>NC_089843.1:22086648-26886648 GCF_035609145.1 Eleutherodactylus coqui | reverse complement strand
GTGTGCAACGCTTACTCAGGAGGACAGGTCTTCAGAGGGGGAGTCAAGGGCATCAGCAGGGCAGGTTGCAAGAGGCAGTGCGGTGGCCAGGGGTAGAGGCAGGGCCAGACCGAATAATCCACCAAGTGTTTCCCAAAGCGCCCCCTCGCGCCATGCCACCCTGCAGAGGCCGAGGTGCTCTAAGGTCTGGCAGTTTTTCACAGAGACGCCTGACGACCGACGAACAGTGGTGTGCAACCTTTGTTGCGCAAAGCTCAGCCGGGGAGCCAACACCAACAGCCTCACCACCACCACCATGCGCAGACATATGATGGCCAAGCACCCCACAAGGTGGGACGAAGGCCGTTCACCGCCTCCGGTTTGCACCCCTGCCTCTCCCCCTGTGCCCCAACCTGCCACTGAGATGCAACCCCCCTCTCAGGACACAGGCACTACCGCCTCATGGCCTGCACCCACACCCTCATCTCCGCTGTCCTCGGCCCCATCCAGCAGTGTAGTTCAGCGCACCGTTCAGCCGTCGCTTGCGCAAGTGTTCGAGCGCAAGCGCAAGTACGCCGCCACGCACCCGCACGCTCAAACGTTAACCGTCCGCATAGCAAAATTCATCAGCCTTGAGATGCTGCCGTATAGGGTTGTGGAAACTGAGTCCTTCAAAAGTATCATGGAGGCGGCGGCCCCGCGCTACTCAGTTCCCAGTCGCCACTACTTTTCCCGATGTGCCGTCCCAGCCCTGCACGACCACGTCTCCCGCAACATTGTGCGCGCCCTCATCAACGCGGTTACTGCCACGGTCCACTTAACTACGGACACGTGGACAAGCACAGGCGGGCAGGGCAACTACATCTCCCTGACGGCACATTGAGTGAATTTAGTGGAGGCTGGGACAGAGTCAGAGCCTGGGACCGCTCACGTCCTACCCACCCCCAGAATTGCGGGCCCCAGCTCGGTGGTGGTATGTTCGGAGGTGTATGCTTCCTCCACTAAAGCACCCTCCTCCTCCTCCTCCTCCTCCTCTGTCTCGCAATCAAGATGTGTTAGCAGCAGCATGTCGCCAGCAGTCGGTGTCGCGCGGTGTGGCAGCACAGCGGTGGGCAAGCGTCAGCAGGCCGTGCTGAAACTACTCAGCTTAGGCGATAAGAGGCACACGGCCCACGAACTGCTGCAGGGTCTGACAGAGCAGACCGACCGCTGGCTTGCGCCGCTGAGCCTCCAACCGGGCATGGTCGTGTGTGACAATGGGCGTAACCTGGTGGCGGCTCTGCAGCTCGGCAGCCTCACGCACGTGCCATGCCTGGCCCACGTCTTTAATTTGGTGGTTCAGCGGTTTCTGAAAAGCTACCCACGCTTGTCAGACCTGCTCGTAAAGGCGCGCCGGCTCTGCGCACATTTCCGCAAGTCCCACACGGACGCTGCCACCCTGCGCACCCTGCAACATCACTTTAAGCTGCCAGTGCACCGACTGCTGTGCGACGTGCCCACACGGTGGAACTCTACGCTCCACATGTTGGCCAGGCTCTATGAACAACGTAGAGCTATAGTCGAATACCAACTCCAACATGGGCGGCGCAGTGGGAGTCAGCCTCCTCAATTCCTTTCAGAAGAGTTGGCCTGGTTGGCAGACATCTGCCATGTCCTTGGTAATTTTGAGGAGTCTACCCAGGTGGTGAGCGGCGATGCTACAATCATTAGCGTCACCATTCCTCTGCTATGCATCTTGAGAAATTCCCTGCAAACCATAAAGGCAGCTGCTTTGCGCTCGGAAACGGGGGCGGGGGAAGACAGTATGCCTCTGGATAGTCAGGGCACCCTCCTGTCTATTTCTCAGCGCGTACAGGAGGAGGAGGAGCATGAGGAGGAGGGGGAAGAGACAGCTTGGCCCGCTGCTGACGGTACACCGGCTGATTGCCTGTCATCCTTTCAGCGTGTATGGCCTGAGGAGGAGGAGGAGGAGGAGGAGGATCCTGATAGTGATCTTCCTAGTGAAGACAGCCATGTGTTGCGTACAGGTACCCTGGCACACATGGCTGACTTCATGTTAGGATGCCTTTCTCGTGACCCTCGCGTTGCACGCATTCTGGCCACGACGGATTACTGGGTGTACACACTGCTCGATCCACGGTATAAGGAGAACCTGCCCACTCTGATTCCCGAAGAGGAAAGGGGTTCGAGAGTGTTGCTATACCACAGGACCCTTGCGGACAAGCTGATGGTAAAATTCACAGCCGACAGCGCTAGTGGCAGAAGGCGCAGTACCGAGGGCAAGGTAGCAGGGGATGTGCGTAGATCGAGCAGCATGTACATCCCAGGCAGTGCAACAGTCTTTAAGGGCCTGGCCAGCTTTATGGCTCCCCACCAAGACTGTGTCACCGCTCCCCAGTCACGGCTGAGTCGGCGGGAGCACTGTAAAAGGATGGTGAGGGAGTACGTAGCGGATCGCACGACCATCCTTGGTGACGCCTCTGCCCCCTACAACTACTGGGTGTCGAAGCTGGACATGTGGCCTGAACTAGCGCTGTATGCCCTGGAGGTGCTTGCTTGTCCTGCGGCTAGCGTCTTGTCGGAGAGGGTGTTTAGTGCGGCTGGGGGAATCATCACAGATAAGCGTAGCCGCTTGTCAACAGACAGTGCCGACAGGCTAACACTCATCAAGATGAACAAAGGCTGGATTTCCCCAGACTTCTGTTCTCCACCAGCGGACAGCAGCGATACGTAAGCAATACGTAGGCTGCACCCGCGGATGGAAGCTACGTTCTCTCTCACCATCCAAAACGGGGACATTTCTGCTTCATCAATCTGTGTCTAATATTCCTCCTCCTCCTCCTGCTCCTCCTCCTGAAACCTCACGTAATCACGCTGAACGGGCAATTTTTCTTAGGGCCACAAGGCTCACTCAAATAATTTTTCAGAACAATTTTTATAAGTTTCAATGCGCTTAAAAGCATTGGAACTTTAACTTGAACCAATTTTTCGTTACACTGGGCTGCCTCCAGGCCTAGTTACCACTTAAGCCACATTAACCAAAGCGATTAATGGGTTTCACCTGCCCTCTTGGCTGGCCATGGCCAATTTTTGGGATGTACATTAGTACTGTTGATACAGCAATTTTTGTGGGCCCTCGCCTACAGTGTAATCAAATTAATTTTTAGCCCACCTGCATTACAGCTGACGTTACCTCAGCTGTGTTGGGCAATGCAATGGGATATTTTTATGTACCGCCGGTGGCTTCCTGGCACCCACCCAGGCAGTGGGTCCACAGGGAGTTTAACCTACATGTGTCCACTTGTAAAGAACCCCAGTCTGACTGGGGCATGCAGTGTGGGCCGAAACCCACCTGCATTAACCCTTTCCAGTCCACTGTGTGACCTGTGAAGACATTAGGGTTTAAGGCTGTACAGCTCCGTTATTGGTAGACGTCCGTCGGGGTTCTCTTACTGTATATTGCCAGCCTCTCTGCTGTCGGAGCCTATCCTACGTGTCAGCTCATGCAGTACTGGCTTTAGCCAGCATATAGCGCCGTTGTATAACAGCAGAAAAAGAGTAAGCCCCCTAGGAAAACCATATACAAATTGGATTGGAAAGGGTTAAGCACAACATTACTACCTCAGCTGTGTTGGGCAATGCAATGGGATATTTCTATGTACCGCCGGTGGCTTCCTGGCACCCACCCATGCTGTAGGTGCACACGGAGTTTTTACTACATCTGTACACTTATAAAGAACCCCAGTCAGACTGGGGCATGCAGTGTGGGCCGAAGCCCACCTGCATTAAGCACGACATTACTACCTCAGCTGTGTTGGGCAATGCAATGGGATATTTCTGTGTACCGCCGGTGGGTTCCAGGGAGCCACCCATGCTGTGGGTCGACAGGGACTTCACAATAGGGAGTTGTACCTGCCTGTGTCTATGAATTAAAAAGCCCGGTCTGACTGGGGCATGCAGACACCTTGACAGAATGAATAGTGTGTGGCACATAGGTTCCCCATTGCTATGCCCACGTGTGCAGCTCCTGATGGCGGTGGCACAGGATTCTATTTCTCATTGCTTCTGTACAGCATTGTGGGCTATCGCTCCGCCACTTTTAAAGAGGGTCGCTGCCTAGCCGTGCCAACCTCTGCAGTGTGTGCCTGCGGTCCCTCGTCATGGCAGACGCAATTCTAAATAGACATGAGCGTGGTGTGGCATGAGGGCAGCTGAAGGCTGCCCAGGGACACTTTGGTGTGCGCTGTGGGGGGGGGAGGAGGGGCGGTTGGGCAGCATGTAACCCAGGAGAAGTGTCAGTGGAGTGTCATGCAGGCAGTGATTGTGCTTTGTTGGAGGTAGTGTGGTGCTTAGCAAAGGTATGCCATGCTAATGAGGGCTTTTCAGAAGTAAAAGTTGTTGGGAGGGGGGGGGGGGCACTCTTGCCGGTATTGTGGCTTAATAGTGGGACCTGGGAACTTGAGATGCAGCCCAACATGTAGCCCCTCGCCTGCCCTATCCGTTTCTGTGTCGTTCCCATCACTTTGTTGAATTGCCCAGATTTTCACACATGAAAACCTTAGCGAGCATCGGCGAAATACAAAAATGCTCTGGTCGCCCATTGACTTCAATGGGGTTCGTTGTTCGAAACGAACCCTCGAGCATCCCGGGAAGTTCGTTCCGAATAACGAACACCCGAACATTTTGGTGTTCGCTCATCTCTATTGATTATGTCATAAATAGGACAAGCTAATGGGTCCCAACTCCATTATTCAATTCTATGCGCAAAAGAATTAGTGTCCAAATTTTATGTATGTAATCTAATTCTCTCACTTCCTGATGTCATTATATATAAAGGAAACGTCGCATGGTTGCCTCCCCGTGATGTTTCCTGGGTAACCCAGAGAACTATGCAAAATGGTGAACGTATGTTTTTCCTCGGTATCTCTAAAGTAACCACGACTTCATAAGATTTTCCGTGTGAACACCACATAAACACCAGTACCAAATTAACTCGGGCGAAGCCGGGTATATCAGCTAGTCTATATATATAAAGCTGAAAGCCCTCACTGACTCACTGACTGACTGACTCACTGACTGACTGACTGACTCACTGACTGACTGACTCACTGACTGACTGACTCACTGACTCACTGACTCACTGACTGACTGACTGACTGACTCACTGACTGACTGACTCACTGACTCACTGACTCACTGACTGACTCACTGACTCACTGACTGACTCACTGACTGACTCACTGACTGACTCACTGACTGACTCACTGACTGACTCACTGACTGACTCACTGACTGACTCACTGACTGACTCACTGACTCACTCACTGACTCACTCACTGACTGACTGACTCACTGACTGACTCACTGACTGACTCACTGACTCACTCACTGACTAACTCACTCACTGACTCACTCACTGACTCATTCACTGACTCACTCACTGACTCACTCACTGACTCACTCGCCAAAAGTTCTCCAACTTCCCGATGTCATAGAAACATGAATTTTGGCAGAAGCATAAATTATCTCCAAAATAGGAAAAGCTAATGGGTCTCAACTCGATTATTCAATTCTAGCGCAAAAGAATTAGCGTCAAAATTTTACGTACGTAATCTAAATCTCTCACTTCCCGGTGTCATAGAAATTCGAAATTTGGCACGAGCATTGATTGTCATAAATTGGAAAAGCTAATGGGTTCCAACTCGATTATTCAATTCTAGTGCAAAAGAACTAGCGTCCAAATTTTACGTACAGAATCTAATTTTCTCACATCTTGATGCCATAGAAACATGAAATTTGGCACGAGCATTGATTATGTCATAAATAGGAAAAGCTAATTGGTCCCACCTCGATTATTCAATTCTAAGCGCAAAAGAATTAGCGTACAAATTTTACATACGGAATGTAATTTTCTCACTTTCCGGTGTCATAGAAATGTGAAATTTGGCACAGGCATTGATTATGTCATAAATAGGAAAAGTTAATGGGTCCCAACTTGATTATTCAATTCTAAGTGCAAAAGAATTAGCGTCCAAATTTTACGTATGAAATCTAATTCTCTCACTTACTGATGTCATTTTATATAAAGGAAACGTCATATGGTTACCTCCCCGTGATGTTTCCTGGGTAACGCAGAGAACTATGCAAAATGGTGAACATATGTTTTTCCGGTATCTCTGAAGTAACCACGGCTTCAGAAGATTTTCAGTCTGAACACCAGATAAACACCAGTACCAAATTAAGTCGGGTGAAGCCGGGTATATCCGCTAGTGTATTATAATTGCTTTTTGCACTCCTTATACTTTTTGACCGCTGCTGAGGGCATCATGCATTGCAAATGCGCAATTACAGCGCGTTAACCATTGCTTCTTAAAACAAAAAAAACAGCGTTCCAGCTTGCTTTGTTGCCAGACAACACTTAAATGTGTTGTCGCTATCTGTTTCCTCCATGTAAGCAATCTAATTGATGATCTGCAGCACGTAGTTCAACGACATCGCCATTCGTTAAAATAGTGGCTCTATTGCCATTGCAGCGCTAAAGATGCAATGAACAACAATGTTAAGGGCAATCTTAACAAACACCCACATCATTTACTCGCATTGCGCAGAGCAGTGAAATTTCCTAAATGCAGATCTGCAGGTTTTTCTATTTATTTATTTATTTTTTTGCCTAAAAAAACATCCGTTCCTCAAAGTGTTAGTAACCCTGTAATGTGACCACCTTAACTCCATGCACAGTGTTTCTGTCTACATGTACAATGTAATGACCTTTTCTTTGTCTACTTTTCACAGCTTTCTGGCGACAGGACATTCGTATGCGGCCTTAAAATTTGGCTTCCAGCGTGGACGTTTTACAATTGCAAACATTGTGCCAGAAACGTGCAGTATTATCTGGGACTATCTTCTTCTTATAGTTATGGCCCTTCCATCGCAACAGGATTGGCTAGAAGTTGCGAGTGCCTTCTGGGAGAGGGCCAATTTTCCAAATTGTCTTGGGGTACTGGACGGCAAACATATTCGTGTTCGAAAGCCACCACACTTAGGGTCTCGCTACTTCAACTATCAACGTTTTTTTTCAGTGATCCTTCTTGCCATTGCCGATAGCAATTACTGCTTCCGCATAGTTGATATTGGTGCCTATGGTAGTGCTGCTGATGCCCGCATCTTCAGTGCATCGCGAATGAGTAGGAGGCTTTCGGCTGGCCAGCTTTCCCTGCCGGAACCATGTGTGTTTCCTGGTATGCCAGAGACTGCTATGCCTTTTGTTTTTGTTGCAGATCTGGGATTTGGTCTGTCCAATCATGTCCTGCGGCCATTTGCCCGCAGGGGCATCACCGCCAGGAAGCAGGTTTTTAATTACCGGCTTACACGGGCCAGGCGCTATGTAGAGTGTGCCTTTGGATTGCTTGCTAGTCGGTGGAGGGTGTTGCATACTGCAATTCAGCTAGCGCCTGTGCACGTGTGTGCTGTAATAAAAGCTGCCGTGGTTTTGCATAATTTTTGTAGGCGCAGTAATGTTGCTTGGAATGCTGCTGATGGTGAATCTGATGTGCAGATTGGTAACTTTAACCTGAGGCAGTATCAAAAGGCAGCTCCATCTGCTGTGCGAGTGCAAGACCAATTTGCTGATTTTTTCCAAAGTACGCATGGACACGTTCCCTGGCAGTTGGATCATGTGCAGGGAGGCAGCTGAGTTGTCCAATCCTCGCAGCATTGTATTTTTTTTTAAGCCTTATGTTTCAATATATTCAGCTTCATTGGCCTTTTTTCAAAAAATGTTAGGGACTCGCAAGCACCAAGGACCCTTGAAGTGGGTTGCGAGCTTAACATAATGAGCCAAACATGGTTAGACACATTTGCACATAATTGCATCATGCAGATTTTAATCCTGCCTGGCTCATTATGGAACTAATACCTCGGTTAATCAAAATACAAGTCGTAATTCAGTGGGAGCAAAATTTCCTATGGTAACCACTAGCTAATAGTCCAAACCTTTAAGTGACGCATTGCATGGCAATTGCCCCTTGTTAAGCTCTGTAAACAAACGACCATTCCCGAAATGTTTTAAATACAGCTTTCATAAACTTAGGCATCCAAAAACAGTTTTAGAAGGTGTAAGGTAAGTGCTGCATGTCTACCTTTCTGATTTGCGGAACACACTTAACTGCTTCAGTAGCGTACAGCTACCACTGAGTAGCCATGGAATGTCTTCCGCTTTCAATTATAGCACGACCTGTAAAACTCCCAAAGGGACTGCTCTTCAAAAAGGCTAATACTTTGCCTTAACTACTATTAATTTTTCTTGGAAAAGCAATGTAACATTCTTAGAATCTAAAGATTAGTTCTTGCAAACATCACACTCAACAAACTAGTAAGTTGGATAGAATGTTTCACAACTGTAGCACCACTGCTCTGCAGAAGTAAGATGTAGCTAGCGCAGCTGCAGTTTTTGGTTGCGGGTTGCTAAACAACTATTGTTGAGTGCAGCAGCTCTGCGCATTTAGGCCTTAGTCACATGGGCGTTTTTTGCCGCGATTTGCGGATCGCGTGACCGGGTCCGAAAAATCATCCGAAAAAAATGCTCCTAGCCGCGTTTCAATAGAAACGGGCCGGAGCTGTCCAGCGCATTGAATTCAATGGAGCCGGCAATACAGCCGGCTCCATTGAAAGCAATGCGCTGCGGGCGATCGTGGGATGAATTGTCGGGAAGGGCTTAAATTGATTGGCTCAGCGCTGAGCCAATAAGAGGCAGCTCTCACTCACACCCATTCATGAATTCAGTTTGGCAAAACTTGAATATAGATCCAATTGCGATTCCCTCCTGGCTGCCCACACAATATGATCTAACTATCCCTCCATTACCAGAAGGAGAGTCTTGGAAAACATTCTCCAAGTTCAAATCACCAAAAAGTAAGAAATACGCTGCAAAACCATCGTCTTAAGGCACAAAGAGAGACTCACCTCGCACTGTGATAAATACTAGGGAGAACAGCGCATATGACCAATGAGAGAGAGGAACTGTTGCGAGACATTTCAATTTTGTTACCTAAATTACCACTTGTCCACAAATTGTGACGATCATGGTGCGGACGCCACGTCCTATACCCGGACTTCCAGCCGGACTTGTTAAACTAAAATTAGACATTTACTTGTCCGACCTCCAAGCACCGACACTGATACTCGGGGGCAGATGAAGCTGTCGGATAGAAGAGGAGACTCTGAAGAAATCCCGAGGTTGTGCCGGTCCGACGATGCGGTAGATGGAGGTGGACGTGTGCCACAGAGAGAGAGCTAGAGATTCCTTTTCTTAGACAGAAGGACCGCAAATTGGGGTCATCCCTGTCCAGAGGGGCGGCATGTGGAGCAATGTAGGGCCCCTGGGGTCGAACGGGGTTTGGCCACCTGGCGCCCTCTGCCTGACGGGCCGCCCATAGAATAGAATAGAACATGGGTATTTTAGTTACAAATAAGTTACCTACGGTAACTATAATATGATGGGGATGATAGGGGGATTTTGCAATTGTTGTTTCTTGTTCTGTTTGCCTCCCCCCCCCTTCCTTCACATTTCTTATACCCCACCCTGGCTCTGCTCCTCTCTCAACCCTTACACAGGTCAAAGCGCTCCGGCTCCCTTGGTATGGCGGTAAGCCCGCCCCCCTGGACGGAAAGAATTTCCGGAAGGTGCAGACTGGGTCGAAGAAGCTACAGGACCCCTCACCACCAGAGTAAACTTCACACGTGAGTGAGTCTATTACACACACAACAAGTACACTAACCCTCGAGGGTAGTACTTTGATGAGAAAGACACAGACAACATTAACCAACTTTGTGGAGTTGTCGGGGTGCTTCTGATCCACACGTTAACACCATCAAGCTAGTTAAACAGTAGACCAGACACTTTTTCTCTGGTCAAGAAGTTTGCGTTAGTTACCGACTCCCCTTTATCTTCCCTACACCCTACGCTGGCTTTTACGGAAACCGAGCAGTATCAAACATGCCCACGAGGCACCCACCACGATCCAGCATATCACATAGCTCCCAAAACAGTATTTCCCGACAGCAAAAGATCACATCCACTCAAGCAGGGAAAACAACTATTTTCACCTTCAATACCAAAGGTCTAAATTCACCAAACAAAAGACATCACATACTATGGTTAATAAGGAAAAGTAAAACCAAAATAGCATTTCTACAGGAAACCCATTTTAAAAGCAACAAAATCCCTGCCCTCCAGAGAAACTATTTTTCACAATGGTACCATAGCTGTAACTCAACCTCAGCCTCTAAGGGTGTATCCATTGCCATTCATAAAGACCTACCCTTTCAAATGGTTAAACAACTCACAGACACAAAGGGACGTTTTATTTTTATAGAAGGCACAATAAATAGCTCCCACTATACCTTAGTGCTGATCTCCGCACCTCCCCTGCTACTTGGCCTTCGGAACTGCGCCTTCTGCCGCTAGCGCTGTCAGATGGGAAGTTTACCATCATTTTGTCCACCAGGGCCCTGTGGTATTGCATCACTCTCGAACCCCTTTCCTCTTCGGGAATGAGAGTGGAAAGGTTTTCCTTATACCGGGGGTCTAGAAGGGTGTACACCCAGTAATCCGTGTTGGCCAGAATACGTCTGATGCAAGGGTCACGAGAAAGGCAGCCTAACATGAAGTCAGCCATGTGTGACAGGGTGCCAGTACGCAAGACATGGCTGTCCTCACTAGGAAGATCACTTTCAGGATCCTCCTCCTCCTCCTCCGTCCACAGGTAATACACGCTGAACAGAGGGGAGGTAAGCAGCATGGGTACCCTCTGCAGTTGGCCCAGCTGTCTCTTCCCCTTCCTCCTCCTCCCCCTCCCCCTCCTCCTCCAAAACGCGCTGAGATATAGACATGAGGGTGCTCTGACTGTCAAGTGACATACTCTCTTCCCCTGTCTCCTGTTCAGACCGCAAAGCGTCAGCCTTTATGCTTTGCAGCAAACTTCTCAGCAGGCACAGCAGAGGAATGGTGACGCTAATGATTGCAGCATCGCCGCTCACCATCTGGTTAGACTCCTCAAAGTTTCCGAGGACCTAGCAGATGTCTGCCATCCAGGCGACTCCTCAGTAAACAATTGGGGAGGCTGATTCCCACTACGCTGCCCATGTTGGAGTTGGTATTCCACTATTGCTCTACACTGCTCATAGAGCCTGGCCAACATGTGGAGCATAGAATTCCACCGTGTGGGCACGTCGCACAGCAGACGATGCTCTGGCAGATTAAACCGATGTTGCAGGGTCCGCAGGGTGGCAGCGTCAGTGGTGGACTTGTGGAAATGTGCGCAGACGCGGCGCACCTTGCCGAGCAGGTCTGACAAGTGCAGGTAGTTTTTTCAGAAACCGCTGAACCACCAGATTGAAAACGGGGGCCAGGCATGGCACGTGTGTGAGGCTGCCGAGCCGCCACCAGATTACGGCCGTTGTCACACACGACCATGCCCGGTTGGAGGTTCAGCGGTGAAAGCCAGAGGTCGGTCAGCTCAGTCAGACCCTGCAACAGCTCGGGGGCCGTGTGCCTCTTGTCACCTAGGCTGAGTAGTTGCAGCACGGCCTGCTGATGCCTGCGCACTGCTGTGCTGCTGCGCAAACCGACTGCTGGCGACTTGCTGCTCACATTTATTAATTGAGAGGTAGAGGTTATGTAGTAGGAGGAGGAGAGGGAGGGTTTAGAAGAGGTGGCATAGACCACCGCAGATACCAGAACCGAAGAAGGACCCGCAATTCTGGGTGTGAGCAGGACGTGTGCGGTCCCAGGCTCTGACTCGGTCCCAGCTTACACCAAATTTACCCAATGTGCCATCAGGGAGATATAGTGGCCCTGCCCGCCAGTACTTGTCCACGTGTCTGTGGTTAAGTGGACCTTCCCAGTAACCGCGTTGGTGAGGGCACGATTGATGTTGCAGGAGACGTGCTGGTGTAGGGCTGGGACGGCACACCGGGAAAAATAGTGGCCACTGGGGACCGAATAGCGTGGGACCGCCGCCACCATCATGTTTTTGAAAGCCTCCGTTTCCACAAGCCTGTACGGCAGCATCTACAGGCTGATCAATTTCGTAATGTGCACGTTTAAAGTTTGAGTGTGCGCGTGCATGGCAGCGTACTTGCGCTTGCGCTCTAAGGCTTGCGCTAGCGACAGCTGGATGCTGCGCTGAGAGACATTGCTGGATGGGGCCGAGGACAGCGGAGGTGAGGGTGTGGGTGCAGGCCGGGAGGTGCTCGTGCCTGTGTCCTGAGAGGGGGGTTGGATCTGAGTGGCAGGTTGGGGCACAGGGGGAGAGGCAGTGGTGCGACCCGGAGGCGGTGAACGGCCTTCGTCCCACCTCGTGGGGGGCTTGGCCATCCTATGCCTGCACATGCTGGTGGTGGTGAGGCTGGTACTGGTGGCTCCCCGGCTGATCTTGGAGCGACACAGCTTGCACACCACTGTTCGTCGGTCGTCCGCGCTCTCACTGAAAGACATCCATACCTTTGAACACCTAGGCCTCTGCATGGTGGCTTGGCGCGATGGGGGTGCTTTGGGAAACAGTTGGGGGAGTCTTCGCTCTGGCCCTGCCTCTACTCCTGGCCACCCCACTGCTTCTTCCAACCTATCCTGCTGCTGCACTTGCCTCCCCCTCTGAAGACCTCTCCTCAGTTGGCTTAGCGAACCACCTCATCGTCCAGCGGCTCTTCCTCCGAATCCTCTGTGCGCTCCTCCCTTGGACTTTATGCCCTTACTACTACCTCACAGATAGACAGCAGTGTCTCATTATCATCGACCTCCTCACCCACTGAAAGCTCTTGAGAAAGTTGCCGGAAGTCCCCAGTCTCATCACACGGACCCCGGGAACTTTCCAAAGGTTGGGCATCGGTCACGACAAACTCCTCAGGTGAGAGAGGAACAATTTTTTCCCAATCAATGCAGAGGCCCGAAAACAGTTCCTGAGAGTCTGTCTGCTCGTCAGAATGTGTCTTTTATGGAGGGAGGAGGCTGGGAGGAAGGAGGAGCAGCAGCGAGAGGATTCAGAGTTGCAGCAGTGGACGGCGTAGAAGACTGGGTGGTCGATACATTGCTGGATGCATTTTCTGACATCCATGACAGGACCTGCTCACACTGCTCATTTTGTAATAAAGGTCTACCACGTGGACCCAAAAATTGTGATATGAAGCTGGGGATCCCAGAAAATTGCCTCTCACCTAATCCCGCATCAGCCGGCTGCGATTCACCTGGACCAGGAACTCCGCCTGTGCCCACACCCTCACTTGGACCTCCGCGTCCTCAGCATGGTGTATTACGAATAGAGCGTCTATATGTCTTTCCCTCTATCAGCAGCTCTGGCCGTACCCTGTGTGTGAAGTTGGTGGGACGCACAGAGCGGTGTAAAAAATTAGGCAGTTATAGGCCTGCACTTGGAGGGTCACAGCGGTTATGTAGAGCACACTGTAGGCCGAAAAAAAAATACTCTTGGCTGCAGAAAGGCCTAGCTGGCTAATAGTGAGCCACTACAACAGTAATGCACACGGTCACAGGTCGCCCTGAGGCCTTAGTCACACGGGCATTTTTTCGCACGATTTGCGGATCGCATGACTGATGCGCATCCGCAAATCGCGTGACCGGGGCCAAAAAAAAATCGCCCGAAAAATCTGCTCCTAGCCGTGTTTCATTAGAAACGGGCTGGAGCTGTCCAGCGCATTGAATTCAATGGAGCCGGCAATACAGCCGCCTCCATTGAAAGCAATGCGCTGCGGGCGAGCGCAGGATGAATTGTCGGGAAGGGCTTAAATATATAAGGCCTTCCCTGCAATTGATCCAGAAATGTGTAAAAATAAAAAAAATATACATACTCACCGGCTCCCGGCAGACGGAGTTCAGAGCGGCCGGCCTGCAGTGGGTGTGAATGGGGTGTGAGTCAGACTTGCCCCTGATTGGCTCAGCGCTTGGAAAGATCATTATTAGACCAAAACGGACGATAACTCCTATGGAACAGCAATCACCTCCCATATAAAAAGCAAGCTTGCAGCTGTTAATTCAATTGGGTCACAGAGGCCTGTGCTACACTAGCTTAGATGACTAGCCATTAAGGTTCTAAGACTTGGAGGGTAACGACCTATCCCAGCAGCTTTGAAAAAGTACAGAGTACGTTGTCGTTGATTCGCTAAGGTCACAGTGCCTTCAGATAGTTGCTGTCTAATGCTACCTCAAGGCTAAGTCTCCTGATTAAAGGTGTGTAGGTAACTGCAGCTAGAACCATATGGCCTAAATACCCCACAATCAATTCTTAATTGCCCCCTGATATATTTATAGAAAAGTAAAAATAAAAAAGATAGAGTGAGAGATAGGGCATCCAGCCTTGATGGTAGGTTGGAGGTTGTGATTGCCTGTCTGGCTGGCCCAGAATATATACCAGCCAATGCCACACCTACTGGGCGTGTTGCCAATTCCCCGCCAATAATGCGGCAGGAGGTGTGTGCAAGTTATCATAGAGTTAACCCTTTAATCATAGAGAAGCATTCCAACCTGTACAGATAGTATGAAAACAATATATCTTACTAAACGGATATCTAGAATAGAATAAAGCCAGATTAAGGCCATAGTATGGTGCCCAATCTTTGGTAAAGCGGTGTGATATACCACCAAATTTAATAGCAAAATTAAAAAAAAGGTAATAGGTTGGGATGAACGTAATTCATTAAGACAGACTAAACCACTCAGAGATGAAAAATACAAAGGTTTGATCCAGCACCAATATTTAAATCACTTCTTTATTGGATGCATATTTTTAAAAATTCCCCTTTGCACAGGAATTAAAAGACAAGCTGATGCGTTTGGGCTGTTATACAGCCTTAATCATAGCATGGCATCACAGTAGAAATCAAGATCTTAAATAATATAGAAGGATATGACATGTTACATGATTGATATAAGTGCCCTTATCGATATGTGCTCTGTACTAGGGGGGTGAGCACTCTCACATCTGTGATATGTGGTCATCAGCTGATACTCATTCAGTGATTTAGTCTTCAGGCTAATGTCAGCACTCATGATTGGTAGTCCTGAGGGAAGGTTGGACTGTTGTAACATGTCATATCCTTCTATACTATTTAAGATCTTGATTTTTACTGTGATGCCATGCTATGATTAAGGCTGTATAACAGCCAAAACGCGTCAGCTTGTCTTTTAATCCCTGTGCGCATGGGAATTTTTAAAATATGTACCCAATAAAGAAGTGATTTTTTTAATTAAAAAACATTGGTGCTGGATCAAACCTTCATACTTTTCAACAGCTGCTGGTCCTTTGGGGTTTTCCCCAGATCCAGAAAAACCACCGGCATTGCCTGTTTCCTTTGCCGCACCATATATACTCGAGTGCAGGCTGTGGACCCTGTTGCTACGCACCACCTGTGCCTGGTAAGTCACACAAGGACCTTTGTTTCCCCCTTTTATTTTTACATTGTCGTGAAGCCAGGGACAGATAAAGTGTCATTAGTTATGTCTAGAGATGAGCGAGCATACTCGTCCGAGCTTGATGCTCGTTCGAGTATTAGGGTGCTTGAGATGCTCGTTACTCGAGACGAGCACCACGCGGTGCTCGTCGCGCTTAAACGAGCACTGACCATTGAATTCAATGGAGCCGGCAATACAGCCGGCTCCATTGAAAGCAATGGGCTGCCAGCGATCGCACAATGAATTTTCGGGAAGGGCTTAAATATATAAGCCCTACCCTGCAATTCATCCAAAAATGTGTAAATATATATATACTCACCTGGTCCCGGCAGACGGAGTTCAGCTGCGGCCAGCTGGCAGTTCTCCTGAACTGCTCTCTGTAGTATTCAGCAGCCGGGGATTTAAAATCCCCACCTGCTGAATGGGCTGCCTCTGATTGGTCACAGCCTGACCAATCAGAGGCAGATCTCACTCACACCCATTCATAAATTCATGAATGGGTGAGTGCGTGCTGCCTCTGATTGGCTCAGCGCAGCTCTCAGCTAAATAACAGCAGTTCAGCACCACAGTGCAGGGGACAGCAGGAGAAGACGCGGCTGTGCCCCGGCAGCTGAAGGGAGGTATCTATTTTTTTTGCTTTTTAAATCACTTTTAATTCATTTCCAGGGAATGGCTTATATGTAAAGCCCTTCCCTGAAAAAGAATTCAGGTGTGCCAGCGGACCATTGTCTTCAATGGAGTCGCCGGCAGCAGCAGCGGCTCCATTGAAGAGAATGCCTGCATTTTTATTCTTTTTTACACTAAAATCTGTTACAGCTGTGGCAGAGAACGATCTTAATGCTGACATATTTTTTTTTTTTTTACACATTTTAGGATGATTTTCAGGTAAGGACTTATATTTTTAAGCCATTCCCGAAAATTCATCCCGCGCTCGCCGGCAGCCCATTGCTTTCAATGGAGCCGGCTGTATTGCCGGCTCCATTGAATTCAATGGGCTAACATCGTTCTTCTCTGCCACAGCTGTTACAGCTGTGGCAGAGGAGAGCGATCGTTATGCTGACAGTGGGGGGGGGGGGGGGTCTCACTCTTGCCACTATTGTGGCTTAATAGTGAGACCTCGGAGCCCGAAATGCAGCCCTGCATGTTGCTCCTCGCCTGCCCTATCCATTTCTGTGTTTTTTACATGACTTTGGTGATTTGCTAAGATTTTCACAAATGAAAACCTTAGCGGAGCACCAGACATATACAAAAATGCTCGAGTCGCCCATTGTCTTCAATGGGGTCCGTTACTCGAAACGAACTCTCAAGCATCACTGAAAGTTTGACTCGAGTAACGAGCACTCGAGCATTTTGGTGCTCGCTCATCTCTGGTTATTTCACAACATATTGTAGAAGTTTTGTTTCCCTAAATTTCCTCAGGCTGTTTTTGGCTAACCAGGGAAAACAATAAGGGCACAATAATTCCTCTGCTTCCCTGCATCAGAGACTCTGTGGATTTAGGATCCAAAGGAGATCAAGAGAAGAAGAAAAACAGACATTTGTATTCGACATACGAAGGTTTTGATTTTTCCTTTTTCGTGTCTCCTCAAGCCCAGATCTGACAAGATTGGTTTTATGTTGATAACAAATGAAAATATAGGGTAAAGTGTAATAAAGGTGAATGTATCATTGTTATGAAAAATATGGAATATTTGAAGGAAACATTTAGAAGCCGCTAATCATTCATAAATAAAACTTGAAAATTAAATCATGATATGTCAAAATGTGTGTTGATTTTATGTATCTTAATAACCTTATGGAATTGTTGTTAAATTCTATAATGACTATAAAATAGACAAGGGTGGATTGTGGTGAAAATGTGTAAAAGTGGCTATTTGCAGCCGGCCATGTTGTGTTTTAGTAGCCACGAATATAAGCTATGATGATTGTTTAATTTCATTTTTTTTATGAGTGTATCATTGTCTGGACTATGAACCTCTCTGTAAAAGACCTGTTGAGCCTAGTTAATCCAGTGCTAACATCACCATTGTCTGAAGTAAGGTCCTATTTGACCAGACTTTATTACACTCTAAGGCCTTAGTCAGACGGGCGTTTTTTCGCGCGATTTGCGGATCGCATGACGGATGCGCATCCGCAAATCGCGTGACCGATGCCCGAAAATCGCCCGAAAATCTGCTCCTAGCCGCGTTTCATTAGAAACGGGCTGGAGCTGTCCAGCGCATCGCATTCAATGGAGCCGGCAATACAGCTGACTCCATTGAAAGCAATGCGCTGCGGGCGAGTGTCGGATGAATTGTCGGGAAGGGCTTAAATATATAAGCCCTTCCCTGCAATTCATCCAGAAAAGTGTTAAAATAAAAAATATATACATACTCACCTGCTCCCGGCCGCCGGAGTTCCGCGCAGCCGGCCTGCAGTGGGTGTGAAGGGGGTGTGAGTCAGACCTGTCCCCTGATTGGCTCAGCGCTGAGCCAATCAGGGGGCAGGTCTGACTCACACCCCCTTCACACCCACTGCAGGCCGGCCGTGCGGAACTCCGGCTGCCGGGAGCAGGTGAGTGTGTGTGTATGTATGTATGTATGTATGTATATATGTGTGTGTGTGTATATGTGTATATATATATATATATATATATATATATAATTTTTTTATTTATTTTAACACTTTTCTGGATGAATTGCAGGGAAGAGCTTATATATTTAAGCCCTTCCCGACAATTCATCCCGCGCACGCACGCAGCCCATTGCTTTCAATGGAGGCGGCTGTATTGCCGGCTCCATTGAATTCAATGGGCAAACATCGTTCTTCTCTGCCACAGCTGTAACAGCTGTGGCAGAGAAGAATAATTTGTCTTCTATATGTTCTCAATGGGGTCGGCGCTGCTGCCGCCGGCCCCATTGAGCGCGTATAGAGAAGAGAACAGGAATCGCAGATCGCAGATAGGTGCGATCTGCGATTTCTGTTCTATAATTTATCGGACGAGCGCATAAAAAGCGCTCATGTGTCTGATACCATTGCAAAGCAATGGTTTTAAAAATCGCCGGATGCGGGGGCGTGGCTTGACCGCTGCAGGAGATGGAGTCCTAATCCCGGAGCTCCGTCTCACTGGCACCTGCGGGGACCTGTCACAGCAAGCAGAAGCAGCCAAAATGGGGAAGACCGGCAAGGAGAAGGGAGGGGAAGCGCAGAGCACCCCCAGAGCCGCCCGGGGACAAGCTGACATGCAGCGCTACTTCAAGGAGCGGAGCGCCCGCTCACCTCGTCCCCTGTCTAAGATGGCGCCGGCTACAGACTCCGCAGCATCACACAGTAAGGAGGGGGAGGAGGGGGCTTCATCAGATGGAGAGGAGGGAGAGAGCGTGTCCAGGAGCTTTATGAGGGAATTATTCTCTCAGGCTCTGCATCCCCTGAAGGCAGACTTATTAGAAATTAAAGAAGATTTGAAAAGCATGGGCCGCAGGGTGGAGGAGCTGGAGTCCACGGCGGCAGCCATTACGGTGCACGCTACTGACATGGAAAAAGCTATCAGAGAGCACCACAACCAGATCAATAAGTCTTTAATACTCCAGGAGGATATTGAAAATAGAAATAGACGGAATAATGTCCGTATAAAAGGGCTCCCGGAGTCGTGGGCAGCTGAAAGCTTAAACAAAGTGGCCAAAACCATCTTTAGTCAGCTCCTTGGTGAGGACAGAGCAGCAGCTATTTGTATTGAACGCATACACAGAGCGCTCAGACCGTTGCCCCCTGCATCTGACCCCCCGAGGGACGTAGTGTGCAAAATCCTCTCCTTTACGGACGCCAGTGATGTATTTAAAGCCGCAAGAGTCTCTAAGGACTTAAAGTATGGGGACGCGGCTATACAAATTTACCAGGATCTGGCCCCGTCCACCTTGGCCAAACGTCGCTTGCTGCGACCGTTATTGGAGGCGCTAAAAAACAAAGGGATAAAGTACGCATGGCTATTCCCTTTTGGTCTTGGAATAAATCACCAGGGCCGCAAAATAAACATCCGTACCCCTGAGGAGCTTCAGCAGTGTTGGCAGCTACTGAATATCGATCCCGTGGAAGTACCGAGCTGGATGCCGCTACCGGAGCTTCCAAGGTTCTCTGTGATGCCGACGCCAGAGACTTGGCTACCAGTTACAAGCCATAAGTCCCCTAGGGGCAAGAAAAAGAAATCAAGGGAAGATCTGGATAAGTTGGACACCTGAGCTCCTTAAAGGAAGGATATGTTCCCTGTGTTTGTTATTGCGAGTCTGTTGCTCGCCTATATCCTGCGTCTGAGCCTTACGAGGCATCCACCTCAGGAAGAGTTTAACATGGGAGCTCGTTGAAAGACTATCCAGTTCCCCTCGGAGATGTGGTTGCCGGGTCCGGGCGGTAAGACGACGACGTTGTCAGAGTCCGGAAGCTGAGTCCCATATTAGAGACTGAGGGTGACCCCCACCCAACTTTCTTGTTCGCACGTTTATAGATCTAGCAGTGTAACAGCTTAGCGAATAAGATGAAGATAATAATAATAGTAGTGTTTACTATTGCGAGAATTGCATATTGTTATCCGTCTGTACTAGTTTTATCGTAACAACTGTTTCCCCAACGAGACAGGTTCCCCGACCGTGCCTGTCAGGTCTAGCCAACTACCTATAGCCTTAGAACAGGTCTTGCCACGGCAACACCTAGTTGGCTCGCCCCCAAGAGAGGGCTCTGATTTATATCAGACCCTCTGGCTGAACTATCCAGCCTAGTTAATTGCAACTTTATTTGATATTACAAGTAATTTTCTAAGCTTTATTGTTTGTATCGCTCTTTTTATTTTTTGTGTATCACATCCCCCTCATACCTTCGGCTTTCCCCTCCCCTTCCTCCTTCCCCCCTCCTATCCCCAAAGGAAGATACCTGTGCATAACTAATTGTTTTTTCATTGTTCACCTTAAGTAATCTTTAATGGACGACCTTCGATTCACTTCGTTCAATGTCCGGGGTCTCAACGCGCCGGCGAAGCGACATAACATCGCCCAGCTCCTCAGGAGATACGGTTCGAAAATAGTACTTCTTCAGGAGACGCATTTCAAGCGGGACAGGTGTTTCGCGCTGCAAGGTAAGACATTCCCCCAGCACTTCCACAGTTCACACACCACATCAGCATCCAGAGGGGTGTCAACTTTATTCCACAAATCCGTCAACTTTGTGTGCGACTCACAGTATACAGACGGTGATGGTAGAGTCCTGTATCTAAAAGGCTCCATCAATGGCCTGCGAGTCACGGTGGCCAACCTATACGCACCAAATACTGACCAGGTAACGTGGCTGGTAGCACAGCTGGAAGTTCTAAAAAATTTTGCAACAGGACAGATAATCCTTGGAGGAGATCTGAACCTCACCTTGAATCCTCTCTTGGACTCCTCCACCTGTCGTTCCCATATCTCTCAGCGTAAACTGAAGAAACTGATTAAAAAACTACAAGAGCTGGAATTGATAGACGCCTGGCGCCTATTATACCCAATAGACAAGGATTATTCCTTCTTCTCACAGGTGCACAGTACCTTTCAAAGACTGGACTACCTGATGATTTCCTCTAGTCTCCTCACATCGCTGAAGGGGGCAAAAATAGATACAGCCACCATCTCAGATCACGCACCAATACATATAACTTTACAGCCTGCACACCAGCGTCCTAGGGAATGGAGATGGAGGCTGAACGCCTCCTTATTAGATAATAAGGAAGATACATCTGCCCTTTCCGCCCTAATTGAGGAGTACTTCCAGATCAACTCCCAAGGAGAAGTGAGTGTCCCTATGGTGTGGGAGGCCCATAAGGCTTATGTCAGAGGGTTATTAATAGCGCTAGGCTCCAGGGTCAAGAAGAAAGCCCAGAAAGAAATTGACGATAAGCTTATACAGATCGCCAAACTAGAGCATAAAGCTAAACTCTCCCAAACACAGTCGGCATTAAGTCAACTAACGGAATTGAGGAAAGACCTCCGGTTATGCCTCAATGCTAAATTCAATAAAAAGCATCTTTACTGGAGACACACTGTGTACATCCAAGGCAATAAGGGGAGTAAGCTCACCTCGGCACTAATTAAAAAGGCTCGGGCTAAAAATACAATTTCTTCTATAAAAGATAGGACGGGGAAAATGGTCACCTCCACTACAGAGATCGCCAAAGAGTTTCAACTCTTTTATGCAGATTTATACAATCTCCAACCTCATTACCCCACCGACGACCCATCCAAATCAAAAAATATAATTGATACCTTCTTGCAGCGGTTACCCCTGCCAAAACTAACGGATGAGGAAGCCCTCTCCCTATTATCACCCGTAACACAGGATGAGATTAAAAATTTAATAGCTGCATCCCCCCCCCAATAAAAGTCCTGGCCCCGACGGTCTGTCCTTGCCTTATTATAAAACTTTCCAACTAACACTAATTCCCAGTTTGACCTCCTTATTTAATGCTCTTCTGGCGGGAGCTTCTCTTCCCAGACAGGCACAAGAGGCCGTGATAACTCTAATTCATAAAGAAAATAAAGACCCGGCCCTCTGCAGCAGCTACAGGCCCATATCCCTAATCAACCTGGACGTCAAGCTATGGGCGAAACTACTAGCGGAGAGATTGTCCAAATTTATCCCCAAGTTAATTGATGCAGAACAGGTGGGGTTCGTGAAAGGAAGGGAGGGCAGGGATAACTGCCGAAGGCTCCTGCATGCGGTAAATTACGCCCAACTCCACAATATCCCTCTGGCCCTCATAGGAACGGACGCCGAAAAGGCGTTTGACCGGGTTGACTGGGGATACATGAGGTCTACGCTGCTGCACTACAATATCCCGCCAGAGTTCGTATTAGCTATTTTCTCCCTTTATGCCTGCCCTTACGCCAGATTGAAGGTGAACGACTCCTTATCTCCGGCATTTGACATCAAAAATGGAACAAGGCAGGGCTGCCCTCTGTCCCCCTCTCTCTTTATCTTGGCCCTGGAGCCTCTGTTGCTACAAGTAAGACAGGACCCCAACATAACGGGCTTGGCCATTGGAAACGTACTACTCTCCGCGGCGGCTTTTGCAGATGATGTCGTTTTCCTAGTTACAAAACCAGAAACGGGCCTTCCTAGACTTGTGGATCTTCTGAAGGAGTTTGGTAAACTCTCAAACTTTAAGATCAACTTTGAGAAATCCACAGCCCTCAACATCTCTATTCCCTACTCAAGGTACGTGGTGTGCAAGGATGCCTCCCCCTTTACAAGGTCTGAGACATCTTTAGACTATCTGGGTATCAAGATTCCCAAGAAGCTCAAAAACCTATATAAGGCCAATTTTGTTCCTCTCCTAGACCGGGTCAAAACGCTACTAACAAATTATGATATACCGTTCATATCCTGGTTTGGCAGGAGGAACATATTGAAATCTTATATTTTGCCAACAATCCTGTATAGGATTAGGATGATACCTATCTACCTCCCACCTAGTTTATTCAGAACACTACGTTCGATGTTTACGAACTATGTGTGGAGACAGAAGAGGCCGAGGCTGGCTTATAGCCTAATGATTAGAAGAAGACGTGAGGGTGGCATGGACCTCCCGAATGTCCAAGATTATTACAGGGCCTCGCAGCTAGGCTATTGGATGGACTTAGTACAACCTAAAAGGGATGGCCTTTTACCTAAATTAGCCACAGCCCATAGCATCAGTGGATCCCAAGCGGATCTATGGTACCCTAAAAGGAGCAGTTACAGATCCGGAGATTTTAATCTCCTCTTGAGAGGCCCCTGTGAGGTATGGGATGGCTTAAGAGCAATCTTAGCACCTACCCCCTCCCCGGTTTCTCCTCTGAACCTCATTTATAGACTGATGGATCTATCATTAGACCCAGTCTCCTCCGCGGTCTGGACGAAATTCAAAGAACTCACAATAGGAGACCTACAGACCCTAGCACATTTATCGGCTCGAGAAATATTAATCTCTCTGCTCCCGGAGTGGAACCCTTCCTTTCTTCTTAGAGCTACAGTCGAAATAGTTCTGAAAGAATTTATTAGGATACATAGATCGACCAGACCGCGGACCCCATTTGAGCGCTCTCTAATGGAATCCGGCTCAAAAACTAGAAAAATCTCCAACATTCGTCGACAATTTATTGCACCACATCCCACAGCTAAACCAGCGTTCCTAGTATCCTGGGAAAAAGAACTGGGCATATCATTGTCACAGGAAGATGTTGACAACATCCTCTATACCTCATATGGGCTCTCTCCATGCGCTCTGGCTCAGGAATCGCATTATAAATTATTGATAAGATGGTACAGGACTCCCCAGTGGTTGCGTGCGTATGGGTTGGCAGACCACGATAGATGCTGGAGGTACAATGACAAAACAGGTTCATATTTGCATATTTGGTGGACGTGCGAGAAGTTGACACCTTTCTGGAGGGGGGTAGTGGAAGTGCTGGAAAAGATTAAACAGAATTTCTGCCTCACTCCAGAAATAATGTTTTTATGGAAGACGTCCTCCGCGTTCCATCCGCGTAGGGATACGTTAATAGCACATCTAGTTGACGCAGCAAAGGCGCTGATCCCATTGCATTGGCGGTGCGAGAAACCTCCCTCCCTTTCTCAATGGAAGGAAAAAGTCGACATGATCTATAATCTGGAGGAGCTGGCGAGTTGGCAAAACAATTCGTATGACAAATTTTTGGAAATCTGGTTTCCGTGGCGCGATTTGAGACTCCTGGACGCATTGGCAGTAGTGAACTGAACCAACAAGGTATCACTTTCCGTACTCCCCTATCCCTCTCCCCACCCTTGTTTCCCCTTCAACTACCCCACCACCTCTTCCTTATTTTTAATGCTATCCTGCTCTGTTCGAGATGTGAACGAGGGCCTCCCGCCTCCATTTGCTGTCATCCTTGCCTAGAACAGAAAAGGGGACGTGCTAATTGGCGGTTCCCTAACTGGGTCGATTGAATGGATGGCGAGTGTAGGAGAGCGAGACGCCCTGCACTTTATATCATATGTTTGTACTTTACTCAGCAGTATCAGAGTTTACATGTATATGTTCCCCCCTTTGTTTTATGTATACAAAAATGTGAATAAAAATTGATTTGAAAAAAAAAAAAATCGCCGGATGCATGCACATGCGCAAATCGCGCAAAAAAGCGCCCGTCTGACTAAGGCCTAAATGTGGCCAGTTTGGATGTGTGAGAACTTCAGGGAAACAAACCTTTGTTCTTTGCAAAGATGCAAGCCTATGACCTAGTAGATGACTAATCTATTTTATCTATGTATATAAAATTGAATGTATGTCTGCCTGTCTGCCTGTCTGTTTGTCCTTTATGCGCTACTACACCATTCATCCGTTCGCCATGAAACTTAGGGAAGTTGTTGAGTACACTCCTGGGAAGATTATAGGTATAGTAAAACTATCCTATGATAAATGACGTGCGTGCGAGTGTCGTCGACAGTTACGCCCCCACACGTAGATCGTTTGATTTCCATCACTGCCACTAATTCTCTCACTTCGCGATGTCGTAGAAACATGAAATTTGGCATGAGCACTGATTATGTCATAAATAGGAAAAGCTAATGGGTCCCAACTCGATTATTCAATTCTAAGCACCAAAGAATTAGCGTCCAAATTTTACGTACTCAATCTAATTTTCTCGCTTCCCAATGTCATAGAAACTTGAAATTTGGAACGAGCATTGATTATGTCATAATCAGGAAAATATAATGGGCCCCAACTCAATTATTCAATTCTAAGCGCCAAAGAATTAGCGTCCAAATTTTGCGTATGGAATCTAATTTTTTTCGCTTCCCAATGTCATAGAAACTTGAAATTTGGCAAAAACATTGATTATGTCAGAAATAGGAAAAGTTAATAGGTCCCAACTCAATTATTCAATTCTAAGCGCAAAATAATTAGCGTCCAAATTTTACGTACGGAATCTAATTCTCTCACTTCCTGATGTCATCTATTTATATAAATAGGAATGTATGTCTGTCTGTCCTTTTTGCGCTACTACACCATTCATCTAATCGCCATGAAACTTTGGGAAGTTGTTGAGTACACTCCTAGGAAGATTACTGGCAGAGTACAACTATCCTGCGAGCATCGTCGACAGTTATGCCCCCCATACAAAAATCGTTTGATTTCCATCTCAAGCACAAAAGCAAAAGGCATTACGAGCAACGGGATGCGTGTTCAACTACAACATGATGCATCCGCCAAACGTTTCACAAGACAATTGCTGGATATTGAGAATGCTGAGGTAAAATGAAAGCTGTGCTGTGATTGGTTGCAATTTCTTATACTGCTGAGGTAAAATGAAAGCTGTGCTCTGATTGGTTGCTATTTCTTATACTGCTGAGGTAACATGAAAGCTGTGCTGTGATTGGTTGCTATATATTATCCGGCTGAGGTAACATGAAAGCTGCTGTGCTGTGATTGGTTGTTATATATTATACCGCTGAGGTAACTTGAAAGCTGTGCTGTGATTGGTTGTTATCTAGATATATAAAAACAAATGTATGTATGTCTGTCTTCGCGGCAACGCGCGACGGGTACGCTAGTCTATATATTAAAAATTGAATGTATATATGTGTGTCTGTTTGTCCTTTATGCGCTACTACTAGAGATGAGCGAGCACCAAAATGCTCGGGTGCTCGTTACTCGGGACGAAATTACCGCGATGCTCGAGGGTGCGTTTCGAGTAACGAACCCCATTGAAGTCAATGGGCGACCAGAGCATTTTTGTATTTCGCTAAGGTTTTCATGTGTGAAAATCTGGGCAATTCAAGAAAGTGATGGGAACGACACAGCAATGGACAGGGCAGGCGAGGGGCTACATGTTGGGCTGCATCTCAAGTTCACAGGTCCCACTATTAAGCCACAATAGCGGCAAGAGTGGGGCCCCCCTCCTCCCAAAAACTTTTACTTCTGAAAAACCCTCATTAGCAATGCATACCTTAGCTAAGCACCACACTACCTCCAACAAAGCACAATCACTGCCTGCATGACACTCCACTGCCACTTCTCCTGGCTTACATGCTGCCCAACCGCCCCCCCTCCCCCCCACAGCGCACACCAAAGTGTCCCTGCGCAGCCTTCAGCTGCCCTCATGCCACGCCACACTCATGTCTATTTAGAAGTGCGTCTGCCATGAGGAGGAACCGCAGGCACACACTGCAGAGGGTTGGCACGGCTAGGCAGCGACCCTCTTTAAAAGGGGTGGGGCGATAGCCCACAATGCTGTACAGAAGCAATGAGAAATATAATCCTGTGCCACCGCCATCAGGAGCTGCACAGGTGGGCATAGCAATGGGGAACAACTCCCTATTGTGAAGTCCCTGTGGACCGACAGCATGGGTGGCTCCCTGGAACCCACCAGCGGTACATAAAAATATCCCATTGCAGTGCCCATCACAGCTGAGGTAGTAATGTCGTGCTTAATGCAGGTGGGCTTCGGCCCACACTGCATGCCCCAGTCAGACTGGGGTTCTTTACAAGTGGAAACAGATGCATTTATAATTCCCTGTGGATCCACAGCATGGGTGGGTGCCAGGAAGCCACCGGTGGTACATAGAAATATCCCATTGCATTGCCCAACACAGCTGAGGTAGTAATGTCGTGCTTAATACAGGTGGGCTTCGGCCCACACTGCATGCCCCAGTCAGACTGGGGTTCTTTACAAGTGGACAGATGTAGGTTAAACTCCGTGTGCACCTACAGCATGGGTGGCTCCCTGGAACCCACCGGCGATACACAAAAATATCCCATTGCATTGCCCAACACAGCGGATGTAACATCAGCTGTAATGCAGGTGGGCTAAAAATTCATTTGATTACACTGTAGGCGAGGGCCCACAAAAATTGCTGTATCAACAGTACTAATGTACATCAAAAAAATTGGCCATGGCCAACCAAGAGGGCAGGTGAAACCCATTAATCGCTTTGGTTAATGTGGCTTAAGTGGTAACTAGGCCTGGAGGCAGCCCAGTTTAACGAAAAATTGGTTCAAGTTAAAGTTTCAACGCTTTTAAGAGCATTGAAACATATAAAAATTGTTTAGAAAAATTATATGAGTGAGCCTTGTGGCCCTAAGAAAAATTGCCCGTTCAGCGTGATTACGTGAGGTTTCAGGAGGAGGAGCAGGAGGAGGAGGAGGAATATTAGACACAGATTGATGAAGCAGAAATGTCCCCGTTTGGATGGTGAGAGAGAACGTAGCTTCCATCCGCGGGTGCAGCCTACGTATTGCTTACGTATCGCTGCTGTCCGCTGGTGGAGAAGAGAAGTCTGGGGAAATCCAGGCTTTGTTCATCTTGATGAGTGTAAGCCTGTCGGCACTGTCGGTTGACAGGTGGGTATGCTTATCCGTGATGATTCCCCCAGCCACACTAAACACACTCTCTGACAAGACGCTAGCCGCAGGACAAGCAAGCACCTCCAGGGCATACAGCGCGAGTTCAGGCCACGTGTCCAGCTTCGACACCCAGTAGTTGTAGGGGGCAGAGGCGTCACGGAGGACGGTTGTGCGATCGGCTACGTACTCCCTCACCATTCTTTTACAGTGCTCCCGCCGACTCAGCCTTGACTGGGGAGCGGTGACACAGTCTTGCTGGGGAGCCATAATGCTGGCAAAGGCCTTGGATAATGTTCCCCTGCCTGCGCTGTACATGCTGCCTGATCTCTGCGCCTCCCCTGCTACCTGGCCCTCGGAACTGCGCCTTCTGCCACTAGCGCTGTCGGATGGGAAGTTTACCATCAGTTTGTCCACCAGCGCCCTGTGGTAAAGCATCATTCTCGAACCCCTTTCCTCTTCGGGAATGAGAGTGCAAAGGCTCTCCTTATACCGTGGATCGAGCAGTGTGTACACCCAGTAATCCGTAGTGGCCAGAATGCGTGCAACGCGAGGGTCACGCGAAAGGCATCCTAACATGAAGTCAGCCATGTGTGCCAGGGTACCTGTACGCAACACATGGCTGTCTTCACTAGGAAGATCACTTTCAGGATCCTCCTCCTCCTCCTCTTCCTCCTCCTCAGGCCATACACGCTGAAAGGATGACAGCCCAGCAGCATCTGTACCCTCAGCAGTGGGCCAAGCTGTCTCTTCCCCCTCCTCCTCATGCTCCTCCTCCTCCTCCTCAACGCGCTGAGATATAGACAGGCGGGTGCTCTGACTATCCAGCGACATACTGTCTTCCCCCGGCTCTGTTTCCGAGCGCAAAGCGTCTGCCTTTATGCTTTGCAGGGAACTTCTCAAGATGCATAGCAGAGGACTGGTGACGCTAATGATTGCAGCATCGCCGCTCACCACCTGGGTAGACTCCTCAAATGTTCCAAGGACCTGGCAGACGGCTGCCAACCAGGGCCACTCTTCTGTAAATAATTGAGGAGGCTGACTCCCACTGCGCCGCGCAAGTTGGAGTTGGTATTCCACTATAGCTCTACGCTGCTCATACAGTCTGGCCAACATGTGGAGCGTAGAGTTCCACTGTGTGGGCACGTCGCACAGCAGTCGGTGCACTGGCAGATTAAACCTATGTTGCAGTGTCCGCAGGGTGGCAGCGTGCGTGTGGGATTTGCGGAAATGTGCGCAGAGCTGGCGCACCTTTCCGAGCAGGTATGACAAGTGGGGGTAGCTTTTCAGAAAGCGCTGAACCACCAAATTAAAGACATGGGCCAGGCATGGCACGTGCGTGAGGCTGCCGAGCTGCACAGCCGCCACCAGGTTACGGCCGTTGTCACACACGACCATGCCCGGTTGGAGGCTCAGCGGCGCAAGCCAGCGGTCGGTCTGCTCTGTCAGACCCTGCAGCAGTTCGTGCGCCGTGTGCCTCTTCTCTCCTAAGCTGAGTAGTTTCAGCACGGCCTGCTGACGCTTGCCCACCGCTGTGCTGTCACGCCGCGTGACACCGACTGCTGGCAACGTGCTGCTGACACATCTTGATTGCGAGACAGAGGTTGCGTTGGAGGAGGAGGAGGAGGAAGGTGCTTTAGTGGAGGAAGCATACACCGCCGCAGATACCACCACCGAGCTGTGGCCCGCAATTCTGGGGGTGGGTAGGACGTGAGCGGTCCCAGGCTCTGACTCTGTCCCAGCCTCCACTAAATTCACCCAATGTGCCGTCAGGGAGATATAGTGGCACTGCCCGCCTGTGCTTGTCCACGTGTCCGTTGTTAAGTGGACCTTGGCAGTAACCGCGTTGGTGAGGGCGCGTACAATGTTGCGGGAGACGTGGTCATGCAGGGCTGGGACGGCACATCGGGAAAAGTAGTGGCGACTGGGAACCGAGTAGCGCGGGGCAGCCGCCGCCATCATGCTTTTGAAAGCCTCCGTTTCCACAAGCCTATACGGCAGCATCTGTAGGCTGATCAATTTTGCAATGTGCACGTTTAACGCTTGAGCGTACGATTGCGTGGCGTCGTACTTGCGCTTGCGCTCAAACTGTGGCACTAGCGACGTCTGGACGCTGCGCTGAGAGCCATTGCTGGATGGGGCCGAGGACAGCGGAGGTGATGGTATGGGTGCAGGCCAGGGGACGGTAGTGCCTGTGTCCTCAGAGGGGGGTTGGATCTCAATGGCAGGTTGGGGCACAGGGGGAGAGGCAGTGGTGCAAACCGGAGGCGGTGAACGGGCATCGTCCCACCTTGTGGGGTGCTTGGCCATCATATGCCTGCGCATGCTGTTGGTGGTGCCTCCCCAGCTGATCTTGGCGCGACAAAGGTTGCACACCACTGTTCGTCGGTCGTCAGGCGTCTCTGTGATAAACTGCCACACCGTAGAGCACCTTGACCTGTGCAGGGTGGCATGGCGCGAGGGGGCGCTTTGGGAAACAGTTGGTGGATTATTCGGTCTGGCCCTGCCTCTACCCCTGGCCACCGCACTGGCTCGGCCTGTGCCCACACCCTCACTTGGCCCTCCGCATCCTCGGCCGCATCCACATCCTCTAGGCCTACCCCTACCCCTCAGCATGCTGTATTACCAGTGATTTGATTTCCTAGGCAGGAAAGAAATTGGCGCAAGGCTGCACTCAACCGTAGCTGGTTGCGTCTGATTTTTTTACGTTCTCTACGCAGCACACACGTACCCAGAGCCCTTAGGACTGACACAGGCAGGCCAAATATAATTAATTAGCTTTTTTGCAAAGGGAGGGCCCCACTGCGGATATTCAATGAACAATACGTTTAATAACTGTGGTGTGGCCCTGAAAAAGTGTCACACAACTTTAGTGTAGCAGAGTTATTAACTCTGGCAGAACAGGTATTTGCCAGTCAGGAAAGACAATGGCGCAAGCCTGCAGTAAACCGTAGCTGGTTGCGTTTGATTTTTGTACGTTCTCCACGCAGCACACACGTACACGGAGACTTTAGGACTGACACAGGCAGGCCAAATATAATTAATTCGCTTTTTTGCAAAGGGAGGGCCCCACTTCGGATATTCAATGAACAATACGTTTAATAACTGTGGTGTGGCCCTGAAAAAGTGTCACACAACTTTAGTGTAGCAGAGTTATTAACTCTGGCAGAGCAGGTATTTGCCTGTCAGGAAAGACAATGGCGCAAGCCTGCAGTAAACCGTAGCTGGTTGCGTTTGATTTTTGTACGTTCTCCACGCAGCACACACGTACACGGAGACCTTAGGACTGACACAGGCAGGCCAAATATAATTAATTCACTTTTTTGCAAAGGGAGGGCCCCACTGCGGATATTCAATGAACAATAACTGTGTTGTGGCCCTGCCTACACAATTCTGTCCCTGTAGTATCAATGGAGGGTGCAATGCTCTGCACAGACGATTTTTTGAAAAAAAAAAAATGCAACACTGCTAACAGCAGCCAGCACAGTACTGCACACGGTTAAATTTGGCCCTAGAAAGGACCGTTGAGGTTCTTGAAGGCTACACTCACTCCTAACACTCCCCCTGCCTAAGCACCACTTCTGTCCCTAATACTGGGTGCAATGCTCTGCACTGCCGATTTTGAGGAAAAAAAAAATTTTTTTCCACTGCTAACAGCAGCCTGCACACACGTAGATGTGGCCCTAAGAAGGACCGTTGGGGTTCTTGAAGGCTACACTCACTCCTAACACTCTCCCTGCCTAAGCACCACTTCTGTCCCTAATACCGGGTGCAATGCTCTGCACTGCCGATTTTGAGAAAAAATAAATAAAAATTTCCACTGCTAACAGCAGCCTGCACACACGTAGATGTGGCCCTAAGAAGGACCGTTGGGGTTCTGGAAGCCTACACTCACTACAAACACTCTCCCTACAGCAACTCCAATAGAACAGCACTTTCCCTCACTAACTCACACGGCATCTGAGCCGAGCCGCGGGAGGGGCCAACTTTTATACTCGGGTGACATCTGATCGCCCCAGCCACTCACAGCAGGGGGGTGGTATAGGGCTTGAACGTCACAGGAGGAAGTTGTAATGCCTTCCCTGTCTTTCAATTGGCCAGAAAAGCGCGCTAACGTCTCAGGGAAGGAAGTGAAAGTAACCCGAATACCGCAAGGTGTTCGTTACGAGTAACGAGCATCCCGAACACCGTAATATTCGCACGAATATCAAGCTCGGACGAGTACGTTCGCTCATCTCTAGCTACTACACCATTCATGCGATCGCCATGAAACTTTGGGAAGTTGTTGAGTACACTCCTGGGAAGATTATAGGCATAGTACATTTATGCTATGATAAATGGCGCGCGTGCGAGCGTCATCGACAGTTACGCCCCCCCCACGTAGATCGTTCGATTTCCATCATTGCCACTAATTCTCTCACTTCCCGATGTCGTAGAAAAATGAAATTTGGCACGAGCATTGATTATGTCATAAATAGGAAAAGTTAATGGGTCCTAACTCGATTATTCAATTTTAAGCGCCAAAAAATTAGTGTCCAAATTTTACGAACGGAATCTAATTTTCTCGCTTCCCAATGTCATAGAAACTTGAAATTTGGCACGAGCATTCATTATGTCATAAATAGGAAAAGTTAATGAGTCCCATCTCGATTATTCAATTCTAAGCGCCAAAGAATTTGCGTCCAAATTTTACGTACGGAATCTAATTCTCTCACTTTCCAATGTCATAGAAACTTGAAATTTGGCACGAGCATTGATTATGTCATAAATAGGTAAAGTTAATGGGTCCCAACTCAAATTTTCAATTCTAAGCGCTAAAGAATTAGCATCCAAATTTTACGTACGGAATCTAATTCCATCACTTCCCAATGTCATAGAAACTTTAAATTTGGCACGAGCATTGATTATGTCATGAATAGGAAAAGTTAATGGGTCCCAACTCAATTATTTAATTCTAAGCACCAAAGTATTAGCGTCCAAATTTTACATACAGAATCTAATTTTCTCACATCCTTATGTCATAGAAACATGAAATTTGGCATTAGCATTGATTATGTCATAAATAGGAAACGTTAATGGGTCCAAACTCGATTATTTAACTATAAGCGCTAAAGAATTAGCATCCAAATTTCACGTAGTACAGAATCTAATTCTCTCACTTCACGATGTAATTTGGCACGAGCATTGATTATGTCATAAATAGGAAAAGTTAATGGGTCCCAACTCGAATATTCAATTCTAAGCACAAAAGAATTAGCGTCCAAATTTTACGTACGGAATCTAATTCTCTCACTTCCTGATGTCATCTATATATATATATATATAAATGAATGTATGTCTCTGTCTGTCTGTCCGTTATGCATTACTACACCATTCATCCAATCACCATGAAACTTTGGGAAGTTGCTGAGTACACTCCTGGGAAGATTATAGGCATAGTACATCTATCCTACGATAGGTGACGCACGTGCGAGCATCGTCGACAGTTATGCCCCCCAGACAAAGATCGTTTGATTGCTATCTCAAGCACGAAAGCAAAAGGCATTACGAGCAAGCGTGTTCAACTACAACATGATACATCCGCCGAATGTTTCGCTTGACAATTGCTGCATATTGAGAATGCTGAGGTAAATTAAAGCTTTGCTGAGATTGGTTGCTATTTCTTATACTGCTGAGGAAACATGAAAGCTGCGCTGCGATTGGTTGTTATATATTATACCGCTGATGCAACATGAAAGCTGAGCTGTGATTGGTTGTTATCTGGATATTTAAAAACGAATGTATGTATGTATGTATGGATGGATGTATGTCTTCACAGCAACGCACGACGGGTAAGCTAGTCTATATATATATAATTCAATGTATGTCTGTCTGTGTGTCTGTTTGTCCTTTATGCGCTACTACACCATTCATCCGATCGCCATGAAACTTTGGGAAGCTGTCGAGTACACTCCTGGGAAGATTATAGGCATAGTACAACTATCCTATGATAAATGGCGCGCGTGCGAGCGTCGTCGACAGTTACGACCCCCACCCACGTAGAGCGTTTGATTTCCATCATTGCCACTAATTCTCTCACTTCCCGATATCATAGAAACATGAAATTTGGCACGAGCATTGATTATGTCATAAATAGGAAAAGCTAATAGGTCCCAACTTGATTATTCAATTATAAGCGCCAAAGAATTAGCATCCACATTTTACATACGGAATCTAATTCTCTCACTTTCCAATGTCATAGAAACTTGAAATTTGGCAAGAGCATTGATTATGTCATGAATAGGAAAAGTTATTAGGTCCCAACTCGATTATTTAATTCTAAGCGCCAAAAAATTAGCGTCCAAATTTTTTGTACGGAATCTAATTTTCTCGCTTCCCAATGTCACAGAAACTTGAAATTTAGCAGAAGTATTGATTATGTCATAAATAGCAAAAGCTAATAGGTCCCAACTCGATTATTCAATTCTAAGCGCCAAATAATTAGCGTCCAAATTTTCTGTACGGAATCTAATTTTCTCGCTTCCCAATGTCATAGAAACTTAAAATTTGGCACGAGCATTGAATATCATAAATAGGAAAATCTAATGGGTCCCAACTCGATTATTTAATTCTAAGCGCAATAGAATTAGCGTCCAAATTTTACGTACGGAATCTAATTCTCTCACTTCCCAATATCATAGAAACTTGAAATTTGGCATGAGCATTGATTATGTCATAAGTAGGAAACGTTATTGGGTCCCAACTCAATTATTCAATTTTAAGCGCAAAAGAATTAGCGTCCAGATTTTACGTACGGAATCTAATTCTCTCAATTCCCGATGTAATATGGCAAGAGCATTGATTATCTCATAAATAGGAAAGTTAATAGGTCCCAACTCGATTATTCAATTCTAAGCGCAAAAGAATTAGTGTCCAAATTTTACATACGGGGCCTAATTCTCTCCCTTCCCGATCTCATAAAAACTTAAAATTTGTCGCGAGCCATGATTATGTCATAAAAAGGAAAAGCTAATGGGTCCCAACTCCATTATTCAATTCTAAGCACAATAGAATTAGCGTCCAAATTTTACGTACGGAATCTAATTCTCTCACTTCCTAATGTCATCTATATATATAAAAATGAATGTCTGTCCTTTATGCATTACTACACCATTCTTCCGATCGCGATAAAACTTTGGGAAGTTGTTGAGTACGCTCATCGGAAGATTACTGGCATAGTACATCTATCCTACGATAGGTGGCGCGCGTGCGAGCATCGTCGACAGTTATGCCCCCCAGACAAAGATTGTTTGATTTCCATCTCAAGCACGAAAGCAAAAGGCATTACGAGCAATGGGATGCGTGTTCAACCAGAAAATGATGCATCCACTGAACGTTTTGCAAGACAATTTCTGCATATTGAGAATGCTGAGGTAAAATGAAAGCTGTGCTGTGATTGGTTGCTACTTCTTATACTACTGAGGTTACATGAAAGCTGTGCTGTGATTGGTTGCTATATATAATACGGCTGAGGTAAAATGAGTGCTGCACTGTGATTGGTTACTATTTTTTATATTGCTGAGGCAGAATAAAAGTAACACTGTGATTGGTTGTTATTTGTCTTACTGCTGAGGTAACATGAAAGCTGCACTGTGATTGGTTGTTATATATTATACTGCTGAGGTAACATGAAAGCTGCGCTGTGATTGGTTGTTATTTATATATAAAAACAAATGTATGTATGTATGTATGTATGTCTGTCTTCGCAGCAACGTGCGACGGGTAAGCTAGTCTATATATATAAAATTGAATGTATGCGTGTGTGTGTCCTTTATGCGCTACTACACCCTTCATCCGATCACCATGAAACTTTGGGAAGTTGCTGAGTACACTTCTGGGAAGATTACTGACAGAGCACAACTATTCTATGATAAATGGCGCGTGTGAGAGCATCGTGGACAGTTACGCCACCCCCCCCCCCCCCCACGAGCATTGATTATGTCATAAATAGAAAAAGTTAATGGGTCCCAACTCGATTATTCAATTCTAAGCGCCAAAGGATTAGCGTCAAAATTTTACGTACGGAATCTAATTCTCTCACTTCCTGATGTTGTAGAAACTTGAAATTTGGCATGAGCATTGATTATGTCATAAATAGGAAAAGATAATGGGTCCCAACTTAATTATTCATTTCTAGCGCAAAGAATTAGCATCCAAACTTTATGTACAGATTCTGATTCTCCCACTTCCCAATGTCATAGAAACTTGAAATTTGGCACAGGCATTGATTATGTCATAAATAGGATAAGTTAATGGGTCCTAACTAGATTATTCAATTCTAAGCGCAAAAGAATTAGCGTCCAAATTTTACGTACGGAATCTAATTCTCTCACTTCCCAATGTCATAGAAACTTGAAATTTGGCATGAGCATTGATCTATAAATATAAAATTGAATATATGCATGTGTGTGTGTGTTTGTCCTTTATGCGCTACTACACCATTCATCCGATCGCCATGAAACTTTGGGAAGTTGTTGAGTACACTCCTGGGAAGATTACTGGCATAGTACATCTATCCCATGATAAATGGCACGCATGCGAGCATGGTCGACAGTTACACCCCCCCACACACAAAGATCGTTCGATTTCCATCATTGCCACTAATTCTCTCACTTCCCGATATCATAAAAACATGAAATTTGGCACGAGAATCGCTTATGTCATAAATAAGAAAAGCTAATGGGTCCCAACTCGATTCCTCAATTCTAAGCACAAAAGAATTAGCGTCCAAATTTTACGTACGGAATCTTATTCTCTCACTTTCCAATGTCATAAAAACTTGAAATTTGGTATGAGCATTGATTATGTCATAACTAGGAAAAGTTAATAGGTCCCAACTCGATTATTCAATTCTAAGCGCCAAAGAATTAGCGTCCAAATTTTACGTAAGGAATAGAATTCTCTCACTTCCCAATGTCATAGAAACTTGAAATTTGGCATGAGCATTGATCTAAATATATATAAAAGTGAATGTATGCGTGTGTGTTTGCCCTTTATGCGCTGCTACACCATTCATCCTATCGCCATGAAACATTGGGAAGTTGTTATGTACACTCCTGGGAAGATTACTGGCATAGTACATCTATCCTATGATAAATGGCACGTGTGCGAGCGTGGTCGACAGTTACGCCCCCCCCCTACATAGATCGTTCGATTTCCATCATTGCCACTAATTCTCTCACTTCCCGATGTCATAGAAACATGAAATTTGGCACGAGAATCGTTTATTTCACAAATAGGAAAAGCTAATCGGTCCCAACTCGATTCCTCAATTCTAAGCACAAAAGAATTAGCATCCTAATTTTACGTACGGAATCTTATTCTCTCACTTTCCAATGTCATAGAAACTTGAAATGTGGCACGAGCATTGATTATGTCATAAATAGAAAAAGCTAATAGGTCCCAACTCGATTATTTAATTCTAAGCGCCAAATAATTAACGTCCAAATTTTACGTACGGAATCTAATTCTCCCACTTCCCGATGACATAGAAACTTGAAATTTGGCACAAGCATTGATTATGTCATAAATAGGAAAAGCTAATGGGTCCCAACTGTATTATTCAATTCTAAGCGCAAAAGGATTGGCATCCAAATTTTACATACGGAATCTAATTCTCTCACTTCCCAATGTCATAGAAATTTGAAAGTTGGCACGAGCATTGATTGTCATAAATAGGAAAAGCTAATGGGTCCCAACTCCATTATTCAATTCTAAGCGCAAAAGAATTAGCATCCAAATTTTACGTACAGAATCTAATTCTCTCACTTCCTGATGTAATTTGGCACGAGCATTGATTATGTCATAAATAGGAAAAGCTAATGTGTCCCAACTCAATTATCCAGTTCTAAGCGCAAAACAATTAGCGTCCAAATGTTACGTACCGAATCTAATTTTCTCAATTCCCGATGTCATAGAAACTTGAAATTTGGCACGAGCATTGATTATGTCATAAATAGGAAAAGCTAATGGGTCCCAACTCGATTATTCAATTCTAGCGCAAAAGAATTAGCGTCCAAATTTTACGTACAGAATCTAATTCTCTCACTTCCCGATGTAATTTGGCACGAGCATTGATTATGTCATAAATAGGAAAAGTTAATAGGTCCCAACTCGATTATTCAATTATAAGCGCCAAAGAATTAGCGTCCAAATTTTACATATGGAATATAATTCTTTCACTTCCCAATGTGATAGAAACTTGAAATTTGGCATGAGTATTGATCTATATATATAAAATTGAATGTATGTGTGTGTGTGTGTTTGTCCTTTATGCGCTACTACACCATTCATCCGATCGCCATGAAACTTTGGGAAGTTGTTGAGTACACTCCTGGGAAGATTACTCTCATAGTACATCTATCCTATAATAAATGGCACGCATGTGAGCGTGGTCGACACTTACACCCCACCACGTAGATCGTTCGATTTCCACTAATTCTCTCACTTCCCGATGTCACAGAAACATGAAATTTGGCACGAGAATCGTTTGTCATAAATAGGAAAAGCTAAAGGGGCCCAACTCGATTCCTCAATTCTAAGCACAAAAGAATTAGCGTCCAAATTTTACATACGGAATCTTATTCTCTCACTTCCTGATGTCATAGAAACTTCAAATTTGGCACAAGCATTGATTATGTCATAAATAGGAAAAGTTAATAGGTCCCAACTTGATTATTCATTTCTAAGCGCAAAAGAATTAGCGTCCAAATTTTACGTACGGAATTTAATTCTCTCACTTCCCGATGTCATAGAAACTTGAAATTGGGCACGAGCATTGATTGTGTCATAAATAGGAAAAGCTAATTGGTCCCAACCCGATTATTTATTTCTAAGCGTAAAAGAATTAGTGTCCAAATTTAACATACGGAATCTAATTTTCTCACTTCCCAATGTTATAGAAACTTGAATTTTTTTTTTTTTAATCAATGTTTATTTGAATTTTTTTAACAAAATATGCTTACAGTACAACACATCACATCACAGGGGAGGTCTAAGCTCCGTAGACACCGGGCTAGACAGCCTTACAGAATATGCACTAACAAGTTATAGGAACATTTCAAGCCGACTCTGAACCATTAAAGGGGTTGTCTCGCGCCAAAACGTTTTTTTTTTCCAGAGGTCCCCCGTTTGGCGCAGGACAAACCCAAAGGATGTGTTAAAAAAAAACACATTTTTATTACTTACCCGAATCCCCGCTCTGCGACGTCTTCCTTCTTCCTTCTTCTTCCTTCACCAAGATGGCCGCTGGGATCTTCACCCACCATGCATCGCGGGTCTTCTCCCATGGTGCACCGTGGGCTCTGTGTGGTCCATTGCCGATTCCAGCCTCCTGATTGGCTGGAATCGGCACACGTGACAGGGCGGAGCTACGAGGACCAGCTCTCCGGCACGAGCGGCCCCATTCACCAGGAAGAAGACCGCACAGCACAAGCGCGTCTAAAGAAGCAAGAAGACATCAGAATTAGACGGATCCATGGCGACGGGGACGCTAGCAACGGAGCAGGTAAGTGAATAACTTCTGTATGGCTCATATTTAATGCACGATGTACATTACAAAGTGCATTAATATGGCCATACAGAAGTGTATAACCCCACTTGCTTTCGCCAGACAACCCCTTTAATTTAAAGTAATCCAATGCGGTGCTCTAGAGCCTTGGAGGCATTCTCAACTAAAATGAAAGAAGCTTCGTATATTGACCTCCACTGCCTGTTAACATATTGAAGAGCTAACCAATACAAAAAAGGACAGGGGGTAGGTAAGGGGGTGGGGTGGAAAGAGCGGGGAATTTAGAAGGGGGGGGAGGAAATGGGGTGGGGATAAAGAGCCCAATCCACTCAAACCTTGGGTTTCCACACCACTGCTCTCCAGGGGGACCATGTAGCTATAAATTTTCATGTATACCCTTGGTCCAGCTCAATAGCTCCTCTAAGTTAGCACGGAGGTTCACTCTGTCTCTCCATAGTTCGATTGAAGGGGGATTTTTCTGCTTCCACAGCATGGGAATTAGAGCCTTAGCTGTATCAATAAGTAAAGCAACCAATTTGTGCTTAAGGGGATGAAAGGCGGGGGTTGGCCTCCACAGGAGAACCACCTCAGGGGAGAGCGCTAAACCCGGCAAGAGCTGTTTTAAGATCCCGTCTAACTCCCTCCAAAAGGGAGTGATGCGGGGGCACTCCCACCAAATGTGTAGGTATGAGCCAGTATCCAACTCGCATCTCCAGCAACGATCATGAGCAAGTAGTTTGTGGTCTGCTAGCCATTGTGGGGTTCTATACCACCTTGCCAGGAGTTTATAATGCGATTCCTGGGAGGTTACGCATGGGGAGAGTCCAAAAGCTGTCTTCAGAATGAGTTTAGTCTTGCTAGGAGATAGGGATATCTCAAGCTCCTTTTCCCATGAGACGAGGAAGGCAGGTTTCGTCTTCCTAGGGGGAGCAATAAAATGTTTGCGAATGTAGGACACTTTTCTGGGAGTTGGATTAGATCCCTTCAGAACCGTCTCAAATGGCGTAGGTGGTCTGATATCTTTATGTCTTTTCAAGAATCCGTTTGATTTTTAACAGGTGAATGGATATGAGGAACGGAAGAGAGCGGTTAGGGAGAACATCTTCCAAGGTAGATAACGGAGCCTGATGCGCTATAGAGATTATGTCCTGAAAGTTTTTGTCCTCTAGGGTCTTCCAAATTTTAACTGAGCAGGGATCTAACGGAACGGCCATATATCTGTACAGTGCAGATAGCGGAGTATATGGGGAGGGGCTAGGAGCCAGAGTCCTCCCCAGAGCAGACCAGGTCTCAAGAGTCCCCCTCAAGAGCGGGTTCCCTTTCCTCTTCTCCCTGCTCCCTCCCTCCGGGAACCAGAGGTCTGCGTCAAAGGTCGGGCCGTAGGCCCCTCTGGCAAGAAGCTGAATCGTGGGGTCTCTACTGAGGTGGGCTAGTTCCATCCAGTGGTTTAGATGGGTAGCCAAGTATAACTCTTGTGGGCATGGTAGGTCCACTCCCCCCTCCGAGCGTCTCCTGATCAGCATGCAGTAGGCCAACCTAGGTCTCTTTCCCCTCCAGAGGTATGTGGAGAAGATTGTACGGAGTGTCTTAAAGGAACTAGAAGGGATAAAAATCGGTAGAAGCCTGATTTTATAGAGGATGATGGGGATAACATATGATTTTAATATGTTTTTTCTCTGCAACCACGATATGAAGGGCTTATCATAGGATCTTAGCAACTTTTTGATTTTGGGTTGTAGCGGGAGGAAGTTTGTCGAATATAGATCCTCAGACTTTTTTGTGAGCTTTATGCCCAAGAAGTCGATTGTTGAATCCGACCAAGTGAAGGGGGATTTGTTTTCAATGGCCCTAAAGCGATTAGGGGGAATAGATATGTTTAAGGCAATTGATTTATCTAGGTTGATTTTAAAATTGGAGAGTGAACCGAAGTTCTCAAGCAGCGAGACTAGGCGGGGGAGGCCCATCTCCGGGTTTGTAATAAGAAAAATGATGTCGTCAGCGTAAGCAGTGGACGAGAGCTTCTCCCCACCTACTCCTAGGCCTTGCATCAAAGGGTCTAATCTTACTTTCTGTAGGAAGGGTTCAAGGGCAAGGATGAACAATGTAGGGGAAAGGGGGCAGCCCTGCCTTGTACCATTATTTATATTGAACGGAGGGGATAGAGAATTATTAATTTTGAGTCAAGCGTAGGGCGTCGCATATAGGGAGAATATTGCTGATATAAATTTAGAAGGGATGTTGTAGTGCGTTAGGACCTGCTCCGTGTAGGTCCAGTTGACCCGATCGAATGCTTTTTCGGCATCCGTGCCGATAAAAGCGAGCGGGGTGTTATGAGTTTGGGAATAATTGGCTGCATGGAGCAGTCTAAGGCAATTATCTCTGCCTTCTCTACCTTTAACAAATCCGGATTGTTCGGGATTGATCAATTTCGTAATATATTTTTCAAATCGCTTAGTAAGGATTTTGGCCCAGAGTTTTACATCAAAATTAATAAGAGAGATAGGGTGGTAGCTCCCGCAGGATTCAGGATCTTTGTTTTCCTTATGTACTAAGGTGATGTGTGCCTCCTGCGCCTGCTTAGGTAGAGGAGCACCGTTTAGGGAGTTAAATAGTTCAGTTAATTTAGGTACAAGTGTGGATTTGAAGGTCTTGTAGTAAATAAGAGGCAGGCCGTCAGGACCAGGGCTTTTACCTGGTGGGGAGGAGTTTATCAGTTCTTCGACTTCTTGGGCAGTAATGGGAGTCAGCAGGTCTATCGAGTCCTCCTCGTTTATTTTAGGAAGGTTGAGTTCTTCAAGGAATGAGTCTATCTGTGCCTTAAAGTCCAGGGTAGACTCTGGAGAGAGAGGGTCTCGTAGGTTGTATAGATTAGAATAAAAGCTTTGAAATTCCCTAGCAATTTCGGGAGTGGCGGAGACCGTCTGACCCTCTGTTGTTTTGATGGATTTTATAAGGTTTCTCGTACGCGCTTTCTTTAGGAGTGCAGAGGTATATTTGCTTCCCCTGTTTCCCTGAGCATAGTTGACATGTCTGAGATACAGGTACTTCTATATATATATATAAAGCTGAAAGCCCTCACTGAAAAGAACCCTATAGATACTTAAAATCTAACTTTTATTTCTAATTATCTCTAAAAAGATCAAATATGTATATATATGAAACGGAAAATTCATAAAATTTAACTCCTCATTAAAAAGGAGATAGGATACACCAGTTTGTATGCGGTCAGAAAAAATGCCCTGTAGATGGTATTTTTTACAGGGAAAAAACAGCCGCTCTATTTTCTTGTGTAAATATAACTGGCCACTCAAATGTCTCTCTTCGTATTGTTTTATCAAGACAAAAGAGGCCGCTCGATTAGCATATCATATAGATATACTTCCCATTATATGAGGATGACCGAGCTGTCTCACAGCTCTCTTCTTGTATCACACTTAGATGTTTGTCTTGAATAATTAATTCCCTACCTATCAGTTATCGATCAAGTATGATCTGTAAAAAAGATCCTGGTATCAATATTATTTATTATAATGGAGCTTAATCCTTTCTTTCCTTTGTCACATCAGCGCGTTTCTAGGACACATACTCGGTGTGTCATTTCATCAGGATGGACATTTATAGTTAAACTGGCTCCTATTGCCAACCAGATAACTTGATGGTATGTTATGCTCCAATCACCATAACATAATATATAATACACCGTGTTAGAGGCCCTTTTGTTATAGATGAGTAGTAACACGTTCACGGTAGTGACCATATGTCTATTCTAATGCAGACAGACCACTAAGTGTCTCAGCTCACATTACTTTAACGGTAACCTGTCAGATAATTTGACAGTACTCAGTGCTCAAGATAGCAGCACTTAGCCTCTTACTCAAAAATTATAATGTTTGCTGAGACACTAGATGCCCTAGATGACCAGCAGCCTGCCTGGCTGCAAGAAGGTTAGAGAGTCAGTGCTAAAGATCCCCTATTGTGGGGTTTAAGCAGCAGCTTAGTGGAGGCCACTATGATAGACCAGCAGCTCTGTCTCTAATGTTGCGGCCAGGCAGGCTGCTGGTCTATCATAGTGGCCTCCACTAAGCTGCTGCTTAAACCCCACAATAGGGGCTCTTTAGCACTGACTCTCTAACCTTCTCAACCCCTTCTGAGGGATATGAAAGGCATCTAGTGTCTCAGCAAACATTATAATTTTTGAGTAAGAGGCTAAGTGCTGCTATCTTGAGCACTGAGTACTGTCAAATTATCTGACACGTTACAGTTAAAGTAATGTGAGCTGAGACACTTAGTGGTCTGTCTGCATTAGAATAGACATACGGTCACTACCGTGAACGTGTTACTGCTCATCTATAACAAAAGGGCCTTTAACACGGTGTATTATATATTATGTTATGGTGATTGGAGCATAACATACCATCAAGTTATCTGGTTGGCAATAGGAGCCAGTTTAACTATAAATGTCCATCCTGATGAAATGACACACCGAGTATGTGTCATAGAAACGCGTTGATGTGACAAAGGAAAGAAAGGATTAAGCTCCATTATAATAAATAATATTGATACCAGGATCTTTTTTACAGATCATACTTGATCGATAACTGATAGGTAGTGAATTAATTATTCAAGACAAACATCTAAGTGTGATACAAGAAGAGAGCTGTGAGACAGCTCGGTCATCCTCATATAATGGGAAGTATATCTATATGAGCACTCCCTACTATATGGATATGCTAATCAAGCGGCCTCTTTTGACTTGATAAAACAACACGAAGAGAGACATTTAAGTGGCCAGTTATATTTACACAAGAAAATAGAGCGGCTGTTTTTTCCCTGTAAAAAATACCATCTACAGGGCATTTTTTCTGACCGCATACAAACTGGTGTATCCTATCTCCTTTTTAATGAGGAGTTAAATTTTATGAATTATAATTATCTCTTTTTAGAGATAATTAGAAATAAAAGTTAGATTTTAAGTATCTATAGGGTTCTTTTCGGTGAATTGATTTCTAATAGTTCTAAGAACTTACGTGCCTCTGTGACTTCTGAAAGCCCTCACTGACTCACTCCTCACTCACTCACTCACTCACTGACTCGCCAAAAGTTCTCCAACTTCCCGATGTCGTAGAAACATGAAATTTGGCAGAAACCTAGATTATTTCCAAAATAGGAAAAGTAATTGGGTCCCAACTCGATTATTCAATTCTAGCGCAAAAGAATTGGCATCGAAATTTTAGGTACATAATCTAAATCTCTCACTTCCCAATGTCATAGAAACTTAAAATTTGGCACGGGCATTGATTATGTCATAAATAGGAAAAGTTAATAGGTCCCGACTAGAGATGAGCGAACGTACTCGGTAAAGCACTACTCGTCCGAGTAATGTGCTTTATCCGAGTATCGCTCTACTCGTTCTGAGAGATTCGTGAGCTGCCGCTGCTGACAGGTGAGTCGCAGCGGGAAGCAGGGGAGAGCGGGCGGGAGAGAAGGAGAGAAAGATCTCCCCTCCATTCCTCCCGGCTCTCCCCTGCAGCTCCCCACTCCGCAGCGCTCCCCGAATCTTTCAGAACGAGTAGAGCGATACTCGGATAAAGCACATTACTCGGACGAGTAGTGCTTTACAAAGTACGTTCGCTCATCTCTAGTCCCGACTCGATTATTCAATTCTATGCGCAAAAGAATTAGCGTCCAAATTTTACGTACGGAATCTAATTCTCTCACTTCCCAATGGAATTTGGCATGCGCATTGATTATATCATACATAGGAAAAGGTAATGAGTCCCAATCCGATTATTCAATTCTAAGCGCCAAAGAATTAGCGTCCACATTTTATGTGCGGAATCTAATTCTCTCACTTCCCAATGTCAAAAATTAATGGGTCCAAACTCGATTATTCAATTCTAAGTGCCAAAGAATTAGCGTCCAAAGTTTACGTACGGAATCTAATTCTCTCACTATTCGATGTCAGAGAAACTTGAGATTTGGCACGAGCATTGATTATGGCATAAATAGGAAAAGTTAATGGGTCTCAACTTGATTATTCAATTCTAGCGCAAAAGAATTAGCGTCCAAACTTTATGTACAGAATCTGATTCTCTCACTTCCCAATGTCATAGAAACTTAAAATTTAGCACGAGCATTGATTATGTCATAAATAGGATAAGTTAATGGGTCCTAACTAGATTATTTAATTCTAAGCGCAAAAGAATAAGCGTGAAAATTTTACGTACGGAATCTAATTCTCTCACTTCCCAATGCCATAAAAACTTGAAATTTGGCACGAGCATTGATTATCTCCAAAATAGGAAAAGAAATTGGGTCCCAACTCGATTATTCAATTCTAGCGCAAAAGAATTGGCGTCGAAATTTAACGTACATAATCTAAATCACTCACTTCCCAATGCCATAAAAACTTGAAATTTGGCACGAGCATTGATTATGTCATAAATAGGAAAAGTTAATAGGTCCCAACTCGATTATTCAATTCTAAGCGCAAAAGAATTAGCATTAGGGATGAGCGAGCGTACTCGGAAAAGCACTACTCGCTTAAGTAATTTGCTTTATCCGAGTATCGCTGTGCTCGTTCCTAAAGATTCGGGTGCCAGCACGGAGCGGGGAGCTGCAGGGAAGAGCGGGGAGGAACGGAGGGGAGATCTTTCTCTCCCTCTCTCCCGCCCGCTCTCCCCTGCTCTCCGCTGCGACTCACCTGTCAGCCGCAGCGGCACCCGAATCTTCAGGGACGAGCACAGCGATACTCGGATAAAGCAAATTACTCGAGCGAGTAGTGCTTTTCAGAGTACGCTCTCTCATCTCTAATTAGCGTCCAAATTTTACGTACAGAATCTAATTCTTTCACTTCCCAAAGTCATAGAAACTTGATATTTGGCATGAGTATTGATTATGTCATAAATAGGAAAAGCTAATGGGTCCCAACTCGATTATTCAATAATAAGCGCAAAAGAATTAGCGTCCAAATTTTACGTAATTTTACGTACGGAATATAATTCTCTCACTTCCGAATGTCATAGAAACTTGAAATTTGGCATGAGCATTAATATATATATATATAATTGAATGTATGCGTGTGTGTGTGTTTGTCCTTTATGCGCTACTAAACCATTCATCCTATCACCATTAAAACTTTGGGAAGTTGTTGAGTACACTCCTGGGAAGATTATAGGCATACTACATCTATCCTATGATAAATGGCACGCATGTGAGCGTGGTCGACAGTTACGCTCCCCCACATAGATCGTTCAATTTCTATCATTGCCACTAATTCTCTCACTTCCCGATGTCATAGAAACATGAAATTTGGCACGAGAATAGTTTATGTCGTAAATAGGAAAAGCTAATGGGTCCCAACTCGAATATTCAATTCTAAGCGCCAAAGAATTAGCGTCCAAATTTTACGTACGGAATCTAATTCTCTCACTATTCGATGTCATAGAAACTTGAAATTTGGCACGAGCATTGATTATGTCATAAATAGGAAAAGTTAATGGGTCCCAACTCGATTATTCAATTCTAGTGCAAAAGAATTAGCGTCCAAATTTTACGTACAGAATCTGATTCTCTCACTTCCCAATGTAATTTGGCACGAGCATTAATTATGTCAAAAATAGGAAAAGCTAATGGGTCCCAACTCAATTATTCAATTCTATGCGCAAAAGAATTAGCGTCCAAATTTTACGTACGGAATCTAATTCTCTCACTTCCCAATGGAATTTGGCATGCGCATTGATTATATCATACATAGGAAAAGGTAATGAGTCCCAATCCGATTATTCAATTCTAAGCGCCAAAGAATTAGCGTCCACATTTTATGTGCGGAATCTAATTCTCTCACTTCCCAATGTCAAAAATTAATGGGTCCAAACTCGATTATTCAATTCTAAGTGCCAAAGAATTAGCGTCCAAAGTTTACGTACGGAATCTAATTCTCTCACTATTCGATGTCAGAGAAACTTGAGATTTGGCACGAGCATTGATTATGGCATAAATAGGAAAAGTTAATGGGTCTCAACTTGATTATTCAATTCTAGCGCAAAAGAATTAGCGTCCAAACTTTATGTACAGAATCTGATTCTCTCACTTCCCAATGTCATAGAAACTTAAAATTTAGCACGAGCATTGATTATGTCATAAATAGGATAAGTTAATGGGTCCTAACTAGATTATTTAATTCTAAGCGCAAAAGAATAAGCGTGAAAATTTTACGTACGGAATCTAATTCTCTCACTTCCCAATGCCATAAAAACTTGAAATTTGGCACGAGCATTGATTATCTCCAAAATAGGAAAAGAAATTGGGTCCCAACTCGATTATTCAATTCTAGCGCAAAAGAATTGGCGTCGAAATTTAACGTACATAATCTAAATCACTCACTTCCCAATGCCATAAAAACTTGAAATTTGGCACGAGCATTGATTATGTCATAAATAGGAAAAGTTAATAGGTCCCAACTCGATTATTCAATTCTAAGCGCAAAAGAATTAGCATTAGGGATGAGCGAGCGTACTCGGAAAAGCACTACTCGCTTAAGTAATTTGCTTTATCCGAGTATCGCTGTGCTCGTTCCTAAAGATTCGGGTGCCAGCACGGAGCGGGGAGCTGCAGGGAAGAGCGGGGAGGAACGGAGGGGAGATCTTTCTCTCCCTCTCTCCCGCCCGCTCTCCCCTGCTCTCCGCTGCGACTCACCTGTCAGCCGCAGCGGCACCCGAATCTTCAGGGACGAGCACAGCGATACTCGGATAAAGCAAATTACTCGAGCGAGTAGTGCTTTTCAGAGTACGCTCTCTCATCTCTAATTAGCGTCCAAATTTTACGTACAGAATCTAATTCTTTCACTTCCCAAAGTCATAGAAACTTGATATTTGGCATGAGTATTGATTATGTCATAAATAGGAAAAGCTAATGGGTCCCAACTCGATTATTCAATAATAAGCGCAAAAGAATTAGCGTCCAAATTTTACGTAATTTTACGTACGGAATATAATTCTCTCACTTCCGAATGTCATAGAAACTTGAAATTTGGCATGAGCATTAATATATATATATATATAATTGAATGTATGCGTGTGTGTGTGTTTGTCCTTTATGCGCTACTAAACCATTCATCCTATCACCATTAAAACTTTGGGAAGTTGTTGAGTACACTCCTGGGAAGATTATAGGCATACTACATCTATCCTATGATAAATGGCACGCATGTGAGCGTGGTCGACAGTTACGCTCCCCCACATAGATCGTTCAATTTCTATCATTGCCACTAATTCTCTCACTTCCCGATGTCATAGAAACATGAAATTTGGCACGAGAATAGTTTATGTCGTAAATAGGAAAAGCTAATGGGTCCCAACTCGAATATTCAATTCTAAGCGCCAAAGAATTAGCGTCCAAATTTTACGTACGGAATCTAATTCTCTCACTATTCGATGTCATAGAAACTTGAAATTTGGCACGAGCATTGATTATGTCATAAATAGGAAAAGTTAATGGGTCCCAACTCGATTATTCAATTCTAGTGCAAAAGAATTAGCGTCCAAATTTTACGTACAGAATCTGATTCTCTCACTTCCCAATGTAATTTGGCACGAGCATTAATTATGTCAAAAATAGGAAAAGCTAATGGGTCCCAACTCAATTATTCAATTCTAAGCGCAAAAGAATTAATGTCCAAATTCTATGTAAGGAATCTCATTATCTTACTTCCTGATGTCATCTATATATATAAAAATATACTGTATGTCTGTCTGTCCTTTTTGCATTACTATACCATTCATCCAATCGCCATGAAACTTTGGGAATTTTTTGAGAACACTCCTGGGAATATTACTGGCATAGTACAACTATCCTACGATAGGTGGCCCACGTGTGAGCATCATTGACAATTATTCCCCCCCCCCCCAGACAAAGATCATTTGATTTCCATTACAAGCACGAAAGCAAAAGGGATTACGAGCAACGGGATGAGTGTTCAACTACAAAATGATGCATCCGCCGAATGTTTCACAAGACAATTGCTGGATATTGAGAATGCTGAGGTAAAATGAAAGTTGTGCTGTGATTGGTTGCTATATATTATACTGCTGAGGCAAGATGAAAGCTGTGCTGTGATTGGTTGATACTTATACTACTGAGGTTACATGAAAGCTGTGCTGTGATTGGTTGCTATATATTATACCACTGAGGTAAAATGAATGCTGCACTGTGATTGGTTGCTATTTTTTTATATTGCTGAGGCAGAATAAAAGTTGCGCTGTGATTGGTTGTTATTTCTCTTTCTGCTGAGGTAACATGAAAGCTGCGCTGTGATTGGTTGTCATATATTTTAAAGTTGAGATAAAATGTAAGCTGCGCTGCGATTGGTTTTTATTTATTATACCACTGAGGTAACACGAAAGCTGCGCTGTCATTGGTTGTTATTGTCATGGAATATAAAGTGTTAAGTTTCAGAATGAAATAAGTGTATGTTTCTTACCTTGTATTGGACTATTGATCCTTAAATAGAAGATTAAAACCTATGCTTTGTAGTGATAGGAACTAGGATTTTAAGATAAGAAGTCAACAGACAAATTAAAGAAGGCTAAGCTATTTTAACAGAGAAGCTACACAACTATTGCAAGAACTATTGTCTAACACAACAGCAATATCCTGACTTAGGTAATTTCAATGTCTGAGAGCTTTGAGAATATTTGGTAGAGGTCAATAAGTCTTGTGATCAATAAGTATTTTCACCTTTGTAACAGTAAGCTACGTAACAATTATCTTTGTACCAGGCAACATTTGGATACACCCATTATTTCTGTATAAGAATTGGCAATATTCACAATAAAGTAGAGTTCATTCATTGATTCTCACTGGAGGTGTCTTGACATAACATGGAGTGATTTCATGCTATTGATAGATAATGCTAGCAAAATCTCCTCATCACGGGCTTCCATATCTACCAATTTGGCACCTGACAACGAGGTCATCAGATCGGTATCGGTGTGGTCCGATAACAGCTGGCGCCTGAACAGGGACTGAGAGTGACCAGAACCTCTGACCCAACTTATCGAATGGACTGACTGCGCAGACCCATAATCAGGACAAAGCCGGCTGGTAAGAAACTGTTATTCTTATCCCTCATTGTGTCTCTGTGATTCTGTCTGCTCAAAGTTGGGTAAGTGTGTTCATTTATATTAAGTAGTTCATTTAAGGTCTAAACTCGGTCTATTTTATATGACAAAGAACCCTGTCAAATAAGCTGTCTCGTTGTCTACGTTTGAATGAATGTGTAACTCAGTGTGTTTAAAGGCCATAATAATATCAATAGGTTGAATAATTGTCCTAGCGTGGCTATTCTATGATCTAAATTCCCTAATCTACTGGTAACGTGTTCCGGTCTCTGATGAGAGATCGATGGATTAGGTGGGTCCTGCAATGTGAAGATTGAGTTTTTTAGGGTCACGCAGCGGGAACACGTGTGTATATGGTTTAAGTGGGTCCTGCACTGTGAAGTCTGAGTTTTTTAGAGTCACGCAGCGGGGCCACTCATACTGTATGTTATCTGTAGGAAAAGTGTCTTATTTGTGACAAGAATCTCTTGCCATAGTCGACCTGATATCCTCAGACGGGTTACCCTCTCCTCAAATAAGGAGGAAAACGGTTATTAAAAACCCATATAGAGTACCAGTGAAACATGGGTAATGGATGGTCTAAAAGAGCCACCTCGGATGAGTCAGAATGGACAATGGCCAAAACATAGTAAGGAATATGGAAGGTAAAGAGATATCTAAAGAATGTAAGGCTTTGATGTCTATCATGAAACAAGACACCAGACACTGGACCCTTAGTCCCTGTCTGTGGTCAAATGCAATGATAGAATATAAAGGTAGTTTTAAAGATGCTAAACTCCTGGAGGCAGCTGAAGGCTGGAGCAGCCTGCCTGGTTGCTAAAGGGCGGATAGAAGAAAGGATTGAAATTGATGGTGTCAGTAAGTACAGAATGAGGAATATGATATTACTAACAATGCCAGATCCTGAGAAACAGAGCTTGTCTACAGTTAGCAGGAGTTATGACTGTTATAAAGACCTAGAAGAAGTGACCAGACATAAGGCTGATCCCTTCTTCTTCCCCTTGATGATGGAGGAATTTAATCCACCACCTGACCCTAAGGTGTTAGGTTCTGGGGCTACTTTCCTACTTCATCTGAAAGACTGGGCTTTTAAAGTGTATGACAGTTAGGAATTACCTTGCATGATGTTAGACAGTAGGAGACAGAATCAGCAGAAAAATGTTTGTCTAGGATTCTGGTAGCGTGGGGGGACTTGGGATACAGTCCTAATGTCCCTGCATATGTCCAACTTCTTACGCAAGCCTTTTGTAGGATGACTTATAAAGACCCTGAAGGACAAACTAGAAGCCGCCCGTCCTGAGTGGCGTACTCTAGAGGCTCAGGCTCTTCTTTAAGTTGTCAGCAGTTTGGAGCTAGGCTTCTGTTCCACTGTATTTGTAAACCTATCACTTGCTACAACTGTGGCAAACAGGGCCACATGCATAGATAATGTAGGGCACCTCCTAAGGCTCAGAATGGACAGTCCAAATCCAGACCATCCTCCTCTGACCATTAGGAAACAGGTAATCCAGTGTCTGTACTCATTGATGACGTCTGCCCTTTGGAAGTTAGCAAATCCAGAAAGGGCCCAGTACCTATTGTCTCTGACTGTAGGTTCAGAAGGTCCTCTCCCCTTTCTGGTAGACACTGGAGCAGCCAGTAGTGTAATACACAGCAGACGTGTCAAAGAGAGTGGCGTCAGTAAACAAAGTCATTTATGTGTAGGAGTAGCTGGAACACCAAAAGATACTCCTTTGTCTAAGCCAATAGAAGTGAAGTTCACAACCAATTTGTTACCATACAGCGCGGCACGGGGTCCCGCGGTCGGCGCGCGTCGCTCCGGCGTCGGCTCCAGCAGCCTGGAGCCCTGTGTCGAGGTTATCCCAGCAGCTTGGGACGGCCGGTGGGCGGCGGCATGGGCGTGTCCGCCCGTAGGGTGCCGCCCGCACTCCTCCGCTCTTCTTATACAGCAGTGGGTGGAGTTGCCTCCTCCCACTCTCCGCCCCGGGGCGGAACCTTGTGGTTAAGAGACTGGCAGTGATGTGAGCTCACTGCCAGTTATTGGTTCTGCTTTCATCTAGTCAGTCTGTCTGCAGTTTACCTCAGCCAGTCCCTAGTTGTCTGTCAGCCCTGCTATCCTTTCTCAGCCTGTTTCTGTTGGTCCCGTTAGCCTCTAGTCTGGTCTGTCCCAGTCAGCACTAGTTGCTATTCAGGTCCTGTCTATCTGCCTGTGAGCTCCATCTCCAGCCCTGCTTGTACTTGTAAGTTTTGTTGGTTTGTTCCACCTGCCTCTTCTGTCGGCACTCTGTCCCCTGTTAGTAGTTCCATCTAGGTAGTCGCCAGGTCCCTAGCCAGCGCAGGGACCGCCGCCCAGTTGTCCGCCTGGGGTTAGCCAGGGCCAAGGCAAGTAGGCAGGGACAGTGGGGTGCGGGAAGATCAGGGCACCCCATCTGGCGCTCTGGGGGGCAGAGTGCCGTAACATAATAACTGGCCCTTAAAATACTTTTTTTTCATGGCGGCGATCAGCGCCCTTGCAAACCATCTGCAAGACCTGGTGCCGGTGATCTGGGATTTGTCAGCTCGCATGGTGGCCCAGGAGCAGTGGGCGTTGTCGCAGGGGCAGAACGCCTTTACCAGTCCCGAACCCAAGTGCCCTCTTCCCGAGGTGTTCTCTGGGGAGAGGAACAAGTTTTTCGTTTTTCAACAGGCGTGTCGCCTGTTTTTTCGGATGCGTCCCCGTTCTTCGGGCTCAGAGGCCCAGAGGGTCGGGCTTATAATGTCCCTGCTGCGGGGCTCTGCCCAGACTTGGGCCTTTTCTATTCCCGAGGGTCCCCCCTCCCTGCAGTCGGTGGACTCCTTTTTTCAGGAACTCGGGGGCATCTTCGATGAGCTTGACCGAGTGGGGTTGGCGGTTTCACGGTTGCTGGCGCTGCATCAGGGGTCCCTTTGTGTGGAGGATTATTGCTCCAGTTTCAGACGCTATGCGGGCGACACTGCATGGAACGAGAGTGCCCTGAAGGACGTTTTTCTGCAGGGTCTCTAGGACGCGGTCAAAGAGCTGTTGATCTCCCATCCCATTCCCGGGTCCTTAAAGGAGGCCATGGAGCTAGCGGTGAAGGCAGATAGGAGGCTCAGGGCTGGGAAGCAGGACAGGCAGACCAGTAGAGTCAGGGAGGTCGTTTGTCCTGTTCCTTCCTCTTCCGTACCAGTCTCTGTTCCCGAACCTATGGAACTGGACCCGCTGGACCCCAAGGAGCGACGCCGAGTTCGGTTATTGCATCATCTCTGCCTCTACTGCGGGAAAGCTGGACATCGGGTGATAACCTGCCCCCTGAGGCCTCAGCGCCCACAGTCCGAATCGGCAGAAAGACTCCCAGTCCTAGGCGATTGCAGGGAGGGTCGCCTAGGACCACAGGTACGTCCTAGACTTCTAATACCCTGCCTGGTTAGATTCCGGAACTTCTCCCGCCTAGGGCAGGCGTTTATTGATTCCGGAGCAGCCGCTAACCTGGTAAGCATGCGTCTCGTTGAGCCCCTGAGGGCGGAATTTTTGGCGCTGAAGACGCCAATTCGTTTTGCTAGCATTGATGCTACTCCTCTGGCTTCGGGCTTGGTACGATGGAGGACCCCAGTGTTACAACTCACTGTGGGGGGTCGCCATTCGGAAGGTCTATCATTCCTGGTGATGGAGAAAATGTCGGTAGACATGGTACTAGGGATGCCGTGGCTGGCGTTGCATAACTCCCAATTCGATTGGGCCACTGGGGAGCTAACCCAGTGGGGGCCGTTCTGCCATAGCCATCGCGCTTCCCGTCCTCCCTGCTCAGTCGATACCGCACTCAGTCCCCGAGGTCTCACTTACCTTCACACCCCGTCCGCCTGCCCTGCTGCTGATGTCGCCACCGATGCCCTGCAGGGGGGACGGAAGAAAGGGGTGGGGTCTCGTATGCAGTTGCGTTGTGAGGAGAGTCTGTCGGTGTTTGAGCCGTACAGGGCGGGACAGAAGGGGTACCGGTCCTCTGGAAATCGCAAAAGGAGGGGTCGCAGGGGGTTCCATAAGTCTGTGTCGAAACCTGTTGTCCCAATATACCTGGGTTGTGATGCTGCAGGGAGCTCAGATATCACCCTTTCTGCTCTCACAGCTCATGGGTCAAGTGTTGGAAAGCTGGCAACCTGAATCACAGGCTGTTGTTTTGTTATAATATGTTGATGACCTTTTGCTCTGTGCTCCAGACAAAGCCACATGCGTAGAAGCTTCAATCTCTCTTCAATTCCTTATTAAGAACTGATGTAAGGCGTCAAAGAAGAAGCTCCAGTTTTGTTGTTCATCTGTGACTTTTCTTGGACATTGTCTCACTTCAGGAGCTCGTCATCTCACCCAGCATTTTAAATCTGCTGTTATGGACATTAAGGTACCCGCTTCTGTCTCTAAACTACATACCTTTCTAGGACTTGTTTCTTATTGTAGACCATGGACTGTGAATGCTTTGCAGCTGATGTAGCCACTGTATGATTGTCTCAAGAAAGAACCCTTCCAACTTTCAGAAGTAGCCTTCTTGGTAGCCCCAGCCCTGGGCTTACCCAACTACAACAAACCCTTCAGGCTCTAGTGGAATGAGAACAGTGGACACACAGCAGCACGGAGGGCACCAACGACTCGCAGCTTACTACTCCAGCAGGTTAGTCCCCCGTCGTCCGACGATCACCTTCCTGTCTACGAGTAGTAGCGGCAGTCTCCAGGATGTTGGACAAGTCAGCAGGCCTAGTTCTGGATCATGAGGTACAACATGCACCGCATGATATCTCTGTCATTCTAACACAGGTTCAGCCCAAGTACTTGTCTGCAGCCCGTTGCCTGAGACTCCAATGTGCCCTCCTGATGCCTGCCAACGTTACCATCACCCGCTGTTAGACTTTGAATCCTGCTACTCTTTTACTGGAACAGGATGACAGTGAGCAAGCGACTCAAGAAGAACTTTGCAACTGCGCCCAGCTCATGCAGATGGAAACTTCTGGGTTTGATTCCATCAAGGACACTCCACTACTTAGTCCCGATTTAACCCTGTTGAGTGATGACTCCAGGTATGCTGTAGATGGACAATTTCACACTGAATATGTAGTCACCACACAGACCCCTGTCCTTCATCAACAGTCATTACTTGCACACGTCTCAGCCCAACGAGCTGAACTGAAGGCCCTTACACACCCCTGTATGCTGGCACAAGACAGCTAACATTTACACGGACTCTAGATATGCCTTGGCAGACCAAGCAACCAAAAGAAGCAGCCCTGCTGCCCCTTCACACTGGCAGTTCTGGCCACCTGCCAAGAAGAAGACGACATGTCACCGTCGTTAAATGTCTCACATCTTTTTTTGTCTTTTCAGAAACAAGCATCTTCCCATGAAGTGTCAGGTTGGTAAGCAAAAGGAGCCAGTGGCATGTGGACACTTCACGGGAAGCCTTGTCTTCCAAGAGCCTTGTTTCCAGTGCTAGCCTCCATAACACATGACCTCATGCATGCCTCAAAATTGCAATGTGTGATCTTGTTTCCAGGTATTGGTATGCGTCCGGTTTTTGGGTAGTTGCTGTCTCTTATACTCAGGGATGTATGACTTGTCCAACTCAGGTAGGACTGTGAAAACCCCTTCTAAACACACTCCTAGGCCCTTGTACCCCTTCCAGAGGTTGCAGATTGACTACATACAACTTCTTTAAATTTGGACCGTTTCAAAACGTCCTTGTAGGTATTGCTCTCTTCTCTGGCTGGAGACTTACCCCGTTTCTGTGGCTAATGCCAAAAATACAGCCAAAAATCTTCTTTCTGAAGTGGTCTGTGGGTTGGGTGTCCCAGAAACCATTGAGAGTGACCGTGGTACTCACTTTAGTGAGATGGCAGGGATGTTAGGCATAGAACAGGCATTCTACACACCCTACCATCCTCAAAGCAGTGGTGGAGTAGAGAGGCTGAATGGGACCAGAAAAAAATAATAATAATAATTAAATAAGACAAATTTTTAAAAGCAATGACCAAATTGAATCAACCTTGGCCTGAGTGTCTTTCCTTGTCTTTCTTGTCAATAAGACACACACCCACCAAACAGACAGGTCTCAGTCCTTATGAGATTCTGTTTGGTTTGGCCCCTTGTCTAGGCCGATACTTTCCTCAGCTATTACAGGTTCAATTTGAACATATGTTACCTCCATTGCAGTATGTCTGGTGTATTTGTGGTGATAGTAGGATGTGTGCAACCCTGCCCAAATTTTGGAAAGGTAAGTGCTCACCTACAAAAGTACTCCTCCCCTTTCAGCTCTTCGCAGCTGCGTGGACAGGACACACAAAGGCACCCCCATTAGGACATAAATAATATCTTTGTGGGCTGCCATGTAATCTCCCTGGTGGATCTTTTGATTCAGGTATTTATATTGATGAAATAAGGGTACCCCGGGGAGCGCAAAATGAGTTTAAAGCCAGAAACCAGACTACAGGAGGAATCTAATCTGTCCTCCGTGCATAATTAATAAAAATATTGATTGGATTAATTATATAAATTATAATCAACAGAGATTTGTAAACGACACCAGAGATGACATACAAGGATTAGTGGAACAACTAGGCCCACCATCCTCTATGGCCTTACAGAACCGTCTTGCTTTGGACATGTTCCTAGCATGGAAAGGAGGAGTCTGCAAGATGATTGGAAATTCATGCTGCACCCACATCCCAACAACACGGCTCTGGACGGATCAGTGACTAAAGCTTTGCACGGACTACTGTCTATCTATTGAACTTTCAAAAAAATTCTGGTGTTTCTGAGCCATTTACATCAAGGTTGGAGGACATTTTTGGACAATGGATTGCTTGGATCACGTCTTGTCTTACCACTTTGACTATTAGAGTAATTGCTTTTGTAGTAGTAGGTTGTTGTGTAGTATCTTGTATACGCCGCATATTAGCAAAATCTGCTAAAAAGGTGATACCCACTATGATAGCACAAAATGGTATGTATGCCCAGCTCTTATGTTCACCCGGCTATGATTATTCTTGTATTGGTCAGAACAATAGTGAAATGTTATTGATAAAGGCTGGTAGACATCACTAGGATGGACTGAAGTACTTCAAATGTTTACTGTTGTTCTGGGACAAGATAAGATGCAAAAGGGGGAAATGTCATGGAATATAAAGTGTTAAGTTTCAGAATGAAATAAGTGTATGTTTCTTACCTTGTATTGGACTATTGACCCTTTAATTGAAGACTAAAACCTATGCTTTGTAGTGCCCGTAACTGGGATTTTAAGATAAGAAGTCAACAGACAAATTAAAGAAGGCTAAGCTATGTTAACAGAGAAGATACACAACTATTGCAGAACTATTGTCTAACGCAACAGCAATATCCTGACTTAGGTAATTTCTATGTCTGAGAGCTTTGAGAATATTTGGTAGATGTCAATAAGTCTTGTGATCAATAAGTATTTTCACCTTTGTAACAGTAAACTACGTCACACTAATCTTTGTACCAGGCAACATTTGGATACGCCCATTCTTTCTGTATAAGAGTTGGCAATGTTGACAATAAAGTAGAATTCTCATGGAGGTGTCTTGACATAACATGGAGTGATTCCATGCTATTGATAGATAATGCTAGCAAAATCTCATCACGGGCTTCCATATCTACCAATTTGGCACCTGGCAACGAGGTCATCAGATCGGTACTGGTGTGGTCCGATAACATTATCAAGATATATAAAAACGAATGTATGTATGCATGTATGTCTTTGCAGCAACGCGCGACGGGTAAGCTAGTGTGTGTATGTATGTGTGTGTGTGTGTGTGTGTGTGTGTGTGTGTGTGTATATATATATATATATATATATATATATATATATATATATATATATATATATATATATATATATATATATATATATATATATATATATATACACACACATTGCGCAGGCTCTGACATGCATGGGCTTGATTCAATTTTTTTCTTGGTTCTGGCCTGTGGTACTATTGTAGCTTGACGCCACTGGAAGTATGGCGATAAGACAAGATACAAGGTGCTTGACAGGGCGGTGACACCCCCAGGAGCTGATTGGCAGCCATGAGCAAGAAGCAATCACTCTCCCCAGAACAACCGTCCACCTTCCTTCTCCCATGGCAAACTGCTAGACAGCACCTGCACTGACAGTGTGATATTGCAGCCATTCTAGGAATCCCTCTGCTGTGAGGCTGTGCACTCCCAACTCCCCTGGAGAAACCCCTGCACTGTGACAATGCTGCAGAGAATCTCTCCTGGCTATCTTTTCCCTCACCGCTTCCTCTGCAGACGTTCTGTGCCACTGTGCCGACTCCCAGCTCTGTCCCAGAAGCCAGTTCTCTGCTGCTGTGACCACTGAGAGCTCACTCTCCCGCTCAGTGTCTGCCGCCACTGCCATTGACACTGGCTCTCTGCTGCTGTTGCTGTGGAAAAATGGAAAGAGAGTGAGTAACCCCCACAATCTCTTAGTGTTAGCTCGTCATTCTTAAAACGTGTTTCCCCAAGTTAGCGTTATGGATCCACGGAAGTGTATAAATTTGCCTGACAGTTTCTGTTTCATTTGTGGTAAATTTACACTGTTGAAGTAATAGCTGAATATTACAGACTTTTTGAAAAAAGTGTACTTCGCATACTTCAGACTAAAACTTGGAGAACAAGATAAAGTTTGGACACCTTTAGAAAGTGTGCAAATGGTGAGTTGAGGACCTCCAAAATTGATTTAAGAGTAAAAAAAAAAGATTTCTGTCATGGGATTCCTCTGGTATGGTGAGAGCAAAAGAACGATAGTGATCACTGTTACTGTTGTTCATGCGATGTGAAAAGGTATAATTCCAAATAGAAGCATTCTATTTCATACCCCAATCTTCACTCAGCAATTCGTCCCATCCCCCATGTCACAGATATACCAGTACCCAAGCCCCCTGCTGCCTTGGAAGAGACACCTAGCTCCGAGGAAGGTGGAGTCCTACCTGAACCACATGACGAATCAAGTTCTGACTTTAAAGATTATACAAGACCTTTTTTTTCCCCCAGGAGGAGATGAATGATCTGGTAAGAGACTTGAATCTTCCCAAATATGCCGCTGAGTTATTCTGTTCAAGGCTCAAAAGCAGGAATTTATTATTGTCAGGAGTGTCTTTTTTTCATGGTTCAGACATCATGAAAAGGAGTTTGTTCCTTACTTTGCTTGGGAAGACAAGTTGGTTTTCTGCATCGATGTCGAAGGTTTGATGGTTCAATTTAAAATCCAATATGATTCAACACAATGGCATTAGAGATGAGCGAGCACACTCGTCCGAGCTTGATTCTCGTTCGAGCATTAGGGTACTCGAGATGCTCGTTACTCGATTCAAACACCACGCAGTACTCGAGTCAATTCCATTTCCTTCCCCGCACGTTTAGCGCATTTTCTAGCCAATAGACATGCAGGGAAGGCATTACCACTTCCTCCTGTGACGTGCCAGCCCTATCCCACCCCCCAGCAGTGAGTGGCTGGCGAGATCAATTGACCGCCGAGTAGTTAAAATGGTCCTGCCCACGGCTCGCCTCAGACACACACTGGGAGAGATTAGGGAAAGTGCTGCTGCTTATATAGGGAAAGTGTTAGCGTAGGTCCTGTCTTCAAGAACCCCCAACGGTCCTTCTTGGGCTACATCTGACCGTGTGCATTTTACTTGGTGCCTGCTGGGAGTTATAGTGCTTTCATTTTGTAGTACGCAGCTAGGCCTGTTTGCAGAAGCCTTTTGTAATATTTTTTTCAGGCTGGAGTGAAGTTCAATATTGCTCTCACCATGAAAGTGCACGCAAATAATTCCAAGCCTGCTGCGAACAAACTTATTTATACCGTTCTGTGTCTGCAGTGAATTAGAAGCAGAGCGTTGGGCCACAGCCACTTCTAGAGGGAAAGTTAAATACACTATACAGTCCGTATCCTCCATGCAAAAAACCAAGGGTTCCTTCGTTGGGCTACATCTCACCTTGAGCATTTTACTTGGTGCCTGCTGGGAGAAGTAGTGCTTCCATTTTTGTATTACGCAGCTAGGCCTGTTTGCAGCCTTTCAGTAATACTTTTTTCTGGCTGCAGTGCCGTACAATACCGCTCTCACCGTGAAAGTGCACTCAAATAATTCCTAGCCTGCTGCAAACTACTTTGTTTATAACGTTCTGTGTCTGCAGTGAATTAGACACAGAGCGTTGGGGCACAGCCACTTCTAGAGGGCAAGTTATATACACTATACAGTCTGTATCCTCTGTGCAAAAAACCAAAAGCTCCTTTGTTTGGCTACATCTCACCGTGTGCATTTTACTGGTGGCTTACTGGGAGTAGTAGTGCTTCTATTTTTGTATTACGCAGCTAGGCTTGTTTGCCAGAGTCTTTCGTAATACTTTTTTCAGGCTACAGTGCCGTACTATACCGCTCTCACCGTGAAAGTGCACGGAAATAATTCCTAGTCTGCTGTGAACTACTCCATTTATACTGTTCTGTGTCTGCAGTGAATTAGACACAGAGCGTTGGGCCACAGCCACTTCTAGAGGGCAAGTTATATACACTAAACAGTTCGTATCCTCTGTGCAAAAATCTAAAAGCTCCTTCATTGGGCTACATCTTACCGTGTGCATTTTACTTGGGGCCTGCGGGGAGCAGTAGTGCTTCCATTTTTGTATTACACAGCTAGGCCTGTTTGCAGCCTCTCGTAATATTTTTTTCGGGCTACAGTGCTGTATAATAACGTTCTCATTTTGAAAGTGCACGCAAATAATTTCTAACCTGCTGAAAACTACTTTATTTATACCATTCTCTGTCTGCAGTGAATTAGACAGCGGTCTCACTGCTAAACAGTACTGTAATATTACTGGGGCCACTGCAAAGTATTTCAGCTCTGCTGCTGTGCAGAGCGTCTCACAATACCATTTCCATTGGTGGGATTGAAATCGCCGCAGTTACCAGCACTATCCACTGGCTTTAGAGTCTTCTCTCACTCCACACAGCCTCTATTATCTACAAGTGTCTGTGAGCAGTAAATTACCCCTAGGTATCAATGCAAGACAGCGGGTTAATTTTTTCAAGTCACAGCATAGAGCCTCCGCTATCTACAAGTCTCTGTGTGCTGTGAATTAGCCACAGTTGTCAGTGCTGTACAGTGGGGTAATTTATTTGGGCCCTTCCCTATTCTTAATACGCCATGATGAGGAATAGGGCTAAGGGTTGAGGACGCGGACGTCCAAGCGAGTGTGTGAGCACAAGCCGAGTTCCTGGTCTAGGTGAATCACAGCCTGCTGGTGCAGGATTAGGAGAGAGGCAAGTTTCTGGGGTCTTCAGCTTCATATCACAATTTATGGGTCCGCGTGGTAGATCTTTATTACAAATAGAGCAGTGTGAGCAGGTCCTGTCGTGGAAGGCAGAAAATATGTCCAGCAATATATCGACCACCCAGTCTTCAACGCAGTCCACTACTCCCGGCTTAGGGACTGCAACTCTGAATCCTCTGGCTGCTTCTCCTCCTTCCTCCCAGCCTCCTCACTCCATGAAAATTACATCATCTGAGCAGGCAGATTTCCAGGAACTGTTATCGGGTCCCTGCCATGAGTAGAAAAAACTGGTTTCTCTCTCACCTGAGGATATTGGCGTGACCGATGCCCAATCTTTGAAAGGTCCCGGAGTCCAGGTGATGAGGCGGGACTTCCAGCAACTGTCTCAAGAGCTTTCAGTGGGTGAGGAGGATGATGATGATGATGAGGAGACACAGTTGTCTGTCAGTGAGGTAGTAGTAAGGGCAGTAAGTCCAAGGGAGGAGCACGCAGAGGATTCGGAGGAAAAGCAGCTGGACGATGAGGTGACTGACCCCACCTGGTTTGCAAAGCCTACTGAGGACAGGGCTTCAGAGGGGGAGGTAAGTGCAGCAGCAGGACAAGTTGGAAGAGACAGTGGAGTGGCCAGGGGTAGAGGCAGGGCCCAAGCAAAGAATCCCCCAACTCTCTCCCAAAGCACCCCCTCGTGCCAATCCTGCATGCAGAGAACTAAGTGTTCAAAGGTGTGGATGTTTTTCAGTGAGAGTGCGGACAACCAACGAACAGTGGTGTGCAACCTGTGTCGCACCAAGATCAGCCGGGGAGCCACCACTACCAGCCTCACCACCACCAGCATGCGCAGGCATATGATGGCCAAGCACCCCACTGGGTGGGACGAAGGCTGTTCACCACCTCCGGGTCACACCACTGCATCTAATCAGCCTGGAGATGCTGCCGTACAGGCTTGTGGAAACAGAGGCTTTCAAAAACATGATGGCGGCGGTGGTCCCGCGCTACTCGGTCCCCAGTCACCACTATTTTTCCCGGTGTGCCGTCCAAGCCCTACACCAGCACATCTCCTGCAACATTAATTGTGCCCTCACCAATGCAGTTACTGGGAAGTCAACTTAACCACGGACACATGGACAACTACTGACGGGCAGGGCCACTATATCTCCCTGACGGCACATTGGGTGAATTTGCTGGAGGCTGGGACCGAGTCAGAGCCTGGAACCACTCACGTCCTACCCACACCAGAATAGCGGGTCCTACCTTGGTGCTGGTATCTGCGGAGGTCTATGCCACCTCCTCTAAACCCTCACCCCCTCCTACGCAACCTCTACCTCTCAATCAAGAAGTGTGAGCAGCACATTGCCAGTCGGTATGGCGCGGCGCAGCAGCACAATGGTGGACAAGCGTCAGCAGGCCATGCTGAAACTAATCAGCTTAGGTGACAACAGGCATACGGCCCCCGAACTGTTGCAGGGTCTGACAGAGCAGACCGACCTCTGACTTTCGCCGCTGAACCTCCAACCGGGCATGGTCGTGCGTGACAACGGCCGTAACCTGGTGGCGGCTCAGCAACTGCAACTCAGCAACATGCGGCGTAGTGGTAGTCAGCCTCCCCAATTCTTTACCGAGGAGTGGGCCTGGATGGCAGATATCTGCCGGGTCCTCGGAAACTTTGAAGAGTCTACCAAGATGGTGAGCGGCGATGTTGCAATCACTAACATTACCATCCCGCTGCTATGCCTCTGAGAAGTTCGCTGCAAAGCATAAAGGCCGACGCTTTGTGGTTGGAACAGGAGATGGGGGATTAGAGTATGTCGCTTGATAGCCAGACCACCCACATGTCTATATCTCAGCGCATTTTGGAGGAGTTGGAGGAGCAGGGGGAGGAGGGGGAAGAGACAGCTGGGCACACTGCAGAGGGTACCCATGCTGCTTGCCTCTCATCTGTTCAGCGTGTATGGGCTGAAAAGGAGGAGGAGGATCCTGAAGTCATCTTCCTAATGAGGACAGCGATGTGTTGTGTACTGGTACCCTGGCACACATGGCTGACTTCATGTTAGGCTGCCTTTCTCGTGACTCTCGCGTTAGACGCATTCTGGCCAACACGGATTACTGGGTGTACACCCTTCTCGACCTACGGTATAAGGAGAACCTTTCCACTGTCATTCCCGAAAAGGAAAGGGGCACGAGAGTGATGCAATACCACAGGGCCCTAGTGGAAAAAGTGATGCTAAACTTCACATCTGACAGCGCTAGTGGCATAAGACGCAGTTCCGAGGGCCAAGTAGCAGGGTAGGTGCGGAGATCAGGCAGCATGTCCAGCGCAGGCATGGGAACACTCTCCAAGGCCTTTTCCAGCTTTATGGCTCCCCAGCAAGACTGTGTCACCACTCCCCAGTCAAGGCTGAGTCGGAGGGAGCACTGTAAAAAGATGGTGAGGGAGTACATAGCCGATCGTACCACCGTCCTCCGTGATGCCTCTTCTCCATACAACTACTGGGTGTCAAAGCTGGACACGTCGCATGAACTTGCTTTGTATGTCCTGGAGGTGCTGGCTTGCCCTGCCGCTAGCGTCTTGTCAGAGAGGGTGCTTAGTGCAGCTGGGGGAATCATCACGGATAAGCGTACCCGCCTGTCAACTGCCAGTGCCGACATGCTTACACTCATAAAGATGAACAAAGCCTGGATTTCCCCAGACTTCTCGTCTCCACTGGCGGAGAGCAGCGGAACCTAAAGATTCTTTTCACTGCAACCGAAGAAAAAAGCATTATCTATCACTGGAAAAAAGGGGGAATTAGCTTTGTCAATCAATCTTGGATATTAGTCCTTCTCCTCCTACTCCTCCTCCTGAAACATCATGTCATCACGCTGAACTGACAATTTTTCTGCGGCCCAAAAAGCTCTGCTTCCATTTTTTTTTACAATATTTCAACGTTTCAAAAGAATTGATACTTTAACATTAACTAATTTTTTTTAACAGGGCTGCCTCCAGGCTCTGCTACAAATTAAGTAACAGCGAGCTGTATATTTAAAAAATATTCATGGGTTTCACCTGCTCCCTTGGTTGAGCAATTTTTCAGGGGTACACTTGTACTCTTGGTACACTAATTTTTCTGGCCCTCGCCTATATTGTTATTTAATACATTTTTCCGGCCTTCGCCTACACTCATGGTACACCAATGTTTTAGGGGTTTGCCTATACTCTTGCTATATAAATTTTACAGGGGTCTGACTTTACTTCTGGTACAGAAATGTTACTGGGGTCTGCCTATACCTTTGCTACTGAAATGTTACTGGAGTTTGTTTACCTATACGTCTGCAACAGAAATGTTACAGGGCTCTGCCTATACTTTTACTACAGAAATGTTACAGGGGTCTGCCCATACTTCCAGCATCCCTGCAGGGCTGGGGACAGAGTAGCAGCAGGCACATATCCTTGGTGGAAGCAGGCTAGCTGAGACCACATGCTCCCGGATTGATTTTGGACTGATTGATGAGGCCTTTACTTGTGATCATCTTTGGTAATTCCTGACAAAGATGAGTGGCATAGCCAGAAACTTGCATTGCTAACACTTTGAAATGGTCAACAGAAAACATATGAATTAAGCCTTTTCATATTTCTGATTGAGATGAGGAGGCGTTCAGACTTTTAGTACCTAGAATATCCTTTTCATTGCTATCAAATGCCCCTCTTGTCCCCGAAAATACTAGCATTTCCACATAGCTGTTGTGGCTTCCACTTTTGTTCTGTGGCTTTACCTTTGTCCATTTGCTTTTATTCGTATAGGTTTGATTTTGCCCATGGATGCAAATTTCAAGGTGGAGGCGCGGAACCGAACCTGACCATGGGCCCGCTAACAAGCTTCCCGCACAGACCATAGCGGGTCCTGGTCATGGTGTCTTGGCCTTGTAATGCCACCTCCTCTAAACCCTCCCCTTCCACCTCCTCCAACAATGAAAAAATTATTGGCAAATGCTTTTGCAGTGGTCGTCTTGCGCAGGTCCAAGAATTTCAACTAAACCGGCACAATAGGAATGTCGTCCCCCCCCCCCCCCCGTCCCGTCTTGTCCCTCTTAATCGTGGCCACAGTTCCGAAAACCAACTAAATACAACCAGGTTCGTACTCGATTATCCCTAGCTGAAGCATTCAGCCGACCGGTAGAGCAATAGTGGCTTCCATCTTGTTGGTAATGATAATAATTACATATTTAAGTATACAGCTGAGGTAGGAATAGAGCCGACTATAGAACACAGCATCCCTGCAGGGCTGGGGACAAAGGAGCAGCAGGCACATATCCTTGGTGGAAGCAGGGCAGCTGAGATCCACATACTCCCGGACTGATTTTGGACTGATTGATGAGGCCTTTACTTGTGATCATCTTTAGTAATCCCTGACAAAGATGAATGGTATAGCCAGAAACTTGCATTGCTAACACTTTGAAATGGTCAACAGAAAGCATATGAATGAAGCCTTTCCATATTTCTGATTGAGATGAGGAGGAGTTCAGACTTTTAGTACCTAGAATATGCCTTTCATTGCTATCAAATGCCCCACTTGTCTCCGAAAAGAATAGCATTTCCACATAGCTGTTCTCGCTGTCACTTTTGTTCTGTGGCTTTACTTTTGTCCATTGGCTCTTATTCGTATCTGAAGGTTTGATTTTGCCCATGGAGGCAAAATTCAAGGTGGAGGCGCGGAACCGAGCCTGACCCTGGGCCCGCTAACATGCTTCCCACACAGACTATAGCGGGTCCTGGTCATGGTGTCTTGGCCTTGTAATGCCACCTCGTCCCCCCGCTTGGGGTCAGGGGATCAGCAATGTGCATCATATATTTTCTCTTGTGTTACCACAGTTATCGGTGAAAATTGTTTGGGGCAAAGGAGAGGAGCGTAACTGCATTAATGTTACAGGGGTCTGCCTATACTTCAGCTGCAGAAATATTACAGGGGTCTGCCAATACTGCTGCTAAATAAATGTTTCTGGGGTCTGCGTATACTTCTGCAACTAAAATGTTACTGGGGTCTGTCTATACTCTTACTACTGAAATGTTGCTAATACTGGGCTCTGCCTATACTGCTGTCATGGAATTCCTTTTGTGTCCACTGACTTGATCAATTTGGAATGTTTACACCCTTCCATATTAATTTTGAATTGATTATATGCGCATAAGAAGTTTTCACACTGACACAGGTTCAGCATGTATAGCTTCCTCAATTCTACTTTAATGTTGGGCCCGTAGCTTCTTTTAAAGAGTTTAACATATGGGCAGGTCAAAAGATTACATAGATACAACGTATTGTTTAATTATTGGATAAGCGTCTTGCAATTCTTCCATCCTCTGGTCATCTGTGATTGGCCATCAGGTGGTGGATTAGATGAGTGGGTTGTCTTGGCCCACGTGTAGTTCCTTCGATATGATTGGATGTTACATCATAAACTATAAATTGCACAAACCTCCCATGTTATTTGCATACGTTTCCAGTAAAATTGCTTGGGTAATTATTGTGGTAGCTGTTTCAGACTGCGGTTATCTATGTCTGAGTTATACTTCTAAATTTACAAAACAGATGGAAAATGTAGCATGTTTACACTATATATCATCTTGTCAGCGTTTTGAGAACAGAAGTTTCATTAAAGGAAGTATTGCATATTGCGTAAATGTAAGAACAGAAGGCAAACATGACATTTGGTTATACAGAATGGTAAATTCACAAATGTCCACTACCAAAGGCCCACAGTCCAAAATATAGAAATATTGGGTTTCCACTACAGACCCCCCTTGAAACTATCTGTTTCACTAAACTCGCCCTGCTCCGTCCCACCCCCACCGCTGACCCTAGACTCGCATTGTGTTGTACACTGGAGCTATTGCTGTCATGGGGGTATAGGATGGTTCGACATCATCGTATTCTGGATCCATGATGACGACGTTTGCGCTGACAGTGGGCTTTTTGTTGGACATCGTAGTGAGACAGGTGGACCAGGCAGTCATCAGGGTCGGAATACACTGTATGCAACGACAAACAGAAATTAGGATGACTATAAAGGTGAAAAATATAATTAATAACTTCCTTATCAGGATAAGCTCTTGTGTAGAACGTTTTGAAAACTCAGTAGAGTGGCGGTCTTTCACAACTGTCGCCTAGGCTGCAAATGCCCCTCTGCTACCTAGGTGTGGGTTCTAATTTAAAGGTTGTGGGTTCATGGAGATGTGGAGGTCTAGGCTATCACCTGGGATCTCGAGGCATTAGGTTAGGAGAGGTGCGACTTTTACTATTTCAGGTAAACACTGCATAACTTGTGTAGAACCCGCCTTCTTGATGCTACCTCGATTCATCAACAAAGAGTGCAAAATCAGGACTATCTAATTACTGGTCAACATGACTGAACCATTGTTAGTAAGTGCATGATCATATATATCAATCTGGAAGGAAAGAGCTACAAGGTGATTATTCCCATTTCCCTTTTCCAGAGGCGCAAAGGTAACAGGACCATGGGCGTTGTAACACCGGTATGTTGAGTGGACATGAGCAGAGTGCACTGCAGATAAAATAAAGCAAAATCTTAGCGAAAACCTATCACAGTGTTCTAAATACACAATGTTTTAAAACTTATTTTTCATATTCTGCTGTTAGGTATGTACCTAACTAAGGAAACAGACTAAGATTAGCTGTTTCTAGTTAGTGCGGTCAGCTCCTTAATGGCAACTGCGTCTTTACCTGCGGGTCACGTGTTGTCTGGAATGTAGGTACAAGTCAACCCTATCATCTTACAGACACTCCCTTTTTTGGCTAAAATCGTACCTAGTGCCATTCTATTTTGAAAAGTCATAGTCGAGGTAGGTCCTATTGGTCGACTAGTCCCTATAAGGCGTCTCTAGTATAACTTATAAATCACTTTTAATTGTAATAAACATAATTAATCCAGTCAACATTTTATTTACCATAATAATCAGGAAAATTTTTAAAAACTCATCAGGTACCCCCCTTGGCTGTCTTATGACGTCAACGTACACGTGTAGGTCAAAACTATCACCAGGAGCCTCTCTTCTCACTCCAATGTGCTGTTACAATACTAGTAGTATGCACAGGTACGCACGGATTGGGACTCCCTGATCTTCACCCACACCAATGTCCCTCCTGGAGATAGTCCTGATGGTGAACACGTCCAGGCCGCCTACCCTGACCCTACACTACCTAGTGACAAGACTGGAAAGAGCCGTCGTACCTATGCAGAAAACAAGGGTAGACCAACATGACAGGATAACTACAGAACACAGCAGAGTTGGATCAGGATAGAGTAACTATGGGGGTAACCTCATTATCTTCAATGCTGTCTGACAGGATGTGGAGGAGCATAAGGGCTTTACTAAGGCACACTCCCTTGTCCAATTACTTCCCAGACATGATGTCACATTATTTCACCTATGAAGTGTGTACCTTCGTTTACCTCATTCGCTTCCGGTACCCTGTATCTGCAGATTACCTCATTCATGAGCTTCTGTGTGGTTATCTGCTCATTTACCTTAGTATCAGGGTGGGCCTCCAACCTGAAAAAGACTCCAGCAACAACAACAAGCACATATTCATACTCCCCAACAGGTGTGAGCTGAATGTGGTCAAATTGGCAATCTCTGAAATGGGTAGAGTGGTCAAGGCAAGTGTTATATGGCCATCTTACTTCTGTCCGGACTCGCATATGACAAAGATCATGTTAACTGGACAAATGATGCAGCAGCTACAGAGAACCTAGGTGTCACCCATTCTTGTTCAGTGTCGACGTCATTGCTGCTTTTGATTCTGTGTACCAGTTGGGCCATCATGGGGGACAGGGACCTCTGTAGGCAAGTTCTGTTGATTGTTCGCCATACGCCGTCCTGTTCTGTCGCTCCCGTCTTTTAGCCCATTTGCTTTCCTTCCTCGTTGACTTGTACCTGTAAAGTCCTTGACATATCAAAGTCCAAACTTTTTATCAAAGTCCAAAGTTTTTATCACTGACTCATGCTGTCAGTATCTATTCTTCTTTCTTCCACGGCTTGACGGCCGCTGCCTTTGCTGTGTTGTCGGCGAGGGTGTCACCTCTCGCTTCTCCATTGTAGAAATCGGTGTGAATTCTCCATTGCCAGGTAGTAGTAGTAGGGTTTCCATGAGACTCTGCACTGCTGCACCATTCTTAATTGGCTGTCCTACTGAGATAACAAGCTGTCTGGCCTTCAATATTGGGCCGTAATCATGAGCTATGCCAAATGCATTCCAGGAGTCAGTGTAAAGAGTTGCCGTCTTACCTTCTACCACTCCACACGCCTCAGTGGGGGGCCTCCGGTTCCGCTTCTTGCCCTGAGACATGCGGAGGCAGAGCTTCTGCGTTTAGGACATCTTGTTGTGTGACCTCTGCATATCTGGTTCGGAGTCATCAATCCTCACCCTGGTACCATCTACAAAAGAAAACTCAAAATATGCATTAACAGTGTATTCTAATAACAGTTTTTGTCAGAATTTTGTTCCACAGGATCTTAAAAATTTTTTAAAAAATAGCTGATCTGCCATACTCAGATCACCTATGCCTCCCCTCCCCCGTTTGAACCGGAATACCTAATTAAAGAAGAGTAGCCGGGTTCAAGGTGTTACAACATTGGGAAGAAATATTGGGGGAGGCGTGGAAAGAGCACATTGTAGCCGGATCTAATAGGCCAGAGATAAATGCTTGGGTTGCACTTGAATAAGTATGTTCTGGGTGTCATTTGGGGTGTGGACCACCAGGGGGTAGTCCAATACCAACTTAGAAGATTTGTCAGCCATTGCCTGTACTGCTGCCACTGCACAAACAGATGAGGGAGCTCCTCGAGTCACTGGATCCACCCTCATGGAGTAGTATCTCAGTGGCCTTGGTTGTCCTCTGTGCTTTTGTGTCAATACTGTCGTATGGGCGGCAGTATGAAACAAGGCCCAGAAAGGCCCAGAAAGGTGCGGAATTTGGCAACGCGTGTATGTACAGGTATGGCCTGGCCAGGAGAACAACCTTTCTTGCAGAACTTGGTTAGTCTTTGGATGCCTCCAGGCCTTCTACAAGGGAAATTAACAGTGAAATTGTGGCCGGTGGGCAGTTTTTCCAAAGCATCAGCACACAGCACCTACCATGGGGGATACTGTTTGACCCAAGGGGTGTGTATCTGGGTCTCGTATATATTATCATGGTGGGTATATTCAATTTCCCTATGCCTGTCTTGTGGGTGTCAGGAACCGTGGAAAGCTGAGTTTGAGACAGGAGAAAAAAAAAAAAAAACTTTTTCTTCCTGGCTAGCTATGATTCTTACCACCCTCCCTTATACAAGGGATGAGAGACGTGTTCTTGCATCATCTAGCTCCACCCCTCTGAATTAGGCTAATCACTTACTTCCTTATTTCCTCATTCAACGTTAGCAGTCCTCGGATACACATCACAACTAAATAAAGTCTTATGCATCACACAATTTACATTTTACAAATTACGGGTCAATCTGCCCCGTTCCTCCTGTGGATACCTGGCCTTATCGTTACCTGCTTGTTTCCCATTTTCTTGGCTTCTCTGCAGCAACTTACCTCCTTCACACCTTACTCCCTGTACTTTATTTTAACGTTTATTAAATTTAACTATTCAAACCAGTTTAAACTATCTAAATTTAACTTCCTTAGGACTGCAGCATCAGTAACTTCCTCTTTTTAAAATCTCTCGCTCTCGTGACAGCCTAGAGACAGGATTACAAGGGAGAACGTGGCTAATTTTTACTTTTACAACAGTTTTTGTCCCAGACTTCTGGCGACCGGGCACATGCAGTCTTAGATGCCGGGCATCTCCATCTGATTGGTAATGTACTGCAATTCTCTCTATTTACTGAACTGTTATACAACTCAACTGTTATATCGAACGCTGGCGTCCTTGGCATGTGTTGATACAGATGCCATTTCAGCCCATCTTCTCTTCCTCTTACTGACATTTGGGGAAATTCTAACATCTAATGCATAAATATTATGTTCACAGTGGTGACCACCTAACATTGTATGTGGTTACAATTGAATTGGGGACTTGGCAAACATAGATGTATTTTCTTGTGGGCATGGTGGGCTACGCAGTTTGTTACAGTTTGTATTCTTAAGAGGCCCCCCAGGATGTGAATGGCATATAACTTTTTACATTTGTGTGACGGGCGTATAACAAAGATTAGATTACATAGCAAGACATACTAGTAGTTTTAACATCCAACAGTAGTTATTTGTTACAGCACATGAATTGCTTCACTTCTATTCAGAATTACATACTTCCTCTTTTTAAATGTAGTTAGCAGCCTTTTTTTTTTTTTTCTCTCTCTCTAAACAATTATACTTTCACTTACGGGCACAAGCCTATACTTTTAACGTTTAACAATTCAACAGCAACACTGTTTAGTAGTCTGCCTTACTAGAAGGGATCCAATAATGCAATCTAACCTATAAAGTCCAAACCCACAGCGCGCCGCTGTGTACGGTGCATTAATCTTGGCTATAACCCAGCCAATGCGTTCTCACTGCCGACAATCCTTTCTTACAGTTGAGCAGGACTGATACTAATTCTATATAACAGACAAACAGACTATTTCTATATAACAACTCAGCAGGATTAGCTCTACACAACAGACAAGCACACTAACTTTATATAACGGACAGGTAGGACACACAGAAAGATTGCTTGATTAATCAATGATAACTTGACTCTCCACCCCGTCCACACTTTTCTGGAGGGTGTAAGAATTGACCTTGGTACAATGTTTGTTGCCTTTCAATTTCAATCATGACAGCCAGATTCATGATTATAGAAGTCTCCTCAGACGCCGGACACAGTATGTCCCGTCCTAGAGTCTCTAGCATTTCTGTCGCTACACAGTTTAGTAATCTACCCTCTGACGGAGGGATCTACTCGTGGACATTCAAACGATAAACAAATTTGTGGACACACACAAATAGAGCACCAGTACGGCTGGTTTGGTCTAAACTGCCCCTCGGGATACTGTCTGGCAGTCCCCTCTCTCCTAGGTCTCTTACCAGACTCTACCAGAGCAGCGGTGCCTGTCCAGACGTTTGACAATTCCCTGACTCTAAGGTTTTCGACACCAAACCTGACCCGAGCAGGGACACCTTAGTCAAACTACCCCGACAGGTCCCCCTACTCTAAGGTTTTCGACACAAAACCTGACCTGAGCAAAGGACACCTGTACAGGGTCATCCTCCCACTTAGGGCAATTCACTGACCTCGCCAACCGACCATTACTCTCAAGACAACAGGCATGTAAACATTCCTTTTAATATCTTATGACAGGTTCTTATCGAGTGATCGAGACTTAAAAGTACCTGTCGTGCAGTTCCAAATCGTTCGGCCTTGACATGGCACATAGGCGAGCCTGGAGTTAGCCACACAGGTATAGATAATTAATTTATCTTACCGTGTTCTGATGATTTTATTGGGCCCGCCAAGTCCAAGGTCGCATATGTCCGTGTCTTCTGTCCGAGCTCTATGGAACCTATCGATCACTCCCCGTACGAGCCACCAGCTGTCGTGGAATTCCTTTTGTGTCCACTGACTTGATCAATTTGGAATGTTTACACCCTTCCATATTAATTCTGAATTGATTATATGCGCATAAGAAGTTTTCACACTGACACAGGTTCAGCATGTATAGCTTCCTCAATTCTACTTTAACCCCTTCCCGCTGCAGGGCATAAGTTTACGTCCTGGCAGCCTGGTACTTCCCGCAACAGGACGTAAACTTATGTCCTGGAGATAGCGCGGGATCACATAAGATCCAGCGCTATCCCGCAGCGGGAGCCGGCTGTCAGTCACAGCCGGCGTCCCGCTGCAACAGCGGGGGGACATCGGAGATGCGCGCCCCCGCTGTTAACCCCTTCCCTGCCGCGATCTAAGTAGATCGCGGCAGGGAAAGAGTTCACAGAGGGAGCGCGGCTCCCTCTGTGTCTCCGGCCGGAAATCGCGATGTCATCGCGAGAGCCTGGCCTGTCACCATGGCAACAGGATGCCAGACACTGGTGTCCTGTATTGCCTATGCCTAAGATCGCTGTATGAGCGATAAGGCATGGCAGAGCAGTAGCTCTGCCATGCCTTATGACAGCGATCATCAGGGCAGTGGTTAAAGTCCCTCAGAGGGACACAAACAGTGTAAAAAAAAGAAAGATTAAAAAAATGAATTAAAAAAATGTAAAAAAAAGAGTAAAAAAAACATTTTTTATGCTTTTTCTCAGATTAGCATAAAAAAGGTAAAAAAAAAATAAAACCCCACATATTTGTTATTGTCGCATCCGTAACAACGCGTACAATAAGTTGCACATGCTTTTGACTGTGCACAGAAAAAAACGCTAAAAAACTGAGGCAAAATGCTAAAAATTAGCATTTTGCCTCACTAAAAACGCAATAAAAGTGATCAAAAAAGCCGTATGTACTCCAACATGGTACCAATAAAATCTACAGCTCGTCTCGCAAAAAATAAGCCCTCATAGAGCTCTGTACATCAAAAAATAAAAAAGTTACAGGACTTTGAATGCAGCGATTTAGAATAGAAAAAAGATTTCCAAATTAAAGGGTTTTTATTGCAGAAAAGTGGGAAAACCAAAAAAAATGTTAGAATTTTGGTATCGTTGTAACCGTACCGGTCTGCAGAAAAAATGGAAAGTCTCATTTATGCTGCAGGATTAACGCTGTAAAAAAAAAATTAAAAAATCTATGGCAGAATTGATGCGTTTTCTCTCTCTGCTATCATAAAGAAAAAAAAAAAAAGGTTTAACAATATAGTCTATGCACCCAAAATTGGCATCGATAAAAACTACAGTTCGCCACGCAAAAAACAAGCCCTCATACGGCCGCGTCGACGGAAAAATAAAAAAGTTATGGCTTTTGATAAACAGAGAAGAAAATCCGCCAAAAATTGCTGCGTCCTTAAGCCCAAAATAGGCCATGTCATGAAGGGGTTAATGTTGGGCCCGTAGCCTCTTTTAAAGAGTTTAACATATGGGCAGGTCAAAAGATTACATAGATACAACGTATTGTTTAATTTTTGGATAAGCATCTTGCAATTCTTCCATCCTCCGGTCATCTGTGATTGGCCATCAGGTGGTGGATTAGATGAGTGGGTTGTCTTGGCCCACGTGTAGTTCCTTCGATATGATTGGATGTTACATCATGAACTATAAATTGCACAAACCTCCCATGTTATTTGCATACGTTTCCAGTAAAATTGCTTGGGTAATTATTGCGGTAGCTGTTTCAGACTGCGGTTATCTATGTCTGAGTTATACTTCTAAATTTACAAAACAGATGGAAAATGTAACATGTTTACACTATATATTATCTTGTCAGCGTTTTGAGAACAGAAGTTTCATTAAAGGAAGTATTGCATATTGCGTAAATGTAAGAACAAAAGGCAAACATGACATTTGGTTATACAGAATGTTAAATTCACAAATGTCCACTACCAAAGGCCTACAGTCCAAAATATAGAAATATTAGGTTTCCACTACACTGCTGCAAATGAAATGTTACTGGGGTCTGTCTATATTGTTACTACTGAAATGTTACTAATACTGGGCTATGCATATACTGCTGCAACGGAAATGTAACTGGGGTCTGTCTATACTGTAACTACTGAAATATTACTAATACTGGGATCTGCCTATACTGCTGCAAATTAAATGTCCCTGGGGTCTGTCTATACTGTTACTACTGAAGTGTTACTAATACTGGGCTATGCCTATACTGCTGCAATGGAAATGTTACTGGGGTCTGTCTATACTGTTACTACTGAAATGGTACTAATACTGGGCTATGCCTATACTGCTGCAACAGAAATGTTACTGGGGTCTGTGTATACTGTTAAAACTGAAATGTTACTATACTGGGCTCTGTAGCAGACATATAGGCAAACAAACAGAAATGTTACTGGGGTCTGCCCATACTTCTGCTACAGAAATGTTGCTGGGGTCCGCCTATACCTTTGCTACTGAAATGTTACTGGGATCTGCCTATACTGTTACTACAGACATGTTACTGGGGTCTGCCTATACTTTTACTAAAGAAATGTTACTGAGGTCTGTTTATACCTTTGCTACAGGAATGTTACAAGGGTCTGTCTATACTATGGGAACACTAAGTCTTCCCACCGCAGTATATTTTACCTATCTGGCACAAATACACTAAATGACTAGGGCATGAATTGTGGGCCGAGGCCAGGTCGTTGGAGGGGTGAAACTCTCCCATGGTTGGGCACTCTGGTTTCTTCCTGTGTAATACCATCTTTGTGCACTGACAGCATAGGCGAACCCAAGGAACTTCCCCTTGCAGTGTTGAGCTATATGTGTGGGGACACAGGGATTTCCCATTGCTATGTAACTCAGGGCACCCTGGGTCACACAAGGTGTAGGGGTGGACTGAGCCTGACCCTGGGCCCACTCACATACTTCCCACACAGACTATAGTGGGTCCTGGTCCTGGTTTCTTGACCTTGTAATGCCACATCCTCCTGTTTGGGGTCATGGGATCAGCACTGGGCAACATGTATTTTCTCCTGTGTTATCACAGTTATCCGAGACACTGGTTTGGGCCAAACAAGAGGAGCATTACTGCATTAATGAGACGTTCACAGCTGTACTAGCATCGGAGTCCGCTGTATGCCCGCGATTGCTGAGGGTTTGTGCAGAGGTCTATGTTGTCGCCGCAGTGAAGGTCTGCCATGTTTGGGCACTGTGATTTCTTCATGTTTAATACTGTCTTTGGGTTCCTTGGACTCACCTATGCTGTGGGTGCACAAAGACTTCTCATAGCAGTGTTTTACCTGTCTGGCACAAATACACTGACTGACTTGGGTAGGGTGCAGAGTGCAGATGGCTTTTCCCCTTCCGTTGTCGATTGAGGTATCCGACACCAACACAGAATGAATACTGTGTGGACACCTGGATTTCCCATTGCTATGTCACTCGCGGCACCTTGGGTCACACTAGGTGGAGGCTGGGACTGAGCCTCACCCAGAGCCCGCTAACATACCTCCCATACAGACTAAAGCGGGTCCTGGTCATGGTTTCTTGGCCTTGTAAGGCCACCTCCTCCTCCAGCTTGGGGTCATGGGATTAGCACTGGGCAACATGTATTTTCTCTCGTGTTACCACAGTTATCTGCAGCACTGGTTTGGGCCAAACAAGAGGAGAGTTACTGCATTAATGAGACGTTCACAGCTGTACTAGCATCGGAGTCCGCTCAATGCCCGTGATTGCTGAGGGTGTGGGCAGAGGCCTATGTCCTGGGGGAAATGCAACTGCGCCAGGTTGGGCCTGTGGAACTTGTTTCTGGTTCATCCAGTCTTTGGAGCGGTGAAAGCAACCGCAAATAATTAAATGAGACGTTCACAGCTGTACTAGCATTGAAGTCCGCTTTATGCCCGCGATTGCAAAGTGTTGGGGCCGAGGTCCTTGGCGGGGTGAAACTTTGCCATGTTCGGGCGCTGTGATTTCTTTATGCATAATACCATCTTTATGTTTCTGGGGCTCCCCTATTCTGTGGGTGCACAAAGACTTCCCATTGCGGTGTTTTAGCTGTCTGACACAAACACACTGACTAACTTGGGCAGAAATGTAGGCCGAGGATCTTAGCAGGGTGAAAATCTGCCAAGTTTGGGAACTGTAATTGCTTCATGTTTAATACTTTCTTGGGTTCCTTTGGCTTGCCTATGCTGTGAGTGCACAAAGACTTCCCATAGCGGTGTTTTACCTGTCTGACACAAATACACTGACTGACTAATGTAGAAATCTTGGCCGAGGTCCTTGGCGGGTGAAACTCTGCCATGTTTGGGCGCTCTGATTTCTCCTTGTGCAATACCATCTTTGTGCACCAACAGCATAGGCAAGCCCAAGGAACTCAAAGACTTTCCATTGCGGTGTTGAGCTACCTAACACCTACACAGAATGAATTGTGTGGGGACACATGGCTTTCCCATTGCAATGCAACCCGCGGTACCTTGGGTCACACAAGATGGAGGCTGGGACCAAGCCTGCCCTGGGCCACTTGCGTGCTTCCCACACAGTGTATTGCTGCATTGTAGAGATGTGTGGAAGTGCTGGCACCTGAGTCCCCTTTATGCCCACGTTTGCGGCTCCTGACAATTTTGCGACAGAGGTGGCACGGGATTGGAAATGATGGTCGAACTTCAATTTATCATCAATTCTCAACCGCATTGTGGGCTATCACCCACACTTTCAAAGAGTGCCGCTGCCTGGCCCTGCCAACCCTCTGCAGTGTGTGCCTCCGGTTCCTCCTCATCCAGTACGTGCTTATAAATAGACATGAGGGTGGTCTGGCTATGAAGCAAGCGTGTGGCATGAGGGCTGCTGAACGCTGTGCAGGGACACTTTTGTGTGTGCTGTGGACGCAGGATCGTGCGGGGGGAGGGGGGGTGGACAGCAATGCCAGCATGTAGCCCAGGAGAAAAGGCAGCGGTGTCACCCGCAGGCAGTGATTGTCTTTGGTTGCAGGTAGTGTGGTGCTTAGCTAAGGTGTGCCTTGCTAATGAGGGTTTGTCCAAAGTAAAAATTGTTAGGGGTGGAGTGGGTTAGACTCTTGCCCCATTTTGGCTTAATAGTGGGACCTGGGAGCCTGAGATGCAGCCACGCATGCTGCCACTGCCCTTCCTTACCCGTTTCTGTGGTGTTTCCATAACTTTCGGATGTTTTCTGGTATTTCACAAGCCGTGACCTATGCGGAGCATCGGTCCCATGGAAAAATGCTCGAGTCGCCCATTGACTTCAATGGGGTTTGTTACTCAAAACGAGCTCTTGAGCATCATGGAAAGTTCGACTCAAGCAACGAGCACCCGAGCATTTTGGTGCTCGCTCATCTCTAAATGGCATCTTTTCATTGATTCTTCCATCCCTGTAGGTCATTCTGTAGGTCATTCCATACACTTGATGGAAACCTACCAGAATTTGGAATTGGTTCTTTGTAAACTTAAATATGAAGACCACGGTTGGCAAGTGTGTGAAGATTTAAAGATCTTGTGCATGCTGCTCGGGCAACAAGATGGATATACCAAAATCCCTTGTTTTCTGTGTCTATGGGGCAGTTGAGACAAATAAAATCACTTAACCAAGAAGAATTGGCAGCCGAGGGTGCTCACAGTGTCCTCTGAGAAACTTTGGCACCTCTACATAAGGTTCTTCTACCACCTCCCCATATAAAATTGGGATTGATGAAGCAACTTGTGAAGTCACTTCCAAAAGATGGTGAATGCTTCAAATATTTGGTCACCAAGTTTCCAGGCCTCTCAAAGGCAAAATTGAAGGAAGGTGTGTTCGTTGGACCCGACATTAGAAGGCTTATAGCTGATCAAGAGTTTGCCAATACCATGACAGATTCTCAAAAAGAAGAGTGTATTGCATTTAAAGAGGTCGTAGAGAAATTTTTAGGCAATAAGAAAGATCCTGACTATAAAAAGATTGTCTGGTGACTGCTGAAAGAATTTCAAGCTTTAGGTCGCCTGATGAGCTTTAAGGTGCGTTTTCTTCAATCCCACTTTGACTACTTTCCTGAAAATTTGGGAGCTGTAAGTGAAGAACAAGGTTAATGATTCCACCTGGACATTAAAGAGATGGAAAGTAGATACCAGGGAAAGTGGAGCATTACAATAATGGTAGACTACTGTTGGATGTTTCAGAGAAACATTCCAGATGCTACTCACAAGCGTAAATGTACAAGAGAAGCCTTACAGGTAAGAAGAAACGATCTTAGTGTGTTTTAGTGAGCTCATTTCAGTTAAAAAATTATTTTCATGTGAAATTTGTAGTAAGTCTATTTTGATTTATTTTGAGGTATTGTATTATTTAACCCTTTCCAATCTAATTATTTTTTCTCATTCATTCTCCCCAGCTCCAAATAAATTGGAGTTGGTGAGAATGGATGGGAAAAAATACATTTCCCTGCACCCTCCTGAACTGAAAGAGTTCAGGAGGGTGCAGATGCTCACTGCACCGTGGGGGGGGGGGGGGGGGGGGCCTGCTTACCTGTCCAGCGTCTTCTGCATTCTCCCTCTTCCTCCCGACTCGGCGATCATGTGACCGCTGGAGTCAGGTGGCACCCAGCGGTCACATGATCGCCGAGCCGGGAGACAGAAGGGAGAATGTGGAAGACACCGGACAGGTAAGCAGGCCCCCCCACAGTGCAGGCTCCCGGCTCGGCGTTCATGTGACTGCTGGGGGGTCAGCGCTAATTGAGCACTATGTAATGTGTAAGGAGAAGGACCTCGGGGGCCCTCGATGAGGACCAGTGCAGACGTGTATCTGCACCCGATGTGTCTGATGATCGGGTGCAGATGCACTCCTGCACTGCAGTGTCGGGCCTGCCACATCGGAGCTGTGGAGGGAAATTATGATGTTGGGGCAGGCCCGACATTGGATTGGAAAGGGTTAACATAGATAACTGAATTGTCAGGAAACGTGATGTTCTATCACAAAACGGAGGTCATTTTCGGATTTGAAAAATATAAACATTACGTGGAATAACCCAAACAGCTCTAAATTTTTTTTTGCAGACCTAATATTTAAGACAAAAGTTTGTAATGAATTTGTAACCCACATCACCTGCAAATGGATAGAGTTCAGTGACAATATTAGACAGGTTATTTTATTACTTTGTTCTTTTGTTATAACATCTTACTATTATACAGCTGCCTCCAAGACTAAATTATCAGCCAGCAATGTATATAAGCAGCATCATCCTGACTGCCGTGCCTCTCCTGTGCTGAGGCTCTGCTGAGCTGCCAGGAGCTGTGCTGAATAACAAGGCCCATGTCATGAGCCGCTCTCCTCTTCTACCTACATTGTATCTATTTTATTACTTACTGTATCTTATAGAAGCAATCTAACAGAACACAAGTCCTCCAGCCATCAGTTCGGTCATTACAAGGATAGAGAAGTCATCACTGCGGTTCATACGGAAAGCTTGCAACTGAATGATTTTGACAATCCAAAAGTAAGTAAGTATTCCTTCTCCTCCACCAATTACACTGGCCAACAAAAATATATTTTGGAATGTTTCCTTAACTTCATGAGTCAAATCTTACTAATTTTGGGGTGAAAAAATAACGAATATGCCAATAAAAATTTTATTACCTCTAGTTTCTGTGATATACAATAGGTGGAAGTATGTTATTTTAACAGATTAAGAAAAATTTATTAGAGATGAGTGAGCATGCTAGTTCGAGCATTAGCCTATTTAAATTACTCAAGCCGAGCACCACGTGGTGCTCGAAAAAAGTAAATTTTCCTTCCCCGCATGTTTAGCGCCATTATTTAGTCAATAAACATGCAGGGAAGGCTTTACCACTTTCTGCTGTGATATGCCAGCCTGTGCACATCCTAAGCAGTGACTGGCTGGGCTGATCAGGTGACCTCCGAGTATAAACGCTCTGGTCGCCTGAGGCTCGCCTCAAATGCATGCTGCATGAGCTAAGGGATAGAGCTGCTGCTATAGGGAAAGCATTAGTGTAGGGAATAGGTCACGGTTAGGCAGGGATCCTTGATCCAAAAACCCAACAGTCCTTTCTAGAACTACTACTCCTCTCATTGTGTGCATTAGCATTTTTGCTGTCTGGGACCAGTAGTGCGCACAAATTTTTTCTCAAGCATCCCGGCTGTATACTGCACACCGTTACCGGTTTAATACAGTATACTGCTAGTGATGTACAGAGACTAGATAGGAAGTAACAAACTCCTATAATTTTTCATTTTTTTTTACCTGCTGAAGGCGTGCGGTATATACCCGTGTGTTGGTGCTGTGATTCTACGCTATCTAACAACAGTATACACACTTTAAATTTTATTATTGCTTGCTGAAAGCATAAACTTTATACCCGTGTCTGGGTGCTGCCAAACTACACTATCTAACAACAGGATACACACTATAAATTTATTTTGGGCCTGCTGGTAGTGTACGGTATATAACCACATCTGCCTGCAGTCAATCTCCGCAATCTAACAACAGTGTACACTGTTTAAATTTATTTTGGGCCTGCTGGTAGTGTACGGTATATAATTGCGTCTGTCTGCGGTCAATCTCCGCAATCTAACAACAGTATGAACGCTTTAAATTTATTTTGGGCCTGCTGGTAGTGTACAGTATATAACCACGTCTGCCTATGGTCAATCTCCGCCATCTCACAAGAGTATACAGTGTTTAAATTTATTTTGGGCCTGCTGGTAGTGTACAGTATATAACCGAGTCAAAGTCCTGTTATTCTCCACAATCTAACAACAGTATACACTGTTTATTGTGTCTATTTTGGCATATAAGCATACGCAAAATAGCTGGCATTTTGCATAGCATTTAGTCCAAGTGCCTTATCCAACATGATGAGGACTAGTGGTAATGGTTGAGGTCGAGGACATGGATGTGAGCATACAAATGAGGGTGTGGGCAGAGGCCGAGGTCCTGGGCGGGGTGAAACAGTGCCTGCTGCTGAGGGATTAGTAGAGCGCCGTGTATCTCCGCTTCCCAGCTTCATCTTACATTTTGCAGGTCCGCGTGGTAGACTATTATTAAAAGCACAACGGTGCGATCAGGTGATGACGTGGATAGTGGATAACGCTTCCAGTACTTTTTCCAACACCCAGTCTTCCACGAAGTCCACTCACTCCAGCCAAGGGACTAAACCTCTGAATCCTAAGGCTGCTCCCCCTTCCTCCTAGCCTGGTCACTCCAGGAAAAGGAGAGATTCAGAAAAGGCATACTCCCAAGAACTCTTCTCCGGTTCCTCCTGAGTTAGAAAAAACGGTTCACCAGCCACGTGAGATGTTTGTCGTGACCGATGCCCAAAATTTGGACCTTTCACAGACTCAATGTGATGAGGCTGGGGGCTTTAAGTAGTGTCTCAAGAGGATGATGATGATGATGATGATGATGATGCAGCAGCACAGTGTCTGTAAGTGAGGTTGTTGTTAGGGCAGTAAATCTGAGGGAGGACCCAGAGGAAGAACTGGTGGATGATGAGATGACTGACCCCACCAGGGTTGCTAAGCTTACTGAAGACAGGGTTTCAGAGGGGAGGCAAGTGCTGCAGCAGAACAGGTTGGTAGAGGCAGTGGGGTGGCCAGAGGGAGAAGCAGGGCCACAGCAAATATTCACCCAACTGTTCCCCTACAGCACCTTCTCGTGGTAAGCTCCCGTGCAGAGGGCTAGGGGTTCGAAGGTCTGGAGGTTTTTCAATGAGAGCGTGGATGACCGATGAACAGTGGTGTGCAACATGTGCTGCATCATGATCAGCAGGGGAGCAACCACTACCAGCCTGACCACCACCAGCATTTGCAGGCATATGATAGCTAAGCACTCGACGAGGTGGAACGAAGGCCATTCACCGCCTGCGGGTCACACCACTGCCTCTTCTCCTGTGTCACATCCTGTCACTGAGATCCAATCCCCCTCCCAGCAAGCAGGCACAAGCATCTCCTGCCCTACACCCACACCCTCACCTCTACGGTCCCACACTGCCTCCGCCAATGTGTCCCAGCGCAGCGTTCAGCTGTCGATAACGAAAGCATTGGAACGCAAGCGGAAACATTCTGCCACCCACCCACATGCACAATTGCTAAACGTGCATGTTTGAAAACTACTCAGCCTGGAGATGTTGTCATATAGGCTAGTTGAAATGGAGGCTTTCCGCAACCTGATAGCGGTAGCGGTCCTTCGCTACTCGGTCCGCAGCCGACACTTTTTTTCTCGCTGTGCCATCCCCGCTCTACACCAGCATGTCTCACGGAACATAAACCATGGACTCACCAACGTGTTCACTGGGAAGGTTACCTTAACCACCGACACGTAGACAAGTGCTGGTGGGCAGGGACACTACAACTCCCTGATGGCACATTGGGTTAAACTGGTGGAGGCTGGGACTGAGTCGGACCCTGAGTCCGCTCACGTGCTACCCACACCGAGGATTGCAGGGACTAGCTCGGTCATGGTTTCTCCAGCTTATTATGCCACCTCCTCCAAACATCCCCCCCACCTCTTCTCCACCTCCTCCGCCTCTCAATTACCACCTGTGAGCACGTCGCCTTCAGTCGGTAGCTCGAGGCGCTGCAGCACTGCTGTGGGGAAGCAACGGCAGGCCGTGCTGAAACTTCTCAGCTTAGATGACAAGAGGCACACTGCCCAAGAGCTGTTACAGGGTCTGACAGAGCAGACTGATCCGTGATTTTCACAGCTGAACCTCCAATCAGGCATGGTGGTGTGTGACAATTGGCGTAACCTGGTGGGGGCTCTGCAGCTTGGCAGACTAACACACGTGCCATGCCAGGCCCACGTGTTCAATCTGGTGGCTCAGCGCTTTATGAAAAGCTACCCCCATTTGTCTGACCTGCTCAGCAAGGCATGTCGCGTGTGCGCACATTTCAGAAAGTCCACCACAAATGCTGCCATCCTCAGGAAACTGCAGTATCGCTTCCAGCTGCCAGTGCACCGACTGTTGTGCAATGTGCCCATGCGAAGGCCGACTCTTTGAGGATAGAACAGGATATGGGGGATGACAATGCGTCACTTACGTACTGGAACTCTGGCACACACGGCTGACTTCATGTTCCCGTGACCCTCGCATTAGACACATTCTGGCCAACGCAGATTACTGGGTGTTCACCCTTCTTGACCCACAGTATAGGGAGAACCTTTCCCCTCTCATTTCTGAAGAGAAAAGGAGCAAGAGAGTGATGCAATACCACAGGGCCCTGGTGGAAAAAGTGATGCTAAAGTTCCCATCTGACAATGCTAGCAGCAGAAGATGCAGTTCAGAGGGCCAACTAGCAGGGGAGCCACGGGGATCAGGCAGCATGTCCAGCGCAGGCAGGGGAACACTCTACAAGGCCGACCAGACAAACATACTCCATGATCCCTATGCTCCATACAACTATTGAGTGTCAAAGCTGGACTCATAGCACAAACTTGTGCTGTACGCCTTGGAGGTGCTGGCCTGCCCTGCTGCTAGTGTCTTATCAGAGAGGGTGTTTAGTGCTGCTGGAGGGATTATCACGGATAAGAGTACCTGCCTGTCAACTGACAGCGCCGACATTCTTACACTTATTGGGATGAACAAAGCCTTGATTTCTCCTGACTTCTCTTCTCCGCCAGTGGAAAGCAGCAGAACATGAAGATTATTTAAGCTGGAACAGGAGAACCATGCACCCTCTATCACCCCAAAAAAGAGAGAAGTAGCTTGGTCTATCCTTCTCTGGTCTTCCTCCTCCTCCTCTTAAACCAGCATGTCAGCACACTGAACAGCCAGTTCTTCAGAGAGCCACAAGGCTCTGTAAAAACTAATTTTTTCGGAGGGCTGCCTCCAGGCTCTGTTAACAAATTAAGCAAGTCTGAGCTCTATGTTAAAAAAAAATGTTCCTGGGTTTCACCTGCACTCTGGGTAAACCAATTTTTCAGGGATACAACTAAACTCTTGGTGCACAAATTTGTCCAGACTTCGCCTATTCTCTTAGCAAACAAATTTCTCTAGGTTTCGGCTATACTCTTAGTAAACCAATTATTCAGGAGTTCGCCTATACTCTTAGTACACCAATTTTTCAGAGGTTCGCCTTTACTCTTGGTCAACAAATCTATCAGGGGTTCACTTATACTCTTGGTAAACCAATGTTTCAGGGGATTGCCTATACTCTTGGTAAACCAATGTTTCAGGGGTTTGCCTATACTCTTGGTAAACCAATGTTTCAGGGGATCGCCTATACTCTTAGTAAAGCAATTGTTTCAGGGGTTCGCCAATACTATTGGTCAACAAATCTATCAGGGGTTCGCCTATACTTTTGGTACACAAAGGTTTCCCAGTGTGGTGTTCAGCTATCAGACACATAGACAGAATGAATTGTACTGCTTTGGCCACTCAAATTTCTTCATGGTTTATGCTGTCCTTGTAGCGATCAAAGGAACCATAACAGATTTCATGAGACATTGACAGTTTCACTGTAGACCTGTGGTGGCATCTTTTGTGACACCTCCTGCTTGAAAGAAATCATTTGTTTAAGAATGCGTTGCTGAATTGTGCAGATGGTTAGAAGTACTAGCATCCGAGTCCACTTTATGGCCATATTTGTGGCTCCTGACAATTTCGTGACGGAGGAGGCATGGGATTGCAATTCTAATCAGCACTGTATAGCAAGACAGAACTCAATGCATATTGTCTATTTTTGGATTTAAGCTGGCGCAAAATACCCAGAGTCGTAAACAGCTGGATTGTTTTAAGCATGAGAAATGCACACATCCCTGAGGTCAGCGCTCATTGGTATGTAGAATCTGCTCTGAATCTGCTGCGCAGCACGCGGTCCAGCTTTGGCCACTCAAATTTCTTTATGGATCACACTGTCCTCCTAACAATCTAAGGAAGCGTAACTGATTTCATGAGACATTGATAGTTTCATTGTATACTTGTGGCTACTTTTTCAACACCTTCTGCTTCAACCCAATCTTTGGTTTTAGAATGTGTTGCAGATTTGTGGAGATGTGTAGAAGTACTGGCTTCTAAGTCCCCTTTATGCTCACGTTTGTGGGTCCTGACAATTTTGTGACGAGGTGGCATGGGATTGGAATTATGATCGTATGTTAATTTACCAGCAATTCTCATCAGCATTGTGGGCTATTGCTCACAATTTAAAAAGGATCGCTGGCAGGCCCTGCCAACCCTCTGCAGTGTGTGTCTCCTGTTCCTCCTCATCCAATACACACTTATAAATAGACATGAGGGTGGTGTGGCTATCAAGCAACCGTGTGGCATGAGGACAGCTGAACGCTGTGCTGGGAAAAAGTTGAGTACGCTGTGGACGCAGGCTCATGCGGTGGTTTGGACTGCAATGCCAGCATGTAACACAGGAGAAGAGGCAGTGGTGCCACCCACAGGTGGTGATTTGCCTTCGCTCCACCTAGTGTGGTGCTTAGCTAAGATGTGGTAGTGCATGTGCCTTGCTGATTGTGGTCTGGCCCAGCAAAATTGTTAGGGGGGTGACCACCAGGCTCTTGCCTCAATTTGGTTTAATAGTGCGACCTGGGAGCCTCAGATGCATCCATGCATGCTACCCCTGCTCTTCACTATCTGTTTCTGTGGTGTTTCCATGATTTTCTGATGTTTTCAGGTGATTCACACAACCTCCCCTCTGCGGAGCATAGGACACCTTAAAAAAATGCTCGAGTCTCCTATTGACTTCAATGTGTGGCAAAGATGTCATCGGGTGTTGTGGAGGGACGCCTGACAGTCAGAATAATGTAAGAAATTCTATCCGGACCCGATTAACCTGTCTTTGCCTATGGTGGAGGTAATCTTTATGTCCTGGAATGGGGGTTCTCCAGAGATTCGGATTTGGAGACTCATTTGTTAAGTGGATCTCTATTCTGTATAGATCTCCGACGGCTAGAGTAGTGGTGAACGGCCTGACCTCCACCTCCTTCTCACTTCATAGAGGAACTCGACAGGGCTGCCCACTCATGCCCCTCCTGTTTGCAATTGCCATAGAACCTCTGGCCCTGAAGGTCCGACAACATGCATCATACAAGGGCATCCAGATTTGGCCCAGAAAGGATAGGATTGGGCTATACGCAGACAATATAATACTGTGCATGTCGGACCCCAAATGCACTCTGCCGTTAGCTATCTCTCTAATAAATGATTTTGAAAATTTTTCAGGTCTAAGCATCACCTGGCAGAAGTCTGCTTTTTTGCCCTTAAGACCAGAGGGATAGCTTATGGGAAATGTATTTTGCAAACTACAAGTCACCCCTCAATTTAAATACCTCGGGATTTATATCACTAGGGACTACACCCTGAGCCTTGACCTGAACATTACCCCCTTATTGGCATCCCTACAACTAAAATTAAAGACTTGGAGCTCCTTGCCGCTATCTGTAGCTGGCAGAATAAAACTTATGAAAATAATAATACTCCACAAATATTTATACTGCCTAGAACACACAGAAATAACTGTAGCGCAAAAATTTTTCAAAAAGATCAACTCGCTAATAGTATCATTTATCTGGGGGAAATCTAGAGCCAAACTCCGCATGGATACTTTGCAGCGACCTAAGGAGATGGCAGGAATGGCACTTCCAGACTTTAAGCTTTATTACCTAGCAGGACAGGTTAGATACATCCGTCACTGGCTGTCGGGCTCCCCCCTCCCAAACTCTGAACACCATTTGATGTTTTTTCTTTCAGAAATATCACTTTGGATCCTCCTGGAATAGCCAGGACTACTGACTAGACAGATGTTGCCCATTCATAAACTTGCAGTTAATGTGTGGCAGACATGCAAGCTATTGACTAAACAGGAGAGTACACCTTTGGAAACCCCTTTATTGGACAATAGAGCACTACCACACCTGATGGACCTGCCAGAATGACAGTTCTGGTTGAATCTGGGAATCACTACACTGTAACATTTATATATTGACGGGGTACTGACCACCTTTGAACAATTACAGCAGTTGTACCAAGTTGCAAGAGTGGGCTTTTTCAGATATTTACAACTTAGACATGCCCTTGCAACACAATTCCCAGAGCCCAGGCAATCTTTCTTTCTATACCTACTGATAGGCATATTGTGCACCCAAGGACCCAAAGGCCTGATATTGGTACTATACACTCACCTACTACACTCCAAGATCCATGACACACCAATGACTGAAGGAGAGATGGAAAGAGTTTATTCCCTCTTGCACTAATGAGGACTGGGAATCTGCAATGTCTACATACACCATGGTATCACCAGACGCAAATAACAAATTAACCCAATTGTATATTCTACATCAGTGATATTTGGCACACATCAGGCTTCATAAAATGAACAGCACAGTTACTAGCCAATGCCACGGCTGCCGGGCACATAATGCAAATTTCAACCACTTAATATGGTGCTGCCCAGACATTCACATATATTGGGGAGAAGTCACAAAGTTCTTAAGCCAATTGTTGGAAATGCCGATACCACTTGATCCAGCCATATGTCTACTGGGTATTCTGGATGAGGAGCAATGACAATTCCACAATAAGATATTCCTTACCCAGGTATTATTTTGCGCCCGCAAAGTGATAGCTCTACGCTGGATGGACAGGCGCCCCCCGACGCTATCAAAATGGCAGAATATTATTAATTCTATTTGCCGTACGAGAGAATAGTTTATAAAAATAGAAAATGCCCGTAAAAGTTTCATAAGGTATGGGGGAGATGGCGTGGTTCAACAAATACAATATTTACACGAGATCCGTTCTAAATCTTGTTAAGGGGAGCTATGTCTAGGTCGTCTTCCTAAAGCGAATGCTAATTACTGATCTCCACTGACACCATGGGCAGACAAATCGACACACCATGCTTTTATATATATACATATGATGTGTAATGAATCTATGCTTCTATCACTTGATCTTAAAGAGCCTGCGATGTATGCAAAGTTATTCACTCATATATTGTACAAAATATATATTGTTCAATAAAACGAGTTTAAAAAAATATATATATACACACTTTAATTACATACGCTAACAACATTGAAGTGCATTTGAAATTTTTTTTAATGACAATTTACATTCTAAGAGTAATAAATTGGTTTGAAGAATTCCTGGCAGGTGGTACAGTGTGAAAAGTATCATTTGGTGACTTCATAAGATCCTTTTTTTTTTTGTCTTGCCTCTTGTAAGTGAGTTCCCGAGCATCCTTACACAAAGACCAGCAGTAATCCACAAGCATTGCTTCATTCCAATGGCCCTGATATCTGTGTTTCATTACAAAAATATCCTGGTGGAATCTTTCTCCGTGTTCATCACTGACAGCTCCACAAATAGGAGGGAAAAAGTCTAGGTGGGAGTGGAGAAAATGTACTGTCACCAACTGAGTGTAGTTATCATATCTTTTTGTTACGGCACTCTGCCCCCCGAGCGCCAGGTGGGGTGCCCTGATCTTCTCGCACCCCACTGTCCCTGACTACTTGCCTCGGCCCTGGCTAACCCCAGGCGGACAACTGGGCGGCGGTCCCTGCGCTGGCTAGGGACCTGGCGACTACCTAGATGGAACTACTAACAGGGGACAGATTGCCGACAGAAGAGGCAGGTGGAACAGAACTTACAAGCAGAGTAAGGCTGGAGATGGAGCTCACAGGCAAACTGAAAGGAAACTGACGAGCAACTAGAGCAGACTGAGACAGACCTGACTAGAGGCTAACAGAACCAATAACTGGCAGTGAGCTCTGGTCACTGCCAGCCTTTTGACTTAAAGCCTCCACCCAGGGGCGGAGAGTGGGAGGAGCTGACTCTCCCATTGTAGCATATGGAAGGTGGAGGAGAGCGGGCGGCACCGTACGGGCGGATACGCCCACGCCGCTGCACGCTGGCTGCTCCACGCCGCCGCACGCTGGCTGCTCCATGCCGCCGGGAGAGCCCCGACAGCAGAGCTCCGGGACACCGGAGCCGACATCGGAGCGGCGCGCGCCAGCCGCGGGACCCAGCACCGTCCTGCATGGTAACACTTTTGTTCCCTGAGAGTCCAATTAAAAAGTCCCTTTAAGGCTTGCCAAGCTTCCTTTTCTTTTCCCTCCACAACATCGCTGAGCACTGCATCCTTTGGTTTTCTGTTAAGATCTCTATTATGAGGACAATATAGTGGAGTGGATGAAGGGTTTTCACAGCGTTTTGAACTACCAATGCAAAGGTATGTTTGGTGGAATCCCCTTGTTTTGTGACAGCTGTATTGGTTGTGGTGTTGACATGGGCTATGGCAAGAATTAGAGATGAGCGAGCGTACTCGGAAAAGCACTACTCGTTCGAGTAATTTGCTTTATCCGAGTATCGCTGTGCACGTCCCTGAAGATTCGGGTGCCGGCACGGAGCGGGGAGCTGCAGGGGAGAGCGGGGAGGAACGGAGGGGAGATCTTTCTCTCCCTCTCTCCCGCCCGCTCTCCCCTGCTCCCCGCTGCGATTCACCTGTCAGCCGCAGCGGCACCCGAATCTTCAGGGACGAGCACAGCGATACTCGGATAAAGCAAATTACTCGAGCGAGTAGTGCTTTTCCGAGTACGCTCGCTCATCTCTAGCAAGAATCCTTTGGGGCATATTAGAACTATTTAATGTATAACGTCCCATGCTTCTACAGTAAACACCCACATTTTCAGCATGGCACCTTTCTTTTTCAGTATTGGAAAGGCGTTTGCGGCCAATGACTTCTTGTCATAGACTGCTTTACACAGTCTACTCTAACAAATTGCTCTATATGGCCTTCCTCCTATAGACTGCACCACCTGGCCTCCCTCTCATAAACTGCTTTCCATAGTTTTCCCACTCAAAGACTTCTCTATGTAAATGCATATAAGAGAGTGCTCTACATGGGCCCCACTCAGATATTGCTGCTTTTGGCATCCCTCTGCTCACTCTGGTTGCTTTGGGTCACATAATAGCTGCTCCCTTGGCCTCCATTTCATAGATCACCCTGTATAACCTCCTTGCATAGACACATTTCTATGCCCCCCCCCCCTATTGACTATTTACCATAGATTGCAAACATGCCTGCTCTCATAGACTTCTCCCCACCAGCAAACATAATGTCAGGACTCAAAGCCAGGAACTCCTGTTCTCCTGGCCGTGGCATTACAGGCAAAGCTATCCAGCTCTTTGAACAGCTGCCCTGAATGACCTGGTGCTGGCTCCCTGCGTCTGTTTCCCTGATTGGCCTCACCCTGTCCCTTGATTAGCTACATTACATAAACTTGGCCCTGACTCTCTCTCCTTGCAACATTATTGTGCTCCAAACCTGTAGTCGAGCTTCACTAGCTGCCCGCTCCTCAAACTGCAATTGTATAGACTTGTATACCAACCATTGCCTACACGCTGACTACGCTACCTGTCTGCTCATATTGTACTGCAAATGATACTACCCATGTACTGACCGCTGGCTACCCGGGTTATGCTATCAGCCCACACTGGTCGCAACAAGAGGCTCCAACACAGAACCAGTGCTCTGTTGCTGAATATATATCAGACTTACATGGCTATGTGACTGATACCTCATGAAACCAAATTGCCCAAAAGAGTCAGTTCCGATGAAGGTTATCAGAGCCAGTTAAAAAATGAGCTTTCCAGAGTTGGGACCCTTGACAATTTGGAAAACTTTATTCGGTTATGTATCTGAATTTATCAGAGACTCACAGAACAATAGCAGGAGAAGCTGTAGGTTTTGGGGAACCATCCTGCCTATTCTGTTAGTCCACCAGCATTTCACACCTAGCAAACGACTGAAACTGTACCTGAGTCAATGCAGATTGATGTGATTCTGCAGGTTACTGTAAAAAATTACTGCCCTTTCCCCTTAATCACGGAATTGCTGAAAAGTCTTTGTTCTGCCAAGATCTTTATCAAACTTAATCTGAGAGGGGCCTATAACTTCATATGGATCCACACGGGGGATGAATGGAAGACTGCTTTTAGAACTAAATACAGACATTTTGAATACCTGATTATGTATTTTGGCCTTTGCAATGCTCCTGCCACCTTTCAGCATTTTATTAATCATTTGTTTCAAGATTTTTGGGATCGATTTGTTGTTGCTTACCTCGATGACATTCTTATATTTTCTGACAGCTTGGAGGAACATTGCAGGCATGTCCAGCTAGTCTTGGAACATCTCCAAAGGAATAATCTTTATGTCAAATCGGAAAATATGAATTAAAAAAAAACAGGATTAAATTCTTTGTATATATCATCTCCCCAGTTTGTTTGAGTATGGACTCTAGCAAAATTAAAGCTCTACTTGATTGGGCCACTCCAAGAAACCTAAAAGACGTTCAATGTTTTATAGGATTTTCATAAAAGACTTTTCGAAAATTATCTAAACAATCTCCTCTCTCACCAAGAAAGCCAAAACATATTCATGATCTGCAGAGGCACAGGGCACCTTTTAAAAACTAAAAACTACCTCCACTTTTCCACTTTGTTGTGGAAGTGGATGCCTCCATGCTGCGGTGGGAGCTGTCTTGTCTCAGTGGATCAGAGACTAAATGCAACTGCACCCATGTGCATTTTTGTCTCATATCATGTCATCTTCTGAAAAAAAAAACGATGACATTGCAAATAAGAAACTGTTAGCCATTAAAGCTGCCCTCTCTGAATGGAGACATTTTTTGGAAGGTGCCAATCATCCTGTAATTGTCCTTACTGACCACAAAAAAAACTAGAATTTATCTGTGCAGCTAAAAGACTGTCAGCAAGACAAGCACATTGAGTCTTCTTAATTTAATTTTACCATCTCTTATCAGCCTTGTTCCTTAGTGCTTAGTCACTCAGGCGGCGATCTGCACATATTTCCATGCAGAAAAATGCCCGCACAGCAGGTGCCGATGAAAATCCTCACCTGCCAGAGAAAGAACATTTGACTGGCAATGGAGCTGGTCATGCAGATTTTCATTCACACACGGTGCAGGCGCTTTTCCATGTGGAAGTACGTGCGAATCACCGTCTGTGTGACTAAGCTCTTATACAAGATCCTGGCTGAACTGATGGAGGGATCTAATACATACTGTGCCATTTTGTCCCCACAAAAGTTCCTAGAAATACTTGACTCAAAAGATCTTTTTAAACTTGTTTTATTGAAAAGTTAATAAATTACAACATATTTTGTAACACTGTAGTACATCAAAAGGCTCCTTATTGAGTATCCCGAAGAGGCATATTTCAGGGCTAGTGGGGACAGGGATTTCCAAAATCTCAGAAAGGAGGTCTGTGGCCTATTCCCAAAAGCTTCGAATAACTAGACACTCCCAATTCATATACCAAAAATCAGCAGTTGTGTAGGCATCTAATGCACATAGGTGATGAAGATCGACCCATTGTCTGCAGCCTCACAGGAGTAAGATAGGACTGGTGTACAATGTATAACTGTATCATTTTGTTATTAGCCACAGGGGAAACAAATAGAGGCAATTCTAGTAAATCTTAGAAGGAGTAATCTTTCAAAGATGGTATCAGAGTTTTCCATTTCAGCAAGCCAGGGGAATATTATGAGAGGTCTTTGATGTGATTAGATAGGAGTAGAGTGTGGATATGAGGCCCTGTGGACCTCGGGAGCATAGTATACCTATCAGGGGGTAGTGTGATATAGCGGGTCTAGGAGATGGGAATTGTGTCTGCAGTGCATGTCTGATTTATAGGAATCTGAAGAAATAGGTACAAGGAAGTTCGTACTTAGCTTGCAGTTTTTCAAAGGGGGAGAAATTTGTTAAAAGTGTGCAAATTACCCAGAGTTCGTATTTCATAGTTCTCCCACCCAGAGGTATCCTGCAGGGCAAGTAGTTCTGTTAGACAAGTGTTATGCCATAAGGGAATGTCAGCTACAATACCAGTAAAGTTTACTGATTCATTTAGATTGTCTCCACACATTGGAAGCCAGTTTATGCATTGGGACTGTTTTATAAGTTAGTGAGGAGGGAAACTCCAACACTGGCCACAAACTAGGGATTTTTAGGAGATATGCTAAATGTGACTCAAAATTAGGGAGCGGTTCATCTCTCAACCAGCATCTTAAGTGGACCAATTGGTTAGCAATATAATAAAGTAGTAAGTCTGGGAGAGCAGCTGCAGCCTCCTGCCTTCTTCTCTAAAGAGTGAAAAATTTTAGTTTCGGACAGGAACTTCCCCATATGAAAGATGTCAGGAGCGAGTTCATTGACCTGAAAAATCGGGAAGGTATTACTACTGAGGTGTGGTGCAGGACAGAGAGGTATTTTGGCAAAACTATCATCTTTATCAAGTTGATACGCCCAGCCAACGAAATCAGCAAGGATCCCCAGGTTTTGAACTTGGTTTTAAATAAGTCAATCAGAGGATATACATTCAAATCTAAGGACTGTCCAGAGTTATTTGAGATCTGTACTCCCAGATATTTAAAGGCATCTGGAGAATGCCTTTGAAATGGAATGGAGAGTTGGGACCCATTAGCTTTTCCTATTTATGAAATAATCAATGCTCGTGCCAAATTTCACGTTTCTATGACAATGGAAAGTGAGAAAAATACATTCCGTACGTAAAATTTGGACGCTAATTCTTTTGCGCATAGAATTGAATAATCAAGTTGGGACCCATTAGTTTTTCCTATTTATGACATATTCAATGCCCATGCCAAATTTTAAGTTTCTATGTGAGAAAAATAGATTCCGTACGTAAAATTTGGACGCTAATTCTTTTGCGCATAGAATTGAATAATCGAGTTGGGACCCATAAGCTTTTCCCATTTATGACATAATCAATGCCAGTGCCAAATTTTATGTTTCTATGACACCGGAAAGTGAGAAAAATACATTCCGTACGTAAAATGTGGACGCTAATTCTTTTGCGCATAGAATTGAATAATCGAATTGAGACCCATTTGCTTTTCCTATTTATGACATAATCAATGCTCCTGACAAATTTTGAGTTTCTATGACACCGGGAAGTGAGATAATTAGATTCCGTACATAAAATTTGGACGCTAATTCTTTTGCGCATAGAATTGAATAATCAAGTTGGGACCCATTAGCTTTTCCTATTTATGACATATTCAATGCTTGTGCCAAATTTCCTGTTTCTATGACACCGGAAAGTGAAGAAATTACATTCCGTACGTAAAATTTGGACGCTAATTCTTTTGCGCTAGAATTGAATAATCGAGTTGGGACCTACGAACTTTTCCTACTTAAGACATAATCAATGCTCGTGCCAAATTTCACGTTTCTATGACACCGGAAAGTGAGATAATTAGATTCCGTACGTAAAATTTGGACGCTAATTCTTTTGCGCATAGAATTGAATAATCGAGTTGGGACCCATTAACCTTTCCTATTTATGACATAATCAATGCTCGTGCTAAATTTCGAGTTTCTATAACACCGGGAAGTGAGAGAATTAGATTCCGTACGTAAAATTTGGACGCTAATTCTTTTGCGCATAGAATGCAATAATCGTGTTGGGACCCATTAACTTTTTCCATTTATGACATAATCAATGTTCGGGCCAAATTTTAAGTTTCTATGACATTGGAAAGTGACAGATTTAGATTACATACGTAAAATTTCTACGCCAATTCTTTTGCGCTAGAATTGAATAATCGAGTTGGGACCCAATTACTTTTCCTATTTTGGAGATAATCTATGCGTGTGCCCAATTTCATGTTTCTACGACATCGGGAAGTTGGAGAACTTTTGGCGAGTCAGTCAGTCAGTCAGTCAGTGAGTCAGTCAGTCAGTCAGTCAGTGAGTCAGTGAGGGCTTTTGTCTTTATATATATAGAAATACACTTCTCCTGGGATGCCATCTGGGCCGGGGGACTTTCCTTTAGTCATGCCGGGAAGTGCTTCCCACAGTTCTGCTAATGTGAATGGGGTGTCCATAAATGCTTTTTGATCTGGAGTAAGAGTTGGAAATGGAATGTTGGACAGAAAATCATTCAGTTCACTCTAGGACTGTTGGAACCTGGCATAATAGAGGTCACTATAGAACTGCCAGAATCTTGCTCCAATGGAATCTCTATCAAGTACGACCTCAACCATGTCTGATCTGATACACAATATTGGAGGAGATGCCGAGTTCTGATGGAAAAGATGAGCAAGTAGACTACTTGATTGATTTTTCCTTTAACAATATACAGTATTGCCTGTCTTGATTTAACCATTGGTCTCTGTTGTGATCTGTGGGGTCTGCAATGTAGGCTGCCCCCAGTTGTGAGTAGCAAGAGGCCATTTCTTTTTCACAGCTGGATGAGTCCCTCTTGACATATGAAATGGAGGATCTGAGACATCCCCGCAAATTGGCTTTAAGGGTTTCCCAGGGCAAAACTGGGCCTGTGCCAGGACGGTTGGTTTCTAAAAAAAACTATCTAACTGGTCGGGGATTAGGTCAAGTGGATCGAAGAGGCTCAGCCAGAATGGATGAACTCTCCAGCCAGGTTTAAAGCGTTCGGTGTTTGAGGTTTGAAGTTCAATCCAGAGGGGAGAGTGATCAGATATTGCTCTAGGGAAATATTTGACATCTGATGTCATGGTGCACGATTGGGCATTACCAAAGACATAGTCTATATGGGACAGGGCATTGCTGCCTGCCAAGTAGCAAGAAAAAAACAGACCATTAGGGTTTTTTGTCCTCCAGATATCCTGTCAACCCACCTCTTGAGCAAATAATGCTAGTGAAGTGATGTGTGATGCCACACTAATTGGGCGTGTGTTAAATTTGTACAGGGAAATGTCTAATAGTATATTGAAGCAAAAAGGTCCCAACAGCACATAAAATATACCACACCTGTGGTTTGATCTGCTTGTTAGATGCAACAGCCACCCAGAACCAGACCAACTACGTAATGCAATATCAAGTAGTAGTAAATGCGTCAGCACCAATGGGTGTAGCAAATAATCATGAATTTATTCTCCCATAGTATAAAGAAGACAACTGGGGATGAGCGAGCACCAAAATGCTCGGGTGCTCGTTGCTCGAGTTGAGCTTTTCGCAATGCTCGAGAGCTCGTTTCAAGTAATGAACCCCATTGAAGTCAATGGGTGACTCGAGCATTTTTGTATGGGACAGATGCTCCGCATAGGTCATGACTAGAGGTGAGCGAACGTACTCGTCCGAGCTTGATATTCGTGCGAATATTAGGGTGTTCGGGATGCTCGTTACTCTTAACGAGCACCACGCGGTGTTCGGGTTACTTTCAGTTTCCTCTCTGAGACGTTAGCGCGCTTTTCTGGCCAATTGAAAGACAGGGAAGGCATTACAACTTCCCCCTGTGATGTTCCAGCCCTATACCACCCCCCTGCTGTGAGTGGCTGGGGAGATCAGATGTCACCCGAGTATAAAAATCGGCCCCTCCCGCGGCTCGGCTCAGATGCCTTGTGAGTTAGCTGAGGGAAAGTGCTGCTGGTGCCGGAGCTGCTGTAGGGAGAGCGTTAGGAGTTAGTGTAGGCTTCAAGAACCCCAACGGTCCTTCTTAGGGCCACATCTAATAGTGTGCAGTACTGTGTTAGCACTGTGTTTTTTTTTTTTTTTTTCAAAATTGGATCTGCAGAGCATTGCGCCCTGCAATAGGGACAGAAGTGGTGGTTAGGCAGGGAGAGTGTTAGCAGTGAGTGTAGGCTTCAAGAACCCCAACGGTCCTTTCTAGGGCCACATTTAACCGTGTGCAGTACTGTCCAGGCTGCTGTTTGCAGTGTTGCATTTTTTTTCTTCTCAAAACCGGCTGTGCAGACCATTGCACCCGGCATTAATACTACAGGGATAGAATTGTGTAGGCAGGGCCAGAAGACATATATTATTCATTGAATACACGCAGTGTGGGTTTTCCTTTGAAAAACAAGGGAAAAAATTCTATTTCGCCGGCCTCTGACAGTCCTCAGGGCTCTGGGTACGTGTGTGCTGCGTGCAGAACGTAAAAAAAAATCAGACGCAGCCAGCTACGCTTTACTGCAGGCTTGCGCCAATTTCTTTCCTGCATGGGAAATCCCTGATCTGCTGTAGCGAATAACTTTGCATCACTGCAGTTCTGTGACACATTTGCAGGGCCACAACACAGTTATTAAACTTAGTATTCATTGAATACACGCAGTGTGGCTTTTCCTTTGAAAAACAATGGAAAAAATTCTATTTCGCCGGCCTCTGACAGTCCTCAGGGCTCTGGGTACGTGTGTGCTGCGTGCAGAACGTAAAAAATAATCAGACGCAGCCAGCTACGTTTTACTGCAGGCTTGCGCCAATTTCTTTCCTGCATGGGAAATCCCTGATCTGCTGTAGCGAATAACTTTGCATCACTGCAGTTCTGTGACACATTTGCAGGGCCACAACACAGTTATTAAACTTAGTATTCATAGAATACACGCAGTGTGGCTTTTCCTTTGAAAACAAGGGAAAAAATTCTATTTGGGCTGCAGGCTTGCGCCAATTTATTTCCTGGCTGGGAAATCACTGGTAATACAGCATGCTGAGGGGTAGGGGTAGGGGTAGGCCTAGAGGACGTGGACGTGGCCGAGGACGCATAGGCCCAAGTGAGGGTGTGGGCATAGGCCGAGCTCCTGATCCAGGTGTGTCGCAGCCGACTGCTGCGCGATTAGGAGATAGGCACGTTTCTGGCGTCCCCACATTCATCGCACAATTAATGGGTCCACGCGGGAGACCTTTATTAGAAAATGAGCAGTGTGAGCAGGTCCTGTCGTGGATGGCAGAAAGTGCTTCGAGCAAGCTATCATCCACCCACAGTTCTGCGCCGTCCAGTGCTGCAAACCCGAATCCTCTGGCTGCTGCTCCTCCTTCCTCCCAGCCTCCTCACTCCACTACAATGACACATGCTCAGGAGCGGGAAGACTCCCAGGAACTGTTCTCGGGCCCCTGCTCAGATTGGGCAGCAGTGGTTTCTCTCCCACCAGAGGAGTTTATCGTCACTGATGCCCAACCATTGCAAAGTTCCCGGGGTCCGGGGGATGAGGCTGGGGACTTCTGGCAACTGTCTCAAGACCTTTCAGTGGGTGAGGAGGACGATGACGATGAGACACAGTTGTCTATCGGTGAGGTAGTAGTAAGGGCAGTAAGTCCGAGGGAGGAGCACACAGAGGATTCTGAGGAAGAGCAGCAGGACGATGAGGTGACTGACCCCACCTGGTGTGCAACGCCTACTCAGGACAGGTCTTCAGAGGGGGAGGCAAGGGCAGCAGCAGGGCAGGTTGCAAGAGGCAGTGCGGTGGCCAGGGGTGGAGGCAGGGCCAGACCGAATAATCCACCAACTGTTTCCCAAAGCGCGCCATGCCACCCTGCAGAGGCCGAGGTGCTCTAAGGTCTGGCAGTTTTTCACCGAGACGCCTGACGACCGACGAACAGTGGTGTGCAACCTTTGTCGCGCCAAGATCAGTCGGGGAGCCACCACCAACAGCCTCACCACCACCAGCATGTGCAGACATATGATGGCCAAGCACCCCACAAGGTGGGACGAAGGCCGTTCACCGCCTCCGGTTTGCACCGCTGCCTCTCCCCCTGTGCCCCAACCTGCCACTGAGATACAACCCCCCTCTCAGGAAACAGGCACTACCGTCTCCTGGCCTGCACCCACACCCTCACCTCCGCTGTCCTCGGCCACATCCACCAATGTCTCGCACCGCACAGTCCAGCCGTCGCTAGCGCAAGTGTTTGAGCGCAAGCGCAAGTACGCCGCCATGCTCCCGCACGCTCAATCGTTAACCGTCCACATAGCCAAATTTATCAGCCTTGAGATGCTGCCGTATAGGTTGTGGAAACGGAGTCCTTCAAAAGTATGATGGAGGCGGCGGCCCCGCGCTACTCAGTTCCCAGTCGCCACTACTTTTCCCGATGTGCCGTCCCAGCCCTGCACGACCACGTCTCCCGCAACATTGTACGCGCCCTCACCAACGCAGTTACTGCCAAGGTCCACTTAACAACGGACACGTGGACAAGCACAGGCGGCCAGGGCCACTACATCTCCCTGACGGCACATTGGGTGAATTTAGTGGAGGCTGGGACAGAGTCAGAGCCTGGGACCGCTCACGTCCTACCCAACCCCAGAATTGTGGGCCCCAGCTCGGTGCTGGTATCTGCGGCGGTGTATGCTTCCTCCACTAAACCACCCTCCTCCTCCTCCTCCTCCGCAACCTCTGTCTCGCAATCAAGATGTGTCAGCAGCAGCAGCACGTCGCCAGCAGGCGGTGTCGCGCGGCGTGGCAGCACAGCGGTGGGCAAGCGTCAGCAGGCCGTGCTGAAACTACTCAGCTTAGGAGATAAGAGGCACACGGCCCACGAACTGCTGCAGGGTCTGACAGAGCAGACCGACCACTGGCTTGCGCCGCTGAGCCTCCAACCGGGCATGGTCGTGTGTGACAATGGCCGTAACCTGGTGGCGGCTCTGCAGCTCGGCAGCCTCACGCACGTGCCATGCCTGGCCCACGTCTTTAATTTGGTGGTTCAGCGCTTTGTGAAAAGCTACCCACGCTTGTCAGACCTGCTCGTAAAGGTGCGCCGGCTCTGCGCACATTTCCGCAAGTCCCACACGGACGCTGCCACCCTGCGCACCTTGCAACATCGGTTTAATCTGCCAGTGCACCGACTGCTGTGCGACGTGCCCACACGGTGGAACTCTACGCTCCACATGTTGGCCAGGCTCTATGAGCAGCGTAGAGCTATAGTGGAATACCAACTCCAACATGGGCGGCGCAGTGGGAGTCAGCCTCCTCAATTATTTTCTGAAGAGTGGGCCTGGTTGGCAGACATCTGCCAGGTCCTTGGAAACTTTGAGCAGTATACCCAGGTGGTGAGCGGCGATGCTGCAATCATTAGCGTCACCATTCCTCTGCTATGCATCTTGAGAAGTTCCCTGCAAAGCATAAAGGCATATGCTTTGCGCTCGGAAACGGAGGCGGGGGAAGCCAGTATGTCGCTGGATAGTCAGAGCACCCTCCTGTCTATATCTCAGCGCATTCAGGAGGAGGAGGAGGAGCATGAGGAGGATGAGGAGGAGGGGGAAGATACAGCTTGGCCCACTGCTGACGGTGCCCCTGCTGCTTGCCTGTCATCCTTTCAGCGTGTATGGCCTGAGGAGGAGGAGGAGGAGGAGGAGGATCCTGAAAGTGATCTTCCTAGTGAAAACAGCCATGTGTTGCGTACAGGTACCCTGGCACACATGGCTGACTTCATGTTAGGATGCCTTTCTTGTGACCCTCGCGTTACACGCATTCTGGCCACGACGGATTACTGGGTGTACTCACTGCTCGACCCACGCTATAAGGAGAACCTTCCCACTCTCATTCCCGAAGAGGAAAGGGGTTCGAAAGTTTTGCTATACCACAGGACCCTGGCGGACAAGCTGATGGTAAAATTCCCATCCGACAGCGCTAGTGGCAGAAGGCGCAGTTCCGAGGGCCAGGTAGCAGGGGAGGTGCGGAGATCGAGCAGCATGTACAGCCCAGGCAGTGCAACAGTCTTTAAGGGCCTGGACAGCTTTATGGCTCCCCAGCAAGACTGTGTCACCGCTCCCCAGTCAAGGCTGAGTCGGCGGGAGCACTGTAAAAGGATGGTGAGGGAGTACGTAGCCGATCGCAAGACCGTCCTCCGTGACGCCTCTGCCACCTACAACTACTGGGTGTCGAAGCTGGACACGTGGCCTGAACTAGCGCTGTATGCCCTGGAGGTGCTTGCTTGTCCTGCGGTTAGCGTCTTGTCGGAGAGGGTGTTTAGTGCGGCTGGGGGAATCATCACAGATAAGCGTACCCGCCTGTCAACCGACAGTGCTGACAGGCTTACACTCATCAAGATGAACAAAGCCTGGATTTCCCCAGACTTGTCTTCTCCACCAGCGGACAGCAGCGATACCTAAGCAATACGTAGGCTGCACCTGCGGATGGAAGCATCGTTCTCTCTCACCATCCAAAACGGGGACATTTCTGCTTCTTCAATCTGTGTATAATATTCCTCCTCCTCCTCCTGCTCCTCCTCCTGAAACCTCATGTAATCACGCTGAACGGGCAATTTTTCTTAGGGCCACAAGGCTCACTCATATAATTTTTCTAAAAATTTTTTATACGTTTCAATGCTCTTAAAAGCGTTGGAACTTTAACTTGAAACAATTTTTCGTTAAACTGGGCTGCCTCCAGACCTAGTTACCACTTAAGCCACATTAACCAAAGTGATTAATGGGTTTCACCTGCCATCTTGGTTGGGCATGGCCAATTTTTACTGAGGTACATTAGTACTGTTGGTGCACCAATTTTTTGGGGCCCTCAACTACAGTGTAATCATAGCAATTTCTATGTTCTTCGCCTGCACTCATGGTACAGAAAGGTGTGTGGGGTTGGCCTACACTTTAGCTACATAAATGTAACTTGGGCCTTGGCTATACTGCAGCTACTGGAATGGAACTAAGACTGCGCTCCCACTATACTGCTGCTTCGGAATTGTTCCTGGGGCCTGTGTAGGCTGCTACTATTACTTAAATGGAACTTAGACTATGCTCCTCCTATACTGCTGCTTCGGAATTGTTACTGGGGCCTGTCTTGAGTGCTACTATTACTGAAATGGAACGAAGACTGCGCTCCCACTATACTGCTGCTTCAGAATTGTTACTGGGGCCTGTCTTGAGTGCTACTATTACTGAAATGGAACTAATACTGTGCTCCCCCTATAATGCTGCTAGTGATATGTTAGTGGGGCCTGTCCTAATGCTACGGCTAAAATGTTACGAATTATGGGCTCTGCCTATACCGCTGCTAATGGTATGTCTCTGGGGTGTGGAAACAGAGGCTTCCCAAAGACATGATGGCGGCGAGGCCATTTCCCACCAACGCGGTTACTGTTAAGGTGCATATAACCATGGACACGTGGAGAGGACACGTAGTGCCTCAAAAACATCCCCCTCCTCCAACAATGAAAACATTCTTGGCAAATGCCTTTGCATTGGTTCGTCTGGTGGCAGTCCAAGAATTTCACCTTTACCGACACAACAAGAGAGCCCCCCCCCACCATCCCCCCGCCACGGCCCACTTAATCCTGGCCACATTCCGAAAACCAACAAAATAAAACCGCGCTACTAGGTCCGCAGTCACCACCACATTACCACCAACGCGGTTACTGTTAAGGTGCATATAACCACGGACACGTGGAGAGGACACGTAGTGCCTCAAAAACATCCCCCGCCACGGCCCACTTAATCCTGGCCACATTCCGAAAACCAACAAAATACAACCGCGCTATTAGGTCCGCAGTCACCACCACATTACCACCAACGCGGTTACTGTTAAGGTACATATTAGCAGTCTGACTAGGGCATAAAGACACCTTGACAGAATGAATAGTGTGTGGCACATAGGTTCCCCATTGCTATGCCCACGTGTGCAGCTCCTGGTGGAGGTGGCACAGGATTGGATTTCTCATTGCTTCTGTACAGCATTGTGGGCTATCGCCCCACCACTTTTAAAGAGTGTCGCTGCCTAGCTGTGCCAACCCTCTGCAGTGTGTGCCTGCGGTTCCTCCTCATGGCAGACGCACTTATAAATAGACATGAGGGTGGTGTGGCATGAGGGCAGCTGAAGGCTACGCAGGGACAGTTTGGTGTGCGCTGTGGACACTGTGTCGTGCAGGGGGGAGGGGGGTTGGGCAGCATGTAACCCAGGAGAAGTGGCAGCAGAGTGTCATGCAGGCAGTGATTGTGCTTTGTTGTAGGTAGTGTGGTGCTTAGCTAAGGTATGCCATGCTAATGAGGGCTTTTCAGAAGTAAAAGTTGTTGGGAGGGGGGGGGGCACTCTTGCCGGTATTGTGGCTTAATAGTGGGACCTGTGAACTTGAGATGCAGCCCAACATGTAGCCCCTCGCCTGCCCTATCCGTTGCTGTGTCGTTCCCATCACTTTCTTGAATTGCCCAGATTTTCACACATGGAAACCTTAGCGAGCATCGGCGAAATACAAAAATGGGTTTCTTTATTCGAAACGAACACCCGAGCATCGCGAAAATTTTGTCCCGAGTACCGAGCACCCGAGCATTTTGGTGCTCGCTCATCTCTAGTCATGACTTGTCAAACACTGGAAAACATCAGAAAGTCATAGAAACACCACAGAAACGGATAGGGAAGGGCACGGGCAGCATGCATGGCTGCATCTGAGGCTCCCAGGTCCCACTATTAAGCCACAATGGGTGCAAGAGTCTGACGTCACCCCCTAACAATTTTTACTTTGGACAAACCCTCATTAGCAAGGCACACCTTAGCTAAGCAACACACTACCTGCAACCAAGGACAATCACTGCCTGCGGGTGACACCACTGCCTCTTCTCCTGGGTTACATGCTGTCCAACCCCCCGCATGACCCTGCATCCACAGCGCACACAAAAGTTTCCCTTTGCAGCGTTGAGCTGCCCTCATGCCACTCGCTCGCTTCATAGCTACACCACCCTCATGTGTCTATTTCTAAGTGTGTCTGCGATGAGGAGGAACCGGAGGCACACTGTAGAGGGTTGGCAGGGCTATGTAGGGACCCTCTTTGAAAGTGTGGGCGATAGCCCACAATGCTGTTGAGAATAGATGATAGATTGACGTACGATCATCATTCCAATCCCGTGACACCTTCGTCACAAAATTGTCAGGAGCCGCAAACGTGGGCGTAAAGGGAACTCAGGTGTCAGTACTTCTACACATCTCCACAATGCAGCAGCACATACTAACACCAAAGATTGGTTTGAAGCAGGACCCTGTGAAAGTCTCATGAAATCACTAACGCTTCCTGTGAATGCTCCAATCCCGTATCTCGGATAATTGGGGTAATTTATAGCATGAGAGATAATACATGCTGACTAGAGATGAGCGAACGTGTTCTTCCGAGCTTGATATTCGTGCGAATATTAGGGTGTTCGGGATGTTCGTTATTCGTAACGAACACCATGCGGTGTTCTGGTTATTTTCACTTCCTTCCCTGAGACGTTAGCGCGCTTTTCTGGCCAATTGAAAGACAGGGAAGGCATTACAACTTCCCCCTGTGACGTTCAAGCCCTATACCACCCCATGCTGTGAGTGGCTGGGAAGATCAGGTGTCACCCGAACATAAAAGTCGGCCCCTCCCGCGGTTCGCCTCAGATGCGGTGTGAGTTAGATGAGGGACAGTGCTGTTTGTACCGGAGCTGCTGTAGGGAAAGAATTGGTAGTTAGTGTAGGCTTCAAGACCCCCCAAAGGTCCTTATTAGGGCCACTGATAGCTGTGTGTTGGCTGCTGTTAGCAGTGGCAATTTTTTTTTTCTCAAAATCGCCTCTGCAGACCGTTGCACCTGGCATTAGGGACAGAAGTGCTGCATAGGCAGGGAGAGTGTTAGGAGTGAGTGTAGCCTTCAAGAACCTCAACGGTCCTTTCTAGGGCCATATTTATCCGTGTGCAGTACTGTCCAGGCTGCTGTTAGCTGTGCTGCATTTTTTTTTGCTTCTCAAAATCGCCTCTGCAGACCATTGCACCCTCCATTGATACTGCAGGGAAAGAATTGTATAGGCAGGGCGACAACACAGTTGTTATTCATTGAAAATACGCAGTGATGCCTTTTGGTGCCAAAAAACTGAAAACAAATCTATTTGTCCAGCCTCTGTCCGTCCTAAGGGCGGTGGAGACGTGTGAGCTGCGTGAACAACATTGCTAAATCAGACGCACCCAGCTACGCTTTACTGCTGGCTTCGCCATTTGCTTTCCTTAATTGGGAAAAAAATACCTGCTCTCCAAGAGTTATAATAACTCTGCTACCCTCACGTTCTGTGACACATAAGCAGGGACACAGCACAGTTATTAAACTTCTCATGTTCATTGAATATACGCAGTGCTGCCTTTTGGTGGAAAAAAACTGAAAACAAATCTATTTGTCCAGCCTCTGTCCGTCCTAAGGGCGGTGGAGACGTGTGAGCTGCGTGAACAACATTGCTAAATCAGACGCACCCAGCTACGCTTTACTGCTGGCTTCGCCATTTGCTTTCCTTAATTGGGAAAAAAATACCTGCTCTCCAAGAGTTATAATAACTCTGCTACCCTCACGTTCTGTGACACATAAGCAGGGACACAGCACAGTTATTAAACTTCTCATGTTCATTGAATATACGCAGTGCTGCCTTTTGGTGGAAAAAAACTGAAAACAAATCTATTTGTCCAGCCTCTGTCCGTCCTAAGGGCGGTGGAGACGTGTGAGCTGCGTGAACAACATTGCTAAATCAGACGCACCCAGCTACGCTTTACTGCTGGCTTCGCCATTTGCTTTCCTTAATTGGGAAAAAAATACCTGCTCTCCAACAGTTATAATAACTCTGCTACCTTCACGTTCTGTGACACATTAGCAGGGACACAGCACAGTTATTAAACTTAGATAATTCATTCACTAGAGGCAGTGGGGCCTTTCGTTTTCCAAAAAGGGCAAAAATTATATTTGGCCTGCAGTCTTGCGCCAATTTATTTCCTGCCTGTGAAATCAAATCACTGGTAATACAGCATGCTGAGGGGTAGGGGTAGGCCTAGAGGACGTGGACGCGGCCGAGGACGCGGAGGGCCAAGTCAGGGTGTGGGCACAGCCCGAGCTCCTGATCCCGGTGTGTCGCAGCCGACTGCTGCGCGATTAGGAGAGAGGCACGTTTCTGGCGTCCCCACATTCATAGCCCAATTAATGGGTCCACGCGGGAGACGGTTATTAGAAAATGAGCAGTGTGAGCAGGTCCTGTCCTGGATGGCAGAAAGTGCTTCGAGCAACCTATCGTCCTACCAACCTATGCAGTGAGGTAGTAGTAAGGGCAGTAAGTCCGAGGGAGCAGCACACAGAGGATTCGGAGGAAGAGCAGCAGGACGATGAGGTGACTGACCCCACCTGGTGTGCAACGCTTACTCAGGAGGACAGGTCTTCAGAGGGGGAGTCAAGGGCATCAGCAGGGCAGGTTGCAAGAGGCAGTGCGGTGGCCAGGGGTAGAGGCAGGGCCAGACCGAATAATCCACCAAGTGTTTCCCAAAGCGCCCCCTCGCGCCATGCCACCCTGCAGAGGCCGAGGTGCTCTAAGGTCTGGCAGTTTTTCACAGAGACGCCTGACGACCGACGAACAGTGGTGTGCAACCTTTGTCGCGCAAAGCTCAGCCGGGGAGCCAACACCAACAGCCTCACCACCACCACCATGCGCAGACATATGATGGCCAAGCACCCCGCAAGGTGGGACGAAGGCCGTTCAGCGCCTCCGGTTTGCACCCCTGCCTCTCCCCCTGTGCCCCAACCTGCCACAGAGATGCAACCCCCCTCTCAGGACACAGGCACTACCGTCTCCTGGCCTGCACCCACACCCTCACCTCCGCTGTCCTCGGCCCCATCCAGCAGTGTAGTTCAGCGCACCGTCCAGCCGTCGCTTGCGCAACTGTTGGAGCGCAAGCGCAAGTACGCCGCCACGCACCCGCACGCTCAAACGTTAACCGTCCGCATAGCAAAATTCATCAGCCTTGAGATGCTGCCGTATAGGGTTGTGGAAACGGAGTCCTTCAAAAGTATCATGGAGGCGGCGGCCCCGCGCTACTCAGTTCCCAGTCGCCACTACTTTTCCCGATGTGCCGTCCCAGCCCTGCACGACCACGTCTCCCGCAACATTGTGCGCGCCCTCACCAACGCGGTTACTGCCACGGTCCACTTAACTACGGACACGTGGACAAGCACAGGCGGGCAGGGCCACTACATCTCCCTGACGGCACATTGGGTGAATTTAGTGGAGGCTGGGACAGAGTCAGAGCCTGGGACCGCTCACGTCCTACCCACCCCCAGAATTGCGGGCCCCAGCTCGGTGCTGGTATCTGCGGAGGTGTATGCTTCCTCCACTAAAGCACCCTCCTCCTCCTCCTCCTCCTCCTCTGTCTCGCAATCAAGATGTGTTAGCAGCAGCATGTCGCCAGCAGTCGGTGTCGCGCGGTGTGGCAGCACAGCGGTGGGCAAGCGTCAGCAGGCCGTGCTGAAACTACTCAGCTTAGGCGATAAGAGGCGCACGGCCCACGAACTGCTGCAGGGTCTGACACAGCAGACCAACCGCTGGCTTGCGCCGCTGAGCCTCCAACCGGGCATGGTCATGTGTGACAACGGGCGTAACCTGGTGGCGGCTCTGCAGCTCGGCAGCCTCACGCACGTGCCATGCCTGGCCCACGTCTTTAATTTGGTGGTTCAGCGCTTTCTGAAAAGCTACCCACGCTTGTCAGACCTGCTCGTAAAGGTGCGCCGGCTCTGCGCACATTTCCGCAAGTCCCACACGGACGCTGCCACCCTGCGCACCCTGCAACATCGGTTTAATCTGCCAGTGCACCGACTGCTGTGCGACGTGCCCACACGGTGGAACTCTACGCTCCACATGTTGGCCAGGCTCTATGAGCAGCGTAGAGCTATAGTGGAATACCAACTCCAACATGGGCGGCGCAGTGGGAGTCAGCCTCCTCAATTCCTTTCAGAAGAGTGGGCCTGGTTGGCAGACATCTGCCATATCCTTGGTAATTTTGAGGAGTCTACCCAGGTGGTGAGCGGCGATGCTACAATCATTAGCGTCACCATTCCTCTGCTATGCATCTTGAGAAATTCCCTGCAAACCATAAAGGCAGCTGCTTTGCGCTCGGAAACGGGGGCGGGGGAAGACAGTATGCCGCTGGATAGTCAGGGCACCCTCCTGTCTATTTCTCAGCGCGTACAGGAGGAGGAGGAGGAGCATGAGGAGGATGAGGAGGAGGGGGAAGAGACAGCTTGGGCCGCTGCTGACGGTACACCGGCTGATTGCCTGTCATCCTTTCAGCGTGTATGGCCTGAGGAGGAGGAGGAGGAGGAGGAGGATCCTGAAAGTGATCTTCCTAGTGACGACAGCCATGTGTTGCGTACAGGTACCCTGGCACACATGGCTGACTTCATGTTAGGATGCCTTTCTCGTGACCCTCGCGTTGCACGCATTCTGGCCACGACGGATTACTGGGTGTACACACTGCTCGATCCACGGTATAAGGAGAACCTGCCCACTCTGATTCCCGAAGAGGAAAGGGGTTCGAGAGTGTTGCTATACCACAGGACCCTTGCGGACAAGCTGATGGTTAAATTCCCAGCCGACAGCGCTAGTGGCAGAAGGCGCAGTACCGAGGGCAAGGTAGCAGGGGATGTGCGTAGATCGAGCAGCATGTACATCCCAGGCAGTGCAACAGTCTTTAAGGGCCTGGCCAGCTTTATGGCTCCCCACCAAGACTGTGTCACCGCTCCCCAGTCACGGCTGAGTCGGCGGGAGCACTGTAAAAGTATGGTGAGGGAGTACGTAGCGGATCGCATGACCATCCTTGGTGACGCCTCTGCCCCCTACAACTACTGGGTGTCGAAGCTGGACACGTGGCCTGAACTAGCGCTGTATGCCCTGGAGGTGCTTGCTTGTCCTGCGGCTAGCGTCTTGTCGGAGAGGGTGTTTAGTGCGGCTGGGGGAATCATCACCGATAAGCGTAGCCGCTTGTCAACCGACAGTGCCGACAGGCTAACACTCATCAAGATGAACAAAGGCTGGATTTCCCCAGACTTCTGTTCTCCACCAGCGGACAGCAGCGATACGTAAGCAATACGTAGGCTGCACCCGCGGATGGAAGCTACGTTCTCTCTCACCATCCAAAACGGGGACATTTCTGCTTCATCAATCTGTGTCTAATATTCCTCCTCCTCCTCCTGCTCCTCCTCCTGAAACCTCACGTAATCACGCTGAACGGGCAATTTTTCTTAGGGCCACAAGGCTCACTCAAATAATTTTTCTGAACAATTTTTATAAGTTTCAATGCGCTTAAAAGCGTTGGAACTTTAACTTGAACCAATTTTTCGTTACACTGGGCTGCCTCCAGGCCTAGTTACCACTTAAGCCACATTAACCAAAGCGATTCACCTGCCATCTTGGTTGGGCATGGCCAATTTTTACTGAGGTACATTAGTACTGTTGGTACACCAATTTTTGGGGGCCCCCACCTACAGTGTAATCATAGTAATTTCTAAGTTCTTCGCCTGCACTCATGGTACAGAAAGGTGTGTGGGGTTGGCCTACAGTTTAGCTACATAAATGTAACTTGTGCCTTGGCTATACTAAGGCTACTGAAATGGAACGAAGACTGCGCTCCCGCTATACTGCTGCTTCAGAATTGTTAATGGGGCCTGTCCTGAGTGCTACTATTGCTTACATGGAACGAAGACTGCGCTCCCGCTATACTGCTGCTTCAGAATTGTTAATGGGGCCTGTCCTGAGTGCTACTATTGCTTACATGGAACGAAGACTGCGCTCCCGCTATACTGCTGCTTCAGAATTGTTAATGGGGCCTGTCCTGAGTGCTACTATTGCTTACATGGAACGAAGACTGCGCTCCCGCTATACTGCTGCTTCAGAATTGTTAATGGGGCCTGTCTTTAGTGCTACTATTGCTGACATGGAACGGACACGTGGAGAGGACACGTAGTGCCTCAAAAACATCCCCCTCCTCCTCCAACAGGGAAAACATTGTTGGCAAATGCCTTTGCATTGGTTCGTCTGGTGGCAGTCCAAGAATTTCACCTTTACCGACACAACAAGAGAGCCCCCACACCATCCCCCCGCCACGGCCCACTTAATCCTGGCCACATTCCGAAAACCAACAAAATACAACCGTGCTACTAGGTCCGCAGTCACCACCACATTACCACCAACGCGGTTACTGTTAAGGTGCATATAACCACGGACACGTGGAGAGGACACGTAGTGCCTCAAAAACATCCCCCTCCTCCTCCAACAGGGAAAACATTGTTGGCAAATGCCTTTGCATTGGTTCGTCTGGTGGCAGTCCAAGAATTTCACCTTTACCGACACAACAAGAGAGCCCCCACACCATCCCCCCGCCACGGCCCACTTAATCCTGGCCACATTCCGAAAACCAACAAAATACAACCGTGCTACTAGGTCCGCAGTCACCACCACATTACCACCAACGCGGTTACTGTTAAGGTGCATATAACCACGGACACGTGGAGAGGACACGTAGTGCCTCAAAAACATCCCCCTCCTCCTCCAACAGGGAAAACATTGTTGGCAAATGCCTTTGCATTGGTTCGTCTGGTGGCAGTCCAAGAATTTCACCTTTACCGACACAACAAGAGAGCCCCCACACCATCCCCCCGCCACGGCCCACTTAATCCTGGCCACATTCCGAAAACCAACAAAATACAACCGTGCTACTAGGTCCGCAGTCACCACCACATTACCACCAACGTGGTTACTGTTAAGGTGCATATTACCAGTCTGACTGGGGCATGCAGACACCTTGACAGAATGAATAGTGTGTGGCACATAGCTTCCCCATTGCTATGCCCACGTGTGCAGCTCCTGATGGCGGTGGCACAGGATTCTATTTCTCATTGCTTCTGTACAGCATTGTGGGCTATCGCCCCGCCCCTATTAAAGAGGGTCGCTGCCTAGCCGTGCCAACCCTCTGCAGTGTGTGCCTGCGGTTTCTCCTCATGGCAGACGCACTTCTAAATAGACATGAGTGTGGCGTGGCATGAGGGCAGCTGAAGGCTGCGCAGGGACACTTTGGTGTGCGCTGTGGGGGGGAGGGGGGGTGGTTGGGCAGCATGTAACCCAGGAGAAGTGGCAGTGGAGTGTCATCCAGGCAGTGATTGTGCTTTGTTGTAGCTAGTGTGGTGCTTAGCAAAGGTATGCCATGCTAATGAGGGCTTTTCAGAAGTAAAAGTTGTTGGGAGGGGGGGGGGGGCACTCTTGCCGGTATTGTGGCTTAATAGTGGGACCTGTGAACTTGAGATGCAGCCCAACATGTAGCCCCTCGCCTGCCCTATCCGTTTCTGTGTCATTCCCATCACTTTGTTGAATTGCCCAGATTTTCACACATGAAAACCTTAGCGAGCATCGGCGAAATACAAAAATGCTCTGGTCGCCCATTGACTTCAATGGGGTTCGTTGTTCGAAACGAACCCTCGAGCATCCCGGGAAGTTCGTTCCGAATAACGAACACCCGAACATTTTGGTGTTCGCTCATCTCTAATGCTGACCAACGCAGATCCCCTGACCCCAAGCAGGAGGAGGAGGTGGCAAAATAAGCCTGAGAAACCATGACCCAGGTAGGACCCGCAATACTCTGTGTGGGAAGCACGTGAGTGGGCCCTAAGTCAGGCTCGGTCCCAGCCTCCACCTTGTGTGACCCAAGGTGCCGTGCGTTACATAGCTATGGGAAATTCTGTGTAGGTGTCAGATAGCTGAACACCGTGCTAAGAAAGTCGTCTGTGTCTTACCCAAGTCATTCAGTGTATTTGTGCCAGATAGCTAAAACACTGCAATGGGAAATCTTTGGGCACCCACAACATAGGCGAGCCCATGAAACCCAAGGAAAGTATTAAACATTAAGCAATTACAGTGCACAAACATGGCAGACTTTCAATCCGCCGAGGACCTCAGCCTCTGCACACACCCTTAGCAATCGTTGGCATAAAGCAGACTCCGATGCTAGTACAACTAAGAACGTCTTATTAAATCAGTTACCGTTGCTTTCATCGTTCCAAAGACTGGATTAGCCAGGAAGAAGTTCCACGGGCCAAATCCGATGCAGTTGCACTTCCCCCAGGACTTTGTCCTCTGCCCACACCCTCAGCAATCGGCATAAAGTGGACTCCGATGCTAGTACAGCAGTGAACGTCTTATTAATGCAGTAACGCTCCTTTTGTTTGGCCCAAACCAGTGTCTCAGATAACTGTGGTAACACAAGAGCAAATACATGTTGCCCAGTGCTGATTCCCTGACCCCAAGCAGGAGGAGGAGGTGGCATTACAAGGCCAAGAAACCATGACCAGGACCCGCTATAGTCTGTGTGGGTAGTATGTGAGTGGGCCCTGGGTCAGGCATTGTCCCAGCCTCCACCTTGTGTGACCTAAGGTGCCCTGAGTTACATAGCAATGGGAAATCCATGTGTCTCCACACAATTCATTCTTTGTAGGTGTCAGATAGCTCAATCAACACTGCAAGGGGAAAGCCATCTGCACTCTGCACCCTACCCTGTCAGTCTGTGTATACACTACCGTTCAAAAGTTTGGGGTCACCCAAACAATTTTGTGTTTTCCATGAAAAGTCACACTTATTCACCACCATGCGTTGTGAAATGAATAGAAAATAGAGTCAAGACATTGACAAGGTTAGAAATAATGATTTGTATTTGAAATAACATTGTTTTTACATCAAACTTTGCTTTCGTCAAAGAATCCTCCTTTTGCAGCAATTACAGCATTGCACACCTTTGACATTCTAGCTGTTAATTTGTTGAGGTAAGCTTGTGAAATTGCACCCCACGCTTCTAGAAGCATCTCCCACAAGTTGGATTGGTTGGATGGGCACTTCTGGCGTACCATACGGTCAAGCTGCTCCCACAACAGCTCAATGGGGTTCAGATCTGGTGACTGCGCTGGCCACTCCATTACCGATAGAATACCAGCTGCCCGCTTCTGCTGTAAATAGTTCTTGCACAATTTGGAGGTGTGTTTAGGGTCATTGTCCTGTTGTAGGATGAAATTGGTTCCAATCAAGCGCTGTCCACTGGGTATGGCATGGCCTTGCAAAATGGAGTGATAGCCTTCCTTATTCAGAATCCCTTTTACCCTGTACAAATCTCCCACCTTACCAGCACCAAAGCAACCCCAGACCATCACATTACCTCCACCATGCTTAACAGATGGCGTCAGGCATTCTTCCAGCATCTTTTCATTTGTTCTGCGTCTCACAAACGTTCTTCTTTGTGATCCAAACACCTCAAACTTGGATTCATCCGTCCACAACACTTTTTTCCAGTCTTCCTCTGTCCAATGTCTGTGTTCTTTTGCCCATCTTAATCTTTTTCTTTTATTGGCCAGTCTCAGATATGGCTTTTTCTTTGCCACTCTGCCCTGAAGCCCAAAATCCCGCAGCCGCCTCTTCACTGTAGATGTTGACACTGGTGTTTTGCGGGTACTATTTAATGAAGATGCCAGTTGGGTACCTGTGAGGCGTCTGTTTCTCAAACTAGAGACTCTAATGTGCTTATCTTCTTGCTTAGTTGTGCAACGCGGCCTCCCACTTCTTTTTCTACTCTGGTTAGAGCCTGTTTGTGCTGTCCTCTGAAGGGAGTAGTACACACCGTTGTAGGAAATCTTCAATTTCTTAGCAATTTCTCGCATGGAATAGCCTTCATTTCTAAGAACAAGAATAGACTGTCGAGTTTCAGATGAAAGTTCTCTTTTTCTGGCCATTTTGAGCGTTTAATTGACCCCACAAATGTGATGCTCCAGAAACTCAATCTGCTCACAGGAAGGTCAGTTTTGTAGCTTCTGTAACGAGCTAGACTGTTTTCAGATGTGTGAACATGATTGCACAAGGGTTTTCTAATCATCAATTAGCCTTCTGAGCCAATGAGCAACACACATTGTACCATTAGAACACTGGAGTGATAGTTGCTGGTAATGGGCCTCTATACACCTTTGTAGATATTGCACAAAAAACCAGACATTTGCAGCTAGAATAGTCATTTACCACATTAGCAATGTATAGAGTGCATTTGTTTAAAGTTAGGACTAGTTTAAAGTTATCTTCATTGAAAAGTACAGTGCTTTTCCTTCAAAAATAAGGACATTTCAATGTGACCCCAAACTTTTGAACGGTAGTGTATGTGCCAGACAGGTAAAACACCGCGATCGGAAGTCTTTGTGCACCCACAGTATAGGTAAACCCCTGTATCATTCCTGTAGCAGAAGTATAGATAGGCCCCAGTAACATTCCTGTAGCTAAGATATAGGCAGACCCCAGTAACATTTCTGTAGCAAAGGTATAGGCAGACCCCTGTAACATTTCTGTAGTAAAATTAGAGGCGGACCCCAGTTACATTGCTGTTGCAGAAGTATAGGCAGACCCCAGTAAGATTTCTGTAGCAGAAGTATATGCAGACCCCAGTAACATTTCTGTAGCAAAGGTATAGGCAGACCACAGTAACATTTATGTTGCAAAGGTATAGGCGGACCCCAGTAACATTTCTGTAGCAAAGGTATAGGCAGACCCCTGTAACATTTCTGTAGTAAAAGTAGAGGCGGACCCCAGTTACATTTCTGTTGCAGAAGTATAGGCAGACCCCAGTAAGATTTCTGTAGCAGTAGTATATGCAGACACCAGTAACATTTCTGTAGCAGAAGTATAGGCAGACCTCAGTAAAATTTCTGAAGTAAAAGTAGAGGTGGACCCCAGTAACATTTCCGTAGCAAAGGTATAGGCAGACCCCTGTAACATTCCTGTAGTAAAAATATAGACGGTCCCCAGTAACATTTCTGTTGCAGAAGTGTAGGCAGACCCCAGTAAGATTTCTGTAGCAGAAGTATATGCAGACGCCAGTAACATTTCTGTAGCAGAAGTATAGGCAGACCCCCTATAACATTTTTGTAGCAGAAGTATAGGCAGACCCCTGTAACATTTCTGTAGCAAAAGTTTAGGGAGACCCTAGTAACATTCCTGTAGCAAAGGTATAGGCAGACCCTAGTAACATTTCTGTAGCAAAGGTATAGGCAGACCACAGTAACATTTATGTTGCAAAGGTATAGGCGGACCCCAGTAACATTTCTGTAGCAAAGGTATAGGCAGACCCAAGTAACATTTCTGTAGTAAAAGTATAGGCGGACCCCTGTAACATTCCTGTAGCAAAAGTATAGGCAGACCCCAGTAACATTTCTGTAGCAAAGATATAGGCGGACCCCAGTAACATTTTTGCAGCAAAGGTATAGGCGGACCCCAGTAACATTTTTGCAGCAAGAGTATAGGCAGACCCCAGTAACATTTCTGTAGCAGAAGTATAGGCAGACCCAGTAACATTTCAGTAGTAAAAGGATAGGCAGCCCCCTGTAACATTTCTGTTCAGAAGAATAGGCAGACCCCTGTAACATTCCTGTCACAGAAGTATGCGCAGACCCCTAGTGACATTTCTTTAGCAAAGGTATGGGCAGACCCCAGTAACATTTCTGTAGTAAAAGTTTAGACAGACCCCACTAACATTTCTGTAGTAAAAGTAGAGGCAGACCACTGTAACACTTCTGTAGCAGAAGTATAGGCAGACCCCAGTAACATTTCTGTAGTAAAAGTATAGGCAGACCCCTGTAACATTCCTGTAACAAAGGTATAGGCAGACCCCTGTAACATTTCAGTAGTAAAAGTATAGGCTAACCCCTGTAACATTTCTGTAGCAGAAATATAGGCAGACCCCTGTAACATTTTTGTAGCAAGAGTATAGGCGAACCCCTGAAACATTGGTGTACCTTGAGTGTAGGCGAAGGCCGGAAAAATTAGTTAGATAACAGTATAGGCGAGGGCCAGCAAAATTGGTGTACAGAGAGTACAAATGTACCCCTGAAAAATTGCTCAACCGCGAGATACAGCTCGCTGTTGCTTGGTCTGGGGTCTTACTGAGGCAGGAAGTGACGTCAGACGCCAGTGGCAGCGAGCTCAAGGGAGAAGCAGAAGCACGAGTGGGGGGGGCAGAAGGGGACACTGGAGCAGCGCAGGAGCCGATACCGGTGCCCGGTGGCCACCAGGAGTCCGAGGGGGCGCCGGCAGGAGGATTGTCCGAGGAAGCAGAAGCAGGAGCCGATAAGTATCTTCTGTGTGTGTGAATCTAAGTGTGTGTCTTCTGTGTATCTAGTGTGTCCTAGATGTGTCTTCTGTGTACCTAGTGTAAGTATGTGTGTCTGTGGGTCTAAGTGTTTGTGAGGGAGAAAAAAAAATTGCGTGAGCGGTTGCGTGCGAGCGGCAGTGTGTAAGCGTTGTGTGCGAGCGTCAGTGTGTGAGCGGTTGCGTGTGAGCATCAGTATGTAAGCGGTTGCACAGAGACGGCAGTGAGTGAGCAGTTGCGTGTCAGTGTGTGAGCGGTTACGCAGAGGTGGCAGCGCGTGATTGGTTGTGCGTGAGCGGTTGCGCAGAGGCACCAGCGGGTGAGCGGTTGCATAGAGGCGGCAGCGTGTAAGTGGTTGCACAGAGGCGGCAGCGTGTGAGCGGTTGCACAGAGGCGGAAGCGTGTGAACGGAGTGTGAACAAGTCTATCTTCACTACTTCCACAAGTAAATTGTAGCTCCCCATTAGAATGAGCTCCCTGCCTGGCAATGTCGTCCAGTGTGCTACTTGTGCAATGTATATGGTACTTTTTTTGAAAAATTTATTTTTATTGAACAAAGAAAACAATGTCAGTGCTTATCCAGTGCGATCAGGCCACACAGGGCCCTGGCAAAGAAAGTGGAAATATTTTGCATATCAGCTGTAACAGAATAATAAAGCATGTAACTTCCCTAGTACGGGTATTGTGGATCTTGACACAAACAAAGGACAATACAGAGGGAAGGAGGGGGGGGGTAGTATGTTGGTGGGGGGTTTGGATGTAGTTAGGGGGTGTGTAACCAGGAGGGTGGGTGGGTGGGGGGAAACGGACAGCAAGATAAATTTTAAAAAATCGTGAGGTAGAGCCATGAGGACCATTGGTTCTTATTCTAGCAGTAGGTTTTTACATAAGAGTCTAGATTATCTCTGTCACCTTGGTATTGAATCCAAGGCGACCAGAGGGTAGTAAAGTCATCTCTAGAGCCGTTTTCCCAGGCCAGTATCTCTTCAAACCTGAAGATTTCTGAGACCCTCTCGAGCCATAGTGAGGTCGGCGGGGTGTCTTGTTTCTGCCAAAAAAGGGGAACAGCAGTTTGGCTGCCGAGAGTAGGGTAGTCGTTAGGCTTTTGCGGAATGGTTTAAATTGACTTGTGGGCAGCCAGATGAGAATCTCCTCTGGTTTAAAAGCATAGTTTGTGTGGCTGATTTTATTAATGAGGTTGTTGACTGATTGCCAAAAGGGTTCAATTCTGATGCATTCCCACCAGATATGTAGGGTAGTTCCCCTCTCCTCCCCACATCTCCAGCAGATGTCTGTGGATCCCGGGTTCATTTTTGAGGATGTGACTGGGGTCCTGTACCATCTAGTTAGGGTCTTGTATGAGTTATCCTGGATGCGGACGCAACTCGAGACTCCGTGGGAGTTTTTCAAGACTCTAAGGGTCTCCTCCCTACTCAGGTTTAATTCCAGTTCTCTCTCCCACTCCCTAAGAAACCAGGGTTTTTCGGTAGCCGACTGTAGGAGAAGACCTCTATAGAATTGGGTCACCAATTTCTTCGGGCGGGAGGGGAGCTCAATGTAAGTCTCGAACCAAAGAGGGTCCCTCAGGTCCCCGAGGTTAGTAGACTGAAACTGACTCAGGGAATAAAAGAGGCCTCCCCTGCTCAAGAAGTCAAGCGAGTGCTGTGGCAGGAGATTGTCCAACTGCATTTGATTGGTTAGTTTGGGGCCTTTGAGAATTTCGTGTATTGAGAGGTCGCCGAGTCTGTCCCATACCCCGCCCGTTGTAAGTGGTTTGTTTGCCAGAATGGCAGGTATCAAGCTAGCTGGGGTCATTGGGGGGAGGGATTTTTCTCTTGATGCCTCCGTTCTCACATGTCTTAGTATTTTTATTGTACATTTTGTGATCGGGCTTAGGTGTGTGTGTTTACTTAGGGGGAGGCCGTTTAACCATAGCAGTGCTTGGTTACTCCTGCCCAACATCTCTCTCTTCATATCTAGCGAGGGGGTAGTTACTTCTCTGTCTATCAACATAGTAGCATAGTATGTAAGGCTGAATGAAGACAATGTCCATCTAGTCCAGCCTGTCTATCCTACTTTGTTGATCCATCTGGCGATGTGGATCGCCCTGTGGTAGAGTTGTAAATTCAAAGGTCCCGCGCCTCCCTGGGGGCGTTTTTGAGTGAGGATAGGGAACACCAGCCACGGTTTTCGTCCGTCCCATATGAAGCCCCTAAAGAGTTTATGTAAGTGCGTGAAGAGGTTAGAGATCTCTATTGGGATCGAATGCAAAATATAAATTATTTGGGGAAGTATGTAGGTGGAGATGAGATTTTTTCTGCCCAGCCATGAGATCAGTGGTATGTTGAATTGTGTAAGTTGGGTTTTCACTTTTTTGATCAACGGGGTGAAGTTGGCTTCGTAAAGCTGGGAGGGGTGGGCGGTTAGTGTAATGCCTAGGTATTTGATGTTGGACGTAGGCCATTTAAAGGCGTATTGTTCATTCAATTTTTGTACTATTTGAGGTGGGACAGAGATATTTAGTGCTTCTGACTTATCATAGTTTATTTTGAAGTTGGACAGCCTGCCGAAGAGGTCGAACGTCTCCATAAGTGCCGCCAGTGCCCTGGACGGGTTAGTGATCAGCACCAAAAGGTCGTCTGCGAAGGCCGCAGTGGTATGTGTCCTGTCCCCTATCCGGAGGCCCACAATGTCCACGTTTTGCCTAATTTCTTGTAGGAGGGTCTCCATTGTCAGTATAAAAAGAGTTGGGGATAGTGGGCAACCCTGTCTGGTGCCGTTTCTTATGGCGAAGGGTTTGGATATCGTTCCATTGACATGGACTCTGGCCGTCGGTTCAGTATATAAGGAAAAGATAGCACTAATGAATGAGGGCGGAAAGCCAAATTTGTTCAGTGTAGCTTCCATGTAGTTCCATTTTACTCTATCAAAGGCCTTTTCAATGTCCGTAGAGATCAGAACCAATGGGAGTTTGCTCTACTTAGCGTAGTGTATAGCATGAATTGCTCTGGTCATGTTAGTTTTGCACTCTCTCTCCGGTACAAATCCAGTCTGGTCTAAATTTACTAATTTAGTAAGGAAAGGGGCTATTCTTTGAGCCGATAGTTTTGCCCATAGTTTAATGTCCGCATTAAGTAGCGAAATTGGTCTGTAATTACTACATAGGTTTGGGGGTTTGCCTTCTTTGGGGATGAATGAAATATGGGCCTCTCTGGATTGTTTGGGTAAGGGCATGCCAGAGAGAAGGGAGTTACAGAGTTTAGTTAGGTGTGGGGTTAGTGTGCTGGCAAATTTCTTGTAATATAGGATGGGGAGTCGATCAGGGCCGGGACTTTTTCCGTTGGGGATAGAAGCCAGCACCTCCTTCACCTCGTCATCCGTAACCTGGCGTTAGAGTGAGGAGGCGTCTTCTTCTGATAGTCCAGGGAGATTTACATTTTTTAGAAAATTAGATGTGGTGTCGTGTAAGTTCTCAGCATCTTTGTCTAAACTGTAAAGTTCAGCATAGTATTTTTCAAATTCTAATGAAATGTCTTCTGTAGATGTTGCTGTTTTTCCTGAAGGGGCTTTAATTTGGGAGATAAAGGCTTTCTCTTTTTGTTTTTGAATGAGTCTCTTCATTGTCTTTGAACCCTTATCCCCGTGCATGTAAATCTTATATTTGGATGAGAGCAGCATCTTAGCTGATTTAATGTTTAATACGTTTTTGAGTTTGTCTCTTAAATTTGTGAGGTCTTTTAGGATTTTGTCTTCCGGGCTATTTGGAGCGTCTCTTTATTTGAGATTTGGGCTAGAAGGGAGTTAATTTCTTCGTTCCTCTGGCGTTTAGTTCTGGTGCCTAGTGAAATCAGTTCCCCTCTTATGTAGGCCTTGTGTGCCTCCCAGATAATTGGGGTGGGGACCTCGTGGGAATCGTTAATTAGGAAGAATTCTTCCAATTTTTCGGTTAAGCTGGAGAGATTTTCCCTCCCGTTTAACAGCGTACAATTCAGGCGCCAGTTCCATTCCCTCCTCGGCAGGCTGTCCACTTCTATCGATAGGGTGATAGGGGCATGATCTGATATAGTGATTTCACCTATGTTTGCCGAAGTGACTGAGTGTAGGTATTTTCCTGAAATTAGTAGGTAGTCGATTCTATGATATGACTTGTGGATGTGGAAGAAGTATGTGTATTCTCTAAGGTTGGGGTTTTTTAGTCTCCAGGCATCTCGCAGGTTTAAGTCTGCCAAAAGGCACCTGAGTCTATGGACTCGACTGCAGGGGGGCGTTGCAGTGCTTGAGGTTGCATCAATTGAGTGTTCCAAAACCAAGTTAAAGTCACCGCGGACCACCTGCAGACCCTCCACAAACTCTCTAAATTTAGTCGGAATCCGTGTAAGCCATTGAGCCTGATGTGTATTTGGGGTGTGTAAGTTGGCCAATGAGACCTGTTTATGGGCTATCGTGCCTTTTAAGAATAGGTATCTTCCACCTGGATCGTGTTTTTTCATGAGGTTAAAGGTCTGGGCTCTTTTCTGGGGGTTGTTCCAGCCTCTGATGTTAAGTGAGGTGACTCTAATTTCTGCCATGGTTTATTTCTAGGTGTTGTACTCTAGGGTCCAGCTTCTCTCCAACTCTAAACTGTAGGTTGCATATAAACTTGCTGTATGAACAAAAGATAACAAAAAACTCCACGTTAAGTGGGTGGGTGAGGAAATGTTTCGAGCACGGGGGGAAGGGAGGGCCGTACCCAAGGGGTCCTCGGGTCTGTTCCTCAATCAGTCCCCGGGGTGGGTAGTAACCCCTTGGCTTCTCCCCGTCCCTGTGGATTTGGGGGGGGGGGGGGCTTTGGACGCACACTTTTAAGTTGGTTGCAGCCCCTCGAAGGCCATGCGAACATTGTTTCTCAAACTTATCAACAGTATAACAATAGTCAGAAAACATAAAAGTTACATACAAATGTATAATACGAAATGTCAATAGACAAATTTACCACACAGTAAGTTCAAGTCATGATTCCCCATCTTGCAATAGATAAATCAGTACTAAAACTTAGCGGGGGCGTTGCCTTTGAGTCTTGAGTGGGTGATGGATCTCAGTCCTTACAACAAGCACATGTGGCGTAGGGCGGGCCAGGGAGACTTGTGTGTGTGGGGGAAGGGGATGGGGGGGAGAAGGGGAGGTGGAGGGGGGGGGGGGGACGGGGTCCAAGTCTCTCCTGGCTGTGAGGTAAAGTGTTCAAAGTGATGTTCCTGCCTCCATCGTCTTTTACCTGTAGAGATCCATCTGTCATTTCAGCGAAGTGGTTTGCAGACCTCTCTCTCTCTCCCAGTCCACTCCTCTCTCCTCCGTCCCATGGACCAGTCGCGTTGAAAGTCTAAATGTGGAGGGAAGCAACGGAAAGGGATAGTAAAAGAGGGAGGAGGGAGAGGAAGAAGGGGACTAGTTTCCCCGTTCATCCAGAAAACCAGGGGTGGTTCCATAATCGACTAATGGTGGGTTGAGGAAAGGGTAACAAGAAAGTTGGTCATCCTCAGGTTTCAGTCTGTGTTCTTTTTTTGTGTCTCGGGGTCCTGGGGGTATTGCTGGCAGTCCAATTTTCGGGCTTCTTCAGCTGGGGTAGCGGGGTTTTAGGCTGACAGGGTAGCCATGATGGTATTTCAATAGGAGGGATTTCAAGTTTCTCCTACATCTTCTCTAGGTCGCTCAGTGTCCTGATGGTTATTTCTTGCCCTTCTTTGAAGGTTGCCAGGCCAAACGGGAAGAGCCATCTCACCGGAGGTTTCCTAGCTCGGAGCGCATCTGTCAAGGGTTTCAAAATGCGTCGTTTGGCCAATGTACTGGGAGCGATATCTTGGAAGAGAAGGATTTTGTTTCCTTCATAAAGGATCTCATTTGATTCCCTGGCTTTCTGCAGGATTGCTGAGGTGTCAAGATAATTTAGTAGGCCGCAGATGACGTCTCTTGGAGATTCCGATGGTGGGGGTTTTGGTCTCAGGGCTCGGTGTATTCTCTCAATCACAACTTTATCTGCTCTATCTTCTACGAGCAGGGATTGGAATATCTGTGAAGCGGCAGTGTTTAATGCCTCAGATGCTATGGATTCTGGTAAGCCCCTGAAGCGAATATTTTTCCTCCGGCTTCTGTTTTCCTGTTCTTCGATTAAGAGCATTGCCTGATTTATTTGGTCTTGTTGCTCCACAATAGTAGACTGTAGGGCTAGGTTGTGTTGAATCAATTCTTGCTGAGTATTTTCAAGATCTTCTACCTTGTGACCTATTTGTTTAACTTCAGTTTTTATGTCGGCTAGTTCTTTCAAAACTGGAGAGATGGCTTGGGTAAGAATTTTTTTTAGAAAGGAGCAAGAGATTGGGTCCCTGTCGAGCTCTTCATTGTGGTCTGAGGCGGCCGATACATTCTCCCCTTCTGAGTCCTCTGAATGTTGATCTGCAGCATTTACATGGTGGGGTCCCTGCTTTTGCAACGCCGGGGAGCTATGTTTTTTTTAAGGTACTTATCCATTTCTGCTTGATTTTTGTTAGTTTTGGGTGGTTCAGCATGATCTTTGCTCTTATCTTTCCCAATCTTCACCATTTTGTGGGACAGTATATTGTACTTCGCTGTAGTTTGTTAACTCAGGATTATGCGACCATGCGGTGTCGTCTTATGTTTGCTGTTAGCATTCACACATGCCCCAGGGGTCCGTTATTTCATAATTAGCGGTCAAGTGCCCATTCTGAGCCCCCGCGGGAGCAGCTGTGGTCTGTGGATCTTATGGTGTTCTCTTTACGTGGGTAACGTAACTTTCGGGTTGGTACCAAGGCGAGCGGAGGGTGTGATGGAGATTTATAGAGGGACCCCCCTCTTATTAGCAGGACGGTAGGAGGGGGAGCGCGCCACAGGGCGTCAAGTAGCGACTGTAGGTTGAGTAGGGCTCGCGAGCAGGAATTGCCTATATTGGTATGGATCTGTTAAAGGGGCTGTCCCGCGGCAGCAAGTGGGTCTATACACTTCTGTATGGCCATATTAATGCACTTTGTAATGTACATTGTGCATTAATTATGAGCCATACAGAAGTTATAAGAAGTTTTTTCACTTACCTGCTCCGTTGCTAGCGTCCTCGTTCCCAGGGAGCCGACTAATTTTCGGCTCTAATGGCCAAATTAGCCGCGCTTGCGCAGTCCGGGTCTTCTTCTTTTCTCAATGGGGCTCCGTGTAGCTCCGCCCCGTCACGTGCCGATTCCAGCCAATCAGGAGGCTGGAATCGGCAATGGACCGCACAGAAGCCCTGCGGTCCACCGACTGAGAAGATCCCCGCAGCCATCTTCATCAGGTAAGTAAGAAGTCACCGGAGCGCGGGGATTCAGGTAAGCGCTCTCCGGTGTTCTTTTTTAACCCCTGCATCGGGGTTGTCTCGCGCCGAACGGGGGGGGGGGGAGGGGTTGAAAAAAAAAAAACCTGTTTCGGCGCGGGACAACCTCTTTAAGCCTCAGAGGCTGTGCAGCGGCAATGCTGGTTGTTGGCTATCGGCCAGTGGGGTCTCAGACCCACTGTATGTTTGTGAGCTTGCCAGGGGTCCCCTGCTCGAAGTATAGGAGCTCAGTTTGGTGGCTATCTGAGATGGAGTCCTGCACCCTATTTATATCTCCCCTTCTAGTGTTCTGACACTCCGGGTTGATGATAGCCACAGGGGGGGGTTGCAGTCCCCTCACCGCGCTTCTCTTCTCCGGCCGCCGGTGTTGTGAGAGGGGGGGGGGTAAGCACTGCTCCGGCAAGGAGCTCCCCTCCGCTCCGGTGTTAGGATTCACTGTGAGCCTACCTCCGGCCATGCGCTCACCGTCCAAGTCGTCCGTGCTGGCCGCCGGCGCCCGGGAATCAAGGCCGGGGATGCGGCCGTTCGGGCAGGCCCCGCTTGCATCTGCTGCCGAATTGCTCCGGAGAGGTGTCTATATGCTCCTCTGGTGGACAGTAGCACAGCGGTGTGGTAGGTCATGGGCTTTGGGGCTCCGGTGGGTTGTATTTGCCGCTTTTCTTCCGTCGGCTCAGGGAGCTCAGCAGGCTGCGTCCTCCTTCCTGCTCGGCTGGCTCCGCCCCCCATGTATACGGTCCTTGATCAGCCGATCGAGGGTGCATACTGTTTTGCAAGATGCATGCACGTCGCACATTTAGAAGACCAAATCCTTGATCTAAATGAGCAACTGGCAACACAGAGAGCCATTGACAACATGGAAAGGAGTTTGCTGCTCACTGAGCAGGCACTCGCTGGGGTAGAGGCGGGGGCAGATGGTAGTACAGAAGAGCAGGGGGAGTAGGCAGCTAGCTGGGTGACAGAAAGAAGGAGGGGTAGAGAAAAGAGAACCAGGAAGGCTAGTCCTGAACTGGCACAACCCAAAAAGATTGCAAAGTTGACAGATGAGGGAGATGTCATTATAGAGCCAGCACCGCTGCAGCATGACATGCCCTCTGAACGCCAGGGAGATGACTGCTCCAGTGAGACGGGGACGGAGAGCGCAGGGCAGGCTAGACAGGTCCTAGTGGTGGGGGACTCAATTATAAGTGGGACAGATAGGGCAATCTGCCATAAAGACCGGGATCACCGAACGGTCTGTTGTCTTCCTGGCGCTCGAGTTTGACACATCGCGGATCGAATTGACAGATTACTGGGAGGGGCTGGTGAGGATCCAGCGGTCATGGTGCACGTTGGCGCTAATGAACAAATTAGAGGTCAATGGAGGGCTCTCAAAAATGATTTTAGGGAATTAGGATCCAAGCTTAGGGAGAGGACCTCCAGGGTAGTTTTCTCGGAAATACTACCTACACCTAAGGCCACACTAGAAAGCCAGCAGGATCTTAGGGAGGTGAACAAGTGGCTTCGAAGTTCGTGTAAGAAGAAGGGATTTGGGTTCCTGGAGAACTGGGCTGACTTTGCTGTGGGCTACAGGCTCTACCCTAGGGACGGGCTGCATCTTAATGGGAAGGGTGCAGCTGTGCTGGGGGAAAAGATGGCTAGAAGGCTGGAGGAGTGTATAAACTAGGGACTGGGGGGAGGGCAAAAAGAGAAATAGTGGGGTAGCCAGTGTAGCTAGTGACCCGGGTCTAAGCAAGGGGAATGGGGGTCGAGCAGGGGATGGGGTTAGTACAGTTAGAACTGTTAGATCAGCCATTAGTACAAATAGCAACAAAACGAATTTAAAGAACAAAAAAAGATATAAATTGTATGACCACGAATGCAAGAAGTCTGATTGGTAAAGTGGGTGAGCTTGAAGAGAGAATGACTGATGAAAACTAGGATAACGTCGGAATAACGGAAACATGGCTTGATGATAAGTGTGATTTGGCGGCGAATTTACAGGGGTACAATCTTTTCAGAAGAGACCGAAGTAACCAGAAAGTGGAAGGGGTATGTCTGTACGTTAATAAGGGAGATGGAATAAATCCTCCACAGTGCCACCTATTGAAAGGCAGCATTCCTTCGAGTCAAAGTGGGACTTTTTATACAAGTCTTGTTACAATGACTGGGAATTAAAAGCAAAGCCAGACTTCATGTACATACAGCTGTTTCCGGGTTATTGCCCTTCATCAGTGTAGGGTAGGAGTCTGGCTTTTGCTAGTGAGAGGCCTGTACGTTAAATCACACTTAAAGTCGAAACTACGGGAGGATATAGGAGTAGGAGAAGAATAGGTGGAATCTCTGTGGGTAGAAATACAGGGAGAAAAAATAACAAAATCTTGATAGCGGTTTTCTATAGACCACCAAAAGTAGCAGAAGAAACTGAAAACTTACTATTAAGGCAGATAGAAGGGGTGTCAAACCACAATAAAGTAATTATAATAGGGGACTTTAATTTTCAGACATAACATGGGAGAACGAAACCTGCAAATCTCACAGGGGTGATAAGTTCTTGAGAGTAATTAAAGACAATTACCTGAACCAACTTGTGCCGGAACCAATGAGAGGGAGGGCCATTCTGGACCTAGTCCTAACTAACAAACTGGATCGAATAAAGGGGGTACAGGTTGAGGGGCACTTGGGGAACAGTGATCACAATATAATCAACTTCCAGATGGCATTCAATAAGAAGATTTATCAGGGAGTGACAAACAAACTAAACTTTGGTAAAGCAAAATTTGATCAGCTTAGAACTACTATCGGTAACATTAAATGGGACAGCATCCTCCAAAATATCTTTATAGAGGACAAAAGCGAAAAGTTTAAAAGGATCCTAATCTCCTCATGCAAGCAGTTCATCCCCTTTAAAAAGAAAAGACTCTAAACTAAAAGGAAACCAATGTGGCTCGACAAGACAGTAAGAGGGGCAATAAACGAAAAATTGCCAAGGAGGAGGCAGAAAGACTGACCGCCAAAGAGAGCAAAAACAACCCAAAACTATTTTTCAACTATATTAACAGCAAAAGGATTTGCAGGGAGAGCACTGGCCTTTACCAAATAATGCAGAGGAAATCATTGAAGATGATGGAGGGAAGGCAAATCTATTAAATAGTTTCTTTTCAAGCGTATTTACAAACGAAAAGGAAATGCCACACGAGATGCAGGGGGAATAAAATGAACCCCTCACAAAATATGTCATACCTAACGCAAGAGGAAGTGCGGAACCGATTAAAGAAGATTAAAATCAATAAATCGCCAGGTCCAGATGGAATACACCCAAGGATACTAAGGGAATTAAGTGATGAGTTAGCTAGGCCGCTATATCTAATATTTGTGGATACTATCAAGACCGGTGTTGTACCATTGGATTGGCGCATTGCCAACGTGGTTCCACTTTACAAAAAGGGGACCAAAAGTGAGCCTGGTAACTACAGGCCAGTAAGTCTCACTTCAGTAACGGGAAACATTTTCAAGGGGATTCTGAGAGATGTCATCGATGAGTACCTCAAGGAGAACAAGGGAATAACTCCTCACCAGCATGGATTCATGAAGGGTCGCTCATGTCAGACAAATCTAATCAGTTTCTATGATGAAGTAAGCTCTAGGCTGGACCTGGGAGTATCTATTGATCTCGTATATCTGGACTTCTCTAAAGCATTTGACACTGTGCCACATAATAGGCTAATATACAAAATGAGACAGCTTGGATTGGGTGAAAACGTGTGTAATTGGGTAAAGAATTGGCTCAATGATAGAAAGCAGAGGGTGGTAAAAAATGGTTCATATTGAGATTGGGCAACAGTCGCTAGTGGGGTGCCTCAAGGTTCAGTATTAGGCCCAATTCTGTTCAATATATTTATCACCGACCTGATAGAGGGGCTGCATAGCAAAATATCAATATTTGCAGATGACACAAAATTATACAATATAATTAATGCAACGGAGGACAATGTACGGCTACAAACGGACCTGGATAAGCTGGTGGCTTGCACAGAAAAATGGCAAATGAAGTTCAATGTTGATAAATGTAAGGTTATGCACATGGGAAGCAAAAACGGATGTTACCAATATACACTTAATGGGGTACTGCTAGGGAAAAGTGATATGGAAAAAGACCTGGGGGTACTAGTGGATAGTAGACTAAACTGGAGTAACCAATGCCAGTCAGCTGCAAAGGCAAATAAAGTCTTGGGATGCATTAAAAGAGGTATAGGGGCGAAGGACGAGAACATTATCCTTCCATTATATAAGGCACTAGTCAGGCCCCACATGGAATACTGCGCACAGTTCTGGTCACTGGTGCTCAGGAAAGATGTTACAGTACTGGAGGGGGTTCAAAGAAGAGTGACTAAACTAATACATGGGATGAAGGGACTGGAATACCCAGAGAGGCTATCCAAATTGGGATTATTTACTCTAGAAAAAAGAAGGCTAAGGGGCGACCAAATAACTATGTATAAATACATGAGGGGACAATACAAGGATCTCTCCCAGGATCTGTTTATACCCAGGACTACAACGGTAACAAGACGGCATCTGCTACGTTTAGAGGAAAGCAGGTTTCATCACCAACATAGAAAAGGGTTCTTTACTGTAAGAGCAGTTAGACTGTGGAACTATCTGCCTGAGGAAATGGTGATGGCAAAATCCATAGAAGAGTTTAAAAGGGGACTTGTTGCCTTTCTATAGAGGACGTATATTATAGGCTATAAATCTAAGGTTACTTGTTAATCCGGGTATACAGGCAAGTAGGAACTATTAGGGGTTGATCCAGTGAATAGTCTGATTGCTATTAGGGAGTCAGGAAGGAATTTTTTCCCCAAAAGGGCTAATTGGCTTCTGCTCTTGGGGTTTTTTGCCTTCCTCTGGATCAGCAACACAGGAGGCTAAACAGGCTGGACTTAATGGACATTGTCTTCATTCGGCCTTACGAACTATGTTAATTTGTAACAGAGCCTGGACGCAGCCCTGTGAAAAAAATTGTTTCTGATTGTTAAAGTATCAATACGATCCTTCTGAAACTTTGAAAAATTGTAAAAAAAATTGTAAGCAGAGCCTTTTGGGCCACAGAAAAATTGGCAGTTCAGCGTGATGACATGCTGTTTTAGGAGAAGGAGTAGTAGTATGAGGAGTAACAATATCCGAGAGTGATTGACAAAGCTAATTCCCCCTTTTTTCTGGTGATAGAGAATGCTTTTTTCTCCGGTTGCAGCAAAAAGAATCTTTAGGTTCCGCTGCTGTCCGCCAGTAGAGAAGAGAAGTCTGGGGAAATCCAGCCTTTGTTCATCTTTATGAGTGTAAGTATGTCAGCACTGGTAGTTGACAGGCGGGTACGCTTATCAGTGATGATTCCCCCGGCTGCACTAAACACCCTCGCTGACAAGACGCTAGCGGCAGGGCAGGCCAGCATTTTCAGGGTGTACAGCGCAAGTTTGTGCCACGTGTCCAGCTTTGAAACCCAAGAGTTGTATGGAGCAGAGGCATCACGGAGGATGGGGGTACGATCAGCTAAGTACTCCCTCACCATCTTTTTACAGTGCTCCCTCCGACTCAGCCTTGACTGGGGAGTGGTGACACCATCTTGCTGGGGAGCCATAAAGCTGGCAAGGCCTTGGAGAGTATTCCCCTGCCTGCGCTGGACATGCTGCCTGATCTCCGCATCTTCCCTGCTACTTGGTCCCCGGAACTGCGTCTTCTGCCACTAGCACTGTCAGATGGGAAGTTTAGCATCAGTTTTTCCACCAGGGCCCTGTGGTATTGCATCACTCTCGTACCCCTTTCCTCTTCAGGAATGAGAGTGGAAAGGTTATCTTTATACCGTGGGTCGAGAAGGATGTACACCAAGTAATCCTTGTTGGCCAGAATGCGTCTAACGTGAGGATCAGGAGAAAGGCAGCCTAACATGAAGTCAGCCATGCGTGCCAGGGTACCAGTACGCAACACATAACTGTCATCACTAGGGAGATGACTTTCAGGATCCTCCTCCTTCTGCTCTTCAGCCCATACATGTTGAACAGATGAGAGGCGAGCAGCATGGGTACTCTCTGCAGGGTGCCCAGCTGTCTCTTCCCCCTCCTCCTCCTGCTCCTGCTCCTCTCCCCCCTCCTCCTCCAAAACGTGCTGAGATATAGGCATGAGGGTGGTCTGGCTATCAAGCGACATACTGTCATCCCCCGTTTCCTGTTCCAACCACAAAGCGTCAGCCTTTATAATTTGCAGGGAACTTCTCAGCAGGCAAAGCAGCAGGATGGTAATGCTAATCATCTGGGTAGACTCCTCAAAGTTTCCAAGGACCTGGCAGATATCTGCCATCCAGGTCAACTCCTCAGTGAAGAATTGGGGAGGCTGACTACCACTACGCCACTCATGTTGGAGTTTGTATTCCACTATTGCTCTATGCTGCTCATACAGCCTGGCCAACATGTGAAGTGTAGAATTGCACCGTGTGGGCACGACGCACAGCAGTCGGTGCTCTGGCAGCTGAAACCGATGTTGCAGGGTCCACAGGGTGGCAGCGTCCGTGGTGGACTTGCGGAAATGTGTGCAGACACGGCGCACCTTGCCAAGCAGGTCAGACAAGTCTGGGTGATTTTTCAGAAACTGCTGAACCACCAAAAATTGCTCTGTCAGACCCTGCAACAGTTAAGGAGCTGTGTGCCTCTTGTCACCTAAGCCGATTAGTTTCAGCATGGCCTGCTGACGCTTGCCCACCGCTGTGCTACCGCGCAGCGCGATACCGACTGCTGACGATGTGCTGCTCACACTTCTTAATTGAGAGGTAGAGGTTGCATAGGAGGAGGGGGAGGGTTTGGAGGAGGCGGCATAAAACACCGCAGATACCAGCACCGAGGTAGGACCTGCTATTCTGGGTGTGGGTAGGACATGAGCAGTCCCAGGCTCTGACTCGGTCCCAGCCTCCACTAAATTCACCCAATGTGCCGTCAGGCAGATATAGTGGCTCTGCCTGCCAGTACTTGTCCAAGTGTCCTTGGTTAAGTGGACCTTCCCACTAACTGCATTGGTGAGGGCACGATTAATATTGTGGGAGACGTGCTGGTGTAGGGCTGGGACAGCACACTGGGAAAAATAGTGGCGACTGGGCACCGATTAGCGCTGGACCGCCGCAGCCATCATGTTTTTGAAAGCCTCCGTTTCCACAAGAAAGTACGGCAGCATCTCCAGGCTGATTAATTTGGCAATGCGCATGTTTAAAGCTTCTGCATGCGGGTGCGTGACGGCGTATTACCACTTTCGCTCCAATGCTTGTGTTAGGGACAGCTGAACGCTGCGCTGAGAGACATTGTCGGATGGGGTGGAGGACAGTGGAGGTGAGGGTGTGGGTGCAGGCCGGGAGGAGCTCGTGCCTGTGTCCTGAGAGTGGGATTGGATCTGTGTGGCAGGTTGGGGCACAGGGGAAGAGGCAGTGGTGTGCCTCAGAGGCGGTGAACAGCCTTCGTCTCACCTAGTGGGGTGCTTGGCCATCATATGCCTGCGCATGCTGGTGGTGGTGAGGCTGGTAGTGGTGGCTCCCCAGCTGATCTTGGTGCGACATAGGTTCCACACCACTGATTGTCGGTCGTCCGTGCTCTCACTGAAAAACATCCACACCTTTGAATACCTACCCCTCTACACAGAGGCTTGCCGCAAGGGGGTGCTTTGGGAAGCAGTTCGGATATTCTTCACTCTGGCCCTGCCTCTACCCCTGGCCACTTCACTGCCTCTTCCAACCTGTCCTGCTGCTGCACTTGCCTCCCCCTCTGAAGCCCTGTCCTCAGTAGGCTTAGCAAACCAGGTGGGGTCAGCCACCTTATCGTCTAGCTGCTCTTCCTCTGAATCCACCGTGCGCTCCTCCCTTGGACTTACTGCCCTTACTACTACCTCACTGACAGACAACGGTGTCTCATCATCATCATCCTCCTCACCCACAAAAAGCTCTTGAGACAGTTGCCGGAAGTTCCCAGGCTCATCACCCGGACTCCGGGAGCTTTCCAAAGGTTAGGCATCGGTCACGACAAACTCCTCAGGTGAGATAGGAACCAGTTTTTCTCACGCATGGCAGGGACCCGAAATCAGTTCCTGGGAGTCTGCCTGCTCAGAATATGTCATTTTCATGGAGTGAGGAGGCTGGAAAGAAGGAGGAGCAGCAGCCAAAGGATTCAGAGTTGCAGTCCCTAGGCCAGGAGTAGTGGACTGCGTAGAAGACTGGGTGGTCGATACATTGCTGGACGCATTTTCTGCCATCCACGACAGTACCTGCTCACACTACTCTATGCTGTGACTGGAAAAAAGTAACCCGCAATCTTGCGCTGATACCCAGGGGTAATTTACCACTCGCAGAATCTTGTAGATAATAGAGGCTGTATGAAGTGGGAAAAGACTCTAAAGCCAGTGGATAGTGCTGGTAACTGCGGTTATCTCAACCCCACCAAGGAAAGGGTATTGTGAGGCGCTCTGCACAGCGACAGAGCTGAAATACTTTGCAGTGTCCCCAGTAATATCACTGTACTGTTTAGCGGTGAGACCTCTGTATAATGCACTGCAGACACAGAACAGTATAAAAGAAGTTGTTCGCAGCAGGCTAGGAAATATTTGAGTGCGGTTTCACGGTGAGAGCTGGTTGTACAGCACTGCAGCCTGAGAACGCTATTACTGACAGACTGCTAACAGGCCTAGATGCATAATACAAAAATGGATGCACTACAACTTCCAGCAGGCCACAAGTATAATGCACACAGTCAGATGTAGCCCTAAGAAGGAGCTTTGGGGTTTTTGCACGGAGGACTTTGAGGACTGTATAGTGTATACAACTTCCCCTACAGAAGTGGCAGTACCCCAACATTCTGTTTAATTCGCTGCAGACAGAGAATGGTATAAATGAAGTCGTTTGCAGCAGGCTAGGAAATATTTGAGTGCTGTTTCACGGTGAGAGCGGTATTGTACGGCACTTCAGCCTGAAAAAAACTATTATTGAAAGGCTGCCAACAGGCCTAGATGCGTAATACAAAAATGAATGCACTACTACTACCAGCAGGCCATAACTAAAATGCACACAGCCAGATGTAGGCCAACAAAGGAGCTTTAGGGTTTTTGCACGGAGGATATGGACTGTATAGTGTATATAACTTTCCCTGTAGAAGTGGCTGTGGCCCCAACACTCTGCGTCTAATTCACTGCAGACAGAGAACGGTATAAATGAAGTTGTTTACAGCAGGCTAGGAAATAATTGAGCGCTGTTTCACGGTGATAGCAAGATTCTACGGCACTGCAGCCTGAAAAAACTATTACTGAAAGGCTGCGAACAGGTCTAGATGCGTAATACAAAAATGGATGCACTACTACTCCCAGCAGGCCACAACTAAAATGCACACGGTCAGATGTAGCCCTAAGAAGGACCATTGGGGTTCTTGAAGACAGGACCTACACAAACACTTTCCCTATATCAGCAGCAGCAGTTTCCCCAACCTTTGCCAGCATGCCTCTGAGGCGAGCCGCGGGTGGGACCACTTTAAGTACTCGGCGGTCACTTGATCTCGCCAGCCATTCACTGCTGGGGGGTGGGATAGGGCTGGCACGTCACAGGAGGAAGTGGTAATGCCTTCCCCACATGTCTACTGGCTAGAAAATGGCGCTAAATACGCGGGGCAGGAAATGGAATTGACTCTAGTACCGCGTGGTGTTCAAATCGAGTAACGAGCATCTCGAGTACCCTAATGCTCGGACGAGTGTACTCGCTCATCTCTAAAGATGACGTTTCGGTCCCCGATTGGACCTTTGTCAAGCATATCCCATATAATACAAGCACTGTTTAAATAGTATGCCATGTTACAAGAACACGCTCCACGATTTCTGGCCGTACCACAATTATATACATGCAAAAAAAGCATAGACAGTGAATACATACACAACAGTAAGGCACATGTAGTCAGTCTGGCCTGCTCCAGGCATCCTGTTATACGGCTGGACCGCGTCATACTGGCGTCTCACCTGAGTTACCGCACATGCACGGGGTTGCGGAAGACTCGCGGGATATCGCGCCATATCGGTATCTCAACTGAGTTACCACGCGTGTGTTATATTGCGGAGGTATCACGGGATGATGCGATCATCCAGAGCAGAAAGCTGTAAATGACAAGCTGCTCAGGTCTATGCTCCCTGATGCATGCAGAAGGATATGCATGCAGCCGCAAAGCCCACAGAAGTGTGGCCCTGAATTTATAATATAATGCATACATATTACAAACCTTCAGGAGAAAGGCTACATAAGTTTAAAATATCAATCATAAGGAATGATCTACAAAAAATGACACCTCAACAGAATATCTATTGTGTCCCACAAAAAATTATATATCTGACCACTAAACAAAGGCAGTATAGGGGAGACCAAAAACAGTATCTACAACCCTACTCAAATACCTCAATTATGCATAAAAACTCACATCTTTTTTTTTTTTTTTTTAAAAGGGGGTTTCACAATATAAAACACAATACAAAATATAAACTGCTCAAAAAATTATTTTTATTGATCCAAATAAAAAAAAAAGAAAGAAAAATATGCAACAATGATGTAATAGTAGCCGAAATCCAACACGATACCAGGGACACAGGAAATGAAGATTTATTCAATGCCGACATGAATGAGTCTAGGAGACATAAAGGTTCTCAAATCCAGACTGACTTGTGACATCACAGCAGATGCCTAAATACTAGATAGGCAGTCTTATTAGAAGCTAATGCTTATTGGTTCATCTTATCTCTTATACTAGTTCCATGTACAGAAAGTAGTGGTAGGCAGAGCTAAGGGGGGCAGCGGGGGTGATCATCGCTGCATCCCAACATCCAGTTCACACTTTAGATATGTACATACTGGGGGAGGGATACAGAATCAGCACCTGGAGAAGCTCCTGGTACAACAGCGCCCCATTGTCTTGATGACCACTTACGTCACACAGCAAAACTTCACATCCTTGAGAAAAGGAGATTGCATTCCCATGTTCATAGTTAGGGAACTAAAAGATTATGTGAAGTTAGTATACAGTAGCTATATTTCATTTGTTAGATACTTATAATTACGTTTATAATAATGTGTAAAAGGACAATATATGTTTAATATGCTTCAGCCTTTGGGCTGGTAACAGAGAAACAATAGCTTATAAGTCCTCGTACCACATCCCCCCCTTTGATAGCTATAATGCACTTATAGCTTATCATCCTTATTTAGGGGTTTAAACCCCCATAGACTTTAGTATAGCCTTTGTATCCCATGCTACATCAGTGTCTATCCATGTTTTAGAGGAAGAGTATACTGGATTATAGCATATGATCTGCAAAACTTGTTCAACCTTGTAGTAGGTGGTCTTATTGTATTCGTAACCCCCTAATTGTCTCCCCTTACTAGAGATGAGCGAACGTACTCGTAACGAGTACTTACGCACCCGAGTACCGCCATTTTCGAGTACTGCAGTAGTCGGGCGTAAAGATTCGGGGGGCGCCGTGGCGGCACGGGGGGTAGCAGTGGGGAGTGTGGGGGAGAGGGAGAGAGAGAGGGCTCCCCCCTGTTCCCCGCTGCTCCCCCCCGCACCGCCGCGCCTCTCCCCGCCCCCCGGCGCCCCCCGAATCTTTACGCCCGAGTACTGAAGTACTCGAAAATGGCGGTATTCGGGTGCGTAAGTACTCGTTACGAGTACGTTCGCTCATCTCTACTCCTTACCCATGTAGTAAGTATGGTACACTAATGTTCTTGTGATGCGTGTACCCATTCTAACTTCTTGTATACATTTATCTCCATTATTGGCACAAGTCCAAATTTTCTGTAAAGCGTAATCCCCCCCCCCCCAACAGTCTTTAATAGGTTCTTCAGTCTTCTTGTTGTCTTGCAGCTGTGGTTATTCCCTCTCCTAGGTGTTTGAGGGAAAAACAATGTCTTTGTGATGAAAACACTGTCTCTGTGAAGAAAACCCTGTCTCTGGTGCCTCCTGGGCTACCAGGAGGGGGCAAGGTACTTGTCTGGTCTAAGGCACTCCTGGAGGTTTTTTTTTTTAAGATAAGCTTCGGGGATCTGTCAGGTGTGATAAGCAGGCATGGTCAGTGTAGGCCACATTGACTCTGGTCTGATGGATTCAAGGTCCCATCTCAGCAACTTTAACAACATTTGCGGTAGACAGGATAACGGTGTATGGACCCTTCCACCAAGGTTTGTGAGGCCTCTGGTGCCAATCTGTCACCCAGACTTTTTTTTTACCTGGAAGAAAATAAGAATTACATAGCAGTATCCAGACATATAGGTAACCTTTGCACAGCAATATTCAAACAAGTAGGTAACCTTTCTCCTGCTTTTTTTGGTAATGGTTGCCATGGTCTTACCCAGGGCAAGCATCTGCTGATAATTTGACTGCTCTAATCCCCAACACTACTTGGCTAGGCCTCCCTTACATCATATTAAGAGGGGAACTAACAGTTATTTCGGTGGGGGAAGATCTGTTTCTGAGCAGAGCAATGGGTCAGACTTGTGGCCATCTTAGGTGAGTCTCCTGACAAAGTGTCTCTTAGGCAAGTTTTGAAGTCCATTTCATGCGCTCAGTCTTCCCTGAGCACTGAGGTCTGTAGGCAATGTGCAGTTTCCATCTGATCTTGAAGCAGTTGGCTAACTCTTGTTTATTCTCCGCAGCAAACGCTGGTCCATTTTCTGACCCAATCCGTACCGGTAGGCTGTGTCTTTGAATTATGTCTTTCGGTAGTGTTCTGGCCACTTAAGTTGATTTTTCTCAGTCCTAGTGGGGTAGGCCTCCACCCACTCCGTGTAAGTGCAGACAAAGACCAGGAGATACTTCCATCCATCAGCTGCAGGCGTTTGAGTAAAGTCTACTAGTACATCTTGGAAGAGAGCAGCTCTATAAGATTGTATCCCTGGAGTCTTCAGAGGTCCTTGTCTGGGACTATTTTCAGGGTATAAGACATATTTTCTGGTGCTCGCCTGGTAAGTCTTAGGATGCACAGCACATCTTGAATTAGCTCTTCCATAGAGGTGGACCCATAGCGTGTCCTCATGCACTTTCTTGACGATCTCCGTTGCTAGTGCTGTTGGGATCACGATGTTGGCGCTGTCATGAGCCCGGGCATCTTGCTGCCAACTGTCCCCTCACTGTGGAACCCATGGACTGTGACTCTGCCCGGCGGAGGTCAATGTTCGCATGGCCAGTATGTTCTGCAGAGACTGTGTCAGAGACTGATCAACCATTATGTCACCAAAAGGTGAATGACTTTGCGGTGACAGCTCTACTGGACTCAGGGAGCTTGGTTACGCTGGTGCACTCCAGCCTGGTCGATCCCACAACCTTCACCGGCCGTCGCATAGGGGTTGTGTGTGTGCATGGGGACACCATTGAGTATCCTATTGCCGTTGTAAGACTTGAGACTCCGTGTGGACTTGCCACCCATGAGGTGGGCATCGTAAAATCCCTAATGCACACCGTGATCCTCGGGAGAGACTTTCCCCTATTCTGGGACTTGTGGCAACACCGAGGGTCGTCTGCAAATAAGGTTCATGATAATGCAAATGTGTATGATGTGTGTCCAGAACCGTTTGACCCAGAGGGTACGGTTCCAGCAGTAGGGGTGACCCAAGAGAATGGGGATAACTTTCCCTTAACAGTATTGGCGGGTGAGACGGAGGTACAGGATGAAGTAGTTGCTACGCCTGACTTAGAGGTCTCACGTGCCAATTTCGGAACTGAGCAGCTCCGAGACCCCACCTTAGTAAAAGCTAGGGAAAATGTTAAAGTGATAAATAGGAAGCCTCAATTCCCAGGGGCTGATACTGTGCTTCCACACCTTGCGGTCAACCAAGAATTGTTGTATCAGGTTGACAAGGTCCGTGGGGAGGTTGTGGAACAGCTGGTGGTACCTCAGTCCTATCGTAGGATGGTCTTAGACCTGGCGCACAAGCATGTGCTGGGAGGTCATCTCGGGAGCGAAAAGACTAAGGAACGCATCCTTCAGCGTTTTTTCTGGCCTGGGGTACATGGTGATGTAAAACGTTACTGTGAGTCGTGCCCGGAGTGTCAAATAACAGCTCCTATGCCCCATTACCGGAACCCCTTAGTGCCCTTGCCCATCATAGAGGTGCCGTTCGAGCGGATCGCTATGGACCTAGTTGGGCCCTTGGTAAAGTCTGCCCGGGGTTACTAACATATATTGGTGGTTGTAGACTACGCCACACGTTACCCTGAAGCCGTTCCTTTACGCAATACGTCATCCAAGGGTATTGCAAAGGAACTACTACACATGTTCTCCCGCACGGGCATACCAAAAGAGATCCTGACGGACCAAGGAACCCCCTTTATGTCAAAGGTCATGAAGGAATTGTGTAAGCTGCTGAATATTAAGCACTTATGGACGTCTGTGTACCACCGACAGACGGATGGTCTGGTTGAGAGATTTAATAAGACCCTAAAAAGCATGCTAAAAAGGGTAGTCAATAAGGATGGGAAGGACTGGGACTGTCTGCTGCCATATTTAATGTTCTCAATCCGTGAAGTCCCACAATCCTCCACTGGGTTCTCTCCCTTTGAATTAGTTTATGGTAGACATCCCCGAGGGCTCCTTGATGTAGCTAAGGAGACCTGGGAGCACGAGTCCACCCCTTACAGGAGTGTTATTGAACACATTTCCCTCATGCAAGATCGAATTGCGGCGGTCATGCCCATTGTTAGAGAACATTTACAGCAGGCTCAAGAAGCCCAAAGCCGGGTATATAACAGGTCCGCCAAGCTGAGAACCTTCAACCCTGGGGATCGGGTACTAGTGTTGGTGCCCACCCTAGAAAGTAAATTCCTAGCAAAATGGCAAGGGCCCTATGAAATAATTGAGAAAGTCGGAGAGGTAAATTATAAGGTATATCAGCCAGGTAGGCGGAAACCAGAACAGTTGTACCATGTAAACCTAATTAAGCCATGGAAGGACAGAGAAGCCCTGACTGCAGTGAGCACCCCCCATGGTGGGGTCCCAGAGGTGTGTGTATCAGGGTCCCTGTCCAAATCCCAACAACAAGAGTCGAGGGAAATTATACAACGTAACTCAGATGTCTTCTCTGATATACCAGGGCGTACTGGTGTCATAAAACACCATTTTTTACAATCTCTACACCGTTGATGCTGCCGCCTCCTTGGATACCATTGGTGTCATAAAACACGACATTATAACTGAACCAGGGGTAAAGGTTCAGTTGAAACCGTACAGGGTTCCAGAAGCCCCTAGACGACCCATCTCAGAGGAGGTCAAGAAAATGCTAGACCTCGGAGTAATTGAGGAGTCGAAAAGCGAATGGTGAAGCCCTATCGTGCTGATACCAAAACCTGATGGCTCCCTGCGCTTCTGTAACGACTTCCGGAAGCTAAATGACGTGTCAAAATTTGACGCATACCCAATGCCGAGAGTGGATGAGTTAATTCAGAGACTGGGTCATGCCAGGTACTTTTCCACTCTCGACCTTACTAAAGGCTACTGGCAGGTTCCCCTTACAGAGAGCGCGAAAGAAAAGACTGCGTTTGCCACACCAGAAGGGTTGTTTCAGTACATCTGCCTACGCTTCGGTTTGCATGGAGCCCCAGCAACCTTCCAAAGATTGATGGATATCATACTCAAACCCCATCGTCAATATGCGTCAGCATATTTAGATGATATCGTCATCTTTAGCGAAGACTGGGACAGCCATCTACCCAAGGTACAGGCAGTACTGAACTCCCTTAGAAAACCAGGGCTCACAGCAAACCCAAAGAAGTGCGCCATAGGCCTCGAAGAAGAACGATACCTGGGGTATGTAATAGGCAGGGGTATTATAAAACCCCAGATCAATAAAATTGAAGCCGTTCAGGACTGGCCACAACCCACTACTAAAAAGCAGGTGAGGGCTTTTTTAGGCATTGTAGGGTACTATAGGCGGTTCGTGCAGAACTTTGCTAGCATAGCAGCACCCCTAACAGACTTGACCAAGAACAGTAAGTCAGTCATGGTCAAGTGGAACCCTGACGCAGAAAAGGCGTTCCAAGAATTAAAACGGGCCCTCTGTAGACGTCCAGTGTTAGTCACACCCAATTTTAAAAGGGAATTTATTGTCCAAACAGACACGTCCGATGTGGGACTGGGAGCAGTTCTGTCCCAAGAAGTAGAGGGAGAGGAACATCCCGTAATTTATCTGAGCAGGAAGCTCACGCCACTGGAAAAAAACTACAGTATCGTTGAGCGGGAGTGCCTAGCCATCAAGTGGGCTCTGGAATCCCTAAAATACTACCTGCTAGGTCGGCACTTCAGGCTGATTACAGACCACTCCCCCTTAACCTAGATGTCACAGGCAAAAGAAAGAAATGCCAGAGTCACTAGATGGTTCCTGAGCCTTCAAAATTTTAGCTTTTCGGTAGAGCACAGGGCCGGAAAGCTACAGGGCAATGCCGATGCCTTATCAAGGACGCATTGCATGATGGCGAAAGGTGTCCGACCCCACAGGCTCGAACAGAGGGGGAGGGTATGTAAGACGGTGACCGGCAAGGTGCTGGAGGGCAGGTATGTGTCGCCTAGGATGCTCTCCTATGCTGCCTTGGGGAGCGCTTGGGCAGATACGCGCCACCGAGCAGCCTGGGCTCGGTGGAGGAAGCCGACAGTATAGTGTTAGTAGCATTAAGCCACTAACACGTTGTAGTATGTAAGTGGCTCCAAGCCACATAATCCGGGCCGGCTTTTCCTGGAGTGACCAAAGTGAAGGGTGGGATGGTCACTCCCACGTACCAGGTGGGGCTGGTACCAGGCCATATAAAGCCTGGGCCTACAGGGCCTAGGAGAGAGCTGAGAACTCTGCAGGTCTGAGAGTCCTGGCTGGCTGTGTGCAGGAGCCATTTGTGTTACCAGGGTGTAGACAGGGACGCTCAATGTATAGTAAGTGCTCAGACGAGCAGGATTTACGTTATGTTTGCCTGATGTTAAGGCCTGTATTTTGCTTTTGTTTGCTTGGAAATAAACCCAGGCAAAGCCTGGACTAAAGACTTTATCACAAGTGTCACTGTCTCTGACTGCTTATGCCCAGGTTGCTACCGATCCTAAACGCTAATCCCTCACAATATCTATATAACAAGATATGTAACATTGGCCTTTGTAACTAGGCCTATAACTCAAAGGTTTGCTGGTCCATAAGGGAGGGTCCCTAATGTGGGAATAATCTTAACCAAGGGTTCCACAACTCTTTGTGTTTTTGTATTGTATTGTTCCTCAGGGCTATTATCTTTTCATATACTCCATGTTCAGATATCAGCTGTATGAGGTCTTGTCTATTTGGGAGAGTTTCAGATTTCCATTTTCTGGCAATCAGGTATTTCGCTCCCAACAAAACATGGCCTATTAGCCTCTTTAAATTAGGTAGGAGACTCCCGGGGTCTATTAATAATAAGGCTATCTTTGGGTTAAATGGGAGATAAGTCCCGGAAACCATCTGGATTAGTTCAAAGGTATCTTTCCAGAAAGTTACCAAGTGTGGACACGACCAGAAGATATGGATCAGGGACCCTGTCTTCCACATTTCCTCCAGCAATGATCGTTTGATGATAGATTTCTTCTTTTTAGCATGGCTGGAGTATAGTACCATCTAGTGAGTACTTTTGTGTGGGTTTCTATCAAATTAGCTCCATGAGAGGATTGTCCAGCCCATTTAAAGGCTTTTATCCATTGTTCCACTGGTATCTCTTGACCTACATCTTTCTCCCAATTCAATAGGTGACACTTTTTCTGTGGACTTAGTATGCCTGTAAGTGTGTCGTAAAAGTTTCTGGTATATAGTTTAGTTTGTATGGCGTTAAGAATTGTGCTTGCTATCTTTGGGATTTTAATGTCCTGTGGTTTATTTGCTTGTAGGAGGGATGATATCTGGGTGTATCTAAAAATTTCAGAATCTTTCAGATTATATTTGGTGGCTAAGTTTTGGAAGGGTATTATGTTTTGTTTTGGAATTAGATCAGAAATAGATGAAATCCCTACATTTGTCCAAGAGATTAAGTTTAGGTTGGGTATGAAGTATTCGAGAGTTCTTAAGGGTATTTTTTGGATTGAGTATATAGAGTAGTTATCTGTTTTTTCCAATAGGTCTTTCCAGGCCTCTAACGAAGCGAGCATAGGCGGAGATAAGTTGGGTAAATGTAGGTTTTTCTCCAGACCGGGGGTGCTTACTGCCATTGTTTGAGCGTGAAGTAGGAGATATAGTGGCTTCTGTTTATTTAGCTCTATCTCTAATGTGGGCCAAGCTTTATTTGGGTTATGCTGTATCCAAGGGGTAAGTTGACATAATATAGTAGCTTTACGATATGAGTCTAAGTTTGGTAGACCTATTCCGCCTTGGTGTCTATTCAATGATAGGATTGAGAGCGCAATCCTAGGTTTTTTTGTCTTGCCAGACGAATTTAGAAAGTTGTTTTTGGAATTCTGCCATAGTTTGTTTCGGAATTTGGATCGGGAGGGTTCGGAAATAGTGAAGTATTTTAGGTAGTATTATCATTTTATAGGCTACCACTCTTCCTAACCATGAAAGGGGCCGAGTTTTGTATGTTTCCAATTCTTTTTGTATGTCAGCAAGAAGAGGAGGGAAGTTCACTATAATCAGGTTAGATAAGGGGAAACAGAGATTTATACCCAAGTATGGGATGCTTGTTTCTTTCCATTGGAAAGGGAATTCCTTTTTGATATCCTGTTTTAATTTTTCGGATATGTGAATTCCTAGGATTTGTGATTTTGTAATATTTAGTTTGTATAGGGAAACTTCCGCAAAGTTAGTTAGGGTTTGATAGATTTCTCTAAGAGATTTAAGTGGGTTTGTTATTGTTAGCAGAACATCGTCCACAAATAAACTTAGTTTGTGCTGTCTGTAACCTGCATTAATGCCTTGTATTTCTAAGTTATTTCTGATGTGTTCCGCTAAGGGTTCCATGACTAACGCGAAACAGGGTTGTTATCCTGTATGGTGGGTCACCACCCATCTATGGCTGACATCTTTGGTATCGTTCACATGTGCAGGCTATTAGTATATGCAGTCACTCCTCCCCAATCTGGGCTGGGTTGAGTGGGTGACTGCATATTAGCCTGCCAGGAACAAGCTGCTCCTCCACACATTATTGTCTGGCTGACTACATATCTTCAGGGCTTAGGGCCATTGCGCCTGCCCTACGGCGATTGTGCCGGTGGCCATTGTGCCTGCCTTATGGCAATCGTGCCTATGGCGACTGTGTCTGCTTTGCAGACCTTCAGGTATTGTATTTTTGGCTTTTTCAGTGAATAATGTGTTTTTTTTCTTTTTCCTCACCTCTGTGATTTCATGACTAACGCGAATAGTAATGGTGATAAAGGGCAACCTTGGCGCGTGCCATTGGTAATTGGAAATGAGTTGGAGAGTGTGCCGTCTACTAGAATTTTTGCTGATGGGAATGTGTACAAGGCTGATATAGCATTCAAAATATTTCCGGAGAATCCAAATTTATTTAGGGTAGAGAAAGCGAATTTCCAATGAAGGCGATCAAAGGCCTTTTCGGCGTCTAGGGCAACCAATAGTGTCGGGGATTGGGTTTGCTTTGTTTTGTGAAGTAGGTTTAGTATTCTTCTTGTTGCATCTGATGCCTGTCTTCCGCTTGTGAACTCCACCTGGTCAGAGTGTACTAATTCTGGTAAGATTTTTAGGAGTCTGCGGGCTATTATTTTTGAGTAAATCTTTATATCGCAATTTAGTAAAGAAATAGGTCTGAAGTTTTCTGGTGAGGTGGGTGTTTTCCCCGGTTTTGGAATAGTTACTATTATGGCTTCTAACGTCTCTGGGGGAAAGTGTTTTTGTTTGATTCCTTGATCAAAGGCTCGAGACATATGGAGAGATAACTGTGGGTAGAAAATTTTGTAATAGTCATTAGAAAATCCATCGGGGCCAGGGACTTTTTGGGCTTTCAGGGATTTAATAGTGTCATTGATTTCTGTTGGTGTAATAGGGGAGTTTAGTTGTTCTAACTGTTTTTTTGTTAAAGTTGGCAGTTTTATTCCTTTCAGATATTTGTTTATGTTTTGAGGCGTTGGTTGCAGCGTATTTTTATCTTCTTTTAAATTGTACAACTTGATGTAGTATTGGCGAAAGATTTCTGTTATGTGGATAGGGTGTGTGATTTTGGAATTTGGATTTTGTGGGTCTGTGATGTATGGTACAGCGGTTTTTTGAGGTCTTTTCTTAATTAGTCTGGCAAGCATGCGTGAGGGTTTGTTGTTTGACTTATAAAATGTGGCACTTGAGGAGTTCATTTGCTTATCAAAATTATCTAGTAGAATCATTCTTAGTTTTTGTCGTAGTTCAAAGAGAGTTTTGTGTAAGATTTCAGAGGGGGAATCTCGCAGTTGTTTTTCTATGTTAGATATTTGTGTAGTAAGCGCATCTAATTTTTTAGTTTTTTCCTTTTTGTAGGATGAGCTAATTTTTATTAAGGCGCCTCTCATATACGCCTTGTGGACGTTCCATATAGTTATTGGAGATACATCTGGGGTAACGTTGTTTTTAAAATACTTATTGATCTCCTCTTGAATATTTTTTTTGGTGTTTTGGGATTTTCATAAGAAATGTATTGTTTTTCCAGTTCCTGACTTTCCCTTGTGCGTGATCTAGTGAGATGGATATTGTGACAGGTGCATGATCTGTCCATGAGATTAGGCCCACTTGGGCATCTGTAAGGGAAGGAAGAGCTTCTTTGTTCACTAAGATAAGATCTATCCTTGAGAAGGACCTAAACCTTGAAGAATAGAAGGAAAATTCTTTAGAGGATGCATTTAGGCATCTGAACGTATCATACAATGCTTCTTTTTGAAGCCATGGGGAGAGAGAAGGGGTAGATCTCAAAAGACCTCTCGAAGAATCTAAGATCTTGTCTGGCACTGTGTTAAAGTCGCCACACATGATTAGGGTACCGACCTCGCACCTCCTTATTTTCTTTGTCAATTTGTTTAGAAAGCGTATGGGGGATTTGTTGGGAGCATATAGGTTCACCAGAGTGAATGGTTTAGAGTTAAGCGTACCTGTCAAAATCAGGTATCTCCCCATAGGGTCTATAATTTGTTTTGTTATTTCCGCTTGTAGAGTGTCTCTGAACGCAATCAGCGTTCCGGCACGTTTTTTGGATGCGCATGCCAAGAATATTTTTGGAAATTTGTTATGTGAAATAATAGGACCTGAGGAGGCTACGAGGTGGGTCTCCTGAATGCACAGTATGTCTGCATTAGAAGAAATTGCTTCCTTCCAGAGGGAGGATCTCTTAAATGGAGAGTTTAAACCATTAGCATTTATAGAGAGTATCTTAATTGACATTGTAAGTTTAGTATTTCTTGTTGAGATGAGGGAGCACTAATGGACCAGCAATTAAACAAAGAAACTTAACAATATAGGAAAGAATTCTATAACATTAAGCACTTGCTCTATAAAGCGTTAAATCCTGTAACAAGGAATTACACGAGATGCGACAAGCAAGTATGCGTGGTAAATCGACCAAAATGTAAACTTTAGAAGTGGTAAGGAAATTTAGAACAATGAAGTTGTCTCAGGCTAGAGGCCTGTACAATATTTGTAGGGGGGGTAAAAGTTCACCTGGGTAACTCATCCTGGCAAGACCACTTAATTAAGTATATTAGGCTTCCTCCTGTAAGTGTCTCTCACTTGTAGGACGAATCTCTGGGTCTCGTTGTGTCTTTTTCTCTATTGGGAGGCTGACGTTGTGGAAGGGGTAGATTTATGCCCCTGGATTTACATAGTTGAAAGGCGTCCTCCGGTTTAAGTATTGCATGGATGATATCATCTTTCCTGATGAGGATTTTTGTGGGGAATCCCCATCTATATGGAATTTTTTGTTGACGCAAAGCTGAGGTTATATGGGAGAATTCCTTCCTTTCTTGCATGGTAGCCTTAGATAAATCAGTGAATAGGCGAATGTTTTCATATGGTGCTGGTAACTGATTCGCTTTCCGTGCCGCGGACATGAAAGCTTCTTTTGTTTGAAAGAAATGAATTTTTGCAATAATGTCTCTTGGCACAGAGTCAGAGAGATAACTGGGTTTAGGGAGCCTGTGGGCTCTATCGACCGTTAGGTCTAGTGCAGATGCATTAGGTAGCATGGTTGCCATTAAGCGGTTTAGGTAGTCAGGAATATCAGATGTTGTTATGGACTCCGGAACTCCGCGGATTTTGATGTTATTCCTTCTGTTCCTATCTTCCATATCAGCTGTTTTTGCTTTTAGTTGAGATACTTCGTCCACAAGCTCATAGTGTGCATCTATTAATGCGTTATGGGATTGTGAAAACTCTCCCATTTTGTTCTCCGTGTGCGAGACTCTAGAGCCTATATCCTCTAATGAGGTTTTTATAGAGGTTTTTAGAGATTGAAAATGTAGTTGTAGTGAGTCACTCAAAGCCATAACCATGTCCTTGATAAAAGTTTCAGAGGCTGGTTGTGAAGAGGAAGGCATAGTAGAAATATACTCTTTAAGAGTATCATCTTGAAATTCTGCATTAATATTGTCCTCTATCCTTGGTCTCTGCTTTTGAGGACTTGCAGATGGAGAGTGATCTGTGTTATATTGCAGGGAGGAGGGGGCCAGCGCCATTTTAAGAGGAGCATGTGGGGCCGTGTTGTGTCTTTTCCCTGCGATATTATGATGTTTAGGGGCATTCTGAGTCACTCACCGCATCTTGTAGCAGCTGCTCCGGGGAGAGTCTCGTCTGTGCCTCTGGAGATGAAGAGTTTTCTCTTTGCCGGTCTGCTTTAGACATCGGGGATGTCGGAGCGCTCGCTGCAGCAGCGCGTCGGGTGGCCGGCGCTGAGAAGAAATCATCCAGCCGTTTAGGCTGGGTGCGCTGGGCTCTTCTGCGGGACATCTCCTGCTGGGAAACTGCTTGCGGAGGTGTGTGCTGGTAGAGTTTGACAGGGAGGAAGCTTTTTAAGTTGCTTTGCAGCCGCTTTTTGTGGAGTACCTAACGGAGGACAAATCTCACGCTGCCATCCTGAGCTCGTCCAGGCCACGCCCACCGTCTTTTGTAGTTTGTTCATAATTAAATCCCCAAATCTGCTCCTTCTTTTTAACCATATTATTTTCTATTGAAAATCCATTGGAGAAGCATTGATACATTGACATGCATAGAATGGTATTACATATTTGAGCATAAATATGTTTACAGTGTCAATTTTGTATATATTCACATAGTTTCTCTAACAAAACTCTTCTATTCCATAGATTTTTACATACATTTATCTAACTAGTTTCTGGTATTTCCAACTTTTTATAAGAAACATTAAACGTAATCAACAACTCTTTGGCATCATATTATTTCCTTTGCGCAGCATGTTAATATTTAGATTTCCATTTTTCCCAGGCCTCCTCGTATTTTCTACTGGTATTGTTTCGACATGCTAACCATCCTTCAAACATGCATTGTTCTGCCATCCGACCCATGAACTCTTCCTTTGTTGGGGGGGATCTCTCCTTCCAATGCTTAGCAACAATGGTTTTTGCTGTCATAAGAGAATGACCTAGTAGGTATCTTTTATTTGGAGGGAATTTCTCAAGCCCTATCAGGAGTAGGATTAATTTAGCTTTCCTAGGAATATAACAGTTTAGGATAGTGGTCATTTCGCCAAGGACTCCTTTCCAGAAGTTGTCTAGTTTGGGACAGGACCAAAAGATGTGGGACAGTGAGCCCTTTTGTCCACAATCCCTCCAGCATAAGCCTGTTCCCAGTTTGAGTCTATTTGCCATTAGTGAGGGAGAGAGATACCATCTTAAGTATATCTTTGATTGAGTTTCTAGTATTCCCATTCCCTTAGTAGATTTTAAAGAGGTTTTGTATGCTCTTTCCCATGAGTCATTGGTTATTGTTTCCCCCAGTTCTTTTTCCCAATTAAGCATATGGGATTTTTTCCTTGGGCTTATATTATCTGACAGTATGTCGTAGAACAACTTAGTATCTGATTTGTCTTTATTCTTCCTTGAGGTGATTATATTAATAATTGTGATAGGAAGGCGTATGCTATGTAGAGAGGTTTTTTGCAGGAACGAGATAATTCTGCAATATGTGAAAAATTCTTTTTGTGGTAAGTAGTATTTGGAGCTAAGTTCTGAAAAGGAGTTCAGTCTATTCACAGTTATCAAATCGTCTTTATACCCCTTGTTGTCCACTCCCCTATCATAAGATCAGGCAAGAAGAGGCACATAATATCGAGAGGCAGAGAAGGTCTTTTTACCTTGTCATTTAGAGCCAATTTCTGTGAAAGGTCTCTCCATGCCTCTTTTGTCGCCAGCATGGAAGGAGACATTCCTGGTGTTTGTAATGTTACATCCAATGGTTTAGACATAACTGATAATGACATTGCAAATAAAAATGCTTGAGATGAGACACCCCCCATGAGGCCTTTTTCCATTCCCATCCACCCCACAGACCCATCATCAGCCACCCATCCTTTGATTTGGTTTAACACAGTTGCTCGTTGATATATCTTTAGGTTTGGTATATCTGCTCCTCCATGTCTACGATGTAGTGTAAGAACCGACAAGGCTATGCAAGGTTTTTTCCCTCCCCATATGTATTTATCTAGTTGGCTCTGTAAGTTAGATATGGAGGTGCTCGAAAATGGAATTGGGAGAACCCTGAGATAATACATAATTTTAGGAAGGATCTTCATCTTATATGACATCATCCTTCCATACCACATCAAGTTTAGTTTGGACAAGTGATCTATTTCTTTTTGTGTAGAGTTTAGCAGTGTGGGAATGTTTGCGTTTTCCAGATCCTTGAGTGAGGCCGTCAGTTTCACTCCCAGGTAGGGTATGGATTTCTCCCTCCACTCAAAGCAGAACTCAGATTGTATAGCTACTTTCAGACACCTAGGTATATGTATGCCTAAAATGAAGGATTTGTCTATATTTAATTTATATAAGGATGCTTCACTGAAACTCTTTAAAATTGCATATGCAGCTCTCAAAGATTCCAAGGGACGTGTCATGGTTAAGATAACATCTACAAACAAGCCGATTTTATGTTGCCTTAAACTCATTGGGATACCGCATACTTCAGGAGATAGGCGGATTGTTTCTGCTAATGGTTCGATTGTGAGGACATATAAAATAGGGGAGAGTGGGCACCCCTGTCTCGTCCCATTTGTTATGTGCAGGGGGTCCGACAAGGTCCCGTCCACTAGTACCCTGGCTGTCGGGGACGTATAAAGGGCTTGGATAGCCTGTATTATGCCTTCACTCATACCGAAGCATCTCAAGGTCTCGAAAGCAAAACCCCAGTGAACCCGATCAAAAGCCTTTTCGGCATCTAAGGCTAATAGGATTACTGGTGTTTTAGACGAGTCTGTTTTGTGAAGTAGATTTAAGATTCTCCGCGTGCCATCTGGCGCCTGTCTACCCTTGACAAAACCCAGCTGGTCCGAGTGAATTAGGTTTGGGAGTAGTTTCAACAATCTGTTTGCTAGGGTCTTTGCATAAATTTTTACATCTGTATTAGGCAACGATATAGGCCGAAAATTGGCTGGGTCATTTGGGTCCTTGCCAGGTTTAGGCAAAACTACTATCGTTGCTTGGAGCATTTCTTCTGGAAATTTTCCCCTTTGCATAGCAGTGTTGAATGTTTTTGTTGCAAATGGGGATAGAATATCCCAAAAAGTTTGATAGTACTCTGCTGAGTACCCGTCAGGGCCTGGCGCTTTATGTTTCTTTAGGGACAAGACTGTTTCGGATATTTCAGAAATGTCGAATTGTTGGTCTAGTGAGGTTGCTTGCATGGCGTTGATTGTTGGTAGATTAGCCCTTTTTAAGAAGTCAGCTAGTCTGATGCTATTTGGTTGGGTAACGAATGGATTGTCTTTTATGTTATTGTTACGGCACTCTGCCCCCCGAGCGCCAGTTGGGGTGCCCTGATCTCCTGCACCCCACTGTCCCTGCCTACTTGCCTCGGCCCTGGCTAACCCCAGGCGGACAACTGGGCGGCAGTCCCTGCACTGGCTAGGGACCTGGCGACTGCCTAGCTGGAACTACTAACAGGGGACAGAGTGCCGACAGAAGAGGCAGGTGTAACAAACCAACAAAACTTACAAGTACAAGCAGGGCTGGAGATGGAGCTCACAGGCAGATAGACAGGACCTGAATGGCAACTAGTGCTGACTGGGACAGACCAGACTAGGGGCTAACAGGACCAACAGAAACAGGCAGAGAAAGGATAGCAGGGCTGACAGACAACTAGTGACTGGCTGAGGTAAACTGCAGACAGACTGACTAGCTGAAAGCAGAACCAATAACTGGCAGTGAGCTCACATCACTGCCAGTCTCTTAACCACAAGGTTCCGCCCCCGGGCGGAGAGTGGGAGGAGGCAACTCCACCCACTGCTGTATAAGACGAACGGAGGAGTGCGGGCGGCACCCTACGGGTGGACACGCCCATGCCGCCGCCCACCGGCCGTCCCAAGCTGCTGGGATAACCTCGACACAGGGCTCCAGGCTGCTGGAGCCGACGCCGGAGCGACGCGCGCCGACCGCGGGATCCCGTGCCGCGCTGTATGGTAACATTACCCCCCCTCTGACGGGGGACCTCCGGGCCCCCGGAAACTCGACCAGGCTTATCCAGGAGGCGGCTGCGAAAACGCTGTACCAACCCGAGAATGTGACCCACCTGGGCGGTCACCATGGGCTGATCCTCAGGTCCATGACTTCGGTAGTCTGTGGCTGCCCCATTTCCTTCAGGGCCAACCGTTGACATATCGTCATGTTTCAGGTCGTCTTCCGAGTCAATGTCCAACCATTCACCACTGTCTTTTGACCCATCCTCGCTACCAATGACGCTGCCTTCAAAATCTGAGGCATCTCCAACTTTAAAATCACTGTCATCTGAGCTATCATACTCCAAAAAACTCTTCCGGGCCCCCAAATATTGTAAGGTTCCTGTAGCCCGGCGAGAATCCAGGATCTCCTGGGCCTCGTATTCAACTTCATCACGGACCGGGGTGGGCGGCGGGGGACCGGAGGTGGGCATCACCGAAGGGACAACAGGTTTCGACACAGACTTATGGAACCCCCTGCGACCCCTCCTTTTGCGATTTCCAGAGGACCGGTACCCCTTCTGTCCCGCCCTGTACGGCTCAACCACCGACAGACTCTCCTCACAACGCAACTGCATACGAGACCCCACCCCTTTCTTCCGTCCCCCCTGCAGGGCATCGGTGGCGACATCAGCAGCAGGGCAGGCGGACGGGGTGTGAAGGTAAGTGGGACCTCGGGGACTGAGTGCGGTCTCGACTGAGCAGGGAGGATGGGAAGCGCGATGGCTATGGCAGAACGGGCCCCACTGGGTTAGCTCCCCAGTGGCCCAATCGAATTGGGGGTTATGCAACGCCAGCCACGGCATCCCTAGTACCATGTCTACCGACATTTTCTCCATTACCAGGAATGATAGACCTTCCGAATGGCGACCCCCCACAGTGAGTTGTAACACTGGGGTCCTCCATCGTACCAAGCCCGAAGCCAGAGGAGTAGCATCAATGCTAGCAAAACGAATTGGCGTCTTCAGCGCCAAAAATTCCGCCCTCAGGGGCTCAACAAGACGCATGCTTACCAGGTTAGCGGCTGCTCCGGAATCAATAAATGCCTGCCCTAGGCGGGAGAAGTTCCGGAATCTAACCTGGCAGGGTATTAGAAGTCTAGGACGTACCTGTGGTCCTAGGCGACCCTCCCTGCAATCGCCTAGGACTGGGAGTCTTTCTGCCGATTCGGACTGTGGGCGCTGAGGCCTCAGGGGGCAGGTTATCACCCGATGTCCAGCTTTCCCGCAGTAGAGGCAGAGATGATGCAATAACCGAACTCGGCGTCGCTCCTTGGGGTCCAGCGGGTCCAGTTCCATAGGTTCGGGAACAGAGACTGGTACGGAAGAGGAAGGAACCGGACAAACGACCTCCCTGACTCTACTGGTCTGCCTGTCCTGCTTCCCAGCCCTGAGCCTCCTATCTGCCTTCACCGCTAGCTCCATGGCCTCCTTTAAGGACCCGGGAATGGGATGGGAGATCAACAGCTCTTTGACCGCGTCCGAGAGACCCTGCAGAAAAACGTCCTTCAGGGCACTCTCGTTCCATGCAGTGTCGCCCGCATAGCGTCTGAAACTGGAGCAATAATCCTCCACACAAAGCGACCCCTGATGCAGCGCCAGCAACCGTGAAACCGCCAACCCCACTCGGTCCGGCTCATCGAAGATGCCCCCGAGTTCCTGAAAAAAGGAGTCCACCGACTGCAGGGAGGGGGAACCCTCGGGAATAGAAAAGGCCCAAGTCTGGGCAGAGCCCCGCAGCAGGGACATTATAAGCCCGACCCTCTGGGCCTCTGAGCCCGAAGAACGGGGACGCATCCGAAAAAACAGGCGACACGCCTGTTGAAAAACGAAAAACTTGTTCCTCTCCCCAGAGAACACCTCGGGGAGAGGGCACTTGGGTTCGGGACTGGTAAAGGCGTTCTGCCCCTGCGACAACGCCCACTGCTCCTGGGCCACCATGCGAGCTGACAAATCCCGGATCACCGGCACCAGGTCTTGCAGCTGGCTTGCAAGGGCGCTGATCGCCGCCATGAAAAAAAAGGTATTTTAAGGGCCAGTTATTATGTTACGGCACTCTGCCCCCCGAGCGCCAGTTGGGGTGCCCTGATCTCCTGCACCCCACTGTCCCTGCCTACTTGCCTCGGCCCTGGCTAACCCCAGGCGGACAACTGGGCGGCAGTCCCTGCACTGGCTAGGGACCTGGCGACTGCCTAGCTGGAACTACTAACAGGGGACAGAGTGCCGACAGAAGAGGCAGGTGTAACAAACCAACAAAACTTACAAGTACAAGCAGGGCTGGAGATGGAGCTCACAGGCAGATAGACAGGACCTGAATGGCAACTAGTGCTGACTGGGACAGACCAGACTAGGGGCTAACAGGACCAACAGAAACAGGCAGAGAAAGGATAGCAGGGCTGACAGACAACTAGTGACTGGCTGAGGTAAACTGCAGACAGACTGACTAGCTGAAAGCAGAACCAATAACTGGCAGTGAGCTCACATCACTGCCAGTCTCTTAACCACAAGGTTCCGCCCCCGGGCGGAGAGTGGGAGGAGGCAACTCCACCCACTGCTGTATAAGACGAACGGAGGAGTGCGGGCGGCACCCTACGGGTGGACACGCCCATGCCGCCGCCCACCGGCCGTCCCAAGCTGCTGGGATAACCTCGACACAGGGCTCCAGGCTGCTGGAGCCGACGCCGGAGCGACGCGCGCCGACCGCGGGATCCCGTGCCGCGCTGTATGGTAACAGTTATATAGATTGTTGTAGAAAGTACGGAAGACTTCTACTGTGTGTTTAGGGTGAGTTATTTTATATTCCTTTTTTTTGAGTTCCATACATAGGGGATGTTAGCTTTTATTGATTTCCTTTTAAGTAGTTGTGCCATCCATCTTGAGGGCTTGTTTAGAGACAAATATATGTTTGCTCTATTAGTATTAACCTCTCTATCAAAGTCTCCCAGCAATATCTTGCGGAGATCTAATCCTAATTTGCGTATTTCATCAAGCTTTTTGGGAGCAGGGAACCGCTGGACTTTTTCTTTTAGTGAGATTTGATTTATAAGTTCTTCAGTCTTTTTTATTTTGTCTCTTTTGAATTTAGCTCCCATTTTTATTAAAATGCCTCTCATATATGCCTTATGGGCATTCCACAAGGTCATTGGGTCTATGTCCGGGGTGTTGTTCAATATAAAATATTCTTCTAGGGCTTTGTGGATTTCTTCCTTCTGGTTAGGCAATTGCATTAAGTATGTATTATTCTACCATAACCTGTTTGTTTGATGATTTTTCCCAAAGTTTAAATGTGTCAGGGTTGGGGCGTGATCAGACCAGGTGGCCGTGCCTATTTCGGATGCGGATATCGTTGTAAGGAGGCTTTTGTCCACCAGGCACAGATCAATGCGGGAAAAGGTTCCATGTCTGGGGGAGAAGTAGGAGTATTCCCTAGTGGAGGCATTGACGCATCGGAAGGTGTCGTATAATGCTGAGCTATGTAGCCAATTGCCAAGGGTGGGGCCTTTTTTTGTTTTGGGTTAGTGGTGTCTGCTATTCCATCAGGTACAAGGTTAAAGTTTCCACATATAAGTATTGAACCCTTAGCTATCTTGTTTATTTTTTGATGAGTTTGTTGAGAAAATTAATTTGTTTCGTATTTGGGACATAGACGTTAACTAATGTGATTGAGGTGTTATTTAGGGAGCCCACCAAGATTATGAATCGGCCTTTGGTGTCACATACCTGTTTGTCTATAACAAATGTGTTATCCTTAAAGGCGATCATAACCCCAGCGTGCTTTTTGGGAGCACAAGCAAAGACCCTTTGTTGAAATCTTTTGTGTGTCATGTGGTTTGTGTCTTTCTCCAGTAGATGAGTCTCTTGTATGCATACTATGTCCACGTCCTTAGAGAGTGAGTCCTTCCAAACAGCGTGTCTCTTACATGGGGAGTTGAGGCCGTTGGCATTTAGAGAGAGGATTTTCAGAGCCATGTCGAGGATGGTGGTGCTTGTTCTTGGATGTCCGGGATCTTGTGGAAATCAAGGATGCCTGAAATTAAACAACGACAACAGTACCAAACATAACATTTCTTTGGGTGTCTCTCCCCAGGAGAGCGGTAGCCAATGTAGGTAGATGGCTTTTGGAGAGAGGACACATCAAAGTCCACACGGATAGCATAGCAAGCCAAATCTTGTATGTACATTTGGGGTGAAAAGTTCAGCTTTGGCAGGTGGGCACTCGTAACAATATGTGATTTGGCAGCAGGGCGAGGTAATAACCTGATGTTTTCATTTTGGGCTTAAAGTACCCTTCGTGGTAGGCTTGCGGCTTCTCTTTACCTGCAGATGCAGTGGGGCACTCAATGGCCTGTCGCGATATTCCCCAGGATTTTAGAGTTGGGACAGCATCTTCGGGGTCATGAAATATGTGTGTTTCATTGTCCTTGGTTGCTATTAATTTGGTGGGGAAGCCCCATCTGTATATGATGCCGGCGTTTCTCATAGCCAAAGTGACGGGCGCAAAACTCCTTCTCGCCTTCATTGTTGCCTGCGAGAGGTTGATGAAGAGGCGGATTTTATCATAGGGTTTCGGGAGTGTTGGCGACTTCCTATCCACATTCATCAGGGCTTCTTTGGTACGGAAATAATGAATACATACAATAATATCTCTGGGACTGTCTTCTTTTAGGAATTTCGGACGCGGCAGGCGGTGTGCTCTATCTATTATCAGTTCTTGTCGGGGATGTTAGGGAGGAGTTTTTTCATAAGACGTGACATAGTTATAGATTTCTGCGTTAGTAACTTTTTCAGGTACTCCTCTAATTCTCACGTTATTGCGCCTATTCCTATCTTCAAGATCTGTTAGTTTGCTTTGAAGTTTAGATAATTTTTCTTCCAAGTCGTAGTGCGTGTCAATAAGGGAGTTGTGAGATTTGACTATTTCCTCCATTTTGCTTTCTGTTTTTTTCAACTCTGTTATTTACTTCGAGAACTGACGCCTTCATGTCAGTGGTCAGGCTCCTAATATCAGATTAAATAGTGTCTCTGAGAGCCATAACGATTTCTTTGATGTACAGCTCTGTGACAGGTCTGTCCAGCGCTGAAAGGCTTTTAATATCTTTCCCTCCAGCACTATCAAGAGGCACCGCAGAGCTGTCCTTCTCTTCTTCTGCATGTGACATTTTTTGTCTTTGCTTTTCTGGGCTACCAGTGGGGGAGGGAGCTGGGCTTCCCAGTAATAACGTGGTCGGCGCCATCTTTGAGGGAGAAGGACCTGCACCCGCGCCCCCCTTCTTCACTACCCTCTCCCCGTCTGGTTTCCTCACCTGCTGTTTTGAAGCTCCATCAGCTGTGGTAGTCTCTTCGGCAGCTTCCCGGTGGCTCCCTTCCTCCGGTGGAACAGTTTCTCCGCCGTCTTTCTCTCCCTCCTGATTATCGGGAGAAGCAGTCTCCTCCGCAGCCATGACAGCGGCAGTCCCGCGCGCGGAGAAGAACGTCTCCAGCCTGGTTGGAATGGACTTGGAAGTTCTCCTCCTGGACATCTTTTGTTTCAGGTGCGTTGCTAGACTCTCTGGAGGTACTTTTATATCCCCTGCTGCTGCTTTATTGTACTTTAAAGTACCCTTCCCGAGCGGAGCCTAAACTGCAGCGTCCATCTCGGTGCCTCTTCAAGCCATGCCCCCATCTGCTCCTTCTTTTTGAATAACCCTGTATTTTGGTGGTTACTAGTGATGAGTGAACTTTTGAAATGTTCAGTTTGGCTGGTATGGTAGAAAGTCTGGTTTAATTTGAACCAAACCAAAACCTCACCAATAACACTAAAACTGGGGTATCACACTGTCTAAGGGCTTATTCACATGAGTGTAGGTATTTTTACCTTCACCCACCAGCGCCGTAAAAACAGCCGTTTGTGCGCCCATTCAGACGGCCTGAGTACGGCACAAATACACTGAGCTTGGATTGCCCTAACTGGCTCTCTGCAAGGGGAAGGGATGAAGCGGGAGCTAGCCTGCTATGCTCCCACCCCCTCTCCGCCCCTTGTTGTCTGGCAACAAGCTTAGCAACTAGCTTCTGCCCCCATTCCACCCCCTCGCATTTTAAACAGCCAGCAAGGGGTGGAGAGGAGGAGGGAGAGGGGTGGGGGTTTAGCAGACACACTGCTAGACTGCCTCCCACCCCTCTTCTCCGACAGCTACCATAGGTCGAAATGCGCTCTGCATGTGCTATCGTGGCCGGCTGGGTGCGTTTATGCTGTGGGAATACGCTTATCTAAATTGATGCATTGTTCAGCAATGCATCAGTTGGGCAGCGTATATCGGCCCGGGTGTGAAAGCGGGGCTAATATATGCTCATGTAAATAAGCCCTAAAAGCCATAATATAAGAAGGAAAAAGGACGAAAAAGATTCATTTTCTTCATTTTCCTTCTTCCCCTTTTTTCCTTCTTATCTTTATTTTTTTTTTCTTTTCCCTTTTTCTTTTATTTTCAAAAAGGAAGAAGAGTGAAAACGAAGAATTTCAGTAGATTTGGCTAAGACAAAAGCAAATTTTGGCCAAAAGCAGGGTTCAACTTTTTTGGTTGGGTAAACAGTAGAGATGAGCGAACGTACTCGTCCGAGCTTGATGCTCGGGCGAATATTAGCATGTTCGGGATGCTCGTTACTCGTAACGAGTACCATGCGATGTTCCGGATACTTTCAGTTTCCTCTCTGAGACGTTAGCGCGCTTTTCTGGCCAATTGAAAGACAGGGAAGGCATTACAACTTCCCCCTGCGACGTTCAAGCCCTATACCACCCCCCTGCTGTGAGTGGCTGGGGCGATCAGATGTCACCCGAGTATAAAAGTCGGCCCCTCCCGCGGCTCGCCTCAGATGCCGTGTGAGTTAGCTGAGGGAAAGTGCTGTTCTATTGGAGTTGCTGTAGGGAGAGTGTTTGTAGTGAGTGTAGGCTTCAAAAACCCCAACGGTCCTTCTTAGGGCCACATCTACGTGTGTGCAGGCTGCTGTTAGCAGTGGAGAAATTTTTTTTTTCTCAAAATCGGCAGTGCAGAGCTTTGCACCCGGCATTAGGGACAGAAGTGGTGCTTAGGCAGGGAGAGTGTTAGGAGTGAGTGTAGCCTTCAAGAACCTCAACGGTCCTTTCTAGGGCCACATTTAACTGTGTGGAGTACTGTGCAGGCTGCTGTTAGCTGTGTTGCTTTTTTTTTTCTTCTCAAAATCGGCGGTGCAGAGCATTGCACCCTGCATTGATACTACAGGCACAGAATTGTGTAGGCAGGGCCACAACACAGTTATTAGTCATTGAATAGGCACAGTGGGCCTTTCCTTTTAAACAAAAGGGAAAAAAGTATATTTGCCCTGCCTCTGTCAGTCCTAAGGGCTCTGGGTACGTGTGTGCTGCGTGGAGAACGTAAAAAAATCAGACGCAACCAGCTACGGTTGAGTGCAGCCTTGCGCCAATTTCTTTCCTGCCTGGGAAATACCTGCTCTGCCACAGTTAATAACTCTGCAACAGTAAAGTTCTGTGACACTTTTGCAGGGCCGCAACACAGTTATATTAGTCATTGAATAGACGCAGTGGGCCTTTCCTTTTAAACAAAAGGGAAAAAAGTATATTTGCCCTGCCTCTGTCAGTCCTAAGGGCTCTGGGTACATGTGTGCTGCGTGGAGAACCTAAAAAAATCAGACGCAACTAGCTACGGTTGAGTGCAGCCTTGCGCCAATTTCTTTCCTGCCTGGGAAATACCTGCTCTGCCACAGTTAATAACTCTGCCACAGTAAAGTTCTGTGACACTTTTGCAGGGCCGCAACACAGTTATTAAACTTATTATTCATTCACTAGAGGCAGTGGGCCTTTCCTTTTTAAAAAAAGTAAAAAAATTATATTTGGCCTGCAGGCTTGCGCCAATTTCTTTCCTGCCTGTGAAATCAAATCACTGGTAATACAGCATGCTGAGGGGTAGGGGTAGTCCTAGAGGACGTGGACGTGGCCGAGGACGCGGAGGGCCAAGTGAGGGTGTGGGCACAGGCCGAGCTCCTGATCCAGGTGTGTCGCAGCCGACTGCTGCGCGATTAGGAGAGAGGCACGTTTCTGGCGTCCCCACATTCATCGCCCAATTAATGGGTCCACGCGGGAGACCTTTATTAGAAAATGAGCAGTGTGAGCAGGTCCTGTCCTGGATGGCAGAAAGTGCTTCGAGCAACCTATCGTCCAGCCACAGTTCTGCGCCGTCCACTGCTGCAAATCCGAATCCTCTGTCTGCTGCTCCTCCTTCCTCCCAGCCTCCTCACTCCACTACAATGACACATGCTCAGGAGCGGGAACACTCCCAGGAACTGTTCTCGGGCCCCTGCTCAGATTGGGCAGCAGTGGTTCCTCTCCCACCAGAGGAGTTTATCGTTACTGATGCACAACCATTGGAAAGTTCCCGGGGTCCGGGGGATGAGGCTGGGACTTCCGCCAACTGTCTCAAGAACTTTCTGTGTGTGAGGAGGACGATGACGATGACACACAGTTGTCTTGCAGTGAGGTTGTAGTAAGGGCAGTAAGTCCGAGGGAGGAGCGCACAGAGGATTCGGAGGAAGAGCAGCAGGACGATGAGGTGACTGACCCCACCTGGTGTGCAACACCTACACAGGACAGGTCTTCAGAGGGGGAGGCATGGGCAGCAGCAGGGCAGGTTTCAAGAGGCAGTGCGGTGGCCAGGGGTAGAGGCAGGGCCAGACCGAATAATCCACCAACTGTTTCCCAAAGCGCACCCTCGCGCCATGCCACCCTGCAGAGGCCGAGGTGCTCTAAGGTCTGGCAGTTTTTCACCGAGACGCCTGACGACCGACGAACAGTGGTGTGCAACCTTTGTCGCGCCAAGATCAGCCGGGGAGCCACCACCAACAGCCTCACCACCACCAGCATGCGCAGACATATGATGGCCAAGCACCCCACAAGGTGGGACAAAGGCCGTTCACCGCCTCCGGTTTGCACCGCTGCCTCTCCCCCTGTGCCCCAACCTGCCACTGAGATCCAACCCCCCTCTCAGGACACAGGCACTACCGTCTCATGGCCTGCACCCACACCCTCACCTCCGCTGTCATCGGCCCCATCCACCAATGTCTCGCACAGCACAGTCCAGCCGTCGCTAGCGCAAGTGTTGGAGCGCAAGCGCAAGTACGCCACCACGCACCCGCACGCTCAATCGTTAACCGTCCACATAGCCAAATTTATCAGCCTTGAGATGCTGCCGTATAGGGTTGTGGAAACGGAGGCTTTCAAAGCTATGATGGCGGCGGCGGCCCCGCGCTACTCAGTTCCCAGTCGCCACTACTTTTCCCGATGTGCCGTCCCAGCCCTGCACGACCACGTCTCCCGCAACATTGTACGCGCCCTCACCAATGCGGTTAGTGGCAAGGTCCACTTAACTACGGACACGTGGACAAGCACAGGCGGGCAGGGCCACTACATCTCCCTGACGGCACATTGGGTGAATTTAGTGGAGGCTGGGACAGAGTCAGAGCCTGGGACCGCTCACGTCCTACCCACCCCCAGAATTGCGGGCCCCAGCTCGGTGGTGGTATGTTCGGCGGTGTATGCTTCTTCCACTAAAGCACCCTCCTCCTCCTCCTCCTCAACCTCTGTCTCGCAATATAGATGTGTCAGCAGCATCAGGACGTCGCCAGCAGTCGGTGTCGCGCGGCGTGGCAGCACAGCGGTGGGCAAGCGTCAGCAGGCCGTGCTGAAACTACTCAGCTTAGGAGATAGGAGGCACACGGCCCACGAACTGCTGCAGGGTCTGACAGAGCCGACCGACCGTTGGCTTGCGCCGCTGAGCCTCCAACCGGGCATGGTCGTGTGTGACAACGGCCATAACCTGGTGGCAGCTCTGCAGCTCGGCAGCCTCACGCACGTGCCATGCCTGGCCCATGTCTTTAGTTTGGTGGTTCAGCGCTTTCTGAAAAGCTACCCACGCTTGTAAGACCTGCTCGGAAAGGTGCGCCGGCTCTGCGCACATTTCCGCAAGTCCCACACGGACGCTGCCACCCTGCGCACCCTGCAACATCGGTTTAATCTGCCAGTGCACCGACTGCTGTGCGACGTGCCCACATGGTGGAACTCTATGCTCCACATGTTGGCTAGGCTCTATGAGCAGCGTAGAGCTATAGTGGAATACCAACTCCAACATGGGCGGCGCAGTGGGAGTCAGCCTCCTCAATTCTTTTCAGAAGAGTTGGCCTGGTTGGCAGACATCTGCCAGGTCCTTCGAAACTTTGAGCAGTCTACCCAGGTGGTGAGCGGCAATGCTGCAATCATTAGCGTCACCATTCCTCTGCTATGCATCTTGAGAAGATCCCTGCAAACCATAAAGGCAGCCGCTTTGCGCTCGGAAACAGAGCCGGGGGAAGACAGTATGTCGCTGGATAGTCAGAGCACCCTCCTGTCTATATCTCAGCGCGTTCAGGAGGAGGAGGAGGAGCATGAGGAGGATGAGGAGGAGGGGGAAGAGACAGCTTGGCCCACTGCTGACGGTACCCATGCTGCTTGCCTGTCATCATTTCAGCGTGTATGGCCTGAGGAGGAGGAGGATCCTGAAAGTGATCTTCCTAGTGCGGACAGCCATGTGTTGCGTACAGGTACCCTGGCACACATGGCTGACTTCATGTTAGGATGCCTTTCTCGTGACCCTCGCGTTACACGCATTCTGGCCACTACGGATTACTGGGTGTACACACTGCTCGACCCACGCTATAAGGAGAACCTTCCCACTCTCATTCCCAAAGAGGAAAGGGGTTCGAGAGTGTTGCTATACCACAGGACCCTGGCGGACAAGCTGATGGTAAAATTCCCATCCGACAGCGCTAGTGGCAGAAGGCACAGTTCCGAGGGCCAGGTAGCAGGGGAGGTGCGGAGATCGAGCAGCATGTACAGCCCAGGCAGTGCAACAGTCTTTAAGGGCCTGGACAGCTTTATGGCTCCCCACCAAGACTGTGTCACCGCTCCCCAGTCAAGGCTGAGTCGACGGGAGCATTGTAAAAGGATGGTGAGGGAGTACGTAGCCGATCGCACGACCGTCCTCCGTGACGCCTCTGCCACCTACAACTACTGGGTGTCGAATCTGGACACGTGGCCTGAACTAGCGCTGTATGCCCTGAAAGTGCTTGCTTTTCCTGCGGCTAGCGTCTTGTCGGAAAGGGTGTTTAGTGCGGCTGGGGGAATCATCACAGATAAGCGTACCCGCCTGTCAACCGACAGTGCCGACAGGCCAACACTCATCAAGATGAACAAAGCCTGGATTTCCCCAGACTTCTCTTCTCCACCAGTGGACAGCAGCGATACGTAAGCAATACGTAGGCTGCACCCGCGGATGGAAGCTACGTTCTCTCTCACCATCCAAAACGGGGACATTTCTGCTTCATCAATCTGTGTCTAATATTCCTCCTCCTCCTCCTCCTGCTCCTCCTCCTGAAACCTCACGTAATCACGCTGAACGGGCAATTTTTCTTAGGGCCACAAGGCTCACTCATCTAATTTTTCTAAACAATTTTTATATGTTTCAATGCTCTTAAAAGCGTTGAAACTTTAACTTGAACCAATTTTTAGTTAAACTGGGCTGCCTCCAGGCCTAGTTACCACTTAAGCCACATTAACCAAAGCGATTAATTGGTTTCACCAGCCATTTTGGTTGGGCATGGCCAATTTTTACTGAGGTACATTAGTACTGTTGGTACACCAATGTTTTGGGGCCCTCACCTACAGTGTAATCATAGCAATTTGTATGTTCTTCGCCTGCACTCATGGTACAGAAGTGTGTGTGGGGTTGGCCTACACTTTAGCTACATAAATGTAACTTGGGCCTTCGCTATACTGCAGCTACTGAAACGGAACTAAGACTGCGCTCCCACTATACTGCTGCTTCGGAATTGTTACTGGGGCCTGTGTAGGCTGCTACTATTACTGAAATGGAACTAAGACTGTGCTCCCCCTATAATGCTGCTAGTGATATGTTAGTGGGGCCTGTCGCTAATGCTACGGCTGAAATGTTACTAATTCTGGGCTCTGCCTATACCGCTGCTAATGGTATGTCTCTGGGGTGTGGAAACAGAGGCTTCCCAAAGACATGATGGCGGCGAGGCCATTTCCCACCAACGCTATTACTGTTAAGGTGCATATAACCACGGACACGTGGAGAGGACACGTAGTGCCTCCAAAACATCCCCCGCCACGGCCCACTTAATCCTGGCCACATTCCGAAAACCAACAAAATAAAACCGCGCTACTAGGTCCGCAGTCACCACCACATTACCACCAACGAGGTTACTGTTAAGGTACATATTACCAGTCTGACTGGGGCATGCAGTGTGGGCCGAAGCCCACCTGCATTAAGCACGACATTACTACCTCAGCTGTGTTGGGCAATGCAATGGGATATTTCTATGAACCGCCGGTGGCTTTCTGGCACCCACCCATGCTGTGGGTCCACAGGGAATTATAAATGCATCTGTTTCCACTTGTAAAGAACCCCAGTCTGACTGGGGCATGCAGTGTGGGCCGAAGCCCACCTGCATTAAGCACGACATTACTACCTCAGCTGTGTTGGGCAATGCAATGGGATATTTCTATGTACCGCCGGCGGCTTCCTGGCACCCACCCATGCTGTGGGTCCACAGGGAATTATAAATGCATCTGTTTCCATTTGTAAAGAACCCCAGTCTGACTGGGGCATGCAGTGTGGGCCGAAGCCCACCTGCATTAAGCACGACATTACTACCTCAGCTGTGTTGGGCAATGCAATGGGATATTTTTATGTACCGCCGGTGGGTTCCAGGGAGCCACCCATGCTGTCGGTCGACAGGGACTTCACAATAGGGAGTTGTACCTGCCTGTGTCTATGAATTAAAAAGCCCGGTCTGACTGGGGCATGCAGAGACACCTTGACAGAATGAATAGTGTGTGGCACATAGGTTCCCCATTGCTATGCCCACGTGTGCAGCTCCTGATGGCGGTGGCACAGGATTCTATTTCTCATTGCTTCTGTACAGCATTGTGGGCTATCGCCCCGCCCCTTTTAAAGAGGGTCGCTGCCTAGCCGTGCCAACCTCTGCAGTGTGTGCCTGCGGTTCCTCCTCATGGCAGATGCACTTATAAATAGACATGAGGGTGGTGTGGCATTAGGGCAGCTGAAGGCTGCGCAAGGACACTTTGGTGTGCGCTGTGGGGGGGAGGGGGGGGGCGGTTGGGCAGCATGTAAGCCAGGAGAAGTGGCAGTGGAGTGTCATGCAGGCAGTGATTGTGCTTTGTTGGAGGTAGTGTGGTGCTTAGCTAAGCTATGCCATGCTAATGAGGGCTTTTCAGAAGTAAAAGTTTTTGGGAGGGGGGGGGGGCCCACTCTTGCCGCTATTGTGGCTTAATAGTGGGACCTGAGAAATTGAGATGCAGCCCAACATGTAGCCCCTCGCCTGCCCTATCCGTTGCTGTGTCGTTCCCATCACTTTCTTGAATTGCCAAGATTTTCACACAAGGAAACCTTAGCGAGCATCGGCGAAATACAAAAATGCTCGGGTCGTCCATTGACTTCAATGGGGTTCGTTACTCGAAACGAACCCTCGAGCATCGCGAAAAGTTCGTCCCGAGTAAGGAGCACCCGAGCATTTTGGTGCTCGCTCATCTCTAGTAAACAGTAAATATTACCGTCAACCTCTTAGTGATGTGGCCCATTTTTCTTCATTTTACACAGACAGCTGGCACCCACTATGTATGGAGCGGGATCGGCTTACAATCTAGCTTCATAGAAACCCCACACGCCCAGGAAATAACTACGCACTGGTACGTGAAGAAGTTAAATGATTGTAGACAAAAGTCTGTAAGGAGTTTAAAACCCACATCACCTGCAAATGGATAAAGTTTAGTGACAATATTAGACAGGTTATTTTATTACTTTGTTCTTTTGTTATAACATCTTACTATTATACAGCTGCCTCCAAGACTAAATTATCAGCCAGCAATGTATATAAGCAGCGTCATCCTGATTGCCGTGCCTCTCCTGTGCTGAGGCTCTGCTGAGCTGCCAGGAGCTGTGCTGAATAACAAGGCCCGTGTCATGAGCCGCTCTCCTCTTCTCCCTACATTGTATCTATTTTATTACTTACTGTATCTTATAGAAGCAATCTAACAGGACACAAGTCCTCCAGCCATCAGTTCGGTCATTACAAGGATAGAGAAGTCATCACTGCGGTTCATACTGAAAGCTTGCAACTGAATGATTTTGACAATCCAAACTTTTACTGCACAGGGTGAGTATTCCTCCTCCACTAATTACACTGGCCAACAAAAAATATTTTAGAATGTTTCCTTAACTTCATGAGTCAAATCTTACTAATTTTGGGGTGAGAAAGAAAAACGAATATGACAAAGAAAAAAGTGTTTTAGCTCTAGTTTCTGTAATATACAATAGGTGGAAGTACGTTATTTCCACGGATTAAGAGAAAATTATACAAATGCTACCAACATTGAAAGTGCATTTGAATTTTTTTTTTGACAGTTACATTCTAAGTAGAGATAAGCGAACGTACTCGTCCGAGCTTGATACTCGTTCGAGTATTAGCGGGTTCGTTACTCGAGGCGAGCACCACGCGATGTTCGAGTTACTTTCACTTTCATCTCTGAGACGTTAGCGCGCTTTTCTGGCCAATAGAAAGACAGAGAAGGCATTACAACTTCCCCCTGCGATGTTCAAGCCCTATACCACCCCCCTGCAGTGAGTGGCTGGCGAGATCAGGTGTCACCCGAGTATATAAATCGGCCCCTCCCGCAGCTCGCCACAGATGCATTCTGACATAGTTCAGGGAAAGTGCTGTCTTGCTGGAGTTGCTATAGGGAGAGTCTTAGGAGTTATTTTAGGCTTCAAGAACCCCAACGGTCCTTCTTAGGGCCACATCTGACCGTGTGCAGAACTGTTGAGGCTGCTTTTTGCAGTGTTGTACATTTTTTTTTTTTTTTTGTATATCGGCCGTACAGAGCATTGCATCCTCAGTCTGCAGTAATTTTACATAGTATAGGGCCAGTAGTGCTGAGGCAGGGACAGTGAAAAAGGTGAAAGACATATACTGTCTATATAGGCAGTGGGCTTTTCAAAAAAAAATTGGGAAAAAACATTCTATTTGGGCTGCCTGTGACCGTCCTGAGTGTACTGCGTCTCTGCTGGGGGTAGTAGTCCTAATTAATACGCAGCCAGCTAAGTGTTACTGCAGGCTTGCGCAAAATTCTTTCCTGGCTCTGCGTTGCCCCTTACATCACCGCTGTCATCTTGTCCAGAGGGAAACAGTCTGCAGTAATTTTACATAGTATAGGGCCAGTAGTGGTGAGGCAGGGACAGTGAAAAAGGTGAAAGACGTATACTGTCTATATAGGCAGTGGGCTTTTCCTAAAAAAATTGGGAAAAAACATTCTATTTGGGCTGCCTGTGACTTTCCTGAGTGTACTGCGTCTCTGCTGGGGGTATTAGTCCTAATTGATACGCAGCCAGCTAAGTGTTACAGCATGTTTGCACAAAATTCTTTCCTACCTCTGCTGTGCGTTCCGTAAGCGAAGGCAGCCTCCAACCACAGGCCAATAAGCGGCACATTTAATTACAGCGTTCTGTTTCTGCACTACTGGTAATACACCATGCTGAGGGGTAGGGGTAGGCCTAGAGGACGTGGACGCGGGCGAGGACGCGGAGGCCCAAGTCAGGGTGTGGGCACAGGCCGAGCTCCTGATCCAGGTGTATCGCAGCCGACTGCTGTGGGATTAGGAGAGAGGCACGTTTCTGGCGTCCCCACATTCATCTCACAATTAATAGGTCCACGCGGTAGACCTTTATTAGAAAATGAGCAGTGTGAGCAGGTCCTGTCGTGGATGGCAGAAAGTGCATCCAGCAATCTATCCACCACCCAGAGTTATACGCCGTCCACTGCTGCAACTCTGAATCCTCTGGCTGCTGCTCCTCCTTCCTCCCAGCCTCCTCACTCCATTACAATGACGCATTCTGAGGAGTAGGCAGACTCCCAGGAACTGTTCTCGGGCCCCTGCCCAGAATGACCAGCAATGGTTCCGAATCCTCTCCCACCGGAGGAGTTTGTCGTGACCGTAGCCCAACCTTTGGAAAGTTCCCGGGGTCTGTGGGATGAGGCTGGGGACTTCCGGCAAATGTCTCAAGAGCTTTCAGTGGGTGAGGAGGACGATGACGATGAGACACAGTTGTCTATCACTCAGGTACTAGTAATTGGAGTAAGTCCGAAGGAGGAGCGCACAGAGGATTCGGAGGAAGGGCAGCAGGACGATGAGGTGACTGACCCCACCTGGTTTGCTAAGCCTACTGAGGACAGATCTTCAGAGGGGGGGGGCAAGTGCTGCAGCAGGACAGGTTGGAAGAGGCAGTGCGGTGGCCAGGGGTAGAGGCAGGGCCAGACCGAATAATCCACCAACTGTTTCCCAAAGCGCCCCCTTGCGCCATGCAACCCTGTAGAGGCCGAGGTGCTCAAAGGTCTGGCAGTTTTTCACTGTGAGTGCAGATGACCGACGAACAGTGGTGTGCAACCTTTGTCGCGCCAAGATCAGCCGGGGAGCCACCACCAGCAGCCTCACCACCACCAGCATGCGCAGACATATGATGGCCAAGCACCCCACAAGATGGGACAAAGGCCGTTCACCGCCTCCGGTTTGCACCACTGCCTCTCCCCCTGTGCCCCAACCTGCCACTGAGATCCAACCCCCCTCTCAGGACACAGGCACTACCGTCTCCTGGCCTGCACCAACACCCTCACCTCCGCTGTCCTTGGCCCCATCCAGCAATGTCTCTCAGTGCACCGTCCAGCCGTCGCCAGCGCAAGTGTTGGAGCGCAAGCGCAAGTACGCCGCCACGCACCTGCACGCTCAAGCGTTAAACGTGCACATAGCCAAATTGATCAGCCTGGAGATGCTGTTGTATAGGCTTGTGGAAACGGAGGCTTTCAAAGGCATGATGGCGGCGGCGGCCCCGCGCTACTCGGTTCCCAGTTGCCACTACGTTTCCCGAAGTGCCGTCCCAGCCCTGCACGACCACGTCTCCCGCAACATTGTACGCGCCCTCACCAACGCGGTTACTGCCAAGGTAACAACGGACATGTGGACAAGCACAGACGGGCAGGGCCACTATATCTCCCTGACGGCACATTGGGTGAATTTAGTGGAGGCTGGGACCGAGTCAGAGCCTGGGACCGCTCACGTCCTACCCACCTCCAGAATTGCGGGCCCCAGCTCGGTGCTGGTATCTGTGGCGGTGTATGCTTCCTCCACTAAACCACCCTCCTCCTCCTACGCAACCTCTGTCTCGCAATCAAGATGTGTCAGCAGCAGCACGTCGCCAGCAGTCGGTGTTGCGCGGCGTGGCAGCACAGCGGTGGGCAAGCGTCAGCAGGCCGTGCTGAAACTATTCAGCTTAGGAGAGAAGAGGCTTGCGGCGCACGAACTGCTGCAGGGTCTGACAGACCAACCGCTGGCTTGCGCCGCTGAGCCTCCAACCGGGCATGGTCGTGTGTGACAACGGCCGTAACCTGGTGGCGGCTCTGCAGCTTGGCAGCCTCACACACATGCCATGCCTGGCCCCTGTCTTTAATTTGGTGGTTCAGCGCTTTCTAAAAAGCTACCCACACTTGTCAGACCTGCTCGGAAAGGTGTGCCGGCTCTGCACACATTTCCGTAAGTCCCACACGGACGCTGCCACCCTGCGCACCCTGCAACATCAGTTTAATCTGCCAGTGCACTGACTGCTGTGCGACGTGCCCACACGGTGAAACTCTACGCTCCGCATGTTGGCCAGGCTCTATGAGCAGCATAGAGCTATAGTGGAATACCAACTCCAACATGGGCGGCGCAGTGGGAGTCAGCCTCCTCAATTCTTTACAGAAGAGTGGGCCTGGTTGGCAGACATCTGCCAGGTCCTTGGAAACTTTGAGGAGTCTACCCAGATGGTGAGCGGCGATGCTGCAATCATTAGCGTCACCATTCCTCTGCTATGCCTCTTGAGAAGTTCCCTGCAAAGCATAAAGGCAGACGCTTTGCGCTCGGAAACGGAGGCAGGGGAAGACAGTATGTTGCTGGATAGTCAGAACACCCTCCTGTCTATATCAGCGCGTTGAGGAGGAGGAGGTAGAGGAGCATGAGGAGGAGGGGGAAGAGACAGCTTGGCCCACTGCTGAGGGTACCCATGCTGCTTGCCTGTCATCCTTTCAGCGTGTATGGCCTGAGGAGGAGGAGGATCCTGAAAGTGATCTTCCTAGTGAGGATAGCCATGTGTTGCATACAGGTACCCTACCACACATGGCTGACTTCATGTTAGGATGCCTTTCTCGTGACCCTCGCATTACACGCATTCTTGCCACTACAGTTTACTGGGTGTACACACTGCTCGACCCACGGTATTAGGAAAACCTTTCCACTCTCATACCCAAAGAGGAAAGGGGTTCGAGAGTGATGCTATACCACAGGACCCTGGCGGACAAACTGATGGTAAAATTCCCATTCGACAGCGCTAGTGGCAGAAGGCGCAGTTCCGAGGGCCAGGTAGCAGGGGAGGCGCGGAGATCAGGCAGCATGTACAGCACAGTCAGAGAAAAACTCTCCAAGGCATTTGACAGCTTTCTGGCTCCCCAGCAAGACTGTGTCACTACTCCCCAGTCAAGGCTGAGTCGGCGGGAGCACTGTAAAAGGGTGGTGAGGGAGTATGTAGCCGATCGCACGACCGTCCTCCGTGACACCTCTGCCCCCTACAACTACTGGGTGTCGAAGCTGGACACGTGGCCTTAACTCGCGCTGTATGCCCTGGAGGTGCTTGCTTGTCCTGCGGCTAGCGTCTTGTCAGAGAGGGTGTTTAGTGCGGCTGGGGGAATCATCACGGATAAGCATACACGCCTGTCAACCGACAGTGCCGACAGGCTTACACTCATAAAGATGAACAAAGCCTGGATTTCCCCAGACTTCTCTTCTCCACCAGCGGACAGCAGCGATACCTAAGCAATACGTAGGCTGCACCCGCGGATAGAAGCATCGTTCTCTATCACTATCAAAACGGGGACCTTTTATCTTCATCAATCTGTGTATAATATTCATCCTCCTCCTCCTGCTCCTCCTCCTGAAACCTCACGTAATCACGCCGAACGGACAATTTTTCTTAGGCCCACAAGGCTCAGTCATATAATTTTTGTGAACAATTTTTATACGTTTCAATGTTCATTAAAGCGTTGAAACTTGCACCTGAACTAATTTTTAGTTTAACTGGGCTGCCTCCAGGCCTAGTTACAAATTAAGCCACATTAACCAAAGCGATTAATGGGTTTCACCTGCCCTCTTGGTTGGGCATGGGCAATTTTTCTGAGGTACATTAGTACTGTTGGTACACCAATTTTTTGGGGCCCTCGCCTACAGTGTAATCCAATTAATTTTTTGCCCACCTGCATTAAAGCTGACGTTACATCAGCTGTGCTGGGCACTGCAATGGGATATATTTATGTACCACCGGTGGCTTCCTGGCACCCACCCATGCTGTCGGTCCACACGGAGTTGTAACTGCATGTGTCCACTTCTAAAGAACCCCAGTCTGACTGGGGCATGCAGTGTGGGCCAAAGCCCACCTGCATTAAACATGACATCACCTCAGCTGTGCTGGGCACTGCAATGGGATATATTTATGTACCGCCGGTGGGTTCCAGGAAGTCACCCATGCTGTCAGTCCACACGGAGTTGTAACTGCATGTGTCCACTTCTAAAGAACCCCAGTCTGACTGGGGCATGCAGTGTGGGCCGAAGCCCACCTGCATTAAACATGACATTACCTTAGCTGTGCTGGGCACTGCAATGGGATATATTTATGTACCGCCGGTGGCTTCCTGGCACCCACGCATGCTGTCGGTCCACACAGAGTTGTAACTGCATGTGTCCACTTCTAAAGAACCCCGGTCTGACTGGGGCATGATGTGTGGGCCAAAGCCCACCTGCATTGAACATGACATCACCTCAGCTGTGCTGGGCACTGCAATGGGATATATTTATATACCGCCGGTGGGTTCCAGGAAGCCACCCATGCTGTGGGTCCACAGGGACTTCACAATAGGGAGTTGTACCTGCCTGTATCTATGAATTAAAAACCCTGGTCAGATTGGGGCATGCAGTGTGGGCCGAAGCCCACCTGCATTTAATCTGACGTTAGCTCTGCTGTCCAGGGCACTGCAATGGAATACATTTATGTACAGCCGGTGGGTTCCAGGGAGCCACCCATGCTGTGGGTGCACACGGAATTCCCATTGCGGAGTTGTACCTGCCTGTGACTATTTATAAAAAAACCGCGGTCTGACTGGGACATGCAGTCACCTTGACAGAATGAATAGTGTGTGGCACATAGGTTCCTTATTGCTATGCCCACGTGTGCAGCTCCAGATGGAGGTGGCACTGAATTGGATTTCCAGCATACAGCATTGTGGGCTATCGCCCCACCCCTTTTAAAGAGGGTCGCTGCCTGGCCTTGCCAACCCTCTGCAGTGTGTGCCTGCGGTTCCTCCTCATGGCTGACGCACTTATAAATAGACATGAGGGTGGTGTGGCTATGAGGCCAGCGTGTGGCATGAGGGCAGCTGAAGGTTGCGCAGGGACAATTTGGTGTGCGCTGTAGGTCGTGCAGGGGGGGGGGGGGGTTGGGCAGCATGTAACCCAGGAGAAGTGGCAGTGGAGTGTCATGCAGGCAGTGATTGTGCTTAGTTGGAGGTAGTGTGGTGCTTAGCTAAGGTATGCATTGCTAATGAGGGCTTTTCAGAAGTAAAAATTGTTGGGGGGGGCACTCTTGCCGCTATTGTGGCTTAATAGTGGGACCTGGGAACTTGAGATGCAGCCCAACATGTAGCCCCTCGCCTGCCCTATCCGTTGCTGTGTTGTTCCCATCACTTTCTTGAATTGCCCAGATTTTCACAAATGGAAACCTTAGCAAGCACCAGCGATATACAAAAATGCTCGGGTCACCCATTGACTTCAATGGGGTTCGTTATTCGAAACGAACCCTCGAGCATCGCGAAAATTTCGTCCCGAGTAACGAGCACCCGAGCATTTTGGTGCTCGCACATCTCTAACTCTAAGAGTTCTAAATTGATGGAATTATTCCTAGCAGGTGGTTCGGTGTGAAGAGATTCATGTGGTGACTTCATGAGATTGTTTTCTTTTGTCACCAACTGAGTGTAGTTATCATCTCTTGTGTCGCCTAAGAATCTATGATTAACTCCCTCTAACCCCTTAATGACCAGCCCATAGTGTTTTTATGTCCTGCCCAAGTGGGCTTTATTCTCTGAGGACGTAAAAACATGCGTCCTACAGAGAATAAAACCCCGTGGGCTATGGACGTGACAGCTCCATGCTGTCGGTGCCCACAGGTAGCCGACAGCATGGAGCTGTCATCCCGGGCTGCAGTGACACCCCCCCTCCCTCCGCCAATGCGATCGGCGCTATCCAATCAAAAGCGCCGATTGCATAAAAGTTTTAAAAAGTTTTTAAAAAGTTAAAGATTCAGCTGCCCTGATGGATCGGATCCATCAGGGCAGCTGAAATTATTCACCGCCGCACTGCTCCCCACTCTCCTGGTCCTCCGGGCCCCGAAGCTGGCGTTCTGCGCATGCGCGCCAGGCGGCATTACGTCAGCCACATGCGCAGAAGGCCTGGCGGCCCAGGAAATTTAAAATCTCCTGGCTCCCGGCTCCTGTAGGTAGCCGGGACGCAGGAGATGTCTGCGGGGACTGCGGTGAGCGATCGCGGAAAAGTGAAGAAAAAAGTAAAATAAAGAAAAGTTTCACCTCTCCTCATGGATCGGATCCATGAGGGAAGGGGAAAATACTCACCCTCCTTCCTCCATGTCCTCCGGCCGGTCTCGGGACCCTCCGCTGGCTTCTGCGCATGCGCTGATGTGGCGCGCATGCGCAGAAGGCCGGCAAGCCTGTCAAATTCAGTTAAAAGTTTTAAAAGTTAAAGTTTCATCTCCCCTTACGGATCGTATCTGTAAGGGGGGATGAAATTACGTACCCAAGATCCCAGATTTGTTCCCTGGTAGGATGTTGATCCGTGGACCTTACCCCAGCTTCTGTGCATGCGCCCGTCAGCATTATGGCGGACGCATGCGCAAAAGTGAAAGATTGCCCAAGAAATTTAAAATTTCCCTGCTGCTGGTTACCAAAGGTAGCCAAGAGCCTGGAGATTTCACTGGGAGCCGCGGTATGCGGTTACTGGTCACGTGATCACCGTTATCCAATGCATAATGGCGATCACGTAAAAGTTCTTAAAAAAGTGGAAGTTTCATCTCCCCTCACCGATGCGATCGATGGGGGGAGATGAACCATCTTCTCGGAGGCTTCCGCATTTGAATCCAGATGCGATTATCCTCAATGGATCCTGCCAGCTACTGGGTATGTGCCCGCCAGCAAAATGCCTGACACATTCGCAGGAGTCGGGGGGCCCAGGAAATTTTAAATCTCCCTGCTCCCATCGACCAACGGTTGCTGAGTGCTTGGAGCAGTGACCGGCGGCCTCGCTGAGCGGTCCCCGGTCACGTGATAAAGTAGCGAACTAACATTAGGCCGGTCACACATGACCAGAGAGGAATTACGGGTTCTGCATGCGCTTGATCAGCGGTAATCCACGGATCAATCGCATGCATTGGATTACACAATTCCCCCCAATTAGCGGGTCGGAATTACGTAATCCACTCGCAGAAACGGAACACGGCATGCTATATTTTACCGCGGATATCAGCGACCTAGAGCCCATTGTGCTCTATGACCGCAGATATACTTGCAGCCCATGTGCAAATACATTGTGAACGGCTGCAGGTACCCGAGTCATCTCTAAGTGATGGCATGGGAAATATAAACAAAAAGCGGTGTACTGCGCATAACCGCCTGTGTGAGTAGGCAGTTATGCGCAGTACATTACGTGGCCGTACGCAGGGTCTCAAACCCGGGATCCGCTGCGGGCCTCTGCAAGCAGATTCTGCATACGGCCGTGAGAGCCTGGCGTTATTTAGATCGCTACCTGTAATCCGTAATTTACAAGAAGCCCCGGGAACGCTTGCCTTCATGCAGTTCCAGGACAGCTTGTTGAGCGCCTTCTGTGTGAGACCGCTGCATCGCATCAAGATTACAAAGCCTCACAGCACCACTTTTTACACCCGATCCCCACCGCTGAGGTCACGAAATACCCCCAAAAAAGCGAGAGAGGAGGGGGGATACCCGGTTTTCTTGCCCCATGTGCCCATCCCAACCAGCCTCCGTAATTACCCCTGTCTTCGGACATAAAATGCAGTTTATATTATTACTTTTATCTAATATTTAGGGAATGCCAAAAAATGGGGATGGCGGGGGGGGGGGATTATTTTTAGGAAGTCAATTTTTTTTTCCGTATAAGTGGGCAATGGGGCCTGGAATTTATTCAGTTGTACCCTGAAATCCAGCGCGCATTCCCTCCATTATGGGCCTAGCCATGTGTCCTGTAAGTAGATTAGGGCCACAATGCGCATGTTTCTGAACACGGGACAAATGGGGGTATTCATTTTGGGGTGAACATCTTCATTCCTATGTACACTGTACAAAAAAAAGTGTTTTTAAATTGACAAAATTGACAAAAAAATGAAAATCGTAATTTTTTCCTTCTGCTTTGCTTAGATTCATTCAAATACTGTGGGGTCAAAATACGCAGTTCACCCCTAGATGAATTCGTTAATGGGTCTAGTTTTCAAAATAGGGTCATTTGTGGGGGTTCTCTATCGTTTTGGCCGCTCAATGGCTCTACAATTGGGCAATAGGGCCTGGAATTTATTCCGTTGTACCCTGAAATTCAACGGGTGCTCCTTCCATTATAGGCCTAGCCATGTGTCCTGTAAGTAGATTAGGGCCACAATGGGTATGTTTCTGAACACGGGATAAACGGGGGTATCTATTTTGTGGTGAATGTCTTCATTCCTATGTACACTGTACAAAAAAAAAACTGTTTTTAAATTGACACAATTGCTAAAAAAATTTCTGTTCCGAAAGCCACTGGTTGCTCCTTTCATTTTGGGCCCCATTGTGCATACAGACGTAATAATAGGGCCACAATGGGTATGTTTCTGAGCACAGGACAAACAGGGGTACCCATTTTGGGGTGAAAGTCTTTATTCATATATGTGCTGTACAAAAAAAATGTTTTTAAGTTGACAAAATTGCCAAAAAAATGAAAATCGTAATTTTTTCCTTCTGCTTTGCTTAGATTCATTCAAATACTGTGGGGTCTAAATTGCAGTACACCCCTAGATGAATTCGTTAATGGGTCTAGTTTTCAAAATGGAGTCATTTGTGGGGGTTCTCTATCATTTTGGCCGCTCAATGGCTCTACAAGTGGGCAATGGGGCCTGGAATTTATTTAGTTGTACCCTGAAATCCAGTGGGCATTCCCTCCATTGTGGGCCTAGCTATGTGTCCTATAAGTAGATTAGAGCCACAATTCATATGTTTCTGAACACGGGACAAACGCGGGTATCCATTTTGGGGTGAACGTCTTCATTCCTATGTACACTGTACAAAAAAAAGGTTTTTTAAATTGACAAAATTGCCAAAAAAATGAAAATCGTAATTTGTTCCTTCTGCTTTGCTTAGAGTCATCGTACCCCTAGATAAATTCGTTTAGGGCTCTACTTTTCAAAATGGGGTCACTTGTGGGGGTTCTCTATCGTTTTGGTCACTCAATGGCTCTACAAGTGTGCAATAGGGCCTAAATCTGCTTCAAGCAAAACTTCTGTTCCGAAAGCCACCGTTTGCTCCTTTCATTTTGGGCCCCATTGTGTATACAGACATAATACTAGGGCCACAATGGGTATGTTTCTGAGCACGGGACAAACAAGGGTATCCATTCTGGGGTGAAAATCCTCATTTTCATGTGTATTATAAAAAAAAGTCCTGTCTTTAAAATGACATATTTGCGAAAATATAAAAAAAAAATTTGTTTTTCTCTTCTAAATTGCATTGACTCCTGAAAAAAAACTTTGGGGTTAAAATACTCATGACACCCCTCAGTGAATACATTAAGGGGTGTAGTTTTTTTTTTCCAAAATATTTTTTATTTGATTTTCAAGAAAAATCATACAAGTATAATGCAAAATAGGTGATCTTCATTACCATTGCAATAACATCATGTTTCACTCCTAACATTTTCCAGTTATACAGATATGGAAAGATAAAAAAAACAAGCATCGAGATAAAACTTATATAGATGACATGTATGCAATAACTTGCAGAATAGCGTTAATCTGAATTACATATCTCCACTTATATTGTAATTGCATATACTGTTAATAACTTTACAGCAAATCCTAATTGTGATTAACTAATAACTAGAACTGTTGCCAAGATTTCCAGATAGAATTAAAGCGATGTATGGAATTTTTTGATTTAGTGTGTATTTTTTCATAAGCATAATGGTCTGCTAGGGTATCTAGAAGTTCTTTAATGTGCAGAGGAGAGCATGTTCTCCAATTTCTTGTAATAATACGTTTAGCCATCAACAGAAAGTGGCATATCCACATCTTATGTGAATTTGGTATATCATCACATTCTAACAGTAAAAGTGCAAGCTGAGGACTATTTTTCATGTAGGTGCCTGTAATCTTTGGTATGAGGGCAAATACTCCCCAATAATTTTGAATTTTCGGGCAATCCCATAAGATGTGAAGTAGTGTTCCCTCTTGTCCGCAATTTCTCCAGCACTCTCTATTATGACAAGGGAAAATTCTAGCTAATTTAGCTGGAGTGTAGTACCACCTTGTTAGCGTCTCATAATGTGTTTGCAGAATCGCTGCTCAGAGAGTGGACTTATTGGCCCACTTGAAAGATTTCAACCACTGAAGCTGAGAAAATCCCCGCTTAAGATCCGACTCCCAATTTATTAGATGCATTCTCTTTGTGACAGCCATATGTTCTGATAAAACATTGTAAAATTTCCTTGTTTTGAACGCGTATAGAGCTTTATGTGCTGTGAAGAGGGACCCCAGACTCTCAGGAAAACTAAGAGATTCCGTCCTATTCTTTTTTAGAAAAGACTCGATTTGATAGTATATATAATAGTCAGATCCTCCAAGTCCAAAACGTTCCCTAAGTATGTCAAAGGCTAGTAACTCCTCTTCCCCCAGAACATCAGATAAATGCTTAATTCCTCTTCTTTTCCAGCCACTAATGTTCAAGTCTTGAATAAAATATGTAAAGATCTCCAGAGGGAAACCAAGGGATAAGTGTTTCGGGGCCCTGTTAAACTTATATACAGTATATAGTGGTTCCAGGCCTGTAACGTAGCGAGCATAGGAGGGGAGTTCTCCTCCACACCCACCAAAGGTGGACAATTCGGATATAAAGTTCGGATCATGCTTGCTCCCAAAAGGGAACCTAGTGGTCTATTTTTGTTTAATTGTCTTTCCATAAGACTCCATGATGGCACCTCTGAATCCCGCAGCCAGGCCCCAGTCTGACTAAGAATAGTTGCTTGATAATATGAGTGTAAATTTGGGACGCCCAGTACCCCCTGTCTACGGTCGTGGTATAGGATCTGCGTTGCTACCCTATGTCTCTTATTATTCCAAATGTACCTCAGTAGTTGTTTCTGAAAATCGGCTATTGTAACTTATGGAATTGGGTAAGAAAAGGTACGAAAGAAGTATAGAATTTTTGGCAATATTAGCATCTTGTAGAGCACTATCCTCCCCATCCAGGAGTGCTCCATCTTCCCCAATCTTTCCAGCTCTTTTTTAATAGTGGAAAATAAAGGGCTCAGATTAGTTGAAACAATCCTGGACAATGGAAAACACAGTTTTATGCCCAAATATGGGATTTCAGGTTGCCATTGAAAGGGAAACTCTTTCTGAATGTCTAGCTTTAATTGTTCGTCTATGTTGATAGCTAGTATTTGCGATTTGTCTACATTTAGCTTATAATATGAAGCTTTGCTGAACATCTCTATATTTACTGCTAGTTTTCTCAAAGAGTTTAAGGGATCAGTCAAAGACAGGAGGACATCATCCGCGAAGAGTCCAACTTTATGTTGTCTGAGCCCCAGAGGAACTCCCCATATCTCAGGAGTGATTCTTATTAATTCCACCAAGGGTTCCATTATCATAATGAACAACAGGGGAGAAAGAGGGCATCCCTGCCGTGTCCCGTTCTTAATTGTAAATGGCGAAGACAGAGTGCCATCTACTAACACCCTTGCAGACGGTGAAGAATAAAGGGCACAGACAGCTTGTAAAAATTGGGGTCCTGTTCCAAATTTTTTTAGGGTTGCAAATGCAAATTCCCAGTGTAGTCTATTGAACGCCTTCTCCGCATCCAGTGCAAGGAGGAGAGAAGGCACCCAACTCGACTCTAGCATTGCCATCAGGTTTAGCGTTCTCCTTGTGCCATCTGCTGCTTGCCTCCCCTTAGTGAAACCTACTTGATCTGACAAGACTTTTAAGAGTCTTTCAGCAAGGACTTTGGAGTAGATTTTGGTGTTTGAATTGAGGAGAGATATTGGTCTAAAATTAGATGGTGTGGTAGGGGGTTTACCTGATTTAGGGATTGTGGTGATGGTTGCTTGCAGCATTTCTGCAGGCAAGAATCCATTTATCACTGCATCATTGAATACTCCTATTAGATATGGAGTGAGATCCGGGGCTAATAATTTATAGTACTCGTTGGAGAACCAATCTGGCCCTGGTAACTTAAAATGTTTCAATTTGCCAATAGTTTTTGTTATTTCTGCTAGAGAGATAGGTTTGTCTAATTCTTGAGCTTTGTTACCTAAAGTAGGGAGGGACATTTTCTCCAAAAATGTATCTATGATATCAGAACTGGGTTGGGGAACCGAGGGATCTTCTTTTAAATTATAAAGCTTGGCATAATAGGCCCTAAATTCCTCTGCTATCTGATGAGGATGGGAGACCTTGGTTAGAGGGTCATTTGTTTTGAACACGTATGGAATTTTAGCTTTCACCCTTTTTGGTTTGGTAATGTTAGCCATTAATTTAGGTTTGTCCATATTTGAATAGAAATTAGCTTTCCAATATATGGAATTTTTTTTTGTAGTCCTCTAGCAGAATCTCTCTCAGCTTGCGTCGAAGTGACATTAAATCTTCTGTAAGATCAGCTCCAGGAGGGCCTTGTAAATTTTGCTCTAATTGTTTTATTCTGTCAAGAAGTTCTCCCATACGTTGCTTTTTGTTTTTCCTGTTCTGAGCACTGATTTTTATCAAAATTCCCCTGATAACTGTTTTGTGCGCATTCCATAAGGTACTGTTCCCTATTGTTGGGTCTGAATTCAGGTCAAAGTATTCTTTTAAAGCATCAGACATTATCTTTTGATTGTTGGGGGATTTAAGTAGACACATCATTACGCCAAATTCTTGTACTGTGATGAGGAAAACCTAATTTAATTTCCAATAAAATGGGTGAATGGTCTGACCAGGTAGTTGTACCGATAACGGATGCTTGAATTAGGGGAAAGGTCCATCTGTCGATCAAAAAGAGATCTATTCGGGAAACGTTTTGTGGCGTGGAGAGTAAAATGTATATTCCTTGGACGAGGAGTTTAAAGATCTAAATGTACCATATAAGTTCTCCTTATGAAGCCATGGGTTCAATGTGGGCGCCGTTCTATGTCCCGCTGTGGAATCAATTGATTTGTCGGGTATAATATTAAAATCGCCACAGATTAATAGTTTCCCTTTTTGTATTTTCCCTATATTCCATACTACTTTATTCAGAAAATAAATCTGTGCACTATTGGGGGCATAAATATTAGCCAAAGTAATTGTTTGTCCGTTTAAACTGTCAACTACAATTATGAATCTACCTTCTGGATCTAGAACCTTTTTACTCAACACAAAGTCAATATTCTCTTTGAAAGCAATTAGAACCCCTGCGTGTTTTTTATTTGCACTAGCCATAAATATTTGCGGGAATTTTTTATTGGAAAATTTTTGGCACACATCCTCTGCAAAATGTGTCTCCTGAATACACAACACATCAGAATTTGTGTCCTTCGCATCTTTCCACAGCATTGCTCTTTTAAACGGTGAATTTCGACCCCTAGCATTATATGATAATCTTAACCGCCATTACATACACAAAAGTACACGAACAGATCTTGCATAGTTAAATTAGCGACACAAACATCAAACATAACATGAGAAATGAACAGTAGATACTCAGCAGCTTGTCTCCTTGCTACAGTTCTTGTAGTTGTACGTTGCTGCTTACGGTACCTGTAAAATAAGAAAACACAGAAACAAAACCAAACAGGTAGTAATACAGGTATTGACACCTGCATATTCTTGGGGGGGGGGGGGGGAGAAAAGTTCGCCTGCACATCTTCAGCCTTTTCTAATGGCTTAATGAAAGATAGTCTCACTGAAAAGCACCCCAATAGGATAAATTTGATTATCTGTTCTGTTATTAAAATATAACTTTTATTATAAGATTTTCATTAAAATACACTATGAGGCCTTAGTCACACGGGCGTTTTTTTCGGGCGATTTGCGCATCGCATGACGGATGCGCAATGCGCAAATCACGTGACCGGAGCCGAAAAATCGCCGGAAAAATCGCCCGAAAATCTGCTCCTAGCCATGTTTCATTAGAAATGGGCCGGAGCTGTCCAGCGCATTGCATTCAATGGAGACGGCAATACAGCCAGCTCCATTTAAAGCAATGCGCTGCGGGCGAGCCCTGGATGAATTGTCGGGAAGGGCTGAAATATATAAGCCCTTCCCTGCAATTCATCCGAAAATGTGTAAAAATAAAAAATATATATGTACTCACCTTCTCCCGGCAGCCGGAGCTCCGCGCGGCCGTCCTGCAGTGGGTGTGAAGGGGGTGTGAGTCAGACCTGCCCCCTGATTGGTTCAGCGCTGAGCCAATCAGAGGCATGTCTAACTCACACCCATTCATGAATTCATGAATGGATGTGAGTCAGACCTGCCCCTGATTGGCTCAGCGCTGAGAGGCAGCAGTCACTCACCCATTCATGAATTCACAGCCCTGACCAATCAGAGGCAGATCATTCAGCAGGCGGGGATTTTAAAGCCCCGCAGGCTGAATAGTGCCGAGAAGCAGTTCAGTAGAACTGACAGCGGCCGCGGCTGGACTCCGGCTGCAGCGGAAAGGTGAGTATACAATTTTTTTTAATTTAAACACATTTTAGGATGAATTGCAGGGAAGGGCTTATATATTTAAGCCCTTCCCGACAATTCACCCCGCGCACGCCGGCAGCCCATTGCTTTCAATGGAGCGGCTGTATTGCCGGCTCCATTGAATTCAATGGGCAAGCATCGTTCTTCTCTGTCACAGCTGTTACAGTTGTGGCAGGGAAGAATGATTTGTCTTCTATATGTTCTCAATGGGGTCGGCGCTGCTGCCGCCGGCCCCATTGAGCGCATATAAAGAAGAGAACAGGAATCGCAGATCGCAGATAGGTGCGATCTGCGATTTCTGTTCTATAATTTATCGGACGAGCGCATAAAAAGCGCTCATGTGTCCGATACCATTGCAAAGCAATGGTTTTATAAAATCGCCGGACGCATGCGCATGCGCAAATCGCGGCTAAAAACGCCCGTCTGACTAAGCCCCGACACACCGCCAGGTAGCCCAGCACACATCGGGAGACTAGACGAACAAAAACATACAAAACACCCAAAGAACATACAAGAACAGGGGATAGGTATCTCACCTTATCGTGGTGAACAACTATACCGATTTTTTTGTTACTGTTTCTTTAATAGATAGTTATTCAGTGGTAATAACTATATAAATTTTATTTTGTTCATAGGCTAAGGATGATGAACAAGTAATATATTTATCGACGCGTTTCTTCGGCCCTGATGTAATGAATGAGCCGATTCATCAGGATCAAGACAAATAGCCTCAGTCTTTTGTTATCATACGCCCCAGAGAAAATAGTTCACAGGGCTTGTAGCACGTATATGTGATTTGTTCGTGCTTGATTATATTGTCCTCCTAGAGGTATAGATCATCGGCGCCCGTGACAGGTGATACCACTGATTTGCACAAAATCTAACTTTTAATCCTGGTGGTATATTTGCCTGGACATAACACTGCCTGAAGTGTTGCTGATATTTAGAAGAGTGTCGTTGTGAGGGTATGTGGGTATAAATCAATTATGCATTAATGCTCCCTCTCCTTGTAGCTATAGCCGATATTAGCACTTGCATATAATGTGTAGATGATGTGGTATATGATGCCTATATGCACATCTCCAACATGTTTGTGCCCAATGGCTAAAGATCGTGCTGTTTTATACAGCAGTGTTAGAGTGCTCTGTTTTTTTAGGCTCAGAGGACTGATAGTCGCCAGGTCATATATTTAAAGTAGCACAGATAGAACCCTGAGAGATTTAGATAACATTTCTCTCAATTTTAGGGCAATCTGTGTTACCTAGTTGGAGTTCTGGACATAAGTTCTGGCCCTCTAGTTAATGAGGTCTATGCCTAGTTGTAGCCTCCAGCATGAGCCCTGCACTCCTCGTATACCCCTATGTCTGCACTTCAAGGCGTCCCAGCCCCTACTGAAATCCCTGGTAAGGTCCATGCCAAGCCTCCCTTATGAACGGAAAGCTCTGCCCATCAAGTCGCATGATTCGCTAGGCAGTCAGCCTATAGTGAGCCCAGCTGTGGGACGAGCCCCCTCCTTGTCTGTCATGCATAGTCGCTGTGCAATGCCTGGGAGAAGCTGCGCATGCACAGTAAAGTCCATTCGGGACTTAGTTGTTTGTGCCTCTGCAGGATGTCCGCGCCGACGCGTTGTTTATGATTCGGGACTTAGCTAACAGGACCCCTACATCTGATGGATTCCTGCCCTTATTTGTCTTGCACAATCGGCATATATTTCCGGAGACGAGCCGTGCATGCGCAATAATGTTCAATCGGGACTTCGTTGATTGTGTCTCTGTAGTATTTCTACGCCAGCATATTGGTACGTCTGATGGAAACATGCCATTATATTAGTAGCCCTGGTTCCTGGAACAGGAACGTTCAGGATGCACTCAAGACCAGGAATATATATTAAAAAGATTGTGATAACATCGGGAGCATAATATCTGTTTAATTTTCCTGTCGGATAGCGCTTAGAATAAATTGTCTAACCATAATGGGACTTATATTGCATCTGTGTGTACTGGAAGTCTATTTAAAATAAATGTAGGTCGCGTTCATTTTTACTTTCCCTACATACATACAACCTTGATTAGTTTATATAATTTTAAGAAGTGGTGTGTTCCATATAACTGACAATATTCCATTAACAGGGTTAATTTATGCTACCTGAAGATAAATATAAATGCCAAATTTCCCCATATTTACAGGTTTTATCACAAACGAGAGCTTGTTGGTCAGGACGGTTATAACCTATTTTCCCTATATTTATATAAATGATGTAAAGGACAGGGCCTCATTTAGTCCCTCAGGTGCCATTGTTCTTAGACGATCTATCCATCTGGTTTCTTTCTGTAAAAGGTTGTGGTCTACGTCACCTCTCCTGCCATTGGGTCTTATTATTTCAGTACCTTTAAATTTTAAAACAAGTGTGTTACCGCCATGAACCTCATGTACGTGGTTTGCCAGACTTGTTTTTTCGTTCCGGTTAACATTGCCCACGTGGGAAAGAACTCTTCTTCTGAGCTGATGTAATTACGTGGGCATGGGCAGGTGACTAAATAGACCACCGCTGTAGAGCGTCAATTAATAAAATCTCTGATTTCATATTCCTGACTTGTTGTTGCACTTCGGAAATTTTTCGTTTTTTCCATGTATGGACAGGCGTGACACCCTGAGCACGGAAATGATCCCTTCGGTGGATCCCAATTCAGCCAAGTAGGGTTCTCCATGGTTTGTGTGAAATGACTATGCACTAATCTCTTCTGTAGGTTATTGATGGTTTAGCATGGAGACAGCCTGTAAGGTCTGGATCCTTTCTGAGTAGGTGCCAATATTTGGAGATTGTTCTTCTGACCTCATTGTTCTCCTCATGAAAAGTGCCTATCAAGCGGATTCTATTACCCTGATCCTTTTTGGGTCCGTTTTTTCTGCGTTGAAGAAGCTCATTCCGTGGTATTTCAGCCACAGAATGCCTTGCTTTGGCAATAACAGTCTGTGGGTAGCCTCTATTATAAAATCTGGAGGCCATCTCGTCTGCTCTTCTTTCGTATTCCAGTGGGTTAGAGCAGTTTCTCTTGGTTCTGAGAAGCAGGCCTTTTGGAATGCCTCTCTTCAGCGGCCACGGGTGGTGGCTTTCGAAGTGCAGTAAGGTGTTTGTTGCTGTCGGTTTCCGGAATAATGTGCTCTCCAACAGGCCCGTTGTTGTTTTAGAAATTTTGATGTCGAGAAACGTTATGGTGTTCAATTGTATCTCGCTTGTGAAAAATAGACCCAAATCATTTATATTAAGTATTTTTACGAATTCTTCAAACTCAGTTGAATTTCCAGACCACAAGATGAATATGTCGTCGATATATCTCAACCAGAGATCGACTATGGCGGTCCATCTCTGGTTGGTCCCTGTAAAGACGGTCTTTTCCTCCCACCAGCCCAGGCAGAGATTCGCATAACTGGGGGTGCATGGGCTCCCCATTGCGGTCCCCCTGAGCTGGTGGGAGTACTTACTGTCAAACAGGAAAAAGTTGTGTTTCAAAATAAATTCGATGTCCAGAACAAATGTATTATGTCGAGGATACTGGGAACCACGTTGTTCCAGAAAAGGTTGACTGCAGTGAGACCCCCCCTCATGTGGTTTAGATGTATACAACGCCTCAACATCAAGGCTTGCTAATAACACTGTTTCTGGAACATGGATCCCGTCAAGATGTCGAAGGACATCTGTGGTGTTCTGCACATAAGACGGGAGAGCCTCCACAAATGGGCGTAAGATGGTATCAACGTATTGGCTAGCGTTTTGGGACAGGCTCTCTATCCCTGAAACAATGGGGGGGGGTCCTTTTAAAGGGGAAATTCCCTTATGAATTTTAGAGATGGCATAAAATGTAGCTGTTTGTGGGTGTTTAGGTAGAAGAAAGTCGTGTTCTCTCAGGCTTATCACTCGATCTCTAATGGCATGTTCAAGCAGAAGCCTTAATTCTTGAAGTTAAAGGGGTTGTCCCGCGCCGAAACGGGTTTTTTTTTTTCAACCCCCCCCCCCCCCCCCCGTTCGGCGTGAGACAACCCCGATGCAGGGACCTAAAGAAAGCTTACCGGGGCGCTTACCTTAATCCCCGCGCTCCGGTGACTTCTATACTTACCGGTGAAGATGGCCGCCGGGATCCTCTTCCTCCGTGGACCGCAGCTCTTCTGTGCGGTCCATTGCCGATTCCAGCCTCCTGATTGGCTGGAATCGGCACGTGACGGGGCGGAGCTACACGGAGCCGGCATCCTGCATGAGAGGCTCCATAGAAGAAAGCAGAAGACCCGGACTGCGCAAGCGCGGCTAATTTGGCCATCAGAGGCCGAAAATTAGTCGGCACCATGGAGACGAGGACGCCAGCAACGGAGCAGGTAAGTATAAAACTTTTTAGAACTTCTGTATGGCTCATAATTAATGCACAATGTATATTACAAAGTGCATTAATATGGCCATACAGAAGTGTATAGACCCACTTGCTGCCGCGGGACAACCCCTTTAAGTGTCTGTGGGATCCCTATCCATCTATCTATAGCTTTTGCTGTCTCTGAGTAGTGATAGATACATTTCTCTGTATGATGACTTGTCCAAAAGGACGATGTTTCCCCCCTTGTCAGAAGGTTTTATTATTAAATTCTCGTCTCCTTCTAACATTCGTAGGGCCTTCTTCTTATCTGGGGATAGATTTTGAGCGTGAAACTTTTTCTTGTAGGATAGTGCCGTCAGATCTTCTACCACTAGGGTTTCAAAGGTATCTATGTATGGGCACTCGCAATTTGGCAAGGTGCTAGTACTTTTTGGTCTAAACGATGTGAATGGACCCTCTCCTACTGGGCGTTTTGCCTCATTGGATAATTCTTCCAAATCATTTAGTGCATCTATATCATTTGCACTGAGGCCATATTCTGCCGCTTTTTCCTTTTTCTGTATCTCAAAATATTTTCGCCATCTTAGTTTCCTAAGAAATAGTGAAATGTCTTTTTTCCAGGAAAATAATTCGAAGCGTTGCGTTGGGACAAGTGACAGCCCTTTACTGTGGACACTTTTTTCTTCTTTAGACAGGTTTCTGCTTGAAAGGTTAATGATTAGAGATGAGCGAGCACCAAAATGCTCGGGTGCTCGTTACTCGAGACAAACTTTTCGCGATGCTCGAGGGTTCGTTTCGAGTAACGAACCCCATTGAAGTCAATGGGCGACCCGAGCATTTTTGTATTTCGCCGATGCTCGCTAAGGTTTTCGTTTGTGAAAATCTGGGCAATTCAAGAAAGTGATGGGAACAACACAGCAACGGATAGGGCAGGCGAGGGGCTACATGTTGGGCTGCATCTCAAGTTCACAGGTCCCACTATTAAGCCACAATAGCGGCAAGAGTGGGCCCCCTCACCCAACAACTTTTACTTCTAAAAAAGCCCTCATTAGCAATGCATACCTTTGCTAAGCACCACACTACCTCCAACAAAGCACAATCACTGCCTGCATGACACTCCACTGCCATTTCTCCTGGGTTACATGCTGCCAAACCCCCCCCCCCCCCTGCACGACGCAGTGTCCACAGCGCACACCAAAGTGTCCCTGCGCAGCCTTCAGCTGCCCTCATGCCACACCACCCTCATGTCTATTTATAAGTGCGTCTGCCATGAGGAGGAACCGCAGGCACAGACTGCAGAGGGTTGGCACGGCTAGGCAGCGACCCTCTTTAAAAGGGGCGGGGCGATAGTCCACAATGATGTACAGAAGCAATGAGAAATCCAATCCTGTGCCACCTCCATCAGGAGCTGCACACGTGGGCATAGCAATGGGGAACCTATGTGCCACACACTATTCATTCTGTCAAGGTGTCTGCATGCCCCAGTCAGACCGCGTTTTTTTATAAATAGTCACAGGCAGGTACAACTGGGAATCCCCAACTCCGCAATAGGAATTCCGTGTGCACCCACAGCATGGGTGGCTCCCTGGAACCCACCGGCTGTACATAAATGTATCCCATTGCAGTGCCCTGGACAGCAGAGCTAACGTCAGATTAAATGCAGGTGGGCTTCGGCCCACACTGCATGCCCCAGTCAAACTGGGGTTCTTTAGAAGTGGACAGATGCATTTACAACTCCCTGTGGACCCACAGCATGGGTGGGTGCCAGGAAGCCACCGGCGGTACATTAATATATCCCATTGCATTGCCCGTCACAGCTGAGGTAATAATGTCATGTTTAATGCAGGTGGGCTTCAGCCCACACTGCATGCCCCAGTCAGACTGGGGTTCTTTAGAAGTGGACAGATGCATTTACAACTCCCTGTGGACCCACAGCATGGGTGGCTCCCTGGAACCCACTGGCGGTACATAAATATATCCTATTGCAGTGCCCAACACAGCTGATGTTACGTCAGCTGTGATGCAGGTGGGCAAAAAATTAATTGGATTACACTGTAGGCGAGGGCCCCAAAAAATTGGTGTACCAGCAGTACTAATGTACCTGAGAAAAATTGCTCATGCCCAACCAAGAGGGCAGCTGAAACCCATTAATCGCTTTGGTTAATGTGGCTTAATTGGTAACTAGGCCTGGAGGCAGCCCAGTAAAAATAAAAATTGGTTCAGGTGAAAGTTTCAACGCTTTAATAAGCATAGAAACGTATAAAAATTGTTTAGAAAAATTATATGACTGAGCCTTGTGGGCCTAAGAAAAATTGCCCTATTCGGCGTGATTATGTGAGGTTTCAGCAGGAGGAGCAGGCGGAGCAGGAGGAATATTATACACAGATAGATGAAGCAAAAAGGTCCCCATTTTGGATGGTGATAGAGAACGATGCTTCCATCTGCGGGTGCAGCCTACGTATTGTTTAGGTATCGCTGCTGTCCGCTGGTGGAGAAGAGAAGTCTGGGGAAATCCAGGCTTTGTTCATCTTCATGAGTGCAAGCCTGTCGGCACTGTCGGTTGACAGGCGTGTACGCTTATCCGTGATGATTCCCCCAGCCACACTAAACACACTCTCTGACAAGACGCTAGCCGCAGGACAAGCAAGCACCTCCAGGGCATACAGCGCGAGTTCAGGCCACGTGTCCAGCTTCGACACCCAGTAGTTGTAGGGGGCAGAGGCGTCACCGAGGACGGTCGTGCGATCGGCTACGTACTCCCTCACCATCCTTTTACAGTGCTCCCGCCAACTCAGCCTTGACTGGGGAGTAGTGACACAGTCTTGCTGGGGAGCCATAAAGCTGGCAAAGGCCTTGGATAATGTTCCCCTGCCTGCGCTGTACATGCTGCCTGATCTCTGCGCCTCCCCTGCTACCTGGGCCGTGGAAATGCGCCTTCGGCCACTAGCGCTGTCGGATGGGAAGTTTACCATCAGTTTGTCCACCAGCGCCCTGTGGTATAGCATCATTCTCAAACCCCTTTCCTCTTCGGGAATGAGAGTGGAAAGGCTCTCCTTATACCGTGGGTCGAGCTGTGTGTACACCCAGTAATCCGTAGTGGCCAAAATGCGTGTAACGCGAGGGTTACGAGAAAGGCATCCTAACATGAAGTCAGCCATGTGTGCCAGGGTACCTGTACGCAACACATGGCTGTCCTCACTAGGAAGATCACTTTCAGGATCATCTTCCTCCTCCTCCTCTGGCCCTACACGCTGAAAGGATGACAGGCAAGCTGCATCTGTACCCTCAGCAGTGGGCCAAGCTGTCTCCTCCCCCTCCTCCTCAACGCGCTAAAATATAGACATGAGGGTGCTCTGACTATCCAGCGACATACTGTCTTCCCCCGCCTCCGTTTCCAAGCGCAAAGCGTCTGCCTTTATGCTTTGCAGGGAACTTCTCAAGAGGCATAGCAGAGGAATGCTGACGCTAATGATTGCAGCATCCCCGCTCAGCATCTGGGTAGACTCCTCAAAGTTTCCAAGGACCTGGCAGATGGCTGCCAACCAGGCCCACTCTTCTGTAAATAATTGAGGAGGCTGACTCCCACTACGCCGCCCATGTTGGAGTTGGTATTCTGCAATAGCTCTACGCTGCTCATAGAGCCTGGCCAACATGTGGAGCGTAGAGTTCCACTGTGTGGGCACGTCGCACAGCAGTCGGTGCACTGGCAGATTAAACCGATGTTGCAGGGTCCGCAGGGTGGCAGCGTCCGTGTGGGACTTGCGGAAATGTCCGCAGAGCTGGCGCACCTTTCCAAGCAGGTATGACAAGTATGGGTAGCTTTTCATAAAGTGGTGAACCACCAAATTAAACACATGGGCCAGGCATGGCACATGCGTGAGGCTGCCGAGCTGCAGAGCCGCCATCAAGTTACGGCCGTTGTCACACACGACCATGCCCGGTTGGAGGCTCAGCGGCGCAAGCCAGCGGTCGGTCTGCTCTGTCAGACCCTGCAGCAGTTCGTGGGCCGTGTGCCTCTTTTCTCCTAAGCTGAGTAGCTTCAGCACTGCCTGCTGACGCTTGCCCACCGCTGAGCTGCCATGCCGCGCGACACCGACTGCTGGCGACGTGCTGCTGCTGACACATCTTGATTGCGAGACAGAGGTTGCGTAGGAGGAGGAGAGTGGTTTAGTGGAGGAAGCATACACCGCCGCAGATACCACCACCGAGCTGGGGCACGCAATTCGGGGGTTGGGTAGGACGTGAGCGGTTCCAGGCTCTGACTCTGTCCCAGCCTCCACTAAATTCACCCAATGTGCCGTCAGGGAGATATAGTGGCCCTGCCCGCCTGTGCTTGTCCACGTGTCTGTAGTTAAGTGGACCTTGGCAGTAACCGCGTTGGTGAGGGCGCGTACAATGTTGCGGGAGACGTGGTCGTGCAGGGCTGGGACGGCACATCGGGAAAAGTGGTGGCAACTGGGAACCGAGTAGTGCGGGGCTGCCGCCGCCATCATGCTTTTGAAAGCCTCCGTTTCCACAAGCCTATAAGGCAGCATCTCCAGGCTGATCAATTTGGCAATGTGCACGTTTAACGCTTGAGCGTGCGGGTGCGTGGCGGCGTACTTGCGCTTGCGCTCAAACAGTGGCGCTAGCGACATCTGGACGCTGCGCTGAGAGACATTGCTGGATGGGGCCGAGGACAGTGGAGGTGAGGGTGTGGGTGCAGGCCAGGAGACGGTAGTGCTTGTGTCCTGAGAGGGGGGTTGGATCTGAGTGGCAGGTTGGGGCACAGGGGGAGAGGCAGTGGTGCAAACCGGAGGCGGTGAACGGCCTTCGTCCCACCTTGTGGGGTGCTTGGCCATCATATGCCTGCGCATGCTGGTGGTGGTGCCTCCCCAGCTGATTTTGGCACGACAAAGGTTGCACACCACTGTTCGTCGGTCGTCAGGCGTCTCTGTGAAAAACTGCCGCACCGTAGAGCATCTTGACCTCTGCAGGGTGGCATGGCGCGAGGGGGCGCTTTGGGAAACAGTTGGTGGATTATTCGGTCTGGCCCTGCCTCTACCCCTGGCCACCGCACTGGCTCGGCCTTTGTCCACACCCTGACTTGGGCCTCCGCATCCTCGCCCGCGTCCACGTCCTCTAGGCCTACCCTTACCCCTCAGCATGCTGTATAACCAGTAATGCAGAAACAGAACGCTGTAATTAAATGTGCCGCTTATTGGCCTGTGGTTGGAGGCTGACTTTGCTTACGGAACGCCAGGAAATAATTTGGCGCAAGCCTGCTGTAACACTTAGCTGGCTGCATATGATTTTGTAGAACTACTTCAACCAGCACAGACAGACCCAGAACACTGAGCGCAGTCACAGGCAGGCCAAATAGATTTTTTGCCCAATATTTTTTAGAAAAGGCCCACTGCCTATATTCACTGAATATGTCTTCTGTCCCTGCCTCCGCACTTCTGTCCCTGGAGTATTACTGCAGGGTGCAATGCTCTGCACGGCCGATATACCAAAAAAAAACACTGCACAAAGCAGCCTCCACAGCACTGCACACGGTTAGATGTGGCCCTAAGAAGGACCGTTGGGGTTCTTGAAGCCTAAAATACTCCTAACGCTCTCCCTATAGCAGCTCCAAGAAGATAGCACTTTCCCTGATCTCTGTCAGAACGCATCTGAGGCGAGCGGCGGTGGGGCCGATTTTTATACTCGGGTGACGCCTGATCTCGCCAGCCACTCACTGCAGGGGGGTGGTATAGGGCTTGAACGTCGCAGGGGGAAGTTGTAATGCCTTCCCTGTCTTTCAATTGGCCAGAAAAGCGCGCTAACGTCTCAGAGATGAAAGTGAAAGTAACCCGAACATCGCGTGGTACTCGTTACGAATAACGAGCATCTCGAGCACGCTAATACTCGAACGAGTATCAAGCTCGGACAAGTACGTTCGCTCATCTATATTAATGATCTGTAATTGCTGGTCTATCGTCTGAGTCTCATTCACTTCTTTGTTTGTGGTGAACGTATCCATACACTGTAAAGGAAGGCACATTCAAACTTTTCAAGTTGGCGAGACACGGGACCATGTACCCTGAATTTTTTGGGATTGCATTGCATTAGTAGTTGCATTTTTCCCAGTAATCCGGACCCCTGACTTTGTCAGCAAGTTACCACCTTCTTCCGGAGTTACCATTACATGCAGTGTGTTGTCTTTGTGCACCAACAACTTGGTGGGAAATCCCCATCTGTAGGGAATATTCGCTGCTCTCAATGATGTGGTGATGCTGGAAAAAGCCTTTCTGCTTTGGATTGTAAATGCCGAAAGATCCGCATAAATTTGAATACTGAAGTAGGGAGATGGTAAAGTGATTGTGTTCCTCTCTGCATACATTAGCGCTTCCTTAATGTGAAAAAAGTGGACTCTTGCTATTACATCACGTGGAGTCGCTTCTGATAAAAAATTCGGTTTAGGAAGTCTATGTGCCCTATCAATTATGCGCTCTTGGTCTGAGGTATTTGGCAAAAGAGTCGCAATGAAAGTAGAAAGATATTTTTTCAATTCGGATTGACCGATACTCTCAGGGACGCCCCTTAGTTTGATATTATTCCTCCTGTTTCTGTCCTCTAGATCCACCAACTTCTGTTTAATAGAGGATACATCTTCCTCCAAAGCATAATGCGCATCAATTAAATTATTATGTGAGGTGGAGAACTCTGCCATTTTATTTTCAATATGGTCGGTGCGCTCCCCTATTTCCTGGAGCGAGTGGTAAAATGCAGGGGAAATATGCTTTATATCTTTTTGTAGTGACCCTCTCAGGGATACAATCATATTGTTTATGAATTCCTCTGACGCAGGAGAGCTAGATGAAGGGACAGCAGAAAGTCAGTCCTCTTCCTCATCAGAACCCTGTTGCAGGGAGAGAGGGGTATAGAGCCTGTGCTTTTGTTTCTCTGGGCTCAGAGAGGGAGAGGAGGGCTGGGGGGAGGGGCTTGAGTGTGCAGATGTGGCCATTTTAGATTGCTGAATACTTAATGAAAGTCCCCCTTCGGCTCCTAATCCTTCCATTACTTTTGCCCTCTCCTGACCTCACTCACTGTATCTCTGCTGATCTTTCTCTCCCAGAAGCAGAACTGCTTATCAGGCTGTTTGTTTTAGATGAAGAAGGAGGGGGGGGGGGACGTGTCGGCACCATAATGTGTCTGCTTATTTGCAGCTCAGCCAACACCTCTCTCCTCTCACTCACCCCACACGTTGCTGACCTCCTCTGTGGGCTCAATTGCAGTGAGAGACCAGCGGCAGCAGAAACATCTTATGCAGCATTGGCTGTGTGAGGACTCCCTACTCGCTCCTCTCCAGATGAAGAGACAGCAGGGGAGGAAGGTCCCCGAGAGCTTGCAGGCCGCTGTTTTGCCCTCACAGGGAAAAAATCAAAAACCCTCTGCGGCGGCACCTTGAAGGCTCTCCTTTTCGGCATGCTGGTATGTCAGAAGCAGGCACTCTTCACTTCCAGGAAGAAAAACCGCTGGGTCTGCTTTCAATGTCGCTTTAGGCTGGGGTAAAGTAGGAGCTCAGCTCAATGTGACTGTCTCCACCATCAGTCAGGCCACGCCCGTAGGGGTGTAGTTTTTTAAAATGGGGTCACTTGTGGGGGTATCTATCATTTTGACTCTTATGAGCCTTTCCAATCTTGGCTTGGTGTAGGAAAACAAAGTGTTCCTCAAAATGCTGAAAGGTAATGTTAAATTTGTACATCTCCTAAATGGTTAAAAAAAAGCGAAAGTGTTTCCAATGTGCGCCCAAAATAAAATAAACGGATGCAAATAGATATCTTAACAAAAATTTCTATATTATGTTTGCACATATTTGAGATATTGCAGTTGGAAATGGGGAAAAATGACGATTTTTTTCAAAATTATCTCAATTTTGGCGCTTTTAATAAATATACACAAATTCTATCGGTCCTTTTTTTTCCGCCTAAATGAAGAACAACATGTGGCGAAAAAACAATGTCAGAATCGCTTGGATATGAAAACCTTTCTGGTGTTTTTCCATGTTAAAGTGACACATGTCAGATCTGCAAAATTTGGCCTGGTCATTAAAGGGGTTGTCCCGCGGCAGCAAGTGGGGTTATGCACTTCTATATGGCCATATTAATGCACTTTGTAATATACATCGTGCATTTAATATGAGCCATACTGAAGTTATATACTCACCTTCCCTGCGCTGGCGTCCCTGTCTCCATGGCTCCGTCTAATTTCAGCGGCTAATCACCCAATTAGACGCATCTGCGCAGAAGGGTCTTCTCCCTTCTGGTCGGTCCGGGCACGAGCAGCGTTCTGGCTCCGCCCCCTTCTACGCGTCATCGCGTAGCTCCACCCCGTCATGTGTGCCGATTCCAGCCAATCAGGAGGCTGGAATCGGCAATGGACCGCACAGAGCCCACGGTGCACCATGGGAGAAGAACCGCGGTGCATCGTGGGTGAAGATCCCGGCGGCCATCTTGGAGGAAAAGAAGGAAGAAGTTGCAGACAGGGGATTCGGGTAAGTAATTTTTTTTTTTTTATTTCAACACATCGCTTGGGTTTGTCCTGCGCTGTACTATGTTGCCTATGCAAAAAAAAAACAACCCGTTTTGGCGCGGGACAACCCCTTTAAGGCACTAACAGGCTTGGTCACTAAGGGGTTAAGGCTTGCCAAGTTTCCTTTTCTTTTGCCTCCAAAATTTAGTCAAATGCAGGATCCGCACTTTCTTTGTTTTTTACTTCAAGCTCATAATGTTGGGGTGGAGTTGGAACTGGTAAACTATCTGAATGTGGACTAGGTTGAAAAGCAGATGGAAGATTCGGGTATTGAACTGTTCTAGAGATGAGCGAACGTACTCAGATAGGCACTACTCGTCCGAGTAATGTGCCTTATCCGAGTACCGCTGTGTTCGTGCTGAAAGATTCGGGGCGCTCCGCTGCTGACAGGTGAGTCGCAGCGGGGAGCGGGGCAGAGCGGCCGGGAGAGAAGGAGAGAAAGATCTCCCCTTCGTTCCTCCCCGCTCTCCCCTGCAGCTCCCCGCTCCGCAGCGCGTCCCGAATCTTTCAGCACGAGTACAGCGGTACTCGGATAAGGCACATTACTCGGACGAGTAGTGCCTATCCGAGTACGTTCGCTCATCTCTAAACTGTTCCTGTTTTCTTCATTGAGAATCCTGCCTTACAGGTGGAGTCCAGCAGAATTAGCCGTCATCTGCCATAGGCACAACAAAAACCATAGATCTTTTTTTTTTTTTAAGCCGTTTTTGTAGTTTAATGGAACACGAGTTGCAACATATATGTGGAGCCCATGACTTATTCTGGTCCCCTACTATTATACCAAAATTATGATGATAGGCAGTCATCACAAAAAGTGTCAGATTGTGTTTTTTGTGATGAAAATGTTATTTTACCACAAATGTAACAACAATTACTCACTTAATTTATACATTTTTGTGGCATTTTGATATAGCAAATGTTACACTTCAAAAGCACTCCAAAACCAGATATTCTTAACCCCTTAACGACCAGGCCATAGTGTTTTTACGTCCTCCCGAAGTGGGCTTTATTCTCTGAGGACGTAAAAACATGCTTCCTGCAGAGAATAATGCCCCTTGGGCTGTGGACGTGACAGCTCCATGCTGTCGGTGTCCGCAGGTAGCTGACAGCATGGAGCTGTCATCCCGGGCTGTTCGGACATCCCCCCGGCATTGCGATCGGCGCTATGCAATGGATAGCGCCGATCGCAAAAAAAGTTAATAAAAGTACACAAAAGTTAAAGATTCAGCTGCTCTGATGGATCGGATCCATTGGAGCAGCTGAAATTACTCACCCAGGTCCGGCACGCTGCTCCCCGCTCTCCTGCTGCTCCGGGGCCCGAAGCCGGTCTTCTGCGCATGCGCGCCAGGCGGCATTACGTCAGCCGCATGCGCAGAAGGCCCGGCGGCGCGGGAGATTTAAAATCTCCTGGCTCCCGGCTCCTGTAGGTAGCCGGGAGGCAGGAGATGTCAGCGGGGACTGTGGTGAGCGTTCCCCGGTACCGCGATCGCCGTTATCCAATGGTTAGCGGCGATCGCGAAAAAGTTAAAAAAAAGTTTTTAAAAAGTCAGTTTCACCTCCCCTCACGGATCGGATCCATGAGGGGAGGTGAAAATACTCACCCCCAGTCCTCAGCGGTGTCCCGATGTCCCGGGACCCCAATCCCCGTCTGCGCATGCGCGCCCGATGATTGACATCGGGCGCGTGCACAGACGGGCTCGAGCCCCGGGGAATTTAAAATCCGTCTGCTCCTGGCTGCCATGTGTAGCTAGGAGCAGAGAGATTATACCGGGGACATGATCACTGTCATCCAATGGATGACAGTGATCATGTAAAGTGAAAAAAAAGTGTAAAAAAGTAAAAAAAAAAAAAAAAGTTAAAAAAAGTTTTTCAAAGTTTAAAAAGCGTACGTTTCATCTCCCCTCATGGATCATATCCGTGAGGGAGGATGAAAGTACGTACCTAAGGCCCCCAGATCTATCCGCGGACCTTACCACAGCTTCTGCACACGCGCCCGTCGCCAAAATGGCGGGCGCATGCGCAAAAGCTGTGGATTGGCAGGATAATTTAAATTCTCCCTGCTCCTGGCTACAGAACGTAGCCAAGAGCATGGAGATTTAATGGGGGTCCACGGTGAGCGGTTCCTGGTCACGTGTTCGCCATTATCCAATAATGCCGATCACGTAAAAGTAAAAAAAAAAATTTGAAGTTTCATCTCCCCTCACTGATGCGATCAGTGAGAGGAGATGAAACTTTTTACCGGAGGCCTGCGTATTTGAACCCCGACGCGATCTTCCTCCGTGGACCTTCCCGAATTCTGCACATGCGATTGCTGGCAAAAAGCCGGACACATGCGCAGGAGTCGGGGAGCCCAGGAAATTTAAAATCTCCTTGCTCCCAGCGACCAACGGTCACAGAGAGCCTGGAGCAGTGACGGGTGGCCTCGTTGAGCGGTCCCCGGTCACGTGATAAAAAGGTAGCGATCTACCTTAGGTCGGTCTCACAGGAATTACGGATTCTGCATGCGTCTGATCCACGGTAATACGCAGATCAATCGCATTGGATTACACAATTCCGCTCACATTAGCGGGTCGGAATTGCGTAATCCACTCGCAGAAAAGAGAACGCAGCAGGTTCTATTTTACTGCAGATATCGGCAACATAGAGCCCATTGTGCTCCATGGTCGCGGATATACCCGCAGCCCATACGCAACTACATTGTATACGGGCTGCCGGTACCCACGTCATCGCTAAGCGATGGTGCGGGAAATACAAACAAAGGTGTACTGTGCATGACAGCCTGTGTGAGTAGGCAGTTATGCGCAGTACATTACGCGGCCGTACGCAGGGTCACAGCCGATATTCAGACCGCTACCTGTGATACGTATTTTACAAGAAGCCCCGGGAACGCTCGCCTTCCTGCAGTTCCAGGAGCACCTTGTTGAGCGCCTTCTGTGTGAGACCGCCGCACCTCATCAAGCTTACGGAGACTCACGGAACGCCACTTTTTACACCCCATACCCGCCACTGAGGTCATGAAATACCCCCAAAAAGCATGAGAGGAGGGGGGGGATACCCGTTTTTTTTGCCCCATGGGCCAATTCCAACCAGCCTCCGTAATTACCCCTGTCTTCGGAAATACTACACAGTTCACATTTTTACTTTTATCTAAGATTTGCGAACGCCAAAAAGGGCGCGGAGGGGGAGGGGGGGAATTTTTAGGGAGTCAATCCTTATTCTGTACAAATAAGCAATGGGGCCTGGAATTTATTCAGTTGTGCCCTAAAATCCAACAGGTGTTCCGTCCTTTATAGGCCTTGCCATGCGTCCTGTAAGTAGATTAGGGCCACAATAGGTATGTTTCTGAACTCGGGACAAACGGGGGTATCCATTTTGGGGTGAACGTCTTCATTCCTATGTGCACTGTACAAAAAAACTGTTTTTAAATTGAAAAAATTGCCAAAAAAATTGAAAATCGTAACTTTTTCCTTATGCTTTGCTTAGATTCATTCAAATACTGTGGGGTCAAAATACGCAGTACACCCCTAGATGAATTCATTAAGGGGTCTAGTTTTCAAAATGGGGTCATCTGAGGGGGTTCTTTATAGTTTTGGCCACTCAATGGCTCTATAAGTGGGCAATGGGGCCTGAAATTTATTCAGTGGTACCCTGAAATCCAACGGGTATTCCTTTCATTGTAGGCCTAGCCATGGGTCCTGTAAGTCTATTAGGGCCACAATGGGTATGTTTCTGAACACGGGACAAACAGGGGTATCCATTTTGGGGTGAAAGCCTTCATTTATATGTGTGTTGTACAAAAAAAACTGTTTTTAAATTGACACAATAGCCCAAAAAATGAAAATCCTATTTGTTTCCTTTTGCTTTGCTTGAATTTATTCAAAAACTGTGGGGTCAAAATATGCAGTACATCCCTAGATAAATTCGTTAAGGGGTCTAGTTTTCAAAATGGGGTCATTTGTGGGGGTTCTATATGGTTTTGGGCGCTCAAGAACTCTACAAGTGGGCAATGGGGCCTAAAAGGACTTCAAGCAAAATCTATGTTCTGAAAGCCACCGATTACTCCTTTTATTTTGGGCCCCGTTGTGCATGCGGACATAAGATTAGGGCCACAATGGGTATATTTCTGAAAACAGCACAAACAGGGGTATCCATTTTGGGGTGTACGCCTTCCTTCATATGTGTGCTGTACAAAAAAAGCTGTTTTTAAAATGACAGAATTGCCAAAAAAACAAAAATCCAAATTTTTTCCTTTTGCTTTGCTTGAATTTATTCAAAAACTGTGGGAGTCTAGTTTTCAAAATGGGGTCATTTGTGGGGGTTCTCTATGGTTTTGGGCGCTCAAGAACTCTACAAGTGGGCAATGGGGCCTAAAAGGACTTCAAGCAAAATTTGTGTTCCGAAAGCCACCGGTCGCTCCTTTCATTTTGGGCTCCGTTGTGTATCCAGACATAAAATTAGGGCCACAATGGGTATGTCTCTGAACACGGGACAAACAGGGGTATCCATTTTTGGGTGCAAGTCTTCCTTCATATGTGTACTGTACAAAAAAAGCTGTTTTTAAAATGACAGAATTGTCGAAAAAACGAAAATCACAATTTTTTTCCTTTTGCTTGGTTTGAATTCATTCAAAAACTGTGGGGTCAAAATATGCAGTACACCCCTAGATAAATTCCTTAAGGGGTCTAGTTTTCAAAATGGGGTCATTTGTGGGGGTTTTCTATGGTTTTGGGCGCTCAAGAACTCTACATGTGTGCTATGGGGCCTAAAAGGACTTCAAGCAAAATTTCTGTTTTGAAAGACACTGACTACTCCTTTCATTTTGGGCCCCGTTGTGGACTCAGATATAACAATGGGGCCACAATGGGTATATTTCTGAACACGGGAGAAATAGGGGTATCCATTTTGGGGTGTAAATCCTGATTTTCATGTATACTATAGGAAAAAAATATGTCTTTAAAATGACAGATTTGCAAAAATATGAAATTTTACTTTTTCTCCTCTAAATTGAATTAATTCCTGAAAAAAAACTGTGGGGTCAAAATACTCATGACACCCCTCAGTGAATACACTAAGGGGTGTAGTTTTTAAAATGAGGTCATTTGGGGGGTATCTATTATTCTGACACTCATGAGCCTTTCCAATCTTGGCTTGGTATAGGAAAACAAAGTGTTCCTCAAAATGCTAAAAAGTAATGTTAAATTTGTACGTCTCCTAAATGGTTAAAAAACAACGAAAGTTTTTCCAATGTGTGCCCAAAATAAAGTAAACGGGTGCAAATATAAATCTTAGCAAAAATTTCTATATTATGTTTGCACATATTTAAGATATTGCAGTTGGAAATGTAAAAAAATGACGATTTTTTCAAAATTTTCCCAATTTTGGCGCTTTTAATAAATAAACACAATTTCTATCAGTCTATTTTTTCCGCCTAAATGAAGAACAACATGTGGCGAAAAAAACAATGTCAGAATCGCTTGGATATGCAAAACCTTTCTGGTGTTTTTCCATGTTAAAGTGACACATGTCAGATTTGCAAAATTTGGCCTGGTCATTAAGGCGCAAACAGGCTTGGTCACTAAGGGGTTAAAAAAAGAAAACAGAAACAATATGAAACTCAGTCATAATAACTAGAGATGAGCGAGCACCAAAATGCTTGGGTGCTCGTTACTCGGGACGAAAATTTCACGATGCTCGAGGGTTCGTTTTGAGTAACGTACCCCATTGAAGTCAATAGGCGACTCAAGCATTTTTGTATTTCGCCGATGCTCGCTAAGGTTTCCATTTGTGAAAATCTGGGCAATTCAAGAAAGTGATGGGAACGACACAGAAACAGATAGGGCAGGCGAGGGGCTACATGTTGGGCTGCATCTCAAGTTCCCAGGTCCCACTATTAAGCCACAATAGCGGCAAGAGTGCCCCCCCCTCCCAACAATTTTTACTTCTGAAAAGCCCTCATTAGCAATGCATACTTTAGCTAAGCACCACACTACCTCCAACAAAGCACAATCACTGCCTGCATGACACTCCGCTGCCACTTCTCCTGGGTTACATGCTGCCCCCCCCCCCCACCCCCGCACGACCCAGTGTCCACAGCGCACACCAAAGTGTCCCTGCGCCGCCTTCAGCTGCCCTCATGCCACACCACCCTCATGTCTATTTATAAGTGCGTCTGCCATGAGTAGGAACCGCACGCACACACTGCAGAGGGTTGGCATGGCTAGGCAGCGACCCTCTTTAAAAGGGGCGGGGCGATAGCCCACAATGCTGTACAGAAGCAATGAGAAATATAATCCTGTGCCACCGCCATCAGGAGCTGCACACGTGGCCATAGCAATGGGGAACCTATGTGCCATGCCCCAGTCAGACCGCGTTTTTTTATAAATAGTCACAGGCAGGTAAAACTCCGCAATTGGAATTCCGTGTGCACCCACAGCATGGGTGGCTCCCTGGAACCCACCGGCTGTACATAAATGTATCCCATTGCAGTGCCCTGGACAGCAGAGCTAACGTCAGATTAAATGCAGGTGGGCTTGGGCCCACACTGCATGCCCCAACCAGACTGGGGTTTTTAATTCATAGACACAGGCAGGTACAACTCCCTATTGTGAAGTCCGTGTGGACCCACAGCATGGGTGGCTCCCTGGAACTCACCAGCGGTACATAAATATATCCCATTGCAGTGCCCAGCACAGCTGAGGTAATGTCATGTTTAATGCAGGTGGGCTTTTTTTTTTCCCAAATTTTTTTGAAAAAGCCCACTGCCTATATAGACAGTATGTCTCTTTCACCTTTCCCACTGTCCCTGCCTCACCACTACTGGCCCTATACTATGTAAAATTACTGCAGACTGAGGACGCAATGCTCTGCACGGCCGATATACAAAAAAAAAAAAAAGTGCAACACTGCTAAAAGCAGCCTCAACAGTACTGCACACGGTCAGATGTGGCCCTAAGAAGGACCGTTGGGGTTCTTGAAGCCTAAAATAACTCCTAACACTCTCCCTATAGCAGCTCCGGCATCAGCAGCACTTTCCCTGATCTATGTCAGAACGCATCTGTGGCGAGCTGCGGGAGGGGCCGATTTAAATACTCGGGTGACACCTGATCTCGCCAGCCACTCACTGCAGGGGGGTGGTATAGGGCTTGAACGTCGCAGGGGGAGATTGTAATGCCTTCCCTGTCTTTCAATTGGCCAGAAAAGTGCGCTAACGTCTCAGAGATGAAAGTGAAAGTAACCCGAACATCGCGTGGTACTCGACTCGAGTAACGAGCATCTCGAACACTCTAATACTCGAACGAGTATCAAGCTCGGACGAGTACGTTCGCTCATCTCTAATAATAACATTTATTATCTTTATAACCTACAACATATGGAGAACGTTGTGTTATGTCAGTTGAGGGGTGTGACAACTCCCCCCCCCCCAAAAAATAAATAAAAATGCAAACTCTAAAAAAATGACATGCCACTGTATCTCCAAAGCAGGAGCTAATCGGTCATTTTTATGGTGATTTTTGAATTCAACAGAAGGAAATACATAAGAATATGCTAATTGTGAGCCAGAAACAAAATCATCGTTGAGCAGTGTTATTATTGTCTGCAGATCTGCACTTACAGAATATCCACTGACAAACCACACAACAGAGTGAAGATCACATCTACAATTGTGGCTAGTACACGTGGCTACTGGATGTGTCACAGATAAGAGGAACATTTTACAGGGTGTTATATTGGGGATGAAAAAAAGATTTGAGACTGGAGTAAAAGTGTTAAAGCTTATCTAGGAAAAATTGATCAAGAGTCGAGAAAAGCAAAATCTGTGAATACAAAGTAAACTTCCAGTAAATCAGCTGTTAAATTCCCAGAACTGTAGAAGTCTGGATTCATATGTGCACATTTTTGTCACACATACGATATTGACCAGCCTACTTTTCAACTCCTCCTTTTCGTATCTACCTCTGGTTTACGCTGAGAAAGATACAAAAAAAGCTGCCAAAACCTGCACATGTGAGATCCTGTCCTGTACTCTCTTCATTATAATATCCAGTACTTGAGGAGTAAAAAGATCAAATATAATTTAAAGCATACTATATGTGAGAAAACATGTTAGTCATTCTATATTCATGCCTATAACAGACTACATAACAGATACAGTATATATCATACGGTAATTTCAGTGTTTCTAAGAAGTGGTCTGGATGCTGAAATCTCACTGACTGAGAAAGTGAAGGAGCAGAAGTACTCAGCTATCTGCCAGTGGCACATATATTCTGTACACTTATATGTACGGTGCTGTGAGCAGGGGCATAAACAGCTTAGCATGCACAAGGCGCAGCTTTGCACTTCTGCTCATTCGTGTTTGGGATCAGTTGGGTCTCCGCACCTGAACTGCCACTGATGAAAATGTTTGAGATGTCACTATGATATCTCAGAGGGCTTTTTCTTAGTTCAGTTACCCTTTTAGAAATATATCTATATCTGCAGGTTGATACGCATTTTTTCATGTATTTCTGCTTCATTTTTTTAAAATCACAGCAAAATATTTTATTTTCTTTTTTACTAGAAAAAACAAAGTTACAAACAAAACATTTAGGACATTTAAAAACATGAAGTGTAATGTGGTTACATTATATCACTGGAAGAGATGCACAGTTCTGTGAGTCCGGCCATCTGGTAGTGGCAGCAAAACATGACAAGTAGACGAGTAGTTCCTGACTTTTCTATTCAGAATCTGCAGCAATAATCAACATGTTGTGGATTTTAGGATCTGTAGCATGTTCTTTATATTTTCAGATTTTGTTCTCAAGCATGTGAATGGTATGTACACGTCACAATCCACTTGTATTACTGGCAGCATTGGGGCACAGAATGTGTGCCTACACCCAGCAGAATTCTGAGAGTGTGAACAGTGCCTTGTATGGGGTGTACCCTAAGCTGTTTGCTAGATAGGCTAATCCAGTGGTGACCAAACTTTTTTCAGCTATAGAGCCTTTTTTGAAGCAAAAAATTCTCATTGAGGCCCAAGGTGTATTTGGGGGAGGGGTTAGGGGCATGGCTTGTCATAACATATGGATGGGCTATTGATTTACATTATATTTTAAATTAACATGCTGTTGAATTAAATCCCGCACCACACGTCAATATCTGTACAGGTGTTTTGCAGATTTTTTCATTAGCGTGGGGATGAAATTTTGAAAATCCCATCAACTTTACTACTACAACTATTGTAAGTTCCGCAACAAATATTCTATGCGTAGTAATAGTGACCTCTATATTGGTGGCCTCAGTAGTAATAGTGACCCCTACAGTGACCCAAGTAGTAATATTGTTCCCTATAGTGGCCCCAGTAATAATAATGACACTTATATTGTCCCAGTATTAACAGTAACCCCCACAGTGGCCCAAGTAGTAATATTGTTCCCTTTAGTGGCCTCAGTAATAATAATGACACTTATATTTGTCCCAGTAGTAATAGTGACCCCTATCAGAGCCCCAGTATTCATAGTGACTCCTTTTTGCAGCCCCAGTAGTAATAATATTCTCCACAGTGGCCTCAGTAGTAATAGTGTCCCCTATAATGGCCCCAGTAGTAATAGCAACCCCTATTGAGGCCCCAGTAGAATTAATGACCCCTATTGTTGCCCAGTACTAATAGATGACCCCCATTGTGGCCCCAGTAGTAATAGGGGACCCTTATTTTGGCACCAGTAGTAATAGGTGACCCCTATTGCGGCCCCCATAGTAATAGCGTTCTTAAATGCATAGCAACACATATGATCAGAGTCAGCTAATGGAATCCACACAGATATGCAAACGCAGGTTCTGTTCCTCACTAGAGCCTGTTCAAACACTGCTACATTAGTGAGTAGAGAGGGTACACAGATTCTTGGTCGGAGGCCCTGATAGTCGCTCGTGGAACTCCAAGAGCTCTGTGGAGCACAATTTGGGAAACACTGGTTTAATCTCTTATCTACAAATTACAGAGTCAGAATGCGTAGCAAGCTTTTATTTTATATCTATGTATATAAAGACGAAAGCCCTCACTGACTTACTGACTGACTCACTGACTGACTCGCCAATAATTCTCCAACTTCCCAATGACGTAGTAACATGAAATTTGGCAAGAACATAGATTATGTCCAAAATAGGAAAAGTAAAGAGGTCCCAACTCGATTATTTAATTCTAGCGCAAAAGCATTAGCGTCAAAATTTTATGTACATTATCTAATTCTCTCACTTCCCAATGTCATAGAAACTAAAAATTTGGCACGAGCATTGATTATGTCATAAATAGGAAAAGCTAATAGGTCCTAACTGGATTATTCAATTCTAGCGTAAAAGAATTGGCATCCAAATTTTATGTACGGAATCTAATTCTCTCACTTCTTGGTATAATAAAAAGTTGAAATTTGTCACGAGCATTGATTATGTCATAAATAGGAAAAGATGATGGTTCCCAACTCGATTATTCAATTCTAAGCGCAAACAAATTAGCGTCCAAATTTTACGTACGGAATCTAATTCTCTCACTTCCCGATGTCATAAAAACTTGAAATTTGGCATGTGCATTGATTATGTCATAAATAGGAAAAGTTAATGGGTCCAAACTCGATTGTTCAATTTTAGGTGCAAAAGAATTAGCGTCCAAATTTTAAGTACGGAATCTAATTCTCTCACTTCCCGATGTCATAAAAACTTGAAATTTGACCCGAGCATTGATTATGTCATAAATAGGAAAAGCTAATGGATCCAAACTCGATTATTCAATTCTAAGCGCAAAAGAATTAGCGTCCAAATTTTACACACGGAATCTAATCCTCTCACTTCCCGGTGTCATAGAAATGGGAAATTTTGCACGGGCATTGATTATATCTTAAACAGGAAAAGCTAATAGGTCCCAACTCTATTATTTAATTCTATGCGCAAAAGAATTAGCATCCACATTTTACGTACGAAATCTAATTCTCCCACTTCTTGGTGTAATAGAAACTTGAGATTTGGCACGGGCATTGATTGTGTCATAAATATGAAAAGCTAATGGGTCCCAACTTTATTATTCAATACCAAGCGTGAAACAATTAGCGTCCAACTTTTACGTACGGAATCTAATTCTTTCACTTCCCGGTGTCATAGAAACTTGAAATTTGGCACAGGCATTGACTATGTCATAAATTGGAAAAGGAAATGGGTTCCAACTCGATTATTCAATTCTAAGCGCAAAAGAATTAGCGTCCAAATTTAACATACGTAATCTAATTTTTTCACTTCCTGATGTCAATTTATATAAAGGAAACATCGCATGGTTGCCTCCACGTGGTGTTTCCTGGGTAACGCAAAGACCCATGCAAAATGGTGAACATATTTTTTTTTCCCCAGGATCTCTAAAGTAACCACGACTTCATAAGATTTTCCATGTGAACACCAGATAAACACCAGTACCAAATTAACTCGGGCGAAGCCGTGTATATCAGCTAGTACTGTATATATTTACACCAGTCAGCCATTACATTAAAGGTATTAACAATATTACGGCTCAGTCAGATAGGCATTTGCTTTCTAAGCATTTTTTTGCCGCAAACGCACAAAAATTTGCGTGACCGAAGCAGACTGAAAAAAAAATGCACTTGGCTGTGTTTATGCACACATAAAGTGTGCTGACCATTATCCCTGCTGTGGCTGTGACAGCTGCAGCAGGGGATTACTTGGATGTGAAACCCCTGGATGCTGCTACATCCAGGGGTTTCACATTTAGTCAATGAGGCCAGTAGCAGCAGGAAGTCTCCTTGTCACTGAACACTGTGACAAGTGGACTCCTCACGGAGATTGAAAATCCTCCGCCACAGCTGTCACAGTTGTGGCAGATGACCGCAATGCTGTCCCATTGAATTCAATGGAGATGGCACCATTGAAAGCAGTGAGATGCTGGCAGCCCCTGCAGTAATTTTCGGTGAAGGGCTTTAAATATAAGCCCTTCCCTGAAAATTATCCCTGAAATGTGTAAAACATATATATATATATATATATATATATATATATATATATATATATATATATATATATACTCACGTCTCTGCAGCTGCTAGAGCTCAGGCGCATTCAGCCGCCTCTTCTGAACTGCTGTTAAAATCCCTGTCTGCTGAAAGGGCTGCCTCTGATTGGCTGAGCACTGTGACCAATCAGAGGCAGCACTCGGCTATTAAATGACAGCTTAGTGCTGTCTGTGACTGGTCACTGTGCTCAGCAAATCAGAGACAGCTCTTTCAGCAGCAGGGTTTTTAAACCCCCGCTGCTAAAAGCACTTCACAGCAGTTCAGGGTGAAGATGCGACTGGATGAGCCTGAGTCCCAGCAGCTGCGGTGAGGTGAATATATATATATATATGGGAGAACATTGCGCTTCTGTGCCACAGCTGTGACACAGGATCACAGTCTTCAATGTATGTTCTCAATTCTGACAGCAGCGCAGATACCCAACAGATCATCGCTAGTTGATGGAGGTAATTCTTCTATTCTGCCCTCCTCCATTGACATTAAATAGGCAGTCATTCATAAGTGAAAGTTTACCTGTTTACAAGAGCCAATTTGTTTTTCAGTTTGCATATAAAGACTGAACAATGCTTCTACTGATCTACCTAATCCTGATATTTCTGTCTCAGTATGGGGTCCTACCATAACTCCTAGGCAGTTTGCCTGTTATCTTGAGGTTATTTGTCTCAGATATTTCCTTTTAGTCCTTATATATCACCTGCACCCTAAAAACATCTTCAGGGTTCGCCCTTTTCTTACTGTGGAAATAGCAAAAACTTATATTTGCTCTAATTAATTCTCCTCTTGCTATTACTAGGTCTTAATCCATCTTCTTCCTGAACTCTCCCTTCTCTATAGTGTGTGCTGAATGTACTAATCAGGGTCATCTTCCTGTCCTCCACAATGTCTCCACCCTGTGATAGTCGCTGCACTGGATGCCCATCCACTAGAGAACATGACTAATTGTCTAATCTGACCTATAAAGCGTCCAACAGTCCTGCACCTATATTTCTTGTTTTATTTCTGTATACCACCCTAACCATGCTCTATGTTCTGCCAACGATCTATGATTAACCTCTCTACTAAGGCTGAATGTTGGATTAATAATACATGATTTGCATAAAGTTGCTGAAAGATTGTCTAAAACAGAGAACCATATTGATGAAAAGGAAAAGAAAAGTGCTCCTATGCAGGATACGATTAGTAAATGCGAGCAGTTTGTACTTTGCAATGTAAAGCAGATAATTTAGAAAATAGACTAAAGTCCCATTTACATGCAAAGATAATCTTTCAAACTGTTTGCAGAGCCCAGTGTGTGACTAATCACATGCCCTGCTGTGCAAACAGCTGCACTGTTCTCCTTGGAGCTGCTGGCAGAATACAATGTAACCTCCCGACTCCCACATGCACACACAGCATGTGGTCTATAGTGAGATACTTTATCTCTCTATGGCTGAACAATGGATTTTAAGTTCACCTTAAAATCATTATTCAGATGAGAAGTGCACAACAACAGCAGATAGATGTAATGATTATTTGCTCATTTCCGGTCATTTGAACGAATTTTGAGTGGTAATCGTGTAAATGGACCTTAAAGGGGTGGTCTCGCGAAACCAAGTGGGGTTATACACTTCCGTATGGCCATATTAATGCACTTTGTAATGTACATTGTGCATTAAATATGAGCCATACAGAAGTTATTCCACTTACCTGCTCCGTTGCTAGCGTCCTCGTCTCCATGGTTCCGTCTAAATTCGCTGGCAGCTTGCTTTTTTAGACGCGCTTGCGCAGTCCGGTCTTCTCCATTCAGCACGAGCCGCTTCAGTGTGCTCCCCGCTACAGCTCTTCTGCGCATGCGCAGACGAGCTGTCACTGCTCGGGAGCGCGCTGAAGCGGCCATTCTGCACCTTCCTCTGTTAGAGGAAGGTGCAGAAACTGGAGCTGCCCAGCGGAGAAGACCAGCCCAGCCCAGCAGCCCCGAGAAGCCTCCCAGGTAAGTGATGGGTCGGGGGGGGCTGCCGCTGCGCCGGGGGGGGGGCTGCCGCTGCGCCGGGCTGCGCCGGGGGGGGGCTGCCGCTGCGCCGGGGGGGGCTGCCGCTGCGCCGGGCTGCGCCGGGGGGGGGGGCTGCCGCTGCGCCGGGCTGCGCCGGGGGGGCTGTCGCTAGGCCGGGGGGGCTGCCGCTGCGCCGGGGGAGCTAGCGCTAGGCCGGGGGGGCTGTCGCTGCGATGGGGGGGGCTGTCGCTAGGCCGGGGGAGCTGTCGCTAGGCCGGGGGGGCTGTCGCTAGGCCGGGGGGGCTGTCGCTAGGCCGGGGGAGCTAGCGCTAGGCCGGGGGGGCTGTCGCTGCGATGGGGGGGGCTGTCGCTAGGCCGGGGGGGCTGTCGCTAGGCCGGGGGAGCTGTCGCTAGGCCGGGGGGGGGGCTGTCGCTAGGCCGGGGGGGGCTGTCGCTAGGCCGGGGGAGCTAGCGCTAGGCCGGGGGGGCTGTCGCTGCGCCGGGGGAGCTAGCGCTAGGCCGGGGGGGCTGTCGCTGCGATGGGGGGGGCTGTCGCTAGGCCGGGGGGGCTGTCGCTGCGCCGGGGGAACTAGCGCTGGGGAGCCGGGGGCTAGCGCCGGTTACCTGCTGTCTGGTCGGCGGCTGCGGGGCGTCTGGTCGGCGGCTGCGATGCGTCCGGTTGCCATGGAGACACAGCTGGCGGCGTCTCGGGAGCGCGCACGTCGGGCTGCAGCGAGCGACTGGGAAAGAGCCGGCGGCCATCTTGAGGAAACTTTTATAACTTGCTGAAACGCTGGAACGGTAAGTACGAACCAGCTAGAAATGTCATTTACAGGGGGGCTTAGTAATGTGTGTTTAATGGGGGGGACTGGGCAAAAAAAAAAATTAACTGCTTCCTCGAGACATCTCCTTTAAGGAGAATTAATAATAATAATCTTTATTTGTATAGCCAACTTATTCCGCAGTGCTTTAAAAGCACATGGGGAACACAAGCAATGCAAAAATTACAGAAATGACAAGTTACATGTGGTATTCAATTATTTGGAAACAAAGAGGGTGATAACAGAAGGTATAGTGGCATGTTTTGGAGAAAGGAAGAACACAGCAATGTGACGATAATATACAGATTTTAGGACACAAACAGGCTGGGGGTAGTACAGGAGGTATGGGGCAGGAAGTGTACATGATAAGCAAAAGTGGCAAGCCATAGGGAGAGGCAGGGGGCATGTTGTGGGAGTTGGGGACTAGATCAGGAGGTTTGGTATGCTTCTTTGAAGAGGTGTGACTTTGAGGTGCATCAGAAGCTCGGTGCTATGGGGATCGCCTGGATATATTGGGGTAGAGGTTTCCAGAGGATTGGTGCTGCTTTAGAGTAGTTCTGGAGGCGAGCAAGTGGGGTTCATATTAAAGGGCTGCTTAGTCTGAGTGTGTTAGCAGAGTGAAGCGTGCAGATTGGGTGATCCATGGACAGGAGGGAAGTGATAATGGTTGGCATGGTGCCATAGAGAGCATTGTGGGTGAGGGTGATGAGTTTGAATTAAGTTCTTTAGTGTATGGGCAGCCAATGCAGTGACTGGCATAGTACAGGGATGTCTGAGAAGTGGCTAGATATGAAAATGAGACTAGCTTCAACATTTAATATGGATAGGAGAGGTGAGTGTCTGGTGTAGGGAAGGCCAATGAACAAGTGGCAGTAGTCTAATCAGTAACGCATGAGGGCGACAACGAGTGTCTTTAGTCTATCCTTGGTGAGGAACGGACTAATTTTAGCAATATTTCTGAGGTGCAGATGGCATGTTTGGGCCAAAGATTGAATATGGGATGGGGGAGGCGAGGTAAAGGGGTGTCTGGGGGTTATGATGGTTCCGGTTACTGATATGAAGATGTTGAGATATTGGGGGGAGGTCAGCTGGTTGAGAGCAAAAGGACAAGGAGGTCAGTTTTTGAGAGGTTTAGTTTGAGAAAAAGGAGGACATAGCGTTAGAGACCGCAGAAAGACCGTCAATGATTTTTTTGAGGAAAGGTGCAGAGAAGTCGTGGGAAGAGGTGTATAACTGGATGTCGTTAGTGTAGAGATGGTATTGGAGGCTGAATCTGCAGATGGTTTATACAATTGGGTCTGTAAACAGAGAAGAGGAAGACCGAGCCCTGTGGGACCCAAGCAGCAAGGAGAAGCAGAGAGGAGATAGAGCCAGTGAAGCACATGCTGAAAGAGTGGTCAAAGAGGTGGGAGGAGAACCAGTGAGGAGCTGTTACCCTACAACTCCAGATCAGACGACAGGTGCGGTGGAGGAGTAGGTGATATCATCTCGCCAAATTTCACCTTCCAAGTCATCCCCTTGACTCTCTCACCTACAACTATTTTGTCCGCTATCCCTGCATGTTACAGTCATATACCGACACCTAGGTCTCACCCGCCTGTTCCTGGACCATTTTGCTGCCTGTCTCTCCCATTTCCTATCCTGCGAACTCCCAACCCTTATCATTGGTGATTTCCACATCCCCACCAACGACCCAATCTCGCCATCTGCCTCCCAGATTTTAACGCTCACCTCCCACCTCAAACTATTACAACTCTTAGAATCCCCCACTCATAAAGATAGCAACACTCTTGACCTAATTTTCCTCCACCTCTGCACTGCCTCCACTTTACTAACTTCGACCTCACACTGTATGAAGTATCTGGGATCAAATGTCTTATCCAATTGAATACTGCAGTTAAATAACTAATTTCGACAGGGCAGGGAACAGGTACACTCAATGTTCACCTACACTCTGCACATTAACACCCTCATCTTCATACTAACCTAAACCGCTATTGTCACTACAAGCCTTAACACTTTCTTCTAATGCCCAGCCCCAACACACTCCATCCACATCAGCACTTACCTGCTCTCCTTTCCCATGTACAGCTCTCACACACTCCTCACCTTCCTTAAATGCCTCCATTATACTCTCACCACCGCCAAGAAACACCATAGCCACGCTCACAAATCCCCCAATTACTTGCTCATGCTCGGTTCCCTACTATTTTTTCTGCAGTGGATATCTCCCCCAATCCTGGCCCTCCCCGCACTGTTCAATGCCAAAACCTTCCCCCAGTCACACCAAAACACCCCCAAAGCCCAACCATTATCCCACTTACACCCTCCCTGTCCCCTTCAAATGCACCCTTTGAAATTCCCAATCCACGTTCAACAAACCCCCAACCATCCACAACCTCTTCATTACTGTGTGTCTCAACCTGCTTGCCATCACTGAGACATGGAGACAGCAGTCCGATTCTGCCTCCCCTGCTACATTGTTCTTTGATGGCCATTCTAACCAAGTGACCAAGCCTACTTGTGGCTTAATGACTATGGAAATATGGCAAGTGTCACTTAAACATAAAATAAATTTGCAAACATAATGTACACGTTTGATGGAATATGTATTTTCATCTGTTTACTTAATTCTGGACACATATTTGAAAAGCTTCAGGTTTTTTAACCATTTAGGAGATGTACAAATTTAACATTGATTATTAAAGTTTTGAGGAACATTTTGTTTTCCTACACCAAGCCAAGATTTCAAGGGCTCATAGTGTGCGAAAAAAGATCCCCCCACAAATGACACCTTAATGTATTTACTGAGCGGTGTCATGAGTAATTCGACTCCACCGTTTTTTTCAAGAGTTTATCTAATTTACAGGAAAAAAAATATATAATTTTGTATATTTGCAAATATGTCATTTTAAATACAGGTTTTTTTTTATAGTGCACATGAAAATGAGGTTGTGCACCTCAAAACAGATATCCCGGTTTGTCCTGTGTTCAGAAACATACACATAGTGGACCTAATTGTATATCTCTATTCACAACGGGGCCCAAAACGAAAAAAGCTTTCAGAACAGAAATTTTGCTTGAAGGTGTTTGAGGCCTCATTGCACTCTTGTAAAGCCCTTGAGTTGCCTAAAAGATGGAGAACCCCCACAAAATACCCTATTTTGAAAACTAGACGCCTTAAAAATGTTATTTTTTTTGGACAACACACATATATGAATGAAGACTTCCACCCCAAAAATGGATACCCCTGTTTATCCTGTGTCCAGAAACATACATATTGTAGCCCCTATCTGCTTACAGGATGCATGGCTAAGACTGTAATAGAGGAAACACCCTTGGGCTTTCAGGGAACAACTGAATAAATTCCAAGCCCCATTGCACACTTGTGAAGAAAAAAAATAAATAAAACAAATTGACTCCCTAAAAAGAATCTTCCCCCTCCATTTTGGTATTTCTCTAAATCTTAGATAAAATTAGTAAAGTAAAACTGTGTGGTATGTCTCAAAACAGGGATAATTACAAAGCTCTGGTTAGGATGAGCACATGTGGCAATAAAACCACTAATCTCTCCTCTTTCCATGGTTGCTGCAAACCCAACACTTTTTTTTTTTTTTTTTTTTTTGGGGGGGGTATTTCTTAACCTCAGTGACAGGGATGGGGTGTAGAAAGTGGCTCTCTGTGAACCTTAGCCTTTCCTCAGACTCTTAAGCTTGCTGAGGTACAGTGGTCTCACATAGAAGGTGCTCAACAAGCTGCTTCTAGAACTCCAGTGAGGTGAGAGTTCCCCAGGACCTCTTGTAGAGTATATAGTCATTATGTGTAGCAATCTGCATAAGGTTGATCACCTTTCTATACCATTGGATAATGACCATCATGTGACTGGGGACTTCTCACCTAGGCCTCCGGTCATTGCTTCAGGCTCTCGGCTTTGGTAGCTAGAAGCAAGGAGATTTGAAATTTCCTGGGCCCTTCCCTACTTCTGCACATGCATCTGCCATTTTGCCAGCTGGCATATGCGCAGAAACTGGGTAGGTATGTGGAGAATGATCCCATCGGGGAACAAATCTGGAGGCCTCCGGTAAAAAAACTTTATCCCTCTCACCAATCAAATCGGTGAGGAGGGCTGAAACTTAAACTTTTTAAGCTTTTTAAAACTTTTACGTGATCACCATTATTCATTGGATATCAGCTAGAGATGAGCGAACGTACTCGTCCGAGCTTGATACTCGTTCGAGTATTAGCGTGTTTGAGATGCTCGTTACTCGGAACGAGTACCACGCGATGTTCGAGTTACTTTCAGTTTCCTCTCTGAGACGTTAGCGCGCTTTTCTGGCCAATTGAAAGACAGGGAAGGCATTACAACTTCCCCCTGCGTCGTTCAAGCCCTATACCACCCCCCTGCAGTGAGTGGCTGGCGAGATCAGGTGTCACCCGAGTATATAAATCGGCCCCTCCCGCGGCTCGCCTCAGATGCGTTGTGAGATAGCTGAGGGACAGTGCTATAGTGTTGGAGCTGCTGTAGGGAGAGCATTAGGAGTTAGTGTAGGCTTCAAGAACCCCAACGGTCCTTCTTAAGGCCACATCTAACAGTGTGCAGTAGTGTGGAGGCTGCTTTTTGCAGTGTTGCATTTTTTTTTTTTTTTGCTATATTGGCCGTGCAGAGCATTGCGCCCTGCAGTAATACTACAGGAATAGAATTGTGTAGGCAGGGCTAGAAGACATCTTATAGATTGAATATACGCAGTGGTCCTTGTGCAAAAAAAGATTAGAAAAAAATCTATTTGGCCTGCCTGTCACTCTGCTCAGTGTTCTGGGTCCGTGTGTGCTGGGGGTAAAATTTCTCCAAATAAATACGCAGCCAGCTAAGTGTTACAGCAGGCTTGCGCAAAATTATTTCCTGCCTCTGAAATCACCGCTCTGTTGCACTTAATAACAGACAGTGCAACACTGCAGTTCCGTCACACACATCAGGGACAGAATTGCGTAAGCAGGGACAGAAGACATATATAGATTGAATATACGCAGTGGTCCTTGTGCAAAAAAAGATTAGAAAAAAATCTATTTGGCCTGCCTGTCACTCTGCTCAGTGTTGTGGGTCCGTGTGTGCTGGGGGTAAAATTTCTCCAAATAAATACGCAGCCAGCTAAGTGTTACAGCAGGCTTGCGCAAAATTATTTCCTGGCGTTCCGTAAGCGAACTCAGCCTCAAACCACAGGCCAATAAGCGGCACATTTAATTATAGTGTTGTGTTTCTGCATTCCTGGTAATACAGCATGCTGAGTGGTAGGGGTAGGCCTAGAGGACGTGGGCGCGGCCGAGGACGCAGAAGCCCTAGTCCGGGTGTGGGCACAGGCCGAGCTCCTGATCCTGGTGTAGCGCAGCCGACTGCTGCGGGATTAGGAGAGAGGCACGTTTCTGGCGTCCCCACATTCATAGCCCAATTAATGGGTCCACGCTGTAGACCCTTATTAGAAAATGAGCAGTGTGAGCAGGTCCTGTCGTGGATGGCAGAAAGTGCTTCGAGCAACCTATCGTCCACCTAGAGTTCTGCGCCGTCCACTGCTGCAACTCACAATCCTCTGGCTGCTGCTCCTCCTTCCTCCCAGCCTCCTCACTCCATGAAAATGAGACATTCTGAGGAGCGGGCAGACTCCCAGGAACTGTTCTCGGGCCCCTGCTCAGATTGGGCAGCAGTGGTTCCTCTCCCACCAGAGGAGTTTATCCTGACTGATGCCCAACCATTGCAAAGTTCCCGGGGTCCGGGGGATGAGGCTGGGGACTTCCGGCAACTATCTCAAGACCTTTCAGTGGGTGAGGAGGCCGATGACGATGAGACACAGTTGTCTATCAGTGAGGTAGTAGTAAGGGCATTAAGTCCGAGGGAGGAGCGCACCAAGGATTCTGAAGAAGAGCAGCAGGACGATGAGGTGACTGACCCCACCTGGTTTCCTACGCCTACTGAGGACAGGTCTTCAGAGGGGGAGGAAAGGGCAGCAGCAGGGCAGGTTGCAAGAGGCAGTGTGGTGGCCAGGGGTAGAGGCAGGGCCAGACCGAATAATCCACCAACTGTTTCCCAAAGCGCCCCCTCGCGCCATGCCACCCTACAGAGGCCGAGGTGCTCAAAGGTCTGGCAGTTTTTCACTGAGAGTGCAGACGACCGACGAACAGTGGTGTGCAACCTTTGTCGCGCCAAGATCAGCTGGGGAGCTACGACCACCAGCCTCACCACTACCAGCATGCGAAGACATATGATGGCCAAGCACCCCACAAGGTGGGACGAAGGCCGTTCACCGCCTCCGGTTTGCACCACTGCCTCTCCCCCTGTGCCCCAACCTGCCACTGAGATCCAACCCCACTCTGAGGACACAGGCACTACCGTCTCCTGGCCTGCACCCACACCCTCACCTCCGCTGTCCTCGGCCCCATCCACCAATGTCTCTCAGCGCAACGTCCAGCCGTCGCTAGCTCAAGTGTTTGAGCGCAAGCGCAAGTACGCCGCCGCGCACCAGCACGCTCAAGCGTTAAACGTGCACATAGCAAAATTTATCAGCCTGGAGATGCTGCCGTATAGAGTTGTGGAAACGGAGTCTTTCAAAAGTATGATGGCGGCGGCAGCCCCGCGCTACTCATTTCCCAGTCGCCACTACTTTTCCCGATGTGCCGTCCAGGCCCTGCACGACCACGTCTCCCGCAACATTGTACGCGCCCTCACCAACGCGGTTACTGCCAAGGTCCACTTAACAACGGACACGTGGACAAGCACAGGGGGGCAGGGCCACTATATCTCCCTGACGGCACATTGGGTGAATTTAGTGGAGGCTGGGACCGAGTCAAAGCCTGGGACCACTCACGTCCTACCCACCCCAGAATTGCGGGCCCCAGCTCGGTGCTGGTATCTGCGGCGGTGTATGCTTCCTCCACTAAACCACCCTCCTCCTCACCGCAACCTCTGTCTCGTAATCAAGATGTGTCAGCAGCAGCACGTCGCCAGCAGTCGGTGTCGCGCGGCGTGGCAGCACAGCGGTGGGCAAGCGTCAGCAGGCCGTGCTGAAACTATTCAGCTTAGGAGATAAGAGGCACACGGCCCACAAACTGCTGCAGGGTCTGACAGAGCAGACTGACCGCTGGCTTGCGCCGCTGAGCCTCCAACCGGGCATGGTCGTGTGTGACAACGGCCGTAACCTGGTGGCGGCTCTGCAGCTCGGCAGCCTCACGCAGAGGCCATGCCTGGCCCACGTCTTTAATTTGGTGGTTCAGCGCTTTCTGAAAAGCTACCCACGCTTGTCAGACCTGCTTGGAAAGGTGCGCCGGCTCTGCGCACATTTCCGCAAGTCCCACACGGACGCTGCCACCCTGCGCACCCTGCAACATCGGTTTAATCTGCCAGTGCACCGACTGCTGTGCGACGTGCCCACACGGTGGAACTCTACGCTCCACATGTTGGCCAGGCTCTATGAGCAGCGTAGAGCTATAGTGGAATACCAACTCCAACATGGGCGGCGCAGTGGGAGTCAGCCTCCTCAATTATTTTCAGAAGAGTGGGCCTGGTTGGTAGACATCTGCCAGGTCCTTGGAAACTTTGAGGAGTCTACCCAGATGCTGAGCAGGGATACTGCAATCATTAGCGTCACCATTCCTCTGCTATGCCTCTTGAGAAGTTCCCTGCAAAGCATAAAGGCAGACGCTTTGCACTCGGAAACAGAGCCGGGGGAAGACAGTATGTCGCTGGATAGTCAGAGCACCCTCCTGTCTATATCTCAGCGCGGTGAGGAGGAGGAGGAGGAGGAGGAGGAGGAAGATGAGGAGGAGGGGGAAGACACAGCTTGGCCCACTGGTGAGGGTAGACATGCTGGTGGCCTGTCATCCTTTCAGCGTGTATGGCCTAAGGAGGAGGAGGAGGAGGATCCTGAAAGTGATCTTCCTAGTGAGGACAGCCATGTGTTGCGTACAGGTACCCTGGCACACATGGCTGACTTCATGTTAGGATGCCTTTCTCGTGACCCTCGCATTACACGCATTCTGGCCACTACGGATTACTGGGTGTACACACTGCTCAACCCACGGTGTAAGGAGAACCTTTCCACTCTCATACCCGAAGAGGAAAGGGGTTCGAGAGTTTTGTTATACCACAGGACCCTGGCGGACAAACTGATGGTAAAATTCCCATATGACAGCGGTAGTGGCCGAAGGCGCAGTTCCGAGGGCCAGGTACCAGGGGAGGCGCGGAGATCAGGCAGGATGTACAGCACAGGCAGGCCAACACTCTTTAAGGCCCTTGACAGCTTTATGGCTCCCCAGCAAGACTGTGTCACTGCTCCCCAGTCACGGCTGAGTCGGCGGGAGCACTGTAAAAAGATGGTGAGGGAGTACGTAGCCGATCGCACGACCGTCCTCCATGACGCCTCTGCCCCCTACAACTACTGGGTGTCGAACCTGGACACGTGGCCTGAACTCGCGCTGTATGCCCTGGAGGTGCTTGCTTGTCCTGCGGCTAGCGTCTTGTCAGAGAGGGTGTTTAGTGTGGCTGGGGGAATCATCACAGATAAGCGTACCCGCCTGTCAACCGACAGTGCCGACAGGCTAACACTCATCAAGATGAACAAAGCCTGGATTTCCCCAGACTTCTCTTCTCCACCAGCGGACAGCAGCGATACCTAAGCAATACGTAGGCTGCACCCGCGGATGGAAGCATCGTTCTATATCCCCATCAAAAACGGGGACCTTTTTGCTTCATCAATCTGTGTATAATATTCCTCCTCCTCCTCCTGCTCCTCCTCCTGAAACCTCACGTAATCACGCTGAACGGGCAATTTTTCTTAGGCCCACAAGGCTCAGTCATATAATTTTTCTAAACAATTTTTATACGTTTTAACGCTCATTAAAGCATTGAAACTTTCACCTGAACCAATTTTTATTTTAACTGGGCTGCCTCCTGGCCTAGTTACCAATTAAGCCACATTAACCAAAGCGATTAATGGGTTTCACCTGCCCTCTTGGTTGGCCATGGCCAATTTTTCTGATGTACATTAGTACTGTTGATACAGCAATTTTTGTGGGCCCTCGCCTACAGTGTAATCAAATGAATTTTTAGCCCACCTGCATTACAGCTGACGTTACATCCACTGTGTTGGGCAATGCAATGGGATATTTTTATGTACCGCTGGTGGGTTCCAGGGAGCCGCCCATGCTGTGGGTCCACAGGGAATTATAAATACATCTGTTTCCACTTCTACAGAACCCCAGTCTGACTGGGGCATGCAGTGTGGGCCGAAGCCCACCTGCATTAAGCACGACATTACTACCTCAGCTGTGTTGGGCAATGCAATGGGATATATTTATGTACCGCCGGTGGCTTCCTGGCACCCACCCATGCTGTGGGTCCACAGGGAATTATAAATGCATCTGTTTCCACTTCTAAAGAACCCCAGTCTGACTGGGGCATGCAGTGTGGACCGAAGCCCACCTGCATTAAACATGACATTACCTCAGTTGTGCTGGGCACTGCAATGGGATATATTTATGTACCGCCAGTGGCTTCCTGGCACCCACCCATGCTGTCGCTCCACGGGGAATTATAAATGCATCTGTTTCCACTTCTAAAGAACCCCAGTCTGACTGGGGCATGCAGTGTGGGCAGAAGCCCACCTGTATTAAGCACAACATTACTACCTCAGCTGTGTTGGGCAATGCAATGGTATATTTTTATGTACCGCCGGTGGGTTCCAGGGAGCCACCCATGCTGTGGGTCCACAGGGAATTATAAATGCATCTGTTTCCACTTCTAAAGAACCCCAGTCTGACTGGGGCATGCAGTGTGGGCCGAAGCCCACCTGCATTAAGCAATACATTACTACCTCAGCTGTGTTGGGCAATGCAATGGGATATATTTATGTACCGCCGGTGGCTTCCTGGCACCCACCCATGCTGTGGGTCCATAGGGAGTTGTAAATGCATCTGTTTCCACTTCTAAGGAACCCCAGTCTGACTGGGGCATGCAGTGTGGGCCGAAGCCCACCTGCATTAAACATGACATTACTACCTCAGCTGTGATGGGCACTGCAATGGGATATTTTTATGTACCGCCGGTGGGTTCCAGGGAGCCACCCATGCTGTGGGTCCACAGGGACTTCACAATAGGGAGTTGTACCTGCCTGTGTCTATGAATTAAAAAGCCTGGTCTGACTGGGGCATGCAGACACCTTGACCGAATGAATAGTGTGTGGCACATAGGTTCCCCATTGCTATGCCCACGTGTGCAGCTCCTGATGGCGGTGGCACAGGATTATATTTCTCATTGCTTCTGTACAGCATTGTGGGCTATCGCCCCGCCCCTTTTAAAGAGGGTCGCTGCCTAGCCGTGCCAACCCTCTGCAGTGTGTGCCTGCTTTTCCTGTGGCAGACGCACTTATAAATAGACATGAGTGTGGCATGGCATGAAGGCAGCTGAAGGCTGGGCAGGGACAGTTTGGTGTGCGCTGTGGACACTGAGTCGTGGGGGGGGGGTTGGGCAGCATGTAACCCAGGAGAAGTGGCAGCGGAGTGTCATGCAGGCAGTGATTGTGCTTTGTTGGAGGTAGTGTGGTGCTTGGGAACTTGAGATGCAGCCCAACATGTAGCCCCTCACCTGCCCTATCCGTTGCTGTGTCGTTCCCATCACTTTCTTGAATTGCCCAGATTTTCACACATGGAAACCTTAGCGAGCATCGGCGATATACAAAAATGCTTGGGTCGCCCATTGACTTCAATGGGGTTCGTTATTCGAAACGAACCCTCGAGCATCGCGAAAAGTTCGTCTCGAGTAACGAGCACCCGAGCATTTTGGTGCTCGCTCATCTCTAATATCAGCCATCATGTGACTGGGGACCGCTCACCAATGCTCTGATTACTGTTACAGGCTCTTGGCTGCCTTTGATAGCTGGGAGCAAGGAGATTTTAAATTTCCCAGGCCCTCCCCGGATTCTGTGCATGCAACTGCCATTTTGACGGGGAAGGTCTGTGGAGGATGATCATGTTGGGGAACAAATCCAAAGGCCCCCAATAAGAAGTTTCATCTCCCCTCACTGATCACATCAGTAAGGGGAGATGAAATTTTACCTTTCTAACTTTATTATACATTTTTAAAAGTCTAATGAGATCATTATTCTCCATTGGATAAAGGCGATCACATGACTGGGGGCCGATCACCGTAGAACCCTGCTCCCCCTTTGCTGGTGACATCTCCTGGCTCTCGGCAAGATTTTAAATTCTCAGCTGCTTCCCGGCTTCTGTGCATATGCACCATCATTCTGCTAGTGTTGCAGAGCCCCAGGGACTATTGGTATATGTTTATAGAGTTGGGTCTGGCTTTTTGTTTTTCTCCCTTTTTTCTCCTTCTCGTCCTTTACCATGCAATGTAACGGCTGTCTTAAAGCTTATGTGTAAAATATAAATGATAAATATCATTTATCATTGTTAAAAAGGTTAATATCATTTCTTTTTTTTTCTTTTTTTCTTATCAATATTTTTATTGGTCATTCAAAAGGAGAGTGTTGCAACAGTGGTATACAGGTATCATTCATTGTAGGAATTACATGAACATAGGCTGGTAATAGACAATAATATAGAAACCTATATATTTCTAATAAACATCTGACCATATTTATTAACAGGAATAGAGATATTGAAGGATTGTTAATACAATTTGGGTGTAAGGGGAACAGGGAGGGGAGAGGAGGGAGGGGCGGTTATGGAAGGTATGGAGGGTATAAGAATGGAAGGGAAAGCTAGGAGGAAGAAATATACTGGCGGTAGATAACAACAGAGCAAAAATTTTACAAATTTTACTCTTATAACTAAGCTTGTAACTGAAGTTTTTCTTAACCACCTGGAGTGTCCTTAAATAGGGAATAGGCGCAACTATGGATTTCACATCTCATTAAAATTAGAGATTGTATTGTTACGTAGGGCTATAATTTTTTCGAACACACCATGTTCTGAGATCAAGTGGGAGAGATCTAGGATGTTAGGGATCGTTTCTGATTTCCATTTTTTAGCCATTAGAAGTCTAGCGCCTAGTAGGATATGACCTATTAGTTTTTTCATTGGGAGTTGGATCTTACCCGGGTCTATCAGAAGTATAGCTGTTTCTGGGTTGAGTGTAAGATGGAGCCCCGATACTTTATAAATGTGACTATATACTTCTTTCCAGAAACCCGATAGAAGTGGACATGACCAGAATATATGAATCAGAGAGCCTCGACCATCACATTTCCTCCAACAGTGGTCATTCGTGGTTAGACCTCTTTTATTTAATAAAGATGGTGTCAAATACCATCATGTCAAAGTCTTGAGATGAGTGTCGATCAGGTTTGCTCCCTGGGAGGCTTGTTTGGCCCATCTAAAAGCCTTAAGCCATTGATCTAGTGTTATCTTTTGGTTTATGCCTTTTTCCCAATTTAACAGGTGGCATTTTTTCGTAGGTCTTAGCAGTCCAGAAAAATTGTCGTAGAAAGAACGAGTGTATAATTTAGTCTGTGTATGGTTTAGTATGATGTGGGCTATTTTGGGGATTTTAATGTTTTGGGGGTTTAGTATACATAGAAGGGAGCCTATTTGCCTATCTTTGAATAGGTCAGAGTTAGTTAAATGGTATTTATTAGAGATGAGCGAACGTACTCGGTAAAGCACTACTCGTCCGAGTAATGTGCTTTATCCGAGTACCTCCCCGCTCGTCCTGAAAGATTCGGGGAGCACCGCGGAGCGGGGAGCTGCAGGGGAGAGCGGGGAGGAATGGAGGGGAGATCTCTCTCTCCTTCTCTCCCGCCCGCTCTCCCCTGCTCCCCGCCGCAACTCACCTGTCAGCAGCGGTGCTCCCCGAATCTTTCAGGACGAGCGGGGAGGTACTCGGATAAAGCACATTACTCGGACGAGTAGTGCTTTACCGAGTACGTTCGCTCATCTCTAGTATTTATGCATTAAAAGGTGAAAGGGGATGGGACCATCTTTATTGCATATATCTGCAAGAAAACTAGTCCCTTTTTCTATCCATGTATTTAGTTGAATATCAGGTATGAAGTATTCTAGAGTCTTTATCGGTATGTTTTGAAGCGATTGATAGGTGCTTTTATCGGCTGTTTGTAGTAAGCTGTTCCAGGCCTCAAGTGTGGCGTACATAGTTGGGGAGAGGTTGAGAGCTTTTAAACATTTTAGAAGTATAGTAGAGTTTGAGGTTAGAGACGAGGCGTATAGAAGGAGTTTGAGAGGTTTCTGTTTGTTGAATTATAATTCAATTGAGGGCCAGCTTAGATTTGGATTACTATGTGTCCAGGGGAGCAACTGACTTAGTATAGTTGATTTTCGATAGGATTCCAAGTTGGGAAGTCCTAGTCCGCCTTGTAGTCTATTTAAAGAGAGAATAGATGATGATATTCTTGGTTTTTTGTTTAGCCAAGTGTAATTAGAGAGTTGTCTCTGGAAATCCGCTATGGTTGATTTAGGGATTTTAATAAGGAGAGTGCGGAAAAAATTGAGAATTTTTGGTAAGATTATCATTTTCTATATAACTACTCATCCTAGCCATGAGGTGGAACGAAGATTGAAGGAATCCAAGTCTTTTTGGATTTCAGACCAGAGTGGAGGAAAATTAGTTGAGATTAGCTCTGAGGAAGGGTAACATAGTTTTATCCCCAAATAAGGGATATTTTTATTTTGCCATTGAAATGGGAATTCCTTTATTATTTCCTGTTTGAGATCTTTTGGTACATGGAGGCCTAGGATCTGTGATTTGGTTATGTTTAATTTATAAAAAGAAGCTTCTGCAAATCTGGTCAGGGCATAGTAGGTTGGTCTGAGGGATCTAATTGGATTCGTAAGTGTAAGTAGCATGTCATCAGCAAATAGGCTAATTTTATGCTGTCATAGTCCTGCGTTTATCTTGTATATCTGGGTTGTTCCTGATGTGTTCGGCTAGGGGTTCCATGACCAACGTAAATAATAAGGGGGATAAAGGGCAGCCTTGGGGTGTGCCATTTGTAATGGGAAAAGGTTTGTATATAGAACCGTCAACCAGGACTTTCGCTGAAGGGGATGTGTAGAGTGCCTTAATAGCTTTAACCCCTTAATGACGCGGCCATTTTTCGTTTTCCATTTTCGTTTTTTCCTCCCCCCTTTTAAAAAATCGTAACTCCTTTATTTATCCATCGACTTCACTGCATGTTTTTTGCGGGACGAGTTGTATTTTTCAATGGTGCTATTTAAAGTACCATATAATGTACTGAAAAAGTTTAAAAAAATTCTAAGTGGAGTAAAATGAAAAAAAAAACGACATTTCGCCATCTTTTAGTGCGTCTTGCTTCTACGGCGCACAAACTGCAACAAAAATGACATGATAACTTTATTCTATGGGTCGGTACGATTACTACGATACCAAACTTGTATAGTTTTTTTTTACTATGCTCCTCTTTTTTTTTTTCAAAGACATTAAATTTTTTTCAATTATTTTCTGCCATCATTTTGTGCGCGCGATAACTTTTTAATTTTTTCGTCGACGTAGTTGATCAAGGTCTCATTTTTTGCGGAATGTCCTGTAGTTTCTGATAGTATCATTTTGGAGTACATACGACTTTTTGATCGCTTTTTATTGTGTTTTTTCTGGGAGACAGGGTAACTTAAAAAGTGCATTTCTGGCGTTCTTCATTTTTTTTTCGGACGACGTTCACCGTGCAGGAAAAATAATGTGCTACTTTGATAGTTCGGACTTTTACGGACGCGGCGATACCAAATACAGATTTTTAATTTATTATTTAGATTTTTTAATAATGGATATGGCAAAAGGGGGGTGATTTAAACTTTTAGAACTTTTTTTTTTTCCAATTAAAAAAAACTTTATTAATTTTTTTTTTACATTACTTTGAAGTCCCCCTGGAGGACTTTAAGATGCGATGCTTTGATCGTTCCTGCAGTATGACGTAATGCTATAGCATTACGTCATACTGCTTTCTGACAGGCAGTCTATCAAGCCACCCTGTGTGGATGGCTTCATAGGCAGTCTGTTAAGGCAGCCCTGGGGCCTTTCATTGGGCCCCCGGCTGCCATGACACCTGCACGGCTCCCCCGATCTCACCGCGGGGGGGCCGTACGGGACCCCCGAACATCGTTCGGGGGATTTAAATGCCGTTGTCAGAACTGACAGCGGCATTTAAATGGTTAATAGCCGCGATCGGCCGCGCGGCCGCTAGCGGCTATTGCCCGCGGGTGTCAGCTGTTATAAACAGCTGACGCCCGCACTGTATGAAGAGAGGTTGCATCGCAACCTCTTCTCATACATACCCCGCGGCCACATGATGTACCGGTACGTCATTTGTCGTTAAGGGGTTAAAGATATATCCACAAAAGCCGAATTTGTTTAGAGTAGAGAAGGCGAATTCCCAATGAAGCCGATCGAAAGGTTTTTTCAGCGTCAAGGGCAACTAGAATTGTTGGGGAACCGGTGTGTTCAGTTTTGTGTATGAGATTTAAAATTCTTGTAGTTCCATCTGAGACTTGCCTTCCATTTGAAGCCAACTTGATCGGAGTGAACGATTTTGGGTAGTATTTTTAGTAATCTAAGGGCTAGAGTTTTTGCATATATTTTTATGTCGCAATTTAGAAGAGAAATAGGTCTAAAATTTGAGGGAGAAATAGGGTCTTTGCCTGGTTTCGGAATTGTTATGATTGTAGCCTCTAGCATCTCAGGTGGAAAGGAGCTTTGTTCAATTCCTTGGTTAAAGGCGTGAGTCATATGAGGAGCTAGATAGGATGAAAAGAGTTTGTAATAATCATTTGCGAAACCATCTGGTCCTGGGGCTTTGTGGGACTTCAATGTTTTAATAGTATCTATAATTTCTGTAGGTGATACGGGAGAGATCAAGCTGGTTTTTCGAAAGGGATGGAAGATGTATTTCTTTTAAGAACTTTTCTATAATTTGACGTGACCGTTGGGGCGTGTTTATGTCATCTTTTAGATTGTAGAGCTTCATATAATATTGGCGAAAGGCCTCTGTGATTTGTTCAGGGTGAAAAAGTTTTGTATCTTGGTTGTGAGGATCTAAAACATAGGGGATAGCTGATCTGTGTAGTTTCTTTTTGACTAGTTTAGCCATAATACATGATGGTTTGTTGTTTGAGATGTAAAAGTTGATTTTAAAGATCTCAATTCTCTATCATAGTTGTCTAGTAATAGATTTCTAAGATTATGTCTTAGATTGAAAATGAGATTGTGTTGGGAATCGGATGGAGATTCACGTAGGCGATGTTCTGCTTGTTCTATTTGTGTTAGAAGCGAGTTGAGTTGGGAGTTTTTTTCTTTCTTACAGTGGGCACTGTTTTTTTATAAGAACTCCTCCGATGAACGCCCCGTGGGCATTCCAGATGGTAATTGGAGAGACATCTGGAGTGTTGTTGATTTTAAAGTAGTTTTTTAGGTCCGAAATAATATTATCATGATATTTCGGATGTTTCATGAGACACACATTATTCCTCCATGACTTGGCTTTTTCTTTGGCACCTTCAAAGGTTAAAGATATAAGTGCAGGGGCATGATCCGACCATGTTATTGGACCTAGTTGGGCATCTGTGATTAGAGGGAGAGTATTTTTTGTTTACTAAGATAAAGTCAATTCTTGAGAAAGATTTGTATCTCGCTGAATAAAATGAAAATTCTTTAGCAGAAGCGTTTAGGCATCTAAAGGTGTCGTATAAGGCTTCTTTGTGGATCCATGGTGCTAGAGAAAGGGTGGTTCTTAGAGAGCCTCTAAAGGAGTCGATTAATTTGTCCGGTATAGTATTGAAGTCCCCATATATGATAAGGGTACCCATCTCGTGTTTCCTAACCTTTTTCATTAGTTTGTTTAAAAAACATATCAGAGCCTTGTTGGGTGTGTAGAGGTTAACAATGGTGAAAGGCTTCACATTTAAAGAGCCTGATAATATGAGGTATCTACCTTCAGCGTCTGAAATTTCAAGTTGTAAGGTGTCCTTGTAAGCTATCAATAAGCAGGCTCTTTTTTTGAGGAACATGCAAAGAAGATTTTGGGGTATTTTTTATGTGACATGTTAGAGCAGAATGAAGAGACGAGATGGGTCTCCTGTGCGCATATAACACCTGCACCAGCATTGATAGCTTCTTTCCATAGTGAGGATCTCTTAAATGGCGAATTGAGCCCATTTACATTTATGGATAGTAATTTAATAGCCATTTTTATATTGTTTTAAGGAGATGAAGTAGTGATTGTAAAAATTGAGAGGGTTCCAGGTAGACAAGGGGTAAAAGTCACAGAGAGTAACACATAAACGTTTCTTAGAGCGTATTGAAAATATGCTTTGTATGCAAAGTTTACAGAATTTTGGTGTAGTAGATATTATTATTATGTAATTATTTTCTTTAACAACAGAGCGAAACGATTTCTTAAAAACTTAGATTATAAAACAAGAGAAAGAAGGAGGAACGTTAGGATGACACAGGCGATGAACCTGGGCAACAACAGGAAGGGAGAGAAAAAGTTCACCTGGAGAGGAGCTCTCCGGAACCGTTAAGAGAAGTCGTGATGGAAGTCTTCTCCTGATAAGGTATTCATTTGTTGAATAGTTCTTGGTCTTGGTCGTAGGATTTCCTATGCGAAGTTTGTTGACGTAGGGGTGCTGGTATGTTTATTCCCCACGATTTGAGTAGTTGATCGCCATCTTCTGGTTTGAAAAGTACATGGGTGAAGTTGTCTTTTCTGATCAAGATTTTTGTGGGAAAACCCCATCTATATGGGATTTTTGCTTGTCGTAAAGCTGCGGTTGTTGTTGAAAATTGTTTCCTTTCTAGCATGGTAGCTTTAGATAAATCTGTGAAGAGGCGAATGTCCTCGTAAGGAGCTGGGAGCTGTGTATATTTTGGAGCAGCCAACATTAGTGCTTCTTTTGTTTGAAAAAAGTGTATTCTTGCGATAATGTCTCTTGGTATAGAGTCGGCAATAAATCTAGGCTTGGGTAGCCTGTGGCCTCTATCTATAATTAGATCTTGAGGAGTTGCTTCAGGAAGCAGCGAGGACATGAGCTGATTTATATATTTGGGGATTTCTGGTGTTGTTATATATTCAGGTACCCCACGGATTTTAATATTGTTTCTTCTGTTCCTGTCTTCGATATTAGCTATTTTCATTTTAAGTTGGTTTACTGCGTCTTGTAAATCGTAGTGCGCATCAACTAGGGCGTTATGAGAATTTGCCTAGTTTGTTTTCTGTGTGAGAAATTCTTGCGCCAAAGTTTTCAATTATCGTTTTTAAAGAGGAATTTAGAGATTTGAAGTTGGATTGCAGAGAATCGCTCACCGCAATTACCATGTCTTTTATGAAAGATTCCGATGCGGGTTGAGTAGTGGAGGGTAATGCAGATATGTAGTTTTTCAGGGAGGAATCATAGAATTCAGAAATATCCTCTATTTCTGTTCTGGGCACTGTTTGAGAGGGCTTGTTGAAGGGGAGATGTCAGGTGACCCCTGTGAAGGAGAAGCCGGCGCCATATTCTCGGATTGATGGTGAGCTTTATTGAGTCTCTTTTCTCCCACTTTGTGGTGTGTAAGAGGGGTTGTAGGATCACTCACCAATCCTTGTGGAGGGCGCTCCGAAGGAGGTGCTTCTGGAACTGGTGGGGGTGATGAGCTTTTGCCTCTACACTCTGTGCTCGGACCAGGGGAGGCAGGAGCTGTGAGTGCAGGCGTGCGCCGGGCCGGCCGCGCCGTGAAGAAAGTTTCTAGCCGCTTCGGCTGAGGATGCGGACCTCTGCGTCTTGACATCCCAAAGGTAGGGGAAGCTCAGCTGGTATATCAGCAGGAGAGGAGACTTCTTTGTAAGCTGTGGAGTCACTTTTAGGCAGGTTCTTCAGCAGAGCTCAGGAGTTACGCCGCCATCTTTGAGCATGACCAGGCCACGTCCCCAATATCATTTCGTATGTGGTGTATGGGGGGGTTAAAATAAAAATATATGCTGCATACTGACGAGCATTGTCTAGCCCACAGCAGTGTGTTTTAGCCCTGAAAATCTGTGTAACCCCCATAGCCTTTTTTTTTTACTTATGGTTGTGTGAGCCCGGCCTGATGCAACTCATATCAGTGCATGCTCCCATTGTAAAGAAAAAAATCAAGCACCTAAAAGGAATTTTCAGAATCTATTGAAACTTTCTGTGTGATTGTAATGTTGATATAAGTGAGTGATTACAATATCAGAGCAAAAGGACCATTTATTGTGGAGACCTGACCCCATATCAGTCCACATGTTTTGTAACTGAGCTTCTAGATCATGCAAACATGTAGGCTTTATGAAGTTGGCATCTTAGATATTCTCATACATGTTCTATTGGCAAAAAATATGGGGACCAGGCAGGCCACAGAAGTGTAACAATTCTGTGGGGACATTCCTGTAACACACATGCGTGTGTGGCTAAGCATTATATTTCTGGAAAATGCCTCTTGGAAGCCACCATGGGACAAACACTTGTGGCTGCAGAAGGTCCTGAATATGTTGTTGACCTGTCATTGTCCCTCGACCTCTACTAGGAGTGATCAACTGTTGTATGTGATGCCCCCCCAGACCATCACATCAGCAGTGGGGAACGTGTGCCACTCTGCAAAAAAGACTGATTGATGCACTCACTCCAAGGTCTCCAGACATGAACACTATTGTCTTGAGTGCCTAAACAAAACTTGATTCATCGCTGAAGACAACCTTGTTCCTCTCAATAGCAGTCCAGTTTCATCATTCATGACACCACTGCAAACTGCAATGGTAGGTGTCAAAGGCCATATTTGTAAGGGGCACTGTGAGAACAAATGTTTTTTCAGCTAAGTGCCTGGAAATGGTTCTGACAGACACAAGAGCTTGTAACAATGGCACTATCTATCTCGGAATAGTGGACAATGGTCTATTGAGGGCATCTTGTGTCGAGTCACCTTGTGTGCATGCTCTCATGCATCTATTGATCCCACTACCTCCTAACAGTCTGGTCAGAATGGCCCATGTAGTGGACAATTTGTTGATGTGGCCATCCAGCTTCTTGCATTCCAATAATGGGCCCTCTCTCCAACTCTGTTAACAGGGTGAAATCTCTTCTCTACATCACAGAGGCATCTAGTGGTCAACAAGCTCTACACAAGTTCTATAAAGAGTGTACATTGATATTGGCTTTTAACTGGCTCATGTAGCTTTATGTTTTATGCCCTTTTTAGTGCAACGTATAATGGAACTATAATATAAAACAATCACTTCTACCTCTCCTGTCATCCCAATTCTAGTGAGCAGGACCATCGCTGCTGTTTGAATACTTATTTGGTTGCTCTGATATTTGATTTTCTATATATGTACCCTCTAATTATAGAGGTTTATTATGGTTTTAATATGGTTTATTAAAACCATGCTGTGAAATGTTAGCACTATATAACTAAAGGTTATTATCATTATTAAATCATCATTTCAGTTTATTTCTACAGAGAGGTTATAAATTATCTTATTCTGCAGTTATACTTAAGAGTTCAGGCCACAATCATCAAGGAGTAGATCCAGAGTGATATGTCATTACACCAGGCTATATCTAACCATGTAATATATATATTCCATTATTCTGTAGCATATGGCCCGGTCTATATAATGCAGCTGATGATGTATGCTGTTTTCTCGGTCCTCGTGTGTTACTTAGTGGTCTTTCTTCATCAATCATATACTATGTGTATGGTCCGTAATGGAGTTTCTTCTCACTTCCGGAATGTTATACTTTATGTTATGATCTTGTTGATGACTCTAACCATATCTGATGGGTCACACTCAGTCTGTACTCTCAGCATCAAAGAAACAAGTGCCGATATTCAAAAATTTTATCAGAATGGAGACATCATTATTGGTGGATTGTTGACTTCATATACAAATACAGAGAAGAATGCAATATTTGGAAATAACGAGGAAGATAAAAATACTTTTCAAGATCCTATAACATGTTCAGAGTAAGTCACGTTCTTATTATAACACAGTTACCTAATTGATAAGGTTGAAACAAAAAACCTCACAGATCCATCAATTTATAATCTTAGAGTATTGATCCAGAGGATGGAAAAAACTCCTATGAGTCAGATGCTAAAATACCATACATTAGGGAAAAATTTCTTCTTGGAACCAATAATGGCAATCAGAATAAATTCCTTGATCATCTATTCAATACCAGTAATCTAGTACATATTTCTTGTAAATAGATACCTGAACGTGTTCAATGACTCAACCATCGCAATATCTTGTAGCAGGGAGTTCCACAGTCTCACTGATCCTACAGTGGAGAATCCCTGTCTATGAGAATGCTGAAGCCTTCTTTCCTCTAGGTGTAGATGTTATGCTTACAAGTCTAGTTAAAAACAGACAGTAAGCAAATCTTTGAATTGGTCACTCATAGAGATGAGCGAGCACACTCGTTCGAGCATTAGGGTACTCGAGATGCTCATTACTCGAGTCGAACACCACGCAGTACTCGAGTCAAATCCATTTCCATCCCCGCATGTTTAGCGCCATTTTCTAGCCAATAGACATGCGGGGAAGGCATTACCACTTCCTCCTGTGACGTGCCAGCCCTATGTAATATACAGCCCAATGATGTGCCAAGTTTCATTAGTTTAAACTGTGTTAAAGTTGAGTGTATATGTGTTTCTGTGATTCTGGTTAGCAGCCCCTGCACTGGGAATGTGATGCTGGAGGGACACACCCCTATGAGGTCAGCCTGCCTGTCTGCAGACACAGTATGAGAAGGAAGCAGGATGTGACGACACAGAGAAAGCAGCAGCCATCTTTGCAAGAGAGAGAACCAAGTGTCTGTGCTGTATTGAGTGTGTGTGTGGAGATCTTAGAGGACTTTCCTGTGCAGCTAACCTGTGTGTAATTCAGTCCAGAGGCAAACAGAGTGTAAAGAGACAGTATGTTCAGTGGAGCCATGCTGAAAGGACTTTGCCCAGTGGCTAACCAGTAATACTGACATTGTGGCTGTGGACATTGTCACCAAAGCTAAAGAATGGCAGTGCTGTTGAGTACCGGACGGTAACTGCAAAACCCTGGCTTATATCACACCGAGTGTATGGTTCAAAATGTTTTTATTGGTTTTATCTTGTATACAATAACTTCTTTTACCAAATAAATCAAAATTGTTACTAAGAGAACTGTTGTTGAGCTCTAGTCTTTGATTCTCCTCGAGTGTCCGTGTATCTTCTGTGAACTTCTCCCCGATTACCGGGGTGAGAACCATCGCCTGCGGTTATATACGTAAATCACTCAATCTCTCAAAACCGAAGGGTGGGGGAACATGTAAATAGCATAACTGCTTATCGTACATTTTCACTCTAATTGTATTTAATATAAACCAGCTCAATAGTATATACTTTAGAAAAAGAGAAAAATTTCAATAAAGAACGGAGGTGAAAATAAAAGAGAATTGGGGAAAGAAAGAAAAAGAAAAAAAAGGAGAGGGGGGGTGGTGGAGTGTAGGGGAATATAAGGAGTATGTATAGGGGGTGGGGGGGGGGACCGACCTAGTCAGCTTCTGTTTGTGTATATGTGGCTCCCCTACTCTTGGGAGCCCGTGGCAACCAGTTGTTGGCGTACCCGAGGTGGCGGGGTGGTTCCATTCGCCACCCATGTGATCACCTCCTGTAAGTCTCGGCGCTGGTTCCAGTCGAACCAGACTGATAGATACTTATTATATCTCAGCTCATCTCTAGCACATATTTCTTCTAGATGCCTTATGTTGTCTAGGGCTTCCAGCCACATTATCCGGGAGGGTGGGGATGTAGACTTCCATTTTCTGGGTATTACCTGACGTACTGCCAGGATGAAAAATCTTAATAATGAGTTCTTGGCCTGCGCCAATGATCCAGGAAACATTGACAATAGTGTAAGTTCCGGAGTCAGGTGTATCTGGTTGCCACTGACCCAAGCATATAGGGTACCCACCTCCTGCCATAGAGGGCCTATCAGCGTACATGACCACCATATATGGGTAAGCGTACCTTTTTCTGAGTTACATCTCCAGCAGACATCCGAATGTTGGGGGCAGAATCTGGCCAAACTCTCCGGTGTCCTGTACCATCTCGTTAGGACTTTATAGTTTAGTTCTTGTAATTTGCTTGATATGTTTATTTTAAATGTCAGTATGTATGCTTTCCTCCATGATTCTTCTGTGAGTGTGGTGCCCAGTTCTTGCTCCCATCTCCTTTCTAGGTTCCTCCCCCTATCTTTTGTTTCCTCATCTAGCAAGAATTTGTATAGATCTGAGATTTTTTTGTTCTTCGTCTGATTAAAGACGAATTGATTCTCGAATGGTGTCAATGGGGTGTTTGTCCTCTAGCTTTCCCAGGGATCTTATTAAGTGGCCCAATTGGTGATATTGATACCATGCTCCGGCCGGGGGCCCCCCTTCTCCTGACACCTCTCCCAAAGGCCTAAGGCCCTCTGTCCCCAGCATGTCCTTGACCCTCGGGATCTCTGTAGGGTGTGTGGCTGTCATTAAATCCGTGAGAGGTGAACCTTTGAAAAATAATGGGATGTCCTTGTTGCCTACCAAGGGTGTCATGGGGCCCGGTCTCGCTATTAGTTTTGCTTTCGAAGCCGGACCTATCCATGCCGCTAAGATATTTTCTGTGAATGGTGACAGTCCCATGTTTCTAAAGCCTGAATGTCCCGGTAGCCATAGTAGTCCCTGTCCCTTGTATGGTATTGCCTCCTGCTCCATCGTCACCCACCGTTTCTGGGGGTTCCTTTTTGTTAGATCTAGTACGCGTCTTGCTAAGGTGGCCTTGTAATACAGTGCTATATTCGGGATTCCCATCCCACCCCGCTCCCGGGGGCCGGTGAGAACCCTCCAGTTGCGTCTAGGTTGTCTGCCGCCCCAGATGAAACGCATCATTGTCTTCCTGATCTGATTAAGGAAAGCCCCCGGTAATCGTATCGGTACGGTTTGAGGTGCATACAAGAGCCTGGGAAGGATGTTCATTTTGACCGTGCTAATTCTACCGAACCAGGAAAGGGGTACTGTACGCCATTTTTCCATGTCTTCTTCTAGTTTCGTTAGGAGGGGTTTATAGTTTTTTTGGAAGAGGTCAGCTATGTCAGGTGTGATTATGATTCCCAGATATTTGATACTGTGCTTGCTCCAGGAGAATGGGAACGCTGGTCTAATGGCTTCTACTTCCTCCTCTGGGATGTTTATATTGAGAATCTCAGATTTACTCAGATTTACTTTAAAGTTTGAGAGTCGGCTAAATTGATGGAATTCTTTTTGGATGTTAGGAAGGGCTATTCTAGGGTTAGTTATGTACATTACCAAATCATCAGCGTATAATGCAGTTTTTTGTTCCTCGCTATTTGTCTGAACTCCCTGAATATTCTTGTTTGCCCGAAGGGCGTTTGCCAGTGTCCCCATAACAATAATATATAGAAAAGGGGACAGCGGGCAACACTGACGGGTACCATTTTTAATCTTGAGCTGCTGGGATAGTCTGCCATTAACCCTAATTCTCACGGATGGGTGTGTGTACAGTGCCATTACCCACCCAAGAAATCTCGGACCTAACCCGATTTGCTTCAGGGCCGCCTCCAGGAACCCCCATCCCACCCTGTCAAACGCTTTTTCCGCGTCGACCATTAGGAGACAAAGTTGTTCTCTCGAGCTCTGAGCTCTGGACAGGAGTGATAATGTTCTTATTGTATTATCTCTCGCTTCCCTGCCAGGTACGAATCCCACCTGATCTCCATGTATCAGGGTGGGGATGAGGGGCTGGAGGCGAACCGCAAGCATCTTGGAGAATAATTTTGTGTCAACATTCAATAACGAAATTGGCCTATAGCTTCCACATTGAGTAGGGTCTTTCCCGGGTTTGGGTAGAACCGTGATCACCGCCTGTAGGGCCTGTTTCGGGAAAGGGCATTCCCTGGTGATGGCATTAAAGGCATCTAGTATTATGGGGGCCAGTTGGTCGCTAAGTGCTTTAAAAAAACGAGGCGTAAAGCCATCCGGGCCCGGGCTCTTGCCTATCTTTAGTGAAGATATCGCCTCTTTTAGTTCCTGCAGTGTGAAATCGCCTTCGAGGACCTGTTGGTCAGAGTCCGATACCGAGTTAGGGGTGTGTGCTGCAATGTATGTTTTCCTCTCTTCATTTAGTTCTTGCCCCTGTGCTCCCTTGCCTTCCTCTAAATTATATAAATCTTGATAGAATTTTTGAAAGCTCTCCAAGATGCCGGTGTTATGATGTATTAGCCCCTCTCCTGGTTTGTTGTTTGCAAATATGTGCGATTGTTGCGTTCTGGGATTTAGGGCCCTCGCTAGTCCCCTGCCGCACTTGTCTCCGAATTCATAGAATCTTCCCCGTAGTTTGTCCCGTTGACAAAGTGAGGCCTGATCTAGTACCCTGAGTATTTCTGTCCGTTTGGAAGATATTTCTGCCGCTATATTATCCGCCGGGTTCGATTTGTATGCTGTCTCTAGTCTGTCTAGATTTGCTAGTAGTTCTTCTATCTTAGCTGTTCTGATTTTTTTAAGCCTAGCCCCATGCGCGATAAATATGCCTCGTAGGACACACTTGAGTGCCTCCCATTTAATGGGGGCTGGTGTGGGGTCTGTTTCGTGGTTTGCTCTGAAGTCTTCTATTGTCTGTTGTATCTCTTGTTTGCATACCACGTCCTCCAACAGGTTATCATTCAGTCGCCAGTTGAGGGACGTACTATCTCTTCTGCCTGCCCTCAGAGACCCCCAGACCGGAGCATGGTCCGACCAAATAAACTTGCCTATTGTTGAGGAAGGGGACTGTCTAGTAGCCCATGTGTTATGTATAGATAGTCCAGTCTGTGATAACTGTTGTGTGCATATGAGTGATAGCTATAGTCTTTCTCCCTTGGGTGTAGTGTTCTCCATAGGTCTATGAGCCTGAGGTTTGCTAGTTCTGATTTGAGTTTGCGTGTGGTTGAGGGGGAGACCCCCGACTTACCCCCTCACGAATCATGTGCTGGATCCATGCTTAGATTAAAGTCGCCTCCGAGGATGATGTTAGATCCGTCTGCGAACTTCGCCAGTGCCCCCAACATTCGGATGCCAAACGGCAACTGACCCTGGTTAGGAAAGTAAGCATTTGCCACAGTTAAAACTTTGTTATTCACCAAGATCTTTATAAATATAAATCTTCCTTTTTTATCTATTTCAGAGGATATCAATTTGTGGGGCAGGCTTTTATGGATGGCAATTGAGGTGCCACACGCTTTTTTATTTGGGTGAGGGCTATGGAGCCAGGTGGTGTAGTGACGATGTTTGCATCTGGGTATTTTCGTGTCTTGAAAATGTGTTTCCTGAAAGAGGACTATCATGGTTCTTTTTTTGTGTAGGTAGTTGAGAATTTGTCCTCTCTTAGCTGGCTTGTTCAGCCCCCTTGTATTATAGGAGCAGAAATTTAAGTCAGCCATCTGGTTTTGATTTTGAAAGGCTCGCTTATGGGTCGGTCTGTGGAAGGATGAGGCCTGTTTAGGCTTTTGGTGGTGGGGTAGGGGGGTTGGGAAGGAGAATGAGGTTAGGTAGAGAAATAGGAAAAAGAGGAGGTCCGTCTCGCGGACCCTGTGCAGCATTAAGCCGCTGCACGTGCTGAACAGGTGAGCTACTGGCCTGTTAACTGCCAGTATTTGCACGAAGTGCATTTGGTCACCTGAGGTGGGAGGCGTGCAGGAATGACAGTAGCAAGCTTTGTCTTCCCGCGTTCCCCCCCCCCCAGGCCTGAGAAGAACTTCTTCTCCAAATATGCAATAGGCCACTATCATAGGCCTTACGTGCTAACTCTCGAGGCACCAACATCCTCTTTAACTTCAATATGAACTATAACATTAACATAAATGCAACCCGGACTCTTTCTTTTTGTCCACGAACTAGCAGCGTGGATGCATGATCCACATGGGGCTGCCTTCATTAAACAGTAACATGTAAAGAGTGTTATGTAACTAAAGGTAGGAAGCTGAAGTATTCGCTCCCTGTGTCCTTTTTGTTAGGGGTTATTCCTTCAGGGTCATAGCTTCCAGAGTCAAGTAGCCTCCTCCGCTGGCCTCCTTCTCTCGCTTCTGAATTTTGGTTGTACTGTCTGCCACTGTTCCTGGGCGGTGGGGGCCACTACTGTCGGCGTTTCTGGCCAGTCTGGCAGGGATATCATAGGTAAGTTTAAAGTGCCTAGGAAGTTCGGCAGGTCCCCCAGGGTGTGGAACGTGGCGGACTTCCCGTTCCTCCTGGCCGTTAGCGAGAAGGGGAATCCCCATCTGTATGGGATTCCCTGATTCTGTAGGGTTGTTAGGAGCGGTCTTAGGGCCCCCCTCAGCCGCAGGGTATGTCGAGCTAGATCCTGTTAAAGCATTAATGGTCTGCCTTTGTGTTGTAAGTCCCCTTTTTCTCTAGCTTTGCGGAGTATTATGTCCTTTTCTTTGAAATAGTGAATCCTGCAAATAACGTCCCTAGGTCTGTTGGGATCCGCTGATTTAGGACCCAGAGCTCTGTGAATACGATCGATCTCAATAGTGCGCTCGGGAGGGTAGTCTATTAACTGTTGAAAAAACGATTGCGCCCATGCCTCTAGGTGTTGCCCTTCTATTTCTTCTGACAGGCCGCGTATGCGCAAATTATTTCTACGGTTCCTGTTTTCCAGGTCGTCAACATGCATTATAATACTTGTGATTTGATCGGCTTGTGCTTGTATTGCCTGATGATGTGTTTCCAAAATGGCCGCCGTGTTCTCCTGTGTCTCCTCCACCTGTAGGATTCTATGGCCTAAGTGCTGCATGTCTGCATGTATCTGCTCCATGACCTGCTTATTAGATGTTTCAAGTCTCTGGAACAGACTGTCCAGCTCTGATTTTGTGGGAATGGCCATTATACGGCTCTTCCATGCCTCCTCTTTATCTTTTGCCTGCTGGGTTTGTATCCCTTTTTTCTTTCTATTTGCAGAGCTCACAGTGTGGGATTCAGGGGTCTGTGGCCATATATGTGGGCTGCCGTTTCCACCTTCTGTGGGGTCTATTGCTGAGGGGGAGAGTGTTTTGTATGGGGTGCATGGGCTGCTGCCCTCACTACTCACGGTTCCCCTGCCTGGGGGGGTTGCCGGCTCTTCCCCCTCCATGTCAGACCCGCTCCTGGAGTTTTCCTTCTCCTCCTCTCCTCTGTCACTCTGCTGGTCCTGTCCCCTTTTCTCTGCTTGCTGCGCTCTGTGCCGCTGCTCCTCACATGCAGGAGCCGGTGCTGGGGCGTCTGTCACCGGCGCTGGGACCTCTGCCTTCGGCGCCCGAACTCTCGTGAGAGCGGGCGCCATCTTGGATTTTACCGGCGCTTCTGCCGGGGCGCCGAGAAACTTCTCCATTGCGCCTTTTCTTCCGCTCGTCGCGGTGCCCGGTGGGCGCGACTGCCTCCTGCTCATGTTGCTGCGTCCGGGGGTAGGTTTTTGCTGCCGCTGGGTGCCTCGGAGCTGCTGGTCGGGTGGATGGCGCGGGAGCTCGCTCTAAGTGCGGCTTACTGCGCCATTAACCGGACACGCCCCCTATACACCCACACACCGAGTGTATGGATTCTGCAGGACTGTCAGTGTGCTGAGCTACTTGCTGTTGGATTCCATTGCATCCATTTGGTTTTCCTGCCTGCTGAGAAGGATCTTATTGCCTTGGATATTGTGATAACCGTGAGGAGAGGATGCTACACTATACAAGAAAGGGACGACATTGGGCCCCAACGCGCGCCTCTACAAACTGTAAGCAGTCCACCCGGACCACTGGTAAGAGGGGTGCACACTAGAGATGAGCGAGCACCAAAATGCTCGGGTGCTCGTTATTCGGTACGAAAATTTCGCGATGCTCGAGGGTTCGTTTTGAGTAACGAACCCCATTGAAGTCAATGGGCGACCCGAGCATTTTGGTATTTCGCTAAGGTTTCCATTTGTGAACCAAATTCAAGAAAGTGATGGGAACGACACAGCAACGGATAGGGCAGGCGAGGGGCTACATGTTGGGCTGCATCTCAAGTTCCCAGGTCCCACTATTAAGCCACAATAGCAGCAAGAGTGCCCCCCCTCCCAACAATTTTTACTTCTGAAAAGCCCTCATTAGCAATGCATACCTTAGCTAAGCACCACACTACCTCCAACAAAGCACAATCACTGCCTGCATGACACTTCGCTGCCACTTCTCCTGCGTTACATGCTGCCCAACCCCCTCCCCCCCCCCCCCGCACGACCCAGTGTCCACAGCACACACCAAAGTGTCCCTGTGCAGCCTTCAGCTGCCCTCATGCCACACCACCCTCATGTCTGTTTATAAGTGCGTCTGCCATGAGGAGGAACCGCAGGCACACACTGCAGAGGATTGGCACGGCTAGGCAGCGGCCCTCTTTAAAAGGGACGGGGCGATAGCCCACAATGCTGTACAGAAGCAATGAGAAATCCAATCCTGTGCCACCTCCATCAGGAGCTGCACACGTGGGCATAGCAATGGGGAACCTATGTGCCACACACTATTCATTCTGTCAAGGTGTCTGCATGCCCCAGTCAGACCGCAGTTTTTTATAAATAGTCACAGGCAGGTACAACTCCGCAATGGGAATTCCGTGTGCACCCACAGCATGGGTGGCTCCCTGGAACCCACCGGCTGTACATAAAAATATCCCATTGCAGTGCCCATCACAGCTGAGGTAATGTCATGTTAAATGCAGGTGGGCTTCGGCCCACATTGCATTCCCCAGTCAGACTGGGGTTCTTAAGAAGTAGACACATGCAGTTACAACTCCCTGTGGACCCACAGCATGGGAGGCTCCCTGGAACCCACCGGCGGTACATAAATATATCCCATTGCATTGCCCATCACAGCTGAGGTAATGTCATGTTAAATGCAAGTGGGCTTCGGCCCACACTGCATGCCCCAGTCACACTGGGGTTCTTTAGAAGTGGACACATGCAGTTACAACTCCGTGTGGACCAACAGCATGGGTGGGTGCCAGGAAGCCACCGGCGATACATAAATATATCCCATTGCATTGCCCATCACAGCTGAGGTAATGTCATGTTAAATGCAGGTGGGATTCGGCCCACATTGCATGCCCCAGTCAGACTGGGGTTCTTAAGAAGTAGACACATGCAGTTACAACTCCCTGTGGACCCACAGCATGGGTGGCTCCCTGGAACCCCCCGGCGGTACATAAATATATCCCATTGCATTGCCCATCACAGCTGAGGTAATGTCATGTTAAATGCAGGTGGGCTTCAGCCCACACTGCATGCCCCAGTCAGACTGGGGTTCTTTAGAAGTGGACACATGCAGTTACAACTCCGTGTGGACCAACAGCATGGGTGGGTCCCAGGAAGCCACCAGAGAAGTCTGGGGAAATCCAGGCTTTGTTTATCTTTATGAGTGTAAGCCTGTCGGCACTGTCGGTTGACAGGCGTGTACGCTTATCCGTGATGATTCCCCCAGCCGCACTAAACACCCTCTCTGACAAGACGCTAGCCGCAGGACAAGCAATCACCTCCAGGGCATACAGCGCAAGTTCAGGCCACGTGTCCAGCTTCGACACCCAGTTGTTGAAGGGGGCAGAGGCGTCACGGAGGATGGTCGTGCGATCGGCTACGTACTCCCTCACCATCCTTTTACAGTGCTCCCGCCGACTCAGCCTTGACTGGGGAGCGGTGACACAGTCTTGCTGGGGAGCCAGAAAGCTGTTAAAGGCCTTAGAGAGTGTTCCCCTGCCCGTGCTGTACATGCTGCCTGATCTCCGCGCCTACCCTGCTACCTGGCCCTCAGAACTGCGCCTTCGGCCACTAGCGCTGTCGGATGGGAATTTTACCATCAGTTTGTCCGCCAGGGTCCTGTGGTATAGCATCACTCTCGAACACCTTTCCTCTTTGGGTATGAGAGTGGAAAGTTTCTCCTTATACCGTGGGTCGAGCAGTGTGTACACCCAGTAATCCATAGTGGCCAGAATGCGTGTAACGCGAGGGTCACGAGAAAGGCATCCTAACATAAAGTCAGCCATGTGTGCCAGTGTACCTGTACGCAACACATGGCTGTCCTCACTAGGAAGATCACTTTCAGGATCCTCCTCTTCCTCCTCCTCCTCCTCCTCCTCCTCCTCAGGCCATATACGCTAAAAGGATGACAGGCAAGCAGCATGGGTACCCTCAGCAGTGGGCTAAGCTGTCTCTTCCCCCTCCTCCTATCCTCCTCATGCTCCTCCTCCTCAACGCGCTGAGATATAAACAAGAGGGTGCTCTGACTATCCAGCGACATACTGTCTTCCCCCGCCTCCATTTCCGAGCGCAAAGCATCTGCCTTTATGCTTTGCAGGGAACTTCTCAAGAGGCATAGCAGAGGAATGGTGACGCTAATGATTGCAGCATCGCCGCTCACCATCTGGGTAGACTCCTCAAAGTTTCCAAGGACCAGGCAGATGTCTGCCATCCAGGCCCACTCTTCTGTAAAGAATTGAGGAGGCTGACTCCCACTGCGCCGCCCATGTTGGAGTTGGTATTCCACTATAGCTCTACGCTGCTCATAGAGCCTGGCCAACATGTGGAGCGTAGAGTTCCACCGTGTGGGCACGTCGCACAGCAGTCGGTGCACTGGCAGATTAAACTGATGTTGCAGGCAGGGTGTGCAGGGTGGCAGCATCCGTGTGGGACTTGAGGAAATGTGCGCAGAGCCGGCGCACCTTTCCGAGCAGGTCTGACAAGCGTGGGTAGCTTTTCAGAAAGCGCTGAACCACCAAATTAAAGACGTGGGCCAGGCATGGCACGTGCCTGAGGATGCCGAGCTGCAGAGCCGCCACCAGGTTACGGCTGCTGTCACACACGACCATGCCCGGTTGGAGGCTCAGCGGCGCAAGCCAGCGGTCGGTCTGCTCTGTCAGACCCTGCAGCAGTTCGTGGGCCTTGTCCCTTTTATCTCCTAAGCTGAGTAGTTTCAGCACGGCCTGCTGATGCTTGCCCACCGCTGTGCTGCCATGCCGCGCGACACCAACTGCTGGCGACGTGCTGCTGCTGACACATCTTGATTGCGAGACAGAGGTTGTGTAGGAGGAGGAGGAGGAGGAGGAAGAGGGTGGTTTAGTGGAGGAAGCATACACCGCCGCAGATTCCACCACCGAGCTGGGGCCCGCAATTCAGGGGGTGGGTAGGACGTGAGCGGTCCCAGGCTCTGACTCTGTCCCAGCCTCCACTAAATTCACCCAATGTGCTGTCAGGAAGATATAGTGGCCCTGCCCACCTGTGCTTGTCCACGTGTCCGTTGTTTAGTGGACCTTGGCAGTAACCGCGTTGGTGAGGGCACGTACAATTTTGCGGGAGACGTGGTCGTGCAGGGCTGGGACGGCACATCGGGAAAAGTAGTGGCGACTGGGAACCGAGTAGCGCGGGGCCGCCGCCGCCATCATACCTTTGAGAGACATTGCTGGATGGGGCCGAGGACAGCGGAGTTGAGGGTGTGGGTGCAGGCCAGGAGACGGTAGTGCCTGTGTCCTGAGAGGGGGGTTGGATCTCAGTGGCAGGTTGGGGCACAGGGGGAGAGGCAGCGGTGCAAACCGGAGGTGGTGAACGGCCTTCGTCCCACCTTGTGGGGTGCTTGGCCATCATATGTCTGCGCATGCTGGTGGTGGTGAGGCTGGTGGTGGTGAGGCTGGTGGTGGTGGCTCCCCGGCTGATCTTGGCGCGACAAAGGTTGCACACCACTGTTCGTCGGTCATCTGCACTCTCAGTGAAAAACTGCCGGACCTTTGAGCACCTCGGCGTCTGCAGGGTGGCATGGCGCGAAGGGGCGCTTTGGGAAACAGTTGGTGGATTATTCGTTCTGGCCCTGCCTCTACCCCTGGCCACCGCACTGCCTCTTCCAACCTGCCCTGCTGCTGCACTTGCCTCCCCCTCTGAAGACCTGTCCTCAGTAGGCGTAGCAAACCAGGTGGGCTCAGTCACCTCATCATCCTGCTGCTCTTCCTCCGAATCCTCTGTGCGCTCCTCCCTCGGACTTACTCTAATTACTACTACCTGAGTGATAGACAACTGTGTCTTGTCATCGTCCTCCTCACCCACTAAAAGCTCTTGAGACAGTTGCCGGAAGTCCCCAGCCTCATCCCCCGGACCCTGGGAAATTTCCAAAGGTTGGGCATCGGTCATGACAAACTCCTCCAGTGGGAGAGGATTCGGAACCATTGCTGCCCATTCTGGGCAGGGGCCCGAGAACAGTTCCTGGGAGTCTGCCTGCTCCTCAGAATGTGTCATTGTAATGGAGTGAGGAGGCTGGGAGGAAGGAGGAGCAGCAGCCAGAGGATTCAGAGTTGCAGCAGTGGACGGCGTAGAACTTTGGGTGGTGGATAGATTGCTGGGTGCACTTTCTGCCATCCACAGCAGGACCTGCTCACACTGCTCAGTTTCTAATAAAGGTCTACCGCGTGGACCCATTAATTCTGAGATGAATCTGGGGACTCCAGAAACTTGCCTCTCTCCTAATCCCACAGCAGTCGGCTGCGATACACCTGGACCAGGAGCTCGGCCTGTGCCCACACCCTGACTTGGGCCTCCGCGTCCTCGCCCGCGTCCACGTCCTCTAGGCCTACCCCTACCCCTCAGCATGGTGTATTACCAGTAGTGCAGAAACAGAACGCTGTAATTAAATGTGCCGCTTATTGGCCTGTGGTTGGAGGCTGACTTCGCTTACGGAACGCACAGCAGAGCCAGGAAAGAATTTTGCGCAAGCCTGCTGTAACACTTAGCTGGCTGCGTATCAATTAGGACTACTACCCCCAGCACAGATGCAGTACACTGAGGACGGTCACAGGCAGCCCAAATAGAAAGTTTTTTCCCAAATTTTTGTGGAAAAGCCCACTGCCTATATAGACAGTATATGTCTTTCAATTTTTTCACTGTCCCTGCCTCACCACTACTGGCCCTATACTATGTAAAATTACTGCAGACTGTTTCCCTCTGGACAGGATGACAGTGGTGATGTAATGGCCAACGCAGAGCCAGGAAAGAATTTTGCGCCAGCCTGCTTTAACACTTAGCTGGCTGCATATTAATTAGGACTACTACCCCCAGCAGAGACGCAGTACACTCAGGACGGTCACAGGCAGCCCAAATAGAATGTTTTTTCCCAAATTTTTTTGGAAAAGCCCACTGCCTATATAGACAGTATACGTCTTTCACCTTTTTCACTGTCCCTGCCTCAGCACTACTGGCCCTATACTATGTAAAATTACTGCAGACTGAGGATGCAATGCTCTGCACAGCCGATATACAAAAAAAAAAATGTGCAACACTGCAAAAAGCAGCCTCAACAGTACTGCACACGGTCAGATGTGGCCCTAAGAAGGACTGTTGGGGTTCTTGAAGCCTAAAATAACTCCTAACACTCTCCCTATAGCAACTCCAGCAAGACAGCACTTTCCCTGAACTATGTCAGAGTGCATCTGTGGCGAGCCGCGGGAGGGGCTGATTTATATACTCGGGTGACACCTGATCTCGCCAGCCACTCACTGCAGGGGGGTGGTATAGGGCTTGAACGTCGCAAGGGGAAGTTGTAATGCCTTCCCTGTCTTTCTATTGGCCAGAATAGCGCGCTAACGTCTCAGAGATGAAAGTGAAAGTAACTCGAACATCGCGTGGTGCTCGCCTCTAGTAACGAGCATCTCGAAAACGCTAATACTCGAATGAGTATCAAGCTCGGACGAGTATATTCGCTCATCTCTAGTGCACACCCAAATGTGAAGTTAGGGTCAGTTAGGGATAGTTTTGGGACTATTGTTCTTTCAGTGTCCATGCTGTGGAGGTGGACATATTAAACGTGTTATATATTGTGAAATCTAACTTGAACTGTTCAAACTATACTGTGTATTTTGCTTGTCATTATTCCTGTTCTTTTATCATTAACTTGCCTTTATTAACCTGTAGTAAATACATTTTTCTTAACTTGACCACCCCGTGTGCGTCCTTTCTGGTTGTGCAGACCAAACCACCTGCCTTGCTCTCGGTTCACACCTATCCCACCCCCAGCAGTGAGTAGCTGGCGAGATCAATTGACTGCCGAGTACTTAAAGCGGTCCCGCCCACGGCTCGCCTCAGACACACACTGGGAGAGCATAGGCAAAGTGCTGCTGCTGCTATAGGGAAAGTGTTAGCGTAGGTCCTGTCTTCAAGAACCTCAACGGTCCTTCTTAGGGCTACATCCGACCGTGTGCATTACTGTTGTGGCTGGCTGGGAGCAGTAGTGCACAATTTATTTTTTTTCTCATCTCGGGCTGTGCAGGCCATTACATCTATAGCGTTCTCAGTCTGCAGTGTATTATACAGAGTATAGGGAAAGTGCTGCTGATGATATAGGGAAAGTGTTAGCAGAGGTCCTGTCTTCAAGAACCCCAATGGTCCTTCTTAGGGCTACATCTGACCGTGTGCATTTTAGTTGTGGCCTGCTGGGAGTTGTAGTGCATCCATTTTTGTATAACTCAGCTAGGCCTGTTTGCAGCCTTTCAGTAATACTTTTTGTCTGGCGGCAGTGCCGTACAATACCGCTCTCACCGTGAAAGTGCACTCAAATAATTCCTAGCCTGCTGCGAACTACTTCATTTATACCGTTCTCTGTCTGCAGTGAATTAGACGCAGAGTGTTGGGGCCACAGCCGCTTATATAGGGAAAGTTATATACACGACACAGTCCGTATCCTCCGAGCAAAACCCCAAAGCTCCTGCGTTGGGCTACATCTGACCGTGTGCGTTTTACTTGGGGCCTGCTGGGAGTAGTAGTAGTGCTTCTATTTTTGTATAACGCAGCTAGACCTGTTTGCAGCCTTTCAGTAATACTTTTTTCTGGCTTCAGTGCCATACAATACCGCTCTCACCAGGAAAGTGCACTCAAATAATTCCTAGCCTGCTTCGAACTACCTCATTTATACCGTTCTCTGTCTGTAGTAAATTACACAGTGTTCTCACTGCTAAACAGTACTGTAATATTACCGGTGCCACTGCAAAGTATTTCAGCTCAGCCACTGTACAGAGTGTCTCACAATACCATTTCCGTTGGTGGGGTTGAGATCGCCGCAGTTACCATCACTATCCACTGGCTTTAGAGTCTTCTCCCACTCCACACAGCCTCTATTATCTACAAGTCTCTGCGAGCAGTAAATTACCCCTAGGTATCAGCGCAAGACAGTGGGTTACTTTTTTCAAGTCACAGCATAGAGCCTCTGCTATCTACAATCTCTGTGTGCGGTGAATTAAGCCACAGTTGTCAGTGCTGTACAGTGGCGAAATTTATTTGGCTCCTGCTCTATTCGTAATCCGCCATGATAAGGAGTAGGGGTAAGGGTCGAGGACGTGGACGTCCAAGTGAGGGTGTGGGCACAGGACGAGTTCGTGGTCCAGGTGAATCACAGATGGCTGCTGTGGGACTAGGAGAGAGGCACGTTTCTGGGGTCCCCAGCTTCATATCACAATTTATGGGTCCACGTGGTAGACCTTTATTACAAACAGAGCAGTGTAAGCAGATCCTGTCGAGGATGGCAGAAAATGCGTCCAGCAATGTATCGACCACCCAGTCTTCCACGCAGTCCACTACTCCCGACTTAGGGACTGCAACTCTGAATCCTCTGGCTGCTGCTTCTCCTTCCTCCCAGCTTCTGCTTCTCCTTCCACACTCCATGAAATGACATATTCTGAGCAGGCAGACTCCCAGGAACTGTTCTCGGGTCCCTGCCATGAGTGGGAATAACTGGGTCCTCTCTCACCTGAGGAGTTTGCCATGACTGATGCCCAACCTTTGGAAAGTTCCCGGAGTTCGAGTGATGGGACTGGGGACTTCCGGCAACTGTCTCAAAAGCTTTCAGTGGGTGAGTAGAATGATGATGATGAGAATCAGTTGTCTGTCATTGAGCTAGTAGTAGGGGTAGTAAGTCTGAGAGAGGAGCGCACAGAGGATTCGGAGGAAGAGCAGCTGGACGATGAGGTGACTGACCCCACCTGGTTTGCTAAGCCTACTGAGGACAGGACTTCAGAGGGGGAGGCAAGTGGAGCAGCAGGACTGGTTGGAAGAGGCAGTGGAGTGGCCAGGGGTAGAGCCAGAGCGAAGAATACCCCAAATGTTTCCCAAAGCACCCCCTCGCGGCAAGTGGGCTAGGTGTTCAAAGGTGTGGAAGTTTTTCAGTGAGAACGCGGACGACCGTCGAAAAGTGGTGTGCAACGTGTGTCGCACCAAGATCAGCCGGGGAACCACCACTACCAGCCTCACCACCACCAGCATGCGCAGGTATATGATGGCCAAGCACCCCAAAAGGTGGGACGAAAGCCGGTCACCGCCTACGGGTCACACCACTGCCTCTTCCCCTGTGCCCTAACCTGCCACACAAATCCAATACCCCACTCAGGACACAGGCACGAGCTCCTCCCGGCCTGCACCCACATCCTTATCTCCACCGTCCTCCACCCCATCCAGCAATGTCTCTCAGCGCAGCGTTCAGCTTTCGCTAACACAAGCGTTGAATCGAAAGCGCAAATATGCCGCCACGCACGCACAAGCTTTAAATGTGCACATTGCCAAATTAATCAGCCTGGAAATGCTGCCATACAGGCTTGTAGAAACTGAGGCTTTTAAAAACATGATGGCGGCGGCGGTCCTGCGCTACTCGGTCCCCAGTCGCAACTATTTTTCCCAGTGTGCCATTCCAGCCCTACACCAATATGTCTCCCGCAACATTTATCGTGCCCTCACCAACGCAGTTACTGGAAAGGTCGACTTAACCACGGACACGTGGACAAGTTCTGGCGGGCAGCGCCACTATATCTCCCTGACAGCACATTGAGTAAATATGGTGGAGGGTGGGACCGAGTCCAAGCCTGGGACCGCTCATGTCCTACCCACACCCAGAGTAGCAGGTCCAACCTCAGTACTGGTATCAGCGGCGTTTTATGCCACCTCCTCTAAAACCTCCAAATCCTCCTATGCTACCTCTCAATTAAGAAGTGTGAGCAGCACGTCGCCAGCAATCGGTATAGCGCGGCAGCACAACGGTGAGCAAGCATCAGCAGGCCGTGCTGAAACTAATCAGCTTAGGTGACAAGAGGCACACGGCCCCCGAACTGTTGCAGGATCTGACAGAGTAGACCGACCGCTGGCTTTCGCCGCTGAGCCTCCAACCGGGCATGGTCGTGTGTGACAACGGGTGTAACCTGGTGGCGGCTCTGCAGCTCGGCAGCCTCACACACGTGCCATGCCTGGCCCACATCTTCAATATGGTGGTTCAGCGGTTTCAGAAAAACTACCCACATTTGTCTGACCTGCTCGGCAAGGTGCGCCGCATCTGCACACATTTCCGCAAGTCCACCACGAACGCCGCCACCCTGATGACCCTGTAACATCGGTTTCAGCTGCCAGAGCACCGACTGCTATGCGACGTGCCCACATGGTGGAATTCTACGCTTCACATGTTGGCCAGGATGTATGAGCAGTGTATAGCGTTGGAATACCAGCTCCAACATGGGCGGCGTAGTCGTAGTCAGCCTCCCCATTTTACCGAGGAGTGGCCTGGATGGCAGATATCTGCCAGGTCCTCGGAAACTTTGAGGAGTCTACCCAGATGGTGAGCGGTGATGCTGCAATCCTTAGCGTTACAATCTCGCTGCTTTGCCTGTTGAGAAGTTCGCTGCAAAGCATAAAGGCCGACGCTTTGCGGTTGGAACAGGAGATGGGGGATGACAGTATGTCGCTTGATAGCCAGACCACACTCATATCTATATCTCAGCGCGTTTTGGAGGAGGAGGAGGAGGGGGAGGAGCAGGAAGAGGAGGCGAAAGAGACAGCCGAGCACACTGCAAAGGCTACCCATGCTGCTTGCCTCTCATCTGTTCAGCGTGTATGGGCTGTGGAGGAGGAGGATCCTGAAAGTCATCTTCCTAGTGAGGATAGTTACTGGGGTCTGCCTATACCTTTGCTACAGAAATGTTACTGGGATCCGCCTATACCTTTACTACAGAAATATTACTGGGGTCTTCCTATACCTTTGCTACAGGAATGTTACTGGGGTCTGCCTATACTTCTGCTACAGAAATGTTACTGGGGTCCATCTATACTTTTACTACAGAAATGTTACTGGAGTCTACCTATACCTTTGCTTCAGAAATATTACTGGGGTCTGCCTATACCTTTGCTAGAGGAATGTTACTGGGGTCTGCCTATACTTCTGCTACAGAAATGTTTCAGGGGTTTGCCTATACTTTTACTACAGAAATGTTACTGGGGTCTGCCTCTACTTTTACTACAGAAATGTTACAGGGGTCTGCCTATACCTTAGCTACAGGAATGTTACTGGGGTCTGCCTATACTTCGGCTACAGGAATGTTACAGGGGTTTACCTATACTGTGGGTACACGAAGACTTTACCTATCTGTCACAAATGCACTGACTGACTTGGGTAGGGTGCAGTGTGCAGATGGCTTTCCCCTTGCAGTGCTGATTGAGCTATCTGACACCTACACACAATGAATCGTGTGGGGACACATGGATTTTCTATTGCTATGTAACTCAGGGCACCTTGGGTCATATAAGGTTGAGGCTGAGACCGAGCCTGGCCCAGGGCCTGCTCACATACTTCCCACACAGACTATAGCGGGTCCTGGTCATGGTCTCTTGGCCTTGTAATGCCACCTCCTCCTCCTGCTTGGGGTCAGGGGATCAGCACAGGGCAACATGTATTTTCTCTCGTGTTACCACAGTTATCTGCGGCACTGGATTTTGCCAAACAAAAGGAGCGTTACTGCATTCATGAGACATTCACAGCTGTACTAGCATCGGTGTCCGCTTTATACTCATGATTGCCGAGGGTGTGTGCAGAGGCCAAGGTCCTGGGGAAATGCAACTGTGCCAGGTTGGTCCTGTGGAACTTGTTAAAAGTTAATCCAGTCTTTTTAGCGGTGAAAGCAACCACAACTAATTAAATGAGATGTTCACTTCTGAACTAGCATTGGGGTCCGCTTTATGCCAACGATTGCTGAGGCAGTGTGCAGGGGCCGAGGTCCTGGGGGAAATGCACCTGCGCCAGTTTTGACCTGTGGAACGTGTTTCTGGTTAATCCAGTCTTTGTAGCGGTGAAAGCAACCACAACCAATTAAATGAGATGTTCACTTCTGTGCTAGCATCTGAGTCCACTTTTGGCCCACCATTGCTGAGGGTGTGGGCAGAGACCGAGGTCCTGGTGGAAATGCAACTGCACCAGGTTGGGCCTGTGGAACTTGTTCCTGGTTAATCCAGTCTTTGGAGCGATGAAAGCAACCGCAACTAATTAAATGAGACGTTCACAGCTGTACTGGTATCGGAGTCCGCTTAATGCCCACGATTGCTGAGGGTGTGTGCAGAGGCCGAGGTCCTCGGCGGAGTTAAAGTTCACCATGTTTAGGCACTGTAATTGCTTCATGTTTAATACTTTCCTAGGGTTCCTTTCGCTCGCCTATGCTGTGAGTGCACAAAGACTTCCCATAGAGGTGTTTTACCTGCCTGGCCCTGCCAACCCTCTGCAGTGTGTGCCTCCGGTTCCTCCCTTATCGCAGACACACTTAGAAATAGACATAAGGGTGGTGTAGCTATGAAGCGAGTGTGTGGCATGAAAGCAGCTGAACGCTGCGCAGGGAAACTTTTGTGTGCGCTGTGGATGCAGGGTCGTGCAGGGGGTTGGGCAGCATGTAACCCAGGAGAAGAGGCAGCTGTGTCACCCGCAGGCAGTGATTGTCCTTGGTTGCATGTAGTGTGGTGCTTAGCTAAGGTGTGCCTTGCTAATGAGGGTTTGTCCGAAGAAAAAATTGTTACGGGGGTGACGCCAGACTCTTGCCCCCATTGTGGCTTAATAGTGGGACCTGGGAGCCTCAGATGCAGCCATTCATGCTTCCCCTGCCCTTCCCTGTCCGTTTCTGTGGTGTTTCTATGACTTTTGGATGTTTTACTGGTTTTTCACAAGTCATGACCTATGCGGAGCATCGGTCCCATACAAAAATTCTCAAGTCGCCCATTGACTTTAATAGGGTTCGTTACTTGAAACGAGCTCTTGAGCATCATGGAAAGTTCGACTCGAGCAACGAGCCCCCGAGTATTTTGGTGCTCGCTCATCTCTAGTCACTCAGATTTATCACTGTAACAAAGCAAAGTCACGGTTGAAATTAGTTTAATTTTTGATGAATTAAAAATATATGGCACAATTCTTTTTTAGATTGAGCATGGTTAGGCACTTAGTTTGAATACATGGCAATGAATGTCAGCAAAAGTAATTAGAGAAATTAATTTCCTAACATCTGCGGGGAGAAAGGAAAAGCCCAAGCCCAGTCATCACCTCTCTGAAGAAATTAGCCTTACAATGACTCAAAAGGAAAAATCCATAACTCTAAAACTTAAACTTAGGTGATGGGTTCCACAGTGGAACACACTCGTCCTACAACCAATAGAAATGATAGAGAGACATTCAGCTGGGGTGCTTTCATGTGATATTCAATCAATCCTTAGATTGTTAGATATGTATACTGTGTTCCACAGGGAAAAGCATCAGTTGGAGTCCATCATTGGTGGAGTGACACACACAGCAGTTTTACATACTTATAGACTATTCCAGGCTCCCTCAAGGCAGTGAGATGAGGTGCATTTCATTTAGCATACTGGATTACTGTTTATGTGTTTGTGGTTTAACGTTTTATCTTACTACTAATGAAGGGGATTAGTGATGAATATCTCCAAAACATGTTGAGCTGGAGTTATGTTCTACGGTTATGGAATAAAAGTTTGGACAACTCCCTATAAGACTGTTTTTTTTTCAGAGAGAGGATGTGAGGATTTGAACTTTTCCTCTCCACTCACAGGTGTAAGTAAATTAATTTTTCAATTGTTCTTACTGACACATCATTATTATACATTATATTCCAACCAAATGCCTTTCTGGTTCCCCTTTTTGTTGTTTTAGCAGAGCGGAAGTCATGAGCTGGGCAATGAATTAAGACAAGGGAAGTAATGTAAGGCAGTGCTGTGCTGTGGAGGGCTTTGTGGATGAGGATATTGAGTTAAAGTTGCATTCTGTATTTGAGCGGCAGCCAGTGCAGTGACTGGCACAGGGCAGAGGCATCTGAGTAGTGGCTGGACAGGAAGATAAACCTGGCTCCTACATTCAGGATGGATTGGAGAGGGGAGAGACTGGTGCAGGGGAGGCCGATCAGCAGCAAGTTGCAATAATTGAGCGGAGAGTGGATGAGGGCAATGGTGAGCATCAGACCTATAGATGGGCACCAGGAGCAGGGCACAAGGGAACAACGGAGTGGCACATGAGCTGCCAGGAGACCGAGGAAGCCACTGGAGGATTGCCTGCTGAAAGATCAGTGGGCAGAAGCAGAGGAGCAGGTCCCGGACCCAGAGCGGCAGAAGAATAGAGAGCGCGGCCGCTGACAGTGAGACTGCAGGTGACGTAATCGGAGCTGCTGACAGATGCACAAAAATACTTATCTGCTCCTAAGTGCGTGTCTTAGTGTGTGTCTGTGGGTCCAAGTGTGTGTCTGTGACTAAGTGAGGGGGCATTAGAGTGTGAGTGTGTAAGTGAAGAAAAACAGTGTATTTGTCTGTGTGCAAGGTGTAAGTGAAGCAGGATTGGGTGATTGAGCAAAAGTAAATAGGTGTGTGAGTGTAATTAAAAAAGAAAAGTGTGAGCGGTTGTCACGGGCGGAGGAGTGTGAGCAGTTGCGCATGAGCGGAGGAGTGTGAGCAGTTGCACATGGGCGGAGTAGTGTGAGCAGTTGTGCACAGGCAGATGAGTGTGAGCGGTTTCATTTGGGCGAAGGCCTGTTTGCCGCGTGATCTAATCAATCTTTTCTACTTCCACAAGTAAATTGTAGACCGTTATTAGGATGAGCTCCATGCCTGACAATGCCATCCAGTGTGCTACTTGTGCAATGTATGTGGTCCTTGATCAGCTGATCAAGGGTGCATGGTGTTGCGCAAGATGCATGCTCGTTGCACACTTGGAAGTCCATTGACATAATGAAAAAGAGTTTGTTGCTCACTGAGCAGGCACTCGCTGGGGTAGAGATGGGGGCGAATGGTAGCACAGAAGAGCAGGGGGAGCAGGCAGCTAGCTGGGTGACCGTTAGAAAGGGTAGAGAGAAACAGAGAGGCTAGTTCTGAACTGATACAACCCAACAAGTTTGCAAAGTTGGCAGATGAGGGGATGTCATTACAAAGCCAGCACCGCTGCAGCACGACATGCCCTCTGCACACCAGGGAGATGATTGCTCCAGTAAGAAGGGGACAGGGAGTGCAGGGCAGGCTAAACAAATCCCAGTAGTGGGGGACTCAATTCTTAGTGGGACAGATAGGGCAAGATGCCACAAAGATCGAGATCGTCGAACGGTGTGTTGTCTTCCTGGCGCTCAAGTTCTACAAACCGCAGATTGTATTGACAGATTACTGAGAGGGGCTTGTGAGGATCCAGTAGTCATGGTGCACATTGGCACCAATGAAGAAATTACAAGTCAATGGACGGTCCTCATAAACTATTTCAGGGACTTAGGGTCCAAGCTTAGGGCAAGGACCTCCAAGGTAGTTTTCTCGGAAATCCTACCTGCACCTAAAGACACGCTAGAAAGACAGCAGTATCTTAGGGAGGTAAACAAGTGGCTCCGGAGTTGGTGTAAGAAGGAGGGATTCGGGTTCCTGGAGAACTGGGCTGACTTTGCTGTCGGCTACAGGATCTACCGTAGGGACGGACTGCATCTTAATGGGGAGGGTGCAGCTGTCTTGGGGGAGAAAATGGTTAAAGAAGGCTTTAAACTAGGGACGGATGAGGACAAAAGGAGAAACAAAGGGATATTCAGTGTATTTAGTGACGTGGGGCTAAGTAATGCGAATGGGGTCGAGCAGGGGGTAGGGTTAGTACAGTTAGAACTGACAGAACAGCCAATAGTACAATTAGTATCAAAATGAATATAAAGAACAAAAATATCCGTATAAATTGTATGGCAAGGAATGCAAAAATTTTGATCGGTAAAGTGGCTGAGCTTGAAGCAAGAATGACTGATGAAAACTACAATATAGTTGGAATAACGGAAACATGATGATACGTGCAATTGGGCTGTAAATTTACAAGGTTACAATCTCTTTATGAGGGGATTGTGGAAACCAGAAAGAGGGAGGGATATGTATGTTTAATCCTTCTTAATGCCGAGGCTACGGGAGAATATAGGTGTAGGAGATAAATATGTGGAATCTCTGTGGGTAGAAATACAGGGAGAAAAAAAATCCTGATAGGGGTTTTTCTCCAGGCCACCAAAAGCAACAGAAGAAACTGAAATCTTACTATTAAGGGTGCGTTCACACGAGCGCATAAATGGCGCGTTTTTGCACGCAATCGTATATACGTGACCATCTTAGGCGTTGGTTTTGAATGTATTCGTTCGCACTGGCGATTTTACGCGTGTAAAAACGGCAACCCGAAAAAAAAAAACGGAACATACGCGACCGAAATACGCGCCAACGCATATTCGATGGCCGAAAAGATAGTTTGCAAAGTAGGAACAAACGATAATATACTTTCTAGCTCTGGTCATGATCGCCAAAAAACGTTCTTTCCAGCGATTATACGCTGCGCACGTGCGAACATAAATACGCCTACGCTCGTGTGAACGCACCCTAAGGCAGATAGAAGAGGTGTCAAACCACAACAAAGTAATTATTACAGGGGACTTTAATTATCTAGATGCAATATGTGATAACGTGATCAGCTCAGAGCTACTATCAGTAACATTAATTGGGACCACATCCTCAAAAATAACTGTACAGACGACAAATAGAAAAAGTTTAAAAACATCCTAATCATCTCATGTGAGCAGGTCATACCCTTAAAAATAAAAGAACTACAAGTAGAAGGTACCCAATGTGGCTCAACAAGACTGTAAGGGGAGCAATAAATAATAATAAATAAAAAAAACTACTAAAACAAGAAGGCAGTGAAGAAGTGCTAAAATCATACAGGGGGAAAAAATATGTACAGAAAAGATCAATATTGCTGAGGAGGAGGCAGAAAGACTGATCGCCAAAGAGAGCAAAAACAACCCTAAACTATTTTCAGTTATATTTTTATTAAAAGGATTTGCACCCTCTCTCACAGGATAAATCATACAAAGCGATGGGAGGAGGGCAAATCCATTAAATAGTTTCTTTTCAAGTGTATTCACGAATAAAAAGGAAATGTCACACGACATGCAGGGGAATAAAACAACCCCCAACCCCCCACCCCCCTCCCTGCTAAATATTACATACCTAACACAGGAGTAAGTGCAGAGCTGGTTAAAAAGGGTTTAAATTAATAAATCGCCGGCAGAGCCTGACTGCTGAGCCTGATTGTTGCCTGAGCACGGAGCTCTGTCAGTGCGGCTCTTTCTGGGACTTTTTCAGCAGCTATTTTCTGCCAAAAATGAGGAAAAACGGAAGAGAGAAGGGTATAGAACATCAGGGAACCCCGCGGGATAATCGAGGACAAGCCGACATGCAGCGGTATTTAAAAGAACGGAGCACCCGCTCTCCACATGCTGCACCTAAGATGGCACCGATGAGAGACTCCATTGCCACACTCAGTAAGGAGGGGGAGGATAGGGACTCCTCTGAAGGGGAGGACAGAGAGACCATCTCCAGAAGCTTCATGAAGGAGCTTATGATGAAAGCCCTGCACACTGTCCTGTCTGATCTTGCAGAGATTAAGGACGACTTAAAACATATGGGGCGCAGGGTAGAAGATTTAGATTCATATTCAACCACACATTCTATAGTGATGATGCAAGTCCTTAAAGACCAGCATGTTCACCTGAATAGAGCCCTAATCATGCAACAGGAAAATAGGAATAGATGCAACAATTTCTGCATCAAAGGGCTACCTGAGTCTTGGGCTGCTGATTGGCTCCCTAAGATACCAAAGGAAATCTTTGCCAGCATGCTGGAAGCTGAAAGAGTGGAAGCGGTCTTAATTGAACGCATCCACAGAGCGCTCAGACCCCTGCCTGCACCCATAGACCCACCAAGAGACATTGTGCGCAAGCTTCTCTCCTTCCGGGACTCCTTCAGATTTTTGTGATTTCTAGCTGCCCTCAAAATGGTGAAGTATGCCGACGCCCGTCTTCAATATTTCAAAGACTTAGCCCCTTTTACATTGGCCCAACGCAGACTTTTGCACCCGTAGACGACCTGTGCGGCGCGAGCACACTGGAGTGGCCCCATTCAACGGGACAGAAGAGCAGACTGCGCAAGCGCGTCTAATCCAGGCAGAAGGCTTCGGTCGGCGCCATGGAGACGGGGACGCCAACACCATGGGGGGTAAGTATATAACTTCTGTATGGCCAATATTTAATTCACGATGTATATTACAAAGTGCATTTATATGGCCATACAGAAGTGTTTAACTTCACTTGCTTTTGCGGGACAACCCCTTTAAGCTGTGGGCCAAATTGCTCGCCAAAAGACTAGAAGACCATATTCCCAACCTGATAAATCTCGAACAGACAGGCTTCGTAAAGGGAAGAGAGGGCAGAGACAATTGCCTCAGGGTGTTGCATGCTACTCAGTTCGCCCGGTCACAAGGTATACCCTTAGCACTGGTAAGCACTGATGCTGAAAAGGAAATTGACAGGGTGGACTGGGTATACATGCATTCAGTACTGCTACATTTAAAGATACCCCTTGTCTTTGTGGCTACATTTTTTTTCCTCTGAAGCCGAGCCATATGCTAGACTTAAAATAAACGGCACTCTATCCCCCTCTTTTGACATTAGGAATGGCACGCACCACAGATGCCTGCTCTCGCCTACTCTTTTTATTTTTGCGCTAGAGCCCCTTCTCCAGAGTGTTAGACTAGATTCCGAGATTCAGAGACTGCAGTTGGGCAAATAAGCACTCACAACTGCGGCATTTGCTGACGATATAGTCTTCTTAGTAACATCCCCCGAGATTGGCCTTCCCCAGCTTACTTCCATATTGGAACAGTTTGGTGACCTATCCAACTTTAAAATTAACTTCTTCAAGACAACGGTGCTAAATATCTCTATACGCTCAGTCAGATGCCGGACCATGAAGCCCAACTCTCCTTTCTCCTGGTCGGGGTCGGAGATAAATTTTTTGGTATAAAGCTAACTAAAAGAGCTGAAGACCTTTATGCATCTAATTTCACCCTACCTATTGCAAAAGTGATGAATCTACTACGCTCTTACGATTTTCCCTTTATTTCATGGTTCGGCAGGAAAAATATCCTGAAGTCTTATGTTCTCCACACAATTCTGTATACAATTCGCATGCTTCCCATATATCTCCCCACAAGTTTCTTAAAAACTCTCAGGTCGACTTTCTCCGGATATGTTTGGAGACATAGGAGACCGAGGTTGGCTTATAGCCTTATGATAAAGAAAGGCTCGGAGGGCGGAATTGGCCTGTCATGCGTTCATGACTTTTATTTAGCCTCCCAACTTGGCTACTGGATGGAACTGGTCAAGCCTGTGAAAGATAGGCTGCCGTGTCTTCTAGCTGAAAAATCATATGGGGTCACTTTCCTTGAGGACCTGTGATTTCCAAAAAAGAACATTTATAGATCTGTAGGATTCAACCCTCTTTTGAGGGGACCCTGCGAGACCTGGGACAGGTTGAGAGAGGACCTAGCACCTAAACCATCCCCGATCACCCCTTTGCGCACGCTGTACAAACTCATGGCCAGTGCATTGGACCCCTGCACAGCAAGCTTGTGGTCAGTGTTTGCAGATAGGACTATTAAAGACCTACAACGGCTAGCACATAAGAGCCCGCTGATTGCTTTTCAATCCCTTGTGTCAACTTAAGCTCTCTTTCCTACAGTCAGTTCATGTGACCAGAGTGTTTGGGGATTTTCTGGGGACATATATAGACCCCTCTCCCTCTTTGAGAGGGCCATGGGAGATGGCGGGCCCGCCTCTAGGAAAATAGCATCCCTTCGTAAACGCTTTATTTCCCCTACAGTACTATATAAACCCACCTTCCTCATCTCTTGGGAGAGAGAACTGAACATTTCTCTTTCACAGAGTGACATCGAGGTTGTTCTGAAAACGGCTTACGGATTGTCCCCCTGCATTCTGCCACAGGAGGCGCACTATAAGCTTCTGGTGAGGTGGTACAGGACTCCACAATGGCATCACGACCACAACCTGGCAGTTCATAATAAATGTTGGAGATGTGATGGAGGAATAGGCTCATATTGTCATATTTGGTGGAACTGCCAGATACTGCATCCCTTTTGGCGTGACGTGGGGTGTGCACTGGGAAAAATCTCCCCAAAACTAAGCATAACTCCCGAGATTCTTTTCCACTGGAGGTCTTCCTCTGTCTTCCACCCTCTTAATCATAAATTGGTCGCTCTCCTGATCGATGCGGCTAAAGCGCTTATTCCAACGCTATGGCTGCAAAAAACACCCCCGACCCTGACCCAATGGAGAGACAAAGTAGACTTGGTCTACAACCTGGAAGAGCTATCCAGTTGGTCTAGGGGTACCCACAACAAGTTTCTTCAGATATGCAGCCCATGGCGTAGTCTGAGAGATGAGCTCTAGGCCCTCGGTTTCCCGGGGGGTGGATGGGGTGAGACGACGACTTAAACCTTCTACCATTATCAATGGCTAGTGTGATTCCCCTATTGAAACCAACAGGGTCTCCGCTACATCATCATGGAAATCAGAGTTCTTGGTCCAGCCCTACCAGGAAGACTCTCGCTCCTCAGTGTTACCTGGGGTCCTCTAGGCGGATGCGTACGCCCATCCCTTTTCCTTCTCCTCTCTTTCAGCTCTTCCTTCTCTTTTCAGTTCTTTCCTGGTCCCCCCTCTCCCCTCTTCCCTCCCACCCTCTCCCCTTCACCCACTCTGTATTATTTACTTTCAGTCACTATTGTTTCTCCTTTGTTCTTTTTCAGGCTGTGTAATAAAATTTAGTCCTGTGTCATCAGGATTTAGTATATTCATACTCAATTCTATGAATGGGACCTGTTTCATTCTGGGTTCACCACAGTCTTAGTTGTGTGTCCTATTTGTTCGCCATTTGGGGATATCATTACACTGACAGTCTATGTTTCTCAATTCGATGTGCATGTTCTGATGTTTCTGATGAAAAACTTTAATAAAAATCTGATTTAAAAAAAAAAACCAAAAAAAAAACCGATAAATCGCCGGGCCCAGATGGAATACATCCAAGGGTTTTAAGGTAACTAAGTAATGTGATAGCTAGGCCGCTATTTCTAATATTTATGGATACTATCAAGACCAGAGTTCTACCACTGGATTGGTGCATTGCAATTTAGTTCCAATATAAAAAAAAGGGGTTCAAAAGAGAGCCTGGAAACTACAGACTGGTAAGTCTCACTACAATAACAGTAAAAATATTTGAGGGGCTTCTGAGAGATGCCATCCTAGAATACCTGAAGGAGAACAACGGAATAACTCCTCACCAGCATGGGTTCATGAGGGGTCGATCATGTTAGACAAATCTGATCAGCTTCTATGATGGAGTAAGCTCTAGGCTGGACCTGGGAGAGTCTATTGATCTTTTATATCTGGATTTCTCTAGAGCATTTGACACTGTGTCACATAATAATTTGATATACAAAATGAGGCAGCTCGGACTGGGCAAAAACGTTTGTATCTGGGTAAAGAACTGGCTCGGAGATAGAAAGCAAAGGGTGGTAATAATTGGTTCATACTCTAATTGGGCCACTGTCACCAGGAAGGTGCCACAGAGTTCAGTTTTAGGCCACATTCTGTTAAATATATTTATCAACGATCTAATAGAGGGACCGAACAGTAAAATATCAATATTTGCAGATGATACAAAATTATACAAGACAATTAATACAATGGAGGACAATGTATGGCTACTAGAGATGAGCGAACACCAAAATGTTCGGGTGTTCGTTATTCGGAACGAACTTCCCGCGATGTTCGAGGGTTCGTTTCGAACAACGAACCCCATTGAAGTCAATGGGCGACCAGAGCATTTTTGTATTTCGCCGATGCTCGCTAAGGTTTTCATGTGTGAAAATCTGGGCAATTCAAGAAAGTGATGGGAATGACACAGAAACGGATAGGGCAGGCGAGGGGCTACATGTTGGGCTGCATCTCAAGTTCCAAGGTCCCACTATTAAGCCACAATACCGGCAAGAGTGGGCCCCCCCCCCCCCTCCCAACAACTTTTACTTCTGAAAAGCCCCCATTAGCATGGCATACCTTTGCTAAGCACCACACTAGCTACAACAAAGCACAATCACTGCCTGCATGACACTCCGCTGCCACTTCTCCTGGGTTACATGCTGACCAACCGCCCCCCCCCCCCTCCCCCCACAGCGCACACCAAAGTGTCCCTGCGCAGCCTTCAGCTGCCCTCATGCCACGCCACACTCATGTCTATTTAGAAGTGCGTCTGCCATGAGGAGGAACCGCAGGCACACACTGCAGAGGGTTGGCATGGCTAGGCAGCGACCCTCTTTAAAAGTGGCGGGGCGATAGCCCACAATGCTGTACAGAAGCAATGAGAAATAGAATCCTGTGCCACCGCCATCAGGAGCTGCACACGTAGGCATAGCAATGGGGAACCTATGTGCCACACACTATTCATTCTGTCAAGGTGTCTGCATGCCCCAGTCAGACTGGTAATATGTACCTTAACAGTAACCGCGTTGGTGGTAATGTGGTGGTGACTGCGGACCTAGTAGCACGGTTGTATTTTGTTGGTTTTCTGAATGCGGCCAGGATTAAGTGGGCCGTGGCGGGGGGATGGTGTGGGGGCTCTCTTGTTGTGTCGGTAAAGGTGAAATTCTTGGACTGCCACCAGACGAACCAATGCAAAGACATTTGCCAAGAATGTTTTCCCTGTTGGAGGAGGAGGGGGATGTTTTTGAGGCACTACGTGTCCTCTCCACGTGTCCGTGGTTATATGCACCTTTACAGTAACCGCGTTGGTGGTAATGTGGTGGTGACTGCGGACCTAGTAGCACGGTTGTATTTTGTTGGTTTTCGGAATGCGGCCAGGATTAAGTGGGCCGTGGCGGGGGGATGGTGTGGGGGCTCTCTTGTTGTGTCGGTAAAGGTGAAATTCTTGGACTGCCACCAGACGAACCAATGCAAAGACATTTGCCAAGAATGTTTTCCCTGTTGGAGGAGGAGGGGGATGTTTTTGAGGCACTACGTGTCCTCTCCACGTGTCCGTGGTTATATGCACCTTTACAGTAACCGCGTTGGTGGTAATGTGGTGGTGACTGCGGACCTAGTAGCACGGTTGTATTTTGTTGGTTTTCTGAATGCGGCCAGGATTAAGTGGGCCGTGGCGGGGGGATGGTGTGGGGGCTCTCTTGTTGTGTCGGTAAAGGTGAAATTCTTGGACTGCCACCAGACGAACCAATGCAAAGGCATTTGCCAAGAATGTTTTCCCTGTTGGAGGAGGAGGGAGATGTTTTTGAGGCACTACGTGTCCTCTCCACGTGTCCGTGGTTATATGCACCTTAACAGTAACCGCGTTGGTGGGAAATGGCCTCGCCGCCATCATGTCTTTGGGAAGCCTCTGTTTCCACACCCCAGAGACATACCATTAGCAGCGGTATAGGCAGAGCCCAGAATTCGTAACATTTCAGCCGTAGCATTAGGACAGGCCCCACTAACATATTAGTAGCAGCATTATAGGAGGAGCGCAGTCTTCGTTCCATGTCAGCAATAGTAGCACTCAAGACAGGCCCCAGTAACAATTCCGAAGCAGCAGTATAGCGGGAGCGCAGTCTTCGTTCCATGTCAGCAATAGTAGCACTCAAGACAGGCCCCAGTAACAATTCTGAAGCAGCAGTATAGCGGGAGCGCAGTCTTCGTTCCATGTCAGCAATAGTAGCACTCAAGACAGGCCCCAGTAACAATTCCGAAGCAGCAGTATAGCGGGAGCGCAGTCTTTGTTCCATGTCAGCAATAGTAGCACTCAAGACAGGCCCCAGTAACAATTCCGAAGCAGCAGTATAGCGGGAGCGCAGTCTTCGTTCCATGTCAGCAATAGTAGCACTCAAGACAGGCCCCAGTAACAATTCCGAAGCAGCAGTATAGCGGGAGCGCAGTCTTCGTTCCATGTCAGCAATAGTAGCACTCAAGACAGGCCCCAGTAACAATTCCGAAGCAGCAGTATAGCGGGAGCGCAGTCTTCGTTCCATGTCAGCAATAGTAGCACTCAAGACAGGCCCCAGTAACAATTCCGAAGCAGCAGTATAGCGGGAGCGCAGTCTTCGTTCCATGTCAGCAATAGTAGCACTCAAGACAGGCCCCAGTAACAATTCCGAAGCAGCAGTATAGCGGGAGCGCAGTCTTTGTTCCATGTCAGCAATAGTAGCACTCAAGACAGGCCCCAGTAACAATTCCGAAGCAGCAGTATAGCGGGAGCGCAGTCTTCGTTCCATGTCAGCAATAGTAGCACTCAAGACAGGCCCCAGTAACAATTCCGAAGCAGCAGTATAGTGGGAGCGCAGTCTTCGTTCCATGTCAGCAATAGTAGCACTCAAGACAGGCCCCAGTAACAATTCCGAAGCAGCAGTATAGCGGGAGCGCAGTCTTCGTTCCATGTCAGCAATAGTAGCACTCAAAACAGGCCCCAGTAACAATTCCGAAGCAGCAGTATAGCGGGAGCGCAGTCTTAGTTCCATTTCAGTAGCCTTAGTATAGCCAAGGCCCAAGTTACATTTATGTAGCTAAAGTGTAGGCCAACCCCACACACCTTTCTGTACCATGAGTGCAGGCGAAGAACATACAAATTGCTATGATTACACTGTAGGTGAGGGCCCCAAAAATTTGGTGTACCAACAGTACTAATGTACCTCAGTAAAAATTGGCCATGCCCAACCAAGATGGCAGGTGAATCGCTTTGGTTAATGTGGCTTAAGTGGTAACTAGGCCTGGAGGCAGCCCAGTGTAACGAAAAATTGGTTCAAGTTAAAGTTCCAACACTTTTAAGCGCATTGAAACTTATAAAAATTGTTCAGAAAAATTATTTGAGTGAGCCTTGTGGCCCTAAGAAAAATTGCCCGTTCAGCGTGATTACGTGAGGTTTCAGGAGGAGGAGCAGGAGGAGGAGGAGGAATATTAGACACAGATTGATGAAGCAGAAATGTCCCCGTTTTGGATGGTGAGAGAGAACGTAGCTTCCATCCGCGGGTGCAGCCTACGTATTGCTTACGTATCGCTGCTGTCCGCTGGTGGAGAACAGAAGTCTGGGGAAATCCAGCCTTTGTTCATCTTGATGAGTGTTAGCCTGTCGGCACTGTCGGTTGACAAGCGGCTACACTTATCTGTGATGATTCCCCCAGCCGCACTAAACGCCCTCTCCGACAAGACGCTAGCCGCAGGACAAGCAAGCACCTCCAGGGCATACAGCGCTAGTTCAGGCCACGTGTCCAGCTTCGACACCCAGTAGTTGTAGGGGGCAGAGGCGTCACCGAGGATGGTCGTGCGATCCGCTACGTACTCCCTCACCATCCTTTTACAGTGCTCCCGCCGACTCAGCCGTGACTGGGGAGCGGTGACACAGTCTTGGTAGGGAGCCATAAAGCTGGCAGGCCCTTAAAGACTGTTGCACTGCCTGGGCTGTACATGCTGCTCGATCTACGCACATCCCCTGCTACCTTGCCCTCGGTACTGCGCCTTCTGCCACTAGCGCTGTCGGCTGGGAATTTTACCATCAGCTTGTCCGCAAGGGTCCTGTGGTATAGCAACACTCTCGAACCCCTTTCCTCTTCGGGAATCAGAGTGGGCAGGTTCTCCTTATACCGTGGATCGAGCAGTGTGTACACCCAGTAATCCGTCGTGGCCAGAATGCGTGCAACGCGAGGGTCACGAGAAAGGCATCCTAACATGAAGTCAGCCATGTGTGCCAGGGTACCTGTACGCAACACATGGCTGTCTTCACTAGGAAGATCACTTTCAGGATCCTCCTCCTCCTCCTCCTCCTCCTCCTCCTCAGGCCATACACGCTGAAAGGATGACAGGCAATCAGCCGGTGTACCGTCAGCAGCGGGCCAAGCTGTCTCTTCCCCCTCCTCCTCATCCTCCTCAAGCTCCTCCTCCTCCTGTACGCGTTGAGAAATAGACAGGAGGGTGCCCTGACTATCCAGCGGCATACTGTCTTCCCCCGCCTCCGTTTCCGAGCGCAAAGCAGCTGCCTTTATGGTTTGCAGGGAATTTCTCAAGATGCATAGCAGAGGAATGGTGACGCTAATGATTGTAGCATCGCCGCTCACCACCTGGGTAGACTCCTCAAAATTACCAAGGACATGGCAGATGTCTGCCAACCAGGCCCACTCTTCTGAAAGGAATTGAGGAGGCTGACTCCCACTGCGCCGCCCATGTTGGAGTTGGTATTCGACTATAGCTCTACGTTGTTCATAGAGCCTGGCCAACATGTGGAGCGTAGAGTTCCACCGTGTGGGCACGTCGCACAACAGTCGGTGCACTGGCAGTTTAAAGTGATGTTGCAGGGTGCGCAGGGTGGCAGCGTCCGTGTGGGACTTGCGGAAATGTGCGCAGAGCCGGCGCGCCTTTACGAGCAGGTCTGACAAGCGTGGGTAGCTTTTCAGAAAGCGCTGAACCACCAAATTAAAGACGTGGGCCAGGCATGGCACGTGCGTGAGGCTGCCGAGCTGCAGAGCCGCCACCAGGTTACGGCCGTTGTCACACACGACCATGCCCGGTTGGAGGCTCAGCGGCGCAAGCCAGCGGTCGGTCTGCTCTGTCAGACCCTGCAGCAGTTCGTGGGCCGTGTGCCTCTTATCGCCTAAGCTGAGTAGTTTCAGCACGGCCTGCTGACGCTTGCCCACCGCTGTGCTGCCACACCGCGCGACACCGACTGCTGGCGACATGCTGCTGCTAACACATCTTGATTGATTGCGAGACAGAGGAGGAGGAGGAGGAGGAGGAGGAGGAAGCATACACCTCCGCAGATACCACCACCGAGCTGGGGCCCGCAATTCTGGGGGTGGGTAGGACGTGAGCGGTCCCGGGCTCTGACTCTGTCCCAGCCTCCACTAAATTCACCCAATGTGCCGTCAGGGAGATGTAGTGGCCCTGCCCGCCTGTGCTTGTCCACGTGTCCGTAGTTAAGTGTACCGTGGCAGTAACCGCGTTGGTGAGGGCGCGTACAATGTTGCGGGAGACGTGGTCGTGCAGGGCTGGGACGGCACATCGGGAAAAGTAGTGGCGACTGGGAACTGAGTAGCGCGGGGCCGCCGCCTCCATGATACTTTTGAAGGACTCCGTTTCCACAACCCTATACGGCAGCATCTCAAGGCTGATGAATTTTCCTATGCGGACGGTTAACGTTTGAGCGTGCGGGTGCGTGGCGGCGTACTTGCGCTTGCGCTCCAACAGTTGCGCAAGCGACGGCTGGACGGTGCGCTGAACTACACTGCTGGATGGGGCCGAGGACAGCGGAGGTGAGGGTGTGGGTGCAGGCCAGGAGACGGTAGTGCCTGTGTCCTGAGAGGGGGGTTGCATCTCAGTGGCAGGTTGGGGCACAGGGGGAGAGGCAGGGGTGCAAACCGGAGGCGCTGAACGGCCTTCGTTCCACCTTGTGGGGTGCTTGGCCATCATATGTCTGCGCATGGTGGTGGTGGTGAGGCTGTTGGTGTTGGCTCCCCGGCTGAGCTTTGCGCGACAAAGGTTGCACACCACTGTTCGTCGGTCGTCAGGCGTCTCTGTGAAAAACTGCCAGACCTTAGAGCACCTCGGCCTCTGCAGGGTGGCATGGCGCGAGGGGGCGCTTTGGGAAACAGTTGGTGGATTATTCGGTCTGGCCCTGCCTCTACCCCTGGCCACCGCACTGCCTCTTGCAACCTGCCCTGCTGATGCCCTTGACTCCCCCTCTGAAGACCTGTCCTCCTGAGTAAGTGTTGCACACCAGGTGGGGTCAGTCACCTCATCGTCCTGCTGCTCTTCCTCCGAATCCTCTGTGCGCTGCTCCCTCGGACTTACTGCCCTTAGTACTACCTCACTGCAAGACAACTGTGTCTTATCGTCATCGTCCTCCTCACCCACAGAAAGTTGTTGAGACAGTTGGCGGAAGTCCCCAGCCTCTTCCCCCGGCCCCCGGGAACTTTCGAATGGTTGGGCATCAGTGACGATAAACTCCTCTGGTGGGAGAGGAACCGCTGCTGCCCAATCTAAGCAGGGGCCCGAGAACAGTTCCTGGGAGTGTTCCCGCTCCTGAGCAGGTGTCATTGTAGTGGAGTGAGGAGGCTGGGAGGAAGGAGGAGCAGCAGACAGAGGATTCGGATTTGCAGCAGTGGACGGCGCAGAACTGCGTGTTGACGATAGGTTGCTCGAAGCACTTTCTGCCATCCAGGACAGGACCTGCTCACACTGCTCATTTTCTAATAACCGTCTCCCGCGTGGACCCATTAATTGGGCGATGAATGTGGGGACGCCAGAAATGTGCCTCTCTCCTAATCGCGCAGCAGTCGGCTGCGACACACCTGGATCAGGAGCTCGGCCTGTGCCCACACCCTGACTTGGCCCTCCGCGTCCTCGGCCGCGTCCACGTCCTCTAGGCCTACCCCTACCCCTCAGCATGCTGTATTACCAGTGATTTGATTTCACAGGCAGCTAATAAGTTGGCGCAAGACTGCAGGCCAAATATAATTTTTTCCCTTTTTTGAAAACGAAAGGTCCCACTGCCTCTAGTGAATGTATAATCTAAGTTTAATAACTGTGCTGTTTTCCTGCTAATGTGTCACAGAACGTGAGGGTAGCAGAGTTATTAACTGTGGCAGAGCAGGTATTTTTTTTCCCAATTAAGGAAAGCAAATGGCGAAGCCAGCAGTAAACCGTAGCTGGGTGCGTCTGATTTTTAAAGGTTGCACACGCAGCCGACACGTGTCCACCGCCCTTAGGACGGACAGAGGCAGGACAAATAGAATTATTTTCCGTTTTTTTCCACCAAAAGGCAGCACTGCGTATATTCAATGAACATGAGAAGTTTAATAACTGTGCTGTGTCCCTGCTAATGTGTCACAGAACGTGAGGGTAGCAGAGTTATTAACTCTGGCAGAGCAGGTATTTTTTTTCCCAATTAAGGAAAGCAAATGGCGAAGCCAGCAGTAAACCGTAGCTGGGTGCGTCTGATTTTTTAACGTTGTACACGCAGCTCACACGTGTCCACCGCCCTTAGGACGGACAGAGGCAGGACAAATAGAAATATTTTCCTTTTTTTTGCACCAAAAGGCAGCACTGCGTATATTCAATGAACATGAGAAGTTTAATAACTGTGCTGTGTCCCTGCTAATGTGTCACAGAACGTGAGGGTAGCAGAGTTATTAACTGTGGCAGAGCAGGTATTTTTTTTCCCAATTAAGGAAAGCAAATGACGAAGCCAGGAGTAAAACGTAGCTGGGTGCGTCTGATTTTTAAAGGTTGCACACGCAGCCGACACGTGTCCACCGCCCTTAGGACGGACAGAGGTAGGACAAATAGAAATATTTTCCGTTTTTTTGCACCAAAAGGCAGCACTGCGTATATTCAATGAACATGAGAAGTTTAATAACTGTGCTGTGTCCCTGCTAATGTGTCACAGAACGTGAGGGTAGCAGAGTTATTAACTGTGGCAGAGCAGGTATTTTTTTTCCCAATTAAGGAAAGCAAATGGCGAAGCCAGGAGTAAAACGTAGCTGGGTGCGTCTGATTTTTAAAGGTTGCACACGCAGCCGACACGTGTCCACCGCCCTTAGGACGGACAGAGGCAGGACAAATAGAAATATTTTCCGTTTTTTTCCACCAAAAGGCAGCACTGCGTATATTCAATGAATAATAACTGTGTTGTGGCCCTGCCTACACAATTCTTTCCCTGCAGTATCAATGGAGGGTGCAATGCTCTGCAGAGGCGATTTTGAGAAGTAAAAAAAAATGCAGCACAGCTAACAACAGCCTGGACAGTACTGCAGACGGTTAAATATGGCCCTAGAAAGGACCGTTGAGGTCCTTGAAGGCTACACTCACTCCTAACACTCTTCCTGCCTATGCAGCACTTCTGTCCCTAATGCCGGGTGCAACGCTCTGCAGAGGCGATTTTGAGAAAAAAAAAATTGCCACTGCTAACAGCAGCCAACACACAGCTATCAGTGGCCCTAATAAGGACCTTTGGGGGGTCTTGAAGCCTACACTAACTACCAATTCTTTCCCTACAGCAGCTCCGGTACAAACAGCACTGTCCCTCATCTAACTCACACGGCATCTGAGGCGAGCCGCGGGAGGGGCCGACTTTTATATTCGGCGGACACCTGATCTCCCCAGCCACTCACTGCAGGGGGGTGGTATAGGGCTTGAACGTCACAGGGGGAAGTTGTAATGCCTTCCCTGTCTTTCAATTGGCCAGAAAAGCGCGCTAACGTCTCAGGGAAGGAAGTGAAAGTAACCCGAACACCGCATGGTGTTCGTTACGAATAACGAACATCACGAACACCCTAATATTCGCACGAATATCAAGCTCGGAAGAACACGTTCGCTCATCTCTAATGGCTACAAATGGCCCTGGATAAGCAGGGGCTTCGGACAGAAAAATGGCAAATGAAGTACCATGTTGACAAATGTAAGGTTATGCACATGGGCGGGAGAAACGGATGTCACAAATATACACTAAATGGGGTACTTATAGGAAAAAATGATATGGAAAAAAATGGGAGTACTAGTGGACTGTAGATTTAACTGGAGCAACCAATGCCAGTCAGCTGCTGCAAAAGGAAATAAAGTCTTAGGGTATAGGGGCGAGGGCAGAGAACATTATTCTTCCACTGTATAAGGCACTTGTCAGGCCCGACATGGAATACTGTGTATAGTTCTGGTCACCGGTGCTCAGAAAAAATGTTGCAGTGCTTGAGGTGGGCCAAAGAAGGGCAACTAAACTAATACATGGATTGAGAAGACTGGAATAGCCAGAGAGTCAGAATTAGGATTATTCACTCTGGAAAAAAGACGGCTAAGGGGCAATCAAATAACTATGTATAAATACATGAAGGGACAATACAAGGATCTCTTCCATGATCTGTTTATACCCAAGACTGCATCAGTAACAAGAGGACATACACAACATCTAGAAGAAAGCAGGTTTCATCACCAACACAGATGGGGTTTCTTTACTGTAAGAGCAGTGAGACTGTGGAATTTTCTGCCTGAGGACGTGGTGAGAGCATAATCCATAGAGGAGCTTTAGAGGGAACTAGATCTCTTATCATAGGGAACTATGATATTACAGGATATAGACATTAGGTGACCAGTGAGTTGTTTTTCTGGGTCTTACATTTAGGTAGGAACTATCAAAGGTTGAAACAGAGATTATTCTGACTGCCACTGTGGCATCGGGAAGGAATTTTTCCCCCAAATGGACAAATTAGCTTCTGCTTCTTGGGGTTTTTTTTGCCTTCCTCTGGAACAACTAGGTGGTTGAAACAGGCTGAACTAGATGGCCATTGTCTTCATTCAGCTTAGCATACTTTGTTACTATGTGTTTATCGTGTATATGGTGAGAAAGGTTGGATTCTTGTGATGTTGTTGAGCTGCAGCTGACATGTTCGGGCTAGAGAGTGGATATAGGAGAGATCTGAGTGGAATATAAGCCCAAGGCAGCAGGCGTGCTGTCTGGGACTAAATGGTGGTGCCACATACTGAGATTGAGATGTCTGGATAAGGTGGGTTAGTAGAGGGCAGAAGCAGGAGAAGGTCAGTTTTTGAGAAGTTCAGTTTTAGGTAGAGAAAGGATATACTGTTAGAAACAGCGGACAGACAGTCAGTGGAATTCTGGAGTAATGTTGCTGTGAGGTCACGAGAAGAGGTATATAACTGGGTGTCATCAGCATAGAGATGGTACTGAAAGCCAAATCTTTTGATGGTCTGTCCAATGGGGGCTGTGTAAATGGAGAATCGAGGGGAGTGGCAAGAACCGAGCCCTGCGGAACAACAAAAGCAAGGGAAAGAGGAGGGGAGATAAAGCCAAACAAAGCAGACACTGAATGAGGGGTCAGATAGGTAGGAGAAAAACTAGGAGAGGGTAGTGTCCTTTAGTCCGATGGACTAAAATAAAATGACAAAACTGCTAAGGGTGAGGCAGTGAGACTGATTGCGAAAGACAGCAAAAATAACCCTAAATTATTCTTCACTTATATAAAAAGTAAAAGGATTTGTACTGAAAGCACTGGACCTTTGATAAATAATTCAGGAGAAACCATAAAAGATGACGAGGGAAGGCAAATCTATTAGTTTTTTCTGAAGTGTATTCATGGATGAAAAAAAAAAAAAATGTCACATGAGATGCAGGATAAAATGAACCCCCGCTAAATATCACCGAAGTGTGAAGCTAATTAACATTGATAAATCACAGTGCCCAATGGAATACACCCAAAAGTTCTAAGGAAACTAAGAGACGTGCTAGCTAGACCGCTATTTATTATATTTATGGACACTATTGAGAATGAGGTTGTAGCACTGGATTGGCACATTGCCAATGTGGGTCCAATAAACAAAAAAGGTCTAAAAGAGAGCCTGGTAACCACAGGCTGGTAAGTCTAACTTCAATAATTGGAAAAATATTTGAGGGCTTTCTGAGAGATGCCATCTTAAAACACCTCAAGGACAACAACAGAATAACTCCTCATCAACACAGGTTCATGAAGTGTCGATCTTGTCAGACAAACATGGGTTCATGAGGGGTAGATCACCAGAGGATGGTAATAAATGGTTTGTACTCTGATTGGGCCACTGTTGCTACTGGGGTGCCACAGGGTTCAGTAATAGGCCACATTATGTTCAATATATTTATCAATGACCTGATAGAAGGACTACACAGTAAAATATTATTATTTGCAGATGATAAAGAATTATACAAGCTAATAAATAAAAAAGAGGGCAATGTACGGCTACAAAATCACCTAGATAAGTTGGGGGCTTGGGTAGAAAATGACAAATGAATAGAGATGAGCGAGCAGCAAAATGCTCGGGTGCTCGTTACTCGAGACGAATTTTTCGCGATGCTTGAGGGTTCGTTTCGAGTAACGAACCCCATTGAAGTCAATGGGCGACTCGAGCATTTTTGTATATCGCCGATGCTCGCTAAGGTTTTCATTTGTGAAAATCGGGGCAATTCAAGAAAGTGATGGGAACAACACAGAAACGGATAGGGCAGGCGAGGGGCTACATGTTGGGCTGCATCTCAAGTTCCCAGGTCCTACTATTAAGCCACAATAGCAGCAAGAGCGGACCCCCCCCCAACAACTTTAACATCTGAAAAGCCCTCATTAGCAATGCATACCTTAGCTAAGCACCACACTACCTCCAACAAAGCACAATCACTGCCTGCATGACACTCCGCTGCCACTTCTCCTGGGTTACATGCTGCCAAATCCCCCCCCCCCCACGACCCAGTGTCCACAGCGCACACCAAACTGTCCCTGCCCAGCCTTCAGCTGCCCTCATGCCATGCCACCCTCATGTCTATTTATTAATGCGTCTGCCACAGGAAAAGCAGGCACACACTGCGGAGGGTTGGCACGGCTAGGCAGCGACCCTCTTTAAAAGTGGCGGGGTGATAGCCCACAATGCTGTACAGAAGCAATGGGAAATCCAATCCTGTGCCATCTCCATCTGGAGCTGCACACGTGGGCATAGCAATGGGGAACCTATGTGCCACACACTATTCATTCTGTCAAGGTGTCTGCATGCCCCAGTCAGACCGCGTTTTTTTATATATAGTCACAGGCAGGTACAACTCCGCAATGGGAATTCTGTGTGCACCCACAGCATAGGTGGCTCCCTGAGACCCACCGGCGGTACATAAAAATACCCCATTGCATTGCCCATCACAGCTGAGGTAATAATGTCATGTTTAATGCAGGTGGGCTTCGGCCCACACTGCATGCCCCAGTCATACTGGGGTTCTTTAGAAGTGGAAACAGATGCATTTACAACTCCCTGTGGACCCACAGCATGGGTGGGTGCCAGGAAGCCACCGGTGGTACATAAATATATCCCATTGCAGTGCCCAACACAGCTGAGGTAGTAATGTCGTGCTTAATGCAGGTGGGCTTCGGCCCACACTGCATGCCCCAGTCAGACTGGGGTTCTTTAGAAGTGGAAACAGATGCATTTACAACTCCCTGTGGACCCACAGCATGGGTGGGTGCCAGGAAGCCACCGGTGGTACATAAATATATCCCATTGCATTGCCCAACACAGCTGAGGTAGTAATGTCGTGCTTAATGCAGGTGGGCTTCGGCCCACACTGCATGCCCCAGTCTGACTGGGGTTCTTTAGAAGTGGACACAGATGCATTTACAACTCCCTGTGGACCCACAGCATGGGTGGGTGCCAGGAAGCCAGCGGCGGTACATAAATATATCCCATTGCAGTGCCCAACACAGCTGATGTAATGTCAGCTGTAATGCAGGTGGGCTAAAAATTAATTTGATTACACTGTAGGCGAGGGCCCCCAAAAATTGCTGTATCAACAGTACTAATGTACCTCTGAAAAATTGCCCATGCCCAACCAAGAGGGCAGGTGAAACCCATTAATCGCTTTGGTTAATGTGGCTTAATTTGTAACTAGGCCTAGAGGCAGCCCAGTTAAAATAAAAATTGGTTCAGGTGAAAGTTTCAATGCTTTAATGAGCATTGAAACGTATAAAAATTGTTTAGAAAAATTATATGACTGAGCCTTGTGGGCCTAAGAAAAATTGCCCGTTCGGCGTGATTATGTGAGGTTTCAGGAGGAGGAGCAGGAGGAGGAATATTATACACAGATAGATGAAGCAAAAAGGTTCCCGTTTTGGATGGTGATAGAGAACGATGCTTCCATCCGCGGGTGCAGCCTACGTATTGCTTAGGTATTGCTGCTGTCCGCTGGTGGAGAAGAGAAGTCTGGGGAAATCCAGGCTTTGTTCATCTTGATGAGTGTAAGCCTGTCAGCACTGTCGGTTGACAGGTGGGTATGCTTATCCGTGATGATTCCCCCAGCCACACTAAACACACTCTCTGACAAGACGCTAGCCACAGGACAAGCAAGCACCTCCAGGGCATACAGCGCGAGTTCAGGCCACTGTCCAGCTTCAACACCCAGTAGTTGTAGGGGGCAGAGGTGTCACCGAGGACGGTGCTGCAATCGGCTACGTACTCCCTCACCATCCTTTTACAGTGCTCCCGCCAACTCAGCCTGGACTGGGGACCGGTGACACAGTCTTGCTGGGGAGCCATAAAGCTGTCAAAGGCCTTAGAGAGTGTTCCCCTGCCTGCGCTGTACATGCTGCCTGATCTCTGCACCTCCCCTGCTACCTGGGCCGCGGAAATGCGCCTTCGGCCACTAGCGCTGTCGGATGGGAAGTTTACCATCAGTTTGTCCACCAGCGCCCTGTGGTATAGCATCATTCTCGAACCCCTTTCCTCTTCGGGAATGAGAGTGCAAAGGCTCTCCTTATACCGTGGATCGAGCAGTGTGTACACCCAGTAATCCGTAGTGGCCAGAATGCGTGTAACGCGAGGGTCACGAGAAAGGCATCCTAACATGAAGTCAGCCATGTGTGCCAGGGTACCTGTACGCAACACATGGCTGTCCTCACTCGGAAGATCACTTTCAAGATCCTCTTCCTCCTCCTCCTCCTCTGGCCATACACGCTGAAAGGATGACAGGCAAGCAGCATCTGCCCCCTCAGCAGTGGGCCAAGCTGTCTCTTCCCCCTCCTCCTCATGCTCCTCCCCCTCCTCCTCAACGCGCTGAGATGTAGACATGAGGTTGCTCTGACTATCCAGCGACATACTGTCTTCCCACGCCTCTGTTTCTGATTCCAAAGCGTCTGCCTTTATGCTTTGCAGGGAACTTCTCAAGAGGCATAGCAGAGGAATGGTGACGCTAATGATTGCAGCATCGCCGCTCACCATCTGGGTAGACTTCTCAAATTTTCCAAGGACCTGGCAGATGGCTGCCAACCAGGCCCACTCTTCTGTAAATAATTGAGGAGGCTGACTCCCACTGCGCCGCGCAAGTTGGAGTTGGTATTCCACTATAGCTCTATGCTGCTCATAGAGTCTGGCCAACATGTGGAGCGTAGAGTTCCACTGTGTGGGCACGTCGCACAGCAGTCGGTGCACTGGCAGATTAAACCGATGTTGCAGGGTCCGCAGGGTGGCAGCGTGCGTGTGGGATTTGCGGAAATGTGCGCAGAGCTGGCGCACCTTTCCGAGCAGGTATGACAAGTGGGGGTAGCTTTTCAGAAAGCGCTGAACCACCAAATTAAAGACATGGGCCAGGCATGGCACGTGCGCGAGGCTGCCGAGCTGCAGAGCCGCCACCAGGTTACGGCCGTTGTCACACACGACCATGCCCGGTTGGAGGCTCAGCGGCGCAAGCCAGCGGTCGGTCTGCTCTGTCAGACCCTGCAGCAGTTCGTGGGCCGTGTGGCTCTTCTCTCCTAAGCTGAGTAGTTTCAGCACGGCCTGCTGACGCTTGCCCACCGCTGTGCTGCCACGCCGCGTTACACCGACTGCTGGCGACGTGCTGCTGCTGACACATCTTGATTGCGAGACAGAGGTTGCGTAGGAGGAGGGTGCTTTAGTGGAGGAAGCATACACCCCCGCAGATACCACCACCGAGCTGGGGCACGCAATTCGGGGGGTGGGTAGGACGTGAGCGGTCCCAGGCTCTGACTCTGTCCCAGCCTCCACTAAATTCACCCAATGTGCCGTCAGGGAGATATAGTGGCCCTGCCCGCCTGTGCTTGTCCACGTGTCTGTTGTTAAGTGGACCTTGGCAGTAACCGCGTTGGTGAGTGCGCGTACAATGTTGCGGGAGACGTGGTCGGGCAGGCCTGGGACGGCACATCGGGAAAAGTAGTGGCGACTGGGAACCGAGTAGCGCGGGGCCACCGCCGCCATCATGCTTTTGAAAGCCTCCGTTTCCACAAGCCTATACGGCAGCATCTCTAGGCTGATCAATTTTGCAATGTGCACGTTTAACGCTTGAGCGTGCGGGTGCGTGGCGTCGTACTTGCGCTCGCGCTCAAACAGTGGCGCTAGTGACGTCTGGACGCTACGCTGAGAGACATTGCTGGATGGGGCCGAGGACAGCGGAGGTGAGGGTGTGGGTGCAGGCCAGGAGACGGTACTGCCTGTGTCCTCAGAGAGGGGTTGGATCTCAGTGGCAGGTTGGGGCACAGGGGGAGAGGCAGCGGTGCAAACCAGAGGCGGTGAACGGGCATCGTCCCACCTTGTGGGGTGCTTGGCCATCATATGCCTGCGCATGCTGGTGGTGGTGCCTCCCCAGCTGATCTTGGCACGACAAAGGTTGCACACCACTGTTCGTCGGTCGTCAGGCGTCTCTGTGAAAAACTGCCACACCGTAGAGCACCTTGACCTCTGTAGGGTGGCATGGCACGAGGGGGCGCTTTGGGAACCAGTTGGTGGATTATTCGGTCTGGCCCTGCCTCTACCCCTGGCCCCCCGCAGTGGCTCGGCCTGTGCCCACACCCTGACTTGGGCCTCCGTGTCCTCGCCCGCGTCCACGTCCTATAGGCCTACCCCTACCCCTCAGCATGGTGTATTAGCAGTAGTGCAGAAACAGAACGCTGTAATTAAATGTGCCGCTTATTGGCCTGTGGTTGGAGGCTGACTTCGTTTACGGAACCCCAGGAAATAATTAGGCGCAAGCCTGGTGTAACACTTAGCTGGCTGCGTATTTATTTGGAGAAATACTACCCCCAGCAGACACGGACCCAGAACACTGAGCAGAGTGACAGGCAGGCCAAATAGATTTTTTCCAAATATTTTTTTCAAAAGGACCACTGCGTATATTCAATCTACAATATGTCTTCTGGCCCTGCCTACACAGTTCTGTCCCTGATGTGTGTGTCACGGAACTGCAGTGTTGCACTGTTATTAACTGCAACAGACCGGTGATTTCAGAGCCAGGAAATAATTTGGCGCAAGCCTGCTGTAACACTTAGCAGGCTGCGTATTTATTTGGAGAACTACTACCCCCAGCAGACACGGACCCAGAACACTGAGCAGAGTGACAGGCAGGCCAAATAGATTTTTTTCAAATATTTTTTTCAAAAGGACCACTGCGTATATTCAATCTATAGTATATGTCTTCTGGCCCTGCCTACACAATTCTATCCCTGGAGTATTACTGCAGGGCGCAATGCTCTGCACGGCCGATATACCAAAAAAAAAAAAAAAATGCAACACTGCTAAAAGCAGCCTCCACAGTACTGCACACGGTTAGATGTGGCCCTAAGAAGGACCGTTGGGGTTCTTGAAGCCTACAATAACTCCTACCGCTCTCCCTGCCTCCAGACTTCTGTCCCTGGACTATTACTGCAGGGCGCAATGCTCTGCACGGCTGATATACCAAAAAAAAAAAAATGTGCAACACTGCTAAAAGCAGCCTCCACACTACTGCACACGGTTAGATGTGGCCCTAAGAAGGACCGTTGGGGTTCTTGAAGCCTACACTAACTCCTAACACTCTCCCTACAGCAGCTCCAACACGATACCACTGTCCCTCAGCTATCTCACAACGCATCTGCGGAGAGCCGCGGGAGGGGCCGATTTTTATTCTCGGGTGACACCTGATCTCCCCAGCCACTCACTGCAGGGGGGTGGTATAGGGCTTGAACGTCGCAGGGGGAAGTTGTAATGCCTTCCCTGTATCTCAATTGGCCAGAAAAGCGCACTAACGTCTCAGAGAGGAAAGTGAAAGTAACCCGAACATCGTGTAGTACTCGTTACGAGTAACGAGCATCTCGAACACGCTAATACTCGAACGAGTATCAAGCTCGGACGAGTACGTTCGCTCATCTCTACAAATGAAGTTCAATATTGATAAAAGTAAGGTTATGCACATAGGCAGAAGAAACAGATGTCAGCAATATGCAGTAAATGGGGTACTCATAGGGAAAAATAATATGGAAAAAGACTTGAGGTACTAGTGGGCTGTAGACTTAACTGGAGCAACCAATGCCAATCAGCTGCTACAAAAATAAATAACGTATTGGGCTGCATTAAAAAAGGTGTCGGGGCGAGAAATGAGAACATTATCCTCCCACTGTATAAGGCACTTGTCAGGCCCCACATGGAATACTGTGTGCAGTTCTGGACACCGGTGCTCAGGAAAGATGTTGCAGTGCTTTAAGGGGTTCAAAAAAGGGCAACTAAACTACTAAATGGAATGAGAGGATTGGAATACCCAGGGAGGCGATCAAAATTGGGATTATTTACCCTGGAAAAAAAGAGTATGCTTAAGGGGCGATCAAATAACTATATGTAAATACTTTAGGGGACAATACAAGGATCTTTTCCATGATCTGTTTATACCCAGGACTGTGACAGTAACAAGAGGGCATCCTTTACTTTTGGAAAATAGTAGGTTTCATCAGCAACACAGATGGGGGATCTTTACTGTAAGAGCAGTGAGACTGTGGAACTCTCTGCCTGTGGACGTGGTGAAGACAAAATCACTAGAAGAGTTTAAGAGGGGACGAGACATCTTTTTATAGTGCTATGATATCACAGGATAAAGAAATAATATGACCAGCGGGTTGTTGATCTGAGTCTTGGAGTCAGATAGGAACTCATACGTTGATCCAGGATTATTCTGACTGCCATGTGAAGTCGGGAATGATTTGTTTTCTCCTCTGGTTAAACTAAATCGGCTCGGGGTTTTTATTGCCTTCCGCTGGAGCAACAGGAGGGGGAATTGCGGTGGGCTGAACTGGATGGATATTGTCTTCATTCGGCCTGGCATACTATGTTACTATGTAACCTGACAAACTCAATTTGTAACCATCTGCCACAGTCACCAGTTTCCATCCCTTCCTTGTTCCTCAAATGACTTACTTCTCTCCCTTAACTACCTCATGCTTACGGTGTATTAGTGGTCTGAAACATAATGTTTTTTTTTCTCAGTAAGAGAAAATAATCTTGTAGATAATAAACCTTTTAGTGGCTTACAATGGAAATTATGTTAACAGTGCCAGCTTTTGAGGCAATTTAGTTCTCTCGATATCTAAAAACAAACAATAATAGTGTGAGTTTGCAGAGTAAATTCTTAATCAGTCCAAATATAAGAGTGAGAGTTTTATGGCCTCTAAATTCCTTCACCAGATCTGGGAAGCAAAATATATATTTTCTCCTTACGGAGTGCACCTGGTATGAGGTGTATGAGGAGATTTATAAGGCCATGTGTGCTCCTCTGAGAAATTCATGCAAATGGAAGATGAAACAATGCTTGTAGGAGGTGCTATAGAGTCACTGTTCCATCTTCCTATCTGCAAAAATTTCCCAGTGGAACATATATGGCCTTATAGGTCTTCTCACACCTTATAGGTGTTCATCCTAAGGAGAAACTATATTCTTCATGGCCAACATCATAGGCATCTCACCCAGCCAAGCCAGCAACCCACTGCCTGAGTTTGGGTTTTGGGTTTTATTATTGTAGTGACACAGACCCTTTAAGTTTTTGCCCTGTTTTTTCAACATAAAGATCCCCATTAAGACCTTTAGTGCACAGAAGGAGATACACACATTGGGAATAGGACATGTGAACATCCTATGGATAAGATAGTCCTGCTATGCATTGGAGAAAATGAGAGATGCAGAGCTAGTATAAGACATACCATGACACAGTGTGCATTGGGCAGTCACAGTAGTATTGTCATAATCTTGGATCCACCAGTATCCCTTCAGTCTTCTGTGGCAAAACAGCACAAATAGGGTTCAGTGAGTCATATTACCCAATTGTCTAAAATGTATTCTCAGGCTCTTAGGTCATTTTAATGTAGGGAAATGTTGTGTACAGAAGCTCAGTGGAAAAGTAATGCAGTAATTTGTGTGACAGCACAGCATAAAATGGTTATTAAATATTATGTGTAGCAATACTGTTACCCCTAATGGATAAAGATATTTCACAGCTATGGACATGTGATATACTAGTAGCAGTAAAGTGATTAATAAGGAGTTTGAAGGATGGTTAATGTTTAGAACAAGCAGCTTTGTAATATTAGATGAATGATGTAAGATCAATAAATTATATATTTATATTTACAGTCCATCTGTTGAGGGTATGATACATGCTATGGTTGCCTCTTTTGTGATTAATACAATTAACAAGAATCCTGATGTTTTACCCAATATTACACTGGGATATCTGATATTTGACTCATGTTTAGATCAGCGAGTGGCTGTCAAATCTGTTTTACAAATTCTGTCTGGACCAGATAAGGTGATACCTAATTACTCCTGTGGAGAGCGTTGCCCATTAGCTGGTGTTTTTGGAGATCATCATTCATCCACCACTATCCCAGCAGCACAGATCCTTGGTCTATATGGATATATACAGGTTAGTGCTAAGTAAATTAGTAAACTTTCTACTTGGCTGAAATCACAAATGCACTTCTTGTGGTTATAGTTCATGTCCGTTTTTTAACTAAAAAGTAGAAAAAGTTGTTATTGGACCACACCAATACTGATCTGATGACCTCATTGTCAGGTGCCAAATTGGTAGATATGGAAGCCTGTGATAAGAACATTTTGCTAGCAATTATCTATCAATAGCATGAAATCGTGCTATGTCAATATACTTCTCCAATGAGAACTCAATGAATTCTTTTTAATTAAGACCATTGCCAACTTTTATACACTAAAGGTTACTTGTTACATAGGTTATGTTACATAGGTTACGGTTATAAAGATTACAAAGCTTATTGATCATAAGCCTTATTGACATTTGCCAAATAGTCTCAAAGCTCTTAAAGCTCATCTAGACATGGAAATCACTGCAGTCAGGGTATTGTTATCGCATTATACACTATTTCTGCTAGTTTCATGTGTCTTGTAAATTAACATAGCTCAACCTTATTTACCTTTTTATCTTGACTCCTTATCTTAGAATCCTAGTTACCACACTACACAGCATAGGTTTTAGTCTTCTATTTAAGGGCCAAAAGTACAATACAAGATAATAAACATACATTTATTGCATTCTGAAACTTAACAGTTTATATGCCATCACAAAATATTAAGAAAAGATTGATGCTTCTGTTCTTTTTTATATTAACTCATTTGCTTAGCTATAAACATCTGACACAAAAACAAAGGACCAAAAAGTTGTATACGAGTTGTTTGGAGCATCCACTTAATATTTTATGGTGGAATTATTTATTTTTTTTAAAAAGGAGTTGTCTAGAAGACCTAAGAGGAACATTTCAGTACAGATAGGACCACAATAATAATCAGCTGGACGGAGCCAGAATTAGTCCAAATAATAGTGCTCTGCTTGGATTTCGTCTCATGGGTAGTGGGATGCGACTCACATTGCAAATACATTGCAGACCATGAAAGACAAGATTATGGATTTGGTAAAAATGCTCTTTGACAGCACTGTAAGAACTCACACCCACTTGCGTTTTTTTAACGCGATTGTCAATGGGACTTTCTAATGTTAAAAACGCATCGCAAGTTTGTGCTGTGCTATTTTCGTGCGATGCGTTTTTAACATTAGAAAGTCCCATTGACAATCGCATTAAAAAATGCAGCAATATCGCAGCGTTAAAAAAAACGTGCAAGAAAAACGCAAGTAGGTATTCTCCCTAAGGGCGAGCACCCACTGGCGATTGCGTTTTCCGCGGGAAAAAAACGCAGCGTTTTTCGCGGCGTTTTCGCGGCTTTTCCGTTAATTTCCATTGACATTCATGGGTGCATTAGGAGAAAAATAAGGACACATATGCAACTGACAGTTCCTATGTTAAAAACGCAAACGCAACGCAAAAAAAACGCCAGTGGACAGGAACACATGTTATCTCTATGCCTGTGCAGGAAAAACGCAAAACGCAAAACGCAGGTAAAAAAACGCCAGTGGGTGCTCGCCCTTATACAGGTTCTTTTTCAAAAAGGAGCAAATTTGTGTTAATTACATTTCCAAATCTGCTCCTTCTTTTAGAATAACCCTATATAAGCCTGGTTATTAAAACAAGAATTAACAACTGATAACATGTGCATTAGGGTCACCAGTAAAAAATATTCCACACCATGTGTAAAGGATTTATAGACTTTAGTAACATCTGATAGGCTGGTAAATCAGAGCTTGACACAGTTTGTAGATGACCAAATTTCTTCTGTCGCCACTGGATTCTTAAAGAAGTACATAGAACAAAATAAACGCTTAATGACAGTGTCTCAGTGTTGCAGGCTCGTTTCAGTTAGAATGTATGGTTCAGAATTTTGTGGTAATCTGAGATGATGTCCAGTTGCCTAAAGATTTGCACTAATTACGCTAACAGAGTAGCAGTAAGTAGGCATACTATTCAGTGTTTTGCAGCATTGTATGAAGTTGGCTGTACTTATGACTTCAGAAAAGGAAACTTCAATCTATCCTTACAATGGTGTTTTATCCTTCAGTTTAAGGGAACAGTCTGATCTTCCACATCATGAGAAATCTTTACATATTTTAAATTATTGATTAGGCAAATGTGGCCATCAGAAGCTCATGTTGATGGAATTTAAATGTGAGTAGTTAATGGGTTAAAAGCTCTTGCCAGTCTTTTTCAATTGATGATCTATCACCTAGATGGGTCATCAGTAGTAGGACTGCTGCTCAAGATCCTCGTATATCAGGGGCGTGTCCTGACATCTCTCCATGGCGGACGTGTTTGCCTAGAGTTCCGAGACAGCAGCACCAAACTAAAGCTATCCAACTCTCCCTGCAAGCAGAAAACAGAGCCTGAAGATACCCTTGGCTCTCCTGATCGCCTGTGAGCCGATTGAAAGTCGGGTAGTTCTGCAAAACACCCACTACAAGAGGCGAGTGTACCTGGGTCTCACTGCAGCCTACTTGTCCCAGGACGCTGTGGACAGCGGGAAGCAGGAGCCTCACTCCACCTGCTGCAGAGCCTGAAGACCACCCAAAGGCTCCCACAGGGGGAACAGAAGCAAAAAACCCACTGCACTCCTCTCACAGGAAGAATCAGAGCTCCGACAGCTAGATACAAATCAGGCAACCACGTGTGGGAAACCCGCGATCATACAGCCCTCCATCAGAGACAGAGCAGGAGATGCTCACCACACTGCCCTGCAGGCAGAGGATACCCGGACACCAGTGAAACCACCTGATCCCGGGAGAAAGCAGCTTTACAGCAGAGGCACGGCAGCTAGACCTGTAGAGTGCCAGTGAAGAGACCACACCATCTACCTGGGTGAGTTCCCTGCAGCTCTACTTCACCCCCGCACAGCAGAGCCAATAGTACATCCAGCAGACAGCCACCCAGAGCCACAGTGACACTACATGCAAGGCAGGCTAAACCCTGTACTTTGCACTACATAAAAGCAGCCCTGCTGCATCAACACCTATAAGCCCTGTCTGATTGTCTATCACACCAGAGTCTCCCCACTATCTACAGCAGGCTCCATCTCCTAATCCTAAACGGACCTAAACTACATCATCTTTCTAAAAAGGTTACTCATCACCTTGTGGCAGTATATCCCTCTCAGTGCCCGGCAGACCTGGGCCCATTGCTGTGCTGCTGCAAACTTTCTCCAATTTAGCAATCACAGACAACAAGTGATCTCTGCTTCCAGCTAGTGGTTTACAGTGATATAACAAGCATATAGTAAAGATTAGCTATAACCTCTGCTACATAATATACACCTAGCAGGAGCTTTGTCGTATCACATCCAAAGTGTGTTAAAAGAAAGCTTGTGGGGGGCGTGGCCTGACGGAGGACCGAGACGGACACAGTGGCTTGAACTCCGCTCCGGATCAACCCTCCACAGCGATTAAAAAAGCATCAGCAGGACTTCTCACCTGCCGAAAGACCTCCCTGACAGCTTGCATTGTCACCATGACCCGTCGAAAGCCGGCAAAACCCTCTCCGCAACAGGTTGCCAACTTCTTCTCGGCCCGCGGCAGCAGGAGGGACCTGACAGCCGCACTCTCTTCTTCTTCTGATGGCTCCTCCGGCGCTGCCCCCAGGACTCCACGGAGGCAGAGACTGCTGCCAGACAGTCCAGGAGCTGCTCCAAACGATGCCCGCTCTTCTTCAGCGATGGGAGAGGTGAGTGATGCAGCGGCATTTATTACACCCATCATCACACATTCCCCCAAAATGGCACCCAGCAGCATGCCTAATACAGGAGACAGACACTCACCCACAGCCAGCCCTGATAAGAGAAGACCTAGATTGGAGGCCGTTGCTCATACACTACTACCCCCGTCAGGCAGTGCAGAGCTAATCGACATACTCCCATTCTCAAACCAGCCCGCTTCGGAACCTTTTATTAAATAGATATTGCTAGCATTGAGAAGCTCCATGCGGGAAGATTTCAACTCCTTCTCTTCATCTATTAGCACCTCTATATCTGAAATAGAAGAAAGAACCTCACATATTGAGCACAAAATGGAGGAACTGACTAACTCACACAATACGCTAATAGATGCACACTATTCGTTAGAAGAAGAAGTGTCTCAGATAAAAACCAAAATGGCCGACTTAGAAGACCGTAATAGGCGGAATAATGTTAAATTCAGGGGCATCTCAGAAAAAATCGGGCCAGCAGACCTGAAAGATTTCCTGATACAACTAATGAAAAAGCTGCTGCCCTCTTCTCCCAACCAGGAACTGATTATTGATAGAGCTCACTGCTTACAAAAACCAAAATTCCTCCCTGATGTCCCGCGCGACATCATAGCAAGGATCCATTTTTTCCACATCAAAGAGGCTCTCATGTTCGCTTCTCGCAAGGCGACAGTTCTCCCGCCACAATTCTCAAATATTTAGTTGTTCGTGGACTTATCCTCCGCTACAATTCAAGCCAGGAAAGCATTCTCGCGCATGACTGCCTCACTCAGAAAAGAAAAAAATCCATACAAATGGGGATACCCCACAAAACTAATTCTTCACAAAGTGGGATCTGCATTCATATTCAACAAACCAGAAAATGGGGAAAAAATCCTCTTGTCCTGGGGTATCCTTATCTCAGACAACTCTCAAGATAAAGCTGTCATTAACCACTATGGAGCACCACGTGAGAAATCGAAGTCCCCTTCTCCCCGCTGAACCACTATTTTCTTTCAACTAGTTTGGAGGTTTCCCTAATGTCAGGCGAACTTTTTCTCCCCCCAGAAATATGCAGGTACTTGACCCTGCCAGAAGAGACTTGTTCTTGTCGCTTCTTTCTAAGTTCTTTTGGCCACTGAGATTTGAGCCTTGGAAAAGCTCTTCATGTGACCACCTTGTTTGGCGTTCTTGGCCAGCTGTTTTTGTTTCACGTGTATGTGCCCCCCTCCTTCCCTGCCCTCTCTCCAAAAGTGGCAAAATTGTAAGGGTTCCCCACTTCTCCAAAATCTCCTTAAAACCAATATGGCTGTGAAAATATGCTCACTAAACACCAAAGGGCTTAATTCTCCCTTTAAAAGATCAGCGGTCTGGAAAGACGCAATTCAAAATAAAGTGGATATAATGTGCCTCCAGGAAACACATTTTGCTGATTCCTCTCGACCTCAGTTCTCCCATAAGAAATTCCCAAATATTTTTCTGTCCTGTTCTGAAAAGAAAAAAGCGGGGGTTTTGATCGCAATTAAAGACACTATAAACTTCGTCCTTACTGATCAAGTAATAGACACACAGGGAAGATTTATAATCCTAGTGGGTTTTTTGAACAATATCCAAATAACTCTAGTAAACTTATACGCCCCAAACTCTACGCAAATCACCTTCTTAAATAAAACGCTTAGGAAAATCCGTAAAGCGCATGCAGGCAAACTTATAATTTGCGGAGATTTCAATATTATCCCCCGACAGGCAACTTGACTCTACTAGCTCTTACAACAGGGTGTCCCCAGTTTTAGCCCCGTGCCTCCACAGGGAATCGCTATATGACACATTCAGATGTCTTAACTCAACCTCCAAAGAATACACATACTATTCTCCCAGACACAGATCCTTCTCCAGGATTGACCTTTTCCTGGTCGATAGATGGACACTTCCCTGTATATCACATGCAGAAATTGGAGACACGACCTGGTCGGATCACTCTCCTGTATTCCTCACCCTAAAAACCGCCAACTTTACAACAGCCCCTAGAAACTGGAGAATCAATACTTCTCTCATGAGAATACCTCGGTATAACCTGTTGATTAAAAAGTCCCTAGTGGAGTATTTCTCAATTAATGCAAATCCTGACACAAACATCTTTTCCACCTGGTGCATGCATAAAGCGTTTATGCGGGGGCATTCTAATTAAAACTAACTCACACCATAAGAAGGAAAAACAACTTCTTATTACTAATACTCTTTCCCAAATATCTATTGCAGAACAAAATATGCAATCCTCCCCCTCAATTGCGCTCCATAAAGAATTAATGACTCTTCAGCTTACTCTTCGCCGATTGCTTATCGAAGAATACGATAAAACAACAAAATTCTCTAAAATGAACTATTATACATCATTCAACAAACCCTCTAGTTTGATGGCCAGGCTAGTGAAAAAACGACAGACGACAACTAAAATTCCCTTCCTCATCAAACAGGACGGGTCTGAAACAAAACTATCTCACCCCCAGGACATAGCGGACGAGTTTAGCCATTTCTATTCTAAACTCTATAATCTAAAAAATGACTCCTCCACCCCTCAACCCGACATTGAGCAAATCAAAGCTTTCCTAGGTAAAATTAATCTCCCCACCATTTCAACAGACCAACTCAAAATATTAAATGCTCCTACCACCCCCACGGAAGTTCTTAAAATAATTAAAACACTGAAAAGCCACAAGGCTCCAGGTCCAGACGGTTTCTCAAATGAATATTACAAGGACTTCGCTCTGGACCTGGCCCCTTATCTCTCTGAAACATTTAATAAAGCTATCTCCTGCGGTAAACTCCCAGAAGAGATGCTTAAAGCCACTATAGTCACCATCCCTAAGCAAGGTAAAAAACTAAGCTCCCCAGCAAACTTTAGACCCATCTCCTTACTAAACAGCGACACTAAGATATATTCTAAACTGCTAGCTCAACGATTACTAAATGTGCTTCCACAAATAATACACAGCGACCAGGTAGGCTTTACTAAGGGGAGACAGGCGTCCAATGGCACTAGGAGAGTCCTTGATCTTATGGCAGTGGCAGAGGCGAACAGTTTTCCATCCCTACTCTTGGCTTTAGATGCAGAAAAAGCCTTTGACAGGCTTCACTGGGAGTTCGCCTTTGCCACTCTGGAAAAGTTTGGTTTCCGGTGGGATATCCTCAGGGCCATACGGACGCTATATAGCTCACCTTCTGTTGCGGTCCTCGTAGATGGCGTTTTCTCAAAAACGTTCCAAATAACAAATGGAACACGTCAGGGGTGCCCATTGTCTCCATTATTGTTCACACTTGTTATGGAGCCATTCGCTGAATTCATCAGATTAAACCCAAACATTAAGGGAATTCACGCGGGCTTCAGACAACATAAAATTAGCTTGTTTGCTGATGATGTCCTGCTTCTCCTAACAGACCCCATAACATCATTAAGGGAGGTGTGTGAGACAATTCAACAATTCAGCAGAGTCTCATACTACAGATTAAACATAGAAAAATCGCAAATCCTGTGAATTAATATAGCCAAATCACTAAAAAACAATATACAAAGAAAATTTCCCTTTCATGGCAGGGAAAAACTATTCCATACCTAGGAATTAAACTGTGCTCTCCAATAAGCGACATGGTTCCTGCCAACTTCTTACCCTTGCTGGGTGAGCTCCAAGAAGAGCTGAAATCCCTCGCGACTAAAGAACCGTCCTGGCTAGGTCGAGTAGTCCTGTATAAAATGCTAATTCTCCCTAAGATTCTCTACCTTTTCCGCACTCTCACCCTCCCGGTGTCTAGACTGGAGATCTCAAATTTCCAAAAGCAATTATCGGCCTTTGTGTGTGTGTGGGGGGGGGGGGGGGGAGGAGACCAAGGGTAGCCGCTCCTATCCTATTAAAAGGATTGGGAGTTCCCAACCTTTGGTCGTATCTCCACGCGATTCATATTAATCAAACCAGACAATGGCTGGGAGTAACTATGGGACCAGGATGGCACCAAATCGAATCACATTTAATTGACAACAAGCCAGCGAGATCCCTCCTCCTAGCCTCTCTGCTTAGCTCCCTCGTTCCCTCACTCCCCCCGGTCCAGAATCTACATTTAATGTCACTACCTATGCGGGCTTCTCTCCACTCTTGGACTTGTCTCGTACAAACGATTAGAGATCGCCCAGGAAAAGCTGTCGATAAAATCCCACTGGTAACCCTGGAATTTCTAGTTCCCGACCTACGACTTAATACATGGGAGGAGAAAGGTATAGTAAACTTAGAGGATTTATTACATCGCGACGACCTCCTCCCCTTCTCGACCTTAATGAATCAATTCAACATCCCACCAAAAGATGTGTTGAAATATCTCCAGATCGGGGGGCGGAGCCTGGCTGCTGAGCTAGATGGTGGTCTGAGTACAGAGCTCCCTCTCAGCGGTGCCTTCCAGGGCTAAATACAGCAGCTACAAGCAGCGCAGATGGGGAAGATTACAAGGGAGAGAGGAGGGGAACCCTCAGGAACACCCCGATCGCAAAAGGGACAAACAGATATGCAGAAATACCTTAAAGAACGGAGCGCACCCTCCCCCCACTCCCAGCTAAAGATGGTGCCGGCCCGGGAACCTGCAGCATCTGCAGCAGCTCACAGTAAGGCAGAGGAGGAGGGGGGGTCATCAGAGGAGGAAGAGGGAGAGAATGTCTCTAGAGCTTTTATGAGAGACTTATTCTCCCAAGCCCTACTTCCACTCAAGTCAGATCTCACAGAGATCAAGGAGGACCTGAAGCAAATGGGGCGACGTGTAGAGGACTTAGAATCCACCTCTGCCTCCATTATCTCACACTCATGTGAGATGGAGAAAATCATAAAAGAACAGCATGAGCAGCTTAACAAAACCCTGATAATGCAGGAAGACCTGGAGAACAGGAACAGGCGCAGCAACGTGCGCATCAAAGGGCTCCCTGAATCCTGGGCTACTGACTGTCTCCACAAAGTTGCAACAGAGATTTTCACCTCATTATTAGGAGCAGAAAGAGCCGTAGCTATTAACATAGAGCGGATATACAGAGGCCTGCGTCCTTTACCCCCTGCATCAGACCCCCCAAGGGACGTGGTCTGCAAACTGCTCATGTTTCCAGATGCTGTAGCAATACTGAGAGCAGCGAGACAGCAAAAAGATCTTTGCTATGCCGACACCCCTATACAGCTATACCAGGACTTAGCGCCCTCAACCCTGGCGAAGAGCCGGGCACTGCGTCCACTCCTGGAAATATTAAGAGAGAACGGCATAAAATATGCCTGGTTGTTCCCGTTTGGGCTGGGAGTTACTTACAAAGGTCGCAGGCTCAATGTACGAACCCCAGAAGATCTGCAACAGCTATGGCAACTAATAGAGGTAGAACCCGTACAGCTTCAAGGATGGTTACCTTTGCCCGATTTACCAAGATTCCCCAGCCTAGCTGTGCAGGAGAATTGGCAGACTGTGAGCAATCCGAAATCGCCGAAGAATAGAAGGAAAAAATCAAAAGAAAACGTCGCAGAAATGGATACCTGAAAGAGACTCTAGTCCCTACTAAATTCGTACCTTTAAGTAGTTGTTCCCTCTCTCACACCCCCCCCCCCCCTTAGACAATATTTTGAGAATAGTATTTCTCAGGGTGATGCACAACATTCATCAAGAGACCCTGGCTTACAGAACGGGAGGGGATTCGCCCCCAATATTGCCCCGAGATCCTTATCTTGGGCAGGGAGAGAGGAATCAGCTGGCAGTTTGCTCGCCGAGAAAGAAGGGGTTATACCACATACTTCCAGACCCCCCCTCTCTCCCTTGGGTGACGTCTCTGAGGTTTTCCCAGTTCGGGAACAAATGTCTTTCCCCCTGCAGGACACGAATAGTCCTGGAGGGCGCCTGCCAAGTCAGGCTGTTGATAGTTTCCCTAGTGACCCTGGTGTTAGGGGTCACTGGTTCAACACCGATTGAAACTCTCCCCCCCCCCCCCCGGAGGAGGACCGGAACTACACCGGACCTCTCCTTGACAGGGCGCAGAGTGCCAAAGTTCATTACTGTTTATACCTGACTTCTGTTTTTTTTTTTTTTAACCTACTCATCCTTCCCGTCCCCCTCTTTCCCTCACTCCTCCCCCTACCCCTCAGGTGAGGACCCCAGTGGTATATTACAAAAGCATAATCGTCAATTAATATTATCTTCTTTTCTCAGATATCGCTTTACCTTTCTACATACGGCAAGCTATGAATGATCTACGCTTCACATCATTCAATGTCAAGGGCCTCAACTCGCCGCTGAAACGCCACAACATCACAGTGCTGCTAAAAAGGTACAACTCGAAAATTGTTCTCCTGCAGGAGACGCATTTTAAAGGGGACAAGTGCTTCGCATTGCCAGGCAGACAGTACCCCCAATGCTATCATAACTCCCACCCCTCCTCGGCATCTAAAGGAGTCTTCATACTCCTTCACAAGTCTGTGAATTTTGTATGTGAGTCCCAATATTCGGACGGAGAGGGGAGGGTGTTATTTCTTAAAGGTCTCTTGGATAATGTTAAAATCACTATAGCAAATTTATACGCTCCAAACACGGACCAGGTCACGTGGTTACTCAAACAGTTAGACACACTCAAACATTTTGCAATAGGTCACGTGATATTGGGGGGCGATTTTAATGTCACCCTTAACCCGGTATTAGACTCATCCGTGGGCCGATCCCAGATCTCGCAGGTCAAATTAAGAAAACTTAACCGAGGTCTCCAAGAATTGGGAATGATCGATGTATGGCGTCTCCTTAACCTCTCAGTGAGGGACTACACTTTTTTTTCTTCGGTCCATTCCTCTTTCCAGAGACTGGACTACCTGTTGATATCCAAGGGACTAGTGGAGTTTCTAAATAAAACGATAATAGATCCGCTGACCATCTCTGACCACGCCCCCATACACATCCTGCTCAGACCCATCCACCCACCCTGCAAAGAATGGAGATGGAGACTAAATCCGTCACTGTTGGACTCAGAAGACGAGGCTTCAAAGCTCTCTAAAGCTATTGAGGAATACTTTCTTCTGAACGCGAACGGAGAGGTCGGCACCCCCACAGTCTGGGAGGCCCATAAGGCCTATGTGAGAGGCTTATTAATTGCACTAGGCTCCAGGGTCAAGAAAAAATTACAAAAAGATATAGATACAAAACTCGCATCAATAGCTAAGCTGGAACAATCCGTCAAACTTTCGCAGACTCTTGATAACTTGGAGAGACTAGAAGACTTAAGAAAAGATTTGAAACTCTGCCTTGAATCGAGGTTCAACAAAAAGAGCCTCTTTATGAAGCAGGAGGTGTACGCGCAAGGAAATAGGGGCAGCAAATTTATGACATCGCTAATTAAAAAAGCCCGGGCAAAGAACACAATTAGAGCCATCAAAACCACATTGGGCACAATGGCTACATCCTCTGAGGAAATTGCCAAAGAATTCCAGATGTTCTATAAAAAATTATACAACATACAAACATCCCACACGGGAGGAGGGAATCAGAGTTTGCAAGAACAAATTGACAGGTTCCTCCAGAAAGTAAATATGCCTAAGCTGGATCACCGGGAAGCGGAATCTCTGCTGACCCCGGTTTCCCAAGAGGAGGTAAAAAACCTGATAGATTCCTGCCCGCCTAACAAAAGTCCAGGCCCTGACGGATTGACCAGAGCTTATTATAAAACCCTTCAGGCAGTGCTGGTTCCAAGGCTAACGGATCTCTTTAACGCCCTACTGGGGGGTAAAGAACTACCTAGACAGGCACAGGAGGCTCAGATTACCCTTATCCCAAAAGAAAATAAAGACCCCACACTTTGCGGAAATTATAGGCCGATTTCGCTTATTAATTTGGACGTAAAGTTGTGGGCAAAGCTTTTGGCAAAAAGGCTCGAGGCCCTGGTCCCTTCCTTGATTGACGGGGAACAGGCAGGGTTCGTGAAGGGGAGAGAGGGCAAAGACAACTGTCATAGACTACTACACGTAGCTCGTTATGCCCAAAAACACCAAATTCCCCAAGCCTTTGTAGGCACAGACGCAGAAAAGGCGTTTGATAGGGTGAATTGGACATACATGAAAAGTGTACTGCTTAATTACAATCTACCACCAGACTTTGTATCTGCTATTTTTACACTCTACGCTAAACCCCACGCGAGACTGCGAGTAAACGATGCTATGTCCCCTCCATTTGAAATAAATAACGGTACACGGCAGGGGTGCCCTCTCTCCCCCACACTATTTGTTCTGGCTCTAGAGCCTCTCCTGGTGGAAGTAAGACAAAACCCGAACATTAAAGGCCTTTCTATTGGGGACAAGGTACTGTCTACAGCGGCATTCGCCGATGATATTGTCTTCTTGATCACCAACCCTATTGAGGGTCTCCCCGGGCTGGTGGGGCTGCTGAACCTCTTCGGAGAAATTTCAAATTTCAAAATCAACTTCCATAAATCCACAGTGCTGAATATCTCTATCCCCCGCACCCTTTCTAACACCCTCTCGACATCCTCCCCCTTTACGTGGTCAGAGGTGTCACTGGACTATTTAGGAGTGATTATAACAAAAAGAGCGGAAGACCTGTTCAAAGCTAACTTCATACCATTGGTAAACAAAATTAAGAGCCTTCTGAGATCATACGATATACCATGTATATCGTGGTTCGGTAGGAAAAACATCCTGAAGTCTTATATACTTCCAATAGTGCTTTATAGAATAAGGATGCTTCCTATTCACCTCCCTACAAGCTTTTTTAAAACCCTGCGCACCATTTTCTCCGGCTTTGTATGGAGACAACGGAGGCCGAGACTGGCCTATAGCCTAATGATAAGGAGGGGGCCTGAGGGAGGCATCGACCTGCCCAACATAAGCGATTATTACAGGGCTTCACAACTAGGTTACTGGATGAATCTAGTGAACCCAATAGGAGACAAGTTACTAGCAGCAATGGCTCTGCAATATAACAGGGAGGCTTCGGAGGGGGATTTATGGCTACCCGAAAAAAACTGCTATAGAGCAAAAAACTTTAATCCCTTGCTGAGAGGCCCATGTGAAGTATGGGACGGGGTAAGAGAGAGATTGGCTCCGTCACCCTCACCAACCTTTCCCCTGAATACAATACACAAATTACTAGACCTCGGGGCTGATCCAGTCACTGAGTCGATCTGGAAAAAATTCAGAACCCTCAGGATTGGAGACTTGCTTTCCATAGCGCATCTTTCCCCTTCAGAGATACTCCAAACCCTCCTGCCCTCGCATAAGCTATCTTTTCTACACCAAGCAATGGTGACCAGTGTAATAGGAGAATTCATTAAGAGATATAAAGGGGCTAGACCTATGCTTCCCTTTGAGACTACCCTGAATAACAAAGACCCAAAAGTAAGGAAAATTGCTCCTCTACGTAAACGCTACATAACACCTCAGAGTATAACTAAACCAGCTTTCATTAGCTCCTGGGAGAAAGAGCTTGGCGTTTCTTTATCCCAAGAAGACATCAATTCAATATTAGCAACTTCATTTGGTATCTCCCCCTGCATTATGGCTCAGGAGGCGCACTATAAACTGCTTGTAAGGTGGTATAAGACCCCGCAGTGGCTCTATGCTTATAAATTAGCCTCCAACGATAAATGTTGGAGGTGCGGTAGAGAGGAGGGATCATACCTCCATCTATGGTGGAACTGCCCCCCTTCCCTAAAATCCTACTGGAGAGGAGTTGAGGAGATCCTGAGGAAAATTAAACCAAACTTCACACTCTCACCAGAGATACTGTTCCTCTGGAGGCCTTCCGCAACTTTCCACCCCAGAAAGGACAAACTGATGGCATTCCTGATAGACTCAGCTAAAGCATTAATACCACTGCACTGGCAATGCGAAGCACCCCCCTCACTAAAACAATGGAAAGAAAGAGTAGATAGTCTCTTCAATCTAAAAGAGCTGTCGAGTTGGAAGAATGGCACACATAACAGATTTACCAAAATCTGGAACCCCTGGCGCAGCTTGAGGCTCCTGGACATCTTTTCTCATAGAGGTACCTCTCCTACTACCACCACCACCTGAACTCCCCCCCCCCTTCCCTCCCGTCCCCCCCCCCTCCAGTCTCCACTTAATTGTTTATTAAGAATTTTATGTTTGATGTTTTACCTCAACGCCTTGGTCTCAGGATTAGCGCTAAGTAGCGCGAAGCACCGGTATGATTGAGATGCGTACTTGTACTTAGTATGAATGTAAGCAAACAGCTATACCTCAACCTAAGCTTGTAATTTGATCCAAATGATTGTTTGTTTCTTCCATTGAGTGAAAAGATAACTGTTTTTGATATCCTAGACGATCTGTCTGTTAGAAAACTTGAATAAAAATTGATTTAAAAAAAAAAAAAAAGAAATATCTCCAGATCCGCTCCCTACTACAGGTCACACAGTTTTGGAAGGTGAAAGTACCATACGAATTGCTAAGGATCCTCAACAATTCTATCCCACTGTCTCGATCCCTTGTGAGAATGTGCTATGATGCTCTCTCTGACGATATGAAAGACACTAAGAGGGCTCACCTTCTCAACTGGGAGAGAGATATGGGTAAGAGATACACACCCGCTCAGTGGCTCTCAGCATTTGACTGGGCTAACAAAACAACTCTCAACGCTAATGTCCTTGAATTCCATATCAAAGTTCTGACTAGATGGTACTATACTCCGGTAGCAATAGCTAGAGCCTTCTCTAGCATAGGAGATAGATGCTGGAGGCAGTGCGGCCACATGGGCACAATCAGTCACATATTCTGGAGCTGTCCCAAACTCTCAGAGTTCTGGGATGAGGTCTTCCGGTTGCTAAGAAAAATCACAGGCCTGGGTATCCCAAAATCTCTGGCCTTAGCAATCCTCTTGCTAGACAACAAGACCTTCGCCACCCCAATGAGAAAATTGGCATGCCATATACTTATTCCTGCCAAACTCCTGATATCGCAAAGGTGGAAGACCGTTACCCCTCCCAATATTGCAGAGTTGGTTCAGACAATGTCTGACCACAACTTATATGAAAAACTTTACACCCTAAAAAATGGTTATTTCGCTAAATATCTAGAAAAGTGGAACCTATGGATACGTCTTCACCCCAACTAGCCACCTATTCCCGCCCCCCACCTTTCATCCCCCCTCCCACCCTTTATATGTGTTTAAAAAATATGTTATACGCTATTGCTTTAATTATATATATAGATGCAAATACATGTATAACTAAGTGGAGGATATATTTTTCCTATACAATGTTTCTTCATGTTATGTAGCTATAGACACTACAGTATTATGTAAAATACTAGAAGATTCGCTTCCTTCACAGAATATGGCATTCATGTTCAATACTGCTCTGTATTTGTTATCTACTGCATTTATCTCAAAGATAAAATCAATAAAGAACAAATTGTTTAACCCATTTACGACCAGCCACTGTATATATACGGCGGCTGGTGCTGGGCTTAAAGGACCACCGATTGTAAAAATACGGCGGTGCTCTAAGCCTCCTGCCTCTGCAATAAGTCAGAGGCAGGTACGGGTTATCAGCTGTTAGTGACAGCTGATAACCTGGAGCAGAAGGCAGGAGGGGTTTTTAACCCTTCCTGCCTTCTGCTTCCCCGATGTACAGTGCTCAATGAGCACTGTCGGGGCAAAGTGAAAGTAAGAAGTTCTTTCACTACGGGAGCCTCGGGGGGTCATGTGACCTCCCGGGATTCCCTGCTACTGCAGAGCTGGAGGGTCAGACTTAGACCCTGGAAGCTCTGCAGGTGACTAATGTCACCACAGGGGTTGCTTTCCCCTGTAACTGAGGGTCTTATGGACTGCCCAGCTACAGTGGGAAAATGTCAAATAAAGTTAAAAAAAAAAAAAAGTGAGTGTCCCCCAGAGGTCTTATATGACGTCATGGGGGACACAGATAGTAAAAAACACAATTACATAAATAAGTAAAACAAAACAACAGAATAAAACAACAATACATACATAAAAAAGAGAATAACACAAAGCAGACGCCAACAAAAACCGTCACCGTACGCGCCCTATAAACCAAAACCATACATACTATATATCAAAACGTCCGAAATAAATAGAGGAACCCATTTCCATACTTTATTTTAGTGTAAATATAAAAATAATTTTTAAAAAAACTATAAATGTTAAAAAAATCATTTTTTTTAGCATTTTACCCCCAATAAAACTAAAAAACGGAAAAAAAAGTCAGTGAAAAAGATATTTAAAAAATAGTCCTATATGTCACGGAAAAAAAAACGCAGCAAAAATAATTTTGGTAGCTAAAGGAAAAAAAATAGAGCAGTAAAACCGCCACATGGGTAAAATCCCTAAAAAGTGTCTGGTCCTTAAGGTACAAAACAACCTGGTCCTTAAGGGGTTAAAAAAGATCCTCGTCTATCAGCTGATCGTCTGGCTCACTGTCACTGCAGCGGGCTGGACATCATCATCAGTGCTCAGAGGAAGAAGATGAAGCACTGGCTTCACTCCCATTAAAATGAATAGGAACACTGCACTGCTCTTACACATCCTGCTCAGGATAGGATGTCATGTCCTGACCATAGTCCAGAGAAGGAAGAGCAGAAGCAGCATTTCAATAGGAGTGAACCTAGGGCTTTAGCGTCCTCCTCTGACCACTAATGACGACATTTGTCCCAACACAGTTACAGTGGGCTGGATGATTAGCCACTGGATGAGGGTCTAGAGTGGTGGACCCCCGTTCATCAACTACTGATGACTTATCTAGGGGTTTATTTAAAATGATGGGATAATAGCAGCTAAAATGCTAAATCATGTGATGTGAGTCCTATACTTACCTGCCTCACTCTTTCACCCACTATGCATTGTCAAAGTTGCTGGTAAATGCATCCAGCAGACTACATAGGTACACACATAGAATGAAAGGACTAGTTCTCTTATGTTATGTGGATGCCTATGTAATCTGCCAGGTGTATGAGCCGAGGAGTTTAGCTTATGGAGCTGATGGGAGCTGACGGTGCTTTGAAGAACACAACCAAATATATAACCTTTTTGTGTAAATAAAACTCTGACAAACCCATTACCAGTAAAAAAAGTCTTTATTTTTCCCATTAAAAGCACGATACATGGATGGTTCATAGAGATTGAGGTTTACACATTTTGAACAACTTCTATTTTTAATCATAGCATAAAATGTGTGTCTATGGTCTCTTTAGTACTGAAGTGATAGAAGATGATCCACAGATAAAGAACAAGGAGATTTTGTACAAGCAAAAGCATCACAGACTAACACATAAACATTATTGTCATGCAAATAAGAAGGTCACCAATAGTTCTGGCAATAACATCGACACATATTGGAGATATTAGGATGCCCTGCCAGAACCCAATCATGTACCCTGGAAGAACCTGCAGTTTTAGCTGATGTGGAACCAAAATCTTTCAAACTGGCACAGTATTTCCTTTGCTAAATTGCAAGATGAAGCTGACACACCACTTTTTGTTTTGAAAGGATGGGTCCCAGTTTAGAGTTAACATTCTTAGTTGAGTTAAAATTGCAATAAAGTGCAGCTGATGTTACATTCTTGGAGCCTGGCTTCAAATCAACAATACAAATTAAACCTTCTAAAGAGTAAAATCCACCTAGCCTGTATTGACCTTTTCGCAGTATCAAGATACATCATATTTTTAAGATCAGTAAGAACGACTATTTGATGCTTACCTTTTTTTACGGAAGTCTTGTTGCTTCCCTCCTGATTGTCTGCTTTTGTTTTTTAGGTGGACTATGATTTTATTTAGATATGTATCAGGGTTGATGTCAAACATTGGGGTTGTTCTAATAAATTGTTTTGGTACCAATTAGAGATGAGCGAGCACCAAAATGCTCAGGTGCTCTTTACTCGAGTCGAACTTTCCGCGATGCTCGAGGGTTCGTTTTGAGTAACGAACCCCATTGAAGTCAATGGGCGACCCGAGCATTTTTGTATTTCGCCGATGCTCACTAAGGTTTTCATTTGTAAAAATCTGGGAAATTCAAGAAAGTGATGGGAACGACACAGAAACGGATAGGGCAGGCGAGGGGCTACATGTTGGGCTGCATCTCAAGTTCCCAGGTCCCACTATTAAGCCACAATGGGGGCAAGAGTGCCCCCCCCCTCTCAACAACTTTTACTTCTGAAAAGCCCTCATTAGCAAGGCATACCTTAGCTAAGCACCACATTACCTCCAACAAAGCACAATCACTGCCTGCATGACGCTGGAGGCGGGGATTTAAAGCCCTTCGTAGAGAAAGCAATGCTCTGCCGGGGACCAGGAGGGAGCGACAGCCTGCAGGAGCGCCGCAGAACGCCAGGAGAAGTGAGTAATGATTTTTATTCTTTGCTCCACTGTATTGCCGGCATATAAGGTGACAGTTGGGGGGTCGTCTTATACGCCCCGTCGCCTTATATGCCGGTATATATTTTTATTGTAACACATTTCTGGATGAATTGCAGGGAAGGGCTTATATATTTAACCCCTTCCCGACCATTCATCCTGCGATCGCCGGCAGCCCATTGCTTTCAGTGGAACCTGCTGTATTGCTGTGGCAGAGGAGAACGATCTTTACGCTGACAGTGCGGTGGGGGGGGGGGGGTCTCACTCTTGCCACTATTGTGGCTTAATAGTGGGACCTGGGAACTTGAGATGCAGCCCAACATGTAGCACCTCGCCTGCCCTATCCGTTGCTGTGTCGTTCCCATCACTTTCTTGAATTGCCCCGATTTTCAGAAGCGAAAACCTTAGCGAGCATCGGCAATATACAAAAATGCTTGGGTCGCCCATTGACTTCAATGGGGTTTGTTACTCGAAACGAACACCCGAGCATCGCGACAATTTCGTCCCGAGTAACGAGCACCCGAGCATTTTGGTGCTCGCTCATCTCTAGTCCCAACTCGATTATTCAATTCTATGCACAAAAGAATTAGCGTCCACATTTTACGTACGAATGTAATTTTCTCACTTTCCGGTGTCATAGAAACGGGTAATTTGGCGTGAGCATTGATTATGTCATAAATAGGAAAATCTAATGGGTCCCAACTCGATTACTTATTTCTATGCGCAAAAGAATTCGCGTCCAAATCTTACGTACGGAATGTAATTTTCTCACTTTCCGGTGTCATAGAAATGGGAAATTTGGCAGGAGCATTGATTATGTCATAAATAGGAAAAGCTAATGGGTCCCAACTCCATTATTCAATTCTATGCGCAAAAGAATTAGCGTCCAAATTTTACGTGCGGAATGTAATTTTCTCACTTTCCGGTGTCATAGAAATGGGAAATTTGGCAGGAGCATTGATTATGTCATAAATAGGAAAAGCTAATCGTTTTCAACTCGATTATTCAATTTTATGTGCAAAAGAATTAGCGTCCAAATTTTATGTACGGAATGTAATTTTCTCACTTTCCGGTGTCACAGAAACGTGAAATTTGGCACGAGCATTGATTATGTCATAAATAGGAAAAGCTAATGGATCCCAACTCGATTACTTATTTCTATGCGCAAAAGAATTCGCGTCCGAATCTTACGTACGGAATGTAATTTTCTCACTTTCTGGTGTCATAGAAATGGGAAATTTGGCAGGAGCATTGATTATGTCATAAATAGGAAAAGCTAATGGGTCGCAACACCATTATTACATTCTAGGCGCAAAAGAATTAACGTCCAAATTTTACGTACGGAATGTATTTTTCTTAGTTTCCGGTGTCGTAGAAACGTGAAATTTTACCACGAGCATTGATTATGTCATAAACAGAAAAAGCTAATGGGTCCCAACTCCATTATTCAATTCTATGCGCAAAAGAATTAGCGTCCAAATTTTACGTACAGAATGTAATTTTCTCACTTTCCGGTGTTATAGAAACGTGAAATTTGGCACGGGCATTGATTATGTCGTAAATAGGAAAAGTTCATAGGTCCCAACTCCTTTTTTGAATTCTATGCGCTAACGAATTAGCGTCCAAATTTTACGCGCGGAATGTAATTTTTTCACTTTCCGGTGTCATAGAAACGGGAAATTTGTTACGAGCATTGATTATGTCATAAATAGGAAAAGCTGATGGGTCCCAACTCCATTATTCAATTCTATCCACTAAAGAATTAGCGTCCAAATTTTACGTGCGGAATGTAATTTCTTCACTTTCCGGTGTCATAGAAACAGGAAATTTGGCACGAGCATTGATTATGTCATACGTAGGAAAAAGCTAATGGGTCCCAACTCCATTATTTAATTCTATCGCAAAAGAATTAGTGTCCAAATTTTACGTACGGGATCTAATTTTCTCACTTCCCTATGTCACAGAAATGTGAAATTTGGCACGAGCATTGATTATGTCATAAGTAGGAAAAGCTAATGGGTCCCAACTCCATTATTCAATTCTATGCGCAAAAGAATTAGCGTACAAATTTTACGTACGGATTGTAATTTTCTCACTTTCCGGTGTCATAGAAACAGGAAATTTGGCAGGAGCATTGATTATGTCATAAATAGGAAAAACTAATGGGTTGCAACTCGATTATTCAATTTTATGCACAAAAGAATTAGCGTCCAAATTTTATGTGCGGAATGGAATTTTCTTCACTTTCCGGTGTCACAGAAACTCGAAATTTGGCAGGAGCATTGATTATGTCATAAATAGGAAAAGCTAATGGGTCCCAACTCGATTACTTAATTCTATGCGCAAAAGAATTAGTGTCCAAGTTTTACATGCAGAATTTATTTTTCTCACTTTCCGGTGTCATAGAAACGTGAAATTTGGCAGGAGCATTGATTATGATTAAGAGCCTCGTGTGGCGCAGAGTGTAAGTTCTCGCCTACGACCTGGAGGTTGCAAGTTCGATCCCCACATGCGTCAGGTAGCCGGCTCAAGGTTGACCCATCCTTCCGAGGTCGGTAAAATGAGAACCCAGCTTGGTGGGGGGTAATTAAGTAATAATTAGCTGAAAGCGCTGCGTAATGAGTTGGCGCTATACAAATACCAAGATTTATTTATTTATTATGACATAAATAGGAAAAGCTAATCAGTCCCAACTCGATTATTCAATTCTAAGCGCAAAAGAATTAGCATCCAAATTTTACGTACGGAATGTAATTTTCCCACTTCTTGGTGTCATTTTATATAAAGGAAACGTCGCATGGTTACCTCCCCGTGGTGTTTCCTTGGTAACGCAGAGAACTATGCAAAATGGTGAACATATGTTTTCTAGTATCTCTAAAGTAACCACGATTTCATAAGATTTTCCGTGTGAACACCAGACAAACACCAGTACCAAATTAACTCGGGCGAAGCTGGGTATATCAGCTAGTATATATATATTGTGAGACGGTGACCGGCAAGGTGCTGGAGGGCAGGTATGTGTCACCTAGGTTGCTCTCCTATGAGGCTTTGGGGAGCGCTTGGGCGGATACGTGCCACCGAGCAGCCTGGGCTCGGTGGAGGAAGCCGGCAGTATAGTGTTAGTGGCATTAAGCCACTAACACGTTGTAGTGTGTAAGTGGCTCCAAGCCACATAATCTGGGCCGGCTTTTCCTGGAGTGACCAAAGCGAAGGGTGGGATGGTCACTCCCATGTACCAGGTGGGGCTGGTACCAGGCCTTATAAAGCCTGGGCCTACAGGGCCAGCAGGAGAGCTGAGACCTCTGCAGGTCTGAGAGTCCTGGTGGCTGTGTGCAGGAGCCATTTGTGTTACCAGTGTGTAGACAGGGCCGCTACATGTATAGTAAGTGCTGAGACGAGCAGGATTTACTTTATGTTTGCCTGATGTTAAGGCCTGTATTTTGCTTTTGTTTGCTTGGAAATAAACCCAGGCAAAGCCTGGACTAAAGACTTTATCCTATGTGTCACTGTCTCTGACTGCTTATGCCCGGGTTGCTACCGATCCTAAATGCTAATCCCTCACATATGGTGTTTGGATGCGGGCGCGGTCTTAAAGAGACATACACCAATTAATGGCCATTTTGCTGCAGCAGCTGGTGAACCGTTGCTAAGGGCAACCGCCCAAGAGAGATTGACTGGAGAGTGCTGTAACCCCCATTTCCTGGGTGAAAGCTGCAACGGCACAGCAACTAGACACTGCCAAGATGGAAGAACTGATAAAGCAGCTGGTGCAAGTTACCGTGCAACAACAACAAGCGTTTGCTCAGCAACAGCAAGCGTTTGCTCAGCAGCAACAAGTGACGGCAACCCAGAAAAAGGTCCATGAGGAGGCCATGAGAGCTCAGGCCGAGACTAATGCTCTCCTGGTGGAAGCCAATCGGTTAGCCTTGCAGGAGCAACAGCGGGTTAACCAACAGCTGCAAGAGCAACTCCTGGCGGTGGCGCAAAGTGTGCAGAGATCGGCTGGTTCGCTCCCCACCACCCGTACCGCGGTACAGGCGGCCTTACAAAAGATGACACCCACCGATGACATCAAGGCCTATCTCACGGTCTTTGAGAGAATGGCCGAAAGGGAGAAGTTACCGTCGCCTCAGTGGGCTGAGGTAGTAGTGCCTTTCCTGACGGGAGAACCCCAAAAGGCCTACTTTGACCTCGGTGAGCAGGATGCCAAGGACTATAATAGGCTCAAAGGTGAGATCCTGGCACGATTGGGCGTGGACACCCATGTGCGGGCCCGACGCGTACATGCCTGGACTTTTGCTGACCACCAGCCAGCTCGCTCCCAGATGTACGACCTGTTTCACCTGGTGAGAAAGTGGCTGCAGCCGGAGGAGTCGTGCCCGGCAGAGATCGTACAGAAAGTGGTTCTGGATAAGTTTATACGCTCGCTGCCCCCCGCAATCCAGCGCTGGGTGGGACAAGGAGGTCCCCAGGACGTGGACCAACTCGTGAGCCTCGTTGAGAAGTATAAAGCCATGGAGGACTTACTGCAAGCCGTGCCTCCTCGATGTTCCAACCCCGGGAACAGCAAGTCGGCCGGAGCACCGGGTAAGACTGTTCCGTATGTAAGGGGTGTCAAAAATGTCCCAAAGGGAGGCAGCTCAGAGGGGGATCATGTGGGACAGAAGAGGAGTCCCAACTGGATAGTCCGGTCCCGGGTAGAACCCCAAGGGGACCGGGGCCCCATACTATGTTGGCGCTGTCGTGAGCCCGGGCATATTGCCGCCAACTGTCCACTTACCATGGAACCCATGGACTGTGACTCTGCCCGGTGGAGATCGATGTTCGCACGGCCAGTATGTTCTGCAGAGACTGTGTCAGAGACTGATCGACCATTATGTCACCTAAAGGTGAATGACTTTGCGGTGACAGCTCTACTGGACTCAGGGAGCTTGGTTACGCTGGTGCACTCCAGCCTGGTCGATCCCACAACCTTCACCGGCCGTCGCATGGGGGTTGTTTGTGTGCATGGGGACACCAAGGAGTACCCTATTGCCCTTGTAAGACTTGATAATCCGTGTGGACTTGCCACCCATGAGGTGGGCGTCGTGAAATCCTTAATACACACCGTGATCCTCGGGAGAGACTTTCCCCTATTTTGGGACTTGTGGCGACACCGAGGGTCGTCTGTAAATAAGGTTCATGATAATGCAAATGTGCATGATGTGTGTCCAGAACCGTTTGACCCTGAGGGTACGGTTCCAGCAGTAGGGGTGACCCAAGAGAATGGGGATAACTTTCCCTTAACAGTACTAGCGGGTGAGACGGAGGTACAGGACGAAGTGGTTGCTATGCCTGACTTAGAAGTCTCACGTGCCAATTTCGGAACTGAGCAGCTCCGAGACCCCCACCTTAGTAAAGGCCAGGGAAAATGTTAAAGAACTAAATGGGGAGCCTCAATTCCCAGGGGCTGATACTGTGTTTCCTCACCTGGCAGTCAATCAAGAATTGTTGTATCAGGTTGACAAGGTCCGTGGGGAGGTTGTGGAACAGCTGGTGGTACCTCAGTCCTATCGTAGGATGGTCTTAGACCTGGCGCACAAGCATGTGCTGGGAGGTCATCTCGGGAGCGAAAAGACTAAGGAACGCATCCTTCAGCGTTTTTCTGGCCGGGGGTACATGGTGATGTAAAACGTTACTGTGAGTCGTGCCCGGAGTGTCAGATAACAGCCCCTATGCCCCATTACCGGAGCCCCTTAGTGCCCTTGCCCATCATAGAGGTGCCGTTTGAGCGGATCGCTATGGACCTAGTTGGGCCCTTGGTAAAGTCTGCCCGGGGTCACCAACATATATTAGTGGTTGTAGACTATGCCACCCGTTACCCCGAAGCCGTTCCTTTACGCAATACGTCGTCCAAGGGTATTGCAAAGGAACTACTTCACATGTTCTCCCGCACGGGCATACCAAAAGAGATCCTGACGGACCAAGGAACCCCCTTTATGTCAAAGGTCATGAAGGAATTGTGTAAGCTGCTGAATATTAAGCACTTACGGACGTCGGTGTACCACCCACAGACGGATGGTCTGGTTGAGAGATTTAATAAGACCCTAAAAAGCATGCTAAAAAAGGTAGTCAATAAGGATGGGAAGGAGTGGGACTGTCTGCTGCCATATTTAATGTTCTCAATCCGTGAAGTCCCACAATCCTCCACTGGGTTCTCTCCCTTTGAGTTAGTGTATGGTAGACATCCCCGAGGGTTCCTTGATGTAGCTAAGGAGACCTGGGAGCACGAGTCCACCCCCTACAGGAGTGTTATTGAACACATCTCCCTCATGCAAGATCGAATTGCGGCGGTCATGCCCATTGTTAAAGAACATATACAGCAGGCTCAAGAAGCCCAAAGCCGGGTATATAACCGGTCCGCCAAGGTGAGAACCTTCAACCCTGGGGATCGGGTACTAGTGTTAGTGCCCACCCTAAAAAGTAAATTCCTAGCAAAATGGCAAGGGCCCTGTGAAATAATTGAGAAAGTCGGAGAGGTAAATTATAAGGTATACCAGCCAGGTAGGCGGAAACCAGAACAATTATACCATGTAAACCTAATTAAGCCATGGAAGGACAGAGAAGCCCTGACTGCAGTGAGCACCCCCCATGGTGCGGTCCCAGAGGTGTGTGTATCAGGGTCCCTGTCCAAATCAAAAACAACAAGAGTCGAGGGAATTTATACAGCGTAATTCAGATGTGTTCTTTGATATACCAGGGTGTACTGGTGTCATAAAACACGACATTATAACTGAACCAGGGGTAAAGGATCAGTTGAAACCGTACAGGGTTCCAGAAGCCCGCAGACGAGCCGTCTCAGAGGAGGTCAAGAAAATGCTAGACCTTGGAGTAATTGAGGAGTCGAAAAGCGAATGGTCCAGCCCTATCGTGCTGATACCAAAACCTGATGGCTCTCTGCGCTTCTGTAACGACTTCCGGAAGAAGCTAAATGACGTGTCAAAATTTGACGCATACCCAATGCCGAGAGTGGACGAGTTAATTGAGAGACTGGGTCATGCCAGGTACTTTTCCACTCTCGACCTTACTAAAGGCTACTGGCAGGTTCCCCTTACAGAGAGCGCAAAAGAAAAGACTGCGTTTGCCACACCAGAAGGGTTGTTTCAGTACATCTGCCTACCCTTCGGTCTGCATGGAGCCCCAGCAACCTTCCAAAGATTGATGGATATCATACTGAAACCCCATCGTCAATATGCTTCAGCATATTTAGATGATATCATCATCTTTAGCGAAGACTGGGACAGCCATCTACCCAAGGTACAGGCAGTACTGAACTCCCTTAGAAAAGCAGGGCTCACAGCAAACCCAAAGAAATGCGCCATAGGCCTCGAAGAAGTATGATACCTGGGGTATATAACAGGTAGGGGTATTATAAAACCCCAGGTCAATAAAGTTGAAGCCGTTCAGGACTTTCCACAACCCACTGCTAAAAAGCAGGTGAGAGCTTTTTTAGGCATTGTAGGGTACTATAGGCGGTTCGTGCAAAACTTTGCTAGCATAGCAGCGCCCCTAACAGACTTGACCAAGAACAGTAAGTCAGTCATGGTCAAGTGGAACCCTGACGCAGAAAAGGCGTTCCAAGAGTTAAAACGGGCCCTCTGTAGACGTCCAGTGTTAGTCACACCCAATTTCAAAAGAGAATTTATTGTCCAAACAGACGCGTCCGATGTGGGACTGGGAGCAGTTCTGTCCCAGGAAGTAGAGGGAGAGGAACATCCCGTGATATATCTGAGCAGGAAGCTCACGCCACCGGAAAAAAATTATAGTATCGTTGAGCGGGAGTGCCTAGCCATCAAGTGTGCTCTGGAAGCCCTAAAATACTACCTGCTAGGTAGGCACTTCAGGCTGATCACAGACCACTCCCCCTTAACCTGGATGTCACAGGCCAAAGAAAGAAATGCCAGAGTCACTAGATGGTTCCTGACCCTTCAAAATTTTAGCTTTTCGGTAGAGCACAGGGCCGGAAAGCTACAGGGCAATGCCGATGCCTTATCAAGGATGCATTGCATGACGGCGAAAGGTGTCCGACCCCACAGGCTCGAACAGAGGGGGAGGGTATGTGAGATGGTGACCGGCAAGGTGCTGGAGGGCAGGTATGTGTCACCTAGGATGCTCTCCTATGAGGCTTTGGGGAGCGCTTGGGCGGATACGTGCCACCGAGCAGCCTGGGCTCGGTGGAGGAAGCCGGCAGTATAGTGTTAGTGGCATTAAGCCACTAACACGTTGTAGTGTGTAAGTGGCTCCAAGCCACATAATCCGGGCCGGATTTTCCTGGAGTGACCAAAGCGAAGGGTGGGATGGTCACTCCCACGTACCAGGTGGGGCTGGTACCAGGCCTTATAAAGCCTGGGCCTACAGGGCCAGCAGGAGAGCTGAGACCTCTGCAGGTCTGAGAGTCCTGGCTGGCTGTGTGCAGGAGCCATTTGTGTTACCAGTGTGTAGACAGGGCCGCTACATGTATAGTAAGTGCTGAGACGAGCAGGATTTACTTTATGTTTGCCTGATGTTAAGGCCTGTATTTTGCTTTTGTTTGCTTGGAAATAAACCCAGGCAAAGCCTGGACTAAAGACTTTATCCTATGTGTCACTGTCTCTGACTGCTTATGCCCAGGTTGCTACCGATCCTAAACGCTAATCCCTCACAATATATATATATATATATATATATATATATATATATATATATATATATATATATATATATATATATATATATATATTTGGACAATATTTTGATGTTTACCACATGCACTGTTTGGGCAAAGAAATGATGGCTGAGCATCTGATACTGCAGTTAGCTCAGAGTATCATATCGCAGGATGCATCCGTGTCCAAAATCTTGAAGGAGAGGATTTTGATTATAATCAGTTGTGCAATGCTTGCATTCAGTCTCTGTGCTCATAGATATTTAGTATGGCATTTTTTATGCTCCCATATCTGGGCAATGGAGGACTGGCTAATGACCTTTGACATGCTGGAACATGGGGTGGATGTCAATGTCAGTGAAGGTGGTGGTAATGGTGGCGGCTCATTCATGGAAGAAGAGGAAGTGGAAAAGGGAACAGGATGAGGCTGAATTTTTGCTCTCTGGTCTATGTGGGCTTTCTTAGGCAGCAGGTGGTGGAAGCTCATGTAACATAGTAACATAGTATGTAAGGCTGAATGAAGACAATGTCCATCTAGTCCAGCCTGTCTATCCTCCTGTGTTGATCCAGAGGAAGGCAAAAAACCCCAAGGCCAGAAGCCAATTAGCCCTTTTGGGGAAAAAATTCCTTCCCGACTCCCTAATGGCAATCAGACTGTTCCCTGGATCAACCCCTAATAGTTCCTACCTGCCTATATACCAGGATTGACACTGCACCTAATATTTATATCCTGTAATATCCTTCTTCTCCAGAAAGACATCAAGTCCCCTTTTAAACTCCTCTATGGATTTTGCCATCACCACTTCCTCCGGTAGAGAGTTCCACAGTCTAACTGCTCTTACAGTAAAGAATCCCCTTCTATGTTGGTGATGAAACCTACTTTCCTCCAATCGTAGCGGGTGTCCTCTTGTTACCGTCGTGGTCTTTGGTGTAAACAGATCGCGGGAGAGATCCATGTGTTGTCCCCTCATGTACTTATACATGGTTATTTGGTCGCCTCTTAACCTTCTTTTTTCAAGAGTAAATAGTCCCAGTTTGGATAGCCGCTCTGGGTATTCCAGTCCCGTCATTCCATGTATTAGTTTAGTTGCCCTTCTTTGAACCCCCTCAAGCACTGTGACATCTTTCCTGAGCACCGGTGACCAGAATTGTACGCAGTATTCCATGTGAGGCCTGACAAGTGCCTTATATAATGGAAGGATGATGTTCTAGTCCTTCGCCACTATACCCCTTTTAATACATCCCAAAACTTTATTTGCCTTTGCAGCAGTTGACTGGCATTGGTTACTCCAGTTTAGTCTATTATCCACTAATACCCCCAGATCCTTTTCCATATCACTTTTCCCTAGTGGTACCCCATTAAGTGAATATTGGTGACATCTGTTTCTCCTGCCCATGTGCATAGTCTTACATTTTTTAACATTGAACTTCATTTGCCATTTTTCTGCCCAAGCCCCCAGCTTATCCAGGTCAGTTTGCAGCCGCACATTGTCCTCCGTTGCATTAATTATATTGTATAATTTTGTGTCATCTGCAAATATTGATATTTTGCTGTGCAGCCCCTCTATCAGGTCATTGATAAATATGTTGAACAGAGTGGGGCCTAATACTGAACCCTATGGCACCCCGCTAGCGACTGTGGTCCAACCAGAGTACGCACCATTTATTACCACCCTCTGCTTTCTATCATTGAGCCAATTTTTTACCCACGTACACACGTTTTCGCCCAGTCCAAGCTGCCTCATTTTGTATATTAGCCTATTATGTGGCACGGTGTCAAAGGCTTTAGAGAAGTCCAGATATACAAGATTAATAGATTCTCCCTGGTCCAGCTTAGAGCTTACTTCATCATAGAAACTGATCAGATTTGTCTGACATGAGCGACCCTTCATGAATCCATGCTGGTGAGGAGTTATTCCCTTATTCTCCTTGAGGTACTCATCAATGGCGTCTCTCAGAATCCCCTCGAAGATTTTTCCCGTTACTGAAGTGAGACTTACTGGCCTGTAGTTTCCAGGCTCACGTTTGCTCCCTTTTTTGTAAATTGGAACCACGTTGGCAATGCGCCAATCCAATGGTACTACACCGGTCTTGATAGTGTCTAGAAATATTAGGTATAGCGGCCTAGCTATCTCGTCACTTAGTTCCCTTAGTATCCTTGGGTGTAATCCATCTGGGCCCGGCGATTTATCAATTTTAGTTTTCTTTAGACGCTTCCGCACCTCCTCCTGCGTTAGGTATGAGATATTTTGTGAGGGGTTCGTTTTATTCCCCTGCGTCTCGTGTGGCATTTCCTTTTCTTTTGTGAATACACTTGAGAAAAAACTGTTTAGTAGATTTGCTTTCCCTTCGTCATCATCAATGATTTCTCCTGCATTGTTTTTTAAAGGGCCAGAGCTCTCCCTGCAAATCCTTTTGCTGTTGATGTAGTCGAAAAATAGCTTCGGGTTGTGTTTGCTCTCTTTGGCGATCCGTCTTTCTGCTTCCTCCTTGGCAGTTTTGATCTTATCTTTGCATATTTTGTTTTTTTCCCTGTATGATTTTAGCGCTTCTTCGCTGCCTTGTTGCTTTAGTAGTTTGAACGCTTTCTTTTTTTCGTTTATTGCCCCTCTTACCGTCTTGTCTAGCCACATTGGTTTCCTTTTACTTGAGTTTCTTTTATTTTTAAAGGGAATGAACTGCTCACATGAGGTGATTAGGATCCTTTTGAACTTTTCCCATTTTTCCTCCGTACTGATATTTTTGAGGATGTTGTCCCAATTAATGTTACCGATAGTAGTTCTAAGCTCATCAAATTTTGCTTTACTAAAGTTTAGTTTCTTTGCCACTCCCTGATAAGGCTTCCTATTGATTGATAGCTGGAAGTTGATTATATTGTGGTCACTATTCCCCAAGTGCCCCTCAACCTGTACCCCCTTTATTCGGTCCGGTTTGTTAGTTAGCACTAGGTCCAGAATGGCCCTCCCTCTTGTTGGTTCCTGCACAAGTTGGTTCAGGTAATTATCTTTAATTACTCTCAAGAATTTATCCCCCCTATGAGATTTGCAGGTTTCCTTCTCCCATGTTATATCTGGATAATTAAAGTCCCCATGATAATAACTTCGTTTCGCTTTGACACCTCTTCTATCTGCCTTAGTAGTAAGTTCTCAGTTTCTTCTGTTGCTTTTGGTGGTCTATAGAAGACCCCTATCAGGATTTTGTTATTTTTTCCTCCCTGTATTTCTGCCCACAGAGATTCCACCTGTTCGTCTACTACCCCTATATCCCCAGTAGCCTAGGCTTCAAGTTTGATTTGACGTACAGACATACCCCTCCCCCTTTCTGGTTCCTTCGGTCTCTTCTGAAGAGCTTGTACCCCTGCAAATTCGCCGCCCAATCGCACTTATCATCAAGCCATGTTTCCGTAATTCCGACTATATCATAGTTTTCATCAATCATTCTCGCTTCAAGCTCACCCACTTTACCGATCAGACTACCGATCTTGCATTCGTGGTCATACAATTTATATCATTTTTTTGTATTTTAAATTTGTTTTGTTGCTATTCGTACTTATGGCTGATCTGTCAGTTCTAACTGTACTAACTCCACCCCCTGCTCGACCCCCATTCCCTTTGCTTGGACCCGGATCGCTAGTTACACTGGCTACCCCACTATTTCTCATTTTACCCTCCCCCCAGTCCCTAGTTTAAACACTCCTCCAGCCTTCTAGCCATTTTATCCCCCAGCACAGCTGCACCCTCCCCATTAAGATGCAGCCCGTCCCTACGGTAGAGCCTGTAGCCGACAGCAAAGTCAGCCCAGTTCTCCAGGAACCCAAATCCCTCCTTCTTACACCAACTCCGGAGCCACTTGTTTACCTCCCTAAGATCCTGCTGCCTTTCTAGTGTGGCTTTAGGTACAGGTAGTATTTCCGAGAAAACTACCCTGGAGGTCCTCGCCCTGAGCTTGGACCCTAAGTCCCTGAAATCATTTTTGAGGGCCCTCCATTGACCTCTAACTTGTTCATTGGTGCCAACGTGCACCATGACCGCTGGATCCTCACCAGCCCCTCCCAGTAATCTGTCAATCCGATCCGCGATGTGTCGAACTCGAGCGCCAGGAAGACAACACACCGTTCGACGATCCCGGTCTTTATGGCAGATTGCCCTCTCTGTCCCCCTAATAATTGAGTCCCCCACCACTAGAACCTGTCTAGCCTGCCCTGCTCTCCCCGTCCCCGTCTCACTGGAGCAGTTATCCCTCTGGCGTTCAGAGGGCATGTAGTGCTGCAGCGGTGCTGGCTCTGTAATGGCATTCCCCTCATCTGCCAGCGTTGCAGACATGTTGGGTTGTGCCAGTTCAGGACCAGCCTCCCTGGTTCTCTTCCCTCTACACCTCCTTCTATCTGACACCCAGCTGACTGCCTGCTCCCCCTGGTCTTCCGTACTACCATCTGCCCCCGCCTTTACCCCAGCGAGTGTCTGCTCAGTGAGCACCAAACTCCTTTCCATGATGTCAATGGCTCTCAGTGTTGCCAGTTGCCCATTTAGATCCAGAATTTGGGCTTCTAAATGTGCGACGTGCACGCATCTTGCGCAACAATATGCACCCTCGATCGGCTGATCAAGGACCGCATACATTGCACAAGTAGCACACTGGATGACATTGCCAGACATGGAGCTCATCCTAATGGGGATCTACAATTTACTTGTGGAAGTAGTGAAGAAAGACTTGCTCACACTCCGCTCACCCGCTGCTGCAACCGCTCACCCGCTGCTGCAACCGCTCACCCGCTGACCCGCTACTGCAACTGCTGACCCGCTGCTGCAACCACTCACACTCTGCTCACACTCCGCTCACACGCTGCTATAACCGCTCAACCGCTGACCCGCCGCTGCAACCCCCTCACTCGTCGCTGCAACCCCCTCACTCGTCGCTGCAACCCCCTCACCCGCCGCTGCAACCCCCTCACCCGCCGCTGCAACCCCTCACACGCCGCTGCAACCGCTCAACTGCTTACACGCTGCTGCAACCGCTCACACGCTGCTGCCTCTGTGCAACCACTCACACGCTGCCGCTCTCGCACAAACGCTTACCCGCTGACACTTACGCGCTACTGGTCACAAAAAGTTTTTTTTTTTTTACCCCCCTCACAAATACTTAGACCCCCAGACACACACACACACAGAAGACACAATTAACCAGGTACACAGAAGACACACACTTAGCTCACAAACACACACAGAGGATACTTATCAGCTCCTCCACTCCTCCGCTCCTCCTGGTGACGTCACCCGCTGTCCCGGCGGCCGTGCACTCAGCCTCCTGTCTCAGCTGCTCCGTACTGGTGCCCTCCGCTGCTGCCGGTCTCTCCTTGCTGCTCCCGCACCTGCTTCGGCTCCGGTAACGGCTGCTCCGCTCCTTGCTGCCCCCACACCTGCTTTGGCTCCGGTAACGGCTGCTCCTTGCTGCCCCCGCACCTGCTTCGGCTCCGGTAACGGCTGCTCCGCTCCTTGCTGCCCCCACACCTGCTTTGGCTCCGGTAACGGCTGCTCCTTGCTGCCCCCGCACCTGCTTCGACTCCGGTAACGGCTGCTCCGCTGTCCCCTTCGGCCCCCCGCTCGTGCCTCCATCTCGAGCCGGTGCTCCTGCCGCCTGACGTCACTTCCGGTCCACTTCCGGTCCATCATAGTCAGCAACTAAGTACAGTAATTCATGCACTGTTCATACATGTTGTGTTGGGGTTGTTTACATTTTTGATGCATTTTAAATGCTTACCACCACAGATCTTACACTGCACTGATCCACACTCATTTTTTCCTTTGGAGGAAAAAAAATGGTTGGACATCATCGCATTCAATGTATTGGTCTTCTCCCTCTGGTGTTTGGACTGCTTGTTTAACATCCATGACACTAAATGATCAAACAGTTTCTCATGCTGATCCATGTGGACTGTTTCATAGGCTGAAATAGAGGGTAATTCTCATGGCCGACTGGTGCAGACTGACTGCTGCGCTCCAGTGACTGGAAGGAAGAGGAGCTGATTGTACTTGAGGCATCCTCTGTCATCTACTCTGACGTGTTCTGCATGCTGCGGTGGTAAAGCATGGGCAGAATTACTTCTAAGAAATGGCACTGGGCTTGCCTCTCCTTTTGCAGAACATGCAACTGTTCCTCAGTGGGAGGCACTTGTTGTGCCAAAACGGCCTGTCCTCTACCACCTCCACCATCACCACAAACACGTCCCTTATCCCTTGCTTTCTTTGTTTCCTTTTTATTAAGTTTTTCTTTTTAACTTAGTGTTTTTTTGGTTGTTCACTTTTTAGTGTAGTTTTATATAACTTGTCAGCTAATTTTATAGTTTACAGTAAACCAATGCTAGCTGTGTAAGGCTTGCAAATAATTTGAAGTGGCTGAACTGGTGACTCAAAAAGTCATCTGAGGCTGCTGAAATGTTTGTATTTGCTGTTTTCTTGTTTGGTTTTCTTTTTGCTTTATTTTAACAAAAAAAAAAAAACATCACCAACTAAAATAGCTGTAATCTCTGGGAGGCACAATATTTGACAACAGAAGAATTGTATCCGTTTGGTTCAACATAATTATATACTGGCAGCAGCTGAAATATACCCTCTCCCAACGAACAGACGTTTCATATATGCATATAAATGCGATGCAGATTCTTTCTCTGCTCCCTCCAATAGTACCCCATGAGAGTTCTCTGCTGGTATACAAGCTATCACACCCAGCAGAAAAATATGCTATATAGAATATATGTCCCTTTTAACAACAGACCATGTGTTTTTGTTTTTTTTGCAAATCACTTTTTATTGAAGTTTTTCTTTTAGGGCTCATGTCCACGGGCAAAATAAGAATTAAAATCCGCACCGGATTTTAGCTCTTCTCCTGCCCGCGAATCCGCATCCCATAGGGATGCATTGACCACCCGCGGGGTAGATAAATACCCGCGGATGGTCAATAAAAGGGATTTAAAAAAAAATGGAGCATGAAAAAATCTGGACCATGCTCCATTTTCATGCGGGTCTCCCGCGGGGTCGGCTCCCGCGGGCTTCTATTGAAGCCTATGGAAGCCGTCCGGATCCGCGGGAGACAAAAATCGGGATTTACTCACACGCTCCGGTTCTTCTCTTTGCCGCGGCGCCATCTTCTCTCAGTCGCGGCCGGATCATTTTGCTTCGGGCCGGCGCATGCGCGGGGCACGTCACCGACGTCATCATGCGCTTCCGCCGGCCGAAGAAAGAAGATCCGGCCGCGACGCAGAGAAGATGACGCCGCAGCGAAGAGAAGAAACGGAGCGGATGAGAGGTGAGTTAATTCTTATTTATTCTTATTTTCAGCCCTCATGACGGCGGGGCAGGAGGGACCCGCTACGGATTCTACATGGAGAATCCGGAACGGATCTGATTTTCTCCGTGGACATGAGGCCTTATAGTGTAATAACAAAGTAGTAAGTGCATTATGCCGGTTGACGGTTAACTTTGAACAATGCAAAAAAGATTGTTTAGAAACTACATTTTTGGTACAAACATGATGGTACATAATGGTTAAAGGGGTTGTCCCGCGAAAGCAAGTGGAGGTATACACTTCTCTATGGCCATATTAATGCACTTTGTAATGTACATTGTGCATTAATTATGAGCCATACAGAAGTTATTCACTTACCTGCTCCGTTGCTAGCGTCCTCGTCTCCATGATGCCGTCTAATTTTCAGCGTCTAAACGACGGATTAGACGCGCTTGCGCAGTCCGGTCTTCTTCTTTTCTGAATGGGGCCGCTCGTGCCGGAGAGCGGCTCCTCGTAGCTCCGCCCCGTCACGTGCCGATTCCAGCCAATCAGGAGGCTGGAATCGGCAATGGACCGCACAGAAGCCCTGCGGTCCACCGAGGGTGAAGATCCCGGTGGCCATCTTCACCAGGTAAGTAAGAAGTCACCGGAGCGCGGGGATTCAGGTAAGCACTATCCGGTTTTCTTTTTTAACCCCTGCATCGAGTTTGTCTCGTGCCGAATGGGGGGGCTATTGAAAAAAAAAAACCCGTTTCGGCGCGGGACAACCCCTTTAAATCTAATTATTGATCGTGATCACCCCCCCCCACCCCCCCCCCCCGAAGCACGACACTTGTGCTTAGAGGCTTTATTCTCTAGTTCAGAGTGGGTGGGGGCGAACTTCACATGAATGTGGGTTATGTACCTTAAAAATCTTGCAGAACTTATAAATTGTTAATAGAATAGTAACACTGGGAGGGTGAGAGGGGGGGAAGGGTACACTTGAGTTAACTTGCTAAGAGAGCTCTGATCAGCCACGTTTACTTCTTCTCGTGGCTCCGTACCCTCAGGGGTGAGCCCGTTATCTGGGTGCTCTTATTTTCTCTCTCAGAGTTTGTATGGTGTCCTGACTAAGCAGGGGTGCTCTAGAGAAGGTAGGTGGGTCACTGTCCCTCCGCCGGGGGAGAACAGAGGGGCAGCCGCCCGAAAGAGTGATTGGTTTGCGGCATCTCAGGGCGGATCAGACCCGGGAGAGCCGTAGGAGCCCACCATGGCAGAGCGGAGCGCCGCACTGCCCATGCATTTTTAACAATCCGTTTTTATTTGAGTTTTTCTATATATAACATTTGCACTAGGTATTCCAGGTGTACAGTATGACGGGATTCATTAACTTACAATGCATACTGTTCAGTACAGTATGAGCCAGATGTTTTTCTCCCAACATTTGTAGAAATCCGCACATTTTGGGTCTTCTTGATGCTGTCTCTGCACATCTGGATCTCACTTTATTTCTAATTAAATAGTTAACATTGTACTTCCCCTGGGACAGGGTAAAGTACAGGGGAGGTGTATGAGAAGGGAAGAGGGGGATGGGCGGGGAGTAAGGGAGTGGGGGAGAGGTTAACGGTAAGATGGGAAGATGTAGGCTACCAATGTACCTGGGTAGAGGCACGGTGGTGGAGCAGATTTTTCACTGAACTGTTGCCATCTCGGTCCCCTGGGTTTTTTCGTGGGGTGAAGTATTGGGTGGGTGAGGGCCCATTCGCCTTATTTGTTGTCATGCCCGTTGTTCTCTGTTCGTCTGTGTCAGGTTATCCATGGGGTCCTTCCCATGTCAACCCAGTGGTCTGATTTTGGGGTCTTTTGCTCGAATAGACAGGCTTTTCTGGACCTCTCACCTATTAATTAGTATTCTCAACTCATTCCCATTTGAATACGTTTTTAGGGTATCCGCTTCCAGGGGGTCCACCTCTCTATGAAGCTGTCGTGTGTGCCCGCTTTCCAACTAGATAATTCTTCTAGATTATATAGCATGTCCACTCATTCCCTCCATTGGTTGAGGGTAGGAGGAGTTTTTTGGAGCCAAAGAAAGGGGATTAGTGTTTTAGTCACGTCTATCAGAGTAGCAACTAGTGTGTCTCTAAATGGGTGAAAGTCTTTGGAGGGTCTCCAGAGAAATACTTTGTCAGCTGTTAATTTGAGGTCTGGTTTTATATTTTTCAACACCTTTTCTACCTCTTTCCAAAATTTACCAAGGACGTGGCAGTCCCACCAGATGTGTTTATAGGACCCCAGCGCTGCGTCACACCTCCAACATCTGTCGTGTGGTGCTAATTTATATGCGAATAACCATTGTGGGGTCCTATACCATCTGGCCATTAGTTTATAGTGGCTTTCTTCGGACGTCATGCATGGGGTCAGACCATAAGCCACCCTCAATATAGTTTTTATTTCTGTTTGTGTTAGGGATATATCGAGTTCCTTCTCCAATGAGCTTAGGAACCCAGGTTTTGAATCTATGGGGAGGGGGGGAGATGAATTTCTTGTGTAGTTGAGTAATCAGTTTGCGTTTTGGTACTCCCTCATGTAACGTTTTTTCAAATGGTGTTCTGGGTCTAGTGGATTTCAATAATTTGCAAAAGGTGTCTATTGTCTTGGTAATATGTGCTTTTTGCAGAAAGGAGAACGATGTCTCCGGTTTCAGTGTCTGTAGGATTTCTTCAGCTTTTTTATTTGCCTGGGTTTGGACATCCCCCACCGTTAGGCCTGAGAGTTTTTCCCAGATACTTCTAGTTGCGTTATCCATGTGAGTACCTATTAATTTGTGTAGAGTGGATATGGGGGTCTCCGGGGATGGATCTGGTGCGAGCTGACTCTTCAGATTATCCCAGGCCTCACAGGGGCCTTTAATCAGTGGATTAAATTTGACTGTGTTATATGTGTACTTGTTGGAGAACCAGTGGTCATCAAGTAACAAATCTCCGTGTGTTTTGGTGGTGAAGGATTGTAAAAGGGGATCTCCTGTAGGACTCACAAGATCAATCCAATAGCAGAGTTGGGTTGTTCGGTATAAGCTGTGTGCGCAAGGCATGTCTATTCCGCCCTCCCATCTTCTTTTGATTAGTAGGCTATGTGCTAGACGGGGTCTCCTCCGTCTCCAAACGTAACCGGAGAACATAGATCAGAGCGTGCTAAAGAAGGACCCAGGGATGTAGATCGGTAGCATGCGTAATTTATAAAGTAGAATTGGGAGGACATATGATTTTAGAATGTTTTTCCTGCCAAACCATGAAATGTATGGTAGATCGTAGGAGCGTAATAATTTTTTTTATAAGAGGTAATATTGGTAGAAAGTTTGTAGTGTATAGGTCCTCTGCTTTTTTCGTAATCTTCACCCCTAGGTAATCTATTGACGTCTCCGACCATGTAAACCCGGATTGTGTTTTTAATATTGTGCTGCGAGCGTAGGGTACCGATATATTTAGGATATTTGATTTTGCATAGTTGATTTTAAAGCCCGAAATGGCTCCAAATCTGTCTAGGTAGTCTATTAGTTTTGGGATTCCCCTCTCTGGGTCTGATACCGGAAACATTATATCGTCGGCAAAGGCCGCTAGTGAGAGCGAGTGTTTGCCTGCAGTAATTCCTTTAATTTCGGGGTGCTGTCTCACTCCCTGTAACAACGGCTCCAGAGCCAGCACAAAGAGGGTCGGGGAAAGTGGACACCCTTGTCGGGTTCTGTTCCGTATTTCAAAAGTTGAAGATAGTGTATTATTGATCCTCAGTCTCGCAAATGGACTGTCATATAGCAAAAAAATTGCTTCGATGAAAGGTTTGGGAAAGTTAAAGTGAGATAGGACCTTTTTCATATAGTGCCAGTTGATGTGATCAAACGCTTTTTCTGCATCCATTCCTATTAGTACGGCGGGACTCTATGAAGCTGTGCAAACCTCGTAGCGTGTAGAAATCTAATACAGTTGTTCCTCCCTTCTGTTCCCTTAACAAAGCCTATCTGTTCTCTATTAATCAAGGATGGAACGAGATTTTCTATTCTTCTTGGCAAGGAGTTTTGCCCATAATTTAGTGTCCAGGTTTATTAGGGATATCGGTCTGTAATTAGTGCATAACTCTGGGTCTTTGCCCTCTTTATGGATTAGGGTGATCAATGCTTCTTGGGAATATTTTGTTAGGCTCTCGCCTTGTAGGAGTGCATTGAAGTAATCTTTGAGTCTCGGGGCGAGTGTGGTTTTAAAAGCTTTATAATAGGCAGAAGAAAAGCCGTCCGGCCCTGGGCTTTTCCCAGGGGGGATCGCATAAATCAATTCTTCTATCTCTTGGTCTGTCACCGGAATTGTTAGGGTTTGTGTTGCTTCTTCCCTTAGCTTTGGAATGTGTTTAAGAAGGAGTCTATTTTTTCGTTTATAATTTGTTCTCTTTCTATTCCCCTGTTTTCGTTTATGTTGTATAGTTGGGTGTAGAAGTGTCGGAAAACTTCAGCTATTTCTTGGGATGTTGTGGCCTCCTTCCCCGATTGATCTTTTATGGAATTTATGAAGTTTTTAGAGCAGGATTTTTTAAGAAGGGCTGTCGTAAACTTACTACCCTTGTTTCCTTGGAGAAAGACTGTTTGTTTCAGAGAGATGTGTTTTTTGTTGAATCTTGATTCTAAGAGGCGCTTAAGTTCCCTCCTTTTAGCGGTTAAATCCTCCAGAACTGTATTTGTTATGGATAGTTTGGATGTTCGTTCTAGTTTAGCAATTTGCGTGAACAAGCTGTCTATCTCCTGTTGTTGCTTTTTTTTGTCCTTGATCCAAGGGCAATAAGGAGCCCTCGTATGTAGGCCTTGTGTGCGTCCCATATTATTGGAAGCCCAAGATCTGTATCACAATTTAATTTGAAATATTCCTCTATTTTTTCTACCAGTTTTTCTTTTTCTTCTTGGGCGTCTAAGAGGGAATCATTCAAGCGCCATCTCCATTCTTTAGGGTCATTCTTACCCACTATAATATCCACATGGATTGTGGAGTGGTCAGAGATCGTCATTATATCCACCTCGGCTCTTTCCACTTTCTTTAGAAGGCCTGTTGAGATGCAGATATAATCCAGCCTCTGGTATGATCTATGTGGTGTAGAGAAGTGGGTGTAGTCCCTTGAGGACGGGTTTAATAGGCGCCAAACGTCCACTACTTTCAAATCCTGGAGGGTTTTAGTGAAGGCATTTATTTTCCCCTGTGGGACCTGGGATCTACCCCTCGAGGTATCTAATAGAGGATTAGGGGTTATGTTCCAATACCCCCTAATATTATATGGCCTTCAGCGAATTCCTTAAGGATTTTGATTTGTTTAATAAGCCATTCGGTCTGGTTGGTATTTGGAGCATATAGATTGGCTATGGTTACTTTGGTGTTATTAAGTATGCCTTTTATGAAGAGTGCTCTCCCCATTTCATCTGAATACTCTGCGTGGCATGTAAAGTTTATGGAACTGTGTATGAGTATGGAAACTCCCCTGGAAGTGGACAAGGGATATGAGCTGTGGAAGTTCTGGGTGAATAGTTTTCCTGGGAGGGCCAGGTATTTGTTTCCCTTGTAATGGGTTTCCTGTAATAGAATGATTTTGGTGCCATACCTCTTCAGAAGTTGAAGAATGTTGTGTCTCTTCTGTGGTGAATTGAGGCCGCGAACGTTAAATGATGTAATTCGGATCGCCTCCGAGGGCATTACCAGGGGACCGAGACAGGCAACAGCGGGTGTTAATTCAGAGCTGCTAGTGGATACAAAAAGGAAACCGTCTAGAGATTATACAATATTCGACTTATATATTGGTAACTGTTAGCTTTGATAATACAACTTAGTTTTACTCTAAATTCCTTGGACCAGGGTCTGGTAGTTCAGTTAAGAGAATAGTAGAGTAATTAGGGGGAGGGGGAGAGGTAGGTAGGGGAGTGTTGTTTGGATCGGTATGGGGGAGGGGGTGGTACAGTAATAATAAACAGATATATGTATAGTAGATTTTGGCTGCGCCAAAATAAGTATCCCTCTTAATGAGGGGAGTGACAGGTGATCTCGACTAGAATTGTCGGGAATGCCTGCAAGGGTAGAGCAGGAGTTTAAATATTAATTCAAAAATTTACTTAAGCTTTCAAGTCCTGATCGGGTTGAGACTAACAGGCATCTCTAACGTAGGGAATGTTCTAAAACGTCCTCTGCGAACAGATGGGGATTGTTCTTGGGTTCCTTTTCGGGTGATGTTTCTATCCCTGTGCTCGCTCTGAGAGGAGTATAAACAGTCACAGTAGGAGAGGAGATAAAAAAGAGAGAAGAGAGCAGAAAACAGAGAACGGAAAGTAAAGGCGACCAGAGGTCAACGGTGGTCCGTGGTAAAAGCGGAATGCAATTAGTAACTTTTCTTCAGGTGGAAGGTCAATGAGTCCATTCCTGGTTTGGAGGTTCACTATAGTTTTAGTTGCTATTCAAGTGCACACACATCATGCCTTCTTCTCTAGGCTTCTTCCTTTGCTTGCTTTTGGGTGATTTTGCATAATTCACCACTTTCCAGCTTTCCCGTGTTGGTAGTTGAGGAAGATTTGGCATTTCGGGGAGAGGCTGCCAGTTGAGAATTTCTATTGGCTCTAGGTCGAGGTGTTGCCAGCAGTTTTACAGGTCCTTAGGCGTACGTATGTTGAGCCTTTTTCCTTTGTAAGTAATGCCTAGGCCAAAGGGAAATAACCACGCATACTTGATATTTCTGGATTTTAGTTTGTCCAGTAATGGTCGCATGAGTCTCCGCTTGGCTAATGTTGTGGGAGCCAAATCTTGGAATAATTGTATAGGTGCTGCTGCGTATTGCAGGTCTCTGCGGTTTGTTGCAGCCTCCAAGATCGCCACTGCATCAGGGAAGGTAAGTAATTTACAAATAATGTCCCGTGGCGGGTCCCCTGCTGGGGGTTGGGGTCGTAAGGCCCTGTGTGAGTACTCGATGAGTATTGAAGCAGCTCTATCTGGGCCTAGAAGGGAGATAAAGATTTCTGTCAGTACCTTAGGGAGGGCTTCTGCAGCCCTTGTCTCTGGGATACCTTTTATTCTGACGTTGCTGCGGCGGTTGTGATTTTCAATATCCTCTTGCATGAGGAGTGTCCTATTGAGTTGGAAGTGTTGCTCTTTGATAGCTAGCGCCATTCCCTGAGCATGTGCCGCCATTGTTGCTGATGAGCCCTCCAGATCTTCCACATGTTTTCCCATATGTCTGACTTCTTCTTTGATCTCCGCTAACTCCGCCATTATTGGTCTCATAGGCTGGGTGAGAAGGTTCCTCATAAATCTTTTGGAGATATGCTCTGCCTCTTCTCCTTCAGACGAGGATTCCCCCTCCCGCTCTGTATCAGTAGCAGTCTGAGCCGCCAGCGCCATCTTGCCTGCAGGACGGGGAGAGCAGGAGCTCTGGTCTTTTAGATATTTCTGCAGATCCGTCTGCCCCCGCACTGGCCGCGGCGTCCCCTGGTGCTCACCTCCTTTCTCCTTGTTGATTTTCCCCATTTTCCTGTAAGTTTGCTGCTGCTAGATGCCTGTATTCGTCTCTTATCGATGGAGCATGCAAATCAAGCAGCCATCTCTCTCCGCGGTCAGGCTCCGCCCCTGTTCGGTTATAGCAGTCTGCTATAGGGTTACGTAACCACAACCAAGTCATTCAATCAGCTGCTTCAGGCAATGATTCCAGAACAAAGGATGACTGATTCAAAGTGCATAAAACCAATCAGGAATAAGTCACACGATTCGCCCATGTGACTGAGACCTTACTGCAGGAAGAAGACGGCAGTACTTCAGGATGGAGGACTCCCCACAGCGCCGAAAAAAGAACACATGACCGGCAATGTTTTTTCTTCCGGCGCTGCAGAGAGACATCCGTCCTGAAGTGCTACCGTCTTCTTCCTGCAGTAACACAGGCGCAGATGTGCCCGTGCGACTAAGCCCTCAGAACTGAAATGTCAGGGGTCACAAATTCAACTATCCCTTGAGACAGGGGGTATTATGTATACCAGTAATACTAATAGACATCGGCAAATGGAGCAGAGTTATTCTTTATATACTTATGATTTTAGCAACAATCAAATTAGCTGCTGCTGTATTATCAAGAAATGCACTAGCCCAAAATGAACATCTTCTGTAAGAGAGTTGTATAGGTAGCAGCATTTTAGCGCAAGCAAGGGAAAATACCTGGGTGCCAAGGTGAGTCTTCCCAGAACAAGCTTGGTATTGAAATCCTCTGACAATTGATATTTCAGGTTTTTTGGAAAGGATCTGATAAGATAACAAGATCTCCTGAAATTGAAGCAAAATCCTTTTTCTTTGTGTTTGATATCCGGATTCTGTTGTAACTGAATGGTGCAAAGTTGCCAGAATTCAGTAGTATGAAGGGTAATTGTTTCTCTCCAGGATCTAGGGTAGAAACACATTTTAATAGCATTCATGCAGGCATTTGTGATCATATAGTCACGTGTCGATTCCAGCCAATCAAGAGGCTGGAACCGGCACACGTCATGGGGCGGAGCTACGCGATGACGCGTACAAGGGGGCGGAGCCAAAACGCCGATGCCGAGCCGAAGGGAGAAGACCCATCTGCGCAAGTGCGTCTAAAAAAGCAAGAAGACACCGAAATTAGACGGAACCATGGCGATGGGGACGCTAGCAACGGAGCAGGTAAGTGAATAACTTCTGTATGGCTCATATTTAATGCACGATGTATATTACAAAGTGCATTAATATGGCCATACAGAAGTGTATAACCCCACTTGATTTCGCGAGACAACCCCTCCTTCAAGTGGGATCAGATGTTTAGCTGCTACATATGTGGCCATGAGTTTCACTATCTGCAACTAATAAAGACTACATTTAAACTTGTTAGGCCTCTATTCCAGCTTTTGTGCGACTACCTGCATTTGGCCACTAACCCTCCTGGCTCACAAGGACTTTTGTGTTTTTCTGTACAAACTCCATACACACAGCTCTACCAGGACATGCCTGATACAGTCGTAGTGTTTCCATCTTGACTTTTCCATGATTCGATTTGAATTTCTCACACTACAAATTGAAAATATGACTGTTATACTACCTACTAGCAAAACCCTTGTCCGACTGCAACACACATCACAACCACTTGGTGGCCACATATAGTCAGACATTTATATATTTATAATAATATCTCCTGATGGAGTATCACAAGAATTTTTTTTTTCATAAAAGTCTTTTTATGCTACTAATTTCAGGATATGTAAGGCCAAGAGAAAACATAGGGAAGAACACATCTGCCCATGTAAATGTTATATATAAAGGAGATTAAAAATATAAAAACATGAGATTTGTTCTGTGATTTCTTGTTTAACAGATCAGCTATGGGTCTACAGACTCTGCATTATCTGATAGGCACCTCTATCCACATGTTTTCCGAACAGTTCAGAACTACCACGTTCACAATATGGTAATAACTAAAATGTTGGAACATTTTGGCTGGACTTGGGTGGGGATTTTAGTATCACCTGATGACACCGGAGAGAATGAGCTCAAAATACTAACACAGTCCATGGAAGAATCCAAGATCTGTGTGGCTTTTGTCGAAAAAATTTTAGTATCAAATAAAGACAAAATTGCAAAACATATATATAAAACAGGAGTCAATATAATTGTACTGTGTGGACCGTATTCTCATGATATTATTGTTTTGTTTATAAACTTATCTTTATTTAATAAAAGGCTTTCAAATATAACACTTATTCTTCCTCCTTCTTGGGCCTCTTCTCCCTTGGTTATAGAGCATCAACGCTCAGAAATTAATGGAAGTTTAGCTGTAGAATTTTCATCACCTATACCACGAATTAAAGAATTTATAAGAAATTACAAGAATCTCTCCATTGCATTTAATTTTAAGACTTACTGGCAATTATTTGAAATATTATCAGGAAATGATAATAACAAGCCTTTCATTGTATACCTCGAAAGAGATGAAGAGTGTAATACTACTGATAACCATGTTCTTCCCAGTATGAGGTATTTACTGTCTTCAGGGGTTTCTGCTAGACTGTTTTATGCTGTAGAGATCCTGGCACAAGCTCTACATGATATGTTCTTATATCTAAATGATAAATACCAAAAACACCAGAGAGTACTTGGATTTACACATCACATGACAAAGGTGAGTCTTTTTTTCATTTCATTCTACTATGCCTTGTAACATTACTTACAATATATAGAACTTGCAGCGCTCCACTTGATGCTATATAGTATATTATATATTGAAGACTACAAGTCCTTCTGCATAGGACCTCAGTAAGAGGATATTTTGACCCCATAGAATCATAGAACGATTGGAAGGGGCATCCAGGGTTATCTGGACCAACCCCCTGCTCAATGCAGGATTCACTGATTCATCCCAGACAGATATTTGTCCAGCTTCTGTTTGAAGACTATCATTGAAGAAGAACTCGCCAACTCCCATGGCAACATATTCCACTCATTAATCACCCTCACTGTCAAAAAGTTTTTTCTAATATTTAAAATGTGTCTCCTACATTTCAGTTTCATCCCATTGCTTCTAGTCTTTCTTTGTGCACATGAGAATAGGGCTGATCCCTCTGCACTGTGACAGCCCTTCAAATGTTTGTAGACAGCTATTAAGTCTCCTCTAAGCTTTCTTTTTTGCAAGCTAAAAATTCCCAGATCCTTTAACCATTCCTTATAGGATATGCATTGCAGACTGCTCACCGTCCTGATAACTCTGAAATAACTCTAGTTTGTCAATAACTTATTTTAAATTGGGGTGCTCAGAACTGGATACAGTATTTCAGATGAAGTCTGAGTATGGAAGAGTAGAGGTGGACAATTACCTCACGTGATCTAGACTCTATGCTTCTCTTATTACATCCCATAATTATTTTTTGCTGCTGCATCACACTTTTGACTCATGTTCAGTATGTGATCTATTAGTATACCTAAGTTTTTTTCCCATATGCTGCTTAGCTCAATTCTTCCTGTTCTGTATGTGCTTTTTTATTTTATTTTGTTTTCGCTCAGATGTAGAACTTTGCACTTCTCCCCATTAAATATCATTCAGTTAGTCACCACTCGCTGTTCAAGCTTGTCTAGACCTAATTGAATCCTCTCTGTTCTCTAGTGTTAGCGATCTCTTTTGGTTTGCAAAACAAACAAACAAACAAAAAAAAGATTGGTAACCATGTTATCCAGTAGAGCAATGTGTGATTGTTCTCAGGGAGAAAAAACAAGTTATCTTGTAGATATGATACCATTTAACAGCTAACAAGATTACATCATGTTACAGCAAGCTTTCCTGAATATCTCACCCCCTTTGTCAGGCTAGTGAATGAAACTAGTTTGGATGCTACATTATTATAACATACAGATTAGAGATGAGCGAGCACCAAAATGCTCACATGCTCATTGCTCGAGTCCAACTTTTCGCGATGCTCGAGAGTTCGTTTCGAGTAACGAACCCCATTGAAGTCAATGGGCAACTCAAGCATTTTTGTATATGACCCATGCTCTGCTAAGGTTTTCATTTGTGAAAATCTGGAAAACCCAAGAAAGTGATGGAAACGACACAGAAACTGATAGGGCAGGCAATGGGCAACATGCTGGGCTCCATCTCAGGTTCCCAGGTCCCACTATTAAGCCACAATAGCGGCAAGAGTGCCCCCCCCCTAAAAATTTTTACTTCTGACAAACCCTCATTAGCAAGGCACACCTTAGCTAAGCCCCACACTACCTCCAACCAAGCACAGTCACTGCCTGCGGGACACACCACTGCCTTTTCTCCTGGGTTTACATACTGCCCAACCACCCCTCCCCCACGACCCTGCTTCCGCAGAGCACACAAAAGTGTCCCTGTGCAGCCTTCAGCTGCCCTCATGCCACACGCTCACTTCATAGCCACACCACCCTCATGTCTATTTATAAGTGTGTCTTCAATGAGAAGGAACCGGAGGCACACACTGCAGAGGGTTGGCAGGGCCAGGTATCAACCCTCTTTAAAAGGGGCGGGGCGATAGCGCACAATGCAGTTGAGAATCAATGAGAAATTGACGTTCGATCTTCATTCCAATAAAGTGCCAACCTTCGTCAGGAGTTGCATATGTGGGCATGAGTTACGTAGCTATGGGGAATCCATGTGCCCACAAAGTAATCATTCTGGCTACGTGTCAGATAGCTCAATCGACACCGCAAGGGGAATGCCATCTGCACTCTGCCCCCTACCTAAGTCAGTCAGTGTCTTTGTGCCAGACAGGTCAAACACTGCGATGGGAAGTTTGTGTGTACCAACAACATAGGTGGGTCCAACACAACCCAAGACATGAACAATAAAGAAATCAGAGTGGCCAAACATGGCAGATTTACACTGCGCCGACGACATAGGCCTCGGGCCACAGCTTAAGCAATCGTAGGCATGAAGCAGACTTCAATGCTAGTACACCTGTGAAGGTCTCATTAAATCACTTACATTTTCTTTCACCGCTCCAAAGACTGGAGTAGCCAGAAAAAAGTTCCACAGGCCCAACCTGGCACCGTTGCAGTTCCCCTGGGACATAGGCCTCGGCCTGTCAGGTAAATTTCTGCGTACAGCACCAATCAGACCCACCCCAATGCCCCGCTGCCGGCGGTAAAGAAGAGACACCACACACAGAGGTCTGATATAGTTCCTCACACGGGGACATAACTGCGCACTTTATTACAGATTACATGCGGTCTTATACCCTTTGGTCACATCACTAGGAATGGGTAATGGTCTCATTAGCTCAAATTCACCGCATAAACATATATGTGAAGTCCGCATTTCCGCCTGAGGCAGTGATAGTTATATACGTAGTTAAACAATCGTTATCTTGATACGGCGCCTCTGGGAAAACAGCCAAGTACGCGGCCTTCGTGTCCAGTTCAGTATCATCTTTGAATTTCTGGACACATCACTCTCAGCCTTGCAAACCTTTGGAATATCTGATGTAAGGTGACATATTAAGTTTTTCTCATTTTAGCATTGAATAGACCTTGCATACAGGTATAAAAGCATAAAAAACATATGGCATTGTACCCTCACAACCCCCCCTAAAAAGATAATATGGAGATCAAGCACCAGACCTTGCGCTCTTCCTCAGTCGCCTCTCCCTTGCGTCAGGGTGTCCCCACTGCCGTAAGGCCCTACTCTTAGGAGGGGGGATCCCTATCTCACCTGAGAAGGAGGCCATGGATTCCCTGGGCTAATTTCCGGGCATCCATATCCTCTATCTGTACAAGTTAACACCCCGCAGAGTGTGCCCTCGCTGAAACCTAAGGTCTTCTGCACTATCCCTAGGTAAATGGAAAGTCCACTGACAATCCATCTTAGGAGATCGGGGCAGGGGCAGTGCTAGTACATTTCTCCATCCTTCTGGTAACGTACGTGGTTGGCATTATCGGAACTGGCTCTTCATCTTTTTCAAACAAGGGAAATTTTGGTGTCACATTGTCCAGTCCCTTACTCATACTCTTTTTGATCAAACGGATAATACACGTACAGGAAGTTACATACCCCACTTCTTTCTGCTAAAATCATATCCAGGGCCATTCTATTTTGGAACGTCATAGATGCAGTGGGCCCTAACTGGTCAGCTAACCCTTGCAAAGCATCCCTGGTGTAGTGTACAAACCTCTGCTGATTGTAATAGATATAATTCATCCAATCTACATTATTATTAACAGTGACAATAGCAAATAAGGACTCAAAACCTGCTTTACCCTGATCTCTAGAATTAAATTCATCTGGCACCCCCCTTGGCACTCCTATTGCATCTATGTATACATGTGGATCAAAGTTACCACCTGGAGCGTCAACTTCTTTCTTAGCACGATGCGGTGTTAGATTCTCACCTTCAGTGTAGTCTTTATATTGCACATTTGATTGTATTAATTTGTTCTGATCCCTGAAACAGGGAGCTAGTGTACAGTAGTCAAAGGTGCAACAACAAGCACATATTCATACTTCCCAACAAGCGGGAGCTGAATGTAGCCAATTTACAATCCCTGAAATGGGTAGATTGGCCCCGGCAAGTGTTATGTGGCAAATTTTACTTCTGCCCTGTTGCTTTACGGCAAAGATCATGCAAAATTGGACAAATGATGCAGCAGCTACAGAAAACCCAGGAGCCACCCGTCCTTGTTCAAGCGTCCACATCATTGCTGCTTTGAGAGGTGCATGTTTCCATGCATCAGCTGGGCCATCATGCGGCACAGGGACCGTGGTAGGCAAGTTCTGTTGACTGTTCACCATACGCCATCCCTTTTTAGTCCATTTTTCCTTTTCTTCCTTGCTGGCTTGTAACTGTAAAGTCCCTAGTATATCAAGTCCAAAGTTTTTATCAAAGTCCAAAGTTTTTATCAAAGTCCAAAGTTTTTATCAAAGTCCAAAGTTTTTAGTCAATGTCCAAAGTTTTTAGTCAATGTCCAAAGTTATTGTTAAATTCTTCTTTTCTTCTTTTCTTCCATGGCTTGAGGGCCGCTGCCTTTGCTGTGTAGTCTGTGATGGTGTTGCCTCTTGTTTCTCCAGTGTAGGAATTGGTGTGAGCTCTCCACTTTGTTAGGTAGAAGTAGGGCCTCCATAAGACTCTGCACCACTGCACCCTTCTTAATTGGCTGTCCTGTTGAGGTAAAAAACTGTCTGGCCTTCCATGTTGGGCCATAATCATGAGCTATGCCAAATGCATACCGGGAATCAGTGTAAATGTTTGCCGTCTTACATTCTCCCACTCTGCAAGCCTTAGTGAGGGCCTTCAGTTCCGCTTCTTGTACTGAGACATGTGCAGGCAGATCTTCTGCTTTTAGGACATCTTGTTGTGTGACCGCTGCATATCCAGTGTGGAGTCGTCAATCACGCCTGGTACCATCTATAAACAGCAACTCAAAATATGCATTGTTAACAAGGGCTTTCAGTAACTTTTTAAAACTTAAATTTTCTTGTTGCATCAATGCTTGACAATCATGCTGATATTCGATTTCAAAAAGATCAGAATCTTGTTGCAAAAAATTTTAAAACGGCTTATTTGCAATACCTATATCACCTATGCCTTCTCCCCCCGCTTTGAACCAGGGTACTCAATTGGAAGAAGAGTAGCCGGGTTCAAGGTAGTACAACATTGGAAAAAGATTTGATGGATGCAGATAAGGCCTGTAAGATGTTAGCACCAATAACAGAGACATGAGTTACATCAGGGCAGAATAATCTACAAACATCTATTAATATTTGAAATGTGATATCCTTTAAGCAAATTCATTATTAATCTGATCCTACCTGCAATGTCTCATCAAATTTGTGGGAAAAAAAACCAAAACTTTTACTAACTGCTCAAGATTCTCACCCCCTCCTTTGCAGACAAGAGAGGGATGACCCATTACGTACTTTTACATCATCTAGCTCCACTCCCTCGATACTGGCCGCTTGCTTCTTTCTTCAGACCTTCATTTAAACTTTACAGTCTGCATGTCCACATCACAACCCAGTAAAAGTCTTATGCATGGGGGAGGAACTTTTATCCCCAGTCAATATCCGCTTCACACATTTTACATTCATCACAGCCTGAACACTGGGCATTTACTCTCATCGATCCATGCGCTCAAGTCTGCCCCGTCACTCCGCATTGAAGGCGTACCAGTACATACAGATGCGCAGATAAAAAGTGTGACAAACATACATACATCAGTTGAAAAACATTGAGGTGAGTGCTATAATGTTATAAAGTACATGATTCTATTGAGATGAGATTGTGAATGAGCGCTATTTTTGACAAATTATGTGAAAAAGTTTGCTGAGTGACTGATACATTCTCTCTTTCTTATTTACTAAAGCTATTATATGCTATATTAAACGCTGAAGTATTTTAGAATCTGTGGGTATCTTTCAGCCCCCCTGCCTTTCCTTCTCTCTCTGTGACCCTGAGCTTAGAGTGAAATCTGAAAGCCTCCACCTTTGCAAAATAACTGTTATCTCTCTGCGAATATGCATTCACCGACTGAACAAAGTTGTTTTAGTTTAACTATTCCCTGCATTTGAACTCATAAGTAACACATATGCTGGGACCTTCTGACAGCGCAACATGTTCTGCATTTTCAACCCCTGTATTCTTAAAAGCCCCCACAGGATGTGAGTGGGATATAACTTTCTTACACCTGTATGAAAGAGACCAGTTCAAGACGTGTCCATTTGTGACCTCAGAACCCAGTAAGAATATACCTTAGAAATTGCTATCTTTCCTGCCTTCTAGGACAGTATAATTCATTAGATTCATTACAAGTTTCTATCCACCTAGTATTATATTCCTTTTCCTCTCTCTCTCTCTGCGAACAAATCACATGCTTTGTAACTTTCCTCTCGACTTTGCTTGTTCCCCATATTTCTCTCCCTACCTAACTGCCAATGTAACCTTCAGTAGACACTCTCCCGACACCCTCTTGATCACTTACTGTACCTTCCAACATTTCACTTACAGATACTTTCTTAATACGTGTACATACTTAACGTTCTCTGACTGTCTCTCTGCTTATCGCTTCAGCACTTTCTAGCAAACCTTGGTCTTTCAAGGCGCCCTTCTTGGTCCTAAAGACCTCCTCCCAGTCACCATGCTGTAATCTACTGTGTGGGTCCTTGTTATACATTTTCATAAGAGATTTCTTACATTTTACAAATTGGGACCCTTGTCTCCCCTCCACCAATTCATCCGCTCGACGACAGCCCCTCCGACAGCCCTTGAGGGGCTCTGCCTTCTTTAATAAGGTCTTACGCATATTAGAACAACAATAATAATAATAACACGCTCCATAGGATGTATCCTTCTTAATCCAAATTGTCATCCCCCTATATACGGCAAAACAACTGAAGGGCTCTTCTGCTATGGAACCAGCCTCACAGAATGCATCCCTCTAAAATCAAATCGTTAGCCCCTTATATATAGCAAAACAACTGAGGGTCCCTTCTTCTATGAGATTAAATCAAAAGAAAGAGAAAAAAAAATTCTGAAGATACAACAAACAATCTCCACTATTGCTAAAACGCTACAGACTTCAAAGTACAAATAGACTACAGACTAGTTTCTGGGTGAGTGATTGGTGCGCTTATCACGGTCAGTGGTCCGTGACGGCAAACCCGAAGCCCACGAGTTACCATGTAGAACTCTTAACCCAACCCGTCCGGTCACAAAACACTGATAGTTCCTCCTGCTGCAAGACTCTCAGTGTAAAACACAACATAAATATATGCCGGTCTTACCTGGAGTTCTGTGAGTTGATCAGGCTCAGTTTGCAGCAGGACGGCTTCCCCGTGGCGTGGATCCGGGTGGACTGCGCTGCACGGCTCCGGTTTTGTCGCCCCACGCTGGATGCGTCATCTGTCAAGGAAATTTCTGCGTACAGCACCAATCAGGCCCACCCCAATGCCCCGCTGCTGGCGGTAAAGAAGATACACCACACCAGGTCTGGTATAGTTCCTCACACGGGGACATAACTGCGCACTTTATTACAGATTACATGGAGTCTTATACCCTTTGGTCACATCACTAGGAATGGGTAATGGTCTCATTAGCTCAAATTCACCGCATAACAATATATATATATATATATATATATATATATATATATATATATATATATATATATATATATATGAAGTCCGCATTTCCGCCTGAGGCAGTGATAGTTATATGCGTAGTTAAACAATCGTTATCTTGATACGGCGCCTGTGGGAAAACAGCCAAGCATGCGGCCTTCGTGTCCAGTACTGTATCATCTCTGAATTTCTGGACACATCTTTCTCAGCCTTGCAAACCTTTGGAATATCTGATGTAAGGCGACATATTAAGTTTTTCTCATTTTAGCATTGAATAGAACTTGCATACAGGTATAAAAGCATAAAAAACATATGGCAATATATACATATACCCTCACAGGCCAACAGCTTCAGCAATCGTAGGCAGAAAACGGCATTCGATGCTAGTACACCTGTCAAGGTCTCAGTAAATCTATTACGTTTTCTTTCACCGCTCCAAAGACTGCATTAGCTAGAGAAAAGTTCCGCAGGCACAACCTGGCGCCGTTGCAGTTCCCCCGGGGATATAGGTATCGGCCAACAGCTTCAGCAATCATAGGCAGGAAGCAGACTTCGATGCTAGTACACCTGTGTAGGTCTCATTAATGCAGTTATGCTCCTCTCCTGTGGCCCAAACGAATTTCTCAGATAACTGTGGTAACACGAGAGAAAATACATGATGCTCAATGCTGACCCCCTGACCCCAAGCAGGAGGAGTAGGTGGCCTCACAAGGCCAAGAAACCATGACCAGGACCCGCTGTAGCCTGTGCTGAAAGGATGTGAGAGGGCCCTTGGCCAGGCTCAGTCCCAGCAAATACCTTGCGAGACCCAAGGTGCTGCGACTGACATAGCAAAGGGCAGTCCATGTGCCCACACAGTATTCATTCTGTCTAGGTGTCGGATAGCTCTAGCGACACTGCAAGGGGAAAGTCATCTGCACTACGCACCCTACCAAAGTCAGTCAGTCAGTCAGTCACTTTGTGCAGGACAGGAAAATCACCTCTACGGGAAGTCTGTGTGCACCCACAGCATAGGAGAGTTGAAGGAACCCAAAGGCAGCATTAAATATTAAGGAATCAGACTGCCCAAACATGGCAGACTTAAAGTGGGCCGAGGCACCCTCTGCAATCGTGGTCATAAAGCTTCGACGTCGATGCTAGTACAGCTGTGAACGTCTCATTTAATTATTTGCGGTTGCTTTCACCGCTCCAAAGACTGGATAAACCAGGAACATGTTCCCCAGGCCCAACCTGGTGCAGTTGCATTTCCCCCAGGACATAGGCCTCTGCCCACACCCTTAGCAATCGCGGGCATAGAGCGGACTCCGATGCTAGTACAGCAGTGAAAGTCTCATTAATGCAGTTACGCTCCTCTTCTTTGGCCCAAACCAGTGTCTCAGATAACTGTGGTAACACGGGAGAAAATACATGATGCCCAGTGCTGATCCCCTGACCCCAAGCAGGAGGAGGTGGCATTACAATCCCTTGACACCATGACCAGGACCCGCTATAGTCTGTGTGGGAAGCACGTTAGTGGGCCCAGGGTCAGGCTCGGTTCCAAGCCTCCACCTTTGTGACCCAAGGTGCCCTGAGTTACATAGCAACGGGAAATCCATGTGTCGCAACATAGAGAGCTCAACACTGGAAGGGGCAGTCTTTGATTTCCTTGGCCTAGCCTATGCTGTAAGTGCACAAAGATGGTACTACACAGGAAGAAATCGGAGTGCCCAACCATGGGAGAGTTCCGCCCCGCCAAGCAACTTGGCCTCGGCCAGAAATTCTGGCCTAGTCAGTCACTGAATTATTTGTGCCTCATAGGTAAAACACAGTGATGGGAAGACTTAGTGCACCCATAGTATAGACAGACCGCTGTAACATTCCTGTAGCAAAGGTATAAACAGACCCCAGGAACATTTCTGTAGCAACAGTATAGGCAGACCCCTGTAACATTTTTGTAGCTGCAGTATAGGCAGACCCCAGTACTATTTCTGTAGTGGAAGTATAGGCAGACCTCAGTAACATTTCTGTAGCAGCGGTATACACAGACCCCTGTAACATTTCTGTAGCAGCAGTATCAGCAGACCCCTGTAACATTTATGTAGCAGAAGCATATGCAGACCCCAGTACCATTTTTGTAGCAGCAGTATAGGCTGTGAGGAAGGAGGAGCAGCAGCCAGAGGATTCAGAGTTTCAGCATTGGACTGCGTAGAAGACTGGGCACCCGATACATTGCTGGATGCATTTTCTGCCATCCACGACAGGACCTGCTCACACTGCTCTGTTTGCAATAAAGGTCTACCATGTGGAGCCACAAATTGTGATATGAAGCTGGGGACCCCAGAAATTTGCCTCTCTCCTTATCCCGCAGCAGCCGGCTGGGATACACCAGGACCAGGAACTCGGCCTGTGCCCACAACCTCACTTGGAACTCCGCATCCTCGCCCGCGTCCACATCCTCGACCCCTACCCCTCAGCATGGTGGATTACGAATAGAGCAGACACAGACTGCTGTAAATAATTATGGAATTATATGCGTACACTTTCACGCAGAGAGTGGTATTGTAACGCTAACTCCAGGCAGAAAAAAATGGAAGGAATGCTGCCAACAGGCCTAGCAATGCAATAGTGATGTACCAAAACTCCCACCAGGCACCCAGTAAAATGCAGACGGTCAAAGGTAGCCCAACGATATCACTTTCCCCCTATATGTACCTGTGTTGGCCGTACGCTGAGCGTCAAATTCACTGCAGACACAGGCCGGTGTAAATAATCTTGGAATTATGTGCGTAGACTTTCTCGCTGAGAGCAGTATAGTAAGGCAAACTCCAGGCAGAAAAAAAATAGTCAGGAAGGCAGCAAACAGGCCTAAGTGCAATAGAGATGGACTACAACTCCCATTAGACAATCTGTAAAATGCACACGGTCACAGGTTGCCATAAGAAGGAGCTTTTATTTTAAAAAAATTTTGAAAAAGAATACCAGCTATATAGCGTGTATATGACTTTCCCTCCATCAGGGGCTGTCGCCGTATGCTGTGCGTGAAGTTGACGGTAGACACAGAGCGGTGTAAAAAATGTTGGAATTATTGGCGTACAGTTGGAGGCTGACAGCGGTTATGTAACCAGAAAAAGCCAGAAAAAAATTATAGGGAAGGCTGCAAACAGGCCTAGCTGTGCAATAGTGATAGACTACAACTCCCATCAGACAACCAGTAAAATGCACACGGTCACAGATAGCCCTAAGAAGGACCATTGGGGTTCTTGTACACAGGATCCTATACTACCACTCTCCCTATCTCAGCAACGCTGTCCCGATACTATGTAGTACAGACTGCAGCCTGACAACACTATAGCTGTAATAGGGCTGCACGGCCGATATTAAAAAAAAAAATTGCAAAACTGCTACCAGCAGCAACAACAGTAATGCAAATGGTCAGAAGCAGCCGTAAGAAGGACCGTTGGGATTCTTGTACACAGGATCCTACACTAACCCTTTCTCTATAGCAGCAGCAGCACTGTCCCTGATCTCTCCCAGTGTGTGACTGTGGCAGCCCCACTTTAAAAACTCGGGGGTCACTTGATCTCGCCAGCCACTCACTGCAGGGGGGTGGGGTAGGGCTGGAACCTCACAGGAGGAAGTTGTAATGCCTTCCCTACGTTTCTATTGGCCAGAAAATGGTGCAAAACTTTCAGGGAAGGAAATTTAATTGACTCCAACATCGGAGTTCACCTATACTCTTGCTAAATAAATGTGATTGGAGTCTGCCTATGCTTTTGCTACAGAAATGTTACTGCTGTCGGCCTATACTCTTGCTTTAGAAATGTTGCAGGGGTCTGCCTATACTCTTGGTACATAAATGTTATTGGGTCCGCCTATTCTCTTGCTATAGAATGTTACAGGGGTTCACCTATACATTTGCTACAGAAAGGTAACTGGGGTCCGCCTACACTCTTGCTAGATCAATGTTACTGGGATCCGCCTATAATCTTGCTACATCAATGTTACTGCGGTCCTCCTATATTCTTGCTACAGAAATGTTACTGGGGTCCGCCTATACAGTTGGTACTGAAAGATATGAGGGGTTCACCTATACTCTTGCTACATAAATGTTATTGGGGTCCAACTATGCTTTTGCTACATAAATGTTACTGGGGTCCACCTACTCTCTTGCTAAAGTATGTTACAGGGGTCCACCTATACGTTTGCTACAGAAGGGTAACTGGGGTCTGCTCACACTCTTGCTAACATCAATGTTACTGGGGTTTGCCTATACTCTTGCTAGATCAATGTTACTGGGTAGAGATGAGCGAGCACCAAAATGCTCGTGTGCTCGTTGCTCGAGTTGAACTTTCCGCGATGCTCGAGAGTTCGTTTTGAGTAACGAACCGCATTGAAGTCAATGGGCGACTCAAGCATTTTTGTATACGACCCATGCTCCGCTAAGGTTTTCATTTGTGAAAATCTGGAAAACCTACGAAAGTGATGGAAACGACACAGAAACGGATAGGGCATGTGAGGGGCAACATGCAGGGCTGCATCTCAGGTTCCCAGGTCTCACTATTAAGCCACAATAGCGGCAAGAGTGGGCCCCCCCTCTAACAATTTTTACTTTGGACAAACGATCATTAGCAAGGCACACCTTAGCTAAGCACCACACAACCTCCAACCAAGCTCAATCACTGCCTGCGGGAGACACCGCTGCCTCTTCTCCTGGGTTACATGCGGCCCAACCCCCCGCACGACCCTGCGTCCTCAGCACACAAAAAAGTGCCCATGCGTAGCCTTCAGCTGCCCTCATGCCACACGCTTGCTTCATGCCACACCACCCTCATGTCTATTTATAAGTGTGTCTGCCATGAGGAGGAACCGGAGTCACACACTGCAGAGCATTGGAAGGGCAAGGTAGCGACCCTCTTTAAAGGAAGGGGGGGCGATAGCCCACAATGCTGTAGAGAATCGATGAGAAATTGATGTTCGATCTTCATTTCGATCCTGTGCCACCTCCGTCAGGAGCTGCAAACGTGTGCATAAAGGGGACCCAGCTGCCAGCCCAGCACTTCAACACATTTCCACAATGCAGAAATACTCAGTGTGGGAAGTATGTGAGTGAGCCTTGGGTCAGCCTCTGTCCCAGCAAACACCTTGTGTGGCCCAAGGTGCTGCGAGTGACATAGCAATGGGGAATCCATGTGTCCACACACCACTCATTCTGTTTTGGGTGTCAGATACCTCATCGACAACGCAAGGGGTAAACCATCTGCACTCTGTCCCCAAAACACTGACAGACTTGGGTAGGGTGCAGACAGGTAAAACACTGCTATGGTAAGTCTGTGTGCACCCACAGCATGGGTGGCTCCCAGAAACCCACAGACGGTACATAAAGAAATCGCATTGCAGTGCCCCGGATAGGGTAACGTGAGAGAAAATACATGTTGGCCTCGGCTCACAATCCATGCCCTAGTCAGTCTGGGTTTTTTTGGGGGGCCAGATAGGTAGAACACCGCGATGGGATGACTTAGTACACCCATAGTATACACAGACCCCTGTAATATTACTGTAGCAAAGATATAAGCTGACCCCAGTAACATTTCTGTAGTAACAGTATAGACAGACCCCAGCAACATTTATGTTGTAACAATATAGACAGAGCCGAGTAACATTTATGTAGTAACAGTATAGGCAGACCCCAGTAACATTTATGTAGCAACAGTAAAGACAGACCCCTGTAACATTTCAGTAGCCGCAGTACAGGCAGAGCCCAGTTTTAGTAACATTTCAGAAGTAACAGTATAGACAGACCCCAGTAACATTTCTGTAGTAACAGTATAGGCAGACCCCAGTAACATTTATGTAGCAGCAGTATAGGCAGACCCCTGAAACATTTCAGTAGCAGGAGTATAGGCAGAGTTCAGTATTAGTAACATTTCAGTAGTAACAGTATAGACAGACCCCAGTAACATTTCTGTAGAAGTAAAAGCAGACCCCAGTAACATTTCTGTTGCCACACTATAAACAGACCCCTGTAACATTTATATAGCAGAAGCATAGGCAGACTCCAGTAACATTTATGTAGCAGCAGTATTGGCAGACTCCTGTAACATTTCTGTAGTAACAGTATAGACAGATCCCAGTAACATTTCTGTAGCAGAAGTATAGGCAGACCCCTGTAACATTTAAGTGGCAGCAGTATAGGCAGACCCTAGTAACATCCTTGTGGCAGCAGTATAGGCAAACCCCTGTAAAATTTATGTGGCAGCAGTATAGGCAGACCCCTGTAATATTTTTGTAGCAGCAGTATTGGCAGACCCCTGTAACATTTTTGTAGTAACTGTATTGACAGATCCCAGTAACATTTCTGTATCAGATGTATAAGCAGACCCCTGTAACATTTACGTGGCAGCAGTGTAGGCAGACCCCAGTAAGATCCTTGTGGCAGCAGTATAGGCAAACCCCTGTAAAATTTTCATGGCAGCAGTATAGGCAGACCCCAGTAACATCCTTGTGGCAGCAGTATAGGAAGACCCCTGTAACATTTTTGTCGCAGAAGTATAGGCAGACCCCTGTAAAATTTAAGTGGCAGCAGTATGGGCAAACCCCTGTAACTTTCTTGTAGCAGAAGTATAGGCAGGCAGACGCCAGTAAAATTTCTGTAGTAATAGTATAGGCCAACCTCTGAAACATTGGGATACCATGAGCGTAGGCGAAGACCGGAAAAATTAGTTGGATAAGAGTGTAGGCGTGGGCCCGAAAAATAAGTGTACCAAGAGTACAAGTGTACCTCTCAAAAATGTATCAACCGAGAGGGCAGTGGAAGCCCAAAAATATTTTTTGAAAGACATAGCTTACTGCTGCTTAATTAATAACACAGCCTGTAGACAACCCTGTTGAAAAAATTGGTTTATGTTAAAGTATCAATACTTTGAAACTTTGAAAAATTGTAAAAACATTAGTATATGTAGATGAGCCTTTAGGGCTGCAGAAAAACTGGCCGTACAGCGCAATGACATGTTGTTTCTGGAGGAGGAGTAGCAGGAGGAGGACTAATGTCAGAGACAGATTGATAATGATAAATGCCCTGTTTTCCCGGTGATAGAGAAGAGTGCTTTTATCTGCGGCTCTCCCCTGGTTTAGAAGAGAAGTCTGGGGAAATCCAGGCTTTGTTTATCTTTATGAGTGTAAGCATGTCGGCACTTGCAGTTGACAGGCGGGTACGCTTGTCCGTGATGATTCCCCCAACTGCACTAAACACCCTCTCTGACAGGATGCTAGCGGCAGGGCAAGCCAGCACCTCCAGAGCGTACAGCGCAAGTTCGTGCCACGTGTCCAGCTTTGACACCCAATAGTTGTATGGAGCAGAGACATCACGGAGGACGGTGGTACGAACGGCTACGTACTCCTTCACCATCTTTTTACAGTGCTCCCTCCGACTCAGCCTTGACTGGGGAGTGGTGACGCAGTCTTGCTGGGGAGCCATAAAGCTGGCAAAGGCCTTGGAGAGTGTTCCACTGCCTGCGCTGAACATGCTGCCTGATCTACGTGCCTCCCCTGCTACTTGGCCCTCGGAACTGCGCCTTCTGCCGCTAGCGCTGTCAGATGGGAAGTTTACCATCAGTTTGTCCACCAGGGCCCTGTGGTATTGCATCACTCTCGAACCCCCTTCCTCTTCGGGAATGAGAGTGGAAAGGGTCTCCTTATACCGTAGGTCGAGAAGGGTGTACACGCAGTAATCCGTAGTGGCCAGAATGCGTCTAACGCGAGGGTCACGAGAAAGGCAGCCTAACATGAAGTCAACCATGTGTGCCAGGGTACCAGTACGCAACACATCGCTGTCCTTACTAGGAAGATCACTTTCAGGATACTCCTCCTCCTTCTCCTCTTCACAGGCCATACACGCTGAACAGATGGGAGGCAAGCAGCATGGGTGCCCTCTGCAGTAGGGCTCAGTTGTCTCTCCCCCCTCCTCCTCCTCCTCCTCCTCCAAAATGTGCTGAGATATAGACATGAGGGTGCTCTGACTATCAAGCGACATACTCTCTTCTCCCGTCTCCTGTTTCGACCGCAAAGCGTCAGCCTTTATGCTTTGCAGCGAACTTCTCAGCAGGCATAGCAGAGGAATGGTGATGCTAATGATTGCAGCATTGCCGCTCACCATCTGGGTAGACTCCTCAAAGTTTTCGAGGACCTAGCAGATGTCGGCCATCCATGCCACTTCCTCATTAAAGAATTGGGGAGGCTGACTACCACTACGCCACCCATGTTGGAGTTGGTATTCCACTATTGCTCTACGCTGCTCATACAGCCTGGCCAATATGTGAAGCATAGAAATCCACCGTGTAGGCACGTCGCACGGCAGCCGGTGCTCTGGCAGATTAAACCGATGTTGCAGGGCCTCCAGGGTGGCAGCTTCCGTGGTGGACTTGCGGAAACATGCGCAGACGCGGCGCACCTTGCAGAGCAGGTCAGACAAGTGCGGATAGTTTTTCAGAAACCGCTGAACCACCAGATTGAAGACGTGGGCCAGGCATGGCACGTGTGTGTGAGGCTGCCGAGCTACAGAGCCGCCACCAGGTTATGGCCGTTGTCACACATGACCATGCCCGGTTGGAGGCTCAGCGGCGAAAGCCAGAGGTTAGCCTGCTCTGTCAGACCCTGCAACAGCTTGGGGGCCGTGTGCCCCTTGTATCCTAGGCTGAGTAGTTTCAGCACGGCCTGCTGACGCTTGCCCAACGCTGTGCTGCGGCACCGCGCCACACTGACTGCTGGTGACGTGCTGCTCACGTTTCTTAATTGAGATGTAGAGATTGCATAGGAGGAGGAGGGGGAGGGTTTAGAGGAGGTGGCATAGACAGCCGCAGATACCAGGACCGAGGAAGGACCCGCTATTCTGGGTGTTGGTAGGATGTGTGCGGTCCCAGGCTCTGACACGGTACCAGCCTCCACCAAATTCACCCAATGTTCTTTCAGGGACATATAGTGGCCCTGCCCGCCAGTACTTGTCCATGTGTCCGTTGTTAAGTGGACCTTCCCTGTAACCACGTTGGTGAGGGCATGATTAATGTTGTGGGAGACGTGCTGGTGTAGGGCTGGGACTGCACACCGGAAAATTAGTGGCGACTGGGGACGGAGTAGCGCAGGACCGCCGCCACCATCATGTTTTTGAAAGCCTCCGTTTCCACAAGCCTGTACGGCAGCATCTCCAGGCTGATCAATTTGGCAATGTGCACGTTTAAAGCTTGAGTGTACAGATGCGTGGCAGCGTATTTGCTCTTGCGTCCCAACACTTGCGCTAGCGACAGCTGGATGCTGCGCTGAGAGACATTGCTGTATGGGGCCGAGGACAGCGGAGGTGATGGTGTAGGTACAGGCTGGGAGGCACTCGTGCCTGTGTCCTGAGAGGGTGTTTGGATCTGAGTGGCAGGTTGGGGCACAGGGGAAGAGGCAGTGGTGCGACCCGGAGTCGGTGAATGGCCTTTGTCCCACCTTGTGGGGTGCTTGGCCATCATATGCCTGCGCAGGCTGGTGGTGGTGAGGCTCCCTGGCTGATCTTGGTGACACAGTTTGCACACCACTGTTCGTCGGTCGTCTGCGCTCTCACTGAAAAACATCCACACCTTTTAACACCTAGGCCTATGCACAGTGGCTTGGCGCGAGGGGGTGCTTTGGGAAACAGTTGGGGGATTCTTCGCTCTGGCCCTGCCTCTACTGCTGGCCGCCCCACTGCTCTTCCTACTTGTCATGCTGCTGCACTTGCCTCCCCCTCTGAAGACTTGTCCTCAGTTGGCTTAGCAAACCAGGTGGGGTCAGTCACCTCATCGTCCAGTGGCTCTTCCTCCAAATCCTCTGTGCGCTCCTCCCTTAGACTTACTGCCCTTACTACTAACGCACCGATAGACCCCTGTGTCTCATCATCATCGTCCTCCTCACCCACTGAAAGCTCTTGAGACAGTTGCCGAATGTCCCCAGCCTCATCACCCGGTCCCCGGAAACTTTCCAAAGGTTGGGCATCGGTCAAGACAAACTCCTCAGGTGAGAGAGGAACCAATTTTTCCCAATCAAGGCTGGGGCCCGAGAACAGTTCCTGGGAGTCTGTCTGCTCATCAGAATGTGTCATTTTTATAGAATGAGGAGGCTGGGAGGAAGGAGGAGCAGCAGGGAGAGGACTCAAAGTTGCAGCAGTGGACGGCGTAGAATACTGGGTGGTCGATACATTGCTGGATGCATTTTCTGCCATCCACGACAGGACCTGCTCACCCTGCTCTGTTGGTAATAAAGGTCTACCACGTGGACCCAAAAACTGTGATATGAAGCTGGGGACCCCAGAAACTTGCCTCTCTCCTAATCCCGCAGCAGCCGGCTGTGATTCACCTGGACCAGGAACTCGGCCTGTGCCCACACCCTTACTTGGAGCTCCGCGTGCTCGCCCGCGTCCATGTCCACGTCCTCTAGCCCTACCCCTACCCCTCAGCGTGGTGTATTACGAATAGAGCAGACACAGAGAGGTGTAAATAATTATGGAATTATTTGTGTACAGTTGGAGGCTGACAGCGGTATTCTAAAGCTATCTCCAGGCAGAAACAAAGAATACAGAAGGCTGCAAACAGGCCTAGCCGTGCAATAGTGATTCACTACAACTCCCACCAGGAACACAGTAAATTTCAGACGGTCAGGGGGAGCCCAACCAAGGAGCTTTTAATTAATTTTTTTTTTAAAGAATACGGGCCATATAGCGTGTATATGACTTTCCCTCTATCAGTGGCTGTCACCACATGCGGTACGTTAAGTTGACAGCAGACACAGAGCGGTGTAAATAATTAGGGAATTATTTGCATACAGTTTGAGGCTGATAGCGGTTATGTAACGCAAACGGCAGCCAGAAAAAAATTATACGGAACGCTGCAAACAGGCCTAGCTGCGTAATAGTGAAGCACTACAACTCCCAGCAGCCACGCAGTAAAATGCAGACAGTAAGAGGTAGCCCTAAGAAGGACCAATGGCGTTCTTATAGACAGGATCCTACACTACCACTGTCCCTGGCTTACCAGTACTGCCCCTGTACTCTGTATGATTGACTGCAGACTGAGAACGCTATAGTTGTAATAGCCTGAACATCCCGAGATGCAAAAAAAAAAATTTTTTTGGTGCAAAACTGCTCCCAGCAGCCAATACAGTAACGCACATGGTTAGAGATGAGTGAACGTACTCATCTGAGCTTGATACTCGTTCGAGTATTAGCGTGTTCGATATGCTCGTTACTCGAGGCGAGCACCACGCGATGTTCCAGTTACTTTCACTTTCATCTCTGAGACGTTAGTGCGCTTTTCTGGCCCATAGAAAGACAGGGAAGGCATTAAAACGTCCCCCCTGCGACGTTCAAGCCCTATACCACCCCACTGCAGTGAGTGGCTGGCGAGATCAGGTGTCACCCGAGTATTTAAATCGGCCCCTCCCGTGGCTCGCCACAGATGCATTCTGACATAGATCAGGGAAAGTGCTGCTGATGCTGGAGCTGCTATAGGGAGAGTGTTAGGAGTGATTTTAGGCTTCAAGAACCCCAACGGTCCTTCTTAGGGCCACATCTGACTGTGTGCAGTACTGTTGAGGCTGCTTTTAGCAGTGTTGCACATTTTTTTTTGTATATCGGCCGTGCAGAGCATTGCGTCCTCAGTCTGCAGTCATTGTACATAGTATAGGGCCAGTACTGGTGAGGCAGGGACAGTGGGAAAGGTGAAAGAGATATACTGTCTATATAGGCAGTGGGCTTTTTCAAACAAATTTGGGAAAAAAAAATATTTGGGCTGCCTGTGACCGTTCTCAGTGTACTGCGTTTCTGCTGGGGATAGTAGTCCTAATTAATACGCAGCTAAGTGTTACAGCAGGCTTGCGCAAAATTCTTTCCTGGCTCTGCGTTGCCCGTTACATCACTGCCGTCATCCCGTCCAGAGGGAAACAGTCTGCAGTAATTTTACATAGTATAGGGCCAGTAGTGGTGAGGCAGGGACAGTGGGAAAGGTGAGAGATATACTATCTATATAGGCAGTGGGCTTTTTCAAACAAATTTGGGAAAAATACTATCTTTGGGTTGCCTGTGACCGTCTTGAGTGTACTGCGTCTCTGCTGGGGGTAGTAGTACTAATTAATACGCAGCTAAGTGTTACAGCAGGCTTGCACAAAATTCTTTCCTGGCTCTGCGTTGCCCGTTACATCACCGCCGTCATACCGTCCAGAGGGAAACAGTATACATATATACGCTGCCTACAGTATCTGTCTGCTGTCTCAGCTCAGCCTTTAAAAAAATAGAAGCAAAACACTTAAGGCCTACTAGTGGCCTTTGGACACTTGACTGCTTCTGCGCTGTGAATTCCACTAGCTCAGTCATACGCACCTACGTCTCACTACAGGCTTGCGCAAAATTCTTTCCTGACTCTGTTGTGCGTTCCGTAAGCGAAGTCAGCCTCCAACCACAGGCCAATAAGTGGCACATTTAATTACAGCGTTCTGTTTCTGCACTACTGGTAATACACCATGCTGAGGGGTAGGGGTAGGCCTAGAGGACGTGGACGCGGGCGAGGATGCGGAGGCCCAAGTCAAGGTGTGGGCACAGGCCGAGCTCCTGATCCAGGTGTATCGCAGCCGACTGCTGCGGGATTAGGATAGAGGCACGTTTCTGGCATCCCAAGATTCATCTCACAATTAATGGGTCCACGCGGTAGACCTTTATTAGAAAATGAGCAGTGTGAGCAGGTCCTGTCGTGGATGGCAGAAAGTGCATCCAGCAATCTATCGACCACCCAGAGTTCTGCGCCGTCCACTGCTGCAACTCTGAATCCTCTGGCTGCTGCTCCTCCTTCCTCCCAGCCTGCTCATTCCATTACAATGACACTCTGAGGAGCAGGCAGACTCCCAGGAACTGTTCCCGGGCCCCTGCCCAGAATGGGCAACAATGGTTCCTATCCCACCAGAGGAGTTTGTCGTGACCGATGCCCAACCTTTGGAAAGTTCCCGGGGTCCAGGGGATGAGGCTGGGGACTCCCGGCAAGTGTGTCAAGAGCTTTCAGTGGGTGAGGAGGAGGACGACAATGAGACACAGTTGTCTATCACTCAGGTAGTAGTAATTGCAGTAAGTCCGAGGGAGGAGCGCACAGAGGATTCGGAGGAAGAGCAGCAGGACGATGAGGCGACTGACCCCACCTGGTTTGCTAAGCCTACTGAGGACAGGTCTTCAGAGGGGGAGGCAAGTGCAGCAGCAGGGCAGGTTGGAAGAGGCAGTGCGGTGGCCACAGGTAGAGGCAGGGCCAGACCGAATAATCCACCAACTGTTTCCCAAAGGGCCCCCTCGCGCCATGCCACCCTGCAGAGGCCGTGGTGCTCAAAGGTCTGGCAGTTTTTCACTAAGAGTGCAGACGACCGACGAACAGTGGTGTGCAACCTTTGTCGCGCCAAGATCAGCCGGGGAGCTACCACCACCAGCATGCGCAGGCATATGATGGCCAAGCACCCCACAAGGTGGGACGAAGGCCGTTCACCGCCTCCGGTGTGCACCACTGCCTCTCCCCCTGTGTCCCAACCTGCCACTGAGATCCAATCCCCCTCTCAGGACACAGACACGACCGTATCCTGGCCTGCACCCACACCCTCACCTCCGCTGTCCTCGGCCCCATCCACCAATGTCTCTCAGCGCACTGTCCAGCCGTCGCTAGTGCAAGTGTTTGAGCGCAAGCTCAAGTACGCTGCCACGCACCCGCACGCTCAAGCGTTAAACGTGCACATAGCCAAATTGATCAGCCTGGAGATGCTGCCGTATAGGCTTGCGGAAACGGAGGCTCTCAAAAACATGATGGCGGCGGCAGCCCCGCGCTATTCGGTTCCCAGTCGCCACTACTTGTCCCGATGTGCCGTCCCAGCCCTGCACGACCAATGGGATATATTTATGTACCGCCGGTGACTTCCTGGGACTCACCCATGCTATCGGTCCACACGGAGTTGTAACTGCATGTGTCCACTTCTAAAGAACCCCAGTTTGACTGGGTAATGCAGTGTGGGCCGAAGACCACCTGCATTTAATCGGACGTTACCTCAGCTGTGATGGGCAATGCAATGGGATATATTTGTGTACCGCCGGTGGCTTCCTGGGACCCACCCATGCTGTCGGTCCACACGGAGTTGTAACTGCATGTGTTCACTTCTAAAGAACCCCAGTCTGACTGGGGAATGCAGTGTGGGCCGAAGACCACCTGCATTAAACCTGACGTTACCTCAGCTGTGATAGGCAATGCAATGGGATATATTTATGTACCGCAGGTGGCTTCCTGGGACCCACCCATGCTGTCGGTCCACACGGAGTTGTAACTGCATGTGTCCACTTCTAAAGAACCCCAGTCTGACTGGGGCATGCAGTGTGGGCCGAAGACCACCTGCATTAAACCTGACGTTACCTCAGCTGTGATGGGCACTGCAATGGGATTTATTTATGTACCGCCAGTGGGTTCCAGGGAGCCACCCATGCTGTCGGTCCACACGGAGTTGTAACTGCATGTGTCCACTTCTAAAGAACCCCAGTCTGACTGGGGCATGCAGTGTGGGTTGAAGACCACCTGCCTTAAACCTGACGTTACCTCAGCTGTGATGGGCACTGCAATGGGACTTATTTATGCACCGACGGTGGGTTCCAGGGAGCCACCCATGCTGTGGGTCCACAGGGACTTCACATTAGGGATTTGTACCTGCCAGTGTCTATGTATTAAAAACCCCGGTCAGACTGGGGCATGCACTGTGGGCCGAAGACCACCTGCATTAAACCTGACATTACCTCAGCTGTGCTAGGCACTGCAATGGGATATATTTATGTACCGCCGGTGGCTTCCTGGGACCCACCCATGCTGTCGGTCCACATGGAGTTGTAACTGCATGTGTCCACTACTAAAGAACCCCAGTCTGACTGGGGCATGCAGTGTAGGCCGAAGCCCACCTGCATTAAACCTGACGTTACCTCAGCTGTGATGGGCAATGCAATGGGATTTATTTATGTACAGCCGGTGGGTTCCAGGGAGCCACCCATGCTGTGGGTGCACACGGAATTCCCATTGCGGAGTTGTACCTGCCTGTGACTATTTATAAAAAACCCCGGTCTGACTGGGGCATGCAGACACCTTGACAGAATGAATAGTGTGTGGCACATGGGTTCCCCATTGCTATGGCCACGTGTGCAGCTCCTGATGGAGGTGGCACAGGATTGGATTTCTCATTGCTTCTGTACAGCATTATGGGCTATCGCCCCGCCCCTTTTAAAGAGGGTCGCTGCCTAGCCGTGCCAACCCTTTGCAGTGCGTGCCTGCGGTTCCTCCTCATGGCAGACGCGCTTATAAATAGACATGAGGGTGGTGTGGTATGAGGGCAGCTGAAGGCTGCGCAGGGACACTTTGGTGTGCGCTGTGGACACTGGGTTGTGCGGGGGGGGGGGGGGTTGAGCAGCATGTAACCCAGGAGAAGTGGCAGCGAAGTGTCATGCAGGCAGTGATTGTGCTTTGTTGGAGGTAGTGTGGTGCTTAGTTAAGGTATGCATTGCTAATGAGGGTTTTTCAGAAGTAAAAATTGTTGGGAGGAAGGGGGGGGCACTCTTGCCGCTATTGTGGCTTAATAGTGGGACCTGGGAATTTGAGATGCAGGCCAACATGTAGCCCCTCGCCTGCCCTATCCGTTGCTGTGTCGTTCCCATCACTTTCTTGAATTGCCCAGATTTTCACAAATGGAAACTTTAGCGAGCATCGGCGATATACAAAAATGCTCGAATCGCCCATTGACTTCAATGGGGTTCGTTACTCGAAACGAACCCTCGAGCATCGCAAAAATTTTGTCTCGAGTAATGAGCACCCGAGCATTTTGGTGCTCATTCATCTCTACACATGGTCACATGTGGCCCTAAGAAAGACCGTTGGGGTTCTTGTAGACCAGATTCTACACTACCGCTTTTCCTGCCTCACCAGTACTGCCCCTATACTCTGTATGATTGACTGCAGACTGAGAACGCTATAGCTGTAATAGCCTGCACAGCCCAAGAGGAAAAAAAAAATTGGTGCAAAACCGCTCCCAGCAGCCACAACAGTAATGCACATGGTCAGATGTAGCCCTAAGAAGGACCGTTGGGGTTCTGGAAGACACTAACACTCTACATATAGCAGCAGCACCATTCTCCCTAATCTCTGCCAGCGTGTGTCTGAGGCGAGCCGCGGGTGGGACCGCTTTAAGTACTCGACGGTCACTTGATCTCACCAGCCACTCACTGCAGGGGGGTGGGATAGGGCTGGAACGTCACAGGAGGAAGTTGTAATGCCTTCCCTGCATGTCTATTGGCCAGAAAATGGCGCTAAACATGCAGGAAGGGAAATAGAATTGACTTGAGTACCGCGTTGTACTCGTCTCCAGTAACGAGCATCTCTAACACCCTAATACTCAAACAAGCATCAAACTCGGATGAGTATGCTCGCTTATCTCTATTACTGGGCTCCACCTATACTCTTGCTATAGAAATGTTACTGGGGTCCGCCTATACAGTTGGTACTGAACGGTTTGAGGGGTTCACCTATGCTCTTGCTATATAAATGTTATTGGGGTCCAAGTATGCTTTTGCTACAGAAATTTTACTGGGGTCCACCTATTATCTTGCAAAAGAATGTTATTGGGGTCTGCCTATACTTTTGCTACATCAATGTTACTTGAGTCCACCTATACTCTTGATACATAAATGTTATTCGGGTCCACCTACACTCTTGCTACAGACATGTTATAGGTGTCTGCCTATACTCTTGCTACAGAGATTTTACAGGGGTCTGCCCATACTCTTGCTGCAGAAATGGTATTGGGGTCTGTGTTTGTTCTTGCTACAGAAATGTTACTGGGGTCCGCCTACACTATTGCTACAGACATCTTACAGGAGTCCACCTACACTATTGCTACATACATGTTACAGGGGTCCACCTATACTCTTGCTACTGAAATGTTACAGGTGTTAGCCTAAACTCTTGCTACATAAATGTTACTGGGGTCTGCCTATGCTCTAGCTACATCAATAATCCTGGGGTCTGTCTATACTCTTTCTACAGAAGTGTTACTGGTGTCCGCCTATACACTTGCTTCTGAAAGGTTTGAGGGATATACCTATACTCTTAATACATAAATTTGATTGGGGTCCGCCTATACTCTTGCTACAGAAATGTTACAGGAGTTCGCCTATACTCATTCTACATAAATGTTATTGGGGTCCGCCTATACTCTTGCTACAGAAATGTTACAGGGGTTCGCCTATACTCATGCTACATAAATGTTATTGGGGTCTGCCTATGTTCTTGACACATAAATGTTACTAGGGTCGGTCTATACTATTGCTACATCAATGTTACTGGGGTCCGCCTATACTCTTGCTACAGAAATGTAACTGGGGTGCGCCTATACATTTGGTACTGAACGGTTTGAGGGGTTCACCTGTACTCTTGCTACTGTAGGGGGTCTTTTCAAACGAGTACTTGGAGAAGACATGAGCTGACAACACAAGCAGCGTGTGTGATCAGAATGAATTCTAGTTTATTCAAGAACATACATCAGATTATATAGACCATAGACCATTGTCTAGGCAGGATGCGCTTATCTCTTGGTCAGTATTTTATTACAACAACACATTCCTTCTTAATGAACTACTGCAAAGAGAAAACTTGGAGCCAGGACATCCTGTGAATGTACCATAGATAAGCAAAAACCTTGAACAATTCAGAGGAGTCAGTTCCAGGCCACCTGGCTCCTATCTTTCCTGACTAAAGCACATTTTGAATTTCAACTATTTATTCTTATTTTGATAGCTTAGCAACAAAATTAACCCCTTACATATCCGCCATTTTGGACATAGGGTCCACCATCATGCTAGGTACTTCACCCGAGTGGTGCCGGCTCCTGCCAGATTCCCTAGAGCCATGTGGTGGTCCCAAAGTCCATCTGGGTTAAAGTTTAGCAAAAGCCTTTTCACTACATTTGGTGACACATGAGATTACAATTTTTATAGCTATATACATGCATAATGAAATCATCACAATTTGTAATATACTTTGTATAATCCCCATGAACCAACCTCCTAACCCCGAGGACCAATTGGCAGGGTTCAAAGAACTAAATGTGTTACCCCACAAGCTATCCCTGGTTTCTGAGTTTTCATTTGTCCATGCAAGCAGTTCTTTCGACGGAACAGGAACAGCCAGGAAAGGAAGACTAGTGGCAATTACTGGTGCGTGTGGGCAAGTCCAACAGTCCTTCACCTGTGAGGTGTTCAGCCCATCTACCAGTATTTGGTGGTGTCTAACAGAGTGGTTCTGGGCATTGTGTCCAAGCTTAACTTTCTCATATGGGGGCAAAGTATGGAGCGAGGAGTCCAAAAGTCCAACAATAAACAAAATGTCCTTCATTTTTCCTTCTAATAGGGGGGAGGGGGCAAAGCAAAGCGTGAAAAGTCCCATTAGTCCCAAGACAAGCAACAGTTCCTTCAACTTTTACTGAAGTAGGTGTGGTCAGCAGGACTTGATAGGGCCCCTTGAATCTGGGCCCTAGGGATCTCCGGACACGCCTCTTTACGACCCCCCAGTCTCCAGGTTGCAGAGAGTGTGATCCCTCTAAGTTGTCTGGGTCTGGAATGGAAGAAAAAGACTAGATTCTGTGTTACTGTTAGTTGGTCACACAGGTGCTTTACATATCTGGCTACTGCGTCATAGCCCTGCTGTAGGGCCTGTGGATGATACAACCCCAATATTGGCATAGAGCCAAACAACACTTCTTTTATCTTAAGTGTACCATTTAGTCTTTTCACTTTGTCTGAACTCTGCGGGTGGTTTGGGGTGTGAAACACTTGTTCCACCCCAAGGGCTGACATCACCTCTTGCATCACTTCACCTGTAAAATGTGTACCTCTGTCACTCTCAATTGTCTCTGGTACCCCAAATCTACATACAAGTTCTGACACAGGTTTCCACGCACACAAGGACGTGCTCATACCTGCCTGATTTGGGAAGCTGGATGTAATCGATTTGTAATCTCTGAAACAGATACAGTGGTCTGGGTGTGCACTTCCGGGGAGGGGGGGGGGGGGGGGTCCTCACCACTTGTTGTTCAGGGTGCACACTTCACATGTCTTCACATATACCTTGCCAACCTGTCGAACCCTGGAGCATACCATACCTTGTCCACAACAAAAACCATGGCATTCCGAGAGGCATGCACTTTCCCATGAGCTAGTGATGCCAAACTAGGATAGGCAGCAGCCGGTACACACGCTCTCTTTCATCATCCACACATCCTTCACTTTCCTCCCTCCTGCCATGGCCCATCTCTCCTCTTCCCTTCTGGTGGGCTGCAGTACCACCTCGGGAGAAGCAGGGAAAGAAGAAATGCTGGCAGGTACCCCGGTGTCCTCCTCAGGTGGACAGGATCTTTGCCGGGTACTAACCCTGCACACACGGTCCTCTCTGTCCAGCAGGGCTGCAGCCTTGGCTGCTCTATTGGCCTTCTCGTTGCCCTTGCTTTCCAAGGACTGACCCTGAGTGTGTGCTTTAACTTTTACTATAGCTACCTGTTCTGGCAACATGATAGCTTCCATCAGCGAACGTACAGCTTTCCCATTCTTGATCGGCTTGCCTTGAGCTGCGAGGAAGTTCCGCGCGCGCCAGATAGGCCCATAATCGTGTGCAATACCAAAGGCATACCTGGAATCAGTGTAGATGTTAGCAGTGGTACCTTCTGCAATCGTACAGGCCTCAGTTAGAGCACGGAGCTCAGTCTCCTGCGCTGACATGTGTGGCGGCAGTTGTTTTGTACAAGTATCTCATTCAGTGTGACTACTTCAAAACCTGTTACAAACCTTCCTTCGTCATTCAGGTATCTGGATCCATCCACAAACAGCTCAAACTGGGGGTTCTGCAGGGGCTTGTCTGTGACATGTGCGAACCCAGCTGTTTCCTGGGCCATGAGGGCCACACAGTCATGCTGGTTTCCGGTGTCAAATGCCTCCTGTTCATCAGTCAGGGAGTTGTAAAACAACTGGTCCCCTGTACTTACTCCCCCATTTGAATCTACGTCACCTAATAGAAGTAAGGTGGCTGGATTCAAGGTGGTGCACCTTTGGAATAAGATGTTCAAGAAGGAATGCACTGCGAGTTCCATTTTTATCTGTCTGACAAGACACAGATGTCTACGGCTTACCTGAGTCAGGATACCATGTATGTCATGTGGGGTGTAGATCACCATGGTGTGATCTAGGACAACGTCAGAACTTTTGTCCAGTAGTGCCTGAACTGCTAGAACCGCTCAGACGCATGATGAGACCCTCTAGCCACCGCGTCAAGATGGGCACTGTAGTATGCTACAGGTCACTTTTTTTCACCATGCATTTGTGTCAGTACAGCGGTGGCGTGTCCCGCCATCTCAGTGATGTACATTTGGGAAGGTTTGTCATAGTCTGGCAGTCTGGTTATCTGTACTTTCAGCTGATGGAAGACTGACTCGGCCTGCGGGGTCAGGGCAAATGGCCGTGAACCCAAACAGTCGTACAGAGGCTGCATGGTCATGGAGGCAGAGTGTATCCATGGCCGACAGTATGAGTCCAGTCCCAAGAAGGTACGCAACTGAGCATGGGAGGTGGGAAGTTGCATGTTACTTACCACCTTCGTGCGCTCCGGCGTCAGGTGTTTAGTACCTGGACCTAGGCAGTGGCCAGGAACACTACGCGAGACTTGTAAAACTGAAGTTTGTCTTTGCTAGCTTTGCAGCCATTCTACTCTGACGGAGGAAACACAAAGGCTTAGTGATGCATTGAGGCAACTATTTGGGTCAGGAGTACATAAAAAGTAAATCATCAACATATTACAAGAGGGCGGTGCCCTCGGGAATTGGCCAGGCGTCTAATACCAGCTTCATGCATCTGGTGAACTGGTTTTGGGCTATTCTGTGCCCCTTATGGCAGCACTGTCCAACAGTACTGCTTTCCTCTGAAAATAAATGCAAACAAATATTGACAGTCTGGCTGGCCCTTTAAACTCTTTCTCTTAATGGGGAACAAAAGGGGTATTGGCTGGGAAGACACATTCCTTAACTCCTTAGTGACCACCCTATAGTGTTTTTACGTCCTGCAGCTGCAGGACGTGTATGGAGGGAGGTAGCGCCGCTATCTCCCTCCATACAGCACGGGCGTCAGCTGTTTACTACAGCCGACACCCGCGGGCAATAGCCGCGCTCGGCCGTTCGGCTGATCGCGGCTATTAACCCTTTAAATGCCGCTGTCAATTCTGACAGTGGCATTTAAATCCCCCGAACGCTGTTTGGGGGTCCCGCACGGCCCCCCCGCAGTGAGATCGGGGGATCCGTGCAGGTGTCATGGCAGCCGGGGGCCTAATGAATGGCCCCAGTGCTGCCTTAGCAGACTGCCTATCAAGCCATCCACACAGGGTGGCTTCATAGACTGCCTGTAAAAAAGCAGTATGACGTAATGCTATAGGATTACGTCATACTGCAGGAGCGATCAAAGCATCACATGTTAAAGACTCCCAGGGGGACTTCAAAGTAAAGTAAAAAAAAAGATCAATAAAGTTTTTTAAATTGTAAAAAAAAAAAAGTTATAAAAGTTTAAATCACCCCCCTTTTGCCATATCTATTATTAAAAAATCTAAATCATATAATATAAATATGTATTTGGCATCGCTGCGTCCGTAAAAGTCTGATCTATCAAAATAGTGCATTATTTTTTTCCGCACGGTGAACGTTGTCTGGAAAAAAAAAATAAAGAACGCCAGAAATGCATTTTTTTAGTTACCCTGTCTCCCAGAAAAAATGCAATAAAAAGCGATAAAAAATTTGTATGTATTACAAATTGATACTGTTGGAAACTACAGTACATCCCGCAAAAAACGAGCCCTTGCTCAACTACGTCGACAGAAAAATAAAAAAGTTATTGCGCGCACAAAATAACTGCAGAAAATAATTGAAAAAAATTAAATATCTTAAAAAAAAAATACAAGTACTACAGCAAAAACAATACTATATAAGTTTGGTATCGTAGTAATCATACTGACCCATAGAATAAAAATATCAGGTCGTTTTTGTTGCAGTTTGTGCGTCGCAGAAACAGGACGCACCGAAAGATGGTGGAATGTTGTTTTTTTTCCATTTCTCTCCGCTAAGAATTTTTAAAAAGTTTTTCAGTACATTATATGGTACAATAAATAGTGCCATTGAAAAATACAACTCGTCCCGCAAAAAACAAGCCCTCATACAGCGACGTCGATGGATAAATAAAGGAGCTACGATTTTTTAAAAGGGAGTAGGAAAAAACAAAAATGGAAAAAAGCAAAAAAGCACGGTCACTAAGGGGTTAAGGGCTTTAAGTTAACATAAAGAAGAGACAGTGTCTGCAATTGCATCTTTCTGGACATGTGCCAGGGGGTACTGACGGACCAAGGGGGCTTTTTCCCCTTCCTTTAGGTAAACCATTACCGGTGGGACTGACAGTCTGCAGAGGTCCGTCTGTTTGATGGCCTAAAGGCTCGAAGGAACGATACTAAAAACTTGCTCCCCTGCGTGCATAAGAGTGAGGACAGGGAGAGGTGTCGCTTGGTCTGCTGCCATCCGACAGAAGGTCGGGTGACTTTCAGACCCGGGGTGTATACGAGCCTCACCAGACGGGTGAATTTCGATACAACATCCCAAGGGTCCCATCACATCAGTGACCTTCCAGCACAAGGAAGCACGTGAGGCATCGCCACCCTTTAAACATTACCTCAAGTGGTTCAGTTTCTGCCAGTTGAATTGGCACTCCTGACACCCCTTGCACCGATTACCGCTAGACAATCAGGCTGGTATTCTATTTCAAATAGATCAGAACCTTGTTGCTGGAAATAAAAATAGCTGACCTGCAATACCTAGGTCACCTATGTCTTCTCCTCCCCCCTTTTGAACTAGGATACTTAATTGGAAGAAGAGTAGCCGGGTTCAAGGTAGTAGCAACATTGAAAAGAATGACAAGAGCACATTGTAGCTGGATTTGGCGGGCCAGAAATAAGTGCTTGGGTTGTATATGCTCCGGATGTCATGAGGGGTGAGGACAACTAGGGGGTAGTCCAATACCAACTCCGAAGATTTGTCAACCATTGCCTGTACTGCTGCCACCACACAAACACATGAGGGAGCTCCTCGAGCCACTGGATCCAGCCTCATGGAGTAGTATCCAAGTGACCGTGGTTGTCCCCTGTGCTTTTGTGTCAATACTGTCGTCATATGGCCAGAAAATTCAGTGCAGAAAAGAATAAATGATAAAGTGTAAAAGGGTGGAGAGCTGAGAAATGAGCTTCAGGGGTAAGAGAGAGAAAAGAATGATTGAAAGACAGTCATAGAGTGGTTGCATAAGATAGGAAACAGAGTGGACCCATGGGCGGCAGTATGAAACAAAGCCCAGAAAGATGAGGAGTTTGGTAGCAGGTGTAAGTACAGGTATGGCTTTTGGTCAGCAGCCTTTTGTTCCTATGTCAGATGTCCAGTTCCTTGGACTAAGCGATGACCCAGGAGAACAACCTTTGTTATGCAGAATTGGAGGTGGCTTACTATTTGTCAGGACCTGCGGAAAGCTGAGTTTCTGCAGTGGCCATCAAGACAAATACATGAGCCGGATCCACCAAGAGAGCAGTTAGTTTACAAAACTCTTCTGAACTGTCACCTGAGGTCTCAACCCGTACCGATCCATCCGGTGAGAGTTTGATGGATGCAGATAAGGCTTGTAAGATATCAGTACAAATAACAGAGACATGAGTTACAACAGGGCAGAATAATCTACAAACATCTATTCATATTGGAATATGATTTCTTTAAGCAAATTCATTATTAACCTAATCCTGCCTGCAATGTCTCATTAAATTTGAGAAAGAAGAAAGAAAAAAAAACTTTTCATAACTGCCCAAGCTTCTCACCCCTCCTTTCGGAGAAGAGAGGAATGAAACATTACGTACTTTTCATCATCTAGCTCCACATTCTCTCAGAGTCAGTATAGTACTAACAGCATTCAGCAGTGATACAGACGTCCAACCAATCACAGAACTGACATTTACCCAAAAAGCAAAAACATACCTCAAAATCCCTACATACTTTCCACTTTCAAGACAATTAATTCACGTAATTCATTACGAGTTTCTTATTTCATCAACGTCTGTCTTTCTTCTATAACCTTGAATTTTATCTCTCTATGAAACAGATTTTACAGAGCGACCAGAACATTCAGACTTTCCACAACATTAATCATTAGTAATTATAAGAGGTATATTTCTCTGCACAGACTATCAAACACAGACGGCAGGGGAATAGTTAAACACATAGAAAAGACAACATGCTAAGCTCTTCTGACAGCACAACATTCGCCGCATTTTTAACCCTTGTATTCTTAAAAGCCCCTACAGACGTGAGTAGGGTATAACTTTCTTACACTTTCTTGTAGAAGACTAAGACGTATAACAAAGATTAGATTACATAACATCAAGACATACAAGACAAACAATAGTGGTTATTTGTCACATAATTGTCCACAGATTCTGCATGTACTTGCTTTATGTCCCAAAGGAACACAGACTATAAAAGGATTCCCTTTTTTCTGATAACTGCCGTATCTGCACTTGCCTCAATCCATCTGTCTAGCACACTTTTATCCAACCTTTTGACTATCTCTGAATCTTTCCCAAACTTGTTGGTCTAAGATTCCCAAAATTCTAAACACCTGCTTTTCTCAACAACTTACTACATTCTCTCCCCACGGCTAACTTGCTTTCTCTGACCTTTGCTATTTCTCTAGCTGTTTCCGTATAGGCATACTTCTTGCCTTGTACGTTTCCCATATTGTCTGCTCTTTTTTCTAAACCGGCGTCTCTGATATCTTATAGGCTTGCCTACCGATATCCTCCCCTTCCCTCTCTCTTTATCTCAATAGGGGTAAAATCCTGCCCCCATCTTGATGTGCTCACTATTCTTCACTAAGCATACAGGACACTATATCACACAGTACTTTATAGGAGGACACACAGTCTTCCTTGTCCTGGAATAGTTTTACAGCGTCTTCCAGCAATCCCACAGATTACTTCGGAGGGTTAAGGGGAGACCACACTTTGGCTCTCAGGGAACTTTTGGTGATATTATAACAAAGCCAACAAAAACAGATAATTGCCAACGTGATACAATCAGTACAGAAACTTCAAGAATTCTCTCAGGCAACATGGCATAAAATAACAGGGTATAAGTTCTTCCGTCTAGTACAGTTTTATGAACATCATACGTTAAAACATGGCGGAGTATAATACATGCAGCGACTAACCTTCTGTCAACGATGAGCCCAAAGTCAGGGGAACCCAGAATCAAAGTGGCATGTCAAGGGCCTACCTTTCACCAGTGATTTTTGGAGTCTGGGGTCCCGTGATCCTGGTCCCGTGGTGTTGGCAGTTGGCGTCGTCAGATATCGGCTGCAGGTAAAGAATAAATTCCACCCCACGTTCTGGGCGCCAAGTAACTATAGGGGGTCTTTTCAAAGGAGACCAAATGCTAATGTTGCCTGGGTCCAAATTAGTATAAGCAATTAACGAGTACTCAGAGAAGACATGAGCTGACAACACAAGCAGCGTGTGGGATCAGAATGAATTCTAGTTTATTCAAGAACATACATCAGCTTATGTAGACCATAGACCATTGTCTAGGCAGGATGCGCTTATCTCTTGGTCAGCATTTTATTACAACAACACATTCCTTCTTAATGAACTACTGCAAAGAGAAAACTTGGAGCCAGGACATCCTGTGAATGTACCATAGATAAGCAAAAACCTTGAACAATTCAGAGGAGTCAGTTCCTGGCCACCTGGCTCCTATCTTTCCTGACTAAAGCACATTTTGTATTACAACTATTTATTCTTATTTTGATAGCTTAGCAACAAAATTAACCCCTTACACTACATAAATGTGATTGGGGTCCGCTTATACTCTTGCTACGGAAATGTTACAGGGGTTCACCAATACTCTTGCTACAGAAATGTTAGAGGTGTCTGCCTATACTCTTGCTACAGACATGTTACAGGGATCCGCCTTTACTCTTTGTACAGAAATGTTACTGGGGTCCGCCTATACTCTTGCTAGATCAATAATACTGGGGTCCGCCTATACTCTTGCTAAAGAAATGTTACTGGGGTCCGCCTATACAATTGGTACTACAAGGTTTGAGGGGTTCACCTATACTCTTGCCACATAAATGTGATTGGGGTCCGTCTATACTCGTGCTACAGAAATGTTATTGGGGTCCACTTATACACTTAAATCTCTGATGGGAACCACAAGTAATAAAACTTAACTTTTAATAATAAAATATTTAAAATGCGCAGCCGGATAATTATTTAAATTTTCTATGCGCTCATGAAGATGGGGTTGTGTCAATTTCTGATATGTGATCGGTTGCACGACTATATATGTTGAGCTATATAATGTATTAATTTGTCAGCTCAATATATGTCTACTAAGTAGTTGTCACTGTCTGTCACTTTAATCAATAATATACCTGCATTTTATGTATGTATTGATTATAATAGGCTAGCACTGATTCTTAGGTGTGACAGATCGTGACAATCTGTGTCAAACAAGATTGTTATTTTATTTTATTGGTTTCAACATTCAGTTAAAGCCAGCAGGTGGTAAAATAGCCATATCAGGCTATGAGTACAACAGTTTGATTTAATTATAATCTGTGTACTCCCTAGCTTGCAGCATGAATCTCACACAATCATTAAGAAAAGAATGTATTCATTAAAGGGGTTGTCCCGCGCCGAAATGTTTTTTTTTTTTTCAACAGCCCCCCCGTTCGGCGCGAGACAAACCCGATGCAGGGACTTAAAACAAAAACCGCACAGCGCTTACCTGAATCCCTGCGCTCCGGTGACTTCTTACTTACCTGCTGAAGATGGCCGCCGGGATCTTCTCCCTCGGTGGACCGCAGGGCTTCTGTGCGGTCCATTGCCGATTCCAGCCTCCTGATTGGCTGGAATCGGCACGTGACGGGGCGGAGCTACAAGGAGCAGTTCTCCGGCACGAGCGGCCCCATTCAGAAAAGAAGAAGACCCGGACTGCGCAAGCGCGTCCAATCTGGCAATTAGACGCTGAAAATTAGACGGCACCATGGAGACGAGGACGCTAGCAATGGAACAGGTAAGTGAATAACTTCTGATAACTTCTGTATGGCTCATAATTAATGCACAATGTACATTACAAAGTGCATTAATATGGCCATACAGAAGTGTATAGACCCACTTGCTTTCGCGGGACAACCCCTTTAAGTTGTCATTTTTCTATGATCAGTGCTGATCTAATTATGACACAATCCCCAGTTCAGGATGAATAATTCAATTTATTCACTGAGCTAATTGCTCTGTTGTGACCGATTGTATACTGTCTTGCTCAATAGGTGGACCAATTTCATGCTTATGATTTATCAAGCATAAATGGTCACTCCTAAAAGAAGGGAAAGATGAACTGTTTAAGATTTATAAAGTTCATCTTCCCCTATGCAACCTGCCACCAACGCGTTTCCGCAGTACAATAAAGTTACTGCTTCATCAGGGTGGCTTGATTTTATGAGGACAAGCAGGAGCAGCACTGTCGGCTGCAGAATTCTGAGCAAAGATGTTAAGTAGCCCGTTATCTCGGGTTTATAAGCCACAATCCACGCCCTCCCTGAGTGAGGGAACATCCCATCTCTCCAATCACCGACCAGCAGTTAACACACACCTCCTGCCTGTTATCGCGATGGTTCGGCCGGTCCGCGCATGCGCACTCGCCCCACGGAGCCGAGCGCCAACCAATGCCAACAAGCGGTTAAGCCCTGCATGATGACATGGCCGGCGTCAAGGGGCCATGACAACGGAGCACCGCGGACGGCAGGGAGGAGAGCTGCTAGTTGGTCAAGGGACTATTATCCTCACAGGGTTGATATCAATAAAACGTAGTGTTGTATAATGGATTTTATGCACTTCTCATATTTGATATGCAACAATTTATATCCAGGTATATCCTCATAAAATCAAACCACCCTGATGAAGCAGTAACTTTATTGTACTGTGGAAACTCATCCGAGCTTGATACTCATTTGAGTATTAGGCTGCTCGAGAAGCTCAATACTCGAGTCGAGCAACACGAGGTACTCGAGTTACTTTCATTACCCTTCCCTGCATATTTAGCACTATTTTTTAGCCAATAAACAAGCGGGGAAGGCATTATTACTTCCTGCTGTGACGTGCCAGCCCTGTGCATGTTTACAGCAGTGAGTGGCTGGGCTGATCAGGTGACCACCGAGTACTTAAACTGGTGCCGCCTGCGGCTCGCTTCAGAGGTTATGGAAAGAGCTGCAATGAAACAGGGAAAGTATTAAAGTAGGCATTCTCTTCAAGAACCCCAATGGTCCTTGTTTGTGTGGATTAGTTTTGTGGCTGGCTGGGAGCAGTAGTGCAACATTTTTTTTAAAGCATCTCAGCCTGTGCAGAGCATTTCACCTATAAAATCAGAGTTCTCATCGCTGAACAGTACGCTATTATTCCCTGGGCCCCTGCAGAGCATTTCAGCTATACCATTCTCTGTGTGCAGTGCATTCGGCAGAGTTCTCATCACTATACAGTACGTACATTTTTCCTGGGCCCCTGCAGAGCATTTCAGCTATACCATTCTCTGTGTGCAGTGCTTTCTGCAGAGTTCTCATCGCTTTACAGTACGTTATTTTTTTCTGGGTCTGTGCAGAGCATTTCACATCTACCGTTCTTTGTGTTGGGTGTAGTAGCTGCAGTTATCAGCACTATCCACTGGGTTAAAAGTTCCCTGCCCCTGTGCAGAGCATCTCACAATACACTTTGCTTGTGTGCAGTGAAGTAGCCGCAGTTATCTGCACTATCCACTGGGTTAATAGTTCTCTGCCACTCCATACAGCCTCTCTTATCTACAAGCCTCTGTTAGCAGTAAATTACTTGTAGCTATCAGTGCAAGACAGCAGTTTAATTTTTTCTCTCATAGCAGAGAGCCTCCGTTATCCACAAGTCTTCTGTGTGTGGTGAATTAACCCCAGTTCTCTGCACTATACAGTGGGTTAATTTATTTGGGCCTTGCTCTATCCATTAACCGACATGATGGGGAGCAGGGGTAAGGGTTGAGGACGTGGACGCGGATGCGGGTGTCCAAGTGAGGCTGTGGCAAAGGCCGTGGTCTTAGGCGCGGTGAATCACAGACGGCTGCAGAGGGATTAGGAGAGCGCCGCAAATCTCCACTCCCCAGCTTCATATCACAATTTGTGGGTCCGCGTGGCAGACCTTCATTACAAGAACAGCAGTGCGAGCGGGTCCTGTCGTGAATCGCGGATAACACATCCAGTAATATATCAAATACCCAGGTTTCCATGCAGTCCACTACTACTGGGCTAGGGACTGCACCTCTGAATCCTCTGGCTGCTGCTCCTTCCTCCCAGCCTCATCACTTCAGGAAAATGACAGATTGTATGCAGGCAGACTCCCAGAAAATGTTCTCGGGTCCCTGCCCCGAGTGGGAAAAACTATTCCTCAACCACCTAATGAGTTTGTCGTGACCAATGTCCAACATTTGGAAATTGCCCAGAGTCCAGATGATGAGGCTGGGGACTTACGGTAACTGCCTCAAGAGCACTTTGTGGATGAGGATGATGAGACACAGTTGTCTGTCAGTGAGGTAGTAGTAAGGACAGTAAGTCCAAAGGAGGAGCACACAGGGGATTCAGAGGAAGAGCTGCAGGATGAAACGGTGACTGACCCCACCTGGCTTGCTGAGCCTTCTGAAGACAGGGCTTCAGTGCAGCAGCAGGACAGGTTGGAAGAGCAGTGGGGTGGCCAGGAGGAGAGGCAGGGCCAGAGGCAATAATCCCCCGACTGTTTCCACAGCACCCCCTTGTGGCAAGCCTCCATGCAGAGGGCTAGGTGTTCAAAGGTGTGGATGTTTTTTAGTGAGTGCGCGGACAGCTATCGAACAGGGGTGTGCAACCTGTGCCGCACCAAGATCAGAAGGGGAGCCACCACTACCAGCCTCACCACCACCAGCATGCACAGGCATATGATGGCCAAGTACCCCAGAAGATGGGACGAAGGCCAATCACCGCCTCCAGGTCTCACCACTGCCTCAAATCCCCCTCCCAGGATGCAGGCACGATGTTACCTTCAAGGTCCTCCCTGGCCTCTAGCAATGTCTCCCAGCGGAGTGTTCAGCTGTCGCTAACACAAGCGTTCGAGCGAAAATACGCTGCCAACCACCCGCATGCACAAGCTTTAAACATGCACATTGCCAAATTAATCAGCCTTGAGATGCTGCCATACAGGATTGTGGAAACAGAGGCTTTCAAAAATACAATGGTCCTGCAGCTTTGCCGGCAGAGTGATAGTCACCCTCTGCAGTTCTTTGCAGAGGAGTAGGCATGGATGGCAGACATCTGCCAAGTCCTCGGAAACTTTGAGGGGTTTACCCAAATGCTGAGTGGCGATGCGGCCATCACTAGCGTTACCATCCCGCTGCTTTGCCTGCTGAGAAGTTCGCTGCTAAGCATGAAGGCCAACGCTTTGCGGTTAGAACAGGAGACGGGGGATGACAGTTTGTTGCTTGATAGCCAGACCACCCTCACATCTGTATCTCAGTGCGTTTTGGAGGAGGAGGAGGAGGAGGAGGAAGAGACTGCTGGCCACACTGCAGAGGGTACAAATGCTACTTGCCTCTCATCTGTTCAGCGTGTATGGGCTGAAGAGGAGAAGGATCCTGAAAGTCATCCTCCTAGTGAGGACAGCAATGTGTTGCATACTTGGACCTTGGCACACATGGCTGACTTCATTTTAGGCTGCCTTTCCTGTGACCCTCGCGTTTGACGCATTCAGGCCAACACGGTTTACTCATCACGGATAAGCATACCCGCCTGTCATCTGCCAGCGCCGACAAGCTTACACTCATAAAGAAGAACAAAGGCTGTATTTCCCCAGTCATCTCTTCTCCACCGGTGGAAAGTAGCGGATCCTAAACATTTTTTTTAGCTGCAACAGGAGAAATATGCATCCTCTATCACCCCAAAAAAGGAGAGAAGTAGCTTGGTCTATCTCTTTGGGAAATTACTAGAGATGAGCAAGCACCAAAATGCTCGGGTGCCCGTTGCTCGAGTCAATCTTTCTGCAATGCTCGAGAGCTTGTAACGAGTAAAGAACCCCATTGAAGTCAATGGGCGACTCCAGCATTTTTGTATGGGACTGATGCTCCGCATAGGTCATGACTTGTGAAACACTGGAAAACATCAGAAAGTCATGAAAATACCACAGAAACTGACAGGGGAGGGCAGGGGCAGCATGCATGGCTGCATCTGAGGCTCCCAGGTCCCACTATTAAGCCAAAATGGGGGCAAGAGTCTGACGTCACCCCCCTAACAATTTTTACTTGGACAAAAACTCATTAGCAAGGCACACCTTAGCTAAGTACCACACTACCTGCAACGAAGGACAATCACTGCCTGCAGGTGACACCGCTGCCTCTTCTCCTGGGTTACATGTTGGCATTGCTGTTACATGTTGGCATTGCTGTCCACCCACCCCCCACGACCCTGCGTCCACAGCGCACACAAAAGTTTCCTTGCACAGCGTTCAGCTGCCCTCATAACACATGTTCGCTTCATAGCTACACCACCCTCATGTCTATTTCTAAGTGCGTCTGCAATGAGGAGGAACTGGAGGCACACACTGCAGAGGGTTGGCAGGGCCAGGCAGCGACCCTCTTTTAAAGTGTGGGCGATAGCCCTCAATGCTGTTGAGAATTGATGATAGATTGACATACGATCATCATTCCAATCCCATGCCACAGCCATCACAAAATTGTCAGGAGCCGCAAATGTGGGCATAAAGGGTACTCAGGTGCCAGCACTACTACACATCTCCAGAATGCAGCAGCACATACTAACACTAGAGATGAGCGAACACCAAAATGTTCGGGTGTTCGTTATTCGTAACGAACTTCCCGTGATGCTCGAGGGTTCGTTTCGAACAACGAACCCCATTGAAGTCAATGGGCGACCAGAACATTTTTGTATTTCGCCGATGCTCGCTAAGGTTTTCATGTGTGAAAATCTGGGCAATTCAACAAAGTGATGGGAATGACACAGAAACAGATAGGGCAGGCGAGGGGCTACATGTTGGGCTGCATCTCAAGTTCACAGGTCCCACTATTAAGCCACAATACCGGCAAGAGTGGGCCCCCCCCCTCCCAACAACTTTTACTTCTGAAAAGCCCTCATTAGCATGGCATACCTTTGCTAAGCACCACACTACCTCCAACAAAGCACAATCACTGCCTGCATGACACTCCACTGACACTTCTCCTGGGTTACATGCTGCCCAACTGCCCCCCCTCCCCCCCACAGCGCACACCAAAGTGTCCCTGCGCAGCCTTCAGCTGCCCTCATGCCACACCACGCTCATGTCTATTTAGAATTGCGTCTGCCATGACGAGGGACCGCAGGCACACACTGCAGAGGTTGGCACGGCTAGGCAGCGACCCTCTTTAAAAGTGGCGGAGCGATAGCCCACAATGCTGTACAGAAGCAATGAGAAATAGAATCCTGTGCCACCGCCATCAGGAGCTGCACACGTGGGCATAGCAATGGGGAACCTATGTGCCACACACTATTCATTCTGTCAAGGTGTCTGCATGCCCCAGTCAGACCGGGCTTTTTAATTCATAGACACAGGCAGGTACAACTCCCTATTGTGAAGTCCCTGTCGACCCACAGCATGGGTGGCTCCCTGGAACCCACCGGCGGTACACAGAAATATCCCATTGCATTGCCCAACACAGCTGAGGTAGTAATGTCGTGCTTAATGCAGGTGGGCTTCGGCCCACACTGCATGCCCCAGTCTGACTGGGGTTCTTTATAAGTGTACAGATGTAGTAAAAACTCCGTGTGCACCTACAGCATGGGTGGGTGCCAGGAAGCCACCGGCGGTACATAGAAATATCCCATTGCATTGCCCAACACAGCTGAGGTAGTAATGTTGTGCTTAACCCTTTCCAATCCAATTTGTATATGGTTTTCCTAGGGGGCTTACTCTTTTTCTGCTGTTATACAACGGCGCTATATGCTGGCTAAAGCCAGTACTGCATGAGCTGACACGTAGGATAGGCTCCGACAGCAGAGAGGCTGGCAATATACAGTAAGAGAACCCCGACGGACGTCTACCAACAACGGAGCTGTACAGCCTTAAACCCTAATGTCTTCACAGGTCACACAGTGGACTGGAAAGGGTTAATGCAGGTGGGTTTCGGCCCACACTGCATGCCCCAGTCAGACTGGGGTTCTTTACAAGTGGACACATGTAGGTTTAACTCCCTGTGGACCCACTGCCTGGGTGGGTGCCAGGAAGCCACCGGCGGTACATAGAAATATCCCATTGCATTGCCCAACACAGCTGAGGTAGTAATGTCGTGCGTAATGCAGGTGGGCTTCGGCCCACACTGCATGCCCCAGTCAGACTGGGGTTCTTTACAAGTGGACACATGTAGGTTTAACTCCCTGTGGACCCACTGCCTGGGTGGGTGCCAGGAAGCCACGGCCGGTACATAGAAATATCCCATTGCATTGCCCAACACAGCTGAGGTAGTAATGTCGTGCGTAATACAGGTGGGCTTCGGCCCACACTGCATGCCCCAGTCAGACGGGTTCTTTAGAAGTGTACAGAAGTATTAAAAACTCAGTGTGCACCTACAGCATGGGTGGCTCCCTGGAACCCACCGGCGGTACATAAAAATATCCCATTGCATTGCCCAACACAGCTGAGGTAACGTCAGCTGTAATGCAGGTGGGCTAAAAATTAATTTGATTACACTGTAGGCGAGGGCCCACAAAAATTGCTGTATCAACAGTACTAATGTACATCCCAAAAATTGGCCATGGCCAGCCAAGAGGGCAGGTGAAACCCATTAATCGCTTTGGTTAATGTGGCTTAAGTGGTAACTAGGCCTGGAGGCAGCCCAGTGTAACGAAAAATTGGTTCAAGTTAAAGTTCCAATGCTTTTAAGCGCATTGAAACTTATAAAAATTGTTCTGAAAAATTATTTGAGTGAGCCTTGTGGCCCTAAGAAAAATTGCCCGTTCAGCGTGATTACGTGAGGTTTCACGAGGAGGAGCAGGAGGAGGAGGAGGAGGAATATTAGACACAGATTGATGAAGCAGAAATGTCCCCGTTTTGGATGGTGAGAGAGAACGTAGCTTCCATCCGCGGGTGCAGCCTACGTATTGCTTACGTATCGCTGCTGTCCGCTGGTGGAGAACAGAAGTCTGGGGAAATCCAGCCTTTGTTCATCTTGATGAGTGTTAGCCTGTCGGCACTGTCGGTTGACAAGCGGCTACGCTTATCTGTGATGATTCCCCCAGCCGCACTAAACACCCTCTCCGACAACACGCTAGCCGCAGGACAAGCAAGCACCTCAAGGGCATACAGGGCTAGTTCAGGCCACGTGTCCAGCTTCGACACCCAGTAGTTGTAGGGGGCAGAGGCGTCACCAAGGATGGTCGTGCGATCCGCTACGTACTCCCTCACCATCCTTTTGCAGTGCTCCCGCCGACTCAGCCGTGACTGGGGAGCGGTGACACAGTCTTGGTGGGGAGCCATAAAGCTGGCCAGGCCCTTAAAGACTGTTGCACTGCCTGGGATGTACATGCTGCTCGATCTACGCACATCCCCTGCAACATGGCCCTCGGAACTGCGCCTTCTGCCACTAGCGCTGTCGGCTGGGAATTTTACCATCAGCTTGTCCGCAAGGGTCCTGTGGTATAGCAACACTCTCGAACCCCTTTCCTCTTCGGGAATCAGAGTGGGCAGGTTCTCCTTATACCGTGGATCGAGCAGTGTGTACACCCAGTAATCCGTCGTGGCCAGAATGCGTGCAACGCGAGGGTCACGAGAAAGGCATCCTAACATGAAGTCAGCCATGTGTGCCAGGGTACCTGTACGCAACACATGGCTGTCTTCACTAGGAAGATCACTTTCAGGATCCTCCTCCTCCTCCTCCTCCTCCTCCTCAGGCCATACACGCTGAAAGGATGACAGGCAATCAGCCGGTGTACCGTCAGCAGCGGCCCAAGCTGTCTCTTCCCCCTCCTCCTCATGCTCCTCCTCCTCCTCCTCCTGTACGCGCTGATAAATAGACAGGAGGGTGCCCTGACTATCCAGCGGCATACTGTCTTCCCCCGCCCCCGTTTCCGAGCGCAAAGCAGCTGCCTTTATGGTTTGCAGGGAATTTCTCAAGATGCATAGCAGAGGAATGGTGACGCTAATGATTGTAGCATCGCCGCTCACCACCTGGGTAGACTCCTCAAAATTACCAAGGACATGGCAGATGTCTGCCAACCAGGCCCACTCTTCTGAAAGGAATTGAGGAGGCTGACTCCCACTGCGCCGCCCATGTTGGAGTTGGTATTCGACTATAGCTCTACGCTGTTCATAGAGCCTGGCCAACATGTGGAGCGTAGAGTTCCACCGTGTGGGCACGTCGCACAGCAGTCGGTGCACTGGCAGCTTAAAGTGATGTTGCAGGGTGCGCAGGGTGGCAGCGTCCGTGTGGGACTTGCGGAAATGTGCGCAGAGCCGGCGCGCCTTTACGAGCAGGTCTGACAAGCGTGGGTAGCTTTTCAGAAACCGCTGAACCACCAAATTAAAGACGTGGGCCAGGCATGGCACGTGCGTGAGGCTGCCGAGCTGCAGAGCCGCCACCAGGTTACGGCCGTTGTCACACACGACCATGCCCGGTTGGAGGCTCAGCGGCGCAAGCCAGCGGTCGGTCTGCTGTGTCAGACCCTGCAGCAGTTCGTGGGCCGTGTGCCTCTTATCGCCTAAGCTGAGTAGTTTCAGCACGGCCTGCTGACGCTTGCCCACCGCTGTGCTGCCACACCGCGCGACACCGACTGCTGGCGACATGCTGCTGCTAACACATCTAGATTGTGAGACAGAGGAGGAGGAGGAGGAGGAGGGTGCTTTAGTGGAGGAAGCATACACCTCCGCAGATACCAGCACCGAGCTGGGGCCCGCAATTCTGGGGGTGGGTAGGACGTGAGCGGTCCCAGGCTCTGACTCTGTCCCAGCCTCCACTAAATTCACCCAATGTGCTGTCAGGGAGATGTAGTGGCCCTGCCCGCCTGTGCTTGTCCACGTGTCCGTAGTTAAGTGGACCGTGGCAGTAACCGCGTTGGTGAGGGCGCGCACAATGTTGCGGGAGACGTGGTCGTGCAGGGCTGGGACGGCACATCGGGAAAAGTAGTGGCGACTGGGAACTGAGTAGCGCGGGGCCGCCGCCTCCATGATACTTTTGAAGGACTCCGTTTCCACAACCCTATACGGCAGCATCTCAAGGCTGATGAATTTTGCGATGCGGACGGTTAACGTTTGAGCGTGCGGGTGCGTGGCGGCGTACTTGCGCTTGCGCTCGAACACTTGCGCAAGCGACGGCTGAACGGTGCGCTGAACTACACTGCTGGATGGGGCCGAGGACAGCGGAGATGAGGGTGTGGGTGCAGGCCATGAGGCGGTAGTGCCTGTGTCCTGAGAGGGGGGTTGCATCTCAGTGGCAGGTTGGGGCACAGGGGGAGAGGCAGGGGTGCAAACCGGAGGCGGTGAACGGCCTTCGTCCCACCTTGCGGGGTGCTTGGCCATCATATGTCTGCGCATGGTGGTGGTGGTGAGGCTGTTGGTGTTGGCTCCCCGGCTGAGCTTTGCGCGACAAAGGTTGCACACCACTGTTCGTCGGTCGTCAGGCGTCTCTGTGAAAAACTGCCAGACCTTAGAGCACCTCGGCCTCCGCAGGGTGGCATGGCGCGAGGGGGCGCTTTGGGAAACACTTGGTGGATTATTCGGTCTGGCCCTGCCTCTACCCCTGGCCACCGCACTGCCTCTTGCAACCTGCCCTGCTGATGCCCTTGACTCCCCCTCTGAAGACCTGTCCTCCTGAGTAAGCGTTGCACACCAGGTGGGGTCAGTCACCTCATCGTCCTGCTGCTCTTCCTCCGAATCCTCTGTGCGCTGCTCCCTGGGACTTACTGCCCTTACTACTACCTCACTGCAAGACAACTGTGTCTGATCGTCATCGTCCTCCTCACCCACAGAAAGTTGTTGAGACAGTTGGCGGAAGTCCCCAGCCTCTTCCCCCGGACCCCGGGAACTTTCGAATGGTTGGGCATCAGTGACGATAAACTCCTCTGGTGGGAGAGGAACCGCTGCTGCCCAATCTAAGCAGGGGCCCGAGAACAGTTCCTGGGAGTGTTCCCGCTCCTGAGCAGGTGTCATTGTAGTGGAGTGAGGAGGCTGGGAGGAAGGAGGAGCAGCAGACAGAGGATTCGGATTGGCAGCAGTGGACGGCGCAGAACTGCGGGTAGACGATAGGTTGCTCGAAGCACTTTCTGCCATCCAGGACAGGACCTGCTCACACTGCTCATTTTCTAATAACCGTCTCCCGCGTGGACCCATTAATTGGGCGATGAATGTGGGGACGCCAGAAACGTGCCTCTCTCCTAATCGCGCAGCAGACAGCTGCGACACACCTGGATCAGGAGCTTGGCCTGTGCCCACACCCTCACTTGGCCCTCCGCGTCCTCGGCCACGTCCACGTCCACGTCCTCTAGGCTTACCCCTACCCCTCAGCATGCTGTATTACCAGTGATTAGATTTCCCAGGCAGGAAATAAATTGGCGCAAGACTGCAGGCCAAATATAATTTTTGCCCTTTTTGGAAAACGAAAGGCCCCACTGCCTCTAGTGAATGAATTATCTAAGTTTAATAACTGTGCTGTGTCCCTGCTTATGTGTCACAGAACGTGAGGGTAGCAGAGTTATTAACTGTGGCAGAGCAGGTATTTTTTTTTCCCAATTAAGGAAAGCAAATGGCGAAGCCAGCAGTAAAGCGTAGCTGGGTGCGTATGATTTAGCAATGTTTTTCACGCAGCTCACACGTCTCCACAGGCGTAAGGACGGACACAGGCTGGACAAATAGATTTGTTTTCAGTTTTTTCCCACCAACAGGCAGCACTGCGTATATTCAATGAACCTGAGAAGTTTAATAACTGTGCTGTGTCCCTGCTTATGTGTCACAGAACGTGAGGGTAGCAGAGTTATTATAACTCTTGGAGAGCAGGTATTTTTTTTCCCAATTAAGGAAAGCAAATGGCGAAGCCAGCAGTAAAGCGTAGCTGGGTGCGTATGATTTAGCAATGTTTTTCACGCAGCTCACACGTCTCCACAGGCGTAAGGACGGACACAGGCTGGACAAATAGATTTGTTTTCAGTTTTTTCCCACCAACAGGCAGCACTGCGTATATTCAATGAACCTGAGAAGTTTAATAACTGTGCTGTGTCCCTGCTTATGTGTCACAGAACGTGAGGGTAGCAGAGTTATTATAACTCTTGGAGAGCAGGTATTTTTTTTCCCAATTAAGGAAAGCAAATGGCGAACCCAGCAGTAAAGCGTAGCTGGCTGCGTATGATTTAGCAATGTTTTTCACGCAGCTCACACGTGTCCACCGCCCGTAAGGACGGACAGAGGCTGGACAAATAGATTTGTTTTCAGTTTTTTCCCACCAACAGGCAGCACTGCGTATATTCTATGAACCTGAGAAGTTTAATAACTGTGCTGTGTCCCTGCTTATGTGTCACAGAACGTGAGGGTAGCAGAGTTATTATAACTCTTGGAGAGCAGGTATTTTTTTTCCCAATTAAGGAAAGCAAATGGCGAACCCAGCAGTAAAGCGTAGCTGGCTGCGTATGATTTAGCAATGTTTTTCACGCAGCTCACACGTGTCCACCGCCCGTAAGGACGGACAGAGGCTGGACAAATAGATTTGTTTTCAGTTTTTTCCCACCAACAGGCAGCACTGCGTATATTCTATGAACCTGAGAAGTTTAATAACTGTGCTGTGTCCCTGCTTATGTGTCACAGAACGTGAGGGTAGCAGAGTTATTATAACTCTTGGAGAGCAGGTATTTTTTTTCCCAATTAAGGAAAGCAAATGGCGAAGCCAGCAGTAAAGCGTAGCTGGGTGCGTATGATTTAGCAATGTTTTTCACGCAGCTCACACGTCTCCACAGGCGTAAGGACGGACACAGGCTGGACAAATAGATTTGTTTTCAGTTTTTTCCCACCAACAGGCAGCACTGCGTATATTCAATGAACCTGAGAAGTGTAATAACTGTGCTGTGTCCCTGCTTATGTGTCACAGAACGTGAGGGTAGCAGAGTTATTATAACTCTTGGAGAGCAGTTATTTTTTTTCCCAATTAAGGAAAGCAAATGGCGAAGCCAGCAGTAAAGCGTAGCTGGGTGCGTATGATTTAGCAATGTTTTTCACGCAGCTCACACGTCTCCACAGGCGTAAGGACGGACAGAGGCTGGACAAATAGATTTGTTTTCAGTTTTTTCCCACCAACAGGCAGCACTGCGTATATTCTATGAATAATAACTGTGTTGTGGCCCTGCCTATACAATTCTTTCCCTGCAGTATCAATGGAGGGTGGAATGCTCTGCAGAGGCGATTTTGAGAAGCCCAAAAAAAATGCAGCACAGCCAACAGCAGCCTGGACAGTACTGCACACGGATAAATATGGCCCTAGAAAGGACCGTTGAGGTTCTTGAAGGCTACACTCACTCCTAACACTCTCCCTGCCTATGCAGCACTTCTGTCCCTAATGCCAGGTGCAACGGTCTGCAGAGGCGATTTTGAGAAAAAAAAAATCCCACTGCTAACAGCAGCCAACACACAGCTATCAGTGGCCCTAATAAGGACCTTTGGGGGGTCTTGAAGCCTACACTAACTACCAATTCTTTCCCTACAGCAGCTCCGGTATAAACAGCACTGTCCCTCATCTAACTCACACCGCATCTGAGGCGAGCCGCGGGAGGGGCCGACTTTTATATTAGGCGAACACCTGATCTCGCCAGCCACTCACAGCAGGGGGGTGGTATAGGGCTTAAACGTTGCAGGGGGAAGTTGTAATGCCTTCCCTGTCTTTCAATTGGCCAGAAAAGCGCGCTAACGTCTCAGGGAAGGAAGTGAAAGTAACCAGAACACCGCATGGTGTTCGTCACGAATAACGAACATCCCGAACACCCTAATATTCGCACGAATATCAAGCTCGGACGAACGCGTTCGCTCATCTCTAACTAACACCAAAAATTGGTTTGAAGCAGGAGGTGTCACAAAAGTAACCACCACAGGTATACAATGACCCTGTGAAAGTCTCATGAAATCACTAACGCTTCCTGTGAATGTTCCAATCCTTTATCTAGAATAACTGAGGTATTTTTGCAGCACAAGAGATAATACATGCTGGCCAACGCAGATCCAGAGACCCTAAGCAGGAGGAGGAGGTGGCATAATAAGCCAGAGAAACCATGACCAAGGTAGGACCTGCAATACTTTGTGTGGGAAGCACGTGAGCGGGCCCTGGGTCAGCCTCGGTCCCAGGCTCCACCTTGTGTGACCCAAGTTACCGTGAGTTACATAGCTATGGGAAATCCATGTGTCCCCACACAATTCATTCTGTGTAGGTGTCAGATAGCTGAACACTGCGCTAGTAAAGTCGTCTGTGTCCTACCCAAGTCATTCAGTGTATTTGTGCTAGATAGCTAAAACACCGCAATGGGAAATCTTTGGGCACCCACAGCATAGGCGAGCCCATGAAACCCAAGGAAAGTATTAAACATGAAGCAATTACAGTGCCCAAACATGGCAGACTTTCACTCCACCGAGAACCTCAGCCTCTGCACACACCCTCGGCAAGCGTTGGCATAAAGCTGACTCCGATGCTAGTACAACTGTGAACGTCTCATTAAATCAGTTACGGTTTCTTTCATAGCTCCAAAGACTGCATGAACCAGGAAGAAGTTTCACGGGCCAAACCCGGCGCAGTTGCATTTCCCCCAGGAATTCGTCCTCTACCCACACCCTCAGCATTTGTGGGCATAAAGCGGACTCTGATGCTAGTACAGATGTAAACGTCTCGTTAAATCAGTAACGCTCCTTTTGTTTGGCCCAAACCAGTGTCTCAGATAACTGTGGTAACACGAGATAAAATACATGTTGTCCAGTGCTGATCCCCTGACCCCAAGCAGGAGAAGGTGGCATAACAAGGCAAAGAAACCATGACAGAGGTAGGACCCGCAATAGTTTGTGTGGGAAGTATGTGAGCGGGCCCTGGGTCAGGCTCAATCCCAGCCTCCACCTTATGTGACCCAAGATAACATAGTAACATAATAACATAGTTCTTTAGGCCGAATGAAGACAATGTCCATCTAGTCCAGCCTGTCTATCCTCCTGTGTTGATCCAGAGGAGGGAAAAAAACCCAAGAGCAGAAGCCAAATAGCCCTTTTGGGGAAAAAATTCCTTCCCGACTCCCTAATGGCTATCAGACTGTTCCCTGGATCAACCCCTAATATTTCCTACCTGCCTATATACCCGGATTAACAAGTAACCTAAGTTTTATAACCTATAATATCCTTCCTCTCCAGAAAGACATCAAGTCCCCTTTTATACTCCTCTATGGATTTTGCCATCACCACTTCCTCTGGCAGAGAGTTCCACAGTCTAACTGCTCTTACAGTAAAGAACCCCTTTCTATGTTGGTGATGAAACCTGCTTTCCTCTAAACGTAGCAGATGCCCTCTTGTTACCGTCGTAGTCCTGGGTGTAAACAGATCATGGGAGAGATCCTTGTATTGTCCCCTCATGTATTTATACATAGTTATTTGATCACCCCTTAGCCGTCTTTTTTCTAGAGTAAATAATCCCGATTTGGATAGCCTCTCTGGGTGTCCCAGTGCCTTCATTCCATGTAGTAGTTTAGTTGCTCTTCTTTGAGCCCCCTCTAGTACTGTAACATCTTTCCTGAGCACCGGTTACCAGAACTGTGCGTAGTATTCCATGTGGGGCCTGCTAGTGCCTTATATAATGGAAGGATAATGTTCTCGTCCTTCGCCCCTATACCTCTTTTAATATACCCCAAGACTTTATTTCCCTTTGCAGCAGCTGACTGGTATTGGTTACTCCAGTTTAGTCTACTATCCACTAGTACCCCCAGGCCATTTTCCATATCACTTTTCCCTAGCGGTACTCCATTAAGTGAATATTGGTGACATCCGTTTCTCCTGCCCATGTGCATAACCTTACATTTTTCAACATTGAACTTCTTTGCCATTTTTCTGCCCAAGCCCCCAGCTTATCCAGGTCCGTTTGTAGCCGTACATTGTCCTCCGTTGCATTAATTATATTGTATAATTTTGTGTCATCTGCAAATATTGATATTTTGCTGTGCAGCCCCTCTATCAGGTCGATAAATATATTGAACAGAATAGGGCCTAATACTGAACCCTGTGGCACCCCGCTAGCAACTGTGGTCCAATCAGAGTATGAACAATTTATTACCACCATCTGCTTTCTATCATTGAGCCAAGGTGCTGTGAGTTATATAGCTATGGGAAATCCATGTGTCCCCACACAATTCATTATGTGTAGTTGTCAGATAGCTGAACAACGCAAAGGGAAAGCCATCTGCACTCTGCACCCTACCCAAGTCAGTCAGTGTATTTGTGCCAGACAGGTAAAACAACGCAATGGGAAGTCTTTGTACACCCACAGGCCCAAAGAACTTAAAGGGGTTGTCCTGCGCCGAAATGTTTTTTTTTTTTTTTTTCAATAGGCCCCCCGTTTGGCGCGAGACAAACCCAATGCATGTGTTAAAAAAAACAAAACGTTTAGTACTTACCCGAATCCCCGCGCTGCGGCGACTTCTTCCTTACCTTAGCAAGATGGCCACCGGGATCTTCACCCACGATGCACCGCGGGTCTTCTCCCATGGTGCACCGTGGGCTCTGTGCGGTCCATTGCCGATTCCAGCCTCCTGATTGGCTGGAATCGGCACACATGACGGGGCGGAGCTACGAGGACCAGCTCTCCGGCATGAGCGGCCCCATTCACCAGGGAGAAGACCGGACTGCGCAAGCACGTCTAATCGGGCGATTAAACGCTGAAATCAGACGGCACCATGGAGACGAGGACGCTAGCAACGGAACAGGTAAGTGAATAACTTCTGTATGGCTCATAATTAATGCACGATGTACATTACAAAGTGCATTAATACGGCCATACAGAAGTGTATAACCCCACTTGCTTTCGCGGGACAACCCCTTTAAAGATGGTATTACGCATACAGAAATTACAGCGCCCAAACATGGCAGTTTCAACCCACCAAGGACCTCGGCCCACATTTCTGCCCTAGTCAGTCAGTGTACTTGTGCCAGACCGGTAAAACACCGCTATGGGAAGTCTTTGTGCACCCACAGCATAGGCAAGCCAAAGGAATCCAATAAAAGTATTACACATAAAGAAATCACAGAGCCCAAACAAGGCAGTTTCACCGTGCCAAGCACCTCCACCTCAGCTCACACCCTCAGTAATCATGAGCATAAAGCGGACACGAATGCGAGTGCAGCTGTGAACGTCTCATTAATGCAGTAACGCTCCTTATGTTTGGCCCAAACCAGTGTCTCACATAACTGTGGTAACACGAGAGAAAATACATGTTGCCCAGTGCTGATCCCCTGACCCCAAGCAGGAGGAGGAGGTGGCATAACAAGGCCAAGAAACCATGACCGAGGTAGGACCCACAATAGTCTGTGTGGGAAGTATGTGAGCTGGCCCTGGGTCAGGCTTGGTCCCAGCCTCTACCTTGTGTGTCCACACATTATTCATTCTGTGTTGGTGTCAGATAGCTCAACACCGCAAGAGCAAGTCTTTCAGTTTTTGGGCTGGTCTATGCTGTCTGTACACAAAAATGGTATTACACAGGAAGAAATCAGAGTGCCCAAACATGGCAGAGTTTCACCCTGCCAAGGACTTCGTCCTCGGCCCACATTTCTGCCCTAGTCAGTCAGTGAATTTGGGCCAGATAGATAAAACACCGCGCTGGGAACTCTTTGTGCAACCACAGTATAGGCAAACCCCATTAACATTCCTGTAGTAAAAGTATAGGCGGACCCCAGTAACATTTCTATAGCAAAAGTATAGGCCGACCCGAGTAACCTTTCAGTCGCAAAAGTATAGGCGGATCCCAGTAACAGTCCTGTGCCAGAAGTATAGGCAGACCCCTGTAACATTCCTGTAGCAGAAGTATAGGCGGACCCCGATAACATTTCTGTAGCAGAAGTATTGGCGACCCCAGTAGCATTGCAGTTGCAAAAGTATAGGTGGACCTAAGTAACATTCCTGTAGCAAAGGTATAGGCAGACCCCTGTAACATTTCTGTACCAAGAGTATAGGCGAATCCCTGAAATATTGGTATACGATAAGTGTAGACTCATTGGTTAGATAACTAGTTACATAATTAGTTAGATAACAGTATAGGCGAGGGCTAGCAAAATTGGTGTACCAAGAGTACAAGAGTATGACTAAAAAAATTGCTCAGCCGCGAGGGCAGGTGAAACCCATAAACATTTTTTAAAGATACAGTTCATGTTGCTTAATTTGTAACAGAGCCTGTAGGCAGCCCTGTAAAAAAAAAATGGTTTCTGTTAAAGTATCAATACTTTTAAAACTTGGAAAAATTATAAAAAAAATTATAAGCTGAGCCTTTTGGGCCGCAGAAAAATTCAGCAGTTCAGCATGATGACATGCTGTTTTAGGAGGAGGAATAATAATGTCCGAGAGCGATTGACAAAGCTAATTCCCCCTTTTTTTCGGTGATAGAAAATGCTTTTTTCTCCAGTTGCAGCGAAAAGATTCATTAGGTTCCGCTGCTCTCTGCTGGTGGAGAAGAGAAGTCTGGGGAAATCCAGCCTTTGTTCATCTTTATGAGTGTAATCATGTCGGCACTGGCAGTTGACAGGCAGGTATGCTTATCCGTGATGATTCCCCCAGCTGCACTAAGCACCCTCTCTGACAAGACGCTAGTGGCAGGGCAGGCCAGCACTTCCTGGGCGTACAGCGCAAGTTCGTTTCACGTGTCCAGCATTGACACCCAATAATTGTATGGAGCAGAGGCATCACGGAGGACGGTAGTATGATCGGCTATGTACTCCCTCAACATCTATTTACAGTGCTCCCTCTGACTCAGCCTTGACATAGGGGTGGTTACACAGTCTTGCTGGGGAGCCATAAAGCTGGCAAAGGCCTTGGAGTGTGTTCCCCTGCCAGCGCTGGACATGCTGCCTAATTCCCACGCCTCCCCTGCTACTTGGCGCTTGGAAATGCCCTTCTGCCACTAGCACTGTCAGATGGGAACTTTAGCATCACTTTTTCCACCAGGGCCCTCTTCGGGAATGAGAGTGGAAAGGTTCTCCTTATACCGTGGGTCGAGTAGGGTGTACATCCAGTAATCTGTGTTAGCCAGAATGCGTCAAACGCGAGGGTTATGAGAAAGGCAGCCTAAGATAAAGTCAGCCATATGTGCCAGGGTACCAGTACGCAACACATTGCTGTCCTCACTAGGAAGATCACTTTCAGGATCCTCCTCTACAGCCCATACACGCTGAACAGATTAGGGGCAAGCAGCATGGGTACCCTCTGCAGTGTGCCCAGCTGTCTCTTCCCCATCCTCCTCCTGCTTCTCTCCCTCCTTCTCCTCCTTCAAAATGCGCTGAAATATAGACATGAGGGTGGTCTGGCTATTAAGGGACATACTGTCATCCCCCGTCTCCTGTTCCAACCGCAAAGCGTCGGCCAATATGCTTAACAGCGAACTTCTCAGCAGGCAAAGCAGCGGGATGGTAATGCTAATGATTGCAGCATCATCGCTTACCATCTGCGTAGACTCCTCAAAGTTTTCAAAGACCTTGCAGATATCTGCCATCCAGGCCCACTCCTCAGTAACGCCGCCCATGTTGCAGCTGGTATTCCACTATTGCTCTATGCTGCTCGTACAGCCTGGCCAACATGTGCAGCGTAGAAGTCCAGCATGTGGGCACGTCGCACAGCAGTCGGCGCTCTGGCAGCTGAAACCGATGTTGCAGGGTCCTCAGGGTGGCAGCGTCTGTGGTGGACTTGCGGAAATGTGCGCAGATGCGGAGCACCTTGCCGAGCAAGTCAGACAAGTGAGGGTAGTTTTTCAGAAACCGCTGAACCATCAGATTGAAGATGCGGGCTAGGCATGGCTCGTGTGTGAGGCTGCCAAGCTGCAGAGCCGCCACCAGGTTACGGCTATTGTCACACACGACCATGCCGGATGGAGGCTCAGCGGCGAAAGCCAGAGGTTGGTCTGCTCTGTCAGACCCTGCAACAGTTTGGGGGCCATGTGCCTCTTGTCACTTAAGCTGATTAGTTTCAGCACAGCTTGCTGACGCTTACCCACCGCTGCGCTGCCGCGCTACCAACTGCTGGTGACAAGCTCACAATTCTAAATTGAGAGGTAGAGGTGGCGGAGGAGGAGAAGGGGGAGGGTTTGGAGGAGGTGGCATAAAACACCGCAGATATCAGCACCCTGGTAGGACCCGCTATTCTGAGTGTGGGTTGGACGTGAGCGGTCCCAGGCTCTGACTCGGTCCCAGCCTCCACCAAATTCACCCAATGTGCCGTCAGGGAGATATACTGGCCCTGCCCGCCACTACTTGTCCACGTGTTCGTGGTTAAGTTGACCTTCCCAGTACCGCGTTGGTGAGGGCATGATTTATGTTGCGGGAGATGTGCTGGTGTAAGACTGGGACAGCACATTGGGAAAAATATTGACGACTGGGGACCGAGTAGCGCGGGACCGCTGCCGCTATCATGGTTTTCAAAGCCTCCGTTTCCACAAGCCTGTTCGGCAGCATCTCCAGGCTGATCAATTTGGCAACGTGCACGTTTAAAGCTTGTGCGTGCAGGTGGGTGGCAGCGTATTTGCGCTTTCGCTCCAACGCTTGTGTTAGCTGAGAGACATTGCTGGATGGAGTGGAGGGCGGTGGAGGTGAGGGTGTGGGTGCAGGCCGGGAGGTGCTCATGCCTGTGTCCTGGGTGGGGGATTGGATCTGTGTGGCAGGTTGGGGCACAGGGGAAGTGGCAGTGGTTTGACCCGGAGGCAGTGAATGGCCTTCGTCCCACCTTGTGGGGTGCTTGGCCATCATATGCCTGCACATGCTGGTGGTGGTGAGGCTGGTAGTGGTGGCTCCTGGCTGATCTTGGTGCGACACAGGTTGTACACCACTGTTCGTCGGTCATCCCCGCTCTCACTGAAAAACTTCCACACCTTTGAACTCCTAGCCCTCTGCACGTAGGCTTGCCGCGAGGGGGTGCTTTGGGAAACAGTTGGGGGATTCTTCGCTCTGGCCCTGCCTCTACTCCTGGCCACTCCACTGCCTCTTCCAACCTGTCCTGCTGCTGCATTTGCCTCCCCCTCTGAAGCCATGTCCTCAGTAGGCTTAGCAAACCAGGTGGAGTCAGTCACCTCATTGTCCAGCTGCTCTTCCTCCGAATCCTCTGTGCGCTCCTCCCTCGGACTTACTGCCCTTATTACTACCTCACTGATAGACAACTGTGTCGCATCATAATCCGCTCTCAGCTCTTGAGACAGTTGCCGGAAGTCCCCAGCCTCATCAACCGGACTCCGGGAACATTGGTTGAGCATTGGTCATGACAAACTCCTCAGGTGAGAGAGGAACCAGTTTTTCCCACTCATGGAAGAGACCTGAGAACAGTTCCTGGGAGTCTGCCTGCTCATCAGAATATGTCATTTTCATGGAGTGAGGTGCCTGGGAGGAAGGAGGAGCAGCATCAAGAGGATTCAGAGTTGCAGTCCCTAGGTCGGGAGTAGTGGACTGCGTAGAAGACTGGGTGATCGACACATTGCTGAACTCATTTTCTGCCATCCACGACAGGGGTTGCTCACACTGTTCTGTTTGCAATAAAGGTCTACCACGTGGACCCGTAAATTGTGATATGTAAATTGTGATATGAAGCTGGGGACCCAAGAAACTTGCCTCTCTCCTGATCCTGCAGCAGCCGGCTGTGATTCACCATGACCAGGAACTCGGCCTGTGTCCACACCCTCACTTGGACGTCCGCCTCCGCGTCCACGTCCTCGACCCTTACCCCTACTGCTCATCATGGGGGATTAAGAATAGAGCAGGGCCCAAATAGATTACCCCACTGTACCGCACTGACAACTGTGGCTTAATTCACTGCACACAGAGACTTGTAGATACCAGAGGCTCTATGCTGGGACTTGAAAAAATTAACCCGCTGTCTTGCGCTGATACTCAGGGGTAATTTACCGCCCGCAGAGACTTGTAGTTAATAGAGGCTGTGGGGAGTGGGAGAAGACTCTAAAACCATTGGATAGTGCTGGTAACTGCGGCTATCTCAATCCCACCAAGGAAAGGGTATTGTGAGACGCTCTGCACAGCAGCAGGGCTGAAATACTTTGCAGTGGCCCAGTAAATGTTACAGTACTGTTTAGTGGTGAGACCTCTGTCTAATGCACTGCAGACACAGAACAGTATAAATGAAGTCATTCGCATCAGGCTAGGAGATGTTAGAGAGCAGTTTCATGGTTAGAGCTGGTTGTACTGCACTGCAGCCTGAGAACGCTATTACTGAAAGTCTGGGAACAGGCCTAGATGTGTAAGACAAAAATGGATGCACTACTACTCCCAGCAGGCCACAACTAGAATGCACACGGTCAGATGTAGCCCTAAGAAGGACCATTGGGGTTCTTGTACAGAGGATCAGGAAGACTGTATAACTTTCCCTTTAGAAGTTGCTGTGTCCCTACACTTTGCCTTATGCACTGCACACACAGAACAGTAAAGCTGAAATGGCCTGCACAGCCTGAGATGCTTAAAAAAAAAATTGCTGCACTACTGCTCCCAGCCAGCCACAACAGTAATGCACACTATGAAGAGTAGCCCTAAGAAGGACCGTTGGGGTTCTTGAAGACAGGACCTACTCTAACACTATCCCTGAATGAGCAGCAGCACTTTCCCTAACTTCTGCCAGCGTGTGTCTGAGGCGAGCCGTGGGCGGGACCACTTTACTTACACGGTGGTCCCCTGATCTCGCCAGCCACTCACTGCTGTAGGGTGGGATAGGACTAGCACGTCACAGCAGGAAGTGGTAATGCCTTCCCCGCATATCTATTGGCTAGAAAATGGCGCTAAACATGCGGGGAAGGAAATGCAATTGACTCAAATACCGTGCTGTGTTCGTCTCGAGTAACAAGCATCTCAAATGTGCCCGCTCATCTCTAGATATTACTCCTCCTCCTCTAATAGCATGTCATCACATTGAACCGCCAAATATTCTGCGAGCCAAAAGGCTCTCTTAAAACCAATGTTTTCGGAGGGCTGTCTCCAGACTCTGTTACAAATTAAGCAACAACGAGCTGCATCTTTCAAAAATGTTTATGGGTTTCACCTGCTCTCGGGGTTAAGCAATTTTTTAGGGGTACAGATAGTCTCCGACTTGCGAACATTCGACTTACGAATTTCGCTAGATACGAACTATCTGTACAGCACAGTATGATGTAATGCTATGGCATTACATCATACTGTGCAGGGACCGGACAGGCTTCTATCAAGCCTGATAGAAGCCTGTCCGGTCACATCGCGGTTGCTGGGCAGCCGGGGGCCTTCTGAAAGGCCCTAGGGCTGTCTATGCAGAGCGCCTAGCAAGCCGTGCGCTTGATAGGCACTCTGCATAGGCAGCCCTGGGGCCTTTCAGGAGGTCCCCGGCTGCCTAGCAACCACACAGCGTCCCGCGATCTCATCATGGGACTCTGTACGGGCCCCCTGAACGTCGGGTGCAGGCTGTTTCTTACAGCGGGCACCCGGTGGCAGCAGTTCCGACGAGCCGCGCCGCTCGTCAGAACTGTTACCACTTTAAATACCGCTGTCAGAGCGGTATTTAAAGTGTTAACAGTTCCAACAAGCGCCACGGCTCGTCGGAACTGCTGCCGCCGGGTGCCCGCTGTAAGAACAGCCGGCACCCAACGTTGTATGGAGCAGGATCCACCCGCGATCCCCTCCATACAACCATTTGTTCGACTTGCGAACAAAACGGACTTGCGAACGGGCTCCTGGAACGGAACCTGTTCGCAAGTCGGGGACTAACTGTACACCAATTTTTCAGGCCCTCGCCTATACTCTTAGGCAACTAATTTTTCCTGCCTTCGCCTATACTCTTGGTAAACAAATCTTTTCAGGGGTTCTCCCATACGCTTGCTTACAGAAATGCTTCAGGGGTTCACCTAAACTCTTGCTACAGAAATGTTTCAGGGGTTCGCCTATACACTTGCTACAGAAAGGTTTGTGGGGTTCGCCTATACACTTGCTACAGAACGTTCTGAGGGGTTCGCCTGTACACTTGCAACAGAAATGTTTTGAAGGGTTCGCTTATACACTTGCTCCAGAAATGTTTTGATGGGTTCGCCTATACACTTGCTACAGAAATGTTTCAGGGGTTCGCCTATACTCTTGCTACAAAAAGGTTTGAAGGTTTCGCTTATACACTTGCTACAGAAAGGCTTCTGGAATCCGCTTATACTCTTGCTACAGAAATGTTTCATGGGTCCACCTTTACTCTTGCTACTGAAATGTTTCAGGGGTCCGCCTATACTATTGCTACAGAAATGTTTCTGGGGTCTGCCTATACTCTTGCTACAGAAAGGTTTGAGGTGTTCGCCTATACTCTTGCTACAGAAATGTTTCAGGGGTCCTCCTATACTGTGGGTGCAGACTGCTTTCCCATTGCAGTGTTCAGCTATCTGACACATACCCAGAATGAATTGTGTGGGTACACATGGCTCTCCCATAGCTATGTAACTCACGGCACCTTGGGTCACAGAAGGTGGAGTCTTGGACCGAGCCTGACCCTGGGCCCGCTCACGTGCTTTCTACACAGAGGATTGCGGGTCCTACTTCAGTCACAGTTTCTCTGGCTTATTTTGCCACCTCCTACTCCTCCTTGGGGTCTGGGGAACAGTGCTGGTCAGCATGTTTTATTTCTCATGTTTCGTGTTAGCGCAGTTATCCGAGATACTGGATTAGAGCGTTCACAGGAAGCGTAACTGATTTAATGAGACTTCCACAGGGTCACTGTATACCTGTGGTGGCTACCTCCTGATTCAAACCAATCTTTGGTGTTAGTATGCATTGCTGCATTGTGGAGATGTCGCCCACACTTTCAAAGAGGGTCGCTGCCATGCCCTGCCAACCCTCTGCTATGTGTCTCTGCCTCCTGCTCATCGCAGACACACTTATAAATAGAAATGAGTGTGGTGTTGCTATCAAGTGAGCGTGTGGCATGAGGGCAGCTAAATACTGCACAAGGAAAATTTTGTGTGCGCTGTGGATGCAGGCTCATGTGGGGGATTGGACAGCAATGCCAGCATGTAACACAGGAGAAGAGGTGGCGGTGTCACCCGCAGACAGTGATTGTCCTTGGTTACACCTAGTGGGGTGCTTAGCTAAGATGTGCCAGCACGTGTGCCTTGCTTCTTATGGACTGTCCCAAGTAAATTGTTAGGGGGGTGACCACCAGGCTCTTGTCCACAATTTGGCCTAATAGTGTGACCTGGGAGACTCCGATGCATCCATGCATGCTGCCCCTGCCGTTCCCTATCTGTTTCTGTGGTGGTTCCATTATTTTTTGAGGTTTTCATGGGTTTGCCACAACCTCCCCTATCGGTCAGCTTGAGAAATGCTTGAGTCACCCATTGACTTCAATGGGGTTTGTTCCTCGAAATGAGCTCTCGATTATTACGAAAAGCTCTACTCGAATAACGAACACCTGAGCATTTTGGTACTCGCTCATTCCTGCTCTTAACCCATTAAAGACCAAGCGCTTTAATCCAAGCAGAGAGTAAAAACACGGTGGGGGATTAAAGCCCCTGTTCTGCAATCAATCAAAAGGTCATGTGGTCAGCTGTTAGTCACAGCAGATAACCCAAAGGAGAAGGCAGGAGTTGTTTTTAACCCTTTCTCTTTTTCCTAGTACACAGCACTCAATGAGTGCTATATACTAAGAAGTAAAAGTTGAAGAAAAACTTTCACTATGCAAACTGGAGGTCACTAGACTGTGAAGATCCCCTGCCAGAGCAGAGCAGCAGAGTTCTAGCATTAACTGAGACAGGGGCTGCAGGCGGGGGCACATGGAGGGCTCTTAATTTTGGGGGGCTCCGTCACTTTGTTGGGGGCACATAGGGAGCATAGGGGGCTAAATCTCTTTTTGAGGACATGAAGTGTAAGAGAGACGCAAGGGTAATTTACTGTATGCGGGCGCAAAGAAGTGCACTATTACTTTTTGGGGCACAAAATTAGACAATAGTACTATAGGTAGCAGCAGGATAGCAAGAGAAGTGGTTATGGATAAAAGACTTTGTGGCAGTCTGCACCTGGATGCAGAATAAAAAAATAAGTGGATGACTTCAGTCAGAGGACATCACTTGTAAATAATGGAAATATGAAGTAAAATGAGAGACCTTTAGAGATGAGTGTGCATCAAAATACTTGGGTGTGCGTTGCTCGAGCCAAACGTTTCGTAATTCGCGAGAGCTCGTTTCGAATAACGAACGCCATTGAAGTCAATGGGGGACTCAAGCATTTTTGTATGGGACAGATGCTCCGCATAGGTTATGACTTGTGAAACATCAGAAAGTCATGGAAACACCACAGAAACAGATAGGGAAGGGCAGGGGCAGCATGCATAGCTGCATCTGAGGCTCCCAGGTCCCACTATTAAGCCAAAATGGTGGCAAGAGTCTGGCGACACCTCCCTAGCAATTTACTTGGGACAAACCCTCATTTGCAAGGCATATGCGCTGGCACATCTTAGCTAAGCACCACACTATCTGCAACCAAGTACACTCAATGCCTGCGGGTGACAGTGCTGCCTCTTCTCCTGGGTTACATGCTGGCATTGCTGTCCAACCCCCCCCCCCCCCCCGCACGACCCTGCGTCCACAGTGCACCTAAAATTTTCCTTGCGCGGTGTTCAGCTGGCCTCATGCCACACGCTCGCTTAATAGCCAGAACACCCTCATGTCTATTTATAAGTGCGTACTGGATGAGGAGGAACCAGAGGCACACACTGCAGAGGGTTGGCAGGGCAACTCTCTTTGAAAGTGTGGGCGATAGCCCACAATACTGTTGAGAATTGATGATAAATTGAAGTATGAATATCATTCCAATCCTATGCCACCTCAGTCACAAAATTGTCAGGAGCCGCAAATGTGGGCATAAAGGGGACTCAGGTTCCAGCACTTCTACACATCTCCACAATGCAGCAATACTCTGTGTTGAAAGCACGTGAGCGGCCCAGGGTCAGACTCGGTCCCAGCCTCCACCTTGTGTGACCAAAGGTGCCGCGAGTTACATAGCAATGATAAATCCATGTGTCCCCACACAATTCATTCTGTGTAGGTGTCAGATAGGTCAACACTGCAAGGGGAAGTCTTTGAGTTCCTTGGGCTCGCCTATGCTGTGGGTACGCATAGAGGGTATTACACAGGAGGAAATCAGAGTGCCCAAACATGGCAGAGTTTCACCTTGCCAAAGACCTCGGCCTCGGCCCACATTTCTTCCCTAGTCCGTCAGTGTATTTGTGCCAGACAGGTAAAACACTGTGATGGGAAGTCTTTGTGTACCCACAGCATAGGCGAGCCCCAGGAACCCAAGGAAAGTATTACACATGAAGAAATCAGAGTGCCAAAACATGGCAGAGTTTCACACCACAAAGGACCTCTGCCTCTGCTCACATTTCTGCCCAATCCTTTCCTTGTATGTGTCAGATAGTTGCACATTGCAATGGGGAAGCTTTTGTACACCCACAGTATAGGCGAGCCCCTGGAACCCAGGGACAGTATTAAACAGGAAGAAAAGAGAGTGCCCAAACATGGCAGAGTTTCACCCCGCTCAGGACCTCGGCCTTGGCTCACACCCTCAGTAATCGTGGGCATAAAGCGGACTCGGATGCTAATGCAGCCGTGAACATCTCATTAATGCAGTAATGCTCCTTTTGTTTGGCCCAAAACACTGTCTCATAACTGTGGTAACACGAGAGAAAATACATATTGCCCATAGCAGATCCCCAGACCCCAAGCAGGAGGAGGAGGTGGCATAATAAGGCTGAGAAGCCATGACTGATTCAGGCAGCTGAACAACGCAATGGGAAACCTTTGTGCACCCACAGTATAGGTGGACCCAGTAACATTTTTGTAGCAAGAGCATAGGTGAACCCCTCAAACCTTATAGCACCAAGTGTATAGGCAGACCCCTGTAACATGTCTGTAGCAAGAGTATAGGCAGACCCCAGTAACATTTATGTAGCAAGAGTATAAGCGGACAGCAGTAACTATTATGTAGGAAGAGTATAGGCGGATCCCTGTAACACTTCTGTAGCAAGAGTATAGGCGGACCCCAGTAACATTTATGTAGCAAGAGTATAGTCAGACCCCTGAAACATGTCTGTCGCAAGAGTATAGGCGGTCCCCAGTAACTTTTCTGTAGCAAGAGCATAGGTGAACCCCTCAAATCTTTCAGTACCAAGTGTATAGGTAGGCCCCTGTAACATTTTTGTAGCAAGAGTGTAGGCGAAACCCCGAAACATTGATGTACCAAGAGTATAGGCTAACACCTCAAAAACTTGGTTACCAAGAGTGTAGGCGAAAGCCGAAAAAATTAGTTAGGTAACATTATAGGCAAGGGCCTGAAAAATTGGATTACTAAGAGTTCAAGTGTACCCCGCGAGGGCAGGTGAAACTCATAAACGTTTTTTAAAGATATAGCTCGCTGTAGCTTAATTTGTATCAGAGCCTGGATGCAGCCCTATGAAAAAAAATTGGTTTCTGTTAAAATATAAATACTTTTGAAACTTTGAAAAATTGTAAAAAAACTTTTAAACAGAGTCTTTTGGGCCGCAGAAAAATTGGCAGTTCAGAGCAATGATATGCTGTTTTAGAGGTGGAGTAATAATATTCAAGAGGGATAGACCAAGCTACTTCTCCGCTTTTTGGGGGTTAGAGAGAGGATGCATTTCTATCTTGTTGCAGCGAAAAAAACCTTAGGTTCAGCTGCTTTCTGCCAGTGGAGAAGTCGGGGGAAATCCAACCTTTGTTCATGTTTATGAGTGTAAGCATGTTGACACTGCAAGTTGACTGTCGGGAACGCTTATCCGTGATGATTTCCCCAGCTGCACTAAACACCCTCTCTGACAAGACGCTAGCGGCAGGGCAAGCCAGCACCTCCAGGGTGTACAGCGCAAGTTTGTGCCAAGTGTCCAGCTTTGACACCCAATAGTTGTATGGAGCAGAGGCATCACGGTGGATGGTGGTACGATTAGCTACGTACTCCCTCACCCTCACCATCTTTTCACAGTGCTCCCTCCAACTCAGCCTTGACTGGGGAGTGGTGACACAGTCTTGCTGGGGAGCTATAAAGCTGGTAAAAGCCTGGAAGAGTGTTCCCCTGCCTGCGCTGGACACGCTGCCTGATCCCCGCGCCTCCCCTGCTAATTTGGCCCTCAGAACTGCATCTTCTGCCACTAGCACTGTCAGATAAGAACTTTAGCATCACTTTTTCCACCAGGGCCCTGTGGTATTGCATCACTCTCGTACCCCCTTTCCTCTTCGGGAATGAGAGTGGAAAGGTACTCCTCTTATACCGTGGTTCGAGAAGGGTGTACACCCAGTAATATGTGTTGGCCTGAATGTGTGTAACACGAGGGTCATGGGAAAGGCAGTCTAACATGAAGTCAGCCATGTGTGCCAGGGTCCCAGTATGCAACACATTGCTGTCCTGACTAAGAGGATGACTTTCAGGATCCTCCTCCTCTTCAGCCCATACAGGCTGAACAGATGAGAGGCAAGCAGCATGGGCACCCTCTGCAGTGTTGGCCAGCTGTCTCTTCCCCCTTCTCCTCCTCCTCCTACAAAACGCACTAAGATATAGACATAAGGGTGGTCTGGCTATCAAGCGACATACTGCCATCCCCCATCCCCTGTTCCAACCGCAAAGTGTCTGCCCTTATGCTTAGCAGCGAACTTCTCAGCAGGCAAAGCAGCGGGATGATAAAGCTAATGATGGCCGCATCGCCGCTCACCATCTGGGTAGATTCCACAAAGTTTCCGAGGACATGGCAGATATCTGCCATCCATGCCCACTCCTCTGTAAAGCATTGCGGAGGCTGACTACCACTCCGCCGCCCATGTTGCAGCTGGTATTTCACTATTGCTCTAGGCTGCTCGTACAGCCTGGCCAACATGTGCAGTGTAGAATTCCACCGTATGGGCACATCACACAGCAGTCAGTGCTCTGGCATCTGAAACCGATGTTGCAGGGTCCTTAGGATGGCAGCTTTCGTGGTGGACCAGATTGAAGACGTAGGCCAGGCATGGCATGTGTGTGAGGCTGCTGAGCTGCAGAGCTGCCACCAGGTTACGACCATTGTCACACACGACCATGCCCGGTTGGAGGCTCAGCGGCGAAAGCCAGAGGTCCGTCTGCTCTGCCAGACCCTGCAACAGCTCGGGGGCCATGTGCTTATTGTCACCTAAGCTGATAAGTTTCAGCACAGCTTGCTGACGCTTGCCCACCGCTGTGCTGCCGCCCTGCGCTACCGACTGCTGGTGACGTGCTCACACTTCTTAATTGAGAGGTAGAGGTGGCAAAGGAGGAGGAGGGGGAGGGTTTAGAGGAGGTGGCATAAAACGCAGCAGATACCAGCACCGAGGTAGGACCCGCTGTTCTGGGTGTGGGTAGGACAGGAGCGGTCCCAGGCTCTGACTCGGTCCCAGCCTCCACCATGTTCAACCAATGTGCCGTCAGGGAGATATAGTGGCCCTGCCCACCAGTACTTGTCTACGTGTCCGTGGTTACGTGGACCTTCCCAGTAATCGCGTTGGTGAGAGCACGGTTTATGTTGCGGTAGACGTGCTGATGTTGGACTGGGGCGGCACACCGGGAAAAATAGTGGTGACTGTAGACCGAGTAGCGCGGGACCGCCACCGCCATCATGTTTTTGAAAGCTTCTGTTCCCACAAGCCTTTACAGCAGTAACTCCAGGCTGATTAATTTGGCAACGTGCACATTTAAAGCTTGTGCATGCAGGTAGGTGGTGGCGTATTTCCGCTTTCGCTATAATGCTTGTGTTAGCGACACCTGAACACTGCACTGAGAGACATTGCAGGATTGAGTGGAGGACCATGGAGGTAAGGGTGTGGGTGCAGGCCGGAGGCCCTCGTGCCTGCATCCTTGGAGGGAGATTGGATCTGTATGACAGGTTGTGGCACAGGGCAAAAGGAAGTGATGTGACCGGAGGCGGTGAATGTACTTCTTCCCACCTTGTGGGGTACTTGACCATCATATGCCTGCGCATGCTGGTGGTGGTCAGGCTGGTAGTCGTGGCTCCCCGGCTGATGTTGGTGCAACAGAGGTTGCACACCACTATTCGTTCGTCATCCATGCTCTCACTAAAAACCAACCTGCCCTGCTGCTGCACTTGTCTCTCCCTCTGAAGCCCTGTCCTCCGTAGGCTTAGCAAACCAAGTGGGGTCAGTCACCTCATCGTCCAGCTGCCCTTCCTCCGAATCCTCTGTGCGCTCCTCCCTCGGACTTACTGCCCTTACTACTACCTCACCGACAGACAACTGTGTCTCATCATCCTCATCCACAAAAAGGTTGCCGGAAGTCCCCAGTCTCATCACCCAGACTCCAGTGACTTTCCAAATGTTGGGCATCGGTCACGACAAACTCCTCAGTTGAGAGAGGAACCGTTTTTTCCCACTCATGGCTGGGACCCGAGAACAGTTCCTGGGAGTCTGCCTGCTCAGAATATGTAATTTTCATGAAGTGAGGAGGCTGGGAAGGAAGGAGGAGCAGCAGCCAGAGGATTCAGAGGTACAGTCCCTAGGCCGGGAGTAGTGGACTACATAGAAAACTGGGTGGTTGATACATTGCTGGACGCGTTTTCTGCCATCCATGACAGGACCTGGTCAGACTGCTCTGTTTGTAATAGAGGTATACCACCCAGACCCGCAAATTGTGATATGAAGCTGGGGAGTCCAGAAACTTGCCACTCTCCTAATCTATCAGCAGCCAGCTGTGATTCACCACACCCAAGAACTCAGCCTGTGAGAAAACCCTCACTTGAACGCCCACGTCTGCATCCACATCCTGGTCCCTTACTCCTACTGCTTATCATGGCGGATTAAGAATAGAGCAGGGCCCAAACAAATTACCCCACTGTAGAGCATTGACAACTTTGGCTAATTCACTACACACAGAGACTTGTAGATAGAGGAAGCTCTATGCTGTGACTTGAAAAAATTAACCAATATAGAACGTGCATCAGCAGCACAAGTATTCCACCCTTTTCAGGGTTAAAAATTCACCTGCTGTCTTGCGCTGATATCTAGGGGTAATTTAACGCTCGCAGAGACTTGTAGATAGGAAAGGCTGTATAGTGTGGGAGAAGACTCGAAAGCCAGTGGATAGTGCGGGTAACTGTGGCTATCCCAACCCTTCCAAGGAAAAGATATCATGAGACACTCTTGACAGTGGCAGAGCTGAAATAGTTGGGTGCACTACTGCTCCCAGCTAGCCACAACTATAATGCCCACGGTGAGATCTAGCCCTAAGAAGGACAGTTGGGGTTCTTGTACAGAGGATCAGGAGTACTGTAAAACTTTCCCTATATAAGTAGCTGTGTCCCTACACTCTACCTTATGAACTGCACACACAGAGTGGTAAAACTGAAATACTTTGCAGTAGCCTAAGAAATTTTAGAGTGCAGTTTCACGGTGAGAGCTCGTTGTAAGGCAATACAGGCTGGGAGCTCTATGACTGAAAGGCTGGGAACAGGCCTAGATGTGTAAAACTTGGTGCACTACTGCTCCCAGCCAGCCACAACTATAATGCACACGGTGAGAGGTAGCCCTAAGAAGGACCATTGGGTTTCTTGTACAGAGGATCAGGAGGACTATAAAACTTTCCCTTTATAAGTAGCTGTGTCCCTACACTCTGCCTTATGCATTGCACAAACAGAACGGTATAACTGAAATGGCCTGCACAGCCCTAGATGCTTAAAAATAAATAAATAAATAAAATTGGTGCACTACTGCATACTAATGCACACTATGAGGAGTATCCCTAAGAGGACCTCTGGGGTTCTTGAGGACAGGATCCTACTCTAACACTATCCCTATATCATCAGCAGCACTTTCCCTAACCTCTGCCAGCATGCGTCTGAGGCGAGCCGCGGGCGGGACCATTTTAAGTACTTGGGGGTCACCTGATAGGCCCAGCCACTCACTGCTGTTGATGAACAGAGGGCTGGTACATAACAGCAGGAAGTGGTAATGCCTACCCTTGCATGTTTATTGGCTAAAAAATGGTGTTAAACATGCGGGGAAGGGAAATGCAATTGACTCGAGTACCACGTGGTGTTCGTCTCGAGTAACGAGCATCTCGAGTATCCTAATACTCGAATGAGCATCAAGCTCGGACGAGTGTGCTTGCTCATCTCTAGTGACCTTAATTTATTGTAAGAGGCAGTATAAAATTATTAGCATTAAAAGGGTTGTCCAATTTGTAGAGAAAAGGTAAGTGTTTGGATTGTTATACAAATTTAAAAAAATCTTTAAAAAAACACATTTGATCCCTTACCAGTCCAGACACTCTGTCGTCCTTCCCACTAGGTTTTTTTCTACATGGATTAAGTGATATGCCCATACACCCATGTGGCTACTGTAGCCAATCACTGCCCCTAACTGTCTTGTGCCATATATGTCATGGAGGACCGCAACAGCAGTGCTGTGCAAAGAAAATAAAGTGGAGCTACTGACTATATGCGTGGTGGGACAGAGGGCGGGGAGCAAATTGTGTGAGCAGGCCATGACCTATGGTGTACTTAATTTACCACCAAGAAAATGTACCTGTTTAATCCCCCACGTTTTGTATGCAACTTTTTACGTAAGTAACATAGTATGTTAGGCTAAATTAAGACAATATCCATTTATTTCAGCCTGTTTCAACCCCTCGCTTGTTGGTCCAGAGGAAGACAAGCAAAAAAAAACAATAAGCCAATTTAACTCATTTGGAGGAAAAATATTCCTTCCTGACTCCATAATAGCAGCCAGAGTAATCCCTAAATCACCTGATGATCACCTAATGTCTATATCCTGTAATATCATACCACTCTAGTAAGTCATCTAGTGCTCTCTTAAACTCCTCCTTGGATTTTGCCATCAGTATGTCCTCAGGCAGAGAGCTCCATAGTCTTACTGTCCTTAGAGTAAATAACTTCTTCTATGTTGGTGATGAAACCTGCTTTCTTCTAAACATGGAGGATGCCCTCTTGCTACCGTCGCAGTCCTGGGCATAAACAGATCATGGGAGAAATCGAGGATAAGCTGATAAGTCTTTGGCTATACCCAGAAAGAAATGAGATAGGAAGATGAAACTTTACATTTATTCCACATACGCTCCACTGATGTCAACACACTTCTTACATCAATATTCCAAGTTCTGTAAGCATTGCAAAAAGAAGGATTTCAGTTGTGCCTCAAACCAGTCATCTGTAGCAGTCATGGCATCAGAAAACGTGTGAAATTTGGTACCCTTGAGATGTTTATTCAGGTTTGGAAACAGATAATAGTCGGAGGGAGCTAGATCTGGTGAATAAGGTGGGTGGTCAACCAGCTGGAAGCCTAGCTCCACCAGTTTTGCCGTGGTCGCTTGTGCAGTGTGAGTGGAGGTGTTGTCCTGAAGGAACAAGATTCCTATGGACAGCTTGACGCACCTTTTGGCCTTCAGAGCTTCCTTCAATTGGTCCAAAGTTCAATGTAATACCTTGCATTGATGGTGGAACCATTTTAAAGGTAGTCCACTAGCAGCACGCCCTCCTTATCCTAGAACACAGACGCCATCACCTTAGTGGCTGATCTTTGCACCCTAAACTTCTTTGGGCAAGGAGAACCACTGTGCCTCCACTCTTTTGACTGCCCCTTGGTTTCAGGGTCATACAAATAAATCCAGGTCTCATCCATAGTGACCAGTCGATGCAGAAAGTACTTATCAGTCTGGAAACGCTGACAAATAGACCGGGAAGTTTTCACTCGCATGCTTTTCTGATCTGTTGTCAAACATTTGGGGACCCACTTTGCAGATAGCTTCTTCATGTTCAAATGTTCATGGATAATGACACAAACACGTTCACCAGAAATCCCCATGATGTCTGCTATTCCTTTAGCTGAAATTCGCAGTTTCTCCAGTATAAGGTTGTGCACAGCATCGACGATCTCCGGAACAACAACCTCACTCAGTCGTCCAGGACATTCCTCATCATTGGTGGTGAAGTGGCCTTAACTGTAGAATATGAAGGGAATTGATCCCCTAATGTCTGTGACATATCACCATGAATATCCTTCGCGGACTTTCCTTCCAGAAACAAGAATTTTATCACTCATTTGCTGTGAATATCGCCTTAGACTCCATCATTTTGTTTTCGCGTGTGCCTAGATCACTGTTGCCCTAAGCTACAAACACAAAATTTTGAAAACATATATTAGACACATAAGGCTTTCATGTGATGTAAGACTTATCAGCACCCCTCATATAGGTAGAAGTCATACAGATAAACAATAATATCTCTTTTATCAATCAGCTACATCGCCACCTTAAACTGATGAAGACTTCACATGACTCCATGACATCTGAACTGTACTTTAATGAGAATAGAGAAACTGCTCACACATACAAGATAATAAACTGGATATATAAAGATAAGTTATCCATATATAATGCTCATGTTGGGAACTTCACACCATTGGCTGCAGAAGGACATCAGCTTCAAATCGATGTCCAAGCAATTACATGGAAGGATACAAAAGAGGTAGGGCATGTGGGTTATACTTCTTTTAAACTCTTAAGGACCAGAGTATTTTGGTTGAAAAGGATCAAACAATTTTTAGCATTTTTATGTATGTGGTCGTTTTATGGCCCTATATTTTTATTGGGCTGCCCAAATTATTTTTGGTGCTTTTTTGTGATATACACTGGATATAAAAAGTCTTCACACCTGTTTAAATACCATGTTTTAGTCATGTTAAAAAATATGTCAGATGAATAATTTCAGAATTATTTCCACCCTCAATGTTATCCATTATCTGTACTACTCTATTTGAAAACAAACTTTTTTAAGGGTGTAAGGCCGCCTGCAGACGAGCGGGTCGGATCCGGCAGCGAGAAATCTCGCCGCGCGATCCGACCCCAGAGCCTGCAGGGACGAGCGCGTACTCACCCGCGCCTGGCGGCCCCGGCTCTTTGATGTGCCGGCTGCCGCGCAGCCGGCGCATGCGCAGACCGGAGCCGGCGGCCAGGTGAGTGCGTGCCCCGCAGGAAATTAGAACATGCCGCGGTTTGTTTGCCGCGCGAAATTTCGCGCGGCCAAACCGCGGCCGTCTGCATAGGAGTGCGTATTGTAATGCACTCCTATGCAGACTTTCAGCGGCGGAAATCCCGCGGGAAATCCCGCGGCGGGATTTCCGCTCGTCTGCAGGCGGCCTAAAAATGTAAAGAAAAAACTCAAATATGAACATCTTCTTATTTTTAGGGATGTGGCTGCGCTCAAAATTAGCCAATTATATTTAAATTCATAAAAAATAGTAGTCTGTACTCCTTTGCCATTATTTACAGTGATTCTTATTTCCCCCATATAAAGTTCAGGATTTCTAGGATTGTGCTGACATGTTCTTTGTTGGGCCATAAAGAGCTTACAGTACATTAAAGGGATGTGCTTGTTGAACTGAAGCAGTCAGAAGGGTACTAAAAAATTGCAAGTCATTATATATACCATGGAACACAGTAGATGGTCAAGATGATCATGAATAATTGGATTAAATTTGTCGGAACAGTGACATTATCAAGAACTGCAGTTCCCTCAAAATTGATCAAAAGACCAGAAGAAAATTGGTCCATGAGGCTGCCAAGAGAACTAAAGCAACATTAAAGGAGCTTCAGGAATTTCTTGCAAGTACTTGTTGTAGAGAGCATGTTACAACCATCTCAAGTATTCTTCTTATTTCTGGGCTGTGCAGTAGTGTGGCAAGATGGAAGCCTTAGAAAGACATCCAAGCCTGGCTACGCTTTGCTAAAAAGTTTGTGAAGTCTGCAAAAATATGTGGGAGAACATGTTAGGATCTGATGAGAGCAGGGTGAACCTTTTGGCCATAATTACAAAAGGTATGTTTGACTCAAAGCCAACACTGCAAATCATGAGGAGAACACATTGCCAAAATGAAGCATGGTATAGGCAGCATTATGCCTTAGGGCTGTTTTCTGCTGCTGGAATTGGGGCTTTATTTGGGGTGGTGGGAATTTTGAACTATGCCAAATATCAGTCCATTTTGGCACAAAGACTTCAGGCTCTAAAAAGCTGAAGATGAAGAGGAATTTCACCTTTCAGTGTGACAATAACAGAAACATATCTCCAAACAACAAAAAAAGGGCTTCACCAGAAGAAAGTCAAAGTTTTGAAATGGTTCAGCTGGAGCCCAGACCTGAATCCCATTGAAGATCTGTGAGCTGACCTGAAGAGAGCGATACATGTGAGATGCCCTCACAATCTGACAGATTTGGAGTGTTTTTGCAAGGAAGAGTTGACCCAGATGGTCAGGTCAAGATGTGCCATGTTGATAGACACTTTCCCAAAAAGACTGAAGGCTACCATAAAGTCAAAGGGTACATCAACAAAATATTAGTTTTAGTGTGTGCATATGTAGGCAACCACATTATTTTAGGGTTTTTTTACTTTATCACCCTAAAATTTCAGTTTGTTTTTCAGTGGAATTGTACAAATAATGGGTAACAATGAAGTTATTCCCCTTTGTCGTATTTTATAACATGAAAAAACATGGCATTTTATATCCACCATATAGGACTATTTTTTAGGGTGTATTCATATTTTGCTGATTTGCTCCAGATTTTGGTGCAGATTTGGAGCAGATATCAATCTTTCAATTTAATTCAAAGAAAGGGGTGAAATCTGCTGCAGATCTGCACAAAAATTTGAAGCAAATCAGCCACATGTGGTCACAACCTTATTGCTGTAAAAAATGTTTTTGCAATTTAAAGTTCTTTATTTTTAAAATGGATTGCCCATTTTGTTTTGGATGTTTTGATTGACACAGTATAGTCAAAAAGACTGACCTAGCACTATATCTCAATATTGGTGTCCTATAGTGCAATAACAATAGCATGCTTGAGTAGGAAGGTATAGCACAAAGGTCACTGGGGGCCCAGAACATGTATTTAAATATCGTGTTGTGGCCCCAAGTGAGAGTATAACCCTTTTGCAAAGTTGAAGAGTAGCATGCGAGAATCACAGATCTGCTTACCTTGTCTCTAAGTGTGTTGGAACGATTGCTATGACCAGAGTAGGGAAACATAATTTCTGGTAGTACAACCTAAGCGAAAGCATACCTGAAGGAGGCCCAATGTGGATCAATACCTGGATCTCCTGCAAATGATGGTGGGTAACTTCCTGGATTATCTGCCACTATCATATTAGAAGGAGGCCACTTCAAATACGTTTTCATATATGTCATACTACTATAACTTACATTTCCTTACTTCAGTCATACGGGCAGTTTTATGGCATTTAGAGAGATGTGGTAAGTGGATTTCTGCTTCTCACATGCTACTCATCATACCATCGTACCCTCCTATTCAAGTACACTAGAGTTATTTTAAAATCTGACACCTGTATTGAGGTCTAGCAACAGTTCAGGCTTTTTGACTACAACCTGTATTATTTATATAGTTTCATATTACAGGGCGAATATAGCGATGGTTTAGGTTGGCATGAACGGTGGGTTGATTTCTTATTTTTATCTTGTAGTCTCTCTTTTTCACTTACTTTTGTAACTATTTTTTAACATTTGTGCCCCACATAATGTCATATAAGACGTGGGGGAAATTCTCAGTGTCATTTTTTTATTGTACTGTAACTGGGACATCCATAGGAACAGCATCCATGGGAGCCCGAGTTATAGTAGAAAACATCCCCCTATTATAACAATACCAAAAAGTATAAGTAGATTGTGTCAGCATAAATGGCAAGTCTTCTATAAAAATAGAGTTTTATTTCATTCCAAAATGTAAAAAAACTACGTTTTGGTCCAAAAACAGGAACCTTTTTCAAGCATGATGCTATGCTTGAAAAAGGTCCCTGTTCTTGGACCGAAAAGTAGCTTTATACATTTTGGAATGAAATAAAACTCTATTTTTATAGAAGACTTGCCATTTAAGCTGACACAATCTACTTATATTTTTTGGATTTGTCTATGGGTCCTGGGTTCTGGTCTCTGAACTGTGGCTCTGCATTATGATTCCCCCTCACTTTTTTTAGTTGGATGGAGTCTGCTGTTGGTAATTGCAGATTTTGTTTTTTACCTATTATGACAATAGTCACAGGCATAGCTGAGCTTTCTTTAAATTCTGGTTTGAGCCAGATGGAGAAGAGCTGAGAAAGTGAGTGACTTAAATCAGAAATGATGTCACCTGTGAGTCATTAGTTTTAATTGTGCTATAATTATAAGTTCTTTTAACTATATATCCCAGCAGTGCCACTGCAATCGGCGTGTCTGGAAAACAAGCTTCTGGGGTCCATTTTAATTCAGTTACACCCCCAATAGCAGTTTGATTTAAATCACATGAAAAACAACAGATATGTTTTGTCTGATTGCTTTTCTTAAAACAAATGGCACATATCTTAGAGTTGCAGTTGAAATTATTTCCCCCTCCTCTGCTTTTAAAATTAGGTCTATTTGCTAAATGTACAAATTTTCAGCTGGCTGCAAACAAACAAACAAGAACATTTTAAATTGCCCAATAAACCAATATAGCAAGCACTTTCTCCAAAAATAACACAAAATGCCACTTTTATTGAATGCTAGAGTCTCAAAATTATTTAACCCATTCATGTTAAGCATCTTTGGTAGTTAATAGAGTACCCTTTGCTGTTATAATCTGATTTATATGTGATGCAGAGCCAGACAGGAGCTTCTGACAGCATTCCTGATGAATCTTCACCCATTCCTCATGGGCAATGGGCTCAACTTCACTAATATTTGTGGGTTTGCATGCTGCAGCCACTTAAAGGGGTTGTGCCGCAAAAACAAGTGGGGTTATACACTTCTGTATGGCCATATTAATGCACTTTGTAATGTACATTGTGCATTAATTATGAACCATACAGAATTTATTCACTTACCTGCTCCGTTGCTAGCGTCCTCGTCTCCATGGTGCCGTCTAATCTTCAGCGTCTAATCGCCCGATTAGACGCGCTTGCGCAGTCCGGTCTTCTCCCTTCTGAATGGGGCCGCTCGTGCTGCAGAGCGGCTCCTCGTAGCTCCGCCCCGTCATGTGTGCCGATTCCAGCCAATCAGGAGGCTGGAATCGGCAATGGACCGCACAGAAGACCTGCGGTCCACCGAGGGTGAAGATCCCGGCGGCCATCTTCACAAGGTAAGTAAGTAGTCACCGGAGCGCAGGGATTCGGGTAAGTACTATCCGTTTGTTTTTTTTTAACCCCTGCATCGGGTTTGTCTCGCGCCGAACGGGGGGGGCTATTGAAAAAAATAAAATAAACGTTTCGGCGCGGGACAACCACTTTAAGTCAATTCCATCAAAGAGTTTCTATGGGATTCAAGTCAAGGAAGCGTCACACCAACTTCAGAATCTCCAATGGCTTCTTCTGACACCAATAATAAAAAAATGGATAGCATATACTTTTATTAAACAAGTCTTTATTTACACCAAACAAGACATAGAGAGGAACGAATATTGTGTTACTATTAGAGATAAATGGCCATATAAAGTACAGAGTAGGCATGTCTAAAAATGAGGGAGAAAGGAGTAAAATCAGTTTAAACAAGTTATGGTACCTAAGTAACCACTGTAGGATGGTAGTATCTACACAATAACATGTATACAGAATGAAATTCATCCTTGTGCCAGGAGAAAGTAAATTAAATCGCATGTTTAATATTACATTTGAAAAATTAGAACTGTGCTACCACTAATTATAGTTTACCTTTTAACAAATAGAGATGAACAGTTACGTAGGGAGGATTAATGGATCATTATAGTATGGAAGGCGGTGACGAAAAGTATTTGGAATATTGGTAGGACAATCAAGGGGACCCTATTTGTTAGAATTTACTGTGTTGTCTATTCCCCCAGGAAGCCAGCTCCTCCATCCTACAGAGTGTCAAGAACCAATTCTGTATAGGACGTGGTTCTTGGTATCTCCAGTGCTTTAGAATGAGTCATTTCTTCAGCTGTGATCATTTGTGTAATGAGCTCATTACATTTAGGAAGGGAACATTTTGTGTAAAGCCAGAGTAGTACAAGTGTCAGGGCTAAAGAAATCTTTTTGCCTGTAATTCGTTTCATAGGGTCAGATATTGTGTTCCAGAAATTTAGGATTTTAGGACAGTCCACCCAAATGTGAGAGCTTGTGCTGGGATAAGCATTACACCACTAGCACTTGTGTGAAGGAATTAAATTAGTTTATAAAGGAAGTCAAGGGTTCTGGTACCACTTAGTCAGGGTTTTGAAAGAATTCTCCTGAATTTTAGCACATCTGCAAAAGCAATGGGAGTGTGAGAGTTTAAAGGAAAAAAGTCTCTTTTGAGAAAGAGGTTCCAAATTATTCCTCCCAGGCTAAAATTAAGGTAGGTTTAGGAGGGGAGGACTGGTGACTAAGGCCATCATATTCTTTAGAAATCAGACCCGTTGACAGTGAAGATATTAGGAGTTATGTTTCTGACCGAGAAGGTTCCTGAATAGAGATGAGCGAGCACCAAACTGCTCGGGTGCTCGTTACTGGAGACGAACTTCCCGCGATGCTCGAGGGTTCATTTCGAGTAACGAACCCCATTAAAGTCAATGGGCGACTCGCGCATTTTTATATATCGCCGATGCTCGCTAAGATTTTCATTTGTGAAAATCTGGGAAATTCACAAAAGTGATGGGAACGACACAGAAACGGATAGGGCAGGCGAGGGGCTACATGTTGGGCTGCATCTCAAGTTCCCAGGTCCCACTATTAAGCCACAATAGCGGCAAGAGCGCCCCCCCCCCCCCTGCACTGTCAGCATAAAGATCATTCTCCTCTGCCACAGCTGTAACAGCTGTGGCAGGGAAGAACAATGTTAGCCCATTGAATTCAATGGAGCCGGCAATACAGCCGGCTCCATTGAAAGCAATGCGCTGCGGGCGATCGCGGGATGAATTGTCGGGAAGGGGTTAAATATATAAGCCCTTCCCTGTAATTCATCCTGAAATGTGTAAAAATAAAAAAAATATATATATACTCACCTTTCCGCTGCAGCCGGAGTTCAGCTGCGGCCGCCGGCAGTTCTCCCGAACTGCTTCTCTATACTATTCAGCAGCCCGGGGCTTTAAAATCCCTGCCTGCTGAATGAGCCGCCTCTAATTGGTCACAGCCTGACCAATCAGAGGCAGGTCTCACTCACACACCCATTCATGAATTCATGAATGGGTGAGTGACTGCTGCCTCTCATTGGCTCAGCGCAGGGATCAATCTGATTGGTCCCGCTGAGCCAATGAGAGGCAGCAGTCACTCACCAGCTCCATTGAATTCAATGGGCTAACATCGTTCTTCTCTGCCACAGCTGTGGAAGAGGAGAACGATCTTTATGCTGACATATTTTTATTTTTACACATTTTAGGATGATTTTCAGGTAAGGGCTTATATTTTTAAGCCCTTCCCGAAAATTCATCCTGAGATCGCCGGCAGCCCATTGCTTTCAATGGAGCCGGCTGTATTGCCGGCTCCATTGAATTCAATGGTCAGTGCTCGTTTAATCAAGACGAGCACCGCGTGGTGCTCGTCTCGAGTAACGAGCATCTCGAGCACCCTAATACTCGAACGAGCATCAAACTCGGACGAGTATGCTCACTCATCTCTATTCCTGAATAATGCTGAATTTGGATTAAAAATTGCTTCTCATTCCCTGGAGGGATAAAGTATGTAGAACATTAAGTGATTGTCTTGGGTGAGTTAGTGAAGGGGTGAGGCACTGGTTCTGACTTCTTTTTAAAATAGTCAGTAATCGTGACATGGAATCATTCTCTCCAATAAGTCTAGAGTGCTTGGTGGTTGTTTAAGTAGCAGAGGAGGAGAAAACTCATAGGTGCAAGTGATGCATTTGGTCTGGTTGGTTTTCAAGACAATGTAGATGATTCAAGGCCTATGTAGGTGCAGAGTTCACAGAACTGATAGAAAATGTGGCAGAGTTATACCCGCAGTGATAAAAGATTTCAGGCCCTGGTAATGGGGAGACAGACGTCCTCAATAAGAACCAGAAGATGGAGGACCTTATTTATGTAGCACCGCTGGAGCAGTGCTACAACAGGACTCTGTGGGAAGCTGTGGGGTGCCTGACTTCTGGTACTGTAGTAGAGGACTGGGTGCTGTGACAGGATAGTCAGCTGTGTGCAGCAGGAGTTCAGGGCAGGTGGGTATTGCTCACCTCCGATATCAGGTGAAGGAGATCTCTCCTAGGGACTGGTCTCCTTAGCCATGCCTCCATGTGGCACTCCAGGAGTGAAAATCGTTAGGCAGATGGGCTGCACATCAGTGTACCAGCAGCAGGTATAGTTGAGATTCAGGCGCTGCAGCATAGCAGAATGTTTTGGAGAGACTTCGAGTAGACCTCCTGGTAAGGAGAAAAGGAACCAGGTGATCCACAGTAGGAAGCAATTCAAACTTTAGAAGCAGATGCTTGCTTTTTGATAAATATATCCTGGAGCTCTCACAATGTGCCTCTGCTTGCTGTGCCGCTAAGTCACCCCACTAGATAGGATACACTTAAAAGAATTTTCTTGCAATTAAAAGGAAAATTGCATTTCCTTCCCCGCATGTTTAGCGCCATTTTCTAGCCAATAGACATGCGGGGAAGGCATTACCACTTCCTGCTGTGACGTGCCAGCCCTATCCCACCCCCCATAGTAGTGAGTGGCTGGAGAGATCAGGTGACCGCTGAGTACTAAAACTGATCCCGCCCACAGCTCGCCTCAGACATATGCTGGCAGAGGTTAGGGAAAGTGCTGCTGCTTATACAGGGATAGTGTTAGTGTAGGAGCCTGTCTTTAAGAACCAGAACAGTCTTTCTTAGGGCTACTCCTCATCGTGTGCATTACTGTTGTGGCTGGCTGGGAGCAGTAGTGCACCATTTTTTTTTCATCTCGGGCTGTGCAGGCCATTTCAGCTATAGTGTTCTCAGTCTGCAGTGTATTATTTAGAGTTTAGGGAAGGAGCTGCTTATAAAGGAAAAGTGTTAGAGTAGGAATCTGTCTTCAAGAGCCCCAATGGTCTTTCTTAGGGCTACATCTGACCATTTGCATTTTAGTTGTGGCCTGCTCGGAGTTGTAGTGCATCCATTTTTGTATAAAGGATTTAGGCCTGTTCCTAGCCTTTCAGTAATCGTTTTTTCAGGCTGCAGTGCTGTACAACCAGCTCTCACCGTGAAACTGCACTCTAATATTTCCTAGCCAGCTGCGAGTGACTTCATTTATATCGTTCTGTGTCTGCAGTGAATTAGACAGTGTTGAGGCACAGCAACTTTTATAGGGAAAGTTATATACACTATACAGTACGTATCCTCCGTGCAAAAACCCCAAAGCTCCTTCTTAGGGCTACATCTGACCGTGTGCATTATACTTGTGGCTGGCTGGGAGTAGTAGTGCATACATTTTTGTATTACGCATCTCTGCCTGTTCCCAGCCTTTCAGTAATAGCATTCTCAGGCTGCAGTGCCGCACAACCAGCTCTCTCCGTGAAACTGCACTCAAATATTTCCAAGCCTACTGTGAACAACTTCCTTTATACCGTTCTGTGTCTGCAGTGAATTAGACACAGAGTGTTGGGGCAACAGCCACTTCTATAGGGAGAGTTATACACTATTCAGTCCTGATCCTCCGTGCAATAACACCAAAGCTCCTTCTTAGGGCTACATCTGACCATGTGCATTTAAGTTGTGGCCTGCTGGGAGTTGTGGTGCATCCATTTTTGTATTACGCATCTAGACCTGTTCCCAGGTTTTCAGTAATAGCATTCTCAGGCTCCAGTGCCGTACAACCAGGTCTCATCGTGAAACTGCTCTCTAACATCTCCTAGCCTACTGCGAACGACCTCAGTTATACCGTTCTCTGTCTGCAGTGCATTAGACAGCGGTCTCACCGCTAAACAGTGCTGTAATATTTCCTGGGCCACTGCAAAGTATTTTAACTCTGCCGCTGTGCAGAGCATCTCACAATACCCTTTCCTTGGTGAGGTTGAGATAGTCGCAGTTACCAGCACTATCCACTGGCTTTAGAGTCTTCTCCCCCTCCACACAGTCTCTATTATCTACATGTCTCTGCGAGCAGTAAATTACCCCTAGGTATCAGCGCAAGACGGCAGGTTAATTTTTTCAAGTCACAGCATAGAGCCTCCGCTATCTACAAGTCTCTGTGCGGTGAATTAAGCCACAGTTGTCAGTGCTGTACAGTGGGGTAATTTATTTGGGCCCTACTCTATTCATAATCCGCCATGATGAGCAGTAGGGGTAAGGGTCGAGGACGTGGACGCGGACGAAGACGTCCAAGTGAGGGTGTGGGCACAGGCCGCGTTCCTGGTCATGGTGAATCTCAGCCGGCTGCTGTGAGATTAGGAGAGAGGCAAGTTTCTCGGATCCTCAGCTTCATATCAGAATTTATGGGTCCGCGTGGTAGACCTTTATTGCAAATAGAGCAGTGTGAACAGGTACTGTCGTGGATGGCAGAAAATGTGTCCAGCAGTGTATCGACCACCCAGTTTTCTACACAGTCCACTACTCCCGGCCTAGGGACTGCAACTCTGAATCCTCTGGCTGCTGCTTCTCCTTCCTCCCAGCCTTCTTACTCCTTGAAAATGACATATTCTGATGAGCAGGCAGACTCCCAGGAACTGTTCTCAGCTCCCTGCCATGAGAGGGAAAAACTGGTTCCTCTCTCACCTGAGGAGTTTGTCGTGACCGGTGCCCAACCTTTGGAAAGTTCCCGGAGTCCGGGGACTTCCGGCAACTGTCTCAAGAGCTTTTTCTGGGTTAGGATGATGATGAGACAAAGTTGTTTGTCAGTGAGGTAGTAGTAAGGGCAGTAAATCTGAGGGTGGATCGCACAGAGGATTCGGAGGAAAAGCAGCTGGACGATGAATTGGCTAACCCCACCTGGTTTGCTAAGCTTACCGAGGACAGGGCTTCAGAGGGGGAGGCAAGTGCAGCAGCAGGACAGGTTGGAAGAGGCAGTGGAGTGGCCAAGGGTAGCAGCAGGGCCAGAGCGAAGACTCCCCCAACTGTTTCCCAAAGCACCCCCTCACGGCAAGACTCCGTGCATAGGACTAGGTGTTCAAAGGTGTGGATGTTTTTTAGTGAGAGCACAGACGAACGACGAACAGTGGTGTGCAACCTGTGTTGCACCAAGATCAGCCGGGGAGCCACCACTACCTGCCTCACCAACACCAGCATTCGCAGGCATATGATGGCTAAAAACCCCACAAGGTGGGACGAAGGCCATTCACCGTCTCTGGGTCACACCACTGCCTCTTCCCTTGTACCCCAACCTGCCAGAGAGATCCAATCCCCCTTTCAGGACACATGCACGAATGCCTTCCGGCCTGCACCCACACCCTCACCTCCACCGTTCTCCACTCCATCCAGCAATGTCTCTCAGCGCAGCGTTCAGCTGTCGCTAAAACAAGCATTGGAGCGAAAGTGCAAATACACCACTACCCACCCGCATGCATAAGCGTTAAACGTACACATTGCCAAATTAATCAGTCTGGAGATGCTACCGTACAGGATTTGGAAACAGAGGCTTTCAAAAACATGATGGCGGCGGCGGTCCCGTGCTACTTGAGCCCCATTTGCCACTATTTTGTGCCGTCCCAGCCCTACACCAGCACATCTCCTGAAACATAAATCGTGCCCTTACCAACGCGGTACTGGGAAGGTCCACTTAACCACGCACATGTGGACAAGTACTGGCGGGCAGGGCCAGTAAATCTCCCTGACGGCACATTGGGTGAATTTGGTGGAGACTAGGACCGAGTCAGAGCCTGGGACCGCTCACGTCCTACCCACACTCAGAATAGCGGGTCCTACCTCGGTGCTGGTATCTGTAGCGTTTTATGCCACCTCCTCCAAACCCTCCCCCTCCTCCTCCTCCGACACCTCTACCTCTCAATTAAGAAGTGTGAGCACGTCGCCAGCAGTCAGTAGTGCGCGGCAGCACAGCGATGGGCAAGTGTCAGCAAGCCGTGCTGAAACTAATCAGCTTAGGTGACAAGAGGAACATGGCCCCCAAGCTGTTGCAGGGTCTGACAGAGCAGACCGACCTCTGACCTCGCCACTGAGCCTCCAACCGGGCATGGTCGTGTGTCACAGCGGCCGTAACCGGGTGGTGGCTCTGCAGCTCGGCAGCCTCACACACGTGCCATGCCTAGCCCACGTCTTCAATCTGGTGGTTTAGCGGTTTCTGAAAAACTACCATCACTAGTCTGTCCTCCTCAGCAAGGTGCGCCGCGTCTGCTCACATTTCCGCAAGTCCACCACGGATGCTGCCACCCCAAGGTCCCTGCAACATTGGTTTCAGCTGCCAGAGCCCTGACTGATGTGCGATGTGCCCACACGCTGGAATTCTATGCTGCATATGTTGGCCAGGCTGTACGAGCAGCGTAGAGCAATAGTGGAATACCAGCTGCAACACGGGTGGCGTAGTGGTAGTCCACCTCCCCATTTCTTTACTCAGAAGTGGGCATGGATGGCAGATATCTGCCAGGTTCTCAGAAACTTTGAGGAGTCTACCCAGATGGTGAGCTGAAATCATTAGCATTACCATCCAGCTGCTTTGCCTGCTGAGAAGTTTGTTGCAAAGCATAAAGGCCGATGCTTTGCGGTTGGAACAGGAGATGGGGGATGACAGTATGTCACTTGATAGCCAGACCACCCTAATGTCTATATCTCAGTGTGTTTTGGAGGAGGGGAAGAGACAGCTGGGCACACTGCACAGGCTACCCATGCTGCTTGCCTCTCATCTGTTAAGCATGCATGGGGTGTAGAGGAGGAGGTTCATGAATGCCATCTTCCTAGTGAGGACAGTGATGTGTTGCGCACTGGTACCCTGGCACACATGGCTGACTTCATGTTAGGCTGCCTTTTTTTGTGACGCTCGTGTTAGACGCATTCTGACAAACAGGGGTTACTGGGTGTACACCCTTTTCAACCCACGGTATGAGGAGAACCTTTCCACTCTCATTCCCGAAGAGGAAAGGGGTTCGAGAGTGATGCAATACCACAGAGCCCTGGTGGACAAACTGATGGTAAACTTCCCATCTGACAGCACTAGCGGCAGAAGGCGCAGTTCCAAGGGCAAAGTAGCAGGGAAGGCGTGGAGATCAGGCAGCATGTCCAGCGCAGGCAGTGGAACACTCTCGAAGGCCTTTGCCAGCTTTATGGCTCCCCAGCAAGACTGTGTCACCACTCCCAAGTCAATGCTGAGTCGAAGGGAGCATTGTAAAAAGATGGTAAGGGAGTATGCAGCCGATTGTACCACCGTCCTCCGTGATGCTTCTGCTCCATACAACAATTGGATGTCAAAGCTGAACACGTGGCACCAACTTGCGCTTTTAGCCCAGGAGGTGCTGGCCTGCCCTGCCGCTAGCGTCTTGTCGGAGAGGGTGTTTAGTACAGCTGGGGAAATCATCACGGATAAGCGAACCCGCCTGTCAACTGCTAGTGCCGACATGCTTTCACTTATAAAGATGAACAAAGGCTGGATTTCCCCAGACTTCTTTTCTCCACCGGCCGAGAGCAGCGGAACCTAATGATTCTTTTTGCTGCAACCGGATAAATAAGCATTCTCTATCACCGGAAATAAGGGGGAATTAGCTTTGTCAATCGCTATCGGATATTACTACTCCTCCTCCTCCTAAAACAGCATTTCATCACGTTGAACTGCCAATTTTTCTGTGGCCTAAAAGGCTCAGCTTATAATTTTTTTACAATTTTTCAAAGTTTCAAAAGTATTGATACTTTAACAGAAATCATTTTTTTTCACAGGGCTGCCTCCAGGCTCTGTAACAAATTAAGCAACAGTGAGCTGTATCTTCAAAAAATGTTTATGCATCACACCTGCCCTCGCGGTTACGCAATTTTTCAGTGGTACTCTTGTACTCTTGGTACACCAATTTTTCTAGCCCTCGCCTATAATGTTATCTAACTAATTTTTTTTTTAACTTTGCTACAGAAATGTTACTGGGGTCTGCCCATACCTTTGCTAAAGAAATGTTACTGGGGTTTGCCTATACCTTTACCACAGAAATGTTACAGCGGTCTGCCTATATTTTTACTACAGGAATATTACAGGGGTCTGCCCATACTTCTGCTACAGAAATGTTACAGGGGTCTGCCCATACTTTTGCTATAGAAATGTTTCTGTCGTCTGCCTATACGTTTGCTACAGAAATGTTACTGGGGTCCGCCTATCCTTTTACTACAGAAATGTTAAAGGGGTCTGCCTATACTTCTGCTACAGAAATGTTACAGGGGTCTGCATAAACTTTTGCTACAGAAATGTTACGGGGGTCTGCCTATACCTTTGCTACTTGAATGTTACAGGGGTCTGTCTATACTTCTGCTACAGGAATGTAACTTGTGTCCGCCTATACTTTTAGTACATGAATGTTACAGGGGTCCGCCTATACTTTTACTACAGGAATTCTACAGGGGTCTGCCTATACATCTGCTACAGAAATGTTACTGGGGTCTGCCTATACTTCTGCTACAGAAATGTTACAGGGGTCTGCCAATACTTTTACTACTGAAATGTTACTGGGGTCTGCTTATACTTCTGCTACAGGAATGTTACTGGCGTCCGCCTATGCTTTTCCTACAGAAATGTTACAGGGGTCTGCCTTAACTTTTGCAACAAAAATGTTACAGGGGTCTGTCTATACTGTGGGTGCACAAAGACTTCCCATCGTGGTGTTTTACCTATCTGGCACAAATGTACTAACTGACTAGGGGAGGAATGTGGGCCGAGAGGGTGAAACTCTGCCATGTTTGGGCACTCTGATTCCTTCCTGTGTAATACCATCTTTGTGCACTGACAGCATAGGTAAGTCCAAGGAACTCAAAGATTTTCTCTTGCGATGTTGAGCTATCTGACACTTACACAGAATGAATTGTGTGGGGACACATGGATTTCCCATTGCTATGCAACTTAGGGCACCTTGTTATGCCACCTCCTTCTCCTGCTTGGGTGTGAGCTGAGGTGGAGGTCCCTGGCAGCGTGAAACTGCCTTGTTTAGGTGCTGTGATTTCTTTATGTGTAATACTTTCCTTGGGTTCCTTTGGCTCGCCTATGCTGTGGGTGCACAAAGACTTCCCATAGCGCTGTTTTCCTGTCTGGCACAAAAACACTGACTGACTTGGGTAGGGTGCAGAGTGCAGATGGCTTTTTCTATTGCATCTGTGACACCTACACAGAATGAATAGCATGTGGACATTGCTATGTAACTCAGGGCACCTTGGGTCACACAAGGTGGAGGCTGGTACCGAGCCTGACCCAGGACCCGTTCGCATGCTTCCCACACAGAGTATTGCGGGTCCTACCTCAGTCATGGTTTCTTGGGCTATTTATGCCACCTCCTCCTACTTGGGGTCTGGTGATCTGCGTTGGCCTGCATAGATTATCTGTCGTGCTACAAATTACCACTGTTATCCGAGATACAGGATTTGAGCATTCACAGGGAGCGTTAGTGATTTCATGAGACTTTCACAGGGTTACTGTGGTGGTTACTTTTGCGACACCTCCTGCTTCAAACCAATCTTTGGTGTTAGTATGTGCTGCTGCATAGTAGAGATGTGTACAAGTGCTGGCACCTGAGTCCCCTTTATGCCCCCCTTTGTGGCTCCTGACAATTTTGTGACGGAGGTGTTACGGAATTGGAATGATGATCGTACGTCAATTTATCATTAATTCTCAACAGCATCGTGGGCTATCGCCCACACTTTCAAAGAGGGTCGCTGCCTGGCCCTGCCAACCCTCTGCAGTGTGCGCCTCCAGTTCCTCCTCATCGCATACACACTTAGAAATAGACATGAGGGTGGTATAGCTATGAAGCAAACATGTGGCATGAGACAAGCTGAAAACTGAGCAGAAAAAAATTTGTGTGCGCTATGGATGCAGGGTCGTGTGTGTGTGTGGGAGGGGGGGGGGGTGGACTGCAATGCCAGCATGTAACCCAGTAGAAGAGGCAGCAGTGTCACCCGCAGGCAGTGATTGTCGTTGGTTGCAGGTAGTGTGGTGCTTAGCTAAGATGTGCCAGCGCATGTGCCTTGCTAATGAGAGTTTGTCCTAAGTGAATTGTTAGGGGGGTGAGCGCCAGACTATTGCCCCCATTTTGGCTTAATAGTGGGACCTGGGAGCCTGGGATGCAGCCATGCATGCTGCCCCTGCCCTTCTCTATCCGTTTCTTTTGCGTTTTCATGACTTTCTGATGTTTTCTGGTGTTTCACAAGTCATCAGGTATGCGGAGCATCGGTCCTATACAAAAATGCACGAGTCGAGTAGTGACATCAATAGGGTTTATTACTCGAAACGAGCTCTCGAGTATTACGAAAAGTTCGACCCGAGCAACGAGCACCCTAGCATTTTGATGCTCGCTCATCTCTAATAATTAACATTGCCAGAAACATTGCTTATTTGCTGACTTCAGGAGTTAAACTTTATAAAGCACCCTCTTAATTGCAAGAAAGTTCATTCAAATGTGTGCTATCCATTTTGTTTTATTCTTGGATTACTTGAGCCATTGACGGTGTGGCTTTAGATTAAGCACCATGCAGATTTCATACTTGGAGGTGCTACAGTGGGAGTTAATTCTTCTGAAACCAGGTCTTGGTGGATTCTGAAGTATGCTTGGGATCAATGTCTCTAATGCATCTAATTCCTCCATAAACTAAAAAGCTATACACGTGGAACACCAAAAACAGGTGAATTGCATAACAGTCTCATCTGGGACTCACAGGCAGACATAATTCCCAGACTGACAAATGACCCAAAACACTTATCTAGGATACCAGCATGCATACACTGATGGAATAGATTAGGTATGTGATATTGGTTCATTTTTTGGCCAAAACACCTAAGCCCATGAGCCCGCTTCAGGGGGCCTCGTTGTCTTGTGGTTCTATACTCTAACAAGACAGCAACCACGTGAAACCTGCCTGTATGCGGGATGATCCCCTCTGGAACCTAGGGACTTACCTCACCCTAGATGGTAAACGGTCCAAGCAGCACAGGACACAGTTCACACGAACACACCAGGGATTGTATACTACACATAACACCATTTACACTGAACAGGACTCCCATGTCCAGCCACCTGCAGGGACATTCAGTACATATCACTCTACACACCTACACAACAATATACTTTAATGCATATACCAGGGTAGTGGGCAACCAGCATCCTCTAGAAAGAGAGGCTGGTTTATATGTACAGCAGACCAGTGGGGATAGGCTGGTTGGAGAACACCACATCCAGCTAGCTCAATAATCCCACACCTGTGTAATTGTGCTCCAGTAAATCCATAGAACTACAGGTCCCAGAAACACAACCTGTCAGTTGGAAGGTCAAATGATGTCCACACTTTAGCTTTCTCACAGAAAGCATGAAGTTTTTCTTCTAGGATTTCTTGATACTTGAAATCCATCTTGCCTTCCACACATTGCAGGTTTCCAGTGGTAGAGGAAGCAAATCATCACCGAGCCATCGCCATGCTTCACTATATGCAGGGTGTTCTTTTTAGCGTAAGCTTCATTCTTCCTCCTCCAGTTTTAGAGGAGCATTAAGGCCTTCAGTGTTTAGTGTTTGCTTTACTCTGCAAACAGAATCCTAATTGTCTGCTGCCACGACATCTTGCTACAGATCTTTTGGAGTCGTTGGAGAGTTTTTCACAATCTGCCTCCTCGGGAATCTGGTGGTAGCCAGTGATCATTCCCTCTGTACGTCAACGCATCCTCCAAAATACAAGGTCTTTCACGGCTGCACTGAATTGAAAAAAAAAAAAAGGAATGACCAGTGTAGCACAAAATAGGAAATGATTTAGTGGTTCCTAAGGCTACAATTAGCTATGTCACCAAGAGGTTAAAAATGTACTTAGGGCAACTGAATTATGTGCCAAATATATTCATTAGAGAGAAATATTTAAAAAGAACAATAAAACTTTACAGGATGGTTTTTGCGAATGTATTTTTTCCTATTTTAGGGTGCGTTCACACGAACGTATATCGGCTCGGTTCTCACACCGAGCCGATATACGTTGTCCTCATGTGCAGGGGGGGAGGCTGGAAGAGCCCAGGAGCAGGAACTGAGCTCCCGCCCCCTCTCTGCCTCCCCTCCACCCCTCTGCACTATTTGCAATGAAGAGAGGCGGGGTGGGGGCGGGGCTAATTCACGGGACCTTAGCCCCGCCCCGCCCGCTTCCTCCCATTGAAAATAGTGCAGAGGGGCGGAGAGGAGGCAGAGAGGGGGCTGGAGCCTCAGTTCCTGCTTCTGGCTCTTCCAGGCTCCCCCACTGCAGACGAGGAGGACGTATATCGGCTCGGCGTGGAAACCGAGCCGATATACGCTCTTGTGAACGCACCTTTAATGTAATAATATGCCAGACTGAATTTGTGAGCTTTTGGGGAATATAACACTGGCTGTTGAAGCCTGAATCTAAATGAGGTCCAAGAACTGCGGTAATGTCATCAGTATTCTCAAAATCCACAGAAATATCACTTATTAATACTAATATTACTAGAAATCGTCGTTTCTGCAGTTATTATAATAGCAAAGTATCATTGAAGGTGGTTTCCTTTTGTTTAGATCCCAGTATCCCGCTGTTCCAACCAATGTCCACCTGGAAGCAGGAAAAAGACAAGAGAAAACACAACCCATGCCTGCTGCTATGACTGCGACACATGTTCAGAAGGAGAGATATCCAATATAACCGGTATATGAGGCTAAAGTGATGATATCATGTGTAGTGATGATTGATATGATGATACTTTTTCCAGTATCACATGGTCATCGTATATATACATATTCTGGTGGATGGAATACAATAGACAAATCCTGTTAGGTTCTTATATTCTCCATGAATAATTCTCTCTATAGGTAAACTAACACAAATGCATGATAAAAGGACCAACCACTGCAATGTACTATACCAGTACTATAATTGATGCATTATGGGTGGAGGACCCCATTACAGATTTTGCATGTGGGCCCAGCAGTCACAAGTTACACCACTGTACATGTATATAATTGGAGGCTGAACCCTAATTTCCTCTGGTTGAGCTGAGGAACCTTGATCCGGCACTGACAATATTATGTTCTTGCTACTTTTAGATGCTGATAACTGCATTAAATGTCCAGATGATGAATGGTCAAATGAAAAGAGAGACCAATGCCAACCTAAAATCATAGAATTCATCTCTTATCACGATGACACAATTGCTGCAGTTTTCTCATTTCTTTCAATCTTTGGCTGTCTTATAACTAGTTTGGTACTTGGAATATTTATTTACTACCAAGACACTCCTATTGTTAAAGCTAATAACCGAAACCTGAGTTATCTCCTCCTGGTCTCCATCATCCTGAACTTCCTCTCCATATTCTTGTTTCTTGGTCGTCCTATCGATGTAACTTGCAGATTACGTGAGACCACTTTTGGAATCATCTTCTCAATAGCCATTTCTTCACTTCTTGCCAAGACTGTTATGGTCTGTGTTGCATTTAAATCCACTAAACCTGGAAGCCCTTGGAGAAAATGGTTGGGTGTGAAGCTGCCCTATACCATAGTGTTATTGGGTTCATCTATTCAGGTTGTTATCTGTTTGATCTGGTTATCAATCTCTCCCCCATTCCAAGACCTGGACACTCAGTCTTATCCTGGTAAGATTATCATTCAGTGTAATGAAGGTTCTGTTATTGGATTCTACTCTGTATTGGGGTATATGGGGCTCCTGGCAGCAGTGAGCTTTGTTCTGGCTTTCATGGTGAGGACATTACCTGACAGTTTTAATGAGGCCAAGTACATCACCTTCAGCATGCTGCTGTTCTGCAGTGTCTGGATCTCCATGATCCCAGCTCATCTGAGTACCAGAGGGAAATACATGGTGGCAGTGGAGATATTTGCAGTAATGGTGTCCAGCGCTGGACTTCTAGGTTGTTTTTTCTTTCCAAAATGTCATATAATTTTGTATAAATGTGAAATGAATAAAAAAACCTTCATATTTAGTAAGAATATCTAGAAATATCTGCAAAATCCCAATGTTTCCTGCTAATAATGATAAATGATGTATATCAACCATGTAGAAAGTACATATATAAAATAGTATGGATTTACATATAAAAAAAGCTAAAACTATTACAGACTTCTGATTAGGAAATACAAACATATAAGATTTATTAAAATTCTAATTACATGATGCAAAAAATTATAATGAATATGTTGCAGTTATTGATATGTAGCCTTTGTCAAATTACTAAGCAAAGGAAATAGTATAGGTAACCCAAATAGACTTTACTATAAATTTTTGGGCCAAGTGTATTTTGTAAACTACCTTCTATATGTCATGTGGTCTTACAGATTTTGTCTAACTACAATTATTTAGAGCTGTTTTTAGACCTCAGGCAACTTATCCATCCACAAGATGAGAATAATGTATCTGAATGGATCATGAGGACAGCTGATGTTGAGTCACACATTTCTTCTACCTGAGCTAGCATGAGAGGGGTATAGAGAAATGTAGTGAAATCTGACAGTGAGAATTTACTCATTTTTAAATACGTTTATAGAAAACACAGAAAACATGATAATTCCTAGCTATTACATATAACAATGCCACCTCAGTTGCATTCTTGAGATGTTTGATCCAGCAGTACAGTGCTACCAGTCTAAAAAGTCTTACTTATCCCTCCGTGGTGGTCCATGACAGTGATGGTCACAGTTCTTTAATATTAGCACAAAACATTAATAAGAGGCCTTATAAGTATTAGTGGTGTCCCAAGAATGATTCACACAGAGTTACCATGACAGAGATACATCAATGTGCCCTTAAACACTACAGGTCATAGTACCCACTAACATAGTACTTTCCACAGTGTCTCATGAATGCTAGTCCCTCATCAATGCCAGTCACAGTTCTTCAATGAATAAGTCAGTATGTTTACAGGTGTCAGGAATATGCGCACATTGTGTACATCATTATCTAGACTGCATTTTTGTCTCTTTCAGCCATTTATGAACTTTGAGTATACTTTGAGACAACCTTTTTTTTTACAGGAGAAGAGAGACAAAATCATGCTTAATGTGCAGGATCAGCACTTTTGGTTGTGTAACAGGACACAGCTGTGCTCATGAGTTTCGCTTTCTGCCTTGTGCCAGAGTACACTATTAGTTTATGTCTCAAGGACTAAGAACTTAATGCATAGACATTTGTGCTAGTATGGTATAGTATAGAAGTTCTACTTTCGAGAGCTAAGACAGAAACTCCTCATGACAGGTCGCTCAAGAAGACTGTAAGGGAGGCAATAAGTGAAACAAAGAAAGTGTTTAAATTACTAAAACAAATAGACTGAAGAAGCGCTAAAAACATACAGGAAAAAAAACTAAGTAAGAAAGAGATTAAAAAATTAAAAGGAAGAGGCAGAGATACTGATTGCCAAAGAGAGCAAAAATAACCCTCAACTATTTTTCTCAAGTCGTCTCCACGACAGCACCACCTGAGAGATAGCCTCCTCCTGGTTGGACAGGAACACACCAAGAGGTTAAAAAGCTCCCCCCTTTCCCACCTTCCTCAGTGTCTTCCTGTCCTGTCAGGAGGCAGGATCCCCAAGAGGTGCTGGTTGAGATGCTAGCATGGAGACCACTTACAGCGTATCGGAGGGCAGTGGGTTTGCCTTTCCTCCCTTCCGGATGGATGACTCCCGGGACGCCACATGAGGTAGTATCCCCCGGGCCAGGTTCCTCCCACGGCAGCCCATGGGGGGGTTCAAAGCGGGAGCCCCAGTCCTCCTCCTCCTCCAGTATAGGACCGGACGCGGCACTCCTGGAGTCCCTTTGATGCGTCAAAGGGGGGCGGGGCACCGCGTCATGTGCCCAGCGTGGTGATGTCATCACGCAAGCGTCGCGGGATGCAAAGAGGGGGCGGGGCTTGGTGCGGAGGTGCCAAATTTAAAAATTTAAATGGAGGAAAGGAACCTGGGTGAACAGAAAAGTTGTAAGGTAAGCTATCGCTATTAGGCTGGCTTAAGATTGCTTCTAAGTGTCTGCAGCACTTAAATCACAGATGAGTGTTTCATCAATGGACATTGCTGAGACCTCAGCCACAGCGGTGCCGTAAGTAGCCAGTGCGGCAAAATGTTATGCAAAAGATCCAATGTATAAATGTTTGGAATGTTGCATTCTTATCCGCGAAAACTCTGTTTGTCTGCCAGAGGGATAAAAAAGACGCCCCTCCCAGAACAAAACCCAAAAAGTGTGCAGAGTGCGGGTCAAGGCTGCCAGCTACATACGAGAGGCCTCTATGCAAGGCATGTGTAGCCAGGCTGGTTAAGGAGGAATCGGGGGGATTCCTGGAAGACGTCAGGAAGCTGGTTAAGGAGGAGTTGCGATCAGCTCTGACGTTGCAAATAGCGCCACCAGCGGGGGCATCCAGGGCTAAACGCCCGAAAAGGGCGTATAGCCCAGAAGAACTTTCAGACTCGGAGAGCTCAATCAGGCTAGAGCAGGAAGAACCAGCGCCCAAAGAGTCCTAAGATGATGAAGACTATAAAAATATTTATTCCACCAAGAAGACTTAGCGGAGCTCATTAAGTCTGTCGGGGCTACGCTTAAGATGGAGGAATCCAGAGAACCGCGTACTATACAGGACGAGATATTTGGGGGACTAGAGGAAAGATGTAGACACACCTTCCCAGTCCATAATAACACTTCTAAAATGATTCAAAAAGAATGGAAAAAGCCCGATGCGGGATCCTTCTCCACTGGGGGAGTTAAAAGAAGATACCCATTTGAGGACAAGGTGTGCGCGAGCTGGGAAGAAGTACCCAAGGTGGATGTCCCAGTGGCCAAGGTTGCTAAAAGAATGACCCTGCCCTTCGAGGACACCACGCAATTGAAGTATCCAATGGATCGGAAGGCTGAAGGCCTCTTGAAAAGGTCGTGGTAGGCAGCAGCGAAACTACTCAGACCAGTGGTCGCAGCCACTTGCGTGACCAGGACCCTAGGAGTGTGGTTGGAGCAGCTGGAGCTCCATATACTAAACAAAACTCCGAGGGAGCAGATTATAAACTCTCTCCCTATCCTAAGGATGGCCACTAACATTTTGGCGGACGCATCGGCAGAGACAGTAAAGGTCTCAGCAAAAGCCACAGCCCTGTCTAATTCTGCCAGAAGGGTCTTATAGCTAAAGTCCTGGTCGGGCGATTTAGCCTCTAAAAACAAGCTGTGTTCTCTTCCATTCCATGGGCAGTTTCTCTTTGGCCCAGACCTCAAGAAGGCGGCCGACAGGAAGAAGGGATTCCCAGAGGAAAGGCAACAGAGGGGGAGGACCTTTTTCGGGCCCCAGTGCAACAGCCCGAATCTTATCGAGGCAAAGACAAGACAGGCCGCTGGAGTTACCACCAGACAGGTAGAGGGAGAAATTTCCTCTTCAACCCCCACGGGGGTGATCCAACGAAACAGAGACCCTGACGCCATCCCAGTGGGGGCAAGGCTGTGGAGCTTTGCGGATCGATGGGCCGCGATCTGCGAGGGCGCATGGATCCCAAAAATCCTACAGCAGGGATAACAAATAGAAAATATGTCATCACAAGGGGCTCAGCACAACAATTACGCCTACTACAACAGAGCGTTCGGGAACTACAAGATTCAAACGCAATATCCTCTGTACCTCAGAACGAAGAGACCCGGGGCCACTACTCCAGGCTCTTGCTGATAAGAAAACCTTGCTGGAAATCTTGCATGATAATAAACCTGAAGCCTCTGAACGCCTTCATCAAATACCGGAAATTCAAGATGGAGTCAATCTCCTCAACAGAAAAGCTGATAACCAAGGGAGCCTGTATGGCATCTATAGATCTAAAAGTCGCGTACTTCCATGTGCCGATCCACAAGGATTCTCAAAAATACCTGAGGTTCGCGTTAGATATGGGAAGAAGAACAAGTCACCTGCTTTCCCTTCGGGATCCCCTCAGCGCCCCGAATCTTTACAAAAATCATGGCAGAGGGAGCTGAAAGAAATCCATCCTGATAATACCCTATCTGGATGGCATCTTCATTGTAGCAGAGTCCAGAGAGCTCCTAACAGAACACCTGTCGACAGTGCTCGATCAACTCCAATTCCTAGGATGGATAATAAATAGAGATGAGCGAGCACCAAAATGCTCTGGTGCTCGTTACTCGAGTCGAACTTCCCTCGATGCTCGAGGGTTCGTTTCGAGTAACGGACCCCCTTGAAGTCAATGGGCGACCAGAGCATTTTTGTATGGGACCTATGCTCCGCTATGGTTTTCATTTGTGAAAATCTGGGAAATTCAAGAAAGTGATGGGAACGACACAGAAACTGATAGGGCAGGCGAGGGGCTACATGTTGGGCTGCATCTCAAGTTCCCAGGTCCCACTATTAAGCCACAATAGCGGCAAGAGTGGGCCCCCCCAACAATTTTTACTTCTGAAAAACCCTCATTAGCAAGGCATACCTTAGCTAAGAACCACACTACCTCCAACAAAGCACAATCACTGCCTGCATGACACTCCACTGCCACTTCTCCTGGGTAACATGCTGCCCAACCGCCCAACACGACGCAGCGTCTGCTGCACACACAAAAGTGTCACTGCGCTCCTTTCAGCTACCCCCATGCCACACGCTCACTTCATAGCCACACCACCCTCATGTCAATTTATAATTGCCTCTGTGATGAGAAGGAACCGGAGGCACACACTGCAGAGGGTTGGCAGGGCCAGGTAGCGACCCTCTTTAAAAGGGGCGGGGCGATAGCCCACAATGCAGTTGAGAATCACTGACAAATCGACGTTCGATCTTCATTCCAATCCTGTGCCACCTCCGTCCGGAGCTGCAAATGTAGCCAAGAGTTACGTAGTGATGGGGAATCCATGTGCCCACAAAGTGCTCATTCTGTCTAGGTGTCAGGTGGCTCAATCCACACTGCAAGGGCAAAGCCATCTGAACTATGCCCCCTTTCCAAGTCACTCAGTGTCTTAGTGGCAGGTAAAGCACCGCGATGGGAACTAAATAGAGATGAGCGAACGTAGTCGTCCGAGCTTGATACTCGTTCGAGTATTAGCATGTTCGAGATGCTCGTTACTCGTCACGAGTACCACACGATGTTCGAGGTACTTTCACTTTCATCTCTGAGACGTTAGCGCGCTTTTCTGGCCAATAGAAAGACAGGGAAGGCATTACAACTTCCCCCTGCGACGTTCAAGCCCTATACCACCCCCCTGCAGTGAGTGGCTGGCGAGATCAGGTGTCACCCGAGTATAAAAATCGGCCCCTCCCGCGGCTCGCCACAGATTTGTTCTGACATAGAGGAGGGAAAGTGCTGTTGGTGCCGGAGCTGCTATAGGGAGAGTGTTAGGAGTATTTTAGGCTTCAAGAACCCCAACGGTTCTTCTTAGGGCCACATCTAACCGTGTGCAGTACTGTGGAGGCTGCTTTTTGCAGTGTTGCACAATTTTTTTTTTTGGTATATCGGCCGTGCAGAGCATTGCGCCCTGCAGTAATTAGTCATACTCCAGGGCCAGAAGTGGTGGTTAGGCAGGGACAGAAGACATATATTGTGAGGCAGGGACAGAAGACATATATTGTGAGGCAGGGACAGAAGACATATTTATTGAATATAGGCAGTGGGCCTTAGCAAAAACATTTGGGGAAAAAAATCTATTTGGGCTGCCTGTGACTGTCCTCAGTGTACTGGGTCTGTGCTGGGTGTAGTTGTCCTCCTAATTCATACGCAGCCAGCTAAGTGTTACAGCAGGCTTGCGCAAAATTATTTCCTGGCTCTGTGTTGGCTGTTAAATCACCGCTGTATTCCAGTCCACAGTGCAACAGAGTGCAGTTATTTGACATACTCCAGGGCCAGTAGTGGTGACGCAGAGAGAGAAGACATATACAGTGTATATAGGCAGTGGGCCTTTCCAAAAACATTTGGGGAAAAAAATCTATTTGGGCTGCCTGTGACTGTCCTCAGTGTACTGGGTCTGTGCTGGGTGTAGTTGTCCTCCTAATTCATACGCAGCCAGCTAAGTGTTACAGCAGGCTTGCGCAAAATTATTTCCTGGCGTTCCGTAAGCGAAGACAGCCTCCAACCATAGGCCAATAAGCGGCACATTTAATTACAGCGTTCTGTTTTTGCATTACTGGTAATACAACATGAAAATGAGCAGTGTGAGCAGGTCCTGTCGTGGATGGCAGAAAGTGCATCCAGCAATCTATCGTCCACCCAGAGTACTGCGCCATCCACTGCTGCAACTCTGAATCCTCTGGCTGCTGCTCCTCCTTCCTCCCAGCCTCCTCACTCCATTACAATGACACATTCTGAGGAGCGGGCAGACTCCCAGGAACTGTTCTCGGGCCCCTGCTCAGATTGGGCAGCAATGGTACCTCTCCCACCACAGGAGTTTATCGTGACTGATGACCAACCTTTGGAAAGTTCCCGGGGTCCGGGGGATGAGGCTGGGGACTTCCGGCAACTGTCTCAAGACCTTTCAGTGGGTGAGGAGGACGATGACGATGAGACACAGTTGTCTTGCAGTGAGGTAGTAGTAAGGGCAGTAAGTCCGAGGGAGGAGCGCACAGAGGATTCGGAGGAAGAGCAGCAGGACGATGAGGTGACTGACCCCACCTGGTTTGCTATGCCTACTGAGGACAGGTCTTCAGAGGGGGAGGCAAGGGCAGCAGCAGGGCAGGTTGCAAGAGGCAGTGCAGTGTCCAGGGGTAGAGGCAGGGCCAGACCGAATAATCCACCAACTGTTTCCCAAAGCGCCCCCTTGCGCCATGCCACCCTGCAGAGGCCGAGGTGCTCAAAGGTCTGGCAGTTTTTTACTGAGAGTGCAGACGACCGACGAACAGTGGTGTGCAACCTTTGTCGCGCCAAGATCAGCCGGGGAGCCACCACCACCAGCCTCACCACCACCAGCATGCGCAGACATATGATGGCCAAGCACCCCACAAGGTGGGACGAAGGCCGTTCACCGCCTCCGGTTTGCACCGCTGCCTCTTCCCCTGTGCCCCAACCTGCCATTGAGATCCAACCCCCCTCTGAGGACACAGGCACTACCGTCTCCTGGCCTGCACCCACACCCTCACCTCCGCTGTCCTCGGCCCCATCCACCAATGTCTGTCAGCGCACCGACTGCTGTGCGACATGCCCACACGGTGGAACTCTACGCTCCACATGTTGGCCAGGCTCTATGAGCAGCGTAGAGCTATAGTGGAATACCAACTCCAACATGGGCGGCGCAGTGGGAGTCAGCCTCCTCAATTCTTTACAGAAGAGTGGGCCTGGTTGGCAGACATCTGCCAGGTCCTTGGAAACTTTGAGGAGTCTACCCAGATGGTGAGCGGGGATGCTGCAATCATTAGCGTCACCATTCCTCTGCTATGCCTCGTGAGAAGTTCCCTGCAAAGCATAGAGGCAGACGCTTTGCGCTCGGAAACAGAGCCAGGGGAAGACAGTATGTCGCTGGATAGTCAGAGCACCCTCCTGTCTATATCTCAGCGCGTTGAAGAGGAGAAGGAGGAGCATGAGGAGGATGAGGAGGAGGGGGAAGAGACAGCTTGGCCCACTGCTGAGGGTACCCATGCTGCTTGCCTGTCATCCTTTCAGCGTGTATGGCCTGAGGGGGAGGAGGAGGAGGATCCTGAAAGTGATCTTCTTAGTGAGGACAGCCATGTGTTGTGTACAGGTACTCTGGCACACATGGCAGACTTCATGTTAGGATGCCTTTCTCGTGACCCTCGCGTTATACGCATTCTGGCCACAACGGATTACTGGGTGTACACATTGCTCGACCCACGGTATAAGGAGAACTTTTCCACTCTGATACCCGAAGAGGAAAGGGGTTCGAGAGTGATGCTATACCACAGGACCCTGGCGGACAAGTTGATGGTAAAATTCCCATCCGACAGCGCTAGTGGCAGAAGGCGCAGTTCCGAGGGCCAGGTAGCAGGGGAGGCGTGGAGATCAGGCAGCATGTACAGCACAGGCAGGGGAACACTCTCTAAGGCCTTTGACAGCTTTCTGGCAATTTTTCTGAGGTACATTAGTACTGTTGGTACACCAATTTTTTTGGGCCCTCGCCTACAGTGTAATCCTAGTCATTTTTAAGGGCTTCACCTGCACTCATGGTGCAGCAAGGTGTGTGGGGTTGGCCTACACTTTTGCTACATAAATGTACTGCTGCTTCGGAATTGTTACTGGGGCCTGTCTTGACTGCTACTATTACTGAAATGGAACTAAGACTGTGCTCCCCCTATACTGCTGCTTCGGAATTGTTACTGGGGCCTGTCTTGAGTGCTACTATTACTGAAATGGAACTAAGACTGTGCTCCCCCTATACTGCTACTAGTGATATGTTACTGGGGCCTGTCTAGACTGCTACTATTACTGAAATGGAACTAAGACTGTGCTCCCCCTATACTGCTGCTTTAGTTTTAGTTTAGTTCTAGAGATGAGCAAGCACCAAAATGCTCGGGTGCTCGTTACTCGGGACGAAATTATCACAATGCTCGAGGGTTCGTTTCGAGTAACGAACCCCATTGAAGTCAATGGGCGACCCGAGCATTTTTGTATATCGCCGATGCTCGCTAAGGTTTTCATTTGTGAAAATCGGGGCAATTCAAGAAAGTGATGGGAACGACACAGCAACGGATAGGGCAGGTGAGGGGCTACATGTTGGGCTGCATCTCAAGTTCCCAGGTCCCACTATTAAGCCACAATAGCGGCAAGAGTGCCCCCCCCCCAACAATTTTTACTTCTGAAAAGCCCTCATTAGCAATGCATACCTTAGCTAAGCACCACACTACCTCCAACAAAGCACAATCACTGCCTGCATAACACTCCACTGCCACTTCTCCTGGGTTACATGCTGCCCAACCCCCCCCCCCCCCCCCGCACGACCCAGTGTCTACAGCGCACACCAAACTGTCCCTGCGCACCCTTCAGCTGCCCTCATGCCACGCCACACTCATGTCTATTTATAAGTGCATCTGCCATGAGGAAGAACTGCAGGCACACACTGCAGAGGGTTGGCATGGCTAGGCAGCGACCCTCTTTAAAAGGGGCGGGGCGATAGCCCACAATGCTGTACAGTAGCAATGAGAAATCCAATCCTGTGCCACCTCCATCAGGAGCTGCACACGTGGGCATAGCAATGGGGAACCTATGTGCCACACACTATTCATTCTGTCAAGGTGTCTGCATGCCCCAGTCAGACCGAGTTTTTTTATAAATAGTTACAGCTAGGTACAACTCCGCAATGGGAATTCCGTGTGCACCCACAGCATGGGTGGCTTCCTGGAACCCACCGGCGGTACATAAATATATCCCATTGCATTGCCCATCACAGCTGAGGTAATGTCGTGCTTACTGCAAGTGGGCTTCGGCCCACACTGCATGCCCCAATCAGACTGGGGTTCTTTAAAAGTGGACACATGCAGTTACAACTCCGTGTGGACCCACGGCATGGGTGGCTCCCTGGAACCCACCGGCTGTACATAAATGTATCCCATTGCAGTGCCCAACACAGCTGATGTAACATAAGCTTTAATGCAGGTGGGCAAAAAATTAATTGGATTACACTGTAGGCGAGGGCCCCAAAAAATTGGTGTAAAAATTTGGTGGAAAAATTGCCCATGCCCAACCAAGAGGGCAGGTGAAACCCATTAATCGCTTTCGTTACTGTGGCTTAATTTGTAACTAGGCCTGGAGGCAGCCCAGTTAAAATAAAAATTGGTTCAGGTGCAAGTTTCAACGCTTTAATGAGCATTGAAACGTATAAACATTGTTTACAAAAGTAATATGACTGAGCCTTGTGGGCCTAAGAAAAATTGCCCGTTCGGCGTGATTACGTGAGGTTTCAGGAGGAGGAGCAGGAGGAGGAGGATGAATATAATACACAGATTGATGAAACTAAAAGGTCCACGTTTTTTATGGTGATAGAGAACGATGCTTCCATCCGCGGGTGCAGCCTACGTATTTTTTAGGTACCGCTGCTGTCCGCTGGTGGAGAAGAGAAGTCTGGGGAAATCCAGGCTTTGTTCATCTTTATGAGTGTAAGCCTGTCGGCACTGTCAGTTGACAGGCGGCTACGCTTATCCGTGATGATTCCACCAGCCGCACTAAACACCCTCTCTGACAAGACGCTAGCCGCAGGGCAAGCAAGCACCTCCAGGGCATACAGCGCGAGTTCAGGGCACGTGTCCAGCTTCGACACCCAGCAGTTGTATGGAACAGAGGCGTCACAGAGGACGGTCGTGCGATCGGCTACGTACTCTCTCACCATCCTTTTACAGTGCTCCCGCCGACTCAGCCTTGACTGGGGAGCGGTGACACAGTCTTGCTGGGGAGCCAGAAAGCTGGCAAAGGCCTTGGAGAGTGTTCCCCTGGCTGCGCTGTACATGCTGCCTGATCTCTGCGCCTCGCCTGCTACCTGGCCCTCGGAACTGCGCCTTCTGCCACTAGCGCTGTCAGATGGGAATTTTACCATCAGTTTGTCCGCAAGGGTCCTGTGGTATAGCATCACTCTCGAATCCCTTTCCTCTTCGGGTATGAGAGTGGAAAGGTTCTCCTTATACCGTGGGTCGAGCAGTGTGTACACCCAGTAATCCGTAGTGGCCAGAATGCGTATAACGCGAGGGTCACGAGAAAGGCATCCTAACATGAAGTCAGCCATGTGTGCCAGGGTACCTGTACGCAACACATGGCTGTCCTCACTAGGAAGATCACTTTCAGGATTCTCCTCCTCCTCAGGTCATACATGCTGAAAGGATGACAGGCAAGCAGCATGGGTACCCTCAGCTGTGGGCCTGGCTGTCTCTTCCCACTGTTCCTCCTTAGGCTCCTCACCCTCCACCTCCTCTTCCTCCTCCTCAACGTGCTGAGATATAGACATGAGGGTGCTCTGACTTTCCAGCGACATACTGTTTCCCCCGCCTCCATTTCCGAGCGCAAAGCATCTGCCTTTATGCTTTGCAGGGAACTTCTCAAGAGGCAAAGCAGAGGAATGGTGACGCTAATGATTGCAGCATCGCCGCTCACCATCTGGGTAGACTCCTCAAAAGTTTCCAAGGACCTGGCAGATGTCTGTCAACCAGGCCCACTCTTCTGTAAAGAATTGAGGAGGCTGACTCCCACTACGCCGCCCATGTTGGAGTTGGTATTCCACTATAGCTCTACGCTGCTCATAGAGCCTGGCCAACATGTGGAGCGTAGAGTTCCACCGTGTGGGCACGTCGCACAGCAGTCGGTGCACTGGCAGACTAAACCAATGTTGCAGGGTACGCAGGGTGGCAGCGTCCGCGTTGGACTTGCGAAAATGTGCGCTGACCCGGCGCACCTTTACGAGCAGGTCTGACAAGTGTGGTTAGCTTTTCAGAAACCGCTGAACCACCAAATTAAAGACGTGGTCCAGGCATGGCACGTGCGTGAGGCTGCCGAGCTGCAGAGCCGTCACCAGGTTACGGCCGTTGTCACACACGACCATGCCCGGTTGGAGGCTCAGCTGCGAAAGCTAGCGGTCGGTCTGCTCTGTCAGACCCTGCAGCAGTTCGTTGGTCGTGTGCCTCTTCTCTCCTAAGCTGAGTAGTTTCAGCACAGCCTGCTGACGCTTGCCCACCGCTGTGCTGCCACGCCGCGCGACACCGACTGCTGGCGACATGCTGCTGCTGACACATCTTGATTGCGAGACAGAGGCTGCGTAGGAGGAGGAGGGTGGTTTAGTGGAGGAAGCATACACCGCCGCAGATACTAGCACCGAGCAGGGGCCCGCAATTCTGGAGGTGGGTAGGATGTGAGTGGTCCCAGGCTCTGACTCGGTCCCAGCCTCCATTAAATTCACCCATTGTGTCGTCAGGGAGATATAGTGGCCCTGCCCGCCTGTGCTTGTCCACGTGCCCGTTGTTAAGTCGACCTTGCCAGTAACCGCGTTGGTGAGGGCGCGTACAATGTTGCGGGAGACGTGGTTGTGCAGGGCTGGGACGGCACATCGGGAAAAGTAGTGGCGACTGGGAACCGAGTAGCGCGGGGCCGCCGCCGCCATCATGTTTTTGAAAGCCTCCATTTCCACAAGCCTATACGGCAACATCTCCAGGCTGATAAATTTGGCTATGTGCACGTTTAACGCTTGAGCGTGCGGGTGCGTGGCGGCGTATTTGCGCTTGCGCTCAAACACTTGCGCTAGCGACGGCTGGACGGTGCGCTGACAGACATTGGTGGATGGGGCCGAGGACAGCGGAGGTGAGGGTGTGGGTGCAGGCCAGGAGACGGTAGTGCCTGTGTCCTGAGAGGGGGGTTGGATCTCAGTGGCAGGTTGGGGCACAGGGGGAGAGGCAGCGGTGCAAACCGGAGGCAGTGAATGGCCTTCGTCCCACCTTGTGGGGTGCTTGGCCATCATATGTCTGCGCATGCTGGTGGTGGTGAGGCTGGTGGTGGTGGCTCCCCGGCTGATCTTGGCGTGACACAGGTTGCACACCACTGTTTGTCGGTCGTCTGCACTCTCAGTAAAAAACTGCCAGACCTTTGAGCACCTCGGCCTCTGCAGGGTGGCATGACGCGAGGGGGCGCTTTGGGAAACAGTTGGTGGATTATTCGGTCTGGCCCTGCCTCTACCCCTGGCCATCGCACTGCCTCTTCCAATCTGCCCTGCTGCTGCCCTTGCTTCCCCCTCTGAAGACCTGTCCTCAGTAGGCGTAGCAAACCAGGTGGGGTCAGTCACCTCATCGTCCTGCTGCTCTTCCTCTGAATCCTCTGTGCACTCCTCCCTCGGACTTACTGCCCTTACTACTACCTCACTGATAGACAACTGTGTCTCATCGTCATCGTCCTCCTCACCCACTGAAAGGTCTTGAGACCTGCCGGAAGTCCCCAGCCCCATCCCCCGGACCCTGGGAACTTTCAAAAGGTTGGGCATCGGTCACAACAAACTCCTCCAGTGGGAGATGATTCGGAACCATTGCTGCCCATTCTGGGCAGGGGCCCGAGAACAGTTCCTGGGAGTCTGCCTGCTCCTCAGAATGTGTAATTGTAATGGAGTGAGGAGGCTGGGAGGAAGGAGGAGCAGCAGCCAGAGGATTCAGAGTTGCAGCAGTGGACGGCGCAGAAGTGTGGGTGGTCGATAGATTGCTGGATGCACTTTCTGCCATCCACGACAGGACCTGCTCACACTGCTCGTTTTCTAATAAAGGTCTACCGCGTGGACCCATTAATTGTGAGATGAATGTGGGGACGCCAGAAACGTGCCTCTCTCCTAATCCCGCAGCAGTCGGCTGCGATACACCTGGATCAGGAGCTCGGCCTGTGCCCACACCCTGACTTGGGCCTCCGCGTCCTCGGCCGCGTCCACGTCCTCTAGGCCTACCCCTACCCCTCAGCATGGTGTATTACCAGTAGTGCTGAAACAGAACGCTGTAATTAAATGTGCCGCTTATTGGCCTGTGGTTGGAGGCTGACTTCGCTTACGGAACGCACAGCAGAGCCAGGAAAGAATTTTGCGCAAGCCTGCTGTAACACTTAGCTGGCTGCGTATGAATTAGGACAACTACCCCCAGCAGAGACCCAGTACACTGAGGACGGTCACAGGCAGCCCAAATAGATTTTTTTCCCCAAATGTTTTTGGAAAGGCCCACTGCCTATGTACACTAAATATGTCTTCTGTCCCTGCCTCACCCCTACTGGCCCTGGACTTTGTAAAATTACTGCAGATTCAGACAGTATCACTATGGACAGGAATACAGCGGTGATGTAACAGGCAACACAGAGCCAGGAAAGAATTCTGCGCAAGCCTGCTGTAGCACTTAGCTGGCTGCGTATGAATTAGGACAACTACCCCCAGCAGAGACCCAGTACACTGAGGACGGTCACAGGCAGCCCAAATAGATTTTTTTTCCCAAATGTTTTTGGAAAGGCCCACTGCCTATATACACTAAATATGTCTTCTGTCCCTACCTCACCACTATTGGCCCTGGACTATGTAAAATTACTGCAGGACGCAATGCTCTGCACGGCCGATATACAAAAAAAGAAATGTGCAACACTGCAAAAAGCAGACTCCGCACTACTGCACACGGCTAGATGTGGCCCTAAGAAGGACCGTTGGGGTTCTTGAAGCCTACAATAACTCCTAACACTCTCCCTATAGCAGCTCCTGCAAGACAGCACTTTCCCTGATCTCTGTCAGAATGCATCTGTGGCGAGCCGCGGGAGGGGCCGATTTATATACTCGGGTGACACCTGATCTCGCCAGCCACTCACTGCAGGGGGGTGGTATAGGGCTTGAACGTCGCAGGGGGAAGTTGTAATGCCTTCCCTGTCTTTCTATTGGCCAGAAAAGCACGCTAACGTCTCAGAGATGAAAGTGAAAGTAACTCGAACATCGCGTGGTGCTCGTTTCGAATAACGAGCATCTCGAACACGCTAATACTCGAACGAGCATCAAGCTCGGACGAGTACGTTCGCTCTTCTCTAGTGATGGCAAATCTATTAAATATATTTTTTCTTAAGTATATTCACAAAAGAAAAAGAAATGTCGCATGAGATGCAAGAGGATAAAGTAAACTGCTCATTAAATATCACCTGCCCAACATAGGAGGAGAAGCTGTGCTGGTTAAAAAAGATTAAAATTGACAAATCACTGGGTCCAGATGGAATACACTCAAGGTTTGTAAGGGAATTAAGTGACATAATAGAGGCCAACAAGCCTCACTTCAATAATTGGAAAAATATTCAAGGGGTTTCTGAGAGATGTCATCTTGGAAAACCTCAAGGAAAACAATAGCATAACTTTTCCAAAGCTTGGGTTCATGAGGGTTCGATCATGGAAAATCAACTCGATCAGCTTCTCCAACAAAATAAGTTTTAGTCTGAACCTAGCAGAGTCTATTGATGTTGTATATCTGGGTATTCTAAACCTTTTGACAACATGCCTTGTAATAGTCTAATATATAAGATGAGACAGCTCAGTCTGGCTGAAAATGTGTGCAGCTGGGTAAAAGAGCCGGCTCGAAGATAGAAAAAGTTAATAAATGTTTTGTACACTGTTGCTAGTGGGGTGCCACAGGGTTCAGTATTAGGCCCCATTCTGTTAAATATATTTATCAATGACCTGATAGAAGGATTGCATAGTAAAATATTGATATTTGGAGATAATACAAAATCCATAAGAACCAATTAATGCAACGGAGGACAATGTATGGCTACAAATTGACATGGATAAGCTGGGGGCTTGGACAGAAAAATGGCAAATGAAGTTCAATGTTGACCAATATAAAGTTATGCACACAGGCAGGAGAAACAGATGTCACCAATATACACTAAGTTGGGTACTGCTATGGAAAAGTGATATAAAAAAGGCCTGGCGATACTAGTGGTTTGCAGATTTAACTGCAGCAACCAATGCCAGTCAACTGCTGCAAAAGCAAATAAAGTCTTGGGGTGCATTAAAAGAGGTATAGGGACGAGGGTCGAGAACATTGTTCTTCCACTGTATAAGGCATTTGTAAGGCCCCACATAGAATACTGTGTACAGTTCTGGATCCATAACTTAATAGATGTCACCAGTATACACTAAATGAGGGACTTCTATGGAAAAGTGATATGGAATGGGACCTGGGGGTACTAGCTAACTGTAGACTTAACTGGAGCAATCAATGCCAGTCTGCTTCTGCAAAGGCAAATAAAAGTTTGCAATGCATTAAAGAGGTATAGGGGTGAGGGACGAGAACATTATTCTTCAACTATATAAGGCACTTGTCAGGCCTCACATGGACTACTGTACACAATTCTAGACACCGCGGCTAAGGTACGATATTGCAATGCTTGAAGGTTTTCAAAATGGAAAACTTAATTAATTAAGGAAATAAGAGGGCTAGAATAACCAGAAAGGCAATCAAAGTTGGGATTATTCCCTCTGGAAAAAAGACAGTTAAGGTGTGACCAAATAACTATGTATAAATACATGAGGGGGAAATACAAGGATCTCTTTCATACAAGGAGCCTCTATGTTTAGAGAAAAGAAAGTTTCATCACCATCACAGAAGGGGGTTCTTTACTGTAAAAGCAGTAAGACTGTGGAACTCTCTGCCTGAGGATGTGGTAATGACAAAACCAATAGAGGAGTTTAAGAGGGGACAAGACATCTTTTTAGATCACTATGACATTACAGGATATATACATTAAATAACCAGAAGGGTTGTTGTTCTGGGGATATTCCAACTGCTGGACTTGAAGAAAAAACATTTTTTTAAAGAGTGTTGACTAGAGATTATTCTGACTGCCATTATGGAGTCAGTAAGATTTTTTTTCCCTCCAAAATGGGATAAATTGGCTTTAACCTCATTGGGATTTTCTTGCCTTCCTCTGGATCAACATAGGGTGGTTAGAAACAGGCTGAACCGCATGGACATTTATCTTTTTTCAGCCAAGCTTACTTTGTTACGTGTGGGAACACTCCTCTTGTCAAACTAATTTCTGGAGATAATATCCCTGTCTTACCATCATTGAAATGAGGTTCCCGGCTGCTCTTATACAAGTAAGATGATGCTGCCTCCCAGTAATGTGATGTAAGTTGCCATCGTTATCCATTTTATATAGATAGCAATGTGATGTAAGTTGTAACTTTATCCTTTGATATATAATTAACAGAGAAAAGACAATTATTCCTCACTATACTCAATTATCACTTTATTTGAATAAACTATTAGTGTTAAAACTTCCATATTGTCTTACTTTCTTTAAAGCCATAAGCAAATCTAAGTCTTACTTCTTGCAGCAAAACAACAGATAAATGCAATATTTGTTTGAGAAACTTAAAGGGGTTGTCCCGCGCCGAAACGTTTTTTTTTTTTCCAACAGCCCCCCCGTTCGGCGCAAGACAAACCCGATGCAGGGGTTTACACAAAAAAACGGACAGTGCTTACCTGAATCCCCGCGCTCCGGCGACTTCTTACTTACCTGCTGAAGATGGCCGCCGGGATCTTCTCCCTCGGTGGACCGCAGGGCTTCTGTGCGGTCCATTGCCGATTCCAGCCTCCTGATTGGTTGGAATCGGCACGTGACGGGGCGGAGCTACAAGGAGCTGCTCTCCGGCATGAGCGGCCCCATTGAGAATAGAAGACCGGACTGCGCAAGCGCGTCTAATCTGGAGATTAGACGCTGAAAATTAGACGACACCATGGAGACGAGGACGCTAGCAACGGAACAGGTAAGTGAATAACTTCTTATAACTTCTGTATGGCTCATAATTAATGCACAATGTACATTACAAAGTACATTAATATGGCCATACAGAAGTGTATAGACCCACTTGCTTTCGCGGGACAACCCCTTTAAACCAATATTGCACTTGCAAAAGCTTGGATTTTTTTTTTTTAGCAGGTGCGATGTGTTTGGCGAGGAAAATGCTTCACAACATTGTGCATCACAGTCCCAATTGTACTGTTTAGGGTCCTTTAAATGATAGAGACCCCACAAGATGTCAAAAAGCACATGAATAGTGAGATTTTTTGGGTAAATTGTAGAGATGAGCGAGCACCAAAATGCTCGGGTGCTCGTTACTCGAGTCGAACTTTCAGTGATGCTGGAGAGTTCGTTTCGAGTAACGAACCCCATTGAAGTCAATGGGCGACCCGAGCATTTTTGTATATCGCCGATGCTCGCTAAGGTTTTCATTTGTGAAAACCTGGGAAATTCAAGAAAGTGATGGGAACGACACAGAAACGGATAGGGCAGGCGAGGGGCTACATGTTGGGCGGCATCTCAAGTTCCCAGGTCCCACTATTAAAGGAGATGTCTCATGAAAGCAAGTGGGGTTATATACTTCTGTATGGCCATATTAATGCACTTTGTAATATACATCATGCATTAATTATAAGCCATACAGAAGTTATTTCACTTACCTGTTCCGTTGCTGGCGTCCTGGTCTCCATGGATCCGTCTAAAATCGCCTCTTCTGGTGATTTTAGACACGCTTGCGCAGTCCGGTCTTCTTGTTTTCTCAATGGGGCCGCTCGTGCAGGAGAGCGCTTCCGTATAGCTCCGCCCCGTCACGTGCCGATTCCAGCCAATCAGGAGGCTGGAATCGGCAATGGACCGCACAGAAGCCCTGCGGTCCACCGAGGGTGAAGATCCTACGGCCATCTTCACAAGGTGAGTATGAAGACGCCGGACCGCGGGAATTCGGGTAAGTACTATATGTTTTTTTTTTTTAAACGTCTGCATCGGGTTTGTCTCGCGCCGAACGGGGGGGCTATTAAAAAAAAACAAAAAAAAACGTTTCGGCGTGAGACATCTCCTTTAAGCCACAATAGTGGCAAGAGTGAGACCCCCCCCCCCCGCACTGTCAGCATAAAGATCGTTCTCCTCTGCCACAGCTGTAACAGCTGTGGAAGAGAAGAACGATGTTAGCCCATTGAATTCAATGGAGCCGGCAATACAGCCGGCTCCAATGAAAGCAATGGGCTGCCGGCGATCGCGGGATGAATTGTCAGGAAGGGCTTAAAGGGGTTGTCCCGCGAAAGCAAGTGGGGTTATACACTTCTGTATGGCCATATTAATGCACTTTGTAATGTACATCGTGCATTAGTTATGAGCCATACAGAAGTTATTCACTTACCTGTTCCGTTGCTAGCGTCCTCGTCTCCATGGTGCCGTCCAATTTCAGCGTCTAATCGCCCGATTAGATGCGCTTGCGCAGTCCGGTCTTCTCCCTGGTGAATGGGGCCGCTCGTGCCGGAGAGCTGGTCCTCGTAGCTCTGCCCCGTCACGTGTGCCGATTCCAGTCAATCAGGAGGCTGGAATCGGCAATGGACCGCACAGAGCCCATGGTGCACCATGGCAGAAGACCCGCGGTTCATCGTGGGTGAAGATCCCGGCGGCCATCTTGCTAAGGTAAGGAAGAAGTCGCCGCAGCGCGGGGATTCGGGTAAGTACTAAACGTGTTTTTTTTTTAACACATGCATTGGGTTTGTCTCGCGCCGAACGGGGGGCCTATTGAAAAAAAAAAAAACGTTTCGGCGCGGGACAACCCCTTTAAATATATAAGTCCTTCCCTGCAATTCATCCAGAAATGTGTAAAAATAAAAAAAATATATACTCACCTTGTCCCGGCAGAACGATGTTAGCCCATTGAATTCAATGGAGCCGGCAATACAGCTGGCTCCATTGAAAGCAATGGGCTACCGGCGATCGCCGGATGAATTGTCAGGAAGGGCTTAAATATATAAGCCCTTCCCTGCAATTCATCCAGAAATGTGTAAAAATAAAAAAAATATATATACTCACCTGGTCCCGGCAGACGGAGTTCAGCGCGGCCGGCGGCAGTCCTCCTGAACTGCTCTGAACAGCTGTGAGTAGTATTCAGCAGCTGGGGATTTAAAATTCCCGCCTGCTGAATGAGCTGCCTCTAATTGGTCACAGCCTGACCAATCGGAGGCAGATCTCACTCACACACCCATTCATGAATTCATGAATGGGTGAGTGACTGCTGCCTCTCATTGGCTCAGTGCAGGGACCAATCTGATTAGTCCCGCTGAGCCAATGAGAGGCAGCAGTCACTCACCCATTCATGAATTCATGAATGGGTGTGTGAGTGAGATCTGCCTCCGATTGGTCAGGCTGTGACCAATTAGAGGCAGCTCATTCAGCAGGCAGGAATTTTAAATCCCAGGCTGCTGAATACTACTCACAGCTGTTCAGAGCAGTTCAGGAGGACTGCCGTCGGTCGCGCTGAACTCCGTCTGCCGGGACCAGGTGAGTATATATATATATTTTTTTTTTTACAGATTTCTGGATGAATTGCAGGGAAGGGCTTATATATTTAAGCCCTTCCCGACAATTCATCCCGTGACTGCCGGCAGCCCATTGCTTTCAATGGAGCCGGCTGTATTGCCGGCTCAATTGAATTCAATGGTCAGTGCTTGTTTAATCGAGACGAGTACCGCGTGGTGCTTGTCTCGAGTAACGAGCATCTCGAGCACCCTAATACTCGAACGAGCATCAAGCTTGGACGAGTATGCTCGCTCATCTCTAGTAAATTGTTTAATCTTAAGCCAGAAATGTTGGATCGCCCCACAAGACCATAGACAATGGCCGATATCTGCTTTTGGTGAGTCATATTTAAAGCAAATTTCAGTTGGATATAAACTCATATTCTAACCTCTGGCTGAAGAGATGTACAGCAAGATCTGTATAATTTTCACATATCTTATGGAGATGAGAGTTTCAAGAAAGTATTCCAGGTTTGATAGTAAGTCAGATATATCAAGATTAGGGATTACAATAGTCCAGCCTGAATAGACCTGTTGTGTATGAGAACAGATATTTGTAAAAGGAAATACACTGAGTTAGTTCTCATGGTCCTTTATTATAAGCAAATAAACCCCTACGTTCAAGTAGATTATGCTATAGTATCAGTTCATCATTGCCCCATCTGCCGTTTAGCAATGGCCTACGGAGGGTTACTCACTTAGTCTATTGGTTATGTTGCTGTTCCCTTTGTACACAATTAAGTCAAAACTACTGGTACAGCTTTGCATGATTTTAGTTGACAGTTTGTATGAAAACCTTGTTGAGTTTCAGTAATATTGTCAGGTAGAACTGCTTACAGCTTGATTGCCAACATTTCTGAAAGTAGCTCATAGTCTTGTTTTAATAGGGCTGCTGGCCATTAGGTGTGATGGAGTTGGGTGTATTCCTGGATTTGGGAGTGAGATTGCTTTTGCTTCTGCAAAGTTCTCTACGGTTGTTGAGTGTTTGAAATCTAGACTGAATTGCTATGTTAGGTTTGTGATGATTTCTGGTGAGATTATTTAATATGGGAACCCATTTGAACCCCATAATTGGACATTGGGTATTTATTGTTGGGAGATAAATAGAGATAAGCGAGCATACTTATCCGAGCTTGATGCTCGTTCGAGTATTAGGCTACTCGAGATGTTCGGTACTCGAGTAGAACACAACGCGGTACTCAAGTCAATTTCATTTCCCTTCCCCACATGTTTAGTGCCATTTTTAGCCACTAAACATGCAGGGAAGGCATTACCCATTCCTGCTGAGACATGCCAGCCCTGTGCACATCTACAGCAGTGAGTGGCTGGTGGGATCAGGTGACCATTGAGTACTTAAACTGGGGCCACCCGTGGCTTGCCTCAGATGCATGCTGGGAGAAGTTAGGGATAGTGCTGCTGCTGAGAAAGGGCAAGTGCTAGAGTAGGGATCCTCTCTTAACCCCTTCCAATCCACTGTCTGACGTCTTAAGACATTATGATTTAAGGCTGTACAGCTCTGATGTTGGAAGACGTCCGTCAGGGTTCTCTTACTGTATATTGTCAGCCTCTCTGCTGTCGGAGCCTATCCAATGTGTCACCTCATGCAGTACTGACTTTAACCAGCATATAGCGCCATTCTATAACAGCAGAAAAAGAGTAAGCTCCCTAGGAAAACCAGGATACAAATTGGATTAGAAAGGGTTAAAGAACCCAACAGCCTTTCTTAGGGCAACTCCTCATTGTGGGATTCAACAGTCCTTTTTGGGGCTACTGTTCATTGTGTGCATTGCAGCATTACTTTTTTGGCTGGCTGGGAGCAGTAGTGCACCTATTTTTTTGTTTGTTTTAAAGGGGTTGTCTCGTGAAATCAAGTGGGGTTCAGCACATCTGTATGGCCATATTAATGCACTTTGTAATATACATCGTGCATTAATTATGAGCCATACAGAAGTTATTCACTTACCTGCTCCGTTGCTAGCGTCCCCGTCGCCATGGATCCGTCTAAATTCGCTGTCTTCTGGCGTTTTTAGACGCGCTTGCGCAGTCCGGTCTTCTCCCTGGTGAATGGGGCCGCTCGTGCCGGAGAGCTGGTCCTCGTAGCTCCGCCCCGTCATGTGTGCCGATTCCAGCCAATCAGGAGGCTGGAATCAGCAATGGACCGCACAGAGCCCACGGTGCACCATGGGAGAAGACCCGCGGTGCATCGTGGGTGAAGATCCCGGCGACCATCTTGATAAAGGAAGAAAGAAGTCGCCGCAGCGCGGGGATTCGGGTAAGTAATAAACTTTTTTTTTTTTAACCCATCCCTTGGGTTTGTCTCGCGCCGAACGGGGGGCCTATTGAATAAAAAAAAAAACGTTTCGGCGTGAGACATCCCCTTTAAGCATCTAGGCCTGTGCAGAGCATCATTAACATCTACCATTCGCTGTGTGCGGTGAATTAGACACAATTTTCATTGCTAAACAGTGGGTTAATTGTTGCTGGGCCAGTGCAGACCATCTTATAACTCCCATTAGCTGTGTGTGGGGGATTGGCTGCAATTCTCATTGCTAAACAGTGGGTTAATTGTTGCTGGGCCAGTGCAGAGTATCTCACACCTCCAATTCGCTGTGTGCGGTGAATAAGCCGTAATTTTCATAGCCAAAGTGTGGGCTATTTTTTTCTGGGCCAGTGCAGAGCACCTCACATCTCCCATTCGCTTTGTGCGGTGAATTAGAAAGAGTTCTCATCACTAAATAGTCTGTTAATTTTTCTTGGGGCAGTGCAGAGCATCTCACATCTCCCATTAGCTGTGTGTGGTGAATTAGCCGGAGTTGTTGTCGCTAAATAGTCTGTTAATTCTTTCTGGGGCTGTGCAGAGTATCTCACATCTCTGATTAGCTGTTTACGATGAATTGGCCGTAATTCTCATTGCTAAACAGTAGGTTAATTGTTGCTGGGCCAGTGCAGAGCGTCTCAAACTTCTCATCAGCTGTGTGCGGTGAATTAGCTGCAATTCTCATCGCTAAACAGGGGGTTAATTGTTGCTGGGCCAGTGCTGAGTATCTCACACCTCCCATTAGCTGTGTGCGGTGAATTAGACACAATTCTGATCGCTAAACAGTGGGTTAACTGTTGCTGGGCAGTGTAGTAAATCTCACACCTCCCGTTAGCTGTGTGCGGTGAAATAGCCGCAATTCAAATCGCTAAACAGTTGGTTTATTGTTGCTGGGCCAGTGCAGACCATCTTATAACGCCCATTCATTGTGTGCGGCAAACTAGCCGAAATTTTCATCGCTAAACAGTGGGCTAATTTTTACTGGGGTTGTGCAGAGCATCTTACATCCCCCATTAGTTGTGTGCGGGGAATTATCCGCAATTCTCAACGCTAAACAGTGGGTTAATTGTTCCTTGGCCGGTGCAGACAATCTCACATCTCCCATTAGCTGTGTGCAAGGAATTAGCCGCAATTATCATCGCTAAACAGTGGGTTAATTGTTGTTGGGGCAGTGCTGAGTATCTCACACCTCTCATTTGCTGTGTGTAAGGAATTAGCCAAAATTCCCATCGCTAAACAGTGGGTTAAATGTTGCTGGGTCAGTGCTGAGTATCTCATATCCCGTTTGCTTTGTGCAGTGAATTCGACGCAATTCTCATCGCTAAACAGTGGGTTCATTGTTGATGGGCCAGTGCAGACTATCTCATAACTCCCATTCGCTGTGTGCGGTGAATTAGCCGGAGTTTTCATCGCTAAACATTGGGCAAATTGTTGCTGGGCCAGTACAGAGTATCTCACCCCCCCCCCCCTCCCCATTAGCCGTGTGCGGTGAATTAGCCACAATTCTCATAGCTAAACTGTGGGTTAATTGTTGCTGTGCCAGTGCAGACCATCCTATAACTTCCATTCACTGTGTGCGGCGAATTAGCAGGAGTTTCCATCGCTTAACAGTGGGCTAATTTTTCCTGGGGCTGTGCAGAGTATCTTAGGCTGAATTCCCACGAACGTATATCGGCTCGGTTTTCACACCGAGCCGATATACGTCCTCCTCATGTGCAGGGGGGGGAGGATGGAAGAGCCAGGAGTTCATGTGAATGCAGCCTTACATCCCCCATTAGGTGTACGCTGTGAATTAGCCAGAGTTCTCGTGGCTAAATAGTTTATTTTTTCTGTGGTTGTGCAGACCATCTCACACCTCCGATTCGCTGTGTGCGTGGAATTAGCCGAAATTCTCATCGCTAAGCAGTGGGTTAAATGTTGCTGGGTCAGTGCTGAGTATCTCATATCTCGTTTGCTGTATGCGGTGAATTCGACAAAATTCTCATTGCTAAACAGTGGGTTTATCATTGCTGGGCTAGTGCAAACAATCTCACTTCTCCCATTCGCTGTGTGCGGTGAATTGGCCGCAATTCTCATCGCTAAACAGTGGGTTAATTGTTGCTGGGCCAGTGCAGACCATCTTATAACTCCCATTCGCTGTGTGCGGTGAATTAGCCGTAATTTTCATCGCTAAACAGTGGGCTAAATTTTCCCGGGGCTGTGCAGAGCATCTTACATCTCCCATTAGCTGTACGCGTTGAATTAACCATAGTTCTTGTCGCTAAAGAGTCCGTTAATTTTTTTTCTGTGGCGGTACAGACAATGTCACACCTCCCATTCGCTGTGTGGGAATTAGATGCAATTCTCATCGCTAAACAGTGTGTTAATTGTTGCTGGGCCAGTGCAGAGTATCTCACACCTTCAATTTACTGTGTGCGGCGAATAAGCCGTAAATTTCATCACTAAATAGTGGGCTAATTTTTTCTGGGCCAGTGCAGAGCATCTCACATCTCCCATTTGCTGTGTGCGGTGAATTAGAAAGAGTTCTCATCACTAAATAGTCCGTTTAGTGAATTAGTCGCAATTCTCATAGCTAAACAGTGAGTTAATTGTTGCTGGGCCAGTGCAGACCATCCCATTACTCTGATTTGCTGTGTGCGGGGAATTATCCGCTATTCTTATTGCTAAATAGTAGGTTAATTGTTGCTGGGCCAGTGCAGAGTATCTCACACTTCCTATTAGCTGTGTGTGGTGAATGAGGGTGCATTCCCACGAACTTATATCGGCTCGGTTTTCACGCCGAGCCGATATACGTCCTCCTCATCTGCAGGGGGGAGGATGGAAGAGCCAGGAGCAGGAACTGAGCTCCCGCCCCCTCTCTGCCTCCTCTCCGCCCCTCTGCACTATTTGCAATGGGGAGAGGCGGGGCGGGGCTAATTCCCGGAACTTAGCCTTGCCCCTGGCCCGCCTCTCCCCATTGCAAATAGTACAGAGGGGCGGAGGGGAGGCAGAGAGGGGGCGGGAGCTCAGTTCCTACTCCTGGTTCTTCCATCCTCCCCCCCCCCCCTGCACATGAGGACAACGTATATATCGGCTCGGCGTGAAAACCGAGCCGATATACGTTCGTGGGAATGTACCCTCATTCACCGCACACAGCTAATAGGAAGTGTGAGATACTCTGCACTAGCCCAGCAACAATTAACCTACTATTTAGCAATAAGAATAGGCTGCATTCACAAGAACGTATATTGGCTCGGTTTTCACGCCGAGCTGATATACGTCGTCTCTCTCTGCAGGGGGAGAGCCTGGAAGAGCCAGGAGCAGGACTGAGCTCCCGCCCCCTCTCCACCCCCTCTCCACCCCCTCTCCTCCCCTCTGCACTATTTGCAATAAAAGGAGGTGGGATGGGGCGGGGCTAAGTGGCCGAATTAGCCCAGCCCCTGTCCCACCTCTCCTCATCAAATAGTGCAGAGGGGTGGAGAGGAGGCAGAGAGGGAGTGGGAGCTCAGTTCCTGCTCCTGGCTCTTCCAGCCTCCCCCCCCCCCCCCCCTGCAGAGAGAGACGATGTATATCGGCTCGGCGTGAAAACCGAGCCGATATACGTTCTTGTGAATGCAGCCTTAGTCACAATTCTCATCTTACAACTCCTATTCGCTGTGTGCGGGAATTAGCCGGAATTCTCATTGCTAAACAGTAGGTTAATTGTTGCTGGGGCTGTGCAGAGAATCTCACACCTCCTGTTAGCTGTGTGCGGTGAATTAGCCGCAATTCTCATCGCTAAACAGTGGGTTCATTGTTAATGGGCCAGTGCAGAGTATCTCACACCTCCCATTAGCTGTGTGCGGTGAATTAGCTGGAGTTTTCATCGCTAAACAATGGGCAAATTCTTTCTGGGCCAGTACAGAGTATCTCACACCCCACATTAGCTGTGTGCGGTGAATTGGCCGCAATTCTCATCGCTAAACATTGGGTTAATTGTTGCTGGGCCAGTGCAGACCATCTTATAACTCCCATTCGCTGTGTGCGGTGAATTAGCCGTAATTTTCATCGCTAAACAGTGGGCTAAATTTTCCCGGGGCTGTGCAGAGCATCTTACATCTCCCATTAGCTGTACGCGTTGAATTAACCATAGTTCTTGTCGCTAAAGAGTCCGTTAATTTTTTTTCTGTGGCGGTACAGACAATGTCACACCTCCCATTCGCTGTGTGGGAATTAGACGCAATTCTCATCGCTAAACAGTGTGTTAATTGTTGCTGGGCCAGTGCAGAGTATCTCACACCTTCAATTCACTGTGTGCAGCGAATAAGCCGTAAATTTCATCGCTAAACAGTGGGCTAATTTTTTCTGGGCCAGTGCAGAACATCTCACATCTCCCATTTGCTGTGTGCGGTGAATTAGAAAGAGTTCTCATCACTAAATAGTCAGTTTAGTGAATTAGTCGCAATTCTCATAGCTAAACAGTGAGTTAATTGTTGCTGGGCCAGTGCAGACCATCCCATTACTCTGATTTGCTGTGTGCGGGGCATTATCCGCTATTCTTATTGCTAAATAGTAGGTTAATTGTTGCTGGGCCAGTGCAGAGTATCTCACACTTCCTATTAGCTGTGTGCGGTGAATGAGGGTGCATTCCCACGAACGTATATCGGCTCGGTTTTCACGCCGAGCCGATATACATCCTCCTCATCTGCAGGGGGGAGGATGGAAGAGCCAGGAGCAGGAACTGAGCTCCCGCCCCCTCTCTGCCTCCTCTCCGCCCCTCTGCACTATTTGCAATGGGGAGAGGCGGGGCGGGGCTAATTCTCGGAACTTAGCCTTGCCCCTGGCCCGCCTCTCCCCATTGCAAATAGTACAGAGGGGCGGAGGGGAGGCAGAGAGGGGGCAGGAGCTCAGTTCCTACTCCTGGCTCTTCCATCCTCCCCCCACCCCCTGCACACGAGGACAACGTATATATCGGCTCGGCGTGAAAACCGAGCCGATATACGTTCATGGGAATGCACCCTCATTCACCGCACACAGCTAATAGGAAGTGTGAGATACTCTGCACTAGCCCAGCAACAATTAACCTACTATTTAGCAATAAGAATAGGCTGCATTCACAAGAACGTATATCGGCTCGGTTTTCACGCCGAGCTGATATACGTCGTCTCTCTCTGCAGGGGGAGAGCCTGGAAGAGCCAGGAGCAGGACTGAGCTCCCGCCCCCTCTCCACCCCCTCTCCACCCCCTCTCCACCCCCTCTCCGCCCCTCTGCACTATTTGCAATAAAAGGAGGTGGGATGGGGCGGGGCTAGGTGGCCGAATTAGCCCAGCCCCTGTCCCACCTCTCCTCATCAAATAGTGCAGAGGGGTGGAGAGGAGGCAGAGAGGGAGTGGGAGCTCAGTTCCTGCTCCTGGCTCTTCCAGCCTCCCCCCCCCCCCCCCCTGCAGAGAGAGACGATGTATATCGGCTCGGCGTGAAAACCGAGCCGATATACGTTCTTGTGAATGCAGCCTTAGTCACAATTCTCATCTTACAACTCTCATTCGCTGTGTGTGGGAATTAGCCGGAATTCTCATTGCTAAACAGTAGGTTAATTGTTGCTAGGGGTGTGCAGAGAATCTCACACCTCCCGTTAGCTGTGTGCGGTGAATTAGCCGCAATTCTCTTCGCTAAACAGTGGGTTCATTGTTAATGGGCCAGTGCAGAGTATCTCACACCTCCCATTAGCTGTGTGCGGTGAATTAGCCGGAGTTTTCATCGCTAAACAATGGGCAAATTCTTTCTGGGCCAGTACAGAGTATCTCACACCCCACATTAGCTGTGTGCGGTGAATTGGCCGCAATTCTCATCGCTAAACAGTGGGTTAATTGTTGCTGGGCCAGTGCAGACCATCTTATAACTCCCATTCGCTGTGTGCGGTGAATTAGCCGTAATTTTCATCGCTTAACAGTTGGCTAATTTTTCCTGGGGCTGTGCAGAGCATCTTACATCTCCCATTAGGGTGCGTTCACACGAGCGTCGACGTTTTAGCACTCCAGCGTAAGTGACGCAAAAACGCTTCGTAGGTCGTATTTTTCGGAGAACTTTTCACGCTGTGTCGCCCGTACACACGATCGTCTCAGCGTGAACGAAAAAACGTCGAGCACTAATCAACCGCCGCAATGCTGTTTTTCATTAGCGGTTAATGATGCAGGGCGACGCATTGGCAGTTAATTTAAAGAGCATCAGTCATCTAACCTTCAGAGCTTTGCACCCACAAGTGCTGTGTTCATTGTGTGTGTTTGCTCATCCTGTGTTTAACATGTTCCCGTTAACACGACAAGAGGCTACCATAACATGGCTGGTGCATCGTCGCTTCTGTGCCAGACGGAGAAGGCGGGGTGTTCCTGGCACGAATGTAACTGCAACGCAACGCACGGAGGCCAACGTGCGGCGTAGGAGAGCGCATCAGCGGTGCTATTAGGTCCACCCAATAATGCTGTCTGCGCACAGTTCAGGTTATTGAACTGTATGCTGGGCTTAGGCGATACCCAGAACAGTTTCATTTATTCTGCAGACTTTCTGTTTCCGATTTTGATACGTTGCTGCAAGGTATTCTGCCTCGTCTTGCTCGCCAAGACACAGCGATATGAGACTCAGTGAGACCAGAAGAAAGACTACTGATAACACTGTGGTAAGTAACGACCCTTTGTATGCTTAAACCACATAATTACAGCCATTTTTCTTGCCTTTTTTTTTTTTTGTTAACAATTTTGGGAGCGTCCTCCTGATAGTTGCAACATTTTGCTTCATGAGTTGTTTCTCTGCACACCTGACCCTCATTGTTATACAATCGTCAAGCTTTGCTATGCAGTTAGCCAACAAGCGTCTATGAAATTATCATTTGCAATATCTGAAATGTTTTTGGTTTTTACACTTTGCACTCCAGTTAGCTATAAGGAATATGATAAACTGCATTGTCATCCATAATCGGCTTTTACACCAACCAAATTATGATACTGCTTAGCTCACGGTATAACAGTAAAGTGGTACGTTTAAGGTGGTATAGCGTGATGTAATTGGCAGTTAGCAGAATAATGAACAGCAATGTAATATCATGCTGATTTAAATCTATATATATATAAAGACGAAAGCCCTCACTGACTCACTGACTCACTGACTCACTGACTGACTCGCCAAAAGTTCTCCAACTTCCCGATGTCGTGGAAACATGAAATTTGGCACGAGCATAGATCATCTCCAAAATAGGAAAAGTAATTGGGTCCCGACTCGATTATTCAATTCTAGCGCAAAAGAATTGGCGTCGAAATTTTACGTACGTAATCTAAATCTGTCACTTTCCAATGTCATAGAAACTTAAAATTTAGCCCGAGCATTGATTATGTCATACATTGGAAAAGTTAATGGGTCCCAACATGATTATTCAATTCTATGCACAAAAGAATTAGCATCCAAATTTTATGTACGGAATCTAATTATCTCACTTTCCGGTGTCATAGAAACGTGAAATTTGGCATGAGCATTGATTATGTCATAAGTAGGAAAAGTTCGTAGGTTCCAATTCGATTGTTCAATTCTAGCGCAAAAGAATTGGCGTCGAAATTTTACGTGTGGAATATAATTTTTTCACTTTCCAGTGTCAGAGAAACGGGAAATTTGGCACGAGCATTGATTATGTCATAAATAGGAAAAGCTAATGGGTCCCAACTCCATAATTTAATTCTATGCGCAAAAGAATTAGTGTCCAAATTTTACTTGTGGAATGTAATTTCTTCACTTTCCGGTGTCATAGAAACAGGAAATTTGCCACGAGCATTGATTATGTCATAAATAGGAAAAGCTAATGGGTCCCAACTTGATTATTCAATTCTATGCGCAAAAGAATTAGCGTCCAAATTTTACGTGCGGAATGTAATTTTTTTCACTTTCCGGTGTCCTAGAAACATGAAATTTGGCACGAGCATTGATTATGTTATAAATAGGAAAAGCTAATGGGTCCCAACTCCATTATTCAATTCTATGCGCAAAAGAATTAGCGTCGAAATTTTACATGCGGAATGTAATTTTTTCACTTTCCGGTGTCCTAGAAACATGAAATTTGGCACGAGCATTGATTATGTCATAAATATTAAAAGCTAATGGGTCCCAACTTGATTATTCAATTCTATGCGCAAAAGAATCAGCGTCCAAATTTTACGTACGGAATCTAATTTTCTCACTTTCCGGTGTAATAGAAACGTGAAATTTGCCCCGTGCATTAATTATGTCATAAATAGGAACAGCTAATGGGTCCCAACTCCAATATTCAATTCCATGCGCAAAAGAATTAGCGTCCAAATTTTACGTACAGAATATAATTTTTTCACTTTCCGGTGTCATAGAAACAGGAAATTTGGCAGGAGCATTGATTATGTCATAAATAGGAAAAGCTAATGGGTCCTCCTAACTCCATTATTCAATTCTATGCGCAAAAGAATTAGCGTCCAAATTTTACATACATAATCTAAATCTCTCACTTCCCAATGTAATAGAAATATGAAATTTGCCCCGAGCATTGATTATGTCATAAATAGGAAAAGTTCATAGGTCCCAACTCAATTATTCAATTCTAGCGCAAAAGAATTAGTGTCCAAATTTTACGTACGGAATCTAATTTTCTCACTTTCCGGTGTCATAGAAACAGGAAATTTGGCACGAGCATTGGTTATGTCATAAGTAAGAAAAACTAATGGGCCTCAACTCCATTCTTCAATTCTATGCGCAAAAGAATTAGCGTCCAAATTTTACGTACGGAATCTAATTTTCTCACTTTCCGGTGTCATAGAAATGTGAAATTTGCCCCGAGCATTGATTATGTCATAAATAGGAAAAGTTCATAGGTCCCAACTCAATTATTCAATTCTAGCGCAAAAGAATTAGCGTCCAAATTTTACGTACGGAATCTAATTTTCTCACTTTCCGGTGTCATAGAGACATGAAATTTGGCACAAGCGTAGATTATGTAATAAATAGGAAAAGTAATTGGGTCCCAACTTGATTATTCAATTCTAGCGCAAAATAATTATCGTTGAAATTTTATGTACATAATCTAAATCTCTCACTTCCCAATGTCATAGGAACTTAAAATTTGGCACGGGCATTGATTATTTCATAAATAGGAAAAGCTAATGGGTCCTCCTAACTCCATTATTCTATTCTATGCGCAAAAGAATTAGCGTCCAAATTTTACATACATAATCTAAATCTCTCACTTCCCAATGTAATAGAAATATGAAATTTGCCCCGAGCATTGATTATGTCATAAATAGGAAAAGTTCATAGGTCCCAACTCAATCATTCAATTCTAGCGCAAAAGAATTAGCATCCAAATTTTACGTACGGAATCTAATTTTCTCACTTTCCGGTGTCATAGAAACGTGAAATTTGGCACGAGCATTGATTATGTCATAAATAGAAAAAGTTCACAGCTCCCAACTTGATTATTCAATACTAGCGCAAAAGAATTGGCGTCGAAATTTTACGTGCGGAATGTAATTTTTTCACTTTCCGGTGTCATAGAAACGGGAAATTTGGCACGAGCATTGATTATGTCATAAATAGGAAAAGCTAATGGGTCCCAATTCGATTATTCAATTCTATGCGCAAAACAATTAGTGTCCAAATTTTAAGTGCTTAATGTAATATCTTCACTTTCCGGTGTCATAAAAACAGGAAATTTGACACGAGCATTGATTATGTCATAAGTAAGAAAAACTAATGGGCCTCAACTCGATTATTCTATTCTATGCGCAAAAGAATTAGCGTTCAAATTTTACGTACGGAATCTAATTTTCTCACTTTCCGGTGTCATAGAAACGGGAAATTTGGCACGAGCATTGATTATGTCATAAATAGGAAAAGCTTATGGGTCCCAACTCGATTTTTCAATTCTATGCGCAAAAGAATTAGCGTCCAAATTTTATGTGTGGAATGTCATTTTCTCACTTTCCGGTGTCATAGAAACAGGAAATTTGGCACGAGCATTGATTATGTCATAAATAGCTAATGGGTCCCAACTTGATTATTCAATACTAGCGTAAAAGAATTGGCGTCAAAATTTTACGTGCGGAATGTAATTTTTTCTCTTTCCGGTGTCATAGAAACAGGAAATTTGGCACGAGCATTGATTATGTCATACATAGGAAAAGCTTAATAGGCCCCAACTCCATTATTCAATTCTATGCGCAAAAGAATTAGCGTCCAAATTTTACGTACGGAATGTATTTTTCTCACTTTCCGGTGTCATAGAACCGTGAAATGTGGCACGAGCATTGATTATGTCATACATAGGAAAAGCTAAAGGGTCCCATCTCGATTATTCAATTCTATGTGCAAAAGAATTAGCGTCCAAATTTTACGTACGGAATCTAATTCTCTCACTTCCCGGTGTCATAGAAACTCAAAATTTGGCACTGGCATTGATTATGTCATAAATAAGAAAAGCTAATGGGTCCCAACTCGATTATTCTTTTCTATGCGCAAAAGAATTAGCGTCCAAATTTTACGTCCGGAATGTATTTTTCTCACTTTCCAGTGTCATAGAAACGTGAAATTTGGCACGAGCATTGATTATGTCATAAATAGGAAAAGCTAATGGGTCCCAACTCGATTATTCAATTCTATGTGCAAAAGAATTAGCATCCAAATTTTACATACGGAATGTAATTTTCTCACATAGAAACTTAAAATTTCGCACGGACATTGAACATGTCATAAATAGGAAACGCTAATGGGTCCCAACTCGATTATTTAACTCTATGCGCAAAAGAATTAGCGTCTAAATTTTACGTGTGGAATGTAATTTTCTCGCTTTCCGGTGTCGTAGAAACAGGAAATTTGGCACGAGCATTGATTATGTCATAAATAGGAAAAGCTAATGGGTCCCAACTCCATTATTCAATTCTATGCGCAAAATAATTAGCGTACAAATTTTACGTACATAATCTAAATCTCTCACTTCCCAATGTCATAGAAAAACCCTATCACTGAGGGAACAAAAAAATATAAAACATAACCTTTATTAGAGAATAAACTAAAATACGTGAAGGCCCCGTAAATTTATTTTATTTGGATAAAACCTTTATTAAACTGTATAGCATTCAGAGTTGGTTGCTTCAATAGCTTGAATGTAAATATATATATCTCACTACTTGGGGAGATTCTCTGACTCTGAGGGTATCTGTCACTATTGGTAGAATCACTTCTAGTGTTTACCACTGATTTAACAAAGTGGTGTCAGTGACATATAATATCCTCAGGTCAATTGCAATGACGAGCAATCCCCCTCATTCAAGCAAAGCTATTGTTAGCGAACCTGGTAATTAACTAGACCTCCACCTGACCAACACTTAGTGTTGGTTTTTGGTAAGATCAAGTACCAGGTTCTATTTGAAGAACCAATAGAAATAGTTGTAAAATGGAAGTAAAGTCAACATCTAATTTCTTGTGCTGACTGTGTTCCCTTATTGACGGCAATATCGAGTGCCGTCGCTGCTCTTTTTCTTATGCTTTTAAGCATATGGGTGAACAAGTGCGTATAGCGAGACTCCTTTAAATTATTTAAATTATTATAGGATCCCTATACGCCCTCTCCATATATGTCACCCCCAATATCAGGGAAGCAAATGGAGTCTGATGGTCAACTTTTGTAAAGATCCATCAAAAATAAATAAACTCCCAGTGCTAACCCTAATCACCACTCTTATAGCCCCATCAACGCGTTTCTACAGTTCAATTCTTATAACTGTGTCATCAGGATGGTTTGTCTAAGGTGCAGACACATACAGCCTGACGGCTGTGTTCAGATGAGCAGCATTGGTAATTTCACCTCAAATAGAGGCTTGTAAGTATAAGGCCACGCCTCCCTTCCCAGGGGGCTCGTCTCGGCCAGCCAATAGGCGTATAGCCACTTCCCCGCTGTCATCAATATGGACGCGGTGGTTTGGCGTCTCTGCGCATTGGCGCCAGGAGCGCGGCGCCAACCACTGCCAACCAGTGACGTGGCAGCCGCCGCGCCCCCCGGCAACCAAGCGCAGTATGATGGACGCGATGGTAAGGCGTCGCTGCGCATGCACACTGGTGCCGGGGGCGCGGCGCCAACCACTGCCAACCATTGACGTGGTGGCAGCCGCGCTACCCGGCAACCAAGCGCAGCATGATGACGTTGAGTTGTGGGATGCCGGACTTAGGTAATCCCCGGATGGGCGTTTAAAGAACAGGATTTCCCAGTACATGGATATACAGCAATGGTGTATTATTTCAGTTTGAACGGGCAGTACTTAGATGTTATGTTATAGGGCTTAATGCATATATAAAACTAAACGGAAATATGTACAGATGTTATCTAGATAAATGACTATGTTGAATAGGAATGCTTACAACCATAATGTATATAATCTAGCCATTAGATATATGGATTAAACTATATAAAGACCAATAAAAATCGATTGTGTATTGGGTCATTTCCTGTGTTATTATATTATATATATTATTATTATTTAGTGACACCCATCAGGTTAGTCATGATTTTTATAAGGCAAATCTTATTATCAGCTTTATTAGCAATTGCAATTCCTATGTTTATTATCACATTACTATGCAACACTGTACTTTTGCATTAAACAATCAATAATCCGTAGTTATGCAAAAGCTATCCATAATTATCATTGAAGATGTAGTAGGCATTTTAAACACTCATTGCTGGCTCATAAATCTGTCATTCAGCCTTACTACATACTGAGAGAATTTAAATAAATGCCGCAAAAGATAAATTCTCATTAAGGCCTTTAGGTGCGCATGAATTTAATCGATGAATCCATCTGGTCTCTTTTTGCATCAGTTTCCTGTCCAAATTGCCCCTTCTCCCATTATCTCTGATAATTTCTATGCCTTGAAATGTTACGGACTCCGGGTCATTATTATGTTTCTCGCGTATATGCATTGCAAGGCTCGTCTTTTCGCTACGGTTTATGTTCCCAATATGTTCCAATACTCGTCTCCTGAGTTGGCGGGTGGTCTTGCCTACATAATCGAGCGGACATGTACATGTAGCTTTATATACGACGCCCATAGACCTACAGTTGATGAAATCCGTTATTTGGTATTGTTTACCCGTGAACGAACTTGTAAAGTGATATATATATATATATATATATATATATATATATATATATATATACATTCAAGCTATTGAAGCAACCAACTCTGAATGCCATACAGTTTAAGGCCTTAGTCAGACGGGCGTTTTTCCGCGCGATTTGGGGATCGCATGACGGATGCGCATCCGCAAATCGCGTGACCGGTGCGCGCAAGTCGCCCGCAAATCGCCCGAAAATCCAGCGCATTGCATTCAATGGAGACGGCAATACAGCCGTCTCCATTGAAAGCAATGCGCTGCGGGCGAGCCCGGGATGAATTGTCGGTAAGGGCTTAAATATATAAGCCCTTACCTGCAATGCATCCTAAAATGTGTAAAAATAAAAAATATATATGTACTTACCTTCTCCCGGCAGCTGGAGCTCCGAGCGGCCGTCCTGCAGTGGGTGTGAAGGGGGTGTGAGTCAGACCTGCCCCTGATTGGCTCAGCGCTGAGAGGCAGCAGTCACTCACCCATTCATGAATTCATGAATGGGTGTGTGAGTGAAACTGGCCTCTGATTGGTCAGGCTGTGACCAATCAGAGGCAGATCATTCAGCAGCCAGGGATTTTAAAGCCCCGCCGGCTGAATAGTGCCGAGAAGCAGTTTAGGAGAACTGACAGCGGCCGCGGCTGGACTCCGGCTGCAGCGGAAAGGTGAGTATACAATTTTTTTTTATTTTAACACATTTTAGGATGAATTGCAGGGAAGGGTTTATATATTTAACCCCTTCCCGACAATTCACCCCGCGCACGCCGGCAGCCCATTGCTTTCAATGGAGCGGCTGTATTGCCGCTCCATTGAATTCAATGGGCAAACATCGTTCAGCTGTGGCAGAGAAGAATGATTTGTCTTCTATATGTTCTCAATGGGGTCGGCGCTGCTGCCGCCGGCCCCATTGAGCGCATATACAGAAGAGAACAGGAATCGCAGATCGCAGATAGATTTTTTTTTTTGTTCTATAATTTATCGGACGAGCGCATAAAAAGCGCTCATGTGTCCGATACCATTGCAAAGCAATGGTTTTAAAAAATCGCCGGACGCATGCGCATGCGCAAATCGCGCGAAAAAACACCCGTCTGACTGAGCCCTAATAGAGGTTTTATCCAAATAAAATAAATTTACGGGGCCTTCACGTATTTTAGTTTATTCTCTAATAAAGGTTATATTTTATATTTTTTGGTTCCCTCGGTGATGGGGTTTATTTATCTATAGGGAATTTATTCTGTCTCGGTGACTAAAAAAAACAAAACAATGTCATGGAAACATGAAATTTGGCACAAGCATTGATTATGTCATAAATAGGACAAGCTAATGGGTCCCAACTCCATTATTCAATTCTATGCGCAAAAGAATTAGTGTCCAAATTTTATGTATGTAATCTAATTCTCTCACTTCCTGATGTCATTATATATAAAGGAAACGTCGCATGGTTGCCTCCCCGTGATGTTTCCTGGGTAACGCAGAGAACTATGCAAAATTGTGAACGTATGTTTTTCCTCGGTATCTCTAAAGTAACCACGACTTCATAAGATTTTCCGTGTGAACACCACATAAACACCAGTACCAAATTAACTCGGGCGAAGCCGGGTATATCAGCTAGTCTAAATATATAAAGCTGAAAGCCCTCACTGACTGACTCACTGACTGACTCACTGACTGACTCACTCACTGACTCACTCACTGACTCACTCACTGACTCACTCACTGACTCATTCACTGACTCACTCACTGACTGACTCGCCAAAAGTTCTCCAACTTCCCGATGTCATAGAAACATGAATTTTGGCAGAAGCATAAATTATCTCCAAAATAGGAAAAGCTAATGGGTCTCAACTCGATTATTCAATTTTAGCGCAAAAGAATTAGCGTCGAAATTTTACGTACGTAATCTAAATCTCTCACTTCCCGGTGTCATAGAAATTCGAAATTTGGCAGGAGCATTGATTATGTCATGAATAGGAAAAGCTAATGGGTCCCAACTCGATTATTTAATTCTAAGCGCAAAAGAATTAGCGTCCAAATTTTACGTACGGAATGTATTTTTCTCACTTTCCAGTGTCATAGAAACGTGAAATTTGGCAGAAGCATTGATTATGTCATAAACAGGAAAAGATAATGGGTCCCAATTCGATTATTTAATTCTAAGCGCAAAAGAATTAGCGTCCAAATTTTACATACGGAATGTAATTTTCTCACATAGAAACTTAAAATTTCGCACGGGCATTGAATATGTCATAAATAGGAAAAGTTAATGGGTCCCAATTAGATTATTCAATACTATGCGCAAAATAATTAGCATCCAAATTTTTACGTACAGAATGTAATTTTCTCACTTTCCGGTGTCATAGAAACATTTAATTTGGCACGAGCATTGATTATGTCATAAATTGGAAAAGCTAATGGGTTCCAACTCGATTATTCAATTCTAGTGCAAAAGAACTAGCGTCCAAATTTTACGTACAGAATCTAATTTTCTCACTTCTTGATGCCATAGAAACATGAAATTTGGAACAAGCATTGATTATGTCATAAATAGGAAAAGTTAATGGGTCCCACCTCGATTGTTCAATTCTAAGCGCAAAAGAATTAGCGTCCACATTTTACGTACGGAATCTAATTCTCTCACTTCCCAATGTCATAGAAACTTGAAATTTGGCACGAGCATTGATTATGTCATAAATAGGAAAAGCTAATTGGTCCCACCTCGATTATTCAATTCTAAGCGCAAAAGAATTAGCGTACAAATTTTACATACGGAATGTAATTTTCTCACTTTCCGGTGTCATAGAAATGTGAAATTTGGCACAGGCATTGATTATGTCATAAATAGGAAAAGTTAATGGGTCCCAACTTGATTATTCAATTCTAAGTGCAAAAGAATTAGCGTCCAAATTTTACGTATGAAATCTAATTCTCTCACTTCCTGATGTCATTTTATATAAAGGAAACGTCATATGGTTACCTCCCCGTGATGTTTCCTGGGTAACGCAGAGAACTATGCAAAATGGTGAACATATGTTTTTCCGGTATCTCTAAAGTAACCACGGCTTCAGAAGATTTTCCGTCTGAACACCAGATAAACACCAGTACCAAATTAAGTCGGGTGAAGCCGGGTATATCAGCTAATGTATTATAATTGCTTTTTGCACTCCTTATACTTTTTGACCGCTGCTGAGGGCATCATGCATTGCAAATGCGCAATTACAGCGCGTTAACCATTGCTTCTTAAAACAAAAAAAACAGCGTTCCAGCTTGCTTTGTTGCCAGACAACACTTAAATGTGTTGTCGCTATCTGTTTCCTCCATGTAAGCAATCTAATTGATGATCTGCAGCACGTAGTTCAACGACATCGCCATTCGTTAAAATAGTGGCTCTATTGCCATTGCAGCGTTAAAGATGCAATGAACAACAATGTTAAGGGCAATCTTAACAAACACCCACATCATTTACTCGCATTGTGCAGAGCAGTAAAATTTCCTATATGCAGATCTGCAGGTTTTTCTATTTATTTATTTATTTTTTTGCCTAAAAAAACATCCGTTCCTCAAAGTGTTAGTAACCCTGTAATGTGACCACCTTAACTCCATGCACAGTGTTTCTGTCTACATGTATAATGTAATGACCTTTTCTTTGTCTACTTTTCACAGCTTTCTGGCGACAGGACATTCGTATGCGGCCTTAAAATTTGGCTTCCAGCGTGGACGTTTTACAATTGCAAACATTGTGCCAGAAACGTGCAGTATTATCTGGGACTATCTTCTTCTTATAGTTATGGCCCTTCCATCGCAACAGGATTGGCTAGAAGTTGCGAGTGCCTTCTGGGAGAGGGCCAATTTTCCAAATTGTCTTGGGGCACTGGACGGCAAACATATTCGTGTTCGAAAGCCACCACACTTAGGGTCTCGATACTTCAACTATCAACGTTTTTTTTCAGTGATCCTTCTTGCCATTGCCGATAGCAATTACTGCTTCCGCATAGTTGATATTGGTGCCTATGGTAGTGCTGCTGATGCCCGCATCTTCAGTGCATCGCGAATGAGTAGGAGGCTTTCGGCTGGCCAGCTTTCCCTGCCGGAACCATGTGTGTTTCCTGGTATGCCAGAGACTGCTATGCCTTTTGTTTTTGTTGCAGATCTGGGATTTGGTCTGTCCAATCATGTCCTGCGGCCCTTTGCCCGCAGGGGCATCACCACCAGGAAGCAGGTTTTTAATTACCGGCTTACACGGGCCAGGCGCTATGTAGAGTGTGCCTTTGGATTGCTTGCTAGTCGGTGGAGGGTGTTGCATACTGCAATTCAGCTAGCGCCTGTGCACGTGTGTGCTGTAATAAAAGCTGCTGTGGTTTTGCATAATTTTTGTAGGCGCAGTAATGTTGCTTGGAATGCTGCTGATGGTGAATCTGATGTGCAGATTGGTAACTTTAACCTGAGGCAGTATCAAAAGGCAGCTCCATCTGCTGTGCGAGTGCGAGACCAATTTGCTGATTTTTTTCCAAAGTACGCATGGACACGTTCCCTGGCAGTTGGATCATGTGCAGGGAGGCAGCTGAGTTGTCCAATCCTCGCAGCATTGTATTTTTTTTTAAGCCTTATGTTTCAATATATTCAGCTTCATTGGCCTTTTTTCAAAAAATGTTAGGGACTCGCAAGCACCAAGGACCCTTGAAGTGGGTTGCGAGCTTAACATAATGAGCCAAACATGGTTAGACACATTTGCACATAATTGCATCATGCAGATTTTAATCCTGAATGGCTCATTATGGAACTAATACCTCGGTTAATCAAAATACAAGTCGTAATTCAGTGGGAGCAAAATTTCCTATGGTAACCACTAGCTAATAGTCCAAACCTTTAAGTGACGCATTGCATGGCAATTGCCCCTTGTCAAGCTCTGTAAACCAACAACCATTCCCGAAATGTTTTAAATACAGCTTTCATAAACTTAGGCATCCAAAAACAGTTTTAGAAGGTGTAAGGTAAGTGCTACATGTCTACCTTTCTGATTAGCGGAACACACTTAACTGCTTCAGTAGCGTACAGCTACCACTGAGTAGCCATGGAATGTCTTCCGCTTTCAATTATAGCGCGACCTGTAAAACTCCCAAAGGGACTGCTCTTCAAAAAGGCTAATACTTTGCCTTAACTACTATTAATTTTTCTTGGAAAAGCAATGTAACATTCTTAGAATCTAAAGATTAGTTCTTGCAAACATCACACTCAACGAACTAGTAAGTTGGATAGAATGTTTCACAACTGTAGCACCACTGCTCTGCAGAAGTAAGATGTAGCTAGCGCAGCTGCAGTTTTTGGTTGCGGGTTGCTAAACAACTATTGTTGAGTGCAGCAGCTCTGCGCATTTAGGCCTTAGTCACATGGGCGTTTTTTCACGCGATTTGCGGATCGCATGACGGATGCGCATCCGCAAATCGCGTGACCGGGGCCGAAAAATCGTCCGAAAAAAATGCTCCTAGCCGCGTTTCAATAGAAACGGGCCGGAGCTGTCCAGCGCATTGAATTCAATGGAGCCGGCAATACAGCCGGCTCCATTGAAAGCAATGCGCTGCGGGCGATCGTGGGATGACTTGTCGGGAAGGGCTTAAATATATAAGCCCTTCCCTGCAATTCATCCAGAAATGTGTAAAAATAAAAAATATATATATACTCACCTTGTCCTGGCAGATGGAGTTCAGCGTGGCCGGCCTGCAGTGGGTGTGAGTGAGAGCTGCCCCTGATTGGCTCAGCGCTGAGCCAATAAGAGGCCGCTCTCACTCACACCCATTCATGAGTTCAGTTTGGCAAAACTTGAATATAGATCCAATTGCGATTCCCTCCTGGCTGCCCACACAATATGATCTAACTATCCCTCCATTACCAGAAGGAGAGTCTTGGAAAACATTCTCCAAGTTCAAATCACCAAAAAGTAAGAAATACGCTGCAAAACTATCGTCTTAAGGCACAAAGAGAGACTCACCTCGCACTGTGATAAATACTAGGGAGAACAGCGCATATGACCAATGAGAGAGAGGAACTGTTGCGAGATATTTCAATTTTGTTACCTAAATTACCACTTGTCCACAAATCGTGACGATCATGGTGCGGACGCCACGTCCTATACCCGGACTTCCAGCCGGACTTGTTAAACTAAAATTAGACATTTACTTGTCCGACCTCCAACCGCCGACACTGATACTCGGGGGCAGATGAAGCTGTCGGATAGAAGAGGAGACTCTGAAGAAATCCCGAGGTTGTGCCGGTCCGACGATGCGGTAGATGGAGGTGGACGTGTGCCACAGAGAGAGAGCTAGAGATTCCTTTTCTTAGACAGAAGGACCGCAAATTGGGGTCATCCCTGTCCAGAGGGGCGGCATGTGGAGCAATGTAGGGCCCCTGGGGTCGAACGGGGTTTGGCCACCTGGCGCCCTCTGCCTGACGGGCCGCCCATAGAATAGAATAGAACATGGGTATTTTAGTTACAAATAAGTAACCTACGGTAACTATGATATGATGGGGATGATAGGGGGATTTTGCAATTGTTGTTTCTTGTTCTGTTTGCCTCCCCCCCCCCCCTTCACATTTCTTATACCCCACCCTGGCTCTGCTCCTCTCTCAACCCTTACACAGGTCAAAGCGCTCCGGCTCCCTTGGTGTGGCGGTAAGCCCGCCCCCCTGGACGGAAAGAATTTCCGGAAGGTGCAGACTGGGTCGAAGAAGCTACAGGACCCCTCACCACCAGAGTAAACTTCACACGTGAGTGAGTCTATTACACACACAACAAGTACACTAACCCTCGAGGGTAGTACTTTGATGAGAAAGACACATACAACATTAACCAACTTTGTGGAGTTGTCGGGGTGCTTCTGATTCACACGTTAACACCATCAAGCTAGTTAAACAGTAGACCAGACACTTTTTCTCTGGTCAAGAAGTTTGCGTTAGTTACCGACTCCCCTTTATCTCCCCTACACCCTACGCTGGCTTTTACGGAAACCGAGCAGTACCAAACATGCCCACGAGGCACCCACCACGATCCAGCATATCACATAGCTCCCAAAACAGTATTTCCCGCCAGCAAAAGATCACATTCACTCAACCAGGGAAAACAACTATTTTCAACTTCAATACCAAAGGTCTAAATTCACCAAACAAAAGACATCACATACTATGGTTAATATGGAAAAGTAAAACCAAAATAGCATTTCTACAGGAAACCCATTTTAAAAGCAACAAAATCCCTGCCCTCCAGAGAAACTATTTTTCACAATGGTACCATAGCTGTAACTCAACCTCAGCCTCTAAGGGTGTATCCATTGCCATTCATAAAGACCTACCCTTTCAAATGGTTAAACAACTCACAGACACAGAGGGACGTTTTATTTTTATAGAAGGCACAATAAATAGCTCCCACTATACCTTAGTGCTGATCTCCGCACCTCCCCTGCTACTTGGCCTTCGGAACTGCGCCTTCTGCAGCTAGCGCTGTCAGATGGGAAGTTTACCATCATTTTGTCCACCAGGGCCCTGTGGTATTGCATCACTCTCGAACCCCTTTCCTCTTCGGGAATGAGAGTGGAAAGGTTTTCCTTATACCGGGGGTCTAGAAGGGTGTACACCCAGTAATCCGTGTTGGCCAGAATACGTCTGATGCAAGGGTCACGAGAAAGGCAGCCTAACATGAAGTCAGCCATGTGTGACAGGGTGCCAGTACGAAAGACATGGCTGTCCTCACTAGGAAGATCACTTTCAGGATCCTCCTCCTCCTCCTCCGTCCACAGGTAATACACGCTGAACAGAGGGGAGGTAAGCAGCATGGGTACCCTCTGCAGTTGGCCCAGCTGTCTCTTCCCCTTCCTCCTCCTCCCCCACCTCCTCCTCCTCCAAAACGCGCTGAGATATAGACATGAGGGTGCTCTGACTGTCAAGTGACATACTCTCTTCCCCTGTCTCCTGTTCAGACCCCAAAGCGTCAGCCTTTATGCTTTGCAGCAAACTTCTCAGCAGGCACAGCAGAGGAATGGTGACGCTAATGATTGCAGCATCGCCGCTCACCATCTGGTTAGACTCCTCAAAGTTTCCGAGGACCTAGCAGATGTCTGCCATCCAGGCGACTCCTCAGTAAACAATTGGGGAGGCTGATTCCCACTACGCTGCCCATGTTGGAGTTGGTATTCCACTATTGCTCTACACTGCTCATAGAGCCTGGCCAACATGTGGAACATAGAATTCCACCGTGTGGGCACGTCGCACAGCAGACGATGCTCTGGCAGATTAAACCGATGTTGCAGGGTCCGCAGGGTGGCAGCGTCAGTGGTGGACTTGTGGAAATGTGCGCAGACGCGGCGCACCTTGCCGAGCAGGTCTGACAAGTGCAGGTAGTTTTTTCAGAAACCGCTGAACCACCAGATTGAAAACGGGGGCCAGGCATGGCACGTGTGTGAGGCTGCCGAGCCGCCACCAGATTACGGCCGTTGTCACACACGACCATGCCCGGTTGGAGGTTCAGCGGTGAAAGCCAGAGGTCGGTCAGCTCAGTCAGACCCTGCAACAGCTCGGGGGCTGTGTGCCTCTTGTCACCTAGGCTGAGTAGTTGCAGCACGGCCTGCTGATGCCTGCCCACTGCTGTGCTGCTGCGCCGCGGCAAACCGACTGCTGGCGACTTGCTGCTCACATTTATTAATTGAGAGGTAGAGGTTATGTAGTAGGAGGAGGAGAGGGAGGGTTTAGAAGAGGTGGCATAGACCACCGCAGATACCAGAACCGAGGAAGGACCCGCAATTCTGGGTGTGGGCAGGACGTGTGCGTTCCCAGGCTCTGACTCGGTCCCAGCTTACACCAAATTTACCCAATGTGCCATCAGGGAGATATAGTGGCCCTGCCCGCCAGTACCTGTCCACGTGTCTGTGGTTAAGTGGACCTTCCCAGTAACCGCGTTGGTGAGGGCACGATTGATGTTGCAGGAGACGTGCTGGTGTAGGGCTGGGACGGCACACCGGGAAAAATAGTGGCGACTGGGGACCGAATAGCGTGGGACCGCCGCCACCATCATGTTTTTGAAAGCCTCCGTTTCCACAAGCCTGTACGGCAGCATCTACAGGCTGATCAATTTCGTAATGTGCATGTTTAAAGTTTGAGTGTGCGCGTGCATGGCAGCGTATTTGCACTTGCGCTCTAAGGCTTGCGCTAGCGACGGCTGGATGCTGCGCTGAGAGACATTGCTGGATGGGGCCGAGGACAGCGGAGGTGAGGGTGCGGGTGCAGGCCGGGAGGTGCTCGTGCCTGTGTCCTGAGAGGGGGGTTGGATCTGAGTGGCAGGTTGGGGCACAGGGGGAGAGGCAGTGGTGCGACCCGGAGGCGGTGAACGGTCTTCGTCCCACCTCGTGGGGGGCTTGGCCATCCTATGCCTGCGCATGCTGGTGGTGGTGAGGCTGGTACTGGTGGCTCCCCGGCTGATCTTGGAGCGACACAGCTTGCACACCACTGTTCGTCGGTCGTCCGCGCTCTCACTGAAAGACATCCATACCTTTGAACACCTAGGCCTCTGCATGGTGGCTTGGCGCGATGGGGGTGCTTTGGGAAACAGTTGGGGGAGTCTTCGCTCTGGCCCTGCCTCTACTCCTGGCCACCCCACTGCTTCTTCCAACCTGTCCTGCTGCTGCACTTGCCTCCCCCTCTGAAGACCTCTCCTCAGTTGGCTTAGCGAACCACCTCATCGTCCAGCGGCTCTTCCTCCGAATCCTCTGTGCGGTCCTCCCTTGGACTTTATGCCCTTACTACTACCTCACAGATAGACAGCAGTGTCTCATCATCATCGACCTCCTCACCCACTGAAAGCTCTTGAGACAGTTGCCGGAAGTCCCCAGTCTCATCACACGGACCCCGGGAACTTTCCAAAGGTTGGGCATCGGTCACGACAAACTCCTCAGGTGAGAGAGGAACCATTTTTTCCCAATCAATGCAGAGGCCCGAAAACAGTTCCTGAGAGTCTGTCTGCTCGTCAGAATGTGTCTTTTATGGAGGGAGGAGGCTGGGAGGAAGGAGGAGCAGCAGCGAGAGGATTCAGAGTTGCAGCAGTGGACGGCGTAGAAGACTGGGTGGTCGATACATTGCTGGATGCATTTTCTGACATCCATGACAGGACCTGCTCACACTGCTCATTTTGTAATAAAGGTCTACCACGTGGACCCAAAAATTGTGATATGAAGCTGGGGACCCCAGAAAATTGCCTCTCACCTAATCCCGCATCAGCCGGCTGCGATTCACCTGGACCAGGAACTCCGCCTGTGCCCACACCCTCACTTGGACCTCCGCGTCCTCAGCATGGTGTATTACGAATAGAGCGTCTATATGTCTTTCCCTCTATCAGCAGCTCTGGCCGTACCCTGTGTGTGCAGTTGGTGGGACGCACAAAGCGGTGTAAAAAATTAGGCAGTTATTGGCCTGCACTTGGAGGGTCACAGCGGTTATGTAGAGCACACTGTAGGCCGAAAAAAATATACTCTGGGCTGCAGAAAGGCCTAGCTGGCTACTAGTGAGCCACTACAACAGTAATGCACACGGTCACAGGTCGCCCTGAGGCCTTAGTCACACGGGCATTTTTTCGCGCGATTTGCGGATCGCATGACTGATACGCATCCGCAAATCGCGTGACCGGGGCCAAAAAAAAATCGCACGAAAAATCTGCTCCTAGCCGTGTTTTATTAGAAACGGGCTGGAGCTGTCCAGCGCATTGAATTCAATGGAGGCGGCAATACAGCCGCCTCCATTGAAAGCAATGCGCTGCGGGCGAGCGCAGGATGAATTGTCGGGAAGGGCTTAAATATATAAGGCCTTCCCTGCAATTGATCCAGAAATGTGTAAAAATAAAAAAAATATACATACTCACCGGCTCCCGGCAGACGGAGTTCAGAGCGGCCGGCCTGCAGTGGGAGTGAAGGGGGTGTGAGTCAGACTTGCCCCTGATTGGCTCAGCGCTGTTACAGCTGTGGCAGAGAAGAATGATTTGTCTACTATGTGTTCTCAATGGGGTCGGCGCTGCTGCCGCCGGCCCCATTGAGCTCATATAGAGAAGAGAACAGGAATCGCAGATCGCAGATAGGTGCGATCTGCGATTTCTGTTCTATAATTTATCGGACGAGTGCATAAAAAGCGCTCATGTGTCCGATACCATTGCAAAGCAATGGTTTTAAAAAAATCGCCGGACGCATGCGCATGCGCAAATCGCGCGAAAAAACGCCCGTCTGACTAAGGCCTTAGGAGGAGCTTTTTTGGGGTACTTGTTGACAGGATTTTACACTACCACTGTCCCTGCCTGACCAGTACTGCTCCTATACTCTATTGCGTTGTCAGTCTGCAGCCAATTATACAGTCTGCACAGCCCAAGATGAAAAAAAAGTGCAAAACTGTTCCCAGCAGCCACAACAGTAATGCACACTGTCAGATGTGGCCCTAAGAAGGACCGTTGGGGTTCTTGAAGACGCTAACACTCTCCCTATAGCACCAGCAGCACCCTCCCTAATCTCTGCCAGCGTGTTTCTGAGGCGAGCAGTGGGCGGGACTGCCTTATATACTCATCGGTCACTTGATCTCGCCAGCCACTCACTGTAGGGGGGTGGGATAGGGCTAGAACGTCACAGGAGGAAGTTGTAATGCCTTCCCTGCATGCCTATTGGCCAGAAAATGGCGCAAAACATGCATGGAAGGAAATGGAATTGGCTCGAGTACTGCATGGTGTTCGTCTCGAGTAACAAGCATCTTGAGTACCCTAATACTCGAGCGAGCATCAAGCTCGGACCAGTACGTTCGCTCATCTCTAGAATCTAATTCTCTCACTTTATGATGTCGTAGAAACATGAAATTTGGCACAATCATAGATTATGTCTAAAATAGGAAAAGTTTGTGTCCCAACTCGATTATTCAATTCCAAGCACAAAATAATTAGCGTGTCCAAATTTTACGAACATAATCTAATTCTCTCATTTCCCGATTTCATAGAAACTTGAAATTTGGCACGAGCATTGATTTTGTCATAAATAGGAAAAGTTAATGGGTCCCAACTCGATTATTCAATTCTAGCGCAAAAGAACTGGCGTCCAAATTTTATGTACGTAATCTAATTCTCTCACTTAAAATTTGGCACACGCATTGATTATGTCATAAATTGGAAAAGCTAATGGGTCCCAACTCGATTATTCAATTCTAAGCGCAAAAGAATTAGAATCCAAAGTTTACGTACAGAATCTAATTCTCTCACTTCCCGATGTCATAGAAACATGAAATTAGGCACGGGCATTGATAATGTCAAAAATAGGAAACGTTAATGGGTCCCAACTCGATTATTCAATTCTAAGCACAAAAGAATCAGCATCCAAATTTTACGTATGGAATCTAATTCTCTAACTTCCCGATGTCATAGAAATTTGAAATTCGGCACGAGCATTAATTATGTCATAAATAGGAAAAGCTAATGGATCCCAACTCGTTATATTAAAAAATTTTAAAATACTTCTTCCAATATTCACAAACCTGTGTAACACACTGTTGTCAGGAGGAAATCTCCAGAAACAAGCTTTCGAAGCATTTATCACTCTGATTACAAAAAAAAAGGAAAGACCCAGAAGAATGTGGCAACTACAGGCCTATCTCTTTATTAAATATAGACCTTAAAATCTGGGCAAAATTATTAGCTCAGCGCATTGTACCTTTGCTTCCTAAACTAATACACCCAGACCAGGTGGGAAGAGACAGGAAATTTAACATCCCATATTATCAACGCTATTCATCACACTAGATATAACAAAACACCACTGGTCCTCTTGCGTACAGATGCCGAAAAGGCTTTCGACAGAGTGAGATGGGACTTTATGAAGGTCGTACTGCAAAAGTTTGGCTTCTCAAACCAGTTTATATCGGCCATACTTAGTATGTACTCAACTCCCACTGCTAGACTTCAAATAAATGGAACTCTGTCGAGGCCTTTCGCCATTATCAATGGGACCAGGCATGGCTGCCCTCTCTCCCCCACCCTTTTTGTGCTGGTCATAGAGATTTTGCTCCAGCGATTTAGACAACATCCCAACATCTCGGGATTAAAAATAGGGAATTTTACGCACATGGCAGCTGCCTTCGCAGATGACTTACTTGTGCTCATGACCAACCTGGAGAAAACCTTCCTTGCAATTTTGGATATATTTGAGCAATTTGGCAAAATCTCAAACTTCAAGGTCAATTACGAGAAATCAGAGGGTCTAAACTTCTCAGCTCCAACCAACACAATTAAGAACATTAAAAAAAACCTCCCATTTAAATGGCCCGCATCCGGCATCAAATATCTAGGAGTCGCTCTAACTTTGGACCCCTCCCTCCTTTACAAGGCAAATATTCCCCCTCTTCAAATACTACAAATCAATTACAGGACATTAATACCCCTCTCCTGTCGTGGCTGGGTAGAAAAAAATGTCATAACTTATATCCTTCAGTACATTTTATATATTTTACAAACGGTCCCAATAGAAGTTCCCGGCAATTTCTTCTCTAGCTTACACTGCGTCTTCTGGAAATTCATCTGAAATAAACAAAAAACACGATTAGCTTTTACATATTTGACGCAAAAGAAACCACAAGGAGGTTTTGGCCTCCCAAATGTACTCGCATACTACAAAGCGATCCACATAGCTACATGGATTAACTTAGTTGATCATGAAATGAACTCTCCCTCACTCAGCTTGGAAAGATCATTATTAGACCAAAACGGACGATAACTCCTATGGAACAGCAATCACCTCCCATATAAAAAGCAAGCTTGCAGCTGTTAATTCAATTGGGTCACAGATGCCTGTGCTGCACTAGCTTAGATGACTAGCCATTAAGGTTCTAAGACTTGGAGGGTAACGACCTATCCCAGCAGCTTTGAAAAAGTACAGAGTACGTTGTCGTTGATTTGCTAAGGTCACAGTGCCTTCAGATAGTTGCTGTCTAATGCTACCTCAAGGCTAAGTCTCCTGATTAAAGGTGTGTAGGTAACTGCAGCTAGAACCATATGGCCTAAATACCCCACAATCAATTCTTAATTGCCCCCTGATATATTTATAGAAAAGTAAAAATAAAAAAGATAGAGTGAGAGATAGGGCATCCAGCCTTGATGGTAGGTTGGAGGTTGTGATTGCCTGTCTGGCTGGCCCAGAATATATACCAGCCAATGCCACACCTACTGGGCGTGTTGCCAATTCCCCGCCAATAATGCGGCAGGAGGTGTGTGCAAGTTATCATAGAGTTAACCCTTTAATCATAGAGAAGCATTCCAACCTGTACAGATAGTATGAAAACAATATATCTTACTAAACGGATATCTAGAATAGAATAAAGACAGATTAAGGCCATAGTGTGGTGCCCAATCCTTGGTAAAGCGGTGTGATATACCACCAAATTTAATAGCAAAATTAAAAAAAGGTTAATAGGTTGGGATGAACGTAATTCATTAAGACAGACTAAACCACTCAGAGATGAAAAATACAAAGGTTTGATCCAGCACCAATATTTAAATCACTTCTTTATTGGATGCATATTTTTAAAAATTCCCCTTTGCACAGGGATTAAAAGACAAGCTGATGCATTTGGGCTGTTATACAGCCTTAATCATAGCATGGCATCACAGTAGAAATCAAGATCTTAAATAATATAGAAGGATATGACATGTTACATGATTGATATAAGTGCCCTTATCGATATGTGCTCTGTACTAGGGGGGTGAGCACTCTCACATCTGTGATATGTGGTCATCAGCTGATACTCATTCAGTGGTTTAGTCTTCAGGCTAATGTCAGCACTCATGATTGGTAGTCCTAAGGGAAGGTTGGACTGTTGTAACATGTCATATCCTTCTATACTATTTAAGATCTTGATTTCTACTGTGATGCCATGCTATGATTAAGGCTGTATAACAGCCAAAACGCGTCAGCTTGTCTTTTAATCCCTGGGCGCATGGGAATTTTTAAAATATGTACCCAATAAAGAAGTGATTTTTTTAATTAAAAAACATTGGTGCTGGATCAAACCTTCATACTTTTCAACAGCTGCTGGTCCTTTGGGGTTTTCCCCAGATCCAGAAAAACCACCGGCATTGCCTGTTTCCTTTGCCGCACCATATATACTCGAGTGCAGGCTGTGGACCCTGTTGCTACGCACCACCTGTGCCTGGTAAGTCACACTAGACCTTTGTTTCCCCCTTTTATTTTTACATTGTCGTGAAGCCAGGGACAGATAAAGTGTCATTAGTTATGTCTAGAGATGAGCGAGCATACTCGTCCGAGCTTGATGCTCGTTCGAGTATTAGGGTGCTTGAGATGCTCGTTACTCGAGACGAGCACCACGCGGTGCTCGTCGCGCTTAAACGAGCACTGACCATTGAATTCAATGGAGCCGGCAATACAGCCGGCTCCATTGAAAGCAATGGGCTGCCAACGATCGCACAATGAATTTTCGGGAAGGGCTTAAATATATAAGCCCTACCCTGCAATTCATCCAAAAATGTGTAAATATATATATATACTCACCTGGTCCCGGCAGACGGAGTTCAGCTGCGGCCAGCTGGCAGTTCTCCTGAACTGCTCTCTGTAGTATTCAGCAGCCGGGGATTTAAAATCCCCACCTGCTGAATGGGCTGCCTCTGATTGGTCACAGCCTGACCAATCAGAGGCAGATCTCACTCACACCCATTCATAAATTCATGAATGGGTGAGTGCGTGCTGCCTCTGATTGGCTCAGCGCAGCTCTCAGCTAAATAACAGCAGTTCAGCACCACAGTGCAGGGGACAGCAGGAGAAGACGCGGCTGTGCCCCGGCAGCTGAAGGCAGGTATCTATTTTTTTTTGCTTTTTAAATCACTTTTAATTCATTTCCAGGGAATGGCTTATATGTAAAGCCCTTCCCTGAAAAAGAATTCAGGTGTGCCAGCGGACCATTGTCTTCAATGGAGTCGCCGGCAGCAGCAGCGGCTCCATTGAAGAGAATGCCTGCATTTTTATTCTTTTTTACACTAAAATCTGTTACAGCTGTGGCAGAGAACGATCTTAATGCTGACATTTTTTTTTTTTTTTTACACATTTTAGGATGATTTTCAGGTAAGGGCTTATATTTTTAAGCCATTCCCGAAAATTCATCCCGCGCTCGCCGGCAGCCCATTGCTTTCAATGGAGCCGGCTGTATTGCCGGCTCCATTGAATTCAATGGGCTAACATCGTTCTTCTCTGCCACAGCTGTTACAGCTGTGGCAGAGGAGAGCGATCGTTATGCTGACAGTGGGGGGGGGGGGGGGGGTCTCACTCTTGCCACTATTGTGGCTTAATAGTGAGACCTCGGAGCCCGAAATGCAGCCCTGCATGTTGCTCCTCGCCTGCCCTATCCATTTCTGTGTTTTTTACATGACTTTGGTGATTTGCTAAGATTTTCACAAATGAAAACCTTAGCGGAGCACCAGACATATACAAAAATGCTCGAGTCGCCCATTGTCTTCAATGGGGTCCGTTACTCGAAACGAACTCTCAAGCATCACTGAAAGTTTGACTCGAGTAACGAGCACTCGAGCATTTTGGTGCTCGCTCATCTCTGGTTATATCACTACATATTGTAGAAGTTTTGTTTCCCTAAATTTCCTCAGGCTGTTTTTGGCTAACCAGGGAAAACAATAAGGGCACAATAATTCCTCTGCTTCCCTGCATCAGAGACTCTGTGGATTTAGGATCCAAAGGAGATCAAGAGAAGAAGAAAAACAGACATTTGTATTCGACATACGAAGGTTTTGATTTTTCCTTTTTCGTGTCTCCTCAAGCCCAGATCTGACAAGATTGGTTTTATGTTGATAACAAATGAAAATATAGGGTAAAGTGTAATAAAGGTGAATGTATCATTGTTATGAAAAATATGGAATATTTGAAGGAAACATTTAGAAGCCGCTAATCATTCATAAATAAAACTTGAAAATTAAATCATGATATGTCAAAATGTATGTTGATTTTATGTATCTTAATAACCTTATGGAATTGTTGTTAAATTCTATAATGGCTATAAAATAGACAAGGGTAGATTGTGGTGAAAATGTGTAAAAGTGGCTATTTGCAGCCGGCCATGTTGTGTTTTAGTAGCCACGAATATAAGCTATGATGATTGTTTAATTTCATTTTTTTTATGAGTGTATCATTGTCTGGACTATGAACCTCTCTGTAAAAGACCTGTTGAGCCTAGTTAATCCAGTGCTAACATCACCATTGTCTGAAGTAAGGTCCTATTTGACCAGACTTTATTACACTCTAAGGCCTTAGTCAGACGGGCGTTTTTTCGCGCGATTTGCGGATCGCATGACGGATGCGCATCCGCAAATCGCGTGACCGGTGCCCGAAAATCGCCCGAAAATCTGCTCCTAGCCGCGTTTCATTAGAAACGGGCTGGAGCTGTCCAGCGCATCGCATTCAATGGATCCGGCAATACAGCTGACTCCATTGAAAGCAATGGGCTGCCGGCAGTCACAGGATGAATTGTCGGGAAGGGCTTAAATATATAAGCCCTTCCCTGCAATTCATCCAGAAAAGTGTTAAAATAAAAAATATATACATACTCACCTGCTCCCGGCTGCCGGAGTTCCGCGCAGCCGGCCTGCAGTGGGTGTGAAGGGGGTGTGAGTCAGACCTGTCCCCTGATTGGCTCAGCGCTGAGCCAATCAGGGGGCAGGTCTGACTCACACCCCCTTCACACCCACTGCAGGCCGGCCGTGCGGAACTCCGGCTGCCGGGAGCAGGTGAGTGTGTATATGTGTATGTATATGTATATGTATGTGTGTGTATATATATATATATATATATATATATATATATATATATATATATATAATTTTTTTATTTTATTTTAACACTTTTCTGGATGAATTGCAGGGAAGAGCTTATATATTTAAGCCCTTCCCGACAATTCATCCCGCGCACGCCCGCAACCCATTGCTTTCAATGGAGGCGGCTGTATTGCCGGCTCCATTGAATTCAATGGGCAAACATCGTTCTTCTCTGCCACAGCTGTAACAGCTGTGGCAGAGAAGAATAATTTGTCTTCTATATGTTCTCAATGGGGTCGGCGCTGCTGCCGCCGGCCCCATTGAGCGCGTATAGAGAAGAGAACAGGAATCGCAGATCGCAGATAGGTGCGATCTGCGATTTCTGTTCTATAATTTATCGGACGAGCGCATAAAAAGCGCTCATGTGTCTGATACCATTGCAAAGCAATGGTTTTAAAAAATCGCCGGATGCATGCGCATGCGCAAATCGCGCAAAAAAAGCGCCCGTCTGACTAAGGCCTAAATGTGGCCAGTTTGGATGTGTGAGAACTTCAGGGAAACAAACATTTGTTCTTTGCAAAGATGCAAGCCTAGGACCTAGTAGATGACTAATCTATTTTATCTATGTATATAAAATTGAATGTATGTCTGCCTGTCTGCCTGTCTGCCTGTCTGTTTGTCCTTTATGCGCTACTACACCATTCATCCGTTCGCCATGAAACTTAGGGAAGTTGTTGAGTACACTCCTGGGAAGATTATAGGTATAGTACAACTATCCTACGATAAATGGCGTGCGTGCGAGCGTCGTCGACAGTTACGCCCCCACACGTAGATCGTTTGATTTCCATCACTGCCACTAATTCTCTCACTGCGCGATGTCGTAGAAACATGAAATTTGGCATGAGCACTGATTATGTCATAAATAGGAAAAGTTAATGGGTCCCAACTCGATTATTCAATTCTAAGCACCAAAGAATTAGCGTCCAAATTTTACGTACGGAATCTAATTTTCTCCCTTTCCAATGTCATAGAAACTTGAAATTTGGAACGAGCATTGATTATGTCATAATCAGGAAAATATAATGGGTCCCAACTCAATTATTCAAGTCTAAGCGCCAAAGAATTAGCGTCCAAATTTTACGTATGGAATCTAATTTTTTCGCTTCCCAATGTCATAGAAACTTGAAATTTGGCAAAAACATTGATTATGTCAGAAATAGGAAAAGTTAATAGGTCCCAACTCAATTATTCAATTCTAAGCGCAAAATAATTAGCGTCCAAATTTTACGTACGGAATCTAATTCTCTCACTTCCTGATGTCATCTATTTATATAAATAGGAATGTATGTCTGTCTGTCCTTTTTGCGCTACTACACCATTCATCTAATCGCCATGAAACTTTGGGAAGTTGTTGAGTACACTCCTGGGAAGATTACTGGCATAGTACAACTATCCTGCGAGCATCGTCGACAGTTATGCCCCCCATACAAAAATCGTTTGATTTCCATCTCAAGCACAAAAGCAAAAGGCATTACGAGCAACGGGATGCGTGTTCAACTACAAAATGATGCATCCGCCAAACGTTTCGCAAGACAATTGCTGGATATTGAGAATGCTGAGGTAAAATGAAAGCTGTGCTGTGATTGGTTGCAATTTCTTATACTGCTGAGGTAAAATGAAAGCTGTGCTCTGATTGGTTGCTATATATTATCCGGCTGAGGTAACATGAAAGCTGTGCTGTGATTGGTTGCTATATATTATACTGCTGAGGTAACATGAAAGCTGCTGTGCTGTGATTGGTTGTTATATATTATACCGCTGAGGTAACTTGAAAGCTGCGCTGTGATTGGTTGTTATCTAGATATATAAAAACAAATGTATGTATGAATGTATGTCTGTCTTCGCGGCAACGCGCGACGGGTACGCTAGTCTATATATTAAAAATTGAATGTATATCTGTGTGTCTGTTTGTCCTTTATGCGCTACTACTAGAGAAGAGCGAGCACCAAAATGCTCGGGTGCTCGTTACTCGGGACGAAATTACCGCGATGCTCGAGGGTTCGTTTCGAGTAACGAACCCCATTGAAGTCAATGGGCGACCCGAGCATTTTTGTATTTCGCTGATGCTCGCTAAGGTTTTCATGTGTGAAAATCTGGGCAATTCAAGAAAGTGATGGGAACGACACAGCAACTGACAGGGCAGTCAAGGGGCTACATGTTGGGCTGCATCTCAAGTTCACAGGTCCCACTATTAAGCCACAATAGCGGCAAGAGTGACCCCCCCCCTCCCAAAAACTTTTACTTCTGAAAAGCCCTCATTAGCAATGCATACCTTAGCTAAGCACCACACTACCTCCAACAAAGCACAATCACTGCCTGCATGACACTCCACTGCCACTTCTCCTGGCTTACATGCTGCCCAACCGCCCCCCCTCCCCCCCACAGCGCACACCAAAGTGTCCCTGCGCAGCCTTCAGCTGCCCTCATGCCACACCACCCTCATGTCTATTTAGAAGTGCTTCTGCCAGAGGAAAAGCAGGCACACACTGCGGAGGGTTGGCACGGCTAGGCAGCGACCCTCTTTAAAAGGGGCTGGGCGATAGCCCACAATGCTGTACAGAAGCAATGAGAAATAGAATCCTGTGCCACCGCCATCAGGAGCTGCACACGTGGGCATAGCAATGGGGAACCTATGTGCCACACACTATTCATTCTGTCAAGGTGTCTCTGCATGCCCCAGTCAGACCTGGCTTTTTAATTCATAGACACAGGCAGGTACAACTCCCTATTGTGACTCCCTGTCGACCGACAGCATGGGTGGCTCCCTGGAACCCACTGGCGATACACACAAATATCCCATTGCATTGCCCAACACAGCTGAGGTAGTAATGTCGTGTTTAATGCAGGTGGGCTTCGGCCCACACTGCATGCCCCAGTCTGACTGTGGTTCTTTACAAGTGGAAACAGATGCATTTATAATTCCCTGTGGACCCACAGCATGGGTGGGTGCCAGGAAGCCACCGGCGGTACATAGAAATATCCCATTGCATTGCCCAACACAGCTGAGGTAGTAATGTCGTGCTTAATGCAGGTGGGCTTCGGCCCACACTGCATGCCCCAGTCAGACTGGGGTTCTTTACAAGTGGACACATGTAGGTTAAACTCCGTGTGCACCTACAGCATGGGTGGCTCCCTGGAACCCACCGGTGATACACAAAAATATCCCATTGCATTGCCCAACACAGCTGAGGTAGTAATGTTGTGCTTAATGCAGGTGGGCTTCGGCCCACACTGCATGCCCCAGTCTGACTGGGGTTCTTTACAAGTGGAAACAGATGCATTTATAATTCCCTGTGGACCCACAGCATGGGTGGGTGCCAGGAAGCCACCGGCGGTACATAGAAATATCCCATTGCATTGCCCAACACAGCTGAGGTAGTAATGTCGTGCTTAATGCAGGTGGGCTCCGGCCAACACTGCATGCCCCAGTCAGACTGGTAATATGTACCTAAACAGTAAGCGCGTTGGTGGTAATGTGGTGGTGACTGCGGACCTAGTAGCGCGGTTTTATTTTGTTGGTTTTCAGAATGCGGCCAGGATTAAGTGGGCCGTGGCGGGGGATGTTTTGGAGGCACTATGTGTCCTCTCCACGTGTCCGTGGTTATATGCACCTTAACAGTAACAGCGTTGGTGGGAAATGGCCTCGCCGCCATCATGTCTTTGGGAAGTCTCTGTTTCCACACCCCAGAGACATACCATTAGCAGCGGTATAGGCAGAGCCCAGAATTAGTAACATTTCAGCCGTAGCATTAGCGACAGGCCCCACTAACATATCACTAGCAGCATTATAGGGGGAGCACAGTCTTAGTTCCATTTCAGTAATAGTAGCAGCCTACACAGGCCCCAGTAACAATTCCGAAGCAGCAGTATAGTGGGAGCGCAGTCTTAGTTCCATTTCAGTAGCTGCAGTATAGCCAAGGCCCAAGTTACATTTATGTAGCTAAAGTGTAGGCCAACCCCACACACACTTCTGTACCATGAGTGCAGGCGAAGAAAATAGAAATTGCTATGATTACGCTGTAGGTGAGGGCCGCAAAACATTGGTGTACCAACAGTACTAATGTACCTCAGTAAAAATTGGCCATGCCCAACCAAGATGGCAGGTGAAACCCATTAATCGCTTTGGTTAATGTGACTTAAGTGGTAACTAGGCCTGGAGGCAGCCCAGTTTAACGAAAAATTGGTTCAAGTTGAAGTTTCAACGCTTTTAAGAGCATTGAAACATATAAAAATTGTTTAGAAAAATTAGATGAGTGAGCCTTGTGGCCCTAAGAAAAATTGCCCGTTCGGCGTGATTACGTGAGGTTTCAGGAGGGGGAGCAGGAGGAGGAGGAAGAGGAATATTATAAACAGATTGATGAAGCAGAAATGTCCCCGTTTTGGATGGTAAGAGAGAACGATGCTTCCATCAGCGGGTGCAGCCTACGTATTGCTTAGGTATCGCTGCTGTCCGCTGGTGGAGAAGAGAAGTCTGGGGAAATCCAGGCTTTGTTCATCTTGATGAGTGTTAGCCTGTCGGCACTGTCGGTTGACAGGCGGGTACGCTTATCTGTGATGATTCCCCCAGCCGCACTAAACACCCTCTCCGACAAGACGCTAGCCGCAGGACAAGCAAGCACCTCCAGGGCATACAGCGCTAGTTCAGGCCACATGTCCAGATTCGACACCCAGTAGTTGTAGGTGGCAGAGGCGTCACGGAGGACGGTCGTGCGATCGGCTACGTACTCCCTCACCATCCTTTTACAGTGCTCCCGCCGACTCAGCCTTGACTGGGGAGCGGTGACACAGTCTTGCTGGGGAGCCATAAAGCTGGCAAAGGCCTTGGAGAATGTTCCCCTGCCTGCGCTGTACATGCTGCCTGATCTCTGCGCCTCCCCTGCTACCTGGCCCTCGGAACTGCGCCTTCTGCCACTAGCGCTGTCGGATGGGAAGTTTACCATCAGTTTGTCCACCAGCGCCCTGTGGTATAGCATCATTCTCGAACCCCTTTCCTCTTCGGGAATGAGAGTGCAAAGGCTCTCCTTATAGCGTGGGTCGAGCAGTGTGTACACCCAGTAATCCGTAGTGGCCAAAATGCGTGTAACGCGAGGGTCACGAGAAAGGCATCCTAACATGAAGTCAGCCATGTGTGTCAGGGTACCTGTACGCAACAAATGGCTGTCTTCACTAGGGTGATCACTTTCAGGATCCTCCTCCTCCTCTTCCTCCTCCTCAGGCCATACACGCTGAAAGGATGACCGGCAAGCAGCATGGGTACCGTCAGCAGTGGGCCAAGCTGTCTCTTCCCCCTCCTCCTCATCCTCCTCATGCTCCTCCTCCTCCTCCTGAACGCGCTGAGATATAGACAGGAGGGTGCTCTGACTATCCAGCAACATACTGTCTTCCCCCGGCTCTGTTTCCGAGCGCAAAGCGTCTGCCTTTATGCTTTGCAGGGAACTTCTCAAGATGCATAGCAGAGGAATGGTGACGCTAATGATTGCAGCATCGCCGCTCACCACCTGGGTAGACTCCTCAAATTTTCCAAGGACCTAGCAGATAGCTGCCAACCACGGCCACTCTTCTGTAAATAATTGAGGAGGCTGACTCCCACTGCGCCGCGCAAGTTGGAGTTGGTATTCCACTATAGCTCTATGCTGCTCATAGAGTCTGGCCAACATGTGGAGCGTAGAGTTCCACTGTGTGGGCACGTCGCACAGCAGTCGGTGCACTGGCAGATTAAACTTATGTTGCAGTGTCCGCACGGTGGCAGCGTGCGTGTGGGACTTGCGGAAATGTGCGCAGAGCCGGCGCACCTTTCCGAGCAGGTCTGACAAGCGTGGGTAGCTGAACCACCAAATTAAAGACGTGGGCCAGGCATGGCACGTGCGTGAGGCTGCCGAGCTGCAGAGCCGCCACCAGCTTACGGCCGTTGTCACACACGACCATGCCCGGTTGGAGGCTCAGCGGCGCAAGCCTGTGGTCGGTCTGCTCTGTCAGACCCTGCAGCAGTTCGTAGGCCGTGTGCCTCTTCTCTCCTAAGCTGAGTAGTTTCAGCATGGCCTGCTGACGCTTGCCCACCGCTGTGCTGCCACGCCGCGTGACACCGACTGCTGGCGACGTGCTGCTGACACATCTTGATTGCGAGACAGAGGTTGCGTTGGAGGAGGAGGAGGAGGAAGGTGCTTTAGTGGAGGAAGCATGCACCGCCGCAGATACCACCACCGAGCTGTGGCCCGCAATTCTGGGGGTGGGCAGGACGTGAGCGGTCCCAGGCTCTGACTCTGTCCCAGCCTCCACTAAATTCACCCAATGTGCCGTCAGGGAGATATAGTGGCCCTGCCCGCCTGTGCTTGTCCACGTGTCCGTTGTTAAGTCGACCTTGGCAGTAACCGCTTTGGTGAGGGCGCGTACAATGTTGCGGGAGACGTGGTCGTGCAGGGCTGGGACGGCACATCGGGAAAAGTAGTGGCGACTGGGAACCGAGTACCGCGGGGCAGCCGCCACCATCATGCTTTTGAAAGCCTCCGTTTCCACAAGCCTATACGGCAGCATCTCTAGGCTGATCAATTTTGCAATGTGCACGTTTAACGCTTGAGCGTGCGGGTGTGTGGTGTCGTACTTGCGCTTGCGCTCAAACTGCGGCACTAGCGACGTCTGGACGCTACGCTGAGAGACATTGCTGGATGGGGCTGAGGACAGCGGAGGTGAGGGTGTGGGTGCAGGCCAGGAGACGGTAGTGCCTGTGTCCTCAGAGGGGGGTTGGATCTCAGTGGCAGGTTGGGGCACAGGGGGAGAGGCAGTGGTGCAAACCGGAGGCGGTGAACGGGCATCGTCCCACCTTGTGGGGTGCTTGGCCATCATATGCCTGCGCATGCTGGTGGTGGTGCCTCCCCAGCTGATCTTGGCGCGACAAAGGTTGCACACCACTGTTCGTCGGTCGTCAGGCGTCTCTGTGAAAAACTGCTACACCGTAGAGCACCTTGACCTGTGCAGGGTGGCATGGCGCGAGGGGGCGCTTTGGGAAACAGTTGGTGGATTATTCGGTCTGGCCCTGCCTCTACCCCTGGCCACCGCACTGGCTCGGCCTGTGCCCACACCCTCACTTGGCCCTCCGCGTCCTCGGCCGCGTCCACGTCCTCTAGGCCTACCCCTACCCCTCAGCATGCTGTATTAGCAGTGATTTGATTTCACAGGCAGGAAAGAAATTGGCGCAAACCTGCAGGCCAAATATAATTTTTTAACTTTTTTAAAAAGGAAAGGCCCACTGCCTCTAGTGAATGAATAATAAGTTTAATAACTGTGTTGCGGCCCTGCAAAAGTGTCACAGAACTTTACTGTTGCAGAGTTATTAACTGTGGCAGAGCAGGTATTTCCCAGGAAGGAAAGAAATTGGCGCAAGGCTGCACTCAACCGCAGCTGGTTGCGTCTGATTTTTTTAGGTTCTCCACGCAGCACACACATACCCAGAGCCCTTAGGACTGACAGAGGCAGGGCAAATATACTTTTTTCCCTTTTGTTAAAAAAGAAAAGGCCCACTGTGTCTATTCAATGACTAATATAACTGTGTTGCGGCCCTGCAAAAGTGTCACAGAACTTTACTGTTGCAGAGTTATTAACTGTGGCAGAGCAGGTATTTCCCAGGCAGGAAAGAAATTGGCGCAAGGCTGCACTCAACCGTAGCTGGTTGCGTCTGATTTTTTTACGTTCTCCACGCAGCACACACGTACCCAGAGCCCTTAGGACTGACAGAGGCAGGGCAAATATACTTTTTTCCCTTTTGTTAAAAAAGAAAAGGCCCACTGCGTCTATTCAATGAATAATAACTGTGTTGTGGCCCTGCCTACACAATTCTGTGCCTGTAGTATCAATGGAGGGTGCAATGCTCTGCACCGCCGATTTTGAGAAAAAAAAAAAAAAAAAGCAACACAGCTAACAGCAGCCTGCACAGTACTCCACACAGTTAAATGTGGCCCTAGAAAGGACCATTGAGGTTCTTGAAGGCTACACTCACTCCTAACACTCTCCCTGCCTAAGCACCACTTCTGTCCCTAATACCGGGTGCAATGCTCTGCACTGCCGATTTTGAGAAAAAAAAAAAATTTCCACTGCTAACAGCAGCCTGCACACACGTAGATGTGGCCCTAAGAAGGACCATTGGGGTTCTTGAAGCCTACACTCACTACAAACACTCTCCCTACAGCAACTCCAATAGAACAGCACTTTCCCTCAGCTAACTCACAAGACATCTGAGGCGAGCCGCGGGAGGGGCCGATTTTTATACTCGGGTGACATCTGATCTCGCCAGCCACTCACTGCAGGGGGGTGGTATAGGGCTTGAACGTCACAGGGGGAAGTTGTAATGCCTTCCCTGTCTTTCAATTGGCCAGAAAAGCGCGCTAACGTTTCAGAGAGGAAACCGCGTGGTACTCGTTACGAGTAACGAGCATCCCGAACACCGTAATATTCGCACGAATATCAAGCTCGGACGAGTAGGTTCGCTCATCTCTAGTGGATTGCATTTAAAGAGGTCGTAGAGAAATTTTTAGGCAATAAAAAAGATCCTGACTATAAAAAGATTGTCTGGTGAATGCTGAAAGAATTTCAAGCTTTAGGTTGCCTGATGAGTTTGAAGGTGCATTTTCTTCAATCCCACCTTGACTACTTTCCGGGAAATTTGGGAGCTGTGAGTGAACAAGGTGAATGATTCCACCTGGACATTAAAGAGATGGAAAGAAGATACCAGGGAAAGTGGAGCATTACAATAATGGCAGACTACTGTTGGATGCTTCAGAGAGACATTCCAGATTGCTACTCACAAGCGTAAATGTACAAGAAGAGCCTCACAGGTAAGAAGAAACTATCTTAGTGTGTTTTAGTGAGCTCATTTTAGTTCAAAAATTATTTTCATGTAAAATTTGTAATAAATCTATTTTGATTTATTTTGAGGTATTGCCTTATTTAACCCTTTCCAGTCTAATTATTTTTTCTCATTCATTCTCCCCAGCTCCAAATAAATTGGAGCTGGTGAGAATGGATGAGAAAAAATACATTTCCCTGCACCCTCCTAAACTGAAAGAGTTCAGGAGGGTGCAGATGCTCACTGCACAGTGGGGGGGCTGCTTACCTGTCTGGCATCTTCCGCATTCTCCCTCTGCCTCCTGGCTCGGCGATCATGTGACCGCTGGGGGGGGTCAGGTGACACCGGCAGTCACATGATCGCCGGCCAGAGTCTCCGTGCATTACATAGCGCTAATTGAGCGCTATGTAATGTGTAAAGGAGAAGGCAGAAAGGGTTAAAAATAGAGATGAGCGAACGTACTCGGTAAGGGTGATTTCGCAATCGAGCACCGCGATTTTCGAGTACTTCACTACTCGGGTGAAAAGTACTCGAGTGCACTGTGGGGCGGGGGGTTGCAGAGGGGAGTGGGGGGTAGCAGCGGGGAACAGGGGGGAGCCCTCTCTCTCTCCCTCTCCTCCCCACTCCCCGCTGCAACGCCCCGCTCACCCACAGTGCACCCGAGTACTTTTCACCTGAGTAGTGAAGTACTCGAAAATCGCGGTGCTCGATTGCGAAATCACCCTTACCGAGTACGTTCGCTCATCTCTATTTTTAACCCTTTCTGCCTTCTCCTCGGGGGTCCTCGATGAGGACCAGTGCAGAAGTGTATCTGCACCCGACGTGTCTGATGATCGGGTGCAGATGCACTCCTGCACTGCAGTGTCGGGCCTGCCACATCGGAGCTGTGGAGGGAAATTATGATGTCGGGGCAGGCCCGACATTGGATTGGAAAAGGTTAACATAGATAACTGAATTGTCAGAAAAACGTGATGTTCTATGACAAAACGGAGGTCATTTTCTGATTCGAAAAATATAAAGATTACATGGAATAACCCCAAAACAGCTCTAAATTTTTTTTTTGCAGACCTAATATTTAAGACAAAAGTTTGTAATGAATTTGTAACCCACATCACCTGCAAATGGATAGAGTTCAGTGACAATTATTAGACAGGTTATTTTATTACTTTGTTCTTTTGTTATAACATCTTTCTATTATACAGCTGCTTCCAAGACTGAATTATCAGCCAGCAATGTATATAAGCAGCGTCATCCTGACTGCCGTGCCTCTCCTGTGCTGAGGCTCTGCTGAGCTGCCAGGAGCTGTGCTGAATAACAAGGCCCGTGTCATGAGCCGCTCTCCTCTTCTCCCTACATTGTATCTATTTTATTACTTACTGTATCTTATAGAAGCAATCTAACAGGACACAAGTCCTCCAGCCATCAGTTCAGTCATTACAAGGATAGAGAAGTCATCACTGCGGTTCATACTGAAAGCTTGCAACTGAATGATTTTGACAATCCAAAAGTAAGTAAGTATTCCTTCTCCTCCACTAATTACACTGGCCAAGCAAAAATATATTTTGGAATGTTTCCTTAATAGAGATGAGCGAGCGTACTCGGAAAAGCACTACTCGCTCGAGTAATTTGCTTTATCCAAGTATCGCTGTGCTCGTCCCTGAAGATTCGGGTGCCGCTGCGGCTGACAGGTGAGTCGCAGCGGGGAGCAGGGGAGAGCGGGCGGGAGAGAGGGAGAGAAAGATCTCCCCTCCATTCCTCCCCGCTCTCCCCTGCAGCTCCCCGCTCCGTGCCGGCACCCGAATCTTCAGGGACGAGCACAGCGATACTCGGATAAAGCAAATTACTCGAGCGAGTAGTGCTTTTCCGAGTACGCTCGCTCATCTCTATTCCTTAACTTCATGTGTCAAATCCCACAAATTTTGGGGTGAAAAAATAACGAATATGACAACAAAAATTTTATTACCTCTAGTTTCTGTGATATACAATAGGTTGAAGTATGTTATTTTGACAGATTAAGAAAAATTTATTAGAGATAAGTGAACATGCTCGTCCGAGCATTAGCCTATTTAATGTACAAATTACTGAAGCCGAGCACCACGTGGTGCTCGAGAAAAAATAATTTTCCTTCCCTACATGTTTAGCGCCATTATTTAGTCAATAAACATGCAGGGAAGGCTTTACCACTTTCTGCTGTGATATGCCTACCCTGCGCACATCCTAAGCAGTGACTGGCTGGGCTGATCTGGTGACTTCCGAGTATAAACGCTCTGGTCGCCTGAGGCTCGCCTCACACGCATGCTGCATGAGCTACGGGATAGAGCTGCTGCTATAGGGAAAGCATTAGTGTAGGGAATAGGTTACGGTTAGGCAGGGATCCTTGATCCAAAAACCCAACAGTCCTTTCTAGAACTACTACTGCTCTCATTGTGTGCATCTTCATTTTTGCTGTCTGGGACCAGTAATGTGCACAAATTTTTTCTCAAGCATCCCGGCTGTATACTGCACATCGTTACCGGTTTAATGCAGTATACTGCTAGTGGTGTACAGAGACTAGGCTCCTATAATTTTTCATTTTTTAAATTTTTTTTACCTTCTGAAGGCGTGCGGTATATACCCGTGTGTTGGTGCTGTGAATCTACGCTATCTAACAACAGTATACACACTTTAAATTTTATTATTGCTTGCTGAAAGCATAAACTTTATACCCGTGTCTGGGTTCTGCCAAACTACGCTATCTAACAACAGTACACACTGTTTAATTTTTTTTTTGCCCACTGGCAGCGTACGGTATATACCCGTGTGTTGGTGCTGCCAATCTACACTATCTAACAACAGGATACACACTTTAAATTATTTTTGGGCCTGCTGGTAGTGTACGGTATATAATTGCATCTGCCTGCGGTCAATCTCTGCAATCTAACAGTATACACTGTTAAAATTTGTTTTGGGCCTGCTAGTAGTGTACAATATATAACCGGGTGTGCCAGTGGTCAATGTCTGCAATCTAACAACAGTATACACTGTTTAAATTTAATTTGGGCCCGCTGGTAGTGTACAGTATATAACTGCGTCTGCCTGCAGTCAATATCCGCAATCCAACAACAGTGTACACTGTTTAAATTTATTTAGGGCCTGCTGGTAGTGTACAGTATATAACTGCGTCTGTCTGCGGTCAATCTCCGCAATCTAACAACAGTATGATCTCTTTAAATTTATTTTGGGCTTGCTGGTAGTGTACAGTATATAACTGCGTCTGCCTATGGTCAATCTCCGCCATCTCACAAGAGTATACAGTGTTTAAATTTATCTTGGGCCTGCTGGTAGTGTACAGTATATAACCGAGTCAGAGTCCTGTCAATCTCCGCAATCTAACAACAGTATACACTGTTTATTGTGTCTATTTTGGCCTATAATAGCTGGTATTTTGCATAGCATTTAGTGCCTTATCCAACATGATGAAGACTAGTGGTAATGGTTGAGGTCGAGGACATGGATGTGAGCATACAAATGCGGGTGTGGGCAGAGGCCGAGGTCCTGGGCGAGGTGAAACAGTGCCTGCTGTTGAGGGATTAGTAGAGCGCCACGTATCTCCGCTCCCCAGCTTCATCTTACATTTTGCAGGTCCGCGTGGTAGACTATTATTAAAAGCACAACGGTGCGATCAGGTGATGACGTGGATAGTGGATAACGCTTCCAGTACTTTTTCCAACACCCAGTCTTTCACGAAGTCCACTCACTCCAGCCAAGGGACTAAACCTCTGAATCCTAAGGTTGCTCCCCCTTTCTCCTAGCCTGGTCACAAGGAGAGATTCAGAACAGGCATACTCCCAAGAACTCTTCTCGGGTTCCTCCTGAGTTGGAAAAAACGGTTCACCAGCCACGTGAGACGTTTGTCGTAACCGATGCCCAAAATTTGGACCTTTCACAGACTCAATGTGATGAGGTTGGGGGCTTTAAGTAGTGTCTCAAGAGCTATTTGTGGATGATGATGATGATGATGATGATGATGAGGCACAGTGTCTGTAAGTGAGGTTGTTGTTAGGGCAGTAAATCTGAGGGAGGACCCAGAGGAAGAACTGGTGGATGATGAGATGACTGACCCCACCAGGGTTGCTAAGCTTACTGAAGACAGGGTTTCAGAGGGGAGGCAAGTGCTGTGGCAGAACAGGTTGGTAGATGCAGTGGGGTGGCCAGAGGGAGAAGCAGGGCCACAGCAAATATTCACCCAACTGTTCCCCTACAGCACCTTCTCGTGGTAAGCTCCCGTGCAGAGGGCTAGGGGTTGGAAGGTCTGGAGGTTTTTCAATGAGAGCGTGGACGACCGATGAACAGTGGTGTGCAACATGTGCCGCACCATGATCAGCAGGGGAGCAACCACTACCAGCCTGACCACCACCAGCATACGCAGGCATATGATAGCTAAGCACTCGACGAGGTGGAACGAAGGTCATTCACCGCCTGCGGGTCACACCACTGCCTCTTCTCCTGTGTCACATCCTGTCACTGAGATCTAATCCCCCTCCCAGCAAGCAGGCACAAGCATCTCCTGCCCTACACCCACACCCTCACCTCTACGGTCCTACACTGCCTCCGCCAATGTGTCCCAGCGCAGCGTTCAGCTGTCAATAACCCAAGCATTGGAACGCAAGCGGAAATATTCTGCCACCCACCCACATGCACAATTGCTAAATGTGCATGTTTGAAAACTACTTAGCCTGGAGATGTTATCATATAAGCTAGTAGAAATGGAGGCTTTCCGCAACCTGATAGCGGTAGCAGTCCTTCGCTACTCGGTCCGCAGCCAACACTTTTTTTCCCGCTGTGCCATCCCCGCTCTACACCAGCATGTCTCACGGAACATAAACCATGGACTCACCAACGCGTTCACTGGGAAGGTTACCTTAACTACCGACACGTGGACAAGTGCTGGCGGGCAGGGACACTACAACTCCCTGATGGCACATTGGGTTAACCTGGTGGAGGCTGGGACTGAGTCTGACCCTGAATCCGCTCACGTGCTACCCACACCAAGGATTGCAGGGACTACCTCGGTCATGGTTTCTCCAGCTTTTTATGCCACCTCCTCCAAACATCCCCTCTTCTCCACCTCCTCCGCCTCTCAATTACCACCTGTGAGCATGTAGCCTTCAGTCGGTAGCTCGAGGCGCTGCAGCACTGCTGTGGGGAAGCATCGGCAGGCTGTGCTGAAACTTCTCAGCTTAGGTGACAAGAGGCACACTGCCCAAGAGCTGTTACAGGGTCTGACAGAGTAGACTGATCTGTGATTTTCACAGCTGAGCCTCCAATCAGGCTTGGTGGTGTGTGACAACCTGGTGGGGGCTCTGCAGCTTGGCAGACTAACACACGTGCCATGCCAGGTCCACGTGTTCAATCTGGTGGCTCAGCGCTTTATGAAAAGCTACCCCCATTTGTCTGACCTGCTCAGCAAGGCATGTCGCATGTGCGCACATTTCAGAAAGTCCACCACAAATGCTGCCATCCTCAGGACACTGCAGTATCGCTTCCAGCTGCCAGTGCACTGACTGTTGTGCAATGTGCCCACGCGAAGGCCGACTCTTTGTGGATAGAACAGGCTATGGGGGATTACAATGCGTCACTTACGTACTGGAACTCTAGCACATATGGCTGACTTCATGTTCCCGTGACCCTCGCATTAGACGCATTCTGGCCAACACGGATTACTGGGCGTTCACCCTTCTTGACCCACAGTATAGGGAGAACCATTCCTGAAGAGAAAAGGAGTAAGAGAGTGATGCAATACCACAAGGCCCTGGTGGAAAAAGTGATGCTTAAGTTCCCATCTGACAATGCTAGCGGCAGAAGATGCAGTTCAGAGGGCCAACTAGCAAGGGAGGCGCGGGGATCAGGCAGCATGTCCAGCGCAGGCAGGGGAACACTCTCCAAGGCCTTTGCCAGACAAACATACTCCATGATCCCTATGCTCCATACAACTACTGAGTGTCAAAGCTGGACACATGGCACAAACTTGTGCTGTACGCCTTGGAGGTGCTGGCCTGCCCTGCTGCTAGTGTCTTATTAGAGAGGGTGTTTAGTGCTGCTGGAGGGATTATCACGGATAAGAGTACCTGCCTGTCAACTGACAGCGCTGACATTCTTACACTTATTGGGATGAACAAAGCCTGGATTTTCCCTGACTTCTCTTCTCCGCCAGTGGAAAGCAGCAGAACATAAAGATTCTTTAAGCTGGAACAGGAGAACCATGCACCCTCTATCACCCCAAAAAAGAGAGAAGTAGCTTGGTCTATCCTTCTCTGGTCTTCCTCCTCCTCCTCTTAAACCAGCATGTCAGCACACTGAACAGCCAGTTCTTCAGAGGGCCACAAGGCTCTGCAAAAACTAATTTTTTTCGGAGGGCTGCCTCCAGGCTCTGTTAGCAAATTAAGCAAGTATGAGCTCTATGTTAAAAAAAAAATGTTTCTGGGTTTCACCTGCACTCTAGGTAAACCAATTTTTCAGGGATACAACTAAACTCTTGGTATACAAATTTGTCCAGACTTCGCCTATACTCTTAGCAAACAAATTTCTCTAGGTTTCGGCTATACTCTTAGTAAACCAATTTTTCAGGGGTTCGACTATACTCTTGGTCAACAAATCTATCAGGGGTTCGCCTATACTCTTGGTAAACCAATGTTTCAGGGGTTTGCCTATACTCTTGGTAAACCAATGTTTCAGGGGTTCGCCTATACTCTTAGTAAAGCAATTGTTTCAGGGGTTCGCCAATACTATTGGTCAACAAATCTATCAGGGGTTCGCCTATACTTTTGGTACACAAAGGTTTCCCAGTGTGGTGTTCAGCTATCAGACACATAGACAGAATGAATTGTACTGCTTTGGCCACTCAAATTTCTTCATGGTTTATGCTGTCCTTGTGGCGATCAAAGGAACCATAACGGATTTCATGAGACATTGACAGTTTCACTGTAGATCTGTGGTGGCATCTTTTGTGGCACCTCCTGCTTGAAAGAAATCATTTGTTTTAGAATGCGTTGCTGAATTGTGCAGATGGTTAGAAGTACTAGCATCCGAGTCCACTTTATGGCCATATTTGTGGCTCCTGACAATTTCGTGACGGAGGAGGCATGGGATTGCAATTATAATCAGCACTGTATAACAAGACAGAACTCATTGCATATTGTCTATTTTTGGATTTAAGCGGGCGTAAAATACCCAGAGTCGTAAACAGCTGGATTGGTTTAAGCACGAGAAATGCACGCATCCCTTAGGTCAGCGTTCATTGGTATGTAGAATCTGCTCCAAATCTGCTGCGCAGCATGTGGTCCAGCTTTGGCCACTCAAATTTCTTTATGGATCACACTGTCCTCCTAACAATCCAAGAAAGCGCATTGATTTTATGAGACATTGATAGTTTCATTGTATACTTGTGGCTACTTTTTCAACACCTTCTGCTTCAACCCAATCTTGGTTTCAGAATATGTTGCAGATTTGTGGAGATGTGTAGAAGTACTGGCATCTAAGTCCCCTTTATGCCCACATTTGTGGGTCCTGACAATTTTGTGCCGGAGGTGGCATGGGATTGGAATTATGATTGTATGTTAATTTATCAGCAATTCTCATCAGCATTGTGGGCTATTGCTCACAATTTAAGAAAGGATCGCTGGCAGGCCCTGCCAACCCTCTGCAGTGTGTGTCTCCTGTTCCTCCTCATCCAATACACACTTATAAATAGGCATGAGGGTGGTGTGGCTATCAAGCAACCGTGTGGCATGAGGACAGCTGAACACTGTGCTGGGAAAAATTTGAGTACGCTGTGGACGCAGGCTCATGCGGGGGATTGGACTGCAATGCCAGCATGTAACACAGGAGAAGAGGCAGTGGTGTCACCAACAGGTGGTGATTGGCCTTCGTTCCACCTAGTGTGGTGCTTAGCTAAGATGTGGCAGTGCATGTGCCTTGCTGATTATGGTCTGGCCCAACAAAATTGTTAGGGGGGTGACCAACAGGCTCCTGCCTCAATTTGGTTTAACAGTGTGACCTGGGAGCCTCAGATGCATCCATGCTTGCTACCCCTGCTATTCACTATCTGTTTCTGTGGTGTTTCCATGATTTTCTGATGTTTTCAGGTGATTCACACAACCTCCCCTATGCGGAGCATAGGTCACCTTAAAAAAAATGCTCGAGTCTCCTATTGACTTCAATGTGTGGCAAAGATGTCATCGGGTGTTGTGGAGGGATGGCTGACAGTCAGAATGATGTAAGAAATTCTATCCGGACCCGAATAACCTGTCTTTGCCTATGGTGGAGGTAATCTTTATGTCCTGGAATGGCGGTTCTCCAGAGATTCGGATTTGGAGACTCATTTGTTAAGTGGATCTCTATTCTGTATAGATCTCCGACGGCTAGAGTAGTGGTGAACGGCCTGACCTCCACCTCCTTCTCACTTCATAGAGGAATTCGACAGGGCTGCCCACTCACGCCCCTCCTGTTTGCAATTGCCATAGAACCTCTGGCCCTGAAGGTCCGACAACATGCATCATACAAGGGCATCCAGATTTGGCCCAAAAAGGATAGGATTGGGCTATACGCAGACGATATAATACTGTACATGTCGGACCCCAAATGCACTCTGCCGTTAGCTTTCTCTCTAATAAATGATTTTGGAAATTTTTCAGGTCTAAGCATCACCTGGCAGAAGTCTGCTTTTTTGCCCTTAAGACCAGAGGGATAGCTTATGGGAGATGTATTTTGCAAACTACAAGTCACCCCACAATTTAAATACCTCGGGATTTATATCACTAGGGACTACACCCTGAGCCTTGACCTGAACATTACCCCCTTATTGGCATCCCTACAACTAAAATTAAAGACTTGGAGCTTCTTGCCGCTATCTTAGCTGGCAGAATAAAACTTATGAAAATAATAATACTCCACAAATATTTATACTGCCTAGAACACACAGAAATAACTGTACCGCAGAAATTTTTTCAAAAGATCAACTCGCTAATAGTATCATTTATCTGGGGGAAATCTAGAGCCAAATACCGCATGGATACTCTGCAGCGACCTAAGGAGATGGCAGGAATGGCACTTCCAGACTTTAAGCTTTATTACCTAGCAGGACAGGTTAGATACATCCGTCACTGGCTGTCGGGCTCCTCCCTCCCAAACTCTGAACACCATTTGATGTTTTTTCTTTCAGAGATATCACTTTGGATCCTCCTGGAAAAGCCAGGACTACTGACTAGACAGATGTTGCCCATTCATAAACTTGCAGTTAATGTGTGGCAGACATGCAAGCTATTGACTAAACAGGAGAGTACCCCTTTGGAAACCCCTTTATTGGACAATAGAGCACTACCACACCTGATGGACCTGCCAGAATGACAGTTCTGGTTGAATTTGGGAATCACTACACTGTAACATTTATGTATTGACGGGGTACTGGCCACCTTTGAACAATTACAGCAGTTATACCAAGTTGCAAGAGTGGGCTTTTTCAGATATTTACAACTTAGACATGCCCTTGCAACACAATTCCCAGAGCTCAGGCAATCTTTCTTTCTATACCTACTGATAGGCATATTGCGCACCCAAGGACCCAAAGGCCTGCTATCGGTACTATACGCTCACCTACTACACTCCAAGATCCATGACACACCAATGACTGAAGGAGAGATGGAAAGAGTTTATTCCCTCTTGCACTAATGAGGACTGGGAATCTGCAATGTCTACATACACCATGGTATCACCAGCCGCAAATAACAAATTAACCCAATTGTATATTCTGCATCAGTGTTATTTGACACCGATCAGGCTTCATAAAATGAACAGAACAGTTACTAGCCAATGCCACCGCTGCCGGGCACATAATGCAAATTTCAACCACTTAGTATGGTGCTGCCCAGACATTCACATATATTGGGGAGAAGTCAAAAAGTTCTTAAGCCAATTGTTGGGAATGCCGATACCACTTGATCCAGCCATATGTCTACTGGGTATTCTGGACGAGGAGCAATGACAATTCCACAATAAGATATTCCTTACCCAGGTATTATTTTGCGCCCGCAAAGTGATAGCTCTACGCTGGATGGACAGGCGCCCCCCGACGCTATCAAAATGGCAGAATATTATTAATTCTATTTGCCACACGAGAGAATAGTTTATAAAAATAGAAAATGCCTGACGAGATCCCTCCAACGGTGCGGAAATGGACTTGCCACATGCTTATGGTAGCCAAACTAGCCCTAACCAGGAAATGGAGGTCTAATCCCCCCCCCCACAATAATGGAGGTACATGATATTATGGCAGACCGCTACTCATATGAAAAAATCTATGCTCTATCCAATGAAACTATGCCTAATTTCCATCGCACATGGAACCCCTGGACACAATATTATTCTAACATAACCCCCCCCCCCCCCTTGCTGAGAAAGTAATCACACATAACGAAACTCAGATAGATATAGATGTTGTAGTGATCAAATGACTGCATTTCAGTTTTCAAGAATTTTTTCCTTAGTTTCATCTTTCTGCTAATTATCTTTAAACTTAATTCTTAACCCACGCATCGGACTATAAATGAAAATTGTGGGAAATAGTCCGATTCACACGGACAAAGTTTTAATTGCTGGACAAAGCATGTGTACCCTGCTATTTTTCTCATGAATATACAATATGTTACACATTGTGCACATGTATTCTCATGTACTGTTTACCCATGTAATAACCCAATAAAAACTATTTGTTAAAAAAAAAATAAATAGAAAATGCCCGGAAAAGCTTAATAAGGTATGGGGGAGATGGCGTGGTTCAACAAATACAATATTTACACAAGATCCGTTCCAAATCTTGTTAAGGGGAGCTATGTCTAGGTCTTCTTCCTAAAGCGAATGCTAATTACTGATCTCCACTGAAACCATGGGCAGACAAATCGACACACCATGTTTTTATATATAGATATATATGATGTGTAATAAATCTATGCTACTATCACTTGATCTTAAAGATCCTACGATGTATGCAAAGTTATTCACTCATATATTGTACAAAATATATATTGTTCAATAACACGAGTTTAAAAAAAAAAAATATATATACACTTTAATTACATACGCTAAGAACATTGAAGTGCATTTGAAATTTTTTTTAATGACAATTTACATTCTAAGAGTAATAAATTGGTTTGAAGAATTCCTAGCAGGTGGTACAGTGTGAAGAGAATCATTTGCTGACCTCATAAGATCCTTTTTTTTTTTTTGTAAATGAGTTCCAGAGCATCCCTACACACAGACCAGCAGTATTCTGCAAGCATTGCTTCATTCCAATGGCCCTGATATCTGTGTTTCATTACAAAAATATCCTGGTGGAATCTTTCTCCGTGTTCATCACTGACAGCTCCACAAATAGGAGGGAAAAAGTCTAGGTGGGAGTGGAGAAAATGTACTGTCACCAACTGAGTGTAGTTATATCTTTTTGTTACGGCACTCTGCCCCCCAAGCGCCAGGTGGGGTGCCCTGATCTTCCCGCACCCCACAGTCCCTGCCTACTTGCCTCGGCCCTGGCTAACTCCTGGCGGACAACTGGGCGGCGGTCCCTGCGCTGGCTAGGGACCTGGCGACTACCTAGATAGAACTACTAACAGGGGACTAGAGATGAGCGAGCACCAAAATGCTCGGGTGCTCGTTACTGGGGACGAACTTTTCGCGATGCTCGAGGGTTCGTTTCGAGTAACGAACCCCATTGAAGTCAATGGGCGATCCAAGCATTTTTGTATTTCGCCGATGCTCGCTAAGGTTTCCTTGTGTGAAAATCTGGGCAATTCAAGAAAGTGATGGGAACGACACAGCAACGGATAGGGCAGGCGAGGGGCTACATGTTGGGCTGCATCTCAAGTTCACAGGTCCCACTATTAAGCCCCAATAGCGGCAAGAGTGGCCCCCCCCTCCCAAAAACTTTTACTTCTGAAAAGCCCTCATTAGCATGGCATACCTTAGCTAAGCACCACACTACCTCCAACAAAGCACAATCACTGCCTGCATGACACTCCACTGCCACTTCTCCTGGGTTACATGCTGCCCAACCGCCCCCCCTCCCCCCCACAGCGCACACCAAAGTGTCCCTGCGCAGCCTTCAGCTGCCCTAATGCCTCACCACCCTCATGTCTATTTAGAAGTGCGTCTGCCATGAGGAGGAACCGCAGGCACACACTGCAGAGGTTGGCACGGCTAGGCAGCGACCCTCTTTAAAAGTGGTGGGCCGATAGCCCACAATGCTGTACAGAAGCAATGAGAAATAGAATCCTGTGCCACCGCCATCAGGAGCTGCACACGTGGGCATAGCAATGGGGAACCTATGTGTCACACACTATTCATTCTGTCAAGGTGTCTCTGCATGCCCCAGTCAGACTGGTAATATGTACCTTAACAGTAACAGCGTTGGTGGTAATGTGGTGGTGACTGCGGACCTAGTAGCGCGGTTTTATTTTGTTGGTTTTCGGAATGTGGCCAGGATTAAGTGGGCCGTGGTGGGGGGATGGTGGGGGGTCTCTCTTGTAGTGTCGGTAAAGGTGAAATTCTTGGACTGCCACCAGACGAACCAATGCAAAGGCATTTGCCAAGAATGTTTGTTTTCCCTGTTGGAGGAGGAGGGGGATGTTTTTGAGGCACTACGTGTCCTCTACACGTGTCCGTGGTTATATGCACCTTTACAGTAACCGCGTTGGTGGGAAATGGCCTCGCCGCCATCATGTCTTTGGGAAGCCTCTGTTTCCACACCCCAGAGACATACCATTAGCAGCGGTATAGGCAGAGCCCAGAATTCGTAACATTTCAGCCGTAGCATTAGGACAGGCCCCACTAACATATCACTAGCAGCATTATAGCGGGAGCGCAGACTTCGTTCCATGTCAGCAATAGTAGCACTCAAGACAGGCCCCACTAACATATCACTAGCAGCATTATAGCGGGAGCGCAGTCTTCGTTCCATGTCAGCAATAGTAGCACTCAAGACAGGCCCCAGTAACAATTCCGAAGCAGCAGTATAGTGGGAGCGCAGTCTTCGTTCCATTTCAGCAATAGTAGCACTCAAGACAGGCCCCAGTAACAATTCCGAAGCAGCAGGATAGCGGGAGCGCAGTCTTCGTTCCATGTCAGCAATAGTAGCACTCAAGACAGGCCCCAGTAACAATTCTGAAGCAGCAGTATAGTGGGAGCACAGTCTTAGTTCCATTTCAGTAACTGCAGTATAGCCAAGGCCCAAGTTACATTTATGTAGCTAAAGTGTAGGCCAACCCCACACACACTTCTGTACCATGAGTGCAGGTGAAGAACATACAAATTGCTATGATTACACTGTAGGTGAGGGCCCCCAAAAATTGGTGTTCCAACAGTACTAATGTACATCAGTAAAAATTGGCCATGCCCAACCAAGATGGCAGGTGAAACCCATTAATCGCTTTGGTTAATGTGGCTTAAGTGGTAACTAGGCCTGGAGGCAGCCCAATTTAACGAAAAATAAAAGTTAAAGTTTCAACGCTTTTAAGAGCATTGAAACATATAAAAATTGTTTCGAAAAATTAGATGAGTGAGCCTTGTGGCCCTAAGAAAAATTGCCCGTTCAGCGTGATTACCTGAGGTTTCAGGAGGAGGAGCAGGAGGAGGAGGAGGAATATTAGACACAGATTGATGAAGCAGAAATGTCCCCGTTTTGGATGGTGAGAGAGAACGTAGCTTCGATCCGCGGGTGCATAATACGTATTGCTTACGTATCGTTGCTGTCCGCTGGTGGAGAAGAGAAGTCTGGGGAAATCCAGGCTTTGTTCATCTTGATGAGTGTTAGCCTGTCGGCACTGTCGGTTGACAGGCGGGTACGCTTATCTGTGATGATTCCCCCAGCCGCACTAAACACCCTCTCCGACAAGACGCTAGCCGCAGGACAAGCAAGCACCTCCAGGGCATACAGCGCTAGTTCAGGCCACGTGTCCAGCTTCGACACCCAGTAGTTGTAGGGGGCAGAGGCGTCACCGAGGATGGTCGTGCGATCGGCTACGTACTCCCTCACCATCCTTTTACAGTGCTCCCGCCGACTCAGCCTTGACTGGGGAGCGGTGACACAGTCTTGCTGGGGAGCCATAAAGCTGGCCAGGCCCTTAAAGACTTGCACTGTCTGGGCTGTACATGCTGCTCGATCTACGCACCTCCCCAGCTACCTGGCCATCGGAACTGCGCCTTCTGCCACTAGCGCTGTCGGATGGGAATTTTACCATCAGCTTGTCCGCCAGGGTCCTGTGGTATAGCATCACTCTCGAACCCCTTTCCTCTTCGGGAATGAGACTGGGAAGGTTCTTCTTATAGCGTGGGTCGAGCAGTGTGTACACCCAGTAATCCGTAGTGGCCAGAATGCGTTGAATGCGAGGGTCACGAGAAAGGCATCCTAACATGAAGTCAGCCATGTGTGCCAGGGTACCTGTACGCAACACATGGCTGTCCGCACTAGGAAGATCACTTTCAGGATCCTCCTCCTCCTCCTCAGGCCATACACGCTGAAATGATGACAGGCAAGCAGCATGGGTACCGTCAGCAGTGGGCCAAGCTGTCTCTTCCCCCTCCTCCTCATCCTCCTCATCCTCCTCCTCCTCCTCCTGAACGCGCTGAGATATAGACAGGAGGGTGCTCTGACTATCCAGCGACATACTGTCTTCCCCTGGCTCTGTTTCCGAGCGCAAAGCGGCTGCCTTTATGGTTTGCAGGGAAGTTCTCAAGATGCATAGCAGAGGAATGGTGACACTAATGATTGCAGCATCGCCGCTCACCACCTGGGTAGACTGATCAAAGTTTCGAAGGACCTGGCAGATGTCTGCCGACCAGGGCCACTCTTCTGTAAAGAATTGAGGAGGCTGACTCCCACTGCGCCGCCCATGTTGGAGTTGGTATTCCACTATAGCTCTACGCTGCTCATAGAGCCTAGCCAACATGTGGAGCGTAGAGTTCCACCGTGTGGGCACGTCGCACAGCAGTCGGTGCACTGGCAGATTAAAGCGATGTTGCAGGGTGCGCAGGGTGGCAGCGTCCGTGTGGGACTTGCGGAAATGTGCGCAGAGCCGGCGCACCTTTACGAGCAGGTCTGACAAGCGTGGGTAGCTTTTCAGAAAGCGCTGAACCACCAAATTAAAGACGTGGGCCAGGCATGGCACGTGCGTGAGGCTGCCGAGCTGCAGAGCCGCCACCAGGTTACGGCCGTTGTCACACACGACCATGCCCGGTTGGAGGCTCAGCGGCGCAAGCCAGTGGTCGGTCTGCTCTGTCAGACCCTGCAGCAATTCGTGGGCCGTGTGCCTCCTATCTCCTAAGCTGAGTAGTTTCAGCACGGCCTGCTGACGCTTGCCCACCGCTGTGCTGCCACGCCGCTCGACACCGACTGCTGGCGACGTCCTGCTGCTGCTGACACATCTAGATTGCGAGACAGAGGTTGAGGAGGAGGAGGAGGGTGATTTAGTGGAAGAAGCATACACCGCCGCAGATACCACCACCGAGCTGTGGCCCGCAATTCTGGGGGTGGGTAGGACGTGAGCGGTCCCAGGCTCTGACTCTGTCCCAGCCTCCACTAAATTCACCCAATGTGCCGTCAGGGAGATGTAGTGGCCCTGCCCGCCTGTGCTTGTCCACGTGTCCGTAGTTAAGTGGACCTTGCCACTAACCGCATTGGTGAGGGCGCGTACAATATTGCGGGAGACGTGGTCGTGCAGGGCTGGGACGGCACATCGGGAAAAGTAGTGGCGACTAGGAACTGAGTAGCGTGGGGCCGCCGCCGCCATCATAGCTTTGAAGGACTCCGTTTCCACAACCCTATACGGCAGCATCTCAAGGCTGATAAATTTGGCTATGTGGACGGTTAACGATTGAGCGTGCGGGTGCGTGGTGGCGTACTTGCGCTTGCGCTCCAACACTTGCGCTAGCGACGGCTGGACTGTGCGGTGCGAGACATTGCTGGATGGGGCCGAGGACAGCGGAGGTGAGGGTGTGGGTGCAGGCCATGAGACGGTAGTGCCTGTGTCCTGAGAGGGAGGTTGGATCTCAGTGGCAGGTTGGGGCACAGGGGGAGAGGCAGCAGTGCAAACCGGAGGCGGTGAACGGCCTTCGTCCCACCTTGTGGGGTGCTTGGCCATCATATGTCTGCGCATGCTGGTGGTGGTGAGGCTGTTGGTGGTGGCTCCCCGGCTGATCTTTGCGCGACAAAGGTTGCACACCACTGTTCGTCGGTCGTCAGGCATCTCTGTGAAAAACTGCCAGACCTTAGAGCACCTCGGCCTCTGCAGGGTGGCATGGCGCGAGGGTGTGCTTTGGGAAACACTTGGTGGATTATTCGGTCTGGCCCTGCCTCTACCCCTGGCCACCGCACTGCCTCTTGCAACCTGCCCTGCTGATGCCCTTGCCTCCCCCTCTGAAGACCTGTCCTGAGTAGGCGTTGCACACCAGGTGGGGTCAGTCACCTCATCGTCCTGCTGCTCTTCCTCCGAATCCTCTGTGCGCTGCTCCCTTGGACTTACTGCCCTTACTACTACCTCACTGCAAGACAACTGTGTCTCATCGTCATCGTCCTCCTCACCCACTGAAAGTTCTTGAGACAGTTGGCGGAAGTCCCCAGCCTCTTCCCCCGGACCCCGGGAACTTTCGAATGGTTGGGCATCAGTGACGATAAACTCCTCTGGTGGGGGAGGAACCACTCCTGCCCAATCTAAGCAGGGGCCCGAGAACAGTTCCTGGGAGTGTTCCCGCTCCTGAGCAGGTGTCATTGTAGTGGAGTGAGGAGGCTAGGAGGAAGGAGGAGCAGCAGACAGAGGATTCGGATTTGCAGCAGTGGACGGCGCAGAACTGTGGCTGGACGATAGGTTGCTCGAAGCACTTTCTGCCATCCAGGACAGGACCTGCTCACACTGCTCATTTTCTAATAAAGGTCTCCCACGTGGACCCATTAATTGGGCGATGAATGTGGGGACGCCAGAAACGTGCCTCTCTCCTAATCGCGCAGCAGTCGGCTGCGACACACCTGGATCAGGAGCTCGGCCTGTGCCCACACCCTCACTTGGGCCTACGCGTCCTCGGCCACGTCCACGTCCTCTAGGCTTACCCCTACCCCTCAGCATGCTGTATTACCAGTGATTTGATTTCCCAGGCAGGAAATAAATTGGCGCAAGCCTGCAGGCCAAATATAATTTCTTTTCTTTTTTAGCAAAGGGAAGACCCTACTGCGTATATTCAATGAACAAGAAGTTTAATATCTGTGGTGTGGCCCTCAAAAAGTGTCACACAACTATAGTGTAGCAGAGTTATTAACTCTAGCAGAGCAGGTATTTGCCAGTCAGGAAAGACAATGGCGCAAGCCTGCAGTAAACCGTAGCTGGTTGCGTCTGATTTTTGTACGTTGTCCACGCAGCACACACGTACACGGAGACCTTAGGACTGACACAGGCAGGCCAAATATAATTTCTTTTCCTTTGTTGCAAAGGGAAGCACCCACTGCGTATATTCAATGAACAAGAAGTTTAATATCTGTGGTGTGGCCCTCAAAAAGTGTCACACAACTATAGTGTAGCAGAGTTATTAACTCTAGCAGAGCAGGTATTTGCCAGTCAGGAAAGACAATGGCGCAAGCCTGCAGTAAACCGTAGCTGGTTGCGTCTGATTTTTGTACGTTGTCCATGCAGCACACACGTACACGGAGACCTCAGGACTGACACAGGCTGGCCAAATATAATTTTTTGTCCTTTTGTGCAAAGGGAAGGACCCACTGCGTATATTCAATGAACAATAACTTTTAGAACTGTAGTGTGGCCCTGAAAAAGTGACACACAACTTTAGTGTAGCAGAGTTATTAACTCTAGCAGAGCAGGTATTTGCCAGTCAGGAAAGACAATGGCGCAAGCCTGCAGTAAACCGTAGCTGGTTGCGTCTGATTTTTGTACGTTCTCCACGCAGCACACACGTACACGGAGACCTTAGGACTGACACAGGCTGGCCAAATATAATTTTTTGTCCTTTTTAGCAAAGGGAAGGACCCACTGCGTATATTCAATGAACAATAACTGTGTTGTGGCCCTGCCTACACAATTCTGTCCCTGTAGTATCAATGCCGGGTGCAATGCTCTGCACAGACGATTTTTAGAAGAAAAAAAAATGCAACACTGCTAACAGCAGCCAGCACAGTACTGCACACGGTTAAATTTGGCCCTAGAAAGGACCGTTGAGGTTCTTGAAGGCTACACTCACTCCTAACACTCTCCCTGCCTATACACCACTTCTGTCCCTAATGCCGGGTGCAATGCTCTGCACTGCCGATTTTGAGGAAAAAAAAAAAAAAAAACACTGCTAGCAGCAGCCTGCACACAGGTAGATGTGGCCCTGAGAAGGACCGTTGGGGTTCTTGAAGCCTACACTGACTCCTAACGCTCTCCCTACAGCAGCACCAGCACGATAGTACTTTCCCTCAGCTAACTCACAAGGCATGTGTGGCGAGCCGCGGGAGGGGCCGACTTTTATACTCGGGTGACATCAGATCTCCCCAGCCACTCACAGCAGGGGGGTGGTATAGGGCTTGAACGTCACAGGGGGAAGTTGTAATGCCTTCCCTGTCTTTCAATTGGGCAGAAAAGCGCGCTAACGTCTCAGAGAGGAAACTGAAAGTAACCGGAACACCGCGTGGTACTCGTTACGAGTAACGAGCATCCCGAACACCCTAATATTCGCACGAATATCAAGCTCGGACGAGTACGTTCGCTCATCTCTACAGGGGACAGAGTGCCGACAGAAGAGGCAGGTGGAACAGACCAACAGAACTTAGAAGCAGAGTAAGGCTGGAGATGGAGCTCACAGGCAAACTGAAAGGAAACTGACGAGCAACTAGAGCAGACTGAGACAGACCTGACTAGAGGCTAGCAGAACCAATAACTGGCAGTGAGCTCAGGTCACTGCCAGCCTTTTGACTTAAAGCCTCCGCCCAGGGGCGGAGAGTGGGAGGAGCTGATTCTCCCATTGTAGCATATGGAAGGTGGAGGAGAGCGGGCGGCACTCTACGGGCGGATACGCCCACGCCGCTGCACGCTGGCTGCTCCACGCCGCCGGGAGAGCCCCGACAGCAGAACTCCGGGACGCCGGAGTCGACATCAGAGCGGCGCGCGCCGGCCACGGGACCCAGCACCGCCCTGCATGGTAATACTTTTGTTCCCTGAGAGTCCAATGAAAAAGTCCCTTTAAGGCTTGCCAAGCTTCCTTTTCTTTTCCCTCCACAACATCGCTGAGCACTGCATCCTTTGGTTTTCTGTTAAGATCTCTATTATGATGACAATATAGTGGAGTGGATGAAGGGTTTTCACAGCGTTTGGAACTACCAATGCAAAGGTGTGTTTGGTGGAATCCCCTTGTTTTGTGACAGCTGTATTGGTTGTGGTGTTGACGTGGGCTATGGCAAGAATCCTTTGGGGCATATTTGAACTATTTAATGTATAACGTCTAGAGATGAGCGAGCGTACTCGGAAAAGCACTACTCGCTCGAGTAATTTGCTTTATCCGAGTATCGCTGTGCTCGTCCCTGAAGATTTGGGTGCCGCTGCGGCTGACAGGTGAGTCGCAGCGGGGAGCAGGGGAGAGCGGGCGGGAGAGAGGGAGAGAAAGATCTCCCCTCCGTTCCTCCCCGCTCTCCCCTGCAGCTCCCCGCTCCGTGCCGGCACCCGAATCTTCAGGGACGAGCACAGCGATACTCGGATAAAGCAAATTACTCGAGCGAGTAGTGCTTTTCCGAGTACGCTCGCTCATCTCTAATAACGTCCCATGCTTCTACAGTAAACACCCACATTTTCAGCATGGCACCTTTCCTTTTCAGTATTGGAAAGGCGTTTGCGGCCAATGACTTCTTGTCATAGACTGCTTTACACAGTCTACTCTAACAAATTGCTCTATATGGCCTTCCTCCTGGCCTCCCTCTCATAAACTGCTTTCCATAGTTTTCCCACTCAAAGACTTCTCTATATAAATGCATATAAGAGAGTGCTCTACATGGGCCCCACTCAGATATTGCTGCTTTTGGCATCCCTCTGCTCACTCTGGTTGCTTTGGGTCACATAATAGCTGCTCCCTTGGCCTCCATTTCATAGATCACCCTGTATAACCTCCTTGCATAGACAAATTTCTATGCCCCCCCCCCTATTGACTATTTCCCATAGATTGCAAACATGCCTGCTCTCATACACTTCTCCCCACCAGTAAACATAATGTCAGGACTCAAAGCGAGGAACTCCTGTACTCCTGGCCGTGGCATTACAGACAAAGCTATCCAGCTCTTCGAACAGCTGCCCTGAATGACCTGGTGCTGGCTCCCTGCGTCTGTTTCCCTGATTGCGCTCACCCTGTCCCTTGATTAGCTACATTACATAAACTTGGCCCTGACTCTCTCTCTCCTTGCAACATTATTGTGCTCCAAACCTGTAGTCGAGCTTCACTAGCTGCCCGCTCCTCACACTGCAATTGTATAGACTTGTATACCAACGATTGGCTACACGCTGACTACGCTACCTGTCTGCTCATATTGTACTGCAAATGATACTACCCATGTACTGAGCACTGGCTACCCAGGTTATGCTATCAGCCAACACTGGTCGCAACAAGAGGCTCCAACACAAAACCAGTGCTCTGTTGCTGAATATATATCAGACTTACATGGCTATGTGACTGATACCAAATTGCCCAAAAGAGTTAGTTCCGATGAAGGTTATCAGAGCCAGTTAAAAAATGAGCTTTCCAGAGTTGGGACCCTTGACAATTTGGAAAACTTTATTCGGTTATGTATCTGAATTTATCAGAGACTCACAGAACAAAAGCAGGAGAAGCTGTAGGTTTTGGGAAACCATCCTGCCTATTCTTTTAGTCCACCAGCATTTCACACCTAGCAAACGACTGAAACTGTACCTGAGTCAATGCAGATTGATGTCATTCTGCAGGTTACTGTCAAAAATTACTGCCCTTTCCCCTTAATCACGGAATTGCTGAAAAGACTTTGTTCTGCCAAGATCTTTATCAAACTTAATCTGAGAGGGGCCTATAACTTCATATGGATCCACACGGGGGATGAATGGAAGACTGCTTTTAGAACTAAATACAGACATTTTGAATACCTGGTTAGTCTTTTGGCCTTTGCAATGCTCCTACCACCTTTCAGCATTTTATTAATAATGTATTTCAAGATTTTTGGGATCGATTTGTTGTTGCTTACCTCGATGACATTCTTATATTTTCTGACAGCTTGGAGGAACATTGCAGGCATGTCCAGCTAGTCTTGGAACATCTCCAAAGGAATAATCTTTATGTCAAATCGGAAAATATGAATTAAAAAAAAAAACAGATTAAATTCTTTGTATATATCATCTCCCCAGTTTGTTCGATTATGGACTCTAGCAAAATTAAAACTCTACTTGATTGGCCCACTCCAAGAAACCTAAAAGACGTTCAATGTTTTATAGGATTTTCATAAAAGACTTTTCGAAAATTATCTAAACAATCTCCTCTCTCACCAAGAAAGCCAAAACATATTCATGATCTGCAGAGGCACAGGGCACCTTTTAAAAACTAAAAACTACCTCCACTGTGCACCATTGCTGGTTCATCCAAATCTGGAACTACCCTTTGTTGTGGAAGTGGATGCCTCCATGCTGCGGTGGGAGCTGTCTTGTCTCAGTGCATCAGAGACTAGATGCAACTGCACCCATGTGCATTTTTGTCTCATATCATGTCATCTTCTGAAAAACAAAACGATGACATTGCAAATAAGAAACTGTTAGCCATTAAAGTTGCCCTCTCTGAATGGAGACATTTTTTGGAAGGTGCCAATCATCCTGTAATTGTCCTTACTGACCACAAAAAAAACTAGAATTTATCTGTGCAGCTAAAAGACTGTGCTAGACAAGCACATTGAGTCTTCTTAGTTTAATTTTACCATCTCTTAATGGCCTTGTTCCTTAGTGCTCAGTCACTCGGGCGGCGATCTGCACATATTTCCATGCGGAAAAACGCCCGCACAGCAGGTGCCGATGAAAATCCCCACCTGCCAGAAAAAGAACATTTGACTGGCAATGGATCTAGTCATGCAGATTTTCATTGGCACGCGGTGCAGGCGTTTTTCCACGCGGAAATACACACAGATTGCTGCCTGTGTGACTGAGCTCTTATACAAGATCCTGGCTGAACTGATGGAGGGGTCTAATACATACTGTGCTGTTTTGTCCCCACAAAATTTCCTAGAAATATTTGACTCAAAAGTTTTTTTTAAAACTTGTTTTATTGAAAAGTTAATAAATTACAACATATTTTGTAACACTGTAGTACATCAAAAGGCTCCTTTTCGAGTATCCCGAAGAGGCATATTTCAGGGCTAGTGGGGACAGGGATTTCCAAAATCTCAGAGAGGAGGTCTATGGCCTATCCCCAAAAGCTTCGAATAACTAGACACTCCCAATTCATGTACCAAAAATCAGCAGTCGTCGTGCGGATATCTAATGCACATAGGTGATGAAGATCGACCCATTGTCTGCAGCCTCACAGGAGTAAGATAGCACTGGTGTACAATATATAACTGTATCATTTGGTTATTAGCCTCAGGGGAAACAAATAGAGGTGATTCTAGTAAATCTTAGAAGGAGTAATCTTTCAAAGATGGTATCAGAGTTTTCCATTTCAGCAAGCCAGGGGAATATTATGAGAGGTCTTTGATGTGATTAGATAGGAGTAGAGTGTGGTTATGAGGCCCTGTGGACCTCGGGAGCATATTATATTTATCAGGGGGTAGTGTGATATAGCGGGTCCAGGAGATGGGAATTGTGTCTGCAGTGCATGTCTGATTTGTAGGAATCTGAAGAAATAGGTACAAGGAAGTTCATACTTAGCTTGCAGTTTTTCAAAGGAGGAGAAAATGTTAAAACTGTACAAATTACCCAGAGTTCGTATTTCATAGTTCTCCCACCCAGAGGTGTCCTGCAGGGCAAGCAGTTCTGTTAGACAAGTGTTATGCCATAAGGGAATGTCAGCTACAATATCAGTAAATTTACTGATTCATTTAGAGTGTCTCCACACATTGGAAGCCAGTTTATGTATTGGGTACTAACTCCTTTATAAGTTAGTGAGGAGGGAAACTCCAACACTGGCCACAAACTAGGGATTTTTAGGAGATATGCTAAATGTGACTCAAAATTAGGGAGTGGCTCATCTCTCAACCAGCATCTTAAGTGGACCAATTGGCTAGCAATATAATAAAGTAGTAAGTCTGGGAGAGCAGCTCCAGCCTCCTGCCTTCTTCTCTGAAGAGTTAAAATTTTTAGTTTTGGACAGGAACTTCCCCATATGAAAAATGTCATGAACGAGTTCATTGACCTGAAAAATCGGGAAGGTATTACTACTGAGGTGTGGTGCAGGACAGAGAGGTATTTTGGCAAAACTATCATCTTTATCAAGTTGATACGCCCAGCCAATGAAATCGGCAAGGATCCCCAGGTTTTGAACTTGGTTTTAAATAAGTCTATCAGAAGATATACATTCAAATCTAAGGACTGTCCAGAGTTATTCGAGATCTGTACTCCCAGATATTTAAAGGCATCAATAATCTGGAGAACGCATAGCGAGTCATTGTTACACAACAAACGCATTCTAGAGAGAGGCATCAAGGCAGATTTTGCCCAGTTAATATGGAAATCCGAAAAGCCTTCATATTGATTTATACGTTCTGTGGCATGCTTAAGAGAGGTTTCTGGGTTTGACATGAAAAACATGAGGTTGTCGGTGTATAACACTAATCGATCCTTGTGCTCCCCATGACCACACCCTTAAACAATGTACTCCTCCGAAGAATTATGGCCAGACATTCTATAGCCAAGGCAAAAAAGATGTGAGATAGAGGTCAGCCCTGCCTTGTAACTGGAAGTATGGGGAGCAGGAGCCTTTTACCGATACAGATGCCCAGGGTAATTTATAAAGCATTGAAACCCAGGTAACAAAAACCTCACCGAAACCAAACCCTCATAGTGCTTTGAGTGGAAATGGCAATTCAATGGAGTAGAATGCTTTTGTGGTATCTGGGGAAGTCAGTGCCCAGTTTGTATTTGTGGCCTCTCCTATCTGTGCCACTACCTGTTACCTCCATAGATTTTCTTGAGTGGATTTCCCAGGCATGAAACCTGTTTGGTCTGGGTGTAATAAATCTAGAATAATGGAATTGAGGCAATTAGCTAATATTTTAGTCAACAATTTCTAATCTATATTGAGGAGAAATATAGACTATATGAGTAAGGGGATCTTTGTCCGGGTTTAGCAGGGGTATGATTGTAGCTTCATAGAATGATAATGACAGAGATCCCTTGTCATAGGCCTCATTATATGTAGCCAAAAGGATGGGAAGTAATATATCTTTATATTTAACTAGCTGATATACCCGGCTTCGCCCGAGTTAATTTGGTACTGGTGTTTATCTGGTGGTCACACGGAAATCTTATGAAGTCGTGATTACTTTAGAGATACCGGAAAAACATATGTTCACCATTTTGCATAGTTCTCTGTGTTACCCAGGAAACACCACGGGAGGTAACCATGCGACATTTCCTTTATATAAAATGACATCAGGAAGTGAGAGAATTAGATTCCATACACAAAATGTGGACGCTAATTCTTTTGCGCTTAGAATTGAACCATCGAGGTGGGACCCATTAGCTTTTCCTATTTATGACATAATCAAAGCTCGTGCCAAATTTCACATTTCTATGACACCGGAAAGTGAGAAAATTACATTCCGTACATAAAATTTGGACGCTAATTCTTTTGTGTAGAATTGAATATTCGAGTTAGGACCAATTAGCTTTTCCTATTTATGACATAATCAATGCTCGTGCCAAATTTCACGTTTCTATGACACAGAAAGGTGAGAAAAATACATTCCGCACGTAAAATTTGGACGCTAATTCTTTTGCGCATAGAATTGAATAATCGAGTTGGGACCCATTTGCTTTTCCTATTTATGACATAATCAATGCTCGTGCCAAATTTTAAGTTTCTATGTGAGAAAATTACATTCCATGCGTAAAATTTGGACGCTAATTCTTTTGCGCATAGAATTGAATAATCGAGTTGGGACTAGAGATGAGCGAACGTACTCGTCCGAGCTTGATATTTGTGCGAATATTAGGGTGTTCGGGATGCTCGTTACTCGTAACGAGTACCACGCGATGTTCCGGTTACTTTCAGTTTCCTCTCTGAGACGTTAGCGCGCTTTTCTGGCCAATTGAAAGACAGGGAAGGCATTACAACTTCCCCCTGTGACGTTCAAGCCCTATACCACCCCCCTGCTGTGAGTGGCTGGGGAGATCAGATGTCACCCGAGTATAAAAGTCGGCCCCTCCCGCGGCTCGCCTCTGATGCCTTGTGACTGAGTTAGCTGAGGGAAAGTGCTGCTGCTGGTGCAGCTGTAGGGAGAGTGTTAGGAGTGAATGTAGGCTTCAAGAACCCCAACGGTCCTTCTCAGGGCCACATCTATCCGTGTGCAGTACTGTGGAGGGTGCTGTTAGCAGTGTTGCACAATTATTTTTTTTTCAAAATCGGCTGTCTGCAGAGCATTGCGCCCTGCAGTGATAGTCCAGGGACAGAAGTGGTGGTTAGGCAGGGAGAGTGTTAGGAGTGAGTGTAGGCTTCAAGAACCCCAATGGTCCTTCTTAGGGCCACATCTATCCGTGTGCAGTACTGTGCAGGCTGCTGTTAGCAGTGTTGTATATTATTTTTTTTCAAAATCGCCTGTGCAGAGCATTGCGCCCTGCAGTAATACTACAGGGAGAGAATTGTGTAGGCAGGGCCAGAAGACATATATTATTGATTGAATATAGTCAGTGGGCCTTTTCTTTTTAAAAAAAGGGAAAAATTCTATGTGCCCTGCCTCTGTCAGTCCTCAGCGTTCTGTGTACGTGTGTGGTGGGTGGAGATAGTAAAAAATTCATACGCAGCCAGCTACGTTTAACAGCAGGCTTGCGCCAATTTATTTCCTGCCTTCCTGGGAAAAATCACCGCTCTGCTGCACTTCATATAACTGCATTTCTGTGGAACAGATTTCTTATCTGATTGAATATAGTCAGTGGGCCTTTTCTTTTAAAAAAAAAGGGAAAAATTCTATGTGCCCTGCCTCTGTCAGTCCTCAGCGTTCTGTGTACGTGTGTGGTGGGTGGAGATAGTAAAAAATTCATACGCAGCCAGCTACGTTTAACAGCAGGCTTGCGCCAATTTATTTCCTGCCTGGGAAATCAAATCACTGGTAATATACCATGCTGAGGGGTAGGGGTAGGCCTATAGGACGTGGACGCGGGCGAGGACGCGGAGGCCCAAGTCAGGGTGTGGGCACAGGCCGAGCCAGTGCGGTGGCCAGGGGTAGAGGCAGGGCCAGACCGAATAATCCACCAACTGTTTCCCAAAGCGCCCCCTCGCGCCATGCCACCCTGCATAGGTCAAGGTGCTCTACGGTGTGGCAGTTTTTCACAGAGACGCCTGACGACCGACAAACAGTGGTGTGCAACCTTTGTTGCACCAAGATCAGCTGGGGAGGCACCACCAACAGCATGCGCAGGCATATGATGGCCAAGCACCCCACAAGGTGGGACGATGCCCGTTCACCGCCTCCGGTTTGCACCACTGCCTCTCCCCCTGTGCCCCAACCTGCCACTGAGATCCAACCCCCCTCTGAGGACACAGGCACTACCGTCTCCTGGCCTGCACCCACACCCTCACCTCCGCTGTCCTCGGCCCCATCCAGCAATGTCTCTCAGCGTAGCGTCCAGACGTCGCTAGCGCCGCAGTTTGAGCGCAAGCGCAAGTACGACGCCACGAACACGCACGCTCAAGCGTTAAACGTGCACATTGCAAAATTGATCAGCCTAGAGATGCTGCCGTATAGGCTTGTGGAAACGGAGGCTTTCAAAAGCATGATGGCGGCGGCGGCCCCGCGCTACTCGGTTTCCAGTCGGCACGACTTTTCCCGATGTGCCGTCCCAGGCCTGCACGACCACGTCTCCCGCAACATTGTACGCGCCCTCACCAACGCGGTTACTGCCAAGGTCCACTTAACAACAGACACGTGGACAAGCACAGGCGGGCAGGGCCACTATATCTCCCTGACGGCACATTGGGTGAATTTAGTGGAGGCTGGGACAGAGTCAGAGCCTGGGACCGCTCACATCCTACCCACCCCCCGAATTGCGTGCCTCAGCTCGGTGGTGGTATCTGCGGGGGTGTATGCTTCCTCCACTAAACCACCTTCCTCCTCCTCCTACGCAACCGCTGTCTCGCAATCAAGATGTGTCAGCAGCAGCACGTCGCCAGCAGTCGGTGTCATGCGGCGTGGCAGCACAGCGGTGGGCAAGCGTCAGCAGGCCGTGCTGAAACTACTCAGCTTAGGAGATAAGAGGCACACGGCCCACGAACTTCTGCAGGGTCTGATAGAGCAGACTGACCGCTGGCTTGCGCCGCTGAGCCTCCAACCGGGCATGGTCATGTGTGACAACGGCCGTAAGCTGGTGGCGGCTCTGCAGCTCGGCAGCCTCACGCACGTGCCATGCCTGGCCCATGTCTTTAATTTGGTGGTTCAGCGCTTTCTGAAAAGCTACCCCCACTTGTCATACCTGCTCGGAAAGGTGCGCCGGATCTGCGCACGTTTCCGCAAATCACACACGCACGCTGCCACCCTGCGGACCCTGCAACATCGGTTTAATCTGCCAGTGCACCGACTGCTGTGCGACGTGCCCACACGGTGGAACTCTATGCTCCACATGTTGGCCAGACTCTATGAGCAGCGTAGAGCTATAGTGGTGTATAGTGGACTTCACTAGAGCAGCACCCATCCTCTGGAATGCTCTACCCCAAGGCATCCGGACAATTCCCGATGCACGAAATTTCAGACGTGCCTTAAAAACGCACCTCTTCAGGGAAGCATACCAAATCTCCTGACCTAGTCCCCTGCCCCTCACTATGGTGCTCCACCCTGCTTGCCTTCTGATAAATGATCTGTACATAATATTTCCTATTGCCTGTGTTCCCCACCCCCTGCACCTCCTGTACCACCCTCAACCGATTTGTGTCTAACCCAATGTACCTTATATTGTAATTGTTGTATTGTTTTGCATTTATCCATGCCTGAAAGCGCTGCGGAATAAGTTGGCGCTATACAAATAAAGATTATTATTATTATTATAGTGGAATACCAACTCCAACTTGCGCGGCGCAGTGGGAGTCAGCCTCCTCAATTATTTACAGAAGAGTGGGCCTGGTTGGCAGCCATCTGCCAGGTCCTTGGAAAATTTGAGGAGTCTACCCAGGTGGTGAGCGGCGATGCTGCAATCATTAGCGTCACCATTCCTCTGCTATGCATCTTGAGAAGTTCCCTGCAAAGCATAAAGGCAGACGCTTTGCGCTCGGAAACAGAGTCGGGGGAAGACAGTATGTCGCTGGATAGTCAGAGCACCCTCCTGTCTATATCTCAGCGCATTCAGGAGGAGGAGGAGGAGCATGAGGAGGATGAGGAGGAGGGGGAAGAGATAGCTTGACCCACTGCTGACGGTACCCATGCTGCTTGCCTGTCATCATTTTTACCGTGTATGGCCTGAGGAGGAGGAGGAGGAGGAGGATCCTGAAAGTGATCACCCTAGTGAAGACAGCCATGTGTTGCGTACAGGTACCCTGGCACACATGGCTGACTTCATGTTAGGATGCCTTTCTCGTGACCCTCGCGTTACACGCATTCTGGCCACTACGGATTACTGGGTGTACACACTGCTCGACCCACGGTATAAGGAGAGCCTTTGCTCTCTCATTCCCGAAGAGGAAAGGGGTTCGAGAATGATGCTATACCACAGGGCGCTGGTGGACAAACTGATGGTAAAACTTCCCATCCGACAGCGCTAGTGGCAGAAGGCGCAGTTCCGAGGGCAAGGTAGCAGGGGAGGCGCAGAGATCAGGCAGCATGTACAGCGCAGGCAGTGGAACACTCTCCAAGGCCTTTGCCAGCTTTATGGCTCCCCAGCAAGACTGTGTCACCGCTCCCCAGTCAAGGCTGAGTCTGGGGGGGCACTGTAAAAGGATGGTGAGGGAGTACGTAGCCGATCGCACAACCGTCCTCTGTGACGCCTCTGCCACCTACAACTACTAGGTGTCGAAGCTGGACACGTGGCCTGAACTCGCGCTGTATGCCCTGGAGGTGCTTGCTTGTCCTGCGGCTAGCGTCTTGTCAGAGAGTGTGTTTAGTATGGCTGGGGGAATCATCACGGATTAGCGTACCCACCTGTCAACCGACAGTGCCGACAGGCTTACACTCATCAAGATGAACAAAGCCTGGATTTCCTCAGACTTCTCTTCTCCACCAGTGGACAGCAGCGATACCTAAGCAATACGTAGGCTGCACCCGCGGATGGAAGCATCGTTCTCTCTCACCATCCAAAACGGGGACATTTCTGCTTCATCAATCTGTGTATAATATTCCTCCTCCTCCTCCTGCTCCTCCTCCTGAAACCTCACGTAATCACACCGAACGGGCAATTTTTCTTTGGGCCACAAGGCTCACTCATATAATTTTTCTAAACAATTTTTATACGTTTCAATGCTCTTAAAAGCGTTGAAACTTTAACTTGAACCAATTTTTCGTTAAACTGGGCTGCCTCCAGGCCTAGTTACCACTTAAGCCACATTAACCAAAGCGATTAATGGGTTTCACCTGCCCTCTTGGTTGGCCATTGCCAATTTTTTGGATGTACATTAGTACTGTTGATACAGCAATTTTTGTGGGCCCTCGCCTACAGTGTAATCAAATTAATTTTTAGCCCACCTGCATTACAGCTGACATTACATCCGCTGTGTTGGGCAATGCAATGGGATATATTTATGTACCGCCGGTGGCTTCCTGGCACCCACCCATGCTGTGGGTTCACAGAGAATTATAAATGCATCTGAAACCACATCTAAAGAACCCCAGTCAGACTGGGGCATGCAGTGTGGGCCGAAGCCCACCTGCATTAAGCAAGACATTACTACCTCAGCTGTGTTGGGCAATGCAATGGGATATTTTTATGTACCACCGGTGGGTTCCATGGAGCCACCCATGCTGTGGGTCCACAGGGAATTATAAATGCATCTGTTTCCACTTCTAAAGAACCCCAGTCTGACTGGGGCATGCAGTGTGGGCCGAAGCCCACCTGCATTAAGCACGACATTACTACCTCAGCTGTGTTGGGCAATGCAATGGGATATTTTTATGTACCGCCGGTGGGTTCCAGGGAGCCACCCATGCTGTCGGTCCACAGGGACTTCACAATAGGGAGTTGTACCTGCCTGTGTCTATGAATTAAAAACCGCGGTCTGACTGGGGCATGCAGACACCTTGACAGAATGAATAGTGTGTGGCACATAGGTTCCCCATTGCTATGCCCACGTGTGCAGCTCCTGATGGCGGTGGCACAGGATTATATTTCTCATTGCTTCTGTACAGCATTGTGGGCTATCGCCCCGCCCCTTTTAAAGAGGGTCACTGCCTAGCCGTGCCAACCCTCTGCAGTGTGTGCCTGCGGTTCCTCGTCATGGCAGACGCACTTATAAATAGACATGAGGGTGGTGTGGCATGAGGGCAGCTGAAGGCTGCGCAGGGACACTTTTGTGTGCGCTGTGGACACTGGGTCGTGCAGGGGGGGTTGGGCAGCATGTAACCCAGGAGAAGTAGCAGCGGAGTGTCATCCAGGCAGTGATTGTGCTTTGTTGGAGGTAGTGTGGTGCTTAGCTAAGGTATCCATTGCTAATTAGGGCTTTTCAGAAGTAAAAGTTTTTGGGAGGGGGGGGGGCACTCTTGCCGGTATTGTGGCTTAATAGTGGGACCTGTGAACTTGAGATGCAGCCCAACATGTAGCCCCTCGCCTGCCCTATCCGTTGCTGTGTCGTTCCCATCACTTTCTTGAATTGCCCAGATTTTCACACATGAAAACCTTAGCGAGCATCGGCGAAATACAAAAATGCTCGGGTCGCCCATTGACTTCAATGGGGTTCGTTACTCGAAACGAACCCTCAAGCATCGCAATAATTTCGTCCCGAGTAACGAGCACCCGAGCATTTTGGTGCTCGCTCATCTCTAATTGGGACCCATTAGCTTTTCCTATTTATGACATAATCAATGCTCCTGCCAAATTTTGAGTTTCTATGACACCGGGAAGTGAGATAAATAGATTCCGTACGTAAAATTTGGACGCTAATTCTTTTGCACATAGAATTGAATAATCGAGTTGGGACCCATTAGCTTTTCCTATTTATGACATATTCAATGCCCGTGCCAAATTTTAAGTTTCTATGACATTGGGAAGTGAGAGATTTAGAGTATGCACGTTAAATTTTGGCGCTAATTCTTTTGCGCTAGAATTGAATAATCGAGTTGGGACCCAATTGCTTTTCCTATTTTGGAGATAATCTATGCTTGTGCCAAAATTCATGTTTCTATGACATCGGGAAGTTGGAGAACTTTTGGCGAGTCAGTCAGTGAGTGAGTGAGTCAGTCAGTGAGTCAATGAGGGCTCTCGTCTTTATATACATAGAAATACACTTCTCCTGGGATGCCATCTGGGCCGGGGGACTTTCCTTTAGTCATGCCGGAAAGTGCTTCCCACAGTTCTGCTAATGTGAAGGGGTGTCCATAAATGCTTTTTGATCAGGAGTAAGAGTTGGACATAGAATGTTGGACAGAAAATCATTCAGTTCACTCTAGGACTGTTGGAACCTGGCATTTTAGAGGTCATTATAGAACGGTCAGAATCTTGCTCCAATGAAATCTCTATCAAGGAGAACCTCAACCATGTCTGATCTGATACACAATATTGGAGGAGATGCCGAGTTCTGATGGAAAAGATGAACAAGTAGGCTACTTGATTGATTTTTGTTTGGCGAAAAAGCTGGCCCTATGTGCTAACAACATAAAGTATTGCCTGTCTTGATTTAACCATTGGTCTCTGTTGTGATCTGTGGGGATTACAATGTAGGCTGCCCCCAGTTGTGAGTAGCAAGAGGCCATTTCTTTTTCACAGCTGGATGTGTCCCTCTTGACATATGAAATGGAGGATCTGAGACATCCCCACAAATTGGCTTTAAAGGGGTTGTCTCGCGGCAGCAAGTGGGGTCATACACTTCTGTATGGCCATATTAATGCACTTTGTAATGTACATCGTGCATTAAATATGAGCCATACAGAAGTTATTCACTTACCTGCTCCGTTGCTAGCGTTCCCATCGCCATGGATCCGTCTAATTCTGATGTCTTCTGGCGTTTTTAGACGCGCTTGCGCAGTCCGTGCTTCTGGCTGGTGAATGGGGCCGCTCGTGCCGGAGAGCTGGTCACCGCGTCGTCATCGTAGCTCCGCCCCGTCACGTGTGCCAATTCCAGCCAATCAGGAGGCTGGAATCGGCAATGGAACGCACAGAGCCCATGGTGCACCATGGGAGAAAACCGCAGTGCATCCCTGGGAAAGGACCGGCGGCCATCTTAGGGAGAAGATTTTTATAACTCCATATTTCGTCGGATCAGTGAGTAGCAAGCGGTTTAAAAACCACTTTAAATTGCTATTTTATGCCAGGGGGGTGACAGGGGGAATGGGGTAATGTAAAATTTTGATGTTTGCCGTGAGACAACCCCTTTAAGGGTTTCCCAGGGCAAAACTGGGCCTGTGCCAGGACGCTTGGTTTCTAAAAAAAACTATCTAACTGGTTGGGGATTAGGTCATGTGGATCGAAGAGGCTCAGCCAAAATGGATGAACTCTCCAGCCAGGTTTATTGCCTTCGGTGTTTGAGGTTTGAAGTTCAATCTAGAGGGGAGAGTGATCAGATATTACTTTAGGGAAATATTTGACATCTGATGTCATGGTGCACGATTGGGCATTACCAAAGACATAGTCTATACGGGACAGGGCACTGCAGCCTGCCGAGTAGCAAGAAAAAAACAGACCATTAGGGCTCATGTCCACGGGCAAAAGAAGAATTAAAATCTGCAGCAGATTTTAACTCTTCTCCTGCATGCGGATCCGCATTCCATAGGGATGCATTGACCACCCACGGGTAGATAAATACCCGCGGATGGTCAATAAAAGTGATTTTAAAAAAAATGGAGCATGAAAAAATCTGGACCATGCTCCATTTTCATGCGGGTCTCCCGCGGGGACGGCTCCTGCGGGCTTCTATTGCAGCCTATGGAAGCCGTCCGGATCCGCGGGAGACAAAAATCAGATTTTACTCACCCGCTCCGTTTCTTCTCTTCACCGCGGCGCCATCTTCTCTCAGTCGCGGCCGGATCATTTTGCTTCGGGATGGCGCATGCGCGGGGCACGTCACCGACGTTATCCTGCGCATCCGCCGGGCCGAAGAAAGCAGATCCGGCCGCGACGCAGAGAAGATGACGCCGCATCGAAAGAAGTATCCGGAGCGTGCGAGAGGTGAGTTAATTCTGATTTATTCTTATTTTCATCGCTCATATCCGCGGGGCAGGAGGGACCCGCTGCAGATTCTCCATGGAGAATCCGTAGCGGGCCTGATTTTCCCCGTGGACATGAGGCCTTATCCTGTCAACCCACCTCTTGAGCAAATAATACTAGTGAAGTAACGTGTGATGCCACACTAATTGGGCGTGTGTTAAATTTGTACAAGGAAATGTCTAATAGTATATTGAAGCAAAAAGGTCCCAACGGCACATAAAATATACCAGACCAACTCCGTGATGCAATGTCAATTAGTAGTAAATGCGTCAGCATCAATGGGTGTAGCAAATAATCATGAATTTATTCTCCCATACTATAAAGAAGACAACTGGGGATGAGCGAGCACCAAAATTCTCGGGTGCTCGGTGCTCGAGTTGAGCTTTTCGCAATGCTCGAGAGCTCGTTTCGAGTAACGAACCCCATTGAAGTCAATGGGTGACTCGAGCATTTTTGTATGGGACAGATGCTCCACATAGGTCATGACTTGACAAACACTGGAAAACATCAGAAAGTCATAGAAACACCACAGAAACGGATAGGGAAGGGCAGGGGCAGCATGCATGGCTGCATCTGAGGCTCCCAGGTCCCACTATTAAGCCACAATGGGTGCAAGAGTCTGACGTCACCCCCTAACAATTTTTATTTCGGACAAACCCTCATTAGCAAGGCACACCTTAGCTAAGCAACACACTACCTGCAACCAAGGACAATCACTGCCTGCGGGTGACACCACTGCCTCTTCCCCTGGGTTACATGCTGTCAAACCCCCCACATGACCCTGCATCCACAGCCCACACAGAAGTTTCCCTATGCAGCGTTCAGCTGCCCTCATGCCACTCGCTTGCTTCATAGCTACACCACCCTTATGTCTATTTCTAAGTGTGTCTGCGATCAGGAGGAACCGGAGGCACACACTGCAGAGGTTTGGCAGGGCTATGCAGGGACTCTCTCTGAAAGTGTGGGCGATAGCCCACAATGCTGTTGAGAATAGATGATAGATTGACGTACAATCATCATTCCAATCCCGTGACACCTTCGTCACAAAATTGTCAGGAGCCGCAAACGTGGGCATAAAGGTGACTCAGGTGCCAGAACTTCTACACATCTCCACAATGCAGCAGCACATACTAACACCAAAGATTGGTTTGAAGCAGGAGGTTTCGCAAAAGTAACCACCACAGGTATACAGTGACCCTGTGAAAGTCTCATGAAATCACTAACGTTTCCTGTGAATGCTCCAATCCCGTATCTCGGATAATTGGGGTAATTTATAGCATGAGAGATAATACATGCCGACCAACGCAGATCCCCTGACCCCAAGCAGGAGGAGGAGGTGGCATAATAAGCCCGAGAAACCATGACCCAGGTAGGACCTGCAATACTCTGTGTGGGAAGCACGTGAGCGGGTCCTAAGTCAGGCTGGGTCCCAGCCTCCACCTTGTGTGACCCAAGGTGCCGTGCGTTACATAGCTATGGGAAATTCATGTGTCCCCACACATTTCATTCTGTGTAGGTGTCAGATAGCTGAACACCGTGCTAGGAAAGTCCTCTGTGCCCTACCCAAGTCATTCAGTGTATTTGTGCCAGATAGCTAAAACACCGCAATGGGAAATCTTTGGGCACTCACAACATAGGCGAGCCCATGAAACCCAAGGAAAGTATTAAACATGAAGCAATTACAGTGCACAAACATGGCAGACTTTCAATCCGCCGAGGACCTCGGCCTCTGCACACACCCTTAGCAATCGTTGGCATAAAGCAGACTCCGATGCTAGTACAGCTAAGAACGTCTCATTAAATCAGTTACGGTTACTTTCATCATTCCAAAGACTGGATTAACCAGGAAGAAGTTCCACGGGCCAAATCCGGTGCAGTTGCACTTCCCCCAGTACTTCGGCCTCTGCCCATGCCCTCAGCAATCGTGGGCATAAAACGGACTCCGATGCCAGTACAGCTGTGAACGTCTCATTAAATCCGTTACGGTTGCTTTCACCGCTCCAAAGACTGGATTAACCAGTAAGAAGTTCCACGGGCCAAACCGGCCCAGTTGCATTTCCCCCAGGACATAGGCCTCTGCCCACACCCTCAGCAATCGTGGACATAAAGCGGACTCCGATACTAGTACAGCTGTGAACGTCTCATGAAATCAGTTATGGTTGCTTTCACCGCTCCAAAGACTGGATTAACCAGTAAGAAGTTCCACGGGCCAAACCTGGCGCAGTTGCATTTCCCCCAGGACATAGGCCTCTGCCCACACCCTCAGCAATCGTGGACATAAAGCGGACTCCGATGCTAGTACAGCTGTGAACGTCTCATGAAATCAGTTATGGTTGCTTTCACCGCTCCAAAGACTGGATTAATCAGTAAGAAGTTCCACGGGCCAAACCTGGCGCAGTTGCATTTCCCCCAGGACATAGGCCTCTGCCCACACCCTCAGCAATCGTGGACATAAAGCGGACTCCGATGCTAGTACAGCTGTGAATGTCTCATTAAATCAGTTACAGTTGCTTTCACCGCTTCAAAGACTGGATTAACCAGGAAGAAGTTCCACGGGCCAAATTTGGCACAGTTGCATTTCCCCCAGGACAAAGGCCTCTGCCCACACCCTCAGCAATCGTGGGCCTAAAGCGGAATCCAATGCTAATATAGCTAAGAACGTCTCATTAAATCAGTTACAGTTGCTTTCACCGCTCCAAAGACATGATAACCCAGGAAGTAGTTCCATGGGCCAAACCTGGCGCAGTTGCATTTCCACCAGGACATAGGCCTCTGCCCACACCCTCAGCAATCGTGAACATAATGCAGACTCTGATGCTAGTACAGATGTGAACGTCTCATTAAAACAGTTATGGTTGCTTTCCCCGCTCCAAAGACTGGATTAACCAGGAAGAAGATGCACGGGCCAAACCTGGCGCAGTTGCATTTCCCCCAAGACATAGGCCTCTGCCACACCCTCAGCAATCGGCATAAAGTGGACTCCGATGCTAATACAGCAGTGAACATCTCATTAATGCAGTAACACTCCTTTTGTTTGGCCCAAAACACTGTCTCAGATAACTGTGGTAACACAAGAGAAAATACATGTTGCCCAGTGCTGATTCCCTGACCCCAAGCAGGAGGAGGAGGTGGCATTACAAGGCCAAGAAACCATGACCAGGACCCGCTATAGTCTGTGTGGGAAGTATGTGTGTGGGCCCTGGGTCAGGCATGGTCCCAGCCTCCACCTTGTGTGACCTAAAGTGCCCTGAGTTACATAGCAATGGGAAATCCATGTGTCCCCGCACAATTCATTCTCTGTAGGTGTCAGATACCTCAATCAACACTGCAAGGGGAAAACCATCTGCACTCTGCACCCTACCCAAGTCAGTCTGTGTATATGTGCCAGACAGGTAAAACACCGCAATCTGAAGTCTTTGTGCACCCACAGGATAGGTAAACCCCTGTATAATTCCTGTAGCAGAAGTATAGATAGGCCCCAGTAACATTCCTGTAGCAAAGGTATAGGCAGACCCCTGTAACATTTCTCTAGCAGAAGTATAGGCAGACCCCAGTAAGATTTCTGTAGCAGAAGTATATGCAGACCCTAGTAACATTTCTGTAGCAGAAGTATAGGCAGACCCCAGTAACATTTCTGTAGCAGAAGTATAGGCAGACCCCAGTAACATTTCTGAAGTAAAGGTAGAGGTGGACCCCAGTAACATTTCCATAGCAAAGGTATAGGCAGACCCCTGTAACATTCCTGTAGTAAAAATATAGGCGGACCCCAGTAACATTTCTGTAGCAAAAGTTTAGGCAGACCCCTGTAACATTCCTGTAGCAAAGGTATAGGCAGACCTCAGTAACATTTTTGTAGCAAAGGTATAGGAAGACCACAGTAACATTTATGTTGCAAAGGTATAGGCGGACCCCAGTAACATTTCTGTAGCAAAGGTATAGGCAGACCCAAGTAACATTTCTGTAGTAAAAGTTTAGGCGGACCCCCGTAACATTCCTGTAGCAAAAGTATAGGCAGACCCCAGTAACATTTCTGTAGCAAAGGTATAGGCGGACCCCAGTAACATTTTTGCAGCAAAGGTATAGGCGGACCCCAGTAACATTTTTGCAGCAAAGGTATAGGCGGACCCCAGTAACATTTCTGTAGCAAAGGTATAGGCAGACCCAGTAACATTTCAGTAGTAAAAGGATAGGCAGGCCCCTGTAACATTTCTGTAGCAGAAGAATAGGCAGACCCCTGTAACATTCCAGTCACAGAAGTATGCGCAGACCCCTAGAGCATTTCTGTAGCAAAGGTATAGGCAGACCCTAGTAACATTTCTTTAGCAAAGGTATATGCAGACCCAAGTAACATTTTTGTAGTAAAAGTTTAGACAGATCCCACTAACATTTCTGTAGTAGAAGTAGAGGCAGACCACTGTAACACTTCTGTAGCAAAAGTATAGGCAGACCCCAGTAACATTTCTGTAGTAAAAGTATAGGCGGACCCCAGTAACATTCCTGTAGCAAAGGTATAGGCAGACCCCTGTAACATTTCTTTAGCAGAAGTATAGGCAGACCCTTGTAACATTTCTGTAGCAGAAGTATAGGCAGACCCAATTAACATTTCTTTAGTAAAAGTATAGGCAGACCCCAGTAACATTTCTGTAGCAGAAGTATAGGCAGACCCCAGTAACATTTCAGTAGTAAAAGTATAGGCAGACCCCTGTAACATTTCTGCAGCAGAAGTATTGGCAGACCCCTATAACATTCCTGTAGCAAAGGTATAGGCAGACCTCTGTAACATTTCTGTAGCAGAAATATAGGCAGACCCCTGTAACATTTCTGTAGCAAGAGTATAGGCGAACCCCTGAAACATTGGTGTACCTTGAGTGTAGGTGAAGGCTGGAAAAATTAGTTAGATAACAGTATAGGCGAGGGCCAGCAAAATTGGTGTACAAAGAGTACAAGTGTACCCCTGAAAAATTGCTCAACCGCGAGATACAGCTCGCTGTTGCTTGGTCTGGGGTCTTACTGAGGCAGGAAGTGACGTCAGACGCCAGTGGCAGCGCGCTCGAGGCAGAAGCAGAAGCACGAGCGGGGGGCAGAAGGGGACACCGGAGCAGCGCAGGAGCTGATACTGGTGCCCGGTGGCCACCAGGAGTCCGAGGGGGCGCCGGCAGGAGGATTGTCCGAGGAAGCAGAAGCAGGAGCCGATAAGTATCTTCTGTGTGTGTGTGTGTGAATCTAAGTGCGTGTCTTCTGTGTTTCTAGTGTGTCCTAGTTGTGTCTTCTGTGTACCTAATGTAAGTGTGTGTGTCTGTGGGTCTAAGTGTTTGTGAGGGGGAAAAAAAAATTGTGTGAGCGGTTGCATGCGAGCGTCAGTGTGTGAGCGGTTGCGTGCGAGCGTCAGTGTGTGAGCGGTTGCGTGTGAGCATCAGTATGTAAGCGGTTGCACAGAGATGGCAGTGAGTGAGCAGTTGCGTGTCAGTGTGTGAGCGGTTACGCAGAGGCGGCAGCGCGTGATTGGTTGTGCGTGAGCGGTTACACAGAGGCACCAGCGGGTGAGCTGTTGCACAGAGGCGGCAGCGTGTGAGCGGTTGCACAGAGGCAGCAGCATGTAAGTGGTTGCACAGAGGCGGCAGCGTGTGAGCGGTTGCACAGAGGCGGTAGCGTGTGAGCGGAGTGTGAACAAGTCTATCTTCACTACTTCCACAAGTAAATTGTAGATCCCCATTAGAATGAGCTCCATGCCTGGCAATGTCATCCAGTGTGCTACTTGTGCAATGTATACGGTCCTTTTTTTGAAAAATTTATTTTTCTTGAACAAAGAAAACAATGTCAGTGCTTATCCAGTGCGATCTGGCCACACAGGGCCCTGGCAAAGAAAGTGGAAATATTTTGCGTATCAGCTGTAACAGAATAATAAAGCATATAACTTCCCTAGTACGGGTATTGTGGATCTTGACACGGACAAAGGACAATACAGAGGGAAGGAGGGGGGGTAGTATGTGGGTGGGGGGTTTGGATGTAGTTAGGGGGTGTGTAACCAAAAGGGTGGGGAGAAACGGACAGCAAGATAAATTTAAAAAAATCGTGAGGTAGAGCTATGCGGTCCATTGGTTATTATTCTAGCAGTAGGTTTTTACATAAGAGTCTAGATTATCTCTGTCACCTTGGTATTGAATCCAGGGCAACGAGAGGGTGGTAAAGTCATCTCTAGAGCCGTTTTCCCAGGCCAGTATCTCTTCAAACCTGAAGATTTGTGAGACCCTCTCGAGCCATAGTGAGGTCGGCGGGGTGTCTTGTTTCTGCCAAAAGAGGGGGAACAGCAGTTTGGTTGCCGTGAGTAGGGTAGTCATTAGGCTTTTGCGGGATGGTTTAAATGGACTTGTGGGCAGCCAGATGAGAATCTCCTCTGGTTTAAAAGCGTAGTTTGTGTGGCAGATTTTATTAATGAGGTTGTTGACTGATTGCCAAAAGGGTTCAATTCTGGTGCATTCCCACCAGATATGTAGGGTAGTTCCCCTCTCCTCCCCACATCTCAAGCAGATGTCTGTGGATTCCGGGTTCATTTTTGAGGATGTGACTGGGGTCCTGTACCATCTAGTTAGGGTCTTGTATGAGTTCTCCTGGATGCGGACGCAACTTGAGAATCCGTGGGAGTTTTTCAAGACTCTAACGGTCTCCTCCCTACTCAGGTTTAATTCCAGTTCTCTCTCCCACTCCCTAAGAAACCAGGTTTTTTCGGTAGCGGACTGTAGGAGAAGACCTCTATAGAGTTGGGTCACCAATTTCTTCGGGCGGGAGGGAAGCTCAATGTAAGTCTCGAACCAGAGAGGGTCCCTCAGGTCCCTGAGGTTAGTAGACTGAAATCGACTCAGGGAATAAAAGAGGCCTTCCCTGCTCAAGAAATCAAGTGAGTGCTGTGGCAGGAGATTGTCCAACTGCATTTGATTGGTTAGTTTGGGGCCTTTGAGAATTTTGTGTATTGAGAGGTCGCCAAGTCTGTCCCATACCCCGCCCGTTCTAAGCGGTTTGTTTGCCAGAATGGCAGGTATCAAGCTAGCTGGGGTCATTGATGGGAGGGATTTTTCTCTTGATGCCTCAGTTCTCACATATCTTAGTATTTTTATTGTACATTTTGTGATCGGGCTTAGGTGTGTGTGTTTACTTAGGGGGAGGCCGTTTAACCATAGCAGTGCTTGGTTACTCCTGCCCAACATCTCTCTCTCCATATCTAGCGAGGGGGTAGTTACTTCTCTGTCTATCAAGAGGATCCATCTGGCGATGTGGATCGCCCTGTGGTAGAGTTGTAAATTCAAAGGTCCCGCGCCTCCCTGGGGGCGTTTTTGAGTGAGGATAGGGAACGCCAGCCGCGGTTTGCGTCCGTCCCATATGAAGCCCCTAAAGAGTTTATGTATGTGCGTGAAGAGGTTAGAGATCTCTATTGGGACCGGATGCAAAATATAAATTATTTGGGGAAGTATGTAGGTGGAGATGAGATTTTTTCTGCCCAGCCATGAGATCAGTGGTATGTTGAATTGTATAAGTTGGGTTTTCACTTTTTTGATTAACGGGGTGAAGTTGGCTTCGTAAAGTTGGGAGGGGTTGGCGGTTAGTGTAATGCCTAGGTATTTGATGTTGGACGTAGGCCATTTAAAGGCGTATTGTTCTTTCAATTTTTGTACTATTTGAGGTGGGACAGAGATTTTTAGTGCTTCTGATTTTTCATAGTTTATTTTGAAGTTGGGCAGCCTGACCAAGAGGTCGAACGTCTTAATAAGTGCCACCAGTGCCCTGGACGGGTTAGTGATCAGCACCAAAAGGTCGTCTGCGAAGGCCGCAGTGGTATGTGTCCTGTTCCCTATCCGGAGGCCCACAATGTCCACGTTTCACCTAATTTCTTGTAGGAGGGTCTCCATTGTCAGTATAAAAAGCGTTGGGGATAGTGGGCAACCCTGTCTGGTGCCGTTTCTTATGGCGAAGGGTTTGGATAACGTTCCATTGACATGGACTCTCACTGTCGGTTCAGTATATAAGGAAAAGATAGCACTAATGAATGAGGGCGGAAAGCCAAATTTGCTCAGTGTAGCTTCCATGTAGTTCCATTTTACTCTATCAAAGGCCTTTTCGGCGTCCGTAGAGATCAGAACCAATGGGAGTTTGCTCTGCTTAGCGTAGTGTATAGCATGAATTGCTCTGGTCATGTTAGGTTTGCACTCTGTCTCCGGTACAAATCCAGTCTGGTCTAAATTTACTAATTTAGTAAGGAAAGGGGCTATTCTTTGAGCTGATAGTTTTGCCCATAGTTTAATGTCCGCATTAAGTAGCGAAATTGGCCTGTAATTACTACATAGGTTTGGGGGTTTGCCTTCTTTGGGGATGAGTGAAATATGGGCCTCTAAGGATTGTTTGGGTAAGGGCAGGCCAGAGAAAAGGGAGTTACAGAGTTTAGTTAGGTGTGGGGTTAGTGTGCTGGCAAATTTCTTGTAATATAGGATGGGGAGTCCATCAGGGCCGGGACTTTTTCCGTTGGGGATAGAGGCCAGCACCTCCTTCAGCTTGTCATCCGTAACCTGGCGTAGGAGTGAGGAGGCGTCTTCTTCTGATAGTCCAGGGAGATTTAAATTTTTTAGAAAATTAGATGTGGTGTCGTGCAAGTTCTCAGCATCTTTTTCTAAACTGTAAAGTTCAGCATAGCATTTTTCAAATTCTAATGAAATGTCTTCTGTAGATGTTGCTGTTTTTCCTGAAGGGGCTTTAATTTGGGAGATAAAGGCTTTCTCTTTTTGTTTTTGAATGAGTCTCTTCATTGTCTTGGAACCCTTATCCCCATGCATGTAAATCTTATATTTGGATGAGAGCAGCGTCTTAGCTGATTTAATGTTTAATACATTTTTGAGTTTGTCTCTTAAATTTGTGAGGTCTTTTAGGATTTTGTCTTCCGGGCTATTTTTATGGAGCGTCTCTTTATTTGAGATTTGGGCTAGAAGGGAGTTAATTTCTTCGTTCCTCTGGCGTTTAGTCCTGGTGCCTAGTGAAATCAGTTCCCCTTTTATGTAGGCTTTGTGTGCCTCCCAGATAATTGGCGTGGGGACCTCGTGGGAATCGTTAATAAGGAAGAATTTTTCCAATTTTTCGGTTAAGCTGGAGAGATTTTCCCTCACGTTTAACAGCGTACAATTCAGGCGCCAGTCCTTCCTCGGCAGGCTGTCCACTACTATCGATAGGGTGATAGGGGCGTGATCTGATATAGTGATTTCACCTATGTCTGCCGAAGTGACCGAGTGTAGGTATTTTCCTGAAATTAGTAGGTAGTCGATTCTATGATATGACTTGTGGATGTGGAAGAAGTATGTGTATTCTCTAAGGTTGGGGTTTTTTAGTCTCCAGGCATCTTGCAGGTTTAAGTCTGCCAAAAGGCACCTGAGTCTATGGACTTGACTGCAGGGGGCCGTTGCAGTGCTCGAGGTTGCATCAATTGAGTGTTCCAGAGTCAAGTTAAAGTCACCGCCGACCACCTGCAGACCCTCCGCAAACTCTCTAAATTTAGTCAGAATTCGTGTAAGCCATGGAGCCTGATGTTTATTTGGGGCATATAAGTTGGCCAATGAGACCTGTTTATGGGCTATCGTGCCTTTTAAGAATAGGCATCTTCCACCTGGATCTTGCTTCAATTCCGTGAGCGTGAAGGGAACATTTTTGCTTATAGCTATGGAGACTCCTCTAGAAGCAGAGGAATGTGTACTATCGTGCCATTGATTATATGTGTGGGTTGGGAGTCCGGGAATATGTTTGTGGAGAAACAGCACTTCCGGAGGGTGTTTTTTCATGAGGTTAAAGGTCTGGGCTCTTTTCTGGGGGTTGTTCCAGCCTCTGATGTTAAGTGAGGTGACTCTAATTTCTGTCTCTCCTGGCTGTGAAGTAAAGTGTTCAAAGTGATGTTCCTGCCTCCATCGTCTTTTACCTGTAGAGATCCATCTGTCGTTTCAGCGAAGTGGTTTGTAGACCTCTCTCCCAGTCCACTCCTCTCTCCCCATGGACCAGTCGCGTTGAAAGTCTAAATGTGGAGGGAAGCAACGGAAAGGGATAGTAAAAGAGGGAGGAGGGAGAGGAAGAAGGGGACTAGTTTCCCAGTTCATCCAGAGAACCAGGGGTGGTTCCATAATCGACTAATGGTGAGTTGAGGAAAGGGTAACAAGAAAGTTGGTCATCCTCAGGTTTCAGACTGTGTTCTTTTTTTGTGTCTCAAGGTTCTGGGGGTCTTGTTGACAGTCCAATTTTAGGGCTTTTTCAGCTGGGGTAGCGGAGTTTTAGGCTGACAGGGTAGCCATGATGGTATTTCAATAGGAGGGATTTCAAGTTTTTCCCACATCTTCTCTAGGTCGCTCAGTGTCCTGATGGTTATTTGTTGCCCTTCTTTGAAGGTTGCGAGGCCAAACGGGAAGAGCCATCTCACCGGAAGTTTCCTAGCTCAGAGCGCATCTGTCAAGGGTTTCAAAATGCGTCGTTTGGCCAATGTACTGGGAGCGATATCTTGGAAGAGAAGGATTTTGATTCCTTCATAAAGGATCTCATTTGATTCCCTAACTTTCTGCAGGATTGCTGAGGTGTCGAGATAATTTAGTAGGCTGCAGATGACGTCTCTTGGAGATTCCGATGGTGGGGGTTTTGGTCTCAGGGCTCGGTGTATTCTCTCAATCACAACTTTATCCGCTCTATCTTCTCCGAGCAGGGATTGGAATATCTCTGAAGCGGCAGAGTTTAATGCCTCAGATGCTATGGACTCTGGTAAGCCCCTGAAGTGAATATTTTTCCTCCGGCTTCTGTTTTCCTGATCTTCGATTAAGAGCATTGCCTGATTTATTTGGTCTTGTTGCTCCACAATAATAGACTGTAGGGTTAGGTTGTGTTGAATCAATTCTTGCTGAGTATTTTCAAGATCTTCTACCCTGTGACCTATTTGTTTAACTTCGGTTTTTATGTCGGCTAGTTCTTTCAAAACTGGAGAGATGGCTTGGGTAAGAATTTTTTTTAGAAAGGAGCGAGAGATTAGGTCCCGGTTGAGCTCTTCATTGTGGTCTGAGGCGGCCGATACATTCTCCCCTTCTGAGTCCTCTGAATGTTGATTTGCAGCATTTACATGGTGGGGTCTCTGCTTTTCCGCCGCGGGGGAGCTATGTTTCTTTTTAAGGTACTTATCCATTTCTGCTTGAATTTTGTTAGTTTTGGGCGGTTTGGTATGATCTTTGCTCTTATCTTTCCAATTCTTCACCATTTTGTGGGACAGTACATTGTACTTCGCTGTAGTTTGTTAACTCATGATTATGCGATCATGCGGTGTTGTCTTATGTTTGATGTTAACATTCACACATGCCCCAGGGGTCCGTTATTTCATAATTAGCGGTCAAGTGCCCATTCTGAGCCCCCATGGGAGCAGCTGGGGTTTGTGGATCTTATGGTGTTCTCTTTACGTGGGTAACGTAACTTTTGGGTTGGTACCAAGGCGATCGGAGGGTGAGATAGAGATTTATAGAGGGAGCCCCCTCTTATTAGCAGGACGGTAGGAGGGGGAGCGCGCCACAGGGCGTCAAGTAGCTACTGTAGGTTGAGTAGGGCTCGCGAGCAGGAATTGCCTGTATTGGTCTGGGTCTGTTAAGTTAAGGCTATCTGCCAGTGGGGTCTCAGGCCCACTGTATGTTTGTGAGCCTACCAGGGGTCCCCTGCATGGGGTATAGGGGCTCAGTTTGGCGACTAACTGAGATGGAGACCTGCACCCTATTTATATCTCCCCTTCTAGTGTTCTGACACATTCCGGGCTGATGATAGCTGCAGGGGGGGAGGGGTTGCAGTCCCCTCACCGCGCTTCTCTTCTCCGGCTGCCGGTGTTGTGGGAAGGGGATGGTAAGCACTGCTCCGGCAAAGAGCTCTCCTCCACTCCGGTGTTAGGATTCACTGTGAGCCTACCTCCGGCCGTGCGCTCGCTGTCCAAGTCGTCCGTGCTGGCCACCGGCGCCCGGGAATCAAGGCCGGGAATCCAGCCACTCGGGCAGGCCCTGCTCGCGTCTGCCGCCGGATCGTTTTGGAGCGGTGTCTATATGCTCCTCTGGTGGACAGGAGCCCAGTGGTGTGGTAGGTCGTGGGGTTTGGGGCTCCGGTGGGCTGTATTTGCCGCTTTTCTTCCATTGGCTCAGGGAGCTCAGCAGGCTGCGTCCTCCTTCCTGCTCGGCTGGCTCCGCCCCCCATGTATACGGTTTTTGATCAGCCGATTGAGGGTGCATACTGTTTCGCAAGATGCGTGCACGTCGCACATTTAGAAGCCCAAATCCTTGATCTAAATGAGCAACTGGCAACACGGAGAGCCATTGACAACATGGAAATGAGTTTGCTGCTCACTGAGCAGGCACTCGCTGGGGTAGAGGCGGGGCGGATGGTAATACGGAAGAGCAGGGGGAACAGGCAGCTAGCTGGGAGACAGAAAGAAGGAGGGGCAGAGGGAAGAGAACCAGGGAGGCTAGTCCTGAACTGGCACAACCCAACAAGATTGCAAAGTTGGCAGATGAGGGAGATATCATTATAGAGCCAGCACCGCTGCAGCACGACATGCCCTCTGAACGCCAGGGAGATGACTGCTCCAGTGAGACGGGGACGGGGAGCGCAGGGCAGGCTAGACAGGTCCTAGTGGTGGGGGACTCAATTATAAGGGGGACAGATAGGGCAATCTGTTATAAAGACCAGGATCGCCAAACGGTGTGTTGTCTTCCTGGCGCTTGAGTTCGACACATCGCGGATCGGATTGACAGATTACTGGGAGGGGCTGGTGAGGATCCAGCGGTCATGGTGCACGTTGGCACTAATGAACAAATTAGAGGTCAATGGAGGGCTCTCAAAAATGATTTCAGGGAATTAGGATCCAAGCCTAGGGCGCGGACCTCCAGAGTAGTTTTCTCGGAAATACTACCTACACCTAAGGCCACACTAGAAAGCCAGCAGGATCTTAGGGAGGTAAACAAGTGGCTTCGAAGTTGGTGCAAGAAGAAGGGATTTGGGTTCCTGGAGAACTGGGCTGACTTTGCTGTCGGCTACAGGCTCTACCGTAGGGACGGGCTGCATCTTAATGGGGAGGGTGCAGCTGTGCTGGGGGAAAAGGTGGCTGGAAGGCTGGAGGAGTGTTTAAACTAGGTACTGGGGGGAGGGCAAAAAGAGAAATAGTGGGGTAGCCAGTGTAGCTAGTGACCCGGGTCTAAGCAAGGGGAATAGGGGTCGAGCAGGGGATGGGGATAGTACAGTTAGAACTGTTAGATCAGCCATTAGTACAAATAGCAACAAAACAAATTTAAAGAAGAAAAAAACAATATAAATTGTATGACCACGAATGCAAGAAGTCTGATTGGTAAAGTGGGTAAGCTTGAAGCGAGAATGACTGATGAAAACTGATAGTCGGAATAACGGAAACATGGCTTGATGATAAGTGTGATTGGGCGGCGAATTTACAGGGGTACAATCTCTTCAGAAGAGACCGAAGAAACCAGAAAGGGGGAAGGGTATGTCTGTACGTTAAATCGTACTTAAAGTCAAAACTACGGGAGGATATAGGAGTAGGAGAAGAACAGGTGGAATCTCTGTGGGTAGAAATACAGGGAGACCACCAAATACAAATACACTACAGACCATCAAAAGTAGCAGAAGAAACTGAAAACTTACTATTAAGGCAGATAGAAGGGGTGTCAAACCACAATGAAGTAATTGTAATAGAGGACTTTAATTATCCAGACATAAGATGGGAGAACGAAACCTGCAAATCTCACAGGGGTGATAAGTTCTTGAGAGTAATTAAAGACAATTACCTGAACCAACTTGTGCAGGAACCAACGAGAAGTAGGGCCTTTCTGGACCTAGTACTAACTAACAAACTGGATCGAATAAAGGGGGTACAGGTTGAGGGGCACTTGGGGAACAGTGATCACAATATAATCAACTTCCAGATGGCATTCAATAAGAAGCCTTATCAGGGAGTGACAAACAAACTAAACTTTGGTAAAGCAAAATTTGATGAGCTTAGAACTACTATCGGTAACATTAAATGGGACAACATCCTCAAAAATATCAGTACAGAGGACAAATGGGAAACGTTTAAAAGGATCCTAATCACCTCATGCGAGCAGTTCATCCCCTTTAAAAATAAAAGAATCTCAACTAAAAGGAAACCAATGTGGCTCGACAAGACGGTAAGAGGGGCGATAAACGAAAAATTGAAAACGTTCAAACTACTAAAGCAAGATGGCAACGAAAAAGCGCTAAAATCGTACAGGGAAAAAAACAAAATATGCAAAGATAGGATCAAAATTGCCAAGGAGGAAGCAGAAAGACTGATCGCCAAAGAGAGCAAAGACAACCCGAAACTATTTTTCAACTATATTAACAGCAAAAGGATTTGCAGGGAGAGCACTGGCCTTTAACAAATAATGCAGGGGAAATCATTGAAGATGATGGAGGGAAGGCAAATCTATTAAATAGTTTATTTTCAAGCGTATTCACAAACGAAAAGGAAATGCCACACGAGATGCAGGGGAATAAAATGAACCCCTCACAAAATATCTCATACCTAACGCAAGAGAAAGTGCAGAACCGATTAAAGAAGATTAAAATCAATAAATCGCCAGGCCCAGATGGAATACACCTGTCAGGGGTTAGTCTGCTCAAACAGACTGGTCAGTGATGTTGTCCGTTTCCAAATTGACCTAGGTAGGAGCGCTCCTTGAGACAAAGCATTGACCATTACACACGGTATATGGTTGAAGCAATGAACTCTGTTTATTCTCTGTATGTCTTGGTTTTTATAGCCAGTCGCCCTCGCAGGGATGCGACTTGTGGCTAAACAGGGAAAAACTCGTGATTTCACATATGACTTAGACTTGTGATTTCACATATGACTTGGACAAGCACATTCTTTTTAAAGAACTGATAACTCTCTGTGGTTAAGCCATTTCTTGACAAACTAAAGGACATCTGCTCTGGTGACCTTCCTGATTCCACTCAGGTCAGGCGTAGTGCTCAAGACAGGAAACCACAGGTAGTCATCAGCTCTTTTACACATAAAATTCTCAAATGGCTTGCTAAGCAACATATATTAACCCTTTTAGCCCCTATCATTCCCCCATTGTGGAATCATGGAGACACACGCAGGGTCCAGTTCTATCGCCCGATGGCGCTGACGGCCTAGTCAGGTCCCTGGACAGTATGTCTAACCTTCATCCAGCAAGGGTCGGCCTACACAGGGGCCGAAAAGGCTTTTGCCGTACATTTGCCCACACAAGAGATTATGACTTTGATTACTATATATATACACAACAGCATGACAATTATCTGTACTATACTTTGTAGGATTCCCATGAACCATCCTCCCAGACCAGAAAACCAATTTGCAGGGTTAAGAAAACTAAACCATCCCTGGTCTTTATTCTGTTTTATGCTAGTAGCTTTTTTTTCCCAAGGTATTGATCTTTTGGTGAATGGATTCTGAGTGATCAGAGAGGTTGAAACAACACATCCCCTCAAATTCCTCACATCCGTGGTTTACCGCGAGCAACAGGTAATCTATGGCGGCTCTATTTTGTAAAGCTGCTTTCCTGACTCCTTGTATGTCTAGTAGGAGAAGGTCCAGGGCCTGTGATGTGGCATTCAGGCCCTTTACCATATCGCATGCCAATCCATTGATTACTCTTGCGTTATATTGTGCCAACCCGGGAACACCCACAATACTGACCGCCAGTGCCGTATGTTCTGTGTAGCTAAGCAGAGTGGGTGGTCCTTCACATTTGCTATCCAGTCCTTCTACCTCCCTCTTTTGTCTTTTGGTGAGTTGTGGGCTGTTAGGTTTTTGGTACATTAGTATACTTAATCTGGCCAGTGCACACGGCCCACCAGAGATATTACCAGGGATGTATGTGTAAGTCAGGTTACCGCAGGACAGGACCCAGCCTAATGGTAATTTGACGTGCCTAAAATGGCTGGGGCTTCGGACTGTGTGGTTACAGAGCATAGGAGTCTGTACCTTTCTACATTGCTCGACTGTGCGATTACATAGTCTCTGGGAATCACTAGTCACCCTGGTTCTCTGCGCACAACCTCCCATATGTTCTTTATTACACGTGAAGTTATAGCATACCTCAGCCGGAGCGACATTCCTGACCCGGAAACGAGTCATATTTGACCAAAGTGTATGTTCGACCGCATCACAATAGGGACAATATTCATATACATTAGGAAAAGTATTTTCCTGGACAACATTGCTCTCCTCCACATCACTATCGTTATGCACTATTGAATATATATCGCGAAGTGTCTTTATTGGGGTGGGGATAGACAGTAAGCAAGTCCGTAAAATATCTTCCCCACTCCGAAGGTTGGGCATGCACATGTGGGAGATATTCAGTACGTCTTTTGCAAGGTATTCCCACATGTTGGGGTGTCCTTCCGCCCAACCAGTCCATCTTCTTACATTGACAGTTGGTGAGGAGTTGTCCCGAAAAGAGAGTAGTCCAAGAAGACAAAGGGTAAATAATACACCTATCCAGACTATCAGTGCTGGTGTCCAGGTTGCCATCCCCCCCCCACCACCCTGGGTTGGGCTTATTCTCCACCCCCCTCGTGGTGCTGAGGCGTTGGAACTTTCTTGCAGTGTGAGGCATGAATCCAAGTGGGTTTGCCTTCTAACTTGACCGAGGTGGGAGTGGTTAACAGTACCTGGTATGGTCCGTCAAAGCGAGGTTCCAGTGATTTCCTGACGTGTCTTTTTACCACCACCCAATCTCCAGGTTGCAGAGAGTGGGATCCTTCCAAACTATCAGGGTCTGGAATAGAAGAGAAAACTAGGTTGTGCGTTATTTTTAGTTTTTGGCATAAGTCCTGCACAAAGGAAGTAACTTTATCATGACACAGGGACAAGACCTGGGGATGGTACAGTCCTAGCCTAGGCACGGAGCCAAAGAGAATCTCATTTGGGGACAGTCCTGTTTTCCTATTTGACGTGGTCCGTACTGAGTAGAGGGCCAAAGGTAGGCACTCGGGCCAGGGTTTTCCTGTATCAACCATGGCTTTCTGTATCTTAAGTTTGAGGGTGCCATTGAGTCTTTCCACTTTTCCGGAGCTCTGCGGATGATAGGGGGTGTGGAACGCCTGCTCTACTCCTAAGGCGGACATGACTTCCTTCATTACCTCTCCAGTGAAGTGAGTACCACGGTCGCTCTCTATGGTTTCTGGTACCCCAAATCTGCACACCAACTCTGACACAAGTTTCTTGGCAGTGGCCTGTGCCGTTGCTCTGGGAACCGGGTATGCCTCAGCCCACCCAGAAAACAGATCAACGCACACTAGGACATACTCGTACCTTCCTGATCTGGGCAACTGGATGTAGTCTATCTGTAGTCTCTGGAAGGGGTACAAAGGTCGCGGAGTGCACTTCCGAGGGGTCTTTACTACTTGACCGGGGTTGTGTAGTGCACAGATTTCACAAGCCTTGACATATGCCTTTGCCATCCTGTCAAATCCCGGAGCGTACCACATTTTCTCCACCAGGGCTACCATAGCATTGCGCGAGGCGTGCACCTTTCCATGAGCCAAAAGGGCCATACTAGGATAGGCAGCCGCAGGTAAACACATACGGGAACCCATCATCCAACCTTCATTTCCTTTTACTGCCCCTGCACTTGCCCAGCGCTCCTGCTCTTGCCCTGAGGGGAGTAGGTCCACCTCCTTCTGTGGTGGGACAGAGAGAGTCTGGTCCTTGGCAGGGGGTTCAGGATCCTCCTCCGCTGGGCAGGACCTGGTCTGAACTCTGCACACGGGTGTCCTCCAGTCCAGCAGGGCTGCAGCCTTAGCTGCTCCGTCTGCCTTCTCATTGCTTCTGCTTTCCAAGGAGTCCCCTTGGGTGTGTGCTTTTACCTTTATTATGGCTACCTGCTTTGGGAGCATGATAGCTGACATTAAACTACTTACTGCATCACCATTCTTGATTGGCTTACCCTGAGCTGTAAGGAAGCTCCGCGAGCGCCAAATCGGCCCATAGTCATGCGCAACGCCAAACGCGTACCTGGAGTCCGTGTAGATATTAGCAGTGACTCCCCGGGCTAATTTGCAGGCCTCGGTCAGAGCGCACAGCTCCGCTTCCTGTGCTGACATATGTGGGGGCAAGGCACGGCCTATCAGTACTTCATTCATTGATACTACAGCAAACCCAGTCACAAATCTGCCCATCTCATTCTGGTATCGTGATCCATCCACAAACATTTCAAGGTGGGGGTTTAGGAGAGGTTTATCAGTGACATGTGCGAACCCAGCTGTCTCCTGCTCCATGAGTGCTGCACAGTCGTGCTGGTGTTCTGCGTCAAAGGCCTCCTCCTCATCAGTCAGGGAATTCGCGAAAAGCTGGTCCCCTGTACTTACTCCCCCATTTGAATCAGTGTCACCTAATGGCAGTAAGGTGGCCGGATTCAAAGTTGTGCAACGTTGAAATGAGACATTGGATGAAGAGTGTACTGCAAGTTCCATTTTGATCTGTCTAGCAACAGACAGATGTCTACGGCTCACCTGTGTCAGAATTCCATGTACGTCATGGGGCGTGAGGACCACAAGTGGGTAGTCTAGGACTACCTCAGAAGCTTTCTCAAGCAGTGCTTGTACGGCCAGAACTGCTTGTACACAGTAGGGTGAACTCCTGGCTACTGCGTCAAGATGTGCACTGTAGTATGCTACAGGGCGCTTTTTGTCACCATGCTCTTGTGTGAGGACGGCAGTAGCATGTCCCGCCATCTCTGTAACGTACATTTGGAACGGCTTGTCATAGTCAGGCAGACCCAGTGCCGGAACGCTGGTGATCTGTATTTTCAGCTGGTGAAAAGCTGACTCGGCTTCCGGAGACAAGGCAAATGGCTTCGAGCTCAGGCAGTCGTACAGAGGCTGCATGGTCATGGAGGCAGAGCGAATCCACGGCCGACAGTATGACACTAGTCCCAGGAATGTCCACAACTGAGCATGGGAGGCGGGGAGTGGCATGTCCTCCACCACCTTGGTACGTTCTGGCGTGAGGTGTTTTGTACCAGGACCTAGGCAGTGACCAAGAAACACAACATGAGATTTGCAAAACTGTAATTTGTCTTTACTGGCTTTACACCCGCTGTCTCCAAGAAAACAAAGGAGGCTGAGTGAGGCCGCAACGCAGGCAGGTCGGACCGGTGGACAGAGTAGGAGATCATCAACATACTGAAGCAGGGCCACACCCGGTGGGACCGTCCATGCATCAAGTACAAGCATCATACATCGGGTGAATTGATTTGGGCTGTTTTGTGCCCCTTGTGGTAAGACAGTCCAGCAGTACTGTTTTCCTCGGAACGTAAAGGCAAACAGATACTGGCAATCGGGGTGTAGGGGGACTGACATGAATGCATTGGCAAGATCGACCAGAGTGTACCAACAGGTTCCGGAGGGTATGGTGGACAACAGAGTGTATGGATTGGGAACCAGAGGTGTCTCTAGGATGGTCACCTTATTAATTTCTCTTAGATCGTGAACCATCCGGTAGGTATCAGGTTCGCCTTTCTTCCCTTTCTTTTTAACCGGGAAGAGTGGCGTGTTGGCGGGTGAGACGCAAGGTTTTAAAGCATTCAAGACACATAACTCTGTAATAGTGGAGGCTATTGCATCTTCCTGTGCCATGGCTAGGGGATACTGGCGAATCATGGGGGCTTTTTCCCCATCTTTGAGATATACCATGACTGGGGGTACGTGGAGACGCCCCAAGTCTGTCTTCCCTTTTGCCCATAGGGTCTCTGGTACTGCTGAGAGAACCTGTGTATCTTCTGGGGTCAACACATATACAGTACAAGAAGGAGGCGGAGTGACCAAGTCTGCTGCCATGAGACAGAATACCTGGTGGTCGGCCGCGGAGGTACTGACATGAGCCTCACCGGAAGGATGGAGCACCCCAGGGGTCCCATCACATCGGTTCCCATGATGCAATCCCCAGCGGGTGACACCAGGAAGCGAGTGAGGACTCGTGACCCTTGAAAGGAGACTTCTATGGGTTCGGTCTCACGCATGGGTGTTGGTTCACCGGACACTCCAACGGCTATGGCTATGGAGTCTGAGAGGGGAATACTAAGGTCATTGACTTGTGAGGTACTGACACACGATTTAGTGGCCCCTGTGTCAATTAAAAAGGGCACCTCCTTCCCCTGGATTTTTAGAGGCTGAAAAATTTGTGGTCCACATGTGTCAGTAACTATAAGGGACACGGGGGAAGGAGTGCCAGACCTTCATTGGTAATTGGTATACCCGTTGTTTCCCTGTGGGCGGGATAATGTGGTATTGGCCGTACTTCCCTGTTGCCCCCTTTCGTCTGACATGTTCTGTCTGGGGCGTTTAGGGGCCCGACAATTACGGGCCAAGTGTCCAGTCTTCCCGCAGTTATAACACTTACGGGTCTCCCGCCTGGGGTCTTTAAGTCTGACTGTGTCCCCCTCCATGGTGTAATGTTTAACCATAACACCCTTTGCGTGGTCTTCTGTGTTCATGACAAATCCTACAGCTTTCTTATATAGATCACGCGGTTTGGCCTGTCGCCAATCGGGGGTACATGCTTTAACGCGGTCGGACAGGCGCTTATCTATTCCTTGCATAAAGGCTTCACAAAAAGCAGCATTACGTATGGCCTTTGGACAATCATACAAACCCAGATCTCTGCCTACTTCCTCTAAACGGCCAAAGTAACATTCAATAGACTCGCCCTTGTTCTGTCTACACTGGGTTAGGGCTGTACGTCTCTCTTGGGCTTTATCTTTAAACCAGGCCTTAACCTTGTCCACATATTGAGTACCACTAAGTAATGTCTGGGGGTCATCTGGGCGTTCTTCAAGACCACAAAATTGGGCAATACTATTGTAAAGGCCCAGAGGACATTTTACATTCATAAGACATTCCATGTCTGTCCAAGTGGCAGAGTAGTTTTTCTGTATGACTTCCAACTTTCTATGGAAAGCTGCTGGCTCGGTCTGGGGATCGGGCAGTTGCTGACACAGTGCCATCTGGTCTGTGGCGCTCCAGGGTCGCCATGTAGTGACTGTAGACCCGGGAGTTGGTCTATTTGCGTCCGTGGGTCTGTCATTAGAAGACGATGGTCCGTCGGTGCCCTCTTGTCTGACCGTGCCCAATGGTGGACTCGGTCTGTTTGTTTCTCTATAATGGGTAGTGGAGGTTGTAACGGGGAACAAGGGAACCGGTTGTCTACACTGGTCCCTGGGACGTGGAGTCCCACATACCGTACAGAGTTCTCTAAAACAGGCATTCTGTTGACCACAACGTGGACAATCCCAAGCCGGCCCCCTATTTACTTCAGGGCCCGGGGGTCCTGATTGAGGGCTGTAGGGAGGTGTATCCATCTGGGCAGTAGCCTGTGGATACGTAGGGGGCAAGGGCAGCAAATTGGGATACAGAGAATTAAAGGGATTATTTGGAGACATTGGTGGAGCTGCCGGGACGACAGGGGGGGCCAATGGAACCGTAGGGGTTTCCATGGGAACGTCTATTGGTGGCCGGGCCATGGGAAAATAAACTAAAATGCCCTCGCCTCGGGACTCGGAGTCCCAGTGTTCGTCTTCTGCTGTTTTAGAGCAGTCCAGGATGGCCTTCATGCCCTTTTCCAAACCCTTATTTCTTATTTCCTTTCTATGCTTATCCTCATATTGTGACCAAAATTCATAATTGAATGTTCCCGCCTTCTTGAGGCCTATACGTTTGTAAACTTTATAGGCTTGTCTGCAAATGTCCTCCCCTTCTCTATCTTTAATTATTTCAATAGGAGTCTGATATGTCTTAGATTGTTCAGACCCCATGTTTGACCAGTTTCAACTATTCTTCACTAAGTATGCAGGACGTATATTTCACACAGTAAACTAAGATAATCACTGAGATTATCTGGGAACACACAGTTCCCTGTCCCGGAATAGATTTACAGAACTAAAACGTGGTCAACTTCAAACACTAGGATTCAGGGGAGACCAGACTTCGCCTCTTAGGGAACTTTTAGTAATATAACAGATCCAGAGTAACAATATGACTGCCAGAAATAAGACTATAATAATAACAATTATTTCAATCTCCAATACAGACAACATGACTCTTTAAGTCCCAATGAGTGAGTTCTTCCGTCTAGGACAGTTAAATGAACTTATTCACTCTAAAATATGGGCGGGGCAGAAAATATATTGAAACAGGCAACAACTAACCTAGTCCGTTAGAGACACAGATCTAAAGAATCCAGACTGTATAATAGAAAGACAATCTCTTACCTTTACACCGGTGTTTTCAGTCTGGGGTCTCAGGATCCAGTGTCCACGTCAACGGGCCAGTAGTTTGTTTCAGTCTACTGGTTGCGATGTCCCGTAAAGATAAGCCCCGCCCCCTAGTTGGGCGCCAAGAACTGTCGGGGGTTAGTCTGCTCAAACAGACTGGTCAGTGATGTTGTCCGTTTCCAAATTGACCTAGGTAGGAGCGCTCCTTGAGACAAAGCATTGACCATTACACACGGTATATGGTTGAAGCAATGAACTCTGTTTATTCTCTGTATGTCTTGGTTTTTATAGCCAGTTGCCCTCGCAGGGATGCGACTTGTGGTTAAACAGGGAAAAACTCGTGATTTCACATAAGACTTAGACTTGTGATTTCACATATGACTTGGACAAGCACATTCTTTTTAAAGAACTGATAACTCTCTGTGGTTAAGCCATTTCTTGACAAACTAAAGGACATCTGCTCTGGTGACCTTCCTGATTCCACTCAGGTCAGGCGTAGAGCTCAAGACAGGAAACCACAGGTAGTCATCAGCTCTTTAACACATAAAATTCTCAAATGGCTTGCTAAGCAACATATATTAACCCTTTTAGCCCCTATCACACCCAAGGATACTAAGGGAACTAAGTGATGAGATAGCTAGGCCGCTATATCTAATATTTCTAGACACTATCAAGACAGGTGTTGTACCATTGGATTGGTGCATTGCCAACGTGGTTCCAATTTACAAAAAGAGGACCAAAAGTGAGCCTGGTAACTACAGGCCAGTAAGTCTCACTTCAGTAGCGGGAAACATTTTCGAGGGGATTCTGAGAGATGCCATCGATGAGTACCTCAAGGAGAACAAGGGAATAACTCCTCACCAGCATGGATTCATGGATTGTCATGTCAGACAAATCTAATCAGTTTCTATGATGAAGTAAGCTCTAGGCTGGACCTGGGAGAATCTATTGATCTCGTATATCTGGACTTCTCTAAAGCATTTGACACTGTGCCACATAATAGGCTAATATACAAAATGAGACAGCTTGGATTAAGTGAAAACGTGTGTAATTGGGTAAACAATTGGCTCAATGATAGAAAGCAGAGGGGGGTAATAAATGGTTCATATTGTGATTGGGCAACAGTCACTAGTGGGGTGCCTCAGGGTTCAGTATTAGGCCCAATTCTGTTCAATATATTTATCACCGACCTGATAGAGGGGCTGCATAGCAAAATATCAATATTTGCAGATGACACAAAATTATACAATATAATTAATGCAATGGAGGACAATGTACGGCTACAAACGGACCTGGATAAGCTGGGGGCTTGGGCAGAAAAATGGCAAATGAAGTTCAATGTTGATAAATGTAAGGTTATGCACATGGGCAGCAAAAACGGATGTGACCAATATACACTTAATGGGGTACTGCTAGGGAAAAGTGATATGGAAAAACACTTGGGGGTACTAGTGGATAGTAGACTAAACGGGAGTAACCAATGCCAGTCAGCTGCTGCAAAGGCAAATAAAGTCTTGGGGTGCATTAAAAGAGGCATAGGGGCGAAGGACGAGAACATTATCCTTCCATTATATAAGGCACTAGTCAGGCCCCACATGGAATACTGCGCACAGTTCTGGTCTCCGGTGCTCAGGAAAGATGTTACAGTACTGGAGGGGGTTCAAAGAAGAGCGACTAAACTAATACATGGAATGACGGGACTGGAATACCCAGAGAGGCTATCCAAATTGGGACTATTTACTCTAGAAAAAAGAAGGCTAAGGGGCGACCAAATAACTATGTATAAATACATGAGGGGACAATACAAGGATCTCTCCCAGGATCTGTTTATACCCAGGACTATGATGGTAACAAGAGGGCATCCGCTACATTTAGAGGAAAGCAGGTTTTATCACCAACATAGAAAAGGGTTCTTTACTGTAAGAGCAGTTAGACTGTGGAACTCTCTGCCTGAGGAAGTGGTGATGGCAAAATCCATAGAAGAGTTTAAAAGGGGACTTGATGTCTTTCTGGAGAGGAAGGATATTATAGGTTATAAATCTAAGGTTAATTATGAATCCGGGTATACAGGCAGGTAGGAACTATTAGGGGTTGATCCAGTGAATAGTCTGATTGCTATTAGGGAGTCGGGAAGTTTTTCCCCAAAAGGGCTAATTGACTTCTGCTCTTGGGGTTTTTTGCCTTCCTCTGGATCAACAACACAGGAGGATAAACAGGCTGGACTAGATGGACATTGTATTCATTCGGTCATACGAATTATGCTAATTTGTAACAGAGCCTGGAGGCAGCCCTGTGAAAAAAATTGTTTCTGGTTGTTAAAGTATCAATGCAATCCTTCTGAAACTTTGAATAATTGTAAAAAAATTGTAAGCAAAGCCTTTTGGGCCACAGAAAAATTGGCACTTCAGCGTGATGACATGCTGTTTTAGGAGAAGGAGTAGGAGAAGGAGGAGTAATAATATCCGAGAGTGATTGACAAAGCTAATTCCCCCTTTTTTTCTGGTGATGGAGAATGCTTTTTTCTCCGGTTGCAGCAAAAAGAATCTTTAGGTTCCGCTGCTCTCTGCCGGTAGAGAAGAAAAGTCTGGGGAAATCCAGCCTTTGTTCATCTTTATGAGTGTAAGTATGTCGGCACTGGTAGTTGACAGGTGGGTACGCCTATCAGTGATGATTCCCCTGGCTGCACTAAACACCCTCTCTGACAAGACGCTAGCGGCAGGGCAGGCAAGCAACTTCAGGGTGTACAGCGCAAGTTTGTGCCACATGCCCAGCTTTGAAACACAAGAGTTTTATGGAGCAGAGGCGTCACAGAGGATGGTGGTAAGATCGGCTAAGTACCCCCTCACCATCTTTTTACAGTGCTCCCTCCGACTCAGCCTTGACTGGGGAGTGGTGACACAGTCTTGCTGGGGAGCCATAAAGCTGGAAAAGGCCTTGGAGAGTGTTCCCCTGCCTGTGCTGGACATGCTGCCTGATCTCCGCGCCTACCCTGCTACTTGGCCCTCGGAACTGTGTCTTCTGCCACTAGCACTGACAGATGGGAAGTTTAGCATCAGTTTTTCCACCAGGGCCCTGTGGTATTGCATCACTCTTGTACCCCTTTCCTCTTCGGGAATGAGAGTGGAAAGGTTATCTTTTTACCATGGGTCAAGAAGGATGTACACCAAGTAATCCTTGTTGGCCAGAATGCGTCTAACGTGAGGATCATGAGAAAGGCAGCCTAACATGAAGTCAGCCATGTGTGCCAGGGTACCAGTACGCAACACATCACTGTCATAACTAGGAAGATGACTGTAGGGATCCTCCTCCTTCTCCTCTTCAGCCCATACACGTTGAACAGATGAGAGGTGAGCAGCATGGGTTCTCTCTGCAGGGTGTCCAGCTGTCTCTTCCCCCTCCTCCTCCTGCTTCTGCTCCTCCCCCCCTCCTCCTCCTCCAAAACGCGCTGAGATATAGGCATGAAGGTGGTCTGGCTATCAAGCGACATACTGTCATCCCCCATTTCCTGTTCCAACCACAACGCGTCAGCCATTATGCTTTGCAGGGAACTTCTCAGCAGACAAAGCAGCGGGATGGTAACACTAATGATTGCAGCATCGCCGCTTACCATCTGGGTAGACTCCTCAAAGTTTCCAAGGACCTGGCAGATATCTGCCATCCAGGCCCACTCCTCAGTGAATAATTGGGGAGGCTCACTACCAATACGCCACCCATGTTGTAGTTCGTATTCCACTATTGCTCTATGCTGCTCATACAGCCTGGCCAACAAGTGACGTGTAGAATTCCACCGTGTGGGCACGACGCACAGCAGTCGGTGCTCTGGCAGCTGAAACCGATGTTGCTGGGTCCTCAGGGTGGCAGCATCCGTGGTGGACTTGCGAAAATGTGTGCAGACACGGCGCACCTTGCCAAGCAGGTCAGACAAGTCTGGGTAGTTTTTCAGAAACCGCTGAACCACCAAAAATTGAAGATGTGGGCCAGGCATGGCACGCGTGTGAGGCTGCCGAGCTGCAGAGCCGCCCCCAGGTTATGGCCGTTGTCACACACGACCGTGCCCGGTGGGAGGCCCAGCGGCGAAAGCCAGAGCTCGGTCTGCTCTGTCAGACTCTGCAACAGTTCGGGAGCCGTGTGCCTCTTGTCACCTAAGCTGATTAGTTTCAGCATGGCCTGCTAACGCTTGCCCACCACTGTGCTACCATGCAGCGCCATACCGACTGCTGGCGACGTGCTGCTCACACTTCTTAATTGAGAGGTAGAGGTTGCGTAGGAGGAGGAGGAGGGGGAGGGTTTGGAGGAGGTGGCATAAAACGCCGCAGATACCAGCACCAAAGTAGGACCCGCTATTCTGGGTGTGGTAGGACATGAGCAGTCCCAGGCTCTTACTCGGTCCCAGCCTCCACCAAATTCACTGAATGTGCCGTCAGGGAGATATAGTGGCTCTGCCCACCAGTGCTTGTCCAAGTGTTCTTGGTTAAGTGGACCTTCCCACTAACTGCGTTGGTGAGGGCACGATTAATATTGTGGGAGACGTGCTGGTGTAGGGCTGGGACAGCACACCGGGAAAAATAGTGGGGACTGGGGACCCAGTAGCACGGAACCACCGCAGCCATCATGTTTTTGAAAGCCTCCGTTTCCACAAGAATGCATGGCAGCATCTCCAGGCTGATTAATTTGGCAATGCGCACGTTTAAAGCTTCTGCATGTGGGTGCGTGATGGCGTATTTGCGCTTTCGGTCCAACGCTTGTGTTAGTGACAGCTGAACGCTGCGCTGAGAGACATTGCTGGATGGGGTGGAGGACAGTGGAGGTGAGGGTGCGGGTGAAGGCTGGGAGGCGCTTGTGCCTGTGTCCTGAGAGGGGGGTTGGATCTGTGCGGCAGATTGAGGTACAGGGGAAGAGGCAGTGGTGCAAACCAGAGGCGGTGAACGGCCTTCGTCCCACTTAGTGGGGTGCTTGGCCATCATATGCCTGTGCATGCTGGTGGTGGTGAGGCTGGTAGTGGTGGCTCCCCGGCTGATCTTGGTGCGACACAGGTTCGACACCACTGATTGTCGGTCGTCCGTGCTCTCACTGAAAAACATCCACACCTTTGAACACCTACCCCTCTGCACGGAGGCTTGCCGCAAGAGGGTGCTTTGGGAAACAGTTGGGAGATTCTTCGCTCTGGCCCTGCCTCTACCCCTGGCCACTCCACTGGCTCTTCTAACCTGTCCTGCTGCTGCACTTGCCTCCCCCTCTGAAGCCCTGTCCTCAGTAGGCTTAGCAAACCAGGTGGGGTCAGTCACCTCATCGTCTAGCTGCTCTTCCTCTGAATCCTCCGTGTGCTCCTCCCTCGGACTTACTGCCCTTACTACTACCTCAGTGACAGACAACTGTGTCTCATCATCATTATTCTCCTCACCCACAAAAAGCTCTTGAGACAGTTGCCGGAAGTCCCCAGCCTCCTCACCCGGACTCCGGGAACTTTCCAAAGGTTGGGCATCGGTCACGACAAACTCCTCAGGGGAGATAGGAACCAGTTTTTCTCATTCATGGCAGGGATCCGAGATCAGTTCCTGGGAGTCTGCCTGCTCAGAACATGTCATTTTCATGGAGTGAGTAGGCCTGAAAGAAGGAGGAGTAGCAGCCAAAGGATTCAGAGTTGCAGTCCCTAGGCCGGGAGTAGTGGACTGCGTAGAAGACTGGGAGGTTGATACATTGCTGGACGCATTTTCTGCCATCCACGACAGGATCTGCTCACACTACTTTGTTTGTAATAAAGATCTACCACGCGGACCCATACTGTACAGCACTGACAACTGTGGCTTAATTCACCGCACACAGAGACTTGTAGATAGTGGAGGCTCTATGCTGTGACTTGAAAAAAGTAACCCGTAATCTTGCGCTGATACCCAGGGGTAATTTACCACTCGCAGAGACTTGTAGATAATAGAGGCTGTGTGGAGTGGGGGAAGACTCTAAAGCCAGTGGATAGTGCGGGTAACTGCGGGTAACTCAACGGCACTTAGGAAAGGGTATTGTGAGACGCTCTGCACAGCAGCAGAGCTGAAATGCTTTGCAGTGACCCCGGTAATATTACAGTACTGTTTAGCGGTGAGACCTCTGTCTAATGCACTGCAGACACAGAACGGTATAAACGAAGTTGTTCGCAGTAGGCTAGGAAATATTTGAGTGCGGTTTTATGGTGAGAGCTGGTTGTACGGCACAGCAGCCTGAGAAGCTATTACTGACAGACTGCTAACAGGCCTAGATGCATAATACAAAAATGGATGCACTACAACTTCCAGCAGGCCACAAGTATAATGCACACAGTCATATGTAGCCCTTAGAAGGAGCTTTGGGGGTTTTGCACGAAGGACTTTGAGGACTGTATAATGAATACTAACACTATATATATAACACTTTCCCTATATAAGCGGCTGTGGCCCCAACACTCTGTGTCTAATTCATTGCAGACAGAGAACGGTATAAATGAAGTCGTTCGCAGCTGGCTAGGAAATATATGAGTGCAGTTTCACAGTGAGAGCGGGATTGTACGGCACTGCAGCCTGAAAAAACTATTACTGAAAGGCTGGGAACAGGCATAGATGCGAAGCACTACTACTCCCAGCAGGCCACAACTAAAATGCACACAGTCAGATGTTACCCAACGAAGGAGCTTTTGGGGTTTTGCACGGAGCATATGGACTGTATAGTGTATATAACTTTCCCTATAGAAGTGGCTATGCCCCAACACTCTGTCTAATTCACTGAAGACAAAAAATGGTATAAATGAAGTCGTTCGCAGCTGGCTAGGAAATAATTGAGTGCAGTTTCACGGTGAGAGCTGGTTGTACGGCACAGCAGCCTTAAAAAACTATTACTGAAAGGCTGGGAACAGGCCTAGATGCATAATACAAAAATGGATGCACTACAACTCCCAGCAGGCCACAACTAAAATGCACACGGTCAGATGTAGCCCTAAGAAGGAGCTTTGGGGTTTTTGCATGGAGGATTCGGCCTGCATAGTGTATATAACTCTCCCTATAGAAGTGGCTGTGTCCCTACTCTGTGTCTAATGCACTGCAGACAGAGAACGGTATAAATGAAGTCACTCGCAGCTGGCTAGGAAATATTTGACTGCGGTTTCACGGTGAGAGCTGGTTGTACGGTACTGCAGCCTGAGAACCCTATTACTGACAGACTGGTAGCAGACCTAGGCCCTAGATGCGTAATACAAAAATGGATGCACTACAACTCCCAGCCAGCCACAAGTATAATGCACACGGTCAGATGTAGCCCTAAGAAGAAGCTAAGGGGTTTTTGCACGGAGGACTTTGAGGACTGTATAGTGTACAACTTCCCCTACAGAAGTGGCTGTACCCCAACATTCTGTTTAATTCGCTGCAGACACAGAACAGTATAAATGAAGTCGTTTGCAGCAGGCTAGGAAATAATTGAGTGCTGTTTCACGGTGAGAGCGGTATTGTACGGCACAGCAGCCTGAAAAACCTATTATTGAAAGGCTGCCAACAGGCCTAGATGCGTAATACAAAAATGAATGCACTACTACTACCAGCAGGCCATAACTAAAATGCACACGGCCAGATGTAGCCCAACAAAGGAGCATTAGGGTTTTTGCACGGAGGATACGGACTGTATAGTGTATATTACTTTCCCTGTAGAAGTGGCTGTGGCCCCAACACTCTGCGTCTAATTCACTGCAGACAGAGAACGGTATAAATGAAGTTGTTTACAGCAGGCTAGGAAATAATTGAGCGCAGTTTCACAGTGAGAGAGAGATTCTACGGCACTGCAGCCTGAAAAAAGCTATTACTGAAAGGCTGCGAACAGGCCTAGATGCGTAATACAAAAATGGATGCACTACTACTCCCAGCAGGCCACAACTAAAATGTACATGGTCAGATGTAGCCCTAAGAAGGACCGTTGGGGTTCTTGAAGACTTGATCCTACACTAACACTTTCCCTATATCAGCAGCAGCAGCACTTTCCCTAACCTCTGCCAGCATGTGTCTGAGGCGAGCCGCGGGCGGGACCAGTTTAAGTACTCGGCGGTCACTTGATCTCGCCAGCCACTCACTGCTGGGGGGTGGGATAGGGCTGGCACGTCACAGCAGGAAGTGGTAATGCCTTCCCCACATGTCTATTGGCTAGAAAATGGCGCTAAATACGCGGGGCAGGAAATGGAATTGACTCGAGTACGCGTGGTGTTCAACTCGAGTACCCTAATGCTCGGACGAGTGTGCTCGCTCATCTCTAAAGATGACGTTTCAGTCCCTGATTGTACTTTTGTCAAGCATATCACATATAATACAAGCACTGTTTAAATAGTATGCCATGTTACAAGAACACGCCCCCCGATTTCTGGCCGTACCACAATTATATACATGCAAAAAAAGCATAGACAGTGAATACATACACAACAGTAAGGCACATGTAGTCAGTCTGGCCTGCTCCAGGCATCCTGTACTAATACAGCTGGACCGCGTCATACGGGCATTTCACCTGAGTTACCGCACATGCACGGGGTTGCGGAAGACTCGTGGGATATCGCGCCATGTCGGTATCTCAATTGAGTTACCACGCATGTGTTATATTGCGGAGGTATCACGGGATGATGCGATCATCCAGAGCAGAAAGCTGTAAATGACAAGCTGCTCAGGTCTATGCTCCTTGATGCATGCAGAAGGATATGCATGCAGCCGCAAACCCCACAGAAGTGTGGCCCTGAATTTATAATATAATGCATACATATTACAAACCTTCAGGAGAAAGGCTACATAAGTTTAAAATATCAATCATAAGGAATGATCTACAAAAAATGACACCTCAACAGAATATCTATTGTGTCCCACAAAAAATTATATATCTGACCACTAAACAAAGGCAGTATGGGGGAGACCAAAAACAGTATCTACAACCCTACTCAAATACCTCAATTATGCATAAAAACACACATCTTTTGGGGTTTCACAATCTAAAACACAATACATAATATACACTGCTCAAAAAATTATTTTTATTGATCCAAATTTAAAAAAAAGAAAGAAAAATATGCAACAATGATGTAATAGTAGCCAAAATCCAACACGATACCAGGGACATAGGAAATGAAGAATTATTCAATGTCAACATGAATGAGTCTAGGAGACATAAAGGTTCTCAAATCCAGACTGAGGGTGCGGGCAGACGAGCGCATAAACGGCGTGTTTTTGCGCCCAATCGTATATACGTGACCATCTGAGGCAATGGTTTCGAATGTATTCGTTCACATGGGCGATTTTACGGCGCGTAAAAACGGCAATTCGAAAAAAAACGGAACATATGCGACCGAAATACGCGCCAACGCATATTCGATCGCCGAAAAGACCGTTTGCAAAGTAGGAACAAACGAAAATACGCTTTCTAGCTCTGGTCGTGATCGGTGAAAAACGATCGCTCGGGCGATTATACATTGCGCTCGTGCAAACTTAAATACGCCTACGCTCGTCTGCCCGCACCCTGACTTGTGACATCACAACAGATTCTTAAATACTAGATAGGCAATCTTATTAGAAGCTAATGCTTATTGGTTCATCTTATCTCTTATAATAGTTCCATGTACAGAAAGTTGTGGTAGGCAGAGCTAAGGGGGGCAGCGGGGGTGATCATCGCTGCATCCCAACATCCAGTTTACACTTTAGATATGTACATACTGGGGGATGGATACAGCACCTGGTACAACAGTGCTCCGTTGTCTTGATGACCACTTACGTCACACAGCAAAACCTCACATCCTTGAGAAAAGGAGATTGCATTCCCATGTTCATAGTTAGGGAACTAAAAGATTATGTGAAGTTAGTATACAGTAGCTATATTTCATTTGTTAGATACTTATAATTACGTTTATAATAATGTGTAAAAGGACAATATATGTTTAATATGCTTCAGCCTTTGGGCTGGTAACAGAGAAACAATAGCTTATAAGTCCTCGTACCACATCCCCCCCTTTGATAGCTATAATGCACTTATAGCTTATCATCTTTATTTAGGGGTTTAAACCCCCATAGACTTTAGTATAGCCTTTGTATCCCATGCTACATCAGTGTCTAACCATGTTTTAGAGGAAGAGTATACTGGATTATAGCATATGATCTGCAAAACTTGTTCAACCTTGTAGTAGGTGGTCTTATTGTATTCGTAACCCCCTAATTGTCTCCCCTTACTAGAGATGAGCGAACGTACTCGTAACGAGTACTTACGCACCCGAGTACCGCCATTTTCGAGTACTGCAGTACTCGGGCGTAAAGATTCGGGGGGCGCCGTGGCGGCACGGGGGGTAGCAGTGGGGAGTGTGGGGGAGAGGGAGAGAGAGAGGGCTCCCCCCTGTTCCCCGCTGCTCCCCCCCGCACCGCCGCGCCTCTCCCCGCCCCCCAGCGCCCCCCGAATCTTTACGCCCGAGTACTGAAGTACTCAAATGGCGGTATTCGGGTGCGTAAGTACTCGTTACGAGTACGTTCGCTCATCTCTACCCCTTACCCATGTAGTAAGTATGGTACACTAATGTTCTTGTGATGTGTGTACCCATTCTAACTTCTTGTATACATTTATCTCCATTATTGGCACAAGTCCAAATTTTCTGTAAAGCGTAATCCCCCCCCCCCCCAACAGTCTTTAATAGGTTCTTCAGTCTTCTTGTTGTCTTGCAGCTGTGGTTATTCCCTCTCCTAGGTGTTTGAGGGAAAAACAATGTCTTTGTGATGAAAACACTGTCTCTGTGAAGAAAACCCTGTCTCTGGTGCCTCCTGGGCTACCAGGAGGGGGCAAGGTACTTGTCTGGTCTAAGGCACTCCTGGAGGTTTTTTTTTTAAGATAAGCTTCGGGGATCTGTCAGGTGTGATAAGCAGGCATGGTCAGTGTAGGCCACATTGACTCTGGTCTGATGGATTCAAGGTCCCATCTCAGCAACTTTAACAACATTTGCGGTAGACAGGATAACGGTGTATGGACCCTTCCACCAAGGTTTGTGAGGCCTCTGGTGCCAATCTGTCACCCAGACTTTTTTTTTACCTGGAAGAAAAAAAGAATTGCATAGCAGTATCCAGACATATAGGTAACCTTTGCACAGCAATATTCAAACAAGTAGGTAACCTTTCTCCTGCTTTTTTTGGTAATGGTTGCCATGGTCTTACCCAGGGCAAGCATCTGCTGATAATTTGACTGCTCTAATCCCCAACACTACTTGGCTAGGCCTCCCTTACATCATATTAAGAGGGGAACTAACAGTTATTTCGGTGGGGGAAGATCTGTTTCTGAGCAGAGCAATGGGTCAGACTTGTGGCCATCTTAGGTGAGTCTCCTGACAAAGCGTCTCTTAGGCAAGTTTTGAAGTCCATTTCATGCGCTCAGTCTTCCCTGAGCACTGAGGTCTGTAGGCAATGTGCAGTTTCCATCTGATCTTGAAGCAGTTGGCTAACTCTTGTTTATTCTCTGCAGCAAACGCTGGTCCATTTTCTGACCCAATCCGTACCGGTAGGCTGTGTCTTTGAATTATGTCTTTCGGTAGTGTTCTGGCCACTTAAGTTGATTTTTCTCAGTCCTAGTGGGGTAGGCCTCCACCCACTCCGTGTAAGTGCAGACAAAGACCAGGAGATACTTCCATCCATCAGCTGTAGGCGTTTGAGTAAAGTCTACTAGTACATCTTGGAAGAGAGCAGCTCTATAAGATTGTATCCCTGGAGTCTTCAGAGGTCCTTGTCTGGGACTATTTTCAGGGTATAAGACATATTTTCTGGTGCTCGCCTGGTAAGTCTTAGGATGCACAGCACATCTTGAATTAGCTCTTCCATAGAGGTGGACCCATAGCGTGTCCTCATGCACTTTCTTGACGATCTCCGTTGCTAGTGCTGTTGGGACCACGATGTTGGCGCTGTCTGAGCCCGGGCATCTTGATGCCAACTGTCCCCTCACTGTGGAACCCATGGACTGTGACTCTGCCCGGCGGAGGTCAATGTTCGCATGGCCAGTATGTTCTGCAGAGACTGTGTCAGAGACTGATCAACCATTATGTCACCTAAAGGTGAATGACTTTGCGGTGACAGCTGTACTGGACTCAGGGAGCTTGGTTACGCTGGTGCACTCCAGCCTGGTCGATCCCACAACCTTCACCGGCCATTGCATAGGGGTTGTGTGTGTGCATGGGGACACCAATGAGTATCCTATTGCCGTTGTAAGACTTGAGACTCCGTGTGGACTTGCCACCCATGAGGTGGGCATCGTAAAATCCCTAATGCACACCGTGATCCTCGGGAGAGACTTTCCCCTATTCTGGGACTTGTGGCAACACCGAGGGTCGTCTGCAAATAAGGTTCATGATAATGCAAATGTGTATGATGTGTGTCCAGAACCGTTTGACCCTGAGGGTACGGTTACGGCAGTAGGGGTGACCCAAGAGAATGGGGATAACTTTCCCTTAACAGTATTGGCGGGTGAGACGGAGGTACAGGATGAAGTAGTTGCTACGCCTGACTTAGAGGTCTCACGTGCCAATTTCGGAACTGAGCAGCTCCGAGACCCCACCTTAGTAAAAGCTAGGGAAAATGTTAAAGTGATAAATAGGAAGCCTCAATTCCCAGGGGCTGATACTGTGTTTCCACACCTTGCAGTCAACCAAGAATTGTTGTATCAGGTTGACAAGGTCCGTGGGGAGGTTGTGGAACAGCTGGTGGTACCTCAGTCCTATCGTAGGATGGTCTTAGACCTGGCGCACAAGCATGTGCTGGGAGGTCATCTCGGGAGCGAAAAGACTAAGGAACGCATCCTTCAGCGTTTTTTCTGGCCTGGGGTACATGGTGATGTAAAACGTTACTGTGAGTCGTGCCCGGAGTGTCAAATAACAGCTCCTATGCCCCATTACCGGAACCCCTTAGTGCCCTTGCCCATTATAGAGGTGCCGTTCGAGCGGATCGCTATGGACCTAGTTGGGCCCTTGGTAAAGTCTGCCCGGGGTTACTAACATATATTGGTGGTTGTAGACTACGCCACACGTTACCCCGAAGCCGTTCCTTTACGCAATACGTCATCCAAGGGTATTGCAAAGGAACTACTTCACATGTTCTCCCGCACGGGCATACCAAAAGAGATCCTGACGGACCAAGGAACCCCCTTTATGTCAAAGGTCATGAAGGAATTGTGTAAGCTGCTGAATATTAAGCACTTATGGACGTCTGTGTACCACCGACAGACGGATGGTCTGGTTGAGAGATTTAATAAGACCCTAAAAAGCATGCTAAAAAGGGTAGTCAATAAGGATGGGAAGGACTGGGACTGTCTGCTGCCATATTTAATGTTCTCAATCCGTGAAGTCCCACAATCCTCCACTGGGTTCTCTCCCTTTGAATTAGTTTATGGTAGACATCCCCGAGGGCTCCTTGATGTAGCTAAGGAGACCTGGGAGCACGAGTCCACCCCTTACAGGAGTGTTATTGAACACATTTCCCTCATGCAAGATCGAATTGCGGCGGTCATGCCCATTGTTAGAGAACATTTACAGCAGGCTCAAGAAGCCCAAACCCGGGTATATAACAGGTCCGCCAAGCTGAGAACCTTCAACCCTGGGGATCGGGTACTAGTGTTGGTGCCCACCCTAGAAAGTAAATTCCTAGCAAAATGGCAAGGGCCCTATGAAATAATTGAGAAAGTCGGAGAGGTAAATTATAAGGTATACCAGCCAGGTAGGCGGAAACCAGAACAGTTGTACCATGTAAACCTAATTAAGCCATGGAAGGACAGAGAAGCCCTGACTGCAGTGAGCACCCCCCATGGTGGGGTCCCAGAGGTGTGTGTATCAGGGTCCCTGTCCAAATCCCAACAACAAGAGTCGAGGGAAATTATACAACGTAACTCAGATGTCTTCTCTGATATACCAGGGCGTACTGGTGTCATAAAACACCATTTTTTACAATCTCTACACCGTTGATGCTGCCGCCTCCTTGGATACCATTGGTGTCATAAAACACGACATTATAACTGAACCAGGGGTAAAGGTTCAGTTGAAACCGTACAGGGTTCCAGAAGCCCCTAGACGAGCCATCTCAGAGGAGGTCAAGAAAATGCTAGACCTCGGAGTAATTGAGGAGTCGAAAAGCGAATGGTGAAGCCCTATCGTGCTGATACCAAAACCTGATGGCTGCCTGCGCTTCTGTAACGACTTCCGGAAGCTAAATGACGTGTCAAAATTTGACGCATACCCAATGCCGAGAGTGGACGAGTTAATTCAGAGACTGGGTCATGCCAGGTACTTTTCCACTCTCGACCTTACTAAAGGCTACTGGCAGGTTCCCCTTACAGAGAGCGCGAAAGAAAAGACTGCGTTTGCCACACCAGAAGGGTTGTTTCAGTACATCTGCCTACCCTTCGGTTTGCATGGAGCCCCAGCAACCTTCCAAAGATTGATGGATATCATACTCAAACCCCATCGTCAATATGCGTCAGCATATTTAGATGATATCGTCATCTTTAGCGAAGACTGGGACAGCCATCTACCCAAGGTACAGGCAGTACTGAACTCCCTTAGAAAACCAGGGCTCACAGCAAACCCAAAGAAGTGCGCCATAGGCCTCGAAGAAGCACGATACCTGGGGTATGTAATAGGCAGGGGTATTATAAAACCCCAGATCAATAAAATTGAAGCCGTTCAGGACTGGCCACAACCCACTACTAAAAAGCAGGTGAGGGCTTTTTTAGGCATTGTAGGGTACTATAGGCGGTTCGTGCAGAACTTTGCTAGCATAGCAGCACCCCTAACAGACTTGACCAAGAACAGTAAGTCAGTCATGGTCAAGTGGAACCCTGACGCAGAAAAGGCGTTCCAAGAATTAAAACGGGCCCTCTGTAGACGTCCAGTGTTAGTCACACCCAATTTTAAAAGGGAATTTATTGTCCAAACAGACACGTCCGATGTGGGACTGGGAGCAGTTCTGTCCCAAGAAGTAGAGGGAGAGGAACATCCCGTAATTTATCTGAGCAGGAAGCTCACGCCACTGGAAAAAAACTACAGTATCGTTGAGCGGGAGTGCCTAGCCATCAAGTGGGCTCTGGAATCCCTAAAATACTACCTGCTAGGTCGGCACTTCAGGCTGATTACAGACCACTCCCCCTTAACCTAGATGTCACAGGCAAAAGAAAGAAATGCCAGAGTCACTAGATGGTTCCTGAGCCTTCACAATTTTAGCTTTTCAGTAGAGCACAGGGCCGGAAAGCTACAGGGCAATGCCAATGCCTTATCAAGGACGCATTGCATGACGGCGAAAGGTGTCCGAACCCACAGGCTCGAACAGAGGGGGAGGGTATGTAAGACGGTGACCGGCAAGGTGCTGGAGGGCAGGTATGTGTCGCCTAGGATGCTCTCCTATGCTGCCTTGGGGAGCGCTTGGGCAGATACGCGCCACCGAGCAGCCTGGGCTCGGTGGAGGAAGCCGACAGTATAGTGTTAGTAGCATTAAGCCACTAACACGTTGTAGTATGTAAGTGGCTCCAAGCCACATAATCCGGGCCGGCTTTTCCTGGCGTGACCAAAGTGAAGGGTGGGATGGTCACTCCCACGTACCAGGTGGGGCTGGTACCAGGCCATATAAAGCCTGGGCCTACAGGGCCTAGGAGAGAGCTGAGACCTCTGCAGGTCTGAGAGTCCTGGCTGGCTGTGTGCAGGAGCCATTTGTGTTACCAGGGTGTAGACAGGGACGCTCAATGTATAGTAAGTGCTCAGACGAGCAGGATTTACGTTATGTTTGCCTGATGTTAAGGCCTGTATTTTGCTTTTGTTTGCTTGGAAATAAACCCAGGCAAAGCCTGGACTAAAGACTTTATCACAAGTGTCACTGTCTCTGACTGCTTATGCCCAGGTTGCTACCGATCCTAAACGCTAATCCCTCACAATATCTATATAACAAGATATGTAACATTGGCCTTTGTAACTAGGCCTATAACTCAAAGGTTTGCTGGTCCATAAGGGAGGGTCCCTAATGTGGGAATAATCTTAACCAAGGGTTCCACAACTCTTTGTGTTTTTGTATTGTATTGTTCCTCAGGGCTATTATCTTTTCATATACTCCATGTTCAGATATCAGCTGTATGAGCTCTTGTCTATTTGGGAGAGTTTCAGATTTCCATTTTCTGGCAATCAGGTATTTCGCTCCCAACAAAATATGGCCTATTAGCCTCTTTAAATTAGGTAGGAGACTCCCGGGGTCTATTAATAATAAGGCTATATTTGGGTTAAATGGGAGATAAGTCCCGGAAACCATCTGGATTAGTTCAAAGGTGTCTTTCCAGAAAGTTACCAAGTGTGGACACGACCAGAAGATATGGATCAGGGACCCTGTCTTCCACATTTCCTCCACCAATGATCGTTTGATGATAGATTTCTTCTTTTTAGCATGGCTGGAGTATAGTACCATCTAGTGAGTACTTTTGTGTGGGTTTCTATCAAATTAGCTCCATGAGAGGATTGTCCAGCCCATTTAAAGGCTTTTATCCATTGTTCCACTGGTATCTCTTGACCTACATCTTTCTCCCAATTCAATAGGTGACACTTTTTCTGTGGACTTAGTATGCCTGTAAGTGTGTCGTAAAAGTTTCTGGTTTATAGTTTAGTTTGTATGGCGTTAAGAATTGTGCTTGCTATCTTTGGGATTTTAATGTCCTGTGGTTTATTTGCTTGTAGGAGGGATGATATCTGGGTGTATCTAAAAATTTCAGAATCTTTCAGATTATATTTGGTGGCTAAGTTTTGGAAGGGTATTATGTTTTGTTTTTGAATTAGATCAGAAATAGATGAAATCCCTACATTTGTCCAAGAGATTAAGTTTAGGTTGGGTATGAAGTATTCGAGAGTTCTTAAGGGTATTTTTTGGATTGAGTATATAGAGTGGTTATCTGTTTTTTCCAATAGGTCTTTCCAGGCCTCTAACGAAGCAAGCATAGGCGGAGATAAGTTGGGTAAATGTAGGTTTTTCTCCAGACCGGGGGTGCTTACTCCCATTGTTTGAGCGTGAAGTAGGAGATATAGTGGCTTCTGTTTATTTAGCTCTATCTCTAATGTGGGCCAAGCTTTATTTGGGTTATGCTGTATCCAAGGGGTAAGTTGACATAATATAGTAGCTTTACGATATGAGTCTAAGTTTGGTAGACCTATTCCGCCTTGGTGTCTATTCAATGATAGGATTGAGAGCGCAATCCTAGGTTTTTTTGTCTTGCCAGACGAATTTAGAAAGTTGTTTTTGGAATTCTGCCATAGTTTGTTTCGGAATTTGGATCGGGAAGGTTCGGAAATAGTGAAGTATTTTAGGTAGTATTATCATTTTATAGGCTACCACTCTTCCTAACCATGAAAGGGGCCGAGTTTTGTATGTTTCCAATTCTTTTTGTATGTCAGCAAGAAGAGGAGGGAAGTTCACTATAATCAGGTTAGATAAGGGGAAACAGAGATTTATACCTAAGTATGGGATGTTTGTTTCTTTCCATTGGAAAGGGAATTCCTTTTTGATATCCTGTTTTAATTTTTCGGATATGTGAATTCCTAGGATTTGTGATTTTGTAATATTTAGTTTGTATAGGGAAACTTCCGCAAAGTTAGTTAGGGTTTGATAGATTTCTCTAAGAGATTTAAGTGGGTTTGTTATTGTTAGCAGAACATCGTCCGCAAATAAACTTAGTTTGTGCTGTCTGTAACCTGCATTAATGCCTTGTATTTCTAAGTTATTTCTGATGTGTTCCGCTAAGGGTTCCGTGACTAACGCGAAACAGGGTTGTTATCCTGTATGGTGGGTCACCACCCATCTATGGCTGACATCTTTGGTATCGTTCACATGTGCAGGCTATTAGTATATGCAGTCACTCCTCCCCAATCTGGGCTGGGTTGAGTGGGTGACTGCATATTAGCCTGCCAGGAACAAGCTGCTCCTCCACACATTATTGTCTGGCTGACTACATATCTTCAGGGCTTAGGGCCATTGCGCCTGCCCTACGGCGATTGTGCCGGTGGCCATTGTGCCTGCCTTATGGCGATCGTGCCTATGGCGACTGTGTCTGCTTTGCAGACCTTCAGGTATTGTATTTTTGGCTTTTTCAGTGAATAATGTGTTTTTTTTCTTTTTCCTCACCTCTGTGATTTCATGACTAACGCGAATAGTAATGGTGATAAAGGGCAACCTTGGCGCGTGCCATTGGTAATTGGAAATGAGTTGGAGAGTGTGCCGTCTACTAGAATTTTTGCTGATGGGAATGTGTACAAGGCTGATATAGCATTCAAAATATTTCCGGAGAATCCAAATTTATTTAGGGTAGAGAAGGCGAATTTCCAATGAAGGCGATCAAAGGCCTTTTCGGCGTCTAGGGCAACCAATAGTGTCGGGGATTGGGTTTGCTTTGTTTTGTGAAGTAGGTTTAGTATTCTTCTTGTTGCATCTGATGCCTGTCTTCCGCTTGTGAACCCCACCTGGTCAGAGTGTACTAATTCTGGTAAGATTTTTAGGAGTCTGCGGGCTATTATTTTTGAGTAAATCTTTATATCGCAATTTAGTAAAGAAATAGGTCTGAAGTTTTCTGGTGAGGTGGGTGTTTTCCCCGGTTTTGGAATAGTTACTATTATGGCTTCTAACATCTCTGGGGGAAAGTGTTTTTGTTTGATTCCTTGATCAAAGGCTCGAGACATATGGAGAGATAACTGTGGGTAGAAAATTTTGTAATAGTCATTAGAAAATCCATCGGGGCCAGGGACTTTTTGGGCTTTCAGGGATTTAATAGTGTCATTGATTTCTGTTGGTGTAATAGGGGAGTTTAGTTGTTCTAACTGTTTTTTTGTTTTATTCCTTTCAGATATTTGTTTATGTTTTGAGGCGTTGGTTGCGGCGTATTTTTATCTTCTTTTAAATTGTACAACTTGATGTAGTATTGGCGAAAGATTTCTGTTATGTGGGTAGGGTGTCTGATTTTGGAATTTGGATTTTGTGGGTCTGTGATGTATGGTACAGTGGTTTTTTGAGGTCTTTTCTTAATTAGTCTGGCAAGCATGCGTGAGGGTTTGTTGTTTGACTTATAAAATGTGGCACTTGAGGAGTTCATTTGCTTATCAAAATTATCTAGTAGAATCCTTCTTAGTTTTTGTCGTAGTTCAAAGAGAGTTTTGTGTAAGATTTCAGAGGGGGAATCTCGCAGTTGTTTTTCTATGTTAGATATTTGTGTAGTAAGCGCATCTAATTTTTTAGTTTTTTCCTTTTTGTAGGATGAGCTAATTTTTATTAAGGCGCCTCTCATATACGCCTTGTGGACGTTCCATATAGTTATTGGAGATACATCTGGGGTAACGTTGTTTTTAAAATACTTATTGATCTCCTCTTGAATATTTTTTTTGGTGTTTTGGGATTTTCATAAGAAATGTATTGTTTTTCCAGTTCCTGACTTTCCCTTGTGCGTGATCTAGTGAGATGGATATTGTGACAGGTGCATGATCTGTCCATGAGATTAGGCCCACTTGGGCATCTGTAAGGGAAGGAAGAGCTTCTTTGTTCACTAAGATAAGATCTATCCTTGAGAAGGACCTAAAGCTTGAAGAATAGAAGGAAAATTCTTTAGAGGATGCATTTAGGCATCTGAACGTATCATACAATGCTTCTTTTTGAAGCCATGGGGACAGAGAAGGGGTAGATCTCAAAAGACCTCTCGAAGAATCTAAGATCTTGTCTGGCACTGTGTTAAAGTCGCCACACATGATTAGGGTACCGACCTCGCACCTCCTTATTTTCTTTGTCAATTTGTTTAGAAAGCGTATGGGGGATTTGTTGGGAGCATATAGGTTCACCAGAGTGAATGGTTTAGAGTTAAGCGTACCTGTCAAAATAAGGTATCTCCCCGTAGGGTCTATAATTTGTTTTGTTATTTCCGCTTGTAGAGTGTCTCTGAACGCAATCAGCGTTCCGGCACGTTTTTTGGATGCGCATGCCAAGAATATTTTTGGAAATTTGTTATGTGAAATAATAGGACCTGAGGAGGCTACGAGGTGGGTCTCCTGAATGCACAGTATGTCTGCATTAGAAGAAATTGCTTCCTTCCAGAGGGAGGATCTCTTAAATGGAGAGTTTAAACCATTAGCATTTATAGAGAGTATCTTAATTGACATATTGTAAGTTTAGTATTTCTTGTTGAGATGAGGGAGCACTAATGGACCAGCAATTAAACAAAGAAACTTAACAATATAGGAAAGAATTCTATAACATTAAGCACTTGCTCTATAAAGCGTTAAATCCTGTAACAAGGAATTACACTAGATGCGACGAGCAAGTATGCGTGGTAAATCGACCAAAATGTAAACTTTAGAAGTGGTAAGGAAATTTAGAACAATGAAGTTGTCTCAGGCTAGAGGTCTGTACAATATTTGTAGGGGGGGTAAAAGTTCACCTGGGTAACTCATCCTGGCAAGACCACTTAATTAAGTATATTAGGCTTCCTCCTGTAAGTGTATCTCACTTGTAGGACGAATCTCTGGGTCTCGTTGTGTCTTTTTCTCTTTTGGGAGGCTGACGTTGTGGAAGGGGTAGATTTATGCCCCAGGATTTACATAGTTGAAAGGCGTCCTCCGGTTTAAGTATTGCATGGATGATATCATCTTTCCTGATGAGGATTTTTGTGGGGAATCCCCATCTATATGGAATTTTTTGTTGACGCAAAGCTGAGGTTATATGGGAGAATTCCTTCCTTTCTTGCATGGTAGCCTTAGATAAATCAGTGAATAGGCGAATGTTTTCATATGGTGCTGGTAACTGATTCGCTTTCCGTGCCGCGGACATGAAAGCTTCTTTTGTTTGAAAGAAATGAATTTTTGCAATAATGTCTCTTGGCACAGAGTCAGAGAGATAACTGGGTTTAGGGAGCCTGTGGGCTCTATCGACCGTTAGGTCTAGTGCAGATGCATTAGGTAGCATGGTTGCCATTAAGCGGTTTAGGTAGTCAGGAATATCAGATGTTGTTATGGACTCCGGAACTCCGCGGATTTTGATGTTATTCCTTCTGTTCCTATCTTCCATATCAGCTATTTTTGCTTTTAGTTGAGATACTTCGTCCACAAGCTCATAGTGTGCATCTATTAATGTGTTATGGGATTGCGAAAACTCTCCCATTTTGTTCTCCGTGTGCAAGACTCTAGCGCCTATATCCTCTAATGAGGTTTTTATAGAGGTTTTTAGAGATTGAAAATTTAGTTGTAGTGAGTCACTCAAAGCCATAACCATGTCCTTGATAAAAGTTTCAGAGGCTGGTTGTGAAGAGGAAGGCATAGTAGAAATATACTCTTTAAGAGTATCATCTTGAAATTCTGCATTAATATTGTCCTCTATCCTAGGTCTCTGCTTTTGAGGACTTGCAGATGGAGAGTGATCTGTGTTATATTGCAGGGAGGAGGGGGCCAGCGCCATTTTAAGAGGAGCATGTGGGGCCGTGTTGTGTCTTTTCCCTGCGATATTATGATGTTTAGGGGCATTCTGAGTCACTCACCGCATCTTGTAGCAGCTGCTCCGGGGAGAGTCTCGTCTGTGCCTCTGGAGATGAAGAGTTTTCTCTTTGCCGGTCTGCTTTAGACATCGGGGATGTCGGAGCGCTCGCTGCAGCAGCGCGTCGGGTGGCCGGCGCTGAGAAGAAATCATCCAGCCGTTTAGGCTGGGTGCGCTGGGCTCTTCTGCGGGACATCTCCTGCTGGGAAACTGCTTGCGGAGGTGTGTGCCGGTAGAGTTTGACAGGGAGGAAGCTTTTTAAGTTGCTTTGCAGCCGCTTTTTGTGGAGTACCTAACGGAGGACAAATCTCACGCTGCCATCTTGAGCTCGTCCAGGCCACGCCCCCCGTCTTTTGTAGTTTGTTCATAATTAAATCCCCAAATCTGCTCCTTCTTTTTAACCATATTATTTTCTATTGAAAATCCATTGGAGAAGCATTGATACATTGACATGCATAGAATGGTATTACATATTTGAGCATAAATATGTTTACAGTGTCAATTTTGTATATATTCACATAGTTTCTCTAACAAAACTCTTCTATTTCATAGATTTTTACATACATTTATCTAACTAGTTTCTGGTATTTCCAACTTTTTATAAGAAACATTAAACGTAATCAACAACTCTTTGGCATCATATTATTTCCTTTGCGCAGCATGTTAATATTTAGATTGCCATTTTTCCCAGGCCTCCTCGTATTTTCTACTGGTATTGTTTCGACATGCTAACCATCCTTCAAACATGCATTGTTCTGCCATCCGACCCATGAACTCTTCCTTTGTTGGGGGGGATCTCTCCTTCCAATGCTTAGCAACAATAGTTTTTGCTGTCATAAGAGAATGACCTAGTAGGTATCTTTTATTTGGAGGGAATTCCTCAAGGCCTATCAGGAGTAGGATTAATTTAGCTTTCCTAGGAATATAACAGTTTAGGATAGTGGTCATTTCGCCAAGGACTCCTTTCCAGAAGTTGTCTAGTTTGGGACAGGACCAAAAGATGTGGGACAGTGAGCCCTTTTGTCCACAATCCCTCCAGCATAAGCCTGTTCCCAGTTTGAGTCTATTTGCCATTAGTGAGGGAGAGAGATACCATCTTAAGTATATCTTTGTTTGAGTTTCTAGTATTCCCATTCCCTTAGTAGATTTTAAAGAGGTTTTGTATGCTCTTTCCCATGAGTCATTGGTTATTGTTTCCCCCAGTTCTTTTTCCCAATTAAGCATATGGGATTTTTTCCTTGGGCTTATATTATCTGACAGTATGTCGTAGAACAACTTAGTATCTGATTTGTCTTTATTCTGCCTTGAGGTGATTATATTAATAATTGTGATAGGAAGGCGTATGCTATGTAGAGAGGTTTTTTGCAGGAACGAGATAATTCTGCAATATGTGAAAAATTCTTTTTGTGGTAAGTAGTATTTGGAGCTAAGTTCTGAAAAGGAGTTCAGTCTATTCACAGTTATCAAATCGTCTTTATACCCCTTGTTGTCCACTCCCCTATCATAAGATCAGGCAAGAAGAGGCACATAATATCGAGAGGCAGAGAAGGTCTTTTTACCTTGTCATTTAGAGCCAATTTCTGTGAAAGGTCTCTCCATGCCTCTTTTGTCGCCAGCATGGAAGGAGACATTCCTGGTGTTTGTAATGTTACATCCAATGGTTTAGACATAACTGATAATGACATTGCAAATAAAAATGCTTGAGATGAGACACCCCCCATGAGGCCTTTTTCCATTCCCTTCCACCCCACAGACCCATCATCAGCCACCCATCCTTTGATTTGGTTTAACACAGTTGCTCGTTGATATATCTTTAGGTTTGGTATATCTGCTCCTCCGTGTCTACGATGTAGTGTAAGAACCGACAAGGCTATGCGAGGTTTTTTCCCTCCCCATATGTATTTATCTAGTTGGCTCTGTAAGTTAGATATGGAGGTGCTCGAAAATGGAATTGGGAGAACCCTGAAATAATACGTAATTTTAGGAAGGATCTTCATCTTATATGACATCATCCTTCCATACCACGTCAAGTTTAGTTTGGACAAGTGATCTATTTCTTTTTGTGTAGAGTTTAGCAGTGTGGGAATGTTTGCATTTTCCAGATCTTTGAGTGAGGCCGTCAGTTTCACTCCCAGGTAGGGTATGGATTTCTCCCTCCACTCAAAGCAGAACTCAGATTGTATAGCTACTTTCAGACACCTAGGTATATGTATGCCTAAAATGAAGGATTTGTCTATATTTAATTTATATAAGGATGCTTCACTGAAACTCTTTAAAATTGCATATGCAGCTCTCAAAGATTCCAAGGGGCGTGTCATGGTTAAGATAACAACATCTACAAACAAGCCGATTTTATGTTGCCTTAAACTCATTGGGATACCGCATACTTCAGGAGATAGGCGGATTGTTTCTGCTAATGGTTCGATTGTGAGGACATATAAAATAGGGGAGAGTGGGCACCCCTGTCTCGTCCCATTTGTTATGTGCAGGGGGTCCGACAAGGTCCCGTCCACTAGTACCCTGGCTGTCGGGGACGTATAAAGGGCTTGGATAGCCTGTATTATGCCTTCACTCATACCGAAGCATCTCAAGGTCTCGAAAGCAAAACCCCAGTGAACCCGATCAAAAGCCTTTTCGGCATCTAAGGCTAATAGGATTACTGGTGTTTTAGACGAGTCTGTTTTGTGAAGTAGATTTAAGATTCTCCGCGTGCCATCTGGCGCCTGTCTACACTTGACAAAACCCAGCTGGTCCGAGTGAATTAGGTTTGGGAGTAGTTTCAACAATCTGTTTGCTAGGGTCTTTGCATAAATTTTTACATCTGTATTACGCAACGATATAGGCCGAAAATTGGCTGGGTCATTTGGGTCCTTGCCAGGTTTAGGCAAAACTACTATCGTTGCTTGGAGCATTTCTTCTGGAAATTTTCCCCTTTGCATAGCAGTGTTGAATGTTTTTGTTGCAAATGGGGATAGAATATCCCAAAAAGTTTGATAGTACTCTGCTGAGTACCCGTCAGGGCCTGGCGCTTTATGTTTCTTTAGGGACAAGACTGTTTCGGATATTTCAGAAATGTCGAATTGTTGGTCTAGTGAGGTTGCTTGCATGGCGTTGATTGTTGGTAGATTAGCCCTTTTTAAGAAGTCAGCTAGTCTGATGCTATTTGGTTGGGTAACGAATGGATTGTCTTTTATGTTATATAGATTGTTGTAGAAAGTACGGAAGACTTCTACTGTGCGTTTAGGGTGAGTTATTTTATATTCCTTTTTTTTGAGTTCCATACATAGGGGATGTTAGCTTTTATTGATTTCCTTTTAAGTAGTTGTGCCATCCATCTTGAGGGCTTGTTTAGAGACAAATATATGTTTGCTCTATTAGTATTAACCTCTCTATCAAAGTCTCCCAGCAATATCTTGCGGAGATCTAATCCTAATTTGCGTATTTCATCAAGCTTTTTGGGAGCGGGGAACCGCTGGACTTTTTCTTTTAGTGAGATTTGATTTATAAGTTCTTCAGTCTTTTTTATTTTGTCTCTTTTGAATTTAGCTCCCATTTTTATTAAAATGCCTCTCATATATGCCTTATGGGCATTCCACAAGGTCATTGGGTCTATGTCCGGGGTGTTGTTCAATATAAAATATTCTTCTAGGGCTTTGTGGATTTCTTCCTTCTGGTTAGGCAATTGCATTAAGTATGTATTATTCTACCATAACCTGTTTGTTTGATGATTTTTCCCAAAGTTTAAATGTGTCAGGGTTGGGGCGTGATCAGACCAGGTGGCCGTGCCTATTTCGGATGCGGATATCGTTGTAAGGAGGCTTTTGTCCACCAGGCACAGATCAATGCAGGAAAAGGTTCCATGTCTGGGGGAGAAGTAGGAGTATTCCCTAGTGGAGGCATTGACGCATCGGAAGGTGTCGTATAATGCTGAGCTATGTAGCCAATTGCCAAGGGTGGGGCCTTTTTTTGTTTTGGGTTAGTGGTGTCTGCTATTCCATCAGGTACAAGGTTAAAGTTTCCACACATAAGTATTGAACCCTTAGCTATCTTGTTTATTTTTTGATGAGTTTGTTGAGAAAACTAATTTGTTTCGTATTTGGGACATAGAAGTTAACTAATGTGATTGAGGTGTTATTTAGGGAGCCCGCCAAGATTATGAATCGGCCTTTGGTGTCACATACCTGTTTGTCTATAACAAATGTGTTATCCTTAAAGGCGATCATAACCCCAGCGTGCTTTTTGGGAGCACAAGCAAAGACCCTTTGTTGAAATCTTTTGTGTGTCATGTGGTTTGTGTCTTTCTCCAGTAGATGAGTCTCTTGTATGCATACTATGTCCACGTCCTTAGAGAGTGAGTCCTTCCAAACAGCGTGTCTCTTACATGGGGAGTTGAGGCCGTTGGCATTTAGAGAGAGGATTTTCAGAGCCATGTCGAGGATGGTGGTGCTTGTTCTTGGATGTCCGGGATCTTGTGGAAATCAAGGATGCCTGAAATTAAACAACGACAACAGTACCAAACATAACATTTCTTTGGGTGTCTCTCCCCAGGAGAGCGGTAGCCAATGTAGGTAGATGGCTTTTGGAGAGAGGACACATCAAAGTCCACACGGATAGCATAGCAAGCCAAATCTTGTATGTACATTTGGGGTGAAAAGTTCAGCTTTGGCAGGTGGGCACTCGTAACAATATGTGATTTGGCAGCAGGGCGAGGTAATAACCTGATGTTTTCATTTTGGGCTTAAAGTACCCTTCGTGGTAGGCTTGCGGCTTCTCTTTACCTGCAGATGCAGTGGGGCACTCAATGGCCTGTCGCGATATTCCCCAGGATTTTAGAGTTGGGACAGCATCTTCGGGGTCATGAAATATGTGTGTTTCATTGTCCTTGGTTGCTATTAATTTGGTGGGGAAGCCCCATCTGTATATGATGCCGGCGTTTCTCATAGCCAAAGTGACGGGCGCAAAACTCCTTCTCGCCTTCATTGTTGCCTGCGAGAGGTCGATGAAGAGGCGGATTTTATCATAGGGTTTCGGGAGTGTTGGCGACTTCCTATCCACATTCATCAGGGCTTCTTTGGTACGGAAATAATGAATACATACAATAATATCTCTGGGACTGTCTTCTTTTAGGAATTCCGGACGCGGCAGGCGGTGTGCTCTATCTATTATCAGTTCTTGGCCGGGGATGTTAGGGAGGAGTTTTTTTATAAGACGTGACATAGTTATAGATTTCTGCGTTAGTAACTTTTTCAGGTACTCCTCTAATTCTCACGTTGTTGCGCCTATTCCTATCTTCAAGATCTGTTAGTTTGCTTTGAAGTTTAGATAATTTTTCTTCCAAGTCGTAGTGCGTGTCAATAAGGGAGTTGTGAGATTTGACTATTTCCTCCATTTTGCTTTCTGTTTTTTTCAACTCTGTTATTTACTTCGAGAACTGACGCCTTCATGTCAGTGGTCAGGCTCCTAATATCAGATTAAATAGTGTCTCTGAGAGCCATAACGATTTCTTTGATGTACAGCTCTGTGACAGGTCTGTCCAGCGCTGAAAGGCTTTGAATATCTTTCCCTCCAGCACTATCAAGAGGCACCGCAGAGCTGTCCTTCTCTTCTTCTGCATGTGACATTTTTTGTCTTTGCTTTTCTGGGCTACCAGTGGGGGAGGGAGCTGGGCTTCCCAGTAATAACGTGGTCGGCGCCATCTTTGAGGGAGAAGGACCTGCACCCGCGCCCCCCTTCTTCACTACCCTCTCCCCGTCTGGTTTCCTCACCTGCTGTTTTGAAGCTCCATCAGCTGTGGTAGTCTCTTCGGCAGCTTCCCGGTGGCTCCCTTCCTCCGGTGGAACAGTTTCTCCGCCGTCTTTCTCTCCCTCCTGATTATCGGGAGAAGCAGTCTCCTCCGCAGCCATGACAGCGGCAGTCCCGCGCGCGGAGAAGAACGTCTCCAGCCTGGTTGGAATGGACTTGGAAGTTCTCCTCCTGGACATCTTTTGTTTCAGGTGCGTTGCTAGACTCTCTGGAGGTACTTTTATATCCCCTGCTGCTGCTTTATTGTACTTTAAAGTACCCTTCCCGAGCGGAGCCTAAACTGCAGCGTCCATCTTGGTGCCTCTTCAAGCCATGCCCCCATCTGCTCCTTCTTTTTGAATAACCCTGTATTTTGGTGGTTACTAGTGATGAGTGAACTTTTGAAATGTTCAGTTTGGCTGGTATGGTAGAAAGTCTGGTTTAATTTGAACCAAACCAAAACCTCACCAATAACACTAAAACTGGGGTATCACACTGTCTAAGGGCTTATTCACATGAGTGTAGGTATTTTTACCTTCACCCACCAGCGCCGTTAAAACAGCCGTTTGTGCGCCCATTCAGACGGCCTGAGTACGGCACAAATACACTGAGCTTGGATTGCCCTAACTGGCTCTCTGCAAGGGGAAGGGATGAAGCGGGAGCTAGCCTGCTATGCTCCCACCCCCTCTCCGCCCCTTGTTGTCTGGCAACAAGCTTAGCAACTAGCTTCTGCCCCCATTCCACCCCCTCGCATTTTAAACAGCCAGCAAGGGGTGGAGAGGAGGAGGGAGAGGGGTGGGGGTTTAGCAGACACACTGCTAGACTGCCTCCCACCCCTCTTCTCCGACAGCTACCATAGGTCGAAATGCGCTCTGCATGTGCTATCGTGGCCGGCTGGGTGCGTTTATGCTGTGGGAATACGCTTATCTAAATTGATGCATTGTTCAGCAATGCATCAGTTGGGCAGCGTATATCGGCCCGGGTGTGAAAGCGGGGCTAATATATGCTCATGTAAATAAGCCCTAAAAGCCATAATATAAGAAGGAAAAAGGACGAAAAAGATTCATTTTCTTCATTTTCCTTCTTCCCCTTTTTTCCTTCTTATCTTTATTTTTTTTTTCTTTTCCCTTTTTCTTTTATTTTCAAAAAGGAAGAAGAGTGAAAACGAAGAATTTCAGTAGATTTGGCTAAGACAAAAGCAAATTTTGGCCAAAAGCAGGGTTCAACTTTTTTGGTTGGGTAAACAGTAGAGATGAGCGAACGTACTCGTCCGAGCTTGATGCTCGGGCGAATATTAGCATGTTCGGGATGCTCGTTACTCGTAACGAGTACCATGCGATGTTCCGGATACTTTCAGTTTCCTCTCTGAGACGTTAGCGCGCTTTTCTGGCCAATTGAAAGACAGGGAAGGCATTACAACTTCCCCCTGTGACGTTCAAGCCCTATACCACCCCCCTGCTGTGAGTGGCTGGGGCGATCAGATGTCACCCGAGTATAAAAGTCGGCCCCTCCCGCGGCTCGCCTCAGATGCCGTGTGAGTTAGCTGAGGGAAAGTGCTGTTCTATTGGAGTTGCTGTAGGGAGAGTGTTTGTAGTGAGTGTAGGCTTCAAGAACCCCAACGGTCCTTCTTAGGGCCACATCTACGTGTGTGCAGGCTGCTGTTAGCAGTGGAGAAATTTTTTTTTTCTCAAAATCGGCAGTGCAGAGCATTGCACCCGTCATTAGGGACAGAAGTGGTGCTTAGGCAGGGAGAGTGTTAGGAGTGAGTGTAGCCTTCAAGAACCTCAACGGTCCTTTCTAGGGCCACATTTAACTGTGTGGAGTACTGTGCAGGCTGCTGTTAGCTGTGTTGCTTTTTTTTTTTTTCTCAAAATCGGCGGTGCAGAGCATTGCACCCTGCATTGATACTACAGGCACAGAATTGTGTAGGCAGGGCCACAACACAGTTATTAGTCATTGAATAGGCACAGTGGGCCTTTCCTTTTAAACAAAAGGGAAAAAAGTATATTTGCCCTGCCTCTGTCAGTCCTAAGGGCTCTGGGTACGTGTGTGCTGCGTGGAGAACGTAAAAAAATCAGACGCAACCAGCTACGGTTGAGTGCAGCCTTGCGCCAATTTCTTTCCTGCCTGGGAAATACCTGCTCTGCCACAGTTAATAACTCTGCAACAGTAAAGTTCTGTGACACTTTTGCAGGGCCGCAACACAGTTATATTAGTCATTGAATAGACGCAGTGGGCCTTTCCTTTTAAACAAAAGGGAAAAAAGTATATTTGCCCTGCCTCTGTCAGTCCTAAGGGCTCTGGGTACATGTGTGCTGCGTGGAGAACCTAAAAAAATCAGACGCAACTAGCTACGGTTGAGTGCAGCCTTGCGCCAATTTCTTTCCTGCCTGGGAAATACCTGCTCTGCCACAGTTAATAACTCTGCCACAGTAAAGTTCTGTGACACTTTTGCAGGGCCGCAACACAGTTATATTAGTCATTGAATGGGCTCAGTGGGCCTTTCCTTTTAAACAAAAGGGAAAAAAGTATATTTGCCCCGCCTCTGTCAGTCCTAAGGGCTCTGGGTACGTGTGTGCTGCGTGGAGAACGTAAAAAAATCAGACGCAACCAGCTACGGTTGAGTGCAGCCTTGCGCCAGTTTCTTTCCTGCCTGGCAAATACCTGCTCTGCCACAGTTAATAACTCTGCAACAGTAAAGTTCTGTGACACTTTTGCAGGGCCGCAACACAGTTATTAAACTTATTATTCATTCACTAGAGGCAGTGGGCCTTTCCTTTTTAAAAAAAAGTAAAAAAAATATATTTGGCCTGCAGGCTTGCGCCAATTTCTTTCCTGCCTGTGAAATCAAATCACTGGTAATACAGCATGCTGAGGGGTAGGGGTAGTCCTAGAGGACGTGGACGTGGCCGAGGACGCGGAGGGCCAAGTGAGGGTGTGGGCACAGGCCGAGCTCCTGATCCAGGTGTGTCGCAGCCGACTGCTGCGCGATTAGGAGAGAGGCACGTTTCTGGCGTCCCCACATTCATCGCCCAAATAATGGGTCCACGCGGGAGACCTTTATTAGAAAATGAGCAGTGTGAGCAGGTCCTGTCCTGGATGGCAGAAAGTGCTTCGAGCAACCTATCGTCCAGCCACAGTTCTGCGCCGTCCACTGCTGCAAATCCGAATCCTCTGTCTGCTGCTCCTCCTTCCTCCCAGCCTCCTCACTCCACTACAATGACACATGCTCAGGAGCGGGAACACTCCCAGGAACTGTTCTCGGGCCCCTGCTCAGATTGGGCAGCAGTGGTTCCTCTCCCACCAGAGGAGTTTATCGTTACTGATGCACAACCATTGGAAAGTTCCCGGGGTCCGGGGAATGAGGCTGGGACTTCCGCCAACTGTCTCAAGAACTTTCTGTGTGTGAGGAGGACGATGACGATGAGACACAGTTGTCTTGCAGTGAGGTTGTAGTAAGGGCAGTAAGTCCGACGGAGGAGCGCACAGAGGATTCGGAGGAAGAGCAGCAGGACGATGAGGTGACTGACCCCACCTGGTGTGCAACGCCTACACAGGACAGGTCTTCAGAGGGGGAGGCATGGGCAGCAGCAGGGCAGGTTTCAAGAGGCAGTGCGGTGGCCAGGGGTAGAGGCAGGGCCAGACCGAATAATCCACCAACTGTTTCCCAAAGCGCACCCTCGCGCCATGCCACCCTGCAGAGGCCGAGGTGCTCTAAGGTCTGGCAGTTTTTCACCGAGACGCCTGACGACCGACGAACAGTGGTGTGCAACCTTTGTCGCGCCAAGATCAGCCGGGGAGCCACCACCAACAGCCTCACCACCACCAGCATGCGCAGACATATGATGGCCAAGCACCCCACAAGGTGGGACGAAGGCCGTTCACCGCCTCCGGTTTGCACCGCTGCCTCTCCCCCTGTGCCCCAACCTGCCACTGAGATCCAACCCCCCTCTCAGGACACAGGCACTACCGTCTCATGGCCTGCACCCACACCCTCACCTCCGCTGTCATCGGCCCCATCCACCAATGCCTCGCACCGCACAGTCCAGCCGTCGCTAGCGCAAGTGTTGGAGCGCAAGCGCAAGTACGCCACCACGCACCCGCACGCTCAATCGTTAACCGTCCACATAGCCAAATTTATCAGCCTTGAGATGCTGCCGTATAGGGTTGTGGAAACGGAGGCTTTCAAAGCTATGATGGCGGCGGCGGCCCCGCGCTACTCAGTTCCCAGTCGCCACTACTTTTCCCGATGTGCTGTCCCAGCCCTGCACGACCACGTCTCCCGCAACATTGTACGCGCCCTCACCAATGCGGTTAGTGGCAAGGTCCACTTAACTACGGACACGTGGACAAGCACAGGCGGGCAGGGCCACTACATCTCCCTGACGGCACATTGGGTGAATTTAGTGGAGGCTGGGACAGAGTCAGAGCCTGGGACCGCTCACGTCCTACCCACCCCCAGAATTGCGGGCCCCAGCTCGGTGGTGGTATGTTCGGCGGTGTATGCTTCTTCCACTAAAGCAACCTCCTCCTCCTCCTCAACCTCTGTCTCGCAATATAGATGTGTCAGCAGCATCAGGACATCGCCAGCAGTCGGTGTCGCGCGGCGTGGCAGCACAGCGGTGGGCAAGCGTCAGCAGGCCGTGCTGAAACTACTCAGCTTAGGAGATAGGAGGCACACGGCCCACGAACTGCTGCAGGGTCTGACAGAGCCGACCGACCGTTGGCTTGCGCCGCTGAGCCTCCAACCGGGCATGGTCGTGTGTGACAACGGCCATAACCTGGTGGCAGCTCTGCAGCTCGGCAGCCTCACGCACGTGCCATGCCTGGCCCATGTCTTTAGTTTGGTGGTTCAGCGCTTTCTGAAAAGCTACCCACGCTTGTAAGACCTGCTCGGAAAGGTGCGCCGGCTCTGCGCACTTTTCCGCAAGTCCCACACGGACGCTGCCACCCTGCGCACCCTGCAACATCGGTTTAATCTGCCAGTGCACCGACTGCTGTGCGACGTGCCCACATGGTGGAACTCTACGCTCCACATGTTGGCTAGGCTCTATGAGCAGCGTAGAGCTATAGTGGAATACCAACTCCAACATGGGCGGCGCAGTGGGAGTCAGCCTCCTCAATTCTTTTCAGAAGAGTTGGCCTGGTTGGCAGACATCTGCCAGGTCCTTCGAAACTTTGAGCAGTCTACCCAGGTGGTGAGCGGCAATGCTGCAATCATTAGCGTCACCATTCCTCTGCTATGCATCTTGAGAAGATCCCTGCAAACCATAAAGGCAGCCGCTTTGCGCTCGGAAACAGAGCCGGGGGAAGACAGTATGTCGCTGGATAGTCAGAGCACCCTCCTGTCTATATCTCAGCGCGTTCAGGAGGAGGAGGAGGAGCATGAGGAGGATGAGGAGGAGGGGGAAGAGACAGCTTGGCCCACTGCTGACGGTACCCATGCTGCTTGCCTGTCATCATTTCAGCGTGTATGGCCTGAGGAGGAGGAGGATCCTGAAAGTGATCTTCCTAGTGCGGACAGCCATGTGTTGCGTACAGGTACCCTGGCACACATGGCTGACTTCATGTTAGGATGCCTTTCTCGTGACCCTCGCGTTACACGCATTCTGGCCACTACGGATTACTGGGTGTACACACTGCTCGACCCACGCTATAAGGAGAACCTTCCCACTCTCATTCCCAAAGAGGAAAGGGGTTCGAGAGTGTTGCTATACCACAGGACCCTGGCGGACAAGCTGATGGTAAAATTCCCATCCGACAGCGCTAGTGGCAGAAGGCACAGTTCCGAGGGCCAGGTAGCAGGGGAGGTGCGGAGATCGAGCAGCATGTACAGCCCAGGCAGTGCAACAGTCTTTAAGGGCCTGGACAGCTTTATGGCTCCCCACCAAGACTGTGTCACCGGTCCCCAGTCAAGGCTGAGTCGACGGGAGCATTGTAAAAGGATGGTGAGGGAGTACGTAGCCGATCGCACGACCGTCCTCCGTGACGCCTCTGCCACCTACAACTACTGGGTGTCGAATTTGGACACGTGGCCTGAACTAGCGCTGTATGCCCTGGAAGTGCTTGCTTTTCCTGCGGCTAGCGTCTTGTCGGAAAGGGTGTTTAGTGCGGCTGGGGGAATCATCACAGATAAGCGTACCCGCCTGTCAACCGACAGTGCCGACAGGCCAACACTCATCAAGATGAACAAAGCCTGGATTTCCCCAGACTTCTCTTCTCCACCAGTGGACAGCAGCGATACATAAGCAATACGTAGGCTGCACCCGCGGATGGAAGCTACGTTCTCTCTCACCATCCAAAACGGGGACATTTCTGCTTCATCAATCTGTGTCTAATATTCCTCCTCCTCCTCCTGCTCCTCTTCCTGAAACCTCACGTAATCACGCTGAACGGGCAATTTTTCTTAGGGCCACAAGGCTCACTCATCTAATTTTTCTAAACAATTTTTATATGTTTCAATGCTCTTAAAAGCGTTGAAACTTTAACTTGAACCAATTTTTAGTTAAACTGGGCTGCCTCCAGGCCTAGTTACCACTTAAGCCACATTAACGAAAGCGATTAATTGGTTTCACCTGCCATTTTGGTTGGGCATGGCCAATTTTTACTGAGGTACATTAGTACTGTTGGTACACCAATGTTTTGGGGCCCTCACCTACAGTGTAATCATAGCAATTTGTATGTTCTTCGCCTGCACTCATGGTACAGAAGTGTGTGTGGGGATGGCCTACACTTTAGCTACATAAATGTAACTTGGGCCTTGGCTATACTGCAGCTACTGAAACGGAACTAAGACTGCGCTCCCACTATACTGCTGCTTCGGAATTGTTACTGGGGCCTGTGTAGGCTGCTACTATTACTGAAATGGAACTAAGACTGTGCTCCCCCTATAATGCTGCTAGTGATATGTTAGTGGGGCCTGTCGCTAATGCTATGGCTGAAATGTTACTAATTCTGGGCTCTGCCTATACCGCTGCTAATGGTATGTCTCTGGGGTGTGGAAACAGAGGCTTCCCAAAGACATGATGGCGGCGAGGCCATTTCCCACCAACGCTGTTACTGTTAAGGTGCATATAACCACGGACACGTGGAGAGGACACATAGTGCCTCCAAAACATCCCCCGCCACGGCCCACTTAATCCTGGCCACATTCCGAAAACCAACAAAATAAAACCGCGCTACTAGGTCCGCAGTCACCACCACATTACCACCAACGAGGTTACTGTTAAGGTACATATTACCAGTCTGACTGGGGCATGCAGTGTGGGCCGAAGCCCACCTGCATTAAGCACGACATTACTACCTCAGCTGTGTTGGGCAATGCAATGGGATATTTCTATGAACCGCCGGTGGCTTTCTGGCACCCACCCATGCTGTGGGTCCACAGGGAATTATAAATGCATCTGTTTCCACTTGTAAAGAACCCCAGTCTGACTGGGGCATGCAGTGTGGGCCGAAGCCCACCTGCATTAAGCACGACATTACTACCTCAGCTGTGTTGGGCAATGCAATGGGATATTTTTATGTACCGCCGGTGGGTTCCAGGGAGCCACCCATGCTGTCGGTCGACAGGGACTTCACAATAGGGAGTTGTACCTGCCTGTGTCTATGAATTAAAAAGCCCGGTCTGACTGGGGCATGCAGAGACACCTTGACAGAATGAATAGTGTGTGGCACATAGGTTCCCCATTGCTATGCCCACGTGTGCAGCTCCTGATGGCGGTGGCACAGGATTCTATTTCTCATTGCTTCTGTACAGCATTGTGGGCTATCGCCCCGCCCCTTTTAAAGAGGGTCGCTGCCTAGCCGTGCCAACCTCTGCAGTGTGTGCCTGCGGTTCCTCCTCATGGCAGATGCACTTATAAATAGACATGAGGGTGGTGTGGCATTAGGGCAGCTGAAGGCTGCGCAAGGACACTTTGGTGTGCGCTGTGGGGGGGAGGGAGGGCGGTTGGGCAGCATGTAAGCCAGGAGAAGTGGCAGTGGAGTGTCATGCAGGCAGTGATTGTGCTTTGTTGGAGGTAGTGTGGTGCTTAGCTAAGGTATGCCATGCTAATGAGGGCTTTTCAGAAGTAAAAGTTTTTGGGAGGGGGGGCCCCACTCTTGCCGCTATTGTGGCTTAATAGTGGGACCTGAGAAATTGAGATGCAGCCCAACATGTAGCCCCTCGCCTGCCCTATCCGTTGCTGTGTCGTTCCCATCACTTTCTTGAATTGCCAAGATTTTCACACAAGGAAACCTTAGCGAGCATCGGCGAAATACAAAAATGCTCGGGTCGCCCATTGACTTCAATGGGGTTCGTTACTCGAAACGAACCCCCGAGCATCGCGAAAAGTTCGTCCCGAGTAACGAGCACCCGAGCATTTTGGTGCTCGCTCATCTCTAGTAAACAGTAAATATTACCGTCAACCTCTTAGTGATGTGGCCCATTTTTCTTCATTTTACACAGACAGCTGGCACCCACTATGTATGGAGCGGGATCGGCTTACAATCTAGCTTCATAGAAACCCCACACGCCCAGGAAATAACTATGCACTGGTACATGAAGAAGTTAAATGATTGTAGACAAAAGTCTGTAAGGAGTTTAAAACCCACATCACCTGCAAATGGATAAAGTTTAGTGACAATATTAGACAGGTTATTTTATTACTTTGTTCTTTTGTTATAACATCTTACTATTATACAGCTGCCTCCAAGACTAAATTATCAGCCAGCAATGTATATAAGCAGCGTCATCCTGACTGCCGTGCCTCTCCTGTGCTGAGGCTCTGCTGAGCTGCCAGGAGCTGTGCTGAATAACAAGGCCCGTGTCATGAGCCGCTCTCCTCTTCTCCCTACATTGTATCTATTGTATTACTTCCTGTATCTTACAGAAGCAATCTAACAGGACGCGTCTTCCAGCCATCAGTTCGGTCATTACAAGGATAGAGAAGTCATCACTGCGGTTCATACTGAAAGCTTGCAACTGAATGATTTTGACAATCCAAACTTTTACTGCACAGGGTGAGTATTCCTTCTCCTCCACTAATTACACTGGCCAACAAAAAATATTTTAGAATGTTTCCTTAACTTCATGAGTCAAATCTTACTAATTTTGGGGTGAGAAAGAAAAACGAATATGACAAAGAAAAAAGTGTTTTAGCTCTAGTTTCTGTAATATACAATAGGTGGAAGTACGTTATTTCCACGGATTAAGAGAAAATTATACAAATGCTACCAACATTGAAAGTGCATTTGAATTTTTTTTTTGACAGTTACATTCTAAGTAGAGATAAGCGAACGTACTCGTCCGAGCTTGATACTCGTTCGAGTATTAGCGTGTTCGAGAAGCTCGTTACTCGAGGCGAGCACCACGCGATGTTCGAGTTACTTTCACTTTCATCTCTGAGACGTTAGCGCGCTTTTCTGGCCAATAGAAAGACAGGGAAGGCATTACAACTTCCCCCTGCGATGTTCAAGCCCTATACCACCCCCCTGCAGTGAGTGGCTGGCGAGATCACGTGTCACCCGAGTATATAAATCGGCCCCTCCCGCGGCTCGCCACAGATGCATTCTGACATAGTTCAGGGAAAGTGCTGTCTTGCTGGAGTTGCTATAGGGAGAGTCTTAGGAGTTATTTTAGGCTTCAAGAACCCCAACGGTCCTTCTTAGGGCCACATCTGACCGTGTGCAGAACTGTTGAGGCTGCTTTTTGCAGTGTTGTACTTTTTTTTTTTTTTTTGTATATCGGCCGTGCAGAGCATTGCGTCCTCAGTCTGCAGTAATTTTACATAGTATAGGGCCAGTAGTGCTGAGGCAGGGACAGTGAAAACGGTGAAAGACATATACTGTCTATATAGGCAGTGGGCTTTTAAAAAAAAAATTGGGAAAAAACATTCTATTTGGGCTGCCTGTGACCGTCCTGAGTGTACTGTGTCTCTGCTGGGGGTAGTAGTCCTAATTAATACGCAGCCAGCTAAGTGTTACTGCAGGCTTGCGCAAAATTCTTTCCTGGCTCTGCGTTGCCCCTTACATCACCGCTGTCATCTTGTCCAGAGGGAAACAGTCTGCAGTAATTTTACATAGTATAGGGCCAGTAGTGGTGAGGCAGGGACAGTGAAAAAGGTGAAAGACGTATACTGTCTATATAGGCAGTGGGCTTTTCCTAAAAAATTTGGGAAAAAACATTCTATTTGGGCTGCCTGTGACCGTCCTGAGTGTACTGCGTCTCTGCTGGGGGTATTAGTCCTAATTGATACGCAGCCAGCTAAGTGTTACAGCAGGCTTGCACAAAATTCTTTCCTACCTCTGCTGTGCGTTCCGTAAGCGAAGTCAGCCTCCAACCACAGGCCAATAAGCGGCACATTTAATTACAGCGTTCTGTTTCTGCACTACTGGTAATACACCATGCTGAGGGGTAGGCCTAGAGGACGTGGACGTGGACGCGGGCGAGGACGCGGAGGCCCAAGTCAGGGTGTGGGCACAGGCCGAGCTCCTGATCCAGGTGTATCGCAGCCGACTGCTGCGGGATTAGGAGAGAGGCACGTTTCTGGCGTCCCCACATTCATCTCACAATTAATGGGTCCACGCGGTAGACCTTTATTAGAAAATGAGCAGTGTGAGCAGGTCCTGTCGTGGATGGCAGAAAGTGCATCCAGCAATCTCCACCACCCAGAGTTCTGCGCCGTCCACTGCTGCAACTCTGAATCCTCTGGCTGCTGCTCCTCCTTCCTCCCAGCCTCCTCACTCCATTACAATGACACATTCTGAGGAGTAGGCAGACTCCCAGGAACTGTTCTCGGGCCCCTGCCCAGAATGGCCAGCAATGGTTCCGAATCCTCTCCCACCGGAGGAGTTTGTCGTGACCGTTGCCCAACCTTTGGAAAGTTCCCGGTGTCTGTGGGATGAGGCTGGGGACTTCCGGCAAATGTCTCAAGAGCTTTCAGTGGGTGAGGAGGACGATGACGATGAGACACAGTTGTCTATCACTCAGGTACTAGTAATTGGAGTAAGTCCGAAGGAGGAGCGCACAGAGGATTCGGAGGAAGGGCAGCAGGACGATGAGGTGACTGACCCCACCTGGTTTGCTAAGCCTACTGAGGACAGATCTTCAGAGGGGGAGGCAAGTGCAGCAGCAGGACAGGTTGGAAGAGGCAGTGCGGTGGCCAGGGGTAGAGGCAGGGCCAGACCGAATAATCCACCAACTGTTTCCCAAAGCGCCCCCTTGCGCCATGCCACCCTGCAGAGGCCGAGGTGCTCAAAGGTCTGGCAGTTTTTCACTGAGAGTGCAGATGACCGACGAACAGTGGTGTGCAACCTTTGTCGCACCAAGATCAGCCGGGGAGCCACCACCAGCAGCCTCACCACCACCAGCATGCACAGACATATGATGGCCAAGCACCCCACAAGATGGGACAAAGGCCGTTCACCGCCTCCGGTTTGCACCACTGCCTCTCCCCCTGTGCCCCAACCTGCCACTGAGATCCAACCCCCCTCTCAGGACACAGGCACTACCGTCTCCTGGCCTGCACCAACACCCTCACCTCCGCTGTCCTCGGCCCCATCCAGCAATGTCTCTCAGTGCACCGTCCAGCCGTCGCTAGCGCAAGTGTTGGAGCACAAGCGCAAGTACGCCGCCACGCACCTGCACTCTCAAGCGTTAAACGTGCACATAGCCAAATTTATCAGCCTTGAGATGCTGTTGTATAGGCTTGTGGAAACGGAGGCTTTCAAAGGCATGATGGCGGCGGCGGCCCCGCGCTACTCGGTTCCCAGTTGCCACTACGTTTCCCGAAGTGCCGTCCCAGCCCTGCACGACCACGTCTCCCGCAACATTGTACGCGCCCTCACCAACACGGTTACTGCCAAGGTAACAACGGACATGTGGACAAGCACAGACGGGCAGGGCCACTATATCTCCCTGACGGCACATTGGGTGAATTTAGTGGAGGCTGGGACCGAGTCAGAGCCTGGGACCGCTCACGTCCTACCCACCCCCAGAATTGCGGGCCCCAGCTCGGTGCTGGTATCTGTGGCGGTGTATGCTTCCTCCACTAAACCACCCTCCTCCTCCTACGCAACCTCTGTCTAGCAATCAAGATGTGTCAGCAGCAGCACGTCGCCAGCAGTCGGTGTTGCGCGGCGTGGCAGCACAGCGGTGGGCAAGCGTCAGCAGGCCGTGCTGAAACTATTCAGCTTAGGAGAGAAGAGGCATGCGGCGCACGAACTGCTGCAGGGTCTGACAGAGCAGACCAACCGCTGGCTTGCGCCGCTGAGCCTCCTACCGGGCATGGTCGTGTGTGACAACGGCCGTAACCTGGTGGCGGCTCTGCAGCTTGGCAGCCTCACACACATGCCATGCCTGGCCCCTGTCTTTAATTTGGTGGTTCAGCGCTTTCTAAAAAGCTACCCACGCTTGTCAGACCTGCTCGGAAAGGTGCGCCGGCTCTGCACACATTTCCGCAAGTCCCACACGGACGCTACCACCCTGCGCACCCTGCAACATCAGTTTAATCTGCCAGTGCACCGACTGCTGTGCGACGTGCCCACACGGTGAAACTCTACGCTCTGCATGTTGGCCAGGCTCTATGAGCAGCATAGAGCTATAGTGGAATACCAACTCCAACATGGGCGGCGCAGTGGGAGTCAGCCTCCTCAATTCTTTACAGAAGAGTGGGCCTGGTTGGCAGACATCTGCCAGGTCCTTGGAAACTTTGAGGAGTCAACCCAGATGGTGAGTGGCGATGCTGCAATCATTAGCGTCACCATTCCTCTGCTATGCCTCTTGAGAAGTTCCCTGCAAAGCATAAAGGCAGACGCTTTGCGCTCGGAAACGGAGGCGGGGGAAGACAGTATGTTGCTGGATGGTCAGAACACCCTCCTGTCTATGTCAGCGCGTTGAGGAGGAGGAGGTAGAGGAGCATGAGGAGGAGGGGGAAGAGACAGCTTGGCCCACTGCTGAGGGTACCCATGCTGCTTGCCTGTCATCCTTTCAGCGTGTATGGCCTGAGGAGGAGGAGGATCCTGAAAGTGATCTTCCTAGTGAGGACAGCCATGTGTTGCGTACAGGTACCCTACCACACATGGCTGACTTCATGTTAGGATGGCTTTCTCGTGACCCTCGCGTTACACGCATTCTGGCCACTACAGTTTACTGGGTGTACACACTGCTCGACCCACGGTATAAGGAGAACCTTTCCACTCTCATACCCAAAGAGGAAAGGGGTTCGAGAGTGATGCTATACCACAGGACCCTGGCGGACAAACTGATGGTAAAATTCCCATTCGACAGTACTAGTGGCAGAAGGCGCAGTTCCGAGGGCCAGGTAGCAGGGGAGGTACAGCACAGTCAGAGAAAAACTCTCCAAGGCCTTTGACAGCTTTCTGGCTCCCCAGCAAGACTGTGTCACCACTCCCCAGTCAAGGCTGAGTCGGCGGGAGCACTGTAAAAGGGTGGTGAGGGAGTATGTAGCCGATCGCACGACCGTCCTCCGTGACACCTCTGCCCCCTACAACTACTGGGTGTCGAAGCTGGACACGTGGCCTGAACTTGCGCTGTATGCCCTGGAGGTGATTGCTTGTCCTGCGGCTAGCGTCTTGTCAGAGAGGGTGTTTAGTGCGGCTGGGGGAATCATCACGGATAAGCATACACGCCTGTCAACCGACAGTGCCGACAGGCTTACACTCATAAAGATGAACAAAGCCTGGATTTCCCCAGACTTCTCTTCTCCACCAGCGGACAGCAGCGATACCTAAGCAATACGTAAGCTGCACCCGCGGATGGAAGCATCGTTCTCTATCACCATAAAAAACGGGGACCTTTTAGCTTCATCAATCTGTGTATAATATTCATCCTCCTCCTCCTGCTCCTCCTCCTGAAACCTCACGTAATCACGCCGAACGGGCAATTTTTCTTAGGCCCACAAGGCTCAGTCATATAATTTTTGTGAACAATTTTTATACGTTTCAATGTTCATTAAAGCGTTGAAACTTGCACCTGAACTAATTTTTAGTTTAACTGGGCTGCCTCCAGACCTAGTTACAAATTAAGCCACATTAACCAAAGCGATTAATGGGTTTCACCTGCCCTCTTGGTTGGGCATGGGCAATTTTTCTGAGGTACATTAGTACTGTTGGTACTCCAATTTTTTGGGGCCCTCGCCTACAGTGTAATCCAATTAATTTGTTGCCCACCTGCATTAAAGCTGACGTTAGATCAGCTGTGCTGGGCACTGCAATGGGATATATTTATGTACCACCGGTGGCTTCCTGGCACCCACCCATGCTGTCGGTCCACACGGAGTTGTAACTGCATGTGTCCACTTCTAAAGAACCCCAGTCTGACTGGGGCATGCAGTGTGGGCCGAAGCCCACCTGCATTAAACATGACATTACCTCAGCTGTGCTGGGCACTGCAATGGGATATATTTATGTACCGCCGGTGGGTTCCAGGAAGTCACCCATGCTGTCAGTCCACACGGAGTTGTAACTGCATGTGTCCACTTCTAAAGAACCCCAGTCTGACTGGGTCATGCAGTGTGGGCCGAAGCCCACCTGCATTAAACATGACATTACCTCAGCTGTGCTGGGCACTGCAATGGGATATATTTATGTACCGCCGGTGGCTTCCTGGCACCCACGCATGCTGTCGGTCCACACAGAGTTGTAACTGCATGTGTCCACTTCTAAAGAACCCCAGTCTGACTGGGGCATGCAGTGTGGGCCAAAGCCCACCTGCATTGAACATGACATCACCTCAGCTGTGCTGGGCACTGCAATGAGATATATTTATGTACCGCCGGTGGGTTCCAGGAAGCCACCCATGCTGTGGGTCCACAGGGACTTCACAATAGGGAGTTGTAGCTGCCTGTATCTATGAATTAAAAACCCTGGTCAGATTGGGGCATGCAGTGTGGGCCGAAGCCCACCTGCATTTAATCTGACGTTAGCTCTGCTGTCCAGGGCACTGCAATGGAATACATTTAAGTACAGCCGGTGTGTTCCAGGGAGCCACCCATGCTGTGGGTGCACACGGAATTCCCATTGCGGAGTTGTACCTGCCTGTGACTATTTATAAAAAAACCCGGTCTGACTGGGACATGCAGTCACCTTGACAGAATGAATAGTGTGTGGCACATAGGTTCCCCATTGCTATGCCCACGTGTGCAGCTCCAGATGGAGGTGGCACTGGATTGGATTTCCCATACAGCATTGTGGGCTATCGCCCCACCCCTTTTAAAGAGGGTCGCTGCCTGGCCTTGCCAACCCTCTGCAGTGTGTGCCTGCGGTTCCTCCTCATGGCTGACGAACTTATAAATAGACATGAGGGTGGTGTGGCTATGAGGCCAGCGTGTGGCATGAGGGCAGCTGAAGGTTGCGCAGGGACAATTTGGTGTGCGCTGTGGGTCGTGCGGGGGGGGGGGGGGGGTTGGGCAGCATGTAACCCAGGAGAAGTGGCAGTGGAGTGTCATGCAGGCAGTGATTGTGCTTAGTTGGAGGTAGTGTGGTGCTTAGCTAAGGTATGCATTGCTAATGAGGGCTTTTCAGAAGTAAAAATTGTTAGGGGGGGCACTCTTGCCGCTATTGTGGCTTAATAGTGGGACCTGGGAACTTGAGATGCAGCCCAACATGTAGCCCCTCGCCTGCCCTATCCGTTGCTGTGTTGTTCCCATCACTTTCTTGAATTGCCCAGAGTTTCACAAATGGAAACCTTAGCAAGCACCGGCGATATACAAAAATGCTCGGGTCACCCATTGACTTCAATGGGGTTCGTTATTCGAAACGAACCCTCGAGCATCGCGAAAATTTCGTCCCGAGTAACGAGCACCCGAGCATTTTGGTGCTCGCACATCTCTAATTCTAAGAGTTCTAAATTGATGGAATTATTCCTAGCAGGTGGTTCGGTGTGAAGAGATTCATGTGGTGACTTCATGAGATCGTTTTCTTTTGTCACCAACTGAGTGTAGTTATCATCTCTTGTGTCGCCTAAGAATCTATGAATAACTCCCTCTAACCCCTTAATGACCAGCCCATAGTGTTTTTATGTCCTGCCCAAGTGGGCTTTATTCTCTGAGGACGTAAAAACATGCGTCCTACAGAGAATAAAACCACGTGGGCTATGGACGTGACAGCTCCATGCTGTCGGTGCCCACAGGTAGCCGACAGCATGGAGCTGTCATCCCGGGCTGCAGTGACACCCCCCCTCCCTCCGCCAATGCGATCGGCGCTATCCAATCGATAGCGCCGATTGCATAAAAGTTTTAAAAAGTTTTTAAAAAGTTAAAGATTCAGCTGCCCTGATGGATCGGATCCATCAGGGCAGCTGAAATTACTCACCCCAGTCCGCCGCACTGCTCCCCACTCTCCTGGTCCTCCGGGCCCCGAAGCTGGCGTTCTGCGCATGCGCGCCAGGCGGCATTACGTCAGCCACATGCGCAGAAGGCCTGGCGGCCCAGGAAATTTAAAATCTCCTGGCTCCCGGCTCCTGTAGGTAGCCGGGACGCAGGAGATGTCAGCGGGGACTGCGGTAAGCGATCGCGGAAAAGTGAAGAAAAAAGTAAAATAAAGAAAAGTTTCACCTCTCCTCATGGATCGGATCCATGAGGGAAGGGGAAAATACTCACCCTCCTTCCTCCATGTCCTCCGGCCGGTCTTGGGACCCTCCGCTGGCTTCTGCGCATGCGCTGATGTGGCGCGCATGCGCAGAAGGCCGGCAAGCCTGTCAAATTCAGTTAAAAGTTTTAAAAGTTAAAGTTTCATCTCCCCTTACGGATCGTATCTGTAAGGGGGGATGAAATTACGTACCCAAGATCCCAGATTTGTTCCCTGGTAGGATGTTGATCCGTGGACCTTACCCCAGCTTCTGTGCATGCGCCCGTCAGCATTATGGCGGACGCATGCGCAAAAGTGAAAGATTGCCCAAGAAATTTAAAATTTCCCTGCTGCTGGTTACCAAAGGTAGCCAAGAGCCTGGAGATGTCACTGGGAGCCGCGGTATGCGGTTACTGGTCACGTGATCGCCGTTATCCAATGCATAATGGCGATCACGTAAAAGTTCTTAAAAAAGTGGAAGTTTCATCTCCCCTCACCGATGCGATCGATGGGGGGAGATGAACCATGTTCTCGGAGGCTTCCGCATTTGAATCCAGATGCGATTATCCTCAATGGATCCTGCCAGCTACTGGGTATGTGCCCGCCGGCAAAATGCCTGACACATTCGCAGGAGCCGGGGGGCCCAGGAAATTTTAAATCTCCCTGCTCCCATCGACCAACGGTTGCTGAGTGCTTGGAGCAGTGACCGGCGGCCTCGCTGAGCGGTCCCCGGTCACGTGATAAAGTAGCGAACTAACATTAGGCCGGTCACACATGACCGGAGAGGAATTACGGGTTCTGCATGCGCTTGATCAGCGGTAATCCACGGATCAATCGCATGCATTGGATTACACAATTCGCCCCAATTAGCGGGTCGGAATTACGTAATCCACTCGCAGAAACAGAACACGGCATGCTATATTTTACCGCGGATATCAGCGACCTAGAGCCCATTGTGCTCTATGACCGCAGATATACTTGCAGCCCATGTGCAAATACATTGTGAACGGCTGCAGGTACCCGAGTCATCTCTAAGTGATGGCATGGGAAATGTAAACAAAAAGCGGTGTACTGCGCATAACCGCCTGTGTGAGTAGGCAGTTATGCGCAGTACATTACGTGGCCGTACGCAGGGTCACAGCCGGGATCCGCTGCGGGCCTCTGCAAGCAGATTCTGCATACGGCCGTGAGAGCCTGGCGTTATTTAGATCGCTACCTGTAATCCGTAATTTACAAGAAGCCCCGGGAACGCTTGCCTTCATGCAGTTCCAGGAGCAGCTTGTTGAGCGCCTTCTGTGTGAGACCGCTGCATTGCATCAAGATTACAAAGCCTCACAGCGCCACTTTTTACACCCCATCCCCACCGCTGAGGTCACGAAATACCCCCAAAAAAGTGAGAGAGGAGGGGGGATACCCGGTTTTCTTGCCCCATGTGCCCATCCCAACCAGCCTCCGTAATTACCCCTGTCTTCGGACATAAAATGCAGTTTATATTATTACTTTTATCTAATATTTAGGGAATGCCAAAAAATGGGGATGGCGGGGGGGGGGGGGGGGGGTATTTTTAGGAAGTCAATTTTTTTTTCCGTATAAGTGGGCAATGGGGCCTGGAATTTATTCAGTTGTACCCTGAAATCCAGCGCGCATTCCCTCCATTATGGGCCTAGCCATGTGTCCTGTAAGTAGATTAGGGCCACAATGCGCATGTTTCTGAACACGGGGCAAATGGGGGTATTCATTTTGGGGTGAACATCTTCATTCCTATGTACACTGTACAAAAAAAAGTGTTTTTAAATTGACAAAATTGCCAAAAAAATGAAAATCGTAATTTTTTCCTTCTGCTTTGCTTAGATTCATTCAAATACTGAGGGGTCAAAATACGCAGTTCACCCCTAGATGAATTCGTTAATGGGTCTAGTTTTCAAAATAGGGTCATTTGTGGGGGTTCTCTATCGTTTTGGCCGCTCAATGGCTCTACAATTGGGCAATGGGGCCTGGAATTTATTCCGTTGTACCCTGAAATTCAACGGGTGCTCCTTCCATTATAGGGCTAGCCATGTGTCCTGTAAGTAGATTAGGGCCACAATGGGTATGTTTCTGAACACGGGATAAACGGGGGTATCTATTTTGTGGTGAATGTCTTCATTCCTATGTACACTGTACAAAAAAAAACCTGTTTTTAAATTGACACAATTGCTAAAAAAAATTCTGTTCCGAAAGCCACTGGTTGCTCCTTTCATTTTGGGCCCCATTGTGCATACAGACGTAATAATAGGGCCACAATGGGTATGTTTCTGAGCACAGGACAAACAGGGGTACCCATTTTGGGGTGAAAGTCTTTATTCATATATGTGCTGTACAAAAAAAAATGTTTTTAAGTTGACAAAATTGCCAAAAAAATGAAAATCGTAATTTTTTTCCTTCTGCTTTGCTTAGATTCATTCAAATACTGTGGGGTCAAAATTGCAGTACACCCCTAGATGAATTCGTTAATGGGTCTAGTTTTCAAAATGGAGTCTTTTGTGGGGGTTCTCTATCGTTTTGGCCGCTCAATGGCTCTACAAGTGGGCAATGGAGCCTGGAATTTATTTAGTTGTACCCTGAAATCCAGTGGGCATTCCCTCCATTGTGGGCCTAACCATGTGTCCTATAAGTAGATTAGAGCCACAATTCATATGTTTCTGAACACGGGACAAACGCGGGTATCCATTTTGGGGTGAACGTCTTCATTCCTATGTACACTGTACAAAAAAAAAGTGTTTTTAAATTGACAAAATTGCCAAAAAAATGAAAATCGTAATTTGTTCCTTCTGCTTTGCTTAGAGTCATCGTACCCCTAGATAAATTCGTTTAGGGCTCTACTTTTCAAAATGGGGTCACTTGTGGGGGTTCTCTATCGTTTTGGTCACTCAATGGCTCTACAAGTGTGCAATAGGGCCTAAATCTGCTTCAAGCAAAATTTCTGTTCCGAAAGCCACCGTTTGCTCCTTTCATTTTGGGCCCCATTGTGTATACAGACGTAATACTAGGGCCACAATGGGTATGTTTCTGAGCACGGGACAAACAAGGGTATCTATTCTGGGGTGAAAATCCTCATTTTCATGTGTATTATAAAAAAAAGTCCTGTCTTTAAAATGACATATTTGCAAAAATATAAAAAAATTTGTTTTTCTCTTCTAAATTGCATTGACTCCTGAAAAAAAACTTTGGGGTTAAAATACTCATAACACCCCTCAGTGAATACATTAAGGGGTGTAGTTTTTTTTTCCAAAATATTTTTTATTTGATTTTCAAGAAAAATCATACAAGTATAATGCAAAATAGGTGATCTTCATTACCATTGCAATAACATCATGTTTCACTCCTAACATTTTCCAGTTATACAGATATGGAAAGATAAAAAAAACAAGCATCGAGATAAAACTTATATAGATGACATGTATGCAGTAACTTGCAGAATAGCGTTAATCTGACTTACATATCTCCACTTATATTGTAATTTCATATACTGTTAATAACTTTACTGCAAATCCTAATTGTGATTAACTAATAACTAGAACTGTTGCCAAGATTTCCAGATAGAATTAAAGCGATGTATGGAATTTTTTGATTTAGTGTGTATTTTTTCATAAGCATAATGGTCTGCTAGGGTATCTAGAAGTTATTTAATGTGCAGAGGAGAGCATGTTCTCCAATTTCTTGTAATAATACGTTTTGCCATCAACAGAAAGTGGCATATCCACATCTTATGTGAATTTGGTATATCATCACATTCTAACAGTAAAAGTGCAAGCTGAGGACTATTTTTCATGTAGGTGCCTGTAATCTTTGGTATGAGGGTAAATACTCCCCAATAATTTTGAATTTTCGGGCAATCCCATAAGATGTGAAGCAGTGTTCCCTCTTGTCCGCAATTTCTCCAGCACTCTATTATGACAAGGGAAAATTCTAGCTAATTTAGCTGGAGTGTAGTACCACCTTGTTAACGTCTTATAATGTGTTTACAGAATCACTGCTGAGAGAGTGGACTTATTGGCCCACTTGAAAGATTTCAACCACTGAAGCTGAGAAAATCCCCGCTTAAGATCCGACTCCCAATTTATTAGATGAATTCTCTTTGTGACACCCATATCTTCTGATAAAACATTGTAAAATTTCCTTGTTTTGAACGCGTATAGAGCTTTATGTGCTGTGAAGAGGGACCCCAGACTCTCAGGAAAACTAAGAGATTCCGTCCTATTCTTTTTTAGAAAAGACTCGATTTGATAGTATATATAATAGTCAGATCCTCCAAGTCCAAAACGTTCCCTAAGTATGTCAAAGGCTAGTAACTCCTCTTCCCCCAGAACATCAGATAAATCCTTAATTCCTCTTCTTTTCCAGCCACTAATGTTCAAGTCTTGAATAAAATATGTAAAGATCTCCAGAGGGAAACCAAGGGATAAGTGTTTCGGGGCCCTGTTAAACTTATATACAGTATATAGTGGTTCCAGGCCTGTAACGTAGCGAGCATAGGAGGGGAGTTCTCCTCCACACCCACCAAAGGTGGACAATTCGGATATAAAGTTCGGATCATGCTTGCTCCCAAAAGGGAACCTAGTGGTCTATTTTTGTTTAATTGTCTTTCCATAAGACTCCATGATGGCACCTCTGAATCCCGCAGCCAGGCCCCAGTCTGACTAAGAATAGTTGCTTGATAATATGAGTGTAAATTTGGGACGCCCAGTCCCCCCTGTCTACGGTGGTGGTATAGGATCTGCGTTGCTACCCTATGTCTCTTATTATTCCAAATGTACCTCAGTAGTTGTTTCTGAAACTCGGCTATTGTAACTTGTGGAATTGGGTAAGAAAAGGTACGAAAGAAGTATAGAATTTTTGGCAATATTAGCATCTTGTAGAGCACTATCCTCCCCATCCAGGAGTGCTCCATCTTCCCCAATCTTTCCAGCTCTTTTTTAATAGTGGAAAATAAAGGGCTCAGATTAGTTGAAACAATCCTGGACAATGGAAAACACAGTTTTATGCCCAAATATGGGATTTCAGGTTGCCATTGAAAGGGAAACTCTTTCTGAATGTCTAGCTTTAATTGTTCGTCTATGTTGATAGCTAGTATTTGCGATTTGTCTACATTTAGCTTATAATATGAAGCTTTGCTGAACATCTCTATATTTACTGCTAGTTTTCTCAAAGAGTTTAAGGGATCAGTCAAAGACAGGAGAACATCATCCGCGAAGATTCCAACTTTATGTTTTCTGAACCCCAGAGGAACTCCCCGTATCTCAGGAGTGATTCTTATTAATTCCGCCAAGGGTTCCATTATCATAATGAATAACAGGGGAGAAAGAGGGCATCCCTGCTGCGTCCCGTTCTTAATTGTAAATGGCGAAGATAGAGTGCCATCTACTAACACACTTGCAGACGGTGAAGAATAAAGGGCACAGACAGCTTGTAAAAATTGGGGTCCTGTTCCAAATTTTTTTAGGGTTGCAAATGCAAATTCCCAGTGTAGTCTATCGAACGCCTTCTCCGCATCCAGTGCAAGGAGGAGAGAAGGCGCCCGACTCGACTCTAGCATTGCCATCAAATCACAGAGGTGAGGAGAAAGAAAAAAAAAACACATATTCACTGAAAAAAACAAAAATACAATACCTGAAGGTCTGCAAAGCAGACACGGTCGCCATAGGCACGATCGCCATAAGGCAGGCACAATCGCCACCGGCACAATCGCCGTAGGGCAGGCGCAATGGCCTTAAGCCCTGAAGATATGTAGTCAGCCAGACAATAATGTGTGGAGGAGCAGCTTGTTCCTGGCAGGCTAATATGCAGTCACCCACTGCATATTAGCCTGCCAGGAACAAGCTGCTCCTCCACACATTATTGTCTGGCTGACTACATATCTTCAGGGCTTAAGGCCATTGCGCCTGCCCTACGGCGATTGTGCCGGTGGCGATTGTGCCTGCCTTATGGCGATCGTGCCTATGGCGACCGTGTCTGCTTTGCAGACCTTCAGGTATTGTATTTTTGGTTTTTTCAGTGAATATAGCATTGCCATCAGGTTTAGCGTTCTCCTTGTGCCATCTGCTGCTTGCCTCCCCTTAGTGAAACCTACTTGATCTTTATGAATCACCTCGGGCAAGACTTTTAAGAGTCTTTCAGCAAGGACTTTGGAGTAGATTTTGGTGTTTGAATTGAGGAGAAATATTGGTCTAAAATTAGATGGTGTGGTAGGGGGTTTACCTGATTTAGGGATTGTGGTGATGGTTGCTTGCAGCATTTCTGCAGGCAAGAATCCATTTATCACTGCATCATTGAATACTCCTATTAGATATGGAGTGAGATCCGGGGCTAATAATTTATAGTACTCGTTGGAGAACCAATCTGGCCCTGGTAACTTAAAATGTTTCAATTTGCCAATAGTTTTTGTTATTTCTGATAGAGAGATAGGTTTGTCTAATTCTTGAGCTTTGTTACCTAAAGTAGGGAGGGACATTTTCTCCAAAAATGTATCTATGATATCAGAACTGGGTTGGGGAACCGAGGGATCTTCTTTTAAATTATAAAGCTTGGCATAATAGGCCCTAAATTCCTCTGCTATCTGATGAGGATGGGAGACCTTGGTTAGAGGGTCATTTGTTTTGAACACGTATGGAATTTTAGCTTTCACCCTTTTTGGTTTGGTAATGTTAGCCATTAATTTAGGTTTGTCCATATTTGAATAGAAATTAGCTTTCCAATATATGGAATTTTTTTTTGTAGTCCTCTAGCAGAATCTCTCTCAGCTTGCGTCGAAGTGACATTAAATCTTCTGTAAGATCAGCTCCAGGAGGGCCTTGTAAATTTTGCTCTAATTGTTTTATTCTGTCAAGAAGTTCTCCCATACGTTGCTTTTTGTTTTTCCTGTTCTGAGCACTGATTTTTATCAAAATTCCCCTGATAACTTTTTTGTGCGCATTCCATAAGGTACTGTTCCCTATTGTTGGGTCTGAATTCAGGTCAAAGTATTCTTTTAAAGCATCAGACATTATCTTTTGATTGTTGGGGGATTTAAGTAGACACATCATTACGCCAAATTCTTGTACTGTGATGAGGAAAACCTAATTTAATTTCCAATAAAATGGGTGAATGGTCTGACCAGGTAGTTGTTCCGATAACGGATGCTTGAATTAGGGGAAAGGTCCATCTGTCGATCAAAAAGAGATCTATTCGGGAAACGTTTTGTGGCGTGGAGAGTAAAATGTATATTCCTTGGACGAGGAGTTTAAACATCTAAATGTACCATATAAGTTCTCCTTATGAAGCCATGGGTTCAATGTGGGCGCCGTTCTATGTCCCGCTGTGGAATCAATTGATTTGTCGGGTATAATATTAAAATCGCCACAGATTAATAGTTTCCCTTTTTGTATTTTCCCTATATTCCATACTACTTTATTCAGAAAATAAATCTGTGCACTATTGGGGGCATAAATATTTGCCAAAGTAATTGTTTGTCCGTTTAAACTGTCAACTACAATTATGAATCTACCTTCTGGATCTAGAACCTTTTTACTCAACACAAAGTCAATATTCTCTTTGAAAGCAATTAGAACCCCTGCGTGTTTTTTATTTGCACTAGCCATAAATATTTGCGGGAATTTTTTATTGGAAAATTTTTGGCACACATCCTCTGCAAAATGTGTCTCCTGAATACACAACACATCAGAATTTGTGTCCTTCGCATCTTTCCACAGCATTGCTCTTTTAAACGGTGAATTTCGACCCCTAGCATTATATGATAATCTTAACCGCCATTACATACACAAAAGTACACGAACAGATCTTGCATAGTTAAATTAGCGACACAAACATCAAACATAACATGAGAAATGAACAGTAGATACTCAGCAGCTTGTCTCCTTGCTACAGTTCTTGTAGTTGTACGTTGCTGCTTACGGTACCTGTAAAATAAGAAAACACAGAAACAAAACCAAACAGGTAGTAATACAGGTATTGACACCTGCATATTCTTGGGGGGGGGGGGGGGGGGAGAAAAGTTCGCCTGCACATCTTCAGCCTTTTCTAATGGCTTAATGAAAGATAGTCTCACTGAAAAGCACCCCAATAGGATAAATTTGATTATCTGTTCTGTTATTAAAATATAACTTTTATTATAAGATTTTCATTAAAATACACTATGAGGCCTTAGTCACACGGGCGTTTTTTTCGGGCGATTTGCGCATCGCATGACGGATGCGCAATGCGCAAATCACGTGACCGGAGCCGAAAAATCGCCGGAAAAATCGCCCGAAAATCTGCTCCTAGCCATGTTTCATTAGAAATGGGCCGGAGCTGTCCAGCGCATTGCATTCAATGGAGACGGCAATACAGCCAGCTCCATTTAAAGCAATGCGCTGCGGGCGAGCCCTGGATGAATTGTCGGGAAGGGCTGAAATATATAAGCCCTTCCCTGCAATTCATCCGAAAATGTGTAAAAATAAAAAATATATATGTACTCACCTTCTCCCGGCAGCCGGAGCTCCGCGCGGCCGTCCTGCAGTGGGTGTGAAGGGGGTGTGAGTCAGACCTGCCCCCTGATTGGTTCAGCGCTGAGCCAATCAGAGGCATGTCTAACTCACACCCATTCATGAATTCATGAATGGATGTGAGTCAGACCTGCCCCTGATTGGCTCAGCGCTGAGAGGCAGCAGTCACTCACCCATTCATGAATTCACAGCCCTGACCAATCAGAGGCAGATCATTCAGCAGGCGGGGATTTTAAAGCCCCGCAGGCTGAATAGTGCCGAGAAGCAGTTCAGTAGAACTGACAGCGGCCGCGGCTGGACTCCGGCTGCAGCGGAAAGGTGAGTATACAATTTTTTTTAATTTAAACACATTTTAGGATGAATTGCAGGGAAGGGCTTATATATTTAAGCCCTTCCCGACAATTCACCCCGCGCACGCCGGCAGCCCATTGCTTTCAATGGAGCGGCTGTATTGCCGGCTCCATTGAATTCAATGGGCAAGCATCGTTCTTCTCTGTCACAGCTGTTACAGTTGTGGCAGGGAAGAATGATTTGTCTTCTATATGTTCTCAATGGGGTCGGCGCTGCTGCCGCCGGCCCCATTGAGCGCATATAAAGAAGAGAACAGGAATCGCAGATCGCAGATAGGTGCGATCTGCGATTTCTGTTCTATAATTTATCGGACGAGCGCATAAAAAGCGCTCATGTGTCCGATACCATTGCAAAGCAATGGTTTTATAAAATCGCCGGACGCATGCGCATGCGCAAATCGCGGCTAAAAACGCCCGTCTGACTAAGCCCCGACACACCGCCAGGTAGCCCAGCACACATCGGGAGACTAGACGAACAAAAACATACAAAACACCCAAAGAACATACAAGAACAGGGGATAGGTATCTCACCTTATCGTGGTGAACAACTATACCGATTTTTTCGTTACTGTTTCTTTAATAGATAGTTATTCAGTGGTAATAACTATATAAATTTTATTTTGTTCATAGGCTAAGGATGATGAACAAGTAATATATTTATCGACGCGTTTCTTCGGCCCTGATGTAATGAATGAGCCGATTCATCAGGATCAAGACAAATAGCCTCAGTCTTTTGTTATCATACGCCCCAGAGAAAATAGTTCACAGGGCTTGTAGCACGTATATGTGATTTGTTCGTGCTTGATTATATTGTCCTCCTAGAGGTATAGATCATCGGCGCCCGTGACAGGTGATACCACTGATTTGCACAAAATCTAACTTTTAATCCTGGTGGTATATTTGCCTGGACATAACACTGCCTGAAGTGTTGCTGATATTTAGAAGAGTGTCGTTGTGAGGGTATGTGGGTATAAATCAATTATGCATTAATGCTCCCTCTCCTTGTAGCTATAGCCGATATTAGCACTTGCATATAATGTGTAGATGATGTGGTATATGATGCCTATATGCACATCTCCAACATGTTTGTGCCCAATGGCTAAAGATCGTGCTGTTTTATACAGCAGTGTTAGAGTGCTCTGTTTTTTTAGGCTCAGAGGACTGATAGTCGCCAGGTCATATATTTAAAGTAGCACAGATAGAACCCTGAGAGATTTAGATAACATTTCTCTCAATTTTAGGGCAATCTGTGTTACCTAGTTGGAGTTCTGGACATAAGTTCTGGCCCTCTAGTTAATGAGGTCTATGCCTAGTTGTAGCCTCCAGCATGAGCCCTGCACTCCTCGTATACCCCTATGTCTGCACTTCAAGGCGTCCCAGCCCCTACTGAAATCCCTGGTAAGGTCCATGCCAAGCCTCCCTTATGAACGGAAAGCTCTGCCCATCAAGTCGCATGATTCGCTAGGCAGTCAGCCTATAGTGAGCCCAGCTGTGGGACGAGCCCCCTCCTTGTCTGTCATGCATAGTCGCTGTGCAATGCCTGGGAGAAGCTGCGCATGCACAGTAAAGTCCATTCGGGACTTAGTTGTTTGTGCCTCTGCAGGATGTCCGCGCCGACGCGTTGTTTATGATTCGGGACTTAGCTAACAGGACCCCTACATCTGATGGATTCCTGCCCTTATTTGTCTTGCACAATCGGCATATATTTCCGGAGACGAGCCGTGCATGCGCAATAATGTTCAATCGGGACTTCGTTGATTGTGTCTCTGTAGTATTTCTACGCCAGCATATTGGTACGTCTGATGGAAACATGCCATTATATTAGTAGCCCTGGTTCCTGGAACAGGAACGTTCAGGATGCACTCAAGACCAGGAATATATATTAAAAAGATTGTGATAACATCGGGAGCATAATATCTGTTTAATTTTCCTGTCGGATAGCGCTTAGAATAAATTGTCTAACCATAATGGGACTTATATTGCATCTGTGTGTACTGGAAGTCTATTTAAAATAAATGTAGGTCGCGTTCATTTTTACTTTCCCTACATACATACAACCTTGATTAGTTTATATAATTTTAAGAAGTGGTGTGTTCCATATAACTGACAATATTCCATTAACAGGGTTAATTTATGCTACCTGAAGATAAATATAAATGCCAAATTTCCCCATATTTACAGGTTTTATCACAAACGAGAGCTTGTTGGTCAGGACGGTTATAACCTATTTTCCCTATATTTATATAAATGATGTAAAGGACAGGGCCTCATTTAGTCCCTCAGGTGCCATTGTTCTTAGACGATCTATCCATCTGGTTTCTTTCTGTAAAAGGTTGTGGTCTACGTCACCTCTCCTGCCATTGGGTCTTATTATTTCAGTACCTTTAAATTTTAAAACAAGTGTGTTACCGCCATGAACCTCATGTACGTGGTTTGCCAGACTTGTTTTTTCGTTCCGGTTAACATTGCCCACGTGGGAAAGAACTCTTCTTCTGAGCTGATGTAATTACGTGGGCATGGGCAGGTGACTAAATAGACCACCGCTGTAGAGCGTCAATTAATAAAATCTCTGATTTCATATTCCTGACTTGTTGTTGCACTTCGGAAATTTTTCGTTTTTTCCATGTATGGACAGGCGTGACACCCTGAGCACGGAAATGATCCCTTCGGTGGATCCCAATTCAGCCAAGTAGGGTTCTCCATGGTTTGTGTGAAATGACTATGCACTAATCTCTTCTGTAGGTTATTGATGGTTTAGCATGGAGACAGCCTGTAAGGTCTGGATCCTTTCTGAGTAGGTGCCAATATTTGGAGATTGTTCTTCTGACCTCATTGTTCTCCTCATGAAAAGTGCCTATCAAGCGGATTCTATTACCCTGATCCTTTTTGGGTCCGTTTTTTCTGCGTTGAAGAAGCTCATTCCGTGGTATTTCAGCCACAGAATGCCTTGCTTTGGCAATAACAGTCTGTGGGTAGCCTCTATTATAAAATCTGGAGGCCATCTCGTCTGCTCTTCTTTCGTATTCCAGTGGGTTAGAGCAGTTTCTCTTGGTTCTGAGAAGCAGGCCTTTTGGAATGCCTCTCTTCAGCGGCCACGGGTGGTGGCTTTCGAAGTGCAGTAAGGTGTTTGTTGCTGTCGGTTTCCGGAATAATGTGCTCTCCAACAGGCCCGTTGTTGTTTTAGAAATTTTGATGTCGAGAAACGTTATGGTGTTCAATTGTATCTCGCTTGTGAAAAATAGACCCAAATCATTTATATTAAGTATTTTTACGAATTCTTCAAACTCAGTTGAATTTCCAGACCACAAGATGAATATGTCGTCGATATATCTCAACCAGAGATCAACTATGGCGGTCCATCTCTGGTTGGTCCCTGTAAAGACGGTCTTTTCCTCCCACCAGCCCAGGCAGAGATTCGCATAACTGGGGGTGCATGGGCTCCCCATTGCGGTCCCCCTGAGCTGGTGGGAGTACTTACCGTCAAACAGGAAAAAGTTGTGTTTCAAAATAAATTCGATGTCCAGAACAAATGTATTATGTCGACGATACTGGGAACCACGTTGTTCCAGAAAAGGTTGACTGCAGTGAGGCCCCCCTCATGTGGTTTAGATGTATACAACGCCTCAACATCAAGGCTTGCTAATAACACTGTTTCTGGAACATGGATCCCGTCAAGATGTCGAAGGACATCTGTGGTGTTCTGCACATAAGACGGGAGAGCCTCCACAAATGGGCGTAAGATGGTATCAACGTATTGGCTAGCATTTTGGGACAGGCTCTCTATCCCTGAAACGATGGGGGGGGTCCTTTTAAAGGGGAAATTCCCTTATGAATTTTAGAGATGGCATAAAATGTAGCTGTTTGTGGGTGTTTAGGTAGAAGAATGTCGTGTTCTCTCAGGCTTATCACTCGATCTCTAATGGCATGTTCAAGCAGAAGCCTTAATTCCTGAAGTTAAGTGTCTGTGGGATCCCTATCCATCTATCTATAGCTTTTGCTGTCTCTGAGTAGTGATAGACACATTTCTCTGTATGATGACTTGTCCAAAAGGACGATGTTTCCCCCCTTGTCAGAAGGTTTTATTATTAAATTCTCGTCTCCTTCTAACATTCGTAGGGCCTTCTTCTTATCTGGGGATAGATTTTGAGCGTGAAACTTTTTCTTGTAGGATAGTGCCGTCAGATCTTCTACCACTAGGGTTTCAAAGGTATCTATGTATGGGCACTCGCAATTTGGCAAGGTGCTAGTACTTTTTGGTCTAAACGATGTGAATGGACCCTCTCCTACTGGGCGTTCTGCCTCATTGGATAATTCTTCCAAATCATTTAGTGCATCTATATCATTTGCACTGAGGCCATATTCTGCCGCTTTTTCCTTTTTCTGTATCTCAAAATATTTTCGCCATCTTAGTTTCCTAAGAAATAGTGAAATGTCTTTTTTCCAGGAAAATAATTCGAAGCGTTGCATTGGGACAAGTGACAGCCCTTTACTGTGGACACTTTTTTCTTCTTTAGACAGGTTTCTGCTTGAAAGGTTAATGATTAGAGATGAGCGAGCACCAAAATGCTCGGGTGCTCGTTACTCGAGACAAACTTTTCGCGATGCTCGAGGGTTCGTTTCGAGTAACGAACCCCATTGAAGTCAATGGGCGACCCGAGCATTTTTGTATATCGCCGATGCTCGCTAAGGTTTCCATTTGTGAAAATCTGTGCAATTCAAGAAAGTGATGGGAACAACACAGCAACGGATAGGGCAGGCGAGGGGCTACATGTTGGGCTGCATCTCAAGTTCACAGGTCCCACTATTAAGCCACAATAGCGGCAAGAGTGGGCCCCCCCCCACCCAACAACTTTTACTTCTGAAAAGCCCTCATTAGCAATGCATACCTTTGCTAAGCACCACACTACCTCCAACAAAGCACAATCACTGCCTGCATGACACTCCACTGCCACTTCTCCTGGGTTACATGCTGCCAACCCCCCCCCTTCCCCCCTGCACGACGCAGTGTCCACAGCGCACACCAAAGTGTCCCTGCGCAGCCTTCAGCTGCCCTCATGCCACACCACCCTCATGTCTATTTATAAGTGCGTCTGCCATGAGGAGGAACCGCAGGCACAGACTGCAGAGGGTTGGCACGGCTAGGCAGCGACCCTCTTTAAAAGGGGCGGGGCGATAGTCCACAATGCTGTACAGAAGCAATGAGAAATCCAATCCTGTGCCACCTCCATCAGGAGCTGCACACGTGGGCATAGCAATGGGGAACCTATGTGCCACACACTATTCATTCTGTCAAGGTGTCTGCATGCCCCAGTCAGACCGCGTTTTTTTATAAATAGTCACAGGCAGGTACAACTGGGAATCCCCAACTCCGCAATAGGAATTCCGTGTGCACCCACAGCATGGGTGGCTCCCTGGAACCCACCGGCTGCACATAAATGTATCCCATTGCAGTGCCCTGGACAGCAGAGCTAACGTCAGATTAAATGCAGGTGGGCTTCGGCCCACAAAGCATGCCCCAGTCAGACTGGGGTTCTTTAGAAGTGGACAGATGCATTTACAACTCCCTGTGGACCCACAGCATGGGTGGGTGCCAGGAAGCCACCGGCGGTACATTAATATATCCCATTGCATTGCCCATCACAGCTGAGGTAATAATGTCATGTTTAATGCAGGTGGGCTTCGGCCCACACTGCATGCCCCAGTCAGACTGGGGTTCTTTAGAAGTGGACAGATGCATTTACAACTCCCTGTGGACCCACAGCATGGGTGGCTCCCTGGAACCCACCGGCGGTACATAAATATATCCCATTGCAGTGCCCAACACAGCTGATGTTACGTCAGCTGTGATGCAGGTGGGCAAAAAATTAATTGGATTACACTGTAGGTGAGGGCCCCAAAAAATTGGTGTACCAGCAGTACTAATGTACCTGAGAAAAATTGCTCATGCCCAACCAAGAGGGCAGCTGAAACCCATTAATCGCTTTGGTTAATGTGGCTTAACTGGTAACTAGGCCTGGAGGCAGCCCAGTTAAAATAAAAATTGGTTCAGGTGAAAGTTTCAACGCTTTAATAAGCATAGAAACGTATAAAAATTGTTTAGAAAAATTATATGACTGAGCCTTGTGCGCCTAAGAAAAATTGCCCGTTCGGCGTGATTATGTGAGGTTTCAGCAGGAGGAGCAGGCGGAGCAGGAGGAATATTATACACAGATTGATGAAGCAAAAAGGTCCCCATTTTGGATGCTGATAGAGAACGATGCTTCCATCTGCGGGTGCAGCCTACGTATTGTTTAGGTATCGCTGCTGTCCGCTGGTGGAGAAGAGAAGTCTGGGGAAATCCAGGCTTTGTTCATCTTCATGAGTGCAAGCCTGTCGGCACTGTCGGTTGACAGGTGGGTACGCTTATCCGTGATGATTCCCCCAGCCACACTAAACACACTCTCTGACAAGACGCTAGCCGCAGGACAAGCAAGCACCTCCAGGGCATACAGCGCGAGTTCAGGCCACGTGTCCAGCTTCGACACCCAGTAGTTGTAGGGGGCAGAGGCGTCACCGAGGACGGTCGTGCGATCGGCTACGTACTCCCTCACCATCCTTTTACAGTGCTCCCGCCAACTCAGCCTTGACTGGGGAGCGGTGACACAGTCTTGCTGGGGAGCCATAAAGCTGGCAAAGGCCTTGGATAATGTTCCCCTGCCTGCGCTGTACATGCTGCCTGATCTCTGCGCCTCCCCTGCTACCTGGGCCGCGGAAATGCGCCTTCGGCCACTAGCGCTGTCGGATGGGAAGTTTACCAACAGTTTGTCCACCAGCGCCCTGTGGTATAGCATCATTCTCAAACCCCTTTCCTCTTCGGGAATGAGAGTGGAAAGGCTCTCCTTATACCGTGGGTCGAGCTGTGTGTACACCCAGTAATCCGTAGTGGCCAGAATGCGTGTAACGCGAGGGTCACGAGAAAGGCATCCTAACATGAAGTCAGCCATGTGTGCCAGGGTACCTGTACGCAACACATGGCTGTGCTCACTAGGAAGATCACTTTCAGGATCCTCTTCCTCCTCCTCCTCCTCCTCCTCCTCTGGCCATACACGCTGAAAGGATGACAGGCAAGCTGCATCTGTACCCTCAGCAGTGGGCCAAGCTGTCTCCTCCCCCTCCTCCTCAATGCGCTAAAATATAGACATGAGGGTGCTCTGACTATCCAGCGACATACTGTCTTTCCCCGCCTCCGTTTCCAAGCGCAAAGCGTCTGCCTTTATGCTTTGCAGGGTACTTCTCAAGAGGCATAGCAGAGGAATGCTGACGCTAATGATTGCAGCATCCCCGCTCAGCATCTGGGTAGACTCCTCAAAGTTTCCAAGGACCTGGCAGATGGCTGCCAACCAGGCCCACTCTTCTGTAAATAATTGAGGAGGCTGACTCCCACTACGCCGCCCATGTTGGAGTTGGTATTCCGCAATAGCTCTACGCTGCTCATAGAGCCTGGCCAACATGTGGAGCGTAGAGTTCCACTGTGTGGGCATGTCGCACAGCAGTCGGTGCACTGGCAGATTAAACCGATGTTGCAGGGTCCGCAGGGTGGCAGCGTCCGTGTGGGACTTGCGGAAATGTCCGCAGAGCTGGCGCACCTTTCCAAGCAGGTATGACAAGTATGGGTAGCTTTTCATAAAGTGGTGAACCACCAAATTAAACACATGGGCCAGGCATGGCACGTGCGTGAGGCTGCCGAGCTGCAGAGCCGCCACCAAGTTAGGGCCGTTGTCACACACGACCATGCCCGGTTGGAGGCTCAGCGGCGCAAGCCAGGGGTCGGTCTGCTCTGTCAGATCCTGCAGCAGTTCGTGGGCCGTGTGCCTCTTTTCTCCTAAGCTGAGTAGCTTCAGCACTGCCTGCTGACGCTTGCCCACCGCTGAGCTGCCATGCCGCGCGACACCGACTGCTGGCGACGTGCTGCTGCTGACACATCTTGATTGCGAGACAGAGGTTGCGTAGGAGGAGGAGGGTGGTTTAGTGGAGGAAGCAAACACCGCCGCAGATACCACCACCGAGCTGGGGCACGCAATTCGGGGGGTGGGTAGGACGTGAGCGGTTCCAGGCTCTGACTCTGTCCCAGCCTCCACTAAATTCACCCAATGTGCCGTCAGGGAGATATAGTGGCCCTGCCCGCCTGTGCTTGTCCACGTGTCTGTAGTTAAGTGGACCTTGGCAGTAACCGCGTTGGTGAGGGCGCGTACAATGTTGCGGGAGACGTGGTCGTGCAGGGCTGGGACGGCACATCGGGAAAAGTAGTGGCGACTGGGAACCGAGTAGTGCGGGGCTGCCGCCGCCATCATGCTTTTGAATGCCTCCGTTTCCACAAGCCTATAAGGCAGCATCTCCAGGCTGATCAATTTGGCAATGTGCACGTTTAACGCTTGAGCGTGCGGGTGCGTGGCGGCGTACTTGCGCTTGCGCTCAAACAGTGGCGCTAGCGACATCTGGACGCTGCGCTGAGAGACATTGCTGGATGGGGCCGAGGACAGTGGAGGTGAGGGTGTGGGTGCAGGCCAGGAGACGGTAGTGCCTGTGTCCTGAGAGGGGGGTTGGATCTGAGTGGCAGGTTGGGGCACAGGGGGAGAGGCAGTGGTGCAAACCGGAGGCGGTGAACGGCCTTCGTCCCACCTTGTGGGGTGCTTGGCCATCATATGCCTGCGCATGCTGGTGGTGGTGCCTCCCCAGCTGATTTTGGCACAACAAAGGTTGCACACCACTGTTCGTCGGTCGTCAGGCGTCTCTGTGAAAAACTGCCACACCGTAGAGCACCTTGACCTCTGCAGGGTGGCATGGCGCGAGGGGGCGCTTTGGGAAACAGTTGGTGGATTTTTCGGTCTGGCCCTGCCTCTACCCCTGGCCACCGCACTGGCTCGGCCTTTGTCCACACCCTGACTTGGGCCTCCGCGTCCTCGCCCGCGTCCACGTCCTCTAGGCCTACCCCTACCCCTCAGCATGCTGTATTACCAGTAATGCAGAAACAGAACGCTGTAATTAAATGTGCCGCTTATTGGCCTGTGGTTGGAGGCTGACTTTGCTTACGGAACGCCAGGAAATAATTTGGCGCAAGCCTGCTGTAACACTTAGCTGGCTGCATATGATTTTGTAGAACTACTTCAACCAGCACAGACAGACCCAGAACACTGAGTGCAGTCACAGGCAGGCCAAATAGATTTTTTGCCCAATATTTTTTAGAAAAGGCCCACTGCCTATATTCAATGAATATGTCTTCTGTCCCTGGAGTATGTCACAGAACTGCAGAGTGTTGCACTGTGGACTGCAATACAGCAGTGATTTCACAGCCCAGACAGAGCCAGGAAATAATTTGGCGCAAGCCTGCTGTAACACTTAGCTGGCTGCGTATGATTTTGTAGAACTACTACACCCAGCACAGACAGACCCAGAACACTGAGCGCAGTCACAGGCAGGCCAAATAGATTTTTTGCCCAATATTTTTTAGAAAAGGCCTACTGCCTATATTCAATGAATATGGCTTCTGTCCCTGCCTCCGCACTTCTGTCCCTGGAGTATTACTGCAGGGTGCAATGCTCTGCACGGCCGATATACCAAAAAAAACACTGCACAAAGCAGCCTCCACAGCACTGCACACGGTTAGATGTGGCCCTAAGAAGGACCGTTGGGGTTCTTGAAGCCTAAAATACTCCTAACGCTCTCCCTATAGCAGCTCCAAGAAGATAGCACTTTCCCTGATCTCTGTCAGAACGCATCTGTGGCGAGCCGCGGTGGGGCCGATTTTTATACTCGGGTGACACCTGATCTCGCCAGCCACTCACAGCAGGGGGGTGGTATAGGGCTTGAACGTCGCAGGGGGAAGTTGTAATGCCTTCCCTGTCTTTCAATTGGCCAGAAAAGCGCGCTAACGTCTCAGAGATGAAAGTGAAAGTAACCCGAACATCGCGTGGTGCTCGTTACGAGTAACGAGCATCTCGAGCACGCTAATACTCGAACGAGTATCAAGCTCGGACAAGTACGTTCGCTCATCTCTATTAATGATCTGTAATTGCTGGTTTATCGTCTGAGCCTCATTCACTTCTTTGTTTGTGGTGAACGTATCCATACACTGTAAAGGAAGGCACATTCAAACTTTTCAAGTTGGCGAGACACGGGACCATGTCCCCGGAATTTTTTTGGATTGCATTGCATTAGTAGTTGCATTTTTCCCAGTAATCCGGACCCCTGACTTTGTCAGCAAGTTACCACCTTCTTCCGGAGTTGCCATTACATGCAGCGTGTTGTCTTTGTGCACCAACAACTTGGTGGGAAATCCCCATCTGTAGGGAATATTCGCTGCTCTCAATGATGTGGTGATGCTGGAAAAAGCCTTTCTGCTTTGGATTGTAAATGCCGAAAGATCCGCATAAATTTGAATATTGAAGTAGGGAGATGGTAAAGTGATTGTGTTCCTCACTGCATACATTAGCGCTTCCTTAATGTGAAAAAAGTGGACTCTTGCTATTACATCACGTGGAGTCGCTTCTGATAAAAAATTCAGTTTAGGAAGTCTATGTGCCCTATCAATTATGCGCTCTTGGTCTGAGGTATTTGGCAAAAGAGTCGCAATGAAAGTAGAAAGATATTTTTTCAATTCGGATTGACCGATACTCTCAGGGACGCCCCTTAGTTTGATATTATTCCTCCTGTTTCTGTCCTCTAGATCCACCAACTTCTGTTTAATAGAGGATACATCTTCCTCCAAAGCATAATGCGCATCAATTAAATTATTATGTGAGGTGGAGAACTCTGCCATTTTATTTTCAATATGGTCGGTGCGCTCCCCTATTTCCTGGAGCGAGTGGTAAAATGCAGGGAAAATATGCTTTATATCTTTTTGTAGTGACCCTCTCAGGGATACAATCATATTGTTTATGAATTCCTCTGACGCAGGAGAGTTAGATGAAGGGACAGCAGAAAGTCAGTCCTCTTCCTCATCAGAACCCTGTTGCAGGGAGAGAGGGGTATAGAGCCTGTGCTTTTGTTTCTCTGGGCTCAGAGAGGGAGAGGAGGGCTGGGGGGAGGGGCTGGAGTGTGCAGATGTGGCCATTTTAGATTGCTGAATACTTAATGAAAGTTCCCCTTCGGCTCCTAATCCTTCCATTACTTTTGCCCTCTCCTGGGGGGGGGGGGCTCCATAATGTGTCTGCTTATTTGCAGCTCAGCTTCCACCTCCCTCCTCTCACTCACCCCACACGTTGCTGACCTCCTCTGTGGGCTCAATTGCAGTGAGAGACCAGCGGCAGCAGAAACATCTTATGCAGCATTGGCTGTGTGAGGACTCCCTACTCCCTCCTCTCCAGATGAAGAGACAGCAGGGGAGGAAGGTCCCCGAGAGCTTGCAGGCCGCTGTTTTGCCCTCACAGGGAAAAAATCAAAAACCCTCTGCGGCGGCACCTTGAAGGCTCTCCTTTTCGGCATGCTGGTATGTCAGAAGCAGGCACTCTTCACTTGCAGGAAGAAAAACCGCTGGGTCTGCTTTCAATGTCGCTTTAGGCTGGGGTAAAGTAGGAGCTCAGCTCAATGTGACTGTCTCCACCATCAGTCAGGCCACGCCCGTAGGGGTGTAGTTTTTTAAAATGGGGTCACTTGTGGGAGTATCTATCATTTTGACTCCTATGAGCCTTTCCAATCTTGGCTTGGTGTAGGAAAACAAAGTGTTCCTCAAAATGCTGAAAAGTAATGTTAAATTTGTACATCTCCTAAATGGTTAAAAAAAAGCGAAAGTGTTTCCAATGTGCGCCCAAAATAAAATAAACGGATGGAAATAGATATCTTAACAAAAATTTCTATATTATGTTTGCACATATTTGAGATATTGCAGTTGGAAATGGGGAAAAATGATGATTTTTTTCAAAATTATCTCAATTTTGGCGCTTTTAATAAATATACACAAATTCTATCGGTCCTTTTTTTTCCGCCTAAATGAAGTACAACATGTGGCGAAAAAACAATGTCAGAATCGCTTGGATATGCAAACCTTTCTGGTGTTTTTCCATGTTAAAGTGACACATGTCAGATCTGCAAAATTTGGCCTGGTCATTAAAGGGGTTGTCCCGCGGCAGCAAGTGGGGTTATGCACTTCTGTATGGCCATATTAATGCACTTTGTAATATACATCGTACATTTAATATGAGCCATACTGAAGTTATATACTCACCTTCCCTGCGCTGGCGTCCCTGTCTCCATGGCTCCGTCTAATTTCAGCGGCTAATCACCCGATTAGACGCATCTGCGCAGAAGGGTCTTCTCCCTTCTGGTCGGTCCGGGCACGAGCAGCGTTCTGGCTCCGCCCCCTTCTACGCGTCATCGCATAGCTCCGCCCCGTCATGTGTGCCGATTCCAGCCAATCAGGAGGCTGGAATCGGCAATGGACCGCACAGAGCCCACGGTGCACCATGGGAGAAGAACCGCGGTGCATCGTGGGTGAAGATCCCGGCGGCCATCTTGGAGGAAAAGAAGGAAGAAGTTGCAGACAGGGGATTCGGGTAAGTAATTTTTTTTTTTTTATTTCAACACATCGCTTGGGTTTGTCCTGCGCTGTACTATGTTGCCTATGCAAAAAAAAAAAAAACCCGTTTTGGCGCGGGACAACCCCTTTAAGGCACAAACAGGCTTGGTCACTAAGGGGTTAAGGCTTGCCAAGTTTCCTTTTCTTTTGCCTCCAAAATTTAGTCAAATGCAGGATCCGCACTTTCTTTGTTTTTTACTTCAAGCTCATAATGTTGGGGTGGAGTTGGAACTGGTAAACTATCTGAATGTGGACTAGGTTGAAAAGCAGATGGAAGATTCGGGTATTGAACTGTTCTAGAGATGAGCGAACGTACTCAGATAGGCACTACTCGTCCGAGTAATGTGCCTTATCCGAGTACCGCTGTGTTCGTGCTGAAAGATTTGGGGCGCTCCGCTGCTGACAGGTGAGTCGCAGCGGGGAGCGGGGCAGAGCGGCCGGGAGAGAAGGAGAGAAAGATCTCCCCTTCGTTCCTCCCCGCTCTCCCCTGCAGCTCCCCGCTCCGCAGCGCGTGCCGAATCTTTCAGCACGAGTACAGCGGTACTCGGATAAGGCACATTACTCGGACGAGTAGTGCTTATCCGAGTACGTTCGCTCATCTCTAAACTGTTCCTGTTTTCTTCATTGAGAATCCTGCCTTACAGGTGGAGTCCAGCAGAATTAGCCGTCATCTGCCATAGGCACAACAAAAACCATAGATCTTTTTTTTTTTTAAGCCGTTTTTGTAGTTTAATGGAACATGAGTTGCAATATATATGTGGAGCCCATGACTTATTCTGGTCCCCTACTATTATACCAAAATTATGATGATAGGCAGTCATCACAAAAAGTGTCAGATTGTGTTTTTTGTGATGAAAATGTTATTTTACCACAAATGTAACAACAATTACTCACTTAATTTATACATTTTTGTGGCATTTTGATATAGCAAATGTTACACTTCAAAAGCACTCCAAAACCAGATATTCTTAACCCCTTAACGACCAGGCCATAGTGTTTTTACGTCCTCCCGAAGTGGGCTTTATTCTCTGAGGACGTAAAAACATGCTTCCTGCAGAGAATAATGCCCCTCGGGCTGTGGACGTGACAGCTCCATGCTGTCGGTGTCCGCAGGTAGCTGACAGCATGGAGCTGTCATCCCGGGCTGTTCGGACATCCCCCCGGCATTGCGATCGGCGCTATGCAATGGATAGCGCCGATCGCAAAAAAAGTAAATAAAAGTACACAAAAGTTAAAGATTCAGCTGCTCTGATGGATCGGATCCATCGGAGCAGCTGAAATTACTCACCCAGGTCCGGCACGCTGCTCCCCGCTCTCCTGCTGCTCCGGGGCCCGAAGCCGATCTTCTGCGCATGCGCGCCAGGCGGCATTACGTCAGCCGCATGCGCAGAAGGCCCGGCGGCGCGGGAGATTTAAAATCTCCTGGCTCCCGGCTACCTACAGGAGGCAGGAGATGTCAGCGGGGACTGTGGTGAGCGGTCCCCGGTACCGCGATCGCCGTTATCCAATGGTTAGCGGCGATCGCAAAAAAGTTAAAAAAAAGTTTTTAAAAAGTCAGTTTTACCTCCCCTCACGGATCGGATCCATGAGGGGAGGTGAAAATACTCACCCCCAGTCCTCAGCGGTGTCCCGATGTCCCGGGACCCGAATCCCCGTCTGCGCATGCGCGCCCGATGATTGACATCGGGCGCGTGCACAGACAGGCTCGAGCCCCGGGGAATTTAAAATCCGTCTGCTCCTGGCTGCCATGTGTAGCTAGGAGCAGAGAGATTATACCGGGGACATGATGTAAAGTGAAAAAAAAGTGTAAAAAAGTAAAAAAATAAAAAAAAAGTAAAAAAAAGTTTTTAAAAGTTTAAAAAGCGTACGTTTCATCTCCCCTCATGGATCATATCCGTGAGGGAGGATGAAAGTACGTACCTAAGGCCCCCAGATCTATCCGCGGACCTTACCACAGCTTCTGCACACGCGCCCGTCGCCAAAATGGCGGGCGCATGCGCAAAAGCTGTGGATTGCCAGGATAATTTAAATTCTCCCTGCTCCTGGCTACAAAACGTAGCCAAGAGCATGGAGATTTAATGGGGGTCCGCGGTGAGCGGTTCCTGGTCACGTGTTCGCCATTATCCAATAATGCCGATCACGTAAAAGGAAAAAAAAAAAATTTTAAGTTTCATCTCCCCTCACTGATGCGATCGGTGAGAGGAGATGAAACTTTTTACCGGAGGCCTGCGTATTTGAACCCCGACGCGATCTTCCTCCGTGGACCTTCCCGAATTCTGCACATGCGATTGCCGGCAAAAAGCCGGACACATGCGCAGGAGTCGGGGAGCCCAGGAAATTTAAAATCTCCTTGCTCCCAGCGACCAACGGTCACAGAGAGCCTGGAGCAGTGACGGGTGGCCTCGTTGAGCGGTCCCCGGTCACGTGATAAAAAGGTAGCGATCTACCTTAGGTCGGTCTCACAGGAATTACGGATTCTGCATGCGTCTGATCCATGGTAATACGCAGATCAATCGCATTGGATTACACAATTCCGCTCACATTAGCGGGTCGGAATTGCGTAATCCACTTGCAGAAAAGAGAACGCAGCAGGTTCTATTTTACTGCAGATATCGGCAACATAGAGCCCATTGTGCTCCATGGTCGCGGATATACCCGCAGCCCATACGCAACTACATTGTATACGGGCTGCCGGTACCCACGTCATCGCTAAGCGATGGTGCGGGAAATACAAACAAAGGTGTACTGTGCATGACCGCCTGTGTGAGTAGGCAGTTATGCGCAGTACATTACGCGGCCGTACGCAGGGTCACAGCCGGGCTCACAGATGGGATCCGCTGCGTGCCTCCGCAAGCGGATTCCGCCTGCACCCGCGTGAGCCCGGCGATATTCAGACCGCTACCTGTGATACGTATTTTACAAGAAGCCCCGGGAACGCTCGCCTTCCTGCAGTTCCAGGAGCACCTTGTTGAGCGCCTTCTGTGTGAGACCGCCGCACCTCATCAAGCTTACGGAGACTCACGGAACGCCACTTTTTACACCCCATACCCGCCACTGAGGTCATGAAATACCCCCAAAAAGCATGAGAGGAGGGGGGGATACCCGGTTTTTTTGCCCCATGGGCCCATTCCAACCAGCCTCCGTAATTACCCCTGTCTTCGGAAATACTACACAGTTCACATTTTTACTTTTATCTAAGATTTGCGAACGCCAAAAAGGGCGCGGAGGGGGAGGGGGGGGGATTTTTAGGGAGTCAATCCTTATTCTGTACAAATAAGCAATAGGGCCTGGAATTTATTCAGTTGTGCCCTAAAATCCAACAGGTGTTCCGTCCTTTATAGGCCTTGCCATGCGTCCTGTAAGTAGATTAGGGCCACAATAGGTATGTTTCTGAACTCGGGACAAACGGGGGTATCCATTTTGGGGTGAACGTCTTCATTCCTATGTGCACTGTACAAAAAAACTGTTTTTAAATTTAAAAAATTGCCAAAAAAATTGAAAATCGTAACTTTTTCCTTCTGCTTTGCTTAGATTCATTCAAATACTGTGGGGTCAAAATACGCAGTACACCATTAGATGAATTCATTAAGGGGTCTAGTTTTCAAAATGGGGTCATTTGAGGGGGTTCTTTATAGTTTTGGCAGCTCAATGGCTCTATAAGTGGGCAATGGGGCCTGAAATTTATTCAGTGGTACCCTGAAATCCAACGGGTATTCCTTTCATTGTAGGCCTAGCCATGGGTCCTGTAAGTCTATTAGGGCCACAATGGGTATGTTTCTGAACACGGGACAAACAGGGGTATCCATTTTGGGGTGAAAGCCTTCATTTATATGTGTGCTGTACAAAAAAAACTGTTTTTAAATTGACACAATAATCAAATTTGTTTCCTTTTGCTTTGCTTGAATTTATTCAAAAACTGTGGGGTCAAAATATGCAGTACATCCCTAGATAAATTCGTTAAGGGGTCTAGTTTTCAAAATGGGGTCATTTGTGGGGGTTCTATATGGTTTTGGGCGCTCAAGAACTCTACAAGTGGGCAATGGGGCCTAAAAGGACTTCAAGCAAAATCTATGTTCTGAAAGCCACCGATTACTCCTTTTATTTTGGGCCCCGTTGTGCATGCGGACATAAGATTAGGGCCACAATGGGTATATTTCTGAAAACAGCACAAACAGGGGTATCCATTTTGGGGTGTACGTCTTCCTTCATATGTGTGCTGTACAAAAAAAGCTGTTTTTAAAATGACAGAATTGCCAAAAAACAAAAATCCAAATTTTTTCCTTTTGCTTTGCTTGAATTTATTCAAAAACTGTGGGGTCAAAATACGCAGTACACCCCTAGATAAATTCGTTAAGGGGTCTAGTTTTCAAAATGGGGTCATTTGTGGGGGTTCTCTATGGTTTTGGGCGCTCAAGAACTCTACAAGTGGGCAATGGGGCCTAAAAGGACTTCAAGCAAAATTTGTGTTCCGAAAGCCACCGGTCGCTCCTTTCATTTTGGGCTCCGTTGTGTATCCAGACATAAGATTAGGGCCACAATGGGTATGTCTCTGAACACGGGACAAACAGGGGTATCCATTTTTGGGTGCAAGTCTTCCTTCATATGTGTACTGTACAAAAAAAGCTGTTTTTAAAATGACAGAATTGCCGAAAAAACGAAAATCACAACTTTTTTCCTTTTGCTTGGTTTGAATTCATTCAAAAACTGTGGGGTCAAAATATGCAGTACACCCCTAGATAAATTCCTTAAGGGGTCTAGTTTTCAAAATGGGGTCATTTGTGGGGGTTTTCTATGGTTTTGGGCGCTCAAGAACTCTACATGTGTGCTATGGGGCCTAAAAGGACTTCAAGCAAAATTTCTGTTTTGAAAGACACTGACTACTCCTTTCATTTTGGGCCCCGTTGTGGACTCAGATATAACAATAGGGCCACAATGGGTATATTTCTGAACACGGGAGAAATAGGGGTATCCATTTTGGGGTGTAAATCCTGATTTTCATGTATACTATAGGAAAAAAATATGTCTTTAAAATGACAGATTTGCAAAAATATGAAATTTTACTTTTTCTCCTCTAAATTGAATTAATTCCTGAAAAAAAACTGTGGGGTCAAAATACTCATGACACCCCTCAGTGAATACACTAAGGGGTGTAGTTTTTAAAATGAGGTTATTTGGGGGGGTATCTATTATTCTGACACTCATGAGCCTTTCCAATCTTGGCTTGGTATAGGAAAACAAAGTGTTCCTCAAAATGCTAAAAAGTAATGTTAAATTTGTATGTCTCCCAAATGGTTAAAAAACAACGAAAATTTTTCCAATGTGCGCCCAAAATAAAGTAAACGGGTGCAAATATAAATCTTAGCAAAAATTTCTATATTATGTTTGCACATATTTAAGATATTGCAGTTGGAAATGTAAAAAAATGACGATTTTTTCAAAATTTTCCCAATTTTGGCGCTTTTAATAAATAAACACAATTTCTATCGGTCTATTTTTTCCGCCTAAATGAAGAACAACATGTGGCGAAAAAACAATGTCAGAATCGCTTGGATATGCAAAACCTTTCTGGTGTTTTTCCATGTTAAAGTGACACATGTCAGATTTGCAAAATTTGGCCTGGTCATTAAGGCGCAAACAGGCTTGGTCACTAAGGGGTTAAAAAAAGAAAACAGAAACAATATGAAACTCAGTCATAATAACTAGAGATGAGTGTGCACCAAAATGCTCGGGTGCTCGTTACTCGGGACGAAAATTTCACGATGCTCGAGGGTTCGTTTCGAGAAACGTACCCCATTGAAGTCAATGGGCGACTCAAGCATTTTTGTATTTCGCCGATGCTCGCTAAGGTTTCCATTTGTGAAAATCTGGGCAATTCAAGAAAGTGATGGGAATGACACAGAAACAGATAGGGCAGGCGAGGGGCTACATGTTGGGCTGCATCTCAAGTTCCCAGGTCCCACTATTAAGCCACAATAGCGGCAAGAGTGCCCCCCCCTCCCAACAATTTTTACTTCTGAAAAGCCCTCATTAGCAATGCATACCTTAGCTAAGCACCACACTACCTCCAACAAAGCACAATCACTGCCTGCATGACACTCCGCTGCCACTTCTCCTGGGTTACATGCTGCCCACCCCCACCCCCCACCCCCGCACGACCCAGTGTCCACAGCGCACACCAAAGTGTCCCTGCGCAGCCTTCAGCTGCCCTCATGCCACACCACCCTCATGTCTATTTATAAGTGCGTCTGCCATGAGTAGGAACCGCACGCACACACTGCAGAGGGTTGGCACGGCTAGGCAGCGACCCTCTTTAAAAGGGGCGGGGCGATAGCCCACAATGCTGTACAGAAGCAATGAGAAATATAATCCTGTGCCACCGCCATCAGGAGCTGCACACGTGGGCATAGCAATGGGGAACCTATGTGCCATGCCCCAGTAAGACCGCGTTTTTTTATAAATAGTCACAGGCAGGTAAAACTCCGCAATTGGAATTCCGTGTGCACCCACAGCATGGGTGGCTCCCTGGAACCCACCGGCTGTACATAAATGTATCCCATTGCAGTGCCCTGGACAGCAGAGCTAACGTCAGATTAAATGCAGGTGGGCTTGGGCCCACACTGCATGCCCCAACCAGACTGGGGTTTTTAATTCATAGACACAGGCAGGTACAACTCCCTATTGTGAAGTACGTGTGGACCCACAGCATGGGTGGCTCCCTGGAACTCACCAGCGGTACATAAATATATCCCATTGCAGTGCCCAGCACAGATAAGGTAATGTCATGTTTAATGCAGGTGGGCTTCGGCCCACACTGCATGCTCCAGTCAGACTGGGGTTCTTTAGAAGTGGACACATGCAGTTACAACTCCGTGTGGACCGACAGCATGGGTGGGTGCCAGGAACCCACCAGCGGTACATAAATATATCCCATTGCAGTGCCCAGCACAGCTGAGGTAATGTCAGGTTTAATGCAGGTGGGCAAAAAATTAATTGGATTACACTGTAGGCGAGGGCCCCAAAAAATTGGTGTACCAACAGTACTAATGTACCTCAGAAACATTGCCCATGCCGAACCAAGAGGGCAGGTGAAACCCATTAAATCGCTTTGGTTAATGTGGCTTAATTTGTAACTAGGCCTGGAGGCAGCCCAGTTAAAATAAAAATTGGTTCAGGTGAAAGTTTCAACGCTTTAATGAGCATTGAAACGTATAAAAATTGTTTACAAAAGTTATATGGCTGAGCCTTGTGGGCCTAAGAAAAATTGCCAGTTCGGCGTGATTACGTGAGGTTTCAGGAGGAGGAGCAGGAGGAGGAGGAGGAATATAATACACAGATTGATGAAGCTAAAAGGTCCCCGTTTTTTATGGTGATAGAGAACGAATCTTCCATCCGCGGGTGCAGTCTACTTATTGTTTAGGTATCGCTGCTGTCCGCTGGTGAAGAAGAGAATTCTGGGGAAATCCAGGCTTTGTTCATCTTGATGGGTGTTAGCCTGTCGGCACTGTCGGTTGACAGGCGGGTACGCTTATCTGTGATGATTCCCCCAGCCGCACTAAACACCCTCTCTGACAAGACGCTAGCCGCAGGACAAGCAAGCACCTCCAGGGCATACAGCGCTAGTTCAGGCCACGTGTCCAGCTTCGACACCCAGTAGTTGTAGGGGGCAGAGGCGTCACGGAGGACGGTCGTGCGATCGGCTACGTACTCCCTCACCATCCTTTTACCGTGCTCCCGCCTAGGACCTCTAGGTCCTCTAGGCCTACCCCTACCCCTCAGCATGGTGTATTACCTGTAGTGCAGAAACAGAACGCTGTAATTAAATGTGCCGCTTATTGGCCTGTGGTTGGAGGCTGACTTCGCTTACGGAACGCACAGCAGAGCCAGGAAAGAATTTTGCGCAAGCCTGTAGTGAGGCGTAGGTGCGTATGACTGAGCTAGTGGAATTCACAGCGCAGAAGCAGTCAAGTGTCCAAAGGCCACTAGTAGGCCTTAAGTGTTTTGCTTCTATTTTTTTAAAGGCTGATCTGAGACAGCAGACAGATACTGTAGGCAGCGTATATATGTATACTGTTTCCCTCTGGACGGGATGAAGGCGGTGATGTAACAGGCAACGCAGAGCCAGGAAAGAATTTTGCGCAAGCCTGCTGTAACACTTAGCTGCGTATTAATTAGGACTACTACCCCCAGCAGAGATGCAGTACACTGAGGACTGTCACAGGCAGCCCAAATATTTTTTTTTTCCCAAATTTTTTTGAAAAAGCCCACTGCCTATATAGACAGTATGTCTCTTTCACCTTTCCCACTGTCCCTGCCTCACCACTACTGGCCCTATACTATGTAAAATTACTGCAGACTGAGGACGCAATGCTCTGCACGGCCGATATACAAAAAAAAAAAAAAGTGCAACACTGCTAAAAGCAGCCTCAACAGTACTGCACACGGTCAGATGTGGCCCTAAGAAGGACCGTTGGGGTTCTTGAAGCCTAAAATAACTCCTAACACTCTCCCTATAGCAGCTCCGGCATCAGCAGCACTTTCCCTGATCTATGTCAGAACGCATCTGTGGCGAGCCGTGGGAGGGGCCGATTTAAATACTCGGGTGACACCTGATCTCGCCAGCCACTCACTGCAGGGGGGTGGTATAGGGCTTGAACGTCGCAGGGGGAGATTGTAATGCCTTCCCTGTCTTTCAATTGGCCAGAAAAGCGCGCTAACGTCTCAGAGATGAAAGTGAAAGTAACTCGAACATCGCGTGGTACTCGTCTCGAGTAACGAGCATCTCGAACACCCTAATACTCGAACGAGTATCAAGCTCGGACGACTACGTTCGCTCATCTCTAATAATAACATTTATTATCTTTATAACCTACAACATATGGAGAACGTTGTGTTATGTCAGTTGAGGGGTGTGACAACTCCCCCCCCCCCAAAAAAAATAAAAATGCAAACTCTAAAAAAATGACATGCCACTGTATCTCCACAGCAGGAGCTAATCGGTCATTTTTATGGTGATTTTTGAATTCGGCAGAAGGAAATACATAAGAATATGCTAATTGTGAGCCTGAAACAAAATCATCGTTGAGCAGTGTTATTATTGTCTGCAGATCTGCACTTACAGAATATCCACTGACAAACCACATAACAGAGTGAAGATCACATCTACAATTGTGGCTAGTACACGTGGCTACTGGATGTGTCACAGATAAGAGGAGAATTTTACAGGGTGTTATATTGGGGATGAGAAAAAGATTTGAGACTGGGGTAAAAGTGTTAAAGCTTATCTAGGAAAAACTGATCAAGAGTCGAGAAAAGCAAAATCTGTGAATACAAAGTAAACTTCCAGTAAATCAGCTGTTAAATTCCCAGAACTGTAGAAGTCTGGATTCATATGTGCACATTTTTTGTCACACATACAATATTGACCAGCCTACTTTTCAACTCCTGCTTTTTGTATCTACCTTTGGCTTACGCTGAGAAAGATACAAAAAAAGCTGCCAAAACCTGCACATGTGAGATGCTGTCCTGTACTCTCTTCATTATAATATCCAGTACTTGAGGAGTAAAAAGATCAAATATAATTTAAAGCATACTATATGTGAGAAAACATGTTAGTCATTCTATATTCATGCCTATAACAGACTACATAACAGATACAGTATATATCATACGGTAATTTCAGTGTTTCTAAGAAATGGTCTGGATGCTGAAATCTCACTGACTGAGAAAGTGAAGGAGCAGAAGTACTCAGCTATCTGCCAGTGGCACATATATTCTGTACACTTATATGTACGGTGCTGTGAGCAGGGGCATAAACAGCTTAACATGCACAAGGCGCAGCTTTGCACTTCTGCTCATTCGTGTTTGGGATCAGTTGGGTCTCAGCACCTGAACTGCCACTGATGAAAATGTTTGAGATGTCACTATGATATCTCAGAGGGCTTTTTCTTAGTTCAGTTACCCTTTTAGAAATATATCTATATCTGCAGGTTGATACGCATTTTTTCATGTATTTCTGCTTCATTTTTTTAAAATCACAGCAAAATATTTTATTTTCTTTTTTACTAGAAAAAACAAAGTTACAAACAAAACATTTAGGACATTTAAAAACATGAAGTGTAATGTGGTTACATTATATCACTGGAAGAGATGCACAGTTCTGTGAGTCCGGCCATCTGGTAGTGGCAGCAAAACATGACAAGTAGACGAGTAGTTCCTGACTTTTCTATTCAGAATCTGCAGCAATAATCAACATGTTGTGGATTTTAGGATCTGTAGCATGTTCTTTATATTTTCAGATTTTGTTCTCAAGCATGTGAATGGTATGTACACGTCACAATCCACTTGTATTACTGGCAGCATTGGGGCACAGAATGTGTGCCTACACCCAGCAGAATTCTGAGAGTGTGAACAGTGCCTTGTATGGGGTGTACCCTAAGCTGTTTGCTAGATAGGCTAATCCAGTGGTGACCAAACTTTTTTCAGCTATAGAGCCTTTTTTGAAGCAAAAAATTCTCATTGAGGCCCAAGGTGTATTTGGGGGAGGGGTTAGGGGCATGGCTTGTCATAACATATGGATGGGCTATTGATTTACATTATATTTTAAATTAACATGCTGTTGAATTAAATCCCGCACCACACGTCAATATCTGTACAGGTGTTTTGCAGATTTTTTCATTAGCGTGGGGATGAAATTTTGAAAATCCCATCAACTTTACTACTACAACTATTGTAAGTTCCGCAACAAATATTCTATGCGTAGTAATAGTGACCTCTATATTGGTGGCCTCAGTAGTAATAGTGACCCCTACAGTGACCCAAGTAGTAATATTGTTCCCTATAGTGGCCCCAGTAATAATAATGACACTTATATTGTCCCAGTATTAACAGTAACCCCCACAGTGGCCCAAGTAGTAATATTGTTCCCTTTAGTGGCCTCAGTAATAATAATGACACTTATATTTGTCCCAGTAGTAATAGTGACCCCTATCAGAGCCCCAGTATTCATAGTGACTCCTTTTTGCAGCCCCAGTAGTAATAATATTCTCCACAGTGGCCTCAGTAGTAATAGTGTCCCCTATAATGGCCCCAGTAGTAATAGCAACCCCTATTGAGGCCCCAGTAGAATTAATGACCCCTATTGTTGCCCAGTACTAATAGATGACCCCCATTGTGGCCCCAGTAGTAATAGGGGACCCTTATTTTGGCACCAGTAGTAATAGGTGACCCCTATTGCGGCCCCCATAGTAATAGCGTTCTTAAATGCATAGCAACACATATGATCAGAGTCAGCTAATGGAATCCACACAGATATGCAAACGCAGGTTCTGTTCCTCACTAGAGCCTGTTCAAACACTGCTACATTAGTGAGTAGAGAGGGTACACAGATTCTTGGTCGGAGGCCCTGATAGTCGCTCGTGGAACTCCAAGAGCTCTGTGGAGCACAATTTGGGAAACACTGGTTTAATCTCTTATCTACAAATTACAGAGTCAGAATGCGTAGCAAGCTTTTATTTTATATCTATGTATATAAAGACGAAAGCCCTCACTGACTTACTGACTGACTCACTGACTGACTCGCCAATAATTCTCCAACTTCCCAATGACGTAGTAACATGAAATTTGGCAAGAACATAGATTATGTCCAAAATAGGAAAAGTAAAGAGGTCCCAACTCGATTATTTAATTCTAGCGCAAAAGCATTAGCGTCAAAATTTTATGTACATTATCTAATTCTCTCACTTCCCAATGTCATAGAAACTAAAAATTTGGCACGAGCATTGATTATGTCATAAATAGGAAAAGCTAATAGGTCCTAACTGGATTATTCAATTCTAGCGTAAAAGAATTGGCATCCAAATTTTATGTACGGAATCTAATTCTCTCACTTCTTGGTATAATAAAAAGTTGAAATTTGTCACGAGCATTGATTATGTCATAAATAGGAAAAGATGATGGTTCCCAACTCGATTATTCAATTCTAAGCGCAAACAAATTAGCGTCCAAATTTTACGTACGGAATCTAATTCTCTCACTTCCCGATGTCATAAAAACTTGAAATTTGGCATGTGCATTGATTATGTCATAAATAGGAAAAGTTAATGGGTCCAAACTCGATTGTTCAATTTTAGGTGCAAAAGAATTAGCGTCCAAATTTTAAGTACGGAATCTAATTCTCTCACTTCCCGATGTCATAAAAACTTGAAATTTGACCCGAGCATTGATTATGTCATAAATAGGAAAAGCTAATGGATCCAAACTCGATTATTCAATTCTAAGCGCAAAAGAATTAGCGTCCAAATTTTACACACGGAATCTAATCCTCTCACTTCCCGGTGTCATAGAAATGGGAAATTTTGCACGGGCATTGATTATATCTTAAACAGGAAAAGCTAATAGGTCCCAACTCTATTATTTAATTCTATGCGCAAAAGAATTAGCATCCACATTTTACGTACGAAATCTAATTCTCCCACTTCTTGGTGTAATAGAAACTTGAGATTTGGCACGGGCATTGATTGTGTCATAAATATGAAAAGCTAATGGGTCCCAACTTTATTATTCAATACCAAGCGTGAAACAATTAGCGGCCAACTTTTACGTACGGAATCTAATTCTTTCACTTCCCGGTGTCATAGAAACTTGAAATTTGGCACAGGCATTGACTATGTCATAAATTGGAAAAGGAAATGGGTTCCAACTCGATTATTCAATTCTAAGCGCAAAAGAATTAGCGTCCAAATTTAACATACGTAATCTAATTTTTTCACTTCCTGATGTCAATTTATATAAAGGAAACATCGCATGGTTGCCTCCACGTGGTGTTTCCTGGGTAACGCAAAGACCCATGCAAAATGGTGAACATATTTTTTTTTCCCCAGGATCTCTAAAGTAACCACGACTTCATAAGATTTTCCATGTGAACACCAGATAAACACCAGTACCAAATTAACTCGGGCGAAGCCGTGTATATCAGCTAGTACTGTATATATTTACACCAGTCAGCCATTACATTAAAGGTATTAACAATATTACGGCTCAGTCAGATAGGCATTTGCTTTCTAAGCATTTTTTTGCCGCAAACGCACAAAAATTTGCGTGACCGAAGCAGACTGAAAAAAAAATGCACTTGGCTGTGTTTATGCACACATAAAGTGTGCTGACCATTATCCCTGCTGTGGCTGTGACAGCTGCAGCAGGGGATTACTTGGATGTGAAACCCCTGGATGCTGCTACATCCAGGGGTTTCACATTTAGTCAATGAGGCCAGTAGCAGCAGGAAGTCTCCTTGTCACTGAACACTGTGACAAGTGGACTCCTCACGGAGATTGAAAATCCTCCGCCACAGCTGTCACAGTTGTGGCAGATGACCGCAATGCTGTCCCATTGAATTCAATGGAGATGGCACCATTGAAAGCAGTGAGATGCTGGCAGCCCCTGCAGTAATTTTCGGTGAAGGGCTTTAAATATAAGCCCTTCCCTGAAAATTATCCCTGAAATGTGTAAAACATATATATATATATATATATATATATATATATATATATATATATATATATATATATATATACTCACGTCTCTGCAGCTGCTAGAGCTCAGGCGCATTCAGCCGCCTCTTCTGAACTGCTGTTAAAATCCCTGTCTGCTGAAAGGGCTGCCTCTGATTGGCTGAGCACTGTGACCAATCAGAGGCAGCACTCGGCTATTAAATGACAGCTTAGTGCTGTCTGTGACTGGTCACTGTGCTCAGCAAATCAGAGACAGCTCTTTCAGCAGCAGGGTTTTTAAACCCCCGCTGCTAAAAGCACTTCACAGCAGTTCAGGGTGAAGATGCGACTGGATGAGCCTGAGTCCCAGCAGCTGCGGTGAGGTGAATATATATATATATATGGGAGAACATTGCGCTTCTGTGCCACAGCTGTGACACAGGATCACAGTCTTCAATGTATGTTCTCAATTCTGACAGCAGCGCAGATACCCAACAGATCATCGCTAGTTGATGGAGGTAATTCTTCTATTCTGCCCTCCTCCATTGACATTAAATAGGCAGTCATTCATAAGTGAAAGTTTACCTGTTTACAAGAGCCAATTTGTTTTTCAGTTTGCATATAAAGACTGAACAATGCTTCTACTGATCTACCTAATCCTGATATTTCTGTCTCAGTATGGGGTCCTACCATAACTCCTAGGCAGTTTGCCTGTTATCTTGAGGTTATTTGTCTCAGATATTTCCTTTTAGTCCTTATATATCACCTGCACCCTAAAAACATCTTCAGGGTTCGCCCTTTTCTTACTGTGGAAATAGCAAAAACTTATATTTGCTCTAATTAATTCTCCTCTTGCTATTACTAGGTCTTAATCCATCTTCTTCCTGAACTCTCCCTTCTCTATAGTGTGTGCTGAATGTACTAATCAGGGTCATCTTCCTGTCCTCCACAATGTCTCCACCCTGTGATAGTCGCTGCACTGGATGCCCATCCACTAGAGAACATGACTAATTGTCTAATCTGACCTATAAAGCGTCCAACAGTCCTGCACCTATATTTCTTGTTTTATTTCTGTATACCACCCTAACCATGCTCTATGTTCTGCCAACGATCTATGATTAACCTCTCTACTAAGGCTGAATGTTGGATTAATAATACATGATTTGCATAAAGTTGCTGAAAGATTGTCTAAAACAGAGAACCATATTGATGAAAAGGAAAAGAAAAGTGCTCCTATGCAGGATACGATTAGTAAATGCGAGCAGTTTGTACTTTGCAATGTAAAGCAGATAATTTAGAAAATAGACTAAAGTCCCATTTACATGCAAAGATAATCTTTCAAACTGTTTGCAGAGCCCAGTGTGTGACTAATCACATGCCCTGCTGTGCAAACAGCTGCACTGTTCTCCTTGGAGCTGCTGGCAGAATACAATGTAACCTCCCGACTCCCACATGCACACACAGCATGTGGTCTATAGTGAGATACTTTATCTCTCTATGGCTGAACAATGGATTTTAAGTTCACCTTAAAATCATTATTCAGATGAGAAGTGCACAACAACAGCAGTTAGATGTAATGATTATTTGCTCATTTCCGGTCATTTGAACGAATTTTGAGTGGTAATCGTGTAAATGGACCTTAAAGGGGTGGTCTCGCGAAACCAAGTGGGGTTATACACTTCCGTATGGCCATATTAATGCACTTTGTAATGTACATTGTGCATTAAATATGAGCCATACAGAAGTTATTCCACTTACCTGCTCCGTTGCTAGCGTCCTCGTCTCCATGGTTCCGTCTAAATTCGCTGGCAGCTTGCTTTTTTAGACGCGCTTGCGCAGTCCGGTCTTCTCCATTCAGCACGAGCCGCTTCAGTGTGCTCCCCGCTACAGCTCTTCTGCGCATGCGCAGACGAGCTGTCACTGCTCGGGAGCGCGCTGAAGCGGCCATTCTGCACCTTCCTCTGTTAGAGGAAGGTGCAGAAACTGGAGCTGCCCAGCGGAGAAGACCAGCCCAGCCCAGCAGCCCCGAGAAGCCTCCCAGGTAAGTGATGGGTCGGGGGGGGCTGCCGCTGCGCCGGGGGGGGGCTGCCGCTGCGCCGGGCTGCGCCGGGGGGGGGCTGCCGCTGCGCCGGGGGGGGCTGCCGCTGCGCCGGGCTGCGCCGGGGGGGGGGGGCTGCCGCTGCGCCGGGCTGCGCCGGGGGGGCTGTCGCTAGGCCGGGGGGGCTGCCGCTGCGCCGGGGGAGCTAGCGCTAGGCCGGGGGGGCTGTCGCTGCGATGGGGGGGGCTGTCGCTAGGCCGGGGGAGCTGTCGCTAGGCCGGGGGGGCTGTCGCTAGGCCGGGGGGGCTGTCGCTAGGCCGGGGGAGCTAGCGCTAGGCCGGGGGGGCTGTCGCTGCGATGGGGGGGGCTGTCGCTAGGCCGGGGGGGCTGTCGCTAGGCCGGGGGAGCTGTCGCTAGGCCGGGGGGGGGCTGTCGCTAGGCCGGGGGGGGCTGTCGCTAGGCCGGGGGAGCTAGCGCTAGGCCGGGGGGGCTGTCGCTGCGCCGGGGGAGCTAGCGCTAGGCCGGGGGGGCTGTCGCTGCGATGGGGGGGGCTGTCGCTAGGCCGGGGGGGCTGTCGCTGCGCCGGGGGAACTAGCGCTGGGGAGCCGGGGGCTAGCGCCGGTTACCTGCTGTCTGGTCGGCGGCTGCGGGGCGTCTGGTCGGCGGCTGCGATGCGTCCGGTTGCCATGGAGACACAGCTGGCGGCGTCTCGGGAGCGCGCACGTCGGGCTGCAGCGAGCGACTGGGAAAGAGCCGGCGGCCATCTTGAGGAAACTTTTATAACTTGCTGAAACGCTGGAACGGTAAGTACGAACCAGCTAGAAATGTCATTTACAGGGGGGCTTAGTAATGTGTGTTTAATGGGGGGGACTGGGCAAAAAAAAAAATTAACTGCTTCCTCGAGACATCTCCTTTAAGGAGAATTAATAATAATAATCTTTATTTGTATAGCCAACTTATTCCGCAGTGCTTTAAAAGCACATGGGGAACACAAGCAATGCAAAAATTACAGAAATGACAAGTTACATGTGGTATTCAATTATTTGGAAACAAAGAGGGTGATAACAGAAGGTATAGTGGCATGTTTTGGAGAAAGGAAGAACACAGCAATGTGACGATAATATACAGATTTTAGGACACAAACAGGCTGGGGGTAGTACAGGAGGTATGGGGCAGGAAGTGTACATGATAAGCAAAAGTGGCAAGCCATAGGGAGAGGCAGGGGGCATGTTGTGGGAGTTGGGGACTAGATCAGGAGGTTTGGTATGCTTCTTTGAAGAGGTGTGACTTTGAGGTGCATCAGAAGCTCGGTGCTATGGGGATCGCCTGGATATATTGGGGTAGAGGTTTCCAGAGGATTGGTGCTGCTTTAGAGTAGTTCTGGAGGCGAGCAAGTGGGGTTCATATTAAAGGGCTGCTTAGTCTGAGTGTGTTAGCAGAGTGAAGCGTGCAGATTGGGTGATCCATGGACAGGAGGGAAGTGATAATGGTTGGCATGGTGCCATAGAGAGCATTGTGGGTGAGGGTGATGAGTTTGAATTAAGTTCTTTAGTGTATGGGCAGCCAATGCAGTGACTGGCATAGTACAGGGATGTCTGAGAAGTGGCTAGATATGAAAATGAGACTAGCTTCAACATTTAATATGGATAGGAGAGGTGAGTGTCTGGTGTAGGGAAGGCCAATGAACAAGTGGCAGTAGTCTAATCAGTAACGCATGAGGGCGACAACGAGTGTCTTTAGTCTATCCTTGGTGAGGAACGGACTAATTTTAGCAATATTTCTGAGGTGCAGATGGCATGTTTGGGCCAAAGATTGAATATGGGATGGGGGAGGCGAGGTAAAGGGGTGTCTGGGGGTTATGATGGTTCCGGTTACTGATATGAAGATGTTGAGATATTGGGGGGAGGTCAGCTGGTTGAGAGCAAAAGGACAAGGAGGTCAGTTTTTGAGAGGTTTAGTTTGAGAAAAAGGAGGACATAGCGTTAGAGACCGCAGAAAGACCGTCAATGATTTTTTTGAGGAAAGGTGCAGAGAAGTCGTGGGAAGAGGTGTATAACTGGATGTCGTTAGTGTAGAGATGGTATTGGAGGCTGAATCTGCAGATGGTTTATACAATTGGGTCTGTAAACAGAGAAGAGGAAGACCGAGCCCTGTGGGACCCAAGCAGCAAGGAGAAGCAGAGAGGAGATAGAGCCAGTGAAGCACATGCTGAAAGAGTGGTCAAAGAGGTGGGAGGAGAACCAGTGAGGAGCTGTTACCCTACAACTCCAGATCAGACGACAGGTGCGGTGGAGGAGTAGGTGATATCATCTCGCCAAATTTCACCTTCCAAGTCATCCCCTTGACTCTCTCACCTACAACTATTTTGTCCGCTATCCCTGCATGTTACAGTCATATACCGACACCTAGGTCTCACCCGCCTGTTCCTGGACCATTTTGCTGCCTGTCTCTCCCATTTCCTATCCTGCGAACTCCCAACCCTTATCATTGGTGATTTCCACATCCCCACCAACGACCCAATCTCGCCATCTGCCTCCCAGATTTTAACGCTCACCTCCCACCTCAAACTATTACAACTCTTAGAATCCCCCACTCATAAAGATAGCAACACTCTTGACCTAATTTTCCTCCACCTCTGCACTGCCTCCACTTTACTAACTTCGACCTCACACTGTATGAAGTATCTGGGATCAAATGTCTTATCCAATTGAATACTGCAGTTAAATAACTAATTTCGACAGGGCAGGGAACAGGTACACTCAATGTTCACCTACACTCTGCACATTAACACCCTCATCTTCATACTAACCTAAACCGCTATTGTCACTACAAGCCTTAACACTTTCTTCTAATGCCCAGCCCCAACACACTCCATCCACATCAGCACTTACCTGCTCTCCTTTCCCATGTACAGCTCTCACACACTCCTCACCTTCCTTAAATGCCTCCATTATACTCTCACCACCGCCAAGAAACACCATAGCCACGCTCACAAATCCCCCAATTACTTGCTCATGCTCGGTTCCCTACTATTTTTTCTGCAGTGGATATCTCCCCCAATCCTGGCCCTCCCCGCACTGTTCAATGCCAAAACCTTCCCCCAGTCACACCAAAACACCCCCAAAGCCCAACCATTATCCCACTTACACCCTCCCTGTCCCCTTCAAATGCACCCTTTGAAATTCCCAATCCACGTTCAACAAACCCCCAACCATCCACAACCTCTTCATTACTGTGTGTCTCAACCTGCTTGCCATCACTGAGACATGGAGACAGCAGTCCGATTCTGCCTCCCCTGCTACATTGTTCTTTGATGGCCATTCTAACCAAGTGACCAAGCCTACTTGTGGCTTAATGACTATGGAAATATGGCAAGTGTCACTTAAACATAAAATAAATTTGCAAACATAATGTACACGTTTGATGGAATATGTATTTTCATCTGTTTACTTAATTCTGGACACATATTTGAAAAGCTTCAGGTTTTTTAACCATTTAGGAGATGTACAAATTTAACATTGATTATTAAAGTTTTGAGGAACATTTTGTTTTCCTACACCAAGCCAAGATTTCAAGGGCTCATAGTGTGCGAAAAAAGATCCCCCCACAAATGACACCTTAATGTATTTACTGAGCGGTGTCATGAGTAATTCGACTCCACCGTTTTTTTCAAGAGTTTATCTAATTTACAGGAAAAAAAATATATAATTTTGTATATTTGCAAATATGTCATTTTAAATACAGGTTTTTTTTTATAGTGCACATGAAAATGAGGTTGTGCACCTCAAAACAGATATCCCGGTTTGTCCTGTGTTCAGAAACATACACATAGTGGACCTAATTGTATATCTCTATTCACAACGGGGCCCAAAACGAAAAAAGCTTTCAGAACAGAAATTTTGCTTGAAGGTGTTTGAGGCCTCATTGCACTCTTGTAAAGCCCTTGAGTTGCCTAAAAGATGGAGAACCCCCACAAAATACCCTATTTTGAAAACTAGACGCCTTAAAAATGTTATTTTTTTTGGACAACACACATATATGAATGAAGACTTCCACCCCAAAAATGGATACCCCTGTTTATCCTGTGTCCAGAAACATACCTATTGTAGCCCCTATCTGCTTACAGGATGCATGGCTAAGACTGTAATAGAGGAAACACCCTTGGGCTTTCAGGGAACAACTGAATAAATTCCAAGCCCCATTGCACACTTGTGAAGAAAAAAAATAAATAAAACAAATTGACTCCCTAAAAAGAATCTTCCCCCTCCATTTTGGTATTTCTCTAAATCTTAGATAAAATTAGTAAAGTAAAACTGTGTGGTATGTCTCAAAACAGGGATAATTACAAAGCTCTGGTTAGGATGAGCACATGTGGCAATAAAACCACTAATCTCTCCTCTTTCCATGGTTGCTGCAAACCCAACACTTTTTTTTTTTTTTTTTTTTTTGGGGGGGGTATTTCTTAACCTCAGTGACAGGGATGGGGTGTAGAAAGTGGCTCTCTGTGAACCTTAGCCTTTCCTCAGACTCTTAAGCTTGCTGAGGTACAGTGGTCTCACATAGAAGGTGCTCAACAAGCTGCTTCTAGAACTCCAGTGAGGTGAGAGTTCCCCAGGACCTCTTGTAGAGTATATAGTCATTATGTGTAGCAATCTGCATAAGGTTGATCACCTTTCTATACCATTGGATAATGACCATCATGTGACTGGGGACTTCTCACCTAGGCCTCCGGTCATTGCTTCAGGCTCTCGGCTTTGGTAGCTAGAAGCAAGGAGATTTGAAATTTCCTGGGCCCTTCCCTACTTCTGCACATGCATCTGCCATTTTGCCAGCTGGCATATGCGCAGAAACTGGGTAGGTATGTGGAGAATGATCCCATCGGGGAACAAATCTGGAGGCCTCCGGTAAAAAAACTTTATCCCTCTCACCAATCAAATCGGTGAGGAGGGCTGAAACTTAAACTTTTTAAGCTTTTTAAAACTTTTACGTGATCACCATTATTCATTGGATATCAGCTAGAGATGAGCGAACGTACTCGTCCGAGCTTGATACTCGTTCGAGTATTAGCGTGTTTGAGATGCTCGTTACTCGGAACGAGTACCACGCGATGTTCGAGTTACTTTCAGTTTCCTCTCTGAGACGTTAGCGCGCTTTTCTGGCCAATTGAAAGACAGGGAAGGCATTACAACTTCCCCCTGCGTCGTTCAAGCCCTATACCACCCCCCTGCAGTGAGTGGCTGGCGAGATCAGGTGTCACCCGAGTATATAAATCGGCCCCTCCCGCGGCTCGCCTCAGATGCGTTGTGAGATAGCTGAGGGACAGTGCTATAGTGTTGGAGCTGCTGTAGGGAGAGCATTAGGAGTTAGTGTAGGCTTCAAGAACCCCAACGGTCCTTCTTAAGGCCACATCTAACAGTGTGCAGTAGTGTGGAGGCTGCTTTTTGCAGTGTTGCATTTTTTTTTTTTTTTGCTATATTGGCCGTGCAGAGCATTGCGCCCTGCAGTAATACTACAGGAATAGAATTGTGTAGGCAGGGCTAGAAGACATCTTATAGATTGAATATACGCAGTGGTCCTTGTGCAAAAAAAGATTAGAAAAAAATCTATTTGGCCTGCCTGTCACTCTGCTCAGTGTTCTGGGTCCGTGTGTGCTGGGGGTAAAATTTCTCCAAATAAATACGCAGCCAGCTAAGTGTTACAGCAGGCTTGCGCAAAATTATTTCCTGCCTCTGAAATCACCGCTCTGTTGCACTTAATAACAGACAGTGCAACACTGCAGTTCCGTCACACACATCAGGGACAGAATTGCGTAAGCAGGGACAGAAGACATATATAGATTGAATATACGCAGTGGTCCTTGTGCAAAAAAAGATTAGAAAAAAATCTATTTGGCCTGCCTGTCACTCTGCTCAGTGTTGTGGGTCCGTGTGTGCTGGGGGTAAAATTTCTCCAAATAAATACGCAGCCAGCTAAGTGTTACAGCAGGCTTGCGCAAAATTATTTCCTGGCGTTCCGTAAGCGAACTCAGCCTCAAACCACAGGCCAATAAGCGGCACATTTAATTATAGTGTTGTGTTTCTGCATTCCTGGTAATACAGCATGCTGAGTGGTAGGGGTAGGCCTAGAGGACGTGGGCGCGGCCGAGGACGCAGAAGCCCTAGTCCGGGTGTGGGCACAGGCCGAGCTCCTGATCCTGGTGTAGCGCAGCCGACTGCTGCGGGATTAGGAGAGAGGCACGTTTCTGGCGTCCCCACATTCATAGCCCAATTAATGGGTCCACGCTGTAGACCCTTATTAGAAAATGAGCAGTGTGAGCAGGTCCTGTCGTGGATGGCAGAAAGTGCTTCGAGCAACCTATCGTCCACCTAGAGTTCTGCGCCGTCCACTGCTGCAACTCACAATCCTCTGGCTGCTGCTCCTCCTTCCTCCCAGCCTCCTCACTCCATGAAAATGAGACATTCTGAGGAGCGGGCAGACTCCCAGGAACTGTTCTCGGGCCCCTGCTCAGATTGGGCAGCAGTGGTTCCTCTCCCACCAGAGGAGTTTATCCTGACTGATGCCCAACCATTGCAAAGTTCCCGGGGTCCGGGGGATGAGGCTGGGGACTTCCGGCAACTATCTCAAGACCTTTCAGTGGGTGAGGAGGCCGATGACGATGAGACACAGTTGTCTATCAGTGAGGTAGTAGTAAGGGCATTAAGTCCGAGGGAGGAGCGCACCAAGGATTCTGAAGAAGAGCAGCAGGACGATGAGGTGACTGACCCCACCTGGTTTCCTACGCCTACTGAGGACAGGTCTTCAGAGGGGGAGGAAAGGGCAGCAGCAGGGCAGGTTGCAAGAGGCAGTGTGGTGGCCAGGGGTAGAGGCAGGGCCAGACCGAATAATCCACCAACTGTTTCCCAAAGCGCCCCCTCGCGCCATGCCACCCTACAGAGGCCGAGGTGCTCAAAGGTCTGGCAGTTTTTCACTGAGAGTGCAGACGACCGACGAACAGTGGTGTGCAACCTTTGTCGCGCCAAGATCAGCTGGGGAGCTACGACCACCAGCCTCACCACTACCAGCATGCGAAGACATATGATGGCCAAGCACCCCACAAGGTGGGATGAAGGCCGTTCACCGCCTCCGGTTTGCACCACTGCCTCTCCCCCTGTGCCCCAACCTGCCACTGAGATCCAACCCCACTCTGAGGACACAGGCACTACCGTCTCCTGGCCTGCACCCACACCCTCACCTCCGCTGTCCTCGGCCCCATCCACCAATGTCTCTCAGCGCAACGTCCAGCCGTCGCTAGCTCAAGTGTTTGAGCGCAAGCGCAAGTACGCCGCCGCGCACCAGCACGCTCAAGCGTTAAACGTGCACATAGCAAAATTTATCAGCCTGGAGATGCTGCCGTATAGAGTTGTGGAAACGGAGTCTTTCAAAAGTATGATGGCGGCGGCAGCCCCGCGCTACTCATTTCCCAGTCGCCACTACTTTTCCCGATGTGCCGTCCAGGCCCTGCACGACCACGTCTCCCGCAACATTGTACGCGCCCTCACCAACGCGGTTACTGCCAAGGTCCACTTAACAACGGACACGTGGACAAGCACAGGGGGGCAGGGCCACTATATCTCCCTGACGGCACATTGGGTGAATTTAGTGGAGGCTGGGACCGAGTCAAAGCCTGGGACCACTCACGTCCTACCCACCCCAGAATTGCGGGCCCCAGCTCGGTGCTGGTATCTGCGGCGGTGTATGCTTCCTCCACTAAACCACCCTCCTCCTCACCGCAACCTCTGTCTCGTAATCAAGATGTGTCAGCAGCAGCACGTCGCCAGCAGTCGGTGTCGCGCGGCGTGGCAGCACAGCGGTGGGCAAGCGTCAGCAGGCCGTGCTGAAACTATTCAGCTTAGGAGATAAGAGGCACACGGCCCACAAACTGCTGCAGGGTCTGACAGAGCAGACTGACCGCTGGCTTGCGCCGCTGAGCCTCCAACCGGGCATGGTCGTGTGTGACAACGGCCGTAACCTGGTGGCGGCTCTGCAGCTCGGCAGCCTCACGCAGAGGCCATGCCTGGCCCACGTCTTTAATTTGGTGGTTCAGCGCTTTCTGAAAAGCTACCCACGCTTGTCAGACCTGCTTGGAAAGGTGCGCCGGCTCTGCGCACATTTCCGCAAGTCCCACACGGACGCTGCCACCCTGCGCACCCTGCAACATCGGTTTAATCTGCCAGTGCACCGACTGCTGTGCGACGTGCCCACACGGTGGAACTCTACGCTCCACATGTTGGCCAGGCTCTATGAGCAGCGTAGAGCTATAGTGGAATACCAACTCCAACATGGGCGGCGCAGTGGGAGTCAGCCTCCTCAATTATTTTCAGAAGAGTGGGCCTGGTTGGTAGACATCTGCCAGGTCCTTGGAAACTTTGAGGAGTCTACCCAGATGCTGAGCAGGGATACTGCAATCATTAGCGTCACCATTCCTCTGCTATGCCTCTTGAGAAGTTCCCTGCAAAGCATAAAGGCAGACGCTTTGCACTCGGAAACAGAGCCGGGGGAAGACAGTATGTCGCTGGATAGTCAGAGCACCCTCCTGTCTATATCTCAGCGCGGTGAGGAGGAGGAGGAGGAGGAGGAGGAGGAAGATGAGGAGGAGGGGGAAGACACAGCTTGGCCCACTGGTGAGGGTAGACATGCTGGTGGCCTGTCATCCTTTCAGCGTGTATGGCCTAAGGAGGAGGAGGAGGAGGATCCTGAAAGTGATCTTCCTAGTGAGGACAGCCATGTGTTGCGTACAGGTACCCTGGCACACATGGCTGACTTCATGTTAGGATGCCTTTCTCGTGACCCTCGCATTACACGCATTCTGGCCACTACGGATTACTGGGTGTACACACTGCTCAACCCACGGTGTAAGGAGAACCTTTCCACTCTCATACCCGAAGAGGAAAGGGGTTCGAGAGTTTTGTTATACCACAGGACCCTGGCGGACAAACTGATGGTAAAATTCCCATATGACAGCGGTAGTGGCCGAAGGCGCAGTTCCGAGGGCCAGGTACCAGGGGAGGCGCGGAGATCAGGCAGGATGTACAGCACAGGCAGGCCAACACTCTTTAAGGCCCTTGACAGCTTTATGGCTCCCCAGCAAGACTGTGTCACTGCTCCCCAGTCACGGCTGAGTCGGCGGGAGCACTGTAAAAAGATGGTGAGGGAGTACGTAGCCGATCGCACGACCGTCCTCCATGACGCCTCTGCCCCCTACAACTACTGGGTGTCGAACCTGGACACGTGGCCTGAACTCGCGCTGTATGCCCTGGAGGTGCTTGCTTGTCCTGCGGCTAGCGTCTTGTCAGAGAGGGTGTTTAGTGTGGCTGGGGGAATCATCACAGATAAGCGTACCCGCCTGTCAACCGACAGTGCCGACAGGCTAACACTCATCAAGATGAACAAAGCCTGGATTTCCCCAGACTTCTCTTCTCCACCAGCGGACAGCAGCGATACCTAAGCAATACGTAGGCTGCACCCGCGGATGGAAGCATCGTTCTATATCCCCATCAAAAACGGGGACCTTTTTGCTTCATCAATCTGTGTATAATATTCCTCCTCCTCCTCCTGCTCCTCCTCCTGAAACCTCACGTAATCACGCTGAACGGGCAATTTTTCTTAGGCCCACAAGGCTCAGTCATATAATTTTTCTAAACAATTTTTATACGTTTTAACGCTCATTAAAGCATTGAAACTTTCACCTGAACCAATTTTTATTTTAACTGGGCTGCCTCCTGGCCTAGTTACCAATTAAGCCACATTAACCAAAGCGATTAATGGGTTTCACCTGCCCTCTTGGTTGGCCATGGCCAATTTTTCTGATGTACATTAGTACTGTTGATACAGCAATTTTTGTGGGCCCTCGCCTACAGTGTAATCAAATGAATTTTTAGCCCACCTGCATTACAGCTGACGTTACATCCACTGTGTTGGGCAATGCAATGGGATATTTTTATGTACCGCTGGTGGGTTCCAGGGAGCCGCCCATGCTGTGGGTCCACAGGGAATTATAAATACATCTGTTTCCACTTCTACAGAACCCCAGTCTGACTGGGGCATGCAGTGTGGGCCGAAGCCCACCTGCATTAAGCACGACATTACTACCTCAGCTGTGTTGGGCAATGCAATGGGATATATTTATGTACCGCCGGTGGCTTCCTGGCACCCACCCATGCTGTGGGTCCACAGGGAATTATAAATGCATCTGTTTCCACTTCTAAAGAACCCCAGTCTGACTGGGGCATGCAGTGTGGACCGAAGCCCACCTGCATTAAACATGACATTACCTCAGTTGTGCTGGGCACTGCAATGGGATATATTTATGTACCGCCAGTGGCTTCCTGGCACCCACCCATGCTGTCGCTCCACGGGGAATTATAAATGCATCTGTTTCCACTTCTAAAGAACCCCAGTCTGACTGGGGCATGCAGTGTGGGCAGAAGCCCACCTGTATTAAGCACAACATTACTACCTCAGCTGTGTTGGGCAATGCAATGGTATATTTTTATGTACCGCCGGTGGGTTCCAGGGAGCCACCCATGCTGTGGGTCCACAGGGAATTATAAATGCATCTGTTTCCACTTCTAAAGAACCCCAGTCTGACTGGGGCATGCAGTGTGGGCCGAAGCCCACCTGCATTAAGCAATACATTACTACCTCAGCTGTGTTGGGCAATGCAATGGGATATATTTATGTACCGCCGGTGGCTTCCTGGCACCCACCCATGCTGTGGGTCCATAGGGAGTTGTAAATGCATCTGTTTCCACTTCTAAGGAACCCCAGTCTGACTGGGGCATGCAGTGTGGGCCGAAGCCCACCTGCATTAAACATGACATTACTACCTCAGCTGTGATGGGCACTGCAATGGGATATTTTTATGTACCGCCGGTGGGTTCCAGGGAGCCACCCATGCTGTGGGTCCACAGGGACTTCACAATAGGGAGTTGTACCTGCCTGTGTCTATGAATTAAAAAGCCTGGTCTGACTGGGGCATGCAGACACCTTGACCGAATGAATAGTGTGTGGCACATAGGTTCCCCATTGCTATGCCCACGTGTGCAGCTCCTGATGGCGGTGGCACAGGATTATATTTCTCATTGCTTCTGTACAGCATTGTGGGCTATCGCCCCGCCCCTTTTAAAGAGGGTCGCTGCCTAGCCGTGCCAACCCTCTGCAGTGTGTGCCTGCTTTTCCTGTGGCAGACGCACTTATAAATAGACATGAGTGTGGCATGGCATGAAGGCAGCTGAAGGCTGGGCAGGGACAGTTTGGTGTGCGCTGTGGACACTGAGTCGTGGGGGGGGGGTTGGGCAGCATGTAACCCAGGAGAAGTGGCAGCGGAGTGTCATGCAGGCAGTGATTGTGCTTTGTTGGAGGTAGTGTGGTGCTTGGGAACTTGAGATGCAGCCCAACATGTAGCCCCTCACCTGCCCTATCCGTTGCTGTGTCGTTCCCATCACTTTCTTGAATTGCCCAGATTTTCACACATGGAAACCTTAGCGAGCATCGGCGATATACAAAAATGCTTGGGTCGCCCATTGACTTCAATGGGGTTCGTTATTCGAAACGAACCCTCGAGCATCGCGAAAAGTTCGTCTCGAGTAACGAGCACCCGAGCATTTTGGTGCTCGCTCATCTCTAATATCAGCCATCATGTGACTGGGGACCGCTCACCAATGCTCTGATTACTGTTACAGGCTCTTGGCTGCCTTTGATAGCTGGGAGCAAGGAGATTTTAAATTTCCCAGGCCCTCCCCGGATTCTGTGCATGCAACTGCCATTTTGACGGGGAAGGTCTGTGGAGGATGATCATGTTGGGGAACAAATCCAAAGGCCCCCAATAAGAAGTTTCATCTCCCCTCACTGATCACATCAGTAAGGGGAGATGAAATTTTACCTTTCTAACTTTATTATACATTTTTAAAAGTCTAATGAGATCATTATTCTCCATTGGATAAAGGCGATCACATGACTGGGGGCCGATCACCGTAGAACCCTGCTCCCCCTTTGCTGGTGACATCTCCTGGCTCTCGGCAAGATTTTAAATTCTCAGCTGCTTCCCGGCTTCTGTGCATATGCACCATCATTCTGCTAGTGTTGCAGAGCCCCAGGGACTATTGGTATATGTTTATAGAGTTGGGTCTGGCTTTTTGTTTTTCTCCCTTTTTTCTCCTTCTCGTCCTTTACCATGCAATGTAACGGCTGTCTTAAAGCTTATGTGTAAAATATAAATGATAAATATCATTTATCATTGTTAAAAAGGTTAATATCATTTCTTTTTTTTTCTTTTTTTCTTATCAATATTTTTATTGGTCATTCAAAAGGAGAGTGTTGCAACAGTGGTATACAGGTATCATTCATTGTAGGAATTACATGAACATAGGCTGGTAATAGACAATAATATAGAAACCTATATATTTCTAATAAACATCTGACCATATTTATTAACAGGAATAGAGATATTGAAGGATTGTTAATACAATTTGGGTGTAAGGGGAACAGGGAGGGGAGAGGAGGGAGGGGCGGTTATGGAAGGTATGGAGGGTATAAGAATGGAAGGGAAAGCTAGGAGGAAGAAATATACTGGCGGTAGATAACAACAGAGCAAAAATTTTACAAATTTTACTCTTATAACTAAGCTTGTAACTGAAGTTTTTCTTAACCACCTGGAGTGTCCTTAAATAGGGAATAGGCGCAACTATGGATTTCACATCTCATTAAAATTAGAGATTGTATTGTTACGTAGGGCTATAATTTTTTCGAACACACCATGTTCTGAGATCAAGTGGGAGAGATCTAGGATGTTAGGGATCGTTTCTGATTTCCATTTTTTAGCCATTAGAAGTCTAGCGCCTAGTAGGATATGACCTATTAGTTTTTTCATTGGGAGTTGGATCTTACCCGGGTCTATCAGAAGTATAGCTGTTTCTGGGTTGAGTGTAAGATGGAGCCCCGATACTTTATAAATGTGACTATATACTTCTTTCCAGAAACCCGATAGAAGTGGACATGACCAGAATATATGAATCAGAGAGCCTCGACCATCACATTTCCTCCAACAGTGGTCATTCGTGGTTAGACCTCTTTTATTTAATAAAGATGGTGTCAAATACCATCATGTCAAAGTCTTGAGATGAGTGTCGATCAGGTTTGCTCCCTGGGAGGCTTGTTTGGCCCATCTAAAAGCCTTAAGCCATTGATCTAGTGTTATCTTTTGGTTTATGCCTTTTTCCCAATTTAACAGGTGGCATTTTTTCGTAGGTCTTAGCAGTCCAGAAAAATTGTCGTAGAAAGAACGAGTGTATAATTTAGTCTGTGTATGGTTTAGTATGATGTGGGCTATTTTGGGGATTTTAATGTTTTGGGGGTTTAGTATACATAGAAGGGAGCCTATTTGCCTATCTTTGAATAGGTCAGAGTTAGTTAAATGGTATTTATTAGAGATGAGCGAACGTACTCGGTAAAGCACTACTCGTCCGAGTAATGTGCTTTATCCGAGTACCTCCCCGCTCGTCCTGAAAGATTCGGGGAGCACCGCGGAGCGGGGAGCTGCAGGGGAGAGCGGGGAGGAATGGAGGGGAGATCTCTCTCTCCTTCTCTCCCGCCCGCTCTCCCCTGCTCCCCGCCGCAACTCACCTGTCAGCAGCGGTGCTCCCCGAATCTTTCAGGACGAGCGGGGAGGTACTCGGATAAAGCACATTACTCGGACGAGTAGTGCTTTACCGAGTACGTTTGCTCATCTCTAGTATTTATGCATTAAAAGGTGAAAGGGGATGGGACCATCTTTATTGCATATATCTGCAAGAAAACTAGTCCCTTTTTCTATCCATGTATTTAGTTGAATATCAGGTATGAAGTATTCTAGAGTCTTTATCGGTATGTTTTGAAGCGATTGATAGGTGCTTTTATCGGCTGTTTGTAGTAAGCTGTTCCAGGCCTCAAGTGTGGCGTACATAGTTGGGGAGAGGTTGAGAGCTTTTAAACATTTTAGAAGTATAGTAGAGTTTGAGGTTAGAGACGAGGCGTATAGAAGGAGTTTGAGAGGTTTCTGTTTGTTGAATTATAATTCAATTGAGGGCCAGCTTAGATTTGGATTACTATGTGTCCAGGGGAGCAACTGACTTAGTATAGTTGATTTTCGATAGGATTCCAAGTTGGGAAGTCCTAGTCCGCCTTGTAGTCTATTTAAAGAGAGAATAGATGATGATATTCTTGGTTTTTTGTTTAGCCAAGTGTAATTAGAGAGTTGTCTCTGGAAATCCGCTATGGTTGATTTAGGGATTTTAATAAGGAGAGTGCGGAAAAAATTGAGAATTTTTGGTAAGATTATCATTTTCTATATAACTACTCATCCTAGCCATGAGGTGGAACGAAGATTGAAGGAATCCAAGTCTTTTTGGATTTCAGACCAGAGTGGAGGAAAATTAGTTGAGATTAGCTCTGAGGAAGGGTAACATAGTTTTATCCCCAAATAAGGGATATTTTTATTTTGCCATTGAAATGGGAATTCCTTTATTATTTCCTGTTTGAGATCTTTTGGTACATGGAGGCCTAGGATCTGTGATTTGGTTATGTTTAATTTATAAAAAGAAGCTTCTGCAAATCTGGTCAGGGCATAGTAGGTTGGTCTGAGGGATCTAATTGGATTCGTAAGTGTAAGTAGCATGTCATCAGCAAATAGGCTAATTTTATGCTGTCATAGTCCTGCGTTTATCTTGTATATCTGGGTTGTTCCTGATGTGTTCGGCTAGGGGTTCCATGACCAACGTAAATAATAAGGGGGATAAAGGGCAGCCTTGGGGTGTGCCATTTGTAATGGGAAAAGGTTTGTATATAGAACCGTCAACCAGGACTTTCGCTGAAGGGGATGTGTAGAGTGCCTTAATAGCTTTAACCCCTTAATGACGCGGCCATTTTTCGTTTTCCATTTTCGTTTTTTCCTCCCCCCTTTTAAAAAATCGTAACTCCTTTATTTATCCATCGACTTCACTGCATGTTTTTTGCGGGACGAGTTGTATTTTTCAATGGTGCTATTTAAAGTACCATATAATGTACTGAAAAAGTTTAAAAAAATTCTAAGTGGAGTAAAATGAAAAAAAAAACGACATTTCGCCATCTTTTAGTGCGTCTTGCTTCTACGGCGCACAAACTGCAACAAAAATGACATGATAACTTTATTCTATGGGTCGGTACGATTACTACGATACCAAACTTGTATAGTTTTTTTTTACTATGCTCCTCTTTTTTTTTTTCAAAGACATTAAATTTTTTTCAATTATTTTCTGCCATCATTTTGTGCGCGCGATAACTTTTTCATTTTTTCGTCGACGTAGTTGATCAAGGTCTCATTTTTTGCGGAATGTCCTGTAGTTTCTGATAGTATCATTTTGGAGTACATACGACTTTTTGATCGCTTTTTATTGTGTTTTTTCTGGGAGACAGGGTAACTTAAAAAGTGCATTTCTGGCGTTCTTCATTTTTTTTTCGGACGACGTTCACCGTGCAGGAAAAATAATGTGCTACTTTGATAGTTCGGACTTTTACGGACGCGGCGATACCAAATACAGATTTTTAATTTATTATTTAGATTTTTTAATAATGGATATGGCAAAAGGGGGGTGATTTAAACTTTTAGAACTTTTTTTTTTTCCAATTAAAAAAAACTTTATTAATTTTTTTTTTACATTACTTTGAAGTCCCCCTGGAGGACTTTAAGATGCGATGCTTTGATCGTTCCTGCAGTATGACGTAATGCTATAGCATTACGTCATACTGCTTTCTGACAGGCAGTCTATCAAGCCACCCTGTGTGGATGGCTTCATAGGCAGTCTGTTAAGGCAGCCCTGGGGCCTTTCATTGGGCCCCCGGCTGCCATGACACCTGCACGGCTCCCCCGATCTCACCGCGGGGGGGCCGTACGGGACCCCCGAACATCGTTCGGGGGATTTAAATGCCGTTGTCAGAACTGACAGCGGCATTTAAATGGTTAATAGCCGCGATCGGCCGCGCGGCCGCTCGCGGCTATTGCCCGCGGGTGTCAGCTGTTATAAACAGCTGACGCCCGCACTGTATGAAGAGAGGTTGCATCGCAACCTCTTCTCATACATACCCCGCGGCCACATGATGTACCGGTACGTCATTTGTCGTTAAGGGGTTAAAGATATATCCACAAAAGCCGAATTTGTTTAGAGTAGAGAAGGCGAATTCCCAATGAAGCCGATCGAAAGGTTTTTTCAGCGTCAAGGGCAACTAGAATTGTTCGGGAACCGGTGTGTTCAGTTTTGTGTATGAGATTTAAAATTCTTGTAGTTCTATCTGAGACTTGCCTTCCATTTGAAGCCAACTTGATCGGAGTGAACGATTTTGGGTAGTATTTTTAGTAATCTAAGGGCTAGAGTTTTTGCATATATTTTTATGTCGCAATTTAGAAGAGAAATAGGTCTAAAATTTGAGGGAGAAATAGGGTCTTTGCCTGGTTTCGGAATTGTTATGATTGTAGCCTCTAGCATCTCAGGTGGAAAGGAGCTTTGTTCAATTCCTTGGTTAAAGGCGTGAGTCATATGAGGAGCTAGATAGGATGAAAAGAGTTTGTAATAATCATTTGCGAAACCATCTGGTCCTGGGGCTTTGTGGGACTTCAATGTTTTAATAGTATCTATCATTTCTGTAGGTGATACGGGAGAGATCAAGCTGGTTTTTCGAAAGGGATGGAAGATGTATTTCTTTTAAGAACTTTTCTATAATTTGACGTGACCGTTGGGGCGTGTTTATGTCATCTTTTAGATTGTAGAGCTTCATATAATATTGGTGAAAGGCCTCTGTGATTTGTTCAGGGTGAAAAAGTTTTGTATCTTGGTTGTGAGGATCTAAAACATAGGGGATAGCTGATCTGTGTAGTTTCTTTTTGACTAGTTTAGCCATAATACGTGATGGTTTGTTGTTTGAGATGTAAAAGTTGATTTTAAAGATCTCAATTCTCTATCATAGTTGTCTAGTAATAGATTTCTAAGATTATGTCTTAGATTGAAAAGGAGATTGTGTTGGGAATCGGATGGAGATTCACGTAGGCGATGTTCTGCTTGTTCTATTTGTGTTAGAAGCGAGTTGAGTTGGGAGTTTTTTTCTTTCTTACAGTGGGCACTGTTTTTTTATAAGAACTCCTCCGATGAACGCCCCGTGGGCATTCCAGATGGTAATTGGAGAGACATCTGGAGTGTTGTTGATTTTAAAGTAGTTTTTTAGGTCCGAAATAATATTATCATGATATTTCGGATGTTTCATGAGACACACATTATTCCTCCATGACTTGGCTTTTTCTTTGGCACCTTCAAAGGTTAAAGATATAAGTGCAGGGGCATGATCCGACCATGTTATTGGACCTAGTTGGGCATCTGTGATTAGAGGGAGAGTATTTTTGTTTACTAAGATAAAGTCAATTCTTGAGAAAGATTTGTATCTCGCTGAATAAAATGAAAATTCTTTAGCAGAAGCGTTTAGGCATCTAAAGGTGTCGTATAAGGCTTCTTTGTGGATCCATGGTGCTAGAGAAAGGGTGGTTCTTAGAGAGCCTCTAAAGGAGTCGATTAATTTGTCCGGTATAGTATTGAAGTCCCCATATATGATAAGGGTACCCATCTCGTGTCTCCTAACCTTTTTCATTAGTTTGTTTAAAAAACATATCGGAGCCTTGTTGGGTGTGTAGAGGTTAACAATGGTGAAAGGCTTCACATTTAAAGAGCCTGATAATATGAGGTATCTACCTTCAGCATCTGAAATTTGTGAGTTAATTTCAAGTTGTAAGGTGTCCTTGTAAGCTATCAATAAGCAGGCTCTTTTTTTGAGGAACATGCAAAGAAGATTTTTGGGTATTTTTTATGTGAAATGTTAGAGCAGAATGAAGAGACGAGATGGGTCTCCTGTGCGCATATAACACCTGCAATAGCATTGATAGCTTCTTTCCATAGTGAGGATCTCTTAAATGGCGAATTGAGCCCATTTACATTTATGGATAGTAATTTAATAGCCATTTTTATATTGTTTTAAGGAGATGAAGTAGTGATTGTAAAAATTGAGAGGGTTCCAGGTAGACAAAGGGTAAAAGTCACAGAGAGTAACACATAAACGTTTCTTAGAGCGTATTGAAAATATGCTTTGTATGCAAAGTTTACAGAATTTTGGTGTAGTAGATGTTATTATTATTATGTAATTATTTTCTTTAACAACAGAGCGAAACGATTTCTTAAAAACTTAGATTATAAAACAAGAGAAAGAAGGAGGAGCGTTAGGATGACACAGGCGATGAACCTGGGCAACAACAGGAAGGGAGAGAAAAAGTTCACCTGGAGAGGAGCTCTCAGGAACCGTTAAGAGAAGTCGTGATGGAAGTCTTCTCCTGATAAGGTATTCATTTGTTGAATAGTTCTTGGTCTTAGGATTTCCTACGCGAAGTTTGTTGACGTAGGGGTGGTGGTATGTTTATTCCCCAGGATTTGAGTAGTTGATCGCCTTCTTCTGGTTTGAAAAGTACATTAGTGAAGTTGTCTGTTCTGATCAAGATTTTTGTGGGAAAACCCCATCTATATGGGATTTTTGCTTGTTGTAAAGCTGCGGTTGTTGTTGAAAATTTTTTCCTTTCTAGCATGGTAGCTTTAGATAAATCTGTGAAGAGGTGAATGTCCTCGTAAGGAGCTGGGAGCTGTGTATATTTTGGAGCAGCCAACATTAGTGCTTCTTTTGTTTGAAAAAAGTGTATTCTTGTGATAATGTCTCTTGGTATAGAGTCGGAAATAAATCTAGGCTTGTGTAGCCTGTGGCCTCTATTTATAATTAGATCTTGAGGAGTTGCTTCAGGAAGCAGCGAGGACATGAGTTGATTTATATATTTGGGGATTTCTGGTGTTGTTATATATTCAGGTACCCCGCGGATTTTAATATTGTTTCTTCTGTTCCTGTCTTCGATATTAGCTATTTTCATTTTAAGTTGGTTTACTGCGTCTTGTAAATCGTAGTGCGCATCAACTAGGGCGTTATGAGAATTTGCCTAGTTTGTTTTCTGTGTGAGAAATTCTTGCGCCAAAGTTTTCAATTATCGTTTTTAAAGAGGAATTTAGAGATTTGAAGTTGGATTGCAGAGAATCGCTCACCGCGATTACCATGTCTTTTATGAAAGATTCCGATGCGGGTTGAGTAGTGGAGGGTAATGCAGATATGTAGTTTTTCAGGGAGGAATCATAGAATTCAGAAATATCCTCTATTTCTGTTCTGGGCACTGTTTGAGAGGGCTTGTTGAAGGGGAGATGTCAGGTGACCCCTGTGAAGGAGAAGCCGGCGCCATATTCTCGGATTGATGGTGAGCTTTATTGAGTCTCTTTTCTCCCACTTTGTGGTGTTTAAGAGGGGTTGTAGGATCACTCACCAATCCTTGTGGAGGGCGCTCCAAAGGAGGTGCTTCTGGAACTGGTGGGGGTGATGAGCTTTTGCCTCTACACTCTGTGCTCGGACCAGGGGAGGCAGGAGCTGTGAGTGCAGGCGTGCGCCGGGCCGGCTGCGCCGTGAATAAAGTTTCTAGCCGCTTCGGCTGAGGATGCGGAGCTCTGCGTCTTGACATACCAAAGGTAGGGGAAGCTCAGCTGGTGTATCAGCAGGAGAGGAGACTTCTTTGTAAGCTGTGGAGTCACTTTTAGGCAGGTTCTTCAGCAGAGCTCAGGAGTTACGCCGCCATCTTTGAGCATGACCAGGCCACGTCCCCAATATCATTTCTTATGTAGTGTATGGGGGGGTTAAAATAAAAATATATGCTGCATACTGACGAGCATTGTCTAGCCCACAGCAGTGTGTTTTAGCCCTGAAAATCTGTGTAACCCCCATAGCCTTTTTTTACTTATGGTTGTGTGAGCCCGGCCTGATGCAACTCATATCAGTGCATGCTCCCATTGTAAAGAAAAAAATCAAGCACCTAAAAGGAATTTTCAGAATCTATTGAAACTTTCTGTGTGATTGTAATGTTGATATAAGTGAGTGATTACAATATCAGAGCAAAAGGACCATTTATTGTGGAGACCTGACCGCATATCAGTCCACATGTTTTGTAACTGAGCTTCTAGATCATGCAAACATGTAGGCTTTATGAAGTTGGCATCTTAGATATTCTCATACATGTTCTATTGGCAAAAAATATGGGGACCAGGCAGGCCACAGAAGTGTAACAATTCTGTGGGGACATTCCTGTAACACACATGCGTGTGTGGCTAAGCATTATCTTTCTGGAAAATGCCTCTTGGAAGCCACCATGGGACAAACACTTGTGGCTGCAGAAGGTCCTGAATATGTTGTTGACCTGTCATTGTCCCTCGACCTCTACTAGGAGTGATCAACTGTTGTATGTGATGCCCCCCCAGACCATCACATCAGCAGTGGGGAACGTGTGCCACTCTGCAAAAAAGACTGATTGATGCACTCACTCCAAGGTCTCCAGACATGAACACTATTGTCTTGAGTGCCTAAACAAAACTTGATTCATCGCTGAAGACAACCTTGTTCCTCTCAATAGCAGTCCAGTTTCATCATTCATGACACCACTGCAAACTGCAATGGTAGGTGTCAAAGGCCATATTTGTAAGGGGCACTGTGAGAACAAATGTTTTTTCAGCTAAGTGCCTGGAAATGGTTCTGACAGACACAAGAGCTTGTAACAATGGCACTATCTATCTCGGAATAGTGGACAATGGTCTATTGAGGGCATCTTGTGTCGAGTCACCTTGTGTGCATGCTCTCATGCATCTATTGATCCCACTACCTCCTAACAGTCTGGTCAGAATGGCCCATGTAGTGGACAATTTGTTGATGTGGCCATCCAGCTTCTTGCATTCCAATAATGGGCCCTCTCTCCAACTCTGTTAACAGGGTGAAATCTCTTCTCTACATCACAGAGGCATCTAGTGGTCAACAAGCTCTACACAAGTTCTATAAAGAGTGTACATTGATATTGGCTTTTAACTGGCTCATGTAGCTTTATGTTTTATGCCCTTTTTAGTGCAACGTATAATGGAACTATAATATAAAACAATCACTTCTACCTCTCCTGTCATCCCAATTCTAGTGAGCAGGACCATCGCTGCTGTTTGAATACTTATTTGGTTGCTCTGATATTTGATTTTCTATATATGTACCCTCTAATTATAGAGGTTTATTATGGTTTTAATATGGTTTATTAAAACCATGCTGTGAAATGTTAGCACTATATAACTAAAGGTTATTATCATTATTAAATCATCATTTCAGTTTATTTCTACAGAGAGGTTATAAATTATCTTATTCTGCAGTTATACTTAAGAGTTCAGGCCACAATCATCAAGGAGTAGATCCAGAGTGATGTGTCATTACACCAGGCTATATCTAACCATGTAATATATATATTCCATTATTCTGTAGCATATGGCCCGGTCTATATAATGCAGCTGATGATGTATGCTGTTTTCTCGGTCCTCGTGTGTTACTTAGTGGTCTTTCTTCATCAATCATATACTATGTGTATGGTCCGTAATGGAGTTTCTTCTCACTTCCGGAATGTTATACTTTATGTTATGATCTTGTTGATGACTCTAACCATATCTGATGGGTCACATTCAGTCTGTACTCTCAGCATCAAAGAAACAAGTGCCGATATTCAAACATTTTATCAGAATGGAGACATCATTATTGGTGGATTGTTGACTTCATATACAAATACAGAGAAGAATGCAATATTTGGAAATAACGAGGAAGATAAAAATACTTTTCAAGATCCTATAACATGTTCAGAGTAAGTCACGTTCTTATTATAACACAGTTACCTAATTGATAAGGTTGAAACAAAAAACCTCACAGATCCATCAATTTATAATCTTAGAGTATTGATCCAGAGGATGGAAAAAACTCCTATGAGTCAGATGCTAAAATACCATACATTAGGGAAAAATTTCTTCTTGGAACCAATAATGGCAATCAGAATAAATTCCTTGATCATCTATTCAATACCAGTAATCTAGTACATATTTCTTGTAAATAGATACCTGAACGTGTTCAATGACTCAACCATCGCAATATCTTGTAGCAGGGAGTTCCACAGTCTCACTGATCCTACAGTGGAGAATCCCTGTCTATGAGAATGCTGAAGCCTTCTTTCCTCTAGGTGTAGATGTTATGCTTACAAGTCTAGTTAAAAACAGACAGTAAGCAAATCTTTGAATTGGTCACTCATAGAGATGAGCGAGCACACTCGTTCGAGCATTAGGGTACTCGAGATGCTCATTACTCGAGTCGAACACCACGCAGTACTCGAGTCAAATCCATTTCCATCCCCGCATGTTTAGCGCCATTTTCTAGCCAATAGACATGCGGGGAAGGCATTACCACTTCCTCCTGTGACGTGCCAGCCCTATGTAATATACAGCCCAATGATGTGCCAAGTTTCATTAGTTTAAACTGTGTTAAAGTTGAGTGTATATGTGTTTCTGTGATTCTGGTTAGCAACCCCTGCACTGGGAATGTGATGCTGGAGGGACACACCCCTATGAGGTCAGCCTGCCTGTCTGCAGACACAGTATGAGAAGGAAGCAGGATGTGACGACACAGAGAAAGCAGCAGCCATCTTTGCAAGAGAGAGAACCAAGTGTCTGTGCTGTATTGAGTGTGTGTGGAGATCTTAGAGGACTTTCCTGTGCAGCTAACCTGTGTGTAATTCAGTCCAGAGGCAAACAGAGTGTAAAGAGACAGTATGTTCAGTGGAGCCATGCTGAAAGGACTTTGCCCAGTGGCTAACCAGTAATACTGACATTGTGGCTGTGGACATTGTCACCAAAGCTAAAGAATGGCAGTGCTGTTGAGTACCGGACGGTAACTGCAAAACCCTGGCTTATATCACACCGAGTGTATGGTTCAAAATGTTTTTATTGGTTTTATCTTGTATACAATAACTTATTTTACCAAATAAATCAAAATTGTTACTAAGAGAACTGTTGTTGAGCTCTAGTCTTTGATTCTCCTCGAGTGTCCGTGTATCTTCTGTGAACTTCTCCCCGATTACCGGGGTGAGAACCATCGTCTGCGGTTATATACGTAAATCACTCAATCTCTCAAAACCGAAGGGTGGGGGAACATGTAAATAGCATAACTGCTTATCGTACATTTTCACTCTAATTGTATTTAATATAAACCAGCTCAATAGTATATACTTTAGAAAAAGAGAAAAATTTCAATAAAGAACGGAGGTGAAAATAAAAGAGAATTGGGGAAAGAAAGAAAAAGAAAAAAAAAGGAGAGGGGGGGGTGGAGTGTAGGGGAACATAAGGAGTATGTATAGGGGGTGGGGGGGGGACCGACCTAGTCAGCTTCTGTTTGTGTATATGTGGCTCCCCTACTCTTGGGAGCCCGTGGCAACCAGTTGTTGGCGTACCCGAGGTGGCGGGGTGGTTCCATTCGCCACCCATGTGATCACCTCCTGTAAGTCTCGGCGCTGGTTCCAGTCGAACCAGACTGATAGATACTTATTATATCTCAGCTCATCTCTAGCACATATTTCTTCTAGATGCCTTATGTTGTCTAGGGCTTCCAGCCACATTATCCGGGAGGGTAGGGATGTAGACTTCCATTTTCTGGGTATTACCTGACGTACTGCCAGGATGAAAAATCTTAATAATGAGTTCTTGGCCTGCGCCAATGATCCAGGAAACATTGACAATAGTGTAAGTTCCGGAGTCAGGTGTAAGTTCCGGAGTCAGGTGTATCTGGTTGCCACTGACCCAAGCATATAGGGTACCCACCTCCTGCCATAGAGGGCCTATCAGCGTACATGACCACCATATATGGGTAAGCGTACCTTTTTCTGAGTTACATCTCCAGCAGACATCCGAATGTTGGGGGCAGAATCTGGCCAAACTCTCCGGTGTCCTGTACCATCTCGTTAGGACTTTATAGTTTAGTTCTTGTAATTTGCTTGATATGTTTATTTTAAATGTCAGTATGTATGCTTTCCTCCATGATTCTTCTGTGAGTGTGGTGCCCAGTTCTTGCTCCCATCTCCTTTCTAGGTTCCTCCCCCTATCTTTTGTTTCCTCATCTAGCAAGAATTTGTATAGATCTGAGATTTTTTTGTTCTTCGTCTGATTAAAGACGAATTGATTCTCGAATGGTGTCAATGGGGTGTTTGTCCTCTAGCTTTCCCAGGGATCTTATGAAGTGGCCCAATTGGTGATATTGATACCATGCTCCGGCCGGGGGCCCCCCTTCTCCTGACACCTCTCCCAAAGGCCTAAGGCCCTCTGTCCCCAGCATGTCCTTGACCCTCGGGATCTCTGTAGGGTGTGTGGCTGTCATTAAATCCGTGAGAGGTGAACCTTTGAAAAATAATGGGATGTCCTTGTTGCCTACCAAGGGTGTCATGGGGCCCGGTCTCGCTATTAGTTTTGCTTTCGAAGCCGGACCTATCCATGCCGCTAAGATATTTTCTGTGAATGGTGACAGTCCCATGTTTCTAAAGCCTGAATGTCCCGGTAGCCATAGTAGTCCCTGTCCCTTATATGGTATTGCCTCCTGCTCCATCGTCACCCACCGTTTCTGGGGGTTCCTTTTTGTTAGATCTAGTACGCGTCTTGCTAAGGTGGCCTTGTAATACAGTGCTATATTCGGGATTCCCATCCCACCCCGCTCCCGGGGGCCGGTGAGAACCCTCCAGTTGCGTCTAGGTTGTCTGCCGCCCCAGATGAAACGCATCATTGTCTTCCTGATCTGATTAAGGAAAGCCCCCGGTAATCGTATCGGTACGGTTTGAGGTGCATACAAGAGCCTGGGAAGGATGTTCATTTTGACCGTGCTAATTCTACCGAACCAGGAAAGGGGTACTGTATGCCATTTTTCCATGTCTTCTTCTAGTTTCGTTAGGAGGGGTTTATAGTTTTTTTGGAAGAGGTCAGCTATGTCAGGTGTGATTATGATTCCCAGATATTTGATACTGTGCTTGCTCCAGGAGAATGGGAACGCTGGTCTAATGGCTTCTACTTCCTCCTCTGGGATGTTTATATTGAGAATCTCAGATTTACTCAGATTTACTTTAAAGTTTGAGAGTCGGCTAAATTGATGGAATTCTTTTTGGATGTTAGGAAGGGCTATTCTAGGGTTAGTTATGTACATTAGCAAATCATCAGCGTATAATGCAGTTTTTTGTTCCTCGCTATTTGTCTGAACTCCCTGAATATTCTTGTTTGCCCGAAGGGCGTTTGCCAGTGTCCCCATAACAATAATATATAGAAAAGGGGACAGCGGGCAACACTGACGGGTACCATTTTTAATCTTGAGCTGCTGGGATAGTCTGCCATTAACCCTAATTCTCACGGATGGGTGTGTGTACAGTGCCATTACCCACCCAAGAAATCTCGGACCTAACCCGATTTGCTTCAGGGCTGCCTCCAGGAACCCCCATCCCACCCTGTCAAACGCTTTTTCCGCGTCGACCGTTAGGAGACAAAGTTGTTCTCTCGAGCTCTGAGCTCTGGACAGGAGTGATAATGTTCTTATTGTATTATCTCTCGCTTCCCTGCCAAGTACGAATCCCACCTGATCTCCATGTATCAGGGTGGGGATGAGGGGCTGGAGGCGAACCGCAAGCATCTTGGAGAATAATTTTGTGTCAACATTCAATAACGAAATTGGCCTATAGCTTCCACATTGAGTAGGGTCTTTCCCGGGTTTGGGTAGAACCGTGATCACCGCCTGTAGGGCCTGTTTCGGGAAAGGGCATTCCCTGGTGATGGCATTAAAGGCATCTAGTATTATGGGGGCCAGTTGGTCGCTAAGTGCTTTAAAAAAACGAGGCGTAAAGCCATCCGGGCCCGGGCTCTTGCCTATCTTTAGTGAAGATATCGCCTCTTTTAGTTCCTGCAGTGTGAAATCGCCTTCGAGGACCTGTTGGTCAGAGTCCGATACCGAGTTAGGGGTGTGTGCTGCAATGTATGTTTTCCTCTCTTCATTTAGTTCTTGCCCCTGTGCTCCCTTGCCTTCCTCTAAATTATATAAATCTTGATAGAATTTTTGAAAGCTCTCCAAGATGCCGGTGTTATGATGTATTAGCCCCTCTCCTGGTTTGTTGATTGCAAATATGTGCGATTGTTGCGTTCTGGGATTTAGGGCCCTCGCTAGTCCCCTGCCGCACTTGTCTCCGAATTCATAGAATCTTCCCCGTAGTTTGTCCCGTTGACAAAGTGAGGCCTGATCTAGTACCCTGAGTATTTCTGTCCGTTTGGAAGATATTTCTGCCGCTATATTATCCGCCGGGTTCGATTTGTATGCTGTCTCTAGTCTGTCTAGATTTGCTAGTAGTTCTTCTATCTTAGCTGTTCTGATTTTTTTAAGCCTAGCCCCATGCGCGATAAATATGCCTCGTAGGACACACTTGAGTGCCTCCCATTTAATGGGGGCTGGTGTGGGGTCTGTTTCGTGGTTTGCTCTGAAGTCTTCTATTGTCTGTTGTATCTCTTGTTTGCATACCACGTCCTCCAACAGGTTATCATTCAGTCGCCAGTTGAGGGACGTACTATCTCTTCTGCCTGCCCTCAGAGACCCCCAGACCGGAGCATGGTCCGACCAAATAAACTTGCCTATTGTTGAGGAAGGGGACTGTCTAGTAGCCCATGTGTTATGTATAGATAGTCCAGTCTGTGATAACTGTTGTGTGCATATGAGTGATAGCTATAGTCTTTCTCCCTTGGGTGTAGTGTTCTCCATAGGTCTATGAGCCTGAGGTTTGCTAGTTCTGATTTGAGTTTGCGTGTGGTTGAGGGGGAGACCCCCGACTTACCCCCTCACGAATCATGTGCTGGATCCATGCTTAGATTAAAGTCGCCTCCGAGGATGATGTTAGATCCGTCTGCGAACTTCGCCAGTGCCCCCAACATTCGGATGCCAAACGGCAACTGACCCTGGTTAGGAAAGTAAGCATTTGCAACAGTTAAAACTTTGTTATTCACCAAGATCTTTATAAATATAAATCTTCCTTTTTTATCTATTTCAGAGGATATCAATTTGTGGGGCAGGCTTTTATGGATGGCAATTGAGGTGCCACACGCTTTTTTATTTGGGTGAGGGCTATGGAGCCAGGTGGTGTAGTGACGATGTTTGCATCTGGGTATTTTCGTGTCTTGAAAATGCGTTTCCTGAAAGAGGACTATCATGGTTCTTTTTTTGTGTAGGTAGTTGAGAATTTGTCCTCTCTTAGCTGGCTTGTTCAGCCCCCTTGTATTATAGGAGCAGAAATTTAAGTCAGCCATCTGGTTTTGATTTTGAAAGGCTCGCTTATGGGTCGGTCTGTGGAAGGATGAGGCCTGTTTAGGCTTTTGGTGGTGGGGTAGGGTAGGGGGGTTGGGAAGGAGAATGAGGTTAGGTAGAGAAATAGGAAAAAGAGGAGGTCCGTCTCGCGGACCCTGTGCAGCATTAAGCCGCTGCACGTGCTGAACAGGTGAGCTACTGGCCTGTTAACTGCCAGTATTTGCACGAAGTGCATTTGGTCACCTGAGGTGGGAGGCGTAAAGGAATGACAGTAGCAAGCTTTGTCTTCCCGCGTCCCCCCCCCAGGCCTGAGAAGAACTTCTTCTCCAAATATGCAATAGGCCACTATCATAGGCCTTAAGTGCTAACTCTCGAGGCACCAACATCCTCTTTAACTTCAATATGAACTATAACATTAACATAAATGCAACCCGGACTCTTTCTTTTTGTCCACGAACTAGCAGCGTGGATGCATGATCCACATGGGGCTGCCATCATTAAACTGTAACATGTAAAGAGTGTTATGTAACTAAAGGTAGGAAGCTGAAGTATTCGCTCCCTGTGTCCTTTTTGTTAGAGGTTATTCCTTCAGGGTCATAGCTTCCAGAGTCAAGTAGCCCCCTCCGCTGGCCTCCTTCTCTCGCTTCTGAATTTTGGTTGTACTGTCTGCCACTGTTCCTGGGCGGTGGGGGCCACTACTGTCGGCGTTTCTGGCCAGTCTGGCAGGGATATCATAGGTAAGTTTAAAGTGCCTAGGAAGTTCGGCAGGTCCCCCAGGGTGCGGAACGTGGCGGACTTCCCGTTCCTCCTGGCCGTTAGCGAGAAGGGGAATCCCCATCTGTATGGGATTCCCTGATTCTGTAGGGTTGTTAGGAGCGGTCTCAGGGCCCCCCTCAGCCGCAGGGTATGTCGAGCTAGATCCTGTAAAAGCATTAATGGTCTGCCTTTGTGTTGTAAGTCCCCTTTTTCTCTAGCTTTGCGGAGTATTATGTCCTTTTCTTTGAAATAGTGGATCCTGCAAATAATGTCCCTAGGTCTGTTGGGATCCGCTGATTTAGGACCCAGAGCTCTGTGAATACGATCGATCTCAATAGTGCGCTCGGGAGGGTAGTCTATTAACTGTTGAAAAAACGATTGCGCCCATGCCTCTAGGTGTTGCCCTTCTACTTCTTCTGACAGGCCGCGTATGCGCAAATTATTTCTACGGTTCCTGTTTTCCAGGTCGTCAACATGCATTATAATACTTGTGATTTGATCGGCTTGTGCTTGTATTGCCTGACGATGTGTTTCCAAAATGGCCGCCGTGTTCTCCTGTGTCTCCTCCACCTGTAGGATTCTATGGCCTAAGTGCTGCATGTCTGCATGTATCTGCTCCATGACCTGCTTATTAGATGTTTCAAGTCTCTGGAACAGACTGTCCAGCTCTGATTTTGTGGGAATGGCCATTATACGGCTCTTCCATGCCTCCTCTTTATCTTCTGCCTGCGGGGTTTGTATCCCTTTTTTCTTTCTATTTGCAGAGCTCACAGTGTGGGATTCAGGGGTCTGTGGCCATATATGTGGGCTGCCGTTTCCACCTTCTGTGGGGTCTATTGCTGAGGGGGAGAGTGTTTTGTGTGGGGTGCATGGGCTGCTGCCCTCACTACTCACGGTTCCCCTGCCTGGGGGGGTTGCCGGCTCTTCCCCCTCCATGTCAGACCCGCTCCTGGAGTTTTCCTTCTCCTCCTCTCCTCTGTCACTCTGCTGGTCCTGTCCCCTTTTCTCTGCTTGCTGCGCTCTGTGCCGCTGCTCCTCACATGCAGGAGCCGGTGCTGGGGCGTCTGTCACCGGCGCTGGGACCTCTGCCTTCGGCGCCCGAACTCTCGCGAGAGCGGGCGCCATCTTGGATTTTACCGACGCTTCTGCCGGGGCCCCGAGAAACTTCTCCATTGCGCCTTTTCTTCTGCTCGTCGCGGTGCCCGGTGGGCGCGAATGCCTCCTGCTCATGTTGCTGCGTCCGGGGGTAGGTTTTTGCTGCCATTGGGTGTCTCGGAGCTGCTGGTCGGGTGAATGGCGCGGGAGCTCGCTCTAAGTGCGGCTTACTCCGCCATTAACCGGACACGCCCCCTATACACCCACACACCGAGTGTATGGATTCTGCAGGACTGTCAGTGTGCTGAGCTACTTGCTGTTGGATTCCATTGCATCCATTTGGCTTTCCTGCCTGCTGAGAAGGATCTTATTGCCTTGGATATTGTGATAACCGTGAGGAGAGGACGCTTCACTATACAAGAAAGGGACAACATTGGGCCCCAACGCGCGCCTCTACAAACTGTAAGCAGTCCACCCGGACCACTGGTAAGAGGGGTGCACACTAGAGATGAGCGAGCACCAAAATGCTCGGGTGTTCGTTACTCGGGACGAACTTTTCGCGATGCTCGAGGGTTCGTTTCGAGTAACGAACCCCATTGAAGTCAATGGGCGACCCGAGCATTTTTGTATTTCGCCGATGCTCGCTAAGGTTTCCATTTGTGAACCAAATTCAAGAAAGTGATGGGAACGACACAGCAACGGATAGGGCAGGCGAGGGGCTACATGTTGGGCTGCATCTCAAGTTCCCAGGTCCCACTATTAAGCCACAATAGCAGCAAGAGTGGGCCCCCCCCCTCCCAACAATTTTTACTTCTGAAAAGCCCTCATTAGCAATGCATACCTTAGCTAAGCACCACACTACCTCCAACAAAGCACAATCACTGCCTGCATGACACTTCGCTGCCACTTCTCCTGGGTTACATGCTGCCCAACCCCCCCCCCCCCCCCCGCACGACCCAGTGTCCACAGCACACACCAAACTGTCCCTGCGCAGCCTTCAGCTGCCCTCATGCCACACCACCCTCATGTCTATTTATAAGTGCATCTGCCATTAGGAGGAACCGCAGGCACACACTGCAGAGGATTGGCACGGCTAGGCAGCGACCCTCTTTAAAAGGGACGGGGCGATAGCCCACAATGCTGTACAGAAGCAATGAGAAATCCAATCCTGTGCCACCTCCATCAGGAGCTGCACACGTGGGCATAGCAATGGGGAACCTATGTGCCACACACTATTCATTCTGTCAAGGTGTCTGCATGCCCCAGTCAGACCGCAGTTTTTTTATAAATAGTCACAGGCAGGTACAACTCCGCAATGGGAATTCCGTGTGCACCCACAGCATGGGTGGCTCCCTGGAACCCACCGGCTGTACATAAATGTATCCCATTGCAGTGCCCATCACAGCTGAGGTAATGTCATGTTAAATGCAGGTGGGCTTCGGCCCGCACTGCATGCCCCAGTCACACTGGGGTTCTTTAGAAGTGGACACATGCAGTTGCAACTCCGTGTGGACCGACAGCATGGGTGGGTGCCAGGAAGCCACCGGCGGTACATAAATATATCCCATTGCATTGCCCATCACAGCTGAGGTAATGTCATGTTAAATGCAGGTGGGCTTCGGCCCACATTGCATGCCCCAGTCAGACTGGGGTTCTTAAGAAGTAGACACATGCAGTTACAACTCCCTGTGGACCCACAGCATGGGTGGCTCCCTGGAACCCACCGGCGGTACATAAATATATCCCATTGCATTGTCCATCACAGCTGAGGTATTGTCATGTTAAATGCAGGTGGGCTTCAGCCCACACTGCATGCCCCAGTCAGACTGGGGTTCTTTAGAAGTGGACACATGCAGTTACAACTCCGTGAGGACCAACAGCATGGGTGGGTCCCAGGAAGCCACCAGAGAAGTCTGGGGAAATCCAGGCTTTGTTCATCTTTATGAGTTTAAGCCTGTCGGCACTGTCGGTTGACAGGCGTGTACGCTTATCCGTGATGATTCCCCCAGCCGCACTAAACACCCTCTCTGACAAGACGCTAGCCGCAGGACAAGCAATCACCTCCAGGGCATACAGCGCGAGTTCAGGCCACGTGTCCAGCTTCGACACCCAGTTGTTGAAGGGGGCAGAGGCATCACGGAGGACGGTCGTGCGATCGGCTACGTACTCCCTCACCATCCTTTTACAGTGCTCCCGCCAACTCAGCCTTGACTGGGGAGCGGTGACACAGTCTTGCTGGGGAGCCAGAAAGCTGTTAAAGGCCTTAGAGAGTGTTCCCCTGCCCGTGCTGTACATGCTGCCTGATCTCCGCGCCTACCCTGCTACCTGGCCCTCACAACTGCGCCTTCGGCCACTAGCGCTGTCGGATGGGAATTTTACCATCAGTTTGTCCGCCAGGGTCGTGTGGTATAGCATCACTCTCGAACACCTTTCCTCTTCGGGTACGAGAGTGGAAAGTTTCTCCTTATACCGTGGGTCGAGCAGTGTGTACACCCAGTAATCCATAGTGGCCAGAATGCGTGTAACGCGAGGGTCACGAGAAAGGCATCCTAACATGAAGTCAGCCATGTGTGCCAGGGTACCTGTACGCAATACATGGCTGTCCTCACTAGGAAGATCACTTTCGGGATCCTCCTCTTCCTCCTCCTCCTCCTCAGGCCATACACGCTGAAAGGATGACAGGCAAGCAGCATGGGTACCCTCAGCAGTGGGCCAAGCTGTCTCTTCCCCCTCCTCCTATCCTCCTCATGCTCCTCCTCCTTAACGCACTGAGATATAGACAGGAGGGTGCTCTGACTATCCAGCGACATACTGTCTTCCACCACCTCCATTTCCGAGCGCAAAGCATCTGCCTTTATGCTTTGCAGGGAACTTCTCAAGAGGCATAGCAGAGGAATGGTGACGCTAATGATTGCAGCATCGCCGCTCACCATCTGGGTAGACTCCTCAAAGTTTCCAAGGACCTGGCAGATGTCTGCCATCCAGGCCCACTCTTCTGTAAAGAATTGAGGAGGCTGACTCCCACTGCGCCGCCCATGTTGGAGTTGGTATTCCACTATAGCTCTACGCTGCTAATAGAGCCTGGCCAACATGTGGAGCGTAGAGTTCCACCGTGTGGGCACGTCGCAGAGCAGTCGGTGCACTGGCAGATTAAACCGATGTTGCAGGGTGTGCAGGGTGGCAGCGTCCGTGTGGGACTTGAGGAAATGTGCGCAGAGCCGGCGCACCTTTCCGAGCAGGTCTGACAAGCGTGGGTAGCTTTTCAGAAAGCGCTAAACCACCAAATTAAAGACGTGGGCCAGGCATGGCACGTGCCTGAGGATGCCGAGCTGCAGAGCCGCCACCAGGTTACGGCCGTTGTCACACACGACCATGCCCGGTTGGAGGCTCAGCGGCGCAAGCCAGCGGTCGGTCTGCTCTGTCAGACCCTGCAGCAGTTCGTGGGCCGTGTCCCTTTTCTCTCCTAAGCTGAGTAGTTTCAGCACGGCCTGCTGATGCTTGCCCACCGCTGTGCTGCCATGCCGTGCGACACCGACTGCTGGCGACGTGCTGCTGCTGACACATCTTGATTGCGAGACAGAGGTTGCGTAGGAGGAGGAGGAGGAGGAAGAGGGTGGTTTAGTGGAGGAACCATACACCGCCGCAGATACCACCACCGAGCTGTGGCCCGCAATTCAGGGGGTGGGTAGGACGTGAGCGGTCCCAGGCTCTGACTCTGTCCCAGCCTCCACTAAATTCACCCAATGTGCCGTCAGGAAGATATAGTGGCCCTGCCCGCCTGTGCTTGTCCACGTGTCCGTTGTTAAGTGGACCTTGGCAGTAACCGCGTTGGTGAGGGTGCGTACAATTTTGCGGGAGACGTGGTCGTGCAGGGCTGGGACGGCACATCGGGAAAAGTAGTGGCGACTGGGAACCGAGTAGCGCGGGGCCGCCGCCGCCATCATACCTTTGAGAGACATTGGTGGATGGGGCCAAGGACAGCGGAGTTGAGGGTGTGGGTGCAGGCCAGGAGACGGTAGTGCCTGTGTCCTGAGAGGGGGGTTGGATCTCAGTGGCAGGTTGGGGCACAGGGGGAGAGGCAGCGGTGCAAACCGGAGGTGGTGAACGGCCTTCGTCCCACCTTGTGGGGTGCTTGGCCATCATATGTCTGCGCATGCTGGTGGTGGTGAGGCTGGTGGTGGTGGCTCCCCGGCTGATCTTGGCGCGACAAAGGTTGCACATCACTATTCGTCGGTCATCTGCACTCTCAGTGAAAAACTGCCAGACCTTTGAGCACCCCTGCAGGGTGGCATGGCGCGAGGGGGCGCTTTGGGAAACAGTTGGTGGATTATTCGGTCTGGCCCTGCCTCTACCCCTGGCCACCGCACTGCCTTTTCCAACCTGCCCTGCTGCTGCACTTGCCTCCCCCTCTGAAGACCTGTCCTCAGTAGGCGTAGCCAACCAGGTGGGGTCAGTCACCTCATCGTCCTGCTGCTCTTCCTCCGAATCCTCTGTGCGCTCCTCCCTCGGACTTACTCTAATTACTACTACCTGAGTGATAGACAACTGTGTCTTGTCATCGTCCTCCTCACCCACTGAAAGCTCTTGAGACAGTTGCCGGAAGTCCCCAGCCTCATCCCCCGGACCCCGGGAACGTTCCAAAGGTTGGGCATCGGTCATGACAAACTACTCCAGTGGGAGAGGATTCGGAACCATTGCTGCCCATTCTGGGCAGGGGCCCGAGAACAGTTCCTGGGAGTCTGCCTGCTCCTCAGAATGTGTCATTGTAATGGAGTGAGGAGGCTGGGAGGAAGGAGGAGCAGCAGCCAGAGGATTCAGAGTTGCAGCAGTGGACGGCGTAGAACTTTGGGTGGTGGATAGATTGCTGGATGCACTTTCTGCCATCCACAACAGGACCTGCTCACACTGCTCAGTTTCTAATAAAGGTCTACCGCGTGGACCCATTAATTCTGAGATGAATCTGGGGACTCCAGAAACTTGCCTCTCTCCTAATCCCACAGCAGTCGGCTGCGATACACCTGGACCAGGAGCTCGGCCTGTGCCCACACCCTGACTTGGGCCTCCGCGTCCTCTCCCGCGTCCATGTCCTCTAGGCCTACCCCTACCTCTCAGCATGGTGTATTACCAGTAGTGCAGAAACAGAACGCTGTAATCAAATGTGCCGCTTATTGGCCTGTGGTTGGAGGCTGACTTCGCTTACGGAACGCAAAGCAGAGCCAGGAAAGAATTTTGCGCAAGCCTGCTGTAACACTTAGCTGGCTGCGTATTAATTAGGACTACTACCCCCAGCACAGATGCAGTACACTGAGGACGGTCACAGGCAGCCCAAATAGAAAGTTTTTTCCCAAATTTTTTGGGAAAAGCCCACTGCCTATATAGACAGTATATGTCTTTCACCTTTTTCACTGTCCCTGCCTCAGCACTACTGGCCCTATACTATGTAAAATTACTGCAGACTGTTTCCCTCTGGACAGGATGACAGCGGTGATGTAACGGGCAACGCAGAGCCAGGAAAGAATTTTGCGCAAGCCTGCTGTAACACTTAGCTGGCTGCGTATTAATTAGGATTACTACCCCAGCAGAGACGCAGTACACTCAGGACGGTCACAGGCAGCCCAAATAGAATGTTTTTTCCCAAATTTTTTTTGGAAAAGCCCACTGCCTATATAGACAGTATATCTCTTTCACTGTCCCTGCCTCACCACTACTGGCCCTATACTATGTAAAATTACTGCAGACTGTTTCCCTCTGGACAGGATGACAGCGGTGATGTAACGGCCAACGCAGAGCCAGGAAAGAATTTTGCGCCAGCCTGCTGTAACACTTAGCTGGCTGCGTATTAATTAGTACTACTACCCCCAGCAGAGACGCAGTACACTCAGGACGGTCACAGGCAGCCCAAATAGAATGTTTTTTCCCAAATTTGTTTGGAAAAGCCCACTGCCTATATAGACAGTATATGTCTTTTACCTTTTTCACTGTCCCTGCCTCAGCACTACTGTCCCTATACTATGTAAAATTACTGCAGACTGTTTTCCTCTGGACAGGATGACAGCGGTGATGTAACGGCCAACGCAGAGCCAGGAAAGAATTTTGCGCAAACCTGCTGTAACACTTAGCTGGCTGCATATTAATTAGGACTACTACCCCCAGCAGAGACGCAGTACACTCAGGACGGTCACAGGCAGCCCAAATAGAATGTTTTTTCCCAAATTTTTTTGGAAAAGCCCACTGCCTATATAGACAGTATACGTCTTTCACCTTTTTCACTGTCCCTGCCTCAGCACTACTGGCCCTATACTATGTAAAATTACTGCAGACTGAGGACGCAATGCACTGCACAGCCGATATACAAAAAAAAGTGCAACACTGCAAAAAGCAGCCTCAACAGTACTGCACACGGTCAGATGTGGCCCTAAGAAGGACTGTTGGGGTTCTTGAAGCCTAAAATAACTCCTAACACTCTCCCTATAGCAACTCCAGCAAGACAGCACTTTCCCTGAACTATGTCAGAGTGCATCTGTGGCGAGCCGCGGGAGGGGCCGATTTATATACTCGGGTGACACCTGATCTCGCCAGCCACTCACTGCAGGGGGGTGGTATAGGGCTTGAACGTCGCAAGGGGAAGTTGTAATGCCTTCCCTGTCTTTCTATTGGCCAGAAAAGCGCGCTAACGTCTCAGAGATGAAAGTGAAAGTAACTCGAACATCGCGTGGTGCTCGCCTCTAGTAACGAGCATCTCGAACACGCTAATACTCGAACGAGTATCAAGCTCGGACGAGTACGTTCGCTCATCTCTAGTGCACACCCAAATGTGAAGTTAGGGTCAGTTAGGGATAGTTTTGGGACTATTGTTCTTTCAGTGTCCATGCTGTGGAGGTGGACATAGTAAACATGTTATATATTGTGAAATCTAACTTGAACTGTTCAAACTATACTGTGTATTTTGCTTGTCATTATTCCTGTTCTTTTATCATTAACTTGCCTTTATTAACCTGTAGTAAATACATTTTTCTTAACTTGACCACCCCGTGTGCGTCCTTTCTGGTTGTGCAGACCAAACCACCTGCCTTGCTCTCGGTTCACACCTATCCCACCCCCAGCAGTGAGTAGCTGGCGAGATCAATTGACTGCTGAGTACTTAAAGTGGTCCCGCCCACGGCTCGCCTCAGACACACACTGGGAGAGCATAGGGAAAGTGCTGCTGCTGCTATAGGGAAACTGTTAGCGTAGGTCCTGTCTTCAAGAACCCCAACGGTCCTTCTTAGGGCTACATCCGACCATGTGCATTACTGCTGTGGCTGGCTGGGAGCAGTAGTGCACAATTTATTTTTTTTCTCATCTCGGGCTGTGCAGGCCATTACATCTATAGCGTTCTCAGTCTGCAGTGTATTATACAGAGTATAGGGAAAGTGCTGCTGATGATATAGGGAAAGTGTTAGCAGAGGTCCTGTCTTCAAGAACCCTAATGGTCCTTCTTAGGGCTACATCTGACCGTGTGCATTTTAGTTGTGGCCTGCTGGGAGTTGTAGTGCATCCATTTTTGTATAACTCAGCTAGGCCTGTTTGCAGCCTTTCAGTAATACTTTTTTTCTGGCTACAGTGCCGTACAATACCGCTCTCACCGTGAAAGTGCACTCAAATAACTCCTAGCCTTCTGCGAACTACCTCATTTATACCATTCTCTGTCTGCAGTGAATTAGACGCAGAGTGTTGGGGCCACAGCCGCTTATATAGGGAAAGTTATATACACGACACAGTCCGTATCCTCCAAGCAAAAACCCCAAAGCTCCTTCGTTGGGCTACATCTGACCGTGTGCGTTTTACTTGGGGCCTGCTGGGAGTAGTAGTAGTGCTTCTATTTTTGTATAACGCAGCTAGGCCTGTTTGCAGCCTTTCAGTAATACTTTTTTCTGGCTTCAGTGCAATACAATACCGCTCTCACCAGGAGAGTGCACTCAAATAATTCCTAGCCTGCTTCGAACCACCTCATTTATACCGTTCTCTGTCTGCAGTAAATTACACAGTGTTCTCACTGCTAAACAGTACTGTAATACTACCGGTGCCACTGCAAAGTATTTCAGCTCAGCCGCTGTACAGAGTGTCTCACAATACCATTTCCGTTGGTGGGGTTGAGATAGCCGCAGTTACCATCACTATCCACTGGCTTTAGAGTCTTCTCCCACTCCACACAGCCTCTATTATCTACAAGTCTCTGCGAGCAGTAAATTACCCCTAGGTATCAGCGCAAGACAGTGGGTTACTTTTTTCAAGACACAGCATAGAGCCTCTGCTATCTACAATCTCTGTGTGCGGTGAATTAAGCCACAGTTGTCAGTGCTGTACAGTGGCAAAATTTATTTGGCTCCTGCTCTATTCGTAATCCGCCATGATAAGGAGTAGGAGTAAGGGTCAAGGACGTGGACGTGGACATCCAAGTGAGGGTGTGGGCACAGGACGAGTTCCTGGTCCAGGTGAATCACAGACGGCTGCTGTGGGACTAGGAGAGAGGCACGTTTCTGGGGTCCCCAGCTTCATATCACAATTTATGGGTCCACGTGGTAGACCTTAATTACAAACAGAGCAGTGTGAGCAGATCCTGTCGAGGATGGCAGAAAATGCGTCCAGCAATGTATCGACCACCCAGTCTTCCACGCAGTCCACTACTCCCGACTTAGGGACTGCAACTCTGAATCCTCTGGCTGCTGCTTCTCCTTCCTCCCAGCTTCTGCTTCTCCTTCCTCACTCCATGAAATGACATATTCTAAACAGGCAGACTCCCAGGAACTGTTCTCGGGTCCCTGCCATGAGTGGGAAAAACTGGGTCCTCTCTCACCTGAGGAGTTTGCCATGACTGATGCCCAACCTTTGGAAAGTTCCCGGAGTTCGAGTGATGGGACTGGGGACTTCCGGCAACTGTCTCAAAAGCTTTCAGTGGGTGAGTAGAATGATGATGATGAGAATCAGTTGTCTGTCATTGAGGTAGTAGTAGGGGTAGTAAGTCTGAGAGAGGAGAGCACAGAGGATTCGGAGGAAGAGCAGCTGGACGATGAGGTGACTGACCCCACCTGGTTTGCTAAGCCTACTGAGTACAGGACTTCAGAGGGGGAGGCAAGTGGAGCAGCAGGACTGGTTGGAAGAGGCAGTGGAGTGGCCAGGGGTAGAGCCAGAGCGAAGAATCCCCCAAATGTTTCCCAAAGCACCCCCTCGCGGCAAGTGGGCTAGGTGTTCAAAGGTGTGGAAGTTTTTCAGTGAGAACGCGGACGACCGTCGAAAAGTGGTGTGCAACCTGTGTCGCACCAAGATCAGCTGGGGAACCACCACTACCAGCCTCACCACCACCAGCATGCGCAGGTATATGATGGCCAAGCACCCCAAAAGGTGGGACGAAGGCCGGTCACCGCCTCCGGGTCACACCACTGCCTCTTCCCCTGTGCCCTAACCTGCCACACAAATCCAATACCCCACTCAGGACACAGGCACGAGCTCCTCCCGGCCTGCACCCACATCCTTATCTCCACCGTCCTCCACCCCATCCAGCAATGTCTCTCAGCGCAGCGTTCAGCTTTCGCTAACACAAGCGTTGAATCGAAAGCGCAAATATGCCGCCACGCACCCGCACGCACAAGCTTTAAATGTGCACATTGCCAAATTAATCAGCCTGGAAATGCTGCCATACAGGCTTGTAGAAACTGAGGCTTTTAAAAACATGATGGCGGCGGCGGTCCTGCGCTACTCGGTCCCCAGTCGCAACTATTTTTCCCAGTGTGCCATTCCAGCCCTACACCAACATATCTCCCGCAACATTTATCGTGCCCTCACCAACGCAGTTACTGGAAAGGTCGACTTAACCACGGACACGTGGACAAGTTCTGGCGGGCAGGGCCACTATATCTCCCTGACAGCACATTGAGTAAATATGGTGGAGGGTGGGACCGAGTCCAAGCCTGGGACCGCTCATGTCCTACCCACACCCAGAGTAGCAGGTCCAACCTCAGTACTGGTATCAGCGGCGTTTTATGCCACCTCCTCTAAAACCTCCCAATCCTCCTATGCTACCTCTCAATTAAGAAGTGGTCACTTTACAAATTAAGAAGTGTGAGCAGCACGTCGCCAGCAATCGGTATAGCGCGGCAGCACAACGGTGAGCAAGCATCAGCAGGCCGTGCTGAAACTAATCAGCTTAGGTGATAAGAGGCACACGGCCCCCGAACTGTTGCGGGGTCTGACAGAGTAGACCGACCGCTGGCTTTCGCCGCTGAGCCTCCAACCGGGCATGGTCGTGTGTGACAACGGGTGTAACCTGGTGGCGGCTCTGCAGCTCGGCAGCCTCACACACGTGCCATGCCTGGCCCACATCTTCAATATGGTGGTTCAGCGGTTTCTGAAAAACTACCCACATTTGTCTGACCTGCTCGGCAAGGTGCGCCGCATCTGCACACATTTCCGCAAGTCCACCACGAACGCCGCCACCCTGAGGACCCTGTAACATCGGTTTCAGCTGCCAGAGCACCGACTGCTATGCGACGTTCCCACATGGTGGAATTCTACGCTTCACATGTTGGCCAGGATGTATGAGCAGTGTATAGCGTTGGAATACCAGCTCCAACATGGGCGGCGTAGTCGTAGTCAGCCTCCCCAATTTACCGAGGAGTGGCCTGGATGGCAGATATCTGCCAGGTCCTCGGAAACTTTGAGGAGTCTACCCAGATGGTGAGCGGTGATGCTGCAATCCTTAGCGTTACAATCTCGCTGCTTTGCCTGTTGAGAAGTTCGCTGCAAAGCATAAAGGCCGACGCTTTGCGGTTGGAACAGGAGATGGGGGATGACAGTATGTCGCTTGATAGCCAGACCACCCTCATATCTATGTCTCAGCGCGTTTTGGAGGAGGAGGAGGGGGAGGAGCAGGAAGAGGAGGGGAAAGAGACAGCCGAGCACACTGCAAAGGCTACCCATGCTGCTTGCCTCTCATCTGTTTAGCGTGTATGGGCTGTGGAGGAGGAGGAGGAGGATCCTGAAAGTGATCTTCCTAGTGAGGATAGCAATGTGTTGCGTACTGGTACCCTGGCACACATGGCTGACTTCATGTTAGGCTGCCTTTCTCGTGACCCTCGTGTTAGACGCATTCTGACCAACACGGATTACTGGGTGTACATCCTTCTCGACCCCCGGTATAAGGAGAACCTTTCCTCTCTCATTCCCAAAGAGGAAAGTGGAACGAGAGTGATGCAATACCACATGGCCCTGGTGGAAAAAGTGATGCTAAACTTCCCATCTGACAGCACTAGTGGCAGAAGACGCAGTTCCAAGGGCCAAGTAGCAGTGGAGGCGCGGAGATCAGGCAGCATGTCCAGCACAGGCAGGGGAACACTCTCCAAGGCCTTTTCCAGCTTTATGGCTCCCCAGCAAGACTGTGTTACCACTCCCCAGTTAAGGCTGAGTCAGAGGAAGCACTGTAAAAAGATGGTGGAGTACGTAGCCGATCGTACCACCATCCTCCCTGATGCCTCTGCTCCATAGAACTATTGGGTGTCAAAGCTGGACACATGGCAGAAACTTGGGCTGTACGCCCTGGAGGTGCTGGCTTTCCCGGCCGCTAGCATTTTGTCAGAGAGGGTGTTTAGTGCAGCCTGGGGGAAATATCACGGATAAGCGTACCCACCTGTCAACTGCCAGTGCCGACATGCTTACAGTCATAAAGATGAACAAAGGCTAGATTTCCCCAGACTTCTCTTCTCTACTGGCGTAGAGCAGAGGAACCTAAAGATTCTTTTCACTGTAACCAGAGAAAAAAGCATTCTCTATCACCAGAAAAAAAAGGGGGAATAAGCTTTGTCAACTCTGGGATATTCTTAGTCCCCCTCCTCCTACTCCTCCTCCTAAAACAGCATGTCATCACGCTGAACTGCCAATTTTTTTGTGGACCAAAACGCTCTGCTTACAATTTTTTTACAATTTTTCAAAGTTGTAAAAGTATTGATACTTTGACAGTAACCAGTTTCTTTCACAGGGCTGCCTCCAGGCTTTGCTACAAATTAAGCAACAGCTAGCTGTATGTTTAAAAAATATTTATGGGTTTCACCTGCCCTCGCGGTTGAGCAATTTTTCAGAGGTACACTTGTACTCTTGGTACACTAATTTTTCTGTCCCTCGCCTATACTGTTATCTAACTAATTTTTCCCGCCTTCGCCTACACTCATGGTACACCAATGTTTCAGGGGTTCGCCTATACTCTTGCTACAGAAATGTTACTGGGGTCTGCCTATACTTCTGCTACAGAAATGTTACAGGGGTCTGCCTATACTTCTGCTACAGAAATGTTACTAGGGTCTGCCTATACCTTTGCTACAGGAATATTACTGGGGTCTGCCTATACTTCTGCTACAGAAATGTTACAGGGGTCTGCCTATACCTTTGCTACGGAAATGCTACTGGGGTCCACCTCTACTTTTACTACAGAAATGTTACTGGGGTCTGCCTATACTTCTGCTACAGAAAGGTTACTGGGGTCTGCCTATACCTTTGCTACAGAAAGGTTACTGGGGTCTGCCTATACCTTTGCTACAGAAAGGTTACTGGGGTCTGCCTATACCTTTGCTACAGAAATGTTACTGGGATCCGCCTATACCTTTACTACAGAAATATTACTGGGGTCTTCCTATAGCTTTGCTACAGGAATGTTACTGGGGTCTGCCTATACTTCTGCTACAGAAATGTTACTGGGGTCCGTCTATACTTTTACTACAGAAATGTTACTGGAGTCTACCTATACCTTTGCTTCAGAAATGTTACTGGGGTCTGCCTATACCTTTGCTACAGGAATGTTACTGGGGTCTGCCTTTACTTCTGCTACAGAAATGTTTCAGGGGTTTGCCTATACTTTTACTACAGAAATGTTACTGGGGTCTGCCTCTACTTTTACTACAGAAATGTTACAGGGGTCTGCCTATACCTTAGCTACAGGAATGTTACTGGGGTCTGCCTATACTTCGGCTACAGGAATGTTACAGGGGTTTACCTATACTGTGGGTACACGAAGACTTTACCTATCTGTCACAAATGCACTGACTGACTTGGGGAGGGTGCAGTGTGCAGATGGCTTTCCCCTTGCAGTGCTGATTGAGCTATCTGACACCTACACACAATGAATCGTGTGGGGACACATGGATTTTCTATTGCTATGTAACTCAGGGCACCTTGGGTCATATAAGGTTGAGGCTGAGACCGAGCCTGACCCAGGGCCTGCTCACATACTTCCCACACAGACTATAGCGGGTCATGGTCATGGTCTCTTGGCCTTGTAATGCCACCTCCTCCTCCTGCTTGGGGTCAGGGGATCAGCACAGGGCAACATGTATTTTCTCTCGTGTTACCACAGTTATCTGCGGCACTGGATTTTGCCAAACAAAAGGAGCGTTACTGCATTCATGAGACATTCACAGCTGTACTAGCATCGGTGTCCGCTTTATACTCATGATTGCCGAGGGTGTGTGCAGAGGCCAAGGTCCTGGGGAAATGCAACTGTGCCAGGTTGGTCCTGTGGAACTTGTTAAAAGTTAATCCAGTCTTTTTAGCAGTGAAAGCAACCACAACTAATTAAATGAGATGTTCACTTCTGAACTAGCATTGGGGTCCGCTTTATGCCAACGATTGCTGAGGCAGTGTGCAGGGGCCGAGGTCCTGGGGGAAATGCACCTGCGCCAGTTTGGACCTGTGGAACGTGTTTCTGGTTAATCCAGTCTTTGGAGCGATGAAAGCAACCGCAACTAATTAAATGAGACGTTCACAGCTGTACTGGTATCGGAGTCCGCTTAATGCCCACGATTGCTGAGGGTGTGTGCAGAGGCCGAGGTCCTCGGCGGAGTTAAAGTTCACCATGTTTAGGCACTGTAATTGCTTCATGTTTAATACTTTCCTAGGGTTCCTTTCGCTCGCCTATGCTGTGAGTCACAAAGACTTCCCATAGAGGTGTTTTACCTGTCTGACACTAATACACTGACTGACTAGGGCAGAAAAGTAGGCCGAGGCCCTTCGCAGGGTAAAACTCTGCCATGTTTGGGCACTCTGATTTCCTCATGTGTAATACCATGCTTGAGTTCCTTGGGCTCGCCTGTGCTGTGAGTACATAAAGACTTCCCATTGCGTTGCTTTACCTGTCTGGCACAAATACACTGACTGACTAGGGTAGAAATGTGGGCCGAGGTCCTTGGCGGGGTGAAACTCTGCCCTGTTTGGGTGCTCTGATTTCTTCTTGTGTAATACCATCTTTGTGCACCGACAAGTCTTTCCATTGCGGTGTTGAGCTATCTAACACCTACACAGAATGAATTATTTGCTTGTTTGTTTCCCATTGCTATGTGAGTCGCGGCACCTTGGGTCACACAAGATGGATGCTGGGACCGAGTCTGACCCTGGGCCCGCTAACGTGCTTCCCACACAGAGTATTGCTGCATTGTAGAGATGTGTAGAGGTGCTGGGCTGGCACCTGAGTCCCCTTTATGCCCATGTTTGCGGCTCCTGACAATTTTGTGATGCAGGTGGCACGGGATTGGAATGATGATCGTACGTCAATTTATCATCAATTCTCAACAGCATTGTGGCTATCGCCCCCACTTTTAAAGAGGGTCGCTGCCTGGCCCTGCCAACCCTCTGCAGTGTGTGCCTCCGGTTCCTCCTCATCGCAGATACACTTAGAAATAGACATAAGGGTGGTGTAGCTATGAAGCGAGTGTGTGGCATGAAAGCAGCTGAACGCTGCGCAGGGAAACTTTTGTGTGCGCTGTGGATGCAGGGTCGTGCAGGGGGTTGGGCAGCATGTAACCCAGGAGAAGAGGCAGCTGTGTCACCCGCAGGCAGTGATTGTCCTTGGTTGCATGTAGTGTGGTGCTTAGCTAAGGTGTGCCTTGCTAATGAGGGTTTGTCCGAAGAAAAAATTGTTAGGGGGGTGACGCCAGACTCTTGCCCCCATTGTGGCTTAATAGTGGGACCTGGGAGCCTCAGATGCAGCCATTCATGCTTCCCCTGCCCTTCCCTGTCCATTTCTGTGGTGTTTCTATGACTTTTGGATGTTTTACTGGTTTTTCACAAGTCATGACCTATGCGGAGCATCGGTCCCATACAAAAATTCTCAAGTCGCCCATTGACTTTAATAGGGTTCGTTACTTGAAACGAGCTCTTGAGCATCATGGAAAGTTCAACTCGAGCAACGAGCCCCCGAGTATTTTGGTGCTCGCTCATCTCTAGTCACTCAGATTTATCACTGTAACAAAGCAAAGTCACGGTTGAAATTAGTTTAATTTTTGATGAATTAAAAATATATGGCACAATTCTTTTTTAGATGGAGCATGGTTAGGCACTTAGTTTGAATACATGGCAATGAATGTCAGCAAAAGTAATTAGAGAAATTAATTTCCTAACATCTGCGGGGAGAAAGGAAAAGCCCAAGCCCAGTCATCACCTCTCTGAAGAAATTAGCCTTATAATGACTCAAAAGGAAAAATCCATAACTCTAAAACTTAAACTTAGGTGATGGGTTCCACAGTGGAACACACTCGTCCTACAACCAATAGAAATGATAGAGAGACATTCAGCTGGTGTGCTTTCATGTGATATTCAATCAATCCTTAGATTGTTAGATATGTATACTGTGTTCCACAGGGAAAAGCATCAGTTGGAGTCCTTCCCATCATTGGTAGGGTGACGCACACAGCAGTTTTACATACTTATAGACTATTCCAGGCTCCCTCAAGGCAGTGAGATGAGGTGCATTTCATTTAGCATACTGGATTACTGTTTATGTGCTTGTGGTTTAACATTTTATCTTACTACTAATGAAGGGGATTAGTGATGAATATCTCCAAAACATGTTGAGCTGGAGTTATGTTCTATGGTTATGGAATAAAAGTTTGGACAACTCCCTATAAGGGCGAGCACCCACTGGCGTTTTTTTACCTGAGTTTTGCGTTTTGCGTTTTTCCTGCACAGGCATAGAGATAACATGTGTTCCTGTCCACTGGCTTTTTTTTTGCGTTGCGTTTGCGTTTTTAACGTAGGAACTGTCAGTTGCATATGTGTCCTTATTTTTCTCCTAATGCACCCATGAATGTCAACGGAAAAATCGCGGGAAACGCGGCGAAAACGCTGCATTTTTTTCGCGCGGAAAACGCAATCGCCAGTGGGTGCTCGCCCTCAGACTGTTTTTTTTCAGAGAGATGATGTGAGGATTTGTACTTTTCCTCTCCACTCACAGGTGTAAGTAAATTAATTTTTCAATTGTTCTTACTGACACATCATTATTATACATTATATTCCAACCAAGTGCCTTTCTGGTTCCCCTTTTTGTTGTTTTAGCAGAGCGGAAGTCATGAGCTGGGCAATGAATTAAGACAAGGGAAGCAATGTAAGGCAGTGCGGTGCTGTGGAGGGCTTTGTGGATGAGGATAGTGAGTTAAAGTTGCATTCTGTATTTGAGCGGCAGCCAGTGCAGTGACTGGCACAGGGCAGAGGCATCTGAGTAGTGGCTGGACAGGAAGATAAACCTGGCTCCTACATTCAGGATGGATTGGAGAGGGGAGAGACTGGTGCAGGGGAGGCCGATCAGCAGCAAGTTGCAATAATTGAGCGGAGAGTGGATGAGGGCAATGGTGAGCATCAGACTATAGATGGGCACCAGGAGCAGGGCACAAGGGAACAACGGAGTGGCACATGAGCTGCCAGGAGACCGAGGAAGACACTGGAGGATTGCCTGCTGAAAGATCAGCGGGCAGAAGCAGAGGAGCAGGTCCCGGACCCAGAGCGGCAGAAGAATAGAGAGCGCGGCCGCTGATGGTGAGACTGCAGGTGAGGTAATCGGAGCTGCTGACAGATACACAAAAAATACTTATCTGCTCCTAAGTGCGTGTCATAGTGTGTGTCTGTGGGTCCAAGTGTGTGTCTGTGACTAAGTGAGGGGGCATTAGAGTGTGAGTGTGTAAGTGAAGAAAAACAGTGTATTTGTCTGTGCGTAAGGTGTAAGTGAAGCAGGATCGGGTGATTGAGCAAAAGTAAATAGGTGTGTGAGTGTAATTAAAAAAGAAAAGTGTGAGCGGTTGTCACGGGCAGAGGTGTGTGAACAGTTGCGCACGGGCGGAGGAGTGTGAGCAGTTGCACACGGGTGGAGGAGTGTGAGCAGTTGCACATGGGCGGAGTAGTGTGAGCAGTTGTGCACAGGCAGATGAGTGTGAGCGGTTTCATTTGGGCGAAGGCCTGTTTGCCGCGTGATCTAATCAATCTTTTCTACTTCCACAAGTAAATTGTAGATCGTTATTAGGATGAGCTCCATGCCTGACAATGCCATCCAGTGTGCTACTTGTGCAATGTATGTGGTCCTTGATCAGCTGATCAAGGGTGCATGCTGTTGCGCAAGATGCAGCTCGTTGCACACTTGGAAGTCCATTGGCATAATGAAAAAGAGTTTGTTGCTCACTGAGCAGGCACTCGCTGGGGTAGAGACGGGGGCGAATGGTAGCACGGAAGAGCAGGGGGAGCAGGCAGCTAGCTGGGTGACCGTTAGAAAGGGTAGAGAGAAACATAGAGGCTAGTTCTGAACTGATACAACCCAACAAGTTTGCAAAGTTGGCAGATGAGGGGATGTCATTACAAAGCCAGCACCGCTGCAGCACGACATGCCCTCTGCACACCAGGGAGATGATTGCTCCAGTAAGAAGGGGACAGGGAGTGCAGGGCAGGCTAAACAAATCCTAGTGGTGGGGGACTCAATTCTTAGTGGGACAGATAGGACAAGCTGCCACAAAGATCGAGATCGTCGAACGGTGTGTTGTCTTCCTGGCGCTCAAGTTCTACAAACCGCAGATTGTATTGACAGATTACTGAGAGGGGCTTGTGAGGATCCAGTAGTCATGGTGCACATTGGCACCAATGAAGAAATTACAAGTCAATGGACGGTCCTCATAAACTATTTCAGGGACTTAGGGTCTAAGCTTAGGGCAAGGACCTCCAAGGTAGTTTTCTCGGAAATCCTACCTGCACCTAAAGACACGCTAGAAAGACAGCAGTATCTTAGGGAGCTAAACAAGTGGCTCCGGAGTTGGTGTAAGAAGGAGGGATTCGGGTTCCTGGAGAACTGGGCTGACTTTGCTGTCGGCTACAGGATCTACCGTAGGGACGGACTGCATCTTAATGGGGAGGGTGCAGCTGTCTTGGGGGAGAAAATGGTTAAAGAAGGCTTTAAACTAGGGACGGATGAGGACAAAAGGAGAAACAAGGGGATATTCACTGCATTTAGTGACCTGGGGCTAAGTAATGCGAATGGGGTCGAGCAGGGGGTAGGGTTAGTACAGTTAGAACTGACAGAACAGCCAATAGTACAATTAGTATCAAAATGAATATAAAGAACAAAAATATCCGTATAAATTGTATGGCAAGGAATGCAAAAATTTTGATCGGTAAAGTGGCTGAGCTTGAAGCGAGAATGACTGATGAAAACTACAATATAGTTGGAATAACGGAAACATGATGATACGTGCAACTGGGCTGTAAATTTACAAGGTTACAATCTCTTTATGAGGGGATTGTGGAAACCAGAAAGAGGGAGGGATATGTATGTTTAATCCTTCTTAATGCCGAGGCTACGGGAGAATATAGGTGTAGGAGATAAATATGTGGAATCTCTGTGGGTAGAAATACAGGGAGAAAAAAAATCCTGATAGGGGTTTTCTCCAGGCCACCAAAAGCAACAGAAGAAACTGAAATCTTACTATTAAGGGTGCGTTCACACGAGCGCATAAATGGCGCGTTTTTGCGCCCAATCGTATATACGTGACCATCTTAGGCATTGGTTTTGAATGTATTCGTTCGCACTGGCGATTTTACGGCGCGTAAAAACGGCAACCCGAAAAAAAAAAGGAACATACGCGACCGAAATACGCGCCAACGCATATTCGATGGCCGAAAAGATAGTTTGCAAAGTAGGAACAAACGATAATATACTTTCTAGCTCTGGTCATGATCGCCAAAAAACGATTATACGCTGCGCACGTGCGAACGTAAATACGCCTACGCTCGTGTGAACGCACCCTAAGGCAGATAGAAGAGGTGTCAAACCACAACAAAGTAATTATTACAGGGGACTTTAATTATCTAGATGCAATATGTGATAACGTGATCAGCTCAGAGCTACTATCAGTAACATTAATTGGAACAACATCCTCAAAAATAACTGTACAGACGACAAATAGAAAAAGTTTAAAAACATCCTAATCATCTCATGTGAGCAGGTCATACCCTTAAAAATAAAAGAACTACAAGTAGAAGGTACCCAATGTGGCTCAACAAGACTGTAAGGGGAGCAATAAATAATAATAAAAAAAAAACTACTAAAACAAGAAGGCAGTGAAGAAGTGCTAAAATCATACAGGGGGAAAAATATGTACAGAAAAGATCAATATTGCTGAGGAGGAGGCAGAAAGACTGATCGCCAAAGAGAGCAAAAACAACCCTAAACTATTTTCAGTTATATTTTTATTAAAAGGATTTGCACCCTCTCTCACAGGATAAGTCATACAAAGCGATGGGAGGAGGGCAAATCCATTAAATAGTTTCTTTTCAAGTGTATTCACGAATAAAAAGGAAATGTCACACGACATGCAGGGGAATAAAACAACCCCCCACCCCCCACCCCCCTCCCTGCTAAATATTACATACCTAACACAGGAGTAAGTGCAGAGCTGGTTAAAAAGGGTTTAAATTAATAAATCGCCGGCAGAGCCTGACTGCTGAGCCTGATTGTTGCCTGAGCACGGAGCTCTGTCAGTGCTGCTCTTTCTGGGACTTTTTCAGCAGCTATTTTCTGCCAAAAATGAGGAAAAACGGAAGAGAGAAGGGTATAAAACATCAGGGAACCCCGCGGGATAATCGAGGACAAGCCGACATGCAGCGGTATTTAAAAGAACGGAGCACCCGCTCTCCACATGCTGCACCTAAGATGGCACCGATGAGAGACTCCATTGCCACACTCAGTAAGGAGGGGGAGGAGAGGGACTTGTCTGAAGGGGAGGACAGAGAGACCATGTCCAGAAGCTTCATGAAGGAGCTTATGATAAAAGCCCTGCACCCTGTCCTGTCTGATCTTGCAGAGATTAAGGACGACTTAAAACATATGGGGCGCAGGGTAGAAGATTTTAGATTCATCTTCAACCACACATTCTATAGTGATGATGCAAGCCCTTAAAGACCAGCATGTTCACCTGAATAGAGCCCTAATCGTGCAACAGGAAAATAGGAATAGATGCAACAATTTCTGCATCAAAGGGCTACCTGAGTCTTGGGCTGTTGATTGGCTCCCTAAGATAGCAAAGGAAATCTTTGCCAGCATGCTGGAAGCTGAAAGAGTGGAAGCGGTCTTAATTGAACGCATCCACAGAGCGCTCAGACCCCTGCCTGCACCCATAGACCCACCAAGAGACATTGTGCGCAAGCTTCTCTCCTTCCGGGACTCCTTCAGATTTTTGTGATTTCTAGCTGCCCTGAAAATGGTGAAGTATGCCGACGCCCGTCTTCAATATTTCAAAGACTTAGCCCCTTTTACATTGGCCCAACGCAGACTTTTGCACCCGTAGACGACCTGTGCGGCGCGAGCACACTGGAGTGGCCCCATTCAACGGGACAGAAGAGCAGACTGCGCAAGCGCGTCTAATCCAGGCAGAAGGCTTCGGTCGGCGCCATGGAGACGGGGACGCCAACACCGTGGGGGGTAAGTATATAACTTCTGTATGGCCAATATTTAATTCACGATGTATATTACAAAGTGCATTTATATGGCCATACAGAAGTGTTTAACTTCACTTGCTTTTGCGGGACAACCCCTTTAAGCTGTGGGCCAAATTGCTCGCCAAAAGACTAGAAGACCATATTCCCAACCTGATAAATCTCGAACAGACAGGCTTCGTAAAGGGAAGAGAGGGCAGAGACAATTGCCTCAGTGTGGTGCATGCTACTCAGTTTGCCCGGTCACAAGGTATACCCTTAGCACTGGTAAGCACTGATGCTGAAAAGGAAATTGACAGGGTGGACTGGGTATACATGCATTCAGTACTGCTACATTTAAAGATACCCCTTGTCTTTGTGGCTACATTTTTTTTTTCCTCTGAAGCCGAGCCATATGCTTGACTTAAAATAAACGGCACTCTATCCCCTTCTTTTGACATTAGGAATGGCACGCGCCACAGATGCCTGCTCTCGCCTACTCTTTTTATTTTTTGCGCTAGAGCCCCTTCTCCAGAGTGTTAGACTAGATTCCGAGATTCAGAGACTGCAGTTGGGCAAATAAGCACTCACAACTGCGGCATTTGCTGACGATATAGTCTTCTTAGTAACATCCCCCGAGATTGGTCTTCCCCAGCTCACTTCCATATTGGAACAGTTTGGTGACCTATCCAACTTTAAAATTAACTTCGTCAAGTCAACGGTGCTAAATATCTCTATACGCTCAGTCAGATGCCGGACCATGAAGCCCAACTCTCCTTTCTCCTGGTCAGGGTCGGAGATAAATTTTTTGGTATAAAGCTAACTAAAAGAGCTGAAGACCTTTATGCATCTAATTTCACCCTACCTATTGCAAAAGTGATGAATCTACTACGCTCTTACGATTTTCCCTTTATTTCATGGTTCGGCAGGAAAAATATCCTAAAGTCTTATGTTCTCCACACAATTCTGTATACAATTCGCATGCTTCCCATATATCTCCCCACAAGTTTCTTAAAAACTCTCAGGTCGACTTTCTCCGGATATGTTTGGAGACATAGGAGACCGAGGTTGGCTTATAGCCTTATGATAAAGAAAGGCTCGGAGGGCGGAATTGGCCTGTCATGCGTTCATGACTTTTATTTAGCCTCCCAACTTGGCTACTGGATGGAACTGGTCAAGCCTGTGAAAGATAGGCTGCCGTGTCTTCTAGCTGAAAAATCATATGGGGTCACTTTCCTTGAGGACCTGTGGTTTCCAAAAAGGAACATTTATAGATCTGTAGGATTCAACCCTCTTTTGAGGGGACCCTGCGAGACCTGGGACAGGTTGAGAGAGGACCTAGCACCTAAACCATCCCCGATCACCCCTTTGCGCACGCTGTACAAACTCATGGCCAGTGCATTGGACCCCTGCACAGCAAGCTTGTGGTCAGTGTTTGCAGATAGGACTATTAAAGACCTACAACGGCTAGCACATTGCTTTTCAATCCCTTGTGTCAAATTAAGCTCTCTTTCCTACAGTCAGTTCATGTGACCAGAGTGTTTGGGGATTTTCTGGGGACATATATAGACCCCTCTCCCTCTTTGAGAGGGCCATGGGAGATGGCGGGCCCGCCTCTAGGAAAATAGCATCCCTTCGTAAACGCTTTATTTTCCCTACAGTACTATATAAACCCACCTTCCTCATCTCTTGGGAGAGAGAACTGAACATTTCACTTTCACAGAGTGACATCGAGGTTGTTCTGAAAACAGCTTACGGATTGTCCCCCTGCATTCTGCCACAGGAGGCGCACTATAAGCTTCTGGTGAGGTGGTACAGGACTCCACAATGGCATCACGACCACAACCTGGCAGTTCATAATAAATGTTGGAGATGTGATGGAGGAATAGGCTCATATTGTCATATTTGGTGGAACTGCCAGATACTGCATCCCTTTTGGCGTGACGTGGGGTGTGCACTGGGAAAAATCTCCCCAAAACTAAGCATAACTCCCGAGATTCTTTTCCTCTGGAGGTCTTCCTCTGTCTTCCACCCTCTTAATCATAAATTGGTCGCTCTCCTGATCGATGCGGCTAAAGCGCTTATTCCAACGCTATGGCTGCAAAAAACACCCCCGACCCTGACCCAATGGAGAGACAAAGTAGACTTGGTCTACAACCTGGAAGAGCTATCCAGTTGGTCTAGGGGTACCCACAACAAGTTTCTTCAGATATGCAGCCTATGGCGTAGTCTGAGAGATGAGCTCTAGGCCCTCGGTTTCCCGGGGGGTGGATGGGGTGAGACAACGACTTAAACCTTCTACCATTATCAATGGCTAGTGTGATTCCCCTATTGAAACCAACAGGGTATCCGCTTCATCATCATGGAAATCAGAGTTCTTGGTCCAGCCCTACCAGGAAGACTCTCGCTCCTCAGTGTTACCTGGGGTCCTCTAGGCGGATGCGTACGCCCATCCCTTTTCCTTCTCCTCTCTTTCAGCTCTTCCTTCTCTTTTCAGTTCTTTCCTGGTCCCCCCTCTCCCCTCTTCCCTCCCACCCTCTCCCCTTCACCCACTCTGTATTATTTATTTTCAGTCACTATTGTTTCTCCTTTGTTCTTTTTCAGGCTGTGTAATAAAATTTAGTCCTGTGTCATCAGGATTTAGTATATTCATACTCAATTCTATGAATGGGACCTGTTTCATTCTGGGTTCACCACAGTCTTAGTTGTGTGTCCTATTTGTTCGCCATTTGGGGATATCATTACACTGACAGTCTATGTTTCTCAATTCGATGTGCATGTTCTGATGTATCTGATGAAAAACGTTAATAAAAATCTGATTTAAAAAAAAAAAAACCAAAAAAACCGATAAATCGCCGGGCCCAGATGGAATACATCCAAGGGTTTTAAGGTAACTAAGTAATGTGATAGCTAGGCCGCTATTTCTAATATTTATGGATACTATCAAGACCAGAGTTCTACCACTGGATTGGTGCATTGCAATTTAGTTCCAATATAAAAAAAAAGGGGTTCAAAAGAGAGCCTGGAAACTACAGACTGGTAAGTCTCACTACAATAACAGTAAAAATATTTGAGGGGCTTCTGAGAGATGCCATCCTAGAATACCTGAAGGAGAACAACGGAATAACTCCTCACCAGCATGGGTTCATGAGGGGTCGATCATGTTAGACAAATCTGATCAGCTTCTATGATGGAGTAAGCTCTAGGCTGGACCTGGGAGAGTCTATTGATCTTTTATATCTGGATTTCTCTAGAGCATTTGACACTGTGTCACATAATAATTTGATATACAAAATGAGGCAGCTCGGACTGGGCAAAAACGTTTGTATCTGGGTAAAGAACTGGCTTGGAGATAGAAAGCAAAGGGTGGTAATAATTGGTTCATACTCTAATTGGGCCACTGTCACCAGGAAGGTGCCACAGAGTTCAGTTTTAGGCCACATTCTGTTAAATATATTTATCAACGATCTAAGGGACCGAACAGTAAAATATCAATATTTGCAGATGATACAAAATTATACAAGACAATTAATACAATGGAGGACAATGTATGGCTACAAATGGCCCTGGATAAGCAGGGCCTTCGGACAGAAAAATGGCAAATGAAGTACCATGTTGACAAATGTAAGGTTATGCACATGGGCGGGAGAAACGGTTGTCACAAATATACACTAAATGGGGTACTTATAGGAAAAAATGATATGGAAAAAAATGGGAGTACTAGTGGACTGTAGATTTAACTGGAGCAACCAATGCCAGTCAGCTGCTGCAAAAGGAAATAAAGTCTTAGGGTATAGGGGCGAGGGTAGAGAACATTATTCTTCCACTGTATAAGGCACTTGTCAGGCCCGACATGGAATACTGTGTACAGTTCTGGTCACCGGTGCTCAGAAAAAATGTTGCAGTGCTTGAGGTGGGCCAAAGAAGGGCAACTAAACTAATACATGGATTGAGAAGACTGGAATACCCAGAGAGTCAGAATTAGGATTATTCACTCTGGAAAAAAGACGGCTAAGGGACAATCAAATAACTATGTATAAATACATGAAGGGACAATACAAGGATCTCTTCCATGATCTGTTTATACCCAAGACTGCATCAGTAACAAGAGGACATACGCAACATCTAGAAGAAAGCAGGTTTCATCACCAACACAGATGGGGTTTCTTTACTGTAAGAGCAGTGAGACTGTGGAATTTTCTGCCTGAGGACGTGGTGAGAGCATAATCCATAGAGGAGCTTTAGAGGGAACTAGATCTCTTATCATAGGGAACTATGATATTACAGGATATAGACATTAGGTGACCAGTGAGTTGTTTTTCTGGGTCTTACATTTAGGTAGGAACTATCAAAGGTTGAAACAGAGATTATTCTGACTGCCACTGTGGCATCGGGAAGGAATTTTTCCCCCAAATGGGCAAATTAGCTTCTGCTTCTTGGGGTTTTTTTTGCCTTCCTCTGGAACAACTAGGTGGTTGAAACAGGCTGAACTAGATGGCCATTGTCTTCATTCAGCTTAGCATACTTTGTTACTATGTGTTTATCGTGTATATGGTGAGAAAGGTTGGATTCTTGTGATGTTGTTGAGCTGCAGCTGACATGTTCGGGCTAGAGAGTGGATATAGGAGAGATCTGAGTGGAATATAAGCCCAAGGCAGCAGGCGTGCTGTCTGGGACTAAATGGTGGTGCCACATACTGAGATTGAGATGTCTGGATAAGGTTGGTTAGTAGAGGGCAGAAACAGGAGAAGGTCAGTTTTTGAGAAGTTCAGTTTTAGGTAGAGAAAGGATATACTGTTAGAAACAGCGGACAGACAGTCAGTGGAATTCTGGAGTAATGTTGCTGTGATGTCACGAGAAGAGGTATATAACTGGGTGTCATCAGCATAGAGATGGTACTGAAAGCCAAATCTTTTGATGGTCTGTCCAATGGGGGCTGTGTAAATGGAGAATCGAGGGGAGTGGCAAGAACCGAGCCCTGCGGAACAACAAAAGCAAGGGAAAGAGGAGGGGAGATAAAGCCAAACAAAGCAGACACTGAATGAGGGGTCGGATAGGTAGGAGAAAAACTAGGAGAGGGTAGTGTACTTTAGTCCGATGGACTAAAATAAAATGACAAAACTGCTAAGGGTGAGACAGTGAGACTGATTGCGAAAGACAGCAAAAATAACCGTAAATTATTCTTCACTTATATAAAAAGTAAAAGGATTTGTACTGAAAGCACTGGACCTTTGATACATAATTCAGGAGAAACCATAAAAGATGACAAGGGAAGGCAAATCTATTAGTTTTTCCTGAAGTGTATTCATGGATGAAAAAAAAAAAATGTCACATGAGATGCAGGATAAAATGAACCCCCGCTAAATATCACCGAAGTGTGAAGCTAATTAAAATTGATAAATCACAGTGCCCAATGGAATACACCCAAAAGTTCTAAGGAAACTAAGAGACGTGCTAGCTAGACCGCTATTTATTATATTTATGGACACTATTGAGAATGAGGTTGTAGCACTGGATTGGCACATTGCCAATGTGGGTCCAATAAACAAAAAAGGTCTAAAAGAGAGCCTGGTAACCACAGGCTGGTAAGTCTAACTTCAATAATTGGAAAAATATTTGAGGGCTTTCTGAGAGATGCCATCTTAAAACACCTCAAGGACAACAACAGAATAACTCCTCATCAACACAGGTTCATGAACTGTCGATCTTGTCAGACCAACATGGGTTCATGAGGGGTCGATCACCAGAGGATGGTAATAAATGGTTTGTACTCTGATTGGGCCACTGTTGCTACTGGGGTGCCACAGGGTTCAGTAATAGGCCACATTATGTTCAATATATTTATCAATGACCTGATAGAAGGACTACACAGTAAAATATTATTATTTGCAGATGATAAAGAATTATACAAGCTAATAAATAAAAAAAGAGGGCAATGTACGGCTACAAAATCACCTAGATAAGTTGGGGGCTTGGGTAGAAAATGACAAATGAATAGAGATGAGCGAGCACCAAAATGCTCGGGTGCTCGTTACTCGAAACGAATTTTTCGCGATGCTTGAGGGTTCGTTTCGAGTAACGAACCCCATTGAAGTCAATGGGCGACTCGAGCATTTTTGTATATCGCCGATGCTCGCTAAGGTTTTCATTTGTGAAAATCGGGGCAATTCAAGAAAGTGATGGGAACGACACAGCAACGGATAGGGCAGGCGAGGGGCTACATGTTGGGCTGCATCTCAAGTTCCCAGGTCCCACTATTAAGCCACAATAGCAGAAAGAGTGGGCCCCCCCCCAACAACTTTAACATCTGAAAATCCCTCATTAGCAATGCATACCTTAGCTAAGCACCACACTACCTCCAACAAAGCACAATCACTGCCTGCATGACACTCCGCTGCCACTTCTCCTGGGTTATATGCTGCCATGTCCCCCCCCCCCCACGACCCAGTGTCCACAGCGCACACCAAACTGTCCCTGCCCAGCCTTCAGCTGCCCTCATGCCATGCCACCCTCATGTCTATTTATAAGTGCGTCTGCCACAGGAAAAGCAGGCACACACTGCAGAGGGTTGGCACGGCTAGGCAGCGACCCTCTTTAAAAGTGGGTGATAGCCCACAATGCTGTACAGAAGCAATGAGAAATCCAATCCTGTGCCATCTCCATCTGGAGCTGCACATGTGGGCATAGCAATGGGGAACCTATGTGCCACACACTATTCATTCTGTCAAGGTGTCTGCATGCCCCAGTGAGACCGCAGTTTTTTTATATATAGTCACAGGCAGGTACAACTCCGCAATGGGAATTCCGTGTGCACCCACAGCATAGGTGGCTCCCTGCAACCCACCGGCGGTACATAAAAATATCCCATTGCATTGCCCATCACAGCTGAGGTAATAATGTCATGTTTAATGCAGGTGGGCTTCGGCCCACACTGCATGCCCCAGTCAGACTGGGGTTCTTTAGAAGTGGAAACAGATGCATTTACAACTCCCTGTGGACCCACAGCATGGGTGGGTGCCAGGAAGCCAGCGGCGGTACATAAATATATCCAATTGCAGTGCCCAACACAGCTGAGGTAGTAATGTCGTGCTTAATGCAGGTGGGCTTCGGCCCACACTGCATGCCCCAGTCAGACTGGGGTTCTTTAGAAGTGGAAACAGATGCATTTACAACTCCCTGTGGACCCACAGCATGGGTGGGTGCCAGGAAGCCACCGGTGGTACATAAATATATCCCATTGCATTGCCCAACACAGCTGAGGTAGTAATGTCGTGCTTAATGCAGGTGGGCTTCTGTCCACACTGCATGCCCCAGTCAGACTGGGGTTCTTTAGAAGTGAACACAGATGCATTTACAACTCCCTGTGTACCCAGCGCATGGGTGGGTGCCAGGAAGCCAGCGGCGGTACATAAATATATCCCATTGCAGTGCCCAACACAGCTGATGTAATGTCAGCTGTAATGCAGGTGGGCTTAAAATTAATTTGATTACACTGTAGGCGAGGGCCCACAAAAATTGCTGTATCAACAGTACTAATGTACCTCTGAAAAATTGCCCATGCCCAACCAAGAGGGCAGGTGAAATCCATTAATCACTTTGGTTAATGTGGCTTAATTTGTAGCTAGGCCTGGAGGCAGCCCAGTTGAGATAAAAATTGGTTCAGGTGAAAGTTTCAACGCTTTAATGAGCATTGAAACGTATAAAAATTGTTTAGAAAAATTATATGACTGAGCCTTGTGGGCCTAAGAAAAATTGCCCGTTCGGCGTGATTATGTGAGGTTTCAGGAGGAGGAGCAGGAGGAGGAATATTATACACAGATAGATGAAGCAAAAAGGTCCCCGTTTTGGATGGTAATAGAGAACGATGCTTCCATCCGCGGGTGCAGCCTACGTATTGCTTAGGTATCGCTGCTGTCCGCTGGTGGAGAAGAGAAGTCTGGGGAAATCCAGGCTTTGTTCATCTTGATGAGTGTAAGCCTGTCAGCACTGTCGGTTGACAGGTGGGTACGCTTATCCGTGATGATTCCCCCAGCCACACTAAACACACTCTCTGACAAGACGCTAGCCGCAGGACAAGCAAGCACCTCCAGGGCATACAGCGCCAGTTCAGGCCACTGTCCAGCTTCAACACCCAGTAGTTGTAGGGGGCAGAGGCATCACCAAGGACGGTGTTGCAATCGGCTACGTACTCCTTCACCATCCTTTTACAGTGCTCCCGCCAACTCAGCCTTGACTGGAGACCGGTGACAGTCTTGCTGGGGAGTCATAAAGCTGTCAAAGGCCTTAGAGAGTGTTCCCCTGCCTGCGCTGTACATGCTGCCTGATCTCTGCGCCTCCCCTGCTACCTGGGCCGCGGAAATGCGCCTTCGGCCACTAGGGCTGTCGGATGGGAAGTTTACCATCAGTTTGTCCACCAGCGCCCTGTAGTATAGCATCATTCTCGAACCCCTTTCCTCTTCGGGAATGAGAGTGCAAAGGCTCTCCTTATACCGTGGATCGAGCAGTGTGTACACCCAGTAATTCGTAGTGGCCAGAATGCGTGTAACGCGAGGGTCACGAGAAAGGCATCCTAACATGAAGTCAGCCATGTGTGCCAGGGTACCTGTACGCAACGCATGGCTGTCCTCACTCAGTAGATCACTTTCAGGATCCTCCTCCTCCTCCTCTGGCCATACACGCTGAAAGGATGACAGGCAAGCTGCATCTGTACCCTCAGCAGTGGGCCAAGCTGCCTCTTCCCCCTCCTCCTCATGCTCCTCCCCCTCCTCCTCCTCCTCCTCCTCCTCTGGCCATACATGCTGAAAGGATGACAGGCAAGCAGCATCTGTCCCCTCAGCAGTGGGCCAAGCTGTCTCTTCCCCCTCCTCCTCATGCTCCTCCCCCTCCTCCTCAACGCGCTGAGATGTAGACATGAGGTTGCTCTGACTATCCAACGACATACTGTCTTCCCACGCCTCCGTTTCTGATTCCAAAGCGTCTGCCTTTATGCTTTGCAGGGAACTTCTCAAGAGGCATAGCAGAGGAATGGTGATGCTAATGATTGCAGCATCCCCGCTCACCATCTGGGTAGACTTCTCAAATTTTCCAAGGACCTGGCAGATGGCTGCCAACCAGGCCCACTCTTCTGTAAAGAATTGAAAAAGCGGACTCCCACTGCGCCGCGCAAGTTGGAGTTGGTATTCCACTATAGCTCTACGCTGCTCATAGAGTCTGGCCAACATGTGGAGCGTAGAGTTCCACTGTGTGGGCACGTCGCACAGCAGTCGGTGCACTGGCAGATCAAACCGATGTTGCAGGGTCCACAGGGTGGCAGCGTGCGTGTGGGATTTGCGGAAATGTGCGCAGAGCTGGAGCACCTTTCCGAGCAGGTATGACAAGTGGGGGTAGCTTTTCAGAAAGCGCTGAACCACCAAATTAAAGACATGGGCCAGGCATGGCACGTGCGTGAGGCTGCCAAGCTGCAGAGCCGCCACCAGGTTACGGCCGTTGTCACACACGACCATGCCCGGTTGGAGGCTCAGCGGCGCAAGCCAGCGGTCGGTCTGCTCTGTCAGACCCTGCAGCAGTTCGTGGGCCGTGTGGCTCTTCTCTCCTAAGCTGAGTAGTTTCAGCACGGCCTGCTGACGCTTGTCCACTGCTGTGCTGCCACGCCGCGTGACACCGACTGCTGGCGACGTGCTGCTGCTGACACAACTTGATTGCGAGACAGAGGTTGCGTAGGAGGAGGAGGAGGGTGCTTTAGTGGAGGAAGCATACACCGCCGCAGATACCACCACCGAGCTGGGGCACGCAATTCGGGGGGTGGGTAGGACGTGAGCGGTCCCAGGTTCTGACTCTGTCCCAGCCTCCACTAAATTCACCCAATGTGCTGTCAGGGAGATATAGTGGCCCTGCCCGCCTGTGCTTGTCCACGTGTCTGTTGTTAAGTGGACCTTGGCAGTAACCGCGTTGGTGAGTGCGCGTACAATGTTGCGGGAGACGTGGTCGTGCAGGCCTGGGACGGCACATCGGGAAAAGTAGTGGCGACTGGGAACCGAGTAGCGCGGGGCCGCCGCCGCCATCATGCTTTTGAAAGCCTCCGTTTCCACAAGCCTATACGGCAGCATCTCTAGCCTGATCAATTTTGCAATGTGCACGTTTAACGCTTGAGCGTGCGGGTGCGTGGCGTCGTACTTGCGCTCGCGCTCAAACAGTGGCGCTAGTGACGTCTGGACGCTACGCTGAGAGACATTGCTGGATAGGGCCGAGGACAGCGGAGGTGAGGGTGTGGGTGCAGGCCAGGAGACGGTACTGCCTGTGTCCTCAGAGGGGGGTTGGGTCTCAGTGGCAGGTTGGGGCACAGGGGGAGAGGCAGTGGTGCAAACCAAAGGCAGTGACCGGGCATCGTCCCACCTTGTGGGGTGCTTGGCCATCATATGCCTGCACATTCTGGTGGTGGTGCCTCCCCAGCTGATCTTGGCACGACAAAGGTTGCACACCACTGTTCGACGGTCGTCAGGCGTCTCTGTAAAAAACTGCCACACCGTAGAGCACCTTGACCTCTGCAGGGTGGCATGGCGCGAGGGGGCGCTTTGGGAACCAGTTGGTGGATTATTCGGTCTGGCCCTGCCTCTACCCCTGGCCACCGCAGTGGCTCGGCCTGTGCCCACACCCTGACTTGGACCTCCGCGTCCTCGCCCGCGTCCACGTCCTATAGGCCTACCCCTACCCCTCAGCATGGTGTATTAGCAGTAGTGCAGAAACAGAACGCTGTAATTAAATGTGCCGCTTATTGGTCTGTGGTTGGAGGCTGACTTCGTTTACGGAACCCCAGGAAATAATTAGGCGCAAGCCTGCTGTAACACTTAGCTGGCTGCGTATTTATTTGGAGAAATACTACCCCCAGCAGACACGGACCCAGAACAGAGAGCAGAGTGACAGGCAGGCCAAATAGATTTTTTCCAAATATTTTTTTCAAAAGGACCACTGCGTATATTCAATCTACAATATGTCTTCTGGCCCTGCCGACACAATTCTGTCCCTGATGTGTGTGTCACGGAACTGCAGTGTTGCACTGTTATTAACTGCAACAGACCGGTGATTTCAGAGCCAGGAAATAATTTGGCGCAAGCCTGCTGTAACACTTAGCTGGCTGCGTATTTATTTGGAGAACTACTACCCCCAGCAGACACGGACCCAGAACACTGAGCAGAGTGACAGGCAGGCCAAATAGATTTTTTCCAAATATTTTTTTCAAAAGGACCACTGCGTATATTCAATCTATAGTATATGTCTTCTGGCCCTGCCTACACAATTCTATCCCTGGAGTATTACTGCAGGGCGCAATGCTCTGCACGGCCGATATACCAAAAAAAAAAAAATGCAACACTGCTAAAAGCAGCCTCCACAGTACTGCACACGGTTAGATGTGGCCCTAAGAAGGACCGTTGGGGTTCTTGAAGCCTACAATAACTCCTACTGCTCTCCCTGCCTCCACACTTCTGTCCCTGGACTATTACTGCAGGGCGCAATGCTCTGCACGGCCGATATACCAAAAAAAAAAAAAAATGTGCAACACTGCTAAAAGCAGCCTCCACACTACTGCACACGGTTAGATGTGGCCCTAAGAAGGACCGTTGGGGTTCTTGAAGCCTACACTAACTCCTAACACTCTCCCTACAGCAGCTCCAACACGATACCACTGTTCCTCAGCTATCTCACAACGCGTCTGCGGAGAGCCGCGGGAGGGGCCGATTTTTATTCTTGGGTGACACCTGATCTCCCCAGCCACTCACTGCAGGGGGGGTGGTATAGGGCTTGAACGTCGCAGGGGGAAGTTGTAATGCCTTCCCTGTATCTCAGTTGGTCAGAAAAGCACGCTAACGTCTCAGAGAGGAAAGTGAAAGTAACCCGAACATCGTGTGGTACTCGTTACGAGTAACGAGCATCTCAAACACGCTAATACTCGAACGAGTATCAAGCTCGGACGAGTATGTTCGCTCATCTCTACAAATGAAGTTCAATATTGATAAAAGTAAGGTTATGCACATAGGCAGAAGAAACAGATGTCAGCAATATGCAGTAAATGGGGTACTCATAGGGAAAAATAATATGGAAAAAGACTTGAGGTACTAGTGGGCTGTAGACTTAACTGGAGCAATCAATGCCAATCAGCTGCTACAAAAATAAATAAAGTATTGGGCTGCATTAAAAAAGGTGTAGGGGCGAGAAATGAGAACATTATTCTTCCACTGTATAAGGCACTTGTCAGGCCCCACATGGAATACTGTGTGAAGTTCTGGACACCGGTGCTCAGGAAAGATGTTGCAGTGCTTTAAGGGGTTCAAAAAAGGGCAACTAAACTAATAAACGGAATGAGAGGATTGGAATACCCAGGGAGGCGATCAAAATTGGGATTATTTACCCTGGAAAAAAAGAGTATGCTTAAGGGGCGATCAAATAACTATGTATAAATACTTTAGAGGACAATACAAGTATCTTTTCCATGATCTGTTTATACCCTGGTCTGCGATAGTAACAAGAGGGCATCCTTTACTTTTGGAAAATAGTAGGTTTCATCAGCAACACAGATGGGGGATCTTTACTGTAAGAGCAGTGAGACTGTGGAACTCTCTGCCTGAGCACGTGGTGAAGACAAAATCACTAGAAGGGTTTAAGAGGGGACGAGACATCTTTTTACAGTGCTATGATATCACAGGATAAAGAAATAATATGACCAGCGGGGTTGTTGATCTGACTCTTGGAGTCAGATAGGAACTCATACGTTGATCCAGGATTATTCTGACTGCCATGTGAAGTCGGGAATGATTTGTTTTCTCCTCTGGTTAAACTAAATCGGCTCTGGGTTTTTATTGCCTTCCGCTGGAGCAACAGGAGGGGGAATTGCGGTGGCCTGAACTGGATGGATATTGTCTTCATTCGGCCTGGCATACTATGTTACTATGTAACCTGACAAACTCAATTTGTAACCATCTGCCACAGTCACCAGTTTCCATCCCTTCCTTGTTCCTCAAATGACTTACTTCTCTCCCTTCACTACCCCATGCTTACGGTGTATTAGTGGTCTGAAACATAATGGTTTTTTTTCTCAGTAAGAGAAAATAATCTTGTAGATAATAAACTTTTTAGTGGCTTACAATGGAAATTATGTTAACAGTGCAAGCTTTTGAGGCAATTTAGTTCTCTCGATATCTAAAAACAAACAATAACAGTGTGAGTTTGCAGAGTAAATTCTTAATCAGTCCAAATATAAGAGTGAGAGTTTTATGGCCTCTAAAGTCCTTCACCAGATCTGGGAAGCGAAATATATATTTTCTCCTTACGGAGTGCACCTGGTATGAGGTGTATGAGGAGATTTATAAGGCCATGTGTGCTCCTCTGAGAAATTCATGCAAATGGAAGATGAAACAATGCTTGTAGGATGTGCTATAGAGTCACTGTTCCATCTTCCTATCTGCAAAAATTTCCCAGTGGAACATATATGGCCTTATAGGTCTTCTCACACCTTATAGGTGCTCATCCTAAGGAGAAACTATATTCTTCATGGCCAACATCATAGGCATCTCACCCAGCCAAGCCAGCAACCCACTGCCTGAGTTTGGGTTTTGGGTTTTATTATTGTACTGACACAGACCCTTTAAGTTTTTGCCCTGTTTTTTCAACATAAAGATCCCCATTAACCCCTTGAGTGGCGGGTTTCCTACCACCCTGTCGTGCCCACCAGGGCAGGTTTTTTAAAATGGTCTAATCATTGAATTTCAACTAATTTTGCAGTTGCGTCTCAAGAGCCATAACTTTTTCATTTTTCCATTGACATGGCCATATGAGGGCTTGTTTTTTGCGGGACAAGTTGTGATTTTTTAAACAGGAGGGAGGAAAAAAAGAAATGGGGAAAAAAGAAAAAAAGGGGCCATGTCATTAAGGGGTTAAATAATGTATTAACTTCTCTGGGTCATTATGACGCATGGATACCACATGTGTGATTGTATTTTTGATTTTTTACAAAGTAAAGGGAGACAAGTGTTTTTATAATTTTTTTTTTAATAATTTTTAAACTTTTTTTTTTTTTAACTTTTTTTTTTTTTTGTCCCTTTAGGGGACTTCCACAGGGACCCATCAGGACCCCTTGATCACATTCCGGGGGTCTGATGGTGACAGCCCTTTACATGCTGCAGTCACATAGACTGCAGCATGTAAAGGGTTAACACAGCAGAGATCGGAGGTTTTCTCTGATCTCTGCTGTAAGAGCTAGTACCTAGCTGTCCTCTCACAGCCAAGCACCAAGCTCTCCCTGTCACAGAGACCATCGGCTTGCTTCTGACAAGCCGATGGTCTCTATGGCAACTTGTAAACAAAGCAGGACATTGCCAATATGCCGGCAATATCTTCTGCTGGTTTTTCAAAGCCCTTGCTTTGTTCTCTGTGGGTCTGTGCAGGCAGAGCACACTGTCACAGCTTGTGGCATTGTGCTCTGCAGCTCCCATAGTGATACATAGCCCGGAAATCTTCCGGGCTATGTCACTATGAGCAGTGGAGCTCGTCCCGGAAAATTTCCGGGCGTGCCACTCAAGGGGTTAAGACCTTTAGTGCACAGAAGGAGATACACACATTGGGAATAGGACATGTGAACATCCTATGGATAAGATAGTCCTGCTATGCATTGGAGAAAATGAGAGATGCAGAGCTAGTATAAGACATACCATGACACAGTGTGCATTGGGCAGTCACAGAAGTATTGCCATAATCTTGGATCCACCAGTATCCCTTCAGTCTTCTGTGGCAAAACAGCACAAATAGGGTTCAGTGAGTCATATTACCCAATTGTCCAAAATGTATTCTCAGGCTCTTAGGTCATTTTAATGTAGGGAAATGTTGTGTACAGAAGCTCAGTGGAAAAGTAATGCAGTAATTTGTGTGACAGCACAGCATAAAATGGTTATTAAATATTATGTGTAGCAATACTGTTACCCCTAACGGATAAAGATATTTCACAGCTATGGACATGTAACATAGTAGCAGTAAAGTGATTAATAAGGAGTTTGAAGGATAGTTAATGTTTAGAACAAGCAGCTTTTTCATATTAGATGAATGATGTATGATCAAGAAATGATATATTTATATTTACAGTCCATCTGTTGAGGGTATGATACATGCTATGGTTGCCTCTTTTGTGATTAATACAATTAACAAGAATCCTGACATTTTACCCAATATTACACTGGGATATCTGATATTCGACTCATGTTTAGATCAGCGAGTGGCTGTCAAATCTGTTTTACAAATTTTGTCTGGACCAGATAAGGTGATACCTAATTACTCCTGTGGAGAGCGTTGCCCATTAGCTGGTGTTTTTGGAGATCATCATTCATCCACCACTATCCCAGCAGCACAGATCCTTGGTCTATATGGATATATACAGGTTAGTGCTAAGTAAATTAGTAAACTTTCTACTTGGCTGAAATCACAAATGCACTTCTTGTGGTTATAGTTCATGTCCGTTTTTTAACTAAAAAGTAGAAAAAGTTGTTATTGGACCACACCAATACTGATCTGATGACCTCATTGTCAGGTGCCAAATTGGTAGATATGGAAGCCTGTGATAAGAACATTTTGCTAGCAATTATCTATCAATAGCATGAAATCGTGCTATGTCAATATATTTCTCCAATGAGAACTCAATGAATTCTTTTTAATTAAGACCATTGCCAACTTTTATGCACTGAAGGTTACTTGTTACATAGGTTATGTTACATAGGTTACGGTTATAAAGATTACAAAGCTTATTGATCATAAGCCTTATTGACATTTGCCAAATAGTCTCAAAGCTCTTAAAGCTCATGTAGACATGGAAATCACTGCAGTCAGGGTATTGTTATCGCATTATACACTATTTCTGCTAGTTTTATGTGTCTTGTAAATTAACATAGCTCAGCCCTATTTACCTTTTTATCTTGACTCCTTATCTTAGAATCCTAGTTACCACACTACACAGCATAGGTTTTAGTCTTCTATTTAAGGGCCAAAAGTACAATACAAGATAATAAACATACATTTATTGCATTCTGAAACTTAACAGTTTATATGTCATCACAAAATATTAAGAAAAGATTGATGCTTCTGTTCTTTTTTATATTAACTCATTTGCTTAGCTATAAACATCTGACACAAAAACAAAGGACCAAAAAGTTGTATACGAGTTGTTTGGAGCATCCACTTAATATTTTATGGTGGAATTATTTATTTTTTTAAAAAGGAGTTGTCTAGAAGACCTAAGAGGAACATTTCAGTACAGATAGGACCACAATAATAATCAGCTGGACGGAGCCAGAATTAGTCCAAATAATAGTGCTCTGCTTGGATTTCGTCTCATGGGTAGTGGGATGCGACTCACATTGCAAATACATTGCAGACCATGAAAGACAAGATTATGGATTTGGTAAACAGATTTTTAAAAATGCTCTTTGACAGCACTGTAAGAACTCACACCCACTTGCGTTTTTTTAACGCGATTGTCAATGGGACTTTCTAATGTTAAAAACGCATCGCAAGTTTGTGCTGTGCTATTTTCGTGCGATGCGTTTTTAACATTAGAAAGTCCCATTGACAATCGCATTAAAAAATGCAGCAATATCGCAGCGTTAAAAAAAACGTGCAAGAAAAATGCAAGTAGGTATTCTCCCTTATACAGGTTCTTTTTCAAAAAGGAGCAAATTTGTGTTAATTACATTTCCAAATCTGCTCCTTCTTTTAGAATAACCCTGTATAAGCCTGGTTATTAAAACAAGAATTAACAACTGATAACATGTGCATTAGGGTCACCAGTAAAAAATATTCCACACTATGTGTAAAGAATTTATAGACTTTAGCAAAATCTGATAGGCTGGTAAATCAGAGCTTGACACAGTTTGTAGATGACCAAATTTCTTCTGTCGCCACCGGATTCTTAAAGAAGTACATAGAACAAAATAAACGCTTAATGACAGTGTCTCAGTGTTGCAGGCTCGTTTCAGTTAGAATTTATGGTTCAGAATTTTGTGGTAATCTGAGATGATGTCCAGTTGCCTAAAGATTTGCACTAATTACGCTAACAGAGTAGCAGTAAGTAGGCATACTATTCAGTGTTTTGCAGCATTGTATGAGGTTGGCTGTACTTATGACTTCAGAAAAGGAAACTGTGTCCTGACATCTCTCCATGGCGGACGTGTTTGCCTAGAGTTCCGAGACAGCAGCACCAAACTAAAGCTATCCAACTCTCCCTGCAAGCAGGAAACAGAGCCTGAAGATACCCTTGGCTCTCCTGATCGCCTGTGAGCCGATTGAAAGTCGGGTAGTTCTGCAAAACACCCACTACAAGAGGCGAGTGTACCTGGGTCTCACTGCAGCCTACTTGTCCCAGGACGCTGTGGACAGCGGGAAGCAGGAGCCTCACTCCACCTGCTGCAGAGCCTGAAGACCACCCAAAGGCTCCCACAGGGGGAACAGAAGCAAATAACCCACTGCACTCCTCTCACAGGAAGAATCAGAGCTCCGACAGCTAGATACAAATCAGGCAACCACGTGTGGGAAACCCGCGATCCTACAGCCCTCCATCAGAGACAGAGCAGGAGACGCTCACCACACTGCCCTGCAGGCAGAGGATACCCGGACACCAGTGAAACCACCTGATCCCGGGAGAAAGCAGCTTTACAGCAGAGGCACGGCAGCTAGACCTGTAGAGTGCCAGTGAAGAGACCACACCATCTACCTGGGTGAGTTCCCTGCAGCTCTGCTTCACCTCCGCACAGCAGAGCCGATAGTACATCCAGCAGACAGCCACCCAGAGCCACAGTGACACTACATGCAAGGCAGGCTGAACCCTGTACTTTGCACTACATAAAAGCAGCCCTGCTGCATCAACACCTATAAGCCCTGTCTGATTGTCTATCACACCAGAGTCTCCCCACTATCTACAGCAGGCTCCATCTCCTAATCCTAAACGGACCTAAACTACATCATCTTTCTAAAAAGGTTACTCATCACCTTGTGGCAGTATATCCCTCTCAGTGCCTGGCAGACCTGGGCCCATTGCTGTGCTGCTCCAAACTTTCTCCAATTTAGCAATCACAGACAACAGGTGATCTCTGCTTCCAGCTAGTGGTTTACAGTGATATAACAAGCATATAGTAAAGATTAGCTATAACCTCTGCTACATAATATACACCTAGCAGGAGCTTTGTCGTATCACATCCAAAGTGTGTTAAAAGAAAGCTTGTGGGGGGCGTGGCCTGACTGAGGACCGAGACGGACACAGTGGCTTGAACTCCGCTCCGGATCAACCCCCCACAGCGATTAAAAAAGCATCAGCAGGACTTCTCACCTGCCGAAAGACCTCCCTGACAGCTTGCATTGTCACCATGACCCGTCGAAAGCCGGCAAAACCCTCTCCGCAACAGGTTGCCAACTTCTTCTCGGCCCGCGGCAGCAGGAGGGACCTGACAGCCGCACTCTCTTCTTCTTCTGATGGCTCCTCCGGCGCTGCCCCCAGGACTCCACGGAGGCAGAGACTGCTGCCAGACAGTCCAGGAGCTGCTCCGAACGATGCCCGCTCTTCTTCAGCGATGGGAGAGGTGAGTGATTCAGCGGCATTTATTACACCCATCATCACACATTCTCCCAAAATGGCACCCAGCAGCATGCCTAATACAGGAGACAGACACTCACCCACAGCCAGCCCTGATAAGAGAAGACCTAGATTGGAGGCCGTTGCTCATACACTACTACCCCCGTCAGGCAGTGCAGAGCTAATCGACATACTCCCATTCTCAAACCAGCCCGCTTCGGAACCTTTTATTAAAGAGATATTGCTAGCATTGAGAAGCTCCATGCGGGAAGATTTCAACTCCTTCTCTTCATCTATTAGCACCTCTATATCTGAAATAGAAGAAAGAACCTCACATATTGAGCACAAAATGGAGGAACTGACTAACTCACACAATACGCTAATAGATGCACACTATTCGTTAGAAGAAGAAGTGTCTCAGATAAAAACCAAAATGGCCGACTTAGAAGACCGTAATAGGCGGAATAATGTTAAATTCAGGGGCATCTCAGAAAAAATCGGGCCAGCAGACCTGAAAGATTTCCTGATACAACTAATGAAAAAGCTGCTGCCCTCTTCTCCCAACCAGGAACTGATTATTGATAGAGCTCACTGCTTACAAAAACCAAAATTCCTCCGTGATGTCCCGCGCGACATCATAGCAAGGATCCATTTTTTCCACATCAAAGAGGCTCTCATGTTCGCTTCTCGCAAGGCGACAGTTCTCCCGCCACAATTCTCAAATATTTAGTTGTTCGTGGACTTATCCTCCGCTACAATTCAAGCCAGGAAAGCATTCTCGCGCATGACTGCCTCACTCAGAAAAGAAAAAAATCCATACAAATGGGGATACCCCACAAAACTAATTCTTCACAAAGAGGGATCTGCATTCATATTCAACAAACCAGAAGATGGGGAAAAAACCCTCTTGTCCTGGGGTATCCTTATCTCAGACAACTCTCAAGATAAAGCTGTCATTAACCACTATGGAGCACCACGTGAGAAATCGAAGTCCCCTTCTCCCCGCTGAACCACTATTTTCTTTCAACTAGTTTGGAGGTTTCCCTAATGTCAGGCGAACTTTTTCTCCCCCCAGAAATATGCAGGTACTTGACCCTGCCAGAAGAGACTTGTTCTTGTCGCTTCTTTCTAAGTTCTTTTGGCCACTGAGATTTGAGCCTTGGAAAAGCTCTTCATGTGACCACCTTGTTTGGCGTTCTTGGCCAGCTGTTTTTGTTTCACGTGTATGTGCCCCCCTCCTTCCCTGCCCTCTCTCCAAAAGTGGCAAAATTGTAAGGGTTCCCCACTTCTCCAAAATCTCCTTAAAATCAATATGGCTGTGAAAATATGCTCACTAAACACCAAAGGGCTTAATTCTCCCTTTAAAAGATCAGCGGTCTGGAAAGACGCAATTCAAAATAAAGTGGATATAATGTGCCTCCAGGAAACACATTTTGCTGATTCCTCTCGACCTCAGTTCTCCCATAAGAAATTCCCAAATATTTTTCTGTCCTGTTCTGAAAAGAAAAAAGCGGGGGTTTTGATCGCAATTAAAGACACTATAAACTTCGTCCTTACTGATCAAGTAATAGACACACAGGGAAGATTTATAATCCTAGTGGGTTTTTTGAACAATATCCAAATAACTCTAGTAAACTTATACGCCCCAAACTCTACGCAAATCACCTTCTTAAATAAAACGCTTAGGAAAATCCGTAAAGCGCATGCAGGCAAACTTATAATTTGCGGAGATTTCAATATTATCCCCCGACAGGCAACTTGACTCTACTAGCTCTTACAACAGGGTGTCCCCAGTTTTAGCCCCGTGCCTCCACAGGGAATCGCTATATGACACATTCAGATGTCTTAACTCAACCTCCAAAGAATACACATACTATTCTCCCAGACACAGATCCTTCTCCAGGATTGACCTTTTCCTGGTCGATAGATGGACACTTCCCTGTATATCACATGCAGAAATTGGAGACACGACCTGGTCGGATCACTCTCCTGTGTTCCTCACCCTAAAAACCGCCAACTTTACAACAGCCCCTAGAAACTGGAGAATCAATACTTCTCTCATGAGAATACCTCAGTATAACCTGTTGATTAAAAAGTCCCTAGTGGAGTATTTCTCAATTAATGCAAATCCTGACACGAACATCTTTTCCACCTGGTGCATGCATAAAGCGTTTATGCGGGGGCATTCTAATTAAAACTAACTCACACCATAAGAAGGAAAAACAACTTCTTATTACTAATACTCTTTCCCAAATATCTATTGCAGAACAAAATATGCAATCCTCCCCCTCAATTGCGCTCCATAAAGAATTAATGACTCTTCAGCTTACTCTTCGCCGATTGCTTATCGAAGAATACGATAAAACAACAAAATTCTCTAAAATGAACTATTATACATCATTCAACAAACCCTGTAGTTTGATGGCCAGGCTAGTGAAAAAACGACAGACGACAACTAAAATTCCCTTCCTCATCAAACAGGACAGGTCTGAAACTAAACTATCTCACCCCCAGGACATAGCGGACGAGTTTAGCCATTTCTATTCTAAACTCTATAATCTAAAAAATGACTCCTCCACCCCTCAACCCGACATTGAGCAAATCAAAGCTTTCCTAGGTAAAATTAATCTCCCCACCATTTCAACAGACCAACTCAAAATATTAAATGCTCCTACCACCCCCACGGAAGTTCTTAAAATAATTAAAACACTGAAAAGCCACAAGGCTCCAGGTCCAGACGGTTTCTCAAATGAATATTACAAGGACTTCGCTCTGGACCTGGCCCCTTATCTCTCTGAAACATTTAATAAAGCTATCTCCTGCGGTAAACTCCCAGAAGAGATGCTTAAAGCCACTATAGTCACCATCCATAAGCAAGGTAAAAAACTAAGCTCCCCAGCAAACTTTAGACCCATCTCCTTACTAAACAGCGACACTAAGATATATTCTAAACTGCTAGCTCAACGATTACTAAATGTGCTTCCACAAATAATACACAGCGACCAGGTAGGCTTTACTAAGGGGAGACAGACGTCCAATGGCACTAGGAGAGTCCTTGATCTTATGGCAGTGGCGGAGGCGAACAGTTTTCCATCCCTACTCTTGGCTTTAGATGCAGAAAAAGCCTTTGACAGGCTCCACTGGGAGTTCGCCTTTGCCACTCTGGAAAAGTTTGGTTTCCGGCGGGATATCCTCAGGGCCATACGGGCGCTATATAGCTCACCTTCTGCTGCGGTCCTCGTAGATGGCGTTTTCTCAAAAACGTTCCAAATAACAAATGGAACACGTCAGGGGTGCCCATTGTCTCCATTATTGTTCACACTTGTTATGGAGCCATTCGCTGAATCCATCAGATTAAACCCAAACATTAAGGGAATTCACGCGGGCCTCAGACAACATAAAATTAGCTTGTTTGCTGATGATGTCCTGCTTCTCCTAACAGACCCCATAACATCATTAAGGGAGGTGTGTGAGACAATTCAACAATTCAGCAGAGTCTCATACTACAGATTAAACATAGAAAAATCGCAAATCCTGTGAATTAATATAGCCAAATCACTAAAAAACAATATACAAAGAAAATTTCCCTTTCATGGCAGGGAAAAACTATTCCATACCTAGGAATTAAACTGTGCTCTCCAATAAGCGACATGGTTCCTGCCAACTTATTACCCTTGCTGGGTGAGCTCCAAGAAGAGCTGAAATCCCTCGCGACTAAAGAACCGTCCTGGCTAGGTCGAGTAGTCCTGTATAAAATGCTAATTCTCCCTAAGATTCTCTACCTTTTCCGCACTCTCACCCTCCCGGTGTCTAGACTGGAGATCTCAAATTTCCAAAAGCAATTATCGGCCTTTGTGTGTGTGTGTGGGGGGGGAGACCAAGGGTAGCCGCTCCTATCCTATATCTTAATAGAAAACAGGGGGGATTGGGAGTTCCCAACCTTTGGTCGTATCTCCACGCGATTCATATTAATCAAACCAGACAATGGCTGGGAGTAACTATGGGACCAGGATGGCACCAAATCGAATCACATTTAATTGACAACAAGCCAGCGAGATCCCTCCTCCTAGCCTCTCTGCTTAGCTCCCTCGTTCCCTCACTCCCCCCGGTCCAGAATCTACATTTAATGTCACTACCTATGCGGGCTTCTCTCCACTCTTGGACTTGTCTCGTACAAAAGATTAGAGATCGCCCAGGAAAAGCTGTCGATAAAATCCCACTGCTAACCCTGGAATTTCTAGTTCCCGACCTACGACTTAATACATGGGAGGAGAAAGGTATAGTAAACTTAGAGGATTTATTACATCGCGACGACCTCCTCCCCTTCTCAACCTTAATGAATCAATTCAACATCCCACCAAAAGATGTGTTGAAATATCTCCAGATCCGCTCCCTACTACAGTTCACACAGTTTTGGAAGGTGAAAGTACCATACGAGTTGCTAAGGATCCTCAACAATTCTATCCCACTGTCTCGATCCCTTGTGAGAATGTGCTATGATGCTCTCTCTGACGATATGAAAGACACTAAGAGGGCTCACCTTTTCAACTGGGAGAGAGATATGGGTAAGAGATACACACCCGCTCAGTGGCTCTGAGCATTTGACTGGGCTAACAAAACAACTCTCAACGCTAATGTCCTTGAATTCCATATCAAAGTTCTGACTAGATGGTACTATACTCCGGTAGCAATAGCTAGAGCCTTCTCTAGCATAGGAGATAGATGCTGGAGGCAATGCGGCCACATGGGCACAATCAGTCACATATTCTGGAGCTGTCCCAAACTCTCAGAGTTCTGGGATGAGGTCTTCCGGTTGCTAAGAAAAATCACAGGCCTGGGTATCCCAAAATCTCTGGCCTTAGCAATCCTCTTGCTAGACAACAAGACCTTCGCCACCCCAATGAGAAAATTGGCATGTCATATACTTCTTCCTGCCAAACTCCTGATATCGCAAAGGTGGAAGACCGTTACCCCTCCCAATATTGCAGAGTTGTGGTCAGACAATGTCTGACCACAACTTATATGAAAAACTTTACACCCTAAAAAATGGTTATTTCGCTAAATATCTAGAAAAGTGGAACCTATGGATACGTCTTCACCCCAACTAGCCACCTATTCCCGCCCCCCACCTTTCATCCCCCCCTCCCACCCTTTATATGTGTTTAAAAAATATGTTATACGCTATTGCTTTAATTATATATATAGATGCAAATACATGTATAACTAAGTGGAGGATATATTTTTCCTATACAATGTTTCTTCATGTTATGTAGCTATAGACACTACAGTATTATGTAAAATACTAGAAGATTCGCTTCTTTCACAGAATATGGCATTCATGTTGAATACTGCTCTATATTTGTTATCTACTGCATTTATCTCAAAGATAAAATCAATAAAGAACAAATTGTTTAAAAAAGATCCTCGTCTATCAGCTGATCGTCTGGCTTACTGTAACTGCAGCGGGCTGGACATCTTCATCAGTGGTCAGAGGAAGAAGATGGAGCACTGGCTTCACTCCCATTAAAATGAATAGGAACACTGCACTGCTCTTACACATCCTGCTCAGGATAGGATGTCATGTCCTGACCATAGTCCAGAGAAGGAAGAGCAGAAGCAGCATTTCAATAGGAGTGAACCTGGGGCTTTAGCGTCCTCCTCTGACCACTAATGACGACATTTGTCCCAAAACAGTTACAGTGGGCTGGATGATTAGCCACTGGATCAGGGTCTAGAGTGGTGGACCCCCGTTCATCAACTACTGATGACTTATCTAGGGGTTTATTTAAAATGATGGGATAATAGCAGCTAAAATGCTAAATCATGTGATGTGAGTCCTATACTTACCTGCCTCACTGTTTCACCCACTATGCATTGTCAAAGTTGCTGGTAAATGCATCCAGCAGACTACAGAGATACACACACAGAATGAAAGGACTAGTTCTCTTATGTTATGTGGATGCCTATGTAATCTGCCAGGTGTATGAGCCGAGGAGTTTAGCTTATGGAGCTGATGGGAGCTGACGGTGCTTTGAAGAACACAACCAAATATATAACCTTTTTGTGTAAATAAAACTCCGGCAAACCCATTACCAGTAGAAAAAAGTCTTTATTTTTCCCATTAAAAGCATGATACATGGATGGTTCATAGAGATTGAGGTTTACACATTTTGAACAACTTCTATTTTTAATCATAGCATAAAATGTGTGTCTATGGTCTCTTGGGTACTGAAGTGATAGAAGATGATCCACAGATAAAGAACAAGGAGATTTTGTACAAGCAAAAGCATCACAGACTAACACATAAACATTATTGTCATGCAAATAAGAAGGTCACCAATAGTTCTGGCAATAACATCGACACATATTGGAGATATTAGGATGCCCTGCCAGAACCCAATCATGTACCCTAGAAGAACCTGCAGTTTTAGCTGATGTGGAACCAAAATCTTTCAAACTGGCACAGTATTTCCTTTGCTAAATTGCAAGATGAAGCTGACACACCACTTTTTGTTTTGAAAGGATGGGTCCCAGTTTAGAGTTAACATTCTTAGTTGAGTTAAAATTGCAATAAAGTGCAGCTGATGTTACATTCTTGGAGCCTGGCTTCAAATCAACAATACAAATTAAACCTTCTAAAGAGTAAAATCCACCTAGCCTGTATTGACCTTTTCGCAGTATCAAGATACATCATATTTTTAAGATCAGTAAGAACGACTATTTGATGCTTACCTTTTTTTACGGAAGTCTTGTTGCTTCCCTCCTGATTGTCTGCTTTTGTTTTTTAGGTGGACTATGATTTTATTTAGATATGTATCAGGGTTGATGTCAAACATTGGGGTTGTTCTAATAAATTGTTTTGGTACCAATTAGAGATGAGCGAGCACCAAAATGCTCAGGTGCTCTTTACTCGAGTCGAACTTTCCGCGATGCTCGAGGGTTCGTTTTGAGTAACGAACCCCATTGAAGTCAATGGGCGACCCGAGCATTTTTGTATTTCGCCGATGCTCACTAAGGTTTTCATTTGTAAAAATCTGGGAAATTCAAGAAAGTGATGGGAACGACACAGAAACGGATAGGGCAGGCGAGGGGCTACATGTTGGGCTGCATCTCAAGTTCCCAGGTCCCACTATTAAGCCACAATGGGGGCAAGAGTGCCCCCCCCCCTCTCAACAATTTTTACTTCTGAAAAACCCTCATTAGCATGGCATACCTTAGCTAAGCACCACATTACCTCCAACAAAGCACAATCACTGCCTGCATGACGCTGGAGGCGGGGATTTAAAGCCCTTCGTAGAGAAAGCAATGCTCTGCCGGGGACCAGGAGGGAGCGACAGCCTGCAGGAGCGCCGCAGAACGCCAGGAGAAGTGAGTAATGATTTTTATTCTTTGCTCCACTGTATTGCCGGCATATAAGGTGACAGTTGGGGGGTCGTCTTATACGCCCCGTCGCCTTATATGCCGGTATATATTTTTATTGTAACACATTTCTGGATGAATTGCAGGGAAGGGCTTATATATTTAACCCCTTCCCGACCATTCATCCTGCGATCGCCGGCAGCCCATTGCTTTCAGTGGAACCTGCTGTATTGCTGTGGCAGAGGAGAACGATCTTTACGCTGACAGTGCGGTGGGGGGGGGGTCTCACTCTTGCCACTATTGTGGCTTAATAGTGGGACCTGGGAACTTGAGATGCAGCCCAACATGTAGCACCTCGCCTGCCCTATCCGTTGCTGTGTCGTTCCCATCACTTTCTTGAATTGCCCCGATTTTCAGAAGCGAAAACCTTAGCGAGCATCGGCAATATACAAAAATGCTTGGGTCGCCCATTGACTTCAATGGGGTTTGTTACTCGAAACGAACACCCGAGCATCGCGACAATTTCGTCCCGAGTAACGAGCACCCGAGCATTTTGGTGCTCGCTCATCTCTAGTCCCAACTCGATTATTCAATTCTATGCACAAAAGAATTAGCGTCCACATTTTACGTACGAATGTAATTTTCTCACTTTCCGGTGTCATAGAAACGGGTAATTTGGCGTGAGCATTGATTATGTCATAAATAGGAAAATCTAATGGGTCCCAACTCGATTACTTATTTCTATGCGCAAAAGAATTCGCGTCCAAATCTTACGTACGGAATGTAATTTTCTCACTTTCCGGTGTCATAGAAATGGGAAATTTGGCAGGAGCATTGATTATGTCATAAATAGGAAAAGCTAATGGGTCCCAACTCGATTATTCAATTCTATGCGCAAAAGAATTAGCGTCCAAATTTTACGTGCGGAATGTAATTTTCTCACTTTCCGGTGTCATAGAAATGGGAAATTTGGCAGGAGCATTGATTATGTCATAAATAGGAAAAGCTAATCGTTTTCAACTCGATTATTCAATTTTATGTGCAAAAGAATTAGCGTCCAAATTTTATGTACGGAATGTAATTTTCTCACTTTCCGGTGTCACAGAAACGTGAAATTTGGCACGAGCATTGATTATGTCATAAATAGGAAAAGCTAATGGATCCCAACTCGATTACTTATTTCTATGCGCAAAAGAATTCGCGTCCGAATCTTACGTACGGAATGTAATTTTCCCCTCTTTCTGGTGTCATAGAAATGGGAAATTTGGCAGGAGCATTGATTATGTCATAAATAGGAAAAGCTAATGGGTCGCAACACCATTATTACATTCTAGGCGCAAAAGAATTAACGTCCAAATTTTACGTACGGAATGTATTTTTCTTAGTTTCCGGTGTCGTAGAAACGTGAAATTTTACCACGAGCATTGATTATGTCATAAACAGAAAAAGCTAATGGGTCCCAACTCCATTATTCAATTCTATGCGCAAAAGAATTAGCGTCCAAATTTTACGTACAGAATGTAATTTTCTCACTTTCCGGTGTTATAGAAACGTGAAATTTGGCACGGGCATTGATTATGTCGTAAATAGGAAAAGTTCATAGGTCCCAACTCCTTTTTTGAATTCTATGCGCTAACGAATTAGCGTCCAAATTTTACGCGCGGAATGTAATTTTTTCACTTTCCGGTGTCATAGAAACGGGAAATTTGTTACGAGCATTGATTATGTCATAAATAGGAAAAGCTGATGGGTCCCAACTCCATTATTCAATTCTATCCACTAAAGAATTAGCGTCCAAATTTTACGTGCGGAATGTAATTTCTTCACTTTCCGGTGTCATAGAAACAGGAAATTTGGCACGAGCATTGATTATGTCATACGTAGGAAAAAGCTAATGGGTCCCAACTCCATTATTTAATTCTATCGCAAAAGAATTAGTGTCCAAATTTTACGTACGGGATCTAATTTTCTCACTTCCCTATGTCACAGAAATGTGAAATTTGGCACGAGCATTGATTATGTCATAAGTAGGAAAAGCTAATGGGTCCCAACTCCATTATTCAATTCTATGCGCAAAAGAATTAGCGTACAAATTTTACGTACGGATTGTAATTTTCTCACTTTCCGGTGTCATAGAAACAGGAAATTTGGCAGGAGCATTGATTATGTCATAAATAGGAAAAACTAATGGGTTGCAACTCGATTATTCAATTTTATGCACAAAAGAATTAGCGTCCAAATTTTATGTGCGGAATGGAATTTTCTTCACTTTCCGGTGTCACAGAAACTCGAAATTTGGCAGGAGCATTGATTATGTCATAAATAGGAAAAGCTAATGGGTCCCAACTCGATTACTTAATTCTATGCGCAAAAGAATTAGTGTCCAAGTTTTACATGCAGAATTTATTTTTCTCACTTTCCGGTGTCATAGAAACGTGAAATTTGGCAGGAGCATTGATTATGATTAAGAGCCTCGTGTGGCGCAGAGTGTAAGTTCTCGCCTACGACCTGGAGGTTGCAAGTTCGATCCCCACATGCGTCAGGTAGCCGGCTCAAGGTTGACCCATCCTTCCGAGGTCGGTAAAATGAGAACCCAGCTTGGTGGGGGGTAATTAAGTAATAATTAGCTGAAAGCGCTGCGTAATGAGTTGGCGCTATACAAATACCAAGATTTATTTATTTATTATGACATAAATAGGAAAAGCTAATCAGTCCCAACTCGATTATTCAATTCTAAGCGCAAAAGAATTAGCATCCAAATTTTACGTACGGAATGTAATTTTCCCACTTCTTGGTGTCATTTTATATAAAGGAAACGTCGCATGGTTACCTCCCCGTGGTGTTTCCTTGGTAACGCAGAGAACTATGCAAAATGGTGAACATATGTTTTTCTAGTATCTCTAAAGTAACCACGATTTCATAAGATTTTCCGTGTGAACACCAGACAAACACCAGTACCAAATTAACTCGGGCGAAGCTGGGTATATCAGCTAGTATATATATATTGTGAGACGGTGACCGGCAAGGTGCTGGAGGGCAGGTATGTGTCACCTAGGTTGCTCTCCTATGAGGCTTTGGGGAGCGCTTGGGCGGATACGTGCCACCGAGCAGCCTGGGCTCGGTGGAGGAAGCCGGCAGTATAGTGTTAGTGGCATTAAGCCACTAACACGTTGTAGTGTGTAAGTGGCTCCAAGCCACATAATCTGGGCCGGCTTTTCCTGGAGTGACCAAAGCGAAGGGTGGGATGGTCACTCCCATGTACCAGGTGGGGCTGGTACCAGGCCTTATAAAGCCTGGGCCTACAGGGCCAGCAGGAGAGCTGAGACCTCTGCAGGTCTGAGAGTCCTGGTGGCTGTGTGCAGGAGCCATTTGTGTTACCAGTGTGTAGACAGGGCCGCTACATGTATAGTAAGTGCTGAGACGAGCAGGATTTACTTTATGTTTGCCTGATGTTAAGGCCTGTATTTTGCTTTTGTTTGCTTGGAAATAAACCCAGGCAAAGCCTGGACTAAAGACTTTATCCTATGTGTCACTGTCTCTGACTGCTTATGCCCGGGTTGCTACCGATCCTAAATGCTAATCCCTCACATATGGTGTTTGGATGCGGGCGCGGTCTTAAAGAGACATACACCAATTAATGGCCATTTTGCTGCAGCAGCTGGTGAACCGTTGCTAAGGGCAACCGCCCAAGAGAGATTGACTGGAGAGTGTTGTAACCCCCATTTCCTGGGTGAAAGCTGCAACGGCACAGCAACTAGACACTGCCAAGATGGAAGAACTGATAAAGCAGCTGGTGCAAGTTACCGTGCAACAACAACAAGCGTTTGCTCAGCAACAGCAAGCGTTTGCTCAGCAGCAACAAGTGACGGCAACCCAGAAAAAGGTCCATGAGGAGGCCATGAGAGCTCAGGCCGAGACTAATGCTCTCCTGGTGGAAGCCAATCGGTTAGCCTTGCAGGAGCAACAGCGGGTTAACCAACAGCTGCAAGAGCAACTCCTGGCGGTGGCGCAAAGTGTGCAGAGATCGGCTGGTTCGCTCCCCACCACCCGTACCGCGGTACAGGCGGCCTTACAAAAGATGACACCCACCGATGACATCAAGGCCTATCTCACGGTCTTTGAGAGAATGGCCGAAAGGGAGAAGTTACCGTCGCCTCAGTGGGCTGAGGTAGTAGTGCCTTTCCTGACGGGAGAACCCCAAAAGGCCTACTTTGACCTCGGTGAGCAGGATGCCAAGGACTATAATAGGCTCAAAGGTGAGATCCTGGCACGATTGGGCGTGGACACCCATGTGCGGGCCCGACGCGTACATGCCTGGACTTTTGCTGACCACCAGCCAGCTCGCTCCCAGATGTACGACCTGTTTCACCTGGTGAGAAAGTGGCTGCAGCCGGAGGAGTCGTGCCCGGCAGAGATCGTACAGAAAGTGGTTCTGGATAAGTTTATACGCTCGCTGCCCCCCGCAATCCAGCGCTGGGTGGGACAAGGAGGTCCCCAGGACGTGGACCAACTCGTGAGCCTCGTTGAGAAGTATAAAGCCATGGAGGACTTACTGCAAGCCGTGCCTCCTCGATGTTCCAACCCCGGGAACAGCAAGTCGGCCGGAGCACCGGGTAAGACTGTTCCGTATGTAAGGGGTGTCAAAAATGTCCCAAAGGGAGGCAGCTCAGAGGGGGATCATGTGGGACAGAAGAGGAGTCCCAACTGGATAGTCCGGTCCCGGGTAGAACCCCAAGGGGACCGGGGCCCCATACTATGTTGGCGCTGTCGTGAGCCCGGGCATATTGCCGCCAACTGTCCACTTACCATGGAACCCATGGACTGTGACTCTGCCCGGTGGAGATCGATGTTCGCACGGCCAGTATGTTCTGCAGAGACTGTGTCAGAGACTGATCGACCATTATGTCACCTAAAGGTGAATGACTTTGCGGTGACAGCTCTACTGGACTCAGGGAGCTTGGTTACGCTGGTGCACTCCAGCCTGGTCGATCCCACAACCTTCACCGGCCGTCGCATGGGGGTTGTTTGTGTGCATGGGGACACCAAGGAGTACCCTATTGCCCTTGTAAGACTTGATAATCCGTGTGGACTTGCCACCCATGAGGTGGGCGTCGTGAAATCCTTAATACACACCGTGATCCTCGGGAGAGACTTTCCCCTATTTTGGGACTTGTGGCGACACCGAGGGTCGTCTGTAAATAAGGTTCATGATAATGCAAATGTGCATGATGTGTGTCCAGAACCGTTTGACCCTGAGGGTACGGTTCCAGCAGTAGGGGTGACCCAAGAGAATGGGGATAACTTTCCCTTAACAGTACTAGCGGGTGAGACGGAGGTACAGGACGAAGTGGTTGCTATGCCTGACTTAGAAGTCTCACGTGCCAATTTCGGAACTGAGCAGCTCCGAGACCCCCACCTTAGTAAAGGCCAGGGAAAATGTTAAAGAACTAAATGGGGAGCCTCAATTCCCAGGGGCTGATACTGTGTTTCCTCACCTGGCAGTCAATCAAGAATTGTTGTATCAGGTTGACAAGGTCCGTGGGGAGGTTGTGGAACAGCTGGTGGTACCTCAGTCCTATCGTAGGATGGTCTTAGACCTGGCGCACAAGCATGTGCTGGGAGGTCATCTCGGGAGCGAAAAGACTAAGGAACGCATCCTTCAGCGTTTTTCTGGCCGGGGGTACATGGTGATGTAAAACGTTACTGTGAGTCGTGCCCGGAGTGTCAGATAACAGCCCCTATGCCCCATTACCGGAGCCCCTTAGTGCCCTTGCCCATCATAGAGGTGCCGTTTGAGCGGATCGCTATGGACCTAGTTGGGCCCTTGGTAAAGTCTGCCCGGGGTCACCAACATATATTAGTGGTTGTAGACTATGCCACCCGTTACCCCGAAGCCGTTCCTTTACGCAATACGTCGTCCAAGGGTATTGCAAAGGAACTACTTCACATGTTCTCCCGCACGGGCATACCAAAAGAGATCCTGACGGACCAAGGAACCCCCTTTATGTCAAAGGTCATGAAGGAATTGTGTAAGCTGCTGAATATTAAGCACTTACGGACGTCGGTGTACCACCCACAGACGGATGGTCTGGTTGAGAGATTTAATAAGACCCTAAAAAGCATGCTAAAAAAGGTAGTCAATAAGGATGGGAAGGAGTGGGACTGTCTGCTGCCATATTTAATGTTCTCAATCCGTGAAGTCCCACAATCCTCCACTGGGTTCTCTCCCTTTGAGTTAGTGTATGGTAGACATCCCCGAGGGTTCCTTGATGTAGCTAAGGAGACCTGGGAGCACGAGTCCACCCCCTACAGGAGTGTTATTGAACACATCTCCCTCATGCAAGATCGAATTGCGGCGGTCATGCCCATTGTTAAAGAACATATACAGCAGGCTCAAGAAGCCCAAAGCCGGGTATATAACCGGTCCGCCAAGGTGAGAACCTTCAACCCTGGGGATCGGGTACTAGTGTTAGTGCCCACCCTAAAAAGTAAATTCCTAGCAAAATGGCAAGGGCCCTGTGAAATAATTGAGAAAGTCGGAGAGGTAAATTATAAGGTATACCAGCCAGGTAGGCGGAAACCAGAACAATTATACCATGTAAACCTAATTAAGCCATGGAAGGACAGAGAAGCCCTGACTGCAGTGAGCACCCCCCATGGTGCGGTCCCAGAGGTGTGTGTATCAGGGTCCCTGTCCAAATCAAAAACAACAAGAGTCGAGGGAATTTATACAGCGTAATTCAGATGTGTTCTTTGATATACCAGGGTGTACTGGTGTCATAAAACACGACATTATAACTGAACCAGGGGTAAAGGATCAGTTGAAACCGTACAGGGTTCCAGAAGCCCGCAGACGAGCCGTCTCAGAGGAGGTCAAGAAAATGCTAGACCTTGGAGTAATTGAGGAGTCGAAAAGCGAATGGTCCAGCCCTATCGTGCTGATACCAAAACCTGATGGCTCTCTGCGCTTCTGTAACGACTTCCGGAAGCTAAATGACGTGTCAAAATTTGACGCATACCCAATGCCGAGAGTGGACGAGTTAATTGAGAGACTGGGTCATGCCAGGTACTTTTCCACTCTCGACCTTACTAAAGGCTACTGGCAGGTTCCCCTTACAGAGAGCGCAAAAGAAAAGACTGCGTTTGCCACACCAGAAGGGTTGTTTCAGTACATCTGCCTACCCTTCGGTCTGCATGGAGCCCCAGCAACCTTCCAAAGATTGATGGATATCATACTGAAACCCCATCGTCAATATGCTTCAGCATATTTAGATGATATCATCATCTTTAGCGAAGACTGGGACAGCCATCTACCCAAGGTACAGGCAGTACTGAACTCCCTTAGAAAAGCAGGGCTCACAGCAAACCCAAAGAAATGCGCCATAGGCCTCGAAGAAGTATGATACCTGGGGTATATAACAGGTAGGGGTATTATAAAACCCCAGGTCAATAAAGTTGAAGCCGTTCAGGACTTTCCACAACCCACTGCTAAAAAGCAGGTGAGAGCTTTTTTAGGCATTGTAGGGTACTATAGGCGGTTCGTGCAAAACGTTGCTAGCATAGCAGCGCCCCTAACAGACTTGACCAAGAACAGTAAGTCAGTCATGGTCAAGTGGAACCCTGACGCAGAAAAGGCGTTCCAAGAGTTAAAACTGGCCCTCTGTAGACGTCCAGTGTTAGTCACACCCAATTTCAAAAGAGAATTTATTGTCCAAACAGACGCGTCCGATGTGGGACTGGGAGCAGTTCTGTCCCAGGAAGTAGAGGGAGAGGAACATCCCGTGATATATCTGAGCAGGAAGCTCACGCCACCGGAAAAAAATTATAGTATCGTTGAGCGGGAGTGCCTAGCCATCAAGTGTGCTCTGGAAGCCCTAAAATACTACCTGCTAGGTAGGCACTTCAGGCTGATCACAGACCACTCCCCCTTAACCTGGATGTCACAGGCCAAAGAAAGAAATGCCAGAGTCACTAGATGGTTCCTGACCCTTCAAAATTTTAGCTTTTCGGTAGAGCACAGGGCCGGAAAGCTACAGGGCAATGCCGATGCCTTATCAAGGATGCATTGCATGATGGCGAAAGGTGTCCGACCCCACAGGCTCGAACAGAGGGGGAGGGTATGTGAGATGGTGACCGGCAAGGTGCTGGAGGGCAGGTATGTGTCACCTAGGATGCTCTCCTATGAGGCTTTGGGGAGCGCTTGGGCGGATACGTGCCACCGAGCAGCCTGGGCTCGGTGGAGGAAGCCGGCAGTATAGTGTTAGTGGCATTAAGCCACTAACACGTTGTAGTGTGTAAGTGGCTCCAAGCCACATAATCCGGGCCGGATTTTCCTGGAGTGACCAAAGCGAAGGGTGGGATGGTCACTCCCACGTACCAGGTGGGGCTGGTACCAGGCCTTATAAAGCCTGGGCCTACAGGGCCAGCAGGAGAGCTGAGACCTCTGCAGGTCTGAGAGTCCTGGCTGGCTGTGTGCAGGAGCCATTTGTGTTACCAGTGTGTAGACAGGGCCGCTACATGTATAGTAAGTGCTGAGACGAGCAGGATTTACTTTATGTTTGCCTGATGTTAAGGCCTGTATTTTGCTTTTGTTTGCTTGGAAATAAACCCAGGCAAAGCCTGGACTAAAGACTTTATCCTATGTGTCACTGTCTCTGACTGCTTATGCCCAGGTTGCTACCGATCCTAAACGCTAATCCCTCACAATATATATATATATATATATATATATATATATATATATATATATATATATATATATATATATATATATATATATATATATATATATATATATTGGACAATATTTTGATGTTTACCACATGCACTGTTTGGGCAAAGAAATGATGGCTGAGCATCTGATACTGCAGTTAGCTCAGAGTATCATATCGCAGGATGCATCCGTGTCCAAAATCTTGAAGGAGAGGATTTTGATTATAATCAGTTGTGCAATGCTTGCATTCAGTCTCTGTGCTCATAGATATTTAGTATGGCATTTTTTATGCTCCCATATCTGGGCAATGGAGGACTGGCTAATGACCTTTGACATGCTGGAACATGGGGTGGATGTCAATGTCAGTGAAGGTGGTGGTAATGGTGGCGGCTCATTCATGGAAGAAGAGGAAGTGGAAAAGGGAACAGGATGAGGCTGAATTTTTGCTCTCTGGTCTATGTGGGCTTTCTTAGGCAGCAGGTGGTGGAAGCTCATGTAACATAGTAACATAGTATGTAAGGCTGAATGAAGACAATGTCCATCTAGTCCAGCCTGTCTATCCTCCTGTGTTGATCCAGAGGAAGGCAAAAAACCCCAAGGCCAGAAGCCAATTAGCCCTTTTGGGGAAAAAATTCCTTCCCGACTCCCTAATGGCAATCAGACTGTTCCCTGGATCAACCCCTAATAGTTCCTACCTGCCTATATACCAGGATTGACACTGCACCTAATATTTATATCCTGTAATATCCTTCTTCTCCAGAAAGACATCAAGTCCCCTTTTAAACTCCTCTATGGATTTTGCCATCACCACTTCCTCCGGTAGAGAGTTCCACAGTCTAACTGCTCTTACAGTAAAGAATCCCCTTCTATGTTGGTGATGAAACCTACTTTCCTCCAATCGTAGCGGGTGTCCTCTTGTTACCGTCGTGGTCTTTGGTGTAAACAGATCGCGGGAGAGATCCATGTGTTGTCCCCTCATGTACTTATACATGGTTATTTGGTCGCCTCTTAACCTTCTTTTTTCAAGAGTAAATAGTCCCAGTTTGGATAGCCGCTCTGGGTATTCCAGTCCCGTCATTCCATGTATTAGTTTAGTTGCCCTTCTTTGAACCCCCTCAAGCACTGTGACATCTTTCCTGAGCACCGGTGACCAGAATTGTACGCAGTATTCCATGTGAGGCCTGACAAGTGCCTTATATAATGGAAGGATGATGTTCTAGTCCTTCGCCACTATACCCCTTTTAATACATCCCAAAACTTTATTTGCCTTTGCAGCAGTTGACTGGCATTGGTTACTCCAGTTTAGTCTATTATCCACTAATACCCCCAGATCCTTTTCCATATCACTTTTCCCTAGTGGTACCCCATTAAGTGAATATTGGTGACATCTGTTTCTCCTGCCCATGTGCATAGTCTTACATTTTTTAACATTGAACTTCATTTGCCATTTTTCTGCCCAAGCCCCCAGCTTATCCAGGTCAGTTTGCAGCCGCACATTGTCCTCCGTTGCATTAATTATATTGTATAATTTTGTGTCATCTGCAAATATTGATATTTTGCTGTGCAGCCCCTCTATCAGGTCATTGATAAATATGTTGAACAGAGTGGGGCCTAATACTGAACCCTATGGCACCCCGCTAGCGACTGTGGTCCAACCAGAGTACGCACCATTTATTACCACCCTCTGCTTTCTATCATTGAGCCAATTTTTTACCCACGTACACACGTTTTCGCCCAGTCCAAGCTGCCTCATTTTGTATATTAGCCTATTATGTGGCACGGTGTCAAAGGCTTTAGAGAAGTCCAGATATACAAGATTAATAGATTCTCCCTGGTCCAGCTTAGAGCTTACTTCATCATAGAAACTGATCAGATTTGTCTGACATGAGCGACCCTTCATGAATCCATGCTGGTGAGGAGTTATTCCCTTATTCTCCTTGAGGTACTCATCAATGGCGTCTCTCAGAATCCCCTCGAAGATTTTTCCCGTTACTGAAGTGAGACTTACTGGCCTGTAGTTTCCAGGCTCACGTTTGCTCCCTTTTTTGTAAATTGGAACCACGTTGGCAATGCGCCAATCCAATGGTACTACACCGGTCTTGATAGTGTCTAGAAATATTAGGTATAGCGGCCTAGCTATCTCGTCACTTAGTTCCCTTAGTATCCTTGGGTGTAATCCATCTGGGCCCGGCGATTTATCAATTTTAGTTTTCTTTAGACGCTTCCGCACCTCCTCCTGCGTTAGGTATGAGATATTTTGGGAGGGGTTCGTTTTATTCCCCTGCATCTCGTGTGGCATTTCCTTTTCTTTTGTGAATACACTTGAGAAAAAACTGTTTAGTAGATTTGCTTTCCCTTCGTCATCATCAATGATTTCTCCTGCATTGTTTTTTAAAGGGCCAGAGCTCTCCCTGCAAATCCTTTTGCTGTTGATGTAGTCGAAAAATAGCTTCGGGTTGTTTTTGCTCTCTTTGGCGATCCGTCTTTCTGCTTCCTCCTTGGCAGTTTTGATCTTATCTTTGCATATTTTGTTTTTTTCCCTGTATGATTTTAGCGCTTCTTCGCTGCCTTGTTGCTTTAGTAGTTTGAACGCTTTCTTTTTTTCGTTTATTGCCCCTCTTACCGTCTTGTCTAGCCACATTGGTTTCCTTTTACTTGAGTTTCTTTTATTTTTAAAGGGAATGAACTGCTCACATGAGGTGATTAGGATCCTTTTGAACTTTTCCCATTTGTCCTCCGTACTGATATTTTTGAGGATGTTGTCCCAATTAATGTTACCGATAGTAGTTCTAAGCTCATCAAATTTTGCTTTACTAAAGTTTAGTTTCTTTGCCACTCCCTGATAAGGCTTCCTATTGATTGATAGCTGGAAGTTGATTATATTGTGGTCACTATTCCCCAAGTGCCCCTCAACCTGTACCCCCTTTATTCGGTCCGGTTTGTTAGTTAGCACTAGGTCCAGAATGGCCCTCCCTCTTGTTGGTTCCTGCACAAGTTGGTTCAGGTAATTATCTTTAATTACTCTCAAGAATTTATCCCCCCTATGAGATTTGCAGGTTTCCTTCTCCCATGTTATATCTGGATAATTAAAGTCCCCATGATAATAACTTCGTTTCGCTTTGACACCTCTTCTATCTGCCTTAGTAGTAAGTTCTCAGTTTCTTCTGTTGCTTTTGGTGGTCTATAGAAGACCCCTATCAGGATTTTGTTATTTTTTCCTCCCTGTATTTCTGCCCACAGAGATTCCACCTGTTCGTCTACTACCCCTATATCCCCAGTAGCCTAGGCTTCAAGTTTGATTTGACGTACAGACATACCCCTCCCCCTTTCTGGTTCCTTCGGTCTCTTCTGAAGAGCTTGTACCCCTGCAAATTCGCCGCCCAATCGCACTTATCATCAAGCCATGTTTCCGTAATTCCGACTATATCATAGTTTTCATCAATCATTCTCGCTTCAAGCTCACCCACTTTACCGATCAGACTACCGATCTTGCATTCGTGGTCATACAATTTATATCATTTTTTTGTTTTTTAAATTTGTTTTGTTGCTATTCGTACTTATGGCTGATCTGTCAGTTCTAACTGTACTAACTCCACCCCCTGCTCGACCCCCATTCCCTTTGCTTGGACCCGGATCGCTAGTTACACTGGCTACCCCACTATTTCTCATTTTACCCTCCCCCCAGTCCCTAGTTTAAACACTCCTCCAGCCTTCTAGCCATTTTATCCCCCAGCACAGCTGCACCCTCCCCATTAAGATGCAGCCCGTCCCTACGGTAGAGCCTGTAGCCGACAGCAAAGTCAGCCCAGTTCTCCAGGAACCCAAATCCCTCCTTCTTACACCAACTCCGGAGCCACTTGTTTACCTCCCTAAGATCCTGCTGCCTTTCTAGTGTGGCTTTAGGTACAGGTAGTATTTCCGAGAAAACTACCCTGGAGGTCCTCGCCCTGAGCTTGGACCCTAAGTCCCTGAAATCATTTTTGAGGGCCCTCCATTGACCTCTAACTTGTTCATTGGTGCCAACGTGCACCATGACCGCTGGATCCTCACCAGCCCCTCCCAGTAATCTGTCAATCCGATCCGCGATGTGTCGAACTCGAGCGCCAGGAAGACAACACACCGTTCGACGATCCCGGTCTTTATGGCAGATTGCCCTCTCTGTCCCCCTAATAATTGAGTCCCCCACCACTAGAACCTGTCTAGCCTGCCCTGCTCTCCCCGTCCCCGTCTCACTGGAGCAGTTATCCCTCTGGCGTTCAGAGGGCATGTAGTGCTGCAGCGGTGCTGGCTCTGTAATGGCATTCCCCTCATCTGCCAGCGTTGCAGACATGTTGGGTTGTGCCAGTTCAGGACCAGCCTCCCTGGTTCTCTTCCCTCTACACCTCCTTCTATCTGACACCCAGCTGACTGCCTGCTCCCCCTGGTCTTCCGTACTACCATCTGCCCCCGCCTTTACCCCAGCGAGTGTCTGCTCAGTGAGCACCAAACTCCTTTCCATGATGTCAATGGCTCTCAGTGTTGCCAGTTGCCCATTTAGATCCAGAATTTGGGCTTCTAAATGTGCGACGTGCACGCATCTTGCGCAACAATATGCACCCTCGATCGGCTGATCAAGGACCGCATACATTGCACAAGTAGCACACTGGATGACATTGCCAGACATGGAGCTCATCCTAATGGGGATCTACAATTTACTTGTGGAAGTAGTGAAGAAAGACTTGCTCACACTCCGCTCACCCGCTGCTGCAACCGCTCACCCGCTGCTGCAACCGCTCACCCGCTGACCCGCTACTGCAACTGCTGACCCGCTGCTGCAACCACTCACACTCTGCTCACACTCCGCTCACACGCTGCTATAACCGCTCAACCGCTGACCCGCCGCTGCAACCCCCTCACTCGTCGCTGCAACCCCCTCACTCGTCGCTGCAACCCCCTCACCCGCCGCTGCAACCCCCTCACCCGCCGCTGCAACCCCTCACACGCCGCTGCAACCGCTCAACTGCTTACACGCTGCTGCAACCGCTCACACGCTGCTGCCTCTGTGCAACCACTCACACGCTGCCGCTCTCGCACAAACGCTTACCCGCTGACACTTACGCGCTACTGGTCACAAAAAGTTTTTTTTTTTTTACCCCCCTCACAAATACTTAGACCCCCAGACACACACACACACAGAAGACACAATTAACCAGGTACACAGAAGACACACACTTAGCTCACAAACACACACAGAGGATACTTATCAGCTCCTCCACTCCTCCGCTCCTCCTGGTGACGTCACCCGCTGTCCCGGCGGCCGTGCACTCAGCCTCCTGTCTCAGCTGCTCCGTACTGGTGCCCTCCGCTGCTGCCGGTCTCTCCTTGCTGCTCCCGCACCTGCTTCGGCTCCGGTAACGGCTGCTCCGCTCCTTGCTGCCCCCACACCTGCTTTGGCTCCGGTAACGGCTGCTCCTTGCTGCCCCCGCACCTGCTTCGGCTCCGGTAACGGCTGCTCCGCTCCTTGCTGCCCCCACACCTGCTTTGGCTCCGGTAACGGCTGCTCCTTGCTGCCCCCGCACCTGCTTCGACTCCGGTAACGGCTGCTCCGCTGTCCCCTTCGGCCCCCCGCTCGTGCCTCCATCTCGAGCCGGTGCTCCTGCCGCCTGACGTCACTTCCGGTCCACTTCCGGTCCATCATAGTCAGCAACTAAGTACAGTAATTCATGCACTGTTCATACATGTTGTGTTGGGGTTGTTTACATTTTTGATGCATTTTAAATGCTTACCACCACAGATCTTACACTGCACTGATCCACACTCATTTTTTCCTTTGGAGGAAAAAAAATGGTTGGACATCATCGCATTCAATGTAGGGCTCATGAATTGTTAGGGTTTGTGTTGCTTCTTCCCTTAGCTTTGGAATGTGTTTAAGAAGGAGTCTATTTTTTCGTTTATAATTTGTTCTCTTTCTATTCCCCTGTTTTCGTTTATGTTGTATAGTTGGGTGTAGAAGTGTCGGAAAACTTCAGCTATTTCTTGGGATGTTGTGGCCTCCTTCCCCGATTGATCTTTTATGGAATTTATGAAGTTTTTAGAGCAGGATTTTTTAAGAAGGGCTGTCGTAAACTTACTACCCTTGTTTCCTTGGAGAAAGACTGTTTGTTTCAGAGAGATGTGTTTTTTGTTGAATCTTGATTCTAAGAGGCGCTTAAGTTCCCTCCTTTTAGCGGTTAAATCCTCCAGAACTGTATTTGTTATGGATAGTTTGGATGTTCGTTCTAGTTTAGCAATTTGCGTGAACAAGCTGTCTATCTCCTGTTGTTGCTTTTTTTTGTCCTTGATCCAAGGGCAATAAGGAGCCCTCGTATGTAGGCCTTGTGTGCGTCCCATATTATTGGAAGCCCAAGATCTGTATCACAATTTAATTTGAAATATTCCTCTATTTTTTCTACCAGTTTTTCTTTTTCTTCTTGGGCGTCTAAGAGGGAATCATTCAAGCGCCATCTCCATTCTTTAGGGTCATTCTTACCCACTATAATATCCACATGGATTGTGGAGTGGTCAGAGATCGTCATTATATCCACCTCGGCTCTTTCCACTTTCTTTAGAAGGCCTGTTGAGATGCAGATATAATCCAGCCTCTGGTATGATCTATGTGGTGTAGAGAAGTGGGTGTAGTCCCTTGAGGACGGGTTTAATAGGCGCCAAACGTCCACTACTTTCAAATCCTGGAGGGTTTTAGTGAAGGCATTTATTTTCCCCTGTGGGACCTGGGATCTACCCCTCGAGGTATCTAATAGAGGATTAGGGGTTATGTTCCAATACCCCCTAATATTATATGGCCTTCAGCGAATTCCTTAAGGATTTTGATTTGTTTAATAAGCCATTCGGTCTGGTTGGTATTTGGAGCATATAGATTGGCTATGGTTACTTTGGTGTTATTAAGTATGCCTTTTATGAAGAGTGCTCTCCCCATTTCATCTGAATACTCTGCGTGGCATGTAAAGTTTATGGAACTGTGTATGAGTATGGAAACTCCCCTGGAAGTGGACAAGGGATATGAGCTGTGGAAGTTCTGGGTGAATAGTTTTCCTGGGAGGGCCAGGTATTTGTTTCCCTTGTAATGGGTTTCCTGTAATAGAATGATTTTGGTGCCATACCTCTTCAGAAGTTGAAGAATGTTGTGTCTCTTCTGTGGTGAATTGAGGCCGCGAACGTTAAATGATGTAATTCGGATCGCCTCCGAGGGCATTACCAGGGGACCGAGACAGGCAACAGCGGGTGTTAATTCAGAGCTGCTAGTGGATACAAAAAGGAAACCGTCTAGAGATTATACAATATTCGACTTATATATTGGTAACTGTTAGCTTTGATAATACAACTTAGTTTTACTCTAAATTCCTTGGACCAGGGTCTGGTAGTTCAGTTAAGAGAATAGTAGAGTAATTAGGGGGAGGGGGAGAGGTAGGTAGGGGAGTGTTGTTTGGATCGGTATGGGGGAGGGGGGTGGTACAGTAATAATAAACAGATATATGTATAGTAGATTTTGGCTGCGCCAAAATAAGTATCCCTCTTAATGAGGGGAGTGACAGGTGATCTCGACTAGAATTGTCGGGAATGCCTGCAAGGGTAGAGCAGGAGTTTAAATATTAATTCAAAAATTTACTTAAGCTTTCAAGTCCTGATCGGGTTGAGACTAACAGGCATCTCTAACGTAGGGAATGTTCTAAAACGTCCTCTGCGAACAGATGGGGATTGTTCTTGGGTTCCTTTTCGGGTGATGTTTCTATCCCTGTGCTCGCTCTGAGAGGAGTATAAACAGTCGCAGTAGGAGAGGAGATAAAAAAGAGAGAAGAGAGCAGAAAACAGAGAACGGAAAGTAAAGGCGACCAGAGGTCAACGGTGGTCCGTGGTAAAAGCGGAATGCAATTAGTAACTTTTCTTCAGGTGGAAGGTCAATGAGTCCATTCCTGGTTTGGAGGTTCACTATAGTTTTAGTTGCTATTCAAGTGTACACACATCATGCCTTCTTCTCTAGGCTTCTTCCTTTGCTTGCTTTTGGGTGATTTTGCATAATTCACCACTTTCCAGCTTTCCCGTGTTGGTAGTTGAGGAAGATTTGGCATTTCGGGGAGAGGCTGCCAGTTGAGAATTTCTATTGGCTCTAGGTCGAGGTGTTGCCAGCAGTTTTACAGGTCCTTAGGCGTACGTATGTTGAGCCTTTTTCCTTTGTAAGTAATGCCTAGGCCAAAGGGAAATAACCACGCATACTTGATATTTCTGGATTTTAGTTTGTCCAGTAATGGTCGCATGAGTCTCCGCTTGGCTAATGTTGTGGGAGCCAAATCTTGGAATAATTGTATAGGTGCTGCTGCGTATTGCAGGTCTCTGCGGTTTGTTGCAGCCTCCAAGATCGCCACTGCATCAGGGAAGGTAAGTAATTTACAAATAATGTCCCGTGGCGGGTCCCCTGCTGGGGGTTGGGGTCGTAAGGCCCTGTGTGAGTACTCGATGAGTATTGAAGCAGCTCTATCTGGGCCTAGAAGGGAGATAAAGATTTCTGTCAGTACCTTAGGGAGGGCTTCTGCAGCCCTTGTCTCTGGGATACCTTTTATTCTGACGTTGCTGCGGCGGTTGTGATTTTCAATATCCTCTTGCATGAGGAGTGTCCTATTGAGTTGGAAGTGTTGCTCTTTGATAGCTAGCGCCATTCCCTGAGCATGTGCCGCCATTGTTGCTGATGAGCCCTCCAGATCTTCCACATGTTTTCCCATATGTCTGACTTCTTCTTTGATCTCCGCTAACTCCGCCATTATTGGTCTCATAGGCTGGGTGAGAAGGTTCCTCATAAATCTTTTGGAGATATGCTCTGCCTCTTCTCCTTCAGACGAGGATTCCCCCTCCCGCTCTGTATCAGTAGCAGTCTGAGCCGCCAGCGCCATCTTGCCTGCAGGACGGGGAGAGCAGGAGCTCTGGTCTTTTAGATATTTCTGCAGATCCGTCTGCCCCCGCACTGGCTGCAGCGTCCCCTGGTGCTCACCTCCTTTCTCCTTGTTGATTTTCCCCATTTTCCTGTAAGTTTGCTGCTGCTAGATGCCTGTATTCGTCTCTTATCGATGGAGCATGCAAATCAAGCAGCCATCTCTCTCCGCGGTCAGGCTCCGCCCCTGTTCGGTTATAGCAGTCTGCTATAGGGTTACGTAACCACAACCAAGTCATTCAATCAGCTGCTTCAGGCAATGATTCCAGAACAAAGGATGACTGATTCAAAGTGCATAAAACCAATCAGGAATAAGTCACACGATTCGCCCATGTGACTGAGACCTTACTGCAGGAAGAAGACGGCAGTACTTCAGGATGGAGGACTCCCCACAGCGCCGAAAAAAGAACACATGACCGGCAATGTTTTTTCTTCCGGCGCTGCAGAGAGACATCCGTCCTGAAGTGCTACCGTCTTCTTCCTGCAGTAACACAGGCGCAGATGTGCCCGTGCGACTAAGCCCTCAGAACTGAAATGTCAGGGGTCACAAATTCAACTATCCCTTGAGACAGGGGGTATTATGTATACCAGTAATACTAATAGACATCGACAAATGAAGCAGAGTTATTCTTTATATACTTATGATTTTAGCAACAATCAAATTAGCTGCTGCTGTATTATCAAGAAATGCACTAGCCCAAAATGAACATCTTCTGTAAGAGAGTTGTATAGGTAGCAGCATTTTAGCGCAAGCAAGGGAAAATACCTGGGTGCCAAGGTGAGTCTTCCCAGAACAAGCTTGGTATTGAAATCCTCTGACAATTGATATTTCAGGTTTTTTGGAAAGGATCTGATAAGATAACAAGATCTCCTGAAATTGAAGCAAAATCCTTTTTCTTTGTGTTTGATATCCGGATTCTGTTGTAACTGAATGGTACAAAGTTGCCAGAATTCAGTAGTATGAAGGGTAATTGTTTCTCTCCAGGATCTAGGGTAGAAACACATTTTAATAGCATTCATGCAGGCATTTGTGATCATATAGTCACGTGTCGATTCCAGCCAATCAAGAGGCTGGAACCGGCACACGTCATGGGGCGGAGCTACGCGATGACGCGTACAAGGGGGCGGAGCCAAAACGCCGATGCCGAGCCGAAGGGAGAAGACCCATCTGCGCAAGTGCGTCTAAAAAAGCAAGAAGACACCGAAATTAGACGGAACCATGGCGATGGGGACGCTAGCAACGGAGCAGGTAAGTGAATAACTTCTGTATGGCTCATATTTAATGCACGATGTATATTACAAAGTGCATTAATATGGCCATACAGAAGTGTATAACCCCACTTGATTTTGCGAGACAACCCCTCCTTCAAGTGGGATCAGATGTTTAGCTGCTACATATGTGGCCATGAGTTTCACTATCTGCAACTAATAAAGACTACATTTAAACTTGTTAGGCCTCTATTCCAGCTTTTGTGCGACTACCTGCATTTGGCCACTAACCCTCCTGGCTCACAAGGACTTTTGTGTTTTTCTGTACAAACTCCATACACACAGCTCTACCAGGACATGCCTGATACAGTCGTAGTGTTTCCATCTTGACTTTTCCATGATTCGATTTGAATTTCTCACACTACAAATTGAAAATATGACTGTTATACTACCTACTAGCAAAACCCTTGTCCGACTGCAACACACATCACAACCACTTGGTGGCCACATATAGTCAGACATTTATATATTTATAATAATATCTCCTGATGGAGTATCACAAGAATTTTTTTTTTCATAAAAGTCTTTTTATGCTACTAATTTCAGGATATGTAAGGCCAAGAGAAAACATAGGGAAGAACACATCTGCACATGTAAATGTTATATATAAAGGAGATTAAAAATATAAAAACATGAGATTTGTTCTGTGATTTCTTGTTTAACAGATCAGCTATGGGTCTACAGACTCTGCATTATCTGATAGGCACCTCTATCCACATGTTTTCCGAACAGTTCAGAACTACCACGTTCACAATATGGTAATAACTAAAATGTTGGAACATTTTGGCTGGACTTGGGTGGGGATTTTAGTATCACCTGATGACACCGGAGAGAATGAGCTCAAAATACTAACACAGTCCATGGAAGAATCCAAGATCTGTGTGGCTTTTGTCGAAAAAATTTTAGTATCAAATAAAGACAAAATTGCAAAACATATATATAAAACAGGAGTCAATATAATTGTACTGTGTGGACCGTATTCTCATGATATTATTGTTTTGTTTATAAACTTATCTTTATTTAATAAAAGGCTTTCAAATATAACACTTATTCTTCCTCCTTCTTGGGCCTCTTCTCCCTTGATTACGGAGCATCAACGCTCAGAAATTAATGGAAGTTTAGCTGTAGAATTTTCATCACCTATACCACGAATTAAAGAATTTATAAGAAATTACAAGAATCTCTCCATTGCATTTAATTTTAAGACTTACTGGCAATTATTTGAAATATTATCAGGAAATGATAATAACAAGCCTTTCATTGTATACCTCGAAAGAGATGAAGAGTGTAATACTACTGATAACCATGTTCTTCCCAGTATGAGGTATTTACTGTCTTCAGGGGTTTCTGCTAGACTGTTTTATGCTGTAGAGATCCTGGCACAAGCTCTACATGATATGTTCTTATATCTAAATGATAAATACCAAAAACACCAGAGAGTACTTGGATTTACACATCACATGACAAAGGTGAGTCTTTTTTTCATTTCATTCTACTATGCCTTGTAACATTACTTACAATATATAGAACTTGCAGCGCTCCACTTGATGCTATATAGTATATTATATATTGAAGACTACAAGTCCTTCTGCATAGGACCTCAGTAAGAGGATATTTTGACCCCATAGAATCATAGAACGATTGGAAGGGGCATCCAGGGTTATCTGGACCAACCCCCTGCTCAATGCAGGATTCACTGATTCATCCCAGACAGATATTTGTCCAGCTTCTGTTTGAAGACTATCATTGAAGAAGAACTCGCCAACTCCCATGGCAACATATTCCACTCATTAATCACCCTCACTGTCAAAAAGTTTTTTCTAATATTTAAAATGTGTCTCCTACATTTCAGTTTCATCCCATTGCTTCTAGTCTTTCTTTGTGCACATGAGAATAGGGCTGATCCCTCTGCACTGTGACAGCCCTTCAAATGTTTGTAGACAGCTATTAAGTCTCCTCTAAGCTTTCTTTTTTGCAAGCTAAAAATTCCCAGATCCTTTAACCATTCCTTATAGGATATGCATTGCAGACTGCTCACCGTCCTGATAACTCTGAAATAACTCTAGTTTGTCAATAACTTATTTTAAATTGGGGTGCTCAGAACTGGATACAGTATTTCAGATGAAGTCTGAGTATGGAAGAGTAGAGGTGGACAATTACCTCACGTGATCTAGACTCTATGCTTCTCTTATTACATCCCATAATTATTTTTTGCTGCTGCATCACACTTTTGACTCATGTTCAGTATGTGATCTATTAGTATACCTAAGTTTTTTTCCCATATGCTGCTTAGCTCAATTCTTCCTGTTCTGTATGTGCTTTTTTATTTTATTTTGTTTTCGCTCAGATGTAGAACTTTGCACTTCTCCCCATTAAATATCATTCAGTTAGTCACCACTCGCTGTTCAAGCTTGTCTAGACCTAATTGAATCCTCTCTGTTCTCTAGTGTTAGCGATCTCTTTTGGTTTGCAAAACAAACAAACAAACAAAAAAAAGATTGGTAACCATGTTATCCAGTAGAGCAATGTGTGATTGTTCTCAGGGAGAAAAAACAAGTTATCTTGTAGATATGATACCATTTAACAGCTAACAAGATTACATCATGTTACAGCAAGCTTTCCTGAATATCTCACCCCCTTTGTCAGGCTAGTGAATGAAACTAGTTTGGATGCTACATTATTATAACATACAGATTAGAGATGAGCGAGCACCAAAATGCTCACATGCTCATTGCTCGAGTCCAACTTTTCGCGATGCTCGAGAGTTCGTTTCGAGTAACGAACCCCATTGAAGTCAATGGGCAACTCAAGCATTTTTGTATATGACCCATGCTCTGCTAAGGTTTTCATTTGTGAAAATCTGGAAAACCCAAGAAAGTGATGGAAACGACACAGAAACTGATAGGGCAGGCAATGGGCAACATGCTGGGCTCCATCTCAGGTTCCCAGGTCCCACTATTAAGCCACAATAGCGGCAAGAGTGCCCCCCCCCTAAAAATTTTTACTTCTGACAAACCCTCATTAGCAAGGCACACCTTAGCTAAGCCCCACACTACCTCCAACCAAGCACAGTCACTGCCTGCGGGACACACCACTGCCTTTTCTCCTGGGTTTACATACTGCCCAACCACCCCTCCCCCACGACCCTGCTTCCGCAGAGCACACAAAAGTGTCCCTGTGCAGCCTTCAGCTGCCCTCATGCCACACGCTCACTTCATAGCCACACCACCCTCATGTCTATTTATAAGTGTGTCTTCAATGAGAAGGAACCGGAGGCACACACTGCAGAGGGTTGGCAGGGCCAGGTATCAACCCTCTTTAAAAGGGGCGGGGCGATAGCGCACAATGCAGTTGAGAATCAATGAGAAATTGACGTTCGATCTTCATTCCAATAAAGTGCCAACCTTCGTCAGGAGTTGCATATGTGGGCATGAGTTACGTAGCTATGGGGAATCCATGTGCCCACAAAGTAATCATTCTGGCTACGTGTCAGATAGCTCAATCGACACCGCAAGGGGAATGCCATCTGCACTCTGCCCCCTACCTAAGTCAGTCAGTGTCTTTGTGCCAGACAGGTCAAACACTGCGATGGGAAGTTTGTGTGTACCAACAACATAGGTGGGTCCAACGCAACCCAAGACATGAACAATAAAGAAATCAGAGTGGCCAAATATGGCAGATTTACACTGCGCCGACGACATAGGCCTCGGGCCACAGCTTAAGCAATCGTAGGCATGAAGCAGGCTTCAATGCTAGTACACCTGTGAAGGTCTCATTAAATTACTTACGTTTTCTTTCACTGCTCCAAAGACTGGAGTAGCCAGAAAAAAGTTCCACAGGCCCAACCTGGCACCGTTGCAGTTCCCCTGGGACATAGGCCTCGGCCTGTCAGGTAACTTTCTGTGTACAGCACCAATCAGACCCACCCCAATGCCCCGCTGCCGGCGGTAAAGAAGATACACCACACACAGAGGTCTGATATAGTTCCTCACACGGGGACATAACTGCGCACTTTATTACAGATTACATGAGATCTTATACCCTTTGGTCACATCACTAGGAATGGGTAATGGTCTCATTGGCTCAAATTCACTGCATAAACATATATGTGAAGTCCGCATTTCCGCCTGAGGCAGTGATAGTTATATACGTAGTTAAACAATCGTTATCTTGATACGGCGCCTCTGGGAAAACAGCCAAGTACGCGGCCTTCGTGTCCAGTTCAGTATCATCTTTGAATTTCTGGACACATCACTCTCAGCCTTGCAAACCTTTGGAATATCTGATGTAAGGTGACATATTAAGTTTTTCTCATTTTAGCATTGAATAGACCTTGCATACAGGTATAAAAGCATAAAAAACATATGGCATTGTACCCTCACAACCCCCCCTAAAAAGATAATATGGAGATCAAGCACCAGACCTTGCGCTCTTCCTCAGTCGCCTCTCCCTTGCGTCGGGGCGTCCCCACTGCCGTAAGGCCCTACTCCTAGGAGGGGGGATCCCTATCTCACCTGAGAAGGAGGCCATGGTTTCCCTGGGCTAATTTCCGGGCATCCATATCCTCTATCTGTACAAGTTAACACCCCGCAGAGTGTGCCCTCGCTGAAACCTAAGGTCTTCTGCACTATCCCTAGGCAAATGGAAAGTCCACTGACAATCCATCTTAGAAGATCGGGGCAGGGGCAGTGCTAGTACATTTTTCCATCCTTCTGGTAACGTACGTGGTTGGCAATATCGGAACTGGCTCTTCATCTTTTTCAAACAAGGGAAATTTTGGTGTCACATTGTCCAGTCCCTTACTCATACTCTTTTTGATCAAACGGATAATACACGTACAGGAAGTTACATACCCCACTTCTTTCTGCTAAAATGATATCCAGGGCCATTCTATTTTGGAACGTCATAGATGCAGTGGGCCCTAACTGGTCAGCTAACCCTTGCAAAGCATCCCTAGTGTAGTGTACAAACCTCTGCTGATTGTAATAGATATAATTCATCCAATCTACATTATTATTAACAGTGACAATAGCAAATAAGGACTCAAAACCTGCTTTACCCTGATCTCTAGAATTAAATTCATCTGGCACCCCCCTTGGCACTCCTATTGCATCTATGTATACATGTGGATCAAAGTTACCACCTGGAGCGTCAACTTCTTTCTTAGCACGATGTGGTGTTAGATTCTCACCTTCAGTGTAGTCTTTATATTGCACATTTGATTGTATTAATTTGTTCTGATCCCTGAAACAGGGAGCTAGTGTACAGTAGTCAAAGGTGCAACAACAAGCACATATTCATACTTCCCAACAAGCGGGAGCTGACTGTAGCCAATTTGCAATCCCTGAAATGGGTAGATTGGCCCCGGCAAGTGTTATGTGGCAAATTTTACTTCTGCCATGTTGCTTTACGGCAAAGATCATGCAAAATTGGACAAATGATGCAGCAGCTACAGAAAACCCAGGAGCCACCCGTCCTTGTTCAAGCGTCCACATCATTGCTGCTTTGAGAGGTGCATGTTTCCATGCATCAGCTGGGCCATCATGCGGCACAGGGACCGTGGTAGGCAAGTTCTGTTTACTGTTCACCATACGCCATCCCTTTTTAGTCCATTTTTCCTTTTCTTCCTTGCTGGCTTGTAACTGTAAAGTCCCTAGTATATCAAGTCCAAAGTTTTTAGTCAATGTCCAAAGTTTTTAGTCAATGTCTAAAGTTATTGTTAAATTCTTCTTTTCTTCTTTTCTTCCATGGCTTGAGGGCCGCTGCCTTTGCTGTGTAGTCTGTGATGGTGTTGCCTCTTGTTTCTCCAGTGTAGGAATTGGTGTGAGCTCTCCACTTTGTTAGGTAGAAGTAGGGCCTCCATAAGACTCTGCACCACTGCACCCTTCTTAATTGGCTGTCCTGTTGAGGTAAAAAACTGTCTGGCCTTCCATGTTGGGCCATAATCATGAGCTATGCCAAATGCATACCGGGAATCAGTGTAAATGTTTGCCGTCTTACATTCTCCCACTCTGCAAGCCTCAGTGAGGGCCTTCAGTTTCGCTTCTTGTACTGAGACATGCGCAGGCAGAGCTTCTGCTTTTAGGACATCTTGTTGTGTGACCGCTGCATATCCAGTGTGGAGTCGTCAATCACGCCTGGTACCATTGATAAACAACAACCCAAAATATGCATTGTTAACAAGGGCTTTCAGTAACTTTTTAAAACTTAAATTTTCTTGTTGCATCAATGCTTGACAATCATGCTGATATTCGATTTCAAAAAGATCAGAATCTTGTTGCAAAAAATTTTAAAACGGCTTATTTGCAATACCTATATCACCTATGCCTCCCCCCCCCCCTTTGAACCAGGGTACTCAATTGGAAGAAGAGTAGCCGGGTTCAAAGTAGTACAACATTGGAAAAAGATTTGATGGATGCAGATAAAGCCTGTAAGATGTTAGCACCAATAACAGAGACATGAGTTACATCAGGGCAGAATAATCTACAAACATCTATTAATATTTGAAATGTGATATCCTTTAAGCAAATTCATTATTAATCTGATCCTGCCTGCAATGTCTCATCAAATTTGTGGGAAAAAAACAAACAAAACTTTTACTAACTGCTCAAGATTCTCACCCCCTCCTTTGCAGACAAGAGAGGGATGACCCATTACGTACTTTTACATCATCTAGCTCCACCCCCTCGATACTGGCCGCTTGCTTCTTTCTTCAGGCCTTCATTTAAACTTTACAGTCTGCATGTCCACATCACAACCAAGTAAAGTCTTATGCATGGGGGAGGAACTTTTATCCCCAGTCAATATCCGCATCACACATTTTACATTCATCACAGCCTGAACACTGGGCATTTACTCTCATCGATCCATGCGCTCAAGTCTGCCCCGTCACTCCGCATTGAAGGTGTACCAGTACATACAGATGCGCAGATAAAAAGTGTGACAAACATACATACATCAGTTGAAAAACATTGAGGTGAGTGCCACAATGCTACAAAGTACATGATTCTATTGGGATGAGATTGTGAATGAGCGCTATTTTTGACAAATTATGTGAAAAAGTTTGCTGAGTGACTGAGACATTCTCTCTTTCTTATTTACTAAAGCTATTATATGCTATATTAAACGCTGAAGTATTTTAGAATCTGTGGGTATCTTTCAGCACCCCTGTCTTTCCTTCTCTCTCTGTGACCCTGAGCTTAGAGTGAAGTCTGAAAGCCTCCACCTTTGCAAAATAACTGTTATCTCTCTGGGAATATGCATTCACCGACTGAACAAAGTTGTTTTAGTTTAACTATTCCCTGCATTTGAACTCATAAGTAACACATATGCTGGGACCTTCTGACAGCGCAACATGTTCTGCATTTTCAACCCCTGTATTCTTAAAAGCCCCCACAGGATGTGAGTGGGGTATAACTTTCTTACACCTGTATGAAAGAGACCAGTTCAAGACGTATCCATTTGTGACCTCAGAACCCAGTAAGAATATACCTTAGAAATTGCTATCTTTCCTGCCTTCTAGGACAGTATAATTCATTAGATTCATTACAAGTTTCTATCCACCTAGTATTATATTCCTTTTCCTCTCTCTCTCTCTGCCAACAAATCACATGCTTTGTAACTTTCCTCTCGACTTTGCTTGTTCCCCATATTTCTCTCCCTACCTAACTGCCAATGTAACCTTCAGTAGACACTCTCCCGACACCCTCTTGATCACTTACTGTACCTTCCAACATTTCACTTACAGATACTTTCTTAATACGTGTACATACTTAACTTTCTCTGACTGTCTCTCTGCTTATCGCTTCAGCACTTTCTAGAAAACCTTGGTCTTTCAAGGCGCCCTTCTTGGTCCTAAAGACCTCCTCCCAGTCACCATGCTGTAATCTACTGTGCGGGTCCTTGTTATACATTTTCATAAGAGATTTCTTACATTTTACAAATTGGGACCCTTGTCTCCCCTCCACCAATTCATCCGCTCGACGACAGCCCCTCCGACAGCCCTTGAGGGGCTCTGCCTTCTTTAATAAGGTCTTACGCATATTAGAACAACAATAATAATAATAACACGCTCCATAGGATGTATCCTTCTTAATCCAAATTGTCATCCCCCTATATACGGCAAAACAACTGAAGGGCTCTTCTGCTATGGAACCAGCCTCACAGAATGCATCCCTCTAAAATCAAATCGTTAGCCCCTTATATATAGCAAAACAACTGAGGGTCCCTTCTTCTATGAGACTAAATCAAAAGAAAGAGAAAAAAAATTCTGAAGATACAACAAACAATCTCCACTATTGCTAAAACGCTACAGACTTCAAAGTACAAATAGACTACAGACTAGTTTCTGGGTGAGTGATTGGTGCGCTTATCACGGTCAGTGGTCCGTGACGGCAAACCCGAAGCCCACGAGTTACCATGTAGAACTCTTAACCCAACCCGTCCGGTCACAAAACACTGATAGTTCCTCCTGCTGCAAGACTCTCAGTGTAAAACACAACATAAATATATGCCGGTCTTACCTGGAGTTCTGTGAGTTGATCAGGCTCAGTTTGCAGCAGGACGGCTTCCCCGTGGCGTGGATCCGGGTGGACTGCGCTGCACGGCTCCGGTTTTGTCGCCCCACGCTGGATGCGCCATCTGTCAAGGAAATTTCTGCGTACAGCACCAATCAGGCCCACCCCAATGCCCCGCTGCCGGCGGTAAAGAAGATACACCACACCAGGTCTGGTATAGTTCCTCACACGGGGACATAACTGCGCACTTTATTACAGATTACATGGAGTCTTATACCCTTTGGTCACATCACTAGGAATGGGTAATGGTCTCATTAGCTCAAATTCACCGCATAACAATATATATATATATATATATATATATATATATATATATATATATATATATATATGAAGTCCGCATTTCCGCCTGAGGCAGTGATAGTTATATGCGTAGTTAAACAATCGTTATCTTGATACGGCGCCTGTGGGAAAACAGCCAAGCATGCGGCCTTCGTGTCCACTACTGTATCATCTCTGAATTTCTGGACACATCTTTCTCAGCCTTGCAAACCTTTGGAATATCTGATGTAAGGCGACATATTAAGTTTTTCTCATTTTAGCATTGAATAGAACTTGCATACAGGTATAAAAGCATAAAAAACATATGGCAATATATACATATACCCTCACAGGCCAACAGCTTCAGCAATCGTAGGCAGAAAACGGCATTCGATGCTAGTACACCTGTGAAGGTCTCAGTAAATCTATTACGTTTTCTTTCACCGCTCCAAAGACTGCATTAGCTAGGGAAAAGTTCCGCAGGCACAACCTGGCGCCGTTGCAGTTCCCCCGGGGATATAGGTATCGGCCAACAGCTTCAGCAATCATAGGCAGGAAGCAGACTTCGATGCTAGTACACCTGTGTAGGTTTCATTAATGCAGTTATGCTCCTCTCCTGTGGCCCAAACGAATTTCTCAGATAACTGTGGTAACACGAGAGAAAATACATGATGCTCAATGCTGACCCCCTGACCCCAAGCAGGAGGAGTAGGTGGCCTCACAAGGCCAAGAAACCATGACCAGGACCCGCTGTAGCCTGTGCTGAAAGGATGTGAGAGGGCCCTTGGCCAGGCTCGGTCCCAGCAAATACCTTGCGAGACCCAAGGTGCTGTGACTGACATAGCAAAGGGCAGTCCATGTGCCCACACAGTATTCATTCTGTCTAGGTGTCGGATAGCTCTAGCGACACTGCAAGGGGAAAGTCATCTGCACTACGCACCCTACCCAAGTCAGTCAGTCAGTCACTTTGTGCAGGACAGGAAAATCACCTCTACGGGAAGTCTGTGTGCACCCACAGCATAGGAGAGTTGAAGGAACCCAAAGACAGCATTAAATATTAAGGAATCAGACTGCCCAAACATGGCAGACTTAAAGTGGGCCGAGGCACCCTCTGCAATCGTGGTCATAAAGCTTCGACGTCGATGCTAGTACAGCTGTGAACATCTCATTTAATTATTTGCGGTTGCTTTCACCGCTCCAAAGACTGGATAAACCAGGAACATGTTCCACAGGCCCAACCTGGTGCAGTTGCATTTCCCCCAGGACATAGGCCTCTGCCCACACCCTTAGCAATCGCGGGCATAGAGCGGACTCCGATGCTAGTACAGCAGTGAAAGTCTCATTAATGCAGTTACGCTCCTCTTCTTTGGCCCAAACCAGTGTCTCAGATAACTGTGGTAACACGGGAGAAAATACATGATGCCCAGTGCTGATCCCCTGACCCCAAGCAGGAGGAGGAGGTGGCATTACAATCCCTTGACACCATGACCAGGACCCGCTATAGTCTGTGTGGGAAGCACGTTAGTGGGCCCAGGGTCAGGCTCGGTTCCAAGCCTCCACCTTTGTGACCCAAGGTGCCCTGAGTTACATAGCAACGGGAAATCCATGTGTCGCAACATAGAGAGCTCAACACTGGAAGGGGCAGTCTTTGATTTCCTTGGCCTAGCCTATGCTGTAAGTGCACAAAGATGGTACTACACAGGAAGAAATCGTGGGTGCCCAACCATGGGAGAGTTCCGCCCCGCCAAGCAACTTGGCCTCGGCCAGCAATTCTGGCCTAGTCAGTCACTGTATTATTTGTGCCTCATAGGTAAAACACAGTGATGGGAAGACTTAGTGCACCCATAGTATAGACAGACCGCTGTAACATTCCTGTAGCAAAGGTATAAACAGACCCCAGGAACATTTCTGTAGCAACAGTATAGGCAGACCCCTGTAACATTTTTGTAGCTGCAGTATAGGCAGACCCCAGTACTATTTCTGTAGTGGAAGTATAGGCAGACCTCAGTAACATTTCTGTAGCAGCGGTATACACAGACCCCTGTAACATTTCTGTAGCAGCAGTATCAGCAGACCCCTGTAACATTTATGTAGCAGAAGCATATGCAGACCCCAGTACCATTTTTGTAGCAGCAGTATAAGCTGTGAGGAAGGAGGAGCAGCAGCCAGAGGATTCAGAGTTTCAGCATTGGACTGCGTAGAAGACTGGGCACCCGATACATTGCTGGATGCATTTTCTGCCATCCACGACAGGACCTGCTCACACTGCTCTGTTTGCAATAAAGGTCTACCATGTGGAGCCACAAATTGTGATATGAAGCTGGGGACCCCAGAAATTTGCCTCTCTCCTAATCCTGCAGCAGCCGGCTGGGATACACCAGGACCAGGAACTCGGCCTGTGCCCACAACTTCACTTGGAACTCCGCATCCTCGCCCGCGTCCACATCCCCGACCCCTACCCCTCAGCATGGTGGATTACGAATAGAGCAGACACAGACTGCTGTAAATAATTATGGAATTATATGCGTACACTTTCACGCAGAGAGTGGTATTGTAACGCTAACTCCAGGCAGAAAAAAATGGAAGGAATGCTGCCAACAGGCCTAGCAATGCAATAATGATGTACCAAAACTCCCACCAGGCACCCAGTAAAATGCAGACGGTCAAAGGTAGCCCAACGATATCACTTTCCCCCTATATGTACCTGTGTTGGCCGTACGCTGAGCGTCAAATTCACTGCAAACACAGGCCGGTGTAAATAATCTTGGAATTATGTGCGTAGACTTTCTCGCTGAGAGCAGTATAGTAAGGCAAACTCCAGGCAGAAAAAAAATAGTCAGGAAGGCAGCAAACAGGCCTAAGTGCAATAGAGATGGACTACAACTCCCATTAGACAACCTGTAAAATGCACACGGTCACAGGTTGCCATAAGAAGGAGCTTTTATTTTTAAAAAATTTTGAAAAAGAATACCTGCTATATAGCGTGTATATGACTTTCCCTCCATCAGGGGCTGTCGCCGTATGCTGTGCGTGAAGTTGACGGTAGACACAGAGCGGTAAAAAATGTTGGAATTATTGGCGTACAGTTGGAGGCTGACAGTGGTTATGAAACCAGAAAAAGCCAGAAAAAAATTATAGGGAAGGCTGCAAACAGGCCTAGCTGTGCAATAGTGATAGACTACAACTCCCATCAGACAACCAGTAAAATGCACACGGTCACAGATAGCCCTAAGAAGGACCATTGGGGTTCTTGTACACAGGATCCTACACTACCACTCTCCCTATCTCAGCAACGCTGTCCCGATACTATGTAGTACAGACTGCAGCCTGACAACACTATAGCTGTAATAGGGCTGCACGGCCGATATTAAAAAAAAAAAATTGCAAAACTGCTACCAGCAGCAAAAACAGTAATGCAAATGGTCAGAAGCAGCCGTAAGAAGGACCGTTGGGATTCTTGTACACAGGATCCTACACTAACCCTTTCTCTATAGCAGCAGCAGCACTGTCCCTGATCTCTCCCAGTGTGTGACTGTGGCAGCCCCACTTTAAAAACTCGGGGGTCACTTGATCTCGCCAGCCACTCACTGCAGGGGGGTGGGGTAGGGCTGGAACATCACAGGAGGAAGTTGTAATGCCTTCCCTACGTTTCTATTGGCCAGAAAATGGTGCAAAACTTTCAGGGAAGGAAATTTAATTGACTCCAACATCGGGGTTCACCTATACTCTTGCTAAATAAATGTGATTGGAGTCTGCCTATGCTTTTGCTACAGAAATGTCACTGCTGTCGGCCTATACTCTTGCTTTAGAAATGTTGCAGGGGTCTGCCTATACTCTTGCTACATAAATGTTATTGGGTCCGCCTATTCTCTTGCTATAGAATGTTACAGGGGTTCACCTATACATTTGCTACAGAAAGGTAACTGGGGTCCGCCTACACTCTTGCTAGATCAATGTTACTGGGATACGCCTATAATCTTGCTACATCAATGTTACTGCGGTCCTCCTATATTCTTGCTACAGAAATGTTACTGGGGTCCGCCTATACAGTTGGTACTGAAAGATATGAGGGGTTCACCTATACTCTTGCTACATAAATGTTATTGGGGTCCAACTATGCTTTTGCTACATAAATGTTACTGGGGTCCACCTACTCTCTTGCTAAAGAATGTTACAGGGGTCCACCTATACGTTTGCTACAGAAGGGTAACTGGGGTCTGCTCACACTCTTGCTAACATCAATGTTACTGGGGTTTGCCTATACTCTTGCTAGATCAATGTTACTGGGTAGAGATGAGCGAGCACCAAAATGCTCGTGTGCTCGTTGCTCGAGTCGAACTTTCAGCGATGCTCGAGAGTTCGTTTTGAGTAACGAACCGCATTGAAGTCAATGGGCGACTTGAGCATTTTTGTATATGACCCATGCTCCGCTAAGGTTTTCATTTGTGAAAATCTGGAAAACCTACGAAAGTGATGGAAACGACACAGAAACGGATAGGGCATGTGAGGGGCAACATGCAGGGCTGCATCTCAGGTTCCCAGGTCTCACTATTAAGCCACAATAGCGGCAAGAGTGGGCCCCCCTCTAACAATTTTTACTTCGGACAAACGATCATTAGCAAGGCACACCTTAGCTAAGCACCACACTACCTCCAACCAAGCTCAATCACTGCCTGCGGGAGACACCGCTGCCTCTTCTCCTGGGTTACATGCGGCCCAACCCCCTGCACGACCCTGCGTCCTCAGCACACAAAAAAGTGCCCATGCGCAGACTTCAGCTGCCCTCATGCCACACGCTTGCTTCATGCCACACCACCCTCATGTCTATTTATAAGTGTGTCTGCCATGAGGAGGAACCGGAGTCACACACTGCAGAGCATTGGAAGGGCAAGGTAGCGACCCTCTTTAAAGGAAGGGGGGGGGGGGGGCGATAGCCCACAATGCTGTAGAGAATCGATGAGAAATTGATGTTCGATCTTCATTTCAATCCTGTGCCACCTCCGTCAGGAGCTGCAAACGTGTGCATAAAGGGGACCCAGCTGCCAGCCCAGCACTTCAACACATTTCCACAATGCAGAAATACTCAGTGTGGGAAGTATGTGAGTGAGCCTTGGGTCAGCCTCTGTCCCAGCAAACACCTTTTGTGGTCCAAGGTGCTGCGAGTGACATAGCAATGGGGAATCCATGTGTCCACACACGACTCATTCTGTTTGGGTGTCAGATACCTCATCGACAACGCAAGGGGTAAACCATCTGCACTCTGTCCACAAAACACTGACAGACTTGGGTAGGGTGCAGACAGGTAAAACACTGCTATGGTAAGTCTGTGTGCACCCACAGCATGGGTGGCTCCCAGGAACCCACAGACGGTACATAAAGAAATCGCATTGCAGTGCCCCGGATAGGGTAACGTGAGAGAAAATACATGTTGGCCTCGGCTCACAATCCATGCCCTAGTCAGTCTGGGTTTTTTGGGGGGGCCAGATAGGTAGAACACCGCGATGGGATGACTTAGTGCACCCATAGTATACACAGACCCCTGTAATATTACTGTAGCAAAGATATAAGCTGACCCCAGTAACATTTCTGTAGTAACAGTATAGACAGACCCCAGCAACATTTATGTAGTAACAATATAGACAGAGCCGAGTAACATTTATGTAGTAACAGTATAGGCAGACCCCAGTAACATTTATGTAGCAACAGTAAAGACAGACCCCTGTAACATTTCAGTAGCCGCAGTACAGGCAGAGCCCAGTTTTAGTAACATTTCAGAAGTAACAGTATAGACAGACCCCAGTAACATTTCTGTAGTAACAGTATAGGCAGACCCCAGTAACATTTATGTAGCAGCAGTATAGGCAGACCCCTGAAACATTTCAGTAGCAGGAGTATAGGCAGAGTTCAGTATTAGTAACATTTCAGTAGTAACAGTATAGACAGACCCCAGTAACATTTCTGTAGAAGTAAAAGCAGACCCCAGTAACATTTCTGTTGCCACACTATAAACAGACCCCTGTAACATTTATATAGCAGAAGCATAGGCAGACTCCAGTAACATTTATGTAGCAGCAGTATTGGCAGACTCCTGTAACATTTCTGTAGTAACAGTATAGACAGATCCCAGTAACATTTCTGTAGCAGAAGTATAGGCAGACCCCTGTAACATTTAAGTGGCAGCAGTATAGGCAGACCCTAGTAACATCCTTGTGGCAGCAGTATAGGCAAACCCCTGTAAAATTTATGTGGCAGCAGTATAGGCAGACCCCAGTAATATTTTTGTAGCAGCAGTATTGGCAGACCCCTGTAACATTTCTGTAGTAACTGTATTGACAGATCCCAGTAACATTTCTGTATCAGATGTATAAGCAGACCCCTGTAACATTTACGTGGCAGCAGTGTAGGCAGACCCCAGTAAGATCCTTGTGGCAGCAGTATAGGCAAACCCCTGTAAAATTTTCATGGCAGCAGTATAGGCAGACCCCAGTAACATCCTTGTGGCAGCAGTATAGGAAGACCCCTGTAACATTTTTGTCGCAGAAGTATAGGCAGACCCCTGTAAAATTTAAGTGGCAGCAATATGGGCAAACCCCTGTAACTTTCTTGTAGCAGAAGTATAGGCAGGCAGACGCCAGTAAAATTTCTGTAGTAATAGTATAGGCCAACCTCTGAAACATTGGGATACCATGAGCGTAGGCGAAGACCGGAAAAATTAGTTGGATAAGAGTGTAGGCGTGGGCCCGAAAAATAAGTGTACCAAGAGTACAAGTGTACCTCTCAAAAATTTATCAACCGAGAAGGCAGTGGAAGCCCATAAATATTTTTTGAAAGACATAGCTTACTGCTGCTTAATTAATAACACAGCCTGTAGACAACCCTGTTGAAAAAATTGGTTTATGTTAAAGTATCAATACTTTGAAACTTTGAAAAATTGTAAAAACATTAGTATATGTAGATGAGCCTTTAGGGCTGCAGAAAAACTGGCCGTACAGCGCAATGACATGTTGTTTCTGGAGGAGGAGTAGCAGGAGGAGGACTAATGTCAGAGACAGATTGATAATGATAAATGCCCTGTTTTCCCGGTGATAGAGAAGAGTGCTTTTATCTGCGGCTCTCCCCTGGTTTAGAAGAGAAGTCTGGGGAAATCCAGGCTTTGTTTATCTTTATGAGTGTAAGCATGTCGGCACTTGCAGTTGACAGGCGGGTACGCTTGTCCGTGATGATTCCCCCAACTGCACTAAACACCCTCTCTGACAGGATGCTAGCGGCAGGGCAAGCCAGCACCTCCAGAGCGTACAGCGCAAGTTCGTGCCACGTGTCCAGCTTTGACACCCAATAGTTGTATGGAGCAGAGACATCACGGAGGACGGTGGTACGAACGGCTACGTACTCCTTCACCATCTTTTTACAGTGCTCCTTCCGACTCAGCCTTGACTGGGGAGTGGTGACGCAGTCTTGCTGGGGAGCCATAAAGCTGGCAAAGGCCTTGGAGAGTGTTCCACTGCCTGCACTGAACATGCTGCCTGATCTACGTGCCTCCCCTGCTATTTGGCCCTCGGAACTGCGCCTTCTGCTGCTAGCGCTGTCAGATGGGAAGTTTACCATCAGTTTGTCCACCAGGGCCCTGTGGTATTGCATCACTCTCGAACCCCCTTCCTCTTCGGGAATGAGAGTGGAAAGGGTCTCCGTATACCGTAGGTCGAGAAGGGTGTACACCAAGTAATCCGTAGTGGCCAGAATGCGTCTAACGCGAGGGTCACGAGAAAGGCAGCCTAACATGAAGTCAACCATGTGTGCCAGGGTACCAGTACGCAACACATCGCTGTCCTTACTAGGAAGATCACTTTCAGGATACTCCTCCTCCTTCTCCTCTTCACAGGCCATACACGCTGAACAGATGGGAGGCAAGCAGCATGGGTGCCCTCTGCAGTAGGGCTCAGTTGTCTCTCCCCCCTCCTCCTCCTCCTCCTCCTCCAAAATGTGCTGAGATATAGACATGAGGATGCTCTGACTATCAAGCGACATACTCTCTTCTACCGTCTCCTGTTTCGACCGCAAAGCGTCAGCCTTTATGCTTTGCAGCGAACTTCTCAGCAGGCATAGCAGAGGAATGGTGATGCTAATGATTGCAGCATTGCCGCTCACCACCTGGGTAGACTCCTCAAAGTTTTCGAGGACCTAGCAGATGTCGGCCATCCATGCCACTTCCTCATTAAAGAATTGGGTAGGCTGACTACCACTACGCCACCCATGTTGGAGTTGGTATTCCACTATTGCTCTACGCTGCTCATACAGCCTGGCCAATATGTGAAGCATAGAAATCCACCGTGTAGGCACGTCGCACAGCAGCCGGTGCTCTGGCAGATTAAACCGATGTTGCAGGGCCTCCAGAGTGGCAGCTTCCGTGGTGGACTTGCGGAAACATGCGCAGACGCGGCGCACCTTGCCGAGCAGGTCAGACAAGTGTGGATAGTTTTTCAGAAACCGCTGAACCACCAGATTGAAGACGTGGGCCAGGCATGGCACGTGTGTGTGAGGCTGCCGAGCTACAGAGCCGCCACCAGGTTACGGCCGTTGTCACACATGACCATGCCCGGTTGGAGGCTCAGCGGCGAAAGCCAGAGGTTAGCCTGCTCTGTCAGACCCTGCAACAGCTTGGGGGCCGTGTGCCCCTTGTATCCTAGGCTGAGTAGTTTCAGCACGGCCTGCTGACGCTTGCCCAACGCTGTGCTGCGGCACCGCGCCACACTGACTGCTGGTGACGTGCTGCTCACGTTTCTTAATTGAGATGTAGAGATTGCATAGGAGGAGGAGGGGGAGGGTTTAGAGGAGGTGGCATAGACAGCCGCAGATACCAGGACCGAGGAAGGACCCGCTATTCTGGGTGTTGGTAGGATGTGTGCGGTCCCAGGCTCTGACACGGTACCAGCCTCCACCAAATTCACACAATGTTCTTTCAGGGACATATAGTGGCCCTGCCCGCCAGTACTTGTCCATGTGTCCGTTGTTAAGTGGACCTTCCCTGTAACCACGTTGGTAAGGGCATGATTAATGTTGCGGGAGACGTGCTGGTGTAGGGCTGGGACTGCACACCGGAAAATTAGTGGCGACTGGGGACGGAGTAGCGCAGGACCGCCGCCACCATCATGTTTTTGAAAGCCTCCGTTTCCACAAGCCTGTACGGCAGCATCTCCAGGCTGATCAATTTGGCAATGTGCACGTTTAAAGCTTGAGTGTACAGATGCGTGGCAGCGTATTTGCTCTTGCGTCCCAACACTTGCGCTAGCGACAGCTGGATGCTGCACTGAGAGACATTGCTGTACGGGGCCGAGGACAGCGGAGGTGATGGTGTGGGTACAGGCTGGGAGGCACTCGTGCCTGTGTCCTGAGAGGGTGTTTGGATCTGAGTGGCAGGTTGGGGCACAGGGGAAGAGGCAGTGGTGCGACCCGGAGTCGGTGAATGGCCTTTGTCCCACCTTGTGGGGTGCTTGGCCATCATATGCCTGCGCAGGCTGGTGGTGGTGAGGCTCCCTGGCTGATCTTGGTGACACAGTTTGCACACCACTGTTCGTCGGTCGTCTGCGCTCTCACTGAAAATCATCCACACCTTTTAACACCTAGGCCTATGCACAGTGGCTTGGCGCGAGGGGGTGCTTTGGGAAACAGTTGGGGGATTCTTCGCTCTGGCCCTGCCTCTACTGCTGGCCGCCCCACTGCCTCTTCCTACTTGTCGTGCTGCTGCACTTGCCTCCACCTCTGAAGACTTGTCCTCAGTTGGCTTAGCAAACCAGGTGGGGTCAGTCACCTCATCGTCCAGTGGCTCTTCCTCCAAATCCTCTGTGCGCTCCTCCCTCAGACTTACTGCCCTTACTACTACCTCACTGATAGACCCCTGTGTCTCATCATCATCGTCCTCCTCACCCACTGAAAGCTCTTGAGACAGTTGCCGAATGTCCCCAGCCTCATCACCCGGTCCCCGGAAACTTTCCAAAGGTTGGGCATCGGTCAAGACAAACTCCTCAGGTGAGAGAGGAACCAATTTTTCCCAATCAAGGCTGGGGCCCGAGAACAGTTCCTGGGAGTCTGTCTGCTCATCAGAATGTGTCATTTTTATAGAATAAGGAGGCTGGGAGGAAGGAGGAGCAGCAGGGAGAGGACTCAAAGTTGCAGCAGTGGACGGCGTAGAATACTGGGTGGTCGATACATTGCTGGATGCATTTTCTGCCATCCACGACAGGACCTGCTCACCCTGCTCTGTTGGTAATAAAGGTCTACCACGTGGACCAAAAACTGTGATATGAAGCTGGGGACCCCAGAAACTTGCCTCTCTCCTAATCCCGCAGCAGCCGGCTGTGATTCACCTGGACCAGGAACTCGGCCTGTGCCCACACCCTTACTTGGAGCTCCGCGTCCATGTCCACGTCCTCTAGCCCTACCCCTACCCCTCAGCGTGGTGTATTACGAATAGAGCAGACACAGAGAGGTGTAAATAATTATGGAATTATTTGTGTACAGTTGGAGGCTGACAGCGGTATTCTAAAGCTATCTCCAGGCAGAAACAAAGAATGCAGAAGGCTGCAAACAGGCCTAGCCGTGCAATAGTGATTCACTACAACTCCCACCAGGAACACAGTAAATTTCAGACGGTCAGGGGGAGCCCAACCAAGGAGCTTTTAATTAATTTTTTTTTTAAAGAATACAGGCCATATAGCGTGTATATGACTTTCCCTCTATCAGTGGCTGTCACCACATGCGGTACGTTAAGTTGACAGTAGAGATGAGCGAACACCAAAATGTTCGGGTGTTCGTTATTCGGAACGAACTTCCCGCGACGCTCGAGGGTTCGTTTCGAACAACGAACCCCATTGAAGTCAATGGGCGACCAGAGCATTTTTGTATTTCGCCGATGCTCGCTAAGGTTTTCATGTGTGAAAATCTGGGCAATTCAAGAAAGTGATGGGAATGACACAGAAACGGATAGGGCAGGCGAGGGGCTACATGTTGGGCTGCATCTCAAGTTCACAGGTCCCACTATTAAGCCACAATACCGGCAAGAGTGCCCCCCCCCCTCCCAACAACTTTTACTTCTGAAAAGCCCTCATTAGCATGGCATACCTTTGCTAAGCACCACACTACCTCCAACAAAGCACAATCACTGCCTGCATGACACTCCACTGACACTTCTCCTGGGTTACATGCTGCCCAACCGCACCCCCTCCCCCCCACAGCGCACACCAAAGTGTCCCTGGGCAGCCTTCAGCTGCCCTCATGCCACACCACGCTCATGTCTATTTAGAATTGCGTCTGCCATGACGAGGGACCGCAGGCACACACTGCAGAGGTTGGCACGGCTAGGCAGCGACCCTCTTTAAAAGTGGCGGAGCGATAGCCCACAATGCTGTACAGAAGCAATGAGAAATAGAATCCTGTGCCACCGCCATCAGGAGCTGCACACGTGGGCATAGCAATGGGGAACCTATGTGCCACACACTATTCATTCTGTCAAGGTGTCTGCATGCCCCAGTCAGACCGGGCTTTTTAATTCATAGACACAGGCAGGTACAACTCCCTATTGTGAAGTCCCTGTCGACCCACAGCATGGGTGGCTCCCTGGAACCCACCGGCGGTACACAGAAATATCCCATTGCATTGCCCAACACAGCTGAGGTAGTAATGTCGTGCTTAATGCAGGTGGGCTTCGGCCCACACTGCATGCCCCAGTCTGACTGGGGTTCTTTATAAGTGTACAGATGTAGTAAAAACTCCGTGTGCACCTACAGCATGGGTGGGTGCCAGGAAGCCACCGGCGGTACATAGAAATATCCCATTGCATTGCCCAACACAGCTGAGGTAGTAATGTTGTGCTTAACCCTTTCCAATCCAATTTGTATATGGTTTTCCTAGGGGGCTTACTCTTTTTCTGCCGTTATACAACGGCGCTATATGCTGGCTAAAGCCAGTACTGCATGAGCTGACACGTAGGATAGGCTCCGACAGCAGAGAGGCTGGCAATATACAGTAAGAGAACCCCGACGGACGTCTACCAACAACGGAGCTGTACAGCCTTAAACCCTAATGTCTTCACAGGTCACACAGTGGACTGGAAAGGGTTAATGCAGGTGGGTTTCGGCCCACACTGCATGCCCCAGTCAGACTGGGTTTCTTTATAAGTGGAAACAGATGCATTTATAATTCCCTGTGGACCCACAGCATGGGTGGGTGCCAGGAAGCCACCGGCGGTACATAGAAATATCACATTGCATTGCCCAACACAGCTGAGGTAGTAATGTCGTGCGTAATACAGGTGGGCTTCGGCCCACACTGCATGCCCCAGTCTGACCGGGGTTCTTTACAAGTGGACACATGTAGGTTAAACTCCCTGTGGACCCACTGCCTGGGTGGGTGCCAGGAAGCCACCGGCGGTACATAAATATATCCCATTGCATTGCCCAACACAGCTGAGGTAGTAATGTCGTGCGTAATACAGGTGGGCTTCGGCCCACACTGCATGCCCCAGTCTGACCGGGGTTCTTTACAAGTGGACACATGTAGGTTAAACTCCCTGTGGACCCACTGCCTGGGTGGGTGCCAGGAAGCCACCGGCGGTACATAGAAATATCCCATTGCATTGCCCAACACAGCTGAGGTAGTAATGTCGTGCGTAATACAGGTGGGCTTCGGCCCACACTGCATGCCCCAGTCAGACTGGGGTTCTTTAGAAGTGGACACATGTATTAAAAACTCTGTGTGCACCTACAGCATGGGTGGCTCCCTGGAACCCACCGGCGGTACATAAAAATATCCCATTGCATTGCCCAACACAGCTGAGGTAACGTCAGCTGTAATGCAGGTGGGCTAAAAATTAATTTGATTACACTGTAGGCGAGGGCCCACAAAAATTGCTGTATCAACAGTACTAACGTACATCCCAAAAATTGGCCATGGCCAGCCAAGAGGGCAGGTGAAACCCATTAACCGCTTTGGTTAATGTGGCTTAAGTGGTAACTAGGCCTGGAGGCAGCCCAGTGTAACGAAAAATTGGTTCAAGTTAAAGTTCCAACGCTTTTAAGCGCATTGAAACTTATAAAAATTGTTCAGAAAAATTATTTGAGTGAGCCTTGTGGCCCTAAGAGAAAAAGCCCGTTCAGCGTGATTACGTGAGGTTTCAGGAGGAGGAGCAGGAGGAGGAGGAGGAATATTAGACACAGATTGATGAAGCAGAAATGTCCCCGTTTTGGATGGTGATAGAGAACGTAGCTTCCATCCGCGGGTGCAGCCTACGTATTGCTTACGTATCGCTGCTGTCCGCTGGTGGAGAACAGAAGTCTGGCGAAATCCAGCCTTTGTTCATCTTGATGAGTGTTAGCCTGTCGGCACTGTCGGTTGACAAGCGGGTACGCTTATCTGTGATGATTCCCCCAGCCGCACTAAACACCCTCTCCGACAAGACGCTAGCCGCAGGACAAGCAAGCACCTCCAGGGCATACAGCGCTAGTTCAGGCCACGTGTCCAGCTTCGACACCCAGTAGTTGTAGGGGGCAGAGGCGTCACCAAGGATGGTCGTGCGATCCGCTACGTACTCCCTCACCATCCTTTTACAGTGCTCCCGCCGACTCAGCCGTGACTGGGGAGCGGTGACACAGTCTTGGTGGGGAGCCATAAAGCTGGCCAGGCCCTTAAAGACTGTTGCACTGCCTGGGATGTACATGCTGCTCGATCTACGCACATCCCCTGCTACCTTGCCCTCGGTACTGCGCCTTCTGCCACTAGCGCTGTCGGCTGGGAATTTTACCATCAGCTTGTCCGCAAGGGTCCTGTGGTATAGCAACACTCTCGAACCCCTTTCCTCTTCGGGAATCAGAGTGGGCAGGTTCTCCTTATACCGTGGATCGAGCAGTGTGTACACCCAGTAATCCGTCGTGGCCAGAATGCGTGCAACGCGAGGGTCACGAGAAAGGCATCCTAACATGAAGTCAGCCATGTGTGCCAGGGTACCTGTACGCAACACATGGCTGTCGTCACTAGGAAGATCACTTTCAGGATCCTCCTCCTCCTCCTCCTCCTCCTCCTCCTCAGGCCATACACGCTGAAAGGATGACAGGCAATCAGCCGGTGTACCGTCAGCAGCGGCCCAAGCTGTCTCTTCCCCCTCCTCCTCATCCTCCTCATGCTCCTCCTCCTCCTCCTGTACGCGCTGAGAAATAGACAGGAGGGTGCCCTGACTATCCAGCGGCATACTGTCTTCCCCCGCCCCCGTTTCCGAGCGCAAAGCAGCTGCCTTTATGGTTTGCAGGGAATTTCTCAAGATGCATAGCAGAGGAATGGTGACGCTAATGATTGTAGCATCGCCGCTCACCACCTGGGTAGACTCCTCAAAATTACCAAGGACATGGCAGATGTCTGCCAACCAGGCCCACTCTTCTGAAAGGAATTGAGGAGGCTGACTCCCACTGCGCGGCCCATGTTGGAGTTGGTATTAGACTATAGCTCCACGTTGTTCATAGAGCCTGGCCAACATGTGGAGCGTAGAGTTCCACCGTGTGGGCACGTCGCACAGCAGTCGGTGCACTGGCAGCTTAAAGTGATGTTGCAGGGTGCGCAGGGTGGCAGCGTCCGTGTGGGACTTGCGGAAATGTGCACAGAGCCGGCGCGCCTTTACGAGCAGGTCTGACAAGCGTGGGTAGCTTTTCAGAAAGCGCTGAACCACCAAATTAAAGACGTGGGCCAGGCATGGCACGTGCGTGAGGCTGCCGAGCTGCAGAGCCGCCACCAGGTTACGGCCGTTGTCACACACGACCATGCCCGGTTGGAGGCTCAGCGGCGCAAGCCAGCGGTCGGTCTGCTGTGTCAGACCCTGCAGCAGTTCGTGGGCCGTGTGCCTCTTATCGCCTAAGCTGAGTAGTTTCAGCACGGCCTGCTGACGCTTGCCCACCGCTGTGCTGCCACACCGCGCGACACCGACTGCTGGCGACATGCTGCTGCTAACACATCTTGATTGCGAGACAGAGGAGGAGGAGGAGGAGGGTGCTTTAGTGGAGGAAGCATACACCTCCGCAGATACCACCACCGAGCTGGGGCCCGCAATTCTGGGGGTGGGTAGGACGTGAGCGGTCCCAGGCTCTGACTCTGTCCCAGCCTCCACTAAATTCACCCAATGTGCCGTCAGGGAGATGTAGTGGCCCTGCCCGCCTGTGCTTGTCCACGTGTCCGTAGTTAAGTGGACCGTGGCAGTAACCGCGTTGGTGAGGGCGCGTACAATGTTGCGGGAGACGTGGTCGTGCAGGGCTGGGACGGCACATCGGGAAAAGTAGTGGCGACTGGGAACTGAGTAGCGCGGGGCCGCCGCCTCCATGATACTTTTGAAGGACTCCATTTCCACAACCCTATACGGCAGCATCTCAAGGCTGATGAATTTTGCTATGCGGACGGTTAACGTTTGAGCGTGCGGGTGCGTGGCGGCGTACTTGCGCTTGCGCTCCAACAGTTGCGCAAGCGACGGCTGGACGGTGCGCTGAACTACACTGCTGGATGGGGCCGAGGACAGCGGAGGTGAGGGTGTGGGTGCAGGCCAGGAGACGGTAGTGCCTGTGTCCTGAGAGGGGGGTTGCATCTCAGTGGCAGGTTGGGGCACAGGGGGAGAGGCAGGGGTGCAAACCGGAGGCGCTGAACGGCCTTCGTCCCACCTTGCGGGGTGCTTGGCCATCATATGTCTGCGCATGATGGTGGTGGTGAGGCTGTTGGTGTTGGCTCCCCGGCTGAGCTTTGCGCGACAAAGGTTGCACACCACTGTTCGTCGGTCGTCAGGCGTCTCTGTGAAAAACTGCCAGACCTTAGAGCACCTCGGCCTCTGCAGGGTGGCATGGCGCGAGGGGGCGCTTTGGGAAACACTTGGTGGATTATTCGGTCTGGCCCTGCCTCTACCCCTGGCCACCGCACTGCCTCTTGCAACCTGCCCTGCTGATGCCCTTGACTCCTCCTCTGAAGACCTGTCCTCCTGAGTAAGCGTTGCACACCAGGTGGGGTCAGTCACCTCATCGTCCTGCTGCTCTTCCTCCGAATCCTCTGTGCGCTGCTCCCTCGGACTTACTGCCCTTACTACTACCTCACTGCAAGACAACTGTGTCTGATCGTCATCGTCCTCCTCACCCACAGAAAGTTGTTGAGACAGTTGGCGGAAGTCCCCAGCCTCTTCCCCCGGACCCCGGGAACTTTCGAATGGTTGGGCATCAGTGACGATAAACTCCTCTGGTGGGAGAGGAACCGCTGCTGCCCAATCTAAGCAGGGGCCCGAGAACAGTTCCTGGGAGTGCTCCCGCTCCTGAGCAGGTGTTATTGTAGTGGAGTGAGGAGGCTGGGAGGAAGGAGGAGCAGCAGACAGAGGATTCGGATTGGCAGCAGTGGACGGCGCAGAACTGCGGGTAGACGATAGGTTGCTCGAAGCACTTTCTGCCATCCAGGACAGGACCTGCTCACACTGCTCATTTTCTAATAACCGTCTCCCGCGTGGACCCATTAATTGGGCGATGAATGTGGGGACGCCAGAAACGTGCCTCTCTCCTAATCGCGCAGCAGTCGGCTGCGACACACCTGGATCAGGAGCTTGGCCTGTGCCCACACCCTGACTTGGCCCTCCGCGTCCTCGGCCGCGTCCACGTCCTCTAGGCCTACCCCTACCCCTCAGCATGCTGTATTACCAGTGATTTGATTTCACAGGCAGCTAATAAATTGGCGCAAGACTGCAGGCCAAATATAATTTTTTCCCTTTTTTGAAAACGAAAGGCCCCACTGCCTCTAGTGAATGAATAATCTAAGTTTAATAACTGTGCTGTTTTCCTGCTAATGTGTCACAGAACGTGAGGGTAGCAGAGTTATTAACTGTGGCAGAGCAGGTATTTTTTTTCCCAATTAAGGAAAGCAAATGGCGAAGCCAGGAGTAAAACGTAGCTGGGTGCGTATGATTTTTAAAGGTGTCACACGCAGCCGACACGTGTCCACCGCCCTTAGGACGGACAGAGGCCGGACAAATAGAATTATTTTCCGTTTTTTGGCACCAAAAGGCAGCACTGCGTATATTCAATGAACATGAGAAGTTTAATAATTGTGCTGTGTCCCTGCTAATGTGTCACAGAACGTGAGGGTAGCAGAGTTATTAACTGTGGCAGAGCAGGTATTTTTTTTCCCAATTAAGGAAAGCAAATGGCGAAGCCAGGAGTAAAACGTAGCTGGGTGCGTCTGATTTTTAAAGGTGTCACACGCAGCCGACACGTGTCCACCGCCCTTAGGACGGACAGAGGCCGGACAAATAGAATTATTTTCACTTGTTTTACAAGCAAAAGGCAGCACTGCATATATTCAATGAATAATAACTGTGTTGTGGCCCTGCCTATACAATTCTTTCCCTGCAGTATCAATGGAGGGTGCAATGCTCTGCAGAAGCGATTTTGAGAAGCAAAAAAAAATGCAGCACAGCTAACAGCAGCCTGGACAGTACTGCACATGGATAAATATGGCCCTAGAAAGGACCGTTGAGGTTCTTGAAGGCTACACTCACTCCTAACACTCTCCCTGCCTATGCAGCACTTCTGTCCCTAATGCCAGGTGCAACAGTCTGCAGAGGCGATTTTGAGGAAAAAAAAAATTGCCACTGCTAACAGCAGCCAACACACAGCTATCAGTGGCCCTAATAAGGACCTTTGGGGGGTCTTGAAGCCTACACTAACTACCAATTCTTTCCCTACAGCAGCTCCGGTACAAACAGCACTGTCCCTCATCTAAATCACACGGCATCTGAGGCGAACCGCGGGAGGGGCCGACTTTTATGTTCGGGTGACACCTGATCTTCCCAGCCACTCACAGCAGGGGGGTGGTATAGGGCTTGAACGTCACAGGGGGAAGTTGTAATGCCTTCCCTGTCTTTCAATTGGCCAGAAAAGCGCGCTAACGTCTCAGGGAAGGAAGTGAAAATAACCAGAACACCGCATGGTGTTCGTTACGAATAACGAACATCCCGAACACCCTAATATTCGCACGAATATCAAGCTCGGAAGAACACGTTCGCTCATCTCTAGTTGACAGCAGACACAGAGCGGTGTAAATAATTAGGGAATTATTTGCATACAGTTTGAGGCTGATAGCGGTTATGTAACGCAAACGGCAGCCACGCAGTAAAATGCAGACAGTAAGAGGTAGCCCTAAGAAGGACCAATGGCGTTCTTATAGACAGGATCCTACACTACCACTGTCCCTGGCTTACCAGTACTGCCCCTATACTCTGTATGATTGACTGCAGACTGAGAACGCTATAGTTGTAATAGCCTGAACATCCCGAGATGCAAAAAAAAAAATTTTTTTGGTGCAAAACTGCTCCCAGCAGCCAATACAGTAACGCACACGGTTAGAGATGAGCGAACGTACTCATCTGAGCTTGATACTCGTTCGAGTATTAGCGTGTTCGATATGCTCGTTACTCGAGGCGAGCACCACGCGATGTTCGAGTTACTTTCACTTTCATCTCTGAGACGTTAGTGCGCTTTTCTGGCCCATAGAAAGACAGGGAAGGCATTAAAACGTCCCCCCTGCGACGTTCAAGCCCTATACCACCCCACTGCAGTGAGTGGCTGGCGAGATCAGGTGTCACCCGAGTATTTAAATCGGCCCCTCCCGCGGCTCGCCACAGATGCATTCTGACATAGATCAGGGAAAGTGCTGCTGATGCTGGAGCTGCTATAGGGAGAGTGTTAGGAGTGATTTTAGGCTTCAAGAACCCCAACGGTCCTTCTTAGGGCCACATCTGACTGTGTGCAGAACTGTTGAGGCTGCTTTTAGCAGTGTTGCACATTTTTTTTTGTATATCGGCCGTGCAGAGCATTGCGTCCTCAGTCTGCAGTCATTGTAGATAGTATAGGGCCAGTACTGGTGAGGCAGGGACAGTGGGAAAGGTGAAAGAGATATACTGTCTATATAGGCAGTGGGCTTTTTCAAACAAATTTGGGAAAAAAAAATATTTGGGCTGCCTGTGACCGTTCTCAGTGTACTGCGTTTCTGCTGGGGATAGTAGTCCTAATTAATACGCAGCTAAGTGTTACAGCAGGCTTGCACAAAATTCTTTCCTGGCTCTGCGTTGCCCGTTACATCACTGCCGTCATCCCGTCCAGAGGGAAACAGTCTGCAGTAATTTTACATAGTATAGGGCCAGTAGTGGTGAGGCAGGGGCAGTGGGAAAGGTGAAAGAGATATACTATCTATATAGGCAGTGGGCTTTTTCAAACAAATTTGGGAAAAATACTATCTTTGGGCTGCCTGTGACCGTCTTGAGTGTACTGCGTCTCTGCTGGGGGTAGTAGTACTAATTAATACGCAGCTAAGTGTTACAGCAGGCTTGCGCAAAATTCTTTCCTGGCTCTGCGTTGCCCGTTACATCACCGCCGTCATACCGTCCAGAGGGAAACAGTATACATATATACGCTGCCTACAGTATCTGTCTGCTGTCTCAGCGCAGCCTTTAAAAAAATAGAAGCAAAACACTTAAGGCCTACTAGTGGCCTTTGGACACTTGACTGCTTCTGCGCTGTGAATTCCACTAGCTCAGTCATACGCACCTACGTCTCACTACAGGCTTGCGCAAAATTCTTTCCTGACTCTGTTGTGCGTTCCGTAAGCGAAGTCAGCCTCCAACCACAGGCCAATAAGTGGCACATTTAATTACAGCGTTCTGTTTCTGCACTACTGGTAATACACCATGCTGAGGGGTAGGGGTAGGCCTAGAGGACATGGAAGCGGGCGAGGACGCGGAGGCCCAAGTCAGGGTGTGGGCACAGGCCGAGCTCCTGATCCAGGTGTATCGCAGCCGACTGCTGCGGGATTAGGATAGAGGCACGTTTCTGGCGTCCCAAGATTCATCTCACAATTAATGGGTCCACGCGGTAGACCTTTATTAGAAAATGAGCAGTGTGAGCAGGTCCTGTCGTGGATGGCAGAAAGTGCATCCAGCAATCTATTGACCACCCAGAGTTCTGCGCCGTCCACTGCTGCAACTCTGAATCCTCTGGCTGCTGCTCCTCCTTCCTCCCAGCCTCCTCATTCCATTACAATGACACTCTGAGGAGCAGGCAGACTCCCAGGAACTGTTCCCGGGCCCCTGCCCAGAATGGGCAACAATGGTTCCTATCCCACCGGAGGAGTTTGTCGTGACCGATGCCCAACCTTTAGAAAGTTCCCGGGGTCCAGGGGATGAGGCTGGGGACTCCCGGCAACTGTGTCAAGAGCTTTCAGTGGGTGAGGAGGACGACGACAATGAGACACAGTTGTCTATCACTCAGGTAGTAGTAATTGCAGTAAGTCCGAGGGAGGAGCACACAGAGGATTCGGAGGAAGAGCAGCAGGACGATGAGGCGACTGACGCCACCTGGTTTGCTAAGCCTACTGAGGACAGGTCTTCAGAGGGGGAGGCAAGTGCAGCAGCAGGGCAGGTTGGAAGAGGCAGTGCGGTGGCCACAGGTAGAGGCAGGGCCAGACCGAATAATCCACCAACTGTTTCCCAAAGCGCCCCCTCGCGCCATGCCACCCTGCAGAGGCCGTGGTGCTCAAAGGTCTGGCAGTTTTTCACTAAGAGTGCAGACGACCGACGAACAGTGGTGTGCAACCTTTGTCGCGCCAAGATCAGCCGGGGAGCCACCACCACCAGCCTCACCACCACCAGCATGCGCAGGCATATGATGGCCAAGCACCCCACAAGGGTGGGACGAAGGCCGTTCACCGCCTCCGGTGTGCACCACTGCCTCTCCCCCTGTGTCCCAACCTGCCACTGAGATCCAATCCCCCTCTCAGGACACAGACACGACCGTATCCTGGCCTTCACCCACACCCTCACCTCCGCTGTCCTCGGCCCCATCCACCAATGTCTCTCAGCGCACTGTCCAGCCGTCGCTAGTGCAAGTGTTTGAGCGCAAGCGCAAGTACGCTGCCACGCACCCGCACGCTCAAGCGTTAAACGTGTACATAGCCAAATTGATCAGCCTGGAGATGCTGCCGTATAGGCTTGCGGAAACGGAGGCTCTCAAAAACATGATGGCGGCGGCAGCCCCGCGCTATTCGGTTCCCAGTCGCCACTACTTGTCCCGATGTGCCGTCCCAGCCCTGCACGACCAATGGGATATATTTATGTACCGCCGGTGACTTCCTGGGACCCACCCATGCTATCGGTCCACACGGAGTTGTAACTGCATGTGTCCACTTCTAAAGAACCCCAGTTTGACTGGGTAATGCAGTGTGGGCCGAAGACCACCTGCATTTAATCGGACGTTACCTCAGCTGTGATGGGCAATGCAATGGGATATATTTGTGTACCGCTGGTGGCTTCCTGGGACCCACCCATGCTGTCGGTCCACACGGAGTTGTAACTGCATGTGTCCACTTCTAAAGAACCCCAGTCTGACTGGGGAATGCAGTGTGGGCCGAAGACCACCTGCATTAAACCTGACGTTACCTCAGCTGTGATAGGCAATGCAATGGGATATATTTATGTACCGCAGGTGGCTTCCAGGGACCCACCCATGCTGTCGGTCCACACGGAGTTGTAACTGCATGTGTCCACTTCTAAAGAACCCCAGTCTGACTGGGGCATGCAGTGTGGGCCGAAGACCACCTGCATTAAACCTGACGTTACCTCAGCTGTGATGGGCACTGCAATGGGATTTATTTATGTACCGCCAGTGGGTTCCAGGGAGCCACCCATGCTGTGGGTGCACACGGAGTTGTAACTGCATGTGTCCACTTCTAAAGAACCCCAGTCTGACTGGGGCATGCAGTGTGGGCCGAAGACCACCTGCCTTAAACCTGACGTTACCTCAGCTGTGATGGGCACTGCAATGGGACTTATTTATGTACCGATGGTGGGTTCCAGGGAGCCACCCATGCTGTGGGTCCACAGGGACTTCACATTAGGGATTTGTACCTGCCTGTGTCTATGTATTAAAAACCCCGGTCAGACTGGGGCATGCACTGTGGGCCGAAGACCACCTGCATTAAACCTGACGTTACCTCAGCTGTGCTAGGCACTGCAATGGGATATATTTATGTACCGCCGGTGGCTTCCTGGGACCCACCCATGCTGTCGGTCCACATGGAGTTGTAACTGCATGTGTCCACTACTAAAGAACCCCAGTCTGACTGGGGCATGCAGTGTAGGCCGCAGCCCACCTGCATTAAACCTGGTGTTACATCACCTGTGATGGGCAATGCAATGGGATTTATTTATGTACAGCCGGTGGGTTCCAGGGAGCCACCCATGCTGTGGGTGCACACGGAATTCCCATTGCGGAGTTGTACCTGCCTGTGACTATTTATAAAAAACCCCGGTCTGACTGGGGCATGCAGACACCTTGACAGAATGAATAGTGTGTGGCACATGGGTTCCCCATTGCTATGGCCACGTGTGCAGCTCCTGATGGAGGTGGCACAGGATTGGATTTCTAATTGCTTCTGTACAGCATTATGGGCTATCGCCCCACCCCTTTTAAAGAGGGTCGCTGCCTAGCCGTGCCAACCCTTTGCAGTGCGTGCCTGCGGTTCCTCCTCATGGCAGACGCGCTTATAAATAGACATGAGCGTGGTGTGGCATGAGGGCAGCTGAAGGCTGCGCAGAGACACTTTGGTGTGCGCTGTGGACACTGGGTTGTGCGGGGGGGGGGGGGGGGGGGGTTGAGCAGCATGTAACCCAGGAGAAGTGGCAGCGTAGTGTCATGCAGGCAGTGGTTGTGCTTTGTTGGAGGTAGTGTGGTGCTTAGTTAAGGTATGCATTGCTAATGAGGGTTTTTCAGAAGTAATAATTGTTGGGAGGAAGGGGGGGCACTCTTGCCGCTATTGTGGCTTAATAGTGGGACCTGGGAACTTGAGATGCAGGCCAACATGTAGCCCCTCGCCTACCCTATCCGTTGCTGTGTCGTTCCCATCACTTTCTTGAATTGCCCAGATTTTCACAAATGGAAACTTTAGCGAGCATCGGCGATATACAAAAATGCTCGAATCGTCCATTGACTTCAATGGGGTTCGTTACTCGAAACGAACCCTCGAGCATCGCAAAATTTTTGTCTCAAGTAATGAGCACCCGAGCATTTTGGTGCTCGTTCATCTCTACACATGGTCACATGTGGCCCTAAGAAAGACCGTTGGGGTTCTAGTAGACAAGATTCTACACTACCGCTTTTCCTGCCTCACCAGTACTGCCCCTATACTCTGTATGATTGACTGCAGACTGAGAACGCTATAGCTGTAATAGCCTGCACAGCCCAAGAGGAAAAAAAAAATTGGTGCAAAACTGCTCCCAGCAGCCACAACAGTAATGCACATGGTCAGATGTAGCCCTAAGAAGGACCGTTGGGGTTCTGGAAGACGCTAACACTCTCCATATAGCAGCAGCACCACTCTCCCTAATTTCTGCCAGCGTGTGTCTGAGGCGAGCCGCGGGTGGGACCGCTTTAAGTACTCGACGGTCACTTGATCTCACCAGCCACTCACTGCAGGGGGGTGGGATAGGGCTGGAACGTCACAGGAGGAAGTTGTAATGCCTTCCCTGCATGTCTATTGGCCAGAAAATGGCGCTAAACATGCAGGAAGGGAAATAGAATCGACTTGAGTACCGCGTTGTACTCGTCTCCAGTAACGAGCATCTCTAACACCCTAATACTCGAACAAGCATCAAACTCGGATGAGTATGCTCGCTTATCTCTATTACTGGGGTCCACCTATACTCTTGCTATAGAAATGTTACTGGGGTCCGCCTATACAGTTGGTACTGAACGGTTTGAGGGGTTCACCTATGCTCTTGCTACATAAATGTTATTGGGGTCCAAGTATGCTTTTGCTACAGAAATTTTACTGGGGTCCACCTATTATCTTGCAAAAGAATGTTATTGGGGTCTGCCTATACTTTTGCTACATCAATGTTACTTGAGTCCACCTATACTCTTGATACATAAATGTTATTCGGGTCCACCTACACTCTTGCTACAGACATGTTATAGGTGTCTGCCTATACTCTTGCTACAGAGATTTTACAGGGGTCTGCCCATACTCTTGCTGCAGAAATGGTATTGGGGTCTGTGTTTGTTCTTGCTACAGAAATGTTACTGGGGTCCGCCTACACTATTGCTACAGACATCTTACAGGAGTCCGCCTACACTATTGCTACATACATGTTACAGGGGTCCACCTATACTCTTGCTACTGAAATGTTACAGGTGTTAGCCTAAACTCTTGCTACATAAATGTTACTGGGGTCTGCCTATACTCTAGCTACATCAATAATCCTGGGGTCTGTCTATACTCTTTCTACAGAAGTGTTACTGGTGTCCGCCTATACACTTGCTTTTGAAAGGTTTGAGGGATATACCTATACTCTTAATACATAAATTTGATTGGGGTCCGCCTATACTCTTGCTACAGAAATGTTACAGGAGTTCGCCTATACTCATTCTACATAAATGTTATTGGGGTCCGCCTATACTCTTGCTACAGAAATGTTACAGGGGTTCGCCTATACTCATGCTACATAAATGTTATTGGGGTCTGCCTATGTTCTTGACACATAAATGTTACTAGGGTCGGTCTATACTATTGCTACATCAATGTTACTGGGGTCCGCCTATACTCTTGCTACAGAAATGTAACTGGGGTGCGCCTATACATTTGGTACCGAACGGTTTGAGGGGTTCACCTGTACTCTTGCTACTGTAGGGGGTCTTTTCAAACGAGTACTCGGAGAAGACATGAGCTGACAACACAAGCAGCGTGTGTGATCAGAATGAATTCTAGTTTATTCAAGAACATACATCAGATTATATAGACCATAGACCATTGTCTAGGCAGGATGCGCTTATCTCTTGGTCAGTATTTTATTACAACAACACATTCCTTCTTAATGAACTACTGCAAAGAGAAAACTTGGAGCCAGGACATCCTGTGAATGTACCATAGATAAGCAAAAACCTTGAACAATTCAGAGGAGTCAGTTCCTGGCCACCTGGCTCCTATCTTTCCTGACTAAAGCACATTTTGAATTTCAACTATTTATTCTTATTTTGATAGCTTAGCAACCAAATTAACCCCTTACATATCCGCCATTTTGGACATAGGGTCCACCATCATGCTAGGTACTTCACCCGAGTGGGGCCAGCTCCTGCCAGATTCCCTAGAGCCATGTGGTGGTCCCAAAGTCCATCTGGGTTAAAGTTTAGCAAAAGCCTTTTCACTACATTTGGTGACACATGAGATTACAATTTTTATAGCTATATACATGCATAATGAAATCATCACAATTTGTAATATACTTTGTATAATCCCCATGAACCAACCTCCTAACCCCGAGGACCAATTGGCAGGGTTCAAAGAACTAAATGTGTTACCCCACGAGCTATCCCTGGTTTCTGAGTTTTCATTTGTCCATGCAAGCAGTTCTTTCGACGGAACAGGAACAGCCAGGAAAGGAAGACTAGTGGCAATTACTGGTGCGTGTGGGCAAGTCCAACAGTCCTTCACCTGTGAGGTGTTCAGCCCATCTACCAGTATTTGGTGGTGTCTAACAGAGTGGTTCTGGGCATTGTGTCCAAGCTTAACTTTCTCATATGGGGGCAAAGTATGGAGCGAGGAGTCCAAAAGTCCAACAATAAACAAAATGTCCTTCATTTTTCCTTCTAATAGGGGGGAGGGGGCAAAGCAAAGCGTGAAAAGTCCCATTAGTCCCAAGACAAGCAACAGTTCCTTCAACTTTTACTGAAGTAGGTGTGGTCAGCAGGACTTGATAGGGCCCCTTGAATCTGGGCCCTAGGGATCTCCGGACACGCCTCTTTACGACCCCCAGTCTCCAGGTTGCAGAGAGTGTGATCCCTCTAAGTTGTCTGGGTCTGGAATGGAAGAAAAAGACTAGATTCTGTGTTACTGTTAGTTGGTCACACAGGTGCTTTACATATCTGGCTACTGCGTCATAGCCCTGCTGTAGGGCCTGTGGATGATACAACCCCAATCTTGGCATAGAGCCAAACAACACTTCTTTTATCTTAAGTGTACCATTTAGTCTTTTCACTTTGTCTGAACTCTGCGGGTGGTTTGGGGTGTGAAACACTTGTTCCACCCCAAGGGCTGACATCACCTCTTGCATCACTTCACCTGTAAAATGTGTACCTCTGTCACTCTCAATTGTCTCTGGTACCCCAAATCTACATACAAGTTCTGACACAGGTTTCCACGCACACAAGGACGTGCTCATACCTGCCTGATTTGGGAAGCTGGATGTAATCGATTTGTAATCTCTGAAAAAGATACAGTGGTCTGGGTGTGCACTTCCGGGGAGGGGGGGGGGGGGGGGTCCTCACCACTTGTTGTTCAGGGTGCACACTTCACATGTCTTCACATATACCTTGCCAGCCTGTCGAACCCTGGAGCATACCATACCTTGTCCACAACAAAAACCATGGCATTCCGAGAGGCATGCACTTTCCCATGAGCTAGTGATGCCAAACTAGGATAGGCAGCAGCCGGTACACACGCTCTCTTTCATCATCCACACATCCTTCACTTTCCTCCCTCCTGCCATGGCCCATCTCTCCTCTTCCCTTCTGGTGGGCTGCAGTACCACCTCGGGAGAAGCAGGGAAAGAAGAAATGCTGGCAGGTACCCTGGTGTCCTCCTCAGGTGGACAGGATCTTTGCCGGGTACTAACCCTGCACACACGGTCCTCTCTGTCCAGCAGGGCTGCAGCCTTGGCTGCTCTATCGGCCTTCTCGTTGCCCTTGCTTTCCAAGGACTGACCCTGAGTGTGTGCTTTAACTTTTACTATAGCTACCTGTTCTGGCAACATGATAGCTTCCATCAGCGAACGTACAGCTTTCCCATTCTTGATCGGCTTGCCTTGAGCTGCGAGGAAGTTCCGCGCGCGCCAGATAGGCCCATAATCGTGTGCAATACCAAAGGCATACCTGGAATCAGTGTAGATGTTAGCAGTGGTACCTTCTGCAATCGTACAGGCCTCAGTTAGAGCACGGAGCTCAGTCTCCTGCGCTGACATGTGTGGCGGCAGTTGTTTTGTACAAGTATCTCATTCAGTGTGACTACTTCAAAACCTGTTACAAACCTTCCTTCGTCATTCAGGTATCTGGATCCATCCACAAACAGCTCAAACTGGGGGTTCTGCAGGGGCTTGTCTGTGACATGTGCGAACCCAGCCGTTTCCTGGGCCATGAGGGCCACACAGTCATGCTGGTTTCCGGTGTCAAATGCCTCCTGTTCATCAGTCAGGGAGTTGTAAAACAACTGGTCCCCTGTACTTACTCCCCCATTTGAATCTACGTCACCTAATAGAAGTAAGGTGGCTGGATTCAAGGTGGTGCACCTTTGGAATAAGATGTTCAAAAAGGAATGCACTGCGAGTTCCATTTTTATCTGTCTGACAAGACACAGATGTCTACGGCTTACCTGAGTCAGGATACCATGTATGTCATGTGGGGTGTAGATCACCATGGTGTGATCTAGGACAACGTCAGAACTTTTGTCCAGTAGTGCCTGAACTGCTAGAACCGCTCAGACGCATGATGAGACCCTCTAGCCACCGCGTCAAGATGAGCACTGTAGTATGCTACAGGTCGCTTTTTTTCACCATGCATTTGTGTCAGTACAGCGGTGGCGTGTCCCGCCATCTCAGTGACGTACATTTGGGAAGGTTTGTCATAGTCTGGCAGTCTGGTTATCTGTACTTTCAGCTGATGGAAGACTGACTCGGCCTGCGGGGTCAGGGCAAATGGCCGTGAACCCAAACAGTCGTACAGAGGCTGCATGGTCATGGAGGCAGAGTGTATCCATGGCCGACAGTATGAGTCCAGTCCCAAGAAGGTACGCAACTGAGCATGGGAGATGGGAAGTTGCATGTTACTTACCACCTTCGTGCGCTCCGGCGTCAGGTGTTTAGTACCTGGACCTAGGCAGTGGCCAGGAACACTACGTGAGACTTGTAAAACTGAAGTTTGTCTTTGCTAGCTTTGCAGCCATTCTACTCTGATGGAGGAAACACAAAGGCTTAGTGATGCATTGAGGCAACTATTTGGGTCAGGAGTACATAAAAAGTAAATCATCAACATATTACAAGAGGGCGGTGCCCTCGGGAATTGGCCAGGCGTCTAATACCAGCTTCATGCATCTGGTGAACTGGTTTTGGGCTATTCTGTGCCCCTTATGGCAGCACTGTCCAACAGTACTGCTTTCCTCTGAAAATAAATGCAAACAAATATTGACAGTCTGGCTGGCCCTTTAAACTCTTTCTCTTAATGGGGAACAAAAGGGGTATTGGCTGGGAAAACACATTCCTTAACTCCTTAGTGACTTCCCTATAGTGTTTTTACGTCCTGCAGCTGCAGGACGTGTATGGAGGGAGGTAGCGCCGCTATCTCCCTCCATACAGCACGGGCGTCAGCTGTTTACTACAGCCGACACCCGCGGGCAATAGCCGCGCTCGGCCGTTCGGCTGAGCGCGGCTATTAACCCTTTAAATGCCGCTGTCAGTTCTGACAGTGGCATTTAAATCCCCCGAACGCTGTTTGGGGGTCCCGCACGGCCCCCCCGCGATGAGATCGGGGGATCTGTGCAGGTGTCATGGCAGCCGGGGGCCTAATGAATGGCCCCAGTGCTGCCTTAGCAGACTGCCTATCAAGCCATCCACACAGGGTGGCTTCATAGACTGCCTGTAAAAAAGCAGTATGACGTAATGCTATAGGATTACGTCATACTGCAGGAGCGATCAAAGCATCACATGTTAAAGACTCCCAGGGGGACTTCAAAGTAAAGTAAAAAAAAAGATCAATAAAGTTTTTTAAATTGTAAAAAAAAAAAAAAGTTATAAAAGTTTAAATCACCCCCCTTTTGCCATATCTATTATTAAAAAATCTAAATCATAAAATAAAAATATGTATTTGGTATCGCTGCGTCCGTAAAAGTCTGATCTATCAAAATAGTGCATTATTTTTTTCCGCACGGTGAACGTCGTCTGAAAAAAAAAAATAAAGAACGCCAGAAATGCATTTTTTTAGTTACGCTGTCTCCCAGAAAAAATGCAATAAAAAGCGATAAAAAATTTGTATGTATTACAAATTGATACTGTTGGAAACTACAGTACATCCCGCAAAAAATGAGCCCTTGCTCAACTACGTCGACAGAAAAATAAAAAAGTTATTGCGCGCACAAAATTACTGCAGAAAATAATTGAAAAAAATTAAATATCTTAAAAAAAAATACAAGTACTACAGCAAAAACAATACTATATAAGTTTGGTATCGTAGTAATCATACTGACCCATAGAATAAAAATATCAGGTCGTTTTTGTTGCAGTTTGTGCGTCGCAGAAACAGGACGCACCGAAAGATGGTGGAATGTTGTTTTTTTTTCCATTTCTCTCCACTAAGAATTTTTAAAAAGTTTTTTAGTACATTATATGGTACAATAAATAGTGCCATTGAAAAATACAACTCGTCCCGCAAAAAACAAGCCCTCATACAGCGACGTCGATGGATAAATAAAGGAGCTACGATTTTTTAAAAGGGAGTAGGAAAAAACAAAAATGGAAAAAAGCAAAAAAGCACGGTCACTAAGGGGTTAAGGGCTTTAAGTTAACATAAAGAAGAGACAGTGTCTGCAATTGCATCTTTCTGGACATGTGCCAGGGGGTACTGACGGACCAAGGGGGCTTTTTCCCCTTCCTTTAGGTAAACAATTACCGGTGGGACTGACAGTCTGCAGAGGTCCGTCTGTTTGGTGGCCTAAAGGCTCGAAGGAACGATACTAAAAACTTGCTCCCCTGCATGCATAAGAGTGAGGACAGGGAGAGGTGTCGCTTGGTCTGCTGCCATCCGACAGAAGGTCGGGTGACTTTCAGACCCGGGGTGTATACGAGCCTCACCAGACGGGTGAATTTCGATACAACATCCCAAGGGTCCCATCACATCAGTGACCTTCCAGCACAAGGAAGCGCGTGAGGCATCGCCACCCTTTAAACATTACCTCAAGTGGTTCAGTTTCTGCCAGTTGAATTGGCACTCCTGACACCCCTTGCACCGATTACCGCTAGACAATCAGGCTGGTATTCTATTTCAAATAGATCAGAACCTTGTTGCTGGAAATAAAAATAGCTGACCTGCAATACCTAGGTCACCTATGTCTTCTCCTCCCCCCTTTTGAACTAGGATACTTAATTGGAAGAAGAGTAGCCGGGTTCAAGGTAGTAGCAACATTGAAAAGAATGACAAGAGCACATTGTAGCTGGATTTGGCGGGCCAGAAATAAGTGCTTGGGTTGTATATGCTCCGGATGTCATGAGGGGTGAGGACAACTAGGGGGTAGTCCAATACCAACTCCGAAGATTTGTCAACCATTGCCTGTACTGCTGCCACCACACAAACACATGAGGGAGCTCCTCGAGCCACTGGATCCAGCCTCATGGAGTAGTATCCAAGTGACCGTGGTTGTCCCCTGTGCTTTTGTGTCAATACTGTCGTCATATGGCCAGAAAATTCAGTGCAGAAAAGAATAAATGATAAAGTGTAAAAGGGTGGAGAGCTGAGAAATGAGCTTCAGGGGTAAGAGAGAGAAAAGAATGATTGAAAGACAGTCATAGAGTGGTTGCATAAGATAGGAAACAGAGTGGACCCATGGGCAGCAGTATGAAACAAAGCCCAGAAAGATGCGGAGTTTGGTAGCAGGTGTAAGTACAGGTATGGCTTTTGGTCAGCAGCCTTTTGTTCCTATGTCAGATGTCCAGTTCCTTGGACTAAGCGATGACCCAGGAGAACAACCTTTGTTATGCAGAATTGGAGGTGGCTTACTATTTGTCAGGACCTGCGGAAAGCTGAGTTTCTGCAGTGGCCATCAAGACAAATACATGAGCCGGATCCACCAAGAGAGCAGTTAGTTTACAAAACTCTTCTGAACTGTCACCTGAGGTCTCAACCCGTACCGATCCATCCGGTGAGAGTTTGATGGATGCAGATAAGGCTTGTAAGATATCAGTACAAATAACAGAGACATGAGTTACAACAGGGCAGAATAATCTACAAACATCTATTCATATTGGAATATGATTTCTTTAAGCAAATTCATTATTAACCTAATCCTGCCTGCAATGTCTCATTAAATTTGAGAAAGAAGAAAGAAAAAAAAACTTTTCATAACTGCCCAAGCTTCTCACCCTCCTTTCGGAGAAGAGAGGAATGAAACATTACGTACTTTCATCATCTAGCTCCACATTCTCTCAGAGTCAGTATAGTACTAACAGCATTCAGCAGTGATACAGACGTCCAACCAATCACAGAACTGACATTTACCCAAAAAGCAAAAACATACGTCAAAATCCCTACATACTTTCCACTTTCAAGACAATTAATTCACGTAATTCATTACGAGTTTCTTATTTCATCAACGTCTGTCTTTCTTCTATAACCTTGAATTTTATCTCTCTATGAAACAGATTTTACAGAGCGACAAGAACATTCAGACTTTCCACAACATTAATCATTAGTAATTATAAGAGGTATATTTCTCTGCACAGACTATCAAACACAGACGGCAGGGGAATAGTTAAACACATAGAAAAGACAACATGCTAAGCTCTTCTGACAGCACAACATTCGCCGCATTTTTAACCCTTGTATTCTTAAAAGCCCCTACAGACGTGAGTAGGGTATAACTTTCTTACACTTTCTTGTAGAAGACTAAGACATATAACAAAGATTAGATTACATAACATCAAGACATACAAGACAAACAATAGTGGTTATTTGTCACATAATTGTCCACAGATTCTGCATGTACTTGCTTTATGTCCCAAAGGAACACAGACTATAAAAGGATTCCCTTTTTTCTGATAACTGCCGTGTCTGCACTTGCCTCAATCCATCTGTCTAGCACACTTTTATCCAACCTTTTGACTATCTCTGAATCTTTCCCAAACTTGTTGGTCTAAGATTCCCAAAATTCTAAACACCTGCTTTTCTCAACAACTTACTACATTCTCTCCCCACGGCTAACTTGCTTTCTCTGACCTTTGCTATTTCTCTAGCTGTTTCCGTATAGGCATACTTCTTGCCTTGTACGTTTCCCATATTGTCTGCTCTTTTTTCTAAACCGGCGTCTCTGATATCTTATAGGCTTGCCTACCGATATCCTCCCCTTCCCTCTCTCTTTATCTCAATAGGGGTAAAATCCTGCCCCCATCTTGATGTGCTCACTATTCTTCACTAAGTATACAGGACACTATATCACACAGTACTTTATAGGAGGACACACAGTCTTCCTTGTCCTGGAATAGTTTTACAGCGTCTTCCAGCAATCCCACAGATTACTTCGGAGGGTTAAGGGGAGACCACACTTTGGCTCTCAGGGAACTTTTGGTGATATTATAACAAAGCCAACAAAAACAGATAATTGCCAACGTGATACAATCAGTACAGAAACTTCAAGAATTCTCTCAGGCAACATGGCATAAAATAACAGGGTATGAGTTCTTCCGTCTAGTACAGTTTTATGAACATCATACGTTAAAACATGGCGGAGTATTCTTATAAATACATGCAGCGACTAACCTTCTGTCAACGATGAGCCCAAAGTCAGGGGAACCCAGAATCAAAGTGGCACGTCAAGGGCCTACCTTTCACCAGTGATTTTTGGAGTCTGGGGTCCCATGATCCTGGTCCCGTGGTGTTGGCAGTTGGCGTCGTCAGATATCGGCTGCAGGTAAAGAATAAATTCCACCCCACGTTCTGGGCGCCAAGTAACTATAGGGGGTCTTTTCAAAGCAGACCAAATGCTAATGTTGCCTGGGTCCAAATTAGTATCAGCAATTAACGAGTACTCAGAGAAGACATGAGCTGACAACACAAGCAGCGTGTGGGATCAGAATGAATTCTAGTTTATTCAAGAACATACATCAGCTTATGTAGACCATAGACCATTGTCTAGGCAGGATGCGCTTATCTCTTGGTCAGCATTTTATTACAACAACACATTCCTTCTTAATGAACTACTGCAAAGAGAAAACTTGGGGCCAGGACATCCTGTGAATGTACCATAGATAAGCAAAAACCTTGAACAATTCAGAGGAGTCAGTTCCTGGCCACCTGGCTCCTATCTTTCCTGACTAAAGCACATTTTGTATTACAACTATTTATTCTTATTTTGATAGCTTAGCAACAAAATTAACCCCTTACACTACATAAATGTGATTGGGGTCCGCTTATACTCTTGCTACGGAAATGTTACAGGGGTTCACCAATACTCTTGCTACAGAAATGTTAGAGGTGTCTGCCTATACTCTTGCTACAGACATGTTACAGGGATCCGCCTTTACTCTTTGTACAGAAATGTTACTGGGGTCCGCCTATACTCTTGCTAGATCAATAATACTGGGGTCCGCCTATACTCTTGCTAAAGAAATGTTACTGGGGTCCGCCTATACAATTGCTACTACAAGGTTTGAGGGGTTCACCTATACTCTTGCCACATAAATGTGATTGGGGTCCGTCTATACTCGTGCTACAGAAATGTTATTGGGGTCCACTTATACACTTAAATCTCTGATGGGAACCACAAGTAATAAAACTTAACTTTTAATAATAAAATATTTAAAATGCGCAGCCGGATAATTATTTAAATTTTCTATGCGCTCATGAAGATGGGGTTGTGTCAATTTCCGATATGAGATCAGTCGCAAGACTATATATATTGAGCTATATAATGTATTGATTTGTCTGCTCAATATATGTCTACTAAGTAGTTGTCACTGTCTGTCACTTTAATCAATAATATACCTGCATTTTATGTATGTATTGATTATAATAAGCTAGCACTGATTCTTAGGTGTGACAGATCGTGACAATCTGTGTCAAACAAGATTGTTATTTTATTTTATTGGTTTCAACATTCAGTTAAAGCCAGCAGGTGGTAAAATAGCCATATCAGGCTATGAGTACAACAGTTTGATTTAATTATAATCTGTGTACTCCCTAGCTTGCAGCATGAATCTCACACAATCATTAAGAAAAGAATGTATTCATTAAAGGGGTTGTCCCGCGCCGAAATGTTTTGTTCTTTTTTCAACAGCCCCCCCCCCCCCCCCGTTCGGCGCGAGACAAACCCGATGCAGGGAATTAAAAAAAAAACCGCACAGCGCTTACCTGAATCCCCGCGCTCCGGTGACTTCTTACTTATCTGCTGAAGATGGCCGCCGGGATCTTCTCCCTCGGTGGACCGCAGGGCTTCTGTGCGGTCCATTGCCGATTCCAGCCTCCTGATTGGCTGGAATCGGCACGTGACGGGGCGGAGCTACAAGGAGCCGTTCTCCGGCACGAGCGGCCCCATTCAGAAAAGAAGAAGACCCGGACTGCGCAAGCGCGTCTAATCTGGCAATTAGACGCTGAAAATTAGACGGCACCATGGAGACGAGGACGCTAGCAACGGAACAGGTAAGTGAATAACTTCTGATAACTTCTGTATGGCTCATAATTAATGCACAATGTACATTACAAAGTGCATTAATATGGCCATACAGAAGTGTATAGACCCACTTGCTTTCGCGGGACAACCCCTTTAAGTTGTCATTCTTCTATGATCAGTGCTGATCTAATTATGACACAATCCCCAGTTCAGGATGAATAATTCAATTTAGTCACTGAGCTAATTGCTCTGTTGTGACCGATTGTATACTGTCTTGCTCAATAGGTGGACCAATTTCATGCTTATGATTTATCAAGCATGAATGGTCACTCCTAAAAGAAGGGAAAGATGAACTGTTTAAGATTTATAAAGTTCATCTTCCCCTATGCAACCTGCCACCAACGCGTTTCCGCAGTACAATAAAGTTACTGCTTCATCAGGGTGGTTTGATTTTATGAGGACAAGCAGGAGCAGCACTGTCGGCTGCAGAATTCTGAGCAAAGATGTTAAGTAGCCCGTTGTCTCGGGTTTATAAGCCACAATCCACGCCCTCCCTGAGTGAGGGAACATTCCATCTCTCCAATCACCGACCAGCAGTTAACACACACCTCCTGCCTGTTATCGCGATGGTTCGGCCGGTCCGCGCATGCGCACTCGCCCCACGGAGCCGAGCGCCAACCAATGCCAACAAGCGGTTAAGCCCTGCATGATGACATGGCCGGCGTCACGGGGCCATGGCAACGGAGCACCACGGACGGCAGGGAGGAGAGCTGCTAGTTGGTCAAGGGACTATTATCCTCACAGGGCTGATATCAATAAAACGTAGTGTTGTATAATGGATTTTATGCACTTCTCATATTTGATATGCAACAATTTATATCCAGGTATATCCTCATAAAATCAAACCACCCTGATGAAGCAGTAACTTTATTGTACTGCGGAAACTCATCCGAGCTTGATACTCATTTGAGTATTCGGCTACTCGAGAAGCTCAATACTCGAGTCGAGCAACACGAGGTACTCGAGTTACTTTCATTACCCTTCCCTGCATATTTAGCACTATTTTTTAGCCAATAAACATGCGGGGAAGGCATTATTACTTCCTGCTGCGACGTGCCAGCCCTGTGCATGTTTACAGCAGTGAGTGGCTGGGCTGATCAGGTGACCACCGAGTACTTAAACTGGTGCCGCCTGCGGCTCGCTTCAGGGGTTATGAAAAGAGCTGCAATGAAACAGGGAAAGTATTAAAGTAGGCATTCTCTTCAAGAACCCCAATGGTCCTTGTTTGTGTGGATTAGTTTTGTGGCTGGCTGGGAGCAGTAGTGCAACAATTTTTTTAAAGCATCTCAGCCTGTGCAGAGCATTTCACCTATAAAGTTCTCTGTGTACAGTGCATTAGGCAGAGTTCTCATCGCTGAACAGTACGCTATTATTCCTTGGGCCCCTGCAGAGCATTTCAGCTATACCATTCTCTGTGTGCAGTGCTTTCTGCAGAGTTCTCATCGCTTTACAGTACGTTATTTTTTTCTGGGTCTGTGCAGAACATTTCACATCTACCATTCTCTGTGTTGGGTGTAGTAGCTGCAGTTATCAGCACTATCCACTGGGTTAAAAGTTCCTTGCCCCTGTGCAGAGCATCTCACAATACACTTTGCTTGTGTGCAGTGAAGTAGCCGCAGTTTTCTGCACTATCCACTGGGTTAATAGTTCTCTGCCACTCCATACAGCCTCTCTTTTCTACAAGCCTCTGTTAGCAGTAAATTACTTGTAGCTATCAGTGCAAGACAGCAGTTTAATTTTTTCTCTCATAGCATAGAGCCTCCGTTATCCACAAGTCTTCTGTGTGTGGTGAATTAGCCCCAATTCTCTGCACTATACAGTGGGTTAATTTATTTGGACCCTGCTCTATCCATTAACCGACATGATGGGGAGCAGGGGTAAGAGTTGAGGACGTGGACGCGGACGCGGGTGTCCAAGTGAGGCTGTGGCAAAGGCCGTGGTCTTAGGCACGGTGAATCACAGACAGCTGCAGAGGGATTAGGAGAGCGACGCGAATCTCCACTCCCCAGCTTCATATCACAATTTGTGGGTCCGCGTGGCAAACCTTCATTACAAGAACAGCAGTGCGAGCAGGTCCTGTCGTGAATCGCGGATAACACATCCAGTAATATATCAAATACCCAGTCTTCCATGCAGTCCACTACTACTGCACTTCTGAATCCTCTGGCTGCTGCTCCTTCCTCCCCAGCCTCATCACTTCAGGAAAATGACAGATTGTATGCAGGCAGACTCCCAGAAAATGTTCTCGGGTCCCTGCCCTGAGTGGGAAAAAACTATTCCTCAACCACCTAATGAGTTTGTCGTGACCAATGTCCAACATTTGGAAATTGCCCAGAGTCCAGATGATGAGGCTGGGGACTTGCGGTAACTGTCTCAAGAGCACTTTGTAGATGAGGATGATGAGACACAGTTGTCTGTCAGTGAGGTAGTAGTAAGGGCAGTAAGTCCAAAGGAGGAGCACACAGGGGATTCAGAGGAAGAGTTGCAGGATGAAACGGTGACTGACCCCACCTGGCTTGCTAAGCCTTCTGAAGACAGGGCTTCAGAGGTGGAGGCAAGTGCAGCAGCAGGACAGGTTGGAAGAGGCAGTGGGGTGGCCAGGAGGAGAGGCAGGGCCAGAGGTAATAATCCCCCGACTATTTCCACAGCACCCACTTGTGGCAAGCCTCCGTGCAGAGGGCTAGGTGTTCAAAGGTGTGGATGTTTTTTAGTGAGTGCGCGGACGGCCGTCGAACAGGGGTGTGCAACTTGTGCCGCACCAAGATCAGAAGGGGAGCCAACACTACCAGCCTCACCACCACCAGCATGCAGAGGCATATGATGGCCAAGTACCCCACAAGGTGGGACGAAGGCCAACCACCGCCTCCAGGTCTCACCACTGCCTCCAATCCCCCTCCCAGGACGCAGGCACGATGTTACCTTCAAGGTCATCCCTGGCCTCTAGCAATGACTCCCAGCGGAGTGTTCAGCTGTCGCTAACACAAGCGTTGGAGCGAAAATACGCTGCCAACCACCCGCATGCACAAGCTTTAAACATGCACATTGCCAAATTAATCAGCCTTGAGATGCTGCCATACAGGATTGTGGAAACAGAGGCTTTCAAAAATACAATGGTGGCAGCGGTTCCGCGCTACTCAGTTCCAAGTCACCACTATTTTTCCTGGTGCGCTGACCACGCCCTATAGCAGCACGTCTCCCGCAACAAAAACAGTGCCTTCACCAACGCGGTTACTGGGAAGGGCTAGTTGACAACAGACATGTGGACAAGTATTTGCGGGCTGGGAACAAGTCAGAGCCTGGGACCGCTCACATTCTACCCACCTCAAGGATAATGTGTCCTACCTCGGTGATGGTTTCTGCGTAGTATTATGCCACCTCCTCCAACCCCCCCTCCTTTTACTTCCCCACCTCCACCTCTTAATTAAGAAGTGTGAGCTTGTCGCCCACAGTCAACAAGCTGTGCTGAAACAGCGGTTTCTGAAAAATTAGCCCCACTTGTCTGAGCTGCTCGGCAAGGTGCGCCGCCTCTGCGCACATTTCCGCAAGTTCACCACAGATGCTGTCACCCTCAGGTCACTGCAACGCCGGTTTCAGCTGCCAGAGTACCGACTGCTGTGCGACGTGCTCATGCGCTGGAATTCTACGCTGCACATGTTGGCCAGGCTTTACGAGCAGCATAGAGCGATTGTGGAATACCGTCTGCAGCTTGGCCGGCAGAGTGATAGTCACCCTCTGCAGTTCTTTGCAGAGGAGTGGGCATGGATTGCAGACATCTGTCAAGTCCTCGGAAACTTTGAGGGGTTTACCCAAATGCTGAGTGGCGATGCGGCCATCATTAGCATTACCATCCCGCTGCTTTGCCTGCTGAGAAGTTCACTGCTAAGCATGAAGGCCAACGCTTTGCGGTTAGAACAGGAGACGGGGGATGACAGTTTGTTGCTTGATAGCCAGACCACCCTCACATCTGTATCTGAGTGCGTTTTGGAGGAGGAGGAGGAGGAGGAGGAGGAAGAGACTGCTGGCCACACTGCAGAGGGTACAAATGCTACTTGCCTCTCATCTGTTCAGCGTGTATGGGCTGAAGAGGAGAAGGATCCTGAAAGTCATCCTCCTAGTGAGGACAGCAATGTGTTGCATACTTGGACCTTGGCACACATGGCTGATTTCATTTTAGGCTGCCTTTCCTGTGACCCTCGCGTTAGACGCATGCAGGCCAACACGGTTTACTCATCACGGATAAGCATACCCGCCTGTCATCTGCAAGCGCCGACAAGCTTACACTCATAAAGAAGAACAAAGGCTGTATTTCCCCAGCCATCTCTTCTCCACCGGTGGAAAGTAGCGGATCCTAAACATTTTTTTAGCTGCAACAGGAGAAATATGCATCCTCTATAACCCCAAAAAAGGAGAGAAGTAACTTGGTCTATCTCTTTGGGAAATTACTAGAGATGAGCAAGCACCAAAATGCTCGGGTTCTCGTTGCTCGAGTCAATCTTTCTGCAATGCTCGAGAGCTCGTTACGAGTAAAGAACCCCATTGAAGTCAATGGGCGACTCCAGCATTTTTGTATGGGACTGATGCTCCGCATAGGTCATGACTTGTGAAACACTGGAAAACATCAGAAAGTCATGGAAATACCACAGAAACTGACAGGGGAAGGCAGGGGCAGCATGCATGGCTGCATCTGAGGCTCCCAGGTCCCACTATTAAGCCAAAATGGGGGCAAGAGTCTGACATCACCCCCCTAACAATTTTTACTTGGACAAAAACTCATTAGCAAGGCACACCTTAGCTAAGCACCACACTACCTGCAACGAAGGACAATCACTACCTGCAGGTGACACCGCTGCCTCTTCTCCTGGGTTACATGTTGGCATTGCTGTCCACCCCCCGCCACGACCCTGCGTCCACAGCGCACACAAAAGTTTCCTTGTGCAGCGTTCAGCTGCCCTCATGACACATGCTCGCTTCATAGATACACCACCCTCATGTCTATTTCTAAGTGCATCTGCAATGAGGAGGAACTGGAGGCACACACTGCAGAGGGTTGGCAGGGCCAGGCAGCGGCCCTCTTTGAAAGTGTGGGTGATAGCCCTCAATGCTGTTTAGAATTGATGATAGATTGACGTACGATCATCATTCCAATCCCATGCCACCAATCCAATATCGTAGCAAGAAAGACAGTCGATGACAGCACACGCCAAACCTCTATCTGAGGGAAGAACCCACTGGGCAGGAAGTTGCACGCTTCTTAATCGGTCCTGGATCCACTGGACCGAGTTTAACAGGAATCAATGTGTAAAGAGGTGAAGCAGCATCCACGGAAATGATTTCAAACGCATTAATTCCTCCAGCATAAAACAACGTTTCAACCAACTTGTGGTCTTTGTCAAGTTCAATGACACAATACACAAACACATACTTATATGCATGATACGAGTACATCGGGTTACAGATAATGCGTTTTTTGACTCCCGATTGGAAGCCATGTGCAATAAATTCTTACGGAGGGGTTATCCTGGTCCAGTAATTGCACAACACAAGCAACGTGCGGCGTTACTAGATCGGGCACAAACTTTGGCCCCAACGCCTAAATCCCGCGAGAATACTCGCATTCCCTTCGTATCTACATTTGACACCTATAGCAAACGCATCAAGCGAATTATTTATAAACATTGGCATTTGCTGGCTGCGTGTCACCCGGACGTTAGTGAGTTCACATCCCCACCATTAATGTCCTATAGACGAGGCCGTAACTTGAAGGACCAGCTGGTGCGAACTGCAGATCAGACAACTAGGGTGGGCCAACAACAAATATTGTTGCCGGTGAAAAACGGCAATTTCCCCTGCCTTGGATGTGCATCCTGTGGCAATGTGGTAAAAGGAACTCATTTTACCCAGCCCCGAACAGGCAAACGTTACCCCATTCAAGGATGGTTTAGCTGTTGGTCCACCTATGTAGTCTATATTATTACGTGTCCTTGTGGTCTGGTCTATGTAGGAGAAACAATCAATGAAGTACGTAAGCGCATAGCCAGCCACAAAAGCACCATACGAACTAAAAAAATAGATCTTCCGATTCCAAGACACTTCGAGGAATTTGGACACGAGGTGAACCAATTACGTTTTAGGGTTATCGATGCGGTGAATATAAATAACAAGGGTGGCGATCGTGAGAGACGACTCAAACTTTAGGAGGCGAGGTGGATATACGAGTTGAACTCACTAACCCCGGAGGGGCTGAATATAGAATACAACCCCCTACACTCTGGGATAAAATATCTTTTCATCATTATGCTAATAGAATTTTGCTGGTTGCTTGCCTAATTGATAAATATTTGCGTTAATATTAGTAGTGATTTTAATAATAAAATTTCCTTTTGTGTTTTTTGTTATACACAACAGATGGAGGACCCATGGACGGACCGCAGATATGAGATATGGACATGATTGTTTCATCTTTTTGGTGTCTTATCCGTTGTTTTTTTCTGCCTTTTGTTTGATGGTACTCCTCATGTCTATCCATTCGGTGGGAACTAGATGTATATAAAAGACTTCACAGAGGGGGCAGTATAGAGTCAACTAGGAAATATAAGCCCAATTCACAGACGTAACTACCACTAAAAACGTATTTTATTAAATATATTAAAAGACATAAACTGGGCACTACAAAGGCAACACACAGCAACCAGGTACCTCCAGACACAGATTCGTTATAGGAGGATGAGGACCTGGAGTTATTTGATACTTGATAAGCGATAAAAAAAATGTTTTATGATAACAAACAAAAACACTCTACCCAAGATGGATTCAAAAAAGCAAAGGATAATTCAATATAGGAGCCAAAAGAGCTGGTTTATTCTATGTGTAAACAAGGCAGGGTTACCATTTGGACTCTCACTTGTGATGGAACACTATCACTATCAGTGATCAGGACTCAGGCTCCAACAATTGAGCGTCCTGAATTGTTATGGGTGTCGACAAGACAGGATCACCATCTAGGTATTCACTTATGATGATCAGTACTTGAGTAAGCCAGTACAAATACTCAGATCAGTACTTGAGTTGGTCAGTACTTATACTCTACGCGTTTCACCATTAATTTGTTGGATCATCAGGAGATACAGTACTTGAGTCATAGGTTCAGAGGTAGAGGGAATGAGAAATCCCTGAGAGAACATCAAACTAATATATAAAAAGCTGTATCTAAGATGAATACAGCAAAACTTGTGTAGTGATCAGGATAAATATCCTTATTATAGGAGAGTTCTATACTCTCAATTAGGGCATTAAGGTAACTCTTAGCGTTGGGGGCCTGCCAAAAGGTACCTCTAAACAAGGAAGCTTATCTTGTGTGCTAGCGGTTAATAGCTAGATGATATATGTAGGTACATAACGAGAGGTGTTTATTTCAAAGTATGCCCGTCAATACACGCACAGAGGTAGAGTAGAGCGTCCCCGAAAATATGGGGGGGCACTGCTCTCAAATATCTGAGCGCTAGAGAGATGGTATAATGCTTGTCATGCACAAGTAGGATACTCAAAGTAGTTAGCGTATCGAGTTAGAATTTAGGTCATCAATATGGGGATAAGGCATAAACTTATGTCCTGATCTCCTGACCCAATTAATTGCACTTAAGCAAACAAGAATAGCTAAAGTGCTAGATTCCAACCCAAAGTGCTCGCATTAGAGGTCATTGGTGTGGAGGTATGACATTAATATAAGTCAAACTCTCCTGACCTAATTGTAGAAGCACTTTTAGATGTCCAAATTGCTTGCATAGAGGTCATTAGTATGGAGGTATGACATTAGACATTAGCCTACCATCAAGGCGATGGGTCATACCTTTTTCTTTGCTCTCTCTTGAGCCCTATATCTGGGGGGTTTGCTGGGGTTGCTTGCCTGAAATCTAACTACTAGGAAACTAGCTTTATGGCTTGTCTATCTTGAGAGCATGCACAGCGTCTAAAAGTGTTTCTACAACTAGGTCAGGAGAGTTTGACTCATACTAATGTCATACCTCCATACTAATGACCTCTATGCAAGCAATTTGGACATCTAAAAGTGCTTCTACAATTAGGTCAGGAGAGTTTGACTTATATTAATGTCATACCTCCACACCAATGACCTCTAATGCGAGCACTTTGGGTTGGAATCTAGCACTTTAGCTATTCTTGTTTGCTTAAGTGCAATTAATTGGGTCAGGAGATCAGGACATAATTTTATGCCTTATCCCCATATTGATGACCTAAATTCTAACTCGATACGCTAACTACTTTGAGTATCCTACTTGTGCATGACAAGCATTATACCATCTCTCTAGCGTTCAGATATTTGAGAGCAGTGCCCCCCCATATTTTCGGGGACGCTCTACTCTACCTCTGTGCGTGTATTGACGGGCATACTTTGAAATAAACACCTCTCGTTATGTACCTACATATATCATCTAGCTATTAACCGCTAGCACACAAGATAAGCTTCCTTGTTTAGAGGTACCTTTTGGCAGGCCCCCAATGCTAAGAGTTACCTTAATGCCCTAATTGAGAGTATAGAACTCTCCTATAATAAGGATATTTATCCTGATCACTACACAAGTTTTGCTGTATTCATCTTAGATACAGCTTTTTATATATTAGTTTGATGTTCTCTCGGGGATTTCTCATTCCCTCTACCTTTGAACCTATGACTCAAGTACTGTATCTCCTGATGATCCAAGAAATTAATGGTGAAACGCGTAGAGTATAAGTACTGACCAACTCTAGTACTGATCTGAGTATTTGTACTGGCTTACTCAAGTACTGATCATCATAAGTGAATACCTAGATGGTGATCCTGTCTTGTCGACACCCATAACAATTCAGGACGCTCAATTGTTGGAGCCTGAGTCCTGATCACTGATAGTGATAGTGTTCCATCACAAGTGAGAGTCCAAATGGTAACCCTGCCTTGTTTACACATAGAATAAACCAGCTCTTTTGGCTCCTATATTGAATGATCCTTTGCTTTTTTGAATCCATCTTGGGTAGAGTGTTTTTGTTTGTTATCATAAAACATTTTTTTTTATCGCTTATCAAGTATCAAATAACTCCAGGTCCTCATCCTCCTATAACGAATCTGTGTCTGCAGGGACCTGGTTGCTGTGTGTTGCCTTTGTAGTGCCCAGTTTATGTCTCTTAATATATTTAATAAAATACGTTTTTAGTGGTAGTCACGTCTGTGAATTAGATGTATATAAAAGGTTTTTTTCTAGAGAATTTTTTTCAAAATTTTTTTTCTGGAAATAATTTTTTTATTTTTCTAATAATAATTTAATCCGCTATTGTGGTTGAAAATTTAATTGTAATAAAGCAGTTATAAATGTAATCACTGGATTATGGCTCTCTGTATCCTGCCTCCACTACGATCTATATATTGTGAAGGCCTTGTCATCTTTGAATAAGGGACAAATATGCAGACTTTTGGTGTGAATAAGCATTCTAAACATAGGTTGAGACATAAGCATGTTCACAAATTTATAAAGGGTGATTCAATATCGATTTCAGGGAGCCGGGTCAGCAGGGTGTATATAATATCAAAAGTGTGCGCGGGGTTAACATTACAGCATACTAGATTCGGACATTGAGGGCATAGTAGGTCTATTCTGAGGTGCGCATGCGCAGATTATTTGGTTAGCGTTGCCAGTCACCTAGACAACAGTTGACATGTCTGTGCGGGCGCCCGGGGTATTGTATCATTTGCGCATGCGCTATATACGTCTGGGCCGATCAGCGCTTGCTTTCCCAGCCTTACAATCTCCTTTCAAAGATGAATCGTAGACCCCAGTATGTGCGCACAGCAGCAAGAGAGAGTTAATTTCCCCCTCATGTCCTGCAAATATAATGTGGAAGCAGGACACAGCCTTGCAGTGATGTAATCAGTGGCGGCCCTGTAGTGATGTAATCAGTGGCGGCCCTGCAGTGATGTAATCAGAGAGGGACAATGAAGCCATGAATACATCGAGTGGATTACAACATGAGGAGGAACAGCTGAAGCAGCAGTCCGGTCCGTCCTACCACAGGGTCTGTTTTATATCTGTTTTGTGTTTTTAGCATTGTCATATATATGTCGGGCTTTTGTATTGGGTAAGGGGTGTGTCATGTTTGCATATAAGTATGTGTTTGTGTATTGTGTCATTGAACTTGACAAAGACCACAAGTTGGTTGAAACGTTGTTTTATGCTGGAGGAATTAAAGCGTTTGAAATAATTTCCGTGGATGCTGCTTCACCTCTTTACACATTGAATCCCATTCCACCGCCATCACAAAATTGTCAGGAGCCGCAAATGTGGGCATAAAGGGTACTCAGGTGCCAGCACTACTAGACATCTCTACAATGCAGCAGCACATACTAACACCAAAAATTGGTTTGAAGCAGGAAGTGTCACAAAAGTAACCACCACAGGTATACAATGACCCGTGTGAAAGTCTAATGAAATCACTAACGCTTCCTGTGAATGCTCCAATCCTTTATCTAGAATAACTGAGGTATTTTTGCAGCATGAGAGATAATACATGCTGGCCAACGCAGATCCCCAGACCCTAAGCAGGAGGAGGAGGTGGCATAATAAGCCAGAGAAACCATGACCAAGGTAGGACCTGCAATACTTTGTGTGGGAAGCACGTGAGCGGGCCCTGGGTCAGCCTTGGTCCCAGGCTCCACCTTGTGTGACCCAAGTTACCGTGAGTTACATAGCTATGGGAAATCCATGTGTCCCCACACAATTCATTCTGTGTAGGTGTCAGATAGCTGAACGCTGTGCTAGTAAAGTCGTCTGTGTCCTACCCAAGTCATTCAGTGTATTTGTGCCAGATAGCTAAAACACCGCAATGGGAAATCTTTGGGCACCCACAGCATAGGCGAGCCCATGAAACCCAAGGAAAGTATTAAACATGAAGCAATTACAGTGCCCAAACATGGCAGACTTTCACTCCGCCGAGGACCTCAGCCTCTGCACACACCCTTGGCAATCGTTGGCATAAAGCTGACACCGATGCTAGTACACCTGTGAACGTCTCATTTAATCAGTTACGGTTGCTTTCATAGCTCCAAAGACTGCATGAACCAGGAAGAAGTTTCACGGGCCAAACCCGGCGCAGTTGCATTTCCCCCAGGAATTCGTCCTCTGCCCACACCCTCAGCATTCGTGGGCATAATGCGGACTCTGATGCTAGTACAGATGTAAACGTCTCGTTAAATCAGTAACGCTCCTTTTGTTTGGCCCAAACCAGTGTATCAGATAACTGTGGTAACACGAGATAAAATACATGTTGCCCAGTGCTGATCCCCTGACCCCAAGCAGGAGAGGGTGGCATAAAAAGGCAAAGAAACCATGACCGAGGTAGGACCCGCAATAATCTGTGTGGGAAGTGTGTGAGCGGGCCCTGGGTCAGGCTCAATCTCAGCCTCCACCTTATGTGACCCAAGATAACATAGTAACTAGAGATGAGCGAGCATACTCGTTCGAGCTTGATACTCGTTCGAGTATTAGGGTGTTCGAGATGCTCGTTACGCGTGATGAGTACCACGCGATGTTCGGGTTAGTTTCATTTTCTTCCCAATGATGTCATTGAATGGCTGTGATTGGCTGAAGGAACGTGTGTTTCTGGAGGCGGGGATTTAAAGCCCTTCATAGAGAAAGCAATGCTCTGCCGGGGACCAGGAGAAAGCGACAGCCTGCAGGAGCACCGCAGAACGCCCGGTGAAGTGAGTAATGATTTTTATTCTTTGCTCTGCTGTATTCCCGGCATATAAGGTGACAGTTGCGGGGTCGTCGTATACGCCCTGTCGCCTTATACGCCGGTATATATTTTTATTGTAACACATTTCTGGATGAATTGCAGGGAAGGGCTTATGTATTTAAGCCCTTCCCGACAATTCATCCCGCGCTCGCCGGCAGCCCATCGCTTTCAGTGGAACCTGCTGTATTGCCAGCTCCATTGAATTCAATGGGCTAACATCGTTCTTCTCTGCCACAGCTGTTACAGCTATGGCAGAGGAGAACGATCTTTATGCTGACAGTGTGGGGGGGGGGCACTCTTGCCGCTATTGCGGCTTAATAGTGGGACCTGTGAACTTGAGACGCAGCCCAACATGTAGCCCCTCGCCTGCCCTATCCGTTGCTGTGTCGTTCCCATCACTTTCTTGAATTACCCCGATTTTCACAAATGAAAACCTTAGCGAGCATCGGCGATATACAAAAATGCTCGGGTTGCCCATTGACTTCAATGGGGTTTGTTACTCGAAACGAACCCTCGAGCATTGCGAAAAGTTCGTCCCGAGTAACGAACACCCGAGCATTTTGGTGCTCGCTCATCTCTAATAGTAACATAATAACATAGTTCTTTAGGCTGAATGAAGACAATGTCCATCTAGTCCAGCCTGTCTATCCTCCTGTGTTGATCCAGAGGAAGGAAAAACCCCAAGAGCAGAAGCCAAATAGCCCTTTTGGGAAAAAAATCCTTCCCAACTCCCTAATGGCTATCAGACTGTTTCCTGGATCAACCCCTAATAGTTCCTACCTGCCTGTATACCCGGATTAACAAGTAACCTAAGCTTTATAACCTATAATATCCTTCCTCTCCAGAAAGACATCAAGTCCCCTTTTGTACTTCTCTATGGATTTTGCCATCACCACTTTCTCTTGCAGAGAGTTCCACAGTCTAACTGCTCTTACAGTAAAGAACCCCTTTCTATGTTGGAGATGAAACCTGCTTTCCTCTAAACGTAGCGGATGCCCTCTTTTTACCGTCGTAGTCCTGGGTGTAAACAGATCATGGGAGAGATCCTTGTATTGTCCCCTCATGTATTTATACATTGTTATTTGATCACCCCTTAGCCGTCTTTTTTCTAGAGTAAATAATCCCAATTTGGATAGCCTCTCTGGGTGTCCCAGTCCCTTCATTCCATGTAGTAGTTTAGTTGCTCTTCTTTGAGCCCCCTCCAGTACTGTGACATCTTTCCTGAGCACCGGTTACCAGAACTGTGCGCAGTATTCCATGTGGGGCCTGACTAGTGCCTTATATAATGGAAGGATAATGTTCTCGTCCTTCGCCCCTATACCTCTTTCAATATACCCCAAGACTTTATTTGCCTTTGCAGCAGCTGACTGGCATTAGTTACTCCAGTTTAGTCTACTATCCACTAGTACCCCCAGGCCATTTTCCATATCACTTTTCCCTAGCGGTACTCCATTAAGTGAATATTGGTGACATCCGTTTTTGCTGCCCATGTGCATAACCTTACATTTTTCAACATTGAACTTCATTTGCCAATTTTCTGCCCAAGCCACTAGCTTATCTAGGTCCTCCGTTGCATTAATTATATTGTATAATTTTGTGTCATCTGCAAATATTGATATTTTGCTGTGCAGCCCCTCTATCAGGTCGTTGATAAATATAGTGAACAGAATAGGGCCTAATACTGAGCCCTGTGGCACCCCGCTAGCAACTGTGGCCCAATCAGAGTATGAACCATTTATTACCACCCTCTGCTTTCTATCATTGAGCCAAGGTGCTGTGAGTTATATAGCTATGGGAAATCCATGTGTCCCCACACAATTCATTCTGTGTAGGTGTCAGATAGCTGAACAACGCAAAGGGAAAGCCATCTGCACTCTGCACCCTACCCAAGTCAGTCAGTGTATTTGTGCCAGACAGGTAAAACACCGCTATGGGAAGTCTTTGTACACCCACAGCATAGGCAAGCCCAAAGAACTTAAAGATGGTATTACGCATACAGAAATTACAGCGCCCAAACATGGCAGTTTCAACCCACCAAGGACCTCGGCCCACATTTCTGCCCTAGTCAGTCAGTGTACTTGTGCCAGACCGGTAAAACACCGCTATGGGAAGTCTTTGTGCACCCACAGCATAGGCAAGCCAAAGTAACCCAAGGAAAGTATGACACATAAAGAAATCACAGAGCCCAAACAAGGCAGTTTCACCGTGCCAAGCACCTCCACCTCAGCTCACACCCTCAGTAATCATGAGCATAAAGCAGACACGGATGCGAGTGCAGCTGTGAACGTCTCATTAATGCAGTAACGCTCCTTATGTTTGGCCCAAACCAGTGTCTCACATAACTGTGGTAACACGAGAGAAAATACATGTTGCCCAGTGCTGATCCCCTGACCCCAAGCAGGAGGAGGAGGTGGCATAACAAGGCCAAGAAACCATGACCGAGGTATGACCCACAATAATCTGTGTGGGAAGTATGTGAGCGGGCCCTGGGTCAGGCTTGGTCCCAGCCTCTACCTTGTGTGTCCACACACTATTCATTCTGTGTTGGTGTCAGATAGCTCAACACCGCAAGAGCAAGTCTTTCAGTTCTTGGGCTGGTCTATGCTGTCTGTACACAAAGATGGTATTACACAGGAAAAAATCAGAGTGCCCAAACATGGCAGAGTTTCATCCTGCCAAGGATTTCGTCCTCGGCCCACATTTCTGCCCTAGTCAGTCAGTGAATTTGGGCCAGATAGATAAAACACCGCACTCTGAACTCTTTGTGCAACCACAGTATAGGCAAACCCCATTAACATTCCTGTAGTAAAAGTATAGGCGGACCCCAGTAACATTTCTATAGCAAAAGTATAGGCCGACCCGAGTAACCTTTCAGTCGCAAAAGTATAGGCGGAACCCAGTAACAGTCCTGTACCAGAAGTATAGGCAGACCCCTGTAACATTCCGGTAGCAGAAGTATAGGCGGACCCCCGATAACATTTCTGTAGCAGAAGTATAGGCGACCCCAGTAGCATTGCAGTTGCAAAAGTATAGGCGGACCTAAGTAACATTCCTGTAGCAAAGGTATAGGCAGACCCCTGTAACATTTCTGTACCAAGAGTATAGGCGAATCCCTGAAATATTGGTATACGATGAGTGTAGGCTCATTAGTTAGATAGTTAGTTAGATAATTAGTTAGATAACAGTATAGGTGAGGGCTAGCAAAATTGGTTTACCAAGAATACCAGAGTATGACAAAAAAAATTGCTCAGCCGCGAGGGCAGGTGAAACCCATAAACATTTTCTAAATATACAGTTCATGTTGCTTAATTTGCAACAGAGCCTGGAGGCAGCCCTGTGAAAAAAATTGGTTTCTGTTAAAGTATCAATACTTTTAAAACTTGGAAAAATTGTAAAAACATTATAATCTGAGCCTTTTGGGCCGCAGAAAAATTGGCAGTTCAGCATGATGACATGCTGTTTTAGGAGAAGGAATAATAATATCCGCGAGCGATTGACAAAGCTAATTCCCCCTTTTTTTTCGGTGATAGAAAATGCTTTTTTCTCCGGTTGCAGCGAAAAGAATCATTAGGTTCCGCTGCTCTCTGCTGGTGGAGAAGATAAGTCTGGGAAAATCCAGCCTTTGTTCATCTTTATGAGTGCAAGCATGTCGGCACTGGCAGTTGACAGGCATGTATGCTTATCCGTGATGATTCCCCCAGCTGCACTAAGCACCCTCTCTGACAAGACGCTAGCGGCAGGGCAGGCCAGCACCTCCTGGGCGTACAGCGCAAGTTCGTGCCACGTGTCCAGCATTGACACCCAATAGTTGTATGGAGCAGAGGCATCACGGAGGACGGCAGTACGATCGTCTACGTACTCCCTCAACATCTATTTACAGTGCTCCCCCCGACTCAGCCTTGACATAGGGGTGGTGACCCAGTCTCGCTGGGGAGCCATAAAGCTGGCAAAGGCCTTGGAGTGTGTTCCCCTGCCAGCGCTGGATATGCTGCCTAATCCCCGCGCCTCCCCTGCTACTTGGCGCTTGGAAAGGCCCTTCTGCCACTAGCACTGTCAGATGGGAACTTAAGCATCACTTTTTCCACCAGGGCCCTCTTCGGGAACGAGAGTGGAAAGGTTCTCCTTATACCGTGGGTCGAGAAGGGTGTACACCCAGTAATCTGTGTTAGCCAGAATGCGTCTAACGCGAGGGTCACGAGAAAGGCAGCCTAAGATAAAGTCAGCCATATGTGCCAGGGTACCAGTACGCAACACATTGCTATCCTCACTAGGAAGATGACTTTCAGGATCCTCCTCCTCCTCTACAGCCCATACACGCTGAACAGATGAGGGGCAAGCAGCATGGGTACCTTCTGCAGTGTGCCCAGCTGTCTCTTCCCCATCCTCCTCCTGCTTCTCTCCCTCCTTCTCCTCCTTCAAAATGCACTGAAATATAGACATGAGGGTGATCTGGCTATTAAGGGACATACTGTCATCCCCTGTCTCCTGTTCCAACCGCAAAGCGTCGGCCTTTATGCTTAACAGCGAACTTCTCAGCAGGCAAAACAGCGGGATGGTAACGCTAATGATTGCAGCATCGTCGCTCACCATCTGCGTAGACTCCTCAAAGTTTTCAAAGACCTTGCAAATATCTGCCATCCAGGCCCACTTCTCAGTAACGCCTCCCATGTTGAAGCTGGTATTCCACTATTGCTCTATGCTGCTCGTACAGCCTGGCCCACATGTGCAGCGTAGAACTCCAGCGTATGGGCACGTTGCACAGCAGTCGGTGCTCTGGCAGCTGAAACCGATGTTGCAGGGTCCTCAGGGTGGCAACGTCTGTGGTGGACTTGCGGAAATGTGCGCAGATGCGGAGCACCTTGCCGAGCAAGTCAGACAAGTGAGGGTAGTTTTTCAGAAACCGCTGAGCCACCAGATTGAAGACGTCGGCCAGGCATGGCTCGTGTGTGAGGCTGCCAAGCTGCAGAGCCGCCACCAGGTTACGGCTATTGTCACACACGACCATGCCCGGTTGCAGGCTCAGCGGCGAAAGCTAGAGGTCGGTCTGCTCTGTCAGACCCTGCAACAATTTGGGGGCCATGTGCCTCTTGTCACTTAAGCTGTTTAGTTTCAGCACAGCTTGCTGACGCTTACCCACCGCTGCGCTGCCGCGCTACCAACTGCTGGTGACATGCTCACAATTCTAAATTGAGAGGTAGAGGTGGCGGAGGAGGAGAAGGGGGAGGGTTTGGAGGAGGTGGCATAAAACGCCGCAGATATCAGCACCCTGGTAGGATCTGCTATTCTGAGTGTGGGTTGGACGTGAGCGGTCCCAGGCTCTGACTCGGCCCCAGCCTCCACCAAATTCACCCAATGTGCCGTCAGGGAGATATACTGGCCCTGCCCGCCGGTACTTGTCCATGTGTTCGTGGTTAAGTGGACCTTCCCAGTACCGCGTTGGTGAGGGCATGATTTATGTTGCGGGAGATGTGCTGGTGTAGGACTGGGACAGCACATTGGGAAAAATATTGATGACTGGGGACCGCGTAGCGTGGGACCGCTGCCGCCATCATGTTTTTCAAAGCCTCCGTTTCCACAAGCCTGTTCGGCAGCATCTCCAGGCTGATCAATTTGGCAACGTGCACGTTTAAATCTTGTGCGTGCAGGTGGGTGGCGGCGTATTTGCGCTTTCGCTCCAACGCTTGTGTTAGCTGAGAGACATTGCTGGATGGAGTGGAGGGCGGTGGAGGTGAGGGTGTGGGTGCAGGCCGGGAGGTGCTCATGCCTGTGTCCTGGGTGGGGGATTGGATCTGTGTGGCAGGTTGGGGCACAGGGGAAGTGGCAGTGGTTTGACCCGGAGGCAGTGAATGGCCTTCGTCCCACCGTGTGGGGTGCTTGGCCATCATATGCCTGCACATGCTGGTGGTGGTGAGGCTGGTAGTGGTGGCTCCCTGGCTGATCTTGATGCGACACAGGTTGTACACCACTGTTCGTCGGTCATCCCCGCTCTCACTGAAAAACTTCCACACCTTTGAACACCTAGCCCTCTGCACGGAGGCTTGCCGCGAGGGGGTGCTTTGGGAAACAGTTGGGGGATTTTTCGCTCTGGCCCTGCCTCTACTCCTGGCCACTCCCCTGCCTCTTCAAACCTGTTCTGCTGCTGCATTTGCCTCCCCCTCTGAAGGCATGTCCTCAGTAGGCTTAGCAAACCAGGTGGGGTCAGTCACCTCATTGTCCAGCTGCTCTTCCTCCGAATCCTCTGTGCGCTCCTCCCTCGGACTTACTGCCCTTACTACCTCACTGACAGACAACTGTGTCGCATCATAATCCGCACTCAGCTCTTGGGACAGTTGCCGGAAGTCCCCAGCCTCATCACCCGGACTCCGGGAACATTGGTTGAGCATTGGTCATGACAAACTCCTCAGGTGAGAGAGGAACCAATTTTTCCCACTCATGGAAGAGACCTGAGAACAGTTCCTGGGAGTCTGCCAGCTCATCAGAATATGTCATTTTCATGGAGTGAGGAGCCTGGTAGGAAGGAGGAGCAGCAGCAAGAGGATTCAGAGTTGCAGTCCCTAGGCCGGGAGTAGTGGACTGCGTAGAAGACGGGGTGATCGATACATTGCTGAACGCATTTTCTGCCATCCACGACAGGAGTTGCTCACACTGTTCTGTTTGCAATAAAGGTCTACCACGTGGACCCGTAAATTGTGATATGAAGCTGGGGACCCAAGACACTTGCCTCTCTCCTGATCCTGCAGCAGCCGGCTGTGATTCACAATGACCAGGAACTCGGCCTGTGCCCACACCCTCACTTGGACGTCCGCCTCCGCGTCCACGTCCTCGACCCTTACCCCTACTGCTCATCATGGGGGATTAAGAATAGAGCAGGGCTCAAATAAATTACCCCACTGTACAGCACTGACAACTGTGGCTTAATTCACTGCACACAGAGACTTGTAGATACCAGAGGCTCTATGCTGGGACTTGAAAAAATTAAACCGCTGTCTGGTGCTGATACTTAGGGGTAATTTACCGCCCGCAGAGACATGTAGTTAATAGAGGCTGAGTGGAGTGGGAGAAGACTCTAAAGCCATTAAATAGTGCTGGTAACTGCGGCTATCTCAACCCCACCAAGGAAAGGGTATTGTGAGACGCTCTGCACAGCAGCAGGGCTGAAATTCTTTGCAGTGACCCAGTAAATGTTACAGTACTGTTTAGTGGTGAGACCTCTGTTTAATGCACTGCAGACACAGAACAGTATAAATGAAGTCATTTGCAGCAGGCTAGGAGATGTTAGAGAGCAGTTTCATGGTTAGAGCTGGTTGTACTGCACTGCAGCCTGAGAACGCTATTACTGAAAGTCTGGGAACAGGCCTAGATGCGTAAGACAAAAATGGATGCACTACTACTCCCAGCAGGCCACAACTAGAATGCACACGGTCAGATGTAGTCCTAAGAAGGACCGTTGGGGTGCTTGTACAGAGGATCAGGAAGACTGTATAACTTTCCCTTTAGAAGTTGCTGTGTCCCTAAACTTTGCCTTATCCACTGCACACACAGAACAGTAAAGCTGAAATGGCCTGCACAGCCTGAGATGCTTAAAAAAAAAATTGCTGCACTACTGCTCCCAGCCAGCCACAACAGTAATGCACACTATGAAGAGTAGCCCTAAGAAGGACCGTTGGGGTTCTTGAAGACAGGACCTACTCTAACACTATCCCTGAATGAGAAGCAGCACTTTCCCTAACCTCTGCCAGCGTGTGTCTGAGGTGAGCCGCGGGCGGGACCACTTTACTTACACGGTGGTCCCCTGATCTCGCCAGCCACTCACTGCTGTGGGATGGGATAGGACTAGCACGTCACAGCAGGAAGTGGTAATGCCTTCCCCGCATATCTATTGGCTAGAAAATGGCGCTAAACATGCGGGGAAGGAAATGCAATTGACTCGAATACCGTGTGGTGTTCGTCTCGAGTAACAAGCATCTCAAATGTGCCCGCTCATCTCTAGATATTACTCCTCCTCCTCTAATAGCATGTCATCACATTGAACCGCCAAATATTCTGCGAGCCACAAGGCTCTCTTAAAACAATCTTTTCGGAGGGCTGTCTCCAGAATCTGTTACAAATTAAGCAACAACGAGCTGCATCTTTCAAAAATGTTTATGGGTTTCACCTGCTCTCGGGCTTAAGCAATTTTTTAGGGGTACACCAATTTTTCAGGCCCTCGCCTATAGTCTTAGGCAACTAATTTTTCCTGCCTTCGCCTATACTCTTGGTAAACAAATTTTTTCAGGGGTTCTCCCATAAGCTTGCTACAGAAATGTGGGGTTCGCCTATACACTTGCTACAGAACGTTCTGAGGGGTTCGCCTGTACACTTGCAGCAGAAATGTTTTGAAGGGTTCGCTTATACGCTTGATACAGAAATGTTTTGATGGGTTCGCCTATACACTTGCTACAGAAATGTTTCAGGGGTTCGCCTATACTCTTGCTACAAAAAGGTTTGAAGGTTTTGCTTATACACTTGCTACAGAAAGGCTTCTGGAATCTGCTTATACTCTTGCTACTGAAATGTTTCTGGGATCTGCCTATACTATTGCTACAGAAAGGTTTGAGGTGTTCGCCTATACTCTTGCTACAGAAATGTTTCAGGGGTCCTCCTATACTGTGGGTGCACAAAGGTTTCCCATTGCGTTGTTCAGCTGCCTGACACATACCCAGAATAAATTGTGTGGGTACACATGGCTCTCCCATAGCTATGTAACTCACGGCACCTTGGGTCACAGAATGTGGAGTCTTGGACCGAGCCTGACCCTGGGCCCGCTAACATGCTTCCTACACAGAGGATTGCGGGTCCTACCTCAGTCACAGTTTCTCAGGCTTATTATACCACCTTCTACTCCTCCTTGGGGTCTGGGGAACAGTGCTGGTCAGCATGTTTTATTTCTCATGTTTCGTGTTAGTGCAGTTATCCGAGATACTGGATTAGAGCGTTCACAGGAAGCGTAACTGATTTAATGAGACTTCCACAGGGTCACTGTATACCTGTGGTGGCTACCTCCTGATTCAAACCAATCTTTGGTGTTAGTATGCATTGCTGCATTGTGGAGATGCCGCCCACACTTTCAAAGAGGGTCGCTGCCATGCCCTGCCAACCCTCTGCTATGTGTCTCTGCCTCCTGCTCATCGCAGATACACTTATAAATAGAAATGAGTGTGGTGTTGCTATCAAGTGAGCGTGTGGCATGAGGGCAGCTAAATACTGCACAAGGAAAATTTTGTGTGCGCTGTGGATGCAGGCTCATGTGGGGGATTGGACAGCAATGCCAGCATGTAACACAGGAGAAGAGGTGGCGGTGTCACCCGCAGACAGTGATTGTCCTTGGTTACACCTAGTGGGGTGCTTAGCTAAGATGTGCCAGCACGTGTGCCTTGCTTCTTATGGACTGTCCCAAGTAAATTGTTAGGGGGGTGACCACCAGGCTCTTGTCCACAATTTGGCCTAATAGTGTGACCTGGGAGACTCCGATGCATCCATGCATGCTGCCCCTGCCGTTCCCTATCTGTTTCTGTGGTGGTTCCATTATTTTTTGAGGTTTTCATGGGTTTGCCACAACCTCCCCTATCGGTCAGCTTGAGAAATGCTTGAGTCACCCATTGACTTCAATGGGGTTTGTTCCTCGAAATGAGCTCTCGATTATTACGAAAAGCTCTACTCGAATAACGAACACCTGAGCATTTTGGTACTCGCTCATTCCTGCTCTTAACCCATTAAAGACCAAGCGCTTTAATCCAAGCAGAGAGTAAAAACACGGTGGGGGATTAAAGCCCCTGTTCTGCAATCAATCAAAAGGTCATGTGGTCAGCTGTTAGTCACAGCAGATAACCCAAAGGAGAAGGCAGGAGTTGTTTTTAACCCTTTCTCTTTTTCCTAGTACACAGCACTCAATGAGTGCTATATACTAAGAAGTAAAAGTTGAAGAAAAACTTTCACTATGCAAACTGGAGGTCACTAGACTGTGAAGATCCCCTGCCACAGCAGAGCAGCAGAGTTCTAGCATTAACAGAGACAGTGGCTGCAGGCGGGGGCACGTGGAGGGCTCTTAATTTTGGGGGGTTCTGTCACTTTGTTGCGGGCACATAGGGAGCATAGGGGGCTAAATCTCTTTTTGAGGACATGAAGTGTAAGAGAGACGCAAGGGTAATTTACTGTATGCGGGCGCAAAGAAGGCCACTATTACTCCTGTGTACCAATGAGGCATTATTTCTTCTTGTGGACTTTATAGGGGAACTCTAACTCAGTAAAGGCACTGTTACTTTTTGGGGCACAAAATGAGACAATAGTACTATAGGTAGCAGCAGGATAGCAAGAGAAGTGGTTATGGATAAAAGACTTTGTGGCAGTCTGCACCTGGATGCAGAATAAAAGAATAAGTGGATGACTTCACTCAGAGGACATCACTTGTAAATAATAGAAATCTGAAGTAAAATGAGAGACCTTTAGAGATGAGTGTGCATCAAAATACTTGGGTGTGCGTTGCTCGAGCCAAACGTTTCGTAATTCGCGAGAGCTCGTTTCGAATAACGAACGCCATTGAAGTCAATGGGGGACTCAAGCATTTTTGTATGGTACAGATGCTCCGCATAGGTTATGACTTGTGAAACATCAGAAAGTCATGGAAACACCACAGAAACAGATAGGGAAGGGCAGGGGCAGCATGCATAGCTGCATCTGAGGCTCCCAGGTCCCACTATTAAGCCAAAATGGTGGCAAGAGTCTGGCGACACCTCCCTAGCAATTTACTTGGGACAAACCCTCATTTGCAAGGCATATGCGCTGGCACATCTTAGCTAAGCACCACACTATCTGCAACCAAGTACACTCAATGCCTGCGGGTGACAGTGCTGCCTCTTCTCCTGGGTTACATGCTGGCATTGCTGTCCAATCCCCCCCCCCCCCCCCCCGCACGACCCTGCGTCCACAGTGCACCTAAAATTTTCCTTGCGCGGTGTTCAGCTGGCCTCATGCCACACGCTCGCTTAATAGCCAGAACACCCTCATGTCTAAGTGCGTACTGGATGAGGAGGAACCAGAGGCACACACTGCAGAGGGTTGGCAGGGCGACTCTCTTTGAAAGTGTGGGCGATAGCCCACAATACTGTTGAGAATTGATGATAAATTGAAGTATGAATATCATTCCAATCCTATGCCACCTCAGTCACAAAATTGTCAGGAGCCGCAAATGTGGGCATAAAGGGGACTCAGGTTCCAGCACTTCGACACATCTCCACAATGCAGCAATACTCTGTGTGGAAAGCACGTGAGCAGCCCAGGGTCAGGCTCGGTCCCAGCCTCCACCTTGTGTGACCAAAGGTGCCGCGAGTTACATAGCAATGATAAATCCATGTGTCCCCACACAATTCATTCTGTGTAGGTGTCAGATAGGTCAACACTGCAAGGGGAAGTCTTTGAGTTCCTTGGGCTCGCCTATGCTGTGGGTACGCATAGAGGGTATTACACAGGAGGAAATCAGAGTGCCCAAACATGGCAGAGTTTCACCTTGCCAAAGACCTCGGCCTCGGCCCACATTTCTTCCCTAGTCCGTCAGTGTATTTGTGCCAGACAGGTAAAACACTGTGATGGGAAGTCTTTGTGCACCCACAGCATAGGCGAGCCCCAGGAACCCAAGGAAAGTATTACACATGAAGAAATCAGAGTGCCCAAACATGGCAGAGTTTCACACCACAAAGGACCTCTGCCTATGCTCACATTTCTGCCCAATCCTTTCCTTGTATGTGTCAGATAGTTGCACATTGCAATGGGGAAGCTTTTGTACACCCACAGTATAGGCGAGCCCCTGGAACCCAGGGACAGTATTAAACAGGAAGAAAAGAGAGTGCCCAAACATGACAGAGTTTCACCCCGCTCAGGACCTCGGCCTTGGCTCACACCCTCAGTAATCGTGGGCATAAAGCGGACTCGGATGCTAATGCAGCCGTGAACATCTCATTAATGCAGTAATGCTCCTTTTGTTTGGCCCAAAACACTGTCTCATAACTGTGGTAACACGAGAGAAAATACATATTGCCCATAGCAGATCCCCAGACCCCAAGCAGGAGGAGGAGGTGGCATAATAAGGCTGAGAAGCCATGACTGATTCAGGCAGCTGAACAACGCAATGGGAAACCTTTGTGCACCCACAGTATAGGTGGACCCAGTAACATTTTTGTAGCAAGAGCATAGGTGAACCCCTCAAACCTTTCAGCACCAAGTGTATAGGCAGACCCCTGTAACATGTCTGTAGCAAGAGTATAGGCAGACCCCAGTAACATTTATGTTGCAAGAGTATAAGCGGACAGCAGTAACTATTATGTAGGAAGAGTATAGGCGGATCCCTGTAACACTTCTGTAGCAAGAGTATAGGCGGACCCCAGTAACATTTATGTAGCAAGAGTATAGTCAGACCCCTGAAACATGTCTGTCGCAAGAGTATAGGCGGTCCCCAGTAACTTTTCTGTAGCAAGAGCATAGGTGAACCCCTCAAATCTTTCAGTACCAAGTGTATAGGTAGGCCCCTGTAACATTTTTGTAGCAAGAGTGTAGACGAAACCCCGAAACATTGATGTACCAAGAGTATAGGCTAACACCTCAAAAACTTGGTTACCAAGCGTGTAGGCGAAAGCCGAAAAAATTAGTTAGGTAACATTATAGGCAAGGGCCTGAAAAATTGGATTACTAAGAGTTCAAGTGTACCCCGCGAGGGCAGGTGAAACTCATAGACGTTTTTTAAAGATATAGCTCGCTGTAGCTTAATTTGTATCAGAGCCTGGATGCAGCCCTATGAAAAAAAATTGGTTTCTGTTAAAATATAAATACTTTTGAAACTTTGAAAAATTGTAAAAAAAACTTTTAAACAGAGTCTTTTGGGCCGCAGAAAAATTGGCAGTTCAGAGCAATGATATGCTGTTTTAGAGGTGGAGTAATAATATTCGAGAGGGATAGACCAAGCTACTTCTCCGCTTTTTGGGGGTTAGAGAGAGGATGCATTTCTATCTTGTTGCAGCGAAAAAAACATTAGATTCAGCTGCTTTCTGCCAGTGGAGAAGTCGGGGGAAATCCAACCTTTGTTCATGTTTATGAGTGTAAGCATGTTGACACTGCAAGTTGACTGTCGGGAACGCTTATCCGTGATGATTTCCCCAGCTGCACTAAACACCCTCTCTGACAAGACGCTAGCGGCAGGGCAAGCCAGCACCTCCAGGGTGTACAGCGCAAGTTTGTGCCAAGTGTCCAGCTTTGACACCCAATAGTTGTATGGAGCAGAGGCATCACGGTGGATGGTGGTACGATTAGCTACGTACTCCCTCACCCTCACCACCTTTTCACAGTGCTCCCTCCAACTCAGCCTTGACTGGGGAGTGGTGACACAGTCTTGCTGGGGAGCTATAAAGCTGGTAAAAGCCTGGAAGAGTGTTCCCCTGCCTGCGCTGGACACGCTGCCTGATCCCCGCGCCTCCCCTGCTAATTTGGCCCTCAGAACTGCATCTTCTGCCACTAGCACTGTCAGATAAGAACTTTAGCATCACTTTTTCCACCAGGGCCCTGTGGTATTGCATCACTCTCGTACCCCCTTTCCTCTTCGGGAATGAGAGTGGAAAGGTACTCCTCTTATACCGTGGTTCGAGAAGGGTGTACACCCAGTAATATGTGTTGGCCTGAATGTGTGTAACACAAGGGTCATGGGAAAGGCAGTCTAACATGAAGTCAGCCATGTGTGCCAGGGTCCCAGTATGCAACACATTGCTGTCCTGACTAGGAGGATGACTTTCAGGATCCTCCTCCTCCTCCTCTTCAGCCCATACACACTGAACAGATGAGAGGCAAGCAGCATGGGCACCCTCTGCAGTGTTGGCCAGCTGTCTCTTCCCCCTTCTCCTCCTCCTCCTACAAAACGCACTAAGATATAGACATAAGGGTGGTCTGGCTATCAAGCGACATACTGCCATCCCCCATCCCCTGTTCCAACCGCAAAGTGTCTGCTTTTATGCTTAGCAGCGAACTTCTCAGCAGGCAAAGCAGCGGGATGATAAAGCTAATGATGGCCGCATCGCCGCTCACCATCTGGGTAGATTCCACAAAGTTTCCGAGGACATGGCAGATATCTGCCATCCATGCCCACTCCTCTGTAGAGCATTGCGGAGGCTGACTACCACTCCGCCGCCCATGTTGCAGCTGGTATTTCACTATTGCTCTAGGCTGCTCGTACAGCCTGGCCAACATGTGCAGTGTAGAATTCCACCGTATTTGCACATCACACAGCAGTCGGTGCTCTGGCATCTGAAACCGATGTTGCAGGGTCCTTAGGATGGCAGCTTTCGTGGTGGACCAGATTGAAGACGTAGGCCAGGCATGGCATGTGTGTGAGGCTGCTGAGCTGCAGAGCTGCCACCAGGTTACGACCATTGTCACACACGACCATGCTAGGTTGGAGGCTCAGCGGCGAAAGCCAGAGGTCTGTCTGCTCTGCCAGACCCTGCAACAATTTGGGGGCCATGTGCTTATTGTCACCTAAGCTGATAAGTTTCAGCACAGCTTGCTGACGCTTGTCCACTGCTGTGCTGCCGCCCTGCGCTACCGACTGCTGGTGACGTGCTCACACTTCTTAATTGAGAGGTAGAGGTGGCAAAGGAGGAGGAGGGGGAGGGTTTAGAGGAGGTGGCATAAAACGCAGTAGATACCAGCACCGAGGTAGGACCCGCTGTTCTGGGTGTGGGTAGGACGGGAGCGGTCCCAGGCTCTGACTCGGTCCCAGCCTCCACCATGTTCAACCAATGTGCCGTCAGGGAGATATAGTGGCCCTGCCCACCAGTACTTGTCTACATGTCCGTGGTTACGTGGACCTTCCCAGTAATCGCGTTGGTGAGAGCACGGTTTATGTTGCGGTAGACGTGCTGATGTAGGACTGGGGCGGCACACCGGGAAAAATAGTGGTGACTGTAGACCGAGTAGCGCGGGACCGCCACCGCCATCATGTTTTTGAAAGCTTCTGTTCCCACAAGCCTTTACAGCAGTAACTCCAGGCTGATTAATTTGGCAACGTGCACATTTAAAGCTTGTGCATGTAGGTAGGTGGTGGCGTATTTCCGCTTTCGCTACAATGCTTGTGTTAGCGACACCTGAACACTGCACTGAGAGACATTGCAGGATTGAGTGGAGGACCATGGAGGTAAGGGTGTGGGTGCAGGCCGGAGGCCCTCGTGCCTGCATCCTGGGAGGGAGATTGGATCTGTATGACAGGTTGTGGCACAGGGCAAAAGGGAGTGATGTGACCGGAGGCGGTGAATGTACTTCTTCCCACCTTGTGGGGTACTTGACCATCATATGCCTGCGCATGCTGGTGGTGGTCAGGCTGGTAGTCGTGGCTCCCCGGCTGATCTTGGTGCAACAGAGGTTGCACACCACTATTCGTTCGTCGTCCGTGCTCTCACTAAAAACCAACCTGCCCTGCTGCTGCACTTGTCTCTCCCTCTGAAGCCCTGTCCTCCGTAGGCTTAGCAAACCAAGTGGGGTCAGTCACCTCATCGTCCAGCTGCCCTTCCTCCGAATCCTCTGTGCGCTCCTCCCTCGGACTTACTGCCCTTACTACTACCTCACCGACAGACAACTGTGTCTCATCATCCTCATCCACAAAAAGGTTGCCGGAAGTCCCCAGTCTCATCACCCAGACTCCAGTGACTTTCCAAATGTTGGGCATCGGTCACGACAAACTCCTCAGTTGAGAGAGGAACCGTTTTTTCCCACTCATGGCTGGGACCCGAGAACAGTTCCTGGGAGTCTGCCTGCTCAGAATATGTAATTTTCATGAAGTGAGGAGGCTGGGAAGGAAGGAGGAGCAGCAGCCAGAGGATTCAGAGGTACAGTCCCTAGGCCGGGAGTAGTGGACTACATAGAAAACTGGGTGGTTGATACATTGCTGGACGCGTTTTCTGCCATCCATGACAGGACCTGGTCAGACTGCTCTGTTTGTAATAGAGGTATACCACCCAAACCCGCAAATTGTGATATGAAGCTGGGGAGTCCAGAAACTTGCCACTCTCCTAATCTATCAGCAGCCAGCTGTGATTCACCACACCCAAGAACTCAGCCTGTGAGAAAACCCTCACTTGAACGCCCACGTCTGCATCCACATCCTCGTCCCTTACTCCTACTGCTTATCATGGCGGATTAAGAATAGAGCAGGGCCCAAACAAATTACCCCACTGTAGAGCATTGACAACTTTGGCTAATTCACTACACACAGAGACTTGTAGATAGAGGAAGCTCTATGCTGTGACTTGAAAAAATTAACCAATATAGAACGTGCATCAGCAGCACAAGTATTCCACCCTTTTCAGGGTTAAAAATTCACCTGCTGTCTTGCGCTGATATCTAGGGGTAATTTAACGCTCGCAGAGACTTGTAGATAGGAAAGGCTGTATAGTGTGGGAGAAGACTCGAAAGCCAGTGGATAGTGCGGGTAACTGTGGCTATCCCAACCCTTCCAAGGAAAAGATATCATGAGACACTCTTGACAGTGGCAGAGCTGAAATAGTTGGGTGCACTACTGCTCCCAGCCAGCCACAACTATAATGCCCACGGTGAGATCTAGCCCTAAGAAGGACAGTTGGGGTTCTTGTACAGAGAATCAGGAGTACTGTAAAACTTTCCCTATATAAGTAGCTGTGTCCCTACACTCTACCTTATGAACTGCACACACAGAGCGGTAAAACTGAAATACTTTGCAGTAGCCTAAGAAATTTTAGAGTGCAGTTTCACGGTGAGAGCTCGTTGTAAGGCAATACAGGCTGGGAGCTCTATGACTGAAAGGCTGGGAACAGGCCTAGATGTGTAAAACTTGGTGCACTACTGCTCCCAGCCAGCCACAACTATAATGCACACGGTGAGAGGTAGCCCTAAGAAGGACCATTGGGTTTCTTGTACAGAGGATCAGGAGGACTAAAAAACTTTCCCTTTATAAGTAGCTGTGTCCCTACACTCTGCCTTATGCATTGCACAAACAGAACGGTATAACTGAAATGGCCTGCACAGCCCTAGATGCTTAAAAATAAATAAATAAATAAAATTGGTGCACTACTGCATACTAATGCACACTATGAGGAGTATCCCTAAGAGGACCTCTGGGGTTCTTGAGGACGGGATCCTACTCTAACACTATCCCTATATCATCAGCAGCACTTTCCCTAACCTCTGCCAGCATGCGTCTGAGGCGAGCCGCGGGCGGGACCATTTTAAGTACTTGGGGGTCACCTGATAGGCCCAGCCACTCACTGCTGTTGATGAACAGAGGGCTGGTACATAACAGCAGGAAGTGGTAATGCCTACCCTTGCATGTTTATTGGCTAAAAAATGGTGTTAAACATGCGGGGAAGGGAAATGCAATTGACTCGAGTACCATGTGGTGTTCGTCTCGAGTAACGAGCATCTCGAGTATCCTAATACTCGAATGAGCATCAAGCTCGGACGAGTGTGCTTGCTCATCTTTAGTGACCTTAATTTATTGTAAGATGCAGTATAAAATTATTAGCATTAAAAGGGTTGTCCAATTTGTAGAGAAAAGGTAAGTGTTTGGATTGTTATACAAATTTAAAAAAATCTTTAAAAAAACACATTTGATCCCTTACCAGTCCAGACACTCTGTCGTCCTTCCCACTAGGTTTTTTTCTACATGGATTAAGTGATATGCCCATACACCCATGTGGCTACTGTAGCCAATCACTGCCCCTAACTGTCTTGTGCCATATATATGTCATGGAGGACCGCAACAGCAGTGCTGTGCAAAGAAAATAAAGTGGAGCTACTGACTATATGAGTGGTGGGACAGAGGGCGGGGAGCAAATTGTGTGAGCAGGCCATGACCTATGGTGTACTTAATTCACCACCAAGAAAATGTACCTGCTTAATCCCCCACGTTTTGTATGCAACTTTTTACGTAAGTAACATAGTATGTTAGGCTAAATTAAGACAATATCCATTTATTTCAGCCTGTTTCAACCCCTCGCTTGTTGGTCCAGAGGAAGGCAAGCAAAAAAAAGCAATAAGCCAATTTAACTCATTTGGAGGAAAAATATTCCTTCCTGACTCCATAATAGCAGCCAGAGTAATCCCTAAATCACCTGCTGATCACCTAATGTCTATATCCTGTAATATCATACCACTCTAGTAAGTCATCTAGTGCTCTCTTAAACTCCTCCTTGGATTTTGCCATCAGTATGTCCTCAGGCAGAGAGCTCCATAGTCTTACTGTCCTTAGAGTAAATAACTTCTTCTATGTTGGTGATGAAACCTGCTTTCTTCTAAACATGGAGGATGCCTTCTTGCTACCGTCGCAGTCCTGGGCATAAACAGATCATGGGAGAAATCGAGGATAAGCTGATAAGTCTTTGGCTATACCCAGAAAGAAATGAGATAGGAAGATGAAACTTTACATTTATTCCACATACGCTCCACTGATGTCAACACACTTCTTACATCAATATTCCAAGTTCTGTAAGCATTGTAAAAAGAAGGATTTCAGTTGTGCCTCAAACCAGTCATCTGTAGCAGTCATGGCATCAGAAAACGTGTGAAATTTGGTACCCTTGAGATGTTTATTCAGGTTTGGAAACAGATAATAGTCGGAGGGAGCTAGATCTGGTCAATAAGGTGGGTGGTCAACCAACTGGAAGCCTAGCTCCACCAGTTTTGCCGTGGTCGCTTGTGCAGTGTGAGTGGAGGTGTTGTCCTGAAGGAACAAGATTCCTATGGACAGCTTGACGCACCTTTTGGCCTTCAGAGCTTCCTTCAATTGGTCCAAAGTTCAATGTAATACCTTGCATTGATGGTGGAACCATTTTAAAGGTAGTCCACTAGCAGCACGCCCTCCTTATCCTAGAACACAGACGCCATCACCTTAGTGGCTGATCTTTGCACCCTAAACTTCTTTGGGCAAGGAGAACCACTGTGCCTCCACTCTTTTGACTGCCCCTTGGTTTCAGGGTCATACAAATAAATCCAGGTCTCATCCATAGTGACCAGTCGATGCAGAAAGTACTTATCAGTCTGGAAACGCTGACAAATAGACCGGGAAGTTTTCACTCGCATGCTTTTCTGATCTGTTGTCAAACATTTGGGGACCCACTTTGTAGATAGCTTCTTCATGTTCAAATGTTCATGGATAATGACACAAACACGTTCACCAGAAATCCCCATGATGTCTGCTATTCCTTTAGCTGAAATTCGCAGTTTCTCCAGTAAAAGGTTGTGCACAGCATCGACGATCTCCGGAACAACAACCTCACTCAGTCGTCCAGGACATTCCTCATCATTGGTGGTGAAGTGGCCTTAACTGTAGAATATGAAGGGAATTGATCCCCTAATGTCTGTGACATATCACCATGAATATCCTTCGCGGACTTTCCTTCCAGATACAAGAATTTTATCACTCATTTGCTGTGAATATCGCCTTAGACTCCATCATTTTGTTTTCGCGTGTGCCTAGATCACTGTTGCCCTAAGCTACAAACACAAAATTTTGAAAACATATATTAGACACATAAGGCTTTCATGTGATGTAAGACTTATCAGCACCCCTCATATAGGTAGAAGTCATACAGATAAACAATAATATCTTTTTTATCAATCAGCTACATCGCCACCTTAAACTGATGAAGACTTCACATGACTCCATGACATCTGTACCGTACTTTAATGAGAATAGAGAAACTGCTCACACATACAAGATAATAAACTGGATATATAAAGATAAGTTATCCATATATAATGCTCATGTTGGGAACTTCACACCATTGGCTGCAGAAGGACATCAGCTTCAAATCGATGTCCAAGCAATTACATGGAAGGATACAAAAGAGGTAGGGCATGTGGGTTATACTTCTTTTAAACTCTTAAGGACCAGAGTATTTTGGTTGAAAAGGATCAAACAATTTTTAGCATTTTTATGTATGTGGTCGTTTTATGGCCCTATATTTTTATTGGGCTGCCCAAATTATTTTTGGTGCTTTTTTGTGATATACACTGGATATAAAAAGTCTTCACAGCTGTTTAAATACCATGTTTTAGTCATGTTAAAAAATATGTCAGATGAATAATTTCAGAATTATTTCCACCCTCAATGTTATCCATTATCTGTACTACTCTATTTGAAAACAAACTTTTTTAAGGGTGTAAGGCCGCCTGCAGACGAGCGGGTCGGATCCGGCAGCGAGAAATCTCGCCGCGCGATCCGACCCCAGAGCCTGCAGGGACGAGCGCGTACTCACCCGCGCCTGGCGGCCCCGGCTCTTTGATGTGCCGGCTGCCGCGCAGCCGGCGCATGCGCAGACCGGAGCCGGCGGCCAGGTGAGTGCGTGCCCCGCAGGAAATTAGAACATGCCGCGGTTTGTTTGCCGCGCGAGATTTCGCGCGGCCAAACCGCGGCCGTCTGCATAGGAGTGCGTATTGTAATGCACTCCTATGCAGACTTTCAGCGGCGGAAATCCCGCGGGAAATCCCGCGGCGGGATTTCCGCTCGTCTGCAGGCGGCCTAAAAATGTAAAGAAAAAACTCAAATATGAACATCTTCTTATTTTTAGGGATGTGGCTGCGCTCAAAATTAGCCAATTATATTTAAATTCATAAAAAATAGTAGTCTGTACTCCTTTGCCATTATTTACAGTGATTCTTATTTCCCCCATATAAAGTTCAGGATTTCTAGGATTGTGCTGACATGTTCTTTGTTGGGCCATAAAGAGCTTACAGTACATTAAAGGGATGTGCTTGTTGAACTGAAGCAGTCAGAAGGGTACTAAAAAATTGCAAGTCATTATATATACCATGGAACACAGTAGATGGTCAAGATGATCATGAATAATTGGATTAAATTTGTCGGAACAGTGACATTATCAAGAACTGCAGTTCCCTCAAAATTGATCAAAAGACCAGAAGAAAATTGGTCCATGAGGCTGCCAAGAGAACTAAAGCAACATTAAAGGAGCTTCAGGAATTTCTTGCAAGTACTTGTTGTAGAGAGCATGTTACAACCATCTCAAGTATTCTTCTTATTTCTGGGCTGTGCAGTAGTGTGGCAAGATGGAAGCCTTTTCTAACTTAGAAAGACATCCAAGCCTGGCTACGCTTTGCTAAAAAGTTTGTGAAGTCTGCAAAAATATGTGGGAGAACATGTTAGGATCTGATGAGAGCAGGGTGAACCTTTTGGCCATAATTACAAAAGGTATGTTTGACTCAAAGCCAACACTGCAAATCATGAGGAGAACACATTGCCAAAATGAAGCATGGTATAGGCAGCATTATGCCTTAGGGCTGTTTTCTGCTGCTGGAATTGGGGCTTTATTTGGGGTGGTGGGAATTTTGAACTATGCCAAATATCAGTCCATTTTGGCACAAAGACTTCAGGCTCTAAAAAGCTGAAGATGAAGAGGAATTTCACCTTTCAGTGTGACAATAACAGAAACATATCTCCAAACAACAAAAAAAGGGCTTCACCAGAAGAAAGTCAAAGTTTTGAAATGGTTCAGCTGGAGCCCAGACCTGAATCCCATTGAAGATCTGTGAGCTGACCTGAAGAGAGCGATACATGTGAGATGCCCTCACAATCTGACAGATTTGGAGTGTTTTTGCAAGGAAGAGTTGACCCAGATGGTCAGGTCAAGATGTGCCATGTTGATAGACACTTTCCCAAAAAGACTGAAGGCTACCATAAAGTCAAAGGGTACATCAACAAAATATTAGTTTTAGTGTGTGCATATGTAGGCAACCACATTATTTTAGGGTTTTTTTACTTTATCACCCTAAAATTTCAGTTTGTTTTTCAGTGGAATTGTACAAATAATGGGTAACAATGAAGTCTGAAGTTATTCCCCTTTGTCGTATTTTATAACATGAAAAAACATGGCATTTTATATCCACCATAAAGGACTATTTTTTAGGGTTTATTCATATTTTGCTGATTTGCTCCAGATTTTGGTGCAGATTTGGAGCAGATATCAATCTTTCAATTTAATTCAAAGAAAGGGGTGAAATCTGCTGCAGATCTGCACAAAAATTTGAAGCAAATCAGCCACATATGGTCACAACCTTATTGCTGTAAAAAAAGGTTTTTGCAATTTAAAGTTCTTTATTTTTAAAATGGATTGCCCATTTTGTTTTGGATGTTTTGATTGACACAGTATAGTCAAAAAGACTGACCTAGCACTATATCTCAATATTGGTGTCCTATATTGCAATAACAATAGCATGCTTGAGTAGGAAGGTATAGCACAAGGGTCCCTGGGGGCCCAGAACATGTATTTAAATATCGTGTTGTGGCCCCAAGTGAGAGTATAACCCTTTTGCAAAGTTGAAGAGTAGCATGCGAGAATCACAGATCTGCTTACCTTGTCTCTAAGTGTGTTGGAACGACTGCTATGACCAAAGTAGGGAAACATAATTTCTGGTAGTACAACCTAAGCGAAAGCATACCTGAAGGAGGCCCAATGTGGATCAATACCTGGATCTCCTGCAAATGATGGTGGGTAACTTCCTGGATTATCTGCCACTATCATATTAGAAGGAGGCCCCTTCAAATACGTTTTCATATATGTCATACTACTATAACTTACATTTCCTTATTTCAGTCATACCGGCAGTTCTATGGCATTTAGAGAGATGTGGTAAGTGGATTTCTGCTTCTCACATGCTACTCATCATACCATCGTACCCTCCTATTCAAGTACACTAGAGTTATTTTAAAATCTGACACCTGTATTGAGGTCTAGCAACAGTTCAGTCTGTTTGACTACAACCTGTATTATTTGTATAGTTTCATATTACAGGGCGAATATAGCGATGGTTTAGGTTGGCATGAATGGTGGGTTGATTCTTTTTTTATCTTGTAGTCTCTCTTTTTCACTTACTTTTGTAACTATTTTTTAACATTTGTGCCCCACATGATGTCATATAAGACGTGGGGGAAATTCTCAGTGTCATTTTTTTTATTGTACTGTAACTGGGACATCCATAGGAACAGCATCCATGGGAGCCCGAGTTATAGTAGAAAACATCCCCCTATTATAACAATACCAAAAATATAAGTAGATTTTGTCAGCATAAATGGCAAGTCTTTTATAAAAAAGATGATGCTATGCTTGAAAATGGTCCCTGTTCTTGGACCGAAAAGTAGCTTTATACATTTTGGAATGAAATAAAACTCTATTTTTATAGAAGACTTGCCATTTAAGCTGACACAATCTACTTATACGTTTTGGATTTGTCTATGGGTCCTGAGTTCTGGTCTCTGAACGGTGGCTCTGCATTATGATTCCCCCTCACTTTTTTTAGTTGGATTGAGTGTGCTGTTGGTAACTGGAGATTTTGTTTTACCTATTATGACAATAGTCACAGGCATAGCTGAGCTTTCTTTAAATTCTGGTTTGAGCCAGATGGAGAAGAGCTGAGAAAGTGAGTGACTTAAATCCGAAATGATGTCACCTGTGAGTCATTAGTTTTAATTGTGCTATAATTATAAGTTCTTTTAACTATATATCCCAGCAGTGCCACTGGAATCAGTGTGTCTGGAAAACAAGCTTCTGGGATCGATTTTAATTCAGTTGCACCCCCAATAGCAGTTTAATTTAAATCACATGAAAAACAAGAGATATGTTTTGTCTGATTGCTTTTCTTAAAACAAATGGCACATATCTTAGAGTTGCAGTTGAAATTATTTTCCCCCTCCTCTGCTTTTAAAATTAGGTCTATTTGCTAAATGTACAAATTTTCAGCTGTCTGCAGACAAACAAACAAGAACATTTTAAATTGCCCACTAAACCAATATAGCAAAACACTTTCTCCAAAAATAACACAAAATGCCACTTTTATTGAATGCTAGAGTCTCAAAATTATTTAACCCATTCATGTTAAGCATCTTTGGTAGTTAATAGAGTACCCTTTGCTGTTATAATCTGATTTATATGTGATGCAGAGCCAGACAGGAGTTTCTGACAGCATTCCTGATGAATCTTAGCCCATTCCTCATGGACAATGGGCTCAACTTCATTAATATTTGTGGGTTTGCATGCTGCAGCCACTTAAAGGGGTTGTGCCGCAAAAGCAAGTGGGGTTATACACTTCTGTATGGCCATATTAATGCACCTTGTAATGTACATTGTGCATTAATTATGAGCCATACAGAAGTTATTCACTTACCTGTTCCGTTGCTAGCGTCCTTGTCTCCATGGTGCCGTCTAATCTTCAGCGTCTAATCGCCCGATTAGACGCGCTTGTGCAGTCCGGTCTTCTCCCTTCTGAATGGGGCCGCTCGTGCTGCAGAGCGGCTCCTCGTAGCTCCGCCCCGTCACGTGTGCCGATTCCAGCCAATCAGGAGGCTGGAATCGGCAATGGACCGCACAGAAGACCTGCGGTCCACCGAGGGTGAAGATCCCGGCGGCCATCTTCACAAGGCAAGTAAGTAGTCACCGGAGCGCAGGGATTCGGGTAAGTACTATCCGTTTTGTTTTTTTAACCCCTGCATCGGGTTTGTCTCGCGCCGAACGGGGGGGCTATTGAAAAAAAAAATAAACGTTTCGGCGCGGGACAACCCCTTTAAGTCAATTCCATCAAAGAGTTTCTACGGGATTCAAGTCAAGGAAGCGTCACACCAACTTCAGAATCTCCAATGACTTCTTCTGACACCAATAATAAAAAAATGGATAGCATATACTTTTATTAAACAAGTCTTTATTTACACCAAACAAGACATAGAGAGGAACAAATACTGTGTTACTATTTGAGATAAATGGCCATATAAAGTACAGAGTAGGCATGTCTAAAAATGAGGGAGAAAGGAGTAAAAGTAGTTCATACAAGTTATGGTACCTAAGTAACCACTGTAGGATTGTAGTATCTACACAATAACATGTATACAGGATGAAATTCCATCCTTGTGCCAGGAGAAAGTAAATTAAATCGCATGTTCAATATTACATTTGAAAAATTAGAGCAGGGCTACCACTAATTATAGTTTACCTTTTAACAAATAGAGATGAACAGTTACAGAGAGAAGATTAATGGATCATTATAGTATGGAAGGCGGTGACGAAAAGTATTTGGAATATTGGTAGGACAATCAAGGGGACCCTATTTGTTAGAATTTACTGTGTTGTCTGTTCTCCCAAGAAGCCACCTCCTCCATCCTACAGAGTATCAAGAACGAATTCTGTATAGGACGTGGTTCTTGGTATCTCCAGTGCTTTAGAATGAGTCATTTCTTCTGCTGTGATCATTTGTGTAATGAGCTCATTACATTTGGGAGGGAAAGATTTTGTGTAAAGCCAGAGTAGTACAAGTGTCAGGGTTAAAGAAATCTTTTTGCCTGTAATGCGTTTCATAGGGTCAGATATTGTGTTCCAGAAATTTAGGATTTTAGGACAGTCCACCCAAATGTGAGAGCTTGTGCTGGGATAAGCATTGCACCACTAGCACTTGTGTGAAGGAATTAAATTAGTTTATGAAGGAAGTCAAGGGTTCTGGTACCACTTAGTCAGGGTTTTGAAAGAATTCTCCTGAATTTTAGCACATCTGCAAAAGCAATGGGAGTGTGAGAGTTTAAAGGAAAAAAAGTCTCTTTTGAGAAAGAGGTTCCAAATTATTCCTCCCAGGCTAAAATTAAGGTAGGTTTAGGAGGGGAGGACTGGTGACTAAGGCCATCATATTCTTTAGAAATCAGACCCGTTGACAGTGAAGATATTAGGAGTTATGTTTCTGACCGAGAAGGTTCCTGAATAGAGATGAGCGAGCACCAAACTGCTCGGGTGCTCGTTACTCGAGACGAACTTCCCGCGATGCTCGAGGGTTCATTTCGAGTAACGAACCCCATTAAAGTCAATGGGCGACTCGCGCATTTTTATATATCGCCGATGCTCGCTAAGATTTTCATTTGTGAAAATCTGGGAAATTCACAAAAGTGATGGGAACGACACAGAAACGGATAGGGCAGACGAGGGGCTACATGTTGGGCTGCATCTCAAGTTCCCAGGTCCCACTATTAAGCCACAATAGCGGCAAGAGCGCCCCCCCCCCCCCCTGCACTGTCAGCATAAAGATCATTCTTCTCTGCCACAGCTGTAACAGCTGTGGCAGGGAAGAACAATGTTAGCCCATTGAATTCAATGGAGCCGGCAATACAGCCGGCTCCATTGAAAGCAATGCGCTGCGGGCGATCGCGGGATGAATTGTCGGGAAGGGGTTAAATATATAAGCCCTTCCCTGCAATTCATCCTGAAATGTGTAAAAATAAAAAAATATATATATACTCACCTTTCCGCTGCAGCCGGAGTTCAGCTGCGGCCGCCGGCAGTTCTCCTGAACTGCTTCTCTATACTATTCAGCAGCCCGGGGCTTTAAAATCCCCGCCTGCTGAATGAGCCGCCTCTAATTGGTCACAGCCTGACCAATCAGAGGCAGGTATCACTCACACACCCATTCATGAATTCATGAATGGGTGAGTGACTGCTGCCTCTCATTGGCTCAGCGCAGGGATCAATCTGATTGGTCCCGCTGAGCCAATGAGAGGCAGCAGTCACTCACCAGCTCCATTGAATTCAATGGGCTAACATCGTTCTTCTCTGCCACAGCTGTTACAGCTGTGGCAGAGGAGAACGATCTTTATGCTAACAGTGCGGGGGGGGGGGGGGGTGTCTCACTCCCGCGCTCGCCGGCAGCCCATTGCTTTCAATGGAGCTGGCTGTATTGCCGGCTCCATTGATTTCAATGGGCTAACATCGTTCTTCTCTGCCACAGCTGTCACAGCTATGGAAGAGGAGAACGATCTTTATGCTGACATATTTTTATTTTTACACATTTTAGGATGATTTTCAGGTAAGGGCTTATATTTTTAAGCCCTTCCCGAAAATTCATCCTGAGATCGCCGGCAGCCCATTGCTTTCAATGGAGCCGGCTGTATTGCCGGCTCCATTGAATTCAATGGTCAGTGCTCGTTTAATCAAGACGAGCACCGCGTGGTGCTCGTCTCGAGTAACGAGCATCTCGAGCACCCTAATACTCGAACGAGCATCAAACTCGGACGAGTATGCTCACTCATCTCTATTCCTGAATAATGCTGAATTTGGATTAAAAATTGCTTCTCATTCCCTGGAGGGATAAAGTATGTAGAACATTAAGTGATTGTCTTGGGTGAGTTAGTGAAGGGGTGAGGTACTGGTTCTGACTTCTTTTTAAAATAGTCAGTAATCATGACATGGAATCATTCTCTCCAATAAGTCTGGAGTGCTTGGCAGCTCTTTAAGTAGCAGAGGAGGAGAAAACTCATAGGTGCAAGTGATGCATTTGGTCTGGTTGGTTTTCAAGACAATGTAGGTGATTCAAGGCCTATGTAGGTGCAGAGTTCACAGAACTGGTAGAAAATGTGGCAGAGTTATATCCGCAGTGATAAAAGATTTCAGGCCCTGGTAATGGGGAGACAGACGTCCTCAATAAGAACCAGAAGATGGAGGACCTTATTTATGTAGCACCGCTGGAGCAGTGTTATAACAGGACTCTGTGGGAAGCTGTGGGGTGCCTGACTTCTGGTACTGTAGTAGAGGACTGGGTGCTGTGACAGGATAGTCAGCTGTGTGCAGCAGGAGTTCAGGGCAGGTGGGTATTGCTCACCTCTGATATCAGTGAAGGAGATCACTCCTCTGGGACTGGTCTCCTTAGCCATGCCTCCATGTGGCACTCCAGGAGTGAAAATCGTTAGGCAGATGGGCTGCACATCAGTGCACCAGCAGCAGGTATAGTTGAGATTCAGGCGCTGCAGCATAGCAGAATGTTTTGGAGAGACTTCGAGGAGAACTCTTGGTGAGGAGAAAAGGAACCAGGTGATCCACAGTAGGAAGCAATTCAAACTTTAGAAGCAGATGCTTGCTTTTTGATAAATATATCCTGCATCTCTCACAATGTGCCTCTGCTTGCTGTGCCGCTAAGTCACCCCACTAGATAGGATACACTTAAAAGAATTTTCTTGCAATTAAAAGGAAAATTGCATTTCCTTCCCCGCATGTTTAGCGCCATTTTCTAGCCAATAGACATGCGGGGAAGGCATTACCACTTCCTGCTGTGACGTGCCAGCCCTATCCCACCCCCCATAGTAGTGAGTGGCTGGAGAGATCAGGTGACCGCTGAGTACTAAAACTGATCCCGCCCACAGCTCGCCTCAGACATATGCTGGCAGAGGTTAGGGAAAGTGCTGCTGCTTATACAGGGATAGTGTTAGTGTAGGAGCCTGTCTTTAAGAACCAGAACAGTCTTTCTTAGGGCTACTCCTCATCGTGTGCATTACTGTTGTGGCTGGCTGGGAGCAGTAGTACACCATTTTTTTTTTTCATCTCGGGCTGTGCAGGCCATTTCAGCTATAGTGTTCTCAGTCTGCAGTGTATTATTCAGAGTTTAGGGAAGGAGCTGCTTATAAAGGAAAAGTGTTAGAGTAGGAATCTGTCTTCAAGAGCCCCAATGGTCTTTCTTAGGGCTACATCTGACCATGTGCATTTTAGTTGTGGCCTGCTCGGAGTTGTAGTGCATCCATTTTTGTATAAAGGATTTAGGCCTGTTCCTAGCTTTTCAGTAATAGTTTTTTCAGGCTGCAGTGCCGTACAACCAGCTCTCACCGTGAAACTGCACTCTAATATTTCCTAGCCAGCTGCGAGTGACTTCATTTATATCGTTCTGTGTCTGCAGTGAATTAGACAGTGTTGAGGCACAGCAACTTTTATAGGGAAAGTTATATACACTATACAGTACGTATCCTCCGTGCAAAAACCCCAAAGCTCCTTCTTAGGGCTACATCTGACCGTGTGCATTATACTTGTGGCTGGCTGGGAGTAGTAGTGCAGCCATTTTTGTATTACGCATCTCGGCCTGTTCCCAGCCTTTCAGTAATAGCGTTCTCAGGCTGCAGTGCCGCACAACCAGCTCTCTCCGTGAAACAGCACTCAAATATTTCCAAGCCTACTGCGAACAACTTCCTTTATACCGTTCTGTGTCTGCAGTGAATTAGACACAGTGTTGGGCCACAGCCACTTCTATAGGGAGAGTTATACACTATTCAGTCCTGATCCGCCGTGCAATAACACCAAAGCTCCTTCTTAGGGCTACATCTGACCATGTGCATTTAAGTTGTGGCCTGCTGGGAGTTGTAGTGCATCCATTTTTGAATTATGCATCTAGACCTGTTCCCAGGCTTTCAGTAATAGCATTCTCAGGCTCCAGTGCCGTACAACCAGGTCTCATCGTGAAACCGCTCTCTAACATCTCCTAGCCTACTGCAAACGATTTCAGGTATACCGTTCTGTGTCTGTAGTGCATTAGACAGAGGTCTCACCGCTAAACAGTACTGTAATATTTCCTGGGCCACTGCAAAGTATTTCAACTCTGCCGCTGTGCAGAGCTTCTCACAATACCCTTTCCTTGGTGAGGTTGAGATAGTCGCAGTTACCAGCACTATCCACTGGCTTTAGAGTCTTCTCCCACTCCCCACAGCCTCTATAATCTACATGTCTCTGCGAGCAGTAAATTACCGCTAGGTATCAGCGCAAGACGGCAGGTAAATTTTTTCAAGTCACAGCATAGAGCCTCTGCTATCTACAAGTCTCTGTGCGGTGAATTAAGCCACAGTTGTCAGTGCTGTACAGTGGGGTAATTTATTTGGGCCCTACTCTATTCATAATCCGCCATGATGAGCAGTAGGGGTAAGGGACGTGGACGTGGACGCGGACGCAGACGTCCAAGTGAGGGTGTGGGCACAGGCCGAGTTCCTGGTCATGGTGAATCTCAGCCGGCTGCTGTGAGATTAGGAGAGAGGCAAGTTTCTCGGGTCCTCAGCTTCATATCAGAATTTATGGATCCGCGTGGTAGACCTTTATTGCAAACGGAGCAGTGTGAACAGGTCCTGTTGTGGATGGCAGAAAATGCGTCCAGCAGTGTATCGACCACCAGTTTTCTACACAGTCCACTACTCCCGGCCTAGGGACTGCAACTCTGAATCCTCTTGCTGCTGCTTCTCCTTCCTCCCAGCCTTCTTACTCCTTGAAAATGACATATTCTGATGAGCAGGCAGACTCCCAGGAACTGTTCTCAGCTCCCTGCCATGAGAGGGAAAAACTGGTTCCTCTCTCACCTGAGGAGTTTGTCGTGACTGATGCCCAACCTTTGGAAAGTTCCCGGAGTCCGGGGACTTCCGGCAGCTGTCTCAAGAGCTTTATCTGGGTTAGGATGATGATGAGACAAAGTTGTTTGTCAGTGAGGTAGTAGTAAGGGCAGTAAATATGAGGGTGGATCGCACAGAGGATTCGGAGGAAGAGCAGCTGGACGATGAATTGACTGACCCCACCTGGTTTGCTAAGCTTACCGAGGACAGGGCTTCAGAGGGGGAGGCAAGTGCAGCAGCAGGACAGGTTGGAAGAGGCAGTGGAGTGGCCAAGGGTAGCAGCAGGGCCAGAGCGAAGACTCCCCCAAACTGTTTCCTAAAGCACCCCCTCGCGGCAAGACTCCGTGCAGAGGACTAGGTGTTCAAAGGTGTGGATGTTTTTTTAGTGAGAGCGCAGACGAACGACGAACAGTGCTGTGCAACCTGTGTTGCACCAAGATCAGCCGGGGAGCCACCACTACCAGCCTCACCAACACCAGCATTCGCAGGCATATAATGGCTAAAAACCCCACAAGGTGGGACGAAGGCCATTCACCGTCTCTGGGTCACACCACTGCCTCTTCCCTTGTACCCCAACCTGCCAGAGAGATCCAATCCCCCTTTCAGGACACATGCACGAATGCCTTTCGGCCTGCACCCACACCCTCACCTCCACCGTTCTCCACTCCATCCAGCAATGTCTCTCAGCGCAGCGTTCAGCTGTCGCTAACACAAGCATTGGAGCGAAAGTGCAAATACACCACTACCCACTCGCACGCATTAAACGTACACATTGCCAAATTAATCAGTCTGGAGATGCTACTGTACAGGATTTGGAAACAGAGGCTTTCAAAAACATGATGGCGGCGGCGGTCCCGTGCTACTCGAGCCCCATTCGCCACTATTTTTCCGGTGTGCCGTCCCAGACCAACACCAGCACATCTTCCGAAACATAAATCGTGCCCTTACAAACGCGGTACTGGGAAGGTCCACTTAAGCACGCACACGTGGACAAGTACTGGCGGGCAGGGCCAGTAAATCTCCCTGACGGCACATTGGGTGAATTTGGTGGAGACTAGGACCGAGTCAGAGCCTGGGACCGCTCACTTCCTACCCACACTCAGAATAGCGGGTCCTACCTCGGTGCTGGTATCTGTAGCGTTTTATGCCACCTCCTCCAAACCCTCCCCCCCTTCTCCTCCGCCACCTCTACCTCTCAATTAGGAAGTGTGAGCACGTCGCCAGCAGTCAGTAGTGCGCGGCAGCACAGCGATGGGCAAGTGTCAGCAAGCCGTGCTGAAACTAATCAGCTTAGGTGACAAGAGGAACATGGCCCCCAAGCTGTTGCAGGATCTGACAGAGCAGACCAACCTCTGACCTCGCCACTGAGCCTCCAACCGGGCATGGTCGTGTGTCACAGCGGCCGTAACCGGGTGGTGGCTCTGCAGCTCGGCAGCCTCACACACGTGCCATGCCTAGTCCACGTCTTCAATCTGGTGGTTCAGCGGTTTCTGAAAAACTACCACCACTAGTCTGTCCTGCTCAGCAAGGTGCGCCGCGTCTGCTCACATTTCCGCAAGTCCACCACGGATGCTGCCACCCCGAGGTGCCTGCAACATCAGTTTCAGCTGCCAGAGCCCCGACTGATGTGCGATGTGCCCACACGCTGGAATTCTATGCTGCACATGTTGGCCAGGCTGTACGAGCAGCGTAGAGCAATAGTGGAATACCAGCTGCAACACGGGTGGCGTAGTGGTAGTCCGCCTCCCCATTTATTTACTCAGAAGTGGGCATGGATGGCAGATATCTGCCAGGTTCTCAGAAACTTTGAGGAGTCTACCCAGATGGTGAGCTGAAATCATTAGCATTACCATCCAGCTGCTTTGCCTGCTGAGAAGTTTGTTGCAAAGCATAAAGGCCGATGCTTTGCGGTTGGAACAGGAGATGGGGGATGACAGTATGTCACTTGATAGCCAGACCACCCTAATGTCTATATCTCAGTGCGTTTTGGAGGAGGAGGGGAAGAGACAGCTGGGCACACTGCACAGGCTACCCATGCTGCTTGCCTCTCATCTGTTAAGCATGCATGTGGTGTAGAGGAGGAGGTTCATGAATGCGATCTTCCTAGTGAGGACAGCGATGTGTTGCGCACTGGTACCCTGGCACACATGGCTGACTTCATGTTAGGCTGCCTTTTTTTGTGATGCTCGTGTTAGACGCATTCTGACCAACAGGGGTTACTGGGTGTACACCCTTTTCAACCCACGGTATGAGGAGAACCTTTCCACTCTCATTCCCGAAGAGGAAAGGGGTTCGAGAGTGAGAGCCCTGGTGAACAAACTGATGGTAAACTTCCCATCTGACAGCGCTAGTGGCAGAAGGTGCAGTTCCAAGGGCCAAGTAGCAGGGGAGGCATGGAGATCAGGCAGCATGTCCAGCGCAGGCAGTGGAACACTCTTCAAGGCCTTTGCCAGCTTTATGGCTCCCCAGCAAGACTGTGTCACCACTCCCAAGTCAATGCTGAGTCGAAGGGAGCATTGTAAAAAGATGGTAAGGGAGAAAATACAAAGTGAACTGTACAAAACACAATAACAAAACACAGCAGGGAAGCTGACCAAAGAATAACGTCCGCCGTTAACGGGTAATTGACGGCAGAGAATAGCAGAAGCACCTTAACATCCAGCTGCAGAGCCATTCACCTGACAACCGCAAGGTGTTAAAAGAATTCTGTTTCCCCAACACGCGTACAATACTATATATAACAGCATACCAGCACGTAAACTAATTACATGGAGGACTTTGTGGTCAAGATGGGGAGAACTAGAGCAAAGCAAAATGAAACACCAGCTAAAGCCACGGCTAAAACACCAACAGAAAAAGAAATGACATCGTGCAAAAATCCCCCCTCTATGCCTCCCTCACTGCTAGACCAAGAAAATTTACCATCTCAAGACTATAAGGCCTTAGCGATTGAGGTGGCAAAGCTGATTGCTCCAGATATTCAAACTACACTGGCAAACACCGTGGTGGGCACCCTGCATGATCTCAGAGACGCGGTATCCCAACATGGCAACCGACTAGACGTAATGGAATACGGCATAGAGGCAATATCTTCAGAGCAGAGCGCCAACACCAAAAACGTAGAGAAACTGATGCGAGACAATAGACTGCTCTGGGACCGGTTAGAGGACCTAGAAAATAGATCTTGACGAAACAATCTACGTATTATCGGAATCCCAGAATCCTATCTACAAAAAGATCTACGCCAACTATGTGAATCAACGATTCCCAATATTTTGGGAATTTCCCAAATATGTAAGATCGAAAGAGCTCACCGTCTAGGCCCTGACAAGCGATCTGTGAACCCGAATAGTAACGCAAACGCAGCAACTAAAGCACGCCCGAGACCGACAATAGTAAAATACCTGGACTTCACAGATAAATCGCTAATCCTGCGCAATTTTAAAAGTCGCAACAACATACTAGAACTCGATGGCCACAAAATACTAATCTTTGCAGACTACTCAGCGGAAGTACAACGCAAGAGAAAAGAGTTCTCCCCAATATGCTCAGAACTCTACAAGAAAAAATTAAAGTTTGCACTGCTCTACCCGGCGATATTGAAAGTATTCTATACTAATGGAGATACTCTCATTTTCCATGATCCGAGGAAAGCAGAACAAGTACTACTCTCCCCAAGAGCAAGAAAAACACCGGAAAAGCAGAAGAACCACGCAAGCCCGACGACAGAGGAAAGCAGCCACGGACAAGCTGACAAACCAAACCATTCGCCAACATCAGAAGAAACGACAACAACAAGAGAACCTCGTCGCAAGAACACAGCAACGTCTGACCCACCACCGTGAGATCGTCAGCCGTGAGTACGAAAACGCACGAGAGACATTTCAGAGACACTTCAAGAGCAGAGAATCTTTGATTTAGAATATTTGATATAGAGTGAAATTTAATCGGTTTGCAGATAGTATGCTATTATGCTATAGTTAAAAATGTTATAGAATGTAATAGAGCAAGATAATAGAAAATGCTGGAGCGGAAAGAAAGAATACATTTATGTATGTATATATTTGAATGAAACTGTTTTCGTTCCATTCCACTATGTGACCCACGTAGGAGCAAGGAATAGGAATAAGAAAAAGCACAGCCGACATCGCACGGCTGCAAGTAAATCTTGTCCACGAAAACTGCTCACGAAGTGGAATTGAAGGAAGTCAGCTTATGCACTCTCTCTAGGGAGGTACGCAAGGCGTTGTACCCTAAGGGAGAAAGCATAATACTCCTCCCCTGGTGCCCGACTAACTGCTATCCCAACATTAACCATTAGACGCAGGGGGAAGGACACCAGAGAGAAGGAAAAGGTTAACCTCAGTTAAAAGTTAAGGTTTATAAGTGAGGACTCGTTGACGTAGCCAGGGGAAAGCAGCCCACGTAACAATTAGATAGAAGCACAAAACAACACAAAAAATGAAAATTATAACGTGGAATGTTAAGGGTCTAAGATCGCCCCACAAACGAACGGCAGTTCTCCGACATCTCAAAAGACTTAAAACAGATATAGCACTAGTCCAAGAAACTCACTTAACCCAAGAAGATTTTTTCCGTATGCGAAAGCTATGGGTAGGGGAAGTATATGGATCACCATCAGTGCAATCGAAAGCAGGGGTGCTGATCCTTATTAGAAACGGCTTAAACCTTGAGGTGCAGGATCAATGGAGCGACACAGAGGGGAGGATTGTAAACCTACATATAAAAATAGGATCGGAGAGATTTAGTGTTTACAGTATGTACGGACCGAACTCAAACAATAAACAATTCCTAACAAAACTATCCGACAGACTACTTACAGACACAGAACCCCATAAAGTAGTGGGAGGAGACTTTAACGCGACAATTAAAGCATCAGAAGACCAGCGCAACCAGAACAACAAGGGAGATAGTAACAGACGCCAAGACACCAATTTAACGAACTTTATGGACAACGTTAGGTTCAAAGATATATGGAGGGAACTTAATCCAGAGGGGCGCGAATATACACACTTCTCACATGCGCATTCTTCATGGTCTAGAATAGACTATGTATTCACAACACCCCAGCTAGTTTCTAGAACATCTAACATCACCATAGGAGAAATGATAATTTCGGATCACGCTCCTGTGATATGGTCCCTAAACGAGCAAACACCAAGGGGAACGGACTATATATGGAGCTTCCCAACATTTCTGATAGAAGACGAAACCTTTTGTGCGTCACTAAAAGGATGGTGGCTGGAATATATGTCCGATAATGAACCACATACGAGCAACCCCCAACTGTTGTGGGATGCGGCCAAAGCAGTGATAAGAGGCAGAATAATAGCCTACGTAATCTCCCTTAAAAAGAAAATCAAGGACAAAATAAACAACTACAGTAAACAACTACGGGAAACATACACACAATTTCAAGAGAAGCCAAATGAAAGTAACAAAAAAAAAATGGAAGTCAGCAAAAGAATCCTATGAGACATGGCTCCATAAAAGAGAACAAATGCTATACACACGGAAAGAAGCAAAGCTATTCAAATATGGAAACAAAGCAGGGAAAATAATGGCTAACTTGGCAAGGGGACCGTCTCATAGGAACAATATAGTGGGCCTAAAAGACAATGCAGGGAAAACACAAAACCACCCACAAAAAATTAACCAACTATTCTTTGACTTTTACTCCAAACTCTATTCCCACACGCAGATAGACAAGGACCCCAAATTAGACCATTTTATAAACATAAACTGGCCTACAGTGTCAGAAGACCAAAAAACAGAACTAAACGAGCCCATAACTATAGCAGAAATCAAAGAAAATATATCGAAATTGGGAAATAACAAAGCCCCTGGCCCAGACGGCTATACAGGTGAATTTTTCAAAGTACTAAAAGACCAGACTGCCCCAATACTGGAATCTCTATTCAATGGATACATGAAAGACAGCCCCATCCCTTCTGAGATGAATACAGCACATATCAAATTACTACCCAAACCGGGAAAAGACCCAACAGATGTAAAATCATATAGACCAATATCTCTAATCAATACAGACCTGAAGTTGATGGCCAAAATCATGGCCGACCGCTTAGCCGGACTTATGCCCCAATTAATCTCCCCGCTACAAGCTGGCTTCACAAAAGGACGATCAGCCATCACTAATATACGAAAAATACTGACAATACTAGACGAAATTAAAATACACCCTCTGCTCCATCCCTCACCAGCCTTCTTGGCAATAGATGCAGAGAAGGCTTTTGATAACGTCCTATGGCCTTGGCTAAAGGCAGTAATGGACAAAATGAAGTTCGGGGGCCCCTTCTGCACATACCTATGGAACCTATATTCCACACCACAAGCACAAGTATACACACCAGGTTTCTTATCACAAAAATTCCCTCTACAGAAAGGCACCAGACAGGGGTGCCCCTTATCCCCACTCCTATTCAATTTAGCAATAGAGCCCCTAGCAAGAACCTTAGAAAGCTCCATAGAGATTGAAGCGATCAAAATCGGGAACAAAACAATCAAAACCATGCTATTCGCGGACGACATACTGATAGCGCTAGGGCGTCCACATACAGACCTACATAAAGTCTTTAACCCACTGAAAACATTTGAGGAAAAATCAGGGTTCAAAGCCAACACCACAAAATGCGACTTGATAGATATCTCACCACGAGGCAAACTAACAGACTCAACCTTCAAAGACTGCCCAGTAAACATAGTCAAAAATAGTATCAAATAGTCAAAAATAGTATCAAATACTTGGGGATACATATAGGAAAAAGACCAGAATCAATATACTCATTAAATTCCCCTCCTCTGATAGCCAAAATAGTTAAGGAACTAGACAAATGGAGCAACTTACCACTCTCCTTGATAGGCAGATCCCATCTAATCAAAATGATAAGCTTCCCAAGAATGTTATACCCATTACAAACAATTCCCCTCCTACTACAAAGACGAGACCTGGAAAAACTCCATAAAGCGTTCACAACCTTTCTGTGGTCAAGAAAAAAACCACGCATCGCACTTAAAAAATTGATGCTTCCTAAAAGTGAGGGAGGCTTAAACTTCCCCGACATTAGACTATATAATATAGCAAGCATTATGAGACACTCCCTGGATTGGCTAAAGGGAACTAGCAACTTCTCCAACTACGACCTTGAATCAGAGCTATTCGCCCCATGGAGCCTAAATGCACTTTTACATACCAGCTTCTCCAAACTCCCAATAGAAAGCAAACATTCGGTCATGGCCAAAGACACCATAGCAGCGTGGAAGATAACCCGTAAATTATACGACTTGCCATTTAAAGTATCCAAGCACATGGAATTATGGAAGCATCCCGAATTTAAAGAAGGCAGGGAAAATAAAATGTTCAAAATGTGGCAAAACAACGGTATCCTAAATACCCAGCATCTTATGCACCCGGACACCCCAAGGTATAAAAACTTCAAGGAGCTGAGTGAGGAATATAACCTACCGTCATCACATTTCCTTCCATATGCACAAGTGAAAAATTTTCTACGAAATAGACTAGCTGATGCTTCAAAAGAGGCAATCACTAACCCCATAGACACTCTTGCCAACAACCATGCCTATAGAAACTCAATTTCTACAATATACGCTAGGATCAGGGAAGTAGGGGGGAAAGACAAGAGCTCGAGCATATTTAAATCATGGACCCGTGAATTACAAGACCCTGACATACAAGAGTTGAAGGCTGGAACTCAGTAAGAAAAGCGATACTAAACTAAAGGTGGAGGGAAACCTATTTCAAAATAATACACAGGGCAATATACGGATTTGACAAATCCCAAAGCTCCAACGGCCCGACGAGACTACAGGCGTGCCCGAGATGTGCGGCACCCAAGTCTAACTTCCTGCATGGCATTTGGCACTGCCCAAAAATTAAAACGTTCTGGGCAGAGATCCAAAAACTGATACAAGAAGTAGGCGGACAACCCCAACCTCTACAGCTTACGCCACAAACATTCATACTACATATAATACCAAACCAGACAAAAAAAACTACACTATCCCACACCATACTCCTGATTAGCAAAAGATGCTTACTCAATAATTGGCTACAAAGCGACCCACCGGGAGTAGGAGTGGTCATACAGCAAGTAAAACACCTCCTTAAAATGGAAAGAATTGAAATAGAACGCAAGGTGGAATCTCAAGCCAAAAAGTTTTTTGAGAAATGGAGGGAATTCATCGAGAAATTCCTCGACCCCAACGAAATCAAGGAATGCATGATGCAATTCACTAACACTACTTGGTATTACAGCCAGAAAGATATGAACAGATTAGGAGTATTAGAGATATCGTAGGAGAAGCCGACTACCAAAGATCTAGACTAGAGAAAGATAAACGTCACGGAAAATGTGACACCGTCAACGAGTCCCAACAGTTCAACAGTTCAATATTTTAATGCTTAAAGGAGATGTCCCGCGCCGAAACGGGTTTTTTTTTTTTTAAACCCCCCCCCCGTTCGGCGCGAGACAACCCCGATGCAGGGGTTAAAAAAACCACCCGCACAGCGCTTACCTGAATCCCGGCGGTCCGGCGTCTTCATACTCACCTGCTGAAGATGGCCGCCGGGATCCTCTGTCTTCATGGACCGCAGGGCTTCTGTGCGGTCCATTGCCGATTCCAGCCTCCTGATTGGCTGGAATCGGCACGTGACGGGGCGGAGCTACACGGAGCCCCATAGAGAAGAGGAGAAGACCCGGACTGCGCAAGCGCGGCTAATTTGGCCATCGGAGGGCGAAAATTAGTCGGCACCATGGAAACGAGGACGCCAGCAACGGAGCAGGTAAGTATAAAACTTTTTATAACTTCTGTATGGCTCATAATTAATGCACAATGTACATTACAAAGTGCATTATTATGGCCATGCAGAAGTGTATAGACCCACTTGCTGCCTCGGGACAACCCCTTTAAATGTTTTTTTTTTTTTGATAAAAGCTATAAGACAAGAGAGAGGAGACAATAAAGAAAAAGGAAAAGATTACACATGGGAATGAGATAAATCTGAATTATCAGTAAGAATACAAAATAGAATACGCATAAAAACCTTTTCTTTGTACGAAAACAAGTTTATTAGAGAAACTCTTTTTGTATAAGTTGTTACCGCAAAGACAGAGGAAGTAGAAATGTACACCCATGTATGTAATCTATGAAAATGCAAATAAAAAAGAGTTTACAAAAAAAAAAGATGGTAAGGGAGTACGTAGCCGATTGTACCACTGTCCTCCGTGATGCCTCTGCTCCATACAACAATTGGATGTCAAAGCTGAACACGTGGCACAAACTTGCGCTTTTAGCCCAGGAGTTGCTGGCCTGCCCTGCCGCTAGCGTCTTGTCAGAGAGGGTGTTTAGTGCAGCTGGGGAAATCATCACGGATAAGCGAACCCGCCTGTCAACTGCTAGTGCCGACATGCTTTCACTTATAAAGATGAACAAAGGCTGGATTTCCCCAGACTTCTTTTCTCCATCGGCAGAGAGCAGCGGAACCTAATGATTCTTTTCGCTGCAACCGGATAAATAAGCATTCTCTATCACCGGAAAAAAGGGGGAATTAGCTTTGTCAATCGCTCTCGGATATTACTACTCCTCCTTCTCCTAAAACAGCATTTTATCACGTTAAACTGCCAATTTTTCTGTGGCCTAAAAGGCTCAGCTTATAATTTTTTTACAATTTTTCAAAGTTTCAAAAGTATTGATACTTTAACAGAAATCAATTTTTTTCACAGGGCTGCCTCCAGGCTCTGTTACAAATTAAGCAACACCTTCCCTCGCGGTTGCACAATTTTTCAGTGGTACTCTTGTACTCTTGGTACACCAATTTTTCTAGCCCTCACCTATAATGTTATCTAACTAATTTTTTTTTTAACTTTGCTACAGAAATGTTACTGGGGTCTGTCCATACCTTTGCTAAAGAAATGTTACTGGGGTTTGCCTATACTTTTACCACAGAAATGTTACAGCGGTCTGCCTATATTTTTACTACAGGAATGTTACAGGGGTCTGCCTATACTTCTGCTACAGAAATGTTACAGGGGTCTGCCTATACTTCTGCTATAGAAATGTTACAGGGGTCTGTCCATACTTTTGCTATAGAAATGTTTCTGTCGTCTGCCTATACGTTTGCTACAGAAATGTTACTGGAGTCCGCCTATCCTTTTACTACAGAAATGTTAAAGGGGTCTGCCTATACTTCTGCTACAGAAATGTTACTGGGGTCTGCCTATACCTTTGCTACTTGAATGTTACAGGGGTCTGTCTATACTTCTGCTACAGGAATGTAACTTGTGTCCGCCTATACTTTTACTACATGAATGTTACAGGGGTCTGCCTATACTTTTACTACAGGAATTTTACTGGGGTCTGCCAATACTTTTACTACTGAAATGTTACTGGGGTCTGCCTATACTTCTGCTACAGGAATGTTACTGGCGTCCGCCTATGCTTTTCCTACAGAAATGTTACAGGGGTCTGCCTTAACTTTTGCAACAAAAATGTTACAGGGGTCTGTCTATACTGTGGGTGCACAAAGACTTCCCATCGTGGTGTTTTGCCTATCTGGCACAAATGTACTAACTGACTAGGGCAGAAATGTGGGCCGAGGGGGTGAAACTCTGCCATGTTTGGGCACTCTGATTCCTTCCTGTGTAATACCATCTTTGTGCACTGACAGCATAGGTAAGTCCAAGGAACTCAAAGATTTTCTCTTGCGATCTTGAGCTATCTGACACTTACACAGAATGAATTGTGTGGGGACACATGGATTTCCCATTGCTATGCAACTTAGGGCACCTTGTTATGCCACCTCCTTCTCCTGCTTGGGTGTGAGCTGAGGTGGAGGTCCCTGGCAGCGTGAAACTGCCTTGTTTAGGTGCTGTGATTTCTTTATGTGTAATACTTTCCTTGGGTTCCTTTGGCTGGCCTATGCTGTGGGTGCACAAAGACTTCCCATAGCGCTGTTTTACCTGTCTGGCACAAAAACACTGACTGACTTGGGTAGGGTGCAGAGTGCAGATGGCTTTTTCTATTGCATCTGTGACACCTACACAGAATGAATAGCATGTGGACATTGCTATGCAACTCAGGGCACCTTGGGTCACACAAGGTGGAGGCTGGTACCGAGCCTGACCTAGGACCCGTTCGCATGCTTCCCACACAGAGTATTGCGGGTCCTACCTCAGTCATGATTTCTTGGGCTATTTATGCCACCTCCTCCTCCTGCTTGGGGTCTGGGGATCTGCGTTGGCCTGCATAGATTATCTGTCGTGCTACAAATTACCACTGTTATCCGAGATACAGGATTTGAGCATTCACAGGGAGCGTTAGTGATTTCATGAGACTTTCACAGGGTTACTGTGGTGGTTACTTTTGCGACACCTCCTGCTTCAAACCAATCTTTGGTGTTAGTATGTGCTGCTGCATTGTCGAGATGTGTAGAAGTGCTGGCACCTGAGTCCCCTTTATGCCCACCTTTGTGGCTCCTGACAATTTTGTGATGGAGGTGTTACGGAATTGGAATGATGATCGTACGTCAATTTATCATTAATTCTCAACAGCATCGTGGGCTATCGCCCACACTTTCAAAGAGGGTCACTGCCTGGCCCTGCCAACCCTCTGCAGTGTGTGCCTCCAGTTCCTCCTCATCGCATACGCACTTAGAAATAGACATGAGGGTGGTATAGCTATGAAGCGAACATTTGGCATGAGACAAGCTGAAAACTGAGCAGAAAAAAATGTGTGTGCGCTATGGACGCAGGGTCGTGTGTGTGTGTGGGAGGGGGGGGTGGACTGCAATGCCAGCATGTAACCCAGGAGAAGAGGCAGCAGTGTCACCCGCAGGCAGTGATTGTCGTTGGTTGCAGGTAGTGTGGTGCTTAGCTAAGATGTGCCAGCGCATGTGCCTTGCTAATGAGAGTTTGTCCGAAGTAAATTGTTAGGGGGGTAAGCGCCAGACTCTTGCCCCCATTTTGGCTTAATAGTGGGACCTGGGAGCCTGGGATGCAGCCATGCATGCTGCCCCTGCCCTTCTCTATCCATTTCTTTTGCGTTTTCATGACTTTCTGATGTTTTCTGGTGTTTCACAAGTCATCAGGTATGCGGAGCATCGGTCCTATACAAAAATGCACGAGTCGACTATTGACATCAATAGGGTTTATTACTCGAATCGAGCTCTCGAGTATTATGAAAAGTTCGACTCGAGCAACGAGCACCCAAGCATTTTGATGCTCGCTCATCTCTAATAATTAACATTGCCAGAAACATTGCTTATTTGCTGACTTCAGGAGTTAAACTTTATAAAGCGCCCTCTTAATTGCAAGAAAGTTCATTCAAATGTGTGCTATCCATTTTGTTTTATTCTTGGATTACTTGAGCCATTGACGGTGTGGCTTTAGATTAAGCACCATGCAGATTTCATACTTGGAGGTGCTACAGTGGGAGTTAATTCTTCTAAAACCAGGTCTTGGTGGATTCTGAAGTATGCTTGGGATCAATGTCTCTAATGCATCTAATTCCTCCATAAACTAGAGAGCTATACACATGGAACACCAAAAACAGGTGAACTGCATACCAGTCTCAACTGGGACTCACAGGCAGACATAATTCCCAGACTGACAAATGACCCAAAACACTTATCTAGGATACCAGCATGCATACACTGATGGAATAGATTAGGTATGTGATATTGGTTCATTTTTTGGCCAAAACACCTAAGCCCATGAGCCCGCTTCAGGGGGCCTCGTTGTCTTGTGGTTCTATACTCTAACAAGACAGCAACCACGTGAAACCTGCCTGTATGCAGGATGATCCCCTCTGGAACCTAGGGACTTACCTCACCCTAGATGGTAAACGGTCCAAGCAGCACAGGACACAGTTCACACGAACACACCAGGGATTGTATACTACACATAACACCATTTACACTGAACAGGACTCCCATGTCCAGCCACCTGCAGGGACATTCAGTACATGTCACTGTACACACCTACACAACAATATACTTTAATGCATATACCAGGGTAGTGGGCAACCAGCATCCTCTAGAAAGAGAGGCTGGTTTATATGTACAGCAGACCAGTGGGGATAGGCTGGTTGGAGAACACCACATCCAGCTAGCTCAATAATCCCACACCTGTGGAATTGTGCTCCAGTAAATCCATAGAACTACAGGTCCCAGAAACACAACCTGTCAGTTGGAAGGTCAAATGATGTCCACACTTCAGCTTCCTCACAGAAAGCATGAAGTTTTGCTTCCAGGATTTCTTGATACTTGAAATCCATCTTGCCTTCCACACATTGCAGGTTTCCAGTGGTAGAGGAAGCAAATCATCACCGAGCCATCGCCATGCTTCACTACATGCAGGGTGTTCTTTTTAGCGTAAGCTTCATTCTTCCTCCTCCAGTTTTAGGGCTCCCACCCACTAGCGTTTTTTTACTGCGAAATTCGCAGCATTTTTTTTTCTGCAGGGGTCTTTGGGCTATGGGATTTGTAAAGCTAAAATCGCGATTGCGCAAAATCGCGATTTCGCGGTAAATCGCGATTTTGCGCGATCGCGATTTTAGCTTTACAAGTCCCATAGACCCCCTGTAGAAAACAAAAAACGTGCGAATTTCGCAGTGAAAAAAAACGCTGGTGGGTGGGAGCCCTTAGAGGAGCATTAAGGCCTTCAGTGTTTAGTGTTTGCTTTACTCTGCAAGCAGAATCCTAATTGTCTGCTGCCACGACATCTTGCTACAGATCTTTTGGAGTCATTGGAGAGTTTTTCACAATCTGCCTCCTCGGGAATCTGGTGGTAGCCAGTGATCACTCCCTCTGTACGCCAACACATCCTCCAAAATACAAGGTCTTTCACGGCTGCACTGAATTGAAAAAAAAAAAAAAGGAATGACCAGTGTAGCACAAAAGAGGAAATGATTTAGTGGTTCTTAAGGCTAAAATTAGCTAAGTCACCAAGAGGTTAAATATGTACTTAGGGCAACTGAATTATGTGCCAAATATATTCATTAGAGAGAAATATTTAAAAAGAACAATAAAACTTTTCAGGATGGTTTTTGCGAATGTATTTTTTTCCTATTTTAATGTAATAATATGCCAGACTGAATTTGTGGGCTTTTGGGGAATATAACTCTGGCTGTTGAAGCCTGGATCTAAATGAGGTCCCAGAACTGCGGTAATGTCATCAGTATTCTCAAAATCCACAGAAATATCACTTATTAATACTAATATTACTAGAAATCGTCTTTTCTGCAGTTATTATAGTAGCAAAGTATCATTAAAGGTGGTTTCCTCTTGTTTAGATCCCAGTATCCCGCTGTTCCAACCAATGTCCACCTGGAACAAGGAAAAAGACAAGACAAGAAACAATCCATGCCTGCTGCTATCATTGTGACAAATGTTCAGAAGGAGAGATATCCAATATAACCGGTATATGAGGCTAAAGTGAAGATATCATGTGTAGTGATGATTGATATGATGATACTTTTCCCAGTATCACATGGTCATTGTATATGTACATATTCTGGTGGATGGAATACAATAGACAAATCCTGTTAGGTTCTTATATTCTCCATGAATAATTCTCTCTATAGGTAAACTAACACAAATGCATCATAAAAGGATCAACCACTGCAATGTACTATACCAGTACTATAATTGATGCATTATGGGTGGAGGACCCAATTACAGATTTTGCATGTGGGCCCAGCAGTCACAAGTTACACCACTGTACATGTATATAATTGGAGGCTGAACCCTCATTTCCTCTGGTTGAGCTGAGGAACCTTGATCCGGCACTGACAATATTATGTTCTTGCTACTTTTAGATGCTGATAACTGCATTAAATGTCCAGATGATGAATGGTCAAATGAAAAGAGAGACCAATGCCAACCTAAAATCATAGAATTCATCTCTTATCACGATGACACAATTGCTGCAGTTTTCTCATCTCTTTCAATCTTTGGCTGTCTTATAACTAGTTTGGTACTTGGAATATTTATTTACTACCGGGACACTCCTATTGTTAAAGCTAATAACCGAAACCTGAGTTATCTCCTCCTGGTCTCCATCATCCTGAACTTCCTCTCCATATTCCTGTTTCTTGGTCGTCCTATCGATGTAACTTGCAGATTACGTGAGACCACTTTTGGAATCATCTTCTCAATAGCCATTTCTTCACTTCTTGCCAAGACTGTTATGGTCTGTGTTGCATTTAAATCCACTAAACCTGGAAGCCCTTGGAGAAAATGGCTTAGTGTGAAGCTGCCCTATACCATAGTGTTATTGGGTTCATCTATTCAGGTTGTTATCTGTTTGATCTGGTTATCAATCTCTCCCCCATTCCAAGACCTGGACACTCAGTCTTATCCTGGTAAGATTATCATTCAGTGTAATGAAGGTTCTGTTATTGGATTCTACTCTGTATTGGGGTATATGGGGCTCCTGGCAGCAGTGAGCTTTGTTCTGGCTTTCATGGTGAGGACATTACCTGACAGTTTTAATGAGGCCAAGTACATCACCTTCAGCATGCTGCTGTTCTGCAGTGTCTGGATCTCCATGATCCCAGCTCATCTGAGTACCAGAGGGAAATACATGGTGGCAGTGGAGATATTTGCAGTAATGGTGTCCAGCGCTGGACTTTTAGCTTGTTTTTTTTTCCCAAAATGTCATATAATTTTGTGTAAATCTGAAATGAATAAAAAAACCTTCATATTTAGTAAGAATATCTAGAAATATCTGCAAAATCCCAATGTTTCCTGCTAATAATGATAAATGATGTATATCAACCATGTAGAAAGTACATATATGAAATAGTATGGATTTACATATAAAAAAGCTAAAACTATTACAGACTTCTGATTAGGAAATACAAACATATAAGATTTATTAAAATTCTAATTACATGATGCAGAAAATTATAATAAATATGTTGCAGTTATTGATATGTAACCTTTGTCAAATTACTAAGCAAAGGAAATAGTATAGGTAACCCAAATAGACTTTACTATAAATTTTTGGGCCAAGTGTATTTTGTAAACTACCTTCTATATGTCATGTGGTGTTACAGATTTTGTCTAACTACAATTATTTGGAGCTGTTTTTAGACCTCAGGCAACTTATCCATCCACAAGATGAGAATAATGTGTCAGAGTAGATCATGAGGACAGCTGATGTTGAGTCACACATTTTTTTTTACCTGAGCTAGCATGAGAGGGGTATAGAGAAATGTAGTGAAGTCTGACAGTGAGAATTTACTCATTTTTAAATACGTTTATATAAAACACAGAAAACATATTAATTTTTAGCTGTTACATATAACAATGCCACCTCAGTTGCATTCTTGAGATGTTTGATCCAGCAGTACAGTGCTACCAGTCTAAAAAGTCTTACTTATCCCTCCGTGGTGGTCCATGACAGTGATGGTCACAGTTCTTCAATATTAGCACAAAACATTAATAAGAGGCCTTATAAGTATTAGTGGTGTCCCAAGAATGGTTCACACAGAGTTACCATGACAGAGATACATCAAAGTGCCCTTAAACACTACAGGTCATAGTACCCACTAACATAGTACTTTCCACAGTGTCTCATGAATGCTAGTCCCTCATTAATGCCAGTCACAGTTCTTCAATGAATAAGTCTGTATGAGTCAGAAACTCCTCATGACAGGTCGCTCAAGAAGACTGTAAGGGAGGCAATAAGTGAAACAAATTAAGTATTTAAATTACTAAAACAAATAGACTGAAGAAGTGCTAAAAACATACAGGAAAAAAAACAAAGTAAGAAAGAGAAAAAAAAATTAAAAGGAAGAGGCAGAGATACTGATTACCAAAGAGAGCAAAAATAACCCTCAACTATTTTTCTCAAGTCGTCTCCACGACAGCACCACCTGAGAGATAGGCTCCTCCTGGTTGGACAGGAACACACCAAGAGGTTAAAAAGCTCCCCCCTTTCCCACCTTCCTCAGTGTCTTCCTGTCCAGGAGGCAGGATCCCCAAGAGGTGCTGGTTGAGATGCTAGCATGAAGACCACTTACAGCGTATCGGAGGGCAGTGGGTTTGCCTGTCCTCCCTTCCGGATGAATGACTCCCCGGACGCCACATGAGGTAGTATCCCCCGGGCCAGGTTCCTCCTGCGGCAGCCCATGGGGGGGTTCAAAGCGGGAGCCCCAGTCCTCCTCCTCCAGTATAGGACGGGGCGCGGCGCTCCTGGAGTCCCTTTGACGCATCAGAGGGGGGCGGGGCACCGCGTCACGTGTCCAGCGTGGTGACGTCATCACGCAAGCATTGCGGGATGCGAAGAGGGGGTGGGGCTTGGTGCGGAAGTGCCAAATTTGAAAATTTAAATGGAGGAAAGGAACCAGGGTGAACAGAAGAGTTGTAAGGTAAGCTATCGCTATCAGGCTGGCTTAAGATTGCTCCTAAGTGTATGTAGCACTGATATCACAGATGAGTGTTCCAGCAATGGACATTGCTGAGACCTCAGCCACAGCGGGTGCCGCAAGTAGCCAGTGCGGCAAAATGTTATGCAAAAGATCCAATGTATAAATGTTTGGAATGTTGCATTCTTATCCGCGAAAACTCTGTTTGGCTGCTAGGGGGATAAAAAAGACGCCCCTCCCAGAACAAAACCCAAAAAGTGTGCAGAGTGCGGGTCAAGGCTGCCAGCTACGTACGAGAGGCCTCTATGCAAGGCATGTGTAGCCAGGCTGGTTAAGGAGGAATCAGGGGGATTCCTGGAAGACGTCAGGAAGCTGGTTAAGGAGGAGGTGCAATCAGTGCTGACGTCGAAAATAGCGCCACCAGCGTGGGCATCCAGGGCTAAGCGCCATAAAACGGCATATAGCCCGGAAGAACTTTCAGACTTTGAAAGCTCAATCGGGCTAGAGCAGGAAGAACCAGTGCCAAAAGAGTCCTAAGATGATGAAGACTATAAAAATATTTATTCCACCAAGAAGACTTAGTGGAGCTCATTAAGATGGAGGAATCCAGAGAACCGTGTACTATACAGGACGAGATATTTGGGGGACTAGGGGAAAGATGTAGACACACCTTCCCAGTCCATAATAACACTTCTAAAATGATTCAAAAGGAATGGAAAAAGCCCGATGCGGGATCCTTCTCCACTGGGGGAGTTAAAAGAAGATACCCATTTCAGGGCGAGGTGTGCGCGAGCTGGTAAGAAGTACCCAAGGTGGATGTCCCGGTGGCCAAGGTGGCTAAAAGAATGGCCCTGCCCTTCGAGGATGCCATGCAATTGAAGTATCCAATGGATTGGAAGGCTGAAGGCCTCTTGAAAAGGTCGTGGTAGGCAGCAGCAAACCTACTCAGACCAGTGGTCGCAGCCACTTGCGTGACCAGGACCCTAGGAGTGTGGTTGGAGCAGCTGGAGCTCCATATTCCAAACAAAACTCCGAGGGAGCAGATTATAAACTCTCCCCTATCCTAAAGATGGCAACTAACTTTTTGGCGGACGCATCGGCAGAGACAGTAAAGGTCTCAGGAAAAGCCACAGCCCTGTCTAATTCTGCCAGAAGGGTCTTATAGCTAAAGTCCTAGTTGGGCGATTTAGCCTCTAAAAACAAGCTGTGTTCTCTTCCATTCCATGGGCAGTTTCTCTTTGGCCCATACCTCGAGAAGGTGGCCGACAGGAAGAAGGGATTCCCAGAGGAAAGGCAACAGAGGAGGACCTTTTTTGGGCCGCAGTGCAACAGCCCGAATCTTATCGAGGCAAAGACAAGACAGGCCGCTGGAGTTACCCCAAGACTGGTAGAGGGAGAAATTTCCTCTTCAACCCCCACGGGGGTGATCCAACGAAACAGAGACCCGGACGCCATCCCAGTGGGGGCAAGGCTGGGGAGCTTTGCGGATCGATGGGCGCATGGATCCCAAAAATCATACAGCAGGGATAACAAATAGAAAATATGTCACCACAAGGGGCTCAGCACAACAATTACGCCTACTACAACAGAGCGTTCGGGAACTACAAGATTCAAACGCAATATCCTCTGTACCTCAGAATGAAGAGACCCGGGGCCACTACTCCAGGCTCTTGCTGATAAGAAAACCTTGCTGGAAATCTTGCATGATAATAAACCTGAAGCCTCTGAACGCCTTAATCAAATACCGAAAATTCAAGATAGAGTCAATCTCCTCAACAGTAAAGCTGATAACCAAGGGAGCCTGTATGGCGTCTATAGATCCAAAAGTCGCATACTTCCATGTGCCGATCCACAAGGATTCTCAAAAATACCTGAGGTTCGAGTTAGATATGGGTAGAAGAACAAGTCACCTGATTTCCCTTCGGGATCCCCTCAGCGCCCCGAATCTTTACAAAAATCATGGCAGAGGTAGCTGAAAGAAATCCATCCTGATAATACCCCATCTGGACGGCATCCTCATTGTAGCAGAGTCCAGAGAGCTCCTAACAGAACACCTGGCGACGGTGCTCGATCAACTCCAATTCCTAGGATGGATAATAAACTGGGAGAAATCCAGTTTAGATCCCAGCAAAGGAAAAGTATTCCTGGGCATAACGCTCGACTAGGAATCTCAGTGCTCCTTCCTTCCCGAGATAAAAATACAAAAGGTCCGTCAGCTGATCAAAACCTTTCTGCGGAGATGGTCATGTACAGTCCGGGAGGCCATGCCTCTCCTAGGAAGCCTGACATCATGCCTCCCGGGGGTAGCGTGGGCCCCAGCTCACACCAGAGCCCTGCAGATCGCAGTCCTTTCAGTCTGGGACAGAAGACAGTCCTCCTTAGGGACAAAGATGCTCATCCAAAACTCAGTGAAGTTATCCCTGCATTAGTGGACATCCCCAGTGAACCTGCGAAAGGGAGTCCACTGGATAGAGAACCCAGCCACACACACATTACGACAGAAGCAAGTGACTGGGGAGCGCACGTGGGAGGCCAACTTCTTCAGGGTCCCTGGCCACAGGAGATAAAAGGCCAATCCTCAAATTACAGAGCACTGCAGGCGGTTTGGAAAGTCCTACAACAATGGCGGTCACCCACATTCGGCGGCAGGGGGGCACGAGGTCACCCGCTCTACAGAGCATCTCGCAGAAAATCTTCCGCTGGGCAGAAGGCCGGGTCCTCTCAATTCTGGCAACACATCTAAAGGGGGTGCTGAACCAGAGGGTAGATTGTCTCAGCAGAAGGCGGATAGACCCAGGAGAGTGGTCTCTTTCTCAGGAGGCTTCAGAATCCTCACAAGCAGGTGGGGTCCCCGACAACTGGATCTATTTGCAACCAGGGAGAATGGCAAGGTGAAGAACTTCTTCTCCCTCAGACCAGGGGACCGGCCAACAGCAATAGACGCCCTAAGCCAGGACTGGGGAAAAAGGCTTGTGTACGCCTTTCCTCCAATACCGCTGATAAGAGTCTTGCAACATTTCAGATCACAGATATACACACTAATCCTGGTGACCCCCTTCTGGCCAAAGAGAAGCTGGTTTGGTCTTCTGAAAACTCTGTGCCTCCAGGACCCAGTCATCCTTTTGGCTCAATTACGACCTAGGTCCACAAATATATTTCCGGACTGGAATCTGAATTGGGTACTGAGGATTATGTCAGCAGAGCCCTTCGAACTGATTGAGGCACTGCCAATAAGGATGCTCACGATTAAAATAGTCTTACTGGTAGCCATTACCTCAGAAAGACGAGTTAGTGAATTACAGGCCCTGTCTATTCGCTACCCATTCCTTAAAATCACGGACACAAAGCTAGTGTTTAAAACAGAGCCAGCCTTTATGCCAAAGGTGGTGTCACCTTTCCATAGATCTCAAAACGTAGTGATCCCCTCATTCTTCAATAGACCTAAAGACGACGGAGAATAAGCCCTAAACTTCGGCCCAAAAAAAAAGGGAACAAAGCGGCAAAGAGCTTCATAGCCAGGTGGATCCACCTGGCTATTACATCCTATAGGGCCCTGGGGAAAGAAGTCCCCTCGGTTCTTAAAGCCCACTCCACAAAGGCAGTAGCATCTTCATGGGCCGAGCATAGTTCAGCATCCTTTGAGCAGATATGTAAGGCCGCAGTTTGGAAGAACCGCACACTTTAGTTAAACATTACAGGGTAAAGGTGCAGCAAGACGAGGACATGGCTTTTGGCTGCAAGGTCCTCTCGGCGGCAATCCCACCCTAGATAAATTTTAGTTGGTACATCTCAGGTGGTGCTGTCATGGAGACGACTTGGGAAAAAGGTGATTATACCTACCCGATAATAGGTTTTCCAGGAGTCTCCACGACAGCACCCATACATTCCCTCCAAAAAAAAAAAATACCAGTTAGGTAAAGATTTAGGTTAAGCTCCTACCCCCGGCAATTCGTTAGAAACCACTGAGGAAGGTGGGAAAGGGGGGGCTTTTTAACCTCTCGGTGTGTTCCTGTCCAACCAGGAGGAGTCTATCTCTCAAGTGGTGCTGTCGTGGAGACTTCTGGAAACCCGATTATCAGGTAGATATAATCACCTTTTTCAGTTATATTAACAGTAAAAGGATTTGCACTGAAAGCACTAGCCCTTTAAAAACAATGCAGGAGAAACCATATGAGATAATGGGTGAAGGCAAATCTATTAAATATTTTGTTTCTTAAGTATATTCACAAAAGAAAAAGAAATGTTGCATGAGATGCAAGAGGATAAAGTAAACTGCTCACTAAATATCACCTGCCCAACATAGGAGGAGAAGCTGTGCTGGTTAAAAAAGATTAAAATTGACAAATCGCTGGGTCCAGCTGGAATACACTCAAGGATTGTAAGGGAATTAAGTGACATAATAGAGGCCAACAAGTCTCACTTCAATATTTGGAAAAATATTCAAGGGGTTTCTGAGAGATGTCATCTTGGAATACCTCAAGAAAAACAATAACATAACTTTTCCAAAGCTTGGGTTCATGAGGGTTCGATCATGGAAAATCAACTCGATCAGCTTCTCCAACAAAATAAGTTTTATTCTGAACCTAACAGAGTCTATTGATGTTGTATATCTGGGTATTCTAAAGCATTTGACAACATGCCTCGTAATAGTCTAATATATAAGATGAGACAGCTCAGTCTGGCTGAAAATGTGTGCAGCTGGGTAAAAGAGCCGGCTCGAAGATAGAAAAAGTTAATAAATGTTTTGTACACTGTTGCTAGTGGGATGCCACATAAAAGTTTGGGGTGCATTAAAGAGGTATAGGGGTGAGGGACGAGAACATTATTCTTCCACTATATAAGGCACTTGTCAGGCCTCACATGGACTACTGTACACAATTCTAGACACCGCGGCTAAGGTACGATATTGCAATGCTTGAAGGTTTTCAAAATGGAAAACTTAATTAATTAAGGAAACAAGAGGGCTAGAATAACCAGAAAGGCAATCAAAGTTGGGATTATTCCCTCTGGAAAAAAGACAGTTAAGGTGTGACCAAATAACTATGTGTAAATACATTAGGGGGAAATACAAGGATCTCTTTCATAATCTGTTTATGCCCAGGGCTGTGATAGTGACAAGAGGGCAGCCTCTATGTTTAGAGAAAAGAAAGTTTCATCACCATCACAGAAGGGGGTTCTTTAGTGTAAAAGCAGTAAGACTGTGGAACTCCCTGCCTGAGGATGTGGTAATGAAAAAACCAATAGAGGAGTTTAAGAGGGGACAAGACTCGTTTTAGAGCACTATGACATTACAGGATATAGACATTAAATAGCCAGAAGGGTTGTTAATCCGGGGATATTCCAACTGCTGGACTTGGAGAAAAAGCATTTTTTGAATAGTGTTGACCAGAGATTATTCTGACTGCCATTATGGAGTCAGTAAGAACTTTTCCCCTCCAAAATGGGATAAATTGGCTTCTACCTCATTGGGATTTTCTTGCCTTCCTCTGGATCAACATGGGGGGTGGAAACAGGCTGAACTGGATGGACATTTGTCTTTTTTCAGCCTAGCTTACTTTGTTAGGTGTGGGGACACTCATCTTGTCAAGCCAATTTCTGGAGATGATTTTCCTGTCTTAGCATCATTGAAATTGGGCTCCTGGCTGCTCTTATACAAGTAAGATGATGCTGCCTCCCAGTAATGTCATGTAAGTTGCCATCGTTATCAATTTTATATAGATAGCAATGAGATGCAAGTTGTAACTTTATCCTTTGATATATAATTAACAGAGAAAAGACAATTATTCCTCACTATACTCAATTATCACTTTATTTGAATAAACTATTAGTGTGAAAACTTCCATATTGTCTTACTTTCTTTAAAGCCATATGCAAATCCAAGTCTTACTTCTTGCAGCAAAACAACAGATGAATGCACTATTTGTTTGAGAAACCTAGACCAATATTGCACTTGCAAGGCTGTTTTTTTTTTGCAGGTGCGATGTGTTTAGCAAGAAAAATACTTCACAACATTGTGCATCACAGTCCCAATTGTACTGTTTAGGGTCCTTTAAATGATAGAGATCCCATAAGATGTCAAAAAGCACATGAGTAGTGAGATGTTTTGGGGTAAATAATTTAAGCTTAAGCCAGAAATTTTGGATCACCCCACAGGACCATAGACAATGGCCAATATCTGCTTTTGGTGAGTCATATTTAAAGCAAACTTCAGTTGGATATAAACTCATATTCCAACCTCTGGCTGAAGAGATGTACAGCAAGATCTGTATAATTTTCACATATCTTATAGAGATGAGAGTTTCAAGAAAGCATCCCAGGTTTGATAGTAAGTCAGATATATCAAGATTAGGGATTACAAGAGTCCAGCCGGAATAGACCTGTTGTGTATGGGAACAGATATTTGTAAAAGGAAATACACTGAGTTAGTTCTCATGGTCCCTTTATTATAAGCAAATAAACCCCTACGTTCAAGTAGATTATGCTATAGTATCAGTTTATCATTACCCCATCTGCCGTTTAGCAATGGCCTACGGAGGGTTACTCACTTGGTCTTTTGGTTATGTTGCTGTTCCCTTTGTACACAATTAAGTCAAAACTACTGGTACAGCTTTGCATGATTTTAGTTGATAGTTTGTATGAAAACCTTGTTGAGTTTCAGTAATAATGTCAGGTAGAACTGCTTACAGCTTTATGGCGAACATTTCTGAAAGTAGCTCAGTCTTGTTTTAATAGAGCTGCTGGGCGTTAGGTGTGAGGGAGTTGGGTGTTTTCCTGGATTTGGGAGTGAGATTGCTTTTGCTTCTGGAAAGTTCTCTATGGTTGTTGAGTGTTTGAAATCTAGACTGAATTGCTATGTTAGGTTTGTGATGATTTCTGGTGAGATTATTTGATATGGGAACCCATATGAACCCCATAATTGGACATCGGGTATTTATTGTTGGGAGATAAATAGAGATGAGTGAGCATACTTGTCCAAGCTTGATGCTCATTCGAGTATTAGGCTACTTGAGATGCTCGGTACAGATAGGAAAGGCATTACCCCTTCCTGCTGAGATATGCCAGCCCTGTGCACATCTACAGCAGTGAGTGGCTGGTGGGATCAGGTGACAGCGGGGTACTTAAACTGGAGCCGCCCGCTGCTCGCCTCTGCAGAGGTTAGGGAAAGAGCTGCTGCTTAGATAGGAAAAGTGTTAGAGTAGGGATCCTCTGGTAAAGAACCCAACAGCCTTTCTTAGGGCTACTGTGTGATTCAACAGTTCTTTTTAGGGCTACTCTTCATTGTGTGCATTGCAGCATTACGTTTTTGGCTGGCTGGGAGCAGTAGTGCACCTATTTTTTTTATTTCAAGCATCTACGTCTGTGCTGAGCATCTCACATCTACCATACCCTGTATGCGGTGAATTAGCCGCAATTCTCATCGCTAAACAGGCGGTTAATTGTTGCTTGGCCAGTGCAGAGCATCTCACATCTCCCATTAGCTGTGTGCAGTGAATTGGCCACTATTATCATCGCTAAACAGTGGGTTAATGGTCGCTGGGCCAGTGCAAAGTTTCTTACATTTCCCATTAGTTGTGTGCGGTGAATTAGCTGTAGTTCTCGTTGCTAAATAGTCCGTTAATTCTTTCTGGGGCTGTGCAGAGTATCTCACATCTCCCATTAGCTGTATGCAGTAAATTGGCCACAATTCTCATCACTAAACAGTGGGTTAATTGTTGCTGTGCCAGTGCAGACCATCTCATAACTCCCATTCACTGTGCGCGGGGAATTAGCCGCAATTCTCATTGCTAAACAGTAGGTTAATTGTTGCTGGGCCAGTGCAGAGTATCTCACACCTCCCGTTAGCTCTGTGCGGGGAATTAGGCACAATTCTTCTCCTAAGTAAGCTTCGCTCTATTGGCCTAAAGGACACAGCTCTCTCTGACCTATCTGACCGCTCTTTCAGCATCTCCTTTGCTGTCTCTACCTCCCCTCCTCTTCCCCTTGCTGTTGGCGTCCCCCAGGACTCGGTCCTTGGCCCCCTCCTTTTCTAGACAGCCCCTATTGGACAAACCATCAGGAGATTTGGCCTCCAATACCACCTGTATGCTGACGACACGCAGCTATACACCTCTTTCCGTGACATCTCTGCATCTTTCCTCCAAAACATCACCGACTGTCTGCCTGCTGTCTCTAACACTATGTCCTCTCTCTACCTAAAACTAAACCTCTCTAAAACTGACTTACTGGTATTTCCACCTTCCACTTACTGACCTCACCCTGACATCTCCATCTCAGTGTGTGGCACCACCATAACTCCTACACAACATGTCTGCTGCCTTGGGGTCATATTCGACTCTGATCTATCATTTACACACTACATCCAATCTCTCGCCCGAACATGGCAGCTGCACCTCAAGAACATTGCAAGAATCCGCTCTTTTCTCACTGTGGACACGCTAAAAATGCTTACTGCTGCCCTCATCCACTGTAGGCTCAATTATTGCAACTCGTTGCTGATTAGCCTCCCCCACACCAGACTCTACCCTCTCCAATCCATCCTGAATGTTGCAGCCAGGCTCAACTTCCTTTCCAGCCGCTACTCAGAAGCCTCTGCCCTATGCCGGTCACTGCACTGGCTGCCCGTTAAATACAGAATTCAATTTAAACTCGCTAATTTCATCCACAAAGTCCTCCACAGCACAGTGCTCCCCTATATTGCCTTCCTCATCTCAATCCTTCACCTAGTCCAGGCTCTCCGCTCTACTAATGAAACCAGACTGAGCGCCCCTTTAATTCGAACTTCTCATTCCAACCTCCAAGACTTCTCCAGAGCAGCATCGGTCCTCTGGAATGCACTACCAAAGGCTACCCGAGCAATCTAGGACTCGCAGAACTTCAGGCGTGCTCTAAAAATGCACCTCTTCAGGGAGGCATACCGCATTCCCTAAACAAACCCCTCTCTACTCCCCTGATAACATGCTCTCTGACCCATTGACTGCAATCCCTGCTAGCCATCATAAACCGCTCCTGCATTCATACCGTTTCTGCCATCACGCGGCTAAAAGTTTGACCATTGTCTATGTGTGTAGAATCCCTCACTCTCCACTTTGCCATACCATGCACATCTCCAGCCTTTCACCTTCTGTATCACCCCATTACTTGTAGTATGTAAAATCACTGGAGCCGGATCCTAACCCCTATTGTTTCCATCAACTGATTACTATGTAACCGTGGTTCTGTAATTTTTGTCTTTTTCCTGTATTCCCCCTGTCTATGTAAGTGCTGCGGAATATGTTGGCACTACACAAATAAAGTTTATTATTATTGTTATTGATTGTACCACTGTCCTATGTGATTCCTCTGCTGCATACAACTATTGGATGTCAAAGCTGGACATGTGGCACAAACTTGTGCTGTACGCCCTGGAGGTGCTGGCCTCCTCTGCTGCAAGCATCTTATCAGAGAGAGTGTTTAGTGCTGCTGGGGTGATCATCACGGATAAGTGTACCCGCCTTGTCAACTGAAAGAGCCGAAATGCTTACACTCATTAAGATGAGCAAATGCTGGATTTCCCCAGACTTTTCTTCTCCACCGGTTGAAAGTGCTGGATCATAAAGATTCTTTTAACTTCAACAGAAGAAATATGCTTCCTCTCTCTAACCCCAAAAAGGGAAGAAGCTTCTTGGTCTATCCTTCTTGGATGTTCCTCCTCCTCCTCCTAAAACAGCATGTCATCATGCTGAACTGCCAATTTTACTACGGGCCAAAAGGCTCTGTTAAAACCCATTTTTTTTTAGAGGGCTGCCTCCAGGGTCTGTTACAAATTAAGCTTCAGCAACCTCTATCTTAAAAAAAAAATGTTGGGGGGCGTGGCTTAGAGAGGCACCAAGATGGAAGTTTTTGCATAGGCTCCGTCTAGAACAGGACTCTAAGCAACATCAAAGCAACTCCAGAAGAACAAAAAATACACCACAAGCTGCAGGAACCTACCAGGAACCCAGCTATGGCAACAAGGAGGAGAACAACAAAAGTTAAACCTGCCAGGCTGGAGGATTTCTTCCCAGCACGCAGCCCCCCCTCTGACATGGCCGACAGCTCACAGACAGCTAAGGTGCAGGAGGCTCTGATCCCAGCTAACAAAGGTGAGCGAGGGGACACTGCAGAGGGGATAGAGGAGACAGGAGATATCCCAGAGACAGGACAAGAGATGGGAGCAAGCAACCCTCCCCTGATAGAAGACAGCATAAAGCGCTCTAAGGGAGATAAGATGGCTTCGGACACGCTGTCACTGAGTGCCCCCTCCCCCACAAGCAGTCCCGAGAAGCAGAGGCAGAGAATGTCAGATAACACATGCATAGAAGCCCCTGAAGTTCCTGCAAATGCTCAAAATAGCAAGAAGGAGAGCGGGCTAGCTAATCTATCAGCCTCAGATAAGCCAGCCTCAGAGTTATATATTAAAGAGATAGTACTAGCTCTGAGAGAAACTATACAGCTAGATCTAAAAAGCCTAACATCTCATGTTGACACTTCAGTTCAAGAGGTTAACAACCGTATAGAAAAAACAGAAACAAAAATGGGAGAGATAGTTAAATCCCACAACTCCTTGATTGATGCCCACTACGAATTAGAGGGGACTGTTGCCAAACTACAACAAAAATTAACGGATCTTGAGGACAGAAATAGACGTAACAACGTCAAACTGCGAGGTGTCTCAGAAAAAATCCCCAACTCTGAAATAAAGGGATTTATCACACGATTCCTTAAAAAGATCCTCCCGAACATCCCAGAACAGGAGCTGCAGATAGACAGAGCCCACAGACTCCCCCTCCCAAAGTTTCTCAAGGAAAATACACCTAGAGACATCATAGTACGCATACATCACTACAGCACCAAAGAGGCACTCATGAACACTGCGAGAAAGCTAAAGGTGCTTCCAAGTCCTTATGCTGACATACGTCTATTCATAGACTTGTCACAAGCTACTATGGAGGCGAGACGTAGTTTTGCAGCTGTAACAACGGCATTGAGAGAGGCAAATATTCCCTACAGATGGGGCTTCCCCACAAAAATCATTGCTACAAAAGCTAATACAGTATATGTATTTCACAGCCCCTCTACAGCTATGGAGACACTAAAATCGTGGGGCGTACCAACCCCCGCCCCTAAACAAGTTCCGCCCTCTACCTCCGAGAAAAGCAGTTCCGACAAGTTTGGAAAATAAAGCTAGAACAAGAAGAAGGAAGAAAAGATCCCACTAAATTTTCCCTCTTTATGTTCCTGGAAAGGAAAAAGAAGAAAAAAAAAACCGTTTAAAAAACCAAAGGACACTTAAGGACACATTAAATCTACAGTCCATTCTGGAATACAGAGATGTGAGTCCTCTCACTTTAGTGACTTTGACCCCCCCCACCGAACATGCAGGCACAAGCTTGTATAAACATTTTTTTGAAGGTTTATTGTTGTTTCACCTTGCGTCTCATGCAAAAACCCGCTACCAGCGAAGGAACAGTTACAACTTGTTCAATACTATCCTGTGCGGTATTCTCTTCACAGGGCAAAAACACTTCTGGTAGCAAGGTTGATACTGGTAATCTGATGCATTACTCGTTTGTTGTTGTTTCTCGTTTCAATTATTTTTTGGCAGATAAACACAGATACCTCCAGTCTTCCGTCCTCCCGTGCAAACGACCCGCCATGCGAAAATGGCCACAAAATTGATGTCTCTGAACGCCAATGGCCTGAATTCCCCTTACAAAAGAAGCTCCGTGTGGAGAGAAGCATGCCGTCTCGGCGCGGATATAGTATGTATCCAAGAAACACATTTAGTAGACACAGACAGTCATAGAATGACACACAAAAAATTCCCCCAGGTTATACAAGCCTGCGCACAAAAGAAACATGCAGGAGTGCTGATAGCATTTAGAGACACAGCCCCGCTAAAAATTGATAAACAAATATGTGACCCAAAAGGACGTTACATAGTACTGGTGGGCACGCTAAAAAACACACAGGTCACTATAGCTAACGTATACGTCCCAAATTCAAACCAAATCAAATTTCTAAACAAAATAAACAAAAAAATAAACAAAGTAGCCAAGGGATCTATAATCATAAATGGCGATTTTAACCTGGTACCAGAGAGATCTGTCGACACCACAAGCGACAAAGTGAGAGGGGGTATGTCCCTAGGCAACTGGATAAAGAAAGCCGCACTTTTTGACACGTTTAGGTGTCTCAATGCCTCCGCCAGGGAGTACTCATTTTTCTCTGCAAGACATAGGTCCTTTTCTCGCATAGATCTGTGCCTGGTAGACAGGTCTCTCATAACCTCTACAATCAGGGCTGAGGTTGGCACAATAACTTGGTCGGATCACGCCCCGATACTGACATCTCTGGCAATTGGGGGATTCCGCCACCTTCATAAAATGTGGAGAAACAATACTTATCTAATGAAAATACCCAAATTTCAAAAAGATATCCAAAACGCAATTGAAGACTACTTCACTTTAAATAATACGCCTGATGTAAGCCCTGAATTGCTCTGGACAGCACACAAAGCTTACATGAGGGGTATCCTTATAAAACTAGGAGCTAGGTACAAAAAGGAAAAACTAGAAAAAACTGATACCTTACTGACAAAAATCCAACAATTAGAAAGTCTAGCCCAGACTAATGCAAACCAGCAAATATATAACGACCTATTCAAAACAAGATTAGAACTGCGTAGGGTGCTGCAAGGGGATCACGACAGGGAAATAACCTCCCAACGTGCTAATGTCTACGCATCCTTAAACAAACCCTCTAAATGGATGGCAAACCTGACAAAGAAAAAGTCAATTAAAACTAACATCCCATACATTTGGAACTCAAAAAACAAAGAATTTAAAATATCCCACCCGAAACAAATATTGGAAACATTCCGCCTATTCTATAGTAAATTATACAACTTAAAAGATGACCCACAAACTTCCCACCCTAACAACGAAGATATAGAAAAATTCCTGAATAAAATTAAACTACCATCAATAAACTCAGTCCAAGCCGCTAGTTTAGATCGCCCAATAACGGTATCCGAGGTGGCGGAAACAATTTCCTCCATGAAAAACCAAAAAGCGCCTGGCCCAGATGGATATTCGGCAGAATATTATAAATGGTTCTCAAACTCCCTATCTCCCTACTTGGGAAAACTCTACAGTTCAGCTATGGAAAAAGGATCGTTTCCTGAAGAGATGCTCCAGGCTACGGTGGTAGTGTTGCCCAAACCAGGAAGAGAGCCAGACGATCCAGCAAACTTTAGGCCCATTTCCTTGCTCAACACAGATGTCAAGATATATGCAAAGATATTAGCAAATAGATTACTCGATGTCCTACCGAGTGTTGTGCATTCTGATCAGGTGGGTTTTGTAAAGGGGCGGCAGGCCTCGGACGGCGCGAGGAGGGTTCTCAACCTTTTATATTCCTCACAAATCTCTAGATCCCCAACAACTATGATAGCTTTGGATGCAGAAAAAGCTTTTGATAGGGTTCACTGGGGATATGCGTTTCAAACGCTAAATAAATTTGGCCTCGGGGGGGGGGGTGATTCGCGCCGTCCGGGCCCTGTACTCCTACCCCACAGCTCGAGTGTTAATAGATGGCGACATTTCAGATAAATTTACCATTTCCAATGGTACACGCCAGGGATGCCCACTTTCCCCTATACTATATGTCCTCATGGTGGAACCCCTGGCCGAAATCATAAGATCCTCTATAGAAACAAGAGGAATTCCTCTAAACTCCTGCCAACACAAAATTGGCCTATTCGCCGATGATATTATCCTCACATTAACACACCCCCTGGAGTCTTTGAGAGCTGCCTGCCAGATCCTCGAACATTTTAGCAAAGTATCCTACTACAAGCTTAATGTTGACAAATCAAAAATACTAGGCATAAACATCCCACAAAGCCTACAGCACGCAATCCAATCAGAATTCTCTTTCAAATGGGGGGCTGACAACATCCCGTATCTGGGCATATTACTTTCTGCGGACATAAATAAACTAGAGGGAATTAACTATACTCCACTCTTAGAAACAATCCAAAAAGAAATCGACCATCTATCAAGAATAAATTTATCTTGGCTAGGCAGGATCATGACCTATAAAATGAAAATATTGCCAAAAATCTTATACCTTTTCAGGGTCCTGCCGATCCCCATATCAAAAAGCACAATCAAAAAACTACAAGCACAACTATCTGCATTCATTTGGAAGGGAAATAAACCACGATTAGCCCTTTCAATCTTAGCCTCAAACCGGAGAAAAGGAGGCGCAGATATACCTAACCTAGAAAAATATTTTAAAGCTACTATCCTGAACCAAACCAGATGCTGGACAAAAAGAGACAACACAATGGCCTGGGTAGGCATGGAAACTTGCCTCACAAAAACACCCAAAGGACACCTACTGCTACTTGGCGCATCACTCGCGGCCATGTCAACCAACCTTGCCCTAAACATCCCTCCCAAAAATTTGCCTCCTACAGTGGCATCCTCCCTAAAAATTTGGGAAGAATACACAAAAAAAGTAGCCACCTACGATACCCACAAAAAACCAAAACTGCCAATTGAAATACTAAACTTGTTTATATCTGATTTAAGAATTGACACCTGGAGAGTAAGGGGTGTGGAAAACTTAGAGGACATAATGACAGGAGAGGAACTAAAACCTTTTGAAATCCTACAGGAAAAATGTAACCTTCTCCAAAAAGACCTCTTCAATTATACCAGAATAAAAAATTTCCTTAAAAAGTCTCCTATATATAAGATAGAAATCCCGATGGAAGTCCAAAGAAAGATCACATCAGAACCCCTCCTGAGAAAGTCCGAAACCAGATATTTCTATGATATTCTGACAGGCGACAACAAATTATCCAAAAAAACACATATGCTTAGTTGGGAAAACGAACTGGGTACAGTTATTTCAACGGAATCATGGGAAAAGGCGTATAAAACGGCATGTGGCTCAACCAAAGGTCTGGGGATACTGGAAACACAAATTAAAGTAAATCTGAGATGGTACTACACACCGTGCTTGTTGGCCACAAGATTCCAAAACACCAATGACAAATGTTGGAGGAACTGTGACCAAAAGGGTACTCTAACGCACATATTTTGGGCATGCCCTGCTCTTGAGAGATACTGGGATCTTATTCTTAATCATCTAGACGAAATTCTAAAAACCCGTATCACAAGATCCGCAAAACTAACCTTATTATTGGTTGGCTTAAATAAATACCCTACAAAAATTAGTTATTTGCTGGGTCATGCCCTTATGACAGCAAAATCTCTCATTGCGAGAAGATGGAGAGAGCCCACACCTCCATCCTTTGGGGAATTTAGGGACCGTATGGCAGAACAACAATTATTCGAAAAGTGGATAGCACTAAGAAACAACTCTTTAAAAAAACACAAAGAGGCATGGGAGCTATGGAGGTAACCTTATTAGAAAAAGTTAAAGCTGCACAAAAATGCCAAGTTCATTCAATACGATACATGTTGTATCGAAGTATTTCTTTTATATACAATTTCTGAAAATGTTTATCCGTTCTAATATTATTGATATAAGGAAAAAATGGGATTTGACAATTGCATGATTTAAATAGAAAACAACAACATAGTAATGTTAACATGTCTGCAACTATTACATGTCTTATAAACTGTGTGTATATTACATGTCTATATCCCAAATAAAGATTTAATATTGAAAAAAAAAAAAAAATGTTTATGGGTTTCACCTGCCCTCGGGGTAAACCAATTTTTCAGGGGTACACTTGTACTCTTGGTACACCAATTTTTCAGACCTTCATCTGTACTCTAAAACTAACTTTTCCAGCCTTGCCTATACTCTTGGTAAACACATTTTTTTAGGTGTTCGCCTACACTCTTGGTACACAAATGTTTCTGGAGTTCGCCTATGCGTTTGCTAGAGAAATGATTGAGGGGTTCGCCTATACTCTTGCTGCAGAAATTTTCCAGGGGTCCACCTATACTACTGCTACAGAAAGCACTTCATTTAAACCTTCTGGCATTAAAGTATTTAGACGGTAGATCCAGAACATTTCTTTTCGTCTTAATTTCATTATTGAATTTTGTTTTAGGCCTCGGTCACACAGGCGTTTTTTCCGCACGATTTGCACATGCGTATGCGATCTGCGTATATATAGACCCAATGCTTCGCAATGGGATCGGTCACATGTACGTTTTTTATGCGGTAGTGCGATAAATTATAGGACACAACGATTCGCAGAACGCACCTATCTGCGTTCTGTGAATCGTTGTGTTCTATATATGCGCTCAATGGGGCCAATTGAGAACATATACTAAAGATTGTTCTCCTCTGCCACAGCTGTAACAGCTGTGGCAGAGAAGAACGATGTTAACCCATTGAATTCAATGGAGCCGGCAATGGGCTGTTGGCAAGTGCTGTATGAATTTTCGGCGAAGGGCTTTAAATATAATATACTATATATAAAGTGAGTATAAAGTATACTCACCTTTTTTTTGCAGCCAGAGTTCAGCTGCGTCCGGTGGGCAGTTCTCCTGAACTGCTTTCTGTAGTATTCAGCAGGTGGGGATTTAAAATCCCCGCCTGCTGAATTGGCTGCCTCTGATTGGTCACAGCCCTCACCAGTCAGAGGCAGCTCTCACTCACCCATTCATGAATTAATGAATGGGTGAGTGAGTGCTGCCTCTGATTGGCTGAGCGCAGAGGATAGCGGGCAGCGCTCCTTTGATTGGGCCCTTTAGCTGAAAACGCTGCTAGGTGCAGATTTTTCAGCGAATCGTCGGGCCCGGTCACGCGATTTGTGGATGCGCATCCGTTATGCGATCCGTAAATCACGGGAAAAAAAGCCGTGTGACTGAGGCCTTACGGTTTCTAGCGGAATTAATTTAAATTTTTTACTGTCTTTATTATGTTTTTCCTTAAAATGGTTTGATATACTATGTTTTTTATACCCTCCTTTTATATTGTTCCTGTGCTGATTAATCCTGATATTTAAACTGTTAGTTTTTCTCCCGACCTATCTTAAGCCGCTAGGGCATTCTAATAATTAGATGACATTCTTACTTCTACACGTAATCTTTTCTTTTATTTCTATTTTTCTTCACCTTTTTGTATAAAATTTTGTTTACGGCTCATGTGTGTACAACATTTACATTTAGTGCTGTTAAATATGTAACCTCCCCTTATTTCATTTTTATTCCCTTTTACTGGATTGATTTTTTCTTTTTTATTAAATGGATTTGATGGGGCCAGACTATTGCCAATTGTTCTATTTTTTCTAAAAATAATTCTGGGTTTTGTTTTAATGTTTTGCCAAGATAGGGATCATTTTTTAGAATTATCCAGTTTTTTTATATTATTATTTTTATGTTATTGTGATCCGTACTAAATTTCGTTAGAAATGCGTTATTACTGTAAGTATCTAACTTTATTTCAGTTTTTTTGATTACATTTTTGCTCTTTAATAGGCATCTTTTAGCAATTGCTTTAGATATTTTTTATTTTCAAAATGAGAAATTATATTGTTAGCCTGGTCTTCGAAAACATGTCTTTCACTACATTTCTATATACCCATCGCAGTTGGCTGTATGGTATATTGTTTTTCCATTTTTTAAGATGGCAACTGTTATATTGTAAATAACTGTTTTTATTTACTTTTTTTAAAAATGTGTTTTTGTGTTAATGACATTATTTGTGATATATAAGACTGAGTAAAAAAAAATGATTTCTTGGTTATTAATTGTGTCTGTGAATTTTACATAATCGTTTTTATTTATGTTGATTATGAATTTTTCCAGTTCTAATTTTGTTCCCTTCCAAATTATTAGTATATCATCTATGTAACGACCATGATATACTATATTGTCATTTTTGAATTTCTCAGCCTCAAATTGTCCCATGTATAAATTTGCGAATGTACGTGCGAATTTGCTTCCCATCGCTGTCCCGGTTATCTGAAAATGAAAAATTAAAAAAAAAGAAAAGTAATTATTTTTTAACGCAAAATTTATGAATTTTAGTAAATAGTTTTTTTGTATCTGTGGCACGAGTGGATCACTATTTAGAAACCACTCAATCACTTTGATCCCTAGTTCATGTGGTATGCTCATGCATAGGGATTCAACATCGAGTGGACACCACATGTATTCTTTATTCCATATAATTTTCTGCAACATTTCTATTATTTGACTGGAGTCTTTTATGTAAGTTGGAAGGCTTGGTACGTATTTCTGTAGTATTTTATCTATATATTCCGCTAAGCAGCTAGCTACTGAATTTATTCCGGATATTATAGGCCTGCTGGGAGGATCCTGAATGTTTTTTATGGATTTTTGGTATGTGGTATAAAAATGGGATTTCTGGTTCTATATTTATTATATATTTAGCCTCTGTTTTACTAATAGCGTTTTTTATTTCTGCTTCCGTGACCATTATTTTTAATTCTTTGTGAATTTTGAATGTGGGATCATCTATGGTTCTTAAATAATTATTTTTATCATTAACTAGATTGTTACCTATTTGTATTTACCTTTCTTTGTCCATAATGACAATGCCCCCCCCCTTTATCAGCTCTTTTTATTACTAAATCTTTATTTTCTGTTAGTTTTTGTAATATATTTTTTTTTGATAGATTATCTTTATATTGTTTATTATTTATGTGTATGTTTATAAATTCTCGTGATACATTGTTATAGAATAGTTCTATATTAGAACGTTTAGCTTCAATCGGAAAAAAAAATTGCTCTTACATTTGAGCTCCGTGATTATGGGCATATCTAGATTAGATTCTACTTCATTATCTGTTATGTTTGATTTATCATTCATTAAAAAGAATCTATTTCTTGTACGTTTTTTTATATATTCGTTTAAATTAATAAACAAGTCAAACTGTGATGAACGAATTGATGGACTGAAGGATAAGCCTTTAGATAGTAATTGTACCTCCCCCGTGTCAATTTTTTTTTTTGAAATGTTGAAAATTCCTTTTTGTATTGCTTCAGTATTGTTTATTTCTTCATTTAAATCTTCATTTGGGTTTACCTTTTTATTGCTGGTGATATTCTTTTTTCCCCCTCTTTTGCCTCTTTTTCTTCTGGTTTTTCTTTTTTGTTAATAGTTTTGGTGATGGTGTTTGAAAAAAAAAAAATGGTGGATTTTTGATCAGGTGATTGGTGGAGTAAATGTTGCTTTGTTTATGCTTTTTTTCTTTATTGGAATGATGTTTGCTGGTGTTTTCTCGGGGGAAAAACTTTTGGGCGTGCCCCTAAAAAATGTTCCGTCTTCTTTGATTTTTCTGTCTTCTCCGTTTCTCTGTTGTTAATTAGGCTACGTTCAGACGAGCGTATTTTCGCTCGTACATATGCATGGAAGTCCTATGGAGTGTTCATAAGTGTTTTTACTGCGTGTGAACGCGCGCAGCAACGAAGAAAGGACATGCGTGGCTGTTTGATCCGTACTGCACTGATCTTAACATTGGCTCCTATGGGACTGGCAGCACTGGAGTCCGGTCCTGTGAACGACCCAATAGACAGCAATGTAATTTTTTTTTTTTTTTTATGCTAAAGCCAAATGCTTTTGTGTCTTTCTCTTTGCATTAGGCACTCCATGTTGTGTTCCGGATGTGTCTTGTTGTAAACACAAATAAACGATGTGCATCCACGAACTTTGTGCAGCCTGTTATAAGTGTCTCGCTCAAAACTGTGCATTGTGCGTGTGGGTGTTCAATAGCATTTTTGCTTTATGACTGTAGGTTTTTTTTTTTTTTTTTAGGTTTTTACATTTAGTTTAAAGTTTGTCCACAAATACATTGTATGATTTTTCTCTTATCTCTTAAAAATTTTCATAACATTCTGATATGATAATTGATGTTATTTAATTTTTTGGCCTCACACGCAAACATGCGCTCAAGGACATGCCTCTGTCTATAGCTTGCTATCCTTTTTGCTTTGCTTTCATGCCTAGGTCCCTACTTGATGTTCCCACACATTTTTAGGCTATGACAGCCTTCTTCAAGGCTCTCATTAAAGAATGTCTGATCCAAAACTCTGGCAACATTGTGTCAGAGGTGGCATTCCTTTTTTTACTTTTTCTAAAGTTAAGCTGGTGGGACGTGTTCGCTAAAGCTTTCATGATAATTCTGTTGACCTGAGGAATTTGGCCGCACAAAGTATTGTCTTCCGCTACACAAGGCCATGGCTTTCATAGAGAGGCTAATTTAGACTTGTGTCTTAGCACTTTGCCTTGCAGGAGTCTTACTCAGTGCCATTGCATACCCGGCAGATGGGTTCACAAGGCCGAGTGAAAAGTGACACATATTTCCTAATACCCCCTCCATCAACCATGATTGATGAAGTGGTGTTTGGCAGCAGGAGACATAAGTCCCTGTATTTGGGCATTACAAAAACATGCAAGTAGAAGTAATGTTGGCCAAGCTGGCCTTCCCTATGTAGTTTGGATGCATCATCCTAAGCACACAGCATTGTTTATATATTGCAGTGTATATCAACTTATCTTGGTCTGCAATATATATTACTTCCTTCTAGATATCTAGTAGTGCTGTTTATGAAAATGGCCTATCATAGCTCGTTTCATGAGTTATGATGAAGCAGCATAAATGCTGCTGCTGTTGTTACCAAGTTTCTATAGATCTGGCCCGTTTTCCATTTCTCATGAAGTACCAGCATTCCCCAAAGTGCCCACACGGGCGCTTGCAACACTCCTTTTAGCCGTTGCTCATAGCACATCCTCAGCACACCGTCACAATATTGCTTCGCAACAACCACATGGTGTTCGGAATTTAGGTTACTTAATGGGAGCGGATATAGCCCTTCGCACACGGTCCGTAGCGCTAAAGAGTTCACGTAGGATTTGAAAGCTTGTAAAAGATTGCCCAAACGCGCGCTCTTTGTTCTTAAGTCGATCCTCATTACTAGCTTTCTGAAATTATGATATCAGTTTTGTAGCATGTTCAGAGTGTACAGTTGAAGTGTAAAAGACGAGTATGAGAAGACAAGTGTTGTAGGCCGCAGATAGGCGTACATCTCAAGTTATGCAAGTGTCGCCCCTAAAATGGTTTCGCCGCGCAAAGTAACGCTTGGGCGTGCGCCTCAGCGCACGAAAAAACAAAGTGTAGCAGCACGGCATCGCCCAAAACATATGTAGAAGACACCATAGGAGGAGTCAGGCGTGCGTATGGTGTCATTATTGTATGCCCCACCCCACGGAAAAGGCGCACGAAACAGGCGCGAAAACCACACCCGGGCGCCATTTTGACATTCCATCTAAAAGCAAGCAGACATGCCAGGCAGAGCATCACCTCTGGGACGGCGCGAAACTCCCCTTCTGATCCAGCTGCGGCGTATCAGGCTCGAACTTCGGAGGCGGGAAGATGGTAAGTTTTTGCGTGAGTTCAGAATGTAGTCTGATTGGCGCATGTGACTTGTGGGCGTGACTTACTGTGGTGCAAGTGTCCTTTTGTTAGCGAAGTTTTGGCGCGTGAATTATGTGCACAAACGCACGCTTACAAACGCACATTCGCAACATAGGCAGGAACGTCAACATTATAGTGAAAGTGCCATACAACACACACACGAAAGATTTGATGTTTGACGTCAGTCTGCACAAATTAAAAGCAGTAATTGTCAAATTAATGCTGTAGAGCTTTTACATGCCCCCCCCCTCCAAAAAAAAAAAAAAATTAAAAACCAAAAAAAATCTGATTTTGTCTTTAGTTGTTTGCCCATGTCCTTTATCAATTCCGTGTATATAAGGAAGACACTTGTAACAACTGTGCTCTACTAATGTTACACAAACATAGGCATTTTGATGTTAAAGGCACCCCTTTTTTTTTGTTTTAGACAAAAATTGCAATGTAAAACACAAATAAACAAAATAACAACATTTATTGGGTACTTGCTGTTTCTCCACCCAGGCGAAACATCACACAGAAGGGCTGGGAGACGCCCTGCCCCGGCAACAGCGTCCAGACCAGAACCCCAGCCCTCAAATCCACCACCAAGAGCCGAGGAGGGGCCCTCTTTTAAGTTGTAATGAGGATACGATTTAAATAAATAATCCAGAATTTCTTCCTGGTAAAGTTTGCTTACAGGATTTTGCCTTTTTTGCAGCTTGGGAAAGCCCACCTCGTTTCTCTCCTGAGCCCGAGGTTTCCAAAGAGGAGGTCCCTGGAGTAAGATCTCCACAGTCGATGGTGGATTTCGCTGCCCGCCTCCTTTTGGAGTACCGCCCTGCTACAGGTAATTGAATAACACTGCCGGTTAAAAATCATAAAGTGGAGCTGCACTTTGTACCTGTGTGCGCATCTTTATGATGATTGCGCTAATTACAAATATGTACTTAGAAGTTGCAGATATATCTATCAGCAAATGGCTTGCCTACACATGTTCCTTAGTAGTATCTTAAAGGGGTTGTCCCGCGAAAGCAAGTGGGGTTATACACTTCTGTATGGCCATACTAATGCACTTTGTAATGTACATTGTGCATTAATTATGAGCCATACAGAAGTTATTCACTTACCTGTTCCGTTGCTAGCGTCCTCGTCTCCATGGTGCCGTCTAATTTTCAGCATCTAATCGCCCGATTAGACGCGCTTGCGCAGTCCGGTCTTCTTCTTTTCTGAATGGGGCCGCTCGTGCCGGAGAGCGGCTCCTGGTAGCTCCGCCCCGTCACGTGCCGATTCCAGCCAATCAGGAGGCTGGAATCGGCAATGGACCGCACAGAAGCCCTGCGGTCCACCGAGGGAGAAGATCCCGGCGGCCATCTTCACCAGGTAAGTAAGAAGTCACTGGAGCGCGGGGATTCAGGTAAGCACTGTCCGGTTTTCTTTTTTAACCCCTGCATCGGGTTTGTCTCGCGCCGAACGGGGGGGGGGGGGGGGGGCTGTTGAAAAAAAAAAACCCGTTTCGGCGCGGGACAACCCCTTTAACACATTTTAAGCCTCAAACAAGTTCACAAGATGCTCTTCTGCCTTTGCAACGGCTATGTCAAAATATATAGAAAGATACAATGCCAAACTTGGCAACAGCAAACACATTGTTGGTCGCTTTAAATCACCAATTTGAAACCAACATCACATAGGCACGGTAGATTTTAGATCTCACATGTAACTTACATATACAACCAAAAGCATCACAAACAAAACATAGAAGCGTGCTAAAGCAAGCAGGGTGCAAGCTCAGTAATGGTTTAGCATTCTCAGTATATTCATCCCGGTATACGTTAACCAGCAATCTTACCCTGATGAATAAGCAAGACACAGCTATTGGTCCTACAAACATGTGTATCATCACAACATGCATCCTTCACATCTGCATGAAACATTACTGTGTGGCCCATCATTCGCCTCATGATAGGGCACACAATTGTGTTTGTTACAGATTGTAATGATGCATATTGTGATGTAAACAATGTTTGGAGGACATGCCTAACGGCGCAGGATGTGCCTTAAGGTAGCTCTCCTTCAGCAAATGCTATACCTATCTGTGTGATCCTATTATTGTATTGTGAACTGTTATGTGCTGCTTTATCATGCAAGTACCCGAGCCTTCATAATCTGCCTTGACTGCATGCCATGTCATTGGTGAACACCTTTCAAGTCTGACAACCAAATATTTGTCAGCCCGTACACACACCACAACTACATAAGGCTTGTGGTATATGAGCGGTCATGCAGAGTCTGCACATAAACACCTTAGAGTTTGTGTGAACAATTACAAACTTTGTACTGGAGGCACAGGCCACAGAAACATACAATAACATAACCTTATCATGTTCTGTACATTTTGCCATACAAAACACTACCCAACTGTGCAATAGTTACTAGCTGAAATATACCCAATGGTTATATGTCACACATTGTGTAGGTGTGACACTTAAATGTCACTCCAGCAGTGTTACACGTTAAACGTAAACGTATACATAAGCTGTATTGTTGTATTGCCTCCAGCTGTTTAGCTTTTTAGTGACCCGTAATCTAATATGTTCCTTTTGTTTGTCCCTCACAGCCTGGCCAGATGTCCCCCCTGAAGAACGCATTGTGTGGTTCGTCGCGGAGATGCGTCAACGCCAGATGCACTTAGAGGCAGTGCAGACGGCAGTGACGCATCTCCAAAATAGAATCACCAATGTGATTCGTTGGGGGGAGCACCACTTTGGCCAGCCGGATCGTGGGTCACTCCAGCCAGCTGCCAGCTCCGCACAAGAGATGCCGTCGCCCGTGGATCTGTCGATGGCAAGAACAAGGCATTGACTGTTGGGATTTTCATTGGGCCTGGCTTTCCCGTTCAAAGGCTCCTGCTCCATCATCTGGATCAGATGTAGAGTTTCACGCTGTCCATGTTGGACTATTTTATTCCCTAGTTCTAGAGGTGATGCATACTGGCATGTCTGACTTGCCAGCAGTTGTAAAGTTTTCTAAATGTTTAACTGTTGGAATAATTTTATACATATATAGATCAAATGCAATACTATACTATATGAGATCATTATTTAGTTTTCCTAATGTGTATTTAGTCTGTAAGCCCCTGACCTTCTTCAATAAAGCTTTTTACAATGAGGAGATGGTTTGTGGCAAGGTAAGTGTGTCTGGAGAAACAACCTTTAGACCCCTTATCTTATTCCATTGTAAGGCTAACTTCAACATGTGGATGATGGGTTGAATTGTCAGCTCAGCACTTTTTGCTTGATGGGAGGTGGAGGATTTTTAATTGTATATAAGCGAGAATGACCATAAAGCAGTAGACAATTGCCTTTCTGCATAGCTGCAATGTGTTAGCTGTGTATATATGCATTGTCTCTCTCTCTCTCTCTCTCTCTCTCTCTCTCTCTCTCTCTCTATATATATATATATATACATACATACATACATACATACATACATACACGCGCACACACACACACACAAATAAATTCCGTACGCTTCAACTTGTATCTGATCAAGGCTCTAATTGGTAACTGCAAATATTTCCAACATTTTGGTCCTTCGAGCCGGAAAACATCATTGCAGACGGAGAAGATAAGTCTGACCGTAAGTGGGTCTGAAGCACTCCCATCTTAAAAGACCTCCACCTTGAATAGGTGTTACCAGGGGCCGGTCGTGATGAATCTAATCCGAAACCACTGACTGTTTTCCGAATAGCCAATGGAAATATAGAGATTTGATCTGCTACAGGTTGTAGGTATTACCTTACTTTCTTTGGGAGATTTTCTAGTGATTTCATAATATTATAGTTGAGGTAAAATAAAGGAATAGGTTGTCTATAGTAATAACAGTACTCTATATGGTTAATTGTCTAGCGATAGTAGTAATCTACAATTGAATATAGGTGAATGGGTCGTTTTGAGGCAATAACGGAGACCATAGCCGTTGTGAGAAGGCTACAGGAAAGAATTACTCCGTGCACATAAAACAAAGGTTAAATGACGTCAATACGACACACGGGTGTCGTCTAGGGATCTGTATTGTGATAGTTTGTGCAGAAGACATTGTACTTTTTATCGTAATAATTTTTTGTTGGCTTAATGTTATGTTATAGAGTTACTGGAAACATTCTAAAAGGTTTATTGTCTACTAACATATTGTAATTTAATTTGTATTGTTGTCTTATACTGAATCACGCAATGTATGAATGATTGAGATAAGCTGAACTGATCTGTGTCCCACGTTAACAGAACTAGCAGATCAGCAAAGCTGTAAGGCAGTTCCTGCCACCAGGCCAATGAGCCTGGACATGGCCCCCTGCAGTTTTGTCGTATTTTTCAATAACCAGGGGATTGTTTTATGTGTATGAATGTATAAAAACAATAAGCCTCTTGGTGTACATAAGCCGCCAGCCGCCACCAATATTGCTGGTATAGAGGATAAGGTATAGAAGACTGCAAGGACGCAGGGTTGCAGAAAGCGTGTAAAGGGCAAGTAGTGGGCCGTCACTGACCTCTACATAGGTACAACCTTTGGGTTGCGAGGAGCCTAGATAGAACAGGACTAACTTTAAATAGTAGCTCCTGGGGAAATAATCTTTTGTAAAAGAGGAAAAATAAGAGTCAGGGAAGGCTTAAGAGGGCACTAAGAACAGACAATATGGGAAACGTACAAGGCAAGGAGTATGCCTATGTGGGAAAACAGCTAGAGAATTAGTAAAAGACAGAAAGCAAATTAGCTGTGGGGGAGAGAATGTAGTTTGGGAAAGATTCAGAGATAGTCACGAAGGTTGGATAAAAGTATGTTAGACAGATGGATTAAGGCAAGTGTAGATACGGCAGTAATGGGTTATCAGTCTGTCAGAATTTTATAGTCTGTGTCCCCCTGTGACATGAAGCAAGTTCATGCAGAATCTGTGGACAATTATGTGACAAATAACCATTATTGTTTGTTTTGTATGTCTTGATGTTATGTGATCTAATTTTTGTTGTACGTTTTGGTCTCCTTCAGACAAGTATAAGAAAGTTATACCCCACTCACATCTGTGGGGGCTTTTAAGAATACCAGAGTTAAAAATGCAGAAAACGATGCGCTTTCAGAAGCTCTTGGCATATGTTTTTCTTTATGTGTTTAGCTATTCCCTGTAGTTAAACTGAAACAACTTTGTTAAGTCTGTGTTTCATATTCTCTTCATATTTCTACTTGGACATTCAGAGGGATATACCTCTTTTAATTCATGTTGTAGTGCTAATATAGCTATTTGACTGTTATCTCTTTGTGAAACAGCATGAGTATTTTGAAAAGGTGGGGGTTTTAGTGAGAGAAGGAATGTGTGCTGCGAGGAGCTGGAGCTGTGGGAGCAGCCCCCTCCTCATAGAAAAGAGAACCAATAGAAAGGTGTAGTGCGAGAGACTAATTCTGTAAATCTTATTCCTTTTCTTGCGTGATTTAAATAGAACCCATAATGAATCCAGTGAATTATACTGTCTTAAAAATAGGAAAGATAGGAATTTTAAGGTATGTTTTTGCTGTTCTTTGTGTAAATGTCAGTCCTGTGATTGGTTGGACATATGTATAACTGCTAAATGGGTGTTTCTATTATGGGAAAATATTAGGGACATCGTGGTTGCTGTGAAATCTGTTGTACATCTCTAGTATTACAAACAGTTAAAGTTTGAATGTTCTTCTTCTCTTTGCTGCTCTCCCTGATAATATGAATTTCAGAGAGAGGTGGTAGTGATTACATGCCTTTTGCATGCAAAATGAGGACGGTTGTAGAACTTCTGTAACTTTTCCTTTGTTTGTTTATTACACTCAGCCATTTGCTAGCGTCCCTCTGCTTTCCCTGTCTGCTTTTGTCCAACACTGAAATGGTTACCCACCTCTTTCCTTCTGAGCTCACCTGAGGGGTTCATTAGTCATTACAACCCTATTTAAGCTGAACTGATGCACTTTAATGCCTTTCAATTGATGTTTGTTCATTACACTCAGCATTCCCTGTGTTGTGCCTGTGTTCAGGCAAATCTGTATGTCCTGCTGTGCCTGTGTGAACTATCTCATGCTTCTGCGAGTCTCCTATAGGCTTTTTGAGCTGACATGGTTACCAGTTCTGTATATATGTGTATTTTGCTGCATTTGTTTGCTGACAGTTCCTTCTGGTCCTGAGTTTCACCCCTTTAGGGATAGTCAGACCCGGGGTTCCAGCGCAGGGCTGCTCTTATGAGGGCAATCACTCTGCTTATAGGTAGGGGTTGGCCATTCTCCCTGCAGCCAAGGGTCAGTTCCCCTTTCCCTGTCTAAAGTCCATCTATCTGAGGAATCTGCTACTAACCGCTCAGTGACTGTCCTCAGCTAGTTTGGTTGGTGCAGTATATCCACAATTTTTAGAACTCTGTAACAGTAGTAAACATTGTGTGTGTGTAGAATCAAAGGCTTATTAACATTTGTGTGAAAGAGACAGACTTGACCTCATGGATGGATGAGAGTTAATGACCAGTGTTCAGGCTGTGATGAATGTAAAATGTGTGATGCAGATATTGACTGGGGATAAAAAAAATTCCCCCCCCCCCCTTGCAAATTGTAGATTTCAAATGAAAGCATGAAGAAGCATGCGAACAGAAACAAAGGGGTGAAGCTAGATGATGTAAAAGTACATAACAGGTCATCCCTCTCTTGTCCACAAAGGGGAGGTGGAGTTTGAGAATTTTGGGCAGTCAGGGAACGTTTTTTCTCAAATTTGATGAGACATTACAGGCAGGATCAGATTAATAATGAAGTTGCTTAACACCTTCGCGCAAAATGACGTACTGGTACGTCATGGCAGGCTGGTACTTCGCGCAAAATGACAAACCGGTACGTCATCGGGATAGCGCGAGATCGTGACTGACCTCACGCTATCCCGCAGCGGGAGCCGGATGTCAGTCACAGCCGGCGTCCCGCTGCAACAGCGGGGAGGCATCGGAGATGCGCCCCCCGCTGTTAGATCGCGGCAGGGAAAGAGTTCACAGAGGGATCGCGCTCCCTCTGTGTCTCCGGCCGGCTCTCGCAATGTCATCGCGAGAGCCCGGCCTGTCACCATGGCAACAGGATGCCAGACACTGGCGTCCTGTATTGCCTATGCCTATGATCGCTGTATAAGCAATAAGGCATGGCAGAGCAGTAGCTCTGCCATGCCTTATGACAGCGATCATAGGCATAGTGCTGCAAGTCCCTTAGAGGGACTCAAATACTGTAAAAAAAAGAAAAGAAAAATGTAAAAAAAAGAAAAATGTTAAAAAAAAATGTAAAAAACCCCTTTTTAATGCTTTTTCTAATATTAGCATAAAAAAAGGTAAAAAAAAAATTAAAACGCCACATATTTGGTATTGACGCGTCCATAACGACGTGTACAAAAAGTTAAACACACTTTTTATTTTGTACGGCAAAAATCGTAAAAGAAAAAAGATAAAAAACAGAGGCAAAATGCTAATTTTTAGCATTTTGCCTCACAAAAAATGCAATAAAAGTGATCGAAAAAGTCGTACATCTCCAAAATGGTACCAACAAAAACTACAGCTCGTCTTGCAAAAAAATAAGCCCTCATAGAGCTCCGTACATAGAAAAATTAAAAAGTTACAGGACTTTGAATGCAGCTATAGAGAAAAAAAAAGATTTCCAAAAAAAAGGGTTTTTATTGCAAAAAAATGTAAAAACCTAAAAAAAAATATAAGCATTTTGGTATTATTGTAACCGTACCGACCTGCAGAAAAAATTTTGTGCTTCATTTATGCTGCATGATTAACGCTGTAAAAAAAAAAAAAAAAAAAAAAATCTATGGCAGAATTGTTGCATTTTCTCTCCCTGTTATCATAAAAAAAATAATAAGAGTTTTATGATATAGTCTATGTACCCAAAAGTGGCACCGATAAAAACTACAGCTCGCCACGCAAAAAATAAGCCCTTATACGGCCGCGTCGACGGAAAAATAAAAAAGTTATGGCTTTTGAAAAATGGAGATGGAAAAATACCAAAAATCGCTTGGTCCTCAACGCCAAAATAGGCCATGTCATTAAGGGGTTAAAGGATATCACATTTCCAATGTGGATAGATGTTTGTAGATTATTCTGCCCTGATGTAATTCATGTCTCTGTTATTGGCACTGAAATATTACAAGCCCTATCTGCATCCATCAAATTCTCACCGGATGGATCGGTACGGGTTGAGACTTCAGGTGCCTCTTCAGAAGAGTTTTGTAAACTAACTGCTCTCTTGGTGGATCCGGCTTATGTGTTTGTCCTGACAGCTGCTGCAGAAACTCAGCTTTCTGCAGGTCCTGACAAATTGTGGGCCACCTCCAAGACAGGCATAGGGAAATTGGATGTACCCCTATGATGATACATCTGAAACCTGGATCCTGTCTCTTTAGGGAACAGGAAGTCCGATGAGGTTGCTAAAAGAGCCTCATTAACACCACTAATGCATGTGTCAGAAACACCAATGTTAGACATTCAAATACTCAAAGACATGCAAGCATATGCCCCACCAGAAGAAATAAAACATTGGGTGGACAAAGGAGCTTACAAAAAGATGGGTTGTACATCTCCACAGAGAAAAAAAAAATTTTTTTTACATAAATCTTTCTTTAGATATGGAGCACTTTTGAGCCATGGCCTGTGTCATGTCTCAACAGGGGGGATGGTAGCACTCATATCTAAAGTATTCACAGCCTATGGGTTTACAAACTATTCTAAAAAAAAATTTGTTTGTCTTTTATTGTCAGCAGGGCTGGTAGAAAAACATAATGGAATCTTAGAGAATAAACTGAAAAAGGTTATGGACCAGGCAGGTAGGAATTGGGTATATTGCCTTTCCTTAGCAGTACTCAGCATGCACATTACACCTAACAAGGAAGGGTTAAGTCCATTTGAAATGTTGTATGGGAAACCATATAGACTACCTCAATTTAGTGTGATCAAGTGAAGATGCAGATCAAACTTTTGCTGAGTATATGGCTAAATTGTTACAATCTAAACACACTCAGGAGTCCCATTGCCATGTATTTCCCTATTCCTCTGTATAAAAGACAGTAGGTATTTGTTTGCTTTCATACATAGCCAAGCAATATACCTGGGTTGTGATGCTGCAGGGAGCTCAGATATCACCCTCCCTGTTCTCACAGCTCATGGGTCAAGTGTTAGAAGGCTGGCAACCTGAATCACAGGCTGTTGTTTTGTTGTGATACGTTGATTTTTGCTCTATGCTCCAGACAAAGCCACATGCGTAGAAGCTTCAATCTCTCTTCACTTCCTTATAAAGAACGGATGTAAGGCGTCAAAGAAGAAGCTCCAGTTTTGTTGTTCATCTGTGACTTTTCTTGGATATTGTCTCACGTCAGGAGCTCGTCATCTCACCCAGGACCGTAAACCTGCCGTTATGGACATTAAGGTACCCGCTTCTGTCTCTAAACTACGTACCTTTCTAGGACTTGTTTCTTATTGTAGACCGTGGACTGTGAATGCTTCGCAGCTGATGTAGCCGCTGTATGACTATCTCAAGAAAGAACCCTTCCAACTTACAGAAGTAGCCATCTTGGCAGCCCCAGCCCTGGGCCTGCCCAACTACAGCAAACCCTTCAGGCTCTACTGCAATGAGAACAATGGACACACAGCAGCACGGAGGGCACCAACGACCCGCAGCCTACTACTCCAGCAGGTTACACCCCCGTCGTCCGACGATCACCTTCCTGTCTACGAGCAGTAGGGGCAGTCTCCAGGATGTAGGACAAGTGAGCAGACTTGTCTTTTCAGAAACAAGCATCTTCCCATGAAGTGTCGAGTGGGTAAGCAAAAGGAGCCACTTCAGGTTCCAGTGGCATGTGGACACTTCACGGGAAGCCTTGTCTTCCAAGAGCCTTGTTTCCAGTGCTAGCCTCCATAACACATAACCTCACTGAATTGTTTTTCAGGGAACAGCTTTACATATAAGCCCTTCCCTGAAAATCAAGTAAAAGTGATTTAAAAAGCAAAAAAAAAAAAAAAAAAAAAGAGACTCACCGCCCTTCATCTGCGGGGGCTCAGCGTTGACTTCTGCCACTGTCCTTGGCTCTTTAGCGCTGCTGTGCTATCATCAGCCGGGGATTAAAAATACCCGCCTGCTGGTAGCTCTGATTATGATTGGCTGAAGTACTTCAGCCAACCACAATCAGAGCTACCAGCAGACAGGAATTTTAAATCCCCGGCTGCGGATAGCTCAGAACTACAGAGTCGGGGACAGCGCCAGAAGTGGCGGCTGAGCCCCGGCAGCTGAAGAGATTTTTTTTTTTATATACATTTTTGCACTCTTTTTAACGGCTTTTCAGGGAAGGGCTTATGAAGGACTTCCCTGAAAAGCCATAGACGGGATTCCAGCAGCAGGATTCTCTACCGCAGCTGTCATGTGTGACAGCTGCGGTGGAGAATTGAAGAATTCCCATTGCTGCAGCTGCCACAATGTGGCAGATGTAGCTGCAGGGAATTTTTTTAACTAGCATAAGTGAAGGAAACATCTGCCGCATGCGGCAGATGTGTTCTTCATGCCCCCGGGGGTCACAACAGGGGTGGAGGGGTAATTTTTTTTTGTAAATTTTTTGGTATTGCACTAAAATGTTTCTTTTTCAGAGAAGGGCTTATATGTAAAGCCCTTCCCTGAAAAAGAATGCAGGGGGCCGGCAGAGACAGTTGGCCAGCCATCACCCGCCTACCCATAATTGAAGAGGCAAAAATCTGTGCATCCGCAGCACTAGCAAACGCCCCTATGTCCAGAAGGCGGAAGCAATATTGGGTATCAGGCACTGCCAACAGTACCACAGAAAAGAAAAGGCGTTAATTGAAGTACCGCAAGCCAGAGTTGGCCGGATTTCGAACACGCATAAGCTTGCCATCTATGGCCCCAAAATCATTTGGAAAGTTGGCAGCAACCATGAACCGGTCGGCAATGTCCTGGCAACCTTGCGTGGAGGGCGGTGGCATGACTACAGGTACCAGATGCTGGCAGATTATGTCACATGTAGGCCGGACAAGTCCACGAATGGTGCATTTGGCCATCAAAAAACCAAGTTCCAATGAAGCATAGGAATTCCCAGTGGCCAGGAATCAAAGAGAGAAGAGAAAAAATGCAAGTGTTCAAAAAACCAATGACAAACAAACAAATTAGCAATTGGTAGCGTGAGTGGACTAGGTGTCTGTAATAATGTTAGCCACACATGCTGTATGTTAGGGCTTATTCAGACGGCTGTATATGGGCCGCATATTAACCACGGCCGATATATGGCGTCCCTCTCAGCAGGGGAGGATACTGCAAGAGGCTTGAGCAGTGATCTGTGCTGCCGGCACCTCTCCGACAACTCTCCATGGCCTATACGGCCATCAGCACTATGAGCAATGAGGGGATGCAAGATGGGGCTGGAGCTAACTCCCGTTACTTAGCCCCGCCCCTTACCCAAATACTCCCTTTCGAAATACTGCAGAGGGGTGGAGAGGGGGCAGAGAGGGGGCGCCAGCTCTGAAGATAGCTCCTGCCACTTAAAACATCCTCCCCCTAGAGAGAGAGAGACTGTATATCGGCCAGCGTTAATACACAGCACAGATACGGAAGTCTGAAGAAGCCCTTCAAGGGGCTGTCCAGCCATATGACATGGAAATGCAATGGCATGCTGGACAGTGAGGTTGCTGAGGCAATAACCATATGCCTGGACAATCCCTTTAAGCTAACACTCAATGCAAGCGCCAAGGGTTTTAAACGGTCACGCTAAAAAGGGGCAGAGCATTAGCCCACTGTGCGACAAAAATGACATGTGTTTTAATACAGTTACATGGACGTCTGCCTTGGTGCATCCAGCTCTCTGACAGACATTCCATCTTTTTCCTCTTATTACCCTGCATGCATGTTAAAAGGCTGTATGAGGTCTGTATTAAAGTGCACATAGCAACACTACATCAAAGCGCACCATGGTCAACGCGGGGGCTCTAACTCCATGCAAAACTTGATCTAAATAACAAACAGGGAAAACGTTGTGTCCTTTATGAAATGCAAGCTCCCAAGCGGCCTTATGGAAAACAGCGCTAACATGATCCCCGGAACATGCAGTGCAACCAGAACATCACTGCAACTGGATAGTTCAAAAACTTTAGACAATTATAATGCTACACTAACATTCTCACATATACAGTATGGTGTATTGTGTGCAAATCATACACTTACCGCAGAGTTAACAGAAGTCTTTGTTCTGCACAGACACTCTCCCGCATGTTGTTATCTCTGTGTGTAAGACCATCACGCACCACCTCAAGAAGTTCGTCAAACATAGCCACAGTTCAGCGGCAGAACGATACCATTTTTTCAGGGTATCGCCGCAAATCCGCATAAAGCGTGTGGAACTGGCTGACACTAGCACGCTGAGCCAACATTGGATGCACCCAGAACCTCCTAGTCCTCCTACTTCTCCTCAGCGGCCCTCCACTATTCCTAGTAGTAGGCTCACCACTTGGAAGGTCACTTAGCACATCATCTGAAGTTTCAGGCAACTCATCTGTAGCAAGCAAGAGCAAAAAGCCAAAAAGATGATCATCCACAGTCGACATATCTCTGAAGGCACAAAATAGCTCTGAGATGCCCGTATAATCAGAGAAATATATAACCCCAGCCAAAATGGATAGAAGTTAAATTGAAAAAGCAACTAGGGCTTGTCCAATGCGCCCCTCACAGCCAAGAACATCACACCTTTGTCTGACTCAGCTGCAGCTCGTCAGCCCCTAACGAGATGTGAATGTGCTGAAATAATGTTATGTGTGCCAATAAGTTAAAATACAAACCAACAGATTGTACTCTTGTACAAATGATTTGTTGGGCTGTAATGCACTGTAAAACCACACTGATAAACATTATAAGGAAGTGTGCTAAAAGATCAACACACAACAGTTACATGTGCACCTCTTCGCCCAGAAACATGGCAATAACCATGGCCCTCAAACGCAGAAAGGCATATGCGACTATTTGTTATAACGTGAAAGATACGGGGCGCATGTATTTAACGACCGTGCAGCGCCATGTTCTCAAGTCAGTTAAAAGCACGACAATTATGGTGTTAGGTCTGTTTGTTAAATGCACCTTCCACGCGAGCAGAGAAATATACAGTATGCTAGGGCTTATTCACAGGGGCATACGTTTGAACAGTATTTTGTGAGCCCTAACCAGCCTGGGGAATTTAAAAGATTAACAGCAATGCAACAATCCCCATTTTATCGGTATTTCCGACACAATCATGGTTTTTGCACACCCAATGTGGAGGTAAAAGAGGCCCATGTGAATAAGCCATTAACAACGCGCAAATTCACACCAATAATACCTACGCAAAAGCGACTATGTAATCGCTCATAACTATTCTGTTTTTTTCTATGCTCTCCAAACATGTATCTGGCTTTTGTCGGATATTTGGTGTAATGTGGCCAATAGTGAGGCATGATAATTTTTTTCGCGTATGTAGCGCCGTTTTTCCGAATGATATACCGACGTGTTTTATACAAATATTATGCTTGCCCAGCATTAAGAGGCTCCTGTCATTTACGCCAAAAGGCTGCATTCACATGAACGTATATCAGCTCGGTTTTCTCCGCCCCTCTGCACTATTTGCAATGGAGGGAGCCGGAACTTAGCCCCGGAACTTAGCCCCGCCCTGTCCCGCTTCCTTTCATTGCAAAAAGTGCAGAGGGGCGGAGAGGGGGTGGAGAGGAGACAGAGAGGGGGTGGGAGCTCAGTTCCTGCTCCTGGCTCTTCCATCCTCCCCCCCTGCAGATGAGGACGATGTATATCGGCTCGGCGTGAAAACCGAGCCGATATACATTCGTGTGAATGCACCCACATGGTGTTAAATTGGCGAACTATTATAATTTCTAGTGTGTTAGCTCCTCAAGGGCCACAAAACTCAGTTTTTGCTAACATTATGCAAATCTACATAGAGGGGCTATTCATTTTGGGGGGATTGTGGCCTGTTTTACCTGCTTAAGATTTAGCTATTCTACAGCCTCATTAGCATACAAACTAAGCAAACTGAGACAGTTTTGAGGTAAAACAGATATAAAACATGAGTTTATTTACTCTTTAGTATATAAATTTAGGTGAAACTGTTAATTAACATGTAAAGCATGCAGATCATATGTGTAAAAAAGATAAGCATCAATACATCAGTAGCATCAGTCCACAATCGGGGGATCTCCGGGTACGATTGGTAGGAGAAATCCGGGAAAACGCCAGCACATCTGCTAGGCCACAAGTTGAGTCCCATCGTTCCCCTGAAAATCCCCCCTTATATATACTACTTTGATTATATAAAATATCCGCTTCTGCGCAGTATGATAAACACGTAATTTGTTATATAACTGATCAGGCTTTACGCACGTTCAGTACTGCTCTGGCAATATTCCAGTGCATAATGTCTCTATGAAGTTATTCACATCTGGATTCTATTATTTTGCAACATCCCGCGACTATGAGTCATTCTAACTGGTTTTATCTGGAATATCCTGCACCTGTACAGAGTTTTAGTAGGATGTTCAGGCCAGTTCAAAAGTTTATTAAACTTATAATGACCCAAGTCCGTATCACAGACAAATAGTTATATGGTCACTAGCTTATGATACTCTACAGAATACTTTATATGCCATGAAACAATTCCATAGCGATAAAAGTATTACTACTATAGCCAATACCAAAACAACATGTATTAGCCAATTAAGAGTGGTTTGTGCAGATGATGAATATCCCATAAAGATGTCATACCAATGGTGTGACGTGGCATCAGCAATAGCCGATCCCATTTTTATAATTTTGCCTGCTATTACAGTAGTACTTACAATATGCGTTGCCAAAGATTTATTAAGCCATTTAATATGTTGTTGTACTTCTTCTGTGTCTTCTAACAACTTTTTAAATTTAGTCAAATTCAAATCCCAATTTGACACATTTAGAGGCAGTGGTTGCCAATTGACAGCCACTGTCTTGTCTTGTTCGGGTAATAACACAAAGGTCTCATTTTCCCAAACAAGTGCCGATATGTTTCGCAAGCATCCTGAAAATGGGACAACCATCTCAGGTACAACAGGATAATTACTTGCCAAACATACCTCCTGTGGGGCTATTTCAACCATCATTTTACAAGTGAGTGGCAGCACAGTCCATTCACATACATTGATTGTATTTTGTAATAAACATGGTTCATAAACAGCCGATTGGACCTTACATAAGGTCCCCTCTAACGTATCATCACGCAATGATAAGTCATGAGTTCTATTTTGCTCATCAATGTAAATCCCGTTAAATCTAGGTACCCAGAAATGCATATCTTCCGGAACACCTATAAGTAAGGGGAGAACTATAAACTTACACATCACACTCTTTTTAGTAACATTGTATATAAATATGGTCCCTTTACATAATGTATCATTGCAAACCATTTTTTGAGCCTCCAACTGTATCCAATCAGTCTCAGTTATAGTCTGATTGAACACGGTCCTCCACACCTGCTCATTGCCAGTCATGAGCATAGTTTGAAGTGTGTTCTTTTGTTGTTGCTGATAAATAGTCTGCAAGGTACATATTGACCAATTAACATAGTTAGATATGTTAGAACTAAATTCATATGAAAACCTATTAGATGCATCTTGCAAATCAAGCATTATTGTGTCCACATCTGTTTGCATACTAAAAGGCTGCCATATAGTGGGCATCCTCTTCCCGCGTTATGGATTCGATTAGCTAAAGTCTCTATATCAAAGCCATTAATAGTCCCAGTAAGCGCTCCGTAACCTCCGAGTAAGGTATCATACCAAGCTCGACTGGAACGCTTGGTAGAACAAGTCCTTGATGGTGGAAACTGCACGGAGGCTTGTATAACAGTCTTTTGAACGTCTCGCCCCACCTGGCGACAAGTAGATGGAACCCTTTTTATATGTCCAGGATCTATTTTAGAAGCATTAATGTTCACGAATACCAGGAACTGGCCCCAAATGGTCCGATTCTGGATCTCCATTGCATTCCCACATGTAATTACTTCTGTCTCATTCAAAGGAAATGAAAACTGCACTCCCATACTTGTACAATTCTGAATATATTGCCTCACCAGGGAGTAATTGAGATATGGCAACTCTTTTGGTCTCTGAAAACATGACACGTTTACAAGTGATGTAATGTTTATTCGTCCCGTGGCATTATGCGTTGCATATGTAGGACGGTACGTCGAACTTATATGCGATAATGGAATTCCACTCCAGATAGTCCCATCAAAGGTAATATTCACGATATAACATTTCTGGTTGGCTTCACAAGTGTAGTTGTCTTGTTTCCTTGTTCGGGTTGAATTCCTCCAGCCCCACGAATAGTCATTCCTTTCGGTTTCATTGACGCGGATCCCTGGCGTCCACGCATCACCTACTGCGAACACCAAACACATGACGCCAAGGATTCCAAAAATGATTATGTGATTCTAGAGAAGGCAAGGAAACAAGCATTATTCCCGCAAATAGCACTTTTCTTGTGGGACATATTCCCATTTCTCTACCCCGGGTCGTATAATGAGCAAAGTTCGATCTTTCCCCACAGCAATAACTTATGCCGGGGAGGGTGGTCCTTGGTGATTCTGAACCCATATTTTGGCCCCTACATTAGTAACGTCAGTTGAGCCAAAACCTTTATCTCCTCTCTCTGTAAGTTCAGTGGGGGCCGACCCTTCTTCCACTTGTGTCAGATACACTGGTATTAAAATCAGCTGTGTCATGCACTCCTTTTTCCCTATTATCAGAGGATCTGTTCCTAAATTTATCATGATTACTTTAATTTCTCCCTGATAATCCGCATCTATGACTCCCCCCTAGGACCACTGCACCTCTCAGACCAAAACTTGATCTAGTAGCTATCTGCACAAAGTGATTCTCTGGGATCTTGCGTGCTATTCCTGTGGGAATAGTACTTACCTTTCCCGGGGCTATCACCGCCGTATCCAGAGCCTATAGATCCAGCCCTGCAGGGGTGGCTCTATAAGGTGCCTGCGCATCTGCATTAATTTTCCAGTATAAGATTGTCTCTACCTTAGCTACATCTATGCTGAGATTGGGTGTTAGCATGTGCATTAAGGGTGTCATGGAATCAGTGATGGGCCTGTTGTTGATAATCTGTAAGGCATCAGTGAGATTATCTCTCCATTGACCATATTTGTCGGTCTCAGTAAGCGTCTTCAGGGTAGATTTTAATAACCCATTCATTCAATCCACCAAACCCGCGGCTTGTGAATAGTAGGGCATATGATATACCCACTCTATGTTGTTTTTACTGGCATACTCTTTTACCTGATTACCGGTAAAATGTGAACCAGTGTCTGTCTGGATCTGCAGGGGAGTCCCATAATACTGGGTAATAATTTCCAGAGTACATAAAGTACTCCATTGTGTTGCTGTTTTACACGGGAATCCCACCATCAGACCTGAGAATGTATCTACTGCTGTACAAATATACTTACATCCTCTGCTCTCAGGGAGCGGCCCTACAAAATCCATCTGCCAAATCTGCGCTGGCAACTGGCCTCTCGCTATGTGTCCCATTACTGTATGAGGCACTTCTCGTTTTTGAACATGTTGACATACTGGACATTGCGCAATTACTTGTTTGATCATGTCCACTGTCAATGGGATACCTCTTTCTTGTGCCCACCTGTAAGTGGCCTTCTCTCCCAAGTGTCCACTTTTTTGGTGAGCCCAAACAGCTGTACCTTGAAGCCATGCTTCCTTTTCCTTGTCAGGTTCTTGTACGGCAACAGAGATCGATGCTGCCGCATCTGCTTGAGAATTAAATAAACGTTCCAATGAGTCAAGAGGGACATGAGCATCAACATGAAACACAGTATTTTTGATACTTCTAATGAATTCCTCTATATCTTGCCAAAGCTCCTTCCCCCACAATTCCTTACTATGAATGTTCCAATTGTTCTTCTTCCATCCCATGATCCAAGTGGCCAAACCATTGGCAACTGACCATGAGTCCGTATACAAATGACATTCTTGCCCTTGTTCCTGCTTCAGAGCTAAGAATACCGCACAAAGTTCTGCATATTGACTGCTCTTACCCTCCCCCTCCATGACCAACGTCTTGTCCAATTTTGGATTAAAGGCTACCCTTTTCCATCTACGCCTTCCACTGATATACTTGTCCTAACCATCCGTGAACCAAGCATGCTCTTTTTGGGAGTCTGTCAACTCAGAGTAAGGTTTTCCCCACTTTACTGGGAATTCCTCCATTTGTGCTTTTGGTGTAACCTGACCATCTGGAGGGATATCAGCTATCTTTTCATGCAGAGCAGCTATCCCCCCTCACCTTTCTTAGCTCTTTCCGAGATGTACCATTTTCACTTAATGATACTCTGTTCCTGCTCATGTCCTATCCGGTTGGACTTTGGATTAGATAATACCCAGCTCATGATGCGTATTTGCGCCCTCAGAAGGACTATGTGTCCTGTTGTCAATTGTTCAGTATCCACCAGGGCCCAATAACATGCCAACAGCTGTTGCTCCAGTGGAGTGTATTTTTCTCCTGCATCTGGCAATTTTCGATTCCACAAGCCCAGTGGCACTCTTTTGCCCCCTTGCTTCTGCCACAAGGACCAGTTTGCATACATATGCTGAACTGATACATGAAGTTCTATCTCACCGTCTTGTAAAGGCCATAAATCTACGGCCTGTTGTATCGCTTCTTTTACTGCCTCAAACGCAACCTGTTGCTCCTCTCCCCACGTGAACTCGTACTTCTTGCAAGTCACCTTGTAAAGAGGAGCAAGAAGCTGCCCCAGATGCGGAATGTGTTGTCTCCAAAATCCAAACAATCATATGTAGGATTGTGTTTCCTTCTTGTCTTTCGGGGTGGGAAAATTTAAGATTTTCTGCCTTGCCTTAGGGAGGATCTCTCTATGGCCCTTATTCCATTGAATTCCTAAGAATTTCATTGTCTGAGAGGGGCCCTGTACCTTGCTATCATTTATTTCCCATCCTTTTTCTCGCATATGATGTAACAATCTGTCCAATTGTTTCTTTACAGATTGTTCATCCGGTCACTGAATCATTATATCATCGATATAATGTGTAAACCGCATTTCTCATGGTAAATCAAACTCATCTAAATGTTCTGCCACCGTCCGGTGACAGATGGTTGGACTATGTATCCAACCTTGTGGCAATCGAGTGAACGTATATTGACGTCCTTGCCACGTAAAGGCAAACTGATCTTGTGCGTTTTCTTCTATTGGAATTGTGAAGAAGGCTTGTGCCAAATCTAACACAGCATACCATTGTCCACTGTGACTTTGGATCTGCTCCACAATTGTAATGGTGTCTGGTACAGCTGCTGTCAAGGGAGGTGTTGGTTTATTCAACTCCCTGTAATCGACAGTCATCCTCCAAGACCCATCACTTTTCTTCACAGGCCATACCGGATTGTTCCATGCTGTGGTTGTAGGCCTCACAACCCCAGCATCGACCAAATCCTTAATGGTTTCTCCTATTTCCTTGTGACCTCCAGGAATTCTGTATACATAAATCAGAGTAGCCTCCGCCCCTGTATCTACTAAAGCTGGGACCCTTTGGACATTACCCCCCTTCCAATGTATGGCTAGCGGGACGTAGGGTCTGTCATCCCGCCTAACCCAGATAGGGGCTTGGCTTGCTACCTATGCGGAATCAGAATCTGATTCCTCCAGGAGCGGAGGTCCTGCACTTTGGTAGCTACCATTGCAGCCATCTCCTTCCATGGATAGATCTTTTGAAAGTCCTCCCATTCTAATTTCTTAGGCTCTGAATTAGTGACCTGCTTCTCTTTCTTTTTAGACGTTTTTGGGGCCACTGAATCTTCCCTTTTATCCACCTTTTTGTTGGATAATACCTTCTGTTTATAAAGACGCCACAAATCACCTGTATTTTTTCTATCAATGGCGTCCTTGGAGACTCCAGCTTCAGCAGAGCCTGAAACATATCTATACGAGATACCCTTGGCACTCCTGAATCACCAGTCCCCTGGGAACTAGGATTCCTAGACCTATCACGCTCTGTTCGCTTTTTCCTCTCTATCCCAGTTACCCATATCTTGCAATTCCCGCATTCTAGCCACGACCGCAGACATTGGCTCATTAGTCATGGATAAAAGTAAGGTCATCATCACGGCTTTATAAGCCGGAGGTGCAGTCTTAATTAAGCGATTTCTAATTCCTGCTGTCAGCCGAGTCTCCAAATAGTCATCCATTTGCTTGATGATATAATTAGTGAGACCCTCATAGCTTCCTCCTTCAACCTTTCAATGCCATCCCTGATGGTTTACCAAGGTTTGTCATTGATTGGAATGTCTGCCTCTGTCTGGAATTTATTAAGAAACCCATTGGTTACTATATTAAACAGGGAAGTACCACTTTCTCCTTGATGATTAGGAAAGTATTCTCTAAAATTCCTACTGATAACTGGATCTCTAGTTAGAGTAACAAATCTCATTGCTTCTTTTGGATCCAACATCACCCCAGTCGCCCCGTCCTCAAATAGACGGACAAACCATGGTATGTCAGATTCCCCAGGCATTTGCCTAATTCTACTCAGTATATCATCAACTTCTGACTGAGAAAAATCCTCTAGGGTAAGCCTGGTGCAATTATGTGGCACCAATTCTTCTTGCACCAACAGTCTCCCATCGGCATCGTACATATAGTTTCCCTGATCATCATACCTGGGCAACCTTTGCCCATCATGACCTAGGATAGGCTGGGTATCGGGTCCATATTCAGTAGTTTCCTTCTTTCTGCTAATGGGCTAGGCACGTTTTAAAGCGGGTGGATCAATTGTTGGATTGGGTGGGTCTTCCAAATCCCACGTATGCCAGTCCTCCTCCCCCGAAGCAGATGAAGAATCCCATAAGTCTCCATCCCACTTATCTGGGTCCCAGTCCACAGAAGCAGAAGCTATAACTTTCGATACCTTTCGCTTATCAACTTTACCTTTACGTTTCTTACATTTATTTTGAGCAACTTTTACAACAGCCTTTTCTGCAATATTCTGATAATGTTCTAATTTATCCTTTATCAGCTTTTGGTTACATCCCAACACCACTCTCTTTCCTTCAGATTCTACTAACGTTTGTTCCGCCTGATTAAGTTTTCTTACTAGATGGGACTTCTACTTATGGATATTCCTATAGGCTGAGGCCAATACCCAATTTCTCCTAGCCAACAGAACTGCATCACCTGCCTTGGCAGGGGTCCCCTCGAGTACCTTAACAACATTGAGGGGCTCTGAATCTTTTAGCTTAATATCCCATGATTCTGCAAGCCCACTATGCATCAACTCCTGAGCTAATATATCATAGGGACCCTCGGACCAGCCGAGGATGTCTATTTTCTGTTTAGTTTTATCTTTTTTGGTTCTTTTTGTAAACATATTTTTGTCTTTACTGGCAAAATGCCAATTGGTGAAATTTTTCACAGAGGTCCCCCTTACTGCGAGACACCACCCTGCAAACTGGCACCAATTTCCCGAGTCCTGCCTTAAAGTTACAGAACTTATAAAATTTTGGCAACGTGCCAATGGGTTCAATAAGGACTACTTACTGCGACTATCAATGTGTAATAACTATTATTACTTTATCACTTACCAAAGCAAAGTTATAATCATTAGAACCCCTTGGCAATGGGCCAAAAATTTGATACTGCTCCCAGCTATTCCCTGTGCACTGAGAAACACTGTGACAATACCAAATTATACAATTATACAACCTTAGGGTGCATTCACACGACCGTATATCAGCCGGGTATTCACGCCGGCCGATATACAGCGTCTCTCTCTGCAGGGGGAGGATGCTGGAAGATCCGGGAGCAGTGCTCTGAGCTCCTGCCCCCTCTTTGCCTCCTCTCCACCCCCTCTCCGCCCCCCTGCACTATTTGCAATGAGATGAGGCCGAATGGGGACGGGCTAAGTTTCCGGGAATTAGCTCCGCCCCTGCCCCGCCTCTCCTCATTGAAAATAGTGCAGTGGGGCGGAGAGGAGGCAGAGAGGGGGCAGGAGCTCAGAGCACTGCTCCCGGCTCTTCCAGCCTCCTCCCCCTGCAGAGAGACATGCCGTATATCGGCCGGTGGGAATACGCGGCCGATATACGGTCATGTGAATGCACCCTTACCAAAAGACAACAAAATCCTGTCGGACTACGCCAATTAATGTCTTACCTGCTCAAGATTTATAGGATAAAGTCTTTAGTCCAGGCTTTGCCTGGGTTTATTTCCAAGCAAACAAAAGCAAAATACAGGCCTTAACATCAGGCAAACATAACGTAAATCCTGCTCGTCTGAGCACTTACTATACATGTAGCGTCCCTGTCTACACACTGGTAACCAAATAGCTCCTGCACACAGCCAACCAGGACTCTCAGACCTGCAAAGGTCTCAGCTCTCCTCCTGGCCCTGTAGGCCCAGGCTTTATAAGGCCTGGTACCAGCCCCACCTGGTACGTGGGAGTGACCATCCCACCCTTCACTTTGGTCACTCCAGGAAAAGCCGGCCCGGATTATGTGGCTTGGAGCCACTTACATACTACAGCGTGTAAGTGGCTTAATGCTACTAACACTATACTGCCGGCTTCCTCCACCGAGCCCAGGCTGCTCGGTGGCACGCATCTGCCCAAGCGCTCCCCAAGGCAGCATAGGAGAGCATCCTAGGTGACACATACCTGACCTCCAGCACCTTGCCGGTCACCGTCTCACATACCCGCCCCCTCTGTTCGAGTCTGTGGGGTCGGACACCTTTCGCCGTCATGCAATGTGTCCTTGATAAGGCATCGGCATTGCCCTGTAGCTTTCCGGCCCTGTGCTCTACCGAAAAGCTAAAATTTTGAAGGGTCAGGAACCATCTAGTGACTCTGGCATTTCTTTCTTTTGCCTGTGACATCCAGGTTAAGGGGGAGTGGTCTGTGATCAGCCTGAAGTGCCGACCTAGCAGGTAGTATTTTAGGGATTCCAGAGCCCACTTGATGGCTAGGCACTCCCGCTCAACGATGCTGTAATTTTTTTCCGGTGGCGTGAGCTTCCTGCTCAGATAAATTACGGGATGTTCCTCTCCCTCTACTCCTTGGCACATAACTGCTCCCAGTCCCACATCGGACACGTCTGTTTGGACAATAAATTCCCTTTTAAAATTGGGTGTGACTAACACTGAACGTCTACAGAGGGCCCGTTTTAATTCTTGGAACGCCTTTTCTGCGTCAGGGTTCCACTTGACCATGACTGACTTACTGTTCTTGGTCAAGTCTGTTAGGGGCGCTGCTATGCTAGCAAAGTTTTGCACGAACCGCCTATAGTACCCTACAATGCCTAAAAAGGCTCTCACCTGCTTTTTAGTTGTGGGTTGTGGCCAGGCCTGAACGGCTTCAACTTTATTGATCTGGGGTTTTATAATACCCCTACCTATTATATACCCCAGGTATCGTGCTTCTTCAAGACCCAGGGCGCACTTCTTTGGGTTTGCTGTGAGCCCTGCTTTTCTAAGGGAGTTCAGTACTGCCTGTACCTTGGGTAGATGGCTGTCCCAGTCTTCGCTAAAGATGATGATATCATCTAAATATGCTGACGCATATTGACGATGGGGTTTGAGTATGATATCCATCAATCTTTGGAAGGTTGCTGGGGCTCCATGCAAACCGAAGGGTAGGCAGATGTACTGAAATAACCCTTCTGGTGTGGCAAACGCAGTCTTTTCTTTCACGCTCTCTGTAAGGGGAACCTGCCAGTAGCCTTTAGTAAGGTCGAGAGTGGAAAAGTACCTGGCATGACCCAGTCTCTCAATTAACTCGTCCACTCTCGGCATTGGGTATGCATCAAATTTTGACACGTCATTTAGCTTCCGGAAGTCATTACAGAAGCGCAGAGAGCCATCAGGTTTTGGTATCAGCAGGATAGGGCTGAACCATTCGCTTTTCGACTCCTCAATTACTCCGAGGTCTAGCATTTTCTTGACCTCCTCTGAGATGGCTCGTCTGCGGGCTTCTGGAACCCTGTACGGTTTTAACTGAACCTTTACCCCTGGTTCAGTTATAATGTCGTGTTTTATGACACCAGTACGCCCTGGTATATCAGAGAACACATCTGAATTACGTTGTATAAATTCCCTCGACTCTTGTTGTTGGGATTTGGACAGGGACCCTGATACACACACCTCTGGGACCCCACCATGGGGGTTGCTCACTGCAGTCAGGGCTTCTCTGTCCTTCCATGGCTTAATTAGGTTTACATGGTACAACTGTTCTGGCTTCCGCCTACCTGGCTGGTACACCTTGTAGTTTACCTCTCCGACTTTCTCGATTATTTCATAGGGCCCTTGCCATTTTGCTAGGAATTTACTTTCTAGGGTGGGCACCAACATTAGTACCCGATCCCCAGGGTTGAAGGTTCTCACCTTGGCGGACCTGTTATATACCCGACTTTGGGCTTCTTGAGCCTGCTGTAAGTGTGCTCTAACAATGGGCATGACCGCCGCAATTCGATCTTGCATGAGGGAGATGTGTTCAATAACACTCCTGTAGGGGGTGGACTCGTGCTCCCAGGTCTCCTTAGCTACATCAAGGAGCCCTCGGGGATGTCTACCATACACTAATTCAAAGGGAGAGAACCCAGTGGAGGATTGTGGGACTTCACGGATTGAGAACATTAAATATGGCAGCAGACAGTCCCAGTCCTTCCCATCCTTATTGACTACCTTTTTTAGCATGCTTTTTAGGGTCTTATTAAATCTCTCAACCAGACCATCCGTCTGTGGGTGGTACACCGACGTCCGTAAGTGCTTAATATTCAGCAGCTTACACAATTCCTTCATGACCTTTGACATAAAGGGGTTCCTTGGTCTGTCAGGATCTCTTTTGGTATGCCCGTGCGGGAGAACATGTGAAGTAGTTCCTTTGCAATACCCTTGGATGACGTATTGCGTAAAGGAACGGCTTCGAGGTAACGGGTGGCATAGTCTACAACCACTAATATATGTTGGTGACCCCGGGCAGACTTTACCAAGGGCCCAACTAGGTCCATAGCGATCCGCTCAAACTGCACCTCTATGATGGGCAAGGGCACTAAGGGGCTCCGGTAATGGGGCATAGGAGCTGTTATCTGGCACTCCGGGCATGACTCACAGTAACGTTTTACATCACCATGTACCCCCGGCCAGAAAAAACGCTGAAGGATGTGTTCCTTAGTCTTTTCGCTCCCGAGATGACCTCCCAGCACATGCTTGTGCGCCAGGTCTAAGACCATCCTACGATAGGCCTGAGGTACCACCAGCTGTTCCACAACCTCCCCACGGACCATGTCAACCTGATACAACAATTCTTGGTTGACTACAAGGTGTGAAAACACAGTATCAGCCCCTGGGAATTGAGGCTCCCCATTTATCACTTTAACATTTTCCCTAGCTTTTACTAAGGTGGGGTCTCGGAGCTGCTCAGTTCCGAAATTGGCACGTGAGACCTCTAAGTCAGGCATAGCAACTACTTCATCCTGTACCTCCGTCTCACCCGCCAATACTGTTAAGGGAAAGTTATCTCCATTCTCTTGGGTCACCCCTACTGCTGGAACCGTACCCTCAAGGTCAAACGGTTCTGGACACACATCAGACACATTTGCATTATCATGAGCCTTATTTGCAGATGACCCTCGGTGTCGCCACAAGTCCCAAAATAGGGGAAAGTCTCTCCTGAGGATTACGGTGTGCATTAAGGATTTTACGACGCCCACCTCATGGGTGGCAAGTCCACACGGAGTATCAAGTCGTACAAGGGCAATAGGATACTCCTTGGTGTCCCCATGCACACAAACAACACCCATGCGATGGCTGGTGAAGGTTGTGGGATCGACCAGGCTGGAGTGCACCAGCGTAACCAAGCTCCCTGAGTCCAGTAGAGCTGTCACCGCAAAGTCATTCACCTTTAGGTGACATAATGGTCGATCAGTCTCTGACACAGTCTCTGCAGAACATACTGGCCGTGCGAACATCGACCTCCGCCGGGCAGAGTCACAGTCCATGGGTTCCACAGTGAGGGGACAGTTGGCAGCAAGATGCCCGGGCTCATGACAGCGCCAACATCGTATGGGGGCCCGGTCTCCTTGGGGTTCTACCCGGGACCCGAATGTCCATTTGGGGCTCCTCCTCTGCCCCAAACGATCCCCCTCTGAGCCGCTTCCCCTGGGGACACTTTTGACACCCCTTACATATGGAACAGTCTTACCAGGTGCTCCGGCCGACTTGCTGTTCCCGGGGTTGGAACGTCGAAGAGGCATGGCTTGCAGTAAGTCCTTCGTGGCTTTATACCTCTCGACGAGGCTCACGAGTTGGCCCACATCCTGGGGACCCCCTTGTCCCACCCAGCGCTGAATTGCGGGGGGCAACGAGCGGATGAACTTGTCCAGAACCACTTTTTGTACGATCTCCGCCGGGGACGCCTCCTCCGGCTGCAGCCACTTTCTCACTAGGTGGAGCAGGTCATACATCTGGGAGCGAGCTGGTAGGTCGTCTGCGAAAGTCCAGGCGTGTACGCGTCGGGCCAGCACATGGGTGTCCACGCCCAAGCGTGCCAGGATCTCACCTTTGAGCTTATTATAGTCCTTGGCATCCTGCTCACCGAGGTCAAAGTAGGCCTTTTGGGGTTCTCCCGTCAGGAAAGGCGCTACTACCTCAGCCCACTGAGGCGCCGGTAACTTCTCCCTCTCGGCCACTCTCTCAAAGACCGCGAGATAGGCCTCGATGTCATCGGTGGCCGTCATCTTTTGTAAGGCCGTCTGTACCGTGGTACGGGTGGTGGGGAGCGAACCAGACGACCTCTGCACACTTTGCGCCAGGAGAGCATTAGTCTCGGCCTGAGCTCTCATGGCCTCCTCATGGATCTTTTGCTGGGTTGCCGCCACTTGTTGCTGCTGGGCCAACGCTTGCTGTTGCTGCACGTTCATTTGTACCAGCTGCTTTATCAGTTCCTCCATCTTGGCAGTAGCAGATGGCTGTGCCGTTGCAGCTTTCACCCAGGACATGGGGGTTACAGCACTCTCCAGTCAATCTCTCTTGGGCGGTTGCCCTTAGCAACGGTTCTCCAGCTGCTGCAGCAAAATGTCCGTTAATTGGTGTATGTCTCTTTAAGACCGCTGCCCGCATCCAAACACCATATGTGAGGGATTAGCGTTTAGGATCGGTAGCAACCTCGGCATAAGCAGTCAGAGACAGTGACACATAGGATAAAGTCTTTAGTCCAGGCTTTGTCTGGGTTTATTTCCAAGCAAACAAAAGCAAAATACAGGCCTTAGGGCGAGCACCCACTGGCGTTTTTTTACCTGCGTTTTGCGTTTTGCGTTTTGTGTTTTTCCTGCACAGGCATAGAGATAACATGTGTTCCTGTCCACTGGCGTTTTTTTTGCGTTGCGTTTGCGTTTTTAACATAGGAGCTGTCAGTTGCATATGTGTCCTTATTTTTCTCCATGGAAATTAATGGAAAAGCCGCGAAAACGCCGCGAAAACGCCGCGAAAAACGCCGCGGAAAACGGGCGGAAAAAACGCGGGGAACGCGGCGAAAACGCTGCGTTTTTTTCCCGCGGAAAACGCAAACGCCAGTGGGTGCTCGCCCTTAACATCAGGCAAACATAACGTAAATCCTGCTCGTCTGAGCACTTACTATACATGTAGCGTCCCTGTCTACACACTGGTAACCAAATAGCTCCTGCACACAGCCAGCCAGGACTCTCAGACCTGCAAAGGTCTCAGCTCTCCTCCTGGCCCTGTAGGCCCAGGCTTTATAAAGCCTGGTACCAGCCCCACCTGGTACGTGGGAGTGACCATCCCACCCTTCACTTTGGTCACTCCAGGAAAAGCCGGCCCGGATTATGTGGCTTGGAGCCACTTACATACTACAGCGTGTTAGTGGCTTAATGCTACTAACACTATACTGCCGGCTTCCTCCACCGAGCCCAGGCTGCTCGGTGGCACGCATCTGCCCAAGCGCTCCCCAAGGCAGCTTAGGAGAGCATCCTAGGTGACACATACCTGCCCTCCAGCACCTTGCCGGTCACCGTCTCACAATATATAAAGACGAACGCCCTCACTGACTCACTGACTCACTCACTGATTGACTGACTGACTCGTCAAAAGTTCTCCAACTTCCCGATGTCTTGAAACATGAAATTCGGCGCAAGCATAGATTATCTCCAAAATAGGAAAAGTAATTGGGTCCCAACTCGATTATTCAATACTAGCGCAAAAGAATTGGAGTCGAAATTTTATGTACATAATCTAAATCTCTCACTTCCCAATGTCATAGAAACTTAAAATTTGGCACGAGCATTGAATATGTCATAAATAGGAAAAGCTAATAGGTCCCAACTCGATTATTCAATTTTATGCGCAAAAGAATTAGCGTCCAAATTTTACGTACGGAATCTAATTCTCTCATTTCCCGGTGTCATAGAAACTAGAAATTGGCAGGAGCATTGATTATGTCATAAATAGGAAAGGTTAATTGGTCCCAACTAGAGATGAGCGAACGTACTCGGATAGGCACTACTCGTCCGAGTAATGTGCCTTATCCGAGTACCTCCCCGCTCGTGCAGCAAGGTTCGGGAGCTGCCGCTGCTGACAGGTGAGTCGCAGCGGGGAGCGGGGCAGAGCGGGCGGGAGAGAAGGAGAGAAAGATCTCCCCTCCGTTCCTCCCCGCTCTCCCCTGCAGCTCCCCGCTCCGTGCCGGCACCCGAACCTTTCAGCACGAGCGGGGAGGTACTCGGATAAGGCACATTACTCGGACGAGTAGTGCCTATCCGAGTACGTTCGCTCATCTCTAGTCCCAACTCGATTATTCAATTCTATGCGCAAAAGAATTAGCGTCCAAATTTTACGTACGGAATGTAATTTTCTCACTTTCCGGTGTCCTAGAAACATGAAATTTGGCACGGGCATTGATTATGTCATAAATAGGAAAAGCTAATGGGTCCCAACTCGATTATTCAATTCTATGCGCAAAAGGATTAGCGTCCAAATTTTGCGTACAGAATTTAATTCTCCAACTTCCCGATGTCGTAGAAACATGAAATTTGGACAAAGCATTGATTATGTCATAAATAGGAAAACCCAATTGGTCCCAACTCGATTATTCAATTTTAGCGCAAAAAAATTAGCATCCAAATTTTACTTACAGGATCTAATTTTCTCCCTTTCTGGTCTCATAAAAACGTGAAATTTGGCACGAGCATTGATTATGTCATATATAGGAAAAGCTAATGGGTCCCAACTCGATTATTCAATTCTATGCGCAAAAGGATTAGCGTCCAAATTTTGCGTACATAATTTAATTCTCCAACTTCCCGATGTCGTAGAAACATGAAATTTGGCCAAAGCATTGATTATGTCATAAATAGGAAAACCCAATTGGTCCTAACTCGATTATTCAATTTTAGCGCAAAAAAATTAGCATCCAAATTTTACGTACGGGATCTAATTTTCTCACTTTCCGGTGTCATAGAAAAGTGAAATTTGGCACAAGCATTGACTATGTCATAAATAGGAAAAGCTAATGGGTCCCAACTCGATTATTCAATTCTAAGCGCAAAAGAATTAGCTGTCAAAATTTTACATACGGAATCTAATTCTCTCACTTCCAGGTGTTATAGAAACTTGACATTTGGCACGAGCATTGATTATGTCATAAATAAGAAAAGTTAATGGGTCCCAACTCGATTATTCAATTCTAAGCGCAAAAGAATTAGTGTCCAAATTTTACAGACGTAATCTAATTTTCTTACTTGAAATTTAGCACGGGCATTGATTATTATTAGAGATAAGCGAGCGCCAAAATGCTCGGGTGCTCGTTACTCGGGACGAAATTTTCGAAATGCTCGAGGGTTCGTTTCGAGTAACGAACCCCATTGAAGTCAATGGGCGACCCGAGCATTTTTGTATATCGCCGATGCTCGCTAAGGTTTTCGTTTGTGAAAATCTGGGCAATTCTACAAAGTGATGGGAACGACACAGCAACGGATAGGGCAGGCGAGGGGCTACATGTTGGGCTGCATCTCAAGTTCCCAGGTCCCACTATTAAGCCACAATAGCGGCAAGAGTGCCCCCCCCCGCACTGTCAGCGTAAAGATCGTTCTCCTCTGCCATAGCTGTAACAGCTGTGGCAGAGAAGAACGATGTTTGCCCATTGAATTCAATGGAGCCAGCAATACAGCAGGTTCCACTGAAAGCAATGGGCTGCCGGTGATCGCAGGATGAATTGTCGGGAAGGGGTTAAATATATAACCCCTTCCCTGCAATTCATCCAGAAATGTGTTACAATAAAAATATATACCGGCGTATAAGGCGACGGGGCGTATAAGACGACCCCCCAACTGTCACCTTATACGCCGGCAATACAGTGGAGCAAAGAATAAAAATCATTACTTACTTCTTCTGACGTTCTGCGGCGCTCCTGCAGGCTGTTGCTCCCTCCTGGTTCCCGGCAGAGCATTGATTTCTCTACGATTTCTCTATTTAACCCCTTCCCGACAATTCATCCTGCGATCGCCGGCAGCCCATTGCATTCAGTGGAACCTGCTGTATTGCTGGCTCCATTGAATTCAATGGGAAACATCGTTCTTCTCTGCCACAGCTGTTACAGCTGTGGCAGAGAAGAAGGATTTGTCTTCTATATGTTCTCAATGGGGTCGGCGCTGCTGCCGCCAGCCCCATTGAGCGCATATAGAGAAGATTTATGGCCTTAGGAAGGACCGTTGGGGTTCTTGAAACCTAAAATACTCCTAACACTCTCCCTATAGCAGCTCCAACACGATAGCACTTTCCCTGAACTAATGTCAGAATGCATCCGTAGCGAGCCACGGGAGGGGCAGATTTCAATACTCCGGTGACACCTAATCTCGCCAGCCACTCACTGCAGGGGGGTGGTATAGGGCTTGAACGTTGCAGGGGGAAGTTGTAATGCCTTCCCTGTCTTTCAATTGGCCAGAAAAGCGTGCAAATTTCTCAGGGAAGAAAGTGAAAGTAACTCGAACATCACGTGGTGCTCGTTACAAGTAACGAGCATCTCGAACACCCTAATACTCGAACGAGTATGAAGCTCGGACGAGTATGCTCGCTCATCTCTAATTATTATGTCATAAATAGGAAAAGTTAGTGGGTCCCAACTCGATTATTCAATTCTAAGCGCAAAAGAATTGAAATTTTAAATACGGAATCTAATTCTCTCACTTCCCGATGTCAGAGAAACTTGAAATTTGGCATGAACATTGATTATGTCATAAATAGGAAAAGTTAATGGGTCCCATCTCGATTCTTCAATTCTAAGCACAAAAGAATTAGTGTCCACATTTTACGTTCGAAATCTAATTCTCTCACTTGTTGGTATAATAGAAACTTGAAATTTGGCACGGGCATTGATTGTGTCATAAATAGAGATGAGCGAGCGTACTCGTCCGAGCTTGATGCTCGTTCGAGCATTAGGGTACTCGAGATGCTTGTTTCTCGAGACGAGCACCACGCGGTGTTTGAGTCACTTCCATTTTCTTCCCAGAAAAGTTTGCGCCGTTTTCTGGCCAATAGAAACACAGGGAAGGCATTACAACTTCCTCCTGTGAAGTTCCAGCCCTATCCCACCCCCCTGCAGTGAGTGGCTGAGGAGATCAGGTGACACCCGAGTATATAAACTGGGGCCGGCCGCGACTCGCCACAGATGCACGCTGAGAGACATTAGGGAAAGTGCCGTCCTGCTGTAGCTGCTATAGGGAGAGTGTTAGGCTGTTATCTTTGTCTTCAAGAACCCCAACGGTCCTTCTTAGGGCCACATCTGACCGTGTGCAGTACTGTTGAGGCTGCTTTTAGCAGTTTTGCCCATTTTTTTTTTGTATATCGGGCGTGCAGACCATAGCGTTCTCAGTCTGCAGTCATTTTACTGAGTATAGGGGCAGTACTGGTGAGGCAGGGAAAGAGGTATACTGGCTATATAGGCAGTGGGCTTTTTCAAAAAAATTGCAAAAAAAATCTTTGGGCTGCCTGTGACCGTGTTCAGTTTACTGCGTGTCTGCTGGGGGTAGTAGTCGCTCACTATTACCCAGCTAGGTGTTACTGCAGCCTTCTGCAGCCTTGCGCATCATTTTTTCTGGCTGCACTGTGCTTTCAATAACCACAGTCATCCTCCAACAGGGAAATCCATATACAGGCTATATAGGCAGTGGGCTTTTTCCCAAAAATTGGAAAAAAATACTATATTTGGGCTGCCTGTGACCGTCTTCAGTTTACTGCGAGTGTGCTGGGGGTACTAGTAGTCGCTCATTAATACCCAGCTAAGCCTGTGACCGTCTACAGTTTACTGCGTGTCTGCTGGGGGTAGTAGTCGCTCATTATTACCCAGCTAAGCCTGTGACCGTCTACAGTTTACTGCGTGTCTGCTGGGGGTAGTAGTCGCTCATTATTACCCAGCTAAGCGTTACAGCAGGCTTGCGCATAATTGTTACCTGGCTCTGCTGTGTCCGTTACATGATCGCCGTCATCCCGCCAGAGGGAAAGACTATACATATATACGCTGCATACGGTGTCTGTCTGGTTTTTCACCTCACCATTTTAAAAAATTGCAGCAAAATACTTAAGGCCTACCACTGGCCTTTGGCCACTTGACTGGTTCTTCGCTGTGAATTCCAGTAGCTCAGTCATACGCACCTAGGTCTCACTACAGGCTTGCGTATAATTGTTTCCTGGCTTAGCTGCTTAGCTGTGTCCGTTACATGATCGCCGCCACCCCGCCAGAGGGAAAGAGTATACATATATACGCTGCATACGGTGTCTGTCTGGTTTTTCACCTCACCATTTTATAAAATTGAAGCAAAATACTTAAGGCTTACCACTGGCCTTTGGCCACTTGACTGGTTCTGCCCTGTGAATTCCAGTAGCTCAGTCATACGCACCTAGGTCTGACTACAGGCTTGCGCATAATTGTTTCCTGGCTCTGCTGTGCGTTCCGTAAGCGAAGTCAGCCACCAACCACAGGCCAATAAGTGGCACATTTAATTACAACGTTCTTTCTGCTCTACTCGTAATATACCATGCTGAGGGGTAGGGGTAGGCCTAGAGGACGTGGATGTGGACGCGGGTGAGGACGCGGAGGCCCTAAGTCAGGGTGTGGGCACAAGCTGAGCTCCTGGTCCAGGTGTATCGCAGCCGACTGCTGCGGGATTAGGAGAGAGGCAAGTTTCTGGGGTCCCCAGATTCATCTCACAATTAATGGGTCCACGCGGTAGACCTTTATTAGAAACTGAGCAGTGTGAGCAGGTCCTGTCGTGGATGGCAGAAAGTGCATCCAGCAAACTATCCACCATCACCACCCAGTCTTCTACGCAGTCCACTGCTGCATCCCTGAATCCTCTCACTGCTGCTCTTCCCTTCTCCCAGCCTTCTCCCTCCCAGCAAATGACACATTGAGAAGAACAGGCAGGCTCCCAGGAACTCTTCTTGGGTCCCGGCCTTGAGTGCGAAAAAATGGATCCTCTATCACCTGAGGAGTTTCTCATGACCGATGCCCAACCTTTGGAAAGTTCCTGGGATCTGGGTGAGGAGACTGGGGACTTCCGGCAACTGTCTCAAGAGCTTTCAGTGGGTGAGGAGGACGATGACGATGAGACACAGTTGTATATCAGTGAGGTAGTAGTAAGGGCAGTAAGTCAGAGGGAGGAGCGCACAGAGGATTCGGAGGAAGAGCAGCTGGACGATGAGGTGACTGACCCCACCTGGTTTGCTACGCCTACTGAGGACAGGTCTTCAGGGGGGGAGGCAAGCGCAGCAGCAGGGCAGGTTGCAAGAGGCAGTGCGGTGGCCAGGGGTAGAGGCAGGGCCAGACCGAATAATCCACCAACTGTTTCCCAAAGCGCCCCCTCGCGCCATGCCACCCTGCAGAGGCCGAGGTGCTCAAAGGTCTGGCAGTTTTTCACTGAGAGTGCAGACAACCGATGAACAGTGGTGTGCAACCTTTGTCGCGCCAAGATCAGCCGGGGAGCCACCACCACCAGCCTCACCACCACCAGCATGCGCAGACATATGATGGCCAAGCACCCCACAAGGTGGGACGAAGGCCGTTCACCGCCTCCGGTTTGCACCACTGCCTCTCCCCCTGTGCCCCAACCTGCCACTGAGATCCAACCCCCGTCTCAGGGCACAGGCACTACCGTCTCCTGGCCTGCACCCACACCCTCACCTCCGCTGTCCTCGGCCCCATCCAGCAATGTCTGTCAGCGCACCGTCCAGCCGTCGCTAGCGCAAGTGTTTGAGTGCAAGCGCAAGTACGCCGCCACGCACCCGCACACTCAAGCGTTAAACGTGCACATAGCCAAATTTATCAGCCTGGAGATGCTGCCGTATAGGGTTGTGAAAACGGAGTCTTTCAAAAGTATGATGGCGGCGGCGGCCCCGCGCTACTCAGTTCCCACTACTTTTCCCCATGTGCTGTCCCAGCCCTGCACGACCACGTCTCCCGCAACATTGTACGCACCCTCACCAACGCGGTTACTGCCAAGGTCCACTTAACAACGGACACATGGACAAGCACAGGCGGGCAGGGCCACTATATCTCCCTGACGGCACATTGGGTGAATTTAGTGGAGGCTGGGACCAAGTCAGAGCCTGGGACCGCTCACGTCCTACCCACCCCCAGAATTGAGGGCCCCAGCTCGGTGGTGGTATCTGCGGCGGTGTATGCTTCCTCCACTAAAGCACCCTCCTCCAACGCAACCTCTGTCTCGCAATCAAGATGTGTCAGCAGCAGCAGCACGTCGCCAGCAGTCAGTGTCGCGCGGCGTGGCAGCACAGCGGTGGGCAAGCGTCAGCAGGCCGTGCTGAAACTACTCAGCTTAGGAGATAAGAGGCACACGGCCCACGAACTGCTGCAGGGTCTGACAGAGCAGACTGACCGCTGGCTTGCGCCGCTGAGCCTCCAACCGGGCATGGTCGTGTGTGACAACGGCCGTAACCTGGTGGCGGCTCTGCAGCTCGGCAGCCTCACGCACGTGCCATGCCTGGCCCACGTCTTTAATTTGGTGGTTCAGCGCTTTCTGAAAAGCTACCCACGCTTGTCAGACCTGCTCGGAAAGGTGCGCCGGCTCTGCGCACATTTCCGCAAGTCCCACACGCACGCTGCCACCCTGCGGACACTGCAACATCAGTTTAATCTGCCAGTGCACCGACTGCTGTGCGATGTGCCCACACGGTGGAACTCTACGCTCCACATGTTGGCCAGGCTCTATGAGCAGCGTAGAGCTATAGTGGAATACCAACTCCAACATGGGCGGCGCAGAGGGAGTCAGCCTCCTCAATTCTTTACAGAAGAGTGGGCCTGGTTGGCAGACATCTGCCAGGTCCTTAGAAACTTTGAGGAGTCTACCCAGATGGTGAGTAGCGATGCTGCAATCATTAGCGTCACCATTCCTCTGCTATGCCTCTTGAGAAGTTCCCTGCAATGCATAAAGGCAGACGCTTTGCGCTCGGAAACAGAGCCGGGGGAAGACAGTATGTCGCTGGATAGTCAGAGCACCCTCCTGTCTATATCTCAGCGCGTTGAGGAGGAGGAGGAGGGGGAGGAGGATGAGGAGGATGGGGAAGAGACAGCTTGGCCCACTGCTGAGGGTACACATGCTGCTTGCCTGTCATCCTTTCAGCGTGTATGGCCTGAGAAGGAGGAGGAGGAGGATCCTAAAAGTGATCTTCCTAGTGAGGACAGCCATGTGTTGCGTACAGGTACCCTGGCACACATGGCTGACTTCATGTTAGGATGCCTTTCTCGTGACCCTCGCGTTACATGCATTCTGGCCACTACGGATTACTGGGTGTACACACTGCTTGACCCACGGTATAAGGAGAACCTTTCCAATCTCATACCCGAAGAGGAAAGGGGTTCGAGAGTGATGCTATACCACAGGACCCTGGTGGACAAACTGATGGTAAAATTCCCATCCAACAGCGCTAGTGGCCGAAGGCGCAGTTCCGAGGGCCAGGTAGCAGGGGAGGTGCGGAGATCAGGCAGCATGTACAGCACAGGCAGGGGATCACTCTCTAAGGCCCTGGACAGCTTTATGGCTCCCCAGCAAGACTGTGTCACCGCTCCCCAGTCAAGGCTGAGTCGGCGGGAGCACTGTAAAAGGATGGTGAGGGAGTACGTAGCCGATCGCACGACCGTCCTCCGTGACGCCTCTGCCCCCTACAACTACTGGGTGTCGAAGCTGGACACGTGGCCTGAACTCGCGCTGTATGCCCTGGAGGTGCTTGCTTGTCCTGCGGCTAGCGTCTTGTCAGAGAGGGTGTTTAGTGCGGCTGGGGGAATCATCACGGATAAGCGTACCCGCCTGTCAACCGACAGTGCCGACAGGCTTACACTCATCAAGATGAACAAAGCCTGGATTTCCCCAGACTTCTCTTCTCCACCAGCGGACAGCAGCGATACCTAAGCAATACGTAGGCTGCACCCGCGGATGGAAGCATCGTTCTCTATCCCCATCAAAAACGGGGACCTTTTTGCTTCATCAATCTGTGTATAATATTCCTCCTCCTCCTCCTCCTCCACCTGCTCCTCCTCCTGAAACCTCACATAATAACGCCGAACGGCCAATTTTTTTTAGGCCCACAAGGCTCAGTCATATAATTTTTCTAAACAATTTTTATACGTTTCAATGCTCATTAAAGCGTTGAAACTTTCACCTCAACCAATTTTTATTTTAACTGGGCTGCCTCCAGGCCTAGTTACCAATTAAGCCACATTAACCAAAGCGATTAATGGATTTCACCTGCCCTCTTGGTTGGGCATGCGCAAATTTTTCTCAGGTACATTAGTACTGTTGGTACACCAATTTTTGGGGGCCCTCGCCTACAGTGTAATCAAATGAATTTTTAGCCCACCTGCATCATAGCTGACGTTACATCAGCTGTGTTGGGCACTGCAATGGGATACATTTATGTACCGTCGGTGGCTTCCTGGCACCCTCCCATGCTGTCGGTCCACAGGGAGTTGTAACTGCATGTGTCCACTTCTAAAGAACCCCAGTCTGACTGGGGCATGCAGTGTGGGCCGAAGTGTCAGGGTAATTCTAAGTACAGCACCAATCAGGCCCACCCCACTTGCCCCGCTGCCGGCGGTAAGAAGAGACACCACACACGGAGGTCTGGTATAGTTTCTCACACGGGACATGGCTCCTCTTTATTACAGATTACATGAGATCTTATACCCTTTGTCTCATCACCAGCAAGGGGTGATGGGCTCATAACCATATATGGGAAGTCCGGATTTCCGGCCTGAGACAGTGAAAACAGTCGATATCTTGATATGGCGCTTCTGGCTTATGTACAGAAAATCACGTATTCAATTAACTCCAGTGCAAAGAATCACCCACTCAATTCTAAGAAAGCGGCCAAGCATGCATTCTCCATATATGGTTATGAGCCCATAACCATGTGGGAGCCCACCTGCATTACAGCTGACGTTACATCAGCTGTGTTGGGCACTGCAATGGGATATATTTATGTACCGCCGGTGGCTTCCTGGCACCCTCCCATGCTGTCGGTCCACAGGGAGTTGTAACTGCATGTGTCCACTTCTAAAGAACCCCAGTCTGACTGGGGCATGCAGTGTGGGCCGAAGCCCACCTGCATTAAGCACGACATTACCTCAGCTGTGATGGGCAATGCAATGGGATATATTTATGTACCGCCGGTGGGTTCCAGGGAGCCACCCATGCCGTGGGTCCACAGGGAGTTGTAACTGCATGTGTCCACTTCTAAAGAACCCCAGTCTGACTGGGGCATGCAGTGTGGGCCGAAGCCCATCTGCATTTAATCGGACGTTACCTCAGCTGTGATGGGCACTGCAATGGGATACATTAATGTACAGCCGGTGGGTTCCAGGGAGCCACCCATGCTGTGGGTGCACACGGAATTCCCATTGCGGAGTTGTACCTGCCTGTGACTATTTATAAAAAAACGCGGTCTGACTGGGGCATGCAGACACCTTGACAGAATGAATAGTGTGTGGCACATAGGTACCCCATTGCTATGCCCACGTGTGCAGCTCCTGATGGAGGTGGCACACGATTGGATTTCTCATTGCTTCTGTACAGCATTGTGGGCTATTGCCCCGCCCCTTTTAAAGAGGGTCGCTGCCTAGCCGTGCCAACCCTCTGCAGTGTGTGCCTGCGGTTCCTCCTCATGGCAGACGCACTTATAAATAGACATGAGTGTGGCATGGCATGAGGGCAGCTGAAGGCTGGGCAGGGACAATTTGGTGTGCGCTGTGGACACTGGGTCGTGGGGGGGGGGGGGTTGGGCAGCATGTAACCCAGGGGAAGTGGCAGCGGAGTGTCATGCAGGCAGTGATTGTGCTTTGTTGGAGGTAGTGTGGTGCTTAGCTAAGGTATGCATTGCTAATGAGGGCTTTTCAGAAGTAAAAGTTGTTGGGAGGGGGGGGGGCACTCTTGCCGCTATTGTGGCTTAATAGTGGGACCTGGGAACTTGAGATGCAGCCCAACATGTAGCCCCTCGCCTGCCCTATCCGTTTCTGTGTCGTTCCCATCACTTTCTTGAATTACCCAGATTTTCACAAATGAAAACCTTAGCGAGCATCGGTGATATACAAAAATGCTCAGGTCGCCCATTGACTTCAATGGGGTTTGTTACTCGAAACGAACCCTCAAGCATCGCGAAAAGTTCGTCCCGAGTAACGAGCACCCGAGCATTTTGGTGCTCGCTCATCTCTCCAGGCAACTTAATGCAGAGCCGAGTCTGGACCAAAAAGAACCTAAGGTCCAAAGTTGCAGTCCATAAAGTGAAAATGACCGGCAGCATAGGCGGATTAGCAAAAGTGCAAAAATACTTTTTATTCCCCCATTACACAGATAGCGACGTTTCGGCCCATATGGCCTTCCTCATGGCTTCCACATACTTTTTGGTCCAATACTCTTGATCTTGTCCTCCTCCGGCTCTGCTCTGCTTCCCACTTAATCAACTAACCTCTCCCGTTCTCTGACCATAACCTCCTCTCTTTCTCTGTCAAGCTTCCTAACATAGCTCCAGACCCTCCTACCTACCATACTTGCAAGAAGCATCAGGCCGTTCACACTCAGAACTTTGCCGAGTCCCTACAGTCCTCTCTGTCCCCCATTTCTCTCCTCTCCTGCCCAACTTGACTGCCACACACTACAACACTGCTCTTAAACATGCCCTGGATGAAACAGTACCCCCCATGACTCAAGCCATCTGATGCTGACCTCAACAACCCTGGCTCACGCCTCAAACGTGTTTCATCCGTCGGTGCTTGAGTAAGTGCTGAAAGGCTGTAAAAAAAAGTCGCAAATGTCCGCGGACTTTCTCCACTACAAATTCATGCTCAAAACCTACAACCTCGCCCTCCACCATGCCAAACAAGTTTATTTCACTTCTCTTATCTCCTTACTATCGCACAACCCTAAACTGTTCTTTGATACTTTTCACTCCCTTCTCAGCCCTAAACTGCAGTCCCCGGTGATAGGTCTGAGTGCTGAAGAGCTGGCTGCTTACTTCAGACCAACGGCAGAAGAAGAAGTACCAAATTGCTTTCCACGTGCGCTAGCAACCCTCTCCTCTCACACCTCCTCCGGTCCCTCTCGCCAGTGGTTATCTCCCATCTCACCACTATATTCAACCTCTCTCTGATCTCTGGCATCTGTCCCTCTTTTTTCAAACACGCCATCATATCCCTACTGCTAAAGAAGCTAACTCTTGATGCGACTGATGCTGCCAACTACTGACCCATCTCTAATTTTACCTTCATCTCCAAACTACTAGAATGCTTGGTAATACTCCTGCCTTGTAAGCTACCTATCAGAGAACTCTCTTCTTGACCCCCCCCTACAGTCTGGCTTCCGACTCCTACACCCAATAGAAGCTGCCCTTACAAGGGTGTCAAATGACCTCCTGACAGCCAAATCGAGGGGCGATTACTCCCTACTGATCCTCCTCGACCACTCTGCAGCATTTGACACAGTTTATTTTTTTTCAAATCAAATTTTTATTGTGGTTTTAACAAATTGTACAGGGGTATCACGAAACAGACCAATATCAAAGGCCTATTGGTCCAGAGAGTACAAACACCCGTACATCGGGTGTCAAGAAACATACGTAACGGTCTCCGGTTTACATGGCCTACACAGTCTATTGCTGTACAGAAAGAGCAAAATTGTGTAACCTCTAATCAAATTCTTCTCAGCAGTCTTCTTTTCATTACACCTTCACAAGGCCGAGAGAAATCAACTATAATATCAACATAAACTTAAGGAAGGGGCAAGAGGGGGGGAACCAGGACAGGGAAAAGGAGAAAGGAAAGGAGGTAAGTATGGTGAGCCAGCTGTCGCGGTATAGGGGAATAGGAACCACGTCTCAGTCGTCCCACACCGCCTCAACTCTCACCTCACGCTAAGGAGCCCATGTCATGATGAACTTATCATAGGTGTTGTTCGACCAGCTGTGTATTTTCTTCTAAAGAGTATAGATTATCGACTCTCTCCCTCCACTGAGCCATCGTTGGTGCGGTATTTTGTAGCCAAAGACGGGGGATTAAGGATTTGGCAGCATCCAGTGGTAGGGCGATCAACTTATTTCTTATGGGATGAAAGTGTTTGAGCGGCCTCCAAAGGAAAGCAAGGTCCGGGGAGATGGAGATATTTGGCGCGATTTTTTGTATGACTTTTCCAACTCCCTTCCAAAAGGGGACCACAACCGGGCAGGACCACCAAATATGCAGGTATGAACCTACATCCCTTTTACATCTCCAACAGACTTCCTGGGAGGAGAGCTTATGTTGATGTAGCCATTGGGGGGTCCGATACCACCTAACTAACAGTTTGTAGTGTGCCTCCTGGGCTAAAACGCATGGAGATAGACCAAAGGAGGTATTCAAGATCGATTTAGTCTCCTCGGCTGTGAGTCGGATGCCCAGCTCGCCCTCCCAGGAAGTGAGGAATGCTGGTTTATAAGGTTGATGGGAGGAGATGAAGTTTTTGTGTACGAAGGAGTTTCTTTGTGGGAGGGTTTGTTTTCTGACCAAGCCCTCTTGAATGGTGTCAGAGGTCTGGTAGAATTGTGTGAGGTGCGACGTGAGCGAGAGACTGTATATTGGCTATGGAGAGCGATTTGAATTTTCTCCAGACCGAGGCCGAGTTTAGGCTTAGCTGTGGATTAAGGATCTTAGGGATGGTGGACAGGGGAAGAATGGGGGAGGGAGCTGGGGCAAGTACCCCTCTAAGCTTGTCCCATATCTCGCACGGGCCTCTGAGGAGTGGGTTATAGGTCTTGGCCCGGTAGTGTGAGCTCACAGGGAACCACAGGGCCTCAATCAAAGGGGACCTACCACAACCCTCCACCACTTTTGTGAGTAGTTTATCACTCTCAGAGTGAGAAAGATCCCAGCAATATCGGAGATGGGAAGCTCAATAATAATCATAGAGATTAGGGAGGTCTATGCCTCCCTCAGTGCTCCTTCTAATCATTAAGCTGTGCGCCAGTCTCCTCTGCCTCCACACGAAAGCCGAAAAGGCCGCCCGTATCAATTTAAAGAACTTGGTAGGGAGGTGAATGGGAAGCATTCTGATCTTATACAATATAATAGGTAGGATATATGTTTTTATAATGTTTTTTACCCCGAACCAAGACACGCAAGGGACGTCGTATGATTTGAGGAGTCGTTTGACCCGGTCGATGAGCAGAATGAAGTTAGAATTATATAAATCTTCGGCCTTTTTGGTTAGTCTAATACCGAGATATTCCAAGTAGGAGGATGACCATGAGAAGGGTGAGTTGTTTCTCAGCATGTCATATTGTTTTGAGGGTATGGAAATGTTCAAAGCTGTTGACTTTGCAAAGTTAATCTTAAAATTTGAGATCACGCCAAACTCCTCGAGTAACTCCGAGAGTCTGGGTAGGCTCTTCTGGGGTTCGGTAATTAGGAATGCAATGTCGTCAGCAAAAGCTGCTGCTGATAGCTGCTGGTCTCCAATACAGAGACCCCTCACTCCCGGGTCCTGCCTAACCCTCAGAAGCAGGGGCTCCAAAGACAAGATGAAAAGGGAAGGGGATAGGGGACATCCCTGCCGGGTGCCGTTTCTTATGAGGAAGGGAGGAGAGAGGATCTTGTTTGTTTTAAGTGTTGCATGGGGGCAAGCATAAAGAGAGAAGATTGCTTGAGTAAACTGTGCTGGTAGGTTCAAGTGGTGCAGCACTCTCTCCATGTAGAGCCAGTTAACCCTATCAAAAGCCTTTTCGGCATCCGTACCTATTAAGGCAAGGGGTATCCTGTGGTTTTGTGCGTATCTAGCTGCATGGAGGAGTCTGAGGCAATTATCTCTCCCCTCCCTTCCTCTGATAAAGCCAGCCTGCTCCACATTAATTAGTGTGGGCATAAAGGGTTCTCATCTTTTCGCTAACAGCTTGGCCCACAGTTTCATATCTAGATTGATAAGAGATATAGGGCGGTAGCTCCCCCACAATTCCGGGTCCTTGTTATCCTTATGGATCAAGGTGATGTGGGCTTCCTGGGATTGCCTCGGCAGGGATGCCCCCCCCCCCCCCCATTAAGTCGTTAAACAAGACTGTTAGTTTAGGTTTTAGTACTGGGAGAAAGGCTTTATAAAACTGTACAGGGAGACCATCTGGGCCCGGGTTTTTGTTGGGGGGACTGGAGACTATCAGTGCCTCAACCTCATCTTGTGTGACCTGCGCGACCAGGGAGGAGGCCTCTATCGGGTCCAGGCTCGGCATATCAATCCGACGGAGGAACTCGTCAATTTGGGCGGTGGGGTTCTCTGAAGGGGGCGGATTCTGGGTGTTTTGGAGGTTGTATAGACCGGTATAGAACTTCTGAAACTCCTCTGCTATATCTTTCGAAGTGGTCAGAGTCCCACCCGTGGGGGATTTAATAGCCCTAATCTGTTTTTTTTGCCCGAGCTTTTTTAATTAGTGCGGACATAAGCTTGCTGCCCCTGTTGCCCTGGGCGTATATCTTGTGCTTAAAATGGAGCTGTTTTTATTAAATCTAGAGTTGAGCAACAGCTTCAACTTTGCTCTAGCTGCCGTGAGTTTGGCAAGGTTTTGTTTTGCTTGTGAGAATTTCACTGTCAGCTCTAATTTGGCAATTAGTGAAAGCTTCTCGTTGATAGCTTTTTGTGTGCGTTTTTTAATGCGTAAACCCAGGGCTATCAGTAGGCCGTGCATATAGGCCTTATGGGCCTCCCAGACCATCGGGGACTCCGATCCCTCCGTTAAATTAAGGCAGAAGTATTCTTCTAATAATTTGGCTAAGTGTTCCCTGTCCTCCATTTAGTCGAGGAGTGATATATTGAGTTACCATCTCCATTCCCTAGGAAGGGGTTGAGGTGATCGTAGAGTCACATGGACGGGGGCATGGTCGGAGATCGTCATTATATCTATGTCCGCTCTGATCAGGGATGTGAGGAGAGCAGAGGAGACCAAGACGTAATCTAACCTCTGAAAAGAGGAGTGTACCGAGGAGAAGTATGAGAAGTCTTTTGTGGTAGGGTGTAGAGAGCGCCATACGTCCACCAAACCAAGTTCCTGCAGCCGATTGCCCAATTTTTTCAATTTGCTTTGGGAAATTTGAGACCAGCCTGAGGAGGAGTCTAAAGTGGGATTAAAGGTGGCATTGAAATCCCCAGCCAGGATTACCTGACCGTCTTTAAAGTGTTTCAGAATTTCCAGTTGTTTTAGCAACCAGGGTATCTGCTCTGTGTTGGGTGCATAAATATTAGCAAAGGTCAATTTTGTGTTATTCAGGATCCCCTTTATGAAAAGGACTCTACCCTCGTCGTCCCTAAACTGCGCCTCCTCAACGAAATTGATCGTTTTATGGAAGAATATGGAGACCCCTTTCGAGGCCGACGAGGGGTGAGTGCTGTGGAACGCTTTGGGAAAAAGCTTTCTTGGTAGGGAAAAGAATTTGTTTGCCTTAAAACGGGTTTCCTGGAGGAAGAGAATTTTAGATTCATACCTCTTCAGAAGCAGCTCAAGATTATGTCGTTTCGCAGGCGAGTTAAGTCCCTTGACGTTAAAGGACGTGAGACGTAGTCCACTCATGGTGGGGTTCCTGTGCTAAGGATGAGAATGGGTAAGCATGAGAGAGAAGCACGATGACAGCAAATAGGTTAGAGAGGGTCGCACCCGCTGACTTCCTCTCAAGCGGCTCTTAGATTTGGAAAGGGAGGGGTAGGTAAAGGGGGAAAGGTAAGGCTAGGGAGGGAGGAAAGGCTGGAGGGGGGGGTAATGACAAACACAAATCTTATTAGCAATGAAAAGCTAAACTTCAATTCAGCAGAAGACTCTGCTGGTGGGAAATATACTTGTTTGTGTGCACCTGAAGGGGTCCGATGACTCCCCTCTCGGGTCCACCCGGCGGGCAGTCTACTGAGATTCCACAGAGCCACTGACTCTGTCGGGAGGTCAGAGTGTTAGTTACGGCCTGGACAGTACAGGCACCCACCGTGTCCTACACAAGAGAGAACAGGGCTATATGCCCGAACTATACAAGTTAATAACGGTAAACATTCAATGAAACATGCAGTGTGATCGGCAGTATTAATTAAAGGCCGGCAATAGACAAAATGTTGAAAATAACATGTCACCAGACGCGGGTAGTCGTGCCGGAGGATGGAGAGAATACGGATCTTCAGGCTCCCTTAAGGAGCTCTCAGGAATCTTAGAACTAGAGTTCTCCATATTCACACCTTTTCAAGCTGCAAAAAGAAAAGGTTAAGATGGGAAGAGAGGCAAATAGAAATGCAGATGAAAATGAAAACGAAAACGAAAACAGGCCCCCTAGACGGGACGGCAGCGTGGAAGGTGTAAAAGCTGCCTGGGGGGCCCTTTCCATTAAGGGATGTCAAAATACAGGAGGTGTAAACTCCGTGATGATCGGTCTTCACAGGTCCTGTCTGGGCTTCTTCTTTTTACCCTTGGGGCCACCAGCCAGTCCCCTGGGCTCTCTAGTGGTTGGAACTGAGGCGGATCTGGAAGCGGTTTCCAATTTGGTAGGTCAGTTGGGTCAATATCCAAAAGCCCCCAAAGTTTTTGCATGTGTTCCTGGGTGCGAATATTCTATTTCTTGCCTTGGATGGGAATACTGATGCCAAAAGGAAACAGCCAGGCGTATCTTATCTCCCGTGATTTAAGGACCTCGAGCAAAGGTCGCAGGGCCCGGCGTTTCACTAAGGTGGAGGGCGCTAGATCCTGGAAGATCAAAATTGAGGAATCCGCATAATTCAGATCTGTATGTGTTGTGGCTGCTTTCAAGACTGCCGCAGTGTCAGGGAAGGAAAGTAGCTTACAAATAACATCCCTGGGGGGTTCGGCGATGCCAGGTGGGGGTCTGAGGGCCCGATGGATCCTTTCGATACTTATGGTAGACGCTCTCTCCCAGTAAGGCGGCGAAAATTTCTTTGGTGACTTTTAGAAGACATTCATTAGCGCAGGATTCAGGAATGCCTTTGAAGCGCAGGTTATTGCGCCTATTCCTATTTTCAAGGTCCTCTTGAAGTAGGAGAGTTCTATTTAGATGAAGGTGCTGCTCCTTTAAGGCTTGTTCCAGCTGCATAGAATGTGAGGTAATGGCGGCAGATGTGGACTCCAAATCTTCTACTCTGTGCCCCAGCTGCTTGAATTCCTCTTTTATCTCTGCCAAGTCAGAGCTGATGGGACGCAGGGCTTGCGAGATTAAGTTCTTCATGAATCCTCTAGAAACGGATTCACTATCCTCTCCCTCTGAGAGCAGCTCCTGTTCCTCCGCATGGTTGAGTGCAGGAGCGAGCTCTCGTGCCGGCGACATCTTAGACAGGGGCCGCAGGGAACGAGCAGATCGTTCTTTGAAGAAGCGCTGCACATCTACTTGCGTTTTGGCCGGTCGGGGGGTGCACTGCAGGTCCGTGCCCTTTTCTTTAGCTGTCTTTCCCATCTTCTTCGGTATTTACCGCTGCTATGAGGCTCGGTGGGTGCCATTTAGTTGGAGCGCAGTACTCAGGCAGCCATACCGCTCGGCGTCCAGGCTCTGCCCCTCAGCATTTGACACTGTTGACTACAAACTCCTCCTCAGCATGCTTCACTCCATCGGCCTAAAGGACATTGCTCTCTCCTGGTTCTCCTACGACCTATCTTACTCCTCCTTCAGCGTCTCTTTTACTGGCTCTACCTCCCCTCCTCTTCCCCTTGCTGTTGGGGTCCCCCAGGGCTTGGTCCTTGGCCCCCTCCTTTTCTCCATCTGCACAGCCACTATTGGATAAACCATCAGGAGATTTGGCCTCCAATACCCCCTCTATGCTGAAGACACGCATTTATACAACTCTTTCTGTGACATCTCTGCACCTTTCTTCCAAAACATCACCGACTGTCTGTCCGCTGTCTCTAACACTATATCCTCTCTCTACCTAAAACTAAACCTCTCTAAAACTGACCTCATCCTGACAGCTCCATCTCAGCGTGTGGTGCCACTATAACTCCCAGACAGCATGCCGGCTGCTTTGGGGTCATATTCAATGCCGATCTCTCCTTTACCCCTTACAGCCAATCTCTTGACCGAACATGTCAGCTGCACCTCAAGAACATTGGAAGAATCCGCTCTTTTATCACTGTGGACACGCTAAAAACACTCACCATTGCCCTCATCCACTCCTGTCTCGATTATTGCAACTTGTTGCTGATTGTGCCCCTACCCCCGGCGCCAGACTCTACCCTCTCCAATCCATCCTGAATGCATCAGCCAGGCTCATCTTCCTTTCTGGCCGCTACTTGGACCCCACTGCCCTGTGCCGGTCACTGCAATGGCTGCCAATTAAAAAAAAGAATTAAATTTACATTGACTACCTTCATTAATGAAGCCCTCCACAATGCAGCACCACCCTACATTGCTTCCCTCATCGCAATCCATCACCCAGCAGAGCGGAGAGCCCGGGCTAACAAAACCAGACTGAGCGCCCCTTTAATTCGAAACCTCACTTTCCTGCCTACAAGACTTCTCCAGAGCAGCGCCAGTCCTCTGGAACACACTACCAAAGTCTCTCTGAGCAATCCGGGACTCACAAAACCTGACCTATTGGCTGCAATCCCTGCCAGCCACCATCAACAGCCCCTGCAGTCATACCAATCCTGCGATTACACGGCTGAACATCTGACCGTTGTTCATGTGTATAGCATACCTCACTCTCCACCTCGCCATACCGTGCACATCTTCAGCCCCTTTACCTTCTGTATCACCTCATTATTTGTAGCATGTAAGCTCCTTGGAGCAGGATCCTCACCCCTATTGTTTCCATCAACTGATTACTATATGTAACTGTGGTTCTGATTTTTTTTTACTTTTGTCTTTCTGCATTCCTCCTGTCTTTGTAAGCTCTAAGGAATATGTTGGTGCTATACAAATAAAGATTATTATTATATTATTGTGCAATGTTGCTATGGCAACGGTGTTGCTTGACACTTTTTAACATTAGTCATATGACCGCAGTCATGTGCTTTCAATAAAACATGCTGGGTCCAAGGCACTCCAATGCAGAGAAGGTGTTTCCCAATGTAGTAGAACATAGAGGATCTTTGACTGGCTCAGGTGTCATTAAATAGTCATATTTACCTTTCGCATTGCCTGACAGTGCCTACTGTGCCTGTGCGCATTATGCACTCTCTCTGTCATATTTATTACCATTTATAACCACTCATGTGACCGTGATCATGTGACCACGATGATGCACAGATCTGTGATAGATCTGTATGCTTGCGCTGGTCTTTCCTTGACACATGATGCTTTTGGAGGAAGTTGCCCATGTGACTCTGATCATGTGACTTTGATGACACAAGGCGGCTTCCGATTATGTGCAGCTGTAATGAAGTACCTGCTGACATTTAACACATGATGGAGTGATAGTGGAACTGCCGACCATGCCCTGGGATGAAACTTTACCCTAATTTAAGGTATTGATAGAATTAACTTCTGGTGGTCAGCGGCTTTGATTGGTTGACTTGTTGTTCTCACACCTGCTGCCACTCTATGATTATTTTAAGTGTATATTAATGTGTGTTTGTTCAGTATTACGTAGGAGCTTGAGAAAGACCAGTGAGTGGTCGAAATGTTGTGTCCTTAGTTTTATGGAGAAATAAAGTTTACCATTTTCATTTGCATCTCATAGTGCTGCTAATCAACTACATTTATCATGGTCTTAATCGTCTGACATTTTCTGTTCTGTAGGGGGAAAAAAACCACAGATAACACACTGACATAAATGGTCAGTGTGTAATACTTAATTTTCCCTATGTTGGAGCTGCAGGAACTTGCTGCAGTGTTTCCTCACAGATTTCAGTTAGAGATGAGCGAGCATACTCGCTAAGGCAAACTACTCGAGCGAGTAGTGCCTAATGCAAGTACCTGCCCGCTCGTCTCTTAAAATTCGGGTGCCGGGGGGGGGGGGGGGGGGGGAGAGCGGAGAGCGGTGAGTTGTGGGAGTGAGCAGAGAGGAGCGGGGGGGGGGGGGGGGGGAGAGTGAGAGATCCCCCCCCCCCCCCGTTTATCCCCGCTCTCCCCTGCCGCTCCCCGCCCCCCGCTGGCACCCAAATCTTTAGAGACGAGCGAGCAGGTACTCACATAAGGCACTACTCGCTCGAGTAGTTTGCCTTAGCGAGTATGCTCGCTCATCTCTAACTGCAGTTGATCATTTGGGGTCCCAGCAGGTGGACACTTTGTGATCAGCTTTTCATCCAGGGACCCTTGTGAAAAGTGAAAAAGGTCTCTTTAAGCAATGTGTTTTTTCTATTTACTGTTGCCACGTAAACCAATTCCTGAGGTGACTGCTCCCTTGATTCACAGCCCTTACAGAAAGGAAGCCTGCTCATCTCTTCAGACTGACGTTTTTTTCTCCATGCAGAGGGAGCACTGACTTGTCTATGTAATTGGAACAGCTTTTCCCCATACTTTACTGTTTATATACTCCTTGTCAACTAAATCAAGCACCTAAAAGTGTGAGGAGTAAGGAATTGTTGTTTTGCTGCAAAACTCGGCATGCAGTGACATCTCAGGCAGATATGCAAATGATTAGAGTCCTGGCACAATGAAATAAACAGTCTTGCCAACTGTGGAATAAACATTTTACTCTTGGCCTATAAAACCGCTCTCAGAGGTACTTGTGTGCATTGGACCTCTTTTTCCACTCGTGGGCATTGCACACACACATTTTTATGCCGGACGGCATCACACAAAGTCCTCTCTGCACTAGCAGGCTTAGGCAGCATTAAACTAGTAAGGGTAAAAAGGGATGACCGCATCCAAGGATATGAATAACCCGTTTTGTGATGAAATCAGTGTTGTTTTATTGCATATAGACTTACCACACTGTTCCAAAAAACAGACTGTTGCAGAACAGAAATATTACAATGTGGAATGATTAAAAGGAGATTTATTTACAAGGACTCTGTTATTCCAAGATCTAACATGCTGGACTTTGTACATAATACAACTCAAAGCCACAGTCGGGACAAATATGTGTATATATATATATATATATATATATATATATATATATATATATATATATATTATTTGATGTTTGCCTATAAATTCTAGACCCTGTATCTATCGAAAGAAAGCATGTCTTAACATGCATAGTTTCACACACTTTTATATGCCTGTTATATACTTGTGATCATTCAATGAAGATTTTAAACTTTAATAGTGTTCTGTGTGAATTTTCACACTGCAGCTAATATAATAACAATTGAGGGTGGTGGAGAGAATAGGGAAGGCTCCAGTGTGGGAAAGGAATAACTCTTGAGTCAGGCGAATATTGATAAGTCATAGGGTGGGGCCATCACTACTCCAGGGATGGGGGTGGGTTAATGAGCTTAAGCGTGGGGCCACCTCCACTACTGCAGGGTGAGGGGGAAGTTGAGGAGATATGATAAGTGGCTGGGCACCTGTCATTTTCCCAGGAAGTGGGTGGTTTGATGAGACATGTACACAATGTACTACTCTATTATCAGGGGAAATATTTTGATAACCTTACTTCCTTTTCCCCAGAAGATCAGTTTTTCTATCCATTTCAGATTTAAACAAAATGGAAAAGCATTTTGGAAGAAACACACAACCTAAAAGTCCACTGTTGGACGCCATTACTGCAAATATCTCTACCGCCACCATAGTTTTTCCTCTGGTGCTCAAATAAGCCGGGATCATGGAGATCCAGACACTGCAGAACAGCAGCATGCTGAAGGTGATGTACTTGGCCTCATTAAAACTATCCGGTAATGTCCTCACCATAAAAGCCAGAGCAAAGCTTACTGCTGCCAGGATCCCCATATAACCCAACATGGAGTAGAAGCAGATATCTGATCCTCCATTACATTGAATGATGATTTTCCCAGAATAAGACTGAGTGTCCAGGTCCCGGAATGGGGGAGAAATAGACAACCAGATAACACAGATTACAACTTGTATAGATGAACACAACAGCACTATGGTATAGGGCAGTTTCACACTCAACCATTTTCTCCATGGGCTTCCAGGCGTGGTGGACTTAAAAGCAACACAAACCATAACAGTTTTAGCAAGAAGTGAAGAGACTGCTACTGAGAAAAAAATCCCAAAACTAGTTTCCCGTAATCTACAAGTTGCATCACTGGGACAACCAAGAAACAAGAAGACGGAGAGGAAGCTGAAGATGATGGAGAGCAGGAGGAGATAACTCAGGTTCCGGTTATTAGCTTTAACAATAGGAGTGTCCCGGTAGAAGATAAATATTCCAAATATGAAGCCAGTCACAAGACATCCGAAGACAGAAACACTGGAAAATACAGAAGCCATTGTGTCATTCTGGTAAGAGATGAAGTCCAGGACTTTGGGCAGGCATCGGTCTCTCTTCTCATTAGACCATTCATCACTTTGGCATTTAATACAGTTCTCAGCATCTGTAGGAATATTTCATAATATATTAAATGTTATTTTTTTTTTTTCTGTCTATCTGTCTGTTATATTGATCCATGTAATAGGGCTAAAACTACCACTGAGCAGGTGTCTAACCATTTTGGGGGTGTTGACTCCTTTGTTGAGGATGTGGACCCCATTAACACTCTCAAAACTGTTAGCTGCCTATTCTTGCGTGAAAGCAGGTAGCTGATCAGCAGTGACAAGCTGATTAAGCTCAGGGGCACCAACGTGTTCATGATATATATCAGTGGTGTAGCTAAAGGCTCAAGGGCCCGATGCAAAAGTTTAGCTCGGCCTCCCACCCTCCTACTGTACCCATACACATATCTAAACCGTGCTGCCTATAGCTGCAAAATAAACTTACAAACATGATCTAGACCTTTAGGCATTTAACCCCTTAGTGACGGCCCAATAGTGTTTTTACGTCCTGCTGTTGCAGGATTTGTATGGAGGGAGATAGTGCAGCTATTTCCCTCCATATAGTGCTGGCATCAGCTGTTTATTACAGCTGACACCCGCTGTCAATTCTGACTGCGGCGTTTAAATCCCCAGAACAATGTTCGGGGGTCCAGTACGCCCCCCCCCCCCCCACACGGTGAGGTCGGGGGAGCCATGCAGGTGTCATGGCAGCGGGGGGCCTTCTAAAAGACCCCAGGGCTGCCTCAGCAGACTGCCTATCAGGCCATCCCCGTGGGGTGGCTTGATAGACTGCCTGTCAAAAAGCAGTATGACGTAATGCTATAGCATTACGTCATACTGCAGGAGCGATCAAAGCATCACTGGTTGTGGTCATCTAGGAGTTCTAAAAGAAAGTGTAAAAATAAGAACAAAAACGTTTTACTAATTGATAAAAAAAAAGTTATAAAAGTTCAAAAAGCCCCCTTTTTGGCATATTTGCAATACAAAAATAAAAATATTAAACCAAAAATATGTATTTGGTATCACTGCGTCCGATCTATCAAATTAATGCATTATTTTACCCGCACGATGAACGTGGTCCGAAAAAATAAACGCCAGAAATGCACTTTTTTGGTCACCCTATCTCAGAGAAAAAAATGTAATAAAAAGCGATCAAAAAGTCAATTGTATGCAACAATGGTACCAACGGAAACAACAGGACGTAGCACACAAATTCAGCCTTCACTCAACTATGTCGACAGAACTTAAAGGAGATGTCCCGAGGCAGCAAGTGGGGTTATACACTTCTGTATGGCCATAATAATGCACTTTGTAATATACATTGTGCATTAATTATGAGCCATACAGAAGTTATAAAAAGTTTTTTACTTACCTGCTCCGTTGCTAGCGTCCTGGTCTCCATGGTGCCGACTAATTTTTGGCCTCCGATGGCCAAATTAGCCGCGCTTGCGCAGTCCGGGTCTTCTGCTGTTCTCTATGGGGCTCCGTGTAGCTCCGTGTAGCTCCGCCCCGTCACGTGCCGATTCCAGCCAATCAGGAGGCTGGAATCGGCAGTGGACCGCACAGAAGAGCTGCGGTCCACGGAGGAAGAGGCCATCTTCAGCGGTGAGTAGAGAAGTCACCGGAGCGCCGGGATTCAGGTAAGCGCTGTGCGGGTGGTTTTTTTAACCCCTGCATCGGGGTTGTCTCGCGCCGAACGGGGGGGGGGTTTAAAAAAAAAAAAACCCGTTTCGGCGCGGGACATCTCCTTTAACTTTTATGAGTAGTATCAGTAAGGAAAATATGGTTTTCCTAGATTTGGAACTATATTCGGAAATAGGAAATAAATGTTCTTACAAAAACTCAATTTAAAAAAACAGAAATGAATAGTTTTTTGGATTTCAACAGTGGTCATGCCAAATCATGTAAGGTAAATGTCCCATACGGACAGTTTAGACGTATTAGGAGGAACTGTTCGTCTTTGAAACTGTGTGAGGAACAGGCTGATGTCTTAAAAAATCAGATTTGAAGAAAAAGGTTATCTAGCACAGCTAATATTTTTATATATGGAATTTTTATATCTCGTGGCAATATATTTTATATATTATATATATGTATAAAATAAAAAGTTAAAATATAATACTATACAAAACACATCTCCATATGCAGAAAAGGTATAGTAGATAGTAAGACTGAATCCACTTATGAATTTATAGAGAAGAGTTGGCATAGCATATAGGTATTTCATATATATATATATATATATACATACACACACACACATTTCTGTTTTTTTTCAATATGTATGCAGTATCTATTTGAGAAAGTGAAAAGTTTGTATATGGTTGTGATGGAAGGTGAAATGTCATTACCGGACGTCCCCCGGAGCATATAGTTGCATATAAATAACATTTCCTTTCAAACAAGATCCATACAATCATAAGAACAGCAGTATTTTTTTTAAATTTACTTAGGCAAGTTGATGAAATTCTAAGCCTACTGTCTGCATAGAGGGATGAAGATTGTAAATAAAGTTTTTTTCACAATCAGCTCAGGGGGAGACGGGATGATGTCATCACGCTCCAGTGGAATGCACGTCATGCGTTCCAGCATGGTGACCGGAGACGTACTGCCGCCCTAGGCTCCACTTCACCAGAGAGCTACGAGTAGCAGAGCACCGTGACACTCCCGGTGAGTAGTACAATACCTATATAAGAACTGTGTTTTATATGTTTATTAATATGCTTGAAAAAGGCCACACGCTGGTTGAAACGTGTTGCATAGGATGGGTGACCTCTTGCAGGAGGTTTGGACTTTGTGCCTCTTGTATGAGGAATTTTTATAGGATATAGTCTGAAGTGTTTGGAATTAAATGAAGATTTGAGCACTTCGGCTGAAAAGAATTTTTAGGATATAACATCCATCTAAGAGATTGACAAGTGACTCTGGGACACCAGGGGAGGAGGTTTATCCCTGAATGACCACACACTCAGGGGCACCTTCACCCCCCTCAAGTGAGTACCTACAATCATTTTCATATTTTCATCTTGTCCTCTGCATGAGCGCATACACAACTACATTCTTATTCCTATTTCACATGTTGTACATACTGCTCTCCATCATCGGTGGATAACAAGAGGATTGCAGAAGGAATAGACAGTGGAGGTCCAATCAAGGAGCTGTCCTTTTAACATTTGATATACACTACCGTTCAAAAGTTTGGGGTCACCCAAACAATTTTGTGTTTTCCATGAAAAGTCACACTTATTCACCACCATGCGTTGTGAAATGAATAGAAAATAGAGTCAAGACATTGACAAGGTTAGAAATAATGATTTGTATTTGAAATAACATTGTTTTTACATCAAACTTTGCTTTCGTCAAAGAATCCTCCTTTTGCAGCAATTACAGCATTGCACACCTTTGACATTCTAGCTGTTAATTTGTTGAGGTAAGCTTGAGAAATTGCACCCCACGCTTCTAGAAGCATCTCCCACAAGTTGGATTGGTTGGATGGGCACTTCTGGCGTACCATACGGTCAAGCTGCTCCCACAACAGCTCAATGGGGTTCAGATCTGGTGACTGCGCTGGCCACTCCATTACCGATAGAATACCAGCTGCCTGCTTCTGCTGTAAATAGTTCTTGCACAATTTGGAGGTGTGTTTAGGGTCATTGTCCTGTTGTAGGATGAAATTGGTTCCAATCAAGCGCTGTCCACTGGGTATGGCATGGCGTTGCAAAATGGAGTGATAGCCTTCCTTATTCAGAATCCCTTTTACCCTGTACAAATCTCCCACCTTACCAGCACCAAAGCAACCCCAGACCATCACATTACCTCCACCATGCTTAACAGATGGCGTCAGGCATTCTTCCAGCATCTTTTCATTTGTTCTGCGTCTCACAAACGTTCTTCTTTGTGATCCAAACACCTCAAACTTGGATTCATCCGTCCACAACACTTTTTTCCAGTCTTCCTCTGTCCAATGTCTGTGTTCTTTTGCCCATCTTAATCTTTTTCTTTTATTGGCCAGTCTCAGATATGGCTTTTTCTTTGCCACTCTGCCCTGAAGCCCAAAATCCCGCAGCCGCCTCTTCACTGTAGATGTTGACACTGGTGTTTTGCGGGTACTATTTAATGAAGATGCCAGTTGGGTACCTGTGAGGCGTCTGTTTCTCAAACTAGAGACTCTAATGTGCTTATCTTCTTGCCTAGTTGTGCAACGCGGCCTCCCACTTCTTTTTCTACTCTGGTTAGAGCCTGTTTGTGCTGTCCTCTGAAGGGAGTAGTACACACCATTGTAGGAAATCTTCAATTTCTTAGCAATTTCTCGCATGGAATAGCCTTCATTTCTAAGAACAAGAATAGACTGTCGAGTTTCAGATGACAGTTCTCTTTTTCTGGCCATTTTGAGCGTTTAATTGACCCCACAAATGTGATGCTCCAGAAACTCAATCTGCTCACAGGAAGGTCAGTTTTGTAGCTTCTGTAACGAGCTAGACTGTTTTCAGATGTGTGAACATGATTGCACAAGGGTTTTCTAATCATCAATTAGCCTTCTGAGCCAATGAGCAAACACATTGTACCATTAGAACACTGGAGTGATAGTTGCTGGAAATGGGCCTCTATACACCTTTGTAGATATTGCACAAAAAAACCAGACATTTGCAGCTAGAATAGTCATTTACCACATTAGCAATGTATATAGTGCATTTGTTTAAAGATAGGACTAGTTTAAAGTTATCTTCATTGAAAAGTACAGTGCTTTTCCTTCAAAAATAAGGACATTTCAATGTGACCCCAAACTTTTGAACGGTAGTGTAAGTCTAGAAGAAAGCAGGTTCCATCACCAATGCAGAAGGGGGCTCTTTACTGTAAGAGCAGTGCAACTTGGGAATTCTCTGCCCGAGGTAGTGGTAATGCAGAGGGGAAAAAATATTGATAGAGGAATTTAAAAGGGGTCTAGATGTCTTTCTAGAATGCTATGATATTACAGGATATAGACATTAGGTGACCAGTGGGGTTGAAGATCTTAAGTATTGATTCTGGACTAACAAGGGGGGTTGAAACAGGCTGAAATAGATGGACATTGTCTTCATTCAGCCTAACATACTATGTTACCTGCTAACAACCCGGCTTCCACTTGACTACTTTACAGTCTGGCTTGGCTACTACACCTGGGCTATAATCCAGCGCCGGAAAAACCTTACAGAACTTAGCCTCCACCCCAATGATATCCATGGTCTTACTTGAAAACCTTGAGGACGAAGCTCTATGTTTTCCCCGTGACAGCCCCTTCACTGACCTCAAGCCTCCCAATATTTCAAATCCCTCTCCTCTCAGCTGCCCAGATTTAGACATCTTTGAGAGAATGGTCGCGAAAGAACGCAAAACCCTCAATGTACCCCACAACAAGCACTCCAACTTATCACTAACCGAACAGGCCTCATTGAAATATTTTGAATCCTGTGAATCTATAATTATTAAACTTTTGGATAAATGGGGAAATATAGTGGCATTGGACAGAGAACAATACGTCAGGCTATGTAAACAGCTCCTTGCCGATAAAAACGGTTATTCCATCTTGAATGTTGATCCCACTATTCCGTTCCTGAACCTTTTATCTAATGCTCTAGAATTGAGGTACATCAATGAAGCCAAACAAAGATTTATGCTCCCTTGTGCCCCCAGAGTAGTCCCTTTTTTTGCACAATTAGGTAGCACATAAAATGTTTCAGGAGCAGCAAATAGTTGCAAAATAAAACATCCTCCAAGATCCAAGATGTTGCTTTATTGTATTCCACATACATAAGAAAACAACGTTTCGGCTGGTGCAACCAGCCTTTTTCAAGTTGAACAAAGGCTGGTTGCACCAGCCAAAATGTTGTTTCCTTATATATGTGGATTACAATAAAGCAACATCGTGGATCTTGGGGGATGTTTTATTTTGCACCTATTTGCTGCTCCTGAACCTTTTTTTGCACGATTGGATGATATTGATCCTGGGTCGGGATCTGTTGGTGAGTGTGCAAGGATTCAAAGCTTCCCACTACCAATGAACGTGGTATGTTAGTGTGCCGCTTTCTGCATTCTTTATTAAAGTATTATCTGCTACCTAAGGTGCACAAAGGTATGAACCCCCTCAAGGGAAGACACATTGTGTCTGGTGTTAATAATCTTGCTCAAAATGTAAGCATTAGAGATGAGCGAGCACCAAAATGCTCGGGTGCTCGTTGCTCGAGTCGAACTTTCCACGATGCTCGAGAGTTCGTTTCGAGTAACGAACCCCATTTAGTCAATGGGCAACTCGAGCATTTTTGTATATGACCGATGCTCCGCTTAGGTTTTCACTTGTGAAAATCTGGAAAACCTACGAAAGTGATGAAAACGCCACAGAAACGGATAGGGCAAGGGAGGGGCAGCATGCAGGGCTGCATCTCAGGCTCCCAGGTCTCACTATTAAGCCACAATAGCGGCAAGAGTGTGCCCCCCCCTCTAACAATTTTTACTTTGGACAAACCCTCATTAGCAAGGCACAACTTAGCTAAGCACCTCCAACCAAGCACAATCACTGTCTGCGGGTCACACCGCTACCTCTTCTCCTGGGTTACATGCTGCCATTGCTGTTAAACCCCGACCCCCACCCCACCCCCGCGCACGATCCTGCATCCACAGCGCACACAAAAGTGTCCCTGCACAGCGTTCAGCAGCCCTCATGCCACATGCTCGCTTCATAGCCACACCACCCTCATGTCTATTTATAAGCTCGTACTGGATGAGGAGGAACTGGAGGCACACACTGCAGAGGGTTGGCAGGGCCAGGCAGCGACCCTCTTTGAAAGTGTGGGCGATAGCCCACAATGCTGTTGAGAATTGATGATAAATTGACGTTCGATCATCATTCCAATCCCATGCCACCTCCGTCGCAAAATTGTCAGGAGCCGCAAACGTGGGCATAAAAGGGACTCAGGTGCCAGCACTTCTACACATCTCCACAATGCAGCAATACTCTGTGTGGAAAGCACGTGAGTGGGTCCAGGGTCAGGCTTGGTCCCAGCCTCCATCTAGTGTGACCCAAGGTGCCGCGAGTTGCATAGCAATGGGAAATCCATGTGTCCACAATTGATTCTGTGTAGGTGTTAGATAGCTCAACACTGCAATGGGAAGTCTTTGAGTTCCTTGGGCTTGCCTTTGCTGTCGGTGCACAAAGATGGTATTACACAAGTAGAAATCAGAGCACATAGCAGAGTTTCACCCCACCAAGGACCTCGGCCCACATTTCTACCCAAGTCAGTCAGTGTGTTTGTGTCAGACAAGTAAAACACCGCTATGGGAAGTTTTTGTGCACTCACAGCATAGGTAAGCCAAAGGAACCCAAGGAAAGTATTAAACATGAGGCAATTTCAGTGCCCAAACATTGCAGACTTTCACTCCGTCAAGCACATAGGCCTCTGCCCACACCCTCCGCAATCGTGGGCATAAAGCGGACTTCGATGCTAGTACAGCTGTGAGCATCTCATTTAATCAGTTACATTTGCTTTCACCGCTCCAAAGACTGGATTAACCAGGAGCAAGTTCCAAAGGCCCCACCTGGCACAGTTGCATTTCCCCTAGGACATAGGCTTCTGCCCACACCCTTAGCAATCGCGGGCATAAAGTGGACTCCGATGCTGGTACAGCTGTAAACGTCTCATTAATGCAGTAACGCTCGTCTTCTTTGGCCCAAACCAGTGTCTTGGATAACTGTGGTAACACGAGGGAAAATATATGATGCCCAGTGCTGATCCCCTGACCCCAAGCAGGAGGAGGAGGTGGCCTTACAAGCCCAAGAAACCATTACCAGGACCCGCTGTAGCCTGTGCGGGAAGTATGTGAGCGGGCCCTTGGTCAGACTCGGTCCGAGCAAACACCTTGTGTGACCCAAGGTGCCGTGAGTTACATAGCAATGGGAAAATCCATGTGCCCACAGACTATTCATTCTGTGTAGATGTCGGATACCTCAATTGACACAGCAAGGGGAAAGCCATCTGCATTCTGCACCCTACCCAAGTCAGTCAATGTCTTTGTGCCAGACAGGTAAAATACCGCTATGGGTAGTCTTTATGCACACACAGCATAGGCGAGCCGAATGAACCCAAAGACAGTATAAACATAAAGGAATTATAGTGCCCAAACATGGCAGACTTTCACTCCGCTGAGGACATAGGCCTCTGCACACACCCTCAGCAATCGTGGGCATAGAACGGACTCCGATGCTAGTACAGCTGTGAATATCTCATTAATGCAGTAATGCTCCTATTCTTTGACCTAAACCAGTGTCTCAGATAACTGTGGTAATACGGGAGAAAATACATGATGCCCAGTGCTGATCCCCTGACCCCAAGCAGGAGGAGGAGGTGGCATTACAAGGCCAAGAAACCATGACCGGGACCCGCTAAAGTCTGTGTGGGAAGCACATGAGCGGGCTCAGGGTCAGGCTCGGTCCCAGTCTCCACCTTGTGTGACCCAAGGTGCCCTGAGTTACATAGCAATGGAAAATCCATGTGTCTCCACACAGATAGTTTAACACTGCAAGGGGAAGTCTTTGAGTTCCTTGGGCTCGCCTATTCTGTCAGTGCACAAAGATGGTATTACACAGGAAGAAATCAGAGTGCCCAACCATGGGAGAGTCTCACCCCGCCAAGGACCTTGGCCTCGGCCCACATTTCTGCCCTAGTCAGTCACTGTATTATTTGTGCCAGATAGGTAAAACACCGTGATGGGAAGTCTTAGTGCTCACATAGTATAGTATATAGCATTCCTGTAGCAAAGGTCTAAACAGACCCCAGTAACATTTCTGTAGTAAAAGTAGAGGCGGATCCCAGTTACATTTCTGTAGCACAAGTATAGGCAGACCCTAGTAACATTTCTGTAGCACAAGTATAGGCAGACCCCAGTAACATTTCTGTAGCAGAAATATAGGCAGACCCCAGTAACATTTCTGTAGCAGAAGTATAGGCAGACAGCTGTAACATTTCTGTAGCAGAAGTATAAGCAGACCCCTGTAATATTTCTGTAGCAGAAGTATAGGCAGACCCCAGTAACATTTCTGTAGTAAAAGTATAGGCAGACCCCTGTAAAATTCCTGTAGCAGAAGTATAGGTAGACCCCTGTAACATTTCTGTAGCAGAAGTATAGGCAGACCCCAGTAACATTTCTGTAGCAAAAGTATAGGCAGATCCCAGAAATCTTTCTGTAGTAAACGAAGAGGCGGACCTCAGTAACATTTCTGTAGCAAAGGTATGGGTGGACCCCAGTAACATTTCAGTAGCAAAGGTTTGGGCAGACCCCTGTAACATATCTGTAGCAGAAGTATAGGCAGACCACAGTAACAGTTCTGTAGTTAAAGTATAGGTAGACCCCTGTAACATTTCCAAAGCAGAAGTATAGGCAGACCCCTGTAACATTTCTGTGGCAAAAGTATAGGCAGACCCCAGTAGCATTTCTGTAGTAAACGTATAGGCACACCCCAGTAACATTTCCTAAGCAGAAGTATAGGCAGACCCCAGTAACATTTCTGTAGTAAAAGTATAGGCAGACCCCAGTAACATTTCTTTAGTAAAAGTGTAGGCAGACCCCAGTAACATTTCTGTAGCAGAAGTATAGGCAGACTCCTGTAACATTTCTGTAGTAAAAGTATAGGCAGACCCCAGTAACATTTCTGTAGAAAAAGTAGATGCGGACCCAGTAACATTTCTGTAGTAAAAGTAGAGGCAGACCAAAGTAACATTTCTGTAGCAAAGGTTTGGGCAGACCTCAGTAACATTTCTGTAGCAAGAGTATAGGCGAACCCCTGAAACATTAGTATACCATGAGTGTAGACAAAGTCCGGAAAAATGAGTTAGATAACAGTATGGCGATGGCCAGAAAAATTAGTGTACCAAGAGTACAAGTGTACCCCTGAAACATTTCTCAACCAAGAGAGCAGGTGAAACCCAGAAATATTTTTTAAAGATACAGCTCGCTGTTGCTTAATTTGCATCAGAGCCTGGAGGCAGCCCTGTGACAAAAAATTGTTTTCTGTTAAAGTATCAATGCTTCTGAAACTTTGAAAAATTGTAAAAAAAATTGTAAGCAGTGCCTTTTGGGCCGCAGAAAAATTGGCAGTTCAGCGTGATGGCATGATGTTTCAGGAGGAGGAGGACTAATATCCGAGAGTGATTGACAAAGCTAATTCCAAATTTTTTTTCCGGTGATAGGGAATGCTTATTTATCCGGTTGCAGCGAAAATAATCTTTATGTACCACTGCTCTCCGTCGGTGGAGAAGAGAAGTCTGGGGAAAGCCAGCCTTTGTTCATCTTTGAGTGTAAGCATGTCGGCACTGGCAGTTGACAGGCGGGTAAGCTTGTCCGTGATGATTCCCCCAGCTGCACTAAACACTCTCTCTGAAAAGACGCTAGCAGCAGGGCCAGCCAGCACCTCCAGGGCGTACAGTGCAAGTTTGTGCCACATGTCCCAATAGTTGTATGGAGCAGAGGCATCACGGAGGACGGTGGTACAATCGGCTATGTATTCCCACACCATCTTTTTACAGTGCTCCCTCCAACTCAACCCTGACTGGGGAGTAGTTACACAGTCTTGCTGGGGAGCCATAAAGCTGGCAAAGGCCTTAAAGAGTGTTCCCCTACCTGCGCTGCACATGCTGCCTGATCTCTGCACCTCCCCTGCTATTTGGCCCTCGGAACTACGCCTTTTGCCACTAGCACTGTCAGATGGGAAGTTTAGCATCACTTTTTCCACCAGGGCCCTTTAGTATTGCATCATTCTCGTACCCCTTTCCTCTTCGGGAATGAGAGTGGAAAGGTTCTCCTTATACTGTGGGTCGAGAAGGGTGTACACCCAGTAATCAGTGTTGGCCAGAGTGCGTCTAACGCGAGGGTCACAAGAAAGGCATCCTAACATGAAGTCAGCCATGTGTGCCAGGGTACCAGTACGCAAGACATGGCTGTCCTCACTAGGAAGATGACTTTCAGGATCCTCCTCCTTCTCCTCCTCCACAGCCCATACATGCTGAACAGATGAAAGGCAAGCAGCATGGGTACCCTCTGCAGTGTGCCCAGCTGTCTCTTCCTTCTCCCCCTCCTCCAAAATGCACTGAGATATAAACATGAGGGTGGTCTGGCTATCAAGCGACATACTCTCATTCCCCGTCTCCTGTTCCAACCGCAAAGCATCGGCCTTTATGCTTTGCAGCGAACTTCTCAGCAGACATAGCAGCGGGATGGTAACGCTAATGATTGCAGCATCACCTGTCACCACCTGGGTAGACTCATCAAAGTTTCCAAGGACCTGGCAGATATCTGCCATCCAGGCCCACTCCTCGGTAAAGAATTGGGGAGGCTGAATACCACTACGCTGCCCGTGTTGGAGTTGGTAGTCTATTATTGCTCTACGCTGCTCATACAGCCTGGCCAACATGTGCAGCGCAGAATTCCAGCGTGTGGGCACGTCGCACAGCAGTCGGTGCTCTGGCAGCTGAAACCGATGTTGCAGGGTCCTCAGGGTGGCAGCGTCCATGGTGGACTTGCAGAAATGTGAGCAGACGCACCTTGCCAAACAGGTCAGACAAGTGAGGGTAGTTTTTCAGAAACCGATGAACCACCAGATTGAAGACGAGGTTACGGCCGTTGTCACACACGACCATGCCCGGTTGGAGGCTCAGTGGCGAAAGCCAGAGGTCGGTCTACTCTGTCAGACCTTGCAACAGTTCAGGAGCCGTGTGCCTCTTGTCACCTAAGCTGATTAGCTCCAGCACGGCCTTCTGACGCTTGCCCACTGCTGTGCTGCGGCACCGCGCGATACCGACTGCTGGCGACGTGCTGCTCACACTTCTTAATTGAGGGGTATAAGTTGCATAGAAGGAGGAGGAGGGGGAGGGTGTAGGGGAGGTGGCATAAACCACCGCAGATACCAGCACCGAGGTAGGACCCACTATTCTGGGTGTGGGTAGGACGTGAGCGTTCCCAGGCTCTGACTCGGTCCCAGCCTTCACCAAATTCACCCAATGTGCCGTCAGGGAGATATAGTGGCCCTGCCCGCCAGTACTTGTCCACATGTCTGTGGTTAAGTAGACCTTCCCAGTAACCACGTTGGTGAGGGCACAATTAATGTGGCGGGAGATGTGCTGGTTTAGGGCTGGGACGGCACACCGGGAAAAATCGTGGCGATTGGGGACCGAGTAGCGCGAGACCACCACCGCCATCATGTTTTTGAAAGCCTCCGTTTCCACAAGCCTGTACGGCAGCATCTCCAGGCTGATTAATTTGGCAATGTGCATGTTTAAAGCTTGTACATGCGGGTGCGTGGCGGCGTATTTGCGCTTTCGCTCCAACGCTTGTATTAACAACAGCTGAACGCTGCGCTGAGAGACATTGCTGGGTGGGGTCGAGGACAGCGGAGGTGAGGGTGTGGGTGCAGGACGGGAGGTGCTTCTGCCTGCGTCCTGAGAGGGGGATTGGATCTGTGTGGCAGGTTGGGGCACAGCGGAAGAGGCAGTGGTGTGACTCAGAGGCGCTGAACGGCCTTCGTTCCACCTTGTGGGGTGCTTGGCCATGAAATGCCTGAGCATGCTGGGGGTGGTGAGGCTGGTAGTGGTGGCTCCCCGGCTGATCTTTGTGCGACACAGGTTGCACACCACTGTTCGTTGGTCGTCCGCGCTCTCACTGAAAAACATCCACACCTTTGAACACCTAGTCCTCTGCACGGATGCATGGCGCGCAGAGGTGCTTTGGGAAACAGTTGGGGGATTCTTTGCTCTGGCCTTGCCTCTACCCCTGGCCACTCCACTGCCTCTTCCAACCTGTCCTGATGCTGCACTTGCTTCCAGCTCTGAAGCCCTGTCATCAGTAGGCTTAGCAAACCAGGTGGAGTCAGTCACCTCATCGTCCAGCTTCTCTTCCTCCGAATGCTCTGTGCGCTCCTCCTTTGGACTTACTGCCCTTACTGCTACCTATTTGACAGACAACTGTGTCTCATCATCATCATCCTCCTCACCCACTGAAAGCTCTTGAGACAGTTACCGGAAGTCCCCAGCCTCATCACACGGACTGCGGGAACTTTCCAAAGGTTGGGCATCGGTCACGACAAACTCCTCAGGTGAGAGAGGAACCAGTTTTTCCCACTCATGGCAGGAACCAGAGAACAGTTCCTTGGAGTCTGCCTGCTCATCAGAATATGTCATTTTCATGGAGTGAGAAGGCTGGGAGGAAGGAGGAGCAGCAGCCAGAGGATTTAGAGTTGCAGTCCCTAAGCCGGGAGTAGTGGACTGCATAGAAGACTGGGTGGTTGATACATTGCTGAATGCATTTTCTGCCATCCACGACAGGACCTGCTCACACTTCTACCCACGGACCACACAGACCCATAAATTGTGATATGAAGCAGGGGACCCCAGAAACTAGCCTCTCTCCTAATCCCTCAGCAGCCGGCTGTGATTCACCTGGACCAAGAACTTGGCTTTTGCCCACACTCTCGCTTGGACGTCTGCGTCCGCATCCACGTCCTTGACCCTTACCCCTACTCCTCATCATGGCAGATTAAGAATAGAGCAGGGCCCAAATAAATTACCCCACTGCACAGCACTGACAATTGGGCCTTAATTCACCACACACAGAGACTTGTAGATAACGGAGGCTCTATGCTGTGACTTGAAAAAATGAAACAGCTGTCTTGCGCTGATACCTAGGGGTAATTAACTGCTCGCAGAGTCTTGTAGATAATAGAGGCTATGTGGAGTGGGAGAAGACTCTAAAGTCAGTGGATAGTGCTGGTAACTGCGGCAATCTCAACCACACCAACGGAAATGGTATTGTGAGACGCTCTGCAGAGTGGCTGAGCTGAAATACATTGCAGTGGCCCCGGTAATATTACAGTACTGTTTATCGGTGAGACCACTGTCTAATTCACTGCAGACAGAGAATGGTATAAATGAGGTAGTTCGCAGCAGGCTAGGAATAACTTGAGTGCACTTTCCTTGTGAGAGCAGTATTGTACGGCACTGCAGCCAGAAAAAAAGTATTACTGAAAGGCTGCAAACAGGCCTAGCTGCGTAATACAAAAATGGAAGCACTACTACTCCCAGCAGGCCCCAAGTAAAATGCACACAGTTAGATGTAGCCCAACGAAAGAGCTTTTGGATTTTTGCACAGAGGATACTGACTGTATAGTGTATTTAACTTTCCCTCTAGAAGTGGCTGTGGCCCCAACACTCTGCGTCTAATTCACTGCAGACAGAGAACGGTATAAACGGAGTAGTTCGCAGCAGGCTATGAATTATTTGTGTGCACTTTCACGGTGAGAGTGGTAATGTACGGCACTGCAGCCAGAAACAAATATTACGAAAGGCTGCAAACAGGCCTAGCTGCGTAATAGAAAAATGGAAGCACTACTACTCCTAGCAGGCACCAAATAAAATGCACATGGTCAAATGTAGCCCAACGAAGGAGTTTTGGGATTTTTGTACAGAGGATACAGACTGGATAGTGTATATAACTTTCCCTCTAGAAGTGGCTGTGGCCCCAACACTCTATGTCTAATTCACTGCAGACAGAGAACGGTATAAATCGAGTAGTTCAGAGCAGGCTAGGAAATATTTTCCGTGCACTTTTATGGTGAGAGTGGTATTGTACGGCACTGCAGCCTGAATAAAAATATTATGAAAAATGTAAAAAAAATAAAATAAAAAATACTTACCTCTCCGCCGCTGCTGTGACCCCCGAGGGGATGAAGAACACATCTGCCGCATGAAGTTAGAAGATTTCCCTGCTGCTACATCTGCCACATCTTCAATTCTCTGCTGCAGCTGTCACACATGTCGTCTACGGTAGAGGATTCTGCTGCTAATTGATTTCAGGGAAGGGCTTTAAATATAAGCGCTTCCCTGAAAATCAAGTAAAAGTACTGTAAAAACACACAAAAAAAAACATACCTCCCTTCGGCTGCTGGGCTCAGCCCCGTCTTCTCCTAGCTGTCCCCGGATTTCTAGTGCTGATCTTTTAGCAGGCGGGGATTTACAATCCCTGTCTGCTGAAAGAGCTGTTTGTGATTGGCTGACGTGCTCAGCCAATCACAGACAGCTCTCGCAGAATGAATGCTGTTATTTATTCGTCGAGGGCTGCCTGTGATTGGCTGAGCACTTCAGCCAATCACAATCAGAGCTACGAGCAGGCGGGGATTTTAAATGCCAGCATGCTGATAGAGCAGCATCGATACAGAGTTGGGGACAGCGCGAGAAGTCGTTGCTTAGCCGTGGCAGCCGTCAATGGATTTCAGGGAAGGGCTTCATAAGCCCTTCCCTAAAAAGCCATTTAAAATAGTGCAAAAAAATAAATAAATGAAATACTCACCTGCCTTCAGCTGTCGGGGCTCAGCAGCGACTTCTCGCACTGTCCCCGGCTGTAACGCTGCTGAGCCCCGGCAGCTGAAGGAAGGTGAGTATGCTTTTTAAAAAAATTTTTACACTTCTTTTATTGGATTTTCAGGGATGGGCTTTTGTTTAAAGCCCTTCCCTGAAATCGAATGACGGGGATGTCGGCAGCAGGATTCTCTACAGCAGCTGTCATGTGTGACAGCTGCTTTAGGGAAAAGAAGAATTCCTCTGCTGCATCTGTCACAGATGTGGCAGATGTAGCAGCAGGGAATTCTTTTTATTAGCAGGGATAAAGGAAACATCTGCCGCATGCGGCAGATGTGTTCTGCATCCCTGCGGATAGGTAAGTTTATATTTTATTTTATTTTTTTTTTTTTTACACTAAATTTCTTGTTTTTCAGGGAAGGGCTTATATGTAAAGACTTTCCCTGAAAAAGAATGCAAGGGTGCCAGCAGAGCATTGTTTTTAGAGGAGCCGCCGGCAGCCGTGGCTCCATTGAAACCATTGCACGGACCAGCATTGAAAACAATTGCACAGACCTCCATTGAAAACAATGGGTTTATTCCCTATGGTACACGCATGTCCAATCTTTGCAAGCACGCACCTGCAAAGTATGGACATTTGAACACACCATAGGAAATGCATTGTGGCTTATAAATGCGTGTTTTTGTGCGCACGTATGCATGCATAAAAACACGCTCGTGTGAAGCAATCCATAGGGCTATTTTTTAAATATCTTTTTCACTGACCTTTTCAATGTTTTTTTTGTTTTATTGGGGGTAAAAAGCAAAAAAAAAAGTTTTTTTTAGCATTTACAATAATTTTTTTTTTTTTAAATATATTTACGCTAAAATAAAGTACGGGAATGTGTACCTCATTTTATTTTGGATGTTTGGATATATAATATGTATGGTTTGGGATTGCAGGGTACATACGGCAACAGTCTTGGTTGGTGTCGACTTTGGGTTATTTTCTTTTTACCTATTTATGTAATTATTTTTTTTTACTATCTATATCCCTATGGCGTCATTTAAGACAACTGGGGGGCATTCCCATGTTTTTAGTTTCTATTTTTTTTTTTTACATTTTTCCTCTGTAGCTGGGATATCTATAGGAGCCCCAGTTACAGAAGAAAACATCCCTTTTTAGTAATAACAGTCACTAATGAAGCTGATCAGGGTCTGCTAGTACCCTGCAGTTCTGCTGTCACGTGATCACAGGCTTGCATAGTGGAAGAAACAAATCCATCTTTAACTTATTATATAGCGCTCATCGAGCACTCTGTACCAGGGGAAGGAGAAGGCAAAAGTGGTTAAAAACCACTTCTTCCTCCTCCTTTGGGTTCTCAGCTGTGACTAACAGCTGACAACCCGACTTACTTCTGTTTGTTTGCAGAAGCAGAGTTTTTAATCTTGCACCATATTTTTTACTATCAGCCCAAATTAAAGGGCCAGGACCAAGCACTGTATATTAAATCCTGCTATAGTACATGCACTTATTTCATGCAGCATTGGTGTATGTATGAAAAAAAAATCATTGGATGATACCTCCTCATACAGCGCGGGTGCCGACTTTCAGCAGCCACAGCTCCAATCAGCCGCTAGGCTGATCATAACTATTAACCCTTTAAATGTTGCTGTCAATTCTGACAGCAGCATTTTAATCCCCTGAACGATATTTAGGGGTCCCAAATGGCCCCCCAGCAATGAGCTTACAAAGAGCCATGTGAGTATGATGGCAACCAGGGACTTCTGAAAGGCCTCAAGGCTGTCCTAGCAGAATGTCTGTCAAGCATCCCCATGAGGGGGCTTGATAGACTGCCTACCCAATCACAGTACGATGTAATGCTACGGCATTACAACATACTACAGAGGTGATCAAAGCATCACAGGTTGTTGTCTCCTCTGGGGCCAAAAAAAAAATAAAGTAAAACTAAGAACAATAAAATTTTACAAAGTATTAAAAAAAACAAGAATTCAAGAAAAAAAAACCTTATGCCATATTTACAATAAAAAAATCTAAATAATAAAACAAAAATACAATCTATCAAACTAATGCTACTATTTACCCCGCACAGTGAACGTCTTTTGGTCACCCTGTCTCTAAGCAAAAATGCAATAAAAAGCAATCAAAAAGGGGGCGGAGCCTGGACGCCGAGCGCAATGGCTGCTTGAGAGCTGCGCTCCTACAAACAGGCACCCACAGCACATAATAAAAGCTTCCAGCCGCAAGAAAACATGGGCAAAACTTCCAAGGAGAAGAGCACTGACCTGCAGGGCACTCCTCGTCCGTCCAGAACGCAGGCAGACATGAGAGGATTCTTTAAAGATCGTTCCTCCCGCTCCCCGCGGCCCCCTGTGAAGATGGCGCCGGCACGAGCGCTCGTTCCCGCTCTCAGCCATGGAGAAGATGGAGATCAGACCTCGGAGGAGGAGGACGGTGAGTCTGTATCCAGAGGGTTCATGAGGAACCTGATTGCACAAGCTCTGCGCCCCATTAGTGCTGATTTAGCAGAGATCAAGGAGGAATTCAAGCAAATGGGGCACAGAGTGGAAGATCTGGAGTCCTCCTCTGCAGCCATCATTTCTCACTCTCTGCAAGTTGAGCAAGTCTTAAAGGAACAGCACCTATTTTTGAATAGATCGCTGCTGCTTCAAGAGGACTTAGAAAACAGGAACAGGCGTAATAACCTGCGCTTTAAAGGCATTCCTGAATCTTATGCGAATGAATGCCTTGATAAAGTCGCCAAAGGTATTTTTGCTGTGTTGCTGGGGGAGGAAAGAGCGTCCAACATCTGCGTGGAAAGGATACACCGGGCCCTAAGACCGCCGTCCGGGACCGCTGAACAGCCTAGGGACGTTATTTGTAAATTATTATCCTTTCCGGACGCAGCCGCGGTCCTCAGAGCGGCCAGATCCTTCAAGGACTTGAAGTTCGAAGGCGCGCCTATTTCGATCTTCCAGGACCTGGCGCCCTCCACGTTAGCAAAGCGTCGCGCCCTGCGTCCCTTGTTGGAAGTCCTGAAAAACCGGGAAATCAGGTACGCGTGGTTATTCCCTTTCGGCATCGGCGCAACCATCAAGGGCAAGAGGGTCAATATCCGCACCCAAGAAGAGATGCGGGAATTATGGTCCCTCCTGGAGTTAGACCCGATCGAACTTCCCAACTGGCAACCTCTTCCGGACCTTCCTTCATTCCAACCACTGGAGAACCCAGGGGACAGGCTGCTAGCGGGCGGCGCAAAATCCCCTAAGGGGAAAAAGAAAAAACCCAAACAGGATCCGTGATTTGCTATGCCAGGAGAGTGTTCTCTCCTGTTCTGTCTTCTGTTGTTGGACAAGCCGCAGGGCTTTTCCCCCCCTCGGGATCAGTACGTGAGTGGCTTAGGGGAGGGCCCTGTGGCGGTCGGTTAATTACAGTCTTCTTCTTTGTCCTGCTAATCTTTTGCGTCTACAGACCAATACATCGCACGTCTGGAGGTGAGCGGTATCTAGACTGTTGTGGAGCTTCTTGAGGATCTGCTAGTCGGTTCGTTTTCAGGTCAACACAATGCTCCGGTTCCGGGACTTGGTATTGTATATCGCATCACCCAGACGGGTTTTTTTTTTTTTTTTTTTTTTTTTGTGGAAGGTCATGTGCATGCTTTGCAGGACGTTTATTCTTTTCGTTTCTGCAAGTTTAGGAGACTATTCGCTCCTATGTTGGTTGGTTACTTGTCTTTTACCACTCGCGGAATGGGCTGTGGGGCCTGTACCGTCCAGGCCGTAACTAATTCGCTGACATCCCATCAGTGCCGTTGCTTGTTGGGATCTCAGTAAGCTGCCCCCAGAGCGGGCCCTAGGGAGGAGTCTACGGACCCCCCCCCCCCCCCGGGGCACACTCAACTAAGTTTCCTCTGTTAGCGGTGCTCCGCTACAGGGGTTTCTCTTTGCAGTATTTGTTTCCTTGTTGCTTTTGATTTGTGTGTATCCCCCACCTACGTGTTTCTCTCTCCCCTCCCCACCGTATCTCCCCTCCCGCCTCCCATCTCATCTCCTGCCTCCTGGCTGTTCATCGCGAAAGAAAACGCCAAAGAAGCTTATTGTATTCTGTGCAACTGTTTTATTTGTGTGGTTATCTTACATTCCCTCTTTACTATATTTAACACAGGTACTTCGTCATGAAAGGACTGCGTCTCACCTCCTTCAACGCCAAAGGTCTTAACTCTCCCTCCAAACGCCACAGCCTCGAGCTGCTTCTGAGGAGGTACGAGACGGGGATTCTCTTCCTCCAGGAGACCCACTACAAAGGTAACAAAACCTTTTCCTTACCGGGGAAGTCATTCCCCAGGGCATTCCATTGCACTCATCCCTCGTCTGCCTCGAAAGGGGTCTCCATTTTTCTTCATAAGACAATTAATTTTGTCGAGGAGGCTCAGTTTAGGGACGACGAGGGCAGAGTCTTGTTCATCAAGGGCACTCTGAACAACACAAAAATTACTTTAGCTAATTTGTATACCCCAAATACGGAGCAGATTCCATGGTTGCTCAAGCAGCTGGAAAATTTAAAACACTTTAGCGAAGGCCAGATTATCTTAGCGGGCGATTTAAATGTCACACTCAACCCCACGTTAGATTCCTCTTCGGGTCGTTCACACATATCCCAAGGTAAGCTGAAAAGATTGGGCAAGCGGCTTCAGGAAATGGGTCTGGTAGATACCTGGCGCACCTTACACCCCACCTCTAAAGATTTTTCGTTTTTCTCCGCTGTGCACTCCTCATACCAGAGGTTAGATTATGTCCTGGTCTCCTCCTCCCTACTTCCGTCCCTGATCGTCTCGAGTATTGATTCGATGACGATCTCCGATCATGCCCCGGTGCATACGTCTCTTCATCTACCCCAGCCAATTGCCAGGGAATGGAGATAGTCGTTGAACGCCTCCCTCCTGGAGCATATAGAGGATAGAGAATACCTATCAAAACATCTAGAAGAGTTTTTCTGTATCAACTCAACAGAAGGGTCCAGATCACCTCTGGTTTGGGAAGCCCATAAGGCTTATATGCGAGGCCTTTTTATTGCCCTGGGCTCACGTATCAAGAAAAAAAAACAGAAAGCTATTGATGAGAAACTCTCGCGGATCGCCAGATTGGAGTTGACTGCGAAATTTTCCCAAGTGAGACAGAACATGGCTGATCTTGCGGCAGCAAGAGCAGACTTGAAACTTCTGCTTAACTCAAAATTTAACAAAAATCAGCTACATTTCAGGCACAAGATATATGCCCAGGGAAATAAAGGCAGTAAGCTCATGTCCTCGCTGATTAAAAAAGCTAGGGCAAAAAACCAAATCAGGGCGATTAAATCCCCTTCTGGGACGACCTTGACTACCTCCAGAGACATTGCAGAGGAGTTCCGGAGGTTCTACGCGAATCTGTACAACCTCCAAGACACACATAATACACCCCCGGTGGAGAACCCTGCGGCCCCCATAGACAGGTTCCTAGAACAACTAAATATGCCGAAATTAAACCCTGAGGAAGCCGCGAGGTTGGTCACTAAAGTCTCGCAGGAGGAGGTGGAGGCGCTAATTGCCTCGAGCCCCCCCAATAAAAGCCCGGGGCCGGACGGCCTTCCGATTCAATACTACAAAGTCTTCCTCCCCATATTAAAGCCAAAATTGACTCTCTTGTTTAATGACCTTTTAGGGGGGGCGTCCCTGCCGCGGCAGTCCCAAGAAGCTCATATTGCATTGATCCTTAAAGACAATAAGGACCCTGTATTGTGCGGTAGCTACCGCCCCATATCTCTGATCAATCTCGATGTGAAGCTGTGGGCTAAATTACTTGCAAAAAGATTGGAGCCGTTTTTGCCTGGACTGATTGATTCGGAACAGGCTGGCTTCGTTAAGGGAAGGGAGGGGAGAGACAATTGTATCAGACTCCTCCATGCGGCCAGATACGCCCAACATCATAAGATCCCACTCGCTATAGTAGGTACAGATGCCGAAAAGGCCTTTGATAGAGTGGACTGGCTGTACATGGAGAGAGTGCTGCTTTCCTTCGGCCTTCCGGCACAGTTCACACGTGCGGTCTTCTCGTTATACGGTAGCCCCCATGCTAGACTGAAAATAAACGAGATCCTCTCCCCTCCCTTCCTCATAAGAAATGGCACTCGGCAGGGATGCCCCCTCTCCCCCTCGCTTTTTATCTTATCTTTGGAGCCCCTTCTCCAGAGGGTCAGACAGGATCCAGGGATTGTGGGCCTGCGGGCAGGAGAACGGCAAATCTCGGCGGCGGCATTTGCTGACGACATTGCCTTTGTGGTCACGGATCCCCAGAAGAGTCTCCCCAGACTCTCTGAGCTGCTTGAGGAATTTGGGTTGCTCTCCAACTTCAAGATTAATTTCTCGAAATCTACAGCGCTGAACGTCTCCATTCCCCCAAAGCAATTTGACAAGCTAAGGGGAAATTCCCCTTTTTCGTGGTCATCTACCCATTTGGATTACCTGGGGATTAAGTTGACCAGAAGGGCGGAAGACCTTTATGTCGCTAACTTTGTCCCCCTCATCGCGCGGGTCAAGCGACTCCTCAAATCCTATGACATCCCCTACATCTCCTGGCTGGGGAGGAAGAATATCATAAAGACATATATCCTGCCACTAATACTCTACAAAATCAGAATGCTCCCTATTCACCTTCCCACAAAATTTTTCAAACTTATGCGCGCGGCCTTTTCGGCATTCGTCTGGAAACAGAGGAAACCGAGACTGGCGCATGGTCTGATGACTCGTAGGAGGAGGGAAGGGGGAGTGGATCTCCCCAACCTCTACGAGTATTACTGTGCAGCCCATCTCCGCTACTGGTGGGACCTTTCTAGGTTGGAGCACGACGAACTACTTTCAAGATTGATGGTAGAACATAGTAATGTCCCCCTATCGGAGGCCATATGGGTTCCCTCCAGCGCCCATTTTCGGGCGAGATCCTTTAACCCCCTTCTCAGAGGACCTTGCGAGGTATGGGATAAGCTCCGAACGGAGCTAGCTCCGTCTCCCTCACCTATATTCCCCTTAGACGTAATTCCCAGAATAATGATCCCACAGGGAGACCGACCCCGGGCGCCGGTATGGAGTAAATGTAAATCAATCTCGGTAGCCAAATTACAAGAGCTTTCACATCTGACCCCCTCGACGATCCCTCAAAAACTATTCCCTACGGAATCTTTATCCTTCCTAGAGGGGGCCCAACTAGCGGGTTTCTTTAAAGAATTTCTTAGAAAGTACAAGTCCACAAGACCCCGCACTATATTCGAAAGGTCCTGGGCGGATAACAAAACCTCACATAAAAAGATCTCGTTTATTCGTAGAACCTTTATCTCCCCTTACCAATCGTACAAACCTGCCTTCCTTACATCATGGGAGAAAGAGCTGGGCATCCGGCTTACGGAGGAGGAGACCAGGACGATCTTGGATACGTCTTTTGGCCTCTCCCCCTGCGTAATTGCACAAGAGGCCCACTATAAGCTATTGGTCAGATGGTATCGGACGCCACAATGGCTATTTGAACATAAGCTCTCCCCTCATGACTCCTGCTGGAGATGTAAGAGGGAGACGGGTTCATACCTGCACATATGGTGGGAGTGTCCGGTTTTAACTCCCTTCTGGAGGGGCGTGGGGGAAACCATTGAAAAAGTGGCGCCTGGTGTCTGCCTTACCCCGGACCTGGTTTTTTTGTGGAGACCGAATAGAAACTTTCATCCTAAAAAGAACAAACTAGTAGCCCTTTTAATAGATACAGCCAAATCCTTGATTCCCCGCTTGTGGCTTCAGAGTGCCCCTCCATCGCTGGGTCTCTGGAGGGAGAGAGTGGATAGTCTATACTCCCTGGAGGAATTACACAGCTGGTCAAATAATACCTACGATAAATTCATTGTGACGTGGGCTCCGTGGCGAGAGGTGAGATCCGCGGCGACATGGGATGTGTGAGACGTGATCTCCTCCGAACACTGTCATGACGGGACCCCGACTCATTCCCCTCCCTACCCCCCCCCTACCCCCCCCCTACCCCCCTCCCGCCCCCCACTGTGGTGTCTCTGTGTGTGTCTGTTTCTTTTCGTCTTATTTAGTGCAGACAACAAAAAGTGTATGTTATGTCTATGCCGGCGCGGGACGACATAGTTCCCCTGTTTGGGCACTTTATTAGTTAATATTGGTATGGTTTACCTAGCGGAGATTACTGTGTATGTAGCGGAGATACCTTGTTGGAACGTTGTCACGTGGCGGACTATGGTCCGGTGGAAGATCTGCCTTTGTAGAAGTTATTGTCTATCCCCTGTATATTCTGTGAAAACCTTAATAAAATTTGATTTGAAAAAAAAAAAAGCAATCAAAAAGTCATATGTATTCTAAAATAGTACCATCACAAAGAATGAGCCATCGCACAACTACGTTGATGGAAAAATAAAAAAAGTTATTGTGCACAGAACATGGTGGCAGAAAAGAATAAAAAAAAAATGTAAATATCTTTAAAAAAAAATAAAAGCAGTACACCAAAAAATGATGTATTTAGTATCAGAATAATCATACTGACCCATAGAATAAAGTTATCTTGTCATTTTTGTTGCAGTTTGTGCACCATAGAAACAAGACGCACTGAAAGATGGTGGAATGCCAGAAAGTCGGCTACCGTGAACACAAGAATACAGGAATCAACCCATCTAACACCAGGAAGACCCTCAGCTATCCTGCGAGAGATTGGGGAACTCCAGAGTCTCACGGCAGGCAAAAAGGACTTGCGGCCTACAGCGATCCCCTTCTCACCACCCCCCCCCCCCATCTCCTCAGCTTGGTCCTCTGGCACCAAAGAACTGCAACTTCAGGTCACCTCGGTGGCATCCCCCCTCTCCGAGCGGACCTGCGGAGGACACCAGGGCCGGGTGAGTGTTTCTGCCTGCGAGCCGCGGCGTGGCCACCTTCTTCTGCTGTGCCCGTGGAGGTCCCGGAAGCACTCCCTCTCTGTGCCTGCAGCGCCGCCGAGAAACAGGGACGCCGCACAACTGCCGAGACGTGTCGGCTGTGAGCCGTGGAGTGCGCAGAGCCTGTGTGCACTGGTGGCCAAGTTTGCAGGAGGAAGCAGCGACCCCTTCCTCACCTAACTTACGGCTGCAGCCGGCGCAGGACTGTAGGGGGATCCCCTGCTTCCTCCCTGCGCTTACTGTGTCAGACACCGCCGTCGGGACCCGGAGCCGTGTCCCCTGAGGGTTGAAGCGATATCTCCCTTAACTCACCTGACGCGGGGTGCAAAACAGGACTGTAGAGGACCTCTCACCCCCACTCCCTCCCTGCTCTGGACGCCGCTGACCGTAGCTTGGTGGTTATAACAGGTCAGTGTACAAACAAGCTCACTCCATACCAGCCTGTCAGTAACACACAGAGGCAGGGGTGTATATTAACTCACAGTGCACTTAATAATCCCTGCAGGCTATTAACAGCACAACACAGCCTCTTAGGCCCGCAAGACGCCATTTGCCTCTAGTTAAACGCCATCTTGGGACTAAAACCAATACAACACCTGAGACCTCCTGGCAACCATCTATATAAAAATTACTATACAACATTTTATCTGAGAAGCGGAATCTCTCTCCCCCGCACCTGTGAGCTTAAAGATGAATTCCGCTACAAAAATACCACAAGAAGGCCGCTATGTTTAACTAACAATTACGTAGATACCACCAAGACTTCAGCAGAACCCAGCACACGAACTGACCTCAAAAAGGTTAAAACTAACAGAGACAAAAGCAGAGACGCAGCAGGCACACCTAAACTTAACAAAAGCCAACTAGACATGGATAAATACTTAAAGAAAAAGCACCACTCGCCCGCGGCACAGAGGCCAAAAACTATGCACGAAGCCCTGACTGACCATAATTTGATCGAATCTGATAGGGATTGTGGGTCAGTACACTCGGACCAAGATGAAGAACAAGACAGAGGCCCGATCTCCCGGTCCTTGATCAAAAAAGTACTGACCAAAGCTTTCCCCCCAGTCCTGCAGGAACTCGCCGACATCAAAACAGATGTCAAACACATAGGCCGCAGGGTAGACGACCTAGAGAACTCTCAATTGGAATTATTCCACCACAGCGAGGCAGTGCAGAGCAATTTACTTACCCAACTAGACCATCTTAATCAAGCCTTCTTCCTCTTGGAAGACCAAGAGAACAGGAGCAGGAGAAAAAACATCAGAATAAAAGGCCTCCTAGAGTCCACTGCACCAGAGGCCCTTAAATAGATGGCTATACAAATATTCAGCTCCTTGTTGGGCGAAGAGAGAGTGGATAACATCACCATCGAACGTACACATAGAGCCCTCCGGCCCAGACCCACTGCCTCAGCTCCTCCACGGGATGTCATATGTGGGCTACTCAGTTACGTAGATACCGCAGCTATCTTTGGAAAAGCACGAGAGACCCAAGACATACTATTTGAAAACAAAATACTGATCTTCCAGGATATAGCACCAAGCACACTAGCTAAAAGGCGCATATTCAAACCACTAACAGATGCCATAAGGGCGAAAAACTCTCTGTGAAATAGCTGTTCCCATTTGGCCTAGCTACCTTCAAAGAAGGACAACAAATTACCACCCAAACCCCAGAAGACCTAAGCAAAGCCTGGGAAAAGTTAGACATTTCACCGATCGACATCCCTTCCTGGCTACCAGTACAAAGTCAACAAGCGATCCCTCAACTCTCGAAAACCAGAGGACTGGAAGATTAGCTCAAAACTCAAGTCAACTAGGATGTCTCAACCCTTCAACAACTAATTAACCATAATACTTTCAAATGGACGGGCAACACCCTCGATCTGAAGATACCGGCTCGGGCTCTCTGCACCTGCCTCCTCTCTCTTTACCTCTCTCTCCCTTCCTTCATTTCTCTTACTTCTCCTAACCTTCTAGGCCAAGAACAAGCCATCACAACCTGATGGAAGACTATATAGTTACTGTGGAAGAGACGGAGGACGCTACCAAACATACCAGAGACTCGTGAGTCATGATCGGCCGCTAGCGGCTGGATCACGAGAAGGGGCGGGTGTGGGTGGAAGGTCATTGTACTAATTCTGTTTCTCTTTTTGGGAGGGCCCTCCTGTGGGCCCCGGGCCCCCGAACCCACAGAAGTGCTCTCCATAGTGGGGCGCGAGCGGTGACGGGACGCCCGGCCAACGGGACAGGTTTTTCCTCAAACGAAGGTTGATTTTTGTCACATCGTTAACAGGTTGCCCATGTACAGCTTAGTTCGGTCTGTGTTAACAATAATAGGCAATGTTTGGCATTACATGTTAAATTACTCACTGCAAAATTTGCTTAAAGACAATCTTTTTTTCTTTACTATTAAGTCTCGGTGGTCTACTAGAACCAATCGAGTGTGTCCAGCCACCCCCCCAAATACGCAGGTGGGATTTGTCACCTAAGTCGAGCCTCTATGCATTTGGCTTAGTCCTTGCAGTGAGGAGCTCATATATTGTTTGGTGGCTCTACCCACACCTGGGTTTCTGTAGACCTCATTACTCACCACATAAAGTGGCGAGACCTGTTAAAAGTTTTTATTGTTCGCTCATCGAGTTGGGACATCTGAGAGTAGAAGAATTACAAACAGATTTCAAATGCGTACAACATAACACATACACACTATGGCTAAGAGGGATGAACACCACTGAAAAAAGAAGTCAAATAATGTCACTACTGGAAAAACTAAAATCTGAAGTAGTATTCCTTCAAGAAACCCACTTAAAACACAACCACATACCAAAACTCCCCACACATACATACAATCAATGGTTCCATATAACATATTCATCCGCTTCTAGAGGAGTGTCCATCGCAATAGGGAAAAATATCCCCTTAACACCTACACTCCAGAAAATAGACCCATATGGTAGGTACATTTTTCTTAAAGGCACGATAGCAAATAACAAAGTGACCTTTGCTAACCTCTACGCCCCAAACTGCAACCAAGTCCCGTGGCTCATTCGCACTTTGTCAAACTTTGCAGACTTTGCAGAAGGGCTCACAGTCGTGGATGGAGACTTTAACTTAGTATTTAACTCCTCCAGGGACACTACATCTACTACTCCATCAGTCACTAACAAGCATATACGTAGACTCAGGGCTACCCTATCTGAGTTGAATCTATAAGACATATGGAGGACACTACACCCCGAAGACACAGAATACACGTACTTCTCTCACATACACACAACCTTCCATAGGTTAGACTACCTCCTAGTGTATGGTAAACACATCCAAAACGCCCGAGATGCAGACATTGGCCAAATTACAATCTCAGATAATGCATCGGTTTCAGTCTCGATCCCCATACATAGCCTCGCCATTAGGGAATGGACCTGGAGACTGAACTGCACATTGTTAAGCGACAAACACCATTGTTCAATACTATCAAGAAAATTAAAAGAATTCTTTGAGATAAACGATACCTCAGATGTTTCTACACCAACCCTTTGGGAAGCCCATAAAGCCTTTATTAGAGGGGAATTGATAGCTCTGGGCACGAGAGTAAAGAAACAAAGAGAGAAAGAGATAGACTCCCTGCTAGCACAGATATCCAGCCTAGAGCAAATTCATAAACACTCATTAAAAGCGACAAACTCCAAGAACTAAAGGGCCTTAGAGACAAACTAAAAAACACCCTTAACATTAAGGCAGCGAAGACTCTCCTTTTCTCTAAATATAAAATCTACATGCACGGGGACAAAGACTCCAAGACACTGTCTAACCTCATCAAGAAACAAAAAGAAAAAGCCTTCATTCACAAAATAAAAACAACAACAGGCCATATTGCAGAATCTACTAGTGACATTGCTGCAGAATTTGAAAAGTTCTATAAAAATCTATACAACCTTCCCAGTGGCAATCACAGAGGGGGAAATAAAAATCCTAACAACATAACTCAATCTTTCATAGAGACCCTTAATCTACCCAGCCTAACTGAGGACGATAAAGCCAACCTGTTAACCCCAGTCACCCTCCCTGAGGTTGAGAAAATCCTTAAATCCATCCCTAATGGAAAACGTCCAGGGCCGTACGGTCTACCAATTTTATACTATAAAACTTTCTCTGAAATACTTATCCCACACCTTACAAATCTATGTAATACACTCCTGACAGGTGGAAACCTACCCAAACAAGCCTTGGAAGCATTAGTCACCCTGATCCCAAAGGAAGGAAAAGATCCAGAACAGTGTGGCAATTATAGGCCTTTTTCCCTATTAAATAGAGACCTCAAGATCTGGGCAAAACTGTTAGTTCAACGTATTTCACCTTTACTCCCTAAATTAATACACCCAGACCAGGTGGGCTTTGTAACAGGAAGAGAGGGGAAAATGAATACATCCCGCATTATTAATGCCATCCACCACGCCAAACTTAACAAAATCCCGCTGGTCCTTTTGGGAACAGATGCGGGAACAGAGTGAGTTGGAGCTTTATGAGAGTTGCACTACAGAAGTTTGGCTTGCCAAATCAGTTCATAGAGGCCATATTCAGCATGTACACAGCTCCCACAGCTAGACTTCAAATAAACGGAACTCTGCCGGAGTCTTTCGCCATCACCAATGGGACCAGGCAGGGCTGCCCACTCTCCCCTACCCTTTTTGTGTTGGTCATGGAAATTCTACTCCAGTGAATCAGACAATACCCAAATATCCTGGGGTTAAACATCGGGAACCTCACACATATGGCAGCTGCATTCGCAGATGACCTACTAGTGCTCATGACCAACCCGGAGGGGGCCTTCCCTGCAATCGTGGTAATTTTCGAACAATTTAGAAAAATCTCAAATTTTAAAATTAATTATGAGTAGAGATGAGCGAACGTGCTCGGCCCCGCCCCTTTTTCGCCCGAATACCGCGATTTTCGAGTACTTCCGTACTCGGGCGAAAACATTCGGGGGGCGCCGTGGCGGCGCGGGGGGTTGCGGCGGGGAGTGGGGGGGAGAGGGAGAGAGAGAGGGCTCCCCCCTGTTCCCCGCTGCTACCCCCCGCACCGCACCGCCTCTCCCCGCCCCCCGAATCTTTACGCGCGAGTACTGAAGTTCTCGAAAATGGCGGTACTCGGGTGCGTAAGTACTCATTACGAGTACGTTCGCTCATCTCTAATTATGAGAAATCAGAGGCTTTAAACATCTCAGCCCCCACCAACAAGACTAAAAATATTTTAAAAAGTATTTCCCTTTAAATGGCCCACATCCAGTATTTAATATTTAGGTGTCACTTTAACTACAGATCCTTGTCTCCTCTACAAGATGAACTTTCCCCCTCTCCTTCAAAAAAATACAAAGCCAGCTACATAATATTAACACCCCTCTCTTGTCATGGCTGGGTAGGAAAAACCTGATATCAACTTACATCCTCCCACATATTCTTTATGTCTTGCAAACAGTCCCGATAGAAATCCCTGGCAACTTCTTCTCTAGCTTACACCGAGTTTTCCAGACATTTATCTGGAATAAACGGAAACCACAGCTAGCATCCTCATATTTGACACAAAAGAAACCACAATGAGGTTTTGGCCTTCCAAATATACTCACATATTACAAAGCGATTCACATGGCTAGTTGGTTTAACTTAGTCGATCGCAGATTAGACTCCCCTTCACTTAACCTAGAAAGAACATTATTAGATCAAAATGGACAATTCCTCCTCTGGACCAACAGTAAATTCTCATATAAAAAACAAACACTCAGCCCGACACTAAGAGGCACAGTCAAAGTTATGTGCTCCATTAGAGTGGATAGCGGAGACCAACATAAGCTAGCACCAATGACACCTGCATCACTGGTCCCCTCTATTATAGCTAATAAGCTAAAAAAAACAACCAACACTTAGGCGAAACTGAATCCTCTGACAGTCCAAGACTTTATTAATGGAGTAAAAATAAATAACCCCTCATATATTAAATCGCTCTTACCAAATCACCCCTTAAACTTCCTGGAAAACTCGGGCATCTACTCCTCACTTAAAAAATTCCAAGAGAAGTACCAGGGTGGACTGCGAGACCTGCTTTGGCTCAAAACATATCTCGCCCTCCCGGAGAGACCAAAGAAACTTATGACACATTTTTATAATGGCCCATTACTGAACGTCGCGTCTGACAAGCCGTGGTTTCTTAGAGTATGGGAGAGAGAATTAGGGACGACCTTCGACAGGGAGGAGACCAGGAGAATATTGACGAATTCCCATGGATTCTCAAAATGTGTACGCACCCAGGAAAATTCATTCAAACTACTAACCCGATGGTATAAGACCCCGACCTCGCTCTCTAAACTCAACGCCACACAGTCTGATAGGTGCTGGAGATGTCCATATAGTAATAATGAGATCAGCACTCCGGGGTTTTCTTACGAAGTTGCAATTTTATTCCGCAACATCAAGACATTGCTGCGATGTTTCAATCCTCATAAATAGGATCTTTATCAAGCATAAAAGAAAACACAGACCCCTAGAACTATATACACACAGATAAAATCCACATACCCAATCACAAACAGTAAAACAACAGAATACCCACCCACAGGAGATAATCATTGGGCCAGGAGTATGCAGCTCAGCTGATGAGAAACACAATAGGAGAAACAAGCAGATTGCAGCACCTGACAAAAAGTTAAGCAGATAGTATATTGTATAAACGTGCTACTTACAGCGGCGTCTGAAGGTCTCTACGGAGCAAGCGTGCATTACTATCCAATAGGGAAACTGCCCATGCCCTTACTGAGCCGACCAAGTATACTGCAGGCGTCATTGACGTTGTACGGCCTCCGTCCTGTCAGGGAGCACGTCTATGCCCTTAATCGGGCCGAGAGCGCTACCACGTAGGCGCCGATGATGTTATAAGGGAGCATCACTATACCTGTCATCAGGAGCTCCGCCCATCTCAAAGACAGACAGCTAGTCTCACCTGCGTATGCGCAGACCCCACCATAGCGTGGGTATCAGATACAATTCACCAGGAGGAGCCCCTATGCCGAATATATAGCAAATAGAAATAATCCCACTAATCAATGGCAACATATCAACTACACAAATAGGTATAGCTCCACCCCATTTATGTGTATTTTTCCACTACCTAAATCCAACATATGTTGAAACATGGGAGAAGTTAAATGATTGTAAGTGAGCAAATATAAAGCTCATTAACCCTTACCTGCCATTCTAACACACAACGAGGATATTAGAGAAGTCTGACACAAGGATTTTCTATTAACCCACATCACATAATTTAATGCCCCTTATATTAGACATCTGGCCAATAGCTGAAAACAGGTCAGAAAAGGTGAAAAAACAGAACAGATGTGCTGCAACACATTAATGCTCAATATTTTTTATTATAACAAAAAAATTATAATGTAAACCACATGTTTAGAAAAAAACACATATAAGCCCGCTGCATAGTCCTGGTCCCAGACCACCACCTGTGGACATAAAAAATACAGAATTAAAATCATGATCCCATAAGTATATACCATAATGCAACTCACAACTTGCGTAATAAAGGAGGATAATACTAGCGCAATTCAGTATTATTACATGCAATTAAATGCATGTTCATATATAGCGAAAATATGGTTAGATGTTTGGTGTCACATTGAACACATTTCAATATTATTACATGCAATCAAATTCAACACATGTTCATATGTAGCAAAAATATGCTTAGATCTATGGTGTCACATTGAACTCCAGATTTAGCCCCTCAGGCGTAAAAGTATTGAGTTCGTGAATCCATTTTAACTCGAGGAATTTTAATTTGCCTTCCCGATCTCCTCTCCTAGGGGACTAACGTACCTCATCTAGAATTCGAAAGCGAAGCTGGCTTACTGTGTAGCCAGCTTCTACGAAATTCTTAGAAACAGGAACATCTTTATTCTTCGTGCGCACTGTGCTCTTGTGCTTGGAGATACACTGACGTATCTCCATCATGGGCTTTCCAATATATAGCATCCCGCATGGGCAGACTATCATGTAAATCACATAAGCAGAGCGGCACGAAAAAAGGCATTTTATTTGATACCTGCGGCCCGTTCTTGGGTGGGTGAAGGTATCCCCCTTTATCAAATTGCCGCATGATGCACAAGCCATACAGGGGAAGCATCCCCTCCTATGGGTAACCGTAGTGTCATGCATACCGTGAGAGACTATTCTGTTGGTACATACCACACTATCCCGAATATTGGTCCCCCTCCGGTATGACATTAGTGGAGGTTCCTGGAATTCCTGGATACCAGGATGACTGACAGATAAAATATGCCAGTGATTTCTTTGAATATTAGAAACTGATTGACCAATTGTAGAGAACGTGGTAACAAAGGGAACGCGGTTAAGACTTCTTGATGGTTTCTTAGCAGATAGTAACTCCCCTCTTGTTTTATCTTTTACTGAGTTTTTGTACCCTTGTACTATATCTCTGGGGTACCCCCGATTCAAAAAGTTGCCATCTCCTCCAACCTGGTCTCCAAAAACTTGACATCAGCTATCCTCCTCACACGGAGCATTTGGCTCCATGGAAGGGATCTCAAAGTACCCGGAGAGTGAAAACTCGAGTAGTTCAAGACATTGTTTTTGTCAGTTGGTTTACGATACATGTCGGGAAGTTTATCACCATTCTTGATGATCTTAACATCTAGAAACTGAATCTCCTCATGGAAGTAAGTAACAGTGAACTTAAGGAAAGGCACAAGCCCATTAAGTTCACCGTGGAAGGACTTGAGATCCTCCTCAGAGCCCCTCCAAACGAAGAATACATTGTTAATATACCTCCACCAAGCCTGGACAAAGGTCCAGGCAGGGAAGGTATAGATGAACGTTTCCTCCACATGTGCGAGAAAAAGGTTGCAATAATTTGGGGCCATGTTTGACCCCATGGCTGTCCCGCGTTGATGTCTGTAAAAATTGCCGTTATATGTAAAAACATTTTTACAAAGCACATCTTCCAGCAAGCTCAACGTAAAATTCAACTGGTTGTCCGTCAGCTGAGATCTCGCCAGATGCCACCTAACAGACTCCAATCCAAGCTGATGATCAATGATCGTATATAATGTTACCATATCAAATGAGCCCAAGATGCAACTCTCATTAATTTCCATACCTTGTATTTTATGCAAGAAAGATGTGGTGTCACAAATATATGATTTGCTGTTCTCCACATGTGGCTTCAAGACTTTATCCAAAAACATGGACACATTGGAGAACAGAGAGCCCCGGCCCCAAATTATTGGACGTCCTGGTGGTTCTTGGAGACATTTATGCACTTCTGGCAAGGTATACAAAATAGGTAAAATTGGATGTTTGGGACACAAAAAGCTCGCTAATTTGTTGTCTATAATTCCATTCTAAACAGCCTCCTCAATGTCCAAATTCAACTGAGTATGGTATTGTTGGGTGGGATTGGCACTAAGTGGCTCATATACATCAAGATCACTGAGCTGTGAAACTATTTCACGGTGGTAGCTGGACGTGTCCATAACCACCACCCCACCCCCTTTGTCAGCCGGTCTGATTGTTATGGTGGAATCACCACTAGTTAGGTTAGAAGATCTACCTACTCTAGTTGCCCTCTTCAGACTTTTAATGTCATTATTGACCAATTTGCTATACGTGCTAATAGCCGCATCCTTAGAAGGTGGATTAAACGAGCTTTTGACTCGTAAAACCAGCTCTCTAGAGGTGTAACAACCACTGTGGTCTAAACACTCACCCTCCTGAGCAATGGAACTGTTTGTATCTGAAAAGAAGCATTTAAGATTAAGCAAACGAAAAAAGCGTTTACAGTCCAGTTCGATACTAAACTAATCAGCTTTGTTGTTTGGACAAAATGTGAGTCCTTTTGAAAGGACTTCCAGTTCAGTATTAGTAAGAGTCTTCGACGAAATGTTAATAATAAGAGACGTATCAGAAATAGTCTCACCTCCTACGTCGGCATGCGGGAGCTCGAGCATGTTGGAATTCTCCTGCTCCTCCCTTCTGGTGTGACGGTGTTTGTGCCCTCCCCGCCTCCTCGACGATTTCTTATACGTGGATAACCACGACCTCTCGCTGGTGGATGTTTCTCTAAAAAAGAAGACGGAAGCAGTGGAAGAGGACGCTTTATCCCTTGTATTTAGGTCATCACGTGTAACTTCATCAGCAGATTCAGAGGTAAAAGAGGGAGATTGACGCCCAAATTTCCTATGTCCGAAGGTTCTATTTCTACCCCTTGGTCGTGATACTCTCCTTGGGGAATTTGGTTTGCGTTTAGGGTTTTGCCACCCAAAAACAAATCCACTTTGATAGTCTTTCAGATACCTCTGCCACTTGTTGCATTTAGTGGCTTCAAGATCAGACTTGTATCTAGAAAGGGACTCATCCATTTTCTTCTTGAAAGCTTGCCAGTCATCATTATGCATAAGTGCCTGTAGCTCCTGCTCAGCCTTAGCCACCGCTTCAGTATATACACCAATCTCCTTCTGTAGGAATTCAAGATTTAGCAAAATGAGATCAAAAGCATACTTGTTGGTAATGCTAATAACGCAAGCACAGCATTCAGCATCATGTGCCATGAGAGTAGGTTGAATATGAGGCCGTAGGCCTCTGGGGATACGCTTGACACTATAGTATTCCTGTAATATGATTGCATGTAATTTCAAAGAGATTAATTTTCGATTAACAGACTCACAATTGCGCTGTGTTGACCTAATATTAGGATCATTAAGTAAAGAAGAATCCGACTCATTCCTGGACAATATACGGTCTGCATCTTCCATGGAATAAGCAAATGGTATTGAGGTATCTAGAAGTCCCCCCTCCAGATGGATGGATAGATCCATAGACGTCATGGGTACACGCTTCTCCAGGTCCTTATAAGCCAGAGAAAAGGTGTATGTAAGAAGCAGCACGTCCAGCCAATCCAAGAAGCACTTTCAGGCTTGTAGGTGCACGATCCCAAACAGTGATCCGGACCCAAGGATCAAAATAGCAAGAAGTCCATATAGTTATAATGAGATCAGCACTCCAGGGTTTTCTTACGAAGTTGCAATTTTATTCCTCAACATCAAGACATTGCTGCAACAGTTCGATCCGCATAAATAGGATCTTTATCAAGCATAAAAGAAAACACAGACCCCCCAGAACTATATACACACAGATAAAATCCACATACCCAATCACAAACAGTAAAACAACATAATAGCCACCCACAGGAGATAATCAGGTGCTGGAGAAGCGACTCGGACAGAGGAAACCTGCTACATATATGGTGGCACTGCCCACAAATCAAACCTTTCTGGCAAAACATCACAAACCAGATAAACAAAATTTGTAACTCTTCTTACACATTCTCCCCTGAGGAAGTCCTGCTCTGGAAACCTCTGAAACAGTTCACACCCTCGAGACGTTGCCTCGCCACCATCTTAATCACAGCAAAACTCCTTATCCCACCCTTATGGAAATTGAATTAAATTCCTACGATAGCACAGTGGAAAGATAAGATATTACAAATTTATAGGTTCGAGGAACTAGCTGCATGGGAATCCAACACAAGGGCATTGTTTCTCGAACTCTGGTCGCCGTGGAGCACATACCTGAAGGAATAAACAACATAAAGTAGCCTTCTAATCTTTCAACGGGGTGTCGTATAAAACTATCTAACAACAGTACTTTCACTCGTTTGTTCCTCTCGATGACCTAGTTCTTTTTCTTTATGTCCTGTTTTCATACCATTGCTTACAGTGTTGCCGTGATATTGTGGCATGGGTGGATGGCTGCAACCAACCGATATGATACACAGGATCTTGTCATCCAGTGTCCCCCCCCCCCCCTACCCCGGAGGCTAGACACTTGGATGAAGCCCCATTGAGACGGGGGCGGGGATGCTCGCCTACAGACGCTTCATAACTCCGCCAATTATTCTAAATGTAAACCTCTGTAATAACTCCTCGTATTCAATAGAAAAATTTCCCCCGCGCTCGTGGGTTCCAGCAGAAAGAGAGGACACAATGTCCGTAAATAACTTTAAATGATTTATTACTTCGTTGCTACGCATTTCTGCGGGATAACCCGCTCTCTTCAGGCATACAATTGAATAACACAGTACACATTTTATAAACTACTTGGACTCATGAGAGAGCTCAGACGCCGACTTTCGGAGCCGCCCCCTGCATCATGTGAAATGACACATCTCTTTGTGTTTTAGTTCGTTCATTGATTTACTTGTTATCTGTTCTAGTGGCGTGATTTTCAGAGTTCTAGATTGACATTTATGTGGGTTGGCAAAATGTCTGGATACACTGTGTTTTGTGTATCCCCGTTTTATGTTATATTTATGATTAGCTAGTCTTGCACGTATTGCATTTTTTGTTCTTCCAATATATTTTAAACCGCACTCACATTCTAATAGATATATAATGTGAGTGCTGTCACAATTTAGTCTATTTTTATATTGAACAACAACATCTTTCCCTTCTATATTAAGTTTGAACATATCTCTCTTTTGTTGCATGTGTATGCAGCACTTGCATCTGATTTTATTACATCTAAAAACTCCTTTTTCTGATCCTATTTTTGTAAGGGGACTTTTTTTGTTTTTACTTTTGTTTTTCAATTCGGCTTTAGAGGGTGCAATGATGTTTTGTAATGTTTTATTTTTTCTAAAAATTAATCTAGGATCGGTTTCTAAAACGGGATCGTTAAGTAAAATGGGCCAATGTTTTTTTAAAATACCTCTTATATTGTTTGACTGGTTGTTATATATAGTTATAAAGGATGTTTTTTTATATACATTATTTTGTTTCTGCCTTTCTTTTATCGGGGATTTTTTTATATTGTTATCTCTTTCTATCATTACTCTATTTTGGGCTGCATTAATAAGGGATTTAGGATACTGTTTTTCTAAAAAAAATTTCTTTAAAATATCTGATTGTTAGACATAATCTTCAGTTCTTGTGCAATTCCTTCCAATTCTCTTCTATTGCCCGTAGGGAATGTTGGTCCTCCAATGTCGGGCATGACAGCTTGTAAAATCAATATAATTGTTGCTGTTGACCTTTTTAAAATGCATAACAGTAAAAATTTCATTATTTTCCAAATGGAGTTCAAGATCTAAAAATATTAATTTCTTTTTATCTATATTAACAGTAAATTTTAAATTCTGATCATTACAATTGAGATGATTTGTAAATTCTTCTAATTCTTTTGTTTCTCCGTCCCATATAATTAAAATTTCATCTATGTATCTTTTATATAAAACTATCCTATTATCTAAAATATTATTCTCTTCAAAAGCCCCGATAGTATATAAAACTATCCTATTATTTTAGATACGTGCAAGATTAGCCAATCATAAATATAACATAAAACGGGGATACACAAAACACAGTGTATCCAGACATTTTGCCGACCAACATAAATGTCAATCTAGAACTCTGAAAATCACGCCACTAGAACAGATAACAAGTAAATCAATGAACGAACTAAAACGCAAAGAGATGTTCTGGATCTACAAACTCCAGACTGCAACCCACAGGGCTTAATGAGGTGCTAGAAAAAATCTGAATGAAAGAGATTCCACTGAATGAGAGGAGATGAGAATTGTAAAGAGGCAATTATAAAGGGTTAATTAAATTATGAAGCACAAATGGGTACATATAAAAATAGAATAAACATAGGATATAAATAATTGAGAATTATAGGAGTATTAATATAATATAAATGGTAATTTTTAGAATGGAATTTTTATAATGTATTTATAAATTATTCGGGTATTTATAAAAATAATTATTTTTAGATTGAAGGAGGTCTATTTGAAAAAGAAAAAAATATATATAATTTTGATTAAGGATGAATGATAGTTATTAGAGATGAGCGAGCACCAAAATGCTCGGGTGCTCGTTACTCGAGATGAACTTTTCGCGATGCTCGAGGGTTCGTTTCGAATAACGAACCCCATTGAAGTCAATGGGCGACCCGAGCATTTTTGTATATCGCCGATGCTCGCTAAGGTTTCCATTTGTGAAAGTGATGGGAACGACACAGCAACAGATAGGGCAGGCGAGGGGCTACATGTTGGGCTGCATCTCAAGTTCCCAGGTCCCACTATTAAGCCACAATAGCGGCAAGAGTGCCCCTCCCTCCCAACAACTTTTACTTCTGAAAAGCCCTCATTAGCAATGCATAACTTTGCTAAGCACCACACTACCTCCAACAAAGCACAATCACTGCCTGCATGACACTCCGCTGCCACTTCTCCTGGGTTACATGCTGCCCAACCACACACCCCCCCCCCCCCCCGCACTACCCAGTGTCCACAGCGCACACCAAACTGTTCCTGCCCAGCCTTCAGCTGCCCTCATGCCACGCCACACTCATGTCTATTTATAAGTGCGTCTGCCATGAGGAGGAACGGCAGGCACACACTGCAGAGGGTTGGCACGGCTAGGCAGCGACCCTCTTTAAAAGGGGTGGGGCGATATTCCACAATGCTGTACAGAAGCAATGAGAAATCCAATCCTGTGCCACCTCCATCTGGAGCTGCACACGTGGGCATAGCAATGGGGAACCTATGTGCCACACACTATTCATTCTGTCAAGGTGTCTGCATGCCCCAGTCAGACCGCGTTTTTTTATAAACAGTCACAGGCAGGTACAACTCCGCAATGGGAATTCCGTGTGCACCCACGGCATGGGTGGCTCCCTGGAACCCACCGGCTGTACATAAATGTATCCCATTGCAGTGCCCTGGACAGCAGAGCTAACGTCAGATTAAATGCAGGTGGGCTTCAGCCCACACTGCATGCCCCAACCGGAGCAGGGTTTTTAATTCATAGACACAGGCAGGTACAACTCCCTATTGTGAAGTCCCTGTGGACCGACAGCATGGGTGGGTGCTAGGAAGCCACCGGCGGTACATAAATATATCCCATTGCATTGCCCATCACAGCTGAGTTAATAATGTCATGTTTAATGCAGGTGGGCTTCGGCCCACACTGCATGCCCCAGTCAGGCTGGGGTTCTTTAGAAGTGGACACATGCAGTTACAACTCCCTGTGGACTCACAGCATGGGTGGCACCCTGGAACCCACCGGCGGTACATAAATATATCCCATTGCATATCACAGCTGAGGTAATAAATTCATGTTTAATGCAGGTGGGCTTCGGCCCACACTGCATGCCCCAGTCAGACTGGGGTTCTTTAGAAGTGGACACATGCAGTTACAACTCCCTGTGGACCCACAGCATGGGTGGGTGCCAGGAAGCCACTGGCGGTACATAAATACATCCCATTGCAGTGCCCAATACAGCTGATGTAACGTCAGCTGTAATGCAGGTGGGCTAAAAATTAATTTGATTACACTGTAGGCGAGGGCCCCCAAAAATTGGTGTATCAACAGTACTAATGTACCTCTGAAAAATTGCCCATGCCCAACCAAGAGGGCAGGTGAAACCCATTAATCGCTTTGGTTAATGTGGCTTAATTGGTAACTAGGCCAGGAGGCAGCCCAGTTAAAATAAAAATTGGTTGAGGTGAAAGTTTCAACGCTTTAATGAGCATTGAAACGTCTAAAAATTGTTTAGAAAAATTATATGACTGAGCCTTGTGGGTCTAAGAAAAATTGCCCGTTCGGCGTGATTATGTGAGGATTCAGGAGGAGGAGCAGGAGGAGGAGGAGGAATATTATACACAGATTGATGAAGCGAAAAGGTCCCCGTTTTTGATGGGGATAGAGAACGATGCTTCCATCCGCGGGTGCAGCCTACGTATTGCTTAGGTATTGCTGCTGTCCGCTGGTGGAGAAGAGAAGTCTGGGGAAATCCAGCCTTTGTTCATCTTGATGAGTGTTAGCTAGAGATGAGCGAGCACCAAAATGCTCGGGTGCTCGTTATTCGGGACGAACTTTTCGCGATGCTCGAGGGTTCGTTTCGAGTAACGAACCCCATTGAAGTCAATGGGCGACCCGAGCATTTTTGTATTTCGCCGATGCTCGCTAAGGTTTCCTTGTGTGAAAATCTGGGCAATTCAAGAAAGTGATGGGAACGACACAGCAACGGATAGGGCAGGCGAGGGGCTACATGTTGGGCTGCATCTCAAGTTCACAGGTCCCACTATTAAGCCACAATACCGGCAAGAGTGGGGCCCCCCACCTCCCAAAAACTTTTACTTCTGAAAAGCCCTCATTAGCATGGCATACCTTAGCTAAGCACCACACTACCTCCAACAAAGCACAATCACTGCCTGCATGACACTCCACTGCCACTTCTCCTGGGTTACATGCTGCCCAACCGCCCCCCTCCCCCCCACAGCGCACACCAAAGTGTCCCTGTGCAGCCTTCAGCTGCCCTAATGCCACACCACCCTCATGTCTATTTAGAAGTGCGTCTGCCATGAGGAGGAACCGCAGGCACACACTGCAGAGGTTGGCACGGCTAGGCAGCGACCCTCTTTAAAAGTGGCGGGGCGATAGCCCACAATGCTGTACAGAAGCAATGAGAAATAGAATCCTGTGCCACCGCCATCAGGAGCTGCACACGTGGGCATAGCAATGGGGAACCTATGTGCCACACACTATTCATTCTGTCAAGGTGTCTCTGCATGCCCCAGTCAGACTGGTAATATGTACCTTAACAGTAACCGCGTTGGTGGTAAGGTGGTGGTGACTGCGGACCTAGTAGCGCGGTTTTATTTTGTTGGTTTTCGGAATGTGGCCAGGATTAAGTGGGCCGTGGCGGGGGGATGGTGGGGGGTCTCTTGTAGTGTCGGTAAAGGTGAAATTCTTGGACTGCCACCAGACGAACCAATGCAAAGGCATTTGCCAAGAATGTTTGTTTTCCCTGTTGGAGGAGGAGGGGGATGTTTTTGAGGCACTACGTGTCCTCTACACGTGTCCGTGGATATATGCACCTTTACAGTAACCGCGTTGGTGGTAATGTGGTGGTGACTGCGGACCTAGTAGCGCGGTTTTATTTTGTTGGTTTTCGTAATGTGGCAAGGATTAAGTGGGCCGTGGCGGGGGGATGGTGGGGGGTCTCTCTTGTAGTGTCGGTAAAGGTGAAATTCTTGGACTGCCACCAGACGAACCAATGCAAAGGCATTTGCCAAGAATGTTTGTTTTCCCTGTTGGAGGAGGAGGGGGATGTTTTTGAGGCACTACGTGTCCTCTACACGTGTCCGTGGTTATATGCACCTTTACAGTAACCGCGTTGGTGGGAAATGGCCTCGCCGCCATCATGTCTTTGGGAAGCCTCTGTTTCCACACCCCAGAGACATACCATTAGCAGCGGTATAGGCAGAGCCCAGAATTCGTAACATTTCAGCCGTAGCATTAGGACAGGCCCCACTAACATATCACTAGCAGCATTATAGCGGGAGTGCAGTCTTCGTTCCATGTCAGCAATAGTAGCACTCAAGACAGGCCCCACTAACATATCACTAGCAGCATTATAGTGGGAGCGCAGTCTTCGTTCCATGTCAGCAATAGTAGCACTCAAGACAGGCCCCAGTAACAATTCCGAAGCAGCAGTATAGTGGGAGCGCAGTCTTCGTTCCATTTCAGTAGCTGCAGTATAGCCAAGGCCCAAGTTACTTTTATGTAGCTAAAGTGTAGGCCAACCCCACACACCTTTCTGTACCATGAGTGCAGGTGAAGAACATACAAATTGCTATGATTACACTGTAGGTGATGGCCCCAAAAAATTGGTGTACCAACAGTACTAATGTACCTCAGTAAAAATTGGCCATGCCCAACCAAGATGGCAGGTGAAACCCATTAATCGCTTTGGTTAATGTGGCTTAAGTGGTAACTAGGCCTGGAGGCAGCCCAGTTTAACGAAAAATTGGTTCAAATTAAAGTTTCAACGCTTTTAAGAGCATTGAAACATATAAAAATTGTTTCGAAAAATTAGATGAGTGAGCCTTGTGGCCCTAAGAAAAATTGCCCGTTCAGCGTGATTACCTGAGGTTTCAGGAGGAGGAGCAGGAGGAGGAGGAGGAATATTAGACACAGATTGATGAAGCAGAAATGTCCCCGTTTTGGAAGGTGAGAGAGAACGTAGCTTCCATCCGCGGGTGCATAATACGTATTGCTTACGTATCGCTGCTGTCCGCTGGTGGAGAAGAGAAGTCTGGGGAAATCCAGGCTTTGTTCATCTTGATGAGTGTTAGCCTGTCGGCACTGTCGGTTGACAGGCGGGTACGCTTATCTGTGATGATTCCCCCAGCCGCACTAAACACCCTCTCCGACAAGACGCTAGCCGCAGGACAAGCAAGCACCTCCAGGGCATACAGCGCGAGTTCAGGCCACGTGTCCAGCTTCGACACCCAGTAGTTGTAGGGGGCAGAGGCGTCACCGAGGATGGTCGTGCGATCGGCTACGTACTCCCTCACCATCCTTTTACAGTGCTCCCGCCGACTCAGCCTTGACTGGGGAGCGGTGACACAGTCTTGCTGGGGAGCCATAAAGCTGGCCAGGCCCTTAAAGACTGTTGCACTGTCTGGGCTGTACATGCTGCTCGATCCACGCACCTCTCCTGCTACCTGGCCCTCGGAACTGCGCCTTCTGCCACTAGCGCTGTCGGATGGGAATTTTACCATCAGCTTGTCCGCCAGGGTCCTGTGGTATAGCAACACTCTCGAACCCCTTTCCTCTTCGGGAATGAGACTGGGAAGGTTCTCCTTATAGCGTGGGTCGAGCAGTGTGTACACCCAGTAATCCGTAGTGGCCAGAATGCGTTGAATGCGAGGGTCACGAGAAAGGCATCCTAACATGAAGTCAGCCATGTGTGCCAGGGTACCTGTACGCAACACATGGCTGTCCGCACTAGGAAGATCACTTTCAGGATCCTCCTCCTCCTCCTCCTCCTCCTCCGGCCATACACGCTGAAATGATGACAGGCAAGCAGCATGGGTACCGTCAGCAGTGGGCCAAGCTGTCTCTTCCCCCTCCTCCTCATCCTCCTCATCCTCCTCCTCCTCCTCCTGAACGCGCTGAGATATAGACAGGAGGGTGCTCTGACTATCCAGCGACATACTGTCTTCCCCCGCCTCTGTTTCTGAGCGCAAAGCGGCTGCCTTTATGGTTTGCAGGGAACTTCTCAAGATGCATAGCAGAGGAATGGTGACGCTAATGATTGCAGCATCGCCGCTCACCACCTGGGTAGACTGATCAAAGTTTCGAAGGACCTGGCAGATGTCTGCCAACCAGGCCTACTCTTCTGAAAAGAATTGAGGAGGCTGACTCCCACTGCGCCGCCCATGTTGGAGTTGGTATTCCACTATAGCTCTACGCTGCTCATAGAGCCTAGACAACATGTGGAGCGTAGAGTTCCACCGTGTGGGCACGTCGCACAGCAGTCGGTGCACAGGCAGATTAAAGCGATGTTGCAGGGTGCGCAGGGTGGCAGCGTCCGTGTGGGACTTGCGGAAATGTGCGCAGAGCCGCCGCACCTTTACGAGCAGGTCTGACAAGCGTGGGTAGCTTTTCAGAAAGCGCTGAAGCACCAAATTAAAGACGTGGGCCAGGCATGGCACGTGCGTGAGGCTGCCGAGCTGCAGAGCCGCCACCAGGTTACGGCCGTTGTCACACACGACCATGCCCGGTTGGAGGCTCAGCGGCGCAAGCCAACGGTCCGTCTGCTCTGTCAGACCCTGCAGCAATTCATGGGCCGTGTGCCTCCAATCTCCTAAGCTGAGTAGTTTCAGCATGGCCTGCTGACGCTTGCCCACCGCTGTGCTGCCACGCCGCGCAACACCGACTGCTGGCGACGTCCTGCTGCTGCTGACACATCTAGATTGCGAGACAGAGGTTGAGGACGAGGAGGAGGGTGCTTTAGTGGAAGAAGCATACACCGCCGCAGATACCACCACCGAGCTGGGGCCCGCAATTCTGGGGGTGGGTAGGACGTGAGCGGTCCCAGGCTCTGACTCTGTCCCAGCCTCCACTAAATTCACCCAATGTGCCGTCAGGGAGATGTAGTGGCCCTGCCCGCATGTGCTTGTCCACGTGTCCGTAGTTAAGTGGACCTTGCCACTAACCGCATTGGTGAGGGCGCGTACAATGTTGCGGGAGACGTGGTCGTGCAGGGCTGGGACGGCACATTGGGAAAAGTAGTGGCGACTGGGAACAGAGTAGCGCGGGGCCGCCGCCGCCATCATAGCTTTGAAGGACTCCGTTTCCACAACCCTATACGGCAGCATCTCAAGGCTGATAAATTTGGCTATGTGGACGGTTAACGATTGAGCGTGCGGGTGCGTGGTGGCGAACTTGCGCTGGCGCTCAAACACTTGCGCTAGCGACGGCTGGACTGTGCGGTGCGAGACATTGGTGGATGGGGCCGAGGACAGCGGAGGTGAGGCTGTGGGTGCAGGCCATGAGACGGTTGTGCCTGTGTCCTGAGAGGGAGGTTGGATCTCAGTGGCAGGTTGGGGCACAGGGGGAGAGGCAGCGGTGCAAACCGGAGGCGGTGAACGGCCTTCGTCCCACCTTGTGGGGTGCTTGGCCATCATATGTCTGCGCATGCTGGTGGTGGTGAGGCTGTTGGTGGTGGCTCCCCGGCTGATCTTGGCGCGACAAAGGTTGCACACCACTGTTCGTCGGTCGTCAGGCGTCTCTGTGAAAAACTGCCAGACCTTAGAGCACCTCGGCCTCTGCAGGGTGGCATGGCGCGAGGGTGTGCTTTGGGAAACACTTGGTGGATTATTCGGTCTGGCCCTGCCTCTACCCCTGGCCACCGCACTGCCTCTTGCAACCTGCCCTGCTGATGCCCTTGCCTCCCCCTCTGAAGACCTGTCCTGAGTAGGCGTTGCACACCACGTGGGGTCAGTCACCTCATCGTCCTGCTGCTCTTCCTCCGAATCCTCTGTGCGCTGCTCCCTTGGACTTACTGCCCTTACTACTACCTCACTGCAAGACAACTGTGTCTCATCGTCATCGTCCTCCTCACCCACTGAAAGCTCTTGAGACAGTTGCCGGAAGTCCCCAGCCTCTTCCCCCGGACCCCGGGAACTTTCGAATGGTTGGGCATCAGTGACGATAAACTCCTCTGGTGGGAGAGGAACCACTGCTGCCCAATCTAAGCAGGGGCCCGAAAACAGTTCCTGGGAGTGTTCCCGCTCCTGAGCAGGTGTCATTGTAGTGGAGTGAGGAGGCTGGGAGGAAGGAGGAGCAGCAGACAGAGGATTCGGATTTGCAGCACTGGACGGCGCAGATTTGTGGGTGGATGATAGCTTGCTCGAAGCACTTTCTGCCATCCAGGACAGGACCTGCTCACACTGCTCATTTTCTAATAAAGTTCTCCCGCGTGGACCCATTAATTGGGCGATGAATGTGGGGACGCCAGAAACGTGCCTCTCTCCTAATCGCGCAGCAGTCGGCTGCGACACACCTGGATCAGGAGCTCGGCCTGTGCCCACACCCTCACTTGGGCCTACGCGTCCTCGGCCACGTCCTCTAGGCTTACCCCTACCCCTCAGCATGCTGTATTACCAGTGATTTGATTTCCCAGGCAGGAAATAAATTGGCGCAAGCCTGCAGGCCAAATATAATTTCTTTTCCTTTTTTGCAAAGGGAAGCACCCACTGCGTATATTCAATGAACAAGAAGTTTAATATCTGTGGTGTGGCCCTCAAAAAGTGTCACACAACTATAGTGTAGCAGAGTTATTAACTCTGGCAGAGCAGGTATTTGCCAGTCAGGAAAGACAATGGCGCAAGCCTGCAGTAAACCGTAGCTGGTTGCGTCTGATTTTTGTACGTTGTCCACGCAGCACACACGTACACGGAGACCTTAGGACTGACACAGGCAGGCCAAATATAATTTCTTTTCCTTTTTTGCAAAGGGAAGCACCCACTGCGTATATTCAATGAACAAGAAGTTTAATATCTGTGGTGTGGCCCTCAAAAAGTGTCACACAACTATAGTGTAGCAGAGTTATTAACTCTGGCAGAGCAGGTATTTGCCAGTCAGGAAATACAATGGCGCAAGCCTGCAGTAAACCGTAGCTGGTTGCGTCTGATTTTTGTACGTTGTCCACGCAGCACACACGTACACGGAGACCTTAGGAATGACACAGGCAGGCCAAATATAATTTCTTTTCCTTTTTTGCAAAGGGAAGGACCCACTGCGTATATTCAATGAACAATAACTTTTAGAACTGTAGTGTGGCCCTGAAAAAGTCACACACAACTTTAGTGTAGCAGAGTTATTAAAGGGGTTGTCCCGCGGCAGCAAGTGGGTCTATATACTTCTGCATGGCCATATTAATGCACTTTGTAATGTACATTGTGCATTAATTATGAGCCATACAGAAGTTATAAAAAGTTTTTTACTTACCTGCTCCGTTGCTAGCGTCCTCGTTCCCATGGAGCCGACTAATTTTCGCCCTCCGATGGCCAAATTAGCCGCGCTTGCGCAGTCCGGGTCTTCTGCTGTCTTCAATGGGGCCGCTCGTGCAGAATGCCGTCTCCGTGTAGCTCCGCCCCGTCACGTGCCGATTCCAGACAATCAGGAGGCTGGAATCGGCAATGGACCGCACAGAAGAGCTGCGGTCCACGGAGGGAGCAGACCCCGGCGGCCATCTTCAGCAGGTGAGTATGAAGACGCCGGACCGCCGGGATTCAGGTAAGCACTCTCCGGTTTGTTTTTTTAACCCCTGCATCGGGGTTGTCTCACGCCGAACGGGGGGGGGGGGGGGTTAAAAAAAAAAAAAAACCCGTTTCGGCGCGGGACAACCCCTTTAACTCTAGCAGAGCAGGTATTTGCCAGTCAGGAAAGACAATGGCGCAAGCCTGCAGTAAACCGTAGCTGGTTGCGTCTGATTTTTGTACGTTGTCCACGCAGCACACACGTACACGGAGACCTTAGGACTGACACAGGCAGGCCAAATATAATTTCTTTTCCTTTTTTGCAAAGGGAAGGACCCACTGCGTATATTCAATGAACAATAACTTTTAGAACTGTAGTGTGGCCCTGAAAAAGTCACACGCAACTTTAGTGTAGCAGAGTTATTAACTCTAGCAGAGCAGGTATTTGCCAGTCAGGAAAGACAATGGCGCAAGCCTGCAGTAAACCGTAGTTGGTTGCGTCTGATTTTTGTACGTTGTCCACGCAGCACACACGTACACGCAGACCTTAGGACTGACACAGGCAGGCCAAATATAATTTATTTTCCTTTTTTGCAAAGGGAAGCACCCACTGCGTATATTCAATGAACAAGAAGTTTAATATCTGTGGTGTGGCCCTCAAAAAGTGTCACACAACTATAGTGTAGCAGAGTTATTAACTCTGGCAGAGCAGGTATTTGCCAGTCAGGAAAGACAATGGCGCAAGCCTGCAGTAAACCGTAGCTGGTTGCGTCTGATTTTTGTACGTTGTCCACGCAGCACACACGTACACGGAGACCTTAGGACTGACACAGGCTGGCCAAATATAATTTTTTTTCCTTTTTAGCAAAGGGAAGCACCCACTGCGTATATTCAATGAACAATAACTGTGTTGTGGCCCTGCCTACACAATTCTGTCCCTGTAGTATCAATGGAGGGTGCAATGCTCTGCACAGATGATTTTTAGAAAAAAAAAAAAAGGAACACTGCTAACAGCAGCCAGCACAGTACTGCACACACTTCAATTTGGCCCTAGAAAGGACCGTTAAGGTTCTTGAAGGCTACACTCACTCCTAACACTCTCCCTGCCTATACACCACTTCTGTCCCTAATGCCGGGTGCAATGCTCTGCACTGCCGATTTTGAGAAACAAAAACACTGCTAGCAGCAGCCTGCACACAGGTAGATGTGGCCCTGAGAAGGACCGTTGGGGTTCTTGAAGCCTACACTGACTCCTAACGCTCTCCCTACAGCAGCACCAGCACGATAGTACTTTCCCTCAGTTAACTCACAAGGCATGTGTGGCGAGCCGCGGGAGGGGCCGACTTTTATACTCGGGTGACATCTGATCGCCCCAGCCACTCACAGCAGGGGGTGGTATAGGGCTTGAACGTCACAGGGGGAAGTTGTAATGCCTTCCCTGTCTTTCAATTGGCCAGAAAAGCGCGCTAACGTCTCAGAGAGGAAACTGAAAGTAACCAGAACACCGCGTGGTGCTCGTTACGAGTAACGAGCATCCCGAACACCCTAATATTCGCACGAATATCAAGCTCGGACGAGTACGTTCGCTCATCTCTAGTGTTAGCCTGTCGGCACTGTCGGTTGACAGGCGGGTACGCTTATCTGTGATGATTCCCTCAGCCGCACTAAACACCCTCTCTGACAAGATGCTAGCCGCAGGACAAGCAAGCACCTCCAGGGCATACAGCGCGAGTTCAGGCCACGTGTCCAGCTTCGACACCCAGTAGTTGTAGGGGGCAGAGGCGTCACGGAGGACGGTCGTGCGATCGGCTAGGTACTCCCTCACCATCCTTTTACAGTGCTCCCGCCGACTCAGTCGTGACTGGGGAGCGGTGACACAGTCTTGCTGGGGAGCCATAAAGCTGTCAAGGGCCTTAAAGAGTGTTGCCCTGCCTGTGCTGTACATGCTGCCTGATCTCCGCGCCTCCCCTGCTACCTGGCCCTCGGAACTGCGCCTTCTGCCACTAGCGCTGTCGTATGGGAATTTTACCATCAGTTTGTCCGCCAGGGTCCTGTGGTATAGCAACACTCTCGAACCCCTTTCCTCTTCGGGAAGGAGAGTGGAAAGGTTCTCCTTATATAGTGGGTCGAGCAGTGTGTACACCCAGTAATCCGTAGTGGCCAGAATGCGTGTAACGCGAGGGTCACGAGAAAGGCATCCTAACATGAAGTCAGCCATGTGTGCCAGGGTACCTGTACGCAACACATGGCTGTTCTCACTAGGAAGATCACTTTCAGGATCCTCCTCCTCCTCCTTCTCCTCCTCTTCCTCAGGCCATACACGCTGAAAGGATGACAGTGGGCCAAGCTGTCTCTTCCCCCTCCTCCTCATCTTCCTCCTCCTCCTCACCGCGCTGAGATATAGACAGGAGGGTGCTCTGACTATCCAGCGACATACTGTCTTCCCCCGGCTCTGTTTCTGAGCGCAAAGCGGCTGCCTTTATGCTTTGCAGGGAACTTCCCAAGAGGCATAGCAGAGGAATGGTGACGCTAATGATTGCAGCATCGCCGCTCACCACCTGGGTAGACTCCTCAAACTTTCCAAGGACCTGGCAGATGTCTGCCAACCAGGCCCACTCTTCTAAAAAGAATTGAGGAGGCTGACTCCCACTGCGCCGCCCATGTTGGAGTTGGTATTCCACTATAGCTCTACGCTGTTCATAAAGCCTGACCAACATGTGGAGCGTAGAGTTCCACCGTGTGGGCACGTCGCACAGCAGTCAATACACTGGCAGATTAAACCGATGTTGCAGGGTGCGCAGGGTGGCAGCGTCCGTGTGGGACTTGCGGAAATGTGCGCAGAGCCGGCGCACCTTTCCGAGCAGGTCTGACAAGCGTGGGTAGCTTTTCAGAAAGCGCTGAACCACCAAATTAAAGACGTGGGCCAGACATGGCACGTGCGTGAGGCTGCCGAGCTGCAGAGCCGCCACCAGGTTACGGCCGTTGTCACACACGACCATGCCCGGTTGGAGGCTCAGTGGCGCAAGCAAGCGGTCGGTCTGCTCTGTCAGACCCTGCAGCAGTTCGTGGGCCGTGTGCCTCTTCTCTCCTAAGCTGAGTAGTTTCAGCACGGCCTGCTGACGCTTGCCCACCGCTGTGCTGCCACGCCGCGCGACACCGACTGCTGGCGACGTGCTGCTGCTGCTGACACATCTTGATTGCGAGACAGAGGTTGCGTTGGAGGAGGAGGAGGAGGGTGCTATAGTGGAGGAAGCATACACCGCCGCAGATACCACCACCGAGCTGGGGCCCGCAATTCTGGGGGTGGGTAGGACATGAGCGGTCCCAGGCTCTGACTCTGTCCCAGCCTCCACTAAATTCACCCAATGTGCCGTCAGGGAGATATAGTGGCCCTGCCCGCCTGTGCTTGTCCACGTGTCCGTTGTTAAGTGGACCTTGGCAGTAACCGCGTTGGTGAGGGCGCGTACAATGTTGCGGGAGACGTGGTCGTGCAGGGCTGGGACGGCACATCGGGAAAAATAGTGGCGACTGGGAACTGAGTAGCGCGGGGCCGCCGCCGCCATCATACTTTTGAAGGACTCCGTTTCCACAACCCTATACGGCAGCATCTCCAGGCTGATAAATTTGGCTACGTGCACGTTTAACGCTTGAGCGTGCGGGTGTGTGGCGGCGTACTTGCGCTTGCGCTCAAACACTTGCGCTAGCGACGGCTGGACGCTGCGCTGACAGACATTGCTGGATGGGGCCGAGGACAGCGGAGGTGAGGGTGTGGGTGCAGGCCAGGGGACGGTAGTGCCTGTGTCCTCAGAGCGGGGTTGGATCTCAGTGGCAGGGTGGGGCACAGGGGGAGAGGCAGCGGTGCAAACCGGAGGCGGTGAACGGCCTTCGTCCCACCTTGTGGGGTGCTTGGCCATCATATGTCTGCGCATGCTGGTGGTGGTGAGGCTGGTGGTGGTGGCTCCCCGGCTGATCTTGGCGTGACAAAGGTTGCACACCACTGTTCGTCGGTCATCTGCACTCCCAGTGAAAAACTGCCAGACCTTTGAGCACCTCGGCCACTGCAGGGTGGCATGGCGCGAGGGGGCGCTTTGGGAAACAGTTGGTGGATTATTCGGTCTGGCCCTGCCTCTACCCCTGGCCACCGCACTGCCTCTTGCAACCTGCCCTGCTGATGCCCTTGCCTCCCCCTCTGAAGACCTGTCCTCAGTAGGCGTAGCAAACCAGGTGGGGTCAGTCACCTCATTGTCCTGCTGCTCTTCCTCTGAATTCTCGGTGCGCTCCTCCCTCGGACTTACTGCCCTTACTACTACCTCACTGATAGACAACTGTGTCTCATCGTCATCGGCCTCCTCACCCACTGAAAGGTCTTGAGACAGTTGCCGGAAGTCCCCAGCCTCATCCCCCGGACGCCGGGAACTTTCCAATGGTTGGGCATCAGTCACGATAAACTCCTCTGGTGGGAGAGGAACCACTGCTGCCCAATCTGAGCAGGGGCCCGAGTACAGTTCCTGGGAGTCAGCCCGCTCCTCAGAATGTCTCATTTTCATGGAGTGAGGAGGCTGGGAGGAAGGAGGAGCAGCAGCCAGAGGATTCTGAGTTGCAGCAGTGGACGGCGCAGAACTGTGGGTGGACGATAGGTTGCTGGAAGCACTTTCTGCCATCCACGACAGGACCTGCTCACACTGCTCATTTTCTAATAAAGGTCTATCGCGTGGACCCATTAAATGTGCGATGAATGTGGGGACGCCAGAAACGTGCCTCTCTCCTAATCCCGCAGCAGTCGGCTGCGATACACCTGGATCAGGAGCTCGGCCTGTGCCCACACCCGGACTAGGGCCTCCGCGTCCTCGGCCGCGCCCACGTCCACTAGGCCTACCCCTACCCCTCAGCATGCTGTATTACCAGTAATGCAGAAACAGAACGCTGTAATTAAATGTGCCACTTATTGGCCTGTGGTTGGAGGCTGAGTTCGCTTACGGAACGCCAGGAAATAATTTGGTGCAAGCCTGCTGTAACACTTAGCTGGCTGCGTATGATTTTGTAGAACTACTACACCCAGCACACACAGACCCAGAACACTGAGCACAGTGACAGGCAGGCCAAATAGATTTTTTGCCCAATATTTTGTAGAAAAGGCCCACTGCCTATATTCAATCAATAATATGTCTTCTGTCCCTGCCTCCAAACTTCTGTCCCTGGAGTGTGTCACAGAACTGCAGAGTGTTGCACTGTTAACTGCAACACAGCGGTGATTTCAGAGCCCAGACAGAGCCATGAAATAATTTGGCGCAAGCCTGCTGTAACACTTAGCTGGCTGCGAATGATTTTGTAGAACTACTACACCCAGCACACACAGACCCAGAACACTGAGCACAGTGACAGGCAGGCCAAATAGATTTTTTGCCCAATATTTTTTAGAAAAGGCCCACTGCCTATATTCAATCAATAATATGTCTTCTGGCCCTGCCTCCACACTTCTGTCCCTGGAGTATTACTGCAGGGCGCAATGCTCTGCACGGCCGATATACAAAAAAAAAAAAAAGTGCAACACTGCAAAAAGCAGCCTCCACGCTACTGCACACGGTTAGATGTGGCACTAAGAAGGACCATTGGGGTTCTTGAAGCCTACAATAACTCCTAACGCTCTCCCTGCCTAAGCACTTCTGTCCCCGGAGTATTACTGCAGGGCGCAATGCTCTGCATGGCCGATATACCAAAAAAAAAAAAGTGCAACACTGCAAAAAGCAGCCTCCACACTATTGCACACGGTTAGATGTGGCCCTAAGAAGGACCGTTGGGGTTCTTGAAGCCTACAATAACGCCTAACACTCTCACTATAGCAGCTCCAACACGATAGCACTTTCCCTCAGCTATGTCAGAATGCATCTGTGGCGAGCCATGGGAGGGGCCGATTTTTATACTCGGGTGACACCTGATCTCGCCAGCCACTCACTGCAGGGGGGTGGTATAGGGCTTGAACGTCGCAGGGGGAAGTTGTAATGCCTTCCCTGTCTTTCTATTGGCCAGAAAAGCGCGCTAACGTCTCAGAGATGAAAGTGAAAGTAACTCGAACATCGCGTGGTGCTCATTTCGAATAACGAGCATCTCGAACACGCTAATACTCGAACGAGTATCAAGCTCGGACGAGTACGTTCGCTCATCTCTAATAGTTATATATGATATATAGCAGTAAAATTGGGAAAATGCAATTAATTTTTAATTTGAATATAGCAATATTTCTATTTTAAATAATAATCTTAGTAGTCATTTATAGTTATAGATAATTTATGTTTTTAAAGATATTGTGAAGTATAATAGATAATGAATAGTATAAGTGAGTAAACCGGACTCTTAAATAGCATGATTTGCTGCTTTTTATGAATGGGGAATTGTAGTAGTACGTAAAGGGTTACATTACCTGTGAAAGACTAATGACATGACGTGTCATTTCACATGATGCAGGGGGCGGCTCCGAAAGTCGGCGTCTGAGCTCTCTCGTGAGTCCAAGTAGTTTCGAAAATGTGTACTGTGTTATTCAATTGTATGCCTGAAGAGAGCGGGTTATCCCGCAGAAATGCGTAGCAACGAAGTAATAAATCATTTAAAGTTATTTACGGACATTGTGTCCTCTCTTTCTGCTGGAACCCACGAGTGCGGGGGAAATTTTTCTATTGAATACCAGAGGTTATGCAAACAGCCCGATTACGGCTGTAAACCCCAGAGACGCTCTCCGGTGATCGGATTCGGGACTCCAGGGACGTTACAAGCCAGCTCGGATACAAGGTGTCGGTCAATCTCCTTGGCAGGAGTTTTGGCCGAGCACCAGGTGAGTACTTAAAAGTATCTCACAATTTTGAAAATCGTTGTGTGTGAGTAGGCGCTGATTCCTGTTTTCTTAAACCTCTGTAATAAATGTTGTCTGGAATACGGCTGAACCCTCACCCTTTTCCCCCCACCCTTGGTCGAGGGTCTGAGCTGGCTGATTCACTTTATTTCACTGCTCTCTCAGTCTGTAATTCTGAATTCTCGGTTGGACAGGAATAACTCACACCGGCATCAACTCTGTACATTCATTTTCTTTGATTGTAAGTGATAACTCATTTCTTGAATAAAAAGAGATTGTTAAAAAAAAAAAAATAGTTTCAGTACGTGATATGATACGTTAAATAGTACAACTGAAAAAATAATACAACTTGTCCTGCAAGAAAAAAAAAAGCCCTCCTACAGTTACATTGATGAATAAAGTAATGTTACATTTTTATTTATTTTTTTAAACGGGGGGGGGACGGACGAAAATGGGACAAAAAGGCAGCATCATTAACTCTTTCCAATCCAATTTTGGATTCAAGGTTTCCTAAAGGACTTTCTCTTTTTGCTGTTATACAACGGTGCCATCTGCTGGCTAAAGCCAGTGTGTGCACGCCAGAGAGGCTCAAACAGTGGAGTGGCTGGAAACAGATGGTAAGATTACCCTGCCGGATGTCTTCTGACATTGGAGTTGTACAAGCTTCAATCAGAATGTAGGAAGACGTCAGACAGTGGATTGGAAAAAGGGTTAAGGGTTAATGGGTTAAAGGACTAGGTGGAATGCTATCTGGAATATTCCATATATTTCTTCAAGCTGTACTTCCGATTTGCGATAAAAGTTTTGCTTATGATCTTTAAAAAAATTCCAGTTTAATTGCAAATGTTTTTTAGGAAAAACTTCAATTGAAAGATCACATTAAGAATCAGAAACTCATTTTATGAGAAATATTGCTTCTGACAAATAATCATGTGCATTAAACCCGGAAAGAAACCTTTAAAGACGTCAAAAAGTGTATGAATTTTAGAAATCCATTATCATCACCAGAAACCTTTTGTATAAAACGTAATGTTATTCAGATTATCATTTTTGTCACATTTACTAATACTATTGACATATGTAACTAATTCTATGTAATCTTATATTGGATGTGCATGTTATTACACTATTACTATTCTTTAAGGCCCATTTACACTGGACGAATGTTGGCCAAACGATGCCCGGCACTCGTCCGTGTGTGTACTCGCTGCCGTGCTGCTGCACAGTAGAGAGTATGGTGGCTTGCTCACAGAGCGGCTAGTAGGGGGACGGGGCAGCTGGAGGAGATTTCAATCCTCGCTATCCCCCTCTCCTCTTCATTTACATTAGCATCGGCCATTCAGTACTGAGCGGCTGCTGTTTGAACTGAACAATCATCTTCAGGATTTTAAAGCAGTATAAAATCCTGAACGATCATGTTCAGTGTAAACATCAGCCATTCAGTACTGAACAACCACTGCTAAAGTGAATGGAGAGGGGCCCGGGAGAGCGAGGGGTGAAATTTCCTTCAGCCGCTGCGGCCCTCTGCTGGCTGCTCTGTGAGCGAGCCAGTGATACTCACTCCTGTGTAAAAGCACAGGAATATGCGGGGACGAGTGTTGGGCATCGTTTGCCCGAAATTTATCCAGTGTAAATGGGGCTTTAGCATAGTATATAGTATAGGAAAGAAAAAGACCTTTTCTGGATCTTGTGATCTACAATGAACAGCCTTGTACTTAACAATGCAGGTTCATCTTGGGAAAGACTTTGAGGCAGGGAGAGAACAGGTATCTTAGAGGTCAAGCTCCTATGCTTCAATGATGATAGGAAGATGGGAAATGATAGAGAAATTAGGCGCCCTTTAAGAATACTGAGAACTTTCAGACACCATGAATTTAGGTCAGGGTGACCCTTCCTCTAGTTTGTGATGGAGTGTTATGTGGCTAAAGTTGGGAGATATACTTGGAAACAGGAGGATGTTGTCTTCACTTATAATCTCCTAAGCATATGGGACATAGCAGCAGTAGGAGGATGTCCAAGGTTGAACTTTTAACAATATGTGACATTTAGCAATGGTAATTTAACATGCAAAGTTTGCAGTTTCTCAATAACTATAAATGAGAAAATTATATTTGTGCCAAAGTATTACCAAATTCTTGATTGATCACTTTATGTGTGATGTATCAGATGGCTAAATGAATTTTGGTATATAATACACTGAAAGAGGATGACAGTTCAGATTCTTATCAAAACCAAAAAGAGTTGTCTGTTTTCTTTAAGAAAAGTTGCGGCTGAAGCCATTTTGATCTAGCTGGTTTACATTTCTGTAACAAGAGAAAGTCATCATGGTTTGTGGCTGCTCTGCTCCTCAGGGAATGGACACCTTGTAATCATTAAGGGAACAATGAATTCTAGGGCCGATCAGAACATCTTATAGGAGAACGTAAGGGTCGCCGTCCATGACCTCCAGCTGAGGAGATGCTGGGTGATGTAACAAGACCATGAAATAAAGCACACAAGTAAAACATCTAAAGAATGCTAATTAATAAGATTTATGTTTGGGAATTGCCAAGTCAGTCATGACTTTAACCCTTTGGAGATAATATGGCATTACCTGGAGAGGGCTGTGCATGCCAGATATCTCAGACATACTAATGAATTGAAATCCATTTACAGGATGGAATGATCCAAAGTTCCAGCTCAGTGATGTGCAAATCTTATTTGTGCCTCCAGGACATGTTTAGTGGTGATTGCTGCTATAGAAGTATTATATATGTTATCAAAAAGATCCTGTCACCCCTCAACAACACCATGTACCAAGTTATTAAGTTATGGTGCTGTTAGGGGATGTAACAGAGCCAGGCGATGTTTTTTTATACACACCCACTCCCTGGTTCCTGCCACTGATGTCCATGCGCCACACAAAAATCATACTCTTTTCAGATTGCTTTCCATGCTTTCCCCCATAGACGTCTATAGGAGAACGCACACATGGAAATCTGAGATTTCAGTTCACTGTGTGACTTCAGTGGTGAGCAACACAAGAACCGGGGAGCAGGTAAGTATAAAAATATATATCACCCAGCTCCCTGTCACCTCCCTAACAGGACCAGGACTAACTTTATGGTGTTATAGGGAGGTGACAGGCTTGCTTTAAATTTATAGGTTCACATACTTTTTCCATGCATTCTGGATGATTATTTAAGGTGTTCAATACAATATATGAATGGCAGAACGTCTTTGTTTTTAGTTTAGTTTTAGAATGTTTGTCTATTTGTCTATAATTGTGATGGACCTGACACATTTTATTAGTAATGATTGTAGAAATACAGGTAATTATAAAAAGGTAAATTTATTTTTTCTCTCATGTTTATATCCTCTTGGCTCATTACGGTCATCATCACCTACTGCTCATACTACCATATACCAGTTATATTGGATATCTCTCCTTCTGCACACGGGACGCAGTCATAGCAGCAGACATGGATCGTTTCTCCAGTTTTTTTCCTACTTCCAGGTAAACATTGGTCCGAGCAGCGGGATACTGGGATCTGTAGGAAAAGACAAGAACCTTCACTACAAAGATAAAACACACATGTATGATAAGTAGAGATGAGCAAGCACCAAAATGCTCTGGTGCTCGTTGCTCGAGTCGAAGTTTCCGCAATGCTCGAGAGCTCGTTTCAAGTAACGAACCCCATTGAAGTCAATGGGCGACTCGAGCATTTTTGTATGGGACCGATGCTCCGCATTGGTCATGACTTGTGAAACTCTGGAAAACCTCAGAAAGTCATGGAAACACCACAGATCCGGATAGGGAAGGGCAGGGCAGCATGCATGGCTGCATCTCAGGCTCCCAGGTCCCACTATTAAGCCAAAATGGGGGCAAGAGTCTGGCGTCACCCCCCTAACAATTTTTACTTTGGACAAACCCTCATTAGCAAGGCACACCTTAGCTAAGCACCACACTACCTGCAAGCAAGGACAATCACTGCCTGCGGGTGACACCGCTGCCTCTTCTCCTGGTTTACATGCTGGCATTGCTGTCCAACCCCACCGCACGATCCTGCATCCACAGCGCACACAAAAGTGTCCCTGCACAGCGTTTAGCTGTCCCCATGCCACATGCTCGCTTCATAGCCACACCACCCTCATGTCTATTTATAAGCGCGTACTGGATGAGGAAGAACCGGTTGGCAGGGCCAGGCAGCGACCCTCCTTGAAAGTGTGGGCGATAGCCCACAATGCTGTTGAGAATTGATGATAAATTGACGATCGATCATCATTCCAATCCTGTGCCACCTCTGTCGCAAAATTGTCAGGAGCTGAAAACGTGGGCATAAAGGGGACTCAGATGCCAGCACTTCTACACATCTCCACAATGCAGCAATACTCTGTGTAGGACGCACGTGAGCGGCCCCAGGGACAGGATCCGTCCAAGCCTCCATCTTGTGTGATCCAAGGTGCCGCAAGTTGCATAGCAATGGGAAATCTATGTGTCTCCACACAATTCATTCTGTGTAGGTGTTCGATAGCTCAACACCGCAATGGAAAGTCTATGAGTTCCGTGGGCTTGCCTATGCTGTCAGTGCACAAAGATGGTATTACACAAGAAGAAATCAGAGGATTCAAACATGGCAGAGTTCCACCCCGCCAAGGACCTTGGCCCACATTTCTACCCAAGTCAGTCAGCGTATTTGTGTCAGACAATAAAACACCGCTATGGGAAGTCTTTGTGCACTCACAGCATAGGTGAGCGAAAGGAACCCAAGGAAAGTATTGAACATGAAGCAATTTCAGTGCCCAGACATGGCAGACTTTCACTCCGCCCAGGACCTTGGCCTCTGCCCACACCCTCAGCAATCGTGGGCATAAAGCAGACTTTGATGCTAGTACAGCTGTGAACATCTTATTTAATTAGTTGCGGTTGCTTTCACCGCTCCAAAGACTGGATTAACCAGGAAGAAGTTCCACAGTCCCAGCCTAGCGTAGTTGCATTTCCCCCAGGACATAGGTATCTGCCCACACCTTCAGCAATTGTGGGCATAAAGCAGACTCTGATGCTAGTACAGCTGTGAAGGTCTCATTAATGCAGTAACGCTCGTCTTCTTTGGCCCAAACCAGTGTCTCAGATAACTGTGGTAACATGTGAGAAAATACATGATGCCCAGTGCTGATCCCCTGACCCCAAGCAGGAGGAGGAGGTGGTCTTACAAGGCAAAGAAACCATGACCAGGACCCGCTACAGTCTGTGTGGGAAGTATGTGAGCGGGCCCTTGGTCAGGCTCGGTCACAGCAAACACCTTGTGTGACCCAAGGTGCCCTGAGTTACATAGCAATGGGAAAACCCATGTGCCCACAAAACTATTCATTCTGTGTAGGTGTCGGATATCTCAAATCGACACCGCAAGGGTAAAGCCATCTGCACTCTGCACCCTCCCCAAGTCAGTCAGTGTATTTGTGCCAGACAGGTAAAACACCACTATGGGAAATCTTTGTGCACCCACAGCATAGGCGAGCCAAAGGAACCCAAAGACAGTAATAAGCATGATGAAATTACAGTGCCCATACATGGCAGACTTTCACTCCGCCGAGGACATAGGCCTCTGCACACACGCTCAGCAATCGTGGGCATAGAGCGGACTCCGATGCTAGTACAGCTGTGAACGTCTCATTAATTCAGTAATGCTCCTCTTCTTTGGCCCAAACCAGTGTCTCAGATAACTGTGGTAACACGGGATAAAATACATGTTGCCCAGTGCTGATCCCCTGACCCCAAGCAGGAGGAGGAGGTGGCATTACAAGGCCAAGAAACCAGGACCAGGACCCGCTATAGTCTGTGTGGGAAGCACGTGAGCGGTCCAAAGGTCAGGCTCGGTCCCAGCCTCCACCTTGTGTGACCCAAAGTGTCCTGACTTACATAGCAATGGGAAATCCATGTGTCCCCACACAGATAGCTCAACACTGCAAGGGGAAGTCTTTGAGTTCCTTGGGCTCGCCTATGCGGTCAGTGCAAAAAGAAGGTATTACACAGGAAGAAATCAGAGTGCCCAACCATGGTAGAGTCTCACCCCGCCAAGGACCTTGGCCTCAGTCCACATTTCTGCCCTAGCCAGTCAGTGTATTATTTGTGCCAGATAGGTAAAACACCGCGATGGGAAGACTTAGTGCACCCATAGTATAGACAGACCCCTGTAACATTTCTGTAGCAAAGGTATAAACAGACCACAGTAACTTTTCTGTAGCAGAAGTATAGGCAGACCCCAGTAACATTTATGTAGCAGAAGTATAGGCAAACCCCTGTAACATTTCTGTAGCAAGAGTGTAGGCGAACCCCTGAAACATTGGTGTACCATGAGTGTAGGCGAAGGCCGGAAAAATTAGTTAGATAACAGTATAGGCGAGGGCCAGAAAAATTGGTGTACCAAGAGTACAAGTGTACCCCTGAAGAATTGCTCAACCGCAAGGGCAGGTGAAACCCAGAAACATTTTTTAAAGATACAGCTCGCTGTTACTTAATTTGTAACAGAGCCTGGAGGCAGCCCTGTGAAAGAAAATTGGTTTCTGTAAAAGTTTCAATAATACTTTTGAAACTTTGAAAAATTGTAAAAAAATTATAAGCAGACCCTTTTGGGCCGCAGAAAAACTGGCAGTTCAGCATGATGACATGCTGTTTTAGGAGGAGGAGTAGGAGGAGAAGTAATATTATCCGAGAGTGATTGACAAAGCTAATTCCAACTTTTTTTCCGGTGATAGAGAATGCTTATTTCTCCGGTTGCAGAGACAAGAATCTTTAGGTTCCGCTGCTCTTTGCCGGTGGAGAAGAGAAGTCTGGGGAAATCCAGCCTCTGTTTATCTTTAAGAGTGTAAGCATGTCGGCACTGGTAGTTGACAGGCGGGTATGCTTATCCGTGATGATTCCCCCAGCTGCACTAAACACCCTCTCTGACAAGATGCTAGCTGCAGGGCAGGCGAGCACCTCCAGGGCATACAGCACAAGTTCGTGCCACGTGTCCAGCTTTGACACCCAACAGTTGTATGGAGCATAGGCATCACGGAGGACGGTGGTACGATTGGCTATGTACTCCCTCACCATCTTTTTACAGTGCTCCCTCCCACTCAGCCTTGACTGGGGAGCGGTGACACAGTCTTGCTGGGGAGCCAGAAAGCTGTCAAAGGCCTTGGAGAGTGTTCCCCTGCCTGTGCTGTACATGCTGCCTGATCTCCGCGCCTCCCCTGCTACCTGGCCCTCGGAACTGCGCCTTCTGCCACTAGCGCTGTCGGATGGGAATTTTACCATCAACTTGTCCGCCAGGGTCCTGTGGTATAGCATCACTCTCGAACCCCTTTCCTCTTCGGGTATGAGAATGGAAAGGTTCTCCTTATACCATGGGTCGAGCAGTGTGTACACCCAGTAATCCGTAGTGGCCAGAATGCGTGTAACGCGAGGGTCACGAGAAAGGCATCCTAACACGAAGTCCGCCATGTGTGCCAGGGTACCTGTACGCAACACATGGCTGTCTTCACTAGGAAGATCACTTTCAGGATCCTCCTCCTCCTCCTCCTCAGGCCATACACGCTGAAAGGATGACAGGCAAGCAGCATGGGTACCCTCAGCAGTGGGCCAAGCTGTCTCTTCCCCCTCCTCCTCATAGTCTTGCTGGGGAGCCATAAAGCTGGCAAAGGCCTTGGAGAGTGTTCCCCTGCCTTTGCTGGACATGCTGCCTGATCCCCGCACCTCCCCTGCTAGTTGGCCCTTGGAACTGCGTCTTCTGCCACTGGTGCTGTCAGATGGGAAGTTTAGCATCACTTTTTCCACCAGGGCCCTGTGGTATTGCATCACTCTCGTACCCCTTTCCTCTTCGGGAATGAGAGTGGAAAGGTTCTCCTTATACCGTGGGTTGAGAAGAGTGTACACCCTGTAATCCGTGTTGGCCAGAATGCGTCTAAAGCGAGGGTCACGAGAAAGACAGCCTAACATGAAGTCAGCCATGTGTGCCAGGGTACCAGTACGTAACACATCGCTGTCCTCACTAGAAAGATGACTTTCAGGATCCTCTTCCTCTTCAGCCCATACACGCTGAACAGATGAGAGTCCAGCTGTCTCTTCCCCTTCCTCCCCCTCCTGCTCCTCCCCGTCCTCCTCCTCCTCCAAAACGAGCTGAGATATAGACATGAGGGTGGTCTGGCTATCAAGCGACATACTGTCATCCGCCATCTCCTGTTCCAACCACAAAGAGTCAACCTTTATGCTTTGCAGCGAACTTCTCAGCAGGCGAAGCAGCTGAATGGTAACACTAACGATTTCCGCATCGCAGCTCACCATCTGGGTTGACTCTTCAAAGTTTCCCAGGACCTGGCTGATATCTGCCATCCAGGCCCACTCCTCGGTAAAGAATTGGGGAGGCTGACTACCACTCTGCCGCCCATGTTGCAGCTGGTATTCCATTATTGCTCTACGCTGCTTGTTCAGTCTGGCCAACATGTACAGGGTAGAATTCCAGCGTGTAGGCACACCGCACAGCAATCGGTGCTCTGGCAGCTGAAATGTTGCAGGGTCCTCAGGGTGGCAGCGTCCGTGATGGACTTGTGCAAATGTGCACAGATGCGGCTCACCTTGCCGAGTAGGTGAGACAAGTGGGGGTAGTTTTTAAGAAACAACTGAACCACTATATTGAAGACATGGGCCAGGCATAGCACGTGTGTAAGGCTGCCGAGCTGCAGAACCGCCACCAAGTTACGGCCGTTGTCACACACGATCATGCCCAGTTGGAGGCTCAGCGGCGAAAGCCAAAGGTCGGTCTGCTCTGTAAGACCCTGCAACAGTTCGGGGGCCGTGTGCTTCTTGTCACCTAGGCTGAGTAGTTTCAGCACGGTCTGCTGGCGCTTGCCCACCACTGTGCTGCCGCGCGATACCGACTGCTGGCGACGTGCTCACACTTTTTAATTGAGAGTTAGAGGTGGCGGAGGAGGAGAAGGGGGAGGGTTTGGAGGAGGTGGCATAAAAATCCGCAGATACCAGCACCGAGGTAGGACCCGCTATTCTGGGTGTGGGTAGGACGTGAGCGGTCCCAGGCTCTGACTCGGTCCCAGCCTCCACCAAATTCACCCAATATGCCATCAGGGAGATATAGTGGCCCTGCTCGCCAGTACTTGTCCACGTGTCCTCGTTGGTGAGGGCACAATTTATGTTGCGGGAGATGTGCTGGTGTAGGGCTGGTACGGCACACCGGGAAAAATAGTGGCGACTGGGGACCGAGTAGCGCGGGACAGCCGCAGCCATCATGTTTTTGAAAGCCTCTGTTTCCACAAGCCTGCACGGCAGCATCTTCAGGCTGATTAATTTGGCAATGTGCACGTTTAAAGCTTGTGCGTGCGGGTGCGTGGCGGCGTATTTGCGCTTTTGCTCCAACGCCTGTGCTAGCGACAGCTGAACACGGCGCTGAGAGACATTGCTGGATGGAGGGGAGGACAGTGGAGGTGAGGGTGTGGGTGCAGGCCGGGAGGCACTCCTACCTGTGTCCTGGGAGGGGGATTGTATCTGTGTGGCAGGTTGGGGCACAGGGGAAGAGGCAGTGGTGTGAACCGCAGGTGGTGAATGGCCTTCGTCCCACCTAGTAGGGTGCTTGGCCATCATATGCCTACGCATGCTGGTGGTGGTGAGGCTGGTAGTGGTAGCTCCCTGGCTGATCTTGGTGCGACACAGGTTGCACACCACTGTTTGTCGGTCGTCCGCGCTCTCACTAAAAAACATCCACACCTTTGAACACCTAGCCCTCTGCACAGAGGCTTGCTGTGAGGTGGTGCTTTGGGAAACAGTTGGGGGATTCTTCGCTCTGACCGTGGCTCTCCCCCTGGCCTCCCCACTGCCTCTTCCAACCTGTCCTGCTGCTATACTTGCCTCCCCCTTTGAAGCCCTGTCCTCAATAGGCTTAGCAAACCAGGTGGGGTCAGTCACCTTATCGTCCAACTGCTCTTCCTCCGAATCCTCTGTGCGCTTCTTCCTCGGACTTAGTGCCCTTACTGCTACCTCACTGACAGACAACTGTGTCTCATCATCATCATCCTCATATGCACAAAAAGCTCTTGAGACTGTTGCCGGAAGTCCCCAGCCTCCTCACCCGGACTCCGGGAACTTTCCAAAGGTTGGGCATCGGTCACGACAAACTCCTCAGGTGAGAGAGGAACCAGTTTTTCCCACTCATGGCAGGGACCCGAGAACAGTTCCTGGGAGTCTGCGTGCTCAGAACATCTCATTTTCATGGAGTGAGGAGGCTGGGAGGAAGGAGGAGCAGCAGCCAGAGGATTCAGAGTTGCAGACCCTAGTCCGGGAATAGGGGACTGCATAGAAGATTGGGTGGTCGATACATTGCTGGACGCATTTTCTGCCATCCACGACAGGACCTGCTCACACTGCTCTGTTTATAATAAAGGTCGACAACGCAGACCCATGAATTGTGAAATGAAGCTGGGAACTAGGCCTGTGCCCAGACCCTCGCTTGGATGTCCGCGTCCCCGTCCACGTCCTCGACCCTTACCCCTACTCCTCATCATGGCGGATTAAGAATAGAGCAGGGTCCAAATAAATTACCCCACTGTACAGCACTGACAACTGTGGCCTAATACACCGCACACAGAGACTTGTAGATAGCGAAGGCTCTATGCTGTGACTTGAAAAAAGGAACCCGCTGTCTTGCACTGATACCTATGGGTAATTTACTGCTTGCAGAGACTTGTAGATAATAGAGGCTGTGTGGAGTGGGAGAAGACTCTAAAGCCATTGGATAGTGCTGGTAACTGCGGCTATCTCAACCCCAGGAACGGAAATGGTATTGCGAGACGCTCTGTACAGCGGCAGAGCTGAAATACTTTGCAGTTGCCCCGGTTATGTTACAGTACTGTTTAGCGGTGAGACCGCTGTCTAATTCACTGCAGACAGAGAACGGTATAAATGTGGTAGTTCGCAGCAGGCTAGGAATTATTTGCGTGCACTTTCACGGTGAGAGCGGTATTGTATGGCACTGCAGCCAGAAAAAAGTATTACTGGAAGACTGCAAACAGGCCTAGCTGCGTAATACAAAAATGGAAGCACTACTACTCCTAGCAGGCCCCAAGTAATATGCAAACGGTGAGATGTATCCCAACGAAGTAGGTTTGGGGTTTTTGCACCGAGGATACAGACTGTATAGTGTATATTACTTTCCCTATAGAAGTGGCTGTGGCCCCAACACTCTGCGTCTAATTCACTGCAGACAGAGAACGGTATAAATGATGTAGTTCGCAGCAGGCTAGGAATTATTTGCGTGCACTTTCACGGTGAGAGCGGTATTGTATGGCACTGCAGCCAGAAAAAAGTATTACTGGAAGATAGCCTAGCTGCGTAATACAAAAATGGAAGAACTACTACTCCCAGAAGGCCCCAACTAAAATGCACACGGTCAGATGTTGCCTTAAGAAGGACCATTGGGGTTCTTGAAGACAGGACCTACGCTAACACTTTCCCTATATCAACAGCAGCACTTTCCCTATATTCTGAAAAATACACTGCAGACTGAGAACGCTGTAGATGAAATGGCCTGCACAGCCCGAGATGAAAAAAAAAAAATGTGCAAAACTGCTCCCAGCCAGCCACAACAGTAATACACACGGTCAGATGTACCCCTTATAAGGACTGTTGGGGTTCTTGAAGACGCTAACACTTTCCCTATATCAGCAGCAGCACTTTCCCTATACTCTGCCAGTGTGTGTCTGAGGCGAGCCGTGGGCGGTTACAGGAGGAAGTGGTAATGCCTTCCCTGCATGTCTATTGGCTAGAAAATGGCACTAAAGTTGCGGAGAAGGAAATGGAATTGACTCAAGTACCGCGTGGTGTTTGTCTCGAGTAACGAGCATCTGGAGTACCCTAATACTCGAACGAGTATCAAACTCGGACGAGTGTGCTCGCTCATCTTCAATGATAAGAGGATGCAAACTATATAATGATGTTAAAGGGCGGACAGGATTTACATATTCACCTACATAATATAACTCTTCTCACCCCCCTTGTGTGTTTCCATGTTATAGACTGCCGATTTATGTGAAGCTTTTCACCACTGACGGCCCACGGAGTATAATTTCCTACTTCAACTTCTCGTATGTCCTCTTTTGTATTTAACGAGTTTATGATTGTATAAGGATGTATGGCTTCCCCCTGCTCATTAAAGTAATATGAAGGTCTCATTGGATCCGGTGAGGACTTCATCATTTGTATGTAGCGCTGTAACTTCCGTCTGTAGTGTGTAAATCCAGTTATTGAGTTTCCTTCATATTCGTCTTTTATAAATAAGAACATTTCATGTAGAGCTTTTGCCAGAACTTCTACTGCAGAATAGAGTCTTGGGGTAACCCCCGATGAAAGAAAATCCTCCAGATGTGCTACAGTGTAGTTCTCCGTATCATTGATGAGCCAGGCTGACATGATAAAAATATTATCATCAGTCGTAGCTATAAGCTTTAACAATGACAAATAGGATACTTTTTCGTTCATTTCCTCATGTTTTCGGTACATTTTTACAAAATCCTCCAGCCCTGGAAAAGGTGATAGAAACTGCACTGTTAGACTTCCATTATATATCAATTGCCTTCCTTTTTCGTATTTTTGAAAATTAGAGATCCAGGCTGGTGAAAAGATGAGGGTGTTGTCCAAAAATATAAACGTGTAATATTGTATTAAATTAAGTAAATAAACTGAGAAGGTCCCGCACATTATAAGGATGGTGACTTGTGGATTGTTTAGAGCTTGTAAAATCCTATTATCATTTCCCTTTCTAATTGTTACGGTGAAGGCGGCACAGATCCCGCGCTCTCTCATGTACTTTGTTAGTATCTGCAGCTCATTCTCTCCGTTGTCATTATCCGATACTAAAATCCCAACCCAGGTCCAGCCAAAGTGCTCCAGCAGTTCGCTGATTGCCATATTGTGGATGTGGATATTTTGGACCATTCTGAAAACATGTGGATAGAGGAGCCTATCAGATAATGAGGGGTCGGAGGCGCCATAGCTGATCTGCAAAACACAGAAGAAAACGAAGATCATTTTGTACAGACTGTTCTCAATCAATTAGTTAATAGGACGTCCTCGGTAATCCAAAACATATTCTGTTAGGCTATATTTACATGTGCTACAGAAAGTTTTACCCGAGCGTCTCAGACGGAGATTGCATCACACAACATCTATGTACTGTGCGACATTCCGGAAACCGTAAATTACATGTCCCATTCTATAGCGAGTTTCACATGAAAATGGACATGCAGCGATTTTCCAACTGAGACTTGATCTGAGGAAAAAAAAAAAAACACTCATGTGAATGAGCTTACTTAAAGGAATGAGTTCATTTTCCATGTGAGATCTGTCTGTGTCGTACATGGGCAGAATCTGTGTGAGAATATTTGCCAAGCGGGCATGGTCTAGACGGGGAGCAGGATGGTCGTGTGACGAAAGTATCCGGGCTGTAACTTCTCACACAACAACTTTATAACCATGCGGATATCGGCATTTTTATCAGAAACATGCAGAAAAAAAGCAGCTAGAGCCCAGCTGAGGAAGTTGAATGTGTTTTTCTCTACATGGATTATGGATCTTCTGTACTGAGAGCAGCAGGAGGAGAGGACTGCAGCAACGGCTTTCCACAACTCCTGATTGACAGTGCCCCCTGACAGCATGACAGTAGGGGTGAGTACAACAAGGGTGATGGGACACCCTTGTCACTAAAGCTACAAAGAGGGAGATAAGTTAAAAGCATCATGTCAGTTTGTCCCCCACAGCTCAGTCAAATATCAAATAGAGAAATGCAAACAGCGGGCAGCATTACTTTATGTTTTACAGTGACTGCTGCAACTCCATCCTCTGGCTCCGCTAAGGAGACAAACACAGAACTTCAGAGGGAATTACTGGCATGTCTCTTTTCTGGCAGCTTGTCTCTCACAACTCTATAGAACTTGTCAATCAGCCAGCCACAAATACTCTCTTAGGCCTTAGTCACATGGGCGTTTTTTCCCGCGATTTGCGGATCGCATGACGGATGTGCATCCGCAAATCGTGTGACCGGGGCCGAAAAATCACCCAAAAAAACTGCCCCTAGTCGTGTTTCAATAGAAACGGGCCGGAGCAGTGCAGCACTGTCCAGCACATTGAATTCAATGGAGCCGGCAATACAATTCATGAATTGGTGAGTGAGTGCTGCCTCTGATTGGCTCAGCGCAGGGACCAATCAGGGGCAGCTCTCAGCTGTCATTCATGAACTCATGAATGGGTGTGAGTGAGAGTTGCCTCTGATTGGTCAGGCTGTGACCAATCAGAGGCAGCTCATTCAGCAGGCGGGGATTTTAAATCCCCGGCTGCTGAATACTACTCAGAGCAGTTCAGGAGAACTGCCGCCGGCCGCGGCTGAACTCCGTCTGCCGGGACCAGGTGAGTATATTTTTTTTTTTACACATTTCTGGATGAATTTCAGGGAAGGGCTTATATTTTTAAGCCCTTCCCGAAAATTCATCCCGCGCTCGCCGGCAGCCCATTGCTTTCAATGGAGCCGGCTGTATTGCCGGCTCAATTAAATTCAATGGGCAAACATCGTTCTTCTCTGCCACAGCTGTTACAGCTGTGGCAGAGAAGAATGATTTGTCTACTATATGTTCTCAATGGGGTTGGCGCTGTTGCCAACGGCCCCATTGAGCGCATATGGAGAAGAGAACAGGAATCTGCGATTTCTGTTCTATAATTTATTGGATGAGCGCATAAAAAGCACTCATGTGTCCGATACCATTGCAAAGCAATGGTTTTATAAAATCGCCGGACGCATGTGCATATCGCGCGAAAAAAACGCCCGTCTGACTGAGCCCTTATTATGTGAAGCTGCTGCTAGGCAGAGAAACATATTAGAAGTGCAATGGGCGACAAGCAGAAAGAGGCCTGCACTCTCTGAGCAGTTGTGGCTGAAGAGCCATGTCACAATGGCTATGAGTGAAGCGCACTCTCTGTAATCTCATGCACCGTTGAAGATATACAACAGGATTTGGATGACTAATGGAATTAGGTAATTGTGACGCCAGTGCCTGGATGAATAGTGCTTTGTAGCAAAATAAGACTAACACACATATGTAGGTAAATGGCAGGTACACCATTTACTTTCAGACCCGTGGTAATCTGCATTATTCTTATGCACCAGAAATTGCATATACAACTTGCATATACATGATTCAAAACTTTGAACACAGATAAACAAACTTTGAGGAAGCAGCATGTAGGCTAAGGAAGAGCTATATAGAGATAACCAACAAGAAAATACCCTTTATAAACCCAACTAAACAGTTTTTCCATTCCTGAAGCACTGTGCTCAAGGTTTCTTTAGTACGCACAAACTTCTATGAAGATTCTCTACTTTTTGTCTGAAGTTGTTGTCTGGTAGAAAGCAGCGCTGGCTTAAATAGACTTCAGGTCTGAAAAAACAAACAGTCTCTCTCAGCATCAAGGTAAATTAGGAGTAGAAGCACACAGGATTTCTTGAGAGTTTACATAATGAAGAAGCTGGGTTATGACATGGCTATCCACTTGCTCTGTGTCCATCTTGGCTACTCTCCCCTCCGAATGACCTCTTTACTGTCACACTCCATACTCCCTATGTACTTCACTTCCATCTTCTAACACTGTTATCAATTTCTAAGTGTGCAATACAAAATGAAGCGGAAATCCCGCCTTTTTTCTCCTCACTCAGGGAGCCTGTTACAGCTTAACTGATTTACGGTGGTGCCTAAAACAATCTTAACTCTTTAGTTTCCTGACTCCCTCTTTTTAAATGAATTCCAGCCTAACTACACTTTGTTAAATGAACTGGTAGTTAGAACAGTTGCTCTTAACTTGCAGGTAAAGTACTTTTATTCTGTAGTGCCAGTCCAGATCACTACAAAAGATAGCTATGACTGCCTTTTATTTATTTTATTTTTTTTATTAATTCACTTTTATTGAAAAGTTTTTCATATAACAGGGTAAACGACAGCAGAGTGGTGCATTTCACAGAGTAAAAGTTTCACATTGCAAAGATCAGCCATATTATTTTGAAATTGTAACAGGTACAGTCATAGGTATTCCTATCTCTGATATCTGGTTGCATCAGCCTCTCCATCCAGATTTATTTGCTTGAAAACTTTATTTGCAGGGCTGGAGTGAGCTGATGCCACCCCTCTATGAACGCACTCATGCGTCTAAGAACATTTAATAACCTTATATAATGTTTAAAGAGTATTAACAAGGGAGGTGGGGGGGGAAGGGGGGGTGGAGAGAGGGGGTGAGCGGGGAGGGGGGAGTGGCGCTATTGTCCATAGGGTAGAGTCGGGTTTCCCGACCCCCCCTTGTTTATGTTGTTCACTTCAGCCTACATTTCGTGTGAACTGATGCTCCTGATATCATTCTCCCTGGTACTCGGTGTGTGTCACTGCATGCCAGTCGTCGCACCCTCCGTTTACAAGTAACATAAGTTTTAGCCAGATCTAATCTCGGCCAAGGTAGCCTAGGTGAATTGCCGCGTCTCCGCCGGGGGATTGCGGAGAGGCAGCCACCAAAGGGCGCGTCTAACTAGCTGTCTCATAAGCTGCGCTTGCTCTATCACGTCGTGTGAGGGTATATGTATATATTGCCATATGTTTTTTATGCTTTTATATCTGTATGCAAGTTCTATTCAAAGTTAAAATGAGAAAAACTTATATGTCGCCTTACATCAGATATTCCAAAAGTTTGCAAGGCTGAGAGAGATGTGTCCAGAAATTCAGAGATGATACAGAACCAGACACGAAGGCCGCGTGCTTGGCTGTTTTCCCAGAGGCGCCGTATCAAGATAACGACTGTTCAACTACGTATATAACTTTCACTGTCTCAGGCCGGACATCTGGACTTTACATATATGGTTATGCGGTGAATTTGAGCCAATGAGCCCATCACCCATTCCTAGTTATTAGACCAAAGGGTATAAGATCCCATGTAATCTGGAATAAAGTGCGCAGTCATGTCCCCGTGTGAGGAACTATACCAGACCTCCGTGTGTGGTGTCTCTTCTTTACCGCCGGCAGCGGGGCATTGGGGTGAGCCTGATTGGTGCTGTACGCAGAAATTACCCTGACAATGGCGCCCAAAGGTGGGGCGGTAAAACCGGAGCCGTATAGCGCAGTCCACCCGGATCCACGCCACGGGGAAGCCGTCCTGCTGCAAACCGAGCCTGATCAACTCACAGAACTCCAGGTAAGACCGGCATATATTTATGTTGTGTTTTACGCTGAGAGTCTTGCAGCGGGAGGGACCATCTGTGTTTTGTGACCGGACGAGTTGGGTTAAGAGTTCTACACGGTAACTCGTGAGCTTCGGGTTTGCCGTCACGGACCACTGACCGTGATAAGTGCACCAATCGCTCACCCAGGAACTAGTCTGTAGTATATTTGTACTTTGAAGTCCGTAGTGTTTTAACAAAAGTGAAGGTTGTTTGTTGTATCTGCAGAATTTTTTTTCTCTTACTTTTCATTTTGTCTCATAGAAGAAGGGACCCTCGATTTTAGTTTAGTTAGTTGTTAATGGTTTAGCTGAGGAGGAGATGCACTCTATGAGATAGGTCTCATAGAAGAAGGGACCCTCGGTATTAGTTTAGTTAGTTGTTAATGGTTTAGCTGAGGAGGAGACGCACTCTATGAGACTGGTTCCATAGAAGGAGATACCTTCGGTTGTTTTGCCAGTATATAAGGGGCTAACAATTCGGGTCAGAAGGATGCACTCTATGGAGCGTGTTATTATTATTATTATTATTGTTGTTGTTGTTCTAATATGCGTAAGACCTTATTAAAGAAGATGGATCCCATTATGGGCTGCCGCCGTGCGGATCAATTGGTGGAGGAGAGACAAGAGTTCCAATCTGTAAAATGTAAGAAAACGTATGAAAATGTGTAACAAGGACCCGCACGGTAGATTACAGCATGGTGACTGGGAGGAGGTCTTTAGGACCAAGAAGGGCGCCTTGAAAGACCAAGGTTTGCTAGAAAGTGCTGGAGTGAGGAGGACAGAGAGACAGTCAGAGAAAGTTAAGTATGTACACATTATTTGTTTAGGAAAGTATCCGTAAGTGAAATGTTGGAAAGTACAGTAAGTGATCAAGAGGGTGTCGGGAGAGTGTCTATTGAAGGTTACATTGGCAGTTAGGTAGGGAGAGAAATATGGGAAACAAGCAAAGTCGAGAGGAAGGTTACAAGACATGTGATTTGTTGGCAAAGAGAGAGGAAAAGGTGTATAATATGTATAATCCATACTAGGTGGATATATATGTGTGTATATATGTATATATATATGTGTGCAAATGGTTAACTGAGCTTGCTTTTAGAGGAGAAGGATTGTTTACTTGAAGCTGCAGTGTCTTAGTCTAGCTTCTCAAGGCAGAGAGATAACAGTTATTTTGCAAAGGTGGGGGCTTTCAGACTTGACTCCAAGCTCAGGGTCACAAGGGGGGCTGAAAGATACCCACGCATATTAAAATACTTCAGCGTTTAATATAGCATATAATAGCTTCAGTAAATAAGAAGTATAGAATGTCTCAGTCACTCAAACTTTTTCACATAATTTGTCAAAAATAGCGCTCATTCACAATCTCATCTCAATAGAATCATGTCCTTTATAACATTATAGCACTCACCTCAATGTTTTTCAACTGATGTATGTATGTTTGTCAAACTTTTTTTGTCTGTGCATCTGTATGTACTGGTACACCTTCAATAGGGGGTGACGGAGCAGACTTGTGCGCATGGATGGATGAGAGTTAATGCCCAGTGTTCAGGCTGTGGTGAATGTAAAATGTGTGATGCAGGTATTGACTGGGGATAAAAGCCCCTCCATGCATAAGACTTTACTTGGTTGTGATGTGGATGCTTAGACTGTAGAGCTTAAATGAAGCTGTGAAAAAAGACGCAAGCAGCCAGTATCGAAGGGGTGGAGCTAGATGATGTAAAGGACGTAATGTTTCATCCCTCTTGTCCACAAGGGAGGGGGTGAGGATCTTGAGCAGCTAGTAAAAGTTTTTTTTTTCTCTCTCAAATTTGATAAGACATTGCAGGCAGGATCAGATTAATAATGAATTTGCTTAAAGGATATCACATTTCCAATATTAATAGATGTTTGTAGATTATTCTGCCCCGATGTAACTCATGTCTGTTATTGGTGCTAACATTTTACAGGCCTTATCTGAATCCATCAAATCTTTTTACAATGTTATACTACCTTGAAACCGGGTACTCTTGTTCCAATTGAGTACCCTGGTTCAAAGGGGGGGAGGAGAAGGCATAGGTTATCTAGGTATTGCAAATCAGCCATTTTTTAATTTTTTTTTGCAACAAGGTTCTGATCTTTTTGAAATAGAATACCAGCATGATTGTCTAGCATTGATGCAACAAGAACATTTAAGTTTTAAAAAGTTACTGAAAGCCCTTGTTAACAATGCATATTTTGAGTTGTTTTTTATAGATGGTACCCAGGGTGATTGGCGACTCCACACTGGATAGGCAGTGGTCACACAACAAGATGTCCTAAAAGCAGAATGCCTCCGCATGTCGCAGCACAAGAAGCGGAACTAAAGGCCCTCACTGAGGCGTGTAGAGTGGAGGAAGGTAAGACGGCAAACATTTACACTGACTCCCGGTATGCATTTGGCATAGCTCATGATTATGGCCCAATATGGAAGGCCAGACAGTTTTTTACCTCAGCAGGACAACCAATTAAGAATGATGCAGCGGTGCAGAGTCTCTTGGAGGCCCTACTTCTACCTGACAAAGTAGAGAGCTCACACCAATTCCTACACCGGAGAAACAAGAGGCAACGCCATCACAGACCACACAGCAAAGGCAGCGGCCCTGAAGCCGTGGAAGAAAAGAAGAAAAGAAGAATTTAACAATAACTTTGGACTTTGACTACACTTTGGACTTTGACTAACAACTTGGACTTTGATAAAAACTTTGGACTTTGACAAAACTTTGGACTTTGATAAAAACTTTGGACTTTGATATGCTAAAGACTTTACAGTTACAAGCCAGCAAGGAAGAAAAGGAAAAATGGACTAAAAAGGGACGGTGTATGGCGAACAGTCAACAGCACTTGCCCACCCAATCCCTGTGCCCCATGATGGCCCAGCTGACGCACGGAAAGACGCACCTCTCAAAGCAGCAATAAAGTCGACGCTTGAGCAAGGACGGGTGGCTCCTGGGTTTTCTGTAGCTGCTGCATCATTTGTCCAATTTTGCATGATCTTTGCCGTAAAGCAACAGGGCAGAAGTAAATTTGCCACATAACACTTGCCTAGACCACTCTACCCATTTCAGGGATTGCAAATTGACTACATTCAGCTTCCACTTGTTGGGAAGTATGAATATGTGCTTGTTGTTGTTGATTTCTTTTCAGGTCGGAGACCTACCCTGTTACCAAAGTAAATAAGCAGGTAAATGCACAGAAACTCATGAATGAGGTAATCCGCAGATATGGGGTACCGGAAGTGATTGAGTCAAACAAAGGTACACACTTCACAGGTAAAATAATGCAACACATCATGTCTGCTTTGGGTATATTCCAGGCTTTTCACACACCCTACCATCCGCGGAGTAGTGGGAAAGTAGATACAAAAGGCAATGAAGAAAACGGGCAAATTTTGAATTGAGTGTCTTCCATTAGTTTTTCTTTTTCTCCGGAGGGTAAATGCCTCAGTAGCAGAGTCTGGGGAATGATTTTCTTGTTAATTTTGTCATAGGCCTCTCCAAGGAATTGTCAATAATGCATTCTGTAGTCTCTGCTTTTCTCCCAGGTCCTACAGATGAGTGTCACAATCTGAAACCAGGTGACAGGGTCTATGTGAAAAAGTTTGAGAGAGAAACCCTGTTTGAATGTCCTTACCAGATGTTGCTCACCACCCCAACTGCAGTCAAGCTTGAAGGAAAGCCCACTTGGATCCACACTTTGCACTGCAAAAACTCATGATCCTGCATATCCTTTACATGCTATAATGTGGTACAATTCCTCTAACACACACCTTTGACTACTGTACACTAGCCCCCTGTTTCAGGGATCACAACAAATTAATACAATCAAATGTGCAATATGAAGACTACACAATCCAACAACGCATCGTGCTAAGAGATAAGTTGAGACACCAGGTTGTAACTTTGATCCACATGTGTACATAGATGCAATAGGAGTGCCAAGGGGGGTGCCAGATGAATTTAATTCTAGAAATCAGGTTAAAGCAGGTTTTAATTCCTTATTTGCTATTGTCACTGTTAATAATGTAGATTGGATGAATTATATCTATTACAATCAGCAGAGGTTTGTAAACTACACCAGGGATGCTTTGCAAGGGTTAGCGGACCAGTTAGGGCCCACTGCATCCATGGCGTTCCAAAATAGAGTAGCCTGGATATGATTTTAGTAGAAAGAGGTGGGGTATGTAACTTCCTGTATGTGTATTATCCCTTTGATCAAAAAGAGTATGAGTAAGGGACTGGACAATATGACACCAACATTTCCCTTGTTTGAAAAAGATGAAGAGCCAGTTCCGATAATGCCAACCACGTACGTTACCAGAAGAATGGAGAAATGTACTAGTACTGCTCCTGCCCCGATCTCCTAAGATGGACTGTCAGTGGAATTCCCAGTTGCCTAGGGTTAGTGCAGAAGACCTTAGGTTCGAGCGAGGGCACACTCTGCGGGGTGTTAACTTGTACAGATAGAGGGTATGGAAGCCCGGAAATAAGCCCAGGGAATCCATGGCCTCCTTCTGAGGTGGGGTAGGGATCCCCCCTTTTAGGAGTAGGGACTTACGGGCAGTGGGGAAACCCTGACGCAAGGGAGAGGCGACCGAGGAAGAGTGCAAGGTCTGGTGCTCGATCTCCATATAAGTTTTTAGGGGGGTTTGTGAGGGTATATGTATATATTGCCATATGTTTTTTATGCTTTTATACCTGTATGCAAGTTCTATTCAAAGTTAAAATGAGAAAAAAAACTTATATGTCGCCTTACATCAGATATTCCAAAAGTTTGCAAGGCTGAGAGAGATGTGTCCAGAAATTCAGAGATGATACAGAACCAGACACGAAGGCCGCGTGCTTGGCTGTTTTCCCAGAGGCGCCGTATCAAGATAACGACTGTTCAACTACGTATATAACTTTCACTGTCTCAGGCCGGACATCCGGACTTTACATATATGGTTATGCGGTGAATTTGAGCCAATGAGCCCATCACCCATTCCTAGTTATGAGACCAAAGGGTATAAGATCCCATGTAATCTGTAATAAAGTGCGCAGTCATGTCCCCGTGTGAGGAACTATACCAGACCTCCGTGTGTGGTGTCTCTTCTTTACCGCCGGCAGCGGGGCATTGGGGAGGGCCTGATTGGTGCTGTACGCAGAAATTACCCTGACAGTCGGGGGAAATATTTTGTGCAGGGTTGAGAATTGGTTATGTCTTAGGGCTAAGGGTCATGGGAGCTATCAACCTCTTATCCTGTGTGTCTGGTTCCTTGATTACTGGGGGACGGTTGGGTGTATAATCGTATGTACTTTAATTTGATTACGTTGAGGCGGGGGGACTCCAAGCCTTGGAGCCTCAGTCTTTGTTGTAGTGTTGGATCTGTAGGTTACCCAAGGGGACCATATGTTTAAGAAGGAGGTGTATGTTGAGTTTGTCCAGCTAAGGATCTCCTCAAACTGGTGAAGCTGAGCCATCTTTTCTTTCCACATTTTTATGGAAGGAGAGGTTGTGCTTCCCCAATAGAGGGGGGTCAGTGCTTTTGCCGCTGCTAACATGAAAGAGATGAATTTGTCTTTTTGAGGGTTAAATGTCTTATTCGGTTTGCTCAGTATTATCATGTCTGGGGATAATCGGAAGGCTTTTTTGAGAATTATTGCGATTTCCTTTTCAATTCCTGCCCAGAAAGGTTTTATTTCCTTGGAATTCCACCAGATGTGTAGGTATGAGCCTGGGTTCTCTTGGCAACGCCAGCACCTGAGTCTGAGAGTTTGTAGGTATAGAGCCACTCGGGGGTCTTATACCGGCTGGATAACAGTTTATAATGGTTTTCTTGAAGGCGTACGCATGGTGAGATGCCGTAGGAGAATTTGAATATTATTTTGAGATCTGCATCTGATATTTGTATACCTAGTTTGTAAGTCATGGATTGAGAGTCCCCCAAAAATATTCCAAAGGAAGTAAGTTTAAGGGCATACAAGGTGATGGTGGAGGTGCTAGTTCGTGTGATAGGGAGTCCCAGGTCTCGCAGATGCCTCTCAATAATATGTCAAAGCCTTTGGAGCGCTATATTTTAGGGCTGGGGAGCCACATGTCCCTGAGGAAGTTGTTGCCATAGGTTAAATGCGCTATTTCCCTCAACTTATGTTTTTTTAACGGGGATATTAGGTCCAACCACCTATTCAAGTTTATTGCCTTGTAGTAATCCAGCATGTTAGGGAGCCCCACATCACCATATTGCTTACTCTTGGACATGAATGAGCATGCTAATCTCGGGCGTTTATATTTCCAGAAGAAGCATGAGAATTGTGTTCTAATTTTCTTAAAGAAGGATTTGGGGTTGTGTATTGGTAGCATTTGAAGCTTGTATAGGATTTTAGGTAAGATGTAGGTTTTAATGAGGTTTTTCCTTCCGAACCAAGAAATAATAGGCAGGTTGTATGCAGAAAGAAGTGTTGCTATTTCTGTTAGTAACGGTCCCACATTGCTCTCATAGAGATTTGTTAGATTGTTTGTGATTTTAATACCTAGATAATCTTTGTAGCGTTCTGCCCAAACATATGGGGAAGCTTTCTTCACTTCTTCGGCTCTGTGGGGAGGTAGAGATATATTCAGTAGAACTGATTTGTTTTTATTGACTTTTAAGTTGGAGAAGCTACCATAGAGATCCAGTATGTGGTTCAGGTTATTGAGGCTTTGTATGGGGTTCGTGATCAGGAATAGCACGTCATCTGCGAATGCTGCTGATTGGATACAGTCACTGCCGATTTCTAGTCCCTTAATATCTGGGTTTTGTCTTACTGCTTGGAGGATTATTTCTAGAGTGAGGATGAATAATGTGGGGGAGAGTGGGCATCCCTGGCGTGTGCCGTTCGTTATGTTGAATGGCTGGGATAACGTATCGTTTACTTTCAGTCTTTCATATAGTTTTGCGTAAAGGGAGAACATAGCATTAGAGATGAGCGAGCACCAAAATGCTCGGGTGCTCGTTACTCGGGACGAAAATATCGCGATGCTCGAGGGTTCGTTTCGAGTAACAAACCCCATTGAAGTCAATGGGCGCCTCGAACATTTTTGTATTTCGCCGATGCTCGCTAAGGTTTCCATTTGTGAAAATGTGGGCAATTCAAGAAAGTGATGGGAACGACACAGCAACGGATAGGGCAGACAAGGGGCTACATGTTGGGCTGCATCTCAAGTTCCCAGGTCCCACTATTAAGCCACAATAGCGGCAAGAGTGCCCCCCCCCTCCCAACAATTTTTAAGTCTAAAAAGCCCTCATTAGCAATGCATACCTTAGCTAAGCACCACACTACCTCCAACAAAGCACGATCACTGCCTGCATGATACTCCGCTGCCACTTCTCCTGGGTTACATGCTGCCCAACCCCCCCCCCCCTGCACGACCCAGTGTTCACAGCGCACACCAAATTGTCCCTGCGCAGCCTTCAGCTGCCCTCATGCCACACCACCCTCATGTCTATTTATAAGTGCGTTTGTCATGAGGAGGAACCGCAGGCACACACTGCAGAGGGTTGGCATGGCTAGGCAGCGACTATCTTTAAAAGGGGCGGGGCGATAGCCCACAATGCTGTACAGAAGCAATGAGAAATCCAATCCTGTGCCACCTCCATCAGGAGCTGCACACGTGGGCATAGCAATGGGGAACCTATGTGCCACACACTATTCATTCTGTCAAGGTGTCTGCATGCCCCAGTCAGACCGCGTTTTTTTATAAATAGTCACAGGCAGGTACAACTCCGCAATGGGAATTCTGTGTGCACCCACAGCATGGGTGGCTCCCTGGAACCCACCGGCTGTACATAAATGTATCCCATTGCAGTGCCCTGGACAGCAGAGCTAACGTCAGATTAAATGCAGGTGGGCTTCGGCCCACACTGCATGCCCCAACCTGACCGGGCTTTTTAATTCATAGACACAGGCAGGTACAACTCCCTATTGTGAAGTCCCTGTGGACCGACAGCATGGGTGGGTGCCAGGAAGCCACCGGCGGTACATAAATATATCCCATTGCAGTGCCCAGCACAGCTGAGGTAATGTCATGTTTAATGCAGGTGGGCTTCGGCCCACACTGCATGCCCCAGTCAGACTGAGGTTCTTTAGAAGTGGACACATGCAGTTACAACTCCGTGTGGACCGACAGCATGGGTGGCTCCCTGGAACCCACCGGCGGTAGATAAATATATCCCATTGCAGTGCCCAGCACAGCTGATGTAACGTCAGCTTTAATGCAGGTGGGCAAAAAATTAATTGGATTACACTGTAGGCGAGGGCCCCCAAAAATTGGTGTACCAACAGTACTAATGTACCTCAGAAAAATAGCCCATGCCCAACCAAGAGGGCAGGTGAAACCCATTAATCGCTTTGGTTAATGTGGCTTAATTTGTAACTAGGCCTGGAGGCAGCCCAGTTAAAATAAAAATTGGTTCAGGTGCAAGTTTCAACGCTTTAATGAGCATTGAAACGTATAAAAATTGTTTAGAAAAATTATATGACTGAGCCTTGTGGGCCTAAGAAAAATTGCCCGTTCGGCGTGATTATGTGAGGTTTCAGGAGGAGGAGCAGGAGGAGGATGATGAATATAATACACAGATTGATGAAGCTAAAAGGTCCCCGTTTTTTATGGTGATAGAGAACGATGATTCCATCTGCGGGTGCAGCCTACGTATTGCTTAGGTATCACTGCTGTCCGCTGGTGGAGAAGAGAAGTCTGGGGAAATCCAGGTTTTGTTCATCTTTATGAGTGTAAGCCTGTCGGCACTGTCGGTTGACAGGCGGGTACGCTTATCCGTGATGATTCCCCCAGCCGCACTAAACACCCTCTCTGACAAGACGCTAGCCGCAGGACAAGCAAGCACCTCCAGGGCATACAGCGCGAGTTCAGGCCACGTGTCCAGCTTCGACACCCAGTAGTTGTAGGGGGCAGAGGCGTCACGGAGGACGGTCGTGCGATCGGCTACGTACTCCCTCACGATCCTTTTACAGTGCTCCCGCCGACTCAGCCTTGACTGGGGAGCGGTGACACAGTCTTGCTGGGGAGCCATAAAGCTGTCAAAGGCCTTGGAGAGTGTTCCCCTGCCTGTGCTGTACATGCTGCCTGATCTCCGCGCCTCCCCTGCTACCTGGGCCGCGGAAATGCGCCTTCGGCCACTAGCGCTGTCGGATGGGAAGTTTACCATCAGTTTGTCCACCAGCGCCCTGTGGTATAGCATCATTCTCGAACCTCTTTCCTCTTCGGGAATGAGAGTACAAAGGCTCTCCTTATACCGTGGATCAAGCAGTGTGTACACCCAGTAATCCGTAGTGCCCAGAATGCGCGTAACGCGAGGGTCACGAGAAAGGCATCCTAACATGAAGTCAGCCATGTGTGCCAGGGTACCTGTACGCAACACATGGCTGTCCTCACTCGGAAGATCACTTTCAGGATTCTCCTCCTCCTCCTCCTCCTCTGGCCATACACGCTGAAAGGATGACAGACAAGCTGCATCTGTACCCTCAGCAGTGGGCCAAGCTGTCTCTTCCCCCTCCTCCTCATGCTCCTCCCTCTCCTCCTCCTCCTCTGGCCATACACACTGAAAGGATGACAGGCAAGCAGCATCTGTCCCCTCAGCAGTGGGCCAAGCTGTCTCTTCCCCCTCCTCCTCATGCTCCTCGCCCTCCTCTTCAACGCGCTGAGATATAGACATGAGGTTGCTCTGACTATCCAGCGACATACTGTCTTCCCCCGCCTCCATTTCTGATTCCAAAGCGTCTGCCTTTATTCTTTGCAGGGAACTTCTCAAGAGGCATAGCAGAGGAATGGTGACGCTAATGATTGCAGCATCCCCGCTCACCATCTGGGTAGACTCCTCAAATTTTCCAAGGACCTGGCAGATGGCTGCCAACCAGGCCCACTCTTCTGTAAATAATTAAGGAGGCTGACTCCCACTGCGCCGCCCATGTTGGAGTTGGTATTCCACTATAGCTCTACGCTGCTCATAGAGTCTGGCCAACATGTGGAGCGTAGAGTTCCACTGTGTGGGCACGTCGCACAGCAGTCGGTGCACTGGCAGATTAAACCGATGTTGCAGGGTCCGCAGGGAGGCAGCGTGCGTGTGGGATTTGCGGAAATGTGCGCAGAGCTGGCGCACCTTTCCGAGCAGGTATGACAAGTGGGGGTAGCTTTTCAGAAAGCGCTGAACCACCAAATTAAAGACATGGGCCAGGCATGGCACGTGCGTGAGGCTGCCGAGCTGCAGAGCCGCCACCAGGTTACGGCCGTTGTCACACGGTCAGTCTGCTCTGTCAGACCCTGCAGCAGTTCGTGGGCCGTGTGGCTCTTCTCTCCTAAGCTGAGTAGTTTCAGCACGGCCTGCTGACGCTTGCCCACCGCTGTGCTGCCACGCCGCGTGACACCGACTGCTGGCGACGTGCTGCTGACACATCTTGATTGCGAGACAGAGGTTGCGTAGGAGGAGGAGGGTGGTTTAGTGGAGGAAGCATACACCCCCGCAGATACCACCACCGAGCTGGGGCACGCAATTCGGGGGGTGGGTAGGACGTGAGCGGTCCCAGGCTCTGACTCTGTCCCAGCCTCCACTAAATTCACCCAATGTGCCGTCAGGGAGATATAGTGACCCTGCCCGCCTGTGCTTGTCCACGTGTCTGTTGTTAAGTGGACCTTGGCAGTAACCGCATTGGTGAGGGCGCGTACAATGTTGCGGGAGACGTGGTCGTGCAGGCCTGGGACGGCACATCGGGAAAAGTAGTGGCGACTGGAAACCGAGTAGCGCGGGGCCGCCGCCATCATGCTTTTGAAAGCCTCCGTTTCCACAACCCTATACGGCAGCATCTCTAGGCTGATCAATTTTGCAATGTGCACGTTTAACGCTTGAGCGTGCGGGTGCGTGGCGTCGTACTTGCGCTTGCACTCAAACTGTGGCGCTAGCGACGTCTGGACGCTACGCTGAGAGACATTGCTGGATGGGGCCGAGGACAGCAGAGGTGAGGGTGTGGGTGCAGGCCAGGAGACGGTACTGCCTGTGTCCTCAGAGGGGGGTTGGATCTCAGTGGCAGGTTGGGGCACAGGGGGAGAGGCAGTGGTGCAAACCGGAGGCGGTGAACGGGCATCGTCCCACCTTGTGGGGTGCTTGGCCATCATATGCCTGCGCATGCTGGTGGTGGTGCCTCCCCAGCTGATCTTGGCGCGACAAAGGTTGCACACCACTGTTCGTCGGTCGTCAGGCGTCTCTGTGAAAAACTGCCACACCGTAGAGCACCTTGACCTCTGCAGGGTGGCATGGCGCGAGGGGGTGCTTTGGGAACCAGTTGGTGGATTATTCGGTCTGGCCCTGCCTCTACCCCTGGCCACCGCAGTGGCTCAGCCTGTGCCCACACCCTGACTTGGGCCTCCGCGTCCTCGCCTGCGTCCTTGTCCTATAGGCCTACCCCTACCCCTCAGCATGGTGTATTAGCAGTAGTGCAGAAACAGAACGCTGTAATTAAATGTGCCGCTTATTGGCCTGTGGTAGGAGGCTGACTTCGTTTACGGAACCCCAGGAAATAATTTGGCGCAAGCCTGCTGTAACACTTAGCTGGCTGCGTATTTATTTGGAGAACTACTACCCCCAGCAGACACGGACCCAGAACACTGAGCAGAGTGATAGGCAGGCCAAATAGATTTTTTTCAAATATTTTTTTCAAAAGGACCACTGCGTATATTCAATCTATAATATATGTCTTCTGGCCCTGCCTACACAATTCTATCCCTGGAGTATTACTGCAGGGCGCAATGCTCTGCACGGCCGATATACCAAAAAAAAAAAGTGCAACACTGCTAAAAGCAGCCTCCACAGTACTGCACACGGTTAGATGTGGCCCTAAGAAGGACCGTTGGGGTTCTTGAAGCCTACAATAACTCCTAACGCTCTCCTTGCCTCCACACTTCTGTCCCTGGACTATTACTGCAGGGCGCAATGCTCTGCACGGCCGATATACCAAAAAAACAAAAATGTGCAACACTGCTAAAAGCAGCCTCCACAGTACTGCACACGGTTAGATGTGGCCCTAAGAAGGACCGTTGGGGTTCTTGAAGCCTACACTAACTCCTAACACTCTCCCTACAGCAGCTCCAACACGATACCACTGTCCCTCAGCTATCTCACAACGCATCTGAGGCGAGCCGCGGGAGGGGCCGATTTTTATACTCGGGTGACACCTGATCTCCCCAGCCACTCACTGCAGGTGGGTGGTATAGGGCTTGAACGTCGCAGGGGGAAGTTGTAATGCCTTCCCTGTCTTTCAATTGGCCAGAAAATCGCGCTAACGTCTCAGAGAGGAAAGTGAAAGTCACCCGAACATCGCGTGGTACTCGTTACGAGTAACGAGCATCTTGAACACGCTAATACTCGAACGAGTATCAAGCTCGGACGAGTACGTTCGCTCATCTCTAATGATTAGTCTTCGGTCTGTCACCTCTTGGCTCTGACAGGGGGTAGTCCCTGCAGAAATGGTGGATTGTATAGTCTTGTAAAGGCTAGTGAGTCTCCGAGTTAGTTGGAGGCGGTTGGAGGTATTTGGTATATACATTTCCTTTAAAATGGTGAGGTGACAGATGTTGGGGGTCAAAGGACTACCTCTTGTATTGGATGGTTAATTTGGGTTTGTTTATGTTAATTTATGTAAATGTGTGTTAGGTGCACTAGTCAGAAGCAATCTTCTGCTTGTATGTCTGGCAAACATGGGCGTCATCCCATTCTCTCTGTTTCCTGAGCTTATTGGCTCTCTTCCAGAATTCCTATGGTTAACAGCTTCTGTTGTCCTGTTCAGCTGATGCTCCTTTTCTAATTACCATCCTATATAGCTGCACTGGGCCTTTCTGACCTTGCAACAGACTTGTTGAAAGATTTGTTCCCATCACTTCATGTTCAGCTGCTGCTTCAGCAGTTACCTTGTTACCTTACTGTCTGCTTATATTCTCTGTTCTTCGTTCGTGTACTCTGTGGTCTGTAATTACTGTTGTCCGTTTCTCTGTTTATTCCTGTCAGCGCGTTATTTTTTTGTTTGTGTACTCCCCGGTGTTGTTCTATCTTTGTCCTATAGTTGTTCTAGCCCACCAGGGTAAGTCAGCACCTAGAGGTAGACCGTGGGGTCGTCCTTATCAGGACAGGTGCTCTGCTTATAGGCAGGGGTTTCCCTCTCCTGGTTATCAGTTCAGGGCAAGATATCTTCCCTAGTTTTCATCCAGAGATGGGGCTGTTCATCTGGTACCTGCCATGCTGGGGTTGGCTGTCAGCCATGCTAGATCAGATCTTCACCTACCCGGTAGGTTTACTCAGTGGTTTCACATCCACAGTCCTTACAGTGCACTGCAGCCATTGATCCCGCTGACTACAACCACACAGGTCTTTCTGAATTATTCCAGGAGATGATGCATCCACGTGAGAGGCAAGAGCAAATTTTGGCATATCTTTACAATGTAAGTACCCCTCTTTCTGATATTTTCCCTGCCATAGTGTTACTGTGGTCCCCCGCTGTTGCAGCAACAGCTCCATTGCCTCCACTGGCAGATACCATTTTTGGTTCTGGATCTTGCCTGGCAGAACCACCTCACTATGAAGGGAATCCCAGACAATGTTGCGGTTTTGTTAATCAATTTACTTTGCACTTTGAACTTTTGCCACAATTTTTCCCATCCGATCGCACCAAAATCATATGCATAGTGTCTCATCTTACAGGTCAGGCTTTGGTGTGTGTCAATACCCTCTGGGAACGCAATGATCCACTGGTTAATAACCTCGGTCTGTTCATTGTGTCCTTTTAAAAGGTGTTTAACGAGCCCGGTCGTTCATCTTCAGATATGTCTGCCCTGTTGCATCTTCGGCTAAATAACCTCATTGTAGAGCAATATGCTATTCAGTTTCTAACTTTGGCCTCAGAGCTGAGGTGGTCGCATTAAAGACGAGTTGGCGGGTCACGAGGTTCCTTTTTCTTTGGATACCCTGATTTCTCTGGCTACAAGGATTGACCTGCAATTCCAAGAGAGATCCAGGGAAGTTATGCAAGAGAGGAGGTCAATCTGTCTGGCTCCTCGCCTTCAGAGACCACTCTTCTCGCCACCAACCACTACCTAGTCTAGCAATCCTGAGTCTATACAGGTGGATCAGCTTAGATCATCTGAGGAGGAGTGCGCACACAGACGTTCTAGGAACCTTTGCATGTATTGTGGATCTCAGGGTCACCTTGTTTGCGCTTGCCCTCTCAAACCAGGAAACTCCTCAGTCTAGGGTCAGTTGGAGAGGCTACTCTAGGTGAGGATTGCTCCTCTCCCAGGCTGAACTTGCCTTTATCCATGCTTCTTTCTGATGCCCAGGTGTCAGGAGCGGCTTTCCTGGATTCCGGCTCTGCCAGCAACTTCCTCCAACAGGCTTTGGTGGACTGCCACTGATTTCCTGTCCGGCATCTCGAGAAACCACTGATGGTCACTACTGTTAATGGTAGTACTCTCTCTGAGACAATCCAGTTTGCCACAGAGCCGTTGGAGTTGAGGATTGGTGCTCTCCATTCTCAGAGGATTTCCCTGCTGTTGATGTCTGGTGCAGACAGCTCTCCACTCATAGCTTTGCCGTGGCTCAGATTACAGAACCCCACCTTGGACTCGAGTACCAGCAAAGTGTTAAGCTGGAGCACCATATACTATAACAAGTGCTTGCATCCTGTACATCCTGTCTACTAAGTTACTTTACCATCTAACCTCCAGGGTCTACCAGAACCTTATCATAGTTTTGCAGACCTTTTTGACAAGAAAGAGGCTGAATGTCTGCCACCACATTGTTCCAACAATTGCCCAATTGACCTTGTGCCTGGTTCCGTGCCTCCTCGAGGTAAAATATACCCTCTTTCCCTGCCCGAGACCCAGCGCACAGACGAAAATGTTAAGGAGAACATTGCAAGAGTTTATCATTAAGTCCTCATCTCGGGCCAGAGCTGTTTTGCGCTTTGTCAGAAAAAGGACGGATCGCTACATCCCTGTATTGACTATTGTAGTCTGAGATAAACAGAAAAGATGCCAACAGCACAATTCAATACAGCCAGACAGACGTATTCATGGCCACCATGCAGGTCCTGATCCAGAAAAGGACCCCAATTGTAAATCAGTTTAGATGAAAGAGATGGCAGCATCCATGGTGAAATTAAAAGTTGATTTTATTCCTCCAAACGATAGACGTTTCAACCCTTTGTGGGTCTTTTTCAAGTCTTTTTCTTGAAAAAGACCCACAAAGGGTCGAAAAGTTTACTATCATTTGGAGGAATAAAATCAACTTGTAATTGCACCACGGATGCTGCCATCTCTTTCATCTATATTGACTATCGTAGTCTGAACACGATTACGATTAAGGGTAAATACTAGAGATGAGCGAACACCAAAATGTTCGTGTGTTCGTTATTCGAAACGAACTTCCTGCGATGTTCGAGGGTTCGTTTCGAATAACGAACCCCATTGAAGTCAATGGGCGACCCGAGCATTTTTGTATTTCGCCGATGCTCGCTAAGGTTTTCATGTGTGAAAATCTGGGCAATTCAAGAAAGTGATGGGAATGACACAGAAACGGATAGGGCAGGCGAGGGGCTACATGTTGGGCTGCATCTCAAGTTCACAGGTCCCACTATTAAGCCACAATACCGGCAAGAGTGCCCCCCCCCCCCCCTCCCAACAACTTTTACTTCTGAAAAGCCCTCATTAGCATGGCATACCTTTGCTAAGCACCACACTAGCTACAACAAAGCACAATCACTGCCTGGATGACACTCCGCTGCCACTTCTCCTGGGTTACATGCTGACCAACCGCCCCCCCTCCCCCCCACAGCGCACACCAAAGTGTCCCTGCGCAGCCTTCAGCTGCCCTCATGCCACACCACCCTCATGTCTATTTAGAAGTGCGTCTGCCATGACGAGGAACCGCAGGCACACACTGCAGAGGGTTGGCACGGCTAGGCAGCGACCCTCTTTAAAAGGGGCGGGGCGATAGCCCACAATGCTGTACAGAAGCAATGAGAAATATAATCCTGTGCCACCACCATCAGGAGCTGCACACGTGGGCATAGCAATGGGGAACCTATGTGCCACACACTATTCATTCTGTCAAGGTGTCTGCATGCCCCAGTCAGACTGGTTATATGCACCTTAACAGTAACCGCGTTGGTGGTAATGTGGTGGTGACTGCGGACCTAGTAGCACGGTTGTATTTTGTTGGTTTTCGGAATGCGGCCAGGATTAAGTGGGCCGTGGCGGGGGGATGGTGTGGGGGCTCTCTTGTTGTGTCGGTAAAGGTGAAATTCTTGGACTGCCACCAGACGAACCAATGCAAAGGCATTTGCCAAGAATGTTTTTCCTGTTGGAGGAGGAGGGGGATGTTTTTGAGGCACTACGTGTCCTCTCCACGTGTCCGTGGTTATATGCACCTTAACAGTAACCGCGTTGGTGGTAATGTGGTGGTGACTGCGGACCTAGTAGCACGGTTGCATTTTGTTGGTTTTCGGAATGCGGCCAGGATTAAGTGGGCCGTGGCGGGGGGATGGTGTGGGGGCTCTCTTGTTGTGTCGGTAAAGGTGAAATTCTTGGACTGCCACCAGACGAACCAATGCAAAGGCATTTGCCAAGAATGTTTTCCCTGTTGGAGGAGGAGGGGGATGTTTTTGAGGCACTACGTGTCCTCTCCATGTGTCCGTGGTTATATGCACCTTAACAGTAACCGCGTTGGTGGTAATGTGGTGGTGACTGCGGACCTAGTAGCACGGTTGTATTTTGTTGGTTTTCGGAATGCGGCCAGGATTAAGTGGGCCATGGCGGGGGGATGGTGTGGGGGCTCTCTTGTTGTGTCGGTAAAGGTGAAATTCTTGGACTGCCACCAGACGAACCAATGCAAAGGCATTTGCCAAGAATGTTTTCCCTGTTGGAGGAGGAGGGGGATGTTTTTGAGGCACTACGTGTCCTCTCCACGTGTCCGTGGTTATATGCACCTTAACAGTAACCGCGTTGGTGGGAAATGGCCTCGCCGCCATCATGTCTTTGGGAAGCCTCTGTTTCCACACCACAGAGACATACCATTAGCAGCGGTATAGGCAGAGCCCAGAATTCGTAACATTTCAGCCGTAGCATTAGGACAGGCCCCACTAACATATCAGTAGCAGCATTATAGGAGGAGCGCAGTCTTCGTTCCATGTCAGCAATAGTAGCACTCAAGACAGGCCCCAGTAACAATTCCGAAGCAGCAGTATAGCGGGAGCGCAGTCTTCGTTCCATGTCAGCAATAGTAGCACTCAAGACAGGCCCCAGTAACAATTCCGAAGCAGCAGTATAGCGGGAGCGCAGTCTTCGTTCCATGTCAGCAATAGTAGCACTCAAGACAGGCCCCAGTAACAATTCCGAAGCAGCAGTATAGCGGGAGCGCAGTCTTCGTTCCATGTCAGCAATAGTAGCACTCAAGACAGGCCCCAGTAACAATTCTGAAGCAGCAGTATAGTTGGAGGCAGCCCAGTTTAACGAAAAATTGGTTCAAGTTAAAGTTTCAACGCTTTTAAGCGCATTGAAACTTATAAAAATTGTTCAGAAAAATTATTTGAGTGAGCCTTGTGGCCCTAAGAAAAATTGCCCGTTCAGCGTGATTACGTGAGGTTTCAGGAGGAGGAGGAGGAATATTAGACACAGATTGATGAAGCAGAAATGTCCCCGTTTTGGATGGTGAGAGAGAACGGAGCTTCCATCCGCGGGTGCAGCCTACGTATTGCTTACGTATCGCTGCTGTCCGCTGGTGGAGAACAGAAGTCTGGGGAAATCCAGCCTTTGTTCATCTTGATGAGTGTTAGCCTGTCGGCACTGTCGGTTGACAAGCGGCTACGCTTATCTGTGATGATTCCCCCAGCCGCACTAAACACCCTCTCCGACAAGACGCTAGCCGCAGGACAAGCAAGCCCCTCCAGGGCATACAGCGCTAGTTCAGGCCACGTGTCCAGCTTCGACACCCAGTAGTTGTAGGGGGCAGAGGCGTCACCGAGGATGGTCGTGCGATCGGCTACGTACTCCCTCACCATCCTTTTACAGTGCTCCCGCCGACTCAGCCTTGACTGGGGAGCGGTGACACAGTCTTGCTGGGGAGCCATAAAGCTGGCCAGGCCCTTAAAGACTGTTGCACTGCCTGGGATGTACATGCTGCTCGATCTCCGCACCTCCCCTGCTACCTTGCCCTCGGTACTGCGCCTTCTGCCACTAGCGCTGTCGGCTGGGAATTTTACCATCAGCTTGTCCGCAAGGGTCCTGTGGTATAGCAACACTCTCGAACCCCTTTCCTCTTCGGGAATGAGAGGGGGCAGGTTCTCCTTATAGCGTGGGTCGAGCAGTGTGTACACCCAGTAATCCGTTGTGGCCAGAATGCGTGCAACGCGAGGGTCACGAGAAAGGCATCCTAACATGAAGTCAGCCATGTGTGCCAGGGTACCAGTATGCAACACATGGCTGTCTTCACTAGGAAGATCACTTTCAGGATCCTCCTCCTCCTCCTCAGGCCATACACGCTGAAAGGATGACAGGCAATCAGCCGGTGTACCGTCAGCAGCGGGCCAAGCTGTCTCTTCCCCCTCCTCCTCATCCTCCTCATGCTCCTCCTCCTCCTCCTGTACGCGCTGAGAAATAGACAGGAGGGTGCCCTGACTATCCAGCGGCATACTGTCTTCCACCGCCCCCGTTTCCGAGTGCAAAGCAGCTGCCTTTATGGTTTGCAGGGAATTTCTCAAGATGCATAGCAGAGGAATGGTGACGCTAATGATTGTAGCATCGCCGCTCACCACCTGGGTAGACTCCTCAAAATTACCAAGGACATGGCAGATGTCTGCCAACCAGGCCCACTCTTCTGAAAGGAATTGAGGAGGCTGACTCCCACTGCGCCGCCCATGTTGGAGTTGGTATTCGACTATAGCTCTACGCTGTTCATAGAGCCTGGCCAACATGTGGAGCGTAGAGTTCCACCGTGTGGGCACGTCGCACAGCAGTCGGTGCACTGGCAGCTTAAAGTGATGTTGCAGGGTGCGCAGGGTGGCAGCGTCCGTGTGGGACTTGCGGAAATGTGCGCAGAGCCGGCGCGCCTTTACGAGCAGGTCTGACAAGCGTGGGTAGCTTTTCAGAAAGCGCTGAACCACCAAATTAAAGACGTGGGCCAGGCATGGCACGTGCGTGAGGCTGCCGAGCTGCAGAGCCGCCACCAGGTTACGGCCGTTGTCACACACGACCATGCCCGGGTGGAGGCTCAGCGGCGCAAGCCAGCGGTCGGTCTGCTGTGTCAGACCCTGCAGCAGTTCGTGGGCCGTGTGCCTCTTATCGCCTAAGCTGAGTAGTTTCAGCACGGCCTGCTGACGCTTGCCCACCGCTGTGCTGCCACACCGCGCGACACCGACTGCTGGCGACATGCTGCTGCTAACACATCTTGATTGCGAGACAGAGGAGGAGGAGGAGGAGGAGGGTGCTTTAGTGGAGGAAGCATACACCTCCGCAGATACCACCACCGAGCTGGGGCCCGCAATTCTGGGGGTGGGTAGGACGTGAGCGGTCCCAGGCTCTGACTGTCCCAGCCTCCACTAAATTCACCCAATGTGCCGTCAGGGAGATGTAGTGGCCCTGCCCGCCTGTGCTTGTCCACGTGTCCGTTGTTAAGTGGACCTTGGCAGTAACCGCGTTGGTGAGGGCGCGTACAATGTTGCGGGAGACGTGGTCGTGCAGGGCTGGGACGGCACATCGGGAAAAGTAGTGGCGACTGGGAACTGAGTAGCGCGGGGCCGCCGCCTCCATGATACTTTTGAAGGACTCAGTTTCCACAACCCTATACGGCAGCATCTCAAGGCTGATGAATTTTGCTATGCGGACGGTTAACGTTTGAGCGTGCGGGTGCGTGGCGGCGTACTTGCGCTTGCGCTCCAACAGTTGCGCAAGCGACGGCTGGACGGTGCGCTGAACTACACTGCTGGATGGGGCCGAGGACAGCGGAGATGAGGGTGTGGGTGCAGGCCATGAGGCGGTAGTGCCCGTGTCCTGAGAGGGGGGTTGGATCTCAGTGGCAGGTTGGGGCACAGGGGGAGAGGCAGGGGTGCAAACCGGAGGCGCTGAACGGCCTTCGTCCCACCTTGTGGGGTGCTTGGCCATCATATGTCTGCGCATGGTGGTGGTGGTGAGGCTGTTGGTGTTGGCTCCCCGGCTGAGCTTTGCGCGACAAAGGTTGCACACCACTGTTCGTCGGTCGTCAGGCGTCTCTGTGAAAAACTGCCAGACCTTAGAGCACCTCGGCCTCTGCAGGGTGGCATGGCGCGAGGGGGCGCTTTGGGAAACAGTTGGTGGATTATTCGGTCTGGCCCTGCCTCTACCCCTGGCCACCGCACTGCCTCTTGCAACCTGCCCTGCTGATGCCCTTGACTCCCCCTCTGAAGACCTGTCCTCCTGAGTAAGCGTTGCACACCAGGTGGGGTCAGTCACCTCATCGTCCTGCTGCTCTTCCTCCGAATCCTCTGTGCGCTGCTCCCTCGGACTTACTGCCCTTACTACTACCTCACTGCAAGACAACTGTGTCTGATCGTCATCGTCCTCCTCACCCACAGAAAGTTGTTGAGACAGTTGGCGGAAGTCCCCAGCCTCTTCCCCCGGACCCCGGGAACTTTCGAATGGTTGGGCATCAGTGACGATAAACTCCTTTGGTGGGAGAGGAACCGCTGCTGCCCAATCTAAGCAGGGGCCCGAGAACAGTTCCTGGGAGTGTTCCCGCTCCTGAGCAGGTGTCATTGTAGTGGAGTGAGGAGGCTGGGAGGAAGGAGGAGCAGCAGACAGAGGATTCGGATTTGCAGCAGTGGACGGCGCAGAACTGCGTGTTGACGATAGGTTGCTCGAAGCACTTTCTGCCATCCAGGACAGGACCTGCGCACACTGCTCATTTTCTAATAACCGTCTCCCGCGTGGACCCATTAATTGGGCGATGAATGTGGGGACGCCAGAAACGTGCCTCTCTCCTAATCGCGCAGCAGTCGGCTGCGACACACCTGGATCAGGAGCTCGGCCTGTGCCCGCACCCTGACTTGGCCCTCCGCGTCCTCGGCCGCGTCCACGTCCTCTAGGCCTACCCCTACCCCTCAGCATGCTGTATTACCAGTGATTTGATTTCACAGGCAGGAAATAAATTGGCGCAAGACTGCAGCCAAATATAATTTTTTCCCTTTTTTGAAAACGAAAGGCCCCACTGCCTCTAGTGAATGAATAATCTAAGTTTAATAACTGTGCTGTGGCCCTGCTAATGTGTCACAGAACGTGAGGGTAGCAGAGTTATTATAACTCTGGCAGAGCAGGTATTTTTTTTCCAAATTAAGGAAAGCAAATGGCGAAGCCAGGAGTAAAACGTAGCTGGGTGCGTCTGATTTTTAAACGTTGCACACGCAGCCGACACGTGTCCACCGCCCTTAGGATGGACAGAGGCAGGACAAATAGAATTATTTTCAGTTTTTTTCCACCAAAAGGCCGCACTGCGTATATTCAATGAATAATAACTGTGTTGTGGCCCTGCCTACACAATTCTTTCCCTGCAGTATCAATGGAGGGTGCAATGCTCTGCAGAGGCGATTTTGAGAAGAAAAAAAATATGCAGCACAGCTAACAGCAGCCAGCACAGTACTGCACACGGTTAAATATGGCCCTAGAAAGGACCGTTGAGGTTCTTGAAGGCTACACTCACTCCTAACACTCTCCCTGCCTATGCAACACTTCTGTCCCTAATGCCGGGTGCAACGCTCTGCAGAGCCGATTTTGAGAAGAAAAAAAATTGCCACTGCTAACAGCAGCCAACACACAGCTATCAGTGGCCCTAATAAGGACCTTTGGGGGTCTTGAAGCCTACACTAACTACAAATTCTTTCCCTACAGCAGCTCCGGTACAAACAGCACTGTCCCTCACTAACTCACAAGGCATCCTAGGCGAGCCGCGGGAGGGGCCGACTTTTATATTAGGCGGACACCTGATCTCCCCAGCCACTCACAGCAGGGGGGTGGTATAGGGCTTGAACGACGCAGGGGGAAGTTGTAATGCCTTCCCTGTCTTTCAATTGGCCAGAAAAGCGCGCTAACGTCTCAGGGAAGGAAGTGAAAATAACCAGAACACCGCATGGTGTTCGTTACGAATAACGAACATCCCGAACACCCTAATATTCGCACGGATATCAAGTTCGGACGAACACGTTCGCTCATCTCTAGTAAATACCCTTTTCCCTTGATCTCTGAGTGATTTAAATGCCAGATTGTAAAAGCAGTTCTTTCTGGAGGTCGATGCTTCTTCCTTGGGTGCAGGGACAGTCCTACTGCAAAAAGGGGCATCTGACAAGAAGATGACATGCATTTTTTTCTCAAAGTGATTTTCCACAGCAGAGCAGAATTACTTTATAGTGGACTATGAGTTACTGACTATCAAGATGGCTCTGGAATTTTGGAGGTATCTGCTGAAGGGACCTTTGCATACCATCGTAATTTACACCGACCATTAAAATCTGATGTATCTTCAGACTGCACAATTGATCAACCCCTGTCAAGCTTGGTAGGCTTTGTTTTTTGCACGGTTTGATTTTATATTGTATTTTCGGCCTGCCGACCAAAACATTAAAGGGGTTGTCCCGCGGCAGCAAGTGGGTCTATACACTTCTGTATGGCCATATTAATGCACTTTGTAATATACATTGTGCATTAATTATGAGCCATACAGAAGTTATAAAAAGTTTTTTACTTACCTGCTCCGTTGCTGGCGTCCTCGTCTCCATGGTGCCGACTAATTTTCGCCCTCCGATGGCCAAATTAGCCGCGCTTGCGCAGTCCGGGTCTTCTGCTTTCTTCTATGGAGCCTTTCGTGCAGGATGCCGGCTCCGTGTAGCTCCGCCCCGTCACGTGCCGATTCCAGCCAATCAGGAGGCTGGAATCGGCAATGGACCGCACAGAAGAGCTGCGGTCCACTGAGGAAGAGGATTCCGGCGGCCATCTTCACAGGTAAGTATAGAAGTCACCGGAGCGCGGGGATTAAGGTAAGCGCTCCGGTAAGCTTTCTGTACGTCCCTGCATCGGGGTTGTCTCGCGCCGAACGGGGGGGGGGGGGGGGGTTGAAAAAAAAAAAACCGTTTCGGCGCAGGACAACCCCTTTAAGGCTAAAAAGCAAATGAAACAAGCCAGCAGCACAGCAATATCACCTCCCAATGAAACGCTCTTTGCTTGAAAAAGGCTCAACACTGGGCCGACACGTTGTTGCTTATGGAGATTTGAAAATAAAGGAAGCACCAGCTGGTGCCATTTATATTTTTTAAAGAATCCCTGGTGTGCTGTTCCCTCTTCTATCTTGCAAAACATTAAAGGGGTTGTCCCGCACCGAAACGGGTTTTTTTTTTTTTCAATAGCCCCCCCGTTCGGCGCGAGACAAATCCGATGCAGGCATAAAAAAAACAAACCATCCAGTACTTACCCGAATCCCCGCGCTCTGGCGACTTCTGACTTACCTTGTGAAGATGGCCGCCGGGATCTTCACCCTCGGTGGACCGCAGGTCTTCTGTGCGGTCCATTGCCGATTCCAGCCTCCTGATTGGCTGGAATCGGCACACGTGACGGGGCGGAGCTACGATGAGCCGCTCTCCGGTACGAGCGGCCCCATTCAGAAGGGAGAAGACCGGACTGCGCAAGCGCGTCTAATCGGGCGATTAGACGCTGAAGATTAGACGGCACCATGGAGACGGGGACGCCAGCAACGGAACAGGTAAGTGAATAACTTCTGTATGGCTCATAATTAATGCAAAATGTACATTACAAAGTGCATTAATATGGCCATACAGAAGTGTATACCCCCACTTTGTTTCGCGGGACAACCCCTTTAAGGCTGACACACCATCCAGAGCATTTGACTGTAACAACACTGAAGTGGCTCAGCAATTCATAATTGAACCTGCAAAATTGGTGACCATAGTTCCCCTTTGGGTTAAGGATATCCCACCAGGAAAGATGTTCATGCCTGAGGCCAGGAGAAGAGGTGTCTTATCCTGGGGTCACTGTTCCAAATTAGCTGGTCATTCTGGGCAACGCAAGACTAGCAAGTTAATTTGCAGTCCATACTAATTGACTTCCATGATGAAGGATATCTGTGATTTCATGTCCTCCTGTACCTGCTGCGCTCAGTATAAACCACAGAAACTGAGACATGCAGGGCTCTTGTGTCCATTTTCATACCTAAGGTCGAGCACCCACTGGCGTTTTTTTACCTGCGTTTTGCGTTTTGCGTTTTTCCTGCACAGGCATAGAGATAACATGTGTTCCTGTCCACTGGCGTTTTTTTTGCGTTGCGTTTGCGTTTTTAACATAGGAACTGTCAGTTGCATATGTGTCCTTATTTTTCTCCATGGAAATTAATGGAAAAGCCGCGAAAACGCCGCGAAAACGCTTTTTTTCCCGCGGAAAACGCAAACGCCAGTGGGTGCTCGCCCTTAGGCTTCATGGCAGCATATTTCCATGGACTTTATTACAGATTTACTTCTGTCCAGTGGCTATACTGTTATATGGGTAGTAGTGGACTGATTTTCTAAAACGGACCATTTTGTGCCTCTGCCCGGTTTGCTGCCTGCCAGTCAAATTGTCGAGAAATTCATTCATCACATTTTCTGCCTCCATGGCTTTCCTGAGCATATTGTGTCAGATAGAGCAGCACAATTTACATCAAAATTTTGGCGATCTCTTTGTAAATTGATGGATATATCATTAGACTTCTCTTCGGGCTATCATCCACAGTCTAACGTGCAGGTGGAGCATACCAACCAGATCCTGACCATTTTACCAATGCTCTCCAGGATGATTGTGTCAGTCTTCTTTACTGGGCGGAGTTTTCTCATAATCAGCACATCAGCGACTCCACAAAGACTTCTCCCTTCTTCATAGTATATGGGCATCAACCCAGAGTTCCCCTGCCAATCTCCGCGACTTCTGAGGTTGCAGCAGCAGCTTCTTCACCAAAGAGTTTTGCAAAGATTTGGCAGGAGACCAAGGTTAATCAGGAGAAGTCAATCGCTTCCATGAAGAGGTTTGCTGATTGCCGGCATCGCCCCCCCCCCCCCCCCCCCCCCCACAGTTTGTCCCAGGGGATAAAGTGTAGCCTTTCTCCAAACGTATAAGGCTACTATCAATAGAGTGAGTGACTGCATGCCAGGCATATAATTTCAATATCATTTATTCCTCCATAAATTATATTGAAAATATACACCTGGCATGCAGTCACTCACTCTATTGATAGTGGATTGTGTGCAGGAGTCTTTTGGCTCAAGACTCTCAGAGTGACGGGCATTAAGGATTTGATCACCTGACACATAAAAGACCAGAAGAGTGCTGTGGACTAACTTTGATACAAACGTTTAAGGCTGAGAGTTCCATTTTATAAGCTCGCCCCACAATGTCTGGGTCCGTTTGAAGTGTTGGAGAGAATTAATTCTGTTTGTTATAGGCTTCAACTCCCTCCCTCCCTGCATATCCCCAACTCCTTCCATGTCTCTGTCCTCAAACCACTTGTGCTTAATACATTTTCCAAAAATCCCAGACCAGATGCCCCTTGGGTAAGTTCGGAGAGCATCTTCAAGGTGAAAAATATTCTTGATTTTAAGGTCAGGAACAAAACCTTTTATCTAGTGGATTGGAAGGGTTACAGACTGGAGGGGAAGTTATGGGAGCCATCTGAGAACATCAATTCTCCATGTCGGATTCAGAAATTTCTGCAAAGAATCGGCAGGTGGAAGAGGGGGCGTTAGGGGGGAGGTACTGTTAGGTGCACTGGTCAGACACAATCTTCTGCTTCTGTGTCTTGCAAACATGGGCGTTGTTCCATTCTTTCTGTTCCCAGAGCTTATTTTCACACTTTTCTGGCACTCCTAGGGGAAATAGCTTCTGGTCTCCTGTTCAGCCAATACTTCTTTCTAATCACCATCCTATATAGCTGACCTGGACCTTTTAGACCTTGCTGCGGTGTTGTTTAAACTTTGTTCCCTTTACTTCATGTTCAGCCACTGCTTTGGCAGTTAGCGTGCTACCTTGCGTTCTGCTTATGTTCTGTGTTCTTTGTTCATGTACTCTGTGGTCTGTTATTACCATTGTCCACTTCTCTGTTTATCATTGTTAGCTCATTCCTTTTTTGTTTCTGCACTCCCCGTTGTTGTTCTATCTTTGTCCTATAGGAGTTATGGCCCACCAGGGTAAGTCAGCACCTAGAGGAAGACTGTGGAGTCGTCCTTATCGGGATAAGTCCTCAGCTTATAGGGAGGGGTTTCCTTCTCCTGGTTTTCAGTTAAGGACAAGATACCTTTCCTAGTTTTTATCCATATATGGGGCTGTTCATCTGGTATCTTACCTCCCACGCTGGGGTTGGCTGTCAGCCGTGCTGGATTGGATCTTCACCTACCCGGTAGGTTGACACAGTCATTCCACATCCACAGTCTCTACAATGTGTTTGTAATAAAATGGCTGCTATGGCCAAATTTTCCAAAAACAGAAGTGTGGTTTCTTCGATCAGATATTTGCTAATATGTGCCTGGTAATCGATAAAGCTACAGCAGGAATGAATCAGTTATACACGTGTTGTCTATTCACTGCTATTTACTCAATCCCATTGACTTTATTAAGCTATTTTGGTGCGTAATATACACCAAAATAGGAGATGCTGGTATTTTATGCACATGAATAAAACATTCACATGAAAAACACAGGTCTGAATGGTCCAATATGAGTCAATTTGGTTTTAGCCCTGTGTATTACTAATGTGTAATATGCAGCGCAAATAAGCTCATGTGAGAGAGCCCTTACATCGTACCTGGATGTCACAGACATTTCACTAGGAACCTTCCATTTTTTGGATTGTTTTTAGTGAATGTCTCTTACCAGTATGAAATTTGATGAATTATACTTTATTTAGGCCTGTGTCACAGAAATATTTGTATGTTTACGTGTACAATTCTACTGCATTTTTGTGGAATGATCCTTACCTTTTTGCATGTATTTTGACATATTTTACTGTACTTTTTGCTCGTGGAAGTCATGCACAATTGTGTGCACAAGAACGCACGCACCAATGCAATACGCAGTAGATAGAACCCATTGATTTCAACGGGGTGGATCACAAGTAGAGATGAGCGAGCATGCTCGTTCGAGCATTAGCATACTCGAAAGTACTCGTCGTTACTCGTTTGAGTACCACGAGTTGCTCGAAAAATTTTAACCCTCTCCTCCCCACATGTTTTGTGCCTTTTTTAGTGAATTAAAATGCAGGGAAGGCTTTGGCACCTCCTGCTATGACGTGCAACCCTATGCACGTCTGTAGCAGTGACTGCCTGGCACTATCAGGTGACCTATGAGCATAAAAACTCAGGTCAACTGATGCTCGCCTCACACGAAGGCTGGATTAGTTCAGGGACAGAGCTGCTGCTAATCAGGGAGAGTGACAGTATAGGTTGCGTTTAGGCAGGAATCCACTTTACAAGAACCCAACCGTTCTTTTTGGGACTACAAGTCCTCTTTTGTGCATCAGCAGTTTGGCTTGCTGGGAGCAGTAGTGCGCACCAACCATTCACAAGCATCCTGGCTGTATGCTACATACAGTTTTATGCAGTATACTGCTATTGGTGTACAAAGAGTAAATAGGAAGTAACAAAACTCCTATTATTTTTCGTTTTTTTAATTTTTGGGGGTGCTTAAAGCGAACGCTATATACCCCTATGTGTGTCCTGTCCATGCTTTCTCTGTAGCTTGACTGTACGCAGTTTACAGTGCATATTTTGGCCTATAAGCGTACGCTATATACCCCTGAGTGCGTACTTTCAAAAACACTTTCTAACAAGACTATATGCAGTTTACTTTTGTTTTTTGTGGCTTACAGAGTACGCTATATACCGTATATACCGGCGTATAAGGCGACGGGGCGTATAAGACGACCCCCCAACTGTCACCTTATACGCCGGTATTACAGTGGAGAAAAAAAAAATCAGTACTCACCTCCCCCAGCGTTCTGTCGCGCTCCGGCAGGATGTCGCTCGCTCCTCGTCCCCGGCGCAGCATTGCTTTCTGAATGCGGGGCTTGAAATCCCCGCCTCCAGAAAGCTAATACACACGCCGTCAGCCAGTTACATCCATTCAATGACATCATTGAATGGCTGTGATTGGCTAAAACACACGTGGCTTCAGCCAATCACACTATTCAATGACATCATTGAATGGGTGTGATTGCTAACACACGTGCGCCTTCAGCCAATCACAGACATTCAATGATGTAATTGAATAGTGTGATTGGCTGAAGCCACGTGTGTTTTAGCCAATCACAGCCATTCAATGCTGTCATTGAATAGCTGTACCGGCTGACGGCGTGTGTATTAGCTTTCTGGAAGCGGGGATTTCAAGCCCCGCATTCAGAAAGCAATGCTGCGCCGGGGACGAGGAGCGAGCGACATCCTGCCGGAGCGCGACAGAACGCCGGGGGAGGTGAGTAATGATTTTTTTTTTTTACACTTTTTTTTTTTGTATTACCGGCGCATAAGACGACCCCCGACTGCAGAGCAGATTTTTCGGGGTTCAAAAGTCGTCTTATACGCCGGTATATACGGTACCCCTGTGTGTGTACTTTCTAAAAACTCTTTCTTTTTTTTTTTAAATCAGTTTTTATTTAAGATTTTTCAATACAAGACATGCAATGATAAGCAGTAACAATACTCTGAAATAAAAGCAACTTCCACATCTACTTTCATAATATCGCTGAGCTAACTTCGTGGAAGACAATTCTGCTTTTCGGAGTGACTAAGATATGCACTGCTGTCAAATCCTTGAGAATGACTCCGTCTCAGAGAAACAATATTGTACAGGGTGGAGCGCGGTAAATAGCTTTTTTGAGTTGCAGGTTGTGGCAGCGCTGTTGGTCGAAGAGAGGGGAGAGTGGGCGTTGCTTATAGTGGCTGATGGGAAGTTTGTCTGCAGCTGCTTTTCAGTTGCCATCATGCAGTGGACACGTGAGGAGCGTTCATTTTGTGTTGAAGCGTATTTTTTCAAATAACCACTCGATCATTGCAATGCAACGTGTTTTTCGTTTGCGATTTGCTGTTCCCCCACGCGGACGTGTTCCTGGACGGCAATCAGTTGTAAATTGGGTAAATGCATTCAGAACAGCAGGGAATGTGTCATCTGTACGAAGAGGACCTGCGAGAAGTGTTACAACACCACAAAACATCGAACGAGTTAGAGCAGCAGTATTGCAATCTCCGAAATGCTCTGCTCGGAGAGACGCCTCATTTCGCAAAAATGTCCAAAAGCCTCAAACTCCGCCAGGGGTTCCATATCATTCTCAAATCAATTTTTATTCAAGAATTTTTGTGATACAAAAGAAAAGGGAAACAAAGGAAATCACATACGACTAGGCTCTGTCAGAGCTAGGCGGAACACACAGATTTGCTGTCTAATGTAGTGCACCGAGATCATCGTTGTAGTGCGGCTATACAGGGTCAAACAAAGGGCTTGGTGGGCGAGGCGCAGGGGGAGCTGTGTCAATGCCCTTATCTTATCAGGCTAGAGCGTCATCACTCAGGGTAAAATATTAGTAACGGGAGAGAAGGAGGGGGGGGGGGAGTACGTGCAGGGGGGAGAGGTTCAGGGAGGTTAGAGGAGTGAAGAGAAGAGAGGCTCTACTCACTGCTGTTATACGTCCATGAGTCTCAAATCACGCCAGGGATACCAAATTTTTAAGAATTTATCGTACGAGTTGTTTCGCCAGCTCGCCAGCTCCTCAAGGTTGTAAATCATATCTACTTTCTCCTTCCATTGAGATAAGGAAGGAGGTGCCTTGCTTCGCCAGTGCAGGGGTATCAGAGTCTTAGCAGCATCTGTCAGACAGGCTATCAGCGTGTCTCTTCGTGGGTGAAACCCAGGAAATGTTTTCCATAGGAACACAATCTCGGGCATGAGAGTGAAATTTTGTTTGATTTTCCCCAGCACTTCACCCACTCCCCTCCAGAAAGGCATCAGCTTCTCGCAAGACCACCAAATGTGGAGATAGGAACCTACTTCGGCGTTACATCTCCAGCATTTGTTGTGAGGTGCCAGCTTGTATGCATGGAGCCACTGCGGGGTCCTATACGACCTTATCAAAAGTTTGTAGTGGGAGTCCTGGGCTAGGACACATGGAGAGAGGCCAAAGGAAGTGGCAAGGATATTCTTAATGTCTCCCTGTGACAAGGATATTCCCAATTCTTTTTCCCAGGTGATCATAAAGGTTGGTTTGGACGAGGGATGGGGTATGATAAACTGTTGACACAAGTTACAGATTTTTCTTGTTCTAGAGTTTGATTGTCCCTTGCTCTGTATCTGCTCTTTTCAGGATACTACAAGTCCTCCATTGAACCACTATAGCCGTGGGCTGTGGTCAGTTTAGATAGGAGAGGATCCCTTTTCGGTTGGACCAAGTCCATCCAATAGCCCAGTTGTGAGGCCCGGTAGTAATCTGAGGTCCATGCCTCCTTCGAACCACTTTTTGTCATTAAGCTGTAGGCCAGCCTCGGTCTCCTGTGCCTCCATACATAGCCTGTGAACACCGAGCGCAGGGTTTTAAAAAAGCTTGGGGGGAGATAAATTGGTAGCATCCTTATTCTGTAGAGGATTGTTGGCAGAATGTAGGATTTCAGGATATTCCTTCTGCCAAACCAGGATATCAGAGGTATGTCATAGTTTGCTAGAAGTTTTTTAACCTGGTCTAGCAGGAGGATAAAGTTGGCTGCGAATGTGTTTTTTATCTTCTTGGGTATCTTGATCCCCAAGTAGTCCAGGGATGTTTCTGACCATTTAAATGGGGAGATATTACTACACAACCTGCACTTTGCTTGGGGAATGGAGATGTTTAGTGCTATCGATTTATCAAAATTAATTTTGAAATTAGAAAGTTTACCAAACGCATTCAGAAAATCTACTAATGTGGGGAGGCCTGTTTCGGGATTTGTAATCAGGAAAACGATGTCATCCGCGAAAGCCGCAGTGCAAAGGAGATCGTTTCCAATAGACAACCCCGCTATGTCCGAATCCCGTTTAACTTGTAGCAAAAGGAGCTCCAGGGCCAAGATGAATAAGGAAGGGCAAAGGGGGTAGCCCTGTCATGTACCGTTTTTAATTTCAAAGGATGAGGATAGTGTGTCGTTCACTTTAAGTCTCGCGTATGGGCCAGCGTACAGGGAAAATATAGCTAATACAAACTCCGATGGAATATTATAATGTAGTATCACAGACTTCATATAACACCAATTAACCCAGGCAAACGCTTTTTCGGTGTCCGTTCCAATAAGAGCTAGGGGTATATTATGGATTTGGGCGTAGTGTGATGCATGAAGGAGTCTACGGCAGTTATCTTTGCCCTCCCTTTAACGAATCCTGCTTGTTCTACATTAATGAGCCTAGGGATGAATTTGCCTAGCCTCTGTGCTAGAAGTTTCGCCCAGAGCTTAACATCAAGATTGATGAGGGATATAGGCCTGTAGCTACTACAGAGAGTCGGGTCTTTGTTTTCTTTGTGTATTAGTGTTATATGGGCCTCTTGTGCTTGTCTAGGGAGGGAGACTCCCGATAAGAGATTGTTGAACAGTGTAGTTAATTTGGGGATTAGTATTGATTGGAAGGCTTTATAGTAGGGCAAGGATAGACCGTCTGGTCCAGGGCTTTTATTTAGAGGACATGTGGCTATTAAGTTTTTAACCTCTTCTTGGGACACAGGTATCGATAGGGAACCAGCTTTCTCGTCTGTTAGCTTCGGTAGTGGTAGTTATTGTAGAATGGTGTCAATTATTTTTTTTGAGTTTGAGATGTCTTCGGGAGGGTAACGGGTTTGGAGGTTGTATAGGTCCGAATAGTAAAGCTGGAACTCTTTTGCAATTTCTGTAGTTAAGGTAACCACTTTCCCCCGATTGGTTTTTTATTTTAGTGATTGTATTTTTTGCCCAAGCTTTTTTAATTAGGGAGGAAGTAAGCTTGCTCCCCTTGTTGCCTTGGGCATAAAGAGTGTTTCCAATACAGGTGTTTTTTGTTAAATTTAAAGTTGAGGCAAAGCTGAAGATCTTTTCTTAGTTCGGATAATTGTCCTAATAGGGACTGGGTTTGGGAAAGTTTAACTTTTTGTTCCAATTGGGCTATTTGTGTGAGTTTATCATCTATTTCTTTTTGAGTTTTCCTCTTGACCCTGGAGCCCAAAGCTATCAATAAGCCTCTGACATAGGCTTTGTGGGCTTCCCACACCATGGGGGTACTCACTTCGCCCTCTGAGTTAATCTGGAAGTATTCCTCAATTAGTGTGGATAGGGAGGATGTGTCCTCCTTAGAGTCCAATAAGGAAGAGTTTAGCCTCCATCTCCATTCCCTAGGCTGCTGCTGTAGAGAGCAAAAATTTACATGGAGTGGTGCATGATCCGAGACTGTTGCTGAGTCTATCTTAGCTCCCTTTAGTGAGGTGAGGAGTCCAGATGATACTAGGAGATAGTCTAGTCTTTGGAAGGTACGATGTACCTGCGAGAAAAAAGAGTAATCTCTTTCTGTTGGGTATAATAGACGCCAAGCATCTACCAAGCCCAGCTCTTGCAGGTGTTTACTTAATTTCCTGTCTGGGTTGTGATATCTGAGAGCGGCCCGTGGAGGAATCTACTAGGGGATTAAGGGTAAGGTTCAGATCCCCTCCAAGGATGATCTGACCCACCGCAAATTTTTTTAGGATTTCCAGTTGGGACCTGGTCAGTGTTCGGTGCATACAAGTTGGCAATTGTGACCCTCGTGTTATTAATGGATCCCTTTAGGTAAAGGACTCTGCCTTCTCCCTCTGTATACCGCGAATCACAGTTAAAATTGACGGTTTTATGGAAGAGAGTCGATACCCCCCTGGATGCAGATGAGGGGTGAGAGCTGTGGAAATGCTGAGGAAACTGCTTACCTTACAGCGCGAAGCACCTGTCCCCCTTGAAGTGCGTCTCCTGAAGAAGCACTATCTTAGAACCGTATCTTTTGAGGAGGAGAGCAATGTTGTGGCGATTTGCCGGCGTGTTGAGGCCCCGGACGTTATACGAAGTAAGTCTAAGGTCATCCATATTGGGTACCTTGAGACAATTGTATGAAAAACCGTTATTATATGCACGAGTCTCTCTCCTAAGTCCTAAAAACACTTTCTAACAAGAGTATACACAGTTCACTTTTGCATTTTTGGGAAAAAGCGAATGCTATATACTACAGTGTGTGTCCTGTCGATGCATACTCTGTAACTTAACTGTAGGCAGTTTACAGTGTTTATTTTGGCCTAAAAGCATACGCTATATAAACACTTTTAAACAAGACAATACGCAGTTTACTTTTGTTTTGGGGGGGTGGGGGGGCTTACATCGTACGCTATGTACCCCTGTGTACGTTCTTTCAAAAACAACTTTCTAACAAGACTATACGCAGTTTACTTTTATTTTTTTGGTGACTTACAGCGTACGCTATATACCCCTGTGAACGTACTTTCAAAAAACACTTTCTAATGAGACTATACGCAGTTCACTTTTGTTTTTTTGGGGCTTACAGAGTACGCTATATACCCATGTCAACGTACTTTCAAAAAACACTTTCTAATAAGACTATGCGCAGTTCACTTTTGTTTTTGGGGGGCTTACAGCATTCGCTATATACCCCTGTGTGCGTCGTGTCAAAAAATACTATCTAACAAGTCTATACGAAGTTTACAGGGTGTATTTTGGGCTTACAGCATACACAAACTACCTCACAGTTTGCCTAGAATTTTGACGGAGTGCATTTTACAAGATGATTAGAGCTAGAGGTAAGGGTCGAGGCCATGGACATCCAAATGAGGGTGTGGGCAGAGGCCGAGGTCCTGGGCGGGGTGAAACAGTGCTTGCTACTGGGGGAGAAGCAAAACACCATGCATCTACGCTCCCTAGCTTCATCTCACCGTTTGCAGGTCCGTGTGGTAGACCATTATTAAAAGCACAACAGTGCGAGCAGGTGATGATGTGGATAGCGAATAACGCATCCAGTAATTCATCCAACACCCAGTCTTCCACGCAGTCCAGTCACGCTAGCCAAGATACTGGACCTCTTAATCCTCAGGCTGCTCCTCCTTCCTCCCAGCCTGGTCACTCCCAGGAAAGGAGAGATTCTGAGCAGGCAGACTCCCAGGAACTGTTCTCAGGTCCCTGCTCTGAGTCAGAAAAAATTGTTCATGAGCCACCTGAGTAGTTTGTCATGACCAATGCCCAAAATTTGGACCTTTCACAGTCTCAGGGTGATGAGAGTGGGGACTTCCAAGTAGTGTCTCAAGAGGTATTTGTTGATGACGATGATGAGACACAGTTTTTTGTCAGTGAGGTTGTTGTTAGGTCATTAAGTCTGAGGGAGGAGCAGACTGAGGATTCAGAGGAATAGCTGGTGGATGATGAGGTGAATGACCCGACCTGGATTGGTAAGCCTACTGAGGACAGCGCTTCTGAGCGTGAGGCAACTGCAGCACCAGAACAGGTTGGAAGAGGCAGTAGGGTGGCCAGAAGGAGAGGCAGGGCCAGAGCAAGTAATCCCCCTACTGTTGCCCACAGTACCTCCTTGCAGAGAGCTAGGTGTTCGAAGGTCTGGAGGCTTTTTTTCTGAGGACACGGACGACCGACAAACAGTGGTGTGCAACCTGTGCTGAACCAAGATCAGCAGGGGAGCCACCACTACCAGCCTGACCACCACCAGCATGTGCAGGCATATGATTGCTAAGCACCCGACAAGGTGAAACACAGGCCATTCACAGCCTGTGGGTCACACCACTGCCTCTACCCTCATCTCACATGCTGGCACTGAGATGCAGTCTCACTCCCTGGACATAGGCTCGAGCATCTCCCGCCCTGCTTCCACCCCTTCAGCTGTACGGTTCTCCACTGCCGCTACCAATGTGTCCCAGTGCAGCGTTCAGCTGCCCATAACAGAGGCCTTAGAGCTCAAGCACAAATATCTAGCCACCCACGCGCATGCACAATCGCTTAATGTGCATTTGAGCAAACTGCTGAGTCTGGAGATGCTGCCATATATGCTGGTCAAGAAGGAGGCTTTCTGCAACCTCATGGTGGCGGCTGCCCCACGCTGCTCGGTCCCCAGTCTCCAATATCTTTCCCGCTGTGCAGTCCCTGCCCTACACCAGCACGTGTCTAGGAATATCAACCATACACTCACCAACGTGGTTACTGGGAAGGTCCACTTAACCACGGACACGTGGACAAGTGCTGGCGGGCAGGGACACTACATCTCCCTGAGGGCACACTGGGTTAACCTGGTGGAGGCTAGGACCTACCTCAGTCATGGTTTCTCCAGCTTAGCTCACATAGCTCCATTAGTGAAAATGTAAGAGACATGGGTCTTCAAATGGGGCAAAGATTTAATTTTTCTTTCTTTAAGGGTGGCTTCACATAAGTGTTTTCGTGCATGCATACGCACGCACAAAAACACGCTTCTATTAGAATCAATGCATTCCCTATGGTGTGTGCACATGTCCGTACTTTTCAGGCGTGTGCCTGCAAAGATAGTACATGCAAGCACCACAGGGAAAGCACGCATTGTCTTCAATGGAGCTGCGGCTGCTGCCAGTGGCCCCATTGAAGAAAATGGTCTGCCGGCCCCCATAATTGTTTTTCATGGAAGAGCTTTAAATATAAGCTCTCCTTTGAAAAACAAGAATTTTAGTGTAATAAAAAAAAAAAGCACGCAGTGTCTTCAATGGAGCCGCGGCCAATAGAAATACCAATAGAAAATATAACCATAGCATTGTTCAAAATGGTAGAGGAAGCTTGAATTAACAACTATATATCTCTAGAAGAAAAGAAATTTGTCTGCAATCAAAGTCCAGAAACCCCTTTCTTTTACTTTTTACCCAAAGTGCACAAAAATATCTTAGAACCGCCGGGACGGCCTATTACATCGGGAATAGATTCCATAACCAGCCCGTTATCAGAATATATAAACATTCGAGAATAACATCAGCAAAATAGAGATTGTCTTTTTAGACCTAGTAATTCCATAGATGGAATTGTACAAACAAGAACGCATTTTAAACCTACAGACTACAATAGTTTTTTTAACTTTTCCAGTTGCCACAAGAAAAATTGGAAAACTAACATTCCGTTCGGGCAGTTTAAAAGAATCAGGAGGAACTGCTGTACAGTGGAAATGTACAATTCCCAATCTCTAATTTTAAAAGAACGATTCAAGAAAAAAGGATATCCGCTCAGTTTGATTGAATCAGCACATAAGAAAGCATTGAATGAATCAGGCCAAATAGAAAAGAAAGGAGTAGAGATGAGCGAGCATACTCATCCGAGCTTGATGCTCGTTCGAGTATTAGGGTACTCAAGATGCTCATTACTCGAGACAAACACCACGCGGTACTCGAGTCAATTCCATTTCCTTCCCTGAAAGTTTTGCGCCATTTTCTGGCCAATAAAAATGCAGGGAAGGCATTGCAACTTCCTCCTGTGATGTTCCAGCTCTATCCCACCCCCCTACAGTGAGTGGCTGGCGAGATCAAGTGAACCCCGAGTATATAAAGCAGTCCAGCCCACTGCTCGCCTCAGTCACACACTGGCGGAGATTAGGGAAGGTGCTGTTGCTCATTCAGGCATAGTGTTAGCGTCTTCAAGAACCCCAACGGCATTACTGTTGTGGCTCCTGGTAGCAGTTTTTCACATTTTTTTTTAAATCGTGCGTGCAGGCTATAGCGTTCTTAGGCTGCAGTCTGTACTACATAGTATAAGGGCAGTATTGGTCAGGCAGGGACAGTGCTAGTGTGGAATCCTGTCTACACGAACCCCTATGGTCCTTTTTAGGGCTATCTGTGACCGTGTGCATTTAACTCAGTGGCTGCTGGGAGTTGTAGTACCTCACTATTGCATAGCTAGGCCTGCTTGCATTCTTCCATATATTTTTGTTTCTGGCTGCAGTTTGCGTAACATAAGCGCTGTCTGCCTCCAACTGCTTGCCAATAATTCAAAAATTTTTTACACCGCTCTGTGTCTGCTATCAACTGCATGCACAGCGTACGGCGACAGCCCCTGATAGAGGGAAAGTCAGATACACGCTATATAGCCGATAGTCGCTAGCACAAGCATTCTTGCGAAAGCACAAATATGCCGCCCGGCACCCGCAAACTCAAGCTTTAAACGTGCACATTGCCAAATTGATCAGCCTGGAGATGCTGCCGTATAGGCTTGTGGAAACGGAGGCTTTCAAAAACAGGATGGTGGCGGCGGCCCCGCGACACTTGGTCCCCAGTCGCCACTATTTTTCATGGTGTGCCATCCCAGCCGTGCACGACCACGTCTCCCGCAACATTGTACGCGCCCTCACCAACGTGGTTACTGGGAAGGTCCACTTAACAATGGACACGTGGACAAGCACAGGCAGGCAGGGCCACTATATCTCCCTGACGGCACATTGGGTGAATTTACTGGAGGCTGAGACCGAGTCCGAGCCTGGGACCGCTCACGTCCTACCCACCCCCAGAAAAGCAGGCCCCAGCTCGGTGCTGATATCTGCGGCGGTGTATGCCACCTCCACTAAACCTTACCCCTCCTCCTACGCAACCTCTACCTCGCAATTAAGATGTGTTAGCAGCACGTCGCCAGCAGTCGGTGTGGTGCGGCGCGGCAGCACAGTGGTGGGCAAGCGTCAGCAGGCCGTGCTGAAACTAATCAGCTTAGGAGAGAAGAGGCACATGGCCCACAAACTGTTGCGTGGTCTGGCAGAGCAGACCGACTGCTGGCTTTTGCCGCTGAGCCTCCAACCGGGCATGGTCGTGTGTGACAACGGCCATAACTTGGTGGCGGCTCTGCAGCTCGGCAGCCTCACGCACGTGCCATGCCTGGCCTATGTCTTTAATTTGGTGGTTCAGCGGTTTCTGAAAAACTACCCCCACTTGTCTGACCTCCTTGGCAAGGTGCGCCGGGTCAGCGCACATTTCCGCAAGTCCAACACGGACGCTGCCACCCTGCGGACCCTGCAACATTGGTATAATTCGCCAGTGCTCTGACTGCTGTGCGATGAGCCCACACGGTGGAACTCTACACTGCACATGTTGGCCAGGCTGTATGAGCAGCGTAGAGCTATAGTAGGATACCAACTCCAACACGGGTGGCGTAGTGGGAGGCAGCCTCCTCAATTCTTTATAGAGGAGTGGGCATGGATGGCAGATATCTGCCAGGTCCTTGAAAACTTTGAGGAGTGTACCCAGATGGTGAGCTGCGATGCTGCAATCATTAGCGTCACCATTCCTCTGCTTTGCTGTCGGAACAGGAGGCGGGGGAAGACAGTATGTCGCTGGATAGTCAGAGCACCCTCATGTCTATATCTCAGCACGTTATGCAGGAGGAGGGGGAGAAGCCTGAGGAGGAGAAGGGGGAAGAGACAGCTGGGCCCACTGCAGAGGGTACCCATGCTGCTTGCCTCTCATCTGTTCAACGTGTATGGCCTGTGGAGGACGAGGAGGATCCTGAAAGTGAGCTTCCTAGTGAAGACAGCGGTGTGTTGCGTACAGGTACCCTGGCACACATGGCTGACTTCATGTTAGGATGCCTTTCTCGTGACCCTCGCATGAGATGCATTCTGGCCACTACGGATTACTGGGTGTACACACTGCTCGGCCCACGGTATAAGGAAAACCTTTCGACTCTCATTCCCGAAGAAGAAAGGGGTTTGAGAGTGATCCAATACCACAGGGCCCTGGTGGACAAACTGATGGTAAACTACCCATCTGACAGCGCTAGTGGCAGAAGGCTCAGTTACGAGGGCCAAGGAGCAGGGGAGGCGCGGAGATCAGGCAGCATGTTCAGCGCAGGCAGGGGAACACTCCCCAAGGCCTTTGCCAGCTTTGTGGCTCCCCAGCAAGACTGTGTAACCACTCCCCAGTCAAGGCTGAGTCGGAGGGAGCACTGTAAAAAGATTGTAAGGGAGTATGTAGCCGAACGTACCACCGTCCTCCGTGACGCCTCTGCTCCAAATAACTACTGGGTGTCAAAGCTGGACACGTGGCACGAACTCGCGCTGTATGCCCTGGAGGCGCTTGCTTGCCCTGCCGCTAGCGTCTTGTCAGAGAGGCTGTTTAGTGCAGCTGGGGGAATCATCATGGATAAGCATACCCGCCTGTCAACTGCCAGTGCCGACATGCTTACACTCATAAAGATGAACAAAGCCTGGATTTCCCCAGACTTCTCTTCTCCACCAGCGGAGAGCAGCCTTGCCTAAAGATTCTTTTCGCTGCAACCGCTGATGCAAGCATTGGTCTCTATCACCGTAAAAAAGGGACATTTACCTTTGTCAATCTGTGTATGATATTAGTCCTCCTCCTCCTGCTCCTCCTCCTGACACATCATGTCATCACGCTGAATTGCCAATTTTTCTGTGGCCCAAAAAGGCTAATATAACTTTTTTAAAGCAATATTTCTAACTAAAGCATTGAAACTTCAACATGAACTAATTTATGCAACAGGGCTGCCTCCAGGCTCTGTTACAAATGAAACCACAGTAAGCTAAAAGATTAATGGGTTTCACCTGCCCTCTCAAGTGAGCAATTTTTCTGGGGTACATTTGTACTGTTGGTACACTAATTTTTTGGGCCCTCGCCTACACTGTAATCCAAGTAATTTTTCTGAGCTTTGCCTACACTTATGGTACACCAATGTGTCAGGGGTTGGCCTACACTCTTGGTACAGAAATGTAACTCGGGTCTGCCTGCTTATACTTCTGCCACGGTAATGCTACAGGGGTCTGCCTATACTTCTGCAACAGAAATGTTACTTCGGTCTGCCTCTACTTCTGCTCCTGAAATGTTACTGGGGTCTGTCTATACTGTTTCTACTGAAATGTTACTAATACTGGGCTCTGCCTATACTGCTGCTACGGAAATGTTACTGGGGTCTGTCTATACTGTTACTACTGAAATGTTACTAATACTGGGCTCTGCCTATACTGCTGCTACTGAATTGTTACAGGGCTCTGCCTATACTGCTGCAACTGAAATGTTACTGGGGTCTGTCTATACTGTTACTACAGAAATGTTAGTAATACTGGGCTCTGCCTATACTGCTGCTACTGAAATGTTACTGGGCTCTGCCTATACTGCTGCAACTGAAATGTTACTGGGGTCTGTCTATACTGTTACTACTGAAATGTTACAGGGCTCTGCCTATACTGCTGCAACTGAAATGTTACTGGGGTTTGTCTATACTGTTACTATTGAAATCTTACTAATACTGGGCAATGCCTATACTGCTGCTATGGAAATGTTACTGGGGTCTGTCTATACTGTTACTACTGAAATGTTACTGGGCTCTGCCTATACTGCTGCAACTGAAATGTTACTGGGGTCTGTCTATACTGTTACTACTGAAATGTTACTGGGCTCTGCCAATACTGCTGAAACTGAAATGTTACTGCGGTCTGTCTATACTTCTGCAACTGAAATGTTACTGGGGTCTATCTATACTGTTACTACTGAAATATTACTAATTCTGGGCTATGCCTATACTGCTGCTACTGAAATGTTACCTGGGTCTGTCTATACTGTTACTACTGAAATGTCACTAATACTGGGCTCTGCCTATACTGCTGCTACTGAAATGTTACTGGACTCTGCCTATACTTCTGCAACTGAAATGTTACTGGGGTCTATCTATACTGTTACTACTGAAATATTACTAATTCTGGGCTATGCCTATACTGCTGCTACTGAAATGTTACCTGGGTCTGTCTATACTGTTACTACTGAAATGTCACTGGGTTCTGCCTATACTGCTGCATCTGAAATATTACTGGTGTCTGTCTATACTGTAACTACAGAAATTTTACTGGATTTCTTTATGCACCGTCGGTGGCTTCCTGGGACCCACCCATGCTGTGGGTCCACACAGACTTCCCATAGGGGAGTTGTACCTGCCTGGCACTATGAAAAAAAAACAGACTGACTAGGGCATGCAGTGTTGGCCGAAGCCAACCTGTATTTTATCTCACGCTAGCTCAGCTATCCGGGGCACTGCAATGGGATTTATTAATGTACCGTCGGTGGCTTTCTGGGACCCACTTATGCCGTGGGTGCACACAGACTTCCCAAAGCGGAGTTGTACCTGCCTGTGACTTTGAAAAAAACCCAGCCTGACAAGGGCATGCAGTGTGGGCCGAAGCCAACCTCAATTTTATCTCACGTTACCTCAGCTATCCGGGGCACTGCATTGGGACAAACAAGAGGAGCGATACAGCGCTAATGGGACGTTCACAGCTACGCTAGCATTGGAGTCCGCTCTAGGCCCGCGATTGCTGAGGGTTTGTGCAGAGGCCTATGTCCTGGGTGCTGTGAAATTTTGCTTCCTGCCTACGATTGCTGAAGCTGTTGGCCAAGGCCTATGTCCCGGGGGAACTGCAACTGCGCCAGGTTGGGGCTGTGAAACTTTTTCCTGGCTAATCCAGTCATTGGAGGGGGGAAAGAAAACGTAACTGATTTACTGAGCCCGTCGCAGATGAACTAGCATTGAAGTCTGCTTCATGCCCACATTTGCTGAGGGTATGGGCTGAGGCCTATGTCCCGGGGGAAGTGCAAGTATGCCAGGTTGGGGCTGTGGAGCTTTTTCCTGCTAATCCAGTCATTGGAGCGGTGAAAAGAAAGCTAACTGATTTAAGGAGCCCGTCGCAGATGAACTAGCATCGAAGTCCGCTTCATGCCTATGATTGCTGAAGCTGTGGGCCGAGGTCTATGTCGTCGGCGCGGTGCAAGTCTGCCATGCTTGGCCGCTCTGATTTATTTATTGTACATGTCTTGGGTTGCCTAGGACCCACCTATGCTGTTGGTGCACACTTAGTTCCCATCGCAGTGTTTGACCTGTCTGGCTCAAAGACACTGACTGACTTGGGTAGGGGGCAGAGTGCAGATGGCTTTCCCCTTGCGGTGTCGATTGAGCTATGCGACACCTAGACAGAATGAATACTGTGTGGGCACATGGATTCCCCATAGCTATGTAACTCATGCCCACGTTTGCAGCTCCTAACGGAGGTGGCAAAGGATTGGAATGAAGATCGAACGTCGATTACTCATTGATTCTCAACAGCATTGTGGGCTATCACCCCGTCCCTTTTAAAGAGGGTCGCTACCTGGCCCTGCCAAGCCTCTGCAGTGTGTGCCTCTGGTTCCTCCTCATGGCAGTCACACTTATAAATAGACATGAGGGTGGTGTGGCTATGCAGCCAGCGTGTGGCATGAGGGCAGCTGAAGGCTGCACAGGGACACTTTTGTGTGTGCTGCGGACGCAGGGTCGTGCGGGGGGGGGGGGGGGATGGGGCAGCATGTAATCCAGGAGAAGAGGCAGTGGTGTGTCCCGCAGGCAGTGCTTGTGCTTGGTTGGAGGTAGTGTGGTGCTTAGCTAAGGTGTGCCTTGCTAATGAGGGTTTGTCCGAAGTAAAAATTGTTAGGGGAGGGTCACTCTTGCCGCTATTGTGGCTTAATAGTGGGACCTGGGAGCCTGAGATGCAGCCCAGCATGTTGCCCCTCACCTGCCCTATCCATTTCTGTGTCGTTTCCATCACTTTCTTGGCTTTTCCAGATTTTCACAAATGAAAACCTTAGCGGAGCATGGGTCATATACAAAAATGCTCGAGTCGTCCATTGACTTCAATGGGGTTCGTTTCTCGAAACGAACTCTCGAGCATCGCGGAAAGTTCGACTCGAGTAACAAGCACCCGAGCATTTTGATGCTCGCTCATCTCTAGAAAGCAGAGGTTGATTTTGAGAGGAAAAAAATTCATGTACAAAAAAATGTTCTGTTTATCACCAAAAATAACTCCCAATTTAGTTCAATTGAAAGTATATTAAAAAAGAATTGGGATACCCTTAAGAAAGATCCGATTTTAATAAAAGAAATTCAAAATAAACCTACAATCATTTACCGCAGGAATAAAACTTTGCAAAACACACTTGCTCCTTCTAATCCGTATAGAAAGTTTCAAGAAAAACCTTCAAGTAGAACAACGTCGATGGGAGTTTATCGCTGTGGGAGGGAACATTGCAAATGTTGCTTACTTATCACACAAGGGACAAAAGAGGTATTTAGTCCATTAGAACATAAAACAGTCAAAATTGATCAATTTTTGAACTGTTGTGTACAGTTTGTAGTCTATTTGATAGAATGCCCCTGCGGACTTCAATATATTGGACGTACTACCAATACCCTAAATTCACGGTTAAACCAACATAGGTTTAACATTTCTTCCAGATATATGAAGCATAGTGTGTCGTGACATTTTGCACTAGCACACCACAAAGATCCAACAAAAATCAAAATCACCCCTTTGGAACAGATAAATTTGCGTTCCTTTTCTAGACTTCGTGCTCGTGAAATGTTTTGGATAGATAGGTTGAATACCCTGTCACCTGCGGGTTTGAATGAGGTATTAGAAAAAATACATTAATTAAGAAACAAATAAGAACTATTTTTATCATTGATTTATTACATTGTATGCATATTTTACATCAGGTCATGTAATTTTATCATATATTGTTCATATTCATCCTGTTGGCATCATTTTACACATTCATTTGCATATATTGATTGGAGTTTCTATCCATCCAATCACTTATGATTGGTAGTTACATATATCCCATATTTATTCCATATAGTTAGGTATATTTTTAAATATTGTAAGATTAATTTATTTTAAACCACTGTGGCACTAAAATGTTACTCTTTAGGTGTTGAATTTCTTTTTACCCCTTTCCATTGTATATATATTTCAGTATATTAGAGTTTTGGGAACTATTTATTTAAGAACTCATCCATATATATTTTGTTCCACCATCGATACCCTACGTTGCATAATATGGATTCAATTGATAATAAGGATATTAGTCTTGCATTTAGGTATCTATGCATAGAGATCTCATATTGTATCTATTGATAGAATAAGATTGGAATATTGAATTATGAGAGGAGAGCGCCACAGCAGAAGTAAAAAAGACCAAGCAATTGCAAACGTGGTGAGAGAAAACTGTTACTCACCGGGTGCTCAGGTGAGACTAAGCTGAGGACATAGATCTCACCGGCACCAGAATCCTGGAAGGCTAATATATAAGAAAGGCTTTTTTCTCTTATCCATAGAGAGCCGCACAGTATCTGTTACGAATAACTCCAAAAACTATTGGAGCTCGTTGCAAATCTTTAGAAAAAGGAAAAAACGATCCTTGCGCTCACGAGAAAAAGCAAAGAAAATAATCAGTTGATTAATATTACTTAATCAATTTTATTAAATACATAAATTACAACCATCAATCTGAGCTACGCGTTTCTGCGACTTGCATGTCGCCTTTTTCAAGCTTGAAAAAGGCGGCATGCAAGTCGCAGAAACGCGTAGCTCAGATTGATGGTTGTAATTTATGTATTTAATAAAATTGATTAAGTAATATTAATCAACTGATTATTTTCTTTGCTTTTTCTCGTGAGCGCAAGGATCGTTTTTTCCTTTTTCTAAAGATTGGAATATTATGCAAATATGCGATTGATATTTATAGCAAAATGTACTATATAGGTTAGGTAAGATAGATATTTATTTTAATATAACATATAGAACAGAAACTAATTGAAATTTGCTGCCAGCAGGTATTATATGAGGTATATAATAGCTATGAAGCTCATCAAGGACACAGATAAGAGTCTCATATATTATCTATATTTTAATTTGTATGTTTAGATGAATTATATTTCCCGCTGTCTTGTTTGTGGAGATTGACGACAAGGAACTCATGCGCTGAATAGGTGACACGCAAATGCGTTCCACTATGCTGGGTGCATGCACAAAGACAGCCGATAGGATGGCAAGCTGGGAGGTTCTGACGCTGATTGATGACGTCATTTTATGGTCGACCAGCGTCCAGCGCCATGCAGTCCTGTCATCAGCCCCACAAGGTGAGCTATGATACATATATTATGATTACATTGTATGTTTGAGAAGGGCGTTATTTTGAACGCCGAAACGCATTGTATTGTCTACCTATGGTAACGCTGTTGTTACCTATATTTGTCAATTTGGACTTTTCAATACAATTTTTGGAAACTGGGAAACAGATCCCAAGGGATTCATTCCAATACCAAGATACCGACAACAGAAGCGTGGAGGATTTTGTTTTTTTCCTTCTTCCGTAACTTATTGACATCACAATTCTACACAATCCAGATGATAAATGTGGCCTAATGCCCAGAGTATATAATACCTGAGGATATCCATAGAGGCCAAGGACTTGTGCTGCTAGAATAGTGGTAGATGAGTGTCGATCTCCGATGACACCAGCCAGCTGGCCACGGCCTGTACATGAGTAATTAGGTATCATCTTATCAGGCCCAGACAGAAGATGTAAAACATAGCGTATTGCCAATTGTCCCTCTGAGCATGTGTCATAAAGATGGTATCCGAGTGTAATATTGGGTAAGATGTCTGGATTCTGGTTAATATTATAAATGGCATATAGAAAAACCTGAGTTTGTATAAATCCCTCAAACTCATCACTGTAAATAGATAAATGTATAGATGAGTAAGGCTGATATTATACACAATCATAGGTATATTGATTTGCAGAGTAATAAGTATCATCATAGAGTGAATCATGTGACTTGTTGCAGTGCAGAGCACTCATGCTCCAGCAGAGGCAATGATGAACATATTGAGCGCCAGCAGCCAGATCTCACATCATGTGACCAGAAGTTTGAAGCATATGTAACCAAGTTATAATATAACGTAAAGCACCAATATAACCCAAGCCTGGGTCGAGCAAACAGATGCAACAGCCAAAGTGTTCAGGAGACCGAACCTTACGCCTGAAAAGTATCCAATGAAAGAAGAAACTTCGGCAGCATGCAAGGTGCTAATCCACAAAAAGGTTTTTTATTCCTCCATCACATACAAAAATGGCGACGTTTCGGCCATATTGGCCTTTCTTAAAGGAGATGTCCCGAGGCAGCAAGTGGGTCTATACACTTCTGTATGGCCATAATAATGCACTTTGTAATATACATTGTGCATTAATTATGAGCCATACAGAAGTTATAAAAAGTTTTTTACTTACCTGCTCCGTTGCTAGCGTCCTCGTTCCCATGGAGCCGACTAATTTTTGGCCTCCGATGGCCAAATTAGCCGCGCTTGCGCAGTCCGGGTCTTCAGCAGTCTTCTATGGAGCCGCTCGTGCCAGAGAGCGGCTCCGTGTAGCTCCGCCCCGTCACGTGCCGATTCCAGCCAATCAGGAGGCTGGAATCGGCAGTGGACCGCACAGAAGAGCTGCGGTCCACGGAGGCAGAGGATCCCGGCGGCCATCTTCAGAAGGTGAGTATGAAGACGCCGGACCGCCGGGATTCAGGTAAGCGCTGTGCGGGTGGTTTTTTTAACCCCTGCATCGGGGTTGTCTCGCGCCGAACGGGGGGGGGGGTTTAAAAAAAAAAAAACCCGTTTCGGCGCGGGACATCTCCTTTAAGCTAAAATAGAACTCTAATACCCCACAGTAGTATTTGAGCTTGAGAAAGGCCAATATGGCCGAAACGTCACCATTTTTGTATGTGATGGAGGAATAAAAAACATTTTTGTGGATTAGCACCTTGCGTGCTGCCGAAGTTTCTTCTTTCATTTAATAACCTAGTTATTGTGATTTTTTGTTTATTAATAGAAACAAGCTGAACATTAATGTTCAATTCCTAAGTTAAAAAATACTTTACCTTCTACATCCTACTACCATCAGTCTGTACATGCTTCTAAATAGTCATCGGGTAGTGAAGTGGTTTCTGACCGCTACATCTGTGCTGCTTCTGCATTAATTTCAGTGTTGCATAACTGTCTGTACAGGATAAAGTGGTTCACATTTATTGCAGGTGATGTCACCATTTTGATGCTCTACTTTCAAACCTGCTATTGAATGGAGCACAGCTGGGATGCTCCGAGTACGCTCTTTGGAGTGTGCTCCAGTAATGATGAACAGCTATTGCATGTGCTCCAGAGATGTTTCTGGCAATGATGAACAGGCAAAATGTGTTTTCTGCTCTCCAAATGATAAAAAAGTTTGCTCCGGTGTTAGCCAGTAGAGTGAAATGTGATTGTTCTCAGTAAGAGAACCAAGTAATCTTCTAGATATGATGCCTTTTAACCCCTTAGTGACAGAGCTTTTTTGCTTTTTTCAATTTTTGTTTTTTCCTACTCCCTTTTGAAAAATCGTAGCTCCTTTATTTATCCATCGACGTCGCTGTATAAGGGCTTGTTTTTTTGCGGGACGAGTTGTATTTTTCAATGGCACTATTTATTGTACCATATAATTTACTGAAAAACTTTTTAAAAATTCTAAGCGGAAAGAAATGGAAAAAAAACGACATTCCACCATCTTTTGGTGCGTCCTGTTTCTACGGCGCACAAACTGCAACAAAAACGACCTGATATTTTTATTCTATGGGTCAGTATGATTACTATGATACCAAACTTATATAGTATTGCTTTTGCTGTAGTACTTGTATTTTTTTTTTAAGATATTTAATTTTTTTCAATTATTTTCTGTGGTCATTTTGTGCGCACGATAACTTTTTTATTTTTCCGTCGATGTAGTTGAGCAAGGGCTCATTTTTGCGGGATGTCCTGTAGTTTCCAAAAGTACCTATTCAGAATACATATGACTTTTTGATTGCTTTTTATTGTGTTTTTTCTGGGAGACAGGGTAACTAAAAAAGTGTATTTCTGGCGTTCTTTATTTTTTTTTGCGGATGACGTTCACTGTGCAGAAAAAATAATGCACTACTTTGATAGATCGGACTTTTACGGATGCGGCGATACCAAATACATATTTTTATTTTATGATTTAGATTTTTTAATAATAGATATGGCAAAAGGGGGGTGATTTAAACTTTTATAACTGTTTTTTTTTTAACAATTAAAAAAACTTTATTGATTTTTTTTTTTACTTTGCTTTGAAGTCCCCCTGGGGGACTCTAACATGTGATGCTTTGATCGCTCCTGCAGTATGATGTAATGCTATAGCATTACGTCATACTGCTTTTTGACAGGCAGCCTATCAAGCCACCCTGTGTGGATGGCTTGATAGGCAGTCTGTTAAGGCAGCCCTGGGGCCATTCATTAGGCCCGCGGCTGCCATGACACCTGCACGGCTCCCCCGATCTCACCGCGGGGGGGGGGGGGGGGCTTGCGGGACGTGTCAGAATTGACAGCGGCATTTAAAGGGTTAATAGCCGCGATCGTCCGAACAGCTGAGCGCGGCTATTGCCCGCGGGTGTCAGCTGTAATAAACAGCTGACGCCCGCACTGTATGGAGGGAGATAGCGGCGCTACCTCCCTCCATACATGTCCTGCAACAGCAGGACGCAGTTTTACGATAGCGCCGTCACTAAGGGGTTAATGGCTAACAAAAATACATGAGGGTACTGCGAGCTTTTGAACCTCTTAGGATCTTCCTTATTTGCTGGTCTGAAGAAAAGTTAACACATAGTCCTGTGACCCCCTAACACAAGTTTAAGGATAATAGTCACATTCCTTAACAGTGGACTAATTCAATATTTTCTTCTCTGCTCATCTTGTCTGGTATTGTTTTAAGTGAAAATTAGTTTTCCTATGTCTGTGCCTTTTCATGTGTGTGTGTATATATATATATATATATATATATATATATATATATATATATATATATAAATATATATTATCGGTAATCATTGGCTTAAGAAAGGTGCCCGCACCTGAGCACCAAAATGCGTTGCCTGTCAGAATAAAGAACTGGAACCTATCCACGCTGGTACCAGTGATTTCTTCCCTGTCTTGGAGTCAACATTTCTAGGAGGGGCTATTGTCCATCATACCCCCCTCCTGTCCAGAAAGAGCCGTCCCTATACCTATTTTTCCATATAGACATGTTGTTTGATGCAATATCGTGAAGCGCAGAAGAAACTTTTTTTCTACCAGTTTATTTACATATGTGGCCTGTCAGTAAATGATAATGCTGATCTCATTTTAAGTATCAAGTTGTCAAAATTAAAAAATGGTAAGCTCAAAATGTTCTAATTTTTGCATCAGTGTAGCTGATTGAGATTTTGTATTTTACGGGACGAATTGTAATTTTTATAATAACCAATTTTAGGTTAATATCATGTATTAAATAACTCATTATTTATTTATTTTGCTGCGAGGTAATGGGGCACAGAGCAGTTTTGGCATTTATTTTTTTGGGAATTATTTTTATTGCATTCTCCATGTGGTATAAAGATTATTTTAATGTTATTGTCTGGGTCATTATGAATATAACACCACATTTATTTAAGTTTTATTATGCTTATTTACTTTCCCACAATAAAAATACTGTTTTTATGAAAATACTTTTTGTGTCACCACATTCCAAGACAAGAACCATTTTACTTTTCATTTAGTTGAGCCCTATGTGGGCTTGTTTTTTGCAGGATGACTTTATAATTTTGAGCTATATACAACTTTTTGAGTACTTCCTATTCCTGTTTTGAAGAAGCAAAATCTATAGAAAAATGCATTTTTTGCTGGTTAAATAATGTAATCCAGGGTGGACCACAGAAAGTAACCTGCCTCCAATCTCAGCACCACACTCTTATAAAAGCTGTCTAAGGCCTCCTTCCCACGAGCGTGACGGGGTCCGCTGCGTAATATTACGCAGTGAAGCCCGTCACGGCGCCCCCCAGAGCCCCTATACTTACCTGCGGGAGATAGCGTGAAATCGCTTCCCCGCCCGTCACCGCCCACCACCGCCGCGTCACCGAGCGTGTCACGTGACGCGGCCGGCCGTGTCACGTGACGCGGCCGGCCGCGTCATTTGGCGTCAGATGACGCGCGGCAGTGGGCGGGAAAGCGTTTTTTCACGCTATCTCCCGCTGGTTACAGCGGGAGATAGCGTGAACGGACGGCTTCCATTGACTGCAATGGAAGCCGTCAGTGCGTACAGCCCGTCCTCACCCGCAGAAAATAGAGCATGCTGCGGGTGAGGACGGGAGAAATCGCGGTGCGTAATTCCGCGCTGGAATTACGCATCGTGAGCATTGTGCTATTAGGTTCAATAGAACCTAATAGCTGCGGGCAACGCAGCGGATTTTCGCCGCGAATTACGCGGCGGAAATCCGTTCGTGGGAAGGAGGCCTAAGAGTAATTTTGTCCTTATTGCCCATAGAAACCAATCACAGCTTTCATTTTATCTCAACAGTATGAGAAATGAAAGCTGCGCTGTAATTGGTTGCTATGGTCAACAAAGATACTTTTTTTAGACAACTTTTCCAAAAGTGTGGTGCTTGGAGTGAAGGGAGTTACGTATCTGTGACCCACTGTGAGCGCGGGTTCTTACAGATGTGCAATACCAATTACATATAGTTTTTATTTTTGTTATTTTAAATTTTCAATATTTCAAGAATAGTATGAGAGGAAAAAAACTATTATTTTTTGGTAAAACCATTTAGATGTCACAGTCAGTAATGACTGCAGCATCTGCAGGTTTAAAATACATAAGTAATGATTAGATAAGCATTAGAGATGAGCGAGCGTACTCGGAAAAGCACTACTCGCTCGAGTAATTTGCTTTATCCGAGTATCGCTGTGCTCGTCCCTGAAGATTCGGGTGCCGGCACGGAGCGGGGAGCTGCAGGGGAGAGCGGGGAGGAACGGAGGTAAGATCTTTCTCTCCTTCTCTCCCGCCCGCTCTCCCCTGCTCCCCGCTGCGACTCACCTGTCAGCCGCAGAGGCTCCCGAATCTTCAGGGACGAGCACAGCGATACTCGGATAAAGCACATTACTCGAGCGAGTAGTGCTTTTCTGAGTACGCTCGCTCATCTCTAATAAGCATGTATTAATCTTTTTCACTCCTTTTCTGAGAAATAAAAGACAATCAGAGAGCAAATATGTTCTCTGATTAATCTGGAGAGTGCTAACATTAAGAAAAGTCTACATTACCTCTCTCCAGGATAGGAGAACAGACTAAAGAATCACAGATTTATGTGCTGCTGCCTGCTTGTCCCCCGCTACCACCCTGCTCTGCACACAGACATGGCATTTGTAAATTCATTATTCCTGGCCCCACTTCAAATGGCTATAACTCCAGTTCTATCTGTGATGGCGTCATTTGCTACTGTGATGGTCTTTTTAAAGCTAAAAATGTAAAGTACATCTGTTTGAAGCAGAATGAGCCCAGTTCTTCCAAATCTATACTGTCCTTTTCCTGAATAGGTGGATTTCACATAATGTGGAATTATTCTGTAAGAGGCACCTAAAGACACAGAAAATTCTGCATGAAAACCCGCATGTATATATGCGGCTATCAAACAGAAATCTGCAGTAGTAGAATTTAGCTGTGTATAACTGCGTCTTGCAGAACAATTTTGCACTAAGTAAAAGCACTCTTAGAAGACCACATGAATACATAGACACATTCATCACCTACTGTAATCCCCATTACTTCAGGGTGTGCCTAGAGAAATGCAGGCCTGACTAGTCTATCTTTCTATCTCATTCTAAGTTGCTCAACATCAGCATTGGGGGAATTTGATGATAGCCTCTTGGTTCCATTTTTCCCTAAGACACGCCTTGCCATAGTGTATGGCCTGTGACATGAAACTGCATTTGAGTACCTCAACTTTGAAGTAGAATATGGTTGTTCCTCACCCAGTTTAAAGCCTCCTACATAGCTGTCTCTTTTTCCGTTAAAGGGGTTGTACCAAAATTGCAAGTTAACCGCTATCCACAGGTTGAGGAATTACCTGCTAATCGGCAGGGTCTAGCTGCTGAGATGCCAGCAGATCTTGAGATTGGGGTTCTGTGTCTCCCCTCCTCCTTACTATAGGGTTACTGCACCCCTGAAGTAAGGAGGAGACAGAATGTAGTGCTACTAGTGCTTTATTCGCATTCAAGGGAACTATGGAAATACCCGAGCGGCAACCAATAAAGCTTCTTTGAGTCCTGAATCTCACTCTTTCATCCTTAGTATATTCCCAGTGCCAAAGATGAGCTCTTCTGTCTTCTTTAAGCCGTCTCTGAGATTGGACCCATCAGGGTGTTGGACTGAAGTTTTTTTTTTCTTCTGGTCAAATCAGAAACTCCTCGACATTTCAATGGACAAATTGGTAAACCGCATTGAGTGGTAAACAGTATAAGTAATATGTGGCTATGGTTCAGAATAGTGATATGAATACATCAGCCACATTTACTATGACCTGTAATATGATAATGACTAGAGATGAGCAAACGTACTCGGTAAGGCCGATTTCGCAATCGAGCACCGCGATTTTCGAGTACTTCACTACTCGGGTGAAAAGTACTCGGGGGCGCTGTGGGTGAGCGGGGGGTTGCAGAGGGGAGTGGGGGGGGGGAGGGAGAGAGAGAGAGCTCCCACCTGTTCTGCGCTGCTACCCCTCGCTCCACCACGCCACGCCCCGCCCCCCTGGCGACCCCCGAATCTTTTCACCCGAGTGCTGAAGTACTCGAAAATCGCGGTGCTCGATTGCGAAATCGGCCTTACCGAGTACGTTCGCTCATCTCTAATAATGACTATTACAATAACTGGCACAAGCTCCCCGCACTTCAAATAATTCATAGATACATCAGTTTTTATGCACATTGGAAAACTTCCCTATTGTTATGGATTTTCTTGGAACTTACAAGTATTTGGTAGCTCTAGACCCCATAATCCTCATCATTACTTACACTACAGGCTTTCATGTATGCTTTTCCCAGTATCAGTTGATTGTTACGTCTGCAGCAGTCACACTATTCTCACCCCTCTTCCCATGTACAATATGTAGATGAAACTATGACTTACTCGATACACTCTATAGTCTTGTAATTATCCTGTGGGCGCTGTTTACGGACAGCATTTCCAAAATATGTCAATAAGCCACCAATGATGAGATCGCCATCCTGGTAAGGTTTTATCTTTATATCATTAAATTCTTTTATCTTGAGATCACAGAATGATTGTGTTACAGGAAGCCATGGGAGAACCAATATAATAAGGAGACTAAGCATCTCCTTGTAGGAATGGACTGGGATGCTGATGAAGAAGTAGATACTGTTATAAGTCATACATGATAAATCAAAGCAGCAAGAACAGCAGTGACACAGAGATCTCACAGGCTCAGTGAGATTATGGTGACTGCTATCATCTCCCCTCTTTTTATACAGTATGATGGGATATATTTTACATTGCCTGCTCTCATCGCACATCATTCGGGATCCGCTCCCCGGTGATTGTGCCCTGAACCATCTTTACATTAGAGAATTACAGATAAGATAAAGAAATAAAAATAACTATTGTTAGCCGTCCTTGTGTTATACAGATTTTAATGTCTAATTGCCCTTTCATCAGTATGCATGAGCCACGTGGGGTCTTATTGTAGTCATTTATGCTGAACTTATGCATTGATCTATATATTTTGTTAGCGCAATTTTCGCTATACTGTGTGTGCCAAATTAGATAAGAATAATGTGCAGGCCTGGAGAGCCTTTCAATTACCACACATCTGACCATCATGTGTCCCAAAGAGTCTGTATTTATTAACACACGTAAAGCTTAAATAAGTGTCAACACAGGAAGTTAGGTAATTTAGGATACAGTTACATTGTTTAGTGAGCTGATAGGTCATTCTCAGGGGGAGGTATTTGTGAGATAGCTTGTGATGTCATCCATCTGAGAGGAACTTCGGTGAGTACGCTCAGTTCATTCTTGAATTTGGTCTCATGAGAAGAACATCCTGTTTCTCCTCTCTGCTTGTCCAAGAAAAAGACATTCCTAGATAGGTTTTTGCCAGTTAGAACCAGTTTGACCAGTTTATGGACAGAAAGCACCCCCTTGTGGAGGTGGTGGGGGGGAAGTCGATGTTCCCTTCCCCCAGAGGTTTACATTATAGATAAAATATAGTATCTTTACAGTTGACAACAGAAAATACATACAAAATAGTGAACCTATCGGCCATCTCCCACAATAAATATATAAAGCTCTCACTGACTGACTGACTGACTCACTGGCCACTAATTCTCTAACTTTCCAGTCTTATACAAATGTGAAATTTGGCACAAATATTCTTTAGGTAATAATTAGGAAAAGTGCAAGGGTTGCAACCTTATCATTCAATTCTAAGTACAAAAGTAAGTGACCCCCTAAGTTATGTACGTAATCTAATTCTCTAACTTCTCAGTGTCGTACAAACTTGAAATTTGGCACAACCATTCTTTAGTTCCAAAACAGGAGTAGTTAAAGGATTGCAACTTGATTATTTATTTCTAAATGCAAAATTAACTGCCCCTCTGTAATGTAACTGATAACAACCTTTTGTACTGCACAAATTTGAAATTTGGCACCACCATTCTTTAGGTCGTAAATAGGAAAAGTGAAGGGGTCACAACTTGAGTATTCAATTCTAAGTGAAAAAGTATATTAGCCCCTATGTTATGTACCTAATCTAGTTCTCTAACTTCCCGATGTCGTAGAAACGTAAAATTTGACACAACCTTTGTTTAGGTCCTAAATAGAAAATGTAAAAGTGGTTGCTACTTGATTATTGAATTCTAAGTGCAAAAGTAAGTGACCCCCTATGTACTTAATAACACACATTGGTACTGCACAAATGTGAAATTTGGCATGACCATTCTTTAGGTTGTAAATAGGTAAAGTGAAGGGATTGCAAATTGATTACATAGTAACATAGTATATCAGGCTGAATGAAGACAATGTCCATCTAGTTCAGCCTGTTATAATTCCTACCTGAATGTAAGACCCAGAACAACAATCCGCTGGTCACCTAATGTCTAAATCCTGTAATAGCATAGCTCTTTAGAAAGAAGTCTAGTCCCCTTTAAAACTCCTCAATGGATTTTGCCTTCACCATGTCCTCAGGCAGAGAGTTCCACAGTCTCACTTCTATTACAGTAAAGAACCCCCTTCTGTATTGGTGTTGAAACCTGCTTTATTCTGGATGTAGCATATGCCCCCTTGTTACCGACACGGTCCTTGGTATAAACAGATCATAGGAGAGATCCTAATTAGAGATGAGCGAGCACCAAAATGCTCGGGTGCTCGTTACTTGAATCGAACTTTCCGCGATGCTCGAGGGTTCATTTCGAGTAACGAACCCCATTGAAGTCAATAAGCGACTCGAGCATTTTTGTATATCGCCGATGCTCGCTAAGGTTTTCATTTGTGAAAATCTGGGAAATTTAAGAAAGTGATGGGAACGACACAGAAACGGATAGGGCAGGCGAGTGGCTACATGTTGGGCTGCATCTCAAGTTCCCAGGTCCCACTATTAAGCCACAATAGCGGCAAGAGTGCCCCACCCCCTCCCAACAATTTTTACTTCTGAAAAATCCTCATTAGTAAGGCATACCTTAGCTAAGCACCACACTACCTCCAACAAAGCACAAGCACTGCCTGCATGACACTCCGCTGCCACTTCTCCTGGGTTACATGCTGCCCAATCCCCCCGCACGACCCAGTGTCCACAGCGCACACCAAAGTGTCCCTGCGCAGCCTTCAGCTGCCCTCATGCCACACGCTGGCCTCATAGCCACACCACGCTCATGTCTATTTATAAGTGCGTCTGCCATGAGGAGGAACCGGATGCACACACTGCAGAGGGTTGGCAGGGCCAGGCAGCGACCCTCTTTAAAAGGGGCGGGGTGATAGCCCACAATGCTGTACAGAAGCAATGAGAACTCCAATCCTGTGCCACCTCCATCAGGAGCTGCAAACGTGGGCATAGCAATGGGGAATCCATGTGCCACACAGTATTCATTCTGTCAAGGTATTGCATAGCTCAATCCACACTGCAAGGGAAAAGCCGTCAGCGCTCTGCCCTCTACCCAAATCAGTCAGTGCCTTTGTGCCAGACAGGTCAAACACCGCGATGGGAACTAAGTGTGCACCAACAGCATAGGGGGGTCCTAGGAAGCCCAAGACATGAACAAAAAATTGATCTGAGCGGCCAAACATGGCAGACTTGCACCACGCCCACGACATAGGCCTCGGCCCACAGCTTCAGCAATCGTAGGCAGGAAGCAGACTTTCACTGCACCCAGGACATAGGCCTCTGCACAAACCCTCAGCAATCGCGGGCCTACAGCGGACTCCTATGCTAGCGTAGCTGTGCACGTCTCATTAGCGCTGTATTGCTCCTGTAGTTTGTCCCAATGCAGTGCCCCAGATAGTAGAGCTAGCGTCAGATTAAATACAGGTGGGCTGTATTCGGCCCACACTGCATGCCCCAGTCAGACCGGGGTTTTTTATAAATAGTCACAGGCAGGTACAACTCCGCAATGGGAATTCCGTGTGCACCCACAGCATGGGTGGCTCCCTGGAACCCACCGGCTGTACATAAATGTATCCCATTGCAGTGCCCTGGACAGCAGAGCTAACGTCAGATTAAATGCAGGTGGGCTTCGGCCCACACTGCATGCCCCAGTCAGACCGGGGTTTTTTATAAATAGTCACAGGCAGGTACAACTCCGCAATGGGAATTCCGTGTGCACCGACAGCATGGGTGGCTCCCTGAAACCCGCCGGCTGTACATAAATGTATTAAATGCAGGTGGGCTTCGGCCCACACTGCATGCCCCAGTCACACTGGGTTTTTTTATAAGTAGACACAGGCAGGTACAACTCCCTATTGTGAAGTCCATGTGGACCGACAGCACGGGAGGGTCCCAGGAAGCCACCGGCGGTACATAAATATATCCCATTGCAATGCCCAGCACAGCTGAGGTAACGTCAGATTAAATGCAGGTGGGCTTCGGCCCACACTGCATTCCCCAGTCAGACCGGGGTTTTTAATACATAGACACAGGCAGGTACAACTCACTAATGTGAAGTCCGTGTGGACCGACAGCATGGGTGGCTCCCTGGAACCTACCGGTGGTACATAAATATATCCCATTGCAGTGCCCAGCACAGCTGAGGTAACGTCAGCTTTAATGCAGGTGGGCTTCGGCCCACACTGCATGCCCCAGTCAGACTGGGGTTCCTTATAATTAGACACATGCAGTTACAACTCCGTGTGGACCGTTTCCGAGCGCAAAGCGTCTGCCTTTATGCTTTGCAGGGAACTTCTCAAGAGGCATAGCAGAGGAATTGTGACTCTAATGATTGCAGCATCCCCGCTCACCATCTGGGTAGACTCCTCAAAGTTTCCAAGGACCTGGCAGATGTCTGCCAACCAGGCCCACTCTTCTGTAAAGAATTGAGGAGGCTGACTCCCACTACGCCGCCCATGTTGGAGTTGGTATTCCACTATAGCTCTACGCTGCTCATAGAGCCTCGCCAACATGTGGAGCGTGGAGTTCCACCGTGTGGGCATGTCGCACAGCAGTCGGTGCACTGGCAGGGTGGCAGCGTCTGTCTTGGACTTGCGGAAATGTGCACTGAGCCGGCGCACCTTTCCGAGCAGGTCTGACAAGCGTGGGTAGCTTTTCAGAAACCGCTGAACCACCAAATTAAAGACGTGGGCCAGGCATGGCACGTGCGTGAGGCTGCCGAGCTGCAGAGCCTCCACCAGGTTACGGCCGTTGTCACACACGATCATGCCTGGTTGGAGGCTCAGCGGCGAAAGCCAGCGGTCGGTCTGCTCTGTCAGACTCTGCAATAGTGTGTGGGCCGTGTGCCTCTTCTCTCCTAAGCTGAGTAGTTTCAGCACGGCCTGCTGACGCTTGCCCACCGCTGTGCTGCCACGCCGCGCGACACTGACTGCTGGCGACGTGCTGCTGCTGCTGACACATCTTGATTGCGAGACAGAGGTTGCGTAGGAGATGGAGGAGGAGGAGGATGGTGGTTTAGTGGAGGAAGCATATACCGCCGCAGATACCAGCACCGAGCTGGGGCCCGCAATTCTGGGGGTGGGTAGGACGTGAGCGGTCCCAGGCTCTGACTCGGTCCCAGCCTCCACTAAATTCACTCAATGTGCCGTCAGGGAGATATAGTGGCCCTGCCCGCCTGTGCTTGTCCACGTGTCCGTTGTTAAGTGGACCTTGGCAGTAACCGCGTTGGTGAGGGCGCGTACAATGTTGCGGGAGACGTGGTCGTGCAGCGGTGGGACGGCACATCGGGAAAAGTAGTGGCGACTGGGAACAGAGTAGCGCGGGGCCACCGCCACCATCATGTTTTTGAAAGCCTCCGTTTCCACAAGCCTATACGGCAGCATCTCCAGGCGGATCAATTTGGCTATGTGCACGTTTAACGCTTGAGCGTGCGGGTGCGTGGCGGCGTACTTGCGCTTGCGCTCAAACAGTTGCGCTAGCGACGGCTGGACGGTGCACTGAGAGACATTGCTGGATGGGGCCGAGGACAGCGGAGGTGAGGGTGTGGGTGCAGGCTGGGAGACGGTCGTGCATGTGTCCTGAGAGGGGTGTTGGATCTCAGTGGCAGGTTAGGGCACAGGGGGAGAGGCAGTGGTGCAAACCGGAGGCGGTGAACGGCCTTCGTCCCACCTTGTGGGGTGCTTGGCCATCATATGTCTGCGCATGCTGGTGGTGGTGAGGCTGGTGGTGGTGGCTCCACGGCTGATCTTAGCACGACAAACCTTGCACACCACAGTTCGTCGGTCGTCTGCACTCTCAGTGAAAAACTGCCACACCTTTGAGCACCTTGGCCTCTGCAGGGTGGCATGGCGCGAGGGGGCGCTTTGGGAAACCGTTGGTGGATTATTCGGTCTGGCCCGGCCTCTACCCCTGGACACCGCACTGCCTCTTCCAACCTGCCCTGCTGCTGCACTTGCCTCCCCCTCTGAAGACCTGTCCTCAGTAGGCTTAGCAAACCAGGTGGGGTCAGTCACCACATCGTCCAGCTGCTCTTTCTCCGAATCCTCTGTGCGCTCCTCCCTCGGACTTACTGAAATTACTACTACCTGAGTGATAGACAACTGTGTCTCATTGTCATCGTCCTCCTCACCCACTGAAAGCTCTTGAGACAGTTGCCGGAAGTCCCCAGCCCCATCCCCCGGACCCCGGGAACTTTCCAAAGGTTGGGCATCGGTCACGACAAACTCCTCCGGTGGGAGAAGAACCATTGCTGCCCATTCTGGGCAGGGGCCCGAGAACAGTTCCTGGGAGTCTGCCTGCTCCTCAGAATGTGTCATTGCAATGGAGTGAGGAGGCTGGGAGGAAGGAGGAGCAGCAGCCAGAGGATTCAGAGTTGCAGTAGTGGACGGCATAGAAGTCTGGGTGGTCGATAGATTGCTGGATGCACTTTCTGCCATCCACGACAGGACCTGCTCACACTGCTCATTTTCTAATAAAGGTCTACCGCGTGGACCCATTAATTGTGAGATGAATGTGGGGACGCCAGAAACTTGCCTCTCTCCTAATCCCGCAGCAGTTGGCTGCGATACACCTGGATCAGCAGCTCGGCCCGTGCCCACACCCTGACTTGGGCCTCCCCGTCCTCGCCCCCGTCCACGTCCTCCAGGCCTACCCCTACCCCTCAGCATGGTGTATTACGAGATTAGCAGAAACAGAACGCTGTAATTAAATGTGTTGCTTATTGGCCTGTGGTTGGAGGCTGACTTTGCGTACGTAACGCACTGCAGAGGCAGGAAACAATTATGCGCAAGGCTGGGTATTAATTCACCAACTACTACCCACAGCAGATACGCTGTAATCTGAAGGCACTGACAGACAGGCCAAATATTGTATATGTTTTAACTTTGTGGGAAAAACCACACTGCCTGTGACATACACTGTATTTCGATTGCCCTGTTGGAGGCTGACTTCGCGTACGTAACGCACTGCAGAGGCAGGAAACAATTATGCGCAAGGCTGGGTATTAATTCACCAACTACTACACCCAGCAGAGACGCTGTAAACGGAAGGCACTGACAGGCAGGCCAAATCTTGTATATTTTTTAACTTTGTGGGAACAACCACACTGCCTGTGATATGCACTGTATTTCGATTGCCCTGTTGGAGGCTGACTTCGCGTACGTAACGCACTGCAGAGGCAGGAGACAATTATGCGCAAGGCTGGGTATTAATTCACCAACTACTACACCCAGCAGAGACTGACAAGCAGGCCAAATCTTGTTTTTTTTTTAACTTTGTGGGTACAACCACACTGCCTATATAGCCAGTATACCTCTTTCACCTTTCCCACTGTCCCTGCCTCACCAGTCCTGCCCCTATACTCTGTAAAATGACTGCCGACTGAGGACACTATGGTCTGCATGCCCGATATACAAAAAAAAAAAAAATTGTGCAACACTGCTCCCAGCAGCCTCAACAGTACTGCACACGGTCAGATGTGGCCCTAAGAAGGACCGTTGGGGTTCTTGAAGACTAAAATAACACCTAACACTCTCCCTATAGCAGCTACTGCAAGATAGCACTTTCCCTGATCTCTGTCAGCATGCATCTGTGGCGAGCCGCGGGCGGGGCAGATTTTAATACTGGTGTGTCACCTGATCTCCCCAGCCACTCACTGCAGGGGGGTGGTATAGGGCTGGAACGTCACAGGAGGAAGTTGTAATGCCTTCCCTGTCTTTCTATTGACCAGAAAAGTGCACAAATTTCTCAGAGAAGAAAGTGAAAGTAACTCGAACATCGCGTGGTGCTCATCTCGAGTAACGAGCATCTCAAACGCCCTAATACTCGAACGAGTATCAAGCTCGGACGAGTATGCTCGCTCATCTCTATGTGAGACGTAAAAACGCCCGGCCAGCCCAATATAGTGCCGGCGTTTTTACGTCAGACCCAAAACATAGTTGTGGAACTATGCTTTGAGACGGACTACGTTGGCCGCTGCATAGGCTCCTATGGCTGCTAAACTCCCTCCTTCTGTTCTTCTCCCCTTCCCCTTGCAGGCTCGCTTCTCTTCCTCCCTGCTCGTTCTGTGCAATGGGAGGGGGCGGGGCTGATGGGGGGGGCTAAGCAGTGATCCAACCACCTCCTCCCATTGATGGCTATGGACAAGGAGCAGGGCACCCGCTAAGCACTTGCCCTCTCTCCTCTCCTCGTCCATAACCATCAATGGGAGGAGGTGGGGCGGACTGGCGCTTAGCCCCACCACACCCCGCCCCCCTCCCATTGCACAGAACAAGCTGGGAGGAAGAGAGGCGAGCCTGCACGGGGAAGGGGAGGGGAAATGGGAGATGGCCTGGTGAGGTCGGCAAATTTGCGCCGGCCTCACCAGGCCATATGAATGGGCACACAAATGTTTGATTTGTGCACCCGTTCACCAGTTTTTTCGCCCCCAACGTAGCGAATATCGACTGGCCGTGAAAACGGCCAGCCGATATCCGCTCGTGTGAAAGCAGCCTTAACCAGCATTGAACTAGAAAGGGTGAAAAGGGATGACAGCATCTAAGGATATGGATAACATGGTATGGGGATGAAGTCAATGTTATTTTACAGCATATAGACTTACCCCACTGTTTTAAAAAAACAGACTGTTGCAGAGAAGACATATTACAACGTGGAATGATTAAAGCAAATTTATTTACAAGGGCGCTGCCATTCCCAGATCTAATATGCTGAACTTGTTACATAATGCAACTCAAAGCCAAAGCCAGGCAAAAAAAAAAAAAATTTATATATATATATATATATATATATATATATATATATATATATATATATATATATATATATATATATATATATATATATATATATATATATATATATATATATAAATAAGGGTGAAAGCCCTCACTGACTGACTGACTGACTCAACCGCTGACTGACTGACGCCTACTAAATACATAAAATTTCCCATGTAAAGAACACATTAACACCTGTATCAAAAAACTCAGGCGAAGCCAGGTATATCAGCTTGTACATATAGAAATATTATATGATGTTCGTATATAAATTCTAGTCACTGTATCACTCCAATGTGGGAAATGAATAACTGCTGTGTCAGGAGAATTTTGATAAATTATAGGGTGGGACCATCACTACTTCAGCAATGGGCTGATGAGCTGTACTTAAGGGTGGGACCACCTGCACTACTACAGAGAGGAGGGAGAGGTTGGCAATATATGATAGGTGGATTAGCACCGGTCACTTTTCTGGAAGTGGGTGGTTTGACGAGATATGTACACGCTGTACTACTCTATTATCAGTGGGTAATATTTTGTCATTACTGTCTTTTCCCCAGCAAATCAGTTTTTCTATTCATTTCAGAATTGAACAAAATAATATAACATTTTGGGAAAAACACACAACCTAAAAGTCCAGCGCTGGATGCCATTACTGCAAATATCTCCACCAACACCATATATTTCCCTCTGGTGCTCAGATAAGCCAGGATCATGGAGATCCAGACACTGCAGAATAGCAGCATGCTGAAAGTGATGTACTTGGCCTCATTAAAACTGTCCGGTAATGTCTTCACCATGAAAGCCAGAACAAAGCTCACCACTGCCAGGAGTCCCATATAACCCAACATGAAGTAGAAGCAGATATTTGATCCTTCATTACACTGAATGATGATCTTCCCAGGATAAGACTGAGTGTCCAGTTCCTGGAATGGGGGAGAAATAGACAACCAGATAACACAGGTGACAACTTGTATAGATGAACACAACAACACTGTGGTATAGGGTAGTTTCACACTCAACAATTTTCTCCAGGGGCTTCCAGGCTTGGTGGACTTAAAAACAACACAAACCATAACAGTCTTGGCGAGAAGTGAAGAGATGGCTACTGAGAAAAAAATCCCAAAACTGGTTTCACGTAATCCACACGTTAAGTCACTGGGACAACCAAGAAACAAAAAGATGGAGAGGAAGCTGAGGATGATGGAGACCAGGAGGAGATAACTCAGGTTCCGGTTATTAGCTTTAACAATAGGAGTATTTCGGTAGGAGATAAATATTCCAAATATGAAGGCAGTCACAAGACATCCGAAGACTGAGACGCCAGAAAATACAGAAGCCATTGTATCATTCTGGTAAGAGATGAATTCCAGGACTTTGGGCAGGCATCGGTCTCTCTTCTCATTTGTCCATTCATCACTTTGGCATTTATTACAGTTCTCAGCATCTGTAGGAATATTTTATAACACATTAAATGTTACATCTATCATATCAATCCAAGGGGTCCTTTACACGGGCGTAGGTGTTTTTACGTGCGCCCACCGGCGCTGCAAAAATGCGTGAGGGGGTGCACAGATCTGCCGTTTGTGCGCTCCTTCAGATGGCCCGGGACCAGTGCACATACGTCGAAGCTGGATTGCCGTCAGGCAAGGGAAGACAGTTTAGCTCAGCTAAACTGCCATCGCCTTTTCCACGCCCTTGCTGGCTTTCTGCTAGAGAGGGGGGCGGGACGGGATGAGAGCTACCGTACTAAGCTTTTGCCCCCTATCCATCCCTTGCCGGCTGTTTGGAATTGGAGGGGGCAGGACTGGACGGAACTTAGCAACTAGTCCCCCTCCCATTGAAAACAGCCAAAATGCACTATCTTTGCCGGCTGGGCACTTTAACTGGCGGAGAATTGAACATGAAAATGGTGGCCAATATATGCTTATGTGAATAAAGCCTAACAATGCTGAAACTACCATTCCACAGGAGAACAACTGCTTTGGGGTTGTGACGTCTTTGGTGAGGAAGTGGACCCCATTAAAACTATTAGAGCTTGTTTCTGCTGTTAGCGGTCTGTCTTTGAATAAAAGCAATCAGCTGATTAGCCGTAGCAAAGGGCACCAACATTTTCAAGATACCTGGGTGTAGCTAAGGGCTCTGGGGGTCAGATGCAAAAGTTGAGCTCGGGCCCTCTCCTCTTCCTGTAGCCATACCTACCTCAACCGTGCTGCGTGCAGCTGCACAACAAATTTAAATACATGATCTAATCATATGGCATAAGCTTTCCCAACATGACTCATTTCCTGAGCAGCTTAAAAAGTTATTTGCAGCCCTTCAGGCTGTTTTCATGTTTTTTGTTGCATTTTTGAACCGCAATTAAAAAACACAACAAAAAACGGCATGCAATATTCAAAAACTACATACATTTTTAAGAAACTGCATACACTATTAGAAACTGCATGTGAACTTAAACCATACCGCATGCAGGTTTTCGATGCAGTTTTTAATTGTGTAGAAACCCAAGTTATACTAGCATGGTCCATATCTCTGTATAAAGGGAGGAGCATGACTTATACCAGTTGTGCATATATAATTATATATGGGAGATATATGGGAGATACCCAGGTTATAAGATGACAATTAGTAAGTGACAATGGGGGCAGAACTGTGAAATCTGGAAGCCCCTAGCCTCAGACTGGCACATGGGTGGTGAATATGGATTCAGTTGTTCTATCTCAGCAACAAAGGCAGCTGAGCAGTTCGGCAACTGTATCCACGACTAAGCAGCCCTATTTAAGACCCACTCTATTCACCCCCACATGGGGAGGGGGCTAGTGAAGGTGCCCTAAACATAGTCTGCCTCTCTCTTCCCTGACTAGAGTACCACATTCAGAGGGGTCACCACCTTGTGGTCGTATAAGAAAAGTGAACTTTGGATCATGGAACATTCAAACACTATTGGACAATGTGGACAATAAATGCCCTGAGCACAGAACTGCTATTGTAGCAAGGGAACAGAGGTAATTTAACATCGATATAGCAGGTTTCAGGGGGCCCGAGATCAGGAGAGGGACAGCTGAATGAAGAAAAAGGACGCTACACCTTCTTTTGCGAGGGTCTGCCTGAACAAAAACAAAGAATACACAGAGTTGGCTTTGCAGTTAAAAACGACCTGGTGAAGTGTCTGTCTGAAACACCCATCGACATCAATGAACGACTCTAGACTAGACACTCCAAATTAACCTTGCCAAAAGCCAACATGCAGCTATCATAAGTGCCTATGCACCAACATTAGATGCTGACAAAGACATCAGGGAAAAATTTTACTGTCAACTGGACACCATTTCATTCCGCCGAGGACGTCGGCCTCTGCACACGCCCTCAGCAATCGTGGGCATAAAGCGGATTCCGATGCTAGTACAGCAGTGAAAGTCTCATTAATGCAGTAACACTCCTCTTGTTTTGCCCAAACCAGTATCTCAGATAACTGTGGTAACGCGAGAGAAAATACATTTTGCCCAGTGCTGATCCCCTGACCCCAAGCAGGAGGAGGAGGTGGCATTTTAAGGCCAAAAAATCATGACCAGGACCCGCTATAGTCTGTGTGGGAAGTATGTGAGCGGGCCCTGGGTCAGACTTGGTCCCAGCCTTCACCTTGTGTGAGCCGAGATGCCCTGAGTTACATAGCAATGGGAAATCCATGTGTCCCCACACAGATAGCTCAATACCGCAGGGGGTAGTCTTTGAGTTCCTTGGGCTCGCCTATGCTGTCAGTGCACAAAGATGGTATTACACAGGAAGAAATCAGAGTGCCCAAAAATGGGAGAGTTTCACCCCGCCAAGGACCTTGGCCTTGGCCCACATTTCTGCCTTAGTCAGTCAGTGTATTTGTGCTAGATAGTTAAAACACCGCAATGGGATGTCTTTCTGCACCCATAGTATAGGCAGGCCCCTATAACATTCCTGTAGCAAAGTATAGGCAGACCCCAGTAACATTTCTGTAGCAGAAGTATAGGCAGACCCTAGTAACATGTCTGTAGTAGTAGTATAGGCAGACCCCAGTTACATTTCTGTAGTAAAAGTATAGGCAGACCCCTGTAACATTTCTGTAGTAAAAGTATAGGCAGACCCCAGTAACATTTCTGTAGTAAAAGTATAGGCAGACCCCTGTAACATTTCTGTGGTAAAAGTATAGGCAGACCCCATGTAACATTTATGTAGCCAGAGTATAGGCAGACCCCTGTAACATTTATGTAGCAGAAGTATAGGTAGACCCCCTGTAGCATTTCTGTAGTAGAAGTATAGGCAGACCCCTGTAGCATTTCTGTTGCAGAAGTATAGGCAGACCCCAGTAACATTTCTGTAGTAAAAGTATAGGCAGACCCCTGTAACATTTCTGTAGTAAAAGTATAAGAAGACCCCAGTAACATTTATGTAGTAAAAGTATAGGCAGATCCCTGTAACATTTCTGCAGCAGAAGTATAGGCAGACCCCTGTAACATTTCTGTAGCAGAAGTATAGGCAAACCCCTGTAACATTTCTGTAGTAAACGTATAGGTAGACCCCTGTAACATTTCTGTAGCAGAAGTATGGGCAGACCCCTATAACATTTATGTTGCAGAAGTATCGGCAGACCCCAGTAACATTTCTGTAGTAAAAGTATAGGTAGACCCCTGTAACATTTCTGTAGTAAAAGTATAGGCAGACCCCTGTATCATTTCTGTAGTAAACTTATAGGCAGACCCCTGTAACATTTCTATAGTAAAAGTATAGGCAGACCCCTGTAACATTTCTGTAGCAAGAGTATAGGCGAACCCCTGAAACATTGGTGTACCATGAGTGTAGGCGAAAGCTGGAAAAAGATAAGTTAGATAACAGTATAGGCGAGGGCCAGAAAAATTGGTGTACCAAGAGTACAAGTGTACCCCTGAAAAATTACTCCACCGCGAGGGCAGGTGAAACCTATAAACATTTTTTAAAGATACAGCTCGCTGCTACCTAATTTGTAACAGACCCTGGAGGCAGCCCTGTGAAAAAAATTGGTTTCTGTTAAAGTATCAATACTTTTGAAACTTTGAAAAATTGTAAAAAAATTATAAGCAGAGCCTTTTGGGCCACAGAAAAATTGGCACTTCAGCGTGATGACGTGCTGCTTTATTTTTGTAACCCAATAGTTGTATGGAGCAGATACATCACAGAGGACGGTGGTACGATCGGCTACGTATTCCCTCACCATTTTTTTACAGTGCTTCCTCCGACTCAGGCTTGACTAGGGAGTGGTGACACAGTCTTGCTGGGGAGCCATAAAGCTGGCAAAGGCCTTGGAGAGGGTTCCCCTGCCTGCGCTGGACATGCTGCCTGATCCCCGCACCTCCCCTGCTAGTTGGCACTCAGAACTTCTTCTTCTGCCACTAGCGCTGTCAGATGGGATGTTTAGAATCACTTTTTCCACCAGGGCCCTGTGGTATTAGATCACTCTTCGACCACTTTCCTTTTCGGGAATGAGAGTGGAAAGGTTATACCTTGGGTCGAGAAGGGTGTACACCCAGTAATCTGTGTTGGCCAGAATGCGTCTAACGCGAGGGTCACGAGAAAGGCAGCCTAACGTGAAGTCAGCCATGTGTGCCAGGGTGCCAGCACGCAACACATCGCTGTCCTCACTAGGAAGATCACTTTAAAGATCCTCCTCCTCCTCCTACTCCTCTTCAGCCCATACACGCTGAACAGATGAGAGGCATGCAGCATGGGTACCCTCTGCAGTGTGCCCAGCTGTCTCTTCCCCTTCCTCCTCCTCTTCCTCCTCCAAAATGTGCTGAGATATAGACATGAGGGTGGTCTGGCTATCAAGCGAAATACTGTCATCCCCCATCTCCTGTTCCAACCGCAAAGCGTTGGCCTTTATGCTTTGCAGCGAACTTCTCAGCAGGCAAAGCAGCGGGATGGTAACTCTAATGATTGCCACATCACTGCTCACCATTTGGGTTGACTCCTCAAAGTTTCCGAGGACCTGGCAGATGTCTGCCATCCAGGCCCACTCCTCAGTAAAGAATTGGGGAGGCTGATTACCACTACGCCGCCCATGTTGCAGCTGGTATTCCACTATTGCTCTACGCTGCTCGTACAGCCTGGCAAACATGTGCAGCGTAGAATTCCAGCGTGTGGGCACGTCGCACAGCGGTCGGTGCTCTGGCAGCTGAAACCGATGTTGCAGGGTCCTCAGGGTGGCAGCGTCCATGGTGGACTTGCGGGAATCTACGCAGATGCAGTGCACCTTGCCGAGCAGGTCAGACAAGTTGGGGTAGTTTTAAAGAAACCGCTGAACCACCAAATTGAAGACGTGGGCCAGGCATGGCACATTTGTGAGGCTGCCGAGCTGCAGAGCCGCCACCAGGTTACGGTCGTTGTCACACACGACCATGCCCGGTTGGAGGCTCAGCCGCGAAAGCCAGAGGTCGGTCTGCTCTGTCAGACCCTGTAACAGTTCAGGGGCCGTGTGCCTCTTGTCATCTAAGCTGAGTAGCTTCAGCACGGCCTGCTGACGCTTGCCCACCGCTGTGCTGCCTCGCCGCGTGATACCGACTGCTGGCGACGTGCTCACACTTTTTAATTGAAAGGTAGAGGTGGCAGAGGAGGAGGAGGAGGGGGAGGGTTTGGAGGAGGTAGCATAAAAGACTGCAGATACCAGCACCGAGGTAGGACGTGAGTGGTCCCAGGCTCTGACTCGGTCCCAGCCTTCATTAAATTCACCCAATGTGCCGTCAGGGAGATATAGTGGCCCTGCCCGCTAGTACTTGTCCACGTGTCCATGGTTAAGTGGACCTTCCCAGTAATCGCGTTGGTGAGAGCACGATTTATGTTGTGGGAGACGTGCTGGTGTAGGGCTGGGACGGCACACTGGGAAAAATAGTGGCAACTGGGGACCGAGTAGCGCAGGACCGACGCAACCCCCATGTTTTTGAAAGCTTCCATTTCCACAAGCCTGTACGGCAGCATCTCCAGGCTGATTAATTTGGCAATCTGCACATTTAAAGCTTGTGCAAGCGTTGTGTGTGGCAGCGTATTTGCGCTTTCGCTCCAACGCTTGTGTTAGCCACAGCTGACCGCTGTGCTGAGAGACATTGCTGTATCGTGTGGAGGACAGTGGAGGTAAGGGTGTGGGTGCTGGCCGGGAAGCGCTCGTGCCTGTGTCCTGGGAGGGGAATTGGATTTTTGTAGCAGGTTGGGGCACAGGGGAAGAGGCAGTGGTGTGACGCGGAGGCGGTGAACGGCCTTCGTCCCTCCTTGTGGGGTGCTTGGCCATCATATGCCTGCACATGCTGGTGGTGGTGAGGCTGGTAGTGGTGGCTACCTGGCTGATCTTGGTGCGACACAGGTTGCACACCACTGTTTGTCGGTCGTCCGCGCTCTCACTGAAAAACATCCACACCTTTGAACACCTAGTCCTCTGAACGGAGGTTTGCCGCGAGGTGGTCCTTTGGGAAACAGTTGGGGGATTATTCGCTCTGGCCCTGCCTCTCCCCCTGGCCACCTCCCTGCCTCTTCCAACCTGTCCTGCTGCTACACTTGTCTACCCCTCTGAAGCTCTGTCCTCAGTAGGCTTAGCAAACCAGGTGGGGTCAGTCCCTCGGACTTATTGCCCTTACTACTACCTCACTGACAGACAACTGTGTCTCATCATCCTCCTCACGCACAAAAAGCTCTTGAGACAACTGCCGGAAGTCACCAGCCTCATCACCCAGACTCCGGAAACTTTCCAAAGGTTGGGCATCGGTCACGACAAACTCCTCAGATGGGAGAGGAACCATTTTTTTCCACTCATGGCAGGGACCAGAGAGCAGTTACTGGGAGTCTGTCTGCTCAGAATATGTCATTTTCATGGAGTGAGGAAGCTGGGAGGAAGGAGGAGCAGCAGCTAGAGGATTCAGAGTTGCAGTCCCTAAGCCGGGAGTAGTGGACGGCATAGAAGACTGGGTGGTCGATACATTGCTGGATGCATTTTCTGCCATCCACGACAGAACCTGCTCACACTGCTCTGTTTGTAATAAAGGTCTACCACGCGGACCCATAAATTGGGATATGAAGCTCGGAACCCCTGAAACTTGCCTCTCTCCTAATCCCGCAGCAGCCGGCTGTGATTCACCTGGACCAGGAACTCGGCCTGGGCCCACATCCTCGCTTGGACGTCCGCGTCCACGTCCTTGACCCTTACCCCTACTCCTCATCATGGGGATTAAGAATAGAGCAGGGCCCAAATAAATTACTCCACTGTACAGCACTGACAACTGTGGCTTAATTCACCGCACACAGAGACTTGTAAATAGCGGAGGCTCTATGCTGTGACTTGAAAAAAGTAACCCTCTGTCTTGCGCTGATACTTAGGGGTAATTTACCGCTCGCAGAGACTTGTAGATAATAGAGGTTGTGTGGTGTGGGAGAAGACTCTGAAGCCAGTGGATAGTGCTGGTAACTGCGGCTATCTCAACCACACCAAGGAAAGGGTATTGTGAGACGCTGTGCACAGCGGTAGAGCTGAAATACTTTGCAGTGGCCCCAGTAATATTACAGTACTGTTTAGCGGTGAGACCTCTGTCTAATTCACTGCAGACAGAGAACGGTATAAATGAGGTAGTTAGCCACCGGTTAGGAATTATTTGAGTGCACTTTCACGGTGAGAGCGGTATTGTACGGCACTGCAGCCTGAAAAAACTATTACTGAAAGGTTGCAAGCAGGCCTAGCTGCGTAACACAAAAATGGAAGCACTACAACTCTCAGCAGGCCCCAACTAAAATGCACACGGTCAGATGTTGCCCAACGAAGGAGCTTTGGGGTTTTTGCATGGATGATATGGACTGCATAGTGTGTATAACATTGCCTATAGAAGTGGCTGTGTCCCAACGCTCTATGTGTAATTCACTGCAGACAGAGAACGGTATAAATGAAGTAGTTCGCAGCAGGCTAGGAATTATTTGAGTGCACTTTCACGGTGAGAGTGGTATTGTACGGCCCTGCAGCCAGAAAAAAGTATCACTGAAAGGCTGCAAACAGGCCTAGCTGAGTAGTACAAAAATGGAAGCACTACAACTCCCAGCAGGCCCCAACTGAAATGCACACGGTCAGATTTCGCCCAACGAAGGAGCTTTCGGGTTTTTGAAGACAGGATCCTACTCTAACATTTTCCCTATATCAGCAGCAGCACTTTCCCTATACTCTGTATAATACACTGCAGACTGAGAAATGGCCTGCACAGCCCGAGATGAAAAAAAAATGGTGCACTACTGCTCCCAGCCAGCCACAATAGTAATGCACACGGTCAGATGTAGCCCTACGAAGGGCCATTGTGGTTCTTGAAGACAGGACCTACGCTAACACTTTCCCTATATCAGCAGCAGCACTTTCCCTAATCTCTCCCAGTGTGTGTCTGAGGCGAGCAGCGGGCGGGACCGCTTTAAGTACTCGGCGGTCACTTGATCTCGCCAGCCACTCACTGCTTGGGGGTGGGATAGGGCTGGCACGTCACAGGAGGAAGTGGTAATGCCTTCCCCGCATGTCTATTGGCTAGAAAATGGCGCTAAACATGCGGGGAAGGAAATGGAATTGACTCGAGTACCGCATAGTGTTCGACTCGAATAACAAGTATCTCGAGTACCCTAATGCTCGAACGAGCATCAAGCTCGGACAAGTGTGCTCGCTCATCTCTACTGAAGACCTTTACGCATCTAATTTCACCCCACTTATTGCAAAAGTGAAGAATATCCTACGCTGTTACGATTTACCCTTTATTTCAGAAAAATATCCTGAAGTCTTATGTTCTCCCCACAATTCTGTATACAATTCGCATGCTTCCCATATATCTCCCCACAAGTCTCTTCAAAACTCTCAGGTCGACTTTCTCCGGATACATTTGGAGACATAGGAGACCAAGGTTGGCTTATAGCCTGATGATAAAGAGAGGCTTGGAGGGCGGAATAGGCCTGCCATTCGTTTATGACCTTTATTTAGTCTCCCAACTTGGCTACTGGATGAAACTGGTCAAGCCTGTGAAAGATAGGCTCCTGTGTCTTCTAGCTGAAAAATCATGCAGAGTCACTCTCCTTGAGGACCTGTGGTTTCCAAAAAAAACATTTATAGATCTGTAGGATTTATCCCTCTTTTGAGGGAATCCTGCGAGGCCTGGGACAGGTTGAGAGAGGACCTAGCACCTAAACCATCCCTGATCACCCCTTTGCGCATGCTTTACAAACTCATGGGCAGTGCATCGGACACCTGCACAGCAAGCTTGTGGTCAGTGTTTGCAGATAGGACTATTAAAGACCTACAACTGCTAGTACATAAGAGCCCGCTGACTGCTTTTCAATCCCTTGTGTCAACTCAAGCTCTCTCTTTCCTACAGTCAGCTCATGTGACCAGAGTGTTTGGGGATTTTCTGGGGACATACAAGTCCACTAGACCCCTCTCCCTAGTCAGTGTTATCTGGGGTCCTCTAGGCGGATGTGTACGCGTACAACCGCCCCTTTTTCTTCTCCTCTCTTTCAGCTCTTCCTTCTCTTTTCAGTTCTTTCCTTGTCCCCCTCTCCCCTCTTCCCTCCAACCCTCTCCCCTTCACCCACTCTGTATTATTTATTTTCAGCACTACTGTTTCTCCTTAGTTCTGTTTCAGGCTGTGTAATACAATTTAGTCCTCTGTCAACAGGATTTAGTATACACATACTCAATTCTATGAATGGGGATCTGTTTCATTCTGGGTTCACCACAGTCTTAGTTGTGTGTCCTATTTTTTCACCATTTGGTGATATCATTACACTGTCAGTCTGTTTCTCATTACGATGTGCATGTTCTAATGTATCTAATGAAAAACTTAAATAAAAATCTGATTAAAAAAAAATCATATACATAAAAATTGCATTATTTAATGTGGTTAGGGTATTGATTATAGGTATGTATATCTTTGATAGCAAATGTATTTTGCGTGTTGTTGCCATTTTTGGTTTCTGCTTCTACTGTATGTTGTAGCCATGGTTTAACATGCACCTATATATTTGTATTGGGATATATTTCAATTGGGTAGTGCTGACCTATTTTATCTTTTTTGTCAAAAATGATAACGAGTTCCAACAACTAATCGATAAGAAAAGGAAAGCCTTCCAAATATGGCAAAGTCACACCAACTGTGTTACTACATGCAAAAGCTGAGGTCCAAAATATGACCAGAGAACTTAAGAACATCTGGTGGACAAAAAAAGGCTGAAGAAATCCTACATTTTGCAAATATTCCTGATGTATGGGATTTCTTTAAAACAACAAAGGTCACCCATGGTCCAGCAAATCATGGAATCCACCCCTGCATTCATTGGATGGAACCAAGCTTCTAAATGACAAAAAAAAAAAAATCAATTGCACTACATTGGAACTTTTCACTAACCTCCAGTCTATCATTCAGGCCGGTAGTGCTACCTCTCACTCTATCTGTTTATTATTTTGTTGTATTTCTGGAAACACTCTGGAGGAATATTGATTTAGGGCTAATAGACTTAGTTACCGGTCATCTGGCCGTGTCATTAGTAACTTATAGTGATCAAGACATAGATATTAGATCTTGATCCTATAGAACTATGACCTGTGCTTTTCTGGGATTATGTGCCAGTTATAGGTCTCCCAGTTACTGTTAACACCAGTTTACTCAATCCTGATTTTGCAGAACTGGGACCTGTGCTGCTCTGGGTCTACGTGCCTAGATTGTGTCAGATACAGGTTCCCCAGCCACTGCTAACATGAGTTTATTCAGTTCTGGTGGTGACAGTTATAAGTCTCCAGTTAACCTATCGAGTCCTGGTGATTGCTCTTATTAGCTTATATGTAATTACCAAAAGTCACCTCAGCTCTATCCCCCTAGTTTTGAGCTGTCAATATCGTGACCTAACATTGACATCACTACTTTAAGGTTCCTGATGAAATGTCGACATCAGACATAGAAACATGTTGAACCAAAATTAAGAACCATTCATGAGGTGCTATTAACCAACCATAGCACTGGAAGCAGAACTAAGAATCACTTATGCGATGCGATTAACCAACCATAGCACTGCGGATAGGCCTCCCCTGTATTTTCACTGGGCAATCCTTTATCCTTAAGTTTAAGGGGGAATGTTCGTTCAACTTATTGGCCAAATGAATAGTTTTCCAAAAAAATCTAGAATCATTTAAAATGATGTAGGATAGTCAAGCACTCTCAATTAGTCCCTCCTGAGCTTGAATTAGGCAACTCTTTATCTTGTCTGTGGGGGAGATTCTTCAATTAATCATCATTTTGAGTGTCACGGCATCCCACCATACCATCTCCCCAATTACTCTGCAGTTGATGGTTGAGGAAAATCTTCCTCGGCCAATACATCTAGCAGAGCTCTTATTAATCTCTGCGGTGATACTGACAGTTCCAATTAGGAATATCGACTTTCTCATATAGCCTTGACAGACATAGCTCTTAATCTAAGAGCAATCTATTTCATACATCTAGCCTAATAATACTTGAAATCTGTTCAAGATCCTTGGAGTCACTTAACTTCAAAGAATCCATACGCTATGAGAGATTCTATGTGTGTGATATTTGTGAGTTTGTTTGTGTAGGCCCGTGAGATTTTAAATAGTATTAATAAAGTATTCTAGTTTTAATGTGTCTATTACTGTGAGGCACTACATTGGAAAGAGCACTATCATAACCTCCTTAACTGCAGTTCTAATGTGGCTAAAGAGGCTCTCTTACAAATCCTGCAACAAGTCAGGGATGAGCTTGCAGCACTGCCTAGCTTGAGGAAAGTCAGCAAAGCCATCAGCAAATTAAAAAATAACAAAGCCAGCTGACCTGATGGGATCCCTGTTGAAATCTCTAAAGAGGGTGGACCTGAGCTGACACAATAACTCCATCAGCTGATTGAAAAAGTGTGAGTGACCAAGAAAATCCCGGCAGACTTTAACGATGCCATTATCATCACCCTTTTTAATAAGGGTGAAAGAACAGGCTGTGGGAACTATCGAGGTATCTCCCTTCTAACTTTTGCTTGAAAAATTCTTCCAAGAATCCTTGCAAACCGACTTCTACCCATTTTAGAAGACATCCTTCCGGAATCCCAAAATGTCTTCCACCCTTCCAGGGGAACAGTGGGTATGATCTTCACAACACGACAGCTCCAAGAAAAATGCAGGAAACAAAATCAACCACTGTACATGGCTTTCATTGACCTTGCAAAGGCATTCAACTCAGTGAATCACAATGCTCTTTGGACCATCCTCCAAAATCAGATGCACTAATAAATTTGTAAACATCCTGCGGCTCCTCATGATGGCAACGGTCTTGGAAAGCAGTGTCTGCCAAAGTGACCTATTTAGGGTGGAGTCAGGGGTCAAACAGTGTTATCTTATTGTTCTAACTTTATTTTCCATCTTCATAACTATGATACTGCCCTTTATTGATGGGAAGCTTCCCACTGGTGTGGAAATCATCTATTGGACAGATGGCAAACTATTTAACCTTAACAAACTAGAAGCCAAATCCAAGGTCACAACAACGTCTCTTACAGAACTCCAATATGTTCATTCAGAATTATCTACAAGCAAGTTCAAACAGCCAACCAAAGTGCTTTATCAGAGGACGCCAACTAATGCTTCTGTAATGCCAGAAATACAGCTTAATGGTGTAATGCTGGAAAATGTTGACCATTTGCACTACCTTGGCAGCCACCTCTCCACAAAAGCTAACATCGACGCCAAAATGCATTATCGTCTTAGCTCTGCGAGTGCAGCTTTCTTCGAATGAAGCAAAGAATGTTTGAGGATCGAGACATCCATAGGGATACCAATATGCTTGTTCATAAAGATATTGTTCTCCCAAACCTGTTATATGCCTGAAAAATAGGATCATCTACAAACATCAGTCTCAACTTCTGGAATGATTCAATCAGCATTGCCTTTGAAAAATCCTGCAAAGCTCTTGGGAAGACAGGCGGACAAATGTCAGCATTCTGGAAGAAGCAAAGACTACCAGCATTGAAGTGATGATCCTTTGCCATCAACTTTGCTGGACTGGTCACATTGTGCGAATACCCAATTACGGTTTCCCAAAGCAATTAGTATACTCTCAACTCAAGAATGGAAAACAGAATGTTGGTGGACAGCAAAAGTTATTTAAAGATGGGCTTAAGGTAACCTTAAAAACTGTGGCATGGACATTAAGAACTGGGAAGCCCTGGCCCTCAAGCATTCAATTCGGGGGTCAGGCAATACCAACAGCACTATAAATTTCAAAGAGGCACAAATGTAGGGAGCGAAAGGGAGAAACATATCAAGAGGAAAGCACATCAAACCAATCCTTCTCGGGGCCGTCTTCCACTTGGAAACCGATGTCCCCTCTGCAAAACAACCTGCAGATCAAAAATGGGTCTCTATAGTCATCTACAGACCCACCGCAAAGCCCTCATACTTGGAAGACAATCATGCTCGGTCACGGGTGATAGCCTATGATGATGACATACAGGAGATACCCAGGTTATACCAGCATGCTCCATATCACTATATGCAGGGAGATTTATAGCTTATACCAGCTCTACATATTAAATTTAAGGGATATCCAGGTTATATCAGCATGGTCTATATTGTTGTATACAAGATATCCTCATCTTATACTATAGTATCTGATATCTGCATAGCAAAGAATTAATACAGGTAAAATGGTGGTTGCCATAAAATTGAACACAAAAATATTCCCTTTTTAAGGGCTAGGAAATGAGACAGCAGCTTGTATGAAAAACGTTTACTAAGCCTGGTCTGAATGTGTATCAATACAAATAAACAAGCTATATTTCCTGAAGAAACTTCCTTGCTGTTTTGGAATCCCACTACAACACAAGTATGGTCCACATCACAATGTACAGAGAGATGTGCATATTATATAGATGTGGGACGGGAGGAGATGGTCAGGTCCCAGGTTGGTCTGGGCTGCTAGGCTGTGGCGGTCATCACAGGAAACCTTCAAAGGTTTAGGAGTGTTCTCAAGGGTAAGGGATCCAGTGCTGGTCTGTGGCAGCCTCTGATGGGCTCGTTCAGGACACATGTACACCTGTCTGCCTTACTGGAGTGGGGCTCACCTGAGCACAGGGGCGCTCTGTCGTAGTGGGGGTGATACAAGCTGTTGGGGCTTGCCTGGTCCTTGCGGTGGAAGGTGGGAGCTCCCCTGAGCATATGGGTGTCTGGTACTGGCTGTCAGGCATCTGCGCTGGTGAGCTGCTGTAGATGGATGAGCTTTGGGTGGAGAGTAGTGGGCCAGTAGTGAGTGAATGACGGGTGGTGTCGCCATGAAGAGAAACTCACCACCGGCTGATGGAGACTCTCGTTGTCTGATGGAGGTTTCCCGGGTGTTCCCTGGTGCTGGGGATGTTGGAAAAGGATTCATGTGAATTCTGGGGATTCCCTTTGGTCACTGGAGCTCCGCAAGAATTGCCAGGAAGGACTCGCTACCGGCTGCTGGAGGTTCCCTGTGTGATTCAACTCTTAACCTCCCTGTCTCCACGTTAGGTCTTTGTCAGGCCCAAACTTGGGAAACCGGAACAAAGACAAAAGCAGAGATACCAACAGAACTTAGACTGCAACTCAGACAGAACTGAGAACAGAGAGACAGATTACATACTCACCGATCGCGAGGGGCAAGATAGACTTCTCTTGCGGTCCCTACTCTAACGAGACAACTCAAATAGCCCCAGGATTCCTGCCTGCAAGCAGGACGATCATTCCTGGTGCTATAGTAGGGTGTTAGTATTATTGCTGAGACTATTGTGCAGTGTCATTATTATTGCTGGTGCTACAGTGGGGAATCACTATTATTGATGGGGCTACTGTTGTGGGTCACTGTTACTGCTGGGGCTACTGTGGACTGTCACTTTTACTGCTACAGCCACAGTTTGGTGTTAATATTATTGCTGGGGCTACAGTGAGATGTCACTATTATTGCTGGGGCTGCTGTGGGGTGTAACTACTATTTCTGGGGCTGCTGTGGGGTGTAACTACTATTGCTGGGGCTACTGTGTGGTGTCACTATTATTGCTGGGGCTACAGTGGGGTGTCACTATTATTGCTGGAGCTACCATGGGGTGTCACTATTATTGCTGGGGAAACAGTAGAGTGACACTATTGCTGCTGGGGCTAATGTGGGTTGTCAATATTATTGCTGGGTCTACAGAGGGGTGTCACTATTATTGCAGGGGGTTACGGTGGGGTTTCACTATTACTGCTGGGGCTACAGTTGGTTGTTACTATTATTGCTGCAGCTACTGTGCGGCCACTATTATTGCTGGTGCTGGTATAGGGAACAATATTACTAGTGAGCCACTATGCACATGGCAGCATACCTCAAACTGACTTAGGGTATGTTTGCACATGGCAGAAATGCTGCAACATTTTCACAGCAGAAATTTCTGCATCTAAAAAAATAGTCAAAATCTGTACAATTGGTGTACAGAAATCAGCTGCATATACACAGTGGTGCTCCCTCTCACCTCTTTCAGGGGCTTCCCACTGTCAGTGCTCCGCAGCTTCCAGTTCCCAGCAGCCTGGTCAGGTGTGATGCTGCTGGTCAGGTGAGGCCACTACAGACCACTAGGAACCGGAAGCTGGGGAGTTCTTACAGCAGAAAGCCTTCAGAGGAGGTGAAAGAAGCGCCACACAGCTGCGGATACGTGGCTGATCACAAGTCAAAATCTTCACCAACGATACAGATTTTAAACAGTTTTTTTGGATGCAGAAATGCTGCAGAATTTCCTCCCTGTCTTTTTTTGAATCGTCCCTGTACTTTTTATAACAATGGAGGTAAAATCACACATGGTGATAAGCCCTGCCTCTGACCACACCCCTATTTCCCACTTTGACCCTGGGATAATCTTGTCACCTTATCCTACCTGTGAGGCTAGCAGTATGGAAGGAGAGAGAAGCACAGCAGGGCCCACGCTACAACTGACAGGCTGTTAGAAAAGCAGAGTTGCATTTGTAAGTTTCCCTTCAGCCTCGCTGTGTGTCATGTTGGTGCTGGAACCACTGGGTAGCATTCGAGGTCACAGGTACAAATGCTGTTTGGCTGGATGTGCCTGTGACCTCAAATGCTACCCAGTGGTCCTGATGCCAACATGACACACCGTGAGGCTGAAAGGAAACTTAGCAAATGAAGTTTTTCACATTATCACTCCTGCATCCTGCTAAACAACCGCAGATTTTACTAACACTAGACCCTCTCCAAGCCTTCAGCCCTGGCGGTTGTCCAGCATATTATAGTTTGCTAAACACACTTCATTGTAACCTGCCAGTACATCTGGCTCAAGGTCCGAGACGGGAAATCCCCAGCTTCCCAATAGGCCAGTCCAAGCCTGGCCTTGTTTGTGACCATGCCCTTAACATCTTCCTGGTATCTATAGCCTTACTCCTGGATTGGTTCAGACCTTGGCCTTCCTCCTGACTACACTCCAGACTCATCCTCTGGTTTGTCTGCCTAGTGTCTGAGGTTTCACTCTAAGCAATGACCCTTTACTAAGTTCCCTTTTTTTACTGTTCTGCCCTCTCTGTAGTGGCTGTCTTACAAATAATGACTATTCTGGAAATATTAACCTGGAGGATAACCATACAGAAAGCTCCATACCCTCTGGGTTATAGATGTCCCTTATACATTGATTAACCTATCATATTGCTTTCACTAATTGCAAAGAAAATCACCTTATATACAACCCATCTATTTACTGTAATCTGGAAATAGACAATCTCATCACCACAATGTTTATCACCTGACAGCTGGGTTGTGGATAACTCCCTCTGTTGTTCCTTTGACATTTAGTCATGGCTAATGCACATGTCTAGTCACTCCGTTTACAGTAGATAGAGGCTCCAATGCATCCACACATTATTCAAGTTACATAACCACGTCTAATGCACTCCTCCCAGTCACATGATCAGAGGAGGCATATATCTATTACTCCCTACCCTATACTCACAGATCAGATTATAATCTGACAAAGTTTAAGCATCATATCTCATAGTCCAGATAAATTACATTCAAGGTTACTAAAGGAGATAGCACCGATAGTTGCTAAACCACTTGATGTAATTTTTTAAATATCCTGGAATCCAGGAGTAGTCCCAGAAGATTGGAGAAGGGCACATGTTGTCTGTATCTTCAATAAAGGGAATGAGGCGGACCCAGGAAACTACAGGCCTGTGAGCCTGACTTGTATACCAAGAAAGATCTTTGAACAAACTATGAAACAGCAGGTTTGCAAGTACTTGGATGAGAATGCAGTAACAAACAAACCATACCAGATCTAATTTCCTTCTATGACAAAATCACTGACTGGGTTCATCAGATGAATTCAGTAGATATAGTTTATATTGACTTTAGTAAAGCATTTCAGAAAAAAACCATCAGATCTGGTTTTAACTGCATCTGGCAGAGCATGATCTCTTGCACGTGTGTATTTATTACACCAAAGACTAGGGTAGAGAAACCTCCCTGGATTTTGTTTGTCTCCACATATAGTTCACTTAGTGGAAGAGCAGCAGGTATCCTTAGATGTTACTGGTAAAAATTGAGGGCACAGGGACAGCAGACATTCTCACAACCTAAGGGCTCTTTCATACGAGCGCATATCAGCTGCCGTTTTCATGGCTGGCCGATACACGCTATGATGTGAGGAGTAAAACTCGTAAAAGGGCACATAAATCTAACATTTATGTGCCCATTCAGAAGGCATGGGGCCTGGCGCATATACCCCAAGGCTGCCATGCCATTGAGCCTTCCCCTTTCCCCGCCGGCTCCCCCCCTCTCTCCTCCCCATCGGCTGATTGCAATAGGAGGGGGTGGGAAGGGTTGAAGCTAAGCGCCGCCCCACCTCCTCCCATCGCTGGCTGCGGACAAGGGGTGGGGAGGGGGCGGGAGCTTAGCTCTGACCCCGTCCCACCCCTCGTCTGCAGCCAGCAATGGAAGGAGGTGGGACAGGCAGCACTTAGCTCCCCCCCCACCCTGCCCAATCCCATTGGAAATAGGCTGGAGGGGAAGAGAGAAGAGGGAGGGAGTTTAGCAGTCATGCTGCTAAACTCCCTCTCACCTCTTTCCTCCAACCACTGTCATTGTCTCCCATAGGAGCCCATGCAACGGACGACATATTCCTGTCCAAAAGATAGTTCCAGAACTATCTTTTGGGCCCAGCGTAAAAACGCCCACCGCTATATTGGCCATCTGGGTGCTTTCACGTCATGGGAATACGGCCATTTAATCTGATGCATTGGATCCGTGAAAATGGCAGGTCGATATACGCTGGTGTGAAAGAGCCTTAAGATTGGAAATTTTCCTTGTTTGGAATGTTCCTGCTGCAATAATTTAATCAATGGAGACAAATGTAATCATCCTTACACAGGGGAGGTTTTCCATATCCGTGGTAAATATACATGTTGGTCTTTCTTTGTGGTGTATTTTACTTCATGTCTATGTGATCTCCTATACGTTGGGGAAACCACCATGGAAATAAAAAGATGATCTCCCGTTTCCTAGACTTTTGTTTGGCTTTGGGGCATTCTATAAGCAAATAAAAGTTTAGGTTTATTGATCACATGCCTAAAAGCCTTAGAGGTGGTGAGCTAATAATCGTGATGCATTATCCCTTAATGGACCTAATTTGGAGTATAATACCACCCCATATCAGTAATTTATATCTGGGTTGTACACTGCAGTGCTTTTAAAATGTCCAGTTTTCTTTTTTTCTTTTGGTATATCAGGTGTTTATTATTTAGGGACTGTTATATGTATTTTAACTTTGTTATTTTTTCACCCCTTTTGCACAGACTCGTGACTATCCTTTTTGATGGTTGGTACATGATTCCATCCTGCTCTTTGTACAAAGAAAAGTTATAGATCATGTTGTTATGATTTGTGTGCCATAAGCCAGGTGTTCACTCGTTTTTCAAAGAAGGTCTGTGCTCTTATGACTTTTTTGCGATTAACCCCTTGAGTGGCACGCCCGGAAATTTTCCGGGACTAGCTCCACTGCTCATAGCGATATAGCCCGGAAGATTTCCGGGCTATGTATCACTATGGGAGCTGCAGAGCACACTGCCACAAGCTGTGGCAGTGTGCTCTGCCTGCACAGTCCCACAGAGAACAAAGCGAGGGCTTTGAGAAGCAGGAAGATATTGCCGATATGCCGGAAATCTCCTGCTTTGTATACAGGTTGCTATAGAGACCATCGGCTTGTCAGAAGCAAACCAATGGTCTCTGTTGCAGGGAGAGCTGGTGCTTGGCTGTCAGAGGACAGCTAGGTACCAGCTCTTACAGCAGAGATCAGAGAAAACCTCCGATCTCTGCTGTGTTAACCCTTTACAGGCTGCAGTCTATGTGACTTCAGCATGTAAAGGGCTGCCACCATGGGACCCCCCCCTCCCCCCCCCAGAATGTGATCAGGGAGTCCTGATGGGTCTCTGTGGAAGTCCCCTAAAGGGACAAAAATAAAAAAAAAAGTTAAAAAAATAAAGTAAAAAATTATTTAAAAAATAAAATAAATAAAATTAAAAACACTTGTCTCCCTTTACTTTGTGAAAAAGTAAAAATAAAATTACACATGTGGTATCCCTGCACCATAATGACCCAGAGAAGGAAGTTAGTACATTATTTAACCGCTTAATGACACGGTCCCTTTTTTCTTCTTTCCCCATTTCTTTTTTTCCTCCCCCGTTTAAAAAAATCATAACTCCTTTATTTTTCCATCAACGTCGCTGTATGAGGGCTTGTTTTTTGCGGAATGAGTTATATTTTTCAATGGTGCCATTTAAAGTACCATATAATGTACTGAAAAACTTTTACAAAAATCTAAGTGGAGTAAAATGAAAGAAAAATGACATTCCACCATCCTTCAGTGCGTTTTGTTTCTACGGCACACAAACTGCAACAAAAATGACCTGATAACTTTATTCTATGGGTCGGTACGATTACTACGATGCCAAATGTGTATACTTCTTTTTACTATAGCACTTGTATTTTTTTTCAAAGACATTTAACTTTTTAAAATTATTTTCTGCTGCATCTCCTGCGCACAATAACTTTTATTTTTCTATCGACGTACTTGAGCAAGGGCTCATTTTTTGCGGGACGTTCTGTAGTTAATGTTGGTACCATTTTGGAATATATACGTATTTTTGATCGCTTTTTATTGCATTTTTTCGGGGAGACAGGGTGACTGAAAATTTCTGGCGTTCTTTATTTTTTCACCGTGGGGGATAAATAATGCACTATTTTGATAGATCAGACATTTACGGACGCGGCGATACCAAATATGTATTTTTCTTTTATGATTTAGATTTTTTTATTATAGATATGGCAAAAGGAGGGTGATTTAACTTGTATTACTTTTTTCCCCCTAATCTCCCTACAAATTTTTTCACAAAAGTTATGCAATACATTATATATACTCAAAAATGATGCCATCAAAAAGTACAGCTTCTCCAGCAAAAAGCAAGCCCTCACATGGCCATGTCCATGGGAAAATGAAAAAAACCTGCCCTGATGGGCACGACAGGGTGGTAAGAAACCCGCCACTCAAGGGGTTAATAAAGCATTGAATTTTATAATCTTATTTGTGGCTCTTGCTATGCTGCACTGATTTTTGTTGTAAAATTAATTTCATAAACATCTAGGCTCATGGGAGATGTACATGCAATCCTTTTGACCTCTGTATGTGAATGAATCAGTCCTGTACTCACTTGCCATTCAAAGGTCATACACTGTTATGGAATAGTTTCCATCTCATATTCCACCCACAGTGTGGTTTGGTGGCTCTAGGGGTTAATTATTAGGTCTAACTAGTTATATCCTTCGTGGGTATAGGGCACATTCTTAATCAAATGTCTTTATACAACATGCTGTTGCTGTGCATAAAGATATATATATACATATATATATATATATATATATATATATATATATATATATATATATATATATATTGTGAGACAGTGACTGACAAAGTGCTGGAGGATGGATACGTGCCACCGAGCGGCCTGGGCTCGGTGGAGGAAGCCAGCATTTCTGTGTCAGTAACGCTAGGTTACTGACACGTTGTAGTTTGGTAAGTGGCTCCAAGCCGCATAGTCCGGGCCGGCTTTCCGGGAGTGGTCAAAGTGAAGGGTGGGATGACCACTCCCACGTACCAGGTGGGGCTGGTACCAGGCCTTATAAAGCCTGGGCCTGCAGGAGCTGAGTGTGTCTGGCTGAGAGCCAGAGAGAGCAGCGTCTGGCTGAGAGCCACAGAGAGCAGCGTCTGGCTGAGAGCCACAGAGTGAGCGTCTGGCTGAGAGCCAGGGAGAGGGCTCTGCAGAGCAAGGAGCCCAGCTAGCCCAGTGTGTGGGCTGTGAGTGAGCCAAAGGCGAGGTTGACAGGGTGACGCCCCTAACCTCAACACCCAGGAGGGTGTGGTGAGACCTCCACAGGTCTGAGGACCGGACTGGCTATGTGACATTCTGACAGTGAGTAGTCAGGAACAAGCATATGTATAGTGAGCGCTCAGACGAGCAGGTGTTTATTTCCGTTTTGGTTTTGTTTCTGCTGCAATAAACCCAGGCAAAGCCTGGACTAAAGAACGTTGTTGCCCGGTGTCACTGTCTCTGGCCGCGGATGCCCACGCTGCTACTGCCCCTAAACGCTAATCCCTCACAATATATATATATATATATATATATATATATATATAGTAGAAAACGGACGGTTGTTGCCATAAATATAGCCCATTTATAATGCTGTCGCAGGGTATGATTCTTGTAATGTTCCCCAGCATATGAAAGGGTGATATAATATAGAGGAAACAACATGGTGAACTTCTTTAGTGATTGATGAATCCCAGAGAAAGTAATTCCTTCATTATGTACCAACAACACAAGACTTTTGGGAGTAAAGGCTAGAGATGAGCGAGCATGCTCATCCGAGCTTGATGCTCTTTCGAGTATTAGCCTGCTCGATGTACTCGTTACTCGAGCCGAGAACCATGCGGTGCTCGAGAAAATTTCACCCTCTCCTCCCCACATGTTTTGTGCCTTTTTTAGCCAACAAACATGCAGGGAAGGCTTTGGCTAGAGTTTGCGGTTAGGCAGGGATTAGAGATGAGCGAGCACCAAAATGCTCGGGTGCTTGTTACTCGAGTCGAACTTTCAGTGATGCTCGAGAGTTCGTTTCGAGTAACGAACCCCATTGAAGTCAATGGGTGACTCGAGCATTTTTGTATATCGCCGATGCTCGCTAAGGTTTTCATTTGTGAAAATCTGCAAAACACAAGAAAGTGATGGAAACGACACAGAAACGAATAGGGCAGGCGAGGAGCTACATTTTGGGCTGTATCTCAAGTTCCCAGGTCCCACTATTAAGCCACAATAGCGGCAAGAGTGAGACCCCGTACGCGGGATGAATTGTCGGGAAGGGCTTAAATATATAAGCCCTTCCCTACAATTCATCCAGAAATGTGTAAACATAAAAAATATATATATACTTACCTGGTCCCGGCAGAACGATGTTAGCCCATTGAATTCAATGGAGCCGGCAATACAGCCGACTCCATTGAAAGCAATGGGCTGCCGGCGATCGCGGGATGAATTGTCGGGAAGGGGTTAAATATATAAGCCCTTCCCTGCAATTCATCCAGAAATGTGTAAAAATAAAAAATATATATATACTTACCTGGTCCCGGCAGACGGAGTTCAGCGCGGCAGGCTGCAGTTCTCCTGAACTGCTCTGAACAGCTGTGAGTAGTATTCAGCAGCCGGGGATTTTAAATCCCTGCCTGCTGAATGAGAGGCCTCTGATTGGTCACAGCCTGACCAATCAGAGGCATCCCTCACTCACACCCATTCATGAATTCATGAATGGGTGAGTGAGGGCTGCCTCTGATTGGCTGTATTGCCGGCTCCATTGAATTCAATGGTCAGTGCTCGTTTAATCGAGACGAGTACCGCATGGTGCTCGTCTCGAGTAACGAGCATCTCGAGCACCCTAATACTCGAACGAGCATCAAGCTCGGACGAGTATGCTCGCTCATCTCTAGCAGGGATCCTTTTTCCAAGAACCCAACAGTCCTTTCTAAGACTACAACTCCTCTCATTGTGTGCATTAGCAGTTTGGCTGACTGGGAGCAATAGTGCGCACCAACCATTCACAAGCATCCCGGCTTAATACTGCATACTGTTACCAGTTTTATGCAGTATACTGCAAGTGGTGTACAGAGACTACATAGGAATTATCAAAACTCATCATTTTTCTTTTTTTGGGGGCGCAAGGTGTACACTACATTCCCGTGTGTGGGTGCTGTCAATTCACGCTATCTAACAACAGTATACACTGTTTAAAAATTTTTGTGGGGGGGCTTAAAGCATACGCTACATTCCCGTGTGTGGGTGCTGTCAATTCCACGCTATCTAACTACAGTATACACAGTTTAAATTATTTTTTGGAGGGCTCAAAGCGTACGCTATATACCCGTGTGTGGGTCCTGTCAATCCACGCTATCTTACAACATTATAGACTGCTTAAATTTGTTTTTTTGGTGCTCAAAGCTTATGCTATATACCCCTGTGTGGGTCTTATCAATCCACACTAGCTAACAACACTATACTCAGTTTACAGTGTATATTTTGGCCTATAAGCGTACGCAAAGTAACTCGCAATTTGCGTAGCATTTTGAGCAAGTGCATTATGCAACATGATGATGACTAGGGGTAAGGGTCGAGGTCGAGAACGTGGACGTCCGAATGAGGGTGTGGGCAGAGGCCAAGGTGAAGTTTGCAGGTCCGCGTGGCAGACCATTATTAAAAGCACAACAGTGCGAGCAGGTGATGACGTGGATAGCAGATAACGCCTCCACTGATTTATCCAACACCCAGTCTTCCATACAGTCCACTCACGCTAGCCAAGGGACTGGATCTCTGAATCCTCAGGCTGCTCCTCTTTCCTCCCAGCCTGGTTAATCCGGCACAGGAGAGATTCTGAATAGGCAGACTCCCAGGAAGTGTTCTCATTCTCAGAAGCGATGTCCTCAGTAAGCTTACCAACCCAGGTCGGGTCAGTCACCTCATTATCCACCAGCTCTTCCTGTGACTCCCCAGTCTGCTTCTCCCTCAGGCTTCATGACCTAACAACTAGAGATGAATGAGCACATTCGGATAAGGCAGTTACTCAAGCGAGCATAGCTCTTCTCGAGTAACTACATTTTCGTCCGAGCAGGCTCAATAGGGAGGCGGGGGGAGAGTGAGAGAAATCTCTCTCCCCCCACGCTACCCCACCACCACCCTCCCAAGCCTGCTCATACAAGAATGCAGTTACTCGAGAAAAGCAATGGATGATGAGGTGTCTGACCCGACCTGGGTTGGTAAGCCTACTGAGGACATCTCTTTTGAGGGTGAGGCAACTGCAGCACCAGAACAGGATGGAAGAGGCAGTGGGGTGGCCAGAGGGAGAGGCAGGGCCAGAGCAACTAATCCCCTTACTGTTGCCCACAGCACCTCCTTGCGGCAAGCTCCCGTGCAGAGGGCTAAGTGTTCGAAGGTATGGAGGTTTTTCAACAGTGATGTGTAACCTGTGCCGAACCAAGATCAGCAGGGGGGCCACCACTTTCAGCCTGACCACCACCAGCATTCGCAGGCATATGATTGCTAAATAGTCGGTGCTATTTTGGGGAGTGTGAGCCCTGCATTTGTATCCCTTTCCTTCACCAACTTCTCCTCGTCGGCTGATTCCATCTCCTGCTGGCAGCTTTTTTGTTCCTCTCCTCCTCTGGCATGAGTTCTGCACTGCTGATCTGCTCTCCCTCCAGGGAGCCGGGAGGTAGAAGGTCATCGGCAGCAATGGCAGCAGCGGTCCCGCGCTGTGAAGAACGACTCCAGTCAAATTTGGAATTTTTCCTCCTGGACATTCTCCCTGCCTGGGATGTTGCTGGGGTGTTTTAACTATTTTTCCTTCCTCTGCTGTAGCTTTATAACGCTGTACAGTGCCCTCACCGAGCAGAGCTCAAACAACAGCAGCCGCCTCAGTGCCTCTCCAAGCCGCGCCGCCAGTTGCGATTATTTCTCATGAGCAAGGAATTCCCAGTAAGTTTGGGTCAAAAGCCTCTAATTGAATAAGTCCCTTCCCTTTGTACACAACGCCCGTCAATACTACCAATTGGATGGTTTAGTGAGGTCCTAGAATCGGCCTGCCGCGGTTGGTAATGGCCAACGGCCCTGCCGCGAAGATGATCAAACTTGACTATCTAGAGGAAGTGAAAGTCGTAACAATGTTTCCGTAGGTGAACCAAGGGAAGGATAATTTCTGAGAATGTGAGGCTGAGGTTCCAGGGAACCCCAAGCCCAGAGGAGCCCTTGTTGACTATGGGAGGTAGTGGCACGGAGGTAGGCTTCAGCATATGTCACAAGGGTCCTGCAGGTATGGTGAAGAGGAGGTGCACGTGGGGTCTAGTTGCCGATGAGGACTCCACATCGCCTTGCTCTCCCCACCGGCTCCCTTTTGTCCCCCTAAAGCTTCTCCTCTCCAGTGCCACGTCTCATCCCTTCAGGCATCGCCCAAGGAAGGCTCCTCCATGAGGGACAGCCAGGGGACACCGACGTGAACCCATGGCTGGCCGGGGGGAGGTGTTTGCACAGTCTGCCCGGCTGCAAAGAAATTGCCCAGTACCAAGGCGTCCGCGCCGTGCCCTCTCCCGTGGCCAGCCTGCCTGCCATCACTGGCATTCCTGGTGCAAGGTAAAGGGGCATCTGGTCGCAGGGTTTAAAGTCTCATTGCCTGCCCGCCAGCACCTGTCCCCCAGCGACGGCGGGGGTGGGAGACGGACGGGCAGGTTGAGCGCCAGGAATTAAAGGGCCCAAGTAAAACACAGACAATGCCAGTGTGTACAGTGCACAACACAACCCTCCAGCTATGGGCCAGCTGTGAAGGTCTCGAGGGTTTAGGTGGTCACCGGGAGGTTGCCCGGATTGGTCTTACTGGGGTCGTCCTTGGCCCTGGTGGTGCGCTGAAAAGATCAAACTTGACTATCTAGAGGAAGTAGAAGTCATAACAAGGTTTCTGTAGGTGAACCAGCAGGAAGGACAGTTACCGAGAAGGCAAGGCCGAGGCTTTAGATTATGTCCCAGGAGTCCTGCAGGTGTCGCCAAGAGGAGGTGTGCATGCTCATTGGGGTCTGTCTGCCGACACGGCCTCTCTCCATGTCATCTTACTCTCCCTACCTGGCTTCTTTTTGTCCCCTTAAAGCTGGACCTCTCCAGTGCCTTGCCTCGCACTGGCAAACGCGATAACCTTCAGGTGTCACCTGAAGGAAGGCTCTTCCGTGGGGGAGAGCCAGGGGACACAGACATGAACTGAAGCCAGGGGGGGGGGTAGAGGGGCATCTGGGCGCATGGGTTAAAGTCTTGTTGCTCTGACTGCCAACATCTTACCCTTGGTGACGGCGGGGGTGGAAGGCAGATGGGCAGGCCGGGCGCTGGAGCTACATGGCCCCTGTAAACACCCACCATGCCGATGTGAAGTGCAAAAGCCACGCTGTAGGCCGGCTATGAAGGCCTCGAGGGTTTGGAAGTTAGCTGGGAGGTTGCCTTTTTCAGCCACCTCACTAGGGGTTGGCCCCCCAGGATTCTAGGTCCGACTAGTCTTACAGCCAGCCCTCTCTGGCAAGATCAGGCGCCGTCACTAGGGACCAAGGGAGATTACCACCTGTGCGCCCTCCTGCCAAACCGCCCTGGCCCTCCATTCCATCATGCGTCCATGCCTCTCTCTCGGGGAAGGGTGGGTAGGTGTTGTGTCGCTGGCGGTCCCTTGGAGGAAGTGGAGTCCTGGGGAGGGAGGATGTGGCCCGCTGAGAGTCATCCCACGAGCCAAGCCTCTGTCTCCCTGGAGACACCACCACTTTGGCACACACGCGGCCGCCGCCTTCACCTTACCCAAACCTGTTGCCCAAGGGCCCGGGTGGCTGGAAAAAAGGGGTGGGTGCAGTTGGTGTACCTGTTTGTCCCCGTACCTTCATGCGCCAGCAGAGATGCGAGCAGGTCGGTGGGCTAATCTCTTTCTCTGCCCCAGAGAAAAGAGTGTCCACCTCGCATGAAAAATGGAAACTCTCCAGGGAATGTCTTTTTAGAAATTTTTAGAAATTTTCAATTACAGACTTACTCATCCTTTTGGAAACAGGGCTAACTTCTGTAGACTGCTCACCGCTGTGCCCCAGCTGGGTGCGCAAGATTGCCTCACTATGATATCAGATTAAAAAAGGGGTCTTCATGTAGCTTAATGGTTGAGGGGGGGCCTTAAGGCCCTGAACGTGGAAATCACCGGAGGGAGGGTGCCAGGAGCCTGGGTGTAGGAGTCCCCTCTACTTTGGAAATGTGTCTCATTCCCAATTCTCCTGCAGTGGAAGGTGGCCAGGCTGGAGTTCTAGGATGTGGGCCTGGGCAAGTGGCAAGCGACACTGGGCATCGCTCGGTACCCGCCTATGGACCAGGTGGTGATGTGTGGCCAGGCTGCAGTTCCAGGAGGTGGGCCTGGGCGAGTCGCAAGCAATGCCGGGCATTGCTCGCTACTCGCCCTGGGACCAGGTGGTGACGTGTGGCCGGCATGGAGTTCCAGGAGGTGGGCCTGGGCAAGTGGCAGGCATAACTCGGTACTTGCCTAGGGACCGAGTGGTGACGTGTGGCCGGGATGAAATACCAGGAGGTGGGCCTGGGCAAGTGGCAAGCGACGCTGAGCATCTCTCGGCACTTGTCCAACTGGGTGGTGATGTGTGGCCGGGCTGGAGTACCAGGAGGTGGGCCCAGGCGAGTGGCAAGCAATGCTGGGCATCGCTCGGTACTTGCCCAGGGACCGGGTGGTGACATGTGGCCGGGCTGGAGTTCCAGGAGGTCGGATTTGGTGAACGGTAGATCCCGATAGGTTCTCTTCAAAGCCTGGTGATGCCAGTCGAATGGCCAGGTCGGAGTTCCAGGATTTCAGATTGGGTGAGAGGAGCAAAGTGGAAGGGAGGGAGAATATAATATGAATGAGCCCAAGATAAAATTAATAATGCAAAACAGTGTGTTATGTCTCAAAGCAGTGGTGGTTACAGAGGCATGGATGGGATGGGTATCCCTCCTCCGTCCATGCTTTCTGCAAACGCGACACTTTTATTGGGGGTATCTATTGACCTCAGTGGGAGGGACAGGGTGTACAAAATGGCGCTCTGTGAGCCTTTGAGCGTCCTCAGACTGTATTGCTTCCTGGCGTGCTGTGTTCTGAAATATAAGACTCTAAACAACCTGTTCCTGGAATTGCAGGAATGTCAGTGCTCCCTGGGATTTTTTGTACATTACATGGGCATTATAGGTTGCGATCTGAATTAGATAGATAACTACCTTTTTGTACCATGCCCTGGTCTTATGCTTCACAGGTATGGCTGAAGCATCTGGTCAGAGAGGTCTACACCTCCCATAAATATACTGTATTTTGTGACGCAGATAGGCTTCCTTTTTCCAGTGGTAGCCGCCCTCTCCCTGACCCCAACTTAGCTGTTGGTGTGCACGGTGGAGAGCAAGTAGACCTCCTTTTTATTGCGCCATTTCACTGCGAGGAGTGGGCCACTCGCGACTGTGTATAATGCCCCCCTTTCCACTCACCTGGACACCAGCAGTTGTGGCAATCCCACTCTGTTCTTCCTTATTGTCCTGCAGGCCCCTGTGTTTGCATCATATAGGGTTTTATATAATTGGAAACTCGTATAAAAACTGTCTGTGTACACATGGTACCCTTTTTGTGCAGGAATGGGGACATTGATTCCAATACAATTTTCCCACTTGTGCCTATTCTCTCTGGGCAATTTGGGGGGTTAAGTTGGTGGTCCCTGCCTTCATAAATGAAGAAATCACAGGTGTAGCCAGTAGCGCTCTCGCATAACTTGTATAATTTTACGCCATACCGGGCACATTTAGAGGAAGGAAATGCTGGAAGGAAAGGCAGCCCTTGAAACTCATCAGGGACTTATCAATGGCCAGATTTTTATCGGGCGTATATAAATTTTTAAAAGACACTTTGAGTAGTGAGATTAGGGGCCTCAGTTTATTGAAGCGGTCATGGGCAGGGTCATCTCTTGGGTGGGCTTGGGAATTGTCTGTGAAATGCAAGGGGCATAACTGATGCAAAGATAGGGGTGGCATGTACTGGACTGGTGGACCACTATGAGCAGATGGAGGATTTTTTAACTAAACCCATTAATAAAAATAATCCCAGATTTTTTTTTTCATTTCTGGGACAGTTGCGGGGATCCATTGTCTGGAATGCACAGAGGTGGGGCATTATGGTTGTGGCTGTCTCCCCAGATCCCACGCTGCCGTTTTCCGAGAACCATTAAGATCCTGTTGGGGCATTGTGTCGGACATTGTAGGGCCCCCAATGGCTTATGGGAGTCAGCCTCTTTGGGACCTCTGTCATACGCACCACCCATCCAGATTTGGTTTACCCAGCTCAAACTAAGCAAAAACTAAAATATGGTAAATTATGCAGGAATTGAGTACTATTACAATTGTGGAGAGGAGAGAAGATAGAACTGCAGTTATGACCTTATGTTTTGCTTTCCCCTCTCTTCCCCTCCTCTCTTGTCAGGAAAAATGGAATGGACTCATTGGATGGTGTAACACATCTTCCTTAGGGGGAATCAGAGTCCTCAACTGTTGGGACTTCCCCCTGGAGGGGCAGTTAGTTTCTCTATCAGCTGCGCTTCACCATGTATGGGTGAGGTTCTCTTGTAAGCTATAAGAACATTAAATTTGTAGTTTAATGGTTCAGTTCATTCTTGTGAGAAGTGCTTGTGCTAACAGGTTTCGGGGTGGTGCAGAGGTACATCTTGTTCTCCATTTGATTGTTTAACTAGTTTCTGGTTATATAGTTGACAAAATATTCTTGGTCCCAGTTGACTCCATCAACCAAATAGTTTCTCGCTGTTACTAGGGTCAAAACCAATATTCTTTCCTAAACACCCATCCCCTTCTCCAAATCCTTGTGAGTCTATTCCAAACATAGCTTGTATCCATACAGCTCCCCTAAACATAGGATGTCCCCCGATACACACCTATGCCCACTCGAATAGAAAGAATGACATTTTCCACTCTAAACACAAAAGGATTCAATTCACCAAACAAGCAACATTATCTGATCTAGCTCTTGAAAAAGTTAGCTTTCCTTCAGGAAATACATTTTAAAAGTAACTAAATCCCTATCCCACTTAGAAATTACTTTCCACAATGGTGGTATAGATGTAATCCAACACCAGCATCCAAGGGTTTATCTATCGCCATTCACAAGAGTTTCCCTTTTTGTTGTGAACACCAATACACAGATGCAAAGGGTCAATTTTTTTTTCTGAGAGGCACAACACAATGAATACATTACACGTTGGCAAACATATACACCCCTAACACACATCAAACCAAATGGCTGATTGATATGCTTAGCAGGTTGAAAACGTTTGCTGTTAGACATATAATATTAGGAGGAGACTTTAATGTAAAGATAGACCCTCTACTAGACTAGTCAAGGGGCAGGTCCCCAGGTCTCACAGACAGCCTTGAAAAGGATACACATAGCCATTCAAAGGTTAAACTTAGTTGATACCTGGCACTACAAGGACCCTACAAAGAGGGACTATACCTTTTATTCGCTGATTTACTCCTCCTTTCAGAGGCTGGACTATTTTTTCCATTTCAACTAGGTTGTTTAATTCTGTGTTACAAACATATTCGTCACAGTGAGGGTTCTAAAGTAATCTCTAAAACGTAACCTTTATTCAAAGTCTAGAATAAAAAGGATTTGTATATTCAAAATCCTAGCTTGTAGACACACGAACAAAAAAAAAAAGGAAATATAAAATCTAACCCCTGTCGACTGATGGGGAAAGAACAACCAATGAGCCGCCTTTGAAAAAGTGTCTGGTAACAGTGGTACCGGGATATCAAAGTTCCCAATTATTTTCAAGTACTAGTCTCCGAAACTTGAGATTGAGAATATATTAAAGTTTGGCTCAATGGAACTAAAAGTAATGTTCCCACTTCCGTGAACAAATACTGCAGCTATTCAATATGTAGGTGATCAGTAACCAGCTCCAACACAGAGCGGGTGCATCATTCCTACTGTAGATGAAAGCTGTCTATTTCATCAACAGGCCGTGGCTGTGTATCCAGATTGTAAAATGGCACACTTTTTACGGCTAGTCGAAGAAAAAATAGATGTAGAGCTGACAATAGTCAATCATTACGGCTCAACACAGAATCTTTGTGAGCCTATGGCAAACAAAGGCCAACACGTGCAGTACAAACGGCTGCTAAATGGGTTCTTAGTTGGGTTCAACACGTTTCTGCTACGGATAAAGTAGCCTCATCAGGAACCACGAGAGTTGTAATTCAATAGGTCAGCTACAAAGTGACCGGTAAATCCCAAAGAACGGGAGGTACCCTTCTTTAAATAGGAGGAGATAGACGATCCTATCACTAAGTAAAGACAGATAACCCAGTTTCCCCCAGAATAAAGTTGCAGCAAATAAAGTAAAGAGGTAAGTCCCCGATAGGGAGATACCCTTCATCCACTAGGAGGAGATAGACGATCCTATCACTAGGTAAAGACAAATAAGCCCAGTTTCCCCCAGAATAGAGTTGCAGGAACAAAATAAAAAATGGCAGCAACCAGCCTCAGTGGTAGGCAGGTAGCTATACTGCCATAGCTAATCTTATCTGATTGAATATAGTCAGTGGGCCTTCCCTTTAAAAAAAAAAGGGAAACATTCTATTTGGCCTGCAGGCTTGCGCCAATTTATTTCCTGGCTGGGAAATCACTGGTAATACAGCATGCAGAGGGGTAGGGGTAGGCCTAGAGGATGTGGACGCGGCCGAGGACGCGTAGGCCCAAGTGAGGGTGTGGGCACAGGCCGAGCTCCTGATCAAGGTGTATCGCAGCCGACTGCTGCGCGATTAGGAGAGAGGCACGTTTCTGGCGTCCCCACATTCATCGCCCAATTAATGGGTCCACGCGGGAGACCTTTATTAGACAATGAGCAGTGTGAGCAGGTCCTGTCGTGGATGGCAGAAAGTGCTTCGAGCAAGCTATCATCCACCCACAGTTCTGCGCCGTCCAGTGCTGCAAATCCGAATCCTCTGGCTGCTGCTCCTCCTTCCTCCCAGCCTCCTCACTCCACTACAATGACACATGCTCAAGAGCGGTAAGACTCCCAGGAACTGTTCTCGGGTCCCTGCTCAGATTGGGCAGCAGTGGTTCTTCTCCCACCAGAGGAGTTTATCGTGACTGATGCCCAACCATTGGAAAGTTCCCGGGGGATGAGGCTGGGGACTTCCGGCAACTGTCTCAAGACCTTTCAGTGGGTGAGGAGGACGATGACGATGAGACACAGTTGTCTTGCAGTGAGGTAGTAGTAAGGGCAGTAAGTGCGAGGGAGGAGCGCACAGAGGATTCGGAGGAAGAGCAGCAGGACGATGAGGTGACTGACACCACCTGGTGTGCAACGCCTACTCAGGACAGGTCTTCAGAGGGGGAGGCAAGGGCAGCAGCAGGGCAGGTTGCAAGAGGCAGTGCGGTGTCCAGGGGTAGAGGCAGGGCCAGACCGAATAATCCACCAACTGTTTCCCAAAGCGCACCCTCGCGCCATGCCACCCTGCAGAGGCCGAGGTGCTCTAAGGTCTGGCAGTTTTTCACAGAGACGCCTAACGACCGACGAACAGTGGTGTGCAACCTTTGTCGCGTCAACAGCCTCACCACCACCAGCATGCGTAGACATATGATGGCCAAGCACCCCACAAGGTGGGACGAAGGCCGTTCACCGCCTCCGGTTTGCACCGCTGCCTCTCCCCCTGTGCCCCAACCTGCCACTGAGATCCAACCCCCCTCTCAGGACACAGGCACTACCGTCTCCTGGCCTGCACCCACACCCTCACCTCCGGTGTCCTCGGCCCCATCCAGCAATGTCTCGCACCACACCGTCCAGCCGTCGCTAGCGCAAGTCTTTGAGCGCAAGCGCAAGTACGCCGCCACGCACCCGCACGCTCAAGCGTTAACCGTCCACATAGCCAAATTTATCAGCCTTGAGATGCTGCCGTATAGGGTTGTGGAAACGGAGTCCTTCAAAAGTATGATGGCGGCGGCCCCGCGCTACTCAGTTCCCAGTCGCCACTACTTTTCCCGATGTGCCATCCCAGCCCTGCACGACCACGTCTCCCGCAACATTGTACGCGCCCTCACCAATGCGGTTAGCGGCAAGGTCCACTTAACAACGGACACGTGGACAAGCACAGGCGGGCAGGGCCACTACATCTCCCTGACGGCACATTGGGTGAATTTAGTGGAGGCTGGGACAGAGTCAGAGCCTGGGACCGCTCACGTCCTACCCACCCCCAGAATTGCGGGCCCCAGCTCGGTGGTGGTATGTTCGGCGGTGTATGCTTCCTCCACTAAAGCACCCTCCTCCTCTTCCTCCTCCTCAACCTCTGTCTCGCAATCTAGATGTGTCAGCAGCAGCAGGACGTCGCCAGCAGTCGGTGTCGCGCGACGTGGTAGCACAGCGGTGGGCAAGCGTCAGCAGGCCGTGCTGAAACTACTCAGCTTAGGAGAGAAGAGGCACACTGCCCACGAACTGCTGCGGGGTCTAACAGAGCAGACCGACCGTTGGCTTGCGCCGCTGAGCCTCCAACCGGGCATGGTCGTGTGTGACAACGGCCGTAACCTGGTGGCGGTTCTGCAGCTCGGCAGCCTCACGCACGTGCCATGCCTGACCCACGTCTTTAATTTGGTGGTTCAGCGCTTTCTGAAAAGCTACCCACGCTTGTCAGAGCTGCTCGTAAAGGTGCGCCGGCTCTGCGCACATTTCCGCAAGTCCCACACGGACGCTGCCACCCTGCGGACACTGCAACATCAGTTTAATCTGCCAGTGCACCGACTGCTGTGCGACATGCCCACACGGTGGAACTCTACGCTCCACATGTTGGCCAGGCTCTATGAGCAGCGTAGAGCTATAGTGGAATACCAACTCCAACATGGGCGGCGCAGTGGGAGTCAGCCTCCTCAATTATTTTCAGAAGAGTGGGCCTGGTTGGCAGACATCTGCCAGGTCCTTGGAAAGTTTGAGGAGTCTACCCAGGTGCTGAGCGGCGATGCTGCAATCATTAGCGTCACCATTCCTCTGCTATGCCTCTTGAGAAGTTCCCTGCAAAGCATAAAGGCAAATGCTTTGCGCTCGGAAACGGAGGCGGGGGAAGACAGTATGTCGCTGGATAGTCAGAGCACCCTCCTGTCTATATCTCAGCGCGTTGAGGAGGAGGAGGAGGAGCATGAGGAGGAGGGGGAAGAGACAGCTTGGCCTACTGCTGACGGTACCCATGCTGCTTGCCTGTCATCCTTTCAGCGTGTATGGCCTGAGGAGGAGGAGGCGGAGGAGGAGGAGGATCCTGAAAGTGATCTTCCTAGTGAAGACAGCCATGTGTTGCGTACAGGTAACCTGGCACACATGGCTGACTTCATGTTAGGATGCCTTTCTCGTGACCATCGTGTTGCACGCATTCTGGCCACTACGGATTACTGGGTGTACACACTGCTCGACCCACGGTATAAGGAGAACCTTTCCACTCTCATTCCCGAAGAGGAAAGGGGTTCGAGAGTGTTGCTATACCACAGGACCCTGGCGGACAAGCTGATTGTAAAATTCCCCTCCGACAGCGCTAGTGGCAGAAGGCGCAGTTCCGAGGGCCAGGTAGCAGGGGAGGTGCGGAGATCGAGCAGCATGTTCAGCACAGGCAGTGCAACACTCTTTAAGGCCCTGGACAGCTTTATGGCTCCCCACCAAGACTGTGTCACCGCTCCCCAGTCAAGGCTGAGTCGGCGGGAGCACTGTAAAAGGATGGTGAGGGAGTACATAGCCGATCGCACGACCGTCCTCCGTGACGCCTCTGCCCCCTACAACTACTGGGTGTCGAAGCTGGACACGTGGCCTGAACTCGCGCTGTATGCCCTGGAGGTGCTTGCTTGTCCTGCGGCTAGCGTCTTGTCAGAGAGGGTGTTTAGTGCGGCTGGGGGAATCATCACAGATAAGCGTACACGCCTGTCAACCGACAGTGCCGACAGGCTTACACTCATCAAGATGAACAAAGCCTGGCTTTCCCCAGACTTCTCTTCTCCACCAGCGGACAGCAGCGATACCTAAGCAATACGTAGGCTGCACCAGCGGATGGAAGCATCGTTCTGTATCACCATCCAAAACGGTGACATTTCTGCTTCATCAATCTGTGTATAATATTCCTCCTCCTCCTCGTGCTCCTCCTCCTGAAACCTCACGTAATCACGCCAAACAGGCAATTTTTCTTTGGGCCACAAGGCTCACTCATATAATTTTTCCAAACAATTTTTATACGTTTCAATGCTCTTACAAGCGATGAAACTTTAACTTGAACCAATTTTTCGTTAAACTGGGATGCCTCCAGGCTTAGTTACCACTTAAGCCACATTAACCAAAGCGATTAATGGGTTTTACCTGCCATCTTGGTTGGGCATGGCCAATTTTTTCTGAGGTACATTAGTACTGTTGCTACACCAATTTTTGGGGGCCCTCACCTACAGTGTAATCATTGTAATTTCTATGTTCTTCGCCTGCACTCATGGTACAGAAAGGTGTGTGGGGTTGGCCTACACTTTTGCTACATAAATGTAACTGGGGCCTTGTCTATACTGCAGCTACTGAAATGTGAAAGAGACTGTTATCTCCCTAAACTGCTGCAATGGGAATTGTTACTGGGGCTTGTCTTGAGTGCTACTATTACTGAAATGGAACTAAGACTGCGCTCCTCCTATACTGCTGCAATGGGAATTGTTACTGGGGCTTGTCTTGAGTGCTACTATTACTGAAATGGAACTAAGACTGCGCTCCTCCTATACTGCTGCTTCAGAATTGTTACTGGGGCCTGTCTTGAGTGCTACTATTACTGAAATGGAACTAAGACTGCGCTCCCCCTATACTGCTGCTAGTGATATGTTAGTGGGGCCTGTCTCTAATACTACCGCTGAAATGTTAATAATTCGGGGCTCTGCCTATACCGCAGCTAATGGTATGTCACTGGGGTGTCGAAACAGAGGCTTCACAAAGACATGATGGCGGCGAGGCCATTTCCCACCAACGCTGTTACTGTTAAGGTGCATATAACCACGGACACGTGGAGAGGACACATAGTGCCTCCAAAACATCCCCCTCCTCCTCCAACAATGAAAACATTCTTGGCAAATACCTTTGCATTGGTCCGTCTGGTGGCAGTCCAAGAATTTCACCTTTAACGACACTACAAGAGAGCACGACCTCCATCCCCCCGCCACGGCCCACTTAATCATGGCCACATTCCGAAAACCAACTACATAAAACCGTGCTACTAGGTCCGCAGTCACCACCACATTACCACCAACGAGGTTACTGTTAAGGTACATATTACCAGTCTGACTGGGGCATGCAGTGCGGGCCAAAGCCCACCTGTATTGTATCTGATGTTAGCTCTGCTGAGTAGGGCACTGCAATGGGATATATTTATGTACCACTGGTGGGTTCCAGGGAGCCACCCATGCTGTAGGTGCACACGGAGTTTAACCTACATCTGTCCACTTCTAAAGAACCCCAGTCTGACTGGGGCATGCAGTGTGGGCCAAAGCCCATCTGCATTAAGCACAACATTACTACCTCACCTGTGTTGGGCAATGCAATGGGAAATTTTTATGTACCACCGGTGGGTTCCAGGGAGCCACCCATGCTGTAGGTGCACACGGAGTTTAACCTACATCTGTCCACTTCTAAAGAACCCCAGTCTGACTGGGGCATGCAGTGTGGGCCCAAGCCCACCTGCATTAAACATGACATTACTACCTCAGCTGTGATGGGCACTGCAATGGGATATTTTTATGTACCGCCGGTGGCTTACTGGCACCCACCCATGCTGTGGGTCCACAGGGAGTTGTAAATGCATCTGTTTCCACTTCTAAAGAACCCCAGTATGACTGGGGCATGCAGTGTGGGCCGAATCCCACCTGCATTAAGCACGACATTACTACCTCAGCTGTGTTGGGCAATGCAATGGGATATTTTTATGTACCACCGGTGGGTTCCAGGGAGCCACCCATGCTGTAGGTGCACACGGAGTTTAACCTACATCTGTCCACTTCTAAAGAACCCCAGTCTGACTGGGGCATGCAGTGTGGGCCGAAGCCCACCTGCATTAAGCACGACATTACTACCTCAGCTGTGTTGGGCAATGCAATGGGATATTTTTATGTACCGCCGGTGGGTTCCAGGGAGCCACCCATGCTGTGGGTGCACACGGAATTCCCATTGCGGAGTTGTGCCTGCCTGTAACTATTTATAAAAAACCGCGGTCTGACTGGGGCGTGCAGACACCTTGACAGAATGAATAGTGTGTGGCACATAGGTTCCCCATTGCTATGCCCACGTGTGCAGCTCCAGATGGAGGTGGCACAGGATTGGATTTCTCATTGCTTCTGTACAGAATTGTGGACTATCGGCCTGCCCCTTTTATGGGGGGGGGGGGGGTCGCTGCCTAGCCATGCCAACCCTCTGCAGTGTGTGCCTGCTTTTCCAGTGGCAGACGCACTTATAAATAGACATGAGGGTGGCGTGGCATGAGGGCAGCTGAAGGCTGGGCAGGGACAGTTTGGTGTGCGCTGTGGACACTGGGTCGTGGGGGGGGGGGTTTGGGCAGCATGTAACACAGGAGAAGTGGCAGCGGAGTGTCATGCAGGCAGTGATTGTGCTTTGTTGGAGGTAGTGTGGTGCTTAGCTAAGGTATGCCATGCTAATGAGAGCTTTTCAGAAGTAAAAGTTGTTGGGAGGAGGGGCACCCACTCTTGCCGCTATTGTGGCTTAATAGTGGGACCTGTGAACTTGAGATGCAGCCCAACATGTAGCCCCTCGCCTGCCCTATCCGTTGCTGTGTTGTTCCCATCACTTTCTTGAATTGCCCAGATTTTCACACATGAAAACCTTAGCGAGCATCGGCGAAATACAAAAATGCTCGGGTCGCCCATTGACTTCAATGGGGTTCGTTATTCGAAACGAACCCTCGAGCATCGCGAAAAGTTCGTCCCGAGTAACAAGCACCCGAGCATATTGGTGCTCGCTCATCTCTAATTACTATTCCTCCACATAGAGTAACAGAAATTAAGGATAAGGCCTCCTTCCCACGAACGGATTTACGCCGCGTAAATTCGCGGCAAAAATCCGCTGCGTTGCCCCCTGCTATTAGGTTCTATTGAACCTAATAGCACAATGCTCACGATGCGGAATTCCACCGCGGAATTTTGCAACTTGAAATCTCCCGTCCTCATCCGCAGCATGCTCTATTTGCCGCGGGTGTACGCGCTGACGGCTTCCATTGCAGTCAATGGAAGCCGTCCGTTCACGCTATCTCCCGCATCACGTGACACGGCCGGCCACGTCATGTGACACGGTGGGCGTGTCACATGACGCGACGGCGGTGGGCGGGGCAGCGTCTTCACGCTATCTTCCGCTGGTAAGTATGGGGTCTCTGGGGGGCGCCGTGACGGGCTTCACTGCGCAATATTCCGCAGCGGAGCCCGTCACGCTCGTGTGAAGCCGGCCTAACACTCCATATGTCTGGGCAGAACAATCTATTGACTATTTAGGGATTAAGCTAACAAGCAACCTTTCAAAACTGTTTGAAATCAACCTCTTGCCACTACTGACAGAAATTAAGACCTTGTTAACCACATATAATCTACCTATAATATCCTGGTTGGGCAGGAGGAATCTTATTAAGACATATATTCTACCCAAGATACTATACAAAATATAAATGCTACCTATTCACACACCACAGTCCTTCTTCAAGAAAATCTGTTTGTTGTTCTCGGGTTACTTGTGGAAATATAAAAGACCTCGGTTAGCTTACGCACTGATGACTAGGAAAAAACAATTTGGAGGAGTTGGCCTTCCAGATCCTATGGAATATTATAAAGCAATCCAACTAAGTAGATGGCTGGATTTATTGTACCCATTGAAAAACCATAAATTGAAAAGGATAGTACAGACTTTGCAGGGAGATGAAGGTCCCAAAACCTATAGATCCAAAGACTTTAATATCCTGCTGAGAGGTGTCTGTGAGGCCAGGACCCTTAGGCTGGGTTCACACGGGACGGAATTGTGGAATATCCGTGCGGAATGTCAGCATGGCAATTCCGCCCATGGCTCCTATTCCTGGGATTAGCCAGCAAAGTTGACCAGATTTTACAAAAATCTTGTCCAGATGCTGTGGCCAATCCGTTGTGACCAAGCCACACTGAAATTGCCGCATGAAAAAAAAAAAGACAGCGTGTCAATTCTTTTTTCATTTCCGCAGCGGCCATAGTGGAAAGCAGATGGCGAAGCCGCTCCAAAACTCGTGGCTAAAGGATTATCCCAGAGAAATCTTGCTGTTTTTCGGTGTTGCCAAGCTGCAAGATTTCCGCAGGATTTTCATCCTGTGAGAACCCAGCCTTAGTCCTTAACTGACACCTTCACCTACTACACCTCTAAATTTACTTCCTCTTACAAATAAGCAACCAACCTCTTTAACACCAGAAAAAATATGGAATATCTTTGAAGACCTGACAATCAGGGATAGTCAGGGGTAACACATAAGGATCCCCTAATCATAATACACTTGTGCCTGCCAGGAGGATTTATGGCCTTTACCTTGCCCATCGCTCTGCTGTTATATTAAATTTTAAAACTCAACATTTATCCTCGAGACCACTGACAAAATTGGAAAAACTAATTAGCAGCCAGAATAAAAACTCTCGAAAGATCTCACATTTAACAAAAAATGTCACTTCATCTCGTGCCACAGGTAGGCCAACTTTTATCTCTTCATGGGAAAGTGATTTGGGCATCAAAATAACAGATGCTGAAGTCAAAAAGATGTTTAAAATCCCATGTGGAATTTCCCCATGTGTCCGTGTGCAGGAGAACCATTACAAGGTATTAACTTGATAATACAAAACTCCGGAGTTGTTATATACATAAAAACTCTCGGAGACAGACAGATTTTGGTGGTGCCAAGAGCATACAGGATTATACCAACATATCTGGTGAAACTGCCCTGAGATTGAAAAATCCTGGGAAGAGGTTGCGAGTGAAATGGGAACAATACTCAAGAAAATTATACAGCTCTCTCCTGACCAAATCATCCTCAGCAGACCCTGTGCATCCTTTAACCTGTTATAGATAGGCTAACCTCATATTTAATTACAGCAGCGAAAGCACGAATCCCCTTTCCTTGGGGACAAACAAACCGTCCATCAATACTTAATGTGGAAGGAAAAGAAACATCAAATTTGTGTCTTTGAAGAATCACTAAGTTGGAAAAACGTATCACATTCAACATTCCTCAAAATACGGTTACCCTGGAAACAATACTCAAACACATAACCCATGAGATACCCAGGATTACTAGCACAATTGGCTTCACGCACTTTTTGAGGCTCTACCTTAAGGCAAATCAGGGATAAATAGGATAATGTTGTTGGTATTTCTTTGCAAACACACTACACACGGTCCAATGAACAAATAAAAGATGTCTGTTTGGGACGCCTTCCCTACGCTTTCATCCCCCCACTCACCCACTTCCTATCTTATTTGTACTTTATTAGTTTTTTCTTTTCATTCTCTGTTTGTCAGCTCATGCTGTATTTTTGTAATCTCCCTTGCTCTGCAGCATCCACCCTTGGGCTGGATGGTATTGGGAGGTGTGGAGGAAGTTAAGTCAAGCAGGCGAGTTAAGCCTGACTTGCAGCATATATGGACAGAAAAGGAAATAGCATCTCAAAATCTTGCTAGTAATCCTTTTTTAGACACAAAAATCTCCTATGAACATAATAGGACTGTATTAAAACAAGCTACCACAATTTTGTTAGAAATCTATATATATAAAATTGAATGTATGCGAGTGTGTATGCGTGTCTGTCTGTGTGTGTGTTTGTCCTTTATGCGCTACTACACCATTCATCCGATCGCCATGAAACTTTGGGAAGTTGTTGAGTACACTCCTGGGAAGATTATAGGCATAGTACAACTATCCTACGATAAATGACGCGCGTGCGAGCGTCGTCAACAGTTACGCCCCCCCACATAGATCGTTCGATTTCCATCACTGCCACTAATTCTCTCACTTCCCAATGTCGTAGAAACATGAACTTTGGCACGAGCATTGATTATGTCATAAATAGGAAACGCTAATGGGTCCCAACTCGATTATTCAATTCTAAGCGCCAAAAAATTAGCGTCCAAATTTTACGTACGGAATCTAATTTTCTCGCTTCCCAATGTCATAGAAACTTGAAATTTGCCCCAAGCATTGATTATGTCATAAATAGGAAACGCTAATCGGTTCCAACTCGATTATTCAATTCTATGCGCCAAAGAATTAGCGTCCAAATTTTACGTACGGAATGTAATTTTCTCACTTTCCGGTGTCATAGAAACGTGAAATTTGGCACGAGCATTGATTATGTCATAAATAGGAAAAGCTAATGGGTCCCAACTCGATTATTCAATTCTATGTGCAAAAGAATTAGCGTCCAAATTTTACGTACGGAATGTAATTTTCTCACTTTCCGGTGTCATAGAAACGTGAAATTTGGCACGAGCATTGATTATGTCATAAATAGGAAAAGCTAATGGGTCCCAACTTGATTATTCAATTCTATGTGCAAAAGAGTTAGCGTCCAAATTTTGCGTACAGAATGTAATTTTCTCACATAGAAACTTGAAATTTGGCACGGGCATTGAATATGTCACAAATAGGAAACGCTAATGGGTCCCAACTCGATTATTCAATTCTATGCGCAAAAGAATTCGTGTCCAAATTTTACGTACGGAATCTACTTTTCTCGCTTCCCGATGTCATAGAAACTCGAAATTTGGCACAAGCATTGAATATGTCATAAATAGGAAAAGCTCATGGGTCCCAACTCAATTATTCAATTCTAGGCGCAAAAGAATTGGCGTCCAAATTTTACGTACGGAATCTAATTTTCTCGCTTCCCAATGTCACAGAAACTTGAAATTTGACACGAGCATTGATTATGTCATAAATAGGAAAAGTTAATGGGTCCCAACTCGATTATTCAATTTTAAGCGCAAAACAATTGGCGTCCAAATTTTACGACGGAATCGAATTTTCTCGCTTCCCGATGTAATAGAAACTTGAAATTTGGCACGAGCATTGATTATGTCATAAATAGGAAAAGTTAATGGGAAGTTGTTGAGTACACTCCTGGGAAGATTACTGGCATAGTACATCTATCCTACGATAGGTGGCGTGCGCGCGTGTCAGCATCGTCGTCAGTTATGCCCCCCCAGACAAAGATCGTTTGATTTCCATCTCAAGCACAAAAGCAAAAGGCATTACGAGCAACGGGATGCGTGTTCAACTACAAAATGATGCATCCGCCGAACGTATCACAAGACAATTCCTGGATATTGAGAATGCTGAGGTAAAATAAAAGCTGTGCTGTGATTGGTTGCTATATATTATACCGCTGAGGTAAAATGAATGCTGCGCTGTGATTCGTTGCTATGTTTTATATTGCTGAGGATGAATAAAAGTTACTGTGATTGGTTGTTATTTCCCTTATTGCTGACGTAACATGAAAGCTGCACTGTGATTGGTTGTTATATTTTATACTGCTAAGGTAACATATAAGCTGCGCTGTGATTGGGTGTTATATATTATAAAGCTGAGGTAACATGAAAGCTGCGCTGTGATTGGTTGTTATCTAGATATATAAAAACGAACGTATGTCTGTCTGTCTTCGCAGCAACGCGCGACGGGTAAGCTATAGAGATGAGCGAACGCGTTCGTCCGAGCTTGATATTCGTGCGAATATTAGGGTGTTCGGGATGTTCGTTATTCGTAACGAACACCATGCGGTGTTCTGGTTACTTTCACTTCCTTCCCTGAGACGTTAGCGCGCTTTTCTGGCCAATTGAAAGACAGGGAAGGCATTACAACTTCCCCCTGTGACGTTCAAGCCCTATACCACCCCCCTGCTGTGAGTGGCTGGGGAGATCAGGTGTCACCCGAACATAAAAGTCGGCCCCTCCCGCGGTTCGCCTCAGATGCGGTGTGAGTTAGATGAGGGACAGTGCTGTTTGTACCGGAGCTGCTGTAGGGAAAGAATTGGTAGTTAGTGTAGGCTTCAAGACCCCCCAAAGGTCCTTATTAGGGCCACTGATAGCTGTGTGTTGGCTGCTGTTAGCAGTGGCAAATTTTTTTTTCTCAAAATCGCCTCTGCAGACTGTTGCACCTGGCATTAGGGACAGAAGTGCTGCATAGGCAGGGAGAGTGTTAGGAGTGAGTGTAGCCTTCAAGAACCTCAACGGTCCTTTCTAGGGCCATATTTATCCGTGTGCAGTACTGTCCAGGCTGCTGTTAGCTGTGCTGCATTTTTTTTTGCTTCTCAAAATCGCCTCTGCAGACCATTGCACCCTCCATTGATACTGCAGGGAAAGAATTGTATAGGCAGGGCCACAACACAGTTATTATTCATAGAATATACGCAGTGCTGCCTTTTGGTGGAAAAAAACTGAAAACAAATCTATTTGTCCAGCCTCTGTCCGTCCTAAGGGCGGTGGACACGTGTGAGCTGCGTGAACAACATTGCTAAATCAGACGCACCCAGCTACGCTTTACTGCTGGCTTCGCCATTTGCTTTCCTTAATTGGGAAAAAAATACCTGCTCTCCAAGAGTTATAATAACTCTGCTACCCTCACGTTCTGTGACACATAAGCAGGGACACAGCACAGTTATTAAACTTCTCATGTTCATTGAATATACGCAGTGCTGCCTTTTGGTGGAAAAAAACTGAAAACAAATCTATTTGTCCAGCCTCTGTCCGTCCTAAGGGCGGTGGACACGTGTGAGCTGCTTGAACAACATTGCTAAATCAGACGCACCCAGCTACGCTTTACTGCTGGCTTCGCCATTTGCTTTCCTTAATTGGGAAAAAAATACCTGCTCTCCAAGAGTTATAATAACTCTGCTACCCTCACGTTCTGTGACACATAAGCAGGGACACAGCACAGTTATTAAACTTCTCATGTTCATTGAATATACGCAGTGCTGCCTTTTGGTGGAAAAAAACTGAAAACAAATCTATTTGTCCAGCCTCTGTCCGTCCTAAGGGCGGTGGACACGTGTGAGCTGCTTGAACAACATTGCTAAATCAGACGCACCCAGCTACGCTTTACTGCTGGCTTCGCCATTTGCTTTCCTTAATTGGGAAAAAAATACCTGCTCTCCAAGAGTTATAATAACTCTGCTACCCTCACGTTCTGTGACACATAAGCAGGGACACAGCACAGTTATTAAACTTAGATAATTCATTCACTAGAGGCAGTGGGGCCTTTCGTTTTCCAAAAAGGGCAAAAATTATATTTGGCCTGCAGTCTTGCGCCAATTTATTTCCTGCCTGTGAAATCAAATCACTGGTAATACAGCATGCTGAGGGGTAGGGGTAGGCCTAGAGGACGTGGACGCGGCCGAGGACGCGGAGGGCCAAGTCAGGGTGTGGGCACAGCCCGAGCTCCTGATCCCGGTGTGTCGCAGCCGACTGCTGCGCGATTAGGAGAGAGGCACGTTTCTGGCGTCCCCACATTCATCGCCCAATTAATGGGTCCACGCGGGAGACGGTTATTAGAAAATGAGCAGTGTGAGCAGGTCCTGTCCTGGATGGCAGAAAGTGCTTCGAGCAACCTATCGTCTACCCGCAGTTCTGCGCCGTACTCTGCTGCCAATCCGAATCCTCTGTCTGCTGCTCCTCCTTCCTCCCAGCCTCCTCACTCCACTACAATAACACCTGCTCAGGAGCGGGAACACTCCCAGGAACTGTTCTCGGGCCCCTGCTTAGATTGGGCAGCAGCGGTTCCTCTCCCACCAGAGGAGTTTATCGTCACTGATGCCCAACCATTCGAAAGTTCCCGGGGTCCGGGGGAAGAGGCTGGGGACTTCCGCCAACTGTCTCAACAACTCTCTGTGGGTGAGGAGGACGATGACGATCAGACACAGTTGTCTTGCAGTGAGGTAGTAGTAAGGGCAGTAAGTCCCAGGGAGCAGCGCACAGAGGATTCGGAGGAAGAGCAGCAGGACGATGAGGTGACTGACCCCACCTGGTGTGCAACGCTTACTCAGGAGGACAGGTCTTCAGAGGGGGAGTCAAGGGCATCAGCAGGGCAGGTTGCAAGAGGCAGTGCAGTGGCCAGGGGTAGAGGCAGGGCCAGACCGAATAATCCACCAAGTGTTTCCCAAAGCGCCCCCTCGCGCCATGCCACCCTGCGGAGGCCGAGGTGCTCTAAGGTCTGGCAGTTTTTCACAGAGACGCCTGACGACCGACGAACAGTGGTGTGCAACCTTTGTCGCGCAAAGCTCAGCCGGGGAGCCAACACCAACAGCCTCACCACCACCACCATGCGCAGACATATGATGGCCAAGCACCCCGCAAGGTGGGACGAAGGCCGTTCACCGCCTCCGGTTTGCACCCCTGCCTCTCCCCCTGTGCCCCAACCTGCCACTGAGATGCAACCCCCCTCTCAGGACACAGGCACTACCGCCTCATGGCCTGCACCCACACCCTCATCTCCGCTGTCCTCGGCCCCATCCAGCAGTGTAGTTCAGCGCACCGTTCAGCCGTCGCTTGCGCAAGTGTTCGAGCGCAAGCGCAAGTACGCCGCCACGCACCCGCACGCTCAAACGTTAACCGTCCGCATAGCAAAATTCATCAGCCTTGAGATGCTGCCGTATAGGGTTGTGGAAACTGAGTCCTTCAAAAGTATCATGGAGGCGGCGGCCCCGCGCTACTCAGTTCCCAGTCGCCACTACTTTTCCCGATGTGCCGTCCCAGCCCTGCACGACCACGTCTCCCGCAACATTGTGCGCGCCCTCACCAACGCGGTTACTGCCACGGTCCACTTAACTACGGACACGTGGACAAGCACAGGCGGGCAGGGCCACTACATCTCCCTGACGGCACATTGGGTGAATTTAGTGGAGGCTGGGACAGAGTCAGAGCCTGGGACCGCTCACGTCCTACCCACCCCCAGAATTGCGGGCCCCAGCTCGGTGCTGGTATCTGCGGAGGTGTATGCTTCCTCCACTAAAGCACCCTCCTCCTCCTCCTCCTCCTCTGTCTCGCAATCAAGATGTGTTAGCAGCAGCATGTCGCCAGCAGTCGGTGTCGCGCGGTGTGGCAGCACAGCGGTGGGCAAGCGTCAGCAGGCCGTGCTGAAACTACTCAGCTTAGGAGATAAGAGGCACACGGCCCACGAACTGCTGCAGGGTCTGACACAGCAGACCGACCGCTGGCTTGCGCCGCTGAGCCTCCAACCGGGCATGGTCGTGTGTGACAACGGCCGTAACCTGCTGGCGGCTCTGCAGCTCGGCAGCCTCACGCACGTGCCATGCCTGGCCCATGTCTTTAATTTGGTGGTTCAGCGCTTTCTGAAAAGCTACCCACACTTGTCAGACCTGCTCGTAAAGGCGCGCCGGCTCTGCGCACATTTCCGCAAGTCCCACACGGACGCTGCCACCCTGCGCACCCTGCAACATCACTTTAAGCTGCCAGTGCACCGACTGCTGTGCGACGTGCCCACACGGTGGAACTCTACGCTCCACATGTTGGCCAGGCTCTATGAACAACGTAGAGCTATAGTCGAATACCAACTCCAACATGGGCGGCGCAGTGGGAGTCAGCCTCCTCAATTCCTTTCAGAAGAGTGGGCCTGGTTGGCAGACATCTGCCATGTCCTTGGTAATTTTGAGGAGTCTACCCAGGTGGTGAGCGGCGATGCTACAATCATTAGCGTCACCATTCCTCTGCTATGCATCTTGAGAAATTCCCTGCAAACCATAAAGGCAGCTGCTTTGCGCTCGGAAACGGGGGCGGGGGAAGACAGTATGCCGCTGGATAGTCAGGGCACCCTCCTGTCTATTTCTCAGCGCATACAGGAGGAGGAGGAGGAGCATGAGGAGGATGAGGAGGAGGGGGAAGAGACAGCTTGGGCCGCTGCTGACGGTACACCGGCTGCTTGCCTGTCATCCTTTCAGCGTGTATGGCCTGAGGAGGAGGAGGAGGAGGATCCTGATAGTGATCTTCCTAGTGAAGACAGCCATGTGTTGCGTACAGGTACCCTGGCACACATGGCTGACTTCATGTTAGGATGCCTTTCTCGTGACCCTCGCGTTGCACGCATTCTGGCCACGACGGATTACTGGGTGTACACACTGCTCGATCCACGGTATAAGGAGAACCTGCCCACTCTGATTCCCGAAGAGGAAAGGGGTTCGAGAGTGTTGCTATACCACAGGACCCTTGCGGACAAGCTGATGGTAAAATTCCCAGCCGACAGCGCTAGTGGCAGAAGGCGCAGTACCGAGGGCAAGGTAGCAGGGGATGTGCGTAGATCGAGCAGCATGTACATCCCAGGTAGTGCAACAGTCTTTAAGGGCCTGGCCAGCTTTATGTCTCCCCACCAAGACTGTGTCACCGCTCCCCAGTCACGGCTGAGTCGGCGGGAGCACTGTAAAAGGATGGTGAGGGAGTACGTAGCGGATCGCACGACCATCCTTGGTGACGCCTCTGCCCCCTACAACTACTGGGTGTCGAAGCTGGACATGTGGCCTGAACTAGCGCTGTATGCCCTGGAGGTGCTTGCTTGTCCTGCGGCTAGCGTCTTGTCGGAGAGGGTGTTTAGTGCGGCTGGGGGAATCATCACAGATAAGCGTAGCCGCTTGTCAACCGACAGTGCCGACAGGCTAACACTCATCAAGATGAACAAAGGCTGGATTTCCCCAGACTTCTGTTCTCCACCAGCGGACAGCAGCGATACGTAAGCAATACGTAGGCTGCACCCGCGGATGGAAGCTACGTTCTCTCTCACCATCCAAAACGGGGACATTTCTGCTTCATCAATCTGTGTCTAATATTCCTCCTCCTCCTCCTCCTGCTCCTCCTCCTGAAACCTCACGTAATCACGCTGAACGGGCAATTTTTCTTAGGGCCACAAGGCTCACTCAAATAATTTTTCAGAACAATTTTTATAAGTTTCAATGCGCTTAAAAGCATTGGAACTTTAACTTGAACCAATTTTTCGTTACACTGGGCTGCCTCCAGGCCTAGTTACCACTTAAGCCACATTAACCAAAGCGATTAATGGGTTTCACCTGCCCTCTTGGCTGGCCATGGCCAATTTTTGGGATGTACATTAGTACTGTTGATACAGCAATTTTTGTGGGCCCTCGCCTACAGTGTAATCAAATTAATTTTTAGGCCACCTGCATTACAGCTGACGTTACCTCAGCTGTGTTGGGCAATGCAATGGGATATTTTTATGTACCGCCGGTGGGTTCCAGGGAGCCACCCATGCTGTAGGTGCACACTGAGTTTTTAATACATCTGTACACTTCTAAAGAACCCGTCTGACTGGGCCATGCAGTGTGGGCCGAAGCCCACCTGTATTACGCACGACATTACTACCTCAGCTGTGTTGGGCAATGCAATGGGATATTTCTATGTACCGCCGGTGGCTTCCTGGCACCCACCCAGGCAGTGGGTCCACAGGGAGTTTAACCTACATGTGTCCACTTGTAAAGAACCCCAGTCAGACTGGGGCATGCAGTGTGGGCCGAAGCCCACCTGCATTAAGCACGACATTACTACCTCAGCTGTGTTGGGCAATGCAATGGGATATTTTTATGTACCGCCGGTGGGTTCCAGGGAGCCACCCATGCTGTAGGTGCACACTGAGTTTTTAATACATCTGTACACTTCTAAAGAACCCGTCTGACTGGGGCATGCAGTGTGGGCCGAAGCCCACCTGTATTACGCACGACATTACTACCTCAGCTGTGTTGGGCAATGCAATGGGATATTTCTATGTACCGCCGGTGGCTTCCTGGCACCCACCCAGGCAGTGGGTCCACAGGGAATTATAAATGCATCTGTTTCCACTTATAAAGAAACCCAGTCTGACTGGGGCATGCAGTGTGGGCCGAAACCCACCTGCATTAACCCTTTGCAGTCCACTGTGTGACCTGTGAAGACATTAGGGTTTAAGGCTGTACAGCTCCGTTGTTGGTAGACGTCCGTCGGGGTTCTCTTACTGTATATTGCCAGCCTCTCTGCTGTCGGAGCCTATCCTACGTGTCAGCTCATGCAGTACTGGCTTTAGCCAGCATATAGCGCCGTTGTATAACAGCAGAAAAAGAGTAAGCCCCCTAGGAAAACCATATACAAATTGGATTGGAAAGGGTTAAGCACAACATTACTACCTCAGCTGTGTTGGGCAATGCAATGGGATATTTCTATGTACCGCCGGTGGCTTCCTGGCACCCACCCATGCTGTAGGTGCACACGGACTTTTTACTACATCTGTACACTTATAAAGAACCCCAGTCAGACTGGGGCATGCAGTGTGGGCCGAAGCCCACCTGCATTAAGCACGACATTACTACCTCAGCTGTGTTGGGCAATGCAATGGGATATTTCTGTGTACCGCCGGTGGGTTCCAGGGAGCCACCCATGCTGTGGGTCGACAGGGACTTCACAATAGGGAGTTGTACCTGCCTGTGTCTATGAATTAAAAAGCCCGGTCTGACTGGGGCATGCAGACACCTTGACAGAATGAATAGTGTGTGGCACATAGGTTCCCCATTGCTATGCCCACGTGTGCAGCTCCTGATGGCGGTGGCACAGGATTCTATTTCTCATTGCTTCTGTACAGCATTGTGGGCTATCGCTCCGCCACTTTTAAAGAGGGTCGCTGCCTAGCCGTGCCAACCTCTGCAGTGTGTGCCTGCGGTCCCTCGTCATGGCAGACGCAATTCTAAATAGACATGAGCGTGGTGTGGCATGAGGGCAGCTGAAGGCTGCCCAGGGACACTTTGGTGTGCGCTGTGGGGGGGGAGGGGGGGCGGTTGGGCAGCATGTAACCCAGGAGAAGTGTCAGTGGAGTGTCATGCAGGCAGTGATTGTGCTTTGTTGGAGGTAGTGTGGTGCTTAGCAAAGGTATGCCATGCTAATGAGGGCTTTTCAGAAGTAAAAGTTGTTGGGAGGGGGGGGGCCCACTCTTGCCGGTATTGTGGCTTAATAGTGGGACCTGTGAACTTGAGATGCAGCCCAACACGTAGCCCCTCGCCTGCCCTATCCGTTTCTGTGTCATTCCCATCACTTTCTTGAATTGCCCAGATTTTCACACATGAAAACCTTAGCGAGCATCGGCGAAATACAAAAATGCTCGGGTCGCCCATTGACTTCAATGGGGTTCGTTGTTCGAAACGAACCCTCGAGCATCACGGGAAGTTCGTTCCGAATAACGAACACCCGAACATTTTGGTGTTCGCTCATCTCTAGTAAGCTAGTCTATATATGTAAAATTAAATGTATGCGTGTCTGTCTGTGTGTGTTTGTCCTTTATGCGCTACTACATCATTCATCCGATCGCCATGAAACTTTGGGAAGTTGTTGAGTACACTCCTGGGAAGATTATAGGCATAGTACAGCTATCCTACGATAAATGGATGCATGCGCTAGCATCGTCAACAGTTACGCCCCCCCACGTAGATCGTTTGATTTCCATCACTGCCACTAATTCTCTCACTTCCCAATGTCGTAGAAACATGAAATTTGGCACGAGCATTGATTATGTCATAAATAGGAAAAGTTAATGGGTCCCAACTCAATTATTCAATTCTAAGCGCCAAAGAATTAGCGTCCAAATTTTACGTACGGAATCTAATTTTTACACTTCCCAATGTCGTAGAAACATGAAATTTGGCACGAGCATGGATTATATCATAAATAGGAAAAGCTAATGGGTCCCAACTCGATTATTCAATTCTAAGCGCCAAAGAATTAGCGTCCAAATTTTACGTACGGAATCTAATTTTCTCACTTCCCAATGTAATTTGGCACGAGCATTCATTATATCATAAATAGGAAAAGCTAATGAGTCCAACCAATTTATTCAATTCTAAGCGCCAAAGAATTAGCGTCCAAATTTTACGTACGGAATCTAATTCTCCCACTTCCCAATGTCATAGAAATTTAAAATTTGGCACGAGCATTGATTATGTCATAAATAGGAAAAGTTCGTAGGTCCCAAATCAATTATTCAATTCTAAGCGGCAAAGAATTAGCGTGCAAATTTTACGTACGGAATCTAATTTTCTCACTTCCCAATGTCATAGAAACTTGAAATTTGGCACGAGCATTGATTATGTCATAAATAGGACAAGTTTAAGGGTCTCAACTCGATTATTCAATTCTAAGCGCCAAAGAATTAGCGTCCAAATTTTACGTACGGAATCTAATTTTCTCCCTTTCTGATGTCATAGAATCTTGAAATTTGGCTTGAGCATTGATTATGTCATAAATAGGAAAAGTTCAAGGGTCCCAACTCTATTATTCAATTCTAAGCGCCAAAGAATTAGCGTCCAAATTTTACGTACGGAATCTAATTTTTACACTTCCCAATGTCATAGAAACTTGAAATTTGGCACGAGCATGGATTATGTCATAAATAGGAAAAGTTAATTGGTCCCAACTCGATTATTCAATTCTGAGCACCAAAGAATTAGCGTCCAAAATTTACGTATGGAATCTAATTTTCTCACTTCCCAATGTCATAGAAACTTGAAATTTGGCACGAGCATTGATTATGTCATAAATAGGAAACGTTCAAGGGTCCCAACTCGATTATTCAATTCTAAGCGCCAAAGAATTAGCGTGCAAATTTTACGTACGGAATCTAATTTTCTCACTTCCCAATGTCATAGAAACTTGAAATTTGGCACGAGCACTGATTATGTCATAAATAGGAAAAGTTTAAGGGTCTCAACTCGATTATTCAATTCTAAGCGCCAAAGAATTAGCGTCCAAATTTTACGTACGGAATCTAATTTTCTCCCTTTCTGATGTCATAGAATCTTGAAATTTGGCTCGAGCATTGATTATGTCATAAATAGGAAAAGTTCAAGGGTCCCAACTCGATTATTCAATTCTAAGCGCCAAAGAATTAGCGTCCAAATTTTACGTACGGAATCTAATTTTTACACTTCCCAATGTCATAGAAACTTGAAATTTGGCACGAGCATGGATTATGTCATAAATAGGAAAAGTTAATTGGTCCCAACTCGATTATTCAATTATAAGCACCAAAGAATTAGCGTCCAAAATTTACGTATGGAATCTAATTTTCTCACTTCCCAATGTCATAGAAACTTGAAATTTGGCACGAGCATTGATTATGTCATAAATAGGAAAAGTTCAAGGGTCCCAACTCGATTATTCAATTCTAAGCACCAAAGAATTAGTGTCCAAATTTTACGTACGGAATCTAACTCTCTCACTTCCTGATGTCATCTATATATATATATATATATATATATATATATATATATATATATATATATATATATATATATATATAAATGAATGTATGTCTGTCTGTTTTTCCTTTATGCATTACTACACTAGATATATAAAAACGAATGTATGTATGTATGTCTGTCCTCGCAGCAACGCGCTACGGGTAAGCTAGTCACTTATAAAATCAAAATGTTTTGAATTTTGATATTTCAGACTGAAAATGTAAGATTTCATGTATATTATTGTATGAATATGAATATGCAAGAATTTATTTGGCTGTATTGTTTAATGAAAATTTCCAATAAATGGACTATTATTCAGATTAGCATTTTTATCGTATGCACTAAAAACTATTCTTTAGCTGGTATATAGTATAGGAAAGGAAAAGGCCTTATCTGTTAAGGTGTTCTGAAAAGATCCAGAATTCTGGATCTTGTGATCTGCAATGGACAGCCTTGTACTTCACAATGTAGGTTCATTTTTGGGAAGACTTTGATATAGGCAAAGAGAGAGCAAGTATCTTAGGAGATCAAGCTCCTATGCTTCAGAGATTATAAAAAGATGGGAAATTATAGTGAAATTAGGCGGCCTTTAAGAATACTAAGGACTTTAAGACACCATGAATTCAGGCCATATTGACCTTTCCTCTAGTTTGCGATTGAGTGCTATGTTGATAAAGTTGGGAGATAAACATGGAAATAGGAGAATGTTGTCTTTACTTATATCTCCTAAGCATACCGGCAACAGCAAAAGTATGAGTATGTCCAAAGTTGAGCTTTTAACAATGTTTGTGTTAGGGATTTTACGGATAATGTGGATACACTGTCACCCAACCAGTAGATGGATCAGACCTGGCAGCCAACTCTTGAAACCCGGATGTTCACAGCTGAAGATGTGACTTGGAAAGCAAAGGTGACTAGAGAATCTAGCCCTATGCTGGTAACAGGAGGTGGAAAGTCCCTGACTATCAACAGCAGAGAATTCACCCTGACAAGGGCAGCCCTACACGGAAACCTAGGTGCTGATTAACCCTGTCAAGACTAGTCATCAGGAAGCCAGGAACTGGATAACACCAAGCCATCTGACGATTCTGAGAGTGAGCGAGCAAGTTAAGATCTAAACTGGAAGTATGAAGCAAATAGCAGACTAAGCAGTTTCTGGAAACAGAGGAACAACAGGAGCGACTGCAACACATACATTCATGGGAAGACTACTACAATAATCCTGCAGCACAGGCTATCAGGTCTGAGGCATCTATATAGTGGTGAAGAAATGACAGACAAACAATCTGCAGATGGGTGGAAGAGGCAAAACCAATTTAACTATGAATGTTCTGAAAAAAGGCAATCACAGATTCAGAAAGCGATGCCCATGTCTGCCAGATCTAACAGTATTACATATAGCAATTGTATTATACTAACCAAGTTTGTAATTCCCAATTACATGAGAAAATTACATTTATGCCAAAGTCATATCAAATCCTTGATTTATCACTTTCTTTGTGATGTATCAGATGTATAAATTTAATTTTGGTATATAACTTAGTGAAAGAGGATGCCACAGTTCAGACTCTTATCAAAACCAGAAAAGTGTTGTCTGTTTTCTTTAAGAAAAGTCACAGCCGGAGCCATTTTGATCTATCTGGTTTTACATTTCTTTTACAGGAGAAAAGTCAAAATTGCTGCCACTGTCCCCAGGAGTGAGCGTCCTGTTATAATGCCTCTAAAAGTACATCAGGCAATCCTGAAAGAGGTGAGAAACAACTTGTAATGTGCTGTGACATATGTTGGTGCTAGATAAATAAAGATTATGAATACCTACAGGAGGATCTGTAAGCTTCAGTAACCCCTGTCTATGTGCCATGTGTTAGAGACAGACAGAGGAACAATGGTGTTCATGGAAGGATACCATGAAGCAAGCCACTGCTGTCCAAAAGAACATTGCAGTCCATCTCAAGTTTTCCCGAACCACATGGATGCGCCATAATGCTTCTGGGAAAATGTTCTTTGTACCAGGGATAAAAGATGAGAACATCTTACAGAAGAATGTACGGGCAATGTAAGGGCCGCTGTCCATGACCTCCAGCTGAAGAGATGCTGGGTGATGTAACAAGACAATGAAATAAAGCATACAAGTAAAACAGCTGAAGAGTGCTAAATAATAAGATTTATGTTTGGGAATTGCCAAATCAGAGTCATGATTTCAACCCCCTGTAAATAATGTGGCATCACCTGGAGAGGGCTGTGCATGCTGGACATCTCAGAAATAGTAATGAATTGAAATCCATCTACGGGATGCAATGATCTAAAGTTCCAGCTCAGTGATGTGCAAATCCGATTTGTGCCTCCAGGACATGTTTAGTGGTGATTGCTGCTAAAGGAGGAACTATATGCTATTTAAGGGAACCTGCCACCTTCCTACAACCCTATGTACTAAGTTATGGTGCTGTTAGGGGATGTGACAGGGAGCTGGGTGTAGTATTGTTATACACATCCGCTCCCTGGTTCCTGCAACTGACTTCCATGCACCGCACAAAAATCAGACTTTTCAGATTGCTGTCTGTATCCCACAGACATCTATAGGAGAGCGCGCGCACATGTCAGTCTGAAAAGAGATTTCAGTTCACTGTGTGACTTCAGAGGTGAGAAATGCAGGAATCAGGGAGTGAGTATAAAAAATATATCACTCAGCTCCCTGTCACCCCAGGTTTGCTTTAAAGTTGTAGGTTTACATACTTTTTCTCCATGCATTCTGGATGATTATTTAATATGTTCAATAAAATACATGAATGGTACAATGTTTTTGTCATTAGTTTAGTTTGACTATGTTCCTCTGTTCATCTATATTTGTGATGGACCCAACACATTTTATTAGTATTGATTGCAGAAATCCAGGTAATTCTAAAGGGTTAACATTTTTTCTTTCATATATAGATCCTTTTGGTACATCACTGTCATCATCACCTACTGCTCATACTATAATATACCGGTTATATTTGATATCTCCCCTTCTGGACACGGGATGCAGTCATAGCAGCAGGCAGGGAATCCCTCTCTTGTCTTTTTTCTGCTTCCAGGTGAACATTGGTCGGAGCAGCGGGATACTGGGATCTGTAGGAAAAGACAAGAACCTTTACTACAAAGATAAAACACACATGTACAATAAGAGGATGTAAACTATATAATGATGTTATAGAGCGGACAAGATTTACATAATCACCTGCATAATATAACTCTTCTCACCTCCTTTGTGTGTTTCCATGTTATAGACTGCCGATTTATGTGAAGCTTTTCCCCACTGACGGCCCACGGAGTATAATTTCCTACTTCAACCTCACGTATGGCATCTTCTGTATATAACCAGTTTATGATCTTATATGGATGTACGGCTTCTCCCTGCTCATTAAAGTAATCTGAAGGTCTCATTGGATCCGGTGAGGACTTCATCCTTTGTATGTAGTGCTGTAACCTCCGTCTGTAGTGTAAAAATCCAGTTATTGAGTTTTCTTCATACTTGTCTTTTATAAATAAGAACATTTCATGTAGAGCTTTTGCCAGAACTTCTACTGCAGTATATAGTCTTGTGGCGACCCCCGATGAGAGGATATCCACCAGACTTGGTTCAGTATAGTTGCGAGTGTAGTTGTACTCTTTGTTGATGTCATAGTGTAATATAAAATAATCTATATCATCAGCATTGACTATATTATCTAACAATCTCCAGTAGTATGATTTTTTGTTCATATCATCCAGTTTCCTGTGCACTTTTTCAAAATCCTCCAGACCAGGAAAAGGTGATGAAAACTGCAATCCTAGACTTCCATTATATATTGATTGCTCTACAGTTAACTCTTTGAGAGTATTAGATATCCAGGATGGTGAAAAGATGAGGGTGTTGCCCAAAAATATAAATTTGAAATATTTTAATAAATCAACTATATAAGGAGAGAAGGTCCCACACATTATAATGATGGTGACTTGTGGATTGTTTAGAGCTTGTACAATCCTATTATAATTTTCCTCTCTTAGTTTTATGGTGAAGGCGGCACAGATCCCACGCTCTCGCATGTACTTTGTTAGCATAAGCATCTCATTCTCTCCAGTTTCATCATCCAATACTATAATCCCAACCCAGGTCCAGCCAAAGTGCTCCAGCAGTTCAGTGATCGCCATATTGTGGATGTGGTTATTTTGGACCATTCTGAAAACATGAGGATAGAGGAGTCTATCAGATAATGAGGGGTCGGAGGCGCCATAGCTGATCTGCAAAACACAGAAGAAAACTAAGATCATTCTGTACAGATTGTTCTCAGTCAGTTAGTTAGTAGGACATCCTCAGTAATCCAAAACTCCACATGCAAAACATATTCTGTTAGGGTGCATTTAGATGTGCTACAGAACTTTTGCCCGAGACTCTCGGATGCAGTTCACATCACACGGCACACGAATCCCCCATCTGTGTGCTGTGCGATGTGCTGGAAACTGCACATTACATTTCCTATTGTATAGTGAGCTTCACACGAAGATAGGACATGCAGTGATTCGGTTGGAGCAAAAAAAAAAGAATGGGTTAATTTTTCATGTGAGATTTGTCCTTGTTGTACATGGGCAGAATATGTGTGAGAATATCGGCTGTGCACATATGGACTTAGGGTAACCTAACACGGGTGTGTATGCATAGGAAATATTTGCACAAGCAATACACAGCGAGTAAAACCCAATTATATCATTGGGCTCATTCTCATGGTCTTTTTTGTGAATGCAGTTTGTGCACACAAAAAGAATGACATGCTCTATTATTGTGCACATTTGTACTCTTCTAGCATATTGCACATACATTTGCGCATCCCTATTGACTTCTATGGGGACATTTGGTGTGCAAATGCCCAGGAAGACAGAGCATGCTGCATTTTTGTGGGGTTTTTTGTGCAAACGAAATGTGCATGAAAAATATGCACATATGGGGGGCCTGGCCTGACTGAGGACCGAGACGGACGCACTGCTCTGAGCTCTGCTCCGGTATAAACCTCCGTAGCTACTTTTAACAGGATTAGCGGGACCCACTCACCGGCAAGTGTCTCTCCTAACTCCTGCCCGACTGCCATGACCCATCGCAAGTCGGCAAAACCTTCTCAGCGCGTAGCCGACTTCTTCACAGCCCGCAGCAGCAGAAGAGGCCCGGTTCCCACGCCCACCGCTTCAGCCGACGGCCCCTCCAGCGATGTCTGTGACTCTCCTCGGAGGCTAAGATCAGCACCGGACAGCCCAGGAATCGCTCGGGGAGAAGCCAGTTCCCCTTCAGAGATGGGAGAGGTGAGTAATGCTGCAGCATCCACCACATACATCAGTTCCCACTCACCTAAAATGGTGCCCTACCTCGCGTTAGCTTCAGGAGATGGCACCTCCCCCTCAGCCAGCCCAGAAAAAAGAAGACCAAGACTAGAAACTGCCATGCAAACATTACTACCCCCATCAGGCAGCGCAGAGCTAATTGATATGCTTCCCTCTTCAAATCAGCCCACATCGGAAGCATTTATTAAAGAAATGATGGTGGCACTAAGAAATTCTATGCGGGAGGACCTTAATTCTGTCTCATCACGTATTAGTGCCTCTATATCGGATGTGGAGGAAAGAACCACCCATATTCAGCATAAGATGGAGGAACTAACTAACTCGCACAACACGCGCATAGACGCACACTACTCACTCGAGGAAGTGTCCCATATTAAAATTAAAATGGCTGATTTGGAAGATCACAACAGACGGAACAACGTCAAATTCAGGGGTATCTCTGAAAAAAATCAGCCCGGATGAACTGAAAGATTTCCTAACACAGCTAATAAAAAAAATGTTGCCTTCCACTCCTCTTCAGGAACTCATTATTAATAGAGCTCATCGTCTACAAAAACCAAAATTCCTCCCCGACAGTATCCCGCGAGATGTTATAGCGAGGATTCATTTTTACCACATCAAAGAGGCCCTCATGTTCGCCTCCCGCAGAACGCCGGACGTTCTTGCCCAGTTCGCAAACATCCAGCTATTTGTGGACTTATCGGCCGCAACCATTCAAGCCAGAAAGGCATTTATTCGCATAACCACCTCACTCAGAAGGAAAAAAATTCCATATAAATGGGGTTACCCCACGAAATTAATTCCCCACAAAGAGGGATCAATATTCATCATTAGCAACCCCGAAGACGGGGAAAAGATTCTATCGTCCTGGGGCATTCCCATCTCAGATAGACTCCAAGATAAAGCGGATAAAAATCCCCCTGGAAAGCCCCGCGAGGGGTCTCACCCCCGCTCTCCCCGCTGAATTACTTCCGCCTACAATACAGAAAGGAGGTTCCTAACTATCAGGCAAACTTTTCTCCCCCAGAGACTATGCAGGCTCCTGACTCTGCTAGAAAAGTTTTGCTCTTGCTTTGTTTTCTCACATTTTATCGGCTATCAAACTTTGAGCTTAGAAACAGCTCCCTACAAGGACAATTGGACTGGTACTATTGGCCGACTGTTTATGTTTTAAATGTTCCTGTCCCCCCCCCCCCCCATACAGGTCCCTCAAAAAGTGGTTACATAATAAGGGTTTGTTGCTTCTGCAATTCTTCTTTAACTAAGCCATGGCTGTAAAAATATGCTCTCTCAATGTTAAAGGCCTAAACTCTCCTTTCAAGAGGTCGATTGTCTGGAAGGACGCCCTTCAAAAAATGTTGATATATTGTGTCTTCAAGAGACGCATTTTACGAGCTCATCTCACCCCCAGTTCTCCCACAAGAAATTTCCAAACATCTTCCTGTCTTGTGCGGAGAGGAAAAAAGCAGGAGTTCTGATTGCACTCAAGGACTTTATTAATTTTTCCCTCACGGAACAAATTATTGACAACCACGGAAGGTATATAATATTAGTGGGCCTCATCAATAATATCCAAACAACTTTGATGAATATTTGTGCACCAAATTCCTCTCAAATTACCTTTTTAAACAAAATTCTCAAGAGAATTAGAAAATCGCATGTAGGTAAACTCATAATATGCGGGGATTTCAATATAGTTCCCGATAAACAAATAGACTCCACTAGTTCTTCAAACAGAATATCCCCAGTCTTGGCCCCGTGGCTTCACAAAGAAGCGCTTTATGACACCTTCAGATGCCTCAACGCATCATCAAGGGAATATACTTATTATTCCCCCCGCCATAGATCCTTCAATAGGATTGATCTACTTCTAGTCGATAGGTGGACCCTCCCAGGAATATCACACGCTGAAATTGGAGACACAACTTGGTCGGACCATTCACCTATATACCTCGCGCTCAACGTTACTAATTTCACGTCAGTACCGAGAAACTGGAGAATCAATCCCTCTCTCATGAGACTCCCTCAACACAAACAGGAGATCAAGCAACAATTAGCCGAATATTTCTCAATTAACGCAAATCTAGACACAAACATATTCTCCACATGGTGCGCACATAAAGCGTTCATGCGGGGCATACTAATTAAAATCAGTGCATACCAAAAGAAGAAAAAACAAAAACAACTCCACTTAACCAACATTCTCACACAAATTACAAAGGTAGAGCAAAGTCTGCAATCCTCTCCCTCAATAGTGCTCCACAAAGATCTAATGAATCTACGGCCTAATTTACGAAGATTATTAATCGAGGACTTTGACAAATCGTCAAGATTAACAAAAATTAATTACTACACAGAATTTAACAAACCCACAAAATTGATGGCCAAAATAATTTAAAAAAACGCCAAGCGGCATCAAAAGTACCTTATCTCATCAAACAAGATGGATCGGGAACAAAAATAAAACACCCGCAGGACATAGCTGATGAATTTAGCCACTTTTATGCAAAACTTTATAATCTCAACAATGATCCATCCACACCCCAACCGGATAGCCTCCAGATCAATACTTTTCCAGATAAAATAAATCTCCTAAGCATCACAGAAGATCAACTCAAAAAGTTAAATATTCCCACAACACCAGTGGAGGTTCTCAACACAATCAAATCTTTAAAGTCCCACAAGGCTCCAGGTCCAGATGGTTTCTCAAATAAATATTATAAAGATTTTGCTCTGGACCTGGCCCCTTACCTCTCCGAAACATTCAACAAAGCTATTATATGTGGCACTTTTCCAGAAGAAATGCTCAAAGCTAACATAGTAACCATCCCTAAACAAGGCAACCCCGCAAGTTCAACAGCAAACTATAGACCCATCTCCTTGCTAAATAGCGACATAAAAATATATTCAAAATTGCTGTCTCAACGTTTGCTAAATGTGCTCCCACAAATTATTCATAGTGATCAGGTAGGTTTCACAAAGGGGAGGCAGGCACCAGACGGCACTAGAAGAGTACTCAATCTCTTGGCAGTGGCGGAGGCGAACCGTACTCCAGCCCTAATTCTGGCTTTAGATTCAGAAAAAGCCTTTGACAGGCTCCATTAGGGGTTTGCCTTCGCCACTCTGGAGAAATTCGGTTTTCGGGGTGGTATCCTGAGAGCCATTCAGGCTCTCTATAGCTCACCCTCCGCGGTTTTGGTGGATGGGACTCTCTCAAGAAATTTTAAAATAACAAATGGTACCCGTCAAGGGTGCCCTTTGTCTCCATTACTGTTCACGCTGATTATGGAACCTTTTGCTGAATCCGTCAGACTGAATTGCAAAATCAAGGGGATCCCAGCAGGCCATAGGCAGCACAAAATCAGTCTGTTTGCTGATAATGATGTCTTGCTATTACTTACTGACCCCATAGCTTCATTGAGGGAAGTAGGCGACATAATTCAGCAGCTTAGCAGAGTATCATACTACAGAATATTGAGAAGTCGCAGATCTTGGGAATCAATATAGACAAATCTTTAAAAGACAATATTCAAAAAGAACTTCCCTTTCAGTGGCAGGAAAAAACTATCCCCGATTTGGGAATTAAATTGTGTTTCCCAATTAAAGACGTAAACTCGGCCAATTTTTCCCCCCTATTAGAAGAACTCCAAACTGAATTGAATAATCCAGCGTCCAAGGAACCTTCATGGTTAGGTCGAGTTGTTCTATATAAAATGCAAATTTTGCCTAAAATACTTTATTTTTTCCGTACACTCACCTTACCGATTTCTAGGATGGAAATTTCTAAATTCCAAAAACAACTCTCCAAATTTATATGGGGTGGAAAGCGGCCAAGAGCAGCTGCATCTATCCTGTACCTCAACAGAAAACAAGGTGGCCTGGGAGTACCCAACTTGTGGTCTTACCTACATGCTATCAACAATAACCAAATTAGACAATGGGCGAGTGGAGACGCAGGTCCAGGATGGCTCCAAATTGAAACTCATTTTCTGAATAATAAATCTATGAAACCCCTCCTCCTGGTTTCCCTTCTTAGCTCCCTCATACCCTCACTTCCCCCAATCCAACACCTAACCTCATTGTCGCCGCCAATGCGAGCATCCCTTCACTCATGGAACTGGCTGGCACAAAAAATTAGAGACCATGCATGGAAAAGCGGCGTTGTGGTGTCCCTCGGGACCCTTGAATTTTTTATCCCCAACCTGCGCCTGAGTTCCTGGGTGGAGAGGGGCATTAAAAACATAGCAGATTTAATACAGGGAGATGATGTCCTCCCCTTCCATACTCTAATGAAACGCTTCTCTCTACCAATCAAAGAAATGTTTAAATACCTCCAGATGCGCTCCCTCCTACAGAGCTCCCAACTTTGGATGGAGAGAGTACCAAACGAGATCCTAAAAATTCTTAATAACTCCGACTCGATGTCTCGATCCCTAGTGAGAACATGCTATGATGCCCTCTCCGGTAATATGAGAGAAACAAAAAAAGCCCATCTTCTCAACTGGGAGAGAGACATGGGCAGGAGAAATCCACCAAACCAATGGATCTCAGCGTTTGAATGGGCTAACAAGTCAACCCTTAACGCAAATGTTCTTGAGGTTCACATAAAAGTATTGACCAGATGGTATTATTCCCCGGATGCCTTGGCCAGAATATTCCCTAATACAAGAAGCACCTGTTGGAGACAGTGCTGCCTCCTGGGCAACATATACCACATATTTTGGAGTTGCCCAAAACTAGAGTTATTTTGGGAAGATGTTTATTCACTTTTAAGGAAAATTACTAAAACAGCTGTTACTAAATCCCCGAGTTTAGCAATTCTCCTACTAGATAGCAAGAGCTTCCCTACCCAATCGAGGAGGATCGCCTGTCACATCCTCCTCGCAGCTAAACTTCTAATATCAAGAAGATGGAAGACCGTGATGTCTCCCACTATATCAGATCTAATCCAGACGATATCAGACCACAACGTATATGAAAAACTATACGCCCAAAAGAACTGAGGTTTTACGGCCTACCTAAATAAGTGGAACCCATGGCTCCAACAATTCCCTAATTAACCACTTTCTCCCCCCCTCCCATCCAATAAAAAGTTTACTTATATGTTTCCTATCTTCCTTTTTTCTTCCTTTTCTTTCTCTCTTCTTTTATGCTTAAAAAATAAGGCTATGCTGTTGTATGTACTACTTGCAGATGTTACCTAGGTTCATTTTGCTGCATGTAATGTTCCATCCGTATGACTGTCTCCAAGAACTATGATTCATCAACCGGACATTCATACAGAAGATATATTCTTTTGGTCACACTCTCTGACAAGTATGTACAATGTTTTCATATTCTTGTAATCTGCTGTACACATTCTAACTATAAAACCAATAGAAAACTAATGGTGAAAAAAAATATATGCACATATGAACCAACACATTGAAATTAATGGGATCTAGTCACTTCATATTGTCCATGCTAATTTTGTGTTTGCAATTGCACACACAAATACGACAATAAGAAGACGGTCTAAGGGTGCGCTCACATGATGGAGACTTGCTGTAGGACAGGTTGCAGATGAACATCTCTCCCATACAGCGAAATGGAATTGTTTCTATGGGAGCATGCAACAGTTGGATAAATGGAGAGGTCTCAGGAATTTATGCACCAAATCTGCTTTTGATTCAAAAATGCCCTGCATCACTTCTGGGAAATTGCAATTCTCAAGGAGGTGTTTCACGGGCATCTAAGGAATTCAGTTGTTTCCCATTGATTTCAGTGGAAACATCAGATCATGCTTGTATGCGCATCACATGGTATGCGAGTGACATGCAATATTTTGTAAGGTCCCTTTGGTAGATGCCTGAGAGGTTCGCCATCTTGTTTATATTTTCGGTATTTTTATCAGCTGTGAAGATGCTATATAGTGTCTCTAATCTAAACCTCTGGGGGAAGGGAACATCGCCCCCCACCTCCACAAGAATTGAAGGAGCAGTGCTTTGTGTCCAAAAAATGTTCAAACTGGTTTTAACCAGTTGAAAATGTATCCAGGAATGTTTTTGTGTAAAAGCACAGGAAATGGCTGGCTGGAGTGAAACAGGAAGTATTTCCTTTGGACAACAAGTCAAGAATGAATACATCATGCTCAAGGGAAGCTCCTCATGGGTGAATGATCTTACAGCTACCTCACAAATACCTCCCTATGAGAATGGCCTATCAGCACACAGCTTGACCTACCTAACTTTCTGTGTATGAAAAAGTCTATATAAAACTTTTACCAGCCTAAATAAAGTTAGAACCTTTTTGGTGCACATGATGTAAACGTGTGGTCCTTTAAAGGGTCTCTGGGCCTGTACATTAGTCCTATCTAATATGGCAGCCACAGTATATTGAATAGCGAAAATTGCGCTAGTAGTCCCATTGAGATCCCAAGTAGAAGTTTAAGCTTCAAGAGTTAGTGAACTTAGAAGCTAGAGGACTACTAGTGCCAGGCAGACTCAGACGGATTGAACCCAGATGACACATAACGGTCTGAGAAGCTGACAGTTTCTGATGGTGAAGTATGGAAATTATACATTAATTTGTTGAAAAGAGTAATTTGCAGTAGAAGTTTGTTCCCATCGACACATCAGATCGAGAGACTCTCTGGTTTAGTTTATATGCAAGTTGTGAACTGCAAAATAAGGTAATAGATGCAAAAAATATATCAGTTAGTAAAGAAAAAGAGAAAGTGAGAAAGATTTTGCATTTGGTGCAAGTACTTCATAGGTTTGTGTCAGACAGATCCACATGTGAAGTTACCAGTGATCATCAGTCAGATCCAGAGATGTGGGAGGATTCAGTCACTAATTGTGCTGATTGAGAAGACGTAGGAGACACTATAGATGTGGAAACTTTGTAGGATTATGGGAAATGTATGTGTAATCTTTACCGAGGGCGACCGCTCTGTCTGCACACAGATCAACTCAGAATCAGACTTTGGAAATAAGGAAAAAATAACTTAAAATTTAAAATTGCAAAAGTAGCTAATACATTTAACCCTTTCCAATCCAATGTCGGGCCTCCGATGTCGGGACAGGCCCGACACTGCAGTGCAGGAGTGCATCTGCACCCGATCATCAGACACATCGGGTGCAGATACACTCCTGCACTAGTCCTCATCGAGGACCCCCGAGGAGAAGGCAGAAAGGGTTTTTAACCCTTTCTGCCTTCTCCTTTACACATTACATAGCGCTCAATTAGCGCTATGTAATGCATAGAGATTCCGTCCGGCGATCATGTGACTGCCGGTGTCACCTGACCCCCAGCGGTCACATGAACGCCGAGCCGGGAGCCTGCACCGTGGGAAGACCTGCTTACCTGACCGGTGTCTTGCGCATTCTCCTTCTGCCTCTCGGCCCGGCGATCATGTGACCGCCAGGTGCCACCTGACCCCAGCGGTCACACGATCGCCGAGCCGGGAGGCAGAAGGAGAATGCGGAAGACGCCGGACAGGTAAGAAGGTCCCTCCCTGCACCCTCCTGAACTGACAGAGTTGTGCAGGGAAAATGTATTTTTTCTCATCCATTCTCCCTAGCTCCAATTTATTTGGAGCTGGGGAGAATGGGTGAGAAAAAATAAATGTATTGGAAAGGGTTAAGTAAGGGGGTCATTTCTCACTGATGACTGAGTGAGTAGCATTTCAGTGGTGCTCCCAACAACCCCACTATTCACCAGCATACCAGACATCCGAGAACCAGACCTCACTTTGCAGAAAGGAACCCGTCAGACCGTGACAGCCTCCTTGCATGGATAAGGGAGAGACAGAGCTATTCTTATGACAGTCCCTTTCAAGACCTGCCCAACGGAAGTTTCGAATTCATCATGGTGCTGGCGGAGAGATACAGCTGCTTCTCCTACGCCGAGGATGCCAATGCAGTTTTAAATGACCCTGTGGGCAATAGCTCTCCTAGTACTGCTATGCCACAACTTGATGCGGCTAACCAGGAGGCAGGCAGTACCGGCTCTTAACACAGATCTTCATCCAGCCTGCTGTGCACTTCAACTCCAGCTCCTCTTCCTCCACTTCTGTATACCCTGGTTAATCCCCAGTGGATCCATCATGAGGAACCAGTTTCAGAGGGTGGTGAGCCTGCTTCTATCTCCCACACAAACAGAGCCAGCTTGGATGAGTACCTATCCCCCCTGCTTCCTATTCCAGATACAATGAGGTTCCCATCAAGTCCCAATATCCCCCAGACCATGTTCCTTATTCATCAATGATCCCAACTAGGAAGGATGACATACGGGCATTACCACTAAAAGGGAGATTGATGGCCTATTCCAGAGACTGGAAGACTCTTATGAGAAGGATATTGCTGCCTTACAACAAGATATTCAACATGTGTGACAGATTAGTAGCAGTGGAGGAGACACATATAAAAATAATGGATACTTTAGACTCCCATAGAAAGGCTGTATAAGGATATTCTTTACAAATTTCTGATTAATTTATGCATTTGGATGACTTTAAAACCACAAATCATAGGAAACACCTGTGTATCAGGTTACTCAGTGAAGAAGTTGGGTCTTTTCAGCTAGAAGCATGTGCCCAAACTTCTTCACTAATCTTCTCAAGAGACCCCCTGACAAAACTTGATACGATTCATCATATTTTGGGTACCAAGCTCTCTGAATCCTCTCCCCTCCATATATAAATAAATGGATGCGTGCTCCAATCAATGAACAATAAATTAGGTGATGTTGCACCAGCGCGAGTCATGTGCCCGTGCACCTGACCCGGCATCATGCCCATATGACTGTCGCCACACCCTCCCACCGTGTGGCATACTGGAATTTCCCACAGTCAATGCTGTTATAATCTGGAGTGCGCAGCTAGCGGGTCACATGAAAATCGTCTTGTGGGGAGCCACGTTACCTCGTCATAACACGCAAGTCACATAACTCTTCCCTGACAAGTACTACTGCTGTCCCTAGTTACCAGGGACGCTCAAAGAAGAGGATGGGAGTCAGGCATCACAATATTTAAAGCATTGTATTATATTTAATAAAAATAGTGCTACACATAATATAGCAGTAGAAAGATTAGGTAGAAATAAACATTATATACATATAGTGCATCACAGAAGGGTATATAAAAAAATTAAAAACATTCACAGAAAATAGCCATTACCCACTAAGTGAGGAACGCACATAGATGCATCCTCTCACCATGCAGGCAGCCGACCACTAAATGGAGGAGCAAACAACACCTGTGCAGGACACCGATAAGACAACCACTCACACTGCCTCTTGATAATGAGGGGGGTGGCTGCTTGGCGTACACTCCCACACATAGTGGATACAGGGTGCCAGACCATTCTGATATATGTAGTTCACCATGCAGACCAGCAGCCTATTAATGACGCCATGATAATTCGGCTGGTTGCCCTGCATTTCCAACAGTGAACCACATTGGTACTGCCACCCTGGGCTTCCCCTGGAGGCTTAATGCCCCACTGCATGTGAATGATAGATAATAAATGCAAGGCATTGGTTGAATGTTGGCCAAGATACATCAGCCCACTAACCACTTTACGGTTCCTTGTGTTGTAGTGGGTCCCTACACAGAAGGGGATATAAAAAATTAAAAACATACATACATATAAGAAATTCACACAAACTTTGATAGAATATTGCCTAAAATTTAAAACATACTTAGGGTGCCTTCAGACGACCGTATATTGGCTGGGTTTTCACGCCCGGCAGATATAAGACGTCCTACTCTGCAGAGGGAGGAGGCTGCAAGAGCCGAGAGCAGTGCACTGAGCTCCCGTCCCCATTCTGCCCTCGCCACTATTTGCAATGGGAGGGACGAAGCTAAGTTCCGGAATGTAGCTCCGCCCCCACCCCCTCCCATTGCAAGACTGACCCAATCGTCATGATGGGCATTAATAAACTGACAAAGGTATGTAGTCAAAATTTGGTTAATGCGTTCCACCTGTCCATTGGATTGTGGATGGTAGGTGGAGGAGAAGTCTAAAGATATGCTCAATAACTTACAAAGAGATCTCCAAAATTTTAAAGTGAACTGCACTCCCCTATCTGATACAATGTGCTTAGGGGAGCCATGAAGCCAAAAAATGTGATCAATACATTTTTGGGGCTCAATTGACTGGCAGTTAGCAGACCGGGCAGAGGTATGAAATAATCCATTTTAGAAAATCAATCCACGACTAACCATATGATGGTACACCTATCGGATAATGGCAGATCTGTGAAAAAATCCATAGCAATATTTTGCCATGGAGAGTTAGGTATCAGCAGCGAATATAGCAGACCTGCGGGTTTACACTTCACACCTTTTTTTTCTGAGCACAGGAGGAACAAGAAGAAACAAAGTCACAAATATCTCTTCCCATGAATGGCAACCAATATTGCCACTGAATGAGTTCGCTGGTCTTCCATTGACCAGAATGTCCAAACAACTTGAAGCAGTGACATACAGGACAGAACAGCTCTTCTCTTGGCCTCAGGAACAAAGGTCTTTCCCGAGGTACATCTCTCACGCAAACAGGGGCTACAGTTACCTTTTTAGCAGTATTGATAATCAATTGTGGGCTCTCCTCACCATCGGTACAGTTGAAAGCCCTGGATAGAGCATCAGCTTTAGTGTTCTGACTGGCAGGATGAAAATACAATACAAAGTTGAAGTGTGCAAAAAACAGAGACCACCACGCCTGTTGTGGATTGAGCCGCTGAGCAGTCTACAGGTCAAGTTTCTATGATCAGTATAAATTATAATGGGATGGTAAGTTTCCTCAAACAGATACCGCCAAAATTCTAAAGCCATCTTGACAGCTAGCTGTTCTCGATCTCCAATAGAATAATTATGCTTGGCTGAGGAGAAACATTTGGAGAAGAAACCGCAAGTCTGCTTGTCACTAGATGCACCCTTTTACGACAAAACTGCTCTGGAGCCAGAAGAAGACGCATCGACTTCCAAAAAGAATTGAATCTTATCATCTGGTCAGTGCAGGACCAACGCAGACGAAAATGCCACCTTAAGTGTCGGGAAGGCAGCCTCTGCTTCTAGAGGTAAATGCTTGGCATCTGGCCCTTTTCCATGTGAGTGCAGAAATGCGTGCCATTCAGGAAGAAAAATGCAGAATAAATTGTCTGTAGCAATTGGTGAAGCCCAAAAATTGTTGGATTGCCCTGAGTCCTGAGGGACAAGGCCAATTCAGAGCAGCAGAGTGTTTCTCGGGATCCATCTCAAACCCCTGCTGGGTGTCAATATATCCTAAAAAGGGAAGTAAGTCACACTCAAGAGAGCATTTACCCAGTTTGGAAAACAGATGATTCACTGTCAATCGCTGTAAAACTCTATGGAACTGCCTTCGATGGAAATGTATATCTAGAGAAAATATAAGGATATCGTCCAGATACACGACCACAAATGCATGAAGAAGATCCCGAAAAATATTCTTAACAAGGTCTTGAAAAACCACTGGAGCATTAACTAGCCCGAATGGCATCACCAAATATTCATAATAGCCATCAAGAGCATTAAACGCCATCCTCCACTCATCCCCCTCGCGAATGTGCATCAAATTACAAGCACCCTTCAGTTCGAGTTTAGGAAAAACTCAGGCACCCTGAAGACTATCAAAGAGCTCAGAGAACAGTGGTAATGGATATTTATTAGAGATGAGCGAGCACCAAAATGCTCAGGTGCTCGGTTGCTCGAGTTGAACTTTCCGCGATGCTTAAGAGTTCGTTTCGAGTAACGAACCCTATTGAAGTCAATGGGCGACTCAAGCATTTTTGTATATAACCGATGCTCAGGATAGGTCTTCACTTGTGAAAAACCAGAAAACATCTGAAAGTCATGGAAACACCACAGAAAAGGATAGGGCAGGGCTGGGGCAGCATGCAGGGCTGCATCTCAGGCTCCCAGATCCCACTATTAAGCCACAATAGGGGCAAGAGTCTGCCCCCGCCCCCAACAATTTTTACTTCAGACAAATCCTCTTTAGCAAGGCACGCGTCTTCTTTGGCCCAAACCAGTGTCTCAGATAACTGTGGTAATACGAGAGAAAATACTTGCTGCCCAGTGCTGATCCCTTGACCCCAAGCAGGAGGAGGAGGTAGCCTTCCAAGGCCAAGAAACCATGACCAGGACCCGCTGTAGCCTGTGTGGGAAGTATGTGAGCGGGTCCTTGGCCAGGCTCGGTCACAGCAAACACCTTGTGGGATCCAAGGTGCCGCGACTGACATAGCACTGGGAAAATGTATGTGCCCACACACTAGTCATTCTGTGTAGGTGTCGAATAGCTTAATCGACACCGCAAGGGGAAAGCCATCTGCACTCTGCACCCTACCCAAGTCAGTCAGTGTCTTTGTGCCAGACAGGTAAAACACAGTGATGGGAAGTTTGTGTGCACCCACAGCATAGGCGGGTCCAAGGAACACAAAGACAGTATTAAACATGAAGAAATCCCAGTGCTCAAACATGGCAGACTTTCACTCCGCTGAGGACATAGGCCACTGCACACACCCTCAGCAAACGCGGGCATAAAGCGGACTCCGATGCTAGTCCAGCTGTGAAGGTCTCATTAAATCAGTTACATTTTATTTTACCGCTCCAAAGACTGCATTAACCAGGAAGACGTTCCACAGGCGCAACGTGGCGCAGTTGCAGTTCCCCCAGGACAAAGGCCTCAGCCCACGCCATCAGCAATCACGAGCATGAAGCAGACTCCGATGCTATTACAGCTGGGAATGTCTCATTAATGCAGCAATGTTCCTCTCCTTTTGCGCAAACAAGTTTCTCAGATAACGGTGGTAACACGAGACAAAATACATGATGCCCAGTACTGATCCCCTGACCCCAAGTAGGAGGAGGAGGTGGCCTTACAAGGCCAAGAAGCAATGACCAGGACCCGCTGTAGCCTGTGTGGGATGTATGTGAGCGGGCCCTTGGTCAGGCTCAGTCCCAGCACACACCTTGTGTGGCCCAAGGTGCCGCGACTAACATAGCAATGGGAAAATCCATGTGCCCACACACTATTCCGTCTGTGTAGGTGTCTGTGTAGGGGAAAGCCATCTGCATTCTGCACCCTACCCAAGTCAGTCAGTGTATTTGTGGCAGACAGGTCAAACACCACTACGGGAAGTCTTTGTGCACCCACAGCATAGACGAGCTGAAGGAACCCAAAGACAGTAATAAACATGTAGAAATGACAGTGCCCAAACATGACAGACTTGCACTGCGCCGAGGACATAGGCCTCTGCACACACCCTCAGCAATCGGGGGCATAGAGCGGACTCCGATGCTAGTCCAGCTGTGAACGTCTCATTAATGCAGAAACGCTGCTCTTCTTTGGCCCAAACCAGTGTCTCAGATAACTGTGGTAACACGGGAGAAAATACATGATGCCCAGTGCAGATACCCTGACCCCAAGCAGGAGGAGAAGGTGGCATTACAAGGCCAAGACACCATGACCAGGACCCGCTATAGTCTGTTTGGGAAGCACGTTAGCGGGCCCAGGGTCAGGCTCGGTCCCAGCCTCCACCTTGTGTGACCCAAGGTGCCCTGAGTTACATAGCAATGGTAAATCCATGTGTCCCAACACAGATAACTCAACACTGCAAGGGGAAGTCTTCGAGTTCCTTGGGCTCGCCTACGCTGTAGGTGCACAAAGATGCTATTACACAGGAAGAAATCAGAGTGCCCAACCACGAGAGAGTTTCACCCCGCCTAGCAACTTGGTCTCGGCCCACAATTCTGGCCTAGTCAGTCACTGTATTATTTGTGCCAGATAGGTAAAACACCGTGATGGGAAAACTTAGTGCACCCATAGTATAGACAGACCCCTGTAACATTCCTGTAGCAAAGGTATTAACAGACCCCAGTAACATTTCTGTAGCACGAGTATAGTCAGACACCAGTAACATTTCTGTAGTAACAGTATAGACAGAACCCAGCAACACTTATTTAGCTGAAGTTTAGGCAGACCCCAGTAGCATTTCTGTAGCAGACGTAAAGGCAGACCCCTGCAACATTTCTGAAGCAGAAGTATAGGCAGACCCCTGTAACATTTCTGTAGTAACAGTATAGACAGACCCTAGTAACATTTCTGTAGCAGAAGTATAGGCAGACCCCTGTAACATTTAAGTAGCAGCAGTATAGGCAAACCCCTGTAAAATTTATGTAGCCGAAATTTAGGCAGACCCAAGTAACATGTATGTAGCAGCAGTATAGGCAGACCCCTGTAACATTTCTGTAGCCAGAGTATAGGCGAACGCCTGAAAATTGGGGTACCATGACTGTAGGCGAAGGCCGGAAAAATGAGTTAGTTAACAGTATAGACGAGGGCCAGAAAATTTAGTGTACCAAGAGTACCAATGTACCCCTGAAAAATTGTTCAACCGAGAGTGCAGGTGAAACCCCTAAATATTTTTTTAAACATACAGCTCGATGTTGCTTAATTTGTAAGACAGCCTGGAAGCAGCCGTGTTCAAAAACTTGGTTCATGTTAAAGTATCGATACTTTTGAAAATATAAAAAAAAATTGGAGCCTTTTGGGCCGCAGAAAAATTGGCAGTTCAGCGTGATGATAAGATGTTTCAGGAGGAGGAGTAGGAGGAGTAATATCAGAGACATATTGAAAAAGCTAAATGCCCCTTTTTTTCCGGTGATAGAGAAGCATGCTTTTATCTACAGTTGCAGCTAAAAGAATCTTTAGGTTCCGCTGCTCTCCGCCGGTGGAGAAGAGAAGTCTGGGGAAATCCAGGCTTTGTTCATCTTTATGAGTGTAAGCATGTCAGCACTGGCAGTTTACAGGTGGGTACGCTTATCCGTGATGATTCCCCCAGCTGCACTAAACACCCTCTTTGACAAGACACTAGTGGCAGGGCAAGCCAGCACCTCTAGGGTATACAGCGCAAATTTGTGCCATGTGTCCAGCTTTGACACCCAATAGTTGTATGGAGCTGAGGCATCGCGGAGGACGGTGGTACGATCAGCTACGTACTCCCTCACCATCTTTTTACAGTCAGCCTTGACAGGGGAGTGGTGACGCAGTCTTGCTGGGGAGCCATAAAGCTGGCAAAGGCCTTGGGGAGTGTTCTCTTGCCTGCGCTGAACATGCTGCCTGTTCTTCACGCCTCCCCCGCTACTTGGCCCTCAGAACTGCGCCTTCTGCCGCTAACGCTGTCAGATGGGAAGTTTAGCATCACTTTGTCCACTAGGGCCCTGTGGTATTGCATCACTCTCGAAACTCTTTTCTCTTCGGGAATGAGAGTGGAAAGATTCTCGTTGTACCGTGGGTTGAGAAGTGTGTACACCCAGTAATCCGTGTTGGCCAGAATGCGAGGGTCACGAGAAAGGCAGCCTAACATGAAGTCAGCCATGTGTGCCAGGGTGCCAGTATGCAAGACATGGCTGTCCTCACTAGCAATATGACTTTCAGGATCCTCCTCCTCCTCCTCCACAGGCCATACATGCTGAACAGATGAGAGGCAAGCAGCATGGGTCCAACAACTGCAATGTGCCCAGCTGTTTCTTCCCTCTCCTCCTCCTGCTCCTCCCCCTCGTCCTCCTCCTCCAAAACGCGCTGAGTTATAGACATGAGTGTGGTCTGGCTATCAAGCGACATACTGTCATCCCCCATCTCCTGTTCCAACCGCAAAGCGTCGGCCTTTATGCCTTGCAGCAAACCTCTCAACCTCTCATCAACAGCGGGATGGTTACGCTAATGATTGCAGCGTTGCCACTCACCATCTGGGTAGACTCCTCAAAGTTTCCGAGGACGTGGCAGATGTCTGCCATCCAGCCACACTCCTCGGTAAAGAATTGGGGAGGCTGACTACCACTATGTCACCCATGTGTGAGTTGGTATTCCACTATTGCTCTCCGCTGCTCATAGAGCCAGGCCAACATGTGCAGCGTAGAATTCCACCATGTGGGCACGTCGCACAGCAGTCGGTGCTCTGGTAGAATTAACCGATGTTGCAGGGTACTAAGGGTGGCAGCGTCCATGGTGGACGTGCAGAAATGTGCGCAGATCCGGTGCACCTTGCGGAGCAGGTCAGACAAGTGCGGGTAGTTTTTCAGAAACCGCTGAACCACCAGATTGAATACGTGGGCCAGGCATGGCACGTGTGTGAGGCTGCCGAGCTGCAGAGCCGCCACCAGGTTACGGCTGTTGTCATACACGACAGCGCAAAAGCCAGAGGTTGGTCTGCTCTGTCAGACCCTGCAACAGTTTGGGGGCGCTGTGCCTACTGTCACCTAGGCTGATTAGTTTCAGCACGGCCTGCTGACGCTTGCCCACTGCTGTGCTGCCGCGCCACACCGCCTACTGGCGACGTGCTGCTCACATTTCTTTATTGAGAGGTAAAGGTTGCGTAGGAGGAGGGGGTGGGTTTAGAGGAGGTGGAATAGACCGATGCAGATACCAGCACCGAGGTAGGAGCCACTATTCTGGGAGTGGGTAGGACGTGTGCGGTCCCAGGCTCCACCAAATTCACCCAATGTGCCGTCATGGAGATCTAGTGGCCCTGCCCGCCAGTACTTTTCAACGTGTTTGTGGTTAAGTGGACCTTCCCAGTAACCGCGTTGGTGAGGGCACGATTGATGTTGCGAGACACGTGCTGGTGTAGGGCTGGGATGCACACCGGGAAAAATAGTGGCGACTGGGGACCGAGTAGCGTGGGACGGCCGCCGCCATCATGTTTTTGAAAGCCTCCATTTCCATAAGCCTGTACGACAGCATCTCCAGGCTGATTAATTTGGCAATGTGCACGTTTAAGGCTTGAGCGTGCGGGTGCGTGGCGGCGTATTTGCGCTTTCGCTCCAATGCTTGTGCTAGCGACTGCTGAACGCTGCGCTGAGAAACATTGCTGGATGGGGTGGAGGACAGCGGAGGTGAGCGTGTGGGTGCAGGCCGGGAGCCGCTCATGTCTGTGTACTGAGAGGGGTTTTGGATCTGAGTGGCAGGTTGGGGCACAGGGGAAAAGGGAGTGGTGTGACCCGAAGGCGGTGAACAGCCTTCATCCCACTTTGTGGGGTTTTTGGCCATCATATGCCTGTGCATGCTGGTGGTGGTGAGGCTGGTAGTGGTGGCTCCCGGCTGATCTTGGTGCGACACAGGTGGCACACCACTGTTCGTCGGTCGTCCGCGCTCTCACTGAATAACATCCACACTTTTGAACACCTAGGCCTCTGCACGGTGGCTTGGCACGAGGGGGTGCTTTGGGAAACAGTTGGGGGATTCTTCGCTCTGGCCCTGCCTCTCCCCCTGGCCACACAACGACCTCTTCCAACCTGTCCTGCTACTGCACTTGCCTCCCCCTCTGAAGACGGTGGGGTCAGTCACCTCATCATCCAGCTGCTCTTCCTCCTAATCCTCTGTGCGCTCCTCCCTCGGACCTACTGGCCTTACTACTACCTCACTGATAAACAACTGTGTCTCATCTTCATCGTCCTCCTCACCCACTGAAAGCTCTTGAGACAGTTGACGGAAGTCCCTAGCCTCCTCACCTGGTCCCCGGGAACTTTCCAAATGTTGGGCATCGGTCACGACAAACTCCTCAGGTGAGAGAGGAACCATTTTTTTCCAATCAAGGCAGGGGCCCGAGAACAGTTCCTGGGAGTCTGCCTGCTCCTCAGAATGTGTCATTTTCCTGAAGGGAGGTGGCTGGGAGGAAGGAGGAGCAGCAGCCAGAGGATTCAGAGTTGCAGCAGTGGACTGCGTAGAAGACTGGGTGGTCGATACATTGCTGGATGTATTTTCTGCCATCCACGGCAGGACCTGCTCACATTGCTCTGTTTGTAATAAAAGGTCTACCACGTGGACCCATAAATTGGGATATGAAGCTGAGGACCCCATAAACTTGCCTCTCTTCTAATTCCGCAGCAGCCGGCTGTGATTCACCTGGACCAGGAACTCGGCCTGTGCCCACACCCTCACTTGGACCTCTGCGTCCTCACCCGCGTTCACGTCCTCGACCCCTACCCCTACCCCTCAGCATGGTGGATTACGAATAGAGCAGACACAGAGCGGTGTAAATAATTATGGAATTATTTGCTTACACTCTCATGCTGAGAGTGGTATTGTATCGCTAACTCCAGGCAGAAACAAAGAATACGGAAGACTGCAAACAGGCCTAGCTGTGCAATAGTGGTGCACTAAAACTCCCACCAGACTCCCAGTAAAATGCAGACGGTCAGAGATAGCCCAACAAAGGAGCTTTTTTTTTTTCTTTTTGAAAAAGAATACAGGCTACATAGTGTGTATATGACTTTTCCTCTATCAGTAGCTGTGGCCGTACGCTGTGCATTAAGTTCACTGCAGACACAGACCGGTGTAAAAAATTATGGAATTATTGGCGTACACTTTGACGCTGAGAGTAGTATTGTAACGCAAACTCCAGCCAGAAAAAATTTATACGGAAGGCTGCAAACAGGGCTAGCTGTGCAATAGTGATGCACTACAGCTCCCACCAGACACCCTGTAAAATGCACACGGTCAGAGGTAGCCCTAAGAAGGACCGTTGGGGTTTTTATAGACAGGATCCTACACTACCACTGTCACTTTCTCAGCAGCACTTTCCCTATACTCTGTATTACAGACTGCAGACTTAGAACGCTATAGCTGTAATGGTCTGCACAGCCCGAGATTTAAAAAAATAAATAAAAAATTGTGCAAAACTGCTCCCAGCCAGCCACACAATAATGCACACAGTCAGATGTGGCCCTAAGAAGGACCGTTGGGGTTCTTGAGGACAGGAACCTACACTAACACTCTCCCTATAGCAGCAGTAGCACTTTCCCTGATCTCTCCCAGTGTGTGTCTGCGGCGAGCCGCGGGCAGGACCGCTTTAAGTACTGGACGGTCACTAGATCTCACCAGCCACTCACTGCACGGGGGTGGGATAGGGCTGGCACGTCACAGGAGGAAGTGGTAATGCCTTCCCTGCATGTCTATTGGCTAAAAAATGGCGCTAAACATGCAGGGAAGGAAATGTAATTGACTCCAGTACCATGTGGTGCTCGTCTCGAGTAACGAGCATCTCGAACACCCTAATGCTCGAACGAGCATCAAGCTCGGACGAGTGTGCTCGCTCATCTCTAATATTTATTTTTCATCATGATCGCATTAACCCCTCGATAGTTAATGCAGGAGTGTAAAGATCCATCTTTCTTCTTGACAAAAAAAACCCCAGTCCCAGCTGGGGAGGAGTACTTTTGAATAAGCCCTTTAGCAAGATTGCCCCTTACATATTTGGTAATAACCAGGGTCTCAGGAAGGGACAGAGAATAAACTCTTCCCCAGTAGGAGTGGTCATTAGTTCAATAGGGCAATTGTATGGGCTCTTTGGTGGAAGACATTCAGCCTGCTTTTTATCAAAAATATCCCTAAATCCCTGATAAGCCTCGGGTAAACCCTGAAGTTTGGAAACTCTTGATTCTGTACAGATGGGATGAATCAGAAGCAAACACATAGTGTGGCAACCATTACCCTAACTTGTCACCTTGCCAGTACTCCAGTTCAAAGATGGATTGTGATTAGAGATGAGCGAGCACCAAAATGCTCGGGTGCTCGTTATTCAGGACGAACTTTTCGCGATGCTCGAGGGTTCGTTTCGAGTAACGAACCCCATTGAAGTCAATGGGCGACCCGAGCATTTTTGTATTTCGCCGATGCTCGCTAAGGTTTCCTTGTGTGAAAATCTGGGCAATTCAAGAAAGTGATGGGAACGACACAGCAACGGATAGGGCAGGCGAGGGGCTACATGTTGGGCTGCATCTCAAGTTCACAGGTCCCACTATTAAGCCACAATAGCGGCAAGAGTGCCCCCCCCTCCCAAAAACTTTTACTTCTGAAAAGCCCTCATTAGCATGGCATACCTTAGCTAAGCACCACACTACCTCCAACAAAGCACAATCACTGCCTGCATGACACTCCACTGCCACTTCTCCTGTGTTACATGCTGCCCAACCGCCCCCCCTCCCCCCCACAGCACACACCAAAGTATCCCTGCGCAGCCTTCAGCTGCCCTAATGCCTCACCACCCTCATGTCTATTTAGAAGTGCGTCTGCCATGAGGAGGAACCGCAGGCACACACTGCAGAGGTTGGCACGGCTAGGCAGCGACCCTCTTTAAAAGGGGCGGGGCGATAGCCCACAATGCTGTACAGAAGCAATGAGAAATAGAATCCTGTGCCACCGGCATCAGGAGCTGCACACGTGGGCATAGCAATGGGGAACCTATGTGTCACACACTATTCATTCTGTCAAGGTGTCTCTGCATGCCCCAGTCAGACCGGGCTTTTTAATTCATAGACACAGGCAGGTACAACTCCCTATTGTGAAGTCCCTGTCGACCGACAGCATGGGTGGCTTCCTGGAACCCACCGGCGGTACATAAAAATGTCCCATTGCATTGCCCAACACAGCTGAGGTAGTAATGTCGTGCTTAATGCAGGTGGGCTTCGGCCCACACTGCATGCCCCAGTCTGACTGGGGTTCTTTACAAGTGGAAACAGATGCATTTATAATTCCCTGTGGATCCACAGCAGGGGTGGGTGCCAGGAAGCCACCGGCGGTACATAGAAATATCCCATTGCATTGCCCAACACAGCTGAGGTAGTAATGTCGTGCTTAATGCAGGTGGGCTTCGGCCCACACTGCATGCCCCAGTCTGACTGGGGTTCTTTACAAGTGGAAACAGATGCATTTATAATTCCCTGTGGACCCACAGCAGGGGTGGGTGCCAGGAAGCCACCGGCGGTACATAGAAATATCCCATTGCATTGCCCAACACAGCTGAGGTAGTAATGTCGTGCTTAATGCAGGTGGGCTTCGGCCCACACTGCATGCCCCAGTCTGACTGGGGTTCTTTACAAGTGGAAACAGATGCATTTATAATTCCCTGTGGACCCACAGCAGGGGTGGGTGCCAGGAAGCCACCGGCGGTACATAGAAATATCCCATTGCATTGCCCAACACAGCTGAGGTAGTAATGTCGTGCTTAATGCAGGTGGGCTTCGGCCCACACTGCATGCCCCAGTCTGACTGGGGTTCTTTACAAGTGGAAACAGATGCATTTATAATTCCCTGTGGACCCACAGCAGGGGTGGGTGCCAGGAAGCCACCGGCGGTACATAGAAATATCCCATTGCATTGCCCAACACAGCTGAGGTAGTAATGTCGTGCTTAATGCAGGTGGGCTTCGGCCCACACTGCATGCCCCAGTCAGACTGGGGTTCTTTACAAGTGGACACATGTAGGTTAAACTCCGTGTGCACCTACAGCATGGGTGGCTCCCTGGAACCCACCGGCGATACACAAAAATATCCCATTGCATTGCCCAACACAGCGGATGTAACGTCAGCTGTAATGCAGGTGGGCTAAAAATTCATTTGATTACACTGTAGGCGAGGGCCCACAAAAATTGCTGTATCAACAGTACTAATGTACATCCAAAAAATTGGCCATGGCCAACCAAGAGGGCAGGTGAAACCCATTAATCGCTTTGGTTAATGTGGCTTAAGTGGTAACTAGGCCTGGAGGCAGCCCAGTTTAACGAAAAATTGGTTCAAGTTAAAGTTTCAACGCTTTTAAGAGCATTGAAACATATAAAAATTGTTTAGAAAAATTATATGAGTGAGCCTTGTGGCCCTAAGAAAAATTGCCCGTTCAGCGTGATTACGTGAGGTTTCAGGAGGAGGAGCAGGAGGAGGAGGAGGAATATTAGACACAGATTGATGAAGCAGAAATGTCCCCGTTTTGGATGGTGAGAGAGAACGTAGCTTCCATCCGCGGGTGCAGCCTACGTATTGCTTAGGTATCGCTGCTGTCCGCTGGTGGAGAAGAGAAGTCTGGGGAAATCCAGGCTTTGTTCATCTTGATGAGTGTAAGCCTGTCGGCACTGTCGGTTGACAGGTGGGTACGCTTATCTGTGATGATTCCCCCAGCCACACTAAACACACTCTCTGACATGACGCTAGCCGCAGGACAAGCAAGCACCTCCAGGGCATACAGCGCGAGTTCAGGCCACGTGTCCAGCTTCGACACCCAGTAGTTGTAGGGGGCAGAGGCGTCACGGAGGACGGTCGTGCGATCGGCTACGTACTCCCTCACCATCCTTTTACAGTGCTCCCGCCGACTCAGCCTTGACTGGGGTGCGGTGACACAGTCTTGCTGGGGAGCCATAAAGCTGGCAAAGGCCTTGGAGAATGTTCCCCTGCCTGCGCTGTACATGCTGCCTGATCTCTGCGCCTCCCCTGCTACCTGGCCTATGGAACTGCGCCTTCTGCCACTAGCACTGTCGGATGGGAAGTTTACCATCAGTTTGTCCACCAGCGCCCTGTGGTATAGCATCATTCTCGAACCCCTTTCCTCTTCGGGAATGAGAGTGCAAAGGCTCTCCTTATACCGTGGATCGAGCAGTGTGTGCACCCAGTAATCCGTAGTGGCCAGAATTCGTGTAACGCGAGGGTCACGAGAAAGGCATCCTAACATGAAGTCAGCCATGTGTGTCAGGGTACCTGTACGCAACACATGGCTGTCCTCACTAGGAAGATCACTTTCAGGATCCTCCTCCTCCTCCTCTTCCTCCTCCTCAGGCCATACACGCTGAAAGGATGACAGCCCAGCAGCATGTGTACCCTCACCAGTGGGCCAAGCTGTCTCTTCCCCCTCCTCCTCATCCTCCTCATGCTCCTCCTCCTCCTCCTCAACGCGCTGAGATATAGACAGGCGGGTGCTCTGACTATCCAGCGACATACTGTCTTCCCCCGGCTCTGTTTCCGAGCGCAAAGCGTCTGCCTTTATGCTTTGCAGGGAACTTCTCAAGATGCATAGCAGAGGAATGGTGACGCTAATGATTGCAGCATCGCCGCTCACCACCTGGGTAGACTCCTCAAATTTTCCAAGGACCTGGCAGATGGCTGCCAACCAGGGCCACTCTTCTGTAAATAATTGAGGAGGCTGACTCCCACTGCGCCGCGCAAGTTGGAGTTGGTATTCGACTATAGCTCTACGCTGCTCATAGAGTCTGGCCAACATGTGGAGCGTAGAGTTCCACTGTGTGGGCACGTCGCACAGCAGTCGGTGCACTGGCAGATTAAACCTATGTTGCAGTGTCCGCAGGGTGGCAGCGTGCCTGTGGGATTTGCGGAAATGTGCGCAGAGCTGGCGCACCTTTCCGAGCAGGTATGACAAGTGGGGGTAGCTTTTCAGAAAGCGCTGAACCACCAAATTAAAGACATGGGCCAGGCATGGCACGTGCGTGAGGCTGCCGAGCTGCAGAGCCGCCACCAGCTTACGGCCGTTGTCACACACGACCATGCCCGGTTGGAGGCTCAGCGGCGCAAGCCAGCGGTCGGTCTGCTCTGTCAGACCCTGCAGCAGTTCGTGGGCCGTGTGCCTCTTCTCTCCTAAGCTGAGTAGTTTCAGCACGGCCTGCTGACGCTTGCCCACCGCTGTGCTGCCACGCCGCTTGACACCGACTGCTGGCGACGTGCTGCTGACACATCTTGATTGCGAGACAGAGGTTGCGTTGCAGGAGGAGGAGGAAGAAGGTGCTTTAGTGGAGGAAGCATACACCGCCGCAGATACCACCACCGAGCTGTGGCCCGCAATTCTGGGGGTGGGTAGGACGTGAGCGGTCCCAGGCTCTGACTCTGTCCCAGCCTCCACTAAATTCACCCAATGTGCCGTCAGGGAGATATAGTGGCCCTGCCCGCCTGTGCTTGTCCACGTGTCCGTTGTTAAGTGGACCTTGACAGTAACCGCGTTGGTGAGGGCGCGTACAATGTTGCGGGAGACGTGGTCGTGCACGGCTGGGACGGCACATCGGGAAAAGTAGTGGCGACTGGGAACCGAGTAGCGCAGGGCAGCCACCACCATCATGCTTTTGAAAGCCTCCGTTTCCACAAGCCTGTACGGCAGCATCTCTAGGCTGATCAATTTTGCAATGTGCACGTTTAACGCTTGAGCGTGCGGGTGCGTGGCGTCGTACTTGCGCTTGCGCTCAAACTGTGGCACTAGCGACGTCTGGACGCTGCGCTGAGAGACATTGCTGGATGGGGCCGAGGACAGCGGAGGTGAGGGTGTGGGTGAAGGCCAGGAGACGGTAGTGCCTGTGTCCTCAGAGGGGGGTTGGATCTCAGTGGCAGGTTGGGGCACAGGGGGAGAGGCAGTGGTGCAAACCGGAGGCGGTGAACGGGCATCGTCCAACCTTGTGGGGTGCTTGGCCATCATATGCCTGCGCATGCTGTTGGTGGTGCCTCCCCAGCTGATCTTGGCGCGACAAAGGTTGCACACCACTGTTCGTCGGTTGTCAGGCGTCTCTGTGAAAAACTGCCACACCGTACAGCACCTTGACCTGTGCAGGGTGGCATGGCGCGAGGGGGCGCTTTGGGAAACAGTTGGTGGATTATTCGGTCTGGCCCTGCCTCTACCCCTGGCCACCGCACTGGCTCGGCCTGTGCCCACACCCTCACTTGGCCCTCCGCGTCCTCGGCCGCGTCCACATCCTCTAGGCCTACCCCTACCCCTCAGCATGCTGTATTACCAGTGATTTGATTTCCCAGGCAGGAAATAAATTGGCGCAAGCCTGCAGGCCAAATATAATTTTTTCGCTTTTTTGCAAAGGGAAGGCCCCACTGCGTATATTCAATGAACAATACGTTTAATAACTGTGGTGTGGCCCTGAAAAAGTGTCACACAACTATAGTGTAGCAGAGTTATTAACTCTAGCAGAGCAGGTATTTGCCAGTCAGGAAAGACAATGGCGCAAGCCTGCAGTAAACCGTAGCTGGTTGCGTCTGATTTTTGTACGTTGTCCACGCAGCACACACGTACACGGAGACCTTAGGACTGACACAGGCAGGCCAAATATAATTTTTTGTCCTTTTTAGCAAAGGGAAGACCCCACTGCGTATATTCAATGAACAAGAAGTTTAATATCTGTGGTGTGGCCCTCAAAAAGTGTCACACAACTATAGTGTAGCAGAGTTATTAACTCTAGCAGAGCAGGTATTTGCCAGTCAGGAAAGACAATGGCGCAAGCCTGCAGTAAACCGTAGCTGGTTGCGTCTGATTTTTGTACGTTGTCCACGCAGCACACACGTACACGGAGACCTTAGGACTGACACAGGCTGGCCAAATATAATGTTTTTCCTTTTTAGCAAAGGGAAGACCCCACTGCGTATATTCAATGAACAATAACTGTGTTGTGGCCCTGCCTACACAATTCTGTCCCTGTAGTATCAATGGAGGGTGCAATGCTCTGCACAGACGATTTTTAGAAAAAAAAAAAAATGCAACACTGCTAACAGCAGCCAGCACAGTACTGCACACGCTTAAATTTGGCCCTAGAAAGGACCGTTGAGGTTCTTGAAGGCTACACTCACTCCTAACACTCTCCCTGCCTATGCACCACTTCTGTCCCTAATGCCGGGTGCAATGCTCTGCACTGCCGATTTTGAGAAAAAAAAAAACACTGCTAGCAGCAGCCTGCACACAGGTAGATGTGGCCCTGAGAAGGACCGTTGGGGTTCTTGAAGCCTACACTGACTCCTAACTCTCTCCCTACAGCAGTACCAGCACGATAGTACTTTCCCTCAGCTAACTCACAAGGCATGTGTGGCGAGCCGCGGGAGGGGCCGACTTTTATACTCGGGTGACATCTGATCTTCCCAGCCACTCACTGCAGGGGGGTGGTATAGGGCTTGAACGTCACAGGGGGAAGTTGTAATGCCTTCCCTGTCTTTCAATTGGCCAGAAAAGCGCGCTAACGTCTCAGAGAGGAAACTGAAAGTAACCAGAACACCGCGTGGTATTCGTTTCGAGTAACGAGCATCCCAAACACCCTAATATTCGCACGAATATCAAGCTCGGACGAGTAAGTTCGCTCATCTCTAATTGTGATCACGGAGTCGCAGCAGGCCTAAGAGTAAATCACTGGTTGCCATAGGGAGCACTAACAGAGATATAGTTTCAGAGTTCAAAATGCCAACTTTAAGCTCCATAGGCTCAGTGATAAACTGGATGGGATCGAGGAGTGTGCTACCCTTGACTGTGCTAACAACCAGCGGCTCCTTGAGCTGACAAATGGAATCAGGTATCGGTCAACAAAGGCTTTTTGGAGACAATTCCCAGCAGCACCAGAGTCAAGGAAGGTAGCCACTAGAATCTCAGTACCGGAAACTACCTAAACCTTTGGGAGATTTAACCAAGGAGAGGAGCAATCCTCACCTAGGGCAGCCTCTCCAACTGTGCATAGGTGGGAGCATCCCAGTTTGCGGGGACAGTCATGCACTAAGTAACTGCAGGTTCCACAATAGAGACACAGCCCTTTGCTGAGTTTCTGTTCATGCTCCACCTGCATGGGTTCTCACTCAGCTGGCAGAGTAGCAGATTGCACCAGAGAAAATGGTTGCTGGGACTGAGGAGTCGGGTGACTAGAGTTCCTCTGCTGATCAGCCTCTCTAGATCTTTCCTGAAAATGTAAGTCAATCCTAGTGGCTAATGAAATCAGGGAGTCCAGTGAGGTGGGTATCTCCTGTCCTGCCAACTCCTCTTTGATACGGCTGGTAAGTCCCTCACAGATTGTGGTTACCAGAGTGTCATTGTTCTACCCTAATTCAGAGGCCAAGGTGTTAAACTGAATGGCAAATTTACCCACCTTGCGACCATCCTGATGAAGGCGCAAGAGGGCAGAGGTGGCTCAGGACAAGCATCCTGGTTGATCAAAATCTTGACAAAAGGTCTCTATGAAGAGAGCCAAATTATTGATCAGTGGATCATTATGCTCCCAGAGAGGATTAATCCATGCTAGAGTCTGACCAAAAAGGTGAGACATTAAAAAGGCAATTTTAGCGCAATCGAAGACAAAAAGGTGAGGCAACGGTTCGAAATGTTGTGAGCACTGAATAATAAAGCCCCAACATTGTTTGGGATCCCCCTCAAATTGAGACAGCGCCACTAATCAAGTACCAGAAGCAGACATGAAGTCTATAGCTGGAGTCTATGCAGCAGCAGCCGTAGCCCTGAAATTCCGAGGTGACGCAGCAGTAGCTGATGTGCTGCCAAGACAGGCACTCAGACTGCAAAGGTAAACAAAAGTCTCCTGCTGAAGTTACAGTTTCTGAAACAAAATCAGACAGACCTGTGTTTCTTGGGTGAGTGGGATCCATGGCTTCCAGGTACTTTTACCTTTGTAAGTGTGGAATCACTGTGTTGGCCCTCTTGGCATGTGGAAAACACATGTCAGGACCAAAAACTGACCCAGAGGACAGATGCTCACTTCTCAGTGCATGGCTTGGGTATTGAGACATAAACTAGGACCAAGCTAGCCCTGGGCTCGTGAGAAAAAGGGCATCCCTGCCTAACATAAGCGAGCAATCATCCTGATAAGGATGGCCCTGAGCAGGAACTTGGAAGATGAATAACCCTGCTAAAGCCAAGCAGGAATTGGAACCGTTGATGTAAGCAGGTGTGGAGCTGTGATAGGAAAACACTGGATAGCAAATCTGGGGAAGCTATATAGTGGAGTGATTGACAGTCTCCATCTGAGTGGAGTAGTGAGGGACTGTTAACTCTGGAGATGCTGAAGCAAAATACATACAAACTCAGATAACAGACAGGGCAGAGAAGCAGACCTGTCTGCTATACCTAACACAGTGGTTCCTGAGCAATACAGGTGTTGACTAACTTCTGACCTTCTTTCTTTGGTCCACATGCTTCTATTCCTCTGATTCTGCAGGTACACTGACATTTTTTTCTTTTAAGATTTTGAAGAATTATTTCTAGTCTGTCAAGAAAATATTCATTTTCCTTAATGAATTTCATTATAGCTATTCTCTCCTGAATACTTTTTCCTCCAATAGAGTCACAAGCCTGCATTTCTGGCAGGTGAAGTTTGGCTTTTCCTTTGGTAGGTCTCTAAACATATAGCATAAATTGCAGCTCACCATGTGAATACTCTCCCATTTCATGTTGTACTAACACTGTTGTTATAAACCTCTAAAGGTCAAGAATGCTCATAATGATATAAATTCTATAAGATGTTACTAAGTGTAAAAAAATCTCTTCCTGGAGCTACAAATCCTTGTCTGCTGATGTCCTCTGAGCAGCTAGACCCAGCTAAACCCAGCATTCATCCCACTCACAACAACAATTCACTCTTCCCAGAATGCACCAGAAACATGCAAATTATCTTCCTGGAGCTCCAATCCCTGATCTCTTTATGAATATTTTTAATATTTTAAATTTTGGATTTTATCAAGAAAAGTTCATGATTATAGATGAGTGAGTATACTCGCTAAAGGCAATTGCTCGAGCGAGCATTGCCTTTAGCGAGTATCTGCCCCGCTCGAGACTGCAGGTTCAGGTGCCGGCAGCGGGCACGGAGCTGCGGGGGAGAGCGGGGAGGAACGGAGGGGAGATCTCTGTCTCCCTCTCTCCCCCCCGCTCCCTCCTGCTGACTGCCGCTACTCACCGCTCCCCCGCGCCGGCACCTGAACCTGCAGTCTCGAGCGGGGAGATACTCGCTAAAGGCAATGCTCGCTCGAGCAATTGCCTTTAACGAGTATACTTGCTCATCTCTATTCATGATAAACAAGAGTCTCAAATTACTTCAAGAGGAGTATTTCTTAGCTCTGCTGAAACATAGTGCAGAGGTTATTTGTTATGGTTCATATTCAATAATTTAAAAGAAAAAGAAGGGTCAAAATTACTCGGTAAATGAAATGGTATAGCAACTGGGTATATTAAACTGTTGTAAAGCCAGTGTTCTTCCATGACAGATAGAAAGAATATTAAGGTACAGATTGTGTTGACATCTGAATTAGAGGTGAGCGAGCACCAACATGCTCAGCTGCTCGTTACTCGAGCCAAACTATTTGTAATGCTCGAGAGCTCATTTCGATTAACGAACCCCATTGAAGTCAATGGGAGACTCTAGAATTTTTCAAAGGTGACATAGGGTAGGGTGTGTGATTCACCTGAAAACATCAGAAAGTGATGGAAACACGACAGAAAAGGATAGGGAACAGCAGGGACAGCACGCATGATACATCTGAGGCTCCCAGTTCGCACTATTAAGCCAAATTGTGGGCAAGAGCCTGCTGGTCGGCCCCCTAACAATTTAGTTGGGTCAGACCATAATCAGCAAGGCACACGTGCTGGCACATCTTAGCTAAGCACCACACTAGGTGGAACGAAGGCCAATCACTGCCTGCTGGTGACACTACTGCCTCTTCTCCTGTGTTACATGCTGACATTGCTGTCCAATCCCCCCAGGACGCAGGCATGAGCCTGTGTCCACAAAGTACTGAAATATTTCCCAGCGCAGCATCCAGCTGTCCCCATCCCAGACGGGGTAAGGCGCACTCCTTCGCCTACACAGTAGTCCACAGCGTACTGAAATGTTTCCTCCGGCCCAGCGTTCAGCTGTCCTCATGCCACAAGGTCGCTTGATAGCCACACCACCCTCATGTCAATTTATAAGTGCAAATCGGATGAGGAGGAACAAGAGACACACACTGCAGAGGGTTGGCAGGGCCAGGCACCGACCCCCTTTGAAATTGCTGATGGGGATTGCTGATAAATTAACATATGATCATAATTCCAATCCCATGCCACCTCTGTCACAAAATTTCATGAGCCACAAACGTGGACATAAAGGGGACTCAGATGCCAGTACTTCTACACATCTCCACAATTCAACAATTCATTCTAAAACAAAAGATTTGTTTACCAAGAGTATAGGTGAACTCTTGAAAGATTTGTTTATTAAGAGTGCAGGAGAAACCCTGAGAGGTTTACCAAGAGTATAGGCAAACCCCTGAAAGCTTTGTGTACCAAGAGTATAGGTGTACCCCTGAAATATTTGTTCACCCAGAGTGCAGGTGAACCCCTGAAAGATTTGTTTAACATAGAGCTCGTACTTGCTTAATGGGATCTAGGTGGTGGTCCACTGATAGGCAAGCTACCGCCTGTCCCAGCCCCTGCCTCTCCCCAAGGGGCTTTTTAACTAGTACCCAAGGGAAAGACAGCATGTACTATGAAGAAATTAGAGTGGCCAAACAAGGACAATTCATTCTGTCTCGGTGTCAGATAGCTGGACACTGCGCTGGGATACATTTGTGGACTCTGCGGGTGTATGATGCTGGAACCAGCACGTTTACTGAAACACTTCAAAATTGGGGGGCGAGAACCTGGAGGCGGCCCTCAGAAAAAATTGTTTTGACAGAGGCTGGAGGCAGCCCTCCGAAAAAAATAGTTTTACAGAGCCTTTTGGCCCTCTGAAGAATTGGCTGTTCAGCGTGCTGACATGCTGGCTTAGGAGGAGGAGGGTCAGAGAAGGATAGACCAAGCTACTTCTACCATTTTTTGGGGTGATAGAGGGTGCATGGTTCTCCAGTTCCAGATTAAAGATACTTCATGTTAAGCTGCTTTCCACCGGTGGAGAAGAGAAGTCTGGGGAAATCCAGGCTTTGTTCATCTTAATAAGTGTAAGCCTGTCGGTGCTGGCAGTTGACAGGCGGGTACGCTTATCCATGATAATTCCCCCAGCAGCACTAAACACACTCTCTGATAAAACGCTAGCGGCAGGGCAGGCCAGCACCTCCAAGGCGTACAGCGCAAGTTCGTGCCACGTGTCCAGCTTTGACCCCCAATAGTTGCATAGAGCTGAGGGATCCTGGAGGACGTTGGTACGGTCAGCTATGCACTCCCTAACCATCTTTTTACACTGTTCCCTCGTACTTAGCCTAGACTGGGGAGTGGTGACTCAATCTGGCTGGGGTGCCATAAAACTGTCAAAGGCCTTGGAGAGTGTTCCCCTGCCTGCGCTGGACATGCTGCCTGTTCCCCTCGTCTCCCCTGCTAGCTGACCCACTGAACTACGTCCTCTACCGTTAGCGTAGTCAGATGGGAAGTTTGGTATCAGCTTTTCCACCAGGGCCTTGTGGTATTGCATCACTCTTGTACTCCTTTCCTCTTCGGGAATGCGAATGGAAAGGTTCTCCTCATACCGTGGGTCGAGAAGGGTGAACACCCAGTAATCTGTGTTGGCCAGAATGCGCCTAACACGAGGGTCACGGAAAGGCAGCTTAACTTGAAGTCAGCCATGTGTGCCAGAGTCCCAGTATGCAACATATTGCTGTCCTCACTAGGAGAATAAGTCAGTCTCCACCTCCTCCTCCTCTTCAGCCCACACACGCTGAACAGATGTGAATGAACTAGCATGGGTACCCTCTGCAGTGTGGGCAGCAGTCTATTCCCCCTCCTCCTCCAATACGCGCTGAGAAACAGACGTGAGGGTGGTCTGGCTATCAAGCGACGTATTGTCATACCCCATCTCCTGTTCTAACCGCAATGCATTGGCCCTAATGCTGAGCAGCAACCTTCTCAGCAGGCAAAGCAGTGGGATAGTTATGCTGATAATAGCCGCATCGCCGCTCACCATTTGTGTTGACTCCTCAAAGTTTCCTAACACCTGACAGATGTCAGACATCCATGCCCACTCCTTTGTAAAGAAGTGCAGAGGCTGACTACCACTCTGACGGGCATGTGGCAGCTGGTATTCAACAATGGCTCTACGCTGCTCGTAAAGCCTGGCCAGCATGTGCAAAGTTAAATTCCAGTGCATGGGCACGTTACACAACAGTCAGTGAACTGGCAGCTGGAAGCACTGTTGCAGTGTCCTGAGGGTGGCAGCATCTGTGGTAAACTTTCTGAAATGTGTGCACACGCGATGCACCTTGCTGAGCAGCTGAGACAAAGTAGGGTAGTTTTTAAGAAAGCACTAAACCGGGGGGCGTGGCTTGGAGAGGCACCGGAACGGCAGCAAATCTTTAGGCTCCGTTTGGAAACAGGCACTTCTAGCCATAAAAAGCACTGTTGGAGGTGGAAAACCGCAAAAGCAGATAAACGAACCTACCAGGACAGCATGTCAGCAAGAAGGAGAGGCTCAAAACCAGTGCCGACAAAGCTGGAGTCCTTCTTTGTGGCACGTGGGTCCCCCTCTGCAATGGCCGCACAGGAGATCCTGCCAGCAGCCCGCAGGGACCGGGAGCAAGTGACTGACAGCCGCTCTGCACTAGAAACCACAGCGGAGGAGACTGCATCTGACAGCTCTGCTGGAGCGACCGGAGGCTCTCAGCACACATCAGCTATACCGAAAGGCACAAGAGAAAGGTCAGTGAATGGGGGGAAAAACATTGCCAAGGGACCCCCTGCACCCAAAATGGCGCTGACCACGTTGCCACACATAATGAGAACCCCCACAAGCAGCCCAGAAAAGCAGAAGCTGAGAATATCTCAGACTGCTGAGAGTGATCCGGAGGCTGAACACTTATATGTGATAGCGGAGGAGAGAGAAACAGATAACCCTGCGGGAGGCTCACAGTATAACACAGCCACAATGGGAGGCTCAAAAGACAGAGCAGTGAATGGGGGGAAAAACAATGCCAAGGGGGCTCTTACACACACACTAAGAACCCCCACAAGCAGCCCAGAAAAACAGAGGCAGAAGATGTCTCAAAATGCTGAAAGTGTTTCAGGAGCTGATTATCTCCATGAAAAAGGAGACCACAAAGAATTAGATAACCTCACTGCATCAAACAAACCGGTGACTGAGCTGTATATAAAGGAAATAGTGTTGGCGCTGAGAAACACCATACAAGCAGACATTTCAATGTTAACCTCGACAGTAAACTCCTCCATTCGGGACATTAACAACAAAATAGAAAAACATGATAAAAAACTGGAGGAAGTGGTGGGCTCGCATAACTCATTAATCGACTCCCACTACGATCTAGAAGAAAAAGTTAACAAACTGCAACTCAAACTATCCGATTTAGAGGATAGAAATCGACGCAACAACGTCAAAATAAGAGGGATACCCGAAAATGTCTCCAATGCGGAAATCGTAAACTACATTACACGATTTATGCAGACCATGCTTCCCAACACGCCAATGCAAGAATTCAAGATAGATAGGGCCCACAGATTACCGCGCCCAAAATTCCTTAAAGAGGAATACCCCAGAGACGTTATAGCTCGAATTCATTATTTTGGCGTAAAAGAAGCCCTAATGAACGCAACAAGAAAGCTCCAACCCCTGCCAAACCCATACTCTGAATTGCGAATATTTGCTGACCTATCGCAATCCACCTTGGAAGCGAGGAGAAGCTTCGCAGCGATCACTGCCTCCTTAAGGAAAGCCAATATCCAGTACAAATGGGGATTTCCCACAAAAATTATAGTTACAAAAGAAGGAAGGACCCATATCCTCCAAGACCCTAAATCTGCGACAGACACCCTAAACTCTTGGGGAATTACACTGCAAAATTTATCCTATACAAACGCCAACACAGAAAAAAACAGACGCCAGCATCACACCAGCCGGAGCTCCTCACCCCCGGAATGATTCAGAAGACCTCACCTCCAATAGATACAAAACAACGTCTCATGAAGTGCCTGCTCAAGACAGCTGAACTTTTTTTCCCCCCACCGAAAAATGCAAGTTCTAGCTTGCCCTGTATTTGTCAGTTTAATCCTCAACATTCTGACTCTCACGCCAAACGCATCCGTGTGTTCTGGCCCTATACAAAATGAGGATATTGTTTGGTTCTCTTTTTTTTTGTTATTTTGTTTCCTCAGGCATTCGCGCATCACAGGAATTCCCAAGTCTCCAACTTTGCCGCCACCCACCATCCACATGGCGGTGAAAGTCCTATCGCTTAACGCCAACGGCTTGAACTCGCCATTCAAGAGAAGATCTGCGTGGAAAGAGGCAATTATGCAAAATGTTGACATTATGTGTATCCAGGAGACCCACTTGTTAGAAGTAGATAAAAGCAGAATGTCCCATAGAATGTTTCCGCAGGTCTTATTTGCTTGTGCCCCAAAAAAACAGGCGGGTGTGATGGTGGCATTCCGAGACAGAGCTCCGTTCACCATCGATAAACAGATTGGTGACCCGAAGGGTCGCTATTTAATCTTAGTAGGTTCCCTTAGGAATACAAAAATAACCTTAGTAAACACATATGTAACAAATTCAAAGCAAATTAATTTTCTTAACAAACTCAAAAAAAAAATTAACCAAGTAGCGGAAGGTCCAATAATGATAAATGGTGACTTCAACCTAGTACCTGATAGAGAACTCGACACTACAAACCCAAAACTTAAAAGAAATGCCACCCTGGGAGAATGGCTACACAAAAATGCGCTTTATGATACGTTCCGGTGCTCCAACGCCTCTGCAAAAGAATACTCACACTATTCAAATAGACACAGATCCTTCTCGCGCATAGACTTATGTCTAGTTGAGAGGAAACTCTTAGCATCAATACAAAAAGCGGAGGTTGGGACGGCTACTTGGTCCGACCACGCACCAATCATAACAACACTGAATGTAAGGGGCCTTGGAGCACCGACTAAATCATGGAGGAATAACACTTATTTAATGAGCATTCCCAAATACAGGGAAAAAATACAAGAAGCATTAACTGAATACTTTAAATTCAATGCCATCCCACAAACAGACCCAGCAATGGTGTGGACCGCCCATAAGGCATACATAAGAGGAATTTTAATAAAACTAGGCTCCAAATACAAAAGAGATAAAACAAAAAAAACAGATGAAATTCTAACCCAAATACAACTGAAGGAATCCCTTTTAAAAGTTTCCCCAGACCAAAACACACATACCGAATTACATAAATTGAGACTGGCCCTACGGAAAACATTACTAGGGGATTTTGACAGAGAAATTACTGCTCAACGAGCGGACAGCTATTCAGCAATTAATAGGCCATCCAAATGGATGGCAAATCTGATTAAAAGAAAAACAATAAAAGCAAATATCCCCTACATTTGGAATTTCCAGGACAAAAAACAAAAACTATCGAACCCCAAACATATTGCAGACAATTTTTGCTCTTTCTACAGCAAACTTTATAACTTAAAAAATGATCCCCAAACAAAACAACCAGACAAGGAATCAATCAATGCTTTCTTGCAAAAGGTTAACCTACCGAAGCTATCATCCTTACAAACGGACCTCTTGGACGCCCCGTTCTCCGTCTCGGAAATAATAGACACCATAGCATCCCTAAAGAACCAGAAAGCCCCTGGGCCGGACGGGTATTCAGCAGAGTACTATAAAAACTTCTTACCTCAACTTTCAACCCATATCACTAACACATTTAACAAGATCAAAGAAAGAGGCTTCTTCCCACAAGAGATGCTGCAGGCCACAATTGTAGTCCTACCAAAACCTGGAAAGGAACCAAATACACCAACTAACTTCCGTCCTATATCATTACTTAATACCGATACTAAGATCTACGCTAAAACGTTGGCCCGTAGAATGGTGGACATACTCCCAGACATAATACACTCTGACCAAATGGGGTTTGTAAAGGGGAGACAGGCCTCGGACGGCACACGGAAAATTCTAAATCTAATACATTCAATAGAAACATCTAAGGTGCCGTCAATAATGCTGGCCCTGGACGCCGAAAAGGCATTTGACCGAGTCCATTGGGAGTACATCTTTGAGACAATGAAAAAATTTGGTTTTGGAGAAAACACGATAAGTGCCGTCCGGGCCCTGTATTCAGCCCCCACAGCCACTGTTTTGGTGGATGGTACCCTGTCGGTCCCCCTATCAATCTCGAATGGCACAAGGCAGGGTTGCCCATTGTCTCCTATTTTGTACGTGCTGGCTATAGAGCCACTAGCAGAACTAATTCGCACCTCCTCTGAAATAAAGGGAATCCCAATAAATCACAGACAATACAAAATAGGATTATTCGCTGACGATGTCATTTTGACACTGACCCGCCCCCTAGAATCTTTAAGAATGGCATGTAAAATAATCAACCAATTTAGTAATGTATCTCTATACAAGTTGAATATAGACAAGTCCCTTATTCTAGGTCTGGGGGTATCTACAAACCTAGAAAATGCAATACGGGCGGAATTTCCCTTTGAGTGGAAAAAAAAAGGCATACCCTACTTGGGAATAACGTTGACACCATCCACCAGAGACAATGAACTAGAAAATTACCCCAAACTGCTTAACTCCACCCAGAAAGTAATTGACCATTTATCAGGTTTAAAACTGTTGTGGATGGGCAAGATCACATCCTACAAAATGAAAGTCTTCCCACTAGTCCTGTACCATTTTAGAACCTTACCACTTATTATCTCCAAGCTTACAATTTCTAAACTCCAAAAACAACTAAACAACTTTTTGTGGAGTGGAAAGAAACCACGTTTAGCCCTGTCAATATTAGCACTCCACCGGAAAAAGGGAGGAGCGGGAGTACTAAATCTAATGGCATACTACGAAGCTAATATACTAAACCAAACTAGACAATTAATCAGGACCAACAACACAGTAGGCTGGCCCAATGTAGAAAAAAGCTATATAAATGATCTACCTGGACAGGCACTAATGCTTGCTACTTCAATAGACGGTTTAATATTCCCAAAAAGCATAGACACCCAACTTAAAAACATTCCCCCTACATTACAAGCCGCGATCCAAACATGGAAAGAACTCACTAAAAAAATAAGCATATCCGATGAAACGGAATTTCCTCGCATACCTATCGAGACACTCAATCTATTTTTACCTAACTGTGATATGAAACCGTGGAGCGTTAGAGGAGTCAGATACGTAGAGGACTTAACATCCAAGAGAGAAATTAAAAGCTTTACAGAAATAAGTACTGTCTATGGCCTCCCGCAGAGCGAAAAATTTACATACTTTAGAATCTGCTCTCTCTTAAGAGAGAAACCCTTACACAAAGTAAAACTCCCAACCACAATCATTAAGAAAATTCTCACAAACCCTCTCGAAGGTAAATCGGAGACAAGAGACTATTATGACATACTAACCAACAACAAAGCAATGACAAAAAAAACATACATGTCGAACTGGGAACTAGAACTCAAAGAAAAGATACCTCTGGATCAATGGTCCAGCTCGAATACGTTAATGACAAAATCCACTATGGGACTTAACATACTAGAAGTACAAACCAAAATTAACCTAAGATGGTACTACAACCCATCACTTTTATACAATAGATCGAACCTGGGAGATGGTTTGTGCTGGAGAGGCTGCGGCCAAAAAGGCACATTATCACATATTTTTTGGTCCTGCCCAACACTAAAAGTATATTGGGAAAACATAACCATGTTCTTACAAAGCACATTGAAGTGCTACATACCTAAAGACGCCAAAATGTATATATTGCTGATGGGCTTGGAAACGTTTCCTAAACAGATAAGATATGTACTTGCTCACTCCCTAATGACCGCCAAATCCATAATAGCAAGACACTGGAAAAATCCATTACCCCCAGACATAGAAGAATTTAAAAGACGTATGGACGAACAATATATTTTGAAAAATGGTTGGCGTTCCGGAATAAGAACACCAAAAAATTTAATGAGACCTGGGAGACTTGGAGAATATCCTTAAAAAAGTAACAGTTGAATCACACAGATGCGTGAAGTCTTGTTACTGAGTTTGTTCATATGTTATATGTTCGTTGCAAAATATGTGTGGAATACAGGTTGTTAGAGGAACACAACGATTACGCTAAGTGTAAGTTATAGAAAATAGTACATGACTATACCATAACCACAATATAAGAATGTGCAATAAAATCTCAATAGAGTACTACCCTATATAGTACAGAGTGGTTACCATACCAGTTACATATTTTGATTGTAAAGTTGTGGAATGTTACCAATTGTTGTAGTAAAGTAACTTAATCAAAATACTAACACAAATAGCACAGTCTGAATCTGATACTAAATATTCGTTGATTATGTGCAAATCTCTTATGCTACTATGTACCAATGACTTGTATGTTTGTTAAAATTAATAAAAAAATCTAATGTTTAAAAAAAAATTTTTTACACCGCTGTGTGTTTGGCGTCAACAGCACGCATGGCGACAGACCCCGATAGAGGGAAACTCAGATAGACGCAATATAGCCTGCATTGCATAGCCCAAAAATTTAAAAAACAATAAAAACATTTCTTACGGCTAGCTGTGACTCTCTGCATTTCACTGCGTGGCTGCTGTGAGGTCAGGTGTATCAGTATTGCATATTGCACAGCTAGGCGTGCTTGCAGGCTTCTGAATTATTTTTTTCCTGGCTGCAGTTTGTGTTACATAAGCGCTGTATTACTCCAACTGCACGCCAATAATTCAACAAGTTTTTACACCGCTCTGTGTCTGCTTTATTTGTAATCCACCATGCTGAGGGGTAGGGCTAGAGGACGTGGATGCTGGCGAAGACGCGGATTTCCAAGTGAGGGTGTGGGCATAGGCCGAGTTCCTGTTCCAGGTGAATCGCAGCCGGCTGCTGCGGGATTAGAGGAGAGGAAAGTTACTGCGGTCCCCAGCTTCATATCACAAGTTTTGGGTCCACGTCGTAGACCTTTATTACAAAATGAGCAGTGTGAGCAGGTCCTGTCGTAGATGGCAGAAAGTGCATCCAGCAATGTCTCCAGCAACCTATCTTCTACGCCGCCCACTGCTGCAACTCTGAATCCTCTTGCTGCTCCTCCTCCTTCCTCCCACCCTCCTCACCCCATGAAAATGACACATTCGCATGAGCAGGCAGACTCCCGGGAACTGTTTTCAGGCCCCAGCGCTGATTGGGAAAAAATGGTTCTACCACCTGAGGAGTTTGTTGTGACTGATGCCCAAGCTTTGGAAAGTTCCCGAGGTCCGAGTGATGAGGCTGGGGACTTCCGGCAACTGTCTCAAGAGCTTTCGGTGGGTGAGGAGGTCGATGATTATGATGAGACACAGTTGTCTATCAGTGAGGCAGTAGTAAGGGCAGTAAGTCCGAGGGAGGAGCGCACAGAGGATTCGGAGGAAGAGCCGCTGGACAATGAGGTGACTAACCCCACCTGGTTTGATAAGCCAACTGAGGACAGGTCTTCAGAGGGGAAGGCAAGTGCAGCCGCAGGACAGATTGGAAGAGGCAGTGGGGTGGCCAGGGGTAGAGGCAGGGCCAAAGAGAATAATCCACCAACAGATTCCCAAAGCACCCCCTCGCGCCATGCCACCGTGCAGAGGCCAAGGTGCTCAAAGGTGTGGCAGTTTTTCAATGAGAGTGCGCCCGACCGACGAACAGTGTTGTGCAACCTTTGTTGCGCCAAAATCAGCCAGCGAGCCACTACTACCAGCCTGATCACCACCAGCATGCGCAGGCATATGATGGACAAGCACCCCACAAGGTGGGACGAAGGCCGTTCACCGCCTCTGGGTTGCACCACTACCTCTCCCCCTGTGCCCCCAACTGCCACTGAGATCCAACCCACCTCTCAGTACACAGGCACAAGCGTCTCCTGGCCTAGACCCACACCCTCACCTCCGCTGTCCTCGGCCCCATCCAGCAATGTCTCTCAGCTCTGCGTCCAGCTGTCGCTAACACAAGCGTTGGAGCAAAAGCGCAAATACGCCGCCACAAACCCGCACGCTGAAGCTTTAAATGTCCACATTGCCAAACTGATCAGCCTGGAGATGCTGCCGTATAGGCTTGTGGAAACGGAGGCTTTCAAAAACATAATGGCGGCGGCGGCCCTGCGCTACTTGGTCCCCAGCCGCCACTATTTTTCATGGTGTGCCCTCCCAGCCCTGCACGACCACGTCTCTGCAACATTGTTTGCGCCCTCACCAACGTGGTTACTGGCAAGGTCCACTTAACAACGGACACGTGGACAAGCACAGGCGGGCAGGGCTACTTTATCTCCCTGACGGCACATTGGGTGAATTTAGTGGAGGCTGAGACCGAGTCAGAGCCTGGGACCGCTCACGTCCTACCCACCCCCGAAATTGTGGGCCCCAGCTTGGTGCAGGTATCTGCGGTGGTGTATGCCACCTCCACTAAACCTTCCTCCTCCTCCTCCAACGCAACCTCTACCTCGCAATCAAGATGTGTCAGCAGCAGCATGTCGCTAGCAGTCAGTGTCGCGCGGCGCAGCAGCACAGTGGTGGGCAAGCGTCAGCAGGCCATGCTGAAACTAATCAGCTTAGGAGAGAAGAGGCACACGGCCCATGAACTGTTGCATAGTCTGACAGAGCAGACCGACCGCTGGCTTTCACCGCTGAGCCTCCAACCGGGCATGGTCGTGTGTGACAACGGTCGTAACCTGGTGGCGGCTCTGCAGCTCGGCAGCCTCGCGCACGTGCCATGCCTGGCCCACATCTTTAATTTGGTGGTTCAGCGGTTTCTGAAAAGCTACCCACACTTGTCAGACCTCCTCGGCAAGGTGCGCCGGGTCAGCGCACATTTCCGCAGGTCCAACACGGACACTGCCACCCTGCGGACCCTGCAACATCGCTTTAATCTGCCGGTGCACCGACTGCTTTGCGACGTGCCCACACGGTGAAACTCTATGCTGCACACGTTGGCCAGGCTGTATGAGCAGCGTAGAGCTATAGTGGAATACCAACTCCAACATGGGTGGCGTAGTGGGAGTCAGCCTCCTCAATTCTTTACAGAGGAGTGGGCCTGCATGGCAGATATCTGCCAGGTCCTTGGAAACTTTGAGGAGTCTACCAAGATGGTGAGCTGCGATGCTGCAATCATTAGCGTCAGCATTCCTCTGCTATGCCTGTTGAGAAGTGCCCTGCAAAGCATAAAGGCTGACACTTTGTGGTCGGAACAGGAGACGGGGGGGGGGGGGGTAGACAGTATGTCGCTTGATAGTCAGAGCACCCTCATGTCTAGATCTCAGCGCGTTTTGGAGGAGGAGGAGGGGGAGGAGTCTCAGGAGGAGGAGGGGGAAGAGACAGCTGGGCCCACTGCAGAGGGTACCCATCCTGCTTGCCTGTCATCTGTTCAGCATGTATGGCCTGTGGAGGAGGAGGAGGAGGAGGAGGAGGAGAAGGATCCAGAAAGTGATCTTCCTAGTGAGGACAGCGATGTGTTGCGTACAGGTACCCTGGCACATGGCTGACTTCATGTTAGGATGCCTTTCTCGTGACCCTTGCGTTAGACGCATTCTGGCCACTACGGATTACTGGGTGTACACACTGCTTGACCCACGGTATAAAGAGAACCTTTCCACTCTCCTACCCGAAGAGGAAAGGGGTTCGAGAGTGATGCAATACCACAGGCCCTGGTGGAAAAAGTGATGCAAAAGTTCCCATCTGACAGCGCTAGTGGCAGAAGACGCAGATCCAAGGGTCAAGTAGCAGGGGAGACGCGGAGATCAGGCAGCATGTTCAGCGCAGGCAGCGGAACACTCTCCAAGGCCTTTGCCAGCTTTAGGGCTCCCCAGCAAGACTGTGTCACCACTCCCCAGACCAGGCTGAGTCGGAGGGAGCACTGTAAAAAGATGGTGAGGGAGTATGTAGCCGATCGTACCACCGTCCTCTGTGACGCCTCTGCTCCGTACAACTACTGGGTGTCAAAGCTGGACTCGTGGTACGAACTTGCGCTGTATGCCCTGGAGGTGCTTGCTTGTCCTGCCGCTAGCGTCTTGTCTATTTATAAAAGGAGCATGCAGTGTGGGTCAAAGCCCACCTGTATTCTATCTGATGTTAGCTCTGCAGTCCGGGGCACTGCAATGGGATTAATTTATGAACGGTCGGTGGCTTCCTGGGACCCACCCATGCTGTGGGTGCACACGGAATTCCCACTGCGGAGTTGTACCTGCATGCGACTATTAATTTAAAAAAACTGAGTCTGACTGGAGCATGTAGTGTGGGCCGAAGCCCAGCTGTATTTTATCTGATTTTAGCTCAGCTTTGCAGGGTACTGCAATGGGATCTATTTATGTACCGCCAGTGGGTTACAGGAAGCCACCCATGCTGTGGGTGCACACGGAATTCCCATAGGGGAGTTGTACCTGCCTGTGTCTATTTATAAAAAAACCCAGTCTGACTGGGGCATGCAGTGTAGGTCAAAGCCCAACTGTATTCTATCTGACGTTAGCTCTGCTGTCTGGGGCACTGCAATGGGATTTATTTATGAACGGTTGGTGGCTTCCTGGAACCCACCCATGCTGTGGTTGCACACAGAAGTCCCAGAGCGGAGTTGTACCTGCCTGTGACTATGAAAAAAGGCCAGACTGACTAGGGCATGGAGTGTGGGCCGAAGCCAACCTGTACTTTATCTCACATTAGCTCAGCTGTCCGGGGCACTGCATTGGGACAAACTAGAGGAGCAATACAGCGCTAATGAGACGTTCACAGCTACGCTAGCATTGGAGTCCGCAGTAGGCCCACAATTGCTGAGGGTTTGGGCAGAGGCCTATATCCTGGGTGCAGTGAAAGTCCGCTTCCTGCCTACGATTGCTGAAGCTGTGGGCCAAGGCCTATGTCGTCGGCGCGGTGCAAGTCTGCCATGTTTGTCCGCTCTGATTTATTTATTGTTCATGTCTTGGGTTGCCTAGGACCTACCTATGCTGTTGGTGCACACTAAGTTCCCATCGCAGTGTTTGACCTGTCTGGCACAAAGACACTAACTGACTTGGCTAGGGGGCAGAGTACAGATGGCTTTCCCCTTGCAGTGTCGATTGAGCTATGCGACACCTGGACAAAATGAATACTGTGTGGGCACATGGATTCCCCATTGCTATGTAACTCATGCCCACGTTTGCAGCTCCTGAGGGAGATGGCACAGGATTGGAATGAAGATCGAACTTCCATTTCTCATCGATTCTCTATAGCATTGTGGGCTATCGCCCTGCCCCTTTTAAAGAGGGTCGCTTCCTGGCCCTGCCAACCCTCTGCAGTGTGTGTCTCCGGTTTCTCCTCATGGCAGACGCACTTATAAATAGACATGATGGTGGTGTGGCTATGAAGCGAGCATGTGGCATGAGGGTAGCTGAAGGCTGCGCAGGGACACTTTTGTGTGCACTGCAGATGCAGGGTCGTGCGGGGGGGTGTTGGTCAGCATGTAACCCAGGAGAAGAGGCAGCAGTGTGTCCCGCAGGCAGTGCCTGTGCTTGGTTGGAGGTAGTGTGGTGCTTAGCTATGGGTGCCTTGCTAATGAGGGTTTGTCCGAAGTAAAAATTGTTGGGGGGGGGGGGGCACTCTTGCCGCTATTGTGGCTTAATAGTGAGACCTGGGAACCTGAGATGCAGCCCTGCATGTTGCCCCTCGCCTGCCTTATCCATATCTGTGTTGTTTCCATCACTTTCTTGGGTTTTCCAGATTTTCACAAATGAAATGGATGCTGTTCCTATGGATGCCCCAGTTACAGTACAATAAAAAAAATGACACTGAGAATTTCCCCCATGTCTTATATGACATCATGTGGGACACAAATGTTAAAAAAACATAATTACAAAAGTTAGTGAAAAAGAAAGACTACAAAATAAAAAAAAGAAATCAACCCACCATTCATGCCAACCTAAACCATCGCTATATTCGTCCCATAATCTGAAACTATACAAATAATACAGGTTGTAGTCAAAAAGACTGAACTGTTGCTAGACCTCAATACAGGTGTTAGATTTTAAAATAACTCTAGTGTACTTGAATAGGAGGGTACGATGGTATGATGAGTAGCGTGTGAGAAGCAGAAATCCACTTACCAAATCTCTCTAAATGCCATAGAACTGCCCGTATGACTGAAGTAAGGAAATGTAAGTTATAGTAGTACGACATATATGAAAACGTATTTGAAGGGGCCTCCTTCTAATATGATAGTGGCAGATAATCCAGGAAGTTACCCACCATCATTTGCAGGAGATCCAGGTATTGATACACATTGGGCCTCCTTCAGGTATGCTTTTGCTTAGGTTGTACTACCAGAAATTATGTTTCCCTACTTTGGTCATAGCAGTCGTTCCAACACGCTTAGAGACAAGGTAAGTAGATTTCTGATTCTCGCATGCTACTCTTCAACTTTGCAATAGGGTTATACTCTCACTTGGGGCCACAACACGATATTTAAATACATGTTCTGGGCCCCCAGTGACCTTTGTGCCATACCTTCCTACTCAAGCATGCTATTGTTATTGCACTATAGGACACCAATATAGAGATATAGTGCTAGGTCAGTCTTTTTGACTATACTGTGTCAATCAAAACATCCAAAACAAAATGGGCAATCCATTTTAAAAATAAAGAACTTTAAATTGCAAAAAACTTTTTTTACAGCAATAAGGTTGTGACCATATGTGGCTGATTTGCTTCAAATTTTTGTGCAGATCTGCAGCAGATTTCACCCCTTCCTTTGAATTAAATTGAAAGATTGATATCTGCTTCAAATCTGCACCAAAATCTGGAGCAAATCAGCAAAATATGAATACACCCTAAAAAATAGTCCTATATGGTGGATATAAAATGCCATGTTTTTTCATGTTATAAAATACGACAAAGGGGAATAACTTCAGACTTCATTGTTACCCATTATTTGTACAATTCCACTGAAAAACAAACTGAAATTTTAGGGTTAAAAAATAAAATAAAAAAACCCTAAAATAATGTGGTTGCCTACATATGCACACACTAAAACTAATATTTTGTTGATGTACCCTTTGACATTATGGTAGCATTCAGTCTTTTTGGGTAAGTGTCTATCAACATGGCACAGCTTCACCTGACCACCTGTGCCCACTCTTCCTTGCAAAAACACTCCAAATCTGTCAGATTGTGAGGGCATCTCACATGTATCGCTATCTTTAGGTCAGCTCACAGATCTTCAATGGGATTCAGGTCTGGGCTCCAGCTGAACCATTTTAAAACTTTGACTTTCTTCTGGGGAGGCCATTTTTTTGTTGATTTGGAGATATGTTTCTGTCATTGTCACACTGAAAGGTGAAATTCCTCTTCATCCTCAGCTTTTTAGAGCCTGAAGGCTTTGTGCCCAAATGGACTGATATTTGGCATAGTTCAAAATTCCCACCACCTCAACTAAAGCCCCAGTTCCAGCAGCAGAAAACAGCCCTAAGGCATAATGCTACCTATACCATGCTTCATTTTGACAATGTGTTCTCCTCATGATTTGCAGTGTTGGCTTTGAGTCAAACATACCTTTTGTAATTATGGCCAAAAGGTTCAACCCTGCTCTCATCGGATCCTAACATGCTCTCCCACATATTTTTGCAGACTTCACAAACTTGACAGGTTTTAGCAAAGTATAGCTAGGCTTGGATGTCTTTCTAAGTTAGAAAAGGCTTCCATCTTGCCACACTACTGCACAGCCCAGAAATAAGAAGAATACTTGAGATGGTTGTAACATGCTCTCTACAACAAGTACTTGCAAGAAATTCCTGAAGCTCCTTTAATGTTGCTGTAGGCCTCTTGGCAGCCTCATGGACGAATTTTCTTCTGGTCTTTTGATCAATTTTTGAGGGACCTGCAGTTCTTGATAATGTCACTGTTGTGACAAATTTAATCCAATTATTCATGACCATCTTGACCATCTACTGTGTTCCATGGTATATATAATGACTTGAAATTTTTTTAGTACCCTTCTGACTGCTTCAGTTCAGCAAGCACATCCCTTTAATGTAATGTAAGCTCTTTATGGCCCAACAAAGAACATGTCAGCACAATGCTAGAAATCCTGAACTTTATATGGGGGAAATAAGAATCACTGTAAATAATGGCAAAGGAGTAAGAACTACTATTTTTTATGAATTTAAATATATTTGGCTAATTTTTGAGCGCAACCACATCCCTAAAAATAAGAGGGTGTTAATATTTGAGTTTTTTATTTACATTTTTACACCCTAAAAACAGTTTGTTTTCAAATTAAGTAGTACAGATAATGGATCACATTAAGGGCTCCCACCCACTAGCGTTTTTTTTCACTGCGAAATTCGCACGTTTTTTTTTCTACAGGGGGTCTATGGGACTTGTAAAGCTAAAATCGCGATCGCGCAAAATCGATTTTAGCTTTACAACTCCCATAGCCCAAAGACCCCTGCAGAAAAAAAAACGCTGCGAATTTCGCAGTAAAAAAACGCTAGTGGGTGGGAGCCCTAAGGGTGGAAATAATTCTGAAATTATTAATCTGACATATTTTTAACATAACTAAAACATGGTATTTAAACAGGTGTGAAGACTTTTTATATCCAGTGTTTATCACAAAAAACACCACAAATAATTTTGGCAGCCCAATAAAAATATAGGGCCATAAAACGACCACATACATAAAAATGCTAAAAGTGTTTGATCCTTTTGAACCAAAATACTCTGGTCCTTAAGAGTCTAAAAGAAGTATAACCCACATGCCCTACCTCTTTTGTGTCCTTCCATGTAATTGCTTGGACATCGATTTGTAGCTGATGTCCTTCTGCAGCCAATGGTGTGAAGTTCCCAACATGAACATTGTATATGAATAACATATCTTTATATATCCAGTTTATTATCTTATATGTGTGAGCAGTTTCTCTATTCTCATTAAAGTACGGTACAGATGTCATGGAGTCATGTGAAGTCTTCATCAGTTTAAGGTGGCGATGTAGCTGATTGATAAAAAAGATATTATTGTTTATCTGTATGACTTCTACCTATATGAGGGGCTGCTGATAAGTCTTTGGCTTTGTGTTCTTTTTTTTGTCTCTATGGTAATCTCCTGGACGACCGAGAGAGGTTGTCATTCCGGAGATCGTCGATGCTGTGCACAACCTTATACTGGAGAAACAGCAAATTTCAGCTAAAGGAATAGCAGACATCATAGGGGTTTCTCGTGAATGAGTTTGTGTCATTATCCATGAACATTTGAACATGAAGAAGCTATCTGCAAAGTGGGTCCCCAAATGTTTGACAACAGATCAGAAAAGCATGTGAGTGAAAACTTCCCGGTCCATTTGTCAGCGTTTCCAGACTGATAAGAAATTCCTGGATCAACTGGTCACTATGGATGAGACCTGGATTTATTTGCATGACCCTGAAACCAAGGAGCAGTCAAAAGAGTGGAGACACAGTGGTTCTCCTTGCCCATAGAAGTTCAGGGTGCAAAAATCAGCCACTAAGGTGATGGCATCTGTGTTCTAGGATAAGGAGGGTGTGCTGCTAGTGGACTACCTTTAAAATGTTTCCACCATCAATGCAAGGTATTACATTGAACTTTTGGACCAGTTGAAGGAAGCTCTGAAGGCCAAACGATGCGGCAAGCTGTCCAAAGGAATCTTGTTTCTTCAAGACAACACCTCACACTGCACAAGCGACCACGGCAAAACTGGTGGGACTAGGCTTCCAGCTGGTTGACCACCCACCGTATTCACCAGATCTAGCTCCCTCCGACTATTATCTGTTTCCAATCCTAAATAAACACCTCAAGGATACCAAATTTCACACGTTTTCTGATGCAATGACTGCTACAGATGACTGGTTTGAGGCACAACTAAAATCCTTCTTTTTGCAATGCTTACAGAATTTGGAATACTGATGTAAGAAGTGTGTTGACATCAGTGTAGAGTATGTGGAATAAATGTAAAGTTTCTTCTTCCTATCTCAGTTCTTTCTGGGTAAAGCAAAAGACTTATCAGCACGCCCTCGTATAAATAAATACACTAAGGGAACAATACAAGGATTTCTCCCATGATCTGTTTATGCCCAGGACTGTGACGGTAACAAGAGGGCATCCTCTATGTTTAGAAGAAAGCAGGTTTCATCACCAACATAGAAGTTCTTTACTCTAAGAGCAGTAAGACTATGGAACTCTCTGCCTGAAGACATGGTGATGGCAAAATCCATAAAAGAGTTTAAGAGAGCACTAGATGTCTTACTAGAGTGGTATGATATTACAGGATATAGACATTAGGTGATCAGCAGGGTTGTTGATCTCAAATGATGATTCAGGGATTACTCTGGCTGCTATTATGGAGTCAGGAAGGAATATTTTTCCTCCAAATGGGCTAAATTGGCTCATTGGGGTTTTTTTTTTGCCTTCCTCTGGACCAAAGAGTGAGGGGTTGAAACAGGCTGAAATAAATGGACATTGTCTTAATTTAGCCTAACATACTATGTTACTTACCTGAAGATCTGCCTACAAATGTGGGGGATTAAGCAGGTACATTTTCTTGGTGGTGAATTAAGTACACCATAGGTCATGGCCTGCTCACACAATTTGCTCCCCGCCCTCTGTCCCACCACTCATAGTAGCTCCACTTTATTTTCTTTGCACAGCACTGCTGCTGCAGTCCTCCATGACATATATCGCACAAAACAGTTAGGGGCAGTGATTGGCTTCAGTAGCCACATAGGTGTATTGGCATATTACTTAAACCATGTAGAAAAAAACCTAGTGGGAAGGACTACAGAGTGTCTGGAATGGTAAGGGATCAAATGTGTTTGTACAGATTTTTTTTAAATTTGTATAACAATCCAAACACCTACTTTTTTCTCTACAAATTGGACAACCCTTTTAATGCTAATAATTTTATACTGCCTCTTACAATAAATTAAGGTCACTAGAGATAAGCGAGCACACTCGTCCGAGCTTGATGCTCGCTCAAGTATTAGGGTACTTGAGATGCTCGTTACTCGAGATGAACACCATGTGGTATTCGAGTCAATTGCATTTCCCTTCTCTGCATGTTTAGCGCCATTTTATAGCCAATAAACATGGAGGGAAGGCATTACAACTTCCTGCCAAGACGTGCCAGCCCTCTGTCCATCAACAGCAGTGAGTGGCTGGACCGATCAGGTGACCGCCGAGTACTTAAAATGGTCCCGCCCACGGCTCACCTCAGACACATGAGGCAGAGGTTAGGGAAAGTGCTGCTGCTGATATAGGGACAGTGTTAGAGTAGGATCCTGTCGTCATGAAGCCCAACGGTCCTTCTTAGGGATACTCCTCATAGTGTGCATTAGTGTGCAGTAGTGCACCATTTTTTTTTTTAGCATCTAGGGCTGTGCAGGCCATTTCAGCTATACTGTTCTGTGTGTGCAGTGCATAAGGCAGAGTGTAAGGACACAGCTACTTATATAGGGAAAGTTTTACAGTCCTCCTGATACTCAATACAAGAACCCCAATGCTCCTTTTTAGGGCTACATCTAGCCGTGTGCATTATAGTTGTGGCTGGCTGGGAGCAGTAGTGCACCAACTTTAGTATTACGCATCTAGGCCTGTTCCCAGCCTTTCAGTTATAGCGTTCTAAGCCTGTATTGCCTTACAACGAGCTTTCACCGTGAAACTGCACTCTAACATTTATTAGGCTACTGCAAAGTATTTCAGTTATACCGTTCTGTATGTGTAGTGCATAAGGCAGAGTGTAGGGACACAGCTACTTATATAGGGAAAGTTTTACAGTCCTCCTGATCCTCTGTACAAGAACCCAAACTTTCCTTCTTAAGGATACATCTCACCGTGTGCATTATAGTTGTGGCTGGCTGGGAGCAGTAGTGCACCAAACTATTTCAGCTCTGCCACTGTCAAGAGTGCCTCATGATACCTTTTCCTTGGGGGGGGAGGGGGTTGAGATAGCCGCAGTTACCCGCACTATCCACTGGCTTTTGAGTCTTCTCCCACACTATACAGCCTTTCCTATCTTCAAGTCTCTGTGAGCGTTAAATTACCCCTAGGTATCAGTGCAAGACAGCGGGTTAATTTCTTCAAGTCACAGCATAGAGCCTCCGCTACCTACAAGTTTCTGTGTGCGGTGAATTAGCCACAGTTGTCAGCACTGTACAGTGGGGTAATTTATTTGGGCCCTGCTCTATTCTTAATCCGCCATGATAAGGAGTTGGGGTAAGGGTTGAAGACGTGGATGTGGACGCAGACGCGGGCGTACAAGTGAGGGTGTGGTCACAGGCCGAGTTCTTGGGCGTGGTGAATCACAGCTGGCTGCTGATTGATTAGGAGAGTGGCAAGTTTCTGGCCTCCCCAGCTTCATATCACAGTTTGCGGGTCTGCGTGGTATACCTTTATTACAAACAGAGCAGTGTGAGCAGGTCCTGTCGTGGATGGCAGAAAACGCGTCCAGCAATATATCGACCACCCAGTCTTCTACGTAGTCCACTACTCCCGGCGTAGAGACTCCAACTCTCGGCCTAGAGACTGCAACTCTGAATCCTCTGGCTGCTTCTCTTTCCTCCCAGCCTCCTCACTTCATGAAAATTACATATTCTGAGCAGGCAGACTCCCAGGAACTATTCTTGGGTCCCTGCCATGAGTGAGAAAACTGGTTCCTCAACCACCTGAGGAGTTTTTCGGACCGATGCCCAACCTTTGGAAAGTTTCCGGGGTCCGGGTGAGGAGGCTGTGGACTTCCGCCTAGTGTCTCCAGAGCTTTCAGTGGGTGAGAAGGACGATGATGATGAGACGCAGTTGTCTATCAGTGCGGTAGTAGTAAGGGCAGTCAGTCTGAGGAAGAGCAGCTGAACGATGAGGTGACTGACCCCACCAGGGGTGTCAAAGCTGGACACGTGGCACGAACCTGTGCTGTATGCCCTGGAAGTGCTGGCCTGCCCTGCCGCTAGCATTTTGTCAGAGAGGGTGTTTAGTGCAGCTGGGGGAATCATCATAGATAAGCGATCCCGAAAGTCAACTTGCAGTGCCAACATGCTTACACTCATAAAGATGAACAAAGGCTGGATTTCCCCAGACTTCTCCACTAGCGGAAAGCAGTGGAACCTAATGATTTTTTTCGCTGCAACAAATAAAAATGCATCCTCTCTCTAACCCTAAAAAGTGGAGAAGTAGCTTGGTCTATCTGTCTCGAATATTATTACTCCTCCTCTAAAACAGCATGTCACCGCGCTGAACTGCTAATTTTTCTGCGCCCCAAAAGGCTCTGTTTAAAAGTTTTTTTCCAATTTTTCAAAATTTCAAAAGTATTTATATTTTAACAGAAACCAATTTTTTTCACAGGGCTGCCTCCAGGCTCTGTTACAAATTAAGCAAAAGCGAGATGTAAATTTAAAAGGTTTTTTATGGGTTTCACCTGCCCTCGCAGTTGAGCAATTTTATTACTCTTGGTACAATAATTTTTCCCGCCTTCGCCTACACTCTTGGTAACCAATTTTTTTCAGGCATTCACCTATACTCTTGGTTCACCAATGTTTCAGGGATTCGCCTACACTCTTGCTACAGAAATGTTACTAGGGCCCAACTATACTCTTGCTACGGAAATGTTGCAGGGGTCCGTCTATACTGTTGCTACAGAAATGTTACTAGGGGTTGGCCTATACTCTTGCTACAGAAATGTTACTAGGGCCCAACTATACTCTTGCTACGGAAATGTTGCAGGGGTCCATCTATACTCTTGCTACAGAAATATTACTAGGGGTTGGCCTATACTCTTGCTACAGAAATGTTACTAAGGTCCACCTATACTCTTGCTAAATAAATGTTACTGGGGTGGACCTATGCTCTTGCTGCATAAATGTTACTGGGGTCCGCCTATACTTTTGCTACAGACATGTTACAGGGGTCTGCCTATACTCTTGCTACTGAAAGGCTTTGAGGGGTCTGCCTATACTCTTGCTACAGACATGTTACAAGGGTCCACCTATACTTTTGCTACATAAATGTTACCGGGGTCTGCCTATACTCTTGCCACAGAAATGTTACTGGAGTCCGCCTATACTCTTCTAAATGAATGACCTTTAGAGATTAGCGTGCACCAAAATGCTTAGGTGCGCATTGCTCAAATCGAACTTTTGGTAATGCTCAAGAGCTCATTTCGAATAACGAGCTGTATTGAAGTTAATGCGCGACTCGAGCAATTTTGTATGGGACCGATGCTCCGCATAGGTGATGGCTTGTCAAGCACCAGAAAGCATCAAAATGACATGGAAACCACTGAAACGGATAGGGAAGGGAAAGAGCAGCATGCATGGCTGCATCGGAGGCTCCCAGGTCCCACTATTAAGCCAAAATGAGGGCAAAAGTCTGGCGTCACCGCCCTAACAATTTACTTGGGACAGACCGTCATTAGCAAGGAACACACGCTGGCACATCTTAGCTAAGCACCACACCACCTGCAACCAAGGACAATCACTGCCTGCGACTGACACCGCTGCCTCTTTTCCTGGGTTACATGCTGGCATTGCTGGCACAACTTCATTCGGCCTTGCAAACAATGTCAATATTAGAGATAAGCGAGCACCAAAATACTTGGGTGCTCGTTGCTCGAGTCGAACTTCCTGCGATGCTCGAGAGCTCATTGCGAGTAACAAACCCTATTGAAGTCAATGGACGACTCAAGCATTTTTGTATATGACCGATGCTCTGCTTAAGTTTTCACTTGTGAAAATCTGGAAAACATACGAAATTCATGGAAACGCACAAGAAACGGATAGGGCAGGGGCAGCATGCAGGGCTGCATCTCAGGCTCCCAGGTATCACTATTAAGCCATAATAGCGGCAAGAATGTGCCCCCCCCAACAATTTTTACTTCGGACAAACCCTCATTAGCAAGGCACACCTTAGCTAAGCACCACACTACCTCCAACCAAGAACAATCACTGCCTGCGGGTCACACCGCTGCCTCTTCTCCTGGGTTACATGCTGCCCAACCCCCCGCACGACCCAGCGTCCACAGAGCACATAAAAGTGTCCCTGCGCAGCCTTCAGCTGCCCTCATGCCACACGCTCGCTTCATAGCCACACCACCCTCATGTCTATTTATAAGTGCGTCTGCGATGAGGAAGAACCGGAGGCACACACTGCAGAGGGTTGGCAGGGCCAGGTAGCGACCCTCTTTAAAAGGGGGGGGGGGCGCGATAGCCCACAATGCAGTTAAGAATCAATTAGAAATTGACGTTCGATCTTCATTCCAATAAAGTGCCAACCTTCGTCAGGAGCTGCAAACGTGGTCATGAGTTACATAGCTATCGGGAATCCATGTACCCACACAGTATTCATTCTGTCTAGGTGTCGGATAGCTGTATCGACACTGCAAGGGCAAAGCCATCAGCACAATGCACCCCACCCAAGACTTTATGCCGGACAGGTAAATCACTGCTAAGGGGAGTCTTTGTGCACCCACAGCGTAGGCGAGCCGAAGGAACCCAAAGACAGAAATAAACATGAAGAAATGATCGTGTCCAAACATGCCAGACTTTCACTGTGCCGAGGACATAGGCCTCTGCACACACCCTCAGCAATCGTGGGCATAGAGCGGACTCCGATGCTAGTACAGCTGTGAAGGTCTCATCAATGCAGTAACGCTCCTCTTCTTTGGCCCAAGCCAGTGTCTCAGATAACTGGTAAAACGGGAGAAAAACCATGATGTCCAGGGCTGATCCCCTGACCCCAGGCAGGAGGAGGAGGTGGCATTACAAGGCCAAGACACCATGACCAGGACCCGCCATAGTCTGCGTGGGAAGCACGTTAGCGGGCCCAGGGTCAGGCTCGGTTCCGAGCCTCCACCTTGTGTGACCCAAGGTGCCCTGAGTTACATAGCAATGGGAAATCCATGTGTCCCAACACAGATAGCTCAACACTGGAAGGGGCAGTCTGAGTTCCTTGGCCTAGCCAATGCTGTAGTGGAAAAAGATGGTAATACACAGGAAGAAATCGGAGTGCCCAACCATGGGAGAGTATCGCCCCGCCAAGCAACTTGGCCTCGGTCAGCAATTCTGGCCTAGTCAATCACTGTATTATTTGTGCCACATAGCTAAAACACCGCGATGGGAAGACTTAGTGCACCCATAGTATAGACAGACCCCTGTAACATTCCTGTAGCAAAGGTATAAACAGACCCCAGGAACATTTCTGTTGCAGCAGTATAGGCAGACCCCTGTAACATTTTTGTTGCTGCAGTATAGGCAGACCTCTGTACCATTTCTGTAGTAGGAGTATTGGCAGACTCCAGTACCATTTCTGTAGTAGAAGTATACGCAGACCCCTGTAACATTTATGTAGTAACAGTATAGACTGATAGACAACTGCGTCTCATCATCATTATCCTCCTCACCCACTGAAAGCTCTGGAGACACTAGGCGGAAGTCCCAAGCCTCCTCACCTGGACCCCGGGAACTTTCCCAAGGTTGGGCATCGGTCACGACAAACTCCTCAGGTGAGACAGGAACCAGGTTTTCCCACTCATGGCAGGGACCCGAGAACAATTCCTGGGAGTCTGCCTGCTCAGATGTCATTTTCATGGAGTGAGGTAGCTAAGAGGAAGGAGGAGCTGCAGCAAGAGGATTCAGAGTTTCAGCAGTGGACTGCGTAGAAGACTGGGTGCCCGATACATTGCTGGATGCATTTTCTGCCATCCACGACAGAACCTGCTCACACTGCTCTGTTTGCAATAAAGGTCTACAACGTGGACCCATAAATTTTGATATGAAGCTGGGGACCCCAGAAACTTGCTCCTCTCCTAATCCCGCAGCAGCCAGCTGGGATTCAACTGGACCAGGAACTCGGCCTGTGCCCACACTCACTTGGACCTCCGCGTCCTCGCCCGCGCCCACGTCCACATCCTCGACCCCTACCCCTCAGCATGGTGGATTACAAATAGAGCAGACACAGACCGCTGTAAATAATTATGGAATTATGTGCGCACACTTTCACGCTGAGAGCCGAATTGTAACGCTAACTCCAGGCAGAAAAAAAATTGTAAGGAAGGCAGCAAGCAGGCCTAGCAGTGCAATAGTGATACACCAAAACTCCCACCAGGCACCCAGTAAAATGCAGACACTCAGAGGTAGCCCAATCAAGGAGCTTTTTGGGTCTTTTTGGAAAAAAAAAGACAGGCCATATAATGTGTATATCACTTTCCCTCTATAAGTGGCTGCGTTGGCCGTACGCTGTGCGTCTCAAATTCACTGCGGACACAGACTAGTGTAAATAATTATAGAATTATGTGCATAGACTTTCTCACTGAGAGCGGTATTGTAAGGCAAACTCCAGGCAGAAAAAAATAGTCAGGAAGGCCGCAAACAGGCCTAACTGCAATAGTGATGGACTAAAACTCCCACCAGACACCCAGTAAAATTTAAATGGTCAAAGGTAGCCCAATGAAGGAGCTGTTTGTTTTGTTTGTAAAATAATATACAGGCTATATAGTGTGTATATCACTTTCCCTCTATCAGTCGCTGTGGCCGTACGCTGTGCGTCAAATTCACTGCAGACACAGGCCGGTGTAAATAGTCTTGGAATTTTGTGCATACACTTTCTCGCTGAGAGCAGTATTGTAATGCAAACTCCAGGCAGAAAAAAATTATACGGAAGGCTGTAAACATTGTCACCGTAGCAATGAAATCCTTTTTCAACTTTAATGAAACTTGTCACCGAAAGGACCAAAAATAATAAAACTTAGCTTTTATTGATTTTTAAATAATAAAAAGGCGTCCTTATATTTTCTCATATGTGCTAAAAGTCACACAATAATTAACAGTAGGGCTTAGATATATAGATGAATACTGCTCTGTCCCAACAATCTAGGTGCATTGGCCAGGAATCGAACCCGGGCCTCCCGCGTGGCAGGCGAGAATTCTACCACTTCTGCCACTTTTGTATTCCCTGATGTCTTTTTCTATCCAGGGTTACTCAGATTTCTATTTGTCAATGACTTGCGCCACCAGATGTTTATGAAAGTGTGGTGAAGCACTCACTGTCAGTGACCTTGAACACTTTTAGTTCTCTATCACAGGGTAGGCCTGATGTCCTCTGATTAGTCACGGTACAGTGATGTCTGTTAATTTACAGTCAGTAATATTGTACCTGACACACACATTTACTAGTACTGTCGTCCCATTTATAACAGTTGCTCATTAATATTACTTGGGTCGTATTTGTTCTTATTATTTCTAGAACAATATCGCGGTGATTGATTTATGTAGAAATCACCCCGATATGTCACCATTAGGTGTTAAGTCCGGAGTATGTTTTTGTATAACGCAGACCCAAGCTTATATTGGCTTGATACTCTATGGTATTCCCTTATGCCTATGACTGATCGCATGAGCCATTCATTTCTTATGGCTCATGTGATTATATACCAAGGTTAATTGCAACCAGACGACAGTTTCAGTGATTATCAAGGATAGAGATAAGTTGTTCCAAATAATAGTGTGTTTTCAATATGTTCTCTCTCCTACTTATACATAGGCTCTATTCCGGAGAGATGATGCTCCCACTTGTATAAGTGATTATTACAGGTAGAACATATATAAGATGAATAAAGACAGTGGCTGCATTAAATGGAACAGCTGCAGTATTCATCTATAAGCTACTCATCCTTCAGGATTTAAATAGCTGCAATAAAATGCACATAGATAGTTTGGTGGTAGCCCAGAATGAATTCTAGGCTATCACCTATATCCAATGCCCTTTTGGATAAATCTCTGTCTCTGTATATGCAGTCTGTTGTGATGCACCAACAGCTGCTGACTAGAGTGATAATGATAGACTCTGTCTGTTATAGTTGTAGTTGTATATGTCTACGTGGGTTGCATTATGATGAACATACAACCCCCACATAGATTAGTTCTTATGGAGAGAATCGGCCCATGGAACCTATCCCTCCCTCTCCATCCACGCGTTTCCACAACCTTGGAGATGGTTGCTTCCTCAGGATGGAGCTAACCTAACATGACCAGCCTCTCAGGCTGTCAGGATGTAAAATGAGCAGAGATGGAAGGTGTTGCTATCCCAAGGGTTCTTATACCCAAGGCTCCGCCTACTTCAGGGCGGGGCTTGTATTGTAGGAGTGAATCAGGCTGCAGTCCAATATGTCTCACATTTCCCTTGCGCTCATTTATATGCGCTTATTCGAGTATTACACTTGGCTCCTCCTCGCAACGTAATCACGTAATCCAGGAACATGTCATGGACCGCAGCGTAGGCTGCTCTGTTTGACTGTCCGATCACGTGATGTCATGACGTGCGGGGGGCGTGTTAGACCGGAGGTCCGATCATATACATTTTCCTTGTACTCATCTATAAGTGCTTCTTCGGGTGTTGCCTCCCCGCAGCATGATCAGCGATCAAAGGACATGTCATAGAACGCAGCATGAGCTGCTCCGTTCTGACTGTCCGATCGCATGATGCCATAGCGTGCGGGGGGGGGTGTCAGACCGAAGGCACGATCATGTGATGCCGTGACGTGCGGGGGTGTGTCCGCTGGCCTGGCACTCCGATCACGTGACATAATGATGCTCGGAGCGTCTATTGGCCTGATCATCCGGTCCCCTGCTCCTGTAAGTTACAGATGGGCGTGTCAGACCGAAGGCACGATCATGTGATGCCGTGACGCGCGGGGGGTGTGTTCCGCTGGCCTAGCACTCCGATCACGTGACATAATGATGCTCGGAGCGTCTATTGGCCTGATCATCCGGTCCCCTGCTCCTGTAAGTTACAGATGGTATTAAATATTCAACCAGCTGTCTCACAGGAGACTCTTAGGGATCGCAGCGAACATTTTAATCGTTCATTCACCTAAACCTGTGACACATAGTTGGACATATTCCTCAGACTGGTAGTCACCCAGTCATACAATGCGCGGAAGATTGGTATCTTTACCGCACCTAGCGATTATCTCACCGAAATTGTGTGTCACTTCGGTTGTACACCTCAAGTGATATATCCGTTATAAGTAATTAGCATATTTTAGACTGCAGCATAATTATTCATGAACACTACAAAACGTTAGTAATCCACCGCCTGATTATATATGTGGCAAAAACATTTTCTCTGTTTTTGATATTATGAATCTCGCATTCTGTGACCAGACAGCTGATTCTCTCTCAAGATCAGAGTGTTTGCTTCATCCATAGGGGGTAATAATGGGAATCAATGTCTCATATATGCAAGGACGCATGCTTTATAGACGATGAGGTTTATTCTATTGTCAATATCATCCGTTTTTACGTGAGACCATCAAATCAACTTCATATCGATTCTTTTGGGGACATTAATCTCCTTTTACCTCATAGACGAGTCAAAAACAAATGTTACTCATCATTTAGGGATTACGGAGGAATTCCACTATATTGTCTCGCCAATCTTCAAACATCCCCTCTTCACTGTGGCCTAGTTTTAGTTCTGTATTATACTATTTTCAGACGAATGATGCAAAGGAGAGACATTCATTTAAACCCTTAGGATGGATGGTTTCAAGTCTATATATCCATCCGCACTCTTTTTGTAAAAGCTTCCGGTCCAGGTTTCCTCTCCGTCCATTTGGCTTAATTGTTTCAATTGCTCGGAAGGTAAGTACATCCGGATTGTTTCCGTGCTTGTCCCTAATATGGTTTGCCACACTAGTTTGTTCCCCCCGATTTATGTTCCCTATATGCGCTAATACCCTCCTGCGCAGTTGTTGAGTTGTTTTCCCTACATAATCGAGGGGGCAGGGACACGATGCTACGTAGACCACACCACTGGTTTTGCAGTTGATGTAATCACGTATTTGATATACTTTTCTGGTCGCAGAGCTTACAAAAGATGATCCCCTTTGCATATATTTGCATGCCTTACAGCCTGCACATCTGAAAAAGCCTCTTGGTGGATTACCTGTTATCCATGTTTGAAGTGTGTTTGGTGTTGATAGATGGCTCCTAACTAGTCGGTCCCTTAAATTCCTGCCCCTTTTGAAGGTTATCAGGGGTCTCTCAGGTAGGTATTGTGCTAGATCTTTATCTTTCAAAAGGATTCCCCAATGTTTGTTTAGAATCTGTCTTACTTCAGCTGAGTGATCGTCATAAGTACCGATTATCCTTATTTTACCGTCTCCTTCTTTGCTACTTTTATGTTGCAATAAGGTTTCCCTATCCAGATTTTTTACGTGATCACTCGCTGTTGAGATCACTTCTTCTGGATAGCCTCTCACTTCAAAACGATGTGCCATTTGCTTCATCTTTTCCTGGAAATCTTCCTCCCGGGAACAATTCCGTCGCGTTCTAATCATTTACCCCTTCGGAATCCCCTTCTTCAGGGGTATTGGGTGGTGGCTATTATAATGAAGCAAAGCATTCGTTGCAGTGGACTTACAAAAGATTGTTGTTTCCAGAGTTCGTCTTTCGGTTTTTTCAATACATAGATCCAAGAAATTGATGGATATTGAGTTAATCTCTGCCGTAAAAAACAGGTTCAGACTATACCTGTTCCATTTAATGCAGCCACTGTCTTTATTCATCTTATATACGTTCTACCTGTAATAATCACTTATACAATTGGGAGCATCATCTCTCCGGAATAGAGCCTATGTATAAGTAGGAGAGAGAACATATTGAAAACACATTATTATTTGGAACAACTTATCTCTATCCTTGATAATCACTGAAACTGTCGTCTGGTTGCAATTAACCTTGGTATATAATCACATGAGCCATAAGAAATGAATGGCTCATGTGATCAGTCATAGGCATAAGGGAATACCATAGAGTATCAAGCCAATATAAGCTTGGGTCTGCGTTATACAAAAACATACTCCGGACTTAACACCTAATGGTGACATATCGGGGTGATTTCTATATAAATCAATCACCGCGATATTGTTCTAGAAATAATAAGAACAAATACGACCCAAGCAATATTAATGAGCAACTGTTATAAATGGGACGACAGTACTAGTAAATGTGTGTGTCAGGTACAATATTACTGACTGTAAATTAACAGACATCACTGTACCGTGACTAATCAGAGGACATCAGGCCTACCCTGTGATAGAGAACTAAAAGTGTTCAAGGTCACTGACAGTGAGTGCTTCACCACACTTTAATAAACATCTGGTGGTGCAAGTCATTGACAAATAGAAATCTGAGTAACCCTGGATAGAAAAAGACATCAGGGAATACAAAAGTGGTAGAAGTGGTAGAATTCTCGCCTGCCACGCGGGAGGCCTGGGTTCGATTCCCGGCCAATGCACCTAGATTGTTGAGACAGAGCAGTATTCATCTATATATCTAAGCCCTACTGTTAATTATTGTGTGACTTTTAGCACATATGAGAAAATATAAGGACGCCTTTTTATTATTTAAAAATCAATAAAAGCTAAGTTTTATTATTTTTGGTCCTTTCGGTGGAAGGCTGTAAACAGGCCTAGCTGTGCAATAGTGATGGACTACAACTCCCACCGGACACCCTGTAAAATTCAGACAGTCAGAGGTAGCCCTAAGAAGGGTTTTTTTTGTTGTTTTTTTTTAAAAAAAGAATACAGGCTGTATAGTGTGTATATCACTTTCCCTCTATAAGTGGCTGCGTTGGCCGTGATCTGTGCATCTCAAATTCACTGCGGACACAGACCGGTGTAAATAATTATGGAATTGTTTGCGTACACTTTCACGCAGAGAGTGGAATTGTAATGCAGCCAGAACAAAATTATACGGAAGGTTGCACACAGGCCTAACTGTGCAATAGTGATGGACTACAACTCCCACCAGACACCCTGTAAAATTCAGACAGTCAGAGGTAGCCCTAAGAAGGTCCGTTGGGGTTCTTGTAGACAGGATCCTACACTACACTACCCCTTTCCCTTTCTCAGCAGCACTTTCCCTATACTCTGTATTACAGACTGCAGACTGAGAACGCTATAGCTGTAATGGCCTGCATAGCCCGATATAAAAAAAAGCCACAACAGTAATGCACACGGTCAGATTTGGCCCTAAGAAAGACCGTTGGGGTTCTTGTAGACAGGAAGGTAGTGTAGGTTCTTGTAGACAGGAACCTACACTACCACTTTCCCTATCTCCTCAGCGGCACTTTCCCTGATCTCTCCCAGTGTGTGTCTGAGGCGAGTTTAAGTACTCGGCGGTCACTTGATCTCACCAGCAAATCACTCTAAGGGGGTGGGATAGGGCTGGAACGTTACAGGAGGAAGTTGTAATGCCTTCCCTGCATATCTATTGGCCAGAAAATGGCGCTAAACATACAGGGAAGGAAATGGAATTGACTCGAGTATCGTGTGGTGCTCGTCTCGAGTAATGAGCATCTCGAGTACCCTAATACTCGAACGAGCATCAAGCTCAGACGAGTATGCTCGCTCATCTGTAATAGACTCTCCCAGATCCAGCCTAGAGATTAATTAATTGTAGAAGCTGATCAGATTGGTCTGACATGATCGACCCCTCATGAACCCATGCTGGTAAGGAGTTATTCCGTTGTTCTGCTTGAGATATTCTTCGATTGTGTCTCTCAGAAACCCCTCGAATATTTTTCCCATTACTAAAGTGAGACTTATCGGCCTGTAGTTACCAGGCTCACTTTTGGTCCCCTTTTTGTAAATTGGAACCACATTGGCAATGCGCGAATCCAATGGTACAACCCCCGTCTTGATAGTATCCGCAAATATTTGATATAGCGGCCTAGCTATCACATCACTTAGTTCTCTTAGAACCCTTGGGTGTATTCCATCTGGGCCCTGCGATTTATCGATTTTAATCTTCTTTAACAGGTTCCGCACCTTCTCCTGCGTTAGGTATGAGATATTTTGTGGGGGTTCATTTTATTCCCCTGCATCTCGTGGGGCATTTCCTTTTCGTTTGTGAATACCCTTGAAAAGAAACTATTTAATAGATTTGCCTTCCGTCCATCATCTTCAATGATTTCACCTGTATTATTTGTTAAACGCCGATGCTCTCAGTGCAAATCCTTTTGCTGTTAATATAGTTGAAAAATAGTTTCCTGTTGCTTTTGCTCTCTTTGGCAATTAGTCTTTCTGCCTCCTCCTTAGCAATTTTGATCTTATCTTTGCATATTTTGTTTTTTTCCCTGTACAATTTTAGTGCTTCTTCGCTGCCTTCCTGTTGTAGTAGTTTGAACGCTTTCTTTTTTTCATTTATTGCCCCTCTTATCGTCTTGTCGAGCCACAGTGGTTTCCTTTTACTCGAAGTTCTTTTATTTTTAAAGGGAATGAACTGCTCACATGAGGTGATTAGGATTAGAGATGAGCGAGCACCAAAATGCTCGGGTGCTCGTTACTCGAGTCGACCTTTCCACGATGCTCGAGAGTTTGTTTCGAGTAATGAACCCCATTGAAGTCAATGGGCGACCCGAGCATTTTTGTATATCGCCGATGCTCGCTAAGGTTTTCATTTGTGAAAATCTGGGAAATTCAAGAAAGTGATGGGAACGACACAGAAACGGATAGGGCAGGCGAGGGGCTACTTGTTGGGCTGCATCTCAAGTTCCCAGGTCCCACTATTAAGCCACAATGGCGGCAAGAGTGCCCCCCCCAACATTTTTTACTTCTGAAAAACCCTCATTAGCAAGGCATACCTTAGCTAAGCACCACACTACCTCCAACAAAGCACAATCACTGCCTGCATGACACTCCGCTGCCACTTCTCCTGTGTTACATGCTGCCCAACCACCCCGCACGACCCAGTGTCCACAGCGCACACCAAAGTGTCCCTGTGCAGCCTTCAGCTGCCCTCATGCCACACGCTGGCCTCATAGCCACACCACCCTCATGTCTATTTATAAGTGCGTCTGTCATGAGGAGAAACCGGAGGCACACACTGCAGAGGGTTGGCAGGGCCAGGCAGCGACCCTCTTTAAAAGGGGTGGGGCGATAGCCCACAATGCTGTACAGAAGCAATGAGAACTCCAATCCTGTGCCACCTCCGTCAGGAGCTGCAAACGTGGGCATAGCAATGGGGAATCCATGTGCCACACAGTATTCATTCTGTCAAGGTGTCGCATAGCTCAATCCACACTGCAAGGGGAAAGCCGTCAGCGCTCTGCCCCCTACCCAAGTCAGTCAGTGCCTTTGTGCCAGACAGGTCAAACACCGCAATGGGAACTAAGTTTGCACCAACAGCATAGGTGGGTCTTAGGAAACCCAAGACATGAACAAAAAATTGATCTGAGCGGCCAAACATGGCAGACTTGCACCGCGCCCACGGCATAGGCCTCGGCCCACAGATTCAGCAATCCTAGGCTGGAAGTGGACTTTCACTGCACCCAGGACATAGGCCTCTGCACAAACCCTCAGCAATCGCGTGCCTACAGCGGACTCCAATGCTAGCGTAGCTGTGCACGTCTCATTAGCGCTGTATTGCTCCTGTAGTTTGTCCCAATGCAGTGCCCCGGATAGTACAGCTAATGTCAGATTAAATACAGATGGGCTTTGGCCCACACTGCATGCCCCAGTTAGACTGGGGTTCTTTATAAGTAGACACAGGCAGGTACAACTCCGTGTGGACCGACAGCATGGGTGGGTCCCAGGAAGCCACCGGCGTTACATAAATAAATCCCATTGCATTGCCCAGCACAGCTGAGGTAACGTCAGATTAAATGCAGGTGGGCTTCGGCACACACTGCATGCCCCAGTCTGACCGGGGTTTTTAATACATAGACACAGGCAGGTACAAATACCTAATGTGAAGTCCGTGTGGACCCAAAGCATGGGTGGCTCCCTGGAACCCACCGGGGGTACATAAACAAATCGCATTGAAGTGCCCTGTACAGCAGAGCTAACGTCAGATACAATACAGGTGGGCTTTGGCCCACAGTGCATGCCCCAGTCAGACTGGTAATATGTACCTTAACAGTAACCGCGTTGGTGGGAATGTGGTGGCGACTGCGGACATAGTAGTGCGGTTTTATTTAGTTGGTTTTCGGAATGTGGCCAGGATTAAGTGGGCCGTGGCGGGGGGGGGGGGATGTTGGTGGGGCTCTCTTGTTGTGTCGTTAAAGGTGAAATTCTTGGACTGCCACCAGACGGACCAATGCAAAGGTATTTGCCAAGAATGTTTTCATTCTCGGAGGAGGAGGGGGATGTTTTTGAGGCACTACGTGTCCTCTCCACGTGTCCGTGGTTATATGCACCTTAACAGTAACCGCGTTGGTGGGAAATGGCCCCGCCGCCATCATGTCTTTGGGAAGCCTCCGTTTCCACACCCCAGTGACATAGCATTAGCAGCGGTATAGGCAGAGCCCAGAATTAATAACATTTCAGCGGTAGCATAAGGGACAGGCCACAGTAGCATATCACTAGCAGCATTATAGATGGAGCACAGTATTCGTTCCATTTCAGTAATAGTAGCACTCCAGACAGGCCCCAGTAACAATCCCGAAGCAGCAGTATAGTGGGAGCACAGTCTTAGTTCCATTTTAGTAATAGTAGCACTCAAGACAGGCCCCAGTAACAATTCCGAAGCAGCAGTATAGGGGGAGCACAGTATTCGTTCCATTTCAGTAGTAGTAGCAGTCAAGACAGGCCACAGTAACATTCCCGTTGCGGCAGTTTAGGGAGATAACAGTCTCTTTCACATTTCAATAGTTGCAGTATAGACAAGGCCCCAGTTACATTTATGTAGCAAAAGTGTAGGCCAACCCCACACACCTTGCTGTACCATGAGTGCAGCCGAAGCCCATTAAAATTACTAGGATTACACTGTAGGCGAGGGCCCAAAAAAATTGGTGTACCAGCAGTACTAATGTACCTCAGAAAAATTGCCCATGCCCAACCAAGAGGGCAGGTGAAACCCATTAATAGCTTAGCTTACTGTGGCTTAATTTGAAACTAGGCCTGGAGGCAGCCCAGTTAAAATAAAAATTGGTTCAGGTGCAAGTTTCAACGCTTTAATGAGAATTGAAACGTATAAACATTGTTTACAAAAGTAATATGACTGAGCCTTGTGGGCCTAAGAAAAATTGCCCCTTCGGCGTGATTACGTAAGGTTTCAGGAGGAGGAGCAGGAGGAGGAGGATGAATACAATACACAGATTGATGAAGCTAAAAAGGTCCCAGTTTTTTATGGTGATAGAGAACGATGCTTCCATCCACGGGTGCAGCCTACGTATTGTTTAGGTACCGCTGCTGTTCGCTGGTGGAGAAGAGACGTCTGGGGAAATCCAGGCTTTGTTCAACTTTATGAGTGTAAGCCTGTCGGCACTGTCGGTTGACAGGCGGGTATGCTTATCCGTGATGATTCCCCCAGCCGCACTAAACACCCTCTCTGACAAGACGCTAGCCGCAGGGCAAGCAAGCACCTCCAGGGCATACAGGGCGAGTTCAGGCCAGCTTTGACACGCAGTAGTTGTACGGAGCAGAGGTGTCACGGAGGACGGTCGTGCGATCGGCTACGTACTCCCTCACCATCCTTTTACAGTGCTCCCGCCGACTCAGCCTTGACTGGGGAGCGGTGACACAGTCTTGCTGGGGAGCCAGAAAGCTGTCAAAGGCCTTGGAGAGTGTTCCCCTGCCTGCGCTGTACATGCTGCCTGATCTCCGCGCCTCCCCTGCTACCTGGCCCTCGGAACTGCGCCTTCTGCCACTAGCGCTGTCGGCTGGGAATTTTACCATCAGTTTGTCCGCCAGGGTCCTGTGGTATAGCATCACTCTCGAACCCCTTTCCTCTTCGGGTATGAGAGTGGAAAGGTTCTCCTTAGAAAACTTACACACTCCTGAGCAGTGTGTAAACCCAGTAATCCGTAGTGGCCAGAATGCGTGTAACGCGTGGGTCACGAGAAAGGCATCCTAACATGAAGTCAGCCATGAGTGCCAGGGTACCTGTACGCAACATATGGCTGTCCTCACTAGGAAGATCACTTTCAGGATCCTCCTCCTCCTCCTCCCATACATGCTGAAAGGATGACAGGCAAGCAACATGGGCACCCTCAGCAGTGGGCCCGGCTGTCTCTTCCCCCTCCTCCTCATGCTCCTCCCCCTCCTCCTCCAAAACGCGCTGAGATATAGACATGAGGGTGCTCTGACTATCCAGCGACATACTGTCTTCCCCCGCCTCCGTTTCCGAGCGCAAAGCGTCTGCCTTTATGCTTTGCAGGGAACTTCTCAAGAGGCATAGCAGAGGAATGGTGACGCTAATGATTGCAGCATCGCCGCTCACCATCTGGGTAGACTCCTCAAAGTTTCCAAGGACCTGGCAGATGTCTGCCAACCAGGCCCACTCTTCTGTAAAGAATTGAGGAGGCTGACTCCCACTACGCCTCCCATGTTGGAGTTGGTATTCCACTATAGCTCTACGCTGCTCATAGAGCCTGGCCAACATGTGGAGCGTGGAGTTCCACGGTGTGGGCACGTTGCACTACAGTCGGTGCACTGGCAGATTAAAGCGATGTTGCAGGGTCCGCAGGGTGGCAGCGTCCGTGTTGGACTTGCGGAAATATGCGCTGAGTCGGCGCACCTTTCCAAGCCGGTCTGACAAGCGTGGGTAGCTTTTCAGAGAGCGCTGAACCACCAAATTAAAGACGTGGGCCTGGCATGGCACGTGCGTGAGGCTGCCGAGCCGCCACCAGGTTACAGCCGTTGTCACACACGACCATGCCCGGTTGGAGGCTCAGCGGCGAAAGCCAGCGGTCGGTCTGCTCTGTCAGACCCTGCAGCAGTTCGTGGGCCATGTGTCTCTTCTCTCCTAAGCTGAGTAGTTTCAGCATGGCCTGCTGTCGCTTGGCCACCGCTGTACTGCCACGCCACGCCACGCGACACCGACTGCTGGCGACGTGCTGCTGCTGACACATCTTAATTGCGAGACAGAGGTTGCGTAGGAGGAGGAGGGTTTAGTGGAGGAAGCATACACCGCCGCAGATACCAGCACCGAGCTGGGGCCCGCAATTCTGGGGGTGGGTAGGACGTGAGCGGTCCCAGGCTCTGACTCTGTCCCAGCCTCCACTAAATTCACCCAATGTGCCGTCAGGGAGATAAAGTGGCCTGCCCGCCTGTGCTTGTCCACGTGTCCATTGTTAAGTGGACCTTGGCAGTAACCGCATTGGTGAGGTATCGTACAATGTTGCGGGATACGTGGTCGTGCAGGGCTGGGACAGCACATCGAGAAAAGTAGTGGCGACTGGGAACCGAGTAGCGCGGGGCCGCCATCATGTTTTTGAAAGCCTCTGTTTCCACAAGCCTATAAGGCAGCATCTCCAGGCTGATCAATTTGGCTATGTGCACGTTTAACGCTTGAGCGTGCTGGTGCATGGCGGCGTACTTGCGCTCAAACAGTTGCGCTAGCGACCCCCCTGAGAGGGGGGTTGGATCTCAGTGGCAGGTTGGGGCACAGGGGGAGAGGCAGTGGTACAAACCGGAGGCGGTGAACGGCCTTCATCCCACCTTGTGGGGTGCTTGGCCATCATATGCCTGCGCATGCTGGTGGTGGTGAGGCTGGTGGTGGTGGCTCCCCTGCTGATCTTGGCGCGACAAACCTTGCACACCACAGTTCGTCGGTCTTAGAACTACTATCGGTAACATTAATTGGGTCAGCATCCTCAAAAATATCAGTACGGAGGAAAAATGGGAAAAGTTCAAAAGGATCCTAATCGCCTCATGTGAGCAGTTCATTCCCTTTAAAAATAAAAGAAACTCAATTAAAAGGAAACCAATGTGGCTCGACAAGACGGTAAGAGGGGCAATAAACGAAAAAAAGAAAGCGTTCAAACTACTAAAGCAAGAAGGCAGCGAAGAAGCGCTAAAATCATACAGGGAAAAAAACAAAATATGCAAAGATAAGATCAAAACTGCCAAGGAGGAAGCAGAAAGACGCATCGCCAAAGAGAGCAAAAACAACCCGAAGCTATTTTTCAACTACATTAACAGCAAAAGGATTTGCAGGGAGAGCGCTGGCCCTTTAAAAAACAGTGTAGGAGAAATCATTGATGATGACGAAGGGAAAGCAAATCTACTAAACAGTTTCTTCTCAAGTGTATTCACAAAAGAAAAGGAAATGCCACACGAGATGCGGGGGAATAAAACGAACCCCTCACAAAACATCTCATACCTAACACAGGAGGAGGTGCGGAAGCGTCTAAAGAAAACCAAAATTGATAAATCGCCGGGCCCAGATGGATTACACCCAAGGCTACTAAGGGAACTAAGTGACGAGATAGCTAGGCCGCTATACCTAATATTTCTAGATACTATCAAAACCGGTGTAGTACCATTGGATTGGCGCATTGCCAACATGGTTCCAATTTACAAAAAAGGGAGCAAAAGTGAGCCTGGAAACTACAGGCCAGTAAGTCTCACTTCAGTAACGGGAAAACTTTTCGAGGGGATTCTGAGAGACGCCATTGATGAGCACCTCAAGGAAAACAAGGGAATAACTCCTCACCAGCATGGATTCATGAAGGGTCGCTCATGTCAGACCAATCTGATCAGCTTCTACAATGAAGTAAGCTCTAAGCTGGACCAGGGAGAATCTATTGATCTTGCATATCTGGACTTCTCTAAAGCCTTTGACACCGTGCCACATAATAGGCTAATATACAAAATGAGGCAGCTCGGACTGGGCGAAAACGTGTGTAAGTGGGTAAAAAATTGGCTCAATGATAGAAAGCAGAGGGTGGTAATAAATGGTTCGTACTCTGATTGGACCACAGTCGCTAGCGGGGTGCCACAGGGTTCAGTATTAGGCCCCACTCTTTTTAACATATTTATCAATGACCTGATAGAGGGGCTGCACAGCAAAATATCAATATTTGCAGATGACACAAAATTATACAATATAATTAATGCAACGGATTACAATGTGCGGCTGCAAACGGACCTGGACAAGCTGGGGGCTTGGGCAGAAAAATGGCAAATGAAGTTCAATGTTGATAAATGTAAGACTATGCACATGGGCAGGAGAAACGGATGTCACCAATATTCACTTAATGGGGTACCACTAGGGAAAAGTGATATGGAAAAGGATCTGGGGGTATTAGTGGATAATAGACTAAACTGGAGTAACCAATCCCAGTCAGCTGCTGCAAAGGCAAATAAAGTCTTGGGGTGCATTGAAAGAGGTATAGGGGCGAAGGACGAGAACATTATCCTTCCATTATATAAGGCACTTGTCAGGCCTCACATGGAATACTGCGTACAATTCTGGACACCGGTGCTCAGGAAAGATGTCACAGTACTGGAGGGGGTTCAAAGAAGAGCGACTAAACTAATACATGGAATGACAGGACTGGAATACCCAGAGAGGCTATCCAAATTGAGATTATTTTCTTTAGAAAAAAGGTCAAGAGGCGACCAAATAACCATGTATAAGTACATGAGGGGACAACACATGGATCTCTCCCGTGATCTGTTTACACCAAGGACCACGACGGTAACAAGAGGACATCCGCTACGATTAGAGGAAAGTAGGTTTCATCACCAACATAGAAGGGGATTCTTTACTGTAAGAGCAGTGAGACTGTGGAACTCTGCCTGAGGACGTAGTGATGGCAAAATCCTTAGAGGAGTTTAAAAGGGGACTTGATGTCTTTCTGGCGAAGAAGGATATTACAGGATATAAATATTAGGGGAAGTGTCAATCCGGGTATATAGGCAGGTAGGAACTATTAGGGGTTGATCCAGGGAACAGTCTGATTGCCATTAGGGAGTCGGGAAGGAATTTTTTCCCCCAAAGGGCTAATTGGCTTCTGGCCTTGGGGTTTTTTGCCTTCCTCTGGATCAACAAAGTAGGATAGATAGGCTGGACTAGATGGACATTGTCTTCATTCAGCCTTACATACTATGTTACTATGTTACTATGTCTGCACTCTCAGTGAAAAACTGCCAGACCTTTGAGCACCTCGGCCTCTGCAGGGTGGCATGGCGCGAGGGGGCGCTTTGGGAAACAGTTGGTGGATTATTTGGTTTGGCCCTGCCTCTACCCCTGCCCACCGCACTGCCTCTTCCAACCTGCCCTGCTGCTGCACTTGCCTCCCCCTCTGAAGACCTGTCCTCAGTAGGCTTAGCAAACCAGGTGGGGTCAGTCACCTCATCGTCCAGCTGCTCTTCCTCCGAATCCTCTGTGTGCTCCTCCCTCGGACTTACTGCCCTTACTACTACCTCACTGATAGAAAACTGTGTCTCATCGTCATCGTCCTCCTCACCCACTGAAAGCTCTTGAGACAGTTGCCGGAAGTCCCCAGCCTCATCCCCCGGACCCCGGGAACTTTCCAAAGGTTGGGCATCGGTCACGACAAACTCCTCGGGTGGGAGAGGAACCATTGCTGCCCAATCTCGGCAGGGGCCCGAGAACAGTTCCTGGGAGTCTGCCTGCTCCTCAGAATGTGTCATTTTCATGGAGTGAGGAGGCTGGGAGGAAGGAGGAGCAGCATCCAGAGGATTCAGAGTTGTAGCTGTGGACGGCGTAGAAGACTGGGTGGTCGATAGATTGCTGGGTGCACTTTCTGCCATCCACGACAGGACCTGCTCACACTGCTCAGTTTCTAATAAAGGTCTACCACGTGGACCCATTAATTGTGTGATGAATCTGGGGACCCCAGAAACTTGCCTCTCTCCTAATCCCGCAGCAGTCGGCTGCGATACACCTGGACCAGGAGCTCGGCCTGTGCCCACACCCTGACTTGGGCCTCCGCGTCCTCGCCCCCGTCCACGTCCTCTAGGCCTTCCCCTCAGCATGGTGTATTACCAGTAGAGCAGAAACAGAACGCTGTAATTAAATGTGCCGCTAATTGGCCTGTGGTTGGAGGCTGCCTTCGCTTACGGAACGCACAGCAGAGCCAGGAAACAATTATGCGCAAGCCTGTAGTGAGACCTAGGTGTGTATGACTGAGCTACTGGAATTCACAGCGCAGAACCAGTCAAGTGGCCAAAGGCCAGTGGTAGGCCTTAAGTATTTTGCTTCAATTTTTTAAAAATGGTGAGGTGAAAAACCAGACAGACAGCGTATGCAGCGTATATATGTATACTGTTTCCCTCTGGTGGGATGACGGCGATTATGTAACGGACACAGCAGAGCCAGAAAAAGAATTATGCGCAAGCTTGTAGTGAGACCTAGGTGTGTATGACTGAGCTACTGGAATTCACAGCGCAGAACCAGTCAAGTGGCCAAAGACCAGTGGTAGGCCTTAAGTATTTTGCTTCAATTTTTTAAAATGGTGAGGTGAAAAACCAGACAGACAGCGTATATATGTATACTGTTTCCCTCTGGCGGGATGACGGCGATCATGTAACGGACACAGCAGAGCCAGGAAACAATTATGCGCAAGCCTGCTGTAATGCTTAACTGGGTATTAATTAGCGACTACTACCCCCAGCAGACACGCAGTAAACTGAAGACGGTCACAGGCAGCCCAAATATAGTATTTTTCCCCAATTATTTTGAAAAGCCCACTGCCTATATAGCCAGTATACCTCTTTCCCTGCCTCACCAGTACTGCCCCTATACTCAGTAAAATGACTGCAGACTGAGGACGCTATGGTCTGCACGCCCGATATCCAAAAAAAATAAAAAATTGTGCAACACTGCTAAAAGCAGCCTCAACAGTACTGCACGCCATCAGATGTGGCCCTAAGAAGGGCCGTTTGGGGTTCTTGAAGATGAATATAACACCTAACACTCTCCCTATAGCAGCTACAGCAAGACAGCACTGTCCCTGATCTCTCTCAGCGTGCATCTGTGGCGAGCCGCGGGCGGGGCAGATTTAAATACTCGGGTGTCATCTGATCTCCCCAGCCACTCACTGCAGAGGGGTGGGATAGGGCTGGAATGTCACAGGAGGAAGTTGTAATGCCTTCCCTGTGTTTCTATTTGCCAGAAAAGCGCGCAAATTTCTCAGGGAAGGAAATGTAATGGAGTTGAGCACCGCGTGGTGCTCGTCTCGAGTAACGAGCATCTCGAACACCCTAATATTCGAACGAGTATCAAGCTCGGACGAGTACGCTCGCTCATCTCTAATTAGGATCCTTTTAAACTTTTCCCATTTGTCCTCTGTACTGATATTTTTGAGGATGTTATCCCAATTAATGTCACCGATAGTAGTTCTAAGCTGATCAAATTTTGCTTTACTAAAGTTTAGTTTATTTGTCGCTCCCTGATACGGTTTATTATTAAATGACAGCTGGAAGCTGATTATATTGTGGTCGCTTTTCTTCAAGTGCCCCTCAACCTGTACTCCCTTTATTCGGTTCGGTTCGTTAGTTAGTACTAAGTCCAGAATGGCCCTCCCTCTCGTAGGTTCCCACACAAGTTGGATAAGGTAATTATCTTTAATTGATCTCAAGAACGTATCACCCCTATGAGATTTGCTGGTTTTGTTTTCCCGTATTATATCTGGATAATTAAAGTCCCCCATGATAATTACTTCGTTGTGGTTTGAAACCTCTATCTGCCTTAGTAGTAAGGTTTCAGTTGTTCTATTGCTTTTGGTGGCCTATAGAAAACCCCTATCAGGATTTTCTTTTTTTTTTTCTCCCTGTATTTCCACCCACAGAGATTCCACGTGTTCGTCTCCTGCACCTATATCCTCCCGTAGCCTCGGCATTAAGTACGATTTAACGTACAGACATCCCACTCCCCCTTTCTGGTTCCCACGGTCTCTTCTAAAGAGATTGTAACCCTGTAAATTCACTGCCCAATTGCACTTTTTATCAAGCCATGTTTCCGTTATTCCGACTATATCATAGTTTTCATACGCCATTCTTGCTTCAAGCTCACCCACTTTACCCATCAGACTTCTTGCTTTCGTGGTCATACAATTTATATAGTTTTATTTGTTTTTTAAATTCGTTTTGTTAGTAATGCTACTGTTGGCTGATCTGTCATTTCTAACTGTACTAACCCCGCCCCCTGCTCGAGTCCCATTCCCATTGCTTAGACCCAGGTCACTAGCTACATTGACTACCCCGCTATTTCTCTTTTTGCCCTCCCCCCCAGTCCCTTGTTTAAACACTCCCCCAGCCTTCTAGCCATCTTCTCCCCCAGCACCGCTGCACCCTCCCCATTAAGATGCAGCCCGTACCTACAGTAGAGTCTGTAGCCGACAGCAAAGTTAGCCCAGTTCTCCATGAACCCAAATCCCTCCTTCTTACTTCAACTCCGGAGCCACTAGTTTACCTCCCTAAGATCCTGCTGCCTTTCTAGTGTGGCCTTAGGTGCAGGTAGTATTTCCAAGAAAACTACCTGGAGCAGTCATCTCCCTGGCGTTCAGAGGGCATGTCGTGCTGCAGCAGTGTTGGCTCTGTAATGGCACCCCCCCCCCCTCATCTGCCAACATTGCAGCCTTGTTGGTTTGTGCCAGTTCAGGACCAGCCTCCCTGGTTCTCTTCCCTCTACGCCTCCTTCTATCTGTCACCTAGCTAGTTGCCTGCTCCCCCTGCACTTCCGTACTAGCGTCCGCCCCCGCCTCTATCACAGTGAGTGTCTGATTAGTGAGTACCAAACTCCTTTCCATGATGTCAATGGCTCTCAGTGTCAATGTGCGACGTGCACGCATCTCGCGCAGCAGTATGCACAGCCGATCGGCTGATCAAGGATTGTATACATTGCACAAGTAGCACACTGGACGACATTGGCAGGCATGGAGCTCATCCTAATGGGGATCTACAATTTAGTTGTGGAAGTAGTGAAGATAGACTTACACTACGCTCAAATGCCGCCGCCGCCTATGTGCAACCGCTCGCTCACTTGCTGCCGCCTATGCGCAAACTCTCACTCACTTGCTGCCGCCTATGCGCAACCACTCGCTCACTTGCTGCCGCCTATGTGCAACCACTCGCTCACTTGCTGCCGCCTGTGCGCAACTACTCGCTCACTTTTTTTTTTACCCTTTCTTCCTCTCCCTCATTTAATCACCCAGTCCTGCTGCACTTACACTTATACCTTACAAACTGACACTTACACACTCACACTCTAATACAGTTTAATACCCCTCACTTAGACCCACAGACACACACACTTAGATTCACAAACTAGATACACAGAAGACACACACTTAGATTCACACATACACACTAGGACACACACAGAAGATACTTATCGGCTCTTGTAGCAGCTCCTCCACAGCTCTGGTGACGTCACCTGCTCTCCCGATGTCCTTTCTCTCTGCCCTCCTGCCATTCCGCTCCGGGCCCTGCTGCTCTGCTACTGCCCGCTGGATCTTTAGCGGGCAATCCTCCAGCCGTGCTTCCTCTGACTCTTGGTGGCCTCCGGGGGCGCTGGTACCGACTCCTGTGCCGCTTCGGTATCCCCTTCTGTCCCCCGCTCCTGGTTCTGCCTCTGTCTCTGGCACCTGTTTCTGGTGTCTGACCTCACTTCCGGTCAGTCTGCTCAGTTGCAGAGTATAGGCGGACCCCTGTAACATGTCTGTAGCAAGATATAGGCGACTCCTATAACATTTATGTATCAAGAGTATAGGTGAACCCCTCAAACCTTTCACTACCAAGTGTATAGGTGGACCCCAGTAACATTTGTGTAGCAAGAGTATACGCAAACTCCTGTAACATTTCTGTAGTAAGAGTATAGGTGGACCCCAAATACATTTATGTAGCAAGAGTATAGGTGAACACCTCAAACCTTTCAGTACCAAGTGTATAGGCAGACCCCAGAAACATTTCTGTATCAAGAGTATAAGCAGACCCCTGTAACATTTCTGTAGCAAGAGTATAGGCTAACCCCTGTAACATTTCTGAAGCAAGAGTATAGGGGGACCCCAATAACATTTATGTAGCAAGACTATAGGCAGACCCGAGTGACATTGATGTAGCAAGAGTGTAGACGGACTTCAATAACATTTCTGTAGCAAGAGTATAGGCGGACCCCAATGACATTAATGTAGCAAGAGTGTAGACGGACTCCAATAACATATGTAGCAAGAGTATAGGCGGACTCCAATAACATATATGTAGCAAGAGTATAGGCTACCCCTGTAACATTTCTGAAGCAAGAGTATAGGGGGACCCCAATAACATTTATGTAGCAAGAGTATAGGCGACCCCCTGTAACATGTCTGTAGCAAGAGTATTGGCGGACCCCAGTAACATTTCTGTAGCAAGAGTTTAGGTGGACTCCAGTAACCTGACGAAGGTGGTTAGACATGCCGGAAAGCTTGCTGTTAACTCATGCAATTTTGTTAGCTGTTAAAAGGTATCATATCTACAAGATTACTTGATTTCTCTCATTGAGCACAATTGCACATTGCTCTTCTGGCTAACACGGTTACAAATTTTTTTTTTTTTTGTTTGTTTTACAAACCTAGGAGAGATCGCTAACACTAGAGAACAGAGAGGATTCAAAGAGTTATATACAAGCTTGAGCTTTGGGTGGTGCCTAACAGAATGGGAAGGAATGTAAAGTACTACATCTGAGCAAAAAAACAAACAAACAAAACAAGCACATACAGAACAGGAAGAATTGAACTAAGCAGCAGCTTATGGGAAAAAGACTTAGGTATACTAATAGATCACAGACTGAACATGAGTCAAAAGTGTGATGCAGCAGCAAAAAAAAGTATGGAATGTAATAAGAGAAGCATAGAGTCTAGATCACGTGAGGTAATTATCCACCTCTACTCTTCCATAGTCAGACCTCATTTATAATACTGTATCCAGTTCTGAGCACCCCAATTTAAAATAAGTCATTGACAAACTAGAGTTATTTCAGAGTTATCAGGACGGTGAGCAGTCTGCTATATATATATATATATAAGACAAAAGCCCTTACTGACTCGCCACTAATTCTCCAACTTTCCGATGTCGTATAAACATGAAATTTGGCACAAGCATAGATTATGTGCAAAATAGGAAAAGTGAAGAGGTCCCAACTCGATTATTCAATTCCATGTGCAAAAGAATTAGCAACCAAATTTTACGTACGTAATGTACTTCTCTCACTTCCCGATGTCATAGAAACTTGAAATTTGGCACGGGCATTGATTATGTCTTATATAGGAAAAGTTAATGAGTCCCAACTCGATTATTCAATTCTAGCGCAAAAGAATTAGCGTCCAAATTTTACGTACAGAATCTAATTCTCTCACTTCCTGATGTCATTTAATTTAAAGATGTCCCTTCCAATTGTTGTATGATTCTATGAGGTCAAAATATCCTCTTACTGAGGTCCTATGCAGAAGGACTTGTGGTCTTCAATATATAACATACTATATAGCATCAAGCGGAGCGCTGCAAGTTCTATATATTGTAAGTAATGTTTCAGGACATAGGTTGAAATAAAAAAAGACTCACCTTTGCCATGTGATGTGTAAATCCAAGTACTCTCTGATGTTTTGGGTATTTATCATTTAGATATAAGAACATATCATGTAGAGCTTGTGTCAGGACCTCTACAGCATAATACAGTCTAGCAGAAACCCCTGAAGACAGTAAATACCTCATACTGGGAAGAACATGGTTATCAGTAGTATTACACTCTTCATCTCTATTGATCACTACAATGAAAGGCTTGTTGTTATCATTTCCTGATATTATTTCAAACATTGTCCAGTAAGTCTTAGAATTAAATGTAATGGAGAGATTCTTGTAATTTCTTATAAATTCTTTGACTCGTGGAATAGGTAGTGATGGAAATTCTACAGCTAAACTTCCATTAATTTCTGGGCGTTGATACTCCGTAATGAAGGGAGAAGAGGCCCAAGAAGGAGGAAGAATAAGTGTTATATTTGAAAGCATTTTATTAAATAAAGATAAGTTTAGAAACAAAACAATAATATCATGAGAATACGGTCCACACAGTACAATTATATTGACTCCTGTTTTATCTATAAGGTTTGCAACGTTTTCATTATTTGATGTTAAAAGGTTTTCGACAAAAGCCACACAGATCTTGGATTCTTTCATGGACTGTGTTAGTATTTTGAGCTCATCCTCTCCGCTGCCATCAGCTGATACTAAAATCCCCACCCAAGTCCAGCCAAAATGTTCCAACATTTTAGTTATTACCATATTGTGAACGTGGTTGTTCTGAACTGTTCGGAAAACATGTGGATAGAGGTGCCTATCAGATAATGTAGAGTCTGTAGACCCATAGCTGATCTGTAAAACAAGAAATCACAGAGGAAGTCTCATGTTTTTATATTTTTAATCTCCTTTATATATAACATTTACATGTGCAGATGTGTTCTTCCCTATGTTTTCTCTTGGCCTTACATATCCTGAAATTAGTGGCATAAAAAGACAAACTTTTATGAAGAAAATTTCCTGTGAAACTCCATCAGGAGATATTTCTGGTAATTATGATAAATATATAAATGTCGGACTATACGTGGCCACCAAGTGGTTGTGATGTGTGTTACAGTCGGACAAGGGTTTTGCTGGTAGGTACTATAACAGTCGTGTTCAATTTGTAGTGTGAGAAACTCAAATCGAATCATGGAAAAGTCAAGATGGAAACACTACGACTGTATCAGGCATGACCTGGTAGAGCTGTGTGTATGGAGTTTGTACAGAAAAACCCCAAAGTCCTTGTGAGCCAGGTGGGTTAAAGCCAGATGCAGGTAGCCGCACAAAAGCTGAAATAGAGGCCTAACAAGTTTAAATGTAGTCTTTATTAGTTGCAGATAGTGAAACTCATGGTCACATATGTAGCAGCTAAAGATCAGATCCCACTTTAAGGAGTTAAAGGTTTCAATACCTGCAGCCTCTAGGTGCTGCTAGTCAGATTAGCTTGTGACAAGTCCGATTTTGGGAGCATGTTTGCTAGATAGGCATTTTTTTCTGACATAACCTGACAAACAGATTACAGAGTAATTTGCCAAGCTATTGATTGACTTCAGAAGGCATTGATGGAGAGTATTACACAGAATTTAGGTGCTGGGTTACTGACTCTCTCTGGAAAGAACTTTTATCCATTGCGAGTGGGGTTATCCAATATTAATAATAGATATAATGGCAGTTCACCAGCCTCCAGTTTCCATTGAAGCCACTATATGATCACAAATGCCTGCATGAATGCTATAAAAATGTGTTTCTAAGAGGGGCGTGGCCTGGAAGGAGAGCTAGATGGTCGCATCCTAGTACAGCTCTTCTCCTAACCTGCATAGCGACAGCAAAAGCAACCTAAAAAATCAGCCAAAAAGCTTCATTTTCTACTCCTGAAGAAGGATTACTCCCCTCAACATGCCTAGGAGGGTGAGAAGGCTCTCTCCAAGAAAACTGACAGATTATTATGCTACAAGAAGCCGAGGAGAGGAGCTGAAAGATGGCGGCTCTGCACTCCCGTGCTTAGTAAGAGTTGGGGAGCCTCCGGACGACCTGCAAAGATCTGCTGAGGGAGACCCGAGCCTTAATAGGGGACGAAACCCCCCTGAATTGCCCACAAGAAGGAGCATTCTCCCTTCTACCTCCCCGCGGACATCACTGCTGAAACTGACTTGCGGAGACAGCGCAGCTGACAGCCTGAGCGGAGGTCCGAGAGACCCCCCCCCCCCACTCCCGCTGACATGCACTCCCTGCAGAGCATCTCCACCACCTCCGACGCTGAACACCGCTGAGACAAGAGCCGCGGAGCTTCCCTCACTGCCTCAGGCTTATCCATGGGACCTTAGATAGCACTGCAGACAGAGTGGGAGAGCGGAGACTTGGGACACGCTCTCTGCAGCCTCCCCATCCTCATGGAGACCGTGGAGAAGCTTTCACCCGCACCGCTTACCACAAGAGATGTTGTCAAGCTGAACGGAGCACAAGCAATACAGGTGGGTGAAACTAATCTGCCACGAGGTTCCCCTGCGATTAGTCTCCCTGACCAGCTTGACGCTGCAAAGAGCCCACAGAGGTGTCTATCTCCAACCTCTCAAGTAACAGCTGAAGCCCCAACTAAAGCAGGGGGTTCCTCCCAAGACAATAAAGATGCTGTTTTATGCCCGACAAACAGTTCCAGGGAGAAAGAGAGCATCACGGGCCCCAAAGATATACAAATCTTTCCCGGCACAACGCCCGCTAATAAGCTCCCGGTCGGCAAAATCCACCAAGATCAGGCTCACATGACTCCAAACACTTTCCCAGCGGACCCAGCGGTAACAAGCGGCAAAAGAAGCAATCAATACCCCCAACCCTACCAAGGAGGGATGGAGAACAAGTCAAACTCCTCCAGTCCACAAAAACAACGAGCTCGCTACTTTTCTGGTTCCGATCAAACAACTGAACCATCATTAATAGACATGCCAGCTCATAACCACGCTGCTTCGGAGAAATTTATAAAAGAAGCAATGCTGGCGCTCCACACATCAATACAAAAAGACATTGCTAATAGCCTGGCAGGCATACAGTACATGCGACTGTGGAAGAACTAGGAGAAAGAGTGGATCATACAGAGTGTAAAATGGGAGAATTTACAGAAGCCCACAATTCGTTAATGGACTCACATAACAATTTGGAAGAGGAGGTAGAATCCCTGCGAAACAAACTGGCGGACATAGAGGACAGAAACCGCCGAAACAACATAAAATTTAGGGGCATCCCTGAAACGACACCCCCTTCTGAACTCACTAAGTTTTTGAAAAGCCTAATTCGAGCAATCCTCCCACAATGCTCAACTTCGGATCTCATAATAGACCGGGCCCACAGACTGCCAAGAGCTCAGTCTATACCACCATCCTACCCTCGGGATGCAATCGCACGGATTCACTTCTTCCATGTTAAAGAACAACTTATGCGAGGCTCAAGACAGCTCCCCACACTTCCAGCTCCTTTCCAAAACATTACACTCTACGCTGACCTCTCCCAAGCTGCAATAGCAGCAAGAAAGAAACTGTCCCCCATAACCTCTGCCTTACGTAACCACGACATGAGATACAAGTGGGGTTTTCCAACTAAAATCATCATCACAAAGAACGGGAGAACCCATGCAATTGCCACTCTGGATCAAGAACTGGACCTCCTAGAGAAATGGAACATCCCTTGTCCAACTCAACCGGAACAGATTTTGGCTAAGAGAAACAACCCTTCTCCCAAGATCGCACAGGAGTGGAGAGATGCAACCTAAAAATTCCGCAACGCTGATATCCGGCTCTACAAGGACAGGTTATGTCACTATTTTTTTCCCTGCAGACTTTCCCCAAGGTTGCGCAGTCTGACTCACTGCACGATTTTCTTTAGACTTATCCTGATATTGTTTCAAATGTTTGTTCCTCCCCATAAGGTACCTACCTATTTGATTTTTACAATATGCATACTATTGCTTACTCTTTACAATATCTGTTGTTATGTAAAATGGCTGTCGTCATACCACGGTTTCCTTAGCGCAAAACCACCACATTCCAGATGGCTCTAAAAGTCATGTCTCTTAATGCAAAAGAACTGAATAGTCCATTTAAAAGATCCCTTCTGTGGAGAGAAATTAAAAAGTCCAAAGCAGAGGTGGTTTGGGTTCAGGAAACCCACCTTCAAAAAGGCGACTCCAGCAGATTGTCTAATAGGGACTTTCCCCAAATTTTTTATGTGAATGGCCCAAAAAAGAAAGCGGGCGTCCTTATTGCAATAAAAAAAAAACAGTGGCTTTCCAGCTTCAGAAGGAGCTCCTGGATGAAAGGGGCAGATATGTCGCTTTGGTATGTAAAATTAACAATGTGACCTTCACTATAGTGAACGTCTACGCCCCTAATACTGCACAGCTTGCCTTCCTAAACGCTTTGATTAAACAGATCTCGCACATAATCAAAGGTAAGCTCCTCATATGTGGGGACTTTATATATGGATATCATCCATAGCCCAGACTTGGATTCAACATCCAAAAGCGACAGAGCTCCCCCTCATCTTCACGAGTGGCTTCAAAAAGAAGATCTTTACAATGTATGGAGATGCAAACATGCATCAGAGAGGGATTACACGTTTTTCTCCCACAGGCATAATACCTACTCCCGCATCGACATGTTTCTAACAACAAAATGGCTCTTGCCATTGGTAACAAAATGCGAGGTAGGAGACATCACCTGGTCGGATCATGCCCCGATCTCCCTGACCCTCCACCTATCCCACTCGCCCTCAAATGCTTTTATTTGAAGGAATAACACTTACGTTATGTCTCTCAAAAACAACACTACCACTATGGGGAAAATGCTCAATGAATTCTTCGCCCTCAACTCACACCCTTCAACTAGCCCTTCCACACTATGGAATACGCATAAAGCTTTTGCAAGAGGCCTTCTTATCCAACAGACGGCATATTACAATAAGCAATGCAACGCCACCACATATGACTTATTAACAAAGGTTTCCACTCTGGCTGCAACCCACAAGACAGACCCTTCCCAAGGAAATTTAATCCCTCTAAAAAAAGCAAGAACGGAATTACAAGCGCACCTTGCATTAAACCACCAGAACTACATAAACAGACTTAAACTCCAACACTATCACTCGCATAACAAAGCAAGCAAACTAAAGGCTAACAGAGTCAAAGCGACTAAAGCAAATTCGAGAATTTCTTACCTAATTTCTCAGACAACGAACAACAAGATTTTCAGCCCACAAGATATCGCCGACGAATTCAGTAACTACTATAACTCTCTTTACAACCTAAAACACGACAAAGACACCCCCTAACCTAACGAGGAAACAATCGACGCATTCCTGTCCACATTATCGCTCCCATCTCTTTCGCAAAAACAAGCACAGGAGCTGTGCCTACCCATCACACCACAAGAAATAGAACGTACTATCCGTTCACTTAAACCTGGCAAGTCCCCAGGCCCCGACGGATTCTCGAACAAATATCTTAAACTATTTACATCGGCTCTGCTCCCACATATATGCGACTTCTTTAACCACATAAGGTCAACAGGTAAGATCCCCCCTGAAAACCTAAAAGCAACTATAGTTACCATCCCCAAGGAGGGCAAACCCCCCGAATCCACAAGCAACTATCGACCCATTTCTCTTCTCAACTCTGACATCAAACTGTATGCGAAAATAATAGCCAATCGACTTTTCCCTATTCTGCCCCAACTTATTAAAAACGACCAGGTGGGTTTCACAAGAGGACGGTAGGCTCCAGACGGTACTAGACGTCTGATCAACCTCATAGCTAGGGCTGGCGCCACACGAATGCCTTCTCTGCTCCTGGCCCTGGATGCGGAGAAGGCATTCGACAGGGTGCACTGGGGGTACATGCGTCGCGTGCTGGAGGGATTCGGCCTTTCCGGGCCGATCCTCTCGGCCGTGAATGCCCTTTATACAGTTCCGTCAGCTTCTGTCCTAACTAATGGAGTCCTGTCCAAACCATTTCAAATCACCAACGGCACACGCCAGGGATATCCACTATCCCCACTCGTCTTCACGATGATGATGGAACCGTTGGCAGAAACAATAAGAAACAACTCAAATATTGAAGGCATCCCCATAGGAATATGCTCACACAAAATTAACTTATTCGCCAACGACGTAATATTAACCCTAACAAACCCAAAAACATCACTTCCCCAAGTGGTATCTATTTTGCAGCATTTCATTTCTGTCTCCTACTATAAAATAAATGCCACTAAATCGCAAATGATGGGCATTAACTAGAGATGAGCGAACGTTCTCGGCCCCGCCCCTTTTTCACCCGAATACCGCAATTTTCGAGTACTTCACTACTTGGGTGAAAAGTACTCGGGTGCGCCGGGGGGCGGGGAGAGGCGTGGCGGCGTGGGGGGTAGCAGCGGGGAACAGGGGGGAGCCCTCTCTCTCTCCCTCTCCCCCCCACTCCCCGCTGCAACCCCCCGCGCCGCCACGACGACCCCCGCATTTTTTCGCCCGAGTACGGAAGCACTCGAAAATCGCGGTATTCGGGCGAAAAAGGGGCGGGGCCGAGCACGTTCGCTCATCTCTAGCATTAACCTACCTAAAACAGATGAAAAATTCCTGAGATCCACATTCCCTTGCCAGTGGTGTCCTACCTCGCTGCCCTACCTAGGAATACTCCCAACTCCCTCAGTTGATAACCTTCCTTCAACAAACTTCCCCCCGCTTAAAGCGCTGTTACAAAAAGAACCGGACCGTTTGGCCAAATTTGAACCTAGCTGGATGAGCAGAGTGATATTGTATAAGATGCTTATCCTTCCTCACATTTTGTACCTTCTCAGGACCATCGCTGTGCCCATTCCGAACTCTGTGTTTCTATCATTCCACCAACAAATGAATGGATTCATATGGAAAGGAGCGAGACCTAGAGTGGCACGTTCTATTCTAAATAGACCCTTGAAATTCGGTGGTATGGGTCTCCCCAACCTCCAAAACTACCACAATGCTTTTCTGATCGACCAGAGCAGACACTGGTTTAATAAGGAAGCGAACAAAAGGTGGGCCTCCGTAGAATCAAACCTGACAGGCGTAACCAACTGGAAAACGTACCTATTAGCAAACTCAATACACCCTCAGAAAACCTTACATCTTCCTCCCTCAGTTAGAGCCACACTACAAGGTTGGAACACATTAAGCCAGGGATCAAATCTGGAGATAAACATTTCAACAAGAATCCCACTGCCCCTGCTCACTCTAAAGTTTCTAATCTCTGACCTCTCCCTAAACAATTGGCCACATAAAGAAACAATGAACGTTTCAGCCTTGTACCGAGGGGACACTCTGCTCTCCTTTCCCGAGTTGCAAGAAAAATACGCAGTTCCACCTTCGGAACAATACAATTACCTACGTATTTGCAATCTATTGAAAACCCACAAGCTCACCTCCTCAACACCACCAAATCCATTAAATGACCTACTAAACGCAAACATACCACCACAGAAAAAACTTTCTAAACCCATCTACACTTGCCTATCTGGAACACAATCCTTCAAGAAAACGGTCAATTTCCTAAATTGGGAAAAAGACTTGAACAAAAAATTCTCACAGGAGGTCTGGTGCGAGGCCCTGAAATGGGCTCATAAATCCTCCTCATGCGCCTCGCACTAGGAACAGTATCAGAAACTTCTGACTAGATAGTACTGCTCCCCCCTAAGGTTGTCGCAAATGAGAAAGGAGATTTCTCCTCTCTGTTGGAGAGGATGTGGGGGAATTGGATCATTACTTCATATATTTTGGTCATGCCCTCATATATCCCATTTCTGGGATAAAATCTCACAATGCATCTCCAATCTGGCTCCCTCTGCAGAGAAACTCACCCCTGAACTAGCCCTGCTCCTACTGGGCATAGGAAATATACCTAAGAGCTATAGAGTAGTGGTGTGTCATATACTCCACACTTCGCGAACACTTATAGCAAGAAACTGGAGATCCAAGAACTCCCCCTCAATAGAGGAAATGCAGAACATTGTCACACTAAATTGTGTTCATGAGAAATTAATTGCTCTTCAAAAAGGTTCCTTGGTTCAGTTTAGGAAAGACTGGACAACATGGATCCAGAAAACAAAAATGCTGACAGGATTTGACTAGCCGTCCATAAGCTCTTTACTCTCCCATCTCCTCCTGCCTACTCCCCCCCCCCCTCCCCAGAATAGCTCATCCTCTTAACTGACTAAGCCCCAAGGCTCAACCACAGGGTATATTCAAGAGCCAAATAGCGTCTCACCCTTATCCAAATGGGATCTCACCAACCCAAACACTCATGGAACCTGCCAAGCTTATTCCTTACAACTCTAGGATTGGTGACTGACAGCCAAAAATTACTTGCTTAACCCCTTGAGTGGCACGCCCGGAAATTTTCCGGGACGAGCTCCACTGCTCATAGCAACATAGCCCGGAAGATTTCCGGGCTATGTATCACTATGGGAGCTGCAGAGCACAATGCCACAAGCTGTGACAGTGTGCTCTGCCTGCATAGTCCCACAGAGAACAAAGCAAGGGCTTTGAAAAACTAGCAGAAGATATTGCCGACACGTCGGCAATGTCCTGCTTTGTTTACAGGTTGCCATAGAGAGCATCAGCTTGTCAGAAGCAAGCCAATGGTCTCTGTGACAGGGAGAGCTTGGTGCTTGGCTATCAGAGGACAGCTAGGTACCAGCTCTTAAAGGGGTTGTCCCGAGGCAGCAAGTGGGTCTATACACTTCTGTATGGCCATATTAATGCACTTTGTAATGTACATTGTGCATTAATTATGAGCCATACAGAAGTTATAAAAAGTTTTATACTTACCTGCTCCGTTGCTGGCGTCCTCGTCTCCATGGTGCCGACTAATTTTCGCCCTCCGATGGCCAAATTAGCCGCGCTTGCGCAGTCCGGGTCTTCTCCTCTTCTCTATGGGGCTCCGTGTAGCTCCGTGTAGCTCCGCCCCGTCACGTGCCGATTCCAGCCAATCAGGAGGCTGGAATCGGCAATGGACCACACAGAAGCCCTGCGGTCCATGGAGACAGAGGATCCCGGCGGCCATCTTCAGCAGGTGAGTATGAAGACGCCGGACCGCCGGGATTCAGGTAAGCGCTGTGGGGGTTGTTTTTTTAACCCCTGCATCGGGGTTGTCTCGCGCCGAACGGGGGGGGGGGTTTAAAAAAAAAAAAAACCCGTTTCGGCGCGGGACAACCCCTTTAAAGCAGAGATCAGAGAAAACCTCTGATCTCTGCTGTGTTAACCCTTTACATGCTGCAGTCTATGTGACTGCAGCATGTAAAGGGTTGTCACTGCATCATGTAAAGGGCTGTCACCATCAGACCCCCGGAATGTGATCAGGGGGTCCTGATGGGTCCCTGTGGAAGTCCCCTAAAGGGATAAAATAAAAAAAATAAAAAAAAAATAAAATAAAAAAAAGTAAAAAAATTATTTAAAAAAATTAAAAAAACACTTGTCTCCCTTTACTTTGTAAAAAATCAAAAATACAATCACACATGTGGTATCCGTGTGGGTCGTAATGACCCAGAGAAGGAAGTTAATACATTATTTAACCCCTTAATGACATGGCCCCTTTTTTTCTTTTTTCCCCATTTATTTTTTTCCTCCCCCCTGTTTAAAAAATCACAACTTGTCCCGCAAAAAACAAGCCCTCATATGGCCATGTCAATGGAAAAATGAAAAAGTTATGGCTCTTGAGACGCAACTGCAAAACTAGTTGAAATTCAATGATTAGACCATTTTAAAAAACCTGCCCTGGTGGGCACGACAGGGTGGTAGGAAACCTGCCACTCAAGGGGTTAAGGTACCTAAATGTTAAGATATGTTTATTCTTTCCCTCGGACCTCCCCTCCCCATCTCCCATCTTTCCTCTCTCTTTCCCACTTCCCTCCTTCATGAGAAAATAGCAACATACATTGTTCAAAACCAACGTTGTATACTTAAAATATCTTTGCTTTGATTGTACAAGATGTATGTATCGGAAATGCCAATAAAAACTTACTGTTTAAAAAAAAAAAAAAAAATGTGTTTCTACTAGAGATGAGCGAGCACATTCGTCCAAACTTGATGCTCGTTCGAGCATTAGGATACTCGAGACGCTCGTTACTCGAGACGAACACCATACGGTACTCGAGTCATTTGCATTATTACAGCTATAGCGTTCTCAGTCTGCAGTGTATTATGAGAGTTTAGGGTAGGAGCTGCTGCTTATGTAGGGAAAGTGTTAGTGTATGATCCTGTCTTCAAGAACCCCAACGGTCCTTCTTAGGGCTACATCTGACCGTGTGCATTATACTTGTGGCTGGCTGGGAGTTGTAGTGCATCCATTTTTGTCTTACGCATCTAGGCCCCAGCCTTCCAATAATAGTTTTACAGGTTGCAGTGCTGTACAACCAGCTCTCATCGTGAAACAGCACTCAAATATTTCCTATCCTGCTGCGAACGACTTCATTTATACTGTTCTCTGTCTGCAGTGAATTAGACACAGTGTTGGGGCACAGCCACTTCTATAGGGAAAGTTATATACACTATGCAGGCCGTATCCTCCGTGCAAAAACTCCAAAGCTGCTTCGTTGGGCTACATGTGACCGTCTGCATTTTAGCTGTGGACTGCTGGGAGTTGTAGTGCATCCATTTTTGTATTACGCATCTAGGCCTCTTCCCAGCCTTTCAGTAAAAGATTTTTCCGGCTGCAGTGCCGTACAATCCCGTTCTCACTGTGAAACAGCACTCATATATTTCCTAGCCAGCTGCGAACGACTTCATTTATAATGTTCTGTTTCTGCAGTGCATTAGACAGAGGTCTCACCTCTAAACAGTACAGTAATATTTCCTGGGCCACTGCAAAGTATTTCAGCTCTGCCGCTGTGCAGAGCATCTCACAATACCCTTTCCTTGGTGGGGTTGAGATAGCCGCAGTTACCAGCAATATACACTGGCTGTATAATCTTCTCCCACTCCACACAGCCTCTATTATCTACAAGTCTCTGCCAGTAGTAAATTACCCCTGGGTATCAGTGCAAAACAACGGGTTAATTTCTTCAAGTCACAGCATAGAGCCTCCGCTATCTACAAGTCTCTGTGTGCAGTGAATTAAAGCCCAGTTGTCAGTGCTGTACAGTGGGGTAATTTATTTGGGCCCTGCTCTATTCTTAATCGGCCATGATGAGGAGTAGGGGGTAAGGGACGTGGACGCGGACGTGGACGCGGATGTACAAGTGAGGGTGTGGGCACAGGCCGAGTTCCTGTTCGTGGGGAATCGCTAACGGCTGCTGCGGGATTAGGAGAGAGGCAAGTTTCTGGGGTCCCCAGCTTCATATCAGAATTTATGGGTCCGCGTGGTAGACCTTTATTATAAACAGAGCAGTGTGAGCAGGTCCTGTCGTGGATGGCAGAAAATGCATCCAGCAATGCATCGACCACCCAGTCTTCTACACAGTCCACTACTCCCGGCCTAGGGACTGCAACTCTGAGTCCTCTGGCTGCTGCTCCTCCTTCCTCCCAGCCTCCTCGCTCCATGAAAATGACATATTCTGATGAGCAGGCAGACTCCTGGGAACTGTTCTCGGGTCCCTTCCATGAGTGGGAATAACTGGTTCCTCTCTCACCTGAGGAGTTTGTTGTGACCGATGCCCAACCATTGGAAATTTACCAGAGCCCAGGTGATGAGGCTGGGGACTTCCGGCAACTGTCTCAAGAGCTTTTTGTGGGTGAGGATGATGATGAGACACAATTGTCTGTCAGTGAGGTAGTAGTAAGGGCAGTAAGTCGGAGGGAGGAGCGCACAGAGGATTCGGAGCAAGAGCAGCTGGCCAATGAAGGGACTGACCCCACTTTGCTTGCTAAGCCTACTGAGGACAGGGCTTCAGAGGGGGAGGCAAGTGCAGCAGCAGGACAGGTTGGAAAAGGCAGTGGAGTGGCCAGGGGTAGAGGCAGGGCCACCAGAGTGAAGAATCCCCCAACTGTTTCCCAAAACACCAACTCGCGACAAGCCTCCCTGCAGAGGGCTAGGTGTTCAAAGGTGTGGATGTTTTTTAGTGAGACCGCAGACGACCGACGAACAGTGGTGTGCAACCTGTGTTGCACCAAGATCAGCCAGGGAGCCACCACTACCAGCCTCACCACCACCAGCATCCGCAGGCATATGATGGCCAAGCACCCCACAAGGTGGTACAAAGGCCATTCACCGCCTCCAGGTCACACCACTGCCTCTTCCCCTGTGCCCCAACCTGTCACACAGATCCAATCCCCCTCCCAGGACACAGGCACGATCACCTCCCGGCCTGCACCCACACCCTCAACTCCACGGTGCTCCACGGCCTCTAGCAATGTCTCCCAGTGCAGCGTTCAGCTGTCGCTAACACAAGCGTTGGAGCAAAAGCGCAAATACCCGCACGCACAAGCTTTAAACGTATACATTGCCAAATTACTTAGCCTGGAGATGCTGCCGTACAGGCTTGTGGAAATGGAGGCTTTCAAAAACATGATGGCGGCGGCGGTCCCACGCTACTTGGTCCCTAGTCGCCACTATTTTTCCCGGTGTGCTGTCCCAGCCCTGCACGAGCACGTCTCCCGTAACATAAATCGTGCCCTCACCAATGCAATTACTGGGAAGGTCCACTTAACCACGGACACGTGGACAAGTACTGGCAGGCAGGGCCACTATAGCTCCCTGACGGCACATGGAATTCTACGCTGCACATGCTGGCCAGGCTGAATGAGCAGCGTAGAGCAATAGTGGAATACCAACTCCAACATGGGCGGCGTAGTGGTAGTCAGCCTCCCCAATTCTTTACCGAAGAGTGGGCCTGGATGGCAGATATCTGCCAGGTCCTCGGAAACTTTGAGGAGTCTACCCAGATGGTGAGCGGCAATGCTGCAATCATTAGTGTTACCATCCCGCTGCTTTGCCTGCTGAGACGTTCGCTGCAAAGCATAAAGGCCCACGCTTTGCGTTTGGAACAGGAGAAGAGGATGACAGTATGTCGGTTGATAGCCAGACCACCCTCATGTCAATATCTCAGCGCATTTTGGAGGAGGAGGAGGAGGGGAGGAGCAGGAGGAGGAAGGGGAAGAGACAGCTGGACACACTACAGAGGGAACCCATGCTTCTTGCCTCTCATCTGTTCAGCGTGTATGGGCTGTGGAGGAGGAGGAGGGGGATCCTGAAAGTCATCTTCCTAGTGAGGACAGCAATGTGTTGGGTACTGGTACCCTGGCACACATGGCTGACTTCATGTTAGGCTGCCTTTCTCGTGACCCTTGCGTTAGACGCATTCCGGCCACCACGGATTAGAGGTTGTACACCCTTCTCGACCCAAGGTATAAGGACAACCTTTCCACTCTCATTCCCAAAGAGGAAAGGGGTACGAGAGTGATGCAATACCACAGGGCCCTGGTGGAAAAAGTGATGCTAAAGTTCCTATCTGACAGCGCTAGTGGCAGAAGATGCATTTCTGAGGGCATGTTCAGCCCAGGCAGGGGAACACTCTCCAAGGCCTTTGCCAGCTTTATGGCTCCCCAGCAAGACTCTGTCACTACTGCCCAATCAAGGCTAAGTCAGAGGGAGCACTGTGAAAAGATGGTGAGGGAGTACATAGCCGATCGTACCACCGTCCTCCGTGATGCCTCTGCTCTATACAACTATTGGGTTTCAAAGCTGGACACGTGGCACGAACTTGCGCTGTACGCCCTGGAGGTGCTGGCCTGCCCTGCCACTAGCGTCTTGTCAGAGAGGGTATTTAGTGCAGCTTGCGGAATCATCACGAATAAGCGCACCCGCCTGTCAACTGCCACTGCCGACATGCTTGCACTCATGAAGATTTTCCTAGACTTTTCTTCTCCACCGGTGGAGAGCAGCGGAACCTAATGGTTCTTTTCGCTGAAACCGGAGAAAAAAAACATTCTCTATAACCAGAAAAAAGGGGGAATTAGCTTTGTCAATTACTCTCAGATATTATTACTCCTACTCCTCCTCCTAAAACAGCATGTAATCACGCTGAACTGCCAATTTTTTTTGCGGCTCAAAAGGCTCTGCTTACAATTTTTTTTTCAATTTTTCAAAGTTTCAAAAGTATTATATTGATACAATTGATACAGTCAAAAACCAATTTTTTTACAGGGCTACCCTCCAGGCTCTGTTACAAATTAAGCAACAGCGAGCTGTATCTTTAAAAAATGTTTATGGGATTCACCTGTCCTCGCGGTTGAGCAATTTTTCAGGGGTACACTTGTACTGTTGGTACACAAATCTTTCTGGCCCTCGCCTATACTGTTATCTAACTAATTTTTCCGGACTTCGCCTACACTCATGGTACACCAATGTTTCAGGAGTTCGCATATACTTCCTACAGAAATGTTACTGGGGTCTGTCTATACTTTTACTACAGAAATGTAACAGGGGTCTGCCTATACCTTTGCTACAGAAATGTTACTTGGGTCTGCCTATACCTTTGCTAAAGGAATATTACAGGGGTCTGCCTATACTTCTGCTGCAGGAATGCTACAGGGGTCTGTCTATAATTCTGCTACAGAAATGTTACAGGGGTCTGCCTATACTTTTGCTACAGAAATGTAACAGGGGTCTGCCTATACCTTTGCTACAGGAATGTTACAGGGGTCTGCCTATACTTTTACTACTAAAATGTTACTGGCGTCTGCCTACACTATGGGTGCACAAAGACATCCCATAGCGGTGTTTTACCTGTCTGGCACAAATACACTGACTGACTTGGGTAGGGCACAGACGACTTTTCTAGCGCGGTGCATAGCTATCTAACCCCTACACAGAATGCATTGTGTGGGGACACATAGATTTCCCATAGCTATGTAACTCACGGCACCTTGGGTCACACAAGGTGTAAGCTGGAACCAAGGCTGACCCAGGGCCCGCTCACGTGCTGCCCACACAGAGTATTGCGGGTCCTACCTCGGTCATGGTTTCTCGGGCTTATTATGCCACCTCCTCCTCCTGCTTGGGCTCTGGGGATGTGCGTTGGTCGGCATGTATTATCTCTTGTGCTACAAGTTACCTCAGTTATCTGAGATACAGGATTGGAGCATTCACAGGAAGCGTTAGTGATTTCATAAGACTTTCACACGGTTACTGTATACCTGTGGTGGTTACTTTTGCAACATCTCCTGCTTCAAACCCATCTTTGGTGTTAGTATGTGCTGCTGCATTGTGGACATGTGTGGAATTGCTGGCACCTGAGTCACCTTTATGCCCACGTTTGCGTCTCCTGACAATTTTGTGACGGAGGGGTCACGGGATTAGAATGATGATCGTACGTCAATCTATCATCAATTCTCAACAGCATGGGCAACTTTGCACCATTCAGTTACAACAGAATCCGGATATCAAACACAAAGAAAAAGGATTTTGCTTCAATTTCACGAGGTCTTGTTATTTCAATACAAAGCTTGTTCTGGGAAGACTCACCTTGGCACCCAGGTATTTTCCCTTGCTTGCGCTAAAATGCTGCTATTTATACAACTCTCTTACAGAAGATGTTCATTTTGGACTAGTGCATTTCTTGATAATACAGCAGCAGCTAATTTGATTGTTGCTAAAATCATAAGTATATTAAGAATAACTCTGCTCCATTTGTCGATGTCTATTAGTATTACTGGTATACATAATACCCCTTGTCTCAAGGGATAGTTGAATTTGCGACCCCTGACATTTCAGTTCTGAGGGCTTAGTTAGTGTTACTGCAGGAAGAAGACGGCAGCACTTCAGGAAGGACGTCTCTCTGCAGCGCCGGAAGAAAGAACATGTGACCGGCTTCATTGACGGTCATTAGTTCTTTCTTTGGCACTGCAGGAAGTCCTTCGTCCTGAAGTACTGCCGTCTTCTTCCTGCAGTAAGGGCTCAGTCACATGGGCGAATCGGCACCCGATGGGCCCGTGTGACTAAGGCCTGATTGGTTTTATGCACTTTGAATCAGTCATCTTTTGTTCTGGAATCATTGCCTGAAGCAGCAGATTGAATGACTTGGTTGTGGTTACGTAACCCAATAGCAGACTGGTGGTCCGGTGACCTTTTTATGTGGAATTCCAAGTGTCACACAGCACTATGTCTCTGCCATTAAATTCCATATCAACATCAGTCATTCAGGTGCCAGATTATCCAAAGGATTTTTTGCAGAACTGATGGTAAAAAGCAAGGTTGTTAATCTTGAGCAACTGGGTGACAAAATTGTTTCAATTTTGCAAAATCGAATTCAGGTTAGTCCTGATACCGACACAAACCATTTAGTTCAATAATTGCTCATCACTAGTGAAAATGCAAAAAAAAAAATGATACCATGTTAGCCAGCAAAACAAGTCTTTTTGATAACATGCCTGATAAAAAGACCAGATTCAAAAGCTTGCAGTAACATCATTCCTTTTTAGTCATTAAAAAAGTATCATATCTACAAGATTATTTTGTTTCTATTACTTAAAAAAATATATATTTTTCTCTACTGGCGAACATTGTAACAAACATTTATTTCTCTCGTAATTGTACAGACCCATGAAACACCATTGTGTGTCTGCATCCCTACATATGACTAATGCCAGCCAATCACATTTTTACATAACATACATTGGTACCAAAGCACTTTATTAGAACAACCACTAGTGTTTGACATCAACCCACATCTACTGATACATATCTAAATAAAACCATAGTCCACCTAAATAACAAAAGCAGACAATCAGGAGGGAAGACTGTTTGTATTGTCAATTTGAAACCAGGCTCCAAGAATGTAACATCAGATGCACTTAATTGCAATTTTAACTCAACTAAGAATGTTAACTCTAAACTGGGACCCATCCTTTCAAAATAAAAAATGGTGTCAGCTTCATCTTGCAATTCAGCAAATGAGATACTGTGCCAGTTTGAACACTTTTTGTTCCACATCAGCTAAAACTGCAGGTTTTTCTAGGGTACATGATTGGGTTCTGGCAGGGCATCCTAATATCTCCAATATGTGTAGATTTTATTGCCAGAACTATTGGTGACCTTCTTGACATGACAATAACCTTTATGTGTTAGTCTGTGATGCTTTTGCTTGTACAAAATGTCCTTGTTCTTTATCTGTGGATCATCTTCTATCACTTCAGTACCAAAGAGACCATAGACACACATTTTATGCTAGGATTAAAAATAGAAGTTGTTCAAAATGTGTAAACCTCAATCTCTATGAACCATCCATGTATCATGCTTTTAATGTGAAAAATAAAGACTCTTTTTTTTACTGGTAATGGGTTTGTCAGAGTTTTATTTACACAAAAAGGTTATATATTTGGTTGTGTCCTTCAAAGCACTGTCAGCTCCCATCATCAGCTCCATAAGCTAAACTCCTCGGCTCATACACCTGGCAGATTACATAGGCATCCACATAACATAAGAGAACTAGTCCTTTCATTCTATGTGTGTACCTATGTAGTCTGCTGGATGCATTTACCAGCAACTTTGACAATGCATAGTGGGTGAAACAGTGAGGCAGGTAAGTATAGGACTCACATCACATGATTTAGCATTTTAGCTGCTTTTATCCCATCATTTTAAATAAACCCCTAGATAAGTCATCAGTAGTTGATGAACGGGGGTCCACCACTCTAGACCCTCATCCAAGCCTGATCATCCATCCCACTGTAACTGCGTCAGGACAAATGTCGTCACTAGTAGTCAGAGGAGGACGCTAAAGCCCTAGGTTCACTCCTATTGAAATGCTGCTTCTGCTCTTCCTGCTCTGGACTATGGTCAGGATATGACATCCTATCCTGAGCAGGATGTGTAAGAGCAGTGCAGTGTTCCTATTCATTTTAATGGGAGTGAAGCCAGTGCTCCATCTTCTTCCTCTGACCAGTGATGAAGATGTCCAGCCCGCTGCAGTTACAGTGAGCCAGACGATCAGCTGATAGACGAGGATCTTGAGCAGCAGTCCTACTACTGATGACCCATCCAGGTGATAGATCATCAATAGAAAGACCCTTTAACCCTTTAACTAGTCACTTTAAAATTCCATCAACATGAGCTTCTGATGGCCACATTTGCCTTCTCAATAATTTAAAACATGTAAAGATTTCTCATGATGTGAAAGATCAGACTGTTCCCTGAAACTGAACAATAAAGCACCATTGTAAGAATAGAGTAAAGTTTCCTTTCCTGTAGTCGTAAGTAAGGCCAACCTCATACAATGCTGCAAAACACTGAATAGCATGCATACTTACTGCTACTCTGTTAGCGTAATTAGTGCAATTCATTAGGCGACTGGACATCAGCTCAGATTACCACAAAGTTCTGAACCATAAATTCCAACTGAAACGAGCCTGCAACAGTATGACACTATCATTAAGCGTTCATTTTGTTCTATGAACTTCCTTAACCCTTTCATGACGCAGACTTTTTTTTTCTATTTTCGTTTCCCCACACCCCCCCCCCCTTAAAAAAATCATAACTCCTTTATTTATCCATCGACGTCACTGTATGAGGGCTTGTTTTTTGTGGGACGAGTTGTATTTTTTAATGGTGCTATTTAATGTGCCATATACTGTACTGAAAAACTTTAAAAAAAATTCTAAGTGGACTAAAATGAAAAAAAAAAAACGGCATTCCGCCATGTTTCAGTGTGTCTCTTTTCTACGGCGCACAAACTGGAACAAAAACGACATGATAACTTTTTTCTACAGGTCAGTACGATTGCTATGATACCAAACTTGTATATTTTTTTCTTTACTATACTACTCTTTTTTTTTCAAAGACATTTAATTTTTTTAAATTATTTTTTGCGGTCATCGTGTGCGCGCAATAACTTTTTTATTTTTCCGTCGACTTAGTTCAACGATAGCTCATTTTTTGCGGGATTTCCTGTAGTTTCTGAGAGTACTAATTCAGAATACATATGACTTTTTGATCGCTTTTTATTGTGTTTTTTCTGGGAGACAGGGTGACTGAAAAAGTGCATTTCGGCATTCTTTATTTTTTTTTGGACGACGTTCACCGTGCGGGGTAAATAATGCACTATTTTGATACATCAGACTTTTATGGACGTGGTAATACCAAATATGTATTTTTATTTTATTATTTAGACTTTTTAATTGCAAAAGGGAGGTGATATAAACTTTTATTACTTTTTTTTTGTTTACAATTAAAAAAAAACTTTATTGCTCTTTCTTTCACTTTACTCTAAGTCCCCCTGGGGGACAACAATATGCAATACTTTGATAGCTCCTGCAGTATGACATAATGCTATAGCATTAAGTCATACTGCATTCTGACAGGCAGCCTATCAAGCCAACCCACGGGGATGGCTTGATAGGCAGTCTCTCAAGGCAGCCCTGGGCCCTTTCTGAAGGCCACTGGCAGCCATGATACCTGCACGGCTCCCCTGATCTCACTGCGGAGGGGGCCATACGAAACCCCCGAGCAGCGTTCGGGGGCTTTAAATGCTGCTATCAGAATTGATAGCAGCATTTAAAGGGTTAATAACTGCAAACAACCGATAGAGGCCATTGCCCGTGGGTGTGAGCTGTACTAAACAGTTGACGCCCGCGCAGTATGCAGAGAGGTCGCCCGGCGACCTCTCTGCATACATATCCCGACACTCCAGGACGCAAATGTACATCCTGGAGCCGGAAGGGGTAAAGAATCCGGTGGCGACAGAAGAAATTTGGTCATCTACAAGCTGTGTCAAGCTCTGATTTACCAGCCTATCAGACTTTGCTAAAGTCTATAAATCCTTTACACATAATGTGGAATATTTTTTACTGGTGACCCTAATTCACATGTTATCAGTTGTTAATTCTCGTTTTAATAACCACTGGTGAGTTAAACCGCTCATTGGTAGAGACCATCTTTCACTCTATGATCTCCACACGAGTATTTATATGACTGGGAGCCGAAAGAGCTCTAAAAACTACAACTGTACGTCAGACGTACTGACTAGAGATGAGCGAACGTGTTCTTCCGAACTTGATATTCGTGCGAATATTAGGGTGTTCGGGATGTTCGTTATTCGTAACGAACACCATGCGGTGTTCTGGTTATTTTCACTTCCTTCCCTGAGACGTTAGCGCGCTTTTCTGGCCAATTGAAAGACAGGGAAGGCATTACAACTTCCCCCTGTGACGTTCAAGCCCTATACCACCCCCCTGCTGTGAGTGGCTGGGAAGATCAGGTGTCACCCGAACATAAAAGTCGGCCCCTCCCGCGGTTCGCCTCAGATGCCGTGTGAGTTAGATGAGGGACAGTGCTGTTTGTACCGGAGCTGCTGTAGGGAAAGAATTGGTAGTTAGTGTAGGCTTCAAGACCCCCCAAAGGTCCTTATTAGGGCCACTGATAGCTGTGTGTTGGCTGCTGTTAGCAGTGGGAATTTTTTTTTTCTCAAAATCGCCTCTGCAGACCGTTGCACCTGGCATTAGGGACAGAAGTGCTGCATAGGCAGGGAGAGTGTTAGGAGTGAGTGTAGCCTTCAAGAACCTCAACGGTCCTTTCTAGGGCCATATTTATCCGTGTGCAGTACTGTCCAGGCTGCTGTTAGCTGTGCTGCATTTTTTTTTGCTTCTCAAAATCGCCTCTGCAGACCATTGCACCCTCCATTGATACTGCAGGGAAAGAATTGTATAGGCAGGGCGACAACACAGTTATTATTCATTGAATATACGCAGTGCTGCCTTTTGGTGCCAAAAAACTGAAAACAAATCTATTTGTCCAGCCTCTGTCCGTCCTTACGGGCTGTGGACACGTGTGAGCTGCGTGAACAACATTGCTAAATCAGACGCACCCAGCTACGCTTTACTGCTGGCTTCGCCATTTGCTTTCCTTAATTGGGAAAAAAATACCTGCTCTCCAAGAGTTATAATAACTCTGCTACCCTCACGTTCTGTGACACATAAGCAGGGACACAGCACAGTTATTAAACTTCTCATGTTCATTGAATATACGCAGTGCTGCCTTTTGGTGGAAAAAAACTGAAAACAAATCTATTTGTCCAGCCTCTGTCCGTCCTAAGGGCGGTGGACACGTGTGAGCTGCGTGAACAACATTGCTAAATCAGACGCACCCAGCTACGCTTTACTGCTGGCTTCGCCATTTGCTTTCCTTAATTGGGAAAAAAATACCTGCTCTCCAAGAGTTATAATAACTCTGCTACCCTCACGTTCTGTGACACATAAGCAGGGACACAGCACAGCTATTAAACTTCTCATGTTCATTGAATATACGCAGTGCTGCCTTTTGGTGGAAAAAAACTGAAAACAAATCTATTTGTCCAGCCTCTGTCCGTCCTAAGGGCGGTGGACACGTGTGAGCTGCGTGAACAACATTGCTAAATCAGACGCACCCAGCTACGCTTTACTGCTGGCTTCGCCATTTGCTTTCCTTAATTGGGAAAAAAATACCTGCTCTCCAAGAGTTATAATAACTCTGCTACCTTCACGTTCTGTGACACATTAGCAGGGACACAGCACAGTTATTAAACTTAGATAATTCATTCACTAGAGGCAGTGGGGCCTTTCGTTTTCCAAAAAAAGCAAAAATTATATTTGGCCTGCAGTCTTGCGCCAATTTATTTCCTGCCTGTGAAATCAAATCACTGGTAATACAGCATGCTGAGGGGTAGGGGTAGGCCTAGAGGACGTGGACGCGGTCGAGGACGCGGAGGGCCAAGTCAGGGTGTGGGCACAGCCCGAGCTCCTGATCCCGGTGTGTCGCAGCCGACTGCTGCGCGATTAGGAGAGAGGCACGTTTCTGGCGTCCCCACATTCATCGCCCAATTAATGGGTCCACGCGGGAGACGGTTATTAGAAAATGAGCAGTGTGAGCAGGTCCTGTCCTGGATGGCAGAAAGTGCTTCGAGCAACCTATCGTCTACCCGCAGTTCTGCGCCGTCCACTGCTGCCAATCCGAATCCTCTGTCTGCTGCTCCTCCTTTCTCCCAGCCTCCTCACTCCACTACAATAACACCTGCTCAGGAGCGGGAACACTCCCAGGAACTGTTCTCGGGCCCCTGCTTAGATTGGGCAGCAGCGGTTCCTCTCCCACCAGAGGAGTTTATCGTCACTGATGCACAACCATTGGAAAGCTCCCGGGGTCCGGGGGATGAGGCTGGGGACTTCCGCCAACTGTCTCAACAACTTTCTGTGGGTGAGGAGGACGATGACGATCAGACACAGTTGTCTTGCAGTGAGGTAGTAGTAAGGGCAGTAAGTCCGAGGGAGCAGCGCACAGAGGATTCGGAGGAAGAGCAGCAGGACGATGAGGTGACTGACCCCACCTGGTGTGCAACGCTTACTCAGGAGGACAGGTCTTCAGAGGGGGAGTCAAGGGCATCAGCAGGGCAGGTTGCAAGAGGCAGTGCGGTGGCCAGGGGTAGAGGCAGGGCCAGACCGAATAATCCACCAAGTGTTTCCCAAAGCGCCCCCTCGCGCCATGCCACCCTGCAGAGGCCGAGGTGCTCTAAGGTCTGGCAGTTTTTCACAGAGACGCCTGACGACCGACGAACAGTGGTGTGCAACCTTTGTTGCGCAAAGCTCAGCCGGGGAGCCAACACCAACAGCCTCACCACCACCACCATGCGCAGACATATGATGGCCAAGCACCCCACAAGGTGGGACGAAGGCCGTTCACCGCCTCCGGTTTGCACCCCTGCCTCTCCCCCTGTGCCCCAACCTGCCACTGAGATGCAACCCCCCTCTCAGGACACAGGCACTACCGCCTCATGGCCTGCACCCACACCCTCATCTCCGCTGTCCTCGGCCCCATCCAGCAGTGTAGTTCAGCGCACCGTTCAGCCGTCGCTTGCGCAAGTGTTCGAGCGCAAGCGCAAGTACGCCGCCACGCACCCGCACGCTCAAACGTTAACCGTCCGCATAGCAAAATTCATCAGCCTTGAGATGCTGCCGTATAGGGTTGTGGAAACTGAGTCCTTCAAAAGTATCATGGAGGCGGCGGCCCCGCGCTACTCAGTTCCCAGTCGCCACTACTTTTCCCGATGTGCCGTCCCAGCCCTGCACGACCACGTCTCCCGCAACATTGTGCGCGCCCTCACCAACGCGGTTACTGCCACGGTCCACTTAACTACGGACACGTGGACAAGCACAGGCGGGCAGGGCCACTACATCTCCCTGACGGCACATTGGGTGAATTTAGTGGAGGCTGGGACAGAGTCAGAGCCTGGGACCGCTCACGTCCTACCCACCCCCAGAATTGCGGGCCCCAGCTCGGTGGTGGTATCTGCGGAGGTGTATGCTTCCTCCACTAAAGCACCCTCCTCCTCATCCTCCTCCTCTGTCTCGCAATCAAGATGTGTTAGCAGCAGCATGTCGGCAGCAGTCGGTGTCGCGCGGTGTGGCAGCACAGCGGTGGGCAAGCGTCAGCAGGCCGTGCTGAAACTACTCAGCTTAGGCGATAAGAGGCACACGGCCCACGAACTGCTGCAGGGTCTGACACAGCAGACCGACCGCTGGCTTGCGCCGCTGAGCCTCCAACCGGGCATGGTCGTGTGTGACAACGGCCGTAACCTGGTGGCGGCTCTGCAGCTCGGCAGCCTCACGCACGTGCCATGCCTGGCCCACGTCTTTAATTTGGTGGTTCAGCGGTTTCTGAAAAGCTACCCACGCTTGTCAGACCTGCTCGTAAAGGCGCGCCGGCTCTGCGCACATTTCCGCAAGTCCCACACGGACGCTGCCACCCTGCGCACCCTGCAACATCACTTTAAGCTGCCAGTGCACCGACTGCTGTGCGACGTGCCCACACGGTGGAACTCTACGCTCCACATGTTGGCCAGGCTCTATGAACAACGTAGAGCTATAGTCGAATACCAACTCCAACATGGGCGGCGCAGTGGGAGTCAGCCTCCTCAATTCCTTTCAGAAGAGTGGGCCTGGTTGGCAGACATCTGCCATGTCCTTGGTAATTTTGAGGAGTCTACCCAGGTGGTGAGCGGCGATGCTACAATCATTAGCGTCACCATTCCTCTGCTATGCATCTTGAGAAATTCCCTGCAAACCATAAAGGCAGCTGCTTTGCGCTCGGAAACGGGGGCGGGGGAAGACAGTATGCCGCTGGATAGTCAGGGCACCCTCCTGTCTATTTCTCAGCGCGTACAGGAGGAGGAGGAGGAGCATGAGGAGGAGGGGGAAGAGACAGCTTGGCCCGCTGCTGACGGTACACCGGCTGATTGCCTGTCATCCTTTCAGCGTGTATGGCCTGAGGAGGAGGAGGAGGAGGATCCTGATAGTGATCTTCCTAGTGAAGACAGCCATGTGTTGCGTACAGGTACCCTGGCACACATGGCTGACTTCATGTTAGGATGCCTTTCTCGTGACCCTCGCGTTGCACGCATTCTGGCCACTACGGATTACTGGGTGTACACACTGCTCGATCCACGGTATAAGGAGAACCTGCCCACTCTGATTCCCGAAGAGGAAAGGGGTTCGAGAGTGTTGCTATACCACAGGACCCTTGCGGACAAGCTGATGGTAAAATTCCCAGCCGACAGCGCTAGTGGCAGAAGGCGCAGTACCGAGGGCAAGGTAGCAGGGGATGTGCGTAGATCGAGCAGCATGTACATCCCAGGCAGTGCAACAGTCTTTAAGGGCCTGGCCAGCTTTATGGCTCCCCACCAAGACTGTGTCACCGCTCCCCAGTCACGGCTGAGTCGGCGGGAGCACTGTAAAAGGATGGTGAGGGAGTACGTAGCGGATCGCACGACCATCCTTGGTGACGCCTCTGCCCCCTACAACTACTGGGTGTCGAAGCTGGACATGTGGCCTGAACTAGCGCTGTATGCCCTGGAGGTGCTTGCTTGTCCTGCGGCTAGCGTCTTGTCGGAGAGGGTGTTTAGTGCGGCTGGGGGAATCATCACAGATAAGCGTAGCCGCTTGTCAACCGACAGTGCCGACAGGCTAACACTCATCAAGATGAACAAAGGCTGGATTTCCCCAGACTTCTCTTCTCCACCAGCGGACAGCAGCGATACGTAAGCAATACGTATTCTGCACCCGCGGATGGAAGCTACGTTCTCTCTCACCATCCAAAACGGGGACATTTCTGCTTCATCAATCTGTGTCTAATATTCCTCCTCCTCCTCCTCCTGCTCCTCCTCCTGAAACCTCACGTAATCACGCTGAACGGGCAATTTTTCTTAGGGCCACAAGGCTCACTCAAATAATTTTTCAGAACAATTTTTATAAGTTTCAATGCGCTTAAAAGCATTGGAACTTTAACTTGAACCAATTTTTCGTTACACTGGGCTGCCTCCAGGCCTAGTTACCACTTAAGCCACATTAACCAAAGCGATTAATGGGTTTCACCTGCCCTCTTGGCTGGCCATGGCCAATTTTTGGGATGTACATTAGTACTGTTGATACAGCAATTTTTGTGGGCCCTCGCCTACAGTGTAATCAAATTAATTTTTAGCCCACCTGCATTACAGCTGACGTTACCTCAGCTGTGTTGGGCAATGCAATGGGATATTTTTATGTACCGCCGGTGGGTTCCAGGGAGCCACCCATGCTGTAGGTGCACACTGAGTTTTTAATACATCTGTACACTTCTAAAGAACCAGTCTGACTGGGGCATGCAGTGTGGGCCGAAGCCCACCTGTATTACGCACGACATTACTACCTCAGCTGTGTTGGGCAATGCAATGGGATATTTCTATGTACCGCCGGTGGCTTCCTGGCACCCACCCAGGCAGTGGGTCCACAGGGAGTTTAACCTACATGTGTCCACTTGTAAAGAACCCCAGTCAGACTGGGGCATGCAGTGTGGGCCGAAGCCCACCTGCATTAACCCTTTCCAGTCCACTGTGTGACCTGTGAAGACATTAGGGTTTAAGGCTGTACAGCTCCGTTGTTGGTAGACGTCCGTCGGGGTTCTCTTACTGTATATTGCCAGCCTCTCTGCTGTCGGAGCCTATCCTACGTGTCAGCTCATGCAGTACTGGCTTTAGCCAGCATATAGCGCCGTTGTATAACAGCAGAAAAAGAGTAAGCCCCCTAGGAAAACCATATACAAATTGGATTGGAAAGGGTTAAGCACAACATTACTACCTCAGCTGTGTTGGGCAATGCAATGGGATATTTCTATGTACCGCCGGTGGCTTCCTGGCACCCACCCATGCTGTAGGTGCACACGGAGTTTTTACTACATCTGTACACTTATAAAGAACCCCAGTCAGACTGGGGCATGCAGTGTGGGCCGAAGCCCACCTGCATTAAGCACGACATTACTACCTCAGCTGTGTTGGGCAATGCAATGGGATATTTCTGTGTACCGCCGGTGGGTTCCAGGGAGCCACCCATGCTGTGGGTCGACAGGGACTTCACAATAGGGAGTTGTACCTGCCTGTGTCTATGAATTAAAAAGCCCGGTCTGACTGGGGCATGCAGACACCTTGACAGAATGAATAGTGTGTGGCACATAGGTTCCCCATTGCTATGCCCACGTGTGCAGCTCCTGATGGCGGTGGCACAGGATTCTATTTCTCATTGCTTCTGTACAGCATTGTGGGCTATCGCTCCGCCACTTTTAAAGAGGGTCGCTGCCTAGCCGTGCCAACCTCTGCAGTGTGTGCCTGCGGTCCCTCGTCATGGCAGACGCAATTCTAAATAGACATGAGCGTGGTGTGGCATGAGGGCAGCTGAAGGCTGCCCAGGGACACTTTGGTGTGCGCTGTGGGGGGGGAGGGGGGTTGGTTGGGCAGCATGTAACCCAGGAGAAGTGTCAGTGGAGTGTCATGCAGGCAGTGATTGTGCTTTGTTGGAGGTAGTGTGGTGCTTAGCTAAGGTATGCCATGCTAATGAGGGCTTTTCAGAAGTAAAAGTTGTTGGGAGGGGGGGGGGCACTCTTGCCGGTATTGTGGCTTAATAGTGGGACCTGGGAACTTGAGATGCAGCCCAACATGTAGCCCCTCGCCTGCCCTATCCGTTTCTGTGTCATTCCCATCACTTTGTTGAATTGCCCAGATTTTCACACATGAAAACCTTAGCGAGCATCGGCGAAATACAAAAATGCTCTGGTCGCCCATTGACTTCAATGGGGTTCGTTGTTCGAAACGAACCCTCGAGCATCCCGGGAAGTTCGTTCCGAATAACGAACACCCGAACATTTTGGTGTTCGCTCATCTCTAGTACTGACGTCATCACGGAGTCACATGACTCGGGGTTCTCATGTGACCATGTACGTCACTGATGAAATTACACCCCCAATAGCGGAGGACGGCAGGATCCTGAACAAACATACTAGCAGGCGAAATGTCGATGCGACCACTTGTGAATCTCGAGGTACGCACTCGCACATTTCCTAGTTGAGCCCCGTCCATTCAGCATAATGCGGCTCTTCATTACGCTAGTATCCGGTCACATGACCGGGAGGAATCACATGACTAACTGGAAACATCAACAAGCAGCGTTACATGCTTTGTTGTAAGATCGAACAGCGGGATAAGCCATTTTCTAATTGCTTAGGTAGAGCCAACATCCTTCCAGGATTAAGGACAAGAGAGATACAATTTGGAGTTCACTCATATATGATTTCTTCTACTTGGGGGATTCTCCTCCCAAAATGGGCGGGGTTATAGAAGCAAGCACATACTATTGGTTGATAGGCTACACACCTTCCTTATGGGAGGACCTACAAGACTATATGAACTCAACAAGACACAGAGCTCATTCATTGCTGCCAGCCTACCACAGAGGCTGGTGGTGCTACTTTATTATTTTTGTTCCTGCCATTTAAGTCTGGGGGAAACTGGGTTTATTTAGTTGCTTTGCCTAGTGATAGGATCGTCTATCTCCCTCAATTTTTTTGAGGTTATTCTCCCTATTTTGGGATTGACCTACTAGCAAGAAGCTGACTTATTTGTTGACAATTTGGGTGGTTCCTGATGAGGCTACACCATTGTAGCGGAAACGCGTTGAACCCATGAAAGAATTTATTTTGGCAGTTTGGTGTACTGCACTTTGGCTCTCGTGGGCTATAGCTCACAAAAATTGTGTGGAGCTTTAGCTATACTTAGAGGTCAGCTAGTCATTGTTTTTTTCAAATCCCGGATCAGCCGTAGAAAGCGCATCTGCTTTCATACCCACGGCTCTCCGAGACAGCAGGCAGCATATATCAGTAGGAGGAACAATGCATCCACTATAAAGATGGAGGCTTTATATGTTTCCTACCTATTGAATAGCCGCAGCAATACAACTAAGCTGGGAACATCAATCTTAGTGAACTGACCTATACTTTCTCTATCCATAAGTTATATACGGCTGAACACGGGGATAGAAAACCGGTATCTTCGATACAAAATACCTTTTGTCTAGGCGGTTCATACTTTGCTTTCCCCTCTTTTAGATAGGGGTCAGGTTTTATATATATATATATATATATATATATATATATATATATATATATATATATATATATATATATATTCTGTTCGTGTGTCTAGAATTTAGGATTTTGAGATCCAGAATCCTTTTTATTTTCTATTTTGATGAATAAAAGTTATGTTTTAGAGATTACAGCAGAACCCTCACTGTGACATACTAATCTACATCTAGGTGTTCTTCCTGCAACTGTGAAACCCTCGTTTTAATAACCAGGCTTATACAGGGTTATTCTAAAAGAAGGAGCAGATTTGGAAATGTAATTAACAGAAATTTGCTTCTTTTTAAAAAAGAACCTGTATAAGGGTGAATATCCACTTGCATTTTTCTTGCACGTTTTTTAACACTGCGATATTGCTGCGTTTTTTTAACGCAATTGTCAATGGGACTTTCTAATGTTAAAAACGAATCACACAAAAATAGCACAGCACAAACTTGCGATGCGTTTTTAACATTAGAAAGTCCCATTGACAATTGCATAAAAAAAAAACGCAAGTGGGTGTGAGCCCTAAAGCTGGGTTCACACGAGGCAGATTCTCGACGGAAATCTCGCGATTTGGGCGCGGCGAAAAACCGCGAGATTTCCGCCGGGAGAAGTGCTGCTTCAAAACTTGCGGCACCTAGTTGCGGTTTTTGAAGCGGCTCGGCCACTCGCTCTTCCGCTGCGGCCGGTGCTCCCATATAGGAGAGCACGGCCGCAGCGGAAGAAGAAAAAAAATGAACATGCTGCGGCCGGTGAATCCGCACTACTGGGCTGGCTTCTGCTGGTTTTGCCGCAGCTGATTTGCCTTCCCATGTGGATGAGATTTCTGAGAAATCTCATCCACATGGCTGGCTAATACAGGGATCAGTGGCCGCAGGCAGATTTGCCGCCGTAAAATTCCGGTCGGAATTTCCGCGGCAAATCTGCCCCGTGTGAACCCAGCCTTACATTGCTGCCAAAGAGAATTTTTTTTAATCTGTTTACCAAATGCATAATCTTGTCTTTCATGGTCTACAATGTATTTGCAATGTGAGTCGCAGCCCACTACCCATGACAAGATTTCAAGCTGAGCACTATTATTTGGACTAATTCTTGCTCCGTCCAGCTGATTATCATTGTGGTCCTATCTGCACTGAAATGTTCCTCTTAGGTCTTCTGGACAACTCTTTTTTAAAAAAATAAATAATTCCACCATAAAATATTAAGTGGATGCTCCAAACCTCGAATACAACTTTTTGGTCTTTGTTTTTTTTTGTGTCAGTTGTTTATAGCTAAGCAAATGAGTTAATATAAAAAAGAACAAAAGGATCAATCTTTTCTTAATACTTTGTGATGCCATATAAACTGTTAAGCTTCAGAATGCAATAAGTGTATGTTTATTATCTTGTATTGTACTATTGGCCCTTAAATAGAAGACTAAAACCTATGCTGTGTAGTGTGGTAACTAGGATTCTAAGATAAGGAGTCAAGAGAAAAGGTAAATAGGGCTGAGCTATGTTAATTTACAAGACACATGAAACTAGCAGAAATAGTGTATAATGCGATAACAATACCTTGACTGCAGTGATTTCCATGTCTAGATGAGCTTTAAAAGCTTTGAGACTATTTGGCAGATGTCAATAAGCTTTATGATGAATAAGCTTTGTAATCTTTGTAACCGTAACCTATGTAACATAACCTATGTAACAAGTAACCTTTAGTGTATAAGAGTTGGCAATGTTCTTAATTAAACAGAATTCATTGAGTTCTCATTCGAGAAGTGTATTGACATAACATGATTTCATGCTATTGAAAGATAATTGCTAGCAAAATCTTCTTATTACAGACTTCCATATCTACCAATTTAGCACCTGGCAATGAGGTCATCAGATCGGTACCAGTGTGGTCCAATAACAACTTTTTATACTTTTTAGTTTAAAAATCGGACATTAAATATAACCACAAGAAGTGCATTTGTGATTTCAGCCAAGTAGAAAGTTTACTAATTTGCTTAGCACTAACCTGTATATATCCATATAGACCAAGGATCTGTGCTGCTGGGATAGTGGTGGATGAATGATGATCTCCAAAAACACCAGCTAATGGGCAACGCTCTCCACAGGAGTAATTAGGTATCACCTTATCTGGTCCAGACAGAATTTGTAAAACAGATTTGACAGCCAATCGCTGATCTAAACATGAGTCAAATATCAGATATCCCAGTGTAATATTGGGTAAAATGTCAGGATTCTTATTAATTGTATCAATCACAAAAGAGGCAACCATAGCATGTATCATACCCTCAACAGATGGACTGTAAATATAAATACATCATTTCTTGATCTTACATCATTCATCTAATATCACAAAGCTACTTGTTCTAAACATTAACCATTAAAGATGAGCGAGCGTACTCGGTTCGGGTGTTTTTGCACTCGAGCACCGCTTTTTCCGAGTAACTGACTACTCGGACGAAAAGATTCGGGGGGCGCCGGGGGTGAGCGGGGGGTTGCAGAGGGGAGTGTGGGGGGGGGGGGAGTGAGAGAGCTCCCCCTGTTCCCCACTGCTACCCCCCGCTCCACCATGCTGCCCCCGACCCCCGGTGCCCCCCAATTTTTTCGTCCGAGTAGTCAGTTACTCGGAAAAAGCGGTGCTCCAGTGCAAAAACACCCGAACCGAATATGCTCGCTCATCTCTATTAACTATCCTTCAAACTCCTTATTAGTCACTTTGCTGCTAGTATATCACATGTCCATAGCTGTGAAATATCTTTATCCATTAGGGGTAACATTATTGCTACACATAATATTTAATAACCATTTTATGCTGTGCTGTCCCTTTAACAAAAATTACTGCCTTACTTTTCCACTGAGCTTCTGTACACAACATTTTCCTACATTAAAATGACCTTAGAGCCTGAGAATACATTTTGGACAATTGGCTAATATGACTCACTGAACCCTATTTGTGCTGTTCTGCCACAGAAGACTGAAGGGATACTGGTGGATCCAAGATTATGGCAATACTTCTGTGACTGCCCAATGCACACTGTGTCATGGTGTGTCTTATACTAAGGCCTTAGTCACACGGGCGTTTTTTCCCGCGATTTGCGGATCGCATGACGGATGCGCATCCGCAAATCGCTTGACCGGGGCCAAAAAAACGCCCGAAAACACTGCTCCTAGTCGCGTTTCATTAGAAACCGGCCGGAGCTGTCCAGCGCATTGAATTCAATGGAGCCGGCAATACAGCCGGCTCCATTGAAAGCAATGGGCTGTGAGCGATCTCACGATGAATTTTCGGGAAGGGCTTAAAAATAGAAGCCCTTCCCTGAAATTCATCCAGAAATGTGTAAAAAAAAAATACTCACCTGGTCTCGGTAGATGGAGTTCAGCCGCGGCCGGCCGGCAGTTCTCCTGAACTGCTCTGAGTAGTATTCAGCAGCCAGGGATTTAAAATCCCCGGCTGCTGAATGAGCTGCCTCTGATTGGTCACAGCCTCACCAATCAGAGGCAGCTCTCACTTACCCATTCATGAATGGGTGAGTGAGTGCTGCCTCTGATTGGCTTAGCGCAGGGACCAATCAGGGGCAGCTCTCAGCTGAATTACAGCTGATCGGTGCGATCTGCGATTTCTGTCCTATAATAATTGGACGAGCGCATAAAAAGCGCTCATGTGTCCGATACCATTGCAAAGCAATGGTTTTATAAAATCGCCGGATGCATGCGCATGCGCAAATCGCGGGAAAAACGCCTGTGTGACTAAGGCCTAACACTACATCTCTCATTTTCTCCAAGGCATAGCAGGACTATCTTATCTATAGGATGTTCACATGTCCTATTTCCAATATCTGTATCTCATTCTGTGCACTAAAAGTCTTAATGGTGATCTTTATGTTGAAGAAACAGGGCAAAACCTTAAAGGGGCTGTGTCATTACAATAATAAAACCAAAAACCCAAACTCAAGCAGTGGGTTGCTGGCTTGGCTGGGTGAGATGCCTATGATGTTGGCCATGAAGAATATAGTTTCTCCTTAGGATGAGCATCTAAATGGTGTGAGAAGACCTATAAGGCCATATATGTTCCTCTGGGAAATTTTTGCAGTTAGGAAGATGGAACAGTGACTCTATAGCACCACCTACAAGCATTGTTTCATCTTCCATTTGCATAAGGAGCACGCATGGCCTTATAAATCTCCTCAAACTTTCTAGGTGCACTCTGTATGGAGAAAATATATATTTCCCTTCCCTTTGAATGAATTTAGAGGCCATAAAACTCTCACTCTTATATTTGGACTGATTAAGAATTTACTCTGCAAACTCACACTATTATTGTTTGTTTTTAGATATCGAGAGAACTAAATTGCCTCAAAAGCTGGCACTGTTAACATAATTTCAATTGTAAGCCACTAAAAGGTATCATATCTACCAGATTATTTTCTCTTACTGAGAAAAATAGCATTATGTTTTAGACGACTAATACACAGTAAGCATGAGGTAGTTAAGGGAGAGAAGTAAGTCATTTGGAGAAACAAGGAAGGGACGGAAACTGGTGACTCTGTGGCAGATGGTTACAAATTGAGTTTGTCAGGTTACATAGTAACATAATGTGCCAGGCCGAATGAAGACAATATCCATCCAGTTCAGCCCACCTCAATCCCCCCTCCTATTGGTCCAGAGGAAGGCAATAAAAACCCCGAGCCAATTTAGTTCAACCAGGGGAGAAAAAAATCATTCCTGACTCCACATGGCAGTCAGAATAATCCTGGATCAACGTTTGAGTTCCTATCTGACTCCAAGACTCAGATCAACAACCCGCTGGTCACATTATTTCTTTATCCTGTAATATCATAGCACTATAAAAAAGATGTCTAGTCCCCTCTTAAACGCCTCTAGTTATTTTGTCTTCATCACGTGCTCAGGCAGAGAGTTTACAGTCTCACTGCTCTTACAGTAAAGATCCCCCATCTGTGTTGGTGATAAAACCTACTTTTTTCCAGAAGTAAAGGATGCCCTCTTGTTACTTTCGCAGTCCTGGGTATAAACAGATCATGAAAGAGATCCTTGCATTGTCCCCTAAAGTATTTATACATAGTTATTTGATCGGCCCTTAAAGGGGTTGTCTCGAGGAAGCAGTGAATTTTTTTTTTGCCCAGTCCCCCTAATTAAGCAAACATTACTAAGCCCCCCTGTAAATGACTTTTCTAGCTGGTTTCTACTTACAGTTCCAGCGTTTCAGCAACTTATAAAAATTTTCCCAAGATGGCCGCCAGCTCTTTTCCCTTCGCTTGCTGTAGCCCGACGTGCGCACTCCCGAGACGCTACCAGCTGTGTCTCCCTGACAACCAGACGCCCCGCAGCCGCCGACCGGACCCCTGGATTCAACGCGGCCGACCACGGCACACAGTCACCCACCGCCAGGTAGCAGGTAACCGGCGCAGCCCCCCCGGCACAGCGGCAGCCCCCCCCCGGCCCAGCGACAGTTCCCCCGGCCCAGCGACAGCCCCCCCCGGCCCAGCGACAGTTCCCCCGGCACAGCGACAGTTCCCCCGGAACAGCGGCAGCCCCCCCCCCCCCCGGCCAGCGACAGTTCCCCTGACCCAGCGACAGTACCCCCGACCCAGCGACAGTTCCCCCGGCCCAGCGACAGTTCCCCCGGCACAGCGGCAGCCCCCCCCCCGGGCCAGCGACAGTTCCCCTGACCCAGCGACAGTACCCCCGACCCAGCGACAGTTCCCCCGGCCCAGCGACAGTTCCCCCGGCCCAGCGACAGTTCCCCCGGCCCAGCGACAGTTCCCCCGGCCCAGCGACAGTTCCCCCGGCCCAGCGACAGTTCCCCCGGAACAGCGGCAGCCCCCCCCCCCCGGGCCAGCGACAGTTCCCCTGACCCAGCGACAGTACCCCCGACCCAGCGACAGTTCCCCCGGCCCAGCGACAGTTCCCCCGGCCCAGCGACAGTTCCCCCGGCAACAGCGACAGTTCCCCCGACACAGCGACAGTTCCCCCGGCCCAGCGACAGTTCCCCCGGCACAGCGGCAGCCCCTCCCCCGGCACAGCGACAGTTCCCCCGGCACAGCGACAGTTCCCCCAGCACAGCGGCAGCCCCCCCCCCCCCCCCGGGCCAGCGACAGTTCCTCCGGCCCAGCGACAGTTCCCCCGGAACAGCGGCAGCCCCCCCGGCCCAGCGACAGTTCCCCTGGCACAGCGACAGTTCCCCCGGCCCAGCGACAGTTCCCCCGGCCCAGCGACAGTTTCCCCGGAACAGCGGCAGCCCCCCCCCCCCCCCCCCCGGCCCAGCGACAGTTCCCCCGGCACAGCGACAGCCCCCCCGACCCATCACTTACCTGGGCGGCTTCTCGGCTGGGCTGGGCCTCTCGGCTGGGCGGCTCTGCACCTTCCTCTAACAGAGGATGGTACAGAATGGCCGCTCCAGCGCACTCCCGAGCAGTGACAGCTCGTCTGTGCATGCGCAGAAGAGCTGTAGCGGCGAGCACACTGAAGCGGCTCGTGCTGAAAGGAGAAGACCGGACTGCGCAAGCGCGTCTAAAAAAGCAAGCTGCCAGCGAATTTAGACGGAACCATGGAGACGAGGACGCTAGCAACGGAGCAGGTAAGTGAATAACTTCTGTATGGCTCATAATTAATGCACGATGTATATTACAAAGTGCATTAATATGGCCATACAGAAGTGTATAACCCCACTTGATTTCGCGAGACAACCCCTTTAAGCATACTCTTTTTTTCCAGGGTAAATAATCCCATTTTGATTTTGGGTATTCCAATCCTCTCATTCCGTTTATTAGTTTAGTTGCCCTCCTTTGAACCCCTTAAAGCACTGCAACATCTTTCCTGAGCACCGGTGTCCAGAACTGCACACAGTATTCCATGTGGGGCCTGACAAGTGCCTTATACAGTGGAAGAATAATGTTCTCATTTCTTGCCCCTATACCTCTTTTAATACTTTATTTATTTTTGCAGCAGCTGATTGGCATTGATTGCTCCAGTTAAAGGGGTTGCCCCGCGCCGAAACGGGTTTTTTTTTTTTTTCAACCCCCCCCCCCCCCCCCCGTTCGGCGCGAGACAACCCCGATGCAGGGAAGTAAAGAAAGTTTACCGGAGCGCTTACCTTAATCCCCGCGCTCCGGTGACTTCAATACTTACCGCTGAAGATGGCCGCCGGGATCCTCTGTCTTCGTGGACCGCAGCTCTTCTGTGCGGTCCACTGCCGATTCCAGCCTCCTGATTGGCTGGAATCGGCACGTGACGGGGCGGAGCAACACGGAGCCGCTCTCTGGCACGAGCGGCTCCATAGAAGACTGCTGAAGACCCGGACTGCGCAAGCGCGGCTAATTTGGCCATCGGAGGCCAAAAATTAGTCGGCACCATGGAGACGAGGACGCTAGCAACGGAGCAGGTAAGTAAAAAACTTTTTATAACTTCTGTATGGCTCATAATTAATGCACAATGTATATTACAAAGTGCATTATTATGGCCATACAGAAGTGTATAGACCCACTTGCTGCCTCGGGACAACCCCTTTAAGTCTACAGCCCACTAGTACCCCCAAGTCTTTTTCCATATTACTTTTCCCTATCAGTACCCCATTTATTGCATATTGCTGACATCTGTTTCTCCTGCCCATGTGCATAACCTTACATTTATAAATACTGAACTTCATTTGTCATTTTCTTCCCAAGCCCCCAGCTTATCTAGGTGATTTTGTAGCCGTACATTGCTCTTATTTGTATTTATTGTATAATTCTTTATCATCTGCAAATATTAATATTTCACTGTGCAGTCCTTCTATCAGGTCATTGATAAATATATTGAACATAATATGGCCTATTACTGAACCCTGTGGCACCCCAGTAGCCACGGTGGCGCAATCAGAGTACAAACCATTTATTACCACCCTCTGGTGATGGACCCCTCATGAACCCATGTTGGTCTGACATGATCGACACTTCATGAACCAGTGTTGATCAGGAGTTATTCTGTTGTTGTCCTTGAGGTGTTCTAAGATGGCATCTCTCAGAAAGCCCTCAAATATTTTTCCAATTATTGCAGTTAGACTTACTGACATGTGGTTACCAGGCTCTCTTTTAGACCTTTTTTGTATATTGGAACCACATTGGCAATATGCCAATCCAGTGCTACAACCTCAATCTCAATAGTGTCCATAAATATAATAAATAGTGTTTTAGCTAGCACTTCTCTTAGTTTCCTTAGAACCTTTTGGTGTATTCCATTGGGCCCAGGCGATTTATCAATTTTAATTAGCTTCGCACTTCCTCCTAAGTTAGGCAGAGGATATTTAGCGAAGGTTCATTTTATTCCCCTGCATCTCGTGTGACAATTTTTTTTTCATTCGTGAATACACCTCAGAAAAAAACTAATAGATTTGCCTTCCCCCATATTTTCTATGGTTTCTCCTGAATTATTTGTCAAAGGGCCAGTGCTTTCAGTACAAATCCTTTTACTTTTTATATAATTAAAGAATAATTTAGGGTTATTTTTGTGGTCTTTCGCAATCAGTCTCACTGCCTCATCCTTAGCAATTTTGTCATTTTCTTTTAGTCCATTGGACTAAAGGACACTACCCTCTCCTGGTTTTTCTCCTACCTATCCAACCCCTCCTTCAGTATCTGCTTTGTTTGGCTCTATCTCCCCTCCTCTTCCCATTGCTTTTGGGGTTCCCCAGCGCTCGGTTCTTGCCACTCCCCCCGATTCTCAATCTACGCAGCCCCAATTGGACAGACCATCAGAAGATTTGGCTTTCAGTACCATCTCTATGCTGATGACACCCACTTATACACTTCTTCCCGTGACATCACAGCAACATTCTTCCAGAATTCCACTGACTGTCTGCCCGCTGTTTCTAACAGTATATCCTTTCTCTACCTAAAACTGAACTTCTCAAAAACTGACCTTCTCCAGTTTCTGCCTCTACTAACCGACCTTATCCTGACATCTCAATCTCAGTATGTGGCACCACCATTTAGTCTCAGACAGCACGCCTGCTGCTTTGGGGTTATATTATATTTAACTCAGATCTCTCCTATATCCACTCCCTGGCCCGAACATGTCAGCTGCAGCTAAACAGCATCACAAGAATCCAACCTTTTCTCACCTAGTACACAATAAAAACATAGTAACATAGTATGCTAGGCTGAATGAAGACAATGTCCATCTAGTTCAGCCTGTTTCAACCCCCTAGTTGATCCAGAGGACGGCAAAGAACCACAAGCAGCAGAATCCAATTAGCCCATTCGGGGGAAAAATTCCTTCCCGACGCTACAGTGGCAGTCAGAATAATTTCTGGTTTAACCTTTGATAGTTCCTACCTAAATGTAAGACCCAGAACAACAACTCACTGGCCACCTAATGTCTATATCCTGTAATATCATAGTGGTGTAGAAAGACATCTAGTACCCTTTTAAACTCCTCTATGGATTGTGCTCTCACCACGTCCTCAGACAGAGAATTCCACAGTCTCACTGCTCTTACAGTAAAGAACCCCTTCTGTGTTGGTGATGAAACCTGCTTTCTTCTAGACGTTGTGTATGTCCTCTTGTTACTGACGCAGTCTTGGGTATAAACAGATCATGGAAGAGATCCTTGTTTTGTCCCCTCATGTATTTATACATAGTTATTTGATCGCCTCTTAGCTGTCTTTTTTCCAGGGTGAATAATCCCAATTCTGACTCTCTGGGTATTCTAGTCCTCTCATTCCATGTATTAGTTTAGTTGCCCTTCTTTGGACCGCCTCAAGCACTGCAACATCTTTTCTGAGCACTGGTGACCAGAACTGTACACAGTATTCCATGTGGGGCCTGACAAGTGCCTTATACAGTGGAAGAATAATGTTCTCAGCCCTCGTCCCTATACCCCAAGACTTTGTTTGCTTTTAAAGCAGCTGACTGGCATTGGTTGCTCCAGTTAAATATACAGTCCACTAGTACCCCCAGGTCTTTTTCCATATCACTTTTCCCTATCAGTACCCCATTTAGTGTATATTTGTGACATCTGTTTCTCCTTCCCATGTGCATAACCGTACATTTGTCGACAATGTACTTCATTTACCATTTTTCTGTCCAAGCCCCCAGCTTATCCAGGTCCATTTGTAGCCGTACATTGTCCTTTGTTGTATTAATTGTCTTGTATACTTTTGGATCATCTGCAAATATTGATATTTTACTGTGCAGTCCCTCTATCAGGTCATTGATAAATATATTGAACAGAATGTGGCCTAAAACTGAACCCTGTGGCACCCCTCTGGCGACGGTGGCCCAATCAGAGTATGAACCATTTATTACCACCCTCTGCTTTCTATCTCTGAGCCAGTTCTTTACCCAGATATAAACATTTTTGCCCAGTCCGAGCTGCCTCATTTTGTATATCAACCTATTATCTGGTGCGGTGTCAAATGCTTTAGAGAAATCCAGATATATGAGATCAATAGACTCTCCCAGGCCCAGCCTAGAGCTTACTCCATCATAGAAGCTGATCAGATTTGTCTGACATGATCGACCCCTCATGAACCCATGCTGTAAGGAGTTATTCCGTTGTTCTCCTTCAGGTATCAGAAGCCCCTTAAATATTTTTCCAGTAATGGAAGTGAGACTTACCAGTCTGTAGTTTCCAGGCTCACTTTTGGACCCCTTTTTGTATATTGGAACTACATTTGCAATGCACCAATCCAAAGGTACAAATCTGGTCTTGATAGTATCTATAAATATTAGAAATAGTGGCCTAGCTATCACATTACTTAGCTCCCGTAGAACCCTTGGGTATATTCCATCTGGGCCTGGCGATTTTTCGTTTTGTTTTTGTTTTTCTTTAATAATATTTTTCATAAGATACATCAGAACATGCACATCGAAAAAAGAAACATAGACTGTCAGTGTAATGATATCACCAAATGGTGAAAAAATAGGACACACAACTAAGACTGTAGTTAACCTAGAATGAAACAGGTCCCCATAGAATCCTGTTGACAGAGGACTAAATTTTATTACACAGCCTGAAACAGAACAAAGGAGAAACAATAGGGGCTGAAAATAAATAATACAGAGTGGATGAAGGGGAGAGGGTGGGAGGGAAGAGGGGGAGGGGGGGCCAGGAAGGAACTGAAAAGAGAAGAGAGAGCTGAAAGAGAGGAGAAGGAAAAAGGGGCGGGTGTATGGGTACGCATCCGCCTAGAAGACCCCAGATAACAGAGGAGCAAGAGTATCCTGGTAGGGCTGGACCAAGAACTCTGATCTCCATGAAGGATGTAGCAGAGACCCTGTTGGTTTCAATAGGGGAATCACACTAGCCATTGATAATGGTAGAACGTTTAAGTCGTCGTCTCACCCCGTCCACCCCCCGGGAAACCGAGGGCCTAGAGCTCATCTCTCAGACTACACCATGGGCTGCATATCTGAAGAAACTTGCCATGGGTACCCCAAGACCAGCTGGATAGCTCTTCCAGGTTGTAGACCAAGTCTACTTTGTCTCTCCATTGGGTCAAGGTCGGGGGCGCTTTTTGTAGCCATAGCGTTGGAATAAGCTCTTTAGCGGCATCGATCAGGAGAGCAACCAATTTATGTTTAAGAGGTTGGAAGACAGAGGAAGGCCTCCAGAGGAAAAGAATCTCGGGAGTTATGCAAAGTTTTAATGAGATTTTTCCCTGTGCACACCCCACGTCACGCCAAAAGGTATGTAGTATCTGGCAGTCCCACCAAATATGACAATATGAGCCTATTCCTCCGACACATCTCCAACATTTATTATGAACTGCCAGGTTGTGGTCGTGAAGCCATTGTGGAGTCCTGTACCACCTCACCAGAAGCTTATAGTGCACCTCCTGTGACAGAATGCAGAGGGGACAGTCCGTAAGCCGTTTTCAGAAAAGCCTCAATATCACTCTGTGAAAGAGAAATGTTCAGTTCTCTCTCCCAAGAGATGAGGAAGGCGGGTTTATATAGTACTGTAGGGGAAATAAAGCGTTTACGAAGGGACGCTATTTTCCTACAGATGGGCCCGCCATCTCCCATGGCCCTCTCAAAGAGGGAAAGGTGTCTAGTGGACTTGTATGTCCCCAGAAAATCCCCAAATACTCTGGTCACATGAGCTAACTGTAGTAAAGAGAGAGCTTGCTGTGCAGGCGTCCGATGCACTGCCCATAAGTTTGTACAGCGTGTGCAAAGGGGTGATCGGGGATGGTTTAGGTGCTAGGTCCTCAACCTGTCCCAGGTCTCACAGGGTCCCCTAAAAAGAGGGTTTTTGGAAAGCATAGGTCCTCAAGGAGAGTGATCCCGTATGATTTTTAAGCTAGAAGACACAGGAGCCTATCTTTCACAGGCTTGACCAGTTCCCTCCAGTAGCCAAGTTGGGAGGCTAAATAAAAGTCATGAACGCATGGCAGGCCAATTCTGCCCTCCGAGCCTCTCTTTATCATCAGGCTATAAGCCAACCTCGGTCTCCTATGTCTCCAAATGTATCCGGGGAAAGTCGACCTGAGAGTTTTGAAGAAACTTGTGGGGAGATATATGGGAAGCATACAAATTGTATACAGAATTGTGGGGAGAACATAAGACTTCAGGATATTTTTCCTGCCGAACCATGAAGTAAAGGGTAAATCGTAAGAGCGTAGGAGATTCTTCACTTTTGCAATAAGTAGGGTGAAATTAGATGCGTAAAGGTCTTCAGCTCTTTTAGTTAGCTTTATAACTAAAAAATCTATCTTAGACTCTGACCAGGAGAGAGGAGAGTTGGGCTTCATGGTTCGGCATCTGACTGAGGGTATAGAGATATTTAGCACCGTTGACTTGGAGAAGTTAATTTTACATTTGGATAGGTCATCAAACTGTTCCAGTATGAAAGTAAGCTTGGGAAGATCCACCTTGGGGGATGTTATTAAGAATACTATATTGTCTGCAAAAGCCCCAGTTGTGAGTGCTTGTTTGCCAAACTGCAGTCCCTGAATCTCGGAATCTAGTCTAACACTCTGGAGAAGAGCTCTAGCCCAAGAATGAAAAGAGTAGGCGAGAGCGGGCATCCCTAATGCGTGCCATTCCTAATGTCAAAAGAGGGGGACAGAGTGACGATTATCTTAAGTCTAGCATATGGCTCTGCATATGAGGAAAAAATTGCGGCCACAAAGACAGGGGGTATCTTTAAATGTAGCAGTACTGATTGCATGTACACCCAGTCCACCCTGTCAAATGCCTTTTCGGCATCAGTGCTTACCAGTGCTAAGGGTATACCTTGTGACTGTGTGAACTGGGTAGCATGCAACACTCTGAGGCAATTGTCTCTGCCCTCTCTTCCCTTTACAAAGCCTGCCTGCTTGAGATTTATCAAGTTGGGAATAGGGTCTTCTAGTCTTTTGGCGAGTAATTTGACTCACAGCTTAATGTCTAGGTTAATGAGGGAAATGGGCCTATAACTACCGCAGCTCTCTGGGTCTTTATTCTCCTTTGGGATCAATGTGATGTGCACCTCTTGAGCCTGTCTAGGGAGGGGGTTACCCAGGAGCAGGGAGTTGAAAAGTTTAGTTAGACGTGGCATTAAGGAGGAGCGAAAAGATTTGTAATATATAAGCGGAAGTCCATCAGGCCCTGGGCTTTTACCAGGAGGGGAGGAGTCCAAAAGGTCCTCTACCTTTGCATCAGTGACCGTAACCGTGATGGAGGTCCCATTTTCCTCATTTAGCATAGTAGATTCAACTTCCCAAGGAAGGAATCAATCCGGGCCTCCATATCTAATTTATTGGCTGAGAATTGTTGGTCTCTGAGGTTATAAAGGTGAGAGTAGATTTTTTGGAATTCTTTGGCGATGCCTGAGGTAGACGTGGCCTTAGAACCTGAGGGGATTTTAATTGAGTTAATATGGTTTTTTGCTTGTGCCTTCTTTATTAAAGCAGTCATGTATTTGCTCCCTTGGTTCCCCAGGGCATAAACTACTTGTTTGAAGTAAAGATGTTTTATGTTAAATTTCGATTCCAGGCATAGCTTTAATTCTTTCCTCAGGGATGGCAGCTTCTCAGGATTATCTTTGCTCAAGGCGAGTTTTGCTACATATTCAAGTTTAGCTAGTTGTGATAATTTTTCAGCAATTTCTTTTTGTTGCTGTTTTTGATCCTAGAACCCAAAGTGATCAGAAGGCCTCTCACATACGCCTTGTGGGTCTCCCAGACCACAGGTGTTGTTTGTCCATTAAAGGAATTTAACTGAAAAAACTCTTCTATGTGTTTTATAAGATGTGTTTTGTCCTCTTGCGAGTATAAAAGAGAAGCATTTAGTCACCATATCCACTCCCGAGGAGTGACCTGGAGAGGATGGAGGTCAACATGTAGAGGTGCGTGATCAGAGATTGTAATTGTGTTAATGCTGGCCTTCACCAAGGACGCCAGGAGATATGTGGAAATGAAAATGTAATCAAGTCTCTGAAAAGAGGAGTGGATTTGAGAAAAATAGGTATAGTCTTTAAAGGTGGGGGAAAGAAGGCACCAAGCGTCCATGACATTCAGCTCCTGTAAGCAGTGAATTAGTTTCTCAGGTTTCGCCTGCGAGATCTGGGAGTGACCCACTGATGAATCCAACAGGGGATTAAGAGTGACATTGAAGTCCCCTCCAAGCAGGATTGGGCCCACTGCAAAATGTTTGAGTGCGTCCAATTGGTTGACAAACCCGGAAGTCTGATTGGAGTTTGGGGCATACAGGTTAGCTAAAGTTATCTTCACATTGTTGATGATCAAAAAGAGGGACCTACCCTCTTCATCAGAGTGTTAGGAGTCACAGAAGAAAGTGATAGACTTATGGAATAAAATTGACACTCCCTTTGAGGCAGATGTGGGATGTGCACTGTGGAACCCCTGTGAAAATTGTCTTCCAGGTAAAGATAAACATCTACCCCTCTTAAAATGTGTCTCCTGTAAGAAAGCAATTTGGGTACTATACCTTTTCAGAAGGAGAGCGACGTTATGTCTCTTAGAAGGAGAATTAAGGCCCCTTGTTTGGAACAGCGCTGGAGCAAGAGGGCCACTAACAAGTGTGTGGAAAAAAAGCACAGATATTAGAAGGGATGCATACAATCGCGGACCAAGGCAGAACTATTGAGTACTCCTCAGGAATAGGAGGGAAGGAAAGGTAGAAGACAATGGGGGAAAGCACAAGGGGTGGGGGAGACAAGGGAGAAAACAAAACATCAAAAAAGATCAAATGAAGAGAAGTAAATAAAAGTCTGAGCAAAGCAGCCCAGGAAATATTTGCAGGGTCTCTTTAAAACCGAGAATGCCACCAAATTTGGTAGGGCGAAATAGCTAATCTGCGAAGGAGCAGACTAAGCTAACAGCACACTCTGCCTGGTCTGACAGGCTAGATCAAGGACCAGTAGAACTTTTTAAATGAGAACTTTCAAATAAACCTTATGGTTTGAGGGAAAAATATAGAAGCATAGGACTTATTCAACAGAATCGCAACTACTCCACCAAAGGAGCAGGGAAGTGTAGTCCTCCAAGAGCAGAAAGAGGAGATGCTGCTATCATCGGAGCTGCCACGATCGGGTACAAACAGCCAAAAATAAAGAAAAGTCCTGTATGACTAAGTGCTCCAAAGAATGGGATTCCCCTCAGGAGAGAACCACAATCCGTAACATAGTGATAAGTCATCAGGTGCCAATCCGAGCTCAGATTTAGCCCCCTGGTGCAGCTTCTTTACTCTTCTTTTTATTTCTCAGGGATTTGATGTTTCCCGCTAGCTGCCAAGCCTCCGGGATTGCCAGATTGGGTAAGTTTGGAAGCTCTGGAAGCAAGAGCAAGCAGGGAAGCTCTATTTGCTTGATATTCTGGAGCTGCCAGCAGGATTGTAAGTCCTCTGGTGTTCTGATATTCATTTTCCACCCTCTGACCGACTGCACACGAGCGGAAATTCGGCGGCGGGATTTCCCGCGGAATTTCCGCTGCTGGAAGCCTGCATAGGATTGCGTTAACAAACACAATCCTATGCAGACGGCCGCAGTTTGGCCGTGCGAAATCTCGCGCGGCAAACAAACCACGGCATGTTCTTTTTCTGTGCGGGACTCGCAGAGCCCCGCACAGAAACGTCACTCACCTGCCGCCAGCTCCGGTCTGCGCATGCGCCGGGTGCCTGGCAAACCGGCACATCAAACAGCCGGAGCAGCGGACGATGGTGAGTACGCGGACTCGGGTCGGGTCCCGCGGCAAGAATCCTCCCCGCCTGATCCAACTCACCCATCTGCAGGCGGCCTCTGTGAGAGATCCCCAGGCCAAAAGGGAAGAGCCAGGCGTATTTGATGTTATTGGCCCGCAAAAGTCTGCGTTTGGCCATCGTAAAAGGGGCTAAGTCTTGGAAAAATTGAAGGGGGGGCGTCGGCATACTTTAGATTTTTCTGATTTCTAGCTGCCCTCAAAATGGTTAAGGCATCTTGGAAGGAGAGAAGCTTGCACGCAATGTCTCTTGGTGGGTCTTTGGGTGCAGGCGGGGGTGTGAGCACTCTGTGAATGCGTTCAATTGAGACCGCGGATGCTCTCTCAGCTCCCTGCATGCTGGCAAAGATTTCCTTTGCTCTCTTGGGGAGGCAATCAACAGCCCAAGACTCAGGTAGCCCTTTGATGCAGATATTGTTGCATCTATTCCTATTCTAAGTCCTCCTGCATGATTAGGGCTCTATTCAGGTGGATATGCTGGTCTTTAAGGGCTTGCATCATCCCTATAGAATGTGTGGTGAGGGTGGCTGAAGATGACTCTAAATCTTCTACCCTGTGCCCCGTGAGTTTTAAGTTGTCCTTAATCTCTGCAAGATCAGACAGGACAGGGTGCAGGGCTTTCATCATGGAGATGGTCTCTCTGTTCTCCTCTTCAGAGGAGTTCCCCTCCTCCCCCTCCTTACTGTGTGTGGCAATGGAGTCTCTCATCGGTGTCATCTTAGGTGCAGCATGTTGAGAGCGGGTGCTCCGTTCTTTTAAATACTGCTGCATGTCGGCTTGTCCTCGATTATCCCGCGGGATTCCCTGATGTTCTATACCCTTCTCTCTTCCATTTTTCCTCATTTTTGGCAGAAAATAGCTGCTGAAAAGGTCCCAGAAAGAGCAGCACTGACAGAGCTCCGTGCTCAGATAACCATGAGGCTCAGCAGTCAGGCTCCAATAGTGATTTATCAATTTAAATCCTCTTTAACCAGCTCTGCACTTTCTCCTGTGTTAGGTATGTAATATTTAGCAGGTTGGGGTCGTTTTATTACCCTGCATGTCGTGTGACATTTCCTTTTCAATCGTTAATTCACTTGAAAAGAAACTATTTAATAGATTTGCCCTCCCCCCATCACTTTGGATGATCTCTCCTGTGAGAGAGAGTGCAATTCCTTTTACTGTTAATATAATTGAAGAATAGTTTAGGGTTGTTTTTGCTCTCTTTGGCGATCAGTCTTTCTTCCTCCTCCTCAGCAATATTGATCTTTTCTTTACATATTTAGTTTTTTTCCCTGTATGATTTTAGCACTTCTTCACTGCCTTCTTGTTTTAGTAGTTTTTTTATTTTATTTATTACTACCCTTAAAGTCTTGTCGAGCCACATTGGTTTCCTTCTACTTGTAGTTCTTTTATTTTTAAGGATATGACCTGCTCACATGAGGTGATTAGGATGTTTTTAAACTTCTTCTATTTGTCGTCTGTACAGTTATTTTTGAGGATGTGGTCCCAATTAATGTTACTGATAGTAGCTCTGAGCTGATCCCGTTATCACATATTGTATCTGGATAATTAAAGTCCCCTATAATAATTACTTTGTTGTGGTTTGACACCTCTTCTTTCTGCTTTAATAGTAAGGTTTCAGTTTCTTCTGTTGTTTTGGTGGCCTATAGAAAACCCCTATCAGGAGTTTTTTTTCTCCAAGTATTTCTACCCACAGAGATTCCACATATTTATCTCCTACACCTATATCCGCCCGTAGCCTCGGCATTTAGAAGGATTAAACATACATATCCCTCCCACTTTCTGGTTTCCACGATCCCCTCATGAAGAGATTGTAACCTTGTAAATTTACAGCCCAATCGCACTTATCATCATGTTTCCGTTATTCCAACTATATTGTAGTTTTCATCAGTCATTCTCGCTTCAAGCTCAGCCACTTTACTGATCAGAATTTTCGTTGCCATACAATTTATATGGGTATTTTTGTTCTTTATATTCCTTTTGGTACTAATGGTACTATTGGCTGTTCTGTCAGTTCCAACTGTACTAAACCTACCCCCTGCTCAACCCCCATTCGCTTTACTTAGTCCCAGGTCACTAAAAACACTAAATATCCCCTTGTTTCTCGTTTTTGCCCTCATCCGTCCCTAGTTTAAACAATTCTCCAGCCTTCTAACCATCTTCTCCCCCAACACAGCTGCACCCTCCCTACGGTAGATCCTGTAGTCAACAGCAAAGTCAGCCCAGTTCTCCAGAAACCCGAACTTCTCCTTCTTACACCAACTCCGGAGCCACTTGTTTACCTCACTAAGATACTGCTGCCTTTCTAGTGTGTCTTTAGGTGCATATAGTATTTCCTAGAAAACTACCTTGGAGGTCTTTGCCCTAAGCTTGGACCCTTAAGTCCCTGAAATCGTTTTTGAGGACCATCTATTGACTTGTAATTTGTTCATTGGTGCAAATGTGCACCATGACCACTGGATCCTCACCAGCCCCTCGCAGTAATCTGTCAATCCAATCCGCGGTTTGTAGAACTTGAGTGCCTGGAATACAACACACCGTTTGACTATCTTGATCTTTGTGGCAGCTTGGGCTATCTGTCCCACTAAGAATTGAGTTCCCCACCACTAGGATTTGTTTAGCGTGCCATACGCTCCCTGTCCCCTTCTCACTGGAACAGTCATCTCCCTGGTGTTCAGAGGGTATGTCATGCTGCAGCAGTGCTGGCTCAGTAATGGCATCCCCTCATCTGCCAACTTTGCAAACTTGTTGGGTTGTGCCAGTTCAGAACTAGCCACCCTGTTTCTCTCTACCCTTTCTGTCACCCAGCTAGCTGCCTGCTACCGCTGCTCTTCCGTGCTAACATCCGCCCCCGCCTCTACCTCAGCGAGTGCCTGCTCAGTGAGCAACAAACTCTTTTCCATGATGCCAATGGATCTCAGTGTTGCCATTTGCTCATTTAGATCCAGAATTTGGACTTCCAAATGTGCAACAAGCATGCATCTTGCGCAACAATATGCACCCTTGTTTAAGGACCACATACATTGCACAAGTAACACACTGGATGGCATTGTCAGGCATGGAGCTCATCCTAATGGGGATCTACAATTTACTTACAGTATGTAAGTAGAAAAGATTGATTAGAACACGCCTCCGCCCCTATGAAACCGCTCACACTCCTCCGCCCGTGCGCAACCGCTCACGCTCCTCCCCCCGTGCGCAACCGCTCACACTTCTCCGCCCGTGACCCAAGTGCTCACACTCCTCCGCCCGTGCGCACCTGCTCATAATCCTCCGCCCGTGCGCAACCGCTCACACTCCTCCGCCCATGTGCAACTGCTCACACTTTTTTTATTTACGCTCACACACCTATTTACTTTTGCTCAATCACCCAATCCTGCTTCACTTACACCTTATGCACAGACAAATACACTGTTTTTTTTCACTTACACACTCACACTCTAATGCCCACTCACTTAGTCACAGACACACACTATCACATGCACTTAGATGCACAAAAAATACTTATCTGCTCCTGTCAGCAGCTCCGATTACCTCACCTGCAGTCTCACCATCAGCGGCCGCGCTCTCTATCCTCCTGCCACTCTGGGTCCAGGACCTGCTCCCCTGCTTTTGCCCGCTGATCCTTCAGTGGGAAATTCTCTAGTGGCTTCCTTGGTCTCTTGGCAGCTCATGTGCCACTCCATTGTTCCCTTGCGCCCTGCTCCCGGTGGCCATCTAACGTTTGATGCTCGCCATTGCCCTCATCCACTCTCCGATCGATAATTGCAACTTGCTGATCGGCCTCCCCTGCACCAGTCTCTCCCCTCTCCAATCCATCCTGAATGCAGCAGCCAGGTTCATCTTCCTGTCCTGTTTTTTTCCACTGTATGATTTTAGCGCTTCTTTGCTGCCTTTTTGTTTTAGTAATTTAAACACTTTATTTTTTTGTTTACAACCCCCTTAAAGTGTTGTTGAGCCACATTGGTTTCCTTTTACTTGTAGTTCATTTATTTTTGAGGGGTATGAAGTGCTCACACGAGGTAATTATGAAATTTTTAAACTTCTCCCATTTGTTGCCTGTACAGTTATTTTTGAGGACGTTGTCCATATTAATATTACCAATAGTAGTTCTGAGCTTATCAAATTTTGCTTTACTAAAGTTTCATTTTTTTTCTTGCTCCCTTATTGAATGACAGCTGGAGATTTATTATATTGTGGTCACTATTTCTTAAGTGTGTCCCTTGACCTGCACCCCTGTGATTCTGTCTGGTTTGTTAGTTAATAATAAGTCCAGAGTCGCCCTCCTTCTAGTTGGGTAAGGTAGTTGTCTTCAATTGTTCTAAAGAACGTATCCTCCATAATAATTACTTAATTGCAGTTTGACATCTCTTCTATTTGTCCTAATAATAAGTTTCTTTTTCTTCTGTTATTTTAAGTGGCCTATAGAAAACCACTACCAGGACTTTGTTAGTTTTTCCTGCCTGTATTTCTACCCACAGAGATTGCACATGTTCATCTCCTACAACTATATATTCTCCTAGCCTTGGCATTAAGAACAATTTAACATACAGACACACCCCTCCCCTTTTCTGATTCTCATAGTCTCTTTTAAACTGTTACAGCCCTATAAACTCATTGCCCAATTCCATTTATCATCAACCATGTTCCATTATTCACACTACATCGTAAGTTTCATCAGGCATTCTCACTTTAAGCTCACCCACTTTATTGATCAGACTTCTTGCATTCGGTATCATACAATTTATATGGTTGTTGTTCTTTATATTTATTGTGCTACTTATGTACTAAAAGCTGTTCTATTAGTTCTAACTCTACTAACCTCACCCCCTGCTCGACTCCCATTCCCATGATTTGTGCCCTGGTCCCTATCTACACTATCTGCCCCCTTTTCTCTTTTTGCTCTCCCCCAGTTCCTAGTTTACACACTTCTCCAGCCTTCTAGCCATCTTCTTCCCCAGCATAGCTGCTTCATCTCCATTGAGATGCAGTCCATCCCTATGGTGGAGCATTTAGCCAGCAAAAAGTCAGCCCAGTTCTCCCAGAACCCAAAAACCATCCTTTCTACACCAACTCTGGAGCCACTTGTTTACCTTTCTAAGATACTGCTGCCTTATTACTGTGGCTTGTGATACAGGTAATATTTCTGAAAAAACTACCTTGGGGGTCCTCGCCCTAAGCTTGGATCATTGGTAGTAATCTGTCAACCCAATCAGCGATGTGTAGAACTCGAGCTCCAGGAAGACAACACACACAAATATTTTGCTGCAGCGGTGCTGGCTCTGTAATGGCATCCCCTCATCTGCCAACTTTGCAAATTTATTGGGTGTGCCAGTTCAGGACTAGCCTCCCTGGTTCTTTTCACTTTACCCCTAACTGACACCCAACTCGCTGCCTGCTCCGTCTGCTCTCCTGAACTATTGTCCACCTACACCTTTAACCCAATGAGTTCCTGCTCAGTGAGTAGTAAACTCCTTTCCATGTTGTCAATGGACCTCAGTGTTGCCAGTCACTCATTTAGAACCAGGATTTGGGCTATCAAATGTGCGACATGCCTGAATCTTGCACAACAGCATGCATCGGCTGATCAAGGACTGCATATATTGCACAAGTAGCACACTGGATGGCATTGTTACGCATGGAACACATCCTAATGCCCATCTACAATTGACTTGTGAAAGTAGGGAAGATTGACTAGATCACACTCCAAATGCACCTCAACCGCTCACACTCCCTTTTTTTAATGATAAGTGTAGAGGTGATATTACTTCCCTCCAGTCTAGGGAGAAAGTTTGTACCTGGGAAAGCAGGTACAATGGGCTGAAAGGGGACAAGAAAAAGACGAAGATCAAAATACTGTACCATGAGGTGGCTCTTCCAAGTATTTTTCTACACCTTTCCTCAAGAAAAACAGATGGCATAAAGCTGTGGATTCAAAGGTGGAATAATAATGCTTATCACTATGATAAGTATGAAGTTTACCATAGACTATGCATACGATCAACATTGAATGGTAGTAGCTTGATACTGAAGGAAAGAGAATGAAAGGCATCTCTAACGCTTGTTGTAGGTGTGAACTACACATTTGAAATAATTTTCCAATGGGGTTAAGGTAAAAAAAATATGGGGCAGATTAACTATTGAAAATGCGCTAGCTTTCTGGTGCAAATTATACCACAAAAATATTTAACATGCTTTGCATCTAGAGATGAGCAAGCACCAAAATGCTCGGGCGCTCGTTACTCGAGCAAAACTATTTGTAATGCTTGAGAGCTCGTTTCGAGTAACGAACTCCATTGAAGTCAATAGGGGACTCGAGCATTTTTCAAGCTGACCCATGCTCTGCAAAGGGGAGGGTGTGTGATTCACCTGAAAACATCAGAAAGTTATGGAAACACCACAGAAATGGATAGGGAACAGCACAGGCAGCATGCATGGATGCATCTGAGGCTACCAGGTCGCACTATTAAGCCAAATTGTGGGCAAGAGCCTGGTGGACATCGCCCAAACAATTTAGTTGGGCGACAGACCATAATCAGCAAGGCATATGCGCTGGCAGATCTTAGCTAAGCATCACATTAGGTGGAAAGAAGGCCAATCACTGCCTGCAGGTGACACCACTACCTCTTCCCGTGTTACATGCTGGCGTTGCTGTCTAATCCTCCCCAGGACGAAGGCACGAGCCTGCATCCACAGCATACTGAAATTTTTGCCAGCGCAACGTCCTGCTGTCACCATCCCAGATGGGGTAAGGTGCACCCCATCACCTGCACAGTAGTCCACAGCGTACTGAAATGTTTCCCAGCGCAGTGTTTAGCTGTCTTCATGCCACACGATCGCATGATAGCCACATCACCCTCATGTCTATTTATAAGTGTGTATTGGATAAGGAGAAACAGGAGACACACACTGCAGAGGGTTGGCAGGGCCTGGCAGCGACCCTCTTTGAAATTGTGGGGGATAGCTCACAATGCTGATGAGAATTGCTGATAGTTAACATAAGATCTTAATTCCAATCCCATGCCACCTCCGTCACAAAATTTCATGAGCGACAAACGTGGACCTAAAGGGGACTCAGATGCCTGTACTTCTACACATCTCCATAATTCAACAACCCATTCTAAAACAAAAGATTTTTATACCCAGAGTGCAGGTGATCCCCTGAAAGATTTGTTTACCAAGAGTATAGGTGAACCCTTAAAAAGATTTATTTATTAAGAGTGTAGTTGAACCCCTGAAAGATTTGTTTATCATGAGTGCAGGTGAAACCCTGAAATATTTGTTTACGAAGAGTATAGGTGCACCCTTGAAAGATTTGTTTACCAAGAGTGCAGGTAAAGACCTGAAAGTTTTTTTGAGCAACAGCTCATACTTGCTTAATGGGATTCAGATGGCTGTCCACCGACAGGTAAGCTACCGCCTGTCGCAGCCCCTGCCTCTCCCCGAGAGGCTTTTTAATTAGTGCCCCAGGGAAAGACACCATGTATTATGAAGAAATTAGAGTGGCCAAACCAGGACAATTCATTCTGCCTCGGTATCAGATAGCTGACACTGCTCTGGGATACATTTGTGGCGTATGAAGCTGGATCCAGCACGTTTGCTGAACTCTAGTGGTGAACCTCTTCAAAATTGGGGGTGAGAACCTGGAGGCGGCCCTCAGAAAAAAATTGTTTTGACAGAGCCTGGAGGCAGCCCTTCGAAAAAAATGGTTTTTACAGCGCCTTTTGGCCCACTGAAAGGTTGGGTGTTCCGCGTGCTGACATGCTGGTTTAGGAGGAGGACGAGGAGGATCAGAGAAGGATAGACCAAGCTACTTCTACCCTTTTTTGGGGTGATAGAGGGTGCATGATTCTCCAATTCCAGCTTAAATATACTTTATGTTAAGCTTCTTTATGTTAAGCTGCTTTCCACCAGTGGAGAAGAGGAGTCTGGGGAAATCCAGGATTTGTTCATCTTAATAAGTGTAAGCCTGTCGGCGCTGTCAGTTGACAGGCGGGTACACTTATTCGTGATAATCCCCCAGCAGCACTAAACACCTTCTCTGATAACACGCCAGCGGCAGAGCAGGTCAGCACCTCCAAGGCATACAGCGCAAGTTTGTGTCACGTGTCCAGCTTTGACAGTGAATAGTTGTATGGAGCAGAGGGATCACGGAGGACGTTGGCCAAAAATAGACAGTGTAAAATGAGTACAGTCTTGTTATATAGTGTGGATCAACAGGACACACACTTTGGCCTATTATGCAAATGCTTTCAGCCAAAAACAATTTAACATAACTTACTAAACATTTGTGTCATCAGACCAGCTCTATTATGGTGTAATGGCCTTGTGCAAACAAGATGTACACTGAGAGTGAACATGTAGGAGCATGGGCACTGCCATGACAGGGGAAGAAGGAAATAAAAAGGAAAAGGATGTATTTGATTTTTGCTGTGCGTTTTAACACCAGGCTAGTACCTTCCTCAGGACAATCCCACTGCCCCAAGCAGCAGCTGACATTTTCATCTGATTTTACCTTGTAGTTTGCTGTATCTGGATTATATACACAGCAAATGAGCAAAGTTCTTGTATTTATGTGCTAACTTTTTAGGTACCATAAATTATGCTATGGGTACCATGTGCCATCTAGTACCATGGGTACCATGTGTCATCTAGTTTAGTTGTCTGCATAGGAATGAATGGCTTCCAGATGTCATATTGTGGGCAGTTTTAGAAGACAATTATTTACAGTACATTCTGCTGTATAAGTGCTCAGGGAAGGGACTTGAGAACAGTTCCTGTGAGTATGCCTGTTCTGAATCTCTTTCCCTGGAGTGACCAGGGTTTGAGGAAGGGAGATCAGTGTGAGGATTCACAGGTCCAGTCCCTTGGCTAGCGTCAGTGGACTGTGCGGAAGACTGGGTGGTGGATAAATTACTGGACACGTTGTCGGCTATCCAAATCATCACCTGATCGCATTGTTGTGGATTTAATAATCGTGTACCACGTGGACCTGCAAAGTGTAAGATGAAGCTATGGAGCATAGATACAGGCACTGTTTCACCCAGCCCAGGACCTCATTCGGATGCCCACATCCACGTCCTCATCCTCAACCCTTACCCCTAGTGTTGATCATGTTGTATAATGCACTGCGTCAAAATGCTAAGCAAACTGCGAGGTATTTTGCGTATGCTTTAAAACTAAAAATAGACAGTGTAAAATGCATACAGTCTTGTTATATAGTGTTGATCTACAGAACACACACTTGGGCCTATTTCTATATAGTCTGTGTACACCAGTAACAATATACTGTATACAACCAGTAACAGTATGCAGTATACAGCCGGGATGCTTGTGAATGCTTTGTGCGCACTACTGGTCCCAGGAAGCCAAATTGATGCTGCACAAAAGTTGAGTTGTAGTCCTAAAAAGGACTGCTGAGTTCTTTGAAAATGGATCCCTGCCTAAACGCTCCTTCTAACCTACAATACCGCTCTCCTTCATTTACAGCAGCTCTGTCCCTCAGCTACTCCAGCCTCCGTGTGAGGCGAGCATCAGATTACCTGAGTTTTTTTGATCCTAGGTCACCTGATCTGGCCAGCCCCTCACTGCTCTTGATGGGCACATGGTTGGCACATCATAGTAGGAGGTGGCAAAGCCTTCCCTGCATGTTTATTGGCTAAAAAAAAGCCACTAAACATGTGGGGAGGAGAGGGTGAAATTTTCTCGAACACCGCGTGGAGCTCGCTCGAGTTACGAGTACTTTCGAGTATGCTAATGCTCCAACGAGCATCAAGCTCGGATGAGCATGCTCGCTCATCTCTATTTACATCACATTTATGATAGTTTTAGACATTTTAGGGCACTTTTGTGCAGCATCAACAAGGCCTCACAGGAAAAGGCATGGCTATGCAAAGAAGGGGCATGCCCTAAGTGTGACATTGTGTGCTAATAATCACATCACAATTATTGCACTAAATATGGTGTAAACTAAGCCAATAGGTGGTATAAATGTACAATAACTACAAGCTTATCAGAAAAAATACTCCGCAACAGCTCCACATGAATACAGAACCATGTAAAGGATAGATATACCAATCGGGTGTTCCTCACCGGATGATTTCACACCAAAATCCCAATATGTTTTGCTTACAATACAGTCCCACATCTGTGGTGACTCTGCAGCAGTACAATCTACAGGTCTACAAGTATCCAGACAAGCAGCCACCTCCAAGCAGGACAGACTAACAGCATTTTCATACAGGAAAAAACAACAAAAAGGGGAGCCATAAAGGCACTTGGTTGGAATATAATGTATAATAATGATTTGTCAGTAAGAACAATTGAAAAATTAATTCCCTTACACCTGTGAGTGGAGAGGAAAAGTACAAATCCTCACATCCTCTCTCTGAAAAAAACAGCCTTATAGGGAGTTGTCCAAACTTTTATTCCATAACCATAGAACATAACTCCAGCTCAACGTGTTTTGGAAATATTCATCACTAATCCCCTTTATTAGTAGTAAGATAAAACGTTAAACCACAAGCACATAAACAGTAATCCAGTATGCTAAATAAAATGCATCTCACTGCCTTGTGGGAGCCTGGAATAGTCTATAAGGCCTTAGTCAGACGGGCGTTTTTTCGCGCGATTTGTGGATCGCATGACAGATGCACATCCGCAAATCGCGTGACCGGTGCCCGAAAATCTGCTCCTAGCCGCGTTTCATTAGAAACGGGCCGGAGCTGTCCAGCGCATTGCATTCAATGGAGCCGGCAATACAGCCGGCTCCATTGAAAGCAATGCGCTGCGGGCGAGTGTGGGATGAATTGTCGGGAAGGGCTTAAATATATAAGCCCTTCCCTGCAATTCATCCAGAAATGTGTTAAAATAAAAAAATATATATATTTCCGTGCGGCCGGCCTGCAGTGGGTGTGAAGGGGGTGTGAGTCAGACCTGCCCCCTGATTGGCTCAGCCTGAGCCAATCAGAGGCAGGTCTCACTCACACCCATTCATGAATTCATGAGAGGGTGATGAGAGGGCTCGGGCTTCTCCTTTCTTTCCGCAGATGTTAGGACATTAATTTCTCTAATTACTTTTGCTGACATTCATTGTTATGTATTCAAACTAAGTGCCTAATAGAGATAAGCGAACCTACTCGGCCACGCCCCTTTTTTGCACGAGCACCGCCATTTTCGACTACTTCCGTACTCGGGCGAAAAGATTCGGGGGCACCGTGGGTGAGTGGGGGGTTGCAGCGGGGAGTGGGGGGGGAGAGGGAGAGAGAGAGGGCTCCCCCCTGTTCCCCGCTGCTACCCCCACTCCGCCATGCCTCCCCCCGCCCCCCGGCGCCCCCCGAATCTTTTCACCTGAGTACGGAAGTACTCGAAAATCGCGGTGCTCGATCGAGTAATTACTCGAAAAGAGTAGGTTCGCTCATCTCTAGTGCCTAACCATGCTCCTTCTAAAAAAGAAATGTGCCATATATTTGTAATTCATTAAATTAAACTAATTTCAACTGCGACTTTGCTTTGTTACAGTGATAAATCTGAGGGACCAATTCAAGGATTTGCTTACTGTCTGTTTTTAACTAGACTTGTAACCATAACATCTACACCTAGAGGAAAGAAGGCTTCAGCATCCTCATAGACAGGGATTCTCCACTGTAGGATCAGTGAGACTGTGGAACTCCCTGCTACTATATTGCAATGGTTAAGTCATTGAACAAGTTCAAGAGGAGCCTGGAGCCTGAATTTTAGAGATGGATCGGTGATCCAGGTATCTATTTACAAGATATATGTACTAGATTACTGATAATGAATAGCTGATCAAGGAATTTATTCTGATTGCCATTATTGGATACAAGAAGACATTTTTCCTTAATGTATGGTATTTTAGCATCTGACTAGAGATGAGCGAGCGTACTCGCTACGGCAAATTACTCGAGTGAGTATTGCCTTTTGCGAGTACCTGTCTGCTCGTCTCAAAAGTTTCGGGGACCGGTGGGGGTGAGCGGTGAGTTGCGGGAGTGAGCAGGGGGAGCGGGAGGGGGGGGGAGAATTAGAGAGTGATCACCCCCCATTCCTCCCCGCTCTCCCCCGCTGCACCCCGCCCCCCTCCGGCACCCAAATCTTTTGAGACGAGCGGGCAGGTACTCGCTCGAGTAATTTGCCTTAGCGAGTATGCTCGCTCATCTCTACATCTGACTCATGGGAGTTTTTTCCATCCTCTGGATCAATACTCTAGGATTATAAATTGATGGATCTGTGAGGTTTTTTTTTCAACCTTATCAAGAGTCGCTCATGTCAGACAAATATGATCAGTTTCTATGATGAAGTAAGCTCTAGGCTGGACCTGGGAGAATCTATTGATCCCGTATATCTGGACTTCTCTAAAGCATTTGACACCGTGCCTCATAATAGGCTAATATACAAAATGAGGCAGCTCGGATTGGGTGAAAACGTGTGTAATTGGGTAAAAAAGTGTCTCAATGATAGAAAGCAGAGAGTGGTAATAAATGGTTCATATTCTGATTGGGCCACCGTCGCTAGCGGGGTGCCACAGGGTTCAGTATTGGACCCCATTTTGTTCAATATATTTATCTACGACCTGATAGAGGGACTGCACAATAAAATATCAATATTTGCAGATGACACAAAATTATACAATATAATTAATGCAATGGAGGACAATGTGCGGCTACAAACGGACCTAGATAAGCTGGGGGCTTGGGCAGAAAAATGGCAAATGAAGTTCAATGTTGATAAAGGTAAGGTTATGCACATGGGCAGCAAAAATGGATGTTACCAATATACACTTAATGGGGCACTGCTAGGGAAAAGTGATATGGAAAAAGACCTGGGGGTATTAGTGGATTGTAGACTAAACTGGAGTAACCAATGCCAGTCAGCTGCTGCAAAAGCTAATAAAGTTTTGGGATGCATTAAAAGAGGTATAGGGGCGAAGGACGAGAACATTATCCTTCCATTATATAAGGCACTTGTCAGGCCTCACATGGAATACATTGTGCAGTTGTGGTCACCGGTGCTCAGGAAAGACGTTACGGTATTGGAGGGGGTTCAAAGAAGAGCGACTAAGCTAGTATATGGAATGACGGGACTAGAATACCCAGAGAGGCTATTAAAATTGGGACTATTTACTCTAGAAAAAAGAAGGGTAAGGGGTGACCAAACAACCATGTATAAGTACATGAGGGGACAATACAAGGATCTCTCCCAGGATCTGTTTATACCCAGGATTGCAACGGTAACAAAAGGGCATCCGCTACGATAAGAAGAATGCAGGTTTCATCACCAACATAGAAAAGGGTTCTTTACTGTTAGAGCAGTTAGACTGTGGAACTCTCTGCCTGAGGACGTAGTGATGGCAAAATCCATAGAGGAGTTTAAAAGGGGACTTGATGTCTTTCTGGAGAGGAAGGATATTATAGGCTATTAATCGAAGGTTATTTGTTAATCCAGGTATACAGGCAGGTAGGAACTATTAGGGGTTGATCCAGAGAACAGTCTGATTGCTATTAGGGAGTCGAGAAGAATTTTTTTCCCCAAAAGGGCTAATTGGCTTCTGCTCTTGGGGTTTTTTGCCTTCCTCTGGATCAACAAAACAGGAGGCTAAACAGGCTGGACTAGATGGACATTGTCTTCATTCAGCCTTACGTACTATGTTACTATGTAATTAGGTAACTGTGTTATTATAAGAACGTGACTTACTCTGAACACATTATAGGTTCGTGAAAAGTATTTTCATCTTCCATAGTCTTTGCATTTGTATGTGAAGTCAACAATCCACCAATAATGATGTCTCCATTCTGATAAAATTTTTGAATATCGGCACTTGTTTCTTTGATGCTGAGAGTACAGACTGAGTGTGACCCATCAGATATGGTCAGAGTCATCAACAAGATCATAACATAAAGTATAACATTCCGGAAGTGAGAAGAAACTCCATTACGGATCATACACATAGTATATGATTGATGAAGAAAGACCACTAAGTAACACACGAGGACCGAGAAAACAGCATACATCATCAGCTGCATTATATAGACCAGGCCATATGCTACAGGACAATGGAATATATATATATACATGGTTAGATATAGCCTGGTGTAATGACATATCACTCTGCATCTACTCCTAGATGATTGTGGCCTGAACTCTTCTTAAGTATAACTGCAGAGTAAGATCATTTATAACCTCTCTGTAGAAATAAACAGAAATGATGATTTAATAATGATAACCTTTAGTTATATAGTGCTAACATATTTCACAGCTCTATACATTATATAGGGTACATGTATAGAAAATCAAATATCACAGAGCAACCAAATAAGTATTCAAACAGCAGCGATGGTCCTGCTCACTAGAATTGGGATGACAGGAGAGGTAGAAGTGATTGTTTTATATTATGGTTCCATTATGCGTTGCACTAAAAAAGGCATAAAACATAAAGCTACATGAGCCAGTTAAAAGCCAATATCAATGTACACTCTTTATAGAACTTGTGTAGAGCTTGTTGACCACTAGATGTAAAAAAGAGATTTTACCCTGTTAACAGAGTTGGAGAGAGGGCCCATTATTGGAATGCAAGAAGCTGGATGGTCACATCAACAAATTGTCCACTACCTGGGCCAGAGGCGTAACTTGAAGCTCCCGGGCCCTGATGCAAAACTTGTAACAGGGCCCCCAACTATAATGCTTTACTTATAGTACTGGGTTCCCTATATAGAGAAGAGAGGCCTTATGGGCCCCCCTAAGGCTCCTGGGCCCCGATGCAACCGCATCCCCTGCATCCTCTATAGTTACGCCCCTGACCTGGGCCGTTCTGACCAGACTGTTATGATCTAGAAGCTCAGTTACAAAACATGTGGACTGATATGGGGTCAGGTCTCCACAATAAATGGTCCTTTTGCTCTGATATTGTAATCACTCACTTATATCAACCTTACAATCACACAGAAAGTTTCAATAGATTCTGAAAATTCATTTTAGGTGCTTGATTTTTCTCTTTACAATGGGAGCATGCACTGATATGAGTTGCATCAGGCCAGGCTCACACAACCATAAGTAAACAAAAGGCTATGGGGGTTACACAGCTTTTTAGGGCTAAAACACACTGCTGTGGGCGAGACAATGCTCGTCAGTATGCAGCATATATTTTGATTTTAAACCCCCCCCCCCCCCATACACCACATAAGAAATTATATTAACCTTTTTAACAATGATAAATGATATTTATTACTTATATTTTACACATAAGCTTTAAGACAGCCGTTACATTGTATGGTAAAGGACGAGAAGGAGAAAAAAGGGAGAAAAACAAACAAAAAAAAGCCACACCCAACTCCATAAACATATAGCCATAGTCCCTGGGGCTCTGCAACACTGGAAGAATGATGGTGCATATGCACAGAAGCCAAGAAGCGGCAGAGATTTCAAAATCTAGCCGAGAGCCAGGAGATGTCACCAGCAAGGGGGAGCAGGGTTGTAGGATGATCGGCCCCCAGTCATGTGATTGCTGTTATCCAATGGAGAATGATGATCACATTTATTTAAAAAGGTATAATAAAGTTAGAAAGGTAAAATTTTATCTCCCCTTACAGATGTGATTGGTGAGGGGAGATGAAACTTCTTATTGGGGGCCTTTGGATTTGTTCCCCAACATGATCATCCTCCACAGACCTTCCTCGTCAAAATGGCAGATGCATGCACAGAAGCCGGGGAGGGCCTGGGAAATTTAAAATCTCCTTGCTCCCAGCTACCAAAGGTAGCCAAGAGCCTGTAACAGTAATCAGAGCATTGGTGAGCGGTCCCTGGTCACATGATTGGTGATATCCAATGAATAATGGTGATCACGTAAAAGTTTAAAAAAGCATAAAAAGTTTAAGTTTCAGCCCTCCTCACCGATTTGATTGGGGAAGAGGGATAAAGTTTTTTACTGGAGTTTTTTACTACAGATTTGTCCCCTGATGGGATCATTCTCCACATACCTACCCGGTTTCTGCACATATGCCCACTGACAAAATGGCGGATGCATGTGCAGAAGTAGGGGAGGGCCCAGGAAATTTCAAATCACCTTGCTCCTAGCTACCAAAAAAAAAGTGTTGGGTTTGCAGCAACCATGGAAAGAGGAGAGATTAGTGGTTTTATTGCCACATGTGCCCATCCTAACCAGACCTTTGTAATTATCCCTGTTTTGAGAAATACCACACAGTTTTACTTTACTAATTTTAAGATTTAGAAAAATAGGGGAGGTGGGGGGAGATTCTTTTTAGGGAATCAATTTAGTTTTTTTTTGTTTTTTTTCTTCAGCAGTGGGGCTTGGAATTTATTCAGTTGTTCCCTGAAAGCCTAGGGGGGTTTCCTCTATTACAGTCCTGGCCATGCATCCAGTAAGCAGATAGGGGCTACAATAGGTATGTTTCACAGGATAAACAGGGGTATCCTTTTTTGGGGTGAAATTCTTCACTCATATGTGCGTGTTGTACAAAAAAAAAATAATTTTTTTAAGGCGTCTAGTTTTCAAAATGGGGTATTTTGTGGGGGTTCTCCATCTTTTAGGCAACTCAAGGGCTTTACAAGAGTCCAATGAGGCCTCCAACACCTTCAAGCAAAATTTATGTTCTGAAAGCCAACATTTCATTTCGGTTCTGAAAAGTTTTTTTTTTGTTTTGGGCCCCATGGTGCATAGAGATATACAATTAGGACCACAATGTGTATGTTTCTGAGCACAGGACAAACCGGGATATCTGTTTTAAGGTGCACAACCTCATTTTTATCTGCACTATAAAAAAGAAACCTGTATTTAAAATGACATATTTGCAAATATACAAAATTTTAATTTTTTTCCTGTAAATTACATCAACTCTTGAAAAAACTGTAGTCAAATTACTCATGACACCCCTCAGTAAATACATTAAGGTGTCATTTGTGGGGGTATCTTTTTTCGGACACTATGAGCCCTTGAAATCTTGGCTTGGTGTAGGAAAACAAAATGTTCCTCAAAACTTTAATAATCAATGTTAAATGGTTAAAAAACCAAATGTGTGTCCAGAATTAAGTAAACAGATGGAAATTAAAGATGAGCGAGCACCAAAATGCTCGGGTGCTTGTTGCTCGAGTTGAACTTTCCGCGATGCTCGAGAGTTCGTTTCGAGTAACGAACCTCATTGAAGTCAATGGGCGACTCGAGCATTTTTGTATATCACCCATGCACCGCTAAGGTTTTCATTTGTGAAAATCTGCAAAACCCAAAAAAGTGATGGAAACGACACAGAAACGGATAGGGCAGGTGAGTGGCAACATGCTTGGCTGCATCTCAGGTTCCCAGGTCCCACTATTAGTGGCAAGAGTGCCCCCCCCTAACAATTTTTACTTCAGACAAACCCTCATTAGCAAGGCACACCTTAGCTAAGCACCACACTACCTCCAACCAAGCACAAGCACTGCCTTCAGGACACACCGCTGCCTCTTCTCCTGGGTTACATGCTGCCCAACCCCCCCACACGACCCTGCGTCCGCAGCGCACACAAAAGTGTCCCTGTGCAGCCTTCAGCTGCCCTCATGCCACGCCACCCTCATGTCTATTTATAAGTGCGTCTGCCATGAGGAGGAACCGCAGGCACACACTGCAGAGGGTTGGCACGGCTAGGCAGCGACCCTCTTTGAAAGGGGCAGGGCGATAGCCCACAATGCTGGACAGAAGCAATGAGAAATCCAATCCTGTGCCACCTCTGTCAGGAGCTGCAAACATGGGCATAGCAATGGGGAATCCATGTGCCCACAAAGTATTCATTCTGTCAAGGTGTCACATAGCTCAATCGACACCGCAAGGGGTAAGCCATCTGCACTCTGCCCCCTACCCAAGTCAGTCAGTGTCTTTGTGCCAGACAGGTCAAACACCGCGATGGGAACTAAGTGGACACCAACAGCATAGGTGGGTCCTAGGCAACCCAAGACATGACCAATAATAAATCTGAGCGGCCAAACATGGCAGACTTGCACCGCGTCCACGACATAGGCTTGGCCCACAGCTTCAGCAATCGTGGGCCAAGAGCAGACTCCAATGCTAGCGTAGCTGTGCACATCTCATTAGCGCTGTATTCCTCCTGTAGTTTGTCCCAATACAGTGCCCCGGATAGTAGAGGTAATGTCAGATGAAATACAGGTTGGCTTCGGCCCACACTGCATGCCGCAGTCAGACTGGGGATTCTTATAAGTATACACAGGCAGGTACAACTCCCTAATTTGAAGTCCGTGTGGACCCACAGCATGGGTGGGTCCCTGGAAGCCACCGGCGGTACATAAATAAATCCCATTGCAGTGCTCTGCACAGCTGAGCTAACGTCACATTAAATACAGGTGGGCTTCGGCCCACACTGCATGCCCCAGTCAGACTGGGGTTTTTATAAGTAGACACAGGCAGGTACAACTCCCCTATGCGAAGTCCCTGTGGACCTACAACATGGGTGGGTCCCAGGAAGCCACCGGCGGTACACAAATAAATCCCATTGCAGTGCCCTGCACAGCTGAGCTAACAGCAGATAAAATACAGGTGGGCTTCGGCCCACACTGCATGCCCCAGTTAGACTGGGTTTTTTTATAAGTAGACACAGGCAGGTGCAACTCCCTAATGTGAAGTCCGCGTGGACCCACAGCATAATGGGGTCCCAGGAAGCCACGACAGTACATAAATAGATCTCATTGCAGTGCCCTGCACAGCTGAGGTAGCGTCAGGTAAAATACAGGTGGGCTTCGGCCCACACTGCATGCCCCAGTCAGACTGGGGTTTTTAATAAGTAGACACAGGCAGGTACAACTCTCCTATGTGAAGTCCCTGTGGACCCACAGCATGGGTAGCTCCCTGGAACCCACCGGCGGTACATAAATAAATCCCATGGCAGTGCCCTGCACAGCTGAGCTAATGTCAGATAAAATACAGGTGGGCTTCGGCCCACACTGCATGCCCCAGTTAGACTGTTTTTTTTTATAGGTAGACACAGGCAGGTACAACTCCCCTATGTGAAGTCCCTGTGGACCCACAGCAGGTGTGACTCCCTGGAAGCGACCGGCGGTACATAAATAAATCCCATTGCAGTGCCCTGCACAGCTGAGCTAACGTCACATTAAATACAGGTGGGCTTCGGCCCACACTGCATGCCCCAGTTAGACTGGGGTTTTTAATAAGTAGACACAGGCAGGTACAACTCTCCTATGTGAAGTCCCTGTGGACCCACAGCATGGGTAGCTCCCTGGAACCCACCGGCGGTACATAAATAAATCCCATGGCAGTGCCCTGCACAGCTGAGCTAATGTCAGATAAAATACAGGTGGGCTTCGGCCCACACTGCATGCCCCAGTTAGACTGTTTTTTTTTATAGGTAGACACAGGCAGGTACAACTCCCCTATGTGAAGTCCCTGTGGACCCACAGCAGGTGTGACTCCCTGGAAGCGACCGGCGGTACATAAATAAATCCCATTGCAGTGCCCTGCACAGCTGAGCTAACGTCACATTAAATACAGGTGGGCTTCGGCCCACACTGTGTTCCCCAGTTAGACTGGGGTTTTTATAAGTAGACACAGGCAGGTACAACTCCCTAATGGGAAATCCGTGTGGACCCACAGCATGGGTGGGTCCCAGGAAGCCACGGCGGTACATAAATAGATTCCATTGCAGTACCCTGTACAGCTGAGCTAATGTCAGATAAAATACAGGTGGGCTTCGGCCCACACTGCATGCCCCAGTCAGACCGGGGTTTTTATAAGTAGACACAGGCAGGTACAACTTCCCTATGTGAAGTCCCTGTGGACCGACAGCATGGGTGGTTCCCTGGAACCCACCGGCGGTACATAAATAAATCCCATTGCAGTGCCCTGGACAGCAGAGCTAATGTCAGATTAAATACAGCTAGTCAGTCTGGGTTATTTATTTTTGGGGACATGTACGTGGAACACCGCGATGGGAACACTTAGTGCACCAATAGTATGCACAGACCCCTGCAATACTCCTGTAGCAAAGGTGTTAAGGACCGCTAGGTCACATTAACCTTTCAAGTCTTGGGTTCCAAATCAATTCGTATCCGCTGCAGCACGGAGGCCAAGAACCACACAAGAGTCGGTTTCCAGTTCTCCTCAGATACGGAGAGAGAGCCACGGCAAGTATATAACTCGCTCTGCTTAAGGCGTACGTACTCTGAGCGTTTATTGACTGAGTATAATTCTAAATACAGGAAAGCAATACGTCATCATTAGTCATGGGGTTAGAAAAAACATCAAGAATTGTGCTTTGTTTAACTATCAGCGCAGTGAGAATAAATATGTGAAATGTCCTTCAAATGATTACTCCTCCCGGACGTTTTCCCATCCTCCCTTCTGGTGCTTGGATGATCGCAGCGTGTTATCAGCACGATTTGCTCCTTTCCCATAGCTCAGGAGTGGGGGAGTTTCTTTTGATAGCGACTGTACCAGGCAAATGTTCTCGGATGAATAGAAAAAAAACAAATCATTAGACAGTGCACCGAAAGCCATGCTCTGCAAGTTATCTCTGATTTAATTATTGTTTCACTACACACAAGCTTATTTACATCTTATAATGCTCCATTTTGTATCTAGCGGCCATTTTGAGACAGATTCTTTATTTTTTATGAGCCTGTACCTTCTCAAATCCCCCTAGAAACTGTCTTAAAATAAACAATACCTTATAACTTCTACTGGGTGGGGTAAGGTTCGCTTTCCCTATCTCTAATTTATTATCTATGCCCTACCTATCATTGTTGGTCAGCTGTCCAAGGGCTAATCCCTTCCCTGACAACTAATCCTAACTAACTAAACACGAAGACCTAGTAGACACAGAAGGGATCTATAACACACATGCTACTCTAGTCTAATGGCTGGGAGACTAGAGTGGTCACCCCTGCTTCTGCTGAGACAGATCCATAAGGGGACAAATCACTCTGTTGTATTATAGGCATATAGCCATCGCCTGGGGTCTCTATATCTACGTATACGGGGGCGACAGGTACCATCTGATCTGTAAGCTTAGCACAGGAGCGTTTTATGCAGGGCACAATACAGACAGAAAGTAGCAGGAGTATGATAAGAGTAACCAGAATCCCTATTCCTATCTGCATTAAGAATTGTTTCCATTGTCCGGTCCATACAAACCACTCATCCCAGGGGTTAGTTATCCCAGAATTACGCTTCAGCTCTTCTGACAATGTGGCCAATTTCTTTATTGCGATAGTCACTTTACCTGTGGGGCCTGTATTATCTGGAATATATGTACAGCAAGTTTTCACCAATCATTTTACAAACACCACCTTTCTCGGCTAGCATCATATCCAGAGCCATTCGGTTCTGGAAAGTCATGGTGGCTGTGGGGCCTAATTGATCAGCAAGCCCTTGAAGTGCATCTCTTGTATAGTCCACGAACCTTTGTTGGTTGTAATATATATACAAACATTCTTATTGATAGTTACTATTCCAAACAGGGACTCAAATCCGGCCTTAACTTGATCCCTGGCCTCAAACCCATCCGGCACCCCCCTTGGCACTTCGATTGCATCTATATATATATACACATGTGGATCAAACCTGCCACCTGGTTTTAGATTGTGACACTCGTCTGTAGGACCTGAGAGAGAAATAGAGACCACAGAATGCGTTATTGACAATTCCTTAGAGAGGCCTATGACAAAATTAACAAGAGAATCATTTCCCAAACTTGGCTACTGTGGCATGTATCCTCCGGAGAAAAAGAAAAACTAATGGAAGACACTCAATTCAAGATTTACCCATTTCCTTCATTGCCCATGGATCTACTTTCCCACTACTCCGTGGACGGTAGGGTGTGTGAAAAGCCTGGAATATACCCAAAGCAGACATGATGTATTGCATTATTTCACCTGTGACATTTGTACCTTTGTTAGACTCAATCACTTCCGCTACCCCATATCTGCGGATTACCTCATTCATGAGCTTCTGTACGGTTACCTGCTTATTTACTTTGGTAACAGGGTAGGTCTCCAACCTGAAAAGAAATCAACAACAAGCACATATTCATACTTCCCAACAAGTGGGAGCTGAATGTAGCCAATTTGCAATCCCTGAAATGGGTAGAGTGGTCTAGGCAAGCGTTATGTGGCAAATTTACTTCTGCCCTGTTGCTTACGGCAAAGATCATGCAAAATTGGACAAGTGATGATGCAGCAACTACAGGAAACCCAGGAGCCACTCATCCTTGTTCAAGCGTCGACATCATTGCTGCTTTGAACGGGGTGCTGGATGAGGCAAGCATCGCCACCATGCTGAAGGAGGTGCTAGAAGGCCTGGAGTACCTGCATAAGAACGGCCAGATCCTCAGGGATGTTAAGGCTGGAAACATCCTCCTGGGTGAAGACGGTTCCGTGCAGATCGCAGGTTTCGGCGTCAGTGCGTTTCTAGCCACAGGAGGCAACATTATCAGGAATAAAGTCAGAAAGACCCTTGTGGGCACGTCATGCCGGACGGCACCGGAGGCGACGGAGCAGGCCAGAGGACACGACCTCAAGGTGGACTTCTGGACCCCCGGTAGGTGTGTCTTTCCGTGCATTCGCTGGGCCATCATGGGGCACAGGGACCGTGGTGGGCAAGTTCTGTTGACTGTGCGCCATTCACCGTCCCATTTCTGCTGCTCCCCTATTTAGTCCATTTGTCTTTTTCTTCATTGCTGGCTTGTAACTGTAAAGTTTTTAGCATATCAAAGTCCAAGTTCATATCAAAGTAATTCAAAGTCCAAGGTTTATATCAAAGTCCAAAGTTATTGTTAAATTCTTATCTTCTTTTCTTCCACGGCTTAAGGGCCGCTGCCTTTGCTGTGTGATCTGTGATGGCGTTGCCTCTTGTTTCTCTGCTGTAGGAATTGGTGTGAGCTTTCCACTTTGTCACCGCTGCACCATTCTTAACAAGCTGTCTGCCCTTCCATGTTAGGCCGTAGTCATGAGCTATGCCAAATGCATACCGGGAGTCAGTGTAAATGTTTGCCGTCTTACCTTCTACCATTCCACACGCCTCAGTGAGGGCCTGTAACTCCGCTTCCTGTCCTGGGACATGCGGAGGCATTCTGCTTTTAGGACATCTTGTCGCGTGACCACTGCATATCCAGCGTGGAGTCGTCAATTACCTTGGTACCATCTACAAAAACAACTCAGAATATGCATTATTAACAAGGGCTTTCAGTTAACATTTATTATGGCCACCTGTTCTGGCAACATGATGGCTTCCATTAGTAAACTTACAGCTTTTCTATTCTTGATGGAGGAAACACAAAAGGCTTAGTGATACATTGAGGTAACTATTTGGGTCAGGAGTACATAAAAAAAAGTAAATCATCAACATATTACAAGAGGGTGGTGCCCTCGGGAATTGGCCAGGCGTCTAATATCAGCTTCATGCATTTGGTGAACTGGTTTGGGGCTATTCTGTGCCCCTCATGGCAGCACTGTCCAACAGTACTGCTTTCCTCTGAAAATAAATGCAAACAAATGCTGACAGTCTGGCTGGCCCTTTAAACTCTTTCTCTTTAACGGGGAACAAAAAGGGGTATTGGCTGGGAAGACACATTTCTTAAGGGCTTTAAATTAACGTAAAGAAGAGACAGTGTCTGCAATTGCATCTTCCTGGACATGTGCCAGGGGGTACTGACGGACCAAGGGGGCTAAGAGCTTGGTCCTCTGCGTACGTAAAAGTGAGGACGGGTAGAGGTGTCGCTTGGTCTGCTGCCATCCGACATAAGGTCGGGTGACTTTCAGACCCGGGGTGTATACGAGCCTCACCGGACAGGTGAAGTTTGATACAACCTCCCAAGGGTCCCGTCACGCAATTCTCAATATGCTTTCAGGACCTTCCAGCATAAGGAAGCGCGTGCGGTATCGTGACCCTTTAAACATTACCTCAAGCGGTTCAGTTTCTGCCAGCTGAATTGGCACTTCTGAAACCCCTTGCACCGATTACCGCTAGACAATCAGGCTGGTATTTTATTTCAAATAGATCATAACCTTATTGTAAAAAGGAAAAATAAAAAAATAAAAATGTAAAAATAGCTGACCTGCAATACCTAGATCACCTATATCTTCTCTCCCCCCCTTTGAACTAGGGTACTTAATTGGGAGAGTAACCGAGTTCAAGGTAGTAGCAACAGTGAGAAGAATGACAAGAGCACATTGTAGCTGGATTTGACGGGCCAGAAATAAGTGCTTGGGTTGCACTTGCATGTATACGCTCCGGATGTCATGGGGGGGGGGGGTTAGTTCAATACCAACTCCGAAGATTTGTTAACCATTGCCTGTACTGCTGCCACCGCACAAACACACGAGGGAGCTGCTTCAGAGGTGAGAGAGAAAAGAATAATTGAAAGACAGTCATAGAGTGGTTGCATAAGTAGGGAAACCGAGTGCATTCATGGTCGGCAGTATGAAACAAGGCCCAGAAAGGTGCGGGGTTTGGCAACGCATATAGGTACAGGTATGGCCGGGACAGCAGCCTTTTGTTCCTATGTCAGATGTCCAGTTCCTTGGCCTAAACAGTGACCCAGGAGAACAACCTTTATTTTGCAGGACTGGAGTTTGTCTTTAGAGGCTTTACAGACATTTTCTGCAAGAAAAATTAACAGTGAAATTGTGGCCTGTTGGCAGGCTTCCAGATCATCAGCACACAGCACCTACATCACACAGCGCCGACAGAACACAGCGCCTACATGCGGTAGGTGGCTGACTGACCCTTCAGCGTCTTTTCTGGACTGGAAAAAGAGGGGTGTTTGTTGGAGCAGTTAGTTTACAAAACTCTTCTGAACTGTCACCTGAGGTCTCAACCCGTACTGATCCATCTGGTGAGAATTTGATGGATGCAGATAAGGCCTGTAAGATATCAGTGCCAATAATAGAGACATGAATATTCTACAAACATCTATCCACATTGAAAATTTACAGTCTGCATATGCAGAAGGGGGGGGGGGGGGGGAGAAAAACTTGTATCCCCAGTCAATATCTGCATCACACATCTTACATTTATCATAGTCTGAACACGGGTCATTAACTCTCATCCATCCATGCGGTCAAGTCTGTCTCTCTCATTCAAATGCCTATGATTCACCACACACACAATGTTTGTGCCGTTACAGAGTTCAGGAAATTGTGGATACATTGCACTAGGATGCACACCGTTCACACCAGGAGATAACGCGTATGATGCAACTGTCCTCATCTTGCAAACAAATGCATTCAATCACTACCACCTCTCCCTGGAAACAGTCAAACTTTAACTGTCTGTAATACTAGAGATATACAACAGATTCCACAACACTAATATTTCCCATAAAAGGAACACACATCTATTATGCACACGTCCAACCAATTACAGAACTGACATTTACACAAAGAACTGCAAAAACAGTAAGATTCACTGGATTCATTACGGGTTCTATTCTGTTCAAGCAAACTTAATTATTGGCCTGTGTTCTCCATCTAACTCTCAAGGCCAAAGATTAGAGCGAAGAGAAAAACAAAGGGAAGGGGGGGGAAATTGGAGACAAGGGGGAGGACCTGCTCCGGACTAGCTGCAGCTTCTAATAGATCAAGCATTAACCCTCTATGTACTCCTATATATATATATATATATATATATATATATATATATATATATATATATATATATATATATATATATATATTATCACATATTGACTCTCCCCTTCCGACCTTTCTTCTCAGCAGTATCTGACTTATGAGGAATGGACAACACGTACAGCAATGACACCATGTTAGGACATTAAAAAATACAGGACAGACAGCACGGTGGTTAATTGTCACATAATTGTCTGCAGACTCTGCATGAACTTGCTTCATGTCATAGGGGGACACAGACTAGAGGATTCCCTTTCTCCTCCATTTTTCCCCCTTGCAAAGTGGAGAAGATTTTTCCAGCAACAATTACATTCATGGGAAATTTTAAGCACAGACCTACTTGGGATGGGGGTGCTAAACACAGACTGCAGAACAGATAATCGGGAGGAGGCTGTTTGCAGGCGGGATGAGGGGACTTGAATGTTTCTATGCAAAATTCAGAAAAGGCACTCGTTATTGCAGTTCAAAGAATTGGTATGCCGGGTAAAAACATACATAGATGGGAGGTCAGAGGCCAGCTCATTTCTGCTGCGCAGCTAAGATGACATCTGAGGGGTAACTGAAGGTATTGTTGCAACAGATGCTAAAATGGCCGCTGGGCTATGGCTGGCACTGAAATGGCCACCGAAGGCGTGGCCTGACTGGGCGATGGTGACGGGAGGGTCCAGGAATACTACATACTAGACACGTATCAAGATATATCGACTGGTATTGGCCCCAATAACAACACGGCCATCTAGGGGCAGGACAAAAGGGAGAAAAACATTGTCCATGACACGGCCGGGGCGGTGCCCTCAGATGGTGAAGAAGGGCTGCCTTCCTTTGTCTTCAACTCAAAGCATATGAATAATCGCCATCTTGAATCTGCAACTTTCTTACTTCAACTTTACGTTACTTACTGAAACATCTCTCTCTCTGCAAACTTGAGCAATCGTCTATTGACTGCAATTCCTTCATTATCAGCTAACACACTTTCCAAGCCTTGTCCGACAGCCCCCACCTTTGTAAAACGCCTGTCAGCTCTCTGTGAATATGAACTATTCCCTGCATTTAGACTCATAGATAAACACATATTCTTGGTTTTGAATTCCACACCTTGTGCACATCCAATGTGAAACATCATCAGTCTTATCAGAGCCCTCGTATGGAGGCGGTCTGACAGGCTTACGGTACTTGTAAGACTTTACATGTTCTTCAATCCATTCAACATCCTCATAACCTTCAGCTTTCAACTGTACAGAAACCTTATGCCACATTTCAGCGTCTTTCAATAAACCAGCATCATTCAGTGACCCTCTACACTTAATCAACATTTCTGACCACAAACCAGGTTGTAGCCTGCCACCAGACGGCATACCCACTATCTCACATAACTTCTTAACCTTCTTCACATACTCCTCTCCTCTACATGACACCAAGTGGACAGAATCCAGGAGACCCTGATCAGTAGTCTTCTTAAAGAACTTCAACATGTTTCTAATATCCGAGCCCTTTTTCCAATGGAGGTCTGACGCCCTATGCTCAATCACGTGATGTTCAAAGACTTTCACGTCTGATGCCCTATGCTCAATCACCCCCTGGAACCTATACTCATGGATATCTTTAAATACACCTAATATCCGAGCTCTTTTTCCAATGGAGGTCAGAATCGCCCCCTGGAACCTATACTCATGGATATCTTTAAATACACAATAAATTTGCAACAACAACTTAGGTACCTATATCTATCGATTCTGTCCCTTGGTGTCACTTAAGATTACCCAAGACCTGAGGTAACAATGTCTATTGATGACAGCTTAACAATTGTACATTGAAATAACGACTGACCGCAGAACAGACTACAATCAAACGTGCCAAAACAGACCAACGGCAGACATCATATATATGTATATATGTGACTTACCGCGCTGTATGGGGTTGATCAGTCCCCGGACTTTGGCACGGCTGATATCATCAATCCAGGTCTGTGTCGCAGTCCAATGGTTATCATCAGCGTCAATCAATAAATATCCTGCCGACTACGCCAGTTGTTAAGGACCGTTACACATGACCGGTCACTAACAGTTATGTTGCAGAAGTCTAGGGAGACCCTATTAACACTTCTGTAGTAATAATATAGCCGGACCTCAGTAACATTTCAGTAGCAGCAGTATAGGCAGAGCCCAGTATCAGGTTCATTTCAGTAGTAACTGTATCAGCAGACCCCTGTAACATTTTTCGCTACAGCAGTATAGGCAGAGCCCAGTATTAGTGGGATTTCAGTAGTCAGAGTATAGACAGATAGACAACACCTATGTGGAAAAGCTAGTATTTTCTGAGACAAGAGAGGGGCATTTGATTGCAATGAAAAGGATATTCAAGCTACTGAAAGTCTGCACTCCTTCTCATCTCAAGCTGAAAAATGGAAAGGCTTCATTCCTATGGTTTCTGTTGTCCAATTCAAAGTGTTAGCAAATAGCAATCCAAGTTTTTGGCTACTACCACGCATCTTTCTTAGGAATTACCAAAGATGATCACAAGTAAAGGCCTCATCATCAGTCAGTCCAAAATCATTCAGGGAGTATGTGGTTCTCAGCTGGCCTGCTTCCATTAAGGATCAGTACCTGCTGCAACTCTGTCCCTTGCCCTGCAGGGATGCTGTGTTCTATAGTCACCTGTATTCCGACCTCACCTGTACGCTTATCTTTGGACTTAGCAGTACCAACAAGTTGGAAGCCACCATTGCTTTACCAGTCGGCTGAAAGCTTCAGCCAGCTAGGGATAACGGAATACTACCGCGGTTTTATTTAGTTATTTTTCGGAATGTGGCCAGGATTAAGTGGGCCATGGCGGGGGGTGGTGGGGGGCTTTCTTATTGTGTCGTTTAAGGTGAAATTCTTGGATTGCCGCCAGATGGACCACTGCGAAAGCATTTGCCAAGAATGTTTTCATTGTTGGAGGAGGAGGGGGATGTTTTTGAGGCAGTACGTGTCCTGTCCCCGTGTCCGTGGTTATATGCACCTTCCCAGTAACCGCGTCGCTGAAAAATTTCGCGCCTGGGGACCTAGTAGCGCGGCCTCGCCACCATCATGTCTTTGGGAAGCCTCCGTTTCCACAACCCTGTAACATAACAGTAGCAGCAGTATATCAGCAGAGCCCAGAATTAGAAACATTTCAGTGGTAACAGTATGGGCAGATCCCAGTAACATTTAATTGGCAGCAGTAGGGACAGACCCCAGTAACATTTCATTTGCAGCAGTATAGACAGACCCCAGTAACATTTCAGTAGTATCAGTAGGGACAGGTCCCAGTAACATTTCAGTTCCAGCAGTGCAGACAGATCCCAGTAACATTTCAGTAGTAGTAACAGTATGGACAGACCCCTTTAACATTTCCGTAGCAGCAGTGTAGGCTGACCCCAGTAACATTTAATTTGCAGCAGTGCAGACAGACCCTAGTAACATTTCAGTTCCAGCAGTGCAGACAGACCCCAGTAATATTTCAGTAGTAACAGTAGGGACAGGCCCCAGTAACATTTCATTTGCAGCAGTGCAGACAGACCCCAGTAACATTTTAGTTCCAGCAGTGCAGACAGACCCCAGTAACATTTCAGTTCCAGTAGTGCAGACAGACCCCAGTAGCATTTCAGTTCCAGCAGTGCAGACAGACCCCAGTAACATTTCAGTTCCAGCAGTGCAGACAGACCCCAGTAACATTTCAGTTCCAGCAGTGCAGACAGACCCCAGTAACATTTCAGTTCCAGCAGTACAGACAGACCCCAGTAACATTTCAGTAGTAGTAACAGTATAGACAGACCCTTTTAACATTTCCGTAGCAGCAGTGTAGGCTGACCCCAAGTAACATTTCATTTGCAGCAGTGCAGACGAACCCCAGTAACATTTCAGTTCCAGCAGTGCAGACAGACCCCAGTAATATTTCAGTAGTAAAAGTAGGGACAGGCCCCAGTAACATTTCATTTGCAGCAGTGCAGACAGACCCCAGTAACATTTCAGTTCCAGCAGTGCAGGCAGACCCCAGTAACATTTCAGTTCCAGTAGTGCAGACAGACCCCAGTAGCATTTCAGTTCCAGCAGTGCAGACAGACCCCAGTAACATTTCAGTTCCAGCAGTGCAGACAGACCCCAGTAACATTTCAGTTCCAGCAGTGCAGACAGACCCCAGTAACATTTCAGTTCCAGCAGTGCAGACAGACCCCAGTAACATTTCAGTAGTAGTAACAGTATAGACAGACCCTTTTAACATTTCCGTAGCAGCAGTGTAGGCTGACCCCAAGTAACATTTCATTTGCAGCAGTGCAGACAGACCCCAGTAACATTTCAGTTCCAGCAGTGCAGACAGACCCCAGTAATATTTCAGTAGTAACAGTAGGGACAGGCCCCAGTAACATTTCATTTGCAGCAGTGCAGACAGACCCCAGTAACATTTCAGTTCCAGCAGTGCAGACAGACCCCAGTAACATTTCAGTTCCAGTAGTGCAGACAGACCCCAGTAGCATTTCAGTTCCAGCAGTGCAGACAGACCCCAGTAACATTTCAATTCCAGCAGTGCAGACAGACCCCAGTAACATTTCAGTTCCAGCAGTGCAGACAGACCCCAGTAACATTTCAGTTCCAGCAGTGCAGACAGACCCCAGTAACATTTCAGTAGTAGTAACAGTATAGACAGACCCTTTTAACATTTCCGTAGCAGCAGTGTAGGCTGACCCCAGTAACATTTCATTTGCAGCAGTATTGACAGACTGCAGTAACTTTTCAGTTGTAGTAACAGTATAGACAGACCCCAGTAACATTTCCATTGCAGCAGTATAGGCAGAGTAGCACATTAACATTTCCCTTGCAGCAGTATAGGGAGAGCACAGCATTTGTAACATTTCAGTACTTGCAGTATACACAGACCCCAGTAACATTTACCTAGAAGCAGTATAGGGAGAGACCAGTATTAGTTACATTTCAGTAGTAGCAGTATACACAGGCCCGAGTAACATTTACGTAGAAGCAGTATGGGCACAGCCCAGTATTAGTAACATTACAGTAGTAACAGTATACACAAACCAAGGTAACATTTCAGGAGCAGAAGTATCGGCAGACCGAAGTTACATTTCTGTTGCAGAAGTATAGTCAGACCGCTCTAGCATTACTGTGGCAGAAGTATAGGTAGGCAGAACAGAGTTACATTTCTGTAGCAAAAGTGTAGGCCAACCCCAGACACAGTGGTGTACCATGAGTGCAGGCGAAGCCCATAAAAATTACTTGGATTACATTCTAGGCGTGGCCCTGAAAAATTGGAGTACCAACAGTACAAATGTACCCCAGAAAACGCAAAATGAAGCCAGAGATAAATTATAAGGAAGGATGCAAGCAGGACTAGCTGTGCAGTATGCAGTTGTGATGCACCTGAAGTCCCACAGGCCACGCAGTAATATGCACTGGGTTACAAGCAGCCGTAAAAAGGATTTCTTTTTTAAAATTGTTTTTTCCAATGCAATGCAGGCAATGGAGCGTCTATTGGACTTTCCCTCTGTGGCTGTCTGGCACTGTACACTGCCGGCAACTGATTGGTAACACAGAGCGGTGAAAAAAATTTGTGCTTTCTTGGCATGCACTTGCAGGCAGAGAGCGCTTACGTTACGCTAACTGTACCCAGAAAAAATTGTAACTGAAGACTGAACACAGGCCTTGCTGTGCAATGCTGAGGTACTGCAACTCCCAGCATCCACGAAGTAAAATGCACAGGTAGCCCTAAGAAGGAGCGTTGGGATTGTTGTAGACAGGATTCCACACTACCACTGTCCCTACCTCACCAATACTTCCCCTATACTACGTAGTACAGACTGCAGCCTGAGAATGCTATAGCTGTAATGGGGCTGCACGCCCGATATACAAAAAAAACAAAAGTGCAAAACTGCTCCAAGCAGCCACAAAAGTAGTGCACTAGGTGAGCTGTGGCCCTAAGAAGGACCGTTGGGGTTCTTGTAGAGGCTAACACTATCCCTATACGAGCAGCAGCACTCTCCCTAATCTCTGCCAGCGTGCGTCTGTGGCGAGCCGCGGGCGGCCCCACTTTATATACTCGGCGGTCACTTGATCTCTCCGGCCACTCACTGCAGGGGGGTGGGATAGGGCTGGAACGTCACAGGAGGAAGTTGTAATGCCTTCCCTGCTAATCTATTGGCCAGAAAATAGCGCAAATTTTTCAGGGAAGGAAATGGAACTGACTCGAACACCGCATGGTGCTCGTCTCGAGTAACGAGCATCTCGAACACCCTAATACTCGAACGAGCATCAAGCTCGGATGAGTATGCTCGCTCATCTCTAATGGAAATACATATTCAATCAAACGTGTACATTATGTTTGCAAATTTATTTTATGTTTAAGTGACACTTGCCATATTTCTATAGTCATTAAGCCACAAACAGGCTTGGTCACTTGGTTAGAATGGCCATCAAAGAACAATGCAGCAGGGAGGCAGAATCGGACTGCTATCTTCATGTCTCAGTGATGGCATGCAGGTTGAGACACACAGTAATGAAGAGGAAGGATGAATAAAAATAACTTAGGCGCTCCAAGGAACCATCTGTGCCATTATTAAAATGCAGGTTACCCTGCTGTATTTATTTAAGGGAAAAATAAAACAAATATGCCATAGGCTGCGACGAAATGCTTTGCATATTTGCATACTTTGCATATTTGTTTTATTCTTCCCTTCAATAAATCTAGCAGGGTAACCTATATTTTAATAATGACACGAATGGTTCCTTGGAGCGCCTCAGTTATTTTTATTCATCCTTCCATTTCTGCCTTCTGAGGAGCTGAGTCCCCTTTTTCTTGGGGATACAACAAACTTAGGCAAGCTCCTCCCTGCTCACACAGGGAGTTTCTTTGGGAACACATTCTTCATTTTTTTGGATCCTTCAGACTTCCATTCATTGATTCTACGTGCCGACCAGGACTTGGAGGTGTGAGGTGGAAGGGCTCTCCAGCCCACGGGGGGCACCCTCCACCCACACCGGGTAAGTCACTTTTTCATTGCTAAATTTCTCTTTTGACGCCAGAGAGAGGAGCGCTGTCCTAATTGCTTTTCATTTTCCCTATGTACGGTTCCTTCTTGGAGTTTCGGCGCCCAATTTTGTGGACATAGCGAACCTCTTTACAGATGGATTACCTGAAAGAAGAATGGGCGAGCCTTCCTGTTCGGATAAGTAAACTATTTGTAGACTTTTGCTGACCAGCTTAGGTCCGTGAAAATAACGTCCGTACCACAAGAATTTGAGGACCCGCTAGTGTGGCCACTAGAAGTTTTGGATTTTCCTTTACTGAAGGAACGCTATACACTAAGGGATTCAGTATATGGCACATGGAGACATACCTTGGACTGCATTTTTTTTAAAAATCTATCAGGAAAACAATCTATCTCCAAGGGGCAGCAGAGTCCCCATACAATCGGTTTTTTCTGGTGATGAAAAGTTTACAGGGGAATGGGGCCTCATGCTAGGCACATTCTCCACACTTATGTTAGAGAAACTAATTGCTAGTTGTCCCTGGCAACAGCTGGCCTGAGAGCCATGTCGGTCTGCGTCACACGCAGCAATAGAGAGGACATCAAATCGTCTATCTATTACCTGTAAAGGATTGAAAAAGATATCTTTCTACGGAAAATAAAAAAACTTATTAGGGATAAAGATGATTTTGACAATAAAAGGTTTCTTCCTAGAGAATATAAGAATCATATTGACGATAAGAAGTCATGTAGAAATAACAGCAGGAACAAGGATAATAATAAAAAGAAGGGAAACAATGAGAAAGAGGACAGAAGAGAACCTGAGGTTCAGTTTTTGGGTAGGAGGGAAGTTACCAATCATGAAGAGGCTGTAGAACTCAATACAGATAAGGATAGAGACCAGAGAGATGATATCGGAGATAGGACACGGGAACCACCTAGAAAAAAGGCTTGGCTAGTTGAAACACGAATTTTTACTAATCAACAACGCTCTGATCCCTATCACAGTTTTGGACCCTCCCATTTCCAATGCAGGGGTACGGTAAGGGATAGACAATTTACCTATAGGGGATATAGAGATAGAGGTCAACATGGGGTTCAGAACGACCATCTATATAGGAACTATACTAGAACCACAACACAATATCATTACCCACCTTGGCACAGAAATACCTCCACAAATAGAAGTAGAGATAACCAAAGAAACCAATACAGAGTTAAAGACATTATGACACAAACAGATAAGGGTGAGTTACCTGGATCTTATGAGTCTCACCCAAAACTACATACTGACCACACGGGGGAGAATTTAGATATGGATTTGCAGTCCATGATTACGGTGGATAATACTATGTGTGGTACCTTGAGGGAGCCTCTTTCCAGCACCCCTCTTCCCATAGGTATGTCTGGACCCAGTAGAAATTACAACAACCCTACAAACACTCCACATAGACTAAACAGTTATCAAATCTTCTTTACACCTGAATTGATCCCTCAGACGATAGAGAGGGCCTTATTAGCCTCACCCATGGGGGGCTCCCCAACAGATATTTTGGACCTTTGTCCAATGCAGTTATAAGAAGTGAAAATGATAACAATGACAAGGAATGCCAGGAACATCAGGAAACTTGAAATATCCCTGGTTCCGGTTTTTTAGAACGAGGGGGGCCCTCACACTACCCTCCGGACGGTACAAAGGAACGAGTTTCAGCACTGACAAACACTCAAAGGAAAAAATCATCCAACTGTCCAAGGGGGAGGAACACTGTGAGTACACCAATCACAGCCACCAAAATCACCCAATTCTATCTTCCCCTAACCCAATCAACAGTGGTTCGAAAAAGAGGGGAAAAAACAAGAGAAGGGGTACAAGAGGTGGTAAGAGATGTAGGAAGAAACACTCTGGGGAAGAAGTGATTACATTCGAAGAAGCTAAAAGACATGGGGTTTTCAACATCTCAACACATATATTAAAGAGGAAGGAACTAGATCTACTATCCAAGGGCCTTTCTTTTAGCCCCACACAACCTTCCAGCATTTTTGATTTATTTGTTGATTTGAATTCATTTCTCAGAAAATTAACTCTAAATAGATATTTTATTTTACATCAAAAGGAAGGTGAGATACCCTCAAGTAACTTACCAGAGGGTTTCTGTCTAGAGGACCCTATCACTACCCAACTCAAACCACAGTCACATTTGTACCCTATAGAATCTAAAGGGGAGTATTTGGAACTCTTTTACCGCAATGTATTAAAAGACTTTAGTGAGATGTGCAAAAGAGAAAAAGAAAAAATTGGGGAAAAATCCAATCATACCTTCCAACAAAGGGAAACTCTTAACGAGTTAATTAAGGAAAAAGAGTTAGTGATTCGGCAGGCGGACAAAGGGGGCAGCATTGTGCTTATGAACCACACATATTACCATGAAGAGGCGTTACGTATTCTCAGTGATGAAACTTAGTATGTGAAATTGAAAAATGATCCCATAAATGATATTAAAACATTATTCTTTGCTATGGTAAAAGAAGCCCTGGACAAAAACTGTCTGTCCAAAACAGAATACAAATACATTACCAATATTACATTTGAAACCCCTTACTTTTACCACATACCAAAAGTACATAAAAACATTTTTCTCCCCCCTGGACGACCCATCATAGCGGGCATGAGTGCCATCACAAACCACCTTTCAGAATATGTTGATGCTCTTTTACAGGGATACGTTAAAGCACTTCCATCCTACATAAAAGATACTTGTCATCTACTAGAGATACTAAAGATACAAGAGTGGCGGGATTCATACTTATGGTGCACATTGGACGTGGAGGCCCTCTATACTAATATTTCCCACCAACAGGGACTAGAAGCTATCAACACCATACTTAAAGAGAGACCCGCTCATGCCCCCGTAGCAGAGACATTTTGTTGTGGAAGCTATTTAATTCATTCTTAGCCACAACTATTTCTCGTACAATGGGGAATTTTACAAAGAGATCCGAGGTACGGCGATGGGAACGAAATGCGCGCCCAGTTTCGCCAACTTGTCCATGGGTATATTCGAAAGAGAGAGATTTGTAGACACTCGAATCGTCATGTATAAGAGATACATCGACGATATACTTATTATTGTGGATGACGGCATGGATACATTGAGGGAGTTTATTGTGACTCTCAATTGTAATAATTTTAATTTGAGGTTCACAGATACCATTGATGAACAAAAAGTAGTATTCCTGGATCTAGAAATATCAAGTAACAAACACAAAGTTAGTACCAAAACGTTTTTTTTAAAAAGTAGATACCAACAGTTATCTTGAATTTTCGAGTTGCCATCTGAAAAAATGGAAAACTAACGTACCTTATGGACAGCTAAAGAGAATACAGAGAAATTTCTCTGATCTGACAGATTTTGAACAACAAGCCCTGATTATTAAAAAAACAGTTTAAAGAAAAGAGATACCCAAAAAAAGTCATCGAGGGGGCCTACAATAGAGTGGCCTCGGAAGCTCGGATGGGAGATACGGATAGCAGTATGAATACAAATATAAATAAAAATAATAATAAAAAAATGAGCAAAAATAATTTAAATATCAAAAACGCTAAAGAAAGTGAAAATAATGACCAGAAGGATATGATTAGAGATGAGCGAGCATACTCGTCCGAGCTTGATACTCGTTCGAGTATTAGGGTGTTCGAGATGCTCGTTACTTGTAACGAGTACCACGCGGTGTTCGGGTTACTTTCATTGTCTTCCCTGAGAAATTTGCGCGCTTTTCTGGACAATAGAAAGACAGGGAAGGCATTACAACTTCCCCCTATAACGTTCAAGCCCTATACCACCCCCTGCAGTGAGTGGCTGGCGAGATTAGGTGTCACCCGAGTATTAAAATCTGCCCCTCCCGCGGCTCGCCACAGATGCATTCTGACATTAGTTCAGGGAAAGTGGTATCTTGGTGGAGCTGCTATAGGGAGAGTGTTAGGAGTGATTTTAGGTTTCAAGAACCCCAACGGTCCTTCTTAAGGCCATAGAAATCGCAGATCGCACCTATGTGCGATCTGCGATTTCTGTTCTCTTCTCTATATGCGCTCAATGGGGCCGGCAGCAGCGCCGACCCATTGAGAACATATAGAAGACAAATCATTCTTCTCTGCCACAGCTGTAACAGCTGTGGCAGAGAAGAACGATGTTTGCCCATTGAATTCAATGGAGCCAGCAATACAGCAGGTTCCACTGAAAGCAATGGGCTGCCGGCGAGCGCGGGGATGAATTGTCGGGAAGGGCTTAAATATATAAGCCCTTCCCTGCAATTCATCCAGAAATGTGTTACAATAAAAATATATACCGGCGTATAAGGCGACGGGGTGTATAAGACGACCCCCCAACTGTCACCTTATACGCCGGCAATACAGTGGAGCAAAGAATAAAAATCATTACTCACTTCTTCTGACGTTCTGCGGCGCTCCTGCAGGCTGTCGCTCCCTCCTGGTTCCCGGCAGAGCATTGCTTTCTCTACGAAGGGCTTTAAATCCCCGCCTCCAGAAACACACGTGCCTTCAGCCAATCACAGCCAATGACAATGATGTCATTGAATGGCTGTGATTGGCTGTGTTTCTGGAGGCAGGGATTTCAAGCCCTGCGTCCAGAAAGCAATGATCTGCCGGGGACCAGGAGGGAGCAACAGCCTGCAGGAGCACCGCAGAACGCCCGGTGAAGTGAGTAATGATTTTTATTCTTTGCTCCACTGTATTGCCGGCGTATAAGGTGACAGTTGGGGGGTCGTCTTATACGCCCCGTCGCCTTATACGCCGGTATATATTTTTATTGTAACACATTTCTGGATGAATTGCAGGGAAGGGCTTATATATTTAAGCCCTTCCCGACAATTCATCCCGCGATTGCCGGCAGCCCATTGCTTTCAGTGGAACCTGCTGTATTGCTGGCTCCATTGAATTCAATGGGCAAACATCATTCTTCTCTGCCACAGCTGTTACAGCTATGGCAGAGGAGAACGATCTTTACGCTGACAGTGGGGGGGGGGGCACTCTTGCCGCTATTGTGGCTTAATAGTGGGACCTGTGAACTTGAGATGCAGCCCAACATGTAACCCCTCGCCTGCCCTATCCGTTGCTGTGTTGTTCCCATCACTTTGTTGAATTGCCCAGATTTTCACAAACGAAAACCTTAGCGAGCATCGGCGATATACAAAAATGCTCGGGTCACCCATTGACTTCAATGGGGTTCGTTACTCGAAACGAACCCTCGAGCATCGCGAAAATTTCGTCCCGAGTAACGAGCACCCGAGCATTTTGGTGCTCGCTCATCTCTAGATATGATACCAAAAACTGCTTTCGTTACTAAATACAGCACCCATCATAACAAAATCAAGGGCATTATTCAGAAACATTGGGGCCTTCTCAAAAGCGATCCTTTTTTGGGTGATAGTTTGAAAAAACAACCGGTATGTATTTTTAGAAAGAATAAAATGTTCAAGAACCTCCTGGCACCATCTTGCCCTAGAAAAGAGAAGAGATTAAAAGTGGAGGATAGATCTGATCAAAGAGGGAAGGTAGGGGTTTTTAAGTGTGGTAAGAAGCGATGCAAAATCTGTATACATATACCACATGGGATCACTGAAATAAAAACGAAAAATGAAAAGAAAATATAGATAAAACAACACCTATCGTGTAGAACAAAATACGTCATCTATTTGCTTGAGTGCCCCTGTGGCCAACGGTATGCGGGAAGAACTATCAATAGCCTCAGTTCTAGAATTTCCAAACACAAGAGCAATATTAAAAAAGGCTTTACGAAGCATAGCGTTTCTAGACACTACAGTATAGTTCATGGATGTGATCCCTCAGTGCTAAAGGTTACCCCGCTAGAGAAAATATTTACGAACTCGGTGAACCAACTCAGGATAAAGGAGATGTTTTGGATTTTTAAATTAGATACATTGACTCCCCACGGTTTAAATGAAGTTCTAGAAAAGTTTTAATGCATTTTATTCTAATATATTTTATTCGGTTCTAATTTAATATACTATTTCTGTGCATTTACCATGAGAGTTTTTTACGTATCAATTTGTATTTATTCATATACTCATTTTTATACTCATGCATATATGTGTATTTATATTTATATCTATATCTACCCCCAGAACATTTACTGTATTTACGGATTTATGTATTTATTTATTTATTGATTGATTTATATAAATATGGGTATATAGGTTGTTTAATTTAATGATATGTTTTTGTATAGGCTCTTTACCGGGTTAGGGAGTTTTGCATACAGTTAATTATGTATAAAGTCGGTGAATGGAGATATATATATATTTACATATTTTTGTTTGACAAATCTTTGGTATTTTCATATAGACCAATTTTATGTATATGTTTAGGTATATGTTTCCTTCTGAAATAATTCTATACATATATAATTCTATATACATATATTTATGCATGGTTTAATCAGTTTTAGGATTAACATACAAGTAATCTATTCCCATTTTCATAACATAATACAATATATACATATATATTTTTTAATACACAGAGGGGTACATTTGGGGGTGCAATAAGTGCCTTTTGAACCACGCTGCCTTGAGAACCCCTGGGCCTATAATGTACAGGAAGGTGGGCTCTCCTTTCTTCCCCCTATGGGCAATAGCGAGCTGTATAGAGACACAGCTTACGGCCGCTACCCGGAAGTCACACAGTACTGGTAAGGTCACCATGGAAACGTATACACTATAGTGCGGTCACATGATCAGGACGCTACAGCGTCATTACATCACGCGTGAGAGCCGGGACCCGGAAGCTACACGGGGCACGCTTACTCCCTCAGTCTGGGGTCATGACGCTTCGGCGTCATGACGACACGCGCAGCAGCTGGGACCCGGAAGTCCTACGGACCACGCCGCGCTGTCAGTGCAACTTTCATTTTGCATGCACACGCCAAAGGATACAGATGTAGCGATTGGATTGGTCAATATCCCAATGTAAGTCCCACATCTTAGAGATATATTGCTTGATGTTAGTGATTGTTGTTATGCTTGAGAAGTCGCCATAGTCTGCGACGAAACACGTTGCATATTTGCATACTTTGCATATTTGTTTTATTTTTCCCTTCAATAAATCCAGCAGGGTAGCCTGCATTTTAATAATGACACGAATGGTTCCTTGGAGCGTCTAAGTTATTTTTATTCATCCTTCCATTTCTGCCTTCTGAGGAGCTGAGTCCCCTTTTTCTTGGGGATACAACAAACTTAGGCAAGCTCCTCCCTGCTCACACAGGGAGTTTCTTTGGGAACACATTCTTCGGTTTTTTTGATCCTTTAGACTTCCATTCATTGATTCTACGTGCCGACCAGGACTTGGAGGTGTGAGGTGGAAGGGCTCTCCAGCCCACGGGGGGCACCCTCCACCCACACCGGGTAAGTCACTTTTTCATTGCTAAATTGCTCTTTTGACGCCAGAGAGAGGAGCGCTGTCCTAATTGCTTTTCATTTTACGATAATGAGGAGGTCGTGGATGGTAGGGGGTTTGTTGAACGTGGATTGGGAGTTTCAAAGGGTGCATTTGAAGTGGGATAATGGTTGGGCTCTGGAGGTGTTTTGGTGTGACTGGGGGGGGGGGGGGCTTGGCATTGAACAGTGCGGGGTGGGCCAGGATTGGGGGAGATATCCTAAGCAGAAAAAAATAGTAGGGAAACGAGGGTGAGCAAGTATTTGGGGGATTTCCGAGGGTGGCTATGGTGATTTTTGGTGGTGGTGAGAGGATAATGGAGGCATTTAAGGAAGGTGAGGAGTGTGTGAGAGCTGTACATGGGAGAGGAGAGCAGGTTGGGGCTGGGCATTAGAAGAAAGTGTTAAGGCTTGTAGTGAGAATAGCGGTTTAGGTTAGTATGAAGATGAGGCTGTTAATGTGCAGAGTGTGGGTGAACATTGAGTTTACCTGTTTCCTGCCCTGTCAAAATGAGTTATTATCTGCATCATTCAATTGGATAAGTCACTTGACCCCAGATACTTCATACAGTGCGAAGTCGAAGTTAGTAAAGTGGGGGCAGTGCAGAGGTGGAGGAAAATTGGGTCAAGAGTCGTGCTATCTTTATGAGTGGGGGATTCTAAGAGTTGTAATAGGTCGAGGTAGGAGGTGAGCGTTAAAATCTGGGAGGCAGATGGGGAGATTGGGTCGTTGTTGGGGATGTGGAAGTCACCGATGATAAGGGTTGTGAGTTCGTGGGATAGGAAATGGGGGAGCCAAGCAGCAAAATGGTCCATAAACAGGCGTGTGCAACCCAGGTGTCGGTATATGACTGTAACATGCAAGGATAGTGTAGTGGACAAAATAGTTGCAGGTGAAGGAGGATGTCAAGGGGATGACTTGGAAGGTGAAATTTAGCGAGATGATATCCCCTACTCCTCCACCGCACCTGTCGTCCGATCTGGGGGTGTAGGATAACAGCTCCCTCCTGGTTCTCCCCCTACCTCTTTGACCACTCTTTCAGCGTGTGCTTCACTGGCTCTATCTCCTCTCTGCTTCTCCTCACTGTTTGGGTCCCGCAGGGCTTGGTCTCCCTCTTCTCTGTTTACACAGACGCAATAGTATAAACCATCTGCAGATTCAGCCTCCAATATCATCTCTACACTGCTGACATCCAGTTATACACCTCTTCCCACAACATCTCTGCACCTTTCCTCCAAAACATCACTGACTGTCTTTCTAAGGTCTCTAACACTCTGTCCTCCTTTTTCTCAAACTAAACCTCTCAAAAACTGACCACCTTGTCCTTTTCCCTTAACCAGCTGACCTCCCCCCAATATCTCAACATCTTCATATCAGTAACTGGCACCATCATAACCCCCACACACCCCTTTACACCCCAATATTCAATCTCTGGCCCGAACATGCCATCTGCACCTCAGGAATCCGTTCCTCACCAAGATACTTGTTGTCGCCCACTTATCCGCTCCTGATTAGACTACTGCAACTCGTTGTTCGTTGGCCTTCCCTGCACCAGACAGTCACCTCTCCTATCCATATTAAATGTGGCAGCTAGACTCATTTTCATATCTAGCCACTTCTCAGATGTCCCTGTACTATGCCAGTCACTGCATTGGATGCACATACACTACAGAACTCAATGCAAACTCATCACCCTCAGCTACAATCCTCTCTATGGCAACACGCTAACCTTTATCACTTTCCTCCTGTCCATGGATCACCCAATCTGCACACTTCACTCTGCTAACACACTCAGGCTAAACACCCCTTTAATATGAACCTCACACACTCGCCTCCAGGACTACTGTAGAGCAGCACCAATCCTCTGTAAACCTCTACCCCAAAATATCCAGACAACCCCCATAGCACCGAGCTTCTGATGCACCTTAAAAACACGCCTCTTCAAAGAAGCATACTAAACCTCCTGATCTAGTCCCCAACTCCCACAACATGCCCCCTGCCTCTCCCTATGGCATGCCACTTTTGCTTATCATGTACACTTCCTGTCCCATACCTCCTGTACTACCCCCAGCCTGTTTGTGTCCTAAAAACTGTATATCACATATTATCGTCACATTGCTGTGCTCTCCCTTTCTCCCCCACCTGCCACTATACCTTTTGCTATCACCCTCTTTGTTTCCAAATAATTGAATACCATTGCTTGTGTTCCCTATGTGCCTTTAAAGCACTGTGGAATAAGTTGGCTATACAAATAAAGATTATTGTTATTATTAATTCTCCTTAAGGCCCATTTACACGATTACCACTCAAAATTCGTTCAAATGACCGGAAATGAGCAAATAATCATTACATTTAACTGCTGCTGTTGTGCACTTCTCATCTGAATGATGATTTTAAGGTGAACTTAAAATCCATTGTTCAGCCATAGAGAGATAAAGTGTCTCGCTATAGACCACATGCTGTGTGTGCATGCGGGAGTCGGGAGGTTACATTGTATTCTGCCAGCTGCTCCGACGAGAACACTCCAGCTGTTTGCAAAGCAGGGCATGTGATTATTCACACACTGGGCTCTGCAAACAATTTGAAAGATTATATTTGCGTGTAAATGGGCCTTTAGTCTATTTTCTAGATTATCTCCTTTACATTGCAAAGTACAAACTGCTCGCATTTACTAATCGTATCCTGCATAGGAGCACTTTTCTCTTCCTTTTCATCAATATAGTTCTCTGTTTTAGACAATCTTTCAGCAACTTTATTCAAATCATGTATTATTAATCCAACATCCAGCCTTAGCCGAGAGGTTAATCATAGATTGTTGGTAGAACATAGAGCATGGGTAGGGTGGTATACAGAAATGAAACAAGAAATATAGGTGCAGGACTGCTGGAAGCTTTATGGGTCAGATTAGACAATTAGTCATGTTCTCTAGTGGATGGCCATCCAGTGCAGCGACTATCACAGGGTGGAGACATTGTGGAGGACAGGAAGATGACCCTGGCTACTACATTCAGCACACACTATAGAGAAGGGAGAGTAAAGGGGGAAGATGGATAAAGACCGAGTAATAGCAAGAGGAGAATTAATTAGAGCAAATATAAGTTTTTGCTATTTCCACAGTTAGAAAAGGGCGAACCCTGAAGAGGTTTTTAGGGTGCAGGTGATATATAAGGTCTAAAAGGAAATATCTGAGTCAAATAACCTCAAGATAGCAGACATACTGCCTAGGAGTTATGGTAGGACCCCATACTGAGACAGAAATATCAGGATTAGGTAGATCAGTAGAAGCATTGTTCAGTTTTTACATGCAAAGTGAAAAACAAATTGGCTCTTGTAAACAGGTAAACTTTCACCTATGAATGACTGCCTATTAGAGATGAGCGAGCACACTCGAGCTTGATGCTTGTTCGAGTATTAGGGTACTCAAGATGCTCGTTACTCGAGATGAACACCCCGTGGCACTCGAGTCAATTGCATTTCCTTCCCCGCATGTTTAGTGCCATTTTCTAGCCAATAGACATGCAGGGAAGGCATTACCACTTCCGGCTGCGATGTGCCAGCCCTATCCCACCCTACAGTAGTGAGTGGCTGGGCCGATCAGGTTACCGCCGAATACACCGCCAGCAGTGGTTAGGGAAAGTGCTGCTGCTTATACAGGGATAGTGTTAGCGTAGGATCCTGTCTTCAAGAACCCCAATGGTTCTTCTTAGGGCTACTCTTCATAGTGTGCATTACTGTTGTGGCTGGCTGGGAGCAGTAGTGCACCATTTTTTTTAAAGCATCTTGGGCTGTGCAGGCCATTTCAGCTATACTGTTCTGTGTATGCAGTGCATAAGGAAAAGTGTAGGGACACAGCCACTTCTATAGGGAAAGTTATACAGTCTTCCTGATCCTCTGTACAAGAACCCCGATGGTCCTTCTTAGGGCTACATCTGACCGTGTGCATTATAGTTATGGCTGGCTGGGAGCAGTAATGCATCAATTTTTGTATTACGCATCTACGCCTGTTCCCAGCCTTTCAGCAATAGCTTTCTCAGCCTGCAGTGCCGTACAACCAGCTCTCACCGTGAAACTGCACTCTCACATTTCCTAGCCTACTGCAAACGACTTTAGTTATACCGTTCTGTGTCTGCAGTGCATTAAACAGAGGTCTCACCGCTAAACAGTACTGTAATATTTCCTGGGCCACTGCAAAGTATTTCAGCTCTGCCGCTGTGGAGAGCATTTCACAATATCGTTTCCTTGGTGGGGTTGAGATAGCCGCAGTTACCAGCACTATTCACTAGCTTTAGAGTCTTCTCCCACTCCATACAGCCTCTATTATCTACAAGTTTCTGCGAGCGGTAAATTACCCCTAGGTATCAGCGCGAGACAGCGGGTTAATTTTTTCAACTCATAGCATAGAGCCTCCACTATCCACAAGTCTCTGTGTGCGGTGAATTAAGGCCCAGTTGTCAGTGCTGTACAGTGGGGTAATTTATTTGGGCCCTGCTCTATTCTAAATCTGCCATGATGAGGAGTAGGGGTAAGGGTCGAGGACTCGGACGTGGATGTCCAAGTAAGGGTGTAGGCACAGGCCTAGTTCCTGGGCGTGGTGAATCACAGCCGGCTGCTGCAACATTAGGAGAGAGGCAAGTTTCTGGGCTCCCCAGCTTCATATCACAATTAACGGTTCAGCGTGGTAAACCTTTATTACAAACAGAGCAGTGTGAGCAGGTTCTGCCGTGGATGGCAGAAAACAGCTCCAGCAATGTATCGACCACCCAGTCTTCTACACAGTCCACTACTCCTGGCCTAGGGACTGCAACTCTGAATCCTCTGGCTGCTGCATCTGCTTCCTCCCAGCCTCCTCACTTCATGAAAATGACATATTCTGAGCAGGCAGACTCCCAGGAACTGTTCTCGGGTCCTTGCCATGAGTGGGAAAAAACAGTTCCTCTCTCACCTAAGGAGTTTGTTCGTGACCGATGCCCAACCTTTGGAAAGTTCCCAGAGTCCGGGTGATGAGGCTGGGGATTTCAGGCAACTGTCTCAAGAGCTGTTGGTGGATGAGAATGATGAGACACAGTTGTCTGTCAGTGAGGTAGTATTAAGGGCAGTAAGTCCAAGAGAGGAGCGCACAGAGGATTCGGAGGAAGAGCAGCTAGACGATGATGTGACTGACCCCACCTGGTATGCTATGCTTACTGAGGACAGGGCTTCAGAGGGGGAAGCAAGTGCAGCAGCAGGACAGGTTGAAAGAGGCAGTGGATTGGCCAGGGGTAGAGGCAGGGCAAGAGCGAAGAATCCCCCAACTGTTTCCAAAAGCGTCCCCTCGCGGCAAGCCTCCGTGCAGGGGGCTACGTGTTCAAAGGTGTGGATGTTTTTTAGTGAGAGCGTGGATGACCGACGAACAGTGGTGTGCCACCTGTGTCACACCAAGATCAGCCGGGGAGCCACCACTACCTGCCTCACCACCACTAGCATGCGCAGGCATATGATGGTCAAGCACCCGACAAGGTGGGACGAAGGCCGTTCACCGCCTCCCGGTCACACCACTGCCTGGTCCCCTGTGCCCCAACCTGCCACACAGATCCAATCCCCCTCCTAGAACACAGGAACGAGCGCCTCCCGGCCTACACCCACACCCTCACCTCCACCGTCCTCCACTCCATCCAGTAATGTTTCTCAGTGCAGCGTTCAGCTGTCTCTAACACAAGCGTTGGAGCGCAAGCGCAAATACGCCCCCTCCCACCCACAAGCTTTAAAAATGCACATTGCCAAATGAATCAGCCTGGAGATGCTGCCATACAGGCTTGTGGAAACTGAGGTTTTCAAAAACATGATAGTCGCAAAAGTCCCGCGATTCTCGGTCCCCAGTCACCACTATTTTTCCCGGTGTGCGGTCCCAGCCCTTCACCAGCACGTCTCCCGCAACATAAATTGTGCGCTCACTAACGCGGTTACTGGGAAGGTCCACTTAACCACAGACACGTGGACAAGTACTGGTGGGAAGGGCCACTATATCTCCCTGATGGCACAACGGGTGAACTTGGTGGAGGCTGGTACCGAGTCAGAGCCTGGGACCGCTCACGTCCTACCCAAACCCAGAATAGCGGGTCCTACCTCGGTGCTAGTATCTGCGGCATTTTATGCCACCTCCTCCAAACTCTCCCCTGCCTCCTCCTACGCCACCTCTACCTCCTAATTGAAAAGTGTGAGCAAGTCACCAGTAGTTGGTCGGGAGGCGCAGTAGTATAGCGGTGGGCAAGCGTCAGCAAGCCGTGCTGAAACTATTCAGCTTAGGTGACAAGAGGCACACGGCCCCTGAGCTGTTGCAGGGTTTGACAGAGCAGAACGACCTCTGGCTTTCACCGCTGAGCCTCTAACCGGGCCTGGTCATTTGTGACAACGGCCATAACCTCGTGGCGGCTCTGCAGCTCGGCAGCATCACACACGTGGCGTGCCTGGGCCACGTCTTCAATCTGGTGGTTCAGCGGTTTCTGAAAAACTACCACCACTTGTCTGACCTGCTCGGCAAGGTGCGCCATGTCTGCGCATATTTCCGGAAGTCCACCACAGACGCTGCCACCATGGGGACCCTGCAACGTCAGTTTCAGCTGACAGAGCACCATATGCTGTGTGACGTGCCCATACTCTGGAATTCTATGCTGCACATGTTGGCCATGCTGTATGAGCAGCGTAGAGCAATAGTGAAATACCAGCTGCAACATGGGCGGCGGAGTGGTAGTCAGCCCCTGCAATTCTTTAGTGAGGAGCGGGCATGGATGGCAGATATCTGCCAGGTTCTCGGAAACTTTAAGAAATCTACCCAGATGGTGAGCGGTGATGCGGCAATCATTAGCATTACCATCCTGCTGCTTTGCCTGCTAAGAAGTTTGCTGCTAAGCATAAAGGCCAACGCTTTGCGGTTGGAACAGGAGACGGGGATGACAGTATGTCGCTTGATAGCCAGACCACCCTCATGTCTATATCTCAGTACGTTTTGGAGGAGGAGGAGGGGGAGGAGCAGGAGGAGGAAGGGGAAGAGACAGCTGTCCACACTACAAAGGGTACCCATGCTGCGTGCCTCTCGTCTGTTCAGTGTGTATGGGCTGAAGAGGAGGAGGATCCTGAAAGTCATCTTCCTAGTGAGGACAGCGATGTGTTGCGTACTGGTACCCTGGCACACATGGCTGACTTCTTGTTATGCTGCCTTTCCCGTGACCCTCACGTTAGACGCATTCTGGCCAACACGGATTACTGGGTGTACACCCTTCTCGACCTTTCCACTCTCATTCCCGAAGAGGAAAGGGGTATGAGAGTTATGCAATACCAAAGGGCCCTGGTGGAAAAAGTGATGCTAAAGTTCCCATCTGACAGCGCTAGTGGCAGAAGCTGCAGTTTAGAGGGCCAAGTAGCAGGGATCCGGCAGCATGTCCAGTGCAGGCAGGGGAATACACTCCAAGGGCTTTGCCAGCTTTATGGCTCCCCAGCAAGATTGTGTCACCACTCCCCAGTCAAGGCTGAGTCGGAGGGAGCACTGTAAAAAGATGGTGAGGGAGTACGTAGCTGGTCGTACCACTGTGATGCCTCTGCTCCATACAACTATTGGGTGTCAAAGCTGTACACGTGGCACGAACTTGCACTGTACGCCCTGGAGGTCCTGGCCTGCCCTGTCGCTAGCATCTTGTCAGAGAGGGTGTTTAGTGCAGCTGGGGGAATCATCACGGATAAGCGTACCCACCTGTCAACTGCTAGTGCCGACATGCTTACACTCATAAAGATGAACAAAGGCAGGATTTTCCCTGACTTTTCTTCTCCACCAGCGGTAAGCAGCGGAACCTAATGATTATTTTTGCTGCAACAGTAGAAAAATGCATCCTCTATCACCATAAAAATGGGGGAATTAGTTATGTCAATCACTCTTGGATATTATTACTCCTCCTCCTCCTACTCCTCCTGAAACAGCATGTCATCACGCTGAACTGCCAATTTTTCTACTAATTTTTCTGGTCCTCGCCTATACTATTATATAACTAATTATAGCTAACATATCTAACTATACTGTTATCTAACTACATTCTTGGTAACCAATTTTTTTCAGGGGTTCGCCTATACTCTTGGTACATCAATGTTTCAGGGGTTGGCCTACACCCTTGCTACAGAAATGTTACAGGGGCCTGCCTAAACTTTTGCTAAAAAAATGTTACAGGGGTCTGCCTATATTCTTGCTACAGAAATGTTACTAGGATCTGTCTATACCTTTTCTACTGAATGGTTTGAGGGGTTCGCCTATACACTTTCTACGGAAATGTTACTGGGGGTCTGCCTATATCCTTGCTACAGAAATGTTACTGGGGTCTGCCTATACTTTTGCTACAGAAATTTTACTGGGATCCGCCTATGCAGTTTCTACTGAATTGTTTGAGGGGTTGACCTATTCTTTTGCTACAGAAATGTTACTCAGGTCCGCCTATACTCTTGCTACAGAAATGATACTTGGGTTTGTCTATACTTTTGTTATAAAAATGTTACTGGAGTCCGCCTCTACTCTTGATATAGAAATGTTACTGGGGTCTGCGTATACTCTTGCCCTAGAAATGTTACTGGGGTCCTCCTATACTCTTGCTACAGAAATGTTACAGGGGTCTGTCTATACTTTTGCTACAGAAATGTTACAGGTGTCTGCATATGCACTTTCTACTGAGGGTTTGCGGGGTTCACCTGTACTTTTGCTGCAGAAAAGTTACTGGGGTCCGCCTATACTCTTGCTAAAAAAATGTTACTGGGGACCGCCTATACTCTTGCTACAGAAATGTTACTGGTGTCTGCCTATGCTGTGGGTGCACAAAGACTTCCCATCGCGGTGTTTTACCTATCTGGCACAAATACACTGACTGACTTGGGCAAAAATGTGGGCCGAGGCAGAGGTCCTTAGCGGGGTGAAACTCTGCCATGTTTGGGCACTTCGATTTCTTCCTGTGTAATACCAACTTGGTGCACCCACAGCATAGGCGAGCCCAAGGAACTCAAAGACTTCCCATTGCGGTCTTGAACTATCTGACACTTACACAGAATGAAGTGTGAGAGGACCCATGGATTTCCCATAGCTATTTAACTCACGGGACATTGGGTCACACAAGGAGAAGGCTGGGACCGAGCCTGACCCAGAGCACGCTCACGTACTTCCCACACAGAGTGTAGCGGGTCCTACCTCGGTCATGGTTTCTCGGCCATATTATGCCACCTCCTCCTCCTGCTTAGGGTCTGGGGATCAGCACTGGGCAACATGTAATTTCTCTCGTGTTACCACAGTTATCTGCAATAGTGGTTTGGGCCAAACAAAAGGAGTGTTACTGCATTATTGAGACGTTCACAGCTGCACTAGCATCCGAGTCTGCTTTATGCCCATGATTAATGAGGGTGTGAGCCGAGGCCGAGGTTCCTTGGCAGGGTAAAACTGCCATGTTTGGGCTCTCTGATTTCTTTATGTGTAATACTTTCCTTGGGTTCCAGGGGCTCGCCTATGCTGTGGGTGCACAAAGCCTTGCCATTACGGTGCTTTACCTGTTTGACACAAATACACTGACTGACTAAGGTAGAAATGTGGGCCAAGGTCCTTGGAGGGGTGAAACTCTGCCATGTTTGGGCGCTCTAATTTGTTTATGTGTAATACCATTTTAAGTTCCTTGGCTTTGCCTATGCTGCGGGTGCACAAAGACTTCCCATTGCGGTGTTTTACCTGTCTGCCACAAATACACTGACCGACTAGGGTAGAAATGTGGGCCGAGGCCCTTGGCAGGGTGAAACTCTGCCATGTTAGGGCGCTTTGATTTCTTTATGTGTTATACTTTCCTTGGGTTCCTTGGGATCTCCTATTGTGTGGGTGCACAAAGACTTCCCATTGTGGTTTTTTACCTGTCTGGCACAAATACACTGACCGACTAGGGTAGAAATGTGGGCCGAGGTCCTTGGCGGGGTAAAACTCTGCCATGTTTGGGCACTCTGATTTCTTCCTGTGTAATACCATCTTTGTGCACCAACAGCATAGGCGAGGCGAAGAAACTCAAAGACTTCCCATTGCTGTGTTGAGCTATCTGACACCTACACAGAATGAATTGTGTTGGGACACATGGATTTCCCATTGTTATGTAACTCGCGGCACCTGAGTCAAACAAGGTGGAGGCTGGGACCGAGCCTGACCCTGGGCTGACTCACGTGCTTCCCACACAGAGTATTGCTGCATTGTGGAGATGTGTAGAAGTGCTGGCACCTGAGTCACCTTTATGTCTACGTTTGCGGCTCCTGACAATTTTGTGACGGATATCGCATGGGATTGGAATGATGATCATACGTCAATTTATCATCAATTCTCAACAGCATTGTGGGCTATCGCCCACACTTTCAAAGAGGGTCGCTGCCTAGCCCTGCCAACCCCCTGCAGTGTGTGCCTCCTCATCCACTATGCACTTATAAATAGACATGAGGGTGGGGTGGCTATGAAGCGAGCGTGTGGCATGAGGGCAGCTAAACGCTGCACAGGGAAACTTTTGTGTGTGCTGTGGACACAGGGTCGTGCGGGGGGGGGGGGGGGGGGGTTGGAAAGCAATGCCAGCATGTAACCCAGGAGAAGAGGGAACGGTGTTACCCGCTGGCAGTGATTGTCCTTGGTTGCAGGTAGTGTGCAGGTTGTGGTAGTGTGCTTAGCTAAGATGTGTCAGCACGTGTGCCTTGCTAATGAGGGTTTGTCTGAAGTAAATGGTTAGGGGGGGTGACACCAGACTCTTACCCCCATTTTGGCTTAATAGTGGGACCTGGGAGCCTCAGATGCAGCCCTACACGCTGCCCCTGCCCTTTCCTATCCATTTCTGTGGTGTTTCCATGACTTTCTGAGGTTTTCTGGTGTTTGACAAGTCATCAGCTATGCGGAGCCTCGGTCCCATACAAAAATGCTTTAATGGGGTTCGTTACTCGAAACAAGCTCTCGAGCATTACGAAAAGTTCGACTTGAGCAACGAGCACCCGAGCATTTTGGTGCTCGCTCATTTCTACTACCTATTTAATGTCAATGGAGGCGGGCGGAATAGAAGAATTACCTACATCAACTAGCGATGATCTGTCTGGCTTCTGCACCGCTGTCATAATTGTTTAAACAGTTAACAGCTCGATCAGTGCCAATGCTGATCAGATGTTTTGCTGGAGGATACCGTCTGTAAGAAATCCGCATCATATGGAGCAGGATCTACCCTCGATCCCCCTCCATACAAACCCTGAACCTCTATAACATAACTGTACATTCTGTAGCATTAAGGAGTTAAAGAACATGACAAGGAGTTATAGATGATAATTAGGGCTCAGTCAGACGGGCTTTTTTTGCTGCACATGGTACTTGCATTTGCAATCCTTATCTATTAGAACCATTGCTTTTCAATGGCGATGGTCACATGCCTGATATTTACCTGAGCACAAAAATGTGCAGCAGTAAATATAGGGCAGCAGATTTTAAAACACAAGTAACTGTGGCATTCCGACTTTTTTGCTGTTGCATCCAGGGGTTTCACCTTCCGCTCAACGGGGCCATCAGCAGCAGCACAACCCCATTGAGAACATACAGTGAAGATTGCGATCCTCTGTCATAGCTGTGGCACAGAAGCGCAATGTTCTTCCATTGGTTTCAATGGGGCTGGCGCTTCTGTAGCCCCATTGAAAGCAATGGGTTGCCGGCAAGCCCTGCAGTGATTTTCAGAGAGGGGCTTTAGATATAAGCCCTTCTCTGAAAAGCATCCCTAGAATGTGTAAAAAAAAAAAATAATAATATATATATATATATATATATATATATATTCACCTCACCACAGCTGTCGGGGCTCAGGCTCATCCAGTCACATCTTCTCCCTGAACTGCTGTGAAGTGCTTTCAGCAGCGGGGATTTAAAAACCCTGCCTGCTGAAAGAGCTGTCTCTGATTTGCTGAGTGCAGTGACCAGTCACAGACAGTACTAAGCTGTCATTTAATAGCTGAGTGCTGCCTCTGATTGGTCCCAGTACTCAGCCAATCAGAGGAGCCCTTTCAGCAGGTAGGGATTTTAACAGCAGTTCAAGAGAAAAGGTGGCTGAATGCACAATAGGTGAGTATATATATAATTTTTTGCACATTCTAGGGATGATTTTCAGGGAAGGGCTTATATTTAAAGCCCCTCACCGAAAATTACTGCAGGGGCTGCCAGCATCTCACTGCTTTCAATGGTGCCGGCTATAGCGCAGGCTCCATTGAATTCAATGGGATAGCATTGCGGTCATCTGCCACAGCTGTGACAGCTGTTGCGGAGGATTTCTTAATCTCCTTGGGGAATCCACTTGTCACTGGACACTGTGAAAATGTCAGTGTTCAGTGACAAGGAGACTTCCCGCAGACATGAAGAAATCCTCTGCCACAGCTGTCATAGCTATGGCAGACGACTGCAATCTTCTCTGTATGTCAATGGGGCCGCCGCTGTTGCTACTGGCCTCATAGACCAAATGTGAAACCCCTGGATGTAACAGCATCCAGGGGTTTCACATCCAATAATCCCCTGCTGCAGCTGTCACAGTCACAGCAGGGATAATGGTCAGCACACTTTATGTGCGCATAAACACAGCCAAGTGCATTTTTTTCAGTCTGCTTCGGTCACACAAATTTTTGTGCGTTTGCGTTCTGTGCAAAAAAATACTTAGAAAACAAATGCCTGTCTGACTGAGTCGTAATATTGTTAAAACCTTTAATGTAATGGCTGACTTGTGTAAATATATATATATATTTGCATATCAGTGTGGATCCCACGAGCTGACTCTGTTCATATGTGTTGCTAATCTGAAAATATAAAGAACATGCTACAGATTCTAAAATCCACAACATGTTGATTATTGCTGCAGATTCTGAATAGAAAAGTCAGGAACTACACGTCTACTTGTTATCTTTGCTGCTACTACCAGATGGCCGGACTCACAGAACTGCGCATCTCTTCCAGTGACATAATATAACCACATTACACTTCATGTTTTTAAATGTCCTAAATGTTTTGTTTGTAACTTTGTTTTTTTTTTCTAGTAAAAAAGAGAATAAAATATTTTGCTGTGATTTAAAAAAAATGAAACAGAAATACATGAAAAAATGCGTATCAACCTGCAGATATAGATATATTTCTAAAAGGGTAACTGAACTAAGAAAAAAGCCCTCTGAGATGTCATAGTGACATGTCAAACATGTTGATCAGTGGCAGTTCAGGTGCTGAGATCCAACTGATCCCAAACACGAATGAGCAGAAGTGCAGAGCTGCGCCCTGTGCATGTTAAGCTGTTTATGTCCCTGCTCACAGCACCGTACATATAAGTGTACAGAATATATGTGCCACTGGCAGATAGCTGAGTACTTCTGCTCCTTCACTTTCTCAGTCAGTGAGATTTCAGCATCCAGACCACAACTGATCAAAACTTCTTACAGGTCACTACTACATTTCAGAAATGTATTTCATGTTTAGTCACAGTGTTAATGATTACATTGTCATTAGAAACACTGAAATTACTGTATGATGTATACTGTATCTGTTATGTTGTCTGTTATAGGCATGAATATAGAATGACTAAAATGTAGAGATGAGCGAGCACCAAAATGCTCAGGTGCTCGTTGCTCGAGTCAAACATTTCGTAATGCTCAAGAGTTCGTTTCGAGTAAAGAACCCCATTGAAGTCAATAGGGGACTCGAGCATTTTTGTATGGGACCGATGCTCCGCATAGCTGTTGACTTGTCAAACACCAGAAAACATCAGAAAGTCATGGAAACGCCACAGAAAAGGATAGGGAAGGGCAGGGGCAGAATGCATGGCTGCATCTGAGGCTCCCAGGTCCCACTATTAAGCCAAAATGGGGGCAAGAGTCTGGCGTCACCCCTCTAACAATTTACTTTGGACAAGCCCTCATTAGCAACGCACACGCGCTGGCACATCTTTGTTAAGAACCACACTACCTGCAACCAAGGACAATCACTGCCTGCAGGTGCCACCACTGCCTCTTCTGCTGGGTTACATGCTGGCATTGCTGTCCAACCCCCCTGCAGGACCCTGCGTCCACAATGCACACAAAAGTCTCCCTGCGCAGCGTTCAGCTGCCCTCATGCCACACGCTCGCTTCATAGCCACGCCAACCTCATGTCTATTTATAAGTGCGTACAGCGACCCTCTTTGAAAGTGTGGGCGATAGCCCACAATGCTGTTGAGAATTGAGGATAAATTGATGTACGATCATCATTCCAATCCCGTGCCACCTCCATCACAAAATTGTCAGGAGCCGCAAACGAGAGCATAAAGGGAACTCATGTGCCAGCACTTCTACACATCTCCACAATGCAGCAATACTCTGTATGGGAAGCACGTGAGCTGGTCCAGGGTCAGGCTTGGCCCCAGCCTCCACCTTGTGTGACCCAAGGTGCTGTGAGTTTAATAGCTATGGAAAAACCATGGGTCCCCACACACTTCAATCTGTGTAAGTGTCAGATAGCTCAACACTGCAACGGGAAGTCTTTGAGTAACATTTCTGTAGCAAGATTATAGGCGGACCCTGTAACATTTCTGTAGCAAGAGTATAGCTGAACCCCTCAAACCATTCAGTAGAAAAGGTATAGGCAGACCGCAGTAACATTTCTGTAGCAAGAGTGTAGGCGAACCCCTGAAACATTGGTGTACCAAGAGTAAAGGCGGACGCCAAAAAAACCCATTTGATAGGCGGGTACACTTATCCGTGATGATTCCCCCAGCTGCGCTAAACACCCTCTCTGACAAGACGCTAGCAGCAGGGCAGGCATGAACTTCCAGGGTGTACAGCGCAAGTTTGTGCTACTTGTCCAGCTTTGACACCCAATAGTTGTATGGAGCAGAGGCATCACGGAGGACGGTGGTACGATTGGCTACATACTCCCTCACCATCTTTTTACAGTGCTCTCTCTGACTCAGCCTTGACTGAGAAGTGGTGACACAGTCTTGCTGGGAAGCCATTAAGCTGGAAAGGTCTTGGAGAGTGTTCCCTTGCCTGTGGTGGACATGCTGCCTGATCCGCGCTACTTCCCTGCTACTTGGCCCTCTAAACTGCGTCTTCTGCCACTAGCGCTGTCAGATGGGAACTTTAGCATCACTTTTACCACCAGGGCCCTGTGGTATTGCATCACTCCCTTACCCCTTTCCTCTTCGGGAATGAGAGTGGAAAGGTTCTCCTTATACCGTGGATCGAGAAGCGTAGTCTGTGTTGGGCAAAATGCGTCTAACGCGAGAGTTACGAGAAAAGCAGCCTAACATGAAGTCAGCCATGTGTGCTAGGGTACCAATATATAACACATGGCTGTCCTCACTAGGGAGATGACTTTCATGATCCTCCTCCTGCTCCACTTCAGCCCATACATGCTCAACAGATGAGAGGCAAGCAGCATGGGTACCCTCTGCAGTGTCTTGCCCCTCCTCTTCCTGCTCCTCCCCCTCGCCCTCCTCCTCCACACGCTTGGATATAGACATGAGGGTGCTCTGGCTATCAAGCAACATACTGTCATCCCCCATCTCCTGTTCCAACCGTAAAGCGTTGGCCTTTATGCTTAGCAGCGAACTTCTCAGCAGGCAAAGCAGCGGAATGGTAATGCTAATGATTGTCGCATCACCGCTCACTATCTGGATAGACTCCTTAAAGTTTCCGAGGACCTGTTAATTATCTGTTATCCATGCCCACTCTTCACTAAAGAATTGTGGGGGCTGACTACTACTCTGCTGCCCATGTTGCAGCTGGTATTCCACTATTACTCTACGCTGCTCGTACAGCCTGGCCAACATGTGCAGCGTAGAATTCCAGCGTGTGGGCACGTCGCACAGCAATCGGTGCTCTGGCAGCTGAAACCAATGTTGCAGGGGCTTCAGGGTGGCAGCGTCCGTGGTGGACTTGCAGAAATGTGCGCAGACATGGCGCACCTTGCCGAGCAGGTCAGACAAGTGGGGGTAGTTTTTCAGAAACCGCTGAACCACCAGATTGAAGACGTGTGTCAGGCATGGCACTTATGTGAAGCCGCTGAGCTGCAGAGCTGCTACCAGGTTACGGCCGTTGTCACACACGACCATGCCGGGTTGGAGGCTCAGCGGCGAAAGCCAGAGGTTGATCTGCTCTGTCAGACCCTGCAACAGCTCAGGGGCCGTGTGCCTCTTGTTACCTAAGCTGATTAATTTCAGCACAGCTTGCTGATGCTTGCGCACCACTGTGCTGCTGTGCCGCGTGCTACCGACTGCTGGCAATGTGCTCACACTTCCTAATTGAGAGGTAGAGGTGGCAGAGGAGGAAGGTGGGAGGGTTTGGAGGAGGTTGCATAAAACGCCGCACATACCAGCACAGAGGTAGGACCCGCTATTCTGGGTGTGGGTAGGACGTGAGCGGTCCCAAGCTCTGACTCGGTCCTATCCTCCACCAAATTCACACAATGTGCCGTGAGGGAGATATAGTGGTCCTGCCCGCCAGTACTTTTCACGCGTCTGTGGTTAAGTGGACCTTCCCAGTAATTGCGTGGGTAAGGGCACGATTTATGTTGCGGTAGACGTGCTGGTGTAGGGCTGGGACGGCACACCAGAAAAAATAGTGGCGACTGGGGACGGAGTAGTGCGGGAGCGCCGCCACCATCATGTTTTTGAAAACCTCCGTTTCCACAAGCCTGTACGGCAGCATGTCCAGGCTGATCAATTTGGCAATGTGCACATTTAAAGCTTGTGCATGCGGGTGGGTGGCGAGTATTTGCGCTTTCGCTCCAACGCTTGTGTTAGCGACAGCTAAACGCTGCGCTGAGAGACATTGCTAGATAGAGTGGAGGACAGTGGAGGTGAGGATGTGAGTGCAGGCTGGGAGGCGCTCATGCTTGTGTCCTGGGAGAGGGATTGGATCTGTGTGGCAGGTTGGGGCAAAGGGGAAGAGGCAGTGCTGTGACTTGGAGGTGGTGAATGGCCTTCGCCCCACCTTGTGGGGTGCTTGGCCATCATATGCCTGCGGATGCTGGTGGTGGTGAGGCTGGTAGTGTTGGCTCCCCGGCTGATCTTGGTGCGACACAGGTTGCACACCACTGTTCGTCGGTCATCTGCGCTCTCACTGAAAAACATCCACACCTTTGAACACGTAGCCCTCTGCATGGAGGCTTGCCGTGAAGGAGGACTTTGGGAAACAGTTGGGGGATTCTTCCCTCTGGCCCTGCCTCTACGCCTGGCCACTCCACTGCCTCTTCCAACCTGCCCTGCTGCTGCACTTGCTTCCCCCTCTGAAGCCCTGTCCTCAGTAGGCTTAGCAAACCAGGTGGGGTCAGTCACCTCATCGTCCATTTTCCCCCGAGTCCTTTGTGCGCTCCTCCCTCGGACTTACTGCCCTTACTACTACCTCACTGACAGACAACTGTGTCTCACCATTCTCATCCACAAAAAGCTCTTGAGACAGTTGCCGGAAGTCCCCAGCCTCATCACCCGGACTCCGGGAACTTTCCAAAGGTTGGGCATCGGTCACGACAAACTCCTCAGGTGAGAGAGGAACCGGTTTTTCCCACTCTTGGCAAGGACCCGAGAAACAGTTCCTGGGAGTCTGCCTGCTCAGAATTTGTCATTTTCATGAAGTGAGGAGGCTGGGAGGAAGGAGGAGCAGCAGCCAGAAGATTCAGAGTTGCAGTCCCTAGGCTGGGAGTAGTGGACTGCGTAGGAAACTGCATGGTTGATACATTGCTGGAGGCGTTTTCTGCCATCCACGACAGGACCTACTCACACTGCTCTGTTTGTAATAAAGGTCTACCCCGTGGATCTGTAAATTGTGATATGAAGCTGGGGAGCCCAGAAAATTGCCTCTCTCCTAATCCGGCAGCAGTCGGCTGTGATTCACCACGCCCAGGAACTTGGTCTGTGCCATTACCCTCACTTGGACATCCGCGTCCGCGTCTTCGACCCTTACCGCTACTCCTCATCATGGAGGATTAAGAATAGAGCAGCGCCCAAATAAATTACCCCACTGTACAGCACTGACAACTGTGGCTTAATTCACCACACATAGAGACTTGTAGATAGCGGAGGCTCTATGCTCTGACTTGAAAAAATTACCCGCTGTCTTGTGCTGATACTTAGGGGTAATTTACCGCTCGCAGAGACTTGTAAATAATAGAGGCAGTATGGAGTGGGAGAAGACTCTAAAGCTAGTGGATAGTGCTGGTAACTGTGGCTATCTCAACCCCACCAAGGAAAGGGTATTGTGAGATGCTCTGCACAGCGGCAGAGCTGAAATACTTTGCAGTGGCCCAAGAACTATTACAGTACTGTTTAGCAGTGAAACATCTGTTTAATGAGCTGCTGACACAGTACGGTAGAACTGAAGTCGTTTGCTGTAGCCTAGGAAATATTTGAGTGCAGTTTCACGGTGAGAGCTGGTTGTATGGCACTGCAGGCTCTATGACTGAAAGGCTGGTAACAGGCCTAGATGTGTAATACAAAAATTGATGCACTACTACTCCCTGCAAGTCGCAACTATAATGCACACGGTCAGATGTAGCCCAACAAAGGAGTGCTGGGGTTCTTGCACGGAAGACCAGGACTGTATAGTATATAACTTTTCCTATAGAAGTGGCTGTGCCCCAACACTCTGTGTTATGCGCTGCAGACACAGAACGGTATAACTGAAGTCGTCTGCAGTAGGCTAGGAAATATTAGAGAGCAATTTCACAGTGAGAGCTGGTTGTATGGCACTGCAGCCTGAGAACGCTATTACTGAAAGGCTGGGAACAGGCCTAGATGCGTAATACAAAAATGGATGCACTACTACTCCCAGCCAGCCACAACTATAATGCACACGGTCAGATGTAGCCCTAAGAAGGACCGTTGGGGTTCTTGAAGACAGGATCATACACTAACACTTTTCCTATATAAGCAGCTCTCTCCCTAAACTATGCCTACGGCACTGCAGACACAGTATAGCTGAAATGGCCTCCATAGCCCGAGATGGTTAAAAATAAAATTGGTGCACTACAGCTCCCAGCCAGCCACAACAGTAATGCATGCTATGAAGAGTGAGTATCCCTTAGAAGGACCGATGGGCTTCTTGAAGACTGTATCCTACTCTAACACTTTCCCTATATCAACAGCAGCACTTTCCCTAACCTCTGCCAGCATGCGTCTGAGGCGAGCCGTGGGTGGGGCCAGTTTAAGTACTTGGTGGTCACCTGACCGACTCAGCCACTCACTGCTGTGGGGTGGGATAGGGCTGGCACGTCACAGCAGGAAGTGGTAATGCCTTCCCTGCATGTCTATTGGCTAGAAAATGGCGCTAAACATGCAGGGAAGGAAAGGCAATTGACTCGAGTACCGCGTGGTGTTCATCCCGAGTAACGAGCATCTCGAGTACCCTAATGCTCTTTCGAGCATCAAGCTTGGACGAGTTGGCCCGTTCATTTATACTAACATGTTTTCTCACATATAGTATGCTTTAAATTATATTTGATTCTTTACTCCTCAAGTACTGGATATTATAATGAAGAGAGTACAGGACAGCATCTCACATGTGCAGGTTTTGGCAGCTTTTTTTGTATCTTTCTCAGCGGAAGCCAGAGGTAGATACAAAAAGGAGGAGTTGAAAAGAAGGGCTGGTCAATATTGTATGTGTGACAAAAATGTGCACCAAAAACTGCACATGTGAATCCAGACTTCTACAATCATGGGAATTTAACCCCTTAACGACCAGCCCATAGTGTTTTTACGTCCTCCCGAAGTGGGCTTTATTCTCTGAGGACGTAAAAACATGTGTCCTGCGGAGAATAAAGCCCCTCGGGCTCTGGACGTGACAGCTCCATGCTGTCGGTGTCCGCAGATAGCTGTCATCCCGGGCTGTTCGGACCTCCCCCCCGGCATTGCGATCGGCGCTATCCGATGGATAGCGCGGATCGCAAAAAAGTAAGCAAAACTGCAAAAAAAGTTAAAGATTTAGCTGCTCTGATGGATCGGATCCATCGGAACAGCTGAAACTACTCACCGAGGTCCGTCGCACGGCTCCCCGCTGTCCCGATGCTCCGGGCGCCGTAGCCGTTCTTCTGCGCATGCGCGCCAGGCGGCATTACGTCAGCCGCATGCGCAGAAGGCCCGGCGGCGCGGGAGACTTAAAATCTCCTGGCTCCCGGCTCCTGTAGGTAGCCGGGAGGCAGGAGATGTCAGCGGGGACCGCGGTGAGCGGTCCCCGGTACCGCGATCGTCGTTATCCAATGGATAACGACGATAGCAGAAAAGTGAAAAAAAGTATAAAAAAAGAAAAGTTTCACCTCCCCTCATGGATCGGATCCATGAGGGGAGGTGAAAATACTCACCTCAGGTCCGCCGATATCCTCCGCCCGGTGTCGGGACCCCCGCTGGCTTCTGCGCATGCGCCGATGTGGCGCGCATGCGTAGAAGGCCGGCGAGCCCAGCAAATTCAAAATCTCCCTGCACCCGGCTGTCACAGATAGCTGAGTGCAGGGCGATATGACTGGGGACCGCTGTATGCGGTTTCCAGTCATATGATCACCGTTATCCTAAAAGGTAAAAAAAAAAAAGTTAAAAGTCAAAAAAAAGTTTAAAAGTTAAAGGGGTTGTCTCGCGAAAGCAAGTGTGGTTAAGTACTTCTGTATGGCCATATTAATGCACGTTGTAATATACATCGTGCATTAAATATGAGCCATACAGAGGTTATTCACTTACCTGCCCCGTTGCTGGCGTCCCCGTCTCCATGGCTCTGTCTAATTTCGGTGTCTTATTGCTTTTCTTGCTGTGCAGGATTCCTGGCTGGAATCGGCACATGCGACGGGGGCGGAGCTACGCGATGACGCGTACAAGGGGCGGAGCCAAAACACAGCTGCTGCCGAGCTGAGCCGAAGGGAGAAGACCCATCTGCGCAAGCGCGTCTAAAAAAGCAAGAAGACACCAAAATTAGACGGAGCCATGGAGACGGGGACGCCAGCAACGGAGCAGGTAAGTGAATAACTTCTGTATGGCTCATATTTAATGCACGATGTATATTACAAAGTGCATTAATATGGCCATACAGAAGTACTTAACCCCACTTGCTTTCGCGAGACAACCCCTTTAAAGTTTCATCTCCCCTTACGGATTGTATCCATAAAGGGGGATGAAATTACGTACCCAAGGTCCCGGATTTGTTCCCTGATGGGATGTTGATCCGCGGACCTTACTCCAGCTTCGGCGCATGCGCCCGTCAGCATGATAGCGGACGCATGCGCAAAAGTGAAATATTGCCCAAGAAATGTAAAATCTCCCTGCTGCTGGCTACCAAAGGTAGCCAAGAGCCTGGAGATGTCACGGGGAGCTGCGGTATGCGGTTACTGGTCACATAATCGCCGTTATCCAATGCATAATGGCGATCACGTAAAAGTTCTTTAAAAAGTGGCAATTTCATCTCCCCTCACCGATGCGATCGGTGGGGGGAGATGAAACATCTTCTCGGAGGCTTCCGCATTTGAATCCAGATGCGATTATCCTCCATGGACCTTTCCGGCTGCTGCGCATGCGCCCGCCGGCAAAATGCCGGACACATTCGCAGGAGCCGGGGAGCCCAGGAAATTTTAAATCTCCTTGCTCCCAGCGACCAACGGTCGCTGAGTGCTTGGAGCAGTGACCGGAGACCTCGCTGAGCGGTCCCCGGTCACGTGATAAAGTAGCGATCTAACATTAGGCTGGTCACGCATGACCGGAGAGGAATTACAGGTTCTGCATGCGCTTGATCAGCGGTAATCCACGGATCAATCGCATGCATTGGATTACACAATTCCCCCCCAATTAGCGGGTCGGAATTACGTAATCCACTCGCAGAAACAGAACACAGCATGCTATATTTTACCACGAATAGCCCATTGTGCTCTATGACCGCGGATATACTCGCAGCCCATATGCAAATACATTCTATACGGGCTGCGGGTACTCGGGTCATCTATAAGCGACGGCGCGGGAAATGCAAACAAAAAAAGTACTGCGCATGACCGCCCGTGTGAGTAGGCTGTTATGCGCAGTACATTACGCGGCTGTACGCAGGGTCACAGCCGGGCTCACAGATGAGATCCGCTGCGGGCCTCCGCAAGCAGATTCCACATATGGCCGTGTGAGCCCGGCGTTATTTAGACCGCTACCTGTAATACGTAATTTACAAGAAGCCCCGGGAACGTTCGCCTTCATGCAGTTCCAGGAGCAGTTTGTTGAGCGCCTTCTCTGTGAGACCGCCGCACCGCAACAACATTACAAAGCCTCACAGCGCCATTTTTTACACCCCATCCCCGCCGCTGAGGTTACAAAATACCCCCCAAAATACATGAGAGGAGGGGGGATACCCGGTTTTCTTGCCCCATGTGCCCATCCCAACCAGCCTCCGTAATTACCCCTGTCTTCGGACATAAAACACAGTTTATATTATTACCTTTATCGAATATTTAGGGAATGCCAAAAAATGGGGATGGCGGGGGTGGGGGGATTATTTTTAGGAAGTCAATTTTTATTCCTTACAAGTGGGCAATGGGGCCTGGAATTTATTCAGTTCTGCCCTGGAATCTAGCGGGCATTCGCTCCATTATGGGCCTAGCCATGTGTCCTATAATTAGACTAGGGCCACAATGGGTATGTTTCTGAACACGGGACAAATGGTGGGATCCATTTTGGGGTGAACGTCTTCATTCCTATGTACACTGTACAAAAAAAACTGTTTTTAAATTGACAAAATTGACAAAAAAATGAAAATCGTAATTTTTTCCTTTTGCTTTGATTCATTCTAATACTGTGGGGTCAAAATACGCAGTACACCCCTAGATGAATTTGTTAAGGGGTCTAGTTTTTTAAAATGGGGTCATTTGTGGGGGTTCTCTATCGTTTTGGCCGCTCAATGGCTCTACAAGTGGGCAATGGGTACTGGAATTTATTCCGTTGTACCCTGAAATCCAAAGGGTGCTCCTTCCATTATAGGCCTAGCTATGTTTCCTTTAAGTAGATTAGGGCCACAGTGGGTATGTTTCTGAACACAGGACAAACGGGGGTATCCATTTTGTGGTGAACGTCTTCATTCTTATGTATACTGTACAAAAAAAACCTGTTTTTAAATTGACACTATTGCCAAAAAAATGAAAATCATAAGTTTTTTCCTTCTGCTTGGCTTAGATTCATTCAAAAACTGTGAAGTCAAAAAAGTCATCGTACCCCTATATAAATTCGTTAAGGGGTCTACTTTTCAAAATGGGGTCACTTGTGGGCGTTTTCCATCGTTTTGGTCACTCAATGGCTCTACAAGTGGGCAATGGGGCCTAAATCTCCTTCAAGCAAAATTTCTGTTCCGAAAGCCACCGGTTGCTCCTTTCATTTTGGGCCCCATTGTGCATCCAGACATACGATTAGGGCCACAATGGGTATGTTTCTGAGCACAGGACAAACAGGGGTATCCATTTTGGGGTGCAAGTCTTCATTCATATATGTGAGGTACAAAAAAAACTGCTTTGGAAATGACAGAATTACCAAAAAAATGAAAATCGTAATTTTTTGCCTTCGGCTTGGCTTAGATTCATTCAAAAACTGTGCAGTCAAAAAAGTCATCGTACCCCTAGATAAATTCGTTAAGGGGTCTACTTTTCAAAATGGGGTCACTTGCGAGCGTTCTCCATCGTTTTGGTCACTCAATGGCTCTACAAGTGTGCAATAGGGCCTAAATCTCCTTCAAGCAAAATTTCTGTTCCGAAAGCCACCGGTTGCTCCTTTCATTTTGGGCCCCATTGTGCATCCAGGCATACGATTAGGGCCACAATGGGTATGTTTCTAAGCACGGGACAAACAGGGGTATCCATTCTGGGGTGCAATCCTAATTTTCATGTGTACTATAGAAAAAAGTCCTGTCTTTAAAATGACATATTTGCAAAAATATGAAATTTTTGTTTTTCTCTTCTAAATTGCATTGACTCCTAAAAAAAAACTGTGGGGTTAAAATACTCATGACACCCCTCAGTGAATACCTTAAAGGGTGTAGTTTTTAAAATGGGGTCACTTGTGGGGGTATCTATCATTTTGACTCCTATGAGCCTTTCCAATCTTGGTTTGGTGTAGGAAAACAAAGTGTTCCTCAAAATGCTGAAAAGTAATGTTAAATGTGTACGTCTCCTAAATGGTTAAAAAAAAACGAAAGTTTTTCCAATGTGCGCCCAAAATAAAGTAAACGGATGGAAATATATATCTTAGCAAAAATTTCTATATTATGTTTGCACATATTTGAGATATTGCAGTTGGAAATGTGAAAAAATGACGATTTTTTCAAAAATTTCCCAATTTTGGCGCTTTTAATAAATAAATACAAATTCTATCGGTCTTTTTTTTCCGCCTAAATGAAGTATAACATGTGGCGAAAAAACAATGTCAGAATCGCTTGGATATGCAAAACCTTTCTGGTGTTTTTCCATGCTAAAGTGACACGTGTCAGATTTGCAAAATTTGGCCTGGTCATTAAGGCGCAAACAGGCTTGGTCACTAAGGGGTTAGCTGATTTACTGGAAATTTACTTTGTATTCACAGATTTTGCTTTTCTCGACTCTTGATCAATTTTTCCTAGATAAGCTTTAACACTTTTACTCTAGTCTCAAATCTTTTTCTCATCCCCAATATAACACCCTGTAAAATTTTCCTCTTATCTGTGACACATCCAGTAGCCGCGTGTACTAGCCACAATTGTAGATGTGATCTTCACTCTGTTATGTGGTTTGTCAGTGGATATTCTGTAAGTGCAGATCTGCAGACAATAATAACACTGCTCAACGATGATTTTGTTTCTGGCTCACAATTAGCATATTCTTATGTATTTCCTTCTGCCGAATTCAAAAATCACCATAAAAATGACCGATTAGCTCCTGCTGTGGAGATACAGTGACATGTCATTTTTTTACATTTTTATTTTGTGGGAATTTTTTTGGGGGGAGGGACTTGTCACACCCCTCAACTAACATACCTAGAGATGAGCGAGTATACTCGCTAAAGGCAATTGCTCAAGCGAGCATTGCCTTTAGCGAGTATCTCCCCCGCTCGAGACAGAAGGTTCGGGTGCCGGCGCGGGGGAGCGGTGAGTAGCGGCAGTTAGCAGGAGGGAGCGGGGGGAGAGAGGGAGAGAGAGATCTCCCCTCCGTTCCGCCCCGCTCTCCCCCGCAGCTCCGTGCCCGCTGCCGACACCCGAACCTGCCGTCTCGAGTGGGGGAGATACTCGCTAAAGGCAATGCTCGCTCGAGCAATTGCCTTTAGCTAGTATACTCGTCATCTATAAACATAACACAACATTCTCCATATGTTGTAGGTTATAAAGATAATAAATGCTATTACGACTAAGTTTCATATTGTTTCTGTTTTCTTTTTTTCCACAATATCTGGTTTTGGAGTGCTTCTGAAGTGTAACGTTTACTATATCAAAATGCCACAAAAATGTTTAAAAAAATAAGTGCATAATTGTTGTTACATTTGTGGTAAAATAATATTTTCATCACAAACAACACAATTTGATGCCTCTTGTGAAGACTGCCTATCCTCATTATTTTGGTATGATGGTAGGTGACCAATCAGAGGCAGATTCCACTCACACACCCATTCATGAATTTATGAATGGGTGTGCGACTGCTGCCTCTGATTGGCTCAGCGGGACCAATCAGATGAGAGGCAGCAGTCACTCACCCATTCATAAATTCATGAATGGGTGTGTGAGTGGAATCTGCCTCTGATTGGTCAGGCTGTGACCAATTAGAGGCAGCTCATTCAGCAGGCGGGGATTTTAAATCCCCGGCTGCTGAATACTACTCACAGCTGTTCAGAGCAGTTCAGGAGGACTGCCGCTGGTCGCGCTGAATTCCGTCTGCCAGGACCAGGTGAGCATATATATTTTTTTATTTTTACACATTTCTGGATGAATTGCAGGGAAGGGCTTATATATTTAAGCCCTTCCCGACAATTCATCCCGCAATCGCCGGCAGCCCATTGCTTTTAATGGAGCCAGCTGTATTGCCGGCTCCATTGAATTCAATGGGCTAACATAGTTCTTCTCTGCCATAGCTGTTACAGCTGTGGCAGAGGAGAACGATCTTTATGTTGACAGTGTGGGGGGGGGGGGGGGTCTCACTCTTGCCACTATTGTGGCTTAATAGTGGGACCTGGGAACCTGAGATGCAGCCCTGCATGTTGCCCCTCGCCTGCCCTATCCGTTTCTGTGTCGTTTCCATCACTTTCTTGAATTTCCCAGGTTTTCACAAATGAAAACCTTAGCGAGCATCGGCGATATACAAAAATGCTCGAGTCGCCCATTGACTTCAATGGGGTTCGTTACTCGAAACGAACTCTCGAGCATCACTGAAACTTTGACTCGAGTAACGAGCACTCGAGCATTTTGGTGCTCGCTCATCTCTAGTTAATAAGTCTGGACCTATTTTCCTGAAGTCTTTGCATTTATCCTCACAAGAGGCACCCCCACATAGTGGTTTATTTGGAGTGTGCTGCAACCCATTTTACCTATATAAGAATCCATGAATAACTCCCTTTAAGGCTTGCCAAGCTTCCTTTTCTTTTCCCTCCAAAACTTGGTCAAATGCAGGATCCACACTTTCTTTGTTTCTACTTCAAGCTCATAATGTTGGGGTGGAGTAGAAACTGGTAAACTATCTGAATGTGGACTAGGTTGAATAGCAGATGGTAGATTCGGGTATTGAACTGTTCCTGTTTTCTTCATTGACAATCCTGCCTTATAGGTGGAGTCCAGCAGAATTAGCCGTCATCTGCCATAGGCACAGCAAAAGCCATAGATCTTTTTTTTTTAACCATTAACCGGTACGTCATGGAGCGGCGGGGTATGTATGTCTGTACTTAATATATAATGAATAGAGAGGAGCGAGCATACTCATCCGAGCTTGATGCTCGTTAGAGTATTAGCGTGTTCGAGATGCTCGTTACTCGAGACGAACACCACGCGGTACTCGGGTCAATAACATTTACTTCCCTGAAATGTTAGCGCCATTTTCTGGCCAATAGACATGCAGGGAAGGCATTAGAACTTCCTCCAGTGAGGTTCCAGCCCTATCCCACCCCCCTGCAGTGAGTGGCTGGCGAGATCAGGTGACCGCCGAGTATTTAAATCTTTCGTGCCCGCTGCTCGCCTCAGACACACGCTGGCAGAGATTAGGGAGAGTACTGCTCTTGCTTTAGGGAGAGTGTTAGCGTCTGCAAGAACCCCAATGGTCCTTCTTAGGGCCACAGCTCACCTAGTGCACTACTGTTGTGGGTGCTGGGAGCAGTTTTGCACAATATATATATATTTTTTTTTATATCAAACTTGCAGGCTATAGCGTTCTCAGGCTACAGTCTGTACTATGTAGTATAGGGGCAGTATTGGTCAGGCTGGGACAGTGGGTAGTATAGAATAACCCCAACGGTGCTTCTTAGGGCCACATCTTACCGTGTGAATTACAGTTGTTGCTGCTAGGAGCAGCTTTGCACCAAATTTTTTCTTTCATCTTGGGCTCTGCAGACTATTGCGCTCTCAGTCTGCAGCCAATTCTACAGAGTATAGTGGCAGTATTGGTGAGGCAGGGACAGTGCTACTGTAGAATCCTGTCAACAAGTACCCCAAAAAAAGCACCTGTTTAGGGTTATCTGTGACCCTCTGCATTTAACTCCGTGGCTGCTGGTAGTTGTAGTACCGCATTATTGCACAGCTAGGCATGCTTGCAGTCTTCCAAATAATTTTTTTCCTGGCTGCAGTTTGCGCTGTCTCACTCCAACTGCACGCCAATAAGAATTTAAACATTTTTTACACCGCTGTGTGTCTGCTGTAAACTGCACGCACGGTGACAGACCCCCATACAGGGAAACTCACATTGGCGCAATCTAGCCTGCATTGCATTGCATTGCACAAAAATTACCAAAGAAAAAAGGAAAATCATTACGGCTAGCTGTTACTCTCTGCATTTCACTGCGTGGCTGGTGTGAGCTCAGGAGTATCAGTATTGCATATTGCACAGCTAGCCGTGCTTGCAGTCTTCTGAATTATTTTTTTCCTGGCTACAGTTTGGTTTACATAAGCGCTGCCTCACTCTAACTGCATGCCAATAAGAATTCCAAAATTTTTTACACTGCTGTGTGACTGCTGTAAATAACACGCACGGTGACAGACCCCCATACAGTGGGCTTCTACGTAAATGTTACTGGGGTCTGTCTATACTGCTACTACTGAAATGTTACTAATACTGTGCTCTCCCTATACTGTTTCTACGTAAATGTTACAGGGGTCTGTCTATACTGTTGCTACTGAAATGTTACTGGGGTGTGTCCCTACTGCTGCCAAAGAAATGTTACTGGGGTCTCTCCCTACTGTTAGTACTGAACTGTTACTGGGGTCTGTCTATACTTATACTACTGAAATGTTACAGGGGTCTGTCTATACAGCTGCAAATGAAATGTTACTGGGGTCTGTCTATACTGCTGCAAATGAAATGTTACTGGGGGTCTGTCCCTACTGTTACTACTGAACTGTTACTGGGGTCTGTCTATACTTACACTACTGAAATGTTACTGGGGTCTGTCTATACTGCTACTACTGAAATGTTAAAAATACTGTGCTCTCCCTATACTGCTGCAACGGAAATGTTAATCTGCTGCTTTGCCTATACTGCTTCTACGGAAATGTTACTGGGGCCTGTCTGTATTGCTACTACTGAAATATTAAAAATACTGTGCGCTCCCTATACTGCAGCAACGGAAATGTTAATCTGCTGCTTTGCCTATACTGCTTCTATGTAAATGTTACTGGGGCCTGTCTGTACTGCTACTACTGAAATGTTACTAATACTGGGCTCTGCCCATACTGCTTCTACGGAAATGTTACTGGGGCCTGTCTATACTGCTACTACTACTGAAATGTTAATAACACTGGGCTCTCCCTATACTGCTTCTACATAAATGTTACTGGGGTCTGTCTATACTGCTGCTACTGAAATGCTACTGGGGCCTGTCTATACTGCTACAACTGAAATGTTACTAATACTGGGCTCTCCCTATACTGCTGCTACGGAAATGTTACTGAGGTCTGTCCATATTCTTTCCACTGAAATGCTACTAATTCTGGGCTCTGCCTATACTGCTGATACTGCAGGGTTGTGGAAACAGAGGCTTCCCAAAGACATGATATCAGCGAGGCCGCACTACTAGGTCCCCAGGCGTGACAATTTTTCAGCAACGCTGTTACTGGGAAGGTGCATATAACCACGGACACGTGGACAGGACAAGTACTGCCTCAAAAACATACCCCTCCTCCTCCTCCAACAATGAAAACATTCTTGGCAAATGCTTTCGCAGTGGTCCGTCTGGCGGCAGTCCAAGAATTTCATCTTAAACGACACAATAAGAAAGCCTCCCCCCACCCCCTGCCACAGCCCACTTAATCCTGGCCACATTCCGAAAACCAACTAAATAAAATCGCGCTAATAGGTCCACACTCCACAACTTAATCCTGGCCACATTACGAAAACCAACTAAATAAAACCGCGCTACTATGTCTACACTCCACAACTTCATCCTGGCCACATTCCGAAAACCAACTAAACAAAACCGCGGTAGTAGTCCGTTATCCCTAGCTGAAGCTTTCAGCCGACTGGTAGAGCAATGGTGGCTTCCAACTTGTTGGTACTGCTAAGTCCAAAGATAAGCGTACAGCTGAGGTTGGAATACAGGTGACTATAGAACACAGCATCCCTGCAGGGCAAGGGACAGAGTAGCACCAGGCACCGATCCTTGGTGGAAGCAGGCCAGCTGAGAACCACATACTCCCTGAATGATTTTTGACTGACCGATGATGAGGCCTTTACTTGTGATCATATTTGGTAATTCCTAAGAAAGATGGGTGGTAGTAGCCGGAAACTTGGATTGCTATTTGCTAACACTTTAAAATGGACAACAGAAAACATATGAATGAAGCCTTTCCATATTTCAGCTTCAGATGAGGAGGAGTGCAGACTTTCAGTACCTTAAATATTCTTTTCATTGCAATCAAATGCCCCTCTCTTGTCTCAGAAAATACTAGCTTTTCCACATAGGTGTTGTTGTCTATCTATCTATACTGTCACTACTGAAATCCCACTAATACTGGGCTCTGCCTATACTGCTGTAACGGAAATGTTACAGGGGTCTGTCGATACTGTTACTACTGAAATGTAACTGATACTGGGCTCTGCCTATACTGCTGCTACTGAAATGTTACTGGGGTCCGTCTATACTATTACTACAGAAGTGTTAATAGGGTCTCCCTAGACTTCTGCAACATAACTGTTAGTGGGGTCAGCTTATACCTTTGCTACAGGAGTATTACAGGGGTCTGTGCATACTATGGGTTGCACTAAGTGTTCCCATTGCGGTGTTCAACATAAATGGCCAAAAAAAACCTAACCCAGACTGACTAGGGCATGCAGTTTGGGCCGAAGCCCACCTGTGTTTAATGTGACGTTAGCTCTGCTGTCCAGGGCACTGCAATGTGATTTATTTATGTACCGCCAGTGGCTTCCTGGGACCCACGCATGCTGTGGGTGCACACGGAATTCCTATTGCAGAGTTGTACCTGCCTGTGACTATTTATAAAAAAACCCAGTCTGACTGGGGCATGCAGTGTGGGCCAAAGCCCACCTGTATTTAATCTGACGTTAGCTCAGCTATGCAGGGCACTGCAATGGGATTTATTTATGTACCGCCGGTGGGTTCCAGGGAGCCACCCATGCTGTGGGTGCACACGCAATTCACATAGGGGAGTTGTACCTGCCTGTGTCTTCTTATAAAAAACCCCAGTCTGACTGGGGCATGCAGTGTGGGCCGAAGCCCACCTGTATTTAATCTGACCTTAGCTCAGCTATGCAGGGCACTGCAATGGGATTTATTTATGTACCGCTGGTGGGTTCCAGGGAGCCACCCGTGCTGTGGGTGCACACACAATTCACATAGGGGAGTTGTACCTGCCTGTGTCTACTTATAAAAAAACCCAGTTTGACTGGGGCATGCAGTGTGGGTCAAAGGCCACCTGTATTTAATCTGACGTTAGCTCTACTATCCGGGGCACTGCATTGGGACAAACTACAGGAGCAATGCAGCGCTAATGAGACGTTCACAGCTACACTACCATTAGAGTCTGCTCTAGGCCCACGATTGGTAGGGTTTGTGCAGAGGCCTATGTCCTGGGTGCAGTGAAAGTCCGCTTCCTGCCTACGATTCCTGAAGCTGTGGGCCGAGAAAAATGTCGTGGGTGCGGTGCAAGTCTGCCATGTTTGGCCGCTCAGATTTATTAGTTGTTCATGTCTTGGGTTGCCTAGGACCCACCTATGCTGTTGGTGCCCACTTTGTTCCCATTACCCGGTGTTTGATCTGTCTGGCACAAAGACACTGACTGACTTGGGTAGGGGGCAGAGTGCAGATGGCTTTCCCCTTGCGGTGTCGATTGAGCTATGCGACACCTTGACAGAACGAATACTGTGTGGGCAGATAGATTCCCCATTGCTATGCCCACGTTTGCAACTCCTGACGGAGGGGGCACAGGATTGGATTTCTTATTGCTTGTGTACAGCATTGTGGCCTATCGCCCCGCCCTTTTTAAAGAGGGTCGCTGCATGGCCCTGCCAACCCTCTGCAGTGTGTGCCTCCGGTTCCTCTTCATGGCAGACGCACTTATAAATAGACATGAGGGTGGTGTGGCTATGCAGTCAGCGTGTGGCATTAGGGCAGCTGAAGGCTGCGCAGGGACACTTTTGTGTGTGCTTCGGACGCAGGGTCGTGTGGGGGGGGGGGGTTGGGCAGCATGTAACCCAGGAGAAGAGGCAGCAATGTGTCCCGCAGGCAGTGATTGTGCTTAGTTGGAGGTAGTGTGGTGCTTAGCTAAGGTGTGCCTTGTAGAGATGAGCGAGCGTACTCGGAAAAGCACTACTCGCTCGAGTAATGTGCTTTATCCGAGTATTGCTGTGCTCGGGTCTGAAGATTCGGGTGCCGCTGCGGCTGACAGGTGAGTTGCAGCGGGGAGCAGGGGAGAGCGGGTGGGAGAGAGGGAGAGAAAGATCTTACCTCCGTTCCTCCCCGCTCTCCCCTGCAGCTCCCCGCTCCGTGCCGGCACCCGAATCTTCAGACCCGAGCACAGCGATACTCGGATAAAGCAAATTACTCGAGCGAGTAGTGCTTTTCCGAGTACGCTCGCTCATCTGTAGTGCCTTGCTAATGAGGGTTTGTCCGAAGTAAAAATTGTTAGGGGGGGGGGCACTCTTGCCGCTATTGTGGCTTAATAGTGGGACCTGGGAACCTGAGATGCAGCCCAGCATGTTGCCCCTCGCCTGCCATATCCATTTCTGTGTTGTTTCCATCACTTTCTTGGGTTTTCCAGATTTTCACAAATGAAAACCCTTAGCTGAGCATGGGTCATATACAAAAATGCTCGAGTCGCCCATTGACTTCAATGGGGTTCGTTACTCGAACCGATCTCTCGAGCATCGCTGAAGGTTCGACTCGAGCAACGAGCACCGAGGATTTTGGTGCTCGCTCATCTCTAATAATGAATATTGGCTGGTGTTTGGTGTAGGTGTAAAATATATGTATGTGTTTTTTTAAATGTGCTGCATGCTTGATAAAGACCTTATACAGGTCGAAACGTTGCAGCTGTATATGGAGGAATAAAGGTTTTTATACATCTAGAAAAAGAATCCTGGAATGCTGACTTCACCATTGTTTTAATAATTCATGGATTCTTAGACAACACAAGAGATGATAACTACACTCAGTTGGTGACAGTACTTCTGGAAAAATACCAAATACCAAAAACTTGGATTCATCTTGTCCCTTAAAATCCATTTTCTCCTCTCCCACCTAGACTTTTCCCCTCCTAGTTGTGGATCTGTCAGTGATGAACACGGAGAAAGATTCCACCAGGATATTTCTGTAATAGAACAAAGATATCAGGGCCATTGGAATGAAGCAATGCTTGCGGATTACTGCTGGTCTTTGTGTAGGGAAGCTCCAGAACTCACTTACAAGAGGCAAGCCAAAAGAAAACGATCTCATGAAGTCACCCCATGAATCTCTTCGCAGGAATTATTCCATCAATTTAGAACTCTTAGAATGTAACTGTCAAAAAAAAATCAAATGCACTTTCAATGTTTTTAGCATATGTATAATTTTCTCGTAATCCATTAAAGGGGTGGTCTCGCGAAACCAAGTGGGGTTATACACTTCCGTATGGCCATATTAATGCACTTTGTAATATACATCGTGCATTAAATATGAGCCATACAGAAGTTATTCCACTTACCTGCTCCGTTGCTAGCGTCCTCGTCTCCATGGTTCCGTCTAAATTCGCTGGCAGCTTGCTTTTTTAGACGCGCTTGCGCAGTCCGGTCTTCTCCATTCAGCACGAGCCGCTTCAGTGTGCTCCCCGCTACAGCTCTTCTGCGCATGCGCAGACGAGCTGTCACTGCTCGGGAGCGCGCTGCAGCGGCCATTCTGTACCTTCCTCTGTTAGAGGAAGGTGCAGAAACTGGAGCTGCCCAGCGGAGAAGCCCAGCCCAGCCCAGCAGCCCCGAGAAGCCTCCCAGGTAAGTGATTTGTCGGGGGGGGGGGGCTGCCGCTGCGCCGGGCTGCGCCGGGGGGGGGGGCTGTCGCTGCGCCGGGGGGGGCTGCCGCTGCGATGGGGGAACTAGCGCTAGGCCGGGGGGGCTGCCGCTGCGATGGGGGGGCTGTCGCTAGGCCGGGGGGGGCTGCCGCTGCGATGGGGGGGCTGTCGCTAGGCCGGGGGGGGGCTACCGCTGCGATGGGGGAACTAGCGCTAGGCCGGGGGGGCTGCCGCTGCGATGGGGGGGCTGTCGCTAGGCCGGGGGGGGGCTGCCGCTGCGATGGGGGGGCTGTCGCTAGGCCGGGGGGGGGCTGCCGCTGCGATGGGGGGGCTGTCGCTGCGATGGGGGGGCTGTCGCTAGGCCGGGGGGGGCTGCCGCTGCGATGGGGGGGCTGTCGCTAGGCCGGGGGGGGGGCTGTCGCTGCGATGGGGGGGCTGTCGCTAGGCCGGGGGGGCTGTCGCTGCGATGGGGGGGCTGCCGCTAGGCCGGGGGAACTAGCGCTGGGCTCCGGAACCTAGCGCTGGGCTCCGGGGCCTTCACCTGGGCTGAGGGTCTAGCGCTGGGGAGCCGGGGGCTAGCGCCGGTTACCTGCTGCCTGGCGGTGGGCGTCTGGTCGGCGGCTGCGGGGCGTCTGGTCGGTGGCTGCGATGCGTCCGGTTGCCATGGAGACACAGCTGGCGGCGTCTCGGGAGCGCGCACGTCGGGCTGCAGCGAGCGACGGGGAAAGAGCCGGCGGCCATCTTGAGGAAACTTTTATAAGTTGCTGAAACGCTGGAACGGTAAGTACGAACCAGCTAGAAATGTCATTTACAGGGGGGCTTAGTAATGTGTACTTAATGGGGGGGACTGGGCAAAAAAAAAATTTAACTGCTTCCTCGAGACATCTCCTTTAAAATAACATACTTCCATCTATTGTATATTACAGAAACTAGAGCTAAAACATTTTCTTTCTTTGTCATATTCGTTTTTTTTCTCACCCCAAAATTAGTAAGATTTGACTCGTGAAGACTAAGTCTGCAGCTATGAAGGGGAGCAGAAGTAATAGCTGCAAGAAGCAACCCCCAGACAAGGCTGAAACTGACAAATTCACAGTGAACTAAAGTCTATAAAAGGGTGCTACCCTAATTTTTTCCGGAGCTGGTAACCCAGCTCCACTACAATCACAATTTTTTCTATTCTTCTCTGAGGGATACAGACGAGGGTTTGCCTCCATTTTACCTCCTAAACAATTTTTGCCGCCACACAGCAGCATAACGGAACCACAGACAGCCTACTGGCTTACAGTACAGCAAAACACCTTGCAGAGCTTTGCTCTAATTTTTCCAGAACTGTCCTATGCAGGTCTATCAATAATACAATATTTTTGGACTCTTGATACAAGTCTGTCGCAATTATAAATTTGTATTCACCCTTGTTCTGAACGCTGAGTAAGATGGAGTGCTGAATGCAGGGCTCCGTCTGAGCGGCACCTTCGGGACCTGACCTACAGCTTCTTCTAATCCAGATATGGGGAAGATCAGCAGAGATAGAGTGGGAGACAATCAGAGCACCCCTAGACCCCACAAAAGTCAAGCAGATATGCAAAGATACCTCAAAGACCGGAGTTCCCGCTCTCCACGAGCTCCCTCCAAGTCGGCGCAGGCACAGGCTCAGGAGAGTATCTCGTACAACAATAGGGAGGGAGAGGATGGGGCATCCACAGACGGGGAGGAAGGAGAAAATGTGTCCAGAGGTTTTATGAGAGAGTTGTTCTCTCAAGCACTGCAACCCTTAAAAACAGACGGGAGAAATTAAAGAGGACCTCCGACTCATGGGTCACCGGGTGGAAGAATTGGAGACGACGTCCACCTCTTTAACTGCTCACTCGCTCGTGATGGAGAAAACTCTGAGAGAGCACCATGACCAGATCAACAAAGCCCTGTTACAACAGGAAGACATCGAAAATAGAAACAGACGCAATAATATTCGCATTAAAGGGCTCCCAGAGTCCTGGGCGCCTGACTGCTTAATGAAAATAGCCAAAGAACTTTTCAGCCTATTACTGGGTGAGGGAAGAGCTTCCGGCATTGCAATCGAACGCATTCATCGAGCACTCAGACCCCCTCCCCCTCCCTCGGACCCTCCTAGGGATGTCGTTTGTAAATTGCTCTCATTTCCTGATGCAGCTGCAATTTTAAAGGCAGCAAGACAGCACAAAGACCTTTGTTACGCGGATACCCCGCTTCAATTTTACCAAGATCTGGCCCCTTCCACCTTGCTCAAAAGGCGTTTAATGCGCCCCTTTCTGGAGGTCCTCAGGGAAAAAGGAATAAGATACGCGTGGTTGTTTCCCTTCGGTTTGGGGATAACCCATGCGGGTCAGAAAATCAATATCCGCTCCCCTGGAGACCTCCAACAGTGCTGGCAGATTCTGGACATTCCGCCTATTGAAATCCCAAGCTGGTTGCCTATACCCGACCTCCCTAGATTCCCCAGCCTGCCCGAAACAGAAGGCTGGACACCAGTTTGCAACCATAAGTCACTCAAAGGGAGGAAAAAGAAGGCCAGAGAAGAAACGGACACGATGGACACCTGAATCCACCAGAGGTTTTCTAAATTACTCTCTCCGAGAGGACGTGGGTTCCACCCACCCGTGAACATTATCTTACTTCCGACTCTACTTTATTGCTAGTTGCATCAGTTGAAGAGTCGGTACTGTTGATATGTGTATGTTGGTGGAGTTGGAGCCCTCTGGTCTTCTTAATCTGTACGGGTTGCAGAGGAGGCGGTGACACGCTTTACTTTTCCCTGAGAGATTGGGGGGAAGTCTCCTCTCTAGCCCCTTACAGTTACCCACAAGACCTCCAAGGTCACTAGTTATTCAAAATTCTCCGCTACAGATGTGGGTAATATTTTCCTTATGGTTTTGTCTGCTTTTCTGTTTGATATTTACTCATCTCTCGCTGGTTATTAAACCAACCCCCTGCCTGAATCCCCAGTAATAGCCAAGGTCCACGACCGTGCTCATCGGACCAGGCCGTGGGTTCCCTCTATTAAAGCACTTAGGTGTTGTTACCGAGTTGCCTGTTGGCAACTCATTCACCCAATAGCAGGAGTCTTATACATCTCACTCTTAATACCATATATTGTATTATTTTACTTGTCTGTCTGTGTAGTTTTCGTTTACCTTAGTGTCTTACTTCCTAGTGTTTACTTACCTCTGTATTTACCTCGGTTCCTACCCCCATCCCTTTATTTGTCCGCATCCTATATCTGGGGTTGGTAGGAGGACCTCAGCACAAGACCGGGAACTCTATTAAGTAACCCTCTACCTTATTCCTCCTTCTTCTAAGCAGGGCGGCATGGACGACTTGAGGATAACTTCCTTCAATGTTCGGGGTCTCAACACGCCAGAAAAACGACATGGAGTGTCTCTACTTATCAAAAGGTACGCCACCAAGATTCTCCTCCTCCAGGAGACCCACTACAGGGGGAATAGGTGCTTCGCGTTGCCAGGTAAACAATTTGCTCAGAGTTTTCACAGCACTTACACTTCCTCAGCCTCCAGGGGGGTCTCAATATTCTTTCACAAAACCCTCAGTTTCATCTGCAACTCGCAGTACACTGACGGTGAGGGAAGGGTCATGTTTCTGAAGGGGACCATTAACAATAAACAAATCACAATTGCAAACCTGTATGCTCCCAATACGGATCAGGCCTCCTGGTTAGTCTCTCAGTTGGAAGTGCTTAAACACTTTGCAGAGGGTCATATCATATTGGGAGGAGACATTAACGCCACCCTCAATCCCAGTCTTGATTCCTCCACCGGGCGTTCCCAGTTACCTAGACTGAGACTGAGGAGACTCAATAAATGCCTGCAGGATATGGGCTTGGTGGATGCCTGGAGACTTCTTTATCCAACAACGAAGGATTACTCCTTCTTTTCCCAGGTACACTTATCCTATCAGAGGCTTGATTACCTGTTTATTTCATCCGAACTTCTTACGGATTTGGTGGGAGCCGAGGTGGGCTCGAGGACAGTCTCCGACCACGCACCTGTACACATTACACTCTGTTCTTTGCGGCAAGTCCCCAAGGAATGGAGATGGAGGCTTAATGCTACACTATTGGACTCAAAAGAAGAGACCATAAAACTAACTAACCAAGTTGAAGAGTATTTCCAACTTAATGCGGGAGGGGAGGTAGAATTGCCCATGGTATGGGAGGCCCATAAGGCTTACGTGAGAGGTCTGCTGATTGCTCTGGGCTCCAGAACTAAAAAAATAAAACAAAAAGAAATAGATGATAAACTGGCGCAAATAGCTAAGATAGAGCAGCTAGCAAAGCTTTCGCAAACTAATTCCCTCCTAGATAAACTGTCAGAGCTAAGGAAGGACCTACGATTGTGTCTGGATTCTAAATTCAATAAAAAACACCTTTATAGGAAGCATATTGTCTACGCATAAGGCAATAAAGGCAGCAAATATACATCTTCTTTAATTAAGAAAGCACGAGCCAAAAGTACAATCCATGCCATCAAAACTGGGACCAATACAATTGTAACCTCAACCAAAGACATCGCCAGACAATTCCAACTTTTTTATACGGATCTGTACAATCTTCAGAGACAATCCCCAGAGGCGCCGTCACCTCAAATTAAGGAGCAAATTGACTCCTTCTTAAGCCGTCTCACTTTACCAAAATTAAAAAGGGAAGAAGCAAGAGAATTACTTGAACCTGTGACACAGTCAGAGATAAAAGATCTAATAGCTTCCTGCCCACCTAATAAGAGCCCAGGACCTGACGGTCTAACCTTGACATACTATATGACTTTCGAGTCTACTTTGATCCCCAGATTGACGGACTTGTTTAATGCACTTCTTCTAGGGTCCAAACTACCCAAACAGGCACAGGAGGCGCATATAGCATTAATTCATAAAGAAAACAAGGACCCTGCGCTTTGTGGGAGTTACAGGCCCATTTCTCTTATCAATCAGGACGTCAAGCTGTGGGCAAAGCTACTGGCCAAAAGGTTGGATAGATTTATACCTGCTCTGATCAGTGGAGAACAGGCAGGCTTTGTGGGGGGGAGAGAGGGTAGAGACAACTGCTACAGACTCCTCTATGCAGCGCGTTTTGCACAGACCCAAAACATTCCGTTAGCCTTCGTCGGAACCGATGCCGAGAAGGCATTTGATAGGGTCAGCTGGAACTACATGAAAAGCACCCTACTTAATTATAATATTCCAGAGGAGTTTGTGTCTGCCATTTTTTCACTATACGAGTGTCCTCACGCTAGACTTCGGGTCAACGAAGTATTATCACTTCCGTTTGACATTAAAAACGGCACTCGTCAAGGCTGCCCTCTCTCTCCCTCACTTTTCATACTGACACTTGAGCCCCTCCTAACACAATCAGACAGGATCCCGACATTAAGGGCCTAAACATAGGAGAGGATACTTTGTCCACTGCTGCTTTTGCGGATGACATAGTCTTCCTCATAACCAATCCCGAAAAAGGCTTTGTCAGGTTAGTTGAAATACTAAACGCTTTTGGAGAAATTTCAAATTTTAAAATAAATTTTAATAAATCCACGGTTCTCAATATCTCCATTCCCGTTTCTCGTTGCGAAGTGCTCAGGTCAACATCTCCCTTTGCGTGGTTGGAGACTTCCCTGGACTATCTTGGTGTAAAAATACCAAAGAGAACCAAAGACATATACGATGTAAACTTCGCTCCATTACTGGACCAAGTTAAGAAGCTTCTAACCGAGTACGACTTGCCAATTATGTCCTGGTTCGGTAGGAGGAACATCTTAAAATCCTACGTCCTGCCAAAAATTTTGTATAAGATTAGGATGCTTCCCATACACCTTCCGAGCTGTTTTTTTTAAGTCTCTTCACTCAGCTTTTGCAGCATACGTGTGGAGGCATAAAAGACCAAGGCTGGCATACAGCCTAATGATCAAGAGGAAATCAGAGGGTGGAATCGGACTCCCTAACGTACTCGATTATTATAGGGCCTCGCAACTGAGCCATTGGTTGGACTTAGTCCTTCCGGCTAAAAACAATCTGCTACCTAAGCTAGCCTTGGCTCGGAATAATGCGGTGCTATTGGAGGATCTATGGTATCCGAGTAGAAATAACTATAGACAAAGGGACTTCTGTCCCCTCCTGAGAGGACCATGCGAGGTATGGGACTCGGTGAGGAAGGAGCTGGCCCCAGACCCATCTCCAATTTTCCCGTTAAGTACTATTCATAAACTGTTAGAATTGCCATCTGACTTATGTAATGCCTCGACCTGAGTGAAATTCCGGGACCACAAAATCGGAGACCTGCAGGAGCTAGCTAACTTTCCCCCTTCAGAGATCCTACAAAGATTGTTACTGAGTTGGTCCCCCTCCTTCCTCACTCTTGCATCAGTGACCAAGACAATAGGAGACTTCCTTAAGAGCCATGGCACAGCCAGACCCCTGACCCCTTTCGAAAGTACATTTAAACACATTATACCAAGTAAGAGGAAAATCTCTCTGATAAGGAAACACTTTATCACTCCCCATAACCCAACCTACATTCATCACCTCATGGGAAAAGGAACTGAACCTAACTCTCTCCCCTAGTGAAATTAAAGCGATCCTGAACACCTCACTCGGCTTATCTCCTTGCATTCTTGCTCAAGAATCCCATTACAAACTCCTGGTCAGGTGGTACAGGACTCCGCAGTGGCTCTCAGCTTACAAGCTATCCCCACAGGACTGTTGTTGGAGGTGTAGGGGGGAGGTGGGATCGTACCTCCACATCTGGTGGACGTGCGAAAGGTTGGGACCCTTTTGGAAAGGGGTGGGGAAGGTCCTGGAAAAGATAAAACCAGGATTTTCACTCACGCCAGACATGGTGTTCCTCTGGAGGCCATCCCCATCATTCCACCCGAATAGGGATAAGTTGATAGCTCGCCTGATAGACGCTGCAAAGGCTCTGATTCCTCTCTGCTGGCAACGCGAGGCACCCCCCTCTCTGAAGCAATGGAGAGACAAAGTAGACACGATATACAACCTGGAAGAGCTTTCAAGTTGGCACAACAACTCATTTGATAAGTTCATTAAAATCTGGTTTTCCTGGCGTGACCTGAGACTTCTCGACATTTTTTCTACTTAGCTTGGTTACATATCTCTGAGGCATAGTATCGCCCGTTGCAACCCTACCAAACACCCATCTTCCCCCCCTGTTACCCTTCCCCACTCCCCTCCTTTCACTCCCCCCTGTCTTTGTCCTGTCTCGTTATGTATGTTACAAGGCCTTATTTTAGTGAGGTACTCATATTGTTCTTGTCTGGTTGAGTCAAAACGTTACTTCAGCCTAACAATCACCCTGATATCTGTTTAAATGCATCACAGTCTTCTGATCTGTCTAGCATCTTTTGAATTGAAAACTGTGTATTACGTCATGCGATTAGCCTTTTGTTGTCTGATGATGTCATTTTGTAAAATTGAAAACTTTAATAAAAACAGATTTAATAAAAAAAAAAAAAAAAAAGATTTGACACATGAAGTTAAGGAAACATTCTAAAATATTGTTTGTTGGCCAGTGTAATTAGTGGAGGAGAAGGAATACTCACCCTGTGCAGTAAACGTTTGGATTGTCAAAATCATTCAGTTGCAAGCTTTCAGTAAGAACCGCAGTGATGACTTCTCTATCCTTGTAATGACTGAACTGATGGCTGGAGGACTTGTGTCCTGTTAGATTGCTTCTGTAAGATACAGGAAGTAATAAAATAGATACAATGTAGGGAGAAGAGAAGAGCGGCTCATGACACGGGCCTTGTTATTCAGCACAGCTCCTGGCAGCTCAGCAGAGCCTCAGCACAGGAGAGGCACGGCAGTCAGGATGGCGCTGCTTATATACATTGCTGGCTGATAATTTAGTCTTGGAGGCAGCTGTATAATAGTAAGATGTTATAACAAAAGAACAAAGTAATAAAATAACCTGTCTATAATTGTATGCAAAATTGTCACTGAACTTTATCCATTTACAGGTGATGTGGGTTTTAAACTCCTTACAGACTTTTGTCTACAATCATTTAACTTCTTCACGTACCAGTGCGTAGTTATTTCCTGGGTGTGTGGGGTTTCTATGAAGCTAGATTGTAAGACGATCCTGCTCCATACATAGTGGGTGCCAGCTGTCTGTGTAAAATTAAAGGGGTTGTCCCGCGCCGAAACGGGTTTTTTTTTTTTTTTAAACCCCCCCCCGTTCGGCGCGAGACAACCCCGATGCAGGGGTTAAAAAAACCACCCGCACAGCGCTTACCTGCATCCCGGCGGTCCGGCGTCTTCATACTCACCTGCTGAAGATGGCCGCCGGGATCCTCTGTCTTCATGGACCGCAGGGCTTCTGTGCGGTCCATTGCCGATTCCAGCCTCCTGATTGGCTGGAATCGGCACGTGACGGGGCGGAGCTACACGGAGCTACACGGAGCCCCATAGAGAACAGGAGAAGACCCGGACTGCGCAAGCGCGGCTAATTTGGCCATCGGAGGGCGAAAATTAGTCGGCACCATGGAGACGAGGACGCCAGCAACGGAGCAGGTAAGTATAAAACTTTTTATAACTTCTGCATGGCTCATAATTAATGCACAATGTACATTACAAAGTGCATTATTATGGCCATGCAGAAGTGTATAGACCCACTTGCTGCCTCGGGACAACCCCTTTAAGAAAAATGGGCCTTACCACTAAGAGGTTGATGGTAAAAATTACTGTTTAGCCATCCAAAACAGTTGAACCCTGCTTTTGGCCAAAATGTGCTTTTCTCTTAGCCAAATCCACTGAAATTCTTCATTTTCACTTTTCTTCCTTTTCAAAAATGAAAGAAAAAGGGAAAAGAAAAAAAAATAAAGATAAGAAGGAAAAAAGGAGAAGAAGGAAATAGAAGAAAATGAATCTTTTACCTCCTTTTTCCTTCCCCCCCCCCCCCCTATTATGGCTTTTAGGGCTTATTAACATGAACATATATTAGCCCCGCTTTCACGCCTGAGCCGGTATACGCTGCCCAACTGATGCATTGCTGAACAATGCATCAATTTAGATAAGCGTATTCCCGCAGCATAAACTCACCTGGCCGGCCAAGATAGCACATACAGAGCGCATTTCGACCTATGGTAGCTGCCGGAGAAGAGGGCTGGGAGGCAGTTTCGCAGTGTGTCTGCTAAACTCCCACCCCTCTCCCTTCTCCTCTCCACCCCTTGCTGGCTGTTTAAAATGAGAGGGGGTGGAATGGGGGCAGAAGCTAGTTGCTAAGCTCCCACCCCTTGTCGCCCTCTCCCATTGTTGCCACCCAACAAGGGGCGGAGAGGGGGTGGAAGCATAGCAGCCTAGCTCCCACTTCATCCCCTCCCCTTGCAGAGAGCCAGTAAGGGCAATCCAAGCTCAGTGTATTTGTGCCGTACTCAGGCCGTCTGAATGGGCGCACAAACGGCAGTTTTTACGGCGCTGGTGGGTGAAGGTAAAAATACCTACACTCGTGTAAATAAGCCCTTAGACAGTGTGATACCCCAGTTTTAGTGTTATTGGTGAGGTTTTGGTTTCGTTCAAATTAAACCAGACTTTCTACCATACCAGCCAAACTGAACATTTCAAAAGTTCACCCATCACTAGTAACCACCAAAATACAGGGTTATTCAAAAAGAAGGAGCAGATTTGGGGATATAATTATGAACAAAGTACAAAAGACAGGTACACAATCCTCACATCACTGAAAGGAGGAAGGTTCACAGTTGTTTTATCTCATACCAGTAAGGCCGCCTGCAGAAGGCCAGGTCGGATCCGGCTGCGAGAATTCTTGCAGCGGGACCCAACCCGAGCGCCTGCAGAGAGCAGCGTGTCACTTACCTGCTCCCGCGGCCCCGGCTCTTTCATGTGCCGGCTGCAGGGCAGCCGGCGCATGCGCAGAGCGGAGCCAGTGGCCGGTGAGTGACTTTCCTGTGCGGGGCTGTGTGAGCCCCGCACAGAAATAGAGCGTGCCGCGATTTGTTTGCCACCCGAGATTTCGCATGGCCAAATCGCGTCCGTCTGCATAGGATTGTGTTTGTTAACACAATCCTATGGCAGCTTCCAGGGGTGGAAATTCTGCGGGAAATCCCACAGTGGAATTTCCGCCCGTCTGCAGGCAGCCTAAGTTATATGTTCTGCCACACTGCTGTCCTTGGTGTCTTGTTTACAGTTTTAAGGTGTGTTTAGACTGAAGTTTTATAATAAACTAAAGTGAACCATAATCATTTAGTTTAAATGCTGCCAAACACTGTACAACAATCGAGGAGTGTTCACTTCCCGTTTGTAGTTCAGTTTCTGCAGGGCTAAAAATTATTATTGGCTTGTTCATTTGTTCAGTTTAAAACCTTCTCATTCAGTGTTTCATATATGGAATGTGACCACTGACCGTCGTATTTCGCAGTTAGGGGACAACGTGGCTTCTGTTCCATCTAAAATTGCTGACCTAGAAAAGGTGGCGGACTCCTGGGTTCAGCGACCGGATGATCTGGAGAATAGATTGCGCAAGAACAATCTCCAGATATTAGGGCTGCCAGAGTGATCAAAGGGCCAAATCCTTATGACTTCATGGAAGGTTGGCTGAAGGACTTGCTCGCTGAAGATGCCTTCTCTGCTTTATTTGCGGTAGAACATGCCCATAGAGTCCCTGCTCATCCTTTGTCTCCAGGTGCTCCACCAAGGTCACTACTTGTCTGTCTCCTTAGCAGCAAAGATAGAGACATTGCCCTACAAGCAGCCAGACATAAGCGAGAGCTCAAATTTGACAATGCCTACTTATCCATTTTTCCAGATTTCTTGTCTGCCTTACAAAAAACCAGAGCCACCTTTGTCAGCATCAAACACAGCCTATGAGATGCAGATATAAAATACTCCACAGTGTTTCCAGCTCACCTACGCATCATTCACAATCACTGCACCATCTTTTTCTCGTCTCCCGATGAGGCGGAGGACTGGTTCAATCAGCTGCCAAGGCCTCCAAGGCACTAATTATCAAGTATTATGCAATAACGGGTAACATAAGATATGTAACCCTGTCAGGTGGGGCCCCTGTGCGTGTTCGGGCAGTGAGTCTATCCCTTATCCTACCTTTCTACATCCTCCATGCTCTTCCATTTCTCTCGCCTCCTTACCTCCCCTCTCCCAATCCACTCCTCATCTTTCTGCCTGTGGGACATGCATTGGCTGCCCCATATTCTCTTGACAGTGGGACTCTAAATCATAATGTGTTATAATATTTGGGGAATTTTTTTAAATATTTGTACAGGGTTTGGAGCTCCAAAAGGGGAGCAAAATATTCTTAGATTGTTTGCCTAGATAACGACACCTATTGGGTGCACTCTCTACCCCATAACAATTTTTTAGTTCAAGCTTTGAAAGTTAATATTAAATTACTCGCTTGGATAAGCAGGGATATGTTATTTCTAAGCTATTGGTTCTATGGCTTGGTTGCCTTATTAGATTTGCACAAATATCTCTAGAACATGACAGACACGTACAATAATGCATTACTTTTGCTTGGGAATCAATTGTTTGCCCTGAACCCCCATAGCCCAACTACGATGGCCTCTAACAGCATCCCACCAAGAGATGATAGACAAAACACTGATGGCTGGTATTAACATATTGACCTGGAATGTTCGGGGAATGGGAAACCCTAAAAAACACAGCATGATTTTCTCACAAATCAAACGCCATAATCCCCATATAGTATGTCTCTAAGAAACACACAATCCATGATAAAACCTCATTGCTACAAAAACAGTGGGTCCAATGGTCCCTCCACTCCACCTTTTCCTCATATTCCAGGGGTGTTTCTATCTTAATTCTCAGATGATTTAGATGGGAGCCGGGGCACACTCTTAAAGAGTCATATAGTAGATTTGTCTTTGTCCAGTCCTAGATAGAGGTGGTCCCCTATGTGCTTATTGGCATATACTTGCCACCACCTGGGAGTTTGGCGGTCCTCCATCAAGCCAGCACAGTTTGCCACTCATTTCCCTGCTGCAACAATCCTATGCTTTGGTGGCTTCAATTTACTATTAGTAGTAAATGCGGCAGCATCAATGGGTGACATAAACTGTTCAAAAAATTTTTTATTGATCCAAATATCAAAAAAAAGAAAAATATGCAACAATATAAATCCAGATGCCTGGGCAGGTACAGCCGACAACATGTGATCCCGAATCTACAAAACAAGGACAAAACAATACATTACTGGCATGTCACAAGTGCAGAGAAAAAAACTTCCTAACAAATGCTATACCGTTTAGTTCTGCAGTTACCCCAAATCAGATGTAAGGCATAAAATGGTATTCCAGATTTAATCCTTTTGGTGACATTGTATCTAATTCATAGATCCAAAATAGCTGCTTTCCTTTTTACATCGACACCCCGTCGGCCCCTCTTAGGAATGCAGGAACATGGTCTATGATGCGGAATTTTAATTGGCATATCACATGGTTTTGATCTTTAAAATGTTTAGGCAGCGGTAAATCTTTATACCCCTTCCGAATGGTGGATTTATGTTTGATTATACGGGAACGAACCTCTGTAGTGGTCTCCCCTACATATGCGAGACCACATGGACATGTGATTAAATATATAACAAAACTTGAGGTACACGTAAAGCGTTCCCATATAGGATATTTAGTACTACGAAGAGATTGTCTGAAACTGTCTTCTATAAGGGGATTATTACAGACTGAGCAGCTCAGGCAGGGAAAATTTCCACATCCAGGTAGCTGCCAACATTTGCTGCGTAGGACGCAGACCACTGTCAAACAATGCACGTGTCACCTTGTTGCCAATATGTGGACTTCTTTTATATGCCAGTATAGGAAACTTTTTGAATTCCAGTACATCTTTATTGGCATCAGTTACCAATGGCCAATGTCTACGAAATATCAATAACATTTCTGAATCCTATCACAGAGCCTAGTTCGAGATTTTGGTGTAGTTAGAACCTGTGGAGAAAAAGTTCTAACCTTTGTTCTAGCTTCATCCAAAAGAGATCTTGGATAGCCCCTCGCTAGAAATTTGTCACACATCTCATTAAGCCTTATATCTATTCTGTCATCATGTGTTACTCTCCGAACACGTAATAATTAGAGATGAGCAAACGTACTCGTCCGAACTTGATACTCGTTCGAGTATTAGCGTGTTCGAGATGCTCGTTACTCGTGACGAGTACCACGCGATGTTCGAGTTACTTTCACTTTCATCTCTGAGACGTTAGCGCGCTTTTCTGGCCAATAGAAAGACAGGGAAGGCATTACAACTTCCCCCTGCGACGTTCAAGCCCTATACCACCCCCCTGCAGTGAGTGGCTGGCGAGATCAGGTGTCACCCGAGTATATAAATCGGCCCCTCCCGCGGCTCGCCACAGATTTATTCTGACAGAGATCAGGGACAGTGCTGCTGGTGCCGGAGCTGCTATAGGGAGAGCGTTAGGAGTATTTTAGGCTTCAAGAACCCCAACGGTCCTTCTTAAGGCCACATCTAACCGTGTGCAGTAGTGTGGAGGCTGCTTTTTGCAGTGTTGCACTTTTTTTTTTTTTTGTATATCGGCCGTGCAGAGCATTGCGCCCTGCAGTAATTATACATACTCCAGGGCCAGTAGTTGTGGTGAGGCAGGGACAGAAGACATATATTTATTGAATATAGGCAGTGGGCCTTTCCAAAAACATTTGGGAAAAAAAATCTATTTGGGCTGCCTGTGACTGTCCTCAGTGTACTGGGTCTGTGCTGGATGTAGTTGTCCTCCTAATTCATATGCAGCCAGCTAAGTGTTACAGCAGGCTTGCGCAAAATTATTTCCTGGCTCTGTGTTGGCTGTTACATCACCGCTGTATTCCAGTCCACAGTGCAACACTCTGCAGTTATTTTACATACTCCAGGGCCAGTAGTGGTGAGGCAGGGACAGAAGACATATATTTATTGAATATAGGCAGTGGGCCTTTCCAAAAACATTTGGGAAAAAATTCTATTTGGGCTGCCTGTGACTGTCCTCAGTGTACTGGGTCTGTGCTGGGTTTAGTTGTCCTCCTAATTCATACGCAGCCAGCTAAGTGTTACAGCAGGCTTGCGCAAAATTATTTCCTGGCTCTGTGTTGGCTGTTACATCACCGCTGTATTCCAGTCCACAGTGCAACAGTCTGCAGTTATTTTACATACTCCAGGGCCAGTAGTGGTGAGGCAGGGACAGAAGACATATATTTATTGAATATAGGCAGTGGGCCTTTCCAAAAACATTTGGGAAAAAAAATCTATTTGGGCTGCCTGTGACTGTCCTCAGTGTACTGGGTCTGTTCTGGGTGTAGTTGTCCTCCTAATTCATACGCAGCCAGCTAAGTGTTACAGTAGGCTTGTGCAAAATTATTTCCTGGCTCTGCTGTGCGTTCGGTAAGCGAAGTCAGCCTCCAACCACAGGCCAATAAGCATCACATTTAATTACAGCGTTCTGTTTCTGCACTACTGGTAATACACCATGCTGAGGGGTAGGGGTAGGCCTAGAGGACGTGGACGCGGGCGAGGACGAGGAGGCCCAAGTCAGGGTGTGGGCACAGGCCGAGCCAGTGCGGTGGCCAGGGGTAGAGGCAGGGCCAGACCGAATAATCCACCAACTGTTTCCCAAAGCGCCCCCTCGTGCCATGCCACCCTGCAGAGGTCAAGGTGCTCTACGGTGTGGCAGTTTTTCACAGAGACGCCTGACGCCTGACGAACAGTGGTGTGCAACCTTTGTCGCGCCAAGATCAGCTGGGGAGCCACCACCACCAGCATGCGCAGGCATATGATGGCCAAGCACCCCACAAGGTGGGACGAAGGCCGTTCACCGCCTCTGGTTTGCACCACTGCCTCTCCCCATGTGCCCCAACCTGCCACTGAGATCCAACCCCCCTCTGAGGACACAGGCACTACCGTCTCCTGGCCTGCACCCACACCCTCACCTCCGCTGTCCTCGGCCCCATCCAGCAATGTCTCTCAGCACAGCGTCCAGACGTCGCTAGCGCCACTGTTTGAGCGCAAGCGCAAGTACGCCGCCACGCACCCGCACGCTCAAGCGTTAAACGTGCACATTGCCAAATTGATCAGCCTGGAGATGCTGCCGTATAGGGTTGTGGAAACGGAGGCTTTCAAAAGCATGATGGCGGCGGCGGCCCCGCGCTACTCGGTTCCCAGTTGCCACTACTTTTCCCCGATGTGCCGTCCCAGCCCTGCACGACCACGTCTCCCGCAACATTGTACGCGCCCTCACCAGCGCGGTTACTGCCAAGGTCCACTTAACAACGGACACGTGGACAAGCACAGGCGGGCAGGGCCACTATATCTCTCTGACGGCACATTGGGTGAATTTAGTGGAGGCTGGGACCGAGTCAGAGCCTGGGACCGCTCACGTCCTACCCACCCCCAGAATTGCGGGCCCCAGCTCGGTGCTGGTATCTGCGGCGGTGTATGCTTCCTGCACTAAGCCACCCTCCTCCTCCTCCAACGCAACCTCTGTCTCGCAATCAAGATGTGTCAGCAGCAGCAGCACGTCACCAGCAGTCCGTGTCGTGCGGCGTGGCAGCACAGCGGTGGGCAAGCGTCAGCAGGCCGTGCTGAAACTACTCAGCTTAGGAGAGAAGAGGCACACGGCCCACGAACTGCTGCAGGGTCTGACAGAGCAGACCGACCGCTGGCTTGCGCCGCTGAGCCTTCAACCGGGCATGGTCGTGTGTAACAACGGCCGTAACCTGGTGGCGGCTCTGCAGCTCGGCAGCCTCACGCACGTGCCAGGCCTGGCCCATGTCTTTAATTTGGTGGTTCAGCGCTTTCTGAAAAACTACCCACACTTGTCATACCTGCTCGGAAAGGTGCGTCGGGTCAGCGCACATTTCCGCAACTCCAAGACGGACGCTGCCACCCTGCGGACCCTGCAACATCGGTTTAATCTGCCAGTGCACCGACTGCTGTGCGACGTGCCCACACGGTGGAACTCTACGCTCCACATGTTGGCCAGGCTCTATGAGCAGCGTAGAGCTATAGAGGAATACCAACTCCAACATGGGCGGCGTAGTGGGAGTTAGCCTCCTCAATTCTCTACAGAAGAGTGGGCCTGGTTGGCAGACATCTGCCAGGTCCTTGGAAACTTTGAGGAGTCTACCCAGATGGTGAGCGGCGATGCTGCAATCATTAGCGTCACCATTCCTCTGCTATGCCTCTTGAGAAGTTCCCTGCAAAGCATAAAGGCAGACGCTTTGCACTCGGAAACGGAGGCATGGGAAGACAGTATGTCGCTGGATAGTCAGAGCACCCTCATGTCTATATCTCAGTGCGTTGAGGAGGAGGGGGAGGAGCATGAGGAGGAGGAGGAAGAGACAGCTTGGCCCACTGCTAAGGGTACACATGCTGCTTGCCTGTCATCCTTTCAGCGTGTATGGCCGGAGGAGGAGGAGGAGGATCCTAAAAATGATCTTCCTAGTGAGGACAGCCATGTGTTGCGTACAGGTACCCTGGCACACATGGCTGACTTCATGTTAGGATGCCTTTCTCGTGACCCTCGCGTTACACGCATTCTGGCCACTACGGATTACTGGGTGTACACACTGCTCGACCCACGGTATAAGGAGAACCTTTCCACTCTCATTCCCGAAGAGGAAAGGGGTTCGAGAATGATGCTATACCACAGGGCGCTGGTGGACAAACTGATGGTAAACTTCCCATCCGACAGCGCTAGTGGCAGAAGGCGCAGTTCCGAGGGCCAGGTAGCAGGGGAGGCGCAGAGATCAGGCAGCATGTACAGCGCAGGCAGGGGAACATTCTCCAAGGCCTTTGCCAGCTTTATGGCTCCCCAGCAAGACTGTGTCACCGCTCCCCAGTCAAGGCTGAGTTGGCGGGAGCACTGTAAAAGGATGGTGAGGGAGTACGTAGCCGATCGCACGACCGTCCTCGGTGACGCCTCTGCCCCCTACAACTACTGGGTGTCGAAGCTGGACACGTGGCCTGAACTCGCGCTGTATGCTCTGGAGGTGCTTGCTTGTCCTGCGGCTAGCGTCTTGTCATCACATAGAAAGAAAAATATATTTGACAAAGACTTCTAGTCGAAACGTCATGCTTTGGGAGGAATAAAGAAGATTTATGTTTGCACCGCAACTGCTGCCTACATCTTTTCTTTCTATGTGATGACTTCTGGTGGTTGAACTCGGATCTAGACCACAGTAGGCGATTGCAGACAAACCCGTTCAACCAGACACGGATGCTCTCTTTGCTGCTGACTCCTTCGCTGTGTCTATTAGCTAGCGTCTTGTCAGAGAGGGTGTTTAGTGCGGCTGGGGGAATCATCACAGATAAGCGTAGCCGCTTGTCAACCGACAGTGCCGACAGGCTTACACTCATCAAGATGAACAAAGCCTGGATTTCCCCAGACTTCTCTTCTTCACCAGCGGACAGCAGCGATACCTAAGCAATACGTAGGCTGCACTCGCGGATGGAAGCATTGTTCTCTATTACCATCAAAAACGTGGACCTTTTAGCTTCATCAATCTGTGTATTATATTCATCCTCCTCCGCCTGTTCCTCCTCCTGAAACCTCACGTAATCATGCCGAACGGGCAATTTTTCTTAGGCCCACAAGGCTCAGTCATATAATTTTTCTAAACAATTTTTATACGTTTCAATGCTCATTAAAGCGTTGAAACTTGCACCTGAACCAATTTTTATTTGATCTGGGCTGCCTCCAGGCCTAGTTACCAATTAAGCCACATTAACCAAAGCGATTAATGGGTTTCACCTGCCCTCTTGGTTGGGCATGGGCAATTTTTCTGAGGTACATTAGTACTGTTGGTACACCAATTTTTTGGGGCCCTCACCTACAGTGTAATCCAATTAATTTTTTGCCCACCTGCATTACAGCTGACGTTACATCAGCTGTGCTGGGCACTGCAATGGGATATATTTATGTACCGCCAGTGGGTTCCGGGGAGCCACCCATGCTGTCGGTCCACACGGAGTTGTAACTACATTTGTCCACTTCTAAAGAACCCCAGTCTGACTGGGGCATGCAGTGTGGGCCGAAGCCCACCTGCATTAAACATGACATTACCTCAGCTGTGATGGGCAATGCAATGGGATATATTTATGTGCCGCCGGTGGCTTCCTGGCACCTACCCATGCTGTCGGTCCACAAGGACTTCACAATAGGGAGTTGTACCTGCCTGTGTCTATGAATTAAAAAGCCCGGTCAGGTTGGGGCATGCAGTGTGGGCCGAAGCCCACCTGCATTTAATCTGACGTTAGCTCTGCTGTCCAGGGCACTGCAATGGGATACATTTATGTACAGCCGGTGGGTTCCAGGGAGCCACCCATGCCGTGGGTGCACACGGAATTCCCATTGCGGAGTTGTACCTGCCTGTGACTATTTATAAAAAAACGCGGTCTGACTGGGGCATGCAGACACCTTGACAGAATGAATAGTCTTTGGCACATAGGTTCCCCATTGCTATGCCCACGTGTGCAGCTCCTGATGGCGGTGGCACAGGATTGGATTTCTCATTGCTTCTGTACAGCATTGTGGGCTATCGCCGCGCCCCTTTTAAAGAGGGTCGCTGCCTAGCCGTGCCAACCCTCTGCAGTGTGTGCCTGCGGTTCCTCCTCATGGCAGACGCACTTATAAATAGACATGAGGGTGGCGTGGCATGAGGGCAGCTGAAGGCTGCGCAGGGACAATTTGGTGTGCGCTGTGGACACTGGGTCATGCAGGGGGGGGGGGGGTTGGTCAGCATGTAACCCAGGAGAAGTGGCAGCGGAGTGTCATGCAGGCAGTGATTGTGCTTTGTTGGAGGTAGTGTGGTGCTTAGCTAAGGTATGCCTTGCTAATGAGGGCTTTTCAGAAGTAAAAGTTGTTGGGGGGGGCCCACTCTTGCCGCTATTGTGGCTTAATAGTGGGACCTGGGAACTTGAGATGCAGCCCAACATGTAGCCCCTCGCCTGCCCTATCCGTTGCTGTGTTGTTCCCATCACTTTCTTGAATTGCCCGATTTTCACAAATGGAAACCTTAGCGAGCATCGGCGATATACAAAAATGCTCGGGTCGCCCATTGACTTCAATGGGGTTCGTTACTCGAAACGAACCCTCGAGCATCGCGATAATTTCGTCCCGAGTAACGAGCACCCGTGCATTTTGGTGCTCGCTCATCTCTAGTAATAATTGGCTCCAGGGGAGTGAATTTTTAGTTAAGGTCGGGTGTGCGCTATCATACAATAGAAGGCTGTTACGATCTGTAACCTTGCTGTATGGGTCGGTAAGTAGACCTGCTCCCACCTTCCTGACCAACACACCCAAATCTGGATCTCTGTCTCTGAATAGGACAAGGTGAACTTTAATTCAGGATATACTCCATTCAGAACCTCACAGAATAGTTGTGGTAACTGCAATACTAAACGGTATAGCATTCGTTAGGAAGGTTTTTTGTCTGCACTTGTGACATGTTAGTAATGTATTGTTTTGTCCTTAATTTGTAGATTCGGGACTATATGTCATTGGCTGTACCTGCCCAAGCATCTGGATTTATATTGTTGCATATTTTTAATTTTTTTGGTATTTGATCAATAAAAAGAATTTTTTGAGCAGTTTATATTTTGTATTGTGTTTTATATTGTGAAACCCCTTTTTAAAAAAAAAAAAAAAAAGATGTGTGTTTTTATGCATAAATGAGGTATTTGAGTAGGGTTGTAGATACTGTTTTTGGTCTCCCCTATACTGCCTTTGTTTAGTGGTCAGATATATAATTTTTTGTGGGACACAATAGATATTCTGTTGAGGTATAATTTTTTGTAGATGATCTATTTAGATTGATACTTTAAACTTATGTAGCCTTTCTCTTGAAGGTTTTTAATATGTATGCATTATATTATAAATTCAGGGCCACACTTCTGTGGGGTTTGCGGCTGCATGCATATCCTTTTGCATGCATCAAGGAGCATAGACCTGAGCAACTTGTCATTTACAGCTTTCTGCTCTGGATGATCGCATCATCCCGTGATACCTCCGCAATCCCGCACATGCGCGGTAACTCAATTGAGATGGCGGCATGGAGTGATATCCCGCGAGTCTTCCGCAACCCCGTTCATATGCGGTAACTTAGGTGAGACGCCGATATTACGCGGTCCAGCCGTATTAGTACAGGATGCCTGGAGCAGGCCAGGCTGATTACATGTGCCTTACTTTTGTGTATGTATTCACTGTCTATGCTTTTTTTTGCATGTATATAATTGTGGTACGGACAGAAATCTGGGGGCGTGTTCTTGTAACATGGCATACTATTTAAACAGTGCTTGTATTATATGTGACATGCTTGACAAAGGTCCAATCGGGGACCGAAACGTCATCTTCTTTATACTATGGGAGAATAAATTCATGATTATTTGCTACACCCATTGATGCTGACACATTTACTACTAATTGACATTGCATCACGGAGTTGGTCTGGTTCTGCGTGGCTGTTGCATCTAACAAGCAGATCCAACCACAGGTGTGGTATATTTTATGTGCCGTTGGGATCTTTTTGCTTCAATATACTGTTAGACATTTCCTTGTACAAATTTAACACACGCCCAATTAGTGTGGCATCACACGTCACTTCACTAGCATTATTTGCTCAAGAGGTGGGTTGACAGGATGTCTGGAGGACAAAAAACCCTAATGGTCAGGTTGTTTCTTGCTACTCGGCAGGCTGCAGTGCCCTGTCCCGTATAGACTATGTCTTTGGTAATGCCCAATCGTGCACCATGACATCAGATGTCAAATATTTCCCTAGAGCAATATCTGATCACTCTCCCCCTCTGGATTGAACTTCAAACCTCAAAGACCGAAGGCTTTAAACCTGGCTGGAGAGTTCATCCATTCTGGCTGAGCCTCTTCGATCCACATGACCTAATCCCCGACCAGTTAGATAGTTTTTTTTTAGAAACCAACCGTCCTGGCACAGGCCCGGTTTTGCTCTGGGAAACCCTTAAAGCCAATTTGCGGGGCTGTCTTAGATCCTCCATTGTCCTCCATGCAAGAGGGACACATCCAGCTGTAAAAAAGAAATGGCCTCTTGCTACTCACAACTGGAGGCAGCCTACATTGCAGACCCCACAGATTACAACAGAGATCAATGGTTAAATCAAGACAGGCAATACTTTATATTATTACAGGAAAAAGCGCATAGGGCCAGCTTTTTCGCCAAACAAAAATACTACGAATTTGGTAATCAATCAAGTAGTCTACTTGCTCATCTTGTCCATCAGAACTCAGCGTCTCCTCCAATATTGTGCATCAGATCAGACATGGTTGAGGTCGGCCTTGATAGAGATTCCATTGGAGCAAGATTCTGGCAGTTCTATAGTGACCTCTATAATGCCAGGTTCCAACAGTCCCAGAGTGAACTGAATGATTTTCTGTCCAACATTCCATTTCCAACTCTTACTCCAGATCAAAAAGCATTTATGGACACCCCATTCACATTAGCAGTACTGTGGGAAGCACTTTCCGACATGACTAAAGGAAAGTCCCCCGGCCCAGATGGCATCCCAGGAGAAGTGTATGTTAAATATAAAGATATATTACTCACAGAGATGAGCGAGTATACTCGCTAAGGCACATTACTCGAGCGAGTATTGCCTTAGCCGAGTATCTCCCTGCTCGTCTCTAAAGATTCGTCTCTAAGTATACTCGCTCATCTCTAATTACTTCCCATCCTTTTGGCTACATATAATGGGGCCTATGACAAGGGATCTCTGCCATTATCATTCTATGAAGCTACAGTCATACCCCTGCTAAACATGGACAAAGATCCCCTTACTCATATAGGCCTATATTTCTCCTCAATATAGATTAGAAATTGTTGACTAAAATATTAGCTAATCGCCTCAATTCCATTATCGTAGATTTAATACACCCAGACCAAACAGGTTTCATGCCTGGAAAATCCACTCGGAAAAATCTATGGAGGTTACAGGTAGTGGCACAGATAGGAGAGACCACAAATACAAACTGGGCACTGGCTTCCCTAGATGCCACAAAAGCATTCGACTTCATTGAATTGACATCTCCACTCAAAGTACTATGAGGGTTTGGTTTTGGTGAGGTTTTTGTTACCTGGGTTTCAATGCTTTATAAATCACCCCGGGCATCTGTAACGGTAAATGGCTCCTGCTCCCCATACTTACAGCTTCATAGGGGAACAAGGCAGGGCTGACCTCTATCCCCCATCCTTTTTGCCCTGGCCATAATTCTTCGGAGGAGTCCAGTTTGAGAGTGTGGTCATGGTGGAGCGCAAGGATCGAGTAGCGTTATACGCCGACGACATCATGTTTTTCATGTCAAACCCAGAAACCTCTCTTAAGCATGCCATAGAACATATAAATCAATATGAAGGCTTTTTGGATTTCCATATTAACTGGGCAAAATCTGCCTCGATGCCTCTCTCTAGAATGCGTTTGTTGTGTAACAATAACTCGCTATGCGTTCTCCAGATTATTGATGCCTTTAAATATCTGGGAGTACAGATCTCAAATAACTCTGGACAGTCCTTGGATTTGAATGTATACCCTCTGAAAGACTTATTTAAAACCAAGTTCAAAACCTGGGGATCCTTGCAGATTTTGTTGGCTGGGCGTATCAACTTGATAAAGATGATAGTTTTGCCAAAATGCCTCTCTGTCCTGCAACACACCTCAGTAGTAATACCTTCCCGATTTTTCAGGTTACTCGCTCATGACATCTTTCTTATGGGGAAGTTCTTGTCTGAAACTAAAAATTTTCACTCTTCAAAGAAGAAGGCAGGAGGCTGGGGCTGCTCTCCCAGACTTAGTACTATATTATATTGCTAGCCAATTGGTCCACTTAAGATGCTGGTTGAGAGATGACCTGCTCTCTAATTTGGAGTCACATTTAGCTTATTTCCTAAAAAATCCCTAATTTGTGGCCAGTGTTGGAGTTTCCCTCCTCACTAACTTGTAAAACTTTCTCAATACATAAACTGACCTCCGATGTGGGGAGACAATCTAAATGAATCAGTAAATTTACTGATATTGTGGCTGACATTCCCTTATGGCATAACACTTGTCTAACAGAACTGCTTCCACTGCAGGACACCTCTTGGTAGGAGAACTATGAAATACGAACTCTGGGTAATTTGTACACTTTTAACACTTTCTCCTCCTTTGAACAACTGCAAGCTAAATAAGAACTTCCTTGTACCCATTTCTTCAGATTCCTACAAATCAGACATGCACTGCAGACACAATTCCCATCTCCTGGACCCGCTATATCACACTACCCCCTGATAGATATACTATGCTCCCGAGGTCATCAGGGCCTCATATCCACACTCTAATCCTATCTAATCGCATCAAAGACCTCTCATAATATTCCACTGGCTTGCTGAAATGGAAAACTCTGATAGCATCTTTCACAGATTACTCCTTTTAAGATTTACTAGAATCGCCTCTATTTGTTTACCCTGTGGCTAATAACAAAATGATACAGTTATATATTGTACACCAGTCCTATCTTACTCCTGTGAGGCTGCAGACAATGGGTCAATCTTCATCACCTATGTGCATTAAATATCCACACGACGACTGCTGATTTTTGGCACATGAATTGGAAGTGTCTAGTTATTCGAAGCTTTTGGGGAGAGGCCAGAGACCTCCTCTCTGAGGTTTTGGAAATCCCTGTCCCCACTAGCCCTGAAATATGCCTCTTTGGGATTCTCGATGAGGAGCCTTTTGATGTACTACAGTGTTACAAAAGATGTTGTAATTTATTTACTTTTCAATAAAACAAGTTTAAAAAACAATCTTTTGAGTCAAGTATTTCTAGGAAATTTTGTGGGGACAAAATGGCACAGTATGTATTAGACCCCTCCATCAGTTCAGCCAGGATCCTGTATAAGAGCTCAGTCACACAGGCGGCGATTCACGCGTACTTCCGCATGGAAAAACGCCTGCACAACATGCGAACAAAAATCCACATGAGCAGCTCCATTGCCAGTCAAATGTTTTTTCTCTAGCAGGCACCTGCTATGCGGGCGTTTTTCTGCATGGAAATATGCGCAGATCGATGCCCGAGTGACTGAGCACTAAGGAACAAGGCTGATAAGACATGGTAAAATTAAATTAAGAAGACTCAATGTGCTTGTTTTGCTGGCAGTCTTTTAGCTGCACAGATAAATTCTAGTTTTTTTGTGGTCAGTAAGAACAATTACAGGATGATTGGCACCTTCCAAAAAATGTCTCCATTCAGAGAGGGCAACTTTATTGGCTAATAGTTTCTTATTTGCAATGTTATAGTTTGTTTTTTTTCAGAAGATGACTAGAGATGAGCGAGCATACTCGTCCGAGCTTGATGCTCGTTCGAGTATTAGGGTGCTCGAGATGCTCATTACTCGAGACGAGCACCACGCGGTACTCGTCTCGATTAAACGAGCACTGACCATTGAATTCAATGGAGCCGGCAATACAGCCGGCTCCATTGAAAGCAATGGGCTGCCGGCGATCGCGGGATGAATTCTCGGGAAGGGCTTAAATATATAAGCCCTTCCCTGCAATTCATCCAGAAATGTGTAAAAATAAAAAAAAATATATACTCACCTTGTCCCGGCAGAACGATGTTAGCCCATTGAATTAAATGGAGCCGGCAATACAGCCGGCTCCATTGAAAGCAATGGGCTGCCGGCGATCGCGGGATGAATTCTCGGGAAGGGCTTAAATATATAAGCCCTTCCCTGCAATTCATCCAGAAATGTGTAAAAATAAAAAAAAATATATACTCACCTTGTCCCGGCAGAACGATGTTAGCCCATTGAATTAAATGGAGCCGGCAATACAGCCGGCTCCATTGAAAGCAATGGGCTGCCGGCGATCGTGGGATGAATTGTCGGGAAGGGGTTAAATATATAAGCCCTTCCCTGCAATTCATCCAGAAATGTGTAAAAAAAAAATATACTGTATATATATACTCACCTGGTCCCGGCAGACGGAGTTCAGCGCGGCCAGCGGCAGTCCTCCTGAACTGCTCTGAACAGGTGTGAGTAGTATTCAGCAGCCGGGGATTTAACCCCTTAATGACACGGCCTATTTTGGCGTTGAGGACCAAGCGATTTTTTGGTATTTTTCCATCTCCATTTTTCAAAAGCCATAACTTTTTTATTTTTCCGTGGACGCGGCCGTATAAGGGCTTGTTTTTTGCGTAGCGATCTGTAGTTTTTATCGGTGCCACTTTTGGGTACATAGACAATATCGTAAAATTTTTTATTTTTTTTTTAATGATAACAGGGAGAGAAAACACATCAATTCTGCCATAGATTTTTTTTTTTTTTTTTTTACAGCGTTAATCATGCAGCATAAATGACACACACAATTTTTTCTGCGGGTCGGTACGGTTACAACGATACCAAAATTGTTATATTTTTTTTAGGTTTTTACACTTTTTTGCAATAAAACCCCCTTTTCTTTGGAAATCTTTTTTTTTTCTCTATAGCTGCATTCAAAGTCCTGTAACTTTTTTATTTTTCTATGTACGGAGCTCTTTAAGGGCTTATTTTTTGCGAGACGAGCTGTAGTTTTTATTGGTACCATTTTGGGAAATGTACGGCTTCTTTGATCACTTTTATTGCATTTTTTGTGAGGCAAAATGCTAAAAATTAGCATTTTGCCTCTGTTTTTTAGCGGGTTTTTTTACGCTTTTTGTCGTACAAAATAAAAAGCATGTTCAACTTTTTGTACACGTCGTTACGGACGCGTCAATATCCAATATGTGGGGTTTTAGTTTTTTTTCCCTTTTTTTATGCTAATATTAGAAAAAGCATAAAAAAGGGGTTTTTTTACATTTTTTTTTTTACATTTTTCTTTTTTTTACTCTTTTCTTTTCTTTTTTTTATACTATTTGAGTCCCTCTGAGGGACTTAAAAAAAAAAAAAAAAATCACAGTGGTATTCCGAATCTATATAGCCTTAGAGATGCCCTTCACAGATATAGACGAAATTAAAATAGATACCTTTATTAATAATTTGTTTAAAATTAGGGCCACATAAATCAAATAACAAACACTAACATACGTGGACTAACAACATGAATCGTGCTGTGTGACTCAGTGACCGGATGGAATAAGGGTCTAGGTTCCCCCCTAGGTATCCAGTCAGGTTAACCCCTATTAGCAGAATTAGGGGACTGGGTCACTGGTTTATAGCGGTATGTCACAATAGGAAGGTTCCCAATCTAGCGTGGCTGGTTCCCAGCCGGAAACCTCTTGACCATTATTATCGCTATTTTCAAATAAGGATCATATGGTTGATCAAAAGATCTATGTTACACCATACTAGATACGTTGTCACTTGTGGTACGTATATTTTGACGTTAATAATGGGGGAATTAGACCCCTCAGTGGATGATCGCTCAGATATTAATATAGGTGTTCCAACGTCAATGACTGGGTAGTCAATCAGTGCTCACTCAAGCATTCTTTTCATGTCTTGAGATAATTCCTCAGCAGGTAGGTGACTACTCAGATGGCTTGCAATGTTTCGGCACTTATAAACGTATTGCTTCAAAGTTGTGTATTGATTTCACACAGCGAGTGACTGCTCAAGTATTTAGTGTACGTATTACGAATGGTCACTATAGTGGTCACTTAGGCGTACATCAGTTTGGAGCAACGGAATAATTACTCCAAGAGTGCGTGATCACTTCCGTGGCCATTCGTTTGTTTTGTTACAGAATTAATTTGCTTAAGGGATAGGGCATTAGCTCAACGCGTTTCTCCGTCCCTGTCTGGGGCGGTTCTTCAGGAGCAGGGCCGAAAATTGCCCTAAATTCTATGTGATAATCCCTATGAATCCTATTTTAGTGAATAAGACCCTTGTTGGTAGTCCTTGTTTTTATAAAAGGAAATAAGACAAAGGTTCTCCTCCTAATAGTTCCCTAGGCTCAAAAATTAAATATGGAGGGTCGCTTTGCTTGATGAAGATAGCAAGCGGACCGATGAAAGCCTACAGGAATATTGACTTTACTAATTGCAGTGAGACCAGTTGTATTGTATGATTCTCACGGCAAGTAGAGAAAAGTCGCCGAACACGACTCCCCGTTTTCAGAGGGAATCTCAAGGGACGATTCCCTCAAAGACACGATTTGAGTCGTGCCTCAAAAAATAATAGAGGGCTAGTCCCATAGACCTGTAGTTTCGGGTCTATAGGTACTGGATCGCTGCCCAATTACAGCCTGTGGCCTGTAAAAAGTAGTCTAATAGGGTTGGATCAATCATCCAATACGCCAAAAAAAATAAGTAAGTAGTGCTGCCCCAAATGCCGGACAGGGCTGCGTAGCCCTACTAGTAAGGGGAGTCAAGCTGCAAGAGGAAGAGAGGAGAGATAAAGTGCCTGCGGCTCTGATGGTGAGCGGCTGGCAATGAAGTCCCAGAGCTCACAGCAGGGATTAAAAAGGGATATAGCTCCTCCTAGTTCCGGGGGCTTGTCAATGGTTAACCAATCTGTTCCCTAGTGGGGCGGGTCTGAGCTTAGCCAGGTAATTGGCAATGCATTCAACCCGATAAACCACTACCTATGTTAACTGTTGTGGTACCAATTCTAGTCCGGATCATAGCGCTGTTGCCCCAGTATCTGACATGACCTAGCGATTCTTTCATAGAGGGCTGCGATCGGCGGCATATGTACGGATGCGGCACTTCAGCGTCCCATGCTGGAACGCATGCACCGTCGCTTAGTGACGTCATCACGCATAGTGCGCTCCCATTGGACGGGAGGGCGGTACTGCAATGACGCCAATTGGGTACTGTGTCCGTGGGCGGAGAGAAAGTTATAACGAGGACATCCCTTAGGCAGCCTATGAGTGGTCAAAGCCGCTTTGTCGCTGCCTCCTCGAACGGTATACAGACGCTTCCGCGTTCCAAGCTGGAACGCATCCTACGTTGCGGAGTGACGTCATCGCGCACGCGAATCACCGCTAACCCAAGGGGGCGGCGGCGCGATATCGTCACTGGCCGACTGAGACCGTAGGTGGAGTATACAAGGAAGAGGTATACCACAGACACAGACATTGTGGGCGTGGTTGCACTTCTGTTTCTCCGCCCCTATCTGATCGGTGTGTCAAAAACTGGTAGCAGATGAGTACAACTCAACAGATAATAAAGTTCGCAATGTCCGGAATTAGCTTCCATAAAGGGGCAATGATGGTAAAATCTGCATTATGTTGTAGTGGGGAACGGACTACTCATGGTAGGGAGCTCAAGGTTTATATATATCCCATGTAGTGATAATTTCTGGGATGTTGGTTATGTAAAGTATGTGGACCCCAAATATAATAATTTTAAATAATAGTCAGGGTTGTAATTTAAGCATACAGGCAGGGAAACAACGTACAACGGCACAATGTATCGCTACCAGCATGCAAAAATATAAGTCATGCGGGGAGACTGTCATGGCCCAGAACAACATGCGAGAGATTAATCGCCAGTTTGTCTGGAAAATACTAGACATATATGAAGATAATCCCCTGTTTAACCCACAATGGGGCCGGGAGTAGATCCGACATGGGTCAGGAGAACCGGAAAACAGCGGAAGAGGCAATCAATTTTTTAGGGAGCTGAGAATTTTTTCACATCAGCGATAATCAGTCTAGAGGAAGCAGTTGAAGTTTAGGGTTGCATTAAGACCTGCGGGGGTTACCGTATTTAGCCTAAAGATCCAGGCCGCTTCTTTTCTAAGGAGCATCTTGTCAATGTTGCCCCGTCTGGCGTTTGTTCGTAGGTTTTCAATTCCCTGGAATTTCAAGTCATCCAGATTGCCATTGTGCACCGTTAGGAAATGGTCCGCCAGTGGTGTTTTTTCCCGGCGTCGAATATTCCCCACATGCCCCAGGATACGACGCCGGAATTCCTGAATAGTCTTACCGACGTAGTTCCTGGGGCACGAGCAAGACGCCATGTAAACGATATTTCGTGTTTTACAGTTAATAAAACTTCTGTTGGAATAGATTCTGTTGGTACTGGCGCTTGTAAACGTCTTGCTTTTCAATATAAAGGTGCACGCCTCGCAATCATGGCAGGGAAATGTCCCACATGGTTTTAGGCTACCCAACCAGTTTTCCTTTGGACAAGGGGTTAGATGGCTCTTGACAAGGTGATCCCTAAGGTTATGACCCCTCCGGAATGTAATCATCGGGTATGTTGGTATGATGTCTCTTAGGTCAGGGTCATTGGAGAGAATGGTCCAGTAGTGTTCCAGGATATGGCGAACCTCTCTCGTTCCTGTATCGAAGGTCCCGATGATCCTTGAGGATCTCAAATTGTTACGTTGTCTAGGGACTAAGAGATCGCATCTCGGCTGTAGTTCTGCATATTTCTGTGCGTCTTCAATTATATCGCTTGGGTAATCTCTTTCCAAGAAACGTTGCTTCAAAATTTCGCTCTCTCTCTGGAAATCTTGTTCCCTCGAGCAGTTCCGTTTGACTCTAAGGAACTGCCCTTTTGGGATTCCTTTCTTTAAGGTAAAGGGGTGGTAACTATCCCATTTAAGGAGACTATTTGTCGCCGTTGCTTTACGATGCAGTGTCGATGTAATTGATCCATCGATATTTTTCTGAATCGATAAATCAAGAAAGGTGATTGATTCGCAATTGATTTCCGAGGTGAGTTTAAGATTTAAGTTATTGGTATTGAGTGTTTCTACGAATCTATGGAAGGATACCTCAGAACCTCTCCAGAAGACCAAAATATCGTCAATAAAACGCAACCAGAGGGTGATGTTTTCAGCCCATTCTTCATTTGGGTATATGTACTTTTCCTCCCACCAGCCCAGGTAGAGATTGGCATACGATGGGGCACAAGATGTCCCCATCGCAGTCCCCCTGAGCTGGTGGAAGTACTGGGTATCGAACAGAAAAAAATTGTGGGTCAAAATAAATGATAGAAAATTCAGAACGCACTGGTTATGTTGCAGAAACTGTGTCCCCCTTTGTTCCAGAAAGAACCGTGTGGCCATTAGACCTCCCTCATGGGGGATGGAACTGTACAAAGATTCCACATCCAATGTGGCGAGGAGTGTATCAGAGTCGACAGAAATCCCATCAATGATTCTGAGAACATCCATGGTATCTCTGACATGGGAACGCAAGGATGTCACAAAGGGGCGTAGTATCTCGTCCACGTAAATGCTCATATTCTGTGTAAGGTTCCCAATGCCAGACACAATGGGCCTACCACGCAGGGGATTTGTCCCTTTGTGGACCTTAGGTAAGGCGTAGAACGTGGCCACAGTTGGATGTGTTGGATTCATATATATGAATTCATTCCTATCGATGCATTCTGTCTCTCGGGCCTTATAGAGGAGTTCCCTTAGTTCTCTCTGGAAGTGTGTTGTTGGGTCCGTGGTGAGGACTTTGTATGTGGCAGGATCATCAAGAAGATGATGACACATCTGCTTATAATCATCCCTATTCATAACAACGACATTCCCCCCCTTGTCCGCTGATTTAATTATTAGATCTTCATTTGCTTTGAGTCTTTGTAATGCTATACTCTCCCCTTGCGATAAGTTGGGGCGTTTTTTATGGGGCTTAATGATCTTTAGGTCCGCCGTGACTAGGCGCTCAAAGATATCAATCTCTGGACATGGACATGCTGGAGGATTTGAGGTGTTAGGTGCCTTAAGGTCCGTAAAGGGACCGGTTCCCATTTCTCTCATATTTTCGTCCTCCAGGGCTTGAAGTGTGTCCAGGCCAGGAAGGTCTGCGACAGCGAGCCCCAGTTCTTTAGCACGCTCACGGTTTTTAGTGCCAAAGTATTTATGCCACCGCAACTTACGGGTGAAGAGGGAGATGTCCTTCGCCCACACGAACGGATTGTATTGCGTCGTGGGGACGAAGGACAGCCCCCTCTCCAGCACTCGTTTCTCGTCCAGGGTGAGGTGGTGGTCAGATAGATTAACCACCTGTAGTTTGTTTGTAGGTGTGATCCCCACTGTATTAGAGCCCGAGGGGAGATTGGGTCGGTGTTGTGGTAGTCTCCTACCGGTTCTAGATATATTCGTTACTTTTCTACTCACAGATCTCTCCTCCCTCTCAGGAAGTATTGAGAGATCGGTTGTTCTAAAAAACCGGCAGGTTGTGTTGGTCTCCCACGTCTCCTTGATTGTTGTGCAAATGAGCCTCGTCTTTGTGGTCGTGTGGGTCTTCTATTGCTGTTTCTCTCACTATCTGATTGCTCAGGCTCTGAGGAGCTAATGTCTGTCTCAGGAAATCTACCCCTATCTGTATAAACCCGGTTTTCACGAAAATCCTGTAGGTCTCTATTGAACTGTATGTGTTTACGTTCTTTGATTTGCAGAGTAAATTTCTCGATATTGGTCTGAAGAGTTCTTTCCTTAGCTGGAAAATCTGGGTCTGAGGAGAATGTTTTAGTTTTAGCTATCAAGTCATCCAGTTTTTTCTGATTAACTGCTAATGTAGTTTTTTCCTCTTCCAATAATAGCTTGATTAGCTGAAGGGAGAATGCAGTGGATTCATTCTCCCATTTCTTATTGAATTCTGGGTTTTTGATACGTTTAGGGGGGATAATTGGATTTCTGAGTCCTCTAGGTATAATTTTATGCTCTTCGTATCGTTCAAGTCCTTGCACCTCCCACCAGTTTCTGGTGAACTCCCGGTATAGGGCCGTCAACTCCTTAAAACATGAATTAATGGAGTTCTCCTGAGATTGTCGGCTAAATTCTCCTTCAGAGAACACTGCACCCGCATCTGACAGCCACTGAGTGGCACTAAGGTCCCTCGAAAGGAAACCAGCCATACCAAGCGCAAATGTAACAAAAATCACAGTGGTATTCCGAATCTATATAGCCTTAGAGATGCCCTTCACAGATATAGACGAAATTAAAATAGATACCTTTATTAATAATTTGTTTAAAATTAGGGCCACATAAATCAAATAACAAACACTAACATACGTGGACTAACAACATGAATCGTGCTGTGTGACTCAGTGACCGGATGGAATAAGGGTCTAGGTTCCCCCCTAGGTATCCAGTCAGGTTAACCCCTATTAGCAGAATTAGGGGACTGGGTCACTGGTTTATAGCGGTATGTCACAATAGGAAGGTTCCCAATCTAGCGTGGCTGGTTCCCAGCCGGAAACCTCTTGACCATTATTATCGCTATTTTCAAATAAGGATCATATGGTTGATCAAAAGATCTATGTTACACCATACTAGATACGTTGTCACTTGTGGTACGTATATTTTGACGTTAATAATGGGGGAATTAGACCCCTCAGTGGATGATCGCTCAGATATTAATATAGGTGTTCCAACGTCAATGACTGGGTAGTCAATCAGTGCTCACTCAAGCATTCTTTTCATGTCTTGAGATAATTCCTCAGCAGGTAGGTGACTACTCAGATGGCTTGCAATGTTTCGGCACTTATAAACGTATTGCTTCAAAGTTGTGTATTGATTTCACACAGCGAGTGACTGCTCAAGTATTTAGTGTACGTATTACGAATGGTCACTATAGTGGTCACTTAGGCGTACATCAGTTTGGAGCAACGGAATAATTACTCCAAGAGTGCGTGATCACTTCCGTGGCCATTCGTTTGTTTTGTTACAGAATTAATTTGCTTAAGGGATAGGGCATTAGCTCAACGCGTTTCTCCGTCCCTGTCTGGGGCGGTTCTTCAGGAGCAGGGCCGAAAATTGCCCTAAATTCTATGTGATAATCCCTATGAATCCTATTTTAGTGAATAAGACCCTTGTTGGTAGTCCTTGTTTTTATAAAAGGAAATAAGACAAAGGTTCTCCTCCTAATAGTTCCCTAGGCTCAAAAATTAAATATGGAGGGTCGCTTTGCTTGATGAAGATAGCAAGCGGACCGATGAAAGCCTACAGGAATATTGACTTTACTAATTGCAGTGAGACCAGTTGTATTGTATGATTCTCACGGCAAGTAGAGAAAAGTCGCCGAACACGACTCCCCGTTTTCAGAGGGAATCTCAAGGGACGATTCCCTCAAAGACACGATTTGAGTCGTGCCTCAAAAAATAATAGAGGGCTAGTCCCATAGACCTGTAGTTTCGGGTCTATAGGTACTGGATCGCTGCCCAATTACAGCCTGTGGCCTGTAAAAAGTAGTCTAATAGGGTTGGATCAATCATCCAATACGCCAAAAAAAATAAGTAAGTAGTGCTGCCCCAAATGCCGGACAGGGCTGCGTAGCCCTACTAGTAAGGGGAGTCAAGCTGCAAGAGGAAGAGAGGAGAGATAAAGTGCCTGCGGCTCTGATGGTGAGCGGCTGGCAATGAAGTCCCAGAGCTCACAGCAGGGATTAAAAAGGGATATAGCTCCTCCTAGTTCCGGGGGCTTGTCAATGGTTAACCAATCTGTTCCCTAGTGGGGCGGGTCTGAGCTTAGCCAGGTAATTGGCAATGCATTCAACCCGATAAACCACTACCTATGTTAACTGTTGTGGTACCAATTCTAGTCCGGATCATAGCGCTGTTGCCCCAGTATCTGACATGACCTAGCGATTCTTTCATAGAGGGCTGCGATCGGCGGCATATGTACGGATGCGGCACTTCAGCGTCCCATGCTGGAACGCATGCACCGTCGCTTAGTGACGTCATCACGCATAGTGCGCTCCCATTGGACGGGAGGGCGGTACTGCAATGACGCCAATTGGGTACTGTGTCCGTGGGCGGAGAGAAAGTTATAACGAGGACATCCCTTAGGCAGCCTATGAGTGGTCAAAGCCGCTTTGTCGCTGCCTCCTCGAACGGTATACAGACGCTTCCGCGTTCCAAGCTGGAACGCATCCTACGTTGCGGAGTGACGTCATCGCGCACGCGAATCACCGCTAACCCAAGGGGGCGGCGGCGCGATATCGTCACTGGCCGACTGAGACCGTAGGTGGAGTATACAAGGAAGAGGTATACCACAGACACAGACATTGTGGGCGTGGTTGCACTTCTGTTTCTCCGCCCCTATCTGATCGGTGTGTCAAAAACTGGTAGCAGATGAGTACAACTCAACAGATAATAAAGTTCGCAATGTCCGGAATTAGCTTCCATAAAGGGGCAATGATGGTAAAATCTGCATTATGTTGTAGTGGGGAACGGACTACTCATGGTAGGGAGCTCAAGGTTTATATATATCCCATGTAGTGATAATTTCTGGGATGTTGGTTATGTAAAGTATGTGGACCCCAAATATAATAATTTTAAATAATAGTCAGGGTTGTAATTTAAGCATACAGGCAGGGAAACAACGTACAACGGCACAATGTATCGCTACCAGCATGCAAAAATATAAGTCATGCGGGGAGACTGTCATGGCCCAGAACAACATGCGAGAGATTAATCGCCAGTTTGTCTGGAAAATACTAGACATATATGAAGATAATCCCCTGTTTAACCCACAATGGGGCCGGGAGTAGATCCGACATGGGTCAGGAGAACCGGAAAACAGCGGAAGAGGCAATCAATTTTTTAGGGAGCTGAGAATTTTTTCACATCAGCGATAATCAGTCTAGAGGAAGCAGTTGAAGTTTAGGGTTGCATTAAGACCTGCGGGGGTTACCGTATTTAGCCTAAAGATCCAGGCCGCTTCTTTTCTAAGGAGCATCTTGTCAATGTTGCCCCGTCTGGCGTTTGTTCGTAGGTTTTCAATTCCCTGGAATTTCAAGTCATCCAGATTGCCATTGTGCACCGTTAGGAAATGGTCCGCCAGTGGTGTTTTTTCCCGGCGTCGAATATTCCCCACATGCCCCAGGATACGACGCCGGAATTCCTGAATAGTCTTACCGACGTAGTTCCTGGGGCACGAGCAAGACGCCATGTAAACGATATTTCGTGTTTTACAGTTAATAAAACTTCTGTTGGAATAGATTCTGTTGGTACTGGCGCTTGTAAACGTCTTGCTTTTCAATATAAAGGTGCACGCCTCGCAATCATGGCAGGGAAATGTCCCACATGGTTTTAGGCTACCCAACCAGTTTTCCTTTGGACAAGGGGTTAGATGGCTCTTGACAAGGTGATCCCTAAGGTTATGACCCCTCCGGAATGTAATCATCGGGTATGTTGGTATGATGTCTCTTAGGTCAGGGTCATTGGAGAGAATGGTCCAGTAGTGTTCCAGGATATGGCGAACCTCTCTCGTTCCTGTATCGAAGGTCCCGATGATCCTTGAGGATCTCAAATTGTTACGTTGTCTAGGGACTAAGAGATCGCATCTCGGCTGTAGTTCTGCATATTTCTGTGCGTCTTCAATTATATCGCTTGGGTAATCTCTTTCCAAGAAACGTTGCTTCAAAATTTCGCTCTCTCTCTGGAAATCTTGTTCCCTCGAGCAGTTCCGTTTGACTCTAAGGAACTGCCCTTTTGGGATTCCTTTCTTTAAGGTAAAGGGGTGGTAACTATCCCATTTAAGGAGACTATTTGTCGCCGTTGCTTTACGATGCAGTGTCGATGTAATTGATCCATCGATATTTTTCTGAATCGATAAATCAAGAAAGGTGATTGATTCGCAATTGATTTCCGAGGTGAGTTTAAGATTTAAGTTATTGGTATTGAGTGTTTCTACGAATCTATGGAAGGATACCTCAGAACCTCTCCAGAAGACCAAAATATCGTCAATAAAACGCAACCAGAGGGTGATGTTTTCAGCCCATTCTTCATTTGGGTATATGTACTTTTCCTCCCACCAGCCCAGGTAGAGATTGGCATACGATGGGGCACAAGATGTCCCCATCGCAGTCCCCCTGAGCTGGTGGAAGTACTGGGTATCGAACAGAAAAAAATTGTGGGTCAAAATAAATGATAGAAAATTCAGAACGCACTGGTTATGTTGCAGAAACTGTGTCCCCCTTTGTTCCAGAAAGAACCGTGTGGCCATTAGACCTCCCTCATGGGGGATGGAACTGTACAAAGATTCCACATCCAATGTGGCGAGGAGTGTATCAGAGTCGACAGAAATCCCATCAATGATTCTGAGAACATCCATGGTATCTCTGACATGGGAACGCAAGGATGTCACAAAGGGGCGTAGTATCTCGTCCACGTAAATGCTCATATTCTGTGTAAGGTTCCCAATGCCAGACACAATGGGCCTACCACGCAGGGGATTTGTCCCTTTGTGGACCTTAGGTAAGGCGTAGAACGTGGCCACAGTTGGATGTGTTGGATTCATATATATGAATTCATTCCTATCGATGCATTCTGTCTCTCGGGCCTTATAGAGGAGTTCCCTTAGTTCTCTCTGGAAGTGTGTTGTTGGGTCCGTGGTGAGGACTTTGTATGTGGCAGGATCATCAAGAAGATGATGACACATCTGCTTATAATCATCCCTATTCATAACAACGACATTCCCCCCCTTGTCCGCTGATTTAATTATTAGATCTTCATTTGCTTTGAGTCTTTGTAATGCTATACTCTCCCCTTGCGATAAGTTGGGGCGTTTTTTATGGGGCTTAATGATCTTTAGGTCCGCCGTGACTAGGCGCTCAAAGATATCAATCTCTGGACATGGACATGCTGGAGGATTTGAGGTGTTAGGTGCCTTAAGGTCCGTAAAGGGACCGGTTCCCATTTCTCTCATATTTTCGTCCTCCAGGGCTTGAAGTGTGTCCAGGCCAGGAAGGTCTGCGACAGCGAGCCCCAGTTCTTTAGCACGCTCACGGTTTTTAGTGCCAAAGTATTTATGCCACCGCAACTTACGGGTGAAGAGGGAGATGTCCTTCGCCCACACGAACGGATTGTATTGCGTCGTGGGGACGAAGGACAGCCCCCTCTCCAGCACTCGTTTCTCGTCCAGGGTGAGGTGGTGGTCAGATAGATTAACCACCTGTAGTTTGTTTGTAGGTGTGATCCCCACTGTATTAGAGCCCGAGGGGAGATTGGGTCGGTGTTGTGGTAGTCTCCTACCGGTTCTAGATATATTCGTTACTTTTCTACTCACAGATCTCTCCTCCCTCTCAGGAAGTATTGAGAGATCGGTTGTTCTAAAAAACCGGCAGGTTGTGTTGGTCTCCCACGTCTCCTTGATTGTTGTGCAAATGAGCCTCGTCTTTGTGGTCGTGTGGGTCTTCTATTGCTGTTTCTCTCACTATCTGATTGCTCAGGCTCTGAGGAGCTAATGTCTGTCTCAGGAAATCTACCCCTATCTGTATAAACCCGGTTTTCACGAAAATCCTGTAGGTCTCTATTGAACTGTATGTGTTTACGTTCTTTGATTTGCAGAGTAAATTTCTCGATATTGGTCTGAAGAGTTCTTTCCTTAGCTGGAAAATCTGGGTCTGAGGAGAATGTTTTAGTTTTAGCTATCAAGTCATCCAGTTTTTTCTGATTAACTGCTAATGTAGTTTTTTCCTCTTCCAATAATAGCTTGATTAGCTGAAGGGAGAATGCAGTGGATTCATTCTCCCATTTCTTATTGAATTCTGGGTTTTTGATACGTTTAGGGGGGATAATTGGATTTCTGAGTCCTCTAGGTATAATTTTATGCTCTTCGTATCGTTCAAGTCCTTGCACCTCCCACCAGTTTCTGGTGAACTCCCGGTATAGGGCCGTCAACTCCTTAAAACATGAATTAATGGAGTTCTCCTGAGATTGTCGGCTAAATTCTCCTTCAGAGAACACTGCACCCGCATCTGACAGCCACTGAGTGGCACTAAGGTCCCTCGAAAGGAAACCAGCCATACCAAGCGCAAATGTAACAAAAATCACAGTGGTATTCCGAATCTATATAGCCTTAGAGATGCCCTTCACAGATATAGACGAAATTAAAATAGATACCTTTATTAATAATTTGTTTAAAATTAGGGCCACATAAATCAAATAACAAACACTAACATACGTGGACTAACAACATGAATCGTGCTGTGTGACTCAGTGACCGGATGGAATAAGGGTCTAGGTTCCCCCCTAGGTATCCAGTCAGGTTAACCCCTATTAGCAGAATTAGGGGACTGGGTCACTGGTTTATAGCGGTATGTCACAATAGGAAGGTTCCCAATCTAGCGTGGCTGGTTCCCAGCCGGAAACCTCTTGACCATTATTATCGCTATTTTCAAATAAGGATCATATGGTTGATCAAAAGATCTATGTTACACCATACTAGATACGTTGTCACTTGTGGTACGTATATTTTGACGTTAATAATGGGGGAATTAGACCCCTCAGTGGATGATCGCTCAGATATTAATATAGGTGTTCCAACGTCAATGACTGGGTAGTCAATCAGTGCTCACTCAAGCATTCTTTTCATGTCTTGAGATAATTCCTCAGCAGGTAGGTGACTACTCAGATGGCTTGCAATGTTTCGGCACTTATAAACGTATTGCTTCAAAGTTGTGTATTGATTTCACACAGCGAGTGACTGCTCAAGTATTTAGTGTACGTATTACGAATGGTCACTATAGTGGTCACTTAGGCGTACATCAGTTTGGAGCAACGGAATAATTACTCCAAGAGTGCGTGATCACTTCCGTGGCCATTCGTTTGTTTTGTTACAGAATTAATTTGCTTAAGGGATAGGGCATTAGCTCAACGCGTTTCTCCGTCCCTGTCTGGGGCGGTTCTTCAGGAGCAGGGCCGAAAATTGCCCTAAATTCTATGTGATAATCCCTATGAATCCTATTTTAGTGAATAAGACCCTTGTTGGTAGTCCTTGTTTTTATAAAAGGAAATAAGACAAAGGTTCTCCTCCTAATAGTTCCCTAGGCTCAAAAATTAAATATGGAGGGTCGCTTTGCTTGATGAAGATAGCAAGCGGACCGATGAAAGCCTACAGGAATATTGACTTTACTAATTGCAGTGAGACCAGTTGTATTGTATGATTCTCACGGCAAGTAGAGAAAAGTCGCCGAACACGACTCCCCGTTTTCAGAGGGAATCTCAAGGGACGATTCCCTCAAAGACACGATTTGAGTCGTGCCTCAAAAAATAATAGAGGGCTAGTCCCATAGACCTGTAGTTTCGGGTCTATAGGTACTGGATCGCTGCCCAATTACAGCCTGTGGCCTGTAAAAAGTAGTCTAATAGGGTTGGATCAATCATCCAATACGCCAAAAAAAATAAGTAAGTAGTGCTGCCCCAAATGCCGGACAGGGCTGCGTAGCCCTACTAGTAAGGGGAGTCAAGCTGCAAGAGGAAGAGAGGAGAGATAAAGTGCCTGCGGCTCTGATGGTGAGCGGCTGGCAATGAAGTCCCAGAGCTCACAGCAGGGATTAAAAAGGGATATAGCTCCTCCTAGTTCCGGGGGCTTGTCAATGGTTAACCAATCTGTTCCCTAGTGGGGCGGGTCTGAGCTTAGCCAGGTAATTGGCAATGCATTCAACCCGATAAACCACTACCTATGTTAACTGTTGTGGTACCAATTCTAGTCCGGATCATAGCGCTGTTGCCCCAGTATCTGACATGACCTAGCGATTCTTTCATAGAGGGCTGCGATCGGCGGCATATGTACGGATGCGGCACTTCAGCGTCCCATGCTGGAACGCATGCACCGTCGCTTAGTGACGTCATCACGCATAGTGCGCTCCCATTGGACGGGAGGGCGGTACTGCAATGACGCCAATTGGGTACTGTGTCCGTGGGCGGAGAGAAAGTTATAACGAGGACATCCCTTAGGCAGCCTATGAGTGGTCAAAGCCGCTTTGTCGCTGCCTCCTCGAACGGTATACAGACGCTTCCGCGTTCCAAGCTGGAACGCATCCTACGTTGCGGAGTGACGTCATCGCGCACGCGAATCACCGCTAACCCAAGGGGGCGGCGGCGCGATATCGTCACTGGCCGACTGAGACCGTAGGTGGAGTATACAAGGAAGAGGTATACCACAGACACAGACATTGTGGGCGTGGTTGCACTTCTGTTTCTCCGCCCCTATCTGATCGGTGTGTCAAAAACTGGTAGCAGATGAGTACAACTCAACAGATAATAAAGTTCGCAATGTCCGGAATTAGCTTCCATAAAGGGGCAATGATGGTAAAATCTGCATTATGTTGTAGTGGGGAACGGACTACTCATGGTAGGGAGCTCAAGGTTTATATATATCCCATGTAGTGATAATTTCTGGGATGTTGGTTATGTAAAGTATGTGGACCCCAAATATAATAATTTTAAATAATAGTCAGGGTTGTAATTTAAGCATACAGGCAGGGAAACAACGTACAACGGCACAATGTATCGCTACCAGCATGCAAAAATATAAGTCATGCGGGGAGACTGTCATGGCCCAGAACAACATGCGAGAGATTAATCGCCAGTTTGTCTGGAAAATACTAGACATATATGAAGATAATCCCCTGTTTAACCCACAATGGGGCCGGGAGTAGATCCGACATGGGTCAGGAGAACCGGAAAACAGCGGAAGAGGCAATCAATTTTTTAGGGAGCTGAGAATTTTTTCACATCAGCGATAATCAGTCTAGAGGAAGCAGTTGAAGTTTAGGGTTGCATTAAGACCTGCGGGGGTTACCGTATTTAGCCTAAAGATCCAGGCCGCTTCTTTTCTAAGGAGCATCTTGTCAATGTTGCCCCGTCTGGCGTTTGTTCGTAGGTTTTCAATTCCCTGGAATTTCAAGTCATCCAGATTGCCATTGTGCACCGTTAGGAAATGGTCCGCCAGTGGTGTTTTTTCCCGGCGTCGAATATTCCCCACATGCCCCAGGATACGACGCCGGAATTCCTGAATAGTCTTACCGACGTAGTTCCTGGGGCACGAGCAAGACGCCATGTAAACGATATTTCGTGTTTTACAGTTAATAAAACTTCTGTTGGAATAGATTCTGTTGGTACTGGCGCTTGTAAACGTCTTGCTTTTCAATATAAAGGTGCACGCCTCGCAATCATGGCAGGGAAATGTCCCACATGGTTTTAGGCTACCCAACCAGTTTTCCTTTGGACAAGGGGTTAGATGGCTCTTGACAAGGTGATCCCTAAGGTTATGACCCCTCCGGAATGTAATCATCGGGTATGTTGGTATGATGTCTCTTAGGTCAGGGTCATTGGAGAGAATGGTCCAGTAGTGTTCCAGGATATGGCGAACCTCTCTCGTTCCTGTATCGAAGGTCCCGATGATCCTTGAGGATCTCAAATTGTTACGTTGTCTAGGGACTAAGAGATCGCATCTCGGCTGTAGTTCTGCATATTTCTGTGCGTCTTCAATTATATCGCTTGGGTAATCTCTTTCCAAGAAACGTTGCTTCAAAATTTCGCTCTCTCTCTGGAAATCTTGTTCCCTCGAGCAGTTCCGTTTGACTCTAAGGAACTGCCCTTTTGGGATTCCTTTCTTTAAGGTAAAGGGGTGGTAACTATCCCATTTAAGGAGACTATTTGTCGCCGTTGCTTTACGATGCAGTGTCGATGTAATTGATCCATCGATATTTTTCTGAATCGATAAATCAAGAAAGGTGATTGATTCGCAATTGATTTCCGAGGTGAGTTTAAGATTTAAGTTATTGGTATTGAGTGTTTCTACGAATCTATGGAAGGATACCTCAGAACCCCTCTGAGGGACTTACATCACTGTGCCTATGATCGCTGTCATAAGGCATGGCAGAGCTACTGCTCTCCCATGCCTTATCGCTTGTACAGCGATTATAGGCACAGGCAATACAGGACGCCAGTGTCTGGCGTCCTGTTGCCATGGTGACAGGCCGGGCTCTCGCGATGACATCGCGAGAGCCAGCCGGAGACACAGAGGGATCGCGATTCCTCTGTGAACTCTTTCCCTGCCGCGATCTACTTAGATCACGGCAGGGAAGGGGTTAACAGCGGCGGGCGCATCTCCGATGTCCCCCCGCTGTTGGAGCGGGACGCCGGCTGTGACTGACAGCCAGCTCCCGCTGCGGGATATCGCGGGATCATATGTGATCCCGCGCTATCCCCAGGACGTACCGGTACGTCCTGTTGCGGGAAGTACCAGGCTCCCGGGACGTACCGGTACGTCCTGGAGCGGGAAGGGGTTAAAATCCCCGCCTGCTGAATGAGCTGCCTCTAATTGGTCACAGCCTGACCAATCAGAGGCAGATATCACTCACACACCCATTCATGAATTCATGAATGGGTGAGTGACTGCTGCCTCTCATCTGATTGGTCCCGCTGAGCTAATGAGAGGCAGCAGTCACTCACCCATTCATAAATGGGCTGAATTCAATGGGTTAACATCGTTCTGCCGGGACAAGGTGAGTATATTTTGATTGAATCTGATTGGTCCCGCTGAGCCAATGAGAGGCAGCAGCCACTCACCCATTCATGAATGGGTGTGTGAGTGAGACCTGCCTCTGATTGGTCAGGCTGTGACCAATTAGAGACAGCTCATTCAGCAGGCGGGGATTTCAAAGCCCTGGCTGCTGAATAGTATAGAGAAGCAGTTCAGGAGAACTGCCGGCGGCCGCAGCTGAACTCCGGCTGCAGCGGAAAGGTGAGTATATATATATTTTTTATTTTTACACATTTCAGGATGAATTGCAGGGAAGGGCTTATATATTTAACCCCTTCCCGACAATTCATCCCGCGATCGCCCGCAGCGTATTGCTTTCAATGGAGCCGGCTGTATTGCCGGCTCCATTGAATTCAATGGGCTAACATCGTTCTTCTCTGCCACAGCTGTCACAGCTATGGCAGAGGAGAACGATCTTTATGCTGACATATTTTAATTTTTTTATTTTTACACATTTTAGGATGATTTTCATGTAAGGGCTTATATTTTTAAGCCCTTCCTGAAAATTCACCCTGAGATCGCCGGCAGCCCATTGCTTTCAATGGAGCCGGCTGTATTGCCGGCTCCATTGAATTCAATGGTCAGTGCTCGTTTAATCGAGACGAGTACCGCGTGGTGCTCGTCTCGAGTAACGAGCATCTCGAGCACCCTAATACTCGAACGAGCATCAAGCTCGGACGAGTATGCTCACTCATCTCTAGTAGACAGATAAGAGATAAGACAGTCTACTAGACCACCCATGTATGCATGTTTATAGATGAGGCACACAGGAAATAGGATAGACTTCAATACCCCCCCTTGCATTCCTTTCTCCTGAATTCATAACGGTTTTATTGTATGTTATAGTTACACCTTAAGAGGTGTAACTTATGTTAATCATTTTTGTTTTAGCCTATTATGTATTCTTATTAATCTTGGAGGTATATACTTTTGCTGTGATGTCATTTATGGTACATAAGCTTCGAACACCTTAGAAAAAATTAGAAATCACTTGATACCGCACAGGCTGGTGTGATTTATATTTCTCCTGGGTCCAGACTACTACACGGAATCTGATAGTCTTCTTCTTGGTAAACAAATTCTCTTCACATTTTTGGTCCTTCGAGACGGAAACTCTCACTGCAGAGGGACAGGACACTGACTGAACAGGTGGGTCTGAAGTACTGCCTTTTCTGTATTGTTCATTGCTTAGACGATTTTAAAATGTGTATAGTAAATGAGAAGGAAGTATAGACAAATTGGTTGCCAAGGGGCAATAACAGTAGTCTATGTAAGACCATAGCCATTGTGAGAAGGCTACAGGAAAGAATCACTCCATGCCGCACGTTAAACAAGGGGTTAAATTACGTCTAACGACACATGGGTGTCGCCAAGAGTACAACGTTGTGATAAGTTTTGTGTTGAGGGAACTTTACTCATTATTTTCTTGCTACTTCTTTTTTCCTTGATATTGTGTTATAGAATAACTAAGAATATACAAAGAGGGCGGCCGCCTACTAACATATTGTAATATTTGTATTGCTGTCTTATATTGCATGAAGCGAATGTGTGAGTGATTGAGATAAGTGGATCCGATACGTGGGCATTGACCTCTAGGACACATTAAGGACCAACCTCGCTGTGCAGGTTGTTTTCGGACAAGCTCCTTATTGTGTTCAATGTTTACAGGCCCTACTCGGTAAAGCTAAAAGGAGTCTTCGTGTATATAGCGAAGCAGCGATTCTGGTAAGGGACCTTTGCGTTTTCACTAAACATTTTAGTGGCCAGAGGCTTGTTTTATGTTGTTTGTCTTGTAAATCGGCACTAAGAACATAATTACTAACAATGGGAAATACAAACTGTAAGGCATTCTCCTGCGCATGCCTCTGTTATTGTTGCCAACGACACAAAGTCCTTGAAGGGGATAAGAAGTACATGCACAAGTCAGATCCTGACTATGTCAAATATTGTGACAAGTGGGAAAAGAAATATGGATTTAAAAATAAATTGAAAGTCACTAGTTTTAAAGAATTATGTGATAGAATACGGACAAAATCAACTAAAGATCAGCAGAAATACGGATTATCCGCTGATGAAGCCTGGTTAAAAGAAGCCCAAACCCGCCATACTCAGATAAAAAGTAGACCCAATGCAGCAAAAACTGAAATGATGCCTCTAGTAGATAAAGAAGATGATCATTTAGTCTGCCCTGTACAAACTGTGCCACCTATCCCTGCGGCTGCATATGGGGGTTTGGATAGTGGCCATCCACCCCCATATGGCCAAAATCTACACCTAATGCTCCTCCGTTGCCAAGTCATCATATAGATTCCCCGTTAGATGATAGTAATTTCAACATTCCTGTAACCCAGGGCCCCCGCAGGAGTGAGAGACAAATGATCCAACGAGTAGCACAACAGAGTAAGGATGTCTTTCCTATGATTGATGTCCCGAACCCCTGGGGTGGGTTAGATGATGGCCAGGGGGTCAACATCCTGCCACCATGGAAGTATACAGACCATGGACAGAGAAGGATGTTGTAAAAGCAACAGAACATATTAAGCATCCAAAAATAAACCCCCGACAGTTTGATGAACAATTCAGAGGGTTAATGAGAAGTTATAAATTGAATGGGGAAGAGATAGAGAGAGCAGCTAGAAGAATTCTAGGGCCAGATTGGAGTTCTGTAGAAGGCAATTGGAATGGGAGGGGAGAAGATGGCAGACCCCTTCCACATGATAATCAAGATTTAATGGAGAGAACAAACAATTTAATTCAAAGATGTAGGAACAGGTGGGCTAGAAGGACGAATTGGGTGGAAATAAATAGATGTACTCAGAGAGATGATGAGGATGTAGATCAGTATTATCACAGACTGAAGGAAGTATATGACATCTATAGTGGACTAGAGGCACCAGAGGGAAATCAGGAAGTGAGAGATGATCCTAACGCTGCATATAAACAGCAGTTAAAGAATGCATTTGTAAGTGGAGTAAAGAAAGAAATAGGAGGTTATATAACAAAACACATGGTTACCCTTAGAACAGGATCATTGCAGGATGTTTTGGAGTATACAAAACATGCGGAAAAATTTTACAAAGAAAAGGGAAAGAAGGGTGAGAAGGTGAGAGTTTTTATACAGGGAGAAGAATGTGATACAATGGTTCAGGAAAATCAGAGAGGTCATTGGACAGCGAGAGGACGTGTAAGTAGAGGCAGAGGGAGAAGCAGAGGTCGGGTGCCGCTCAGGGACTCAATTGTGTGTTGGAATTGTGGGAAATCTGGTCATATTGCCCGAGGATGTCCAGAGAACGAATACTCTCGGACACCTTGGGAAAAATGACTAGAAGAGGTGGATGTACAACACTTGGAGGATCTCTTGGCAATTTCTACTCTGCCTGAGATAGATCTCCAGGTGAATGGGCGGATGATTACTTTCCTGGTGGACTCAGGAGCCACCAGGACATTAATACATCCCAATGATGTACCTGATGTAAAATGTAGTAACAGTCATATCCTGGTAAGAGGGGTTAATGGCCGAACCCACAAGGAATCCCTCTCTGAACCCGTTATCATAACGGACCCAGAGACAAATAATTCTGTAAAATGTCAGATTATAGTGTCTCGAATATGTCCAGTAAATTTATTGGGACGAGATATGATGACGGAATTAGGTATTTCTATTATCCCCAAGGGAAATAAATTTGAACTTAGAACAGCCCCTGGAGAGCTGCAGACATACTACATACTGAAGATAGCAGTGGAGCAATGTAGGTGGGATGTGAACAACATAATGATGGAGGCAGAAAAACAAGTAATTACAGCACTGCAATGCCATCTTGGTGAAAAAACGCTTTCCGCCAGGGTGCTGTTTCAGCCAGAACTACATCTTCATTGTACTATGTGGTACCGGTTCTATCAAGGGCCGGATATCTCGTATGAAAAGGAATTGTTTAGAGAGAGTCCCACATCCATCACGGTGGAACAGATATTCTGGGACACAGAGGGATATTCCGCGGCCTCATGTATCCTTAGTGAACACATGCAGTCACTATACAAAGGCCTAAGCCCCCATATATCCCTCTCAAAACCACCAAACGCAGAATGGAAAGAACTAGGCCAATTTGTACGTGCTTGTAAACAAAGTAAGGATTGGATCCGGAGGCCAGATGACATCTGGGAAAATCCTAAATTAAAATCATTTGCAAAAATAGTCCAAACTACCTTGGCAGCACATCCTGAAGCCTTGATTCCAGAAGAATAATTGTTACCCTGACATATAAACCTTACAGTGCAGGAGACTGACCTTGAACAGTTACCTGATAGTCTGTGGTCAAAAGGGCCAGCTGATGTTGGATTGATAAAGGTAGTAGAACCAGTCACTATTACTCCTAGATCTACCTTCCGTCCACATCAGAGACAGTACCCCCTTAAACCAGAAGCTGAACTTGGCATAGAGCCTATAATCAAAGATCTGTTACAAGCAGGAGTTATTGTGCCATGTCCAGACATTCCCTGCAACACACCTCTGTTCCCTGTTAAAAAGGCTCCTCCATCCGTGGGATGGAGGATGGTGCAGGATTTACAACAAGGTAATAAGGCCGTAATTCCAAGAGCCCCCACAGTACCAGATCCACATACTTTACTTAATGACCTCAGACCAGAATCCACTCATTTTACTGTCGTGGATATCAGTAATGCCTTTTTCAGCATACCTGTACACCCTGATCACCAATTTTGGTTTGCTTTCAGGTATAAGGGAAGAAGGTATACCTTCACCAGAGTACCACAGGGTTATTGTGAGTCTCCTACAATTTTCTCCCAGGCTATGTCGGCAAACTTAGCCCAGTTCCAACCTCCTAAAGGTAGTCAGCTACTACTGTATGTTGATGACATACTGCTGGCAGCAGACAGTGAGGACAATTGTAGGGAGGACACAATTGCACTCTTGAGGTTTCTCTATGAGCAAGGCCATAAAGTAAATAGGAAGAAACTCCAATACTGTCAGCAAACAGTTAAATATTTGGGCTATAATCTGTCACATGAAGGTAGGCATTTAGACGACATCAGAAAGAAAGCAATCCTGGAGGTCCCAAAACCATAAACAAAAAAACAAATTATGTCTTTTTTGAGAATGACAAACTTCTGCAGAGTCTGGATCCCAAACTATGCATCTCTGACAGCGCCTCTTACCAGACTCATCTATGATGAACCTCTGGCTGCAGCTGACAGGATCCAGTGGGATGCGCCATCTGAGGAAGCCTTTGTTACATTTAAACAGATTCTGGTGGGCACGTCAGTCTTGGGCCTCCCAAATTACAACAAGCCCTTTGTGCAAACTGTTGACTCAAGGGAAGGATATATGACCTCTGTGTTAACTCAAGAACACGGTGGGAAACAAAGACCGCTGGCATACTACTCTTGCAGATTAGATCCAGTGGCCCGTGCGCTCCCACCCTGCGTACAAGCGGTAGTAGCAGCAGCTGAAGCAATCAAATCTTCTGACGCTATAGTGCTGTTCCACCCACTTACACTGAAGGTACCGCAGGCAGTTGCAGTTATTCTCCTACAAAACAAGATCTCATATCTTAGTCCTTCCAGACATCTCTCCTGCATGACACTACTGCTCTCATAACCACACTTGACAATTGAGAGATGCACAACACTCAATCCATCTACGTTACTGCCTATTTCTTCAGATGGCACTCCACACAACTGTCTGGGAGAGATAGCGCAAAATGTTTTACCCAGAACAGATCTACAGGATATACCTCTTGTGGATGCTGAATACACTCTCTTTGTAGATGGGTCGTCCAGGAAGAACCCCGATGGCACCAATGCCACTGGATATGCCGTGGTTACACTGGAACAGACTAATAGTTGGGTCCTTCCTTGCCAAAGCACTACTCTGCACAAGCAGCAGAACTAGTAGCTCTGACTAAGGCCTGTCAGTGGGCACAGGGTAAGAAGGTCACTATTTACACTGATAGCCAATATGCCTTTTCTACAGTACACGTGTTTGCACAGCAATGGAAAAACAGGGGGATGGTCACCTCCACAGGGAAATACATAAACCATAAAGATTTGATTTTACAATTACTTGATGCTATACAACTACCCACACAACTAGCAATTTGTAAATGTCAAGCACATACGTCAAACCAAGATCCCATTTCTATAGGGAACAGAAGAGCAAATGAGGCTGCAAAGGAAGCTTCACAGACACAACAAATGTATATGCCAGAAACTGGAACCCTAGACATGCAAATACTCAAAGATATGCAAACACTTGCCCCACAAAATGAAATACAATACTGGATAAACAAAGGAGCCATACAGAAAGATGGATTATACATTTCCACAGAAGATAAACCCATCCTACCTAAGTCACTATTCAGATATGCAGCAGTATTGAGCCATGGTCTCTGCCATGTCTCAACAGGAGGGATGGTTGCACTGATATCTAAAGCATTTACAGCGTATGGCTTCACAAATTACTCAAAAAAATTTTGTTTGTCCTGTCTTGTCTGTGCAAAACACAATGCACAAGGGAATATAAGACCAAAAAGGGGGCATTTTCCGACACCTCAGTATCCCTTCCAGCACATTTATATGGATTATATTGAATTAACCCCTTAACGACCGCCCCATCGGGAAACTACGTCCTCAGAAAGTGGGCCTTAATCCTAGAGGACGTAGTTTTATGCATCCTCTTTGGATTGATGCCCACTGGCCTGAGGACGTGACAGCTCCATGCTGTCGGTGCCCGCAGGTAGCCGACAGCATGGAGCTGTCATCCCAGGATGCGGGCAGTCCCCCCTGGCATTGCGATCGGCGCTATAAAATTAATAGCGCCGATCGCAAAAAAGTAAATAAAACAGTGTAAAAAAGTAGTAATTCAGCTGCTATGATGGATCGGATCCATCACGGCAGCTGAAAATACTCACACGGCTTGTCGGCGGTGTCCCCCGGAGATCTGGTCCTCCCGGACCCACCGGCGGCCTTCTGCGCATGCGCGCCAGCCGATGACGTTACGCGCACTCGCAGAAGCCCGGGTGTCCCCGGCAAATTTAAAATCTCCTGGCTCCCGGCTCCTGAAGGTAGCCGGGAACCAGGAGGTGTTACCGGGGACCACTGTGAGCGTTCCCCGGGCCCGCGATCACCGCTATCCATTGCGATAGCGGTGATCGCGAAAAAGTTTAAAAAGTAAAACAAAAGTAAAGTTTCACCTCCCCTCATGGATCGGATCCATGAGGGGAGGTGAAGATACTCACCCCCGGTCCTCTGCGATGTCCCGATGTCCCGGGACCCGAAATCCCTGTCTGCGCATGCGCGCCCGATGATTGACATCGGGCGCGTGCACAGAGGGGCTCGAGCCCCGGGAAATTCAAAATTGCTCTGCTCCTGGCTGCCATGTGTAGCCAAGAGCAGAGGCATGTCACTGGGGACATGATCACTGTCATCCAATGGATGACAGTGATCATGTAAAGTAAAAAAAAAGTGCAAAAAGTAAAAAAAATAAAATAAAAAAAGGGGTAAAAGGTAAAAAAAAAAAGTGCAAAAAGTAAAAAAAAAGTTTTAAAAAGTTAAAAAAAGCTTGCGTTTCATCTCCCCCCACGGATCATATCCGTGAGGGAGGATGAAATGACGTACCTAAGACCTGCGGATTTATCCGCGGACCTCACCCCAGCTTCTGCGCACGCGCCCGTCGCCAATGTGGCAGGCGCATGCGCAAAAGCCGTGGTTTTTTAAAATCTCCCTGCTCCTGGCTACAAAATTTAGCCGAGAGCCTGGAGATTTCACGGAGGGCCGCGGTGAGCGGTTCCTGATCACGTGTTCGCCGTTATCCAAAGAATAATGGCGATCACGTAAAAGTTAAAAAAAGGGGAAGGTTCATCTCCCCTCACCAATGCGATCGGTGAGAGGAGATAAAACTTTTTACCGGAGGCCTCCATATTTGCACCCCAACGCAATCTTCTTCCGTGAACTTTCCCGTATTCTGCGCATGCGACCGCCGGCAAAACACCGGACACATGCGCAGGAGTCGGGGAGCCCAGGAAACTTAATATCTCCTTGCTCTCGGCGACCAACGGTCACCGAGAGCCTGGAGCAGTGACGGGTGGCCTCGTTGAGCGGTCCCCGGACACGTGAAAAAATGGTAGCGATCTACCTTTGGCCTGTCTCACATGACCGGATACGAATTACGGATTCCGCATGCGTTTGATTAGCGGTAATACGCAGATCAATCGCATTGGATTACACAATTCCGCTCACATTAGCGGGTTGGAATTGTGTAATCCACTCGCAGAAAAGAGAACGCAGCAGGTTCTATTTTACCGCGGATATCGGCAACATAGAGCCCATTGTGCTCCATGGTCATGGATATACCCGCAGTCCATATGCAACTACGTTGTATACGGGCTGCGGGTACCCGTGTCATTGCTAAGCGATGGTGCGGGAAATACAAACAAGAAAAAAAAAAAAGTGTACTGCGCATGACCGCCCGTGTAAGTACGCAGTTATGTGCAGTACATTACGCGGCGGTATGCAGGGTCACAGCCGGGCTCACAGCTGGGATCCGCTGTGGGCCTCCACAAGCGGATTCCACCTACGGCTGCCTGAGCCCGGCGTTATTCAGACCGCTACCTGTAATACGCAATTTACAAGAAGCCCCGGGAACGCTCGCCTTCCTGCAGTTCCAGGAGCAGCTTGTTGAGCGTCTTCTGTGTGAGACCGCCGCACCTCATCAAGCTTACGGAGACTCACGGAACGCCACTTTTTACACCCCATCCACGCTACTGAGGTCAAGAAATGAACCCCAAAAAGCATGAGAGGAGGGGGGATACCCGATTTTATTGCCCTATGTGCCCATCCCAACCAGCCTCCGTAATTACCCGTCTTTGGAAATACTACACAGTTCACATTATTACTTTTATCTAAGATTTGGGGAACGCCGAAAAGGGCGTGGAGGGGGGGGGGGGGGGATTTTAGGGAGTCAATTTTTATTCCGTACAAATGAGCAATGGGGCCTGGAATGTATTCAGTTGTGCCCTGCAATCCAACGGGTGTTCCCTGCATTATAGACCTAGCCATGTGTCCTGTAAGTAGATTAGGGCCACAATGGGTATGTTTTTGAACACGGGACAAATGGGGGTATCCATTTGGGGGTGAACGTCTTCATTCCTATGTACACTGTACAAAAAAAAAAGTTTTTAAATTGACAAAATTGCCAAAAAAATGAAAATCGTAATTTTTTCCTTCTGCTTTGCTGAAATTTAGTCAAATACTGTGGGGTCAAAATACGCAGTACACCCCTAGATGAATTCGTTAAGGGGTCTAGTTTTTAAAATGGGGTCATTGGTGGGGATCTTTACAGTTTTGGATGCTCAATGGCTCTACAAGTGGGCAATGGGGCCTGGAATTTATTCCGTTGTACCCTAAAATCCAACGGGTGCTCCTTCCATTATAGGCCTAGCCATGCGTCCTTTAAGTAGATTAGGGCCACAAGGGGTATGGTTCTGAACACGGGACAAACAGGGGTATCCATTTTGGGGTGAAAGTCTTCATTCCTATGTGTGCTGTACAAAAAAAATAAGTTTTTAAAATGACAGAATTGCCAAAAAAACGAAAATCACAATTTTTTCCTTTTGCTTTGCTTCAATTCATTCAAAAACTGTGGGATCAAAATGGTCAGTACACCCCTAGATAAATTCGTTAAGGGGTCTAGTTTTCAAAATGGGGTCACTTGTGGGGTTCTCTTTGATTTTGGCTGCTCAAGAGCTCTACAAAAGTGCTATGGGGCCTAAAACGCCTTCAAGGAAAATCTATGTTCTGAAAGCCACCGACTACTCCTTTCGTTTTGGGCCCCATTGTGCATCCAGACATGAGATTAGGGCCACAATGGGTATGTCTATGAACACGGGAGAAACAGGGGTATCCATTTTGGGGTGAAAGGCTTCATTCATGTGTGTGCTGTACAAAAAAAGCTGTTTTTAAAATGACAGAATTGACAAAAAAACGAAAATCACAATTTTTTCCTTTTGCTTGCCTTGAATTCACTCAAAAACTGTGGGGTCAAAATGGTCAGTACACCCCTACATAAATTCGTTAAGGGGTCTAGTTTTCAAAATGGGGTCACTTGTGGGGGTTCTCTTTGGTTTTGGCCACTCAAGAGCTCTACAAAAGTGCTATGGGGCCTAAAACGCCTTCAAGCAAAATTTATGTTCTGAAAGACACCGACTACTCCTTTCATTTTGGCTCCCGTTATGCATCCAGACATAAGATTAGGGCCACAATTGGTATATTTCTGAACACGGGAGAAACGGGGGTATCCATTTTGGTTTGTAAATCCTCATTTTCATGGGCTCTATAGGAAAAAATATGTCTTTAAAATGACATATTTGCAAAAATATGAAATTTTATTTTTTCTCCCCTAAATTGAACTAATTCCTGAAAAAAACTGGTGGGGTCAAAATTCTCATGACCCTCCTCAGTGAATACACTAAGGGGTGTAGTTTTTAAAATGGGGTCATTTGTGGGTGTATCTATTATTCTGACACTTATGAGCCTTTGCAAACTTGGCTTGGTGCAGGAAAACAAAGTGCTCCTCAAAATGCTGAAAAGTAATGTTAAATTTGTACGTCCTCTAAATGGTTAAAAAAAGCACAAAAGTTTTTCAAGTGTGCATTCAGAATAAAGTAAACAGATGGAAATACATATCTTATCAAAAATTTGTACAGTATGTTTGGACATATTTGAGATATTACGGTTGAAAATGTGAAAAAATGACAATTTTTTCAAAATTTTTCCAATATTGGTACTTTTAATAAATATACACAAATAATATCAGTCTCTTTTTACAATCTAAATGAAGTACAACATGTGGCGAAAAAACAATGTCAGAATCACTGGGGTATGTAAAGCCTTTACGGAATTATGCCACGTTGAACGACGCATGTCAGATTTCCAAAATTTGGCTCCGTCATTAAGGCGCAAACAGGCTTCGTCACTAAGGGGTTAAACAAATGTGAAGGTAAGAAATACTGCCTAAGACATAGATGCTTTAACTAAATGGATAGAAGTGTTTCCCACAGGTCAGTCAGATGCAGCCACAATGGCTAAAGCATTACTAAGGGAAATAATACCTAGGTTTGGAGTACCAGAGAGGATCTATAGCAGTGATGGCGAACCTTTTAGAGACCGAGTGCCCAAACTGCAACCTAAAACCCACTTATTTATCGCAAAGTGCCAATATGTCAGGGGGTGGGGCTTATCACGACATATGATTTTACCCCCGTCGTTCTAAAAAGGACAGGGCCGCTTCAAAATAGATGGCGTGCAGATTTTGACTGCTTTTTGGATGCAGAAATACTGCAGAATGTCCTCAGGGGAAATTTCTGTGGAAAATTCTGCAGCATTTCCGCATCCAAAAAGTAGTCAAAATCTGCACGCTGTCTATTTTGAAGCGGCCCTGCCCATGTCCGCCACATGTAAACATTCCCCACCACACAGCAGCCCCAGCGGTAATAGTGACACCCCCCCAGCAGCCCCAGCGGTAATAGTGACCCCCACCGCACAGCGGCCCTTAGCGGTAATAGTGACCCCCCCCCCCCAGAGTGATAATAGTGACCCCCCACCACACAGCAGCCTTAGCGGTAATAGTGACCCCCACCCCCAGCGGTAATAGTGACACCCCCCAGCACCCCCAGCGATAATAGTGACCCCCACCCAGCAGTAATAGTGACCCCCACGCTGCAGCAATAATAGTAACCCCCACCCCACAGCGGCTCCAGCGGTGATAGTGACCCCCACCCCACAGCGGCTCCAGCGGTGATAGTGACCCCCACCCCACAGCGATAATAGTGACCCCCCCAGCGGCCCCCAGTGTATTAGGGACACCCCCCAGTGGCTCCCAGTGTATTAGGGACACCCCCCAGCGGCCCCCCAAGTGCATTAGAGACGCCCCCCGTGCATTAGTGACACCCCACAGTGCGCCTCCCGAGACCCACATACTTACCCCCCCCCCCCCCCCCCCTTCTCCTGTAAGCTCAGCTCCTCTTCTGGTCAGCGATGGTCCCGGCATGCATATTAACTTTTTCTTCCCCACTTCTGCCTCAATAGGTAATTCCCAGCAACCTGATTGGTTGTTTGGTGAATCAGCCAAACCAAGCAACCAATCAGGTTGCTGGGAATTGCTGATTGCTGCAGAAGTGGGGAAGAAAGTGTTAATATGCTCCTGGCACACATTCTGACACACACGCTGCTGGACACCGCCCCCTCCCGGCGGAACCAAGTAGTAGGAGACGTCGGGGTAGGGGGGAGGGGGATTCCAGCTGCAGACTGAAGTCAGTGTGTGCCGGGATCAGCGCAGCTAGCAGTGCCGTTTGTGAATGCCGGCAGGGGAGCCGCGGCCCCTGCTGGTATTCACAAGTGGTGAGCGGCCGATGTGGCGCGTGCCAGCAGGGAAGGCTCTGCGTGCCGCCTCTGGCACGCGTGTCATAGGTTCGCCACCACTGATCTATAGTGACAATGGAGCCCATTTTGTGAACGAAGTCATCTCCAAGCTAGGAGAAGTATTAAATATAGAGTTGAAACATCACTGTGCCTACCATCCTCAATCAGCAGGATTGGTAGAAAGACATAATGGTATACTTAAAAACAAACTTAAGAAAGCCATGGAGCAGACGAGAAGGAATTGGATATATTGCTTACCTCTAGCAGTGCTTAGTATGCATATTACCCCCACTAAGGAAGGTTTAAGTCCATTTGAAATAATGTATGGTAAACCATTTAAAATACCTCAACTTAATATAGTAAGGGGGGATGAAGAAGCAAATAGGACTCTTGCAGAATACATGGCTACATTATTGCAATCTAAAGAAATCATTCTTTCTAATTCTGTTCCAGAAGAACCAGTACAATGGGACGAGAAAATAATACCAGGTGATTGGGTCCTAATCAAAGTTATAAAGAAAAAGAGCTGGAATATCCCAAAGTGGGAAGGACCTTACCAAGTACTCCTCACCACCCCCACAGCAATAAAGATTGCTGAACGGCAAACCTGGATTCACCAATCTCACTGTAAAAAGGTAACACAGGCAGGGCAGGGACAGTGTGCTGAGGAGGTTCTAGTTTAAGCCCGCTACAAAGGGGGGGCGGGGGCACATTAGGTGGTCCTCGTCTCAACCCGGTGAAGAAATCAACACCCCTTCCCCATGCGCCTCCTCGGTAAGGACAAAATGGCAGGAATAGCATTTCTTTTTGGTGTATTGGTGAGTCTGGGGAATGCTATTGATGACAGCCCTGAAATTGTCAGAGGTCATCATCATATTTACCCTGATACTACACAATGGGAGGATACTGGTAGAGCTCTGAATTTAACGTTTATAGAAGGAGTGACAAGTACTATACTGGTAGACATGTGTCAGTTGATGAGCTGTGGGGATCACACTGCAGCAAAGAAACTTACCTGGGCAGACAAATATATTTGTTTTCTTGATATTGGAACTGAATGTACAGGTTGGTCCCAAGCCTTGGGGACCACTGCGGCCCAGGATTGGGGTTATACAATGTCAAGGACAGATGCACAAAGCTTAAAGAAAAGATTATCTGTAATAAAGGCAGTAAACTCCCCATGCACACATAGCAAAGATTGTAATCAATTGTTAATCACACTGCAAAACCCTATCTTAAAAGACCAAAGGTTGTTTGCTATAGGTGCATGGGTATCTGGAATTAATCCAATAGGACATTTCTTTATACAAGTAATTCAAAATAAAACAATACATATGGAAGTAACTAAAACACAGAGTGACACAATGGTTGAAGACTTCGGTGACACTATAAGGTTTACAAATCTCACAATGGAAGACCAGTTAGCTTTAGAAGTGGGATATGAGGAAAAGAATAAATGGTTGGAATGGTTAAGATACACCGCACATAGTTTGAGAAAAGAAAATTGTATCATTTGTGCCACAGCCAGACCACACTTGGGCACAATACCTTTTCCACTCAGTAATGCTACAGATCCTGAAGGGTTAAAATGTATTATTAAGTTTTTCAATTCTACCTACACCCCACAGATAAGTGATCCATGTTATACATTGAGTTTGCTGTTTCCACCTGTGAGCGGGGACCAAATACCACCTGCCGTTGTCTCTTATCCTGGGAATTATACTTGCTTCGCATTACCTGGTAATGGGACCGAGGCAGACTACGGGAGACTGCCTAAAGGATACTGTGCGGAGAGGATAACTGTAAAGGGCACGCTATTTTCTGGGATATGGCCTGAGCTACAGAGAGCACGTGCAGACGTGTGGTGGTTGTGTGGGGACAGGCGTTTAAAACAGGTGCCAGGTACAGGCCCCAACGGGGATTGTGCTTTGGTTCAACTGATAATGCCTGTGCACCTCATGACCTCCGAGGGCAACAGCGAGGGCCGTGGCCGGAGAACTAGGAACACCTCTCCCAAAGGTTCCTTTGACGCCAATGTTTACATTGATGCTATTGGGGTCTCAAGGGGGGTACCGGACGAGTATAAGGCAAGGAATCAGATAGCTGCGGGGTTTGAGTCTCTTCTTGCATGGTGGGTAACGGTAAATAAAAATGTAGACTGGATTAATTATATATATTATAACCAACAGAGATTTGTTAATTATACAAGAGATGCAATTAAGGGCCTAGCGGAACAACTAGGACCTACCTCACTCATTGCATGGCAAAATAGAATGGCTCTTGATATGTTGCTAGCAGAAAAAGGAGGAGTTTGTAAAATGATTGGAGGATATTGTTGTACTTTCATTCCTAATAACACAGCACCTGATGGTTGTGTTACTCGAGCACTGGAAGGGTTAAATGCATTATCAAATGAACTAGCTGAGAACTCTGGTATAGACAATCCATTCACAGACTGGTTGGAAAGCTTATCCGTACACTGGTCACAAGTCATATACTCCACATTAGTCTCTCTGTCAGTATTTGCTTCCATTCTAGTACTCTGCGGTTGCTGCTGTATTCCATGTATCCGAGGACTGTTACAAAACCTTATTGACACTTCCATCACCAAAACGATGTTTCAAAATATACAAGATGACGAAGAACAAGATGGCTTACTGGGTCAGGTGACCACCTCTGTATGACAAGTGATGGTTAAAAGTTCTATGAAGAAAGCGCTATTTTACTTTACTGATTTTGAAGTGTGACATTTTGATTCCAGTGCGTTCTGATTGTACCGGAGGATCGCTCTAAATAACTGATTGACACTTCGATAAGTAAGATTGTATATCATGATGGACAATCATTTATATATGAAGAAAGGAGCATCAATCTCATAATAAATCAAGGCCAAGCTTCACTTGGGGGGCGGGCCTAATTTTGGATACAATTGGTGGAAGAACTTTATATATATATATATATATATATATATATATATATATATATATATATATATATATATATATGCATCAATGTAATACTTTTATATGAAATAATTACATATTTAGTCTTGAAGTATGAACCCAGACCTCCTGGTAATAAAGCTTCGGGCCTGAAGAAGCCAGGGGGTCTGTGGTAGTTATTTTATATGTGTATTTACTATTATACTGTGTTGATGTATTGATCTAAAGTGGGGAATGTTAAGAAAATTGTAGATCAATGTATCAGTTAATTGTTCTTTTATTGCATTGTAGACTAGAAATATATAGCATGGTACTAGTATAAGTAGTGAAGGGGTTAAACAAAATCCTTCTATAGGCCTGCATGTCTTCTGAGGGGGACAGATAAGAGATAAGACAGTCTACTAGACCACCCATGTATGCATGTTTATAGATGAAGGACACAGGAAATAGGATAGACTTCAATACCCCCCCCCCCCCCTTGCATTCCTTTCTCCTGAATTCATAGCGGTTTTATTGTATGTTATAGTTACACCTTAAGAGGTGTAACTTATGTTAATCATTTTTGTTTTAGCCTATTATGTATTCTCATTAATCTTGAAGGTATATACTTTTGCTGTGATGTCATTTATGGTACATAAGCTTCGAACACCTTAGAATAAATTAGAAATCACTTGATACCGCACAGGCTGGTGTGATTTGTATTTCTCCTGGGTCCAGACTACTACACGGAATCTGATAGTCTTCTTCTTGGTAAACAAATTCTCTTCACATTTTTGGTCCTTCGAGACGGAAACTCTCACTGCAGAGGGACAGGACACTGACTGAACAGGTGGGTCTGAAGTACTCTCCGTCTTGCTTAGACATCATTAGAGGCTACTTCCAGACTACTACACGGAATCTGATAGTCTTCTTCTTGGTAAACAAATTCTCTTCACAGATATATACATTTGACATAAAGATTATTCCTTTGGAGATGTTCCAAGACTAGCTGGACATGCCTGCAATGTTCCTCCAAGCTGTCAGAAAATATAACAATGTCATCGAGGTAAGCAACAACAAATCGATCCAAAAAATCTTGAAAAACTTTATTAATAAAATGCTGAAAGGTGGTAGGAGCATTGCAGAGGCCAAAAGACATAACCAGGTATTCAGAATGTCTGTATTTAGTTCTAAAAGCATTCTTCCATTCATTCCCCATGTGGATCCATATGAAGTTATAGGCCCCTCTCAGATTAGGTTTGATAAAGATCTTGGCAGAACGGAGTCTTTTCAGCAATTCCGTGATTAAGGGGAAAGGGCAGTAATTTTTGACAGTAACCTGCAGAATGACATCAATCTGCATTGACTCAGGTACAGTTACAGTCGTTTGCTAGGTGTGAAATGCTGGTTGACTAAAAGAATAGGCAGGATGGTTTCCCAAAACCTACAGCTTCTCCTGCTTTTGTTCTGTGAGTCTCTGATAAATTCAGATACATAACCGAATAAAGTTTTTCAAATTGTCAAGGGTCCCAACTCTAGAAAGCTAATTTTTTACTGGCTCCGATAACCTTCATCGGAACTGACTCTTTTCGGCAATTAGGTTCCATGTGGTATCAGTCACATAGCAACGAAATTCTGTCATATATTCAGCAACAGAGCACTGGTTCTGTGTTGGAGCCTCTTGTTGTGACCAGTGTGGGCTGATAGCATAGCCCGGGTAGCCAGTGGTCAATACATGGGTAGTATCATTTGCAGTACAATATGAGCAGACAGGTAGCGTAGTCAGGGTGTAGCCAATGGTTGGTATGCAAGTTTATACAATTGCAGTTTGAGGAGCGGGCAGTTAGTGAAGCTCGACTACAGGTTTGGAGCACAATAATCTTGCAAGGAGAGAGAGTCAGGGTCAAGTTTATGTAATGTAGCTAATCAAGGGACAGGGTGAGGCCAATCAGGGAAACAGGAGCAGGAAGCCAGAACCAGGTAATTCAGGGCAGCTATCCAAAGGGCTGGATAGCTTTGCCTGTAATGCCATGGCCAGGAGTACAGGAGTTCCTGGCTTTGAGTCCTGACATTATGTTTGCTGGTGAGGAGAAGTCTATGAGAGCAGGCATGTTTGCAATCTATGGGAAATAGTCAATGAGAGGGGGGGGGGCATAGAAATGTGTCGATGCAAGGAGGTTATACAGGGTGGTCTATGAATGGAGGCCAAGAGAGCAACTATTATGTGGCCCATAGGAACCATAGTGAGCAGAGGAATGCTAAAAGCAGCAATATCTGAGAGTGGCCCATGTAGAGCACTCTCTTATATGCATTTATATAGAGACGTCTTTGAGTGGGAAAGCTATGGAAAGCAGTTTATGAGAGGGAGGCCAGGTTGTGCAGTCTATAGGAGGAAGGCCATATAGAGCAATTTGTTGGAGTAGACTGTGTAAAGCAGTCTATGACAAAAAGTAATTGGGAGCAGGAGACTCTCATAAACTGCTCCTCATGGTCACCTCTCATAGACTGCATCTCAGGGCCGTATCTCATAAATTGTTACCTACAAGCCTGCTTTCATAATATTTTCCCAAAGGTTCCTTCCATATACTACTTCGCAGAATCTACTTTCATAGATTGCTGTCATAGATTGCTCCTTATGGGCTCTTGCTCATAGACTACTCTCTATGGCCATCCTTATACACTGCTGCGAAGAGCCCCCTAACAATCTTTTCCACATAGTCCACTCTCATAGACTGTTCTCCATTGATCTATTTCATCAACTCAATTTCATTCTCAATCATGGACAGCTCCACATTACAACCTCTCATAGATTGCTCTACATAACCCCCTCTAACAGATTTATCCACATACCCTCTAATAGACAACTTCACAAGGCCTACTTTCATACACCATTCCTTATGACCCTTTTTTCTACACTGTAATGGACCATTTAATATACTTGCACTCCGGCTGGCAGCTCTCTCCGCTGAGTCATTCAGGCCTTTGGACAAATTCATGATCCTGTTTACCTACTGGAACCCAGCCATACAATAAAACCAATTCAATTCGGGGTTTATCTGAGTGGGTAAAAAATGAACTTGCTAGAGTAGAGACCCCTGATAATCTAGAGATTTCATTCAGATGATCATCTGAATTGACTGGAGACTTTTCAAGTGTTGAAAAGTGAGACTGTGGGGTTTGGGCACCAACACCCCTTACTCCTTCAGTCAATCCATGTAGAGTTTCCCACGGAGGACTGAAGCTGCACCACAACTGATGCAGGTCAACGTAATCTGCAAACCTCTTTCCAACACTGAAAACGAAAGGTGCCATGCTGAAAATGTGGGTGTTTACTGTAGAAGCATGGGACATTATACATTAAATAGTTCAAATATGTCCCAAAGCATTCTTGCCCTAGCCCACGTCAACACCACAACCAATACAGCTGTCACAAAACAAGGGGATGCCACCAAACTAGAGATGAGCGAGCACCAAAATGCTCGGGTGCTCGTTGCTCGAGTCGAACTTTCCACGATGCTCGAGAGCTCGTTTTGAGTAACGAACCCCATTGAAGTCAATGGGCGACTCGTGCATGTTTGTATATGACCGATGCTCCGCTTAGGTTTTCACCTGTGAAAATCTGGAAAGCATACGAAAGTCATGGAAACGCCACAGAAACGGATAGGGCAGGGCAGGGGCAACATGCAGGGCTGCGTCTCAGGCTCCCAGGTCCCACTATTAAGCCACAATAGCGGCAAGAGTGCACCCCCCCTAACAATTTTTACTTTGGCCAAACCCTCATTAGCAAGGCACACCTTAGCTAAGCACCACACTACCTCCAACCAAGCACAATCACTGCCTGTGGGTCACACCGCTGCCTCTTCTCCAGGGTTACATGCTGCTCAATTCCCCCACACGACCCTGTGTCCACAGTGCACACAAAAGTGTCCCTGCGCAGCCTTCAGATGCTCTCATGCCAGACAGTGGCTTCATAGCCACACCACCCTCATGTCTATTTATAAGTGCGTCTGCCATGAGGAGGAACCGGAGGCACACACTGCAGAGGGTTGGAAGGGCCAGGTAGTGACCCTCTTTAAAAGGGGGGGGGGGCGATAGCCCACAATGCAGTTGAGAATCAATGAGAAATTGACGTTCGATCTTCATTCCAATAAAGTGCCAACCTCCGTCAGGAGCTGCAAACGTGGGCATGAGTTACATAGCTATGGGGAATCTATCTGCCCACACAGTCTTCATTCTGTCTAGGTGTGGGATAGCTCAATCGACACCACAAGGGGAAAGCCATCTGCACTCTGCCCCCTACCCAAGTCAGTCAGTGTCTTTGTGCCAGACAGGTCAAACACAGCGATGGGAAATCTGTGTGCACCCACTGCATAGGTGGGTCCTAGGCAACCGAAGACACAAACAATAAAGAAATCAGAGTGGTCAAACATGGCAGACTTACACTGCGCTGAGGACATAGGCCTCTCCCAACAGCTTCAGCAATCGTAGGCATAAAGCGGACTTCGATGCTAGTACACCTGTGAAGGTCTCATTAAATCAGTTACGTTTTCTTTCACCGCTCCAAAGACTGGATTAGCCAGGAAAAAGTTCCACAGGCCCAACCAGTTGCAGTTCCCCTGGGACATAGGCCTCGGCCAACAGCTTCAGCAATCGTAGGCATGAAGTAGACTTCGATGCTAGTTCATCTGCGACGGGCTCAGTAAATCCGTTATGTTTTCTTTCACCGCTCCAATGACTGCATTAGCCAGGAAAAAGTTCCACAGGCCCAACCTGGCACAGTTGCAGTTCCCCTGGGACATAGGCCTCAGCCCACACCCTCAGCAATCACGGGCATGAAGCGGACTTCGATGCTAGCACAGCATTGAACGTCTCATTAATGCAGTAACCCTCCTTTTCTTTGGCCCAAACCAGTGTATCAGATAACTGTGGTAACACGAGAGCAAATACATGATGCTCAGTGCTGATTCCCTGACCCCAAGCAGGAGGAGGAGGTGGCCTTAAAAGGCCAAGAAACCATGACCAGGACCCTCTGTAGCCTGTGTGGGAAGTATGTGAGCAGGCCCTTGGTACGGCTTGGTTCCAGCAAACACACTGTTGTACCCAAGGTGCCACGAGGCACATAGCAATGGGCAATCCGGGTCCCCTCACACTATTCATTCTGTGTTGGTGTCGGATAGCTCAATCGACACCGCAAGGGGAAAGCGATCTGCACTCTGCACCCTACCCAAGTCAGTCAGTGACTTTAAGCCAGACAGGTTAAACACCGCAATGGGATGTCTTTGTGCACCCACAGCATAGGCGAGCAGAAGGAACATAAAGAAAGTAATAAACATGAAGAAATTACAGTGCCCAAACATGGCAGACTTTCACTTCGCCGAGGACATAGGCCACTGCACACACCCTCAGCAAACGTGGGCATGGAGCGGACTCCGATGCTAGTACAGCTGTGAACGTCTCATTAAGGCAGTAACGCTCCTCTTCAGTGGCCCAAATGAGTTTCACAGACAACTGTGGTAACACGAGAAAAAATACATATTGGCCTCGGCCCACAATTCATGCCCTAGTCAGTGAGTGTTTTTGGGCCAGATAGGTAAAACACTGCAATGGGAAGTCTGTGTGCACCCATAGTATAAACAGACCGCTGTAACGTTCCAGTAGAAAAGGTATAAGCAGACCCCAGTAACATTTTGGTTGCAGTAGTATAGGCAGACCCCAGTACCATTTCTTTAGTAGAAGTATAGGCAGACCCCTGTAACATTTTGGTAGCAGGAGTATAGGCAGACCCCTGTAACATTTACGTGGCAGAAGTAAAGGCAGTCCCCAGTAATATTCTTGTAGCAGAAGTATAGGCAGACCCCTGTAACATTTAAGTGGCAGCAGTATAGACAGACCCCTGTAACATTTATGTAGCAGCAGTATCGGCAGACCCCTGTAACCTTTAAGTGGCAGCAGTATAGGCTAACCCCTGTAACATTCAAGTGGCAGCAGTATAGGTAGACCCCTGTAACATTTATGGAGCAGCAGTATAGGCAGACCCCTGTAACAGTTACGTGGCAGAAGTATAGGCAGACCCCAGTAACATTCTTGTAGCAGCAGTATAGGCAGACCCCTGTAACCTTAAAGTGGCAGCAGTATAGGCTAACCCATGTAACATTCAAGTGGCAGCAGTATAGGTAGACCCCTGTAACATTTATGGAGCAGCAGTATAGGCAGACCCCTGTAACAGTTACGTGGCAGAAGTATAGGCAAACCCCAGTAACATTCTTGTAGCAGCAGTATAGGCAGACCCCTGTAACATTCAAGTGGCAGCAGTATAGGCAGACCCCTGTAACATTTATGGAGCAGCAGTATAGGCAGAACCCTGTAACATTTACGTGGCAGAAGTATAGGCAGCCCCCAGTAACATTCTTGTAGCAGCAGTATAGGCAGACCCCTGTAGCATTTACGTGGCAGACGGATTGGCAGACTCCTGTAACATTTATGTAGCAGCAGTATAGGCAGACCCCAGTAACATTTACGTGGCAGAAGTATAGGCAGACCCCTGTAACATTTACGTGGCAGAAGTATGGGCAGACCCCTGTAACATTTTTGTAGCAGCAGTATAGGCAGACCCCTGTAACATTTACGTGGCAGAAATATAGGCAGACCCCAGTAACAATCTTGTAGCAGAAGTATAGGCAGGCAGACCCCAGTAAAATTTCTGTAGTAATAGTATAGGCCAACCTCTGAAACATTGGGGTACCATGAGTGTAGGCGAAGGCTGTAAATTTAGTTGGATAAGAGTGTAGGCGTGGGCCCGGAAAATTAATGTACCAAGAGTATAAGTGTACCTCTGAAAAATGCATCAACCAAGAGGGCAGGTGAAACCCATAAATATTTTTTGAAAGATACAGCTCGCTAATGCTTAATTTGTAACAGAGCCTGGAGGCAGCCCTGTTGAAAAAAATGGTTCATGTTAAAGTATCAATACTTTTGAAACTTTTAAAAATTGTAAAAACATTGCTAGATGATCCTTTTGGGCCCCAGAAAAATTGGCAGTTCAGCGTGATGACATGTTGTTTCTGGAGGAGGAGTAGCAGGAGGAGGACTAATATCAGAGACAGATTGACAGAGCTAAATGACCCGTTTTTCCGGTGATAGAAAAGAGTGCTCTTATCTGCGGTTGCAGTGAAAAGAATCTTTAGGTTCCGCTGCTCTCCGCCGGTGGAGAAGAGAAGTCTGGGGAAATCCAGGCTTTGTTCATCTTTATGAGTGTAAGCCTTTCGGCACTGTCAGTTGACAGGCGGGTACGCTTGTCCGTGATGATTCCCCCAGCGGCACTAAACACCCTCTCTGACAAGGCGCTAGCGGCAGGGCAAGCCAGCACCTCCAGAGCATACAGCGCAAGTTCGTGCCACGTGTCCAGCTTTGACACCCAATAGTTGTATGGAGCTGAGGTATCACGGAGAACAGTGGTACGATCGGCTACGTACTCCCTCACCATCTTTTTACAGTGCTCCCTCCGACTCAGCCTTGACTGGGGAGTGGTGACGCCGTCTTGCTGGGGAGCCATAAAGCAGGCAAAGGTCTTGGAGAGTGTTCCCCTGCCTGCTCTGAAAATGCTGCCTGATCTCCGTGCTTCCCCTGCTACTTGGCCCTCGGAATTGCGCCTTCTGCTGCTAGCGCTGTAAGATGGAAAGTTTAGCATCACTTTGTCCACCAGGGCCCTGTAGTATTGCATCACTCTTGCACCCCTTTCGTTTTCTGGAATGAGAGTGGAAAGGTTCTCCTTGTAACGTGGGCTGAGAATGGTGTACACCCTGTAATCCGTGTTGGCCAGAATGCGTCTAACGCGAGGGTCATGAGAAAGGCAGCCTAACATGAAGTCAGCCATGTGTGCCAGGGTGCCAGTATGCAAGACATGGCTGTCCTCGCTAGGAAGATGACTTTCAGGATCCTCCTCCTCCTCCTCCTCCTCCACAGCCCATACACACTGAACAGATGAAAGGCAAGCAGCATGGGTACCCTCTGCAGAGTGCCCAGCTGTCTCTTCCCCCTCCTAGACCTCCTCCTCCTCCAAAACGTGTTGAGATAGACATGATGGTTATCAAGCGACATACTGTTATCCCCCGTCTCCTGTTCCAACCGCAAAGCGTCGGCCTTTATGCCTTGCAGCGAACTTCTCAGCAGGCATAGCAGCGGGATGGTAAAGATAATGATTGCAGCGTCACCACTCACCATCTGGGTAGGCTCCTCAAAGTTTCTGAGGACCTGGCAGATGTCTGCCATCCAGGCCCGCTCCTCGGTAAAGAATTGGGTAGGCTGACTACCACTAAGCCGCTCATGTTGGAGTTGGTATTCCACTATTGCTCTACGCTGCTTATAGAGCCTGGCCAACATGTGCAGCGTAGAATTCCACCATGTTGGCACGTCGCACAGCAGTCGGTGCTCTGGCAGATTAAACCGACGTTGCAGGGTCCTCAGGGTGGCAGCGTCCGTGGTGGACTTACGGAAATGTGCGCAGACGCGGCGCACCTTGCCGAGCAGGTCAGATAAGTGCAGGTAGTTTTTCAGACACCGCTGAACCACCAGATTGAAGACGTGGGCCAGGCATGGCACATGTGTGAGGCTGCCGAGCTGCAGAGCCGCCAACAGGTTATGGCCGTTGTCACACACAACCATGCCCGGTTGGAGGCTCAGCGGCGGAAGCCAGAGGTCGGTCTGCTCTGTCAGACCCTGCAATAGTTCAGGGGCTGTGTGCCTCTTGTCACCTAGGGTGAGTAGTTTCAGCACGGACTGCTGACGCTTGCCCACCGCTGTGCTGCTGCGCCGCCCCACACCGACTGCTGGCGACATGCTGCTCACATTTCTTAATTGGAAGGTTGCGGAGGAGGGGGAGGGTTTAGAGGAGGTGGCATAGACTGCCGCAGATACCAGAACAGAGGAAGGACCCGCTATTCTGGGTGTGGGTAGGACGTGTGCGGTCCCAGGCTCTGACTCAGTCCCAGCCTCCACCAAATACACCCAATGTGCCATCAGGGAGATATAGTGGCCCTGCCCGCCAGTACTTGTCCACGTGTCCGTGGTTAAGTGGACCTTCCCAGTAACCACGTTGGTGAGGGCACGATTGATGTTGGGGAAGACGTGCTGGTGTAGGGCTGAGACGGCACATCAGGAAAAATAGTGGCGACTGCGGACGGAGTAGCATGGGACCGCCGCTGCCATCATGTTTCTGAAAGCCTCCGTTTCCACAAGCCTGTACGGCAGCATCTGCAGGCTGATCAATTTCGCATTGTGCACGTTTAAAGCTTGAGCGTGCGGGTGCGTGGTGGCGTATTTGCGCTTTCGATACAACGCTTGCGCTTGCGACAGCTGGATGCTGCACTGAGATACATTGCTGGATGGGGTCGAGGACAGCGGAGGTGAGGGTGTGGGTGCAGGCTGGGAGGCGCTCGTGCCTGTGTCCTGAGAGGGGGGTTGGATCTCAGTGGCAGGTTGGGGCACAGGGGGAGAGGCAGTGGTGCGACCTGGAGGCGGTGAACGGCCTTCGTCCCACCTTGTGGGGTGCTTGGCCATCATATGCCTGCACATGCTGGTGGTGGTGAGGCTGGTAGTGGTGGCTCCCCAGCTGATCTTGGCGCGACATAGGTTGCACACCACTGTTTGTCGATTGTCCGTGCTCTCACTGAAAAACATCAACACCTTTGAACAGCTAGTCCTCTGCATGGTGGATTGTCGTGAGGGGGTGCTTTGGGAAACAGTTGGGGGATTCTTCATCCTGGCCCTGCCTCTACCCCTACTTGCCTCCCTCCTAATCCCGCAGCAGCCGGCTGTGATTCACCTGGACCAGGAACTCGGCCTGTGCCCACACCCTCACTTGGACGTCCGCGTCCACATCCTCGACCCTTACCCCTACTCCTCATCATGGTGGATTACGAATAGACCAGGGGTTAAATAAATTACCCCACTGTACAGCACTGACAACTGGGCCTTAATTCACCGCACACAGAGACTTGTAGATAGCGGAGGCTCTATGCTGTGACTAGGAAAAAAGGAACCCGCTGTCTTGCACTGATACGTAGGGGTAATTTACTGCTCGCAGAGACTTGTAGATTATAGAGGCTGTGTGGAGGGGGAGAAGACTCTAAAGCCAGTGGATAGTGGTAACTGCTGCAATCTCAACCCCACCAAGGAAAGGGTATTGTGAGACGCTCTGCACAACGGCTGAGCTGAAATACTTTGCAGTGGCCCGGGTAATATTACAGTACTGTTTAACGGTGAGACCGCTACTAATTCACTGCAGAAAGAGAACGGTATAAATAAGTATGGAATTATTTGCATTCATTTTCACGCTGAGAGCGGTATTTTAACGCAAACTCCAGCCAAAAAAAAAAAATTACTGAAGGCCGCCTGCAGACGGGCGGGTCGGATCCGGCGGCGAGGATTCTCGCCGCGGACCTGACCCGAGCGCCTGCAGGGTCCAGCGTGTACTCATCCGCACCCGCCGGCTCCGGCTGTTTGATGTGCCAGGTTGCAGGGCAGCCGGCGCATGTGCAGACTGGAGCCGGCGGCGGGTGAGTGACATTTCTGCGAGCCCCGCACAGAAATAGAGCATGCCGCGATTTGTTTGCCGTGCGAGATTTCATGTGGCCAAATCGCGGCCGTCTGCATAGGATTGCGTTTGTTAACGCAATCCTATGCAGGCTTCCAGCAGCGGAAATTCCGCAGGAAATCCCGCCGTGCAATTTCTGCTCGTGTGCAGGCGGCCGAGAGCTGCAAACAGGTCTGGCTGCGTAATACTATAATGGAAGCACTAAAACTCCCAGCAGCCACCCAGTAAAGTGCACACGGTCAGATGTAGCCCAACGAAGGAGCTTTTGGTTTTTTTTTTTGCACAGAGGATACAGGCTGTATAGTGTATATCACTTTCCCTCTAGAATTGGCTCTGGCCCTACGTTGTGCATCTAATTCACTGCAGACACAGACCAGTATAAATAAGTATGGAATTATTCGTGTGCATTTTCACGCTGAGAGCAGTATTTTATCACACACTCCAGCCAGAAAAAAATATTTCGGAAGGCTGCAAACAGGCCTAGCTGCATAATACTATAATGGAAGCTCTACAACTCCCAGCAGCCACCAAGTAAAATGCACACGGTCAGATGTAGCCCAACGAAGAACCGTTGGGGTTCTTGAAGACAGGATCCTACACTACCACTTTCCCTATCTCAGCAGCACTTTCCCTATTCTCTGTATAATAGACTGCAGACTGAGAACGCTATAGCTGTAATGGCCTGCACAGCCCGAGAGGAAAAAAAAAATGCGCAAAACTGCTCCCAGCAGCCACAACAGTAATGCACACAGTCAGATGTGGCCCTAAGAAGGACCGTTGGGGTTCTTGAAGACAGGATCCTACACTACCACTTTTCCTATCTCAGCAGCACTTTCCCTATACTCTCCCAGTGTGAGTCTGAGGCGAGCCACGGGCGGGACCGCTTTAAATACTCAGCAGTCACTTGATCTCACCAGCCACTCACTGCAGGGGGGTAGGGTAGGGCTGGCACATCACAGGAGGAAGTGGTAATGCCTTCCCTGCATGTCTATTGGCTAGAAAATGGCACTAAACCTGCAGGGAAGGAAATGGAATTGACTCGAGTACCGCGTGGTGCTCGTCTCGAGTATCGAGCATCTCGAGCACTCTAATACTCGAGCGAGCATCAAGCTCGGACGAGTACCTTCACTCATCTCTAGTTATAAACATAATAAATGTTGCTATGACTGAGTTTCATATTGTTTTTGTTTTTTCAGAATTTCTGGTTTTGGAGTGCTTTTGAAGTGTATGTGGGACAGTTTGAATTGGAAATCTCATTACATTCAGGTGGACTGGCCTGCAAGAAATCTTGACTTTACCAAGAAAAATGTAATTGCTGAGCCTCTGGTAGACCCAAAAGATGTTCTTCTTCCACCCCTTCATATAAAGCTGGGTTTAATGAAACATTTTGTCAAAAGGTATGAACCAGGAAGAACAGGCATTTAAGTACTTAAAGGGGTTGTCCCGAGGCAGCAAGTGGGTCTATACACTTCTGTATGGCCATAATAATGCACTTTGTAATGTACATTGTGCATTAATTATGAGCCATACAGAAGTTATAAAAAGTTTTATACTTACCTGCTCCGTTGCTGGCGTCCTCGTCTCCATGGTGCCGACTAATTTTCGCCCTCCGATGGCCAAATTAGCCGCGCTTGCGCAGTCCGGGTCTTCTTCTTTTCTGAATGGGGCTCCGTGTAGCTCCGCCCCGTCACGTGCCGATTCCAGCCAATCAGGAGGCTAGAATCGGCAATGGACCGCACAGAAGCCCTGCGGTCCATGAAGACAGAGGATCCCGGCGGCCATCTTCAGCAGGTGAGTATGAAGACGCCGGACCGCCGGGATTCAGGTAAGCGCTGTGCGGGTGGTATTTTTAACCCCTGCATCGGGGTTGTCTCGCGCCGAACGGGGGGGGGGGGGGGGGGGGGTTTAAAAAAAAAAAAAACCGTTTCGGCGCGGGACAACCCCTTTAAGAGACAGATTTCCTAGATTGAGTGATGCAAAGGTTAAGGAAGGTATTTTTGTTGGGCCACAAATTTGACAACTTGTAAAGGATCCTGTGTTTGACCAATTTTGGAGGGAAAAGAAAAGGAAGCTTGGCAAGCTTTAAAGAGAGTTATTCATGGATTCTTAGGCAACACAAGAGATGATAATTACACTCAGTTAGTGACAGTACTTCTGGAAAAATACCTTCAACTCAGATGCAACATGTCCCTTAAAATCCATTTTCTCCACTCCCACCTAGACTTTTCCCCTCCTAGTTGTGGATCTATCAGTGATGAACACGGAGAAAGACTCCACCAGAATATTTTAAGTGTCATTAAAAAAAAAATCAAATGCACTTTCAATGTTGGTAGCATATGTAATTAAAATGTATCATTTTTTTCTTAATCCATTAAAATAACATACTTCCAGTTATTGTATATCACAGAAACTAGAGCTAATAAAAACATTTCTTTGTCATATTCGTTTTTCTCACCCCAAAATCAGTAAGATTTGACTCATGAAGTTAAGGAAACATTCCAATTTTTTTTTTTGTTCGCCAGTGTTGTAGGATCATTTTATGGGCCATGTTGCGGAAGTTCTGCCAAGAAGTTATGTTCTATTGGATCTACTGGCAGCAATTTACTTTTAAACATCAATAGGAATTAACTTAGAAAAAGAGGACTTGCAGGTTCCCAACAAATAGAAGTGCAAGATTGCAAGTACAATCAAATGGACCATTCTGGTAACTGTAGAATAGAAATATATGCCGTATATCACGGTAACAATGGGGGACTTGGTTGTCACCTAGCTTAGGAGAGATGCAATACAACTGAAAGAGGGAAGAAGGGGGGAGGGTAACAAACAACGTGTTGAGTTTATAATTCTAGCACTCTATAATATGTGTCAGGGCCTACCAGAATCAACAATAGTATGATTATTGTTTAGCGAACTTGTTTGTCTTGTTTCTCGTAACCCAGGGCGACCAAACATACAAAAATGTGTCTCTTGTACCTGTTTCCCAGGCTGCAATTTCCTCAAATCGAAACATTTGTGCAACTCTGTCTATCAATTGGGAAAATGTGGGGAACTCCTTCTCTTTCCATAACTTCTATATCTTTGGTGGACATGACTGTTTTACCTGAGGGGGCCTTAATCTGATAGAAAAAGTTTTTCTCCATTTGTTTTTTTAATAAGCCTCAACATTGTTTTAGATCCCCTATCCCCATTCATGTAGATTTATAACTGGATGTGAAGAAGGATTTTGTGGCTTTTATGTTAAGGACAGTTTTAAATTTGTCTTTCAGTGATTTTAATTTGCCTTGAGCATCACTACTAATGGCCCATTTACACGGGACGAATGTCGAGCCAACGATGCCCAACACTCATTCCTCTGTGTACTTACTGTATCGCTGGCTCGCTCAGCATGAAGGTGGGGTAGCTGAATGTGATTTCACTCCTTGCTCTCCCCCGCCCCACTCCATTCACTTAATAAAGCCGCCACTCAGTACTGAAAGGCTGCTGTTTACACTGAACGATCATCGTTCAGGATTTTATGCTGCATAAAATCCTAAACAATGATCGCTCAGTGTAAAGAGCCAGCAATACATTTGTCCCATGTAAATGGGCCTTAAGGGTGCTTTTGTGTAAAGCATCTGTGCTAAACATCTGGGCTAGAAGGGAATTAATTTCATTGTCTCTTTGCTTTTTGATCTTAGTGCCCAAGGCTATCAACTCGCCTCTGATGAAAGCTTTATGAGCTTCCCAGACAATTGTAATTGGGCCCTAATGGGAGTCATTAATCTTAAAGAATTCCTTATGTTTTTCTGCGACCAGTGAAAATTTCCCTGAAGTTAACAAGTAATCAATTCTGTGAAAGGTAGTATGGATACAGGAATAGTATGTGTACTCTTCTGCTCCAGGGTTCAGAAGCCTTCATGCATCTTGTAGGTTTAGCTCCAGTAGGAAGCTTTTGAGTCTACAAACTTATTTTGGGGGGATCAAAGGAAACTCTGAGGTGATGTCCCTTGAGTGGTCAATCGCCATGTTAAGGTCTCCCCCAACCACTTGCAAGCCTTCTGTGAAGTCATTAAATTTGGTAACAACATGTATTAACCAAGTAGCAGAAATTTGGGAAAATGGACATATAGTGAAAAAATCTTCCTCTTTAATATATTCAGTGCCTTAGACAATCAGGTGCACGGAGTATGCATTTCAGCTCAACAGAGCCTTGTTCACCTCGTACAAAACGTCACTACCTACACATTTAAATATAAAATCAATTAAAAACAGCAGATTATTAACCCTTAATAAACTGGTGCATAAATTCTGTAACGTTCCCTTACAACAGCCATATTATGCCATTATATAGTTAAATAAAGTGATGCCATAGATTCTCATATAATATCATCAGTATTAAATAATTATAAGAACAAGGCTCTGTTGAGCTGAAACGCGTACTCCGTGCACCTGATTGTGTAAGGCACTGAATATAATAAAGAGGAAGATTTTTTCACTATATGTCCGTGTTCCCAAATTTCTGCTACATGTTTAGCCACCCGATCGTGTGGTCTCGGTTGTGAACATCTTCCCTTTAGGAACCACTAATGAATGGGCTTTCGTGGACATATAAGGTGAGATCATTTTTTTGTATTAACCAAGGAATATGGTTCTTGTTCGGGGCATAGAGGTTAGCAAAAGATATCTTAGTATGGGCGATTGATCCCTTCATAAAAATATATCTGGCCTTGGGATCTGACTCTGATAGTAAGGGGTTGTAGGGGATACTCTTGCTTGTTGCTATTGAAATTCCTCTAGAGGCTGAGGAATATGTGCTGTGAAATCACTGATTGTAGTTAACAGATAGTAGTTAGGGGATGTGATTATGGTGGAAATGTATCTTTTGGAGAAATACCACCTCTGAATTAAACTTCCTCAAAAGTGAGAAAGTTTAGCTTATTATGAAGGTGATTTTTTCTATCTGGATTGATATAATAAAGATATTTGTAGTTGTTTTAGTAATATGGTTTGGTTTAGATGCAGTCTTAGTAAAACATTTTTAAAGAATATAAAAAGCATGAAAAGCAATGAACAGTAAAGCAAGACCTGCTATAAACGCAAAGTTAATGTGTGCCTCCCTCCCATAAAACAAAGGGGAAGCGGTGCTAGTTATCCTTCCAAAAGTCGATCTCATTATGCTTGTATCAGAAATAGTACATAAGATAAAGTTAGACTTTATTCTGGAAGTATGGTAGGTAGATGCGGAAATCACTTCTGACCCCAGTCGAGCATTTAGAACTCCCTAAAGTGGGGGTTACACTACCCCCACCCCACCCCCAGTTTTTCCAGAAACCAGCATGTATAATATGAACAATTTATGAGCCTATCACTAATTTTCTGTTGAAGCATCTGGGAAAAGCTCCCCTATGTCACAAAAAAGGATTGTACCATTCTTTTTTTAAAGAGTGATGTTTCAGCCCAGTCCACTTGGAATAAAAAGGCCAACTTATTGAAGAATAGTTTGAAAGGAGGTTTTGTTGGCTGTAACCACATCTACAAAATAGCCGTCAGACCCACTGCAGCTATGAAATGTAATAGTTTGTGTGTCCCCACAGAGCAACAATATTTGTTAGGATCGAAGTGACCAAATATTTCCCATAGAGATTCTTGCAGGTAAACATTTGTCGGGTGTGTTGTGGTATAGTTATGGATATGAGACGAAACAGCCTGTATTAGGGGGCTGGACCACAAACAATGGTATAAGGTTACATTTGGTACTATACATTTAAAGCATGCCCATGTCTTGCCCCTTCACAGGAGTTAGGTAAGATCTATGATTAATTTGCAGTCTCATTTCTATGAATCTGGCCAGGGATAAAACAGTTATGAACAGATAACATTGATTCTAAGATCATCACAGGGTTAGATCTGGAGCATCCATAGACCACTTTCTAACTCTAGGATCAACGTCTTCTGATTCTCACACATAGCAAATTGATCTGTACACTCTAAAGATCAAGCCCCGTGTAGTCATTGGCTCCACGGGGTCCAGTTGTTTCATCAAATCCCAATCAAAGTCTCGCAATTCTGTTAAAAGTTGTTGGGCATACCGCCTATCCTGTAAATAGGAAAAGGTTGGTTTTGGCAGCTCAGTGAGTTTTTGCCTTATCTCCTCATAGGACAGAATCCATTTTCTTTTTTATCTAATAATTTGTCTAATTAATCAATTCCCCTGGTGTGCCATTCACGAAAAGTCCTGTATGGGCTGTTATTTTGAAAATTGTTTTTTTTTTTTTTTTTAGGGACAGATAAGGGGATATGTGAGGAGATGTGCGGTTGTTGTCAAGCAGTCTGCCCCATGCCTTCCTTGCAGTGAATATCAGGGGATAATTTCTAATGGTTTCTGGTGGTGGCCTACATGGGAGGTGAATGATATTCTGCAGCTGTAAGGGGGGGAAGACATCTTTTGTTTTAAGGTAAGATGTATGAAATTTGACTGTGAGTATATCCAGTCATGGATAATGCGGGCTTGCAATGCAAGGATATAGTGCTTTATGTGGGGGAAATTATTTCATCCATTTGATTTGTGTTTCTGTAATAAGTCTTTGTGTGGTTGTTTGCTGCCCCATATGAAATTTCTATATAGATAATTGATTATTTTCTCATCTTTTGGTTTTAAACATATAGTTAGGGAGTGAAAGAGGTTTAGCAAATCCGGAAACTCCACCATTTTTAAGGGGTTAGCTCTTCCCAAAAAAAACATAAGTGAAGTTTTTCCAAAAGCTTAAAGTTATTTCCGAATGTTTTATGTAAGGTTCTATATTTATTGTATAAAGTCTAGAGGGGTGTCTAGTGATGTGTATAACCAGGTATTGTATGGAGTTTTTTTCCCATCAAAATAGGTATTGAGTCTTCCACTGAGGTCTTGTTGGACCTTTGAGCAGCAGTGCTTCAGTTTTGTTTAGGTTTACAGTGTAGCCTAAGAGTCTGCCAATATTCTCTATTTCTCTTATTAGCGGTGTCAATTAGAGATGAGCGAGTATGCTCGTTCGAGCATTAGCATACTCGAGTACTAATTACTTGAGCGAACATCACGTGGTGCTCGAGAAAATTTCAATGTCTCCTCCCCACATGTTTTGCGCATTTTTTAGCCAATAAACATGCAGGGAAGGCTTTGGCACCTCCTGCTATTATGTGCAACCCTGTGTACGTCTATAGCAGTGACTGGCTGGCCGAATCAGGTGACCTAGAAGCATAAAAACTCAGGTCACCTAATGTTCGCCTCACACACAGGCTGGATTAGATGACGGACAGAGCTGCTGCTAATCAGGGAGAGTGATAGTATAGGTTAGAGGTTGCGTTTAGGCAGAGATCCATTTTACAAGAACCCAACAGTCCTTTTTAGGACTATAAGTCAACTTTTGTGCATCAGCAGTTTGGCTGGCTGGGAGCAGAAGTGCGCACCAACCATTCACAAGCATCTCGGCTGTATACTGCATACTGTTACCGGTTTTATGCAGTATACTGCTACTGGTGTACAGAGACTAGATAGGAATTAACAAAACTCCTATCATTTTTCTTTTTCTTATTTTTTGGGGGGCTTAAAGCGAATGTTATATACCCCAGTGTACGTCCTGTCAATCCACACTATCTAACAAGACTGAACACAGTTTACAGTGTATATTTTGGCCTTAAAGTGAACGCTATATACCACTGTGTGCGTCCGTTCAAAGCATGCTCTGTAACTTGACTGTACGCAGCTTACAGTGTATATTTTGGCCTTAAAGAGTGCGCTATATACCCCTGTGTGCGTCCTGTCGATGCATACTATGTAACTTGACTGTACGCAGTTTACAGTGTATATTTGGGGCTTAAAGTGAACGCTATATACCCCTGTGTGCGTTCTGTCAAAAAACACTATCTAACAAGACTATACGCAGTTTACTTTTTTTTTTTTTTTGGGGGGGGAGGGGTGCTTAAAGCGAACGCTTTAAAACCCCTGATTGTGTCCTGTCAAAGAATACTATTTAACAAGACACTACGCAGTTTACAGTGTGTATTTTAGACTTAAAGCGAACACTATATACCTCTGTGTGTGTCCTGTCAATACTTACTCTGTAACTTGAGTGTACACAGTTTACAGTGCATATTTTGGGCTTAAAGCGAACGCTTTTTATCCCTGTGTGCGTCCTGTCACAAAACACTATCTAACAAGATTATACGCAGTTTACTTTTTTTGGGTGGGGGCTGAAAGCGAATGTTATATACCCCCGTGTGCGTCCTGTCGAAAAACACTATTTAACAAGACTATACTCAGTTTACTTTTTTTGGGTGGGGGCTTAAAGTGAACGCTATATACCCCTGTGTGCGTCCTGTCAAAAACACTATCTAACAAGACTATACAAAGTTTACTTTTTTGGGGGGAAACTTAAGGTGAACGCTTTATACCACTGTGTGCGTCCTGTAGAATACTGTCTAACAAGACTATACACAGTTTGCAGTGTGTATTTTGGGCTTAAAGCGAACGCTATATACCCATTTGTGCGTCCTGTCAATGCATAGTCTGTAACTTGACTGTACGCAGTTTACAATGTATATTTTGGCCTTAAAGCGTACGCTATATACACGTGTGTCCTGTTGATGCTTGATATGTAACTTGACTGTACGCAGTTTACAGTGTATATTTTGGGCTTAATGTGAACGCTATATACCCGTGTGCGTCCTGTCAATGCATACTCTGTAACTAGACTTTACACGTATGCAAAATACCTCGCAGTTTGCGTACAGTTTTGACGGAGTGCATTTTACAAGATGATGAAGGCTAGGGATAAGGCTTGAGGATGTGGACGTCAGCGTCCGAATGAGAGTGTGGACAGAGGTCAAGGTTCTGGGCTGGGTGAAACAGTGTTTACTGCTGAGGCAGAAGTAGAAGGCCGTGTATCTACGCACCCTAGCTTCTTCTCACAGTTTGCAGGTCCGCGTGTCAGACCATTTTTAAAAGCACAACAGTGCGAGCAGATGATGACGTGGTTAGCGGATAATGCGTACAGTAATATATCCAACACCCAGTCTTCCACGCAGTCCACTTACGCTAGCCAAGGGACTGGACCTCTGAATCCTGAGGCTGCTCCTACTTCCTCCCAGGCTGGTCACACCCGGCAAATGAGAGATTCTGAATAGGCAGACTCACAGGAACTGTTCTCGATTCCCTTCCCTGAGTCGGAAAAAATAGTTCATGAGCCACCTGAGGAGTTTGTCGTGAACGATGCCCAAAATTGAACCTTTCACAGTCTCAGGGTGATGAGGATGGGGACTTCCAAGTAGTATCTCAGAGGGTATTTGTTGATGATGATGATGATGAGACACAGTTTTCTGTCAGTGAGGTTGTTGTTAGGTCATTACGTCTGAGGGAAGAGCAGACTGAGGATTAAGAGGAAGAGCTGTTGGATGATGAGGTTACTGACCCCACCTGGGTTGGTAAGCCTACTGAGGACAGCGCTTCAGAGGGAAAGGAAAGTGCTGCAGCACCCGAACAGGTTGGAAGAGGCAGTGGGGTGGCCAGAGGGAGAGGCAGGGCCAGAGCAAGTAATCCCCTACTGTTGCCCACAGCACCTCCTCGCGGCAAGCTCCCGTGCAGAGGGCTAGGTGTTCAAAGGTCTGGAGGTTTTTTTTATGAGAGCGCAGACGACTGACAAACAGTGGTGTGCAACCTGTACCGCACCAAGAACAGTAGGGGAGCAACTACTAGCAGTCTGATCACCACTAGCATGTGCAGGCATATGATAGCTAAGCACCCCACAAGGTGGAACACAGGCCATTCACCGACTGCGGGTCACACTACTGCCTCTTCCCTATCTCACATGCTGGCATTGAGATGCAATCCCCTCCCATGGCGCAGGCACGAGTGTCTCCCACCCTGCATCCACCCCTTCGGCTGCACGGACCTACACTGCCTCCTCCAATGTGTCCCAGTTCAGCGTTCAGCTGCCCATAACAGAAGCATTGGAGCACAAGCGCAAATATGCAGCCACTCACCTACATGCACAATCATTAAACTTGTATATAAGCAAACTGCTGATCCTGGAGATGCTGCCATATAGGCTGGTCGAAAGTGAGGCGTTCTGCAACCTCATGGTCGCGGCCGACTCATGCTACTCGGTTCCCAGTTGCCACTATTTTTCCTGCTGTGCCGTGACCTCACCAATGCGGTTACTGGGAAGGTCCACTTAACCATGGACACGTGGACAAGTGCTGCCGGCTAGGGACATGACATCTCCCTGACGGCACATTTGATTAACCTAGTGGAGGCTGGGACCGAGTCTGACCCTGGGTCCGCTCACGTGCGACCCACACCGAGGATTGCGGGTCCTACCTCGGTCATGGTTTCTCTCGCTTATTATGCCACCTCCTCCAACCTCCCCCCCCCCTCTTCCTCCTCCACCTCTCAATTACCATCTGTGAGCACGTTGCCTTCAGTCGGTAGCTCAAGGCGCTGCAGCACTGCGGTGAGAAAGCGTCAACGGGCTGTTCTGAAACTCCTGAGCTTAGATGACAGGTGACACACCGCACAAGAGCTGTTATAGGGTTTAATGGAGCAGACAGATCTGTGGCTTTCGCCTCTGAACCTCCAAGCAGGCATGGTCGTGTGTGACAATGGGCGTAACCTGGTGGCGGCTCTGCAGCTTGTCAGACTAACACATGTGCCATGCCTAGCCCATGTGTTCAATCTGGTGGTTCAGCGCCTTCTTAAAAACCACCCCAATTTGTCTGAGCTGCTCAGCAAGGTGCGTTGCGTGTGCGCACATTTCAGAAAGTCCACCACAGATGCTGCCACCCTCAGGACACTGCAATAGCGCTTCCAGCTGTGAGTTCACCAACTGTTGTGTGACATGCCCATGCGCTGGAATTCAATCTTGCACATGTTGGCCAGGGTTTATGAGCAGCGTAGAGCCACAGTTGAATACCAGCTGCAACATAGCTGTTGGAGTGGTAGTCAGCCTCCGCACTTCTTCACAGAGAAGTGGGCACGGATGTCTAACATCTGTCAAGTGTTAGGAAACCATGAGGAGTTAACACAAATGGTTAGCGGTGATGCATTCATTATCAGCGTAACCATCCTGCTGCTTTGCCTGCTGAGAAGGTCGCTGCTAAGCATTAAGGCTAACGCTTTGAGGATAGAACAGGAGATTGTGGATGACAATACGTTGCTTGATAGCCAGACCACCCACAGGTCTGTTTCTCAGCGCGTATTGGAGGAGGAGGGGGGGGGGGAGAGACTGCTGCCCACACTGCAGAGGGTACCCATGCTACTTCCTTCACATCTGTTCAGCATGTATGGGCTGAAGAGAAGAAGGAGACTGAGATTCATCCTTCTAGTGAGGACAGCGATGTGTTGTGTACTGGGACTCTGGCACACATGGCTGACTTCATGTTAAGCTGCCTTTCCTGTGTCATGGAATATAAAGTGTTAAGTTTCAGAATGAAATAAGTGTATGTTTCTTACCTTGTATTGGACTATTGACCCTTAAATAGAAGACTAAAACCTATGCTTTGTAGTGTCAGGAACTAGGATTTTAAGATAAGAAGTCAACAGACAAATTAAATAATGCTAAGCTATGTTAACAGAGAAGACACACAATTATTGAAGAACTATTGTCTAATGTGCTAACAATATTCTGACTTAGGTAATTCTGTGTCTGAGACAAGTCTTAAGAGCTTTTGAGAATATTTGGTAGATGTCAATAAGTCTTGTGATCAATAAGTATTTTCACCTTTGTAACAGTGAACTGCGTCACACTAATCTTTGTACCAGACAACATATGGATACGCCCATTCTTTCTGTATAAGAGTTGGCAATGTTGACAATAAAGTAGAATTCTCATGGAAGTGTCTTGACATAACATGGAGTGATTTCATGCTATTGATAGATAATGCTAGCAAAATCTCCTCATCACGGGCTTCCATATCTACCAATTTGGCACCTGGCAACGAGGTCATCAGATCGGTACCGGTGTGGTCCAATAACACCTGTGACCTTCACATTAGACGCAATCTGGCCAACACAGATTACTGGGTGTTCACCCTTCTCGACCCATGGTGTAAGGAGAACCTTTCCACTCTCATTCCTGAAGAGGAAAGGAGTACAAAAGTGATGCAATACTACAAGGCCCTGGTGGAAAAGCTGATACTAAACTTCCCATCTGACAAAACTAGTGGTACGTGTGATGGTGTCCAAGGAGGCGGCAGCATCAACGGTGTAGAAATTGTAGAAAAAGGTTTTATTGCTCCATAAAATGGCGACGTTTCAACTTAATCTAAGTCTTTTTCAAGCCAGCCAAAACTAGCGGTACAGGACGTAGTTCAGTCGGCCAACTAGCAGGGGAGACAAGGGGAACAGGCAGCATGTCCAGCGCAGTCAGGGGAACACTCTCCAAGGCTTTTGCCAGTTTTTAGGGCTTCCCAGCCAGACTGTGTCACCACTCCCCAGTCTAGGCTGAGTAGGAGGAAAGAGTGTAAAAAGATGGTGAGGTAGTAGATAGCCAACCGTACCAACATCCTCCGTGATCCCTCTGCTCCATACAACTATTGGGTGTCAAAGCTGGACACGTGGCACGAATTTGCGCTGTATGCCTTAGAGATGCTGGCTTGCCCTGCCCCTAGCATCTTTTCAGAGAGGCCTAGAACCAGCGGTATCTTGCCAGTCCGTGGACCGCCAACTGGATCTCATTAAGCAAGTACGAGCTCTATGTTAAAAAAATATTTCAGGGGTTCACCTGCACTCTGGGTAAACAAATCGTTCAGGGGTACACCTGCACTCTGGGTAAAAAAAAATATTTTGTTTTAGAATGGGTTGTTGAATTGTGGAGATGTGTAGAAGTACTGGCATCTGAGTCCCCTTTATGCCTACATTTGCGGATCATTAAATTTTGTGACTGAGGTGGCATGGGATTGGAATTATGATCATACGTTAATTTATCAGCAATTCTCATCAGCATTGTGGGCTATCGCCCACAATTTCAAAGAGGGTCACTGCCAACTCTCTGCAGTGTGTGCCTCCTGTTTCTCCTTATCCAATATGCACTTATAAATAGACATGAGGGTGGTGTGGCTATCAAGTGACCGTGTGGCATGAGGACAGCTGAACGCTACACTGGAAAAAATTTCAGTACGCTGTGGACTACTGAATAGGCAAAGGGGTGTGCCTTCCCCATCTGGGTTGGGGACAGCTAAGTGCTGTGCTGGGAAAAACTTTAGTACGCTGTGGACGCAGGCTCATGCCTGCATCCTAGGGGGGATTGGACAGCAATGCCCGCATGTAACACAGGAGAAATCCCAGTGGCGTCACTCGCAGGCGGTAATTTACCTTCACTCCACCTAGTGTTGTGCTTAGCTAAGATGTTCCAGCATGTGTGCCTTGCTGATTATGGTCTGGCCTAACTAAATTGTTAGGGGGGTGACCACCAGGCTCTTGCCCACAATGTGGCCTAATAGTGCAGCCTGGGAGCCCCAGATACATCCATGCATGCTGCCCCTGCTGTTCCCTATCCATTTCGGTGGTGTGTCCATCACTTTCTGATGTTTTCAGGTGAATCACACAGACAGAGCATGGGTCACCTTGAAAAATGCTCGAGTCTGCCATTGACTTCAATGGGGTTCGTTACTTGAAACGAGCTCTCGAGCATTGTGAAAAGTTTGGCTCGAGTAACAAGCACCCGAGCATTTTGGTGCTCGCTCATCTCTAATTACATGCTATAATATTTAAGTAAGCAGCAAAGCTAATTGCTGAACCACTCACTATAATTTTTGAAAATTTCTGGAGAACAGGGGAAGTCCCAGAAGATTGGAAAAGGGCAAATGTTGTTTGTTGGAGCAAGACCCTCACCCCTATTGTTTCCATCAACTTATTACTATATGTAACCTTGGCTCTGTAATTTTTTTTACTTTTGTCTTTCTGCATTCCCCCTGTCTTTGTAAGCGCTGTGTAGTATGTTAGTGCTATACAAATAAAGATTATTATGCTATGTCCTACGCCCAGTGTTCAACATTTTTATAAATGGTCTGGAGGAGGGAAGTGATGGGAAACTGGTACAATTTGCCCATGACACATAGCTAGGAGGGATGGCTAACAACAGGGAAGAGAGAGAGAATATTCACAAATACCTAGAAAAGCTTGAACAGTGGGTGGCGACTAACATAATGCATTTAACAAGGAGAAATGCAAAGTCCTACACCTGGGCAAGAAAATGAAGAAAGCACATACAGAATGTGGGGAATTGGGCTAAGCAGCAGCACATGTGAAAAGGACTTGGGTATACTAATAAATCATAGACTTAACATGAGTCAACAATGTGATGCAGCAGCCAAAAAGGTAAACACAATTCTAGCATGTATTAAGAGAACCATAGAGCCTATATCACGTATATCACGAGGTAATTTCCCCCCTACTCTTCCTTAGTCAGACCTCATCTGGAATACTGTGTCCAGTTCTGGGCACCCCACTTTAAAAAAGACCTAGACAAACTGGAGCAAATTCAGAGAAGAGTTACCAAGATGATGAACGGTCTGCAAATCATGTCATATGCTTAGCTTGCAAAAAAGAAGGCTGAGAGGGAGACTTAATAGCCATCTCCAAAAATCTGAAGGGCTGTCACAGTACAGAAGGATCAGCCCTATTCTCATTTGCACAAGGAAAGACTAGAAGCAATGGGATGAAACTGCAAGGGAGGAGCCACAAATTAGACTTTTTGACAGTGAGGGTAATCAATAAGTGGAACAGGTTACCACTGAAGGTGGTGAGTTCTCCTTCAATGGAAGTGTTCAAACAAAGGCTAGACAAATATCTGTCTGGGATGATTTAGTGAATCCTACCCTGAGCAGGGGGTTAGACCATCTGACCCTGGATGTGACTTCCAACTCCATTCTAGGATTCTATGATATGGAAGAAATTCTCTGGGAAGGTGTTAGGGGAGCTGCAGGTGTTAGTGCATAAAACCCTAGCCAAGATGCTTCATTTTCTACACCCTAACCATACTTTTCGCAGTGATCACACGTCTTTAACTCTGTTAATAAATTCCTTTAAACTTGCAAGTCAACCAGACCCAAGACCGTATTTGAAGCTTCTGGGTGAGGAGACTTCCAAGCCAAGAAAGATTTTGAACCTTTGTAAAAGATTCATAACACCTCCACTGCTTGCTAAGCCCACCTTTCTCATTTCTTGGGAAAAGGAACTACCGTATATTCCGGCATATAAGACGACGGGGCGTATAAGACGACCCCCAACTTTTAGATGCCGGGAATACAGTGTGAAAAAAAAATTAATACTCACCTCCCGCGGCACTGCTGCAGGCTCTCGCTCCCCCATGCACGCTGGCAGGGCATTGCTTTCTGCAAGCGAGGCTTGAATGCCCCGCCTCCAGAAAGCTAAAGCTCTGATTGGCTAACTTAGTCTGGTGTTAGCCAATCGCAGCCATTCAATGACGTCATGAATGGCTGTGATTGGCTAACGCCAGACTAAGTTAGACAATCAGAGCATTAGCTTTCTAGAGGCGGGGCATTCAAGCCCCGCTTGCAGAAAGCAATGCTCTGCCGGCGTGCATGGGGGAGAGACAGCCTGCAGCAGCGTCGCGGGAGGTGAGTATTCATTCTTTTTTTTTTGGAAACTGTATACCCGGCGTATAAGACGACCCTCAACTGCAGAGCAGATTTTTCGGGGTTAAAAGGTCGTTTTATACGCCGGAAAATACAGTAAACTTTTTACATGTCATTAACTCTTTTAATAAATTGCTTTAAACTTGCAAGTCAACTAGACCCAAGACCCCATTTGAAAAGCTCCTGGGTGAGGAAACTGCCAAGCCCAGAAAGATTGCGAACCTTTGTAAATGATTCATAACCCCTTTGCTTCTTGCTAAGCCCACCTTTCTCATTTCACTCTACTCGGAAGATACAAGACTAATTTTGAAAACAACTTATGACTTTCCCCCTTGCATCCTCTTGTCTTTGATTTGCTGCAGTAGTCATCTGCGGGAAAGGGGAGAAGGGGGGGGGGGGGGGTAAGGTAACCAAATAATCCCTTTAATTGTCTTATTATAAACTTGCCCTGGTATCTATGAGTGTCCTTTAGAGTGAACATTAGATTGTCAGCTTCACCGGTGACTGGCATTATTGTTAGTGATGACAATCTGTTCAGCGCTGTGGAATATGCTTGTGTTATTAAGTAACATGAAAGAAATAAATCTGTATAACACAAGGACGGCTGACAATGTTCATTTCTATTTCTTCATCTTGTTCTATAATTCTCTAATGTAAAGACGGTTCAGGCCACAATCATCAGGGAGCAGATCCCGAATGATGTGTGATGAGAGCAGACAATGTAAAATATATCCCATCATACTGTATAAAAAGAGGAGAGATGATAGCAGTCAGCATAATGCCACTGATCCTGTAAGCTCTCTGTGTCGCTGCTGGTCTTTCTGCTTCCATTCATCATGTATGACTTATAACAGGATTTACTTCTTCTTCATCACCATCTCATTCCTACAAGGAGATGTTTAGTCTCCTTATTATATTGGTTCTTCCATGGCTTCCTGTAACACAATCATTCTGTGATCTCAATATAAGAACATTTCATCAAACAGACTTAAAATCGACTTTCCAGGATGGAGACCTCATCATTGGTGGCTTGTTGACATCTACCACAAATGCCATACATGCACATATTCCAGAGGAAAATTCCCAGTTAATAGTGTGTGCAGAGTAAGTCATAGTTTCATCTGCATATTGTACATGAGAAGAGGGGTGATAATAGTGTGACTGCTGCAGACTGGGAATAACATACACAGAAGCCTGAACTAGGGGGCTATTTAATCTAGCTGATGCTGGACTAAATTGCTGTTGAATCTTCAGTCTAGCTCCGATTGTGATCTCAGTCAAAGCTTGCTTCTGGATCGTTCATATGCCTGCTGCATCTAAGCTAAGTTTGTGGGTTTTTTTCTATTATATTTCTTATGTTATTCCACTGTCCCCCGTAGGGTTAACGAAAGGCAAAGGTACTAGCTCAGGTACGTCCTTGTCGTACAAACTTGAAATTCGGCATGACTATTCTTTAGCCCCTAAATAGGAAAATTAAATGGGTCACAGCTTGATTATTCAATATCAAGTGCAAACATAAATACACCCTTATGTAACATGTCTAATCTAAATCTGTAATGCCTGGTTTTTGACACAATGAGAATCGCTCAAAAATCACTCAAAGCCATCTTTTGAATGATTCTCGTTCTGTCTATATGCAGGGACATTGTGCAGTTTATGTACAGGAGTCATTGACCACTGAATTCTAGTTTGCTAGAATTGAGTGATCAGCTGCTATCAGCAGAGTAGGCTGTTATCATAGCCAGCCCTACTGATAAGATTCTCACTGTGAATTCACAGCAGGGACACTGGCAGTCAGCATGGAGAAGAATACAGCTGTTTGATTATGCAAAACAACTGTATTCTTCTATTAGTGGCCCCGGCTGGGTCCTGCTCCACTTGCATTTTTTTGTAGCTACTTAACTGCTATAAAGTATGCAAAGATGATCAATCAAAACTGTCACTCAAACTATCGTTTAAGTGACTTTTTTTTTTTTTATTGGGGAAGATTTATTAATCCTGTATAAGAATTTGTGGTTTTCCACTACTAAAAACTACTTAAAATTGCTTCACATCCACCCCGCACCCCCCGGTCGCCGCCCACCAGGACACGCGACCGCCGCAGCCAATCACCTGCCACAGAAGGTCACTGCTGCGGGCACTGACTGGCCGCAGCAGCCACACGCCCCGGCCAGCAGCAACCAGGAAGCACAGAGCGGATGCGGAGCAGCTTAACCCTTTCCAATCCATTTATTTTTTTATTGTAATTCACTTTTTTTATTGAACATTTTTCTAGTACAGAGTAATAGCATTGTATAGGTGCACATTATTTGACTAAAGTATAACATTGCGTGGTTCAATCGAATTTTCAACAAACGTATACAAACTTTACAATATCAGCTAAATAACTCTAATCGCTAATCTCTGGTAACGTCGCCCTCCCTGGCCCATTCACCGTGACTTTTGAGCGATCATCTGTCAGTGTAAATGGAGCTTAACTACCCAATGTCATACGAACTTGAAATCTGGCACAACCATTCTATAGGTGCTAAATACGAAAAGTAAAGGGGTCACAACTTGATTAATCAATTCTAAGTGCAAAAGTAATTGACCCCCTATGTAATGTACCTAATCCTATTCTCTAACTTCCCGATGTCGTACAAATTGAAATTCAGCACAAGCATTCTTTAGGTTCGAAATAGGAAAAGTATAGGGTTCACACCTTGATTATTCAACGCTAAGTGCAAAAGTAAGTGGCCCCTATGTTATGTATTTCTCTGGTGTCATACAAATGTGAAATTTGGCACAAACATTCTTTAGGTCCTTCTTAGGGCTACTACTCATCGTGTGCATTATAGTTGTGACTGGCATGGAGCAGTAGTGGACCAATTTTTTTTTAAGCATCTCGGGCTGTGCAGGCCATTTCAGCTATAGCATTCTCAGTATGCAGTGTATTACGCAGAGTTTAGGGAGAGAGCAGCCTATATAGGGAAAGTTTTACAGGACTCCTGATCCTCTGTTCAAGAACCCAATGGTCCTTCTTAGGGATACATCTCACCGTGTGCATTATAGTTGTGGCTGGCTGGGAGCAGTAGTGCAACAACTTTTGTATTACGCATCTAGGCCTGTTTCCAGCCTTGCAGTTATAGCGCTCTCAGCCTGCAGTGCCGTACAATGAGTTCTCACCGTGAAACTGCACTCTAAAATTTCCTAGCCTACTGCAAAGTAGTTTAGTTATATCGTTCTGTGTGTGCAGTGCATAACGCAGAGTTTAGGGACACAGCGACTTCTACAGGGGAAGTTTTACAGTCCTGATCCTCCATACAAGAACCCCAACGCACCTTCTTAGGGCTACATCTCACCGTGTGATTTACAATTGTGGCTGGCTGGAAGCAGTAGTGCATCAATTTTTGTATTATGCATCTAGGCCTGTTCCCAGCCTTTCAGTAATTGGGTTCTCAGCCTGCAGCGCCGTACAACCAGCTCTCACCGTGAAATTGCTCTCTAACATCTCCTAGCCTACTGCAAACTATTTCAGTTATATCGTTCTGTGTCTGCAGTGCATTAGACAGAGGTCTCACCGCTAAACAGTACTGTAATATTTCTTGTGCCACTGCAAAGTATTTCAGCTCTGCCACTGTGGGGTTGAGATAGCCGCAGTTACCAGCATTATCCACTGGCTTTAGAGTCTTTTCCCACTCCATACAGCCTCTCTTATCTACAAGTCTCTGTGAGCGGTAAATTACCCCTAGATATCAGCGCAAGACAGCGGGTTATTTTTTTCAAGTCACAGCATTGAGCCTCCGCTACCTACAAGTCTCTATGTGCGGTGAATTAGCCACAGTTGTCAGCGCTGTACAGTGGGGTAATTTATTTGGGCTCTGCTCTATTCTTAATCCGCCATGATGAGGCGTAGGGCTAAGGGTCGTGGACATTGAAGCGGGCATCCAAGTGAGGGTGTGGGCACCGGCCGAGTTCCTGGGCGTGGTGAATCACAGCCGGCTGCTGAGGGATTAGGAGAGAGGCAAGTTTATGGGCTCCCCAGCTTCATATCACATTTTATGGGTCTGCGTGGTAGACCTTTATTACAAACAGAGCAGTGCAAGCAGGTCCTGTCGTGGATGGCAGAAAACGCATCCATCAATGTATCAACCACCCAGTCTTTTACGCAGTCCACTACTCCCGGCCTAGAGACTGCAACTCTGAATCCTCTGGCTGCTTCTGCTTCCTCCCATCCTCCTCACTCCATGAAAATGACATATTCTGAGCAGGCAGACTCCCAGGAACTGTTCTCGGGTACCTGCCATGAGTGGGAAAAAACGGTTTCTCTCTCACCTGAGGAGTTTGTCGTGACCGATGCCCAACCTTTGGAAAGTTCCCGGAGTCCGGGTGATGAGGCTGGGGACTTCCAGCAACTGTCTCAATAGCTTTTTGTGGATAAGGATGATGAGACACAGTTGTCTGTCAGTGAGGTAGTAGTAGTAAGGGGAGTAAGTCTGAGGGAGGAGCGCACAGAGGATTCGGAGGAAGAGCTGCTGGACGATAAGGTGACTGACCCCACCTGGTTTGCTAAGCCTACTGAGGACAGGTCTTCAGAGGGGGAGGCAAGTGCAGCAGCAGGACAGGTTGGAAGAGGCAGTGGAGTGGCCAGGGGTAGAGGCCTTGGCCAGAGCAAAGAATCCCCCAAGTGTTTCCCAAAGCACCCTCTCGCGGCAAGCCTCCGTGCAGAGGGCTAGGTGTTTAAAGGTGTGGATGTTTTTCAGAGAGAGCGTGGACGACCGAAGAACAGTGGTGTGCAATCTGTGTCGCACTAAGATTAGCCAGGGAGCCACCACTACCAGCCTGACCACCACCAGCATGCGCAGTCATATGATGGCCAAGCACTCCACAAGGTGGGACGAAGGCCGTTCACCACCTCCGGGTCACACCACTGCCTCTTTCACTGTGCCACAACCTGGCACACAGATCCAATCCCATCCCAGGACACAGGCACGAGCGCCTCCCGGCCTGCACCCACACCCTCACCTCCACCATCCTCCAGTCCATCCAGCAATGTCTCTCAGCGCAACGTTCCGCTGTCGCTAACACAAGCATTGGAGCAAAAGCAGGAATACGCCGCCACCCACCCGCATGCACAAGCTTTAAACGTGCACATTGCTAAATTAATCAGCCTAGAGATGCTGCCGTACAGGCTTGTGGAAACGGACACTTTTCAAAAACATGATGGCGGTGGCAGTCCCGCGCTACTCGGTTCCCAGTCGCCACTTTTTTTCATGGTGTGCCGTCCCCGCCCTACAGCAGCAAGTCTCCCGCAACATAAATCGTGCCCTCACTAACGCGGTTACTGGGAAGGTCCACTTAACCAGGGACACGTGGACAAGTACTGGCAGGCAGGGCCACTATATCTCCCTGACGGCACATTGGGTGAACTTGGTGGAGGCTGGGACCGAGTCAGAGCCTAGGACCGCTCACGTTCTACCCACACCCAGAATAGTAGGTCCTACCTCGGTGCTGGTATCTGCAGCATTTTATGCCACCTCCTCCAGACCCTCCTCCTCTGCCACCTCTACCTCTCAATTAAGAAGTGTGAGCATGTTGCCAGCAGTCAGTAGCGTGCGGCGGGCAAGCGTCAGCAAGCCATGCTGAAACTAATCAGCTTAGGTGACAAGAGGTACACGGTCCCCGAGCTGTTGCAGGGTGTTACAGAGTAGACCGACCTCTGGCTTTCGCTGCTGAGCCTCCAACCGGGCATGGTCGTGTGTGATAGCGGCCGTAACCTGGTGGCGACTCTGCAGCTCGGCAGCCTCATACACGTGCCATGCCTGACCCATGTCTTCAATCTGGTGGTTCAGAGGTTTCTGAAAAACTACCCCCACAGATTAATGGGAGTACACCCTTCTAGAATCATGATATGAGGAGAACCTTTCCACTCTCATTACTGAAGAGGAAAGGTGTACGAGAGTGATGCAATACCACAGGAGCCTAGTGGAAAAAACCAATGCTAAATTTCCCATCTGACAGCGCTAGTGGCAGAAGAAGCAGTTCGAGGGCCAAGTAGCAGGGGAGGCGCAGGGATCAGGCAGCATGTCCAGCGCAGGCACGGGAACACTCTCCAAGGCCTTTGCCAGCTTTATGGCTCCCCAGCAAGACTGTGTCACCACTCCCCAGTCAAGGCTGAGTCAGAGGGAGCACTGTAAAAAGATGGTGAGGGAGTACATAGCCGATCATACCACCGTCCTCCCTGATGCCTCTGCTCCATATAACTATTGGGTTTCTAAGCTGGACACGTTGCACAAACTTGCGCTGTACACCCTGGAGGTGCTGGGCTGCCCTGCCGCTAGCGTCTTGTCCGAGAGGGTGTTTAATGCAGCTAGGGGAATCATCACGGATTATAAAGATGAACAAAGGCTGGATTTCCCCAGACTTCTCTTCTCCACCAGCGGAAAGCAGCGGAACCGAAGGATTCTTTTCACTATTAGAGGAGAAAAATGCATCCTCTATCGCCACAAAAAAAAGGGGAATTAGCTTTGTCAATCACTTTCAGATATTATTACTCCTCCTCCTACTCCTCCTCCTGAAACAGCATGTCATCACGCCGAATTGCCAGTTTTTCTGTTGCCCAAAAGGCTCTGTTTTAAAGTTTTTTACAATTTTTCAAAGTTTCAAAAGTTTTTATACTTTAACAGAAACCACTTTTTTTTCACAGGGCTGCCTCCAGGCTCTGTTACAAATGAAGCAACAGTGAGCTGTATCTTAAAATTTTTTTTATGGGTTTCACCTGCCTCGCGGTTGAGCAATTTTTCAGGGGTACACTTGTACTCTTGGGACGGGGGTCAGAAACGCTATCTTTTCTCCTTAGGGAGAGCAACTATATTCTATAAACTAAGTGAGGAGACTCAAATGGCCATGCATGCTCCTCTTTGGCTTGAAGGAATGCTACCTTTCAATAGGTGGCACTGTGGAGGATTTATTCCATCTCCCTTATTTGCACTTGTACTCTTGGTACACCAATTCTTCAGGCCCTTGCCTATACTGTTATCTAACTAACTTTTCCGGCCCTCGCCTACACAAATTTTTTCAGATGTTCGCCTATACTCTTGGTACAGAGGTTCGCCCACAATATTGCTACAGAAATGTTACAGGGGTCCTCCTATACACTTGGTACAGAAATGTTTCAGTTGTTCGCCTATACTCTTGCTACAGAAATGTTACTGGGTCCGCCGATACTCTTGCTGCAGAAATGTTACAGGGGTCCGCCTATACACTTGCTACTGAAAGGTTTGAGGGGCTCACCTATACTCCTGCTACAGAAATGTTACTGGGTCCGCCTATACTCTTGCTACAGAAATGTTACAGGGTTCCGCCTATATTCTTGCTACAGAAATGTTATATGGGTCCGCCTATACTCTTGCTACAGAAATGTTACAGGGGTTCGCCTATACTCTTGCTACATAAATGTTACTGGGGTCCACCGATACTCTTGCTACAGAAATGTTACAGGGGTCCACCTGTACTCCTGCTACAGAAATGTTACTAGGGTCCGCCAATACTCTTGCTACGGAAATGTTACAGGGATCCGCCTATACTCTTGCTACATAAATGTTACTGGGGTCCGCCTATACTCTTGCTACAGAAATGTTACTGGGGTCTGTCGATACTCTTGCTACAGAAATGTTACAGGGTTCTACCCATGCTCTTGCTACAGAAATGTTACTGGGGTCCGCCTATACTTTTGCTACAGAAATATTACAGAGGTCTGCCTATACTCTTGCTACATAAATGTTACTGGGGTCCGCCTATACTCTTGCTACAGAAATGTTACAGAGGTCCGCCTATACTCTTGCTACAGAAATGTTACAGGGGTCCGCCTATACTTTTGGTGGGTGCACAAAGGTTTCCCATTGCGGTGTTCAGCTGCCTGACACATACACAGAATGAAGTTTGTGGGGACACATGGATTTCCCATAGCTATTTAACTCACAGCACCTTGGGTCACACAGTGTGTTTGCTGGGAACGAACCTGACCAAGGGCCCGCTCAGATACTTCCCACACAGGCTACAGCGGGTCCTGGTCATGGTTTCTTGGCCTTGTAAGGCCACCTCCTCCTCCTGCTTGGGGTCCGGGGATCAGCACTGGGCAACATGTATTTTCTCTCATGTTACTAGTTATCTGAGACAGTGGTTCGGGACAAATAAAAGGAGCGTTACTGCATTAATGAGACATTCACAGCTGCACTAGCATCCGAGTCCGCTTAAGGCCCATGATTACTGAGGGTGTGAGCAGAGGCCGAGGTCCTTGGCGGTGTGAAGCTGCCTTGTTTGGGTGCTCTGATTTCTTTATGTGTAATACTGTCTTTGAGTTTTATGGGCTCGTCTGAGCTGTGGGTGAACAAAGACTTCCCATTGCATTGTTTTACCTGTCTGGCAGAAATACACTGATTGACTTGGCTAGGGTGCAGATGGCTTTCCCATTGCAATGTTTTACCTATCTGGCACAAATATACTGAATGACTAGGGCAGAAGTGTGGGCCGAGGTCCTCGGCAGGGTGAAACTCTGCCATGTTTGGGCACTCTCTTTTCTTCCTATGCACAAAGACTTCCCATGGCGGTGTTTTACCTGTCTGGCACAAATACACTGACTGACTAGGGTAGAAATGTGGGCCGAGGCCCTTGGCAGGGTGAAACTCTGCCATGTTTAAGCACTCTGATTTCGTCATGTGTAATACCATCTTTCAGTTCCGTGGGCTCGCCTATGCTGTGGGTGCACAAAGACTTCCCATGATAGTGTTTTACCTGTCTGACACAAATACACTGACTGACTAGGGCAGAAATGTGGGCCGAGGCTGAGGTCCTTGGCGGGGTGAAACTCTGCCATTTTTGAGCACTCTGATTTCTTCCTGTGTAATAACATCTTTGTGCACCGACAGCATAGGCGAATCCAGGGAACTCAAAGACTTCCCATTGCGGTGTTGAGCTATCTGACACCTACACAGAATGAATTGTGTGGGGACACATGGATTTCCCATTACTATGTAACTTGCGGCACCTTAGGTCACACAAGATGGAGCCTGGGACCGCCCCTGACCCTGGGCCTGCTCACGTGCTTCCCACACAGAGTATTGCTGCATTGTGGAGATGTGTAGAAGTCCTAGCACCTGAGTCCCCTTCATGCCCACGTTTGCGGCTCCTGACAATTTTGTGACGGAGGTGGCACGGAATTGGAATGATGATCGTACGTCAATTTATAATCAATTCTCAACAGCATTGTGGGCTATTGCCCACACTTTCAAAGAGAGTCGCTGCCTAGCCCTGCCAACCCTCTGCAGTGTGTGCCTCTGGTTCCTCCTCATCCAGTACGCACTTCTAAATAGGCATGAGGGTGGTGTGGCTATGAAGCAAGCATATAGCATGAGGACAGCTGAACGCTGCACAGGGAAAATTTTGTGTGTGCTGTGGATGCAGGGTTGTGCAGAGGGTTGGACAGCAATGCCAGCATGTAACCCAGGAAAGCAGGCAGCAGTGTCACCTGCAGGCAGTGATTGTCCTTTGTTGCAGGTAGTGTGGTGCTTAGCTAAAATGTGCCAGCGCGTGTGCCTTGCTAATGAGGGTTTGTCCCAAGTAAATTGTTAGGAGGGTGACCGCCAGGCTCTTGCCCCCATTTTGGCTTAATAGTGGGGCCTAGGAGCTTCAGATGCAGCCATGCATGCTGCCCCTGCCCTTCCCTATCCATTTCTGTGGAGTTTCCATGACTTTTGGATGTTTTCTGGTGTTTCACAAGTCATTACCTATGCGGAGCATTGGTCCCATACAAAAATGCTCGAGTCCCCCATTGACTTCAATAGGGTTCGTTACTTGAAATGAGCTCTCGAGCATTATGAAAAGTTCAACTCGAGTACGGAGCACCCAAGCATTTTGTTGCTCGCTCATCTCTAGTGAGGAACAGCCAAATTCTGCTAAATGTTGAAATAGTGGAAGGCAGTTTCATGTCACAGGTCATACACCATGGAAAGGAGTGTCTTAATGAAAAACAGAACCCAATTCTTATGTTCAGCAGCTTAGGAGGAGACAGGTAGACAGGCTATAGTAGTCAGGCCTGCATTTGTCTAGGCACACCCTGAAGTAATGGGGATGACAGTAGGTGATGAATGTGTCTATGCATTCATATGGTGTTCTAAGAGTGTTTTCACACAGTGCAGAATTGTTCCACAAGACGCAGCTATAGGCACAGCTTAATTCTGAACTGCAGATTACTGTTCGATAACCCACATATATGCATGCGGGTTTTCAGACTGAATTATCTGCGACTCTAGGTGCCTCTTGCAGAATATTTCCACACTGTGTGAAATCAGCTGATTCAGGAAAAGGACAGTTTTGGAAGAACTCATTCTGCTTCAAACAGATGTAGATCAGATTCTTAGCTTTAAATGACTATTATAGTAGCAAATGGCACCATCACATCAGCACTGACAGAACTGGAGTTACAGCCATTTGAAGTGGGGTCAGGAATAATGAATTTACAGATGCCATGTCTGTGTGCAGAGCAGGGTGGTAGCGGGGGTCAAGCAGGCAGCAGCAAGTAGATCTGTGATTCTTCTGTCTGTTCTATCCTAGGGAGAGGTAATGTAGATTTTTCTTAATGTTATCACCTTACCCATTAATCAGAGAATATATTTTCTCTCTGATTGTCTTTTCTTTCTCAGAAAAGGAGTGAGAAGATCTGTACATGCTTATCTAATCATTTTTTAACCTGCCCTTTAAACCTGCAGATGCTGCAGTCATTGCTGACTGTGACATCTAAGGCCCCCTGTACAAGGGCGGAAATTCTGCGGTGGGAATTTCTGCCCTGTATAGAATTGCATTACAAAACGCAATCCTATGCAGACAGCCATGATTTGTCCGCGTGAAAACACAGGCGAAAAACAAATCGCTGCATGTTCTATTTCAGTAGCGACGGGCCAGCTCCGCTCTGCACATGTGCCGACTGGCCGGCAGCCGGCGTGTAGCGGAGGCAGAAGATGCCAGGAGTGCGTGAGCTGCAGTCCTCTGCAGGGGCACGGGTCCACATCCTGCTGTGAGAATTCTCACAGCCAGATCCGACCCGGCCGTCTGCAGGTGGCCTAAATGTTTTTACAGAAAAATTAGTTTTGTTTCCCCTCACAAAGACCTTAAGATTTTAAGTTAACAACCTGTAACAACCCATACCTTAAAATAAACAGTGGGTCACAGATAGTGAGCCTGCCTTCACTAACAGCACCACACTGTTGGGAAAGCTGTCTAAAAAAATCTCATTTTTGCCCATAACCACAGCACAGCTTTCATTTCTCATACTGCTGAGAAAAAAAGAAAGCTGTGATTGGTTGCTATGGTTGCAATAAAGACATATTTTATTTAGACAGCTTTTATAAGAGTGTGGTGCTGGGATTGTAACACACATAGTAACAAAATAACATAGTATGTTAAGCTGAATGAAGAAAATGTCCATCTAGTTCGGCCTGTTTCAATCTCCCCTTGTTGGTCAAAAAAACCCCAACAACAAGCCAATTCAGCTAATTTGGAGGAAAAAAATTCCTTCTTGACTCCATGGCAATCAAAATATTTCCTGGATCAATGTTTGAGTTTCTACCTAACTCCAAGACCCAGATCAACAGCCCTGCTGGTCACCTAATGTCTATATCCTGTAATATTGTAGCACTCTAGACGTCTAGTTCACTCTTAAACTCTTCTATTGGTTTTGCCATCACCACGTCCTCAGGCAGAGAGTTCCACAGTCTAACTGCTCTTACGGTAAAGAACCCCCTTCCATGTTGCTGATGAAACCAGCTTTCTTCTAGACGTAGAGGATGCCCTCTTGTTACCGTAGCAGTCCTGGGTATAAACAGATTATGGGAGATATCCTTGTATTGTCCCCTCATGTATAAATACATTGTTATTTGATCACCCCATAAGCGTTTTTTTTCCAGGGTAAATAATCCAGTCCTCTCATTCCATTTATTAATTTAGTTGCTCTTCATTGAATACCTTCAAGCACTGCAACATCTTTCCTGAGCACCAATGTCCTGAACTGCACACAGTATTCCATGTGGGGCCTGACAAGTGCCTTATATAGTGGAAGAATATTGTTCTCATCCCTCACCCCTATAGCACTTTCAATGCACCCCAAGACTTTATTTGCTTTTTCAGCAGCTGATTGGCATTGATTATTGGCTCCAGTTAAGTCTACAACTAGTACCCCCAGATATTTTTCCATATCACTTCTCCCTAGCAGTACCCAATTTAGTGTATATTGGTGACATCCGTTTCTCCTGCCCATGTGCATAATCTTACATTTATCAATACTGAACTTCATTTGCCATTTTTCTGCCCAAGCCCCAGCTTATCTACGTTCTTTTGTAGCCGTACATTGTCCTTCTTTGTATTAATTACCTTGTATAATTGTGTATCGCCTGCAAATATTGATATTTTACTGTTTAGTCCCTCTATCAGGTCATTCATAAATATATTGAACAGAATAGGGGCTAATACTGAAGCCTGTGGTACTCCACTAGCAACCATTTATTACCACCCTCTGCTTTCTATCTCTGAAACAGTTCTTTACCCAGATACACACATTTTCACCCAGACCGAGCTGTCTCAACCTATTATGCAACATGGTGTCAAAGGCTTAATAGGAATCCAGATATACAAGATCAACAGGCTCTCCTAGGTTCAGCCTAGAACTTACTTCATTATAGAAGCTGATCAAATTGGTCTGACATGATTGAGCCCTCATTAACCCGTGCTGATGAGAAGTTATTCTGTTATTCCCTTTGAGGTATTCCAGGAAGGCATCTCTCAGAAACCCCTCAAATATTTTTCCAATTATTGAAGTGAGACTTACAAGCCTGCAGTTATTAGGCTCTCTTTAAGACCCCTTTTTGTATATTGGAACTACATTGGCAATACGCCAATCTATTGGTAGAACCCCAGTCTCAATATTGTCTATAAATTTAAGAAATAGCAGTCTAGCTATCCCTTAAAACCCTTGGGTGTATTCCATCTGGGCCCAGTGATTTTCAATTTGAATCCTCCTTAACCAGCTCTGCACTTCCTCCTGTGTTAGGCATGCAATATTTAGCAGGGGAGTTGTTTGATTCCCCTGTATCTCGTGTGACATTTCTTTTTCCTTCTTGAATAGACTTGAGAAAAAACTATAATAGATTTGCCTTCCCCCCATCGTCTTCTATGGTTTCCTCTGCATTATTTGTTAAAGAGCCACTGCTTTCAGTGAAAATCCTTTTACTCTTTATATAATTGAAGAATAGTTTAGGGTTATTTTTGCTCTCTTTGGCGATCAGTCTCTCTGCCTCCTCCATAGCAATTTTGATCTTTTTTTTTACATAATTGTGTTTTCTCCCCTGTAGGATTTTAGCACTTCTTTGATGCTTTCTTGTTTTAATAATTTAAACACTTTTTTTTTGTTTATTGCTCCCCTTACAGTATTGTAGAGCCACACAGGTATCATTCTCTTTGTAGTTCTTTAATTTTTGAAGAAAGCACTGGCCTTTTAACCATTGGAGGCAAGTTACTTTCTGTGATTCACCCTGGATTACATTATTTAACCTGCAAAAATGCCATAAAAGCAGTTTTCTGTAAAATTTGCTTCTTCAAAATAGGAATAAAAAGTGCTCAAAACGTTGTATATACCCCAAAATTATACTGCAAGAAATAAGCCCCATAGAGGTTCTGATCTTGGAATGTGGTGCCACAAAAAGCCTTTTTAATAAAAAGTGTTTTTATTGTGGCAAAGTAATTAAGAATAATAAAACCCATATAAATCTGGTGTTATAATCATAATGACGCATAGAATTAAATGAACAGAATGTTACCACATGCTGAACTTTAGAAAAATAATTCCAAAAAACTAGGTAAAAATTGCTTTTTCCCGCATTACCTCACAGCAAAATTTTTTTAAGTTATTCAACACATTATATGAAACCAAAATTGGTTCTTATAAAAACTAGAACTCGCTCTGTAAAATACAAGATCTCATTCAGCTACACTGATAAAAAAAATTAGAAAGTTATGAGCTTACCATCTTAATTATGACAACTTGAAACTTAAAATGAGATCAGCACTAACTTTTACCAACTGTCCACATATGTGTCACTCTTAGAATGCTTTAGTTCCCCCCCCACCTGATGAAATTCATCCATAAAAAGCCATCCTTCTTCTCACACTGTTGGCTTATCTGTTATCTGCAGATACATATTCATCATTGCACACCTCATGCTTGGAGTGTGGAAAAGATGTTGTGCCTGTTCATCATTGCCAGGAACATCTCTGGAGCACATGCTCTGGCTGTTCATCATTGTCAGGGACATCTCTGGAGCACATGCTCTGACTGCTCATCATTAGTGGAGCACACTCCACAGAGCATACTCGGAGCATCCCAGCTGTGTACCATCCAATTGCAGGTTTGAAATCAGAGCATCAAAATGGTGGCATCCCTGCAATAGATCTGAACCAAGTTATCCTGCACAGACAGTTGTGCAACACTGAAATGAATGCAGAAGCAGCACAGATGTAGCCGTCAGAAGCCACTTCACTGCCTGCTGACTATTTAGAAGCATATATAGACTGATGGTAGAAGCGTGTAAAGTATTTTATAACTTAGCAATTGAACATTAATGTTCAGCTTGTTTCTGTTAATGAACAAATAATTCACAATAACTTGGTTATATCCGCTTCAAACTTCTGGTCACATGATGTGTGGTCTGGCTGCTGGAGATCAATATATTCATCATTGCCTCTGCTGGAGGATGAGTGCTCTGCACTCCAGGAGGTCACATGATTCACTCTATGATGTCACTTATTACTCTGAGAGATTGTATATAATGGCAGCCTTACTCATCTGTACATTTATCTATTTACAGATACAAGTTTTACGAAATAATACAACCTCAGGCTTTGATCTCCGCCATTTATAATATTAACCAGAATTCTGACATCTTACCCAATATTACACTGGGATACCATTTTTATGACACATGCTCGGATGGACACTTGGCAATACGCTATGTATTACAACTTCTGTCTGGCCCATATAAGATGATACCTAATTACTCGTATACAAGTCGTGGCCAGCTGGCCGGTGTCATCGGAGATCGCCACTCATCTACCACTATTGCAGCAGCACAAGTCCTTGGCCTCTATGGATATCCTCAGGTATTATATACTCTGGGCATTGGGACACATTTACCATCTGGATTGTGTAGAATTGTGATGTCAATAAGTTGCACTTTAATGCCAAAAATTGTGATTTATTTTTAAAGCTGTATTTTTTCCAACAGCGGACAGGGCTTAGCGCTAAAGGTCGTCACGGCTCACGATCTGTCATACTTATTACAATAAGCAAGAGGCTGGTGTAAACTCTAGCTGAACTATATGCCAGTTCACAGCGGGCGTAGATCTCAGATTCCATTGGACACACATGTGAGCCCAGCCTGTAGAGCTGTAGGGGAAGAACCATATGGGGATATATGTGTACACACACACTATGGTATGTTATATGGGTGTGAGAAAAGAGACATTTATGGATCTCTAAAGCACATTATGTATTTGTAAGTTCTTTGTTAACCCTTTAGTGACCAACCTATTTTGCACCTTAATGACCACAATATTTTCTTAGTTTTTTTTCATTGTTGTACTGTGTACACCAAAATGCTCGAGTGCTCGTTACTCGAGTCGAACTTTCAGTGATGCTCGAGAGTTCGTTTCGAGTAACGAACCCCATTGAAGTCAATGGGCGACTCGAGCATTTTTGTATATCGCCGATGCGCTCGCTAAGGTTTTCATTTGTGAAAACCTGGGAAATTCAAGAAAGTGATGGGAACGACACAGAAACGGATAGGGCAGGCGAGGGGCTACATGTTGGGCTGCATCTCAAGTTCCCAGGTCCCAGTATTAAGCCACAATAGTGGCAAGAGTGAGACCCCCCCCCCTGCACTGTCAGCATAAAGATCGTTCTCCTCTGCCACAGCTGTAACAGCTGTGGCAGAGAAGAACGATGTTAGCCTATTGAATTCAATCAGATTGGTCCCTGTGCTGAGCCAATCAGAGGCAGCAGTCACTCTCCCATTCATGAATTCATGAATGGGTGTGTGAGTGAGATCTGCCTCTGATTGGTCAGGCTGTGACCAATTAGAGGCAGCTCATTCAGCAGGCGGGGATTTTAAATCCCCGGCTGCTGAATACTACTCACAGCTATTCAGAGCAGTTCTGGAGGACTGCCGCCGGCCGCGCTGAACTCCGTCTGCCGGGGCAAGGTGAGTATATATATATATTTTTTATTTTTACACATTTCTGGATGAATTGCAGGGAAGGGCTTATATATTTAAGCCCTTCCCGACAATTCATCCCGCGCTCGCCGGCAGCCCATTGCTTTCAATGGAGCCGGCTGTATTGCCGGCTCCATTGAATTCAATGGTCAGTGCTCGTTTAATCTAGACGAGTACCGCGTGGTGCTCGTCTCGAGTAATGAGCATCTCGAGCACCCTAATACTCGAACGAGCATCAAGCTCGGACGAGTATGCTCGCTCATCTCTAATTCTTAACTTCTCTATTTTGTTGTTGACACTGCCGGTTGACAGCTTGCTTTTTGTGGGGAAAGTTGTTCTTTTAATGGCATTACTTTGGGGTACATATAATGTTTTGTAAAGCATTTATTAATTTTTTGGGGGCGGAATGACATTTTTTTTGTGTGTTATTGGCATTCACCATTCATTGAAATGAAACATGACATTATTCTCTGTATCAGCACAATTACGATGATACCGAGTTTATGTTGTTTTTATGCCATTACTTTTGCACAGTAAAAACACTTAATAATTAAATAAAATACTTTCTGTCACTGCACTACAAGGCCCATAATATTTTAATTTTTTCATCAACAGAGATATTGATTTTTGCAGGACATCCTGTCATTTTTATTGGTGCTGTTTTAGTCTACAAATGACATTTTGATTGATTGCTTTTTAGTCCACATTTTGAAAATTAGGAGTAGCAAAAAACAATAATTTAATCTAGAATGACTTTTTTTTTTACGGTGTTCAATATGTGGCTTATTTGACCTTTTAACTAAGAAAACATTTCAAGACTCCTTTTTATTATCTTTTCACTAATGGAACTATGTGAGGTCTACTTTTTATTGATACCATTTTGGGGTATATGAAATTTCGATCACTTTTAATAGCATTCTTGAAAGGCAAATGTACATAAAATATCAATTTTTTTTCCCAAATAATTTTTATTTGAGTTTTTCAAACATACATGTATGCAACACATTTACATGTTTTTCTTTTCACTTGCCATAAAATAAGCAAATTTCACATTTGCATCACATACATAAAATTTTTTGTATCATCTATTAAGGTATGAAACTGATGAAAACAGTATATAACCATGTCAAACTGATAACTTATATTGTCGCCAGGGTTTCCACATAGAGTTGAAGGAATTCAGGTTGTTGTTAGATTTAGCATACATTTTTTCATACAGATAGTGGTCTGCTAAGGTGTCTAGTAGATCTTTAATACACGGGGGGGGGGGGGGGGGGGACACACGATCTCCATCTTCTAGCTATTATATGTTTCGCTGTCAGCAAAAAGTGGCATATCCATTTCCAATGTACTCTGGGTATAAGGTCACATTCCAAAAGCAGAAGCGCTGTTTGTGGACTGCTTTTCACCTGAATGCCCGTTATTTTTGGAATGAGAGCAAATATCTCTCTCCAGTAGGTTAAGACCAACGGGCATTCCCAAAAAATATGTTGCAATGTTCCTTCGTGTCCACAATTTCTCCAACATTCCTTGCTTAACAGGGGGAAGCCTCTCGCCAATTTAGTAGGGGTAAAATACCATCTTGTTAATATTTTATAGTGAGTTTGCAATAAGCTCGCTGCTAGGGTGGATTTGTTAGCCCACTCAAAAGATTTCAACCACTGAAGTTGGGAGAACTTCCGTCTCAAGTCTGTTTCCCAATTCACCAGGTGTACTGTTTTTGAAACGCCCATGTCTCCCGATAATACATTATAGAATTTTCTTGTTTTAGACTCCTGCTTAGAGTTGTTATCTGTAAAGAGTGGATTCAAACCATCAGGAAGCGCGAGCGAGTGTATTTTTTTTTTTTTAAGAAGGATTAGATTTTGTAGCACGTAAAGTATTAAGTGGTTCCCAACCCAAATCTTTCTCCAAGTTTATTGAATGAGATTAATTCTTCCGCCTCTAGAATATCAGAGACATTTCTAATTCCCTGTCTTCCCCATGTACCAAGATTCAAATCTTGGATAAAATAGGTAAGAGCCTCCAGTGGTAGATCAATGGATTGCTCACCCCTGAAGTTTTTAAATTTGTATACATATGCATTCCACGCCTGTAGTGTTGCAAGCATTGGTGGAGACATGTCCTGTACACTCAGTAAAGGAGATATTTTCGGGTATAGAGTTCCAATTGTGAATGCTTTGAGGAGAGAATTCAGAGATCTATTTTTGTTTAAATGCTTTTCTATTAGGCTCCATGTTGTAGCCTCTGATTCTCGTAGCCAAGAGCTAGTTTGGTTGACAATTGTCGCTTGATAATATGAATGTAAATTTAGAACTCCCATTCCACCCTGTTTGCGATGTTGGTATAAAATCTGGGCTGCAACTCTTGGTTTCTTGTTATTCCAAATTTTTGAAACCCTGATATAGTAGCTTGTGGAATTGGGTAGGTTAAGGTGCGAAAAAAATACAGAATTTTCGGTAATATCAACATCTTATATAGGACAATTTTCCCTAACCAGTAATGCTCCAATTTCTCTAATTGTTCCAGTTCTTGTTGAATAGTGAGATGCAAAGGGCCCAGATTTATCGACACTATTTTAGATAAAGTTAAGCATAGTTTTATGCCCAAGTATGGAATTTCGGAATGCCACCTAAAGGAGAACTCTCTCTGGATGTCTAAATTTAATTGCCTATCTACATTGATTCCCAGAATTTGTGATTTATCTATATTTAAATTATAGTAGGATGCCTTACTAAACAATGATATATTTTCTGATACTTTTCTCAAGGACGTTAGTGGGTCAGTTAAAAATAATAGAACGTCATCCGCAAAGAGACCAATTTTATGCTGACGAAACCCCAGGGGTACACCTCTTATCTCTGATGTGGTTTTGATTAATTCCGCCAAGGGTTCCATGATCATTATAAATAATAATGGTGAGAGAGGACATCCCTGGCGTGTTCCATTCGTTATATTAAATGGTGTGGATAAGACTCCATCCACCAGGACCCTAGCAGATGGTAAGGAGTACAGGGCTCGAACAGCTTGTAGGAATGCGCTCCCCACTCCAAATTTTTCAAGAACAGCAAACGCAAACCCCCAATGTAATCTGTCAAATGCCTTCTCCGCATCCAATGCAAGGAGGAGAGAAGGCGTCTGCCTGGACTCTAATACTGACATCGGGTTTAATGTTCTTCTCGTTCCATCTGCCGCTTGTCTCCCTTTGGTAAAACCCACTTGGTCCTTGTGGATTATTTCCGGTAAGACCTCTAGTAGTCTTGTAGCCAGAATTTTTGAGTAGATTTTTATGTCTGAATTAAGAAGGGATATTGGTCTAAAGTTAGCCGGATTGGTAGGGGGCTTACCCGGTTTGGATATGGTGACAATAGTCGCTTGTAACATCTCCTCTGGTAGAAATCCACCTGTCATTGCATCATTAAATAATGTAACAAGGTAAGGTGAAAGATTTAGGGAAAATATTTTATAATATTCGTTTGAGAACCCATCTGGCCCTGGGGACTTAAAATGTTTTAATCTATTAATTGCTTTCATTACTTCTCAGAGTGAGATGGGTTTGTCCAATTCTTGTGATTTATTACCTAAAATAGGTAACGTCATTTTATTTAAAAATTCATTAATAATGGTAGAGTTAGGCTGGGAGACAGATGGATCGTCTTTCAAGTTATATAACTTGGTGTAGAAAATTTTGAATTCTTCTGCTATTTTTTGGAGGTGTGATATTTTTGTTGAGGGGTCCCCTGTTTTAACTATATATGGGATTTTAGTTTTCATCTGCTTTGGTTTTACACGGTTAGCCATTAGTTTGGAGTGTTTATCTATGTTTGAATAAAAATTGGCCCGACAGTAGATGGAACTTCTGTTGAAGTCTTCAATCAGTGCTGACCTTAGGGATCGCCTAAGTGTCATCAAATCTTCCTGAGTGTTGATTAACGAGGGATTTTGAATATCTTGTTCCAGTCTTTTTATTTTGATCAGGAGTTCATCAATATGCTTTGTTTTATTTTTCCTATATTGTGCTTTAAGTTTTATCATTACTCCTCTGATGACCGCTTTATGTGCGTTCCATAGAGTGTAGTTCCCTATTTCTGGGCTTGAGTTTATATCAAAGTATTCTTTAATAGCTTCACAATTGTCTTTTGATTTTTGGGAGACTTGAGTAAGGCCAGATCATTGCAACAAATTCTTGTATTGGTGTGTGGGATGCCTAAATTAAAGGGGTTGTCTCGCGAAAGCAAGTGGGGTTATACACTTCTGTATGGCCATATTAATGCACTTTGTAATGTACATCGTGCATTAAATATGAGCCATACAGAAGTTATTCACTTACCTGCTCCGTTGCTAGCGTCCACGTCTCCATGGCTTCGTCTAATTTCGCTGGCTTCTTGCTTTTTTAGACGCGCTTGCGCTGTGCGGTCTTCTGCCTGGTGAATGGGGCCGCTCGTGCCGGAGAGCTGGTCACCGTGTCGTCATCGTAGCTCCGCCCCGTCACGTGTGCCGATTCCAGCCAATCAGGAGGCTGGAATCGGCAATGGAACGCACAGAGCCCATGGTGCACCATGGGAGAAGACCTGCGGTGCACCATGGGAGAAAACCGCAGTGCATCCCTGGGAAAGGACCGGTGGCCATCTTAGGGAGAAAATTTTTTAAACTCCTTATTTCGTCGGATCGGTAAGTAGCAAGCGGTTTAAAAACCGCTTTAATTTGCTATTTTATGCCAGGGGGTGACAGGGGGAATGGGGTAATGTTAAATTTTGATGCTTGCCGCAAGACAACCCCTTTAAGTTTCAATATTATAGGCGAGTGATCTGACCATGTGGTTAGGCCTATGTCAGACGCTTGAGTTAGCGGAAGGGTCCACCTGTCTGCCAGAAAGAGGTCTATCCGGGAAAACGTTTTGTGGCATGGGGAATAGTATGTGTATTCTCTAGATGAGGAATTCAGGCATCTAAATGAATCATACAAGTTTACCCTGTGCAACCATGGGTTTACTGTGGGAGCCATTCTAGTACTAGCTGTGGAGTCGATTTCTTTATTCGGAATGATGTTAAAATCTCTGCAAATTACCAATTTTCCTTTCTGTATTTTCCCCAGTTTCCTTATTATTTTGTTCAAAAATGAAATCTGTGCACTGTTGGGAGCATAAATATTTACTAGGGTAATTATATGTCCATTCAAGTTACCTACTAGTATTATGTATCTACCCTTTGGGTCAATATCTTTTTCAAGCAGCTCAAAATTGGTATTTTCACTAAAGGCTATTAAGACCCCTGCTTGTTTCTTTTTTGCACATGCCTTAAATATTTAAGGAAATTCTTTATTGGAAAATTTTGGGCATGATGACTCTGCAAAATGAGTCTCTTGTATACACAATACATCCACACCCGCCACCCTGGCTTCTTTCCAAATCATTGCTCTTTTAAATGGGGAGCTCAGCCCCTTAGCATTTTGTGATAGGATTTTAACCGCCATAGTATGTAGGAAAGAATGCAGTTATGACCTGAATTATTAACTTAGCGACCTCAATATCAAATGCATAAATTTCAATAACAGGTAAATACCAGGTAGCAGATCTCTTATTTAAAGTCCTTGTACTTGGACGCTTTCGGACACTGCACTTGTAAAACAGAGAAACAAAAAACAAGAACCAAACAGATAATAAAACAGGTCGTAAAACCTGCATCTTCTTGGGGGGATAGAAAAGTTTGCCTGAGAGCCATCAGCCTTTTCTATAAGCTATTTAGGTCACGCACCAGCAGCAAACAGTTTTAATCACACTGTGGAGCTGGAATTTAAGGAATGTCAAGTGGGTGGGACAGAGGACCAGGAACCATGTGGCTTTATGCGGTGTGATGGTTTTGCAATTTGTTGCTTTTCCAACATCCGGATTTCTCCCTCTGATGGTGTTGTTATAATGTATAGCACGCTATCCTTGTGAACCAATAATTTTGTGGGGAAGCCCCATCTGTATGGAACATTAGCTGCTCTCAATGACGTGGTGATGGGAGAAAAGGCTTTCCTATTTTGGATTGTAAATGCCGAGAGGTCTGCATAAAGATAGATGTTAGAATACGGACTTGGTAGTGTAGATGATTTTCTTGCCGCCTGCATTAACGCCTCTTTAATGTGGAAAAAATGAACTCTTGCAATGACATCGCGTGGTGTGGCTTCAGAGAGGAATTTTGGTTTAGGCAGTCTATGCACCCTATCCACTATGCGATCCTGTTCGGTGCTATTTGGCAGAAGACACGCCATAAATTTAGAGAGGAAGTTCTTCAGGTGAAATTCACTAATGTTTTCCGGAATTCCTCTGAGTTTAATTTTATTTCTCCTGTTCCTGTCCTCCAAATCTGCTAGCTTGAGTTTAATAGAAATTGCCTCCTCTTCTAGTGCATAGTGAGCATCTATCAAGTTATTGTGTGAAGAAGAGAATTCTGCCATTTTAGATTCAACATGTTCAGTGTGTTCTCCTAGCTCTTGCAGTGAGTTATGAAATGTAGAAGTAATGTGCTTTATGTCGCTCTGTAGCGACCCTCTCAGAGCCAGAATCATATTTTTGATAAATTCCTCTGAAGCTGGAGTATTAGATGCTGGACATTTATAATTAAATCTTCTTCTGCACCCTCAAATCTGTTTTGAGAGGTAGGAGGTGTGGAAAGCCTGGGCTTCTGCTTTTTTGGGCTCATAGAGGGGGATGGGGGTTGAGAGGGGGAGCTAGAACATGGAGATGCAGCCAATTTATTGTGCTGCTTGATTTGAGAATGATCCCATGTTCCCTCTTTTTCCTTAGGTGGCCCCCTCTCTCTATTCTCCACATATCCCCTCTCTTGTATCTTCTGTTTTGGGGAATTGTTTGTCTCCACACATAATGGGTTAATTGCTGTGTTCATTGCCGGCAGTGTGGAAGACAGGGAGAGCTGGGAGAATGAGGAGCACTGGTGTGGAACGCTGGAAATGCTTAGCTGCGCTCTGTCACCTTCTCCTCTCCCCTCACTCACCCCTCCTGGAAGCAGGATCTTCTGTATTGCAGCCTGCGGTGAGCAGCTGTCAGCATCAGGACCATCAGCGCTGATGTCTTCTGTGGGGAGACTCCTGCTTCCCTCTGTACTGTCTGTGGAAATGGTGGGGGAAGGAGGTCTCCTGGAGCCTGCGTCCTGCTCCCGATCTTCATTCCTCACTGGGAAGAAATCTGAGACCCTCTGTGGAGGTGGTTTAAATGCCCTCCGCTTTGGCATCCTTCCTCACAAGTTTTCTTGCTTTAGTATCGCTGCTGGTGGGCTTTGAAGTAGCTTTTAAGGCTGGATCTGAACGGAGTTTAGCTCAAGACCTCCGTCTTCTCTTGCAGCCAGGCCACGCCCCACATAAAATATCAATTTTGACATTTCTATTTTTAATTATTCTTTACATTTTTTATCATGTGGGGCATACAACTGAAAGTTTTCCTTGCTTGGTCACTACAAGCATACCAAAACCTATGATGTGTACTTTTTTTTTGTTTGTTTGTTTTTTTTATGTGGCATTTTGTGCAGAATTTTTTTTTTTAATTAAATGTTATTAATCTTTTTCTTTACACTATTTTTTGGTCCTTCAAGGAAACTTGAAGATGTGATTGTTTGATTGCTAGCATAGTGCACTACATTATTTCTGTAATGCATTACATAATGCATATCACATTTTAAGGCTACTTTCACACAATGCTTTTTACAGCATTTACTGCTGCATTTCAAAATGCTGCAAAACACTCCCGTTGATTTCAATGGGGCCTCATAGACTAGCGTTTAATGCAGCCTTTTTAACACTGTGATTTTCAAGTGCTGCCTGCTCTATTTTTGGCATTTTAGTGCTTTTTAATGCACCTCATCACCCATCACAATGATGGGGTGCATTAAAAAACACTGTAGGATGATGTAACATGCATTTGAAACTGCTGATCAAAGTCATGGTAAACATTGTGTTTACAAAATCGCGCTTTACCACAACCATGAGTAAGAGTGGCCTAAGTCATATTAGAGCACCAAAATATTTGAAAGCGCTCACCTCTACTCCCAGCAGGATTTTTTCTTTCCTGTATAGTGGAATCCGCTCCATATTAGAGGAAACTTAGCTTCTCGTCCGCTGCCGCTTGATCCAGCTGGCCTCTTTAGCAGATATGGAAGCTTCGGACTAGCATAAAAGCAAACTTTCTTCTTTATTAATGCACAGTGCTCACAACATCATGGTGATAAGATGTTACTTATAGGATCTGATAGGCTGAGTAACATGGCACACAAGAAGGCCTTTGTCAGGCTTTCCGGATACCACTGGAACCCATTGACACCTCACTACTTTATCATGTGGTGTCAATGCATTGGGATCCGTGTTATGGTGCCTCCAGTGACCATGCGCAATGCCATCGTGTGGTGCATTCATGCCTTCCCATTCAGGTATACTTACCGGTACTCCTATGGTCAGTAGAAATCCTCCTCATAGTATCATAGAATGTTAGAGTTAGAAGGGACCTCGAGGGTCATCTGGTCCAACCCCCTGCTCAGTGCAAGCTTCACTAAAGCATCCCAGACAGATATTTGTCCAGCCTCTATTTGAACACTTTCATTGAAGGAGAACTCACCACTAGAGATGAGCGAGCACCAAAATGCTCGGGTGCTCGTTACTCGGGACGAACTTTTCACGATGCTCGAGGGTTCGTTTCGAGTAACGAACCCCATTGAAGTCAATGGGCGACCCGAGCATTTTTGTATATCGCCGATGCTCGCTAAGGTTTCCGTTTGTGAAAATCTGGGCAATTCAAGAAAGTGATGGGAACGGCACAGCAACGGATAGGGCAGGCGAGGGGCTACATGTTGGGCTGCATCGCAAATTCCCAGGTCCCACTATTAAGCCACAATAGCGGCAAGAGTGGGCCCCCCCTCCCAACAATTTATACTTCTGAAAAGCCCTCATTAGCAAAGCATACCTTAGCTAAGCACCACACCACCTCCAACAAAGCAGAATCCCTGCCTGCATGACACTCCTGCCACTACTCCTGCTGCCCAACCCCCCCCCCCCCCCGCGCGACCCAGTGTCCACAGCGCACACCAAAGTGTCCTTGCGCAGCCTTCAGCTGCCCTCATGCCACACCACCCTCATGTCTATTTATAAGTGCCTCTGCCATGAGGAGAAACCGCAGGCACACACTGCAGAGGGTTGGCACGGCAAGGCAGTGACTCTCTTTAAAAGCCCACAATGCTGTACAGGAGCAATGAGAAATGGGGAACCTATGTGCCACACACTATTCATTCTGTCAAGGTGTCTGCATGCCCCAGTCAGACCGCGTTTTTTTATAAATAGTCACAGGCAGGTACAACTCCGCAATGGGAATTCCGTGTGCACCCACAGCATGGGTGGCTCTCTGGAACCCACCGGCTGTACATAAATGTATCCCATTGCAGTGCCCTGGACAGCAGAGCTAACGTCAGATTAAATGCAGGTGGGCTTCAGCCCACACTGCATGCCCCAACCTGACCGGGGTTTTTAATTCATAGACACAGGCAGGTACAACTCCCTATTGTGAAGTCCCTGTGGACCGACAGCATGGGTGGGTGCCAGGAAGCCACCGGCGGTACATAAATATATCCCATTGCATTGCCCATCACAGCTGAGGTAATGTCATGTTTAATGCAGGTGGGCTTCAGCCCACACTGCATGCCCCAACCTGACCGGGGTTTTTAATTCATAGACACAGGCAGGTACAACTCCCTATTGTGAAGTCCGTGTGGACCGACAGCATGGGTGGCTCCCTGGAACCCACCGGCGGTACATAAATATATCCCATTGCATTGCCCATCACAGCTGAGGTAATGTCATGTTTAATGCAGGTGGGCTTCGGCCCACACTGCATGCCCCAGTCAGACTGGGGTTCTTTAGAAGTGGACACATGCAGTTACAACTCCGTGTGGACCGACAGCATGGGTGGATGCCAAGAAGCCACCGGCGGTACATAAATATATCCCATTGCAGTGCCCAGCACAGCTGATGTAACGTCAGCTTTAATGCAGGTGGGCAAAAAATTAATTGGATTACACTGTAGGCGAGGGCCCCCAAAAATTGGTGTACCAACAGTACTAATGTACCTCAGAAAAATTGCCCATGCCCAACCAAGAGGGCAGGTGAAACCCATTAATCGCTTTGGTTAATGTGGCTTAATTTGTATCTAGGCCTGGAGGCAGCCCAGTTAAAATAAAAATTGGTTCAGGTGCAAGTTTCAACGCTTTAATGAGCATTGAAACGTATAAAAATTGTTTAGAAAAATTATATGACTGAGCCTTGTGGGCCTAAGAAAAATTGCCAGTTTGGCGTGATTACGTCAGATTTCCGGAGGAGGAGCAGGAGGAGGAGGATGAATATTATACACAGATTGAGGAAGCTAAAAGGTCCACGTTTTTGATGGTGATAGAGAACAATGCTTCCATCCGCGGGTGCAGCCTACGTATTGTTTAGGTATCGCTGCTGTTCGCTGGTGGAGTAGAGAAGTCTGGGGAAATCCAGGCTTTGTTCATCTTGATGAGTGTAAGCCTGTCGGCACTGTCGGTTGACAGGCGGGTACACTTATCTGTGATGATTCCCCCAGCCGCACTAAACACCCTCTCTGACAAGACGCTAGCCGCAGGACAAGCAAGCACCTCCAGGGCATACAGCGCGAGTTCAGGCCACGTGTCCAGCTTCGACACCCAGTAGTTGTAGGGGGCAGAGGCGTCACCGAGGACGGTCGTGCGATCGCCTACGTACGCCCTCACCATCCTTTTACAGTGCTCACGCCGACTCAGCCTTGACTGGGGAGCGGTGACACAGTCTTGCTGGGTAGCCAGAAAGCTGTCAAAGGCCTTAGAGAGTGTTCCCCTGCTTGTGCTGTACATGCTGCCTGATCTCCGCGCCTCCCCTGCTACCTAGCCCTCGGAACTGCGCCTTCGGCCACTAGCGCTGTCGGATGGGAATTTTACCATCAGTTTGTCCGCCAGGGTCCTGTGGTATAGCATCACTCTCGAACCACTTTCCTCTTTGGGTATGAGAGTGGAAAGGTTCTCCTTATACCGTGGGTCGAGCAGTGTGTACACCCAGTAATTCATAGCGGCCAGAATGCGTGTAACGCGAGGGTCACGAGAAAGGCATCCTAACATGAAGTCAGCCATGTGTGCCAGGGTACCTGTATGCAACACATAGCTGTCCTCACTAGGAAGATCACTTTCAGGATCCTCCTCCTCCTCCTCCTCCTCCTCAGGCCATACACGCTGAAAGGATGACAGGCAAGCAGCATGGGTACCCTCAACAGTGGGCCAAGCTGTCTCTTCCCCCTCCTCCTCATCCTCCTCTTCAACGCGCTGAGATATAGACAGGAGGGTGCTCTGACTATCCAGCGACATACTGTCTTCCCCGCCTCTGTTTCCGAGCGCAAAGCGCCTGCCTTTATGCTTTGCAGGGAACTTCTCAAGATGCATAGCAGAGGAATGGTGACGCTAATGATTGCAGCATCGCCGCTCACCATCTGGGTAGACTCCTCAAAGTTTCCAAGGACCTGGCAGATGGCTGCCAACCAGGCCCACTCTTCTGTAAAGAATTGAGGAGGCTGACTCCCACTGCGCCGCCCATGTTGGAGTTGGTATTCCACTATAGCTCTACGCTGCTCATAGAGCCTGGCCAACATGTGGAGCGTAGAGTTCCACCGTGTGGGCACGTTGCACAGCAGTCGGTGCACTGGCAGATGAAACCGATGTTGCAGGGTGCGCAGGGTGGCAGCGTCCGTGTGGGACTTGCGGAAATGTGCGCAGAGCCGGCGCACCTTTCCGAGCAGGTCTGACAAGCGTGGGTAGCTTTTCAGAAAGCGCTGAACCACCAAATTAAAGACGTGGGCCAGGCATGGCACGTGCGTGAGGCTGCCGAGCTGCAGAGCCGCCACCAGGTTACGGCCGTTGTCACACACGACCATGCCCGGTTGGAGGCTCAGCGGCGCAAGCCAGCGGTCTGTCTGCTCTGTCAGACCCTGCAGCAGTTCGTGGGACGTGTGCCTCTTCTCTCCTAAGCTGAGTAGTTTCAGCACGGCCTGCTGACGCTTGCCCACCGCTGTGCTGCCGTGCCGCGCGACAACGACTGCTGGCGACGTGCTGCTGCTGACACATCTTGATTGCGAGACAGAGGTTGCGTAGGAGGAGGAGGAGGGTGGTTTAGTGGAGGAAGCATACACCGCCGCAGATACCACCACCGAGCTGGGGCCCGCAATTCTGGGGGTGGGTAGGACGTGAGCGGTCCCAGGCTTTGACCCTGTCCCAGCCTCCACTACATTCACCCAATGTGCCGTCAGGGAGATATAGTGGCCCTGCCCGCCTGTGCTTGTCCACGTGTCCGTTGTTAAGTGGACCTTGGCAGTAACCACGTTGGTGAGGGTGTGTACAATGTTGCGGGAGACGTGGTCGTGCAGGGCTGGGACGGCACATCAGGAAAAGTAGTGGCGACTGGGAACTGAGTAGCGCTGGGCCGCCGCCACCATCATACATTTGAAAGCCTCCGTTTCCACAACCCTATACGTCAGTATCTCCAGGCTGATAAATTTGGCTATGTGCACGTTTAACGCTTGAGCGTGCGGGTGTGTGGCGGCGTACTTGCGCTTGCGCTCAAACACTGGCGCTAGCGACGGCTGGACGGTGCGCTGAGAGACATTGGTGGATGGGGCCGAGGACAGCGGAGGTGAGGGTGTGGGTGCAGGCCATGAGACGGTAGTGCCTGTGTCCTGAGAGGGGGGTTGGATCTCAGTGGCAGGTTGGGGCACAGGGGGAGAGGCAGCGGTGCAAACCGGAGGCGGTGAACGGCCTTCATCCCACCTTGTGGGGTGCTTGGCCATCATATGTCTGCGCATGCTGGTGGTGGTGAGGCTGGTGGTGGTAGCTCCCCGGCTGATCTTGGCGCGACAAAGGTTGCACACCACTGTTTGTCGGTCATCTGCACTCTCAGTAAAAAAAACTGGCAGACCTTTGAGCACCTCAGCCTCTGCAGGGTGGCATGGCGCGAGGGGGCCTTTGGGAAACAGTTGGTGGATTATTCGGTCTGGCCCTGCGTCTACCCCTGGCCACCGCACTGCCTCTTCCAATTTGCCCTGCTGCTGCCCTTGCCTCCCCCTCTGAAGACCTGTCCTCAGTAGGCGTAGCAAACCAGGTGGGGTCAGTCACCTCATCGTCCTGCTGCTCTTCCTCCGAATCCTCTGTGCGCTCCTCCCTCGGACTTACTCCAATTACTACTACCTGAGTGATAGACAACTGTGTCTCATCGTCATCGTCCTCCTCACCCACTGAAAGCTCTTGAGACAGTTGCCGAAAGTCCCCAGCCTCATCCCCCGGACCCCAGGAACTTTCCAAAGGTTGGGCATCGGTCACGACAAACTCCTCCACTGGGAGAGGATTCAGAACGATTGCTGCCCATTCTGGGCAGGGGCCCGAGAGCAGTTCCTGGGAGTCTGCCCGCTCCTCAGAATGTGTCATTGTAATGGAGTGAGGAGGCTGGGAGGAAGGAGGAGCAGCAACCAGAGAATTCAGAGTTGCAGCAGTGGATGGCGCAGAACTCTGGGTGGTCGATAGATTGCTGGATGCACTTTCTGCCATCCACGACAGGACCTGCTCACACTGCTCATTTTCTAATAAAGGTCTACCGCGTGGACCCATTAACGTGCCTCTCTCCCAATCCCGCAGCAGTCGGCTGCGATACACCTGGATCAGGAGCTCGGCCTGTGCCCACACTCTGACTTGGGCCTCCGTGTCCTCGCCCGCGTCCACGTCCTCTAGGCCTACCCCTACCCCTCAGCATGCTGTATTACCAGTAGTGCAGAAACAGAACGCTGTAATTAAATGTGCCGCTTATTGGCCTGTGGATGGAGGCTGACTTCGCTTACGGAACGCACAGCAGAGGCAGGAAAGAATTTTGCGCAAGCCTGCTGTAACACTTAGCTGGCTGCGTATGAATTAGGACAACTACCCCCAGCAGAGACGCAGTACAGTTAGGACAGTCACAGGCAGCCCAAATAGATTTTTTTTCCCAAATTGTTTTGGAAAAGCCCACTGCCTATATAGACTGTATATGTCTTTCACTGTCCCTGCCTCACCACCACTACTGGCCCTGGACTATGTAAAATTACTACAGACTGTTTCACTTTGGACAGGATGACAGCGGTGATGTAAGAGGCAACGCAGAGCCAGGAAAGAATTTTGCGTAAGCCTGCTTTAACACTTAGCTGGCTGCGTATGAATTAGGACAACTACCCCCAGCAGAGACGCAGTACAGTCAGGATGGTCACAAGCAGCCCAAATAGATTTTTTTTCCAAAATTTTTTTGGAAAAGCCCACTGCCTATATAGACTGGGTATGTCTTTCACTGTCCCTGCCTCACCACCACTACTGGCCCTGGACTATGTAAAATTACTGCAGACTGTTTCACTCTGGACAGGATGACAGCGGTGATGTAAGAGGCAACGCAGAGCCAGGAAAGAATTTTGCGCAAGCCTGCTGTAACACTTAGCTGGCTGCGTATGAATTTGGACAACTACCCCCAGCAGAGACCTAGTACACTTGTGGACAGGAATACAGCGGTGATGTAAGAGGCAACACAGAGGCAGGAAAGAATTTTGCGCAAGCCTGCTGTAACACTTAGCTGGCTGCGTATGAATTAGGAAAACTACCCCCAGCAGAGACCCAGTACACTTGTGGACAGGAATACAGCGGTGATGTAAGAGGCAACACAGAGGCAGGAAAGAATTTTGCGCAAGCCTGCTGTAACACTTAGCTGGCTGCGTATGAATTAGGAAAAGTACCCCCAGCAGAGACCCAGTACACTTGTGGACAGGAATACAGCGGTGATGTAAGAGGCAACACAGAGGCAGGAAAGAATTTTGCGCAAGCCTGCTGTAACACTTAGCTGGCTGTGTATGAATTTGGACAACTACCCCCAGCAGAGACCCAGTACACTGAGGACGGTCACAGGCAGCCCAAATAGATTTTTTTTTCCCTAATTGTTTTGGAAAAGCCCACTGCCTATATAGACTGTATATGTCTTTCACTGTCCCTGCCTCACCACCACTACTGGCCCTGGACTATGTAAAATTACTGCAGACTGTTTCATTCTGGACAGGATGACAGCGGTGATGTAAGAGGCAACGCAGAGGCAGGAAAGAATTTTGCGCAAGCCTGCTGTAACACTTAGCTGGCTCCGTATGAATTAGGACAACTACCCCCAGCAGAGACGCAGTACAGTCAGGACGGTCACAGGCAGCCCAAATAGATTTTTTTTCCCAAATTTTTTTGGAAAAGCCCACTGCCTATATAGACTGGATATGTCTTTCACTGTCCCTGCCTCACCACCACTACTGGCCCTGGACTATGTAAAATTACTGCAGACTGTTTCACTCTGGACAGGATGACAGCGGTGATGTAAGAGGCAACGCAGAGCCAGGAAAGAATTTTGCGCAAGCCTGCTGTAACACTTAGCTGGCTCCGTATGAATTAGGACAACTACCCCCAGCAGAGACGCAGTACAGTCAGGACGGTCACAGGCAGCCCAAATAGATTTTTTTTCCCAAATTTTTTTGGAAAAGCCCACTGCCTATATAGACTGGATATGTCTTTCACTGTCCCTGCCTCACCACCACTACTGGCCCTGGACTATGTAAAATTACTGCAGACTGTTTCACTCTGGACAGGATGACAGCGGTGATGTAAGAGGCAACGCAGAGCCAGGAAAGAATTTTGCGCAAGCCTGCTGTAACACTTAGCTGGCTCCGTATGAATTAGGACAACTACCCCCAGCAGAGACGCAGTACAGTCAGGACGGTCACAGGCAGCCCAAATAGATTTTTTTTCCCAAATTTTTTTGGAAAAGCCCACTGCCTATATAGACTGGATATGTCTTTCACTGTCCCTGCCTCACCACCACTACTGGCCCTGGACTATGTAAAATTACTGCAGACTGTTTCACTCTGGACAGGATGACAGCGGTGATGTAACGGGCAACACAGAGGCAGGAGAGAATTTTGCGCAAGCCTGCTGTAACACTTAGCTGGCTGCGTATGAATTAGGACAACTACCCCCAGCAGAGACAAAGTACAGTCAGGACGTTCACAGGCAGCCCAAATAGATTTTTTTTCCCAAATTTGTTTGGAAAAGCCCACTACCTATATAGACTGGATATGTCTTTCACTGTCCCTGCCTCACCACCCCTACTGGCCCTGGACTATGTAAAATTACTGCAGACTGTTTCACTCTGGACAGGATGACAGCGGTGATGTAAGAGGCAGCGCAGAGCCAGGAAAGAATTTTGCGCAAGCCTGCTGTAACACTTAGCTGGCTGCGTATGAATTAGGAAAACTACCCCCAGCAGAGACCCAGTACACTTGTGGACAGGAATACAGCGGTGATGTAAGAGGCAACACAGAGGCAGGAAAGAATTTTGCGCAAGCCTGCTGTAACACTTAGCTGGCTGCGTATGAATTAGGAAAACTACCCCCAGCAGAGACCCAGTACACTTGTGGACAGGAATACAGCGGTGATGTAAGAGGCAACACAGAGGCAGGAAAGAATTTTGCGCAAGCCTGCTGTAACACTTAGCTGGCTGTGTATGAATTTGGACAACTACCCCCAGCAGAGACCCAGTACACTGAGGACGGTCACAGGCAGCCCAAATAGATTTTTTTTCCCTAATTGTTTTGGAAAAGCCCACTGCCTATATAGACTGTATATGTCTTTCACTGTCCCTGCCTCACCACCACTACTGGCCCTGGACTATGTAAAATTACTGCAGACTGTTTCATTCTGGACAGGATGACAGCGGTGATGTAAGAGGCAACGCAGAGGCAGGAAAGAATTTTGCGCAAGCCTGCTGTAACACTTAGCTGGCTCCGTATGAATTAGGACAACTACCCCCAGCAGAGACGCAGTACAGTCAGGACGGTCACAGGCAGCCCAAATAGATTTTTTTTCCCAAATTTTTTTGGAAAAGCCCACTGCCTATATAGACTGGATATGTCTTTCACTGTCCCTGCCTCACCACCACTACTGGCCCTGGACTATGTAAAATTACTGCAGACTGTTTCACTCTGGACAGGATGACAGCGGTGATGTAAGAGGCAACGCAGAGCCAGGAAAGAATTTTGCGCAAGCCTGCTGTAACACTTAGCTGGCTGCGTATGAATTAGGAAAACTACCCCCAGCAGAGACGCAGTACACTTGTGGACAGGAATACAGCGGTGATGTAAGAGGCAACACAGAGGCAGGAAAGAATTTTGCGCAAGCCTGCTGTAACACTTAACTGGCTGCGAATGAATTAGGACAACTACCCCCAGCAGAGACGCAGTACAGTCAGGATGGTCACAGGCAGCCCAAATAGATTTTTTTTCCCAAATTTTTTTTGGAAAAGCCCACTGCCTATATAGACTGTATATGTCTTTCACTGTCCCTGCCTCACCACCACTACTGGCCCTGGACTATGTAAAGTTACTGCAGAATGTTTCACTCTGGACAGGATGACAGCGGTGATGTAAGAGGCAATGCAGAGCCAGGAAAGAATTTTGCACAAGCCTGCTATAACACTTAGCTGGCTGCGTATGAATTAGGACAACTACCCCCAGCAGAGACGCAGTACAGTCAGGATGGTCACAGGCAGCCCAAATAGATTTTTTTTCCCAAATTTTTTTTGGAAAAGCCCACTGCCTATATAGACTGTATATGTCTTTCACTGTCCCTGCCTCACCACCACTACTGGCCCTGGACTATGTAAAATTACTGCAGACTGTTTCACTCTTGACAGGATGACAGCGGTGATGTAAGAGGCAACACAGAGGCAGGAAAGAATTTTGCGCAAGCCTGCTGTAACACTTAGCTGGCTGCGTATGAATTAGGACAACTACCCCCAGCAGAGACCCAGTACACTGAGGACGGTCACAGGCAGCCAAAATAGTTTTTTTTTCCAAAATTGTTTTGGAAAAGCCCACTGCCTATATAGACTGTATATGTCTTTCACTGTCCCTGCCTCACCACCACTACTGGCCCTGGACTATGTAAAATTACTGCAGACTGTTTCACTCTGGACAGGATGACAGCAGTGATGTAAGAGGCAACGCAGAGCCAGGAAAGAATTTTGCACAAGCCTGCTGTAACGCTTAGCTGGCTGCGTATGAATTAGGACAACTACCCCCAGCAGAGACGCAGTACAGTCAGGATGGTCACAGCCAGCCCAAATAGATTTTTTTTCCCAAATTTTTTAGGAAAAGCCCACTGCCTATATAGACTGTATATGTCTTTCACTGTCCCTGCCTCACCACCACTACTGGCCCTGGACTATGTAAAATTACTGCAGGATGAAATGCTCTGGACGCAATGCTCTGCACGGCCGATATACAAAAAAAAAAAAAAAGTGCAACACTGCAAAAAGCAGCCTCAACAGTACTGCAGACGGTCAGATGTGGCCCTAAGAAGGACCGTTGGGGTTCTTTAAGCCTAAAATCACTCCTAACACTCTCTCTATAGCAGCTCCGACATCAGCAGCACTTTCCCTGAACTATGTCAGAATGCATCTGTGGCGAGCCGCGGGAGGGGCCGATTTATATACTCGGGTGACACCTGATCTCGCCCGCCACTCACTGCAGGGGGGTGGTATAGGGCTTGAACGTTGCAGGGGGAAGTTGTAATGCCTTCCCTGTCTTTCTATTGGCCAGAAAAGTGCGCTAACGTCTCAGAGATGAAAGTGAAAGTAACTCGAACATCGTGTGGTGCTCGCCTCTAGTAACGAGCATCTCGAACACGCTAATACTCGAACAAGTATCAAGCTCGGACGAGTACGTTCGCTCATCTCTATTCTTTACCTGTTCCTAGATCTGAGAGAAGTTTTATACCACCTATTTTCCAAGTCTGCATGTTTAGGTTGTTAATCCAAAACTCTAGGATCTCAATGGGAATGGGAATGATCCTTCTAGGTTGGTGTAAGGTTGTTATTTGTAATAATTGTTTCCAAACAGTTATTGCAGCCTTAATTGTGGAGTTTATTGGTAATACTATTTTTGAGTTTATACTAGATGCTAGGAGTAGGTTGGTTAGTGATTTTTCCCCCAAACTGTTTTGTTCTATTTTGGGCCAGCTAATTCCAGGTTGTGGGAGGCACCAGGCTCTTGTTTGTTTTATTATGTTATCTTTAAAGTATGCCTCTAGATTTGGGACTCCCAATCCTCCGTATCGTCTTGGGCTGCACCATATTGAGGAGGCGACTCTTGGCTTTTTATTACTCCAAATAAATAACATCATTTGTTTTTGGAGTTTTCTTATTGTTCTGGTGGGGCATAGAATTGCCACATTGCGAAATCTGTGAAGTATTTTTGGGAGGATCATCATCTTATATATAACAATTCTACCTAACCAAGAGAACTCGACTTTGTTGTAGGTTTTTAAGATATTTGCTATTTCCTCTGTTAAAGAGTTCATGTTGGTGTTCAATGTGTTTTTGGGGGAATGGGTGATATTTATTCCCAAGTGTTCGATCCCCTGTGGTTCCCAAGCGTATGGGAATTCTCTTTTAATTTGGGCCCGGAGGATATTTGGGATGTTTAGGGGTAATATTTTTGATTTGGATGGATTGATTTTGTAGAATGATATCTTGCTAAAGCTGGAGAGGAGTTCTGATGCCGCTCTAAGGGATTTTATGGGAGAGGTCAGCATCAGTACGACATCGTCCGCAAACAGGCCAATTTTATGTTGTCTAAACAACATGGGTACTCCTTTGATCTCTGGATGTAGACGTATGGCTTCCGCCAAGGGCTCCATAGTCAGGATGAACAGGGTGGGGGACAAAGGGCAGCCCTGTCTGGTCCCGTTGGTGATGTTAAAGGGGCTAGAAATAGCTCCATTGATTAAGACCCTAGCAGATGGGGAGCTGTAGAGTGCCTGTATTGCTCCCAGGATTGCTCCCTCGAATCCCATCTCTCTTAAGACTAAGAAGGCGTAACCCCAATGGATCCTGTCGAACGCCTTCTCCGCATCCAGAGTTAGGAGCAGAGAAGGCGTTCCGGTGATCTCCAATTCCTCCAGGGCTACCATTAGTCTTCGGGTGGCATCGGATGTTTGTCTCCCTTTAACAAAACCTGTTTGGTCACTATGGATGATATCAGGTATTATCTCTATTAGTCGGAGGGCTAGAATTTTTGCATAATATTTGGTATCATTATTTAATAGCGATATCGATCTGAAGTTAGCTGGGGAGGATATATCTAGAGATGAGCGAGCACCAAAATGCTCAGGTGCTCATTGCTCGAGTCGAACTTTCCGCGATGCTCGATGGTTTGTTTCGAGTAACAAACCCCATTGAAGTCAATGGGCAACTCGAGCATTTTTGTATATCGCCGATGCTCGCTGAGGTTTTCATTTGTGAAAATCTGGGAAATTCAAGAAAGTGATGGGAACGACACAGAAACGGATAGGGCAGGCGAGGGGCTACATGTTGGGCTGCATCTCAAGTTCACAGGTTCCACTATTAAGCCACAATAGCGGCAAAAGTGGGCCCCCCCCCAACAATTTTTACTTCTGAAAAACCCTCATTAGCAAGGCATACCTTAGCTAAGCACCACACTACCTCCAACAAAGCACAATCACTGCCTGCATGACACTCCGCTGCCACTTCTCCTGGGTTACATGCTGCCCAACCCCCCCGCACGACCCAGTGTCCACAGCGCACACCAAAGTGTCCCTGCGCAGCCTTCAGCTGCCCTCATGCCACACGCTGGCCTCATATTTTTATAAATAGTCAATGGCAGGTACAACTCCGCAATGGGAATTCCGTGTGCCCCCGACAGCATGGGTGGCTCCCTGGAACCCACCGGCGGTACAAAAACAAATCCCATTGCAGTGCCCAGCACAGCTGAGGTAACGTCACATTTAATGCAGGTGGGCTTCGGCCCACACTGCATGCCCCAGTCAGACTGGGGTTCTTTATAAGTAGACACATGCAGTTACAACTCTGTGTGGACCGACAGCATAGGTGGGACCCAGGAAGCCACCGGCGGTACATAAATAATTCCCATTGCATTGCCCAGCACAGTTGAGGTAACGTCAGATGAAATGCAGGTGGGCTTCGGCCCACACTGCATGCCCCAGTCTGACCGGGTTTTTTTTATAAATAGTCACAGGCAGGTACATCTCCGCAATGGGAATTCCGTGTGCACCCACAGCATGGGTGGCTCCCTGGAACCCACCGGCGGTACAAAAACAAATCCCATTGCAGTGCCCAGCACAGCTGAGGTAACGTCACATTAAATGCAGGTGGGCTTCGGCCCACACTGCATGCCCCAGTCAGACTGGGGTTTTTAAAACATAGACACAGGCAGGTACAACTCCCTAATGTGAAGTCCGTGTGGACCCAAAGCATGGGTGGCTCCCTGGAACCCACCGGCGGTACATAAACAAATCCCATTGCAGTGCCCTGGACAGCAGAGCTAACGTCAAATTAAATACAGGTGTGCTTCGGCCCACACTGCATGCCCCAGTCAGACTGGGGTTCTTTATAAGTAGACACAGGCAGGTACAACTCCGTGTGGACCGACAGCATGGGTGGGTCCCAGGAAGCCACCGGCGTTACATAAATAAATCCCATTGCATTGCCCAGCACAGCTGAGGTAACGTCAGATTAAATGCAGGTGGGCTTCGGCCCACACTGCATGCCCCCGTCTGACCGGGGTTTTTAATACATAGACACTGGCAGGTACAAATCACTAATGTGAAGTCCCTGTGAACCCACAGCATGGGTGGCTCCCTGGAACCCATCGGCGATACATAAATCTATCCCATTGCAGTGCCCTGCTCAGCAGAGCTAATGTCACATACAATACAGGTGGGCTTCGGTCCACAGTGCATGCCCCAGTCAGACTGGTAATATGTACCTTAATAGTAACCGCGTTGGTGGGAAATGGCCTCGCCACCATCATATCTTTGGGAAGCCTCCGTTTCCACACCACAGTGACATAGCATTAGCAGCGGTATAGTCAGAGCCCAAAATTAGTAACATTTCAGCGGTAGCATTAGGGACAGGCCCCAGTAACATATCACTAGCAGCAGTATAGGGGGAGCACAGTCTTAGTTTCATTTCAGTAGTAGTAGCAGTCAAGACAGGCCACAGTAACATTCCCGTTGCAGCAGTTTAGGGAGATAACAGTCTCTTTCACATTTCAGTAGTTGCAGTATAGACAAGGCCCCAGTTACATTTATGTAGCAAAAGTGTAGGCCAACCCCACAAACCTTGCTGTACCATGAGTGCAGGCGAAGCCCATAAAAATTACTAGGATTACACTGTAGGCGAGGGCCCAAAAAATTGGTGTACCAACAGTACTAATGTACCTCGGAAAAATTGCCCATGCCCAACCAAGAGGGCAGGTGAAACCCATTAATCGCTTTGGTTACTGTGGCTTAATTTGTAACTAGGCCTGGAGGCAGCCCAGTTAAAATAAAAATTGGTTCAGGTGCAAGTTTCAACGCTTTAATGAGAATTGAAACGTATAAACATTGTTTACAAAAATCATATGACTGAGCCTTGTGGGCCTAAGAAAAATTGCCCGTTCGGCGTGATTATGTGAGGTTTCAGGAGGAGGAGCGTGAGGAGGAGGATGAATATAATACACAGATTGATGAAGCTAAAAGGGTCCCCGTTTTTTGTGGTGATAGAGAACGATGCTTCCATCCGCGGGTGCAGCCTACGTATTGTTTAGGTACCGCTGCTGTCCGCTGGTGGAGAAGAGAAGTCTGGGGAAATCCAGGCTTTGTTCATCTTTATGAGTGTAAGCCTGTCGGCACTGGCAGTAGACAGGCGGCTACGCTTATCCGTGATGATTCCCCCAGCTGCACTAAACACCCTCTCTGACAAGACGCTAGCCGCAGCTGTGGACGGCGTAGAAGACTGGGTGGTCGATAGATTGCTGGATGCACTTTCTGCCATCCACGACAGGACGTGCTCACACCGCTCAGTTTCTAATAAAGGTCTACCGCGTGGACCCATTAATTGTGAGATGAATCTGGGGACCCCAGAAACTTGCCTCTCTCCTAATCCCGCAGCAGTCGGCTGCGATACACCTGGACCAGGAGCTCGGCCTGTGCCCACACCCTCACTTGGGCCTCCACGTCCTCGCCCACGTCCACGTCCTCTAGGCCTACCCCTACCCCTCAGCATGGTGTATTACGAGTAGAGCAGAAACAGAACACTGTAATTAAATGTGCCGCTTATTGGCCTGTGGTTGGAGGCTGATTTCGCTAACGGAATGCACAGCAGAGCCAGGAAACAATTATGCGCAAGCCTGTAGTGAGACCTAGGTGCGTATGACTGAGCTGCTGTAATTCACAGCGCAGAACCAGTTAAGTGGCCAAAGGCCAGTGGTAGGCCTTAAGTATTTTGCCTCAATTTTTTAAAATGGTGAGGTGAAAAACCAGAGACACCGCATGCAGCGGATATAATGTGTACTGTTTCCCTGTGGCGGGATGACGGCGGTCATGTAACGGGCGCAGCAGAGCCAGGAAACAATTATGCGCAAGCCTGCTGTAACGCTTAGCTGGGTATTAATTAGCAACTCCTACCCCCAGCAGACACCGCATGCAGCGTATATTATGTATCCTGTTTCCCTGTGGCGGGATGACGGCGGTCATGTCACAGGGGCAGCAGAGCCAGGAAAAAATTATGTGCAAGCCTTTAGTGAGACCTAGGTGCGAATGACTGAGCTGCTGCAATTCACAGCGCAGAACCAGTGAAGTGGACAAAGCCCAGTGGTAGGACTTACGTATTTTGCCTCATTTTTTAAAATGGTGAGGTGAAAAACCAGAGACACCGCATGCAGCGGATATAATGTGTACTGTTTCCCTGTGGCGGGATGACGGCGGTCATGTAACGGGCGCAGCAGAGCCAGGAAACAATTATGCGCAAGCCTGCTGTAACGCTTAGCTGGGTATTAATTAGCAACTACTACCCCCAACAGACACCGCATGCAGCGTATATTATGTATACTGTTTCCCTCTGGCGGGATGACGGCGGTCATGTAACGGGCACAGCAGAGCCAGGAAACAATTATGCGCAAGCCTGCTGTAACGCTTAGCTGGGTATTAATTAGCAACTACTACCCCCAGCAGACACGCAGTAGACTGAAGACGGTCACAGGCAGCCCAAAATATAGTATTTTTCCCCAATTTTTTTTGAAAAAGCCCACTGCCTATATAGCCAGTATACCTGTTTCCCTGTACCACTGTCCCTGCCTCACCAGTACTGCCCCTATACTGAGTAAAATGACCTCAGACTGAGGATGCTATGGTCTGCACGCCCGATATACAAAAAAAAAAAAAAAGTGCAACACTGCTAAAAGCAGCCTCAACAGTACTGCACACGGTCAGATGTGGCCATAAGAAGGACCGTTGGGGTTCTTGAAGACGAATATAACACCTAACACTCTCCCTATAGCAGCATCAGCAGCACTTTCCCTGATCTCTGTCAGAACGCATCTGTGGCGAGCCGAGGGGGGGCTGATTTTAATACTCGGGTGTCATCTGATCTCCCCAGCCACTCACTGCAGGGGGGTGGGATAGGGCTGGAACGTCACAGGAGGAAGTTGTAATGCCTTCCCTGTGCTTCTATTGGCCAGAAAAGCGCGCTAATTTCTCAGGGAAGGAAATGTAATGGAGTGGAGCACCGCGTGGTGCTCGTCTCGAGTAACGAGCATCTCGAACACCCTAATACTCGAACGAGTATCAAGCTCGGACGAGTACGCTGGCTCATCTCTAGATATACACTAGCGTTCAAAAGTTTGGGGTCACATTGAAATGTCCTTATTTTTGAAGGAAAAGCACTGTACTTTTCAATGAAGATAACTTTAAACTAGTCCTAACTTTAAACAAATGCACTCTATACATTGCTAATGTGGTAAATGACTATTCTAGCTGCAAATGCCTGTTTTTTTGTGCAATATCTACAAAGGTGAATAGAGGCCCATTTCCAGCAACTATCACTCCAGTGTTCTAATGGTACAATGTGTTTGCTCATTGGCTCAGAAGGCTAATTGATGATTAGAAAACCCTTGTGCAATCATGTTCACACATCTGAAAACAGTCTAGCTCGTTACAGAAGCTACAAAACTGACCTTCCTGTGAGCAGATTGAGTTTCTGGAGCATCACATTTGTGGGGTCAATTAAACGCTCAAAATGGCCAGAAAAAGAGAACTTTCATCTGAAACTCGACAGTCTATTCTTGTTCTTAGAAATGAAGGCTATTCCATGCGAGAAATTGCTAAGAAATTGAAGATTTCCTACAACGGTGTGTACTACTCCCTTCAGAGGACAGCACAAACAGGCTCTAACCAGAGTAGAAAAAGAAGTGGGAGGCCGCGTTGCACAACTAAGCAAGAAGATAAGCACATTAGAGTCTCTAGTTTGAGAAACAGACGCCTCACAGGTACCCAACTGGCATCTTCATTAAATAGTACCCGCAAAACACCAGTGTCAACATCTACAGTGAAGAGGTGGCTGCGGGATTTTGGGCTTCAGGGCAGAGTGGCAAAGAAAAAGCCATATCTGAGACTGGCCAATAAAAGAAAAAGATTAAGATGGGCAAAAGAACACAGACATTGGACGAAGGAAGACTGGAAAAAAGTGTTGTGGACGGATGAATCCAAGTTTGAGGTGTTTGGATCACAAAGAAGAACGTTTGTGAGACGCAGAACAAATGAAAAGATGCTGGAAGAATGCCTGACGCCATCTGTTAAGCATGGTGGAGGTAATGTGATGGTCTGGGGTTGCTTTGGTGCTGGTAAGGTGGGAGATTTGTACAGGGTAAAAGGGATTCTGAATAAGAAAGGCTATCACTCCATTTTGCAACGCCATGCCATACCCAGTGGACAGCGCTTGATTGGAACCAATTTCATCCTACAACAGGACAATGACCCTAAACACACCTCCAAATTGTGCAAGAACTATTTACAGCAGAAGCAGGCAGCTGGTATTCTATCGGTAATGGAGTGGCCAGCGCAGTCACCAGATCTGAACCCCATTGAGCTATTGTGGGAGCAGCTTGACCGTATGGTACGCCAGAAGTGCCCATCCAACCAATCCAACTTGTGGGAGATGCTTCTAGAAGCGTGGGGTGCAATTTCTCAAGCTTACCTCAACAAATTAACAGCTAGAATGTCAAAGGTGTGCAATGCTGTAATTGCTGCAAAAGGAGGATTCTTTGACGAAAGCAAAGTTTGATGTAAAAACAATGTTATTTCAAATACAAATCATTATTTCTAACCTTGTCAATGTCTTGACTCTATTTTCTATTCATTTCACAACGCATGGTGGTGAATAAGTGTGACTTTTCATGGAAAACACAAAATTGTTTGGGTGACCCCAAACTTTTGAACGGTAGTGTATCTTTATCTGGTTTGGGTATTGTGGCAATGTTTGCCTGTAAGATTTCAGTGGGGAGGTAACCTGTTATTATGGCCTGATTAAATGCGTTTGTTAATTGCGGAGCTAAGTAAGTCTTGAAGGTCTTAAAATATTCGTTGGTGAAACCATCTGGGCCTGGTGCCTTATCCCTTTTGGATTTGTTGATAACTTTTAACGTTTCTTGTAGCGATATTGGGTTGTTTAGTTTGTCTAGTTGGGATTTGTTTAATTTAGGTAATTGGATTTTAGATAATAATTTATTGATTTCTTCTGCTGAAGGCTGAGGAGTTGAGGGGTCTTTGTTTAAGTTGTACAAGGCCTCGTAAAAATCTCTAAAAGTTTCTGCTATCTCGGTTGGGTTAGATATTCCCTTTTGAGATCTCGGGTCGATTATGAAAGGAATTTTTGCCTTGTTTCTTTTTTGTTTTACTCTGTTTGCCATCATTCGGGTAAATTTGTTGTTGCTTATGTAGAATGATGCTTTTAGGTTTTTTTCGTGGTCCTCTATTAATATGTTGCGTATTTTTAATCTTAGTTCCATGAGTGTTTTGTGTAATATATCTGATGGCTTGTTCTGTATATCTTTTTCTATGTCTGCTAAGCGTGAGATGGTTTCCTTTAAGAGTTGATCTTTATTTCTTTTATATATTGAGCCTTGCTGTATCATTATCCCTCGGATCACAGCTTTATGCGCATTCCATAGATTAAATCGACATGTCCCTGGGGAGTCATTAATCTTGAAATATTCTATTATAGCATCTGCTATTTTCCTTTGATAATTTGGTTCTTTGATTAGAAAAGTGTTGTTTCTCCAACTTCCACATGGCGGAGTATTGGGACCTAGTTTTAGCTTTAGGGTAATGGAAGTGTGGTCCGACCATGTGGTTGTACCTATTTTTGCCTCATATGCTCTGTTTAACAGAGGGAAGTCCACCAGGAACATGTCGATTCTGGAAAAGGATCTATGTCAAGAAGAGTAGAACGTGTATTCTTTAGAGTTAGCATTTAAGCATCTGAATACATTAAATACGTCTGCACCGTGGATCCAGGTGGATAGGTTCGTATTTCTTCCTCTGCCGGAGGAGCTAGAGTCCATAGAGTCATCTATTATTGAATTGAAGTCTCCGCAGATGAGAAGGTTACCCTGTTGAACTTTTTTTTATCATTCTCCTAATTTTATTTAGGAAGCTGATTTGTTTCGAATTGGAAGCGTATAGGTTTACAAGTGTGGTTAGGATGCCTTCGATCTTGCATATTAGGATAATAAATCTTCCTTCAGTGTCTATTATTTGATCAATCAGAAGAAAGTCGACTGAGTCTTTGATAGCCATCATAACTCCTACTTTCTTTTCTTGGCGTTAGCTTGGAAAATCTTAGGGTAACTAGGGTGCGTTATTTTTGGTGCTTTGTCACGGACGAAGTGTGTCTCTTGGATGCATATTATGTCTGCTTTGGTGATGGTAGCTTCTTTCCACATGGATGATCTTTTATGTGGGGCATTAAGACCTCTAGCATTTAGGGATAATAAAGTTAACTCCATTTTTATTTTGAGGAGAAAGCTAGTATGGAGAGATGTCGCTATTGGTATTCTGCTCCAGTAGAAGTTGGGCGTCTTGGTGGAGTTCTGAAGATTGGAAGGTGATGTTTTGAAGTAGGATCCTGTTTTGAGAGGGGGAAAGTAGAACTAATGGGTTTAAAACAAATCCAGTGCTATTCAAACTCTGGGTATCCATATTTTTTGACAAAAAACAAGCCTTTTCGGGGTGCAGTGGCAGCCGCGACCCCTTTGTTGAAGGCCATAATTTGGGGGGTTTAAAGCTCAGCCTTTAAAAGATGTCACCCTTTAACTTGTCTTGAGGGTTTGTAAGTAGTTTAGGAGATTGACATAGTTCGTCTGCTAACGATGTGGGGATGTGCGTTTGTTATTTCTTTGGTCCTGTTTCTGGGTCCAGTCTCTAGCTACAGGGGAAGGAGCAGCTTCCCGTGGGACTGGGAGATACCATTTTCTTAGGAGATGGTAGGAATCTTCTTGTTTAGAGATAATGTGGGTTTTGCCATCTTTGTTTATGATAAGCTTTGTGGGAAATCCCCATCTATAGAGAGTTTTGTGTTCTCTTAGTATAGCCGTTGTCAGCGAGAATTTCCTTCTTGCTAGCATGGTCAGCTGTGAGAAATCTGAATAAAGTTTAATATCTTTGTATGGCTGAGGAAGATCTTTTTGTGCCCTCGAGAGTCTCATACTGTTGCGCAAGATGCATGCACGTCGTACATTTAGAAGCCCAAATCCTGGATCTAAATGGGCAACTGGCAACACTGAGAGCCATTGACATCATGGAAAGGAGTTTGGTGCTCACTGAGCAGGCACTCGCTGGGGTAGAGGCAGGGGCGGATGGTAGTACGGAAGAGCAGGGGGAGCAGGCAAGAAGCTGGGTGACAGGAAGAAGGTAGGATAGAGGGAAGAGAACCATGGAGGCTAGTCCTGAACTGGCACAACCCAACAAGTTTGCAAGATTGGCAGATGAGGGGGATGCCATTACAGAGCCAGCACCGCTGCAGCACGGCACGCCCTCTGAACGCCAGGGGGATGACTGCTCCAGTGAGAAGGGAACGGGGAGCGTAGAGCAGGCTAGACAGGTCCTAGTGGTGGGGGACTCAATTATTAGGGGGACAGAGAGGGCAATCTGCCATAAAGACCGGGATCGTCGAATGGTGTGTTGTCTTCCTGGCGCTCAAGTTCGACACATCGCGGATCGGATTGACAGATTACTGGGAGGGGCTGGCGAGAATCCAGCGGTCATGGTGCACGTTGGCACCAATGAACAAATTAGAGGTCAATGGAGGGCCCTCAAAAATGATTTCAGGGACCTAGGGTCCAAGCTTAGGGCGCGGTCCTTCAGGGTAGTTTTCTCAGAAATACTACCTGCACCTAAAGCCACACTAGAAAGGCAGCAGGATCTTAGGGAGGTAAACAAGTGGCTCCGGAGTTGGTGTAAGAAGGAGGGATTTGGGTTCCTGGAGAACTGGGCTGACTTTGTTGTCGGCTACAGGCTCTACTGTAGGGATGGGCTGCATCTCAATGGGGAGGGTGCAGCTGTGCTGGGGGAAAAAGATGGCTAGAAGGCTGGAGGATTGTTTAAACTAGGGACTGGGGGGGAGGGCAAAATAAGAAATAGTGGGGTAGCCAGCGTAGACAGAGACCTGGGTCAAAGAAATGGGAATGGGGGTCGAGAGGGGGGGGGGGGTTAGTACAGTTAGAAATGTGAGGTCAGCCATTAGTACGAATAGCAACAAAACGAATTTAAAAAACAAAAATAACGATATCAATTGTATGACCACAAATGCACGAAGTCTGATTGGTAAAGTGGGTGAGCTTGAAGCAAGAATGACTGATGAGAGTTATGATATAGTTGGAATAACGGAAACATGGCTTGATGATAAGTGTGATTGGGCGGCGAATTTACAGGGGTACAATCTCTTCAGAAGAGACCGAAGGAACCAGAAAGGGGGAGGGGTATGTTTGTACATCAAATCGAACTTAAATCTGAGACTACGGGAGGACATAGGGGTAGGAGAAGAACAGGTGGAATCTCTGGGTAGAAATACAGGGAAGAAAAAATAACTAAATCCTGATAGGGGTTTTCTATAGACCACCAAATGCAACAGAAGAAACTAAAAACTTACTATTAAGGCAGATAGAAGAAGTGTCAAACCGCAATGAAGTAATTATAATGGGGGACTTTAATTATCCAGATATAATATGGGAAAATGAGACCTGCAAATCGTACAGGGGTGATAAGTTCTTGAGAGTAATTAAAGATAATTATCTGAACCAACTGGTGCAGGAACCAACAAGAGGGACGGCCATTCTGGACCTAGTACTAACTAACAAACCGGACCGAATAAAGGGGGTACAGGTTGAGGGGCACTTGGGGAACAGTGACCACAATATAATCAACTTCCAGCTGTCATTCAATAAGAAGCCTTATCAGGGAGCGACAAACAAACTCAACTTTAGTAAAGCAAAATTTGATGAGCTTAGAACTACTATCGGTAACATTAAATGGGACAACATCCTCAAAAATGCCAGTATGGAGGACAAATGGGAGAAGTTCAAAAGGATCCTAATCACTTCATGTGAACAGTTCATTCCCTTTCAAAATAAAAGAATCTCAACTAAAAGGAAACTAATGTGGCTCGACAAGACGGTAAGAGGGTCAATAAACGAAAAAAAGAAAGCGTTCAAACTACTAAAGCAAGAAGGCAGCGAAGAAGCACTAAAATCGTACAGGGAAAAAAATAAAATGTGCAAAGATACGATCAAAATTGCCAAGGAGGAGGCAGAAAAACTGATCGCCAAAGAGAGCAAAAACAACCCAAAACTATTTTTCAACTATATTAACAGCAAAAGGATTTGCAGGGAGAACACTGGCCCTTTAACAAATAATGCAGGGGAAATCATTGAAGATGATGGAGGGAAGGCAAATGTACTAAATAGTTTCTTTTCAAGCATATTCCCAAACGAAAAGGAAATGCCACACGAGATACAGGGGAATAAAATAAACCCCTCGCAAAATATGTCATACCTAACGCAAGAGGAAGTGCTGAAAAGGTTAAAGAAGATTAAAATCGATAAATTGCCAGGCCCAGATGGAATACACCCAAGGATACTAAGGGAACTAAGTGATGAGTTAGCTAGGCCGCTATACCTAATATTTCTAGACACTATCAAGACCGGTGTTGTACCATTGGATTGGCGCATTGCCAACGTGGTTCCAATTTATAAAAAGGGGACCAAAAGTGAGCCTGGCAACTACAGGCCGGTAAGTCTCACTTCAGTAACGGGAAACATTTTTGAGGGGATTCTGAGAGACGCCATCGATGAGCACCTCAAGGAGAACAAGGGAATAACTCCTCACCAGCATGGATTCATGAAGGGTCGCTCATGTCAGACAAATCTGATCAGTTTCTACGATGAAGTAAGCTCTAAGCTGGACCTGGGAGAGTCTATGGATCTCGTATATCTGGACTTCTCTAAAGCCTTTGACACTGTGCCACATAATAGGCTAATATACAAAATGAGACAGCTTGGATTGGGTGAAAACGTGTGTAATTGGGTTAAAAATTGGCTCAATGATAGAAAGCAGAGGGTGGAAATAAATGGCTCATACTTTGATTGGGCCACAGTCACTAGTGGGGTGCCACAAGGTTCAGTATTGGGCCCCATTCTGTTCAATATATTTATCTACGACCTGATAGAGGGACTGCACAGCAAAATTTCAATATGTGCAGATGACACAAAATTATACAAAATAATTAATGCAATGGAGGACAATGTGCGGCTACAAACGGACCTGAATAAGCTGGGGGCTTGGGCAGAAAAATGGCAAATGAAGTTCAATGTTGATAAATGTAAGGTTATGCACATGGGCAGCAAGAATGGATGTTACCAATATTCACTTAATGGGGTACCGCTAGGGAAAAGTGATATGGAAAAAGACCTGGGGGTACTAGTGGACTATAGACTAAACTGGAGTAACCAATGCCAATCAGCTGCTGCAAAGCCAAATAAAGTTTTGGGATGCATTAAAAGAGGTATAGGGGCGAAGGATGAGAACATTATCCTTCCATTATATAAGGCACTTGTCAGGCCTCACATGGAATACTGAGTACAGTTCTGGTCAACGGTGCTCAGGAAAGATGCTACGGTATTGGAGGGGGTTCAAAGAAGGGCAACTAAACTAATACATGGACTGACGGGACTGGCATACCCAGAGAGGCTATCCAAATTGGGACTATTTACTCTAGAAAAAAGAAGGTTAAGAGGCGACCAAATAACCATGTATAAGTACATGAGGGGACGATACAAGGATCTCTCCCAGGATCTGTTTATACCCAGGACTGCAACGATAACAAAAGGGCATCCGCTACGTTTAGAGGAAAGCAGGTTTCATCACCAACATAGAAAGGGATTCTTTACTGTTAGAGCAGCTAGACTGTGGAACTCTCTGCCTGAGGACGTAGTGATCGCAAAATCCTTAGAGGAGTTTAAAAGGGGACTAGATGTCTTTCTGGAGAGGAAGGATATTATAAGCTATAAATCAAAGATTATTTGTTAATCCGGGTATACAGACAGGTAGGAACTATTAGGGGTTGATCCAGGGAACAGTCTGATTGCCATTAGGGAGTCGGGAAGGAATTTTTTCCCCAAAAGGGCTATTGGCTTGTGCTCTTGGGGTTTTTTGCCTTCCTCTGGATCAACAAAACAGGAGGCTAGACAGGCTGGACTAGATGGACATTGTCTTCATTCAGCTTTACGAACTATATTAGTTCATCCTTGATGTGGTAAAAATGTACTCTCGCAATGACATCTCTTGGAATGTTGTCTGGAATATTTTTAGGCTTAGGGAGCCTATGGATGCGATCGATAATTTGTTCCTGAGGTTTGGAGTTGGTGATGAGGGTTTTGATTAGGCCTTGGGCGAATTTATTAAGTTCATCTGGTCTTATTGATTCTGGGATCCCTCTCAGTTTTATGTTATTGCGGCTGTTGCGATCTTCTATATCTGCCATTTTATGTTTAAGCGCTTCTACTTCCTCTTCTAATTTGTAGTGTGCATCTACCAATTCATTATGAGAACTTGTAATTTCACCCATTTTGTTCTCTAGATGATCCACCCTGTCACCTAGGTTTGTTATTGCTGCGCTGACTCTTGTATTAATTTCTGTTAAGTCTCTTTTTAGAGAGCCTCTGACAGCTAGCACCATATCTCTTATGAAGAATTCTGATGCGGTTTTGTTAGTGCATTCTATATCAAGGATGGGATCTGTATTGTCTTGAGTTGCTTTATTAATTTGTATGATGGGGTCAGAGTTATGTTCCTCTAGTCTTTGTTTCCTCTTCTCAGGGCTATTGCTAGGGGAATCCACATACACTTCACCCAGCTCTTGTGTTTGATTATAAGATGGTGCTGAGACAGTAGGCTCCTCCTCCCTCTCCCATGCTGTGACTGTGGCCATCTTTCCTTTCCCCACTGTTTTCTTCCCTGTAGCTGCAGGCTCCTGGGGAGAGGAACGCTGTTGCTGGGCACTATGTGCTTGTGTAGGGAATGATGGACAGGAGGATGCTCGCTTACCTCCTCTGTTGAGCGCTGGGTCTCTCCTGCTTGTCGCCCTCGGCTCCCCTTCAGCGCGACTGCTGTCTCCTCCGTCCTCCATTTCCTGCTCTTCCTCCCCTCTGCGCGCTGAGAAAAGTCTGTGAGGCGCTTTGGTCCATTCTTAGTCTGCCTCCTCCGTGACATCTCCTGGTGCCTGCTGCACTCGGTTAGCTGTTTCAGCTGATCACTGACCTTCTATGTCGCTGGGAGTTGCTGAGGGTGAGTTTCTCTGTGCGGAGCTCAAAGGGTTTTGTCCGCCATCAGAGCTGTCCAGGCCACGCCCCCGTCTGTTTTTTTTTTTTTTAAGTGGGGTCCCAGAACTGGTCACAGTATTCCAGATTAGGTCTGACTAAGGTAGAGTAGAGTAGAATAATTATCTCACATGATCTAGACTCTATGCTTCTCTTAATACATCCCAGATTTGTGTTTGCCTTTTTGTCTTCTGGATCACATTGTTGACCCATGTTCAGTCTATGATATATTAATATACCAAAGTCTTTCACATGTGCTGCTGCTTAGCCCAATTCCTCCCATTCTGTATGTGCTTTTCTTCATTTTTGTTGCCCAGATGAAGGACTTTGCATTTCTCCTTGCTAAATACCATTCTGTTAGCTGCTGCCCACTGTGCAAGCTTTTCTAGATACCTTTGAATACTCTCTCTTCCTTAGTGTTAGCTATTACTTCTAGCTGTGTCTCATCGGCAAATTTGATCACTTTCCTATCACTTCCCTCCTCCAGATCATTTATAAAAATGTTGAACACTGGGCCTAGGACAGAGCCATGTGGTCCCCCACTTGATACATTCTTCCACTTGGATGTGCAGCCATTTATGACCACTATTTGAGTTCAATCTCTCAGCCAGTTGTGAATCCACCCAACTGTTGCCTTGTCATTCCCATATTTGGTCATTTTTTAAATAAGTATGGTATTCAACACTTTGTCAAATGCCTTACTAAAGTCAAGATATTCTATATCCACTGCAGTTCCCTTATCAACCCAGTTGGTGATTCTGTCATAGAAGGAAATTAGATTTGTCTGGCATGACTTGTTTGCTACAAACCCATGCTGGCTATTGTTAATTACTCCATTTTCAACCAAGTACTTGCATACATACTGTGTAATAATTTGTTCAAAGATCTTTTCCGGTATTGAAGTCAGGCTCACAGGCCTGTAGTTTCCATGATCTACCTTCTTCCCCTTTTTAAATATATAATTAAAGACGCAGTGCTCCAATGGAAAGAGTAGAAATAGAGATATAATTAATATATAAGGTATTTAGAAATCACCCTGACATAACCGGACTGCCATTAAGGTAGATCCCAGTTCATCATCCAATCCAAGTAGGCACTGTAAGGAGCCAAACGGCTGGGAATGGCAATAGTACAGCAGGGTACTCTTAATAGAGATCCACCTGTTTAAACAGCATCCCATTGGGAGAGCATCATGAGCTAACTCTGGACATATATATGCCAGGTGGGCGCTTTTCTTCTCGAGATTCAATTTTACAGTCATGTACCTGCCGGGAGATAAAAGTGTGAAAGCTGACGCCCTCTCCCGCTGTTTCGGGTCTCCGGAGGTTAAGGACTATTCTCCGGAAGGCATCCTCCCGCCCATTGTCGTGGTGGCAGCCCTGACACGGAACCTTCCGGCTCAGCTTCAGAAATATCAACAAGAAGCCCTGGAGGGGGTTCTGACAGGGAAGTTATTTGTACCTATGTCTTTGCGGTTGTTGGTCTCATTCCTCCGTTTTTGCAGGGCATCCGGGGGTCCAGGGGACTCTTGAACTATGTTCCCAATTCTACTGGTGGCCCAGCATGGACCTGGTTCGTAATACTGATAAAAACACAACTAGCTTTTCCTTAAAAATCCCTATTGAAACCTTAGAATTTTTTATTCCCAACCTAAATTTGAAGCTCTGGCTTAAACTGGGCCTAAGATATATACCAGACCTTTTCTCATTGACCGGACTTCTTTTTTTTCGGACCCTGACAACTAGATTTGATCTTACAAACTCAGATATCTACAAATATATTCAAATATCCTCCTTTTTGCATTGTTATCATCTGGATGATCTCAAGGTCCCAGTGATAATCCACTCATTCCCCATGCTAAAATATACACTTGGCTATTTTATGACCTTTTTTCAGACAATTTGAGACCATCGGGGAAATGTCACCTCATAAATTGGGGTAGGGACATTGGGCAAAATATATCCACTGACCAATAGCTTAGGGCCTTCAGGTGGGCTGGGAAATCTTCACATGGAGCTAACTTGATTAAAACCCATTTTAAAAATTCTAAGCCGCTGGTACTATACACCCTCCGTGATGGCTAGAAGGGGCTTGATCGATAGCGACAGATGCTGTAGAAACTGTAAAAGACAAGGCTCCCTTCTTCATGTTTTTTGGTCGAGTCCCCTCCTGGTCCCCTGCTGGAGGGATGTTTATAATCTTGTTCATAGGGTCTCGGACTTCAACCTCCCTTTCACCCCTGATGTAGCCTTACTATTTCTGACCACGGAAAAAATCCACCCTCCCTTGAAGCTATTGATAGGCTATATATTACTGATGGCCAAGACCCAGATAGCCAGAAAATGGAAAACCAAAATAATCCCACCCATACAAGAACTCACCTGCCTAGTGTCGGAACATAGTTTATATGAAAAGATTCTAGCCCTCAGAAACAATGGTTTATTGAGATACGACAAGATGCGGAAACCTTGGACTACTCTATTTCCTTGTTAATTCAGAAATCTATAGTTTTTAAGGTTCTCTGTTTTTTCAAATTTAATGGCCTATCCTTCTTGATTTCCCTCCTCACCCCCACCCCCTCTCTCTTTTCCTTACCCCCATCTACCTATCCAAATCTCTGATGATTATATTGATCATTTTCTTTTCTTGCATATATTTATATGCTGGGTGATATTCTCTAAACATGCTAGATTTCTATGTCTAGAATAAGAACTATATGTTCATGATGTTAAGAAACTCTTTTATACAAACTATACGTATCTTTGCTCTGTAACATACCCCTGCATAAATCAATAAAAAATTATTGTTTAAAAAAAAAAAAAAAAAAGTGTCCTTGGCCACAGGCAGAGTAAGATGCCGCTGCGGTGAAGTCGTCTCCTTCCTCTCCAAGCCCTGTAGATGTCACTATCTGTATTTACAGCAAAATCTAAAGGTTTAAATCGCCTAGATCGGAGCTAAGCACTATTCTGGTATATGCAGTGAAATTGCAGCCATCATATACAGCCACGATCCCGCTTCGGTTACTGGGGGCGGAGCTTCTGGGCCCCTCAGTACCCAGCATTATACATGTGTGGCAAAATACAGGAACTACTGACCTGCTACATCATACATGTACGCTGCACATTAGGAAGGGGTTTAAAAACACTAAAATCCTAAGTTGGAAAGAAGACATAATTAAAATTATCAACCAAAATAAATACATTGCAGCCAATCCAAAAATAAGCTGTAAGCAGTTGCAAAAGATGATCACGTTTCGCGCACACAAAAACCCACTGCAAATATGCTCTATTTTGGGTGTGGCACGCTCATCTAGAAGCAATTCCATCTCGCCAGATGGGAGAGATGTTCATCTGCATCCTGTCTTACAACAAGTCTCAAGTATGTGAGCAAACCCATAGGCATATTTTTCATGTGCATTTTAGTGGTGCAAAAAAACCCCCCAAAAAACGCAGCTTTTCTATATTTTGCATATTTTCACACCAAAAGTCTCCATAGAAGTCAAAGGAGATGCACAAATGCATGTGCAACACACTAGGAGAGGCATGAAACACTGTGAAATTGCTCAGAAAAAGAAAACACCTTGAACTCATTAGACCAATTAGGTATTTTAATGACTGCGAGCATTGTTGTTTTTTTTGCGTGCACAAGTGTACATGCCTTGCATGTGGAAAAAAAAAGCAAAATGTACACTGATGCACGTGCAAAAAAGCATTCTGTTGCAGGATTTCTTGCAGAATTTCCGCCCCTGGACGCCTACATAGGATTGCATTGCAAAACGCAATCCTATGCAGACGGCTGCGATTTGTCCGCGTAAAAATACACGCGGAAAACAAATCGCGGCATGCTCTATTTCTGTGCAGGTCTCGCAGAGGCCCGCACAGAAAGGTCTCTCCCAATGCCCCGGCTACGCTCCGCACATGCGCCGGCTGGCCAGCAGCCGGCACATCAGAGAGCCGGAGCCGTTGGAGAGGTGAGCGACGCACTGGTCCCTGCAGGGACTCGGGTCGGGTCCCGCTGCGAGAGTTCTCGCAGTGGGATCCGACCCTGCTGTCTGCAGGTGGCCATGCACGGTGCTCATGCACACACAAATATGCTTACGCTTGTGTGAAGCTGGATTATCGGCTGTAAATGTTGCAGAATTTTCAGAGCGGCTTTGGCTGCGGATTTTCTGCAGCATTTAGATGGCTTTCAAACTGGACGGATTTGCAGCTGAATTTCCATTCTGACCCTCCGCACGGACATTCCACGGCATTTACAGCAGCAGGAAAGTGGATGAGATTCTGAAAATCTCATCCACAAGCTGCCGAAATAACTGCGCAAAACCACTTCCGCAGCTTGTCAATTTTATCACTGTTTCCACTGTGGGATCCACTTCTCCTCAATGAGGTGGTGAAGCCCGCACAGCAATATGGGATAAAGCCGCTTCACAAACATGCACCAAATGGGGTGAGTTTGTTTCCGTGGCTGATCTGCAGCGAAACGCCTGCTGTGGACATTCTGCTGCGAATCACCCCCGTGTGACCCGGCCTCACAGTACAACCCATGTGGAAGACATTTTTAAAATCTCCTTCACATGGAGCGGAGAATTTATGCATCTCTTCTGCAGCATTTTTGAAAAACATTGTGGATTGTAAACCTTCCGCATGTCTGTTTATGTTGTAGATTTCAACCCTTGAAATATAAGAGTTACAACGCACGGCGGATCCGAAAGAAAGACCACTACAAAAACTGCACCATGAGTGTACGTGTAATTACACTGTGTTTCTGCAAAATGGGAGTTGCGTATTTACACGCGTGCACGTTTTAACTGTACTTTTTGAATGTGCAAATATGCACGTAAATTCTCTTGTGTGAATCCGGCCTTAGCTGCAGATTTGCCGACTGCGGATTTTTGACATATTTGCTTTTCTGCTGTGGAATCCCGCAGTGAATCCACTATATGTGAGACCCCCTTACAGCGGACCAATTATAAGATAGAACAAGAAGGGGCACATGTTCTGTCGCTCACATTGATATTCCAGTTTAGTGAAGGTCTTGTTGAAGATCAGAACTGCTGGAGCTGGGGACCAAAAGAGGCAGGCATGACAGGTTAACAGGGAGGGAAGGGGCTAGTAGGTGAGGGGAATGCTGGTAGGAGAAAGGGGGTGAGTGTAGGAAAGAGTAACAGCGCAAAGGAGGGGGGAGAAGTTACAGGGAACACGAGGAGGAGAAGCAGGAAGAGAAAGAGGAGCTGATGAAGAGTCCAACCCACCTGCCCAAGGAAAGAAGGGGTGGGGGGGGGGGTGATTGCTAGTGAGATTCGTCATGGAGGTGTCCTTGGAGTCAGCAGAAATGGGTAGAGGGGGGGAAACGGGCTGGATAATTATCTTCCCCCTTTAATTGTTTAATACGAGGACTGTCACATCTGGGCTTTGCAGGGCGGTGCCTTGCAAAGATGGTGGGAGTGGTTAGCCAGGTTATGGCTAGCCGGCCTCGGGAGGTGACGACTAGAGGCTAAGTGGTGAGTGGTGGACCCCTGAGTCTGTCGGCTTGCAGCTGGAGGCAAGGGTAGGGAAATAGTGTTGCCTGTGTCAGTTAATATGTGACAGGTGATAGGTACAACTATTTCCCGTTTTGGTGGTGAGGCGACAGTAGTTGGCGGGGCTCCAAGGATCTCTCCCCAGGTTTTTTCTACGGGGTAAAAAATGTTATTCATGTTTAATGTTATGTTTGGTAATAAATATGGCTGCTTTGGCCACATTGAATCCAAAGTACGGTGTCTGTGGTTATTTAAGGTAAAATGGGGGTAGAGGGAGTATGTCACAGTAAAGACGACTCCGTTACACCTGGGTCAAGAATATCAAAACGAAAATCTGTCTCCATCGTCTCTTCTTGTCCCCTGATATCCTGAGTAAGGGCTTCTACAGACGAGCGTAAGAGCAAAGCCGCTCGCTCCTGCACAATGTACTTGTGTAGTGAAGAGTCTCTTTGTGTCCATGCCTGCACAAGCACTGCGCAGATTTGTGCAGGCATCACTCATTCACATAGGCGGAGGAATCTCCCTCGCCCTGATATAAAAGGCTAATGAGGCTAATGAAGTGCCTGTGTTTGCAGGTATGCACAGTGTTTTACGCATATCTGAGTGTAAGTATGTGCACATTTGCGCACTACCACAGGCTCCTATGGGGACCTTTCGAGCACAAATGGGCACCAATACGGAGCAAGTCATGTTGTTTTGCATGCACAAAATGCATTTGCAAAAAAGGAACCATGAGAATGAGCCCATTGATATCATCTATTTGCTGTATATTGCATGTGCAAAAACTTCCTACACAAGTATGCACGTGTGCGGCCGCCCTAGCAACATATTCTCACACAAATTCTGCCCCTGTACAACACGGACAGAACTCACACGGAAAATGAACCCATTCCTTTGACTGAGCTCATTCACATGAGCATTTTTTTCCTCAGACTAAGGGCTCAAACCCACTGGCGTTTTTATTTCTTGCGCTGCGAGAGTGAGTGAAAACACTTACCTCGCAGTGCAAGAAAAACTCTGTGATATCGCCGGTGCTTTCATTGTGGCCAGCAGCGATAGCCCCATTGAAAACATAAGGAGAATATCGCGGACTTCTGCCACCGCTGTGACAGCTGTGGCAGGAGTTTTCTTCATCCCCGCAGGGAAACCAAATCATTTGTTTCATAATCATCGCTATTGCATCGCAGGGGAAAAAAATTGCAAGTGGGTGTCCACCCTAAGGGCGCATTCAGACGACCCTATATTGGCCGGGTATTCACACCGGCCGATATACGGCATCTCTCTCTGCAGGGGGAGGAGTATGGAAGAGTCGGGAGCAGTGCTCTGATCTCCCGCCCCCTCTCCACCCCTCTGCACTATTTTCAATGAGGAGAGGTGGGGCGGGGTGGAGCTAATTCACAGAACTTAGCCCCACCTCCGTACCGCCTCCTCTCATTGCAAATAGTGCAGAGGGGCGGAGAGGAGGCAGAGAGGGGGCGGTAGCTCAGAGCACTGCTCCTGGCTCTTCCAGCCTCCTCCCCCTGCAGAGAGAGACGCCATATATCGGCCGGCATGAATACCTGGCCGATATACAGTCGTCTGAATGCGCCCTAAGGGTGGACACCCACTTGCGTTTTTCTCTTGCGTTTTTTTCACATGTTTTTTTTATGCAATTGTCAATAGGACTTTCTAATGGTAAAAACGCATTGCAAGTTTGGGCTTTGCGACTTTTGTGCGATGCGTTTTTAACATTAGAAAGTCCCATTGACAATTGCGTGAAAAAAAATGCAGTGACATCGCATGAAAAAAAATGTGCAAGAAAAATGCAAGTGGGTGTCCACCCTAAGAGCCACAATTGGAAAATCGCTGCTGCTCCTATTTATGTGTGAATCTCGCTAGACACTGGGCATGTAATGTTTGGTTTCCGGCACCTCGCACAGCATACAGACGGAGTGTCCATGTGTTGTGTGATGTGATCTGCATCCAAGACTCTCGGGCACAACCTTCTGTAGCCATCTAAATACAACCTAACAGAATGGGTTTTGTATGTGGAGTTTTGGATTATGAGGACGTCCTACTAACTAACTGACTGAGAACAGTCTGTACAAAATGATCTTAGTTTTCTTCTGTGTTTTGCAGATCAGCTATGGAGCCTCTGACCCCTCATTATCTGATAGACTCCTCTATCCTCATGTTTTCAGAATGGTCCAAAATTACCACATCCACAATATGGCGATCGCCGAACTGTTGGAGCACTTTGGCTGGACCTGGGTTGGGATTATAGTATCGGATAATGAAACTGGAGAGAATGAGCTGCAGATACTAACAAAGTACATGAGGGAGTGCGGGATCTGTGCCGCCTTCACCGAAAAACTAAGAGAGGAAAATTATAATAGGATTGTACAAGCTCTAAAGAATCCACAAGTCCCCATCATTATAATGTGCGGGCCCTTCTCTGTTCATATGGCTCGCTTAATACAAGAGTACGAATTTATATTTTCAGACCACAGCTTCATCCTTTCACCATCCTGGATCTCTACTGCTCCTAAAGGGTTAAATGAAGGGCATTTGATTTATAATGGAAGTCTCACAGTGAAGTTTTCTTCACCTTTTCCAGGTCTGGAGAATTTTGTAAAAATATTCTGGAATTATGCTGATCTGCACATAAACCCGTCTTACTGGAAATTGATAGATGATCTAGACAAGAGAGATGATTTAGATTTGTTCATATCATACTATGACATCAATAAAGAGTCCTACTATACTCTGAACAATACTGCAGATAATCTGAGGGAAGTCCTCTCATCGGGGGTCGTCCCAAGACTCTATTCTGCAGTAGAAGTTCTGGCAAAAGCTCTACATGAAATGTTCTTATTTATAAAAGATGAATATGGAGAAAACTCAATAACTGGATTTTTACACTACAGACGGAAGTTACAGCGCTACATACAAATGATGGAGTCCTCACCGGATCCAATGAGACCTTCATATTACTTTAATGAGCAGGGAGAGGCCATACGTCCATATACGATTATAAACTTGTTACATACAAAAGACGGCTTACATGAGGTTGAAGTAGGAAATTATACTCCGTGGGCCATCAGTGGGGAAAAGCTTCACATAAATCGGCAGTCTATAACATGGAAACACACAAAGGGGGTGAGAAGAGTTATATTATGTAGGTGATTATGTAAATCTTGTCCGCTCTATAACATCATCATATAGTTTACATCCTCTTATCATACATGTGTTTTATCTTTATAGTAAAGGTTCTTGTCTTTTCCTACAGATCCCAGTATCCCGCTGCTCCGACCAATGTTCACCTGGAAGCAGGAAAAAGACAAGAGAAACAATCCATGCCTGCTGCTATGACTGCGTCCCGTGTGCAGAAGGGGAGATATCCAATATAACCGGTATATGGTAGTATGAGCAGTAGGTGATGATGACAGTGATGTACCAAAGGGATGTACATATGAAAGAAAAAATAAGTGAACCCTTTGGAATTACCTGGATTTCTGCAATCATTAATAATAAAGTGTGTCAGCTCCATCACAGTTAGAGACAAACAATCAAACTAAACTAAGATGTTCTACGATTCGTATATTGCAGTAGTGGCAAACCTATTACACGCGGCCAATGGTGGCACGCAGAGCCCTCCCTACTGGCACGCGTCACTATCGGCCACTCACCACTTGTGATTACCGGCAGGGGTTGGCATTCACTCAGTCTCGCTGCTAGAAGTGCCTATCCTGGCGCACAGTGTGACGCCAGTGTGCAGCCAGGATCCTCCTCCCCCAGCGTCTTCACGCGGGGAAGGGAGGGGGGACATATTAACTTTTTCCACAACACTTCTGCCCTATTCAGCGATTCCAGCAACCTGATTGGTTGTTTGGTGAATCAGCCAACTCAAACAACCAATCAGGTTGCTGGAATTGCTGAATAGGGCAGTAGTGTTATGGAAAAAGTTAATATGTGCGCAGACCCTGGGAGCTGTGATGACAGAGGCTGAGGCACAGGAGGAGAGCACACCACAACTGTGAGTGTGGGAGGAGGTGGGGTTATCACTATTTTGGCTCATGCGGCCATGGGATATCGCTATTACAGCTGGGGCGGCCGTGGGATGTCATTATTACCACTGGGACGGCCTTGGAATGTCACATTACCGCTTGGGCTGCCGTCGGATGTCACTGTCACCACTGGGGCCACTGTGGGATGTTACTGTTACACGGGGGGCCGCCATGGGATGTCACTATTACACGGGATGTGACTGTTACCCGTTGGGCCACCATGGGATGTCACTATTACACGGGGGGCCGCTGTGGGATGTCACTATTACTGCTGGGGCAGCCGTGGGATGTCAATATTATCACTGGGGCCGCCGTGGGATGTCACTATTACTACAGGGGGCCGCTGTCATATGTCACCATTACTACTGGGGGCCGCCGTGGGATGTCACTATTACCACTGGGGGTCGCCGTGGGATGTCACTATTACCACTGGGGGCCATCGCGGGATGTCACTATTACCGCTGGGACTGCCGTGGGATGTCACTATTACCACTGGGGCCGCCGTGGGATGTCACTGTTACACGAGGGGCCGCCATGGCATGTCACTATTACACGAGGGGCCGCCGTGGGATGTTACTATTAAAGCTGGAGCCACAGTGGGATGTCACTATTACCGCTGAGGCTGCCATGCGATGTCACTATTACCGCTGGGGCTGCCGTAGGATGTCACTGTTACCGCTGGGGCCGCCGTGGGAATTGCTGTTACTGCTGGGGCCACCGTGGGATGTCACTATTACCGCTGGAGCCACCGTGGGATGTCACTATTACCGCTCTGTCCACCGTGGGATGTCACTATTACACTGGGGCCGCCATGGGATGTCACTGTTATTCAGGGGGCCGCCGTGGGATGTCACTATTACTGCTGGGGCTGCCGTGGGATGTCACTGTTACCGCTGGGGCCGCCATGGGATGTCACTATTACAAGGGGGGCCAGCGTGGGATGTCACTATTACCACTTGCGCTGCCGTGGGATGTCACTATTACCGCTGGGGCCGCCGTGGGATGTCACTATTACACTGGGGCCGCCGTGGGATGTCACTATTATTCAGGGGGCCGCCGAGGGATGTCACTATTACTGCTGAGGCCGCCGTGCGATGTCACTATTACTGCTGAGGCCCCGTGGGATGTCACTATTACCGCTGGGGCTGCCGTGGGATGTCACTATTACCACTGGGGCCGCTGTGGGATGTCACTGTTACCACTGGGGCTGCCGTGGGATGTCACTGTTACCGCTGGGTCCGCTGTGGGATGTCACTATTACCGCTGGGGCCGCGTGGGATGTCACTGTTACATGAGGGGCCGCCATGGGATGTCACTATTACCAGTGGGGCCGCCATGCGATGTCATTGTAACCGCTGGGTTCGCCGTGGGATGTCACTATTACATAAGGGGCTGCCATGGGATATCACTATTACCGCTGGCGCCGCTGCGGGATGTCACTATTACCGCTGAGGCCGCCATCGGATGTCACTATTACACGCTGTGGGATGTCACTATTACTGCTGGGGCAGCCGTGGGATGTCAATATTATCACTGGGGCCGCCGTGGGATGTCACTATTACTACAGGGGGCCGCTGTCATATGTCACCATTACTACTGGGGGCCGCCGTGGGATGTCACTATTACCACTGGGGGTCGCCGTGGGATGTCACTATTAGCACTGGGGGCCATCGCGGGATGTCACTATTACCGCTGGGACTGCCGTGGGATGTCACTATTACCACTGGGGCCGCCGTGGGATGTCACTGTTACACGAGGGGCCGCCATGGCATGTCACTATTACACGAGGGGCCGCCGTGGGATGTTACTATTAAAGCTGGAGCCACAGTGGGATGTCACTATTACCGCTGAGGCTGCCATGCGATGTCACTATTACCGCTGGGGCTGCCGTAGGATGTCACTGTTACCGCTGGGGCCGCCGTGGGAATTGCTGTTACTGCTGGGGCCACCGTGGGATGTCACTATTACCGCTGGAGCCACCGTGGGATGTCACTATTACCGCTCTGTCCACCGTGGGATGTCACTATTACACTGGGGCCGCCATGGGATGTCACTGTTATTCAGGGGGCCGCCGTGGGATGTCACTATTACTGCTGGGGCTGCCGTGGGATGTCACTGTTACCGCTGGGGCCGCCATGGGATGTCACTATTACAAGGGGGGCCAGCGTGGGATGTCACTATTACCACTTGCGCTGCCGTGGGATGTCACTATTACCGCTGGGGCCGCCGTGGGATGTCACTATTACACTGGGGCCGCCGTGGGATGTCACTATTATTCAGGGGGCCGCCGAGGGATGTCACTATTACTGCTGAGGCCGCCGTGCGATGTCACTATTACTGCTGAGGCCCCGTGGGATGTCACTATTACCGCTGGGGCTGCCGTGGGATGTCACTATTACCACTGGGGCCGCTGTGGGATGTCACTGTTACCACTGGGGCTGCCGTGGGATGTCACTGTTACCGCTGGGTCCGCTGTGGGATGTCACTATTACCGCTGGGGCCGCGTGGGATGTCACTGTTACATGAGGGGCCGCCATGGGATGTCACTATTACCAGTGGGGCCGCCATGCGATGTCATTGTAACCGCTGGGTTCGCCGTGGGATGTCACTATTACATAAGGGGCTGCCATGGGATATCACTATTACCGCTGGCGCCGCTGCGGGATGTCACTATTACCGCTGAGGCCGCCATCGGATGTCACTATTACACGGGGGCCGCCATCGGATGTCACTATACACGGGGGCCGCCATGGGATGTCACTGTTACACAGAGGGGTTGGGGGGTGCCGTGGGATATCACTATTACCGCTGGGGCCACTGTGGGATGTCACTATTAATGCTGGGGCCGCTGTAGGATGTCACTATTACCGCTGTGGCCACCGTGGGATATCCCTATCACCACTGGGGCCACCGTGGGATGTCACTGTTACCGTTGTGGCCGCCGTGGGATGTCACTATTACCGCTGGGGCCGCTGTGGGATGTCACTGTTACCACTGGGGCCGCCATGCGACATCGCTATCACCGCTGGAGCCGCCGTGGGATGTCACTGTTACACAGGGGGCCGCCGTGGGAGGTCACTGTTACACAGGGGGCCGCGGAAGGATGTCACTGTTACACGGGGGGCCGCCGTGGGATGTCACTGTTACACGGGGGGCTGCGGTGGGATGTCAGTATTACCGCTGGGGCCGCCGTGGGATGTCACTATACCACTGGGGTCATCGTCAGATGTCACTATTATCGCTAGGGCCGCCGTGGTATCTCACTTTTACCGCTTAGGCCGTCGTGGGATATCACTGTTACAGTGGGGCTGCCGTGGGATGTCACTGTTACTGCTGGGGCCGCCGTGGGATGTCACTGTTACCGCTGGGGCCGCCGTGGGATGTCACTATTATTCTGGGGGCCACTGTGAGATGGCAGGGCTATTTTAAAATAGAACGTGCACAGATTTTGACTGCTTTTTGGATGCGGAAATGCTGCAGAATTTTTCAGAGAAATTCCCGCTGAGGACATTTTGCAGCATTTCCCAATCCAGAAAGCAGTTTAAATCTGCACCCTGTCTATTTTGAAGCGGCCCTGTTCTTTTTAGAATGATGGGGGTAAAATCATACGTCGTGATAAGCCCCGCCCGCTGACGTGTTGGCACTTTGCGATAAATAAGTGGGTTTTAGGTTGCAGTTTGGGCACTCAGTCTCTAAAAGGTTCGCCATCACTAATATATTGTATTGAACACATGAAATAATCATCCAGAATATATGGAGAAAAAGTATGTGAACCAACAAATTTAAATCAAACCTGTCAGCACCCTACAACACCATAAAGTAAGTCCTGCTCCTGTTGGGAAGGTGACAGGGAGCTGGGTGATGTATTTTTAAACTCACCTGCTCCCGGGTTCCTGCGTTGCTCGCCACTGAAGTCACACAGTGACCTGAAATCTCTTTTCAGACTGCCATGTGTGCGCTCTCCTATAGATGTCTATGAGAGCGCACGGACAGCAATCCGAAGAGAGTCAGATTTCTGTGTACCGCATGGACGTCAGTGGCAGAAACCAGGCAGTGGGTGTGTATAACAATACTTCAACCGGCTCCCTGTCACATTCCCTAACAGCACCATAACTTAGTACATGGTCTTGTAGGGAGGTGACAGGTTCCCTTTAATAACATATAGATCCTCCTATAGCAGCAATCACCGCTAAACATATCCCGGAGCCACTAATAAGATTTGCACATCACTGAGCTGGAACTTTGGATCATTCCATACTGTAAATGTATTTCAATTCATTACTATTTCTGAGATGTCTGGCATGCACAGCTCTCTCCAGGTGATGCCGCATTATCTACAAGGGGTTAACATCATGACTCAGACTTGGCAATTCCATAACATAAATCTTATTAATTAGCATTCTTAAGGTGTTTTACTTGTGTCCTTTATTTCATGGTCTTGTTACATCACCCAGCATCTCTTCAGCTGTAGGTCATGGGTGGCGATCCTTATATGCTCCTGTAAGATGTTCTGATCTGCCCTAGAATTCATTGTTCCCTTAATGATTACAAGGTCTCCATTCCCTGAGGAGCAGAGCAGCCACAAACCATGATGCTGCCTCCACCGGGCTTTGGGTAAGGCTTTGGTGTTGGTTTCCCTCAAACAACGTTGGGAAAAGAACATTTTCCTAGAAGCATTGTGAAGCATCCAGGTGGTCTCAGGCAAACTTGAGACCTACTGCAATGTTCTTTTGGACAGCAGTGGCTTCCTTCGTGGTATCCTTCCACGAACACCATTCTTCCTCAGTGTGCCTCTAACACATGGCACATAGACAGGGGTTACTGAAGCTTGAAGATCCTCCTGTAGGTATTTATAATCTTTATTTATATAGCACCAGCATATTTCACAGCACATTACAAGTTGTTTCTCACCTCTTTCAAGATTGCCTGATGCACTTTTAGAGTCATCATAACAGGACGCTCACTCCTAGGTGGAGCGCCAACAACTTTTGATTTTTCTCCAGTTAAAGAAATTTAAAACCAGGTAAATCAAAATAGCTTTGGCTTCAACTTCTCTTAAAGAAAACAGAAACCACCTTTTGATCTTGTTGAGTCTAAACTGGGTCATCCTCTTTCCTTGTATTATTGACCTAAATTAATTTAGACATCTGGTACATCACAAACAAAGTGATAAAGCAAAGATTTGATAACAATTTGGCCAAAATATAATTTTCTCATGTATAGTTCTTGGGAAATTACAAACTTGGCATATTATAATACCATCGCTAAATGTCATAGATTGTTAAAAGTTCAATCTTGGACATACTACTGCTGCTATTTCCCATATGCTAAGGGGATGATAAGTAAGGACAGCATCCTCCTGTTTACATCTCCCAACTTTAGCAGCATAGGACTCAATCAGACACTAGAGGACAGGTTCATAGAATCATATTACGGTAGAGTTTGAAAAGGGCCTTCAGGGTCATGGGGTCCAACCCCCTGCTCAGTGCAGGATTCACTAAATCCTCCCGGACAGATATTTGTCCAGCCTTTCTGTGAACACTTACATTGAAGGAGAACTCACCGCCTCCCGTGGTAACCTGTTCCACTCATTGATCACCCTCACTGTCAGAAAGTTTTTCCAATATATAATCTGTGTCTCCTCCCTTACAGTTTGATCCCCTTGCTTCTAGTCTTTCCTTGTGCAGATGAGAATAGGGCTGATCCCTCTGCAGTGCGACAACCCTTCAGATATTTGTAGACAGCTATTAAGTCTCCTCTCAGCCCTTTTTTTTGCAAGCTAAACATACCTAGATCCTTTAAACGTTCCTCATAGGACATGATTTGCAGACTGTTCACTGTTCATATATTTCATACTATCTATTTTGGTAGGTTCTCTACAGTGACTAGTTCCCCTAGAAGAACCGATTTGTCTCTCCTCATAGGACAAAATTTGCAGACCGCTCATCATCTTGGTAACTCTTCTCTGAACTTGCTCCAGTTTGTCTGTTTTTTTTAAGGTGAGGTGCCCAGAACTAGACAAAGTATTCCAGATGAGGTCTGACTAAGGAAGAGTAAAGGGGAATAATTAACTCATGTGATCTAGATCCTAGAATTGTGTTTCCCTTTTTGGCTGCTGCAACACATTGTTGACTCATGTTCACATCTATTGACTCATGTTCAGCTCTAATGATTTATTAATATACTCGTCTTTTTCACATGTGCTGCTGTTTAGCCCAATTCCTCCCATTCTGTATGTGTTTTTTTTTTTCATTTTTCTTGCCCAGATGTAGGACTTGGCATTTCTCCTTGTTAAATACTATTCTGTTAGTCGCCACCCATTGTTCAAGTTTTTCTAGATCTTTTTGAATACTTTCCCTCTCTTTCCTAGTATTAGCTATCCATCCTAGCTTTGTGTCATCGGCAAATTTGATCACTTTCCCATCAATTCCCTCCTCCAGCTTATAGAAAACTATTGAACAAACCTTTTTTTATTCTTTTTTCCTATGTTGCAAACCTCAATTTATTATCAGCTTTAGGCTGCCTGCAGACGGGTGGAAATTCTGCGGCTGGATTTCCCGTGGAATTTCCGCCCTTGGAAGCTGCCATAGGATTGCATTAGCAAACGCAATCCTAGGCAGACGGCCGCGGTTTGTCCGCGCAAAATCTCGCGCAGCAAACAAACAGCGGCATGTTCTAATTCTGAAACGTCACTCACCGGCCGCCGGCTCCGCTCTGTGCATGCACCGGCTGCCCGGCAGCCGGCACATGAAAGAGCCGGAGCTGCGGGTGAGTACGCGCTGCTCTCTGCAGGGGCTTGGGTCGGGTCCCGCAGCATGAATTCTCGCAGCCGGATCCGACCCGGCCGTCTGCAGGCGGCCTTAGTTTTTTTTATCGTTCAATAATTTTCATTGTTATATTTGCACAACATGTAACATAGAAATTAGAGATGAGCGAGCACCAAAATGCTCGGGTGCTCGTTACTCGAGTCAAACTTTCAGTGATGCTCGAGAGTTCGTTACGAGTAACGAACCCCATTGAAGTCAATGGGTGACTCGAGCATTTTTGTATATCGCCGATGCTCGCTAAGGTTTTCATTTGTGAAAATCTGCAAAACACAAGAAAGTGATGGAAACGACACAGAAACGAATAGGGCAGGCGAGGAGCTACATTTTGGGCTGCATCTCAAGTTCCCAGGTCCCACTATTAAGCCACAATAGCGGCAAGAGTGAGACCCCCCCCCCCACTGTCAGCGTAAAGATCGTTCTCCTCTGCCACAGCTGTAACAGCTGTGGCAGAGAAGAACGATGTTAGCCCATTGAATTCAATGGAGCCGGCAATACAGCCGGCTCTATTGAAAGCAATGGGTTGCCGGCATACGCGGGATGAATTGTCGGGAAGGGCTTAAATATGTAAGCCCTTCCCTACAATTCATCCAGAAATGTGTAAAAATAAAAAATATATATATACTTACCTGGTCCCGGCAGAACGATGTTAGCCCATTGAATTCAATGGAGCCGGCAATACAGCCGACTCCATTGAAAGCAATGGGCTGCCGGCGATCGCGGGATGAATTGTCGGGAAGGGGTTAAATATATAAGCCCTTCCCTGCAATTCATCCAGAAATGTGTAAAAATAAAAAATATATATATACTTACCTGGTCACGGCAGACGGAGTTCAGCGCGGCAGGCTGCAGTTCTCCTGAACTGCTCTGAACAGCTGTGAGTAGTATTCAGCAGCCGGGGATTTAAAATCCCCGCCTGCTGAATGAGATGCCTCTGATTGGTCACAGCCTGACCAATCAGAGGCATCCCTCACTCACACCCATTCATGAATTCATGAATGGGTGAGTGAGGGCTGCCTCTGATTGGCTCAGCGCAGGGACAGTAAGACACTCATGTCTATTTATAAGTGCGTCTGCCATGAGGAGGAACCGCAGGCACACACTGCAGAGGGTTGGCACGGCTAGGCAGCGACCCTCTTTAAAAGGGGCGGGGCGATAGCCCACAATGCTGTACAGAAGCAATGAAAAATAGAATCCTGTGCCACCGCCATCAGGAGCTGCACACGTGGGCATAGCAATGGGGAACCTATGTGCCACACACTATTCATTCTGTCAAGGTGTCTCTGCATGCCCCAGTCAGACCGGGCTTTTTAATTCATAGACACAGGCAGGTACAACTCCCTATTGTGAAGTCCCTGTCGACCGACAGCATGGGTGGCTCTCTGGAACCCACCGGCGATACACAAAAATATCCCATTTCATTGCCCAGCACAGCTGAGGTAGTAATGTCGTGCTTAATGCAGGTGGGCTTCGGCCCACACTGCATGCCCCAATCAGACTGGGGTTCTTTACAAGTGGAAACAGATGCATTTATAATTCCCTGTGGACCCACAGCATGGGTGGGTGCCAGGAAGCCACCGGCGGTACATAGAAATATCCCATTGCATTGCCCAACACAGCTGAGGTAGTAATGTCGTGCTTAATGCAGGTGGGCTTCGGCCCACACTGCATGCCCCAGTCAGACTGGGGTTCTTTACAAGTGGACACATGTAGGTTAAACTCCGTGTGCACCTACAGCATGGGTGGCTCCCTGGAACCCACCGGTGATACACAAAAATATCCCATTGCATTGCCCAACACAGCTGAGGTAGTAATGTCGTGCTTAATGCAGGTGGGCTTCGGCCCACACTGCATGCCCCAGTCTGACTGGGGTTCTTTACAAGTGGAAACAGATGCATTTATAATTCCCTGTGGACCCACAGCATGGGTGGGTGCCAGGAAGCCACCGGCGGTACATAGAAATATCCCATTGCATTGCCCAACACAGCTGAGGTAGTAATGTCGTGCTTAATGCAGGTGGGCTCAGGCCAACACTGCATGCCCCAGTCAGACTGGTAATATGTACCTTAACAGTAACCGCGATGGTGGTAATGTGGTGGTGACTGCGGACCTAGTAGCGTGGTTTTATTTTGTTGGTTTTTGGAATGTGGCCAGGATTAAGTGGGCCGTGGCGGGGGATGTTTTGGAGGCACTACGTGTCCTCTCCACGTGTCCGTGGTTATATGCACCTTAACAGTAACAGCGTTGGTGGGAAATGGCCTCGCCGCCATCATGTCTTTGGGAAGCCTCTGTTTCCACACCCCAGAGACATACCATTAGCAGCGGTATAGGCAGAGCCCAGAATTAGTAACATTTCAGCCGTAGCATTAGCGACAGGCCCCACTAACATATCACTAGCAGCATTATAGGGGGAGCACAGTGTTAGTTCCATTTCAGTAATAGTAGCAGCCTACACAGGCCCCAGTAACAATTCCGAAGCAGCAGTATAGTGGGAGCGCAGTCTTCGTTCCATTTCAGTAATATTAGCAGCCTACACAGGCCCCAGGAACAATTCCGAAGCAGCAGTATAATAGGAGGATAGTCTTAGTTCCATTTAAGTCATTGTAGCAGCCTACACAGGCCCCAGGAACAATTCCGAAGCAGCAGTATAGGAGGAGCATAGTCTTAGTTCCATTTAAGTCATTGTAGCAGCCTACACAGGGCCCAGGAACAATTCCGAAGCAGTAGTATAGTGGGAGCGCAGTCTTAGTTCCATTTCAGTAGCTGCAGTATAGCAAAGGCCCAAGTTACATTTATGTAGCTAAAGTGTAGGCCAACCCCACACACACTTCTGCACCATGAGTGCAGGCGAAGAACATACAAATTGCTATGATTACACTGTAGGTAAGGGCCCCAAAACATTGGTGTACCAACAGTACTAATGTACCTCAGTAAAAATTGGCCATGCCCAACCAAGATGGCAGGTGAAACCCATTAATCGCTTTGGTTAATGTGGCTTAAGTGGTAACTAGGCCTGGAGGCAGCCCAGTTTAACGAAAAATTGGTTCAAGTTAAAGTTCCAACACTTTTAAGAGCATTGAAACGTATAAAAAATTTTTAGAAAAATTATATGAGTGAGCCTTGTGGCCCTAAGAAAAATTGCCCGTTCAGCGTGATTACGTGAGGTTTCAGGAGGAGGAGCAGGAGGAGGAGGAGGAATATTAGACACAGATTGATGAAGCAGAAATGTCCCCGTTTTGAATGGTGAGAGAGAACGTAGCTTCCATCCGCGGGTGCAGCCTACGTATTGCTTACGTATCGCTGCTGTCCGCTGGTGGAGAAGAGAAGTCTGGGGAAATCCAGGCTTTGTTCATCTTGATGAGTGTTAGCCTGTCGGCACTGTCGGTTGACAGGCGGGTACGCTTATCCGTGATGATTCCCCCAGCCGCACTAAACACCCTTTCCGACAAGACGCTAGCCGCAGGACAAGCAAGCACCTCCAGGGCATACAGCGCTAGTTCAGGCCACGTGTCCAGCTTCGACACCCAGTAGTTGTAGGTGGCAGAGGCGTCACGGAGGACGGTCGTGCGATCGGCTACGTACTCCCTCACCATCCTTTTACAGTGCTCCCGCCGACTCAGCCTTGACTGGGGAGCGGTGACACAGTCTTGCTGGGGAGCCATAAAGCTGTCCAGGCCCTTAAAGACTGTTGCACTGCCTGGGCTGTACATGCTGCTCGATCTACGCACCTCCCCTGCTACCTGGCCCTCGGAACTGAGCCTTCTGCCACTAGCGCTGTCGGATGGGAATTTTACCATCAGCTTGTCCGCCAGGGTCCTGTGGTATAGCAACACTCTCGAACCCCTTTCCTCTTCGGGAATGAGAGTGGGAAGGTTCTCCTTATAGCGTGGGTCGAGCAGTGTGTACACCTAGTAATCCGTAGTGGCTAGAATGCGTGTAACGCGAGGGTCACGAGAAAGGCATCCTAACATGAAGTCAGCCATGTGTGCCAGGGTACCTGTACGCAACACATGGCTGTCCGCACTAGGAAGATCACTTTCAGGATCCTCCTCCTCCTCCTCCACCTCCTTCTTCTCCTCCTCCTCCTCAGGCCATACACGCTGAAATGATGACAGGCAAGCAGCATGGGTACCGTCAGCAGTGGGCCAAGCTGTCTCTTCCCCCTCCTCCTCATCCTCCTCATGCTCCTCCTCCTCCTCCTCCTGAACGCGCTGAGATATAGACAGGAGGGTGCTCTGACTATTCAGCGACATACTGTCTTCCCCCGGCTCTGTTTCCGAGCGCAAAGCGGCTGCCTTTATGGTTTGCAGGGAACTTCTCAAGATGCATAGCAGAGGAATGGTGACGCTAATGATTGCAGCATCGCCGCTCACCACCTGGGTAGACTGCTCAAAGTTTCGAAGGACCTGGCAGATGTCTGCCAACCAGGCCCACTCTTCTAGAAAGAATTGAGGAGGCTGACTCCCACTGCGCCGCCCATGTTGGAGTTGGTATTCCACTATAGCTCTACGCTGCTCATAGAGCCTAGCCAACATGTGGAGCGTAGAGTTCCACCGTGTGGGCACGTCGCACAGCAGTCGGTGCACTGGCAGATTAAACCGATGTTGCAGGGTGCGCAGGGTGGCAGCGTCCGTGTGGGACTTGCGGAAATGTGCGCAGAGCCGGCGCACCTTTACGAGCAGGTCTGACAAGCGTGGGTAGCTATTCAGAAAGCGCTGAACCACCAAATTAAAGACGTGGGCCAGGCATGGCACGTGCGTGAGGCTGCCGAGCTGCAGAGCCGCCACCAGGTTACGGCCGTTGTCACACACGACCATGCCCGGTTGGAGGCTCAGCGGCGCAAGCCAACGGTCGGTCTGCTCTGTCAGACCCTGCAGCAGTTCGTGGGCCGTGTGCCTCCTATCTCCTAAGCTGAGTAGTTTCAGCACGGCCTGCTGACGCTTGCCCACCGCTGTGCTGCCACGCCGCGCGACACCGACTGCTGGCGACGTCCTGCTGCTGCTGACACATCTAGATTGCGAGACAGAGGTTGCGGAGGAGGAGGAGGAGGAGGAGGGTGCTTTAGTGGAGGAAGCATACACCACCGAACATACCACCACCGAGCTGGGGCCCGCAATTCTGGGGGTGGGTAGGACGTGAGCGGTCCCAGGCTCTGACTCTGTCCCAGCCTCCACTAAATTCACCCAATGTGCCGTCAGGGAGATGTAGTGGCCCTGCCCGCCTGTGCTTGTCCACGTGTCCGTAGTTAAGTGGACCTTGCCACTAACCGCATTGGTGAGGGCGCGTACAATGTTGCGGGAGACGTGGTTGTGCAGGGCTGGGACGGCACGTCGGGAAAAGTAGTGGCGACTGGGAACTGAGTAGCGCGGGGCCGCCGCCGCCATCATAGCTTTGAAAGCCTCCGTTTCCACAACCCTATACGGCAGGATCTCAAGGCTGATAAATTTGGCTATGTGGACGGTTAACGATTGAGCGTGCGGGTGCATGGCGGCGTACTTGCGCTTGCGCTCCAACACTTGCGCTAGCGACGGCTGGACTGTGCGGTGCGAGACATTGGTGGATGGGGCCGAGGACAGCCGAGGTGAGGGTGTGGGTGCAGGCCATGAGACGGTAGTGCCTGTGTCCTGAGAGGGGGGTTGGATCTCAGTGGCAGGTTGGGGCACAGGGGGAGAGGCAGCGGTGCAAACCGGAGGCGGTGAACGGCCTTCGTCCCACCTTGTGGGGTGCTTGGCCATCATATGTCTGCGCATGCTGGTGGTGGTGAGGCTGTTGGTGGTGGCTCCCCGGCTGATCTTGGCGCGACAAAGGTCGTCAGGCGTCTCTGTGAAAAACTGCCAGACCTTAGAGCACCTCGGCCTCTGCAGGGTGGCATGGCGCGAGGGGGCGCTTTGGGAAACAGTTGGTGGATTATTCGGTCTGGCCCTGCCTCTACCCCTGGACACCACACTGCCTCTTGCAACCTGCCCTGCTGCTGCCCGTGCCTCCCCCTCTGAAGACCTGTCCTGTGTAGGCGTTGCACACCAGGTGGGGTCAGTCACCTCATCGTCCTGCTGCTCTTCCTCCGAATCCTCTGTGCGCTCCTCCCTCAGACTTACTGCCCTTACTACTACCTCACTGCAAGACAACTGTGTCTCATCGTCATCGTCCTCCTCACCCACTGAAAGGTCTTGAGACAGTTGCCGGAAGTTCCCAGCCTCATCCCCCGGACCCCGGGAACTTTCCAATGGTTGTGCATCAGTGACGATAAACTCATCTGGTGGGAGAGGAACCACTGCTGCCCAATCTGAGCAGGGGCCCGAGAACAGTTCCTGGGAGTCTTCCCGCTACTGAGCATGTGTCATTGTAGTGGAGTGAGGAGGCTGGGAGGAAGGAGGAGCAGCAGACAGAGGATTCGGATTTGCAGCACTGGACGGCGCAGAACTCTGGGTGGATGATAGCTTGCTCGAAGCACTTTCTGCCATCCACGACAGGACCTGCTCACACTGCTCATTTTCTAATAAAGGTCTCCCGCGTGGACCCATTAATTGGGCGATGAATGTGGAGACGCCAGAAACGTGCCTCTCTCCTAATCGCGCAGCAGTCGGCTGCGACACACCTGGATCAGGAGCTCGGCCTGTGCCCACACCCTGACTTGGGCCTCCGCGTCCTCGCCCGTGTCCACGTCCTCTCGGCCTACCCCTACCCCTCAGCATGCTGTATTACCAGTGATTTCCAAGCCAGGAAAGAAATTGGCGCAAGCCTGCAGCCAAAATAGAATTTTTTCCCTAGTTTTTCAAAGGACAAGCCACACTGCGTGTATTCAATGAATACTACTAAGTTTAATAACTGTGTTGTGGCCCTGCAAATGTGTCAGAAAACTGCAGTGATGCAAAGTTATTGGCTCCAGCAGATCAGGGATTTCCCATGCAGGAAAAAAATTGGCGCAAGCCTGCAGTAAAACGTAGCTGGCTGCGTCTGATTTTTTTTAACGTTCTGCACGCAGCACACACGTACCCAGAGCCCTGAGGACTGTCAGAGGCAGGCGAAATAGAATTTTTTCCCTTGTTTTTCAAAGGACAAGCCACACTGCGTGTATTCAATGAATACTACTAAGTTTAATAACTGTGTTGTGGCCCTGCAAATGTGTCAGAGAACTGCAGTGATGCAAAGTTATTGGCTACAGCAGATCAGGGATTTCCCATGCAGGAAAAAAATTGGCGCAAGCCTGCAGTAAAACGTAGCTGGCTGCGTCTGATTTTTTTTTTAACGTTCTGCACGCAGCACACACGTACCCAGAGCCCTGAGGACTGTCAGAGGCAGGCGAAATAGAATTTTTTCCCTTGTTTTTCAAAGGACAAGCCACACTGCGTGTATTGAATGAATACTACTAAGTTTAATAACTGTGTTGTGGCCCTGCAAATGTGTCAGAGAACTGCAGTGATGCAAAGTTATTGGCTCCAGCAGATCAGGGATTTCCCATGCAGGAAAAAAATTGGCGCAAGCCTGCAGTAAAACGTAGCTGGCTGCGTCTGATTTTTTTTAACGTTCTGCACGCAGCACACACGTACCCAGAGCCCTGAGGACTGTCAGAGGCAGGCGAAATAGAATTTTTTCCCTTGTTTTTCAAAGGACAAGCCACACTGCGTCTATTCAATGAATAATGTATGTCTTCTGGCCCTGCCTACACAATTCTATCCCTGTAGTATTAATGCCGGGTGCAATGGTCTGCACAGCCGATTTTGAGAAAAAAAAAAATATGCAACACTGCTAACAGCAGCCTGGACAGTACTGCACACGGATAGATGTGGCCCTAGAAAGGACCGTTGGGGTTCTTGAAGCCTACACTCACTGCTAACACTCTCCCTGCCTAACCACCACTTCTGTCCCTATTGCAGGGCGCAATGCTCTGCAGATCCAATTTTGAAAAAAAAAATAAAAAATACAGTGCTAACACAGTACTGCACACTATTAGATGTGGCCCTGAGAAGGACCGTTGGGGTTCTTGAAGCCTACACTAACTCCTAACGCTCTCCCTACAGCAGCTCCAGCACGATACCACTGTCCCTCAGCTAACTCACAAGGCATCTGAGCCGAGCCGCGGGAGGGGCCGATTTTTATACTCGGGTGACATCTGATCGCCCCAGCCACTCACAGCAGGGGGGTGGTATAGGGCTTGAACGTCACAGGGGGAAGTTGTAATGCCTTCCCTGTCTTTCAATTGGCCAGAAAAGCGCGCTAACGTCTCAGAGAGGAAACTGAAAGTAACCGGAACACCGCGTGGTACTCTTTACGAGTAACGAGCATCCCGAACACCCTAATATTCGCACGAATATCAAGCTCGGACGAGTACGTTCGCTCATCTCTACCCCCTACATTTAATCTGACGTTAGCTCTGCTGTCCAGGGCACTGCAATAGGATATATTTATGTACCGCCCGTGGCTTCCTGGGACCCACCCATGCTGTCGGTCCACACGGAGTTGTAACTGCATGTGTCTACTTATAAAGAACCCCAGTCTGACTGGGGCATGCAGTGTGGGCCGAAGCCCACCTGCATTAAATCTGAGGTTGCCTCAGCTGTGCTGGGCACTGCAATGGGATATATTTATGTACTGCTGGTGGGTTCCAGGGAGCCACCCATGCTGTCGGTCCACACAGACTTCACATTAGTGAGTTGTACCTGCCTGTGTCTATATATTAAAAACCCCGGTCTGACTGGGGAATGCAGTGTGGGCCGAAGCCCACCTGTATTAAATCTGACGTTACCTCAGCTGTGCTGGGCACTGCAATGGTATATCTTTATGTACCGCCGGTGGGTTCCAGGGAGCCACCCATGCTGTCGGTCCACAGGGACTTCTCATAGGGGATTTGTACCTGCCTGTGTCTACATATTAGGAACCCCGGTCAGGTTGGGTATGCAGTGTGGGCCGAAGCCCGCCTGCATTTAATCTGACGTTACCTCAGCTGTGCTGGGCAATGCAATGGGATTTATTTATGTACCGCCGGTGGCTTCCTGGGACCCTCCCATGCTGTCGGTTCACACGGACTTCACAATAGGGAGTTGTATCTGCTTGTGTCTACTTATAAAAAAAAAAAACAGTCTGACTGGGGCATGCAGTGTGGGCCGAAGCCCACCTGCATTTAATCTGACGTTAGCTCTGCTGTCCAGGGCACTGCAATGGGATATATTTATGAACCGCTGGTGGGTTCCAGGGAGCCACCCATGCTGTGGGTGCACACGGAATTCCCATTGCGGAGTTGTACCTGCCTGTGACTATTTATAAAAATCCCCGGTCTGACTGGGGCATGCAGTGTGGGCCGAAGCCCACCTGTATTTAATCTGACGTTAGCTCTACTATCCGGGGCACTGCATTGGGACAAACTACAGGAGCAATACAGCGCTAATGAGACGTGCACAGCTATGCTAGCATAGGAGCCCGCTGTAGACCCACGATTGCTGAGGGTTTGTGCAGAGGCCTATGTCCTTGGTGCAGTGAAAGTCCGCTTCCTGCCTAGGATTGCTGAAGCTGTGGGCCGAGGCTATGTCGTGGGCGCGGTGCAAGTCTGCCATGTTTGGCCGCTCAGATAAATTTTTTGTTCATGTCTTGGGCTTCCTAGGACCCCCCTATGCTGTTGGTGAGAACTTAGTTCCCATCGCGGTGTTTGACCTGTTTGGCACAAAGACACTGACTGTCTTGGGTAGAGGGCAGAGCGCTGACGGCTTTCCTCTTGCAGTGTGGATTGAGCTATGTGACACCTTGACAGAATGAATACTGTGTGGCACACGGATTCCCCATTGCTATGCCCATGTTTGCAGCTCCTGATGGAGGTGGCACAGGATTGGATGTCTCATTGCTTCTGTACAGCATTGTGGGCTATCGCCCTGCCCCTTTTAAAGAGGGTCGCTGCCTGGCCCTGCCAACCCTCTGCAGTGTGTGCCTTCGGTTCCTCCTCATGCCTGACGCACTTAGAAATAGACATGAGGGTGGTGTGGCTGTGAGGCCAGCATGTGGCATGAGGGCAGCTGAAGGCTGCGCAGGGACACTTTGGTGTGCGCTGTGGACACTGGGTCGTGCGGGGGGGGGGGGGGGCGGTGGGTTGGGCAGCATGTAACCCAGGAGAAGGGGCAGGGGTGTGTCCCGCAGGCAGTGCTTGTGCTTTGTTGGAGGTAGTGTGGTGCTTAGCTAAGGTGTGCCTTGCTAATGAGGGTTATTCCGAAGTAAAAATTGGTAGGGGGGGGGGCACTCTTGCCGCTATTGTGGCTGAATAGTGGGACCTGGGAACCTGAAATGCAGCCCAGCATGTTGCCCCTCGCCTGCCCTATCCGTTTCTGTGTCATTTCCAAATGCTCGAGTCGCCCATTGACTTCAATGGGGTTCGTTACTCAAAGCGAACCCTCGAGCATCGCGGAAAGTTTGACTCGAGCAACGTGCACCCGAGCATTTTGGTGCTCACTCATCTCTAATGATGACCTCTTCCTTTGTAGCTCAAGAATTTGGACTTTTACTTCATATTTTCAAACGTTATTTGGTGCTTTAGCGAGGGGGACTTTGTTGTTAGCTGCTTCCGGAGCTGGCTTGGATCTGCTTTGCCAACCCTGACTGATTTGAGATGGACTTAGTCGTCTATGGTTCTGTAAGCCAATTTTGGACTATTTTCAACCCTTCTTCTGGCTTAGTGATTGCATGGTTTTCCCCAGCTTTAGAGATAATCAATTTGATCGTGAACCCCCACTTGTACAATATGTTGTTCTCGTGGACTTGAGGCAATTCAGCAAAGAGTTTCATGTTTTCATAAGGATACAGGAGGGCTTTTAATTTCCTGGCTGTATACATTTATTTGTCCTCTATGTGGTAAAAGTGGACGCATACAATCATGTCTCTGGGCCGGTTTTCAGCAATCATCTTTGGGAATGGGAGCCTATACTCTCTATCCACAACACATTCTCCCTGCGAAGTTTCAGGGAGTAAAGTTTTAATTAGGTCTTGTAGTAATAATCTCCAACTGCTGCTAGTTCCACCATCTCTGCTATTCCTTTTTTTTAATTTTATTGCGGTGGTTACAATCCTCTAAATCTGCGATTTAATATTTACTACCTTGAGTCCCTCCACTAGCCTAGAGTGGTCATCTATCAGGTCATTATGTGAGTTGGTTATTTCACTCATTTTGTTTTCCAGAGAATTTACTCTTCCTCTCATTTCTTCTATTGATGTGTTAATGGGTGCATGCATAGCTCTCAGTTCTTTTTCTAGGGATCCTTTTAATGCTAGGATCATCACTCTTATAAAACATTCTGATGCGGCCTTAGTTAAGCAGTTGATATTCAATATTGGATCTCTATCTCTTTCTATCTCCCTTGCTCTTCCATCCTCCTCATTGTGGGGGCCATCTGAATAATTTTCTCTTCTGTGCAGTTCTCTATGGAGAGCTGTGTCCCCTCCTTCTTTTTATGCAGTGGACACCTTTTCATCTATCCGGGCCTGGGAGACTGTAGTATCATCTCTGCCTCTCCCCATGTTATTGCTCTCACTGTTGCTAGCTTCCTCTCTCCCTCTTTGTAGTGTTCTTGGTGTAATATCCTCAGAGGGGCTTTGTGTGTGAGTGGCTGCACCTCTCTCTCTATCTTGCCTTTTATTCTCCCATCTTTTCTCTGTTCCTCCTCTCTCTGTATGTTATGCACACCTTCATGTGAGGGGCCTTGTGTTGCTGCTTTTTTATTTCCTCACTCTTCTCCCTCTTTGTGGCTGCCAGCTATTGCCCCTCCCCATTGCAGTGCTGCAGGCGCCATTTTCTTTATGGGGATCTGGGCCTGAGGCTCCCTGTCCCTCTTCTTTTCTTCACTTCCCCAGCTTCATGCTTGTGCAGGAGGCAAGGGATTGGGGAAGCCCGCTTACCTTGCTCTTACCACTGGGAATTCCCCGAACCCGCCGCTTCTGCGATCTCCAGCTGCTCTGTACCTGGGGCCGGAACCTGCATCTCTCCTCCTGCATCTTGCGCCAGGAAGAACTCAGTTAGACTCCGCGGTCCCTTCTTCATCGCTCTCTTCCTTGGCACCTTCTCCTCTTCTCTCTGGTATGTCCAAATTCTTCTTTTCTCTTTGCTTGTTTGTTGCTTGCTGAGGTCTCTTTCAGCAGAGCCCAGTCCTCTGCTTTTGCTCCCATGGCCATCCATGACATGACCCCCTATCGTTCACTTTTATTTTTTGACTGCAAGTTGGTAACCCCTCTGGATGCAGTAGTTCTGTCAGGGAAAAAAGAGATAGATTTTGCTGAGGGCACCTTTTCTAGCTCCCTCTCCATGTGGGGTGAGAAGAGTGGGTCCTAAATAAGGCTGCTCAGTTGTAGATACAGCTGGAAACTGCTTAGATGCCCCAGTCCCTGAGATAGAATGACTGAATCCATATCCACTGCCCATGTGCCAGTCTGTGGCTCGGGGCTTCCAGATTCCACAGTCCTGCCCCCGTCATTACTCATTGATGGCCATGGTATAACCTGGATATTTCCTGTATATAATTATATATGCACAGTTGGTATAAGTTATGCATTTCCCTGTATATAGTGGATCATGGATCATGCTAGTATAACCCGTGTATCTCCTGTATATGATGTCACCCTTTATATACAATTTAAAAAAAAACACATAAAAGATGCATAAAAATGCAAGTCGTATTTGAATACTGCATGCAGTTTTTTTTACTTGTTTTTATAATTATGGTTCAAAAATGCAACAAAAACCATGAAAACAGCCTCAAGGGGTACAAATAACTCTTCACGTTGCCCAGGAAATGAGTATGTAGGGAAAGCTTATGCCAAAGGATTAGATCATGCATTTAAATTTATTGTGCAGCGATATGCAACAGGTAGGTATGGGTACAGGAGGATAGGGGGCCTGAGCTGAAATTTGTCATCTGTCCCTCTCTGTATTTAGCTATGCCCCTGGTATGTATCATGAATATCTCGGTGCCCCTTGTCACTGCTGATCAGCTGCCTGCTTCTACTCAAGGACAGGCATCTAATGGCAGAAACAAGTTCTGAGTGTATTAATGGGGTCCAGACCCTCACCAAAGGAGTCAGCACCCCAAAACTGTGGTACTCCTGCCCAGTAGTAGTTCCAGCACTGTTAGATGGATCAATACAGTAGATAGATAGATAGATAGATAGATAGATAGATAGATGTAACATTAAATATGTTATGAAATATTCCTACAGATGCTGAGAACTGTATTAAATGCCAAAGTGATGAATGGCCAAATGAGAAAAGAGACCGATGCCTGCCCAAAGTCCTGGAATTCATCTCTTACCAGAATGACACAATGGCTTCTGTATTTTCCAGTGTCTCAGTCTTTGGATGTCTTTTGACTGGCTTCATATTTGGAATATTTATCTTCTACCGGGACACTCCTATTGTTAAAGCTAATAATCGAAACCTGAGTTATCTCCTCCTGGTCTCCATCATCCTCAGCTTTCTCTCTGTCTTCTTGTTTCTTGGTTGCCCCAAGAACGTAACTTGTAGATTACGGGAAACGAGTTTTGGGATTTTTTTTTCAGTTGCCGTATCTTCACTTCTCGCCAAGACTGTTATGGTTTGTGTTGCTTTTAAGTCCACCAAGCCTGGAAGTCCCTGGAGAAAATGGTTGAATGTGAAGTTGCCCTATACCATAGTGCTGTTGTGTTCATCTATGCAAGTTGTCATCTGTATTATCTGGTTGTCTATTTCTCCCCCATTTCAGGACCTGGACACTCAGTCTTATCCTGGGAAAATCATCATTCAGTGTAATGAAGGCTCGGATATCTGCTTTTACTCCATGTTGGGTTATATGGGGCTCCTGGCAGCGGTGAGCTTTGTTCTGGCTTTCATGGTGAGGACATTACCGGACAGTTTTAATGAAGCCAAGTACATCACCTTCAGCATGCTGCTGTTCTGCAGTGTCTGGATCTCCATGATCCCGGCTTATCTGAGCACCAGAGGGAAATCTATGGTGGTGGTGGAGATATTTGCAGTAATGGTGTCCAATGCTGGACTTTTAGGTTGTGTGTTTCTCCCAAAATGTTTTATCATTTTGTTCAAATCTGAAAAGAATAGAAGAACTGATCTGCTGGGGAAAAGGCAGGAATGACTCCAAAATTGTACTCCCTGATAATAGATAGTAATACAGCATGTACATGTCTCTTCAAACTGCTCACTTCTGGAAAAGTAACAGGTGCCCACCCACTTATCATATCTTGTCAACCTTCCCCCTTCCCTGTAGTAGTGCAGGTGGTCCCACCCTTAAGTACAGCTCATCAATCCACCCCCATCTCTTGACTTATCAAGATTCTCCTGGCAGAGGAGTTAAGGCTCATTTAGACACAATGATTATCGCTCAAAATTCTCTCAAAGGACAGTTTGCCTGACAGTCTTGAGCATTCACTTTGCATAGGCTCTTAAGTAGCTAATTAGCTACTTATGAGCTTATTATTGTGTAAATGAAGGCTCCCTCAGTATACAGAAGACAGCTGGAGTGCTGTCTTCTGTATACAGCTGCTGTGTTCTCAGAGCGCTCAGCTGGTATACCGCTGAGCGCTCTGAGCGGGATTTGCAGAACACAGTTGGAGTGCTGTCTTCTGCATACTCCTGCTGTGTTCTCGGAGCTTTCAGCTGGTATACAGCGGAATATGCAGAAGACAGCTGGAGTGCTGTCTTCTGCATACTCCTGCTGTGTTCTTCAAGCGGAATACCAGCTGAAACAATAGTAACAGCGGTATCCCGCTGAGAACTCGGCACGCGGTCTTGATAAGACTCATCGTTGTCTTTTAGCTAGCTGAAAGACAACAATTAGTGAATTGTTAATAAAAACTGCATGATTGCCGCGTGTTTAGACACAACTAGAGATGAGTGAGCGTACTTGGTAAGGACAGATACTCCAGAGAGTATCGCCCTTACCGAGTACTTGCCTGCTCGCTCACAAAGATTCTGGTGCCGGTGGGGAATAACAGGAGGGAGACCTCCCTCCCCCCCCCCCCCTGCTCCCTCCTGCTCACTCCAGCAACACAGCGCTCACCCCTGCCGGTACCGGATTCTTTGCGGGCGAGCAGGCAGGTACTCGGTAAAAACGATACTCGCTCGAGCATCTGTCCTTACTGAGTACGCTCGCTCATCTCTAGATACAACGATTATCGCTCAAAAGATGGCTTTTGAGCGAATTTTGAGTGATAATCCTTGTGTCTAAATGGCACTTTATACATTTCCCACACTGGAGCCTTCCCTATATTCTCCACCACCCTCAATTGTTATTATAGTAGCTGCAGTATGAAAATTCACACAGAACACTATTAAAAACTTTTTAAAGTCTTTATTGAACAATACAGGGCTTTATATACAAAAGGCATATGAAGCCCGTGAAACTACGCATGATAAGACATGTTTTCCTTTGAGCGATTCAGTGGCAATAATTTATAGGCAAACATCATGTAATATTCATATATTTTTTTGGCCTAACTGTGGCTTTGAGTTGTATTATGTACCAAGTGCAGCATGTTACATCTGGGAATAACAGCGTCCTTGTAAATAAATCTGTTTTAATCATTCCACATTGTAATATTTCTGCTCTGCAGCAGTCTGTTTTTTGAAACCGTGTGGTAAGTTGATAAACTGTAAAGCAAAACTGATTTCATCCCCATAATGTGTTATCCATATCCTTGGATGCTGTCATCCCTTTTCACCCTTTCTAGATTACTGCTGGTTAAGCATGATGTTGCATAGAGGACTCTGTGTGATGCCATCTGGTATAAAACTGTGGATGTGCCCTGCCCACGAGTGGAAAAAGAGGTCCAATGCACACAAGTACCTCTGAGAGCTTTTTTACGGACTAAAGGTAAAACTTTTAAAGCCTAAATTGGCAAGACTGTTTATCTAATTGTGCCAGAACTATAATCATTAGCATATCTGCCTAAGATAATCTTTATTTATATAACACCAACATATTTCGCAGCGCTTACAAAACAGGGGGATCAGAAACAAAACCACGGTTACATTTAGTAATCAATTGATGGAAACAGTAGGAGTGAGGGTTTTGCTCCAATGAGCTTACATACTACAAATAATGTGGTGATACAGATGGTAAAGAGGCTGGAAATGGGCAAGATATGGTGAGGTTGAGAGTGTGGGATGCTATACACACAGACAATGGTCAAATTGAGTCGCATAGTGGCCGAATCAGTATGACTGCAGGGGGCAGTTGATTGCGGCTGGCAGGGATTGCAATCAGTAGGACAGAGAGCATATTATCATGTGGCATCAAGAGGGTTTTGGTTTAGGAGATATGGTATGCCTTCCTGAAGAGGTACATTTTAAGATCATGCCTGAAGTTTTGTGTGTCAAGGATTGCCCGGATAGATTGGGGCAGTGCGCTCCAGAGGACTGGTGCTGCTCTGGAGAAGTCTTGGAGTGGGATTGAGAGGTTTAAGTTAGAGGGGTGCTTAATCTGATTTTGTTAGATAGCAGAGGGTGCAAGCTGGGTGCTGGATTGAGATGAGTGAAGCAATATAGGACAAAGTATGATTGTTTTCAGTGAGAGAAACCAAGTATTCTTCTAGATATGATACCTTATATTGGATAACAAAAATACATGATTTCTTGGTTTCTCTCACTAACGGCAATCACGCTTTGCTCTACTGGGTAACATTGTACCAACCCCCCTTTTTTTTTTTTGCAGTATAGGGCGGCACAATGCTGTGGAGATTTTTGTAGATGAGTGTTGTGAGATTGAATTGCATTCTGTATTTGAAGGGCAGCCAGTGCAGTGACTGGCACAGGGCAGAGGCATCCGTGTAGCCGCTGGACAGGAAAATTAACCTGCTGCCGCATTCAGGATGGATTAGAGAGGGGAAAGTTTGGCATGGGGGAGGCCAATCAGCAGCGAGTTGCAATAATTGAGACGAGAGTGGATGAGGTCATCAGTGAGTATTTTTATCGTGCTCGCGGTGAGAAAAGGGCAGATTCCTGCAATGTTCTTGAGGTGCAGGTGACCTGTTCTGGCAAGAGATTGGTTGTAGGAAATAAAGGAGAGATCAGAGTTGAACATAACCCCAAGACAGTGGGCATGCTGTCTGGGAGTTTTGATGGCGTCACACACTGAGATAAAGATGTCAAGATTAGGTCAGTTAGCAGAGGGTGGAAACATTAGTAGGTCAGTTTTAAAGTAGAGAGAGGATATAGTGTTAGAGACAGTGGGCAGACAGTCAGTAGCATTCTGAAGGAATGATGCTGTGATGTCATGGGAAGAGGTGTATACCTGGGTGTGGTCAGCATAGAGATGGTACTGATAGCCAAATCTCCTGACGGTTTGTTCAATATTGGTTGTATAGATAGAGAAGAGGAGGGGGCCAAGGACCAAGTCCTGGGGGACCCAAACAGCAAGGGAAAAAGGACGGGAAAAGAGCCTGCAAAGGATATGCTAAATGAGTGGTCAGAAAGGCAAGAGGAGAACCAGGAAAGAGCAGTGTCCTTTAGACCAATGGAGTGAAGCATTTTGAGGAGGAGTTTGTGGTGAACAGTGTCAAATGCTGTAGAGAGGTCAAGGAGGATCAGTAGAAAGTAGTCACCCCTTGATTTAGCCATTAGGAGGTCATTTGACACTTTTGTTAGGGTAGTTTCTGTCAAGTGTATAGGGAGGAAACTTGACTATAACGGGCAAGAAGAGAGTTTTTTTTTTAAATCATAGAGTCTTTTTATTGAGGAAAAAGAGAAATTGTTACATAGTCAAATGTGGAGAGCAATACAAAACGCATGATCATAACAAATTGGAAGTGAAGATGGCAAACAATACAATTTCTTCCTCTGTATTTTCCGTATTTCTTTTTCAATAAATCTTTGCAACAACAAAAGGGGGACTTGTCTGTTGTTCTTATTGTTAAGGATTGTACACAATCTCCTTGTTATATTGTCCCTTTTTTTTGAGATTATACTATGAAATGACAACATAGATTACGCGGGTTAAACAGGTAACTAAGAAACAGTAAAAGAAGAACTAGGCCTCTTAAAGCACATAACTGCTGCGAGGTTATGTAGGTTCCCTCCACGCGCTCCACATCTCCTCATGTTTTGCCATAGCATTATCCCTGAATGCCAGCCATCTCTCAAACACCTTCTGCTCAGCCATCCGATCTATAAACTCTCGGAAGAGTGGGAGTTCAAGCCCCCTCCAATGCTTTGCAATTAAAGATTTTGCGGTCATCAGAGCATGACCTACCAGGTATCTAGTTGGGGGGGGAGCCCTCTAGATCCGCCAGCAATAAGATAAGGCTTTGCTTCTCTTTGTATGTGGATGTGTAGAGTTTTGTCAAAAAGATTTAATATTTCGTGCCAATAGTTGTTTAATTTTGGGCAAGACCAAAATATGTGACAGAGCCTTTACATCCACACTCCCTCCAGCAAGATCCATCCCCCCTCCGGAATCTATTACATAGCAATGCAGGGGTGTAGTACATCTCATGTTTATTTTTACCTGTACCTCCAGAATTCCCAACCCCTTGGTAGCCTTTCCCGCCAATCTAAATGCGCTATTCCAGGATTCAATCGGGATATCTGACCTCAATTCTTTTTCCCAATATAACATATGGGCTTTTTTTAGTTAGGTTGTTATTGCCTGTCAATATATCGTAGAAGGCCCTCGTTTCGGATTTATCCAGGGAGGGACTCGAGTAGATCTTATCTATAATACTAAGTGGTATCTTTATTTTGTGGACTTGGGATTTGGATAAAAAATGTTTTATCCTAGAATATTTGTAAAGATCTTGTTGTTGTAAGTTATATAAGGAGCTGAGTTCGTTAAAGGTTTTAGTAGTATTACCCAGCATCAAGTCGGACACATTCAGTACTCCTTTTCTTTTCCAGTCTCTCAAATCCAGATCTGGTACAAAAGAACACAGTTTCAAGAGGTATATGCGGGGTCCCCAGAGTGTCGCCCAAGGTCACCTTTACAGTTAGGTCTCTCCAGACTCTGAGTAAAGCAATCATAGTAGGGGGGAGAAGCTTCGTATCGACTTTTAGATTTGTTTTCAGGTTTGAACAACACGACACAGCTTCCAGGGACGCCGTGAGAAGGAGGGGTCTACACGAGGAAAGTTTCGCAAAACTGCTCCCATGCCCACCCAACCCGTCTTGTCATTTTGTAGGATCCAGTTCCTGGTTTGGTTCAGGAGAGAACCCTTATAGTATTTCTCTAAGTTAGGGATATCCGCACCCCCTCTAGATTGGCGCATTGCTAAGATGGACAGTGCCAGGCGTGGTTTTTTACCTCCCCAGACATAGTTCTATAGTATTTTTTGCAATTTGGACAACGTGGCTTTTGAAATGTCAATTGGCAGGACTCTAAAAAAATACAGAACTTTGGGTAGGAGTTTCATTTTATAAGTCATGATTCTGCCGTACCATGTAAGATTAAGCTCAACCAATCGGTCTATCTCTTTCTGTGTGGTGTCTAGCAACAAGGAATAATTAATTCTCTCACTGTCACTTGTACTAGGGGATATATGGATTCCTAGGTATGGTAGATCTCTTTCCCTCCATTCGAATGGGAACTCTTTCTTTATTGCTTCTTTTAAGTCATTAGTGACATTAAAGGGGTTGTCTCGTGAAATCAAGTGGGGTTCAGCACTTCTATATGGTCATATTAATGCACTTTGTAATATACATCGTGCATTAATTATGAGCCATACAGAAGTTATTCACTTACCTGCTCTGTTGCCAGCATCCCCGTCGCCATGGATCCGTCTAATTTCGCTGTCTTCTGGCGTTTTTAGACGCGCTTGCGCTGTGCGGTCTTCTCCGTGGTGAATGGGGCTGCTCGTGCCGGAGAGCTGGTCCAGCGTCGTCATCGTAGCTCCGCCCCGTCACGTGTGCCGATTCCAGCCCATAAGGAGACTGGAATCGGCAATAGACCGCACAGAGCCCACGGTGCACCATGGGAAAAGACCCGCGGTGCATTGTGGGTGAAGATCCCGGCAGCCATCTTGGTAAGGGAAGAAAGAAGTCACCGCAGAGCGGGGATTCGGGTAAGTAATATATATATATATATATATATATATATATATATATATATATATATATATATATATTTAACCCATCCCTTGAGTTTGTCTCGCACCGAACGGGGGGCCTATTGAAAAAAAAAAAAAACCCGTTTCGGCGTGAGACAACCCCTTTAACTCAGAATCATCGATTTGTTTATGTTGAGCTTATATTGTGAGACACCACTAAAAGTTTGCAAGATTTGTTGAGCTGCCCTTAAGGAACTTAGCTGATGTGTCAAGGTGAGAATTACATCGTCCGCAAAGAGTCCAATTTTGTGCTGGCGGAGATTTAGGGGGATCCCTTTTATTTCAAGCGCTGACCTAATAGCTTCAGCCAGTGGTTCTATCGAAAGGACGTATAAAATGGGGGACAGCGGACAGCCCTGTCTTGTGCCGTTAGTTATCCTAAAGGGCTCAGATAATGTTCCGTCTACCAACGTCCTGGCTGATGGCGTAGAATACAGGGCTCGGATGGCACGCAGCACCACCTCACCCATGCCAAACCTCTCCAAAGTTTTAAAGGCATAGTCCCAGTGGACGCGGTCGAAAGCCTTTTCGGCATCAAGTGCTAACAAGACCGCGGGTGATCGTGTCGTTTTCAAGGAGTGAAGGAGATTTATTGTCCTGCGCTTACCATCCGAGGCCTGCCTCCCCTTCACGAAGCCGACCTGGTCGGAATGGATTATCTCAGGGAGGACCTTGAGAAGTCTCCTTGCAAGGGTCTAGGAGTATATTTTTACATCTGTATTTAATAATGAAATTGGTCTAAAATTTGAAGGGTCGTCGGGGGGTTTTCCCTGTTTAGGCAGGACAACTATAGTTGCCTGGAGAGACTCCGCCGGGAACCTGCCACTATGCATAGCTATATTAAAATTTTTAACTAGGTAGGGAGACACCAGACCTTGAAATAGTTTATAATATTCGGTTGAAAAACCGTCGGGTCCTGGGGCCTTTTGACTTTTCATGGATAAAATTGTTTCAATAACTTCAGATATGGACATTTCTCTATCAAGCTCTTCCGCCTGTAGGGTATTTATTTTTGGGAGGTTTAGTTTGCTTAAGAATTCATCTATCGCGGCGCTTTTTGGTTGGTCTGTAGAGGGATCGTCTTTCAAATTATACAGTTCGCTATAATATGAGCGAAATTTGTCAGCAATATGTTTTGGGTGAGTGACTTTAAACTCTTTGTTTTTTGAGTTCCACACGAAGAGAATGGAGGCTTTGATAGTCTTTTTTTTGACCAAGTTAGCCATCCATTTTGACGGTTTGTTTAGTGACGAATATATGTTAGCTCTATGTGCTGTGACCTCTTTATCAAAGTCGCATTGTAAAATTTTTCGGAGCTCGAGTCTTGCTCTAAGCAGCCTGTCGTGAGTAAGCGTGGAAGGTTTTGTCTGCAGCTCATTTTCTAGGAGTTGAATATTGGTCACTAAGGATTCTGTCTTGCTGAGCTTCGTTCTTTTATACCTGGCACCTAGTTTTATAAGGACCCCCTTCATGAAAGCCTTATGGGCATTCCACAGAACACTAGGGTCCATGCCTTGGGTGTCGTTTAATGCAAAAAATTCCTCCAGATTGTTTTTTATTTCTTTTTTGTATTCGGGGAGTTTCATTAAGTATGTATTATTTTTCCACATTCTGGCTTCTTGTCGGGAGCTACCTAGGGCTATTGTCACTATCGGGGCGTGATCTGACCATGTAGCCGTGCCAATTTCCGCTTTTGCCACTGAGGTGATTAGTTGTTTGTCAGCTAGGCACAGATCAATACGGGAAAATGTTCTGTGCCGGGGTGAGTAGAAGGTATACTCCCTTGCCGAGGTATTAAGGCAACAGAAGGTATCAAATTGTGCCATTCTCCGTAGCCAGTGGATAAGAAAGACTGCCCTTTACTAGATAAATGCCACTCGTTAAGTCCCATCACAAAAAGCACAATTAAAGTCCTCCGGTAAATATGACTGGAAGGGGCGGAGAAAGGCTCATTTCCCCCAATGACCCCTGCAACCTTAATCCCAGCCATCCCCGCTAACAGATCACACAAGGCCGGGGGGTACTGGGACAAACTTAAAGGCCTCACGATACACGACATCCTCAATGGCCCCAAACTCACAAACCAGGCCCAGCTAGATGTGAGATTCACTCACCTCGACCTAGACTTCCTAGGCAAAGCAGGACTCTACCACTCACTGCTGAAGCTCCAGAGGTCTAGATAAGGCAAACTTAGAGACCCATTATCGTTTGAGACATATATTTCCCTACCCTCGCATCCAAAGAGGCTGGTGACACAATTATACAAAGCCCTTCTCTTACAGACATCATCTGAGAAATCCTGGTTTCGTAGAGAATGGGAAAGGGAATTAGGACTAAACCTCACCAGAGAAGAGACCCTCAAGGTATTAAAAAAAATGGCACGGCTTCTCCAGATGCATGTGAATCCAAGAAAACTCATATAAAATTTTGACCGTGTGGTATAGAACCCTGGCAACTACATCCAAAACAAACCCCGGGACTTAGGACAAATGCTGGAGATGTGAAACAGAGAGAGGAAACGCACTACACACATTGTGGGACTGCTCGAAATTTAGACCTTTCTGGCAGTCGGTCATAGACTACATTAACAAAATCTGCCACACGTCATTTTCCTTTAAACCAGAAGAGGTCCTGCTTTGGCTGCCTACAGACAAATTTAAACCCTCTAACAAAAGCCTGCCCACTATTCTATTAACAGCGGCCAAGCTACTCATTCCTCTTTACTGGAGAGAAAAACAAATTCCAGAGGTGTCCTAATGGCTAGAGGGAGTAGCCCAAATATTCCGCTTTGAAGAAATACTCACTTGGGAGTCCGGAACAAGGGACGAGTTTACATCCCTTTGGACGCCATGGATTGGGTTCCGAGGTAGCAGAAACGACTTAGATAACTAATATAATGGATAGATACCTGCATATATCAGAGGAGGCTCTCCGCATCTCTCCCACCCGACAGAAAGACATTGTGCTTGCTATTTATTATCCTGTTGTCCCCCCCCCCCCCACCTGCTACACCCCCTATCACAGCCCCCCCCCCCCCACCTTCCCGATCCCCAGCCAGTTAATAGTTCTTGAGGAATAAAACAATTGCATGATGTACATGTATTATATGCTACAACTGCAAAACTATGTATATGTACCCTTACAGGCCCTGCGTGGCCAGACTGTTACAATTTTCTAGCATTTCTGAAACCTCAATAAAAAGAAAATGTTTAAAAAAATTTAGTTTAGATATCTGGACTTTTTTTATATTTTCCATTGATCATGCAGCCAGTGATCTTTTGGTTGTATGTTTAGTTGCTTATTTCGAAACAGTGTGTCTAGTTTTCCCATAGTAATGGGGGGTATACAGTAATCAGTTTTTCGGGTCGACGTGTTTCCTCAGCCTAAGGAAAACTTTAGGCTGGTTCATCAGGATAAATAAGTCGATGGTTGTTCCACATTAATGTTATGGTCTGAATGCTTGTACTTTAACCCCTTAATGACATGGCCTATTTTGGTCTTAAGGACGCAATGATTTTTGGCGGATTTTCTTCTCCATTCATCAAAAGTCATAACTTTTTTATTTTTCCGTCGACGCGGCCGTATAAGGGCTTGTTTTTTTGCGTGGCGAACTGTCATTTTTATCGGTGCACTTTTGGGTACATTTGATTATATTGTATAACCTTTTTTTTTTTATGATAGCAGGGAGAGAAAACGCATCAATTCTGCCATAGATTTTTTTTTTACAGCGTTAATCATGCAGCATAAATTACACAATCCATTTCTTCTGTGGGTCGGTACGGTTACAATGATACCAAAATTCTTACATTTTTTTAGGTTTTTCCCCTTTTCTGCAATAAAAATCCATTTTTTGGAAAAAATTTTTTTTCCAAATTGCTGCATTCAAAGTCCTGTAACTTTTTTATTTTTCTATGTATGGAGCTCTGTGACGGCTTATTATTTGCGAGACGAGCTGTAGTTTTTATTGGTACCATTTTGGGGTACATACGGCTTTTTTGATCACCTTTATTGCATTTTTAGGGAGGCAAAATCCTAAAAATTAATGTAACGATGCGTACAATACCAAATATGTGGAGTTTTATTTTTTTAACTTTTTTTTTATGCTAATATGAAAAAAAACATTTTTACATTTTTTTTTTCATTCATTTTTTACATTTTTTTTTTACACAACTTGAGTTCCCCTGGGGGACTTTGACCACAGTACTGCCCATCGCTGTGATAAGGCATAACATCGCGTGAGCCGGCTGAAGACACAGCTCCCTCTGTGAACTCTTTCCCTGCCGAGATCTACTTAGATCGCGGCAGGGAAGGGGTTAACAGCGGGGGCACATCTCCGATGCCCCCCCCGCTGTTGCAGCGGGACGACGGCTGTGACTGACAGCTGACTCCCGCTGTGGGATAGCGCAAGATCATATGTGATCTCGCGCTATCCCCAGGACGTACATTTACGCCCTGTTGCGGGAAGTACCCTTCTCCCAGGCTGTAAACATACGCCCTGGAGCAGGAAGGCGTTAAAGCTCCAATTTTGGCTACAAGCAACTGTCACGGCTCAAAGTGGACGAGACTGTTATGGGACCTACACAAATGTTCCCCATCTATTTTAAATGAGCCTTTTGCTATAGCTCTGATACTGCCTAAATATAGCTATTGTGGCTCTGAACGCATATAGAGTGAAGTCAATGGGTGAGTCGAGCATTTTTGTATGGGACCGATGCTCCGCATAGGTCATGACTTGTGAATCTCTGGAAAACATCCGAAAGTCATGGAAACACCACAGAAACGGATAAGGAAAGGGCAGGGGCAGCATGCATGGCTGCATCTCAGGTTCCCAGGTCCCACTATTAAGCCAAAATGGGGGCAAGAGTCTGACCCCCCCAACAATTTTTACTTCGGACAAACCCTCATTAGCAAGGCACAGCTTAGCTAAGCACCACACTATCTGCAACCAAGGATAATCACTGCCGGCAGTTACACCGCTGCCTCTTCTCCTGGGTTACATGCTGGCATTACTGTCCAACCCCCCTGCGCGATCCTGTGTCCACAGCGCACACACAAGTGTCCCTGTGCAGCGTTCAGCTGTCCTCATGACACACGCTCGCTTAATAGCCACACCACCCTCATGTCTATTTATAAGCGCGTACTGGGTGAGGAGGAACCGGAGGCACACACTGCAGAGGGTTGACAGGGCCTGGCAGTGACAGTCTTTAAAAGTGTGGGCGATAGCCCACAATGCTGTTGAGAATTGTTGATAAATTGATGTTTGATCATCATTGCAATCCTGTGCCACCTCCGTCGCAAAATTGTCAGGAGCTGAAAATGTGGGCATAAAGGGGACTCAGGTGCCAGCACTTCTACACATCTCCACAATACAGCAATACTCTGTGTGGGAAGCACGTGAGCGGGCCCAGGGTTAGGCTCGGTCCCAGCCTCCATCTTGTGTTACCCAAGGTGCCGCGAGTTGCATAGCAATGGGAAATGCATGTGTCCCCACACAATTCATTCTGTGTAAGTGTTAGATAGTTCAACACCGCAATGGAAAGTCCTTGAGTTCCTTGGGCTTGCCTATGCTGTCAGTGCACAAAAATGGTATCACACAAGAGGAAACCAAAGTGCCCAAACATAGCAAAGTTTCACCCTGCCAAGGACCTCGGCCCACATTTCTACCATAGTCAGTCAGTGTATTTGTGTCACACTGGTAAAACACCGCAATGGGAAGTCTTGTGCACCCACAGCATAGGCGAGCCCTAGGAACTTAAAGATGGTATTACGCATAAAGAAATCACAGCGCCCGAACATGAAAAAGTTTCACCCCGCCAAGGACCTCGGCCCACACCCTCAGCAATCGCGGGCATGAAGCAGACTTTGATGCTAGTACAGCTGTGAACGTCTCATTTAATTATTTCCGGTTGCTTTCACCGCTCCAAAGACTGGATTAACCAGGAACAAGTTCCACAGGCCTAACCTGGCGCAGTTGCATTTCCCCCAGGACATAGGCCTCAGCCCACACCCTAAGTAATAAACATAAAGAAATTACAGTGCCCAAACATGGCAGACTTTCACTCTGCCGAGAACATAGGCCTCTGCCCACACCCTCAGCAATCGTGGGCATAGAGCGGACTCCGATGCTAGTACAGCAGTGAATGTCTCATTAATGCAGTAACGCTCCTCTTTGGCCCAAACCAGTGTCTCAGATAGCTGTGATAACACGGAAGAAAATACATGATGCCCAGTACTGATCCCCTGACCCTCAGGAGGAGGTGGCCTTAAAAGGCCAAGAAACCATGACCAGAACCTGCTGTAGCCTGTGTGGGAAGTATGTGAGTGGGCCCTTGGTCAGGCTCGGTCCCAGCAAACAAATTGTGTGACCCAAGGGGCCGCGAGTTACATAGCAATGGGAAAATCCATGTGCCCACACACTATTCATTTTGTGTAGGTGTCGGATAGCTCAATCGACACCGCAAGGGAAAAGCCATCTGCACTCTGCACCCTACCCAAGTCAGTCAGTGTCTTTGTGCCAGACAGGTCAAAGACCGCTAAGGGAAGTCTTTGTGCACCCACAGCATAGGCGAGCCCCAGTAACTTAAAGATGGTATTACGCATAAAGAAATCACAGCGCCCAAACATGGCAAACTTTAAACCCGCCAAGGACCTCGGCCTACATTTCTACCCTAGTCAGTCAGTGTATTTGTGTCAGACAGGTAAAATACCGCAATGGGAAGTCATTGTGCACTCACAGCATAGGCGAGCTGAAGGAACCCAGAGACAGTAATAAACATAAAGAAATTACAGTGCCCAAACATGGCAGACTTTCACTCCATCGAGGACATAGTCCTCTGCACACACCCTCAGCAATCGTGGGCATGAAGTGGACTTTGATGCTAGTACAGCTGTGAACGTGTCATTTAATTATTTGTGGTTGCTTTCACCGCTCCAAAGACTGGATTAACCAGGAACAAGTTCCACAGGCCCAACCTGGAACAGTTGCATTTCCCCCAGGACATAGGCCTCTGCCCACACCCACAGCAATCGTGGGCATGAAGTGGACTCCGATGCTAGTACAGCTGTGAACGTCTCATTAATGCAGTAACGCTCCTCTTCTTTGGCCGAAACCAGTGTCTCAGATACCTATGGTAACACGAGAGAAAATACATACCGCCCAGTGCTGATCCCCTGACCCTAAGCAGGAGGAGGAGGTGGCCTTACAAGGCCAAGGAACCATGACCAGGGCCTGCTGTAGCCAGTGTGGGAAGTATGTGAGCGAGCCCTTGGTCAGGCTCGGTCCCAGCAGACACCTTGTGTGACCCAAGTCTTTGAGTTCCTTGGGCTCGCCTATGCTGTCAGTGTACAAAGATGGTATTGCACAGGAAGAAATCCGAGTGCCCAACCATGGGAGAAATTCACCCCGCCAAGGACCTTGGCCTCGGCCTAAATTTCTGCCCTAGTCAGTCACTGTATTATTTGTGCCAGATAGGTAAAACACGATGGGAGGACTTAGTGCACCCATAGTATAGATAGACCCCTGTAACATTCCAGTAGCAAAGGTATAAACAGATCCCAGTAACATTTCTGTAGCACACGTATAGGCTGACCCGAGTAACATTTCTGTAGCAGAAGTATAGGCAGACCCCAGTAACATTTCTGTAGTAAAAGTAGAGGCAGACCCCAGTAACATTTCTGTAGTAAAAGTAGAGGCAGACCCCAGTAACATTTCTGTAGTAAACGTAGAGGCAGACCCCTGTAAAATTCCTGTAGCAGTAGTATAGGCAGACCCCAGTAACATTTCAGTAGCACAAGTATAGGCAGACCCCTGTAACATTTCTGTAGTAAAACTAGAGGCAGACCCTAGTAACATTTCTGTAGTAAAAATATAGGCAGACCCCAGTAACATTTCTGTAGCACAGCTATAGGCAGACCCCAGTAAAATTTATATAGTAAAAGTATAGGCAGACCCCTGTAACATTTCAGTAGCACAAGTATAAGCAGACCCCTGTAACATTTCTGTAGCACCAGTTTAGGCAGACCCCTGTAACATTTCTGTAGCAGAAATATAGGCAGACCCCAGTAACATTTCTGGAGTAAAAGTAAAGGCGGACCCCAGTAACATTTCTGTAGTAAAAGTAGAGGCAGACCCCAGTAACATTTCTGTAGTAAAAGTAGAGGCAGACCCCAGTAACATTTCTGTAGCAGACGTATAGCAGACTCCAGTAACATTTCTGTAGTTAAAGTAGGAGTGCACACCAGTAACATTTCTGTAGCAGCAGTATAGGCGAACCCTGGAACATTGGTGTACCATGAGTGTAGGTGAAGTCCGGAAAAATTAGTTAGATAACAGTATAAGCGAGGGCCAGAAAAATTAGTGTACCAAGAGTACAAGTGTACCCCTAAAAAATTTCTCAAGCGAGAGGGCAAGTGAAACCCAGAAATATTTTTTAAAGATACAGCTCACTGTTGTTTAATTTGCAACAGAGCCTGGAGGCAACAGAGCCTGGAGGCAGCCCTGTGAAAAAAAATTAGTTTCTGTTAAAGTATCAATACTTTTGAAACTTTGAAAAATTGTAAAAAAATTGTAAGCAGAGCCTTTTGTACCGCAGAAAAGATCAGAATGATGACATGATACTTCAGGAGGAGGAGTAATATCCGAGAGTGATTGAAAAAGCTAATTCCCCCTTTTTTACCGGTGATAGAGAATGCTTATTTCTCCAGTTGCAGCGAAAAGAATCTTTAGGTACTGCTGCTCTGCCGGTGGGGAAGAGAAGTCTTGGGAAATCCAGGCTTTGTTCATCTTTATGAGTGTAAGCATGTTGGCACTGGCAGTTGACAGGCAGGTAAGCTAATCTGTGATGATTCCCCTAGCTGCACTAAACACCCTCTCTGACAAGACACTAGCGGCAGGGCAAGCCAGCACCTCCAGGGCGTACAGCGCAAGTTCATGCCACGTGTCAAGCTTTGACACCCAATAGTTGAATGGAGCAGAGGCGTCACGTGGTATGATCAGCTACGTACTCCCTCACCATCTTTTTACAGTGCTCCCTCCGACTTAGCCTTGACTGGGGAGTGGTGACCCAGTATTGTTGGGGAGCCATAAAGCTGGCAAAAGCCTTGGAGAGTGTTCCCCTGCCTGTGCTGTACATGCAGCCTGATCTTTGCGCCTCCACTGCTATTTGGCCCTCGGAGCCGCGCCTTCTGCCACTAGCGCTGTCAGATAGGAAGTTTAGCATCACTTTTTCCACCAGGGCCCTGTGGTATTGCATCACTCTCGAACCCCTTTCCTCTTCGGGAATGAGAGTGGAAAGGTTCTCCTTATACTGTGGGTTGAGAAGGGTGTACACCCAGTAATCCGTGTTGGCCAGAATGCGTCTAACGCGAGGGTCACGAGAAAAGCTGCCTAACATGAAGTCAGCCATGGCTGTGCTCACTAGGAAGATGACTTTCAGGATCCTCCTCCTCCTCCTCCTTCTCAACCTCCTCCACAGCCCATACACGTTGAACAGATTAGTGGCAAGCAGCATGGGTACCCTCTGCAGTGTGCCCAGCTGTCTCTTCCCCCTTCTCCTCCTCCTGCTCCTCCCCCTCCTGCTGCTCCCCATCCTCCTCCTCCTACAAAAAGCTCTGAGATATAGACATGAGGGTGGTCTGGCTATCAAGCGACTTACTGTCATCCCCCGTCTCCTGTTCCAACTGCAAAGTGTCGGCCTTTATTCCTTGCAGCGAACTTCTCAGCAGGCATAGCAGCAGGATGGTAATACTAATGATTGCAGCATCGCCGCTCACCATCTGGCTAGACTCCTCAAATTTTCCGAGGACCTGGCAGATATTTGTCATCCAGGCCCACTTCTCTGTGAAGAATTGGGGAGGCTGACTACCACTACGCTGCCCATGTTGGAGTTGATATTCCACTATTGCTCTACGCTGCTCATACAGCCTGGCCAACATGTGGAGCGTAGAATTCCACCGTGCGGGCACGTCGCACAGCAGTCGGTGCTCTAGCAGATTAAACCGATGTTGCAGGGTCCTCAGGGTGGCAGCGTCCATGGTGGACTTGCGGAAATGTGCGTAGATGCGGTGCACCTTGCCGGGCAGGTCAGATAAGTGAGGGTAGTTTTTCAGAAACCGCTGAACCACCAGTTTGAAGATGTGGGCCAGGCATGGCACGTGTGTGAGGCTGCCGAGCCGCCACCAAGTTACGGCCGTTGTCACACACGACCATGCCCGGTTGGAGGCTCAGTGGCGAAAGCCAGAGGTCGGTCTGCAACAGTTCGGGGGCCGTGTGCCTCTTGCCATCGAAGCTGATTAGTTTCAGCACTGCCTGCTGACGCTTGCTCACCGCTGTACTGCCACGCTGCGTGATACCGACTGCTGGTGACGTGCTGCTCACACTTCCTAATTGAAAGGTAGAGGTCGCGTAGGAGGAGAGGGAGGTTTTAGAAGAGGTGGCATAAACCACCGCAGATACCAGCACCGAGGAAGGACCCGCTATTCTGGGTGTGGATAGGACGTGAGCGGTCCCAGGCTCTGACTAGATCCCAGCTTCCACTAAGTTCATCCAATGTGCCATCAGCGATATATAGTGGCCCTGACCGCCAGCACTTGTCCACGTGTCCGTGGTTAAGTGGACCTTCCCACTAACCGCGTTGGTGAGGGCATGATTAATGTTGCGGGAGATGTGCTGTTGTAGGTCTGGGACGGCACACCAGGAAAAATAGTGGTGACTGGGGACCGAGTAGCTCCGGACCGCCGACGCCATCATGTTTTTCAAAGCCTGCTGATCTTGAAGTAGAAAATGAAGAAAGTGAAAAAAGAAGAACCAAACAAGCCTTCCACATCCAATGGCCTGACTTTGAAGTAAAAGATGACACACCGCAAAGACTAAGTCAAGTAGAATTGGGTGATCTTATTTGAGACCTTGACTTGTCAAAGGAGAAGGCAGAACTTCTAGGGTCAAGACTACAGGAATGGAATCTTCTCCAACATGATGTCAGTGTCTCACTGTACAAAGAACTTTATAGGGATCTGCTTCCTTTTTTTGAGAAGAAAAACAATCTGGTTGTTTGCTGCAATGTTAATGTCTTGATGAAATGTTTGAATTTGAACCATGATCCAACTGAATAGAGGCTATTCATAGACTCCTCTAAGCTTAGTTTGAAAGCTGTGTTACTTCACAATGGCAACCATCTTCCTTCTATTCCTGTTGGTTATGCAGTTCACATGGAGACTTATGCAACTATGACAGCCCTCCTCAACTCAATCAAATATGCTGAACACAAGTGGAAAATCTGTGTTAATCTAAACGTCATCTCTGTACTCATAGGCATGCAACTGGGGTACACTAAATACTGTTGCTTTTTATGTATGTGGGACAGTAGGAATAGGAAATCCCATTACATTCAAGTGGACTGGCCTGCAAGAAATCTTGACTCTACCAAGAAAAATGTAATTGCTGAGCCTCTCGTAGACCCAAAAGATGCTCTTCTTCCACCCCTGCATATAAAGCTGGGTTTAATGAAACATTTTGTCAAAAGGTATGAACCAGGAAGGACAGGCATTTAAGTACTTAAGAGACAGATTTCCTAGATTGAGTGATGCAAAGGTTAAGGAAGGTATTTTTGTTGGGCCACAAATTTGACAACTTGTAAAGGATCCTGTGTTTGACCAATTTTGGAGGGAAAAGAAAAGGAAGCTTAGCAAGCTTTAAAGAGAGTTATTCATGGATTCTTCGGCAACAAAAGAGATGATAACTACCCTCAGTTAGTGACAGTACTTCTGGAAAAATGCCATCAACTCAGATGCAACATGTCCCTTAACCCCTTAACGACCAGCCCATAGTGTTTTTACGTCCTCCCGAAGTGGGCTCTATTCTCTGAGGACGTAAAAACATGCTTCCTGCAGAGAATAGTGCCCCTCGGGCTGTGGACGTGACAGCTCCATGCTGTCGGTGTCCGCAGGTAGCTGACAGCATGGAGCTGTCATCCCGGGCTGTTCGGAGCCCCCCCCCCGGCATTGCGATCGGCGCTATGCAATGGATAGCGCCGATCGCAAAAAAAGTAAATAAAAGTACATAAAAGTTAAAGATTCAGCTGCTCTGATGGATCGGATCCATCGGAGCAGCTGAAATTACTCATCGAGGTCTGGCACGCTGCTCCCCGCTCTCCTGCCGCTCCGGGGCCCGAAGCCGGTCTTCTGCGCATGCGCGCCAGGCGGCATTACGTCAGCCGCATGCGCAGAAGGCCCGGCGGCGCGGGAGATTTAAAATCTCCTGGCTCCCGGCTCCTGTAGGTAGCCGGGAGGCAGGAGATGTCAGCGGGGACTGCGGTGAGCGGTCCCCGGTACCGCGATCGCCGTTATCCAATGGTTAGCGGCGATCGCGAAAAAGTTAAAAAAAAGTTTTAAAAAAGTCAGTTTCACCTCCCCTCATGGATCGGATCCATGAGGGGAGGTGAAAATACTCACCCCCAGTCCTCAGCGGTGTCCCGATGTCCCGGGACCCGAATCCCCGTCTGCGCATGCGCGCCCGATGATTGACATCGGGTGCGTGAACAGACGGGCTCGAGCCCCGGGAAATTTAAAATCCCTCTGCTTCTGGCTGCCATGTGTAGCTAGGAGCAGAGAGATTATACCGGGGACATGATCACTGTCATCCAATGGATGACAGTGATCATGTAAAGTGAGAAAAAAGTGTAAAAAAGTTAAAAAAAAAACAGTAAAAAAAAGTTTTTAAAAGTTTAAAAAGCGTACGTTTCATCTCCCCTCATGGATCATATCCGTGAGGGAGGATGAAAGTACGTACCTAAGGCCCCCAGATTTATCCGCGGACCTTACCACAGCTTCTGCACACGCGCCCGTCGCCAAAATGGCGGGCGCATGCGCAAAAGCTGTGGATTGCCAGGATAATTTAAATTCTCCCTGCTCCTGGCTACAAAACGTAGCCAAGAGCATGGAGATTTAATGGGGGTCCGCGGTGAGCGGTTCCTGGTCACGTGTTCGCCATTATCCAATAATGGCGATCACGTAAAAGTAAAAAAAAAAATTTGAAGTTTCATCTCCCCTCACTGATGCGATCGGTGAGAGGAGATGAATCTTTTTACCGGAGGCCTGCGTATTTGAATCCCGACGCGATCTTCCTCCGTGGACCTTCCAGGATTCTGCACATGCGATTGCCGGCAAAAAGCCGGACACATGTGCAGGAGTCAGGGAGCCCAGGAAATTTAAAATCTCCTTGCTCCCAGCGACCAACGGTCAGCGAGAGCCTGGAGCAGTGACGGGTGGCCTCGTTGAGCGGTCCCCGGTCACGTGATAAAAAGGTAGCGATCTACCTTAGGCCGGTCTCACATGACCGGATAGGAATGACGGATTCCGCATGCGTCTGATCCGTGGTAATACGCAGATCAATCGCATTGGATTACACAATTCCGCTCACATTAGCAGGTCAGAATTGCGTAATCCACTCGCAGAAAAGAGAACGCAGCAGGTTCTATTTTACTGCGGATATCGGCAACATAGAGCCCATTGTGCTCCATGGTCGCGGATATACCCGCAGCCCATACGCAACTACGTTGTATACGGGCTGCGGGAACCCGTGTCATCGCTAAGCGATGGTGCGGGAAATACAAACAAAGGTGTACTGTGCATGACCGCCTGTGTGAGTACGCAGTTATGCGCAGTACATTACGCAGCCGTACGCAGGGTCACAGCCGGGCTCACAGATGGGATCCGCTGTGGGCCTCCGCAAGCGGATTCCGCCTGCACCCGCGTGAGCCCGGCGTTATTCAGACCGCTACCTGTGATACGTATTTTACAAGAAGCCCCGGGAACGCTCGCTTTCCTGCAGTTCCAGGAGCACCTTGTTGAGCGCCTTCTGTGTGAGACCGCCGCACCTCATCAAGCTTACGGAGACTCACGGAACGCCACTTTTTACACCCCATACCCGCCACTGAGGTCATGAAATACCCCCAAAAAGCATGAGAGGAGGGGGGGGGGATACCCGGTTTTATTGCCCCATGGGCCCATTCCAACCAGCCTCCGTAATTACCCCTGTCTTCGGAAATACTACACAGTTCACATTTTTACTTTTATCTAAGATTTGCGAACGCCAAAAAGGGCGCGGAGGGGGAGGGGGGGAATTTTTAGGGAGTCAATCTTTATTCTGTACAAATAAGCAATGGGGCCTGGAATTTATTCAGTTGTGCCCTGAAATCCAACAGGTGTTCCGTCCTTTATAGGCCTTGCCATGCGTCCTGTAAGTAGATTAGGGCCACAATGGGTATGTTTCTGAACACGGGACAAACGGGGGTATCCATTTTGGGGTGAACGTCTTCATTCCTATGTGCACTGTACAAAAAAACTGTTTTTAAATTGAAAAAATTGCCAAAAAAATTGAAAATCGTAACTTTTTCCTTCTGCTTTGCTTAGATTCATTCAAATACTGTGGGGTCAAAATACGCAGTACACCCCTAGATGAATTCGTTAAGGGGTCTAGTTTTCAAAATGGGGTCATTTGAGGGGGTTCTTTATAGTTTTGGCCGCTCAATGGCTCTATAAGTGGGCAATGGGGCCTGAAATTTATTCAGTAGTACCCTGAAATCCAACGGGTATTCCTTTCATTGTAGGCCTAGCCATGGGTCCTGTAAGTCTATTAGGGCCACAATGGGTATGTTTCTGAACACGGGACAAACAGGGGTATCCATTTTGGGGTGAAAGCCTTCATTTATATGTGTGCTGTACAAAAAAAACTGTTTTTAAATTGACACAATAGCCCAAAAAATGAAAATCCTATTTTTTTCCTTTTGCTTTGCTTAAATTTATTCAAAAACTGTGGGGTCAAAATATGCAGTACATCCCTAGATAAATTCGTTAAGGGGTCTAGTTTTCAAAATGTTGTCATTTGTGGGGGTTCTATATGGTTTTGGGCGCTCAAGAACTCTACAAGTGGGCAATGGGGCCTAAAAGGACTTCAAGCAAAATCTATGTTCTGAAAGCCACCGATTACTCCTTTTATTTTGGGCCCCGTTGTGCATGCGGACATAAGATTAGGGCCACAATGGGTATATTTCTGAAAACAGCACAAACAGGGGTATCCATTTTGGGGTGTAAGTCTTCCTTCATATGTGTGCTGTACAAAAAAAGCTGTTTTTAAAATGACAGAATTGCCAAAAAAACAGAAATCCAAATTTTTTCCTTTTGCTTTGCTTGAATTTATTCAAAAACTGTGGGGTCAAAATGCGCAGTACACCCCTAGATAAATTCGTTAAGGAGTCTAGTTTTCAAAATGGGGTCATTTGTGGGGGTTCTCTATGGTTTTGGGCGCTCAAGAACTCTACAAGTGGGCAATGGGGCCTAAAAGGACTTCAAGCAAAATTTGTGTTCCGAAAGCCACCGGTCGCTCCTTTCATTTTGGGCTCCGTTGTGTATCCAGACATAAGATTAGGGCCACAATGGGTATGTCTCTGAACACGGGACAAACAGGGGTATCCATTTTTGAGTGCAAGTCTTCCTTCATATGTGTGCTGTACAAAAAAAGCTGTTTTTAAAATGACAGAATTGCCGAAAAAACGAAAATCACAATTTTTTCCTTTTGCTTGGTTTGAATTCATTCAAAAACTGTGGGGTCAAAATATGCAGTACACCCCTAGATAAATTCCTTAAGGGGTCTAGTTTTCAAAATGGGGTCATTTGTGGGGGTTTTCTATGGTTTTGGGCGCTCAAGAACTCTACATGTGTGCTATGGGGCCTAAAAGGACTTCAAGCAAAATTTCTGTTTTGAAAGACACTGACTACTCCTTTGATTTTGGGCCCCGTTGTGGACTCAGATATAACAATATGGCCACAATGGGTATATTTCTGAACACGGGAGAAATAGGGGTATCCATTTTGGGGTGTAAATCCTGATTTTCATGTAAACTATAGGAAAAAAATATGTCTTTAAAATGACAGATTTGCAAAAATATGAAATATTACTTTTTCTCCTCTAAATTGAATTAATTCCTGAAAAAAAACTGTGGGGTCAAAATACTCATGACACCCCTCAGTGAATACATTAAGGGGTGTAGTTTTTAAAATGAGGTCATTTGGGGGGGGTATCTATTATTCTGACACTCATGAGCCTTTCCAATCTCGGCTTGGTATAGGAAAACAAAGTGTTCCTCAAAATGCTAAAAAGTAATGTTAAATTTGTACGTCTCCTAAATAGTTAAAAAAAAAAGAAAGTTTTTCCAATGTGCGCCCAAAATAAAGTAAACGGGTGGAAATATAAATCTTAGCAAAAATTTCTATATTATGTTTGCACATATTTAAGATATTGCAGTTGGAAATGTGAAAAAATGACGATTTTTTCAAAATTTTCCCAATTTTGGCGCTTTTAATAAATAAACACAATTTCTATCGGTCTATTTTTTCCGCCTAAATGAAGCACAACATGTGGCGAAAAAACAATGTCAGAATCGCTTGGATATGCAAAACCTTTCTGGTGTTTTTCCATGTTAAAGTGACACATGTCAGATTTGCAAAATTTGGCCTGGTCATTAAGGCGCAAACAGGCTTGGTCACTAAGGGGTTAAAATCCATTTTCTCCTCTCCCACCTAGACTTTTCCCCTCCTAGTTGTGGATCTATCAGTGATGAACACGGAGAAAGATTCCACCAGGATATTTTTGTAATGGAACAAAAATATCAGGGCCGTTGGAATGAAGCAATGCTTGCGGATTACTGCTGGTCTGTGAGTAGGGTTGCTCTGGAACTCACTTACAAGAGGCAATTCAAAAGAAAACGATCTCATGAAGACACCACATGATTCTCTTCATACTGAACCACCTGCTAGGAATAATTCCATCAATTTAAAACTCTTAGAATGTAACTGTCATTAAAAAAAAAATTCAAATGCACTTTCAATGTTGGTAGCAAATGTAATTAAAATGTATCATTGTTTTCTTAATCCTTTAAATGGGCCATGTGGTGGAAAGTCTGCCACGAAGTTATGTTCTATTGATTCTACTGGCAGCAATTTACTTTTAAACATCAATAGGAATTAACTTAGAAAAAGAGAACTTGCAGGTTCCCAACAAATAGAAGTGCAAGATTGCAAGTACAATCAAATGGACCATTCTGGTAACTGTAGAATAGAAATATATGCCGTATATCACGGTAACAATGGGGGGCTTGGTTGTCACCTAGCTTAGGAGAGATGCCATACAACCGAAAGAGGGGGAAAGGGGGAGGGTAACAAACAATGTGTTGAGTTTATAATTCTAGCACTCTATAATATGTGTCAGGGCCTACCAGAATCAACAATAGTATGATTATTGTTTAGCGAACTTGTTTGTCTTGTTTCTCGTAACCCAGGGCGACCAAACATACAGAAATGTGTCTCTTGTACCTGTTTCCCAGGCTGCAATTTCCACAAATCAAAACATTTGTGCAACTCTGTCTATCAATTGGGAAAATGTGGGAAACTCCTTCTCTTTCCATAACGTCTATATCTTTGGTGGACATAACTGTTTTACCTGAGGGGGCCTTAATCTGATAGAAAAAGTTTTTCTCCATTTGTTTTTTTAATTAGCCTCAACATTGTTTTAGATCCCCTGTCCCCATTCATGTAGATTTATAACTGGATGTGAAGAAGGATTTTGTGGCTTTTATGTTACAGACAGTTTTAAATTTGTCTTTCAGTGATTTTAATTTGCCTTGAGCATCACTACTAATGGCCCATTTACACGGGACGAATGTCGAGCCAACGATGCCCAACACTCATTCCTCTGTGTACTTACTGTATCGCTGGCTCGCTCAGCAGGAAGGTGGGGTAGCTGAATGTGATTTCACTCCTTGCTCTCCCCCGCCCCACTCCATTCACTTAATAAAGCCGCCACTCAGTACTGAAAGGCTGCTGTTTACACTGAATGATCATCGTTCAGGATTTTATACTGCATAAAATCCTAAACAATGATCGCTCAGTGTAAAGAGCCAGCAATACATTTGTCCCATGTAAATGGGCCTTAAGGGTGCTTTTGTGTAAAGTATCTGTGCTAAACATCTGGGCTAGAAGGGAATTAATTTCATTGTCTCTTTGCTTTTTGATCTTAGTGCCCAAGGCTATCAACTCGCCTCTGATGAAAGCTTTATTAGTAGAGATGAGCGAACGTACTCGTCGGAGCTTGATACTCGTTCGAGTATTAGCGTGCTCGAGATGCTCGTTACTCGTGACGAGTACCACGCGATGTTCGAGTTACTTTCACTTTCATCTCTGAGACGTTAGCGCGCTTTTCTGGCCAATAGAAAGACAGGGAAGGCATTACAACTTCCCCCTGCGACGTTCAAGCCCTATACCACCCCCCTGCAGTGAGTGGCTGGCGAGATCAGGTGTCACCCGAGTATATAAATCGGCCCCTCCCGCGGCTCGCCACAGATGCGTTCTGACAGAGATCAGGGAAAGTGCTGTCTTGCTGGAGTTGCTATAGGGAGAGTGTTAGGAGTATTTTAGGCTTGAAGAACCCCAACGGTCCTTCTTAGGGCCACATCTGACCGTGTGCAGTAGTGTGGAGGCTGCTTTTTGCAGTGTTGCACTTTTTTCTTTTTTTTGTATATCGGCCGTGCAGAGCATTGCGCCCTGCAGTAATTATACATAGTCAAGGGCCAGTAGTGGTGGTGAGGCAGGGACAGAAGACATATTTATTGAATATAGGCAGTGGGCCTTTCCAAAAACATTTGGGGAAAAAAATCTATTTGGGCTGCCTGTGACTGTCCTCAGTGTACTGGGTCTGTGCTGGGGGTAGTTGTCCTCCTAATTCATACGCAGCCAGCTAAGTGTTACAGCAGGCTTGCGCAAAATTATTTCCTGGCTCTGTGTTGGCTGTTACATCACCGCTGTATTCCAGTCCACAGTGCAACAGTCTGCAGTTATTTTACATACTCCAGGGCCAGTAGTGGTGAGGCAGGGACAGAAGACATATTTATTGAATATAGGCAGTGGGCCTTTCCAAAAACATTTGGGAAAAAAATCTATTTGGGCTGCCTGTGACTGTCCTCAGTGTACTGGGTCTGTGCTGGGGGTAGTTGTCCTTCTAATTCATACGCAGCCAGCTAAGTGTTACAGCAGGCTTGCGCAAAATTATTTCCTGGCTCTGCTGTGCGTTCCATAAGCGAAGTCAGCCTCCAACCACAGGCCAATAAGTGGCACATTTAATTACAGCGTTCTGTTTCTGCACTACTGGTAAAACAGCATGCTGAGGGGTAGGGGTAGGCCTAGAGGACGCGGACGCGGGCGAGCACGCGGAGGCCCAAGTCAGGGTGTGGGCACAGGCCGAGCCAGTGCGGGGCCAGGGTTAGAGGCAGGGCCAGACTGAATAATCCACCAGCTGTTTCCCAAAGCGCCCCCTCACGCCATGCCACCCTGCAGAGGTCAAGGTGCTCTACAGTGTGGCAGTTTTTCACAGAGACGCCTGACGACCGACGAACAGTGGTGTGCAACCTTTGTCGCGCCAAGATCAGCTGGGGAGCCACCAGCACCAGCATGCGCAGGCATATGATGGCCAAGCACCCCACAAGGTGGGACGAAGGTCGTTCACCGCCTCCAGTTTGCACCACTGCCTCTCCCCCTGTGCCCCAACCTGCCACTGAGATCCAACCCCCCTCTGAGGACACAGGCACTACCGTCTCCTGGCCTGCACCCACACCCTCACCTCCGCTGTCCTCGGCCCCATCCAGCAATGTCTCTCAGCGCAGCTTCCAGACGTCGCTAGCGCCACTGTTTGAGCGCAAGAGCAAGTACGCCGCCACGCACCCGCACGCTCAAGCGTTAAACGTGCACATTGCCACTACTTTTCCCGATGTGCCGTCTCAGCCCACGTCTCCCGCAACATTGTATGCGCCCTCACCAACGCGGTTACTGCCAAGGTCCACTTAACAACGGACACGTGGACAAGCACAGGCGGGCAGGGCCATTATATCTCCCTGACGGCACATTGGGTGAATGTAGTGGAGGCTGGGACAGAGTCAGAGCCTGGGACCGCTCACGTCCTACCCACCCCCAGAATTGCGGGCCCCAGCTCGGTGCTGGTATCTGCGGCGGTGTATGCTTCCTCCACTAAACCACCCTCCTCCTCCTCCAACGCAACCTCTGTCTCGCAATCAAGATGTGTCAGCAGCAGCAGCACGTCGCCAGCAGTCGGTGTCGCGCGGCGTGGCAGCACAGCGGTGGGCAAGCGTCAGCAGGCCGTGCTGAAATTACTCAGCTTAAGAGAGAAGAGGCACATGGCTCACGAACTGCTGCAGAGTCTGACAGAGCAGACCGACCGCTGGCTTGCGCCGCTGAGCCTCCAACCGGGCATGGTCGTGTGTGACAACGGCCGTAACCTGGTGGCAGCTCTGCAGCTCGGCAGCCTCACGCACGTGCCATGCCTGGCCCATGTCTTTAATTTGGTAGTTCAGCGCTTTCTGAAAAGTTACCCACACTTGTCATACCTGCTCGGAAAGGTGCGCCGGGTCAGCGCACATTTCAGCGCCGAGTCAGCCTCCTCAATTCTTTACAGAAGAGTGGCCTGGTTGGCAGACATCTGCCAGGTCCTTGGAAACTTTGAGGAGTCTACCCAGATGGTGAGCGGGGATGCTGCAATCATTAGCGTCACCATTCCTCTGCTATGCCTCTTGAGAAGTTCCCCGCAAAGCATAAAGGCAGACGCTTTGCGCTCGGAAACGGAGTCGGGGGAAGACAGTATGTCGCTGGATAGTCAGAGCACCCTCATGTCTATATCTCAGCGCGTTGAGGAGGAGGAGGAGGGGGAGGAGCATGAGGAGGAGGGGGAAGAGACAGCTTGGGCCACTGCTGAGGGTACACATGCTGCTTGCCTGTCATCCTTTCAGCGTGTATAGCCGGAGGAGGAGGAGGAGGAGAAGGAGGAGGAGGATCCTGAAAGTGATCTTTCTAGTGAGGACAGCCATGTGTTGCATACAGGTACCCTGGCACACATGGCTGACTTCATGTTAGGATGCCTTTCTCGTGACCCTCGCGTTATACGCTTTCTGGCCACTACGGATTACTGAGTGTACACACTGCTCGACCCACGGTATAAGGAGAACCTTTCCACTCTCATTCCTGAAGAGGAAAGGGGTTCGAGAATGATGCTATACAACAGGGCCCTGGTGGACAAACTGATGGTAAACTTCCCATCCGACAGCGCTAGTGGCAGAAGGTGCAGTTCTGAGGGCCAGGTACCAGGGGAGGCGCAGAGATCAGGCAGCATGTACAGCGCAGGCAGGGGAACATTCTCCAAGGCCTTTGCCAGCTTTATGGCTCCCCAGCAAGACTGTGTCACCGCTCCCCAGTCAAGGCTGAGTTGGCGGGAGCACTGTAAAAAGATGGTGGGGGAGTACGTAGCCGATCACACGACCGTCCTCGTTGACGCCTCTGCCCCCTACAATTACTGGGTGTCAAAGCTGGACACGTGGCCTGAACTCGCACTGTATGCCCTGGAGGTGCTTGCTTGTCCTGCGGCTAGCGTCTTGTCAGAGAGGGTGTTTAGTGCGGCTGGGGGAATCATCACGGATAAGTGTACCCGCCTGTCAACCGACAGTGCCGACAGGCTTACACTCATCAAGATGAACAAAGCCTGGTTTTCCCCAGACTTCTCTTCTTCACCAGCGGACAGCAGCGATACCTAAGCAATACGTAGGCTGCAATCGCGGATGGAAGCATCGTTCTCTATCACAATCAAAAACGGGGACATTTTTGCTGCATCAATCTGTGTATAATATTCCTCCTCCTCCTCCTGCTCCTCCTCCTGAAACTTCACATAATCACGCCGAACGGGCAATTTTTCTTAGGCCCACAAGGCTCAGTCATATAATTTTTGTAAACAATTTTTATACGTTTCAATGCTCATTAAAGCGTTGAAACTTTCACCTCAACCAATTTTTATTTTAACTGGGCTGCCTCCAGGCCTAGTTACCAATTAAGCCACATTAACCAAAGCGATTAATGGGTTTCACCTGCCCTCTTGGTTGGGCATGGGCAATTTTTCTCAGGTACATTAGTACTGTTGGTACACCAATTTTTGGGGGCCCTCGCCTACAGTGTAATCCAATTAATTTTTTGCCCACCTGCATTACCGCTGACGTTACATCAGCTGTGCTGGGCACTGCAATGGGATATATTTATGTACCGCCGGTGGGTTCCAGGGAGCCACCCATGCTGTCGGTCCACACGGAGTTGTAACTACATGTGTCCACTTCTAAAGAACCCCAGTTTGACTGGGGCATGCAGTGTGGGCCGAAGCCCACATGCATTAAACATGACATTACCTCAGCTGTGATGGGCAATGCTATGGGATATATTTATGTGCCGCCGGTGGCTTCCTGGCACCCACCCATGCTGTCGGTCCACAGGGACTTCACAATAGGGAGTTGTACCTGCCTGTGTCTATGAATTAAAAAGCTCGGTCAGGTTGGGGCATGCAGTGTGGGCCGAAGCCCACCTGCATTTAATCTGACGTTAGCTCTGCTGTCCAGGGCACTGCAATGGGATACATTTATGTACAGCCGGTGGGTTCCAGGGAGCCACCAATGCTGTGGGTGCACACGGAATTCCCATTGCGGAGTTGTACCTGCCTGTGACTATTTATAAAAAAACGCAGTCTGAATGGGGCATGCAGACACCTTGACAGAATGAATAGTGTGTGGCACATAGGTTCCCCATTGCTATGCCCACGTGTGCAGCTCCTGATGGCGGTGGCACAGGATTATATTTCTCATTGCTTCTGTACAGCATTGTGGGCTATCGCCCCGCCCCTTTTAAAGAGGGTCGCTGCCTAGCCGTGCCAACCCTCTGCAGTGTGTGCCTGCGGTTCCTCCTCATGGCAGACACACTTATAAATAGACATGAGTGTGGTGTGGCATGAGGGCAGCTGAAGGCTGCGCAGGGACAATTTGGTGTGCGCTGTGGACACTGGGTCGTGCAGGGGGGGGGGTTGGGCAGCATGTAACCCTGGAGAAGTGGCAGCGGAGTGTCATGCAGGCAGTGATTGTGCTTTGTTGGAGGTAGTGTGGTGCTTAGCTAAGGTATGCATTGCTAATGAGGGCTTTTCAGAAGTAAAAATTGTTGGGAGGGGGGTGGGCCCACTCTTGCCGCTATTGTGGCTTAATAGTGGGACCTGTGAACTTGAGATGCAGCCCAACATGTAGCCCCTCACCTGCCCTATCCGTTGCTGTGTCGTTCCCATCACTTTCTTGAATTGCCCAGATTTTTACAAATGGAAACCTTAGCGAGCATCGGCGATATACAAAAATGCTCGAGTCGCCCATTGACTTTAATGGGGTGCGTTACTCGAAACGAACCCTCGAGCATCGCGAAAATTTCGTCCCGAGTAACGAGCACCCGAGCATTTTGGTGCTCGCTCATCTCTATTTATGAGCTTCCCAGACAATTGTAATTGGGCCCTAATGGGAGTCATTAATCTTAAAGAATTCCTTATGTTTTTCTGCGAGCAGTGGGAGTGTCTTCCCCACGTTACAGAATACAGTTTAGGCACCAGTTCAACTCCCTGATTGGGTAATAATTATTAGCCACTGTCATGGATGTCGGCGTGTGGTCCGATATTTTAATTGAACCAGCTTGTGACCAGCAATTCTTCAATGAATTTCCCTGAAGTTAACAAGTAATCAATTCTGTGAAAGGTAGTATGGATACAGGAATAGTATGTGTACTCTTCTGCTTCAGGGTTCAGAAGCCTTCATGCATCTTGTAGGTTTAGCTCCAGTAGGAAACTTTTGAGTCTACAAACTTATTTTGAGGCGATCAAAGGAAACTCTGAGGTGATGTCCCTTGAGTGGTCAATCGCCATGTTAAGGTCTCCCCCAACCACTTGCAAGCCTTCTGTGAAGTCATTAAATTTGGTAATAACATGTATTAACCAAGTAGCAGAAATTTGGGAAAATGGACATATAGTGAAAAAATCTTCCTCTTTATGATATTCAGTGCCTTAGACAATCAGGTGCACGGAGTACGCGTTTCAGCTCAACAGAGCCTTGTTCACCTCGTACAAAACGTCACTACCTGCTCATTTAAATATAAAATCAATTAAAAAAAGCTGATTATTAACCCTTAATAAACTGGTGCATAAATGCTGTAACGTTTCCTTACAACAGCCATATTATGCCATTATATAGTTAAATAAAGTGATGCCATAGATTCTCATATAATATCATCAGTATTAAATAATTATAAGAACCAAGCTCTGTTGAGCTGAAACGCGTACTCCGTGCACCTGATTGTGTAAGGCACTGAATATAATAAAGAGGAAGATGTTTTCACTATATGTCCGTGTTCCCAAATTTCTGCTACATGTTTAGCCACCCGATCGTGTGGTCTCGGACGTGAACATCTTCCCTTCAGGATCCACTAATGAATGGGCTTTTGTGGACATATAAGGTGAGATCATTTTTTGTATTAACCAAGGAATATGGTTCTTGTTCGAGGCATAGAGGTTAGCAAAAGAGATCTTAGTATGGGCGATTGATCCCTTCATAAAAATATATCTGGCCTTGGGATCTGACTCTGATAGTAAGGGGTTGTAGGGGATACTCTTGCTTGTTGCTATTGAAATACTTCTAGAGGCTGAGGAATATGTGCTGTGAAATCACTGATTGTAGTTAACAGATAGTAGTTAGGGGATGTGATTATGGTGGAAATGTATCTTTTGGAGAAATACCACCTCTGAATTAAACTTCCTCAAAAGTGAGAAAGTTTGGCTCCTTTTTTATGGACTATTCAGCCCTCGAATATTAATGAAGGTAATTTTTTGGATCAGGATTGATATAATAAAGATATTTGTGGTTGTTTTAGTAGTATGGTTAAGTTCAGATGCAGTCTTAGTAAAACATTTTTAAAGAATATAAAAAGCATGAAAAACAATGAACAGTAAAGCAAGACCTGCTATAACCGCAAAGTTAATGTGTGCCTCCCTCCCATAAAACAAAGGGGAAGCAGTGCTAGTTATCCTTCCAGAAGTCGATCTCATTATGTTTGTATCAGAAATAGTACATAAGATAAAGTTAGGCTTTATTCTGGAAGTATGGTAGGTAGATGCGGAAATCACTTCTGACCCCAGTCGAGCATTTAGAACTCCCTAAAGTGGGGGTTACACTACCCCCACCCCCAGTTTTTCCAGAAACCAGCATGTATAATATAAACAATTTATGAGCCTATCCCTAATTTTCTGTTGAAGCATCTGGGAAAAGCTCCCCTATGTCACAAAAAAGGATTGTAATATTCTTTTTTTAAAGAGTGATGTTTCAGCCCAGTCCACTTGGAATAAAAATTTATTGAAGAATAGTTTGAAAGGAGGTGTTGTTGGCTGTAACCACATCTACAAAATAGCCTTCAGACCCACTGCAGCTATGAAATGTAATAGTTTGTGTGTCCCCACAGAGCAACAATATTTTTTGGGATCTAAGTGACCAAAGATTGCCCACAGAGGTTCTTGCAGGTAAAAATTTGTCAGGTATGTTGTGGTATAGTTATGGATATGAGACGAAACAGCCTGTATTAGGGGGCTGGACCACAAACAATGGTATAAGTTTACATTTGGTACTATACATTTAAAGCATGCCCATGTCGTGCCCCTTCACAGGAGTTAGGTAAGATCTATGATTAATTTGCAGTCTCATTTCTATGAATCTGGCCAGGGATAAAACAGTTATGAGCAGATGACATTGATTCTAAGATCATCACAGGGTTAGATCTGGAGCATCCATAGACCACTTTCTAACTCCAGGATCAACGTCTTCTGATTCTCACACATAGCAAATTGATCTGTACACTCTAAAGATCAAGCCCCGTGTAGTCATTGGCTCCACGGGGTCCAGTTGTTTCATCAAATCCCAATCAAAGTCTCGCAATTCTGTTAAAAGTTGTTGGGCATACCGCCTATCCTGTAAATAGGAAAAGGTTGGTTTTGGCAGCTCAGTGAGTTTTTGCCTTATCTCCTCATAGGGCAGAATACATTTTCTTTTTTATCTAATAATTTGTCTAATTAATCAATTCCCCTGGTGTGCCATTCACGAAAAGTCCTGTATGGGCTGTTATTTTGAAAATTGTTTTTTTTTTTTTTTTTAGGGACAGATAAGGGGATATGTGAGGAGATGTGCGGTTGTTGTCAAGCAGTCTGCCCCATGCCTTCCTTGCAGTGAATATCAGGGGGTAATTTCTAATGGTTTCTGGTGGTGGCCTACATGGGAGGTGAATGATATTCTGCAGCTGTAAGGGGGGGAAGACATCTTTTTTTTAAGGTAAGATGTATGAAATTTGACTGTGAGTATATCCAGTCATGGATAATGCGGGCTTGCGATGCAAGGATATAGTGCTTTATGTGGGGGAAATTATTTCATCCATTTGATTTATGTTTCTATAATAAGTCTTTGTGTGGTTGTTTGCTGGCCCATATGAAAATATGAAATTTCTATATAGATAATTGATTATTTTTTCATCTTTTGGTTTTAAACATATAGGTAGGGAGTGAAAGAGCTTTAGCAAATCCGGAAACTCCACCATTTTTAAGGGGTTAGCTTGTCGTGGAATCCCTTTTTGTGTCCACGGCCTACTCAATTAGGAATGTTTGCACCCTTTCCTGATTGGTTACAAATTGATTATGCGCATAAGAAGATTTCACACTGACACAGGTTCAGCAAGTATAAGCTTCCTCAATTCTGCTTTATTGTTGGGCGCGCAGCCTCTTTTAAAGAGTTTAACATATCTGCCCATCTGGGCAGGTCAAAGATTACATAGATACAACGTATTGTTTAATTATTGGATAAGCATCTTGAAATTCTTTCACCCTCCGGTCATCTGTTATTGGCCATCATGTGGTAGCAGGACGAGATGAGTGGGTTGTCTTGACCCACGTGTGGTTCCTCCGATATGATTGGATATTACAGCTTGAACTATTAATTGCATAAATTTCCTGTGTTATTTGCATATGTTTCCAGTAAAACTGCTTTGGTTATTATTTCGGTAGCTGCTTCAGACTGCGGTTATTTATGTCTGATTTTACTTCTTCTAGAGTTACTAACTGCTAGCTTTGTTTACAGAGTTTAGTAAGAGGAAAGTTTCATGATATGAGGAAGTAGATATAATGGATACATGAAAGAATATATATCTATATTCGTAGGAAAACAGACAACAATGGAAAGGTACTGTCATTTGGTATACAGAATGCTTAACATATAAAAACAGGTCCACTGTTCACTACACATGTCCACTATCCAAAATATAGATATATTGGATTTTGACTACAAGCTCTTCCCAAAAAAACATAAGAGAAGTTTTTCCAAAAGCTTAAAGTTATTTCCGAATTTTTTATGTAAGGTTTTTTATTTATTGTATAAAGTCTAGAGGGGTGTCTAGTGATGTGTATAACCAGGTATTGTATAGAGTATTTTTCCCATCAAAATAGGTATTGAGTCTTCCACTGAGGTCTTGTTGGACCTTTGAGCAGCAGTGCTTCAGTTTTGTTTAGGTTTACAGTGTAGCCTAAGAGTCTGCCAATATTCTCTATTTCTCTTATTAGCGGTGTTAGAGATGAGCGAGCATGCTCGTCCGAGCTTGATGCTCATTCGAGCATTAGCATACTCGAGAGTACTCATTACTCGAGCGAACACCACGTGGTGCTCGAGAAAATTTTAAGGTCTCCTCACCACATGTTTTGCGCCTTTTTTAGCCAATAAACATGCAGGGAAGGCTTTGGCACCTCCTGCTATGACGTACAACCCTGTGCATGTCTATAGCAGTAACTGGCTGGCCATATCAGGTGACCTAGAAGCATAAAAACTCAGGTCACCTAATGTTCGCCTCACACACAGGCTGGATTAGATGACGGACAGAGCTGCTGCTAATCAGGGAGAGTGATAGTATAGGTTAGAGGTTGCGTTTAGGCAGGGATCCATTTTACAAGAACCCAACAGTCCTTTTAAGGACTACAAGACCTCTTTTGTTCATCAGCAGTTTGACTGGCTGGGAGCAGAAGTGCGCACCAACCATTCACAAGCATCTCGGCTGCATACTGTTATCGGTTTTATGCAGTATACTGCTACTGGTGTACAGAGACTAGATAGGAATTAACAAAACTCCTATCATTTTTCTTTTTTATTATTTTTTGGGGGCTTAAAGCGAACGCTATATACCCATGTGTGCGTTCTGTCAAAAAACACTAACAAGACTAAACGCAGTTTACTTTTTTTTGGGGGGTGGGGGGGTGTGGCTAAAGCGAACGCTTTAAAACCCCTGTTTGCGTCCTGTCAAAGAATACTATTTAACAAGACAATACGCCATTTACAGTGTGTATTTTAGACTTAAAGCGAACACTATATACCTCTGTGTGTGTCCTGTGAATGCATACTATGTAACTTGAGTGTACGCAGTTTACAATGTATATTTTGGGCTTAAAGCGAACGCTTTATACCCCTGTGTGCGTCGTGTCACAAAACACTATCTAACAAGACTATACGCAGTTTACTTTTTTTGGGTGGGGGCTTAAAGCAAACGTTGTATACCCCCGTGTGCGTCCTGTCAAAAAATACTATGTAACAAAACTGTACGCAGTATACTGTGTATATTTTGGGCTTAAAGCAAACGCTATATACCCCTGTGTGAATCCTGTCAAAAAACACTACCTAACAACACTATACACTGTTTACTTTAATTTGGGGGGGGGGGGCTTAAAGCGAACTCTATATACCCCTGTGTGCGTCCTATCAAAAACTCACTATCTAACAAGACTATACGCATTTACGTTTTTTTTTATTTTGGGGGGGGGGGCTTAAATGGAGTCCTTTAAAACCCCTGTTTGTGTCCTGTCAAAGATTACTATCTAACAAGACAATACGCAGTTTGCAGTGTGTACTTTGGGCTTAAGGCGAATGCTATTTTCCTCTGTGTGCGTCCTGTCAATGCATAGTCTGTAACTTGACTGTACGCAGTTTACAGTGTATATTTTGGCCTTAAAGCGTACGCTATATACACGTGTGTGTCCTGTCAATGCATACTATGTAACTTGACTATACGCAATGTACAGTGTATATTTTGGTTGTAAAGTGAACGCTATATACCGCTGTATACGTCCTGTCAAAAAACACCATCTAACAAGACTAAACGCAGTTTACTTTTTTTGGGGGGGTGGGGGTGTGTGCTTAAAGCGAACGCTTTAAAACCCCTGTTTGCGTCCTGTCAAAGAATACTATTTAACAAGACTATACGCAGTTTACTTTTTTTGGGTGGGGGCTTTAAGTTAATGCTATATACCCCTGTGTGCGTCCTGTCGATGCATACTCTGTTACTTGACTGTACGCAGTTTACAATGTATATTTGGGGCTTAAAGTGAACGCTATATACCCCTATGTACGTCCTTTCAAAAAACACTATCTAGCAAGACTATATGCAGTTAACTTTTTTGGGTGGGGGCTTAAAGCGAATGCTATATACCCCTGTGTGCGTCCTGTCGATGCATACTCTATAACTTGACTGTACACAGTTTACAATGTATATTTGGGGCTTAAAGCGAACGCTATATACCCGTGTGTACGGCCTGTCAAAAAACACTATCTAACAAGACTATATGCAGTTTACTTTTTTTGGGGGAAACTTAAAGCGAATGCTTTATACCCCTGTGTGCGTCCTGTCAATGCATAGTCTGTAACTTGACTGTACGCAGTTTACAGTGTATATTTTGGCCTTAAAGCGTACGCTATAAACATGTGTGTGTCCTGTTGATGCCTGCTATGTAACTTGACTGTACGCAGTTTACAGTGTATATTTTGGGCTTAATGTGAACGCTATATACCCGTGTGCGTCCTGTCAATGCATACTATGTAACTAGACTTTACACGTATGCAAAATACCTCGCAGTTTGCGTACAGTTTTGACGGAGTGCATTTTACAAGATGATGAAGGCTAGGGATAAGGGTCGAGGATGTGGACGTCAGCGTCCGAATGAGAGTGTGGGCAGAGGTCAAGGTTCTGGGCTGGGTGAAACAGTGTTTACTGCTGAGGCAGTAGTAGAAAGCCGTGTATCTACGCTCCCTAGCTTCTTCTCACAGTTTGCAGGTCCGCGTGCTAGACCATTATTAAAAGCACAACAGTGCGAGCAGATGATGACGTGGTTAGCGGATAATGCGTACAGTAATATATCCAACACCCAGTCTTCCACGCAGTCCACTCACGCTAGCCAAGGGACTGGACCTCTGAATCCTGAGGCTGCTCCTCCTTCCTCCCAGGCTGGTCACACCCGGCAAAGAAGAGATACTGAATAGGCAGACTCACAGGAACTGTTCTCGATTCCCTTCCCTGAGTCAGAAAAAATAGTTCAAGAGCCACCTGAGGAGTTTGTCGTGAACGATGCCCAAAATTTGGACCTTTCACAGTCTCAGGGTGATGAGGATGGGGACTTCCAAGTAGGACTTGGATGGGGACTTCCATTTGTCAATAATGATGATGATGATGAGACACAGTTTTCTGTCAGTGAGATTGTTGTTAGGTCATTACGTCTGAGGGAGGAGCAGACTGACGATTAAGAGGAAGAGCTGTTGGATGATGAGGTTACTGACCCCACCTGGGTTGGTAAGCCTACTGAGGAAAGCGCTTCAGAGGGGAAGGAAAGTGCTGCAGCAGCTGAACAGGTTGGAAGAAGCAGTGGGGTGGCCAGAGGGAGAGACAGGGCCAGAGCAAGTAATCCACCTACTGTTGCCCACAGCACCTCCTCGCGGCAAGCTCCCGTGCAGAGGACTAGGTGTTCAAAGGTCTGGAGGTTTTTTGTCTGGAGCACCCCACAAGGTGGAACACAGGCCATTCACCGCCTGCAGGTCACACCACTGCCTCTTCCCTATCTCACATACTGGCACTGAGATGCAATCCCCTCCCATGACTCAGGAACGAGTGTCTCCCACCCTGCATCCACCCCTTTGGCTGCACAGTCCTCCACTGCCTCCTCCAATGTGTCCCAGTTCAGTGTTCAGCAGCCCATAACAGTAGCATTGGAGCGCAAGCGCAAATATGCAGCCACCCACCTGCATGCACAATCATTAAACGTGCATATAAGCAAACTGCTGATCCTGGAGATGCTGCCATATAGGCTGGTCGAAAGTGAGGCGTTCCACAACCTCATGGTCACTGCCGACCCATGCTACTCGGTCCCCAGTTGCCACTATTTTTCCTGCTGTGCCGTGCCCTCACCAATGCGGTTACTGGGAAGGTCCACTTAACCATCGACAAGTGGACATGTGTTGCCAGCCAGGGACATGATATCTCCCTGACGGCACATTTGATTAACCTGGTGGAGGCTGGGACTGAGTCTGACCCTGGGTCCGCTCACGTGCTACCCACACCGAGGATTGCGGGTCCTACCTCGGTCATGGTTTCTCTGGCTTATTATGCCACCTCCTCCAACCTCCCCCCCCCTCTTCCTCCTCCACCTCTCAATTACCATCTGTGAGCACGTTGCCTTCAGTCGGTAACTCAAGGCGCTGCAGCACTGCGGTGAGAAAACGTCAACAGGTTGTTCTGAAACCCCTGAGCTTAGGTGACAAGTAAGACACCGCACAAGAGCTGTTATAGGGTTTGATGGAGCAGACAGATATGTGGATTTCGCCGCTGAACCTCCAAGCATGCATGGTCCTGTGTGACAATGGGCGTAACCTGGTGGCGCCTCTGCAGCTTGACAGACTAACACACGTGCCATGCCAAGCCCATGTGTTCAATCTGGTGGTTCAGCGCCTTCTTAAAAACCACCCCAATTTGTCTGAGCTGCTCAGCAAGGTGCGTTGCGTGTGCGCACATTTCAGAAAGTCCATCACAGATGCTACCACCCTCAGGACACTGCAACAGCGCTTCCAGCTGTGAGTTCACCAACTGTTGTGCGACATGCCCATGCGCTGGAATTCAACCTTGCACATGTTGGCCAGGGTTTATGAGCAGCGTAGAGCCACAGTTGAATACCAGCTGCAACATAGCTGTTGGAGTGGTAGTCAGCCTCCGCACTTCTTCACAGAGAAGTGGGCACAGATGTCTAACATCTGTCAGGTGTTAGGAAACCATGAGGAGTTAACACAAATGGTTAGCGGTGATGCGTTCATTATCAGCGTAACCATCCTGCTGCTTTGCCTGCTGAGAAGGTCGCTGCTAAGCATTAAAGGGGTGGTCTCGCGAAACAAAGTGGGGTTATACACTTCCGTATGGCCATATTAATGCACTTTGTAATATACATCGTGCATTAAATATGAGCCATACAGAAGTTATTCACTTACCTGCTCCGTTGCTAGCGTCCTCGTCTCCATGGTTCCGTCTAAATTCGCCGGCAGCTTGCTTTTTTAGACGCGCTTGCGCAGTCCGGTCTTCTCCATTCAGCACGAGCCGCTTCAGTGCGCTCCCCGCTACAGCTCTTCTGCGCATGCGCAGACGAGCTGTCACTGCTCGGGAGCGCGCTGGAGCGGCCATTCTGTACCTTCCTCTGTTAGAGGAAGGTGCAGAGCTGTCGAGCTGTCCGGAGAAGCCGCCCAGCTGTCCCGCCGTCCAGCTGTCCTGGTAAGTGATGGGCCGGGGGGGCTGCCGCTGCGCCCAGGGGGGGGGCTGCCGTGCTGCCGCTGCGATGGGGGGGCTGTCGCTAGGCCGGGGGGGCTGCCGCTGCGATAGGGGGGGCTGTCGCTAGGCCGGGGGGGCTGCCGCTGCGATGGGGGGGGGCTGTCGCTAGGCCGGGGGGCTGCCGCTGCGCCGGGGGAACTAGCGCTAGGCCGGGGGGGCTGCCGCTGCGATGGGGGGGGCTGTCGCTAGGCCGGGGGGGCTGCCGCTGCGATGGGGGGGGGCTGTCGCTAGGCCGGGGGGGCTGCCGCTGCGCCGGGGGAACTAGCGCTAGGCCGGGGGGGCTGCCGCTGCGATTGAGGGGGCTGTCGCTAGGCCGGGGGGGCTGCCGCTGCGATGGGGGGGGGGCTGTCGCTAGGCCGGGGGGCTGCCGCTGCGCCGGGGGAACTAGCGCTAGGCCGGGGGGGCTGCCGCTGTGATGGGGGAACTAGCGCTGGGCCGGGAGGGGGGGGGGGGGCTGTCGCTGGGCCGGGGGGGCTGTGATGGGGGGGGGACTGCGCCGGTTACCTTGTGCCTGGCGGTGGGTGACAGGTCGGCGGTGTTCACTCCAGGGGTCCGGTCGGCGGCTGCGGGGCGTCTGGTTGCCATGGAGACACAGCTGGTAGCGTCTCGGGAGCGCGCACGTCGGGCTACAGCAAGCGATGGGAAAAGAGCTGGCGGCCATCTTGGGAAAAAGTTTTATAAGTTGCTGAAACGCTGGAACGGTAAGTAGAAACCAGCTAGGAAAGTAATTTACAGGGGTAATTAGTAATGTATGTTTAATTAGGGGGACTGGGCAAAAAAAAAAATTCACTGCTTCCTCGAGACATCTCCTTTAAGGCTGACGCTTTGCGAATAGAACAGGAGATTGTGGATGACAATACGTTGCTTGATAGCCAGACCACCCACAGGTCTGTTTCTCAGCGCGTATTGGAGGAGGAGGGGGGGGGGGGGAGAGACTGCTGCCCACACTGCAGAGGGTACCCATGCTACTTCCTTCACATCTGTTCAGCATGTATGGGCTGAAGAGAAGGAGGAGACTGAGATTCATCCTTCTAGTGAGGACAGCGATGTGTTGTGTACTGGGACTCTGGCACACATGGCTGACTTCATGTTAAGCTGCCTTTCCTGTGTCATGGAATATAAAGTGTTAAGTTTCAGAATGAAATAAGTGTATGTTTCTTACCTTGTATTGGACTATTGACCCTTAAATAGAAGACTAAAACCTATGCTTTGTAGTGTCAGGAACTAGGATTTTAAGATAAGAAGTCAACAGACAAATTAAATAATGCTAAGCTATGTTAACAGAGAAGACACACAATTATTGAAGAACTATTGTCTAATGTGCTAACAATATCCTGACTTAGGTAATTCTGTGTATGAGACAAGTCTTAAGAGCTTTTGAGAATATTTGGTAGATGTCAATAAGTCTTGTGATCAATAAGTATTTTCACCTTTGTAACAGTGAACTGCGTCACACTAATCTTTGTACCAGGCAACATATGGATACGCCCATTCTTTCTGTATAAGAGTTGGCAATGTTGACAATAAAGTAGAATTCTCATGGAAGTGTCTTGACATAACATGGAGTGATTTCATGCTATTGATAGATAATGCTAGCAAAATCTCCTCATCACGGGCTTCCATATCTACCAATTTGGCACCTGGCAACGAGGTCATCAGATCGGTACCGGTGTGGTCCAATAACACCTGTGACCCTCACGTTAGACGCAATCTGGCCAACACAGATTACTGGGTGTTCACCCTTCTCGACCCATGGTATAAGGAGAACCTTTCCACTCTCATTCCTGAAGAGGAAAGGAGTACAAAAGTGATGCAATACTACAAGGCCCTGGTGGAATAGCTGATACTAAACTTCCCATCTGACAAAACTAGCGGTACAGGACGTAGTTCAGTCAGCCAACCAGCAGGGGAGACAAGGGGAACAGGCAGCATGTCCAGCACAGTCAGGGGAACACTCTCCAAAGCTTTTGCCAGTTTTAGGGCTCCCCAGCCAGACTGTGTCACCACTCCCCAGTCTAGGCTGAGTAGGAGGAAAGAGTGTAAAAAGATGGTGAGGGAGTAGATAGCCGACCGTACCAATATCCTCCGTGATCCCTCTGCTCCATACAACTATTGGGTGTCAAAGCTGGACACGTGGCTCGAACTTGCGCTGTACACCTTAGAGATGCTGGCTTGCCCTGCCCCTAGTATCTTTTCAGAGAGGCCTGGAACCAGCGGTAGCTTGCCAGTAGGTGGACCGCCACCTGGATCTCATTAAGCAAGTACGAGCTCTATGTTAAAAAATATTTCAGGGGTTCACCTGCACTCTGGGTAAAAAAATATTTTGTTTTAGAATGGGTTGTTGAATTGTGTAGATGTGTAGAAGTACTGGCATCTGAGTCCCCTTTATGCCCCCATTTTCGGCTCATTGAATTTTGTGACGGAGGTGGCATGGGATTGGAATTATGATCATACGTTAATTTATCAGCAATTCTCATCAGCATTGTGGGCTATCACCTACAATTTCAAAGAGGGTCTCTGCAACCCTCTGCAGTGTGTGCCTTCTGTTTCTCCTTATCCAATATAGACTTATAAATAGACATGAGGGTGGTGTGGCTATCAAGCGACCGTGTGGCATGAGGGCAGCTGAATGCTACACTGGGAAAAATTTCAGTATGCTGTGGACTACTGAGTAGGCAAAGGGGTGTGCCTTCCCCATCTGGGTTGGGGACAGCTGTGGACGCAGGCTCATGTCTGCATCCTGGTGGGGATTGGACAGCAATGCCAGCATGTAACACAGAAGAAGACCCGGTGGCGTCACTCGCAGGCGGTAATTTACCTTCGCTCCATCTAGTGTGGTGCTTAGCTAAGATGTGCCAGCATGTGTGCCTTGCTGATTATGGTCTGGCCCAACTAAATTGTTAGGGGGGGGGGGGGTGACCACCAGGCTCTTGCCCACAATGTGGCCTAATAGTGCAGCCTGGGAGCCCCAGATACATCCATGCATGCTGCCCCTGCTGTTCCCTATCCATTTCGGTGGGGTTTCCATCACTTTCAGATGTTTTCAGGTGAATCACACAGACAGGGATAGGGAAGAGAGAGAGAATATTCAAAAATACCTAGAAAAGCTTGAACAGCGGGTGGCGACTAACATAATGCATTTAACAAGGAGAAATGCAAAGTCCTACACCTGGGCAAGAAAATGAAGAAAGCACATACAGAATGTGGGGAATTGGGCTAAGCAGCAGCACATGTGAAAAGGACTTGGGTATACTAATAAATCATAGACTTAACATGAGTCAACAATGTGATGCAGCGGCCAAAAAGGCAAACACAATTCTAGCATGTATTAAGAGAAGCATAGAGCCTATATGAGGTAATTTCCAATCACAGGTAATGTTAGCCAATCACAGCCATTCAATGACGTCATGAATGGCTGTGATTGGCTAACGCCAGACTAAGTTAGACAATCAGAGCATTAGCTTTCTAGAGGCAGGGCATTCAAGCCCCGCTTGCAGAAAGCAATGCTCCGCCGGTGTGAATGGGGGAGAGACAGCCTGCAGCAACATCGTGGGAGGTGAGTATTCATTCTTTTTTGGGGGGGAAACTGTATACCTGGCGTATAAGACGACCCTCAATTGCAGAGCAGATTTTTCGGGGTTAAAAGGTCGTCTTATACCCTGGAAAATACAGTAAACATTTCACATGTCATTAACTCTTTTAATAAATTGCTTTAAACTTGCAAGTCAACTAGACCCAAGACACCATTTGAAAAGCTCCTGGGTGAGGAGACTGCCAAGCCCAGAAATATTGCGAACCTTCGTAAATGATTCATAACCCCTTTGCTTCTTGCTAAGCCCACCTTTCTCAATTCACTCTACTCGGAAGATACAAGACTAATTTTGAAAACAACCTATGACTGTCCCCCTTGCATCCTCTTGTCTTTGATTTGCTGCAGCAGTCATCTGCGGGAAGGGGGAGAAAGGGGGGAAGGGGGGGGGAGGTAAGGTAACCAAATAATCCCTTTAATTGTCTTATTATAAACTTGCCCTGGTGTCTATGAGTGTCCTTTAGAGTGAACATTAGACTGTCAGCTTCACCGGTGACTGGCATTATTGTTAGTGATGACAATCTGTACAGTGCTGTGGAATATGCTTGTGTTATTAAGTAACATGAAAGAAATAAATCTGTATAACACAAGGACGGCTGACAATGGATATTTCTGTTTCTTTATCTTGTTCTATAATTCTCAAATGTAAAGACGGTTCAGGCCACGATCATCGGGGAGCAGATCCTGAATGATGTGTGATGAGAGCAGACAATGTAAAATATATCCCATCATACTGTATAAAAAGAGGGGTGATGATAGCATTCAGCATAATGCCACTGATCCTGTGAGCTCTCTGTGTTGCTGCTGTTCCTGCTGCTTCCATTCATCATGTATGACTTATAACAGTATCTACTTCTTCTTCATCACCATCTCATTCCTACAAGGAGATGCTTAGTCTCCTTATTATATTGGTTCTTCCGTGGCTTCCAGTAACACAATCACTCTGTGATCTCAATATAAAAAAATTTCATCATACAGACTTAAAATCGACTTTCCAGGATGGAGACCTCATCATTGGTGGCTTGTTGACGTGGACCACAAATGCAATACATACACATATTCCAGAGGAAAATTTGCAGTTTATAGTGTGTGCAGAGTAAGTCATAGTTTCACCTGCATATTGTACATGAGAATAGTGTGTGTTCGTGTTCGTTCTCGTTCTCTCTCTCTCTCTCTCTCTCTCTCTCTCTCTCTCTCTCTCTCTCTCTCTCTCTCTTCTCTCTCTCTCTCTTTCTCTCTTTCTCTCTTTCTCTCTTTCTCTCTCTCTCTCGACTAGAAGTTTTCATAAACACTCTGGACTAGAAGTTTTCATAAACACTCTGGACTAGAAGTTTTCATAAAGCTTATATCAGTTTTATTTTAGGAAAGCAGACTCCAGGCAAAGCAACAAAACTTCTCCTCACTTTTCAGACACTGACTCCCCAGAGCTGCAGTCTTTTATGCCTCAGTAACTGGGTCAGTGCCTACAGCTGAGTTCTGAGAAGCAGGCCGAAGTTGTGGACTGGACCGCCACCCTGTCCAGACTCAGAGCCTGGGAGGGAGATATACTCCACCCACCACTTCACTTTATATATATATATATATATATATATATATATATATATATATATATATATATATAAATAAAACAGCAAAAATCATCACTGTCTGACTGCCTGACAATCACCACTAATTCTCTAATGGTGTCGTAGAAAATTGAAATTTGGCACAACCATTCCTTGGGTCCTAAATAGGAAAAGTAAAGTGGTTGCAACTTGATTATTCAATGCTGAGGGGGAAAAGTAAGTGCACCTCTATGTAATGTCCCCCATCTAATTCTCTAGCCTCCCGGTGTCGTACAAACTTGAAATTCGGCATGACTATTCTTTAGCCCCTAAATAGGAAAAGTAAATGGGTCACAGCTTGATTATTCAATACTAACTGCAAACATAAATACACCCTTATGTAATATATCGAATCTAAATCTGTAATGCCTGGTTTTTCACACAATGAGAATCGCTCAAAAATCACTCAAAGCCATCTTTTGAATGATTCTCGTTCTGTCTATATGCAGGAACATTGTGCAGTTTATGTACAGGAGTCATTGACCACTGAATTCTAGTTTGCTAGAATTGAGTGATCAGCTGTTATCAGCAGAGCTGGCTGTTATCATAGCCGTCCCTGCTGATAAGATTCTCACTGTGAATTCACAGCAGGGACACTGGCAGTCAGCATGGAGAAGAATACAGCTGTTTGATTATGCAAAACAACTGTATTCTTCTATTAGTGGCTACGGCTGGATCCTGCTCTGCTTGCATTTTTTTTTGTAGCTACTTAACTGCTATAAAGTATGCACTATCGTTTAAGTGACTTTTGAGCGATCATCTGTCAGTGTAAATGGAGCTTAACTACCCAATGTCATACGAACTGGCACAACCATTCTATAGGTACTAAATACGAAAAGTAAAGGGGTCACAACTTGATTAATCAATTCTAAGTGCAAAAGTAATTGACCCCCTATGTAATGTACCTAATCCTATTTTCTAACTTCCCGATGTTGTACAAATTGAAATTCAGCACAAGCATTCTTTAGGTTCGAAATAGGAAAAGTATAGGGTTCACACCTTGATTATTCAATGCTAAGGGCAAAAGTAAGTGGCCCCTATGTTATGTATTTTTCTGGTGTCATATAAATGTGAAATTCGGCACAAACATTCTTTAGTTCCTAAATAGGAGAAGTGAAGGGCTCGCAATTTAATTATTCAATTCTAAGTACAAAAGTCAGTGACCCCCTATGTTATGTAACTTCCTGGTGTCCTACAAACTTGAAATTTGGCATGACCATTCTTTAGTTATTACATAGGAAAAGTGAGTGGGTCACAACTTGATCATACAATTCTAAGTGCAATACTAAGTGACCCCCTATGTAATGTACCTAATCTAGTTCTCTAACTTCCTGGTGTCATACGAACTTAGAATTTTGCACTACTATTGTTTAGGTCCTAAATAGGAAAAGTAATGGGGTCAGAATTTGATTCTACAATTCTAAGTGACCCCCCTATGTTATGTTACTTCCCTGTTTCATACAAACGTGAAATTCGGCAAAACCATTCTTTCGGCCCTTAATAGGAAAAGTAAAGGGTTTGTAACTTAAAATTATGCAATTTTAAGTGTAAAAGTAAATGAGCCCCTATATAATGTAATTAATAACACACATCTGTACCTCACAAATGTGAAATTTGGCAAGACCATTCTTTCTGTAGTAAATAGTAAAAGTAATGGTCTCGCCACTTGATAATTCAATTGTAAGTGCAAAAATAAGTAACCCAGAATGTAAGGCAACTAATTTAATTCTCTTACTCCTTTGTGTCATACAAACGTGAAACTTGGCACAACCATTCTTTAGGTCCTCAATAGAAAAAGCTAAGGGTTGCACTTTGATTATTCATTTTTTAGTACAAAAGTAAGTGCACCCCTATATTAGGTAACTAATAACACAAACATGAAATTTGCCAAAGCTGCTTTTTGTCCTAATGGGAAAAGTAAAAGGGTTGTAACTTCAAAATTCAATATTAGGCATGAAAAACAGTGAAAATACACGATACATGAGATAGTTCTTTTCTCAGAAACTATAAAGTCTATGGAAATGATTTGTATACTGAGGAGAATCTACCTCACCTCTATGTGTATATACAGGGAACAATCTAATGCTCCTCTGTGTGCATATACTGAAAAGAATCTAGCACACCTCTATGTTTATATACTAAGGAGAATCTAACACTCCTCAATGGGTATATACTGATGAGTATCTGTGTGTATTTACTGAGGACAATATAACCAAATTCTGTGTGTATATACTGAGGAGAATCTAACTGACGTCTATGTGCATATACTGAGGAGAATCTAACTGATCTCTGTGTGGATATACTGAAAGGCTGTAAAGTATATAAGGAAGCCGCAATGGACTGCAAGGATGGATCATGGTTTTAAGGTTAAGAAGGGGCTACAACCTCCAGTCTGGAGTAAAATTTGAATAAAAATGGGCATTTCCTTTAAGGGGAAAAAGTGAGGAGATTGGGAGGGGTGACACATTCTCCAGAGGGACTTCGGTACATGCAGTCTGAGGAAAATCTAATGCTCTAATGCTCCTATATGTGTATACATATTTTATTCCTTGGTTCCTCTGAAGTAATCGCGAGTTCATAAAAGTTTCCATGCGAACAAGAGGTAAACACCTCTGCCAAATTAGCTTGGGGCAAAGCCGGGTTTATCAGCTGGTGTATTTATATCACTATTCTGAGCCCTAAGCACATATTATATATACTTTGTACCTCTCATATTGATTTACCAATTCGTCCTTAAAAATGTTGGGGACTTTCTGATTTTGTTGAGTTTGACCAAAATAAAAAAAACAAAAAAACTTCAGGTCTGACCGAAGAGTTTAGCTTTGGTACTGGGAATATACTAAGGATGAAACAGTGAGATTTAAGATTCAAAGAAGCTTAATTGGCTGTGGCTCGGGTGTCCCCATAGTTCCCTTGAATGCGAATGAAGCACTAGTAGCACTACATTCTGTCTCCTCCTTACTGTGGGGTGCAGACACTTCACAGTGAGGAGGAATGAAGACACAGGACCCCAAAACTTAAGATCAGCTTGGTTCTCAGCAGCAAGACCTGTACCAATTAGCAAGTTATTTCTCATCCTGTTGATAGGAGATAACTTGTAATTTTGGTGCAACCCCTTAACGGAAAAATAAATAGCTGTAGAAAGCTTTAAATTGGGTGAGAAATAGAGATAAGCGAGCACACTCGTCTGAGCTTGATGCTCGTTCGATTATTAGGGTACTTGAGATGCTCGTTACTCGAGACGAACACTACACGGTAGTCGAGTCAATTCCATTTCCTTCTCTGCATGTTTAGCGCCATTTTCTAGCCAATAAACATGCAGGGAAGGCATTACCACTTCCTGCTGTGACGTGCCAGCCCAATACCACCCCACAGTAGTGAGTGGTTGGGCTGATCAGGAGACCGCCGAGTACTTAAACTGGTCCCACCCGCGGTCGCCTCAGACGCATGCTGGCAGAGGTTAGGGAAAGTGCTGCTGCTTATACAGGGATAGTGTTAGCATAGGATCCTGTCTTCAAGAACCCCAACGGTCCTTCTTAGGGCTACTACTCATCGTGTGCATTATAGTTGTGGCTGCCTGGGAGCAGTAGTGGACTAATTTTTTTTTAAGCATCTCGGGCTGTGTAGGCCATTTCAGCTATAGCATTCTCAGTATGCAGTGTATTACGCAGAGTTTAGGGATAGAGCTGCCTATATAGGGAAAGTTTTACAGGGCTCCTGATCCTCTGTTCAAGAACCCAATGGTCCTTCTTAGAGATACATCTCAGCGTGTGCATTATAGTTGTGGCTGGCTGGGAGCAGTAGTGCACCAACTTTTGTATTACACATCTAGGCCTCTTCCCCACATTTCCGTAATCACATTCTCAGCCTGCAGTGCCGTACAGCCAGCTCTCACCGTGAAACTGCACTCTAAAATTTCCTAGCCTACTGCAAAGTAGTTCAGTTATATCGTTCTGTGTGTGCAGTGCATAACACAGAGTTTAGGGACACAGCGACTTCTATAGGGGAAGTTTTACAGTCCTGATCCTCCGTACAAGAATCCCAACGCTTCTTCTTAGGGCTACATCTCACCGTGTGATTTACAGTTGTGGCTGGCTGGAAGCAGTATTGCACCAACTTTTGTATTACGCATCTAGGCCTGTTCCCAGCCTTTGGGTGCCCACCCACTAGCGTTTTTTTACTGCGAAATTCGCAGCATTTTTTTTTCTGCAGGGGTCTTTGGGCTATGGGACATGCAAAGCTAAAATCGCGATATCGCGGTAAATCGCGATTTTGCGCGATCGCGATTTTTACATTACAAGTCTCATAGACCCCCTGCAGAAAAAAAAACCCTGCGAATTTCGCAGTGAAAAAAAATCGCTAGTGGGTGGGAGCCCTTACAGTAATAGCTTTCTTAGGCTGCAGTGCCGTACAACCAGCTCTCACCGTGAAACTGCTCTCTAATATTTCCTAGCCTACTGCAAACTATTTCAGTTATATCGTTCTATGTCTGCAGTGCATGAGAAAAAGGTCTCACCGTGAAACAGTACTGTAATATTTCTTGTGCCACTGCAAAGTATTTCAGCTCTGCCACTGTGCAGAGCGTCTTACAAAACCTTTTTCTTGGTAGGGTTGAGATAGCCGCAGTTACCAGCACGATCCACTGGCTTTAGAGTCTTTTCCTACTCCATACAGCCTCTCTTATCTACAAGTCTCTGTGAGCGGTAAATTACCCCTAGGTATCAGCGCAAGACAGCGGGTTATTTTTTTCAAGTCACAGCATAGAGCCTCCGCTATTTACAAGTCTCTATGTGCGGTGAATTAGCCACAGTTGTCAGCACTGTACAGTGGGGTAATTTATTTGGTCTCTGCTCTATTCTTAATCCGCCATGATGAGGGGGTAGGGCTAAGGGACGTGGACGCGGGCGTCCAAGTGAGGGTGTGGGCACAGGCCGAGTTCCTGGACGTGGTGAATCACAGCCGGCTGCTGAGGGATTAGGAGAGAGGCATATTTCTGGGCTCCCCAGCTTCATATCACATTTTACGGGTCCGCGTGGTAGACCTTTATTACAAACAGAGCAGTGCAAGCAGGTCCTGTCGTGGATTGCAGAAAACGCGTCCAGCAATGTATCGACCACCCAGTCTTTTATGCAGTCCACTACTTCCGGCCTAGAGACTGCAACTCTGAATCCTCTTGCTGATCCTCCTTCCTCCCATCCTCCTCACTCCATGAAAATGACATATTCTGAGCAGGCAGACTCCCAGGAACTGTTCTCGGGTACCTGCCATGAGTGGGAAAAAACGGTTCCTCTCTCACCGGAGGAGTTTGTCGTGACCGATGCCCAACCTTTGAAAAGTTCCCGGCGTCCGGGTGATGGGGCTGGGGACTTCCGGCAACTGTCTCAAGAGCTTTTTGTGGATAATGATGATGAGACACAGTTGTCTGTCAGTGAGGTAGTAGTAGTAAGGGAAGTAAGTCTGAGGGAGGAGCGCACAGAGGATTCGGAATAAGAGCTGCTAGACGATGAGGTGACTGACCCCACCTGGTTTGCTAAGCCTACTGAGGACAGGGCTTCAGAGGGGGAGGAAAGTGCAGCAGCAGGACAGGTTGGAAAAGGCAGTGGAGTGGCCAGGGGTAGAGGCATGACCAGAGCAAAGAATCCCCCAACTGTTTTCCAAAGCACCCTCTCGCGGCAAGCCACCGTGCAGAGGGCTAGGTGTTCAAAGGTGTGGATGTTTTTCAGTGAGAGCGCGGACGACCGAAGAACAGTGGTGTGCAATCTGTGTCGCACTAAGATCAGCCGGGGAGCCACCACTACCAGCCTGACCACCACCAGCATGCGCAGTCATATGATGGCCAAGCACTCCACAAGGTGGGACGAAGGCCGTTCACCGCCTCCGGGTCACACCACTGCCTCTTCCACTGTGCCACAACCTGGCCCACAGATCCAATCCCCCTCCCAGGACACAGGCACGAGCGCCTCCCGGCCTGCACCCACACCCTCACCTCCACCGTCCTTCACTCCATCCAGCAATGTTTCTCAGCGCAACGTTCTGCTGTCGCTAACACAAGCGTTGGAGCAAAAGCGGGAATACGCCGCAACACACCCGCATGCACAAGCTTTAAACGTGCAAATTGCTAAATTAATCAGCCTAGAGATGCTGCCATACAGGTTTGTGGAAACGGACGCTTTCAAAAACATGATAGCAGTGGCAGTCCCGCGCTACCTGGTCCCCAGTCACCACTTTTTTTTCCTGGTGTGCCGTCCCCGCCCTACAGCAGGAAGTCTCACGCAACATAAATCGTGCCCTCACCAACGCGGTTACTGGGAAGGTCGACTTAACCAGGGACACGTGGACAAGTACTGGCGGGCAGGGCCACTATATCTCCCTGACGGCACATTGGGTGAACTTGGCGGAGACTGGGACCGAGTCAGAGCCTAGGACCGCTCACGTTCTACCCACACCCAGAATAGTAGGTCCTACCTCGGTGCTGGTATCTGCAGCATTTTATGCCACCTCCTCTAAACCCTCCTCCTCTGCCACCTCTACCTCTCAATTAAGATGTGTGAGCATGCTGCCAGCAGTCAGTAGCGTGCGTCGGGCAAGCGTCAGCAAGCCGTGCTGAAACTAATCAGCTTAGGTGACAAGAAGCGCACGATCCCCGAGCTGTTGCAGGGTCTTACAGAGCAGACCGACCTCTGGCTTTCACTGCTGAGCCTCCAACCGGGCATGGTCATGTGTGACAGCGGCCGTAACCTGGTGGCGAATCTGCAGCTCGGCAGCCTCACACACTTGCCATGCCTGGCCCACATCTTGAATCTGGTGGTTCAGCTTTTTCTGAAAAACTACCCCCACAGATTAATGGGAGTACACCCTTCTAGAACCACGATATAAGGGGAACCTTTCCAAGAGGAAAGGTGTACGAGAGTGATGCAATACCACAGGGGCCTAGTGGAAAAAATCAATGCTAAAGTTTCCATCTAAAAGCGCTAGTGGGAGAAGAAGCAGTTCCGAGGGCCAAGTAGCAGGGGAGGCGCAGGGATCAGGCAGCATGTCCAGCACAGGCAGGGGAACACTCTCCAAGGCCTTTGCCAGCTTTATGGCTCCCCAGCAAGACTGTGTCACCACTCCCCAGTCAAGGCTGAGTCGAAGGGAGCACTGTAAAAAGATGGTGAGGGAGTATGTAGCCAATCGTACCACCATCCTCCGTGATGTCTCTGCTCCATACAACTATTGGGTGTCAAAGCTGGACACGTGGCACGAACTTGCGCTGTACACGCTGGAGGTGCTGGCTTGCCCTGCCGCTAGCGTTTTGTCAGAGAGGGTGTTTAATGCAGCTAGGGGAATCATCACGGATAAGCGTACCCGTCTGTTAACCGGCAGTGCCGACATGCTTACACTTATAAAGATGAACAAAGGCTGGATTTCCCCAGACTTCTCTTCTCCACCGGCGGAAAGCAGTGGAACCTAAAGATTCTTTTCACTGCAACAGGAGAAAAATGCATCCTCTATCACCACAAAAAAAGGGGAAATTAGCTTTGTCAATGACTTTCGGATATTATTACTTCTCCTCCTACTCCTCCTCCTGAAACAGCATGTCATCACGTTGAATTGCCAGTTTTATTGTTGCCCAAAAGGCTCTGTTTTAAAGTTTTTTACAATTTTTCAAAGTTTCAAAAGTTTTTATACTTTAACAGAAACCACTTTTTTCACAGGGCTGTCTCCAGGCTCTGACACAAATGAAGCAACAGTGAGCTGTATCTTAACATTTTTGTTATGGGTTTCACCTGCCCTTTCGGTTGAGCAATTTTTCAGGGGTACACTTGTACTCTTGGGACGGGGGTCAGAAACGCTATATTTTCTCATAGGGAGAGCAACTATATTCTATAAACTAAGTGAGGAGACTCAAATGGCCATGCATGCTCCTCTTTGGCTTGAAGGAATGCTACCTTTCACAAGGTGGTACTGTGTAGGATTTATTCCATCTCCCTTATTTGCACTTGTACTCTTGGTACACCAATTCTTCAGGCCCTTGCCTATACTGTTATCTAACTAGTTTTTCCGGCCTTCGCCTACACAAAAAAATTTTCAGATGTTCGTCTATACTCTTGGTACAAAGGTTCGCCCACAATATTGCTACAGAAATGTTACAGGGGTCCTCCTATACACTTGGTACAGAAATGTTACAGGGGTTCACCTATACGCTTGCTACATAAATGTTACTGGGGTCCGCCTACACTCTTGCTACAGAAATGTTACTGGCGTCCACCGATACTCTTGCTACAGAAATGTTACAGGGTTTCGCCTATACTCTTGCTACATAAATGTTATTGAGGTCCGCCGATACTCTTGCTACAGAAATGTTACAGGGGTCCACCTGTACTCTTGCTGCAAATATGTTACAGGGGTTTTCCTATACTCTTGCTACATAAATGTTACTGGGGTCCGCCTATACTCTTGCTATAGAAATGTTACAGAGGTCCGTCTATACTCTTGCTACTAGTTTTTCTGGCCTTCGCCTACACAAAAATTTTTTCAGATGTTCATCTATACTCAGTACAGAGGTTCGCCCACAATATTGCTACAGAAATGTTACAGGGGTCCTCCTATACACTTGGTACAGAAATGTTACAGAGGTCCACCTATACTCTTGCTACAGAAATGTTACTGGGGTCCGCCGATACTCTTGCTACAGAAATGTTACAGGGGTCTGCCTATACTTTTGGTGGGTGCACAAAGGTTTCCCATTGCGGTGTTCAGCTGCCTCACACATACACAGAATGAAGTTTGTGGGGACACATGGATTTCCCATAGCTATTTAACTCACGGCACCTTGGGTCACACAAGGTAGAGGCTGGGACCGAGTCGGACCCAGGGTCCGCTCACGTACTTCCCTCACAGAGTATTGCTCGTCCTAACTCGGTCATAGTTTCTCGGCCTTATTATGCCACCTCCTCCTCCTGCTTGGGGTCTGGGGATTAGCGGTGGGCAACATGTATTTTCTCTCGTGTCATTACAGTTATCTGAGACAGTGGTTTGGGCCAAATAAAAGGAGCGTTACTGCAATAATGAGACGTTCACAGCTGCACTAGCATCCGAGTCCACTTAAGGCCCATGATTACTGAGGGTGTGAGCAGAGGCCAAGGTCCTTGGCAGGGTGAAGCTGCCGTGTTTGGGTGCTCTGATTTCTTTATGTGTAATACTGTCTTTGAGTTTCATAGGCTCGCCTGAGCTGTGGGTGCACAAACACTTCCCATTGCATGGTTTTACCTGTTTGGCAGAAATACACTGATTGACTTGGCTAGGGTGCAGACGGCTTTCCCATTACAATGTTTTACCTTTCTGGCAAAAATATACTGAATGACTAGGGCAGAAGTGTGGGTCGAGGTCTTCGGCGGGGTGAAACTCTGCCATGTTTGGGCACTCTCTTTTTTTCCTATGCTGTGGGTGCACAAAGACTTCCCATGGCGGTGTTTTACCTGTCTGGCACAAATACACTGACTGACTAGGGCAGAAATGTGGGTCGAGGCCGAGATCCTTGGCGGGGTGAAACTCTGCCATTTTTGGGCACTCTGATTTCTTCCTGTGTAAGAACATCTTTGTGCACCGACAGCATAGGTGAGCCCAGGGAACTCAAAGACTTCCCATTGCGGTGTTGAGCTTTCTGACACCTACACAGAAAGAATTGTGTGGGGACACATGGATTTCCCATTGCTATGTAACTTGCGGCACTTTAGGTCACACAAGATGGAGCCTGGTACCGACCCTGACCCTGGGCCTGCTCACGTGCTTCCCACACAGAGTATTGCTGCATTGTGGATATGTGTAGAAGTGCTGGCACCTAAGTCCCCTTCATGCCCACGTTTGCGACTCCTGACAATTTTGTGACGGAGATGGCACAGGATTGGAATGATGATCGTACGTCAATTTATAATCAATTCTCAACAGCATTGCGAGCTATTGCCCACACTTTCAAAGAGGGTCGCTGCCTAGCCCTGCCAACCCTCTGCAGTGTGTGCCTCTGGTTCCTCCTCATCCAGTATGCACTTATAAATAGACATGAGGTTGGTGTGGCTATGAAGCGAGCATATAGCATGAGGACAGCTGAACGCTGCGCAGGGAAAATTTTGTGTGCGCTGTGGATGCAGGGTCGTGCAGAGGGTTGGCCAGCAATGCCAGCATGTAACCCAGGAAAAGAGGCAGCAGTGTCACCTGCAGGCAGTGATTGTTCCTCGTTGCAGGTAGTGTGGTGCTTAGCTAAAATATGCCAGCGCGTGTGCCTTGCTAATGAGGGTTTGTCCCAAGTAAATTGTTAGGAGGGTGACCGCCAGGCTCTTGCCCCCATTTTAGCTTAATAGTGGGGCCTGGGAGCTTCAGATGCAGCCATGCATGCTGCCCCTGCCCTTCCCTTTCCATTTCTGTGGTTTTTCCATGACTTTCTGATGTTCTCTGGTGTTTCACAAGTCATCACCTATGCAGAGCATCGATCCCATACAAAAATGCTCGAGTCCCCCATTGACTTCAATAGGGTTCGTTACTTGAAATGAGCCCTCGAGCATTATAAAAAGTTCAATTCGAGTACCGAGCACCCAAGCATTTTGGTGCTGGCTCATCTCTAATGAGGAACAGCCAAATTCTGCTAAATGTTGAAATAGTGGAAGGTAGTTTCATGTCACAGGTCATACACCATGGAAAGGAGTGTCTTAATGAACAACAGAACCCAATGCTTATGTTCAGCAGCTTAGGAGGAGACAGGTAGACAGGTTATAGTAGTCAGGCCTGCATTTGTCTAGGCACACCCTGAAGTAATGGGGATGACAGTAGGTGATGAATGTGTCTATGTATCCATATGGTCTTCTAAGAGTGTTTTCACACAGTGCAGAATTGTTCCATAAGACACAGCTATAGGCACAGCTTAATTCTGAACTGTAGATTACTGTTCGATAACCCACATATATGCATGCAGGTTTTCATGCTGAATTATCTGAGACTCTAGGTGCCTCTTGCAGAATATTTCCACACTGTGTGAAATCAGCTGATTCAGGAAAAGGACAGTATAGTTTTGGAAGAACTCATTCTGCTTCAAACAGATGTAGATCAGATTCTTAGCTTTAAATGACTATTATAGTAGCAAATGGCGCCATCACATCAGCACTGATAGAACTGGAGTTACAGCCATTTGAAGTGGGGTCAGGAATAATGAATTTACAGATGCCATGTCTGTGTGCAGAGCAGGGTGGTAGTGGGGGACAAGCAGGCAGCAGCAAGTAGATCTGTGATTCTTCTGTCTGTTCTATCCTGAGGAGAGGTAATGTAGATTTTTCTTAATGTTATCACCTTAGCCATTAACTAAAGAATATATTTTCTCTCTGATTGTCTTTTCTTTCTCAGAAAAGGAGTGAGAAGATCTGTACATGCTTATCTAATCATTTTTAACCTGCCCTTTAAACCTGCAGATGCTGCAGTCATTGCTGACTGTGACATCTAAGGCCCCCTGCACACGGGCGGAAATTCTGCGGTGGGAATTTCCGCCCTGTATAGAATTGCATTATGAAACGCAATCCTATGCAGACAGCCGTGATTTGTCCCCGTGAAAACACACGCGGAAAACAAATCGCGGCATGTTCTATTTCAGTCGCAACGGGCCAGCTCCGCTCTGCACATGTGCCGGCTGGCCGGCAGCCGGCGCGTAGCAGAGACAGAAGATGCCAGTAGCGCGTGAGCTGCAGTCCTCTGCAGGGGCACGGGTCCACATCCTGCTGTGAGAATTCTCACAGCCAGATCCGACCCGGCCATCTGCAGGTGGCCTAAATGTTTTTACAGAAAAATTAGTTTTGTTTCCCCTCACAAAGACCTTAAAATTTTAAGTTAACAACCTTTAACAACCCATACCTTAAAATAAACGGTGGGTCACAGATAGTGAGCCTGCCTTCACTAACGGCACCACACTGTTGGGAAAGCTGTCTAAAAAAATCTCATTTTTGCCCATAGCCACCAATCACAGCACAGCTTTCATTTTTCATACTGCTGAGAAAAAAAGAAAGCTATGATTGGTTGCTATGGTTGCAATAAAGACATATTTTATTTAGACAGCTTTTATAAGAGTGTGGTGCTGGGATTGTAACACACATAGTAACAAAGTAAAACATAGTATGTTAAGCTGAATGAAGAAAATGTCCATCTAGTTCAGCTGGTTTCAACCTCCCCTTGTTGGTCAAAAAAAACCAACAACAAGCCAATTTAGCTAATTTGGAGGAAAAAAAATCCTTCTTGACTCCATGGCAATCAAAATATTTCCTGGATCAGCGTTTGAGTTTCTACCTAACTCCAAGACCCAGATCAACAGCCCTGCTGGTCACCTAATGTCTATATCCTGTAATATTGTAGCACTCTAGATGTCCAGTCCCCTCTTAAACTCTTCTATTGATTTTGCCATCACCACGTCCTCAGGCAGAGAGTTCCACAGTCTCACTGCTCTTACGGTAAAGAACCCCCTTCCATGTTGCTGATAAAACCAGCTTTCTTCTAGACGTAAAGGATGCCCTCTTGTTACCGTTGCAGTTCTGGGTATAAACAGATTATGGGAGATATCCTTGTATTGTCCCCTCATGTATAAATACATTGTTATTTGATCACCCCATAAGCGGTTTTTCCCAGGGTAAATAATCCAGTCCTCTCATTCCATTTATTAATTTAGTTGCCCTTCTTTGAATACCTTCAAGCACTGCAACATCTTTCCTGAGCACCAATGTCCAGAACTGCACACAGTATTCCATGTGGGGCGTGACAAGTGCCTTATATAGTGGAAGAATATTGTTCTCATCCCTCACCCCTACACCACTTTCAATGCGGACCAAGACTTTATTTGCTTTTGCAGCAGCTGATTGACATTGATTACTGGCTCCAGTTAAGTCTCCAACTAGTACCCCCAGGTCTTTTTCCATTTCACTTCTCCCTAGCAGTACCTAATTCAGTGTATATTGTGACATCCGTTTCTCCTGCCCATGTGCATAATCTTACATTTATCAATACTGAACTTCATTTGCCATTTTTCTGCCCAAGCCCCCAGCTTATCTACGTTCTTTTGTAGCCATACATTGTCCTTCTTTGTATTAATTACCTTGTATAATTGTGTATCATCTGCAAATATTGATATTTTACTGTTTAGTCCATCTATCAGGTCATTCATAAATGTATTGAACAGAATAGGGGCTAATGCTGAACCCTGTGGCACCCCACTAGCAACCATTTATTACCACCCTCTGCTTTCTCTCTCTGAAACTGTTCTTTACCCAGATACACACGTTTCCACCCAGACCGAGCTGTCTCAACCTATTATGCAGCACAGTGCATTTAGAGAAATCCAATGCTTTAGAGAAATCCAGATATACAAGATCAATAGACTCTCCCAGGTTCAGCCCAGAACTTACTTCATTGTAGAAGCTGATCAAATTGGTCTGACATGATTGACCCCTCATTAACCCATGCTGATGAGAAGTTATTCTGTTATTCCCTTTGATGTATTCCAGGATGGTATCTCTCAGAAACCCCTCAAATATTTTTCCAATTATTGAAGTGAGACTTACAAGCCTGCAGTTATTAGGCTCTCTTTTAGACCCCTTTTTGTATATTGGAACCACATTGGCAATACGCCAATCTATTGGTAGAACCCCAGTCTCAATATTGTCTATAAATTTAAGAAATAGCAGTCTAGCTATCCCTTAAAACCCTTGGGTATATTCCATCTGGGCCCAGTGATTTTCAATTTGAATCCTCCTTAACCAGCTCTGCACTTCCTCCTGTGTTAGGCATGCAATATTTAGCGGGGGAGTTGTTTTATTCCCCTGCCTCTCGTGTGACATTTCTTTTTCCTTCTTGAATACACTTGAGAAAAAAACTATAATAGATGTGCCTTCCCCCATCGTCTTCTATGTTTTTTTCTGCATTATTTGTTAAAGGGCCAGTGCTTTCAGTGAAAATCCTTTTACTGTTTATATAATTGAAGAATAGTTTAGGGTTATTTTTGCTCTCTTTGGCGATCAGTCTCTCTGCCTCCTCCTTAGCAATTTTGATCTTTTTTTTACTTAATTGTGTTTTTTCCCCTGTATGATTTTAGCACTTCTTCGATGCCTTCTTGTTTTAATAATTTAAACACTTTTTTTTTCGTTTATTGCTTCCCTTACAGTATTGTCGAGCCACACTGGTATCCTCCTTGTAGTTCTTTAATTTTTAAAGAAAGCATTGGCCTTTTAACCATTGGAGGCAGGTTATTTTCTGTGGTCCACCCTGGATTACATTATTTAACCTGCAAAAAATGCCAAAAAAGCAGTTTTCTGTAAAATTTGCTTCTTCAAAATAGGAATAAAAAGTGCTCAAAACGTGGTATATACCTCAAAATTATACTGCAAGAAACAAGCCCTATAGAGCTTAATGGTTCTGGTCTTAGTATGTGATGACATAAAAAGCCTTTTTAATAAAAAAAGTGTTTTTATTTTGGCAAAGTAATTAAGCATAAAACCCATATAAATCTGGTGTTATAATCATAATGATGCATAGAATTAAATTAACAGAATGTTACCACATGCTGAACTTCAGAAAAATGATTCCAAAACACTAGGTGAAAATTGCTTTTTTTCCCATTACCTCACAGAAAAAAAAATGAAAGTTATTCAATACATTATATGAAACCAAAATTGGTTCTTATAATAACTAGAACTCGCTCTGTAAAATACAAGATCGAATTCAGCTACACTGATAAAAAATGAGAAAGTTATGAGTTTACCTTCTTAATTATGACAACTTGAAAATTAAAATGAGAATGGCACTAACTTTTACAGACTGTCCACATATGCGTCGCTCTTAGAATGCTTTAGTTCCCCCCACCTGATGAAATTCATCCATAAAAAGCCATCCTTCTTCTCACACTGTTGGCTTATCTGTTATCTGCAGATGCATATTCATCATTGCACACCTCATGCTTGGAGTGTGGGAAACATGTTGTGCCTGTTCATCATTGCCAGGAACATCTCTGGAGCACATGCTCTGGCTGTTCATCATTGTCAGGGACATCTCTGGAGCACATGCTCTGGCTGTTCATCATTAGTGGAGCACACTCCACAGAGCATACTCAGAGCACCACAGCTGTGTACCATCCAATTGCAGGTTTTAAAGCAGAGCATCAAATTGGTGGCATCCCCTGCAATAGATCTAAACCAAGTTATCCTGCACAGACAGTTGTGCAACACTGAAATGAATGCAGAAGCAGCACAGATGTAGCAGTCAGAAGCCACTTCACTGCCTGCTGACTATTAGAAGCATGTATAGACTGATGGTAGAAGCATGTAGAAGGTAAAGTATTTTATAACTTAGCAATTGAACATTAATGTTCAGCTTGTTTCTATTAATAAACAAAAAATTTACAATAACTTGGTTATATCCGCCTCAAACTTATGGTCACATGATGTGTAATCTGGCTGCTGGAGATCAATATATCCATCATTGCCTCTGCTGGAGGATGAGTGTTCTGCACTCCAGGAGGTCACATGATTCACTCTATGATGTCACTTATTACTCTGGGAATACATATATATCAGAGATTGTATATAATGGCAGCCTTACTCATCTGTTTATCTATTTACAGATACAAGTTTCACGAATTCATACAACCTCAGGCTTTTGTCTCCGCCATTTATAATATTAACCAGAATTCTGACATCTTACCCAATATTACTTTGGGATACCATTTTTATGACACATGCTCGGATGAATACTTGGCAATACGCTATGTATTACAACTTCTGTCTGGCCCTGATAAGATGATACCTAATTACTCGTGTACAGGCCGTGGCCAGCTGGCCGGTGTCATCGGAGATCACCACTCATCTAGCACTATTGCAGCAGCACAAGTCCTTGGCCTCTATGGATATCCTCAGGTATTATATACTCTGGGCATTGGGGCACATTTACCATCTGGATTGTCTAGAATTGTGACGTCAATAAGTTGCACTTTAATGCCAAAAATTATTATTTATTTTTAAAGCTGTATTTTTTCCAACAGTGGACAGGGCTTAGCGCTAAAGGTCGTCACTAGAGATGAGCGAACGTACTCGTCCGAGCTTGATACTCGTTCGAGTATTAGCGTGTTCGGGATGCTCGTTATTCGAAAGGAGCACCACGCGATGTTCAAGTTACTTTCACTTTCATCTCTGAGACGTTACCGCGCTTTTCTGGCCAATAGAAAGACAGGGAAGGCATTACAACTTCCCCCTGCGACGTTCAAGCCCTATACCACCCCCTGCAGTGAGTGGCTGGCGAGATCAGGTGTCACCCGAGTATATAAATCGGCCCCTCCCGCGGCTCGTCACAGATACATTCTGACATAGCTCAGGGAAAGTGCTGCTGATGCTGGAGCTGCTATAGGGAAAGTGTTAGGAGTAATTTTAGGCTTCAAGAAGCCCAATGGTCCTTCTTAGGGCCACATCTGACGATGTGCAGTACTGTTGAGGCTGCTTCTTGCAGTGTTGCACATATTTTTTTTTTTTGTATATCGGCCGTGCAGAGCATTGCGTCCTCAGTCTCCAGTAATTTTACATAGTCTAGGGCCAGTAGTGGTGAGGCAGGGACAGTGAAAGAGATATACTGTCTATATAGGCAGTGGGCTTTTCCAAAAAAATTTGGGAAAAAAAAATCTATTTGGGCTGCCTGTGACCGTCCTGACTGTACTGCGTCTCTGCTGGGGGTAGTTGTCCTAATTCATACGCAGCCAGCTAAGTGTTACAGCAGGCTTGCGCAAAATTCTTTCCTGGCTCTGCGTTGGCCGTTACATCACCGCTGTCATCCTGTCCAGAGGGAAACAGTCTGCAGTAATTTTACATAGTCTAGGGCCAGTAGTGGGGAGGCAGGGACAGTGAAAGAGATATACTGTCTATATAGGCAGTGGGCTTTTCCAAACAAATTTGGGGAAAAAAAATCTATTTGGGCTGCCTGTGACCGTCCTCAGTGTACTGCGTCTCTGCTGGGGGTAGTTGTCCTAATTAATACGCAGCCAGCTAAGTGTTACAGCAGGCTTGCGCAAAATTCTTTCCGGGCTCTGCGTTGGCCGTTACATCACCGCTGTCATCCTGTCCAGAGGGAAACAGTCTGCAGTAATTTTACATAGTCCAGGGCCAGTAGTGGTGAGGCAGGGACAGTGAAAGAGATATACTGTCTATATAGGCAGTGGGCGTTTCCAAAAAAATTGGGGGAAAAAAAATCTATTTGGGCTGTCTGTGACCGTCCTCAGTGTACTGTGTCTCTGCTGGGGGTAGTTGTCCTAATTAATACGCAGCCAGCTAAGTGTTACAGCAGGCTTGCGCAAAATTCATTTCTGGCTCTGCGTTGGCCGTTACATGGAAACAGTCTGCAGTAATTTTACATAGTCCAGGGCCAGTAGTGGTGAGGCAGGGACAGTGAAAGAGATATACTGTCTATATAGGCAGTGGGCTTTTCCAAAACAATTTGGGGAAAAAAAACTATTTTGGCTGCCTGTGACCGTCCTCAGTGTACTGCATTTCTGCTGGGGGTAGTTGTCCTAATTAATACGCAGCCAGCTAAGTGTTACAGCAGGCTTGCGCAAAATTCATTTCTGGCTCTGCGTTGGCCGTTACATGGAAACAGTCTGCAGTAATTTTACATAGTCCAGGGCCAGTAGTGGTGAGGCAGGGACAGTGAAAGAGATATACTGTCTATATAGGCAGTGGGCTTTTCCAAAACAATTTTGGGGAAAAAAAATCTATTTGGGCTGCCTGTGACCGTCCTCAGTGTACTGTGTCTCTGCTGGGGGTAGTTGTCCTAATTAATACGCAGCCAGCTAAGTGTTACAGCAGGCTTGCGCAAAATTCATTTCTGGCTCTGCGTTGGCCGTTACATGGAAACAGTCTGCAGTAATTTTACATAGTCCAGGGCCAGTAGTGGTGAGGCAGGGACAGTGAAAGAGATATACTGTCTATATAGGCAGTGGGCTTTTCCAAAACAATTTGGGGAAAAAAAACTATTTTGGCTGCCTGTGACCGTCCTCAGTGTACTGCATTTCTGCTGGGGGTAGTTGTCCTAATTAATACGCAGCCAGCTAAGTGTTACAGCAGGCTTGCGCAAAATTCTTTCCTGGCTCTGCTGTGCGTTCCATAAGCGAAGTCAGCCTCCAACCACAGGCCAACAAGTGGCACATTTAATTACAGTGTTCTGTTTCTGCACTACTGGTAATACAGCATGCTGTGGGGTAGGGGTAGGCCTAGAGGACGTGGACGCGGGCGAGGACGCGGAGGCCCAAGTCAGGGTGTGGGCACAGGCCGAGCTCCTGATCCAGGTGTATCGCAGCCGACTGCTGCGGGATTAGGAGAGAGGCACGTTTCTGGCGTCCCTACATTCATCTCACAACTAATGGGTCCACGCGGTAGACCTTTATTAGAAAATGAGCAGTGTGAGCAGGTCCTGTCATGAATGGCAGAAAGTGCATCCAGCAATCTATCGACCACACAGACTTGTGCGCCGTCCACTGCTGCAACTCAGAATCCTCTGGCTGCTGCTCCTCCTTCCTCCCAGCCTCCTCACTCCATTACAATGACACATTCTGAGGAGCAGGCATACTCCCAGGAACTGTTCTCGGGCCCCTGCCCAGAATGGTCAGCAATTGTTCCTCTCCCACCGGAGCAGTTTGTCGTGACCGATGCCCAACCTTTGGAAAGTTCCCGGGGATGAGGCTGGGGACTTCCAGCAACTGTCTCAAGAGCTTTCAGTGGGTGAGGAGGACGATGACGATGAGACACAGTTGTCTATCACTCAGGTAGTAGTAATTGGAGTAAGTCCGAGAGAGGTGCGCACAGAGGATTCGGAGGAAGAGCCACTGGACAATGAGTTGACAGACCCCACCTGGTTTGCTAAGCCTACTGAGGACAGATCTTCAGAGGGGGAGGCAAGTGCAGCAGCAGGGCAGGTTGGAAGAGGCAGTGGGGTGTCCAGGGGTAGAGGCAGGGCCAGACCGAATAATCCACCAACTGTTTCACAAAGCGCTCCCTCGCGCCATGCCACCCTGCAGAGGCCGAGGTGCTCAAAGGTCTGGCAGTTTTTCACTGAGAGTGCAGATGACCGACGAACAGTGGTGTGCAACCTTTGTCGCGCCAAGATCAGCCGGGGAGCCACCACCACCAGCCTCACCACCACCACCATGCGCAGACATATGATGGCCAAGCACCCCACAAGGTGGGACGAAGGCCGTTCACCGCCTCCGGTTTGCACCACTGCCTCTCCCCCTGTGCCCCAACCTGCCACTGAGATCCAACACCCCTCTCAGGACACAGACACTACCGTCTCCTGGCCTGAACCCACACCCTCACCTCCGCTGTCTTCGGCCCCATCCACCAATGTCTGTCAGCGTACCGTCCAGCCGTCGCTAGCGCAAGCGCAAGTACGCCACCACGCACCCGCACGCTCAAGAGTTAAACTTGCACATAGCCAAATTTATCAGCCTGGAGATGCTGCCGTATAGGGTTGTGAAAACTGAGGCTTCCAAATACATGTTGGCGGCGGCGGCCCCGCGCTCCTCAGTTCCCAGTCGCCACTACTTTTTCCGATGTGCCGTCCCAGCCCTGCACGACCACGTTTCCCCGCAACATTGTACGCGCCCTCACCAACGCGGTTACTGCCAAGGTCCACTTAACAACGGACACGTGGACAAGCACAGGCGGGCAGGGCCACTATATCTCCCTGACGGCACATTGGGTGAATTTAGTGGAGGCTGGGACCGAGTCAGAACCTGGGACCGCTCACGTCCTACCCACCCCCAGAATTGCGGGCCCCAGCTCGGTGGTGGTATGTGCGGCGGTGTATGCTTCCTCCACTAAACCACCCTCCTCGTCCTCCTCCAACGCAACCTCTGTCTCGCAATCAAGATGTGTCAGCAGCACGTCGCCAGCAGTCGGTGTCGCGCGGCTCGGCAGCACAGCGGTGGGCAAGCGTCAGCAGGCCGTGCTGAAACTACTCAGCTTAGGAGAGAAGAGGCACACGGCCCACGAACTGTTGCAGGGTCTGACAGAGCAGACCGACCGCTGGCTTGCGCCGCTGAGCCTCCAACCGGGCATGGTCGTGTGTGACAACGGCCGTAACCTGGTGGAGGCTCTGCAGCTCGGCAGCCTCACGCACGTGCCATGCCTAGCCCATGTCTTTAATTTGGTGGTTCAGCGCTTTCTGAAAAGCTACCCACGCTTGTCATACCTGCTCGGAAAGGTGCGTCGGGTCAGCGCACATTTCCGCAACTCCAAGACGGACGCTGGCACCCTGCGGACCCTGCAACATCGGTTTAATCTGCCAGTGCACCGATTGCTGTGCGACGTGCCCACACGGTGGAACTCTACGCTCCACATGTTGGCCAGGCTCTATGAGCAGCGTAGAGCTATTGTGGAATACCAACTCCAACATGGACGGCGTAGTGGGAGTCAGCCTCCTCAATTCTTTACAGAAGAGTGGGCCTGGTTGGCAGACATCTGCCAGGTCCTTGGAAACTTTGAGGAGTCTACTCAGATGGTGAGCGGGGATGCTGCAATCATTAGCGTCACCATTCCTCTGCTATGCCTCTTGAGAAGTTCCCTGCAAAGCATAAAGGCAGACGCTTTGCGCTCGAAAACGGAGGCGTGGGAAGACAGTATGTCGCTGGATAGTCAGGGCACCCTCCTGTCTATTTCTCAGCGCGTACAGGAGGAGGAGGAGGAGCATGAGGAGGATGAGGAGGAGGGGGAAGAGACAGCTTGGCCCGCTGCTGACGGTACACCGGCTGATTGCCTGTCATCCTTTCAGCGTGTATGGCCTGAGGAGGAGGAGGAGGATCCTGAAAGTGATCTTCCTAGTGAAGACAGCCATGTGTTGCGTACTGGTACCCTGGCACACATGGCTGACTTCATGTTAGGATGCCTTTCTCGTGACCCTCGCGTTGCACGCATTCTGGCCACAACGGAATACTGGGTGTACACACTGCTCTACCCACGCTATAAGGAGAACCTGCCCACTCTCATTCCCGAAGAGGAAAGGGGTTCGAGAGTGTTGCTATACCACAGGACCCTTGCGGACAAGCTGATGGTAAAATTCCCAGCCGACAGCGCTAGTGGCAGAAGGCGCAGTAACGAGGGCAAGGTAGCAGGGGAGGTGCGGAGATCGAGCAGCATGTACATCCCAGGCAGTGCAACAGTCTTTAAGGGCCTGGACAGCTTTATGGCTCCCCACCAAGACTGTGTCACCGCTCCCCAGTCAAGGCTGAGTCGGCGGGAGCACTGTAAAAGGATGGTGAGGGAGTACGTAGCCGATCGCACGACCGTCCTCCGTGACGCCTCTGCCACCTACAACTACTGGGTGTCGAAGCTGGACACATGGCCTGAACTAGCGCTGTATGCCCTGGAGGTGCTTGCTTGTCCTGCGGCTAGCGTCTTGTCGGAGAGGGTGTTTAGTGCGGCTGGGGGAATCATCACAGATAAGCGTACCCGCCTGTCAACCGACAGTGCCGACAGGCTAACACTCATCAAGATGAACAAAGGCTGGATTTCGCCAGACTTCTCTTCTCCACCAGCGGACAGCAGCGATACGTAAGCAATACGTAGGCTGCACCCGCGGATGGAAGCTACGTTCTCTCTCACCATCCAAAACGGGGACATTTCTGCTTCATCAATCTGTGTCTAATATTCCTCCTCCTACTCCTCCTGAAACCTCACGTAATCACGCTGAACGGGCAATTTTTCTTAGGGCCACAAGGCTCACTCAAATAATTTTTCTAAACAATTTTTAAAAGTTTCAATGCGCTTAAAAGCGTTGGAACTGTAACTTGAACCAATTTTTCGTTACACTGGGCTGCCTCCAGGCCTAGTTACCACTTAAGCCACATTAACCAAAGCGATTAATGGGTTTCACCTGCCCTCTTGGCTGGCCATGGCCAATTTTTGGGATGTACATTAGTACTGTTGATACAGCAATTTTTGTGGGCCCTCGCCTACAGTGTAATCAAATAAATTTTTAGCCCACCTGCATTAAGCACGACATTACTACCTCAGCTGTGTTGGGCAATGCAATGGGATATTTCTATGTACCGCCGGTGGCTTCCTGGCACCCACCCATGCTGTGGGTCCACAGGGAGTTGTAAATGCATCTGTGTCCACTTCTAAAGAACCCCAGTCAGACTGGGGCATGCAGTGTGGACCGAAGCCCACCTGTATTACGCACGACATTACTACCTCAGCTGTGTTGGGCAATGCAATGGGATATTTCTATGTACCGCCGGTGGCTTCCTGGCACCCACCCATGCTGTGGGTCCACAGGGAGTTTAACCTACATGTGTCCACTTCTAAAGAACCCCAGTCAGACTGGGGCATGCAGTGTGGGCCGAAGCCCACCTGTATTACGCACGACATTACTACCTCAGCTGTGTTGGGCAATGCAATGGGATATTTTTGTGTACCGCCGGTGGGTTCCAGGGAGCCACCCATGCTGTGGGTCGACAGGGACTTCACAATAGGGAGTTGTACCTGCCTGTATCTATGAATTAAAAAGCCCGGTCTAACTGGGGCATGCAGACACCTTGACAGAATGAATAGTGTGTGGCACATAGGTTCCCCATTGCTATGCCCACGTGTGCAGCTCCTGATGGCGGTGGCACAGGATTCTATTTCTCATTGCTTCTGTACAGCATTGTGGGCTATCGCCCCGCCCCTTTTAAAGAGGGTCGCTGCCTAGCCGTGCCAACCCTGTGCAGTGTGTGCCTGCGGTCCCTCGTCATGGCAGACGCACTTCTAAATAGACATGAGGGTGGTGTGGCATGAGGGCAGCTGAAGGCTGCGCAGGGACACTTTGGTGTGCGCTGTGGGGGGGAGGGGGGGCGGTTGGGCAGCATGTAACCCAGTAGAAGTGGCAGTGGAGTGTCATGCAGGCGGTGATTGTGCTTTGTTGGAGGTAGTGTGGTGCTTAGCAAAGGTATGCCATGCTAATGATGGCTTTTCAGAAGTAAAAGTTTTTGGGAGGGGGGGGGCCCACTCTTGCCGCTATTGTGGCTTAATAGTGGGACCTGTGAACTTGAGATGCAGCCCAACATGTAGCCCCTCGCCTGCCCTATCCATTGCTGTGTCGTTCCCATCACTTTCTTGAATTGCCCAGATTTTCACACATGAAAACCTTAGCAAGCATCGGCGAAATACAAAAATGTTCTGGTCGCCCATTGACTTCAATGGGGTTCGTTATTCGAAACGAACCCTCGAACATCGCGGGAAGTTCGTTTCGAATAACGAACACCCGAACATTTTGGTGTTCGCTCATCTCTACACTGTAGGCGAGGGCCCCAAAAAATTGGTGAATTGGTTAATGTGGCTTAATTGGTAACTAGGCCTGGAGGCAGCCCAGTTAAAATAAAAATTGGTTGAGGTGAAAGTTTCAACGCTTTAATGAACATTGAAACGTATAAAAATTGTTTACAAAAATTATATGACTGAGCCTTGTGGGCCTAAGAAAAATTGCCCGTTCTGCGTGATTACGTGAGGTTACAGGAGGAGGAGCAGGAGGAGGAGGAGGAGGAGGAGGATGAATATTATACACAGATTGATGAAGCTAAAACGTCCACGTTTTTGATGGTGATAGAGAACAATGCTTCCATCCGCGGGTGCAGTCTACGTATTGCTTAGGTATCGCTGCTGTCCACTGGTGAAGAAGAGAAGTCTGGGGAAATCCAGGCTTTGTTCATCTTGATGAGTGTAAGCCTGTCGGCACTGTCGGTTGACAGGCGGGTACGCTTATCTGTGATGATTCCCCCAGCCACACTGAACACCCTCTCTGACAAGACGCTAGCCGCAGGACAAGCAACACCTCCAGGGCATACAGCGCGAGTTCAGGCCACGTGTCCAGCTTCGACACCCAGTAGTTGTAGGGGGCAGAGGCGTCACCGAGGACGGTCGTGCGATCGGCTACGTACTCCCTCACCATCCTTTTACAGTGCTCCCGCCAACTCAGCTGTGACTGGGGACCGGTGACAGTCTTGCTGGGGAGCCAGAAAACTGGCAAAGGCCTTGGAGAATGTTCCCCTGCCTGCGCTGTACATGCTGCCTGATCTCTGCGCCTCTCCTGCTACCTGGCCCTCGGAACTGCGCCTTCGGCCACTAGCGCTGTCGGATGGGAAGTTTACCATCAGTTTGTCCACCAGCGCCCTGTGGTATAGCATCATTCTCGAACCCCTTTCCTCTTCGGGAATGAGAGTGGAAAGCTTCTTCTTATACCGTGGGTCGAGCAGTGTGTACACCCAGTAATCCGTAGTGGCCAGAATGCGTGTAACACGAGGGTCACGAGAAAGGCATCCTAACATGAAGTCAGCCATGTGTGCCAGGGTACCTGTACACATGGCTGTCCTCACTAGGAAGATTACTTTCAGGATCCTCCACCTCCTCCTCCTCCGGCCATACACGCTGAAAGGATGACAGGCAAGCAGCATGTGTACCCTCAGCAGTGGGCCAAGCTGTCTTTTCCTCCTCCTCCTCCTCATGCTCCTCCCCCGCCTCCTCCTCCTCAACGAGCTGACATATATAGACATGAGGGTGCTCTGACTATCCAGCGACATACTGTCTTCCCACGCCTCCGTTTCCTAGTGCAAAGCGTCTGCCTTTATGTTTTGCAGGGAACTTCTCAAGAGGCATAGCAGAGGAATGGTGACGCTAATGATTGCAGCATCCCCGCTCACCATCTGGGTAGACCCCTCAAAGTTTCCAAGGACCTGGCAGACGTCTGCCAACCAGGCCCACTCCTCTGTAAAGAATTGAGGAGGCTGACTCCTACTATGCCGCCCATGTTGGAGTTGGTATTCCACAATAGCTCTACGCTGCTCATGGAGCCTGGCCAACATGTGGAGCGTAGAGTTCCACCGTGTGGGCACGTCGCACAGCAGTCGGTGCACTGGCAGATTAAACCGATGTTGCAGGGTCCGCAGGGTGGCAGGGTCCGTCTTGGAGTTGCGGAAATGTGCGCTGACCCGGCGCACCTTTACGAGCAGGTATGACAAGTGTGGGTAGCTTTTCAGAAAGCGCTGAACCACCGAATTAAAGACATGGGCCAGGCATGGCATGTGCGTGAGGCTGCCGAGCTGCAGAGCCGCCACCAGGTTACGGCCGTTGTCACACACGACCATGCCCGGTTGGAGGCTCAGCGGCGCAAGCCAGCGGTCAGTCTGCTCTGTCAGACCCTGCAGCAGTTCATGGGCCGTGTGCCTCTTCTCTCCTAAGCTGAGTAGATTCAGCACGGCCTGCTGACGCTTGCCTAGCGCTGTGCTGCCACGCCGCGCGACACCGACTGCTGGCGACGTGCTGCTGCTGACACATCTTGATTGCGAGACAGGTTGCGTTGGAGGAGGAGGGTGGTTTAGTGGAGGAAGCATACACCGCCGCAGATACCAGCACCGAGCTGGGGCCCGCAATTCTGGGGGTGGGTAGGACATGAGCGGTCCCAGGCTATGACTCTGTCCCAGCCTCCACTAAATTCACCCAATGTGCCGTCAGGGAGATATAGTGGCCCTGCCCGCCTGTGCTTGTCCACGTGTCTGTTGTTAAGTGGACCTTGGCAGTAACCGCGTTGGTGAGGGCGTGTACAATGTTGCGGGAGACGTGGTCGTGCAGGGCTGCGACGGCACATTGGGAAAAGTAGTGGCAACTGGGAACCGAGTAGCGCGTGGCCGCCGCCGCCATCATGCTTTTGAAAGCCTCCGTTTCCACAAGCCTATACGGCAGCATCTCCAGGCTGATCAATTTGGCAATGTGCACGTTTAACGCTTGAGCGTGCGGGTGCGTGGTGGCGTACTTGCGCTTGCACTCAAACAGTGGCGCTAGCGACGTCTGGACGCTGCGCTGAGAGACATTTCTGGATGGGGCCGAGGACAGCGGAGGTGAGGGTGTGGGTGCAGGCCAGGAGACGGTAGTGCCTGTGTCCTGAGAGGGGGTTGGATCTCAGTGGCAGGTTGGGGCACAGGGGGAGAGTCAGTGGTGCAAACCGGAGGCGGTGAACGGCCTTCGTCCCACTTTGTGGGGTGCTTGGCCATCATATGCCTGCGCATGCTGGTGGTGGTGGCTCCCCAGCTGATCTTGGCGCGACAAAGGTTGCACACCACTGTTCGTCGGTCGTCAGGCGTCTCTGAGAAAAACTGCCACACCGTAGAGCACCTTGACCTCTGCAGGGTGGCATGGCGCGAGGGGGCGCTTTGGGAAACAGTTGGTGGATTATTCGGTCTGGCCCTGCCTCTACCCCTGGCCACCGCACTGGCTCGGCCTGTGCCCACACCCTGACTTGGGCCTCCACGTCCTTGCCCGTGTCCACGTCCTCTAGGCCTACCCGTACCCCTCAGCATGGTGTATTACCAGTAGTGCAGAAACAGAACGCTGTAATTAAATGTGCCGCTTATTGGCCTGTGGTTGGAGGCTGACTTCGCTTACCGAATGCACAGCAGAGCCAGGAAATAATTTTGCGCAAGCCTGCTGTAACACTTAGCTGGCTGCGTATAAATTAGGAGGTCAAATACACCCAGCACAGACCCAGAACACTGAGGACAGTCACAGGCAGCCCAAATAGATTTTTTTTCCCAAATGTTTTTGGAAAGGCCCACTGCCTATATACACTGTATATGTCTTCTCTCTCTGCGTCACCACTACTGGCCCTGGAGTATGTAAAATAACTGCAGACTGTTGCACTTTGGACAGGAATACAGCACTGATGTAACAGCCAACACAGAGCCAGGAAATAATTTTGCGCAAGCCTGCTGTAACACTTAGCTGGCTGCGTATGAATTAGGGGGACAACTACCCCCAGCACAGACCCAGTACACTGAGGACAGTCACAGGCAGCCCAAATAGATTTTTTTTCCCAAATGTTTTTGGAAAGGCCCACTGCCTATATTCAATAAATTTATGTCTTCTGTCCCTGCCTCACCACCACTACTGGTCTGGAGTATGTATAATTACTGCAGGGCGCAATGCTCTGCACGGCCGATATACAAAAAAAAAAAGTGCAACACTGCAAAAAGCAGCCTCCACACTACTGCACACGGTTAGATGTGGCCCTAAGAAGGACCGTTGGGGTTCTTGAAGCCTAAAATACTCCTAACGCTCTCCCTATAGCAGCTCCGGCACCAACAGCACTTTCCCTCCTCTATGTCAGAATGCATCTGTGGCGAGCCGCGGGAGGGGCCGATTTTTATACTCGGGTGACACCTGATCTCGCCAGCCACTCACTGCAGGGGGGTGGTATAGGGCTTGAACGTCGTAGGGGGAAGTTGTAATGCCTTCCCTGTCTTTCTATTGGCCAGAAAAGCGCGCTAACGTCTCAGAGATGAAAGTGAAAGTAACTCGAACATTGCGTGGTACTCGTCTTGAAAGATTCGGGGAGCGCCGCGGAGCGGGGAGCTGCAGGGGAGAGCCGGGAGGAATGGAGGGGAGATCTTTCTCTCCTTCTCTCCCGTCCGCTTTCCCCTGCTCCCTGCCGCAACTCACCTGTCAGCAGCGGCGCTCCCTGAATCTTTCAAGACGAGCACAGCGGTACTCGGATAAAGCACATTACTCGGACGAGTAGTGCTTATCCGAGTACGTTCGCTCATCTCTACTCTCGAGCATTACGAAAAGTTTGACTCGAGCAACGAGCACCTGAGCATTTTGGTGCTCGCTCATCTCTAATAAAAACGCTTTGGACCCACAAGGAAATTGCACATTTCCAAGCATGGAATCAGGCTGAGTTTCACATCTGGGTTCTGCAATTGCCCATGTGAAATTAGCCTTATTCAGACCTCTTTTGGAATACTGTGTCCTGTTCTGAGCACCCCGATTTAAAAAAGACTTTGACAAACTAGAGCAAGTTCAGAGAAGAGTTACCAAGATGGTGAGCGGTCTGCAAACCATGTACTATGAGGAATGGTTAACTCTTTCCAGTCCAATGTCGGGCCTGACCCGACATCATAATTTCCCTCCAAAGCTCCGATGTCGGGGCAGGCCTGACACTGCTGTGCAGGAGTGGATCTGCACCCGATCGTCAGACATATCGGGTGCAGATGCACTCCTGCACTGGTCCTCATCGAGGACCCCCGAGGAGAAGGGAGAAAGGGTTTTTAACCCTTTCTGCCTTCTCCTTTACACATTTCGTAGCACTCAATTAGCGCTATGCAATGCATAGAGATTCCGGCCAGCTATCATGTGACCGCTGGTGTTAGCTGACCCCCGGCGGTCACATGACACTGAGCCGGGAGCCTGCACTGTGGGAGGACCTGCTTACCTGACCGGCGTCTTGCGCATTCTCCTTCTGTCTCCCGGCCCGGCGATCATGTGACCGCCAGGTGCCACCTGACCCCAGCGGTCACATGATCACCGAGCCGGGAGGCAGAAGGAGAATACAGAAGACACCGGACAGGTAAGCAGATCCCTCCACGGTGCAGTGAGCACCTGCACCCTCCTGAACTCTGTCAGTTCAGGAGGGTGCAGGGAAAATGTATTTTTTCTCACCCATTCTCCCCAGCTCCAATTTATTTGGAGCTGGGGAGAATGGGTGAGAAAAAATAAATGGATTGGAAAGGGTTAAAGGTCAGCCAAATTTCAAGCTTGTACTGCATCGGGAATTTGGAGATGTAGATTTGGTACATTACATAGGGGGTCAATTACTTTTGCATTTAGAAATGAATAATCAAATTATGACTAATTTACTTTTCCCATTTACAACCTGAAGACCGTCCGTGCCAAATTTTAACATTTGTGCGGTACAGATGTGTGTTATTAGTTTCATTAAATAGGGGGTTAGTTACTTTTGCCCTTGGAATTGAAATATCAAGTTGTAGCCCCTTTAATTCTCCTATTTATGACCTATAGAATGGTCATGTCAAATTTCTACAACACCATGAAGTTAGAGATTGAGATTAGGTACATTACATAGGGGGTCACATACTTAAAAAGGATGCATACAGGAGTAATCCTAAACAAGATATTGTAATGATAGTGTCAGAGTAATTGGTGGTTTAGCAGTTGCTCTTTCCTATTCTGACTTTACTCTGGCCAGTGTGTTAGTATTCCTAAGGGACTACAGCACTTCACCCTTTAGCCCTTAAACAAGCATATAGGTAATGTGTGGCCTAGAGCATGATGGGAGCAGTGAAGACACACCAGAAGAGCTCACACCTGTTATGCTAGCTTGGTGGCTTTCCTGAGGTGGTGTTCCTAACTCTTGCTGTCCTGGCTTTCTTGCCGAGTCCTGGGCCTTTGATTGTGCTGCACAACATTGTGGGGGAGTAGAGAAGGGTAGAAACAGTAATAGTAAAGGAGGCTAGTCTGTTGTGAAGTCTAACCATAAAAAGGAGAGAATGAAGGACCATAGGCTCTACCCTTGTGATGTAAACTGCAATAAGGCAAAAGGATTTAACCCAAATCTTCTTTATTAGTTAACTAGCTCACCCGTCGCGCGTTGCTGTGAAGACAGTCAGACAAACATACATTTGTTTTTATATATATAGATAACAACCAATCACAGCGCTGCTTTCATGTTACCTCAGCTTTATAATATATAACACCCAATCACAGTGCAGCTTTCAAGTTACTTCACCAGTATAATATATAACAACCAATCATAGCACAGCTTTCATGTTACCTCAGCAGTATAAAAAAAGAGCAACCAAACACAGCACAGGTTTTATGTTCCCTCAGCAGTATAAGAAATAACAACCAATCACAGCGCAGCTTTCATTTTACCTCAGCAATATAAGAAATAACAACCAATCACAGCGTAGCTTTCATGCTACCCCAGCAGTTTAGAAAGTAACAACCAATTGCAGCGCAGCTTTCATGTTAAATTAGCAGTATAAGAAATAGCAACAAATCAAAGCACAGCTTTCATGTAACCTCATTAGTATAAGTAGCAACCAATCACAGCGCAGCTTTCATGTTACCTCAGCAGTATAAAAAATAGCAACCAATCACAGCACAGCTTTCATTATACCTCAGCTCTATAAGAAATCACAACAATCACAGCACAGCTTTCATTTTACCTCAGCAGTTTAGGAAATAGCAACCAATCAGAGTGGAACTTTCATGTTACCTCAGCGGTATAAGAAATAGCAACCAATCACAGCACAGCTTTCATTTTACCTTAGTGGTATAAGAAATAACAACCAACCACATCACAGCTTTCATGTTACCTCAGCAGTATAAGAAAGAGCAACCAATCACAGCACAGCTTTCATTTTACCTCAGCAATATAAGGAATAGCAAAAAATCACGGTGCAGCTTTCATGTTACCTCAGCAGTATAAGAAATAGCAACCAATCACAGCACAGCTTTCATTTTACCTCAGCAGTATAAGAAATAGCAACCAATCACAGCGCAGCTTTCATTTTACCTCAGCAGTATAAGAAATAGCAATCAATCACAGCACAGTTTTTATTGTACATCAGCATTCCCAATATCCAGCAACTGTTTTGCGATACGTTCGGCAGATGCATCATTTTATAGTTGAACACGCATCCCGTTTGTTCGTAATGCCTTTTCTTTTGTGCTTCAGATGCAAATCGAACGTTCTACATCTGGGGGGGCATAACTGTCGACGACGCTCGCACGCGCGCCGCCTATCGTAGGATAGATGTACTATGCCAGTAATCTTCGCAGGAGTGTACTTAGCAATAGAGATGAACGAGCGTACTCGGCCATGCCCCTTTTTTGTCCGAGTATCGCGATTTTTGAGTACTTCCGTACTCAGGCGAAAAGATTCGGGGGGCGCCGTGGGTGAGTGGGGGGGTTGCAGCGGGGAGTGGGGGGGAGAGGGAGAGACAGAGGGCTTCCCCCTGTTCCCCGCTGTTACCCCCCCACGCCGCCACGCCTTCCCCCGCTCCCCTGCGCCCCCGAATCTTTTCACCCGAGTACTAAAGTACTCGAAAATCGCGGTGCTCGATCGAGTAATTACTCGAAACGAGTACGTTCGCTCATCTCTACTTAGTAACTTCCCAAAGTTTCTTGGCAATCGGATGAATGATGTAGTAATGCATAAAGGACAAGCAGACAGACAGACATTCATTTTTATATATATATAGATGACATCAGGAAGTGAGAGAATTAGATTATGTACGTAAAATTTGGATGCTAATTCTTTTGCGCTAGAATTGAATAATTGAGTTGAGACCTATTAACTTTTCCTATTTATGACATAGTCAATGCTCGTGCCAAATTTCAAGTTTTTATGACATCAGGAAGTGAGAGAATTAGATTCCGTACGTAAAATTTGGACGCTAATTCTTTTGCGCTTAGAATTGAATAATCGAGTTGGGACCCTTTAACTTTTCCTATTTATGACATAATCAATGCTCGTGCCAAATTACATCGGGAAGTGAGAGAATTAGATTCCGTACATAAAATTTGGACGCTAATTCTTTTGCGCTTAGAATTGAATAATCGAGTTGGGACCAATTAGCTTTTCCTATTTATGACATAATGAATGCTTGTGCCATATTTCAAGTTTCTATGACATTGGGAATAGGGATGAGCGAGCATACTCGCTAAGGATAATAGCTCGATCGAGCATTGTCCTTAGCGAGTATCTCCCCGCTCGGGAGCAAATGTTCGGGTGCCGGCACGGGTCACAGGTGAGTTGCGGCCATGAGCAGGGGGGAGCGGGGGGGGGGGGAGAAAGAGGGAGAGAGATTTATTTGACAATGATACTCTTAGACCATTCGAGACCTTAGCTCAGAAATATAATCTACCGTGTTTCCCCAAAAATAAGGCACCCCCGAAAGTAAGACACATTAAGAAATTTGCAGAAATTGCAAATATAATGCACACCCTGATAGTAAGGCATACTAAAGTGTGCAGGCAAGTCGAGAGGCCGGTCCCCTGCTGCCATTACCGTTGTCTCCTACCTCCTTCTGTGCTGTACGAGTGTGCTGTTGTGAGCTCCCCTTGCTGGCTGGAAAAATCCATACTGTATGTCCTGTTCCTGCTGTACACGTCTGCTGTGATGAGCTCCCCCTGGTGGCCGGAAGCTGCAATACCATCCCTGCTTACAGGTGGTACCAGAACTTCTGTCTGCAGACAGGTACGTTACTAAATTACAGCCCTTTTTTTTTTTTGGCTCTGTGTGTGAGTCAGGCAACCTGTGTGTGATTCTTAAGGCTGGGTTCTCACAGAGTGTATTTCCGGCCTTAGGGGGTGAGCATTACAGTCTCCAGACAGTGTGTGGGAGCCAGGTACTTTACAGCCCTTATTTTTTGTGGTCCTGTATGTGAGTCAGGCAAATTTTCTGTGCCAGAAAATGATGACATGACTGTCATTGAGTAATTTTTGCTTTGTTTTCACAGTTTGTCTAGCTATATTGGTTTGTGGTGACAACTAAGGTACTGTGCAGGATATACGGTAATAAATGTTCATTTTTTTGTTAAACAATAAATGGGAATTCTTCTTCATTGAAAAATAAGACACCCCCTGAAAATAAGACGTAGCGCATATTTTTGGAGCAAAAAGTAATATAAGACGCGCCTTATTTTCGGGGAAACAGGGTAGCAACCTCGGAAATATTTAAGTACTTCCAGATACGCTCCTTTCTCCAGAAAAATCCCATCAACTTAATCAGATTTCCTAAAATGATAGTCGCAAGTTTAAACAACACCGCACAAAATAAAAACCTCGAAACAAAGACCACCTATAATATGATAGCAGGTGACATGAAAGAAGGAAAAAAATGCCACCTCCTAAACTGGGAGAAAGAGCTGTCTTCCAAATTCGCAACCAAAAACTGGCTTAAAGGGGTTGTCTCACGCCGAAACAGGTTTTTTTTTCTTTCAATAGGCCCCCCGTTCGGCGCGAGACAAACACAAGGGATGGGTTAAAAAAACCAAAAACGTTTAGTACTTACCCGAATCCCCGCTCTGCGGCGACTTCTTACTTACCTTACCAAGATGGCCACCGGGATCTTCACCCACGATGCACCGCGGGTCTTCTCCCATGGTGCACCGTGGGCTCTGTGCGGTCCATTGCCGATTCCAGCCTCCTGATTGGCTGGAATCGGCACACGTGACGGGGCGGAGCTATGAGGACCAGCTCTCCGGCACGAGCGGCCCCATTCACCATGGAGAAGACCGCACAGCGCAAGCGCGTCTAAAATCGCCAGAGGACGGCGAATTTAGACGGATCCATGGCGACGGGGACGCTAGCAACGGAACAGGTAAGTGAATAACTTCTGTATGGCTCATAATTAATGCACGATGTACATTACAAAGTGCATTAATATGGCCATACAGAAGTATATAACCCCCACTTGATTTCATGAGACAACCCCTTTAACTCCTTCAGATGGGCAAAACAAGCTTGAAATCGGCTAATCTGATAGAGGTTCACCTGAAAGTATTAACTAGGTGGTACCTTACCCCGCTACAACTTAAGATAAGACGTATATCCCCTGACGTCTCTTGTTGGAGAGGATGTGGGCACGAAGGAACACTATTACACATCTTCTGGCCATGTCCCTTAATTTTAAAATTTTGGAGAGAGGTGTTTACTCTACTAAATAACTTACTAAGTTACCCAATTCCAAAAAACTCAGCAGTAGCCCTTTTGCTACTAAATCTAGAGGACGTAAGAGCAAGTCATAGAAAAATGATTGCCCGCATTCTGATGAGCACCAAGGTGCTAGTTGCTAGAAGGTGGAGAACAACGTGCCCCCTGAAATACAAGACCTAATCCACATGATTTTACCTAATACCTTAGGTAAATACGAGCTGATGTGAAGCAGTTGGAACAAAATGTTCCCATCGTGATATCACTTCTCTGTTATATCTTTTCTCTTCATTTACTTATTCCTATATTTGTACCTTCATGCTTTTACGTATATATTATACAAAATGTCCACTGTGGGATCCACTTCTCCTCAATGAGGAGGTGAAGCCCGCACAAGAATATGTGGTAAAGCTGCTTCACAACCTGCACCAAATGGGGTGAGTTTGTTTCTGTGGCTTATCTGCAGTGAAACGCCTGCTGCGGACATTCTGCTGCGAATCACCCCCGTGTAACCCGGCCTCACAATACAACCCATGTGGAGGACATTTCTGCGGAAAATTTCTGCATCTATTCTGCTGCATTTTTGAAAAACATTGTGACTTGTAAACCTTCCGCATGTCTGTTTATGTTGTAGATTTGAAACCTTCAAATACAAGAGTTACAACGCACGGCGGATCCGTAAGAAACACCACTGCAAAAACTGCACCATGTAGCCTGGATTCACATGCGTGTACGTGTAATTACACTGTGTTTCTGAAAAATGGGAGTTGCGTATTTACACGCGCATGCATGTTTTAACTGTACTTTTTGAATGTGCAAATATGCACGTAAATTCTCTTGTGTGAATCCGGCCTTAGCTGCAGATTTGCCGACTGTGGATTTTTGACATATTTGCTTTTCTGCTGTGGAATCCCGCAGTGAATCCACTATATGTGAGACCCCCTTACAGTGGACCAATTATAAGATACAACAAGAAGGGGCACATGTCCTGGCGCTCACATTGATATTCTAGTTTAGTGAAGGTCTTGTTGAAGATCAGAACTGCTTGAGCGGGGGACCGCAGGGATATTAGGAGAAAGGCAGGCATGACCGGGTTAACAGGGAGGGAAGGGGCTAGTAGGTGAGGGGAATGCTGGCAGGAGAAAGGGGGTGAGTGTAGGAAAGAGTAACAGCGCAAAGGAGGGGGGGGGGGTTACAGGGAACACGAGTAGGAGAAGCAGGAGACAGAGGAGCTGATGAAGAGTCCCACCTGCCCGGCCAAAGGAAGAAGGGGGGGGGGGGGGGGTGATTGCTAGCAAGATTTGTCATGGCAGGTAGGGGGAGGTGTCCTTGGAGTCAGCAGAAATGGGTAGAGGGGGGGAAACAGGGGCTGGATAATTTCCTTCCCCTTTAATTGTTTATTACGAGGACTGTCACCTATGGGCTTCGCAGGGCAGTGCCTTGCAAAGATGGTGGAAGTGGTTAGCCAGGTTATGGCTAGCCGGCCTCGGGAGGTGACGACTAGAGGCTTAGTTGTGAGTGGTGGACAAGTCTGTCGACTTGTAGCTAGAGGCAAGGGTAGGGAAATAGTGTTGCCTGTGTCAGTTAATATGTGACAGGTACAACTATTTCCCGTTTTGGTGGTGAGGCGACAGTAGATGGCGGGGCTCCAAGGATCTCTCTCCAGGTTTTTTTCTACGGGGTAAAAAATGTTATTTATGTTTAATGTTATGTTTGGTAATAAATATGTCGGCTTTGGCCACATTGAATCCAAAGTACGGTGTCTGTGGTTATAAAATGGGGGTAGAGGGGGAGTATGTCACAGTAAAGACGACTCCAGTACACCTGGGTCAAGAATATCAAAACTAAAATCTGTCTCCATCGTCTCTTCTTGTCCCCTGATATCCTGAGTAAGGGCTTCTGTAGACGAGCGTAAGAGCACAAATGCTCGCTCCTGTGCAATGTACTTGTGTAGTGAAGAGTCTCTTTGTGTCCATGCCTGCACAAGAACTGCGCAGATTTGTGCAGGCATCGCTCATTCACACGGACGCAGGAATCACCTTCGTTCTGATATAAAAGGCTAACGAGGCTAATGAAGTGCCGGTGTTTGCAGGTATGCACAGTGTTTTGCGCATATCCGAGTGTAAGTATGTGCACATTTGCGCACTACCACAGGCTCCTATGGGGAGCTTTCGGGCACAAATGTGCACCAATATGGAGCAAGTCATGTTGTTTTGTATGCACAAAATGCATTTGCAAAAAAAAGACCATGATAATGAGCCCATTGATATCATCTATTTGCTGTATATTGCATGCGCAAAAACTTCCTACGCAAGTACACACGTGTGCGGCCGCCCAAATATCATATTCTCACACAAATTCTGCCCCTGTACAACACGGACAGAACTCACACGGAAAATGAACCCATTCACATGAGCAATTTTTTTTCCCTCAGACTAAGGGCTCAAACCCACTGGCGTTTTTATTTCTTGCGCTGTGAGAGCGAGTGAAACCATTTACCTCGCAGTGCAAGAAAAACTCTGTGATATTGCCAGTGTTTTCAATGAGGCCAGCAGCGTTAGCCCCATTGAAAACATAAGGAAAATATTGCGGACTTCTGTGACAGCTGTGACAGGAGTTTCCTTCATCCCCGCGGGGAAACCGAATCATTTGTTTCATAATCATCGCTATTGCATCGCAGGGAAAAAAATTGCAAGTGGGTGTCCACCCTAAGGGCGCATTCAGACGACCCTATATCGGCCGGCTATTCAGGTCGGGTGGTATACGGTGTCTCTCTCTGCAGGGGGAGGAGTCTGGAAGAGTTGGGAGCAGTGCTCTGAGCTCCTGCCCCCTCTCCGCCCCTCTGCACTATTTTCAATGAGGAGAGGTGGGGCGGGGTGGAGCTAATTCATGAAACTTAGCCCCACCTCCGTCCCGCCTGCTCTCATTGCAAATAGTGCAGAGGGGCGGAGAGGAGGCAGAGAGGGGTCGGTAGCTCAGAGCACTGCTCCCGGCTCTTCCAGACTCCTCCCCCTGCAGAGAGAGACGCCGTATCGGCCGGCGTGAATACCTGACCGATATACGGTCGTCTGAATGCGCCCTTAGGGTGGACACGCACTTGCGTTTTTCTCTTGCGTTTTTTTTCACGTTTTTTTTTTATGCAATTGGCAATAGGACTTTCTAATGGTAAAACTGCATCGCAAGTTTGGGCTTTGCGACTTTTGTGCGATGCGTTTTTAACATTAGAAAGTCCCATTGACAATTGCGTGAAAAAAAATGCAGTGATATCGCATGAAAAAAAACGTGCAAGAAAAATGCAAGTGGGTGTCCACCCTAAGAGCCACAATTGGAAAATCGCTGCTGCTCCTATTTATGTGTGAATCTTGCTAGACACTGGACATGTAATGTTTGGTTTCTGACACCTCGCGCAGCATACAGACGGAGTGTCCATGTGTTGTGTGATGTGTTCTGCATCCAAGACTCTCGGCCACAACCTTCTGTAGCACATCTAAATACGGTATAACAGAATGGGTTTTGTATGTGGAGTTTTGGGTTACTGAGGACATCCTACTAACTGACTGAGAACAGTCTGTACAAAATGATCTTAGTTTTCTTCTGTGTTTTGCAGATCAGCTATGGAGCCTCCGACCCCTCATTATCTGATAGACTCCTCTATCCTCATGTTTTCAGAATGGTTCAGAATATCCACATCCACAATATGGCGATTGCCGAACTGCTGGAGCACTTTGGCTGGACCTGGGTTGGGATTTTAGTATCGGAGGATGAAGCTGGAGAGAATGAGCTGCAAGTACTAACAAAGTACATGAGAGAGCGTGGGATCTGTGCCGCCTTCACCATAACACTAAGAGAGGAAAATGATAATAGGATTGTACAAGCTCTAAACAATTCACAAGTCCCCATCATTATAATGTGCGGGCCCTTCTCTGTTCATATGGCTCGCTTAATACTAGAATACGAATTTATATGTTTAGACATCACCTTCATCCTTTCACCATCCTGGATCTCTATTGCTCCCAAATTCCTTAGTCAAGGTCATTTGATTTATAATGGAAGTCTCACAGTGAAGTTTTCATCACCTTTTCCAGGTGTGGAGAATTTTGTAAAAATAGGCAGGAACTATGTTGATCTGCACATAAACCCGTCTTACTGGAGCTTAATAGATGATCTAGGCAAGAGAGATGATTTAGATTTGTTCATATCAGACTATGACATCAATAAAGAGCCCTACGATACTCCGGACCAGACTTCACAAATGGTGAGGGATGCCCTCTCACCGGGGGTCGCCACAAGACTGTATACTGCAGTAGAAGTTCTGGCAAAAGCTCTACATGAAATGTTCTTATTTATAAAACATGAATATGAAGAAAACTCAATAACTGGATTTTTACACTACAGACGGAAGTTACAGCGCTACATACAAATGATGAAGTCCTCACCGGATCCAATGAGACCTTCATATTACTTTAATGAGCAGGGGGAAGCCATACATCCTTATACGATCATAAACTGGTTCACTACAGAAGACGCCAGACATGAGGTTGAAGTAGGAAATTATACTCCGTGGGCCATCAGTGGGGAAAAGCTTCACATAAATCGGCAGTCTATAACATGGAAACACACAAAGGAGGTGAGAAGAGTTATATTATGTAGGTGATTATGTAAATCTTGTCCGCTCTATAACATCATTATATAGTTTACATCCTCTTATCATACTTGTGTGATTTATCTACGCAGTAAATAGAGATGAGCGAACGTACTCGTCGGAGCTTGATACTCGTTCGAGTATTAGCGTGTTCGGGATGCTCGTTACTCGTAACGAGTACCACGCGATGTTCAAGTTACTTTCACTTTCATTTCTGAGACGTTAGCGCGCTTTTCTGGCCAATAGAAAGACAGGGATGGCATTACAACTTCCCCCTGCGACGTTCAAGCCCTATACCACCCCCCTGCAGTGAGTGGCTGGCGAGATCAGGTGTCACCCGAGTATAAAAATCGGCCCCTCCCGCGGCTCGCCACAGATTTATTCTGACATAGAGGAGGGAAAGTGCTGTTGGTGCCGGAGCTGCTATAGGGAGAGCGTTAGGAGTATTTTAGACTTCAAAAACCCCAACGGTCCTTCTTAGGGCCACATCTAACCGTGTGCAGTAGTGTGGAGGCTGCTTTTTGCAGTGTTGCACTTTTTTTTTTTTGTATATTGGCCGTGCAGAGCATTGCGTCCTGCAGTAATTATACATACTCCAGGGCCAGTAGTGGTGGTGAGGCAGGGACAGAAGACATACTGTATATTTATTGAATACTAGCTGATATACCCGGCTTCGCCCGAGTTAATTTGGTAATGGTGTTTATCTGGTGTTCACACGGAAAAGCTTATGAAGTCGTGGTTACTTTAGAGATACTGAGGAAAAAAAATATGTTCACAATTCTGCATAGTTCTCTGCGTTACCCAGGAAATACCACGGGGAGGCAACCATGCGACGTTTCCTTTATATAAAATGACATCAGGAAGTGAGAGAATTAGATTACATAAGTAAATTTTGGACACTAATTCTTTTGTGCTTGAAATTGAATAATTGAGTTGGGACCCATTAGCGTTTCCTATTTATGACATAATCAATTCTTGTGCCAAATTTCCCGTTTCTATGACACCGGAAAGTGAAAAAATTACATTCCGTACGTAAAATTTGGACGCTAATTCTTTTGCGCATAAAATTGAATAATGGAGTTGGGACCCATTAGCTTTTCCTATTTATGACATAATCAATGCTCGTGCCAAATTTCCTGTTTCTATGACACCGCAAAGTGAAAAAATTACATTCCGCACGTACAATTTCGACGCCAATTCTTTTACGCTAGAATTGAATATTCGAGTTGGGACCCATTAGCTTTTCCTATTTATGACATAATCAATGCTCGTGTCAAATTTCACGTTTCTATGACACCGGAAAGTGAAAAAATTACATTCCGCACGTAAAATTTGGACGCTAATTCTTTTGGGCATAAAATTGAATAATGGAGTTGGGACCCATTAGCTTTTCCTATTTATGACATAATCAATGCTCGTGCCAAATTTCATGTTTCTATGACACCGGAAAGTGAAAAAATTACCTTCCGCACGTAAAATTTCGACACCAATTCTTTTGCGCTAGAATTTACTAATCGAGCTGGGACCCATTAGCTGTTCCTACTTATGACATAATCAATGCTCATGCCAAATTTTAAGTTTCTAAGGCATTGGGAAGTGAGAGATTTAGATTATGTACCTAAAATTTCGACGCCAATTCTTTTGCGCTAGAATTGAATAATCGAGTTGGGACCCAATTAATTTTCCTATTTTGGAGATAATCTATGCTCGCGCCAAAATTCATGTTTCTACGATATCGGGAAGTTGGAGAACTTTTGGCGAGTCAGTCAGTCAGTGAGTCAGTGAGGGCTTTCAGCTTTATATATATAGATAGGCAGTGGGCCTTTCCAAAAACATTTGGGGAAAAAAATCTGTTTGGGCTGCCTGTGACTGTCCTCAGTGTATTGGTTTATGTGCTGGGGGTAGTTGTCCTCCTAATTCATACGCAGCCAGCTAAGTGTTACAGCAGGCTTGCGCAAAATTATTTCCTGTCTCTGCTGTGTGTACCGTAAGCGAAGTCAGCCTCCAACCACAGGCCAATAAGCGGCACATTTAATTACAGCGTTCTGTTTCTGCACTACTGGTAATACAGCATGCTGAGAGGTAGGGGTAGGCCTAGAGGACATGGATGTGGGCGAGGACGCGGAGGCCCAAGTCAGGGTGTGGGCACAGGCCGAGCCAGTGTGGTGGCCAGGGGTAGAGGCAGGGCCAGACCGAATAATCCACCAACTGTTTCCCAAAGCGCCCCCTCGCGCCATGCCACCCTGCAGAGGTCAAGGTGCTCTACGGTGTGGCACTTTTTCACAGAGACGCCTGACGACCGACGAACAGTGGTGTGCAACCTTTGTCGCGCCAAGATCAGCTGGGGAGCCACAACCACCAGCCACCACCAGCATGCGCAGGCATATGATGGCCAAGCACCCCACAAGGTGGGACGAAGGCCGTTCACCGCCTCCGGTTTGCACCACTGCCTCTCCCCCTGTGCCCCAACCTGCCACTGAGATCCAACCCCCCTCTGAGGACATAGGCACTACCGTCTCCTTGCCTGCACCCACACCCTCACCTCCGCTGTCCTCGGCCCCATCCAGCAATGTCTCTCAGCGCAGCGTCCAGACGTCGCTAGCGCCACTGTTTGAGCGCAAGTACGTCGCCACGCACCCGCACGCTCAAGCGTTAAACGTGCACATTGCCAAATTGATCAGCCTGGAGATGCTGCCGTACAGGCTTGTGGAAACGGAGGCTTTCAAAAGCATGATGGCGGCGGCGGCCCTGCGCTACTCGGTTCCCAGTTGCCACTACTTTTCCCGATGTGCCGTCCCAGCCCTGCACGACCACGTCTCCCGCAACATTGTACACGCCCTCACCAACGCGGTTACTGCCAAGGTCCACTTAACAACGGACACGTGGACAAGCACAGACGGGCAGGGCCACTATATCTCCCTGACGGCACATTGGGTGAATTTAGTGAAGGCTGGGACAGAGTCAGAGCCTGGGACCGCTCACGTCCTACTCACCCCCAGAATTGCGGGCCCCAGCTCGGTGGTGGTATCTGCGGCGGTGTATGCTTCCTCCACTAAACCACCCTCCTCCTCCTCCAACACAACCTCTGTCTCGCAATCAAGATGTGTCAGCAGCAGCAGCAGCACGTCGCCAGCAGTCGGTGTCGCGCGGCGTGGCAGCACAGTGGTGGGCAAGCGTCAGCAGGCCATGCTGAAACTACTCAGCTTAGGAGAGAAGAGGCACATGGCCCACGAACTGCTGCAGGGTCTGACAGAGCAGACCGACTGCTGGCTTGCCTCCAACCGGGCATGGTCGTCTGTGACAACGGCCGTAACCTGGTGGAGGCTCTGCAGCTCAGCAGCCTCACGCACGTGCCATGCCTGGCCCATGTCTTTAATTTGGTGGTTCAGCGCTTTCTGAAAAGCTACCCACACTTGTCATACCTGCTCGGAAAGGTGCGCCGGGTCCGCGCACATTTCCGCAACTCTAAGATGGACGCTGCCACCCTGCGCACCCTGCCAGTGCACCGATTGCTGTGCGACGTGCCCACATGGTGGAACTCTACACTCCACATGTTGGCCAGGCTCTATGAGCAGCGTAGAGCTATAGTAGAATGCCAACTCCAACATGGGCGGCGTAGTGGGAGTCAGCCTCCTCAATTCTTTTCAGAAGAGTGGGCCTGGTTGGCAGACATCTGCCAGGTCCTTGGAAACTTTGAGGAGTCTACCCAGATGGTGAGCGGCGATGCTGCAATCATTAGCGTCACCATTCCTCTGCTATGCCTCTTGAGAAGTTCCCTGCAAAGCATAAAGGCAGACGCTTTGCACTCGAAAACGAAGGCGTGGGAAGACAGTATGTCGCTGGACAGTCAGAGCACCCTCATGTCTATATCTCAGCGCGTTGAGGAGGAGGAGGAGGGGGAAGAGACAGCTTGGGCCACTGCTATGGGTACACATGCTGCTTGCCTGTCATCCTTTCAGCGTGTATGGCAGGTGGAAGAGGAGGAGGAGGATCCTGAAAGTGATTTTCCTAGTGAGGACAGCCATGTGTTGCGTACAGGTACCCTGGCACACATGGCTGACTTCATGTTAGGATGCCTTTCTCGTGACCCTCGCGTTACATGCATTCTGGCCACTACGGATTACTGGGTGTACACACTGCTCGACCCACGGTATAATGAGAACCTTTCCACTCTCATTCCCGAAGAGGAAAGGGGTTCGAGAATGATGCTATGCCACTGGGCGCTGGTGGACAAACTGATGGTAAACTTCCCATCCGACAGCGCTAGTGGCCGACGGTGCAGTTCCGAGGGCCAGGTAGCAGGGGAGGCGCAGAGATCAGGCAGCATGTACAGCGCAGGCAAGGTAACATTCTCCAAGGCCTTTGCCAGCTTTATGGCTCCCCAGCAAGATTGTGTCCCCACTCCCCAGTCAAGGCTGAGTTGACAGGAGCACTGTAAAAGGATGGTGAGGGAGTACGTAGCCGATCGCACGATCGTCCTCCGTGACGCCTCTGCCCCCTACAACTACTGGGTGTCGAAGCTGGACACGTGGCCTGAACTTGCGCTGTATGCCCTGGAGGTGCTTGCTTGTCCTGCGGCTAGCGTCTTGTCAGAGAGGATGTTTAGTGTGGCTGGGGGAATCATCACAGATAAGCGTACCCGCCTGTCAACCGACAGTGCCGACAGGCTTACACTCATCAAGATGAACAAAGCCTGGATTTCCCCAGACTTCTCTTCTCCACCAGCGGACAGCAGCGATACCTAAGCAATACGTAGGCTGCACCCGCAGATGGAAACATTGTTCTCTATCACCATCAAAAACGGGGACCTTTTTGCTTCATCACTCTGTGTATAATATTCCTCCTCCTCCTCCTGCTCCTCCTCCTGAAACCTCACGTAATCACGCCGAACGGGCAATTTTTCTTAGGCCCACAAGGCTCAGTCATATAATTTTTCTAAACAATTTTTATACGTTTAAATTTTTATTTTAACTGGGCTGCCTCCAGGCCTAGTTACCAATTAAGCCACATTACCCAAAGTGATTAATGGGTTTCACCTGCCCTTTTGGTTGGGCATGGGCAATTTTTCTGAGGTACATTAGTACTGTTGGTACACCAATTTTTGGGGGCCCTCGCCTACAGTGTAATCCAATTAATTTTTAGCCCACCTGCATTAAAGCTGACGTCACATCAGCTGTGCTGGGCACTGCAATGGGATATATTTATGTACCGCCGGTGGGTTCCAGGGAGCCACCCATGCTGTGGGTCCACAGGGAGTTGTAACTGCATGTGTCCACTTCTAAAGAACCCCAGTCTGACTGGGGCATGCAGTGTGGGCCGAAGCCCACCTGCATTTAATCGGACGTTACCTTAGCTGTGATGGGCACTGCAATGGGATACATTAATGTACAGCCGGTGGGTTCCAGGGAGCCACCCATGCTGTGGGTGCACACGGAATTCCCATTGCGGAGTTGTACCTGCCTGTGACTATTTATAAAAAAACGCGGTCTGACTGGGGCATGCAGACACCTTGACAGAATGAATAGTGTGTGACACATAGGTTCCCCATTGCTATGCCCACGTGTGCAGCTCCTGATGGCAGTGGCACAGGATTATATTTCTCATTGCTTCTGTACAGCATTGTGGGCTATCGCCCCGCCCCTTTTAAAGAGGGTCGCTGCCTAGCCGTGCCAACCCTCTGCAGTGTGTGCCTGCGGTTCCTCCTCATGGCAGACGAACTTATAAATAGACATGAGTGTGGCGTGGCATGAGGGCAGCTGAAGGCTGCGCAGGGACAATTTGGTGTGCGCTGTGGACACTGGGTCGTGCAGGGGGGGGTTGGGCAGCATGTAACCTAGGAGAAGTGGCAGCGGAGTGTCATGCAGGCAGTGATTGTGCTTTGTTGGAGGTAGTGTGGTGCTTAGCTAAGGTGTGCATTGCTAATGAGGGCTTTTCAGAAGTAAAAGTTGTTGGGGGGGGGGCACTCTTGCCGCTATTGCGGCTTAATAGTGGGACCTGTGAACTTGAGATGCAGCCAAACATGTAGCCCCTCGCCTGCCCTATCCGTTGCTGTGTCGTTCCCATCACTTTCTTGAATTGCCCAGATTTTCACAAATGAAAACCTTAGCGAGTATCGGCGAAATACAAAAATGCTCCGGTCGCCCATTGACTTCAATGGGGTTCGTTACTCGAAACGAACCATCGAGCATCTCGATAATTTTATCCCGAGTAACGAGCACCCGAGCATTTTGGTGCTCGCTCATCTCTAGTAGTAAAGGTTCTTGTCTTTTCCTACAGATCCCAGTATCCCGCTGCTCCGACCAATGTTCACCTGGAAGCAGGAAAAAGACAGGAGACACAATCCATGCCTGCTGCTATGACTGCGTCCTGTGTGCAGAAGGGGAAATATCCAATATAACCGGTATATGGTAGTATGAGCAGTAGGTGATGATGACAGTGATGTACCAAAAGGATGTACATATGAAAGAAAAAATAAGTGAACCCTTTGGAATTACCTGGATTTCTGCAATCATTAATAATAAAGTTTGTCAGCTCCATCACAGTTATAGACAAACAATCAAACTAAACTAAGATGTTCTACGATTCATATATTGCAGTAGTGGCAAACCTATTACACGCAGCCAAAGGCGGCACGCAGAGCCCTCCCTATTGGCACGCGTCACTATCGGCCGCTCACCACTTGTGATTAGCGGCAGGGTCGGCATTCACTCAGTCGCGCAGCTAGCAGTGCCGATCCTGGCGCACAGAGTGACGCCAGTGTGCAGCCAGGATCATCCTCCCCCAGCGTCTTCACGCGGGGTGGGGGGGTACACATATTAACTTTTTCCACAACACTTCTGCCCTATTCAGCAATTTCAGCAACCTGATTGGTTGTTTGGTGAATCAGCCAACTCAAACAACCAATCAGGTTGCTGGAATTGCTGAGTAGGGAAGTAGCGTTGTGGAAAAAGTTAATATGCGCGCAGACCCTGGGAGCTGTGGTGACAGAGGCTGAGGCACAGGAGGAGAGCAAACCACAACTGTGAGTGTGAGAGGGGGTATCACTATTTTCGCTAATGCGACCGTGGGATTTCACTATTACCGCTGGGGCCGCTGGGGGATGTCACTATTACCACTGGGGCCACCTTGGAATGTCACTGTAATCGCTTGGGGCCGCTGTCAGATGTCACTGTTACCACTGGGGCCACCGTGGGATGTTACTTTTACACGGTGGGCCGCCATGGGATGTCACTATTACACGGGGGGCTGCCGTGGGATGTCACTATTACTGCTGGTGCCACCATTGAATGTCACTGTTACACGTTGGGCCACCATGGGATGTCACTATTACAAGGGGGGGCGCCATGGGGTGTCACTATTACTGCTGGGGCCGCCGTGGGATGTCACTATTACCACTGGGGGCCGCTGTCGGATGTCACCATTACTACTCGGGGCCACTGCGGGATGTCACTATTACCGCTAGGATCGCCGTGGGATGTCACTGTTACACGAGGGGCCGCCATGGGATGTCATTATTACACGAGGTGCCGCTGTGAGATGTTACTATTAAAGCTGACGCGGCAGTGGGATGTCACTACAGCAGAGGCCGCCGTGCGAAGTCAATATTACCGCTGGGGCTGCCATGGAATGTGACTGTTACTGCTGGGGCAGCCGTGGGAGTTGCTGTTACCGCTGGGGCCACCGTGGGATGTCACTATTACACTGGGGCCGCCGTTGGATGTCACTATTATTCAGGTGACCGCCGTGGGATGTCACTATTACTGTTGAGGCCGCAGTGGGCTGTCACTAGTTCCGCTGAGGCTGCCGTGGAATGTCACCGTTACCGCTGGGGTCGCCGTGGGATTTCACTATTACATTGGGGGCCACCGTGGGATGTCACTATTACCACTTGCGCCACCGTGGGATGTCACTATTACCGCTGGGGTTGCCGTGGTATGTCACTGTTACCGCTGGGGCCGCCGTTGGATGTCACTATTACTGCAGGGGCCGCCATGGAATGTCACTGTTACATGGGGGGCCGCCGTGGGATGTCACTATTACACGGGGGGTCCCCGTGGGATGTCACTATTACTGCTGGGGCCGCCGTGGGATGTCACTATTATCACTGGGGCTGCCATGGAATGTCACTATTACCACTGGGGGCCGCTGTTGGATGTCACCATTACTACTGTGGGCCACCGCGGGATGTTACTATTACCGCTGGCACCGCCGCGGGATGTCACTATTGCCACTGGGGCCGTCGTGGGATGTCACTGTTACACGAGGGGGCGCTGTGGGATGTCCTATTAAAGCTGGGGCCGCAGTGGGATGTCAATATTACCGCTGGGGCTGCCGTGGGATGTGACTGTTACCACTGGGGCTGCCGTGGGATGTCACTGTTACCACTGGAGCCGCCGTGGGATGTCACTATTACCACTGGGGCTGCCGTGGGATGTCACTAGTATTCAAGGGGCCGGCGTGGAATGTCACTATTACTGCTGAGGCCGCTGTGGGATGTCACTATTACTGCTGGGGCCGGCACGGTATGTCACTATCACTGCTGGGTTCGCCATGCGATCTTACTGTTACTGCTGGGGTCGCCGTGGGATGTCACTATTACATTGGAGGCCGCCATGGTATGTCACTATTACTACTGGGTTCGCCATGCGATGTCACTATTACTGCTGGGGCCGCCGTGGGATGTTACTATTATCACTGGGGCTGCCGTGGGATGTCACTATTACCACTGGGGGCCGCTGTTGGATGTCACCATTACTACTGGGGGCGTCTTGGAATGTCACTGTAATCGCTTGTGGCCGCTGTCGGATGTCACTGTTACCACTGGGGCCACCGTGGGATGTTACTGTTACACGGGGGGCCGCCATGGGATGTCACTATTACACGGGGGGCCGCCGTGGGATGTATCTATTACTGCTGGTGCCACCATTGAATGTCACTGTTACACGTTGGGCCACCATGGGATGTCACTATTACAAGGGGGGCGCCATGGGGTGTCACTATTACTGCTGGGGCCGCCGTGGGATGTCACTATGATCACTGGGGCCGTCGTGGGATGTCACTATTACCACTGGGGGCTGCTGTCGGATGTCACCATTACTACTCGGGGCCACCGCGGGATGTCACTATTACCGCTAGGATCGCCGTGGGATGTCACTATTACTACTGGGGCCGCCGTGGGATGTCACTTTTACACGAGGGGCCGCCATGGGATGTCATTATTACACGAGGTGCCGCCGTGAGATGTTACTATTAAAGCTGGCGCGGCAGTGGGATGTCACTATTACAGCTGAGGCCGCCGTGGGATGTCACTATTACCGCTGGGGCTGCCGTGGGATGTGACTGTTACCACTGGGGCCGCAATGGGATGTCACTGTTACCGCTGGGGCCGCCGTGGGAGTTGCTGTTACCGCTGGGGCCACCGTGGGATGTCACTATTACACTGGGGCCGCCGTGGGATGTCACTGTTACACGAGGGGCCGCTGTGGGATGTCACTATTACACGTGGGGCCGCCGTGGGATGTTACTATTAAAGCTGGGGCCGCAGTGCGATGTCACTATTACCGCTGAGGCCGCCGTGCGATGTCAATATAACCGCTGGGGCCGCCGTGGGAGTTGCTGTTACCGCTGGGGCCGCCGTGGGATGTCACTAGTACACTGGGGCCGCCGTGGGATGTCACTGTTACACGAGGGGCCGCTGTGGGATGTCACTATTATACGAGGGGCCGCCGTGGGATGTTACTATTAAAGCTGGGGCCGCAGTGGGATGTCACTATTACCGCTGAGGCCGCCGTGCGATGTCAATATAACCGCTGGGGCTGCCGTGGGATGTGACTGTTACCACTGGGGCTGCCATGGAATGTCACTGTTACCACTGGGGCCGCCGTGGAATGTCACTGTTACCACTGGGGCCGCCGTGGGATGTCACTATTCCCACTGGGGCCGCCGTGGGATGTCACTATTCCCGCTGGGGCCGCCGTGGGATGTCACTATTCCCGCTGGGGCCGCCGTGGGATGTCACTATTCCCGCTGGGGCCGCCGTGGGAAGTCACTATTCCACTGGGGCCGCCGTGGGATGCCACTATTCCACTGGGGCCGCCGTGGGATGTCACTATTATTCAGGGGGCCGCCGTGGAATGTCACTATTACTGCTGAGGCCGCTGTGGGATGTCACTGTTACCGCTGGGGCTGTCATGGGATGTCACTGTTACCGCTGGGGCCACCGTGGGACGCCACTATTACTGCTGGGGCCGGCACGGTATGTCACTATCACTGCTGGGTTCGCCATGCGATGTCACTGTTACTGCTGGGGTCGCCGTGGGATGTCACTATTACATTGGAGGCCGCCATGGTATGTCACTATTACTGCTGAGTTCGCCATGCGATGTCACTATTACCGCTGGGGCCACCTTGAGATGTTACTAATACTGCTGGGGCCGCCATGGTATGTCACTATTACTGCTGGGTTCGCTATGCGATGTCACTGTTACCGCTGGGGTCGCCGTGGGATCTCACTATTACATTGGAGGCCACCGTGGGATGTCACTATTACCACTTGTGCCACCGTGGGATGTCACTATTACCGTTGGGGCTGCCGTGGGATGTTACTGTTAATCCTGGGTCTCACAAAAAGGTTCGTGGCAGCATCCAGGGCGTAATGCAAAAATAAATAATTTATTCCTCCAAGAACATGCTACGTTTCGACCCTCATGGGGTCTTTCTCAAGCCGTGGGATGTCACTATTACCGCTGGGGCCTCCGTTGGATGTCACTATTACCGCTGGGGCCGCCGTAGGATGTCACTGTTACATGGCGGGCCGCTGTGGGATGTCACTGTTACATAGGCGGGGTGGGTGGGTGCTGTGGGATATCACTATTATCACTGGGGCTGCCATGGGATGTCACTATTACTGCTGGGGCCGCCGTGGGATGTCACTGTTACATGGGGGTCCGCCGTGTTATGTCACTGTTACACAGGGGGGGGTGCCGTGGGATGTCACTGTTACCACTGGGGCCGCCGTGGGATGTCAGTGTTACCGCTGGGGCCGCCGTGGGATGTCACTATTACTACTGAGGCCGCCGTGCGATGTCCTATTACTGCTGAGGCCCCGTGGGATGTCACTTTTACCACTGGGGCTGCCGTGGGATGTCACTATTACATTGAGGGCTGCCATGCGATGTCACTATTACCGCTGGGGCCGCCTGGGGGTGTCACTATTACCGCTGGGGCTGCCGTAGGATGTCACTGTTACATGGTGGGCCGCCGTGGGATGTCACTGTTACATAGGCGGGGTGGGTGGGTGCTGTGGGATATCACTATTACCACTGGGGCTGCCATGGGATGTTACTGTTACCGCTGGGGCCGCTATGGGATGTCACTATTACCGCTGGGGCCACCATGGGATGTCACTGTTACATGGGGGGCCGCCGTGGGATGTAACTGTTACACAGGGGGGTGCCGTTGTGGTGGAAGTCCAGTATTCCTATATTTTGGATCGGTGGGCCTTGGCAGCAGACAGTTATCAATTTAACATTCTGTATACATACTTCTGTCTTGCTACAAATATAGTTCATGACAGTTGTGCAATAAGTACTTCCTACATATGAAAGTATCTGTTTTTCATAACTCTGCTGACAAAGATGGAATTTAGCCCGTAACCAACATGTATAAATATATTTGACTGTCCAGCTGCATGCACTAATACGGAACTAGGAATCAGACATGGACAACCGCAGAAATTACCCAAGCAATTTTACTGGAAACGTATGCAAATAACATGGGAGGTTTGTGCAATTTATAGTTCATGATGTAACATCCAATCATATCAAAGGAACCCCACGTGGCTCCAAGACAACCCACTCATTTCATCCACCACCTGATGGCCAATCACAGATGACCGGAGGATGGAAGAATTGCAAGATGCTTATCCAATAATTAAACAATACGTTGTATGCATGTAATCTTTGACCTGCCCAGATGGGCGGATTTGTTAAACTCTTAAAATAGGCTACACGCCGATCATTAAAGTTAGAATTGAGGAAGCTATGCATGCTGAACCTCGTGTCAGTGTGGGAACTTCTTATGCGCATTATCAATTCAGAATTAATATGGAGGGCTGTAAACATTCCAAATTGAGTAAGCCGTGATTCCGCAAAGGAATTCTACGACACCGTGGGATATCACTATTACCACTGGGGCCGCCGTGGGATGTCACTGTTACAGCTGGGGCCACCGTGGGATGTCACTATTACTACTGAGGCCGCCGTGCGATGTCCTATTACTGCTGAGGCCCAGTGGGATGTCACTTTTACCACTGGGGCTGCCGTTGGATGTCACTGTTACCGCTGGGGCCGCTGTGGGATGTCACTATTACATGGGGAGCTGCCATGGGATGTCACTATTACATGGGGGCCGCCGTTGGTTGTCTCTATTACCGATGGGGCCGCCGTGGGATGTCACAGTTACATGGGGGGCCGCATTGGGATGTCACTATTACATGGGGGGCTGCCATGGGATGTCACTATTACCGCTGGGGCCGCCATGGGATGTCACTATTACCACTAAGGCCTCCGTTGGATGTCACTATTACCGCTGGGGCCGCCGTAGGATGTAACTGTTACATGGCGGGCCGCCGTGGGATGTCACTGTTACATAGGCGGGGTGGGTGGGTGCTATGGGATATCACTATTACCACTGGGGCTGCCATGGGATGTCACTGTTACCGCTGGGGCCGCTGTAGGATGTCACTATTACCGCTGGGGCCGCCGTGGGATGTCACTGTTACATGGGGGGCTGCCGTGGGATGTCACTGTTACACAGGGGGGGTGCCGTGGGATGTCACTATTACCACTGGGGCCGCCATGGGATGTCACTGTTACCGCTGGGGCCGCCGTGGGATGTCACTATTACTACTGAGGCCGCCGTGCGATATCCTATTAATGCTGAGGCCCCGTGGGATGTCACTATTACCACTGGGGCCGCTGTGGGATGTCACTGTTATCACTGGGGCTGCCGAGGGATGTCACTGTTACCGCTGGGGCCGCTGTGGGATGTCACTGTTACATAGGCGGGGTGGGTGGGTGCTGTCGGATATCACTATTACCGCTGGGGCTGCCATGGGATGTCACTGTTACCGCTGGGGGCGCTATGGGATGTCGCTATTACCGCTGGGGCCGCCGTTGGATGTCACTGTTACATGGGGGGGCCGCCGTGGGATGTCACTATTACTACTGAGGCCGCCGTGCTATGTCCTATTACTGCTGAGGCCGCGTGGGATGTCACTATTACCGCTGGGGCCGCCGTGGGATTTCACTGTTACCGCTGGGGCCGCCGTGGGATGTCACTATTACTTCTGAGGCCGCCGTGCGATATCCTATTACTGCTGAGGCCCCGTGGGATGTCACTATTACCACTGGGGCCGCTGTGGGATGTCACTGTTATCACTGGGGCTGCCGAGGGATGTCACTGTTACCGCTGGGGCCGCTGTGGGATGTCACTGTTACATAGGCGGGGTGGGTGGGTGCTGTCGGATATCACTATTACCGCTGGGGCTGCCATGGGATGTCACTGTTACCGCTGGGGGCGCTATGGGATGTCGCTATTACCGCTGGGGCCGCCGTTGGATGTCACTGTTACATGGGGGGCCGCCGTGGGATGTCACTATTACTACTGAGGCCGCCGTGCTATGTCCTATTACTGCTGAGGCCGCGTGGGATGTCACTATTACCGCTGGGGCCGCCGTGGGATTTCACTGTTACCACTGGGGCTGCCGTGGGATGTCACTATTACATGGGGAGCTGCCATGGGATGTCACTATTACATGGGGGGCCGCCATGGGATGTCACTATTACCGCTGGGGCCGCCGTTGAATGTCACTATTACCGCTGGGGCCGCAGTCGGATGTCACTGTTACATAGGTGGGGTGGGTGGGTCCTGTGGGATATCACTATTACCACTGGGTCTACAGTGGGATGTCATTATTACCGCTGGGGCCACCGTGGGATATCATTATTACCACCCGGGCCGCCATGGGATTTGACTATTACTGCTGGGGCCGCCGTCGGATGTCACTGTTACACGGGGGGCCGCCGTGGGAAGTCACTGTTACACAGGGGGGGGTGCTGTGGGATATCACTATTACCGCTGGGGCCGCCGTGGGATGTCACTTATATCACTGGGGCTGCCATGGGATGTCACTATTGCCACTGGGGGCCGCTGTTGGATGTCACCATTACTACTGGGGGCCACCGCGGGATGTCAGTATTACCGCTGGCACCGCCGCGGAATGTCACTATTACCACTGGGGCCGCCGTGGGATGTCACTCTTACACGAGAGGCCGCTGTAGGTTGTCACTATTACACGAGGGCCCGCCGTGGGATGTTACTATTAAAGCTGGGGCCGCAGTGGGATGTCAATATTACCGCTGGGGCTGCCGTGGGATGTCACTGTTGCCACTGGGGCTGCCATGGAATGTCACTGTTACCACTGGGGCCGCCGTGGGATGTCACTATTCCACTGGGGCCGCCGTGGGATGTCACTATTCCACTGGGGCCGCCGTGGGATGTCACTATTATTCAGGGGGCCGCCGTGGAATGTCACTATTACTGCTGAGGCCGCTGTGGGATGTCACTGTTACCGCTGGGGCTGCCATGGGATGTCACTGTTACCGCTGTGGCCACCGTGGGATGTCACTATTACTGCTGTGTTCGCCATGTGATGTCACTGTTACTGCTGGGGTCGCCGTGGGATGTCACTATTACATTGGAGGCCGCCATGGTATGTCACTATTACTGCTGGGTTCGCCATGTGATGTCACTATTACTGCTGGGTTCGCCATGTGATGTCACTATTACTGCTGGGGCCGCCGTGGGATGTCACTATTATCACTGAGGCCGCTGTGGGATGTCACTATTACCACTGGGGGCCGCTGTTGGATGTCACCATTACTACTGGGGGCCACCGCGGGATGTCACTATTACAACTGGGACCACCGCGGGATGTTACTGTTACACGAGGGGCCGCCATGGGATGTCACTATTATACGAGGGGCCGCCATCGGATGTTAATATTACCGCTGAGGCCGCCGTGTGATGTCACTATTACCGCTGGGGCCGCCGTGGGATGTCACTATTATTCAGGGAGCCGCCGTGGGATGTCACTTTTACTGCTGAGGCTGCCGTAGGTTGTCACTGTTACCTCTGGAGCTGCCGTGGGATGTCACTGTTACCGCTGGGGCCACCGTGGGATGTCACTAATACTGCTGGGGCCGCCATGGTATGTCAGTATTACTGCTGGGTTCGCCATGCGATGTCACGGTTACCGCTGGGGTTGCCGTGGGATCTCATTATTACATTGGAGGCCACCGTGGGATGTCACTATTACCACTAGTGCCACCGTGGGATGTCACTATTACCGTTGGGGCTGCCGTGGGATGTCACTGTTACTCCTGGGGCCACCGAGAGATATCATTATTACCACTGCGGCCGCCGTGGGTTGTCACTATTACCGTTGGGGCTGCCGTGGGATGTCACTGTTACTCCTGGGGCCACCGAGAGATATCATTATTACCACTGCGGCCGCCGTGGGTTGTCACTGTTACCGCTGGGGCCACCGTGGGATGTCACTAATACTGCTGGGGCCGCCATGGTATGTCAGTATTACTGCTGGGTTCGCCATGCGATGTCACGGTTACCGCTGGGGTTGCCGTGGGATCTCATTATTACATTGGAGGCCACCGTGGGATGTCACTATTACCACTAGTGCCACCGTGGGATGTCACTATTACCGTTGGGGCTGCCGTGGGATGTCACTGTTACTCCTGGGGCCACCGAGAGATATCATTATTACCACTGCGGCCGCCGTGGGTTGTCACTGTTACCGCTGGGGCCACCGTGGGATGTCACTATTACTGCTGGGGCCGGCACGGTGTGTCACTATTACTGCTGGGTTCGCTAATGCGATGTCACTGTTACCGCTGGGGTCGCCGTGGGATTTCACTATTACATTGGGGGCCACCGTGGAATGTCACTATTACCACTTGCGCCGCCGTGGGATGTCACTATTACCGCTGGGGCTGCCGTGGGATGTCACTGTAACCGCTGGGGCCGCCGTGGGATGTCACTATTACTGCTGAGGCCACCGTGCGATATCACTATTACTGCTGTGGCCCCGAGGGATGTCACTATTACCGCTGGGGCCGCAGTGGGATGTCACTATTACCGTTAGGGACACTGTGGGATGTCACTGTTACCACTGGGGCTGCCGTGGGATTTCACTATTATTGCTGGTGCCACCGTGGGGTGTCACTGTTACACGAAGGGCCGCCATTGGTTGTCACTATTACCGCTAGGTCAGCCATTGATTGTCACTATTACCGCTGGGGCCGCCATGTGATGTCACTGTTACCGCTGGGGTCGCCGTGGGATGTCACTATTACTGCTGAGGCCGCTGTGGGATGTCACTGTTACCGCTGGGGTCGCCGTGGGATGTCACTATTACTGCTGAGGCCGCAGTGGGATGTCACTGTTACAGCTGGGGCTGCCATGGGATGTCACTATTACTGCTGGGGCCGACACGGTATGTCACTGTTACTGCTTGGTTCGCCATGCGATGTCACTGTTAACGCTGGGGTCGCCGTGGAATTTCACTATTACATAGGGGGCCACCGTGGGATGTCACTATTACCACTTGCGCCGCCGTGGAATGCCACTATTACCGCTGGGGCTGCCGTGGGATGTCACTGTTTCCGCTGGGGCCGCCGTGGGATGTCACTATTACCGCTGGGGCCGCCGTTGGATGTCACTATTACCGCTGGGGCCGCCGTGGAATGTCACTGTTACACGGGGGGCCGTCGTGGGATGTCACTAATACACGGGGGGTCCTCGTGGGATGTCACTATTACTGCTGGGGGTTGCCGTGGGATATCACTATTATCACTGGGGCTGCCATGGGATGTCACTATTACCACTGGGGGCCACCGTGGGATGTCACTATTACTGCTGGCACCGCCGCGGGATGTCACTATTACCACTGGGGCCACCGTGGGTTGTCACTGTTACACGAGGGGCCGCCGTGGGATGTTACTATTAAAGCTGGGGCCGCAGTGGAATGTCACTATTACCGCTGAGGCCGCCGTGCGCTGTCACTATTACCGCTGGGGCTGCTGTGGGATGTGACTGTTACCACTGGGGCTGCCATGGAATGTCACTGTTACCGCTGGGGCCGCCGTGGGATGTCACTATTCCACTGGGGCCGCCGTGGGATGTCACTATTATTCAGGGTGCCGCCGTGGGATGTCACTATTATTCAGGGGGCCGCCGTGGGATGTCACTATTACTGCTGAGGCCGTTGTGGGATGTCACTGTTACCTCTGGGGCTGCCGTGGGATATCACTGTTACCGCTGGGGCCACCGTGGGATGTCACTATTACTGCTGGGGCCGCCATGGTATGTCACTATTACTGCTGGGTTCGCCATGCGATGTCACTGTTACCGCTGGGGTCGCCGTGGGATGTCACTATTACCGCTGGGGCCGCCGTTGGATCTCACTATTACCGCCGGGACCGCCGTGGAATGTCACTGTTACACGGGGGTGTCCTCGTGGGATGTCACTATTACTGCTGGGGCCGCCGTGGGATGTCATTATTATCACTGGGGCTGCCATGGGATGTCACTGTTACACGAGGGGCCGCTGTGGGATGTCACTATTACACGAGGGGCCGCCGTGGGATGTTACTATTAAAGCTGGGGCCGCAGTGGGATGTCACTATTACCGCTGGGACTGCCGTGGGATGTCACTATTACTGCTGGGTTCGCCATGTGATGTCACTATTACTGCTGGGGCCGCCATGGGATGTCACTACTATCACTGGGGCTGCCGTGGGATGTCACTATTACCACGAGGGGCCGCTGTTGGATGTCACCATTACAACTTGGGGGCCACCGCGGGATGTCACTATTACAACTGGGACCGCCGCGGGATGTCACTATTACCACTGGGGCCACCGTGGGATGTCATTGTTACACGAGGGGCCGCCGTGGGATGTCATTGTTACACGAGGGGCCACCATGGGATGTCACTATTACACGAGGGGCCGCCATGGGATGTCACTATTGCACGAGGGGCCGCCATGGGATGTTACTATTACACGAGGGGCCGCCATGGGATGTCACTATTACCGCTGAGGCCGCCGTGCGATGTCACTATTACCGCTGGGGCTGCCGTGGGATGTGACTGTTACCACTGGGTCCGCCATGGAATGTCACTGTTACCGCTGGGGCCGCCGTGGGATGTCACTATTACCGCTGGGGCCGCCGTGGGAGGTCACTATTCCACTGGGGCCGCCGTGGGATGTCACTATTATTCAGGGGGCCGCCGTGGGATGTCACTATTACTGCTGGGGCCGCCATGATATGTCACTATTACTGCTGGGTTCGCCATGCGATGTCACTGTTACCGCTGGGGTCGCCGTGGGATCTCACTATTACATTTGAGGCCACCGTGGGATGTAGCTATTACCACTTGTGCCACCGTGGGATGTCACTATTACCGTTGGGGCTGCCGTGGGATGTCACTATTACCGCTGGGGCTGCCGTGGGATGTCACTGTTACTGCTGGGGCCACCGTGGGATGTCATTGTTACACGAGGGGCCGCCGTGGGATGTCATTGTTACACGAGGGGCCACCATGGGATGTCACTATTACACGAGGGGCCGCCATGGGATGTCACTATTACACGAGGGGCCGCCATGGGATGTCACTATTACCACGAGGGGCCGCTGTTGGATGTCACCATTACAACTTGGGGGCCACCGCGGGATGTCACTATTACAACTGGGACCGCCGCGGGATGTCACTATTACCACTGGGGCCACCGTGGGATGTCATTGTTACACGAGGGGCCGCCGTGGGATGTCATTGTTACACGAGGGGCCACCATGGGATGTCACTATTACACGAGGGGCCGCCATGGGATGTCACTATTGCACGAGGGGCCGCCATGGGATGTTACTATTACACGAGGGGCCGCCATGGGATGTCACTATTACCGCTGAGGCCGCCGTGCGATGTCACTATTACCGCTGGGGCTGCCGTGGGATGTGACTGTTACCACTGGGTCCGCCATGGAATGTCACTGTTACCGCTGGGGCCGCCGTGGGATGTCACTATTACCGCTGGGGCCGCCGTGGGAGGTCACTATTCCACTGGGGCCGCCGTGGGATGTCACTATTATTCAGGGGGCCGCCGTGGGATGTCACTATTACTGCTGAGGCCGCGGTGGGATATCACTGTTACCGCTGGGGCCACCGTGGGATGTCACTAATACTGCTGGGGCCGCCATGATATGTCACTATTACTGCTGGGTTCGCCATGCGATGTCACTGTTACCGCTGGGGTCGCCGTGGGATCTCACTATTACATTTGAGGCCACCGTGGGATGTAGCTATTACCACTTGTGCCACCGTGGGATGTCACTATTACCGTTGGGGCTGCCGTGGGATGTCACTATTACCACGAGGGGCCGCTGTTGGATGTCACCATTACAACTTGGGGGCCACCGCGGGATGTCACTATTACAACTGGGACCGCCGCGGGATGTCACTATTACCACTGGGGCCACCGTGGGATGTCATTGTTACACGAGGGGCCGCCGTGGGATGTCATTGTTACACGAGGGGCCACCATGGGATGTCACTATTACACGAGGGGCCGCCATGGGATGTCACTATTGCACGAGGGGCCGCCATGGGATGTTACTATTACACGAGGGGCCGCCATGGGATGTCACTATTACCGCTGAGGCCGCCGTGCGATGTCACTATTACCGCTGGGGCTGCCGTGGGATGTGACTGTTACCACTGGGTCCGCCATGGAATGTCACTGTTACCGCTGGGGCCGCCGTGGGATGTCACTATTACCGCTGGGGCCGCCGTGGGAGGTCACTATTCCACTGGGGCCGCCGTGGGATGTCACTATTATTCAGGGGGCCGCCGTGGGATGTCACTATTACTGCTGAGGCCGCGGTGGGATATCACTGTTACCGCTGGGGCCACCGTGGGATGTCACTAATACTGCTGGGGCCGCCATGATATGTCACTATTACTGCTGGGTTCGCCATGCGATGTCACTGTTACCGCTGGGGTCGCCGTGGGATCTCACTATTACATTTGAGGCCACCGTGGGATGTAGCTATTACCACTTGTGCCACCGTGGGATGTCACTATTACCGTTGGGGCTGCCGTGGGATGTCACTATTACCGCTGGGGCTGCCGTGGGATGTCACTGTTACTGCTGGGGCCACCGTGGGATGTCATTGTTACACGAGGGGCCGCCGTGGGATGTCATTGTTACACGAGGGGCCACCATGGGATGTCACTATTACACGAGGGGCCGCCATGGGATGTCACTATTACACGAGGGGCCGCCATGGGATGTCACTATTACACGAGGGGCCGCCATGGGATGTCACTATTACCGCTGAGGCCGCCGTGCGATGTCACTATTACCGCTGGGGCTGCCGTGGGATGTGACTGTTACCACTGGGTCCGCCATGGAATGTCACTGTTACCGCTGGGGCCGCCGTGGGATGTCACTATTACCGCTGGGGCCGCCGTGGGATGTCACTATTCCACTGGGGCCGCCGTGGGATGTCACTATTATTCAGGGGGCCGCCGTGGGATGTCACTATTACTGCTGAGGCCGCGGTGGGATATCACTGTTACCGCTGGGGCCACCGTGGGATGTCACTAATACTGCTGGGGCCGCCATGATATGTCACTATTACTGCTGGGTTCGCCATGCGATGTCACTGTTACCGCTGGGGTCGCCGTGGGATCTCACTATTACATTTGAGGCCACCGTGGGATGTAGCTATTACCACTTGTGCCACCGTGGGATGTCACTATTACCCTTGGGGCTGCCGTGGGATGTCACTATTACCGCTGGGGCTGCCGTGGGATGTCACTGTTACTGCTGGGGCCACCGTGGGATGTCACTATTACTGCTGGGGCCGGCACGGTATGTCACTATTACTGCTGGGTTCGCCATGCGATGTCACTGTTACCGCTGGGGTCGCCGTGGGATTTCACTATTAAATTGGGGGCCACCGAGGGATGTCACTATTACCACTTGCGCTGCCGTGGGATGTCACTATTACCGCTGGGGCTGCCGTGGGATGTCACTATTACCGCTGGGGCTGCCGTGGGATGTCACTATTACCGCTGGGGCTGCCGTTTGATGTCACTGTTACCGCTGGGGCCGCCGTGGAATGTCACTATTACTGCTGGGGGTTGCCGTGGGATATCACTATTATCACTGGGGCTGCCATGGGATGTCACTATTACCACTGGGGGCCACCGTGGGATGTCACTATTACTGCTGGCACCGCCGCGGGATGTCACTATTACCACTGGGGCCACCGTGGGTTGTCACTGTTACACGAGGGGCCGCCGTGGGATGTTACTATTAAAGCTGGGGCCGCAGTGGAATGTCACTATTACCGCTGAGGCCGCCGTGCGCTGTCACTATTACCGCTGGGGCTGCTGTGGGATGTGACTGTTACCACTGGGGCTGCCATGGAATGTCACTGTTACCGCTGGGGCCGCCGTGGGATGTCACTATTCCACTGGGGCCGCCGTGGGATGTCACTATTATTCAGGGTGCCGCCGTGGGATGTCACTATTATTCAGGGGGCCGCCGTGGGATGTCACTATTACTGCTGAGGCCGTTGTGGGATGTCACTGTTACCTCTGGGGCTGCCGTGGGATATCACTGTTACCGCTGGGGCCACCGTGGGATGTCACTATTACTGCTGGGGCCGCCATGGTATGTCACTATTACTGCTGGGTTCGCCATGCGATGTCACTGTTACCGCTGGGGTCGCCGTGGGATGTCACTATTACCGCTGGGGCCGCCGTTGGATCTCACTATTACCGCCGGGACCGCCGTGGAATGTCACTGTTACACGGGGGTGTCCTCGTGGGATGTCACTATTACTGCTGGGGCCGCCGTGGGATGTCATTATTATCACTGGGGCTGCCATGGGATGTCACTGTTACACGAGGGGCCGCTGTGGGATGTCACTATTACACGAGGGGCCGCCGTGGGATGTTACTATTAAAGCTGGGGCCGCAGTGGGATGTCACTATTACCGCTGGGACTGCCGTGGGATGTCACTATTACTGCTGGGTTCGCCATGTGATGTCACTATTACTGCTGGGGCCGCCATGGGATGTCACTACTATCACTGGGGCTGCCGTGGGATGTCACTATTACCACGAGGGGCCGCTGTTGGATGTCACCATTACAACTTGGGGGCCACCGCGGGATGTCACTATTACAACTGGGACCGCCGCGGGATGTCACTATTACCACTGGGGCCACCGTGGGATGTCATTGTTACACGAGGGGCCGCCGTGGGATGTCATTGTTACACGAGGGGCCACCATGGGATGTCACTATTACACGAGGGGCCGCCATGGGATGTCACTATTGCACGAGGGGCCGCCATGGGATGTTACTATTACACGAGGGGCCGCCATGGGATGTCACTATTACCGCTGAGGCCGCCGTGCGATGTCACTATTACCGCTGGGGCTGCCGTGGGATGTGACTGTTACCACTGGGTCCGCCATGGAATATCACTGTTACCGCTGGGGCCGCCGTGGGATGTCACTATTACCGCTGGGGCCGCCGTGGGAGGTCACTATTCCACTGGGGCCGCCGTGGGATGTCACTATTATTCAGGGGGCCGCCGTGGGATGTCACTATTACTGCTGAGGCCGCGGTGGGATATCACTGTTACCGCTGGGGCCACCGTGGGATGTCACTAATACTGCTGGGGCCGCCATGATATGTCACTATTACTGCTGGGTTCGCCATGCGATGTCACTGTTACCGCTGGGGTCGCCGTGGGATCTCACTATTACATTTGAGGCCACCGTGGGATGTAGCTATTACCACTTGTGCCACCGTGGGATGTCACTATTACCGTTGGGGCTGCCGTGGGATGTCACTATTACCGCTGGGGCTGCCGTGGGATGTCACTGTTACTGCTGGGGCCACCGTGGGATGTCATTGTTACACGAGGGGCCGCCGTGGGATGTCATTGTTACACGAGGGGCCACCATGGGATGTCACTATTACACGAGGGGCCGCCATGGGATGTCACTATTACACGAGGGGCCGCCATGGGATGTCACTATTACACGAGGGGCCGCCATGGGATGTCACTATTACCGCTGAGGCCGCCGTGCGATGTCACTATTACCGCTGGGGCTGCCGTGGGATGTGACTGTTACCACTGGGTCCGCCATGGAATGTCACTGTTACCGCTGGGGCCGCCGTGGGATGTCACTATTACCGCTGGGGCCGCCGTGGGATGTCACTATTCCACTGGGGCCGCCGTGGGATGTCACTATTATTCAGGGGGCCGCCGTGGGATGTCACTATTACTGCTGAGGCCGCGGTGGGATATCACTGTTACCGCTGGGGCCACCGTGGGATGTCACTAATACTGCTGGGGCCGCCATGATATGTCACTATTACTGCTGGGTTCGCCATGCGATGTCACTGTTACCGCTGGGGTCGCCGTGGGATCTCACTATTACATTTGAGGCCACCGTGGGATGTAGCTATTACCACTTGTGCCACCGTGGGATGTCACTATTACCCTTGGGGCTGCCGTGGGATGTCACTATTACCGCTGGGGCTGCCGTGGGATGTCACTGTTACTGCTGGGGCCACCGTGGGATGTCACTATTACTGCTGGGGCCGGCACGGTATGTCACTATTACTGCTGGGTTCGCCATGCGATGTCACTGTTACCGCTGGGGTCGCCGTGGGATTTCACTATTAAATTGGGGGCCACCGAGGGATGTCACTATTACCACTTGCGCTGCCGTGGGATGTCACTATTACCGCTGGGGCTGCCGTGGGATGTCACTATTACCGCTGGGGCTGCCGTGGGATGTCACTATTACCGCTGGGGCTGCCGTTTGATGTCACTGTTACCGCTGGGGCCGCCGTGGAATGTCACTATTACTGCTGAGGCCCCGTGGGATGTCACTATTACTGCTGAGGCCCCGTGGGATGTCACTATTACCGCTGGGGCCGCCGTGGGATGTCACTATTACCGCTGAGGCCACCGTGCGATGTCACTATTACTGCTGAGGCCCCGTGGGATGTCACTATTACCGCTTGGGCCACTGTGGGATGTCACTATTACCGCTGGGGCTGCTGTGGGATTTCACTATTACTGCTGGTGCCGCCGTGGGGTGTCACTGTTACATGAAATGCGCCATGGGATGTCACTGTTACCGCTGGGTCCGCCATTGGTTGTCACTATTACTGCTGGGGACGCCATGCGATGTCACTGTTACCGCTGGGGTCGCCGTGGGATGTCACTATTACTGCTGAGGCCGCTGTGGGATGTCACTGTTACCGCTGGGGCTGCCATGGGATGTCACTATTACTGCTGGGGCCGGCACGGTATGTCACTATTACTGCTTGGTTTGCCATGCGATGTCACTGTTACCGCTGGGGTCGCCGTGGGATTTCACTATTACATTGGGGGCCACCGTGGGATGTCACTATTACCGCTGAGGCCACCGTGCGATGTCACTATTACCGCTGAGGCCACCGTGCGATGTCACTATTACTGCTGAGGCCCCGTGGGATGTCACTATTACCGCTTGGGCCACTGTGGGATGTCACTATTACCGCTGGGGCTGCTGTGGGATTTCACTATTACTGCTGGTGCCGCCGTGGGGTGTCACTGTTACATGAAGTGCGCCATGGGATGTCACTGTTACCGCTGGGTCCGCCATTGGTTGTCACTATTACCGCTGGGGACGCCATGCGATGTCACTGTTACCGCTGGGGTCGCCGTGGGATGTCACTATTACTGCTGAGGCCGCTGTGGGATGTCACTGTTACCGCTGGGGCTGCCATGGGATGTCACTATTACTGCTGGGGCCGGCACGGTATGTCACTATTACTGCTGAGGCCGCTGTGGGATGTCACTGTTACCGCTGGGGCTGCCATGGGATGTCACTATTACTGCTGGGGCCGGCACGGTATGTCACTATTACTGCTTGGTTTGCCATGCGATGTCACTGTTACCGCTGGGGTCGCCGTGGGATTTCACTATTACATTGGGGGCCACCGTGGGATGTCACTATTACCGCTGAGGCCACCGTGCGATGTCACTATTACCGCTGAGGCCACCGTGCGATGTCACTATTACTGCTGAGGCCCCGTGGGATGTCACTATTACCGCTTGGGCCACTGTGGGATGTCACTATTACCGCTGGGGCTGCTGTGGGATTTCACTATTACTGCTGGTGCCGCCGTGGGGTGTCACTGTTACATGAAGTGCGCCATGGGATGTCACTGTTACCGCTGGGTCCGCCATTGGTTGTCACTATTACCGCTGGGGACGCCATGCGATGTCACTGTTACCGCTGGGGTCGCCGTGGGATGTCACTATTACTGCTGAGGCCGCTGTGGGATGTCACTGTTACCGCTGGGGCTGCCATGGGATGTCACTATTACTGCTGGGGCCGGCACGGTATGTCACTATTACTGCTTGGTTCGCCATGCGATGTCAGTGTTACCGCTGGGGTCGCCGTGGGATTTCACTATTACATTGGGGGCCACCGTGGGATGTCACTATTACCACTTCCGCCGCCGTGGGATGTCACTGTTACCGCTGGGGCCACCGTGGGATGTCACTGTTACCGCTGGGGCCGCCGTGGGATGTCACTATTACCGCTGGGGCCGCCGTGGGATGTCACTGTTACACGGGGGGCCGCCGTGGGATGTCACTATTACACGGGGGGTCCCCGTGGGATGTCACTATTACTGCTGGGGCTGCCGTGGGATGTCACTATTATCACTGGGGCAGCCATGGGATGTCACTATTACCACTGGGGGCCGCTTTTGGATGTCACCATTACTACTGGGGGCCACCGTGGGATGTCACTATTACTGCTGGCACCGCCGCGGGATGTCACTATTACCACTGGGGCTGCCGTGGGATGTCACTGTTACACGACGGGCCGCTTTGGGATGTCACTATTACACGAGGGGCCGCCGTGGGATGTTACTATTAAAGCTGGGGCCGCAGTGGGATGTCACTATTACCGCTGAGGCCGCCGTGCGATGTCAATATTACCGCTGAGGCCACCGTGCGATGTCACTATTACTGCTGAGGCCCCGTGGGATGTCACTATTACCGCTTGGGCCACTGTGGGATGTCACTATTACCGCTGGGGCTGCTGTGGGATTTCACTATTACTGCTGGTGCCGCCGTGGGGTGTCACTGTTACATGAAGTGCGCCATGGGATGTCACTGTTACCGCTGGGTCCGCCATTGGTTGTCACTATTACCGCTGGGGACGCCATGCGATGTCACTGTTAACGCTGGGGTCGCCGTGGGATGTCACTATTACTGCTGAGGCCGCTGTGGGATGTCACTGTTACCGCTGGGGCTGCCATGGGATGTCACTATTACTGCTGGGGCCGGCACGGTATGTCACTATTACTGCTTGGTTCGCCATGCGATGTCAGTGTTACCGCTGGGGTCGCCGTGGGATTTCACTATTACATTGGGGGCCACCGTGGGATGTCACTATTACCACTTCCGCCGCCGTGGGATGTCACTGTTACCGCTGGGGCCACCGTGGGATGTCACTGTTACCGCTGGGGCCGCCGTGGGATGTCACTATTACCGCTGGGGCCGCCGTGGGATGTCACTGTTACACGGGGGGCCGCCGTGGGATGTCACTATTACACGGGGGGTCCCCGTGGGATGTCACTATTACTGCTGGGGCTGCCGTGGGATGTCACTATTATCACTGGGGCAGCCATGGGATGTCACTATTACCACTGGGGGCCGCTTTTGGATGTCACCATTACTACTGGGGGCCACCGTGGGATGTCACTATTACTGCTGGCACCGCCGCGGGATGTCACTATTACCACTGGGGCTGCCGTGGGATGTCACTGTTACACGACGGGCCGCTTTGGCATGTCACTATTACACGAGGGGCCGCCGTGGGATGTTACTATTAAAGCTGGGGCCGCAGTGGGATGTCACTATTACCGCTGAGGCCGCCGTGCGATGTCAATATTACCGCTGGGGCTGCCGTGGGATGTGACTGTTACCACTGGGGCTGCCATGGAATGTCACTGTTACCACTGGGGCCGCCGTGGGATGTCACTATTACCGCTGAGGCCGCCATGGGATGTCACTATTCCACTGGGGCCGCCGTGGGATGTCACTATTATTCAGGGGGCCGCCGTGGTATGTCACTATTACTGCTGAGGCCGCTGTGGGATGTCACTGTTACCGCTGGGGCTGCCATGGGATGTCACTATTACCGCTGGGGCCACCGTGGGACGCCACTATTACTGCTGGGGCCGGCACAGTATGTCACTATCACTGCTGGGTTCGCCATGCGATGTTACTGTTACTGTTGGGGTCGCCGTGGGATGTCACTATTACATTGGAGGCCGCCATGGTATGTCAGTATTACTGCTGGGTTCGCCATGCGATGTCACTGTTACCACTGGGGTCGCCGTGGGATCTCACTATTACATTGGAGGCCACCGTGGTATGTCACTATTACCACTTGTGCCACCGTGGGATGTCACTATTACCACTGGGGCTGCCGTGGGTTGTCACTGTTACCATTGGGGCTGCTGTGGGATGTCACTGTTACTCCTGGGGCCACCGAGGGATGTCACTATTACCACTGCGGCTGCCGTGGGTTGTCACTGTTACTGCTGGGGCCGGCACGGTATGTCACTATTACTGCTGGGTTCGCCATGCGATGTCACTGTTACCGCTGGGGTCGCTGTGGGATTTCACTATTACTGCTGGTGCCGCCGTGGGGTGTCACTGTTACATGAATGGCCGCCATTTGATGTCACTATTACCGCTGGGTCCGCCATTGGTTGTCACTGTTACCGCTGGGGTCGCCGTGGGATGTCACTATTACTGCTGAGGCTGCTGTGGGATGTTACTTTTACCGCTGGGGCTGCCATGGGATGTCACTATTACTGCTGGAACCGGCACTGTATGTCACTATTACTGCTTGGTTCGCCATGCGATGTTACTGTTACCGCTGGGGTCGCCGTGGGATGTCACTATTACCGCTGGGGCTGCTGTGGGATGTCACTATTACCGCTGGGGCCGCCGTGGGATGTCACTGTTACCACTGGGGCCGCCGTGGGATGTCACTGTTACCGCTGGGGCCGCCGTTGGATGTCACTATTACCGCTGGGGCCGCCGTGGGATGTCACTGTTACACGGGGGGCCGCCGTGCGATGTCACTATTACACGGGGGGTCCTCGTGGGATGTCACTATTACTGCTGTGGCCGCTGTGGGATGTCACTATTATCACTGGGGCTGCCTTTGGATGTCACTATTGCCACTGGGGGCCGCTGTTGGATGTCACCATTACTTCTGGGGGCCGCTGTTGGATGTCACCATTACTTCTGGGGGCCACCGTGGGATGTCACTATTACCACTGGGACCGCCCTGGGATGTCACTATTACACGAGGGGCCGCCGTGGGATGTTACTATTAAAGCTGGGGCCGCAGTGGGATTTCACTATTACCGCTGAGGCCGCCGTGCGATGTCAATATTACCGCTGGGGCTGCCGTGAGATGTGACTGTTACCACAGGGGCTTCCATGGAATGTCACTGTTACCACTGGGGCCGCCGTGGGATGTCACTATTACCGCTGAGGCCGCCGTGGGATGTCACTATTCAACTGGGGCCACCGTGGGATGTCACTATTATTCAGGGGGCCGCCGTGGAATGTCACTATTACTGCTGAGGCCGCTGTGGGATGTCACTGTTACTGCTGGGGCTGCCATGGGATGTCACTGTTACCGCTGGGGCCACCGTGGGATGTCACTATTACTGCTGGGGCTGGCACGGTATGTCACTATCAGCGCTGGGTTCGCCATGCGATGTCACTGTTACTGCTGGGGTCGCCGTGGGATGTCACTATTACTGCTGAGGCCCCGTGGGATGTCACTATTACCGCTTGGGCCGCCGGGGATGTCACTATTACCACTAGAGCCGCTGTCGGATGTCCCTGTTACCACTGGGGCTGCTGTGGGATGTCACTATTACTGCTGGGGCCGCTGTGGGATGTCACTATTACCGCTGGGGCCGCCACTGGATGTCACTGTTACATGAGGCGCCGCCATGGGATGTCACTATTACCGCTGGGGCCGCCGTTGGTTGTCACTATTACCGCTGGGGCCTCCATGTGATGTCACTGTTACCGCTGGGGTCGCCGTGGGATGTCACTATTACATTGGGGGCTGCCATGGGATATCACTATTACCGCTGGGGCCACCGCGGGATGTCACTATTACCGCTGGGGCTGCCGTGGGATGTCACTATTACCGCTGGGGCTGCCATCGGATGTCACTATTACAAGGGGAGCCGCTGTGGGATGTCACTGTTACACAGGGGGGGGGGGGTGCTTTGGATATCACTATTACCGCTGGGGCTGCTGTGGGATGTCACTATTACTGCTGGGGCCGCTGTGGGATGTCACTATTACTGCTGGGGCCGCCGTGGGATATCCCTATTACCATGGGGGGCCCCGTGGGATGTCACTGTTACCGATGGGGCCGCCGTGGGATGTCACTGTTACACCGTGGGCCACCCTGGGATGTCCCTATTACCGCTGGGGCCACCGTGGGATGTCACTATTATTCTGGGGGCCACTGTGGGATGGCAGGGCTATTTTAAAATAGACAGGGCAGAGATTTTGACTGCTTTTTGGATGCGGAAATGCTGCAGAATTTTTCACAGAAACTTCCGCTGAGGACATTCTGCAGCATTTCCCAATCCAGAAAGCAGTTTAAATCTGCACCCTGTCTATTTTCAAGTGGCCCTGTTCTTTTTAGAATGACGAGGGTAAAATCATACGTCGTGATAAGCCCCGCCCCCTGACGTGTTGGCACTTTGCGATAAGTTGCTTTTAGGTTGCAGTTTGGGCACTGAGTCTCTAAAAGGTTCGCCATCACCAATATATTGTATTGAACACAATTAATAATCATCCAGAATACATGGAGAAAAAGTATGTGAACCAACAAATTTAAATCAAACCTGTCAGCACCCTACAACACCATAAAGTAAGTCCTGCTCCGGAAGGTGACAGGGAGCTGGGTGATGCATTTTTATACTCACCTGCTCCCGGGTTCCTGCGTTGCTCGCCACTGAAGTCACATAGTGACCTGAAATCTCTTTTCAGACTGCCATGTGTGCGCTCTCCTATAGATGTCTATGAGAGCGCACGGACAGCAATCTGAAGAGTGTCAGATTTCTGTGTACCGCATGGATGTCAGTGGTAGAAACCAGGGAGCGGCTGTGTATAACAATACTTCACCTGGCTCCCTGTCACATTCCCTAACAGCACCATAACTTAGTACAGGGTGTTGTAGGGAGTTGACAGGTTCCCTTTAATAACATATAGATCCTACTATAGCAGCAATCACCACTAAACATGTCCCGGAGCCACTAATAAGATTTGCACATCACTGAGCTGGAACTTTGGATCATTCCATCCTGTAAATGGATTTCAATTCATTACTATTTCTGAGATGTCTGGCATACACAAACCACTTCAGGTGATTCTGCATTATCTACAAAGGGTTAACATCATGACTCTGACTTGGCAATTCCATAACATAAATCTTAATAATTAGCATTCTTAAGGTGTTTTACTTGTGTCCTTTATTTCATGGTCTTGTTACATCACCCAGCATCTCTTCAGCTGGAGGTCATGGATGGCGGCCCTTATATGCTCCTGTAAGATGTTCTGATCTGCCCTAGAATTCATTGTTCCTTTAATGCAACCACAAACTGATGCTGCCTCCACCAGGCTTTGGATGAGGCTTTGGTGTTGGTTTCCCCAAACAGTGTTGTACGTTTTTATTCAAAAGTTTCGCTTCTATCTCTTGGCAAATCACATTTTCCCAGAAGCATTGCAGAGCATCCATGTGGTCTCGGGCAAACTTGAGATCTAGTGCAATGTTCTTTTCGACAGCAGTGGCTTCCTTCATGGTATCCTTTCATGAACACCATTGTTCCTCAGTGTGCCTCTAACACATGGCACATAGACAGGGGTTACTGAAGCTTGAAGATCCTCCTGCAGGTATTTATAATCATTATTTATATAGCACCAGCATATTTCGCAGCACATTACAAGTTGTTTTTCATCTCTTTCAAGATGTCCTGATGCACTTTTAGAGTCATCATAACAGGACACTCACTCCTAGGTGGAACGCCAACAACTTTGACTTGTCTCCTGTTAAAGAAATTTAAAAGCAGGTTAATCAAAATAGCTTTGGCTGCAACTTCTCTTAAAGAAAACAGAAACCACCTTTTGATCTTGTTGAGTCTAAACTGGGTCATCCTCTTTCCTTGTATTATTAACCTAAATTAACTTAGACATCTGGTACATCACAAACAAAGTGATAAAGCAAAGATTTGATAATAATTTGGCATAAATATAATTTTCTCATGTATTGTTCTTGGGAAATTACAAACTTGGCATATTATAATACCATCGCTAAATGTCATAGATTGTTAAAAGTTCAATCTTGGACATACTACTACTGCTGCTATTTCCCGTATGCTAAGGGGATGATAAGTAAGGACAGCATCCTCCTGTTTACATCTCCCAACTTTAGCCGCATAGGACTCAATCAGACACTAGAGGACAGGTTCATAGAATCAAAGAACGGTAGAGTTGGAAAGGGCCTTCAAAGTCATGGGGTCCAACCCCCTGCTCAGTGCAGGATTCACTAAATCCTCCCAGACAGATATTTGTCCAGCCTTTGTGTGAACACTTCCATTGAAGGAGAACTCACCTCCTCCCGTGGTAACCTGTTCCACTCATTGATCACCCTCACTGTCAGAAAGTTTGTCCAATATATAATCTGGGTCTCCTCCCTTATAGTTTGATCCCATTGCTTCTAGTCTTTCCTTGTGCAGATGAGAATAGGGCTGATCCCTCTGCAGTGCGACAACCCTTCAGATATTTGTAGACAGCTATTAAGTCTCCTCTCAGCCCTTTTTTTTTGCAAGCTAAACATACCTAGATCCTTTAAACGATCCTCATAGGACATGATTTGCAGACTGTTCACTGTTCATATATTTTATACTACCGTGTTTCCCCGAAAATAAGACAGTGTCTTATATTAATTTTTGGTCAAAAAGGTTTAACTTTTTTACATGTATAGCTGCCTGGACACTATTTAAATTGACTTTTTTAAATTAACTGTTAGCAGGGCTTAATTTTGGAGTAGGGCTTAAATTTCAAGCATCCTCAAAAAGCCTGAAAAATCATTTTACATCCTCAAAAATTCTGGAAAATCATGTTGTCTTATTTTCAGGGTATGTCTTATTTTCAGGGAAACAGGGTATCTATTTTGGTAGGTTCTTTACGGTGACTAGTTACCCTAGAAGAACCGATTTGTCTCTCCTCATAGGACATAATTTGCAGGCTGCTCATCATCTTGGTAACTCTTCTCTGAACTTGCTCCAGTTTGTCTAGTTCTGGGCACCTCACCTTAAAAAAAACAAAGTATTCCAGATGAGGTCTGACTAAGGAAGAGTAAAGGGGAATAATTACCTCATGTGATCTAGATCCTAGAATTGTGTTTCCCTTTTTGGCTGCTGCAACACATTGTTGACTCATGTTCAGATCTAATGAATTATGTTCAGATCTAATGATCTATTAATATACTCAAGTCTTTTTCACATGTGTTGCTGTTTAGCCCAATTCCTCCCATTTAGAGATGAGCGAACGTGTTCTTCCGAGCTTGATATTCGTGCGAATATTAGGGTGTTCGGGATGTTCGTTATTCGTAACGAACACCATGCGGTGTTCTGGTTATTTTCACTTCCTTCCCTGAGACGTTAGCGCGCTTTTCTGGCCAATTGAAAGACAGGGAAGGCATTACAACTTCCCCCTGTGACGTTCAAGCCCTATACCACCCCCCTGCTGTGAGTGGCTGGGAAGATCAGGTGTCACCCGAACATAAAAGTCGGCCCCTCCCGCGGTTCGCCTCAGATACCGTGTGAGTTAGATGAGGGACAGTGCTGTTTGTACCGGAGCTGCTGTAGGGAAAGAATTGGTAGTTAGTGTAGGCTTCAAGACCCCCCAAAGGTCCTTATTAGGGCCACTGATAGCTGTGTGTTGGCTGCTGTTAGCAGTGGCAATTTTTTTTTTTCTCAAAATCGCCTCTGCAGACCGTTGCACCCGGCATTAGGGACAGAAGTGCTGCATAGGCAGGGAGAGTGTTAGGAGTGAGTGTAGCCTTCAAGAACCTCAACGGTCCTTTCTAGGGCCATATTTATCCGTGTGCAGTACTGTCCAGGCTGCTGTTAGCTGTGCTGCATTTTTTTTTGCTTCTCAAAATCGCTTCTGCAGAGCATTGCACCCTCCATTGATACTGCAGGGAAAGAATTGTATAGGCAGGGCCACAACACAGTTATTATTCATTGAATATACGCAGTGCTGCCTTTTGCTTGTAAAACAAGTGAAAATAATTCTATTTGTCCGGCCTCTGTCCGTCCTAAGGGCGGTGGACACGTGTCGGCTGCGTGTGACACCTTTAAAAATCATACGCACCCAGCTACGTTTTACTCCTGGCTTCGCCATTTGCTTTCCTTAATTGGGAAAAAAAATACCTGCTCTGCCACAGTTAATAACTCTGCTACCCTCACGTTCTGTGACACATTAGCAGGAAAACAGCACAGTTATTAAACTTCTCATGTTCATAGAATATACGCAGTGCTGCCTTTTGGTGCCAAAAAACGGAAAATAATTCTATTTGTCCGGCCTCTGTCCGTCCTAAGGGCGGTGGACACGTGTCGGCTGCGTCTGCAACCTGTAAAAATCATACGCACCCAGCTACGTTTTACTCCTGGCTTCGCCATTTGCTTTCCTTAATTGGGAAAAAAAATACCTGCTCTGCCACAGTTAATAACTCTGCTACCCTCACGTTCTGTGACACATTAGCAGGGACACAGCACAGTTATTAAACTTCTCATGTTCATAGAATATACGCAGTGCTGCCTTTTGGTGCCAAAAAACGGAAAATAATTCTATTTGTCCTGCCTCTGTCCGTCCTAACGCCGGTGGACACGTGTCGGCTGCGTGTGCAACCTGTAAAAATCATACGCACCCAGCTACGTTTTACTCCTGGCTTCGCTATTTGCTTTCCTTAATTGGGAAAAAAAATACCTGCTCTGCCACAGTTAATAACTCTGCTACCCTCACGTTCTGTGACACATTAGCAGGAAAACAGCACAGTTATTAAACTTAGATTATTCATTCACTAGAGGCAGTGGGGCCTTTCGTTTTCAAAAAAGGGAAAAAATTATATTTGGCCTGCAGTCTTGCGCCAATTTATTTCCTGTCTGTGAAATCAAATCACTGGTAATACAGCATGCTGAGGGGTAGGGGTAGGCCTAGAGGACGTGGACGCGGCCGAGGACACGGAGGGCCAAGTCAGGGTGTGGGCACAGGCCAAGCTCCTGATCCAGGTGTGTCGCAGCCGACTGCTGTGCGATTAGGAGAGAGGCACGTTTCTGGTGTCCCCACATTCATCGCCCAATTAATGGGTCCACGCGGGAGACGGTTATTAGAAAATGAGCAGTGTGAGCAGGTCCTGTCCTGGATGGCAGAAAGTGCTTCGAGCAACCTATCGTCTACCCGCAGTTCTGCGCCGTCCACTGCTGCCAATCCGAATCCTCTGTCTGCTGCTCCTCCTTCCTCCCAGCCTCCTCACTCCACTACAATAACACCTGCTCAGGAGCGGGAACACTCCCAGGAACTGTTCTCGGGCCCCTGCTTAGATTGGGCAGCAGCGGTTCCTCTCCCACCAGAGGAGTTTATCGTCACTGATGCCCAACCATTCGAAAGTTCCCGGGGTCCGGGGGAAGAGGCTGGGGACTTCCGCCAACTGTCTCAACAACTTTCTGTGGGTGAGGAGGACGATGACGATCAGACACAGTTGTCTTGCAGTGAGGTAGTAGTAAGGGCAGTAAGTCCGAGGGAGCAGCGCACAGAGGATTCGGAGGAAGAGCAGCAGGACGATGAGGTGACTGACCCCACCTGGTGTGCAACGCTTACTCAGGAGGACAGGTCTTCAGAGGGGGAGTCAAGGGCATCAGCAGAGCAGGTTGCAAGAGGCAGTGCGGTGGCCAGGGGTAGAGGCAGGGCCAGACCGAATAATCCACCAAGTGTTTCCCAAAGGGCCCCCTCGCGCCATGCCACCCTGCAGAGGCCGAGGTGCTCTAAGGTCTGGCAGTTTTTCACAGAGACGCCTGACGACCGACGAACAGTGGTGTGCAACCTTTGTCGCGCAAAGCTCAGCCGGGGAGCCAACACCAACAGCCTCACCACCACCACCATGCGCAGACATATGATGGCCAAGCACCCCGCAAGGTGGGACGAAGGCCGTTCAGCGCCTCCGGTTTGCACCCCTGCCTCTCCCCCTGTGCCCCAACCTGCCACTGAGATGCAACCCCCCTCTCAGGACACAGGCACTACCGTCTCCTGGCCTGCACCCACACCCTCACCTCCGCTGTCTTCGGCCCCATCCAGCAGTGTAGCTCAGCGCACCGTCCAGCCGTCGCTTGCGCAACTGTTGGAGCGCAAGCGCAAGTACGCCGCCACGCACCCGCACGCTCAAACGTTAACCGTCCGCATAGCAAAATTCATCAGCCTTGAGATGCTGCCATATAGGGTTGTGGAAACGGAGTCCTTCAAAAGTATCATGAAGGCGGCCCCGCGCTACTCAGTTCCCAGTCGCCACTACTTTTCCCGATGTGCCGTCCCAGCCCTGCACGACCACGTCTCCCGCAACATTGTACGCGCCCTCACCAACGCGGTTACTGCCACGGTCCACTTAACTACGGACACGTGGACAAGCACAGGCGGGCAGGGCCACTACATCTCCCTGACGGCACATTGGGTGAATTTAGTGGAGGCTAGGACAGAGTCAGAGCCCAGGACCGCTCACGTCCTACCCACCCCCAGAATTGCGGGCCCCAGCTCTGTGGTGGTATCTGCGGAGGTGTATGCTTCCTCCACTAAAGCACCCTCCTCCTCCTCCTCCTCTGTCTCGCAATCAAGATGTGTTAGCAGCAGCATGTCGCCAGCAGTCGGTGTCGCGCGGTGTGGCAGCACAGCGGTGGGCAAGCGTCAGCAGGCCGTGCTGAAACTACTCAGTTTAGGCGATAAGAGGCACACGGCCCACGAACTGCTGCAGGGTCTGACACAGTAGACCGACTGCTGGCTTGCGCCGCTGAGCCTCCAACCGGGCATGGTCGTGTGTGACAACGGCCGTAACCTGGTGGCGGCTCTGCAGCTCGGCAGCCTCACGCACGTGCCATGTCTGGCCCACGTCTTTAATTTGGTGGTTCAGCGCTTTCTGAAAAGCTACCCACGCTTGTCAGACCTGCTCGTAAAGGCGCGCCGGCTCTGCGCACATTTCCGCAAGTCCCACACGGACGCTGCCACCCTGCGCACCCTGCAACATCACTTTAAGCTGCCAGTGCACCGACTGCTGTGCGACGTGCCCACACGGTGGAACTCTACGCTCCACATGTTGGCCAGGCTCTATGAACAACGTAGAGCTATAGTGGAATACTAACTCCAACATGGGCGGCGCAGTGGGAGTCAGCCTCCTCAATTCCTTTCAGAAGAGTGGGCCTGGTTGGCAGACATCTGCCATGTCCTTGGTAATTTTGAGGAGTCTACCCAGGTGGTGAGCGGCGATGCTACAATCATTAGCGTCACCATTCCTCTGCTATGCATCTTGAGAAATTCCCTGCAAACTATAAAGGCAGCTGCTTTGCGCTCGGAAACGGGGGCGGGGGAAGACAGTATGCCGCTGGATAGTCAGGGCACCCTCCTGTCTATTTCTCAGCGCGTACAGGAGGAGGAGGAGGAGCATGAGGAGGATGAGGAGGAGGGGGAAGAGACAGCTTGGCCCGCTGCTGACGGTACACCGGCTGATTGCCTGTCATCCTTTCAGCGTGTATGGCCTGTGGAGGAGGAGGAGGAGGAGGAGGATCCTGAAAGTGATCTTCCTAGTGAAGACAGCCATGTGTTGCGTACAGGTACCCTGGCACACATGGCTGACTTCATGTTAGGATGCCTTTCTCGTGACCCTCGCGTTGCACGCATTCTGGCCACGACGGATTACTGGGTGTACACACTGCTCGATCCACGGTATAAGGAGAACCTGCCCACTCTGATTCCCGAAGAGGAAAGGGGTTCGAGAGTGTTGCTATACCACAGGACCCTTGCGGACAAGCTGATGGTAAAATTCCCAGCCGACAGCGCTAGTGGCAGAAGGCGCAGTACCGAGGGCAAGGTAGCAGGGGATGTGCGTAGATCGAGCAGCATGTACATCCCAGGCAGTGCAACAGTCTTTAAGGGCCTGGCCAGCTTTATGGCTCACCACCAAGACTGTGTCACCGCTCCCCAGTCACGGCTGAGTCGGCGGGAGCACTGTAAAAGGATGGTGAGGGAGTACGTAGCGGATCGCACGACCATCCTTGGTGACGCCTCTGCCCCCTACAACTACTGGGTGTCGAAGCTGGACACGTGGCCTGAACTAGCGCTGTATGCCCTGGAGGTGCTTGCTTGTCCTGCGGCTAGCGTCTTGTCGGAGAGGGTGTTTAGTGCGGCTGGGGGAATCATCACAGATAAGCGTAGCCGCTTGTCAACCGACAGTGCCGACAGGCTAACACTCATCAAGATGAACAAAGGCTGGATTTCCCCAGACTTCTGTTCTCCACCAGCGGACAGCAGCGATACGTAAGCAATACGTAGGCTGCACCCGCGGATGGAAGCTACGTTCTCTCTCACCATCCAAAACGGGGACATTTCTGCTTCATCAATCTGTGTCTAATATTCCTCCTCCTCCTCCTGCTCCTCCTCCTGAAACCTCACGTAATCACGCTGAACGGGCAATTTTTCTTAGGGCCACAAGGCTCACTCAAATAATTTTTCTGAACAATTTTTATAAGTTTCAATGCGCTTAAAAGCGTTGGAACTGCAACTTGAACCAATTTTTCGTTACACTGGGCTGCCTCCAGGCCTAGTTACCACTTAAGCCACATTAACCAAAGCGATTAATGGGTTTCACCTGCCCTCTTGGCTGGCCATGGCCAATTTTGGGATGTACATTAGTACTGTTGATACAGCAATTTTTGTGGGCCCTCGCCTACAGTGTAATCAAATTAATTTTTAGCCCACCTGCATTCCAGCTGACGTTACCTCAGCTGTGTTGGGCAATGCAATGGGATATTTTTGTGTACCGCCGGTGGGTTCCAGGGAGCCACCCATGCTGTAGGTGCACACAGAGTTTTTAATACATCTGTACACTTCTAAAGAACCCCAGTCTGACTGGGGCATGCAGTGTGGGCCGAAGCCCACCTGCATTACGCACGACATTACTACCTCAGCTGTGTTGGGCAATGCAATGGGATATTTCTATGTACCGCCGGTGGCTTCCTGGCACCCACCCAGGCAGTGGGTCCACAGGGAGTTTAACCTACATGTGTCCACTTCTAAAGAACCCCAGTCTGACTGGGGCATGCAGTGTGGGCCGAAGCCCACCTGCATTACGCACGACATTACTACCTCAGCTGTGTTGGGCAATGCAATGGGATATTTTTGTGTACCGCCGGTGGGTTCCAGGGAGCCACCCATGCTGTAGGTGCACACGGAGTTTTTAATACATCTGTACACTTCTAAAGAACCCCAGTCTGACTGGGGCATGCAGTGTGGGCCGAAGCCCACCTGCATTACGCACGACATTACTACCTCAGCTGTGTTGGGCAATGCAATGGGATATTTTTGTGTACCGCCGGTGGGTTCCAGGGAGCCACCCATGCTGTAGGTGCACACGGAGTTTTTAATACATCTGTACTCTTCTAAAGAACCCCAGTCTGACAGGGGCATGCAGTGTGGGCCGAAGCCCACCTGCATTACGCACGACATTACTACCTCAGCTGTGTTGGGCAATGCAATGGGATATTTCTATGTACCGCCGGTGGCTTCCTGGCACCCACCCAGGCAGTGGGTCCACAGGGAGTTTAACCTACATGTGTCCACTTCTAAAGAACCCCAGTCTGACTGGGGCATGCAGTGTGGGCTGAAGCCCACCTGCATTAAGCACGACATTACTACCTCAGCTGTGTTGGGCAATGCAATGGGATATTTCTATGTACCGCCGGTGGCTTCCTGGCACCCACCCATGCTGTCGGTCCACAGGGACTTCACAATAGGGAGTTGTACCTGCCTGTGTCTATGAATTAAAAAGCCCGGTCTAACTGGGGCATGCAGACACCTTGACAGAATGAATAGTGTGTGGCACATAGGTTCCCCATTGCTATGCCTACGTGTGCAGCTCCTGAGGGCGGTGGCACAGAATTCTATTTCTCATTGCTTCTGTACAGCATTGTGGGCTATCGCCCCGCCCCTTTTAAAGAGGGTCGCTGCCTAGCCGTGCCAACCCTCTGCAGTGTGTGCCTGCGGTTCCTCCTCATGGCAGACGCACTTCTAAATAGACATGAGTGTGGCGTGGCATGAGGGCAGCTGAAGGCTGCGCAGGGACACTTTGGTGTGCGCTGTGGGGGGGAGGGGGGGCGGTTGGTCAGCATGTAACCCAGGAGAAGTGGCAGCGGAGTGTCATCCAGGCAGTGATTGTGCTTTGTTGTAGCTAGTGTGGTGCTTAGCAAAGGTATGCCATGCTAATGAGGGCTTTTCAGAAGTAAAAGTTGTTGGGAGGGGGGAGGGGCACTCTTGCCGGTATTGTGGCTTAATAGTGGGACCTGTGAACTTGAGATGCAGCCCAACATGTAGCCCCTCGCCTGCCCTATCCGTTTCTGTGTCATTCCCATCACTTTCTTGAATTGCCCAGATTTTCACACATGAAAACTTTAGCGAGCATCGGCGAAATACAAAAATGCTCTGGTCGCCCATTGACTTCAATGGGGTTCGTTGTTCGAAACGAACCCTCGAGCATCGCGGGAAGTTCGTTCCGAATAACGAACACCCGAACATTTTGGTGTTCGCTCATCTCTACTCCCATTCTGTATGTGTTTTTTTTTTTTCATATTTCTTGCCGAGATGTAGGACTTGGCATTTCTCCTTGTTAAATACTATTCTGTTAGTCGCTGCCCACTGTTCACGTTTTTCTAGATCTTTTTGAATACTTTCCCTCTCTTTCCTAGTATTAGCTATCCATCCTAGCTTTGTGTCATCGGCAAATTTGATCACTTTCCCATCAATTCCCTCCTCCAGATTATAGAAAATTGTTGAACAACACTGGCCTTGGACAGAGCCTTGTGTACCCCACTTTATACATTCTTCCACTTGGATGTGCAGCTATTTATGACCACTCTTTGAGTGCGATCACTCAGCCAGTTGTGAATTCACCTAGCAGTTGCCTTGTCAATCCAATATTTAGGTGTTTGTTTTTTTTTTTAAGTATGGGATAAAAAACTTTGTCAAAAGCTTTACTTAAGGAAAGATATACTATAACCACCACATTTCCCTGATCAACTCAGTCTGTAATTCGGTCATAGAAGGAAATTAGATTTGTCTGGCATGACTTGTCTGTTACAAACCCTGTAACTCTGGTTATTTACTCTATTTTTATCCAAGTACATGCATACATGCTGTTTAATAATTTATTGAAAGATTTTTCCTGGTATAGAAGTTATTTTTGAAGATGGGGACAACATTTGCTCTTTTCCAATCTTCTGGGACGTCTCCTGTTCTCCAGGAATTTTCAAAGATTATGGCGAGTGGCTCAGCAATTACCTCTGCTGCTTCCTTTAGTATCCTAGGATGTAATTCATCTGCACCTTGAGACTTGAATTCATTTAAGTTAGCTAAGTGCTCCCTCACCTTCTCTCTGCATATAGATAGTCTGTATTCTTTTATTCCCCCAATAGAACAGGGAAGATCAGTTGATGTTCTATCTCCTTTCTGAAAGAAAGCAGATATAATATGGGAATTTAAAAGTTTGTCCTTCTCAACATCATTCTTAAGTAATTCACCCTTTTCATCTTGTAAGCATTCAATAGCTTTGACTTTTGTTTTGCTTTTGACATACCCCCCCCAAATCCTTTTTTTTTTTTTTGTAAATCAGATTTTATTAAGATTTTTTAACAATACAAGGTTATGTCCCCTGACAGGGGGTAGATTTTCATTAGACAATAAACATAATATAATGCACATATTTGCGGATCTCCGATCGTCGGAAAGATGGACTGTTTTAGCAAGGAGATCTTCCCTTATGTCTAATCCTTATATATTAACTGTTGAATTAAACCTTTTGAAAAAGAGATAAAGAGGGGGGGGGGGTATGTCCGAGGGGAAGGGAAGGAAAAGGAGGGGGGGGGAGGAGGATATAGACTGTATCAAGACCCCCATGCAAGACTAAAAATTAATAATATTCTATCCCCACCCTTCAATATTCGCAATGGAACACGCCAGGGATGCCCGTTATCACCCACCCTCTTTGTATTGGCCCTGGAACCACTTCTGCAGGAGGTAAGACGGAACCCAGATATAAACGGCCTCAAAGCTGGATCCGACACTCTAACAACTGCTGCATTCGCAGATGACATTATGTTCATCATCTCGGACCCAGAAAAAGGAATACCCAACCTGGTTTCAGTCTTGAATCTCTTTGGAGAACTATCTAATTTCAAAATTAATTTCTCTAAGTCAACTATGCTCAATATCTCAGTTCCCCCAACAAGTTGCGACTCCCTGAAAGCCAGCTCACCCTTCAAATGGTCAGATTCCTACATAGAATACCTTGGGGTTAAGGTTACAAGTAGAACAGAAGACTTATATAATGCTAATTTCCAACCGCTCCTGACGCATATAAGAAACCTGCTACAAAAGTATGATATACCATTTCTTTCATGGTTCGGAAGAAAAAATATTATAAAATCCTACATTTTGCCTATAATACTATATAAAATCCGAATGCTCCCAATTGCATTACCTCAAACCTTTTTCAAAGCATTAAGAGCGACTTTTTCCAACTTTGTTTGGAAGCAAAAAAGACCCCGCCTGGCATACAGCCCCCAAATCCTTTTTTTATTCTTTTTTGCCTATGTTGCAAACCTCAATTTATTATCAGCTTTAGGCTGCCTGCAGACGGGCGGAAATTTCACGGCTGGATTTCCCGTAGAATTTCTGCCCTTGGAAGCTGCCATAGGATTGCGTTAGCAAATGCAATGCTAGGCAGACGGCCACGGTTTGTCCGCGCAAAATCTCACGCGGAAACAAACCGCGGCATGTTCTAATTCTGAAACGTCGCTCAACGGCCACCGGCTCCGCTCTGTGCATGCGCCGGCTGCCCGGCAGCCAGCACATGAAAGAGCCGGAGCTGCAGGGCGCGGGTGAGTTCCCGCTGCTCTCTGCAGGGGCTCGAGTCGGGTCCCTCGGCGATAATTCTCGCCGCCGGATCTGACCCGGCCGTCTGCAGGCGGCCTTAGTTTTTTTTATCGTTCAATAATTTTTATTGTTATATTTGCACAACATGTAACATAGAAATCAAATTATACAATCACATTGGCATGAAACATAGTCAGTACAGAAATGGCTCCTTTCACCCCCAGAGCTATTAGTGAATAAAACATATTGTATTATGAAATGTATTTGAATACAGAATAAACTACTAAGGCATCTGCAACCATATTTAGAAAAGAGAGAAACCTGGGTAGAGGGGAAGGTGAGGTGATGAAAGGAGAGGGGGGAATGGAGGGGGAACTTGGGAGTGAGACCGGGGAAAAGAAAGTTGTAGGGTCCTCAATACCTTCAGCATAAATATTTTTAATTATCCATTTATCAACAGTACAGTATTTTGACCAAGAACAAGTAAAATGTGGTGTTCTCCAGAGGCCTAAAAAGAGAAGCTAATACACAATCTATATAGATGCTGCAGATGTATATCTGAGAGAATTATGTTTTCGGTATAAAATTTTCCAAACTAAACTGGTCCAACCAAGGCCTCCATATCTCCTTGAAATCCACAACATTATCATTCCTAAAGGTATGTAGTTTTTCATGCATACAATGTTCAGTCATCATATGGGTTATTTTAGTCATTGTTGGAGTGTGGCCAGACCTCAAATTCCTCACTATTAGTAGTTTAATGGAAAGAAGCGTCTGTCAACCAGTTTTCTTACTTAAATAGGGATCTTTTCTGTCCCCAGCAATAGTATCGCAAGTTCAGGTGAAGGTTGAACTCCCATCCCTACAACCATGCTTATAAGAGAGAAAAGGGCCTGCCAAGTTGGTTGAATGATTGGACAACCCCAAAAAATGTAGAATAATGTACTTCTTTTCCCACATCCTCTCCAACATCTGTCCGAGGTCTTGGGGAAAAAATTGGATAGTCTCACCAGGGATCTTTACTAACATGTAACCACCTTTACAGTGCCCTTCTATAAAATTAGCGCATATAGAGGCTTTATTTGCCCACATGTGTGTAATTCCCCATTGCTGGGAAGAAAAGCAACACCCCATCTCCCTCTCAAGATATTGGCTTTTTTATGTGTATCTTCTACAGAATTTTCCTCTCTGCAAAAGACTTCATATATTTATTTTAGGGTTAATTTATATGGTAGTTGGTAGAGATGAGCGAGCACCAAAATGCTCGGGTGCTCGTTACTCGGGACGAAATTATCACGATGCTCGAGGGTTTGTTTCGAGTAACGAACCCCATTGAAGTCAATGGGCGACCCGAGCATTTTTGTATTTCGCCGATGCTCGCTAAGGTTTTCATTTGTGAAAATCGGGGCAATTCAAGAAAGTGATGGGAACGACACAGCAACGGATAGGGCAGGCGAGGGGCTACATGTTGGGCTGCATCTCAAGTTCCCAGGTCCCACTATTAAGCCACAATACCGGCAAGAGTGCCCCCCCCCCCTCCCAACAATTTTTACTTCTGAAAAGCCTTCATTAGCAATGCATACCTTAGCTAAACACCACACTACCTCCAACAAAGCACAATCACTGCCTGCATGACACTCCGCCTCCACTTCTCCTAGGTTACATGCTAACCAACCCCCCCCCCCCGCACGACCCAGTGTCCACAGCGCACACCAAACTGTCCCTGCGCAGCCTTCAGCTGCCCTCATGCCACGCCACACTCATGTCTATTTATAAGTGCGTCTGCCATGAGGAGGAACCGCAGGCACACACTGCAGAGGGTTGGCACGGCCAGGCAGCGACCCTCTTTAAAAGGGGTGGGGCGATAGTCCAAAATGCTGTACAGAAGCAATGAGAAATCCAATCCTGTGCCACCTCCATCTGGAGCTGCACACGTGGGCATAGCAATGGGGAACCTATGTGCCACACACTATTCATTCTGTCAAGGTGTCTGCATGTCCCAGTCAGACCGCGTTTTTTTATAAATAGTCACAGGCAGGTACAACTCCGCAATGGGAATTCCGTGTGCACCCACAGCATGGGTGGCTCCCTGGAACCCACCGGTGCTACATAAATGTATCCCATTGCATTGCCCATCACAGCTGAGGTAATGTCGTGCTTAATGCAGGTGGGCTTCGGCCCACACTGCATGCCCCAGTCAGACTGGGGTTCTTTAGAAGTGGACACATGCAGTTACAACTCCGTGTGGACCCACAGCATGGGTGGGTGCCAGGAAGCCACCGGTGGTACATAAATACATCCCATTGCAGTGCCCAACACAGCTGATGTAACGTCAGCTGTAATGCAGGTGGGCTAAAAATTAATTTGATTACACTGTAGGCGAGGGCCCCCAAAAAATGGTGTACCAACAGTACTAATGTACCTGAGAAAAATTGGCCATGCCCAACCAAGAGGGCAGGTGAAACCCATTAATCGCTTTGGTTAATGTGGCTTAATTGTTAACTAGGCCTGGAGGCAGCCCAGTTAAAATAAAAATTGGTTGAGGTGAAAGTTTCAAAGCTTTAATGAGCATTGAAACGTATAAAAATTGTTTACAAAAATTATATGACTGAGCCTTGTGGGCCTAAGAAAAATTGCCCGTTCGGCGTGATTATGTGAGGTTTCAGGAGGAGGAGCAGGAGGAGGAGGAGGAATATTATACACAGATTGATGAAGCAAAAAGGTCCACGTTTTTGCATCTGCCTACGTATTGCTTAGGTATCGCTGCTGTCCGCTGGTGAAGAAGAGAAGTCTGGGGAAATCCAGGCTTTATTCATCTTGATGAGTGTAAGCCTGTCGGCACTGTCGGTTGACAGGTGGCTACGCTTATCCGTGATGATTCCCCCAGCCACACTAAACACACTCTCTGACAAGACGCTAGCCACAGGACAAGCAAGCACCTCCAGGGCATACAGCGCGAGTTCAGGCCATGTGTCCAGATTCGACACCCAGTAGTTGTAGGGGGCAGAGGCGTCACCGAGGACGGTCGTGCGATCGGCCACGTACTCCCTCACCATCCTTTTACAGTGCTCCCGCCAACTCAGCCGTGACTGGGGACCGGTGACACAGTCTTGCTGGGGAGCAAGAAAGCTGGCAAAGGCCTTGGAGAATGGTCCCCTGCCTGCGCCTACATGCTGCCTGATCTCTGCGCCTCCCCTGCTACCTGGCCCTCGGAACTGCACCTTCGGCCACTAGCGCTGTCGGATGGGAAGTTTACCATCAGTTTGTCCACCAGCGCCCTGTGGTATAGCATCATTCTCGAACCCCTTTCCTCTTCGGGAATGAGAGTGGAAAGGTTCTCCTTATACCATGGGTCGAGCAGTGTGTACACCCAGTAATCTGTAGTGGCCAGAATGCGTGTAACGCGAGGGTCACGAGAAAGACATCCTAACATGAAGTCAGCCATGTGTGTCAGGGTACCTGTACGCAAGAAGGACCGTTGGGGTTCTTGAAGCCTAAAATACTCCTAACGTTCTCCCTATAGCAGCTCCACCAAGACAGCACTTTCCCTCCTCTATGTCAGAACGCATCTTTGGCAAGCCGCGGGAGGGGCCGATTTTTATACTCGGGTGACACCTGATCTCGCCAGCCACTCACTGCAGGGGGGTGGTATAGGGCTTGAACGTTGCAGGGGGATGTTGTAATGCCTTCCCTGTCTTTCTCTTGGCCAGAAAAGCGCGCTAACATCTCAGAGATGAAAGTGAAAGTAACTCGAACATCACGTGGTACTCGTCACGAGTAACGAGCATCTCGAACACGCTAATACTCGAACGAGTATCAAGCTCGGACGAGTACGTTCGCTTATCTCTAGTAGTGGGTCAAAGATAAACTTGTATATGTACAGAGGCAGAGAGATTTTCTGGGTGGGATAGACCGACCAAACATTTCTAATTTGAGAATACTGTAGGAACTCTCCATCTGGCAGGCCATACTGCTTTTGGAGAGTCCCGAAGGATTTTATTCCTTGTCCAACCACCAAGTCCGACAATAATTTTATTCCTCTGTTCATCCAGTTCTGTATTATCAGGTCCTTCCCCCAGAATTCCAAAACCTCTATGGGAAGATAGACAGCTTTCCTAGGAGAATGATCTCTAGAGATCTTTAGCAACTGTTGCCAGACACCCTATGCTGCTTCAAGTGTAGGGCCTAGAGGAATAACTATTGCTCGGTCATTACTTTCTGCTAATAATAAATTTTGTAGTGACTCCTTCCCCAGAATTTGTTGTTCTATATTAGGCAAACAGATCTCTTCTATCAGCATGCACCAGGCTCTCAGGTGTATGAAAATATTAGCTTTATAGTAGGCCTCCAGGTTTGGAAGCCCCATCCCTCCATTTCTTGTTTCCCCAGATAAATGCCATCATTTGTTTGTGCAAACTCTTTGGCAATGTTTTGGAGCATTTGAGGGCAATTGTGCGAAATCTGTATAAGATCTTATGGAAAATCATCATTTTATATAGGACAACTCTTCCCAGCCACGAGAACTCCACCTTGTTGTAATTCCCTAGGCTTAGCTCTATTTCTTCTACCAGGGAGCTAACATTGATATTTAATATAGTTTGTACTGGAGAGGCGAGTATTATGCCCAGATAATGTGTTCTTGATGGATCCCATTCATAAAGAAATGCTTCCCTAATTTTATGTAATTTGCTAGGTATGTTAAAAGCCAAGAGATTGGATTTTGTCGGATTGATTTTGTAATAAGAAATTAGGTTTGCTGCTGCTCTAAGGGACTCTAGTGGTGCCGTTAATATTAATATTACATTGTCCGCAAATAGCCCTATTTTGTGCTGTCTATAAGAATAAGAAATTAATTCCTCCTTCCATGCTAATTGCCTCCAGGGGCTCCAAAATCAGCACAAATAACGCTGGCAACAATGGGCATCCCTGTCTAGTACCATTTGTAATTTTGAATTTGTTACATATCATCCTGTTAACTTAGTACTTTAGCCGACAGGGCTCCATATAAAGTTTGAATTGCCCATAAAATTCTCCCCTCAAAGCCCAGTTTAGTAAGGACCGAAAAAGCATAACCCCAGTGGATCCTGTTGAACAACTGCTCTGCATCCAAAGTTAGGAGCAGAGAAGGCATCCGAGAGGCTTCCATCTCACCCATCAAGTGCAGCAGCCTTCTTATTGCATCTGACATCTGCCTTCCTCTGACAAATCCTGACTGATCACTATGAACAAGTTCCAGGACTATTTCAAGGAGATAAGATGCCAGTATTTAAGCACAGAATTTGGTGTCGCTGTTTAGTAGTGAAATGGGCCAAAAGTTGATGGGAGAGGAATTGTCTTTGCCGGGTTTTGGGATTGTGACGATGTTAGCTTGGAGCATTTCTGGTGGCAAGAAACCCTTTCTCATTGCTATGTTAAATATTTCTCTCATATGGTTTGCTAGTTGAGTGTTGTAAGTTTTATAGTATTCGTTTGTATATCCATCACGACTCGGGCCTTATCTCTCTTAGACTCTTTTATTATATTTAGTATTTCTTGGGACATTATAGAAATTAAGCTTCTCTAATTGTTCTTTATTTATTGTCAGGAGCTGAACTCAATTTCTTCCTTGGAGGGGTGAGAGATGGAAGTCTCCCTCTTGAGATTGTATAGGGATTCATAAAATTTCCTGAATATCTCTGCGATCCCTAGGGAATTTAATATTTTTTTATCTGTCTCAGGGTCAATAACGTTGGTGATCCTGGTTTTAATCCACTTCTGCTTGACTCTACTGGCAATTAGACGAGTGTACTTGTTGTTAGCTTTATAATATGCTGTTTTAAGATATTTTAATTTTTTTTGTGCTCATCTGTATAGCCCTCACCTTTAATCTGATCTCTATAAGTAGGTTATGCAGAAGGGTTGTTGGGAACTTTTGTAGTTCTTTTTCTAATTTAGCTAACTCCATCACGGTGTTTTAAGTAGTTTAGTTTTTTTTCTTTTTTATAGATAGAGCCCTGCTGTATCATCACCCTTCTAATTACAGGCTTATGTGCATTCCACAAAGTTAATCAACACATTTCTGGTGAGTCACGGAAACAGAAATATTCCTTTATTGCAATGCAAACCCTCTCCCCAAATCTGAGAATTTTCATTAGAAATGTGTTGTTCGATACTGGGCTCCTGAGCCATAGAAGTTCTACTGCATCTTTTGGCATTCCCAAGCCAGCAGTCGCACCTCATACCAAGCCTGAACAGCTTGCCTGCAGTGTGAGGATCATTCAGAGAGGTCTCCCCACGAAATCGGTGGAGTTGGAGATTCGGGGCCTAGCGCTTGCACGGAGCCGCGGCCAAGATTTTGGTAGAGGAAGGGAATCAGCACGAACGGAGGCGCTCCAGAAGGGCCGAGAACTACAGCGGACTTACCCCAGGGAGCTTCCGATAGCTGGGCTCGCGGAGAGGAGCAGAGGCGAGTCCCGCGAACACCAGTTCAGAGCACATAGTGCTAGCCCAGACAGTCCCGCGATCGGGAGCGGCGGCATCCGGCACAGAGGAAAACTGTAAACGCTATAGGAGCAGTGAGTACTGGAGACCCCAGAAAGCCCTTCCACATTGCGGACAGTTCCCTAAGAGCCACGGGAGCAAACATACCATCTCACCTCCCTGTTTATCTCCGCCAAGCTCATTTTCCCGCCCGAACTCTCCGCCATCTCTCTCCCCCCCCCCTCTCCTCCCCTCCAGCCCCGCAGTCGTGAGTGGGAGCAGAGGTAAAAGAACTAAGGAGCATACAACTTAAACTGCTTAACTGGAAGAGGGGCAGAAGTTGCTAAAAGGGCGCTGTCCTAATTTTTCAGGAGCTGGTCTACCCAGCTCCATAAGAAACACAATTTTCTGAGGACTTAAGACATACATCTGCCCCTACTACAAACCTCCAACATTCATTTGCCACCACGCAATACCATTTATCTACAGGAGGCGACCTGACTTACAGTGAAGCAAGAATCTTCTCAAGAGCATAGCTCTAATTTTTCTGGAACTGTGTTACTCAGATCTACAGCAAACACAATTTTTAAGGACTTTAGATGTAAGTTCGCCACAACTATAAAACGTCAATTTTTTCTGACCTCTGGCAACACCATCTGCCCATGGGCCGCAGAGATGACTAATTGACCCCTAAATAGTGTGGAGGAAGCCACCCCCTAGCCCATGACGCGGGACATATTTCAAGACCCCTATTTACCAAGGCTCTCCTAATTGCCAGATATACTCCTACGCATTCTCATTTATAGCACAAAATGGTGAAAGGCAACACAGAACGAAGTTGCGATTCACCAGACACACCGAGAAGACAAAAAAAAAAACAAGCTGAGATGCAGAAAAGAAAAAGTTCACAATCCCCAAATGCCCTGGCAAAATCACTCCCATCACAAAACATACCAGACCATGTGCCTCAAGTCTCAGAGCTTGATAGCGATATAGAAGAAGAAGAATGTGACCTCGGTACCCAAATCTCCAAATCATTCTTACAAAAAGCACTGCTCAAAGTCACTCAACCAATAATGTCAGAGCTCGCGGACATTAAATCTGAGCTACAACAAATCGGAAATAGAGTGGAGGACCTAGAGGGATCATGCTCCGCTATCATTAAACATGCAAAAGCTACCTCACATGTGGTGGAGGCCCACCGCTCATACCTAGAGCGGGCTCTTACCTTAATTGAGGACCAAGAGAATCGCAGCAGGCGCTGTAACATCAGGATAAAAAGCCTCCCGGAATCTTGGGCAGCTGAGTCCTTGCGCAAAGTGGCCGGGGAAATCTTTACAGATTTGCTGGGAGAAGAGAGGGCCGCACAAATTCAAATTGAGAGAATATATAGAGCAATTAGACCCAAACCCAAAGAAGGAGACCCGCCAAGAGACGTAATCTGCCTATTGCTCTCATTCACAGATACAAGTGCTATACTAAATGCTACAAGAACACGTCAACTGCTCAAATACAACGACGTGCCAATTCAATTCTTTCAGGACATTGCACCCTCTACTCTGGCGAAAAGGCGGTTATTACAACCACTAATAGAAGTCCTGAAATCAGAAGGAATTTAATATTCCTGGCTGTTCCCATGCGGTCTGGTAATCAATGACGCAGGGCGTAGAATGACAATCCGAACCCCTGAAGATCTCAAAGCGATCGGGCAACATTTGAAAATAGACCCAATTGAAATACCTTCTTGGTTACCTACACAATACGACTTAACTTCCCTCCACTACCAGAGGGAGAGCCTTGGAAAACAATCCCAAAGCTCATATCACCAAAAAGCAAGAAATATGGTACAAAAGCCTAGTCTTAGGACACTAAAAGAGACTCATCTCGCGGTGTGGCAACCTTTCGGGAGAACAGCACATCAGACCTATAAAAGAGAAGCAAAGTTGCGACACTTTTGAAACCCTGGATTTAAGTCACAATCTGCACACAGCTTACAACGTTCGGAGCATGGATACCAGGGTTTTCATCTGGACCACTACTTGCAGGACTTATGAAACCCATAAAGGGACCTCAATCTGACTAATCTCCACAGGCTGACACCAACACATGGAGATTGAGGGAGCTCCCGATTTAAAGAGGAGACTCTAAAGACTACCCTTTGTTAGATTATCATTACTACATCCAAATAGTAAGGAACTTCCTACTGAGGTTAAGCCTGCAAAGAAGAGACAGTTCCTGGGGTAGGTGGAGCCCCGGGAGTCGTACGGGGGTCCACATCCCGGGGCCCCACTGCCTAGGGAACCACATGACGGACAAAATAGAATAGAAAACTATAGATTACAAGTTTACTAGTTATAATAAGTCTCTTATGCCGATTGTGATATATTAGGAAGGAATGGAGAACTTGCACTAGTTGTTTTTATGTTATTGTGCGTCTTCCTCCCTTCTACCTCTCCTGTCTCTCCTACCTCCCCCTACTCTGGTATGCTTCTCTCCATACCCAAGCACAGGTCAAAGCGCAAGACAAGCCCTGCCAAGGGGAAGAAAAGAATCCCCTGACGGTACGAGCGGGGATGATGACAACGCGCGACCCCACGCTGCTGAGAGGGAGCCGCACATGTGAGTGAGTCTACTACACACAAAATCTATGCGTTAGCCTTCACCCAAGGGCAGTCCTTGGATGAGAAAGACACCGACAACAGAGTTCCACTTGGTGAGGTTGTCGGGGTGCTTCTGATCCACATAACAACATTTCTAGTTCACTCAACAGTTGACCGGACACCATTCCCCTGGTCAAGAAGTTTACACTAGCTGCAGCTTTTCCCCCAGCCGATTCCCCCCCCCCACTCTGTTTATCTATACAGAAACTGACATCACCAATATGTCCGCAAGACACCCTTCCCGAACCAACACTCCACATAGTCAACGAAACAACCACCCCCCACAACAAAAACAAAAACAAAAACAACAGCAACAAAAAATCCCATCTCCTCAAATAGGAAAAACAACCATCACCACCTTTAACACTAAAGGGCTAAACTCACCAAACAAAAGACATCACATGTTATGGCTACTAAGGAAAAGTAAAACGAAAATCGCATTTCTACAAGAGATCCACTTTAAAAGTAATAAGATCCCAGCTCTCCCGAGAAACTATTTCGCACAATGGTTTCATAGCTGTAACCCGACTTTGGCCTCCAAGGGAGTATCGATCGCCATTCACAAAGACCTCCCCTTCCAGAGTGACAAACAACTCACTGACACAGAAGGCCGTTTCATATTTATAAAAGGCACAATAGGTGGCTCTCACTATACCCTAGCCAACATATACGTGCCTAACACTAACCAAACCAAATGGCTAACAGACGCGTTACTGACACTAAAGTCTGTTGCGGTAGGTCATATAATCCTGGGCGGGGATCTTAATATAACACTCAACCCATTACTAGACGCATCAAAGGGTAGGTCCCAGGTCTTGCATAGAGCTCTAAAAAAAGTCCACTCAGCCTTGCAGGAATTAAATTTAACCGATTCTTGGAGATACAGACTACACCTTCTATTCGCAAGTCCACACCTCATATCAGAGACTCCACTATATTTTTATATCAAACAAACTATTAAAAGCAATTTATCGCTCCCAAATAGATAGCATTACAATTTTGGATCACGCCCCAATGCACACCAGCATAAACATACTATCTAATTACTTAGGGGAATGGAGATGGCTCCTAAACAAGTCTATATTAAGAGAGGAGGAACATAAACAAGAGTTAATCAAAGACCTAACTGAATTCTTCGAGATCAACTCAAAAGACAATACAAATGCCCCCATAATCTGGGAAACACATAAGGCCTATGTGAGGGGTCTCTTCATATCCCTGGGCTCAAAACTAAAGAAACAGAAACAAAAGAAAATAGATGACCTATTAACGAAAATAGCGTCCCTAGAGCAAAAAAGGAAACTTTCAGCAGTAGAGAAAGCACAAACCGAACTTAACTCCCTTAGAGACCAATTAAAGTCACTACTTGACAAAAAGTTCGCCAAGTCCTCTGTAAACTACAGGCAAAAGATTTATGCTCACGGAGACAAAGGAGGTAAACTGATGTCAACTCTCATAAAAAAAGCGAGAGAAAAAACGTATATGAAAGAAATTTAAAAAGATTCAGGGGAAAAAACTACTTCTTCCCAAGGCATTGCGACTAGAGATGAGCGAGCGTACTCGTCCGAGCTTAATGCTCGTTCGAGTATTAGGGTACTCGAGATGCTCGTTACTCGAGACTAGCACCACGCGGTGTTCGAGTCCCTTCCATTTTCTTCCCAGAAAAGTTTTCTGCGCCCTTTTCTGGCCAATAGAAACACAGGGAAGGCATTACAACTTCCTCCTGTGAAGTTCCAGCCCTATCCCACCCCCCTGCAGTGAGTGGCTGGGAAGATCAGGTGACATCCGAGTATATAAACTGGGGCCGGCCGCGGCTCGCCACAGATGCACGCTGAGAGACATTAGGGAAAGGGCCGTCCTGCTGTAGCTGCTATAGGGAGAGTGTTAGGCTGTTATCTTCGTCTTCAAGAACCCCAATGGTCCTTCTTAGGGCCACATCTGACCGTGTGCAGTACTGTTGAGGCTGCTTTTAGCAGTTTTGCACATTTTTTTTTGTATATCGGGCGTGCAGACCATAGCGTCCTCAGTCTGCAGTCATTTTACTGAGTGTAGGGGCAGTACTGGTGAGGCAGGGACAGTGGTACAGGGAAAGAGATATACAGGCTATATAGGCAGTGGGCTTTTTCAAGAAAATTGGAAAGAAAAATCTTTGGGCTGCCTGTGACCGTGTTCAGTTTACTGCGTGTCTGCTGGGGGTAGTAGTGGCTCACTATTACCCAGCTAGGTGTTACTGCAGCCTTGTGCATAATTTTTTCTGGCTGCACTGTGCTTTCAATAACCACAGTCAACCTCCAACAGGGAAATCCAACTTGACTGGTTCTTCGCTGTGAATTCCAGTAGCTCAGTCATACACACCTAGGTCTCACTACAGGCTTGCGCATAATTGTTTCCTGGCTCTGCTGTGTCCGTTACATGATCGCCGTCATCCCACCAGAAGGAAAGAGTATACATATATACGCTGCATACGGTGTCTGTGTGGTTTTTCACCTCACCATTTTAAAAAATTGAAGCAAAATACTTAAGGAGTATTCACAGAGGGGGCAGTAAGAAAATGTCTCCAAAATTATAGTAAAGCCCTATCACAGAGGTGACTTTAAGGTAACAAATACTTAAGGCCTACCACTGGCCTTTGGCCACTTGACTGGTTCTTCGCTGTGAATTCCAGTAGCTCAGTCATACACACCTAGGTCTCACTACAGGCTTGCGCATAATTGTTTCCTGGCTCTGCTGTGCATTCCGTAAGCGAAGTCAGCCTCCAACCATAGGCCAATAAGCGGCACATTTAATTACAGCGTTCTGTTTCTGCTCTACTCGTAATACACCATGCTGAGGGGTAGGGGTAGGCCTAGAGGACGTGGGCGTGGGCGAGGACCCGCAGGCCCAAGTCAGGGTGTGGCACAGGCCGAGCTCCTGGTCCAGGTGTATCGCAGCCGACTGCTGCGGGATTAGGAGAGAGGCAAGTTTCTGGGGTCCCCAGATTCATCTCACAATTAATGGGTCCACACGGTAGACCTTTATTAGAAACTGAGCAGTGTGAGCAGGTCCTGTCATGGATGGCAGAAAGTGCATCCAGCAAACTATCCACCGTCATCACCCAGTCTTCTACGCCGTCCACTGCTGCATCCCTGAATCCTCTCGTTGTTGCTCCTCCCTTCTCCCAGCTTCCTCCCTCCCAGCAAATGACACATTCAGAAGAGCAGGCAGGCTCCCAGGAACTGTTCTCGGGCCCCGGCCTTGAGTGCGGAAAAATGGATCCTCTATCACCTGAGGAGTTTCTTATGACCGATGCCCAACCTTTGGAAGGTTCCCGGGATCCAGGTGAGGAGACTGGGGACTTCCGGCAACTGTCTCAAGAGCTTTCAGTGGGTGAGGAGGACGATGATGATGAGACACAGTTGTCTATCAGTGAGGTAGTAGTAAGGGCAGTAAGTCCGAGGGAGGAGCGCACAGAGGATACGGAGGAAGAGCAGCTGGACGATAAGGTGACTGACCCCACCTGGTTTGCTAAGCCTACTGAGGACAGGTCTTCAGAGGGGGAGGCAAGTGCAGCAGCAGGGCAGGTTGGAAGAGGCAGTGCGGTGGCCAGGGGTAGAGGCAGGGCAAGACCGAATAATCCACCAAAGCGCCCCCCTCACGCCATGCCACCCTGCAGAGGCCGAGGTGCTCAAAGGTGTGGCAGTTTTTCACTGAGAGTGCAGATGACCGACGAACTGGGGTGTGCAAGGTTTGTCGCGCCAAGATCAGCCGGGGAGCCACCACCACCAGCCTCACCACCACCAGCATGCGCAGACATATGATGGCCAAGCACCCCACAAGGTGGGACGAAGGCCGTTTACCGCCTCCGGTTTGCACCACTGCCTCTCCCCCTGTGCCCCAACCTGCCACTGAGATCCAACCCCCCTTTCAGGACACAGGCAAGACCGTCTCTCGGCCTGCACCCACACCCTCACCTCCGCTGACCTCAGCCACATCCAGCAATGTCTCTCAGCGCAGCGTCCAGCCGTCGCTAGCGCAACTGTTTGAGCGCAAGCGCAAGTACGCCACCACGCACTCGCACGCTCAGGCGTTAACCATGCACATAGCCAAATTGATCAGCCTGGAGATGCTGCCGTATAGCCTTGTGGAAACAGAGGCTTTCAAAAACATGATGGCGGCGGCGGCCCCACACTACTCGGTTCCCAGTCGCCACTACTCTTCCCGATGTGCCGTCCCAACCCTGCACGACCACGTCTCCCGCAACATTGTACGCGCCCTCACAAACGCGGTTACTGGCAAGGTCCACTTAACAACGGACACGTGGACAAGCACAGGCGGGCAGGGCCACTATATCTCCCTGACGGCGCATTGGGTGAATATAGTAGAGGCTGGGACCGAGTCAGAGCCTGGGACTGCTCATGTCCTACCCACCCCCAGAATTGCGGGCCCCAGCTCGGTGCTGGTATCTGCGGCGGTGTATGCTTCCTCCACTAAACCACCCTCCTCCTCCTCCTCCTCCTCCTCCTACGCTACCTCTGTCTCGCAATCAAGATGTGTCAGCAGAAGCATGTCGCCAGCAGTCGGTGTCATGCGTCGTGGCAGCACAGTAGTGGGCAAGCGTCAGCAGGCCGTGCTGAAACTACTCAGTTTGGGAGAGAAGAGGCACATGGCCCACGAACTGCTGCAGGGTCTGACAGAGCAGACCGACCACTGGCTTTCGCCGCTGAGCCTCCAACCGGGCATGGTCGTGTGTGACAACGGCCGTAACCTGGTGGCGGCTCTGCAGCTCGGCAGCCTCTCGCACGTGTCATGCCTGGCCCATGTCTTCAATTTGGTAGTTCAGCGGTTTCTGAAAAGCTACCCACACGTGTCAGACCTGCTCGGAAAGGTGCACCGGGTCAGTGCACATTTCCGCAAGTCCAACATGGACGCTGCCACCCTGCGGACCCTGCAACATCGGTTTAATCTGCCAGTGCACTGACTGCTATGCGACGTGCCCACACGGTGGAACTCTACGCTCCACATGTTGGCCAGGCTCTATGAGCAGCGTAGAGCTATAGTGGAATACCAACTCCAACATGGGCGGCGTAGTGGGAGTCAGCCTCCTCAATTCTTTACAGAGGAGTGGGCCTGGTTGGCAGATATCTGCCAGGTCCTTGGAAACTTTGAGGAGTCCACCCTGATGGTGAGCGGCGATGCTGCAATCATTAGCATCACCATTCCCCTGCTATGCCTGTTGAGAAGTTCCCTGCAAAGCATAAAGACTGATGCTTTGCGGGCGGAAACGGAGGCGGGGGAAGACAGTATGTCGCTGGATAGTCAGAGAACCCTCATGTCTATATCTCAGCGCGTGGAGGAGGAGGGGGAGGAGCCTGAGGAGGAAGAGACAGCTAGGCCCACTGCAGAGGATGCCCATGCAGTTTGCCTCTCTTCCATTCAGCGTGTATGGCCTGAGGAGGAGGAGGAGGAGGAGGAGGAGGAGGAGGATACTCAAAGTGATCATCCTAGTGAGGACAGCCATATGTTGCGTCCAGGTACCCTGGCACACATGGCTCACTTTATGTTAGCATGCCTTTCTCGTGACCCTCGTGTTAGACACATTCTGGCCACTACGGATTACTGGGTTTACACACTGCTTGACCCACGGTATAAGGAGAACCTTTCCACTCTCATTCCCGAAGAGGAAAGGTGTTTAAGAGTAATGCAATACCACAGGGCCCTGGTGGACAAACTAATGGTAAACTTCCCATCTGACAGCGCCAGTGGCAGAAGGCGCAGTTCCGAGGTCCACGTAGAAGGGGAGGCGCGGAGATCAGGCAGCATGTTCAGCGCAGGCAGGGGAACACTCTCCAAGGCCTTTGCCCGCTTTATGGCTCCCCAGTAAGACTGCCTCACACCTCCCCAGTCAAGGCTGAGTCGGAGGGAGCACTGTAAGAAGATGGTGAGGGAATACGCAGCCGATCGTACCACCGTCCTCCGTGACGCCTCTGCTCCGTATATCTACTGGGTGTCAAAGCTGGACACGTGGCCCGAACTCGCGCTGTATGCCCTGGAGATGTTGGTGTGCCCTGTGGCTAGCGTCTTGTCAGAGAGGGTGTTTAGTGCAGCTGGGGGAATCCTCACGGACAAGCGTACCCGCCTGTCAACTGACAGCGCCGACAGGCTTACACTCATAAAGATGAACAAAGCCTGGATTTCACCAGATTTCTCTTCTCCACCAGCGGACAGCACCGCTACCTAAAGAACTTTTTCAATCTGTGTATGCTATTCGTCCTCTTCCTCCGGCTCCTCCTCCTGAAACCTCTCGTAATCACCGCGAATGGGCAATTTTTCTGTGGGCCAAAAGGCTCATATAACTTTTCTAAATAATATTTATCTGTTTCAATTCTCATTAAAGCATTGAAACTTCCACCTGAACCTATTGTTTTTTAGACTGGGCTGCCTCCAGGCCTAGTTAAAAATTAAGACACAGTACGCTAAGCGATTAATGGGTTTCACCTGCCCTCTGGGTTGGGCATGGGCAATTTTTCTGGGGTACATTTGTACTGTCGGTACAACAATTTTTCGGGTCCTTGCCTACAATGTAATCCAAGTAATTTTTATGGGCTTCGCCTGCACTCATGGTACACCGCTGTGTCTGGGGTTGGCCTACACATTTGCTACAGAAATGTAACTCTGTTCTGCCTACCTATACTTCTGCCACAGTAATGCTACAGGGGTCTGACTATACTTCAGCAACAGAAATGTTACTTCGGTCTGCCGATAGTTTTGCTCCTGAAATGTTACCTTGGTTGGTGTATACTGTTACTACTGTAATTTAACTAATACTGGGCTCTGCCCATAATACTTCAACGGAAATGTTACTGGGGCAGGTCTATACTGCTATAACAAAAATGTAACTAATAGTGGGCTTTGCCCATACTGCTTCTACGTTACTGTTGCTGGGGCCTGTCTATACTCCTACTACTGTAATCTTACCAATACTACGCTCTCCCTACACTGCTACCAGGGAAATGTGAATCTGCTGCTTTGCCCATACTGCTTCTATGTTACTGTTACTGGGGTCTGTCTATACTGATACTACTGAAATGTTACTGGGGTCTGTGTATACTGCTCCAAATGAAATGTTAGTGGGGTCTGTCCTCACTGCTGCCAATGAAATGTTACAGGGGTTTGTGCATACTCTTACAGCTGAAATGTTACTAATTCTCGGCTCTGCCTATACTGCTGCTACTGCAATGTTACAGGGTAGTGGAAACGGAGGCTTCCCAAAGACATGATGATGGCGAGGCCACGCTACTAGGTTCCAAAGGCGCGACAACTTTTCAGCGACGCTGTCACTGGGAAGGTGCATATAACCACGGAGACGGGGACAGGACACGTATTGCCTCAAAAACTTTTCCGTCCTCCTCCAACTATGAAAACATTCTTGGCCGAAGCCCCCCTGCATTTAATCTGACGTTAGCTCTGCTGTCCAGGGCACTGCAATAGGATATATTTATGTACCGACGGTGGCTTCCTGGGACCCACCCATGCTGTCGGTCCACACGGAGTTGTAACTGCATGTGTCTACTTATAAAGAACCCCAGTCTGACTGGGGCATGCAGTGTGGGCCGAAGCCCACCTGCATTAAATCTGAGGTTGCCTCAGCTGTGCTGGGCACTGCAATGGGATATATTTATGTACCGCTGGTGGGTTTCAGGGAGCCACCCATGCTGTCGGTCCACAGGGACTTCACATAGGGGATTTGTACCTGCCTGTGTCTGTATTAAGAACCCTGGTCAGGTTGGGCATGCAGTGTGGGCCGAAGCCCACCTGCATTTAATCTGACGTTACCTCAGCTGTGCTGGGCAATGCAATAGGATTTATTTATGTACCGCCGGTGGCTTCCTGGGACCCTCCCATGCTGTCGGTTCACACGGACTTCACAATAGGGAGTTGTACCTGCCTGTGTCTACTTATAAAAAAACCCAGTCTGACCGGGGCATGCAGTGTGGGCCGAAGCCCACCTGCATTTAATCTGACGTTAGCTCTGCTGTCCAGGGCACTGCAATGGGATATATTTATGAACCGCCGGTGGGTTCTAGGGAGCCACCCATGCTGTGGGTGCACACGGAATTCCCATTGCGGAGTTGTACCTGCCTGTGACTATTTATAAAAAAAACCCGGTCTGACTGGGACATGCAGTGTGGGCCGAAGCGCACCTGTATTCAATCTGACGTTAGCTCTACTATCCGGGGCACTGCATTGGGACAAACTACAGGAGCAATACAGCGCTACTGAGACGTGCACAGCTACGCTAGCATAGGAGCCCGATGTAGGCCCGCGATTGCAGAGGGTTTGTGCAGAGGCCTATGTCCTTGGTGCAGTGAAAGTCCGCTTCCTGCCTAGGATTGCTGAAGCTGTGGGCCGAGGCCTATGTCGTGGGCGCGGTGCAAGTCTGCCATGTTTGGCCGCTCAGATCAATTTTTTGTTCATGTCTTGGGCTTCCTAGGACCCCTCCTATGCTGTTGGTGCAAACTTAGTTTCCATCGCGGTGTTTGACCTGTCTGGCACAAAGACACTGACTGACTTAGGTAGAGGGCAGAGCGCTGACGGCTTTCCCCTTGCAGTGTGGATTGAGCTATGCGACACCTTGACAGAATGAATACTGTGTGGCACACGGATTCCCCATTGCTATGTCCACGTTTGCAGCTCCTGATGGAGGTGGTACAGGATTGGTTGTCTCATTGCTTCTGTACAGCATTGTGGGCTATCGCCCTGCCCCTTTTAAAGAGGGTCGCTGCCTAGCCGTGCCAACCATCTGCAGTGTGTGCCTCCGGTTCCTCCTCATGCCTGACACACTTATAAATAGACATGACGGTGGTGTGGCTGTGAGGCCAGCGTGTGGCATCAGGGCAGCTGAAGGCTGCGCAGGGACACTTTGGTGTGCGCTGTGGACACTGGGTCGTGCGGGGTGGGGGGGTTGTGCAGCATGTAACCCAGGAGAAGAGGCAGGGGTGTGTCCCGCAGGCAGTGATTGTGCTTTGTTGGAGGTAGTGTGGTGCTTAGCTAAGGTGTGCCTTGCTAATGAGGGTTTGTCCGAAGTAAAAATTGGTAGGGGGGGGGGGGACACTCTTGCCGCTATTGTGGCTGAATAGTGGGACCTGGGAACCTGAAATGCAGCCCAGCATGTTGCCCCTCGCCTGCCCTATCTGTTTCTGTGTCGTTTCCATCACTTTCTTGGGTTTTGCAGATTTTCACCAATGAAAACCTTAGAGAGCATCGGCGATATACAAAAATGCTCGAGTCGCCCATTGACTTCAATGGGGTTCGTTACTCAAAACGAACCCTCGAGCACCGCGGAAAGTTTGACTCGAGCAAAGAGCACCCTAGCATTTTGGTGCTCGCTCATCTCTAATGATGACCTCTGTGGTGGAAGCCCAGTATATATCTATATGGATCGGTGGGCCTTGGCAGTAAACAGTTGTCAATTTAACATTCTGTATACATATTTGCTTTCTGTCTTGCTACAAATATAATGTTCTTACAGTTATGCAATAGGTACTTCCGCTCATATGAAAATATCTGTTTTATAACTCTGCTGACATGGGGAAGCCAACATGAAACCAATCTATATATATATATCTATTTTTCCAGCTGTTCGTGCCGTTAGGAGAAGTATAACTCAGACATAGATAACCGCAGTCTGAAACAGCTACCGCAATAATTACCCAAGCAATTTTACTGGAAACTTATGCAAATAACATGGGAGGTTTGTGCAATTTATAGTTCATGATGTAACATCCAATCATATCGAAGGAACCACACGTGGCTCCAAGACAACCCACTCATTTCATCCACCACCTGATGGCCAATCACAGATGACCGAAGGATGGAAGAATTGCAAGATGCTTATCCAATAATTAAAAATACGTTGTATCTATGTAATCTTTGACCTGCCCAGATGTGCGGATATGTTAAACTCTTTAAAAGAGGCTACACACCCAATATTAAAGGAGAATTGAGGAAGCTATACATGCTGAACCTTGTGTCAGTGTGAAAACTTCTTATGCGCATTATCAATTCAGAGTTAATATGGCAGGGTGTAAACATTCGAAATCGAGTAAGCCGTGGTTCCACAAAGGAATTCTACGACAGTGGTGGCCCGTACGGGGAGTGATCGATAGGTTTCATAGAGCTCGGACAGAAGACACGGACATATGCGACCTTGGACTTGGTGGGCCCAAAATATCATCAGAACACGGTAAGATAAATTAATTATCTATACCTGTGTGGCTGAGTTCAGGCTCGCCTATGTGCCGTGTCAAGGCCGAACGATTTGGAACCGCACGACGACAGGTATTTATAAGTCTCGATCACTCGATAAGAACCTGTCATAAGATATAAAAGGAATGTTTGCATGCCTGTTGGCTTGAGAGTACTAGTTAATTGGTGACATCAATAGCTGCCTCTAGGGAGGGCCTGTACGGGTTGTTTCCACTCCTGAGGGAGGAGGGAGCCGTTCAGGTGGCCTGTCGCAGAGACTCAGCAGTCCTGAGGCCTGTTTGGAGGGCCCAGGAAAGGGAGAGACTGCCAGAGAAAAGTCTGATATGGGATTTCCGCTCCTGCTAGGCCTGCTTGTAGGGTCCGGGAGAAGGGAGCTGTCAGACACGTATCCCGAGGGGCAGTGAGACTAAGCCAGCCGTACTGGTGCTCTGTCTATTTGTGTGGGTCCACAAATATTTGTTTATCGTTTAAATGTCCACGAGTAGATCCCTCCGTCTGAGGGTAGATTACTAAACTGTGTAGCGACAGAAATGCTAGAGACTCAAGGGCGGGACATACTGTATCCGGCATTAGAGGAGACTTCTATAATCATGAATCTGACAGCCATGATTGAAATTGAAAGGCAACAAACATTGTACCGAGGTCAATTCTTACACCCTCCAAAAAGTGTGGAAGGGGTGGAGAGTCAAGTTATCATTGATTAATCAAGCAATCTTTCTGTGTGTCCTACCTGTCTTTTATATAAAGTTAGTGTGCTTGTCTGTTGTGTAGAGCTAATCCTGCTGAGTTGTTATATAGAAATAGTCTGTTTGTCTGTTATATAGAATTAGTATCAGTCCTGCTCAACTGTAAGAAGGGATTGTCGGCAGTGAGAACGCATTGGCTGGGTTATAGCCAAGATAATGCACCATACACAGCGGCGCGCTATGGGTTTGGACTTCATAGGTTAGAGGCAGACTACTAAACTGTGTTGCCTTTGAATTGTTAAACGTTAATAATAGCATAGAAGTATAGGCTTGTGCCCGTAAGTGAAAGTATAATTGTTTAGGGGGAAAGAAAAAAAAAAGCTGCTAACTTCATTTAAAAAGAGGAAGTGGAACTATTAATAGAAGCGAAGCAAATTCATGTGCTGTAACCAATAACTACTATGGATGTCTTGTTATGTAATCTAATCCTTGTTATACATACGTCATACAAATGTAAAAAGTTATATGCCACTCACATCCTGAGGGGGCTCTTAAGAATGCAAACTGTAACAAACTGCGTAGCCCGCCATGCCCACAAGAAAATACATCTATGTTTGCCAAGTCCCCAATTCAATTGTAACCACATACAATGTTAGGTGGTCAACGCTGTGAACATAACATTTATGCATTAGACGTTAGAATTTCCCTAAATGTCCGAAAGAGGAAGAGAAGGTGGGCTGAAATGGCGTCTGTATCAGCACATGCCAAAGACACCAGCGTTCAATATAACAGTTTAGTAAATAGGAAGAATTGCAGAACATTACCAATCAGATGGAGATGCCTGGCATCTAAGACTGCATCTGCCCGGTCGCCGGAAGTCTGGGACAATAACTGTTGTAAAAGTAAAAATTAGCCACGTTCTCCCTTGTAATCCTGTCGCTGGGCTGTCACGGGAGCGAGAGATTCTGAAAAGAGGAAGTTACTAGCCCTGACAACGTCCCAGCACCAGTAAAGTACATTCGCAGACAATATAAAATAAATAAATAAACTACAGGGAGTAAGGTGTAAAGGAAGTAAGTTGCTGCAGAGAAGCCAAAGAATGGGAAACAAGCAGGTAACAATAAGGCCAGGTATCCACAGGAGGAACAGGGCAGATTGACCCGTAATTTGTAAAATGTAAATTGTGTGATGCATAAGACTTTATCTTTATTGGGTTGTGATGTGTATCCGAGGACTGCTAACATTGAATGAGAAAATGAGGAAGTAGGTATACAGCCACACTCAGAGGGGTAGAGCTAGATGATGCATCCCTTGTATAAGGGAGGGTGGTAAGAATCATAGCTAGCCAGGAAGAAAAAGTTTTGTTTTTTCCCCTCCTGTCTCAAACTCAGCTTTCCACGGTTCCTGACAAATTATGGGCCACCCACAAGACAGGCATAGGGAAATTGAATATACCCACCATGATAACATATACGAGACACAGATACACACCCCTGGGTCAAACAGTATCCCCCTAGTTAAAAAAAAAAAAAAGGGGTGAAGGGTCAGCCACGCATGTTAGGTGCTGTGTGCTGGTGCTTTGGAAAAACTGCCAACCGGCCACAATTTCACTGTTAATTTCTCTTGCAGAAGGCTGTAAGGCCTGGAGGCCTCCAAAGACTAACCAAGTTCTGCAGGCCATACCCGTGCATACACCCGTTGCCAAATTCCGCACCTTTCTGGGCCTTGTTTCATACTGCCACCCATACGACAGTATTGACACAAAAGCACGGAGGACAACCACAGCCATGAGGTTAGATCCAGTGACTTGAGGAGCTCCCTCATCTGTTTGTGCGGTGGCAGCAGTACAGGCAATGGCTGACAAATCTTCTAAGTTGGTATTGGACTACCCCCTAGTGGTCCACACCCCAAATGACATCCAGAACATACTCATGCAAGTGCAACCCAAGCACTTATCTCTAGCCTATTAGATCCGGCTACGATGTGCTCTTTCCATGCCTCCCCCAATATTTCTTCCCAATGTTGTAATACCTTGAACCCGGCTACTCTTCTTTTAATCAGGTATTCCTGCGGGGAGGGGAGGCATAGGTGATCTGAGTATGGCAGATCAGCTATTTTTTAAAATTGTTTAAAATTCTGTGCAACAAGATTCTGACATTATTGTAGTGATGTACACACTGTTAATGATGCATATTTTGAGTTTTCTTTTGTAGATGGTATCAGGGTGACGATTGATGATTCCGAACCAGATATGCAGAGGTCACACAACAAGATGTCCTAAACGCTGAAGCTCTGCCTCCGCATGTCTCAGGGCAAGAAGCGGAACCGGAGGCCCTCACTGAGGCGTGTGGAGTGGTAGAAGGTAAGTCGGCAACTCTTTACACTGACTCCTGGAATGCATTTGGCATAGCTCATGATATGGCCCAATATGGAAGGCCAGACAGCTTGTTATCTCAGTAGGACAGCCAATTAAGAATGGTGCAGCGGTGCAGAGTCTTATGGAAACCCTACTACTACTACCTGGCAATGGAGAATTCACACCGATTTCTACAATGGAGAAGCGAGAGATGACACCCTCGCCGACAACACAGCAAAGGCAGCGGCCCTCAAGCCGTGGAAGAAAGAAGAATAGATACAGACAGCATGAGTCAGTGATAAAAACTTTGGACTTTGATGAAAACTTTGGACTTTGATAAAACCTTGGACTTTGATATGTCAAGGACTTTACAGTTGCAAGTCAACGAGGAAAGAAAGCAGATGGGCTAAAAGACGGGAGCGACAGAACAGGACGGCGTATGGCGAACAATCAACAGAACTTGCCTACAGAGGTCCCTGTCCCCCATGATGGCCCAACTGGTACACAGAATCAAAAGCAGCGATGACGTCGACACTGAACAAGAATGGGTGACACCTAGGTTCTCTGTAGCTGCTGCATCATTTGTCCAGTTAGCATGATCTTTGCCATGTGCGAGTCCGGACAGAAGTAAGGTGGCCATATAACACTTGCCTTAACCACTCTACACATTTCAGGGATTGCCAATTTGACCACATTCAGCTCACACCTGTTGGGGAGTATGAATATGTGCTTGATGTTGCTCGAGTCTTTTTCAGGTTGGAGGCCCACCCTGATACTAAGGTAAATGAGCAGATAACCACACAGAAGCTCATGAATGAGGTAATCTGCAGACACAGGGTACCGGAAGTAAATGGGGTAAATGAAGGTACACACTTCACAGGTAAAATAATGTGACATCATGTCTAGAAAGTAATAACAGGGGAGTGTGTCTTAGTAAAGCCCTTATGCTCCTCCACATCCTGTCAGACAGCATTGAAGATAATGAGGTTACCCCCAATAGTTACTTTATCTTGATCCAACTCTGCTGTGTTCTGTAGTTATCCTGTCATGTTGGTCTACCCTTGTTTTCTGCATAGGTATGACGGCTCTTTCCAGTCTTGTTACTAGGTAGTGTAGGGTCAGGGTAGGCGGCCTGGACGTGTTCACCATCAGGACTATCTCCAGGAGGGACATTGGTGTGGGTGAAGATCAGGGAGTCCCAATCCGTGCGTACCTGTGCATACTACTAGTATTGTAACAGCACATTAGAGTGAGAAGAGAGGCTCCTGGTGATAGTTTTGACCTACACGTGTACGTTGACGTCATAAGACAGCCAAGGGGGGTAACCTGATGAGTTTTAAAAAAAACATTTCCTGATTATTATGGTAAATAAAATGTTGACTGGATTAATTATGTTTATTATAATTAGCAGTAGTTTATAAATTATACTAGAAACGCCTTATAGGGACTAGTCGACCAATAGGACCTACCTCGACTATGACTTTTCAAAATAGAATGGCACTAGGTACGATTTTAGCCAAAAAAGGGAGTGTCTGTTAGATGATAGGGTTGACTTGTACCTACATTCCAGACAACACGTGACCCGCGGGTAAAGACACAGTTGCCATTAAGAAGCTGACCGCACAAACTAAAAAGAGCTAACCTTAGTCTGTTTTCCTCAGTAAGGTACCTAACGGGAGAAGGAAAAAATATATATAAAATAAGTTTTGAAACATTGTGTATTTAGAACACTGTGATAGGTTTCCGCTAAGATTTTGCTTTATTTTATCTGCAGTGCACTCTGCTTATGTCCACGCAACATACCGGTGTTACAACACCCCTGGTCCTGTTACCTTGCCGCGTCTGGAAAAGGGAAGTGGGAATAATCACCTTGTAGCTCTTTCTTTCCAGATTGATATATATGATCATGCACTTACTAATGAGACAGGGGTTCAGTCATGTTGATCAGTCATTAGATAGTCCTGATTTTGCACTCTTGTTGATGAATCGAGGTAACGTCAAGAAGGCAAGCGTGATCTAGAAGAATATGGACCAGATCTTCTCTGCACAGTGTTTAAGAATGGCAAGATAACTGCATGTTACTTGTTTGATGATGTAAGAACCCCCACAAATGAGTTTGTCACTCTTGAAGAAGGCGGGGTTCTATACAAGTTATGCAGTGTTTACCTGAAATAGTGAAAGTCGCACCTCTCCTAACCTGATTATATTTGTCACCTTTATAGTCATCCTAATTTCTGTTTGTTGTTGCATACAGTGTATTCCGACCCTGATGACTGTCTGGTCCACCTGTCCCACTACGATGTCCAACAAAAAGCCCACTATCAGCGCAAACGTCGTCATCATGGATCCAGAATACGATGATGTCGAACCATCCTATACCCCCATGACAGCAATAGCTCCAGTGTACAACACAATGCGAGTCTAGGGTCAGCGGTGGGGGTGGGACGGAGCAGGGCGAGTTTAGTGAAACAGATAGTTTCAAGGGGGGTCTGTGGTGGAAGCCCAGTATATATCTATATGGATCGGTGGGCCTTGGCAGTAGACAGTTGTCAATTTAACATTCTGTATACATATTTGCTTTCTGTCTTGCTACAAATATAATGTTCTTACAGTTATGCAATAGGTACTTCCGCTCATATGAAAATATCTGTTTTATAACTCTGCTGACATGGGGAAGCCAACATGAAACCAATCTATCTATATATATATATATCTATTTTTCCAGCTGTTCGTGCCGTTAGGAGAAGTATAACTCAGACATAGATAACCGCAGTCTGAAACAGCTACCGCAATAATTACCCAAGCAATTTTACTGGAAACGTATGCAAATAACATGGGAGGTTTGTGCAATTTATAGTTCATGATGTAACATCCAATCATATCGAAGGAACCACACGTGGCTCCAAGACAACCCACTCATTTCATCCACCACCTGATGGCCAATCACAGATGACCGAAGGATGGAAGAATTGCAAGATGCTTATCCAATAATTAAACAATACGTTGTATCTATGTAATCTTTGACCTGCCCAGATGGGCGGATATGTTAAACTCTTTAAAAGAGGCTACACGCCCAACATTAAAGGAGAATTGAGGAAGCTATACATGCTGAACCTTGTGTCAGTGTGAAAACTTCTTATGCGCATTATCAATTCAGAGTTAACCCCTTAACGACCAGCCCATAGTGTTTTTACGTCCTCCCGAAGTGGGCTCTATTCTCTGAGGATGTAAAAACATGCTTCCTGCAGAGAATAATGCCCCTCAGGCTCTGGACGTGACAGCTCCATGCTGTCGGTGTCCGCAGGTAGCTGACAGCATGGAGCTGTCATCCCGGGCTGTTCGGACACCCCCGGGCATTGCGATCGGCGCTATGCAATGGATAGCGCCGATCGCAAAAAAAGTAAATAAAAGTACACAAAAGTTAAAGATTCAGCTGCTCTGATGGATCGGATCCATCGGAGCAGCTGAAATTACTCACCCAGGTCCGGCACGCTGCTCCCCGCTCTCCTGCCGCTCCGGGGCCCGAAGCCGAAGGCGGCATTACGTCAGCCGCATGCGCAGAAGGCCCGGCGGCGCGGGAGATTTAAAATCTCCTGGCTCCCGGCTCCTGTAGGTAGCCGGGAGGCAGGAGATGTCAGCGGGGACTGCGGTGAGCGGTCCCCGGTACCGCGATCGCCGTTATCCAATGGTTAGCGGCGATCGCGAAAAAGTTAAAAAAAAGTTTTAAAAAAGTCAGTTTCACCTCCCCTCATGGATCGGATCCATGAGGGGAGGTGAAAATACTCACCCCCAGTCCTCAGCGGTGTCCCGATGTCCCGGGACCCGAATCCCCGTCTGCGCATGCGCGCCCGATGATTGACATCGGGCGCGTGCACAGACGGGCTCGAGCCCCGGGGAATTTAAAATCCCTCTGCTCCTGGCTGCCATGTGTAGCTAGGAGCAGAGAGATTATACCGGGGACATGATCACTGTCATCCAATTGATGACAGTGATCATGTAAAGTGAAAAAAAAGTGTAAAAAAGTTTAAAAAGCGTACGTTTCATCTCCCCTCATGGATCATATCCGTGAGGGAGGATGAAAGTACGTACCTAAGGCCCCCAGATTTATCCGCGGACCTTACCACAGCTTCTGCACACGCGCCCGTCGCCAAAATGGCGGGCGCATGCGCAAAAGCTGTGGATTGCCAGGATAATTTAAATTCTCCCTGCTCCTGGCTACAAAACGTAGACAAGAGCATGGAGATTTAATGGGGGTCCGCGGTGAGCGGTTCCTGGTCACGTGTTCGCCATTATCCAATAATGCCGATCACGTAAAAGTAAAAAAAAAAATTTGAAGTTTCATCTCCCCCTCACCGATGCGATCGGTGAGAGGAGATGAAACTTTTTACCGGAGGCCTGCGTATTTGAATCCCGACGCGATCTTCCTCCGTGGACCTTCCAGGATTCTGCACATGCGATTGCCGGCAAAAAGCCGGACACATGTGCAGGAGTCGGGGAGCCCAGGAAACTTAAAATCTTCTTGCTCCCAGCGACCAACGGTCACAGAGAGCCCGGAGCAGTGACGGGTGGCCTCGTTGAGCGGTCCCCGGTCACGTGATTAAAAAGGTAGCGATCTACCTTAGGCCGGTCTCACATGACCGCATAGGAATTACGGATTCTGCATGCTTCTGATCCACGGTATTACGCAGATCAATCGCATTGGATTACACAATTCCGCTCACATTAGCGGGTCGGAATTGCGTAATCCACTCGCTGAAAAGAGAACCCAGCAGGTTCTATTTTACTGCGGATATCGGCAACATAGAGCCCATTGTGCTCCATGGTCGTGGATATACCCGCAGTCCATACGCAACTACATTGTATACGGGCTGCGGGTACCCGTGTCATCGCTAAGCGACGGTGCGGGAAATACAAAAAAAGGTGTACTGTGCATGACCGCCTGTGTGAGTAGGCAGTTATGCGCAGTACATTACGCAGCCGTACGCAGGGTCACAGCCGGGCTCACAGATGGGATCCGCTGTGGGCCTCCGCAAGCGGATTCCGCCTGCACCCGCGTGAGCCTGGCGTTATTCAGACAGCTACCTGTGATACGTATTTTACAAGAAGCCCCAGGAACGCTCGCCTTCCTGCAGTTCCAGGAGCAGCTTGTTGAGCGCCTTCTGTGTGAGACCGCCGCACCTCATCAAGCTTACGGAGACTCACGGAACGCCACTTTTTACACCCCATACCCGCCACTGAGGTCATGAAATACCCCCAAAAAACATGAGAGGAGGGGGGGGGGATACCCGGTTTTATTGCCCCATGGGCCCATTCCAACCAGCCTCCGTAATTACCCCTGTCTTCGGAAATACTACACAGTTCACATTTTTACTTTTATCTAAGATTTACAAACGCCAAAAAGGGCGCGGAGGGGGAGGGGGGGAATTTTTAGGGAGTCAATCTTTATTCTGTACAAATAAACAATGGGGCCTGGAATTTATTCAGTTGTGCCCTAAAATCCAACAGGTGTTCCGTCCTTTATAGGCCTTGCCATGCGTCCTGTAAGTAGATTAGGGCCACAATGGGTATGTTTCTGAACTCGGGACAAACGGGGGTATCCATTTTGGGGTGAACGTCTTCATTCCTATGTGCACTGTACAAAAAAACTGTTTTTAAATTGAAAAAATTGCCCAAAAAATTGAAAATCGTAACTTTTTCCTTCTGCTTTGCTTAGATTCATTCAAATACTGTGGGGTCAAAATACGCAGTACACCCCTAGATGAATTCGTTAAGGGGTCTAGTTTTCAAAATGGTGTCATTTGAGGGGGTTCTTTATAGTTTTGGCCGCTCAATGGCTCTATAAGTGGGCAATGGGGCCTGAAATTTATTCAGTGGTACCCTGAAATCCAACGGGTATTCCTTTCATTGTAGGCCTAGCCATGGGTCCTGTAAGTCTATTAGGGCCACAATGGGTATGTTTCTGAACACGGGACAAACAGGGGTATCCATTTTGGGGTGAAAGCCTTCATTTATATGTGTGCTGTACAAAAAAAACTGTTTTTAAATTGACACAATAGCCCAAAAAATGAAAATCCTATTTTTTTCCTTTTGCTTTGCTTGAATTTATTCAAAAACTGTGGGGTCAAAATATGCAGTACATCCCTAGATAAATTCGTTAAGGGGTCTAGTTTTCAAAATGGGGTCATTTGTGGAGGTTCTATATGGTTTTGGGCGCTCAAGAACTCTACAAGTGGGCAATGGGGCGTAAAAGGACTTCAAGCAAAATCTATGTTCTGAAAGCCACCGATTACTCCTTTTATTTTGGGCCCCGTTGTGCATGCGGACATAAGATTAGGGCCACAATGGGTATATTTCTGAAAACAGCACAAACAGGGGTATCCATTTTGGGGTGTAAGTCTTCCTTCATATGTGTGCTGTACAAAAAAAGCTGTTTTTAAAATGACAGAATTGCCAAAAAAACAAAAATCCAAATTTTTTCCTTTTGCTTTGCTTGAATTTATTCAAAAACTGTGTTGTCAAAATATGCAGTACACCCCTAGGTAAATTCGTTAAGGAGTCTAGTTTTCAAAATGGGGTCATTTGTGGGGGTTCTCTATGGTTTTAGGCGCTCAAGAACTCTACAAGTGGGCAATGGGGCCTAAAAGGACTTCAAGCAAAATTTGTGTTCCGAAAGCCACCGGTCGCTCCTTTCATTTTGGGCTCCGTTGTGTATCCAGACATAAGATTAGGGCCACAATGGGTATGTCTCTGAACACGGGACAAACAGGGGTATCCATTTTTGGGTGCAAGTCTTCCTTCATATGTGTGCTGTACAAAAAAAGCTGTTTTTAAAATGACAGAATTGCCAAAAAAACAAAAATCCAAATTTTTTCCTTTTGCTTTGCTTGAATTTATTCAAAAACTGTGGGGTCAAAATACGCAGTACACCCCTAGATAAATTCCTTAAGGGATCTAGTTTTCAAAATGGGGTCATTTGTGGGGGTTTTCTATGGTTTTGGGCGCTCAAGAACTCTACATGTGTGCTATGGGGCCTAAAAGGACTTCAAGCAAAATTTCTGTTTTGAAAGACACTGACTACTCCTTTCATTTTGGGCCCCGTTGTGGACTCAGATATAACAATAGGGCCACAATGGGTATATTTCTGAACACGGGAGAAATAGGGGTATCCATTTTGGGGTGTAAATCCTGATTTTCATGTAAACTATAGGAAAAAAATATGTCTTTAAAATGACAGATTTGCAAAAATATGAAATTTTACTTTTTCTCTAAAAATTCCTCTAAATTGAATTAAAGGGGTTGTCCCGAGGCAGCAAGTGGGTCTATACACTTCTGCATGGCCATAATAATGCACTTTGTAATGTACATTGTGCATTAATTATGAGCCATACAGAAGTTATAAAAAGTTTTTTACTTACCTGCTCCGTTGCTGGCGTCCTCGTCTCCATGGTGCCGACTAATTTTCGCCCTCCGATGGCCAAATTAGCCGCGCTTGCGCAGTCCGGGTCTTCTTCTTTTATGAATGGGATCGCTCGTGCAGGATGCCGGCTCCGTGTAGCTCCGCCCCGTCACGTGCCGATTCCAGCCAATCAGGAGGCTGGAATCGGCAATGGACCGCACAGAAGCCCTGCGGTCCATGAAGACAGAGGATCCCGGCGGCCATCTTCAGCAGGTGAGTATGAAGACGCCGGACCGCCGGGATTCAGGTAAGCGCTGTGCGGGTGGTTTTTTTAACCCCTGCATCGGGGTTGTCTCGCGCCGAACGGGGGGGGGGGGGGGGTTAAAAAAAAAAAAAACCCCGTTTCGGCGCGGGACAACCCCTTTAATTCCTGAAAAACAACTGTGGGGTCAAAATACTCATGACACCCCTCAGTGAATACATTAAGGGGTGTAGTTTTTAAAATGAGGTCATTTGGGGGGGTATCTATTATTCTGACACTCATGAGCCTTTCCAATATCGGCTTGGTATAGGAAAACAAAGTGTTAAATTTGTACGTCTCCTAAATAGTTAAAAAAAACGAAAGTTTTTCCAATGTGTGCCCAAAATAAAGTAAACGGGTGGAAATATAAATCTTAGCAAAAATTTCTATATTATGTTTGCACATATTTAAGATATTGCAGTTGGAAATGTGAAAAAAATGACGATTTTTTCAAAATTTTCCCAATTTTGGAGCTTTTAATAAATAAACACAATTTCTATCGGTCTATTTTTTCCGCCTAAATGAAGCACAACATGTGGCGAAAAACCAATGTCAGAATCACTTGGATATGCAAAACCTTTCTGGTGTTTTTCCATGTTAAAGTGACACATGTCAGATTTGCAAAATTTGGCCTGGTCATTAAGGCGCAAACAGGCTTGGTCACTAAGGGGTTAATATGGAAGGGTGTAAACATTCCAAATTGAGTAAGCCGTGGTTCCACAAAGGAATTCTACGACATTCTATGAATTCCTTTGTAGCTCAAGAATTTGGACTTTTACTTCATATTTTCAAACTTTATTTGGTGCTTTAGCGAGGAGGACTTTGTTGTTAGCTGCTTCCAGAGCTGGCTTGGATCTGCTTTGCCAACCCTGACTGATTTGAGATGGACTTTGTCGTCTGTGGTTCTGTAAGCCAATTTTGGACTATTTTTAACCCTTCTTCTGGCTTAGTGATTGCATGGTTTTCCCCAGCTTTAGAGATAATCAATTTGATCGTGAACCCCCACTTGTACAATATGTTGTTCTCGTGGACTTGAGGCAATTCAGCAAAGAGTTTCATGGTTTCATAAGGATACAGGAGGGCTTTTAATTTCCTGGCTGTATACATTTATCTGTCCTTTATATGGTAAAAGTGGACGCATACCATCATGTCTCTGGGCAGGTTTTCAGCAATCTTCTTTGGGAATGGAGCCTATACTCTCTATCCACAACACATTCTCCCTGCGAGGTTTCAGGGAGTAAAGTTTTAATTAGGTCTTGTAGTAATAATCTCCAACTGCTGCTACTTCCACCATCTCTGCTATTCCTTTTTTTTAAATTTTATTCCGGTGGTTGCGATCCTCTAAATCTGCCATTTAATTCTTTACTGCCTTGAGTTCCTCCACTAGCCTAGAGTGGTCATCTAACAGGTCATTATGTGAGTTGGTTATTTCACTCATTTTGTTTTCCAGAGAATTTACTCTTCCTCACATTTCTTCTATTGATGTGTTAATGGGTGCATGCATAGCTCTCAGTTCTTTTTGTAGGGATCCTTTTAATGCTAGGATCATCACTCTTATAAAACATTCTGATGCGGCCTTAGTTAAGCAGTTGATATACAATATTGGATCTCTATCTCTTTCTATCTTCCTTGCTCTTCCATCCTCCTCATTGTGGGGGCCATCTGAATAATTTTCTCTTCTGTGCAGTTCTCTATGGAGAGCTGTGTCCCCTCCTTCTTTTTATGCAGTGGACACCTTTTCATCTATCCGGGCCTGGGAGACTGTAGTATCATCTCTGCCTCTCCCCATGTTATTGCTCTCACTGTTGCTAGCTTCCTCTCTCCCTGTTTGTGGTGTTCTTGGTGTAATATCCTCAGAGGGGCTTTGTGTGTGAGTGGCTGCACCTCTATCTCTATCTTGCCTTTTATTCTCCCATCTTTTCTCTGTTCCTCCTCTCTCTGTATGTTATGCACACCTTCATGTGAGGGGCTTTGTGTTGCTGCTTTTTTATTTCCTCACTCTTCTCCCTCTTTGTGGCTGCCAGCTATTGCCCCTCCCCATTGCAGTGCTGCAGGCGCCATTTTCTTTATGGGGATCTGGGCCTGAGGCTCCCTGTCCCTCTTCTTTTCTTCACTTCCCCAGCTTCTTGCTTGTGCAGGAGGCGAGGGATTGGGGAAGCCCGCTTACCTTGCTCTTACCACAGGGAATTCCCCAAACCCGCCGCCTCTGCGATCTCCAGCTGCTCTGTGCTTAGGGCCGGAACCTGCATCTCTCCTCCTGCATCTTGCGCCAGGAAGAACTCAGTTAGTCTCTGCGGTCCCTTCTTCATCGCTCTCTTCCTTGGCACCTTCTCCTCTTCTCTCTGGTATGTCCAAATTCTTCTTTTCTCTTTGCTTGTTTGTTGCTTGCTGAGGTCTCTTTAAGCAGAGCCCTGTCCTCTGCTTTTGCTCCCATGGCCATCCATGACATGCCCCCCTATCGTTCACTTTTATTTTTTGACTGCAAGTTGATAACCCCTCTGGATGCAGTAGTTCTGTCAGGGAAAAAGAGATAGACTTTGCTTAGGGCACCTTTTCTAGCTCCCTCTCCATTTGGGGTGAGAAGAGTGGGTCGTAAATAAGGCTGCTCAGTTGTAGATACAGCTGCCAAACTGCTTAGATGCCCCAGTCCCTGAGATAGAATGACTGAATCCATATCCACTGCCCATGTGCCAGACTGTGGCTCGGGGCTTCCAGATTCCACAGTCCTGCCCCCGTCATCACTCATTGATGGCCATGGTATAACCTAGATATTTCCTGTATATAATTATATATGCACAGTTGGTATAAGTTATGCATTTCCCTGTATATAGTGGATCATGGGTCATGCTAGTATAACCCATGTATCTCCTGTATATGATGTCACCCTTTACATACAATTAAAAAAAACACATAAAAGATGCATAAAAATGCAAGTCGTATTTGAATACTGCAAGCAGTTTTTTTTACTTGTTTTTATAATTATGGTTCAAAAATGCAACAAAAACCATGAAAACAGCCTCGAGGGGTAGAAATAACTCTTCACGTTGCCCAGGAAATGAGTATGTAGGGAAAGCTTATGCCAAAGGATTAGATCATGTATTTAAATTTATTGTGCAGCGATATGCAACAGGTAGGTATGGGTACAGGAGGATAGGGGGCCTGAGCTGAAATTTGTCATCTGTCCCTCTCTGTATTTAGCTATGCCCCTGGTATGTATCATGAATATCTCGGTGCCCCTTGTCACTGCTGATCAGCTGCCTGCTTCTACTCAAGGACAGGCATCTAACGGCAGAAACAAGTTCTGAGTGTATTAATGGGGTCCAGACCCTCACCAAAGGAGTCGCACCCCAAAACGGTGGTACTCATGCCCAGTAGTAGTTCCAGCACTGTTAGATGGATCAATATGATAGATAGATAGATAGATAGATAGATAGATAGATAGATAGATAGATGGATGTAACATTAAATATGTTTTGAAATATTCCTACAGATGCTGAGAACTGTATTAAATGCCAAAGTGATGAATGGCCAAATGAGAAGAGAGACCGATGCCTGCCCAAAGTCCTGGAATTCATCTCTTACCAGAATGACACAATGGCTTCTGTATTTTCCAGTGTTTCTGTCTTCGGATGTCTTTTGACTGGCTTCATATTTGGAATATTTATCTTCTACCGGGACACTCCTATTGTTAAAGCTAATAACCGGAACCTGAGTTATCTCCTCCTGGTCTCCATCATCCTCAGCTTTCTCTCTGTCTTCTTGTTTCTTGGTTGCCCCAAGAACGTAACTTGTAGATTACGAGAAACCAGTTTTGGGATTTTTTTTTCAGTTGCCGTATCTTCACTTCTCGCCAAGACTGTTATGGTTTGTGTTGCTTTTAAGTCCACCAAGCCTGGAAGTCCCTGGAGAAAATGGTTGAATGTGAAGTTGCCCTATACCATAGTGCTGCTGTGTTCATCTATGCAAGTTGTCATCTGTATTATCTGGTTGTCTATTTCTCCCCCATTTCAGGACCTGGACACTCAGTCTTATCCTGGGAAAATCATCATTCAGTGTAATGAAGGCTCGGATATCTGCTTTTACTCCATGTTGGGTTATATGGGGCTCTTGGCAGCGGTGAGCTTTGTTCTGGCTTTCATGGTGAGGACATTACCGGACAGTTTTAATGAAGCCAAGTACATCACCTTCAGCATGCTGCTGTTCTGCAGTGTCTGGATCTCCATGATCCCGGCTTATCTGAGCACCAGAGGGAAATCTATGGTGGTGGTGGAGATATTTGCAGTAATGGTGTCCAATGCTGGACTTTTAGGTTGTGTGTTTCTCCCAAAATGTTTTATCATTTTGTTCAAATCTGAAAAGAATAGAAGAACTGATCTGCTGTGGAAAAGGCAGGAATGACTGCAAAATTGTACTCCCTGATAATAGATAGTAATACAGCATGTACATGTCTCTTCAAACTGCTCACTTCAGGAAAAGTAACAGGTGCCCACCCACTTATCATATCTTGTCAACCTTCCCCCTTCCCTGTAGTAGTGCAGGTGGCCCCACCCTTAAGTACAGCTCATTAACCCACCCCCATCTCTTGACTTATCAAGATTCTCCTGGCAGAGGAGTTAAGGCTCATTTAGACACAATGATTATCGCTCAAAATTCTCTCAAAGGACAGTTTGCCTGACAGTCTTGAGCATTCACTTTGCATAGGCTCTTAAGTAGCTAATTAGCTACTTAAGAGCTTATTAGTGTGTAAATGAAGGCTCCCTCTGTATACAGAAGACAGCTGGAGTGCTGTCTTCTGTATACAGCTGCTGTGTTCTCAGAGCGCTCAGCTGGTATACCGCTGAGCGCTCTGAGCGGGATTTGCAGAACACAGTTGGAGTGCTGTCTTCTGCATACTCCTGCTGTGTTCTTCAAGTGGAATACCAGCTGAAACAATAGTAACAGCGGTATACCGCTGAGAACTCGGCACGCGGTCTTGATAAGACTCATCGTTGTCTTTTAGCTAGCTGAAAGACAACAATTAGTGAATTGTTAATAAAAACTGCATGATTCCCGCATGTTTAGACACAACTAGAGATGAGTGAGCGTACTTGGTAAGGACAGATACTCGAGAGAGTATCGCCCTTACCGAGTACTTGCCTGCTCGCTCGCAAAGATTCTGGTGCCGGTGGGGAATAACAGGAGGGAGACCCCCCCCCCCCTGCTCCCTCCTGCTCACTCCAGCAACACAGCGCTCACCCCTGCCGGAACCGGAATCTTTGCGGGTGAGCAGTCAGGTACTCGGTAAGAACGATACTCGCTTGAGTATCTGTCCTTACTGAGTACGCTCGCTCATCTCTAGATGCAACGATTATCGCTCAAAAGATGGCTTTTGAGAAAATTTTGAGTGATATTCCTTGTGTCTAAATGGCACTTTATACATTTCCCACACTGGAGCCTTCTCTATTCTCTCCACCACCCTCAATTGTTATTATAGTACCTGCAGTATGAAAATTCACACAAAACACTATTAAAAACTTTTTAAAGTCTTTATTAAACAATCACAAGTATACAAAAGGCATATAAAGCCCATGAAACTACGCATGATAAGACATGTTTTCCTTTGAGCGATTTAGTGGCAATAATTTATAGGCAAATATCATGTAATATTCATATATTTTTTTGGCCTAACTGTGGCTTTGAGTTGTATTATGTGCCAAGTACAGCATCTTACATCTGGGAATAACAGCGTCCTTGTAAATAAATCTGCTTTAATCATTCCACATTGTAATATTTCTGCTCTGCAGGCAGTCTGTTTTTTGAAACCGTGTGGTAAGTTGATAAACTGTAAAGCAAAACTGATTTCATCCCCATAATGTGTTATCCATATCCTTGGATGCTGTCATCCCTTTTCACCCTTTCTAGATTACTGCTGGTTAAGCTTGATATTGCATAGAGGACTCTGTGTGATGCCGTCTGGTATACAAATGTGGACGTGCCCTGCCCACGAGTGGAAAAAGAGGTCCAATGCACACAAGTACCTCTGAGAGCTGTTTTATGAACTAAAGGTAAAACTTTTAAAGCCTAAATTGGCAAGACTGTTTATCTAATTGTGCCAGAACTATAATCATTAACATATCTGCCTAAGATAATAATCTTTATTTATATAACGCCAACATATTTCGCAGCGCTTACAAAACAGAGGGATCAGAAACAAAACCACGGTTACATTTAGTAATCAATTGATGGAAACAATAGGAGTGAGGGTTTTGCTCTAATGAGCTTACATACTACAAATAATGTGGTGATACAGAAAGTAAAGAGGCTGGAAATGTGCAAGATATGGTGAGGTTGAGAGTGTGGGATGCTGTACACACAGACAATGGTCAAATTGAGCCGCATAGTGGCCGAATCAGTATGACTGCAGGGGGCAGTTGATTGGGGCTGGCAGGGATTGCAATCAGTAGGACAGAGAGCATGTTATGTGGCATCCAGAGGGTTTTAGTTTAGGAGATATGGTATGCCTTCCTGAAGAGGTACATTTTAAGATCATGCCTTAAAGGGGTTGTCCTGCGGCAGCAAGTGGGTCTATACACTTCTGTATGGCCATAATAATGCACTTTGTAATGTACATTGTGCATTAATTATGAGCCATACAGAAGTTATAAAAAGTTTTTCACTTACCTGCTCCGTTGCTGGCGTCCTCGTCTCCATGATTGCCGTCTAATTTTCGCCTTCTAAAATGGTCGAATGGCCAAATTAGACGCGCTTGCGCAGTCCGGGTCTTCTTATCTTCTCAATGGGGCTCCGTGTAGCTCCGTGTAGCTCCGCCCCGTCACGTGCCGATTCCAGCCAATCAGGAGGCTGGAATCGGCAATGGACCGCACAGAAGAGCTGCGGTCCACGGAGGGAGCAGACCCCGGCGGCCATCTTCAACCGGTAAGTATAGAAGTTACCGGAGCGCGGGGATTCAGATAAGCGCTGTGCTGTTCTTTTTTTCAGTCCCTGCATCGGGGTTGTCTCGCGCCGAACGGGGGGGGGGGGGGGGGGGGGGTTTGAAAAAAAAAAAACCCCGTTTCGGCGCGGGACAACCCCTTTAAGTTTTGTGTGTCAAGGATTGCCCGGATAGATTGGGGCAGTGCGCTCCAGAGGACTGGTGCTGCTCTGGAGAAGTCTTGGAGTGGGATTGAGAGGTTTAAGTTAGAGGGGTGCTTAATCTGATTTTGTTAGATAGCAGAGGGTGCAAGCTGGGTGCTGGATTGAGATGAGTGAAGCAATATAGGACAAAGTATGATTGTTTTCAGTGAGAGAAACCAAGTATTCTTCTAGATATGATACCTTATATTGGATAACAAAAATACATGATTTGTATTTTTATTAGTCATTGAAAGTTATATCTATAAGATTTCTTGGTTTCTCTCACTAATGGCAGTCATGCTTTGCTCTACTGGGTAACACTGTACCAACCCCCCCTTTTCTGTTTTGCAATATAGGGCGGCACAGTGCTGTGGAGAGTTTTGTAGATGAGTGTTGTGAGATTGAATTGCATTCTGTATTTGAAGGGCAGCCAGTGCAGTGACTGGCACAGGGCAGAGGCATCCGTGTAGCCGCTGAACAGGAAAATGAACCTGCTGCCACATTCAGGATGGATTAGAGAGGGAAAAGTCTGGCACGAGGGAGGCCAATCAGCAGTGAGTTGCAATAATTGAGACGAGAGTGGATGAGGGCATCAGTGAGTATTTTTATCGTGCTCACAGTGAGAAAAGGGCAGATTCTTGCAATGTCCTTGAGGTGCAGGTGACCTGTTCTGGCAAGAGATTGGTTGTAGGAAATAAAGGAGAGATCAGAGTTGAACATAACCCCAAAACAGCAGGCATGCTGTCTGGGAGTTTTGATGGCGTCACACACTGAGATAAAGATGTCAAGATTAGGTCAGTTAGCAGAGGGTGGAAACATTAGTAGGTCAGTTTTTAAGTAGAGAGAGGATATAGTGTTAGAGACAGTGGGCAGACAGTCAGTAGCATTCTGAAGGAATGATGCTATGATGTCATGGGAAGAGGTGTATACCTGGGTGTGGTCAGCATAGAGATGGTACTGATAGCCAAATCTCCTGACGGTTTGTTCAATTTTGGTTGTATAGATGGAGAAGAGGAGGGGGCCAAGGACCAAGTCCTGGGGGACCCCAACAGCAAGGGGAAAAGGACGGGAGAAGAGCCTGCAAAGGATATGCTAAATGAGTGGTCAGAAAGGTAAGAGGAGAACCAAGAAAGAGCAGTGTCCTTTAGACCAATGGAGTGAAGCATTTTGAGGAGGAGTTTGTGGTGAACAGTGTCAAATGCTGTAGAGAGGTCAAGGAGGATCAGTAGAAAGTAGTCACCCCTTGATTTAGCCATTAGGAGGTCATTTGACACTTTTGTTAGGGTAGTTTCTGTCAAGTGTATAGGGAGGAAACTTGACTATGATGGGCAAGCAGAGAGTTTTTTTTTTAGGGATAGCTTATAATATGGGAGTAAACTAGGTGTTCGAATAGTTTGGAGATGAAGGGGAAATTTGAGAAAGGTCGGTAGTTGCAGCATCGGTCAAGTTAAGAGTCAGTTTCTTTAGCAGTGGGGATGATAGTATGTTTGATTGAGGAGGGGAAAATGCCAGAGGTCAGAGAGAGGTTGAATATAGTGGTGAGGTGGAATAGATGCTACTGCATGCCGAGCTTTGCGGCAAACCAACAATTACTCACTGCTCACACTATTAGGTGCTTGATGTTTTTGATAAAGAGTGTATATAAACAGTAAAGTATAAGGAAAAGTTGTTCCAATTATATAGACAAGTCAGTGTTCCCCGCCTCTGGAGAAAAAAGTTCAGTCTGAAGAAATAAGCATTAGAGATGAGCGAACGTACTCGTCCGAGCTTGATATTCGTGCGAATATTAGGGTGTTCGGGATGCTCGTTACTCGTAACGAGTACCACGCGGTGTTCCAGTTACTTTCAGTTTCCTCTCTGAGACGTTAGCGCGCTTTTCTGGCCAATTGAAAGACAGGGAAGGCATTACAACTTCCCCCTGTGACGTTCAAGCCCTATACCACCCCCCTGCTGTGAGTGGCTGGGGCGATCAGATGTCACCCGAGTATAAAAATCGGCCCCTCCCGCGGCTCGCCTCTGATGTCTTGTGAGTTAGCTGAGGGACAGTGGTATCGTGCTGGAGCAGCTGTAGGGAGAGCGTTAGGAGTGAGTGTAGGCTTCAAGAACCCCAACGGTCCTTCTCAGGGCCACATCTAATAGTGTGCAGTACTGTGTTAGCACTGTATATATATATATTTTTTTTTTTTCAAAATTGGATCTGCAGAGCATTGCGCCCTGCAATAGGGACAGAAGTGGTGGTTAGGCAGGGAGAGTGTTAGCAGTGAGTGTAGGCTTCAAGAACCCCAACGGTCCTTTCTAGGGCCACATCTATCCGTGTGCAGTACTGTCCAGGCTGCTGTTAGCAGTGTTGCATTTTTATTTTTTTTTCTCAAAAGCGGCTGTGCAGACCATTGCACCCGGCATTAATACTACAGGGATAGAATTGTGTAGGCAGGGCCAGAAGACATACATTATTCATTGAATACACGCAGTGTGGCTTGTCCTTTGAAAAACAAGGGAAAAATTCTATTTCGCCTGCCTCTGACAGTCCTCAGGGCTCTGGGTACGTGTGTGCTGCGTGCAGAACGTAAAACAAAATCAGACGCAGCCAGCTACGTTTTACTGCAGGCTTGCGCCAATTTTTTTCCTGCATGGGAAATCCCTGATCTGCTGGAGCCAATAACTTTGCATCACTGCAGTGCTGTGACACATTTGCAGGGCCACAACACAGTTATTAAACTTAGTAGTATTCATTGAATACACGCAGTGTGGCTTGTCCTTTGAAAAACAAGGGAAAAAATGCTATTTTGGCTGCAGGCTTGCGCCAATTTCTTTCCTGCATGGGAAATCCCTGATCTGCTGGAGCGAATAACTTTGCATCACTGCAGTTCTCTGACACATTTGCAGGGCCACAACACAGTTATTAAACTTAGTAGTATTCATTGAATACACGCAGTGTGGCTTGTCCTTTGAAAAACAAGGGAAAAAATTCTATTTTGGCTGCAGGCTTGCGCCAATTTCTTTCCTGCATGGGAAATCCCTGATCTGCTGGAGCCAATAACTTTGCATCACTGCAGTGCTGTGACACATTTGCAGGGCCACAACACAGTTATTAAACTTAGTAGTATTCATTGAATACACGCAGTGTGGCTTGTCCTTTGAAAAACAAGGGAAATAATTCTATTTTGGCTGCAGGCTTGCGCCAATTTTTTTCCTGCATGGGAAATCCCTGATCTGCTGGAGCCAATAACTTTGCATCACTGCAGTGCTGTGACACATTTGCAGGGCCACAACACAGTTATTAAACTTAGTAGTATTCATTGAATACACGCAGTGTGGCTTGTCCTTTGAAAAACAAGGGAAAAATTCTATTTTGGCTGCAGGCTTGCGCCAATTTCTTTCCTGCATGGGAAATCCCTGATCTGCTGGAGCCAATAACTTTGCATCACTGCAGTGCTGTGACACATTTGCAGGGCCACAACACAGTTATTAAACTTAGTAGTATTCATTGAATACACGCAGTGTGGCTTGTCCTTTGAAAAACAAGGCAAAAATTCTATTTTGGCTGCAGGCTTGCGCCAATTTCTTTCCTGCATGGGAAATCCCTGATCTGCTGGAGCCAATAACTTTGCATCACTGCAGTGCTGTGACACATTTGCAGGGCCACAACACAGTTATTAAACTTAGTAGTATTCATTGAATACACGCAGTGTGGCTTGTCCTTTGAAAAACAAGGGAAAAATTCTATTTTGGCTGCAGGCTTGCGCCACTTTCTTTCCTGCCTGGGAAATCAAATCACTGGTAATACACCATGCTGAGGGGTAGGGGTAGGCCTATAGGACATGGACGCGGGCGAGGACGCGGAGGCCCAAGTCAGGGTGTGGGCACAGGCCGAGCCAGTGCGGTGGCCAGGGGTAGAGGCAGGGCCAGACCGAATAATCCACCAACTGTTTCCCAAAGCACCCCCTCGCGCCATGCCACCCTGCACAGGTCAAGGTGCTCTACGGTGTGGCAGTTTTTCACAGAGACGCCTGACGACCGACGAACAGTGGTGTGCAACCTTTGTCGCGCCAAGATAAGCTGGGGAGGCACCACCAACAGCATGCGCAGGCATATGATGGCCAAGCACCCCACAAGGTGGGACGATGCCCGTTCACCGCCTCCGGTTTGCACCACTGCCTCTCCCCCTGTGCCCCAACCTGCCACTGAGATCCAACCCCCCTCTGAGGACACAGGCACTACCGTCTCCTGGCCTGCACCCACACCCTCACCTCCGCTGTCCTCGGCCCCATCCAGCAATGTCTCTCAGCGTAGCGTCCAGACGTCGCTAGCACCACAGTTTGAGCGCAAGCGCAAGTACGACGCCACGCACCCGCACACTCAAGCGTTAAACGTGCACATTGCAAAATTGATCAGCCTAGAGATGCTGCCGTATAGGCTTGTGGAAACGGAGGCTTTCAAAAGCATGATGGCGGCGGCGGCCCCGCGCTACTCAGTTCCCAGTCGCCACTACTTTTCCCGATGTGCCGTCCCAGGCCTGCACGACCACGTCTCCCGCAACATTGTACGCGCCCTCACCAACGCGGTTACTGCCAAGGTCCACTTAACAGACACGTGGACAAGCACAGGCGGGCAGGGCCACTATATCTCCCTGACGGCACATTGGGTGAATTTAGTGGAGGCTGGGACAGAGTCAGAGCCTGGGACCGCTCACGTCCTACCCACCCCCAGAATTGCAGGCCACAGCTCGGTGGTGGTATCTGCGGCGGTGTATGCTTCCTCCACTAAAGCACCTTCCTCCTCCTCCTCCTCCTCCAACGCAACCTCTGTCTCGCAATCAAGATGTGTCAGCAGCACGTCGCCAGCAGTCGGTGTCACGCGGTGTGGCAGCACAGCGGTGGGCAAGCGTCAGCAAGCCGTGCTGAAACTACTCAGCTTAGGAGAGAAGAGGCACACGGCCCACGAACTGCTGCAGGGTCTGACAGAGCAGACCGACCGCTGGCTTGCGCCGCTGAGCCTCCAACCGGGCATGGTCGTGTGTGACAACGGCCGTAAGCTGGTGGCGGCTCTGCAGCTCGGCAGCCTCACGCACGTGCCATGCCTGGCCCATGTCTTTAATTTGGTGGTTCAGCGCTTTCTGAAAAGCTACCCCCACTTGTCATACCTGCTCGGAAAGGTGTGCCAGCTCTGCGCACATTTCCGCAAATCCCACACGCACGCTGCCACCCTGCGGACACTGCAACATCGGTTTAATCTGCCAGTGCACCGTCTGCTGTGCGACGTGCCCACACAGTGGAACTCTACGCTCCACATGTTGGCCAGACTCTATGAACAGCGTAGAGCTATAGTGGAATACCAACTCCAACTTGCGCGGCGCAGTGTGAGTCAGCCTCCTCAATGATTTACAGAAGAGTGGCCCTGGTTGGCAGCCATCTGCCAGGTCCTTGGAAAATTTGAGGAGTCTACCCAGGTGGTGAGCGGCGATACTGCAATCATTAGCGTCACCATTCCTCTGCTATGCATCTTGAGAAGTTCCCTGCAAAGCATAAAGGCAGACGCTTTGCACTCGGAAACAGAGCCGGGGGAAGACAGTATGTCGCTGGATAGTCAGAGCACCCTCCTGTCTATATCTCAGCGCGTTCAGGAGGAGGAGGAGGAGCATGAGGAGGATGAGGAGGAGGGGGAAGAGACAGCTTGGCCCACCGCTGACGGTACCCATGCTGCTTGCCTGTCATCCTTTCAGCGTGTATGGCCTGAGGAGGAGGAAGAGGTGGAGGAGGAGGATCCTGAAAGTGATCTTCCTAGTGAAGACAGCCATGTGTTGCGTACAGGTACCCTGGCACACATGGCTGACTTCATGTTAGGATGCCTTTCTCGTGACACTCGCGTTACACGCATTCTGGCCACTACGGATTACTGGGTGTACACACTGCTCGACCCACGGTATAAGGAGAGCCTTTGCACTCTCATTCCCGAAGAGGAAAGGGGTTCGAGAATGATGCTATACCACAGGGCGCTGGTGGACAAACTGATGGTAAACTTCCCATCCGACAGCGCTAGTGGCAGAAGGCGCAGTTCCGAGGGCCAGGTAGCAGGGGAGGCGCAGAGATCAGGCAGCATGTACAGCGCAGGCAGGGGAACATTCTCCAAGGCCTTTGCCAGCTTTATGGCTCCCCAGCAAGACTGTGTCACCGCTCCCCAGTCAAGGCTAAGTCTGCGGGAGCACTGCAAAAGGATGGTGAGGGAGTACATAGCCGATCGCACCACCGTCCTCCGTGACGCCTCTGCCACCTACAACTACTGGGTGTCGAAGCTGAACACGTGGCCTGAACTCGCGCTGTATGCCCTGGAGGTGCTTGCTTGTCCTGCGGCTAGCGTCTTGTCAGAGAGTGTGTTTAGTGTGGCTGGGGGGATCATCACGGATAAGCGTACCCACCTGTCAACCGACAGTGCCGACAGGCTTACACTCATCAAGATGAACAAAGCCTGGATTTCCCCAGACTTCTCTTCTGCACCAGCGGACAGCAGCGATACCTAAGCAATACGTATTACGCACCCGCGGATGGAAGCATCGTTCTCTCTCACCATCCAAAATGGGGACATTTCTGCTTCATCAATCTGTGTATAATATTCCTCCTCCTCCTCCTCCTGAAACCTGACGTAATCACGCCGAACGGGCAATTTTTCTTAGGGCCACAAGGCTCACTCATATAATTTTTCTAAACAATTTTTATACGTTTCAATGCTCTTAAAAGCGTTGAAACTTTAACTTGAACCAATTTCTCGTTAAACTGGGCTGCCTCCAGGCCTAGTTACCACTTAAGCCACATTAACCAAAGCGATTAATGGGTTTCACCTGCCCTCTTGGTTGGCCATGGCCAATTTTTTGGATGTACATTAGTACTGTTGACACAGCAATTTTTGTGGCCCCTCGCCTACAGTGTAATCATAGCAATTTCTATGTTCTTCGCCTGCACTCATGGTACAGAAAGGTGTGTGGGGTTGGCCTACAGTTTAGCTACATAAATGTAACTTGTGCCTTGTCTATACTGCAGCTACTGAAATGGAACGAAGACTGCGCTCCCACTCTACTGCTGCTTCGGAATTGTTACTGGGGCCTGTCTTGAGTGCTACTATTACTGAAATGGAACGCATACTGTGCTCCCCCTATAATGCTGCTAGTGATATGTTAGTGGGGCCTGTCCTAATGCTACGGCTGAAATGTTACTAATTATGGCCTCTGCCTATACCGCTGCTAATGGTATGTCTCTGGGGTGTGGAAACAGAGGCTTCCCAAAGACATGATGGCGGCGAGGCTATTTCCCACCAACGCTGTTACTGTTAAGGTGCATATAACCACGGACACGTGGAGAGGACACGTAGTGCCTCCAAAACATCCCCCGCCACGGCCCACTTAATCCTGGCCACATTCAGAAAACCAACAAAATAAAACCGCGCTACTAGGTCCGCAGTCACCACCACATTACCACCAACGCGGTTACTGTTAAGGTACATATTACCAGTCTGACTGGGGCATGCAGTGTTGGCCGGAGCCCACCTGCATTAAGCACGACATTACTACCTCAGCTGTGTTGGGCAATGCAATGGGATATTTCTATGTACCGCCGGTGGCTTCCTGGCACCCACCCATGCTGTGGGTCCACAGGGAATTATAAATGCATCTGTTTCCACTTGTAAAGAACCCCAGTCAGACTGGGGCATGCAGTGTGGGCCGAAGCCCACCTGCATTAAGCACGACATTACTACCTCAGCTGTGTTGGGCAATGCAATGGGATATTTCTATGTACCGCCGGTGGCTTCCTGGCACCCACCCATGCTGTGGGTCCACAGGGAATTATAAATGCATCTGTTTCCACTTGTAAAGAACCCCAGTCTGACTGGGGCATGCAGTGTGGGCCGAAGCCCACCTGCATTAAGCACGACATTACTACCTCAGCTGTGTTGGGCAATGCAATGGGATATTTCTATGTACCGCCGATGGCTTCCTGGCACCCACCCATGCTGTGGGTCCACAGGGAATTATAAATGCATCTGTTTCCACTTGTAAAGAACCCCAGTCAGACTGGGGCATGCAGTGTGGGCCGAAGCCCACCTGCATTAAGCACGACATTACTACCTCAGCTGTGTTGGGCAATGCAATGGGATATTTTTGTGTATCGTCGGTGGGTTCCAGGGAGCTACCCATGCTGTAGGTGCACACGGAGTTTAACCTACATGTGTCCACTTGTAAAGAACCCCAGTCTGACTGGGGCATGCAGTGTGGGCCGAAGCCCACCTGCATTAAGCACGACATTACTACCTCAGCTGTGTTGGGCAATGCAATGGGATATTTCTATGTACCGCCGGTGGCTTCCTGGCACCCACCCATGCTGTGGGTCCACAGGGAATTATAAATGCATCTGTTTCCACTTGTAAAGAACCCCAGTCAGACTGGGGCATGCAGTGTGGGCCGAAGCCCACCTGCATTAAGCACGACATTACTACCTCAGCTGTGTTGGGCAATGCAATGGGATATTTCTATGTACCGCCGGTGGCTTCCTGGCACCCACCCATGCTGTGGGTCCACAGGGAATTATAAATGCATCTGTTTCCACTTGTAAAGAACCCCAGTCAGACTGGGGCATGCAGTGTGGGCCGAATCCCACCTGCATTAAGCACGACATTACTACCTCAGCTGTGTTGGGCAATGCAATGGGATATTTTTGTGTATCGTCGGTGGGTTCCAGGGAGCTACCCATGCTGTAGGTGCACACGGAGTTTAACCTACATGTGTCCACTTGTAAAGAACCCCAGTCTGACTGGGGCATGCAGTGTGGGCCGAAGCCCACCTGCATTAAGCACGACATTACTACCTCAGCTGTGTTGGGCAATGCAATGGGATATTTCTATGTACCGCCGGTGGCTTCCTGGCACCCACCCATGCTGTGGGTCCACAGGGAATTATAAATGCATCTGTTTCCACTTGTAAAGAACCCCAGTCAGACTGGGGCATGCAGTGTGGGCCGAAGCCCACCTGCATTAAGCACGACATTACTACCTCAGCTGTGTTGGGCAATGCAATGGGATATTTTTGTGTATCGCCGGTGGGTTCCAGGGAGCCACCCATGCTGTAGGTGCACACGGAGTTTAACCTACATGTTTCCACTTGTAAAGAACCCCAGTCTGACTGGGGCATGCAGTGTGGGCCGAAGCCCACCTGCATTAAGCACGACATTACTACCTCAGCTGTGTTGGGCAATGCAATGGGATATTTTTGTGTACCGCCGGTGGGTTCCAGGGAGCCACCCATGCTGTCGGTCGACAGGGACTTCACAATAGGGAGTTGTACCTGCCTGTGTCTATGAATTAAAAAGCCCGGTCTGACTGGGGCATGCAGAGACACCTTGACAGAATGAATAGTGTGTGGCACATGGGTTCCCCATTGCTATGCCCACGTGTGCAGCTCCTGATGGCGGTGGCACAGGATTCTATTTCTCATTGCTTCTGTACAGCATTGTGGGCTATCGCCCCGCCCCTTTTAAAGACAGTTGCTGCCTAGCCGTGCCAACCCTCTGCAGTGTGTGCCTGCGGTTCCTCCTCATGGCAGACGCACTTCTAAATAGACATGAGGGTGGTGTGGCATGAGGGCAGCTGAAGGCTGCGCAGGGACACTTTGGTGTGCGCTGTGGGGGGGAGGGGGGGCGGTTGGGCAGCATGTAACCCAGGAGAAGTGGCAGCAGAGTGTCATGCAGGCAGTGATTGTGCTTTGTTGAAGGTAGTGTGGTGCTTAGCTAAGGTATGCATTGCTAATGAGGGCTTTTCAGAAGTAAAAGTTGTTGGGAGGGGGGGAATTGGCAGCATGTAACCCAGGAGAAGTGGCAGCGGAGTGTCATCCAGGCAGTGATTGTGCTTTATTGGAGGTAGTGTGGTGCTTAGCTAAGGTATCCATTGCTAATGAGGGCTTTTCAGAAGTAAAAGTTGTTGGGAGGGGGGGGGGCACTCTTGCCGCTATTGTGGCTTAATAGTGGGACCTGGGAACTTGAGATGCAGCCCAACATGTAGCCCCTCGCCTGCCCTATCCGTTGCTGTGTCGTTCCCATCACTTTCTTGAATTGCCCAGATTTTCACACAAGGAAACCTTAGCGAGCATCGGCGAAATACAAAAATGCTCGGGTCGCCCATTGACTTCAATGGGGTTCGTTACTCGAAACGAACCCTCGAGCATCGCGAAAAGTTCGTCCTGAGTAACGAGCACCCGAGCATTTTGGTGCTCGCTCATCTCTAATAAGCATTGCATTACATCATGTAGTGTAATACCTGCATGATCTATGCGGCGAAATAAATTTTGTTAGATGTTCGCATTATGCACCCATCAGAAAATCAAATGACGATCTACCTGTGTAACCAAGCAATTGTTCATCTATAGTTGGCTGCCTGCTTAATTTGAAAGGAGGAGGACACGCCAAAATGATCCCTGACCCGCTCCACCTGCATGCACCGAGGAATGATCACTCCTGTGTAAAAGCAGAAGAGCGATCGTCACTGAAACAATTGTAAATGGGTGCTTAGGCTTAGTGTGAAATCTACAGAATATTAGGATTCTTCACAATATACTGCAAATTGTGTCATAAAAACAAAATCACCAAATGGTGGTGGTGAGGCTTGTAGTGGTGGCTCCCCGGCTGATCTTGGTGCAGCACAGTTTGCACACCACTGTTTGTCGGTCGTCCATGCTCTCACTAAAAAGCCTCCACACCTTTGAACACCTAGCCATCTGCACAGAGGCTTGCCGTCAGGGGGTGCTGTGGGAAACAGATTGGGGATTGTTTGCTCTGGCCCTGCCTCTCCCCCTGGCCACCCCACTGCCTCTTCCAACCTGGCCTGCTGCTGCACTTGCCTTCCCCTCTGAAGCCCTGTCTTCAGTAAGCTTAGCAAGCCAGGTGGGGTCAGTCACCTCATCATCCAGACGCTCTTCCTCCGAATCCTCTGTGCGCTCCTCCCTCGTACTTAGTGTCCTTGCTACTACCTCAACAACAGACAACTGTGTCTCATAATCCTCATCGGCAAAAAGCTCTTGAGACAGTTGCCGAATGTCCCCAGCCTCATCACCGGGACTATGGGAACTTTCCAAATGTTGGGCATTGGTCACGACAAATTCCGCATGTGAGAGAGGAACCATTTTTTCCCACTCAGGGCAGGAACCTGAGAACAGTTCCTGGGAGTCTGCCTCCTCAGAATCTGACATTTTCCTGGAGTGACGAGGCTGGGAGAAAGGAGGAGCAGCCAGAGGATTCAGAGGTGCAGTCTCTAGGTCGGGAGTAGTGGACTGCGTAGAAGACTGGGGGGTCGATTCACTGCTGGACGCATTTCCTGCCATTCACGACGGGACCTGCTTGCACTGCTCTGCTTGTAATAAAGGTCTACCATGCGGACTCGCAAATTGTGATATGAATCTGGGGACCCAATGGACTTGGCGCTGGCTGTGATTCACCCCTGACTAGGAGCTCGGCCTGTGCCAACACCCTCACTTGGATGTACGCGTTCACTTCCTCGACCCTTACCCCTACTCCTCATCATGAAAGAAAAAAGGGGGCTCGACGCTCCACGAAACGGGTCCAGATAAGTTACAATGGAGATCTAATTAAAGAGCTTTTAATGAAAATAACAATATATGCAACGCGTCTTGTCGCGGTAAACGCAACTTTTTTAAGCATGTTTTGTGGAGCGCCGAGCCCCCTTTTTTCTTTCTTTTTGTGCACTGTCTACTATTTCCTAGTAGTCGAGCCCTATTATTAGGGATACGATGGGCTGTGGCTAGCTCCTCCCTGCTTCAACAGTGATCAGTCGAACGAGGACGTGGATTTCTATTTGGATTCATTATACGTATACCAGGATCTGGAGGTGTTGTGTGGGGGGCCCATTTTTGGGGGCTTTCCCACCTACACCGGGTAAGTTCCATTTGTATTTACACCCTATTGAGCCATTGTCCAGTGAGCGGAGCGCTGTCCTTATATCTATTTTCTTGTTGTTCCTACTCCTCATCATGTCGGATTAAGGATAGAGAAGGGCTCAAATAAATTACCCCACGGTACAGTGCTCAGAACTTGGGACTAATTCACCGCACACAGAGACTTGTAGATACCGGAGGTTCTATGCTGTGACCGGAAAAAAATAGACGGCTGTCTTGTGCTGATACCGAGGGGTCATTTACCGCTTACAGAGACTTGCAGAGAAGAGAGGCTGCATGGAGTGGGAGAAAAGTAGAAAGCCAGTGGATAGTGCAGATAACTGTGGCAACCTGCACAGTGGCAGAAAACCTTAAAGCCAGTGGATTGTGCGATTAACTGTGGCTGCTTCACCCAACACAGAGAATGGTATCTGTGAAATGTTGTTCTGAAGTGGCACAGGAAATGTTTGCGTACTATTTAGCAATGAGAGTGAGACCTCTGGCTAATGCACTGCAGAGATAGAGCGGTATAGCTGAAATAATCAGCAGTGGCACAGGAAATATTTGCGTACTATTTAGCGAGTAGACCTCTGCCTAAGGCACTGCAGACATAGAACTGTATAGCTGAAATTATCTGCAGTGGCACAGGAAATATTTGCATACTATTTAGCGATGAGAGCTAGACCTCTGGCTAATCCACTGCAGACATAGAAATAAATAGCTGAAATAATCAGGAGTGGCCCAGGAAATATTTGCGTACTATTGAGACCTCTGCCTAATGCACTGCACACACAAAACAGTATAGCTGCAATAACCTGCACAGGCCTAGATGCATAAAAAAATGGTGCACTACTGCTCCCAGACAGCCACAACAGTAATGCACACTATGAGGAGAAGTCCTAAGAAGGACTGTTGGGGTTCTTTTTTCTTTTTAAATCAAGTTTTTATTAGATTTTTCAATATAGTTTCCATGTTACATAGATTGACAGAGACTAACAGTTTTCCAACATATAACTATGGAGGCAGATCAAGTCTCACATTATAGGATCTATATTGTTTCCATTATCTAAGGATACTCATATAGATGCCTAAAGAAAGAAACAGTCTCCGTGCTACTATTCCAGCATAGAACACGTAGTATGGAGGAAAATTTCCTCAGAGGGAGAGAGAGTAAGTGAAAACAAGCTGAAAGGCATGACTAGGGGAAAGGAGGAAAGCGAGGGGAGTAGGGGGGTGGGGAGTCATGAGACGATGATCCTATGGAGTCACTCTCGCCCTTACCTTGGCAACAGAAGTTCCATTCACATAGACGGGTTCAACATCCGGGTTCAACGCCCGAGGTCCAGACACGCATCCTGCTGCCAGAGAGACTAACTTGCATCTAATTCACCGAGTGGGGGGTTTGCGCCATACATCCCTGAATCCAGTGGAAAAAGTTTTCTTGATGCTAAGTTTTTCGTCTCAATTCCCTCCAGGGACTCCAGATCTGGAGGAAACTATCATGAGAGCCTCTTGACAAGCTTGTCAGTTCCTCCAGGTTGCAAATTAAGTCAGCTTTTTCTTTCCACTGGTTCAGGGAGGGGGGAGATTGTTGAAGCCAGTGTAGGGGGATCAAGGCTTTAGCTGCGTCTAGTAGAAAAGCTATTAATTTGTTTTTCAGGGGGTGGTAGTTTACAGACGGTTTCAACAGGAATACCATATCCGCCGAGATTGACAAGTGGGAGAGGGCTTTCAAGACGTTCTCCACTTCCCTCCAGTAAGGGGTGATGCCTACGCATTCCCACCAGATATGGAGAAAGGATCCAATTGCTGCATCGCATCTCCAGCATCTATTGTGGGGGGCTAGCTTGTAATTATGGAGCCACTGTGGGGTTTTGTACCACCTAATAGTTTGTAGTGACTCTCTTGCATAAGGATGCATGGGGATATACCATACGCCATATTCAAGATTAACTTAGCATCTGACGTGGACAGAGATATGTTTAATTCTTTTTCCCAAGAACTTAGGAAAGTGGGCTTAGCAAATATTGGGGGAGCTATGAAGTGCCTCTGAATGTTGAAGATTTTTCTCGAGTTTGGATTGCCTACCCCTAGGGAGTTTTCAAAGTTTGTCTTAGGCCTGGTGGTCTTGTAATTGACCAATAATTCATTTAGGACTTTTTTGATGTGTGCTATTTGCAGAAAAGAGAGAGTGTGGTTGGGAATTAGGGTTTTCAGGATGTCTTCTAATGTCTTATGTGCCTGGGCCTAAAGGTCCCCAACCAGTCCACCTTAGAATTGTTTCCAAACACTGGAGGAACCCAGATCGGCCTGGATCCCCAATAGCCTGCAAAGACTTCGGATTGGAGTCAACAGAGAAGGTCTCGGTGCTAACGATTCTCTGAGTCTATCTCAGGTCTCGCAGGGTCCCCTGAGTAGGGGGTTGAATCATTTTGCTCTATAAATGTTCCTGGCCGGGAAGGACAGGTCCTCCAGTAAGGAATCACTTTGTGAGCCTGCTGCAAGGTCATGCAGCAGTGGATCTCTGGATGGGTGTGTCAGGTCCATCTAGTAACCAAGTTGGACAGCTTGGTAGTAGTCTTGGACGCTCGGCAGGTCTATTAACCCCTCTGACTTTCTCTTGATCATTAAGCTGTTAGCGAGTCTGGGCCTCTTGTGCCTCCACACGAAAGCCGTGAAGGCCATTCGTAGAGAATTAAAAAAAGACAGTGGGGGATAAATTGGCAACATACGTAGTTTGTAGGGCAATAGGTAATACATTTTAAAATATTTTTTCTCCCGAACTAGGAGAGGGATGGGAGGTCATATGAGCGAAGAAGAGTTTTTATTTGAGGAGTCAGAGGTTGAAAATAATGGAGATACAGGTCTTCTATCCTCTTGGCAAGTTTAATACCCAGATAATCCACTGCTATCTCAGACCATGAGAAGGGTGAACTGGATCTCAATGGAGCACTTTGCACCTCTGGGATCGACATGTTGAGAATCGTGGACTTGGAGAAATTCACTTTAAAGTTTGAGAGAATTCCAAAATCTCAAAGAAGAGAAGCAAGTCTGGGCAGATCTCTCTCTGGTTCAGAGGTTACGAACATTATGTCATCCGCAAATGCGGCTGCGGATAGTGTGCGAGAATTGATGTTCAATATCTTAATAACTGGATCTTGCCTTACCAATTTGAGGAGGAGCTCCATTGTAAGGATAAAAAACGTAGGGGACAGAGGGCAGCCCTGACGTGTCCCATTTCGAATGTCGAACGGAGGGGAGAGTGTATTATTTATTTTTAGTCTGGTGTGCAGTTTCGAGTAGAGTGAGATTATATCTGAGATGAATGCGGATGAATGTAGATCCAGTCCACCCTGTCGAAATCCTTTTCGGCATCTGTGCTTGCGAAGGCCACTGGGATATTGCGAGTTTGGGCGTATTTTGCTGCATGAAGTAATCTGAGACAATTATCCCTGCTCTCCCTGCCTTTAAAAAAAAACCTGACTGCTCAGGATCTATCAGAGCGTGGACATAGTCCTCCATTCTCTTCCCCAGATATTTGGCCCAGATTTTCACATCAAGGTTGATCAGCGATATGGGTCTATAACTGTTACACTATTCTGCATCTTTATTCTCTTTCTGGATAAGAGTGATGTGCGTTCCTGAGCTTGTTTAGCAAGTTTGGCTCCCTGTAATAAAGCGTTAAATGTTTCCGAGGAATAAGCTGTGCTTTAAAGGCTTTATAGTAGGCTAATGAGAGGCCATCCGGACCAGGACTTTTACCCTGAGGGAAGGAGTTCAGAACTTCCTCTAACTCTTTGTCTGTAATCGGGTTTAGTAGGGAGGATGCCTCTGTTTCGCCCAGATTAGGCAAGTTTAGGGAACTTAGGAAAGAATCAACCCTGTCGCTAGTGTTCTGTCGGGTAAGAGGTGTCCCCGGGTCCTTGAGATTATATAGTTGTGAATAAAAGTGCTGAAACTCTCTAGCAATTTCAGGGGTTGAGGAGACTGATACTCCTGTCCGCGTTTTTATTAAGAGGATGGAGTTTCTGGACCGAATCTTCTTGAGGAGGGAAGTCATTAGCTTACTTCCCCGGTTACTGTGAGTATAGGAGACCTGTCTGAGGAACATGTGTTTTTTGTAAAATTTGTCATTAGGGCAACATCGGAGCTGATGTCTTAGAGAGGCTAATTCCACTAGATTATTTTTCGCCTGTGTGAGTTTAACTACTTGTTCTAATTTTGCAATTTGAGCAAGGTATTTATCAATTTCTTTTTGGTTCTGTTTTTTTCTCCCTAGAGCCTAAAACTATCAGCGACCCTCTCACAAACGCCTTATGGGCTTCCCACACCAAAGGTGCTCCGCCTTTTCCCCCGGTGTTCTTTTTAAAGTATTCCTCCAAGAATTCACCTATATTTGATCTTTCTTCCAAGGAGTGTAGTAAAGAGTCGTTTAAACGCCATCTCCATTCATGTGGAGCCTCATGAGGCAGGCAGATGTCTACATGTATAGGGGCATGGTCTGAGATAGCTATAGAGTCAATTTTGGCCATCTCGAGGTATGTCAGCAATCCAGAGGAAGTAAAGACATAGTCTAGCCTTTGAAAGGTAGAATGTACATGGGGGAAAGAGGTGAAGTCTTTAGAGGAGGAGTGTAAGAACCGCCAAGCGTCCAACACCACTAATTCCTGCATAGAGTGACTTAAAGGGGTTGTCCCACGGCAAAACGTAAATTTTTGTTTCTGCCCAGTCCCCCTGTTGAGCAAAGGAGATACAATAGCCATATAATGCGTTTTAAAAAATCATTTTCACTGACCTGGAGCACCTTTTATCAACTTTTAAAATTTTCCTTTTCAAGATGGCGCCGCTGGTCTTCTCCCACGGTGCACTGCGGGTCTTCTTCCATGGTGCACCGCGTTGTTCTTGCACTACGTGTGCACTCCCAATGACGTGGGTCACATGATCAAGTGACCGACGTCATCGCGGTAGGCGTGCACCTCTGTGGTCCCCCTCTCCGCTCCATAGGACTGTATGCACTGCCGATTCCAGCCACCTTATTGGCTGGTCGGCACCACGTGCAGGAGGGAGGAGGGTGCTCACATAGATGAGAGGCCGGCCGAGGGAGGAGTCAGCTCGCAGCTGTTTCTCCCTGACCATTTGCACAAAAAAGGCAAGGAAAGAGCACCCGACTCTCACCCCCTCCATCCAGCCCTCGATGTCCTCCTCGTTGCTGCACAGGCTCAGCACCTCCGCATCCCGCAGAGACACCTCGCCGGGGTTCTCTGCGTAGAAGTCCCACAGAGCGCTGGCTTGGAGAGCCATGGTGGCCGGCAGGTAGGACCGGAAGACATGGAATCAATAAAGTCCCTCATCAGACTTTCCTTGTGTGCGGGGGGGGGGGGGACGCTCCCATAATCTGCCAATAATCTGCCCATATTCGGCCTATAATCTGCCCATATTCGGCCTATAATCTGCCTATAATCTGCTCATATTCTGCCTATATTCTGCCCATATTCTGCCGATAATCTGCCTATAATCTGCCGATATTCTGCCCATAATCTGCCGATATTCTGCCGATATTCTGCCTATAATCTGCCGATATTCTGCCGATAATCAGACCATAATCTGCCTACAATCTGCCCACAATCTGCCCATATTCTTCCCATAATCTGCCTATAATCTGCCCATATTCTGCTGATATTCTGCCTATAATCTGCCGATATTCTGCCTATAATCTGCCCAAATTCTGCCGATATTGTCGATGATCTGCCTATAATCTGCCTATAATCTGCCCATATTTTGCCAATATTCTGCCTATAATCTGCCTACATTCTTCCTATAATCTGCCCATATTCTGCCAATAGGCTCTGTATTCCAACTTTTGGTCTTTCTTCACTGTGCCATGGACAATAGGGGGATGTGAAGGGGAGGGGAAGGGGGGGATGTGGGGGGAAGCGCTCAGGCATTTTGCGCATAGAGTCTACATTCCATCTTTTTGTCTTTCTTCACTGTGCCATAGACAACAGGACGAGGAGGGAGGGGGCGGGGGGATTATGGAATAGCGGGGAGCAGGAACTGAGCTCCCGCCTCCTCTCCACCCCCGTGCACTATTGTCAATGTGGAGAGGTGGTACTGGGGCAGTGCTAATTCGCACCACTTAGCCCCGCCGCTCCTCATTGACAATAGTGGAGATGGGCGGAGAGGAGGCAGATAGGTGGCGGGAGATCATTTCCTGCTCCTCGCTCTTCCATCCCCAACCCCCAACAACCCACCCCACCCAACACCCCTCCCCTTCCCCTCATGCATACATGGACATTGCATATCGGCTGGGCATGAAAACGGAGCCGATATACGATCGTATGAATGCACCCTTCACCTGTAAATACCAGACTACCCCAAAAAAAAATAATAATTTGACTATTGTCCATGGCAAAGGTAATACAGACAAAAAGGTGGAATGTAGAGGGCCAGAATGGCTGAGCGCTCCTGGTTTGGCCCCGTTGCACTCCATTAGGAATGCGTACACCCGCGGCAAATAGATCATGCCGCGATTGAGGAAGGGTGATTTTACGTTATGGAATTCCATGATGGAATTCCGCACTGTGAGCATAGAGCCATTAGGTTCAATAGAACCTAATAGCTGCGTGAAACGCGGCGTTTTTTTGTCGCGTATTACGCGGTGCATATCCGTCCGTGGGAAGGCGATCTTATCTGCTGGTGGTTTGTGAGACTACAGTGCTGACATACAAGTGTTTTCATTGTTTCTGTCACTACTGAGTTCTTCAGCTCCATAGCTGCGCTGCTCAATTCTTTTTGAGCACTATATGGTTGGTATTGTGAATAGGTGGTTAATTTTTTGCAGTGTGTGCCATTGTAATGGTTGTGTATACTGTGGTATTCTTTGCAACCTCTTCTGTGCGCAGCATTATGTACTTAGTTTTGATACTATATTTCAGCTCTAAACAGAAACAACGAACAAGTGTTTAGAAAAGTCAAGTTTCAGCCGCTCAGTCATACAATTTTTGCGCCATTTAGCCCACTGGAGTCCTTCTTTTTCTCTTAAAGCAAAAAGATGTTCAAGCTTGACAAAGACTCATTTCCAGAGTCGAAACGTCGCAATCTTGTGTGCAGAGGGGGCACAACTGTTGTTGTATTCCTATGAATGCATAAAATCAACTGCACCAAATCTGCTGCCTGAACGTCTTTTTGCTTTATGACGTATATCTTTGTGGGAATCTGGATCCAGTCCCGGTTTGGGCGTGCAGACAAGGTGGAAGAAACACTACATAACAAATCCCCCCCCCCCCCCCCCTCACAGACTGGTGGTGTTGAGTGCTGCTGTTTGTCTAAATTTATTCTACCTTCTTTTTCTCTTAGACACAATAGCGCAGGAACTGGTCGTTCGCTTTTATACCTTCCGTGTAGCGGAACGGCGAGTTCTGTGTTCGGACACGTTAGTTGGAACTTCTGCTTTGTATTCAGTTGACTATGCAGCCTGTTGGTCAGAATGATTCCTGACATACTCCTCCGACCCATTTCAGGGAAGAGTTGTTTCCGTCGAGAGGATCCCCTTTAGCTGGATGTTTTCTCTGATCGCGCCATTCTCGGTATACTATTCGCACCATTACATGAGAACCCCCCCCCCCCCTCTGTGGTTGGCAGTGAGACCACGGCTGCTCTAGCACCGATGACCGGCCCCTTTGGAAATTGCTCCGATCACTGGATCTTCCCATCTAATGATTCACACTGAAAGTGATCCAAGGAAAACTTGTAACGTGACTTTATGAGGCACTTCAGGGTCACGGGGGAAATTACTGTACAGGGGAGCGCCAATCGGAAGAGGCTGGGGTCTAATAAAGGGGACCTTCAGTTTATCTACAGTAGAACTATATCAGATGGGAATGGGAATTTGTAACATTTTGTATAAGTGATATTGTATTGCAATAAATTTTTGGTTCTTTTAATTTTTTTTAGTTAAATCCAAACGCTAACATGTACAACCCGGAGCAAGACATGGAATTTGACCTAGATTCTTCATGCGATTCTGTTGGAGAGGTAAGACTTTGCTCCAAATGGAATTGTTTTCGTTCTAAACCTTTGCGTAGAACCAAGCTAACAAAACATAATGATTATATCGGTGATTGTTTCCGCAGGATTATATTTTGGATGTGGATGAAGTTGATGATGTTCCCCAAAGTCGGCAATATTCAGAGGTATGTGTGAAAATTTAAATAATTGTTTTTGGTTTTGATTGAAAAAATAGGCCAAAAGTGTTGCAGTTCCTCATGCCTTCCCAAGGACGGATTTTCGCCGCGTAATATGTGGCGAAAATCAACAGCGTTGCCCGAAGATATTAGGATCTATAGAACCTAACAGCTCAATGCTCACAGTGCGGCATTCCATCACGGAATTCCGCACCGTGACATCATCCAAACTTACCCGCGGCATGCTGCGGGTGTACGTGTGGACGGCTTCTATTGCAGTCAATAAAAAACCGTCCTTCACGCTATCTTCCGCTGATAGCGTGAAAACACTTCCACGCCTACTGGTGCCACGTCATATGACACAGTCGCCTCGGGTCATATGACACGGTGGGCGTGTCATGTGACGTGACCAGCGTGTAGCATAACGCTGTGGCGCTGCACGCCAAAGCGTCATGCATGAGCGGGGAAGCCGGATCCGCAGGTAATTTTGGGGTCTCTGTGGGTCGCCGTGACGTGCTCCACTGTGGTAAATTATGCAGTGGAGCCCGTCACGGCCGTGTGCAGCCGGGTTTCTTTTTTTCACCGACGTATTTGTTAGGCCTTGCGGATTGATTGTGTTTGCAGGTGGGTTCACAATAATGTGTTTTGTTCGCTCTTAGGTGTATACACACGTCTGCACCTTGGTAGGAGCAAAAAGCCCAGTGAACATAGCTGCGTGCTTGTTGTCAATGGAGGCGTGGCTGCTGCCGGCGGCTCCATTGAAAACAATGCTCTGGCGGCCCACTGCTGTCTTTTTCATGGAACAGCCTTTACGTATAAGGCCTTCCCTGAAAAAGCAATATTTCAGTTTAAAAAAAAAGGGGGGTTCCCTCCGTCGCTGCGTTGACCCACGCAGGCATGAACAATAACTCTGCTGCATGCGGATAAAATGTTTGCTTTATCCCCGCTAGTAAAAAGAAATCCCTGCTGCTATATATGCCACATCTGCTGCATATCCAGCAAAGGGAATTCTAAAGTTCCCCACCGCAGCTGTCACACATGACAGCTGCAGTAGCCCATCCTGCTCCCGGCATACCATCTATGGCTTTTCAGGGAAGGGTTTCATAGGCCGGTCATTGACAAGCCATTTTAAATATTAGCAAAAATGTATCATAACATTTTTTTTTCCCCTTCAGTTGTCGGGCCGCTGCTTTCACTTCTGTCGGTGTCCCCGTCTTTGTAGCTCTCAGCTATCAGCTCCCGGGGATTTAAAATTTCCTCCCTGCTGATAGCTCTAATTGTGTTTAGCTGAAGAGTGTTACATGTGTGAATCAAGGTGGTTTATTTTCGTTGACAGTTCACCTTATTATGTGATGGCCTTAAAAAAATATTCAAGATTTTCTCGGTCCCACACACATTAATAAGATCAATTGCTACATTTACTTTTTCTAACGCTAAAATGATAAGGTGTACTCAATATGTAATCCTTTCTTAGGTTCAACAACAACTGGCTGACACCCTGCATGCTATGGTGGACATATGTGGTGTGCAGTGTTTTCAAAATGATCCACAGAGAACACCAGAAGAGGGGGCTTCAGGATCCGCTGAAGATCCAGATGGCAGACTTACAGACAGAAAGTGGTGTCAATGCGGCCAGTGCATGGCCATGCCCACAGTGGCGGAGTGCGTGTGCTGCAGAGAACACGAAGTAGTGCTTCAGATCTTGCCTGAAGACTGCATATGCATTACAATGCATCCACTTTTTGAACAGCATGTGCTTTTGCGCAAAAACATTGAACACACGATCAGACTATCTTCTATGTTCACCAGGAGAGAATATGACATAACCAACAATAGGTATTAAAATTTTCTTTTATACAAAAAAAGACAAACCAAGTATGATTTTTGTGTACAACTTTTATCTCCACAGTGAGAGTTGTGCTGCATGGGGTGGGGAGCTGTGGAAGAGTGGCCATATTCATTTTTGTCACTCTGATCTTTACGTCCCCCTCCGTTAAGAGAGCCGCCATTTGCGGGATCCAGTAAGTCATCAGGCAGGATCTGCATTTGAAATTCAGATGCAACGCTGCTGGTCGGCGTTGAGCGAAACAGGGCTCTGATGACTTGGTTAGCGGTGGAGGTGTTGGTAGGTGGTTTGTGTGCCCAGTCTGGGTGTTTTTTGTCACCTGCAGGGGTGAACTTAGTCAGTCCCTTCACAGAGCATGTAGCAAAGGTAGATCTCATTGGATCAGCCAGGGTGACATCCTCCTGGTCTGGGCTACCATCACCTTCCACAGAAGTGCATGTAGCCAGGGATCCAGCAAGGGGATCAGCATGGGAAGCCCTTGCTGTAGTGGTAGTGAGAGGTGCATCTGTATTATTGTGGTTGTTAGTCTTTGTAGCAGATATTGCTTTTTGTGATTCTGCAGAGGAGACCTTGCTGTGGAGGCTTATCATGCTCTCAGGACCTCCAGACGTAATGCATGAGCGGCTGGCATCTCACAGAGGCAGCCCCAGCCAGAGATCCAGCAGCTGAAGCAGTGCAGGAGGGATGTGCTGTGTCGGCACTAGTTTCATGTACTCCGTCCGCGCGGCCGGCGGTGCCCACCACAGGAGACATAGCCATGTGTCCCTCAGGGAAGCTGGAGAGAGCAGAGGTGCTGCTTAATGTCTGATGCCGGCGGCCGTCCCCCCCTGCAGCGCGGAGTGTGTCCGGAGTCTCTACAGGTAAGTCGGTTGTAGCAGGGGCAGGGCTTGCCTCCAGGGAACACACAGGAGAGCCGACCGCAGCGGGGAGAGCTCCGCGCGCTTGGCTCGGACCGCCATCAGTCACTTCGCCAGAGGCCGCGGGTGAGTGGATCACACATGGGGAAGCCGGAGTCAGAGTTCCCCTACCTGTAGGTGGTGTTGGTAGGTTCCGCTTTCTGCCGCTGCTCTCATTCTCCTCGGCCGATCCAAGTGGGGCACTTGAGTGCATCTTCTTTCTGGTGGAGCGTGGGATTTCAGAGCCGCCATTTTTGAACTCCTCTCCCGGGCCCCGAGTGGTGTAAAAGTCGGTGAGTTTCTTAGGAGAAGACTTGTTTGCCCTTCTAGGCATGTTGTAAGGAGTTGGTGATCTTTCCCCGAGCAGAGGTATGTCTTTAGAGCTGGTTTAAAGTCGCTTTTTTTGGTCGCTAAGCAGGTTAAGTGGAGAGCTGTACTATCGTGCATCCATCCAGCTCCCCTACAAGGCCACCCCCCCCCCCCCCCCCAAGTATGATTTTTAAAAAGGAAAAAGTTTATTCAATTCCAAAAGTGTAAGACATGTTCATCCGAAAATTTAGTGTTTACTTTGTGCCAAACGTCACCATTAGAGATGAGTGAGCTTGATACTCGTTCGAGTATTAGGGTGTTCGAGATGCTCGTTACTCGTAACGAGTACCACGCGGTGTTCAGGTTACTTTCATTTTCTTCCCTGAGAAATTTGCGCGCTTTTCTGGCCAATAGAAAGACAGGGAAGGCATTACAACTTCCCCCTGCAACGTTCAAGCCCTATACCACTGCCCTGCAGTGAGTGGCTGGCGAGATTAGGTGTCACCCGAGTATTAAAATCTGCCCCTCCCGCGGCTCGCCACAGATGCATTCTGACATTAGTTCAGGGAAAGTGGTATCTTGGTGGAGCTGCTATAGGGAGAGTGTTAGGGCTCATGTCCACGGGCAAAATATGATTTAAGATCCGCAGCGGATCTCCCGCATGCGGATCCGCATCCCATAGGGATGCATTGACCACCCGCGGGTAGATAAATACCCGCGGATCGTCAATAAAAGGGATTTAAAAAAAAATGGAGCATGGAAAAATCTGGACCATGCTCCATTTTCGTGCGGGTCTCCCGCGGGGACGGCTCCCGCGGGCTTCTATTGAAGCCTATGGAAGCCGTCCGGATCCGCGGGAGACCTAAAATAGGAATTTAAAGTATTTACCATCCGTAGCGGACCGGGAAGGTCTCCTCTTCCTCACGGCCGCATCTTCCTTGCTTCGGCTCGGCGGATGTGGCCGGCGCATGCGCGCGGCACGTCGAGGACGTGCCGGCGACGTGCCGCCGGCGTCAGGAATTCATCCGCCGGCCGAAAATGAAGATCCGGCCGTGAGGAACAGCTGACCTTCTCCGCCCGCGCCGGATAGGTAAATGCTTTTAAATTGCTATTTTCGGCGCTCATGTCCGCGGGGCAGGAGGGACCCGCTGCAGATTCTCCATTGAGAATCTGCAGCGGATCTGATTTTCCCCGTGGACATGAGGCCTTAGGAGTATTTTAGGTTTCAAGAACCCCAACGGTCCTTCTTAAGGCCATAGAAATCGCAGATCGCACCTATGTGCGATCTGCGATTTCTCTTCTCTATATGCGCTCAATGGGGCCGGCGGCAGCAGTGCCGACCCCATTGAGAACATATAGAAGACAAATTATTCTTCTCTGCCACAGCTGTAACAGCTGTGGCAGAGAAGAACGATGTTTGCCCATTGAATTCAATGGAGCCAGCAATACTGCAGGTTCCACTGAAAGCAACGGGCTGTCGGCGTGCGCGGGGATGAATTGTCGGGAAGGGCTTAAATATATAAGCCCTTCCCTGCAATTCATCCAGAAATGTGTTACAATAAAAATATATACCAGCGTATAAGGCGACGGGGCCTTATACGCCGGCAATACAGTGGAGCAAAGAATAAAAATCATTACTCACTTCTTCTGACGTTCTGCGGCGCTGCTGCAGGCTGTCGCTCCCTCCTGGTTACCGGCAGAGCATTGCTTTCTCTACAAAGGGCTTTAAATCCCCACCTCCAGAAACACACGTGCCTTCAGCCAATCACAGCCAATGACAATGATGGATTCCGGTAAGGATAATGCGGCCTTTACCAAGGCAATCGAGGAGTACTTCCTCCTTAATTTGAACTGAGAAGTTGACATCCCCACGGCCTGGGAGGCCCATAAAGCCTTCACCAGGGGTTTGTTGATAGCCTTGGGCTCCAGGACCAGAAAAAAGGCACAAAAAGAAATAGATGATATGCTCACCCAAATTGCTTCTCTAGAACTGACAGCCAAACTTTCCCAAACAAGCGCTAACTTAGCAAAATTAGACGAAATAAGAAGGGAACTATGCGTTGTTTTGGAATCCAGGTTTAACAAAAAGACATTATTTATGAAGCATGTGGTGCATGCTCAGGGAAACAAGGGCAGTACATTTATGTCGTCACTAATTAAAAAAGCGCAGATGAAAAATGTAATTAAATCTATCAAAACTGGCTCTGGGAGGCTAGCTGAGACTACCCCAGAAATTGCCAAAGAGTTCCAACTCTTCTATGCAGATTTATATAATCTACAAAGATCTAGGCCAGCAGGGGAGGCCACCAAAACTAGGGAGCAAATAGACTCCTTTCTACACCAACTGAGCATGCCCAAACTGGATAAAGACGAAGCAAGTTCACTACTGACCCCCGTCTCACAATACGAAGTAAAAGAACTTCTAGCTTTGTGCCCTCCGAACAAGAGCCCAGGCCCAGATGGCCTCACATTGGACTATTATAAAACCTTTCAACAGGTCCTGGTCCCAAGGCTAACAGACCTCTTTAATGCCCTCCTATCCGGAGCTAAATTTATCCAAACAAGCGCAGGAAGCTCAACTCACATTAATCCATAAAGAAGGCAAAGACGCCACTATATGCGGCAATTACAGGCCCATATCTCTCATTAACTTTGATACTAAACTGTGAGCGAAGCTCCTAGCTGGGAGACTGGAGAAGTTTCTCCCTTGCTTGATCAACGAGGAGCAGGCAGGGTTTGTGAAGGGGAGAGAGGGCAGAGACAATTGCCATAGGCTTCTTCATGCGGCCCTTTATGCCCAATGCCATAATATCCCTCTCGCCTTTATAGGAACTGACGCTGAAAAGGCGTTTGATAGGGTTAACTGGGCCTACATGAAAAGTGTCTTATTTAATTTCGGATTCCCAATGGAATTCGTGTCCGCCATTTTTTCGCTCTACTCCAACCCGCATGCAAGAATAAAAATAAATGACGGACTATCTCAACCGTTTGAAATCAAAAATGGAACGCGTCAAGGATGCCCTCTCTCTCCTCCTTTATTTATTTATTTAAATCAGACAGGACCTGAACATAAAGGGACTATCTATAGGCGATAGAAGACTATCTTCAGCGGCTTTCGCAGATGACATAGTCTTCTTAATCACCAATCCGAAGGAGGGCCTACCCAGACTTGTGGAACTTTTGAACCAATTTGGAGAATTTTCAAACTTCAAAATAAACTTCCACAAGTCCTCCGCATTAAATATATCTATACCCCAAACTCTCTTTAGAACCCTGAAACAGAACTCCCCATTCACATGGTCGGAGACCTCATTGGACTGCTTGGGGGTCACAATAACAAAAAAACCAGATCTGTTCACGACAAATTTTGCACCAATGTTAAATAAAATAAAAAACGTCTTGAGAGCTTACGATATTCCAACTATCTCCTGGTTTGGCAGGAAGAATATTCTAAAAACATATATCCTTCCTATAATCCTGTATAGGATTAGAATGCTTCCTATACACATCCCATCAAGCTATTTCAAAACCCTGCGTACAGTCTTCTCGGGTTTCGTCTGGAGGCAAAGAAGACCGAGGCTGGCATACAGTCTCATGATCAGAAGGGGGGCGGAGGGTGGCATTGATCTCCCTAACATCCCAGACTACTACCGAGCAGCTCAGATAAGCTATTGGATGAACCTGGCCTACCCGATAAAAGACACCTTACTCCCAGAGCTAGCGGGTGGACAGAATGGGAAATCACTAATGGAAACGCTCTGGTTTCCAGAGAAAAACAGCTACAGGGCAAGAAACTTTAATCCTCTTTTGAGAGGCCCCTGCGAGGTTTGGGATGGCCTGAGGAACAGATAAGCTCCAACCCCATCTCCCGTCACCCCGCTTAACCTAGTTCATCAGTTAATGGGCTGCAGATCAGATCCCGCTACCATCTCTTGGTGGAAGAAATTTGATAAATATTGTGTAGGGGACCTACAGACGCAAGCCCACCTCCACCCCACAGAGATTCTTCAAACGCTGTTGCCTACTCACAAATTCTCATTTCTACAACAGGCTTCACTAACTAGAACATTAGGGGATTTTATTAAAACTTTTAAATCCACCAGACCTCTGTCACCATTTGAGTGCACCTTGAGCAGTAAAAATATTACTTAAAGGAAAATCTCTTTGATCCGCAAAAACTATATTGTCCCCCATTCTATGAGTAAGCCGATGTTCATTTCCTCGTGGGAAAAGGAGTTGAATATAGTACTTACCCAGGATGAGATCAAATCAATACTAAGTACCTCGTTCGGCATCTCCCCCTGCATTCTCTTTCAGGAATCCCATTATAAGCTACTTGTGCGGTGGTACAAGACCCCGCAATGGCTCCATGCATACAAACTAGCGGACCAAGACATATGCTGGAGGTGTAAAAGAGAGACTGGTTCTTACCTGCATATATGGTGGAGCTGTCCATCTCTGGGATCTTTCTGGGAGGGAATGGAGGGGGTGCTGGATAGGATAAAGCCGAACTTTCCCCTAACTCCAGAGGTGCTGCTATTGTGGAAGCCCAATTCAATGTTCCAACCCCACAGGGACAGGCTTATGGCCTTTCTCATGGACTCTGCAAAGACTCTGATCCCCTCACTGTGGCGATGCGAAACACCCCCCACCATGAAACAATGGAAGGAAAGAGTGGATAGGATTTATAACCTGGAAGAACTACTGAGCTGGAACAGGGGCACTCACGTTAATTTCATTAAGATATGAAACCCCTGGAGGAGTTTGAGGCTCTTGGACATCTTTACGAACTAAAGGTTGGTCTCCTCCCTCCGCTCCCCCCCCCACTTCCCCCCGACTACTACCCTCCGGCCCAGTCCCTCCGTACCTCCCCCCTTGCTTAAAAATGTAACTTGAGATGTTATTCATTGTTTTCCACGTAGTTATGCTCTTTGTACGGCCCGCTATGATGCTGTCCCTTTGGGACGGAATTACCTTCGATGACAGATTAGCTCTGTCTACACTAATCACTCTCAAGATAGTGCGGCACCTATGAAGCTAGCTCACAGACAGGTGAACGCTAATGTAGAAGTCGCTGCTATTTCAGAATACTGTCACTGCTGTACGATTTATGTTTTTGTATGAGAAAACTAAATAAAAATTGATTTGAAAAAAAAAAATTGTGCATTAAATTCCCACTAGAGTCTTAGCATGGTTAGCAATCACATCACTCATACGGTCATGTTACTGACTACCTAAGTGCTGATGCCTGCTGTTATGTAGTATCACAGACGCAGTGGATGAAAATGCTTCAGTGAACTAAATTAGGTATAGCTCTTAATTGTTTGTCATTCTTTGAACACTCATAAATATGCTGCACCTATATCTCTATTTGGCATGTATTCAGGGTTGATGATTAGAGATGAGCGAGCACCAAAATGCTCGGGTGCTCGTTACTCGGGACGAAATTATCGCGATGCTCGAGGGTTCGTTTCGAGTAACGAACCCCATTGAAATCAATGGGTGACCCGAGCATTTTTGTATATCGCCGACGCTCGCTAAGGTTTTCATTTGTGAAAATCTGGGCAATTCAAGAAAGTGATGGGAACGACACGGCAACGGATAGGGCAGGCGAGGGGCTACATGTTGGGCTGCATCTCAAGTTCCCAGGTCCCACTATTAAGCCACAATAGCGGCAAGAGTGGGCCCCCCCCCCCAACAATTTTTACTTCTGAAAAGCCCTCATTAGCAATGCATACCTTTGCTAAGCACCACACTACCTCCAACAAAGCACAATCACTGCCTGCATGACACTCTGCTGCCACTTCTCCTGGGTTACATGCTGCCCAACCCCCCCTTCCCCTGCACGACCCAGTGTCCACAGCGCACACCAAATTGTCCCTGCCCAGCCTTCAGCTGCCCTCATGCCACGCCACACTCATGTCTATTTATAAGTGCGTCTGCCATGAGGAGGAACCGCAGGCACACACTGCAGAGGGTTGGCACGGCTAGGCAGCGACCCTCTTTAAAAGGGGCGGGGCGATAGCCCACAATGCTGTACAGAAGCAATGAGAAATCCAATCCTGTGCCACCTCCATCTGGAGCTGCACACGTGGGCATAGCAATGGGGAACCTATGTGCCACACACTATTCATTCTGTCAAGGTGTCTGCATGCCCCAGTCAGACCGCGTTTTTTTATAAATAGTCACAGGCAGGTACAACTCCGCAATGGGAATTCCGTGTGCACCCACAGCATGGGTGGCTCCCTGGAACCCACCGGCAGTACATAAATATATCCCATTGCAGTGCCCATCACAGCTGAGGTAATGTCGTGCTTAATGCAGGTGGGCTTCGGCTCACACTGCATGCCCCAGTCAGACTGGGGTTCTTTAGAAGTTGACACATGCAGTTACAACTCCGTGTGGACCGACAGCATGGGTGGGTGCCAGGAAGCCACCGGCGGTACATAAATATATCCCATTGCAGTGCCCAACACAGCTGATGTAACGTCAGCTGTAATGCAGGTAGGCTAAAAATTAATTTGATTACACTGTAGGCGAGGGCCCCCCAAAAAATTGGTGTACCAACAGTACTAATGTACCTGAGAAAAATTGCCCATGCCCAACCAAGAGGGCAGGTGAAACCCATTAATCGCTTTGGTTAATGTGGCTTAATTGGTAACGAGGCCTGGAGGCAGCCCAGTTAAAATAAAAATTGGTTCAGGTGAAAGTTTCAACGCATTAATGAGCATTGAAACGTATAAAAATTGTTTACAAAAATTATATGACTGAGCCTTGTGGCCCTAAGAAAAATTGCCCGTTCGGCGTGATTACGTCAGGTTTCAGGAGGAGGAGCAGGAGGAGGAGGATGAATATTATACACAGATTGATGAAGCTAAAAGGTCCCCGTTTTTGATGGTGATAGAGAACAATGCTTCCATCCGCGGGTGCAGCCTACGTATTGTTTAGGTATCACTGCTGTCCGCTGGTGGAGAAGAGAAGTCTGGGGAAATCCAGGCTTTGTTCATCTTGATGAGTGTAAGCCTGTCAGCACTGTCGGTTGACAGGCGGGTACACTTATCTGTGATGATTCCCCCAGCCGCACTAAACACCCTCTCTGACAAGACGCTAGCCGCAGGACAAGCAAGCACCTCCAGGGCATACAGCGCGAGTTAAGGCCACGTGTCCAGCTTCGACACCCAGTAGTTGTAGGGGGCAGAGGCGTCACGGAGGACGGTCGTGCGATCGGCTACATACTCCCTCACCATCCTTTTACAGTGCTCCCGCCGACTCAGCCGTGACTGGAGAGCGGTGACACAGTCTTGCTGGGGAGCCAGAAAGCTGTCAAAGGCCTTAGAGAGTGTTCCCCTGCCTGTGCTGTACATGCAGCCTGATCTCTGCGCCTCCCCTGCTACCTGGCCCTCGGAACTGCGCCTTCGGCCACTAGCGCTGTCGGATGGGAATTTTACCATCAGCTTGTCCGCCAGGGTCCTGTGGTATAGCATCACTCTCGAACCCCTTTCCTCTTTGGGTATGAGAGTGGAAAGGTTCTCCTTATACCGTGGGTCGAGCAGTGTGTTCACCCAGTAATCCGTAGTGGCCAGAATGCGTGTAACGCGAGGGTCACGAGAAAGGCATCCTAACATGAAGTCAGCCATGTGTGCCAGGGTACCTGTACGCAACACATGGCTGTCCTCACTAGGAAGATCACTTTCAGGATCCTCCTCCTCCTCCTCAGGCCATACATGCTGAAAGGATGACAGGCAAGCAGCATGTGTACCCTCAGCAGTGGGCCAAGCTGTCTCTTCCCCCTCCTCCTCATCATCCTCATGCTCCTCCTCCTCAACGCGCTGAGATATAGACAGGAGGGTGCTCTGACTATCCAGCGACATACTGTCTTCCCCCGCCTCTGTTTCCGAGCGCAAAGCGTCTGCCTTTATGCCTTGCAGGGAACTTCTCAAGAGGCATAGCAGAGAAATGGTGACGCTAATGACTGCAGCATCACCGCTCACCATCTGGGTAGACTACTCAAAGTTTCCAAGGACCTGGCAGATGTCTGCCAACCAGGCCCACTCTTCTGTAAAGAATTGAGGAGGCTGACTCCCACTGCGCCGCCCATGTTGGAGTTGGTATTCCACTATAGCTCTACGCTGCTCATAGAGCCTGGCCAACATGTGGAGCGTAGAGTTCCACCGTGTGGGCACGTCGCACAGCAGTCGGTGCACTGGCAGATGAAACCGATGTTACAGGGACCGCAGGGTGGCATCGTCCGTGTGGAACTTGTGGAAATGTGCGCAGAGCCGGCGCACCTTTCCGAGCATGTCTGACAAGCTTGGGTTGCTTTTCAGAAAGCGCTGAACCACCAAATTAAAGACGTGGGCCAGGCATGGCACGTGTGTGAGGCTGCCGAGCTGCAGAGCCGCCACCAGGTTACGGCTGTTGTCACACACGACCATGCCCGGTTGGAGGCTCAGCGGCGCAAGCCAGCGGTCGGTCTGCTCTGTCAGACCCTGCAGCAGTTCGTGGGCCGTGTGCCTCTTATCTCCTAAGCTGAGTAGTTTCAGCACGGCCTGCTGACGCTTGCCCACCGCTGTGCTGCCACGCCGCGCGACACCGACTGCTGGCGACTTGCTGCTGCTGACACATCTTGATTGCGAGACAGAGGTTGCGGAGGAGGAGGAGGGTGGTTTAGTGGAGGAAGCATACACCGTCGCAGATACCACCACCGAGCTGGGGCCCGCAATTCTGGAGGTGGGTAGGATGTGAGCGGTCCCAGGCTCTGACTCTGTCCCAGCCTCCCCTAAATTCACCCAATGTGCCGTCAGGGAGATGTAGTGGCCCTGCCCGCCTGTGCTTGTCCACGTGTCCGTTGTTAAGTGGACCTTGCCAGTAACCGCGTTGGTGAGGGCACGTACAATGTTGCGGGAGACGTGGTCGTGCAGGGCTGGGACAGCACATCGGGAAATGTAGTGGCGACTGGGAACTGAATAGCGCAGGGGCCGCCGCCGCCATCATACTTTTGAAAGACTCCGTTTCCACAACCCTATACGGCAGCATCTCCAGGCTGATAAATTTGGCTATGTGCAGGTTTAACGCTTCAGCGTGCGGGTGCGTGGCGGCGTACTTGCGCTTGCGCTCCAACACTTGCGCTAGCGACGGCTGGACGGTGCGCTGACAGACATTGGTGGATGGGGCCGAGGACAGCGGAGGTGAGGGTGTGGGTGCAGGTGAGGAGACGGTAGTGCCTGTGCCCAGAGAGGGTGGTTGGATCTCAGTGGCAGGTTGGGGCACAGGGGGAGAGGCAGCGGTGGAAACCGGAGGCGGTGAACGGCCTTCGTCCCACCTTGTGGGGTGCTTGGCCATCATATGTCTGCGCATGCTGGTGGTGGTGAGCCTGGTGGTGGTGGCTCCCCGGCTGATCTTAGCGCGACAAAGGTTGCACACCACTGTTCGTCGGTCTGACTCTGTCCCAGCCTCCCCTAAATTCACCCAATGTGCCATCAGGGAGATATAGTGGCCCTGCCCGCCTGTGCTTGTCCACGTGTCCGTTGTTAAGTGGACCTTGCCAGTAACCGCGTTGGTGAGGGCGCGTACAATGTTGCGGGAGACGTGGTCGTGCAGGGCTGGGACAGCACATCGGGAAAAGTAGTGGCGACTGGGAACTGAGTAGCGCGGGGCCGCCGCCATCATACTTTTGAAAGCCTCCGTTTCCACAACCCTATACGGCAGCATCTCCAGGCTGATAAATTTGGCTATGTGCACGTTTAATGCTTCAGCGTGCGGGTGCGTGGCGGCGTACTTGCGCTTGCGCTCCAACACTTGCGCTAGCGATGGCTGGACGGTGCGCTGAGAGACATTGGTGGATGGGGCCGAGGACAGCGGAGGTGAGGGTGTGGGTGCAGGCGAGGAGACGGTAGTGCCTGTGCCCTGAGAGGGCGGTTGGATCTCAGTGGCAGGTTGGGGCACAGGGGGAGAGGCAGCGGTGCAAACCGGAGGCGGTGAACGGCCTTCGTCCCACCTTGTGGGATGCTTGGCCATCATATGTCTGCGCATGCTGGTGGTGGTGAGGCTGGTGGTGGTGGCTCCCCGGCTGATCTTGGCGCGACAAAGGTTGCACACCACTGTTCGTCGGTCGTCTGCACTCTCAGTGAAAACTGCCAGACCTTTGAGCACCTCGGCCTCTGCAGGGTGGCATGGCGCGAGGGGGCGCTTTGGGAAACAGTTGGTGGATTATTCGGTCTGGCCCTGCCTCTACCCCTGGACACCGCACTGCCTCTTGCAACCTGCCCTGCTGCTGCCCTTGCCTCCCCCTCTGAAGACCTGTCCTCAGTAGGCGTAGCAAACCAGGTGGGGTCAGTCACCTCATTGTCCTGCTGCTCTTCCTCCGAATCCTCTGTGCGCTTCTCCCTCGGACTTACTGCCCTTACTACTACCTCACTGATAGACAACTGTGTCTCATCGTCATCGGCCTCCTCACCCACTGAAAGGTCTTGAGACAGTTGCCGGAAGTCTCCAGCCTCATCCCCCGGACCCCGGGACCTTTCCAAAGGTTGGGCATCAGTCACGATAAACTCCTCTGGTGGGAGAGGAACCACTGCTCCCCAATCTGAGCAGGGGCCTGAGAACAGTTCCTGGGAGTCTGCCTGCTCCTCAGAATGTGTCATTGTAATGGAGTGAGGAGGCTGGGAGGAAGGAGGAGAAGCCAGAGGATTCAGAGTTGCAGCAGTGGACAGCGCAGAACTCTGGGTGTTCGATAGATTGCTGGATGCCCTTTCTGCCATCCACGACAGGACCTGCTCACACTGCTCATTTTCTAATAAAGGTCTACCGCGTGGACCCATTAATTGTGCGATGAATGTGGGGATGCCAGAAACGTGCCTCTCTCCTAATCCCGCAGCAGTCGGCTGCGATACACCTGGATCAGGAGCTCGGCCTGTGCCCACACCCTGACTTGGGCCTCCGCATCCTCGCCCGCGTCCACGTCCTTTAGGCCTACCCCTACCCCTCAGCATGGTGTATTACCAGTAGTGCAGAAACAGAACGCTGTAATTAAATGTGACGCTTATTGGCCTGTGGTTGTAGGCTGACTTCGCTTACGGAACGCCAGGAAATAATTTTGCGCAAGCCTGCTGTAACACTTAGCTGGCTGCGTATGAATTAGGAGGACTACTACACCCAGCAGAGACCCAGAAAACAGAGGACAGTGACAGGCAGCCCAAATAGATTTTTTTCCCCAAATGTTTTTGCAAAGGCCCACTGCCTATATTCAATAAATATATCTATTCTCTCTCTGCGTCACCGCTACTGGCCCTGGAGTATGTCAAATAACTGCAGAGTGTTGCACTGTGGACTGGAATACAGCGGTGATTTAACAGCCAACACAGAGCCAGGAAATAATTTTGCGCAAGCCTGCTGTAACACTTAGCTGGCTGCGTATGAATTAGGAGGACTACTACACCCAGCAGAGACCCAGAACACTGAGGACAGTCACAGGCAGCCCAAATAGATTTTTTTCCCCAAATGTTTCTGCAAAGGCCCACTGCCTATATTCAATAAATATGTCTTCTGTCCCTGCCTAACCACCACTTCTGGCCCTGGAGTATTACTGCAGGGCGCAGTGCTCTGCACGGCCGATTTTTTTTTTTCAGTATAAGTGCAACACTGCAAAAAGCAGCCTCCACAGTACTGCACACGGTTAGATGTGGCCCTAAGAGGGACCGTTGGGGTTCTTGAAGCCAAAAATACTCCTAACACTCTCCCTATAGCAGCTGCGGCACCAACAGCACTTTCCCTCCTCTACGTCAGAACAAATCTGTGGCGAGCCGCGGGAGGGGCCGATTTTTATACTCGGGTGACACCTGATCTCGCCAGCCACTCACTGCCGGGGGTGGTGGTATAGGGCTTGAACGTCGCAGGGGGAAGTTGTAATGCCTTCCCTGTCTTTCTATTGGCCAGAAAAGCGTGCTAACGTCTCAGAGATGAAAGTGAAAGTAACCCGAACATCGCGTGGTACTCGTCACGAGTAACGAGCATCTCGAACACGCTAATACTCGAACGAGTATCAAGCTCGGACGAGTACGTTCGCTCATCTCTATTGATGATTAAACTTCAATGCCAACATATAACTAGCAGGAGAGATTAGATAAAGATTCCCAATTTCTCCATCTCCATCTATGCGTTTCTGTAACCTGATAATATGGTTGCTTCCTCAGGATGGAGCGCAGAAATTATATAGAAAGTAAAGTTGTACCCCGTGGCCTCCGAGTTCACATACTGCCACCCCCCAAGCTCAGAAATGGCCCCTTCATGGAAAAATGGCAGAAGGAGGTAATGGAGAGCTCATTTAAATTGATGAACCTCTTATTGGAGGAAGAGAAATTGAACCTTGAAAGAATTAGCAAGAATCTGGAAGATCTAATAAAAGAAGTTCAGTAATTCTCAGGTGAAGCAGAGTTTGAGAAGAGGGAACATACATTAAAACTCACAATAGATAAATACACCAGGTTCCTGAAAGAGCGGAAGCATTTTTAATCTAACAGGAACTTAAGGGATTTCACCGAAAAGAAAGCGTATGAGATTAGATAATATACTGAAATCGGAATTGAGCTTTTCAGAAGGGGAAATTTCGGGAAGTGAAACATCTACCCAAATAGAGGGAGGGGAAGAGGAGGTAATCGTATGAGAACACAAAGTAGGGGAAGAGACCGCTCTAATGATGGGCATTTTTTAGGCCAGCCGATTTCACAATATATGACCCGGAATCGGGAGGGGGGAGGGGGGCCCGTAACAGCGCCCCAATAATGGATCAATACACTAGGAATAGTACATCAAGAAGTTCCCAGTTAGTTGGAGTAGAAGATCCATTACCCCCGCCTATTGTAAAGGAAAAAGCTTGTCGTTCTTTCCCGCGAATAAATTTGACGCGTTTGGCTGGGCAAGAGATATCTCCCTATTTTTACGAAAATTACGCTGGAAAAAAATTTTCTCTATTCAAAATAGAAAGAAAAGCCAGGAACTGGGCTTGGATCTGAGTGACATGGAAGCATTTAATGTCTTAGAAGCTGTAGAACAAGAAAATATCAGAGATACAGGTGTTGGGCCATTTACAGATCTCAGGCCTTAAAACAACAGCTTGCCACCCTCAGGGGATTCCCCCTTTATTGATCTGTTTGAGGGGATGGTCAATAAGGAATTATCCAAGTTGGGAAAAGAGAGAATTTTCAAATATTAAAACCTAACAGCAGAGGAGAAAAAGGCTTTAGTATCAATAGTGGGAGACACAACAATAGTCATCAAGTCCTCCGATAAGGGGGGCAATATTGTTGTTATGGACCTTGAAGCGTATAGAAATATAGCGTATAGATCTACTATGACCTTGCGCTATCCCTATGACATAAGGGTACGTCATTTTGCGGGAAGTACCACCCTGCCATGTTTTAAGAATACACAGGAAACAAGGAAATCAAGCAGCTCTGCAGTTGAAATGCAATTCTGTCTTATTGCATATTTAAAAAATAGTGCAGGGAAGTGTCAGCGTGCTTTATGAGAAGTAATGGCCTGTGTTCACAGCAAGAGTAGCTTTGTTCAGGTACACTAATTATTGACTTGTCTGGTCAGACATGTTCAAAACCTTTTGGTTAATCATCTATTGGGACTGGAAAATGGGTCAGGATTGAAGGAAAGATAAGAAAAACTTGTTTCAGTCTGCAGAGATGTGAGATGGAGTGGAAGTTCACCTTCCAGAAGAACAACGACCCTAAACATACTGCTAACGTTACACTGGAGAGGTCTAAGGGAAGAGTCTTCAAGAGCTTTCAATGGCCTAGTCCAAACCCAGACCTCAATCCAACTGAAAATGTATGACATGACATGAAAATGCTGGACACCAACACTATCCATTTAACTTGAAGGAGTTGAAGCATTTTTGCCTGGAAAATGGGCAAAAATCCCAGTGCATAGATATGCTAAACTAATATAAATGGATGCCAAGGGGGTCTAAAAAAGAGCTGGTAACTACAAGCCAGTAGGTTATCTCACTTCAATAATTGGAAAAAAAACATTTGAGGGGTTTCTGAGAGATGCCTTCCTAGAATACCTCAAGGAAAACTATGGTATAACTCCTCATCAGCATGGATTTATGAGGGGTCAATCATATCAGACCAATTTGATTAGCTTCAATGATGTTAAGTAAGTTCAAAGCTGGACCTGGGAGAGTCTATTGATCTTATATATCTGGATTTCTCTAAAGCATTTGACACCGTGCCACATAATAGGTTTATATTTGACCTGATAGACGGACTGCACAGTAAAATATCAATATTTGCAGGTGACGGAAAATTATACAAGATACTTAATACAACAGAGGACAATGTGCAGCTACAAAAGAACCTAGATAAACTTGGGGCTTGGGTGGAAAAATGGCAAATGAATTTCAATGTTGATAAATGTAAGGTTATGCACATGGGTAGGAGAAACGGATATACACCAATATACACTTAATGGGGCACTGCTAGGGAAAAGTGATATGAAAAAAGACCGGGGGTACTAGTGGATTATAGACTAAACTGGAGTAACAAATGCCAGTCAGCTGCTACAAAAGCTAATACAGTCTTGGGGTGCATTAAAAGAGGCATAGGGGTGAGGGATGGGAACATTATTCTTCCACTAAAGGTTTCATCGCCATCATAGAAGGGGGTTCTTTACTGTAAGAGCAGTGATATTGTGGAACTTTCTGCCTGAGGACATGGTGATGGCAAAATCCATAGAGGAGTTTAAGAGGGGACTAGATGTCTTTATAGAGCGCAATGATATTACAGGATATAGACATGCTATGCCTTCTTCTTGCCTTCCTCTAGATCAACAGGGGTGGCGGGGGGTTGAAACAGGCTGAACTAGATGGACATTGTCTTTATTCAGCCTAACATACTATGTTACTATGTATCTGTAATTGCAGCAAAAAGCAGCACTACAAAGTATTGACTTTCTGGGGGTACTTATACAGATTAGAGCTCTGTGTCTTGTATTAATTATTGTTTATATAACAGTAAAACGAATATGTTGTGCACTTTTAAAGTGGTCGGGGTAGTTTGTAAATGTTGCGTAAATAAAGTGATAAGAATTCTCCAAAAAATACATTTTTAACTTCATGTTAAAAATTGTTGCAATGCAACAAAGCAGGAAAACTCAGAGGGGCTGAATACTTTCACATGACACTGCATACGGTTAGGTTTACTTCATATCACAAAGGATTTTCATTAAGGCTTTTTTTAAATAAAGAGCTGAACTAACTTTCTCTTTGGTCCTCGCTGAATGATATTTGTTATTACAACAAACCCCATCCACCCACTGGGCCCAGCCTAAAATAATAAGAGGGGGCCCCATGACAGCTCCTTCCAAGTAGACAGCTTGGCGGACGTCAGGTGTGCACAACTACCAATCAGAAGCCGCAGTGTCACTGTACATATTCTAGTATCATTGTACCCAGTGCTGATACCATAAGTATGACAAGTGATACTGCAGCCTGTGATTGAACGAAGTTGACACCTGACTTCTGCTAGGCCATCTACCTAGAAGTTGCTGCCAATATAGATTACAGCACTCAGCTGTGTCCTGGGGCTCCGGGAGAGGTGAGTATGCCCTCCTTTTTTATTTTAGGCCAGGCTCAGTAGGTGGAGGGACATTTATTGTAATGATAATACCACTTTAATGCCCCGTTCAGAGAGCGCTGCTTTTGCACTGCTAAGCAGCAAGAATGCAGCTCTGCTATACTCCTGGAAAGATTGCGTGAACAGGCTGCTTCAGGATCCTTGTAGCAGCCTGTTCAAATGATCTGAGACGCATGCTGCATTCTTTTAAGGCTGTCATAGAAGCCTATGGAAAGCACACAGCCAAGATAGAACAAGATAGAACATGTCCTATCTGTCCCGCGCCTCAGAGCAAACATGAGAGTTTGCACCTACTTGTCCTATCTTTGTTACGGTAGATGCACGCAGTTTTACGCACCTGACAATCATTCATGTGAACGCTATTGGTTCCTATAGAAGTGCATTCTTAGTAGCGCTGTTCCAGCGATCATCTAAACGAGCCCTAGGGTATTACCTAATATATAAAGTATATAAGAAGGCATTTTACTGATCCCCTTCTTGTATGTTCTGTATTTGAACTACAAATTTATTTTTAAATTGATTTTATTATTCGTTGTATTATATCCTGTAAAGTCCAGATTATGAGATTATTGTATAATTGATTGTATTGCATCTTATCTAGTCCAGACTTAGAGATAATTATGTTATCATTGTATTATAGATCTGTGAGTTCTTGTAACATTCATTGTAGTATATCCTGTACAGATCAGACCTAAGGCAATATTGTATCATTCACTGTATTATATATCTATGAGTTTAGTGTATCATTCGCTATATTATACATTTATGGTATTATATCCTGTATACTCCAGAGCTGTGAGTATATTGTGTTCCGCATTGTTTATTGTGTTCCTCATTGTATTATAACCTGTATCGTGTAGTTCTATGGCTTTATTGTATTACATTTTACACTGAATGCTCCCGTATAACCAGATGACAGGTCAGAGCCGCAGTCACAGCAGCCGCGCTCCGCTCCCCCTCCCTCACTACATGGATAAATCTGTACTACATCCAGGAGTCAGTCACCTGAATACATAATTACACAGGGCAGACGGAGAATCAAAGTTCATTGACGGTAAAAATGAACCAGATGAGCATGCTGGCCCCCTCCTCACATTACAGGATGCTGCCCGCCCCCTGTAGAATTCCCCTGCCATATGCCACACTTCACATCATAATTACAGGGCAGGAACCGTATTACCGCTGTCATCATCACTCTAGAGAACAAGGACTGAACTTTTAGTTATTTACAACTGCAGAGCATTCTGTTCTTTCTAGTGGGAATTAGATGCAGAATTTTCTCTTAACCCGTCTGTAGCATGAAAGAACTTTCTTTGCTACCATATTATGATTTCTTACTTTGTAGTACCCCAGCGGCCACCCAGACACGAGGCCTGCACTGAGGAATTGGGAGGGTAGAGATGGCCTTTATCACGGTGGCTCTACAGTCCACAATATCTGTATCGTACCATTCCTGGAAGGGGAACACTCTATGAGAGAATGAGTGTAGGATCACTCCACAGACAGCATTTAGATCACTGCACGGTGGACTTCTCTTTTCACTCAGCTCTCACTTTTAAAAAGTTTCTGGGATAGGGACATCTGAGTACCCTTCAGCCTCAATTCTCTTTACCACATGAGGGTTGAAGGGACTCCCATGATGCCAGCAAGCCACTCCTCTCACTACCATTGAAGATTATGGAACTGACTCACTTTCCGGCTCTCAAGCACTGACATTTATATTGTCTAGCATACCACGTGACAGTACATAAATTGATACTTTTGCAGACATATCCCAGCAACATTCAGACATTAACCTTTCACTTGCTGCAGCTGTGCAATACACATAACAAGAGACTAGACAGTTTGCACAGTGTATCCACATAAAATACATGACATGTATGATATTTATGAAGGGGCCAGAAATAGGTTTTTTCAGGTCACTTAATGTTCTGCAGCTTTTTTTTTTTTTAAATTTTGTGGTACCATTAAAGGGACTCGGTCATTTAAAAAAAAAAACAACAACAAACTATATATATATATATATATATATATATATATATATATATATATATATATATATATATATATATATATATATATATACCTACTAGGGATGAGCGAATATACTCGCTAAGGCACTACTTGCTCGAGTAATGTGCCTTAGCCGAGTATCTCCCTGCTCGTCCCTAAAGATTTGGGGGCCACCGCAGCTGACAGGTGAGTTGAAGCGGGGAGCAGGGGAGAGCGGGCGGGAGAGAGGGAGAGAGAGATCTCCCCTCCGTTCCTCCCTGCTCTCCCCCGCAGCTCCCCGCCCCGCGGCGGCACCCGAATCTTTCGGGACGAGCGGGGAGATACTCGGCTAAGGCACATTACTCGAGCGAGTAGTGCCTTAGCAAGTATACTCTCTCATTCCTAATACCTACCTATTCCTCCGCCATCAGTCTACTTACCATATCTTCACCTCACTGATCTGTCTCCTGCAGTCTGGGGGAATCACCTCACCCCCAGCTAGCTGATTCCTCTGCTTCCTGTGAGGCTTCGTACATTCATAGGCAGTCTCCTTCCGGCCAGCTAATATACGTTACGTCATAGCTCACAGGCCAGCAGGAGAAGTGCCGATATACTGCAGAGACTGGTCATGTGAGCTCTCTCGGTAATAGATCAACATGCCTTCCTAGCCAGTGAACACTACAGCACAGGGTTTTGACCTTCACTGACCCGGCCAGAAGAAATATGTAAGGAATGCCGGCTTCATAACAAGACGGTCAGTGTGCTGTGATATTTCCTGGGCGACTGCAGAACAGCATTTCACACATATCATTCTCTGTGTTGGGTGAAGTAGCCGCAGTTATTAGCACTGTCCGCTGGCTGCGTAGCTGTTGCAGCCGTGCTGAGGCCTGCACCTTGCTTGCAGGCCAGACTAGGTTTTGGGTGTGCCCTTGCTTCTCCGGGAGCTGAGGGTTGTGGTAGCGGCCGGAGTATCGTCAGTCAGCACCTGGTGCTGAATAGCCTGGCTACTACTTAAACAGTGCCAGCACTATCTCCTGTGCTGGTCAATCACTTCAGTTGCATTTGGACAGCGACGGAGCAACACATCTTGGCGGAAGCTCTCCAGGCTAGCTAAGTTCTTTTCTGTTTTGTTTTCTGTTTCGCCTTTATTTTGCGCTAGGGCTCCCTGATAGGGATTTGTTAGTGGCCCAGGCACGCGTGCGGGCTCGCACTTGTCAGAGCGATCGGTCCGCCGAGTAGGCAGGGCCCCCTCCCGGGTTAGGGGACTATAGCGAGAGGATTCCCCATAATGTTATGTTTCTTTTGCACAGTTGTGCCCTTGGTTTGTGTTATTGTGGTTGCACATTCAGAGGACGCAACAGATTGACCAGCCCTTACCTACTCAGGGAGATTCTGTGCTGTTAACATGAACCCCCTTGAGGTTTTGTCGCACCAGCTCGGCACGCTGGCTGTGGGGGTCGCTGTGATTAAACAGCGACAGCTTGCGCTGCAGGTTCCCAGCAAGGAACCAAAAATTGTGCTACCGGACCGTTTTTCTGGTGATAGGCAGAAATTCGGATCCTTTCGAGAGGCCTGTAAGCTCTATTTCAGACTGCGTCCTAGCTCTTCGGGGGACGGCGCCCAGAGGGTGGGCATTGTAATGTCCAGACTGCAGGGGACGCCACAAGCATGGGCATTTTCATTCCCCCCGACGCCTGAGGCTCTGACCTCAGCGGATAACTTTTTTGCTGCTTTGGGTCTTATTTATGACGACCCTGATAAGATAGCGGTGACTGAGGGAAATATCAGACGTTTGCGACAGAGAGATTCCACTGTTGAAGATTATTGTGCTAAGTTTCGACGTTGGGCAGCAGAAACTCAGTGGAATGACCCTGTTTTAAAGAGCCAGTTCCATTGTGGCCTGTCCAATGAGATCAAGGACGTACTGGTAGGACATCCAGTACCTCGCAGTCTGGATGAGGCCATGTCTCTGGCTATTAAAGTTGGGAGACGGATCAGGGAGAGGCATCAAGAACTGTCTACGGATGCAGACCTCCTACCTACAGGTATGGAAGAGCTCATGCAGCTGGCAGGGTTAGGAGGAGAAGGACGGTACAGTTTAATGGCCGATGCTTTGTCTGTAATTGTACAGGTCATATGGCTCAGTTTTGCCCACGTCATAATGCTCAGTGGGAAAAACTAGATGGCCTGGAGGTTAGAGGGAAGGTCCCTCTAGGACATCAGATTGCTTGGGTATCCTCTTCCAGTCTGGTGCTTCCCGCTGAAATTCGTTGTGGCAGTGTTGACAGTCCCATACGAGTATTTTGGATTGTGGAGCTAGTATTAACTTAATACATCAGGAGACTGTCAAACATTTAGGCTTAGAGATGAGTGCTTTGGATTCTCCCATCCCTGTGTCCGCCATTGATGCTGCTCCACTATCTCAGAGAAATCTGAGTTTTTGTGTACCTAATGTCCATTTAAAGATTGGGCTATTCCACACGGAATGTATAACACTATATGTCATGGAATCCCTCCCTACGCAAGTAGTCTTGGGGTTGCCCTGGCTGCGCTTACACAACCCAGTAGTGGACTGGGAAAAGGGGGACATTGTGAAATGGAGCCCTGGTTGTCTGTCTGGTTGCATTTCTGCTGATATAACCTCCATTCAGGCAGAGGAGTTGCCTGAATTTATAGCTGACTTCTCTGATGTGTTTTCCCAAGAGGGGGCAGACAAATTACCACCGCACAGCCAGGGGGATTGTGCCATTGAACTTCTCCCTGACTGCAAGTTCCCCAAGAGTCACATGTTCAACATATCGGCCCCTGAGAGACTGGCGCTCAAAGATTATATCCAGGACAGCCTGGGAAGGAATCATATACGACCATCTAATTCTCCACTAGCAGCTGTTTCTTTTTTGTAAAGAAAAAAGATGGCGGGTTACGTCCCTGTGCTGACTTTAGGGAATTGAACAAAATCACGAAACGCAATCCATACCCTCTGCCCCTTATTCCGGATCTGTTTTCGCAGTTGAATGGCTCCAACTGGTTTTCCAAACTAGACTTGCGCGGGGCATATAATTTAATCTGGATTAGGGAGGGGGACGAGTGGAAGACTGCGTTTAATACCCCAGAGGGGCATTTTGAGAGTCTGGTGATGCCTTTTGGTCTCACTAATGCCCCTGCGGTATTCGAGTCCTTGATCAATGAGGTTCTCTTTCAGTTTGTGGGCAGATTTGTACTAGTATACTTGGATGATATTTTGATCTTCTCTCCGGATTTTGAGTCCCATGTTTCTAATGTTTGCCAGGTCCTCCAAGTTTTGCGTGAGAATTGTTTGTTCGCCAAAAGAGAAAAGTGTGTGTTTGCTGTTCAAGAGATCACATTTTTGGGGCATATAATTACCCACAAAGGGTTCATGATGGATCCTGAGAAGGTCCGAGCTGTACAGGATTGGGTCCTACCAGAGAATGTGAAAGCCTTACAAAGGTCCTTGGGGTTCGCCAACTATTACCGTAGATTCATTAGGAATTTTTCGGTGATAGTTAAACCTCTTACTGATATGACTAAGAAGGGGTGCTTTCCTACCAAATGGTCGACGGAAGCCATGCAGTCATTTCAGAGATTGAAGAGGTGTTTTGCTACTGCTCCGATTCTGGTGCAGCCAGATTCTTCCAGGCCCTTTATTGTTGAGGTCGATGCTTCAGAGGTAGGGGTTGGAGCAGTTTTATCTCAGGGAACGGAGACATTGCAAGATCTCCGCCCGTGTGCGTTCTTCTCCCATAAATTTTCGTCTTTGGAGCGAAATTATGACATTGGGGACAGGGAATTGCTGGCGATTAAATGGGCATTCGAGGAGTGGCATTATTTTCTAGAGGGGGCGCGACACAAAGTAACGGTTTTCACGGATCACAAAAACCTCATATATCTGGAATCTGCCAAGAGACTTAATTCCAGACAGGCACGCTGGTCGCTTTTCATTTCCCGTTTCATTTTTTTAGTTACATAACGTCCAGGCTAGAAGAATGTGAAGGCAGATGCTCTTTGCAGAATTTTTCTTCCACTAGTTTCTGAGGAACCTCCTGCCCCTATCCTGTCTGAAGGGGTGGTGGTGTCGGCAGTGTCATTAGAGTTAGAGGAGCAAGTCTGTAAAGCACAAAATTTTGCCCCGTCAAAGCTTTCGGCTTGGAAGCTTTTTGTTCCTTTTCATCTAAGGTTAGAGGTGCTGGCCGAGATTCACAGTTCGGTGTTGGCCGGGCATTAATAATACCCATAAGTTACTCTCTAGAACATATTGATGGCCGTTATTACGACGGGATACGTTCAGTTTTGTTTCGTCATGTGAGGTGTGTGCCAGAACCAAGTCATCCCGCAGTTGGCCAGCCGGTATGTTATTGCCGCTGCCTATTCCTAAAAGACCATGGACGCATTTGTCCATGGACTTCATTACGGATTTACCACCTTCCGATGGCAACACTGTTGTGTGGGTGGTAGTGGACTGGTTTAGTAAAATGTGCCATTTTGTGGCACTCCCCGGTTTACCTAATGCCAAGACGTTGGTGAGTTTGTTCATTTGCCACATCGTTAGACTACATGGTTTGCCAGAGAATATAGTCTCCGATCGCGGCGTACAATTTGTTTCTAGCTTTTGGCGAATAATCTGCTCTCGTTTGGGTGTCCAGCTTTCGTTTTCCTCGGCATACCATCCTGAGACCAATGGGCAAACTGAGAGGTGTAATCAGAACCTGGAGCAGTATTTACGTTGTTATGCCTCGGAAAATCAGGAGGACTGGTCAACTTTCTTACCACTAGCCGAGTTTGCTCTAAACAATAGACCACTGGAGGCTACGGAGCCTTACTGTTCTTCTGTAACTACGGATTTCACCCATGTTTTGGCCCCCTTTCCAAGAGGGTTTCGTAGGTACCAGGAGCAAATGAGTTTTGTTCCGATATTGAGGCCGGGTGGGCGGAGGTCCAGAAAAATTTACAGCGATCCGTTCGGTGCAGCAAGCGAGTTGCAGACAGTCACCGCTCTGAGGGGGTGGGATTCTGTGTTGGAGACTTGGTGTGGTTGTCTACCAGAAATATAAAACTCAAACAACCATCCGCTAAACTGGGCCTGCGATTTATCGGTCCGTTTAAAATAATTGAGAAGATTAACGTGGTGGCCTTCCGGTTAGAAATTCCCAGCACGATGAAGATTAACAATGTGTTCCATAAACCTCTGCTCAAAAGATTCATCAATTCGGGGAATGACTCACCACCCCCGGCTCCTGTGATAGTAGATGGGGAAGAACAGTTTGTAATAAGTCGCATTCTGGACTCCCGTTGAGTCGGGAATTCCCTGCAGTACCTGGTGCATTGGCGCGGTTATGGCCCAGAAGAGAGGTCATGGGTTCCTGCAGCGGATGTTCATACAGATCGTCTGGTAAAAAATGTTCACAGGTCAAACCCTATTCCTGGTCCTAAGGGTCCTGGGGCCCCTTCTAGAAGGGGAGGTACTGTTGCAGCCATGCTGAGGCCTGCACCTTGCTTGCAGGCCAGACCAGGTTTTGGGTGTGCCCTTGCTTCTCCGGGAGCTGAGGGGTGTGGTAGCGGCCGGAGTAATGTCAGTCAGCACCTGGTGCTGAATAGCCTGGCTACTACTTAAACAGTGCCAGCACTATCTCCTGTGCTGGTCAATCACTTCAGTTGCATTTGGACAGCGACGGAGCAACACATCTTGGCGGAAGCTCTCCAGGCTAGCTAAGTTCTTTTCTGTTTTGTTTTGTTTTCTGTTTCGCCTTTATTTTGTGCTAGGGCTCCCTGATAGGGATTTGTTAGTGGCCCAGGCACGCGTGCAGGCTCGCACTTGTCAGAGCGATCGGTCCGCCGAGTAGGCAGGGCCCCCTCCCGGGTTAGGGGACTATAGGGAGAGGATTCCCCATAGTGTTATGTTTCTTTTGCACAGTTGTGCCCTTCGTTTGTGTTATTGTGGTTGCACGTCCGGAGGACGCAACAGTACATTTCTGCCCCTGTGCAGAGCGTCTCACAATACCCTTTCCTTGGGTGTGGTGAAGTAGCCACAGTTAATAGTCTTGTCCACTGGCTGTATAGCTTTTTTGCCACTGTGCAAAGCATCTCACAATACCCTTTCCGTAGGTGCGGTGAAGTAGCCGCAGTTATTAGCACTGCCCACTGGCTGTATAGCTTTCTGCCCCTGTGCAGAGCATCGCACAATACCCTTTCCTTGGGGGGTTAAGGTAGCGGCAATTATCAGCACTATCCACTGGCTTTAGAGTTTTCTCCCACTCCATACAGCCTCTCTTATCTACAAGTCTCTGTGAGCAGTAAATGACCCCTAGGTATCAGCACAAGAAAGTGGTTCAACTTTTTCCCATAACGGCACAGAGCCTCCAGTATCTGCAAGTCTCTGTGTGTGGTAAATTATTCACAGTTCTCAGCGCTAAACAGTGGGGTAATTTATTTGGGCCCTGCTCTACCTTTAATCCCACATGATGAGGAGTATGGGTAAGGGTCGAGGACATGGCCGCGGACTTGGTCGTCCAAGGGAGGGTGTGGGCACATGAGGAGGTCCTGGGCCCAGCTGCTGAAGGATTTGGAGAGCCCCAAATCCGTAGGGTCCCCAGATTCATATCACAATTTGCGGGTTGCAGAAGAGCAGTGTAAGCAGGTCCTGTCATGGATGGCAGAAAACACGTCCAGCAGTTAATCAATCCCCCAGTCTTTTACGCACTCCACTACTCCCAGCCTAGGCACTGCACCTCTGAATCCTCTGGCTGCTTCTTCTTCCTCCCAGCCTCGTCACTCCAGGAAAATGACAGATTCTGAGCAGGCAGACTCCCAGGAACTGTTCTCGGGTACCTGCCCTGAGGATGACGATGATGAGACACAGTTGTCTGTCAGCGATGTTGTTGTAAGGGCAGGAAGTCTGAGGGAGGAGCGCATAGAGGATTGTCTGACCCCACCTGGCTTGCTAAGCCTACTGAGAACAGGTCTTCAGAGGGGAAGGCAAATGCAGCAGCAGGACATGTTGGAAGAGGCAGTGGGGTGGCCAGGGGGAGGGGCAGGGCCAGAGAAAATAATCCCCCAACTGTTTCCCAAAGCAACCGCTTGCAGCAAGCCTCCATACAGAGGGCTAGGACTTCAAAGATGTGGATGCTTTTTAGTGAGAGCGCAGACGACCGAAGAACAGTGGTGGCAACCTGTGCCGCATGAAGATCATCTAGGGAGCCATCACTAACAGACTCACCACCACCAGCATGCGCAGACATGTGATGGCCAAGCACCCCACCAGCTGGAACCTGGTCCATTCTCCGCTTCTGTGTCACACCACTGCCTCATCTCCTGTGCCACAACCTATTAGCTTACAAGAAGCACATGGCCACCGAGCTGTTACAGGGTCTGACAGAGCAGACCGACCTCTGGCTTTTGCCGCTGAGCCTCCAACCAGCATGGTCGTGTGTGACAATGGCCGTAACCTGGTGGCAGCTTGGCAGCCTCACACACATGCCATGCCTGGCCCACATCTATAATATGGTGGTTCAGCAGTTTCTGAAACACTACTCCCACTTGTCTGACGTGCTCGGTGGGGTGCGCTGCGACTGCGCACATTTCCGCAAGTCAACCAAGGATGCTGCCAACCTGCGGACACTGCAACGTATCATCGCAGTTTTTAACCTTTATATTGTGATTTGCACGATTTTATATTTGTTTGTACATATGTTTGTATATGTATATATTTATGTCCAGTGGCTATACATGTTTGTCATTGTTTTTGTAGGCTTGAAAAAGACCTTGTTTGTAGGTCGAAATGTCTCATCTTTTAAATCTGTGAAACAATAAAATATGCTCCTTTAATCAAGAAGCTTTTTTTTGCATCATTACATGCTGCCACAGCTTTGCTATAGTGTAGCAAGAGAATAGACAGACTCCGTGAAACATTTCTGTAGCATGACTATAGTCGAACCCCCCCCCAAAAAAACGTTTCTGTAGTAAATGTATAGGCGAACCCCTCCAATCTTTCTGTAGCAAGTGTATATGCGAACCCCTCAAACCTTTCTGTAGCAATCGTATAGGTGAATCACTCAAAACTTTCCGTAGCAAGTGTATAGGCAAAGCCCTGAAACATTTCTATAGCAATAGTTTAGGCGAACCCCTGAAACATTTCTGTAGCAATAGTTTAGGCAAACCCCTGAAACATTTCTGTAGCAAGAGTATAGGCGAACCGCTCAAATCTTTCTGTAGCAAGTGTATAGGTGGACCCCTGAAACATTTCTCTAGCAAGAGTATAGGCGAACCCCTCAAACCTTTCTGTAGCAATAGTATAGATGGACCCAGTGAAACATTTCTGTAACAAGAGTATAGGTGGACCCTTCAAACTTCTCTGTAGCAAGAGAATAGACGGACCCCATGAAACATTTCTGTAGCATGACTATAGTCGAACCCCCCCAAACTTTTCTGTAGCAAATGTATAGGCGAACCCCTCCAAACATTCTGTAGCAAGCCTATAGGTGAACCCCTCAAACCTTTCTGTAGCAATTGTATAGGTGAATCACTGAAAACTATCCGTAGCAAGTGTATAGGCGAACCCCTGAAATATTTATGCAGCAATAGTATGGGCAAACCCCTGAAATATTCATGTAGCAAAAGTATAGGTGAACCGCGGAAGTACATTTCTGTGGCAAGTGTATAGGTGGACCACAGAAACATTTCTGTAGATAGTGTATAGGCGGACCACTGAAACATTCCTGTAGCAAGAGTATAGGCGAACCCCTCAAACCTTTCTGTAGCGATAGTATAGACGGACCCAGTGAAACATTTCTGTAACAAGAGTATAGGTGGACCCTTCAAACTTTTCTGTAGCAAGAGAATAGACAGAACCCATGAAACATTTCTGTAGCATGACTATAATGGAACCCCCCCCCCCCCCAAACTTTTCTGTAGGAAATGTACAGGCGAACCCCTCCAATCCTTTTTGTAGCAAGCGTATAGGTGAACTCCTGAAACCTTTCTGTAGCACTCGTATAGGTGAATCACTCAAAACTATCCGTAGCAAGTCTATAGGCGAACCCCTGAAATATTTCTGTACCAATAGTATGGGCAAACCCCTGAAATATTTATGTAGCAAGAGTATAGGTGAACCGTGAAAGTACAATCTGTGGCAAGTGTATAGGTGGACCACAGAAACATTTCTGTAGATAGTGTATAGGCGGACCCCTGAAACATTCCTGTAGCAAGAGTATAGGCGAACCTCTCAAACCTTTCTATAGCAAGTGTATAGGCGAACCTCTCAAACCATTCTGCAGGAAGTGTACAGACGAACCCCTCAAACCTTTCTATAGCAAATGTATAGGCAAACCCCTGAAACATTTCTTTAGCAAGAGTATAGGTGAACCCCTCAAACCTTTTTGTAGCAATAGTGTAGGTGAACCCCTGAAACTTTTCTGTAGCAAGTATATAGGCAAACCCCTCCAACTTTCTGTAGCAAGCGTATAGGCAAACACCTCAAACATTTCTGTAGCAAGTGTATAGGCGAATCACTCAAACCTTTCCATAGCAAGTGTATAGGCAAAGCCCTGAAACATTTGTGAAGCAATAGTTTAGGTGAACCCCTGAAACATTTCTGTAGCAAGATTATATGCGAACCCCTGAAATATTTCTGTAGCAAGAGTATAGGTGAACCTGGGAAGTACATTTCTGTGGCAAGTGTATAGGTGGACCCCAGAAACATTTCTGTAGATAGTGTATAGGCGAACCTCTCAAACCTTTCTATAGCAAGTGTATAGGCGAACCTCTCAAACCATTCTGCAGGAAGTGTACAGACGAACCCCTCAAACCTTTCTATAGCAAGTGTATAGGCGAACCCCTGAAACATTTCTTTAGCAAGAGTATAGGTTAACTCCTAAAACATTTATGCACCAAGAGTGTAGGCAAACCCCTGAAACATTTCTGTAGCAATAGTATAGGCGAACGCCTGAAACGTTTCTGTACCAAGAGTAAAGGCAAACCATGGAAGAACAGTTTTGTAGCAAGAGCATAGGCAAACCCCTCAAACCTTTCTGTAGCAAGTGTATAGGTAGACCCCAGAAACCTTTTGGTAGCAAGTGTATAGGCGCACACCATGAAAAATTTCTGTAGCAAGATTATAGGCAAGCCCTCAAACCTTTCTGTAGCAAGTGTATAGGCCGATCCTTGAAACATTTCTGTAGCAAGAGTATAGGCGAACCCCTCAAACCTTTCTGTAGCACACAGCTAATGGGAGATGTAATATACTCTGCACTGCCCAGCAAAAATTAACCCACTGTTTAGAGATGAGAATTGCGGCTAATTCATTGCACACAGCTAATCAGAGATGTGAGATACTCTGCACATCCCCAAAAAGAATTAACGGACTATTTAGTGACGAGAACTCCGGCTAATTTACCGCACACAGCTAATGGGAGATGTGAGATGCTCTGCACTGCCCCAAGAAAAAGTAACGGACTATTTAGCGATGATAACTCTTTTTAATTTACCGCACACAGCGAATGGGAGATGTGAGATGCTCTGCACTGGCCCAGGAAAAATTAGCCCACTGTTAAGCGATGAAAATTACGGCTTATCCACAGCTAATGGGAGTTATGAGATTGTCTGCACTGGCCCAGCGACAATTAACCCACTGTTTAGCATTGAGAATTGCGGCCAATTTACCGCACACAGCTAATGGGAGGTGTGAGATACTCTGCACTGGCCCAGCAACAATTAACCCCCTGTTAAGCGATGAGAATTGCAGCTAATTCACCGCACACAGTGAATGGTAGATGTTAATGATGTTCTGCACAAGCCTAGATGCTTGAAATAAAAAAATATGTGCACTACTACTCCCAGCCAGCCAAAAAGGCGAGCCACGGGCGGCCCCAGTTTAAGTACTCGGCGGTCACCTGATCCCGCCAGCCACTCACTGCTGTAGATGTGCACAGGGCTGGCACATCTCAGTAGGAAGTGGTAATGCCTTCCCTACATGTTTAGTGGCTAAAAATGTCACTAAACATGCGAGATGGGGAAATGAAATTGACTTGAGTACCGCGTTGTGTTCGACTCGAGTACCGAGCATCTCAAGTAGCCTAATACTTGAACGAGCATCAAGCTTGGACAAGTATGCTCACTCATCTCTATTTATCTCCCAACAATAAATACCCGATGTCCAATTATGGGGTTCATATGGGTTCCCATATTAAATAATCTCACCAGAAATCATCACAAACCTAACATAGCAATTCAGTCTAGATTTCAAACACTCAACAACCATAGAGAACTTTGCAGAAGCAAAAGCAATCTCACTCCCAAATCCAGGAAAACACCCAACTCCCTCACACCTAACGCCCAGCAGCCCTATTAAAACAAGACTATGAGCTACTTTCAGAAATGTTGGCAATCAAGCTGTAAGCAGTTCTACCTGACATTATTACTGAAACTCAACAAGGTTTTCATACAAACTATCAACTAAAAACATGCAAAGCTGTACCGGTAGTTTTGACTTAATTGTGTGCAAAGGGAACAGCAACATAACCAAAAGACCAAGTGAGTAACCCTCCGTAGGCCATTGTTAAACAGCAGATGGGGCAATGATGAACTGATCCTATAGCATAATCTACTTGAACTTAGGGGTTTATTTGCTTATAATAAAGGGACCATGAGAACTAACTCAGTGTATTTCCTTTTACAAATATCTGTTCTCATACACAACAGGTCTATTCAGGCTGGACTCTTGTAATCCCTAATCTTGATATATCTGACTTACTATCAAACCTGGAATACTTTCTTGAAACTCTCATCTCCATAAGATATGTGAAAATTATACAGATCTTGATGTACATCTCTCCAGCCAGAGGTTGGAATATGAGTTTATATCCAATTGAAATTTGCTTTAAATATGACTCACCAATATTCACCAGATATTAGCCATTGTCTATGGTCGTGTGGGGCGATCCAACAGTTCTGGCTTAAAATTAAACAATTTACCCCAAAACATCTCACTACTCATGTGCTTTTTGACATCTTGTGGGATCTCTATCACTTAAAGGACCCTAAACAGTACAATTAGGACTGTGATGCACAATGTTGTGAAGCATTTTCCTTGCTAAACACATCACAGCTGCAAAATATATATATTGTCATGGAATATAAAGTGTTAAGTTTCAGAAGGAAATAAGTATATGTTTCTTACCTTGTATTGGACTATTGACCCTTAAATAGAAGACTAAAACCTATGCTTTGTAGTGCCGGGAACTAGGATTTTAAGCTAAGAATTCAACAGACAAAGTAAATAAAGCTAAAGCTATGTTAACAGAGAAGACACTCAATTATTATAGAACTATTGTCTAATGCAACAAGCAATATCCTGACGGGTAATTTTGTGTCTGAGCTTTGAGACTATTTGGTAGATGTCAATAAGTCCTAAGTAGTTTCACCTTTGTAACAGTAAGCTACGTAACACTAATCTTTGTACCAGGCAACATTTGGATACGCCTTCTTCTTTCTGTATAAAGAATTGGCAATGTTCACAATAAAGTAGAATTCATCGAGTTCTCATGGAGAAGTGTCTTGACATAACATGGAGTGATTTCATGCTATTGATAGATAGTGCTAGCAAAATCTCCTCATCACGGGCTTCCATATCTACCAATTTGGCACCTGGCAACGAGGTCATCAGATCGGTACTGGTGTGGCCGATAACAGCTGGCGCCCGAAAGCAGGGACCGAGTGACCAGAACCTCTGACCCAACTTACTCTCGAATGGACAGAATGCACAGACCCATAATCAGGACAAAGCCGGCTGGTAAGAAACTGTTATTCGTATCCCTCATTGTGTCTCTGTGATTCTGTCTGCTCAAAGTTGGGTAAGTGTGTTCATTTATATTAAGTGGTTCATTTAAGGTCTAAACTCGGTCTATTTTATGACAAAGAACCCTGTCAAATAAGCTGTCTCGTTGTCTAGGTTTTGAATGAATGTGTAACCTTGTAACTCAGTGTGTTTAAAGGCCATAATAATATCAATAGGTTGAATAATTGTCCTAGTGTGGCTATTTTATGATCTAAGTTCCCTAATTTACTGGTAACGTGTCCCGGTCTCTGACGAGGGATCGATGGTTTAGGTGGGTCCTGCAATGTAAAGCCTACGTTTTTGGTTTTTTTTAGGGTCACGCAGCGGGAACACCTGTGTATATGGTTTAAGTGGGTCCTGCACTGAGAAGTCTGAGTTTTTTAGAGTCACGCAGCGGGGACACTTGTACTGTATGTTGTCTGTAGGAAGAGTGTCTGATTTATGGCAAGAATCTCTTGCCATAGCCGATATGATATCCTCAGACGGGGTTACCCTCTCCTCAAATAAGGAGGAAAAAGGTTATTAAAAACCCATATAGAGTACCAGTGAAACATGGGTAACGGATGGTCTAAGAGAGCCACCTCGGATGAGTCAGAATGGACAATGGCCAAAAACATAGTAAGGAATATGGAAGGTAAAGAGATAGCTAAAGAATGTAAGGCTTTGATGTCTATCATGAAACAGGACACCAGGCATGGGACCCTTAGTCCTTGTCTGTTGTTAAAAGCAATGATAGAATATAAAGATGTAGTTTTAAAGATGCTAAACTCCTGGAGGCAGCTGAAGGCTGGGGCAGATGTGCCCGTCTGTTTGCAAAAGGGCGGATAGAAGAAAGAATTTAAAATGATGGTGTCAGTAAGTACAGAATGAGAAAGATAATGTTACTAACAATGCCAGATCCTGAGAAACAACCCATGGGGTTCTATAGAGGTTGTCTACAGTTAGCAGGAGTTTATGACTGTTGTTATAAAGACCTAGAAGAAGTGGACAGACATAAGGCTGATCCCTTCTTCTTCCCCTTGATGGAGGAATTTAATCCACCACCTGACCCTAAGGTGTCAGGTTCAGGGGCTATTTTCCTACTTTATCTAAAAGACTGGGCTTCAAAGCATATGACAGAGTTAGGAATTACCTTGCATGATGCTAGACAGGAGGAGACAGAATTAGCAGAAAAATGTTTGTCTAGGATTCTGGTAGTGTGGAGGGACTTGGGATACAGTCCTAATGTCCCTGCACATGCCCAACTTCTTTTGCAAGCCTTTGTGGGAGGTCTCATTAAGACCCTGAATGACAAACTAGAAGCAGCCTTTCCTGAATGGCGTACTCTAGAGGCTCAGGCTTCTCTTTAAGTTGTCAGCAGTTTGGAGCTAGGGCCCTGTACCACGGTACTAGTAAACCTATCACTTGCTAGAACTGTGACAAACAGGGCCACATGCGTAGACAATGTAGGGCACCTCCTAAGGCTCAGAATGGACAGTCCAAATCCAGATCGTCCTCTGACCATTAGGAAACAGGTAATCCAGTGTCTGTACTCATTGATGACTTCTGCCCTTTGCAAGTTAGCAAATCCAGAAAGGGCCCAGTACCTATTGTCTCTGACTGTAGGTTCAGAAGGTCCTCTCCCCTTTCTGGTAGACACTGAAGCAGCCACTAGTGTAATACACAGCAGACGTGTCAAAGAGAGTGACGTCAGTAAACAAAGTCTTTTATGTGTAGGAGTAGATGGAACACCAAAAGATACTCCTTTGTCTAAGCTAATGGAAGTGAAGTTCATAACCAATTATTCTCTGGCTACTCGATTGTTGGTTAGTGAAACCCCTCCTCTCAACCTATTAGGAGCGGATTTGCTGCAGAAAATCCACACCTCTAAGAGTTCAGGGAGGATGGGTGGGGTAAAATCACGTGTCAGTTAGCAGAGAAAGAAATCTGTATACTAGCTGCATTTTGTCAGTCTTCAGAAACCCCTATAGCCATATGCACACCTTTGTTGTCAGAGGAGGAGCTGGAACAATGCTTACAACAAGTTCCAGCCCTGCCTTTGGAGTGAGGGAACAACGGATATAGGCAGACTAGCAGTACCACCTGTTCAGATTAGGTTGAAAGCAAGAGTCCCATTGCCATCTATTTTTCTATCCCTCTGTATAAAAGACAGTAGGTATTTGTTTGCTTTCACTCATAGGCAAGCAATATACCTGGGTTGTGACGCTGCAGGGAGCTAGGATATCACCCTCCCTGTTCTCACAGCTCATGGGTCAAGTGTTGGGAGGCTGGCATCTTTTTTTTTTTTTTTGTCATTAAAAATTTTTTTATTATGTAAACATAAATACAATTAGCAACGGGAAAGCATATTGTATGACATATACAGATCATATATGTAATGATATATTTTTTCCTTATTATGAACAGTATAAAAACATATATAGTTGAAGACTTGATGCAGAAATTGCTGTTTCCCTACCGCATCCTTGCAGTTCAACTTTGCATTCCAACGGGGTACCGGGTTATAACATAAAACAAAGGTTAGAACAAAACTTGGCATCAATAGGCGTTATATATAACACAGTTATGGTAACTCCCTCCATCTGCTCCACATCTCCTCATGCTTCGCTAGCGTATTTTCTCTGAATGCCAACCATCTTTCAAATAATTTCTGGTCCGCCATCTTATTTCTAAATTCGTTGAAATGTGGGGAGTCTGGGCCTCTCCAGTGTTGCGCTATGAGAGTTTTTGCCGTCATCAGGGCATGGCATGCCAGGTATCTGGTTGGTGGGGGAAATTCTTCTAAGCCCACCAGCAGCAAAATGTGTTTTGCCCCTCTTGGGACCTGGGCTTTTAAGGTTACATCTAAGGAGTCTAACACATTCTTCCAGTAAATAGCCAGCTTGGGGCAGGAGTAAAAAATGTGCGAGAGGGTACCCCTGTGGCCACATCCTCTCCAGCATAAGCCGTCTCCCTTCCCAAGTCTACTATGTAGTAGGGCAGGAGAATAGTACCATCTCGTGAAAATCTTCGTTTGAACTTCTAAGATTCCTAGCCCCTTAGTTGACTTCCCCGCTAGTCCAAAGGCGTTCTTCCAGGATTCTAATGAAATAACCGCCTCCAACTCTCTCTCCCAGTTTAACATATGGACTTTCTTGGAGGGGGTGTCATTGCCAGTCAGTATGTCGTAAAAATGCCTGGTGTCCGATTTCTTTAGGTTAGGTGCAGAGTTGATTTTGTTTACGATAATTTGTGGGATCTTTGTTGTGTGTATTTTGGACCTGGTTAGAAAGTAGTTAACTCTGGTGGGATTATAGATATCCTGGAAATTCAAGTCATACCGAGAGCGGAGCTCGTTAAACGTTTTTAAGACTCCCCCTGATTCCAGATCGGACACCGACCGCAGACCTCTCTCCGCCCAACCTCTCACATCCAGATCTGGAATGAATACTGATAAAGTCTCAAGAGGAACAGTAGGGGCTACTAAGGTGTCTCGTTGGGCGACCTTTTTTGTTAAATCTCTCCAGGCCGCAAGTGATGCTAACGTGGTAGGGGCTAGTGGGTCAGAGATTATTTTAATATTTGATTTCATATCTGTCAAATTTAACATGGTTTCCAATGATGTCGCTAATAGCAAATTGCCTCCCGATGTAAGTTTGGCGAAGCCTTTTTCCATGCTTGTCCAACTCATCGCGTCCTCTCTCTGAATTAGATATCTCGTTTGATTTAAGAGGGAGGCTTTGTAGTATTTTTCTATGTCAGGAAGATCAGCTCCTCCTTTAAGTCTACGCATAGCTAGGATAGACAGTGCCAGGCGGGATTTCTTGCCGCCCCAAACAAAAACTGACACTTGTCTTTGGAGTTTAGTTAGTGTAGTTTTGGATAGGATAATTGGCAGGACTCTAAAGATTAGAGAATCATGGGTAAAAGTTTCGTTTTATATGACATGATTCTACCATACCATGACAGGTTGAGTCGTGACATGCGATCTATCTCTTTCTGCACACCTTCTAACAGTGGGGGGAAATTTGTATTCTCGAGATCATTTATATTAGGCGTTAAATGAATACCCAGGTACGGTAAGTCTGTGTCCCTCCATTCGTACGGGAACTCCTTTTTTATTGCGTTTTTTAGTTCTATAGGAGCATTAATCCCCAAGATTATTGATTTATTTGTATTGAGTTTATAATACGACACTCTGCTGAATGAGTGCAGGATTTGTTGGGCAGCCCTCAAAGAGTTAAGTGGATGTGTCAAAGTAAGAATGACATCGTCCGCAAATAACCCAATCCTATATTGGCAAAAGTTTAATGGGATACCTCTCACTTCGGGGGACGACCTAATGGCCTCAGCAAGAGGCTCTATGGCAAGAACACATAGAATTGGGGAAAGGGGGCAGCCTTGCCTTGTCCCGTTTGAAATTTTAAACGGGTCAGAAAGCGTATCGTCCACCAGTGTCCTCGCCGACGGAACAGAATACAGAGCCCGGATGGCACTCCGCAGCCCCTCCCCCAAGCCAAACCTGGCCAACGTTTGAAATGCATAGTCCCAATGGACCCGGTCAAAAGCTTTTTCAGCATCAAGGGCCAACATGACTGCCGGGATGCGGGATGTTTTTAGAGAATGCAGAAGGTTCAGGACTTTGCGGGTGCCATCCGGGGCCTGCCTCCCCCTCACAAAACCAACCTGGTCGGAGTGTATAATCTCGGGTAGGATTCCAAGCAGACGAGTCGCTAATATTTTAGAGTAAATTTTTATATCCGTGTTTAACAGCGATATTGGACGAAAATTAGATGGGTCGTCTGGGGATTTGCCCGCTTTAGGCAGGACTACAATGATGGCTTGCAGGGCCTCTTCTGGGAAGGAGCCACATCTCATCGCAGAATTAAAATATTTGACTAAATATGGGGACAGAAAAGGTGAAAATAGTTTATAATACTCAGATGAGTACCCGTCGGGGCCGGGGGCTTTATGTTTTTTCATATTTAAAATTGTCTCAGTAACTTTAAGACCGGATATTTCACTGTCTAATTCCTTCACGTGTGTTCTGGTAATGCTAGGGAGTTTTAGGTTATTTAAGAATTTATCTATCGCGTTTTTGTTAGGTTGTGTGACAGACGAGTCGTCTTTTAAATTGTATAAATCACTATAGTAGGAACAGAACTTGTCTGCTATCTGCTTTGGATGAGTTATTTTGAATTCCTTGTGCTTCGAATTCCACAAGAATGGAATCGTAGCTTTAACCGTCTTTCTTTTAACTAGATTGGCCATCCATCTAGATCAGACCTGGGCAAAGCATGGCCCGCGGGCCACATCCGGCCCGCTGAATAGCTCGGACCGGCCCGCAAAGAGTGTCCTGGTGACTCACCAATGAGTCCGGTGTCAGCAACGGGAAGCAGCGAAACTATGCACTCCGAAGCCTTGTCCATTTTGTTCACTTATGTGCTGTGCTAATAGTTATTCAGGCCTTACTTATTCAAGCACCTCTACCAATGACGTAGGCTTGAATAACTTTATTAAACAGCACATAAGTTAACAAAATGGACAAGGCTTCGGAGTTGGTTGAAGTTAAGGGCTCATGCACACTGCTGTAGTTTCGCCCGGCCCGTAACCCAGGCGAAACTACGGCGTGCTGCTGCGGAGAGGAGATGGGAGTGCTCCTTACCGCTCCCCTCTCCATTGGCAGACACGGGGGCCGCGCCGTAAAACGGGGTGAAACACCGGGTGTTCACCGCGCCGTATTACAGCGCCATTCATTTTCAATGGCGGCCGTATTCTGGCCGCAAATCGGGCGGCTGGAATACGGCCCCATTAAGGCAATGTGCATGGAGCCTTCGTATGTTGGTCTGGCCCTCTAAAACCATTCCAATTTCTCATGTGGCCCCATGGGAAAATTAATTGCCCACCCCTGATCTAGATGGTTTATTCAGCGAGGAATAGACGTTAGCTCTCCGGGCTGTGGTTTCCTTATCAAAGTCGCTTTGTAATGTTTTACGTAATTCAAGTCTTAGTTTAAATAACTCGTTGTGGGTGGCTGAAGGAGGATTGTTATGCATCTTGTCTTCCAGGCGCTGTATTTCCCGCACCAGAGAGTAGTGTTTTTCTATTTTTTTTCTTTTGAATCTGGCACCTAATTTGATAAGCACCCCTCTTATGAACGCTTTGTGGGCGTTCCACAAAGTACAAGGGTCTGTGTCTGGAGAGTCATTTATTTTGAAAAACTCCTCTATGTTATTAGTGATTTTGATTCTATATTCGGGTATTTTCATTAGGTACGCGTTGTTTCTCCACAATCTGGTTGGTTGCCTAGGCCTGCCCAGAGCTATTGATGTCACTATTGGGGCATGGTCAGACCACGTGGCCGTGCCCACTTCTGCCTTCGTTACTGTTGTTATGAGTTATTTATCCACCAAACATAGGTCTATGCGGGAGAACGTTTTGTGGCGGGGAGAGTAGAACGTATATTCCCTAGACGTGGCGTTTAGGCAGCGGAAAGTATCAAAGAGCGAGTGTCTACGCAGCCAGTGGTTTAAACCAGCGCCAGATTTTTTTTTTGAATGTTGGGTGGAATCAATAGATTTCTCGGGGCACAAGTTAAAGTCTCCGCATAGGAGCAGTGGCCCCATCGCTATTCTTCTTACTTTTTTTATAAGTTTATTTAGAAAGTTTATTTGTTTGTTATTCGGGACATAAGCGTTGACTAGAGTGATTGGGGAGCCTTTCAGCTCTCCTACCAGGACTATATAGCGACCATCCGGGTCGCATAGTTGTTTTGTGAGAGAAAATGTAATGGAATCTCGGAAAGCCACCATGACTCCAGCTTGTTTCTTTGAGGCGCAGGCAAATATGGTGTGTAGAAATTTTTTATGAAACATGCGGTGTGTGTCCGTGTCTAGTAGGTGTGTCTCCTGGATACATACTATATCGATGTTGTGGTGAAGGGCTTCTCTCCATGCGAAGCTTCTTTTCTGTGGGAGGTTAATCCCGTTGGCATTCAACGACAGAACTCTCAAAGCCATATCATTAAAGCGAGCATTCTGGAGCTAAGAGACAGGGGTCCCAGGAAAGCGGTGATGCCTAGAAAAACATAACTGAGCAAAAAGCAACAACAAATTGTTATACAGAAAATTAGGTAGATGTAAATTGCTGAATCTCGTAACGAAACCTTGTTGTGGACAAGGGAGAAACAGTACAGTAAGAAGAAAAGAAAGTGGCAAGCGATAGCTTGCTGGATCATTTGGGGGAGTAAGAAAGTTCGCGAGAGTATCTGGCCGGACTCTCAAATGTGGCCTTTCTTGTGTCGGTGGAGCTTGTTAGGCTGAGATGGAAGGGGAAATTCTCGTTTGGGACTTTAAGAAAGTCTTGGATGTATTCTTCTATCTCGAGGACCACCAGATGGCTCTCCTGAATGAGTAGAGGGGGGATCCTCAGTCTTTAAGCCCCATGCGTTTAGGGAGGATTTGGCGGAAGTGGGATCCAGAAACACGTGTGGCATATTGTCCTTGAAGGCAATAATCTTCGTGGGGAAGCCCCACCTATATGGGATATTCGCCTCTCTCAGGGCAGAGGTTACGCTTGCAAAATTTCGCCTCGCTGTCATAGTAGCCTGAGAGAGGTCGATGTACAGGCGAATGTCTGCGTAAGGGCTAGGCAAGGTTCTCGATTTCCTCGCTGCGGTCATGAGGGCATCTTTCGGGGGTGCCAGCTTTTAAAAAATTCGGGAGGGGGAGCCGATGCGCTCTATCGATCCTCCCCTCATGCTCAGGAAGATTCGGGAATACTTTCTGGATCAGACGCCTGACAAAATCGGGAATTTCAGCATTAGATATATTTTCGGGGACTCCCCGGATCTTGAAGTTATTCCGTCTATTTCTGTCCTCCATATCTATTAGCTTTTTTTGTAACGCAGTAACAGTCCCTTCTAAGTCGTAATGAGCATCGATAAGCTCATTATGCGATTTTACGAGCTCTTCCATTTTATTTTTAGTGTTGTTCAGTCTGTTAGTGACTTCTGAAATTGATGCATCTACATGTTGGGACAGCCCCCTCAAGTCGGCTTGTATGGTGTTTCTCAAAGCTAGTATCGCCTTTTTGATATATGATTCTGAGGCCGGTTTATCAGAAGCAGCGAGGTTATTTATTTCGCCATCTGTTGTTAGTTGGGAGATAGATATTTCAGGGTTATCTCCCTCTGCAGCGTCTGACATTTTTTGCCTATGCTTAGCAGGGCTGTTTGAGGCAGAGCAGGCTCCCTGCACTGCCATCGGCGCCATTTTGTTTTTTGAACTACGGCTTGTGGGGACCCCGGGTTTTTGTTTGTTCCCCGTTACAACTTCTTTCTCCTCCTGTCCTGCACTCGCTAACTCTTCCTGTCCTCTATCCTCTTCCTCTCTGTTAGTGGGTCTTGGGATCAGGGATTTACGGAGATCTCTTACCGGGGTTCCCGCTGCTGTCTCCGGAGCTCCCTCCGCAGCCATTTCAGGAGGTGAGCCGCGCGGAGCGAAGAACTCCTCCAGGCGCGCCGGGACCGCTTTAGAAGTTTTTCTTTTTGCTGCCGCCATGGTCCTACGTCGTTCCCCTAGCAAAGGGTAAGCTTTTATTGTCCACCGACTGCTGTGTTCGTCGCTAAGAGTCCCCGCCGAACGGAACCTACACAAGCGCTGCCGTCCCGGACTCGCACCAGGCCACGCCCCGGGAGGCTGGCATCTTGAATCACAGGCTGTTGTTTTGTTATAATACTTTGATGACCTTTTGCTCTGTGCTCCAGACAAAGCTACATGCGTAGAAACTTCAATTTCTCTTCACTTCCTTATAAAGAACGGATGTAAGGCGTCAAAGAAGAAGCTCCAGCTTTGTTGTTCATCTGTGACTTTTCTTGGACATTGTCTCACGTCAGGAGCTCGTCATCTCACCCAGCATCGTAAATCTGCTGTTATGGACATTAAGGTACCTGCTTCTGTCTCTAAACTACGTACCTTTCTAGGACTTGTTTCTTATTGTAGACCATGGACTGTGAATGCTTCGCAGCTGATGTAGCTGCTGTATGACTGTCTCAAGAAAGAACCCTTCCAACTTACAGAAGTAGCCATCTTGGTAGCCCCAGCCCTGGGCTTACCCAAGTACAACAAACCCTTCAGGCTCTACTGCAATGAGAACAGTGGACACACAGCAGCATGGAGGGCACTGACGACCTGTAGCCTACTATTCCAGCAGGTTAGACCCCGTCGACCGACGATCACCTTCCTGTCTACGAGTAGTAGCAACAGTCTCCAGGATGTTGGACAAGTCAGCAGACCTAGTTCTGGATCATGAGGTACAACTGTTAGCACCGCATGATTTCTCTGCCATTCTAACACAGGTTCTGCCCAAGTACTTGTCTGCAGCCCGTTGCCTGAGATTCCAATGTGCCCTCCTGATGCCTGCCAACATTACCATCACCCGCTGTCAGACTTTGAATCCTGCTACTCTTTTACCGGAACAGGATGACAGTGAGCAAGTGACTCAAGAAGAACTTTGCAACTGCGCCCAGCTCATGCAGATGGAAACTTCTGGTTTTGATTCCATCAAGGACACTCCACTACTTAGTCCCGATTTAACCTTGTTCGTTGATGGCTCCAGGTATGCTGTAGATGGACAATTTCACACTGACTATGCGATCACCACACAGACCCCTGTCCTTCATCAACAGTCATTACTTGCACATGTCTCAGCCCAACAAGCTGAACTGCAGGCCCTTACACACGCCTGTATGCTGGCACAAGACAGCTAACATTTACACGAACTCTAGATATGCCTTGGCAGACCAAGCAACCAAAGAACCAGCCCTGCTGCCATTCACACCAGCAGTTCTGACCACCTGCCAAGAAGAAGATGACATGTCACCGTTGCTAAATGTCTCACAACATCTTCTTTTGTCTTTTCAGAAACAAGCATCTTCCCATGAAGTGTCAGGTTGGTAAGCAAAAGGAGCCACTTCAGGTTCCAGTGGCATGTGGACACCTCACGGGAAGCCTTGTCTTCCAAGAGCCTTGTTTCCAGTGCTAGCCTCCATAACACATGACCTCATGCATGCCTCAGAATTGCAATGTGTGATCTTGTTTCCAGGTATTGGTATGCGTCCGACTTTTCGGTAGTTGCTGTCTCTTATACTCAGGGATGAATGACTTGTGCACTGTCCAACTCAGGTAGGACTGTGAAACCCCCTTCTTAACACACTCCTAGGCCCTTGTACCCCTTCCAGAGGTTGCAGATTGACTACATACAACTTCCTCAATCTGGACCATTTCAATATGTCCTTGTATGTATTGCTCTCTTCTCTGGCTGGAGATTTACCCTGTTTCTGCGGCTAATGCCATGAATATAGCTAAAAAGCTTCTTTCTGAAATGGTCTGTAGGTTTGGTGTCCCAGAAACCATGGAGAGTAACCCTGGTGCTCCCTTTAGTGAGATGGCAGGGATGTTAGGCATAGAACTGGCATTCTACACACCCTACAATCCTAAAAGCAGTGGGGGGAGTAGAGAGGCAGAATGGGACCAGAGGGGGAAAAAAAAATTATTAAAGAAGATAAAATTTTAAAAGCAATGACCGAATTGAGTAAAACTTGGCCTGAGTGTCTTTCCTTGTTTCTCTTGTCAATAAGACACACACCCACCAAACAGACAGGTCTCAGTCCTTATGAGATTCTGTTTGGTTCAGCCCCTTGCCTAGGCCTATACTTTCCTCGTCAATTATAGGTTTAATTTGAACATATGTTACCTCCATTGCAGGATGTCTGGTGGATTTGTTGTGATAGTAGGATGCGTGCAACCCTGCCCAAATTTTGGAAAGGTAAGTACGCACCTACAAAGAGACTCCTCCCCTTTCAGCTGTTCGCAGCTGGGTGGACAGGACACACAATTCCCCCCCCCCCCCTCCCACACACACACACACACCAGGACATAAAGAATCTCTGCGTAGACTGCAATGTAATCTCCCTGGTGGATCTTTTGATGAAGGTATTTATATCGATGAAATAAGGGTACCCCGGGGAGCGCCAAATGAGTTTAAAGCCAGAAACCAGATTACAGGAGTCTAATCTGTCTTTTGTCCTTGGTGCACAATTAATAAAATATTGATTGGATTAATTATATAAATTATAATCAACAGAGATTTGTAAATTACCCCAGAGATGCCATACAAGGATTAGTGGAACAACTAGGCCCACCATCCTCTATGGCCTTCCAGAACCATCTTGCTTTGGACATGTCCCTAGCAGAGAAAGGAGGAGTCTGCAAGATAAATGGGGATTCATGCTGCATCCACATCCCCAACAACACGGCTCTGGACGGATCAGTGAGTAAAACTTTGCATGGACTACTAAGTCTATCTATTGAACTTTCGGGGAAAAATTCTGGTGTTACTGATTCATTTTGCATCATAGTTGGAGGACATTTTTGGACAATGGAGTGCTTGGATCACATCTCTTCTTACTACTTTGACTATTATAGTAATTTCTTTTGTATTAGTAGGTTGTTGTGTAGTATCTTGTATACGCCGCATATTAACAAAAGGTGATACCCACTATGATAGCACAAAATGGTATATATGCCCAGCTCTTATGTTCACCCGGCTATGATCATTTGTGCATTGGTCAGAACAATAGTGAAATGTAATATAAAGGCTGGCAGACATTGCTAGGATGGACTGAAGTACCTCAAATGTTTACTGTTGTTCTGGGACAAGATAAGAAACAAAAGGGGGAAATGTCATGGAATATAAAGTGTTAAGTTTCAGAATGAAATAAGTGTATGTTTCTTACCTTGTATTGGACTATTGAACCTTAAATAGAAGACTAAAACCTATGCTTTGTAGTGCCGGGAACTAGGATTTTAAGCTAAGAATTCAACAGACAAAGTAAATAAAGCTAAAGCTATGTTAACAGAGAAGACATTCAATTATTATAGAACTATTGTCTAATGAAACAAGCAATATCCTGACTTGGGTAATTTTGTGTCTGAGCTTTGAGACTATTTGGTAGATGTCAATAAGTCCTAAGTAGTTTCACCTTTGTAACAGTAAGCTACGTAACACTAATCTTTGTACCAGTCAACATTTGGATACGCCCTCTTCTTTCTGTATAAAGAATTGGCAATGTTCACAATAAAGTAGAATTCATTGATTCTCACTGGAGGTGTCTTGACATAACATGGAGTGATTTCATGCTATTGATAGATAATGCTAGCAAAATCCCCTCATCACGGGCTTCCATATCTACCAATTTGTCACCTGGCAACGAGGTCATCAGATCGGTACCGGTGTGGTCCGATAACAATATATATCCCAGCTTTGCAAGCGCAATATTGGTCTAGGTTTCTCAAACAAATATTGCATTCATCTATTGTTTTGCTGCAAGAAGTAAGATTTAGATTTGCATATGGCTTTAAAGAAAGTAAGACAATATGGAAGTTTTAACACTAATAGTTTATTCAAATAAAGTGATAATTGAGTATAGTGAGGAATAATTGTATTTTCTCTGTTAATTATTCATATATAAAAGGATAAAGTTACAACTTACATCACATTGCTATCTATATAAAATGCATAACGATGGCAACTTACATCACATTACTGGGAGGCAGCATCATCTTACTTGTATAAGAGCAGCCGGGAACCTCGATTCAATGATGCTAAGACAGGGAAATTATCTCCAGAAATTGGTTTGACCAGAGGAGTGTCCCCACACCTAACAAAGTAAGCTAGGCTGAAAAAAGACAAATGTCCATCCAGTCCCCCCCCCCCCCACCCATGTTGATCTAGATGGAGGCAAGAAAATCCCAATGAGGAAGAAGCCAATTAATCCCATTTTGGAGGGGAAAAGTTCTTACTGACTCCATAATGGCAGTCAGAATAATTCCTGGTCAACACTCTTCAAAAAATGTTTTTTCTTCAAGACCAGCAGTTGGAATATTCCCGGATCAACAACCCTTCTGGCTATTTAATGTCTATATCCTGTAATGTCATAGTGCTCTAAAAAGATGTCTTGTCCCCTCTTAAACTCCTCTGTTGGTTTTGTCATTACCACATCCTCAGGCAGGGAGTTCCACAGTCTTACTGCTTTTACAGTAAAGAATCCCCTTCTGTGATAGTGATGAAACTTTCTTTTTTCTAAACATAGAGGCTGCCCTTTTGTCACTATCACAGCTCTGGGCATAAACAGATTATTTAAAAAAGAGATCCTTGTATTTTCCCCTAATGTATTTATACATAGTTATTTGGTCACACTTTAACTGTCTTTTTACCAGGGGGAATAATACAACCTTTGATTGCCTTTCTGGTTATTCTAACCCTCTTGTTCCCTTAATTAATTAAGTTTTCCATCTTGAAAATCTTCAAGCATTACAATATCGTGCCTTAGCCCCGGTGTCTAGAATTGTGTACAGTAGTCCATGTGAGGCCTGACAAGTGCCTTATACAGTGGAAGAATAATGTTCTTGTCCCTCACCCCTATACCTCTTTAATGCACCCCAAACTTTTATTTGCCTTTGCAGAAGCTGACTGGCATTGATTGCTCCAGTTAAATCTACAGTTAACTAGTACCCCCAGGTCCCATTCCATATCACTTTTCCAAAGCAGTTCCTTCATTTAGTGTATATTGGTGACATCTATTAAGTTATGGATCCAGAACTGTGCAAAGTGTTCTATGTGGGGCCTGACAAGTGCCTTATACAGTGGAAGAACAATGTTCTTGTTCCTCGCCCCTATACCTCTTTTAATGCACCCCAAGACTTTATTTTGCTTTTGCAGCAGTTGACTGGCATTGTTTGCTCCAGTTAAATCTGCAGACCACTAGTATCCCCAGTCCTTTTTTTATATCACTTTTCCATAGCAGTACCCAATTTAGTGTATATTGGTGACATCTGTTTCTCCTGCCCATGTGAATAACTTTACATTTGTCAACATTGAACTTCATTTGCCATTTTTCTGTCCAAGCCCCCAGCTTATCCATGCTCATACATTGTCCTCCATTGCATTAATTATTTCTTAGGAATATTGTATTTTTTCTGCAAATATCAATATTTTACTGTGCAGTCCTTCTATCAGGTCATTGATAAATATATTTAACAGAATGGGGCCTAATACTGAGCCCTGTGGCACCCCAACTAACTATTTTACCCAGCTACACACTTTTTCAGCCAGACTGAGCTGTCTCATCTTATATATTAGACTATTACGAGGCATGTTGTCATATGCTTTAGAATACCCAGATATACAACATCAATAGACTCTGTTAGGTTCAGACTAAAACTTATTTTGTTGGAGAAGCTGATCGAGTTGATTTTCCATGATTGAACCCTCATGAACCCAAGCTTTGGAAAAATTATGCTATTGTTTTCCTTGAGGTATTCCAAGATGACATCTCTCAGAAACCCCTTGAATATTTTTCCATTTATTGAAGTGAGACTTGTTGGCCTGTAGTTACTAGGCGCTCTTCTTGACCCCTCTTTGTATATTGGAACCACATTGGCAATGCACCAATCCAGTGGTACAGTTCCGGTCTCAATAGAGTCCCTAAATATACAAATAGTGGTCTCTCTATTATGTCACTTACTTCCCTTACAATCCTTGAGTGTATTCCATCTGGACCCAGCGATTTGTCAATTTTAATCTTTTTTAGCCAGCTCAGCATCTCCTCCTATGTTCGGCAGGTGATATTTAATGAGCGGTTTATTTTATCCTCCTGCATCTCATGTGACATTTCTTTTTCTTTTGTAAATATACGTGAGAAAAAAGTGTTTAATAGATTTGCCTTCACCCATTATCTCATGTGGTTTCTCCTGCATTGTTTTTAAAGGGCTAGTGTTTCAGTGCAAACCCTTTTACTGTTAATATAACTGAGGGTTATGTTTGCTCTCTTTGGCAATCAGTATCTCTGCCTCTTCGTTTTCATTTTTTATCTCTTTCTTACTTTGTTTTTTCCCTGTATGTTTTTTATAGCGCTTCTTCAGTCTATTTGTTTTAGTAATTTAAACACTTTCTTTGTTTCACTTATTGCCTCCCTTACAGTCTTCTTGAGCGACCTGTCATGAGGAGTTTCTGTCTTAGCTCTGGAAAGTAGAACTACTATACTATACTATACTAGCACAAATGTCTATGCATTAAGTTCTTAGTCCTTGAGACAGAAACTAACAGCGTACTCTGGCACAAGGCAGAAAGCGAAACTCATGAGCACAGCTGTGTCCTGTTACACATTAACATGATTTTGTCTCTCTTCTCCTGTAAAAAAAGGTTGTCTCTAAGAATACTCAAAGTTCATAAATGGCTGAATAAGACAAAAATGCAGTCTAGATAATTATGTACACAATATGCGCATATTCCTGACACATACAGACTTATTCATTGAAGAACTGTGACTGGCATTGATTAGGGACTAGCATTCATGAGACACTGTGGAAAGTACTATATTAGTGGGTACTATGACCTGTAGTGTTTAAGGGCACATTGATGTATCTCTGTCATGGTAACTCTGTATGAATCATTCTTGGGACACCACTAACACTTATGAGGGCTCTTATTAATGTGTTGTGCTAATATTGAAGAACTGTGACCATCACTGTCATAGACCACCACAGAGGGATAAGTCATTTTTGGACTGGTAGCACTGTACTGCTGGAGCAAACATCTCAAGAATGCAACTGAGGTGGCATTATTATATGTAACAGCTAAAAATTAACATGTTTTCTGTGTTTTCTATAAACTTATTTGAAAATGAGTAAATTCTCACTGTCAGAGTTCACTAAATTTCTCTATATCCCTCTCATGCTAGCTCAGGTAAAAAAAATGTGTGACTCAACATCACCTGTCCTCATGATCTACTCTGACACATTATTCTCATCTTGTGGATGGATAAGTTGTCTGAGGTCTAAAAACAGCTCTAAATAATTGTAGTTAGACAAAATCTGTAAGACCACATGACATATAGAAGGTAGTTTACAAAATACACTTGGCCCAAAAATTTATAGTAAAGTCTATTTAGGTTACCTATACTATTTCCTTTGCTTAGTAATTTAACAAAGGTTACATATCAATAACTGCAACATATTCATTATAATTTGTGGATTTTTCTGCATCATATAATCAGAATTTTAATAAATCTTATACATTTGTATTTCCTAATCAGAAGTCTGTAATATGTGAATATAAAACTTATATAGTTTTAGGTTTTTTTATATGTAAATTCATACTGTTTCATATATGTACTTTCTACATGGTTGATTTACATCATTTATCATTATTAACAGGAAACATTGGGATTTTGCAGATATTTCTAGATATTCTTACTAAATATAAAGGTTTTTTTATTCATTTCAGATTTACACAAAATTATATGACATTTTGGGAAAAAAAAGCAACCTAAAAGTCCAGCGCTGGACACCATTACTGCAAATATCTCCACTGCCACCATGTATTTCCCCCTGGTGCTCAGATAAGCTGGGATCATGGAGATCCAGACACTGCAGAACAGCAGCATGCTGAAGGTGATGTACTTGGCCTCATTAAAACTGTCCGGTAATGTCCTCACCATGAAAGCCAAAACAAAGCTCACTGCTGCCAGGAGCCCCATATACCCCAATACAGAGTAGAATCCAATAACAGAACCTTCATTACACTGAATGATAATCTTACCAGGATAAGAATGAGTGTCTAGGTTTTGGAATGGGGGAGAGATTGATAACCAGATCAAACAGATAACAGCCTGAATAGATGAACCTAATAACACTATGGCATAGGGCAGCTTCACACCCAACCATTTTCTCCAAAGGCTTCCAGGTTTAGTAGATTTAAATGCAACACAGACCATAACAGTCTTGGCAAGAAGTGAAGAAATGGCTATTGAGAAGATGATTCCAAAAGTGGTCTCACGTAATCTACAAGTTACATCGATAGGACGACCAAGAAACAAAAACATGGAGAGGAAGCTGAGGATGATGGAGACCAGGAGGAGATAACTCAGGTTTCGGTTATTAGCTTTAACAATAGGAGTGTCCCGGTAGTAAATAAATATTCCAAGTACCAAACTAGTTATAAGACAGCCAAAGATTGAAAGAAATGAGAAAACTGCAGCAATTGTGTCATCGTGATAAGAGATGAATTCTATGATTTTAGGTTGGCATTGGTCTCTCTTTTCATTTGACCATTCATCATCTGGACATTTAATGCAGTTATCAGCATCTAAAAGTAGCAAGAACATAATATTGTCAGTGCCGGATCAAGGTTCCTCAGCTCAACCAGAGGAAATGAGGGTTCAGCCTCCAATTATATACATGTACAGTGGTGTAACTTGTGACTGCTGGGCCCACATGCAAAATCTGTAATGGGGTCCTCCACCTATAATGCATCAATTATAGTACTGGTATAGTACATTGCAGTGGTTGATCCTTTTATGATGCATTTGTGTTAATTAGTTTGCCTATAGAGAGATTTGTTCATGGAGAATATAAGAACCTAACAGGATTTGTCTATTGTATTCCATCCACCAGAATATGTACATATACGATGACCATGTGATACTGGGAAAAGTATCATCATATCAATCATCACTACAAATGATATCATCACTTTAGCCTCATATACCGGTTATATTGGATATCTCTCCTTCTGAACATGTGTCGCAGTTATAGCAGCAGGCATGGGTTGTGTTTTCTCTTGTCTTTTTCCTGCTTCCAGGTGGACATTGGTTGGAACAGCGGGATACTGGGATCTAAACAAGAGGAAACCACCTTTAATGATACTTTGCTACTATAATAACTGCAGAAAAGACAATTTCTAGTAATATTAGTATCACTAAGTGACATTTCTGTGGATTTTGAGAATACTAATGACATTACCGCAGTTCTGGGACCTCATTTAGATCCAGGCTTCAACAGCCAGTGTTATATTCCCCAAAAGCCCACAAATTCAGTCTGGCATATTATTACATTAAAATAGGAAAAAAAAATACATTTGCAAAAACCATCCTGAAAATGTCAGAGTTGTATTGTACTTTTTAAAATATTTCTCTCTAATGAATATATTTGGCACATAATTCAGTTGCCCTAAGTACATATTTAACCTCTTGGTGATTTAGCTAATTTTAGCCTTAAGAACCAGTAAATCATTTCCTCATTTGTGCTACACTGGACATTCATTTTTTTTTCTCAATTCAGTGCAGCCCTGCAAGACCTTGTATTTTGGAGGATGCGTTGGCATACAGAGGGAGCGATCACTGGCTACGACCAGATTCCCGAGGGGGCAGATTGTGAAAAACTCTCCAATGACTCCAAAAGATCTGTAGCAAGATGTGGCAGCAGACAATTAGGATTCTGCTTGCAGAGTAAGGCAAACACTAAACACTGAAGGCCTTAATGCTCCTCTAAGACTGGAGGAGGAAGAATGAAGCTTACTCTAAAAAGAACATCCTGCATATAGTGAAGCATGGCGATGGCTCGGTAATGATTTGCTTCCTCTACCACTGGAAACCTGCAATGTGTGGAAAGCAAGATGGATTTCATCAAGTATCAAATCCTAGAAGAAAAACTTCATGCTTTCTGTGAGGAAGCTGAAGTGTGGACATCATTTGACCTTCCAACTGGCAGGTTGTGTTTCTGGGACCTGTAGTTCTATGGATTTACAGGAGCACAATTCCACAGGTGTGGGATTATTAAGCTAGCTGGATGTGGTGTTCTCCAACGCGCCAATCCCCACTGGTCTGCTGGTTGCCCACTACCCTGGTATATGTATTAAAGTATGTTGTTGTGTAGGTGTGTACAGTGACATGTACTGAGTGTTTGTGAAGGTGGCTGGACATGGGAGTTCTGTTCAGTGTAAATGGTGTTCTGTGTAGTATACAATCCCTGGTGTTCCTGTGAACTGTGTCCTGTGCTGCTTTGACCATTTACCATCTAGGGTGAGGTAAGTCCCTAGGTTCCAGTGGGGGTCATCCCTGTCAGGACGGTCACCCCACAGGCAGGCAGGATTCACATGGTTGTTGTCTTGTGAGAGTATAGAACCACAAGACAACGAGGCCCCCTGAAGCGGGCTCATGGGCTTAGGTGTTTTGGACAAAACATGAACCAATACCACATACCTAATCTATTCCATCTGTGTATACATGCTGGTATGCTAGGTGAGTGTTTTGGGTCATATGTCAGTCTGGGTATTATGTCTGCCTGTGAGTCCCAGTTGAGACTGTTATGCAGTTCACTTATTTTTGGTGTTCCATGTGTGCAGCTCTCTAGTTTACGGAGGAATTAGACGCAATTGACGTAACACTAACAGCGAAAAGGATGTGAAAAAAACTGGTATGGAGGCACAGCCCTCTAAGCTACTAGAAGTTGAAGATCAAGGTCCAATATGTGATGGTAAAAGCCCTTCTTTTTGAGACAAAGATTCAAACAACAATGTTATCCTAAAAAATTGGTGGACACAGCCTTTAATAAAGCTAAACATGATAATCCTGGAGACATTAAGATCCCTACCGAAAAGCTCACTGACTTGCACCATAATTTCCACCATAATTACCACCTATAACTAAAGATGAGCGACCACCAAAATGCTCGGGTGTTCGTTATTCGAAACGAACTTCCCGCGATGTTCGAGGGTTCGTTTCGAATAACGAAGCCCATTGAAGTCAATGGGCGACCGGAGCATTTTTGTATTTCGCCGATGCTCGCTAAGGTTTTTATGTGTGAAAATCTGGGCAATTCAAGAAAGTGATGGGAACGACACAGCAACGGATAGGGCAGGCGAGGGGCTACATGTTGGGCTGCATCTCAAATTCACAGGTCCCACTATTAAGCCACAATACCGGCAAGAGTGGGCCCCCCCCTTCCCAACAACTTTTACTTCTGAAAAGCCCTCATTAGCAATGCATACCTTAGCTAAGCACCACACTACCTCCAACAAAGCACAATCACTGCCTGCATGACACTCCGCTGCCACTTCTCCTGGGTTACATGCTGACCAACCCCCCCGCACGACCCAGTGTCCACAGCGCACACCAAGTTGTCCCTGCGCAGCCTTCAGCTGCCCCCATGCCACGCCACACTCATGTCTATTTATAAGTGCGTCTGCCATGAGGAGGAACCGCAGGCACACAGTGCAGAGGGTTGGCACGGCTAGGCAGCGACCCTCTTTAAAAGGGGCGGGGCGATAGCCCACAATGCTATACAGAAGCAATGAGAAATATAATCCTGTGCCACCGCCATCAGGAGCTGCACACGTGGGCATAGCAATGGGGAACCTATGTGCCACACACTATTCATTCTGTCAAGGTGTCTGCATGCCCCAGTCAGACCTGGCTTTTTAATTCATAGACACAGGCAGGTACAACCCCCTATTGTGAAGTCCCTGTGGACCGACAGCATGGGTGGCTCCCTGGAACCCACCGGCGGTACATAAAAATATCCCATTGCATTGCCCAACACAGCTGAGGTAGTAATGTCGTGCTTAATGCAGGTGGGCTTCGGCCCACACTGCATGCCCCAGTCTGACTGGGGTTCTTTAGATGTGCTTTCAGATGCATTTATAATTCTCTGTGGACCCACAGCATGGGTGGGTGCCAGGAAGCCACCGGCGGTACATAAAAATATCCCATTGCATTGCCCAACACAGCTGAGGTAGTAATGTCGTGCTTAATGCAGGTGGGCTTCGGCCGACACTGCATGCCCCAGTCTGACTGGGGTTCTTTAGATGTGCTTTCAGATGCATTTATAATTCTCTGTGGACCCACAGCATGGGTGGGTGCCAGGAAGCCACCGGCGGTACATAAAAATATCCCATTGCATTGCCCAACACAGCTGAGGTAGTAATGTCGTGCTTAATGCAGGTGGGCTTCGGCCCACACTGCATGCCCCAGTCAGACTGGGGTTCTTTACAAGTGACACATGTAGGTTACACTCCGTGTGCACCTACAGCATGGGTGGCTCCCTCGAACCCACCGGCGGTACATAAAAATATCCCATTGCATTGCCCAACACAGCTGAGGTAACGTCAGCTGTAATGCAGGTGGGCTAAAAATTAATTTGATTACACTGTAGGCGAGGGCCCACAAAAATTGCTGTATCAACAGTACTAATGTACATCCAAAAAATTGGCCATGGCCAGCCAAGAGGGCAGGTGAAACCCATTAATCGCTTTGGTTAATGTGGCTTAAGTGGTAACTAGGCCTGGAGGCAGCCCAGTTTAACGAAAAATTGGTTCAAGTTAAAGTTCCAACGCTTTTAAGCGCATTGAGACTTTTAAAAATTGTTCAGAAAAATTATTTGAGTGAGCCTTGTGGCCCTAAGAAAAATTGCCCGTTCAGCGTGATTACGTGAGGTTTCAGGAGGAGGAGCAGGAGGAGGAGGAGGAATATTAGACACAGATTGATGAAGCAGAAATGTCCCCGTTTTGGATGGTGAGAGAGAACGTAGCTTCCATCCGCGGGTGCAGCCTACGTATTGCTTACGTATCCTTGCTGTCCGCTGGTGGAGAAGAGAAGTCTGGGGAAATCCAGGCTTTGTTCATCTTGATGAGTGTTAGCCTGTCGGCACTGTCGGTTGACAAGCGGGTACGCTTATCTGTGATGATTCCCCCAGCCGCATTAAACACCCTTTCCGACAAGACGCTAGCCACAGGACAAGCAAGCACCTCCAGGGCATACAGCGCTAGTTCAGGCCACGTGTCCAGCTTCGACACCCAGTAGTTGTAGGTGGCAGAGGCGTCACGGAGGACGGTCGTGCGATCGGCTACGTACTCCCTCACCATCCTTTTACAGTGCTCCCGCCGACTCAGCCCTGACTGGGGAGCGGTGACACAGTCTTGGTGGGGAGCCATAAAGCTGTCCAGGCCCTTAAAGACTGTTGCACTGCCTGGGATGTACATGCTGCTCGATCTCCGCACCTCCCCTGCTACCTTGCCCTCCGTACTGCGCCTTCTGCCACTAGCGCTGTCGGCTGGGAATTTTACCATCAGCTTGTCCGCAAGGGTCCTGTGGTATAGCAACACTCTCGAACCCCTTTCCTCTTCCGGAATGAGAGTGGAAAGGTTCTCCTTATACAGTGGGTCGAGTAGTGTGTACACCCAGTAATCCGTAGTGGCCAGAATGCGTGCAACGCGAGGGTCACAAGAAAGGCATCCTAACATGAAGTCAGCCATGTGTGCCAGGGTACCTGTACGCAACACAAGGCTGTCTTCACTAGGAAGATCACTTTCAGGATCCTCCTCCTCCTCCTCCTCCTCAGGCCATACACACTGAAAGGATGACAGGCAAGCAGCATGTGTACCCTCAGCAGTGGGCCAAGCTGTCTCTTCCCCCTCCTCCTCATCCTCCTCATGCTCCTCCTCCTCCTCCTGTACGCGCTGAGAAATAGACAGGAGGGTGCCCTGACTATCCAGCGGCATACTGTCTTCCCCCGCCCCCATTTCCGAGCGCAAAGCAGCTGCCTTTATGCTTTGCAGGGAATTTCTCAAGATGCATAGCAGAGGAATGGTGACGCTAATGATTGCAGCATCGCCGCTCACCACCTGGGTAGACTCCTCAAAATTACCAAGGACATGGCAGATGTCTGCCAACCAGGCCCACTCTTCTGAAAAGAATTGAGGAGGCTGACTCCCACTGCGCCGCCCATGTTGGAGTTGGTATTCGACTATAGCTCTACGCTGTTCATAGAGCCTGGCCAACATGTGTAGCGTAGAGTTCCACCGTGTGGGCACGTCGCACAGCCGTCGGTGCACTGGCAGCTTAAAGCAATGTTGCAGGGTGCGCAGTGTGGCAGCGTCCGTGTGGGACTTGCGGAAATGTGCGCGGAGCCGGCGCGCCTTTACGAGCAGGTCTGACAAGCGTGGGTAGCTTTTCAGAAAGCGCTGAACCACCAAATTAAAGACGTGGGCCAGGCATGGCACGTGCGTGAGGCTGCCGAGCTGCAGAGCCGCCACCAGGTTACGGCCGTTGTCACACACGACCATGCCCGGTTGGAGGCTCAGCGGCGCAAGCCAGCGGTCGGTCTGCTGTGTCAGACCCTGCAGCAGTTCGTGGGCCGTGTGCCTCTTATCTCCTAAGCTGAGTAGTTTCAGCACGGCCTGCTGACGCTTGCCCACCGCTGTGCTGCCACACCGCGCGACACCGACTGCTGGCGACATGCTGCTGCTAACACATCTTGATTGCGAGACAGAGGTTGTGGAGGAGGAGGAGGAGGAGGAGGAGGAGGAGGGTGCTTTAGTGGAGGAAGCATACACCTCCGCAGATACCACCACCGAGCTGTGGCCCGCAATTCTGGGGGTGGGTAGGACGTGAGCGGTCCCAGGCTCTGACTCTGTCCCAGCCTCCACTAAATTCACCCAATGTGCCGTCAGGGAGATGTAGTGGCCCTGCCCGCCTGTGCTTGTTCACGTGTCCGTAGTTAAGTGGACCTTGCCACTAACCGCATTGGTGAGGGCGCGTACAATGTTGCGGGAGACGTGGTCGTGCAGGGCTGGAACGGCACATCAGGAAAAGTAGTGGCGACTGGGAACTGAGTAGCGCGGGGCCGCCGCCTCCATGATACTTTTGAAGGACTCCGTTTCCACAACCCTATACGGCAGCATCTCAAGGCTGATGAATTTTGCTATGCGGACGGTTAACGTTTGAGCGTGCGGGTGCGTGGCGGCGTACTTGCGCTTGCGCTCCAACAGTTGCGCAAGCGACGGCTGGATGGTGCGCTGAACTACACTGGTGGATGGGGCCGAGGACAGCGGAGGTGAGGGTGTGGGTGCAGGCCATGAGGCGGTAGTGCCCGTGTCCTGAGAGGGGGGTTGGATCTCAGTGGCAGGTTGGGGCACAGGGGGAGAAGCAGGGGTGCAAACCGGAGGCGGTGAACGGCCTTCGTCCCACCTTGTGGGGTGCTTGGCCATCATATGTCTGCGCATGCTGGTGGTGGTGAGGCTGTTGGTGTTGGCTCCCCGGCTGAGCTTTGCGCGACAAAGGTTGCACACCACTGTTCGTCGGTCATCAGGCGTCTCTGTGAAAAACTGCCAGACCTTAGAGCACCTCGGCCTCTGCAGGGTGGCATGGCGAGAGGGGGCGCTTTGGGAAACAGTTGGTGGATTATTCGGTCTGGCCCTGCCTCTACCCCTGGCCACCGCACTGCCTCTTGCAACCTGCCCTGCTGCTGCCCGTGCCTCCCCCTCTGAAGACCTGTCCTGTGTAGGCGTTGCACACCAGGTGGGGTCAGTCACCTCATCGTCCTGCTGCTCTTCCTCCGAATCCTCTGTGCGCTGCTCCCTCGGACTTACTGCCCTTACTACTACCTCACTGCAAGACAACTGTGTCTCATCGTCATCGTCCTCCTCACCCACAGAAAGTTCTTGAGACAGTTGGCGGAAGTCCCCAGCCTCATCCCCCGGACCCCGGGAACTTTCGAATGGTTGGGCATCAGTGACGATAAACTCCTCTGGTGGGAAAGGAACCACTGCGGCCCAATCTGAGCAGGGGCCCGAGAACAGTTCCTGGGAGTGTTCCCGCTCCTGAGCATGTGTCATTGTAGTGGAGTGAGGAGGCTGGGAGGAAGGAGGAGCAGCAGACAGAGGATTCGGATTTGCAGCAGTGGACGGCGCAGAACTGTGGCTGGACGATAGGTTGCTCGAAGCACTTTCTGCCATCCACGACAGGACCTGCTCACACTGCTCATTTTCTAATAACCGTCTCCCGCGTGGACCCATGAATTGTGCGATGACTGTCGGGACGCCAGAAACGTGCCTGTCTACTAATCGCGCAGCAGACGGCTGCGATACACCTAGAACAGGAGTTCGGCCTGTGCCCACACCCTGACTTGGCCCTCCGCGTCCTCGGCCGCGTCCACGTCCTCTAGGCCTACCCCTACCCCTCAGCATGCTGTATTACCAGTGATTTGATTTCACAGACAGGAAATAAATTGGCGCAAGACTGCAGGCCAAATATAATTTTTTCCCTTTTTTGAAAACGAAACGCCCCACTGCCTCTAGTGAATGAATAATCTAAGTTTAATAACTGTGCTGTGGCCCTGCTAATGTGTCACAGAACTTGAGGGTAGCAGAGTTATTAACTCTGGCAGAGCAGGTATTTTTTTCCCAATTAAGGAAAGCAAATGGCGAAGCCAGCAGTAAACCGTAGCTGGGTGCGTCTGATTTTTTAACGTTGTACACGCAGCTCACACATGTCCACAGCCCTTAGGACGGACAGAGGCAGGACAAATAGATTTCTTTTCCCTTTTTTTACACCAAAAGGACCCACTGCGTATATTCAATGAATAATAACTGTGTTGTGGCCCTGCCTACACAATTCTTTCCCTGTAGTATCAATGGAGGAGGGTGCAATGCTCTGCAGAGGCGATTTTGAGAAAAAAAAAAAAAATGCAGCACTGCTAACAGCAGCCAGCACAGTACTGCACACGGTTAAATATGGCCCTAGAAAGGACCGTTGAGGTTCTTGAAGGCTACACTCACTCCTAACACTCTCCCTGCCTATCCAACACTTCTGTCCCTAATGCCGGGTGCAATGCTCTGCAGAGGCGATTTTGAGAAAGAAAAAAAAAGTCACTGCTAACAGCAGCCAACACACAGGTATTACTGGCCCTAATAAGGACCTTTGGGGTTCTTGAAGCCTACACTAACTGCTATTTCTCTCCCTACAGCAGCTCCGGTACCAGCAGCACTGTCCCTCATCTAACTCACAAGGCATCTGAGGCGAGCCGCGGGAGGGGCCGACTTTTATATTCGGGTGACATCTGATCTTCCCAGCCACTCACAGCAGGGGGGTGGTATAGGGCTTGAACGTCACAGGGAGAAGTTGTAATGCCTTCCCTGTCTTTCAATTGGCCAGAAAAGCGCGCTAACGTCTCAGGGAAGGAAGTGAAAGTAACCCGAATACCGCATGGTGTTCGTTACGAATAACGAACATCCCGAACACCCTAATATTCGCACGAATATCAAGCTCGGACGAATACGTTCGCTCATCTCTACCTATAACCCATATCATACTCGGGTGGGCACAATATTAGAGAAATATTGGCCAGTATTGCTCCAGGACCCATTCCTTTCCAGTCACTTACTACCTAAACCACGCATTAACCTTAAAACCAGCAGACCGCATCCATTACAGGAGAGAACCTTCTTTCCTAAATTAGTTGGATGTTTCCGATGCGGCAAGAGTAACTGCATGTGTTGTGACAATATCTGCCACAAAAGATCTAGTTTTACAAGTTGTACGACAAAAGAGACATTTTCTATCAAATCGTTGCTAAACTGCTCATCTACGTATGTAATCTATCTACTAGAATGTCCCTGCAAGCTTCAGTATATTGGACGCACCACCCAGACCTTGAGAAGTCGCATTAATAAGCATAGTTCGAACACCAAGAATAGCTATCTAAACCATAGTGTTTCCAGGCATGGGACCTCAGTCCATAATAATGATTTTAAAGTATTTTCTATAACAGTTTTAGAACAAATACCCGCCCATGTAAGGAATAGATTTTAAATTTTGAGAAAACGAGAAACGTTTTGGATAGTTAAACTGAACACGCTTTTACCTACGGGCCTTAATGAGAGTTTGGAAAGCATTTTTGACAGTTGATTGGGTTTGCATTTTTTTTTGTCCCCTCTTTCTCTCTCTCCTTTCTTCCCCAGCCTAACATTGATTTGCAGGATTGCTGCATTCCAATAGGTGGCACTGTAGAGACATTATTTCGATTTTCTCTTTTTGCTATACTCCCAGCATAGCCCTCTCCTTACTCCACACCTCCCTCCCTTTACAAACCAAACAGTAGGAATCACCTTGTACATGAATTCCCCTCCCAATTCCATTCATGCACCCCTTAACCACGCCCCCTTTTTAGTCAAGCCAATCAATGAACATTGAATTGTTTTTCCCGCCCTCTCTCAGGTATTTATACCCCTGACTTGTCCTCAGCTCCCATGCTAAAGCACTTCTTTCTCCCCTGTCCTCCTGCACACACAGGTAAGCAAACTTCTCCTTCATCCTATAACCTATATTGCCAAATTAATTCCCCCCCCCTTCCCTTTCCATCTTAGTATGACTTTACCAGCAGCAAAAAATCCCCCCAGTGCTCAGTTCAATTTAACCCCCCTGCATTTAATTACCCTGTTAGAACCCTCTGCCATATATTACCCATACATCCTCCCTAATCTGACAAATTTTTATTTTCAGGACCTCCGACACATCCAATACACTTTTGTGAGCCTATTGGTGAGCCCCTTTTTATTCAATTTCTAATTAGTTTTATTCTCAATTTTGTTGGTTACAAAAAGGTGTGTCCTTTCTCTTTTTTTTTCTTTTCTAACTTTATCCCACACCATGAACCCAATGTTGTGAATGCACACAATTCTGAAGTAGCTTTCCAATAAATCTGTTTTTTTTTTTTCTCTCTCTCTCTTTTTTTTCCCATTTTCACATGCATATGCATATGCACATTTATTTATCCACCCCTTTGGGTGTAGCAATCATATCATGTTTCCCCGTTACGCTGTACATGCATTTTAATTCTGTAGTCATTCTGGTCAGCTGAAACCAACCACACGATTTTCTGTCCATCTGCTTTCATATTGGTATTTTTAAGATTGGTATTTAACTCAGGATTGTCTTTATCCTATTTTAACAGATATTTGTTTTGTATAAATTTCATGTTATTTTACACGTACGGATGTTCATATTCTCTTTTAGATTTATGTTTTTGTTTTTTGTCTCGTATATATTTTATCACTATTCAGATCGATGTTTCTATTATATATTTATTGTTCTTATTGACACATTTGTGAGATTTCATTATGTATATGAATTTTTTTTAATTAATTAATTTTTTCACCTCCCCTCTCCCTCTTTTTTTGCCTCCCCTTTCTTTGTTAATCACTCCTCCATTATCTATCTGTACTGATCACCCAGTCCTATCCAGCCGAACTGACGAAGGGGTTCATCCCCGAAACGCGTATTCTATTGCTGGTTTTTAATTTGTGAAAAAATATAAAAGAAGTGCTTTCACCATCACATATTGGACCTTGATCTTCATCTTCTAGTAGCTTAGAGGGTTGCGCTTCCATACCAGTTTTTTTTACATCCTTTTTGCTACATTTACTCCCACACTAGTGGAGCGTCATCTGGTTGGCAGCACCTCCACCATTCGAAATACTCCATCATTGGGGGGGCGGAGCCTGACCGCAGAGCAAGATGGCCGCTTGAGACCGGAGCTCCCTCAGCACCGTGCCCACGGAGGTCTCTCAGCACCGCTCACAGCCGTGGAAATGAAGCGGAACACGAAGGAAAAGGGAGGTGAACAGCTGTCCACCCCCAGATCACTCAAAAGCCAAACGGGAATGCAGCGTTATCTGAAGGAGCGCGATGCTCACTCTCATCACCCGTCTTCCAAGATGGCGCCGGCCCATGAGGCTGCATCTGTTTGCAGTAAGGAGGGGGAGCTTTCCTCCGATGAGGAGGATTCTGAAAATGTATCTCGGGGGTTTATGAAGGAGCTCATACTAAATGCTCTGCACCCCATTACGAGGACATTAAGCAGATGGGGCGCAGAATCGAGGACCTTGAGACTGCCTCTGTTACCTCCCATGCCCTGGCTATGGCTAAAATATTAAAGGACCAGCATGACAACCTAAACCGTGCTCTTATCCTTCAGGAGGACCTCGAAAACCGCAACAGGAGGTGCAATTTACACTTTAAGGGCCTCCCAGAGTCCTGGGCTGCAGAATCCCTCTGTAAGGTGGCTACTGAAATATTTGGACAGCTTCTAGGGGCAGACAGAGCAGCTACAATAACCGTCGAACGCATCCACAGAGCTCTCAGACCCCCCCCCCCCCAACTGAATCTCCTCGAGATGTCGTCTGCAAGCTTTTGCCTTTTCAGGACACCTCCGCTATCCTAAAAGCTGCAAGACTCTGCAAAGACCTCAAATACGGTGACTTTCCCATCCAGATCTTCCAGGATTGGTTCCCCTGCTACTTTAGTGAAGCGACGCATCCTCCGTCCTCTTTTAGAAGCTCTCAGAGCAAGGGACATTCGCTACACTTGGCTTTTCCCCTTAGGCATAAATATATCTTACAAAGGCCGCAGGCTTATGGTTCGCTCCCCTGATGACCTCCGCAGCTGCTGGGAACATCTGGAGATGTATCCCATAGAATTACCATGCTGGTTGCCCCTCCCAGAGTTCCCCAAACTCCCGAAGCTCTCTCCCCCTGAGGCATGGCAACTGGCTGGCAAGTCACCTAGGGGGAAAAAGAAAAAAGCCAAAGAATCAGTGACTATCATGGACACATGAGTGGAGGGTCTTCCTTGCATCTCTTCTTAGACTCCCTTTGGTTGGTCCCTTGACCTCCCTAGGCATGTTTAGGGGAGTCTTGCGTACTTATGGACACTCCTTCTGGCCCGACCCCTTGAGGACCTTTTTCCACCAAGTGGTCCCTGTGGCAGCCCTCATTGTCCATTTGGTTTTCTATGCTGTTGCTTATACTGTTATCTTATGTTTCATTCCCCTGAGTAGGTTCTTCACGGATGTGGCAAACGGTTACTAATCGCGCGACCCTGTGGGCGCCTGACTGTTCAGGCTGATGTCTTAGTTGTCCGCTCTTCAATTTTTGAAGCCCAGACAACTCGCCCCCACCTAGGACCAAGTCCACGACCTTCGGACTCGCCGATACAAATCTTCATTTGTTACGTTGTGTTTTGCTGTACATTATCTGTATTTAACCAACCCTTTTGTCTCAACTCCCTTATCCCCCTTCTTTCCCCCTACTTACCTCCCTCATCCCCCCTCTACCTCAGCCTGCACTCCAGCTGGAGAGGTGGAGGGTCGGATTCCATTTGGAGAGTTTACCTCTGCGCATAACATATTTTCCTCTCTTCCCTCCCCGGCAGGAGATCCAACCATCTGCTCTGCACCGGTAGCATGGACGACCTCCTACGTATTACCACATTCAACGTCAAAGGCTTGAATTCTCCCGCCAAGAGGCACCACATTGCTCTTCTCCTAAGGAGGTACGGCTCTGGGGTTGTGTTTCTGCAGGAGACCCACTTTAGGGGAGACAGATGCCTGTCCTTGCCTGGTAGGCAGTTCCTCCTTGCATTTCATAGCTCCCACCCTTCCTCTGCTTCTAAATAGGTCTCAATCTTATTACACAAATCTCTCACCTTTTCCTGTGAGGCACGCCACTCAGACTAGGAGGGCAGGGTTTTGTTCCTGAGGGGCCTATTAAATAACACCAAAATAACCCTTGCCAACCTCTACGCCCCTAACACTGACCAGGTGTCATGGTTGACCAAGCAATTAGAGGCCCTCAGACATTTTGCTACTGGCCAGATTATCCTGGGCGGTGATTTTAATCTCAGCCTCTGTCCTCTGCTAGACTGTTCGGTCGGGAAATCTCAGATATCCCAGAGAAAACTGAGTAAATTCATTCGCACTCTCTCAGAGGTTGATATATTTGACGTCTGGAGATGTCTGAACCCAACCTCTAGGACTATACCTTTTTGTCACAGGTCCACTCCTCCTTCCAGCGTCTTGACTATGTCTTCGTCTCCTCCTCTCTGCTGCAGCATACAGAAAAGGCCTCAATTGACTCTATTGTTATCTCAGATCACGCCCCGGTCCATTTAAACCTCCACCTACCAAATCCCTCCTCCCGCGAATGGTGCTCGAGACTCAACCCCTCACTTCTTGATTCGGAAGAGGATAGATCACAACTCAACAAATTGGTAGAAGAGTATTTCCAACTCAACAACTCAGACGGCTTGATGGTCCTGCTGATCTAGTCGGCCCATAAGGCTTTTGTGTGCGGACTCTTGATTGCTGCAGGCTCCAGAGCCAAGAAAAAACAGCAAAAGGAAATTGACGATAAACTCTCCCAAATTGCTAAACTCGAACGTGTTTCGAAACTCTCCTTAAGTAAGACTTCCTCTGAGAAATTAACCTCCCTTAGAAAGGAACTCAAACTTCTTCTCGAATCCAAATATAACAAAAAACATCTCTATCTCAAACACGTTACATACGCTCAAGGGAACAAAGGAAGTATATATATGTCCGCCCTTATCAAAAAAGCCCGATCTAGAAACCTTATAAAATCTATTAAAACCCTAGAGGGTCACCGAGTTTCCTCTACACCCGAAATAGCCAAAGAATTCCAAAGCTTATACTCCCGCCTTTATAATCTCCGAGAACCCCTAACCCCCGAGACCACTCTCAGCGCCAAAAAACAGATTGACTCTTTCCTTAAAGAACTAAACCTCCCTAAAATAGATGACGAGGTAGCGGCTACCTTCTTGACTCCTGTTACCTCCCAAGAAGTGGAGGACCTCTTAAACTCCTCCCCCCCAGGCAAAAGCCCGGGCCCCGACGGCCTCTCTCTCATCTACTATAAATCACCTAAGACTTCCCTTATCCCCCGAATAACTGAACTTTTCAACTCATTATTGCGTGGGGCCCCCCTCCCCAAGCAAGCACAAGAAGCTCATATTACCCTAGTTTATAAAGAAAATAAAGACCCCGAGTCTTGTGGGAGCTATCGACCCATTTCTCTTATAAACTTTGATATGAAGCTTTGGCCACAATACTGACAAAACGACTCGAAAAACATATTGTAAAACTGATAAATCCTGAACAAATTGGCTTCGCCAAAGGAAGGGAAGGCAGGGATAATTGCTTGAGACTTCTGCACGCGGCGAGATACTCCCAAACTCATAACATACCCCTCGCTTTAGTAGGCACGGATGCCGAAAAAACATTTGATCGCGTAAATTGGCTATATATGGAACTCGTCCTATTGCAGTTTAATATTCTTCCTAAATTTGTCTCTGCAATTTTCTCTCTAAATGCAATGCCCCACGCGAGACTCAAAATTAACAATTCCCTCTCCCCGCCGTTTAATATAAATAATGGCACTAGGCAGGGCTACCCCCTATCCCCTACCCTTTTCATACTTGCCCTGGAACCCTTCCTCCAAAAAATTAGGCTAGGCCCCTTGATATAGGGACTAAGAGTGGGGGGCGAGACCCTATCGGCTGCAGCCTATGCTGACGACATTATTTTTCTCATCACGAACCCCGAAATGGGCCTCCCCTGCCTTGTCTCTCTGCTTTGAGGACTTCGGAGCCCTCTCCAATTTTAAAATCAACCTTGCTAAATCCATTGCTCTAAACATCTCCATTCCTCCTACCCACCTCAACGCCATCAAAAATAAATCTCCCTTTGCATGGTCCAATTCAGCCATAGACTTCTTGGGTATAAAGCTCACCAAAAAAGCCGAAGATCTATACACGGTCAATTTCCTCCCTCTGTTACCTAAGGTCAAAAACTTATTGCGATCCTATGATTTACCTTTTATATCATGGTTAGGACGAAAAAACATACTAAAATCCTACGTCATCCCCATCATTCTTTACAAAATTAGACTCCTGCCAATATTTGTCCCATCCAGTTTCTTTAAGATGCTGCGTACAATTTTTTCCAGATATCTCTGGATGGGAAGGAGACCAAGGCTGGCCCACTGCCTGCTAGTCAGGAGACGTGCTGAGGGAGGAGTGGACCTGCCTTGCCCTTGAGAATTCTATCTTGCTTCTCAATTGAATAATTGGATGGAGCTAAAGCATCCGAGTAAAGACTCTTTGATCCAGCTCTTAGCTAGAGGGTCCCATGGTCCCACTTTCCTAGAGGACCTTTGGTGCCCGGGAAGGAGAGGTAGCAGAGGACTGAAAAGCAACCCCCTCTTGACAGGCTCAATAGAGACTTGGGATGTGTTCAGAGGGACCCTGGCGCCAAGTCCCTCCCCCTGCACCCCCCTGTCCGCATTATATAAATTCATGGACCTGCCCATGGCAGTCCATCAGGAGGGACAGCAGCTGGTGAGCTTGGGTCGTGCAATGTGTGCGGAGCGGATGGTGAGTCGAGCCTACCACAGCTGTTCTCAGGATCAAATACACCTCCAACAGGTGGAGCTGAGACCCCATTTACGGCTCCTCTGACTCCCCTGGGTCCATCCCGTGCTCAAACTCCCCTGCCGATACCTTTCAACGTGTACTGAGGCATCTTCCCTCTCCCTCCCCCCCTCCATGCTATCACCACCCCCCCTTTTTTCCCACCCCCGTGTCCTTACCCACACCACCCCTACCCCTTACTGTTTGTTTGTCATCCTTTCTTTGTATTGATACATGTTAATAAGGGATTAGCTGTATCCTTTCAGTTCCTTCCTTTTCACTGATACAGCGCCCCACTGTTTATGGTTACTCCTAGCCAGGGACTCAGTGCCAGCTATAATTGATTCCCTGTTGCCAAGGGTGCATACTTGTGTCCTTACGAGTTCTTTGTGTACTGACCCCTGGTCTTCACTCTGTTACTATGTATGCATATACTGTAAAATCCTAATAAACATTAATTTATAAAAAAAAAGAAATACTCCATCATTGGAAACACTTTGTACTCCAGAAATATTCCACCACCCTCACTGGGTCTTGCTCCACCCGCCCCTTTTTTATTTCTTTTATTCCCCTTTAGAGATGAGCGAGCACCAAAATGCTCTGGTGCTCGTTGCTCGAGTTGAGCTTTCCGCGATGCTCGAGAGTTTGTTTCGAGTAATGAAACCCATTGAAGTCAATAGGGGACTCGAGGATTTTTGTATATCACCCATGCCCCGCTAAGGTTTTCAGTGGTGAAAATCAGCAAAACCCAAGAAAGTGATGGAAACGACACAGAAATGGATAGGGCAGGCGAGGGGCAACATGCTGGGCTGCATTTCAGGTTCCCAGGTCCCACTATTAAGCCACAATAGCGGCAAGAGTGCCCCCCCTAACAATTTTTACTTTGGACAAACCCTCATTAGCAAGGCACACCTTAGCTAAGCACCACACTACCTCCAACCAAGCACAATCACTGCCTGCGGGACACACCGCTCCCTCTTCTCCTGGGTTACATGCTGCACGCCCGCCCCCCCCCCCCCCCCCGCACGACCCAGCGTCCACAACGCTCACAAAAGTGTCCCTGCGCAGCCTTCAGCTGCCCTCAATGCTGTACAGAAGCAATGAGAAATCCAATCCTGTGCCACCTCCGTCAGGAGCTGCAAATGTGGGCATAGCAATGGGGAATCCATGTGCTCACACAGTATTAATTCTGTCAAGGTGTCGCATAGCTCAATCGACACCGCAAGGGGAAAGCCATCTGCACTCTTCCCCCTACCCAAGTCAGTCAGTGTCTTTGTGCCAGACAGGTCAAACACTGCGATGGGAACTAAGTGGGCACCAACAGCATAGGTGGGTCCTAGGCAACCCAAGACATGAACAATTAATAAATCTGAGCGGCCAAACATGGCAGACTTGCCCGCGCCCACGACAAAGGCCTCGGCCCACAGCTTCAGCAATCGTAGGCAGGAAGCGGACTTTCACTGCACCCAGGACATAGGCCTCTGCACAACCCCTCAGCAATTGTGGGCCTACAGCGGACTCCAATGCTAGCGTAGCTGTGCACGTCTCATTAGTGCTGTATTGCTCCTTGTCCCAATGCAGTGCCACGGATAGTAGAGCTAACGTCAGATGAAATACAGGTGGGCTTTGGCCCACACTGCATGCCCCAGTCAGACTTGTTTTTTTTATAAATAGTCACAGGCAGGTACAACTCTGCAATGAGACTTCCGTGTGCACCGACAGCATGGGTGGGTCCCAGGAAGCCACCAGCGGTACATAAATAAATCCCATTGCAGTGCCCTGCACAGCTGAGGTAACGTCAGATAAAATACAGGTGGGCTTTGGCCCACACTGCATTCCCCAGTCAGACCAGGGTTTTTAATACATAGACACAGGCAGGTACAACTCCCTAATGTGAAGTTCGTGTGGACCGACAGCATGGATGGCTCCCTAGAACCCACTGGCGGTACAAAAATATATTGCATTGCAGTGCCCTGCATAGCTGAGCTAACGTCAGATAAAATGCAGGTGGGCTTCGGTCCACACTGCATGCACCAGTCAGACTGGGTTTTTTTATAAGTAGACACAGGTAGTTACAACTCCCTAATGTGAAGTCCGTGTGGACCGACAGCATGGGTGGGTGCCAGGAAGCCACCAGCAGTACATAAATAAATCCCATTGCATTGCCCTGCACAGCTAAGGTAACGTCAGATAAAATACAGGTGGGCTGTGGCCCACACTGCATGCCCCAGTCAGACCGGGGTTTTTAATACATAGACACAGGCAGGTACAACTCCCTGATGTGAAGTCCCTGTGGACCTACAGCATGGGTGGCTCCCTGGAACCCACCAGCGGTACATAAACAAATCCCATTGCAGTGCCCTGGACAGCAGAGCTAACGTCTGATTAAATACAGGTGGGCTTCGGCCCAAACTGCATGCCCCAATTAGACTCGAGTTTTTTTATAAGTATACACAGGCAGGTACATCTCCCTAATGTGAAGTCCGTGTGGACCGACAGCATGGGTGGGTCCCAGGAAGCCACCGGCGGTACATAAATAAATCCCATTGCATTGCCCTGCACAGCTGAGCTAACGTCAGCTAAAATACAGGTGGGCTTTGGCCCACACTGCATGCCCCAGTCAGACCTGACATTTACGTTGAAGCAGTATGGGCAAAGCAGCAGATTCACATTTCCCTGGCAGCAGTGTAGGGAGAGCACAACATTTGTAACATTTCAGTAGTAGCAGTATAGACAAGCCCCAGTAACATTTATGTCGAAGCAGTATGGGCAAAGCAGCAGATTCACATTTCCCTGGCAACAGTGTAGGTTGAGCACAGCATTTGTAACATTTCAGTAGTAGCAGTATAGACAGGCCCCAGTAACATTTACGTAGCAGCATGGGCAAAGCAGCAGATTCACATTTCCCTGGCAGCAGTGTAGGGAGAGCACAGCATTTGTAACATTTCAGTAGTAGCAGTATAGTCAGGCCCCAGTAACATTTACGTAGAAGCAGTATGGGCAAAGCAGCAGATAAACATTTCCCTGGCAACAGTGTAGGTAGAGCATAGTATTTGTAACATTTCAGTAGTAGCAGTATAGTCAGATCCCTGTAACATTTACGTAGATGCAGTATGGGCAGAGCCCACTATTAATTACATTTCTGTTATAGCAGTATAGACATGCCTCAGTAACATTTTTGTTGAAGCATTAAGGGCAGAGCCCAGTATTAGTAGAATTACAGTGGTAACAGTATACACCAACCAAGGTAACATTTCAGGAGCAGAAGTATCGGTAGACCGAAGTAACATTTCTGTTGCAGAAGTCTAGTCAGACCTCTGTAGCATTACTGTGGCAGAAGTATAGGTAGCCAGAACAGAGTTACATTTCTGTAGCAGAAGTGTAGGGCAACCCCAGACACAGTGGTGTACCATGAGTGCAGGCGAAGCCCATAAAAATTACTTGGATTACACTGTAGGCGAGGGCCCGAAAAAATTGGTGTACCGACAGTACAAATGTACCCCAGAAAAATTGCCCATGCCCAACCCAGAGGGCACGTGAAACCCATTAATCGCTTAGCTTACTGTGGCTTAATTTGTAACTAGGCCTGGAGGCAGCCCTGTCAAAATAAAAATAGGTTCAGGTGGAAGTTTCAATGCTTTAATGAGAATTGAAACAGATAAATATTATTTTGAAAAGTTATGAGCCTTTTGGCCCACAGAAAAATTGCCCGTTCGGGGTGATTACGTGAGGTTTCAGGAGGAGGAGCCGAATGAGGCGGACGAATATCATACACAGATTGACAAATGTCTTTAGGTACCGCTGCTGTCCACTGGTGGAGAAGAGAAGTCTGGGGAAATCCAGGCTTTGTTCATCTTTATGAGTGTAAGCCTGTCGGCGCTGTCAGTTGACAGGCCGGTACGCTTGTCCGTGATGATTCCCCCAGCTGCATTAAACACTAGAGATGAGCGAGCACCAAAATGCTCTGGTGCTCGTTACTCGAGTCGAACTTTCCGCGATGCTCGAGGGTTCGTTTCGAGTAACGAACCCCATGGAAGTCAATGGGCGACTCGAGCATTTTTGTATATCGCCGATGCTCACTAAGGTTTTCATTTGTGAAAATCTGGGAAATTCAAGAAAGTGATGGGAACGACACAGAAACGGATAGGGCAGGCGAGGGGCTACATGTTGGGCTGCATCTCAAGTTCCCAGGTCCCACTATTAAGCCACAATAGCGGCAAGAGTGCCCCCCCCCCAACAATTTTTACTTCTGAAAAACCCTCATTAGCAAGGCATACCTTAGCTAAGCACCACACTACCTCCAAAAAAGCAAAATCACTGCCTGCATGACACTCCGCTGCCACTTCTCCTGGGTTACATGCTGCCCAACCCCCCCGCATGACCCAGTGTCCACAGCGCACACCAAAGTGTCCCTGCGCAGCCTTCAGCTGCCCTCATGCCACACGCTGGCCTCATAGCCACACCACCCTCATGTCTATTTATAAGTGCGTCTGCCATGAGGAGGAACCGCAGGCACACACTGCAGAGCGTTGGCACGGCCAGGCAGCGACCCTCTTTAAAAGGTGCGGGGCGATAGCCCATAATGCTGTACAGAAGCAATGAGAACTCCAATCCTGTGCCACCTCCGTCAGGAGCTGTAAACGTGGGCATAGCAATGGGGAATCCATGTGCCACACACTATTCATTCTGTCAAGATGTCGCATAGCTCAATCCACACTGCAAGGGGAAAGCCGTCAGCGCTCTGCCCTCTACCCAAGTCAGTCAGTGCCTTTGTGCCAGACAGGTCAAACACCGCAATGGGAACTAAGTTTGCACCAACAGCATAGGTGGGTCCTAGGAAACCCAATACATGAACAAAAAATTGATCTGAGCGGCCAAACATGGCAGACTTGCACCGCGCCTACGGCATAGGCCTCGGCCCACAGATACAGCAATCGTAGGCTGGAAGCGGACTTTCACTGCACCCAGGACATAGGCCTCTGCATAAACCCTCAGCAATCGCGTGCCTGCAGCGGACTCCAATGCTAGCGTAGCTGTGCACGTCTCATTAGCGCTGTATTGATCCTGTAGTTTGTCCCAATGCAGTGCCCCGGATAGTAGAGCTAATGTCAGATTAAATACAGCTGGGCTTTGGCCCACACTGCATGCCCCAGTCTGACTTGGGTTCTTTATAAGTAGACACAGACAGGTACAACTCCGTGTGGACCGACAGCATGGGTGGGTCCCAGGAAGCCACCGGCGTTACATAAATAAATCCCATTGCATTGCCCAGCACAGCTGAGGTAACGTCAGATTAAATGCAGGTGGGCTTCGGCCCACACTCCATGCCCCAGTCTGACCGGGGATTTTAATACATAGACAAAGGCAGGTACAAATCCCTAATGTGAAGTCCGTGTGGACCCAAAGCATGGGTGGCTCCCTGGAACCCACCGGCGGTACATAAACAAATCCCATTGCAGTGCCCTGGACAGCAGAGCTAATGCCAGATACAATACAGGTGGGCTTCGGCCCACAGTGCATGCCCCAGTCAGACTGGTAATATGTACCTTAAGAGTAACCGCGTTGGTGGGAATGTGGTGGCGACTGCGGACATAGTAGCGCAGGTTTATTTAGTTGGTTTTCGGAATGTGGCCAGGATTAAGTGGGCCGTGGCGGGGGGGATGGTGGGGGGGCTCTCTTGTTGTGTCGTTAAAGGTGAAATTCTTGGACTGCCACCAGACGGACCAATGCAAAGGTATTTGCCAAGAATGTTTTCATTGTTGGAGGAGGAAGGGGATGTTTTTGAGGCAGTACGTGTCCTCTCCACGTGTCCGTGGTTATATGCACCTTAACAGTAACCGCATTGGTGGGAAATGGCCTCGCCGCCATCATGTCTTTGGGAAGCCTCTGTTTCCACACCCCAGTGACATAGCATTAGCAGCGGTATAGGCAGAGCCCAGAATTAGTAACATTTCAGCGGTAGCATTAGGCACAGGCCCCATTAACCTATCACTAGCAGCATTATAGGGGGGGCACAGTATTAGTTCCATTTCAGTAGTAGTAGCAGTCCAGACAGGCCCCAGTAACAATACTGAAGCAGCAGTATAGGGGGAGCACAGTCTTAGTTCCATTTCAGTAATAGTAGCACTCAAGACAGGCCCCAGTAACAACACCGAAGCAGCAGTATAGGGGGAGCGCAGTCTTAGTTCCATTTCAGTAATAGTAGCACTCAAGTCAGGCCCCAGTAACAATTCCGAAGCAGCAGTATAGGGGGAGCACAGTCTTAGTTCCATTTCAGTAGTAGTAGCAGTTAAGACAGGCCACAGTAACATTCCCGTTGCAGCAGTTTAGGGAGATAACAGTCTCTTTCACATTTCAGTAGTTGCAGTATAGACAAGGCCCCGGTTACATTTATGTAGCAAAAGTGTAGGCCAACCCGACACACCTTGCTGTACCATGAGTGCAGGCGAAGCCCATAAAAAGTACTAGGATTGCACTGTAGGCGAGGGCCCAAAAAAATTGGTGTACCAACAGTACAATGTATCTCAGAAAAATTGCCCATGCCCAACCAAGAGGGCAGGTGAAACCCATTAATCGCTTTGGTTACTGTGGCTTAATTTATAACTAGGCCTGGAGGCAGCCCAGTTAAAATAAAAATTGGTTCAGGTGCAAGTTTCAACGCTTTAATGAGAATTGAAACGTATAAACATTGTTTACAAAAGTAATATGACTGAGCCTTGTGGGCCTAAGAAAAATTGCCCGTTCGGCGTGATTACGTGAGGTTTCAGGAGGAGGAGCAGTAGGAGGAGGATGAATATAATACACAGATTGATGAAGCTAAAAGGTCCCCGTTTTTTATGCTGATAGAGAACGATGCTTCCCTCCGTGGGTGCAGCCTACGTATTGTTTAGGTACCGCTGCTGTCCGCTGGTGGAGAAGAGAAGTCTGGGGAAATCCAGACTTTGTTCATCTTTATGAGTGTAAGCCTGTCGGCACTGTCGGTTGACAGGCCGGTACGCTTATCCATGATGATTCCCCCAGCCGCACTAAACACCCTCTCTGACAAGACGCTAGTTGCAAGACAAGCAAGCACCTCCAGGGCATACAGCGCGAGTTCAGGCCACGTGTCCAGCTTCGACACCCAGTAGTTGTAGGGAGCAGAGGCGTCACGGACGACGGTCGTGTGATCGGCTACGTACTCCCTCACCATCCTTTTACAGTGCTCCCGACAACTCAGCCTTGACTGGGGAGCGGTGACACAGTCTTGCTGGGGAGCCATAAAGCTGTCAAATGCCTTGGAGAGTGTTCCCCTGCCTGTGCTGTACATGCTGCCTGATCTCCGCGCCTCCCCTCCTACCTCGACCTCGGAACTGCACCTTCTGCCACTAGCGCTGTCGTATGGGAATTTTACCATCAGTTTGTCCGCCAGGGTCCTGTAGCATAGCATCACTCTCGAACCCCTTTCCTCTTCGGGTATGAGAGTGGAAAGGTTCTCCTTATACCGTGGGTCGAGCAGTGTGTACACCCAGTAATCCGTAGTGGCCAGAATGCGTGTAACGCGAGGGTCACGAGAAAGGCATCCTAACATGAAGTCAGCCATGTGTGCCAGGGTACCTGTACACAACACATGGCTGTCCTCACTAGGAAGATCACTTTCAGGATCCTCCTCCTCCTCCTCAGGCCATACACGCTTAAAGGATGACAGGCAAGCAGCATGGGTACCCTCAGCAGTGGGCCAAGCTGTCTCTTCCCCCTCCTCCTCATGCTCCTCCCCCTCCTCCTCCTCAACGCGCTGAGATATAGACATGAGGGTGCTCTGACTATCCAGCGACATACTGTCTTCCCCCGCCTCCGTTTCCGAGTGCAAAGCATCTGCCTTTATGCTTTGCAGGGAACGTCTCAAGAGGCATAGCAGAGGAATGGTGACGCTAATGATTGCAGCATCGCCGCTCACCATCTGGGTAGACTGCTCAAAGTTTCCAAGGACCTGGCAGATGTCTGCCAACCAGGCCCACTCTTCTGTAAAGAATTAAGGAGGCTGAATCCCACTACGCTGCCCATGTTGGAGTTGGTATTCCACTATAGCTCTACGCTGCTCATAGAGCCTGGCCAACATGTGGAGCGTAGAGTTCCACCGTGTGGGCACGTCGCACAGCAGTCGGTGCACTGGCAGAATAAACCGAGGTTGCAGGGTCTGCAGGGTGGCAGCGTCCGTGTGGGACTTGCGGAAAAGTGCGCTGAGGCGGCGCACCTTTCCGATCAGGTCTGACAAGCGTGGGTAGCTTTTCAGAAAGTGCTGAACCACCAAATTAAAGACATGGGCCAGGCATGGCACGTACGTGAGGCTGCCGAGCTGCAGAGCCGCCACCAGGTTACGGCCGTTGTCACACACGACCATGCCCGGTTGGAGGCTCAGCGGCGAAAGCCAGCGGTCGGTCTGCTCTGTCAGACCCTGCAGCAGTTCGTGGGGCCGTGTACCTCTTCTCTCCTAAGCTGAGTAGTTTCAGCACGGCCTGCTGACGCTTGGCCACCGCTGTGCTGCCACGCCGTGCGACACCGACTGCTGGTGACGTGCTGCTGCTGACATATCTTGATTGCAAGACAGAGGTTGCGTAGGAGGAGGGTGGTTTAGTGGAGGAAGCATACACCGCCGCAGATACCACCACCGAGCTGGGGCCCGCAATTCTGGGGGTGGGTAGGAAGTGAGCGGTCCCAGGCTCTGACTCGGTCCCAGCCTCCACTAAATTCACCCAATGTGCCGTTAGGGAGATATAGTGGCCCTGCCCGCCTGTGCTTGTCCACGCGTCTGTTGTTAAGTGGACCTTGCCAATAACCGCGGTGGTGAGAGAGCGTACAATGTTGTGGGAGATATGGTCGTGCAGGGCTGGGACGGCACATCAGGAAAAGTAGTGGCGACAGGGAACCGAGTAGCGCGGGACCGCCGCCGCCATCATGTTTTTGAAGGCCTCCGTTTCAACAAGCCTATACGGCAGCATCTCCAGGCTGATCAATTTGGCTATGTGCACGTTTAACGCTTGAGCGTGCGGGTGCGTGGCGGCGTACTTGCTCTTGCGCTAAAACAGTTGCGCTAGCGACGTCTGGACGCTGCGCTGAGAGACATTGCTGGATGGGGCCGAGGACCGCGGAGGTGAGGGTGTGGGTCCAGGCCAGGAGACGGTCGTGCCTGTGTCCTGAGAGGTGGGTTGGATTTCAGTGGCAGCTTGGGGCCCAGGGGGAGAGGCAGTGACGCAAGCCGGAGGTGGTAAACGGCCTTCGTCCCACCTTGTGGGGTGCTTGGCCATCATATGCCTGCGCATGCTGGTGGTGGTGAGGCTGGTGGTGGTCGCTCCCCGGCTGATTTTGGCACGACAAAGGTTGCACACCACTGTTCGCCGGTCGTCCGCGGTTTCAGTGAAAAACTGCCACACCTTAGAGCACCTTGGCCTCTGCACCGTGGCTTGGCGCGAAGGGGTGCTTTGGGAAACAGCTGGTGGATTGTTCGCTCTGGCCCTGCCTCTACCCCCTGGCCACCCTACTGCCTCTTCCAACCTGTCCTGCAGCTGCAATTGCCTCCCCCTCTGAAGACCTGTCCTCAGTTGGCTTATCACACCAGGTGGGGTCAGTCACCTCATCGTCCTGCTGCTCTTCCTCCGAATCCTCTGTGCGCTCCTCCCTCGGACTTACTGTCCTTACTACTACCTCATTGATAGACAACTGTGTCTCATCGTCATCGTCCTCCTCACCCACTGAAAGCTCTTGAGACAGTTGCCGAAAGTCCCCAGCCTCATCCCCCGGACCCCAGGAAATTTCAAAAGGTTGGGCATCAGTCACGACGAACTCCTCCGGTGGGAGAGGAACCATTGTTGCCCAATCAAGGCAGGGGCCCGAGAACAGTTCCTGGGAGTCTGCCTGCTCCTCAGAATGTGTCATTTTCATGGAGTGAGGAGGCTGGGAGAAAGGAGGAGCAGCAGCCAGAGGATTCAGAGTTGCAGCAGTGGATGGCGTAGAAGACTGGGTGATCGATAGATTGCTGGATGCACTTTCTGCCTTCCACGACAGACCTGCTCACACTGCTCAGTTTTTAATAAAGGTCTACGACGTGGACCCAAAAATTGTGATATGAAGCTGCGGACCCCAGAAACTGTCCTCTCTTCTACTCCCGGAGCAGCCGGCTGTGATTCGCCTGGACCAGGATCTCGGCCTATACCCACACCCTCACTTGCAACTGCGCGTTCTCGCCCGCATCCATGTCCTCTACCCCTACCCCTACCCCTACCCTTCAGCATGGTGGATTAAGAATCGAGCAGACACTGAGTGGGGTAAATTTTTTTTTTAATTATTGACGCGCAGTTGGTGCCTGCCAATGGTTATACAAAATGAAACGTAAAATGAAGCCTGAGCTAAATTATAAGGAAGGATGCAAGCAGGACTAGCTGTGCACTATGCAGTTGAGATTCACCTCCAGTCCCAGAGGCCCTGCAGTAATGTGCACTGGGTTACAAGCAGACGGAAAAAAGGAGTCCTTTTTAAAAATTAGTTTTTTTCCAATAAAATGCAGGCAATGGAGCATGTATTGGACTTTCCCTCTATGGGTGTCTGGCACGGTACACTGCGCCGGCAGCTGTCTGGTAACACAGAGCGCAGATAAATATTAGTGCTCTTTAAACGTGCACTTGGAAGCAGAGAGTGCTTACGTTACGCTAACTGCCCCCAGCAAAAAATTACACTGAAGGCTGAACTGAGGCTTTGCAGTGCAATGCTGAGGTACTACAACTCCCAGCAACCACGGAGTTAAATGCACAGGTGGACAGGTTTCAACACTACCACTGTCCCTGCCTCACCAATACTTCCCCTATACTACTTAGTACAGACTGCAGCCTGAGAACACTATAACTGTAATGGGGCTGCACGCCCGATATACCAAAAAAAAAAAAGGCAAAACTTCTCCCAGCACCCACAACAGTAGTGCACTAGGTGAGCTGTGGCTCTAAGAAGTACCGTTGGGGTTCTTGTAGACCCTAACACTCTCCCTAAACCAGCAACAGCAGCAGCACTCTCCCTAATACCTGCCAGCGTGTGTCTGAGGTGAGCCGCGGGCGGGGCTGATTTAAATACTCGCGGGTCACTTGATCTCGCCAGCCACTCACTGCATGGGGGTGGGATAGGGCTGGAACGTCACAGGAGAAAGTTGTAATGCCTTCCCTGCGTTTCTATTGGCCAGAAAATGGCGAAAATCTTTCAGGGAAGGAAATGGAATTGACTCGAACACCGCGTGGTGCTCGGCTCGAGTAACGAGCATCTCGAACGCCCTAATACTCGAACGAGTATCAAGCTCTGACGAGTACGCTCGCTCATCTCTACTCCTCTTTTTATTTCTTTTAGTAACACTAACAGGACATTGATCCCAAGCATACTTCAGAATCCAACAAGACCTGGTTCGAGAAGAATTAACTCCCACTGCAGCACCTCCAAGTAAGAAATCTGCATGGTGCTTAATCTAAAGCCACACCCTCAATGGCTCAAGTTATCCAAGAATAAAACAAAATGGATAACACACACATTTGAAGGAACTTTCTTGCAATTAAGAGGGCGCTTTATGAAGTTTAACTCCTGAAGTCAGCAAATAAGCAGTGTTTCTGGAAATGTTATTTATCAAGTCACATGTAGGTAAATACTAGAGATGAGCGAGCACCAAAATGCTCGGGTGCTCGTTACTCGGGACGAAAATTTTGCGATGCTCGAGGGTTTGTTTCGAGTAACGAACCCCATTGAAGTCAATGGGCGACCCGAGCATTTTTGTATATCGCCGATGCTCGCTAAGGTTTCCATTTGTAAAAATCTGGGCAATTCAAGAAAGTGATGGGAATGACACAGCAACGGATAGGGCAGGCGAGGGGCTACATGTTGGGCTGCATCTCAAGTTCCCAGGTCCCACTATTAAGCCACAATAGCGGCAAGAGTGCCCCCCCCCAACAATTTTTACTTCTGAAAAGCCCTCATTAGCAATGCATACCTTTGCTAAGCACCACACTACCTCCAACAAAGCACAATCACTGCCTGCATGACACTCCGCTGCCACTTCTCCTGGGTTACATGCTGCCCAACCCCCCCCCCCCCCCCCCCCGCACGACCCAGTGTCCACAGCGCACACCAAAGTGTCCCTGCACAGCCTTCAGCTGCCCTGATGCCACACCACCCTCATGTCTATTTATAAGTGCGTCTGCCATGAGGAGGAACCGCAGGCACACACTGCAGAGGGTTGGCACGGCTAGACAGTGACCCTCTTTAAAAGGGGCAGGACGATAGCTCACAATGCTGTACAGAAGCAATGGGAAATATAATTGTGTGCCACCGCCATCAGGAGCTGCACACGTGGGCATAGCAATGGGGAACCTATGTGCCACACACTATTCATTCTGTCAAGGTGTCTGCATGCCCCAGTCAGACCGCGGTTTTTTATAAATAGTCACAGGCAGGTAAAACTCCGCAATGGAAATTCCGTGTGCACCCACAGCATGGGTAGCTCCCTGGAACCCACCCGCTGTGCATAAATGTATCCCATTGCAGTGCCCTGGACAGCAGAGCTAACGTCAGATTAAATGCAGGTGGGCTTCGGCCCACACTGCATGCCCCAACCTGACCGGGGTTTTTAATTCATAGACACAGGCAGGTACAACTCTCTATTGTGAAGTCCCTGTGGACCGACAGCATGGGTGGGTGCCAGGAAGCCACCGGCGGCACATAAATATATCCCATTGCATTGCCCATCACACCTGAGGTAATGTCATGTTTAATGCAGGTGGGCTTCGGCCCACACTGCATGCCCCAGTCAGACTGGGGTTCTTTAGAAGTGGACACATGCAGTTACAACTCCCTGTGGACCAACAGCATGGGTGGGTGCCAGGAAGCCACCGGCGGTACATAAAATATATATCACATTGCATTGCCCATCACAGCTGAGGTAATGTCATGTTTAATGCAGGTGGGCTTCTGCCCACACTGCATGCCCCAGTCAGACTGGGGTTCTTTAGAAGTGGACACATGCAGTTACAACTCCGTGTGGACCGACAGCATGGGTGGCTCCATGGAACCCACCGGCGGTACATAAATATATCCCATTGCATTGCCCATCACAGCTGAGGTAATGTCATGTTTAATGCAGGTGGGCTTCTGCCCACACTGCATGCCCCAGTCAGACTGGGGTTCTTTAGAAGTGGACACATGCAGTTACAACTCCATGTGGACCCACAGCATGGGTGGGTCCCAGGAAGCCACCGGCGGTACATAAATATATCCCATTGCAGTGCCCAGCACAGCTGAGTTAACGTCAGCTTTAATGCAGGTGGGCAAAAAATTAATTGGATTACACTGTAGGCGAGGGCCCCAAAAAATTTGTGAACCAACAGTACTAATGTACCTCAGAAAAATTGCCCATGCCCAACCAAGAGGGCAGGTGAAACCCATTAATCGCTTTGGTTAATGTGGCTTAATTTGTAACTAGGCCTGGAGGCAGCCCAGTTAAAATGAAAATTGGTTCAGGTGCAAGTTTCAATGCTTTAATGAGCATTGAAACGTATAAAAATTGTTTACAAAAATTATATGACTGAGCCTTGTGGGCCTAAGAAAAATTGCCCGTTCGGCGTGATTACGTGAGGTTTCAGGAGGAGGAGGAGGAGGAGGATGAATATTATACACAGATTGATGAAGCAAAAAGGTCCCCGTTTTGGATGGTGATAGAGAACGATGCTTCCATCCGCGGGTGCAGCCTACGTATTGCTTAGGTATCACTGCTGTCCGCTGGTGGAGAAGAGAAGTCTGGGGAAATCCAGGCTTTGTTCATCTTGATGAGTGTAAGCCTGTCGGCACTGTCGGTTGACAGGCGGGTATGCTTATCCGTGATGATTCCCCCAGCCGCACTAAACACCCTCTCTGACAAGACGCTAGCCGCAGGACAAGCAAGCACCTCCAGGGCATACAGCGCGAGTTCAGGCCACGTGTCCAGCTTCGACACCCAGTAGTTGTAGGGGGCAGAGGCGTCACCGAGGACGGTCGTGCGATCGGCTACGTACTCCCTCACCATCCTTTTACAGTGCTCCCGCCAACTCAGCCTTGACTGGGGAGCGGTGACACAGTCTTGCTGGGGAGCCATAAAGCTGGCAAACGCCTTGGATAAGGTTCCCCTGCCTGCGCTGTACATGCTGCCTGATCTCTGCGCCTCCCCTGCTACCTCGGCCGCGGAGATGCGCCTTCGGCCACTAGTGCTGTCGGATGGGAAGTTTACCATCAGTTTGTCCACCAGCGCCCTGTGGTATAGCATCATTCTCGAACCCCTTTCCTCTTCGGGAATGAGAGTGGAAAGGCTCTCCTTATACCGTGGGTTGAGCATTGTGTACACCCAGTAATCCGTAGTGGCCAGAATGCGTGTAACGCGAGGGTCACGAGAAAGGCATCCTAACATGAAGTCAGCCAAGTGTGCCAGGGTACCTGTACGCAACACATGGCTGTCCTCACTCGGAAGATCACTTTCAGGATCCTCCTCCTCCTCCTTAGGCCATACACGCTTAAAGGATGACAGGCAAGCAGCATGGGTACCCTCAGCAGTGGGCCAAGCTGTCTCGTCCCCCTCCTCCTCATGCTCCTCCCCTCCTCCTCCTCCTCCTCAACGTGCTGAGATATAGACATGAGGGTGCTCTGACTATCCAGCGACATACTGTCTTCCCTCGCCTCCGTTTCCGAGTGCAAAGCGTCTGCCTTTATGCTTTGCAGGGAACTTCTCAAGAGGCATAGCAGAGGAATGGTGACGCTAATGATTGCAGCATCCCCGCTCACCATCTGGGTAGACTCCTCAAAGTTTCCAAGGATCTGGCAGATGGCTGCCAACCAGGCCCACTCTTCTGTAAAGAATTGAGGAGGCTGACTCCCACTACGCCGCCCATGTTGGAGTTGGTATTCCACTATAGCTCTACGCTGCTCATAGAGTCTGGCCAACATGTGGAGCGTAGAGTTCCACCGTGTGGGCACGTCGCACAGCAGTCGGTGCACTGGCAGATAACCGATGTTGCAGGGTCCGCAGGGTGGCAGCGTCCGTCTTGGACTTGCGGAAATGTGCGCTGACCCGGCGCACCTTTCCGAGCAGGTATGACAAGTGTGGGTAGCTTTTCAGAAAGTGCTGAACCGCCAAATTAAAGACATGGGCCAGGCATGGCACGTACGTGAGGCTGCCGAGCTGCAGAGCCGCCACCAGGTTACGGCCGTTGTCACACACGACCATGCCCGGTTGGAGGCTCAGCGGCGAAAGCCAGCGGTCGGTTTGCTCTGTCAGACCCTGCAGCAGTTCGTGGGCCGTGTGCCTCTTATCTCCTAAGCTGAGTAGTTTCAGCACGGCCTGCTGACGCTTGCCCACCGCTGTGCTGCAACGCCGCGCGACACCGACTGCTGGCGACGTCCTGCTGCTGCTGACACATCTAGATTGCGAGACAGAGGTTGAGGAGGAGGAGGAGGAGAAGGGTGCTTTAGTGGAAGAAGCGTACACCGCCGCAGATACCACCACCGAGCTGGGGCCCGCAATTCTGGGGGTGGGTAGGACGTGAGCTGTCCCAGGCTCTGACTCTGTCCCAGCCTCCACTAAATTCACCCAATGTGCCGTCAGGGAGATGCAGTGGCCCTGCCCGCCTGTGCTTGTCCACGTGTCCGTAGTTAAGTGGACCTTGCCACTAACCGCATTGGTGAGGGCGCGTACAATGTTGCGGGAGACGTGGTCGTGCAGGGCTGGGACGGCACATTGGGAAAAGTAGTGGCGACTGGGAACTGAGTAGCGCGGGGCCGACGCCGCCATCATAGCTTTGAAAGCCTCCGTTTCCACCACCCTGTACGGCAGCATTTCAAGGCTGATAAATTTGGCTATGTGGACGGTTAACGATTGAGCGTGCGGGTGCGTGGCGGCGTACTTGCGCTTGCGCTCCAACACTTGCGCTAGCGACGGCTGGACTGTGCGGTGCGAGACATTGGTGGATGGGGCCGAGGACAGCGGAGGTGAGGGTGTGGGTGCAGGCCATGAGACGGTAGTGCCTGTGTCCTGAGAGGGGGGTTGGATCTCAGTGGCAGGTTGGGGCACAGGGGGAGAGGCACCGGTGCAAACCGGAGGCGGTGAACGGGCTTCGTCCCACCTTGTGGGGTGCTTGGCCATCATATGTCTGCGCATGGTGGTGGTGGTGAGGCTGTTGGTGGTGGCTCCCCGGCTGATCTTGGCGCGACAAAGGTTGCACACCACTGTTCGTCGGTCTTCAGGCGTCTCTGTGAAAAACTGCCAGACCTTAGAGCACCTCGGCCTCTGCAGGGTGGCATGGCGCGAGGGTGTGCTTTGGGAAACAGTTGGTGGATTATTTGGTCTGGCCCTGCCTCTACCCCTGGACACCGCACTGCCTCTTGCAACCTGCCCTGCTGCTGCCCGTGCCTCCCCCTCTGAAGACCTGTCCTGTGTAGGCGTTGCACACCAGGTGGGGTCAGTCACCTCATCGTCCTGCTGCTCTTCCTCCGAATCCTCTGTGCGCTCCTCCCTCGGACTTACTGCCCTTACTACTACCTCACTGCAAGACAACTGTGTCTCATCGTCATCGTCCTCCTCACCCACTGAAAGGTCTTGAGACAGTTGTCGGAAGTCCCCAGCCTCATCCCCCGGACCCCGGGAACTTCCCAATGGTTGTGCATCAGTGACGATAAACTCATCTGGTGGGAGAGGAACCACTGCTGCCCAATCTGAGCAGGGGCCCGAGAACAGTTCCTGGGAGTCTTCCCGCTCCTGAGCATGTGTCATTGTAGTGGAGTGAGGAGGCTGGGAGGAAGGAGGAGCAGCAGACAGAGGATTCGGATTTGCAGCACTGGACGGCGCAGAACTGTGGCTGGATGATAGCTTGCTCGAAGCACTTTCTGCCATCCAGGACAGGACCTGCTCACACTGCTCATTTTCTAATAAAGGTCTCCCGCGTGGACCCATTAATTGGGCGATGAATGTGGGGACGCCAGAAACGTGCCTCTCTCCTAATCGCGCAGCAGTCGGCTGCGACACACCTGGATCAGGAGCTCGGCCTGTGCCCACACCCTCACTTGGCCCTCCGCGTCCTCGGCCGCGTCCACGTCCTCTAGGCCTACCCCTACCCCTCAGCATGCTGTATTACCAGTGATTTGATTTCACAGGCAGGAAATAAATTGGCGCAAGCCTGCAGGCCAAATATAATTTTTTAACTTTTTTAAAAAAGGAAAGGCCCACTGCCTCTAGTGAATGACTAATAAGTTTAATAACTGTGTTGTGGCCCTGCAAAAGTGTCACAGAACTTTACTGTTGCAGAGTTATTAACTGTGGCAGAGCAGGTATTTCCCAGGCAGGAAAGAAATTGGCGCAAGGCTGCACTCAACCGTAGCTGGTTGCGTCTGATTTTTTTACGTTCTCCACGCAGCAGACACGTACCCAGAGCCCTTAGGACTGACAGAGGCAGGGCAAATATAATTTTTTCCCTTTTGTTTAAAAGGAAAGGCGCACTGTGCCTATTCAATGACTAATATAACTGTGTTGCGGCCCTGCAAAAGTGTCACAGAACTTTACTGTTGCAGAGTTATTAACTGTGGCAGAGCAGGTATTTCCCAGGCAGGAAAGAAATTGGCACAAGGCTGCACTCAACTGTAGCTGGTTGCGTCTGATTTTTTTACGTTCTCCACGCAGCACACACGTACACAGAGCCCTTAGGACTGACAGAGGCAGGGCAAATATACTTTTTTCCCTTTTGTTTAAAAGGAAAGGCCCACTGTGCCTATTCAATGACTAATAACTGTGTTGTGGCCCTGCCTACACAATTTTGTGCCTGTAGTATCAATGCAGGGTGCAATGCTCTGCACCGCCGATTTTGAGAAAAAAAAAAAAAGCAACACAGCTAACAGCAGCCTGCACAGTACTCCACACAGTTAAATGTGGCCCTAGAAAGGACCGTTGAGGTTCTTGAAGGCTACACTCACTCCTAACACTCTCCCTGCCTAAGCACCACTTCTGTCCCTAATGCCAGGTGCAATGCTCTGCACTGCCGATTTTGAGAAAGAAAAAAAATTTCTCCACTGCTAACAGCAGCCTGCACACACGTAGATGTGGCCCTAAGAAGGACCGTTGGGGTTCTTGAAGCCTACACTCACTACAAACACTCTCCCTACAGCAACTCCAATAGAACAGCACTTTCCCTCAGCTAACTCACAAGGCATGTGTGGCGAGCCGCGGGAGGGGCCGACTTTTATACTCGGGTGACATCTGATCGCCCCAGCCACTCACTGCAGGGGGGTGGTATAGGGCTTGAACGTCACAGGGGGAAGTTGTAATGCCTTCCCTGTCTTTCAATTGGCCAGAAAAGCGCGCTAACGACTCAGAGAGGAAACTGAAAGTAACCCGAACACCGCGTGGTGCTCGTTACGAGTAACGAGCATCCCGCACACGTTAATATTCGCCCGAGCATCAAGCTCGGACGAGTACGTTCGCTCATCTCTAATAACAACCAATCACAGCGCAACTTTTATTCTGCCTCAGCAATATAAAAAATAGCAACCAATCACAGCGCAGCTTTCATGTTACCTCTGCGGTATTATATATAGCAACCAATCACAGCGCAGCTTTCATGTTACCTCAGTGGTATAATATATAAAAACGAATCGCAGCACAGCTTTCATGCAACCTCAGCAGTATAAGAAATAGCAACCAATCACAGCACAGCTTTCATTTTACCTCAGGATTCTCAATATCCAGCAATTGTCTTGCGAAACGTTCGGCGGATGCATCATTTTGTAGTTGAACACACATCCCGTTGCTCGTAATGCCTTTTGCTTTTGTGCTTGAGATGGAAATCAAACGATCTTTGTCTGGGGGGCATAACTGTCGAAGATGCTCGCACGTGCGCCACCTATCGTAGAATAGTTGTACTATGCCAGTAACCTTCCCAGGAGTGTACTCAACAACTTCCCAAAGTCTTATAACAATTGGATGAATGGTGTAGTAATGCATAAACGACAGACAGACAGACACACAGACAGACAGACATACATTCATTTATATATATCAGGAAGTGAGAGAATTAGATTCTGTACGTAAAATTTGGACGCTAATTGTTTTGCGCTTAGAATTGAATAATCGAGTTGGGACCCATTAACTTTTCCTATTTATGGCATATTCAATGCCCGTGCCAAATTTCGAGTTTCTATGTGAGAAAATGACATTCCGTACGTAAAATTTGGATGCTAATTCTTTTGCGCAAAGAATTGAATAATCGAGTTGGGACCCATTAGCGTTTCCTATTTATGACATATTCAATGCCTGTGCCAAATTTCAAGTTTCTATGTGAGAAAATTACATTCCGTACGTAAAATTTGGACGCTAATTCTTTGGCGCATAGAATTGAATAATCGAGTTGGGACCCATTAGCTTTTCCTATTTATGACAATCAATGGTCCTGCCAAATTTCAAGTTTCTATGACATTGGGAAGCGAGAAAATTAGATTCCGTATGTAAAATTTGGACGCTAATTCTTTGGCGCTTACAATTGAATAATCGAGTTGCGACCCATTAGCTTTTCCTATTTTTGACATAATCAATGCTTGTGCCAAATTTCAAGTTTCTATGACATTGGGAAGCGAGAAAATTAGATTCCGTATGTAAAATTTGGACGCTAATACTTTGGCGCTTAGAATTGAATAATCGAGTTGGGACCCATAAGTTTTTCCTATTTATGACATATTCAATACTCGTGCCAAATTTCATGGTTCTACGACATTGGGAAGTGTGAGAATTAGTGACAGTGATGGAAATCAAACGATCTACGTGGGGGGGGGGGCGTAACTGTCGACGACGCTCGCACGCGCGCCATTTATCGTAGGATAGTTGTACTATGCCTATAATATTCGCAGGAGTGTACTCAACAACTTCCCAAAGTTTCATGGCGATCGGATGAATGGTGTAGTAGCGCATAAAGGACAAACATACACACAGACAGACAGACAGACACGCATACATTCAATTTTATATATATAGATGACATCAGGAAGTAAGAGAATTAGATTCCATACGTAAAATTTGGACGCTAATTCTTTTGCGCTTAGGATTGAATAATCGAGTTGGGACCCATTTACTTTTCCTATTTATGACCAAATCAATGCTCGGGCCAAATTTCAATTTTCTATGACATTGGTAAGCGAGAAAATTAGATTCCGTACGTAAAATTTGGACGCTAATTCTTTTGCGCTTAGAATTGAATAATTGAGTTGGGGCCTATTAACTTTTCCTATTTATGGCATAATCAATGCTCGTGCCAAATTTCAAGTTTCTATGACATCGGGAAGTGAGAAAATTAGATTCCATACGTAAAATTTGGACGCTAATTCTTTTGCGCTTAGAATTGAATAATTGAGTTGGGACCCATTAACTTTTCCAAGTTATGACATAATCAATGCTCCTGCCAAATTTCAAGTTTCTATTACATTGGGAAGGGAGAGAATTAGATTCCGTATGTAAAATTTGGACGCTTATTCTTTTGCGCTTAGAATTGAATAATTGAGTTGGGACCTATTAACTTTTCCTATTAATGACCTAATCAATGCTCGTGCCAAATTTCAATTTTCTATGACATTGGGAAGTCAGAAAATTAGATTCCGTACGTAAAATTTGGACGCCAATTCTTTTGCGCTTAGAATTGAATAATTGAGTTGGGACCTATTACCTTTACCTATTTATGACATAATCAATGCTCGTGCCAAATTTCAAGTTTCTATGAGATTGGGAAGCGAGAACAACTTAACAACTTTCAAAAGTTTCATGGCGATCGGATGAATGGTGTAGTAGCGCATAAAGGACAAACAGACGCGCAGACACGCATACATTCAATTTTATATATATAGACTAGCTTACCCGTCGCGCGTTGCTGCGATGACAGACATACATACATACATTCGTTTTCATATATCTAGTGTAGTAATGCATAAAGGACAGACAGACAGACATACATTCATTTTTATATATATAGATGACATCAGGAAGTGAGAGAATTAGATTCCATACGTAAAATTTGGACGCTAATTCTTTGGAGAGCAGGAGAGCTGCCCCTGAGCCAATCAGAGGCAGCCCTCACTCACCCATTCATGAATTCATGAATGGGTGTGAGTGAGGGCTGGCCTCTGATTGGTCAGGCTGTGACCAATCAGAGGCATCTTATTCAGCAGGCGGGGATTTTAAATCCCCGGCTGCTGAATACTACTCACAGCTGTTCAGAGCAGTTCAGGAGAACTGCAGCCTGCCGCGCTGAACTCCGTCTGCCGGCACCAGGTGAGTATATATATATTTTTTATTTTTACACATTTCTGGATGAATTGCAGGGAAGGGCTTATATATTTAACCCCTTTCCGACAATTCATCCCGCGATCGCCGGCAGCCGATTGCATTCAGTGGAGTCGGCTGTATTGACGGCTCCATTGAATTCAATGGGCTAACATCGTTCTTCTCTGCCACAGCTGTTACAGCTGTGGCAGAGGAGAACGATCGTTATGCTGACAGTGCGGGGGGGGGGGTCTCACTCTTGCCGCTATTGTGGCTTAATAGTGGGACCTGTGAACTTGAGATGCAGCCCAACATGTAGCCCCTCGCCTGCCCTATCCTTTGCTGTGTCGTTCCCATCATTTTCTTGAATTGCCAAGATTTTCACACATGAAAACCTTAGCGAGCATCGGCGAAATACAAAAATGTTCCGGTCGCCCATTGACTTCAATGGGGTTCGTTATTCGAAACGAACACCCGAACATCGGGGGAAGTTCGTTTCGAATAACGCGAACCCGAACATTTTGGTGTTCGCTCATCTTTACTGGGGACGCATCGGCCAGCTCGGGGACAGTCAGACTTACAGAAATACTTGAAAGAACAGAGCGTCCGCTCCCCCCGCGCTCCAGGCAAGATGGTGCCAGCAGCTCTGGCCACTGCAGACACAGAGCGGGAAGGTGAATCCTCCTCGGAGGGTGAGGAAGGAGAACAAATTTCAAAAGGACTCATGAAGGAGCTTCTATCTCAAACCATGCGACCAGTATTAGCTGATCTAGCTGAGATTAAAGAAGATGTCCGGGGGGGGGGGGGGGGGGGGGGGCGTGGCCTAGAAGGAGACCTGGATGGACGCATCCTAACACAGCTCTCCTTATAACCTACATAGCAACTGCCAAGCGACAGGGAAACAAGCTAAAAGCAACCCCACTCATCATCGGAAGCCTTCCTCAACACCCGCAATATGCCCAAGAGAGAAAAACCTTCCTCCTAAGAGACTTACGGACTTTTATGCTACACGGAGCCGGGGTGAGGAGATGGAAAATGGCGCCCAAGGATTCCCGCACTCCAGGAGAGAGGAGGGGCAGGTGAAAGTCACACTCAGCCCTGCCGGAGAGGACACATGCCGCCGCAGAGGCCTTCCTAAATCTCCTCAAGGTAGGATGAATTCCCTACCTGCTTCCTCCGGAGACCCTCCGCTGACAGCAGACGCCGGCGATATGTCAGGCAGCCACGCACGCCGGAGCTCGGAGGATCCTCCTGCAGCCGACTCAGCCAGCACCTCCGCTATCTCCCCCACTGCATCCCCGGCCAGTCCCAATAAAGCCCGACTGGAAAACAGCAGCAGAGCTTCCCCTGCTGCACGCAGCTCTCCCCTGGGACCCCCCGCGGAGCACCCCCCCCCCCACGCGCGGCGGTCAGTAGCAGAGCAGCCGCGGCTTGGGAAGTCTCTTCTGCCCGCCCTGACAGTAATACAGAATCCCCGACCCTGTCACTCACCGAGCTCGCTGTAACTTTACCAGAAGGGGGACAGGCTACCCCATACAACAACAAAGCCCATCAAGAGGCTATTATAGGTCCTGGACAACAAGGCACAGTGAAAAACACAAACTCTTATAGGCACTCTAGCTCTACGTTGAAGTCCACTACGAGTGCACTGTTACCACCTGAAAAAGCTCTCCGCAACAAGCCTCAATCTGTACATCCAGAAGTAACCACAAATTACTGTGACAAATAGACAATAAAAACTTCTAGCAACGCAGAATCTAATATAGAAATTAACTCATGCGCTATTCCTCAAAAAGTATGCAAATATCTGGAAGACCAAAACAACACAGCACGAAGCGACTATACTCTCACAGATACACATGACCTCACTAATGCAACATACTTTGAGAGTGCCCCGAACGATCCGCCATTCACGACCAACAACTCTCCCTTAAGCTGGGCATGCACAAATCCCACTGACCTATCTCTCGCCACTCATATGGGGATAAACAGCAAGAGGGGACTACAGCACTCACCGTCTAACTCAGCAACAGCAAAGAATAATAATTCAAACTCTTCCAGCCCGTTACTCTTCTAACCCTGACCTCTCGCAAGAAATGACTTTACAAGATATTCCAGCTATCAATCAGGCAGCCTCAGAGCTGTTCATGAAAGAAGCTATGCTGGCGTTACAGACCTCAATACAAAAAGATATCGCCAAAAGCCTAGCTGGCATAAATGCGTCAGTAGAAGAGCTGGGAGGTCGAGTAGACCACCCAGAGCGCAAAATGGGAGAATTCGCATCAGCCCATAACTCACTGGTGGACTCGCATAACAATTTGGAAGACAAAGTCGAAACCTTGCAAAATAAATTGGCAGATATCGAACATAGAAATCGCCGAAATAACACAAATTTAGAGGAATTTTAGAATCGATTCCGCCTGCTGAGCTTGCTGAGTTTCTCCAGGGCCTGAAAGGAGCGGTTATCCCGCAATGTTCTCCTATAGACCTTACCATTGACCGAGCACACAGACTTCCAAGAGCCCAGAACATTTCGACTTCCAATCCACGAGACACAATTGCCCGAATCCACTTCTTCCACATTAAAGACCAATTAATGCGGGCCTGAAGACAACTGCCGGCTCTACCAGCGCCTTTTCAGAACATTACACTCTTCGCTGACCTCTTCCAAGCCACAATAACAGCCAGGAAGAAGCTTGCCCCTGTAACAGCTACCTTACGAAACCATGACATAAGATATAAATGGGGCTTTCCAACAAAAATCATTATTACAAAGAGCGGAAAAACTCGCGTAATTGTCACGCTTCTTCGGAAATGGAATATGCCTTGCCCAACGCGTCCGGACCAAAGCAAGACCCCAGAGAAGAAGTCCTCTCCCAAGATTCCACAAGAGTGGAGAGATACAAGCTAAAGAGACTCTCACGCTGATTCCGGCTGGACAACCACAGGTTTGCCACACTTTTCTCGCAAACTTCCCCCCATGTTTGCGCAGTATGACTCACTGCACAATTGTATGTTCCTTTCTAAGTTCACTTCAAATGTTTTATGTTTTTTCAAAGGTACCTCATAGTGTAAATTTATATTATACTAAACTGCATTTTAGGCGTCTATACTGTCGATTCATAGCACTGCCAATGCATCTCTACCACATGTTAAATGGCTTTGAAGATATTGTCCCTTAACGTAAAAGGTCTGAATAGCCCTTACAAAAGATCACTCCTCTGGAGGTAAATAAAAAGGTCTAAAGCGGACATAATCTGTATACAGTAATCCTACTTGCAGAGATCAGACACCTCTAGACTTTCAAACAAAGAGTTCCCCCAAATTTTCTATGCTACCGGTCCTAAGAAAAAAGCGGGAGTCTTTACTGCAATAAAAAAAACGATCGCCTTTCAGTTGATGCGGGAGCTGCAGGATGATAAAGGGAGATTTGTTGCTTTGACATGTAAGATTAACAATACGACATTTACCATAATAAATGTTTATGCCCCCAACAACGGACAACGTGCCTTTCTAAACGGTGTTCTCAAAAAAATTTCCCACCTTGTAGAAGGAAAACTCATAATTTGTGGGGATTTCAATATCATTCAAAAACCAGAATTAGACTCCACATCGAAAAGCAGCAGACCTCCCCCCCCATTTGTCTGAGCGGCTCCAAAAAGAGAACCTGTATGATGTATGGCGATGTAAACATGCCTCCGAAAGAGACTACACAGTTTACTCGCATAGACATAACACTTACTCCCGTATCGACATGTTTTTATTGACTAAATGGCTCCTACCATTGATAGTCAAATGTGAAATAGGGGATATCACTTGGTCGGACAATGCCCCGATCACTCTGTCCATCCAGCTTTCCCATACTTGGAGGAATAACATGCATGTAATGTCCCTAAAAAACAATATCGTTAATACTGAAAAAATGCTTTAAGAATATTTTGTCTTCAATTCTCTCCCATCCATTAACCCTGCTACACTATGGAATGCACATAAAGCATTCATAAGAGGTATTCTTATCCAGCAAACAGCAAACCACAAAAAACAACGCAATGCAACCCTTACAAGCCTCCTATCTAAAGTCGCGGCTTTATCCGCAGCCCACAAGGCAGACGTTTCCTTAGCGAACTTATTATCGTTGAAAAAAGCAAGAACTGAATTACAAGCGCATCTTGCAATAGACCATGAGAAGTACCTAAAAAGACTTAAAATGCTAAATTACTACTCACATAAAAAAGCAAGCAAATTAATGGCTAATAGAGTTAAAGCGGAAAGAGCAATGGCCAAGATCCCCTATCTAATCTCGCAAACCTCAAAACATAAAATTCATGCTCCACAAGAAATCACCAAAGAATTTAGTAAATATTACAACTCTCTTTTCAACTTAAAACAAGACAAAGACACCTCTCAACCCAACGAAGAGACAATTAATGCATTCTTATCAACCTTATCTCTACCACGCCTATCACAGACACAAAACCAAAAACTATGCCTTCCTATCACCAGGCAAGAGGTAGAACAAGCCATCAGATCACTTAAAACAGGCAAATCTCCCGACCCAGATTGCTTCGCAAATGAATGCCTTAAATTATTTGCACCATCTCTGCTTCCTCACGTATGCAACTTCTTCAACTATATTATGACAACAGGTAATGTACCTCTAGAAAATCTAAAAGCAACTATAGTCACTATACCCAAGGAAGGCAAGACCCCTGATATCCCAAGCAACTTCCGACCCATATCCCTTCTTAATTCAGACATTAAGTTATACGCAAAAATTATAGCAAACCGACTATTCCCAATCTTACCTCAACTAATTAAAAATGACCAAGTAGGCTTTACAAGAGGACGTCAGGCCCCAGATGGAACAAGACGACTAATAAACTTGATAGCTAAGGCGGACGCTACACGAACGCCTTCTCTGCTCCTTGCCTTGGATGCAGAGAAGGTGTTTGATAGGGTGCATTGGAGATTCATGCAGGAGACACTGGAGAAGTTTGGGCTTTCGGGTCCGATTCTCTCAGCTATTATGGCGCTCTACACTACTCCGTTGGTATCCGTCCTATCAAACGGCATTCTATCCAAACCGTTCCAAATCACCAACGGTACGCGCCAAGGATGCCCGCTATTGCCCCTAATTTTCTCAATGATGATGGAACCATTAGCAGAGATGATAAGGTCTAACCCACTTATTCAAGGTATCCCTATAGGCTTAAAAGAACACAAAATAAACCTATTTGCCAATGATGTAATTCTAACCTTAACTAACCCCGGGACCTCTCTTCCCCAAGTGACCTCCTCACTATTACAGTTTGGAGCTGTCTCCTACTACAAAATGAATCCCACGAAATCACAAATGATGGGGATTCATTTAACCAAAACAGACGAGAGATACCTAAAATCAGCATTCCCATTTCAGTGGTGCCCTTCGTCCCTACCTTACCTGAGAATAATACTGACCCCCTCAATTGAAGAACTTCCGTCTACCAACTTCTCACGGCTGGAGGCCATGATACAAAAAGAACTAGACCATCTAGCCAGATTCGAACCCAGCTGGATGGGCAGAGTGATCTTATACAAAATGTTTATTCTCCCCCGCATATTATATCTCTTTAGAACTCTCCCTGTAATTATTCCTGAATCTACTTTTCACGACTCTCAACCAACAGATGAATAAATTCGTCTGGGGAGGAGCCAAACCCAGAGTGGCATTCTCCATCCTAAATAGACCACTAAAATTCAGAGGCATGGGTCTTCCCAACCTCCCCAATTACGATAAAGCATTTCTGATAGACCAAAGCAGAGACTGATGTAGAGCGGAAACGGACAAAACATGGGCCCCAATGGAGTCTCTACTAACAGGTATAACTGAATAGAGAACATATCTCCTAGCGTCCACTGTCCAGACACAAAGGGACACTCAACATCCCCCGACGGTCCAGGCTACGGCGCAGGGGTGGAGGGCATTACAGGCTAAAGCAAACTCGGACCTAACTAACTCAATAAAAATCCCGCTCCCACTTCTTAGCCTAAAATATTTAATATCTGAACTATCCCTGAGTAACTGGCCACACAGAGCAACTATGAAGATCTCCGACCTATACAGTGGAGACTCCATCATGCTTTTCTCACAGATACAAGCAAAATATGCAATTCCACAATCAGAATACTATACGTATTTACGGATCTGTGACTTCTTGAGAGTCTGTAAGACTCTCAGCCTTACACTTCCATGCCAGCTAAGCTACTTACTAGACGGAAGCCTGGTCCCACGGAAAAAACTCTTAAAATCAATTTATACCAGCTTATCTGGCATTCAAAATTTCAAAAGAACGGTTAACTTCCTAAACTGGGAAAAAGATCTAAACAAAAAATTTTCCCCCAGGACATGGTGCAAGGCCTTAGCATGGGCCCATAGGTGCACCTCCTGCGCTTCTCACTGGGAACAATACCAGAAACTCTTGACAAGGTGGTATTGTTCTCCACTAAGGCTGTCGCAGATGAAAAAAGATGTCTCCCCTGTGCTGGAGAGGATGCGGTGGAGTGGGCTCCCTGCTACATATATTCTGGTCATGCCCCCAAATATCTTGCTTCTGGAGAGGGATCTCACAATACATAACTAATTTTCTACCGTTCTTGAAGAAAATTGAACCAGAACTAGCCCTTCTCCTTATAGGTATAGGAAACATACCCAGAAGTCATAGGGTAATTATATCTCATATACTCCACTCTGCGCGTATACTAATAGCGAGGAAATGGAGATCTGAGCATATTCCTACCATAGAAGAAATACAAGAAACTGTTAATCTAAACTGTATCTATGAGAAATCAATAGCTCACAAAAAAAAAACACTTTGGCCAAATTAAGGAAAGACTGGGCACTATGGCTACAGATAACAAAAATGCCGACAGGTTTCAACTAAACGAATGCAAACATTCTCCTCTCTGGAGCTCCGTTCGCCTTCCCGCCCCATCCTGCCCACCGGGGGTGGGGGTGAGTATGGTGCCGAACTCTACGCACATAGGCAGAGGCTGTATTGATATGTTGATGTTGATGTGTTGATATGGGATGATTCAAATCTCTATAGACTAAGATAATGCTTTATCTGAATGCATTCTTTGTTTTGGGAAACCCTAAGCAAAGAACAGTATAAAAGAACTTCAATAACTACCGCCTAAATGCAATTGCAAATGTTCATGATACCTTTGAAACTTAAGGTTATAAACTTCCCCATTGTCCCTATCCTTTCCCCCTCCCTCCTCCCCCTCCCTATCTCCCCTCCCCACATAAGATGTAATATGCAATGCTCTAGAACTAATAATGAAACTACCGCATGTCAATTTCAAATGTTGTATATTTTGGAAATGCCAATAAAAACTTAATGTTAGAAAAAAAAAAAAGAAGATGTCCGGCATATGGGGATACGAGTGGAGGACCTAGAGGGCTCATCTGCGGTAATGGCGGCACATGCATGGGGAACGGCGCAGACTCTCAAAGAGCAACATCTCCAGCTTAACAGAACACTCCTCATGCAAGAGGATCTCGAAAACCGCAACCGCCGCAGTAACATCCGCATTAAAAGTATCCCGGAGACGTGGGCAGCAGAGGCCCTCCCAAAGGTAATAATGGAAATTTTTTCTTCACTTTTGGGCCCAGACAGAGCAGCTTCAATACTAATTAAGCGTGCCCACAGAGCGTTAATGCCTAAACCTACAGCAGCAGACCCACTGAGAGACATTATATGTAAGTTACTCGCCTTCCCTGACGCAGTAGCCATCTTGGAAGCTGCTAGAAATCGCAGAGATCTCCAATACGCAGGAGTACCAATCCAATTATTTCAAGATTTAGTTCCTACAACGTTGGCCAAGCGCCGACTTCTACGCCCATTATTGGACATACTAAAAACCAGAAATATCAAATATGCATGGCTGTTCCCCTTCAACTTAGGCATTACCTACAAAGGAAAAAGGCTCAATATACCTACACCAGAAGATCTTCAAAACTGCTGGCAAAACCTAGAGCTGGAGCCAATAGAAATTTCCAACTGGCAACCTCTCCCTAAACTCCCAAATCTACCTCACTTGCCAGCACCTGACAACTGGTGTGTGGTGAATTATTCAAAATCGCCTAAAAACAAACAGAGGAAGAAGACCAGAGAGGAGGATACAACCGAAGACACTTTCATTTATGACCTGATCTACAATGGGACATAAAACCAACAAAGTGACTACCGATCCTCTCCTTGAAGAGTAGTTGTGAAGTGCAATTCACAAACAACATTCGCCATTCGTTATTGTTTTCCCTGCCTCTTTTGCCTTTCATGTCTGCTTCTACCTTTTTAGAGTACTACTGAACTTCTCGGTAGAAGACATATTCTCTACAAGAATCAAGAGCAGAACTTTCTCCCAATCGCCCACAGAGGCTGTTTATGATTACCCCTGCGTAATTGGGGTGCATGTGTGTCTCGATCCGATCAGGACTTGAAAGTTTAAGTATTTCCCTTTTTTACAAGTTAAATTCCTGCCTCAACCATCGCAGATGTTCTCGATAACTGTTATTGAGATCACCTGCATTCTCCCTCAATAAGAGGGTCAACTACTTTAGCATAGCCTAAAACAGTTAATTGTTTACTTGTATTTTATTAGTTTTTCTTTCTTCCCCCTTCCTTATACACTCCCTGACCCAATCAACACTTTCCCACCCCCCCTCTTCCCCTGACCTACCTGTCCTTCCCTTCTCTGAACCTCTAGACCAGTGATGGCGAACCTTTGAGACCGAGTGCCCAAACTGCATCCCAAAACGCACTTATTTATCGCAAAGTGCCAACACCTCAGGGGGCGGGGCTTATCACGACGTATGATTTTTATCCCCCTCATTCTAAAAAGGACAGAGCCGCTTCAAAATAGGCAGTGTGCAGATTTCGACTCATATTTGGACGCGGAAATACTGCAGAATGTGGAAAATTCTGCAGCATTTCCGCATCCAAAAAGTTGTCAAAATCTGCATCCTGTCTATTTTAAAACAGCCCTGCCCATTTCTGCCACATTTAAATATACTCCAGCGGCAACAGTGACACCCCCCCAGTGTAGCAGTGACACCCTGCTGCGGCCCCCAGCGTAATAGTGACACACTGCTGCGGCCCCCAGCATAATAGTGACACCCCGCTGCGGACCCCAGCGTAATAGTGACACCCCACAGTCTGTGCTGCAGCCGCTCTGTGTCCTGCTCTCCAGCTGCTGCTGCTGGCATCGCTCCCTCTGGCCTCTGCTGGCAGTGGATGTGCTCATGCTGCCGGTGCTCAGTCTCCTGCTGCTGGCACCACTCCCTATCAGAAGCTGGGGGCGTTAGAACATGTCAAACTCCTGTATTATATCATATTTTTACAAAGACTTTTTTAGGTTGATACATTGCCAGATCTTTTTAAAAAATCTGGAATAAAGGTTGGACTTTTATTTTTTAAAATCACCTTTCGAATGCTGCCGGATTTTCTTTGCTTATGCCTATACATTGGGTTTTGGTTCATTAACCCTATTCTGGCTCTGCATTCTTTTTCCTTTCCAACCTGTATGGGCTCTTTGCTGTTTCTGTGAGTGCTGTTGGATCCTATACCTAAAATTCCTGTATTATGTCGCCACCCCTAACTTCCAGTGGCAACATAAAACAAGAATACCGGGGAGCCATGGCCCCTGTCAGTATTCACAACTGGTGAGCGGCCGATGGAGACACGTGCCAGAAGGGTGGGCTCTGAGTGCCGCCTCTGGCATGCATGCCATAGGTTCGCCACCACTGCTCTAGACTCTACGCTTAGATTTTTAATAAAAATAATCGAGCTTTATTGTTTAGTCTAACGATTGCAAGTAAATAAGCTGAACTTTGCATAACTTCTAGATTGTCTCCCTCCTGTTTCTACCAATAGGTTCGAGCCAACACTCACTGTTGCCCATCTCAGTCTCCTGCCCACAGATGCAATTCGGTTTACGTCCTTTAACGTTCAGGGCATCAATTCTCCGCAGAAGAGATATAATACCGTCCAACTATTGAAGAGGTATGATACCAAAATTATATTATTACAAGAAACACACTACAAGAGAAACAAATGCTTAATAGAGATGAGCGAACGTACTCGTCCGAGCTTGATACTCGTTCGAGTATTAGCGTGTTCGAGATGCTCGTTACTTGTAACGAGTACCACGCGATGTTCGAGTTACTTTCACTTTCATCTCTGAGACGTTAGCGCGCTTTTCTGGCCAATTGAAAGACAGGGAAGGCATTACAACTTCCCCCTGCGACGTTTAAGCCCTATGCCACCCCCCTGCAGTGAGTGGCTGGCGAGATCAGGTGTCACCCGAGTATAAAAATCGGCCCCTCCCGCGGCTCGCCACAGATGCGTTGTGAGATAGCTGAGGGAAAGTGCTATCGTGTTGGAGCTGGTATAGGGAGAGTGTTAGGAGTGATTGTAGGCTTCAAGAACCCCAACGGTCCTTCTTAGGGCCACATCTAACCGTGTGCAGTACTGTGGAGGCTGCTTTTTGCAGTGTTGCACTTTTTTTTTTTGGTATATCGGCCGTGCAGAGCATTGCGCCCTGCAGTAATACTCCAGGGACAGAAGTGGTGGTTAGGCAGGGACAGAAGACATATAAATATTATTGATTGAATATAGGCAGTGGGGCTTTTCAAAAAATATATTGGGCAAAAAATCTATTTGGCCTGCCTGTCACTGTGCTCAGTGTTCTGGGTCTGTGTGTGCTGGGTGTAGTAGTTCTACTAAATCATACGCAGCCAGCTAAGTGTTACAGCAGGCGTGCGCCAAATTATTTCCTGGCTCTGTCTAGGCTCTGAAATTACTGCAGTATTGCAGTCCACAGTGCAACACTCTGCAGTTCTGTGACATACCCTAGGGACAGAAGACATATTCCTTGAATATAGGCAGTGGGGCTTTTCAAAAAAATATTGGGCAAAAAATCTATTTGGCCTGCCTGTCACTGTGCTCAGTGTTCTGGGTCTGTGTGTGCTGGGTGTAGTAGTTCTACTAAATCATACGCAGCCAGCTAAGAGTTACAGCAGGCTTGTGCCAAATTATTTCCTGGCATTCCGTAAACGAAGTCAGCCTCCAACCACAGGCCAATAAGCGGCACATTAAATTACAGCGTTCTGTTTCTGCACTACTGGTAATACAGCATGCTGAGGGGTAGGGGTAGGCCTAGAGGACGTGGACGCGGGCAAAGACACCGAGGCCGAAGTCAGGGTGTGGGCACAGGCCGAGCCAGTGCATTGGCCAGGGGTAGAGGCAGGGCCAGACCGAATAATCCACCAACTGTTTCCAAAACCGCCCCCTCGCGCCATGCCACCCTGCAGAGGTCAAGGTGCTCTACGGTGTGGCAGTTTTTCACAGAGACGCCTGACGACCGACGAACAGTGGTGTGCAACCTTTGTCGCGCCAAGATCAGCTGGGGAGGCACCACCACCAGCATGCGCAGGCATATGATGGCCAAGCACCCCACAAGGTGGGACGATGCCCGTTTACCGCCTCCAGTTTGCACCACTGCCTCTCCCCCTGTGCCCCAACCTGCCACTGAGATCCAACCCCCCTCTGAGGACACAGGCACTACCGTCTCCTGGCCTGCACCCACACCCTCAACTCCGCTGTCCTCTGCCCCATCCAGCAATGTCTCTCAGTGCAGCGTCCAGCGTACTCGGTTCCCAGTCGCCACTACTTTTCCCGATGTGCCGTCCCAGGCCTGCACGACCACGTCTCCCGCAACATTGTACGCGCCCTCACCAACGCGGTTACTGCCAAGGTCCACTTAACTACAGACACGTGGACAAGCACAGGCGGGCAGGGCCACTATATCTCCCTAACGGCACATTGGGTGAATTTAGTGGAGGCTGGGACAGAGTCAGAGCCTGAGACCGCTCACGTCCTACCCACCCCCAGAATTGTGTGCCCCAGCTCGGTGGTGGTATCTGCGGCGGTGTATGCTTCCTCCACTAAACCACCCTCCTCCTCCTCCTACGCAACCGCTGTCTCGCAATCAAGATGTGTCAGCAGCAGCACGTCGCCAGCAGTCGGTGTCACGCGGCGTTGCAGCATAGCGGTGGGCAAGCGTCAGCAGGCCGTGCTGAAACTACTCAGCTTAGGAGAGAAGAGCCACACGGCCCACGAACTGCTGCAGGGTCTGACAGAGCAGACCGACCGCTGCCTTGCGCCGCTGAGCCTCCAACCGGGCATGGTCGTGTGTGACAACGGCCGTAACCTGGTGGCGGCTCTGCAGCTCGGCAGCCTCACGCACGTGCCATGCCTGGCCCATGTCTTTAATTTGGTGGTTCAGCGCTTTCTGAAAAGCTACCCACACTTGTCATACCTGCTCGGAAAGGTGCGCCGGCTCAGCGCACATTTCCGCAACTCCAAGACGGACGCTGCCACCCTGCGGACCCTGCAACATCGGTTTAATCTGCCAGTGCACCGACTGCTGTGCGACGTGCCCACACGGTGGAACTCTACGCTCCACATGTTGGCCATGGTCTATGAGCAGCGTAGAGCTATTGTGGAATACCAACTCCAACATGGACAGCGTAGTGGGAGTCAGCCTCCTCAATTCTTTACAGAAGAGTGGGCCTGGTTGGCAGACATCTGCCAGGTCCTTGGAAACTTTGAGGAGTCTACCCAGATGCTGAGCGGGGATGCTGCAATCATTAGCGTCACCATTCCTCTGCTATGCCTCTTGAGAAGTTCCCTGCAAAGCATAAAGGCAGACGCTTTGCACTCGGAAACAGGGGCGGGGGAAGACAGTATGTCGCTGGATAGTCAGAGCAACCTCATGTCTATATCTCAGCGCGTTGAGGAGGAGGGGGAGGAGCATGAGGAGGAGGGGGAAGAGATAGCTTGGCCCACTGCTGAGGGGACAGATGCTGCTTGCCTGTCATCCTTTCAGCGTGTATGGCCAGAGGAGGAGGAGGAGGGGGGGGGGAGCATGAGGAGGAGGGGGAAGAGACAGCTTGGCCCACTGCTGAGGGGACAGGTGCTGCTTGCCTGTCATCCTTTCAGCATGTATGGCCAGAGGAGGAGGAGGAGGAGGGGGAGGAGCATGAGGAGGAGGGGGAAGAGACAGCTTGGCCCACTGCTGAGGGGACAGATGCTGCTTGCCTGTCATCCTTTCAGCGTGTATGGCCAGAGGAGGAGGAGGAGGAGGAGGAGGAGGAGGATCCTGAAAGTGATCTTCCGAGTGAGGACAGCCATGTGTTGCGTACAGGTACCCTGGCACACATGGCTGACTTCATGTTAGGATGCCTTTCTCGTGACCCTCGCGTTACACGCATTCTGGCCACTGCGGATTACTGGGTGTACACACTGCTCGACCCACGGTATAAGGAGAGCCTTTCCACTCTCATTCCCGAAGAGGAAAGGGGTTCCAGAATGATACTATACCACAGGGAGCTGGTGGACAAACTGTTGGTAAACTTCCCATCCGACAGCGCTAGTGGCCGAAGGCGCAGTTCCGAGGGCCAGGTAGCAGGGGAGGCGCAGAGATCAGGCAGCATGTACAGCGCAGGCAGGGGAACATTATCCAAGGCCTTTGCCAGCTTTATGGCTCCCCAGCAAGACTGTGTCACCGGTCCCCAGTCAAGGCTGAGTTGGCGGGAGCACTGTGAAAGGATGGTGAGGGAGTACGTAGCCGATCGCACGATCGTCCTCCGTGACGCCTCTGCCCCCTACAACTACTGGGTGTTGAAGCTGGACACGTGGCCTGAACTCGCGCTGTATGCCCTGGAGGTGCTTGCTTGTCCTGCGGCTAGCGTCTTGTCAGAGAGTGTGTTTAGTGTGGCTGGGGGAATCATCACGGATAAGCGTACCCACCTGTCAACCGACAGTGCCGACAGGCTTACACTCATCAAGATGAACAAAGCCTTCTCTTCTCCACCAGCGGACAGCAGCGATACCTAAACAATACGTAGGCTGCACCCGCGGATGGAAGCATCGTTCTCTATCACCATCCAAAACGGGGACCTTAAAGCTTCATCAATCTGTGTATAATATTTCTCCTCCTCTTCCTGCTCCACCTCCTGAAACCTCACATAATCACGCCGAACTGGCAATTTTTCTTAGGCCCACAAGGCTCAGTCATATAATTTTTCTAAACAATTTTTATACGTTTCAATGCTCATTAAAGCGTTGAAGCTTTCACCTGAACCAGTTTTTATTTTAACTGGGCTGCCTCCAGGCCTAGTTACAAATGAAGCCACATTAACCAAAGCGATTAATGGGTTTCACCTGCCCTCTTGGTTGGGCATGGGCAATTTTTCTGAGGTACATTAGTACTGTTGGTACACCAATTTTTGGGGGCCCTCGCCTACAGTGCAATCAAATCAATTTTTAGCCCACCTGCATTACAGCTGACGTTACATCAGCTGTGTTGGGCACTGCAATGGGATGTATTTATGTACCGCCGGTGGGTTCCAGGGAGCCATCCATGCTGTGGGTCCACAGGGAGTTGTAACTGCATGTGTCCACTTCTAAAGAACCCCGGTCTGACTGGGGCATGCAGTGTGGGCCAAAGCCCACCTGCATTAAACATGACATTACATCAGCTGTGTTGGGCACTGCAATGGGATATATTTATGTACCGCCGGTGGCTTCCTGGCACCCACCCATGCTGTGGGTCCACAGGGAGTTGTAACTGCATGTGTCCACTTCTAAAGAACCCCAGTCTGACTGGGGCATGCAGTGTGGGCCGAAGCCCACCTGCATTAAGCACGACATTACATCAGCTGTGTTGGGCACTGCAATGGGATATATTTATGTACCGCCGGTGGCTTCCTGGCACCCACCCATGCTGTGGGTCCACAGGGAGTTGTAACTGCATGTGTCCACTTCTAAAGAACCCCAGTCTGACTGGGGCATGCAGTGTTGGCCGAAGCCCACCTGCATTTAATCGGACGTTACCTCAGCTGTGATGGGCACTGCAATGGGATACGTTTATGTACAGCCAGTGGGTTCCAGGGAGCCACCTATGCTGTGGGTGCACACGGAATTCCCATTGCGGAGTTGTACCTGGCTGTGACTATTTATAAAAAACCACGGTCTGACTGGGGCATGCAGACACCTTGACAGAATGAATAGTGTGTGGCACATAGGTTCCCCATTGCTATGCCCACGTGTGCAGCTCCAGATGGAGGTGGCACAGGATTGGATTTCTCATTGCTTCTGTACAGCATTGTGGGCTATCGCCCCGCCCCTTTTAAAGAGGGTCGCTGCCTAGCCGTGCCAACCCTCTGTAGTGTGTGCCTGCTTTTCCTGTGGCAGACGCACTTATAAATAGACATGAGGGTGGTGTGGCATCAGGGCAGCTGAAGGCTGGGCAGGGACAGTTTGGTGTGCGCTGTGGACACTGGGTCGTGGGGGGGGGGGGATTTGGCAGCATGTCATCCAGGAGAAGTGGCAGCAGAGTGTCATGCAGGCAGTGATTGTGCTTTGTTGGAGGTAGTGTGGTGCTTAGCTAAGGTATGCATTGCTAATGAGGGCTTTTCAGATGTAAAAGTTGTTGGGGGGGGGCCCACTCTTGCTGCTATTGTGGCTTAATAGTGGGACCTGTGAACTTCATATGCAGCCCAACATGTAGCCCCTCGCCTGCCCTATCTGTTTCTGTGTCGTTCCCATCACTTTCTTGAATTGCCCAGATTTTCACAAACGAAAACCTTAGCGAGCATCGGCGATATACAAAAATGCTCGGGTCGCCCATTGACTTCAATGGGGTTCGTTATTCGAAACGAACCCTCGAGCATCGCGAAAATTTTGTCTCGAGTAACGAGCACCCGAGCATTTTGGTGCTCGCTCATCTCTAATGCTTAACCCTTCCAGGAAAAATATTCACCCAGAGCTTCCACAATGCTCACCCCCTATCCGCTTCATGGGGAGTTTCCATACTTATGCACAGATCCTTTAATTTTATCTGCAATGCGGAATATTCAAACGAGATGGGGAGAGTTATTTTCATAAAAGGCACAATTAATAATACTAAATTAACTATAGCCAACTTATACGCCCCAAATACCAACCAAACTGAATGGCTTATCAAACAAATTAAAATCCTCAAAGAATACGCTGTAGGCCATATCATTATGGGAGGGGACTGGAATATAACTTAATCCACTGCTAGACTTCTCAAGGGGTAGATCCCTGGTCTCTCAGGGGCGAATTAATACTTTTATTAAAACTCTCCAAGATCTGGATGTAGTGGACGTTTGGCGACTACTAAACCCTACTACAAGGGACTACACCCATTTTTCCACACCACATGCATCATATCAGAGATTAGACTATATATTTACTTCTTCCAGCCTTTAAACAAAGGTGGAAAGGCCCGATATTGATGTAATCTCAATATCTGATCATGTCCCCTTACACGTCAATATCAAAATCGTCAGGAACGACCCTAAAGAGTGGAGGTGGCGCCTCAATGATTCCCTCCTGGACTCGCAAGAAGAGAAAGATAAATTGTTAGACATGATGGAGGAATATTTAAAATAAATTGTAAAACGGGCCTTGAACTTCCAGTAATCTAGGATGCACATAAGGCTTACATGCGGAGCCTGCTTATTGCTTTGGGTTCCAGGACCAAAAAAAAGCAGCAACAGGAAATAGATAGTCTATTAACACAAAATGCAAAATTAGAACAAACTTCTAAACTGTCCACAACAAATATAGTCCTGGAAGAATTAGCATCCAAGAGGAGGGAACTTAAGCGCCTTCTTGAATCTAGATTCAATAAAAAAATACATTTCTCTGAAACAAACAGTCTTTCTCCAAGGAAACAAGGGAAGCAAGTTTATGTCAGCACTTCTAAAAAAATACAGCTCCAAAAACTTCATAAACTCCATTAAGGACCAGTTGGGGAGGCCAGTCTCCTCCTCCCAAGAAATAGCCGAAGTCTTTCGCTGTTTCTATACACAACTGTGTAATAATCTAAACGACCACTCGGGAACTGAGGAGAAACAACTATTTAACGAGAAACTCGACCTCTTCCTGAGCAAACTGACTCTTCCGAAACTGGGGAAGGATGCTGTTCAGTCTCTAACAACCCCAGTGACAGATCAAGAAGTTGAAGAGCTAATAGACTCTTTACCCTCGGGTAAAAGCCCAGGGCCAGACGGGTTCTCTTCTGCCTATTACAAGACCTTTAAGACTGCGCTAACCCCGAGGCTTAATGAATACTTCAACACACTTTTACAAGGTGCTAACCTAACTAAATACGCCCAAGAAGCCCTTATTACCCTTATTCACAAGGAGGGTAAGGACCCAGAGTTATGTACCAACTACAGACCAATTTCCCTTATAAACCTCGACACTAAACTCTGGGCCAAGTTACTCGCTAAAAGAATGGAGGACTTTGTCCCACTCCTGATTAACAGAGAACAAACGGGTTTCATCAAGGGAAGAGAAGGAAGGGATAATTGCCTCAGACTATTACAAGCTACGAGATTCTCACAACTTCAAAGAGTTCCAGCAGAAAAAGCGTTTGATCGCATCAACTGGCTCTATATGAAGAGAGTGCTGTTCCACTTTAACTTTCCTACCCTTTTTATTGAAGCAATCTTCTCTCTCTACAATAGCCCATTCGCGAGACTGAGGATCAACAACATACTGTCCTCCGTCTTCGAAATACGGAACGGAACCCGCCAAGGGTGTCTGCTCTCCCCGATGCTCTTTGTTCTGGCCCTGGAACCTTTTCTCCAAGGAGTGAGACAGCACCCTGAAATTAATGGAATTACTGTTGGCACTCACTCACTTTCTCTAGCTACATTTGCTGACAATATTATGTTTATAGTGTCAGAACCAGAGAGGGGAGTACCAAAATTAGTAGAGTACTTGGACTTCTTTGGTGCTGTATCGGGTTTTAAAATCAATTACTCAAAATCTACCATCCTAAATGTCTCGGTTCCTCACGCCCATAGTAAAATACTAAGAACACAGTCCCTGTTTACATGGTCGGAGACGTCAATAGATTACTTGGGGGTGAAGATCACTAAAAAGACAGAGGACCTGTTTGCTATAAACTTCCTACCACTCCTTCCTCATATTAAAAATTTACTTCGCACATACGATCTACCATATATCTCATGGTTTGGTATAAAGAATATGTTAAAATCATATGTCCTCCCAATTATACTATATAAATTTTGCATGCTTCCGATCTTCATTCCAAAGACCTTTTTCAATACCATTCAGTCAATATTCTCGGGGTACGTGTGGAGGCAGAGGAGACCCCGTCTAGCACATAGCTTACGAATTAAAAGAAGGTGGGAGGGTGGAATAGATATGCCGTGTGCACATAGCATATACCGTGCGACCCAGCTCTGTTACTGGCTAGACCAGGTGAGCACAGCAAGGGACCCTCTTCTCCTACAGCTTGCCACAAAGACATATGATGACACGTTGCTGGACGATCTCTGATTCCCCAACAAGACCGCATACAACTCAAACAAATGTAATCCATTGGTTAGGGGCCCCTGTGAGACCTGGGACAAATTGAGGAATTCTCTAGCACCGGATCCATCTCCGGAAACCCCCTTACGCACCTTATACAAATTAATAGACATTCCCATGGACCCTACAACCAGAAGCATCTGGGAAAAATTCTTGAGATTAACGATGGGTGATGTCCAGAGACTGGCACGTAGGAAGACTGAAGATATCCTGCAGACACTGAGGCCCGAGATATCTTTTTCCTTCTTGCAAAAAGCACATATTACCAAGACCTTAGATACCTTCTGTAAACTATTCAAATCCACCAGACTCAGCACCCCATTTGAAAAAATGCTACACGAAGGAGTACCAAAACAGAAACAGATTACTTAACTCCACAAGAAATTTATATTTCCTCCCTTAACTATAAAACCTGGATTCCTTAGCTCTTGGGAGAAGGAGCTGGATATTTCCCTTACCCAAGCGAACACGAAACTTATCCTTCAGGTGGCGTTCGGTTTGTCACCATGCGTCCTGACCCAAGAAAGCCATTATAAACTATTAGTTAGATGGTATAAAACCCCACAATGGCTTTTTGCATATAAATTAGCGCCACATGATAGGTGTTGGAGATGCGATAGAGCAGTCGGATGTTACCGACACATCTGGTGGGAGTATGCGGCACTCTCCACCTTCTGGTCGGAAGTGGAAAAGGTGTTGAGAAACATAAAACTAGATTTCAAACTAACAGCTGACAAAATATTTCTGTGGAGACCCGCCAACGATTTTCACTCACTCAGAGACAAATTGGTAGCCGCTCTGATAGATATGGCCAAAGCGTTAATCCCATCTCTGTGGCTCCAAAAGACTCCCCCGTTACTCACACAATGGAAGGAGAAAGTCGACATGCTATACAACTTACAGGAACTATCTAGTTGGAAAATGGGTACACATGATAACTTTATACAGAAGTGGACCCCTTGGAAGCGGATAGCCTAAAACCCAACCCATAGAGATAGGGCCAATAACAACAAGTAAGGTGGAGAAATCGATAAACCTTAAGTAAATCAATTCTGCGGTCCCACCATTGGAACAGTCAGAGAGTTATGAAAAGGACTCCTGGTCTCTCAGATATAGGACAAGGACGAACCCCCGAATGTGGACATAACCTCGGATACCAATGGGAAAGGACCCTGCAAATATTATATTATAAGAGAATCCCAGAGACCGAGATGGCAACGGAACACCCAGCAATGTAGAGCACGCTCTGTTCCTTCTTACCCTCTCAGCTATCTCCCCTAGCCCCCCCCCCCTAATTTCCCCACCCTCCCCCCTTCCTCTTTTCTCCTCCCAAGGTTTATTACCGTTTGTTATCTGTCTTTTTTGTTTTCTTTTTATAAGTAGAGTGATACCGGACGGCTCGGTTTGGTAGAGCCAAGAAGAATCAAAACGGGTAGATAATAATAACTCAAAATGTCATACGTCTGGTTTGCACTGTAAATTAATAGGCATAATTTTATTGTACACCCGAGTCACTCTATGAATGTGTTACTTATATGAAAACTTTAATAAAAACTGATTGTTTAAAAAAAAAACAAGCATCTGCTTCTAAATTTTGAATTGCTTCCTGCTGTGGATCACCTGGTTCCTTTTCTCCTTACCAGGAGGTCTCCTGGAAGTCTCTCCAAAACATTCTGCTATGCTGCAGCACCTGCATCTAAACTATACCTGCTGCTGGTACACTGATGTGCAGCCCATCTGCCTAACGATTTTCACTCCTGGAGTGCCACATGGAGGCATGGCTAAGGAGACCAGTCCCTAGGAGAGATCTCCTTCACCTGATATCAGAGGTGAGCAATACGCACCTGCCCTGAACTCCTGCTGCACACAGCTGACTATCCTGTCACAGCACCCAGTCCTCTACTACAGTACCAGAAGTCAGGCACCCCACAGCTTCCCACAGAGTCCTGTTGTAACATTGCTCCAGCGGTGCTACATAAATAAGGTCCTCCATCTTCTGGTTCTTATTGAGGACTTCTGTCTCCCCATTACCAGGGCCTAAAATCTTTTATCACTGCGGGTATAAATCTGCCACATTTTCTACCAGTTCTGTGAACTCTGCACCTACATAGGCCTTGAATCATCTACATTGTCTTGAAAACCTACCAGACCAAATGCATCACTTGAACCTATGAGTTTTCTCCCCCTCTGCTACTTAAACAGCTGCCAAGCACTCTAGACTTATTGGAGAGAATGATTCCATGTCATGATTACTGACTATTTTAAAAAGAAGTCAGAACCAGTACCTCACCCCTTCACTAACTCACCCAAGACAATCACTTAATGTTCTACATACTGTATCCCTTCAGGGAATGAGAAGCATTTTTTAATCCAAATTCAGCATTATTCAGAAACCTTCTCGGTCAGAAACTTAACTCCTAATATCTTCACTGTCCTCAGGTCTGATTTCTAAAGAATATGATGGCCGTAGTCACCAGTCCTACCCTCCTAAACCTTACTTAATTTTAGCCTGGGAGGAATAATTTGGAACCTCTTTCTCAAAAGAGACTTTTTTTCCTTTAAACTCTCACACTCCCGTTGCTTTTGCAGATGTGTTAAAATTCAGGAGAATTCTTTCAAAACCCTGACTAAGTGGTACCAGAACCCTTGACTTCCTTTCTAAACTAATTTAATTCCTTCACACAAGTGCTAGTGGTGTAATGCTTATCCCAGCACAAGCTCTCACATTTGGGTGGACTTCCCTAAAATCCTAAATTTCTGGAACACAATATCTGACCCTATGAAACGCATTGCAGGCAAAAAGATTTCTTTAACCCTGACACTTGTACTACTCTGGCTTTACACAAAATGTTCCCTTCCTAAATGTAATGAGCTCATTACACAAATGATCACAGCAGAAGAAATGACTCATTCTAAAGCACTAGAGATACCAAGAACCACGTCCTATACATAATTGGTTCTTGACACTCTGTAGGATGGAGGAGCTGGCTTCCTGGGGGAATAGACAACACAGTAAATTCTAACAAATAGGGTCCCCTTGATTGTCCTACCAATATTCCAAATACTTTTCATCACCGCCTTCCATACTATAATGATCCATTAATCTTCTCTCTGTAACTGTTTTTCTCTATTTGTTAAAAGGTAAACTATAATTAGTGGTAGCCCTGCTCTAATTTTTCAATATTGAACATGCGATTTAATTTACTTTCTCCTGGCACAAGGATGAATTTCATCCTGTATACATGTTATTGTGTAGATACTACCACCCTACAGTGGTTACTTAGGTACCATAACTTGTTTAAATTGCTTTTACTCATTTCTCCCTCATTTTTAGACATGCCTACTCTGTACTTTATATGGCCATTTATCTCTAATAGTAACACAATATTCGTTCCTCTCTATGGCTTGTTTGGTGTAAATAAAGACTTGTTTAATAAAAGTATATGCTATTAGAGATGAGCGAACGTACTCGTCCGAGCTTGATGCTCGCTAGAGTATTAGGATACTTGAGATGCTCGTTACTCAAGACGAGCACCACACGGTACTCGAGTCAATTCCATTTCCTTCCCTGCATGTTTTGGACCATTTTCTGGCCAAACGACATGCAGGGAAGGCATTACAACTTCCTCCTGTGATGTTCCAGCCCTATCCCACCCCCCTGCAGTGAGTGGCTGGCGAGATCAAGTGACCGCCGAGTATTTAAAGCAGTCCCGCCCGCTGCTCGCCTCAGACACACACTGGCAGAGATTAGGGAGGGTACTGCTGGTGCTATAGTTAGAGTGTTGGCATCTTCAAGAACCCCAGCGGTCCTCCTTAGGGCCACATCTTACCGTGGGCATTACTGTTGTGGCTGCTAGGAGTAGTTTTGCACCAATTTTTTTTTTTTCATCTTGGGCTCTGCAGACTATTGCGTTCTCAGTCTGCAGCCAATTATACAGAGTATAGGAGAAGTACTGGTGAGGCAGGGACAGTGCTAGTGTAGAATCCTGTCAACAAATACCCCAAAAAAGCTCCTGCTTAGGGCTACCTGTGACCGTGTGCATTACTGTTGTGGCTGCTGTGAGTTGTAGTGGCTCACTATTAGCCAGCTTGGCCTTTCTGCAGGTAAGCGTGTAATTTTTTCGGCCTACAGTGTGCGTTACAGTACCGCTGTCAGCCTCCAAGTGCAGGTCAATAATTGCCTAATTTGCCGCTCTGTATCTCCCGTATTCGAAATATACCATGCTGAGGGGTAGGAGTAGGCCTAGAGGATGTGGCCGTGGACGCGGGCGAGGACATGGAGGTCCAAGTGAGGGTGTGGGCACAGGCCGAGTTCCTGGTCCAGGTGAATCGCAGCCAGCTGCTGTGGGATTAGGAGAGAGGCAAGTTTCTCGGGTCCCCGGCTTCATATCACAATTTTTGGGTCCACGTCGTAGACCTTTATTAAAAAACGAGCAGTGTGAGCAGGTTCTGTCGTGGATGGAAGAAAGTGCATCCCAGCAATCTATCGACCACCCAGTCTTCTACGCTGTCCACTGCTGCAACTCTGAATCCTCTGGCTGCTGCTCCTCCTTCCTCCCAGGCTCCTCACTCCATGAAAATGACACATTCTGATGAGCGGGCAGACTCCCAAGAACTGTTCTCGGCCCCTGCCTTGATTGGGAAAAAATGGTTTCTCTCCCACCTGAGGAGTTTGTCGTGACCGATGCCCAACCTTTGGAAAGCTCCCGGGGTCCGGGTGATGAGGCTGGGGACGTCCGGCAACTGTCTCAAGAGCTTTAAGTGGGTGAGGAGGTCGATGATGATGAGACACAGTTGTCTATCTGTGAGGTAGTAGTAAGGACAGTAAGTCCGAGGGAGGAGCGCACAGAGGATTTGCCTGGCCCATGTCTTCAATCTGGTGGTTCAGCGGTTTCTGAAAAACTACCTGCACTTGTCAGACCTGCTCAGCAAGGTGCGCCGCGTCTGCGCACATTTCCACAAGTTCACCATGGACGTTGCCACCCTGCGGACCCTTTAACATCGGTTTAATCTGTCAGAGCACTGGCTGCTGTGTGACATGCCCACACGGTGGAATTCTACGCTCCACATATTGGCCAGGCTATATGAGCAGCGAAGAACAATAGTGGAATACGAACTCCAACATGGGTGGCATAGTGGGAATCAGCATCCCCAATTCTTTACCGAAACCAAACTGCAGTGAATGGAAGCAGCATCCAAGGGGATAATTAAAAAATAGAAAAAACTTTAATCCACCCAAGTAAAAGTACAACGTTTCAACCACTATGGAACTGTGGTCTTTGTCAAGTTAGCTGACAAGTGCATACACATCTCTTTATATGCGGACAAGACAAACCCAATCACCAATAAAATACATACATACAAACATAATTGATTAAAAACACCTGTATAAAGTGTAACAGACCTTCTCATTGGATGGGTCGTGATCAGAAAACCGGCACTCCTGAGCTCCATCACGTTGCATAATAGTAATATAGCTGCCATAGTAATTTAAAGGCTGGTATCCATGTGGTGAGACTATGCAGGCGTGCATGTATGCACTGATATCGCGAGAGCGCAGGATGAATGACAGAGAGAGAATGACTCACCCCCCCCCCCCCGGGGAGGACAGGGGGGGCGGGGCAGCCGTCCGTGTCCACCGCGAATGCGCTGTTAGAGAGTCCAGACGTCATCCCTGTCTCGGACTCCTGGGCTGTAATATCGCAAGACTTCGGAGTGCTCAGCAGGGAAAGCCCCTTACTGACGTCAACTTGTGTCCACAGCGCGTGCGCCGCTAGCCCAAGCACCTAATGGAACCCTCTAAGGCTCCTTACTAGCGATGCCCACATACATGTCCAAAAAATGCCAAAAAAACGTATACCCCCCATTGGGATGTCCGGACGTGTGGGGAAATAGCAATACTCCATATAAAGACCGGCGCTTATGTGGCAAGTATATCTCTGCCCGGCTCATGTTGCAAGTCGTCATGGCAACCCATCGTTGTCAGCGCATGCACAGATCCCCGCACTCTAGTTATGCTTTCTTATGTAAATTTGAGAGCACTAATAAACACCTAATATCACTGAAATTGCATTCCATCACCCTACGGGAATACTATATGGCAAATAGAATCCCTAGAGGTCTAAGATCGAATAAGACAATAGTAGCCGATTAGAGAATTCCCTGATTTCAGGATGACAGGTGGATAACAGATGCCAATGTTTGTATATAATATGCTTAATGTGATTGCTATACGGGCCATATGTGGACACAAACGGTATGCGATCCTTCGCATGCGATCTCTGTGTGGAGACTAAAGTCTGTGCGCAAGTTAGCGTCTGTGCTCGTCGTTTATGGCGAGCAATCAGTTCTTGTGGATACCCCCTCTGCGGGAATTTTTCACACTTAGCATCCAAGCAAGCATCAAAAAATGAGTCATCCATTACCCGTCGGACATGGAGCATTTAACTCCACTGCAAGGAGTGTATCATTGCCGGCAGGTGACAGCTGGAAAAATTGAGCAAGTTGTTCCTGTCCGTCGGTTTGGAATATAAGTCAGTGATGAATTTGCAACCCTGTTTGATGACATTGACATCCAAAAACTGCACCGCAACCTCAGAGGATACAAGCGTGAATTTGAGTTCCGGTAAAAAGCCGTTCAACTCATCATGGAAACTGATTAATTCCTCAATGGTGCCTCTCCAAACGACAAAGACGTCATCGATGTACCTCCACCACACCTGGACCTTGGTCCAGGAGGGGGAGGTACACAGAAGCGTCTCTTCAAAATAATGCATGTAGAGGTTTGCGTACGATGGGGCCATGTTCGACCCTATCGCCGTACCGCGTTTCTGCCGAAAATATTGGTCTTTGTATCTGAAAAAATTATTGGAGAGGACCAGGGAAAGAAGGGTGAGAACGAACTCAATGCAGTCATTTGCTAGATGGGATTCGCAAAGATAGTGTCTGACTGCCATCACTCCCCATTCATGGGGGATAATGGTGTACAGAGAGGAGATGTCAAAGGAACCAAGGATCACATTGTCGCTGATGATAAGCTGTTGGAGTTTTATCAAAAAGTCAGAGGTGTCTTTAATGTAAGACTCCGCCACCATGGCATATTGGCTCAAGATTTTATCTAGGAAACGGGACACGTTGTTGTAGAGGGACCCTCTGCCTGAAACAATCGGGCGCCCCGGAGGGCGTTCAAGATTTTTATGGATCTTGGGCAATGTATAAAAATGGGGCATAATTGGGGGGCGTGGCCTGGATGGCTCTAATGGCAGATGTCTGCTAGTTAGCTCTGCTGTCTAACACACCAAAAGCAACCCACAGCAATGCCAGAGGATCGCAAAACTTACCCTGGATGTGTCTGAAGGCGTCCTGCACAGAATGCTGACAAGGAGGAGACAGTCAAAGAAAGGTCCCAAGCGCTTAACAGACTTCTTCCCAGCACGCAGCACTGCAGGAGAGCCAACAGAGGAGGACATGGCCGACAAAGCAGAGCATGGTGAGCAGTCGGAGGCAGTGGGAGGGGAGGACCCAGCACTTAAGAGCAGTGAAAAGAGAGTTTCCCCTAGCCCCTCGCCTCCTCGGCAAGCCCTGCAGACAAAATCCTCTCAGATTACAGCACAGGATATGTCTCACACGGAGCAACAGGAACAGAGAGGGGGGAAGGCATCCCAGCCCAGTGCAAAGAAGAGAGGGGGGGGCGCCGGGCAGCCTGTCACCATCTTCTCCCACACAGTCACAAGCAAGTGCACAGAATGGGAATACAGTCTCCCCCAGAGTGAGCCCTGAAAAAAGAAAACCCAGAAGAGAGGAACCCCTGCAGTATTCTTCATTGCATTACAATCTAGATGATGGAGAGATTGTAGACCCTATTTTGAATATAGAATGTTCCAGCCAGGCAGCATCCGAGTTCTTCATAAGGAACATGGTGCTAGCATTAATAGACTCCCTTAAAAATGACCTATCTGAGCTCAACAACAGAGTCGGCTCTGCTATATCAGACCTAGGAGACAGAGTGGACCATTTGGAGAACAAAACAAGTGAAATTACTAGCTCACATAATGAACTTATAGACGCTCATTATAAACTGGAAGAGGATTTTGAATATCTAAAACACAAAATGGCGGACATGGAGGACCGCAATAGGTGTAATAACGTCAAGTTTAGAGGAATCTCAGAATCAGTTAAACCAGAAGATTTAAACAAATATGTTAAAGATCTCATCAAAACCCTCCTGCCTGATTCCAAACCAGAGGAGCATATTCAGGACAGAATTCATAGGGTCCCTAAACCTAAGAATATCCCTGAAAAAGCTCCCAGGGATATGATAGCTAGAGTGCATTTCTTCCATATTAAGGACGAGCTCATGAAAATCTCTAGAAACCTCAAGGAGTTACCCCACCCATTTGAAGATATCAAACTTTTTCCGACATCTCACAAATCACAATGCTAGCTCGCAAGAAGTTTTTCCCAGTAACGACAACTCTGAGAGAGCACAAAATCCTTTACAGACGGGGATTCCCAACTAAGCTCCTTATCAACAAAGAGGGAACTTTCAATGTCATTAACTCACCGGAAGAGGGTATAGGGTTGCTGAAAAAATGGAACCTCCCAATTCCAAAGGAGGGAGGCCCCCTTCAAGTCGCCAAAGATTGGTCCTACAAACAGGCATCCAAAGCAAATAAGAAACCTCCTACTCTCCATTGATGGTTTATGCGGAGAAACCTCCACTTCCACACGCGGTCCTCGGATCAGCTTATTAGATACCATCCGTTAGATGGCTGAACTGTGTTTACCCCCGACCAAGACCTTTTAATGGGCTTTCACTGGCCCCATACTTTGAAAAGGTCCCATTCTACCACGTTTACCCGAGTCTCTCCTGCGTTATGTGAGACTCACCAGTTTTTTCTTCCCACAAGCAATCCTATCTCATTTTTATTTTTTCAAACCAGGATCCTCCTCTTGATTTTGTCTAACAGCACCATGACTTGGTACCAGATTAACCCGGTGGCCAGCAGGGCGGCGGTCAAGAACATCTCACTGGTCTTACAAGCATTTCCCAGACACTTTAAATGGAGCTAAGACTGTTGTCTTTAAATGTGAGAGGGCTTAATTCCCCATTCAAAAGATCGTCACTGTGGAGGGAGGCTCTCTCCTCCAAAGCAGACATACTATGCATACAGGAAACTCATTTTGCCAGAGACAAAATTCCCACTTTTTCCCACCCCATGTTGTCTACAATATTCTCAGCTACCGCTGTTAAGAAACAAGCAGGTGTATCAATTGCTATAAGAGAGACTGTAAATTTTCAGCTTCTGGAGCAGATAGTGGATGATGGGGGTAGATATTTAATTTTGATTTGTAAAATTGAAAATTTTCTCGTGACCCTAGCCAATATCTATGCGCCTAACCTAGGGCAACTTAGGTTTATGAACAGAGTCATGAGAAAAATAAAATAGGTACAGCAAGGTAATCTAATTTTGTGCAGGGACTTTAACATAATAATGGACGGAGACATGGATACTAGCTCCTTGGGTAGGGGGAGAGGCCCGATCCTTTCCAACTGGTCCCACCAAGCAGAGCTGTTCGACACATTTAGATGTTTGAATGTTAACTCTAGAGAATATACATTCTATTCGCTCCGTCACAGGTCGTTTTCTAGGATCGACATGTTCCTGGGAGATCTCCCAATTCTTAAGAGAGCTCTTGAAGCAACAATAGGCATAACATCATGGTCTGACCATGCTCCGATAATACTCAAACTAAAAGTGGGTCCCCAGGCCCCAGCATATGGGAGCTGGAGAAATAACACTTTCCTATTGAAAGTACCCAGATACCAAAAGAAAATAAGAGAAACATTGGAGGAGTATTTCCGTCTTAACGATTCCCCAGAAATGTGTCGATCTACTTTATGGAATGCACACAAACCGGTGATTAGAGGGGTGATGATACAGCAAGGCCATATTCACAAAAGGGAAAGAAACAAATTACTCAAAAACACTCTAGGCAAACTCAAAGAATTAGAAAATGATCTTACTACTTCACCATCTACTCTCAAACACAATGCCCTCTTAGAAACAAGACTTAAAGTTTGGGACATTCTTATAACCGAACATGAAAAGAACCTAAAAAACCTAAAATCCGCATATTATACTAACAACAATAAATTTACCCGCTTGATGGCAAATAGAGTCAAGCAAAAGAGAATTAAAGGTAAAATTCCCTATGTAATAGACCCAAGCTCAGGTTGCAAGACCTCTAACCCAATAGAAATAGCTGAAATTTTTAGAAAATTCTATGACTCCCTATACAACTTAAAAAGGGACCCCTCCCTCATACAGCCCACTGAGAGTGAGGTGAATCAATTTCTATCAACTATTCAACTACCAAAGTTAAAACCATATCAATTAGATACATTAAATAGCCCTATTTCACTTCAGGAGATTTTACAGGTTATCAACACTTCCAAGAAAGATAAGGCCCCTGGCCAAGATGGCTTCTCCAATGAATATTTCAAAATCTATAAGTCTCAACTAGCAACTCACATGAGAGAGCTTTTTAATGAGGCAATGGGAAAGGGACACCTACCCTCGGAAATGCTCCAAGCTAATATAGTCACAATACCCAAGCCTGATAAAGACTCCTCTTTCCCGGGCAACTTTAGACCGATCTCCCTATTAAATAGTGACACTAAATTTTATGCAAAAATCCTGGCGTTGCGTCTTCTAGAAATCACTCCGGACCTTATCCATAGTGACCAGTCAGGCTTCGTCAAATGGAGACAAACATCGGACGCCACCAGGAGGTTGTTGAATGTGATGGGGGAGGTGGAGGCCTCACGAACGCCTTGTCTGCTCCTCACTTTGGATGCGGAGAAGGCGTTCGACAGGATCCACTGGGGCTATGCCTTCTCAGTACTGAAGAAGCTGGGTTTTGAAGGACCAATTCTGGGAGCAATTCGAGCATTATATGGAGCCCCCTCTGCCAGAGTCCTAATTAATGGGGTAATCTCTGATTCATTTGAGATAACAAATGGGACCAGACAGGGGTGCCCTCCATCCCCCACCCTGTTTGTACTAATAATAGAACCCCTGGCAGAGGCAATCCGCATGGAAAGTGATATTAGAGGAGTTCCGCTGTCATCTAGACAACATAAGATCAGTCTCTTTGCAGATGACATAATTCTCATGTTAACCTCTCCACTAAATTCCCTCAGAAGGGCAACATCTCTCTTGAATAATTTCGGCAAAATCTCTTATTATAAGATTAACCCAGCAAAGTCAAAAATTTTACCTTTAAATATCCCTAGTAAGCTCCAAGCTCAGATTAAAAAGGAGTTCCCATATGGATGGGACTTACTAGGTACTAAATATTTGGGTATAACTATCACCTCCCCCTTAAAAAACACAATGCAAATCAACTTGAACTCCCTAACAGACGAAATACAAGTAAACCTAAACAATTTCAACAAAACGGAACTCTCTTGGTTGGGAAAAATTGTTGTATATAAAATGATGATACTCCCAAAAATCTTATATAGATTTCGAACACTTGCGATTAAATGCCCCCAAAAATGAATCCAAGGTCTTCATAAACAATTAATGTCTTTTATATGGGGGAATAAAAGACCCAGAGTAGCCGCGTCTATTTTGTTCAGTCCTAGAAGACAGGGGGGAATGTGAGTTCCCAACTTAAAAGCATATTTTAAGGCAATTATAATAAAACAACTTAGAGCTTGGTGCGTGCCGCATCAGGGGATTAGTTGGCCCAACATAGAACAGAGTGTCTTGGGGAAAAAGACTCTCCGCAATCTTCTACTCATTTCTATTTTGGACCCCAATATAGCTACACCAAAATCTCCTACGATTGAAACAGCAATTAAAACCTGGCAACAACTATTCCAAGTGTCCATAGATCATTCCCCTAGAAGAAATATCTCCCTCCCAGTAGATATACTAGAATTTTGGTCAGAAAACTTAACAATGCAAAACTGGAAAAGACGAGGGATCAACCTAATCTCAGATTTGGCTGAAAGCACAAAAATGAAACCCTTTGGCTCCTTGCAGAAAGAATTTAGCCTCCCGGATGGAGAGTTTTTCTTATACTCTCAAATCAATTGTTTATGGGCCAAGGTATCCAGCCTAAAGATTTCTTTACCCCTATACATGTATAGATATTTATACGACCCCCCGTCTTACAACCTGAAATTCAAAAACCTGTAAGAAATATTTTGTGGAACGGGAGATTACAATCAAAATATCTATAAAAAAAGCCCACTTACTGAACTGGGAAAAAGATTTGGGACAGTCTTTCACACCTGCTCAATGGAAGATTGCACATTCATGGGCCAGTAAAGCCTCTTCCTGTGCTACCCTAATGGAAGTCCATAGCAAAGTCATCACCAGATGGTATAGATCCCCAGTGAGACTATCAGACTTCTTTCCAGATTCCTCTGATAGATGCTGGAGAGGTTGCGGGGGACTGGGCTCATTGCTCCATATCTTTTGGGCTTGCCCACTGATTCAAAAGGTTTGGCGGGAGTTCTTTTCTCTACTCAAGAGAATTATCGAAATAGGGGTTCCCTTCTTACCTGAATTGGCCATTCTTCTTATCGGAATTTATGGAATTCCCCCTAAGTTTAGGAACTTGGTTACACATGGCCTTCTAACTATTAAACTCCTTATAACAAGGAATTGGAAATCAAATGTTGTCCCCTCACTAACAGATATAACTCAGACACTCTCAGACCACTGTGTGTATGAAAAATTATTTGCATATAGAAATGACAAAATCAAACAATTCATGGAAACATGGGAACCATGGCAGACACACTTCCGGTTGGATCTCTACTGACGTCCCTGGTGACCATCTCCCCTTACAGGATATTTAGTCATTTGGTGTGCAAACATGGACAGGATCCTTATAGTTTATACTTTAGGGTTTTCTTTTTTTTTTTCTCTAAGCTCCCTCCCCTTTCCCCCTCCCCCTCCCTTATTATTTGTCAAACTATTTGTTACAAGTATTTGATTTTAAAAATTTCTGAGAAAAAAAAAAATGTTCACAAATGTATGAATGTCCGTATATCGATAACACCATGATATGAAAAAATATATATAATGTCAAATCTAATTGGACATTCAAGGCATGCATTGTTATTACTCTATGATGTTAATGCAAACAAACTCAATAAAAATTATTGAACAATAAAAATGGGGCATAATTGGATGACTAGGAAGCAAAAATGCAAATAATTGTTTGTCTGTAATGCCCATGGTCAACGCTTCTTCCAATGTGATCCTTAGTTTGTTTCGTGATTGACTAGTGGGGTCTGAAGCCAGCACTTTGTACAACTCAAGATCCCCCAGTTGTGCCATTACTTCTTCCTGGTAATAAACATGTCCATAAGAACGATTGCACCGTGTTTGTCCGCCAATCGGATGGTCAGTTCCTAATCATCACCAAAGAGCTTGACTTCTCGTGCTTCAGTTAGAGATAAATTGGACCTGACCCGATTGCAAAATTGGCGAGATCTTAATGCTGAAATATCCCGCATTACCAATTTGGAGAAGGTATCAACGGAATAGTCGATGTTGGTAGGTTGAAACCGACTATTATTCCGTAGTCCCAATTCAGCAGAGGTGAAACTTTACAAAGTCTGGACATTTACTCCAACAGATGCCTCAGTTGATGTAGAGGACTGTTGGTCTTTGAAGAAAGTTTTCAACTGTAATCTACGAAAAAATAGCCGACAGTCTATGTCCAAGCGGAAGCAATCAATGTGTGGCGTGGGAACAAAGGATAATCCCTTGGACAGGGCCCGTAACTGGGTGGAGGACAGTACCTTTGAGGAGATGTTAACGATCGTCGTATCTGTCATCTCCTTATGCCGGAGTTCGATCGGGTCTGCATCCTCCGTGTGTTTCTTCCATGGTCGATGGTGTTTCCGTCCCCCGCGCCGCCGTCGTCCCGCAACCGACGCGGCATGTTGGAATTTCTTGGGGGTCGCTGTTTAAAAAAAAAAACTGGAAGAGGCTGAATTATTATCCATATTGGGCCGTGCTGTGTCGTCCGTAGAATCAGACACCGCTGAAGACCATCCAAGTCGTGGTTTCCCCCATCGCATCCTCCTTCTGGGGGTTATCATGGATGATGAACAGCCAAGTGGGTTGTCCTTGCTTTTTTCCCAATTATATATACAAACGGATCGGTAGTCCTGCTCGTTACGTGACCATTTGCTGCGTTTGGTGGACTCCACCTCACTCTTGAATTTCTGTACGGTAACATTGATTTTCTCCAATTGTATGTTAAGTTCAGTAGCAGGCAATAAAGTACGCATTTCTTGTTCCAATGAAGTCAAGGTTGCAGCAGTCTGTGCGATTTCCTCCTGTAAAAACTCCAGGTTTAAAAGCATTACATCAAATGCGAACTTATTCGCAATACCCGCAAACTTATGAAGAAAGGCCTCGTTGTCTGAAAATACAGTGGGTCGAGTATTCGATCTTAGACCTCTAGGGATTCTATTTGCCATATAGTATTCCCGTAGGGTGATGGAATGCAATTTCAGTGATATTAGGTGTTTATTAGTGCTCTCAAATTTACATAAGAAAGCATAACTAGAGTGCGGGGATCTGTGCATGCGCTGACAACGATGGGTTGCCATGACGACTTGCAACATGAGCCGGGCAGAGATATACTTGCCACATAAGCGCCGGTCTTTATATGGAGTATTGCTATTTCCCCACACGTCCGGACATCCCAATGGGGGGTATACGTTTTTTTGGCATTTTTTGGACATGTATGTGGGCATCGCTAGTAAGGAGCCTTAGAGGGTTCCATTAGGTGCTTGGGCTAGCGGCGCACGCGCTGTGGACACAAGTTGACGTCAGTAAGGGGCTTTCCCTGCTGAGCACTCCGAAGTCTTGCGATATTACAGCCCAGGAGTCCGAGACAGGGATGACGTCTGGACTCTCTAACAGCGCATTCGCGGTGGACACGGACGGCTGCCCCCCCCCCGTCCTCCCCGGGGGGGGGGGGGAGTCCTTCTCTCTCTGTCATTCATCCCGCGCTCTTGCGATATCATTGCATACATGCACGCCTGCATAGTCTCACCACATGGACGCCAGCCTTTAAATTACTATGGCAGCTATATTACCATTATGCAACGTGATGGAGCTCAGGAGTGCCGGTTTTCTGATCACGACCCGTCCAATGAGAAGGTCTGTTACACTTTATACAGGTGTTTTTAATCAATTATGTTTGTATGTATGTATTTTATTGGTGATTGGGTTTGTCTTGTCAGCATATAAAGAGATGCGTATGCACTTGTCAGCTAACTTGACATAGACCACAGTTCCATAGTGGTTGAAACGTTGTACTTTTACTTGGGTGGATTAAAGTTTTTTCTATTTTTCAATTATCTCCTTGGATGCTACTTCCATTCACTGCAGTTTGGTTTATGTATTCTGGGGTCTTGGATCCAGACCCGTCTACGGAAGCGTGCATTTGTCTGCTCTACAGATTCCTTCCTCTCACCATTTGAGGTATTGTGTGTGCTGTTGTCAATTTTTCTTTTGTTTGCAACCAATTCTTTTCCGAGGAGTGGGCCTGGATGGCAGACATCTGCCAGGTCCTCGGAAACTATGAGGAGTCTACCCAGATGGTGAGCGGTGATGCTGCAATCATTAGTGTCACCATTCCTCTGCTATGCATGCTGAAAAGTTCGCTGCAAAGCATAAAGGCTCACACTTTGCAGTCGGAACAGGAGACAGGGGAAGAGAGTATGTTGCTTGATGCTTGTCTCCCATCTGTTCAGCATGTATGGCCTGTGGATGAGGAGGAGAAGAAGTAGAAGGAGGATCCGGAAAGTGATCTTCCTAGTGAGGACAGCGATGTGTTGCGTACTGGTACCCTGGCACACATGGCTGACTTCATGTTAGGCTGCCTTTCTCGTGACCTCGCGTTAGACGCATTCTGGCCACTACAGATTACTGGGTGTACACCCTTCTCAACCCACGGTATAAGGAGAACCTTTCCACTCTCATTCCCGAAGAGGAAAGGGGTTCGAGAGTGATGCAATACCACAGGGCCCTGGTGGACAAACTGATGGTAAACTTCCCATCTGACAGCGCTAGCGGCAGAAAGCGCAGTTCCGAGGGCCAAGTAGCAGTGTTACATGTGCTGCTGGGATCTGTGGTACTATGTACTCCTAGCAGCACAGTCAGGTGGTTAAGGGTTAATTGAGCTGGCTGGGTGTGGTACTTCCTGCTAGCCAATCCCCTGGGACTGGGCTCACATATAAACCCAGCAACTGGTCAGTCTGTCTCTGGTATTCAAGGTAATCAGTCATGTTCAGCTTGTTCCCACTCTGATCTGTGCTGGCAAGTAAGTCTATTGTGTGGCTCTGCTTCCCCAAGATTGTCTGGACACCTGTAGTCCTAGTCTGCAGTACATGCAGCCCCCTTTTCCTCCCCCCCCCCCCGTACAGGTGCAGCCTCCAGAGGTCTTATGTCTTACTCTGAGTGTCAGTTGGTGTAACTGGACACTCCCTTATGTCAGCTTGTGTAGCTGACTGTCTGTTCCCCCCCCCCCTGTATGACGACACATAGACTTGCTGTGAGTTCCTTCTGGGTGCATGTGATCTTTGAGTGAAGTCTGTCTTGCTGTGTGCCCTGTTCTCTGTCCTGTTCCTGATGCAGCTGGCTGTGTCCAGTGCTCTGTTCTGTCCTGTTGCAAGCTTTGCTGAGTAATCTGTCTTGCTGGTTCATGTTCGTTTGTACGTTTAAATTCTGTCAGTTTTGTGTCAGTTTGCTGCGTGACCTGCTATCTGTGTCCTGTCCTGTTGCAGCTTTCTGTGTGAACTCTGTCAGATTCTGCTGGACTCCTGGTTAGTGTAGGGACTAGCGGTATAACCAGGAGCCGTGAAGTGGCCTGCTAGCTTCCACATATTGTACAACATGTCAACTAATACCTGATATTTATATTCAGCTTATCTGTTCTAGTGGTTGCATTGTGGCTGCTGTATGCTGTGTATCCTATGGTTCTGTCTCTGTCATGTAGCATGTGTATGTCTCCTGTTCTGTGGCGTGGTTCCTAGGATCAGCTAGGCCCCAGATCTGAAGACCGCTGGGCTGCCCTTATTGGGGCAATGTTCCCCGCTTAGGTAGGGCCATGCCATCCTCCCGTGTAGATCAGGGTCAGTTGCCTGAAACTTGTGTGAATCCCGTGTGACCCTGGTGCTACCTGTGTGCGTCCATCCCATCCATACTCGCCCATTTTGGGTACGATCGTGTGGGCTCCCATGCTTTGCCTGCCCACACGATCGTAACAGCAGGGGAGGCGTGGAGATCAGGCAGCATGTTCAGCGCAGGAAGGAGAACACTCTCCAAGGCCTTTGCCAGCTTTATGGCTCCCCAGCAAGACTGCGTCACTATTCCCCAGTCAAGGCTGAGTCGGAGGGAGCACTGTAAAAAGATGGTGAAGGAGTACGTAGCCGATCGTACCACCGTCCTCCGTGATGCCTCTACTCCATACTACTATTGGGTTTCAAAGCTGGACACGTGGCACGAACTTGTGCCGTATGCCCTGGAGGTGCTGGCTTGCCCTGCCGCTAGCGTCTTGTCAGAGAGGGTGTTTTAGTGGAGCTGGGGGAATCATCACAGGCAAGCGTACCCGTCTGTCTACTGCCAGTGCCGACATGCTTACACTCATAAAGATGAACAAAGCTTGGATTTCCCCTGGCTTCTCTTCTCCACCGGCGGAGAGCAGCGGAACTCAAAGATTCTTTTCGCTGCAACCGCAGATAAAGCACTTTTCTCTATCATCGGGAAAACGGGGCATTTAGCTTTGTCAACCTGTCTCTGACATTAGTCCTCCTCCTGCTACTCTTCCTCCAGAAACAACATGTCATCGCGCTGAACGGCCAATTTTTCTGCGGACCAAAAGGCTCATCTACATCTACAGATGTTTTTACAATTTTTCGAAGTTTCAAAAGTATTGAGACTGTGACATGAACCAATTTTTTTCAACAGGCCTGCCTCCTGGTTCTGTTACAAATTAAGCAACAGTGAGCTGTATCTTTAAAAAAATGTTTATGGGTTTCACCTGCCCTCTCGGTTGATTAATTTTTCAGAGGTACACTTGTACTCTTGGTACACTAATTTTTGGGGCCCACGTCTACACTCTTATCCAACTAATTTTTCCGGCCTTCGCCTACACTCATGGTATCCCAAGGTTTCAGAAGTTGTCCTATACTATTACTACAGAAATTTTACTGGGGTCTGCCTGCCTGCCTATACTTCTGCTACAAGAAAGTTACAGGGGTCTGCCTATACTGCTGCCACGTAAATCTTTCAGGGGTCTGCCTATACTGCTGCCACAAGGATGTTACTGCGGTCTGCCTATACTTCTGCTACAGAAATGTCTGTCTATAGTGTTACTACAGAAATGTTACAGGGGTCTGCGTATACTTCTGCTACAAAAATTTAACTGGGGTCTTTCTATACTGCCGCCACACACATTTTGCAGGGGTCTGCCTATACTTCTACTACAGAAATGGTGCTGGGGTCTGCCTATACTGCTGCTACATAAATGTTACTGGGGTCTGCATATACTTCTGCCACCTAAATGTTAAAGGGGTCTGCCTATACTTCTGCTACAAGAATGTTACTGGGGTCTACCCATACTTATGCCACGTAAATGTAACACGGGGTCTGCGTATACTTCTGCTACAAAAAAGGTACTGGGGTCTGCCTATACTTATGCTTCTGCTACATAAATGTTTCAGGGGTCTGCTTCCACTGCTGCAACAGAAATGTTGCTGAGGTCTGCCTATATTTCTACTACAGACATGTTACAGGGGTATGCCTATGCTTGTGCTACATAAATGTTACAGGGGTCTGCTTATACTGCTGCTACAGAAATGTTACAGGGCACTGCCTATACTGCTGCTACATAACTGTTACAGGGGTCTGCCTATACCGCTGCCACTTAAATCTTACTGGAGTCTGCCGATACTTATGCCACGTAAATGTAACAGGGGGTCTGCATATACTGCTGCTACACAAATGTTACAGGGGTCTGCCAATACTGCAGCCACATAAATGTTAGAGGGGTCTGCCTATACTTCTGCTAATGAAATGTTACTGGGGTCTGTCTATACTGTTACTACAGAAATATTACTGGGGTCTCCCTAGACTTCTGCAACATAAATATTACTGGGGTCAGCTTATACCTTTGCTACAGAAATATTACAGGGGGCTGTGTATACTAAGGGTGCACTAAGTCTTCCCATCCCGGTGTTCTACCTATCTGGCCCCCCAAAAAACCCAGACTGACTAGGGCATGGATTGTGGGCCCAGGCCAACATTTATTTCCTCTCACGTTACCTCAGCTATCCGGGGCACTGCAATGGGATTTCTTTATGTATCGTCTGTGTGTTCCTGCTAGCCACCCATGCTGTGGGTGCACACAGACTTGCCATAGCAGAGTTGTACCTGCCTGGCAGTTTGTAAAAAAACCAAGAATGTCTAGGGCATGGCGTGTGCGCCGCAGCCAACATTTATTTCCTCTCACGTTACCTCAGCTATCTGGGGCACTGCAATGGGATTTCTTTATGTACCGTCTGTGGGTTCCTGCTAGCCACCCATGCTGCGGGTGCACACAGACTTCCCATTGAGGTGTTTTACCAGTCTGTCCCCAAAACACTGACAGACTTGGGTAGGGTGCAGAGTGCAGATGGTTTACCCCTTGCATTGTCGATGAGGTATCCGACACCCAAAAAGAATGAGTAGTGTGTGGACATATGGTGTCCCCATTGCTATGTCACTCGCAGCACCTTCGCTCACACAAGGTGTTTGCTGTCACAGAGGCTGACCCAGGGCCCGCTCACATACTTCCCACACCGAGTATTGCTGCATTGTGGAGATGTGTAGAAGTGCTGGGCTGGCAGCTGAGTCCCCAGCTCCTGATGGAGGTGGCACAGGATTGGAATAAAGATCGAACATCAATTTCTCATCAATTTTCTACAGCATTGTGGGCTATCCCCCCCCTTTTTAAAGAGGGTCGCTGACTCGCCCTGCCAACCCTCTGCAGTGTGTGCTTTCGGTTCTTCCTCATGGCAGACACACTTATAAATAGACATGAGGGTGGTGTGGCTATGAGGCCAGCGTGTGGCATGAGGCAGCTGAAGGCTGCGCACGGGCACTTTGGTGTGCGCTGTGGTCACTGGGTCGTGCGGGGGGGGTTGGGCAGCATGTAACACAGGAGAAGAGTCAGTGGTGTGTCCCACAGGCAGTGATTGTGCTTGGTTGGAGGTAGTGTGGTGCTTAGCTAAGATGTGCCTTGCTAATGAGGGTTTCTCCGAAGTAAAAATTGTTGGAGGGGGGTGGCCCACTCTTGCCGCTATTGTGCCTTAATAGTGAGACCTGGGAACCTGAGATGCAGCCCTGCATGTTGCCCCTCGCCTGCCCTATCCGTATCTGTATCGTTTCCATCACTTTCGTAGGTTTTGAAGATTTGCACAAATGAAAAACTTAACGGAGCATCGGTAATATACAAAAATGCTTGAGTCGCCCATTGACTTCAATAGGGTTCATTAATCGAAACGAACTCTCGAGCATTGCGGAAAGCTCGACTCGAGCAACGAGCACCCAAGCATTTTGGTGTTCGCTCATCTCTATATGCTATACATTTTTTTATTAGTGGTGTCAGAAGGAGTCATTGGAGATTCTGATGTTGATGTGACGGTTCCCTGACTTGAACCCCATAGAAACTCTTTGATGGAATTGACTTAGGTGGCTGCAGCATGCAAACCCACAAATATTAATGAAGTTGAGCCCATTGTCCATGAGGAATGGGCTAAGATTCATCAGGAATGCTGTCAGAAACTCCTGTCTGGCTTTGCATCACATATAAATCAGATTATAACAGCAAAGGGTACTCTATTAACTACTAAAGATGCTTTACATGAATGGTTTGAATAATTTTGAGACTCTAGCATTCAATAAAAGTGGCATTTTGTGTTATATTTGGAGAAAGTGTTTGCTATATTGGTTTAGTGGGCAATTTAAAATGTTCTTGTTTGTTTTTTTGCGGACAGCTGAAAATGTGTAAATTTAGCAAATAGGCCAGGGGGAGGGGAAAAGAATTTAAACTGCAACTATAAGATATGTGCCTTTTTTAAGAAAAGCAATCAGACAAAACATATCAGTTGTTTTCATGTGATTTAAATTAAACTGCTATTGGGGGTGTAACTGAATTAAAATTGACCCCAGAAGCTTGTTTTCCAGACACACTGATTCCAGTGGCACTGCTGGGATATATAGTTAAAAGAACTTATAGCACAATTAAAACTAATGACTCACAGGTGACATCATTTCTGATTTAAGTCACTCACTTTCTCAGCTCTTCATCTGGCTCAAACCAGAATTTAAAGCAAAGCACAGCTATGCCTGTGACTATTGTCATAATAGGTAAAAAAATAAATCTGCAGTTACCAACAGCACACTCAATCCAACTAAAAATAGCGAGGGGGAAATGTAATGCACAGTAACAGTTCAGAGACCAGAACCCAGGTCCCATAGACAAATCCAAAACGTATAAGTAGATTGTGTCAGCTAAAATGGCAAGTCTTCTATAAAAATAGAGTTTTATTTCATTCCAAAATGTAAAAAGCTACTTTTCGGTCCAAGAACAGGGACCTTTTTCAAGCATAGCATCATGCTTGAAAAAGGTTCCTGTTCTTGGACCAAAATGTATTTTTTTTACAGTTTGGAATGAAATAAAACTCTATTTTTATAAAAGACTTGCCATTTGTGCTGACAAAATCTACTTATACTTTTTGGTATTGTTATAATAGGGGGATGTTTTCTACTATAACTCGGGCTCCCATGGATGCTGTTCCTATGGATGCCCCAGTTACAGTACAATAAAAAAATGACACTGAGAATTTCCCCCACGTCTTATATGACATCATGTGGGGCACAAATGTTAAAAAAAATAGTTACAAAAGTAAGTGAAAAAGAGAGACTACAAGATAAAAAAAGAATCAACCCACCATTCATGCCAACCTAAACCATCGCTATATTCGCCCTGTAATATGAAACTATATAAATAATACAGGTTGTAGTCAAAAAGCCTGAACTGTTGCTAGACCTCAATACAGGTGTTAGATTTTAAAATAACTCTAGTGTACTTGAATAGGAGGGTACGATGGTATGATGAGTAGCATGTGAGAAGCAGAAATCCACTTACCACATCTCTCTAAATGCCATAGAACTGCTGGTATGACTTAAGTAAGGATATGTAAGTTATAGTAGTACGACATATATGAAAACATATTTGAAGTGGCCTCTTTCTAATATGATAGTGGCAGATAATCCAGGAAGTTACCCACCATCATTTGCAGGAGATCCAGGTATTGATACACATTGGGCCTCTTTCAAGAATGCTTTCGCTTAGGTTGTACTACCAGAAATTATGTTTCCCTACTTTGGTCATAGCAGTCGTTCCAACACACTTAGAGACAAGGTAAGCGGATTTCTGCTTCTTGCATGCTACTCTTCAACTTTGCGAAAGGGTTATACTCTCACTTGGGGCCACAACACGATATTGACATACATGTTCTGGGCCCCCAGGGACCCTTGTGCCATACCTTCCTACTCAAGCATGCTATTGTTATTGCAATATAGGACACCAATATTGAGATATAGTGCAAGGTCAGTCTTTTGACTATACTGTGTCAATCAAAACATCCAAAACAAAAAGGGCAATCCATTTTAAAAATAAAGAACTTTAAATTGCAAAAACATTTTTTACAGCAATAAGGTTGTGACTAGAGATGAGCGAACGCGTTCGTCCGAGCTTGATATTCGTGCGAATATTAGGGTGTTCGGGATGTTCGTTATTCGTGACGAACACCATGCGGTGTTCTGGTTACTTTCACTTCCTTCCCTGAGACGTTAGCGCGCTTTTCTGGCCAATTGAAAGACAGGGAAGGCATTACAACTTCCCCCTGCAACGTTTAAGCCCTATACCACCCCCCTGCTGTGAGTGGCTGGCGAGATCAGGTGTTCGCCTAATATAAAAGTCGGCCCCTCCCGCGGCTCGCCTCAGATGCGGTGTGAGTTAGATGAGGGACAGTGCTGTTTATACCGGAGCTGCTGTAGGGAAAGAATTGGTAGTTAGTGTAGGCTTCAAGACCCCCCAAAGGTCCTTATTAGGGCCACTGATAGCTGTGTGTTGGCTGCTGTTAGCAGTGGGATTTTTTTTTTTTTCTCAAAATCGCCTCTGCAGACCGTTGCACCTGGCATTAGGGACAGAAGTGCTGCATAGGCAGGGAGAGTGTTAGGAGTGAGTGTAGCCTTCAAGAACCTCAACGGTCCTTTCTAGGGCCATATTTATCCGTGTGCAGTACTGTCCAGGCTGCTGTTGGCTGTGCTGCATTTTTTTTGGGCGTCTCAAAATCGCCTCTGCAGAGCATTGCACCCTCCATTGATACTGCAGGGAAAGAATTGTATAGGCAGGGCCACAACACAGTTATTATTCATAGAATATACGCAGTGCTGCCTGTTGGTGGGAAAAAACTGAAAACAAATCTATTTGTCCAGCCTGTGTCCGTCCTTACGCCTGTGTAGACGTGTGAGCTGCGTGAAAAACATTGCTAAATCATACGCAGCCAGCTACGCTTTACTGCTGGGTTCGCCATTTGCTTTCCTTAATTGGGAAAAAAAAATACCTGCTCTCCAAGAGTTATAATAACTCTGCTACCCTCACGTTCTGTGACACATAAGCAGGGACACAGCGCAGTTATTAAACTTCGCAGGTTCATTGAATATACGCAGTGCTGCCTGTTGGTGGGAAAAAACTGAAAACAAATCTATTTGTCCAGCCTGTGTCCGTCCTTACGCCTGTGTAGACGTGTGAGCTGCGTGAAAAACATTGCTAAATCATACGCACCCAGCTACGCTTTACTGCTGGGTTCGCCATTTGCTTTCCTTAATTGGGAAAAAAAATACCTGCTCTCCAAGAGTTATAATAACTCTGCTACCCTCACGTTCTGTGACACATAAGCAGGGACACAGCGCAGTTATTAAACTTCGCAGGTTCATTGAATATACGCAGTGCTGCCTGTTGGTGGGAAAAAACTGAAAACAAATCTATTTGTCCAGCCTGTGTCCGTCCTTACGCCTGTGTAGACGTGTGAGCTGCGTGAAAAACATTGCTAAATCATACGCACCCAGCTACGCTTTACTGCTGGGTTCGCCATTTGCTTTCCTTAATTGGGAAAAAAAATACCTGCTCTCCAAGAGTTATAATAACTCTGCTACCCTCACGTTCTGTGACACATAAGCAGGGACACAGCACAGTTATTAAACTTAGATAATTCATTCACTAGAGGCAGTGGGGCCTTTCGTTTTCCAAAAAGGGCAAAAATTATATTTGGCCTGCAGTCTTGCGCCAATTTATTTCCTGCCTGGGAAATCTAATCACTGGTAATACAGCATGCTGAGGGGTAGGGGTAAGCCTAGAGGACGTGGACGTGGACGTGGCCGAGGACGCGGAGGGCCAAGTGAGGGTGTGGGCACAGGCCAAGCTCCTGATCCAGGTGTGTCGCAGCTGTCTGCTGCGCGATTAGGAGAGAGGCACGTTTCTGGCGTCCCCACATTCATCGCCCAATTAATGGGTCCACGCGGGAGACGGTTATTAGAAAATGAGCAGTGTGAGCAGGTCCTGTCCTGGATGGCAGAAAGTGCTTCGAGCAACCTATCGTCTACCCGCAGTTCTGCGCCGTCCACTGCTGCCAATCCGAATCCTCTGTCTGCTGCTCCTCCTTCCTCCCAGCCTCCTCAGTCCACTACAATGACACCTGCTCAGGAGCGGGAACACTCCCAGGAACTGTTCTCGGGCCCCTGCTTAGATTGGGCAGCAGCGGTTCCTCTCCCACCAGAGGAGTTTATCGTCACTGATGCCCAACCATTCGAAAGTTCCCGGGGTCCGGGGGAAGAGGCTGGGGACTTCCGCCAACTGTCTCAACAACTTTCTGTGGGTGAGGAGGACGATGACGATCAGACACAGTTGTCTTGCAGTGAGGTAGTAGTAAGGGCAGTAAGTCCCAGGGAGCAGCGCACAGAGGATTCGGAGGAAGAGCAGCAGGACGATGAGGTGACTGACCCCACCTGGTGTGCAACGCTTACTCAGGAGGACAGGTCTTCAGAGGGGGAGTCAAGGGCATCAGCAGGGCAGGTTGCAAGAGGCAGTGCGGTGGCCAGGGGTAGAGGCAGGGCCAGACCGAATAATCCACCAAGTGTTTCCCAAAGCGCCCCCTCGCGCCATGCCACCCTGCGTAGGCCGAGGTGCTCTAAGGTCTGGCAGTTTTTCACAGAGACGCCTGACGACCGACGAACAGTGGTGTGCAACCTTTGTCGCGCAAAGCTCAGCCGGGGAGCCAACACCAACAGCCTCACCACCACCACCATGCGCAGACATATGATGGCCAAGCACCCCGCAAGGTGGGACAAAGGCCGTTCGCCGCCTCCGGTTTGCACCCCTGCCTCTCCCCCTGTGCCCCAACCTGCCACTGAGATGCAACCCCCCTCTCAGGACACAGGCACTACCGCCTCATGGCCTGCACCCACACCCTCATCTCCGCTGTCCTCGGCCCCATCCAGCAGTGTAGTTCAGCGCACCGTTCAGCCGTCGCTTGCGCAAGTGTTCGAGCGCAAGCGCAAGTACGCCGCCACGCACCCGCACGCTCAAACGTTAACCGTCCGCATCGCAAAATTCATCAGCCTTGAGATGCTGCCATATAGGGTTGTGGAAACGGAGTCCTTCAAAAGTATCATGGAGGCGGCGGCCCCGCGCTACTCAGTTCCCAGTCGCCACTACTTTTCCCGATGCGCCGTCCCAGCCCTGCACGACCACGTCTCCCGCAACATTGTGCGCGCCCTCACCAACGCGGTTACTGCCACGGTCCACTTAACTACGGACACGTGGACAAGCACAGGCGGGCAGGGCCACTACATCTCCCTGACGGCACATTGGGTGAATTTAGTGGAGGCTGGGACAGAGTCAGAGCCTGGGACCGCTCACGTCCTACCCACCCCCAGAATTGCGGGCCCCAGCTCGGTGCTGGTATCTGCGGAGGTGTATGCTTCCTCCACTAAAGCACCCTCCTCCTCCTCCTCCTCCTCTGTCTCACAATCTAGATGTGTTAGCAGCAGCATGTCGCCAGCAGTCGGTGTCGCGCGGTGTGGCAGCACAGCGGTGGGCAAGCGTCAGCAGGCCGTGCTGAAACTACTCAGCTTAGGCGATAAGAGGCACACGGCCCACGAACTGCTGCAGGGTCTGACACAGCAGACCGACCGCTGGCTTGCGCCGCTGAGCCTCCAACCGGGCATGGTCGTGTGTGACAACGGCCGTAACCTGGTGGCGGCTCTGCAGCTCGGCAGCCTCACGCACGTGCCATGCCTGGCCCACGTCTTTAATTTGGTGGTTCAGCGGTTTCTGAAAAGCTACCCACGCTTGTCAGACCTGCTCGTAAAGGCGCGCCGGCTCTGCGCACATTTCCGCAAGTCCCACACGGACGCTGCCACCCTGCGCACCCTGCAACATCACTTTAAGCTGCCAGTGCACCGACTGCTGTGCGACGTGCCCACACGGTGGAACTCTACGCTCCACATGTTGGCCAGGCTCTATGAACAACGGAGAGCTATAGTCGAATACCAACTCCAACATGGGCGGCGCAGTGGGAGTCAGCCTCCTCAATTCCTTTCAGAAGAGTGGGCCTGGTTGGCAGACATCTGCCATGTCCTTGGTAATTTTGAGGAGTCTACCCAGGTGGTGAGCGGCGATGCTACAATCATTAGCGTCACCATTCCTCTGCTATGCATCTTGAGAAATTCCCTGCAAACCATAAAGGCAGCTGCTTTGCGCTCGGAAACGGGGGCGGGGGAAGACAGTATGCCGCTGGATAGTCAGGGCACCCTCCTGTCTATTTATCAGCGCGTACAGGAGGAGGAGGAGGAGGAGCATGAGGAGGAGGGGGAAGAGACAGCTTGGGCCGCTGCTGACGGTACACCGGCTGATTGCCTGTCATCCTTTCAGCGTGTATGGCCTGAGGAGGAGGAGGAGGAGGAGGAGGAGGAGGATCCTGAAAGTGATCTTCCTAGTGAAGACAGCCATGTGTTGCGTACAGGTACCCTGGCACACATGGCTGACTTCATGTTAGGATGCCTTTCTCGTGACCCTCGCGTTGCACGCATTCTGGCCACTACGGATTACTGGGTGTACACACTGCTCGATCCACGGTATAAGGAGAACCTGCCCACTCTGATTCCCGAAGAGGAAAGGGGTTCGAGAGTGTTGCTATACCACAGGACCCTTGCGGACAAGCTGATGGTAAAATTCCCAGCCGACAGCGCTAGTGGCAGAAGGCGCAGTTCCGAGGGCCATGTTGCAGGGGATGTGCGTAGATCGAGCAGCATGTACATCCCAGGCAGTGCAACAGTCTTTAAGGGCCTGGCCAGCTTTATGGCTCCCCACCAAGACTGTGTCACCGCTCCCCAGTCACGGCTGAGTCGGCGGGAGCACTGCAAAAGGATGGTGAGGGAGTACGTAGCGGATCGCACGACCATCCTTGGTGACGCCTCTGCCCCCTACAACTACTGGGTGTCGAAGCTGGACACGTGGCCTGAACTAGCCCTGTATGCCCTTGAGGTGCTTGCTTGTCCTGCGGCTAGCGTGTTGTCGGAGAGGGTGTTTAGTGCGGCTGGGGGAATCATCACAGATAAGCGTAGCCGCTTGTCAACCGACAGTGCCGACAGGCTAACACTCATCAAGATGAACAAAGGCTGGATTTCCCCAGACTTCTGTTCTCCACCAGCAGACAGCAGCGATACGTAAGCAATACGTAGGCTGCACCCGCGGATGGAAGCTACGTTCTCTCTCACCATCCAAAACGGGGACATTTCTGCTTCATCAATCTGTGTCTAATATTCCTCCTCCTCCTCCTCCTGCTCCTCCTCCTGAAACCTCACGTAATCACGCTGAACGGGCAATTTTTCTTAGGGCCACAAGGCTCACTCAAATAATTTTTCTGAACAATTTTTATAAGTTTCAATGCGCTTAAAAGCATTGGAACTTTAACTTGAACCAATTTTTCGTTACACTGGGCTGCCTCCAGGCCTAGTTACCACTTAAGCCACATTAACCAAAGCGATTAATGGGTTTCACCTGCCCTCTTGGCTGGCCATGGCCAATTTTTGGGATGTACATTAGTACTGTTGATACAGCAATTTTTGTGGGCCCTCGCCTACAGTGTAATCAAATTAATTTTTAGCCCACCTGCATTACAGCTGACGTTACCTCAGCTGTGTTGGGCAATGCAATGGGATATTTTTATGTACCGCCGGTGGGTTCCAGGGAGCCACCCATGCTGTAGGTGCACACTGAGTTTTTAATACTTCTGTACACTTCTAAAGAACCCGTCTGACTGGGGCATGCAGTGTGGGCCGAAGCCCACCTGTATTACGCACGACATTACTACCTCAGCTGTGTTGGGCAATGCAATGGGATATTTCTATGTACCGGCCGTGGCTTCCTGGCACCCACCCAGGCAGTGGGTCCACAGGGAGTTAAACCTACATGTGTCCACTTGTAAAGAACCCCAGTCTGACTGGGGCATGCAGTGTGGGCCGAAGCCCACCTGCATTACGCACGACATTACTACCTCAGCTGTGTTGGGCAATGCAATGGGATATTTTTGTGTACCGCCGGTGGGTTCCAGGGAGCCACCCATGCTGTAGGTGCACACTGAGTTTTTAATACTTCTGTACACTTCTAAAGAACCCGTCTGACTGGGGCATGCAGTGTGGGCCGAAGCCCACCTGTATTACGCACGACATTACTACCTCAGCTGTGTTGGGCAATGCAATGGGATATTTCTATGTACCGCCGGTGGCTTCCTGGCACCCACCCAGGCAGTGGGTCCACAGGGAGTTAAACCTACATGTGTCCACTTGTAAAGAACCCCAGTCTGACTGGGGCATGCAGTGTGGGCCGAAGCCCACCTGCATTACGCACGACATTACTACCTCAGCTGTGTTGGGCAATGCAATGGGATATTTTTGTGTACCGCCGGTGGGTTCCAGGGAGCCACCCATGCTGTAGGTGCACACTGAGTTTTTAATACTTCTGTACACTTCTAAAGAACCCGTCTGACTGGGGCATGCAGTGTGGGCCGAAGCCCACCTGTATTACGCACGACATTACTACCTCAGCTGTGTTGGGCAATGCAATGGGATATTTCTATGTACCGCCGGTGGCTTCCTGGCACCCACCCAGGCAGTGGGTCCACAGGGAGTTAAACCTACATGTGTCCACTTGTAAAGAACCCCAGTCTGACTGGGGCATGCAGTGTGGGCCGAAACCCACCTGCATTAACCCTTTCCAGTCCACTGTGTGACCTGTGAAAACATTAGGGTTTAAGGCTGTACAGCTCCGTTGTTGGTAGACGTCCGTCGGGGTTCTCTTACTGTATATTGCCAGCCTCTCTGCTGTCGGAGCCTATCCTACGTGTCAGCTCATGCAGTACTGGCTTTAGCCAGCATATAGCGCCGTTGTATAACAGCAGAAAAAGAGTAAGCCCCCTAGGAAAACCATATACAAATTGGATTGGAAAGGGTTAAGCACAACATTACTACCTCAGCTGTGTTGGGCAATGCAATGGGATATTTCTATGTACCGCCGGTGGCTTCCTGGCACCCACCCATGCTGTAGGTGCACACGGAGTTTTTACTACATCTGTACACTTATAAAGAACCCCAGTCAGACTGGGGCATGCAGTGTGGGCCGAAGCCCACCTGCATTAAGCACGACATTACTACCTCAGCTGTGTTGGGCAATGCAATGGGATATTTCTGTGTACCGCCGGTGGGTTCCAGGGAGCCACCCATGCTGTGGGTCGACAGGGACTTCACAATAGGGAGTTGTACCTGCCTGTGTCTATGAATTAAAAAGCCCGGTCTGACTGGGGCATGCAGACACCTTGACAGAATGAATAGTGTGTGGCACATAGGTTCCCCATTGCTATGCCCACGTGTGCAGCTCCTGATGGCGGTGGCACAGGATTCTATTTCTCATTGCTTCTGTACAGCATTGTGGGCTATCGCTCCGCCACTTTTAAAGAGGGTCGCTGCCTAGCCGTGCCAACCTCTGCAGTGTGTGCCTGCGGTCCCTCGTCATGGCAGACGCAATTCTAAATAGACATGAGCGTGGTGTGGCATGAGGGCAGCTGAAGGCTGCGCAGGGACACTTTGGTGTGCGCTGTGGGGGGGAGGGGGGGCGGTTGGGCAGCATGTAACCCAGGAGAAGTGTCAGTGGAGTGTCATGCAGGCAGTGATTGTGCTTTGTTGGAGGTAGTGTGGTGCTTAGCAAAGGTATGCCATGCTAATGAGGGCTTTTCAGAAGTAAAAGTTGTTGGGAGGGGGGGGGCCCACTCTTGCCGGTATTGTGGCTTAATAGTGGGACCTGTGAACTTGAGATGCAGCCCAACATGTAGCCCCTCGCCTGCCCTATCCGTCACTGTGTCATTCCCATCACTTTCCTGAATTGCCCAGATTTTCACACATGAAAACCTTAGCGAGCATCGGCGAAATACAAAAATGTTCTGGTCGCCCATTGACTTCAATGGGGTTCGTTGTTCGAAACGAACCCTCGAGCATCACGGGAAGTTCGTTACGAATAACGAACACCCGAACATTTTGGTGTTCGCTCATCTCTAGTTGTGACCACATGTGGCTGATTTGCTTCAAATTTTTGTGCAGATCTGCAGCAGAACATGTCAGCAAAATCCTAGAAATCCTGAACTTTATATGGGGGAAATAAGAATCACTGAAAATAATGGCAAAGGAGTAAGAACTACTATTTTTTTTAATGAATTTAAATATAATTGGCTAATTTTGAGCGCAACCACATCCTTAAAAATAAGAGGGTGTTCCTATTTGAGTTTTTCTTTACATTTTTACACCTTAAAAAAAAGTTTGGTTTCAAATAGAGTAGTACAGATCATGGATCACATTGAGGGTGGAAATAATTCTGAAATTATGCATCTGACATTTTTAACATGACTAAAACATGTTATTTAAACAGATGTGAAGACTTTTTATATCCAGTGTATATCACAAAAAAACACCGAAAATAATTTTGGCAGCCCAATAAAAATATAGGGCCATAAAACGAACACATGTATAAAATTGCTAAAAAGTGTTTGATCCTTTTGAACCAAAATACTCCGGTCCTTAAAGGGGTTTTGTCATTAAAAAAAATATATATCTAAACTTACCTATTCCTTCTCTGTCTCCTTATCACATCTTCTCCTGGTTGAGCTTCTCCAGTGCCCCAGGTCAGCTCACTGCAGGCTGGGACCAGCTTGTTATGAGGGCTGGTTATCACAAACTCCTTCCTGCTGGGTCAGTGAAGGTCAGGTCCCTGTGCTGTAGCTTCACTGCCTAGGAAGGAATTGTAATCTATTTCATAGACAGCTCGCATGAGCAATCTCTGAAGAAGATAGGCAGTCCTCCTGCTGGCCTGTGAGCTGTGAGGTAGCATACATTGGCAGACTGCCAACCTAATGTAGGTAACCTCACAGGAAGGGGAAGAATGAAGCAGCTGAAGATAATGTGACACCCTGGACTGCAGGAAACAGGAGATGATAGGTGAGGTGAAGATCTGGTAAGTAGACTGTTGAGGAATAGATAAGTTAGAATTATAACCTACATGCCCTACCTCTTTTGTGTCCTTCCATGTAATTGCTTGGACATCGATTTGAAGCTGATGTCCTTCTGCAGCCAATGGTGTGAAGTTCCCAGCATGAGCATTATATATGGATAACTTATCTTTATATATCCAGTTTATTATCTTGTATGTGTGAGCAGTTTCTCTATTCTCATTAAAGTACGGTACAGATGTCGTGGAGTCATGTGAAGTCTTCATCAGTTTAAGGTGGCGATGTAGCTGATTGATAAAAAAGATATTATTTATTTGTATGACTTCTACCTATATGAGGGGGTGCTGATAAGTCTTTGGCTTTGTGTTTTTTTTTTTTGTATCTATGGTAATGAATGTTACATCATAATAAACTTATAATAATAAACTTTATTTGTATAGCGCCAACATATTCCGCAGCGCTTACATAGAGAGGGGAATACAGAAAGACAAAATACAAAAATTACAGAACCACGGTTACATATAGTAATCAGTTGATTGATACAATAGGGGTGAGGGTCCTGCTCCAACGAGCTTACATACTACGAATAGTGGGGTGATACAGAAGGTAAAGGGGCTGGAGATATGCACGGTATGACGAGGTGGAGAGTGAGGGATTCTATACACCTAGACAATGGTCAAATATTTAGCCGTGTGACGGCAGAAACGGTATGACTGCAGGAGCGGTTTATGATGGCTAGCAGGGATTGCAGTCACTAGAACAGAGAGCATGTTATCAGGCGGAGTACAGAGGGGTTTGTTTAGGGAATGCGGTATGCCTCCCTGAAGAGGTGCGTTTTTAGAGCACGCCTGAAGTTCTGCGAGTCCTGGATTGCTCGGGTAGCCTTTGGTAGTGCATTCCAGAGGACCGGTGCTGCTCTGGAGAAGTCTTGGAGGCAGGAATGAGAAGTTCGAATTAAAGAATTAAAGGGGCACTCAGTCTGGTTTCATTAGCAGAGCGGAGAGCCCAGACTGGGTGATGGATTGAGATGAGGGAAGCAATATAGGGGGGCGCTGCACTGTGGAGGGCTTTGTGGATGAAGGTAACGAGTTTAAATTGAATTCTGAATTTAACTGGCAGCCAGTGCAGTGACTGGCACAGGGCAGAGGCGTCCGAGTAGCGGCTGGAGAGGAAGATGAGCCTGGCTGCCGCTTTCAGGCTGGATTGGAGAGGGTAGAGTCTGGTGCAGGGGAGGCCGATCAGCAACGAGTTGCAATAATCGAGCCGAGAGTGGATGAGGGCAACAGTAAGCGTTTTTAGTGTGTCTACAGTGAGAAAAGAGCGGATTCTTGCGATGTTCTTGAGGTGCAGCTGACATGTTTAGGCCAGAGATTGGATGTGGGGGGTAAAAGAGAGATCAGAGTCAAATATGACCCCAAGGCAGCGGGCGTGTTGTATAGGAGTTATGGTGGCGTCACACACTGAGATGGAGATGTCAGGATGAGGTCGGTTAGTGGAGGGTGGAAATACCAGTAAGCCAGTTTTAGAGAGGTTTAGTTTTAGGTAGAGAGAGGACATAGTGTTAGAGACAGCGGACAGACAGTCGGTGATGTTTTGGAGGAAAGGTGCAGAGATGTCACGGGCAGAGGTGTATAGCTGGGTGTCGTCAGCATACAGGTGGTATTGGAGGCCAAATCTCCTGATGGTTTGTCCAATAGGGGCTGTGTAGATAGAGAAAAGAAGGGGGCCGAGGACTGAGCCCTGGGGGACCCCAACAGCAAGAGGAAGAGGGGAGGTAGAGCCAGCAAAGGAGACACTGAAAGAGCAGTCAGATAGGTAGGAGGAGAACCAGGACAGAGCAATGTCCTTTAGGCCAATGGAGCGAAGCATACTGAGGAGGAGTTTGCGGTCAACAGTGTCAAACGCTGCGGAAAGGTCGAGGAGGATCAGTAGGGAGTAATCGCCCCTCGATTTGGCTGTCAGTAGGTCATTGGATACCCTAGTAAGGGCAGTTTCTGTCGAGTGTTGAGGTCGGAAACCAGGAGAGAGTGCTCTGATAGATGGCTTACAAGGCGGGAGTAAACCAGGCGTTCTAGTAGTTTGGAGATGAAGGGGAGGTTTGAGATGCGTCGGTAGTTGGCAGCATCAGTCGCGTCCAGAGTCGGCTTCTTTAGCAGTGGGGATATGATGGCGTGTTTGAAAGAAGAGGGAAAGATGCCAGAAGTCAGGGAGAGGTTGAATATAGTGGTGAGATGAGGAATAACCATCGGCGAGAGGGATCGGAGGAGGTGGGAGAGGAGAGGGTCGCTAGCGCAGGTGGTGGGGTGAGCAGAGAAGAGCAATTTGGAGACTTCTTTCTCTGTCGCTGGTCTGAGTACAGACAGTGAGCAGGAGCTAGATACAGTGCTGACAAGACTAGGGTCAGGGCTAGTCTGGGATTACTTACTTTTTGAAGTAAGCAGCCAACTCTACAGCACTGAGATCTGTCACCGGGGGCTGCGGTTTAGGGCTGAGAAGGGAGTGAAAAGTATCAAAGAGACGTTTAGGGTTGTGTGATAGTGAGGAGACTAGAGAGGTGAAGTAGACTTGTTTGGCATGATGGAGGGCGAGGTTGTAGGTTCTGAGCATGAATGGTAGTGGAGGAAGTCTGCGGACGTTTGCGATTTCCTCCACAGCCGTTCAGCACTTCTAGAGCACAGCCGGATGAAGCGCGTTTAAGGCGTGAGCCAGAGTTGCCGCGTTCTACATTGAATGGCTCGAGTCCTAGGGGGCGCCGCTTCATCCAGGGCATGTTTGAGAGCAGTGTTGTAGTGAGCGGCAGCCAGGTTGGGGCAGGCGAGGAGAGAGATAGGGGACAGAGAGGACTGTAGGGATTCGGCAAAGTCCTGGGTGTGAATCGCCTTAAGGTTCCTGCAGGTACGGTAGGTAGGTGGGTCTGGAGAGATGCTAGGGAGCGTGACAGAGAAAGAGAGGAGGTTATGATCTGAGAGTGGGAGAGGGGAGTTAGTGAAGTTGGAAACAGAGCAGAGACGGAAGAAGCACATGAAAGCCTTATGTGTCTAATATATGGTTTCAAAATGTTGTGTTTGTAGCTTAGGGCAACAATGATCTAGGCACGCAGGAAAACAAAATGGTAGAGTCTAAGGGGATATTCACAACAAATGAGTGATAAAATTCTTGTTTATGCAAGGAAAGTCTGCAAAGGATATTCATGGTGATATGTCACAGAAATTAGGGGATCAATGCCCTTCATATTCTACAGTTAAGAACTAGGTTGCCAAATTTAAAACGGGCCACTTCAGCACCAATGAGGAGAAACGTCCTGGACGACCGAGAGGTTGTTGTTCCGGAGATCGTCGATGCTGTGCATAACCTCATACTGGAGGATCGACGAATTTCAGCTAAAGGAATAGCAGACATCATGTGGATTTCTTGTGAACATGTTTGTGTCATTATCCATGAACATTTGAACATGAAGAAGCTATCTGCAAAGTGGGTCCCCAAATGTTTGACAACAGATCAGAAAAGCATGCGAGTGAAAACTTCCTAGTCCATTTGTCAGCATTTCCAGGCTGATAAGAACTTCCTGGATCGACTGGTCACTATGCATGAGACCTGGATTTATTTGTATGACCCTGAAACCAAGAAGCAGTCAAAAGAGTGGAGACACAGTGGCTCTTCTCACCCAAAGAAGTTCAGGGTACAAAAATCAGCCACTAAGGTGATGGCTTCTGTGTTCTAGGATAAGGAGGGTGTGCTGCTAGTGGACTACCGTCAAAATGGTTCCACCATCAATGCAAGGTATAACATTGAACTTTTGGACCAATTCAAGGAAGCTCTGAAGGCCAAAAGGTGCGGCAAGCTGTCCAAAGAAATCTTGTTCCTTCAATACAACACCTCCGCTCACACTGCACAAGCGACCACGGCAAAACTGGTGGAGCTAGGCTTCCAGCTGGTTGACCACCCACCTTATTCACCAGATCTAGCTCCCTCCGACTGTAAAGTTTCATCTTCCTATCTCATTTCTTTCTGGGTATATACAGAATATAGACATTAGGTGACCAGCAGGGTTGTTGATATCAAATGATGATCCAGGGCTTACTCTGGCTACTATTATGGAGTCAGGAAGGAATATTTTTCCTCCAAATGGGCTAAATTGGCTAATTGTTTTTTTTTGGCCTTCCTCTGGACCAACAAGCGAGGGGTTGAAACAGGCGGAAATAAATGGACATTGTCTTAATTTAGCCTAACATACCATGTTACTTACCTGAAGAGCGGCATACAAATGTGGGGGATTAAACAGGTACATTTTCTTGGTGGTGATTTAAGTAGATCATAAGTCATGACCTGCTCACACAATTTGCTCCCTACCCTCTGTCCCAGCACTACAGAGTGTCTGGAATGGTAAGGGATCAAATGTGTTTGTAAAGATTTTTTTTAAATCCAAACACCTACCTTTTACTCTAGAAATTGGACAATCCTTTTAATGCTAATAATTTTATACTGCCTCTTACAATAAATTAAGGTCACTAGAGATAAGCGAGCACACTCGTCCGAGCTTGATGCTCGTTCAAGTATTAGGCTACTCGAGATGCTCGTTACTCAGGATGAACACCACGCGGTTCTCGAGTCAATTGCATTTCCCTTCACCGCATGTTTAGTGCCATTTTCTAGCCAATAAACATGGAGGGAAGGCATTACCACTTCCTGCTGTGACATGCCAGCCCTCTGCCCGTCAACAGCAGTGAGTGGCTGGGCCGATCAGGTGACCGCTGAGTACTTAAAATGGTCCCGCCCGCAGCTGGCCTCAGACGCATGCTGACAGAGGTTAGGGAAAGTGCTGCTGCTGATATAGGGACAGTGTTAGAGTAGGATCCTGTCGTCAAGAACCCCAACGATCCTTCTTAGGGATACTCCTCATAGCGTGCATTACTGTTGTGGCCTGCAGGAAGCAGTAGTGCACCAATTTTTTTTTTTTAGCATCTAGGGCTGTGCAGGCCATTTCAGCTATACTGTTCTGTGTGTGCAGTGCATAAGGCAGAGTGTAAGGACACAGCTACTTATATAGGGAAAGTTTTACAGCCCTTCTGGTCCTCTGTACAGGAACCCCAACGGTCCTTCTTAGGGCTACATCTCACCGTGTTCATTATAGTTGTGGCTGGCTGGGAGCAGTAGTGCACCAACTTTTGTATTATGCATCTAGGCCTGTTCCCAGCCTTTCAGTTATAGTGTTCTCAGCCTGCAGTGCCTTACAACGAGCTCTCACCGTGAAACTGCACTATAAAATTTTCTAGGCTACTGCAAAGTATTTCAGTTATATCGTTCTGTATGTGCAGTGCATAAGGCAGAGTGTAGGGACACAGCCTCTTATATAGAGAAAGTTTTACAGTCCTCCTGATCCTCTGTACAAGAACCCAAACTGTCATTTTTATTGCTACATTTCACCGTGTGCATTATAGTTGTGGCTGGCTGGGAGCAGTAGTGCACCAAACTGTTTCAGCTCTGCTATTGTCCAGAGTGTCTCACAATACCCTTTTCTTGGGGGGGTTGAGAGAGCTGCAGTTACCAGCACTATCCACTGGCTTTCAAATCTTCTCCCACTCAATACAGCCTCTCTTATCTACTAGTCTCTGCGAGCGGTAAATTACCCCTAGGTATCAGCACAAGACAGCGGGTTAATTTCTTCAAGTCACAGCATAGAGCCTCCGCTACCTACAAGTTTCTGTGTGCGGTGAATTAGCCACAGTTGTCAGCGCTGTACAGTGGGGTAATTTATTTGGGTCCTGCTCTATTCTTAATCCGCCATGATTAGGAGTAGGGGTAAGGGTCGAGGACGCGGATGCAGACATGGGCGTCCAAGTGAGGGTGTGGGCACAGGCGAGTTCTTGGGCATGGTGAATCACAGCCGGCTGCTGAGGGATTAGGAGAGTGGCAAGTTTCTGGCCTCCCCAGCTTTATATTACAATTTGCGGGTCCGAGTGGTAGACCTTTATTACAGACAGAGCAGTGTGAGCAGGTCCTGTCGTGGATGCCAGAAAACACGTCCAGCAATGTATTGACCACCCAGTCTTCTATGCAGTCCACTACTCCTGGCCTAGGGACTGCAACTCTGAATCCTCTGGCTGCTCCTCCTTCCGCCCAGCCTCCTCATTCCATGAAAATGACATATTCTGATGAGCAGGCAGACTCCCGGGAACTGTTCTCGGGTTCCTACCCTGAGTGGGAAAAACGGTTCCTCAAGCAGCTGAGGAGTTTCTCATGACCGATGCCCAACCTTTGGAAAGTTCCCGGAGTGCGGGTGATGAGGCTATGGGACTTCCGGCAACTGTCTCAAGAGCTTTTTGTGGATAAGGATGATGAGACACAGTTGTCTGTCAGTGAGGTGGTAGTAGTAAGGGCAGTAAGTCCGAGGGAGGGGCGTACAGAGGATTCGGAGGAAGAGCTGCTAGACGATGAGGTGACTGACCTCACCTGGTTTGCTAAGCCTTCGGAGAAAAGGGCTTCAGAGTGGGAGGCAAGTGCAGCAGCAGAACAGGTTGAAAGAGGCAGTGGAGTGGCGAGGGGTAGAGGCAGGGCCAGAACGAAGAATCCCCCAACTGTTTCCCAAAGCACCCCCTCGCAGCAAGCCTCCATGCAGAGGGCTAGGTGTTCAAAGGTGTGGGTGTTTTTAGTGAGAGCGCGGACGACTGACGAACAGTGGTGTGCAACCTGTGTCGCACCAAGATCAGCCGGGGAAACACCACTACCAGCCTGACCACCACCAGCATGCACAGGCATATTATGGCCAAGCACCCCACAAGGTGGGACGAAAGACATTCACCACCTCCGGGTCACACCACTCCCTCTTCCCCTGTGCCCCAACCTGCCACACAGATACAATCCCCCTCTCAGGACGCAGGCATGAGCGCCTTCGGCCTACACCCACACCCTAACCTACACGGTCCTCCACTCCATCCAGCAATGACTCTCAGTGCAGCATTCAGCTGTCGCTGGCACAAGCGTTGGAGCGAAAGCAGAAATATGCCACCACCTACCCGCATGCACAAGCTTTAATTGTGCACATTGCCAAATTAGTCAGTCCGGAGATGCTGCCGTACAGGCTTGTGGAAACAGAGGCTTTCAAAAACATGATTGCGGCGGCGGTCCCGCGCTACTCGGTCCCCAGTCGCCACTATTTTTCCCGGTGTGCCGTCACCGCTTTACACCAGCACGTCTCCTGCAACATAAACCGTCCCCTCACCAATGCAGTTACTGGGAAGGTCCACTTAACCATGGATGCAGGGCCACTATATCTCCCTGATGGCACTTTGGGTGAATTTGGTTGGGCCTGGGACCAAATCAGAGGCTGGGACCGCTCACGTCCCACCCACACCCAGAATAGCGGGTCCTACCTCGGTGCTGGTTTCTGTGGCGTTTTTGCCACCTCCTCCAAACCCTCCCCCTGCTCCTCCTCCGCCATCTCTACCTCTAATTAAGAAATGTGAGCACATCGCCAGCAGTCGGTAGCGCGCGGTGTGGCAGAACAGCGGTGGGCAAGCATCAGCAAGCCGTGCTGAAACTAATCAGCTTAGGTGACAAGAGGCACACGGCCTCCGAGCTGCTGCAGGGTCTGACAAAGCAGACCAACCTCTGGCTTTCGCCGCTGAGCCTCCAATCAGGCAGGGTCATGTGTGACAACGGCCGTAACCTGGTGGTGGTTCTGCAGCTTAGCAGCCTCACACACGTGCCATGCCTGGCCCACATCTTCAATCTGGTGGTACAGCGGTTTGTAAAAAACTACCTCCACTTGTGTGACCTGCTCGGCACGGTGCGTCACGTCTGCGCACATTTCCGCAAGTCCACCACAGATACTGCCACCCAGAGGACCCTGCAACGTCGGTTTCAGCTGCCAGAGCAGCGACTGCTGTACGACGTGCCCACACGTTGGAATTCTACTCTGCACATGTTGGCTAGGCTATGCGAGCAGCGTAGAGCAATAATGGAATACCAGCTGCAACATGGGCGGCGGAGTGGTAGTCAGCCTCCGCAATTCTTTACTGAGGAGTGGGCATGGATGGCAGACATCTGCCTGGTCCCCGGAAACTTGGAGAGCGATGCAGCCATCAATAGCTTTACCATTACACTGCTTTGCCTGCTGAGAAATTCGCTGCTAAGTATAAAAGCCGACACTTTGTGGTTGGAACAGGAGACGGGGGATGACAGTATGTCACTTGATAGCCAGACCACCCTCATGTCTATCTCAGCGTGCGGAGGAGGAGGGGGAGGGGGAGGGGGAGGGGCAAGAGATAGCTGGCCACTCTGCAGAGGGTACCCATGCTGCTTGCCTCTCATCTGTTCATGGGCTGTATGGGCTGAAGAGGAGGAGACGTATCCTGAAAGTCATCCTCCTAGTCAGGACAGCGATGTGTTGCGCACTGGTACCCTGGCACACATGGCTGACTTCATACTAGGCTGCCTTTCCCATGACCCTTGCGTCAGACGCATTCTGGCCAACACGGATTACTGGGTGTACACCCTTCTAGACCCACGGTATAAGGAGAACCTTTCCACTCTCATTCCCGAAGAGGAAAGGGGTATGGTCGAAAAAGTGATGCTAAAGTTCCCATCTCGCAGCGCTACTGGCAGGAGACGCAGTTTTGAGGGCCAACTAGCAGGGGAGGCACAGCGATCAGACAGCATGTCCAGTGCTCTTCAACTCTCTTCAAGGCTTTTGCCAGCTTTATGGCTCCCCAGCAAGACTGTGTCACCACTCCCCAGTCAAGGCTGAGTCCGAGGGAGAAAAATGCATCCTCTATCAGCGCAAAAATAGGGGTAATTAGTTTTGTCAATCACTCTCGGATATTATTACTCCTCCTCTAAAATAGCAAGTCATCACAATAAACTGCCAATATTTCCGCGGCCCAAAAGACTCTGTTTAAAAGTTTTTTACAATTTTTAAAAAGTTTAAAAAGTATTTATACTTTAACAGAAAGCATTTTTTCTCACAGGGCTGCCTCCAGGCTCTGTTACAAATTAAGCAATAGCAAGCTGTACCTTTTAAAAAATTTTTTATGGGTTCCACGTGCCCTCGCGGTTGAGCAATTTTTCAGGGGTGCACTTGTACTCTTGGTACAATAATCTTTCAAGCCCTTGGCTATACTGTTATATATCTAATTTTTCCCACCTTCGCCTACACTCTTGGTAACCCAATTTTTTCAGGTGTTCGCCTATACTCTTGGTACACCAATGTTTCAGGGGTTCGCCTACCCTCTTGCTGCAGAAATGTTACAGGGGTCTGCCTATACTTTTGATACAGACATGTTACAGGGTCTGCCTATACTCTTGCTACCGAAAGGTTTTAGGGGGGTCCGCCTATACTCTTGCTACAGACATGTTACAGGGGTCCGCCTATACTCTTGCTACATAAATGTTACAGGGGTCGGTCTATACTCTTGCTACAAAAATGTTACAGAGGTTCGCCTATACTCTTGCCACATAATTTTTACTGGGGTCCGCCTATACTCTTGCTGCATAAATGTTACTGGGGTCCACCTATACTCTTCTAAATGAGTGACCTTTAGAGATGAGCATTCACCAAAATGCTTGGGTGCGCATTGCTCGAATCGAACTTTTCGTAATGCTCAAGAGCTCCTTTCGAATAACGAGCCCTATTGAAGTCAATGGGCAACTCGAGCATTTTTGCGTGGGACCGATGCTCCGCATAGGTGATGACTTGTCATACACCAGAAAGCATAAAAAAGTCATGGAAACACCATGGAAACGGATAGGGAAGGGAAGGGGCAGCATGCATGGCTGCATCTGAGGCTCCCAGGTCCCACTATTAAGCCAAAATGGAAGCAAGAGTCTGGAGTCACCCATATAACAAATTACTTGGGACAGATCTTCATTAGCAAGGCACACGAGCTGGCACATCTTAGCTAAGCACCACACTACCTGCAACCAAGGACAATCACTGCCTGCGAGTGACACCACTGCCTTTTTTCCTGGGTTACATGCTGGCATTGCTGTCCAACCCCCCCCCCCCCCCCTCCCTGCATGACCCTGCGTCCACAGCGCACACAAAATTTTCCCTGCACAGCGTTCAGCTGGCCTCATGCCACACGCTCGCTTCATAGCCAAACCATCCTCATGTCTATTTATAACTGCGTACTTGATGAGGAGGAGCCAGAGGCACACACTGCAGAGGGTTGGCAGGGCTAGGCAGCGACCCTCTTTGAAAGTGTGGCAGACAGGTAAAACACTGCGATGGGAAGTCTTTGTGACCGATGCTCTGCATAGGGAAGGTTGTGTGGAACACCTGAAAACCTCAGAAAGTCATTAGAACACCACAGAAACAGATAGAGAACGGCAGGTGCAGCATGCATGGATGCATCTGAATCTCCCAGGTAGCACTGTTAGGCCAAATTGTGGGCAAGAGGCTGGTGATCGTCCCAGTAACAATTTACTTGGAACAGACCATAAAGAGCAAGGCACATGCCCTGGCACATCTTAGCTAAGCACCACACTACCTGCAACCAAGGACAATCACTGCCTGCGAGTGACACCACTGCCTTTTTTCCTGGGTTACATGCTGGCATTGCTGTCCAACCCCCCCCCCCCCCTCCCTGCATGACCCTGCGTCCACAGCGCACACAAAATTTTCCCTGCACAGCGTTCAGCTGGCCTCATGCCACACGCTCGCTTCATAGCCAAACCATCCTCATGTCTATTTATAACTGCGTACTTGATGAGGAGGAGCCAGAGGCACACACTGCAGAGGGTTGGCAGGGCTAGGCAGCGACCCTCTTTGAAAGTGTGGCAGACAGGTAAAACACTGCGATGGGAAGTCTTTGTGACCGATGCTCTGCATAGGGAAGGTTGTGTGGAACACCTGAAAACCTCAGAAAGTCATTAGAACACCACAGAAACAGATAGGGAACGGCAGGTGCAGCATGCATGGATGCATCTGAATCTCCCAGGTAGCACTGTTAGGCCAAATTGTGGGCAAGAGGCTGGTGATCGTCCCAGTAACAATTTACTTGGAACAGACCATAAAGAGCAAGGCACATGCCCTGGCACATCTTAGCTAAGCACCACACTAGGTGCAACCAAAGCCAATCACTGCCTGTGGCTGACACCGCTGCCTCTTCTCCTGTGTTACATGCTGGCATTGCTGTCCGATACCCCCCCATATGAGCTTGCATCCAAAGTGCACACAAAATTTTCCCTGCACAGCCTTCAGCTGCCCTCATGCCACACGCTCGTTTGATAGCCACATCACACTCATGTCTATTTAAAAGTGTGTCTGCGATTAGAAGGAGCCAGAGACACACATATTAGAGGGTTGGCAGGGCTTGGCAGCGACCCTCTTTGAAAGTGTGGGCTACATCTCCACAATGCAGCAGTGCATACTAACACCAAAATTGGTTTGAAGCAGGAGGTGTAGCAAAAGTAGCCACCACAGGTATAAAGTGAAAGTCTCATTAAGGGCGAGCACCCACTGGCGTTTGCGTTTTCCGCGGGAAAAAACACAGCGTTTTCGCCGTGTCTCCCGCGATTTTTCCGCGCGTTTTTCGCGGCGTTTTCGCGGCTTTTCCATTAATTTCCATTGACTTTCATGGGTGCATTAGGAGAAAAATAAGGACACATATGTAACTGACAGTTCCTATGTTAAAAACGCAAACGCAACGCAAAAAAAACGCCAGTGGACAGGAACACATGTTATCTCTATGCCTGTGCAGGAAAAACGCAAAACGCAAAACGCAGGTAAAAAAACGCCAGTGGGTGCTCGCCCTAAATCAGTTATGCCTCCTGTCAATGCTTTAATCCAGTATCTCGGATAACTGCGGTAACATGAAACATAAGAAATAATACATGCCGACCAGCACTGTTCCCCCGACCCCCAAGGAAGTGGAGGAGGTGGCATAATAAGCCCGAGAAACCGTGACCGAGGTAGAACCCAAAATACTCTGTGTGGGAGGCACGTGAGCAGACCCGGGGTCAGACTCGGTTCCAGACTTCACCTGGTTGACCCAATGTGCCATCAGTTGCAGTTGATTTCACCACTCCAAAGACGGGATGAAGCACAAAGAAGTTCCACAGGCCAAACCTGGCGCATTTACCAAACCCCCCCTCCCAGGACCTCGGCCTTTCCCCACACCCTCAGCAATCGCGGACATAAAGCGGAGTCAGACGCAAGTACTGCTGTGAACTTCTCATTAAATCAGTTACACTTCTTTTGATTGGTCCAAACCAGTGTCTCAGATAACTGTGGTAACACGAGAGCAAATACATGTCGGCCAGCGCTGATCCCCAAGCAGGAGGAGAAGTTGGCATAAAAAGCCCGGAAAACTGTCACCGAGGTATGACCCGCAATCCTCTGTGTGGAAAGCATGTGAGCGGGCCCAGAGTCAGGCTCGATCCCAGACTCCACCTTGTGTGACCCAAGGTGCCGTGAGTTACATAGCTATGGGAAACCCATGTGTACCCACACAATTCATTCTGGGTATGTGTCAGATAGCTTAACAAAGCAATGGGAAAGCTGTCTGCACCCACAGTATAGGAGGACCCCTGAAACATTTCTGTAGCAAGAGTATAGGTGAACTTCTCAAGCCTTTCTGTATCAAGGGTATAGTCGGAGACCAGAAACATTTCTGTAGCAATAGTATAGGCGGACCCCTGAAACATTTTAGTAGCAAGAGTAAAGGCGAAGCCCTTAAACCTTTCTGCAGCAAGTGTATATGCGGACCCCAGAAACCTTTCAGTAGCTAGAGTATAGGCGAACCCCCTCAAACCTTTTCTGTAGCAAGTGTATAGGCGGACCCCTGAAACATTTCTGTAGCAAGAGTTTAGGCAAACCACTGAAGCATTTCTGTCACCAAAGGAAACCACTAAATCTAAAACATAACTCATTATAAAATGATTTTAAAAATATGCGTGCATAGATATATATAAATATTTCAAATGGCTGATAACTATCACTCACACTAATTGTTTATTAGCTATGTCCAATATTTGAGACAATTTAGGCTGACCTTTACTCCTGTATGTATGGGTCTTAGTCAGTGTTAGAAGCTATATTTGGCATTGCTCAAATTGTTGGCAGTACAAACATTACTGGGAATTAATCCCTTTATTTTCACAGTTTGTCAACAATTCAACAATATCCACTTGTATTCATATTACTTATTGATATGTGGATAAAAATAGAAGGATCAAACATGATGATTTAATATACAATCCTCTGACCTGAGTAGCACATAATATATGTGGACTTAACCACAATAATCATATATGCGCAAGGCCAGCTCTAATAATCCTGAGCATATGCGGAATAAGCTCCTACTTTCCCTATTTATCTCAACCAGGACTGATAATGCAAAATTTTAATCCAGCTCTAATTCAGCCAGATACCCTTATATATTGCTCTTATATTTTATGCTTTCACTGTCTCATCTAGCTAGCTAACAGGCAGTTTAATTACTCTGCTGCTGGTAGCTGCAACTAGATGTCACTGTCTAATCAAGCCGGCTAACCTGCAGTTTTGTTACTCTACTACTGATAGCAGTGGCTAGATACTCAGGGGGCTAAAGAAAAACTTATATACATTCCCCTCCCTTCCCATCGACGCATTTCTGTAGCTATGATGGTAATGCTACGTCATCAGGATGGATAGATATATATTTTATACGGACAGATTTAACCAGCCACACAGGCTGTGATCATTAGAGCATAGATGGTAAGTAATCATCCTTACAGGGATTATATGCCCTAGTCCACGCCTACCTCCACTGGAGGCTCATCTCCGATACTCCAATCAGTTTCCGATAGCATCTACGCTCCCATGCCGTGACATTGCGATGTTTGGCGATCTCTCTCATGCACACTGCGTTCTTAGGCCCTAGACGCCAACCACTGCCAATCAAGAATATGTCACCACCTGATGACGTGGAGGCAGCCCACTGTCATGGTGACAGTGTGCAGCAACAAGGGGGTGTATTACCCAATCCACGGTAGGTTTGCGAGAGCATCGGAACTATCAGAGTTTTGAAAGCCCAGTTTGGCGTTGATTGTTAAAGATCAATTATAGATGTTATATGATTATGGATATTAGCATTCCCTCACTACGTTATTTCATAATATATATCATATATCATGTTAGATGCACTTTATATTATATCAATTGACCATGATAACATCCATTGACAGGGATTAAGACTGATGTTCATTAGATTATTAACAAGTCTCTTATTTATCACTACGTACCTAGTAGTATACGTCCATACAACTTGTCAAGCCGCCCACTTTTGGAAAGTGACAGGTGCCACGCCCCCTTCCCATGACCTTTGACCCTCCATCCCTTCGTCGCAGCAGCTGGGCATCTGTGACGTGTATCAGGGGCCCCCATCTGCATTCTAAGCCCGTGACGCATCACGAGACACACTTTAGAATACAGTGTGTGTCATAATAATCAAGGGGCTTATTATATGTATAGTCTGACTTGATGTTATATACCAATCAAGTCGGCTTATGAGTATAAGGGCGCCCACCCACTGGGTTTGCGATTTCCGTGCGTGAAAAACGCAGCGTTTTTCGCGGCGTTTTCGTGGCGTTTTTGCGGCTTTTCCGTTAATTTCCATTGCCATTCATGGGTGCATTAAGAGAAAAATAAGGACACATATGCAACTGACAGTTCCTATGTTAAAAATCGCAACGGACCGAAAAAAAAAAACGCCAGTGGACAGGAACACATGTTATCTCTATGCCTGTGCAGGAAAAACGCAAAACGCAAACGCAGGTAAGAAAAAAACGCCAGTGGGTGGGCGCCCTAAGGGTTAATATATAGAATGCATTTCAAGCCACTAACAGATTTTTTCAGCATTGCAGCCCATCATCCTAATAAGTCTGAGCACACAAAAGGCCTTATTATATGTATAGTCTGAGTTGCTGTTATCTACCATTCAAGTCATCCCCAATCAATGGGCTTATTATGTGTATAGGATGAGTTGATCTTATGTATAGCCTGACATGATGTTATGTTCCATTCAAGTCATACTCCAATCAATGGACTTATTATGTGTATAGGCTGACTTGCTATTATATATCAATCAAGTCAGTCTATGAGTATAAGGAAGTTAATAAATAGAAAGAGCACAAAGTAATGCAAAAATGCAAAGTTTTATAAAAGCTTTATTGAGTGCCCAGAATATATAAACGATGCACTGTAAAAAAAAAAAGATACAGAATATAGCGTTATTACATAAAGGAATGCATAAGAATGATTACATAGATATGTATAACACTGTATAATGTTAAAAGAAATATAGTTACATTTTTACAATCCTTTACAAAGTTAACCACGACATGGGGAGCAGTGGTGTTGGTCGCTTTTTAGGCAGCAGGCTCCCCTGTGTTATCCCGTGTGGGGTTGGGGAGAAAGTCAGGATTTTGTTTTTGGGGGTACCAGGTGCAAAGCCGGGATCTGAGCCTGTTTTCAAATCCTGGAGAATTTGTCTAGTACTGTGGCTGCCAATGACCGTAGAAGGCATATTAACTTCGGCCAACGCTCACATAAAAATGTCCCAGCCCAGAGGGTGATTTTTCTTGGTAGCGCTATGGCTCTGCGTAGCATGACGGATCAAGTCCAAAATGTTTGACCCATTAACCGGCTCCCCTTTATAAACAAACTCTTCGCGCAAATTCCACAATGTAATATCGCCATTCTGCGACAGTATGTTTAGCAAAAGCTCAGCATTTTTTTTGAACCGTGGATTGACATGGCTCACAATTTTGTGAACAGTATTTCTATTATCAGGAGATGTATTTGACACTTGCTGATGATCAGCGTCACCTGCGGTTACGAGGTTTAAAGTTGTTAGCTCTTTTGCGTCCTGTTTAGCGTGTACCAAGTATCTTTTTAATTTTCACATCATCAGGAACGTCACTACGTTGTAAAATCGAGCTAATTTCATCATCAAGGCGATAAATAGTCTGTCGTATGCTCAGTGTCATTGTAGCAGATTGTCTTATCTTGTTAAGTTTGTGTTTAGGGACCAAGTACATTTTCTCTGCATGCTCCATTATCGATTGGCAAGCAGACTCGTAATTATTGGGATTGCAAAACCCAAGAGCGATCCTATAAAACCGCCGGCCTGATTCCCTATACGCTTCTTTTTCTTAATGGCCAGTGTCTTATCACCCAGGCGGCTTATAGCACTGCGCCATTTTTTAGTATCTTTTTCTGATGAGGTTTTAGAGGTATCCGGCCTTTTAAAATATTTAATGCGATCTCAGCTATGGCTGTAATCAGATTGCTGCTCGCGTCGCGTAAAATAGATTTTCTTACGGACGGTTTCGCTTTCACCAGGCTTTTTAAGAGAGCCCAATTATGACGTATTCTCTCAGACATCCTGTCGGCACAATGCGCATGGAATAAAATAAGTCGCGAAAAAGACAAACTCACTTTTTAGAAGCATTTTTCTTGGGGATGTACACAGCTGGTAAAGCAGGAGGAAACAAACCCGTTCTCAAGCGGTGCTCCTCAGACGTATTGGCTCTTAAGTCAACTAGCAGATATCCGTAAGGAGCACTCGTGGCATCCTCAAAAGCTTCTAAGGAGAAGCGCGTCTGATCCGGATACATCTGTCTAGCCAACGTGACAATTTGAAGTTTATCACGTGGATTTTTAAACAGCACCATATAATTAGTATTCAGATTTATAGTGCGGCTTTTTTTACCTTGACAAAATATGTTCTGTACAAGGTAAAAAATGCTCAGATTTCTGTGGTGTACATACTTGGTAAACGCTTTCTCTATTTCGTTGTTCTCGCTGGCACTCTCCATGAGATCATCAACAACAGTCAAATTTACCTTATCAGGCGGGAATAAGTCATCATCTCTAAAAGTCTGAGGTAGTCCTTCTATAAATCTAACATTGGAAAAAGAGGCGGAAAGTTCATCATAAAGCGGTTGCCAACACGAATGAAAAAACACGATGTTGGTGGGGATATGAGATATATGCGTTGCAGAGTTAAGTAACATTTGCTTAACAAAGTAACTTTTCCCAGAGTTAGACGGACCGGCTAAAATACAAGAGAAGGGGTGTTGCAATCGTGTGTCCATCATGCAACCGTTAACACCGTGATGTTATAGTGTGAATTCGTCTAATAGTCGTCTCCTCACACGATCTTGCGGATTGCGTGGCGTTAATGCTGAGTCGATCCGGTAGTACGTATTCCTTACAGATCCTAGTTAGGAGAAGAAGCAGTTATCCCCGACATATAATTACGCCAACACGCCACAAAATCAAACCATATTACGGGTTTGCGTGTCTGGGTGTATTTGCATACTTTATGATCTAATAACCGTAAGGGAGAGTGGTAAAATCATCTAGTAGATACCTCTTTGTATAAACACACCTCTGTGTTTTTTGTAGCGGCCTTGTTTCGATATCCCAATACTTTTTATTTCTCACGAAGCCAGGCTGCTCTACGGTGATGGTCATTTGTGTTTCAGGGTCGCTGTTACGATGATAATCCAGAACCAGATCTTTCAGACTGTCAAAATTTACGACCTGCGTGGCTGACATATTTAAAGTTATACCTTTAACTTTTAACACTGTTTTACCAGTGTTCAACTTGTACCCGTAGGTTTTGGGACCAGCAAATACAAACTCTGTTATGTGTGTATCACTGGGGATCTCACTGGTCAATTCCCCCAGATAGTCGCCTAACGGCGGGTTCCATTTGCCTTCACAGTGTACAAACAGGACAGAGTCTGTGTCATGATAAAGGCAACGTTCCTGCAGTCTATCCAGAAGAGAGTAGAGCTCTAGGCGTGCGTAGGCTGTTGTAAAACAAGCTATAAAGATGTTTGTGTTTTTGTTGACCGTGTGGTGCTCTTTGGCATATTTCCACGTGACATTGGCTGTTTCGTCATCAATACAATTTAGACCTGAAATTTCGTACTGTGGTAGAAACACATGCTCAAAGAGTTCATCAGGGTCAGTCACGATGTTGGTACACATAAGGTTTGATTTCTGTGCAAACTTTCCCCACAAGGAGTTTAAGAAAAGCTTGGAGATTTGCCGTTTAGCAGAGTTTACGCCTATTTCCTCCTTACGCAATTGAACACCTTCTTTTTGAAGAAAGGAGTCAATATACTCATTTTTCTTATCATCGTCAGTGCACCAACTAGGATACCCTGAAGCCTCTTGCTTATCCCTAAGATGCAACTTGATGTAAGATGCGAATAGATTATCCGATGTTTCTGGAAAGTGCCATATTTCGTAGGTGTGTGCTATCCTGTAGCCTTTCTCTACAGCCATCTCGAGTTCTATCGTACACCATGTGCCAACGATAGACCTCTCTTTATCGGTATGACTACAAGGGTCGCACTGTAAATTTAAAGCGCAAGTGTAACACAGCGGAAACATCAACTTATGATTCATTTTCACCGGTAGCACCGGGAAAAATAAATCGCGCGGCGGGTACACTTTAACTTTTGCGATACCAAAGTAATATTTGATGTAACTAAAATTTTCATAAATAATCGTCGGGTGACCTATAGGGTACGTCTTTGTTTTCTTGACGAAAGGATATAGACTAGTGAAATCATAATAATTTATCGTCTTACCATCGGCCAACCTGTGATATAGCTTTATCGCGTTAGTTCGACCCCCGTAAAGAGCGTCACGCGGCTCTAGCAGTACTGGGAACTGCATTTTAAGAAGTAAAGCCTGAAGGTCTGAATTGGTCTCAACCATTTCACGCCATTCATGCTCCCATAAGACGCATAAAGTGTACCCCTGCTGCTGTAAATAGCGCTTTTTAGCTAAAGAACCCTAGTAGAGATGAGCGAACGTACTCGTCCGAGCTTGATATTCGTGCGAATATTAGGGTGTTCGGGATGCTCGTTACTCGTAACGAGTACCACGCGGTGTTCCGATTACTTTCAGTTTCCTCTCTGAGACGTTAGCGCGCTTTTCTGGCCAATTGAAAGACAGGGAAGGCATTACAACTTCCCCCTGTGACGTTCAAGCCCTATACCACCCCCCTGCTGTGAATGGCTGGGGCGATCAGATGTCACCCGAGTATAAAAGTCGGCCCCTCCCGCGGCTCGCCACACATGCCTTGTGAGTTAGCTGAGGGACAGTGGTATCGTGCTGGAGCTGCTGTAGGGAGAGCGTTAGGAGTTAGTGTAGGCTTCAAGAACCCCAACGGTCCTTCTCAGGGCCACATCTAATAGTGTGCAGTACTGTGTTAGCACAGTATTTTTATTTTTTTTTTTCAAAATTGGATCTGCAGAGCATTGCGCCCTGCAATAGGGACAGAAGTGGTGGTTAGGCAGGGAGAGTGTTAGCAGTGAGTGTAGGCTTCAAGAACCCCAACGGTCCTTTCTAGGGCCACATCTATCCATGTGCAGTACTGTCCAGGCTGCTGTTAGCAGTGTTGCATTTTTTTTTTTTTCTCAAAACCGGCTGTGCAGACCATTGCACCCGGCATTAATACTACAGGGATAGAATTGTGTAGGTAGGGCCAGAAGACATACATTATTCATTGAATAGACGCAGTGTGGCTTGTCCTTTGAAAAACAAGGGAAAAAATTCTATTTCGCCTGCCTCTGACAGTCCTCAGGGCTCTGGGTACGTGTGTGCTGCGTGCAGAACGTTAAAAAAAATCAGACGCAGCCAGCTACGTTTTACTGCAGGCTTGCGCCAATTTTTTTCCTGCATGGGAAATCCCTGATCTGCTGGAGCCAATAACTTTGCATCACTGCAGTTCTCTGACACATTTGCAGGGCCACAACACAGTTATTAAACTTAGTAGTGTTCATTGAATACACGCAGTGTGGCTTGTCCTTTGAAAAACAAGGGAAAAAATTGTATTTTGGCTGCAGGCTTGCGCCACTTTCTTTCCTGCCTGGGAAATAAAATCACTGGTAATACACCATGCTGAGGGGTAGGCCTATAGGACATGGACGCGGGCGAGGACGCGGAGGCCCAAGTCAGGGTGTGGGCACAGGCCGAGCCAGTGTGGTGGCCAGGGGTAGAGGCAGGGCCGGACCGAATAATCCACCAACTGTTTCCCAAAGCGCCCCATCGCGCCATGCCACCCTGCACAGGTCAAGGTGCTCTACGGTGTGGCAGTTTTTCACAGAGACGCCTGACGACCGACGAACAGTGGTGTGCAACCTTTGTCGCGCCAAGATCAGCTGGGGAGGCACCACCAACAGCATGCGCAGGCATATGATGGCCAAGCACCCCACAAGGTGGGACGATGCCCGTTCACCGCCTCCGGTTTGCACCACTGCCTCTCCCCCTGTGCCCCAACCTGCCACTGAGATCCAACCCCCCTCTGAGGACACAGGCACTACCGTCTCCTGGCCTGCACCCACACCCTCACCTCCGCTGTCCTCTGCCCCATCCAGCAATGTCTCTCAGCGTAGCGTCCAGACGTCGCTAGCGCCACAGTTTGAGCGCAAGCGCAAGTACGACGCCACGCACCCGCACGCTCAAGCGTTAAACGTGCACATTGCAAAATTGATCAGCCTAGAGATGCTGCCGTATAGGCTTGTGGAAACGGAGGCTTTCAAAAGCATGATGGCGGCGGCCCCGCACTACTCGGTTCCCAGTCGCCACTACTTTTCCCGATGTGCCGTCCCAGGCCTGCGCGACCACGTCTCCCGCAACATTGTACGCGCCCTCACCAACGCGGTTACTGCCAAGGTCCACTTAACAACGGACACGTGGACAAGCACAGGCGGGCAGGGCCACTATATCTCCCTGACGGCACATTGGGTGAATTTAGTGGAGGCTGGGACAGAGTCAGAGCCTGGGACCGCTCACGTCCTACCCACCCCCAGAATTGCGGGCCACAGCTCGGTGGTGGTATCTGCGGCAGTTTATGCTTCCTCCACTAAAGCACCTTCCTCCTCCTCCTCCAACGCAACCTCTGTCTCGCAATCAAGATGTGTCAGCAGCACGTCGCCAGCAGTCGGTGTAACGCGGCGTGGCAGCACAGCGGTGGGCAAGCGTCAGCAGGCCGTCTTGAAACTACTCAGCTTAGGAGAGAAGAGGCACACGGCCCACGAACTGCTGCAGGGTCTGACAGAGCAGACCGACCGCTGGCTTGCGCCGCTGAGCCTCCAACCGGGCATGGTCGTGTGTGACAACGGCCGTAAGCTGGTGGCGGCTCGGCAGCTCGGCAGCCTCACGCACGTGCCATGCCTGGCCCATGTGTTTAATTTGGTGGTTCAGCGCTTTCTGAAAAGCTACCCCCACTTGTCATACCTGCTCGGAAAGGTGCGCCAGCTCTGCGCACATTTCCGCAAATCCCACACGCACGCTGCCACCCTGCGGACACTGCAACATCGGTTTAATCTGCCAGTGCACCGACTGCTGTGCGACGTGCCCACACAGTGGAACTCTACGCTCCACATGTTGGCCAGACTCTATGAGCAGCGTAGAGCTATAGTGGAATACCAACTCCAACTTGCGCGCCGCAGTGTGAGTCAGCCTCCTCAATTATTTACAGAAGAGTGGCCCTGGTTGGCAGCCATCTGCCAGGTCCTTGGAAAATTTGAGGAGTCTACCCAGGTGGTGAGCGGCGATGCTGCAATCATTAGCGTCACCATTCCTCTGCTATGCATCTTGAGAAGTTCCCTGCAAAGCATAAAGGCAGACGCTTTGCGCTCGGAAACAGAGCCGGGGGAAGACAGTATGTCGCTGGATAGTCAGAGCACCCTCCTGTCTATATCTCAGCGCGTTCAGGAGGAGGAGGAGGAGCATGAGGAGGATGAGGAGGAGGGGGAAGAGACAGCTTGGCCCACTGCTGACGGTACCCATGCTGCTTGCCTGTCATCCTTTCAGCGTGTATGGGCTGAGGAGGAGGAAGAGGAGGAGGAGGAGGATCCTGAAAGTGATCTTCCTAGTGAAGACAGCCATGTGTTGCGTACAGGTACCCTGGCACACATGGCTGACTTCATGTTAGGATGCCTTTCTCGTGACCCTCACGTTACACGCATTCTGGCCACTACGGATTACTGGGTGTACACACTGCTCGACCCACGGTATAAGGTGAGCCTTTGCACTCTCATTCCCGAAGAGGAAAGGGGTTCGAGAATGATGCAATACCACAGAGCGCTGGTGGACAAACTGATGGTAAACTTCCCATCCGACAGCGCTAGTGGCAGAAGGCACAGTTCCGAGGGCCAGGTAGCAGGGGAGGCGCAGAGATCATGCATCATGTACAGCGCAGGCAGGGGAACATTCTCCAAGGCCTTTGCCAGCTTTATGGCTCCCCAGCAAGACTGTGTCACCGCTCCCCAGTCACGGCTGAGTTGGCGGGAGCACTGTAAAAGGATGGTGAGGGAGTACGTAGCCGATCGCATGACCGTCCTCCGTGAAGCCTCTGCCCCCTACAACTACTGGGTGTCGAAGCTGGACACGTGGCCTGAACTCGCGCTGTATGCCCTGGAGGTGCTTGCTTGTCTTGCGGCTAGCGTCTTGTCAGAGAGTGTGTTTAGTGTGGCTGGGGGAATCATCACGGATAAGCGTACCCACCTGTCAACCGACAGTGCCGACAGGCTTACACTCATCAAGATGAACAAAGCCTGGATTTCCCCAGACTTCTCTTCTGCACCAGCGGACAGCAGCGATACCTAAGCAATACGTATTATACACCCGCGGATGGAAGCATCGTTCTCTCTCACCATCCAAAACGGGGACATTTCTGCTTCATCAATCTGTGTATAATATTCCTCCTCCTCCTGCTCCTCCTCCTGAAACCTCACGTAATCACGCCGAACGGGCAATTTTTCTTAGGGCCACAAGGCTCACTCATATAATTTTTCTAAACAATTTTTATACGTTTCAATGCTCTTAAAAGCGTTGAAACTTTAACTTGAACCAATTTTTCGTTAAACTGGGCTGCCTCCAGGCCTAGTTTCCACTTAAGCCACATTAACCAAAGCGATTAATAGGTTTCACCTGCCCTCTTGGTTGGGCATGGGCAATTTTTCTGAGGTACATTAGTACTGTTGGTACACCAATTTTTGTGGGCCCTCACCTACAGTGTAATCCAATTAATTTTTTGCCCACCTGCATTACAGCTGACGTTACATCAGCTGTGTTGGGCACTGCAATGGGATATATTTATGTACAGGGAGCCACCCATGCCGTGGGTCCACACGGAGTTGTAACTACATGTGTCCACTTCTAAAGAGCCCCAGTCTAACTGGGGCATGCAGTGTGGGCCGAAGCCCACTTGCATTAAACATGACATTACCTCAGCTGTGATGGGCAATGCAATGGGATATATTTATGTACCGCCGGTGGCTTCCTGGCACCCACCCATGCTGTGGGTCCACACGGAGTTGTAACTGCATGTGTCCACTTGTAAAGAACTCCAGTCTGACTGGGGCATGCAGTGTGGGCCGAAGCCCACCTGCATTAAGCACGACATTACTACCTCAGCTGTGTTGGGCAATGCAATGGGATATTTTTGTGTATCGTCGGTGGGTTCCAGGGAGCCACCCATGCTGTAGGTGCACACGGAGTTTAACCTACATGTGTCCACTTGTAAAGAACCCCAGTCTGACTGGGGCATGCAGTGTGGGCCGAAGCCCACCTGCATTAAGCACGACATTACTACCTCAGCTGTGGTGGGCAATGCAATGGGATATTTCTATGTACCGCCGGTGGCTTCCTGGCACCCACCCATGCTGTGGGTCCACAGGGAATTATAAATGCATCTGTTTCCACTTGTAAAGAACCCCAGCCTGACTGGGGTATTCAGTGTGGGCCGAAGCCCACCTGCATTAAGCACGACATTACTACCTCAGCTGTGTTGGGCAATGCAATGGGATATTTTTGTGTATCGCCGGTGGGTTCCAGGGAGCCACCCATGCTGTCGGTCGACAGGGACTTCACAATAGGGAGTTGTACCTGCCTGTGTCTATGAATTAAAAAGCCCGGTCTGACTGGGGCATGCAGAGACACCTTGACAGAATGAATATTGTGTGGCACATAGGTTCCCCATTGCTATGCCCACGTGTGCAGCTCCTGATGGCGGTGGCACAGGATTATATTTCTTATTGCTTCTGTACAGCATTGTGGGCTATCGCCCCGCCCCTTTTAAAGAGGGTCGCTGCCTAGCCGTGCCAACCCTCTGCAGTGTGTGCCTGCGGTTCCTCCTCATGGCAGACGCACTTCTAAATAGACATGAGGGTGGTGTGGCATGAGGCCAGCTGAAGGCTGCGCAGGGACACTTTGGTGTGCGCTGTGGGGGGTGGGGGGGGGCGGTTGGGCAGCATGTAACCCAGGAGAAGTGGCAGTGGAGTGTCATGCAGGCAGTGATTGTGCTTTGTTGGAGGTAGTGTGGTGCTTAGCAAAGGTATGCCATGCTAATGAGGGCTTTTCAGAAGTAAAAGTTGTTGGGAGGGGGGGGTACTCTTGCCGCTATTGTGGCTTAATAGTGGGACCTGTGAACTTGAGATGCAGCCCAACATGTAGCCCCTCGCCTGCCCTATCCGTTGCTGTGTCGTTCCCATCACTTTCTTGAATTGCCCAGATTTTCACACAAGGAAACCTTAGCGAGCATCGGCGAAATACAAAAATGCTCGGGTCGCCCATTGACTTCAATGGGGTTCGTTACTCGAAACGAACCCTCGAGCATCGCGAAAAGTTCGTCCCGAGTAACGAGCACCCGAGCATTTTGGTGCTCGCTCATCTCTAAACCCTAGTATAGTTGACTGTACGTCGTTTTTGTGACATTATTTTGCGCGTTTTCGTTAAAACAGACGACACACCCATGATAGAAACATCCATGAAATTCTAAAGCGATATGCCGTCCGTCAACATACGCGTAACCATCTAAATAATACTTACCGACCTGTTTTTCGCCACCTCTCAGCGCGTGCTGTATGACTATGTTTTCACTGTGAGACACGTACATCAACCACTGAATAGCTGGAGTTGAGTACCTTTTTTGACCTTATGATAATTATCAGAGGGCACAACAGCTATAGTGTCTTTAGGTAAGAAGTTAAACCTGTATATAGCGATACAGACAGACGCGAGAGTGATGTGCTGGAACACGTCAACGCAATAAGTCACAGTAATGTTTTTCCTTTTTTCCGTACAATACCTTCTAACCTTTTTCTTAGCCATGTCCATTACCCGGTCTCTATAACGCTCACAGGCTTTCCGCAATACTTCAACATCCTGCTTACAATAGGCCTTCAATTCTGCATTAAAATCAAAAGTACAGTCCTTTTGCAATTCATACCACTCCATGAACTCTTCTGTCGTCAGGCATCATGTATTCTGGCCCGTAATATTTAGCATCAGGTAGGGGGTCGACATAATTCTGGTTTTCTTTAGTATTGAAAAAGTGAGGGAAATGTCCCTTTCCCCCTGAAAAACCCATAGCCTGAGGTAGCTTGCTAAGCTTCATGGGAATGAAGTTAAGCGAGTCTATGAACCTCAAGTTCATTGAAGGTACCGTCACACACAGAAGGCGGCCGCCTTGAGTGATCATGTCTATTTGAATCTCAATTATCAATTGCTTGACTATGAAATACGAATCATATCGCCCCGCATTGTAGGCAATAAATGTGCAATCTTCAAAAGCGCCGCTAAGAAAAAACTGAACAAAATCGCGCGTGCAAAACTCGCCCTGAAACTCCCAAGACACTGGCCCGTGCAGCGGGATGGCAAAAATGAAATTTGGAATGTGTTTACCTGTATCCTGTTGGCACTCAAAGTCGTAGATAATATACGACGAGGCGTCCTCATCTGGTCCCCCTTGGTAAGGCTGCATGTAACACTCGTGTTTGTCAAATTTCACCACGTTGGCTTTACAGATGTTACAGCGGAGCCCCTTGCATTCGTGAGGTTCGGAACCTTTAACCACATAGCGGTAACAACTCTCGCAAAAGATTTTAGTCTTGCAAAATGCTTTATTTGCCGCAGCAATGACCTTGTGTCGGGCTAAACAATCGGATGAGCAACAAAACACGCGACAATTGGAACAACGGTATATCGATTCCGGGGTCTCGACACACGATTCTATCTGACAAGCCTTGCAAAAATACTGACACGAGTGATTATTTTTGTGGTAGAAAACAGAACTACAATGATCACAAGAAAGTAATTTACCCCGATAAACACTTTTATATTCGTAATCCCGTAATAATGATCATCATGGTGAAGAATATATACAACATTCCCACCAAATGTTTTGCCAGTGTGAAAATAACGCCAATCACCGCGATTGTGGTATAGAACCCTTATGGTTATGCCCAGGTGCTTCTCGAATGCCTCGATATCGCTAAAACTCACTAACTGATTGTCGGGAATGTCCAATTCGCGATGTAATTCTCTAGCACACGCTAATAAGACACTATCATCGGGAGACCCATTCTCTAACAGTGCGAATAGGCTGGCGGCTAAGCAGAGGTTAGAGTCGTAATTGTTAAAATCAAACAGCCACCGTTTTTTCTGCTTGATGATCTGTGTGTAAAGTATTGATTTTAAACGTCTGCAATGTCTTCCACCGCCACGCCTATTCCGCACTATTAGCACTCTGAGAGTCAGACATTTACCAGCTAAACACTCCGCATTACTCTGTAATGCATTGACCACAGCATTTAAGAAACTCTCAGCATTAAAATCATCCCGGGCCTGTTTTAGGGAATAAATAGGATCCAGCCATCGACCCTCAGTTGTATAAAATCACCGGGTTGTATATCTCATCTGATTCTGTCAAGCAAAGACTGAATGACACCGTGAACAGCATTAATCGCTCCAATAAAAGACTGTATCCTATGCAAATTTGCAAAGCTGAAATGATCAATGTGCTCCACGGCATTGAAGTGATCAACTTCACGCCGTATATGGAATAAATGCTGTAAAAACACAAACGCGTCAGCAGGTTGCTCAACACGATCAAACGGTATACGCTCTTTATTCCTGCGGGGGGATCCGCGGTGAGGGTTCATTATTTACAGACTGATTGGGCATGTCTGGAATCTGCACAGTATGTGGTGCTGAATCAGATCTATCTGGGGGTGCGTCAGGATTTTGTGGGGAAACTCTGGTTTGCCTCTTTCTGCATCTTCTGACAGATTCCCTTCTTGCGGCCATACACAACATTTTTATGGCTTTTTTAACAGACTTTGCTCTACGCCAAACAAACCTCTGTTAGAACACTGCTTCTTCAGCCTTAACCCGACCATAGATAGTCATAAGGTGGGGGGCTGGTGGGGCTCCGTAATAGCGAGGGCCTTGGAAATCTTTCGCAACTTTACGACTAGTTTTAAAAGTTCATCGGTACTAAGGTGCTCTACAGGTGCATGCTCTAGCTCTGTTTGCCTCTTCCTCACTTGGGAAACTATAGTGAGACATTCTGATGCCTTAGCGGACCATTCTGATGCCTTACCGCTACATTCTGATGCCTTAGCGATAACGCCGTCACATAAAAGCTGTATTGTATTTTTCATCTGTATCTGTCGCGTCACACAGTGACGGTAAACAGGATCATCAAGGTTTCTCTGTGTTGTCGATCTTTTTGAAACTTGATACTCATGAGATAATTTTCTCTTTCTATGAGATGAAGTGGGGTGTGATGGGTTAACTAGCGACTGCTCTGTATCAACACATGTTACTGTGTTAATACTAGCAGTGACTAGCTGGTGTTGTGTATCAGTTTGTGTTGCATTATGACAAACCCGAATAGCATTTGACATTAAGGCATGCGGCTTACCATTAGCGGCACTAGTGTTGCTGACCCCAGGCTTTTCGGACTCTTCCAAAATAGGTGATAGCAGTGTTTTTCTCACACAATTTTTCTCACACTGTTTGACAGCAGTTGGTGTGGCGACGCGGTTGATGGTTATGTGTGATTCTAACGGCATCGGGTATCTCACGGGTTCGTTGTGTGTCTGTAACACAGGGCTAGTTGCATCCAGCGACACACTCTCATTTTCCACAGGGTTTAGCGTCAGGTTTGCCATCCCTAATGTTGTGTTTTCCCCTGTGATGACACAAGCATTCTCTGGATGGAAGAAAAAAAAAAAAAGAACACAATAAAATGTGTAATGCTGTTGATGAATTACGCAGGATTTACGCATGTAACAGCCGTACTATAATTGAACATTCGCTCAAATTGTTGCAAGCATCTTACCGATGACACTTTGACCGGAGTCCCCTGACTGGCTCCCATGCGCATCCGATATAGGTGATAGCTCCACCATTCTCACGCACCCGTTTTGCTGTCTTAGCGGACTCCATGGGTGATTGGCGTGCCGCAGCGGCTGCACTGGTCTTTCATGATTTATGGATGTTTCTAAAGGATTTAACGGTTCTAGGTGTTCATTTACATCTGCAGCATCTGTATCGAGGCAACACTTATTTAGCATAACACATAACAACAAGCGCGTAAACAAAACATTGCATACGGTGTGATAAAACCTACCATTGACAGACAGTGAGAAACAATTGAACCGCGATTCGTCAAAAGTGTCGAAGATGTGCTCCCAGTTCTCTACTTTATACAGCAAATGATAAAAACGGATAAAATTAACATATTTTTAAAAATGTATCCTTATCGGGTAGCTATACGAATACAAGCACGTAAACGCTGCATACCTACCGATTTGGGTGTTAGTAAATTCAAGGGGGGAACAATCGACACCCAGGCTTTCCATCTGAAAATACACAGAGAATTACTGTAGCAAAAAAACTGATTTCTAGCACCGATGCTGTTCGTTAGAAAATTCGTCATTTAAAAATATTTGTCGTGCATCTTTACTGATAGACTAGCGTGTCGTAGAAATATTACTGGCCCATATATTAAATACACACATATAATATGTTTATTTGATACAGTAATATTATTACGTTATTAATAAGCATTATAATGATTAAAACTATAGCGAAAGACTAGTATATTGCACACGTAGTAAGGTTACCAATATTATAAATAAATAAATAATAAAATAAATAAATATATATATATATATATATATATATATATATATATACAGCTACTCCCCGACTTGCGAACAGGTTCCGTTCCGGGAGCCCGTTCGCAAGTCCGTTTTGTTCTCAAGTCGAACAAGTAGTAGTATGGAGCGGGATCGCAGGTGGATCTTACAGCAGGCACCCGGCGGCAGCAGTTCCGACGAGCCGCGCCGCTTGTCGGAACTGTTAACACTTTAAATACCGCTCTGACAGCGGTATTTAAAGTGTTAACAGTTCTGACGAGCGGCGTGGCTCGTCGGAACTGCTGCCGCCGGGTGCCCGCTGTAAGAAACAGCCGGCACCCGACGTTCAGGGGGCCCGTACAGCGTCCCACGATGAGATCGCGGGACGCTGTGTGGTTGCTAGGCAGCCGGGGACCTCCTGAAAGGCCCCAGGGCTGCCTATGCAGAGTGCCCATAGAGCGCACGGCTTGCTAGGCGCTCTGCATAGACAGCCCTAGGGCCTTTCAGAAGGCCCCCGGCTGCCCAGCAACCGCGATGTGACCGGACAGGCTTCTATCAGGCTTGATAGAAGCCTGCCCGGTCCCAGCACAGTATGATGTAATGCCATAGCATTACATCATACTGTGCAGGACAGATTGTTCGCAACTAGCGAGATTCGCAAGTCGAATGTTCGCAAGTCGGGGACTATCTGTATAATGTTCAATACGCCAATATTAACAATGTTAATAAACTGCTATAATTAAAAATAAACACATCTAATGTAACGTGATAGTACATCATAAAACAATTAAAGGGGTTGTCTCGCTGCAGCAAGTGGGGTTATACACTTCTGTATGGCCATATTAATGCACTTTGTAATGTACATTAAATATGAGCCATACAGAAGTTATACACTTACCTGCTCCGTTGCTGGCGTCCCCGTCTCCATGGCTCCGTCTAATTTCAGCGTCTAATCGCCCAATTAGACGCGCTTGCGCAGAAGGGTCTTCTCCCTTCCGGTCGGTCCGGGCACGAGCGGCGTTCTGGCTCCGCCCCCTTCTACGCATCATCGCTTAGCTCCGCCCCATCACGTGTGCCGATTCCAGCCAATCAGGAGGCTGGAATCGGCAATGGACCTTACAGAGCCCACGGTACACCATGGGAGAAGACCCACGGTGCACCATGGGAGAAAACCGCAATGCATCCCTGGGAAAGGACCAGCGGCCATCTTTGGAAGAAGTTTTATAAGTTGCTGAAACGCTGGAACTGTGAGTAGAAACCCTCTTTAAAAACCATTTACACTTGTGCATAGTAATGTTTGCTTTAGAAGGGGGACTGGGCAAAAAAAAAATCACTTTTGCCTCGGGACAACCCCTTTAATGGGTACGGACATTAAAAATATACGGTATTAATGACCATTCTAATAGTTAAAAACATAGTGATATATTAGTAAATTGCACACACACACACAAAGTAAGACAACAATATTACGCTATATGGATCATTAAAGACCCGCTGTATTAAAAATATATGTAATCAACTATACTAATTAAACATAGATCTATTGTAATGCACTAATTTATGCATGCAATTATTAACCGTACGTATATCAAATACATGAATATTAATAATTATGTTAATACGTCAATATAATACGGTAATAAAACAATGTTTATCCTTATACACTAATGCAAAAATAAAAAGATAAAAACAATGTATTACCTTTATTCCAATGATGCTTTGTGAAGGCCTGGAGATGATGTGCTTGGTGCTGATGGAGTCCAAATTCACTAGATGAACACAGATGTTTTCTGGCTCTGTAAATGGGTTGACTGGCTCGGGAGCTGTCTTAACTGACTTAAGGGGTAGTTATATGCGAGGCTCTCGTCCGCCCTTCGGACAAGTCCAGACAAACTCCTCAACACGTGTTTCTAGTTATTTACAAATACCCCCTTGTCCCCGTCGTCTCAATAGGCTCTTTTTTCACAGTGTAATTAATCAGTTCTGTGACATAGCATCTTGATTTTATTGATCCTATAAGTATCAGGATGTATGAGACATCCGGTCATAAGGTGTCAAACTTCAGCTACTGTTACGCTAGACCATGCACAGGTCAGAAGGTCTCAAACTTACTTAGCTACTGTCGCGCTAAATTAGCCATATGTCTAATTACTTCAATCTATTATAATTAACTCATAAACAGGCATTCATTAATCCTTCAGATGTTAGATATTTTTTTTGTATCCACTTACTCAGAACTGAGGCATTTACAACTAGATTTTATATTATCCTAAATGGTTCATCCGGCCACACAATGAACCTTTGTAAGAGATTTACAACTAGATTTTATATTATCCTAAATGGTTTATCCGGCCACACAATGAACCTTTGTAAATGCTATGCTACTAAGCTGAATATAGCATTCTATGTTCTGGCACATTTTAAAGCTGGTTAGCGAAATCAAAATGTGATAGATACTTTATAATAAATGCAGAAAGTGATTAAAATGTCCTACAGGCTTTCTACGTGCTGTAATCAGGGGATTTAAATCTACGAGTGGTAGAATCAAAGCGGTCTAGATTTATAAAAAGTTAGGAGGTAATTAAACCGCTGCATCCCCATCCTTGATGCATAATTACCACTATGGCCGCTTCACGGGATGCACGTCGGTTACAGCACCAATATTTTACACCATCAAGCCCCGGTTCTTATGCCGGAATTCAAAAATTGCATAAGGCACTTAAGGGGATAAACCAGCGCAAAATTACAGAATGGTTGCAAAAGATTAATTGTTATAGCCTTCACAAGCCGATCAGAAAGAAATTTGCTAGAAATAAAATAATTGCTGCTGATATAGATTCGCTCTGGGAATCTGACCTCGTGTGTTTCATGCAATACTCTAAAGAAAATGATGGCATAAAATACATTTTAACGGTTATAGATGTTTTATCAAAATATGCTTGGTGCGTCGGATTATCATCTAAATCGGGATCAAGCTTCGCAAGAGCCTTCGAGCTGATATTTGAGAATAGCGATCGTGTACCTTGAAAAATACGCACCGATCGCTGGAAAGAATTCATGAATCAACACATGAAGCGCGTTTGTAAAAGATACAACATACACCATTACTTTATGAGCAACAACGTAAAGGCTGCGGTGGTTGAACGTTTTAATCACACTTTAAAATCACGAATGTGGCGTTATCTCACCCATCATAACACATTTCGCTATATCGATATTTTACCAGCGCTGGTATACAGTTATAACCGAACTTACCACCGTATTATCCAATGCCGACCTGTGGATGTCACGAAAAAGAACTCCTTACCAATTTGGCAAAATATCTACAGCGATATTCTGAACTCAAAGCATGAAAAGACTTCTTTAAAAATAGGCGATCATGTGAGGATTTCTCAACATAAAGGAACATTTACGAAAGGCTATGAGCAAACTTACACTGATGAAATTTTCGTTATAGAGTCTATTAATACGCGATTTCAAAAACCGCTATATAAATTAATCGACCTGAGCGGCGAAGCTATAGAGGGGTCGTTTTATAAAGAGGAAATACAGCAGGTACGCGCTGATGAGAACCGCCTCTACAGGATCGAGAAAATATTAAAGAAAAGGCGCATCCGCGGAACGGAGCATTATTTTGTGAAGTGGCTCGGGTACCCTACAAAATTTAACAGCTGGGTCGCTGAAAATCAACTGTCACCCGCATAGAGCAAGGAGTTGGGCTCATTTTATATAAGTCTTCCTAGTAATGCATCATCCAGAATCTACCCCGAAAACTCTATTTCTACTTACACTACGAAACTAGCGAAGCCAATTCAGCTCTCGGGCGCTTACGATGTGGCGCTAACCGAAATTCAGTACCCGCACACATGGGACACGATTGCAGCGACCGAGGGAAACTTTTTCATCGCTAAACATGGCAGTATATACCAGGAATATTTTGTCAAGTCTGGATTTTATTCCTCCCTATCAGATTTGACGCGTGCGATAAATGACAAAATTGAGGCTTTAAGGCTAACAAACGAGGTCTTTAAGCTACGCTATGATGAAGTAAAAAGAATTGTTACAGTTACCGATTCGCCAACGCTACACTTTGCTCCGGGTCATAAGTTGTCTGTTCTGCTAGGTCTGCCTGAATATAATGCCGCTTTAGCTGGGAATATCCCGGACAAGAAGCGACATTTTGCGGACATAAAAGCCGGCTTCTATACATTGTACGTGTATACGGATATTATCAATCATCAGTTTGTAGGCGATAGCTATGTGCAGCTATTAAGAACGGTAGAAATCAGCGGTAAAAACAGCGACATTGTCACAATTCAGTACAATTGCCCTGATTACGTGCCGGTGTGTAAACAACATTTTGACACGATTACAATCTCGATTTTATCAGACCAGAACACGCCTGTTAAATTCAGGTACGGGAAAAGTATAGTGCGATTACACTTTAGACCGCGTAACGATTCGCAGCATTAAAACATGTTGTCTCAGCGAGTGTATGGAGATCCTGCGCTCTACGTGAAACATTATTTGGCGCAGAGTGGAAACGGAAAAATAGATGGATTTCATGGAGATGAGTATATGATTGGCGCAGGAATTGGGGGCGTCTTCAGGTCACTCTTCCGAAGGGCCTTGCCTCTTTTCAGAAAAGGTCTAGAATTAGTAAAGCCTCATATAAAGACGGCTGTCAAAAATATCGCTACAGACGCAGTCACTTCTGTTTCGTCAGCTGTTTTGGACAGACTCAATCAGTCGCATCAAGAACAGCGCGGCTCCGGCCTTGTTTCTGTTGTAAAAAAACCCCGTAAAAGAAAAAGATGAATCGTAGCACGATTTCACCCGCTCCTCATGGATAAGACTCCTTCACGCAAAAGACGACGCTGTCAGAAACCCGCCAGACGCGCAGCAGACGACATCTTTTAATTCTCTAACATGGCGTTCATACACGACGGTTCTGTAGAGTGCACCAAATCTGAGTTGGATATTTTCACCATACCGCCCACGCAGACAAGTATTGAAAAATCTTTATTTGTTGAAGTCCTGCCTATCGCAGCCCTCACTGACAACACGCCGTTGGAATTCTTCATATCGGGTAGCGGCGAATATTACTACGACTTAAATAACACGCTCCTGCACTTAACCTGTCGTATAGTTAAACAAGATAACACACCCATCCACGATGGTGCACGTGTGGGCTTTATTAATTACCCTGTAGCCACACTTTTTAATCAAGTGGACATCACATTGGGGGATCGACTAATCTCACAATCCGATAATCTTTATAGCTATAGAGCGTTTATCGAGACAATTTTAAATTATAGTGGTCAAACGCTCGCATCCCAATTTACAGCCGGCCTGTTTACAAGGATTCGGCAGGTCACCACCATGAAAGGACACTTGATGGCCCAAATTTAGGCTTCGCTAAAAGAGCTGCAGCAACACAACGCTCTAAAACTGTGGAGCTTCTGGGGCCTATTTATGGCGATATATTTAACCAACCGAAGCTTATCTTGAACGGTCTGGATTTAAAGATAAAACTGACAAAGAATAAAGACTCATTCTGCTTGATGTCAGCAGACCCTGAGGGATTTAAAGTTCAAATCCTTCATGCTTCAATTTTCATCAAGAGAGTACAAGTATCCCCAGCCGTCCGCATAGGCCACAGACAGGCGCTACTAGCAACCACAGCTAAATATACTTTGGATAGGACGAATCTCAAAGTCTTCAGCATAGCAATCGGGAGCCATATAGCAACCCATGAAAATTTGTTCCTGGGCCAGATACCTAAAACTGTGATATTAGCCTTTGTGGACAATGAAGCCTTTAGCGGTAGCTTCCCAAAAAATCCTCTCTGTTTTCACCATTATTCCGTAAACCACGCGGCCTTGTATCTGGATGGTCAACAGATTCCGGCCAGGCCTTTTCAGCCTGATTTTGAGGCCGAATTAGCTATTAGGGAATACATGGCTCTCGTGCATATCTCCGGAAAGCAGCGAGCAGACAACTCGATTTCGATTGACAGAAATGAGTTTGTTAGCGGATACACATTTTTTGCATTCGATCTGTCACCGGACATGGAGCCCGGCACGCACTTCTCGCTCGTTAAAACTGGGAACCTGCGTGCGGAAGTACGATTCTCAGTCCCTACCCCTCACACGGTTAACATGCTTGTCTATGCGTCAAGTCCCGCTATTCTGGAAATAAATCACAGAAGAGAAGTTCTGTACAATTACAATTAAATTCAACTCACTTCAACTCATGAATCTCCTTAAATCCGATCGTTATACTTCGCAAATTTTTGCTGGCGTATACCCGAGTGACTTCCTACCCCAATTCAATGTGGATAAAAGACCATCGGCTTATATAATTAATACTGATGATTCAACTCAGCGAGGACGACACTGGGTGTTAATTGTACTATGTGACTCGGAGAGAGCGGTCTTTTTTGATAGTTACGGCCTAGCACCGGATAGTCCCATTTTTCCCGAGGCTTTTATAGAGTTTTTAAAAAGAAACTGCGCTAGGTACATATATCAGGATAACCAAATTCAGGATACTGACAGTGTATTTTGTGGGCATTACTGTGTGTTTGTATTATATTACATAGCCCGTGGATTATCTTATGAGAGTATTTTACGTTTCTTTACGCCAGATTTAAAATAAAATGATAATTTTGTAAATCAATTTATAAAAGATAAGTTTTGTGACCGTCATTACAGATGTCGGATCCCTTGTGTTTTTAATATATCTGTGCATCTTTATATAATCGTTAGATACATGAAGTATAATAAAATAGAGAGATAGATACCTGTGTTAACTGTTAACAGCGTAATCTTTGATTCTAACTGTTTAATAATAGACACCATCATTCATCACTATGCTGACAGCCTTCCCGAGCTGGAACTAATTATCTACTGATTGTAAATCAGCGTAACTAATTCAAGCCGCATCCCATTCATTGTCACACACCCACATCCTGTGGGGCCCGGACATGAGTGATAGTCAGCTGATCACACTAATGAGAGCCTCTTGAAGTCAGCAGACAGAAATCATTAGTGGCTGCCTCCAGCTAGTTCAAAGTGTCGCGTTACACTAATGCGACCTATTGAACTCTGCGAGAGGAATCATACCAAGACTGAGCTCGTAGCTAAACCGAAGTGATAAAGACTTTAATATGGAGTCAGACTACACTATTCTATCCGTGCATGCTGCCGAACGATCGCGTTATGAAGCTGAAATAGCTAATGTCAATCGACGCTGGGACCTTCCACAATCGTGCAAGAAAAACACGGAGCGATTGCTGGCCGCTCTACTCAATCACCGGGATATTATCACATGGAACGATAAGCACGAATTGGTATATAAAAACGACGTAATTCACGGAACCAATTTCCCCGCGCTGATCAGACATACGACGCAGAGTCACACCTTCGTGAGAAGAAGTATACCTTTGGGGTGGAACATTTTTATGCATGCAATAGCGGAGGCTAATGTACCTAGCGATGTCGTTGCAGACACCAGTACTCGTGAGTTGGTGGAATCTTTGAAGATGGATTTTTTAATAAAGTCCATGATGGATCTAAAACTTTAACTCGGAAAGACTTTTGTACTGTAACACCCCTCAAACATACGGAACTTGCTACATTATACTAACCACAGACTGTCGCAGAATGGCGATATTACATAGTGGAATTTGCGCAAAGAGTTTGTTTATAAAGGGGAGACGGTTAATGGGTCAAACATTTCGGACTTGATCCGTGATGCTACGCAGAGCCATAGCGCTACCAAGAAAAATCACCCTCTGGGCTGGGACATTTTTATGCGAGCGTTGGCCGAAGTTAATATGCCTTCTATGGTCATTGGCAGCCACAGTACTAGACAAATTCTCCAGGATTTGAAACAGGCTCAGATCCCGGCTTTGCACCTGGTACCCCCAAAAACAAAATCCTGACTTTCTCCCCAACCCCACACGGGATAACACAGGGGAGCCTGCTGCCTAAAAAGCGACCAACACCACTGCTCCCCATGTCGTGGTTAACTTTGTAAAGGATTGTAAAAATGTAACTATATTTCTTTTAACATTATACAGTGTTATTACATAAAGGAATGCATAAGAATGATTACATAGATATGTATAACGCTATATTCTGTATTTTGTTTTTACAGCACATCGTTTATATATTCTGGGCACTCAATAAAGCTTTTATAAAACTTAGCATTTTTACATTACTTTGTGCTCTTTCTATTTATTAACTTCCTTATACTCATAGACTGACTTGATTGATATATAACAGCAAGTCAGCCTATACACATAATACGTCCATTAATTGGAGTATGACTTGAATGGAACATAACATCATGTCAGGCTATATATAACATCAACTCATCCTATACACATAATAAGCCCATTGATTGGGGATGACTTGAATGGTAGATAACAGCAACTCAGACTATACATATAATAAGGCCTTTTGTGTTCTCTATATCCTGCTCAGACTTATTAGGATGATGGGCTGCAATGCTGAAAAAATCTGTTAGTGGCTTGAAATGCATTCTATATATTAACCCTTATACTCATAAGCTGACTTGATTGGTATATAACATCAAGTCAGACTATACATATAATAAGCCCCTTGATTATCATGACACACACTGTATTCTAAAATGTGTCTCGTGATGCGTCACAGGCTTAGAATGCAGATGGGGGCCCCTGATACACGTCACAGACGCCCAGCTGCTGCAACAAAGGGATGGAGGGTCAAAGGTCATGGGAAGGGGGCGTGGCACCTGTCACTTTCCAAAAGTGGGCGGCTTGACAAGTTGTATAGACGTATACTACTGTAACTGTTATTTTGTTTGTTGGTAATTTGGAGGCTTAACATATCAGGTACTCACTGTTCTTATGGGATCCAATATTACAGATAAATAATTAATATTAGATACTGTCTCTGTGCTATTTCCTTCGATATCATATAGGCACCACATCTTGAATCGAATCAGCTTTCATCTCATGATATATAGTATCAAATACTGTACCTATCAGATATTATTTAGGGAAACTTGTTCCTTTTAATGATAAATCTGGATGGGTACACTGATATCCCCAAAAAGGAGGGGAGAAGCCACTTCATAACATTTATCCTTCATAATGGAATAGAATATGGTCTCGATGATGGTGATGGTTCAAGTGATGGTTCAAGAACTGGGGGATGGTTTAAATAAATGCTGCAAAGGACAGAGTCTCATTTAGTCCATTTGGGGCACAGGAATTGAGTCTATAAATCCATGAACTCTCCTTCTGAAGCAATTTCCGGTCACGATTGCCTCTCCTTCCATTGTCTTTAACCACCTCTACACCTTGAAATTTTATAGCATCAAGGTTATTATTGTGTTTGTTTCTCACATGTGTGGCAAGGCTAGTATGTTCCCCTCAACTAATGTGGCCAATATGTGCCAATACCCATCTACGCAGTTGCTGAATAGTTTTGCCAACATAGTCGAGGGGACATGAGCATGAGGCTATATATATGACTCCGCTGGTTCTGCAATTTATGAAATCTCATAAAATCTCAGTGAGTATAAAATGTTATACTCACTGCCTGTTGATGAGCTTTTGAATGTCGCTCCTCATTTCATAAATTTACAGGCTTTACAGCCAGAGCAAGGGTATGAGCCCTTTGGTCGCTCGGAGGATAGCCATGTATTGGTACATGTTGTGGTGGCAAATGGCTGTGCACCAAGCGGTCCTCAAGATTTCTGCCATGTGTATAAGTGATCTGGGGTCTCTCTGGAAGGCAGTCCAGCAGTTCAGAATCTCTACGAAGAATACCCCAATACTTATTCAATATATTTCCTATTTCCATTGACCGATCATGATACATACCTATCACCCGTATCTTTTGAGAAAAAGGAATATACTCTAAAGTTGACAATAGAAAATCGCCAAACATCGCAATGTCACGGCATGGGAGCGTAGATGCTATCGGACACTGATTGGAGTATCGGAGACGAGCCTCCAGTGGAGGTAGGCGTGGACTAGGGTATATAATCCCTGTAAGGATGATTACTTACCATCTATGCTCTAATGATCACAGCCTGCGTGGCTGGTTAATTCTGTCCATGTAAAATATCTATCTATCCATCCTGATGACGTAGCATTACCATCATAGCTACAGAAACGCGTTGATGGGAAGGGAGGGGAATGCATATAAGTTTTAATTTTGCCCCCTGAATATCTAGCCGCCACTATCAGTAGTAGAGTAACAAAACTGCAGGTTAGCTGGCTTGATTAGACAGTGACAGCTAGTTGCAGCTACCAGCAGCAGAGTAATTATACTGCAGGTTAGCTGGCTAGACGAGACAGTGAAAACATAAAATATAAGAGCAATATATAAGGGTATCTGGCTGAATTAGAGCTGGATTAAAGTTTTGCATTATCAGTCCTGGTTGAGACACATAGGGGAAATGGGAGCTTATTCCGCATATGTTCAGGATTATTAGAACTGGCCTTGCGCATATATGATTATTGTGGTCAATTCCACATATATTACGTGCTACTCAGGTCAGAGGATCGTATATTAAATCATCATATTTGATCCTTGTATCTTTATCCACATATCAATAAGTATAATGAATAAAAGTGGATATTGTTGAATTGTTGACAAACTGTGAAAAGAAAGGGATTAATTCCCAGTAATGTTTGTATTGCCAACAATTTGAACAATGTCAAATATAGCTTCAAACACTGACTAAGGCTGCATTCCCATGAACGTATATCGGCTCGGGTTTCACGCCGAGCCGATATACGTTGTCCTCGTGTGCAGGGGGGGTGGGGGGTGGAAGAGCCAGGAGCAGGAACTGAGTTCCCGCCCCCTCTCTGCCTCTTCTCCACCCCTCTGTACTATTTGCAATGAAAGGAGGTGGGGCGAGGCTAAGTTAGCCCCGCCCCCACCTCTCCCCATTGCAAATAGTGCAGAGGGGCGGAGAGGAGGCAGAGAGGGGGTGGGAGCTCAGTTCCTGCTCCTGGCTCTTCCATCCTCCCCCCCCCCCCCCTGCACACGAGGACAACGTATACCGGCTCGGCGTGAAAACCGAGCCGATATACTTCGTGGGAATCCACCCTAAGATCCATACATACAGGAGTAAAGGTCAGCTTAAATTGTCTCGAATATTGGACACAGCTAATAAACAATTAGTATGAGTGATAGTTATCACCCATTTGAAATATTTATATATATGCACATGTATATATTTTTTTTTTCGGTGGTGATGGGTGATATTTTTTTAATCCTCTTATAATAAAAGTTATGTTTTAGATTTAGTGGTTTCTTTCGGTGACACCAATTACTTCAAAATAAGGGAACTTTTCTGCCACGGTGACAAAAACTGAAGCATTTCTGTAGCAAGAATCTGGGCAAACCCCTGAAACATTGGTGTACCCAGAGTATAGGCAAACAGCTGAAAAATTGGTGTACCCCTAAAAAATTGCTTAACCATGAGGGCAAGTGAAACCCATAAACATTTTTTAATGATACAGCTCGTTGCTGCTTAATTTGTAACAGAGTCTGGAGGCAGCCCTCCGAAAACATTGGTTTTAACAGAGCCTTTTGGCCTGCAGAATAATTGGCGGTTCAGTGTGATGACATGCTGTTTGAGGAGGAGGAGGAGGAGGAGGAGGAGTAATATTCGAAAGGGATAGACCAAGCTACTTCTCTCCTTTTTTGGGGTGATAGAGGATGCATTTTTCTCCTGTTGCAGCTAAAAAAATCTTTAGGATCTGCTGCTTTCCACTGGTGGAGAAGAGAAGTCTGGGGAAATCCAGCCTTTCATCTTTATGAGTGTAAGCATGTCGGTGCTGGCAGTTGACAGGTGGGTACGCCTATCTGTGATGATTCTCCCAGCTGCACTAAACACCCTCTCTGACAAGATGCTAGCCGCATGGCAGGCAGGCGCCTCAAGGGCGTACAGCGCAAGTTCGTGCCACGTGTCCAGCTTTGACACCTTATAATTGTATGGAGCAGATGCATCACGGAGGACAGTGGTATGGTCGGCTACGTACTCCCTCACCAACTTTTTACAGTGCTCCCTCCAACTCAGCCTTGACTCGGGAGTGGTGACACAATCTTGCTGGGGAGCCATAAAACTGGCAAAGGTCTTGGACAGTATTCCCCCACCTGTGCTGGACATGCTACCTGATCCTCATGCCCCCCTGCTAGTTGGCCCTCTAAACTGCATCTTCTACCGCTAGCGTTGTCAGATGGGAAGTTTAGCATCACTTTGTCCACCAGGGCCCTGTGGTATTGCATCACTTTCGTACCCCTTTCCTCTTCGGGAATGAGAGTGGAAAGGTTCTCCTTTTACTGTGGGTTTAGAAGGATGTACACCCAGTAGTCCGTGTTGGCCAGAATGAGTAATGCAAGGGTCACAGGAAAGGCAGCCAAAAATGAAGCCAGCCATGTGTGCCAGGGTCCAGGTACGCAACACATTGCTGTCCTCACTAGGAGGATGACTTTCAGGATCCTCCTCCGCTTCAGCCCATACTTGCTGAATAGATAAGAAGCAAGCAGCATTGGTACCCTCTGCAGTGTGGCCAGAAGTCTCTTCCCCCTCCTCCGCACCATCCTCCTCCTCCAAAACGCACTAAAATACAGATGTGAGGGTGTTATGGCTATCAAGCAACATACTGTCATCCCCCATCTCATGTTCCAACCGTAAAGCATCAGCCTTTATCCTTAGCGAACTTCTCAGCAGGCAAAGCAGCGGGATGGTAACACTAATGATGTCCGCATTGCCGCTTGCCATTTGGGTAGACCCCTAAAGTTTATGAGGACCTGGCAGATGTCTGCCATCCATGCCCACTCCTCTGTAAAGAACTGCGGAGGGTGACTTCCACTCTGCTGGCCATGCTGCAGCTGGTATTCCACAATTGCCCTACGTTGCTCGTAAAGCCTGGCCAACATGTGCAGCGTAGAATTCCAGCGCATGAGCACGTCGCACATCAGTCGGTGCTCTGGTAGCTGAAACCGACGTTGCAGTGTCCTGAGGGTGGCAGCGTCCGTGGTGGACTTGCGGAAATGTGCGCACACGTGGCACACCTTGCTGAGCAGGTCAGACAAGTGGCGGTATTTTTTCAGGAACCACTGAACCACCAGATTGAAGATGTGGCCCAGGCATGGCACGTGTGTGAGGCTGCCAAGCTGCCTGGTTGGAAGCTCAGAGGCAAAAGCCAGAGGTCAGTCTGCACTGTCCGACCCTGTAACAGCTCGGGGGCCGTGTGCCTAATTAGTTTCAGCACAGCTTGCTGACGCTTGCCGACCGCTGTGCTGCCGCACCACGTGCTACCGAATGCTGGCGACATGCTCACACTTCTTAATTGAGAGGTGGAGATGGTAAAGGAAGAGGGGGAGGGGTTTGGAGGAAGTGGCATAAAATGACGCAGAAACCATCAGTTATCCTCAGTGTCAGTAGCATGGGAGCGGTCCCAGGCTCTGACTTGGTCCCAGCCTGCCAGTACTTGTCCACGTGTCCATCGTTAAGTCGCCCTTCCCAGTAACCACGTTGGTGAGGGCACTGTATTTATTTCGGGAGACGTGCTGCTGTAGGGCGGAGTCGGCGCACCAGGGAAAATAATGGTGACTTGGGAACAAGTACCGCAGGACAGCTACCGCCATCATATTTTTGAAAGCCTCTGTTTCCACAAGCCTGTATGACAGCATCTCAAGGCTGATTATTTGGCAATGTGCATGTTTAAAGCTTGTGCATGCGGGTGGGTGGCAGCGTATTTTTGCTTCAACGCTTGCGTTAGCGACAGCTGAACACTGTGCTGAGAGACATTGCTAGAGGCCATGGAGGACCATGGAAGTGTGGGTGTAGATGCAGGCTGGGAGGCGCTCGTGCCTGCGTTCTGGGAGGGGGAATGGATCTGTGTGGCAGGTTGTGGCACAGGGGAAGAGGCACTAGTGTGACCCGGAGGCGGTGAATGGCCTTTGTCTCACCTTGTGGGGTGCTTGGCCATCATATGCCTGCGCATGCTGGTGGTGGTGAGGCTGGTAGTGGTGGCTCCCCAGCTGATCTTGGTACAGCACAGGTTGCACACCACTGTCCGATGGTCTTCCGCGCACTCACAAAAAAAAATCCACACCTTTGAACACTAAGCCCTCTGCATGGAGGCTTGCCGCGAGGGGGTGCTTTGGAAAACAGTTGGGGGATTATTCGCTCTGGCCCTGCCTCTCCCCATGGCCAGCCCACTGCCTTTTCCAACCTGTCCTGCTGCTGCACTTGCCTCCGCCTCTGAAGCCCTGTCTTCAGATTGCTTAGCAAGCCAGGTGGGGTCAATCACCTCATTGTCCAGCAGCTCTTCCTCTGAATTCTCTGTGCGCTCCTCCCTTGAACTTACTGCCCTTACTATTACCTCACTGACAGACAACTGTGTCTCATCATCCTCATCCACAAAGAGCTCTTGAAACAGTTACTGAAAGTCCCCAGCCTTATCACCCGGACTCTGGGAAATTTCCAAATGTTGGGCATCGGTCACGACAAACTCATCAGGTGGTTGAGGAACAGTTTTTTCCCACTCAGGGCTGGGACCCCAGAACAGTTTCTGGGTGTCTGCCTGCTCATCAGAATCTGTCATTTTCCTGAACTGACGAGGCTGGGAGGAAGGAGGAGCAGTCGGAGGATTCAGAGATGCAGTCCCTAGGCTGGTAGTAGTGGACTGCATGGAAGACTGGGTATTTGATATATCACTGGATATGCTATCCGCGATCCACAACAGGACCTGCTCGCACTGCTGTTCTTTTAATGAAGGTCTGCCACGTGGACCCGCAAATTGTGATATGAAGCTGGGGAGTGGAGAATCGCGGCGCTCTCCTACTCCCTCTGCAGCCGTCTGTGTTTCACCCCACCCAGGACCACGGCCTGTGCCACTCCTTCACTTGGACGCCCGTGTCCACGTCCTCAACCCTTACCCCTACTCCTCATCATGTCAGAGAAAGGATAGAGCAGGGCCCAAATAAATTAACCCACTTTATAGTGATGAGAACTGGGGCTAATTCACCGCACACAGAAGACTTGTGGATAACGGAGGCTTTATACTATGAGAGAAAAAATTAAACTGCGTTCTTGTGCTGATAGCTCTAGGTAAATTACCGCTAATAGAGACTTGCAGATAAGAGAGGCTGTATGGAGTGGCAGAGAACTATTAACCCAGTGGATAGTGCAGATAATTGCGGCTTCTTCACTGCACACAAGGAAGGTGTATTGTGAGATGCTCTGCACAGGGGCAGAGAGCTATTAACCCAGTGGATAGTGCAGATAACTGTGGCTACTTCGCCGAACACAAGCAAAGTGTATTGTGAGATGTTCTGTACAGGGGCAGATAACTTTTAAACCAGTGGATAGTGCTGATAACTGCGGCTACTACACCCAACACAGAGAACAATGTAGCTGAAATGCTCTGCAGGGGCCCAGGAAAAATTAGCGTACTGTTTAACAATGAGAACTCTGCTGAATGCACTGCACACAGAGAACGGTATAGCTAAAATGCTCTGCAGGGGCCCAGGAAATATTAGCGTACTCTTTAGTTATGAGAACTCTGTGGACTGCACTGCACACATAGAATGTTATAGCTGAATTGCTCTGCAGGGGCCCAGGAAATATTAGCGTACTCTGAAGCGATGAGAACTCTACCGAATGCACTGCACACAGAGAACGGTATAGCTGAAATGCTCTGCAGGGGCCCAGGAAAAATTAGCGTACTGTCTAGTGATGAGAACTCTACCGAATGCACTGCACACAGAGAACGGTATAGCTGAAATGCTCTGCAGGGGCCCAGGGAATATTAGCGTACAGTTCAGCGATGAGAACTCTGCCTAATGCACTGCACACAGAGAATTTTATAGGTGAAATGCTCTGCACAGCTTTACAAAAAATGTTTTACTGGGTTGATCCTTTTAAAATATAACCTATATTGATAACTAATTAAAATAAATGAGGCCTCCAAACAATAAGTGAGACAAACAACAAACCACAACACACAATGCACAAAACGTGGGACCCAAAAGGGTCAGAAAAAGATGCTGGGATGATGTGATATCAAACAACCACCAGCAGCGGCACCCGAATCTTTAGCCCCGAGCACAGCGATACTCGGATAAAGCCAATTACTCGGACGAGCAGTGCTTATCCGAGTACGCTCGCTCATCTCTGTTAAAGACCCAAAGCAGCCAACTCTCTAAGAACTGAGTGGACGCGGCAAAGTCTCCAGCCCTGAAGGTGGACTGGAGAGAAAATTAGATAGATGGTTGATTATTGGTGCTTCCTACAGGTTTTTTTTTTTCTCTCTCTCTCTCTTTCTACTAGTTATTGATAGGCAGTCGTTTACTTTTGAGCATTGATTCAATCTCTCTAAGTACATTGAAAGGGTTATCATTCCACTTATTTCAGCCCATTCATCAGAGGCTGGGACAGTGGGATAACCTTTCCAAAGAACCTCTGTATATATCAGGGTATTTTGGGTCCCTGTTCATGTTATCTTCTATTGGTTTAATGCCTTTTGTCCTATAGGCGTTACCAAATACTCCAGGGTATCCATCTCCCACAGTTTTGTGGACGTTTTGTGAAGGAAGCACAACCGTATATATCGCTTTGGTTGTCTCCTTATATTTTTACAAAAAGCACTCCTTACGTGGTTTATGTAACTCATTATCCTCCTGGATACTTTAGCCAGGCCTTTATTTTCTATATGGGTCCCTGATGAGTTATTTATCTAACGGAAACGCGTCAGACCGATTATCATCTCAGATATTTGTATTTCATCATCAATACTTGCGAATTACTCCTATTTGTAGGATATTTAGTTATTTACCACTAGTTTCTGCTTATCATTAGAGTGCAGTAGTGGTAATGCTGGGTACCGTTTTTTCAGCCACCATGTTTGTGTAACCAGCAGTGTACATATGAAGTAATAGAAAGTACACTGGAGGTCTCGTTCTCTCAATTTAGGCCAAGCGTACTTCAAAACGTATTGGTCATTTGCTCCACGCTAGTAGGTGGAGAATATTGCTCTTTATCACAACACTTCAACAAGACTTTGAAACATTGAATCATCAAATTCCGTCGAGAAGTAGTTGTGAATTACTTTGAGACTGGTGGTTGTTTGATATCACATCATCCCAGCATCTTTTTCTGACCCTTTTGGGTCCCACGTTTTGTGTGTTGTGTGTTGTGGTTTGTTGTTTGTCTCACTTATTGTTTGAAGGCCTCATTTATTTTAATTAGTTATCAATAAAGGTTATATTTTAAAAGGATCAACACAGTAAAATTATTTTTGGATCTTTTCTCTGATCCTTCTGCCTCAGTGACATACTTAAAAAAAATGTTGCACTACTGCTCCCAGCCTGCCACAACAGTAATGCACACAATGAGGAGTAGCCCTAAGAAGGACCATTGGGGTTTCTTCTAGAGAGGATCCCTACTCTAATACTTTCCCTATCTCATTGCAGCTCTTTCCGTAACCTCTGCCAGCATGCGCCTGAGGCGAGCAGCGGGCGGCACCAGTTTAAGTACTCGGTGGTCACCTGATCAGCCCAGCCACTCACTGCTGTAGACGTGCACAGGGCTTTTCCCGAATGCTTATTGGCTAAAAAAAGGCACTAAATATTGCTGGGAAGGGTAATGAAAGTAAATTGAGTACCTCATGTTGCTCGACTCGAGTATTGAGCATCTCGAGTAGCCTAATACTCGAATGAGTATCAAGCTTGGACGATTGTGCTTGCTCATGTCTAGTTAAGAGGTTTGCATTAGAGATGAGCGAGCACCAAAATACTCGGGTGCTTGGTAATCGAGCCAAACTTTTCGTAATGCTCGAGAGTTCGTTTCGAGTAACGAACCCCTTACATGTCAATGGGGGACTCAAGCATTTTTGTATGGGACCGATGCTCTGCATAGGCGAGGACTTGTGAGACACCAGAAAACATCAGAAAGTCATGGACACACCACAGAAACGGATAGGAAAGGGCAGGGGCAGCATGCATGGCTGCATCTGAGCCTCCCAGGTCCCACTATTAAGCCAAAATGGGGGCAAGAGCCTGGCGGTCACCCCCCTAACAACTTGGGACAAACCCTCATTAGCAAGGCACATGCGCTGACACATCTTAGCTAAGCACAACACTACCTGCAACCAAGGACAATCACTGGCTGTGGGTGACACCACTGCCTCTTTTCCTAGGTTACATGCTGGCATTGCTGTCCAACCCTCCGCACGACCCTGCGTCCACAGCGCACACAAAATTTTCCCTCCGCAGCGTTCAACTGGCCTCAAGCTACATGCTCGCTTGATAACCACACCACCCTCATGTCTATTTATAAGTGCTTACTGGATGAGGAGGAACCGGAAGCACACACTGCAGAGGGTTGGCAGGGCTAGGCAGCGACCCTCTTTGAAAGTGTCGGCGATAGCCCACAATGCTGAATTGATGATAAATTGACGTACGATCGTCATTCCAATCCCATGCCTCCTCCGTCACAAGATTTTCAGGAGCCGCAGACGTGGGCATAAAGGGGACTCAGGTGCCAGCAGTACTATACATCTCCACAATGGAGCAATAACGTGAGCGGGCCCAGGGTCAGGCTCGGTCCGGCCTCCACCTGTGTGACCCAAGGTACCACGAGTTACATAGCAATGGGAATTCCATGCGTCCCCACACAATTCATTCTGTGTAGGTGTCAGATAGCTCAACACCACATTGGGAAGTCTTTGAGTTCCTTGGGCTCACCTATGCTGTCGGTGCACAAAGATGGTATTACATAGGAAGAAATCAGAGTGCCCAAACTTAGCAGAGTTTCACCCCACCAAGGACCTCGGCCTCAGCCCACAATTCTGCCCTAGTCAGTCAGTGTATGGGTGACAGACAGATAAAACAATGCAATGGGAAGACTTTGTGCACCCACAGCATAGGTAAGCCCATGAAACCCAAAGACGGTATTACACATAAAGAAATCAGAGTACCCAAACAAGGCAGTTTCACCCCGCCAAGGACCTCGGTCTCGGCTCACACCCTCAGTAATCATGGGCATAAAACGGACTCGGATGCTAGTACAGCTGTGAACATCTCTTTAAATCAGTAACGGTTGCTTTGATCGCTCCAAAGACTGAATGGACCACAAAGAAGTTCCACAGGCCATACCTGGTGCAGTTGATTCTCCCCTTCCCCCAAGGACCTTGGCCTCCCCCCACACTCTCAGTAATCGTGGGCTTCAAGCAGACTCAGATACTAGTGCAGCTGTGTACATCTCATTAATGCAGTAACGCTCCTTTTGTTTGACACAAACCACTGTCTCAGATAATTGTGGTAACATGAGAGAATATACATGTTGCCCACCACTGATCCCCAGACCCCAAGCAGGAGGAGGAGGTGGCATAATAAGGCCGAAAAACCATGACCGAGGTAGGACCCGCAATGCTTTGTGTGGGAAGTACGTCAGAAGTCCCTGGGTCAGGCTCGGTCCAAGCCTCCGCCTTGTGTGACTAAAGGTGCCGTGAGTTAAATAGCTATGGGAAATCCATGTGTCCCCTCACACTTCATTCTGTGTATGTGTCAGGCAGCTGAACACCGCAATGGGAAACCTTTGTGCACTCACAGTATAGGCGGACCCTAGTAGCATTTCTGTAGCAAGAGTATAGCCGAGCCACTCAAACCTTTCAGTAGCAAGTGTATAGGCAGACCCCAGTAACATTTATGTAGCAAGAGTATAGTTGAACTCCTCAAATCTTTCAGTACCAAGTGTATAAGTGGAATCCAGAAAAATTTCGGTAGCAGAGTATAGGCGGACCCCAGTAACATAGATATAACAAGAGTATAGGCGTACCCCAATAACATTTCTGTAGAAGGAGTATAGGCAGACCCCAGTAACATTTCTGTAGCAAGAGTATAAACGGACCCCTGTAACATGTCTGTAGCAAAAGTATAGGCGGACCCCAATAACATTTCTGTAGAACGAGTATAGGCGGGCCCCAATCATATTTATGTAGCAAGAGTATAGGTGAACCCCTCAAACCTTTCAGTACCAAGTGTATGGGCAGACCCCAGTAACATCTCTGTAGCAAGAGTATAGGCGGACCCCAGTAACATTTCTGTAGCAAGAGTATAGGCGGACCCCAATAACATTTCTGCAGCTAGAGCATAGGCGGACCCCAGTAACATTTCTGTAGCAAGAGTATAGGAGGACCCCAAAAACATTTGTGCAGCTAGAGCATAGGCGGACCCCAGAAACATTTCTGTAGCAAGAGTAGAGGCGGATCTCAATAACCTTTTTGTAGCTAGAGATAAGCAGACCCCAATCACATTTATGTAGCAAGAGTATAGGTGAACCCCTCAGACATTTCAGTACCAAGTGTATGGGCGGACGCCAGTAATATTTCTGTTGCAATACTATAAGCGGACCCCAGTAACATTTATGTAGCAAGAGTATAGGTGTACCGCAGTTAGATTGATGTAGCAAGAGTACAGGCAGACCCCAGTAACATTTATGTAGGAAGAGTATAGGCGAACCCCTGTAACATTTCTAAATATTCACTGGGTGTATCCCCTTAAAAAATAACTTTTATTAAATGACTTATTAAAAACGTTTGTGCCTCACAACACACAAGAACAAACGAAATTCGAACAATGGAACAAGTTCCACACTGAACCAGAACCAAAACAATGGTCGTAGCTCCGCAGCCGATATTATGAAAACACCAGATATTGTTAAAGGCCACAATGGAATACTTAGTGGCAATGTTAAATTGAGGCTTGTGGCGCCCTTTTTCACGAGAGAATGACAGATGAATAATCGCCAATCAGATACGGATTTATGGGTAGGATGCCCAATTCTGGAATTTCCACGTTATGAACTAGGCTGAAGGTCTGCCCAAAAGTAGGTTAGACTTGGAGGTCCCTTGTCGGAGACAACAAGATACCAGTTATTGTTGCTGCAACCGACTAAAAACAGGGATACAAGTAACCCACCCAATTGTTTGGTTCAATTCAAACAGGGTACAAGCCCTTGTTTCTATGCGAAATCAAAAATTCTGTATTAGATTCCCAATATATATTGATTCTTTTTACCGAGGGTACCTGATGTACAAATCAGAGGGCCCAGCTATTGTGGGGGGTTAATTCAGGTTTATGCCTTTGAATAGAGAATGATAAGTGTATTTCACAGAATACTTACAGTATGTGTTTATAATTTGCGTCTTCTTCTGCTAAAGGTTTAAGCTTATACATGTAAGGGCTGACGCTTTAAAAATAGACTACAGAGACTCCATTTTGTCTCTTTGCTTTAATACATATATATATCTGTATTAATTTCAACTCTCACTTGAGAAAGATGTTAGATCCCAATTATAATGACCCACCTGGAAATAGTAATTGGATAAACACTAGCTTCCTGTTTTGTTCTCATCTGTAAGCAATGTTAGCTGAAGCTCACAGGAATGTACCTCCCCGATACACAGAGGAGGACATACTGATAAGAGGCCGAGATGTTTTAAATCAATATATGTGCTTATTAATTTTAATTGTATCTGGCATAAAGCCACTTGCTTCGTAAGAACTGTATAAAGATTGAATACATTGTACATTAAACAGGCATTTCTTTAGTTAGCACATACGGTGTGGTGTCCATTGATCTCCTCCGAGTATACTCGCATGTTCAACTGATTGGGAAGCAGACAGCATCAGCTGACGGGTCCCCTTGTGACCCCCCTTACAATACTTGGCGCTCCAACCTGGGGCAGAAGTTAGCCCCTTACCTGCAGCCGATACCTGACGACCCTGCCTGCCAACCAGCCGGAGTAGAGGCCACGGGACCCCAGATCTACAAAACACCGGTGTAAGGTAAGCCCTTGACTTACCACTCTAATATCTGGATTCCTCGGACCTCAGTCACGTGTCGGCAGACGGTTAGTTGCTGCATGTTTATAGGAAACTTCTGCCTGTTATTTACGGTGTTCTTAGTAACCGTGCTAGACGGAAGAACCCTTGTGTATATTGCCATGCTGTCTGCTGTGTTCCGTAGAAAGTATTGCTTTTTGACGGACTCATAATGTTAGCTGTAATTTGTAATAAGACTACTAAAAGCCGCCCAGCAAGGCAAGCCGTGGTCCTTCCTCTATCCCCGTTAAGTATAGTAGTAATATATTCGTAATATAGATTGCGAATATCCTGCCCATTGCGGACGTGGCAGAAGGGACTGAAAAGTCCAAAAGTATTTCTGCCAGTTGCGGACTCGCAGAAGATGCTGCCCATTGCGGACGTGGCAGAAGGGACTGAAAAGTCCAAAAGTATTTCTGACAGTTGCGGACTTGCAGAAGAAGAAATATCCTGCCAATACTTGGCAGGAGGGCCCTCAAATATCTTGCCCCGTTGCGGACGTAGGCAGAAGGGATTTAAAGTCCATAGTATCCTGCCAGTTGCGGACTCGGCAGTAGGGACAATAGTGGTAAATTGGGAAGTAAGTCCATAGCTAGAATGGGGTCTCAGACTTTCCTGACACCCATTGAGATAATAAGATTGGGGGAAGGTAAGGACATCTATAGGCAAGCCTATGAAATATATAAACAGACAAGTAAAACGGCGGGAAGCTTTAACTATGAGTTCTGGCAACAGTACGAGGAAAAACACATGCAGGAGATCAGAGATGCCGGTCTAGGAAGAGGGATAGAAACCATAATAAGATATAGCAAAAAGGTAAATGTAGAACCATGGGATTGCGCAACGAGGGATGACGGCATACTTGTGTACTCACCCCCGGTGCTAAACCCGGCTAGGATGTACCCGGTCCTACCAACCGCGGACAGCTCCGACATTCTTCCTGACTATCAGAGTTGTACCGCCACAGTCCCACCAAAGAAGTCCCAAAAAGGGAAACCTTACTGGGATTGTCCCAGGTGCGGACAACAAAACCCTTTACAAAGACAAATGGCTTTAACTATGTGTAGACGGGAAAAGAATGAAACCATTGAATGTTATTTTGGTAGGCTGGAATCGAAGGCTAGGGACGCGTTCATGCAAGGCATTGGCCCATCATTGGCAGATAAAATTAAAGCATGTACCCCCGACTGGCGACAAGCAGAGCCCAGGGGCTTGTATAAAAAGGCAGTAGGGTTTGCTATGGATGAGAAGCGCCCTGCAGTGGCGGTTAAATACTATAGCAACCAGGAGAGGATGGTGCAGCTCCAGGACAGGCCCAACAGAGAAACACGTAAGTGTTATAATTGCGGCAAGGTAGGCCACCTGGCCAGGGATTGCTTTCATAAGTCCCGGCGATCCCGCCACAGTATCCCTACCGTGGAAACAAAGGACGGAGGCACTCAGACCTTTGAGCCTGCTTCCATATGAGGTGAGGAAGTGCCCTTCCTTATAGACACTGGGGCTACAAATCCTGTCTCAAAATTCACGTGAAATATGAGAAACGTTCAAGGCAAGGAGTATGTCTATATGAGAACAGCTAGAGAAATAGCAAAGGTCAGACAAAGCAAGTTAGCCGTGGGGAGAGAATCTAGCAAGTTGTTGAGAAAAGCAGGTTAGAATTTTGGGAATCTTAGACCAACAAGTTTGGAAAAGATTCAGAGATAGTAAAGGTTAGAAGTATGATAGAATAGATAGAGGCACGTGTAGATACGGCAGTTATCAGAGAAAGGGAATCCTTCATAGTTTGTGTTCCTTTGGGACATAAAGCAAGTTCATGCAGAATCTGTGGATAATTCTGTGTCAAATAACCAATATTGTTTGTCTTATTGTCATGTAATCTAATCTTTGTTATACTCTTAGTCTTCTTTGTCTTTTTTTTTTTTTTATGTGTTTAACTATTCCTCTACCGTCCGGGTTTGATAGTCTGTGCAGAGAAATATACCTTTTGTTGTTGCTAATGATTGGTGTTGTTTGGAGTCTGAATGTTATGGCCGCTTTCCAAAAATCTGTTTCCTAGAGAGAGATATAAAAATTCATAGTCATAGAAGAAAGACAGACATTGAATGTATTGTGTGAATTGTATGGTTTTGAAAATGGAGAATATATGTGTAGGAATAGATAGAGGGTTAATGCTTGATTAGTGTGGAGCTCTGTTCCCCCTTGTCACCCCCCCCCCCCCCCTTCCCTTCAGAGTTTAGTGAGATTTGCAGAGAAGGAATGTGTGCTTCTCAAGGCCAAAGATTAGAGCGGAGAACACTGGGCAGTAGCCCTGCTTGCTTGAACAGAATTGAATGCATTTGTTTGCAAGATGAGGACAGTTGCATCATACGCGTTACGTCCTGTGTGAACTCTTACTAACATTTGAATGAGACTTGACCGCATGAACGGATGAGAATTAATGACCCGTGTTCAGACTGTAATGAATGTAAAATGTGTGTGATGTAGGCCCTGTGTGCTGATAATTTGGAAGCCTGCCAACAAGCCCCAATTATACTGCCTCTGAGAGAATGTTCTGTAGAGAAAACAAAAAACAAAAAAACGCACAGACGGCCATACCTGTACTTACACCTGCTGCCAAACTCCGCACCTTTCTGGGCCTTGTTTTCATACTGCCGCCCATTGGTCCACTCTGTTTTCGCTCTTATGCAACTACTCTATGACTGCATTTCAATCATTATTTTCTCTCTCTCTCACCCTTGAAGCTCATTTCTCACCCTTTTACACTTTATCCTTTATTCTTTTCTGTACGGAATTTTCTGGCCATGTGACGACAGTATTGACACAAAGGCACGGAGGACATCCACGGCCACCTGGATGCTACTCCATGAAGCTGTATCCAGTGGCTCGAGGAGCTCCCTCATGTGTTTGTGCGGTGGCAGTAGTACAGGCAATGGTTAACAAATCTTCGGAGTTGGTATTGAACTACCCCCCCTAGTGGTCCTAACCCCCCCCCCCCTCATGACACCCGGAACATATACACGCAAGTGCAACCCAAGCACTTATTTCTGGCCCGTCAAATCCAGCTACAATGTGCTCTTGTCATTCTTCTCACTGTTGCTACTACTTTGAACTCAGTTACTCTTCCAATTAAGTACCCTAGTTCAAAGGGGGAGGGGGGGGAGAGATATAGGTGATCTAGGTATTGCTGGTCAGCTATTTTTAAATTTAAATTTTTATTTTTTTTTCTCCTTCTTGCAACAAGGTTATGATCTATTTGAAATAGAATACCAGCCTGATTGTCTAGCGGTAATCGGTGCAAGGGGTTTCAGGAGTGCCAACTCAGCTGGCAGAAACTGAACCGCTTGAGGTAATGTTTAAAGGGTCACGATGCCTCACGCTCTTCCTTGTGCTGGAAGGTCCTGAAAGCATATTGAGAACTGACGTGATGGGACCCTTGGGATGTTGTATCAAACTTCACCCGTCCGGTGAGGCTCGTATACACCCCGGGTCTGAAAGTCACCCGACCTTCTGTCGGATGGCAGCAGACCAAGAGACACCTCTCCCTGTCCTCACTCTTACGCACGCAGAGGAACAAGCTCTTAGCCCCTTGGTCCGTCAGTACCTCCTAGCACATGTCCAGGAAGATGCAATTGCAGACACTGTCTCTTCTTTATGTTAACTGAAAGCCCTTGTTAACAATGCATATTTTTAGTTTTTTTGTTATAGATGGTACCAGGGGTGATTGACGACTCCACACTGGTTATGCAGTGGTCACACAACAAGATGTCCTAAAAGCAGAATGCCTCCGCATGTCTCAGGACAGGAAGCGGAATTACAGGCCCTCACTGAGGCGTGTAGAGTGGTAGAAGGTAAGACGGCAAACATTTACACTGACTCCCGGTATGCATTTGGCATAGCTCATGATTACGGCCCAACGTGGAAGGCCAGACAGCTTGTTACCTCAGCAGGACAGCCAATTAAGAATGATGCAGCGGTGCAGAGTCTCACAGAGGCCCTACTTACTTCTACCTGACAAAGTGGAAAGCTCACACCAATTCCTACACCAGAGAAACAAGAGGCAACGCCATCACAGACCACACAGCAAAGGCAGCGGCCCTCAAGCCATGGAAGAAAAGAAGAAAAGAAGAATTTAACAAACTTTGGACTTCGATACAAACTTTGGACTTCGATACAAACTTTGGACTTTGATATAAACCTTGGACTTTGATATAAACCTTGGACTTTGATATAAACCTTGGACTTTGATATAAACCTTGGACTTTGCTATGCTAAAGACTTTACAGTTACAAGCCAGCAAGGAAGAAAAAAAAAGACAAATGGACTTAATATGGGAGCAGCAGAAATGGGACGACGTATGGCAAACAGTCAACAGCACTTGCCCACCACGGTCCCTATGCCCCATGATGGCCCAGCTGATGCACGGAAAGACACACCTATCAAAGCAGCAATGATGTCGACTCTTGAACAAGGACGGTGGCTCCTGGGTTTTCTGTAGCTGCTGCTTCATCATTTGTCCAATTTTGCATGATCTTTGCCGTAAGCAACAGGGCAGAAGTAAATTTTCCACATAACACTTGCCTAGACCACTCTACCCATTTCAGGGATTGCAAATTGACTACACTCAGCTCCTACTTGTTGGGAAGTATGAATATGTGCTTGTTGTTGTTGATGTCTTTTCAGGTCGGAGACCTACCCTGTTACCAAAGTAAATAAGCAGGTAATCGCACAGGAGCTGATGAATGAGGTAACCTGCAGATATGGGGCACCGGAAGTGATTGACTCAAGCAAAGGTACACACTTCACACCTGCAGAGTTTAGGCAAAGTTAAAAGACTAAATGGTACACTTAAGTTAAAAGAAGTGTTGTTTGGCTTTATGCCAAGATTGGGGCTGTATCATCCACAGGCCCTACAGCAGGGCTATGACATAGTAGCCGGATATGTAAAGCACCTGTGTGACCAAATAATGGTAACCCAGAATCTAGTCTTTTTCTCCCATTCCAGACCCAGAAAACCTAGGGGGATCTCACTCCCTACAACCTGGAGATTGGGTGGTCATAAAGAGGCGTGTCCGGAAATCCCTAGGGCCCAGATTCAAGGGGCCCTGTCAAGTCCTGCTGACCACACCTACTTCAGTAAAGTTGAAGGAACTGTTGCTTGTCTTGAGACTAATGGGACTTTTCACGCCCTACTTTGCCCCCCCCCCCCATGAGAAGGAAAATGAAGGACATTTTGTTTATTGATGGACTTTTGGACTCCTCACTCCATGCTTCGCCCTTGTGAGAGGGTGCAAAAGGACAATGCCTAGAACCACTTTGTTAGACACCACCAAATACTGGTAGATGGACTGAACACCTCACAGGTGAAAGACTGTTGGACTTGTACACACACCTGATGCCACTAGTTTTCCTTTCTTGGCTGTTCCTGTTCCGTCGAAAGAACTGTTTGCATGGACAAATGGAAACTCAGAAACCAGGAATAGCTGGTGGGGTAACATATTTAGTTCTTTGAACCCTGCCAATTGGTTCTCTGGTTTAGGAGGTTGGTTTATGGGGATCCTACAAAGTAGGATATTACATAACTAAACGCCTCATCGCTCGACACAAGGGTCCCCTATAGTAGGACACCCACAGTATTCTTTGCATCAAGGGTGTTATGAGCACATTTGTAATCCTGCACATCTAGCGAATGAGACACTTTTTTGGTTAGAATAAGGTTCCTGATGAGTCCTAAAACGACAGAAACGCGTTGAACCAATAATTGGTGGGAATCTAGTATATTCTCACTCACCTGAACCTATACTTGGTGGGAATTCAGTACAAAATTTGATTCTCGCTGATCTACATCTGACTTGTCATCATACTGTCATCATAGCTGGGCCCTCTGATTTGTACATCAGGTGCCCTCGGTAAAAAGAATCACTATATATTGGGAATCTAATACAGAATTTTTGATTTCGCATAGAAACAAGGGCTCGTACCCTGTTTGAATTGAACCAAACAATTGGGTGGGTTACTTGGATCCCCGTTTTTAGTCGGTTGCAGCAACAATAACTGGTATCTTGTTGTCTCCGACAAGGGACCTCCAAGTCTAACCTACTTTCGGGCAGACCTTCAGCCTAGTTCATAACGTGGAAATTCCAGAATTGGGCATCCTACCCATAAATCCGTATCTGAGTAGCGATTATTTATCTGTCATTCTCTCGTTAAAAAAGGCACCACAAGCCTCAATTTAACATTGCCACTAAGTATTCCATTGTGGCCTTTAACAATATCTGGTGTTTTCATAATATCGGCTGAGGAGCTACGACCATTGTTTTGGTTCTGGTTCAGTGTGGAACTTGCTGTTCCACTGTTCGTCTTTCGTTGTTTCTTCTTGTGTGTTGTGAGGCACAAACGTTTTTAATAAGACATTTAATAAAAGTTATTTTTTAAGGGGATACACCCAGTGAATATTTACCAAAGGTTTTCTTTAGTATTCCCCGGCCTCAGTGAATTATATTCCTATAACATTTCTGTAGCAAGAGTATAGGTGGACCCCTGTAACATGTCTGTAGCAAGAGTATAGGCGGACTCCTGTAACATTGATGTAGTAAGAGTATAGGCGGACCCTGGTAACATCTCTGTAGCAAGAGTGTAGGTGGACCCCAATAACATTTATGTAAGAAGAGTATAGGTGGACCATTGTAACATGTCTTTAGCAAGAGTATAGGCGGACCCTAGTAACATTTATATAGCACGATTATACGCGGACCCTAGTAACATTTATGTAGCAAGATTTTAGGCGGACGCTAATAATATTTCTGTAGCAAGAATATAGGCGAACCCCAATAACATTTCTGTAGCAAAAGTATAGGTGAATCCCTCAAACCTTTCAGTACCAAGATTTTAGGCAGACCCCTGTAACATGTCTGTAGCAAGAGTATAGGCCGACCCCAGTAGCACTGATAGGCGGACCCCAGTTACATTGATGTAGCAGGAGTATAGGTGGACCGCAGTAACATTTCTATAGCAAGAGTATTGGCGAACACAAGTAGCATCTATGTAGCAAGAGTATAGGCAGACCCCTGTAACATGTCTGTAGCAAGATATAGGCGACCCCAATAACATTTATGTATCAAGAGTATAAGTGAACCCGTGAAACCTTTCACTACCAAGTGTATAGGTGTTTCACAGGAGCAGGTAAGTCTATAGTATTTACAATTGGGCCCTTCACAGTTATAGACTAAAATAATAATTTTTATTGAGATCCTTTTAAAAAAGGATGCCTCTAGCTCACCGTCAGAGCTACAGGCGCTGCATCTTTTTTATTTTATTTATTATCTATCTATCCTTTTCAAACCCTGATATTCTTGATATATGCCTCTAGCTCACTATCAGAGCTACAGGCGCTGCATCTTTTTTATTTTATTTATTCTCTATCTATCCTTTTCAAACCCTGATATTCTTGAAAGCTATCGTTAGGCATCAGAACTTTTGGCGTACTCTGCAATCTGACTCTCTCTAGCACTGGCTCAAAGATCAGCTTTATTTATACCTTATTTAGGCTGACTTTCACCTGTGCTATTATTGACCCTGCATCCAATCCAATTTACACCCTATGGGGTAATGGATGCTTTGCGTCTGTTACAGACTGTTACCCTATAAGAATCTATTTCTTCGGGAGGCGCATATATTGGTCCTAATAGCCAATATTGATGATTTGCAGTCCTTAATATACTTTGGATTTGCTATGAGCTATATAGACATAATTGCTGGTTTTTGCACCTACTGGCATCTCATGTAGGTGATCGCTATTACGCGCCCAGCTATTAGTCCTTTGCTCACAAATCGAAAGATATGCTATTTCATATAAGATCAACTAGGTCTGACCTAAGAAAAGGAGAGGATATCTAGTCTTTCCCTGTTTTCTGTAGGTTTATTAGAGAAATAGCATACAACGCCGAAAAATCTGCATATCATATGCAAAAATTGTTTAATATCAGCGGTTGAAAAACTATCAGATTACTAGAAAAACGACTTCTATTTGTCACACAACAAAGAAGTGTGTATCTGTACATAAGTAAACAGCCCAATACAGGCTCTGCTCCTGATGAACCACGCATTTGTGGGGAAACGCGTCGAGCCCGAGTTGAGCCAGAATTTGAGCTCGTATTGATAGACTCACTCCTATTCCTCAGACCATATTATAGAGATCTGAGTCTAATCATATGGGTCTATCTAATTTTTGACTATATCTACCAGATCATATGTATAATCTGTCAAGAGAACCCAAATCGAGCCTGAATATGAGCTCGGACTGATAGACGAATCTGTACTTCTTAGACCATATCAAGGGGGTCTGAGTCCTAATCATATGGGTCTATCTATCCTTTGACCGGACTCACTCGATCACTTTCACTATATATCAAGTCTACGGGATATTCCCACTATCTATAATTCATTGGGATCTCTTGACTATACGAATTGTTGTGTGGAAGGGGTAATGTTACATCCCTTTGTGTTTATGTTCTGTGAGTTTCTATAGCCCATATTTGTTTTTTTAAAAGGATCTCAATAAAAATTATTATTTTAGTCTATAACTGTGAAGGGCCCAAGTGTATAGGTGGACCCCAGTAACATTTCTGTAGCAAAAGTACAGGCGGACCCCAATAACATTGATGTTGCAAGAGTATAGGCAGACCCCAGTAACATTTATGTAGCAAGAGTATAGACGGACCCCTATGACATTTCTGTAGCAAGAGTATAGGTGGACCCCTGTAACATGTCTGTAGCAAGAGTATAAGCGGGCCCCTGTAACATTTCTGTAGCAAGAGTATAGGCGGACCCCAATAACATTTCTGTAGCAAGAGTATAAGCGGACTCCAATAACATTTCTGTAGCAGAAGTATAAGCATAGATTATGTCCAAAATAGGAAAAGTAAAGTGGTGCCAACTCGATTATTCAATTCTAGCGCAAAAGAATTAGCGTTGAAATTTTACGTACATAATCTAAATCTCTCTCTTCCCGGTGTCATAGAAACTTAAAATTTGGGACGAGCATTGAATATGTCAGAAATAGGAAAAGTTAATGGGTCCCAACTCGATTATTCAATTCTAAGCGCAAAAGAATTAGCGTCCAAATTTTGCATACGTAATCTAATTCTCTCACTTGAAATTTGGCACGAGCATTGATTATTATGTCATACATAGGAAAAGTTAATGGGTCCCAACTCGATTATTCAATTCTATGTGCAAAAGAATCAGCGTCCAAATTTTACGTTTGGAATCTAATTCTCACACTTTCCGGTGTCATAGAAACTCGAAATTTGGCACGAGCATTGATTGTGTCATAAATAGGAAAAGCTAATGGGTCCCAACTCGATTATTCAATTCTATGCACAAAAGAATTAGCGCCCAAATTTTACGTTTGGAATCTGATTCTCTCACTTTCCGGTGTCATAGAAACTCGAAATTTGGCACAAGTATTGATTGTGTCATAAATAGGAAAAGCTTATGGGTCCCAACTCGATTATTCAATTCTATGCACAAAAGAATAAGCGCCCAAATTTTATGTACGGAATCTATTTCTCTCACTTTCTGGTGTCATAGAAACTTGAAATTTGGCATGGGCATTGATTATGTCATAACTAGGAAAAGCTAATGGGTCCCAACTCGATTATTCAATTCTAAGCGCAAAAGAATTAGCATCCAAATATTATGTACGGAATCTAATTCTTTCACTTCCCGGTTTCATAGAAACTTAAAATTTGGTAAGAGCATAGATTATGTCCAAAATAGGAAAAGTAAAGTGGTGCCAACTCGATTATTCAATTCTAAGCGCAAAGGAGTTAGCGTCCAATTTTTACGTACGGAATGTAATTCTCGCACTTTCCGGTGTCATAGAAATGTGAAATTTGAAATGGGCATTGATTACATCATAAAGAGGAAAAGTTAATGGGTCCCCACTTGATTATTCAATTCAATGCGCAAAAGAATTAGCATCCAAATTTTACATATGGAATCTAATTCTTTTGCTTCCCAATTTCATAGAAACTTGAAATTTGGCACAGGCATTGATTATGTCATAAATTGGAAAAATTATTGGGTCCCAACATGATTATTCAATTCTAAGCTCCAAAGAATTAGCATCAAAATTTTACATATGCAATCTAATTATCTCACTTCCCGATGTCATTTTATATAAAGGAAACGTCGCATGGTTACCTGCACATGGTGTTTCCTGGGTAACGCAAAGAACCATGCAAAATGGTGAACATATTTTTTTCCCGGTATTTCTAAAGTAACCACGACTTCATAAGATTTTCCGTGTGAACACCAGATAAACACCAATACCAAATTAACTTGGGCAAAGCTGGGTATATCAGCTAGTGTTATTATAAAGACAAAAACACTCACTGACTGACTCGCCACTAATTCTCCATCATCCCGATATCGTAGAAGCATGAAATTTGGCACAAGCATAGAGTATGTGCAAAATAGGAAAAGTAAAGAGGTACCAACTTGATTACTCAATTCTAAGCGCAAAAGAATTTACATCAAAATTTTCCATACATAATCTAATTTTCTCACTTCCCGATGTCATAGAAATTTGAAATTTGGCAAGAGCATTGCTTATGTCATAAATAGGAAAAGCTAATGGGTCCCAACTCGATTATTAAATTCTAAGCGTAAAATAATTAGCGTCAAAATTTTACTTATGTAATCTAATTCTCTCACTTCCCGATGTCATAGAAACTTGAAATTTGGCACAAGCATTGATAATGTCAAAAATAGGAAAAGTTAATGGGTCCCAACTTGATTATTCAATTCTAAGCGCAAAAGAATTAGCATCAAAATGTTCCATAAGTTATCTAATTCTCTCACTTCCCGATGTCATAGAAACTTGAAATTTGGCACAAGCATTGATTATGTCATAAGTAGGAAAAGTTAATGGGTCCCAACTTGATTATTTAATTCTAAGCGCAAAAGAATTAGCATCAAAATTTTCTGTACTTAATCCAATTCTCTCACTTCCCGATGTCATAGAAATTTGAAATTTGGCACGGGTATTAATTATGTCATAAATAGGAAAAGTTAATGAGTCCCAACTCAATTATTCAAATCTAAGCGCAAAAGAATTAGCATCCAAATTTTTTGTATGTAATCTAATTTTCTCACTACCCGATGACATAGAAATTTGAAATTTGACACGGGCATTGGTTGTTTCATAAGTAGGAAAAGTTAATGGGTCCCAACTCGATTATTCAATTCTAAGCGCAAAAGAATTAGCGTCCAAATTTTATGTACAGAATCTAATTCTCTCACTTCTCGATGTCATAGAAACTTGAAATTTGGCAAGAGCATTCATAATGTCATAAATAGGAAAGTTAGTGGGTCCCAACTCGATTATTCAATTCTAAGCACAACTGAATTAGCGTCCAAATTTTACATACGGAATCTAATTCTCTCACTTCCCGATGTAATGTAACTTGAAATTTGTGAGGAGCATTGATTATGTCAAAAATATGAAAAGTTAATAAGTCCCAACCCGATTATTCAATTCTAAGTGCAGAAAATTAGCGTCAAACTTTTACTTAAGTAATCTAACTCTCTCACTTTCCGATGTCATAAAAACTTGAAATTTCGCACGAGCATTGATTATGTCATAAATAGGAAAAGTTAATGGGTCCCAACTCGATTATTTAATTCTAAGCGCAAAAGAACTAGCGTCCAAATTTTACGTAAGGACTCTAATTCTCTCATTTCCTGGTGTCAAAGAAACTTTAAATTTGGCACGGGCATTGATTATGTCATAAATTGTTAAAGCTAATGGGTCCCAACTCGATTGATTAATTCTAAGCGTAAAAGAATTAGTGTCCAGCATAATCTAATTATCTCACTTCCTGATGTAATTTTATATAAAGGAAATGTCACATGATTACCTCCACATGGTGTTACCTGGGTAACGCAAAGAAGCAGGCAAATTGGTGAACATATTTTTTTCCTCAGTATCTTAAAAGTAACCATTACTTCATAAGATTTTCCGTGTGAACACCAGATAAACACCAGTACCAAATTAACTCGGGCGAAGCCAGGTATATCAGCTAGTATCCTATATGGAACGGTTCAATGATCTGGGAATGTTTAGCTTGCAAAAAAGAAAGCTGAGAGGAGACTTAATAGCGGTCTTCAAATATCTGAAGGGCTGTCACAGTGCAGAGGGATCAGCCCTATTCTCATGTGCACAAAGAAGGAGTAGACACAATGAGATGAAACTGAAATGTAGGAGACAGATATTTAAATATTAGAAAAAAAAATTCTTACAGTGAGGGTGATTAATGAGTGGAATACATTGCCATGAGAGGTGGCGAGTTGTTCTTGAATGGAAGTGTTCAAACAAAGGCTAGACAAATATCTGTCTGGGATGATTTAGTGAATCCTGCATTGAGCAGGGGGTTGGTCCAGATAACACTAGATGCCCCTTCCAATTGTTCTATGATTCTATGAGGTCAAAATATCCTCTAACTGAGGTCCTATGCAGAAGGACTTGTAGTCTTCAATATATAATATACTATATAGCATCAAGACTCACCTTTGTCATGTGATGTGTAAATCCAAGTACTCTCTGGTGTTTTTGGTATTTATCATTTAGATATAAGAACATATCATGTAGAGCTTGTGTCAGGACCTCTACAGCATAATACAGTCTAGCAGAAACCCCTGAAGACAGTAAATTCCTCATACTGGGAAGAACATGGTTATCAGTAGTATTACACTCTTCATCTCTTTCGAGGAATACAATGAAAGGCTTGTTATTATCATTTCCTGATAATATTTCAAATAATGGCCAGTAAAATTTAAAATTAAATGCAATGGAGAGATTCTTGTAATTTCTTATAAATTCTTTGATTCGTGGAATAGGTGATGAAAATTCTACAGCTAAACTTCCATTAATTTCTGAGCGTTGATGCTCTGTAATCAAGGGAGAAGAGGCCCATGAAGGAGGAAGAATAAGTGTTTTATTTGAAAGCCCTTTATTCCAAATAGATAAGTTTAGAAACAAAACAATAATATCATGAGAATACGGTCCACACAGTACAATTATATTGACTCCTGTTTTATATATATGGTTTGCAACGTTTTCATTATTTGATGTTAAAAGGTTTTCGACAAAAGCCACACAGATCTTGGATTCTTTCATGGACTGTGTTAGTATTTTGAGCTCATCCTCTCCGCTGCCATCAGCTGATACTAAAATCCCCACCCAAGTCCAGCCAAAATGTTCCAACATTTTAGTTATTACCATATTGTGAACGTGGTTGTTCTGAACTGTTCGGAAAACATGTGGATAGAGGTGTCTATCAGATAATGCAGAGTCTGTAGACCCATAGCTGATCTGTAAAACAAGAAATCACAGAGGAAATCTCATGTTTTTATATTTTTAATCTCCTTTATATAACATTTACATGTGCAGATGTGTTCTTCCCTATGTTTTCTCTTGGCCTTACATATCCTGAAATTAGTAGCATAAAAAGACTAACTTTTATGAAAAAAAAATTTCTTGTGATACTCCATCAGGAGATATTTCTGGTAGTTATTATAAATATATAAATGTCTGACTATATGTGGCCACCAAGTGGTTGTGATGTGTGTTGCAGTCGGACAAGGGTTTTACTGGTAGGTACTATAACAGTAATGTTTTAATTTGTAGTGTGAGAAATCCAAATCGAATCATGGAAAAGTCAAGATGGAAACACTACGACTGTATCAGGCATGTCCTGGTAGAGCTGTGTGTATGGAGTTTGTACAGAAAAACACAAAAGTCCTTGTGAGCCAGGTAGGTTAATGGCCAAATGTAGGTAGCCGCACAAAAGCTGAAATAGAGGCCTAACAAGTTTAAATGTAGTCTTTATTAGTCGCAGATAGTGAAACTCATGGCCAAATATGTAGCAGCTAAACATCTGATCCCACTTGAAGGAGTTAAAGTGGTTGTTCCGCGCCGAAACGGGGTTTTTTTTTCAACCCCCCCCCGTTCGGCGCGAGACAACCCCGATGCAGGGACCTAAAGAAAAATCCGCACGGCGCTTACCTGAATCCCCGCGCTCCGGTGACTTCTTACTTACCGGCTGAAGATGGCCGCCGGGATCTTCTCCCTCGGTGGACCGCAGGGCTTCTGTGCGGTCCATTGCCGATTCCAGCCTCCTGATTGGCTGGAATCGGCACGTGACGGGGCGGAGCTACACAGAGCCGGCATCCTGCACGAGCGGCCCCATTCAGAAAAGAAGAAGACCCGGACTGCGCAAGCGCGGCTAATTTGGCCATTAGACGCCGAAAATTAGGCGGGCTCCATGGAAACGAGGATGCCAGCAACGGAGCAGGTAAGTGAAAAACTTCTTATAACTTCTGTATGGCTCATAATTAATGCACAATGTACATTACAAAGTGCATTAATATGGCCATACAGAAGTGTATAGACCCACTTGCTGCCGCGGAACAACCCCTTTAAAAGTTTTAATATCTGCAGCCTCTAGGTGCTGCTAGTCAGATTAGCTTGTGACAAGTCCGATTTTGGGAGCATGCTTGCTAGATAGGCATTTTATTTTTTTTTGTAATCAATGTTTATTGAAATTTTTGAATATATGACAGACGCAATCATAGTGATATGAATGATTGGTTACATTTATTGAGATTAGGCTGATCGGGATTACAATGTGAATCTTAAGATTATTATATATATATATATATATATATATATATATATATATATATATATATATATATATATCCGCAACAAGAGTGTAACAAAGAACTGCATAAGCTAGGTCGGCCCGAACAAAGGTGAGAGCTCCTGTCTCTGACCGTTCAATAGCCCCAAACATTTAAACAGGGGAAGACAGAACAGACTGGGAAAGGAGGAACAGCACGGGGGTGTAGGTGAGGGGGGATGGAGGAAGGGGAGGGGGGGATTGGAGGGAATCTCATACCATGTCTTCACTAGAAGGGAGGTATAGCCGGGTGTTTTTACGACTCGGTGGTCCGCCAACTGCAGTTATGGACAAGCGTAACAAGGCAGGCTCCGGCTCGGGGGCTGGTCCAAGACCGTGGCCCAGGCCTTCAAGGCGGAAGGGGGAACAGCACTATCCGTCTATCCCCGCGTCACCGTAGGGGGGGATCCCCAATTTCGCCTCTAATGGACCGCCACGGGTTCCATATTTTTAAAAAGGTTTCATGAGTGCCCCTGGATCAACTAGACAATTCCTCAAGATTCGAGAGGAGATCGACCTTGTCTCTCCACATTGTCAGTGAGGGGGGATCCTTTTGACACCACAAAAGAGGAATGAGCGACTCACCATTATGGAGGAGTTGAAGAAAGAATGGAGTCTTTTACCATCCCGGTTTATAAAATCCTTAAAGAGACATGCCGATGGATTGGAAGCATTACAGCTGTCTTCTATATCACAAGGGTTTACAGGTAACTCTGAGTGGGGAAGTTTCCCAGAGGAACAGCCCCACCTCAGAGGTTTCTTAAAGTATGATTTGAAAGAAAGCCTGTTGACATTGTGGAGACATGCGATGGATTGGCTGACTTTAAAAATTTATATTGAGAATAACTTGGTCCCACGAGGCTTAAGGATCAATATTGGCCCCGCTTTTTTTGGTGATTCTACATTTGCGGGAGAATGGCGTTTAATGTTGAACACCTTCACGAATTTGATTTTGAACAAAATTGTGCTAAAAAGAGAGACTTTGATGATATCTGCACTCCAGAGAGTGACTTTTCTGGCAGACTTTTGTAAAAAAGAGGACTTTCTATTTGCTCTAGCGTTTATTAACAATTTAGAAATCAATGCATTTTCTAGAAAATTTGATAAATTAAAAAGGGATGCTCTGGATTACTCACAGGAGAAATATTTCCCTTGGGAATATAAAAGGAGTAGTAAGAGGGGGAAGGAGAGGCCACACCAGTTTAAACCACCCCAAAACATGAGAGCCCAGAATTTTACGGGAGGGAATAATCGAGCCCCGAGACAGAATTTTACAAATAATAAGGATGGGTACTCATGGAAAAGTAACCAATACATATACAATGAAAAGAAAAAAAGGGAGACATGGTTAGGGAAAACCAGTGTCTTTACAAATCAATCTCGGTGGCGTAATAACTCAGTTGGGAGTGAAGCAGTTGAAAAACATTTGAGTGTGGACTCAAGTAAGAAAATCCGAAAAGAAGCGAATATCCAGATGAGAGAGACGAGTGTGAATAATGATAACAGCCGTTTGATATCTTCCTCGTTGGAGCTCCTTACGAAAAATATAGTTCCAAGTGTAACTCAATTGAGAGTGAAAAAATCTGATCCTCTGGCTGAGGAAAGGTTAAAGCATCCTAAGGAATTTTCCTCAAAAACTAACAAATCTACGCAAGTCAGTAGGATTTCGAGACTATCCAGCGTCCCGGAATTACCAGAGATAGGTCTTATTAAAAAAATGACCCCATTGTTAATAGATCTAACTCCACCGAATTTAGTGATGAGAAAAAGCATTGTACCACAGATTAAAACTCCTTTAATAGAAGCAAAGGGATTAGAGATATGCGGGACATCCCCCATAACCCCGGTGATCCTGAACAATACTATAAAAAGTGGAACAAGGGAAAAGGAGACAGAGTTAAGATTAGATCTCGAAACTCCATCATCTGAAATAGAGAAAATATTTTTATGTTCCCCGCTGGCTGACTCGCCCCCTAATTTTATTGATCTAAATTCTCAAATTTTGGATATACCATCTACCCCACAGACATCTAAATATAGTCCATTGAAGGGGATCTGTAGCACTGAAGCCCTTTTTCCAGTTCTGGAGCCCACAACTCCTCGGGTGGCAAACTCCACAACAGTATCCGGGGTCAAATCAAAGAAGATTTTTCAGTTCTACCAACCTCTGTCACCCTCGTTACAAATAAATCAAAGGAAAAGGGGTTTCCAAGACGTAGAGGTAAAAGGGGCGGAAGGAGGTTTAGGTTACAAAAAAACTCTCAAAAAACCCAGGGCAATTCAAACATCATAGAAATTGGAACAAAAGAAGCACAAAGTATGGGGATTTTTAATATCTCTAAATATATCTTGCAAAGAAAAGAAGCCGAAATTTTAGCAGAACGTTTTTACTTCAGTCCTTCAATAAAGGCGAATCTGTTTGACCTATTCGTGGATTTAAATCAGTATATTAAGAAACTAACAGTATGTCGGCATTTCTCTATCCAAAAATTGAAGAATGACAAGTCCAATCTAAAAATAGATGAATCATTCCATATAGAGGATCCTATTCTTACCAATCTTAAACCCACCAGTAAATTTAATCCGGTAGAGAGTCGTGGTAATTTTATAGAAACATTTTATCATAATATGATGCAGGATTTTACAGAAATGTGCAATATTGATATAAACCTCCCTGAAAACATGACACGGGAACAACTCCATATCCTAAAAAATTTAGCGTCTAGGAAAGATATTATCATTAAGCAGGCTGATAAAGGGGGAGGGGTGGTTATTATGGATCTTGATTATTATTTATGGGAATCTGACAGAATTTTAAAGGATCGAAATTATTATAAAATATTAGGGTTTGACCCTACAGATTTAATCTCGACTAAGCTGTTTAGCCTGGTGGATGAAGCTTTGATAAATAATTGTTTGAGTAAGAAGGAAAGAGACTTTATTTGTGTGAAAAATCCTGAAGTTCCGTTTTTTTATTTCCTCCCGAAGGTGCATAAGGACATTGCTCGACCGCCGGGTCGTCCAATCATAGCGAGAATAAATTCAATCACTAGTGCATTGTCACATTACATAGATATACATCTCCAAAAATTCGTAATATCTTTGCCTTCTTATATTAAAGACTCTGGTCACACACTCTCCCAGCTTGAACAATTAATATGGAAGGAGTCGTACACATGGTGTACGCTTGACGTTACATCTTTGTATTCGAATATACAACATCACCAAGGTTTGTTAGCGGTACAATCGTTCCTTGAGGACGATCCGCTAATGCCAGAGCCCCAAAGGAAATTTTTATTAGATGCTATAAGTTTTATACTAAATAATAATTATTTTACATTTAACGGCCAGTTTTTTCAGCAGATAAATGGAACGGCCATGGGGACGCGTTTCGCACCAAGTTACGCTAATTTATTTATGGGTGCCTTTGAGAAGATTAATTTTAAGGATAGTCGGATAATATTTTTTAAACGTTTTATTGATGATATTATCATGATTTGGGATATCTGTACTGTGGATTTAGAAGTTTTTATCAGTGGATTAAACAGGAATGATTGCCAATTGCAATTTACGAGCAATATAAATGCTAGAGAAATAGTCTTTTTAGATTTAGTGATTTTTATTGATAATGAGGAAATTAAAACAAGGACACATTTTAAACAGACAGACTGTAATAGTTATTTAAGTTTTAACAGCTGTCACAAGAAATGTTGGCGTACGAACATCCCATATGGTCAATTTAAGCGACTTAGAAGAAATTCTTCATCAATTGAGATATTTAAGGATCAAGCGAAAATAATTAAAAGGAGATTTATAGAAAAGGGATACCCTAGGAGTTTACTCAATGATGCATATGAGAAAGTTTTAGCAGACCAGAGACCCCCTTTTTAAAAAATAAGACCGGATGAAACGCATGGGAACATGGGGAAGAAGGATTTTAACAAGAACCTTTTATTTCTGACGAAATTTAATACGCAACATAAGGCAATAGAAAGGATTATGAGAAAAAATTGGGATTTATTAAAACAGGATCCTTTTTTGTCTAAGGAAATACCTGCGGTACCTAAGATCGTTTATCGAAAGAATAGAACCCTACAAAATATTATAGCGCCGTCAGACCCGTTGAAAAAAATGGCAAATGACCAAAGAAAATCTCAAGGTAAATTGAGTGAAGGGAATGTAGGGGTTTTTAGATGTCAAAAAAATAGATGTAAGTGTTGTGCCTCTATTTTGAATGGAAGGAAAGAAATTTTCATAGCACGTGAGGGCAAATTGGTACATTTTAAACAACGTTTAACTTGTGAGTCGACATGGGTAATCTATTTATTGGAGTGCCCGTGCGGACTCAAATATATTGGTCGTACGATGAGAGCCCTGAGAACAAGAATAAATCAACATCGTTTTAATATAGCGTCGGGTTTTATGAAACACAGCGTATCACGGCATTTTAAAGAAACACACAATCAGGATCCTACTAAATTATTAGTCACACCACTCGAAATGATTTCCTCTAGATCATTTTCACAATTGCGTCAGCGTGAAATGTTCTGGATATTCCGGATAGATTCCCTACACCCGAACGGTTTGAATGAAACCTTAGAAAAAATTACTTAAAATTATTTGATATTATTATTAATATTATTAATTAACATTATAGATGAATTTGTTGTTATGTATTATACATGTGCAGTTTTTTTATTCTATGTAGTAATCATCATTGATAAATAATGTAACTATAGATACAAGATTTTATATTATTTATAGCTAATAATGTATTTTAAATTGTTTTATTGATTGTTATTATTACATATAGGGTAATTGTTAGTATGTATATATTTAACCCTTAGGATAATTCTGGGGGTATTTTGGGAAGAATACATGCCCGTTTATTAAGTATAAAGTGTGAAGATTAATAGATATTGTTTTAATTAATAGAATATGAAATTGATGAATTAGGATGCATTAAGGGGGGCGTTAAATTAAATGCCTGACAACCGGTTCAACTGAGAGCCAGCTCCCATCATAAGGGAGCTGATTCACAGTAGGGGCGGGATAAGTTTCTATAAACCACGCCCCCTCATGGGACCTCGATAACGGGGTATAGAACGTGCTTCCCTTTTTGGAACGCATGCCGACCGGGGCACTGGCTGTATGATATGGCAGAATCTCAGGGAGCTTTGCTCCCACGGCCACTAGTATAGGAGCCAGTCATTTTTTAGCACGAACGGAGCTAAACCAGAGGGAAGGGGCGTGACTGGCTTTTGTTAGTCACGCCCCCACATGTGACCCGGAAGACGGGGAACGTAACGTGCCTTCCAGAGTGGAACGCACGTATACCGGGGAACCCGCCGGACGCCGTGACGGAGTTCCAGGGAACCCCGCCTCTCATACACACACACATGCTTGATCGGCGTCCAGCATGGGGCAGGAACAAAAACAGATGTATCGCATCGTGACATTGGATTAAGGTTTGTCATTTGTGTATTTATATGTGCAAGGAAATGCATTTTCTTTAAGCTTGATAAAGGCATCAGTTGATGCTGAAACGCGTTGCTTTTATTGTATGTAAATGGTATTTTGGGAATAAAACTTTTGCTTACTATGGACGCTGATTCCTAGGAGCTTATTCCCATCTCTTGCTCAGGGTACGGGTGTAGCGCAGCGGATAAAGGTTTTTTCTGCTATTATCAAAAGAGGAATGAGGGATTTGGCTGCATCAAGCAAGAATGCTATCAATTTATGTTTCAGAGGATGAAAGGTGGCAAAGGGTTTCCACAGGAGGACTACCTCAGGGGAATGGGTCAGGTTAGGAGATAGCTTTCTTAGCACGCATCCGACAACCCTCCAGAAAGGCGCCAATTGCGGGCATTCCCACCATATGTGGAGGTATGAGCCCGTAGAGGAATCACATCTCCAGCACGTGTCCTGCGAGGCCAGTTTATGGTCAAAAAGCCACTGGGGGGTCCTGTACCATCTCACTAAGAGTTTATAGTGAGACTCCTGGGAGACGACGCATGGGGAGAGGCCGAATGCGTTCTTAAGTATGAGTTTCATATCACTCTGAGAGAGGGAAACCCGAAGGTCCCTTTCCCAAGAGGTGATGAAGGTCGGCTTCGAATTAACTGGAGGAGAGACAAACTGTCTACGGATGTAAGCCACCCTTCTCTTAACTGCGTTATTCTCCGCAATTGCCGTCTCAAAACAAGTCAATGGTCTAGGTGCTTTATGCAGAGTTAGGAAGTCTTTGAGGACTTTGGTCACGTGGGCCGACACTAAAAAGGGAAGTGAGTGGTTGGGAAGGAGCTCCGCTAGTATATCCGAGGGAGATCTATGGGCCAGAGGATAAACCTCGGAAATGTTATTTTCAGTGAAAATCTGCCAGGTGCTTGCTGAGCAAGGATCTAGACGGAGATCAAGTATTTTATGCAATGCGCTTAGAGGGGTGAGGGGGGATGGGCAAGGTGCCAGTGACCCTCTTAGTTTGTCCCAGGTTTCCAGGGATCCTCTGAGCAAAGGATTTATCCCTTTTCTTTTCCGTGTTATCTGATTAGGGAACCATAAGTCTTGAAGAAGGGAAGGGCCATACGATCCCTTAGCAAACGCCTGGACTAGGTGGTCCTTGGTCGGTTGGACCAACTCCATCCAGTGACTTAATTGGGTAAAGAGGTAAAATTCTCTAAGGCAGGGCATGTCCACTCCTTCTTCGTTCCGGCTCTTAACTAATAGGCAATGAGCCAGTCTCGGTCTCCTCCCCTTCCATACATATTTTGAGAAGGCTAAACGCAGGGTTTTAAAAAAGGAATTTGGGATGAAAATTGGAAGGAGTCTGATTTTATATAATATGATAGGGACAACATAAGATTTTAAAATGTTCTTCCTCCCAAGCCATGAAATAAATGGGAGGTCATAAGATCGCAGTAAGTTTTTTATCTTAGCTAAGAGAGGTATGAAGTTTGCTGAGAAGAGATCTTCAGCTTTTTTCGTGAGTTTTATGCCCAAAAAGTCAATATCTGACGAGGACCAAGTAAAAAGGGAATTGGTCTTCAGAGCGATACACCGAACGGAGGGCAGAGAGATATTGAGTACCGTGGATTTCGAGTAATTTATTTTGAAATTGGAGAGTGCTCCAAATTCGTCCAGAAGACTAATAAGTCGGGGTAGTCCCCTCTCCGGGTTTGTGATCCAGAAAACTATATCATCAGCGTAGGCCGCTGTAGAGAGGACTACTTGTTTAATCTTCAGTCCCCGGATGATGGAGTCTGACCTAATCCTTTGTAGGAAGGGTTCAAGGGCGAGGATGAAGAGAGCTAGGGAAAGGGGGCAGCCCTGATGGGTGCCATTACTTATGTTGAAAGGAGGAATAAAATGTTATTTATTTTGAGCCTGGCATAGGGAGCGTTGTATAGGGAGAAGATTGCAGTTATGAAGCGGGAGGGAGATTAAAGTGTGAGAGAACTAGTTTCATATAAAGCCAATGAACCCGGTCAAAAGCTTTTTCGGCGTCTGAGCCTACTAGAGCTAGGGGAATATTTTGAGCTTGGGCGTATATCACCGCGTGAAGCAGCCTTATGCAGTTATCTTTGCCCTCCCTGCCTTTAACGAAGCCAGTCTGTTCAGGGTTAACAAAGGAGGGAATATATTTTTCTAATCTTTTAGCTAGGAGTTTGGCCCATAACTTCATGTCGAGGTTGATTAGAGAAATGGGCCTATAACTCCCGCACACTTCTGGGTCCTTGTTATCTTTGTGTATCAAAGTTATGTTGGCCTCTTGGGCTTGTTTGGGTAAGGATGCTCCATGCAGTAGGTAATTGAATAGTTCTGTCAGTTGGGGGGGGTTAAGGTGGATTTAAAATATTTATAATAGATTAACAGTAGGCCATCAGGACCCGAGCTTTTTCCCGGCGGGGAAGAGGTCAGGAGGTCTTCAACTTCCTGAACGGTGACTGGCCTCGTCAAAGTTGCTGCTGCCTCCTCATCTAATTTGGGGAGGTTAAGTTTTCCCAAAAAGGAGCCAATCAGGGTTTGGGCATTGAGCATCTCCTCTGGGGAGGGGGGTTTGTGAATATTGTAAAGGCGAGAATAGAATGCTTGGAATTCTAATGCTATGTCCGTGGACGAGGTGACCGAGAGGCTGGAGCTGGTTTTGATAGAACTAATAAGATTCCTAGATCGGGCTTTTTTTGATTAGGGTGAATGTGAACTTACTGCCTTTGTTACCTTGAGCATAAAACACATGTTTGAGGAATAGGTGTTTTTTGCTGTATTTAGTTTCGAAGATAAGTTTTAGCTCCTTTCTGAGGGAAATCAGTTTGTCGAGTGTGGACTTGCTCTGTGAATGTTTTATGGCTTGTTCCAATTTAGCAATTTGTTGTAGTTTCTCATCTATTTCTTTTTGCTGTTTTTTTTCTTTAATCTGGAGCCTAGAGCAATTAAAAGACCCCTCGAGAAAGCTTTATGGGCTTCCCATATCAAGGGCATAGAGACATCATGGGTTTTGTTTAGCTGGAAATATTCGTTGAGAGTAGTTTTTAGATGTTGTCTATCCCTTTCGGAGTCCAGAAGGGAGGGGTTCAGTTTCCATCTCCACTCCCGTGGGGAAGAGCGTGAAAGGTTAAGGTTAATATGAAGAGGGGCGTGATCAGAAATCAGAATAGGGTCGATAGTGGCTTTGGTTACCGACTCTAGAAGGGAAGAGAATAAAAAAACGTAGTCGAGGTGCTGGAAGGAGGAGTGGACTGGGGAGTAGAAGGTGTGGTCTTTAACAGATGGGTTCATGTGACGCCAAGCATCCATGATATCTATTTCTGCCAAACTGCAAATCAGTCTCCTCAATTTCACCTGTGAAATTTGGGATTTTCCTACCGAGGAGTCTAAGTGTGGGCAAAGGGTTAAGGCTAGATCTCCCTTCAAAAGAATCGGACCAGTAGCAAATTGTTTGAGTGCCTCCAGCTGTCTAATCAGCCAGGACACTTGTCCAGTGTTTGGTGTATAAAAATTTGCAAGGGTCATCTTGCAATTGTGTAGGGAACCTCTAAGGAATAGGACCCTTCCCTCCTCATCCGAGTATTGGGCCTCGCAGGAGAAGACAGTGGATTTATGAAATAATATTGAGACCCCCTTCAAAGCGAAAGTCGGATGGGAGCTGTGGAACCCTTGAGGGAACTGTTTTCCCGGGAGGGCCAGACACCTATTTCCCCTGAAGTGGGTCTTCTGCAGAAAAGCGATTTTAGTGCCATACCTTTTCAGTAGAAGCAAGATGTGATGCCTCTTGGAGGGGGAGTTCCAGCCTCTTGCATTGAACATGGTTATTCACAGAGGTTTGTCCATGCTGATGAAACTTAGGTCGTGAATAAAACTCTATTGATGTATGGAGAGAAGAAAGAGCGTTAAATGAAAATAGATGGCGATATGATACTCCGTAAATCTTGTGATTTTTCTAGATGGAGGCACGGGATTTAAAGGGGTTGTCCCGCGCCGAAACGGGTTTTTTTTTTCAATAGCCCCCCCCCCCCCCCCCTTTGGCACGAGACAAACCCGATGCAGGAATAAAAAAAAAAAAAACGGCCAGTACTTACCCGAATCCCCGCGCTCCGGCGACTTCTTACTTACCTAAGTAAGATGGCCGCTGGGATCTTCACCCACGGTGCACCATGCGGTGCACCGTGCGGTCCATTGCCGATTCCAGCCTCCTGATTGGCTGGAATCGGCACACGTGACGGGGCGGAGCTACGAGGAGCCGCTCTCCGGCACGAGCGGCCCCATATAGAAAGGAAGAAGACCGGACTGCGCAAGCGCGTCTAATCGGGCGATTAGACGCTGAAAATTAGACGGCACCATGGAGACGAGGACTCTAGCAACGGAACAGGTAAGTGAATAACTTCTGTATGGCTCATAATTAATGCACAATGTACATTACAAAGTGCATTAATATGGCCATACAGAAGTGTATACCCCCACTTTGTTTCGCGGGACAACCCCTTTAAGAGAGGGATTGGTAGGTGGGGAGAGAAGGGAGGGAAGGAAACACAAAAGGGAGACGAACAGTTTTCAAACAAGAAAAATTGAGGAACTGTTCTCCAAAGGAGAATTAGGCAAGGCCCTGTATCACGGGTCTGCCTGTAAAAGAGGGAGGGGGGCGAGTTGGCTGGGCTGTAGAGAACTAGAGACCAGTCAACTGTGTACAGCCTGGGCTGTCAGGCACCCCCCGAGACCTCAAAGTGTAAAGGACAATAAAGAGATTTAGAAAAGCAGCCAAAAACATAGTCTACTCAGGGAAAGAGCATGAAAACAAAATAAAGAAGACATTAACATTTTAACATGGTGTAACTTAGCGGGATCAGCTAGAAAAAAAAGGTCAGCTGAAAGAGCGCGAAGCCACCGGGCTACGCCGGGGGGGGGGGGGGGGTGACCCAAAAGAAATGTTTGTGTGGTCTTAGCATCCAACCCCAGAGTGAAGAGGAAGAGCCTTGGACCTACGGGAAAAACTCAAAGCAAGGCAAACTTGGTCGCCGACCACTTCAGGTGTCCGCATTATTGGTGACCTCCTTCGCCTTCTTCTTTTTCCCTCTTGGTGACTTCGGGTTGACAGCTTGTTGCCATGTCTCCGGTGGTGATAATCTCAGCAGTTTAGGAAACTCTGGAAGAAGGAGCCAACAGGGCAGGTCCATTGGGGCTATCTCCAGGTGGGCCCATGCATTATGCAGTGTATGGTGAGCCTGTGCCCCCTGATGGAGATCCCCATACCAAAAGGGAACAGCCATGAGTACCTTATGTCTTTTGCTCTTAGGGACTCCAGGAGAGGGCGGAGGAGACGGCGTTTGTACAAAGTGGAGGGGGCCAAATCTTGAAAAATCTGTAAGGGGTGGTCGTTATATCTTAGGTCCTTGTGTGTTCTTGCAGCTTTAAGTACAGCAAGGGCATCCTGGAAAGATAACAACTTGCAAATGATATCTCTTGGAGGTTCATTTGCAGATGGAGGGGGTCTGAGAGCACTATGGATGCGCTCTATGTTAATTTTTTTATTTTTTTTATAATCAAATTTTTATTGACATTTTGAATTTTTTCAACAATCAACAGACAGACAATAAAACATCGTCTCAGGTGGCATGAAAAGGCAAATTACATAAGCGCAAAAGAGATCAAATGATGGTGCACATCACCCGTTGTTAATTTAGAGACGAACACAACAACAAAGTGGCCGGAGCCACTAGGGGAGGCATGTCACCATTCAGGGCAGCCGTCCTGTCCGGGATGCCTCCACAGAGCATCAAAATTAACCTCGAACATGGGAAGACAGGTACAGTAGGTAACGAAACGAAGGGGGAAGGTTAGGGGGGGGGAATGGGGGGGATAGTCTCGTGCATCATCTGTCTCTGCGTATGATGAGAATCCGGACGGAGAAGACTAAAACGGCTAGGGGTGCAGCCTACGAATCGTAAGGGCTGAGCCGGGGAGTCTCTATGTAGTAGGCGGGGAGAACATGAATCAAAGCTCTGCAGGGTGAAGAATGGTCGGATGGCCCTCCTAAAACGCTCGGGGAGCCCTGTTACTCCATCACAGAGTTGCCCTGATAGAACGCCATGGGCTCCAGGTTTCCAGATATTTCTCATGGGAGCCTCTGGTGTAGCTAGACAGCTCCTCCAGGCTCGAGAGGAGATCACCCTTCTCTCTCCACTTAACCAGGGAAGGGGGGTCCTTTCTATGCCAGAGAAGGGGGATGAGAGACTTAGCAACATCAATTAAGTGTGCTATTAATTTGTGTTTCTGCGGATGGAAGGTAGCTGACGGCTTCCACAGTAGGACCACTTCAGGGGAAAGGAACAACCCTGGAGCAAGTCTGCTCAGCACGCATCCCACATCTTTCCAGAAAGGAGTCAACACCGGGCACTCCCACCACAGATGTAGATACGAACCAGTTGCGGAGTCACACCTCCAGCAGGAATTTTGAGATGTAAGTTTGTGGTCCGAGAGCCACTGGGGAGTCCTATACCATCTAGATAGCAACTTATAGTGTGATTCCTGCGAAGAAACGCAGGGGGAGGTGCCAAATGAGTTCCTGAGTATGACTCTCGTGTCGCTCTCCGATAAAGAGATCTTGAACTCCTTCTCCCAGGAGGTGATGAACACTGGTTTAGAGTTCTGCGGTGGAGAGACAAACTGTTTACGGATGACAGCCATTTTCCTCTTGGATACGTTTTTGTCGTTAAGGGATTTCTCAAAATTAGTTAGAGGTCTGGTCGACCTATGCAAGGACAGAAACTTTTTAATAATATGTGTTATATGTGCTGTCACTAGAAAAGGTAGCTTATGTCCGGGTAATAGTTCCCCCAGAATATCCGAGGGGGGCATGTGAGCCCTCGTCTGTAAGTCTGAAATTTTTTTTATCGGACAGAATCTGCCAGCTGCCAGCAGAGCAGGGGTCAAGCTGAAGACCCACTGTCATGTGTAAAGCGTTTAAAGGGGTAAGAGGAGAGGGGGTAGGGGCCAGCTCCCCTCCCAACTTATGCCAAGTCTCCATAGCTCCCTTCAAGAGGGGACTGACCTTTCCCCGCTTCCATAAGATCTGCTTAGGAAACCATAGATCCCGGAGGAGGGTGGGGCCGTAAGAGGCCAGTGCGAGGTCATGCACTAGATGGTCTTTGACAGGATGTGCTAGCTCCATCCAATGACTTAGCTGGGTCGACAAGTATATGTCTCTTGGGTTAGGCAAATCTATTCCTCCATCTGTCCTTCTCCTTTCTAGCAAGCTGTGGGCTAATCTCGGTCTTCTACCCCTCCAAACATAGTTCAAGACAATTGAGCGCAAAGACTTGAAAAAAGAATTAGGAATATGGATCGGGAGAAGTCGCATTTTATATAAAAGAATTGGCATGACGTAAGATTGAAGAATGTTTTTTCTCCCCAACCATGATAAGAAGGGGAAGTCATATGAGCGCAGCAAGTTTCTTATCCTAGGCAGGAGAGGAGAAAAATTGGCCGAGAACAGATCCTCCACTTTTTTAGTCAGCCGTATACCCAAGAATTCAATCTCTGCTGAGGCCCATGAGAAAGGGGAATTTGTCTTCAGTGCCCGACTGTGGTTAGATGAGATCGAGATGTTCAGGACCTTTGACTTTGAATAATTTATTTTGAAATTAGATAAAGTCCCGAATTCCTCTAAGAGAGTGGTGAGACGGGGCAGACCTTCCTCTGGGCTCGTGACTAGAAAGACAATGTCATCTGCGTAGGCTGCCAGTGAGAGGGTCTTCTGGCCCACCTTTAGTCCCCGGATACCCGAGTCTAATCGGATCTTCTGTAAGAACGGCTCTAGGGCGAGGATAAATAGCGAGGGAGATAGGGGGCATCCCTGTCGCGTGCCGTTACTAATATTAAAGGGGGGCGAAAGGATTTCGTTTATTTTAAGTCTGGCATACGGAGCGGCATAGAGAGAGAAAATGGCGGTAATGAATGTGGGAGGAATTTTGAATTGGGAGAGAACTATTTGCATGTATAGCCAATCGACCCGGTCAAAGGCTTTTTCAGCGTCAGAGCCGACCAGAGCCAGTGGGATGTTTAATGTTTGAGCGTGTCTTATTGCATGTAGAAGTCTGATGCAATTATCTTTACCTTCCCTGCCCTTGACGAAACCAGTTTGCTCCTCGTTTACTAGGGATGGGATATATCTTTCCAATCTTTTTGCGAGAAGTTTAGCCCACAGCTTCACGTCAAAGTTAATTAGAGATATAGGCCTGTAACTTCCGCACGCTTCAGGATCTTTATTATCCTTATGTATTAACGTGATATGCGCTTCTTGCGCTTGTTTGGGCAGTGAATCCCCCCGGAGTAGGGAGTTAAATAGTTCCCTTAAATGGGGAATCAGACAGGATTTAAAGGCTTTGAAATACGCGGCAGGTAGTCCATCAGGACCGGGGCTTTTACCAGAAGGGGATGAAGTCAGGAGGTCATCTACCTCCTGAGAGGAAACTGGTCTCGTCAGGGCCACTGCTGCATCTTCATCCAAACAAGGGAGGTCTAACTCGCTCAAAAAGGCCTGTATCTGTGTGTGCGCTATCTGTCTCTCGTCCGGGGTGTGGGGATGGCGAATATTATACAATTGGGAATAGTAGGCTTGGAATTCCGCTGCTATGTCCACAGAGGATGTGACGGTACCGCCCGTGTTGGTCTTTAATGAACTAATGAAGTTTCTTTTCCGAGCTTTTTTGATAAGAGCAGAGGTCCATTTACTCCCTCTATTGCCCTGAACATAAACTGTTTTTTGCAAATGTAAATGTTTCTTATTGTACTTTGAGTCAAAGTCTCTTTTCAACTCATTCCTAAGGCTAGTTAATTTATCTAATGAGGCCTTGCATTGAGAGCTTTTTACGGCTTGTTCTAGTTTAGTTATTTGCTGGAGCTTTTCATCTGTCTCTTTTTGTTGCCTTTTTTTAATTCTAGAGCTCAGCGCAATTAATAAGCCCTTTGCGTAGGCCTTGTGAGCTTCCCATGTCATTGGAATTGAAACCTCTGGAGATTTATTTAGTTGGAAGAATTCTTCTAAGCGGGACCTAAGATATTGTTTGTCCTCCTCTGCGTCCAGGAGCGAGGGGTTTAATTTCCATCTCCATTCACGAGGAGAAGGTGGGAGAAGGTCTATGCTGATGTGGAGTGGAGCATGGTCTGAAATTACGATGGGGTCTATTTTAGCTCCGTTGACAGTGTTTAGTAGGGACGAGGAAATAAAAATGTAGTCGAGGCGTTGGAAGGAGAGGTTTACATGAGAGTAAAAGGTAAAATCCTTCGTGGACGGGTTGAAATGCCTCCATGCATCTACCAGACCAGTCTTCTAAGTTTAGTCTGAGAGATGTGGGACCTTCCGGTCGATGAGTCAAGAATGGGACTTAGAGTCAAATTTAGATCACCTCCCAGGAGAATTGGGCCCTCTGCGAATTGCTTTAAGGTCTCGAGGTGTCCCAACAACCAAGGCACCTGCCCTGCGTTTGGAGCGTACAAATTAGCAATCGTCACTTTATGATTTAGAAGTTTACCTCTTAAAAAGAGGACCCTTCCCTCTTCATCTGAATGTTGGGCTTCACACGTGAAAGCTACTGAATGATGGAATAGTACAGAGACTCCCCTAGCGGCGGATGTCGGATGCGTGCTGTGGTATGCCTGCGTGAAATGTTTTCCAGGGAGTGACAAACGTCTATTTCCCCTGAAGTGGGTTTCCTGTAGGAATGCAATTTTAGTACCGTACCTTCTCAGCAGTAACGCTATGTGATGCCTTTTGGATGGGGAATTCAGCCCTTTCACATTCCACGTGGTCCATTTCAGTGGGTCATTCATGCTGATGTAGGCTCTAGCACACCTAACTCTGGAGAGCGTGGGAAAGAGAAAAGCGTCAGTCGTAGGCAGATAAAAGTCTACTACACCTCCTGTATTCGGATTCGCCTAACTGGGTACCCGAGACTGATGGGTGGAGGGATGGGGGGAGGAAGAAGGAGAACACCTGGGAGAGGCTAGGGGGGGAGAACAAACTTAACAGATACAAAAAGGGGGGGAGATAGACTATAGAACCCATATGAACGAGAGAGCTAGGCTATTCTCTCCAGATGGAAAGAACTGCAGAATCTCACGTCGACTGGGTCGTCTATTCGTGAGACGGTGGAGGGAGGGAGGGTAAGGTGGGTGTGAGGCGGGTTGTTCGGCCTTTACACGGATAAAGACCGATCAACTATGGACAGCCTGAACTGCAGGTGTCCGACAGGGTCCTTTAGAGAGGACATCCGTGAAGGGGGGTATAAGGTCTTGGATCCCATCTCGAGTTAGACAAGAGAGGGATGCAATAATAACGGAAGAGTCAACTTTAACATGATAGACAAATCAAAACATGCCGCAACACTATATAGTGACTATACTAGACCGTTCCGGTGAGGGCAAGGTCGGTCGGGAGCCGAAAAGCTTGAACGCCAGCTTGAGTCAACACGAACACTTTCTGGACGGCGCATAACCAGGCCGTATGCGTACAGCCTGTGAAAAGGCAAACAATAACAGTAACATACGGGAGCTTCAAGTGTCCTCGTTGTTGGTGGTTTTGGCAGGCTCGGGAACTCTGGAAGCGGGAGCCAACACGGCAGGTCGAGAGGGGGTATATCCAGCAGGGGCCAAGCTTTGTGTAAATCCTCTGGGGTTCTTATAGTGAGCCTGCGCCCCCTACGGTAATCCCAAGTCCAAAAGGGAACAACCAGGCGTAACGTAAGTCTTTAGCCCTGAGGGCCTCCAGTAGCGGCCGCAGGAGTCTCCTTTTGTACAGAGTTGAGGGCGCTAGGTCCTGATAGAACTGCAATGCGTGCCCTCCAAACTTTAACCCTTTGTGTCCTCTCGCAGAATTTAAAATAGCCAGGGTGTCTTGGTGTGAGAACATTTTACAAATAAGGTCCCTGTGGGGTTCATTAGTGGGAGGAGGGGGTCTAAGAGCCCTGTGAATGCGCTCAATACCCATATGTAGAGCTTTCTCAGGTCCTAGTAGAAGTTCGAAGATTTCAGCTCCTACCTTAAGGAGGGAGTCCGCATCGTATGACTCGGGGAGCCCCTTTATGCGTACGTTACATCGCCTGTTTCGGTTCTCTAAATCTTCCTGGGCAATTATGGCGCGGTTCAGGTGCTCGTGTTGTTCCTTCAATACCTGCGTCAGAGCCCGGGCATGAGATGTGATGGCGGAGGAAGAGACCTCCAGGTCTTCAACCCTTCGCCCCAGGTGTTTTACATCATCTTTTGTTTCAGATAGGTCTGATATTAGGGGCTTCAGGGCATCAGCGAGAAGCTGCTTCAAAAAGGCTTTTGATATGGCTTCATTATCCTCTTCATCTTCAGATGAGGACTCCCCTCCCCTCTCCTTACTATGTGCCGATGCAGCAGCCTCGTGGGACGGCGCCATCTTGGCTGGCTGGCGCGGTGACCGCGAGTCCCGTTCTTTCAGGAAACGCTGCATCCCGACCTGGTTCTTCAGCGCCCGAGGTGTGCTCAGCTGCTCTGCGCTCCTCTCCTTCACCGTTTTCGGCATGTCTGCTGTGGAAAGCTGATGATAGGACCCCGCAGGAACACCTTGCAGTCGGAGCGCTGGACTCAGGCAGCCATCACGCTCGGAGGTCAGGCTCCGCCCCGCTCTATGTTAATTTGAGAAGCTTTATCGGCGCCAAGCAGGATCTCTGCGCCCACCTTGAACAGGGACTCTGTGGCGAAGGATTCGGGGAGCCCCTTTATGTGGACATTGCAACGCCTATTACGATTCTCCAGATCTTCTTGCGAGATTAGGGCGCAATTTAGATGGTCGTCTTGTTCTTTCAGAACTTGTGTAATAGCTAGTGCATGGGAGGCGATGGTAGCAGAGGACATCTCCAAGTCCTCTACCCTGCGCCCCATGTGCTTAATGTCCTCCTTTATCTCGGTCAGATCTGATATCAGGGGCTGAAGGGCGCTAGCTAAGAGCTGCTTCATAAAGCCCTTAGAGATGGATTCTCTGCCCTCCTCGTCCGAGGAAGACTCCCCCTCCCCCTCCTTACTGTGCATTGCAGAAGCCTCGTGGGCCGGCGCCATCTTGGACGATGGGTGAGGAGAGCGGGAGCCGTGGTCCTTCAGAAAACGCTGCATTCCGACCTGTCTTTTGTGTGAGCGAGGGGTACTCAGCTGCTCTCCGCTCTTTCCCCTTGCAGTTCTCTTCATGTCCGCCGCTGCTAGCTGCTGATTAGGTCTCCTATGGGCGCCTCACAGACGGAGCTCCGGGCTCAAGCAGCAATCTAGCTCGGCAGTCAGGCTCCGCCCCCACAATAATTATATATTTATCGGCATTTTTTCTGACATAACCTGACAAACAGATTACAGAGTAATTTGCCAAGCTATTGATTGACTTCAGAAGGCATTGCTGAAGAGTATTATACAGAATTTAGGTGTTGGGTTACTGACTCTCTCTGGAAAGAACTTTTATCCAATATTAATAACAGATATAATGGCAGTTCACCAGCCTCCAGTTTCCATTGAAGTCACTATATCATCACAAATGCCTGCATGAATGCTGTTAAAACCCTAGATCCTGGAGAGAAACAATTACCCGTCATAGTACTAAATTCATGCAACTTTGCACCATTCAGTTACAACAGAATCTGGATATAAAACACAAAGAAAAAGGATTTTGCTTCAATTTCAGGAGATCTTGTTATCTTATCAGATCCTTTCCAAAAAACCTGAAATACAATTGTCAGAGGATTTCAATACCAAGCTTGTTCTGGGAAGACTCACCTTGGCACCCAGGTATTTTCTATTGCTTGCGCTAAAATACTGCTATCTATCCAACTCTCTTACAGAAGATGTTCATTTTGGACTAGTGCATTTCTTGATAATACAGCAGCAGCTAATTTGACTGTTGCTAAAATCAGAGGCGTAACTTGAAGCTCCTGGGCCCCAATGCAAAACCTGTAACAGGGCCCCCAACTGTAATGCTTAATCATAGTACTGGGTTCCCTATGTATAGAAGAGAGGCCTTATTGGCCCCCTAAAGCTCCTGGGCCTGGGTGCAACCGCATCCCCTGCATCCTCCATAGTTACGCCAGTGGCTAAAATCATAAGTATATTAAGAATAACTCTGCTCCATTTGTCGGTGTCTATTAGTATTACTGGTATACATAATACCCCCTGTCTCAAGGGATAGTTGAATTTGCGACCCCTGACATTTCAGTTCTGAGGGCTTAGTCACACAGGAACATCTGCGCCCGTGTTACTGCAGGAAGAAGCCACACTTCAGGACGAACATCTCTCTGCAGCGCAGGAGGAAAGAACATGTGACCGGCTTCATTGCCGGTCATGTATTCTTTCTTCGGCGCTGCAGGGAGTCCTCTGTCCTAAAGTACTGTTGTCTTCTTCCTGCAGTAAGAGCTCAGTCACATGGGCGCATCAGTGCCCCTGTACGGGTGCTGATGTGCCCGTGTGACTAATCCCCGATTGGTTTTATGCACTTTGAATCAGTCATCCTTTGTTCTTGAATCATTGCCTGAAGCAGCAGATTGAATGACTTGGTTGTGGTTACGTAACCCAATAGCAGACTGGTGATTCGGTGACCTTTGTATGTGGAATTATAAGTGTCACACAGCAGTATGTCTCTGCCATTAAATTCCATATCAAGTGCCAGATTATCCAAACGATTTTTTGCAGAACTGATGGTAAAAAGTAAGGTTGTTCATCTTGATCAACTGGGTGACAAAATTGTTCCAATTTTGCAAAATCGAATTCAGGTTAGTCCAAGCAATTTGTTTTGTGAAAATCACAGGAAAATTGAAATTTCTCATTGTGCCTGCTTCCAAGGTCAGCAGGCATTATGGGAAAGGTACGTTGCTGAAGTGACTAAATTCTCCTCCAATTTCCATATGGGCAGCAGTTTCATTGGATGCCTGCATCACATGGATTAGCCTTATATAACATAGACACAGTATACCAGCGGCCATTTTACAACTGAGCACAGGACATAGAAGCTGCATCATGTTTCTATGCCTATAGAACACGTGGTCTGTTGTTAATAGGAACAGATATTCTACATAGCATATTTTTCTGCTGGGTGTGATAGCTTGTATACCAGCAGAGAACTCTCATGGGGTACTATTGGAGAGAGCAGAGAAAGAATCTGCATCACATTTATATGTATATATGAAACAACGCCTTTCATTGGGAGAGGGTATATTTCTGCTGCTGCCAGCATATATATATGCAAAGCAGACAGACCAAATATGATTTGATGTGGGGAATATTCTAGTTCTATATTTATGGCCTCAGACGTGGTCCAAAGTCGCAGGTCCACCCACTTCAAATTACAGACCTAACGGAGCTGGCAGTGGGGATTGAGAAATGTAATTATGTTGAATTAAACAGATACAATTCTTCTGTTGTCAAATTTTGTGCCTCCCAGAGATTACAGCTATTTTAGTTGGTGATTAGAGATGAGCGAGCACACTCGTCCGAGCTTGATGCTCGTTCGAACATTAGGGTGCTCGAGATGCTCGTTACTCGAGACGAGCACCACGCGGTACTCAAGTCAATTCCATTTCCTTCCATGCATGTTCAGCGCCATTTTCTGGCCAATAGAAATGCAGGGAAGGCATTACAGCTTCCTCCTGTGACGTTTCAGCCCTATCCCACCCCCCTGCAGTGAGTGGCTGATGAGATCAAGTGACTGCCAAGTACTTAAAGCGGTCCTGACCGCGGCTCGCCTCAGACACACACTGGGAGAGATCAGGGAGAGTGCTCTTCCTGCTTTAGGGGCAGTGGTAGTGTAGGATCCTGTGTACAAGAACCCCAACGGTCCTTCTTAGGGCCACATCTGACCGTGTGCATTACTGTTGTGGCTGCAGGTAGCAGTTTTGCACCATAATTTCTTGTTTTTCATCTCGGGCTGTGCAGGCTATTACAGCTATAGCGTTCTCAGTCTGAAGTCAATTATACAGAGTATAGGGACAGTGCTGGTGAGACAGGGACAGTGGTAGTGTAAAATACTGTCTACAAGAACCCCAACGGTCCTTCGTTGGGCTACCTGTGACCGTGTGTATTTTAATGTGTGGTTGCTGGGAGTTGTAGTGCTTCACTATTACCCATCTAGGCCTGTTAGCAGCCTTGCGTATAATTTTTTCTGGCTGCAGTTTGCGTTACATAACCGCTGTCAGCCTGCAACTGTACGCTAATAATTGCATAATTTTTTACGCCACTCTGTGTCTGCCGTCAACTTCACGCACAGTGTGTGGCGACAGCCCCTGATAGAGGGAACGTCATATACACGCTATATAGCCTGTATTCTTTTAAAAAAAAATAAAATAAAAGCTCCTTCATTGGTCTACCCCTGACCGTCTGAAATTTACTGGGTGTCTGGTGGGAGTTGTAGTGAATCACTATTGCATGGCTCGGCCTGTTTGCAGCCTTCCTTATTCTTTGTTTCTGCCTGGAGTTAGCGTTACATAACCGCTGTCAGCGTGAAAGTGTATGCCAATAATTCCATAATTATTCACACCGCTCTGTGTCTGCCGTCAACTTCACGCACAGTGTACGACTACAGCCACTGATAGAGGGAAAGTCATATACACGCTATATAGCTTGTATTCTTTTTCAAAAACATTTTAAAAAAAGCTCCTTTGTTGGGCTACCTGTGACCATGTGCATTTTACTGCCTGGCTGCTGGGAGTTGTAGTGAATCACTATTGCACGGCTAGGCCTGTTTGCAGCCTTCTGTATTCTTTTCTTCTGCCTGGAGTTAGCGTTACATAACCGCTGTCAGCGTGAAAGTGTACGCCAATAATTCCTAATTATTTACACCGCTCTGTGTGTGCTCTATTCGTAATCCACCATGCTGAGGGGTAGGGGTAGGGCTAGAGGACGTGGACGCGGTTGAGGACGCGGAGGTCCAAGTGAGGGTGTGGGCACAGGCCCGATTCCTGGTCCAGGTGAATCGCTGCCGGCTGCTGCGCGATTAGGAGAGAGGCAAGTTTCTGGGGTCCCCAGCTTCATATCAGAATTTTTGGGTCCACATGATAGACCTTTATTACAAATAGAGCAGTGTGAGCAGGTCCTGTTGTGGATGCCAGAAAATGCATCCAGCAATGTATCGACCACCCAGTCTTCTACCCCGTCCACTGCTGCAACTCTGAATCCTCTCGCTGCTGCTCCTCCTTTCTCCTAGCCTCCTCACACCATGAAAATGACAAATTCTGATGAGCAGACAGACTCCCAGGAACGGTTCTCGGGCCCCTGCCTTGATTGGGAAAAAATGGTTCCTCTCTCACCTGACGAGTTTGTCGTGACCGATGCTCAAACTTTGGAAAGTTCCCGGGGTCTGGGTGATGAGGCTGGGGACTTATGGGAACTGTCTCAAGAGCTTTCAATGGGTGAGGAGTACGATGATGATGAGACACAGTTGTCTATCAGTGAGGTAGTAGTAAGGGCAGTAAGTCCAAGGGAGGAGCGCACAGAGGATTCAGAGGAAGAGCCGCTGGACGATGAGGTGACTCACCCCACCTGGTTCGCTAAGCCAACTGAGGACAGGTCTTCAGAGGGGGAGGCAAGTGCAGCAGCAGGACAGGTTGGAAGAGGCAGTGGGGTGGCCAGGGGAACTGTTTCCCAAAGCACCCCCTCGTGCAAAGCCACCGTGCAGAGGCCTTGGTCTTCTAAGGTGTGGCAGTTTTTCACTAAGACTGCGGACGACCGACGAACAGTGGTGTGCAACCTGTGTCGCGCCAAGATCAGCCGGGGAGCCACCAGTACCAGCCTCACCACCACCAGCATGCGCAGGCATATGATGTCCAAGCACCCCACAAGGTGGGACACCGGCCATTCACTGCCTCCAGGTCGCACCACTGCCTCTCCCCCTGGGCCCCAACCTGCCACTCAGATCCAACCCCCCTCTCAGGACACAGGCACGAGTGCCTCCCGGCCTGCACCCACACCCTCACCTCTGCTGTCCTCGACCCCATCCAGCAATGTCTCTCAGCGCAGCGTCCAGCTGTTGCTAGCGCAAGCGTTGGAGTGTAAGCGCAAATATGCCACCACGCACCCGCACGCTCAAGCTTTAAACGTGCACATTGCCAAATTGATCAGCCTGGAGATGCTACCATACAAGCTTGTGGAAACGGAGGCTTTCAAAAACATGATGGCGGCGACGGTCCCACGCTACTCGGTCCCCAGTTGCCACTATTTTTCCCGGTGTGCCGTCCCAGCCCTACACTAGCACGTCTCCCGCAACATCAATCGTGCCCTCACCAACGCAGTTACTGGTAAAGTCCACTTAACCATGGACACGTGGACATGTACTGGCGGGCAGGGCCACTATATCTCCCTGACGGCACATTGGGTGAATTTGGTGGAGGCTGGGACAGCACACGTCCTACCCACACCCAGAATAGCAGTTCCTTCCTCGATTCTGGTATTTGCGGCGGTCTATGCCACCTCCTCTAAAACCTCCCCCTCCTCCTCCTACACAACCTCTACCTCTCAATTAAGAAGCGTGAGCAGCACGTTGCCAGCAGTTGGTGTGGCGCGGCGCGACAGCACAGCACTGGGCAAGCATCATCAGGCCTTGCTGAAACTACTCAGTCTAGGTGACAGGAGGCACACGGCCCCCAAGCTGTTGCAGTGTCTGACAGAGCAGAACGACCTCTGGCTTTCGCCGCTGAGCCTCCAACCGGGTATGGTCGTGTGTGACAACGGCCGTAACCTGATGGCGGCTCTGCAGCTCGGCAGCCTCACACATGTGCCATGCCTGGCCCATGTCTTCAATCTGGTGGTTCAGCGGTTTCCGAAAAACTACCCACACTTATCTGAACTGCTCGGCAAGGTGTGCCGCGTCTGCGCACATTTTCCGCAAGTCCACCATGGACGCTGCCACCCTGCAGACCCTGCAACATCGGTTTAATCTGCCAGAGCACTGGCTGCTGTGCGACGTGCCCACATGGTGGAATTCTACGCTCCACATGTTGGCCAGGCTGTATGAGCAGCGTAGAGCAATAGTGGAATACCAACTCCAACATGGGCAGCGTAGTGGTAGTCAGCCTCCCCTATTCTTTACCAAGGAATGGGCCTGGATGGCAGACATCTGTCAGATCCTCGGAAACTTTGAGGAGTCTACCCAAATCGTGAGCGGCGATGATGCAATCATTAGCCTCACCATTCCTCTGCTATGCCTGCGGAGAAGTTCGCTGCAAATCCTAAAGGCTGACGCTTTTGCGGTCGGAACAGGAGATAGCGGAAGAGAGTATGTCGCTTGATAGTCAGAGTACCCTGATGTCTATATCTCAGCGCGTTTTGGAGGAGGAGGAGGGGGAGGAGCAGGAGGAGGAGGGGGGGAAGCTAGGCCGACTGCAGAGGGTACCCATGCTGCTTGCCTCTCATCTGTTCAGGCAGGGGAACATTCTCCAAGGCCTTTGCCAGCTTTATGGCTCCCCAGCAAGACAGCGTCATCACCCCCCAGTCAAGGCTGAGTCGGAGGGAGCACTGTAAAAAGATGTTGAGGGAGTACCTAGCCGATCGTACCTCTGTCTTTTCTGATGCCTCTGATCTATACAACTATTGGGTGTCAAAGCTGGGCACGTGGCACGAACTTGCGCTGTATGGCCTGGAGGTGCTGGCTTGCCCTGCCGCTAGCGTCTTGTCAGAGAGGGTGTTTAGTGCAGCTGGGGGAATCATCACGGACAAGCGTACCCGCCTGTCAACTGTCAGTGCCGACATGCTTACACTTAGATGAACAAAGCCTGGATTTCCCCAGACTTCTCTTCTCCACCAGCGGAAAGCAGCGGTACCTAAAGATTCTTTTGGCTGCCACCGCAGAAAACAGCATTCTTCTCCATCGACGGTAAAACAGAGCATTTAGGTTTGTCAATCTGTCTCTGAAATTAGTCCTCCTCCTGCTACTCCTCCTCCAGAAACAACATGTCATCTCACTGAACGGCCAATTTTTCTGCGGCCCAAAAGGCTCATCTACATCTACCAATGTTTTTACAATTTTTCAAAGTTTAAAAAGTATTGAGACTTTAACATGAACCAAATTTTTCAACAGGGCCTATAGGCTGTGTTACAAATTAAGCAATAGTGAGCTGTATCTTTCAAAAAATATTTACGGGTTTCACCTGCCCTCTCGGGTGATACATTTTTCAGAGGTACACTTGTACTCTTGGTACACTTATTTTTCGGGCCCACGCCTACACTCTTATCCAACTAATTTTTCCGGCCTTCGCCTACGCTCATGGTACCCCAATGTTTCAGAGGTTGGCCTATACTATTACTACACAAATTTTACTGGGGTCTGCCTGCCTATACTTCTGCTACAAGAAAGTTACAGGGGTCTGCCTATACTGATGCCACTGAAATGTTACAGGGGTCTGCCTATACTGCTGCTACAAAAATGTAACAGGGTTATGCCTATACTTCTCCCACATAAATGTTACAGGGGTCTGCCTATACTGCTACCACTTAAAGGTTAGAGGGGCTGGCCTATACTTCTGCCACGTAAATGTTACAGGGGTCTTTCTATACTGCTGCCACAAGGATGTTACTGGGGTCTGCCTATACTTCTGCTACAGAAATGTTACTGGGATCTGTCTATACTGTTACTACAGAAATGTTACAGGGGTCTGCGTATAATTCTGCTAAAAAAAATGGTACTGGGGTCAGCCTATGCTTCTGCTACATTAATGTTACAGGGGTCTGCTTATACTGCTGCGACACAAATGTTACGGGGGTCTGCCTTTACTTCTACAGAAATCGTACTAAGGTCTGCCTATACTGCTGCTACAAAAATGGTATTGGGGCCTGCCTATGCTTCTGCTACATAAATGTTACAGGGGTCTGCTTATACTTCTGCTACAGAAATGTTACTGGGGTCTGTCAATACTGTTACTACAGAAATGTTACTGGGGTCTCCCTAGACTTCTGCAACATAACTGTTACTGGGGTCAGCTTATACCTTTGCTAGAGGAATATTACAGGGGTCTGTGTATACTATGGGTGCCCACATACAGCTGAAGAGAACTATAATCTCACCGCCGCAGCTGCGGTATCCATGCCGCTCATTTCATCCCGGTATGTAGTCGAACACTTGGGCGTCTGATGTCACCAATAAGCGCTGCTTCCGCTCTGTCAGTTGCAGTCCTGTCTCCCAGCTATGACAGACTCGCGCTTACGTCAGAGCCCCGAGATCGCGCAACACTCCAGACGTCCAGTCAGGCTACATGCTGACGTAAACAATGTGGAGAAGCACCGTGGTCATAGCAGCCACGGCGCTTACTAGGTCCAGAAGATCTGCGTATGGGCCGAACCTTCGAAGACGCGCGAGAATTAGAGCGCTGGATACAGCAGTGTGTTGACATGAACAGTGGGGGAGGACACCGTGGTCATGACAACCACAGCGTCTCACCCATGCTAAAAACGGCAAACAGACACATAATAGCTCCAAAGGCTGAGCATAAATCTAGGCTATATCCATCAAAGGACTTAAGCCAAAAATAAGACTAGTTCACAATGAGCTATCTCTCTAGCCATCTGTACACACAGATCGGACCCAAGGACCCTGAGCGTGTCCAGAAACTCTCATAATAATACTAAATTCCATCAATACGGTATTAGCATGGAAAATATTACAAACAAACAGTGACCAATATATGCAGTATGCAAAGAAAATACTTACATCCTTTATTATACACAACAATTGAATAAAGAACATATGATATAATGTAATCTTGCTAAACAAAGACAAACAACATGAATAAAAACATAATCAAAAAATCACATAGATGGATCAAAACTAGAACAGTGAAAGGGGATCATACTCTAGGTTTAGCCCATTTGGTTGTAATGCATCCAATTCAAAAATCCAACGTGCCTCCTTTAATTTTAGGTGCCTCTCCCTATCGCCTCCTCTCATATTGAGGGGTTCGGAATCAATAATCTGAAATCTAAGTTGGCTAATTGCGTGATGATGTTCAACAAAATGCCTAGCCACTGGGACTTCCTTCTTTTCCGTACGGATCGTGCTCTTATGTTTTAAGATTCTAGTTCTACATTGTTTAGTAGTCTCTCCTAGATATAATAGGCCACACGGACAAGATATAGCATAAATTACATAGGTAGAATTACATGTGAACCTAGCCCTGATTGGGTAACGTTTCCCTGTGCGGGGATGTGTGAATCAGCTGCCCTTAATCATATTATGACAACTAGAGCAGCCCAAGCATGGAAAAATGCCCACTTTTGGGTGTGCCAATACAGTCTGAGTTGTGGATTGTGTCTTTGTCCGTGCAGTATGTACCAATTTGTCCTTCAAATTAGTACCCCGTCGGTACGCCATGAGTGGGGGAAGTTGAAATTCCGGGACCTCCGGATGGCATCGACTCAAAATGGGCCAATACTTCCTCATGATACCCGCTATCCTTCCACTCATCAGGCCGAATGTATTTATGCCGGAAATATGCATCCGTGTACTATTACGCTGTGAACCCATCAATAGGGTATGGCGTTCCGTACTACGCGCCCTCTCTACTAGGGGCGTGATCATCCTATCAGGGTAACCCCTGGTCTTGAATCTGTTGTGCATCTCCTCCAATCTCATGTCAATATGCTCATCAACTACTATCCTCCGCACCCTCAAGAGCTGGCTCCATGGTAACGAATCACGCATGGTAGGCAGATGACAGCTGCTGTATGTAAATAAACTGTTACGATCCGTGTCCTTCGTGTATAGGTCCGTCATCAATGACCCATCTTTCTTGTACACGAGTACATCAAGGAATTGAATCCTCTCTGTCGAATGTGTCAGTGTGAACTCAAGGTCAGGGAGGATATCATTCAGTATTTGATGGAATGATTGTAGCTCTAACTCGGTACTGTTCCAAATAATGAAACTATCATCAATATAGCGCACCCAAAGGCGCACCTTTGACCAATACAAAGAATTGTAAACATGTGTCTCCTCAAAATGCGCCATATATAGGTTCGTGTACATCGGGGCCACATTTGACCCCATCGCTGTTCCGCGCCGTTGTCTATAGTGGGAGTCGCCGTACATAAAGCAGTTGTTAGTGAGGATAATTTCTAACAATGATAGAATCAACATCATCTTCGTATTGTCAAAGTCCGACCGAGTCAGAAACATGCGGACAGCTTCCAGTCCAGCCCCATGCTGTATATTAGTGTACAGAGACACCACATCAAATGACCCCAGAATTGTATCCGACGAGATCACAGCATCACATAATTTCAACAAAAAATCTGTGGTGTCTCTGATATAGGAACGTGCACTGGTTGTAAACTCTCTGAGTACCTTGTCAAGAAAGATGGTCACGTTGCTGGATAACGAACCTCTACCCGAAATAATGGGCCTTTCAGGTGGTTGATACAGATTTTTGTGTATCTTAGGCAACGTGTAGATAACAGGTGTAGTTGGGTGAGAAACGAATGGAAAGTCATGCAATTTTTTATCAACGGTACCCAGCCGGCATGCCTCATCGAGTACCTCTGACAACTCCTTCTGTAATGAAAAAATTGGATTAGTATTCAACAACTCATAAGTCTCCCCATCATTAAGTTGCGACAGAATTTCATTATGATAATTTGAGGAGTCCATAATAACTATAGCACCGCCCTTGTCGGCGGCTCTAATAGTAATCGACTCATCATCACTCAAAGCTCTCAATGCTGTCACTTCATCCCTTGACATGTTGTTTCGATGGGGGTACTTATAGTGTTCTCTTCTTTTCAAAATATTTTTTATTAGACATTTAGATATATACATAGATGCAAGATTAGTCTATAATGGGTACAATAACCAGTATATGAGTAAAGTATAATACAATTGTAAACAGCATTGTTTTGATGTGGATCTTAAGTGATTGGGTGCGTAGCTAATTTGTAAGGTGTGTTGTGCTTATGGGTGTCGTTTGGAGTTATTTTAGATAGAAGAGGTGGAGTGTTGAATCAGTTATGTGTGCAAGATGAAAATGTAACAGTGAGTAGAATATAGTACAAACACAAACAACATTGTCTCGATGTGAGTCATAGATGATTGGAAGAGAAGCTAATTTGTAACGCATGTTATGGTTATAGGTGATATTTACTGTACTTGTGGCTAGTAGAGGTGAGAAGTTGAGTCAGTTGTGTGTACAAAGTAAAATTAAAACAAACATTTTAACTCATATTGCTGCCAAGGTTTCCATATGCGGTTAAATTTTTGAAAAGAGTTATTGTTCTTTGCATATATTTTTTCAAAGCAATGCTGGTCCATTATCATATCTAGTAAATCCTTCAGAGCGGGCGGAGAAGTTGCTCTCCATTGTTTTCCGATAATATTCTTGGCTGTGAGGAGAAAATGACAAATCCAAGTTCTTTTATCTGCTGGAAGGGAGTCGCTGTCTAGAAGGAAAAGGGCAAGTTGAGGAGATTTGGCAAGGCGCACTCCGGTGATGGATCGGATGGTGTCAAACACCTCTCTCCACTAGTTCTGAATCACGGGACCGTTCCAAAATATATGATAGAGGGAGCCCTTAAAGCCACAGTTTCTCCAGCATTCTCTGTTTGTGTTTGGGAAGCATTTAGCTAGTTTTATGGGGGTGAAATACCACCTTGATATCACTTTGTAATGCGTTTGAAGCAATCCAGCTGATAAAGTTGCTTTGTTTGCTTTTTCAAAGGCTTTCAGCCAATGAGTGAACTTGAATTTTTTTCTGGAGGTCACGTTCACAATTCAGCAAATGAATTCTTTTTGTGTCATTCGTGTTGCCCACGATGACGTCATAGAAAACTCTTTTCATAGAGCCTTGAGAGTTCGTGCATTTATGGAGTAAAGTTTCTAAGTCATTTGGAAAAGAGCACTTCCCCAGACAGGAGCTGTTTAGAAGATAGGATATCTTTAAGTGAGAAAAAGCTTCTCTGTCCGGCAGATTAAACTTGGATTTGATATCTTTAAAAGTGAGGGGTTTTCCTTCATCCAAGAGGTCAGATATAGATCTGATTCCGCATCTGCGCTATTCCCTTATGTTTAGATCTTGGGTGAAGTAGGTTAGGATCTCCACGGGAAGATTTATAGGTGGGCCTTTAGCGGCATGTTCAAACTTATACGCAAGGAGATTCCAGCAGTAGATAGTGGTTAGCATTACAGGTGAAAGATTTTGTACAGAGAGAAAAGGAGGAGTTTCTGGATTGAGAATGCCTAGCATTGAGGCCTTGATAAGAGAGCCTAGAGATTTATTTTCTGTGTCTCTCTATATGGCCCCATGATGGGAGTTGTGAGTCTTTTAACCAAATGGCTGATTGGCCCAAGATAGTTGAGTTGTAATATGCTTGGAGATTGGGTACTCCTAGTCCGCACCGTTTTCTGTGGAGGTATAGGATAAAAGCAGCTATTCTAGGCTTTTTGTTATTCCAGATAAAATTTAGCAGTTGTCTTTGAAAGTTAGTAATTGTGTTTTGAGGGATTGGATGGGATAGTGTGCAGAAAAAATATAAGATTTGTGGCAAGATGAGCATTTTATATAAGGCCATTCTACCGAACCATGAGAGTTCTTTTTTTCCCAGCTCCTCCAGCTCCCCCTTAAGTGAAGAGAGGAGAGGATTCATGTTTTGTGGGACAATCTCTGACGCAGTACTACATAGATTGATTCCTAGGTAAGGGATTGTCGTTTTCCACTGAAAAGAAAACTCATTTTGGATGTCCTCTTTCAGTTTTTTGTCTATGTTAAAGCCCATGATTTGGGATTTGCTTAGATTTAATTTATAGAAGGAGACTTGGCTGAATCGGGAAATGCACTTTTGGACCTTCCTCAGGGAACTTGGAGGGTCTGTTAAAGTGATAAGCACATCGTCAGCGAAAAGCCCTATTTTATGTTGCCTCAAGCCAACTGGGATACCTTTAATTATTGGAGACATCCTTATTGTTTCTGCCAGAGGTTCAATTATTATAGTAAATAACAAAGGGGAAAGGGGGCAGCCCTGACGGGTTCCATTAGTAATTGGAAATGGCGTGGACAAGGCTCCGTCGACCAAAACCATGGCGGAAGGTTGCACATAGAGGGCCTGGACCGCACGAAGAAAATTATCTCCAACTCCGAACTTACGGAGGACAGCAAAAGCATACCCCCAATGGACTCTATCGAACGCCTTCTCCACGTCCAGGGAAACGAAAAGAGAAGGCGTCCGACTCGAGTTAGCTAATTCCACCAGGTTTTGAGTTCTTCGTGCACCATCCGTTGCGTTTCTGCCTCTTGTAAAACAGACTTGGTCATTGTGAATGACCAAAGGGAGAAGCTCCAAGAACATAGTTGCTAAAATTTTTGAGTAAATTTTTACGTCAGAATTTAAGAGGGAGATGGGTCTGAAGTTTGCTGGAGAAGAGGTGGCCTTTCCTGGTTTAGGGATAGTGATAATTGTAGCTTGTAGCATTTTTTCTGTCATCTTTCCTTGACTCATTGAATCATTAAAGATTAGAGATGAGCGAACACCAAAATGTTCGGGTGTTCGTTATTCGTAACGAACTTCCCGTGATGCTCGAGGGTTCGTTTCGAACAACGAACCCCATTGAAGTCAATGGGCGACCAGAACATTTTTGTATTTCGCCGATGCTCGCTAAGGTTTTCATGTGTGAAAATCTGGGCAATTCAGGAAAGTGATGGGAATGACACAGTGACGGATAGGGCAGGCGAGGGGCTACATGTTGGGCTGCATCCTAAGTTCACAGGTCCCACTATTAAGCCACAATAGCGGCAAGAGTGGGCCCCCCCCCCTCCCAACAACTTTTACTTCTGAAAAGCGCTCATTAGCATGGCATACCTTTGCTAAGCACCACACTACCTCCAACAAAGCACAATCACTGCCTGCATGACACTCCACTGCCACTTCTCCTGAGTTACATGCTGCCCAACCGCACCCCCTCCCCCCCACAGCGCACACCAAACTGTCCCTGCGCAGCCTTCAGCTGCCCTCATGCCACACCACCCTCATGTCTATTTATAAGTGCGTCTGCCACGACGAGGGACCGCAGGCACACACTGCACAGGGTTGGCACGGCTAGGTAGCGACCCTCTTTAATAGGGGCGGGGCGATAGCCCACAATGCTGTACAGAAGCAATGAGAAATACAATCCTGTGCCACCGCCATCAGGAGCTGCACACGTGGGCATAGCAATGGGGAACCTATGTGCCACACACTATTCATTCTGTCAAGGTGTCTGCATGCCCCAGTCAGACTGGTTATATGCACCTTAACAGTAACCGCGTTGGTGGTAATGTGGTGGTGACTGCGGACCTAGTACCACGGTTGTATTTTGTTGGTTTTCGGAATGTGGCCAGGATTAAGTGGGCCGTGGCGGGGGGATGGTGGGGGGGCTCTCTTGTAGTGTCGGTAAAGGTGAAATTCTTGGACTGCCGCCAGACGAACCAATGCAAAGGCATTTGCCAACAATGTTTTCCCTGTTGGAGGAGGAGGGGGATGTTTTTGAGGCACTACGTGTCCTCTCCACGTGTCCGTGGTTATATGCACCTTAACAGTAACCGCGTTGGTGGTAATGTGGTGGTGACTGCGGACCTAGTACCACGGTTGTATTTTGTTGGTTTTCGGAATGTGGCCAGGATTAAGTGGGCCGTGGCGGGGGGATGGTGGGGGGGCTCTCTTGTAGTGTCGGTAAAGGTGAAATTCTTGGACTGCCGCCAGACGAACCAATGCAAAGGCATTTGCCAACAATGTTTTCCCTGTTGGAGGAGGAGGGGGATGTTTTTGAGGCACTACGTGTCCTCTCCACGTGTCCGTTCCATGTAAGCAATAGTAGCACTCAAGACAGGCCCCAGTAACAATTCTGAAGCAGCAGTATAGCGGGAGCGCAGTCTTCGTTCCATGTAAGCAATAGTAGCACTCAAGACAGGCCCCAGTAACAATTCTGAAGCAGCAGTATAGCGGGAGCGCAGTCTTCGTTCCATGTAAGCAATAGTAGCACTCAAGACAGGCCCCAGTAACAATTCTGAAGCAGCAGTATAGCGGGAGCGCAGTCTTCGTTCCATGTAAGCAATAGTAGCACTCAAGACAGGCCCCAGTAACAATTCTGAAGCAGCAGTATAGCGGGAGTGCAGTCTTCGTTCCATGTAAGCAATAGTAGCACTCAAGACAGGCCCCAGTAACAATTCTGAAGCAGCAGTATAGCGGGAGCGCAGTCTTCGTTCCATTTCAGTAGCCTTAGTATAGCCAAGGCACAAGTGACATTTATGTAGCTAAACTGTAGGCCAACCCCACACACCTTTCTGTACCATGAGTGCAGGCGAAGAACATAGAAATTACTATGATTACACTGTAGGTGAGGGCCCCAAAAAATTGGTGTACCAACAGTACTAATGTACCTCAGTAAAAATTGGCCATGCCCAACCAAGATGGCAGGTGAATCGCTTTGGTTAATGTGGCTTAAGTGGTAACTAGGCCTGGAGGCAGCCCAGTGTAACGAAAAATTGGTTCAAGTTAAAGTTCCAACGCTTTTAAGCTAATTGAAACTTATAAAAATTGTTCTGAAAAATTATTTGAGTGAGCCTTGTGGCCCTAAGAAAAATTGCCCGTTCAGCGTGATTACGTGAGGTTTCAGGAGGAGGAGCAGGAGGAGGAGGAGGAGGAATATTAGACACAGATTGATGAAGCACAAATGTCCCCGTTTTGGATGGTGAGAGAGAACGTAGCTTCCATCCGCGGGTGCAGCCTACGTATTGCTTACGTATCGCTGCTGTCCGCTGGTGGAGAACAGAAGTCTGGCGAAATCCAGCCTTTGTTCATCTTGATGAGTGTTAGCCTGTCGGCACTGTCGGTTGACAAGCGGCTACGCTTATCGGTGATGATTCCCCCAGCCGCACTAAACACCCTCTCCGACAACACGCTAGCCGCAGGACAAGCAAGCACCTCAAGGGCATACAGGGCTAGTTCAGGCCACGTGTCCAGCTTCGACACCCAGTAGTTGTAGGGGGCAGAGGCGTCACCAAGGATGGTCGTGCGATCCGCTACGTACTCCCTCACCATCCTTTTGCAGTGCTCCCGCCGACTCAGCCGTGACTGGGGAGCGGTGACACAGTCTTGGTGGGGAGCCATAAAGCTGGCCAGGCCCTTAAAGACTGTTGCACTGCCTGGGATGTACATGCTGCTCGATCTACGCACATCCCCTGCAACATGGCCCTCGGAACTGCGCCTTCTGCCACTAGCGCTGTCGGCTGGGAATTTTACCATCAGCTTGTCCGCAAGGGTCCTGTGGTATAGCAACACTCTCGAACCCCTTTCCTCTTCGGGAATCAGAGTGGGCAGGTTCTCCTTATACCGTGGATCGAGCAGTGTGTACACCCAGTAATCCGTCGTGGCCAGAATGCGTGCAACGCGAGGGTCACGAGAAAGGCATCCTAACATGAAGTCAGCCATGTGTGCCAGGGTACCTGTACGCAACACATGGCTGTCTTCACTAGGAAGATCACTTTCAGGATCCTCCTCCTCCTCCTCCTCCTCCTCAGGCCATACACGCTGAAAGGATGACAGGCAATCAGCCGGTGTACCGTCAGCAGCGGGCCAAGCTGTCTCTTCCCCCTCCTCCTCATCCTCCTCATGCTCCTCCTCCTCCTCCTGTACGCGCTGAGAAATAGACAGGAGGGTGCCCTGACTATCCAGCGGCATACTGTCTTCCCCCGCCCCCGTTTCCGAGCGCAAAGCAGCTGCCTTTATGGTTTGCAGGGAATTTCTCAAGATGCATAGCAGAGGAATGGTGACGCTAATGATTGTAGCATCGCCGCTCACCACCTGGGTAGACTCCTCAAAATTACCAAGGACATGGCAGATGTCTGCCAACCAGGCCCACTCTTCTGAAAGGAATTGAGGAGGCTGACTCCCACTGCGCCGCCCATGTTGGAGTTGGTATTCGACTATAGCTCTCCGTTGTTCATAGAGCCTGGCCAACATGTGGAGCGTAGAGTTCCACCGTGTGGGCACGTCGCACAGCAGTCGGTGCACTGGCAGCTTAAAGTGATGTTGCAGGGTGCGCAGGGTGGCAGCGTCCGTGTGGGACTTGCGGAAATGTGCGCAGAGCCGGCGCGCCTTTACGAGCAGGTCTGACAAGCGTGGGTAGCTTTTCAGAAACCGCTGAACCACCAAATTAAAGACGTGGGCCAGGCATGGCACGTGCGTGAGGCTGCCGAGCTGCAGAGCCGCCACCAGGTTACGGCCGTTGTCACACACGACCATGCCCGGTTGGAGGCTCAGCGGCGCAAGCCAGCGGTCGGTCTGCTGTGTCAGACCCTGCAGCAGTTCGTGGGCCGTGTGCCTCTTATCGCCTAAGCTGAGTAGTTTCAGCACGGCCTGCTGACGCTTGCCCACCGCTGTGCTGCCACACCGCGCGACACCGACTGCTGGCGACATGCTGCTGCTAACACATCTTGATTGTGAGACAGAGGAGGAGGAGGAGGAGGAGGGTGCTTTAGTGGAGGAAGCATACACCTCCGCAGATACCAGCACCGAGCTGGGGCCCGCAATTCTGGGGGTGGGTAGGACGTGAGCGGTCCCAGGCTCTGACTCTGTCCCAGCCTCCACTAAATTCACCCAATGTGCCGTCAGGGAGATGTAGTGGCCCTGCCCGCCTGTGCTTGTCCACGTGTCCGTAGTTAAGTGGACCGTGGCAGTAACCGCGTTGGTGAGGGCGCGCACAATGTTGCGGGAGACGTGGTCGTGCAGGGCTGGGACGGCACATCGGGAAAAGTAGTGGCGACTGGGAACTGAGTAGCGCGGGGCCGCCGCCTCCATGATACTTTTGAAGGACTCCGTTTCCACAACCCTATACGGCAGCATCTCAAGGCTGATGAATTTTGCGATGCGGACGGTTAACGTTTGAGCGTGCGGGTGCGTGGCGGCGTACTTGCGCTTGCGCTCGAACACTTGCGCAAGCGACGGCTGAACGGTGCGCTGAACTACACTGCTGGATGGGGCCGAGGACAGCGGAGATGAGGGTGTGGGTGCAGGCCATGAGGCGGTAGTGCCTGTGTCCTGAGAGGGGGGTTGCATCTCAGTGGCAGGTTGGGGCACAGGGGGAGAGGCAGGGGTGCAAACCGGAGACGGTGAACGGCCTTTGTCCCACCTTGCGGGGTGCTTGGCCATCATATGTCTGCGCATGGTGGTGGTGGTGAGGCTGTTGGTGTTGGCTCCCCGGCTGAGCTTTGCGCGACAAAGGTTGCACACCACTGTTCGTCGGTCGTCAGGCGTCTCTGTGAAAAACTGCCAGACCTTAGAGCACCTCGGCCTACGCAGGGTGGCATGGCGCGAGGGGGCGCTTTGGGAAACACTTGGTGGATTATTCGGTCTGGCCCTGCCTCTACCCCTGGCCACCGCACTGCCTCTTGCAACCTGCCCTGCTGATGCCCTTGACTCCCCCTCTGAAGACCTGTCCTCCTGAGTAAGCGTTGCACACCAGGTGGGGTCAGTCACCTCATCGTCCTGCTGCTCTTCCTCCGAATCCTCTGTGCGCTGCTCCCTGGGACTTACTGCCCTTACTACTACCTCACTGCAAGACAACTGTGTCTGATCGTCATCGTCCTCCTCACCCACAGAAAGTTGTTGAGACAGTTGGCGGAAGTCCCCAGCCTCTTCCCCCGGACCCCGGGAACTTTCGAATGGTTGGGCATCAGTGACGATAAACTCCTCTGGTGGGAGAGGAACCGCTGCTGCCCAATCTAAGCAGGGGCCCGAGAACAGTTCCTGGGAGTGTTCCCGCTCCTGAGCAGGTGTCATTGTAGTGGACTGAGGAGGCTGGGAGGAAGGAGGAGCAGCAGACAGAGGATTCGGATTGGCAGCAGTGGACGGCGCAGAACTGCGGGTAGACGATAGGTTGCTCGAAGCACTTTCTGCCATCCAGGACAGGACCTGCTCACACTGCTCATTTTCTAATAACCGTCTCCCGCGTGGACCCATTAATTGGGCGATGAATGTGGGGACGCCAGAAACGTGCCTCTCTCCTAATCGCGCAGCAGACAGCTGCGACACACCTGGATCAGGAGCTTGGCCTGTGCCCACACCCTCACTTGGCCCTCCGCGTCCTCGGCCACGTCCACGTCCACGTCCTCTAGGCTTACCCCTACCCCTCAGCATGCTGTATTACCAGTGATTAGATTTCCCAGGCAGGAAATAAATTGGCGCAAGACTGCAGGCCAAATATAATTTTTGCCCTTTTTGGAAAACGAAAGGCCCCACTGCCTCTAGTGAATGAATTATCTAAGTTTAATAACTGTGCTGTGTCCCTGCTTATGTGTCACAGAACGTGAGGGTAGCAGAGTTATTATAACTCTTGGAGAGCAGGTATTTTTTTTCCCAATTAAGGAAAGCAAATGGCGAACCCAGCAGTAAAGCGTAGCTGGCTGCGTATGATTTAGCAATGTTTTTCACGCAGCTCACACGTCTACACAGGCGTAAGGACGGACACAGGCTGGACAAATAGATTTGTTTTCAGTTTTTTCCCACCAACAGGCAGCACTGCGTATATTCAATGAACCTGCGAAGTTTAATAACTGCGCTGTGTCCCTGCTTATGTGTCACAGAACGTGAGGGTAGCAGAGTTATTATAACTCTTGGAGAGCAGGTATTTTTTTTTCCCAATTAAGGAAAGCAAATGGCGAACCCAGCAGTAAAGCGTAGCTGGCTGCGTATGATTTAGCAATGTTTTTCACGCAGCTCACACGTCTACACAGGCGTAAGGACGGACACAGGCTGGACAAATAGATTTGTTTTCAGTTTTTTCCCACCAACAGGCAGCACTGCGTATATTCAATGAACCTGCGAAGTTTAATAACTGCGCTGTGTCCCTGCTTATGTGTCACAGAACGTGAGGGTAGCAGAGTTATTATAACTCTTGGAGAGCAGGTATTTTTTTTTCCCAATTAAGGAAAGCAAATGGCGAACCCAGCAGTAAAGCGTAGCTGGCTGCGTATGATTTAGCAATGTTTTTCACGCAGCTCACACGTCTACACAGGCGTAAGGACGGACACAGGCTGGACAAATAGATTTGTTTTCAGTTTTTTCCCACCAACAGGCAGCACTGCGTATATTCAATGAACCTGCGAAGTTTAATAACTGCGCTGTGTCCCTGCTTATGTGTCACAGAACGTGAGGGTAGCAGAGTTATTATAACTCTTGGAGAGCAGGTATTTTTTTTTCCCAATTAAGGAAAGCAAATGGCGAACCCAGCAGTAAAGCGTAGCTGGCTGCGTATGATTTAGCAATGTTTTTCACGCAGCTCACACGTCTACACAGGCGTAAGGACGGACACAGGCTGGACAAATAGATTTGTTTTCAGTTTTTTCCCACCAACAGGCAGCACTGCGTATATTCAATGAACCTGCGAAGTTTAATAACTGCGCTGTGTCCCTGCTTATGTGTCACAGAACGTGAGGGTAGCAGAGTTATTATAACTCTTGGAGAGCAGGTATTTTTTTTTCCCAATTAAGGAAAGCAAATGGCGAACCCAGCAGTAAAGCGTAGCTGGCTGCGTATGATTTAGCAATGTTTTTCACGCAGCTCACACGTCTACACAGGCGTAAGGACGGACACAGGCTGGACAAATAGATTTGTTTTCAGTTTTTTCCCACCAACAGGCAGCACTGCGTATATTCTATGAATAATAACTGTGTTGTGGCCCTGCCTATACAATTCTTTCCCTGCAGTATCAATGGAGGGTGCAATGCTCTGCAGAGGCGATTTTGAGAAGCCCAAAAAAAATGCAGCACAGCCAACAGCAGCCTGGACAGTACTGCACACGGATAAATATGGCCCTAGAAAGGACCGTTGAGGTTCTTGAAGGCTACACTCACTCCTAACACTCTCCCTGCCTATGCAGCACTTCTGTCCCTAATGCCAGGTGCAACGGTCTGCAGAGGCGATTTTGAGAAAAAAAAAAAAATCCCACTGCTAACAGCAGCCAACACACAGCTATCAGTGGCCCTAATAAGGACCTTTGGGGGGTCTTGAAGCCTACACTAACTACCAATTCTTTCCCTACAGCAGCTCCGGTATAAACAGCACTGTCCCTCATCTAACTCACACCGCATCTGAGGCGAGCCGCGGGAGGGGCCGACTTTTATATTAGGCGAACACCTGATCTCGCCAGCCACTCACAGCAGGGGGGTGGTATAGGGCTTAAACGTTGCAGGGGGAAGTTGTAATGCCTTCCCTGTCTTTCAATTGGCCAGAAAAGCGCGCTAACGTCTCAGGGAAGGAAGTGAAAGTAACCAGAACACCGCATGGTGTTCGTCACGAATAACGAACATCCCGAACACCCTAATATTCGCACGAATATCAAGCTCGGACGAACGCGTTCGCTCATCTCTATTAAAGATAGCTGTTAAAGGAGTTGTCTCACGCCGAAACGGGTTTTTTTTAAAATTCAATAGCCCCCCCCGTTCGGCGCGAGACAAACCCGATGCATAGGTTAAAAGAAAAAAAACGGTCCAGTACTTACCCGAATCCCGGCGCTGCTGCGACTTCTTACTTACCTAAGTAAGATGGCCGCCGGGATCTTCACCCACGATGCACCGCGGATCTTCTCCCATGGTGCACCGTGGGCTCTGTGCGCTCCATTGCCGATTCCAGCCTCCTGATTGGCTGGAATCGGCACACGTGACGGGGGCGGAGCTACGAGGAGCCGCTCTCCGGCACGAGCAACCCCATTCAGAAGAGAGAAGACCGCACAGCGCAAGCGCGTCTAAAATCGCCAGAAGAGGCGATTTTAGACGGATCCATGGAGACGAGGACGCCAGCAACGGAACAGGTAAGTGAATAACTTCTGTATGGCTCATAATTAATGCACAATGTACATTACAAAGTGCATTAATATGGCCATACAGAAGTACTTAACCCCACATGCTTTCATGAGACAACCCCTTTAAGTATGGGGACAGGGAAACGGAAAATTTTTTGTAGTATTTGTTCCATGGGCCATCTGGGCCAGGAGATTTGTGATTTTTTTTTAGTCCACTGATGGCTGTAGCTACTTCTAAAATGGATATTGGTTTGTTTAAAGACTCATTTTTTGTTTTTAAGGAAGGGAGGGACATGCTCTCCAAAAACTCTTCTATGAGATTGGAGGTGGGTTGAGATCTCTTTGCGTCGTCCGCTAGATTGTAGAGGTTGGCATAATAAACTCTAAATTGTTCTTATATTTGTTGAGGGTGAGTTATTCTTATGGTGCGATCGTTGAGGGAGTTTATATAGGGAATTTTTTCCCTAACCTGTCTCTTTTTTGCCATTTTAGCCATTAGTTTCGAGGGCTTGTCGACATGGGAGTAAAAGTTTTCTCTAAGAAAGGTAAGGTTACTGGCGTATTTGTCTAGGAGATTTTCCCTCAATTCTCTCCTCAGATCCATCAGTTCTATGTGCTGAGTGTTTTGGGGGAGTTCCTGTTGAGCTTTTTCTAGGTTTTAAATTTTTTTCTAATAGGGAGTCAATTTTCATTTGTTTGTTTTTTCGGTCCTGAATTTTAGGTTTTATCAGAACTCCCCGGATTACTGCCTTATGGGCATTTCATAATGTATAGTTGCTAATATCGGGTGTAGCATTTATGGAAAAATATTCTTTCAAAGCACCTTCGTTTAATTTTTGGTTGGAAGGTGAGTTGAACAAGTTTATGTTGTTTCACCAAATTTTAGTTGGGTTAAAGCGGCATTAATGTTTAGTGTAAGGTAGATAGGAGAGTGATCAGACCACGTGGTGGTGCCTATAGAGGAGCTAGTGACTGAGGTAAGAGTCCATCTATCCACTAACATGAGGTCAATTCGTGAGAACATTTTATGTCTTGGAGAATAGTAGGTGAATTCTCTCGAGGAGTTGTTTAGGCACCTAAAGGAGTCATAAAGACCCTCTTTATGTAGCCTGGGTTGAAGTGTAGGGGAGGTTCTTATTTGTGCTGTAGAATCTAGCTCTTTGTTAGGGATGATATTAAAGTCACGACATAGGATTAACTTGCCCATGTGAACTTTCTTGACCTTTTTGGTTAGTTTATTTAAAAAGGAAATCTGTGCCTTGTTAGGCGCGTTAAGATTAGGTATCTACCTTTTGAGTCGACAATTTGTTCTTTTAGAGAGAAGTTTACGTTCTCTCTAGGACGCCTGCATGTTTCTTCTGGGCGTTTGCGAAAAAGATGTTAGGGTAGAGCCTATTTGAGAATTTGGTGGAGGAAGGATGGGTAAAATGTCTCTTGAAGACATAGTATGTCGATGTTTGCTGACTTGGCGTCTTTCTAAACCATTGCCCTTTTGAAAAGGGTGTTCAGTAGAGATGAGCGAGCACCAAAGTGCTCGGGTGCTCGTTACTCGGAATGAACTTTTCGCGATGCTCGAGGGTTCGTTTCGAATAACAAAGCCCATTGAAGTCAATGGGCGACTCGAGCATTTTTGTATTTCGCCGATGCTCGCTAAGGTTTTCATGTGTGAAAATCTGGGCAATTCAAGAAAGTGATGGGAACGACACAGCAACGGATATGGCAGGCGAGGGGCTATGTGTTGGGCTGCATCTCAAGTTCACAGGTCCCACTATTAAGCCACAATAGCTGCAAGAGTGGGACCCCCCCTCCCAAAAACTTTTACTTCTGAAAAGCCCTCATTAGCATGGCATACCTTTGCTAAGCACCACACTAGCTACAACAAAGCACAATCACTGCCTGGATGACACTCCGCTGCCACTTCTCCTGGGTTACATGCTGACCAACCGCCCTCCCCCCTCCCCCCCACAGCGCACACCAAAGTGTCCCTGCGCAGCCTTCAGCTGCCCTAATGCCACACCACCCTCATGTCTATTTAGAAGTGCGTCTGCCATGAGGAGGAACCGCAGGCACACACTGCAGAGGGGTTGGCACGGCTAGGCAGCGACCCTCTTTAAAAGGGGCGTGGCGATAGCCCACAATGCTGTACAGAAGCAATGAGAAATAGAATCCTGTGCCACCGCCATCAGGAGCTGCACACGTGGGCATAGCAATGGGGAACCTATGTGCCACACACTATTCATTCTGTCAAGGTGTCTGCATGCCCCAGTCAGACTGGTAATATGTACCTTAACAGTAACCGCGTTGGTGGTAATGTGGTGGTGACTGCGGACCTAGTAGCGCGGTTTTATTTTGTTGGTTTTCGGAATGTGGCCAGGATTAAGTGGGCCGTGGCGGGGGGATGGTGGGGGGGGGGGCTCTCTTGTAGTGTCGGTAAAGGTGAAATTCTTGGACTGGCACCAGACGAACCAATGCAAAGGCATTTGCCAAGAATGTTTTCCCTGTTGGAGGAGGAGGGGGATGTTTTTGAGGCACTACGTGTCCTCTCCACGTGTCCGTGGTTATATGCAGCTTAACAGTAACCGCGTTGGTGGGAAATGGCCTCGCCGCCATCATGTCTTTGGGAAGCCTCTGTTTCCACACCCCAGAGACATACCATTAGCAGCGGTATAGGCAGAGCCCAGAATTCGTAACATTTCAGCCGTAGCTTTAGGACAGGCCCCACTAACATATCACTAGCAGCATTATAGCGGGAGCGCAGTCTTCGTTCCATGTCAGCAATAGTAGCACTCAAGACAGGCCCCAGTAACAATTCCGAAGCAGCAGTATAGCGGGAGCGCAGTCTTAGTTCCATTTTAGTAATAGTAGCACTCAAGACAGGCCCCAGTAACAATTCTGAAGCAGGAGTATAGCGGGAACGCAGTCTTCGTTCCATGTCAGTAATAGTAGCACTCAAGACAGGCCCCAGTAACAATTCCGAAGCAGCAGTATAGCGGGAGCGCAGTCTTCGTTCCATGTCAGTAATAGTAGCACTCAAGACAGGCCCCAGTAACAATTCCGAAGCAGCAGTATAGTGGGAGCGCAGTCTTAGTTCCATTTCAGTAGCTGCAGTATAGCCAAGGCCCAAGTAACATTTATGTAGCTAAAGTGTAGGCCAACCCCACACACACTTCTGTACCATGAGTGCAGGCGAAGAACATACAAATTGCTATGATTACACTGTAGGTGAGGGCCCCAAAAAATTGGTGTACCAACAGTACTAATGTACCTCAGTAAAAATTGGCCATGCCCAACCAAGATGGCAGGTGAAACCCATTAATCACTTTGGTTAATGTGGCTTAAGTGGTAACTAGGCCTGGAGGCAGCCCAGTTTAACGAAAAATTGGTTCAAGTTAAAGTTTCAACGCTTTTAAGAGCATTGAAACATATAAAAATTGTTTCGAAAAATTAGATGAGTGAGCCTTGTGGCCCTAAGAAAAATTGCCCGTTCAGCGTGATTACGTGAGGTTTCAGGAGGTGGAGCAGGAGGAGGAGGAGAAATATTATACACAGATTGATGAAGCAGAAATGTCCCCGTTTTGGATGGTGAGAGAGAACGTAGCTTCCATCCGCGGGTGCAGCCTACGTATTGCTTACGTATCGCTGCTGTCCGCTGGTGGAGAACAGAAGTCTGGGGAAATCCAGGCTTTGTTCATCTTGATGAGTGTTAGCCTGTCGGCACTGTCGGTTGACAGGCGGGTACGCTTATCTGTGATGATTCCCCCAGCCGCACTAAACACCCTCTCCGACAAGACGCTAGCCGCAGGACAAGCAAGCACCTCCAGGGCATACAGCGCGAGTTCAGGCCACGTGTCCAGCTTCGACACCCAGTAGTTGTAGGTGGCAGAGGCGTCACGGAGGACGATCGTGCGATCGGCTACGTACTTCCTCACCATCCTTTTACAGTGCTCCCGCCGACTCAGCCTTGACTGGGGAGCGGTGACACAGTCTTGGTGGGGAGCCATAAAGCTGTCCAGGCCCTTAAAGACTGTTGCACTGCCTGGGCTGTACATGCTGCTCGATCTCCGCACCTCCCCTGCTACCTGGCCCTCGGAACTGCGCCTTCTGCCACTAGCGCTGTCGGATGGGAATTTTACCATCAGCTTGTCCGCCAGGGTCCTGTGGTATAGCAACACTCTCGAACCCCTTTCCTCTTCGGGAATGAGACTGGGAAGGTTCTCCTTATAGCGTGGGTCGAGCAGTGTGTACACCCAGTAATCCGTAGTGGCCAGAATGCGTGCAACGCGAGGGTCACGAGAAAGGCATCCTAACATGAAGTCAGCCATGTGTGCCAGGGTACCCGTACGCAACACATGGCTGTCTTCACTAGGAAGATCACTTTCAGGATCCTCCTCCTCATCCTCCTCAGGCCATACACGCTGAAAGGATGACAGGCAAGCAGCAGGGGCACCGTCAGCAGTGGGCCAAGCTGTCTCTTCCCCCTCCTCCTCATCCTCCTCATGCTCCTCCTCCTCCTCCTCCTGAATGCGCTGAGATATAGACAGGAGGGTGCTCTGACTATCCAGCGACATACTGTCTTCCCCCGCCTCCGTTTCCGAGCGCAAAGCGGCTGCCTTTATGGTTTGCAGGGAACTTCTCAAGATGCATAGCAGAGGAATGGTGACGCTAATGATTGCAGCATCGCCGCTCACCACCTGGGTAGACTGCTCAAAGTTTCCAAGGACCTGGCAGATGTCTGCCAACCAGGCCCACTCTTCTGAAAAGAATTGAGGAGGCTGACTCCCACTGCGCCGCCCATGTTGGAGTTGGTATTCCACGATAGCTCTACGCTGCTCATAGACCATGGCCAACATGTGGAGCGTAGAGTTCCACCGTGTGGGCACGTCGCACAGCAGTCGGTGCACTGGCAGATTAAAGCGATGTTGCAGGGTGCGCAGGGTGGCAGCGTCCGTGTGGGACTTGCGGAAATGTGCGCAGAGCCGGCGAACCTTTCCGAGCAGGTCTGACAAGCGTGGGTAGCTTTTCAGAAAGCGCTGAACCACCAAATTAAAGACGTGGGCCAGGCATGGCACGTGCGTGAGGCTGCCGAGCTGCAGAGCCGCCACCAGGTTACGGCTGTTGTCACACACGACCATGCCCGGTTGGAGGCTCCGCGGCGCAAGCCAACGGTCGGTCTGCTCTGTCAGACCCTGCAGCAGTTCGTGGGCCGTGTGCCTCCTATCTCCTAAGCTGAGAAGTTTCAGCACGGCCTGCTGACGTTTGCCCACCGCTTTGCTGCCACGCCGCGCGACACCGACTGCTGGCGACGTCCTGCTGCTGCTGACACATCTAGATTGCGAGACAGAGGTTGAGGAGGAGGAGGAGGAGGAGGAGGGTGCTTTAGTGGACGAAGCATACACCGCCGAACATACCAGCACCGAGCTGGGGCCCGCAATTCTGGGGGTGGGTAGGACGTTAGCGGTCCCAGGCTCTGACTCTGTCCCAGCCTCCACTAAATTCACCCAATGTGCCGTCAGGGAGATGTAGTGGCCCTGCCCACCTGTGCTTGTCCACGTGTCCGTAGTTAAGTGGACCTTGCCACTAACCGCATTGATGAGGGCGCGTACAATGTTGCGGGAGACGTGGTCGTGCAGGGCTGGGACGGCACATTGGGAAAAGTAGTGGCGACTGGGAACTGAGTAGCGCGGGGCCGCCACCGCCATCATAGCTTTGAAAGCCTCCGTTTCCACAACCCTATACGGTAGCATCTCAAGGCTGATAAATTTGGCGATGTGGACGGTTAAAGATTGAGCGTGCGGGTGCGTGGCGGCGTACATGCGCTTGCGCTCCAACACTTGCGCCAGCGACGGCTGGACTGTGCGGTGCGAGACATTGGTGGATGGGGCCGCGGACAGCGGAGGTGAGGGTGTGGGTGCAGGCCATGAGACGGTTGTGCCTGTGTCCTGAGAGGGGGGTTGTATCTCAGTGGCAGGTTGGGGCACAGGGGGAGAGGCAGCGGTGCAAACCGGAGGCGGTGAACGGCCTTCGTCCCACCTTGTGGGGTGCTTGGCCATCATATGTCTGCGCATGCTGGTGGTGGTGAGGCTGTTGGTGGTGGCTCCCCGGCTGATCTTGGCGCGACAAAGGTTGCACACCACTGTTCGTCGGTCCTCAGGCGTCTCTGTGAAAAACTGCCAGACCTTTGAGCACCTCGGCCTCTGCAGGGTGGCATGGCGCGAGGGGGCGCTTTGGGAAACAGTTGGTGGATTATTCAGTCTGGCCCTGCCTCTACCCCTGGACACCGCACTGCCTCCTGCAACCTGCCCTGCTGCTGCCTCCCCCTCTGAAGACCTGTCCTGAGTAGGCGTTGCACACCAGGTGGGGTCAGTCACCTCATCGTCCAGCTGCTCTTCCTCCGAATCCTCTGTGCGCTCCTCCCTCGCACTTACTGCCCTTACTACTACCTCACTGCAAGACAACTGTGTCTCATCGTCATCGTCCTCCTCACCCACTGAAAGGTCTTGAGACAGTTGGCAGAAGTCCCCAGCCTCATCCCCCGGACCCCGGGAACTTTCCAATGGTTGGGCATCAGTGACGATAAACTCCTCTGGTGGGAGAGGAACCACTGCTGCCCAATCTGAGCAGGGGCCCGAGAACAGTTCCTGAGAGTCTTCCTGCTCCTGAGCATGTGTCATTGTAGTGGAGTGAGGAGGCTGGGAGGAAGGAGGAGCAGCAGACAGAGGATTCGGATTTGCAGCACTGGACGGCCCAGAACTCTGGGTGGATGATAGCTTGCTGGAAGCACTTTCTGCCATCCAGGACAGGACCTGCTCACACTGCTCATTTTCTAATAAAGGTCTCCCGCGTGGGCCCATTAATTGTGCGATGAATGTGGGGACGCCAGAAACGTGCCTCTCTCCTAATCACGCAGCAGTCGGCTGCGACACACCTGGATCAGGAGCTCGGCCTGTGCCCACACCCTCACTTGGGCCTACGCGTCCTCGGCCGCGTCACGTCCTCTAGCCCTACCCCTACCCCTCAGCATGCTGTATTACCAGTGATTTCCCAGCCAGGAAATAAATTGGCGCAAGCCTGCAGGCCAAATAGAATTTTTTCCCTGCTTTTTACAAGGAACACCCACACTGCGTGTATTCAATGAATAATGTATGTCTTCTGGCCCTGCCTACACAATTCTATCCCTGTAGTATTAATGCCGGGTGCAATGCTCTGCACAGCCGGTTTTGAGAAGAAAAAAAATGCAACACTGCTAACAGCAGCCTGGACAGTACTGCACACGGATAGATGTGGCCCTAGAAAGGACCGTTGGGGTTCTTGAAGCCTACACTAACTCCTAACACTCTCCCTGCCTAACCCCCACTTCTGTCCCTATTGCAGGGCGCAATGCTCTGCAGATCCAATTTTGGAAAAAAAATAAAAAATACTGTGCTAACACAGTACTGCACACTAGTAGATGTGGCCCTAAGAAGGGCCGTTGGGGATCTTGAAGCCTACACTAACTCCTAACGCTCTCCCTACAGCAGCTCCAGCACGATAGTACTTTCCCTCAGCTAAGTCACAAGGCATGTGTGGCGAGCCGCGGGAGGGGCCGATTTTTATACTCGGGTGACATCAGATCTCCCCAGCCACTCACAGCAGGGGGGTGGTATAGGGCTTGAACGTCACAGGGGGAAGTTGTACTGCCTTCCCTGTCTTTCAATTGGCCAGAAAAGCGCGCTAACGTCTCAGAGAGGAAACTGAAAGTAACCGGAACACCGCGTGGTACTCGTTACGAGTAACGAACATCCCGAACACTCTAATATTCGCACGAATATCAAGCTCGGACGAGTACGTTCGCTCATCTCTAGTGTTCAGTCCCTTAACGTTTAGTGAGCAAACATTTAGCGAGATAGTGAGTGATAAATATATGCATTGCGTGTGGAGTTAGTTTGGCAGCATAATTAACATTCAATACAAAAACTTGTAAACTTACAACAGAGACAGGTCTTTCTGAGGAGAAAAGCAGAAGCTTACGAGTTTTGTTCTTGGTGGCAGAAGTGGCGCTCCTGCGGAATAGGATTAGAGAAAGTTGTTCTCTGGGGAAATGGTTGGAGACCTGAAAGTAGAAACAAATAGAACAGAACAGCATAGCAGGTATTAAAACCTGGTACATTTGGGGGAGAAAAAAGTTCGGCAGGCAGGCATGTGCCTTTTATCCTGTGTTGGTAAGGTGTAATCTCCAGCACATGTGATTGATGAAATTAAATAGAGATTAATTAATTTCCCTCAAAGAAGCGCAGTAGGGAGCGTGCGTCGGTTGGGAGTCTTCTGGGGTCTTTGGGGTTTCACAGTTTGGGAGGTATCTGGTATAGAGATGTTCCATTTGAATAAAAGTTTTTTTCCTTCATCTGGGGAAGAGATAACTTGTGTTGCATTATCTTTATGCATAATTATCTTGACAGGAAAGCCTCATTTGTAAGGTATTTTGGCAGATCTCAGGGCCAGAGTTATCTGCGAAAAAGCTTTCCTAGCTTGTATTGCAGTTTGAGATAGGTCTGTGTACAGATGAATATTAGTATATGGGGGTGCAAGAGAGACCGAGGTTCTGGAAGCTGCCATGAGGGCTTCCTTTACGTGGAAAAAATGAATCCTAGCGATCACGTCTCGTGGAATTGTATCAGGAAGGAAGCTTCGTTTCTCTCGTCTATGTGCTCTGTCGATGGTGCAGTCTTGTTCTGTAGAATTTGGGAGGAGATGTTTTATTAATTTGACGAGAAAATTCTTTAGGTCAGGTTGCAGCATGCTTTCGGGTATGCCCCTAAACTTTACGTTATTTCTTCTGCTCCTATCTTCTAGGTCAGTCAGTTTGTGCTTAATGGATTCCACCTCTTCTTCCAGGGAATAGTGTGCATCGATAAGGTTGTTATGGGAGGAAGCAATTTCTCCCATTTTGTTTTCAATATGATCAGTGCGTTGTTCTAATTCCTGCACGGACATATTTATTGTGTTGGAAAGGGCTTTAATGTCCTTTTGTAGTGAACAGTGCAGAGCCTGAATCATATTTTTAATAAAGTCTTCTGAAGCAGGAAGACTTGATGAAAGAAGGTCGTTAATGGGATCTTCTTCTGTATATAATAGCTGCTGACAAGAGCTGGTGGAGGGGGACAGACGGGGTCTCTGTTTTTCAGGGCTAGCAGAGGGGGTGGATGCAGCATGTGGGGAGTGTGAGTGCTCCTGCGCCATTTTGTACGTGGCTAGAGCGCTAATGTTGGGTCCTTCTTCACTCACCCAGCGCTGTGACGTTAACTTCAATTGTCCGGGCTGCAGTCTCCCCAAGCCGACTGCAGAGACAGCTCCGCTATCCAAGGTACCGGCAGAGGCTTCAGCTGCTGCGGCGCTCACATCGCAGCTCGTGGACCCCGGGGAGCCATCTCTCCTCACAGGCTCAGTCTGTCCCGGGCCGGTGGAGGAAAAAAGTCAGAGACCTTCTGGAGCGGTGCTTTCCTGGTCCTCCTTTTCGGCATGGTAAGCAGGAAGACGTCTGAAGTTCTCTTGCTGTGTCGGGTAGTGCTGGAACAGCTTTCGGTAGCTTTAAAAGGCCAACGGAGAGCAGAGCTCGGGACTACACGTCTTGCTCTGCCTGCATCTAGGCCACGCCCCCCTATATTGTTCTCTTCTGAGCTTCTGCAAATCACCTGAGACCACCTTAGAAAATGCTTCCACCCCACTAAAGGTGCCGGGCGGCTGAAAGGAACTCTTATTCCGTAGGCCCAACTCTGCTGATGTAAAACCTGATCCCAGAGTAGTATGTCCAGATGGGCCCGCAACATTTTGGGAAAAATAGGATTTCAATTTCAAAGATCGAAACAACCGACGGCAGTCAAGATATACTTAAAAAATCAGTCCGTTCATGGAACACCACAAAAGGAAAGACCCCTGGATAGTACTCTAATGTCAATTTCATTAAGTGTCTTAAGGATATTTACCACCAGGGAGCGATCCACGTCTAATTCCTCCATTTCCTGCTCGACCTGGTCTGTATTTCTGGCTCCCTGCTTCCTCCATCAATGGTGTCTTCTCCCACCGCGCCTGTTACATTTGCGTTTCCAAGGCGTCCCCTCACTTGCGGAGGGCGCTGATCTAAAAAATTAGAACGCACATGGTCGATCATAGAAGGGCTTTCATCCAAGGAATCCGAACTGGCAGATGTAAAGCCAAATCTCTGAACGTGTCTTGGGCGTTGTATGTTTCTGGACCCACGTGGTCGCCTTGGGCTTGGAAAATGCTGCCTGCGTCTGCCGGAGCTTTGCCAATTGAAAATCTGGTCTTTCTTATAGTCCTTCGCATCACAGAACCATTTATTCCTTTTTGTATTCTCAATATCCTCTTTATATTTCTTAAGGAAAATGTCACATTTCTTTTTTAATAGTTCCAAATCTTCAAACTTCATAGACGTCTGGAGTTCTGCATCAAATTTGCTCAGCTGGTCCTGACATGACTTAATCTCCATCTGTAAAAACTCCATGTTGAGTAACATTAAGTCATAAGCATATTTGTTGGTACAGACGGGGTCCTAATTTGAAGGGCAAATTGGTACATACTGCACGGACAAAGACACAATCCACGACTCAGACTGTATTGGCACACCCAAAAGTGGGCATTTTTCCATGCTTGGGCTGCTCTAGTTGTCATAATATGATTAAGGGCAGCTGCTTCACACATCCCCGCACAGGGAAACGTTACCCAATCAGGGCTAGGTTCACATGTAATTCTACCTATGTAATTTATGCTATATCTTGTCCGTGTGGCCTATTATATCTAGGAGAGACTACTAAACAATGTAGAACTAGAATCATAAAGCATAAGAGCACGATCCGTACGGAAAAGAAGGAAGTCCCAGTGGCTAGGCATTTTGTTGAACATCATCACACAATTAGCCAACTTAGATTTCAGATTATTGATTCCGAACCCCCCAATATGAGAGGAGGCGATAGGGAGAGGCGCCTAAAATTAAAGGAGGCACGTTGGATTTTTGAATTGGATGCATTACAACCGAATGGGCTACACCTAGAGTATGATCCCCTTTCACTGTTCTAGTTTTGATCCATCTATGTGATTTTTTGATTGTTTTCATTCATGTTGTTTGTATTGTTTTCACAGGTCTCACGCAGCCGCAGCCGCCATATCCTTTACGTTCTCCGCTTTTTCTTCTCTCAGACTTCTGGGGCTTGCCATTGTCTGATGTGACATCTGTCCTGTAATATTGATAGGAGCCCCTCTTTTTTTTTTAATCATTCAATTTTTTATTAGCATCGTAAAAGAAAAGGAGACATACATTTTCCAATACAGTAGGGTTTTCGTAAAATCTGATACAATTTTTACAATAACATAGGTGGATTTTTTATTTGCAGTTATATTCTTGTATGTTCGCTTTATTAACCTGAAAGTCTTTTAATTTTTTATTTCAGCAAATAGTAACTTGGTGGTAGCTATGTAGCATAACAGCGGTCTCCAAACTTCATAGAGACTAGAGTGGAAGGTAAAACATGTGGGGGTTTAACAGTATAGTGAAACAAACATAACAGAGAGAAGACATCATGTTGAGTGTTTTTTAAGCCACATATTCCATACCGAATCATACTTTTCTATGGTGTTATTTCTAAGGGCTAGAACTCTTTCAAAGATGCTGTGCTCAGAAACCAGGTGGATTAGATCTTTGATTGTTGGCACTTTGTTTGATCTCCATCGTCTTACTATAAGCAGTTTTGCTGTTAAGAGTATATGGCCACCAATTGCCTGGTTGGAGGGCTAAGGTGTTTTAATTTTAAAAGCAGGAGAGCCGTACCTGGGAGTTTTGATATGTTAGCTTTTGTTGTATTTTTGAGGAGAATAAAGACATCTCTCCAGAATGAGGAAATCCGGGGGCATAGCCAGAATATATGGAGAAGGGAGCCCTCTTCCCCACAGTCCCTCCAGCATAATGCTTCTCTGGACAGACGGAGGGTCTTAAGCTTAAGTGGTGTGAAGTACCATCTTGTTATTAGTTTTATGTGTGTTTCTAGCATGTTTGCACCCCTGGTAGCTCTGTTTGCCCATTTAAATGCGTCTGTCCAGTCTTCGATTGATATTTCGGTTCCCAGATCCTTCTCCCAACTCAAGAGATGGCACTTCTTTCCAGTTTTTAAGTTTCCCGCTAATTGGTCGTAAAAGAATCTGTTTTTTGAAGTATTTGTTTGCCAGATTCCCTCAAGACCTCTAAGAGTCGCCCAGGGTACGGCTATGTTTTGTACTTGGTACGTTTGGAGGAATGATCTAATTTGGAGGTATTTGAGTGCATCCTCCTCAGGTATATTGAATTCCTTTACCAAGGATCCAAAGGGTTTTATGGCGCTCCTGGTAAATAGATCTGAGATGTGTTTTATTCCTTTTATAATCCATGGGAGCATCTGGAGGTCTGTGATAAAGTACCCCAAACAGTCAGTAGGAATCTTTTTCAAGCTTAAGTATTTTGCTTTATCTGAAGATTTAATTAATTCACTCCATGCTTGTAATGTTGCCGACATGGTTAGAGGTAGGTGAGGAAGATTCACCCTAGAGCGTAATTGAGGGGAGGAGGTGGTGAGGATTTTTGCGTATACCAAGGAGTTTAAGGGTTTGGGGCTAATCTCTTCTGCTTCTAAGCTGGGCCAGCTGATCGTTGTTGGTCTCGCTAGCCATGCTAATGATTGGTTTAAGATAATAGCATTTCTGTATGCATTGAGGTTTGGAAGACCAGCTCCTCCTTGTAAGTTATGGAGAGCTAGTCCCAAATGTAGTTGGCCAGTTGTGTTTGAAGTTTTTGGATTATCGTTCTTGGGGTAGGGATAGGCAGAGTTCTAAAATAGTACATGAGTTTTGGGAGAATCATCATCTTATAAAGTACAATACGCCCCAGCCAGGTGGTCTGTTGTTTTTTAAAATTGTCCAAGTCGCCTTGTATGGATTTCAAAATGGAAAGATAGTTTATGGATGCTAGTTCCTTCAGGGGAAAGCATAGTTGGATCCCCAAATAAGGGATACTTTTAGGTTGCCACTGAAATGGGAACTCCCGCTGTAATTCCGATTTTAATTTTTCATTTACATGAATGCTTAGGATCTGTGATTTGCTAATATTCAGTTTATAGAAGGAGACCTTTGAGAATTGAGAAAGAATCGAGTATGCTGCACGAAGAGAAGTTGTAGGTTTTGTTAATGTTAGCAGGACATCATCTGCAAATAAATTTAATTTGTGTTGCCGGGTTTTTGTATGTATGCCATGGATGTGAGGGTTTATTCTGATATGTTCTGCAAGGGGTTCCATCATCAGTGTAAAAATTAGTGGGGATAGTGGGCATCCCTGACGGGTGCCATTTGTGATATCAAAGGGGGCAGATAGTGTACCATCAATTAGAATTTTAGCTTTGGGAGTCAAGTGTAAGGCTTTAATTGCTTGTATTATATGACCTGTAAATCCGAATTTTTCGAGGACTGAGAAAATATAGCCTCAGTGGAGTCTATCAAAGGCCTTTTCGGCATCTAAGGCTAACAGTAGTGATGGGGAATAGGAGGAGTCTATTTTATTAAGAAGATTTAATACTCTACGGGTGCCGTCCGGGGCTTGCCTGCCTTTGGTGAATCCGACTTGGTCGGTGTGTATTAGCTCGGGGAGTATCTTAAGTAATCTATGGGCTATTATTTTTGCGTAGATTTTTGTGTCAGAATTTAGGAGTGAAATTGGTCGAAAATTAGTTGGTGACGTGGGATCTTTGCCCGGTTTAGGTATGGTGACGACTGTGGCTTCCAACATTTCTTCTGGGAGTTTACTATGTAAGATTGCTAAGTTGAAAGCGGAAACCATATGGGGCACAAGGAGAGTTGAAAATTGTTTGTAATATTCATTTGAATACCCGTCTGGGCCTGGGGATTTTTGAGTCTTTAACGTTGTGATTGCTTCAGATGTTTCTGTTGTCGTTATAGGTTTGTTTAGTTGGTCTATTTGGTCTTTTGAGAGAGAAGGTAGGTTGAGGTCTCGGAGGAAGGACGCAATTTTTTGTGGGTTCGGTTGGGGGGTTGATATGTCATCTTTGAGGTTGTAGAGTTTTGCGTAATATAGTCGAAAAGTTTCGGCTATCTGTTTTGGATGGGAAATTTTCTCTTTTTTGTCATCTAAGCTATATACAAATGGGATTTTGGCCTTTTGGATTTTCTTTTTAACTAAATTTGCCATTATTCTAGATGGTTTGTTAATTGAGGCGTAGTAGTTTATGCGGGAAGATCTTATTGCCTTATCGTAGTTTTCCATAAGAAGCTTGCGCAGTTTTTGTCTGAGTGTAAAAACTTTTTCATGTGCCTCGTGTGTGGGGTGGTCGCGGATTTGTTGTTCAACTAGTGAAATTTGTGTGAGAGTTTCATTAGTCTGAGTTGTTTTTTCTCTTTTTTGTTTGGCACTCATTTTAATAAGTATTCCTCTAATAAAAGCCTTGTGGGCATTCCAAACAGATATCGGTGATATTTCTGGGGTTGCGTTAATTTGGAAAAATTCTTCTAAGGCTTTCGCTATATCTTTGGAGTTTTGGGGGTCTCTCATCAGAAAGAGATTATTTCTCCAGGTTCTTGGTCCCTCACTGCAGCCCTTCCATTGGAACGTGGCAGAGATCGAGGCGTGATCTGACCAGGTTGCTTGGTTGATTTTTGCCTCAGTGACATATGGTAAGGACCATCTGTCCACGAGGATCAAGTCTATTCTCGAGAAAGTTTTGTGGCGAGGGGAATAGAACGTGTACTCCTTAGCGGAGGCGTTTAGGCACCGAAATATGTCGTAAAGTGCCTCTTTTTGAATCCAGGGCTGCAGGGAAGGAGCATTCCTTACTGGGTGTGATGATGAGTCCATCAGTCTATCTGGAGTGATATTGAAATCACCGCATATAATCAACTTGCCCATTTCCTGCTTCCTTAGCCTCTTTACGGTTTTGTGCATTATTGGGTGCGTAAACATTTAAAATTGTGAAGGGAGTGGAGTTTAATTTCCCAGATAGAATTATGTATCTCCCTTTAGGATCAAGTTCTAAATGCGAGACTTCTAAGGACATAGTATCTCTGAAGGCGATTAGTACACCTGCTTTTTTAGTGGGTGCACAGGCCATATAAAAGGGTATTTTTTGTGCGAGATTTTTTGGGGGGCGCCGAGGAAGCAAAGTGGGTCTCTTGGACACAAAGTATGTCCGCATGGTTAGACAGAGCCTCCCTTCATAGGGATGAATGCTTAAATGGGGAGTTCAGCCCATTAGCATTAATGGAGAGAAGCTCAAGCGCCATGTGGAACATTTGTTTTGCTGGCATACGGCATGGAATACAGTACAAGTCTTCTCAAAACAGTGGGGAGGAAAATAACATGCATCAACTTATGCAATAACATTTGAATGTGTGTTACAAGAAAGAAGTAAAGAAACAAGTCCTTACAGATTTTGGTCTTGTTCATCTGTGGGGGGTGGAAAGTTCACATAGGTAAAACCTTCTCTCAGATTCTCATCGTTGTCAGCAAATGCTTTCGACGTTTCAGCGGTTCGGGATGTGTGGAGGTCGATTCCTCTCCACTTCTCTGGTTCTCCTAGAGGGAGGTGTAGTTGTATTTTCAAGAAGTTGAATGTCCCAAGATTTCAGGAGAGCAGCCGCATCCTCCCGCCTCAGAAGGGTATGGTTTGCACCATCTCTTTGGATTATCAATTTCGGGGGGAAGCCCTATTTGTATGGAATTTTTTCCTGTCGAAGAGTAGTAGTAACTGCTAAGAATTTCTTTCTAGCTTGAAGAGTGACTTGCGATAAGTCCATGTAAAGGTGGATGTTGGAGTATGGAGCAGGTAGCTGATTACGTTTTCGGGCTGCTTGCATAATCACTTCTTTGATATGGAAAAAATTAATACGTGCTAGTATATCTCTTGGTGCTGTATCCGGAATAAATTTGGGCTTAGGCAGTCTGTGGGCTCTGTCGATAATCAAATCTATAGGCGAAGCGTCAGGTAGTAGAGCGTGTATTAGTTGTTGTAGATATTTAGTAATTTCTGATGGAGGAACAGATTCCGGTATTCCTCTAAATTTGATATTATTGCGGCGGTTTCTGTCCTCCGCATCTGCCAATTTGGATTTGAGCACTTCTACCTCTTCTGCTAGGGCATAATGGGAGTCGATGAGGTCATTGTGTGAATGTGTGAGCTCTCCCATTTTGTTTTCTGTGTGGGTGACCCTTTCGTCAAGCTCCGTTAGGTTTGTTTTCAATGTAGAGGATAGGAGATCGAAGTTAGACTGAAGGGAGTCCCTTAGGGTGACTACCATCTCCTTTATAAAGGATTCTGTTGCTGGCTGTTCTTTTGTAAGCATTGTAGAGATGCAGTCATTTACAGGAGGCATAGTTTTGCTTTCTTCCTGATCTCCTGCTAGTTTTGGGCGCTGCTTAAGAGGGCTTGCAGAAGGGGAGACATAGAGTGGACTCTTATTCTGCGAAGCCGGTGTCATTTTGGAGGCTCCGTGTGCCTGTTTGTTGGGGGGTCTTTCTTTTGATGTCTGTGATATCAAAGGGGCCTCGTTTCCCGGGTGTCTGTGTGTTTTGCTTACCTCGGGATCGCCCGCTCGGTCGGGTGATAGGTCTTGAGGTGAAGAGGAGCGGGAGGTTGGAAATTCTCCTTCTTCCTGCAGTGAGCACATCATTGCCGGGACTACAGTTGCTGCGTCCCGCGGACCGCTGCCCCGCGCGGCAAAAAACTCCTCCAATCGCCCTGCATGATCTCTGGAAGACTTGCGTCGGGACATCGGCGCACAGCTGAGGTGACAGCGCCAGTTTCGCGGTCAATAGTAAGCTAGTTGAATTGCTTTTCCGTTTCTTTGAGAGTCTGGGGTCTCGGAGCTCCGAACTAAGCAGTCGTCTTCGAGTTCGGCCAAACCACGTCCCCGGCTTTTTTATTTTTGATAGGGGTACTTCTCTGCAGAGAAGTTTGCTCCCGGGGGTTTAGCAGATTTAAGTAATGCCCAGTTCTGCACACGAGAGTTGTGGAGAGTAATTGGGTATCAAAAAGCTTCTCTCCAGACTATTCTGGAGTAGGTAGGCAGGTCAATCCCTTAGTTTTATCAGTTGTGGGCATTGAGGGGTTAACAGCCTTTATCCTCTCACCTCCGCTCTCTGCCAAGTTGAGGAAGTCAGATTGGCTCTCCAAGATGGTGTTGGTCAGTGGAGAGGGTTCATCTGGTGGGGCAAGCTTCCCTTCTGTCTCCGGCAGAAACGGGGTGCAGGCTAGAAATCTCCGGTACGGGCGTGAGTTATTCACGAGTAGTAGGCACTTCGCCCGTCTCCGGCACAGCAGTGGGTCTGTTAAGAGCCTACGAGACGTCAGCAGCCGGTGGTGCTGGACCTATATATGAGGTAGGCACCTCGTCACCACTAGTGCTGCAGGACCCCCGGCGGGACCTTCGGAGCGCTGGCAGCCGGTGGTATAAGCTCCGCAGATGAGGCAAGCTCCTCACCTGTTCCTGACACAGCAGGGAATGCGGCCATACTCTCCGGAGCAGCTTCGGGTGGCAGCGCAGGACACACCACCAGACAGGCTTCCCCGTCGCTTCTGATGGAGGAGAAAAATTGCCGGGGATACCAGGTGCACCGGCGAATCACAGCAGGCAGTGGGTGGATATGCCGTTCTCACCTCCGCTATCTCCACTCGTCGGCACCAGCGGTAGGTCTTCTAAATCGGCTGTAGTCCACTTCATAATTTTGGAGGGTTTCGAGAAGCTGTAGTTTACTCCAGCGGAGCGAGCGGTCTAGGGAGATTCCCAGGCGTGGCGGGAAGCTCGGCAACACGTGGAGGGCGAAAGTCCTCTAGATGTTCGGGCAGCTGTCGGACAGACCTGCGTCGGTAGCTCAGTTAGTGGAGAGGGATCCGAGGATCATTTTAGGGTGGGTAAGATGCTTCTGCTGTAGCTTTTTGTTGCTTAATAGCAGAAGGTTCTCGGAGCTCCAAGATCAAGCGGCCATCTTGGTGCTCAGTTAGGCCACGCCCCCCCTCTTTTGTTTTTTTGACCGTGACCTTTGTTTAGCAAGATTACATTATATCATTTGTTCTTTATTCAATTGTTGTGTATAATAAAGGATGTAAGTATTTTCTTTGCATACTGCATATATTGGTCACAGTTTTTTTGTAATATTTTCCATGCTAATATTGATGGAATTTAGTATTATTATATGAGTTTCTGGACACGCTCAGGGTCCTTGGGTCCGATCTGTGTGTACAGATGGCTAGAGAGATAGCTCATTGTGAACTAGTCTTATTTTTGGCTTAAGTCCTTTGATGGATACAGCCTAGATTTATGCTCAGCCTTTGAAGCTATTATGTGGCTGTTTGCCGTTTTAGAGCTCCCACCCACTAGCGTTTTTTTTCACTGCGAAATTCGCACGTTTTTTTTTTTTACAGGGGGTCTATGGGACTTGTAAAGTGAAAATCGCGATTACGCAAAATCGCGATTTACCGCAAAATCGCGATTTTGCGCAATCGCGATTTTAGCTTTAGAACTCCCATAGCCCAAAGACCCCTGCAGAAAAAAAAAACGCTGCGAATTTCGCAGTAAAAAAACGCTAGTGGGTGGGAGCCCTTAAGCATTGGTGAGACGCTGTGGTTGTCATGACCACGGTGTCCTCCCCCACTGTTCATGTCAGCACACTGCTGTATCGGGCGCTCTAATTCTCGCGCGACTTCGAAGGTTCGGCCCATACGCAGATCTTCTGGACCTAGTAAGCGCCGTGGTTGCTATGACCACGGTGCTTCTCCACATTGTTGAGGTCAGCATGTAGCCTGACTGGACGTCTGGAGTGTTGCGCGATCTCGGGGCTCTGACGTAAGCGCGAGTCTGTCATAGCTGGGAGACAGGACTGCAACTGACAGAGCGGAAGCGGCGCTTATTGGTGACCTCAGATGCCCAAGTGTTCGACTACATACCGGGATGAAATAAGCGGCATGGATGCGGCAGCTGCGGCGGTAAGATTATAGTTCTCTTCAGCTGTGTGTGGGCGTGGTTTATTTCTTTATGTTGGTGGTGATTGGGTGGAGCTTTCTATATATTCTGTATGCATTTCATTGTTTGTCATGCACTTGAAAAAGGCTCTTGCATGGGCCGAAACGTTGTGTTTTATCTGGATGCAATAAAGTGGCATCTTTTGATGCATTTTTAAAGAACGTTCCACTTCTGGCGCTGCTCCTTTACATGGATTTGATGGACTACGTTTGGAGGAGCCAAGGGAATCCTGCTTCTTAAGTGAGCTGTACGCATTGGTATTCTTCCCACCTCCCAGTATAGTGGTTGTACATTGTGGAGTGCTGCTGTGACACATTTTTGGATGAACGTTTGCAGCTCCTGATGGAGGTGGCACAGGATTGGAATGAAGATCGAACGTCAATTTTTCATCGATTCTCTACAGCATTGTGGGCTATGCCCCCCCCCCTTTTAAAGAGGGTTGCTACCTGGCCCTGCCAACCCTCTGCAGTGTGTGCCTCCAGTTCCCCCTCATGACAGACGCACTTATAAATAGACATGAGGGTGGTGTGGCTATGAAGCCAGCGTATGGCATGAGGGCAGCTGAAGGCTTTGCAGGGACACTTTTGTGTGTGCTGCGGACGCAGGGTCGTGTAGGGGGGTTGGGCAGCATGTAACCCAGCCGAAGAGGCAGCGGTGTGTCCCGCAGGCAGTGATTGTGCTTGGTTGGAGGTAGTGTGGTGCTTAGCTAAGGTGTGCCTGGCTAATGATGGTTTGTCCAAAGTAAAAATTGTTGGGGGGGGGGGGCGTCCCACTCTTGCCACTATTGTGGCTTAGTAATGAGACCTGGGAACCTGAGATGCAGCCCTGCATGTTGCCCCTCGCCTGCAGGGGCAACATGCAAGTGAGGGGCAACATGCAGAGCCACCACCATTACCACCACCTTTACTGACATTGACATCCACCCCATATTCCAGCATGTCCAATGTCATTAGCCAGTCCTCCATTGTACAGATATGGGAGCATAAAAATTGCCATTCCAAATATCTATGAGCACAGAGACTAAATGCAAGCATTGCACAACTGATTGTAATTAAAATCCTCTCTTTCAGGGTTTTGGATACGGATGCATCCTGAGGGCTCAGTCACACGGGTGTTTTTTCGCACGATTTGCGGATCGCATAACGGATGCGCATCTGCAAATCGCGTGACCAACGCCGACGATTCGCTGAAAAATCTGCACCTAGCAGCGATTTCAGCGAAAGGGCCGAGCGCTGCCTGCTATCCTCTGCCACAGCTGTGGCAGAGGAGAACGATGTTCACCCATTGAATTCAATGGAGCCGGCAATACAGCCGGCTCCATTGAAAGCAATGGGCTGCCGGCAAGCGCAGTATGAATTTTCGGGGAACGACTTAAAATATAAGCCCTTCCCTGAAAAGCAGCCTGAAAATGTGTAAACATAAAAAAAATGTATACTCACCTTTTTGCTGCAGCCGGAGTTCAGCCGCGTCCAGCCAGCAGTTCTCCTGAATTGCTCTCTGTAGTATTCAGCAGGCGAGGATTTAAAATCCCCGCGTGCTGAATGGGCTGCCTCTGATTGGTCACAGTGCTCAGCCAATCAGAGGCAGCTCTCACTCACCCATTCATATTTACAAGATTATTTTGTTTCTATTACTTAAAAAAATAATATTTTTCTCTACTGGCCAACATTGTAACAAACGTTTCTCTCTTAATAGTACAGTACCACGAAACACCATTGTGTGTCTGCATCCCTACATATGACTAATGCCAGCCAATCACATTTTTACATAACATACATTGGTACCAAAACAATTTATTAGAACAACCACTAGTGTTTGACATCGACCCTGATACATCTATATATATAAAATTGAATGTATACGAGTCTGTCTGTCTGTCTGTCTGTGTGTGTGTTTGTCCTTTATGCGCTACTACATCATTCATCCGATCGCCATGAAACTTTGGGAAGTTGTTGAGTACACTCCTGGGAAGATTATAGGCATAGTACAACTATCCTACGATAAATGGCGCGCGTGCGAGCGTCGTCGACAGTTACGTCCCCCCCACGTAGAACGTTCGATTTCCATCACTTCCACTAATTCTCTTACTTCCCAATGTCGTAGAAACATGAAATTTGGCACAGGCATTGATTATGTCATAAATAGGAAAAGCTAATGGGTCCAAACTCAATTATTCAATTCTAAGCGCAAAAGAATTAGCGTCCAAATTTTACGTACGGAATCTAATTTTCTCGCTTCCCAATGTCATAGAAATTTGAAATTTGGCACAAGCATTGATTATGTCAAAAATAGGAAAATCTAATGGGTCCCAACTCGATTATTCAATTCTATGCGCGAAAGAATTAGCGTCCAAATTTTACGTACGGAATCTAATTTTCTCGCTTCCCAATGTCATAGAAACGTAAAATTTGGCACGAGCATTGAATATGTCATAAATAGGAAACACTAATTGGTCTCAACTCGATTATTCAATTCTATGCGCAAAAGAATTAGCGTCCAAATTTTACGTACGGAATGTAATTTTCTCACTTTCCGGTGTCATAGAAACGTGAAATTTGGCACGAGCATTGATTATGTCATAAATAGGAAAAGCTAATGGGTCCCAACTCGATTCTTCAATTCTATGCGCAAAAGAATTAGCGTCCAAATTTTACGTACGGAATGTAATTTTCTCACTTTCCGGTGTCATAGAAACGTGAAATTTGACATGAGCATTGATTATGTCATAAATAGGAAAAGTAAATGGGTCCCAACTCGAATATTCAATTCTATGCGCAAAAGAATTAGCGTCCAAATTTTACGTACGGAATGTAATTTTCTCACATAGAAACTTGAAATTTGGCACGGGCATTGAATATTTCACAAATAGAAAACGCTAATGGGTCCCAACTCGATTATTCAATTCTATGCGCAAAAGAATTAACGTCCAAATTTTACGTACGGAATGTAATTTTCTCACATAGAAACTTGAAATTTGGCACGGGCATTGAATATTACACAAATAGAAAACGCTAATGGGTCCCAACTCGATTATTCAATTCTATGCGCAAAAGAATTAGCGTCCAAATTTTACGTACGGAATCGAATTCTCTCACTTCCCAATGTAATAGAAACTCGAAATTTGGCAGAAGCATTGATTATGTCATAAATAGGAAAGGTTAATAGTCCCAACTCGATTATTCAATTCTAGGCGCAAAACAATTGGCGTCCAAATTTTACGTACGGAATCTAATTTTCTCGCTTCCCAATGTCATAGAAACTTGAAATTTTATCCAAGGAGGCGGCAGCATCAACGGTGTAGAGATTGTAAAAAAAAGGGTTTTATTGCTCCATAAAATGGCGACGTTTCGACTTAATCTAAGTCTTTTTCAAGCCTGAAAAAGACTTAGATTAAGTCGAAACGTCACCATTTTATGGAGCAATAAAACCCTTTTTTTACAATCTCTACACCGTTGATGTTGCCGCCTCCTTGGATACCATTGCATTTATTTGGGGTTTGGTTCATGACCCCACAGGTGGCTTGGCATATACAGACTGGAACCTCTGCACTGAAGTGCATGTGTTAGGTGTGCTGTGGGACTTTCCTATTTCTACAGAAACTTGAAATTTGGCACGAGCATTGATTATGTCATAAATAGGAAAAGTTAATAGAAAGTTGTTGAGTACACTCCTAGGAAGATTACTGGCATAGTACATCTATCCTACGATAGGCGGCGCGCGCGCGTGCGAGCGTCGTCGACATTTATGCCCCCCCAGACAAAGATAGTTTGATTTCCATCTCAATCACAAAAGCAAAAGGCATTACGAGCAACGGGAGGCGTGTTCAACTACAAAATGATGCATCCGCCGAACGTATCACAAGACAATTCCTGGATATTGAGAATGCTGAGGTAAAATAAAAGCTGTGCTGTGATTGGTTGCTATATATTATACCTCTGAGGTAAAATGAATGCTGCGCTGTGATTCGTTGCTATTTTTTATATTGCTGAGGCAGAATAAAAGTTGCGCTGTGATTAGCTTTTATTTCTCTTGCTGCTAACGTAACATGAAAGCTGCACTGTGATTGGTTGTTATATTTTATACTGCTGAGGTAACATATAATCTGCGCTGTGATTGGGTGTTATATATTATAAAGCTGGGGTAACATGAAAGCTGCGCTGTGATTGGTTGTTATATATTATACACTGAAGTAACCTAAAAAAGCCGCGCTGTGATTGGTTGTTATCTAGATATATAAAAAACGAATGTATGTCTGTCTGTCTTCGCAGCAACGCGTGACGGGTAAGCTAGTATCTAAATAAAATCATAGTCCACCTAAAAAACAAAAGCAGACAATCAGGCGGGAAGCAACAAGACTACCGTAAAAAAAGGGTAAGCATCAAATAGTCATTCTTACTGATCTTAAAAATATAATGTATCTTGATACTGCTAAAAGGTCAATACAGGCTAGGTGGACTTTATTCTTTACAAGGTTCAATTTGTATTGTCGATTTGAAACCAGGCTCCAAGAATGTAAAATCAGATGCACTTTATTGCAATTTTAACTCAACCAAAAATATTTAAAAATCCCCGCCTCCTGAAAGGGCTGTGCTGATTGGCTGAGGGCTCAGCCAATGCAGCTAGTGCTTAGCTATTGGCTGAGTGATCAGCCAATGACAGATAGCCCTTAACTATTCATATCTGTCATTGGCTGAGCACTCAGCCAATAGCCAAGCACTAGCTGCTATTGGCTGAGCCCTCCGCCAATCAGCACAGCAATAGGCATTCCCCCTATGTTTTCAATGGGGCTAGCGCAGCTGCCGCTGGCCCATTGAAAGCACTAGCAATATGCCGGTTCTATTCCAGCGTCTTTCTTGCGCTGCGAGGCGAGAGTTTTCCCGTGCTCTCGCAGCGCAAGAAAGAAAATATCGCCAGTGAGTGTCCACCCTAAGTCATCAGTAGTTGATGAACGGGGGTCCACCACTCTAAACCCTCATCCAGTGGCTGATCATCCAGCCCACTGTAACTGCGTTGGGACAGATGTTGTCATCAGTGGTCAGAGGAGGATGTTAAAGCCCTAGGTTCACTCCTATTGAAATGCTCCTCCTGCTCTTCCTGCTCTGGACTATGGTCAGGACATGACATCCTATCCTGAGCAGGATGTGTATGAGTAGTGCAGTGTTCCTATTCATTTTAATGGGAGTGAAGCCAGTGCTCCATCTTCTTTCTCTGACCACTGATGAAGATGCCCAGCCTGCTGCAACGACAGTTAGCCAGATGATCAGCTGATAGATGAGGATCTTGAGCAGCAGTCCTACTACTGATGACCCATCCAGGTGATAGATCATCAATTGAAAAAGACTGGCAAGACCCTTTAACCCTTTAACTAGTCACTTTTAAATTCCATCAACATGAGCTTCTGATGGCCACATTTGCCTTCTCAAAAATTTAAAACATGTAAAGATTTATCATGATGTGAAAAATCAGACTGTTCCCTGAAACTTAAGGATAAAACACCATTGTAAGGATAGAGTAAAGTTTCCTTTCCTGTAGTCATAAGTAAAGCCAACCTCATACAATGTTGCAAAACACTGAATAGCATACTTTGATCGCCCTGCAGTATGACGTAATGCTATAGCATTACGTCATACTGCATTCTGACAGGCAGCTTATCAAGCCACCCCACGGGGATGGCTTGACGATAGGCAGTCTCTCAAGACAGCCCTGGGCCCTCTCAGAAGGCCCCCGGCAGCCATGACACCTGCATGGCTCCCCCGATCTCACCGCGTGCGGGGGGGGGGTGGGTGTATGGTACCCCCGAACAGCGTTTGGGGTCTTTAAATCCCGCATCCTCTCTGCATACATATATCGACGCTCCTGGCCGCAAATGTACGTTCTGGAGCGGGAAGGAGTAAAGAATCCGGTGGCGATAGAAGAAATTTGGTCATCTACAAACTGTGTCAAGCTCTGATTTACCAGCCTATCAGACTTTGCTAAAGTCTATAAATTCTTTACACATAGTGTGGAATATTTTTTACTGGTGACCCTAATGCACATGTTATCAGTTGTTAATTCTTGTTTTAATAACCAGGCTTATACAGGATTATTCTAAAAGAAGGAGCAGATTTGGAAATGTAATTAACAGAAATTTGCTCCTTTTTGAAAAAGAACCTGTATAAGGGTGAATATCCACTTGCATTTTTCTTGCACGTTTTTTTAACGCTGCGATATTGCTGCATTTTTTAACGCAATTGTCAATGGGACTTTCTAATGTTAAAAACGCATAGCACAAAAATAGCACAGCACAAACTTGCGATGCGTTTTTAACATTAGAAATTCACATTGACAATCGCGTTAAAAAAGTGCAAATGGGTGAGAGCCCTTACAGTGCTACCAAAGAGAATTTTTTAAAATCTGTTTACCAAATCCATAATCTTGTCTTTCATGGTCTGCAATGTATTTGCAATGTGAATCGCATCCCATTACCCATGACACAAAATCCAAGCTGAGCACTATTATTTGGACTAATTCTGGCTCCGTCCAGCTGATTATCATTGTGGTCCTATCTGCACTGAAATGTTCCTCTTAGGTCTTCTGGACAACTCCTTTTTTAAAAATTAAATAATTCCACCGTAAAATAATAAGTGGATGCTCCAAACCTCGTATATAACTTTTTGATCCTTTGTTTTTGTGTCAGTTGTTTATAGCTAAGCAAATGAGTTAATATAAAAAAGAACAGAAGGATCAATTTTTTCTTAATACTTTGTGATGGCATATAAACTGTTACATTTCAGAATGCAATAAGTGTATGTTTATTATCTTGTATTGTACTATTTGCCCTTAAATAGAAGACCAGAACCTACGCTATGTAGTGTGGTAACTAGGATTCTAAGATAAGGAGTCAAGAGAAAAGGTAAAAAAGGTTAAGCTATGTTATTTTACAATACACATGAAACTAGCAGAAAGAGTGTATAATGCAATAACAATACCTTGACTGCAGTGATTTCCATGTCTAGATGAGCTTTAGGAGCTTTGAGACTATTTGGCAGATGTCAATAAGCCTTATGATCAATAATAGAGATGAGTTAGTATACTCACTAAAGGCAATTGCTCGAGCGAGCATTGCCTTTAGCGAGTATCTCCCCGCTCGAGATGGAAGGTTCGGGTGCCAGCGGCGGGCAGGGAGCTGCGGTGGAGAGCGGGTCGGAACGGAGGGGAGATCTCTCTCTCCCTCCCCCCCCCCCCCCCGCTCCCTCCTGCTGACTGCCGCTACTCACCGCTCCCCAGCGCCGGCACCCGAACCTTCCGTCTCGAGGGGGAGAGACTCGCTAAAGGCAATGCTCGCTCGAGCAATTGCCTTTAGCGAGTATACTCGCTCATCTGTAATCAATAACCTTTGTAATCTTTGCAACCATAACCTATGTAACCTAACCTATGTAACAAATAACCTTTAGTGTATAAGAGTTGGCAATGTTCTTAATTAAGCAGAATTCATTGAGTTCTCATTGGAGAAGTGTATTGACATAACACGATTTCATGCTATTGATAGATAATTGCTAGCAAAATCTGCTTATCACAGGCTTCCATATCTACCAATTTAGCACCTGGCAATGAGGTCATCAGATCGGTACCGGTGTGGTCCAATAACAACTTTTTCTACTTCTTAGTTTAAAAACGGACATGAAATATAACCACAAGAAGTGCATTTGTGATTTCAGCCAAGTAGAAAGTTTACTAAGTTACTTAGCACTAACCTGTACATATCCATATAGACCAAGGATCTGTGCTGCTGGGATAGTGGTGGATGAATGATGATCTCCAAAAAAACCAGCTAATGGGCAACGCTCTCCACAGGAGTAATTAGGTATCACCTTATCTGGTCCAGACAGAATTTGTAAAACAGATTTGACAGCCAATCGCTGATCTAAACATGAGTCAAATATCAGATATCCCAGTGTAATATTGGGTAAAATGTCAGGATTCTTGTTAATTGTATCAATCACAAAAGAGGCAACCATAGCATGTATCCTACCCTCATTAGATGGACTGTAAATATAAATATATCATTTCTTGATCTTACATTATTCATCTAATATTACAAAGCTACTTGTTCTAAACATTAACCATCCTTCAAACTCCTTATTAATCACTTTGCTACTGGTATATCACATGTCCATAGCTGTGAAATATCTTTATCCATTAGGGGTAACAGTATTGCTACACATAATATTTAATAACCATTTTATGCTGTGCTGTCCCTTTAACAAAAATTATTGCATTACTTTTCCACTGAGCTTCTGTACACAACATTTTCCTACATTAAAATGACCTTAGAGCCTGAGAATACATTTTGGACAATTGAGTAATATGACTCACTGAACCCTATTTGTGCTGTTCTGCCACAGAAGACTGAAGGGATACTGGTGGATCCAAGATTATGGCAATACTTCTGTGACTGCACAATGCACACGGTGTCATGGTATGTCTTATACTAACACTGCATCTCTCATTTTCTCCAATGCATAGCAGGACTATCTTATCCATAGGATGTTCACATGTCCTATTTCCAGTGTGTGTATCTCCTTCTGTGCACTAAAGGTCTTAATGGGGATCTTTATGCTGAAGAAACAGGGCAAAAGCTTAAAGGGGCTGTGCCACTACAATAATAAAACCAAAAACCCAAACTCAGGCAGTGGGTTGCTGGCTTGGCTGGGTGAGATGCCTATGATGTTGGCCATGAAGAATATAGTTTCTCCTTAGGATGAGCATCTAAATGGTGTGAGAAGACCTATAAGGCCATATATGTTCCTCTGGGAAATTTTTGCAGATAGGAAGATGGAACAGTGACTCCATAGCACCACCTAGTGTCAGCCGCGTCCTCCTGCTGGCTCCCCGACACTGCTGTCCAGCACTTTCAGCAGACGGGGATTTAAAAATCCCCGCCTACTGAAAGGGCTGTGCAGATTGGCTGAGGGCTCAGCCAATAGCTAAGCACTAGCTGCTGGACAGCAGTGCTGGGGAGCCAGCAGGAGGACGCGGCTGACAGCAGGAGAGGTGAGCAATTTTTTTATTATTTTTTTAACCACTTTTTGATGATTATCGGCGAAGGGCTTCTATTTCAAGCCCTTCTCCGATAATCATTCTGCAGGGCTTGTCAGAAAACACTGCTTTCAATGGGATCGATACCATTAAAAGTAATGGGATAGCATGCCGCGGACTTCTTCCACAGCTGTGACAGCTGTGACAGAGGATTCCTTCATCCCCGCGGTCACCACGGGGATGAAGGGAACTCTTGCCACAGCTGTCACAGCTGTGGAAGAAGTCCGCGGCATTCTCCATATCTTTTCAATTGGGCTAGCGCTGCTGCCGCTGGCCCCATTGAAAAGACTGGCGATATCCCAGCGATTTTGAGCTATCTTCTGCGTTTTTCTCGCACTGCGATGCGAGACTTTAACTTTTGAATCGCATCGCAGTGGAGAAAAAAACGCCAGTGGGTGGGAGGCTTTAGTGTTTGTTTTTAGATATCGAGAGATCTAAATTGCCTCAAAAGCTTGCACTGTTAACATAATTTCAATTGTAAGCCACTAAAAGGTATCATATCCACAAGATTATTTTCTCTTACTGAGAAAAATAACATTATGTTTTAGACGACTAATACACAGTAAGCATGGGGTAGTGAAGGGAGAGAAGTAAGTCATTTGGAGGAGCAAGTAAGGGGCGAAAACTGATGACTCTGTGGCAGATGGTTACAAATTGAGTTTGTCTGGTTACATAGTGACATAGTGTGCCAGGCCGAATGAAGACAATATCCATGTGCCAGGCCGAATGAAGACAATATCCATCCAGTTCAGCCCACCTCAATCCCCCCTCCTGTTGGTCCAGAGGAAGGCAATAAAAACCCCAAGCCAATTTAGTTCAACCAGGGGAGAAAAAAATAATTCCCGACTCCACATGGCAGTCAGAATAATCCTGGATCAACGTTTGAGTTCCTATCTGACTCCAAGACTCAGATTAACAACCCCGCTGGTCACATTATTTCTTTATCCTGTAATATCATTGCACTATAAAAAGATGTCTAGTCCCCTCTTAAACTCCTCTAGTGATTTTGTCTTCACCACGTCCTCAGGCAGAGAGTTCCACAGTCTCACTGCTCTTAAAGTAAAGATCCCCCATCTGTGTTGGTGATGAAACCTACTTTTTTTCAGAAGTAAAGGATGCCCTCTTGTTTCTATTGCAGTCCTGGGTATAAACAGATCATGGAGGAGATCCTTGTATTGTCCCCTACAGTATTTATACATAGCTATTTGATCACCCCTTAAGCATGCTCTTTTTTTCCAGGGTAAATAATTCCAATATTTATCACCTCTCTGGGTATTCCAATCCTCTCATTCTGTTTATTAGTTTAGTTGCCCTCCTTTGAACCCCTTAAGGCACTGCAACATCTTTCCTGAGCACCGGTGTCCAGAACTTCACACAGTATTCCATGTGGGACCTATCAAGTGCCTTATACAGTGGAAGAATAATGTCCTCATCCCTCGCCCCTATACCTCTTTTAATGCAGCCCAATACTTTATTTTTGAAGCAGCTGATTGGCATTGATTGTTCCAGTTAAGTCTACAGCCCACTAGTACCCCCAAGTCTTTTTCCATATTACTTTTCCCTATCAGTACCCCATTTACTGCATATTGCTGACATCTGTTTCTCCTGCCCATGTGCATAACCTTACATTTATCAATATTGAACTTCATTTGTCATTTTCTACCCAAGCCCCCAGCTTATCTAGGTGATTTTGTAGCCGTACATTGCCCTCTTTTGTATTTATTGTATAATTCTTTATCATCCGCAAATATTAATATTTTACTGTGTAGTCTTTTTATCAGGTCATTGATAAATATATTGAACATAATGTGGCCTATTACTGAACCCTGTGGCACCCCAGTAGCCACAATGGTGCAATCAGAGAACAAACCATTTATTACCACCCTCTGCTGATGGACCCCTCATGAGACCATGTTGGTCTGACATGATCAACACTTTATGAACCCGTGTTGATGAGGAGCTATTCTGTTGTTGTCCTTGAGGTGTTCTAATATGGCATCTCTCAGAAAGCCCTCAAATATTTTTCCAATTATTGAAGTTAGACTTACCGACCTGTGGTTACCAGGCTATCTTTTAGACCTTTTTTGTATATTGGAACCACATTGGCAATGTGCCAATCCAGTGCAACAACCTCAATCTCAATAGTGTCCATAAATATAATAAATAGCGGTCTAGCTAGCACTTCTCTTAGTTTCCTTAGAACCTTTGGGTGTATTCCATTGGGCCCCGGCGATTTATCAATTTTAATTAGCTTCGCACTTCCTCTTAAGTTAGGCAGATGATATTTAGCGGGGGTTCATTTTATTCCCCTGCATCTCGTGTGACTTTTTTTTTTCATTCGTGAATACACTTCAGAAAAAACTAATAGATTTGCCTTCCCCCATCATCTTCTATGGTTTCTCATGAATTAATTGTCAAAGGGCTAGTGCTTTCAGTACAAATCCTTTTACTTTTTATATAATTGAAGAATAATTTAGGGTTATTTTTGCTGTCTTTCGCAATCAGTCTCACTGCCTCATCCTTAGCAATTTTGTCATTTTCTTTTAGTCCATAGGACTAAAGGACGCTACCCTCTCCTGGCTTTTTTCCTACCTATCCAACCCCTCCTTCAGTGTCTGCTTTGTTTGGCTCTATCTCTCCTCCTCTTCCTCTTGCTTTTGGGGTTCCCCTGGGCTCGGTTCTTGCCACTCCCCCCGATTCTCCATCTACACAGGCCCCATTGGACAGACCATCAGAAGATTTGGCTTTCAGTACCATCTTTATGCTGATGACACCCAGTTATACACCTCTTCCCGTGACATCACAGTAACATTCCTCCAGAATTCCACTGACTGTCTGTCCGCTGTTTCTAACAGTATATCCTTTCTCTACCTAAAACTGAACTTCTCAAAAACTGACCTTCTCCAGTTTCTGCCCTCAACTAACTGACCTTATCCTGACATCTCAATCTCAGTATCCGGCACCACGATTTAGTCCCAGACAGCACGCCTGCTGCCTTGGGGTTATATTCAACTCAGATCTCTCCTATATCCACTCCCTGGCCCGAACAAGTCAGCTGCAGCTAACTAGTATGCTAGGCTGAATGAAGACAATGTCCATCTAGTTCAGCCTGTTTCAACCCCCTGGTTGATCCAGAGGAAGACAAAAAAAAAAGACAATTAGCCCATTCGGGGGAAATATTCCTTCCCGACGCCACAGTGGCAGTCAGAATAATCTCTGGTTCAACCATTGATAGCTCCTAACTAAATGTAAGCCCCAGAACAACAACTCACTGGTCACCTAATGTTTATATCCTGTAATATCATAGTGGTCTAGAAAGACATCTAGTACCCTTTTAAACTCCTCTATGGATTGTGCTCTCACAGCGTCCTCAGGCAGAGAATTCCACAGTCTCACTGCTCTTACAGTAAAGAAACCCCTTCTGTGTTGGTGATGAAACCTGCTTTCTTCTAGACCTGGTGTATGTCCTCTTGTCACTGACGCAGTCTTGGGTATACACCGATCATGGAAGAGATCCTTGTATTGTCCCCTCATGTATTTATACATAGTTATTTGATCTCCACTTAGCCGTCTTTTTTCCAGGGTGAATAATCCCAATTCTGACTCTCTGGGTATTCCAGTCCTCTCATTCCATGTATAGGTTTAGTTGCCCTTCTTTGGCCCCCCCTCAAGCACTGCAACATATTTTCTGGGCACTGGTGACCAGAACTGTACACAATATTCCATGTGGGGCATGACAAGTGCCTTATGCAGTGGAAGAATAATGTTCTCAGCCCTCGTCCCTATACCCCAAGACTTTATTTGCTTTTGCAGCTGACTGGCATTGGTTGCTCCAGTTAAATCTACAGTCCACTAGTACCCCTAGGTCTTTTTCCATATCACTTTTCCCTATCAGTACCCCATTTAATGTATATTTGTGACATCCGTTTCTCCTGCCCATGTGCATAACCTTACATTTGTCAACATTGTACTTCATTTGCCATTTTTCTGTCCAAGCCCCCAGCTTATCCAGGTCCATTTGTAGTTATACATTGTCCTCCGTTGTATTAATTGTCTTGTATACTTTTGTATCATCTGCATATATTGATATTTTACTTTGTGGTCCCACTATCAGGTCATTGATGAATATATTGAACAGAATGTGGCCTAAAACTGAACCCTGTGGCACCCCTTTGGCGACGGTGGCCCAATCAGAGTATGAACCATTTATTACCACCCTCTGCTTTCTATCTCTGAGCCAGTTCTTTTCCCAGATACAAACGTTTCTGCCCAGTCCGAGCTGCCTCATTTTCTATATCAACCTATTATGTGGCACGGTGTCAAATGCTTTAGAGAAATCCAGATATGCGAGATCAATAGACTCTCCCAGGTCCAGCCTAGAGCTTACTCCATCATAGAAGCTGATCAGATTTGTCTGGCATGATCGACGCCTCATGAACCCATGCTGGTGAGGAGTTATTCCGTTGTTCTCCTTCAGGTATTCTAGGATGGCATCTCTCAGAAGCCCCTTAAATATGTTTCCAGTAATTGAAGTGAGACTTACCAGTCTGTAGTTTCCAGGCTCACTTTTGGACCCTTTTTTTGTATATTGGAACTACATTTGCAATGCATCAATCCAAAGGTACAACTCTAGTCTTGACAGTATCCATAAATATTAAAAATAGCGGCCTAGCTATCACATTACTTAGTTCCCGTAGAACCCTTGGGTGTATTCCATTTGGGCCCGGCGATTTATCGTTTTTTTTTTTATTAGATTTTTAGTAAAGTTTTTCATAAGATACATCAGAACATGCACATCGAAATGAGAAACATAGACTGTCAATGTAATGATATCACCAAATGGCGAAATAATAGGACACACAACTAAGACTGTGGTGAACCTAGAATGAAACAGGTCCCTATAGAATCCTGTTGACAGAGGACTAAATTTTATAACACAGCCTGAAACAAAGCAAAGGAGAAACAATAGGGGCTGAAAATAAATAATACAGAGTGGGGGAAACAGGAAATAACTGAAAAGAGAAGGAAGAGCTGAAAGAGAGGAGAAGGAAAAGGGGCAGACGCACGCGGACGCATCCACTAGAGGACCACAGTTAACACTGTGGAGCAAGAGTCTTCCTGGTAGGGCTGGACAAAGAACTCTGATCTCCATGAAGGATGTAGCGGAGACCGTGTTGGTTTCAATAGGGGAATCACACTAGCCATTGATAACGGTAGAAGGTTTAAGTCGTCGTCTCACCCATGCACCCCCCGGGAAACTGAGGGCCTAGAGCTCATGTCTCCGACTACACCATGTGCTCCATATCTGCAGAAACTTGCCGTGGGTACCCCTAGACCAACTGGATAGCCCTTCCAGGTTGTAGACCAAATCTACTTTGTCTCTTCATTGGGTCAGTGTCGGGGGTGTTTTTTGTAGCCATAGCGTTGGAATAAGTGCTTTAGCAGCATCAATCGGGAGAGCGACAGATTTATGTTTAAGAGGGTGGAAGACAGAGGAAGGCCTCCAGAGGAAAAGAATCTCAGGAGTTATGCAAAGTTTTAATGAGATTTTTCCCAGTGCACACCCCACGTTACGCCAAAAGGGATGTAGTAACGGGCAGTCCCACCAAATATGACAATATGAGCCTATTCCTTTGACACATCTCCAACATTTAATATGAACTGCGAGTTTGTGGTCGTGAAGTCATTGTGGAGTCCTGTACCACCTCACCAGAAGCTTATAGTGTGCCTCCTGTGACAGAATGCAGGGGGACTGTCCGTAAGCTGTTTTCAGAAAAATCTCAATATCACTCTGTGAAAGACAAGTGTTCAGTTCTCTCTCCCAAGAGATGAGGAAGGCGGGTCTATATAGTACTGTAAGGGAAATAAAGCGTTTATGTAGGGACGCTATTTTCCTAGAGGCGGGCCCGCCATCTCCTATGGCCCTCTCGAAGAGGGAGAGGGGTCTAGTGGACTTGTATGTCCCCAGAAAATCCCCAAACACTCTGGTCACATGAACTGACTGTATAAAAGAGAGAGCTTGAGTTGGCAGAAGGGATTGAAAAGCAGTCAGCGGGCTCTTATGTGCTAGCAGTTGTAGGTCTTTAATAGTCCTATCTGCAAACACTGACCACAAGCTTGCTGTGCAGGAATCTGATGCACTGCCCATGAGTTTGTACAGCGTGCGCAAAGGGGTGATCGGGGATGGCTTAGGTGCTAGGTCCTCTCTCAACCTGTCCCAGGTCTCGCAGGGTCCCCTCAAAAGAAGGTTGAATCCTACAGATCTATAAATGTTCTTTTTTGGAAACCACAGGTACTCAAGGAGAGTGACCTCGTATGATTTTTCAGCTAAAAGACACAGGAGCCTATCTTTCACAGGCTTGACCAGTTCCATCCAGTAGCCAAGTAGGGAGGCTAAATAAAAGTCATGAACACATGGCAGCCCTCCGAGCCTCTCTTTATCCTCAGGCTATAAGCCAACCTCGGTCTCCTATGTCTCCAAATGTATCCGGAGAAAGTCGACCAGAGAGTTTGGAAGAAATTTGTGGTGAGATATATTGGAAGCATGCGAATTGTATACAGAATTGTGGGGAGAACATGAGACTTCAGGATATTTTTCCTGCCGAACCATAAAGTAAAGGGTAAATCATAAGAGCGTAGGAGATTCTTCAATTTTGCAATAAGTGGGGTGAAATTAGATGCGTAAAGGTCTTCAGCTCTTTTAGTTAGCTTTATACCTAAAAAATCTATCTTAGACTCCGACCAGGAGAAAGGAGAGTTGGGCTTCATGGTTCGGCATCTGACTGAGGGTATAGAGATATTTAGCACCGTTGACTTGAAGAAGTTAATTTTAAAGTTGGATAGGTCATCAAACTGTTCCAGTATGGAAGTAAGCTTGGGAAGGCCCATCTCGGGGGATGTTATTAAGAAGACTATATCGTCTGCAAAAGCCGCAGTTGTGAGTGCTTATTTGCCAAACTGCAGTCCCTGAATCTCGGCATCTAGTCTAACACTCTGGAGAAGGGGCTCTAGCACAAGAATAACAAGAGTAGGCGAGAGCGGGCATCCCTGGCGCATGCCATTCCTAATGTCAAAAGAGGGGGACAGAGTGCCGTTTATTTTAAGTCTAGCATATGGCTCTGCGTATGAGGAAAAAATTGCGGCCACAAAGACAGGGGGTATCTTTAAATGTAGCAGTACTGATTGCATGTACACCCAGTCCACCCTGTCAAACGCCTTTTCGGCATCAGTGCTTACCAGTGCTAAGGGTATACCTTGTGACTGGGCGAACTGGGTAGCATGCAACACTCTGAGGCAATTGTCTCTGCCCTCTCTTCCCTTTACAAAGCCTGTCTGTTCGAGATTTATCAAGTTGGGAATAGGGTCTTTTAGTCTTTTGGCGAGTAATTTGACCCACAGCTTAATGTCTAGGTTAATGAGGAAAATGGGCCTATAACTACCGCAGCTCTCTGGATCCTTATTCTCCTTTGGTATCAATGTGATGTGCACCTCTTGAGCCTGTCTAGGGAGGGGGTTACCCTGGAGCAGGAAGTTGAAAAGTTCAGTTAGACGTGGCATTAAGGAGGAGAGAAAAGTTTTGTAATATATGAGGGAAGGAGTCCAAAGGGTCCTCTACTTTTGCATCAGTGACCGGAATCGTGATGGAGGTCCCCTTTTCCTCATTTAGCTTTAGGAGATTCAACTTCCCAAGGAAGGAATCAATCCAGGCCTCCATATCTAATTTGTTGGCTGGGGATAGTTGGTCTCTGAGGTTATAAAAGTGAGAGTAGAATTTTTTGAATTCTTTGGCGATGCCTGAGGTGGACGTGCCCTTAGAACCTGAGGGGATTTTAATTGAGTTAATATGGTTTTTTGCTTGTGCCTTCTTTATTAAAGCAGTCATATATTTGCTCCCTCGGTTTCCCTGGGCATAAACTACTTGTTTGAAGTAAAGATGTTTTCTGTTAAATTTCGATTCTAGGCATAGCTTTATTTCTTTCCACAGGGATGACTGCTTCTCGAGATTATCTTTGCTCAGGGCAAGTTTTGCTACATATTCAAGTTTAGCTAGTTGAGATAATTTTTCAGCAATTTCTTTTTGTTGCCATTTTTGATCCTAGAACCCAAAGCAATCAGAAAACCTTTCACATCCGCCTTGTGGGTCTCCCAGACCACAGGTGTTGTTTGTCCATTTTAAGGAATTTAGCTGAAAAACTCTTCTATGTGTTTTTCTTAAGATGTGTTTTGTCCTCTTGCGAATATAAAAGGGAAGCGTTTGGTCCCCATATCCACTCCCGAGGAGTGACCTGGAGAGGATGGAGGTCAACATGTAGAGGTGCGTGATCAGAGATTGTAATTGGGTCAATGCTAGCCATCACCAAGGACGCTAGGAGACTTGTGGAAATGAAAATGTAATGAAGTCTCTGAAAAGAGAAGTGGACTTGAGAAAAATAGGTATAGTCTTTAATGGTGGGGGGGAAGAAGGCGCCAAACGTCCATGACATTCAGCTCCTGTAAGCAGTGAATTAGTTTCTTAAGTTTCTCCTGCGAGACATGGGAGCGATACACTGATGAATCCAACAGGGGATTAAGAGTGACATTGAAGTCCCCTCCAAGCAGGATAGGGCCCTCTGCAAAATGTTTGAGTGCGTCCAATTGGTTGACCAACCAGGGAGTCTGATTGGAGTTTGGGGCATACAGGTTAGCTAAAGTTATCTTCACATTGTTGATGGAACCTCTCAAAAAGAGGGTCCTACCCTCTTCATCAGAGTGTTGGGAGTCACAGCAGAAAGTGATAGACTTATGGAATAAAATTGACACTCCCTTTGAGGCAGACATGGGATGCGCACTGTGGAACCCCTGTGAAAATTGTCTTCCAGGTAAAGATAAACATCTACCCCTCTTAAAATGTGTCTCCTGTAAGAAAGCAATTTGGGTGCTATACCTTTTCAGAAAGAGAGCAATGTTGTGTCTCTTAGAAGGAGAATTCAGGCCCCTTGTGTTAAACGAGGTGAGACGGAGAAAGCCTCCCATGTTTGGAACAGCGCTGGAGCAAAAGGACCACTAACAAGTGTGTGGAAAAAAAGCACAGATATTAGAAAAGATGTATACAATCGCGGACCACACCAGAACTATTGAGTACTCCTCAGGAATAGGAGGGAAGGAAAGGTAGAAGACAATGGGGGAAATCACAAGGGGTGGGGGAGACAAGGGAGAAAACGAAACACCAAAAAAGATCAAATGAAGAGAAGTAAATAAAAGTCTGAGCAAAACAGCCCAGAAAATATTTGGAGGGGCTCTTTAAAACCGAGAAAGCCACCAAATTTGGTAGGGTGAAATAGCTAATCTGCGAAGGAGCAGAGTGAGCTAACAGCACACTCGGCCTGGTCTGACAGGCACGATCTAGGACCAGTAGAACTTTATAAATAAGAACTTTCAAATAAGCATTATAGTTTGAGGGAAAAATATAGAAGCATAGGACTTATGCAACAGATTGGCAACTACTCCACCAAAGGAGCAAGGAAGTGTAGTCCTCCAAGGGCGGAAAGAGGAGAGGGTGTCGGCCCGGTATCATCGGAGCTGCCACGGCCGGGTACGAACAGACAAAAATAAAGAAAGGTCCCATATGACTAAGTGCTCCAAAGAATGGGATCCCCCTCAGGAGAGAATCACAATCTGTAACATAGTGATAAGTCATCAGGCGCCAATCCGGGCTCAGATGTCGCCCCCTGGTGCAGCTTCTTTAATCCTCCGGGACTGCCAGATTGGGAAAGTTTGGAAGCTCTGGAAATGGGAGCCAGCAGGGAAGCTCTATTGGCTCGATATCCTGGAGCTGCCTGCAGGATTGTAAGTCCTCTGGTGTTCTGATATTCATTTTCTGCCCTATGTGAGAGATCCCCAGGCCAAAAGGGAAGAGCCAGGCGTATTGGATGTTATTGGCCCACAGAGCATCTAATTACTGGCGCAAAAGCCGGCATTTGGCCAATGTAAAAGGGGCTAAGTCTTGGAAAAATTGAAGGGGGGCGTCAGCATACTTTAGATTTTTCTGATTTCTAGCTGCCCTCAAAATGGTGATGGTGTCTTGGAAGGAGAAAAGCTTGCACGCAATGTCCCTTGGTGGGTCTGTGGGTGCAGGCGGGGGTCTGAGTGCTTTGTGGATGCGTTCAATTGAGACCGCGGCCGCTCTCTCAGCTCCCAGCATGCTGACAAAGATTTCCTTTGCTGTCTTAGGGAGGCAATCAGCAGCCCAACACTCAGGTAGCCCTTTGATGCAGACGTTGTTGCATCTATTCCTATTCTCTAAGTCCTCATGCATGATTAGGGCTCTATTCAGGTGGATATGCTGGTCTTTAAGGGCTTGCATCATCCCTATAGAATGTGCGGTGAGGGTGGCTGAAGAGGAGTCTAAATCTTCTACCCTGCGCCCCATGTGTTTTAAGTCGCCCTTAATCTCTGCAACATCAGACAGGACAGGGTGCAGGGCTTTCATCATAAGCTCTTTCATGAAGCTTCTGGAAATGGTCTCTCTGTCCTCCTCTTCAGAGGTGTCCCCCTTCTTCCCCACTGTGTGTGGCAATGGAGTCTCTTATTGGTGCCATCTTAGGTGCAGCATGTGGAGAGTGGGTGCTCTGTTCTTTTAAATACCGCTGCATGTCAGCTGGTCCTTGATTAGCCCGCGGGGTCCCCTGATGTTCTGTACCCTTCTCTCTTCTGTTTTTCCTCATTTTTGGCAGAAAATAGCTGCTGAAAAGGTCCCAGAAAGAGCCGCACTGACAGAGCTCTGTGCTTAGGCAACCATCAGGCTCAGCAGTCAGGCTCCGCTGGTGATTTATCAATTTAAACCTTTATTTACCAGCTCTGCACTTTCTCCTGTGTTAGGTATGAAATATTTAGTGGGGGGTTCGTTTTATTCCCCTGCATCTCATGTGACATTTCCTTTTCATTCGTGAATACACTTGAAAAGAAACTATTTAATAGATTTGCCCTCCCCCCATCGCTAGTTTAGGGTTGTTTTTGCTCTCTTTGGCGATCAGTTTTTCTTCCTCCTCCTCAGCAATATTGATCTTTTCTTGATCTTTTAGCACTGCTTCACTGCCTTCTTGGTTTAGTAGTTTTCTTTTTTAAATGTATTTATTACTCCCCTTACAGTCTTGCCGAGCCACATTGGTTTCCTTCTACTTGTAGTTCTTTTATTTTTAAGGGTATGACCTGCTCACATGAGGTGATTGGGATGTTTTTAAACTTTTTTCTATTTGTCGTCTGTACAGTTATTTTTGAGGATGTTGTCCTAATTAATGTTACTGATAGTAGCTATGAGCTGATCATGTTATCACATATTGTATCTGGATAATTAAAGTCCCCTATAATAATTACTTTGTTGCGGTTTGACACCTCTTCTATCTGCCTTAATAGTAAGGTTTCAGTTTCTTCTGTTGCTTTTGGTAGCTTATAGAAAACCCCTCTCAGGATTTTTTTTTCTCCAAGTATTTCTACACACAAAGATTCCACATATTTATCTCCTACACCTATATTCTCCCGTAGCCTCGGCATTAAGAAGGCTTAAACATACATATCCCTCACCTTTTCTGATTTCCACGATCCCCCCATGAAGAGATTGTAACCTTGTAAATTTACTGCCCAATCGCCCTTATCAAGCCATGTTTCCGTTATTCCAACTATATTGTAGTTTTCATCAGTCATTCTCGCTTCAAGCTCAGCCACTTTACGGATCAGAATTTTAATTGCCATACAATTTATATGGGTATTTTTGTTCTTTATATTCCTTTTGGTACTAATGGTACTATTGGCTGTTCTGTCAGTTCCAACTGTACTAATCCTACCTCCTGCTCGCCCCCCATTCGCATTACTTAGTCCCAGGTCACTAAATACACTGAATATCCCCTTGTTTCTCCTTTTTGCCCTCACCCATCCCCAGTTTAAACACTTCTCCAGCCTTCTAACCATCTTATCCCGCAACACAGCTGCACCCTACCCATTAAGATGCAGCACGTCCCTACAGTAGATCCTGTAGCCAACAGCAAAGTCAGCCCAGTTCTCCAGGAACCCGAACCCCTCCTTCTTACACCAACTCTGAAGCCACTTGTTTACCTCCCTACGATACTGCTGCCTTTCTAGTGTGTCTTTAGGTGCAGGTAGTATTTCCGAGAAAACTACCTTGGAGGTCTTTGCCCTAAGCTTGGACCCAAAGTCCCTGAAATCGTTTTTGAGGACCGTCTATTGACTTGTAATTTGTGCATTGGTGCCAATGTGTACCATGACCACTGGATCCTCACCTTGTCAGGCATGGAGCTCATCCTATTGGGGATCTACAATTTACTTGTGTAAGTAGAAAAGATTAATTAGATCACACTGGAAACACGCCTCCACCCATTTGAAACCGCTCACACTCCTCAGCCTGTGCACAACCACTCACATTTCTCCGCCTGTGCGCAACCGCTCACACTCCTCCACCTGTGCGCAATCGCTTACACTCCTCCACCTGTGTGCAATCGCTCACACTCCTCCGCCCGTGCGCAACTGCTCACACTCCTCCGCCCGTGCGCAACTGCTCACACTCCTCCGCCTGTGCGCAACTACTCACACTCCTCCGCCCGTGCGCAACTGCTCACACTCCTCCGCTCATGTGCAACCGCTCACACTCCTCCGTCCGTGCGCAACCGCTCACACTCCTCCGCCCGTGCGCAACTGGTTACACTTTTTTTTTATTACGCTCACACACCTATTTACTTTTGCTCAATCACCCCATCCTGCTTCACTTACACCTTACGCACAGACAAATACACTGTTTTTCTTTACTAACACACTCACACTCTAATGCCCCCTCACTTAGTCAAAGACACACACTTAGATCCAGAGACACACACTAAGACACGCACTTAGATACACAAAAATACTTATCTGCTCCTGTCAGTAGCTCCGATTACCTCACCTGCAGTCTCACCATCAGCGGCCGCGCTCTTTATCCTCCTGCCGCTCTGGGTCCAGGACCTGTTCCTCTACTTCTGTCCGCTGATCCTTCAGCGGGCAATCCTCCAGTGGCTCCCTTAGTTTCCTGGCAGCTCATGTGCCACTCCGTTGTTCCCTTGCGCCCTGCTCCCGGTGGCCATCTAAAATCTGATGTTTGCCATTGCCCTCATCCACTCTCGATCGATAATTGCAACTTGCTGCTGATTGGCCTCCCCTGCACCAGTCCCTCCCCTCTCCAATCCATCCTGAATGCAGCAGCCAGGTTCATCTTCCTGTCCAGCCACTACTCAGATGCCTCTGTCCTGTGCCAGTCACTGCACTGGCTGCCTCTCAAATACAAAATACAATTTTTATTTTTTTTTAATATTTTTAATTGAGCATTTTCAAAGCGTACATGAAAGCATGGTACATATCAAGTGTGTAATACAGTATTCAATGATTGGGTGAAGACTAATAGAGATAAATGTCTGTTTTGTGAACAGTGTTCTTTAACCTACATGTATTCTATCTGTGAGTCAATGTTTGACATGTTTCCACATGAGCATATTAAATCCTTAACTAACTCGGCAAGGTAGATATTTGGAGAAATATTTGTTATCACTATAGTAAAATTAAAATGAACAGTTTAACTCAAAATTCTGCCAGGCATTCCATATGCTCGTGAACTTAGAGAGAGAATTATTGTTTCTTGCATATAGTCTCTCGTAACAGTAGTGGTCTGACATTAAGTCCAACAGTTCTTTCAGAGTGGGGGGAGAGGTTTCTCTCCATTTTCTTGCTATAATATTCTTTGCAGCCAGTAGAAAATGGCATATCCACGATCTTTTTCCTGGGGGAAGAGAGTCGCAATCTAGAAGGAGGAGGGCAAGGTGGGGGGAGCATGCGGGGCATACTCCTGAGACAGTTCTGATAGTGTCAAATACTTCCTTCCAAAAACCTTGAATTCTTGGACAGTCCCAAAACAAATGAAAGAGTTAACCATCACTGCAACATTCCCTCCAACACTCTTTGTTGATGCTTGGGAAACACTTAGCCAATTTTATGGGTGTATAATACCACCTAGTTAACACTTTGTAGTGGGTTTGAAGAAGACCTGCTGAAAGAGTGGCTTTGTTTGCTCTGTCAAAAGACTTCAACCATTGTGTTGTGTGAAACTTTTTTTGTAGGTTATATTCTCAATTTAGTAGATGTATTTTTTTTATTGTTGTTCATATTGCCTGCGAGGGTATCGTAACGGATTCTCGTTAAAGAGTTTTGGGAGTTGACGCATTTGTGGAACACACTTTCTAGTTCTTTAGGGAAAGCACGTTTAGCTAGTTGGGAGTTGCAAAGGAACGAGGATATTTTTAAGTAGGAGAAAATCTCTTTATCTGGTAAGTTACATTTGGATTTTATGGTCTGAAAAGAAGACAGACTCCCTCCCTCCAGGAAATCAGCAATAGATCTGTTCCGAAGCCACTCTTTGAGATTTAGATCTTGTATATAATAGAGAAAGATTTCTAAAGGAAGGTTTGTTAGAGAGCCCTTGGTAGTAGATTTAAGTTTGTATGTCAGAAGATTCCAACAATGTAGGGTGGTCAACATTAAAGGGGAAAGGGTTTGAACGTGCGGAAGAAGAGAAATCTCAGGGTAAAGGATACTCAGTGTTGAGGCTTTTATTAGAGAATTTAGGGATTTATTATGGTCTCTGTGTCTTTCCTGTAAAGTACCAGGACGGGAGTTGTGAGTCTTTTAGCCAAATAACCAACTGGTTCAGGATAGTCACTTTATAGTAGGCTTGTAGGTTTGGTACCCCTAAGCCTCCTTGTGTTCTGTAAAGGTATAGAATAGAGACAGCCAGTCTGGGTTTTTTATTGTTCCAAATGAAATTTAATAGCTGTCTTTGAAAGTTGGTAATTGTGTTTTGGGGGATCGGGAAGGATAAAGTGCGGAAAAGGTAGAGTACTTTTGGTAGGATTAACATTTTGTAAAGAGTCATTCTACCGAACCATGAGGGATCTTTTTTTCCCAGTTCCTCAAGTTCTTTATTGAGAGAGCCAAAAAGCGGGTCAATGTTTGCTGAGATAATTTCTGATATAGAGTTACAAAGAGTGATCCCAAGGTAAGAAATGTTTTGTTTCCATTGAAAGGGAAATTCTTTTTGAATGTCGTGCTTTAGTGTATTGTCTATTTTGAAACCCATAATTTGCGATTTATCTAAATTAAGTTTGTAAAATGAGGCTTGACTGTATTGGAGTATACATTTGTATACTCTTCTCAGAGAGTTTATGGGATCAGTTATTGAGATACAGTTAAGGACATCATCGGCAAACAGGCCAGTTTTGTTATGCCTTAGGCCAACTGGGATGCTTTTGATTGTTGAGGACATTCTAATCATTTCCGCTAAAGGCTCTATTAGCATGACAAACAATAGGGGGGAAAGGGGGCATCCCTGGCGGGTCTCGTTAGTGATTGGGAACTCTGAAGACAAGGCTCCATCAACCAGAACCCTGGCAGAAGGCTTCACGTAAAGGGCCCGAACTACTCGGAGGAAGTTATCTCCCACACCGAATTTTTGAAGGACCGCAAAAGCAAAGCCCCAGTGGACTCTATTGAACGCCTTCTCTGCATCCAGGGAAAGGAATAGAGAAGGCGTCCGACTCGAGTTGGTTAATTCCAGCAGGTTCGGGACTCTCCGTGCACCATCTGTTGCATTCCTGCCCCTCGTGAAGCCGACTTGATCATTATGTATGATCCCTGGAAGTAGCTTTAAAAGTCTATTTGCTAGAATTTTTGAATAAAGTTTTGTATCAGTATTTAGAAGCGAGATGTGCCTAAAGTTTGCCGGAGAGGTGGTGGTTTTTCCTGGCTTCGGTATGGTAATTATTGTGGCTTGTAGCATCTCTTCTGGCATCTCTCCTTGACTGATTGATTCATTAAATATGGATGTCAGGTGAGGAGAGAGAGGAGGCGAATATTTTATATTATTTGTTCCCTTGTCTCAATTCATTGCCTAGCTCATGACTTCCGCTCTGCTAATAAAATCAGATTAAGTGCCCTTGGAATTTGTACCTCTTATTCCTGCCTACAAGACTTCTCCAGACCATCACCAGTCCTCTGGAATGTGCTACCAAGAGCTATCCAGGCAATCATTGACACACTAAACTTCAGGTGTACTCTAAAAACGCATCTCTTCAGAGAGGCATACCATATCCCCTAAACCAAATCCCTCTGTACTCCACCTAATAACATGCTCACTGTCATACCAACTGCAGTTCCTGCTAGCGATAATCAACCTGCATCTGTCATCATACCGATTCAGCCACTATACAGCCTGACCATTGTCTATGTGTATAGCATCCCATACTCTCCACCTCGCCATACCGTGCACATCTCCATCCCCTCAATCTTCTGTATCACCCCATTATTTGTAATATGTAAGCTCATTGGAGCAGGAGCCTCATCCCTACTGTTTCCATCAATTGATGACTATGTAACTGGGGTTTTGTTTTTATTTCCCCGGTCTTGTAAGCGCTGCGGAATAAGTTGATGCTATACAAAAAAAAATATTATAATAGCATGATTTGTTTTTTTCCACTGTATGATTTTGGAGCTTCTTTGCTGCCTTTTTGTTTTAGTAATTTAAACACTTTATTTTTTTGTTTACTACCCCCTTAAAGTGTTGTTGAGCCACATTGGTTCCCTTTTACTTGTAGTTCTTTTATTTTTAAGGGGTATGAAGTGCTCACACAAGGTAATTAGGAAGTTTTTTAAACTTCTCCCATTTGTTGCCTGTACAGTTATTTTTGAGGACGTTGTCCAGATTAATATTACCAATAGTAGTTCTCAGCTGATCACATTTTGCTTTACTAAAGTTTCATTTTTTTGTTGCTCCCTTATTGAATGACAGCTGGAGATTTATTATATTGTGGTCACTATTTCTTAAGTGTCCCTTGACCTGCACCCCTGTGATTCTGTCTGGTTTGTTAGTTAATAATAAGTTCAGAGTCGCCCTCCTTCTAGTTGGCTCCCGCACAAGTTGGGTAAAGTAGTTGTCTTTAATTGTTCTACAGAACGTATCACCCATAATAATTACCTAATTGCAGTTTGACATCTCTTCTATTTGTCCTAATAATAAGTTTATTTTTCTTCTGTTATTTTAGGTGGCCTATAGAAAACCCCTACCAGGATTTTGTTAGTTTTTCCTGCCTGTATTTCTACCCACAGAGATTGCACATGTCCATCTCTTACAACTATATATTCTCCTAGCCTTGGCATTAAGAATAATTTAATATACAGACACACCCTCCCCCTTTCTGATTCTCATGGTCTCTTCTAAACAGACTAAAGCCCTATAAACACATTGCCCAATTGCATTTATCATCAAGCCATGTTCCATTATTCACACTACATCATAAGTTTCATCAGACATTCTCACTTTAAGCTCACCCACTTTACTGATCAGACTTCTTGTATTTGTTATCATACAATTTATATGGTTGTTGTTCTACTTATGTACTATAAGCTTATGTACTCTAAGCTGTTCTATTAGTTCTAACTGTACTAACCTCACCCCCTGCTCGACTCCCATTCCCATGACTTGTTCTCAGGTCCCTATCTACACCAATCTCCCCCCTTTTCTCTTTTGCTCTCCCGTCCACCTCCGCTTCTAACCCAATGAGTTCCTGTTCAGTGAGCAGTAAACTCCTTTCCATGTTGTCAATGGATCTGCCAGTCACTCATTTAGAACCAGGATTTGGGCTTCCAAATGTGCGACATGCCTGAATCTTGCGCAACAGCATGCATCGGCGGATCAAGGACTGCATACATTGCATAAGTAGCACACTGGATGGCATTGTTACGCATGGAGCATATCCTAATGGCCATCTACAATTGACTTGTGGAAGTAGTGAAGATTGACTAGATCACACTCCAAATGCACCTCTGCCCGTTCTCAACCACTCACACTCCCTTTTTTTAATGATAAGTCTTGAGGTGATATTACTTCCCTTCAGTCTAGGGAGAAAGTTTGTACCTGGGAAAGCAGGTGCAATGGGCTGAAAGGGGACAGGTAAAAGATGAAGATCAAAATACTGTACCATGAGGTGGCTCTTCCAAGTATAGTATTTTTCTACACATTTCCTCAAGAAAAACAGATGGCATAAAGCTGTGGATTCAAAGGTGGAATAATAATGCTTATCACTATGATAAGTATGAAGTTTACCATAGACTATGCATACGATCAACATTGAATGGTAGTAGCTTGATAATGAAAGAAAGGGAACGAAAGGCATCTCTAACGCTTGTTGTAGGTGTAAACTACACATTTGAAATAATTTTCCAATGGGATTAAGGAAAAAAAAATATGGGGCAGATTAACTATTGAAAATGCGCTAGCTTTCTGGTGAAAATTATACCACAAAAATATTTAACATGCTTTGCATCTAGAGACGAGCAAGCACCAAAATGCTTGGGCGCTTGTTACTCGAGCAAAACTTTTTGTAACGCTCGAGAGCTCGTTTCGTGTAACGAACTCCATTGAAGTCAATAGGGGACTCGAGCATTTTTCAAGCTGACCCATGCTCTGCATAGGGGAGGGTGTGTGATTCACCTGAAAACATCAGAAAGTGATGGAAACACCACAGAAATGGATAGGGAACAGCAGAGGCAACATGCATGGATGCATCTGAGGCTATCAGGTCACACTATTAAGCCAAATTGTGGGCAAGAGCCTGGTGGTCATCCCCCAAACAATTTAGTTGGGCCAGACCATAATCAGCAAGGCACATGCGCTGGCTCATCTTAGCTAAGCATCACACTAGGTGGAAAGAAGGCCAATCACTGCCTGCGGGTAACACCCCTATCTCTTCTCCTGTGTTACATGCTGGCGTTGCTGTCCAATCCGCCCCAGGATGTAGGCACGAGCCTGCGTCCACAGCATACTGAAATTTTTCCCAGCGCAGTGTCCTGCTGTCCCCATTCCAGACGGGGTAAGGCGCACCCCTTCACCTGCACAGTAGTTCACGGCGTACTGAAATGTTTCCCAGCGCAGCGCTTAGCTGTCCCCATGCCACACGGTCGCTTGATAGCCACATCACCCACATGTCTATTTATAAGTGTGTATTGGATGACGAGGAACAGGAGACACACACTGCAGAGAGTTGGCAGGGCCTGGCAGCGACCCTCTTTGAAATTGTGGGGGATAGCTCACAATGCTGATGAGAATTGCTGATAAATTAACGTAAGATCTTAATTCCAATCCCATGCCACCTCCGTAACAAAATTGTATGAGCGACAAACGTGATGGCAGTACTTCTACACATCTCTACAATTCAACAACCCATTCTAAAACAAAAGATTTTTATACCTAGAGTGCAGGTGAGCCCCTGAAAGATTTGTTTACCAAGTGTATAGGTGAACCCTTGAAATATTTGTTTATTAAGAGTGTAGTTGAACCCCTGAAAGATTTGTTTACGAAGAGTATAGGTGCACCCTTGAAAGATTTGTTTACCAAGAGTGCAGGTAAAAACCTGAAAGGTTTTTTGAGCAATAGCTCATACTTGCTTAATGGGATTCAGATGGCTGTCCACCGACAGGCAAGCTAGAACCTATCCCAGCCCCTGCCTCTCCCTGAGGGGCTTGTTAACTAGTGCCCCAGGGAAAGACAGCATGAACTGTTAAGAAATTAGTGGCCAAAAGATGGACACCGCATTTAATTAGCTACAAGCGCCAGCATAGGGGGGACTCAGAGGCCAGTACTTCTACATTTTTAATGAAGAAAACAACCAATTTAAAAAAGTTTTTTTTTTTTTTTACCAAGATTGCAGTGAGTAACCTGAAAGATTTTTTGAGCAAAAATGCAGGGTATTTGTTTACCAAGAGTATAGGTGAACCCCTGAAAAATTAGTGTACCAAGAGTATAGGTGAACCCAAAAGATTTGTGTACCCAGAGTGCAGGTGAAACCCTGAAATATTTATCCTGATATATCCAGGTGGCGGTCCACCGACAGGTAAGCTACCGCCTGTCCCAGCCCCTGCCTCTCCCCGAGGGGCTTTTTAACCAGTGCCCCAGGGAAAGACAGCATGTACTATGAAGAAATTAGAGTGGCCAAACCAGGACAATTCATTCTGCCTCGGTGTCAGATAGCTGTCACTGCTCTGGGATACATTTGTGGACTCTGTGGGCGTATGAAGCTGGAATCAGCACGTTTGCCTCTTCAAAATTGGAGGTGAGAACCTGGAGGCGGCCCTCAGAAATTTTTTTTTGACAGAGCCTGGAGGCAGCCCTTCGAAAAAAAATTGTTTTTACAGCGCCTTTTGGCCCACTGAAAGGTTGGGTGTTCAGCGTGCTGACATGCTGGTTTAGGAGGACGACGAGGAGGATCAGAGAAGGATAGACCAAGCTACTTCTACCCTTTTTTTGGGGTGATAGAGGGTGCATGGTTCTCCAGTTCCAGCTTAAAGATACTTTATGTTAAGCTGCTTTCCACCGGTGGAGAAGAGAAGTCTGGGTAAATCCAGGCTTTGTCCATTTTAATAAGTGTAAGCCTGTCGGTGCTGTCAGTTGACAGGCGGGTACACTTATTCGTGATAATCCCCCAGCAGTACTAAACACCCTCTCTGATAACACGCCAGGGGCAGGGCAGGTCAGCACCTCCAAGGCGTACAGCGCAAGTTCGACTCACGTGTCAAGCTTTGACACTGAATAGTTGTATGGAGCAGAGGGATCACGGAGGACGTTGGACGTTGTCCAAAAATAGACAGTGTAAAACTAGTACAGTCTTGTTATATAGTGTGGATCAACAGGACACACACTTGTGCCTATTATGCAAATGCTTTCAACCAAAAACAATTTAACATGACATACTAAACATTTGTGTCATCAGACGAGCTCTATTATGGTGTAATGGCCTTGTGCAAACAGGATGTACACTGAGAGTGAACATGTAGGTGCATGGGCACTGCCATGACAGGTGATGAAGGAGATACAAAGGAAAAGGATTTATTTGATTTTTGCTATGCATTTTAACACCAGGCTAGTACTTTCCTCAGGACAATCCCACTGCCCCAAGCAGCAGCTGACATTTTCATCTGATTTTACCTTGTAGATTGCTGTATCTGGATTATATACACAGCAAATGAGCAAAGTTCTTGTATTTATGTGCTAACTTTTTAGGTGCCATAAATTATGCTATGGGTACCATGTGCCATCTAGTACCATGGGTACCATGTGTCATCTAGTTTAGTTGTCCTCATAGTAATGAATGGCTTCCAGATGTCATATTGTGGGCAGTTTTTGAAGACAATTATTTACAGTACATTCTGCTGTATAATTGCTCAGGGAAGGGACTTCAGAACAGTTCCTGTGAGTATGCCTGTTCTGAATCTCTCCTTTCCCTGGAGTGACCAGGGTTTGAGGAAGGAGGATCAGTGTGAGGATTCACAGGTCCAGCCCCTTGGCTAGCGTGAGTGGACTGCGCGGAAGACTGGGTGGTGAATAAATTACTGGACATGTTGCCCGCTATCCACATCAATACCTGATCGCATTGCTGTGGATTTAATATTCGTGTACCATGTGGACCTGCAAACTGTAAGATGAAGCTATGGAGCATAGATGCAGGCACTGTTTCACCCCCCTAGGACCTCATTCAGATGCCCACATCCACGTCCTCATCCTCAACCCTTACCCCTAGTGTTGATCATGTTGTGTAATGCACTGCGTCAAAATGCTACGCAAACTGCGAGGTATTTTGCGTATACTTTAAACCAAAAATAGGCAGTGTAAAATGTGTACAGTCTTGTTATATAGTGTGGATTGACAGGACACACACAGGGGTATTTTGCATACGCTTTAAGCCAAAAATAGACAGTGTAAAATTTGTACAGTCTTGCTACAGGATACACACTTGGGCCTATTCCTATATAGTCTGTGCACACCAGTAGCAGTATACTGTATAGAACTGGTAACAGTATGCAGTATACAGCCGGGATGCTTGTGAATGCTTTGTGCGCACTACTGGTCCCAGGAAGCCAAATTGATGCTGCACAAAAGTTGACTGCTGAGTTCTTTGAAAATGTATCCCTCCCTAAACGCTCCTTCTTTTTTTTTAAACATTATCTTTTTATTGTTAAGGAATTCAAAAGTGCCAGAAAAGTAAAATAGAGCAATCTGGCCTCGCAGGGCCCGTATAAGTACAAACACATTAGTTCACATTGGAGCGTTTGAGGCATAAACGATCTGTGTGTATTGTATTACAAGAAGTCTGTTCGCTGGCTTGGGGATGGGAGGGAGGGTTGGAGTGGGGGGAAATGGGGGGGGGCTGTGTTAGTATAGAAACCTTAAAGTAACAAAGTAACATATGGGGAGTACAGGGGCTATTTGTCAAATGAATGCGGAGAGGAGAGCTTCTGCTTAAAGGTTAAAGCTTTTTCTGTTGTGTTAATCATCAGAGTCATTTCTGCTGCCTTGGAACCCGATCCATGGCACCCAGAGGGATGTAAATTCATCCTTTGTTCCAGACTCCCAAGCGAGTCTGAAATATTTGGGCTATTCCTTCCAACCATTGGGGTATTTGTGGGGTCTGCTTTTCTCTCCAGTAGAGGGGGATAAGAAGTTTGGCCGCCGTCAGAAGAATAGTGGGTAGGCTTTTATTGGAGGGTGTGAACCTATCCGTGGGTAGCCAAATCAGGACTTCTTCTGGTCTGAAGGAAAAGGATGTGTGGCAGATTTTGTTAATGTGATCTGTGACCGCCTGCCAGAAAGGTCTAATTTCCGGTCAGGTCCACCACGTGTGGAGTGCGGTTCCCTTCTCTGTCTCACATCTCCAGCATTTGTATGGAGCCCTGGGGTTAGTTCTAGATGTGGTTGCTGGAGTTCTTTACCACCTAGTCAAAGTTTTATATGAGTTCTCTTGGATTCGCACGCATCTGGAGAAGCCATGCGAGTTTTTCAAGACCTTGAGGGTCTCTTCTCTGGTGAGGTTAAGGTTCAATTCCCTTTTTCCATTCTCTGAGAAACCAAGGTTTCTCTGATGAGGTCTGTAAGAGAAGGCCTTTGTATATTTGAGTGACCAGTCTCTTTGGGCGTGAGGGTAGGGAGATATATATCTCTCAAACCACAATGGGTCTCTAAGTTTGCCACATCCAGATTTTTGTAGCTTCAGTAGAGAGTGATTAAGTCCCGTTTTGCCCAGGAAGTCTAGACTAAGGTAAGCGAACCTCTCACCCAGCTGGGCCTGATTTGTGAGTTTGGGGCCAACGAGGATATCGTGGATTGTGAGGTCTTTAAGTTTATCCCAAATCCCCTCCGCTTTGTGGGATTTATTGGCAAGGATAGCTGGGATTAGGGGGGCAGGAGTCATCAGGGGTAGCGAGTCTTTCATTTCGAGCCTTGTAGACTGGAGCACTTTAATTGTGCTTCTTGTGATGGGGCTTAGTAAGTGGCATTTGTCTAGTGCAGGGCCGTTTGACCAGAGTAGGACCTGATTGTCTTCGCCTAGCATGTTTCTCTCGGCGCATAGAGTGGGGAAGGTTGTCTTCGTATCAGTAAGTATGATCCATCTGGCAATGTGGATCGCCCTTTAATATGTTTGTAAGTTCGGTAGTCCGGCGCCTCCTTAGGGCAGCTTCTGGACCAGATGGGAGAACGCCAGGTGTTCCTTATGTTTGTCCCATATAAAATCTCTAAACAGCCTATGCATTTGTGTAAAGAAAAAGCTGGGGACTCCTATAGGGACCGTGTGGAGAATGTAGATGATTGGTGGTAGAATATAGATGGATATTAAGTTCTTCCTCCCTAGCCATGAGATTAATGGTGAGTTAAATTGTTTAAGTTGAGATTTCACTTTTTGGAATAAGGGGATGTAGTTAGCGTCGTACAGAAGCTTAGTGTTGGAGGGTAACGATATATCGAAGTATTTAATACTCGAAGGTGGCCATCGAAATTCGAATTGCTTTTTTAATTGGTTGATAATATGGGGCGGTGTGGAGATATTGAGGTCCTCCGACGTATCATAGTTGATTTTAAAATTAGACAGCCTGCCGAAGAGGTCGAAGGTCTCTAGGAGCGCTGGTAGAGCCCTTTTTAGGTTTGTGGTGAGGACCAATAGGTCATCAGCAAATGCCGGTGTGGTGTGTGTGTTATCTTCTATTTTAATACCTTTGATGTCCGGGTTTGTCTGATTTTTTGGAGTAGAGTCTCCATCACTAGTATGAATAGTGTGGGAGAGAGCAGGCAGCCCTGCCTAGTGCCATTTTTTTTATAGAGAATGGTTTGGACAGTGTGCCATTGATCTGAATCCTTGCAGAGGGGTTAAAGTAGAGTGTGAGAATGGCGCTGATGAGGGTCGGTGGGAATCCGAATTTTGTCAGGGTGTGTTCCATAAAGTTCAAATTGACCCTGTCAAAAGCCTTCTCGGTATCAGTGGAAATTAGTATCAATGGTATCTTGATTATTTTAGCGTGGTGAATGGCATGTATTGCTCTTCCCGTCCTGGGACAAAACCCACTTGGTCGGGGTCGATCAATTTAGGGAGGTGGGGGGCTATTCTCTGGGCAATCAGTTTCGCCCACAGTTTGATGTCCGTATTTAGCAAGGAAATAGGGCGGTAATTGCTGCATTGGCTCGGGTCTTTACCATCTTTGGTGATTAGTGTAATATGTGCCTCGAGAGATTGTTTCAGAAGGGGAGAGCCCGTGAGGAGGGAGTTGCAAAGTCTCGTTAGGTATGGGACGAGGATCTTCGCAAACTTTTTATAGTATAAGATCGGGAGCCCGTCTGGGCCCGGGCTTTTCCCGTTGCAAATGGAGGCGAGGACCCTAGTCACTTCCTTCTCTGTGACTTGCTGTAATAGTGATGAGGCATCCTCTTCGGACAGACTCCGGAGTTCTAAGGCGTTAAGGAATGCTAGGGTGTCCATGTACTTGTGCCCCCCCCCCCCTCGGGTGTCTCTCACCTCTCCCCGACACTGCCGCTTCCTCCGCTCTTCTGCTGCCTTCGGCGGGTAAGCCTCGTCCTCCGCTGTCCTCGGGCCGGGTATCGCTGCAGTCAAGTGTGGGTTCTGGCCGCTGCGAACGGCCGCACACGGGTCGTCTCCCCTACTTCCAGTCAGCCGGGGCCGGCACTTTACCCCGGGGATTCTCCTGGAGGAGTAGGCCACGACGCTGAAGATGCGGCTAGAGAGCTCCGACTGGTCTCTTTCAGTAGTTTTCCCTCCCACGGTGTCAGCGGTGTGTTTCCTGCCCTTGGGTATCGCCTCTGACAGATGCGATCTCACTCGGAAGAGCATCCAGCTCAGGAGCTTCTGAGATGGCGCCCGTTCCCACTGCAGGCTAGGCCACGCCCCCAAAAACGCTCCTTCTAACCTACATTACCGCTCTCGTACAGCAGCTCTGTCCCTCAGCTAATCCAGCCTCCGTGTGAGCCGAGCATCAGATGACCTGAGTTTTTATGATCCTAGGTCACCTGATCTGGCCAGCCACTCACTGCTCTAGACTGGCACATGGTTGGCACGTTGTAGCAGGAGGTGGAAAAGCCTTCCCTGCATGTTTATTGGCTAAAAAAGCCGCTAAACATGTGGGGAGGAGAGGGTGAAATTTTCTTGAACACCGCGTGGAGCTTGCTCGAGTTACGAGTACATTCGAGTATGCTAATGCTCGAACGAGCATCAAGCTCGGATGAGCATGCTCGCTCATCTCTATTTACATCACATTTATGATAGGTTTTAGACATTTTAGGGCACTTTTGTGCAGCATCAACAAGGCCTCACAGGAAAAGGCATGGCTATGCAAAGAAGGAGCATGCCCTAAGTGTGACATTGTGTGCTAATAATCACATCACAATTATTGCCCTAAATATGGTGTAAACTAAGCCAATAGGTGGTAAAAATATATAATAACTACAAGCTAATCAGAAAAAGTACTCCGCAACAGCTCCACATGAATAAAGAACCATATAAAGGATAGATATACCAATCGGGTGTTCCTCAACGGGTGATTTCTCACTAAAATCCCAATATGTTTTGCTTACAATACAGTCCCACATCTGTGGTGACTCTGCAGCAGTACAATCTACAGGTCTACAAGTATCCAGACAAGCAGCCACCTCCAAGCAGGACAGACTAACAGCATTTTCATACAGGAAAAAAAACAACAAAAGGGGAACCAGAAAGGCACTTGGTTGGAATATAATGTATAATAATGATGTGTCAGTAAGAACAATTGAAAAATTAATTTACTGACATCTGTAAGTGGAGAGGAAAAGTACAAATCCTCACATCCTCTCTCTGAAAAAACAGCCTTATAGGGAGTTGTCCAAACTTTTATTCCATAACCATAGAACATAACTCCAGCTCAACATGTTTTGGAGATATTCATCACTAATCCCCTTCATTAGTAGTAAGCTAAAACGTTAAACCACAAGCACATAAACAGTAATCCAGTATGCTAAATGAAATGCACCTCATCTAACTGCCTTGAGGGAACATGAAATAGTCTATAAGTATGTAAAACTGCTGTGTGCGTCACCCTACCAATGATGGGAAGGACTCCAACTGATGCTTTTCCCTGTGGAACACAGTATACATATCTAACAATCTAAGGATTGATTGAATATCACATGAAAGCACACCAGTTGATTGTCTCTCTATCATTTCTATTGGTTGTAGGACGAGTATGTTCCACTGTGGAACACATCACCTAATGGCCTCACACTTTTGGTAGTGGTACGAGCTAGGTTTGATTTGGAGTACTGGATAACTATATCAAGGTGACTAGTGGTGAATATCTTTGAAACACGTTGAGTTTAAGTTTAGAGTTATGGATTTTTCCTTTTGAGTCATTATAAGGCTAATTTCTTCAGAGAGGTGATGAGAGGGCTCGGGCTTCTCCTTTCTCCCCGCAGATATTAGGAAATTAATTTCTCTAATTACTTTTGCTTACATTCATTGCTATGTATTCAAACTAAGTGCCTAACCATGCTCCTTCTAAAAAAGAATTGTGCCATATATTCTAAATTTATTAAAAATTAACTAATTTTAACGGTGAGTTTGCTTTGTTGCAGTGATAAATCTGAGTGACCAATTCAAAGATGTGCTTACTGTCTGTTTTTAACTAGACTTGTAACCATAACATCTACACCTAGAGGAAAGAAGGCTTCAGCATCCTCATAGACAGGGATTCTCCACTGTAGGATCAGTGAGACTGTGGAATTCCCTGCTACAATATATTGCGATAGTTGAGTCATTGAACAAGTTCAAGAGGAGCCTGGAGCCTGAATTTTAGAGATGGATCGGTGATCCAGGTATCTATTTACAAGATATATGTACTAGATTACTGATAATGAATAGCTGATCAAGGAATTTATTCTGATTGCCATTATTGGATCCAAGAAGGAATTTTTCCCTAATGTATGGTATTTTAGCATCTTACTAGAGATGAGCGAGCGTATTCGCTAAGGCAAATTATTTGAGCGAGTATTGCCTTTTGCAAGTACCTGCCCGCTCGTCTTAAAAGATTCGGGGACTGGCGGGGGTGAGCGGTGAGTTGCAGGAGTGAGCAGGGGGGAGTGGGGGGGAGAGAGTGAGATTTCCCCCCCCCCCGTTCATCCCCACTCTCCCCAGCCAATCCCCGCCCCCCGCTGACACCCGAATCTTTTGAGATGAGCGGGCAGGTACTCGCAAAAGGCAATACTCGCTCAAGTAATTTGCCTTAGCTCATCTTTACATCTGACTCATAGGAGTTTTTTCCATCCTCTAGATCAATACTCTAGGATTATAAATTGATGGATCTTTGAGGTTTTTTTTCAACCTTATCAATTACGTAACTGTGTTATAATAAGAACGTGACTTACTCTGAACATGCTATAGGATCGTGAAAAGTATTTTTATCTTCCTCGTTATTTTCAAATATTGCATTCTTCTGTGTATTTGTATATGAAGTCAACAATCCACCAATAATGATGTCTCCATTCTGATAAAATTTTTGAATATCGGCAGATGTTTCTTTGATGCTGAGAGTACAGACTGAGTGTGACCCCTCAGATATGGTCAGAGTCATCAACAAGATCATAACATAAAGTATAACATTTCGGAAGTAAGAAGAAGATACTCCATTACGGATCATACACATAGTATATGATTGATGAAGAAAGACCACTAAGTAACACACGAGGACAGAGAAAACAGCATACATCATCAGCTGCATTATATAGACCGGGCCATATGCTACAGGATAATGGAATATATATATTACATGGTTAGATATAACCTGGTGTAATGACATATCACTCTGGATCTACTCCTAGATGATTGTGGCCTGAAATCTTCTTAAGTATAACTGCAGAATAAGATAATTTATAATCTCTCTGTAGAAATAAACAGAAATGATGATTTAATAATGATAACCTTTAGTTATATAGTGCTAACATATTTCACAGCTCTATACATTATAGAGGGTACATGTATAGAAAATCAAATATCACAGAGCAACCAAATAAGTATTCAAACAGCAGTGATGGTCCTGCTCACTAGAGCTTACAATCTATTAGCAAATGGGATGACAGGAGAGGTAGAAGTGAGTGTTCTATATTATGGTTCCATTATGCGTTGCACTAAAAAGGGCATGAAACATAAAGCTACATGAGCCAGTTAAAAGCCAATATCAATGCACACTCTTTATAAAACTTGTGTAGAGCTTGTTGACCACTAGATGCCTCTGTGATGTAAAAAAGAGATTTCACCCTGTTAACAGAGTTTGAGAGAGGGCCCATTATTGGAATGCAAGAAGCTGGATGGTCACATCAACAAATTGTCCACTACCTGGGCCCTTCTGACCAGACTGTTAGGAGGTGTTGGGATCAATAGATGCATGAGATCATGCACACAAGGTGACTGGACACAGGATACCCTCAATAGACCATTGTCCACTATTCCAAGATAGATAGTGCCATTGTTACAAGCTCTTGTGTCTGTCAGAACCTTTTCCAGGCACTTAGCTGAAAAACATTTGTTCTGGGGGCGTGGCCTGGATGCAGGCAGAGTTAGACGTGGAGTACTGAGCTCCGATCTCCAACAGCCTTTTTAGCTACTTAAAAAGCATCTCCAGCTTCATAAACTTCTCAAAATACCTCCCGGAGGATCTCTAGTCATCCCAGGCAAGTATGCCTAAAAGAAGAACCTCAAAAGCTCCCCTTACCAAGGTCTCTGATTTCTTCTCCTCCCGCGGCGCGAGACAGAAGAGACTGACATGCGGAGATGGCTCCCCTCACTCCACGAACTCTGGAGCGAGCGCTGATAGAGGACAAACCTCACCAGCTATATATCACAGCGGAGCTGCTTCTGCCGACGATCCGGAGCAGTAGAAGAACGAGCTATCAGACGTTCCCCTGCACTGTCGGGTGAGTGAAGACCCCGCTGATACAGGCATATTCATTACTGATACATCTAAAATGGCGCCTGAATGCCCACATTCCATCTCTGTCACCTCCACCCCCTCTGCAAGCCCTGAAAAACAGAGACCTCGTCTCTCACCTCATAGAAATTCAAACCAGCAACTATTCCAGCCAGAAGAAGTTCCTATTAGCAATCTTCCTTCCTCAAGCCTCCCTGCCTCAGAAGATTTTTAGAAAACATGATTTTAGGCCTGCGTGGCTCTCTGCAAAAATATATAAAATCTCTCTCAAATATTTTCAGTCTCTCTATGCAAGACCTAGAAATGCGCACGGATCATATCGAAAACAAAATGGGTGAAGTTACATCCTCCCACAATAAGCAAATAGATGCGCATTACACACTAGAGTATGAAGTGGAGCAAAGTAAAAACAAACTGACCGATTTGGAAGACAGAAGCAGACTTAACGTCAAATTCAGGGGCATACCAGAAAATGTCGCCCAGGCTGATTTAAAAAACTCTCGCAAAACTAATTAAACAACTTCTTCCAAACTCTACAGAACAAGACTGCATACTGGACAGAGCTCACAGTTTAGCAAAACCAAGCTTTCTCCCAGATTCGGTCCCACGCGACGTTATCGCGAGAATTCATTTTTTTCATATAAAAGAAGCTTTAATGTCGACCTCGAGAGCCTCCAATCCCCTTTCGCCTCCATTTTCCAACATCAAGCTTTTTACTGACCTCTCTCAAGCGACAATAAAAGCTAGGAAAGCCTTCTCTCAAATTACCTCAGCTTTGAGAACCGCAAAAATACCCTACAAATGGGGCTTTCCAGTCAAGCTAATTATTCACAAAAACAATGCTTTTCAAATAATCTCTTCTCCTGAAGATGGCGCCAAAATTCTATCTAAATCGGATATCCCCCTACCAGAAGCTCAACCTTCATCTAAATCTCAGAAACCACTAAAAGCTTCTAACCGCCGCACGCTACCTTCCACTCCTCCTTGAAGGAAATGGACTACTCCTAAAGACCCTTTTTTCTTAGGTCTGTTTCATATGCTGGACTTCCGAAACTCTCGTTACAGGATAAAAGGCTATTGCCTATGTGCCGAACTTTTCCCCCCAATGAACCAGGTTTCAAGATCTGCTATTCTGTTTTGCTTTTCTTGTTCTTATTTACAGGTCGTTAACCAATCTTCCAGATTCTGCTCTGCAAGAAATTTACTCCTGATACTTTCCTCAAGAAGACCTGTTTCTGTTTCTATGTTCTGTAAGTTTTACTACTTTTGTATCACATGTTACTTTTGCTGTCTTGCTAATTCCACTCATAATGCAAACACCAAACACTTGCAATGTCAGTATTTGTTCACTAAATGTCAAGGGACTTAACTCTCCCTTTAATAGGGCGATGGTCTGGAGAGACGCTAGGTCAGCAAATATTGACGAGCTATGTCTTCAGGAAACACATCTTACACAACATTCACCTCCTACATTCACCAATAAATCCTACTTTAATATTTTTTCCGCAAACGCCTCAAAAAAACACGCAGGCGTCTTAATAGCCTTCAGGGACACTATAAATTTTTCCTTAAAAGATTCAATCATTGACGCAAAAGGCAGATACATTATTCTGTCTTGCACTCTCAATGAAATCCCAATAACACTAATAAACATCTATGCTCCCAACAAAACACAAATCTCCTTCTTAAATACATTATTCAAAATAGCCCATTCAGGGAAACTGATTCTTTGTGGAGACTTCAATATTACCCCAGACAAACAATCAGACTCCACAGCACAAACAAGAACAGCCCCAATCTTTCAGCCCTGGCTTAATAAAGAAGGGCTTTATGATTATTTCAGATGTTTAAACTCTTCCACAAGAGAATTCACTTATTATTCTCCGAGACACCAAACATATTCAAGGATTGACCTGATGCTGGTTGATAGATGGACCCTAGCTTTAATCACAAACTCATCAATAGGTACCATTACGTGGTCAGATCATGTCCCAATTTATTTAAAGCTTAATATTAATGCTCCCTTTAACCCAACCAGAATATGGTGCAACGATATAAACTTGCTCAACTCCCCTACATACCAAAAAACAATTAAAAGTGCCTTAGACGAATACTTTATCACTAATGCTACCCCATATATAAACAATTTTACACTGTGGTGTGTTCATGAAGCTGTAATTATGGGGGTTCTAATTAAATTAAAAATCCAAGAAAGGAAAAATAAACAAGCAAAAATTGACCTCCTACTAAATAATATCAGGAAACTAGAAAAAGCACAACAAGACTCTCCTCAAAATAACCTTCACCAAGAACTAACCACTTTAAGAAGAGAGCTAAGAAAAATCCTATTAGACAACTATCACAGGAACACTACCTTTTTCAAAGCTAATTACTACTCATATATTGATAAGCCCTCAAAATTAATGGCCAACTTAGCAAAAAAAAGACGTGTTAAAGCTAAGATCGCCTACCTAAATCACACTAAAGACCCTACCCAAAAAATTACTCACCCCCAACACATAGAACAATTTAGGGCCTTTTATGCCAATCTCTATAATCTAAACAAAGACACAAACACACCCCCAACCTACCACAACTTCCATAAAAAAATTTTTAGACAGTGTATCCCTCCCCTCTTTGGACTCACAAAACGAGCCCTTAAACAAACCTATATCCATTCCAGAAATTACTAGAGCTATCAAGAGTCTAAAAAACCACAAATCCCCTGGCCCAGATGGCCTATCTAACGAATATTACAAAATATTCGCCTCCTCCCCTCTCCTCATTTGGCATCCATATTTAACGATTCAATCAATCAGGGAGAAATGCCAGAAGAGATGTTGCAGGCCATAATAATTACCATACCAAAGCCAGGAAAAACTTCCACCTCCCCAGCGAATTTCAGGCCCATCTCGCTTTTAAATACTGATACTAAGCTATATTTAAAAATTCTAGCAAATAGACTTTTAGAACTATTACCAACGATCATACATAATGATCAAGTGGGCTTCACGAGGGGCAGGAATGCAACAGATGGTGCACGAAGAGTCCAGAACCTACTGGAACTAACCAGCTCGAGTCAGACGCCTTCTTCCTTCCTTTCCCTGGACGTAGAGAAGGCGTTCAATAGAGTCCATTGGGGGTTTGCCTTCGCCATCCTTCATAGGTTCAGTGTGGGAGATAACTTCCTTCGAGCGGTCCAGGCCCTTTACGTGAAGCCTTCTGCCAGGGTCTTGGTTGATGGAGCCCTGTCATCAGCATTTCCAATTACTATCGGGACTCGTCAGGGTTGCCCCCTTTCTCCCCTATTGTTTGTCATGCTAATAGAGCCCTTGGCGGAAATGATTAGAATGTCCTCAACAATCAAGGGCATCCCAGTTGGCCTGAGACAATATAAAATTGGCCTCTTTGCCGACGACGTCCTCATTTCAATAACTGATCCCATAAACTCTTTAAGAAGCGTATATAAATGCATTCTTCAATTTAGCCAAACCTCATTTTACAAACTTAATTTAGATAAATCTCAAATTATGGGTTTCAATATAGACAATACATTAAAACATGACATCCAAAAAGAATTTCCTTTTCAATGGAAACAAAAAATTCCCTACCTTGGGATCACACTCTGTAATTCTGTAGCAGAAATTGTCTCTGCAAATAAAGACCCGCTTTTCGCTTCTCTTAAAAAAGAACTTGAGGAGTTAGAAAAAAAAGAACTCACATGGTTCGGTAAAATGGCTCTTTATAAAATGGTAATTTTACCAAAGGTACTCTACCTTTTCTGCACATTGTCCTTCCTGATCCCCCAAACTATAATTTCCAACTTTCAAGAACAACTACTAAACTTCATTTGGAACAACAAAAAAACCCAGACTTGCCGCCTCTATTTTATACCTTCATAGGAAACAAGGCTAGGGGTCCCTAACCTACAAGCCTACTATAACGCGACTATCCTGAGCCAATCGGTCATCTGGCTAAAAGATTCACAACTCCCATCCTGGTACTTCATAGAAAGACATAGAAATCATAACAAATCCCTAAACTCTCTTATAAAAGCCTCAACATTGAGTATTCTACATCCAGAGATTCCACTTCTACCACACGTGCAAAGCCTTTCCCCTTTAATGTTGACTACTTTGCACTGCTGGAATCTTCTGGCACACAAACTCAACTCTACTACTAAAGGCTCTTCAACAAATCTCCCCCTAGAGATCCTTCTCTACTTTATACAAGATCTAAATCTCAAAGAGTGGTTTAGGAGCGGAGTCAGATTTACTTCCGACCTCCTGGAGGGAGAAAGATTGTCTTCCTACCAAACCATCAAATGCAAATACAACTTACCAAACAAAGAGATTTTCACCTACCTAAAAATATCCTCGTTCATCCGCAACTCCCAACTAGGTAAATGTACCTTTCCCAAAGAACTAGAAATATTGTCTTATAAATGCACAAACTCTCAAAACTCTTTAACGAGAGTCTTCTACGATACCATAGCGGGTAATATGTACAACACAAAAAAATACATTTATTAAATTGGGAATATGATCTAAGAAAAAATTTCCATATATCACAATGGTTGAAGTCCTTTGATAGAGCAAACAAAGCCACTCTTTTAGCAAGCCATCTTCAAACTCCCTATAAAGTGCTAACTAGGTGGTACTATACCCCCACCAAACTAGCTAAATGCTTCCCAAACACAAACAAAGATTGCTGGAGGAAATGTGGCGGTGAAGGTTCACTTTATCATTTGTTTTGGGTAGAGATGAGCGAGCGTACTCGTCCGAGCTTGATGCTCGTTCGAGTATTAGGGTGTTCGAGATGCCCGTTACTCGAGACGAGCACCACGCGATGTTCGGGTTACTTTCACTTTCATCTCTGAGACATTTGCGCGCTTTTTTGGCCAATAGAAAGACATGGAAGACATTACAACTTCCTCCTGTAATGTTCCAGCCCTATACCACCCCCCTGCAGTGAGTGGCTGGGGAGATCAAGTGTCACCTGAGTATTTAAATCTGCCCCGCCCGCGGCTCGCCACAGATGCATTCTGACAGAGATCAGGGAAAGTGTTGCTGATGCTGCTGCTGCTATAGGGAGAGTGTTAGGTGTTATATTAGGCTTCAAGAACCCCAACGGTCCTTCTTAGGGCCACATCTGACTGTGTGCAGTACTGTTGAGGCTGCTTTTAGTAGTGTTGCACATTTTTTTTTTTTCATATATCGGGCGTGCAGAGCATTGCGTCCTCAGTCTGCAGTAATTTTACATAGTATAGGGCCAGTACTGGTGAGGCAGGGACAGTGGGAAAGGTGAAAGAGATATACAGGCTATATAGGCAGTGGGCTTTTTCAAAAAAATTTGGGAAAAATACTATATTTGGGCTGCCTGTGACCGTCTTCAGTGTACTGCATGTCTGCTGGGGGTAGTAGTCCTCATTAATACGCAGATAAGCGTTACAGCAGGCTTGCGCAAAATTGTTTCCTGGCTCTGCTGTCTCCGTTACATCACCGCCGTCATACCGCCAGAGGGAAACAGTATACTTAATATACGCTGCCTACAGTATCTGTCTGCTGTATCAGCTCAGCATTTAAAAAAATAGAAGCAAAATACTTAAGGCCTACTAGTGGCCTTTGGCCACTTGACTGCTTCTGCACTGTGAATTCCACTAGCTCAGTCACACGCACCTACGTCTCAGTACAGGCGTGCGCTAAATTGTTTCCTGGCTCTGCTGTGCGTTCCGTAAGCAAAGTCTGCCTCCAACCACAGGCCAATAAGCGGCACATTTAATTACAGCGTTCTGTTTCTGCTCTACTCGTAATACACAATGCTGAGGGGCAGGGGTAGGCCTAGAGGACATGGACGCGGGCGAGGACGCGGAGGCCCAAGTCAGGGTGTGGGCACAGGCCGAGCTCCAGGTCCAGGTGTATCGCAGCCGACTGCTGCGGGATTAGGAGAGACACAAGTTTCTGGAGTCCCCAGATTCATCTCACACTTAATGGGTCCACGCGGTAGACCTTTATTAGAAAATGAGCAGTGTGAGCAGGTCCTGTCGTGGATGGCAGAAAGTGCATTCAGCAATCTATCGACAATAGAGATGAGCGAACGTACTCGTCCGAGCTTGATGCTCGTTCGAGTATTAGGGTGTTCGAGATGCTCGTTATTCGAAACGAGCACCACGCGATGTTCGAGTTACTTTCACTTTCATCTCTGAGACGTTAGCGCGCTTTTCTGGCCAATAGAAAGACAGGGAAGGCATTACAACTTCCCCCTGCGACGTTCAAGCCCTATACCACCCCCCTGCTGTGAGTGGCTGGCGAGATCAGGTGTCACCCGAGTATAAAAATCGGCCCCTCCCGCGGCTCGCCACAGATGCGTTCTGACATAGATCAGGGAAAGTGCTGTTGGTGCCGGAGCTGCTATAGGGAGAGTGTTATGAGTATTTTAGGCTTCAAGAACCCCAACGGTCCTTCTTAGGGCCACATCTGACCGTGTGCAGTACTGTGGAGGCTGCTTTTTGCAGTGTTGCACTTTTTTTTTTTTGGTATATCGGCCGTGCAGAGCATTGCGCCCTGCAGTAATACTCCAGGGCCAGAAGTGGTGGTTAGGCAGGGACAGAAGACATATATTGTGAGGCAGGGACAGAAGACATATTTATTGAATATAGGCCGTGGGCCTTTGCAAAAACATTTGGGGAAAAAAATCTATTTGGGCTGCCTGTGACTGTCCTCAGTGTTCTGGGTCTCTGCTGGGTGTAGTAGTCCTCCTAATTCATACGCAGCCAGCTAAGTGTTACAGCAGGCTTGCGCAAAAGTATTTCCTGGCTCTGCGTTGGCCGTTAAATCACCGCTGTATTCCACTCAACAGTGCAACACTCTGCAGTTATTTGACATACTCCAGGGCCAGTAGCGGTGACGAAGAGAGAGAAGAGATATATTTATTGAATATAGGCAGTGGGCCTTTGCAAAAACATTTGGGGAAAAAAAATCTATTTGGGCTGCCTTTGACTGTCCTCAGTGTTCTGGGTCTCTGCTGGGTGTAGTAGTCCTCCTAAATCATACGCAGCCAGCTAAGTGTTACAGCAGGCTTGCGCAAAATTATTTCCTTGCGTTCCATAAGCGAAGTCAGCCTCCAACCACAGGCCAATAAGCGGCATATTTAATTACAGCGTTCTGTTTCTGCACTACTGGTAATACACCATGCTGAGGGGTAGGTGTAGGCCTATAGGACGTAGACGCGGGTGAGGACGCGGAGGCCCAAGTCAGGGTGTGGGCACAGGCCGAGCCAGTGCTGTGGCCAGGGGTAGAGGCATGGCCAGACCGAATAATCCACCAAATGTTTCCCAAAGCGCCCCCTCGCGCCATGCTACCCTGCAGAGCTCAAGGTGCTCAACGGTGTTGCAGTTTTTCAAAGAGACGCCTGACGACCGACGAACAGTGGTGTGCAACCTTTGTCGCGAAGAACTGCTGGGGAGCCACCACCACCAGCATGCGCAGGCATATGATGGCCAAGCACCCCACAAGGTGGGACGAAGGCCGTTCACCGCCTCCGGTTTGCACCACTGCCTCTCCCCCTGTGCCCCAACCTGCCACTGAGATCCAACCCCCCTCTGAGGACACAGGCACTACCGTCTCCTGGCCTGCACCCACACCCTCACCTCCGCTGTCCTCGGCCCCATCCAGCAATGTCTCTCAGCGCAGCGTCCAGACGTCACTAGCGCCACTGTTTGAGCGCGAGCTCAAGTACGCCGCCACGCACCCGCACGCTCAAGCGTTAAACGTGCACATTGCTAAATTGATCAGGTTGGAGATGCTGCCGTATAGGCTTGTGAAAACGGAGGCTTTCAAAAGCATGATGGCGGCGGCGGCCCCGCGCTACTCGGTTCCCAGTTGCCACTAATTTTCCCGATGTGCCGTCCCAGCCCTGCACGACCACGTCTCCCGCAACATTATACGCGCCCTCACCAACGCGGTTACTGCCAAGGTCCACTTAACAACAGACACGTGGACAAGCACAGGCGGGCAGGGCCACTATATCTCCCTGACGGCACATTGGGTGAATTTAGTGGAGGCAGGGACAGAGTCAGAGCCTGGAACCGCTCACGTCCTACCCACCCCCCGAATTGCGTGCCCCAGCTCGGTGGTGGTATCTGCGGCGATGTATGCTTCCTCCCATAAACCACCCTCCTCGTCCTCCTACGCAACCTCTGTCTCGCAATCAAGATGTGTCAGCAGCAGCACGTCGCCAGCAGTCGGTGTCGCACGGCATGGCAGCACAGCGGTGGGCAAGCGTCAGTAGGCCGTGCTGAAACTACTCAGCTTAGGAGAGAAGAGGCAGACGGCCCACGAACTGCTGCAGGGTCTGACAGAGCAGACGGACCACTGGCTTGCGCCGCTGAGCCTCCAACCGGGCATGGTCGTGTGTGACAACGGCCGTAACCTGGTGGCAGCTCTGCAGATCGGCAGCCTCACGCACGTGCCATGCCTGGCCCATGTCTTTAATTTGGTGGTTCAGCGCTTTCTGAAAAGCTACCCACACTTGTCATACCTGCTCGGAAAGGTGCGCCGGCTCTGCGCACATTTCCGCAAGTTCCACACGGACGCTGCCACCCTGCGGACCCTGCAACATCGGTTTCATCTGCCAGTGCACCGATTGCTGTGCAACGTGCCCACATGGTGGAACTCTACGCTCCACATGTTGGCCAGGCTCTATGAGCAGCGTAGAGCTATTGCGGAATACCAACTCCGACATGGGCGGCGTAGTGGGAGTCAGCCTCCTCAATTATTTACAGAAGAGTGGGCCTGGTTGGCAGCCATCTGCCAGGTCCTTGGAAACTTTGAGGAGTCTACCCAGATGCTGAGCGGGGATGCTGCAATCATAAGCCTCACCATTCCTCTGCTATGCCTCTTGAGAAGTTCCCTGCAAAGCATAAAGGCAGACGTTTTGCACTCGGAAACGGAGGCGGGGGAAGACAGTATGTCGCTGGATAGTCAGAGCACCCTCATGTCTATATCTCAGCGCGTTGAGGAGGAGTAGGGGGAGGAGCATGAGGAGGAGGGGGAAGAGACAGCTTGGCCCACTGCTGAGGGTACACATGCTGCTTGCCTGTCATCCTTTCAGCGTGTATGGCCAGAGGAGGAGGAGGAGGAGGAGTAGGAGGGGAGGAGCATGAGGAGGAAGGGGAAGACACAGCTTGTCCCACTGCTGAGGGTACACATGCTGCTTGCCTGTCATCCTTTCAGCGTGTATGGCCAGAGGAGGAGGAGGAGAAGGAGGAGGATCCTGAAAGTGATCTTCCTAGTGAGGACAGCCATGTGTTGCGTACAGGTACCCTGGCACACATGGCTGACTTCATGTTAGGATGCCTTTCTCGTGACCCTCGCGTTACACGCATTCTGGCCACTACAGATTACTGGGTGTACACACTGATCGACCCACGGTATAAGGAGAACCTTTCCACTCTCATACCCGAAGAGGAAAGGGGTTCGAGAGTGATGCTATACCACAGGACCCTGGCGGACAAACTGATGGTAAAATTCCCATCCGACAGCGCTAGTGGCAGAAGGCGCAGTTCCGAGGGCCAGGTAGCAGGGGAGGCGCGGAGATCAGGCAGCATGTACAGAACAGGCAGGGGAACACTCTCCAAGGCCTTTGACAACTTTATGGCTCCCCAGCAAGACTGTGTCACCGCTCCCCAGTCAAGACTGAGTCGGCGGGAGCACTGTAAAAGGATGGTGAGGGAGTACGTAGCCGATCGCACGACCGTCCTCCGTGACGCCTCTGCCCCCTACGACTACTGGGTGTTGAAGCTGGACACGTGGCCTGAACTCGTGCTGTATGCCCTGGAGGTGCTTGCTTGTCCTGCGGCTAGCGTCTTGTCAGAAAGGGCGTTTAGTGCGGCTAGGGGAATCATCACGGATAGGCGTACCCGCCTGTCAACCGACAGTGCCAACAGGCTTACAATCATAAAGATGAACAAAGCCTGGATTTCCCCAGACTTCTCTTCTCCACCAGCGGACAGCAGCAATACCTAAACAATACGTAGGCTGCACCCGCGGATGGAAGCATCGTTCTCTATCACCATAAAAAACGGGGACCTTTTAGCTTCATCAATCTGTGTATTATATTCATCCTCCTCCTCCTGCTCCTCCTCCTGAAACCTCACGTAATCACGCCGAACGGGCAATTTTTCTGAGGCTCACAAGGCTCAGTCATATTACTTTTGTAAACAATGTTTATACATTTCAATTCTCAATTCAATAAAGCGTTGAAACTTGCACCTGAACCAATTTTTGTTTTAACTGGGCTGCCTACAGGCCTAGTTACAAATTAAGCCACATTAACCAAAGCGATTAATGGGTTTCACCTGCCCTCTTGGTTGGGCATGGGCAATTTTTCTGAGGTACATTAGTACTGTTGGTACACCAATTTTTTTGGGCCCTCGCCTACAGTGTAATCCTAGTTAATTTTTAGCCCACCTGCATTAAAGCTGACATTACCTCAGCTGTGCTGGGCACTGCAATGGGATATATTTATGTACCGCCGGTGGCTTCCTGGGACCCACCCATGCTGTCAGTACACACGGAGTTGTAACTGCATGTGTCCACTTCTAAAGAACCCCAGTCTGACTGGGGCATGCAGTGTGAGCCGAAGCCCACCTGAATTAAACCTAACGTTACCTCAGCTGTGCTGGGCACTGCAATGGGATTTATTTATGTACCGCCAGTGGGTTCCAGGGACCCACCCATGCTGTCGGTCCACACGGAGTTGTAACTGCATGTGTCCACTTCTAAATAACCCCAGACTGACTGGGGCATGCAGTGTGGGCCGAAGCCCACCTGCATTAAACCTGACGTTACCTCAGCTGTGCTGGGCACTGCAATGGGATTTATTTATGTACCGCCGGTGGGTTCCAGGGAGCCACCCATGCTGTGGGTCCACATGGACTTCACATTGGGGATTTGTACCTGCCTGTGTCTATGAATTAAAAACCCCGGTCAGGTTGGGGCATGCAGTGTGGGCCGAAGCCCATCTGCATTTAATCTGACGTTAGCTCTGCTGTCCAGGGCACTGCAATGGGATACATTTATGTACAGCCGATGGGTTCCAGGGAGCCACCCATGCTGTGGGTGCACACGGAATTCCCATTGCGGAGTTGTACCTGCCTGTGACTATTTATAAAAAAACCCAGTCTGACTGGGGCATGCAGACACCCTGACAGAATGAATAGTGTGTGGCACATGGGTTCCCCATTGCTATGCCCACGTTTGCAGCTCCTGATGGAGGTGGCGCAGGATTGGATTTCTCATTGCTTCTGTACAGCATTGTGGGCTATGCTGGCCGTACCAACCCTCTGCAGTGTGTGCCTGCGGCTCCTCCTCATGGCAGATGCACTTATAAATAGACATGAGGGTGGTGTGGCTATGAGGCCAGCTGAAGGCTGCGCAGGGACACTTTGGTGTGCGCTGTGGACACTGGGTCGTGCGGGGGGGGGTTTGGGCAGCATGTAACTCAGGAGAAGTGGCAGCGGAGTGTCATGCAGGCAGTGATTGTGCTTTGTTGGAAGTAGTGTGGTGCTTAGCTAAGGTATGCCTTAACCCTAATGAGGGTTTTTCAGAAGTAAAAATTGTTGGGAGGGGCCCACTCTTGCCGATATTGTGGCTTAATAGTGGGACCTGGGAACTTGAGATGCAGCCCAATATGTAGCCCCTCGTCTGCTCGATCTGTTGCTGTGTCGTTCCCATCACTTTATTGAATTGCCCAGATTTTCACAAATGAAAACCTTAGCGAGCATCGGCGATATACAAAAATGCTCGAGTTGCCCATTGACTTCAATTGGGTTCATTACTCGAAACGAACCCTGGAGCATCGCGAAAAGTTCGTCTTGAGTAACGAGCACCCGAGCATTTTGGTGCTCGCTCATCTCTAGTTTTGGGACTGTCCCAAAAGCCAAGGTTTCTGGAAAGAGGTGTTCGAAACTATCAGAACTATCTCGGAAGTACGCCCCGCATACTCCCCCCATCTTGCTCTTCTCCTTCTAGATTGCGACTCTTTTCCTCCAAGAAAAACACGGTGGATATGTCATTTGCTCCTCGCTGCAAAGAACATTATAGCAAGAAAGTGGAGAGATGCTCCCCGCCGCTCTGAAAGAATTGCTGGACTTAACATCAGACCACCATTGCTATGAGAGAATATATGCAAGAAACAACAACTCTTTCTCTAAATTCATGAGTATGTGGAAACCGTGTTAGTATTTCGAGTTAAACTGTTCTTTTTAATGTTATTAAAGCTCCAACAGCTATCCCATCCAAATATCTACCTTGTCACTTTAGTCAAGGATCCCAGAAATGCTTATGTGGAAACATGTTAGATTTTGTTCAAACACCTACATTTATCTACCTGTAATTTACAGTTCGTAAAGTAGATTTTATCTCTTCTAGATTTCATATAACCGTTAAATACTATACTATATCATACAATGTAAACCACGTTTTCATGTATGCTTTGAAAATGCTCAATAAAAAAATATTAAAAAACAAACAAACAAGCACAGTGCCCCTCACAAATATGGCCTTTGACACATACCATTGCAGTTTGCAGTGGTGTCATGAATGATGAAACTGGACTGCTATGGAGAGAATCAAAGTTGTCTTCAGCGATGAATCACGTTTTGTTTAGGCGCTTAAGACAATCGTGCTCATGTCTGGAGACCTAGGAGTGAGTGCATCAATCAGTCTTTTTTACAGAGTGGCACACGTTCCCCCTGCTGATGTGATGGTCTGGGGGGCAACACATACAACAGTTGGTCACTCCTAGTAGAGGTCGAGGGACAATGACAGCTCAGCAACATATTCAGGACCTTCTGCAGCCACATGTGTTTCTCCCATGGTGGCTTCCAAGAGGCATTTTCCAGAAAGATAATGCTTAGCCACACACGCATGTGTGTTACAGGAATGTCCCCACAGAATTGTTACACTTCTGTGGCCTGCCTGGTCCCCATATTTTTTGCCAATAGAACATGTATAAGAATATCTAAGATGCCAACTTCATAAAGCCTACATGTTTGCATGATCTAGAAGCTCAGTTACAAAAAATGTGGACTGATATGGGGTCAGGTCTCCACAATAAATGCTCCTTTTGCTCTGATATTGTAATCACTCACTTATATCAACATTACAATCACACAAAAAGTTTCAATAGATTCTGAAAATTCATTTTAGGTGCTTGATTTTTTTCTTTACAATGGGTGCATGCACTGATATGAGTTGCATCAGGCCGGGCTCACACAACCATAAGTAAACAAAAGGCTATGGGGGTTACACAGCTTTTTAGGGCTAAAACACACTGCTGTGGGCGAGACAATGCTCGTCAGTATGCAGCATATATTTTTATTTTAACCCCCCATACACCACATAAGAAATTACATTAACCTTTTTAACAATGATAAATTATATTTATTACTTATATTTTACACATAAGCTTTAAGACAGCAGTTACATCCTCAGACCTTCCCTGTCAAAATGGCAGATGCATGCACAGAAGCCGGGGAGGGCCTGGGAAATTTAAAATCTCCTTGCTACCAGCTACCAAAGGTAGCCAGGAGCCTGTAGCAGTAATCAGAGCATTGGTGAGCGGTCCCTGGTCACATGATTGCTAATAACCAATTAATAATGGTGATCACGTAAAAGTTTAAAAAAGCATAAAAAGTTTCAGCTATCCTCACCGATTTGATTGGTGAAGAGGGATAAAGTTTTTTACTGGAGGCCTCCAGATTTGTTCTCTGATGGGATCATTCTCCACATACCTACCCGGTTTCTGCACATATGCCCACTGACAAAATGGCGGATGCATGTGCAGAAGTAGGGGAGGGCCCAGGAAATTTCAAATCTCCTTGCTCCTAGCTACCAAAGGTAGCTGAGAGCCTGAAGCAATGACCAGAGGCCTCTGTGAGAAGTCCCCAGTCATATAAATGTTTTAAGGCGTCTAGTTTTCAAAATAGGGTATTTTGTGGGGGTTCTCCATCTTTTAGGCAACTCAAGTGCTTTACAAGAGTGCAATAGGACCTCAAACACCTTCAAGCAAAATTTATGTTCTGAAAGCTTTTTTCATTTTGGGGCCCGTTGTGCATAGAGATATACAATTAGGGCCACAATGTGCATGTTTCTGAACACAGGACAAACTATATCTGTTTTGAGGTGCACAACCTCATTTTCATGTGCACTATAAAAAAGAAACCTGTGTTTAAAATGACATATTTGCAAATATACAAATTTTATTTTTTTTTTCCTGTAAATTAGATAAACTCTTGAAAAAACTGTGGAGTCGAATTACTCATGACACCGCTCAGTAAATACATTAAGGTGTCATTTGTCGGGGTATATTTTTTCGCACACTATGAGCCCTTGAAATCTTGGCTTGGTGTGGGAAAACAAAATGATCCTCAAAACTTTAATAAACAATGTTAAATTTGTACGTCTCCTAAATGGTTAAAAAACCTGAAGTTTTCAAATGTGTGTCCAGAATTAAGTAAAGAGATGGAAATACATATTCCATCCAACGTGTACATTATGTTTGCAAATTTATTTTATGTTTAAGTGACACTTGCCATATTTCTATAGTCATTAAGCCACAAACAGGCTTGGTCACTTGGTTAGAATGGCCATCAAAGAACAATGCAGCAGGGGAGGCAGAATCGGACTGCTGTCTCCATGTCTCAGTGATGGCAAGTAGGTTGAGACACACGGTAATGGAGAGGTCATCAATGGTTGGGCTTTTGTTGAACGTGGATTGGGAGTTTCAAAGGGTGCATTTGAAGGGGACAGGAAGGGTGTAAATGCAATAATGGTTGGGCTCTGGGGTGTTTTGGTGTGACTGGGGGGAGGTTTTGGCATTGAACAGTGCGGGGTGGGCTAGGATTGGAGGAGATATCCACTGCAGAAGAATAGTGGGGATCCGAGGGTGAGTAAGTAATTGGGGGATTTGTGAAGGTGGCTATGGTGATTCTTGGTGGTGGTGAGAGGATAATGGAGGCATTTAAGGAAGGTGAGGAGTGTGTGAGAGCTGTGCATGGGAGAGGAGAGCAGGTAGGCGCTGTGATGGATGGAGTGTGTTGGGGCTGGGCATTAGAAGAAAGTGTTAAGGCTTGTAGTGAGAATAGCGGTTTAGGTTAGTATGAAGATGAGGCTGTTAATGTGCAGAGTGTGGGTCAACATTGAATTTACCTGTTTCCTGCCGTGTCAAAATGAGCTATTTAACTGCATCATTCAATTGGATAAGACACTTGACCCCGGATACTTCATACAGTGCGAGGCATCTTTGGTATCGTTCACATGTGCAGGCTATTAGTATATGCAGTCACTCCTCCCCAATCTGGGCTGGGTTGAGTGGGTGACTGCATATTAGCCTGCCAAGAACAATCTGCTCCTCCACATTATTGTCTGGCTGACTGCATATCTCCAGGGCTTACAGCCATTGCGCCTGCCCTACGGCGATTGTGCCGGTGGCGATTGTGCCTGCCTTATGGCGATCGTGCCTATGGCGACCGTGTCTGCTTTGCAGACCTTCAGGTATTGTATTTTTGGCTTTTTCTGTGAATAAAGTTAGTAAAGTGGAGGCAGTGCAGAGGTGGAGGAAAATTAGGTCAAGAGTGTTGCCATCTTTATGAGTGAGGGATTCTAAGAGTTGTAATAGGTTGAGGTAGGAGGTGAGCGTTAAAATCTGGGAGGCAGATGGGGAGATTGGGTCGTTGGTGGGGATGTGGAAGTCACCGATGATAAGGGTTGTGAGTTCGTAGGATAGGAAATGGGGGAGCCAGGCTGCAAAATGGTCCAGGAACAGGCGGGTGAGACCCAGGTGTCGGTATATGACTGTAACATGCAGGAATAGTGAATAAAATAGTTGTAGGTGAGGGAGGGAGTCAAGAGGATGACTTGAAAGGTGAAATTTGTCGAGATGATATCCCCTACTCCTCCACCGCACCTGTTGTCCGATCTGGGGGTGTAGGATAACAGCTCCCTCCTGGTTCACCTCCTACCTCTGTGACCACTCTTTCAGCGTGTGCTTCACTGGCTCTATCTCCTCTCTGATTCTCCTCGCTGTTTGGGTCCCGCAGGGCTCGGTCTTCCTCTTCTCTGTTTACAGACCCAATTGTATAAACCATCTGCAGATTCAGCCTCCAATACCATCTGTACACTAACGACATCCAGTTATACACCTCTTCACATGACATCTCTGCACCTTTCCTCCAAAACATCACTGACTGTCTTTCTGCAGTCTCTTACACTATGTCCTCCTTTTTCTCAAAATAAACCTCTCAAAAACTGATCTCCTTGTCCTTTTGCCCTCAACCAGCTGACCTCCCCCCAATATCTCAACATCTTCATATCAGTAACTGGCACCATCATAACCCCCAGACACCCCTTTACCCCCCCCCCCCCCCCCCGATATTCAATCTCTGGCCCGAACATGCCATCTGCACCTCAGGAATATTGCTAAAATCAATCCGTTCCTCACCAAGGATAGACTAAAGACACTCGTTGTCGCCCTCACCCATTCCTGATTAGACTACTGCAACTCGTTGCTCATTGGCCTTCCCTGCACCAGACACTCCCCTATCCTATCCACATTAAATGTGGCAGCTAAACTCATTTTCATATCTAGCCACTTCTCAGACGTCCCTGTACTATGCCAGTCACTGCATTGGCTGCCCATACATTACAGAACTCAATTTAAACTCATCACCCTCACCCACAATGCTCTCTATGGCACCACACCAACCTTTATCATTTCCCTCCTGTCCATGCAACATCCAATCTGCACACTTCACTTTGCTAACACACTCAGACTAAGCACCCCTTTAATATGAACCTCACACACTCGCCTCCAGGACTACTGTAGAGCAGCACCAATCCTTCTACCCCATTAGTATTAGGGTACTTGAGATGCTCATTACTCGAGACGAACACCTCGTGGTACTCGAGTCAATTGCATTTCCTTCACCGCATGTTTAGCGCCATTTTCTAGCCACAGTAGGGAGTGGCTGGGCCGATCAGGTGACCGCCGAGTACACCGCCGGTAGAGGTTAGGGAAAGTGCTGCTGCTTATGCAGGGATAGTGTTAGCGTAGGATCCTGTCTTCAAGAACCTCAACGGTCCTTCTTAGGGCTATTCCTCATCGTGTGCATTACTATTGTGGCTGGCTGGAAGCAGTAGTGCACTATTTTTTTTTTTAAGCATCTCGGGCTGTGCAGCCATTTCAGCTATATTGTTCTGTGTGTGCAGTGCATAAGGCAGAGTGTAGGGACACAACCACTTCTATAGGGAACGTTATACAGTCTTCCTGACCCTCTGTACAAGAAACTCAACGGTCCTTCTTAGGGCTACATCTGACAGTGTGCATTATAGTTGTGGCTAGCCTACTGCAAACAACTTCATTAATACCATTCTGTGTCTCCAGTGCATTAGACAGAGGTCTCACCACTAACAGTACTGTAATATTTCCTGGGCCACTGCAAAGTATTTCAGCTCTGCCGCAGTGCAGAGCGTCTCACAATATCCTTTCCTTGGTGGGGTTGAGATCGCCGCAGTTACCAGCACTATCCACTGGCTTTAGAGTCTTCTCCCACTCCATACAGCCTCTATTATCTACAAGTCTCTGCAAGCGGTAAAATTCCCCTAGGTATCAGCGCAAGACAGCGGGTGTTTTTTTTTTCAAGTCCCAGCATAGAGCCTCTGCTATCTACAAGTCTCTGTGTGTGGTGAATTAAGCCACAGTTGTCAGTGCTGTACAGTGGGGTAATTTATTTGGGCCCTGCTCTATTCTTAATCCGCCAGGATGAAGAGTAGGGGTAAGGGTAGAGGACTTGGATGCGGACGTCCAAGTGAGGGTTTGAGCACAGGCCAAGGTCCTGGGTGTGGTGTATCATAGCCGGCTGCTGCGGGATTAGGAGAGAGGCAAGTTGCTGGGCTCCCCAGCTTCATATCACAATTTACGGGTTCACATGGTAGACCGTTATTACAAACAGAACAATGCGAGCAGGTCCTGTCGTGGATGGCAGTAAACGCTTCCAGCAATGTATTGACCACCCAGTCTTCTACACAGTCCACTACTCCCAGCCTAGGGGCTGCAACTCTGAATCCTCTGGCTGCTGCACCTCCTTCCTCCCAGCCTCCTCACTCCATGAAAATGACATATTCTGAGCAGGCAGACTCCGAGGAAATGTTTTCGGGTCCCTGCCATGAGTGGGAAAAAACAGTTTCTCTCTCACCTGAGGAGTTTGTTTGCAACCGATGCCCAACCTTTGGAAAGTTCCCGGAGTCCGGGTGATGAGGCTGGGGACTTCCGGCAACTGTCTCAAGAGCTTTTGGTGGATGAGGATGATGATACACAGTTGTCTGTCAGTGAGGTAGTAGTAAGGACAGTAAATCCAAGAGAGGAGCGCACAGAGGATTCGGAGGAAGAGCAACTGGACGAGGAGGTGACTGACCCCACCTAGTTTTCTAAGCCTACTGAGGACAGGGCTTCAGAGGGGGAGGCAAGTGCAGCAGCAGGACAGGTTGGAAGAGGCAGTGGAGTGGCCCGGGGTAGAGGCAGGGCCAGAGTGAAGAATCCCCCAACTGTTTCCCAAAGCACCACCTCGCGGCAAGCCTCCGTGCAGAGGGCTAGGTGTTCAAATGTGTGGATGTTTTTTAGTGAGAGCGTGGACGACTCACGAACAGTGGTGTGCAACCTGTGTCACATCAAGATCAGCCGGGGAGCCACCACTACCAGCCTCACCACCACCAGCATGTGCAGGCATGTGATGGCCAAGCACCCACAAGGTGGGACGAAGGCCATTCACAGCCTTCGGGTCACACTACTGCCTCTTCTCCTGTGCCCCAACCTGCCACACAGCTCCAATACCCCTCCCAGAACACAGGCACGAGCGCCTCCTGACCTACACTCACACCCTTACCTCCACCGTCCTCCACTCCATCCAGCAATGTCTTTCAGAGCAGAGTTCAGCTGTCGCTAACACAAGTGATGGAGCGAAAGCGCGAAAACGCCCCCACCCACCCACAAGCACAAGCTTTAACGTGCACATTGCCAAATTAATCAGCCAGGAGATGCTGCCGTACAGGCTTGTGGAAACGGAGGCTTTCATAAACATGATGGCGGCGGCAGTCCCGCGCTACTCGGTCGCCAGTCGCCACTATTTTTCCCGATATGCGGTCCCAACCCTATACCAGCACGTCTCCTGCAACATAAATTGTGCCCTCACCAACGTAGTTACAGGGAAGGTTGACTTAACCACGGACACGTGGACAAGTACTGGTGGGCAGGGCCACTATATCTCCCTGACGGCACAATGGGTGAAATTGGTGGAGGCTGGGACCGAGTCAAAGCCTGGGATTGCTCACGTCCTACCCAAACCCTGAATAGCGGGTCCTACCTCAGTGCTGGTATCTGTGGTGTTTTATGCTACCTCCTCCAAACCCTCCCCCTCCTCCTCTACCACCTCTACCTCTCAATTGAAAAGTGTGAGCAAGTCGCCAGCAGTCGGTAGCGAGCGGCGCAGTAGCACAGTGGTAGGCAAGAGACAGCAAGCCGTGCTGAAAGTAATCAGCTTAGGTGACAAGAGGCACATGGCCCCCGAGCTGCTGCAGGGTCTGACAGAGCAGACCGACCTCTGGCTTTCGCCGCTGACCATCCGACCGGGCATGGTCGTGTGTGACAACGGCCGTAACCTGGGGGCGGTTCTGCAGCTCGGCAGCCTCACACACGTGCCATGTCTGGCCCACATCTTCAATCTGGTGGTTAAGCGGTTTCTGAAAAACTACCCGCACTTGTCTGACCTACTCAGCAAAGTGCGCCGTGTCTGCATTTCCGCAAGTCCACCACGGACGTTGCCATCCTGAGGACCCTGCAATGTCAGTTTCAGCTGCCAGAGCACCGATTGCTGTGCGATGTGCCCACACACTGGAATTCTATGCTGCATATGTTGGCCAGGCGGTACGAGCAGAGTAGAGCAATAATAAAATACCAGCTGCACATGGGCGGCAGAGTAGTAGTCAGCCCCCGCAATTCTTTACTGGAGTGGGCATGGATGACAGATATCTGCCAGGTCCTCGAAAACTTTAAGGAGTCTACCCAGATGGTGACCGGCGATGCGGCAATCATTAGCGTTACCATCCTGCTGCTTTGCCTCCTAAGAAGTTCGCTGCTAAGCATAAAGGCCGATGCTTTGCGGTTGGAACAGGAGACGGGGATGACAGTATGTCGCTTGATAGCCACACCACCCTCATGTCTATATCTCAGCGGGTTTTGGAGGAGGAGGAGGAGGAGGGTGAGGGGGAGGAGCAGGAGGAGGAAGGGGAAGAGACAGCTGGCCACACTGCAGAGGGTACCCATGCTGCTTGCCTCTCATCTGTTCAGCGTGTATTGGCTGAAGAGGCGGAGGAGGAGGATCCTGAAAGTCATCTTCCTAGTGAAGACAGCTATATGTTGCGTACTGGTACCCTGGCACACATTGCTGACTTTATGTTAGGCTGCCTTTCCTGTGACCCTCGCGTTAGACGCATTATGGCCAACACAGATTACTGGGTGTACACCCTTCTCGACCTTTCCTCTCTCATTCCCGAAGAGGAAAGCGGTACTAGAGTGATGCAATACCACCGGGCCCTGGTGGAAAAAAGTGATGGTAAAGTTCCCATCTGAGAGTGCTAGTGGCAGAAGACGCAGTTTAGAGGGCCAAGTAGCAGGGAAGGAGCGGGGATCAAGCAGCATGTCCAGCGCAGGCAGGGGAACACTCTCCAAGGCCTTGCCTGCTTTATGGCTCCCCAGCAAGACTGTGTCACCACTCCCCAGTCAAGGCTGAGTCGGAGGGAGCACTGTAAAAAGATGGTGAGGGAGTACGTAGCCGATTGTACCACCGTGATGCCTCTGCTCCATACAACTATTGGGTGTCAAAGCTGGACACAAGGCACGAACTTGCGCTGTACGCCCTGGAGGTGTTGGCCTGCCCTGCCACTAGCGTCTTGTCAGAGAGGGTGTTTAGTGCAGCTGGGGGAATCATCACAGATAAGCGTACCCGCCTGTCAATTGCCAGTGCCGACATGCTTACACTCATAAAGATGAACAAAGGCTGGATTTCCCCAGACTTCTCTTCTCCACCAGCGGAACCTAATGATTCTTATTGGTGCAGCAGGAGAAAAATGCATCCTCTATCACCACAAAAAAGGGGGAATTAGCTTTGTCAATCACTCTCGGATATTATTACTCCTCCTCCTCCTGAAACAGCATGTCATCAAGCTGAACTGCCAATTTTTCTGCGGCCCAAAAGTATTGATACTTTAACAGACATCATTTTTTTCACAGGGCTGCTTCCAGGCTCTGTTACGAATTAAGCAACAGCGAGCTGTATCTTGAAAAAATGTTTATGGGTTTCACCTGCCCTCGCGGTTGAGCAATTTTTCAGGGGTGCATTTGTACTCTTGGTACACTAATTTTTCTGGTCCTCGCCTATTCTGTTATCTAACTAATTTATCCGGCCTTCACCTACATCCTTGGTAACCAAATTTTTTCAGGGGTTCGCCTATACTCTTGGTACACCAATGTTTCAGGAGTCGACCTACACTCTTGCTACAGAAATGTTATAGGGCTCTGCCTACATTTTTGCTACAGAAATATTACTGGGGTCCGCCTATGCAGTTTCTACTGAATGGTTTGAGGGGTTCACTTATACTTTTGCTGCAGAAATGTTACTGGGGTCTGCCTATACTCTTGCTACAGAAATGTTACAGGGGTCTGCCTATACCTTTGCTAAAGAAATGTTACTGGGGTCCACCTATACTCTTGCTTCAGAAATGTTACTGAGACCTGCCTATACCTTTTCTACTGAATGGTTTGAGGGGTTCGCCTATACACTTGCTACGAAAATGTTACTGGGGGTCCGCCTATATTCTTGCTACAGAAATGTTACTGGGGTCCGCCTATTCAGTTTTTACTGAATGGTTTGAGGGGTTGACCTATACTTTTGCTACAGAAATGTTACTGAGGTCTGCCTATACTCTTGCTACAGAAATGTTAGCGCAGTCCACCTATACTTTTGCTATAGAAATGTTACTGGGGTCCGCCTATACTCTTGATATAGAAATATTACTGGGGTCTGCCTATACTCTTGCTATAGCAATGTTACTGGGGTCCGCCTATACTCTTGCTACAGAAATGTTACTGGGGTCTGCCTATGCAGTTTCTACTGAATGGTTTGAGGGGTTCGCCTATACTTTTGCTGCAGAAATGTTACTAGGGTCCGGCTGTACTCTTGCTAAAAAAATGCTAGTGGGGTCTGCCTATACTCTTGCTACAGAAATGTTACTGGTGTCTGCCTATGTTGTGGGTGCACAAACCCTTCTTTTGCGTGTGTTTTACCTATTTGGGTTTTTAAATCCCCGCTGCTGAAAGGACTTCACAGCAGTTCAGGGAGAAGATGCGGCTGGATGAGCCTGAGCCCCGGCAGCTGCGGTGAGGTGAATATATATATTTTTTATTTTTTACACATTCTAGGGATGCTTCTCAGAGAAGGGCTTATATTTAAAGCCCCTCCCTGAAAATCACTGCAGGGCTTGCCGGCAGCCCATTACTTTCAATGGGGCTACAGAAGCGCCAGCCCCATTGAAAGCAATGGGAGAACATTGCGCTTCTGTGCCACAGCTGTGACAGAGGATCACAATCTTCACTGTATGTTCTCAGTGGGGTCGTGCTTCTGCCGCTGTCCCCATTGAGCACAAGGTGAAACCCCTGGATGCAACAGCAAAAAAGTCGGAATGCCACAGTTACTTGTGTTTTAAAATCTGCTGCCCTATATTTACTGCTGCACATTTTTGTGCTCAGGTAAATATCAGGCATGTGACCGCTGCCATTGAAAAGCATTGGTTCTAATAGATAAGGATTGCAAATGCAAGTAACATATGCAGCAAAAAAAGCCCATCTGACTGAGCCCTAATTATCATCTATAACTTTGTCATGTTCTTTAACTCCTTAATGCTACAGAATGTACAGTTATATCATAGAGGCTCAGGGTTTGTATGGAGGGGGATTTGGAGTAGATCCTGCTCCATATGATGCGGATTTCTTACAGTTAAATAACAATAAAATAAGTGTTGTATCTACCAGTATTGTGGGCAATAAAGGTGTAGAATGTAAAATCTCTACTGAGAAAAAAATGAACAAAATCGCAGGTACATGATTCACCCTCAAACTCCCAGGACTTCGCACTGTACAATGCTGTGGAAAAAATAAAATTTATAGCTAATGACTTGTGAAACACTGGAAAACATCCGAAGTCATGGAAACACCACAGAAATGGATAGGAAAGGGCAGAGGCAGCATGCATCGCTGCATCTGAGGCTCCAAGGTCCTACTATTAAGCTAAAAGGGGGGGCAAGAGTCTGGCGTTACCCCCCCTAACAATTTACTTCGGACAAACCCTCATTAGCAACGCACACGCGCTGGCACATCTTAGCTAAGCACTACACTACCTGCAACCAAGGAAAATCACTACCTGCGGGTGACACCGCTGCCTCTTCTCCTGGGTTACATGCTGGCATTGCTGTCCAACCACTCTGCACGGCCCTCCATCCACAGCGCACACAAAAGTTTCCCTGCGCAGCGTTCAGTTGCCCTCATGCCACACGCTCGCTTCATAGCCACACCACCCTCATGTCTATTTATAAGTGCGTACTGGATGAGGTGGAACCGGAGGCACACACTGCAGAGGGTTGGCAGGGCCAGGCAGCAACCCTCTTTGAAAATGTGGACGATAGCCCACAATGCTATTGAGAATTGATGATAAATTAACATACGATCATCATTCCAATCCCGCGCCACCTCCATCACAAAATTGTCAGGAGCCGCAAACATGGGCATAAAGGGGACTCAGGTGCCAGCACTTCTACACATCTCCACAATGCAGCAATAGTCTGTGTGGGAAGCACGTGAGCGAGTCCAGGGTCAGGCTCGGTCCCAGCCTCAACCTTGTGTGACCCAAGGTGCCGCGAGTTACATAGCAATGGGAAATCCATGTGTCCCCACACAATTCATTCTGTGTAGGTGTCAGATAGCTCAACACCGCAATGGGAAGTCTTTGAGTTCCTTGTGCTCACCTATGGCAGAGTTTCACCCCGCCAAGTACCTCGGCCCACATTTCTACCCTAGTCAGTCAGTGTATTTGTGCCAGACCGGTAAAACACCACAATGGGAAGTCTTTGTGCACCCACAGCATAGGCGAGCCCAAGGAACTTAAAGATGGTATTACACATAAAGAAATCACATCACCTAAATATGGCAGAGTTTCACCCCACCAAGGACCTCAGCCTTGGCCCACATTTCTGCCCAAGTCAGTCTGTGTATTTGTGCCAGAAAGGTAAAACACCACGATGGGAAGTCTTTGTGCACCCAGAGCATAAGCAGACCCTAGTAACATTTCTGTAGCAAAAGTATAGGCAGACCCATGAAACAATTCTGTAGCAAGAGTATAGGCGGACCCCAGTAACATTTCTGTCGCAAGAGTATAGGTGGACACCAGTAACATTTCCGTAGCAAAAGTATAGGTGAACCACGCCAACCATTCAGTAGAAACTGCATAGGCGGACCCCAGTAACACTTCTGTAGCAAAAGTTTAGGAAGACCCCTGTAACATTTCTTTAGCAGGAGTGTAGGCCAACCCCTGAAAAAATGTGGTTACCAAGAGTTTAGGCGAAGGAAACTGCATAGTCAGATCCCCGTAACATTTCTGTAGTAAAGGTATAGGCAGACCCCTGTAGCATTTCTGTAGCAAGAGCATAGGCCAACCCCTGAAACATTGGTGTACCAAGAGTATAGGTGAACAACTGAAAAAATTTGGTTACCCAAAGTGTAGGTGAAGGAAACTGCATAGGCGGATCTCAGTAACATTTCTGTAGATAAAGTATAGGCAGACCCCAGTAACATTTCTGTAGCAAAAGTGTAGGCAGACCCCCGTAACATTTCTGTAGCAAAAGTATAGGCGGTGCCCAGTAACATTTGTGTAGCAAAAGTATAGGTAAACCCCTCAAACCATTCAGTGGAAACTGCATAGGCGGACCCCAGTTACATTTCTATAGCAAAGGTATAGGCAGACCACAGTAACATTTCTGTAGCAAAAGTATAGGCGCACCCCAGTAACATTTCTGTAGCAAGCGTGTAGGCGAACCTCAGTAACATTGGTGTACCAAGAGTATAGGCGGAACGCCAGTAACAATTCTGTAGCAAGAGTGTAGGCGATTCCCTGAAACATTAGTGTACCAAGAATATGGGCGGACCCCAGTAACATTTCGGTAGCAAAAGTATAGGCAGACCCCAGTAACATTTCTGTAGTAAAAGTATAGGCGGACCCCAGTAACATTTCTGTAGCAAAGGTATAGCCAGACCCCTGTAACATTTCTGTAGCAAAAGTATAGGCGGACCCCTATAACATTTCTGTAGCGAGGGTATAAGCGGACCCCAGTAACATTTCAGTAGCAAGAGTATAGGCGGACCCCAGTAACATTTCTGTAGCAAAAGTATAGGCATACACCCAGTAACATGTCTGCAGCAAGAGTATACGCAGACAGCAGTAACATTTCTGTAGCAAAGGTATAGGTTGACCTAGTAACATTTCTGTAGCAAGAGTGTGGCAGTTGACAAGTGGGTACGCCTATCCGTGATGATTCCCCCAGCTGCACTAAACACCATCTCTGACAAGACGCTAGCGCAGGGTAGGCCAGCACCTCCAGGGCGTACAGCGCAAGTTCGTGCCACGTGTCCAGCTTTGACACCCAATAGTTGTATGGAGCAGAGGCATCACGGTGGTACGATCAGTTACGTACCTTCTCACCATCTTTTTTCAGTGCTCCCTCCGACTCAGCCTTGACTGGGGAGTGGTGACACAGTCTTGCTGGGGAGCCATAAAGCTGGCAAAGGCCTTGGAGAGTGTTCCCCTGCCTGCGCTGGACATGATGCCGGATCCCTGCTCCTTCCCTGTTACTTGGCCCTCTGAACTGCATCTTCTGCCACTAGCGCTGTCAGATGGGAACTTTAGCATCACTTTTCTCACCAGGGCCTGTGGTAATGCATCACCTCGTACCCCTTTGCTCTTCAGGAATGAGAGTGGAACGGTTCTCCTTATACCTTGGATCGAGAAGTGTGTGCACCCAGTAATCCATGTTGACCAAAATGCGTCCAACGCGAGGGTCGCAGGAAAGGCAGCCTAACATGAAGTCAACCATGTGTGCCAGGATACCAGTACGCAACACATCGCTGTATTCACTAGGAAGATGACTTTCAGGATCCTCCCCCCTCCTCTTCCGCCCATACATGCTAAACAGATGAGAGGCAAGCAACATGGGTACCCTCTGCAATGTGGCCAGCTGTCTCTTCCCCCTCCTCCTCCTGTTCGTCCTGCTCCCCCTCCTCTTCCTCCTCGCGCTGAGATATATTTCATGAGGGTGGTCTGGCTATCAAGCGACATACTGTCATCCCCGTCTCCTATTCCAACCACAAAGTGTTTGCCTTTAGGTTAAGCAGCGAACTTCTCAGCAGGCAAAGCAGCGGGATGGTAATGCTAATTGGGATTTAAATTTGACTAAATTCAAAACATTAGAAGACACAGAAGAAGTACAACAACTAGAGATGAGCGAACGCGTTCGTCCGAGCTTGATATTCGTGCGAATATTAGGGTGTTCGGGATGTTCGTTATTCGTGACGAACACCATGCGGTGTTCTGGTTACTTTCACTTCCTTCCCTGAGACGTTAGCGCGCTTTTCTGGCCAATTGAAAGACAGGGAAGGCATTACAACTTCCCCCTGCAACGTTTAAGCCCTATACCACCCCCCTGCTGTGAGTGGCTGGCGAGATCAGGTGTTCGCCTAATATAAAAGTCGGCCCCTCCCGCGGCTCGCCTCAGATGCGGTGTGAGTTAGATGAGGGACAGTGCTGTTTATACCGGAGCTGCTGTAGGGAAAGAATTGGTAGTTAGTGTAGGCTTCAAGACCCCCCAAAGGTCCTTATTAGGGCCACTGATAGCTGTGTGTTGGCTGCTGTTAGCAGTGGGATTTTTTTTTTTCTCAAAATCGCCTCTGCAGACCGTTGCACCTGGCATTAGGGACAGAAGTGCTGCATAGGCAGGGAGAGTGTTAGGAGTGAGTGTAGCCTTCAAGAACCTCAACGGTCCTTTCTAGGGCCATATTTATCCGTGTGCAGTACTGTCCAGGCTGCTGTTAGCTGTGCTGCATTTTTTTTGGGCTTCTCAAAATCGCCTCTGCAGAGCATTCCACCCTCCATTGATACTGCAGGGAAAGAATTGTATAGGCAGGGCCACAACACAGTTATTATTCATAGAATATACGCAGTGCTGCCTGTTGGTGGGAAAAAACTGAAAACAAATCTATTTGTCCAGCCTCTGTCCGTCCTAACGCCTGTGGACACGTGTGAGCTGCGTGAAAAACATTGCTAAATCATACGCACCCAGCTACGCTTTACTGCTGGCTTCGCCATTTGCTTTCCTTAATTGGGAAAAAAATACCTGCTCTGCCAGAGTTATAATAACTCTGCTACCCTCACGTTCTGTGACACATAAGCAGGGACACAGCACAGTTATTAAACTTCTCATGTTCATTGAATATACGCAGTGCTGCCTGTTGGTGGGAAAAAACTGAAAACAAATCTATTTGTCCAGCCTCTGTCCGTCCTTACGGGCGGTGGAGACGTGTGAGCTGCGTGAAGAACAGTGCTAAATCATACGCACCCAGCTACGCTTTACTGCTGGCTTCGCCATTTGCTTTCCTTAATTGGGAAAAAAAATACCTGCTCTGCCAGAGTTATAATAACTCTGCTACCCTCACGTTCTGTGACACATAAGCAGGGACACAGCACAGTTATTAAACTTCTCATGTTCATTGAATATACGCAGTGCTGCCTGTTGGTGGGAAAAAACTGAAAACAAATCTATTTGTCCAGCCTCTGTCCGTCCTTACGCCTGTGGAGACGTGTGAGCTGCGTGAAAAACATTGCTAAATCATACGCACCCAGCTACGCTTTACTGCTGGCTTCGCCATTTGCTTTCCTTAATTGGGAAAAAAAATACCTGCTCTGCCAGAGTTATAATAACTCTGCTACCCTCACGTTCTGTGACACATAAGCAGGGACACAGCACAGTTATTAAACTTCTCATGTTCATTGAATATACGCAGTGCTGCCTGTTGGTGGGAAAAAACTGAAAACAAATCTATTTGTCCAGCCTCTGTCCGTCCTTACGGGCGGTGGAGACGTGTGAGCTGCGTGAAGAACAGTGCTAAATCATACGCACCCAGCTACGCTTTACTGCTGGCTTCGCCATTTGCTTTCCTTAATTGGGAAAAAAATACCTGCTCTCCAAGAGTTATAATAACTCTGCTACCCTCACGTTCTGTGACACATAAGCAGGGACACAGCACAGTTATTAAACTTAGATAATTCATTCACTAGAGGCAGTGGGGCCTTTCGTTTTCCAAAAAGGGCAAAAATTATATTTGGCCTGCAGTCTTGCGCCAATTTATTTCCTGCCTGTGAAATCAAATCACTGGTAATACAGCATGCTGAGGGGTAGGGGTAGGCCTAGAGGACGTGGACGCGGCCGAGGACGCGGAGGGCCAAGTCAGGGTGTGGGCACAGGCCAAGCTCCTGATCCAGGTGTGTCGCAGCCGACTACTGCGCGATTAGGAGAGAGGCACGTTTCTGGCGTCCCCACATTCATCGCCCAATTAATGGGTCCACGCGGGAGACGGTTATTCGAAAATGAGCAGTGTGAGCAGGTCCTGTCCTGGATGGCAGAAAGTGCTTCGAGCAACCTATCGTCTACCCGCAGTTCTGCGCCGTCCACTGCTGCCAATCCGAATCCTCTGTCTGCTGCTCCTCCTTCCTCCCAGCCTCCTCACTCCACTACAATAACACCTGCTCAGGAGCGGGAGCACTCCCAGGAACTGTTCTCGGGCCCCTGCTTAGATTGGGCAGCAGCGGTTCCTCTCCCACCAGAGGAGTTTATCGTCACTGATGCCCAACCATTCGAAAGTTCCCGGGGTCCGGGGGAAGAGGCTGGGGACTTCCGCCAACTGTCTCAACAACTTTCTGTGGGTCAGGAGGACGATGACGATCAGACACAGTTGTCTTGCAGTGAGGTAGTAGTAAGGGCAGTAAGTCCCAGGGAGCAGCGCACAGAGGATTCGGAGGAAGAGCAGCAGGACGATGAGGTGACTGACCCCACCTGGTGTGCAACGCTTACTCAGGAGGACAGGTCTTCAGAGGGGGAGTCAAGGGCATCAGCAGGGCAGGTTGCAAGAGGCAGTGCGGTGTCCAGGGCCAGGGGTAGAGGCAGGGCCAGACCGAATAATCCACCAAGTGTTTCCCAAAGCGCCCCCTCGCGCCATGCCACCCTGCGGAGGCCGAGGTGCTCTAAGGTCTGGCAGTTTTTCACAGAGACGCCTGACGACCGACGAACAGTGGTGTGCAACCTTTGTCGCGCAAAGCTCAGCCGGGGAGCCAACACCAACAGCCTCACCACCACCACCATGCGCAGACATATGATGGCCAAGCACCCCGCAAGGTGGGACAAAGGCCGTTCACCGCCTCCGGTTTGCACCCCTGCCTCTCCCCCTGTGCCCCAACCTGCCACTGAGATGCAACCCCCCTCTCAGGACACAGGCACTACCGCCTCATGGCCTGCACCCACACCCTCATCTCCGCTGTCCTCGGCCCCATCCAGCAGTGTAGTTCAGCGCACCGTTCAGCCGTCGCTTGCGCAAGTGTTCGAGCGCAAGCGCAAGTACGCCGCCACGCACCCGCACGCTCAAACGTTAACCGTCCGCATCGCAAAATTCATCAGCCTTGAGATGCTGCCATATAGGGTTGTGGAAACGGAGTCCTTCAAAAGTATCATGGAGGCGGCGGCCCCGCGCTACTCAGTTCCCAGTCGCCACTACTTTTCCCGATGTGCCGTCCCAGCCCTGCACGACCACGTCTCCCGCAACATTGTGCGCGCCCTCACCAACGCGGTTACTGCCACGGTCCACTTAACTACGGACACGTGGACAAGCACAGGCGGGCAGGGCCACTACATCTCCCTGACGGCACATTGGGTGAATTTAGTGGAGGCTGGGACAGAGTCAGAGCCTGGGACCGCTCACGTCCTACCCACCCCCAGAATTGCGGGCCCCAGCTCGGTGCTGGTATCTGCGGAGGTGTATGCTTCCTCCACTAAAGCACCCTCCTCCTCCTCCTCCTCCTCTGTCTCACAATCAAGATGTGTTAGCAGCAGCATGTCGCCAGCAGTCGGTGTCGCGCGGTGTGGCAGCACAGCGGTGGGCAAGCGTCAGCAGGCCGTGCTGAAACTACTCAGCTTAGGCGATAAGAGGCACACGGCCCACGAACTGCTGCAGGGTCTGACACAGCAGACCGACCGCTGGCTTGCGCCGCTGAGCCTCCAACCGGGCATGGTCGTGTGTGACAACGGTCGTAACCTGGTGGCGGCTCTGCAGCTCGGCAGCCTCACGCACGTGCCATGCCTGGCCCACGTCTTTAATTTGGTGGTTCAGCGCTTTCTGAAAAGCTACCCACGCTTGTCAGACCTGCTCGTAAAGGCGCGCCGGCTCTGCGCACATTTCCGCAAGTCCCACACGGACGCTGCCACCCTGCGCACCCTGCAACATCACTTTAAGCTGCCTGTGCACCGACTGCTGTGCGACGTGCCCACACGGTGGAACTCTACGCTCCACATGTTGGCCAGGCTCTATGAACAGCGTAGAGCTATAGTCGAATACCAACTCCAACATGGGCGGCGCAGTGGGAGTCAGCCTCCTCAATTCCTTTCAGAAGAGTGGGCCTGGTTGGCAGACATCTGCCATGTCCTTGGTAATTTTGAGGAGTCTACCCAGGTGGTGAGCGGCGATGCTACAATCATTAGCGTCACCATTCCTCTGCTATGCATCTTGAGAAATTCCCTGCAAACCATAAAGGCAGCTGCTTTGCGCTCGGAAACGGGGGCGGGGGAAGACAGTATGCCGCTGGATAGTCAGGGCACCCTCCTGTCTATTTCTCAGCGCGTACAGGAGGAGGAGGAGGAGCATGAGGAGGATGAGGAGGAGGGGGAAGAGACAGCTTGGGCCGCTGCTGACGGTACACCGGCTGATTGCCTGTCATCCTTTCAGCGTGTATGGCCTGAGGAGGAGGAGGAGGAGGAGGAGGAGGATCCTGAAAGTGATCTTCCTAGTGAAGACAGCCATGTGTTGCGTACAGGTACCCTGGCACACATGGCTGACTTCATGTTAGGATGCCTTTCTCGTGACCCTCGCGTTGCACGCATTCTGGCCACTACGGATTACTGGGTGTACACACTGCTCGATCCACGGTATAAGGAGAACCTGCCCACTCTGATTCCCGAAGAGGAAAGGGGTTCGAGAGTGTTGCTATACCACAGGACCCTTGCGGACAAGCTGATGGTAAAATTCCCAGCCGACAGCGCTAGTGGCAGAAGGCGCAGTACCGAGGGCAAGGTAGCAGGGGATGTGCGTAGATCGAGCAGCATGTACATCCCAGGCAGTGCAACAGTCTTTAAGGGCCTGGCCAGCTTTATGGCTCCCCAGCAAGACTGTGTCACCGCTCCCCAGTCACGGCTGAGTCGGCGGGAGCACTGTAAAAGGATGGTGAGGGAGTACGTAGCGGATCGCACGACCATCCTTGGTGACGCCTCTGCCCCCTACAACTACTGGGTGTCGAAGCTGGACATGTGGCCTGAACTAGCGCTGTATGCCCTGGAGGTGCTTGCTTGTCCTGCGGCTAGCGTGTTGTCGGAGAGGGTGTTTAGTGCGGCTGGGGGAATCATCACAGATAAGCGTAGCCGCTTGTCAACCGACAGTGCCGACAGGCTAACACTCATCAAGATGAACAAAGGCTGGATTTCCCCAGACTTCTGTTCTCCACCAGCGGACAGCAGCGATACGTAAGCAATACGTAGGCTGCACCCGCGGATGGAAGCTACGTTCTCTCTCACCATCCAAAACGGGGACATTTCTGCTTCATCAATCTGTGTCTAATATTCCTCCTCCTCCTCCTCCTGCTCCTCCTCCTGAAACCTCACGTAATCACGCTGAACGGGCAATTTTTCTTAGGGCCACAAGGCTCACTCAAATAATTTTTCAGAACAATTTTTATAAGTTTCAATGCGCTTAAAAGCATTGGAACTTTAACTTGAACCAATTTTTCGTTACACTGGGCTGCCTCCAGGCCTAGTTACCACTTAAGCCACATTAACCAAAGCGATTAATGGGTTTCACCTGCCCTCTTGGCTGGCCATGGCCAATTTTTGGGATGTACATTAGTACTGTTGATACAGCAATTTTTGTGGGCCCTCGCCTACAGTGTAATCAAATTAATTTTTAGCCCACCTGCATTACAGCTGACGTTACCTCAGCTGTGTTGGGCAATGCAATGGGATATTTCTATGTACCGCCGGTGGCTTCCTGGCACCCACCCAGGCAGTGGGTCCACAGGGAGTTAAACCTACATGTGTCCACTTGTAAAGAACCCCAGTCTGACTGGGGCATGCAGTGTGGGCCGAAGCCCACCTGTATTACGCACGACATTACTACCTCAGCTGTGTTGGGCAATGCAATGGGATATTTTTGTGTACCGCCGGTGGGTTCCAGGGAGCCACCCATGCTGTTGGTGCACACTGAGTTTTTAATACATCTGTACACTTCTAAAGAACCCGTCTGACTGGGGCATGCAGTGTGGGCCGAAGCCCACCTGTATTACGCACGACATTACTACCTCAGCTGTGTTGGGCAATGCAATGGGATATTTCTATGTACCGCCGGTGGCTTCCTGGCACCCACCCAGGCAGTGGGTCCACAGGGAGTTAAACCTACATGTGTCCACTTGTAAAGAACCCCAGTCTGACTGGGGCATGCAGTGTGGGCCGAAGCCCACCTGTATTACGCACGACATTACTACCTCAGCTGTGTTGGGCAATGCAATGGGATATTTTTGTGTACCGCCGGTGGGTTCCAGGGAGCCACCCATGCTGTAGGTGCACACTGAGTTTTTAATACATCTGTACACTTCTAAAGAACCCGTCTGACTGGGGCATGCAGTGTGGGCCGAAGCCCACCTGTATTACGCACGACATTACTACCTCAGCTGTGTTGGGCAATGCAATGGGATATTTCTATGTACCGCCGGTGGCTTCCTGGCACCCACCCAGGCAGTGGGTCCACAGGGAGTTAAACCTACATGTGTCCACTTGTAAAGAACCCCAGTCTGACTGGGGCATGCAGTGTGGGCCGAAGCCCACCTGTATTACGCACGACATTACTACCTCAGCTGTGTTGGGCAATGCAATGGGATATTTTTGTGTACCGCCGGTGGGTTCCAGGGAGCCACCCATGCTGTAGGTGCACACTGAGTTTTTAATACATCTGTACACTTCTAAAGAACCCGTCTGACTGGGGCATGCAGTGTGGGCCGAAGCCCACCTGTATTACGCACGACATTACTACCTCAGCTGTGTTGGGCAATGCAATGGGATATTTCTATGTACCGCCGGTGGCTTCCTGGCACCCACCCAGGCAGTGGGTCCACAGGGAGTTAAACCTACATGTGTCCACTTGTAAAGAACCCCAGTCTGACTGGGGCATGCAGTGTGGGCCGAAACCCACCTGCATTAACCCTTTCCAGTCCACTGTGTGACCTGTGAAGACATTAGGGTTTAAGGCTGTACAGCTCCGTTGTTGGTAGACGTCCGTCGGGGTTCTCTTACTGTATATTGCCAGCCTCTCTGCTGTCGGAGCCTATCCTACGTGTCAGCTCATGCAGTACTGGCTTTAGCCAGCATATAGCGCCGTTGTATAACAGCAGAAAAAGAGTAAGCCCCCTAGGAAAACCATATACAAATTGGATTGGAAAGGGTTAAGCACAACATTACTACCTCAGCTGTGTTGGGCAATGCAATGGGATATTTCTATGTACCGCCGGTGGCTTCCTGGCACCCACCCATGCTGTAGGTGCACACGGAGTTTTTACTACATCTGTACACTTATAAAGAACCCCAGTCAGACTGGGGCATGCAGTGTGGGCCGAAGCCCACCTGCATTAAGCACGACATTACTACCTCAGCTGTGTTGGGTAATGCAATGGGATATTTCTGTGTACCGCCGGTGGGTTCCAGGGAGCCACCCATGCTGTGGGTCGACAGGGACTTCACAATAGGGAGTTGTACCTGCCTGTGTCTATGAATTAAAAAGCCCGGTCTGACTGGGGCATGCAGACACCTTGACAGAATGAATAGTGTGTGGCACATAGGTTCCCCATTGCTATGCCCACGTGTGCAGCTCCTGATGGCGGTGGCACAGGATTCTATTTCTCATTGCTTCTGTACAGCATTGTGGGCTATCGCTCCGCCACTTTTAAAGAGGGTCGCTGCCTAGCCGTGCCAACCTCTGCAGTGTGTGCCTGCGGTCCCTCGTCATGGCAGACGCAATTCTAAATAGACATGAGCGTGGTGTGGCATGAGGGCAGCTGAAGGCTGCGCAGGGACACTTTGGTGTGCGCTGTGGGGGGGAGGGGGGGCGGTTGGGCAGCATGTAACCCAGGAGAAGTGTCAGTGGAGTGTCATGCAGGCAGTGATTGTGCTTTGTTGGAGGTAGTGTGGTGCTTAGCAAAGGTATGCCATGCTAATGAGGGCTTTTCAGAAGTAAAAGTTGTTGGGAGGGGGGGGCCCACTCTTGCCGGTATTGTGGCTTAATAGTGGGACCTGGGAACTTGAGATGCAGCCCAACATGTAGCCCCTCGCCTGCCCTATCCGTCACTGTGTTGTTCCCATCACTTTCTTGAATTGCCCAGATTTTCACACATGAAAACCTTAGCGAGCATCGGCGAAATACAAAAATGTTCTGGTCGCCCATTGACTTCAATGGGGTTCGTTGTTCGAAACGAACCCTCGAGCATCACGGGAAGTTCGTTACGAATAACGAACACCCGAACATTTTGGTGTTCGCTCATCTCTAACAACAACATATTAAATTGCTTAATAAATCTTTGGCAACGCATATTGTAAGTACAACTGTAATAGCAGGCAAAATGATAAAAATGGGATCGGCTATTGCTGATGCCACGTCACACCATTGGTATGACATTTTTATGGAATATTCATCGTCCACACAAACCACTCTTAATTGGCTAATACATGCTGTTTTGGTATTGGCTATAGTATTAAATATTTTATCGCTATGGAATTGTTTCATGGCATATAAGGTATTCTGTAGAAAACCCCAAGTTTTAATGGTATCATATGGCAAATAGTGAATGGTCAAGGACCGATTGTGATACGTGTGTGACAATGTTGAGTTGAGAGAATGTTAATAGAAAGATATATTAGGTAGTGACCATAACTATTGCCTGTGATTTTCACTTGGGTTATTTGAGGTCAATGTACTTTTGTGCTGATGTTTGAATAATCCAGCTTAAACTGGTTAGAATGACTCATAGTCACGGGATGTTGGAAAGTAAAAGAATCCAGATGTGCCTAACTTCATAAAGAAGTCATACACTAGAATGTGCCAGATGTTGTACTGAATATGCGCGTAAGACTGATAAGTTATATAACCATGACACGTATAATCATGCTGCGCAGTAGCAGATATGTTAGATAATCACAAAGTAGTATATAAGGAGGGAAATTTCCAGGGGAACATTGGGACTCAACTTGTGGTCTAGCAGACGTGCTGGCGTGTTCCCGGATTCCTCCTACCAATCGTATCTGGAGATCCCCCGATTGCGGAGTGATGCTACAATATCCGGTAATGTATTGATGCTTATCTTTGTTAGCCATGTGATCTGTATGCTTTACATGTTAATTAACAGTTTCACTTAAATTTATTTATATACCTAAGAGTAAATAAACTCATGTTTTATATCTGTTTTACCTCAAAACTGCCTCAGTTTGCTTAGATTGTATGCTAATAAGGCTGTAGAATTGCTAAATCTTGAGCAGGTAAGACAAGATGAAGCTCTAAAATCTTTCCCAAAGCTAGCCGAGCAATACAATTTACCAAAGAACGAACTGTTCAGATATCTCCAGATAAGATCGCTCTTTCAAACCACCCAATTTCAGAATTTACCGTTCCCACAAACAATAGCTTTAAACATATTGAAACTTCAAAAAGGAAATAAAACCAAAACCAAACTCTTTTATGATCAGATGGGGGGTAATCTGCGTCCAGAGAAGAAATGCCATCTCCTAAACTGGGAAAAAGACTTAAAAATAAAGATTCCACTAGAAAACTGGCTAGACTCGTTTAAAAGAGCAAAACAAGCGACAAACTGTTCCAACATGATAGAAACACAATTAAAAACCCTCACAAGGTGGTATCTTACACCTGTACAATTAAGGAATAGATGCCTAGCCTCTGATGCTCTATGCTGGTGGGGTTGTGGACAAGAAGGATTGCTACTCCATATATTTTGGTCTTGTCCCTTAATTTCACCCTACTGGTCTGACGTCTATTCAATAGTAAAAAAATTCTCAGAAACAAAGATTCCCAGACTTCCTACCACGGCCCTTCTACTCTTGGACCTAAAAAGAATCAAACCTAAAAGCAGACACTTGATATGCCATGTCCTGATGGGGGCAAAACTACTCTTAGCCAGGAAATGGCGAACTACAGAAATTCCCCAAATAAATGGCCTAAAACAGATGATATGAGAACATAGCATATACCAAAAAGTTCTTGCATACAGAAATAATGCATATTCCTAATACGAAGCAGTATGGACCCAATGGAACAACAGATTCCCATCCTGATGTCTAAAATTGTTGTTACTTTATGTTCTCCTCCCCATCTTTCCTACATCCCTCCTCTCCCTCCCTCCTCATCCCCCCTTCACATTTTTCTTAACCCATACCTGTTATATAAAGATTTGATTACTCTTTAATTCGTAATTAATTAACTACAAAAATGTACCAGTAACGGACAGTGTTTATCAGATGTTCTTATAATACTTGTACCTAAGCTGTAAACTTCACAAAGCACATATGTATTTCTTTTCATTATCTGCTACCAATCAAAATTTGATTGAGAGAAAAAAAAAAAGAAAACACTCTCATGAAGTCACCACATGATTCTCTTCACACCGAACCGCTTGCCAGGAATTCTTCCATCAATTCACAATTCTTAGAATGTAAATATAATTTAGAAAATTCAAATGCACTTTCAATGTTAGTTAGCAAATGTATAATTTTCTCTTAATCCGATAAAATAACATACTTCCACCTATTGTATATTACAGAAACTAGAGCTAAAACACTTTTTTCTTTGTCATGTTTGTTTTTTTCTCACCCCCCAAAATAGTAAGATTTGACTCATGAAGTTAAGGAAACATTCTAAAATATGTTTTGTTGGCCAGAGTAATTAGTGGAGGAGGAATACTTACCCTGCGCAGTAAAAGTTTGGATTGCCAAAATCATTCAGTTGCAAGCTTTCAGTATGAACCGCAGTGATGACTTCTCTATCCTTGTAATGACTGAACTGGTGGCTGGAGGACTTGTGTCCTGTTAGATTGCTTCTGTAAGATACAGGAAGTAATAAAATAGATACAATGTAGGGAGAAGAGGAGAGCGGCTCATGACACGGGCCTTGTTATTCAGCACAGCTCCTGGCAGCTCAGCAGAGCCTCAGCACAGGAGAGGCACGGCAGTCAGGATGACGCTGCTTATATACATTGCTGGCTGATAATTTAGTCTTGGAGGCAGCTGTATAATAGTAAGATGTTATAACAAAAGAACAAAGTAATAAAATAACCTGTCTATAATTGTCACTAAACTTTATCCATTTGCAGGTGATGTGGGTTTTTAAACTCCTTACAGACTTTTGTCTACAATCATTTAACTTCTTCACGTACCAGTGCGTAGTTATTTCCTGGGCGTGTGGGGTTTCTATGAAGCTAGATTGTAAGCCGATCCCGCTCCATACATAGTGGGTGCCAGCTGTCTGTGTAAAATTAAGAAAAATGGGCCTTACCACTAAGAGGTTGATGGTAATAATTACTGTTTAGCCAAACAAAACGGTTGAACCCTGCTTTTGGCCAAAATTTGCTTTTGTCTTAGCCAAATCTACTGAAATTCTTCATTTTCACTCTTCTTCCTTTTTAAAAATTAAAGAAAAGGGGAAAAGAAAAAAAATAAGGATAAGAAGGAAAAAAGGAAAAGAGGGGAAAAGAAGAAAATGAATATTTTTCCTCCTTTTTCCTTCTTCTATTATGGCTTTTAGGGCTTATTTAAATGAGCATATATTGGCGCCGCTTTCACGCCCGGGCCGATACACGCTGCCCAACTGATGCATTGCTGAACAATGCATCAATTTAGATAAGCGTATTCCCGCAGCATAAACTCACCTGGCCGGCCAAGATAGCACATACAGAGCGCATTTCAACCTATGGTAGCTGCCGGAGAAGAGGACTGGGAGGCAGTTTAGCAATGTGTCTGCTAAAACCCCCACCCCTCTCCCTCCTCCTCTGCACCCCTTGCCGGCTGTTTAAAATGAGAGGGGATGGAATGGGGGCAGAAGCTAGTTGCTAAGCTCCCACCCCATCTCGCCCTCTCCCATTGTTGCCAGCCAACAAAGGGCGAAGAGGGGGTGGGAGCATAGCAGGATAACTTCCGCTTTGTCCCCTCCCCTTGCATAGAGCAAGTAAGGGCAATCCAACCTCAGTGTATTTGTGCCGTACTCAGGCCATCTCTTGCGTCAAAAAGACATGCAATATCAAAAACAAACGAAAAGGCACACCTGTGCAAAAGAAATATAAAACTACGGGAAAACCTCTCCCTATAAACCCCTTACCCGAGAGGGGGCCCTGCCTACTCGGCGGGCCGATCGCTCCTATAGGTGCGGACCCGCACTCATTCCTGGGCCACTGACAAGTCCCTATCAGGGAGGCCTAGAACCAAAAGAAAGGGAAACAGAAAACCAAACAAAACAGATATAGGAACTTAGCTAGCACGGAGGAGCTTCAAGCAGGATGTGTTTCCTCAGCAGCTGTCCAGCGGCAACTGAAGCATTGACCAGCACAGGAGTCAATACTAGCACTGCTTAAATAGGAGCAGAGCTATTCAGCACCAGGTGAGGACTGACATTACTCTTGCAACCACCACACCCCTCAGCTCCAGGAGAGGTAGGAATACTGCTAAACCCTGGTCTGGCCTGGAAGCAAGGTGGGAACCTACGAACGGCTGCAACAGTACTTCCCCTTCTAGGAGGGGCCCCAAGACCCTTAGGACCAGGACGACCAGGGTTTGATCTGTGAAAAATTTTCACCCGACGATCCGCATGGATATCCGCTGCAGAAACCCATAACCTCTCTTCTGGGCCATAACTGCGCCACTGTGCGAGGTACTGCAAGGAATTCCTGACTCCCCGGGAGTCCAAAATGCAACTTGTTACAAACTGCTTCTCCCCATCCACTAGCCCAGGAGCCGAGGGTGGTGGGTCATTCCCAGAATCGATGATTCTTTTAAGCAGAGATTTGTGAAAAACATTGTTAATCTTCATTGCACTGGGAATTTCTAACCGAAAAGCAACCATGTTAATCTTCTCAATTATTTGAAACGGACCTATAAATCGCGAGCCAAGTTTAGTGGACGGTTGTTTGAGTTTTATATCTCCAGTAGACAACCAAACCAAGTCTGCAACACAGAATCCCGACCCCTCTGAGCGATGACTGCCTACAACTCGCTTTCTCCGCCGAACTGCTCGCAGTAACTCTCTCTGTACCTCAGCAATAATAGGCCCAGAAGAATCTGGCTGCACCAGTACCGGAGCCGTAGCAACACACTTCTTCAATCTCTGAAATGACTGCATTGCTTCCGCCGTCCATTTAGTAGGAAAGCACCCTTTTTTGTCCTATCAGTAAGAGGTTTCACAATCGCCGAAAAATTCCTAATCAATCTACGGAAGTAGTTGGCACATCCCAAGAACCTTCGCAGGGCTTTCACATTCTCTGGTAAGACGCAGTCTTGCACCGCTCGGAACCTCTCAGGATCCATCTCAAAACCCTCTTGGGTATAATCTTTGAGCGTCAGTCTCTCAGGGACAGATATGCGGCTCCTGGGGAACTTTTAGTCAGGGAGAAGTTCAATTGCACAATCCCCCTGTTTGTACGGTGGTAATTTGTCTGCCCCCTCCGGGGAAAACACATCAGAGGGGTCGGCGATGACTTCCGGCAAATCTTCTGCCTGAATAGACGCTATATCAACAGAAATGTAACGGCACAGACAACCAGGGCTCCATTTAGCAATGTCCCCCTTCTCCCAGTCTACTACTGGGTTGTGTAAACGTAGCCAAGGCAGCCCCAAGACTACTTGCGAAGGGAGGGATTCTATGACATATAATGTTATCATCTCCATGTGGAACAGACCAATTTTTAAATGGACATTAGGCACACAAAACCTCAGACATCTTTGCGATAGTGGAGCAGCCTCAATGGCGGATACCGGGATGGGAGACTTCAAAGCCCTCATCTCTAAGCCCAAACGTTTTACCGTCTCCCGATGAATTAAGTTAATACTAGCTCCACAATCCAAAAGGACTCTTATGGGACTGTCAACACTGTCACAAAGGATCTCAGCAGGAAGCACCAGTCTGGAGGGTGATACCCAAGCAATTTGATGGCCTAGAGGGGACCTCTCATTATTCTCCGTTGCAACGCAAGGTCATGTGACTAGGCGTCATAGAGAAGTCACTAGTAGTTTGAGTTGGGGGCATCTCTGATAGCGCCCACAGACGTTGTTGACACGTCCATAGTCGCGTCATGTGACGCATAGCTACCACTACACGCCTCGGAGCCGCGTCATTTGACGCACTGTATTTACGTCACCAGCAACCTCCTCGCAGCACGCAGCTACGTCACTCAGTGCCGACACATCGGACGTCAGGCAAATGCGACACATGCCCTATCAACTTCATCCGCAACAGGTCATATCAATTATGAGGTATTCTAATGACTTTTACTATAAATGTTTGACTGCATGTCTGTATTTTATACACTTGAAAAAGGCTGTGCGGCCGAAACGCGTTGTGTATTGCATTTTATATATTAAACCGTGGAACCTTTCATCACTGCTGGTTTGTGCCATCCCTTGATACGTCAACTTGGATTAGGAGGCGCCTATGCCAAGGGCGCCTCCTCGAAGTAAGTAACATAACTGAAATTTCCATATGCACATTTTCCATTTCCTATGGTGTGAGCGCTGAGGGCTTTTTTCTCTTTTTTATCCATTTCTCCTCCTTCATGTTATGATCGGAGTATTCCTCTAGATGCTCTCTCATATTCATATGAGATTGTTTCCAGCACCTACGAACTTCTGTCTCCCTTCAGAATTTGGGATCATCTACCAACTACATTTCCTAGCATCCTTCGAGTGAGCGCTTTTCCTCTATCTTTCTACGGATACCGGGATGGGAGACTTCAAAGCCCTCATCTCTCAGCCCAAACGTTTGACTGTCTCCCGATGAATAAAGTTAATACTAGCTCCACAATCCAAAAGGACTCCTATGGGACTGTCAACACTGTCACAAAGGATCTCAGCATGAAGCACCAGTCTGGAGGGTGATACCCAAGCAATTTGATGGCCTAGAGGGGACCTCTCATTATTCTCCAGGCCATCCAGTTCTGGCTGGCAATTATGATGGAGACAACACTGAGCCATACGACCAATGCAGTTACAGGAAAAGCATCGACCTTTACACTGTACTTTGTTCTCACTCCTAACCCTGCCAGTCAGTGACCCCAACTGCATTGGCTCCTCTACATCCGCAGATAAGAAGCCAGAATCTATGGAGAGTTCCTGATGCCTCTCCCTAATCCATCTCCCAGCTTTGATAGCCAGAGACATGGCCTCATCTAGACTGCGGGGTACTGGATAACCTACCAGTACATTCTTGATCTTATTGGACAGACCACAATGGAACTGGCTCTTTAAAGCAGGGTCATTCCACTGAGTTTCTGCTGCCCAACGTCGAAACTCAGCACAATAATCCTCGACCGAGAAGTCTCCCTGTCGTAAACGTCTGATTTTCCCTTCAGCCACCGATATCTTATCTGGGTCATCATAGATAAGACCCAATGCAGCAAAAATGTTATCCACTGAGTTTAAGACCTCAGACGTCAGGAGCAATGAAAAAGCCCATGCCTGTGGCGCCCCCTGCAGTCTGGACATAACAACGCCCACCCTCTGGGCGTCGTCCCCTGAAGACAGTGGACGCAGTCTAAAACTGAGCTTGCAGGCATCCCGAAAAGATCCGAATTTCTGCCTATCACCAGAAAAACGATCAGGCAGCTCAATCTTGGGTTCCTTGCAGGGAACCTGTAGAACAAGTTGTCGCTGTTTTACCTCTGCGACCTCTGCAGCCAGCGTTCCAAGCTGGTGCGACAAAACCTCAAGGGGATTCATACTGTACACACAGAATCTCCCTGAGTAGGTACAGGCTGGTCAATCTGAGGCATCCAACCGGACATGCAATATCCAAAACAAATGAAAAGGCACACCTGTGCAAAAGAAGCAAGGTGGGAGCCTTCGAACGGCTGCAACACAGTCTGAATGGGCGCACAAACGGCAGTTTTTACGACGCTGGTGGGTGAACGTAAAAATACCTACACTCATGTGAATAAGCCCTTTGACAGTGTGAATCCCCAGTTTTAGTGTTATTGGTGAGGTTTTGGTTTGGTTCAAATTAAACAAGACTTTCTACCATACCAGCCAAACTGAACATTTCAAAAGTTCACCCATCACTAGTAACCACCAAAATACAGGGTTATTCAAAAAGAAGGAGCAGATTTGGGGATTTAATTATGAACAAACTACAAAAGACAGGTACACAATCCTCACATCACTGAAAGGAGGAAGGTTCAGAGGTGTTTTATCTCATACCAGCAAGTTATATGTTCTGCCACACTGCAGTCCTTGGTGTCTTGTTTACAGTTTTAAGGTCCGTTTAGACTGAAGTATTATTTATCGAAAAAGTTTTATAATAAACTAAAGTGAACCATAATCATTCAGTTTAAATGCTGCCAAACACTGTACAACAATCGAGGAGTGTTCACTTCCCGTTTGTAGTTCAGTTACTGCAGGGCTAAAAATTATTATTGGCTTGTTCATTTATTCAGTTTAAACCCTTCTCATTCAATGTTTCATATAAGGAATGTGACCACTGAATGAAAAGTGAACAAGTCAACAATGAATCTGTACATCTAAACAAGCTTCACGAGTAGCCAGGAGGCTCCCACCTGCAGCCAGTATAGAGGCTGTCACGCTTGCCCTGCACCAGGTCAGATGCCAGTACAGCACAGAGCGGCAGCAGAACACTACAGGAGTGGAGGACGGAGCACAGGAGGACCCTCCTCTTCCCCCCCACATATGACTTGAGAGATGTCTGCAGAGTGTGGTGTCCAGACAGGTGAGGACAATAACATCAGCGGCAGTGGGAGCTCTTACCACCACCACCCCCCATCTGAGACCCATGCTGGGACCTGGCAGTTAACATCAGTGGATGAACAGGTCAGATGCTTGTGCTGAAAGTGCCCTGGCTCATCTCAGCCTGAAATTAGACAGCTCATTAGAATATAAAGCCTCCAAGTCCCACATACATTAGGGCTGCTTATTTGATCCTTGCACCAGCAGGGGGGAATGTCTAAGACTGTATGCCCTTGCTACACCAGAGCACTGTAGAGTTGAGTTGGTCATTTGGCCTCAGTCATTCTGCTTCTTCCCACTGAGATTCTGAGGATGTGTATCTGTACTGGCTGCACAGAGCTGAGTGGGTCACACACCATTTGCATTGAACTTCTTCCCTCTGATATACTGGAGTCCTGCATGCATCCTGACACAGCAGAGCTGCGTTTGATCTACAACTACCTGTGTTAAGCTTCATCCCTCTGAAAGACTAAGAACCGTTATCTAGCCCTGCGCAGAGCTGCATTTGCTACACAGTTACCTTTATCCTGTCTCCTCCCTCTGGAATTCTGAGCCTCACACCCACCCTGACTACACAGAGATGTGGTTGTCACATAAACATCTGCATTGGGCCTCTTCCCTCTGAGAAACTGGGGACTTGCGTTCATCTTGGTTATGTAGAGCTGAGTTTGTCATTCGGCCACCTGAAGTGTGCTTTTTCCCTCTGAGAAAGAGATCCCTGCACCCATCCTGACTGCGTAGAGCTGGGTTGGTTGGACGGCCACCTGCATTGAGCGTCTTAACTCTGAAAAACTGAGGATCAGATTCTAACACCATACTATTCTACCCCATCTGCAACCATAACGACTCCATTGGTTTATAAGTAGGGTAGCCGCAATTTTCCAAAATGAGCCGACATTCCTACAAGCAGCCAGACGCAAGCGAGAGCTCAAATTTGACAATGCCTACTTATCCATTTTTCCAGATTTCTTGTCTGCCTTACAAAAAACCAGAGCCACCTTTGTCAGCATCAAACACAGCCTATGAGATGCAGATATAAAGTACTCCACAGTGTTTCCAGCTCACCTTCGCGTCATTCACAATCACTGCACCATCTTTTTCTCGTCTCCCGGTGAGGCGGAGGACTGGTTCAATCAGCTGCCAAGGCCTCCAAGGCACTAATTATCAAGTATTATGCAATAACGAGTAACATAAGATATGTAACCCTGTCAGGTGGGGCCCCTGTTAATGTTCGGGCAGTGAGTCTATCCCTTATCCTACCTTTCTACATCCTCCATCCTCTTCCCTTTCTCTCGCCTCCTTACCTCCCCTCTCCCAATCCACTCCTCATCCTTCTGCCTGTGGAACATGCATTGGCTGCCCCATATTCTCTTGACAGTGGGACTCTAAATCATAATGTGTTATAATTTTCAGGGAAATTTTATTTATATTTGTACAGGGTTTGGAGCTCCAAAAGGGGAGCAAAATTCTTAGATTGTGTGCCTAGATAACGACACCTATTGGGTGCACTCTCTACCCCATAACAATTTTTTAGTTCAAGCTTTGAAAGTTAATATTAAATTACTCGCTTGGATAAGCAGTGATATGTTATTTCTAAGCTATTGGTTCTATGGCTTGGCTGCCTTATTAGGTTTGCACAAATATCTCTAGAACATGGCAGACACGTACAATAACGCATTACTTTTGCTTGGGAATCAATTGTTTGCCCTGAACCCCCAGAGCCAAACTACGATGGCCACTAACAGCATCCCACCAAGAGATGATAGAGAAAACACTGATGGCTGGTATTAACATATTTACCTGGAACGTTCGGGGAATGGGAAACCCTAAAAAACACAGCATGATTTTCTCACAAATCAAACGCCATAATCCCCATATAGTATGTCTCTAAGAAACACACAACCCCTGATAAAACCTCATTGCTACAAAAACAGTGGGTCCAATGGTCCCTCCACTCCACATTTTCCTCATATTCCAGGGGTGTTTCTATCTTAATTCACAGACGACTTAGATGGGAGCCGGGACACACTCTTAAAAACCCATATAGTAGATTTGTGTTTGTCCAGTCCTAGATAGAGGTTGTCCCCTATGTGCTTATTGCATTATACTTGCCACCACCTGGGAGTTTGGCGGTCCTCCATCAAGCCGCACAATTTGCCACTCAGTTCCCTGCTGCAACTGTCCTATGCTTTGGTGACTTCAATTTACTATTAGTAGTAAATGCGGCAGCATCAATGAGTCACATATAAACTGTTCAAAAAATTATTTTTATTGATCCAAATACCAAAAAAAAAGAAAAATATGCAACAATATAAATCCAGATGCCTGGGCAGGTACAGCCGACAACATGTAATCCTGAATCTACAAAACAAGGACAAAACAATACATTACTGGCATGTCACAAGTGCAGACAAAAAAACCTTCCTAACAAATGCTATACCGTTTAGTATTGCAGTTACCCCAATCAGATGTAAGGCATAAAATGGTATTCCTGATTTAATCCTTTTGGTGACATTGTATCTAATTCATAGATCCAAAATACCTGCTTTCCTTTTTACATCGACACCCTGTCTGCCCCTCTTAGGAATGCAGGAACATGATCTATGATGCGGAATTTTAATTGGCATATCACATGGTTTTGATCTTTAAAATGTTTAGGCAGCAGTAAATCTTTATACCCCTTCCGAATGGTGGATTTATGTTTGACTATACGGGAACGAACCTCTGTAGTGGTCTCCCCTACATATGCGAGACCACATGGACATGTGATTAAATATATAACAAAACTTGAGGTACATGTAAAGCGTTCCCATATAGGATATTTAGTACTACGAAGAGGTTGTCTGAAACTGTCTTCTATAAGGGGATTATTACAGACTGAGCAGCTCAGGCAGGGAAAATTTCCACATCCAGGTAGCTGCCAACATTTGCTGCGTAGGACGCAGACCACTGTCAAACAATGCACGTGTCACCTTGTTGCCAATATGTGGACTTCTTTTATATGCCAGTATAGAAAACTTTTTGAATTCCAGTACATCTTTATTGGCATCAGTTACCAATGGCCAATGTCTACGAAATATCAATAACATTTCTGAATCCTATCACAGAGCCTAGTTCGAGATTTTGGTGTAGTTAGAACCTGTGGAGAAAAAGTTCTAACCTTTGTTCTAGCTTCATCCAAAAGAGATCTTGGATAGCCCCTCGCTAGAAATTTGTCACACATCTCATTAAGCCTGATATCTATTCTGTCATCATGTGTTACTCTCCGAACACGTAATAATTAGAGATGAGCAAACGTACTCGTCCGAACTTGATACTCGTTCGAGTATTAGCGTGTTCGAGATGCTCGTTACTCGTGACGAGTACCACGCGATGTTCGAGTTACTTTCACTTTCATCTCTAAGACGTTAGCGCGCTTTTCTGGCCAATAGAAAGACAGGGAAGGCATTACAACTTCCCCCTGCGACGTTCAAGCCCTATACCACCCCCCTGCAGTGAGTGGCTGGCGAGATCAGGTGTCACCCGAGTATATAAATCGGCCCCTCCCGCGGCTCACCACAGATTTATTCTGACAGAGATCAGGGACAGTGCTGCTGGTGCCGGAGCTGCTATAGGGAGAGTGTTAGGAGTTATTTTAGGCTTCAAGAACCCCAACGGTCCTTCTTAAGGCCACATCTAACCGTGTGCAGTAGTGTGGAGGCTGCTTTTTGCAGTGTTGCACTTTTTTTTTTTTTTGTATATCGGCCGTGCAGAGCCTTGCGCCCTGCAGTAATTATACATACTCCAGGGCCAGTATTTGTGGTGAGGCAGGGACAGAAGGCATATATTTATTGAATATAGGCAGTGGGCCTTTCCAAAAACATTTGGGAAAAAAAATCTATTTGGGCTGCCTGTGACTGTCCTCAGTGTACTGGGTCTGTGCTGGGTGTAGTTGTCCTCCTAATTCATACGCAGCCAGCTAAGTGTTACAGCAGGCTTGCGCAAAATTATTTCCTGGCTCTGTGTTGGCTGTTACATCACCGCTGTATTCCAGTCCACAGTGCAACAGTCTGCAGTTATTTTACATACTCCAGGGCCGGTAGTGGTGAGGCAGGGACAGAAGACATATATTTATTGAATATAGGCAGTGGGCCTTTCCAAAAACATTTGGGAAAAAAAATCTATTTGGGCTGCCTGTGACTGTCCTCAGTGTACTGGGTCTGTGCTGGGTGTAGTTGTCCTCCTAATTCATACGCAGCCAGCTAAGTGTTACAGCAGGCTTGCGCAAAATTATTTCCTGGCTCTGTGTTGGCTGTTACATCACCGCTGTATTCCAGTCCACAGTGCAACAGTCTGCAGTTATTTTACATACTCCAGGGCCAGTAGTGGTGAGGCAGGGACAGAAGACATATATTTATTGAATATAGGCAGTGGGCCTTTCCAAAAACATTTGGGAAAAAAAAATCTAGTTGGGCTGCCTGTGACTGTCCTCAGTGTACTGGGTCTGTTCTGGGTGTAGTTGTCCTCCTAATTCATACGCAGCCAGCTAAGTGTTACAGCAGGCTTGTGCAAAATTATTTCCTGGCTCTGCTGTGCGTTCGGTAAGCGAAGTCAGCCTCCAACCACAGGCCAATAAGCGTCACATTTAATTACAGCGTTCTGTTTCTGCACTACTGGTAATACACCATGCTGAGGGGTAGGGGTAGGCCTAGAGGACGTGGACGTGGGCGAGGACGCGGAGGCCCAAGTCAGGGTGTGGGCACAGGCCGAGCCAGTGCAGTGGCCAGGGGTAGAGGCAGGGCCAGACCGAATAATCCACCAACTGTTTCCCAAAGCGCCCCCTCGTGCCATGCCACCCTGCAGAGGTCAAGGTGCTCTACGGTGTGGCAGTTTTTCACAGAGACGCCTGACGACCGACGAACAGTGGTGTGCAACCTTTGTCGCGCCAATATCAGCTGGGGAGCCACCACCACCAGCATGCGCAGGCATATGATGGCCAAGCACCCCACAAGGTGGGACGAAGGCCGTTCACCGCCTCTGGTTTGCACCACTGCCTCTCCTCCTGTGCCCCAACCTGCCACTGAGATCCAACCCCCCTCTGAGGACACAGGCACTACCGTCTCCTGGCCTGCACCCACACCCTCACCTCCGCTGTCCTCGGCCCCATCCAGCAATGTCTCTCAGCACAGCGTCCAGACGTCGCTAGCGCCACTGTTTGAGAGCAAGCGCAAGTACGCCGCCACGCACCCGCACGCTCAAGCGTTAAACGTGCACATTGCCAAATTGATCAGCCTGGAGATGCTGCCGTATAGGGTTGTGGAAACGGAGGCTTTCAAAAGCATGATGGCGGCGACGGCCCCGCACTACTCGGTTCCCAGTTGCCACTACTTTTCCCCGATGTGCCGTCCCAGCCCTGCACGACCACGTCTCCCGCATCATTGTACGCGCCCTCACCAACGCGGTTACTGCCAAGGTCCACTTAACAACGGACACGTGGACAAGCACAGGCGGGCTGGGCCACTATATCTCCCTGACGGCACATTGGGTGAATTTAGTGGAGGCTGGGACCGAGTCAGAGCCTGGGACCGCTCACGTCCTACCCACCCCCAGAATTGCGGGCCCCAGCTCGGTGCTGGTATCTGCGGCGGTGTATGCTTCCTCCACTAAACCACCCTCCTCCTCCTCCAACGCAACCTCTGTCTCGCAACCAAGATGTGTCAGCAGCAGCAGCACGTCGCCAGCAGTCTGTGTCGTGCGGCGTGGCAGCACAGCGGTGGGCAAGCGTCAGCAGGCCGTGCTGAAACTACTCAGCTTAGGAGAGAAGAGGCACACGGCCCATGAACTGCTGCAGGGTCTGACAGAGCAGACCGACCGCTGGCTTGCGCCGCTGAGCCTTCAACCGGGCATGGTCGTGTGTGACAACGGCCGTAACCTGGTGGCGGCTCGGCAGCTCGGCAGCCTCACGCACGTGCCAGGCCTGGCCCATGTCTTTAATTTGGTGGTTCAGCGCTTTCTGAAAAACTACCCACACTTGTCATACCTGCTCGGAAAGGTGCGTCGGGTCAGCGCACATTTCCGCAACTCCAAGACGGACGCTGCCACCCTGCGGACCCTGCAACATCGGTTTAATCTGCCAGTGCACCGACTGCTGTGCGACGTGCCCACACGGTGGAACTCTACGCTCCACATGTTGGCCAGGCTCTATGAGCAGCGTAGAGCTATAGTGGAATACCAACTCCAACATGGGCGGCGTAGTGGGAGTTAGCCTCCTCAATTCTTTACAGAAGAGTGGGCCTGGTTGGCAGACATCTGCCAGGTCCTTGGAAACTTTGAGGAGTCTACCCAGATGGTGAGCGGCGATGCTGCAATCATTAGCGTCACCATTCCTCTGCTATGCCTCTTGAGAAGTTCCCTGCAAAGCATAAAGGCAGACGCTTTGCACTGGGAAACGGAGGCGTGGGAAGACAGTATGTCGCTGGATAGTCAGAGCACCCTCATGTCTATATCTAAGTGCGTTGAGGAGGAGGGGGAGGAGCATGAGGAGGAGGAGGAAGAGACAGCTTGGCCCACTGCTAAGGGTACACATGCTGCTTGCCTGTCATCCTTTCAGCGTGTATGGCCGGAGGAGGAGGAGGAGGAGGAGGATCCTAAAAGTGATCTTCCTAGTGAGGACAGCCATGTGTTGCGTACAGGTACCCTGGCACACATGGCTGACTTCATGTTAGGATGCCTTTCTCGTGACCCTCGCGTTACACGCATTCTGGCCACTACGGATTACTGGGTGTACACACTGCTCGACCACGGTATAAGGAGAACCTTTCCACTCTCATTCCCGAAGAGGAAAGGGGTTCGAGAATGATGCTATACCACAGGGCGCTGGTGGACAAACTGATGGTAAACTTCCCATCCGACAGCGCTAGTGGCAGAAGGCGCAGTTCCGAGGGCCAGGTAGCAGGGGAGGCGCAGAGATCAGGCAGCATGTACAGCGCAGGCAGGGGAACATTCTCCAAGGCCTTTGCCAGCTTTATGGCTCCCCAGCAAGACTGTGTCACCGCTCCCCAGTCATGGCTGAGTTGGCGGGAGCACTGTAAAAGGATGGTGAGGGAGTACGTAGCCGATCGCACGACCGTCCTCGGTGACGCCTCTGCCCCCTACAACTACTGGGTGTCGAAGCTGGACACGTGGCCTGAACTCGCGCTGTATGCTCTGGAGGTGCTTGCTTGTCCTGCGGCTAGCGTCTTGTCATCACATAGAAAGAAAAATATATTTGACAAAGACTTCTAGTCTAAACGTCATGCTTTGGGAGGAATAAAGAAGATTTATGTTTGCACCGCAACTGCTGCCTACATCTTTTCTTTCTATGTGATGACTTCTGGTGGTTGAACTCGGATCTAGACCACAGTAGGCGATTGCAGACAAACCCGTTCAACCAGACACGGATGCTTTCTTTGCTGCTGACTCCTTCGTTGTGTCTATTAGCTAGCGTCTTGTCAGAGAGGGTGTTTAGTGCGGCTGGGGGAATCATCACGGATAAGCGTACCCGCCTGTCAACCGACAGTGCCGACAGGCTTACACTCATCAAGATGAACAAAGCCTGGATTTCCCCAGACTTCTCTTCTTCACCAGCGGACAGCAGCGATACCTAAGCAATACGTAGGCTGCACCCGCGGATGGAAGCATTGTTCTCTATTACCATCAAAAACGTGGACCTTTTAGCTTCATCAATCTGTGTATTATATTCATCCTCCTCCGCCTGATCCTCCTCCTGAAACCTCACGTAATCATGCCGAACGGGCAATTTTTCTTAGGCCCACAAGGCTCAGTCATATAATTTTTATAAACAATTTTTATACGTTTCAATGCTCATTAAAGCGTTGAAACTTTCACCTGAACCAATTTTTATTTTAACTGGGCTGCCTCCAGGCCTAGTTACAAATTAAGCCACATTAACCAAAGCAATTAATGGGTTTCACCTGCCCTCTTGGTTGGGCATGGGCAATTTTTCTGAGGTACATTAGTACTGTTGGTACACCAATTTTTTGTGGCCCTCGCCTACAGTGTAATCCAATTAATTTTTTGCCCACCTGCATTACAGCTGACGTTACATCAGCTGTGCTGGGCACTGCAATGGGATATATTTATGTACCGCCGGTGGGTTCCGGGGAGCCACCCATGCTGTCGGTCCACACGGAGTTGTAACTACATTTGTCCACTTCTAAAGAACAGCAGTCTGACTGGGGCATGCAGTGTGGGCCGAAGCCCACCTGCATTAAACATGACATTACCTCAGCTGTGATGGGCAATGCAATGGGATATATTTATGTGCCGCCGGTGGCTTCCTGGCACCTACCCATGCTGTCGGTCCACAGGGACTTCACAATAAGGAGTTGTACCTGCCTGTGTCTATGAATTAAAAAGCCCGGTCAGGTTGGGGCATGCAGTGTGGGCCGAAGCCCACCTGCATTTAATCTGACGTTAACTCTGCTGTCCAGGGCACTGCAATGGGATACATTTATGTACAGCCGGTGGGTTCCAGGGAGCCACCCATGCTGTGGGTGCACACGGAATTCCCATTGCGGAGTTGTACCTGCCTGTGACTATTTATAAAAAAACGCGGTCTGACTGGGGCATGCAGACACCTTGACAGAATGAATAGTGTTTGGCACATAGGTTCCCCATTGCTATGCCCACGTGTGCAGCTCCTGATGGCGGTGGCACAGGATTATATTTCTCTTTGCTTCTGTAATAGCATTGTGGGCTATCGCCCCGCCCCTTTTAAAGAGGGTCGCTGCCTAGCCGTGCCAACCCTCTGCAGTGTGTGCCTGCGGTTCCTCCTCATGGCAGACGCACTTATAAATAGACATGAGGGTGGCGTGGCATGAGGGCAGCTGAAGGCTGCGCAGGGACAATTTGGTGTGCGCTGTGGACACTGGGTCATGCAGGGGGGGGGGGGTTGGTCAGCATGTAACCCAGGAGAAGTGGCAGCGGAGTGTCATGCAGGCAGTGATTGTGCTTTGTTGGAGGTAGTGTGGTGCTTAGCTAAGGTATGCATTGCTAATGAGGGCTTTTCAGAAGTAAAAGTTGTTGGGGGGGGCCCACTCTTGCCGCTATTGTGGCTTAATAGTGGGACCTGGGAACTTGAGATGCAGCCCAACATGTAGCCCCTCGCCTGCCCTATCCGGTGCGGTGTTGTTCCCATCACTTTCTTGAATTGCCCGATTTTCACAAATGGAAACCTTAGCGAGCATCGGCGATATACAAAAATGCTCGGGTCGCCCATTGACTTCAATGGGGTTCGTTACTCGAAACGAACCCTCGAGCATCGCGATAATTTCGTCCCGAGTAACGAGCACCCGAGCATTTTGGTGCTCGCTCATCTCTAGTAATAATTGGCTCCAGGGGAGTGAATTTTTAGTTAAGGTCGGGTGTGCGCTATCATACAATAGAAGGCTGTTACGATCTGTAACCTTGCTGTATGGGTCGGTAAGTAGACCTGCTCCCACCTTCCTGACCAACACACCCAAATCTGGATCTCTGTCTCTGAATAGGACAAGGTGAACTTTAATTCAGGATATACTCCATTCAGAACCTCACAGAATAGTTGTGGTAACTGCAATACTAAACGGTATAGCATTCGTTAGGAAGGTTTTTTGTCTGCACTTGTGACATGTTAGTAATGTATTGTTTTGTCCTTAATTTGTAGATTCGGGACTATATGTCATTGGCTGTACCTGCCCAAGCATCTGGATTTATATTGTTGCATATTTTTAATTTTTTTGGTATTTGATCAATAAAAAGAATTTTTTGAGCAGTTTATATTTTGTATTGTGTTTTATATTGTGAAACCCTTTTTTTTAAAAAAAAAAGATGTGAGTTTTTATGCATAATTGAGGTATTTGAGTAGGGTTGTAGATACTGTTTTTGGTCTCCCCTATACTGCCTTTGTTTAGTGGTCAGATATATAATTTTTTGTGGGACACAATAGATATTCTGTTGAGGTGTCATTTTTTGCAGATTATCCATTAAGATTGATATTTTAAACTTATGTAGCCTTTCACCTGAAGGTTTGTAATATGTATGCATTATATTATAAATTCAGGGCCACACTTCTGTGGGGTTTGCGGCTGCATGCATATCCTTTTGCATGCATCAAGGAGCATAGACCTGAGCATCTTGTCATTTACAGCTTTCTGCTCTGGATGATCGCATCATCCCGTGATACCTCCGCAATCCCGCACATGCGCGGTAACTCAATTGAGATGGCGGCATGGAGTGATATCCCGCGAGTCTTCCGCAACCCCGTTCATGTGCGGTAACTTAGGTGAGACGCCGATATTACGCGGTCCAGCCGTATTAGTACAGGATGCCTGGAGCAGGCCAGGCTGATTACATGTGCCTTACTTTTGTGTATGTATTCACTGTCTATGCTTTTTTTTGCATGTATATAATTGTGGTACGGCCAGAAATTGGGGGGGCGTGTTCTTGTAACATGGCATACTATTTAAACAGTGCTTGTATTATATGTGATATGCTTGACAAAGGTCCAATCGGGGACCGAAACGTCATCTTCTTTATACTATGGGAGAATAAATTCATGATTATTTGCTACACCCATTGATGCTGACGCATTTACTACTAATTGACATTGCATCACGGAGTTGGTCTGGTTCTGCGTGGCTGTTGCATCTAACAAGCAGATCCAACCACAGGTGTGGTATATTTTATGTGCCGTTGGGACCTTTTTGCTTCAATATACTATTAGACATTTCCTTGTACAAATTTAACACACGCCCAATTAGTGTGGCATCACACATCACTTCACTAGCATTATTTGCTCAAGAGGTGGGTTGACAGGATGTCTGGAGGACAAAAAACCCTAATGGTCAGGTTGTTTCTTGCTACTTGGCAGGCTGCAGTGCCCTGTCCCGTATAGACTATGTCTTTGGTAATGCCCAATCGTGCACCATGACATCAGATGTCAAATATTTCCCTAGAGCAATATCTGATCACTCTCCCCCTCTGGATTGAACTTCAAACCTCAAAGACCGAAGGCTTTAAACCTGGCTGGAGAGTTCATCCATTCTGGCTGAGCCTCTTCGATCCACATTACTTAACCCCGACCAGTTAGATAGTTTTTTTTTAGAAACCAACCGTCCTGGCACAGGCCCAGTTTTGCTCTGGGAAACCCTTAAAGCCAATTTGCGGGGCTGTCTTAGATCCTCCATTGTCCTCCATGCAAGAGGGACACATCCAGCTGTAAAAAAGAAATGGCCTCTTGCTACTCACAACTGGAGGCAGCCTACATTGCAGACCCCACAGATTACAACAGAGATCAATGGTTAAATCAAGACAGGCAATACTTTATATTATTACAGGAAAAAGCGCATAGGGCCAGCTTTTTCGCCAAACAAAAATACTACGAATTTGGTAATCAATCAAGTAGTCTACTTGCTCATCTTGTCCATCAGAACTCAGCGTCTCCTCCAATATTGTGCATCAGATCAGACATGGTTGAGGTCGGCCTTGATAGAGATTCCATTGGAGCAAGATTCTGGCAGTTCTATAGTGACCTCTATAATGCCAGGTTCCAACAGTCCCAGAGTGAACTGAATGATTTTCTGTCCAACATTCCATTTCCAACTCTTACTCCAGATCAAAAAGCATTTATGGACACCCCATTCACATTAGCAGTACTGTGGGAAGCACTTTCCGACATGACTAAAGGAAAGTCCCCCGGCCCAGATGGCATCCCAGGAGAAGTGTATGTTAAATATAAAGATATATTACTCACAGAGATGAGCGAGTATACTCGCTAAGGCACATTACTCGAGCGAGTATTGCCTTAGCCGAGTATCTCCCTGCTCGTCTCTAAAGATTCGTCTCTAAGTATACTCGCTCATCTCTAATTACTTTCCATCCTTTTGGCTACATATAATGGGGCCTATGACAAGGGATCTCTGCCATTATCATTCTATGAAGCTACAGTCATACCCCTGCTAAACATGGACAAAGATCCCCTTACTCATATAGGCCTATATTTCTCCTCAATATAGATTAGAAATTGTTGACTAAGCTATTAGCTAATCGCCTCAATTCCATTATCGTAGATTTAATACACCCAGACCAAACAGGTTTTATGCCTGGGAAATCCACTCGGAAAAATCTATGGAGGTTACAGGTAGTGGCACAGATAGGAGAGACCACAAATACAAACTGGGCACTGGCTTCCCTAGATGCCACAAAAGCATTCGACTTCATTGAATTGACATCTCCACTCAAAGTACTATGAGGGTTTGGTTTTGGTGAGGTTTTTGTTACCTAGGTTTCAATGCTTTATAAATCACCCCGGGCATCTGTAACGGTAAATGGCTCCTGCTCCCCATACTTACAGCTTCATAGGGGAACAAGGCAGGGCTGACCTCTATCCCCCATCCTTTTTGCCCTGGCCATAATTCTTCGGAGGAGTCCAGTTTGAGAGTGTGGTCATGGTGGAGCGCAAGGATCGAGTAGCGTTATACGCCGACGACATCATGTTTTTCATGTCAAACCCAGAAACCTCTCTTAAGCATGCCATAGAACATATAAATCAATATGAAGGCTTTTTGGATTTCCATATTAACTGGGCAAAATCTGCCTCGATGCCTCTCTCTAGAATGCGTTTGTTGTGTAACAATAACTCGCTATGCGTTCTCCAGATTATTGATGCCTTTAAATATCTGGGAGTACAGATCTCAAATAACTCTGGACAGTCCTTGGATTTGAATGTATACCCTCTGAAAGACTTATTTAAAACCAAGTTCAAAACCTGGGGATCCTTGCAGATTTTGTTGGCTGGGCGTATCAACTTGATAAAGATGATAGTTTTGCCAAAATGCCTCTCTATCCTGCAACACACCTCAGTAGTAATACCTTCCCGATTTTTCAGGTTACTCGCTCATGACATCTTTCTTATGGGGAAGTTCTTGTCTGAAACTAAAAATTTTCACTCTTCAAAGAAGAAGGCAGGAGGCTGGGGCTGCTCTCCCAGACTTAGTACTATATTATATTGCTAGCCAATTGGTCCACTTAAGATGCTGGTTGAGAGATGACCTGCTCTCTAATTTGGAGTCACATTTAGCTTATTTCCTAAAAAATCCCTAATTTGTGGCCAGTGTTGGAGTTTCCCTCCTCACTAACTTGTAAAACTTTCTCAATACATAAACTGACCTCCGATGTGGGGAGACAATCTAAATGAATCAGTAAATTTACTGATATTGTGGCTGACATTCCCTTATGGCATAACACTTGTCTAACAGAACTGCTTCCACTGCAGGACACCTCTTGGTAGGAGAACTATGAAATACGAACTCTGGGTAATTTGTACACTTTTAACACTTTCTCCTCCTTTGAACAACTGCAAGCTAAATAAGAACTTCCTTGTACCCATTTCTTCAGATTCCTACAAATCAGACATGCACTGCAGACACAATTCCCATCTCCTGGACCCGCTATATCACACTACCCCCTGATAGATATACTATGCTCCCGAGGTCATCAGGGCCTCATATCCACACTCTAATCCTATCTAATCGCATCAAAGACCTCTCATAATATTCCACTGGCTTGCTGAAATGGAAAACTCTGATAGCATCTTTCACAGATTACTCCTTTTAAGATTTACTAGAATCGCCTCTATTTGTTTACCCTGTGGCTAATAACAAAATGATACAGTTATACATTGTACACCAGTGCTATCTTACTCCTGTGAGGCTGCAGACAATGGGTCGATCTTCATCACCTATGTGCATTAGATATCCACACGACGACTGCTGATTTTTGGCACATGAATTGGAAGTGTCTAGTTATTCGAAGCTTTTGGGGAGAGGCCAGAGACCTCCTCTCTGAGGTTTTGGAAATCCCTGTCCCCACTAGCCCTGAAATATGCCTCTTCGGGATTCTCGATGAGGAGCCTTTTGATGTACTACAGTGTTACAAAATATGTTGTAATTTATTTAGTTTTCAATAAAACAAGTTTAAAAAACAATCTTTTGAGTCAAGTATTTCTAGGAAATTTTGTGGGGACAAAATGGCACAGTATGTATTAGACCCCTCCATCAGTTCAGCCAGGATCCTGTATAAGAGCTCAGTCACACAGGCGGTGATTCACGCGTACTTCCACATGGAAAAACGCCTGCACAACATGCGAACAAAAATCCACATGAGCAGCTCCATTGCCAGTCAAATGTTTTTTCTCTAGCAAGTGTGGATTTTCATCGGCACCTGCTATGCGGGCGTTTTTCTGCATGGAAATATGCGCAGATCGATGCCCGAGTGACTGAGCACTAAGGAACAAGGCTGATAAGACATGGTAAAATTAAATTAAGAAGACTCAATGTGCTTGTTTTGCTGGCAGTCTTTTAGCTGCACAGATAAATTCTAGTTTTTTTGTGGTCAGTAAGAACAATTACAGGATGATTGGCACCTTCCAAAAAATGTCTCCATTCAGAGAGGGCAACTTTATTGGCTAATAGTTTCTTATTTGCAATGTTATAGTTTTTTTTTTTTTTTCAGAAGATGACTAGAGATGAGCGAGCATACTCGTCCGAGCTTGATGCTCGTTCGAGTATTAGGGTGCTCGAGATGCTCATTACTCGAGACGAGCACCACGCGGTACTCGTCTCGATTAAACGAGCACTGACCATTGAATTCAATGGAGCCGGCAATACAGCCGGCTCCATTGAAAGCAATGGGCTGCCGGCGATCGCGGGATGAATTCTCGGGAAGGGCTTAAATATATAAGCCCTTCCCTGCAATTCATCCAGAAATGTGTAAAAATAAAAAAAAATCTATACTCACCTTGTCCCGGCAGAACGATGTTAGCCCATTGAATTAAATGGAGCCGGCAATACAGCCGGCTCCATTGAAAGCAATGGGCTGCCGGCGATCGTGGGATAAATTGTCGGGAAGGGGTTAAATATATAAGCCCTTCCCTGCAATTCATCCAGAAATGTGTAAAAAAAAAAATATATATATATACTCACCTGGTCCCGGCAGACGGAGTTCAGCGCGGCCAGCGGCAGTCCTCCTGAACTGCTCTGAACAGGTGTGAGTAGTATTCAGCAGCCGGGGATTTAACCCCTTAATGACACGGCCTATTTTGGCGTTGAGGACCAAGCGATTTTTTGGTATTTTTCCATCTCCATTTTTCAAAAGCCATAACTTTTTTATTTTTCCGAGGACGCGGCCGTATAAGGGCTTGTTTTTTGCGTGGCGATCTGTAGTTTTTATCGGTGCCACTTTTGGGTACATAGACAATATCGTAAAATTTTTTTTATTTTTTTTTTATGATAACAGGGAGAGAAAACAGATCAATTCTGCCATAGATTTTTTTTTTTTTTTTTTTTACAGCGTTAATCATGCAGCATAAATGACACACACAATTTTTTCTGCGGGTCGGTACGGTTACAACGATACCAAAATTGTTATATTTTTTTTAGGTTTTTACACTTTTTTGCAATAAAACCCCCTTTTTTTTGGAAATCTTTTTTTTTTCTCTATAGCTGCATTCAAAGTCCTGTAACTTTTTTATTTTTCTATGTACGGAGCTCTTTAAGGGCTTATTTTTTGCGAGACGAGCTGTAGTTTTTATTGGTACCATTTTGGGAAATGTACGGCTTCTTTGATCACTTTTATTGCATTTTTTGTGAGGCAAAATGCTAAAAATTAGCATTTTGCCTCTGTTTTTTAGCGGGGTTTTTTTACGCTTTTTGTCGTACAAAATAAAAAGCATGTTCAACTTTTTGTACACGTCGTTACGGACGCGTCAATATCCAATATGTGGGGTTTTAGTTTTTTTTCCCTTTTTTTATGCTAATATTAGAAAAAGCATAAAAAAGGGGTTTTTTTACATTTTTTTTACATTTTTCTTTTTTTTACTCTTTTCTTTTCTTTTTTTTATACTATTTGAGTCCCTCTGAGGGACTTACATCACTGTGCCTATGATCGCTGTCATAAGGCATGGCAGAGCTACTGCTCTCCCATGCCTTATCGCTTGTACAGCGATTATAGGCACAGGCAATACCGGACGCCAGTGTCTGGCGTCCTGTTGCCATGGTGACAGGCCGGGCTCTCGCGATGACATCGCGAGAGCCGGCCGGAGACACAGAGGGATCGCGATCCCTCTGTGAGCTCTTTCCCTGCCGCGATCTACTTAGATCACGGCAGGGAAGGGGTTAAGAGCGGCGGGCGCATCTCCGATGTCCCCCCGCTGTTGGAGCGGGACGCCGGCTGTGACTGACAGCCAGCTCCCGCTGCGGGATATCGCGGGATCATATGTGATCCCGCGCTATCCCCAGGACGTACCGGTACGTCCTGTTGCGGGAAGTACCAGGCTCCCGGGACGTACCGGTACGTCCTGGAGCGGGAAGGGGTTAAAATCCCCGCCTGCTGAATGAGCTGCCTCTAATTGGTCACAGCCTGACCAATCAGAGGCAGATATCACTCACACACCCATTCATGAATTCATGAATGGGTGAGTAACTGCTGCCTCTCATCTGATTGGTCCCGCTGAGCTAATGAGAGGCAGCAGTCACTCACCCATTCATAAATGGGCTGAATTCAATGGGTTAACATTGTTCTGCCGGGACAAGGTGAGTATATTTTGATTGAATCTGATTGGTCCCGCTGAGCCAATGAGAGGCAGCAGCCACTCACCCATTCATGAATGGGTGTGTGAGTGAGACCTGCCTCTGATTGGTCAGGCTGTGACCAATTAGAGACAGCTCATTCAGCAGGCGGGGATTTCAAAGCCCTGGCTGCTGAATAGTATAGAGAAGCAGTTCAGGAGAACTGCCGGCGGCCGCAGCTGAACTCCGGCTGCAGCGGAAAGGTGAGTATATATATATTTTTTATTTTTACACATTTCAGGATGAATTGCAGGAAAGGGCTTATATATTTAACCCCTTCCCGACAATTCATCCCGCGATCGCCCGCAGCGTATTGCTTTCAATGGAGCCGGCTGTATTGCCGGCTCCATTGAATTCAATGGGCTAACATCGTTCTTCTCTGCCACAGCTGTCACAGCTATGGAAGAGGAGAACGATCTTTATGCGGACATATTTTAATTTTTTTATTTTTACACATTTTAGGATGATTTTCATGTAAGGGCTTATATTTTTAAGCCCTTCCTGAAAATTCACCCTGAGATCGCCGGCAGCCCATTGCTTTCAATGGAGCCGGCTGTATTGCCGGCTCCATTGAATTCAATGGTCAGTGCTCGTTTAATCGAGACGAGTACCGCGTGGTGCTCGTCTCGAGTAACGAGCATCTCGAGCACCCTAATACTCGAACGAGCATCAAGCTCGGACGAGTATGCTCACTCATCTCTAGTAGACAGATAAGAGATAAGACAGTCTACTAGACCACCCATGTATGCATGTTTATAGATGAGGCACACAGGAAATAGGATAGACTTCAATACCCCCCCTTGCATTCCTTTCTCCTGAATTCATAACGGTTTTATTGTATGTTATAGTTACACCTTAAGAGGTGTAACTTATGTTAATCATTTTTGTTTTAGCCTATTATGTATTCTTATTAATCTTGAAGGTATATACTTTTGCTGTGATGTCATTTATGGTACATAAGCTTCGAACACCTTAGAAAAAATTAGAAATCACTTGAAACCGCACAGGCTGGTGTGATTTATATTTCTCCTGGGTCCAGACTACTACACGGAATCTGATAGTCTTCTTCTTGGTAAACAAATTCTCTTCACATTTTTGGTCCTTCGAGCCGGAAACTCTCACTGCAGAGGGACAGGACACTGACTGAACAGGTGGGTCTGAAGTACTGCCTTTTCTGTATTGTTCATTGCTTAGACGATTTTAAAATGTGTATAGTAAATGAGAAGGAAGTATAGACAAATTGGTTGCCAAGGGGCAATAACAGTAGTCTATGTAAGACCATAGCCATTGTGAGAAGGCTACAGGAAAGAATCACTCCATGCCGCACATTAAACAAGGGGTTAAATTACGTCTAACGACACATGGGTGTCGCCAAGAGTACAACGTTGTGATAAGTTTTGTGTTGAGGGAACTTTACTCATTATTTTCTTGCTACTTCTTTTTTCCTTGATATTGTGTTATAGAATAACTAAGAATATACAAAGAGGGCGGCCGCCTACTAACATATTGTAATATTTGTATTGCTGTCTTATATTGCATGAAGCGAATGTGTGAGTGATTGAGATAAGTGGATCCGATACGTGGGCATTGACCTCTAGGACACATTAAGGACCAACCTCGCTGTGCAGGTTGTTTTCGGACAAGCTCCTTATTGTGTTCAATGTTCACAGGCCCTACTCGGTAATAATAATAATAATCTTTATTTGTATAGCGCCAACTTATTCCGCAGCGCTTAAGGAGTCTTCGTGTATATAGCGAAGCAGCGATTCTGGTAAGGGACCTTTGCGTTTTCACTAAACATTTTAGTGGCCAGAGGCTTGTTTTATGTTGTTTGTCTTGTAAATCGGCACTAAGAACATAATTACTAACAATGGGAAATACAAACTGTAAGGCATTCTCCTGCGCATGCCTCTGTTATTGTTGCCAACGACACAAAGTCCTTGAAGGGGATAAGAAGTACATGCACAAGTCAGATCCTGACTATGTCAAATATTGTGACAAGTGGGAAAAGAAATATGGATTTAAAAATAAATTGAAAGTCACTAGTTTTAAAGAATTATGTGATAGAATACGGACAAAATCAACTAAAGATCAGCAGAAATACGGATTATCCGCTGATGAAGCCTGGTTAAAAGAAGCCCAAACCCGCCATACTCAGATAAAAAGTAGACCCAATGCAGCAAAAACTGAAATGATGCCTCTAGTAGATAAAGAAGATGATCATTTAGTCTGCCCTGTACAAACTGTGCCACCTATCCCTGCGGCTGCATATGGGGGTTTGGATAGTGGCCATCCACCCCCATATGGCCAAAATCTACACCTAATGCTCCTCCGTTGCCAAGTCATCATATAGATTCCCCGTTAGTTAGAATGACTGGCAGCAATCCAAGGTATGGAAAAATACAAATGCGTTTATTTACCCCATAACAAACAAGCAACGTTTCGGTCAACAGACCTTCCTCAAGCTCATACAAAAGTATGTAAGTGCACACTATATAAAGACAATGTGAAATACACAAACCAATAAAAACAAACTGTGCACAGATGTACCTCATCCATTGCTGATCACCTCGTCCTCCACACTCTGGCTGCTGTCCGGCGCACTGTGTGTGACCTCATATTGCACTCGACCAGATTCCTCCAGACCCGGTCACGTGGGTCTCACAGACCGGTCTCCCTGGCACATTTGCATAATGCCTATCAGTGCAAGAGCCGACGTCAGGCTCTAGTGTTACACACAGACGTTCAGTCTGTTAGCAGTGCAGGTATAATCAGTGAAGCAGCATATATACAGCTCAGCAGACATTAATAGCAATCTAGTATGTCGCTGTATGCATATAAGACAGTAATTTACATTGTCTAATAGCTCTTCTTATTTTGGGCAAAGAATGTTCTTTCCTTTTTTATTCTTTAAAAGACAAATATATTTTTATTCATTCTTTTCAGTCTCCCTCTTATCCAATATATATGTGTATGCACCCCAAACAAAATGCACACACACACATACACTGGACTACAGTTATATATCATGAATATGAGCAGATGGTATACTGGCATATATATAGTGATGACAATCACATCCAAACTATATATACAAACAGAGGTCAGATGGAATTATATTGGACGACCAACTGGCCCTGTCAATATATTTCCCATATAATTACCCAAGTTTATATCCCATATTAATTGAACAGTACCATCGACAGGGAGATGGAGGATAATCAAAAATAGGAGTAATATTTAATATGCCAAAATATAAGTTTATTGCTATTACATACAAGTCATGCATAAACAAATTTCCCAGGTTGCAAAAATAAACGCGAGGCGAGGGAATCAGCGATGGAGGGTTCCTGTGAACAAAAACAAACAAAAAAAATCCAGTTACACATATGTCCTAATATTTAAAAACGATTAATTGTAATCAATAAAAATATGTACACAATACATATACTGATGTGTGTTACAAGAATCAAAGAAATGGCTGAAAAATATACTCTTGTTTAAGCCTCTTGGGGTGCATGGTGTCAAGTTCATATATCCATTTCAACTCGCATTTCTTAAGTAAGGCTTCTCTATCTCCACCTCGTGGAAGCAAAGGGATGTGGTCAATGACCCTAAATTTAAATTGGCTGATATTGTGTTTGGCTTCCACAAAGTGTCGTGGCACTGGCAATTTTAAGTTTTTAGTCCGGATCGTGCTCTTGTGCTTCACCATACGTGATCTAACCTCCATGGTGGTTTCACCTACATATCCCATGCCACAGGGGCAGGTGATGAGGTAGATCACGTATGATGAAGCACAAGTGTACCGTTCTCGTATTTTATATCTGTTGCCCCTCAAGGGGTGACGAAATTCGTCACCTCGAATTAGATTATTGCAACAACTACAGTTGAGGCATGGAAAATTTCCCTTTCTAGGGGGCTTTAAGGTACTCTGAGTCCCGGGTTTCTTTTGAACAAAATGCGAGTGAACCAACTGATCACCTATGCTCTTTCCCCTTCTATATGCCATTATAGGTTTCTTATGAAATTCAGGTGTCAAGGAGCCATCTAATGTCAATAGTGGCCAATGTTTTCTAATAATGTTGCCAACAGCCCCACTCAAGCTGTTATATGTGGTTACAAATGGGATTCTGTCCATCGTTTTGTTTTTCAATTTCTGTACCAATAAACTTTGTTGTGGTATTACCCTGGCTTTAGCGACCGCTTTCTTGACGATATCCCATTTGTAACCACATATAACAGCTTGAGTGGGGCTGTTGGCAACATTATTAGAAAACATTGGCCACTATTGACATTAGATGGCTCCTTGACACCTGAATTTCATAAGAAACCTATAATGGCATATAGAAGGGGAAAGAGCATAGGTGATCAGTTGGTTCACTCGCATTTTGTTCAAAAGAAACCCGGGACTCAGAGTACCTTAAAGCCCCCTAGAAAGGGAAATTTTCCATGCCTCAACTGTAGTTGTTGCAATAATCTAATTCGAGGTGACGAATTTCGTCACCCCTTGAGGGGCAACAGATATAAAATACGAGAACGGTACACTTGTGCTTCATCATACGTGATCTACCTCATCACCTGCCCCTGTGGCATGGGATATGTAGGTGAAACCACCATGGAGGTTAGATCACGTATGGTGAAGCACAAGAGCACGATCCGGACTAAAAACTTAAAATTGCCAGTGCCACGACACTTTGTGGAAGCCAAACACAATATCAGCCAATTTAAATTTAGGGTCATTGACCACATCCCTTTGCTTCCACGAGGTGGAGATAGAGAAGCCTTACTTAAGAAATGCGAGTTGAAATGGATATATGAACTTGACACCATGCACCCCAAGAGGCTTAAACAAGAGTATATTTTTCAGCCATTTCTTTGATTCTTGTAACACACATCAGTATATGTATTGTGTACATATTTTTATTGATTACAATTAATCGTTTTTAAATATTAGGACATATGTGTAACTGGATTTTTTTTGTTTGTTTTTGTTCACAGGAACCCTCCATCGCTGATTCCCTCGCCTCGCGTTTATTTTTGCAGCCTGGGAAATTTGTTTATGCATGACTTGTATGTAATAGCAATAAACTTATATTTTGGCATATTAAATATTACTCCTATTTTTGATTATCCTCCATCTCCCTGTCGATGGTACTGTTCAATTAATATGGGATATAAACTTGGGTAATTATATGGGAAATATATTGACAGGGCCAGTTGGTCGTCCAATATAATTCCATCTGACCTCTGTTTGTATATATAGTTTGGATGTGATTGTCATCACTATATATATGCCAGTATACCATCTGCTCATATTCATGATATATAACTGTAGTCCAGTGTATGTGTGTGTGTGCATTTTGTTTGGGGTGCATACACATATATATTGGATAAGAGGGAGACTGAAAAGAATGAATAAAAATATATTTGTCTTTTAAAGAATAAAAAAGGAAAGAACATTCTTTGCCCAAAATAAGAAGAGCTATTAGACAATGTAAATTACTGTCTTATATGCATACAGCGACATACTAGATTGCTATTAATGTCTGCTGAGCTGTATATATGCTGCTTCACTGATTATACCTGCACTGCTAACAGACTGAACGTCTGTGTGTAACACTAGAGCCTGACGTCGGCTCTTGCACTGATAGGCATTATGCAAATGTGCCAGGGAGACCGGTCTGTGAGACCCACGTGACCGGGTCTGGAGGAATCTGGTCGAGTGCAATATGAGGTCACACACAGTGCGCCGGACAGCAGCCAGAGTGTGGAGGACGAGGTGATCAGCAATGGATGAGGTACATCTGTGCACAGTTTGTTTTTATTGGTTTGTGTATTTCACATTGTCTTTATATAGTGTGCACTTACATACTTTTGTATGAGCTTGAGGAAGGTCTGTTGACCGAAACGTTGCTTGTTTGTTATGGGGTAAATAAACGCATTTGTATTTTTCCATACCTTGGATTGCTGCCAGTCATTCTAATTACGTGGACTGCATTTTTTGAGCTTATCTGGTTTGGGCTCTGATACTGGCGTTTGCACTTTTTACTTGCCTGGCTTTACTTGAAGGATTGCTGCAGTGCTGCTGGGAACTTCATTGTTTTTCCTGGATAGATTCCCCGTTAGATGATAGTAATTTCAACATTCCTGTAACCCAGGGCCCCCGCAGGAGTGAGAGACAAATGATCCAACGAGTAGCACAACAGAGTAAGGATGTCTTTCCTATGATTGATGTCCCGAACCCCTGGGGTGGGTTAGATGATGGCCAGGGGGTCAACATCCTGCCACCATGGAAGTATACAGACCATGGACAGAGAAGGATGTTGTAAAAGCAACAGAACATATTAAGCATCCAAAAATAAACCCCCGACAGTTTGATGAACAATTCAGAGGGTTAATGAGAAGTTATAAATTGAATGGGGAAGAGATAGAGAGAGCAGCTAGAAGAATTCTAGGGCCAGATTGGAGTTCTGTAGAAGGCAATTGGAATGGGAGGGGAGAAGATGGCAGACCCCTTCCACATGATAATCAAGATTTAATAGAGAGAACAAACAATTTAATTCAAAGATGTAGGAACAGGTGTGCTAGAAGGACGAATTGGGTGGAAATAAATAGATGTACTCAGAGAGATGATGAGGATGTAGATCAGTATTATCACAGACTGAAGGAAGTATATGACATCTATAGTGGACTAGAGGCACCAGAGGGAAATCAGGAAGTGAGAGATGATCCTAACGCTGCATATAAACAGCAGTTAAAGAATGCATTTGTAAGTGGAGTAAAGAAAGAAATAGGAGGTTATATAACAAAACACATGGTTACCATTAGAACAGGATCATTGCAGGATGTTTTGGAGTATGCAAAACATGCGGAAAAATTTTACAAAGAAAAGGGAAAGAAGGGTGAGAAGGTGAGAGTTTTTATACAGGGAGAAGAATGTGATACAATGGTTCAGGAAAATCAGAGAGGTCATTGGACAGCGAGAGGACGTGTAAGTAGAGGCAGAGGGAGAAGCAGAGGTCGGGTGCCGCTCAGGGACTCAATTGTGTGTTGGAATTGTGGGAAATCTGGTCATATTGCCCGAGGATGTCCAGAGAACGAATACTCTCGGACACCTTGGGAAAAATGACTAGAAGAGGTGGATGTACAACACTTGGAGGATCTCTTGGCAATTTCTACGCTGCCTGAGATAGATCTCCAGGTGAATGGGCGGATGATTACTTTCCTGGTGGACTCAGGAGCCACCAGGACATTAATACATCCCAATGATGTACCTGATGTAAAATGTAGTAACAGTCATATCCTGGTAAGAGGGGTTAATGGCCGAACCCACAAGGAATCCCTCTCTGAACCCGTTATCATAACGGACCCAGAGACAAATAATTCTGTAAAATGTCAGATTATAGTGTCTCGAATATGTCCAGTAAATTTATTGGGACGAGATATGATGACGGAATTAGGTATTTCTATTATCCCCAAGGGAAATAAATTTGAACTTAGAACAGCCCCTGGAGAGCTGCAGACATACTACATACTGAAGATAGCAGTGGAGCAATGTAGGTGGGATGTGAACAACATAATGATGGAGGCAGAAAAACAAGTAATTACAGCACTGCAATGCCATCTTGGTGAAAAAACGCTTTCCGCCAGGGTGCTGTTTCAGCCAGAACTACATCTTCATTGTACTATGTGGTACCGGTTCTATCAAGGGCCGGATATCTCGTATGAAAAGGAATTGTTTAGAGAGAGTCCCACATCCATCACGGTGGAACAGATATTCTGGGACACAGAGGGATATTCCGCGGCCTCATGTATCCTTAGTGAACACATGCAGTCACTATACAAAGGCCTAAGCCCCCATATATCCCTCTCAAAACCACCAAACGCAGAATGGAAAGAACTAGGCCAATTTGTACGTGCTTGTAAACAAAGTAAGGATTGGATCCGGAGGCCAGATGACATCTGGGAAAATCCTAAATTAAAATCATTTGCAAAAATAGTCCAAACTACCTTGGCAGCACATCCTGAAGCCTTGATTCCAGAAGAATAATTGTTACCCTGACATATAAACCTTACAGTGCAGGAGACTGACCTTGAACAGTTACCTGATAGTCTGTGGTCAAAAGGGCCAGCTGATGTTGGATTGATAAAGGTAGTAGAACCAGTCACTATTACTCCTAGATCTACCTTCCGTCCACATCAGAGACAGTACCCCCTTAAACCAGAAGCTGAACTTGGCATAGAGCCTATAATCAAAGATCTGTTACAAGCAGGAGTTATTGTGCCATGTCCAGACATTCCCTGCAACACACCTCTGTTCCCTGTTAAAAAGGCTCCTCCATCCGTGGGATGGAGGATGGTGCAGGATTTACAACAAGGTAATAAGGCCGTAATTCCAAGAGCCCCCACAGTACCAGATCCACATACTTTACTTAATGACCTCAGACCAGAATCCACTCATTTTACTGTCATCGATATCAGTAATGCCTTTTTCAGCATACCTGTACACCCTGATCACCAATTTTGGTTTGCTTTCAGGTATAAGGGAAGAAGGTATACCTTCACCAGAGTACCACAGGGTTATTGTGAGTCTCCTACAATTTTCTCCCAGGCTATGTCGGCAAACTTAGCCCAGTTCCAACCTCCTAAAGGTAGTCAGCTACTACTGTATGTTGATGACATACTGCTGGCAGCAGACAGTGAGGACAATTGTAGGGAGGACACAATTGCACTCTTGAGGTTTCTCTATGAGCAAGGCCATAAAGTAAATAGGAAGAAACTCCAATACTGTCAGCAAACAGTTAAATATTTGGGCTATAATCTGTCACATGAAGGTAGGCATTTAGACGACATCAGAAAGAAAGCAATCCTGGAGGTCCCAAAACCATAAACAAAAAAACAAATTATGTATTTTTTGGGAATGACAAACTTCTGCAGAGTCTGGATCCCAAACTATGCATCTCTGACAGCGCCTCTTACCAGACTCATCTATGATGAACCTCTGTCTGCAGCTGACAGGATCCAGTGGGATGCGCCATCTGAGGAAGCCTTTGTTACATTTAAACAGATTCTGGTGGGCACGTCAGTCTTGGGCCTCCCAAATTACAACAAGCCCTTTGTGCAAACTGTTGACTCAAGGGAAGGATATATGACCTCTGTGTTAACTCAAGAACACGGTGGGAAACAAAGACTGCTGGCATACTACTCTTGCAGATTAGATCCAGTGGCCCGTGCGCTCCCACCCTGCGTACAAGCGGTAGTAGCAGCAGCTGAAGCAATCAAATCTTCTGCCGCTATAGTGCTGTTCCACCCACTTACACTGAAGGTACCGCACGCAGTTGCAGTTATTCTCCTACAAAACAAGATCTCATATCTTAGTCCTTCCAGACATCTCTCCTGCATGACACTACTGCTCTCACAACCACACTTGACAATTGAGAGATGCACAACACTCAATCCATCTACGTTACTGCCTATTTCTTCAGATGGCACTCCACACAACTGTCTGGGAGAGATAGCGCAAAATGTTTTACCCAGAACAGATCTACAGGATATACCTCTTGTGGATGCTGAATACACTCTCTTTGTAGATGGGTCGTCCAGGAAGAACCCCGATGGCACCAATGCCACTGGATATGCCGTGGTTACACTGGAACAGACTAATAGTTGGGTCCTTCCTTGCCAAAGCACTACTCTGCACAAGCAGCAGAACTAGTAGCTCTGACTAAGGCCTGTCAGTGGGCACAGGGTAAGAAGGTCACTATTTACACTGATAGCCAATATGCCTTTTCTACAGTACACGTGTTTGCACAGCAATGGAAAAACAGGGGGATGGTCACCTCCACAGGGAAAGACATAAACCATAAAGATTTGATTTTACAATTACTTGATGCTATACAACTACCCGCACAACTAGCAATTTGTAAATGTCAAGCACATACGTCAAACCAAGATCCCATTTCTATAGGGAACAGAAGAGCAAATGAGGCTGCAAAGGTAGCTTCATAGACACAACAAATGCATATGCCAGAAACTGGAACCCTAGACATGCAAATACTCAAAGATATGCAAACACATGCCCCACAAAATGAAATACAATACTGGATAAACAAAGGAGCCATACAGAAAGATGGATTATACATTTCCACAGAAGATAAACCCATCCTACCTAAGTCACTATTCAGATATGCAGCAGTATTGAGCCATGGTCTCTGCCATGTCTCAACAGGAGGGATGGTTGCACTGATATCTAAAGTATTTACAGCGTATGGCTTCACAAATTACTCAAAAAAATTTTGTTTGTCCTGTCTTGTCTGTGCAAAACACAATGCACAAGGGAATATAAGACCAAAAAGGGGGCATTTTCCGACACCTCAGTATCCCTTCCAGCACATTTGTATGGATTATATTGAATTAACCCCTTAACGACCGCCCCATCGGGAAACTACGTCCTCAGAAAGTGGGCCTTAATCCTAGAGGACGTAGTTTTATGCATCCTCTTTGGATTGATGCCCACTGGCCTGAGGACGTGACAGCTCCATGCTGTCGGTGCCTGCAGGTAGCCGACAGCATGGAGCTGTCATCCCAGGATGCGGGCAGTCCCCCCCGGCATTGCGATCGGCGCTATAAAATGAATAGCGCCGATCGCAAAAAAGTAAATAAAACAGTGTAAAAAAGTAGTAATTCAGCTGCTATGATGGATCGGATCCATCACGGCAGCTGAAAATACTCACACGGCTTGTCGGCGGTGTCCCCCGGAGATCTGGTCCTCCCGGACCCGCCGGCGGCCTTCTGCGCATGCGCGCCAGCCGATGACGTCACGCGCACGCGCAGAAGCCCGGGTGTCCCCGGCAAATTTAAAATCTCCTGGCTCCCGGCTCCTGAAGGTAGCCGGGAACCAGGAGGTGTTACCGGGGACCACTGTGAGCGGTCCCCGGGCCCGCGATCACCGCTATCCATTGCGATAGCGGTGATCGCGAAAAAGTTGAAAAAGTAAAACAAAAGTAAAGTTTCACCTCCCCTCATGGATCGGATCCATGAGGGGAGGTGAAGATACTCACCCCCGGTCCTCTGCGATGTCCCGGGACCCGAAATCCCCGTCTGCGCATGCGCGCCCGATGATTGACATCGGGCGCGTGCACAGAGGGGCTCGAGCCCCGGGAAATTCAAAATTGCTCTGCTCCTGGCTGCCATGTGTAGCCAAGAGCAGAGGCATGTCACTGGGGACATGATCACTGTCATCCAATGGATGACAGTGATCATGTAAAGTAAAAAAAAAAGCGCAAAAAGTAAAAAAAATAAAATAAAAAAAGGGGTAAAAGGTAAAAAAAAAAATAGTGCAAAAAGTAAAAAAAAAAGTTTTAAAAAGTTTTAAAAAGTTAAAAAAAGCTTGCGTTTCATCTCCCCCCACGGATCATATCCGTGAGGGAAGATGAAATGACGTACCTAAGACCTGCGGATTTATCCGCGGACCTCACCCCAGCTTCTGCGCACGCGCCCGTCGCCAATGTGGCAGGCGCATGCGCAAAAGTCGTGGTTTTTTAAAATCTCCCTGCTCCTGGCTACAAAACTTAGCCGAGAGCCTGGAGATTTCACGGAGGGCCGCGGTGAGCGGTTCCTGATCACGTGTTCGCCGTTATCCAAAGAATAATGGCGATCACGTAAAAGTTAAAAAAAGGGGAAGGTTCATCTCCCCTCACCAATGCGATCGGTGAGAGGAGATAAAACTTTTTACCGGAGGCCTCCATATTTGCACCCCGACGCAATCTTCTTCCGTGAACTTTCCCGTATTCTGCGCATGCGACCGCCGGCAAAACACCGGACACATGCGCAGGAGTCGGGGAGCCCAGGAAACTTAATATCTCCTTGCTCTCCGCGACCAACGGTCACCGAGAGCCTGGAGCAGTGACGGGTGGCCTTGTTGAGCGGTCCCCGGACACGTGAAAAAATGGTAGCGATCTACCTTTGGCCGGTCTCACATGACCGGATACGAATTACGGATTCCGCATGCGTTTGATTAGCGGTAATACGCAGATCAATCGCATTGGATTACACAATTCCGCTCACATTAGCGGGTTGGAATTGTGTAATCCACTCGCAGAAAAGAGAACGCAGCAGGTTCTATTTTACCACGGATATCGGCAACATAGAGCCCATTGTGCTCCATGGTCATGGATATACCCGCAGTCCATATGCAACTACGTTGTATACGGGCTGCGGGTACCCGTGTCATTGCTAAGCGATGGTGCGGGAAATACAAACAACCAAAAAAAAAAGCGTACTGCGCATGACCGCCCGTGTAAGTACGCAGTTATGCGCAGTACATTACGCGGCCGTACGCAGGGTCACAGCCGGGCTCACAGCTGGGATCCGCTGTGGGCCTCCACAAGCGGATTCCACCTACGGCTGCCTGAGCCCGGCGTTATTCAGACCGCTACCTGTAATACACAATTTACAAGAAGCCCCGGGAACGCTCGCCTTCCTGCAGTTCCAGGAGCAGCTTGTTGAGCGTCTTCTGTGTGAGACCGCCGCACCTCATCAAGCTTACGGAGACTCACGGAACGCCACTTTTTACACCCCATCCCCGCTACTGAGGTCAAGAAATGAACCCCAAAAAGCATGAGAGGAGGGGGGATACCCGATTTTATTGCCCTATGTGCCCATCCCAACCAGCCTCCGTAATTACCCGTCTTTGGAAATACTACACAGTTCACATTATTACTTTTATCTAAGATTTGGGGAACGCCGAAAAGGGCGTGGAGGGGGGGGGGGGGGATTTTAGGGAGTCAATTTTTATTCCGTACAAATGAGCAATGGGGCCTGGAATGTATTCAGTTGTGCCCTGCAATCCAACGGGTGTTCCCTGCATTATAGACCTAGCCATGTGTCCTGTAAGTAGATTAGGGCCACAATGGGTATGTTTTTGAACACGGGACAAACAGGGGTATCCATTTGGGGGTGAACGTCTTCATTCCTATGTACACTGTACAAAAAAAAAGTTTTTAAATTGACAAAATTGCCAAAAAAATGAAAATCGTAATTTTTTCCTTCTGCTTTGCTGAAATGTAGTCAAATACTGTGGGGTCAAAATACGCAGTGCAGCCCTAGATGAATTCGTTAAGGGGTCTAGTTTTTAAAATGGGGTCATTTGTGGGGGTTCTTTATAGTTTTGGATGCTCAATGGCTCTACAAGTGGGCAATGGGGCCTGGAATTTATTCCGTTGTACCCTAAAATCCAACGGGTGCTCCTTCCATTATAGGCCTAGCCATGCGTCCTTTAAGTAGATTAGGGCCACAAGGGGTATGGTTCTGAACACGAGACAAACAGGGGTATCCATTTTGGGGTGAAAGTCTTCATTCCTATGTGTGCTGTACAAAAAAAACAGATTTTAAAATGACAGAATTGCCAAAAAAAGGAAAATCACAATTTTTTCCTTTTGCTTTGCTTCAATTCATTCAAAAACTGTGGGGTCAAAATGGTCAGTACACCCCTAGATAAATTCATTAAGGGGTCTAGTTTTCAAAATGGGGTCACTTGTGGGGGTTCTCTTTGATTTTGGCCGCTCAAGAGCTCTACAAATGTGCTATGGGGCCTAAAATACCTTCAAGGAAAATCTATGTTCTGAAAGCCACCGACTACTCCTTTTGTTTTGGGCCCCATTGTGCATCCAGATATGAGATTAGGGCCACAATGGGTATGTCTCTGAACACGGGAGAAACAGGGGTATCCATTGTGGGGTGAAAGGCTTCATTCATGTGTGTGCTGTACAAAAAAAGCTGTTTTTAAAATGACAGAATTGACAAAAAAACGAAAATCACAATTTTTTCCTTTTGCTTGGCTTGAATTCATTCAAAAACTGTGGGGTCAAAATGGTCAGTACACCCCTAGATAAATTCGTTAAGGGGTCTAGTTTTCAAAATGGGGTCACTCGTGGGGGTTCTCTTTGGTCTTGGCCGCTCAAGAGCTCTACAAAAGTGCTATGGGGCCTAAAACGCCTTCAAGGAAAATCTATGTTCTGAAAGCCACCGACTACTCCTTTCGTTTTGGGCCCCATTGTGCATCCAGACATGAGATTAGGGCCACAATGGGTATGTCTATGAACACGGGAGAAACAGGGGTATCCATTTTGGGGTGAAAGGCTTCATTCATGTGTGTGCTGTACAAAAAAAGCTGTTTTTAAAATGACAGAATTGACAAAAAAACGAAAATCACAATTTTTTCCTTTATAGATTCAAAATGCAGAAAAACTCACTTAATGCGCTCCATCCAACTATATCAACAAATGGAAATCTTACTTGGTGTGGGGTGCCTGGACTCCTGGCACCCCAATATCCAAAGAAGCAGGGAAATTCCAACGATGCAGGGGTTTTCTTCATAAAACAATTTATTACACACACAAAGGCAAATGAATAAATGTTGCAACGCGTTTCGGCTTTTTGTAAGCCTTTTTCAAGCATAGGGGACACATGTCTAGTACTTCCTATTTATAGCTAACATACACTGAGGGGAAGGGGAAAGGGAGGAGTTTCAATCTAAACAATCACTATATGTAAACCCTAAGCAATGAGTATTTTCTAATAAGTGGTATCCCATCCTTATTTAAAATAGTATACTATTATGGTTATTTTTAAAATATATACAAACTACATATATCAGGCGGTCCCCTTACGGAGACACTGCGCTGTTCAGCCACGTGATCGGAACTCAGGGAGGAAGGGGGGGAAGTAATATGGTGCTGCACCACAAGGGGGAACGTACCCCCGAGCCGATCCGGCCAGCGTTCGGTATCCTTGGATACAAGGAAGGGGCGGGTTCCTATTGCATTCAATCCAAGGGATCTTTCGTCATGGATTCCGGGAGGTCACGTGATAATACGCTGTACGTGGTGACGTTCGGTACGTTGATCTTCCCGTGGCATGGTCACATGGGGTTATATAGTACGTAGTGACGTCCGATGTTTTAGGCGTTATGTCACATGATTGCACTGCCAGAGTGCCGTAGGAAGGAATTAACTTTTAGATACTCATATGACCCGAAATCCCCGTCTGCGCATGCGCGCCCGATGTTAGCTATAAATAGGAAGTACTAGACATGTGTCCCCTATGCTTGAAAAAGGCTTACAAAAAGCCGAAACGCGTTGCGACATTTATTCATTTGCCTTTGTGTGTGTAATAAATTGTTTTATGAAGAAAACCCCTGCATCGTTGGAATTTCCCTGTTTCTTTGGATATTGGGGTGCCAGGAGTCCAGGCACCCCACACCAAGTAAGATTTCCATTTGTTGATATAGTTGGATGGAGCGCATTAAGTGAGTTTTTCTGCATTTTGAATCTACATTTCTCTCCTCCTCGACATTATTGTTTCGGAGTCGCTCGCTGCTGCTCTCCCCCAGGGGATGTCTTAGGACCACCAACGTATCCAACCCTAATTGATTTGAAAAGCCTTAGTGGACTCATGAACTGACCGGTTCCTTTCCATAGGACCGGTTCAGTTGCGGTGAGTTTTCTTTTCACATTATTTCTGCCCCTAATTTCTTTGTACACCATTGGAGCGCCACTTCTGACCCACTGTTTATTCTTATTTTACGGTTTTCCATGGAGAACTCCGGCAATACTTTTGAAGCTGGCCGAACCGTGGTGGAAACGATTGAAATAGATTGGTTATCTCTTCCTACTACCCTTATCCAAGCAATTCACCTGGACTTCCCTACCAATTTGGACCCGTTCAAATCGGCATCAATAGAAAACTTTATTAAAGTCTGGCATGCATCTTCAATCAAGGATGCACCTCCAGAAGATCCTATAGAAGTGCCTGTGGATAATCTCAAGCTCAAATTTATGACAAAAGACCATATTGATAAGTTATATAGACACACTCTTGACTGGTTAATGTTAACCCTGTATCGAGAAAATCACATAGCACCTAGGGGACTAAGAGTACCCATAAAATCAGCCTTTCCCAATGATTCCGATTTTTCGGGACAATGGAGGATCATGTTAAGAACTTTCTCAGACCTTATGCTTGGCAAAATAGTTGAAAAACGGAAACAACTTAGCGATACATTTTTAATGAAAACACTACATTTGGGATCAAAATGCCCTGACGACTGCTCTGCATATATCCTAGAACAGATTGGTAAAATTAAAAAGGATATTATCAACCGTAAAATAAAAAAACTGTTTAGAGATTTGAAGGATAAAAAAGAAGGAAAGGACTTCCCTTGGGAATATAAACCTTCGAAACAGCAACACTCTAAAGTTAATGTCACTAAAACCAAAGTAGATTCGTTGCCAATTACCAAAAATTCTAAAGGAAAGAGACATCCCTCTCGACCCATTGTAACATTCCCCAAGTACAATTATTATCCTCGGGACCACGATATGTACAACGAATGGAAGTCATATAATGGTCTCCCTCCCCTTCCTCGCCCCCAGCCTCTTCCCCACCAATCATGGCCTTATATTCATCATCCTGGTAATAGATGTCCACCTATTACCTTTAATCCGGTTACTCACAACCGATATGTAGATATGCATGAGAGAAATCATTGGCAACATTCACCAAGACGTAATCATTCATATAGGAACCAACTTGGGACTAATTGGAGAAGATACAACAATAATAATAACAACAACACAAATCATAAATATAGGGTTGACAATATAAAAAATAAACACTCTATTCCAGCCCTTATGCAATTAACACTCCATGACACGATTGAAAGAACCAGGATGCTCGAAAACATCAATAAAAACATTGACTCATCATGTCTGGGGCAAATTACATCTCACCAATCCACAAATCCAGGATGTATAGAACAGTCTAATCCCAACCCCCTACCAGGACCCCCTTTGATGGAGGAGGTTCCTGGGAGTCCATCAGACCTGATAGATTGTATAGGTAATCAGGAAATATTGGCCACCACCCCTCAAATAACAAACGAGAATATGATGGCTACACATCTAGATAATAAATCAAATTCACCCAGTCCGGTGCACCAAACATCTGAAACATCAGTTAATTTTTTAGGAGTAGGTCCTTCCAGGAACGAAGAACTTCAACCGACCATGAGAATCACACGCAGTGCGATCAGCTCTTTTATAGACAAAGGAAAAATCCCACTCAAACAAACTCAAAGTATCAAAAGTACCAACAGCAAGATAACACAATGCTACAGATCACCCCACAGGACACCACCCCAAAAATCAACAGAAAAAAATGTAGGAGAGGGAAACGCGCGGGGCGAAAAATCTACATCAAAACAAATAATAAAAAATTCAATCCCAATCAAACCAACTCAGAAAATACAATCCCCAATACAGAAGCAGTAAGAATGGGCATTTTCAATATTTCATCCCATCCGCTATCCTTTGAGGAGGCCAATATCCTATCTAGAGAGTTATCCTTTAGTCCCTCTATAGACCCAGATCTATTCGATTTATTTTTAGATTTAAACTGTTTCACTTGTAAATTAACACTTAAACGACATTTTCATATCAAGGACCACAGAGTTGATCCATCATGTGGAGTAAGAGCAACCAGATCGAACCAAGAACTTACAACTAATAGTAATCTCATAGACACAACAGCAATATCAACACAACCTTTACTTACTAATCTTAAGTTACCAAGTACATTCTATCCCATTGACTCCAAGGGTCCTTTCATTTCTACATTTTACAATAAGGTCATAGAGGACTTTAGATATTTAACTACAACCAAAACTAAGAATAGTAACCAAAAAGGAAATTTAAAACCTTCCCAATTAAAAACAATTCAAAAACTCAAAGAAAACACAAAAATTGTTATTAAACAAGCCGACAAAGGGGGGGGGGGGGGTCGTGGTAATGGATAGGGACTTCTATGATACCGAGGCCCAAAGAATCTTGGGGGACCCTGAATATTATGCCAAACTACCTGTAGATCCAACAAACCAATTGAAAAGTGAGCTCTTTAGCTTGATTAATGAGGCATTTGAAAATCAATGTATCTCAAAAGAAGAAAAACTGTTCCTATCCCCATTTCACCCAGAAATAGCCTATTTTTACTTTCTCCCTAAAATACACAAGTCACTACACAATCCACCTGGACGTCCTATTATTTCAGGTATCGGTTCACTCACCAGCCATTTGTCACAGTATATCGATCATCAGCTCCAGCGAAAAGTCCAAAGTTTACCAGCTTACTTAAAAGATACATCACATCTTCTTACATTACTAGAATCCATTAGTTGGCAATCCTCATACATCTGGGTAACACTAGATGTATGTGCCCTCTACTCAAACATTCCTCACCAAGAAGGGGTACAGGCTGTTGCGCATTTTTTACATTTGGATCAATTTTTACCTAAGAACCAAAAACAGTTTCTACTGGATGGTTTGTCATTCATTTTACGTAATAACTACTTCAAATATGACAGGCAGTTTTATGTCCAGACCCGTGGTACAGCAATGGGCACGAAGTGTGCCCCTTGTTTTGCCAACCTGTACATGGGGGCATTTGAGGAGACTATTTCGGACCCCCACATCCGGTTCTATAGACGCTTCATCGATGATATCATCATGATATGGGATGGGACAATCGATGAAGCAAATAATTTTGTTTCTAAACTTAATTCTAACACTTGGAATCTCAAATTTACAGGAACACTTAGTCCAATTGAAGTCACATTCCTAGACCTAGACATCAATATCAAGGAAGGCAGAATTGAGACTCAGACACACTTCAAAGAAGTAGACGCTAATAGTCTGTTAGATTTCCGGAGCAATCACTATAAAGCATGGAAAACCAATGTCCCTTATGGACAACTTAAGAGGATTAGAAGAAACTGCACCTCCAACCAAAATTTTGAGAAACAAGCAAGAATTCTGTGTGATAGGTTTAGAGAAAAGAAATACCCATTGACCCTGATACATGACTCATATAGGAAAGCTAGAGATGAGGAACGAGTAGTGGGAAAAAATAAAATAATATCTCAACCAGAAGAAAAGGGAGTGGTACGCTTTATCACAAAGTATAACAATAAACATAAAGAATTGAAACGAATCATATCAAAACACTGGAGTATACTTAAGGCTGACCCCCATCTATCATCAGAAATTCCACTAAAACCGAACCTTACGTATCGTAAAAATAAAACCCTTGGGAATATTCTGGCCCCCTCCTGTCCCCAAACAATTAATTTTAAATCCAACTATAGGAATAGTACAGTATTACAAACAATAGGATCCTATAAATGTGGAAAAACTGGCTGCAAATGTTGCAACAACATTTGTAACAAGAGAAAAATAGTTGACTTAGGTCTAACAAATCCACCTCATCAAATTAGACAGTTTTTAACATGTAACACCAAAAACGTAATCTATCTTATTGAATGTCCTTGCTCCCTACGCTACATAGGACGAACGTCAAACACATTACGGTGTAGACTTAATCAACACCGTTATAACATCAAAAGACAATTTGCATCACATAGTGTCTCTAAACACTTTTCAATTCATCACAATGCCGACCCCTCAGGATTATCCATTACCCCTTTGGAACAAATTACACTAGGGAATCATTCCAGGCTAGTAAGAAAAGAAATGTTTTATATATTTAAATTCAACACATTACACCCTTTAGGACTAAATGAAACACTGGAGAAATTTTATTAATAGTTTTAGGAACACTTTTATTAACATTTTAAATTGATTTTTATTACAGCTTTATTATTTATTCTAGACAAGTGGTTTTATATGATGCAATGTATACAATTCTATTATTCTTTTCCCCCATCCCCCCTCCCCCTTCCCTTTCATATTTCCCTTTCTCCTATTTCCTTTCCCCCCCCCCCCTATTTTCATGTGTATGTATATATATATATATATGGAAATACCTTTATCCTTCCCTTCCCTCTAGTCTATTCTAGCTTTTAATCCCTCTCCTCATAGGATATATTAGATAAATATGCAATGTTATTTTTATATGTCTATTCGGTATATTACTATTCTCTACGATATGTTTCCCCACCTATTTTGGGTCCAAAAGGGCCACCATAGGTAGTCATATGAGTATCTAAAAGTTAATTCCTTCCTACGGCACTCTGGCAGTGCAATCATGTGACATAACGCCTAAAACGTCGGACGTCACTACGTACTATATAACCCCATGTGACCATGCCACGGGAAGATCAACGTACCGAACGTCACCACGTACAGCGTATTATCACGTGACCTCCCGGAATCCATGACGAAAGATCCCTTGGATTGAATGCAATAGGAACCCGCCCCTTCCTTGTATCCAAGGATACCGAACGCTGGCCGGATCGGCTCGGGGGTACGTTCCCCCTTGTGGTGCAGCACCATATTACTTCCCCCCCTTCCTCCCTGAGTTCCGATCACGTGGCTGAACAGCGCAGTGTCTCCGTAAGGGGACCGCCTGATATATGTAGTTTGTATATATTTTAAAAATAACCATAATAGTATACTATTTTAAATAAGGATGGGATACCACTTATTAGAAAATACTCATTGCTTAGGGTTTACATATAGTGATTGTTTAGATTGAAACTCCTCCCTTTCCCCTTCCCCTCAGTGTATGTTAGCTATAAATAGGAAGTACTAGACATGTGTCCCCTATGCTTGAAAAAGGCTTACAAAAAGCCGAAACGCGTTGCGACATTTATTCATTTGCCTTTGTGTGTGTAATAAATTGTTTTATGAAGAAAACCCCTGCATCGTTGGAATTTCCCTGCTTCTTTGGATATTGGGGTGCCAGGAGTCCAGGCACCCCACACCAAGTAAGATTTCCATTTGTTGATATAGTTGGATGGAGCGCATTAAGTGAGTTTTTCTGCATTTTGAATCTACATTTCTCTCCTCCTCGACATTATTGTTTCGGAGTCGCTCGCTGCTGCTCTCCCCCAGGGGATGTCTTAGGACCACCAACGTATCCAACCCTAATTGATTTGAAAAGCCTTAGTGGACTCATGAACTGACCGGTTCCTTTCCATAGGACCGGTTCAGTTGCTGTGAGTTTTCTTTTCACATTATTTCTGCCCCTAATTTCTTTGTACACCATTGGAGCGCCGCTTCTGACCCACTGTTTAATTTTTTCCTTTAGCTTGGCTTGAATTCATTCAAAAACTGTGGGGTCAAAATGGTCAGTACACCCCTAGATAAATTCGTTAAGGGGTCTAGTTTTCAAAATGGGGTCACTTGTGGGGGTTCTCTTTGGTTTTGGCCACTCAAGAGCTCTACAAAAGTGCTATGGGGCCTAAAACGCCTTCAAGCAAAATTTATGTTCTGAAAGACACCGACTACTCCTTTCATTTTGGCTCCCGTTATGCATCCCGACATAAGATTAGGGCCACAATGGGTATATTTCTGAACACGGGAGAAACGGGGGTATCCATTTTGGTGTGTAAATCCTCATTTTCATGGGCTCTATAGGAAAAAAATATGTCTTTAAAATGACATATTTGCAAAAATATGAAACTTTATTTTTTCTCCCCTAAATTGAACTAATTCCTGAAAAAAACTGGTGGGGTCAAAATACTCATGACCCCCCTCAGTGAATACACTAAGGGGTGTAGTTTTTAAAATGGGGTCATTGGTGGGTGTATCTATTATTCTGACACTTATGAGCCTTTGCAAACTTGGCTTGGTGCAGGAAAACAAAGTGCTCCTCAAAATGCTGAAAAGTAATGTTAAATTTGTACGTCCTCTAAATGGTTAAAAAAAACACAAAAGTTTTTCAAGTGTGCATTCAGAATAAAGTAAACAGATGGAAATACATATCTTATCAAAAATTTGTACAGTATGTTTGGACATATTTGAGATATTACGGTTGAAAATGTGAAAAAATGACAATTTTTTCAAAATTTTTCCAATATTGGTACTTTTAATAAATATACACAAATAATATCGGTCTCTTTTTACAATCTAAATGAAGTACAACATGTGGCGAAAAAACAATGTCAGAATCACTGGGGTATGTAAAGCCTTTACGGAGTTATGCCACGTTGAACGACGCATGTCAGATTTCCAAAATTTGGCTCCGTCATTAAGGCGCAAACAGGCTTCGTCACTAAGGGGTTAAACAAATGTGAAGGTAAGAAATACTGCCTAAGACATAGATGCTTTAACTAAATGGATAGAAGTGTTTCCCACAGGTCAGTCAGATGCAGCCACAATGGCTAAAGCATTACTAAGGGAAATAATACCTAGGTTTGGAGTACCAGAGAGGATCTATAGTGACAATGGAGCCCATTTTGTGAACGATGTCATCTCCAAGCTAGGAGAAGTATTAAATATAGAGTTGAAACATCACTGTGCCTACCATCCTCAATCAGCAGGATTGGTAGAAAGACATAATGGTATACTTAAAAACAAACTTAAGAAAGCCATGGAGCAGACGAGAAGGAATTGGATATATTGCTTACCTCTAGCAGTGCTTAGTATGCATATTACCCCCACTAAGGAAGGTTTAAGTCCATTTAAAATAATGTATGGTAAACCATTTAAAATACCTCAACTTAATATAGTAAGGGGGGATGAAGAAGCAAATAGGACTCTTGCAGAATACATGGCTAAATTATTGCAATCTAAAGAAATCATTCTTTCTAATTCTGTTCCAGAAGAACCAGTACAATGGGACGAGAAAATAATACCAGGTGATTGGGTCCTAATCAAAGTTATAAAGAAAAAGAGCTGGAATATCCCAAAGTGGGAAGGACCTTACCAAGTACTTCTCACCACCCCCACAGCAATAAAGATTGCTGAACAGCAAACCTGGATTCACCAATCTCACTGTAAAAAGGTAACACAGGCAGGGCAGGGACAGTGTGCTGAGGAGGTTCTGGTTTAAGCCCGCTACAAAGGGGGGGGGGGCGGGGGGCACATTAGGTGGTCCTCGTCTCAACCCGGTGAAGAAATCAACACCCCTTCCCCATGCGCCTCCTCGGTAAGGACAAAATGGCAGGAATAGCATTTCTTTTTGGTGTATTGGTGAGTCTGGGGAATGCTATTGATAACAGCCCTGAAATTGTCAGAGGTCATCATCATATTTACCCTGATACTACACAATGGGAGGATACTGGTAGAGCTCTGAATTTAACGTTTATAGAAGGAGTGACAAGCACCATACTGGTAGACATGTGTCAGTTAATGAACTGCGGGGATCAAACTGCAGCAAAGAAATTTACCTGGGTAGACAAATATATTTGTTTTCTTGATATTGGAACTGAATGTACAGGTTGGTCTCAAGCCTTGTGGACCACTGCAGCCCAGGATTGGGGTTATACAATGTCAAGGACAGATGCACAAAGCTTAAAGAAAAGATTATCTGTAATAAAGGCAGTAAACTCCCCATGCACACATAGCAAAGATTGTAATCAATTGTTAATCACACTGCAAAAACCTATCTTAAAAGACCAAAGGTTGTTTGCTATAGGTGCATGGGTATCTGGAATAAATCCAATAGGACATTTCTTTATACAAGTAATTCAAAATAAAACAATACATATGGAAGTAACTAAAACACAGAGTGACACAATGGTTGAAGACTTCGGTGACACTATAAGGTTTACAAATCTCACAATGGAAGACCAGTTTGCTTTAGAAGTGGGATATGAGGAAAGGAATAAATGGTTGGAATGGTTAAGATACACTGCACATAGTTTGAGAAAAGAAAATTGTATAATTTGTGCCACAGCCAGACCATACTTGGGCACAATACCTTTTCCACTCAGTAATGCTACTGATCCTGAAGGGTTAAAATGTATTATTAAGTTTTTCAATTCTACCTACACCCCACAGATAAGTGATCCATGTTATACATTGAGTTTTCTGTTTCCACCTGTGAGCGGGGACCAAATACCACCTGTTGTTGTCTGCTATCCTAGGAATTATATTTGCTTCACGCTACCTGGTAATGGGACCAAGGCAGACTGCGGGAGACTGCCTAAGGGATACTGTGCGGAGAGGATAACTGTAAAGGGCACGCTATTTTCTGGGATTTGGCCTGTGCTACAGAGAGCACGTGCAGACGTGTGGTGGTTGTGTGGGGACAGGCGTTTAAAACAGGTGCCAGGTACAGGCCCCAACGGGGATTGTGCTTTGGTTCAACTGATAATGCCTGTGCACCTCATGACCTCCGAGGGCAACAGCGAGGGCCGTGGCCGGAGAACTAGGAACACCTCTCCCAAAGGTTCCTTTGACGCCAATGTTTACATTGATGCTATCGGGGTCTCAAGGGGGGTACCGGACGAGTATAAGGCAAGGAATCAGATAGCTGCGGGGTTTGAGTCTCTTCTTGCATGGTGGGTAACGGTAAATAAAAATGTAGACTGGATTAATTATATATATTATAACCAACAGAGATTTGTTAATTATACAAGAGATGCAATCAAGGGCCTAGCGGAACAACTAGGACCTACCTCACTCATTGCATGGCAAAATAGAATGGCTCTTGATATGTTGCTAGCAGAAAAAGGAGGAGTTTGTAAAATGATTGGAGGATATTGTTGTACTTTCATTCCTAATAATACAGCACCTGATGGTTGTGTTACTCGAGCACTGGAAGGGTTAAATGCATTATCAAATGAACTAGCTGAGAACTCTGGTATAGACAATCCATTCACAGACTGGTTGGAAAGCTTATCCGGACACTGGTCACAAGTCATATACTCCACATTAGTCTCTCTGTCAGTATTTGCTTCCATTCTAGTACTCTGCGGTTGCTGCTGTATTCCATGTATCCGAGGACTGTTACAAAACCTTATTGACACTTCCATCACCAAAACGATGTTTCAAAATATACAAGATGACGAAGAACAAGATGGCTTACTGGGTCAGGTGACCACCTCTGTATGACAAGTGATGGTTAAAAGTTCTATGAAGAAAGCGCTATTTTACTTTACTGATTTTGAAGTGTGACATTTTGATTCCAGTGCGTTCTGATTGTACCGGAGGATCGCTCTAAATAACTGATTGACACTTCCATAAGTAAGATTGTATATCATGATGGACAATCATTTATATATGAAGAAAGGAGCATCAATCTCATAATAAATCAAGGCCAAGCTTCACTTGGGGGGCGGGCCTAATTTTGGATACAATTGGTGGAAGAACTTTTTATATATATATATATATATATATATATATATATATGCATCAATGTAATACTTTTATATGAAATAATTACATATTTAGTCTTGAAGTATGAACCCAGACCTCCTGGTAATAAAGCTTCGGGCCTGAAGAAGCCAGGGGGTCTGTGGTAGTTATTTTATATGTGTATTTACTATTATACTGTGTTGATGTATTGATCTAAAGTGGGGAATGTTAAGAAAATTGTAGATCAATGTATCAGTTAATTGTTCTTTTATTGCATTGTAGACTAGAAATATATAGCATGGTACTAGTATAAGTAGTGAAGGGGTTAAACAAAATCCTTCTATAGGCCTGCATGTCTTCTGAGGGGGACAGATAAGAGATAAGACAGTCTACTAGACCACCCATGTATGCATGTTTATAGATGAAGGACACAGGAAATAGGATAGACTTCAATACCCCCCCCCCCTTGCATTCCTTTCTCCTGAATTCATAACGGTTTTATTGTATGTTATAGTTACACCTTAAGAGGTGTAACTTATGTTAATCATTTTTGTTTTAGCCTATTATGTATTCTCATTAATCTTGAAGGTATATACTTTTGCTGTGATGTCATTTATGGTACATAAGCTTTGAACACCTTAGAATAAATTAGAAATCACTTGATACCGCACAGGCTGGTGTGATTTGTATTTCTCCTGGGTCCAGACTACTACACGGAATCTGATAGTCTTCTTCTTGGTAAACAAATTCTCTTCACATTTTTGGTCCTTCGAGACGGAAACTCTCACTGCAGAGGGACAGGACACTGACTGAACAGGTGGGTCTGAAGTACTCTCCGTCTTGCTTAGACATCATTAGAGGCTACTTCCAGACTACTACACGGAATCTGATAGTCTTCTTCTTGGTAAACAAATTCTCTTCACAGATATATACATTTGACATAAAGATTATTCCTTTGGAGATGTTCCAAGACTAGCTGGACATGCCTGCAATGTTCCTCCAAGCTGTCAGAAAATATAACAATGTCATCGAGGTAAGCAACAACAAATCGATCCAAAAAATCTTGAAAAACTTTATTAATAAAATGCTGAAAGGTGGTAGGAGCATTGCAGAGGCCAAAAGACATAACCAGGTATTCAGAATGTCTGTATTTAGTTCTAAAAGCATTCTTCCATTCATTCCCCATGTGGATCCATATGAAGTTATAGGCCCCTCTCAGATTAGGTTTGATAAAGATCTTGGCAGAACGGAGTCTTTTCAGCAATTCCGTGATTAAGGGGAAAGGGCAGTAATTTTTGACAGTAACCTGCAGAATGACATCAATCTGCATTGACTCAGGTACAGTTACAGTCGTTTGCTAGGTGTGAAATGCTGGTTGACTAAAAGAATAGGCAGGATGGTTTCCCAAAACCTACAGCTTCTCCTGCTTTTGTTCTGTGAGTCTCTGATAAATTCAGATACATAACCGAATAAAGTTTTTCAAATTGTCAAGGGTCCCAACTCTAGAAAGCTAATTTTTTACTGGCTCCGATAACCTTCATCGGAACTGACTCTTTTCGGCAATTAGGTTCCATGTGGTATCAGTCACATAGCAACGAAATTCTGTCATATATTCAGCAACAGAGCACTGGTTCTGTGTTGGAGCCTCTTGTTGTGACCAGTGTGGGCTGATAGCATAGCCCGGGTAGCCAGTGGTCAATACATGGGTAGTATCATTTGCAGTACAATATGAGCAGACAGGTAGCGTAGTCAGGGTGTAGCCAATGGTTGGTATGCAAGTTTATACAATTGCAGTTTGAGGAGCGGGCAGTTAGTGAAGCTCGACTACAGGTTTGGAGCACAATAATCTTGCAAGGAGAGAGAGTCAGGGTCAAGTTTATGTAATGTAGCTAATCAAGGGACAGGGTGAGGCCAATCAGGGAAACAGGAGCAGGAAGCCAGAACCAGGTAATTCAGGGCAGCTATCCAAAGGGCTGGATAGCTTTGCCTGTAATGCCATGGCCAGGAGTACAGGAGTTCCTGGCTTTGAGTCCTGACATTATGTTTGCTGGTGAGGAGAAGTCTATGAGAGCAGGCATGTTTGCAATCTATGGGAAATAGTCAATGAGAGGGGGGGGGGGCATAGAAATGTGTCGATGCAAGGAGGTTATACAGGGTGGTCTATGAATGGAGGCCAAGAGAGCAACTATTATGTGGCCCATAGGAACCATAGTGAGCAGAGGAATGCTAAAAGCAGCAATATCTGAGAGTGGCCCATGTAGAGCACTCTCTTATATGCATTTATATAGAGACGTCTTTGAGTGGGAAAGCTATGGAAAGCAGTTTATGAGAGGGAGGCCAGGTTGTGCAGTCTATAGGAGGAAGGCCATATAGAGCAATTTGTTGGAGTAGACTGTGTAAAGCAGTCTATGACAAAAAGTAATTGGGAGCAGGAGACTCTCATAAACTGCTCCTCATGGTCACCTCTCATAGACTGCATCTCAGGGCCGTATCTCATAAATTGTTACCTACAAGCCAGCTTTCATAATATTTTCCCAAAGGTTCCTTCCATATACTACTTCGCAGAATCTACTTTCATAGATTGCTGTCATAGATTGCTCCTTATGGGCTCTTGCTCATAGACTACTCTCTATGGCCATCCTTATACACTGCTGCGAAGAGCCCCCTAACAATCTTTTCCACATAGTCCACTCTCATAGACTGTTCTCCATTGATCTATTTCATCAACTCAATTTCATTCTCAATCATGGACAGCTCCACATTACAACCTCTCATAGATTGCTCTACATAACCCCCTCTAACAGATTTATCCACATACCCTCTAATAGACAACTTCACAAGGCCTACTTTCATACACCATTCCTTATGACCCTTTTTTCTACACTGTAATGGACCATTTAATATACTTGCACTCCGGCTGGCAGCTCTCTCCGCTGAGTCATTCAGGCCTTTGGACAAATTCATGATCCTGTTTACCTACTGGAACCCAGCCATACAATAAAACCAATTCAATTCGGGGTTTATCTGAGTGGGTAAAAAATGAACTTGCTAGAGTAGAGACCCCTGATAATCTAGAGATTTCATTCAGATGATCATCTGAATTGACTGGAGACTTTTCAAGTGTTGAAAAGTGAGACTGTGGGGTTTGGGCACCAACACCCCTTACTCCTTCAGTCAATCCATGTAGAGTTTCCCACGGAGGACTGAAGCTGCACCACAACTGATGCAGGTCAACGTAATCTGCAAACCTCTTTCCAACACTGAAAACGAAAGGTGCCATGCTGAAAATGTGGGTGTTTACTGTAGAAGCATGGGACATTATACATTAAATAGTTCAAATATGTCCCAAAGCATTCTTGCCCTAGCCCACGTCAACACCACAACCAATACAGCTGTCACAAAACAAGGGGATGCCACCAAACTAGAGATGAGCGAGCACCAAAATGCTCGGGTGCTCGTTGCTCGAGTCGAACTTTCCACGATGCTCGAGAGCTCGTTTTGAGTAACGAACCCCATTGAAGTCAATGGGCGACTCGTGCATGTTTGTATATGACCGATGCTCCGCTTAGGTTTTCACCTGTGAAAATCTGGAAAGCATACGAAAGTCATGGAAACGCCACAGAAACGGATAGGGCAGGGCAGGGGCAACATGCAGGGCTGCGTCTCAGGCTCCCAGGTCCCACTATTAAGCCACAATAGCGGCAAGAGTGCACCCCCCCTAACAATTTTTACTTTGGCCAAACCCTCATTAGCAAGGCACACCTTAGCTAAGCACCACACTACCTCCAACCAAGCACAATCACTGCCTGTGGGTCACACCGCTGCCTCTTCTCCAGGGTTACATGCTGCTCAATTCCCCCACACGACCCTGTGTCCACAGTGCACACAAAAGTGTCCCTGCGCAGCCTTCAGATGCTCTCATGCCACACAGTGGCTTCATAGCCACACCACCCTCATGTCTATTTATAAGTGCGTCTGCCATGAGGAGGAACCGGAGGCACACACTGCAGAGGGTTGGAAGGGCCAGGTAGTGACCCTCTTTAAAAGGGGGGGGGCGATAGCCCACAATGCAGTTGAGAATCAATGAGAAATTGACGTTCGATCTTCATTCCAATAAAGTGCCAACCTCCGTCAGGAGCTGCAAACGTGGGCATGAGTTACATAGCTATGGGGAATCTATCTGCCCACACAGTCTTCATTCTGTCTAGGTGTGGGATAGCTCAATCGACACCACAAGGGGAAAGCCATCTGCACTCTGCCCCCTACCCAAGTCAGTCAGTGTCTTTGTGCCAGACAGGTCAAACACAGCGATGGGAAATCTGTGTGCACCCACTGCATAGGTGGGTCCTAGGCAACCGAAGACACAAACAATAAAGAAATCAGAGTGGTCAAACATGGCAGACTTACACTGCACTGAGGACATAGGCCTCTCCCAACAGCTTCAGCAATCGTAGGCATAAAGCGGACTTCGATGCTAGTACACCTGTGAAGGTCTCATTAAATCAGTTACGTTTTCTTTCACTGCTCCAAAGACTGGATTAGCCAGGAAAAAGTTCCACAGGCCCAACCAGTTGCAGTTCCCCTGGGACATAGGCCTCGGCCAACAGCTTCAGCAATCGTAGGCATGAAGTAGACTTCGATGCTAGTTCATCTGCGACGGGCTCAGTAAATCCGTTATGTTTTCTTTCACCGCTCCAATGACTGCATTAGCCAGGAAAAAGTTCCACAGGCCCAACCTGGCACAGTTGCAGTTCCCCTGGGACATAGGCCTCAGCCCACACCCTCAGCAATCACGGGCATGAAGCGGACTTCGATGCTAGCACAGCATTGAACGTCTCATTAATGCAGTAACCCTCCTTTTCTTTGGCCCAAACCAGTGTATCAGATAACTGTGGTAACACGAGAGCAAATACATGATGCTCAGTGCTGATTCCCTGACCCCAAGCAGGAGGAGGAGGTGGCCTTAAAAGGCCAAGAAACCATGACCAGGACCCTCTGTAGCCTGTGTGGGAAGTATGTGAGCAGGCCCTTGGTACGGCTTGGTTCCAGCAAACACACTGTTGTACCCAAGGTGCCACGAGGCACATAGCAATGGGCAATCCGGGTCCCCTCACACTATTCATTCTGTGTTGGTGTCGGATAGCTCAATCGACACCGCAAGGGGAAAGCCATCTGCACTCTGCACCCTACCCAAGTCAGTCAGTGACTTTAAGCCAGACAGGTTAAACACCGCAATGGGATGTCTTTGTGCACCCACAGCATAGGCGAGCAGAAGGAACATAAAGAAAGTAATAAACATGAAGAAATTACAGTGCCCAAACATGGCAGACTTTCACTTCGCCGAGGACATAGGCCACTGCACACACCCTCAGCAAACGTGGGCATGGAGCGGACTCCGATGCTAGTACAGCTGTGAACGTCTCATTAAGGCAGTAACGCTCCTCTTCAGTGGCCCAAATGAGTTTCACAGACAACTGTGGTAACACGAGAAAAAATACATATTGGCCTCGGCCCACAATTCATGCCCTAGTCAGTGAGTGTTTTTGGGCCAGATAGGTAAAACACTGCAATGGGAAGTCTGTGTGCACCCATAGTATAAACAGACCGCTGTAACGTTCCAGTAGAAAAGGTATAAGCAGACCCCAGTAACATTTTGGTTGCAGTAGTATAGGCAGACCCCAGTACCATTTCTTTAGTAGAAGTATAGGCAGACCCCTGTAACATTTTGGTAGCAGGAGTATAGGCAGACCCCTGTAACATTTACGTGGCAGAAGTAAAGGCAGTCCCCAGTAATATTCTTGTAGCAGAAGTATAGGCAGACCCCTGTAACATTTAAGTGGCAGCAGTATAGACAGACCCCTGTAACATTTATGTAGCAGCAGTATCGGCAGACCCCTGTAACCTTTAAGTGGCAGCAGTATAGGCTAACCCCTGTAACATTCAAGTGGCAGCAGTATAGGTAGACCCCTGTAACATTTATGGAGCAGCAGTATAGGCAGACCCCTGTAACAGTTACGTGGCAGAAGTATAGGCAGACCCCAGTAACATTCTTGTAGCAGCAGTATAGGCAGACCCCTGTAACCTTAAAGTGGCAGCAGTATAGGCTAACCCATGTAACATTCAAGTGGCAGCAGTATAGGTAGACCCCTGTAACATTTATGGAGCAGCAGTATAGGCAGACCCCTGTAACATTCAAGTGGCAGCAGTATAGGCAGACCCCTGTAACATTTATGGAGCAGCAGTATAGGCAGAACCCTGTAACATTTACGTGGCAGAAGTATAGGCAGCCCCCAGTAACATTCTTGTAGCAGCAGTATAGGCAGACCCCTGTAGCATTTACGTGGCAGACAGATTGGCAGACTCCTGTAACATTTATGTAGCAGCAGTATAGGCAGACCCCAGTAGCATTTACGTGGCAGAAGTATAGGCAGACCCCTGTAACATTTACGTGGCAGAAGTATAGGCAGACCCCTGTAACATTTTTGTAGCAGCAGTATAGGCAGACCCCTGTAACATTTACGTGGCAGAAATATAGGCAGACCCCAGTAACAATCTTGTAGCAGAAGTATAGGCAGGCAGACCCCAGTAAAATTTCTGTAGTAATAGTATAGGCCAACCTCTGAAACATTGGGGTACCATGAGTGTAGGCGAAGGCTGTAAATTTAGTTGGATAAGAGTGTAGGCGTGGGCCCGGAAAATTAATGTACCAAGAGTATAAGTGTACCTCTGAAAAATGCATCAACCAAGAGGGCAGGTGAAACCCATAAATATTTTTTGAAAGATACAGCTCGCTAATGCTTAATTTGTAACAGAGCCTGGAGGCAGCCCTGTTGAAAAAAATGGTTCATGTTAAAGTATCAATACTTTTGAAACTTTTAAAAATTGTAAAAACATTGCTAGATGATCCTTTTGGGCCACAGAAAAATTGGCAGTTCAGCGTGATGACATGTTGTTTCTGGAGGAGGAGTAGCAGGAGGAGGACTAATATCAGAGACAGATTGACAGAGCTAAATGACCTGTTTTTCCGGTGATAGAAAAGAGTGCTCTTATCTGCGGTTGCAGTGAAAAGAATCTTTAGGTTCCGCTGCTCTCCGCCGGTGGAGAAGAGAAGTTTGGGGAAATCCAGGCTTTGTTCATCTTTATGAGTGTAAGCCTTTCGGCACTGTCAGTTGACAGGCGGGTACGCTTGTCCGTGATGATTCCCCCAGCGGCACTAAACACCCTCTCTGACAAGGCGCTAGCGGCAGGGCAAGCCAGCACCTCCAGAGCATACAGCGCAAGTTCGTGCCACGTGTCCAGCTTTGACACCCAATAGTTGTATGGAGCTGAGGTATCACGGAGAACAGTGGTACGATCGGCTACGTACTCCCTCACCATCTTTTTACAGTGCTCCCTCCGACTCAGCCTTGACTGGGGAGTGGTGACGCCGTCTTGCTGGGGAGCCATAAAGCTGGCAAAGGTCTTGGACAGTGTTCCCCTGCCTGCTCTGAAAATGCTGCCTGATCTCCGTGCTTCCCCTGCTACTTGGCCCTCGGAATTGCGCCTTCTGCTGCTAGCGCTGTAAGATGGAAAGTTTAGCATCACTTTGTCCACCAGGGCCCTGTAGTATTGCATCACTCTTGCACCCCTTTCGTTTTCTGGAATGAGAGTGGAAAGGTTCTCCTTGTAACGTGGGCTGAGAATGGTGTACACCCTGTAATCCGTGTTGGCCAGAAAGCGTCTAACGCGAGGGTCATGAGAAAGGCAGCCTAACATGAAGTCAGCCATGTGTGCCAGGGTGCCAGTATGCAAGACATGGCTGTCCTCGCTAGGAAGATGACTTTCAGGATCCTCCTCCTCCTCCACAGCCCATACACACTGAACAGATGAAAGGCAAGCAGCATGGGTACCCTCTGCAGAGTGCCCAGCTGTCTCTTCCCCCTCCTAGACCTCCTCCTCCTCCAAAACGTGTTGAGATAGACATGATGGTTATCAAGCGACATACTGTTATCCCCCGTCTCCTGTTCCAACCGCAAAGCGTCGGCCTTTATGCCTTGCAGCGAACTTCTCAGCAGGCATAGCAGCGGGATGGTAAAGATAATGATTGCAGCGTCACCACTCACCATCTGGGTAGGCTCCTCAAAGTTTCTGAGGACCTGGCAGATGTCTGCCATCCAGGCCCGCTCCTCGGTAAAGAATTGGGTAGGCTGACTACCACTAAGCCGCTCATGTTGGAGTTGGTATTCCACTATTGCTCTACGCTGCTTATAGAGCCTGGCCAACATGTGCAGCGTAGAATTCCACCATGTTGGCACGTCGCACAGCAGTCGGTGCTCTGGCAGATTAAACCGACGTTGCAGGGTCCTCAGGGTGGCAGCGTCCGTGGTGGACTTACGGAAATGTGCGCAGACGCGGCGCACCTTGCCGAGCAGGTCAGATAAGTGCAGGTAGTTTTTCAGACACCGCTGAACCACCAGATTGAAGACGTGGGCCAGGCATGGCACATGTGTGAGGCTGCCGAGCTGCAGAGCCGCCAACAGGTTATGGCCGTTGTCACACACAACCATGCCCGGTTGGAGGCTCAGCGGCGGAAGCCAGAGGTCGGTCTGCTCTGTCAGACCCTGCAATAGTTCAGGGGCTGTGTGCCTCTTGTCACCTAGGGTGAGTAGTTTCAGCACGGACTGCTGACGCTTGCCCACCGCTGTGCTGCTGCGCCGCCCCACACCGACTGCTGGCGACATGCTGCTCACATTTCTTAATTGGAAGGTTGCGGAGGAGGGGGAGGGTTTAGAGGAGGTGGCATAGACTGCCGCAGATACCAGAACAGAGGAAGGACCCGCTATTCTGGGTGTGGGTAGGACGTGTGCGGTCCCAGGCTCTGACTCAGTCCCAGCCTCCACCAAATACACCCAATGTGCCATCAGGGAGATATAGTGGCCCTGCCCGCCAGTACTTGTCCACGTGTCCGTGGTTAAGTGGACCTTCCCAGTAACCACGTTGGTGAGGGCACGATTGATGTTGGGGAAGACGTGCTGGTGTAGGGCTGAGACGGCACATCAGGAAAAATAGTGGCGACTGCGGACGGAGTAGCATGGGACCGCCGCTGCCATGTTTCTGAAAGCCTCCGTTTCCACAAGCCTGTACGGCAGCATCTGCAGGCTGATCAATTTCGCATTGTGCACGTTTAAAGCTTGAGCGTGCGGGTGCGTGGTGGCGTATTTGCGCTTTCGATACAACGCTTGCGCTTGCGACAGCTGGACGCTGCACTGAGATACATTGCTGGATGGGGTCGAGGACAGCGGAAGTGAGGGTGTGGGTGCAGGCTGGGAGGCGCTCGTGCCTGTGTCCTGAGAGGGGGGTTGGATCTCAGTGGCAGGTTGGGGCACAGGGGGAGAGGCAGTGGTGCGACCTGGAGGCGGTGAACGGCCTTCGTCCCACCTTGTGGGGTGCTTGGCCATCATATGCCTGCACATGCTGGTGGTGGTGAGGCTGGTAGTGGTGGCTCCCCAGCTGATCTTGGCGCGACATAGGTTGCACACCACTGTTTGTCGATTGTCCGTGCTCTCACTGAAAAACATCAACACCTTTGAACAGCTAGTCCTCTGCATGGTGGATTGTCGTGAGGGGGTGCTTTGGGAAACAGTTGGGGGATTCTTCATCCTGGCCCTGCCTCTACCCCTACTTGCCTCCCTCCTAATCCCGCAGCAGCCGGCTGTGATTCACCTGGACCAGGAACTCGGCCTGTGCCCACACCCTCACTTGGACGTCCGCGTCCACATCCTCGACCCTTACCCCTACTCCTCATCATGGTGGATTACGAATAGACCAGGGGTTAAATAAATTACCCCACTGTACAGCACTGACAACTGGGCCTTAATTCACCGCACACAGAGACTTGTAGATAGCGGAGGCTCTATGCTGTGACTAGGAAAAAAGGAACCCGCTGTCTTGCACTGATACGTAGGGGTAATTTACTGCTCGCAGAGACTTGTAGATTATAGAGGCTGTGTGGAGGGGGAGAAGACTCTAAAGCCAGTGGATAGTGGTAACTGCGGCAATCTCAACCCCACCAAGGAAAGGGTATTGTGAGACGCTCTGCACAACGGCTGAGCTGAAATACTTTGCAGTGGCCCGGGTAATATTACAGTACTGTTTAACGGTGAGACCGCTGCTAATTCACTGCAGAAAGAGAACGGTATAAATAAGTATGGAATTATTTGCATTCATTTTCACGCTGAGAGCGGTATTTTAACGCAAACTCCAGCCAAAAAAAAAAAATTACTGAAGGCCGCCTGCAGACGGGCGGGTCGGATCCGGCGGCGAGGATTCTCGCCGCGGACCTGACCCGAGCGCCTGCAGGGTCCAGCGTGTACTCATCCGCACCCGCCGGCTTCGGCTGTTTGATGTGCCAGGTTGCAGGGCAGCCGGCGCATGTGCAGACTGGAGCCGGCGGCGGGTGAGTGACATTTCTGCGAGCCCCGCACAGAAATAGAGCATGCCGCGATTTGTTTGCCGCGCGAGATTTCATGTGGCCAAATCGCGGCCGTCTGCATAGGATTGCGTTTGTTAACGCAATCCTATGCAGGCTTCCAGCAGCGGAAATTCCGCAGGAAATCCCGCCGTGGAATTTCTGCTCGTGTGCAGGCGGCCGAGAGCTGCAAACAGGTCTGGCTGCGTAATACTATAATGGAAGCACTAAAACTCCCAGCAGCCACCCAGTAAAGTGCACACGGTCAGATGTAGCCCAACGAAGGAGCTTTTGTTTTTTTTTTTTGCACAGAGGATACAGGCTGTATAGTGTATATCACTTTCCCTCTAGAATTGGCTCTGGCCCTACGTTGTGCATCTAATTCACTGCAGACACAGACCAGTATAAATAAGTATGGAATTATTCGTGTGCATTTTCACGCTGAGAGCAGTATTTTATCACACACTCCAGCCAGAAAAAAATATTTCGGAAGGCTGCAAACAGGCCTAGCTGCATAATACTATAATGAAAGCTCTACAACTCCCAGCAGCCACCAAGTAAAATGCACACGGTCAGATGTAGCCCAACGAAGAACCGTTGGGGTTCTTGAAGACAGGATCCTACACTACCACTTTCCCTATCTCAGCAGCACTTTCCCTATTCTCTGTATAATAGACTGCAGACTGAGAACGCTATAGCTGTAATGGCCTGCACAGCCCGAGAGGAAAAAAAAAATGCGCAAAACTGCTCCCAGCAGCCACAACAGTAATGCACACAGTCAGATGTGGCCCTAAGAAGGACCGTTGGGGTTCTTGAAGACAGGATCCTACACTACCACTTTTCCTATCTCAGCAGCACTTTCCCTATACTCTCCCAGTGTGAGTCTGAGGCGAGCCACGGGCGGGACCGCTTTAAATACTCAGCAGTCACTTGATCTCACCAGCCACTCACTGCAGGGGGGTAGGGTAGGGCTGGCACATCACAGGAGGAAGTGGTAATGCCTTCCCTGCATGTCTATTGGCTAGAAAATGGCACTAAACCTGCAGGGAAGGAAATGGAATTGACTTGAGTACCGCGTGGTGCTCGTCTCGAGTATCGAGCATCTCGAGCACTCTAATACTCGAGCGAGCATCAAGCTCGGACGAGTACCTTCACTCATCTCTAGTTATAAACATAATAAATGTTGCTATGACTGAGTTTCATATTGTTTTTGTTTTTTCAGAATTTCTGGTTTTGGAGTGCTTTTGAAGTGTATGTGGGACAGTTTGAATAGGAAATCCCATTACATTCAAGTGGACTGGCCTGCAAGAAATCTTGACTTTACCAAGAAAAATGTAATTGCTGAGCCTCTGGTAGACCCAAAAGATGTTCTTCTTCCACCCCTTCATATAAAGCTGGGTTTAATGAAACATTTTGTCAAAAGGTATGAACCAGGAAGAACAGGCATTTAAGTACTTAAGAGACAGATTTCCTAGATTGAGTGATGCAAAGGTTAAGGAAGGTATTTTTGTTGGGCCACAAATTTGACAACTTGTAAAGGATCCTGTGTTTGACCAATTTTGGAGGGAAAAGAAAAGGAAGCTTGGCAAGCTTTAAAGGGGTTGTCCCGCGCCGAAACGGGTTGTTTTTTTTTTCAACCCCCCCCCCCCCCCCCCCGTTCGGCGCGAGACAACCCCGATGCAGGGACGTAAAAAAAAAAACGCTCAGCGCTTACCTTAATCCCGCGCTCCGGTGACTTCTATACTTACCGGTGAAGATGGCCGCCGGGATCCTCTTCCTCCGTGGACCGCAGCTCTTCTGTGCGGTCCATTGCCGATTCCAGCCTCCTGATTGGCTGGAATCGGCACGTGACGGGGCGGAGCTACACGGAGCCCCATTGAAGAAAGCAGAAGACCCGGACTGCGCAAGCGCGGCTAATTTGGCCATCGGAGGCCGAAAATTAGTCGGCACCATGGAGACAAGGACGCCAGCAACGGAGCAGGTAAGTATAAAACTTTTGATAACTTCTGTATGGCTCATAATTAATGCACAATGTACATTACAAAGTGCATTATTATGGCCATACAGAAGTGTATAGACCCACTTGCTGCCGCGGGACAACCCCTTTAAAGAGAGTTATTCATGGATTCTTAGGCAACACAAGAGATGATAATTACACTCAGTTAGTGACAGTACTTCTGGAAAAATACCTTCAACTCAGATGCAACATGTCCCTTAAAATCCATTTTCTCCACTCCCACCTAGACTTTTCTCCTCCTAGTTGTGGATCTATCAGTGATGAACATGGAGAAAGACTCCACCAGAATATTTTAAGTGTCATTAAAAAAAAAATCAAATGCACTTTCAATGTTGGTAGCATATGTAATTAAAATGTATCATTTTTTTCTTAATCCATTAAAATAACATACTTCCAGTTATTGTTTATCACAGAAACTAGAGCTAATAAAAACATTTCTTTGTCATATTCGTTTTTCTCACCCCAAAATCAGTAAGATTTGACTTATGAAGTTAAGAAAACATTCCAATTTTTTTTTTTGTTCGCCAGTGTTGTAGGATCATTTTATGGGCCATGTTGTGGAAGTTCTGACAAGAAGTTATGTTCTGTTGGATCTACTGGCAGCAATTTACTTTTAAACATCAATAGGAATTAACTTAGAAAAAGAGAACTTGCAGGTTCCCAACAAATAGAAGTGCAAGATTGCAAGTACAATCAAATGGACCATTCTGGTAACTGTAGAATAGAAATATATGCCGTATATCACGGTAACAATGGGGGACTTGGTTGTCACCTAGCTTAGGAGAGATGCAATACAACTGAAAGAGGGAAGAAGGGGGGAGGGTAACAAACAACGTGTTGAGTTTATAATTCTAGCACTCTATAATATAAGTGTCAGGGCCTACCAGAATCAACAATAGTATGATTATTGTTTAGCGAACTTGTTTGTCTTGTTTCTCGTAACCCAGGGCGACCAAACATACAAAAATGTGTCTCTTGTACCTGTTTCCCAGGCTGCAATTTCCTCAAATCGAAACATTTGTGCTACTCTGTCTATCAATTGGGAAACTGTGGGGAACTCCTTCTCTTTCCATAACGTCTATATCTTTGGTGGACATGACTGTTTTACCTGAGGGGGCCTTAATCTGATAGAAAAAGTTTTTCTCCATTTGTTTTTTTAATAAGCCTCAACATTGTTTTAGATCCCCTGTCCCCATTCATGTAGATTTATAACTGGATGTGAAGAAGGATTTTGTGGCTTTTATGTTAAGGACAGTTTTAAATTTGTCTTTCAGTGATTTTAATTTGCCTTGAGCATCACTACTAATGGCCCATTTACACGGGACGAATGTCGAGCCAACGATGCCCAACACTCATTCCTCTGTGTACTTACTGTATCGCTGGCTCGCTCAGCAGGAAGGTGGGGTAGCTGAATGTGATTTCACTCCTTGCTCTCCCCCGCCCCACTCCATTCACTTAATAAAGCCGCCACTCAGTACTGAAAGGCTGCTGTTTACACTGAACGATCATCGTTAAGGATTTTATGCTGCATAAAATCCTAAACAATGATCGCTCAGTGTAAAGAGCCAGCAATACATTTGTCCCATGTAAATGGGCCTTAAGGGTGTTTTTGTGTAAAGCATCTGTGCTAAACATCTGGGCTAGAAGGGAATTAATTTCATTGTCTCTTTGCTTTTTGATCTTAGTGCCCAAGGCTATCAACTCGCCTCTGATGAAAGCTTTATGAGCTTCCCAGACAATTGTAATTGGGCCCTAATGGGAGTCATTAATCTTAAAGAATTCCTTATGTTTTTCTGCGACCAGTGAAAATTTCCCTGAAGTTAACAAGTAATCAATTCTGTGAAAGGTAGTATGGATACAGGAATAGTATGTGTACTCTTCTGCTTCAGGGTTCAGAAGCCTTCATGCATCTTGTAGGTTTAGCTCCAGTAGGAAGCTTTTGAGTCTACAAACTTATATTGGGGGGATCAAAGGAAACTCTGAGGTGATGTCCCTTGAGTGGTCAATCGCCATGTTAAGGTCTCCCCCAACCACTTGCAAGCCTTCTGTGAAGTCATTAAATTTGGTAACAGCATGTATTAACCAAGTAGCAGAAATTTGGGAAAATGGACATATAGTGAAAAAATCTTCCTCTTTATGATATTCAGTGCCTTAGACAATCAGGTGCACGGAGTACGTGTTTCAGCTCAACAGAGCCTTGTTCACCTCGTACAAAACGTCACTACCTGCTCATTTAAATATAAAATCAATTAAAAACAGCAGATTATTAACCCTTAATAAACTGGTGCATAAATGCTGTAACGTTCCCTTACAACAGCCATATTATGCCATTATATAGTTAAATAAAGTGATGCCATAGATTCTCATATAATATCATCAGTATTAAATAATTATAAGAACCAAGCTCTGTTGAGCTGAAACGCGTACTCCGTGCACCTGATTGTGTAAGGCACTGAATATAATAAAGAGGAAGATTTTTTTCACTTTATGTCCGTGTTCCCAAATTTCTGCTACATGTTTAACCACCCGATCGTGTGGTCTCGGACGTGAACATCTTCCCTTCAGGATCCACTAATGAATGGGCTTTCGTGGACATATAAGGTGAGATCATTTTTTTGTATTAATCAAGGAATATGGTTCTTGTTCGAGGCATAGAGGTTAGCAAAAGAGATCTTAGTATGGGCGATTGATCCCTTCCTAAAAATATATCTGGCCTTGGGATCTGATTCTGATAGTAAGGGGTTGTAGGGGATACTCTTGCTTGTTGCTATTGAAATGCCTCTAGAGGCTGAGGAATATGTGCTGTGAAATCACTGATTGTAGTTAACAGATAGTAGTTAGGGGATGTGATTATGGTGAAAATGTATCTTTTGGAGAAATACCGCCTCTGAATTAAACTTCCTCAAAAGTGAGAAAGTTTGGCTCCTTTTTTGTGAGCTATTCAGCCCTCGAATATTAAAGAAGGTAATTTTTTGGATCAGGATTGATATAATAAAGATATTTGTAGTTGTTTTAGTAATATGGTTAGGTTTAGATGCAGTCTTAGTAAAACATTTTTAAAGAATATAAAAAGCATGAAAAACAATGAACAGTAAAGCAAGACCTGCTATAACTTCAAAGTTAATGTGTGCCTCCCTCCCATAAAACAAAGGGGAAGCAGTGCTAGTTATCCTTCCAGAAGTCGATCTCATTATGTTTGTATCAGAAATAGTACATAAGATAAAGTTAGACTTTATTCTGGAAGAATGGTAGGTAGATGCGGAAATCACTTCTGACCCCAGTCGAGTAATTAGAACTCCCTAAAGTGGGGGTTACACTACCCCCACCCCACCCCCAGTTTTTCCAGAAACCAGCATGTATAATACGAGCCTATCCCTAATTTTCTGTTGAAGCATCTGGGAAAAGCTACCCCTATGTCACAAAAAAGGATTGTGCCATTCTTTTTTAAAGAGTGATGTTTCAGCCCAGTCCACTTGGAATAAAAATTTATTGAAGAATAGTTTGAAAGGAGGTTTTGTTGGCTGTAACCACATCTACAAAATAACCTTCTGACCCACTGCAGCTATGAAATGTAATAGTTTGTGTGTCCCCACAGAGCAACAATATTTGTTAGGATCGAAGTGACCAAATATTTCCCATAGAGATTCTTGCAGGTAAACATTTGTCAGGTGTGTTGTGGTATAGTTATGGATATGAGACGAAACGGCCTGTATTAGGGGGCTGGACCACAAACAATGGTATAAGTTTACATTTGGTACTATACATTTAAAGCATGCCCATGTGGTGTCCCTTCACAGGAGTTAGGTAAGATCTATGATTAATTTGCAGTCTCATTTCTATGAATCTGGCCAGGGATAAAACAGTTATGAGCAGATGACATTGATTTTAAGATCATCACAGGGTTCTGATCTGGAGCATCCATAGACCACTTTCTAACTCCAGGATCAACGTCCTCTGATTCTCACACATAGCAAATTGATCTGTACACTCTAAAGATCAAGCCCCGTGTAGTCATTGGCTCCACGGGGTCCAGTTGTTTCATCAAATCCCAATCAAAGTCTCGCAATTCTGTTAAAAGTTGTTGGGCATACCGCCTATCCTGTAAATAGGAAAAGGTTGGTTTTGGCAGCTCAGTGAGTTTTTGCCTTATCTCCTCATAGGACAGAATACATTTTCTTTTTAATTTGTCTAATGAATCAATTCCCCTGGTGTGCCATTCATGAAAAGTCCTGTATGGGCTGTTATTTTGAATTTTTTTTCTTTTTATGAGGGACAGATAAGGGGATATGTGAGGAGATGTGCGGTTGTTGTCAAGCAGTCTGCCCCATGCCTTCCTTGCAGTGAATATCAGGGGGTAATTTCTAATGGTTTCTGGTGGTGGCCTACATGGGAGGTGATTGATATTCTGCAGCTGTAAGGGGGGAAACATCTTTTGTTTTAAGGTAAGATGTATGAAATTTGACTGTGAGTATATCCAGTCATGGATAATGCGGGCTTGCAATGCAAGGATATAGTGCTTTATGTGGGGGAAATTATTTCATCCATTTGATTTGTGTTTCTGTAATAAGTCTTTGTGTGGTTGTTTGCTGCCCCATATGAAATTTCTATATAGATAATTGATTATTTTCTCATCTTTTGGTTTTAAACATATAGGTAGGGAGTGAAAGAGGTTTAGCAAATCCGAAAACTCCACCATTTTTAAGGGGTTAGCTCTTCCCAAAAAAACATAAGAGAAGTTTTTCCAAAAGCTTAAAGTTATTTCCGAATTTTTTATGTAATATACTTATTGTATAAAGTCTAGAGGGGTGTCTAGTGATGTGTATAACCAGGTACTGTATGAAGTTTTTTCCCCATCAAAATAAGTATTGAGTCTTCCACTGAGGTCTTGCTAGACCTTTGAATAGCAGTGCTTCAGTTTTGTTTAGGTTTACAGTGTAGCCTAAGAGTCTGCCAATATTCTCTATTTCTCTTATTAGCGGTGTCAATTAGAGATGAGAGAGCATGCTCGTTCGAGCATTAGCATACTCGAGTACTAATTACTTGAGCGAACACCACGCGGTGCTCGAGAAAATTTCAAGGTCTCCTCCCCACATGTTTTGCGCCTTTTTTAGCCAATAAACATGCAGGGAAGGTTTTTTGCACCTCCTGCTATGACGTGCCAACCATGTGCACGTCTATAGCAGTGACTGGCTGGCCGAATCAGGTGACCTAGAAGCATAAAAACTCAGGTCCCCTAATGTTCGCCTCACACACAGGCTGGATTAGATGATGGACAGGGCTGCTGCTAATCAGGAAGAGTGATAGTGTAGGTTAGAGGTTGCGTTTAGGCAAAGATCCATTTTACAAGAACCCAACAGTCCTTTTTAGGACTATAAGTCCACTTTTGTGCATCAGCAGTTTGGCTGGCTGGGAGCAGAAGTGCGCACCAACCATTCACAAGCATCTCGGCTGCATACTGTTGCCGGTTTTATGCAGTATACTGCTACTGGTGTACAGAGACTAGATAGGAATTAACAAAACTCCTATCATTTTTCTTTTTCTTATTTTTTGGGGGGCTTAAAGCGAATGCTATATACCCCTGTGTACGTCCTGTCAATCCACACTATCTAACAAGACTGAACACAGTTTACAGTGTATATTTTGGCCTTAAAGTGAACGCTATATACCACTGTGTGCGTCCGTTCAAAGCATGCTCTGTAACTTGACTGTACGCAGTTTACAGTGTATATTTGGGGCTTAAAGTGAACGCTATATACCCCTGTGTGCGTTCTGTCAAAAAACACTATCTAACAAGACTATACGCAGTTTACTTTTTTTTTTTTTGGGGGGGGGAGGGGTGCTTAAAGCGAACGCTTTAAAACCCCTGATTGTGTCCTGTCAAAGAATACTATTTAACAAGACACTACGCAGTTTGCAGTGTGTATTTTTGACATAAAGTGAACACTATATACCTCTGTGTGTGTCCTGTCAATACTTACTCTGTAACTTGAGTGTACACAGTTTACAGTGCATATTTTGGGCTTAAAGCGAACGCTTTATATCCCTGTGTGCGTCCTGTCACAAAACACTATCTAACAAGATTATACGCAGTTTACTTTTTTTGGGTGGGGGCTGAAAGCGAATGTTATATACCCCCGTGTGCGTCCTGTCAAAAAATACTATGTAACAAGACTGTACGCAGTTTACTTTAATTTGGGGGGGGGGGGGGCTTAAAGCGAACGCTATATACCCCTGTGTGCGTCCTGTCAAAAAACACTATCTAACAAGACTATACTCAGTTTACTTTTTTTTGGGTGGGGGCTTAAAGTGAACGCTATATACCCCTGTGTGTGTCCTGTCAAAAAACACTATCTAACAAGACTATACAAAGTTTACTTTTTGGGGGGGAAACTTAAGGTGAACGCTTTATACCACTGTGTGCGTCCTGTCAAAGAATACTGTCTAACAAGACTATACACAGTTTGCAGTGTGTATTTTGGGCTTAAAGCGAACGCTATATACCCATTTGTGCGTCCTGTCAATGCATAGTCTGTAACTTGAGTGTACACAGTTTACAGTGTATATTTTGGCCTTAAAGCGTACGCTATATACACGTGTGTCCTGTTGATGCCTGCTATGTAACTTGACTGTACGCAGTTTACAGTGTATATTTTGGGCTTAAAGCGAACGCTATATACCCGTGTGCGTCCTGTCAATGCATACTCTGTAACTTGACTGTACGCGTATGCAAAATACCTCGCAGTTTGCGTAGAATTTTGACGAAGTGCATTTTACAAGATGATGAAGGCTTGGGATAATGGTCGAGGACGTGGACGTTGGTGCCCGAATAAGAGTGTGGGCAGAGGCCGAGGTTCTGGGCTGGGTGAAACAGTGTTTACTGCTGAGGCAGAAGTAGAAGGCCGTGTATCTACGCACCCTAGCTTCTTCTCACAGTTTGCAAGTCCGCGTGTCAGACCATTATTAAAAGCACAACAGTGCGAGCAGATGATGACGTGGTTAGCGGATAATGCGTACAGTAATATATCCAACACCCAGTCTTCCACGCAGTCCACTTACGCTAGCCAAGGGACTGGACCTCTGAATCCTGAGGCTGCTCCTCCTTCCTCCCAGGCTGGTCACACCCGGCAAATGAGAGATTCTGAATAGGCAGACTCACAGGAACTGTTCTCGATTCCCTTCCCTGAGTCGGAAAAAATAGTTCATGAGCCACCTGAGGAGTTTGTTGTGAACGATGCCCAAAATTGAACCTTTCACAGTCTCAGGGTGATGAGGATGGGGACTTCCAAGTAGTGTCTCAGAGGGTATTTGTTGATGATGATGATGATGAGACACAGTTTTCTGTCAGTGAGGTTGTTGTTAGGTCATTACGTCTGAGGGAAGAGCAGACTGAGGATTAAGAGGAAGAGCTGTTGGATGATGAGGTTACTGACCCCACCTGGGTTGGTAAGCCTACTGAGGACAGCGCTTCAGAGGGAAAGGAAAGTGCTGCAGCACCCGAACAGGTTGGAAGAGGCAGTGGGGTGGCCAGAGGGAGAGGCAGGGCCAGAGCAAGTAATCCCCTACTGTTGCCCACAGCACCTCCTCGCGGCAAGCTCCCGTGCAGAGGGCTAGGTGTTCAAAGGTCTGGAGGTTTTTTTTTATGAGAGCGCAGACGACTGACAAACAGTGGTGTGCAACCTGTACCGCACCAAAAACAGTAGGGGAGCAACTACTAGCAGTCTGATCACCACTAGCATGTGCAGGCATATGATAGCTAAGCACCCCACAAGGTGGAACACAGGCCATTCACCGACTGCGGGTCACACTACTGCCTCTTCCCTATCTCACATGCTGGCATTGAGATGCAATCCCCTCCCATGACGCAGGCACGAGTGTCTCCCACCCTGCATCCACCCCTTCGGCTGCACGGACCTACACTGCCTCCTCCAATGTGTCCCAGTTCAGCGTTCAGCTGCCCATAACAGAAGCATTGGAGCACAAGCGCAAATATGCAGCCACTCACCTACATGCACAATCATTAAACTTGTATATAAGCAAACTGCTGATCCTGGAGATGCTGCCATATAGGCTGGTCGAAAGTGAGGCGTTCTGCAACCTCATGGTCGCGGCCGACCCATGCTACTCGGTTCCCAGTTGCCACTATTTTTCCTGCTGTGCCGTGACCTCACCAATGCGGTTACTGGGAAGGTCCACTTAACCATGGACACGTGGACAAGTGCTACCGGCTAGGGACATGACATCTCCCTGACGGCACATTTGATTAACCTAGTGGAGGCTGGGACCGAGTCTGACCCTGGGTCCGCTCACGTGCGACCCACACCGAGGATTGCGGGTCCTACCTCGGTCATGGTTTCTCTCGCTTATTATGCCACCTCCTCCAACCTCCCCCCCCCCTCTTCCTCCTCCACCTCTCAATTACCATCTATGAGCACGTTGCCTTCAGTCGGTAGCTCAAGGCGCTGCAGCACTGCGGTGAGAAAGCGTCAACGGGCTGTTCTGAAACTCCTGAGCTTAGATGACAGGTGACACACCGCACAAGAGCTGTTATAGGGTTTAATGGAGCAGACAGATCTGTGGCTTTCGCCTCTGAACCTCCAAGCAGGCATGGTCGTGTGTGACAATGGGCGTAACCTGGTGGCGGCTCTGCAGCTTGTCAGACTAACACATGTGCCATGCCTAGCCCATGTGTTCAATCTGGTGGTTCAGCGCCTTCTTAAAAACCACCCCAATTTGTCTGAGCTGCTCAGCAAGGTGCGTTGCGTGTGCGCACATTTCAGAAAGTCCACCACAGATGCTGCCACCCTCAGGACACTGCAATAGCGCTTCCAGCTGTGAGTTCACCAACTGTTGTGTGACATGCCCATGCGCTGGAATTCAATCTTGCACATGTTGGCCAGTGTTTATGAGCAGCGTAGAGCCATAGTTGAATACCAGCTGCAACATAGCTGTCGGAGTGGTAGTCAGCCTCCGCACTTCTTCACAGAGAAGTGGGTATGGATGTCTAACATCTGTCAGGTGTTAGGAAACTTTGAGGAGTTAACACAAATGGTTAGCGGTGATGCGTTTATTATCAGCGTAACCATCCCGCTGCTTTGCCTGCTGAGAAGGTCGCTGCTAAGCATTAAGGCTGACGCTTTGCGGATAGAACAGGAGATTGTGGATGACAATACGTTGCTTGATAGCCAGACCACCCACAGGTCTGTTTCTCAGCGCGTATTGGAGGAGGAGGAGGAGAAGGGGGAAGAGACTGCTGCCCACACTGCAGACGGTACCCATGCTACTTCCTTCACATCTGTTCAGCATGTATGGGCTGAAGAGAAGAAGGAGACTGAGATTCATCCTTCTAGTGAGGACAGCGATGTGTTGTGTACTGGGACTCTGGCACACATGGCTGACTTCATGTTAAGCTGCCTTTCCTGTGTCATGGAATATAAAGTGTTAAGTTTCAGAATGAAATAAGTGTATGTTTCTTACCTTGTATTGGACTATTGACCCTTAAATAGAAGACTAAAACCTATGCTTTGTAGTGTCAGGAACTAGGATTTTAAGATAAGAAGTCAACAGACAAATTAAATAATGCTAAGCTATGTTAACAGAGAAGACACACAATTATTGAAGAACTATTGTCTAATGTGCTAACAATATCCTGACTTAGGTAATTCTGTGTCTGAGACAAGTCTTAAGAGCTTTTGAGAATATTTGGTAGATGTCAATAAGTCTTGTGATCAATAAGTATTTTCACCTTTGTAACAGTGAACTGCGTCACACTAATCTTTGTACCAGGCAACATATGGATACGCCCATTCTTTCTGTATAAGAGTTGGCAATGTTGACAATAAAGTAGAATTCTCATGGAAGTGTCTTGACATAACATGGAGTGATTTCATGCTATTGATAGATAATGCTAGCAAAATCTCCTCATCACGGGCTTCCATATCTACCAATTTGGCACCTGGCAACGAGGTCATCAGATCGGTACCGGTGTGGTCCAATAACACCTGTGACCCTCACGTTAGACGCAATCTGGCCAACACAGATTACTGGGTGTTCACCCTTCTCGACCCATGGTGTAAGGAGAACCTTTCCACTCTCATTCCTGAAGAGGAAAGGAGTACAAAAGTGATGCAATACTACAAGGCCCTGGTGGAAAAGCTGATACTAAACTTCCCATCTGACAAAACTAGTGGTACGTGTGATGGTGTCCAAGGAGGCGGCAGCATCAACGGTGTAGAAATTGTAGAAAAAGGTTTTATTGCTCCATAAAATGGCGACGTTTCAACTTAATCTAAGTCTTTTTCAAGCCAGCCAAAACTAGCGGTACAGGACGTAGTTCAGTCGGCCAACTAGCAGGGGAGACAAGGGGAACAGGCAGCATGTCCAGCGCAGTCAGGGGAACACTCTCCAAGGCTTTTGCCAGTTTTTAGGGCTTCCCAGCCAGACTGTGTCACCACTCCCCAGTCTAGGCTGAGTAGGAGGAAAGAGTGTAAAAAGATGGTGAGGTAGTAGATAGCCAACCGTACCAACATCCTCCGTGATCCCTCTGCTCCATACAACTATTGGGTGTCAAAGCTGGACACGTGGCACGAACTTGCGCTGTACGCCTTAGAGATGCTGGCTTGCCCTGCCCCTAGCATCTTTTCAGAGAAGCCTGGAACCAGCGGTATCTTGCCAGTCTGTGGACCGCCAACTGGATCTCATTAAGCAAGTACGAGCTCTATGTTAAAAAAATATTTCAGGGGTTCACCTGCACTCTGGGTAAACAAATCGTTCAGGGGTACACCTGCACTCTGGGTAAAAAAATATTTTGTTTTAGAATGGGTTGTTGAATTGTGGAGATGTGTAGAAGTACTGGCATCTGAGTCCCCTTTATGCCTACATTTGCGGATCATTAAATTTTGTGACGGAGGTGGCATGGGATTGGAATTATGATCATACGTTAATTTATCAGCAATTCTCATCAGCATTGTGGGCTATCGCCCACAATTTTAAAGAGGGTCACTGCCAACTCTCTGCAGTGTGTGCCTCCTGTTTGTCCTTATCCAATATGCACTTATAAATAGACATGAGGGTGGTGTGGCTATCAAGTGACCGTGTGGCATGAGGACAGCTGAACGCTACACTGGAAAAAATTTCAGTACGCTGTGGACTACTGAATAGGCAAAGGGGTGTGCCTTCCCCATCTGGGTTGGGGACAGCTAAGTGCTGTGCTGGGAAAAACTTTAGTACGCTGAGGACGCAGGCTCATGTCTGCATCCTAGGGGGGATTGGACAGAAATGCCCGCATGTAACACAGGAGAAATCCCAGTGGCGTCACTCGCAGGCAGTAATTTACCTTCACTCCACCTAGTGTTGTGCTTAGCTAAGATGTTCCAGCATGTGTGCCTTGCTGATTATGGTCTGGCCTAACTAAATTGTTAGGGGGGTGACCACCAGGCTCTTGCCCACAATGTGGCCTAATAGTGCAGCCTGGGAGCCCCAGATACATCCATGCATGCTGCCCCTGCTGTTCCCTATCCATTTCGGTGGTGTGTCCATCACTTTCTGATGTTTTCAGGTGAATCACACAGACAGAGCATGGGTCACCTTGAAAAATGCTCGAGTCTGCCATTGACTTCAATGGGGTTCATTACTCGAAACGAGCTCTCGAGCATTGTGAAAAGTTTGGCTCGAGTAACAAGCACCCGAGCATTTTGGTGCTCGCTCATCTCTAATTACATGCTATAATATTTAAGTAAGCAGCAAAGCTAATTGCTGAACCACTCACTATAATTTTTGAAAATTTCTGGAGAACAGGGGAAGTCCCAGAAGATTGGAAAAGGGCAAATGTTGTTTGTTGGAGCAAGACCCTCACCCCTATTGTTTCCATCAACTTATTACTATATGTAACCTTGGCTCTGTATTTTTTTTTACTTTTGTCTTTCTGCATTCCCCCTGTCTTTGTAAGCGCTGTGTAGTATGTTAGTGCTATACAAATAAAGATTATTATGCTATGTCCTACGCCCAGTGTTCAACATTTTTATAAATGGTCTGGAGGAGGGAAGTGATGGGAAACTGGTACAATTTGCCCATGACACATAGCTAGGAGGGATGGCTAACAACAGGGAAGAGAGAGAGAATATTCAAAAATACCTAGAAAAGCTTGAACAGTGGGTGGCGACTAACATAATGCATTTAACAAGGAGAAATGCAAAGTCCTACACCTGGGCAAGAAAATGAAGAAAGCACATACAGAATGTGGGGAATTGGGCTAAGCAGCAGCACATGTGAAAAGGACTTGGGTATACTAATAAATCATAGACTTAACATGAGTCAACAATGTGATGCAGCAGCCAAAAAGGTAAACACAATTCTAGCATGTATTAAGAGAACCATAGAGCCTATATCACGTATATCACGAGGTAATTTTCCCCCTACTCTTCCTTAGTCAGACCTCATCTGGAATACTGTGTCCAGCTCTGGGCACCCCACTTTAAAAAAGACCTAGACAAACTGGAGCAAATTCAGAGAAGAGTTACCAAGATGATGAACGGTCTGCAAATCATGTCATATGCTTAGCTTGCAAAAAAGAAGGCTGAGAGGGAGACTTAATAGCCATCTCCAAAAATCTGAAGGGCTGTCACAGTACAGAAGGATCAGCCCTATTCTCATTTGCACAAGGAAAGACTAGAAGCAATGGGATGAAACTGCAAGGGAGGAGCCACAAATTAGACTTTTTGACAGTGAGGGTAATCAATAAGTGGAACAGGTTACCACTGAAGGTGGTGAGTTCTCCTTCAATGGAAGTGTTCAAACAAAGGCTAGACAAATATCTGTCTGGGATGATTTAGTGAATCCTACCCTGAGCAGGGGGTTAGACCATCTGACCCTGGATGTGACTTCCAACTCCATTCTAGGATTCTATGATATGGAAGAAATTCTCTGGGAAGGTGTTAGGGGAGCTGCAGGTGTTAGTGCATAAAACCCTAGCCGAGATGCTTCATTTTCTACACCCTAACCATACTTTTCGCAGTGATCACACGTCTTTAACTCTGTTAATAAATTCCTTTAAACTTGCAAGTCAACCAGACCCAAGACCATATTTGAAGCTTCTGGGTGAGGAGACTTCCAAGCCAAGAAAGATTTTGAACCTTTGTAAAAGATTCATAACACCTCCACTGCTTGCTAAGCCCACCTTTCTCATTTCTTGGGGAAAGGAACTACCGTATATTCCGGCATATAAGACGACGGGGCGTATAAGACGACCCCCAACTTTTAGATGCCGGGAATACAGTGTGAAAAAAAAATTAATACTCACCTCCCGCGGCACTGCTGCAGGCTCTCGCTCCCCCATGCACGCTGGCAGGGCATTGCTTTCTGCAAGCGAGGCTTGAATGCCCCGCCTCCAGAAAGCTAAAGCTCTGATTGGCTAACTTAGTCTGGTGTTAGCCAATCGCAGCCATTCAATGACGTCATGAATGGCTGTGATTGGCTAACGCCAGACTAAGTTAGACAATCAGAGCATTAGCTTTCTAGAGGCGGGGCATTCAAGCCCCGCTTGCAGAAAGCAATGCTCTGCCGGCGTGCATGGGGGAGAGACAGCCTGCAGCAACGTCGCGGGAGGTGAGTATTCATTCTTTTTTTTTTGGAAACTGTATACCCGGCGTATAAGACGACCCTCAACTGCAGAGCAGATTTTTCGGGGTTAAAAGGTCGTTTTATACGCCGGAAAATACAGTAAACTTTTTACATGTCATTAACTCTTTTAATAAATTGCTTTAAACTTGCAAGTCAACTAGACCCAAGACCCCATTTGAAAAGCTCCTGGGTGAGGAAACTGCCAAGCCCAGAAAGATTGCGAACCTTTGTAAATGATTCATAACCCCTTTGCTTCTTGCTAAGCCCACCTTTCTCATTTCACTCTACTCGGAAGATACAAGACTAATTTTGAAAACAACTTATGACTTTCCGCCTTGCATCCTCTTGTCTTTGATTTGCTGCAGTAGTCATCTGCGGGAAAGGGGAGAAGGGGGGGGGGGGGGGGTAAGGTAACCAAATAATCCCTTTAATTGTCTTATTATAAACTTGCCCTGGTATCTATGAGTGTCCTTGAGAGTGAACATTAGATTGTCAGCTTCACCGGTGACTGGCATTATTGTTAGTGATGACAATCTGTACAACGCTGTGGAATATGCTTGTGTTTTTAAGTAACATGAAAGAAATAAATCTGTATAACACAAGGACGGCTGACAATGTTCATTTCTATTTCTTCATCTTGTTCTATAATTCTCTAATGTAAAGACGGTTCAGGCCACAATCATCAGGGAGCAGATCCCGAATGATGTGTGATGAGAGCAGACAATGTAAAATATATCCCATCATACTGTATAAAAAGAGGAGAGATGATAGCAGTCAGCATAATGCCACTGATCCTGTAAGCTCTCTGTGTCGCTGCTGGTCTTTCTGCTTCCATTCATCATGTATGACTTATAACAGTATCTACTTCTTCTTCATCACCATCTCATTCCTACAAGGAGATGTTTAGTCTCCTTATTATATTGGTTCTTCCATGGCTTCCAATAACACAATCATTCTGTGATCTCAATATAAGAACATTTCATCAAACAGACTTAAAATCGACTTTCCAGGATGGAGACCTCATCATTGGTGGCTTGTTGACATCTACCACAAATGCCATACATGCACATATTCCAGAGGAAAATTCCCAGTTAATAGTGTGTGCAGAGTAAGTCATAGTTTCATCTGCATATTGTACATGAGAAGAGGGGTGAGAATAGTGTGACTGCTGCAGACTGGGAATAACATACACAGAAGCCTGAACTAGGGGGCTATTTAATCTAGCTGATGCTGGACTAAATTGCTGTTGAATCTTCAGTCTAGCTCCGATTGTGATCTCAGTCAAAGCTTGCTTCTGGATCGTTCATATGCCTGCTGCATCTAAGCTAAGTTTGTGGGTTTTTTTCTATTATATTTCTTATGTTATTCCACTGTCCCCCGTAGGGTTAACGAAAGGCAAAGGTACTAGCTCAGGTACGTCCTTGTCGTACAAACTTGAAATTCGGCATGACTATTCTTTAGCCCCTAAATAGGAAAATTAAATGGGTCACAGCTTGATTATTCAATACCAAGTGCAAACATAAATACACCCTTATGTATCATGTCTAATCTAAATCTGTAATGCCTGGTTTTTGACACAATGAGAATCGCTCAAAAATCACTCAAAGCCATCTTTTGAATGATTCTCGTTCTGTCTATATGCAGGGACATTGTGCAGTTTATGTACAGAAGTCATTGACCACTGAATTCTAGTTTGCTAGAATTGAGTGATCAGCTGTTATCAGCAGAGTAGGCTGTTATCATAGCCAGCCCTGCTGATAAGATTCTCACTGTGAATTCACAGCAGGGACACTGGCAGTCAGCATGGAGAAGAATACAGCTGTTTGATTATGCAAAACAACTGTATTCTTCTATTAGTGGCCCCGGCTGGGTCCTGCTCCACTTGCATTTTTTTGTAGCTACTTAACTGCTATAAAGTATGCAAAGATGATCAATCAAAACTGTCACTCAAACTATCGTATAAGTGACTTTTTTTTTTTTTTATTGGGGAAGATTTATTAATCCTGTATAAGAATTTGTGGTTTTCCACTACTAAAAACTACTTAAAATTGCTTCACATCCACCCCGCACCCCCCGGTCGCCGCCCACCAGGACACGCGACCGCCGCAGCCAATCACCCGCCACAGAAGGTCACTGCTGCGGGCACTGACTGGCCGCAGCAGCCACACGCCCCGGCCAGCAGCAACCAGGAAGCACAGAGCGGATGCGGAGCAGCTTAACCCTTTCCAATCCATTTATTTTTTTATTGTAATTCACTTTTTTTATTGAACGTTTTTCTAGTACAGAGTAATAGCATTGTATAGGTGCACATTATTTGACTAAAGTATAACATTGCGTGGTTCAATCGAATTTTCAACAAACGTATACAAACTTTACAATATCAGCTAAATAACTCTAATCGCTAATCTCTGGTCCCGTCGCCCTCCCTGGCCCATTCACCGTGACTTTTGAGCGATCATCTGTCAGTGTAAATGGAGCTTAACTACCCAATGTCATACGAACTTGAAATCTGGCACAACCATTCTATAGGTGCTAAATACGAAAAGTAAAGGGGTCACAACTTGATTAATCAATTCTAAGTGCAAAAGTAATTGACCCCCTATGTAATGTACCTAATCCTATTCTCTAACTTCCCGATGTCGTACAAATTGAAATTCAGCACAAGCATTCTTTAGGTTCGAAATAGGAAAAGTATAGGGTTCACACCTTGATTATTCAACGCTAAGTGCAAAAGTAAGTGGCCCCTATGTTATGTATTTTTCTGGTGTCATACAAATGTGAAATTTGGCACAAACATTCTTTAGGTCCTTCTTAGGGCTACTACTCATCGTGTGCATTATAATTGTGACTGGCATGGAGCAGTAGTGGACCAATTTTTTTTTAAGCATCTCGGGCTGTGCAGGCCATTTCAGCTATAGCATTCTCAGTATGCAGTGTATTACGCAGAGTTTAGGGAGAGAGCAGCCTATATAGGGAAAGTTTTACAGGACTCCTGATCCTCTGTTCAAGAACCCAATGGTCCTTCTTAGGGATACATCTCACCGTGTGCATTATAGTTGTGGCTGGCTGGGAGCAGTAGTGCAACAACTTTTGTATTACGCATCTAGGCCTGTTTCCAGCCTTGCAGTTATAGCGCTCTCAGCCTGCAGTGCCGTACAATGAGTTCTCACCGTGAAACTGCACTCTAAAATTTCCTAGCCTACTGCAAAGTAGTTTAGTTATATCGTTCTGTGTGTGCAGTGCATAACGCAGAGTTTAGGGACACAGCGACTTCTACAGGGGAAGTTTTACAGTCCTGATCCTCCATACAAGAACCCCAACGCACCTTCTTAGGGCTACATCTCACCGTGTGATTTACAATTGTGGCTGGCTGGAAGCAGTAGTGCATCAATTTTTGTATTATGCATCTAGGCCTGTTCCCAGCCTTTCAGTAATTGGGTTCTCAGCCTGCAGCGCCGTACAACCAGCTCTCACCGTGAAATTGCTCTCTAATATTTCCTAGCCTACTGCAAACTATTTCAGTTATATCGTTCTGTGTCTGCAGTGCATTAGACAGAGGTCTCACCGCTAAACAGTACTGTAATATTTCTTGTGCCACTGCAAAGTATTTCAGCTCTGCCACTGTGGGGTTGAGATAGCCGCAGTTACCAGCATTATCCACTGGCTTTAGAGTCTTTTCCCACTCCATACAGCCTCTCTTATCTACAAGTCTCTGTGAGCGGTAAATTACCCCTAGATATCAGCGCAAGACAGCGGGTTATTTTTTTCAAGTCACAGCATTGAGCCTCCGCTACCTACAAGTCTCTATGTGCGGTGAATTAGCCACAGTTGTCAGCGCTGTACAGTGGGGTAATTTATTTGGGCTCTGCTCTATTCTTAATCCGCCATGATGAGGCGTAGGGCTAAGGGTCGTGGACATTGAAGCGGGCATCCAAGTGAGGGTGTGGGCACCGGCCGAGTTCCTGGGCGTGGTGAATCACAGCCGGCTGCTGAGGGATTAGGAGAGAGGCAAGTTTATGGGCTCCCCAGCTTCATATCACATTTTATGGGTCTGCGTGGTAGACCTTTATTACAAACAGAGCAGTGCAAGCAGGTCCTGTCGTGGATGGCAGAAAACGCATCCATCAATGTATCAACCACCCAGTCTTTTACGCAGTCCACTACTCCCGGCCTAGAGACTGCAACTCTGAATCCTCTGGCTGCTCCTGCTTCCTCCCATCCTCCTCACTCCATGAAAATGACATATTCTGAGCAGGCAGACTCCCAGGAACTGTTCTCGGGTACCTGCCATGAGTGGGAAAAAACGGTTTCTCTCTCACCTGAGGAGTTTGTCGTGACCGATGCCCAACCTTTGGAAAGTTCCCGGAGTCCGGGTGATGAGGCTGGGGACTTCCAGCAACTGTCTCAATAGCTTTTTGTGGATAAGGATGATGAGACACAGTTGTCTGTCAGTGAGGTAGTAGTAGTAAGGGGAGTAAGTCTGAGGGAGGAGCGCACAGAGGATTCGGAGGAAGAGCTGCTGGACGATAAGGTGACTGACCCCACCTGGTTTGCTAAGCCTACTGAGGACAGGTCTTCAGAGGGGGAGGCAAGTGCAGCAGCAGGACAGGTTGGAAGAGGCAGTGGAGTGGCCAGGGGTAGAGGCCTTGGCCAGAGCAAAGAATCCCCCAAGTGTTTCCCAAAGCACCCTCTCGCGGCAAGCCTCCGTGCAGAGGGCTAGGTGTTTAAAGGTGTGGATGTTTTTCAGAGAGAGCGTGGACGACCGAAGAACAGTGGTGTGCAATCTGTGTCGCACTAAGATTAGCCAGGGAGCCACCACTACCAGCCTGACCACCACCAGCATGCGCAGTCATATGATGGCCAAGCACTCCACAAGGTGGGACGAAGGCCATTCACCGCCTCCGGGTCACACCACTGCCTCTTTCACTGTGCCACAACCTGGCACACAGATCCAATCCCATCCCAGGACACAGGCACGAGCGCCTCCCGGCCTGCACCCATACCCTCACCTCCACCATCCTCCAGTCCATCCAGCAATGTCTCTCAGCGCAACGTTCCGCTGTCGCTAACACAAGCATTGGAGCAAAAGCAGGAATACGCCGCCACCCACCCGCATGCACAAGCTTTAAACGTGCACATTGCTAAATTAATCAGCCTAGAGATGCTGCCGTACAGGCTTGTGGAAACGGACGCTTTTCAAAAACATGATGGCGGTGGCAGTCCCGCGCTACTCGGTTCCCAGTCGCCACTTTTTTTCATGGTGTGCCGTCCCCGCCCTACAGCAGCAAGTCTCCCGCAACATAAATCGTGCCCTCACTAACGCGGTTACTGGGAAGGTCGACTTAACCAGGGACACGTGGACAAGTACTGGCAGGCAGGGCCACTATATCTCCCTGACGGCACATTGGGTGAACTTGGTGGAGGCTGGGACCGAGTCAGAGCCTAGGACCGCTCACGTTCTACCCACACCCAGAATAGTAGGTCCTACCTCGGTGCTGGTATCTGCAGCATTTTATGCCACCTCCTCCAGACCCTCCTCCTCTGCCACCTCTACCTCTCAATTAAGAAGTGTGAGCATGTTGCCAGCAGTCAGTAGCGTGCGGCGGGCAAGCGTCAGCAAGCCATGCTGAAACTAATCAGCTTAGGTGACAAGAGGTACACGGTCCCCGAGCTGTTGCAGGGTGTTACAGAGTAGACCGACCTCTGGCTTTCGCTGCTGAGCCTCCAACCGGGCATGGTCGTGTGTGATAGCGGCCGTAACCTGGTGGCGACTCTGCAGCTCGGCAGCCTCATACACGTGCCATGCCTGACCCATGTCTTCAATCTGGTGGTTCAGAGGTTTCTGAAAAACTACCCCCACAGATTAATGGGAGTACACCCTTCTAGAATCATGATATGAGGAGAACCTTTCCACTCTCATTACTGAAGAGGAAAGGTGTACGAGAGTGATGCAATACCACAGGAGCCTAGTGGAAAAAACCAATGCTAAATTTCCCATCTGACAGCGCTAGTGGCAGAAGAAGCAGTTCCGAGGGCCAAGTAGCAGGGGAGGCGCAGGGATCAGGCAGCATGTCCAGCGCAGGCACGGGAACACTCTCCAAGGCCTTTGCCAGCTTTATGGCTCCCCAGCAAGACTGTGTCACCACTCCCCAGTCAAGGCTGAGTCAGAGGGAGCACTGTAAAAAGATGGTGAGGGAGTACATAGCCGATCATACCACCGTCCTCCCTGATGCCTCTGCTCCATATAACTTGGGTTTCTAAGCTGGACACGTTGCACAAACTTGCGCTGTACACCCTGGAGGTGCTGGGCTGCCCTGCCGCTAGCGTCTTGTCCGAGAGGGTGTTTAATGCAGCTAGGGGAATCATCACGGATTATAAAGATGAACAAAGGCTGGATTTCCCCAGACTTCTCTTCTCCACCAGCGGAAAGCAGCGGAACCGAAGGATTCTTTTCACTATTAGAGGAGAAAAATGCATCCTCTATCGCCACAAAAAAAAGGGGAATTAGCTTTGTCAATCACTTTCAGATATTATTACTCCTCCTCCTACTCCTCCTCCTGAAACAGCATGTCATCACGCTGAATTGCCAGTTTTTCTGTTGCCCAAAAGGCTCTGTTTTAAAGTTTTTTACAATTTTTCAAAGTTTCAAAAGTTTTTATACTTTAACAGAAACCACTTTTTTTTCACAGGGCTGCCTCCAGGCTCTGTTACAAATGAAGCAACAGTGAGCTGTATCTTAAATTTTTTTTTATGGGTTTCACCTGCCTCGCGGTTGAGCAATTTTTCAGGGGTACACTTGTACTCTTGGGACGGGGGTCAGAAACGCTATCTTTTCTCCTTAGGGAGAGCAACTATATTCTATAAACTAAGTGAGGAGACTCAAATGGCCATGCATGCTCCTCTTTGGCTTGAAGGAATGCTACCTTTCAATAGGTGGCACTGTGGAGGATTTATTCCATCTCCCTTATTTGCACTTGTACTCTTGGTACACCAATTCTTCAGGCCCTTGCCTATACTGTTATCTAACTAACTTTTCCGGCCTTCGCCTACACACATTTTTTCAGATGTTCGCCTATACTCTTGGTACAGAGGTTCGCCCACAATATTGCTACAGAAATGTTACAGGGGTCCTCCTATACACTTGGTACAGAAATGTTTCAGTTGTTCGCCTATACTCTTGCTACAGAAATGTTACTGGGTCCGCCGATACTCTTGCTGCAGAAATGTTACAGGGGTCCGCCTATACACTTGCTACTGAAAGGTTTGAGGGGCTCGCCTATACTCCTGCTACAGAAATGTTACTGGGTCCGCCTATACTCTTGCTACAGAAATGTTACAGGGTTCCGCCTATATTCTTGCTACAGAAATGTTATATGGGTCCGCCTATACTCTTGCTACAGAAATGTTACAGGGGTTCGCCTATACTCTTGCTACATAAATGTTACTGGGGTCCACCGATACTCTTGCTACAGAAATGTTACAGGGGTCCACCTGTACTCCTGCTACAGAAATGTTACTAGGGTCCGCCAATACTCTTGCTACGGAAATGTTACAGGGATCCGCCTATACTCTTGCTACATAAATGTTACTGGGGTCCGCCTATACTCTTGCTACAGAAATGTTACTGGGGTCTGTCGATACTCTTGCTACAGAAATGTTACAGGGTTCTACCCATGCTCTTGCTACAGAAATGTTACAGGGGTCCGCCTATACTTTTGCTACAGAAATATTACAGAGGTCTGCCTATACTCTTGCTACATAAATGTTACTGGGGTCCGCCTATACTCTTGCTACAGAAATGTTACAGAGGTCCGCCTATACTCTTGCTACAGAAATTTTACAGGGGTCCGCCTATACTTTTGGTGGGTGCACAAAGGTTTCCCATTGCGGTGTTCAGCTGCCTGACACATACACAGAATGAAGTTTGTGGGGACACATGGATTTCCCATAGCTATTTAACTCACAGCACCTTGGGTCACACAGTGTGTTTGCTGGGAACGAACCTGACCAAGGGCCCGCTCAGATACTTCCCACACAGGCTACAGCGGGTCCTGGTCATGGTTTCTTGGCCTTGTAAGGCCACCTCCTCCTCCTGCTTGGGGTCCGGGGATCAGCACTGGGCAACATGTATTTTCTCTCATGTTACTAGTTATCTGAGACAGTGGTTCGGGACAAATAAAAGGAGCGTTACTGCATTAATGAGACATTCACAGCTGCACTAGCATCCGAGTCCGCTTAAGGCCCATGATTACTGAGGGTGTGAGCAGAGGCCGAGGTCCTTGGCGGTGTGAAGCTGCCTTGTTTGGGTGCTCTGATTTCTTTATGTGTAATACTGTCTTTGAGTTTTATGGGCTCGTCTGAGCTGTGGGTGAACAAAGACTTCCCATTGCATTGTTTTACCTGTCTGGCAGAAATACACTGATTGACTTGGCTAGGGTGCAGATGGCTTTCCCATTGCAATGTTTTACCTATCTGGCACAAATATACTGAATGACTAGGGCAGAAGTGTGGGCCGAGGTCCTCGGCAGGGTGAAACTCTGCCATGTTTGGGCACTCTCTTTTCTTCCTATGCACAAAGACTTCCCATGGCGGTGTTTTACCTGTCTGGCACAAATACACTGACTGACTAGGGTAGAAATGTGGGCCGAGGCCCTTGGCAGGGTGAAACTCTGCCATGTTTAAGCACTCTGATTTCGTCATGTGTAATACCATCTTTCAGTTCCGTGGGCTCGCCTATGCTGTGGGTGCACAAAGACTTCCCATGGTAGTGTTTTACCTGTCTGACACAAATACACTGACTGACTAGGGCAGAAATGTGGGCCGAGGCTGAGGTCCTTGGCGGGGTGAAACTCTGCCATTTTTGGGCACTCTGATTTCTTCCTGTGTAATAACATCTTTGTGCACCGACAGCATAGGCGAATCCAGGGAACTCAAAGACTTCCCATTGCGGTGTTGAGCTATCTGACACCTACACAGAATGAATTGTGTGGGGACACATGGATTTCCCATTACTATGTAACTTGCGGCACCTTAGGTCACACAAGATGGAGCCTGGGACCGCCCCTGACCCTGGGCCTGCTCACGTGCTTCCCACACAGAGTATTGCTGCATTGTGGAGATGTGTAGAAGTCCTAGCACCTGAGTCCCCTTCATGCCCACGTTTGCGGCTCCTGACAATTTTGTGACGGAGGTGGCACGGAATTGGAATGATGATCGTACGTCAATTTATAATCAATTCTCAACAGCATTGTGGGCTATTGCCCACACTTTCAAAGAGAGTCGCTGCCTAGCCCTGCCAACCCTCTGCAGTGTGTGCCTCTGGTTCCTCCTCATCCAGTACGCACTTCTAAATAGGCATGAGGGTGGTGTGGCTATGAAGCAAGCATATAGCATGAGGACAGCTGAACGCTGCACAGGGAAAATTTTGTGTGTGCTGTGGATGCAGGGTTGTGCAGAGGGTTGGACAGCAATGCCAGCATGTAACCCAGGAAAGCAGGCAGCAGTGTCACCCGCAGGCAGTGATTGTCCTTTGTTGCAGGTAGTGTGGTGCTTAGCTAAAATGTGCCAGCGCGTGTGCCTTGCTAATGAGGGTTTGTCCCAAGTAAATTGTTAGGAGGGTGACCGCCAGGCTCTTGCCCCCATTTTGGCTTAATAGTGGGGCCTAGGAGCTTCAGATGCAGCCATGCATGCTGCCCCTGCCCTTACCTATCCATTTCTGTGGAGTTTCCATGACTTTTGGATGTTTTCTGGTGTTTCACAAGTCATTACCTATGCGGAGCATTGGTCCCATACAAAAATGCTCGAGTCCCCCATTGACTTCAATAGGGTTCGTTACTTGAAATGAGCTCTCGAGCATTATGAAAAGTTCAACTCGAGTACGGAGCACCCAAGCATTTTGTTGCTCGCTCATCTCTAGTGAGGAACAGCCAAATTCTGCTAAATGTTGAAATAGTGGAAGGCAGTTTCATGTCACAGGTCATACACCATGGAAAGGAGTGTCTTAAGGAAAAATAGAACCCAATTCTTATGTTCAGCAGCTTAGGAGGAGACAGGTAGACAGGCTATAGTAGTCAGGCCTGCATTTGTCTAGGCACACCCTGAAGTAATGGGGATGACAGTAGGTGATGAATGTGTCTATGTATCCATATAGTTTTCTAAGAGTGTTTTCACACAGTGCAGAATTGTTCCACAAGACGCAGCTATAGGCACAGCTTAATTCTGAACTGTAGATTACTGTTCGATAACCCACATATATGCATGCGGGTTTTCAGACTGAATTATCTGCGACTCTAGGTGCCTATTGCAGAATATTTCCACACTGTGTGAAATCAGCTGATTCAGGAAAAGGACAGTTTTGGAAGAACTCATTCTGCTTCAAACAGATGTAGATCAGATTCTTAGCTTTAAATGACTATTATAGTAGCAAATGGCACCATCACATCAGCACTGACAGAACTGGAGTTACAGCCATTTGAAGTGGGGTCAGGAATAATGAATTTACAGATGCCATGTCTGTGTGCAGAGCAGGGTGGTAGCGGGGGTCAAGCAGGCAGCAGCAAGTAGATCTGTGATTCTTCTGTCTGTTCTATCCTAGGGAGAGGTAATGTAGATTTTTCTTAATGTTATCACCTTACCCATTAATCAGAGAATATATTTTCTCTCTGATTGTCTTTTCTTTCTCAGAAAAGGAGTGAGAAGATCTGTACATGCTTATCTAATCATTTTTTAACCTGCCTTTTAAACCTGCAGATGCTGCAGTCATTGCTGACTGTGACATCTAAGGCCCACTGTACAAGGGCGGAAATTCTGCGGTGGGAATTTCCGCCCTGTATGGAATTGCATTACAAAACGCAATCCTATGCAGACAGCCATGATTTGTCCGCGTGAAAACACAGGCGAAAAACAAATCGCGGCATGTTCTATTTCAGTCGCAACGGGCCAGCTCCGCTCTGCACATGTGCCGGCTGGCCGGCAGCCGGCGCGTAGCAGAGACAGAAGATGCCAGGAGTGCGTGAGCTGCAGTCCTCTGCAGGGGCACGGGTCCACATCCTGCTGTGAGAATTCTCACAGCCAGATCCGACCCGGCCGTCTGCAGGTGGCCTAAATGTTTTTACAGAAAAATTAGTTTTGTTTCCCCTCACAAAGACCTTAAGATTTTAAGTTAACAACCTGTAACAACCCATACTTTAAAATAAACAGTGGGTCACAGATAGTGAGCCTGCCTTCACTAACAGCACCACACTGTTGGGAAAGCTGTCTAAAAAAATCTCATTTTTGCCAATAACCACAGCACAGCTTTCATTTCTCATACTGCTGAGAAAAAAAGAAAGCTGTGATTGGTTGCTATGGTTGCAATAAAGACATATTTTATTTAGACAGCTTTTATAAGAGTGTGGTGCTGGGATTGTAACACAAATAGTAACAAAATAACATAGTATGTTAAGCTGAATGAAGAAAGAAAATGTCCATCTAGTTCAGCCTGTTTCAACCTCCCCTTGTTGGTCAAAAAAACCCCAACAACAAGCCAATTCAGCTAATTTGGAGGAAAAAAATTCCTTCTTGACTCCATGGCAATCAAAATATTTCCTGGATCAATGTTTGAGTTTCTACCTAACTCCTAGACCCAGATCAACAGCCCTGCTGGTCACCTAATGTCTATATCCTGTAATATTGAGGCACTCTAGACGTCTAGTTCACTCTTAAACTCTTCTATTGGTTTTGCCATCACCACGTCCTCAGGCAGAGAGTTCCACAGTCTAACTGCTCTTACGGTAAAGAACCCCCTTCCATGTTGCTGATGAAACCAGCTTTCTTCTAGACGTAGAGGATGCCCTCTTGTTACCGTAGCAGTCCTGGGTATAAACAGATTATGGGAGATATCCTTGTATTGTCCCCTAATGTATAAATACATTGTTATTTGATCACCCCATAAGCGTTTTTTTTCCAGGGTAAATAATCCAGTCCTCTCATTCCATTTATTAATTTAGTTGCTCTTCTTTGAATACCTTCAAGCACTGCAACATCTTTCCTGAGCACCAATGTCCTGAACTGCACACAGTATTCCATGTGGGGCCTGACAAGTGCCTTATATAGTGGAAGAATATTGTTCTCATCCCTCACCCCTATAGCACTTTCAATGCACCCCAAGACTTTATTTGCTTTTGCAGCAGCTGATTGGCATTGATTATTGGCTCCAGTTAAGTCTACAACTAGTACCCCCAGATATTTTTCCATATCACTTCTCCCTAGCAGTACCCAATTTAGTGTATATTGGTGACATCCGTTTCTCCTGCCCATGTGCATAATCTTATATTTATCAATACTGAACTTCATTTGCCATTTTTCTGCCCCAGCCCCCAGCTTATCTACGTTCTTTTGTAGCCATACATTGTCCGTCTTTGTATTAATTACCTTGTATAATTGTGTATCGCCTGCAAATATTGATATTTTACTGTTTAGTCCCTCTATCAGGTCATTCAAAGGCTTTATAGGAATCCAGATATACAAGATCATCAGGCTCTCCTAGGTTCAGCCTAGAACTTACTTCATTATAGAAGCTGATCAAATTGGTCTGACATGATTGAGCCCTCATTAACCCATGCTGATGAGGAGTTATTCTGTTATTCCCTTTGAGGTATTCCAGGATGGCATCTCTCAGAAACCCCTCAAATATTTTTCCAATTATTGAAGTGAGACTTACAAGCCTGCAGTTATTAGGCTCTCTTTTAGACCCCTTTTTGTATATTGGAACTACATTGGCAATACGCCAATCTATTGGTAGAACCCCAGTCTCAATATTGTCTATAAATTTAAGAAATAGCAGTCTAGCTATCCCTTAAAACCCTTGGGTGCATTCCATCTGGGCCCAGTGATTTTCAATTTGAATCCTCCTTAACCAGCTCTGCACTTCCTCCTGTGTTAGGTATGCAAAATTTAGCAGGGGAGTTGTTTGATTCCCCTGCTTCTCGTGTGACATTTCTTTTTCCTTCTTGAATAGACTTGAGAAAAAACTATAATAGATTTGCCTTCCCCCCATCGTCTTCTATGGTTTCCTCTGCATTATTTGTTAAAGAGCCACTGCTTTCAGTGAAAATCCTTTTACTCTTTATATAATTGAAGAATAGTTTAGGGTTATTTTTGCTCTCTTTGGCGATCAGTCTCTCTGCCTCCTCCATAGCAATTTTGATCTTTTTTTTTACATAATTGTGTTTTCTCCCCTGTAGGATTTTAGCACTTCTTTGATGCCTTCTTGTTTTAATAATTTAAACACTTTTTTTTTTGTTTATTGCTCCCCTTACAGTATTGTAGAGCAAGTTACTTTCTGTGGTTCACCCTGGATTACATTATTTAACCTGCAAAAATGCCATAAAAGCAGTTTTCTGTAAAATTTGCTTCTTCAAAATAGGAATAAAAAGTGCTCAAAACGTTGTATATACCCCAAAATTATACTGCAAGAAATAAGCCCCATAGAGGTTCTGATCTTGGAATGTGGTGCCACAAAAAGCCTTTTTAATAAAAAGTGTTTTTATTGTGGCAAAGTAATTAAGAATAATAAAACCCATATAAATCTGGTGTTATAATCATAATGACGCATAGAATTAAATGAACAGAATGTTACCACATGCTGAACTTTAGAAAAATAATTCCAAAAAACTAGGTAAAAATTGCTTTTTCCCCCATTACCTCACAGCAAAAATGTTTTAAGTTATTCAACACATTATATGAAACCAAAATTGGTTCTTATAAAAACTAGAACTCGCCCTGTAAAATACAAGATCTCATTCAGCTACACTGATAAAAAAATTAGAAAGTTATGAGCTTACCATCTTAATTATGACAACTTGAAACTTAAAATGAGATCAGCACTAACTTTTACCGACTGTCCACATATGTGTCGCTCTTAGAATGCTTTAGTTCCCCCCACCTGATGAAATTCATCCATAAAAAGCGATCCTTCTTCTCACACAGTTGGCTTATCTGTTATCTGCAGATACATATTCATCATTGCACACCTCATGCTTGGAGTGTGGAAAACATGTTGTGCCTGTTCATCATTGCCAGGAACATCTCTGGAGCACATGCTCTGGCTGTTCATCATTGTCAGGGACATCTTTGGAGCACATGCTCTGACTGCTCATCATTAGTGGAGCACACTCCACAGAGCATACTCGGAGCATCCCAGCTGTGTACCATCCAATTGCAGGTTTGAAATCAGAGCATCAAAATGGTGGCATCCCTGCAATAGATCTGAACCAAGTTATCCTGCACAGACAGTTGTGCAACACTGAAATGAATGCAGAAGCAGCACAGATGTAGCCGTCAGAAGCCACTTCACTGCCTGCTGACTATTTAGAAGCATATATAGACTGATGGTAGAAGCATCTAGAAGGTAAAGTATTTTATAACTTAGCAATTGAACATTAATGTTCAGCTTGTTTCTGTTAATGAACAAATAATTCACAATAACTTGGTTATATCAGCTTCAAACTTCTGGTCACATGATGTGTGATCTGGCTGCTGGAGATCAATATAGTCATCATTGCCTCTGCTGGAGGATGAGTGCTCTGCACTCCAGGAGGTCACATGATTCACTCTATGATGTCACTTATTACTCTGAGAGATTGTATATAATGGCAGCCTTACTCATCTGTACATTTATCTATTTACAGATACAAGTTTTACGAAATAATACAACCTCAGGCTTTTGTCTCCGCCATTTATAATATTAACCAGAATTCTGACATCTTACCCAATATTACACTGGGATACCATTTTTATGACACATGCTCGGATGGACACTTGGCAATACGCTATGTATTACAACTTCTGTCTGGCCCATATAAGATGATACCTAATTACTCGTATACAAGTCGTGGCCAGCTGGCCGGTGTCATCGGAGATCGCCACTCATCTACCACTATTGCAGCAGCACAAGTCCTTGGCCTCTATGGATATCCTCAGGTATTATATACTCTGGGCATTAGGGCACATTTACCATCTGGATTGTGTAGAATTGTGATGTCAATAAGTTGCACTTTAATGCCAAAAATTGTGATTTATTTTTAAAGCTGTATTTTTTCCAACAGTGGACAGGGCTTAGCGCTAAAGGTCGTCACGGCTCACGATCTGTCATACTTATTACAATAAGCAAGAGGCTGGTGTAAACTCTAGCTGAGCTATATGCCAGTTCACAGCGGCCGTAGATCTGAGATTCCATTGGACACACGTGAACCCAGCCTGTAGAGCTGTAGGGGAAGAACCATATTGACATATATGAGTACATGCACCATGTTATGTTATAGGGGTGTGAGAAAAGAGACATTTATGGATCTCTAAAGCACATTATGTATTTGTAAGATCTTTGTTAACCCTTTAGTGACCAACCTATTTTGCACCTTAATGACCACAATATTTTCTTAGTTTTTTTTCATTGTTGTACTGTGTACACCAAAATGCTCGAGTGCTCGTTACTCGAGTCGAACTTTCAGTGATGCTCGAGAGTTCGTTTCGAGTAACGAACCCCATTGAAGTCAATGGGCGACTCGAGCATTTTTGCATATCGCCGATGCGCTCGCTAAGGTTTTCATTTGTGAAAACCTGGGAAATTCAAGAAAGTGATGGGAACGACACAGAAACGGATAGGGCAGGCGAGGGGCTACATGTTGGGCTGCATCTCAAGTTCCCAGGTCCCACTATTAAGCCACAATAGTGGCAAGAGTGAGACCCCCCCCCCCCCCGCACTGTCAGCATAAAGATCGTTCTCCTCTGCCACAGCTGTAACAGATGTGGCAGAGAAGAACGATGTTAACCCATTGAATTCAATCAGATTGGTCCCTGTGCTGAGCCAATGAGAGGCAGCAGTCACTCTCCCATTCATGAATTCATGAATGGGTGTGTGAGTGAGATCTGCCTCTGATTGGTCAGGCTGTGACCAATTAGAGGCAGCTCATTCAGCAGGCGGGGATTTTAAATCCCCGGCTGCTGAATACTACTCACAGCTATTCAGAGCAGTTCTGGAGGACTGCCGCCGGCCGCGCTGAACTCCGTCTGCCGGGGCAAGGTGAGTATATATATATATATTTTTTATTTTTACACATTTCTGGATGAATTGCAGGGAAGGGCTTATATATTTAAGCCCTTCCCGACAATTCATCCCGCGCTCGCCGGCAGCCCATTGCTTTCAATGGAGCCGGCTGTATTGCCGGCTCCATTGAATTCAATGGTCAGTGCTCGTTTAATCTAGACGAGTACAGCGTGGTGCTCGTCTCGAGTAATGAGCATCTCGAGCACCCTAATACTCGAACGAGCATCAAGCTCGGACGAGTATGCTCGCTCATCTCTAATTCTTAACTTCTCTATTTTGTTGTTGACACTGCCGGTTGACAGCTTGCTTTTTGTGGGGAAAGTTGTTCTTTTAATGGCATTACTTTGGGGTACATATAATGTTTTGTAAAGCATTTATTAATTTTTTGGGGGCGGAATGACATTTTTTTTGTGTGTTATTGGCATTCACCATTCATTGAAATGAAACATGACATTATTCTCTGTATCAGCACAATTACGATGATACCGAGTTTATGTTGTTTTTATGCCATTACTTTTGCACAGTAAAAACACTTAATAATTAAATAAAATACTTTCTGTCACTGCACTACAAGGCCCATAATATTTTAATTCTTTCATCAACAGAGATATTGATTTTTGCAGGACATCCTGTCATTTTTATTGGTGCTGTTTTAGTCTACAAATGACATTTTGATTGCTTTTTAGTCCACATTTTGAAAATTAGGAGTAGCAAAAAACAATAATTTAATCTAGAATTACTTTTTTTTTTTTACGGTGTTCAATATGTGGCTTATTTGACCTTTTAACTAAGAAAACATTTCAAGACTCCTGTTTATTATCTTTTCACTAATGGAACTATGTGAGGTCTACTTTTTATTGATACCATTTTGGGGTATATGAAATTTCGATCACTTTTAATAGCATTCTTAAAAGGCAAATGTACATAAAATATCAATTTTTTTTTCCCAAATAATTTTTATTTGAGTTTTTCAAACATACATGTATGCAACACATTTACATGTTTTTCTTTTCACTTGCCATAAAATAAGCAAATTTCACATTTGCATCACATACATAAAATTTTTTGTATCATCTATTAAGGTATGAAACTGATGAAAACAGTATATAACCATGTCAAACTGATAACTTATATTGTCGCCAGGGTTTCCACATAGAGTTAAAGGAATTCAGGTTGTTGTTAGATTTAGCATACATTTTTTCATACAGATAGTTGTCTGCTAAGGTGTCTAGTAGATCTTTAATACACGGGGGGGGGGGGGGGGGACACACGATCTCCATCTTCTAGCTATTATATGTTTCGCTGTCAGCAAAAAGTGGCATATCCATTTCCAATGTATTCTGGGTATAAGGTCACATTCCAAAAGCAGAAGCGCTGTTTGTGGACTGCTTTTCACCTGAATGCCCGTTATTTTTGGGATGAGAGCAAATATCTCTCTCCAGTAGGTTAAGACCAACGGGCATTCCCAAAAAATATGTTGCAATGTTCCTTCGTGTCCACAATTTCTCCAACATTCCTTGCTTAACAGGGGGAAGCCTCTCGCCAATTTAGTAGGGGTAAAATACCATCTTGTTAATATTTTATAGTGAGTTTGCAATAAGCTCGCTGCTAGGGTGGATTTGTTAGCCCACTCAAAAGATTTCAACCACTGAAGTTGGGAGAACTTCCGTCTCAAGTCTGTTTCCCAATTCACCAGGTGTACTGTTTTTGAAACGTCCATGTCTCCCGATAATACATTATAGAATTTTCTTGTTTTAGACTCCTGCTTAGAGTTGTTATCTGTAAAGAGTGGATTCAAACCATCAGGAAGCGCAAGCGAGTGTATTTTTTTTTTTTTAAGAAGGATTAGATTTTGTAGTACGTAAAGTATTAAGTGGTTCCCAACCCAAATCTTTCTCCAAGTTTATTGAATGAGATTAATTCTTCCGTCTCTAGAATATCAGAGACATTTCTAATTCCCTGTCTTCCCCATGTACCAAGATTCAAATCTTGGATAAAATAGGTAAGAGCCTCCAGTGGTAGATCAATGGATTGCTCACCCCTGAAGTTTTTAAATTTGTATACATATGCATTCCACGCCTGTAGTGTTGCAAGCATTGGTGGAGACATGTCCTGTACACTCAGTAAAGGAGATATTTTCGGGTATAGAGTTCCAATTGTGAATGCTTTGAGGAGAGAATTCAGAGATCTATTTTTGTTTAAATGCTTTTCTATTAGGCTCCATGTTGTAGCCTCTGATTCTCGTAGCCAAGAGCTAGTTTGGTTGACAATTGTCGCTTGATAATATGAATGTAAATTTAGAACTCCCATTCCACCCTGTTTGCGATGTTGGTATAAAATCTGGGCTGCAACTCTTGGTTTCTTGTTATTCCAAATTTTTGAAACCCTGATATAGTAGCTTGTGGAATTGGGTAGGTTAAGGTGCGAAAAAAATACAGAATTTTCGGTAATATCAACATCTTATATAGGACAATTTTCCCTAACCAGTAATGCTCCAATTTCTCTAATTGCTCCAGTTCTTGTTGAATAGTGAGATGCAAAGGGCCCAGATTTATCGACACTATTTTAGATAAAGTTAAGCATAGTTTTATGCCCAAGTATGGAATTTCGGAATGCCACCTAAAGGAGAACTCTCTCTGGATGTCTAAATTTAATTGCCTATCTACATTGATTCCCAGAATTTGTGATTTATCTATATTTAAATTATAGTAGGATGCCTTACTAAACAATGATATATTTTCTGATACTTTTCTCAAGGACGTTAGTGGGTCAGTTAAAAATAATAGAACGTCATCCGCAAAGAGACCAATTTTATGCTGACGAAACCCCAGGGGTACACCTCTTATCTCTGATGTGGTTTTGATTAATTCCGCCAAGGGTTCCATGATCATTATAAATAATAATGGTGAGAGAGGACATCCCTGGCGTGTTCCATTCGTTATATTAAATGGTGTGGATAAGACTCCATCCACCAGGACCCTAGCAGATGGTAAGGAGTACAGGGCTCGAACAGCTTGTAGGAATGCGCTCCCCACTCCAAATTTTTCAAGAACAGCAAACGCAAACCCCCAATGTAATCTGTCAAACGCCTTCTCCGCATCCAATGCAAGGAGGAGAGAAGGCGTCTGCCTGGACTCTAATACTGACATTGGGTTTAATGTTCTTCTCGTTCCGTCTGCCGCTTGTCTCCCTTTGGTAAAACCCACTTGGTCCTTGTGGATTATTTCCGGTAAGACCTCTAGTAGTCTTGTAGCCAGAATTTTTGAGTAGATTTTTATGTCTGAATTAAGAAGGGATATTGGTCTAAAGTTAGCCGGATTGGTAGGGGGCTTACCCGGTTTGGATATGGTGACAATAGTCGCTTGTAACATCTCCTCTGGTAGAAATCCACCTGTCATTGCATCATTAAATAATGTAACAAGGTAAGGTAAAAGATTTAGGGAAAATATTTTATAATATTCGTTTGAGAACCCATCTGGCCCTGGGGACTTAAAATGTTTTAATCTATTAATTGCTTTCATTACTTCTCAGAGTGAGATGGGTTTGTCCAATTCTTGTGATTTATTACCTAAAATAGGTAACGTCATTTTATTTAAAAATTCATTAATAATGGTAGAGTTAGGCTGGGAGACAGATGGATCGTCTTTCAAGTTATATAACTTGGTGTAGAAAATTTTGAATTCTTCTGCTATTTTTTGGAGGTGTGATATTTTTGTTGAGGGGTCCCCTGTTTTAACTATATATGGGATTTTAGTTTTCATCTGCTTTGGTTTTACACGGTTAGCCATTAGTTTGGAGGGTTTATCTATGTTTGAATAAAAATTGGCCCGCCAGTAGATGGAACTTCTGTTGAAGTCTTCAATCAGTGCTGACCTTAGGGATCGCCTAAGTGTCATCAAATCTTCCTGAGTGTTGATTAACGAGGGGTTTTGAATATCTTGTTCCAGTCTTTTTATTTTGATCAGAAGTTCATCAATATGCTTTGTTTTATTTTTCCTATATTGTGCTTTAAGTTTTATCATTACTCCTCTGATGACCGCTTTATGTGCGTTCCATAGAGTGTAGTTCCCTATTTCTGGGCTTGAGTTTATATCAAAGTATTCTTTAATAGCTTCACAATTGTCTTTTGATTTTTGGGAGACTTGAGTAAGGCCAGATCATTGCAACAAATTCTTGTATTGGTGTGTGGGATGCCTAAATTAAAGGGGTTGTCTCGCGAAAGCAAGTGGGGTTATACACTTCTGTATGGCCATATTAATGCACTTTGTAATGTACATCGTGCATTAAATATGAGCCATACAGAAGTTATTCACTTACCTGCTCCGTTGCTAGCGTCCACGTCTCCATGGCTTCGTCTAATTTCACTGGCTTCTTGCTTTTTTAGACGTGCTTGCGCTGTGCGGTCTTCTGCCTGGTGAATGGGGCCGCTCGTGCCGGAGAGCTGGTCACCGTGTCGTCATCGTAGCTCCGCCCCGTCACGTGTGCCGATTCCAGCCAATCAGGAGGCTGGAATCGGCAATGGAACGCACAGAGCCCATGGTGCACCATGGGAGAAGACCTGTGGTGCACCATGGGAGAAAACCGCAGTGCATCCCTGGGAAAGGACCGGTGGCCATCTTAGGGAGAAAATTTTTTAAACTCCTTATTTCGTCGGATCGGTGAGTAGCAAGCGGTTTAAAAACCGCTTTAATTTGCTATTTTATGCCAGAGGGTGACAGGGGGAATGGGGTAATGTTAAATTTTGATGCTTGCCGCAAGACAACCCCTTTAAGTTTCAATATTATAGGCGAGTGATCTGACCATGTGGTTAGGCCTATGTCAGACGCTTGAATTAGCGGAAGGGTCCACCTGTCTGCCAGAAAGAGGTCTATCCGGGAAAACGTTTTGTGGCATGGGGAATAGTATGTGTATTCTCTAGATGAGGAATTCAGGCATCTAAATGAATTATACAAGTTTACCCTGTGCAACCATGGGTTTACTGTGGGAGCCGTTCTAGTACTAGCTGTGGAGTCGATTTCTTTATTCGGAATGATGTTAAAATCTCTGCAAATTACCAATTTTCCTTTCTGTATTTTCCCCAGTTTCCTTATTATTTTGTTCAAAAATGAAATCTGTGCACTGTTGGGAGCATAAATATTTACTAGGGTAATTATATGTCCATTCAAGTTACCTACTAGTATTATGTATCTACCCTTTGGGTCAATATCTTTTTCAAGCAGCTCAAAATTGGTATTTTCACTAAAAGCTATTAAGACCCCTGCTTGTTTCTTTTTTGCACATGCCTTAAATATTTAAGGAAATTCTTTATTGGAAAATTTTGGGCATGATGACTCTGCAAAATGAGTCTCTTGTATACACAATACATCCACACCCGCCACCCTGGCTTCTTTCCAAATCATTGCTCTTTTAAATGGGGAGTTCAGCCCCTTAGCATTTTGTGATAGGATTTTAACCGCCATAGTATGTAGGAAAGAATGCAGTTATGACCTGAATTATTAACTTAGCGACCTCAATATCAAATGCATAAATTTCAATAACAGGTAAATACCAGGTAGCAGATCTCTTATTTAAAGTCCTTGTACTTGGACGCTTTCGGACACTGCACTTGTAAAACAGAGAAACAAAAAACAAGAACCAAACAGATAATAGAACAGGTCGTAAAACCTGCATCTTCTTGGGGGGATAGAAAAGTTTGCCTGAGAGCCATCAGCCTTTTCTATAAGCTATTTAGGTCATGCACCAGCAGCAAACGGTTTTAATCACACTGTGGAGCTGGAATTTAAGGAATGTCAAGTGGGTGGGACAGAGGACCAGGAACCATGTGGCTTTATGCAGTGTGATGGTTTTGCAATTTGTTGCTTTTCCAACATCCGGATTTCTCCCTCTGATGGTGTTGTTATAATGTGTAGCACGCTATCCTTGTGAACCAATAATTTTGTGGGGAAGCCCCATCTGTATGGAACATTAGCTGCTCTCAATGACGTGGTGATGGGAGAAAAGGCTTTCCTATTTTGGATTGTAAATGCCGAGAGGTCTGCATAAAGATAGATGTTAGAATACAGACTTGGTAGTGTAGATGATTTTCTTGCCGCCTGCATTAACGCCTCTTTAATGTGGAAAAAATGAACTCTTGCAATGACATCGCGTGGTGTGGCTTCAGAGAGGAATTTTGGTTTAGGCAGTCTATGCACCCTATCCACTATGCGATCCTGTTCGGTGCTATTTGGCAGAAGACACGCCATAAATTTAGAGAGGAAGTTCTTCAGGTGAAATTCACTAATGTTTTCCGGAATTCCTCTGAGTTTAATTTTATTTCTCCTGTTCCTGTCCTCCAAATCTGCTAGCTTGAGTTTAATAGAAATTACCTCCTCTTCTAGTGCATAGTGAGCATCTATCAAGTTATTGTGTGAAGAAGAGAATTCTGCCATTTTAGATTCAACATGTTCAGTGTGTTCTCCTAGCTCTTGTAGTGAGTTATGAAATGTAGAAGTAATGTGCTTTATGTTGCTCTGTAGCGACCCTCTCAGAGCCAGAATCATATTTTTGATAAATTCCTCTGAAGCTGGAGTATTAGATGCTGGGACAATTATAATTAAATCTTCTTCTGCACCCTCAAATCTGTTTTGAGAGGTAGGAGGTGTGGAAAGCCTGGGCTTCTGCTTTTTTGGGCTCATAGAGGGGGATGGGGGTTGAGAGGGGGAGCTAGAACATGGAGATGCAGCCAATTTATTGTGCTGCTTGATTTGAGAATGATCCCATGTTCCCTCTTTTTCCTTAGGTGGCCCCCTCTCTCTATTCTCCACATATCCCCTCTCTTGTATCTTCTGTTTTGGGGAATTGTTTGTCTCCACACATAATGGGTTAATTGCTGTGTTCATTGCCGGCAGTGTGGAAGACAGGGAGAGCTGGGAGAATGAGGAGCACTGGTGTGGAACGCGGGAAATGCTTAGCTGCGCTCTGTCACCTTCTCCTCTCCCCTCACTCACCCCTCCTGAAAGCAGGATCTTCTGTATTGCAGCCTGCGGTGAGCAGCTGTCAGCATCAGGACCATCAGCGCTGATGTCTTCTGTGGGGAGACTCCTGCTTCCCTCTGTACTGTCTGTGGAAATGGTGGGGGAAGGAGGTCTCCTGGAGCCTGCGTCCCGCTCCCAATCTTCATTCCTTACTGGGAAGAAATCTGAGACCCTATGTGGAGGTGGTTTAAATGCCCTCCGCTTTGGCATCCTACCTCACAAGTTTTCTTGCTTTAGTATCGCTGCTGGTGGGCTTTGAAGTAGCTTTTAAGGCTGGATCTGAACGGAGTTTAGCTCAAGACCTCCGTCTTCTCTTGCAGCCAGGCCACGCCCCACATAAAATATCAATTTTGACATTTCTATTTTTAATTATTCTTTACATTTTTTATCATGTGGGGCATACAACTGAAAGTTTTCCTTGCTTGGTCACTACAAGCATACCAAAACCCATGGTGAGTACTTTTTTTTTGTTTGTTTGTTTTTTTTATGTGGCATTTTGTGCAGAATTTTTTTTTTAAATTAAATGTTATTAATCTTTTTCTTTACACTATTTTTTGGTCCTTCAAGGAAACTTGAAGATGTGATTGATTGCTAGCATAGTGCACTACATTATTTCTGTAATGCATTACATAATGCATATCACATTTTAAGGCTACTTTCACACAATGCTTTTTACAGCATTTACTGCGGCATTTCAAAATGCTGCAAAACACTCCCGTTGATTTCAATGGGGCCTCATAGACTAGCGTTTAATGCAGCCTTTTTAACACTGTGATTTTCAAGTGCTGCCTGCTCTATTTTTGGCATTTTAGTGCTTTTTAATGCACCTCATCACCCATCACAATGATGGGTTGCATTAAAAAACACTGTAGGATGGTGTAACATGCATTTGAAACTGCTGATCAAAGTCATGGTAAACATTGTGTTTACAAAATCGCGCTTTACCACAACCATGAGTAAGAGTGGCCTAAGTCATATTAGAGCACCAAAATATTTGAAAGCGCTCACCTCTACTCCCAGCAGGATTTTTTCTTTCCTGTATAGTGGAATCCGCTCCATATCAGAGGAAACTTAGCTTCTCGTCCGCTGCCGCTTGATCCAGCTGGCCTCTTTAGCAGATATGGAAGCTTCGGACTAGCATAAAAGCAAACTTTCTTCTTTATTAATGCACAGTGCTCACAACATCATGGTGATAAGATGTTACTTATAGGATCTGATTGGCTGAGTAACATGGCAGACAAGAAGGCCTTTGTCAGGCTTCCCGGATACCACTGGAACCCATTGACACCTCACTACTTTATCATGTGGTGTCAATGCATTGGGATCCATGTTATGGTGCCTCCAGTGACCATGCGCAATGCCATCGTGTGGTGCATTCATGCCTTCCCATTCAGGTATACTTACCGGTACTCCTATGGTCAGTAGAAATCCTCCTCATAGTATCATAGAATGTTAGAGTTAGAAGGGACCTCGAGGGTCATCTGGTCCAACCCCCTGCTCAGTGCAAGCTTCACTAAAGCATCCCAGACAGATATTTGTCCAGCCTCTATTTGAACACTTTCATTGAAGGAGAACTCACCACTAGAGATGAGCGAGCACCAAAATGCTCGGGTGCTCGTTACTCGGGACGAACTTTTCACAATGCTCGAGGGTTCGTTTCGAGTAACGAACCCCATTGAAGTCAATGGGCGACCCGAGCATTTTTGTATATCGCCGATGCTCGCTAAGGTTTCCGTTTGTGAAAATCTGGGCAATTCAAGAAAGTGATGGGAACGACACAGCAACGGATAGGGCAGGCGAGGGGCTACATGTTGGGCTGCATCGCAAATTCCCAGGTCCCACTATTAAGCCACAATAGCGGCAAGAGTGGGCCCCCCCTCCCAACAATTTATACTTCTGAAAAGCCCTCATTAGCAATGCATACCTTAGCTAAGCACCACACTACCTCCAACAAAGCAGAATCCCTGCCTGCATGACACTCCGCTGCCACTTCTCCTGGGTTACATGCTGCCCAACCCCCCCCCCCCCGCACGACCCAGTGTCCACAGCGCACACCAAAGTGTCCTTGCGCAGCCTTCAGCTGCCCTCATGCCACACCACCCTCATGTCTATTTATAAGTGCGTCTGCCATGAGGAGGAACCGCAGGCACACACTGCAGAGGGTTGGCACGGCTAGGCAGCGACCCTCTTTAAAAGGGGCGGGGCGATAGCCCACAATGCTGTACAGAAGCAATGAGAAATGGGGAACCTATGTGCCACACACTATTCATTCTGTCAAGGTGTCTGCATGCCCCAGTCAGACAGCGTTTTTTTAAAAATAGTCACAGACAGGTACAACTCCGCAATGGGAATTCCGTGTGCACCCACAGCATGGGTGGCTCTCTGGAACCCACCGGCTGTACATAAATGTATCCCATTGCAGTGCCCTGGACAGCAGAGCTAACGTCAGATTAAATGCAGGTGGGCTTCAGCCCACACTGCATGCCCCAACCTGACCGGGGTTTTTAATTCATAGACACAGGCAGGTACAACTCCCTATTGTGAAGTCCCTGTGGACCGACAGCATGGGTGGGTGCCAGGAAGCCACCGGCGGTACATAAATATATCCCATTGCATTGCCCATCACAGCTGAGGTAATGTCATGTTTAATGCAGGTGGGCTTCGGCCCACACTGCATGCCCCAGTCAGACTGGGGTTTTTTAGAAGTAGACACATGCAGGTACAACTCCCTATTGTGAAGTCCGTGTGGACCGACAGCATGGGAGGGTCCCAGGAAGCCACAGGCGGTACATAAATATATCCCATTGCATTGCCCAGCACAGCTAAGGTAATGTCATGTTTAATGCAGGTGGGCTTCGGCCCACACTGCATGCCCCAGTCAGACTGGGGTTCTTTAGAAGTGGACACATGCAGTTACAACTCCGTGTGGACCGACAGCATGGGTGGCTCCCTGGAACCCACCGGCGGTACATAAATATATCCCATTGCATTGCCCATCACAGCTGAGGTAATGTCATGTTTAATGCAGGTGGGCTTCGGCCCACACTGCATGCCCCAGTCAGACTGGGGTTCTTTAGAAGTGGACACATGCAGTTACAACTCCGTGTGGACCGACAGCATGGGTGGATGCCAGGAAGCCACCGGCGGTACATAAATATATCCCATTGCAGTGCCCAGCACAGCTGATGTAACGTCAGCTTTAATGCAGGTGGGCAAAAAATTAATTGGATTACACTGTAGGCGAGGGCCCCAAAAAATTGGTGTACCAACAGTACTAATGTACGTCAGAAAAATTGCCCATGCCCAACCAAGAGGGCAGGTGAAACCCATTAATCGCTTTGGTTAATGTGGCTTAATTTGTATCTAGGCCTGGAGGCAGCCCAGTTAAAATAAAAATTGGTTCAGATGCAAGTTTCAACGCTTTAATGAGCATTGAAACGTATAAAAATTGTTTACAAAAATAATATGACTGAGCCTTGTGGGCCTAAGAAAAATTGCCCGTTTGGCGTGATTACGTCAGATTTCAGGAGGAGGAGCAGGAGGAGGAGGATGAATATTATACACAGATTGAGGAAGCTAAAAGGTCCACGTTTTTGATGGTGATAGAGAACAATGCTTCCATCCGCGGGTGCAGCCTACGTATTGTTTAGGTATCGCTGCTGTTCGCTGGTGGAGAAGAGAAGTCTGGGGAAATCCAGGCTTTGTTCATCTTGATGAGTGTAAGCCTGTCGGCACTGTCGGTTGACAGGCGGGTACACTTATCTGTGATGATTCCCCCAGCCGCACTAAACACCCTCTCTGACAAGACGCTAGCCGCAGGACAAGCAAGCACCTCCAGGGCATACAGCGCGAGTTCAGGCCACGTGTCCAGCTTCGACACCCAGTAGTTGTAGGGGGCAGAGGCGTCACCGAGGACGGTCGTGCGATCGCTTACTTACGCCCTCACCATCCTTTTACAGTGCTCACGCCGACTCAGCCTTGACTGGGGAGCGGTGACACAGTCTTGCTGGGTAGCCAGAAAGCTGTCAAAGGCCTTAGAGAGTGTTCCCCTGCTTGTGCTGTACATGCTGCCTGATCTCCGCGCCTCCCCTGCTACCTAGCACTCGGAACTGCGCCTTCGGCCACTAGCGCTGTCGGATGGGAATTTTACCATCAGTTTGTCCGCCAGGGTCCTGTGGTATAGCATCACTCTCGAACCACTTTCCTCTTTGGGTATGAGAGTGGAAAGGTTCTCCTTATACCGTGGGTCGAGCAGTGTGTACACCCAGTAATCCATAGTGGCCAGAATGCGTGTAACGCGAGGGTCACGAGAAAGGCATCCTAACATGAAGTCAGCCATGTGTGCCAGGGTACCTGTATGCAACACATAGCTGTCCTCACTAGGAAGATCACTTTCAGGATCCTCCTCCTCCTCCTCCTCCTCAGGCCATACACGCTGAAAGGATGACAGGCAAGCAGCATGGGTACCCTCAACAGTGGGCCAAGCTGTCTCTTCCCCCTCCTCCTCATCCTCCTCATGCTCCTCCTCCTCCTCTTCAACGCGCTGAGATATAGACAGGAGGGTGCTCTGACTATCCAGCGACATACTGTCCTCCCCCTGCCTCTGTTTCCGAGCGCAAAGCGCCTGCCTTTATGCTTTGCAGGGAACTTCTCAAGAGGCATAGCAGAGGAATGGTGACGCTAATGATTGCAGCATCACCGCTCACCATCTGGGTAAACTCCTCAAAGTTTCCAAGGACCTGGCAGATGGCTGCCAACCAGGCCCACTCTTCTGTAAAGAATTGAGGAGGCTGACTCCCACTGCGCCGCCCATGTTGGAGTTGGTATTCCACTATAGCTCTACGCTGCTCATAGAGCCTGGCCAACATGTGGAGCGTAGAGTTCCACCGTGTGGGCACGTCGCACAGCAGTCAGTGCACTGGCAGATGAAACCGATGTTGCAGGGTGCGCAGGGTGGAAGCGTCCGTGTGGGATTTGCGGAAATGTGCATGGCACGTGCGTGAGGCTGCCGAGCTGCAGAGCCGCCACCAGGTTACGGCCGTTGTCACACACGACCATGCCCGGTTGGAGGCTCAGCGGCGCAAGCCAGCGGTCTGTCTGCTCTGTCAGACCCTGCAGCAGTTCGTGGGCCGTGTGCATCTTCTCTCCTAAGCTGAGTAGTTTCAGCACGGCCTGCTGACGCTTGCCACCGCTGTGCTGCCGTGCCGCGCGACAACGACTGCTGGCGACGTGCTGCTGCTGACACATCTTGATTGCGAGACAGAGGTTGCGTAGGAGGAGGAGGAGGGTGGTTTAGTGGAGGAAGCATACACCGCCGCAGATACCACCACCGAGCTGGGGCCCGCAATTCTGGGGGTGGGTAGGACGTGAGCGGTCCCAGGCTTTGACTCTGTCCCAGCCTCCACTAAATTCACCCAATGTGCCGTCAGGGAGATATAGTGGCCCTGCCCGCCTGTGCTTGTCCACGTGTCCGTTGTTAAGTGGACCTTGGCAGTAACCACGTTGGTGAGGGCGTGTACAATGTTGCGGGAGACGTGGTCGTGCAGGGCTGGGACGGCACATCAGGAAAAGTAGTGGCGACTGGGAACTGAGTAGCGCGGGGCCGCCGCCGCCATCATACCTTTGAAAGCCTCCGTTTCCACAACCCTATACGGCAGTATCTCCAGGCTGATAAATTTGGCTATGTGCACGTTTAACGCTTGAGCGTGCGGGTGTGTGGCGGCGTACTTGCGCTTGCGCTCAAACACTGGCGCTAGCGATGGCTGGACGGTGCGCTGAGAGACATTGGTGGATGGGGCCGAGGACAGCGGAGGTGATGGTGTGGGTGCAGGCCATGAGACGGTAGTGCCTGTGTCCTGAGAGGGGGGTTGGATCTCAGTGGCAGGTTGGGGTACAGGGGGAGAGGCAGCGGTGCAAACCGGAGGCGGTGAACGGCCTTCGTCCCACCTTGTGGGGTGCTTGGCCATCATATGTCTGCGCATGCTGGTGGTGGTGAGGCTGGTGGTGGTAGCTCCCCGCTTGATCTTGGCGCGACAAAGGTTGCACACCACTGTTTGTCGGTCATCTGCACTCTCAGTAAAAAAAACTGGCAGACCTTTGAGCACCTCAGCCTCTGCAGGGTGGCATGGCGTGAAGGGGCGCTTTGGGAAACAGTTGGTGGATTATTCGGTCTGGCCCTGCCTCTACCCCTGGCCACCGCACTGCCTCTTCCAATGTGCCCTGCTGCTGCCCTTGCCTCCCCCTCTGAAGACCTGTCCTCAGTAGGCGTAGCAAACCAGGTGGGGTCAGTCACCTCATCGTCCTGCTGCTCTTCCTCCGAATCCTCTGTGCGCTCCTCCCTCGGACTTACTCCAATTACTACTACCTGAGTGATAGACAACTGTGTCTCATCGTCATCGTCCTCCTCACCCACTGAAAGCTCTTGAGACAGTTGCCGAAAGTCCCCAGCCTCATCCCCCGGACCCCGGGAACTTTCCAAAGGTTGGTCATCGGTCACGACAAACTCCTCCAGTGGGAGAGGATTCAGAACGATTGCTGCCCATTCTGGGCAGGGGCCTGAGAGCAGTTCCTGGGAGTCTGCCTGCTCCTCAGAATGTGTCATTGTAATGGAGTGAGGAGGCTGGGAGGAAGGAGCAGCAGCAACCAGAGAATTCAGAGTTGCAGCAGTGGATGGCGCAGAATTCTGGGTGGTCGATAGATTGCTGGATGCACTTTCTGCCATCCACGACAGGACCTGCTCACACTGCTCATTTTCTAATAAAGGTCTACCGCGTGGACCCATTAACGTGCCTCTCTCCCAATCCCGCAGCAGTCGGCTGCGATACACCTGGATCAGGAGCTCGGCCTGTGCCCACACTCTGACTTGGGCCTCCGCGTCCTCGCCCGCGTCCACATCCTCTAGGCCTACCCCTACCCCTCAGCATGCTGTATTACCAGTAGTGCAGAAACAGAACGCTGTAATTAAATGTGCCGCTTATTGGCCTGTGGTTGGAGGCTGACTTCGCTTACAGAACGCACAGCTGAGGCAGGAAAGAATTTTGCGCAAGCCTGCTGTAACACTTAGCTGGCTGCGTATGAATTAGGACAACTACCCCCAGCAGAGACGCAGTACACTGAGGACGGTCACAGGCAGCCCAAATAGATTTTTTTTCCCAAATTTTTTTGGAAAAGCCCACTGCCTTTATAGACTGGATATGTCTTTCACTGTCCCTGCCTCACCACCACTACTGGCTCTGGACTATGTAAAATTACTGCAGACTGTTTCACTCTGGACAGGATGACAGCGGTGATGTAAGAGGCAACTCAGAGCCAGGAAATAATTTTGTGCAAGCCTGTTGTAACACTTAGCTGGCTGCGTATGAATTAGGACAACTACCCCCAGCAGAGACGCAGTACAGTCAGGACGGTCACAGGCAGCCCAAAAAGATTTTTTTTCCCAAATGTTTTTGGAAAAGCCCACTGCCTATATAGACTGGGTATGTCTTTCACTGTCCCTGCCTCACCACCACTACTGGCCCTGGACTATGTAAAATTACTGCAGACTGTTTCACTCTGGACAGGATGACAGCGGTGATGTAAGAGGCAACGCAGAGCCAGGAAAGAATTTTGCGCAAGCCTGCTGTAGCACTTAGCTGGCTGCGTATGAATTAGGAAAACTACCCCCAGCAGAGACCCTGTACACTTGTGGACAGGAATACAGCGGTGATGTAAGAGGCAACACAGAGGCAGGAAAGAATTTTGCGCAAGCCTGCTGTAACACTTAGCTGGCTGCGTATGAATTAGGACAACTACCCCCAGCAGAGACCCAGTACACTGAGGACGGTCACAGGCAGCGCAAATAGATTTTTTTTCCCAAATTGTTTTGGAAAAGCCCACTGCCTATATAGACTGTATATGTCTTTCACTGTCCCTGCCTCACCACCACTACTGGCCCTGGACTATGTAAAATTACTGCAGACTGTTTCACTCTGGACAGGATGACAGCGGTGATGTAAGAGGCAACGCAGAGCCAGGAAAGAATTTTGCGCAAGCCTGCTGTAACACTTAGCTGGCTGCCTATGAATTAGGACAACTACCCCCAGCAGAGACACAGTACAGTCAGGACGGTCACAGGCAGCCCAAATAGATTTTTTTTTCCCAAATTTTTTTGAAAAAAGCCCACTGCCTATATAGACTGGATATGTCTTTCACTGTCCCTGCCTCACCACCACTACTGGCCCTGGACTATGTAAAGTTACTGCAGACTGTTTCACTCTGGACAGGATGACAGCGGTGATGTAAGAGGCAATGCAGAGCCAGGAAAGAATTTTGCACAAGCCTGCTATAACACTTAGCTGGCTGCGTATGAATTAGGACAACTACCCCCAGCAGAGACGCAGTACAGTCAGGACGGTCACAGGCAGCCCAAATAGATTTTTTTTCCCAAATTTTTTTGGAAAAGCCCACTGCCTATATAGACTGTATATGTCTTTCACTGTCCCTCCCTCACCACCACTACTGGCCCTGGACTATGTAAAATTACTGCAGACTGTTTAACTCTGGACAGGATGACAGCGGTGATGTAAGAGGCAACGCAGAGCCAGGAAAGAATTTTGCGCAAGCCTGCTTTAACACTTAGCTGGCTGCGTATGAATTAGGACAACTACCCCCAGCAGAGACGCAGTACAGTCAGGACGGTCACAAGCAGCCCAAATAGATTTTTTTTCCCAAATTGTTTTGGAAAAGCCCACTGCCTATATAGACTGAGTATATCTTTCACTGTCCCTGCCTCACCACCACTACTGGCCCTGGACTTTGTAAAATTACTGCAGACTGTTTCACTCTGGACAGGATGACAGCGGTGATGTAAGAGGCAACGCAGAGCCAGGAAAGAATTTTGCTCAAGCCTGCTGTAACACTTAGCTGGCTGCGTATGAATTAGGACAACTACCCCCAGCAGAGACACAGTACAGTCAGGACGGTCACAGGCAGCCCAAATAGATTTTTTTTCCCAAATTTTTTTGGAAAAGCCCACTACCTATGTAGACTGGATATGTCTTTCACTGTCCCTGCCTCACCACCCCTACTGGCCCTGGACTATGTAAAATTACTGCAGACTGTTTCACTCTGGACAGGATGACAGCGGTGATGTAAGAGGCAACGCAGAGCCAGGAAAGAATTTTGCGCAAGCCTGCTGTAACACTTAGCTGGCTGCGTATGAATTAGTAAAACTACCCCCAGCAGAGACCCAGTACACTTGTGGACAGGAATACAGCGGTGATGTAAGAGGCAACACAGAGGCAGAAAAGAATTTTGCGCAAGCCTGCTGTAACACTTAGCTGGCTGCGTATGAATTAGGAAAACTACCCCCAGCAGAGACCCAGTACACTGAGGACGGTCATAGGCAGCGCAAATAGATTTTTTTTCCCAAATTGTTTTGGAAAAGCCCACTGCCTATATAGACTGTATATGTCTTTCACTGTCCCTGCCTCACCACCACTACTGGCCCTGGACTATGTAAAATTACTGCAGACTGTTTCACTCTGGACAGGATGACAGCGGTGATGTAAGAGGCAACGCAGAGCCAGGAAAGAATTTTGCGCAAGCCTGCTGTAACACTTAGCTGGCTGCGTATGAATTAGGACAACTACCCCCAGCAGAGACGCAGTACAGTCAGGACGGTCACAGGCAGCCCAAATAGATTTTTTTTCCCAAATTTCTTTTGGAAAAGCCCACTGCCTATATAGACTGTATATGTCTTTCACTGTCCCTGCCTCACCACCACTACTGGCCCTGGACTATGTAAAATTACTGCAGACTGTTTCACTCTGGACAGGATGACAGCGGTGATGTAAGAGGCAACGCAGAGCCAGGAAAGAATTTTGCTCAAGCCTGCTGTAACACTTAGCTGGCTGCATATGAATTAGGACAACTACCCCCAGCAGAGACCCAGTACACTTGTGGACAGGAATACAGCGGTGATGTAAGAGGCAACACAGAGGCAGGAAAGAATTTTGTGCAAGCCTGCTGTAACACTTAGCTGGCTGCGTATGAATTAGGACAACTACCCCCAGCAGAGACCCAGTACACTGAGGACGGTCACAGGCAGCCCAAATAGATTTTTTTTCCCAAATTGTTTTGGAAAAGCCCACTGCCTATATAGACTGTATATGTCTTTCACTGTCCCTGCCTCACCACCACTACTGGCCCTGGACTATGTAAAATTACTGCAGACTGTTTCACTCTGGACAGGATGACAGCGGTGATGTAAGAGGCAACTCAGAGCCAGGAAAGAATTTTGCGCAAGCCTGCTGTAACGCTTAGCTGGCTGCGTATGAATTAGGACAACTACCCCCAGCAGAGACGCAGTACAGTCAGGATGGTCACAGGCAGCCCAAATAGATTTTTTTCCCAAATTGTTTTGGAAAAGCCCACTGCCTATATAGACTGTATATGTCTTTCACTGTCCCTGCCTCACCACCACTACTGGCCCTGGACTATGTAAAATGACTGCAGGATGAAATGCTCTGGACGCAATGCTCTGCACGGCCGATATACAAAAAAAAAAAAATGTGCAACACTGCAAAAAGCAGCCTCAACAGTACTGCAGACGGTCAGATGTGGCCCTAAGAAGGACCGTTGGGGTTCTTGAAGCCTAAAATCAATCCTAACACTCTCTCTATAGCAGCTCCGACATCAGCAGCACTTTCCCTGATCTCTGTCAGAATGCATCTGTGGCGAGCCGCGGGAGGGGCCGATTTATATACTCGGGTGACACCTGATCTCGCCAGCCACTCACTGCAGGGGGGTGGTATAGGGCTTGAACGTCGCAGGGGGAAGTTGTAATGCCTTCCCTGTCTTTCTATTGGCCAGAAAAGTGCGCTAACGTCTCAGAGATGAAAGTGAAAGTAACTTGAACATCGCGTGGTGCTCGCCTCTAGTAACGAGCATCTCGAACACGCTAATACTCGAACAAGTATCAAGCTCGGACGAGTACGTTCGCTCATCTCTATTCTTTACCTGTTCCTAGATCTGAGAGAAGTGTTATACCACCTATTTTTACTCTAGGATCTCAATGGGAATGGGAATGATCCTTCTAGGTTGGTGTAGGGTTGTTATTTGTAATAATTGTTTCCAAACAGTTATTGCAGCCTTAATTGTGGAGTTTATTGGTAATACTATTTTTGAGTTTATACTAGATGCTAGGAGTAGGTTGGTTAGTGATTTTTCCCCCAAACTGTTTTGTTCTATTTTGGGCCAGCTAATTCCAGGTTGTGGGAGGCACCAGGCTCTTGTTTGTTTTATTATGTTATCTTTAAAGTATGCCTCTAGATTTGGGACTCCCAATCCTCCGTATCGTCTTGGGCTGCACCATATTGAGGAGGCGACTCTTGGCTTTTTATTACCCCAAATAAATAACATCATTTGTTTTTGGAGTTTTCTTATTGTTCTGGTGGGGCATAGAATTGCCACATTGCGAAATCTGTGAAGTATTTTTGGGAGGATCATCATCTTATATATAACAATTCTACCTAACCAAGAGAACTCGACTTTGTTGTAGGTTTTTAAGATATTTGCTATTTCCTCTGTTAAAGAGTTCATGTTGGTGTTCAATGTGTTTTTGGGGGAAGGGGTGATATTTATTCCCAAGTGTTCGATCCCCTGTGGTTCCCAAGCGTATGGGAATTCTCTTTTAATTTGGGCCCGGAGGATATTTGGGATGTTTAGGGGTAATATTTTTGATTTGGATGGATTGATTTTGTAGAATGATATCTTGCTAAAGCTGGAGAGGAGTTCTGATGCCGCTCTAAGGGATTTTATGGGAGAGGTCAGCATCAGTACGACATCGTCCGCAAACAGGCCAATTTTATGTTGTCTGAACAACATGGGTACTCCTTTGATCTCTGGATGTAGACATATGGCTTCCGCCAAGGGCTCCATAGTCAGGATGAACAGGGTGGGGGACAAAGGGCAGCCCTGTCTGGTCCCGTTGGTGATGTTAAAGGGGCTAGCAATAGCTCCATTGATTAAGACCCTAGCAGATGGGGAGCTGTAGAGTGCCTGTATTGCTCCCAGGATTGCTCCCTCGAATCCCATCTCTCTTAAGACTAAGAAGGCGTAACCCCAATGGATCTTGTCGAACGCCTTCTCCGCATCCAGAGTTAGGAGCAGAGAAGGCGTTCCGGTGATCTCCAATTCCTCCAGGGCTACCATTAGTCTTTGGGTGGCATCGGATGTTTGTCTCCCTTTAACAAAACCTGTTTGGTCACTATGGATGATATCAGGTATTATCTCTATTAGTCGGAGGGCTAGAATTTTTGCATAATATTTGGTATCATTATTTAATAGCGATATCGATCTGAAGTTAGCTGGGGAGGATATATCTAGAGATGAGCGAGCACCAAAATGCTCAGGTGCTCGTTGCTCGAGTCGAACTTTCCGCGATGCTCGATGGTTTGTTTCGAGTAACAAACCCCATTGAAGTCAATGGGCGACTCGAGCATTTTTGTATATCGCCGATGCTCGCTAAGGTTTTCATTTGTGAAAATCTGGGAAATTCAAGAAAGTGATGGGAACGACACAGAAACGGATAGGGCAGGCGAGGGGCTACATGTTGGGCTGCATCTCAAGTTCACAGGTTCCATTATTAAGCCACAATAGCGGCAAAAGTGGGCCCCCCCCCAACAATTTTTACTTCTGAAAAACCCTCATTAGCAAGGCATAGCTTAGCTAAGCACCACACTACCTCCAACAAAGCACAATCACTGCCTGCATGACACTCCGCTGCCACTTCTCCTGGGTTACATGCTGCCCAACCCCCCCGCACGACCCAGTGTCCACAGCGCACACCAAAGTGTCCCTGCGCAGCCTTCAGCTGCCCTCATGCCACACGCTGGCCTCATATTTTTATAAATAGTCAATGGCAGGTACAATTCCGCAATGGGAATTCCGTGTGCCCCCGACAGCATGGGTGGCTCCCTGGAACCCACCGGCAGTACAAAAACAAATCCCATTGCAGTGCCCAGCACAGCTGAGGTAACGTCACATTTAATGCAGGTGGGCTTCGGCCCACACTGCATGCCCCAGTCAGACTGGGGTTCTTTATAAGTAGACACATGCAGTTACAACTCTGTGTGGACTGACAACATAGGTGGGACCCAGGAAGCCACCGGCGGTACATAAATAATTCCCATTGCATTGCCCAGCACAGCTGAGGTAACGTCAGATGAAATGCAGGTGGGCTTCGGCCCACACTGCATGCCCCAGTCTGACCGGGGTTTTTTTATAAATAGTCACAGGCAGGTACATCTCCGCAATGGGAATTCTGTGTGCACCCACAGCATGGGTGGCTCCCTGGAACCCACCGGCGGTACAAAAACAAATCCCATTGCAGTGCCCAGCACAGCTGAGGTAACGTCACATTAAATGCAGGTGGGCTTCGGCCCACACTGCATGCCCCAGTCAGACTGGGGTTCTTTATAAGTAGACACAGGCAGGTACAACTCCGTGTGGACCGACAGCATGGGTGGGTCCCAGGAAGCCACCGGCGTTACATAAATAAATCCCATTGCATTGCCCAGCACAGCTGAGGTAACGTCAGATTAAATGCAGGTGGGCTTCGGCCCACACTGCATGCCCCCGTCTGACTGGGGTTTTTAATACATAGACACTGGCAGGTACAAATCACTAATGTGAAGTCCCTGTGAACCCACAGCATGGGTGGCTCCCTGGAACCCATCGGCGATACATAAATCTATCCCATTGCAGTGCCCTGCTCAGCAGAGCTAATGTCACATACAATACAGGTGGGCTTCGGTCCACAGTGCATGCCCCAGTCAGACTGGTAATATGTACCTTAATAGTAACCGCGTTGGTGGGAAATGGCCTCGCCACCATCATATCTTTGGGAAGCCTCCGTTTCCACACCACAGTGACATAGCATTAGCAGCGGTATAGTCAGAGCCCAAAATTAGTAACATTTCAGCAGTAGCATTAGGGACAGGCCCCAGTAACATATCACTAGCAGCAGTATAGGGGGAGCACAGTCTTAGTTCCATTTCAGTAGTAGTAGCAGTCAAGACAGGCCACAGTAACATTCCCGTTGCAGCAGTTTAGGGAGATAACAGTCTCTTTCACATTTCAGTAGTTGCAGTATAGACAAGGCCCCAGTTACATTTATGTAGCAAAAGTGTAGGCCAACCCCACACACCTTGCTGTACCATGAGTGCAGGCGAAGCCCATAAAAATTACTAGGATTACACTGTAGGCGAGGGCCCAAAAAATTGGTGTACCAACAGTACTAATGTACCTCGGAAAAATTGCCCATGCCCAACCAAGAGGGCAGGTGAAACCCATTAATCGCTTTGGTTACTGTGGCTTAATTTGTAACTAGGCCTGGAGGCAGCCCAGTTAAAATAAAAATTGGTGCAGGTGCAAGTTTCCACGCTTTAATGAGAATTGAAACGTATAAACATTGTTTACAAAAGTCATATGACTGAGCCTTGTGGGCCTAAGAAAAATTGCCCGTTCGGCGTGATTATGTGAGGTTTCAGGAGGAGGAGCAGGAGGAGGAGGATGAATATTATACACAGATTGATGAAGCTAAAAAGGTCCCCGTTTTTTGTGGTGATAGAGAACGATGCTTCCATCCGCGGGTGCAGCCTACGTATTGTTTAGGTACCGCTGCTGTCCCCTGGTGGAGAAGAGAAGTCTGGGGAAATCCAGGCTTTGTTCATCTTTATGAGTGTAAGCCTGTCGGCACTGTCGGTTGACAGGCGGCTACGCTTATCCGTGATGATTCCCCCAGCTGCACTAAACACCCTCTCTGACAAGACGCTAGCCGCAGCTGTGGACGGCGTAGAAGACTGGGTGGTCGATAGATTGCTGGATGCACTTTCTGCCATCCACGACAGGACGTGCTCACACCGCTCAGTTTCTAATAAAGGTCTACCGCGTGGACCCATTAATTGTGAGATGAATCTGGGGACCCCAGAAACTTGCCTCTCTCCTAATCGCGCAGCAGTCGGCTGCCATACACCTGGACCAGGAGCTCGGCCTGTGCCCACACCCTCACTTGGGCCTCCACGTCCTCGCCCACGTCCACGTCCTCTAGGCCTACCCCTACCCCTCAGCATGGTGTATGACGAGTAGAGCAGAAACAGAACACTGTAATTAAATGTGCCGCTTATTGGCCTGTGGTTGGAGGCTGATTTCGCTTACGGAATGCACAGCAGAGCCAGGAAACAATTATGCGCAAGCCTGTAGTGAGACGTAGGTGCGTATGACTGAGCTGCTGTAATTCACAGCGCAGAACCAGTTAAGTGGCCAAAGGCCAGTGGTAGGCCTTAAGTATTTTGCCTCAATTTTTTTAAATGGTGAGCTGAAACACCAGACAGACACTGTATGCAGCGTATATTATGTATACTGTTTCCCTGTGGCGGGATGACGGCGGTCATGTAACGGGCGCAGCAGAGCCAGGAAACAATTATGCGCAAGCCTGCTGTAACGCTTAGCTGGGTATTAATTAGCAACTCCTACCCCCAGCAGACACCGCATGCAGCGTATATTATGTATCCTGTTTCCCTGTGGCGGGATGACGGCGGTCATGTCACGGGGGCAGCAGAGCCAGGAAAAAATTATGTGCAAGCCTGTAGTGAGACCTAGGTGTGTATGACTGAGCTGCTGCAATTCACAGCGCAGAACCAGTGAAGTGGACAAAGCCCAGTGGTAGGACTTACGTATTTTGCCTCATTTTTTTAAAATGGTGAGGTGAAAAGCCAGACAGACACCTCATGCAGCGGATATAATGTGTACTGTTTCCCTGTGGCGGGATGACGGCGGTCATGTAACGGGCGCAGCAGAGCCAGGAAACAATTATGCGCAAGCCTGCTGTAACGCTTAGCTGGGTATTAATTAGCAACTACTACCCCCAACAGACACCGCATGCAGCGTATATTATGTATACTGTTTCCCTCTGGCGGGATGACGGCGGTCATGTAACGGGCACAGCAGAGCCAGGAAACAATTATGCGCAAGCCTGCTGTAACGCTTAGCTGGGTATTAATTAGCAACTACTACCCCCAGCAGACACGCAGTAAACTGAAGACGGTCACAGGCAGCCCAAAATATAGTATTTTTCCCCATTTTTTTTTTAAAAAGCCCACTGCCTATATAGCCAGTATACCTTTTTCCCTGTACCACTGTCCCTGCCTCACCAGTACTGCCCCTATACTGAGTAAAATGACCTCAGACTGAGGATGCTATGGTCTGCACGCCCGATATACAAAAAAAAAAAAATGTGCAACACTGCTAAAAGCAGCCTCAACAGTACTGCACACGGTCAGATGTGGCCATAAGAAGGACCGTTGGGGTTCTTGAAGACGAATATAACACCTAACACTCTCCCTATAGCAGCATCAGCAGCACTTTCCCTGATCTCTGTCAGAACGCATCTGTGGCGAGCCGAGGGGGGGCTGATTTTAATACTCGGGTGTCATCTGATCTCCCCAGCCACTCACTGCAGGGGGGTGGGATAGGGCTGGAACGTCACAGGAGGAAGTTGTAATGCCTTCCCTGTGCTTCTATTGGCCAGAAAAGCGCGCTAATTTCTCAGGGAAGGAAATGTAATGGAGTCGAGCACCGCGTGGTGCTCGTCTCGAGTAACGAGCATCTCGAACACCCTAATACTCGAACGAGTATCAAGCTTGGACGAGTACGCTGGCTCATCTCTAGATATACAGTATCTTTATCTGGTTTGGGTATTGTGACAATGTTTGCCTGTAAGATTTCAGTGGGGAGGTAACCTGTTATTATGGCCTGATTAAATGCGTTTGTTAATTGCGGAGCTAAGTAAGTCTTGAAGGTCTTAAAATATTCGTTGGTGAAACCATCTGGGCCTGGTGCCTTATCCCTTTTGGATTTGTTGATAACTTTTAACGTTTCTTGTAGCGATATTGGGTTGTTTAGTTTGTCTAGTTGGGATTTGTTTAATTTAGGTAATTGGATTTTAGATAATAATTTATTGATTTCTTCTGCTGAAGGCTGAGGAGTTGAGGGGTCTTTGTTTAAGTTGTACAAGGCCTCGTAAAAATCTCTAAAAGTTTCTGCTATCTCGGTTGGGTTAGATATTCCCTTTTGAGATCTCGGGTCGATTATGAAAGGAATTTTTGCCTTGTTTCTTTTTTGTTTTACTCTGTTTGCCATCATTCGGGTAAATTTGTTGTTGCTTATGTAGAATGATGCTTTTAGGTTTTTTTCGTGGTCCTCTATTAATATGTTGCGTATTTTTAATCTTAGTTCCATGAGTGTTTTGTGTAATATATCTGATGGCTTGTTCTGTATATCTTTTTCTATGTCTGCTAAGCGTGAGATGGTTTCCTTTAAGAGTTGATCTTTATTTCTTTTATATATTGAGCCTTGCTGTATCATTATCCCTTGGATCACAGCTTTATGCGCATTCCATAGATTAAATCGACATGTCCCTGGGGAGTCATTAATCTTGAAATATTCTATTATAGCATCTGCTATTTTCCTTTGATAATTTGGTTCTTTGATTAGAAAAGTGTTGTTTCTCCAACTTCCACATGGCGGAGTATTGGGACCTAGTTTTAGCTTTAGGGTAATGGAAGTGTGGTCCGACCATGTGGTTGTACCTATTTTTGCCTCATATGCTCTGTTTAACAGAGGGAAGTCCACCAGGAACATGTCGATTCTGGAAAAGGATCTATGTCAAGAAGAGTAGAACGTGTATTCTTTAGAGTTAGCATTTAAGCATCTGAATACATTAAATACGTCTGCACCGTGGATCCAGGTGGATAGGTTCGTATTTCTTCCTCTGCCGGAGGAGCTAGAGTCCATAGAGTCATCTATTATTGAATTGAAGTCTCCGCAGATGAGAAGGTTACCCTGTTGAACTTTTTTTTATCTTTCTCCTAATTTTATTTAGGAAGCTGATTTGTTTCGAATTGGAAGCGTATAGGTTTACAAGTGTGGTTAGGATGCATTCGATCTTGCATATTAGGATAATAAATCTTCCTTCAGTGTCTATTATTTGATCAATCAGAAGAAAGTCGACTGAGTCTTTGATAGCCATCATAACTCCTACTTTCTTTTCTTGGCGTTAGCTTGGAAAATCTTAGGGTAACTAGGGTGCGTTATTTTTGGTGCTTTGTCACGGACGAAGTGCGTCTCTTGGATGCATATTATGTCCGCTTTGGTGATGGTAGCTTCTTTCCACATGGATGATCTTTTATGTGGGGCATTAAGACCTCTAGCATTTAGGGATAATAAAGTTAACTCCATTTTTATTTTGAGGAGAAAGCTAGTATGGAGAGATGTCGCTATTGGTATTCTGCTCCAGTAGAAGTTGGGCGTCTTGGTGGAGTTCTGAAGATTGGAAGGTGATGTTTTGAAGTAGGATCCTGTTTTGAGAGGGGGAAAGTAGAACTAATGGGTTTAAAACAAATCCAGTGCTATTCAAACTCTGGGTATCCATATTTTTTGACAAAAAACAAGCCTTTTCGGGGTGCAGTGGCAGCCGCGACCCCTTTGTTGAAGGCCATAATTTGGGGGGGTTTAAAGCTCAGCCTTTAAAAGATGTCACCCTTTAACTTGTCTTCAGGGTTTGTAAGTAGTTTAGGAGATTGACATAGTTCGTCTGCTAACGATGTGGGGATGTGCGTTTGTTATTTCTTTGGTCCTGTTTCTGGGTCCAGTCTCTAGCTACAGGGGAAGGAGCAGCTTTCCGTGGGACTGGGAGATACCATTTTCTTAGGAGATGGTAGGAATCTTCTTGTTTAGAGATAATGTGGGTTTTGCCATCTTTGTTTATGATAAGCTTTGTGGGAAATCCCCATCTATAGAGAATTTTGTGTTCTCTTAGTATAGCCGTTGTCGGCGAGAATTTCCTTCTTGCTAGCATGGTCAGCTGCGAGAAATCTGAATAAAGTTTAATATCTTTGTATGGCTGAGGAAGATCTTTTTGTGCCCTCGAGAGTCTCATACTGTTGCGCAAGATGCATGCACGTCGTACATTTAGAAGCCCAAATCCTGGATCTAAATGGGCAACTGGCAACACTGAGAGCCATTGACATCATGGAAAGGAGTTTGGTGCTCACTGAGCAGGCACTCGCTGGGGTAGAGGCAGGGGCGGATGGTAGTACGGAAGAGCAGGGGGAGCAGGCAAGAAGCTGGGTGACAGAAAGAAGGAAGGATAGAGGGAAGAGAACCATGGAGGCTAGTCCTGAACTGGCACAACCCAACAAGTTTGCAAGATTGGCAGATGAGGGGGATGCCATTACAGAGCCAGCACCGCTGCAGCACGGCACGCCCTCTGAACGCCAGGGGGATGACTGCTCCAGTGAGAAGGGAACGGGGAGCGTAGAGCAGGCTAGACAGGTCCTAGTGGTGGGGGACTCAATTATTAGGGGGACAGAGAGGGCAATCTGCCATAAAGACCGGGATCGTCGAACGGTGTGTTGTCTTCCTGGCGCTCAAGTTCGACACATCGCGGATCGGATTGACAGATTACTGGGAGGGGCTGGCGAGAATCCAGCGGTCATGGTGCACGTTGGCACCAATGAACAAATTAGAGGTCAATGGAGGGCCCTCAAAAATGATTTCAGGGACCTAGGGTCCAAGCTTAGGGCGCGGTCCTTCAGGGTAGTTTTCTCAGAAATACTACCTGCACCTAAAGCCACACTAGAAAGGCAGCAGGATCTTAGGGAGGTAAACAAGTGGCTCCGGAGTTGGTGTAAGAAGGAGGGATTTGGGTTCCTGGAGAACTGGGCTGACTTTGCTGTCGGCTACAGGCTCTACTGTAGGGATGGGCTGCATCTCAATGGGGAGGGTGCAGCTGTGCTGGGGGAAAAAGATGGCTAGAAGGCTGGAGGATTGTTTAAACTAGGGACTGGGGGGGAGGGCAAAATAAGAAATAGTGGGGTAGCCAGCGTAGACAGAGACCTGGGTCAAAGAAATGGGAATGGGGGTCGAGCAGGGGGGGGGGGTTAGTACAGTTAGAAATGTGAGGTCAGCCATTAGTACGAATAGCAACAAAACGAATTTAAAAAACAAAAATAACTATATCAATTGTATGACCACAAATGCACGAAGTCTGATTGGTAAAGTGGGTGAGCTTGAAGCAAGAATGACTGATGAGAGTTATGATATAGTTGGAATAACGGAAACATGGCTTGATGATAAGTGTAATTGGGCGGCGAATTTACAGGGGTACAATCTCTTCAGAAGAGACCGAAGGAACCAGAAAGGGGGAGGGGTATGTCTGTACATCAAATCGAACTTAAATCTGAGACTACGGGAGGACATAGGGGTAGGAGAAGAACAGGTGGAATCTCTGGGTAGAAATACAGGGAAGAAAAAATAACTAAATCCTGATAGGGGTTTTCTATAGACCACCAAATGCAACAGAAGAAACTAAAAACTTACTATTAAGGCAGATAGAAGAAGTGTCAAACCGCAATGAAGTAATTATAATGGGGGACTTTAATTATCCAGATATAATATGGGAAAATGAGACCTGCAAATCGTACAGGGGTGATAAGTTCTTGAGAGTAATTAAAGATAATTATCTGAACCAACTGGTGCAGGAACCAACAAGAGGGACGGCCATTCTGGACCTAGTACTAACTAACAAACCGGACCGAATAAAGGGGGTACAGGTTGAGGGGCACTTGGGGAACAGTGGCCACAATATAATCAACTTCCAGCTGTCATGCAATAAGAAGCCTTATCAGGGAGTGACAAAGAAACTAAACTTTGGTGAAGCAAAATTTGATGAGCTTAGAACTACTATCGGTAACATTAAATGGGACAACATCCTCAAAAATGCCAGTATGGAGGACAAATGGGAGAAGTTCAAAAGGATCCTAATCACTTCATGTGAACAGTTCATTCCCTTTAAAAATAAAAGAATCTCAACTAAAAGGAAACTAATGTGGCTCGACAAGACGGTAAAAGGGTCAATAAACGAAAAAAAGAAAGCGTTCAAACTACTAAAGCAAGAAGGCAGCGAAGAAGCACTAAAATCGTACAGGGAAAAAAATAAAATGTGCAAAGATACGATCAAAATTGCCAAGGAGGAGGCAGAAAAACTGATCGCCAAAGAGAGCAAAAACAACCCAAAACTATTTTTCAACTATATTAACAGCAAAAGGATTTGCAGGGAGAACACTGGCCCTTTAACAAATAATGCAGGGGAAATCATTGAAGATGATGGAGGGAAGGCAAATCTACTAAATAGTTTCTTTTCAAGCATATTCCCAAACGAAAAGGAAATGCCACACGAGATACAGGGGAATAAAATAAACCCCTCGCAAAATATGTCATACCTAACGCAAGAGGAAGTGCGGAAAAGGTTAAAGAAGATTAAAATCGATAAATTGCCAGGCCCAGATGGAATACACCCAAGGATACTAAGGGAACTAAGTGATGAGTTAGCTAGGCCGCTATACCTAATATTTCTAGACACTATTAAGACCGGTGTTGTACCATTGGATTGGCGCATTGCCAACGTGGTTCCAATTTATAAAAAGGGGACCAAAAGTGAGCCTGGCAACTACAGGCCGGTAAGTCTCACTTCAGTAACGGGAAACATTTTTGAGGGGATTCTGAGAGATGCCATCGATGAGCACCTCAAGGAGAACAAGGGAATAACTCCTCACCAGCATGGATTCATGAAGGGTCGCTCATGTCAGACAAATCTGATCAGTTTCTACGATGAAGTAAGCTCTAAGCTGGACCTGGGAGAGTCTATGGATCTCGTATATCTGGACTTCTCTAAAGCCTTTGACACTGTGCCACATAATAGGCTAATATATAAAATGAGACAGCTTGGATTGGGTGAAAACGTGTGTAATTGGGTTAAAAATTGGCTCAATGATAGAAAGCAGAGGGTGGAAATAAATGGCTCATACTTTGATTGGGCCACAGTCACTAGTGGGGTGCCACAAGGTTCAGTATTGGGCCCCATTCTGTTCAATATATTTATCTACGACCTGATAGAGGGACTGCACAGCAAAATTTCAATATGTGCAGATGACACAAAATTATACAAAATAATTAATGCAATGGAGGACAATGTGCGGATACAAACGGACCTGAATAAGCTGGGGGCTTGGGCAGAAAAATGGCAAATGAAGTTCAATGTTGATAAATGTAAGGTTATGCACATGGGCAGCAAGAATGGATGTTACCAATATTCACTTAATCGGGTACCGCTAGGGAAAAGTGATATGGAAAAAGACCTGGGGGTACTAGTGGACTATAGACTAAACTGGAGTAACCAATGCCAATCAGCTGCTGCAAAGCCAAATAAAGTTTTGGGATGCATTAAAAGAGGTATAGGGGCGAAGGACGAGAACATTATCCTTCCATTATATAAGGCACTTGTCAGGCCTCACATGGAATACTGAGTACAGTTCTGGTCAACGGTGCTCAGGAAAGATGCTACGGTATTGGAGGGGGTTCAAAGAAGGGCAACTAAACTAATACATGGACTGACGGGACTGGCATACCCAGAGAGGCTATCCAAATTGGGACTATTTACTCTAGAAAAAAGAAGGTTAAGAGGCGACCAAATAACCATGTATAAGTACATGAGGGGACGATACAAGGATCTCTCCCAGGACCTGTTTATACCCAGGACTGCAACGGTAACAAAAGGGCATCCGCTACGTTTAGAGGAAAGCAGGTTTCATCACCAACATAGAAAGGGATTCTTTACTGTTAGAGCAGCTAGACTGTGGAACTCTCTGCCTGAGGACGTAGTGATGGCAAAATCCTTAGAGGAGTTTAAAAGGGGACTAGATGTCTTTCTGGAGAGGAAGGATATTATAAGCTATAAATCAAAGATTATTTGTTAATCCGGGTATACAGACAGGTAGGAACTATTAGGGGTTGATCCAGGGAACAATCTGATTGCCATTAGGGAGTCGGGAAGGAATTTTTTCCCCAAAAGGGCTATTGGCTTGTGCTCTTGGGGTTTTTTGCCTTCCTCTGGATCAACAAAACAGGAGGCTAGACAGGCTGGACTAGATGGACATTGTCTTCATTCAGCTTTACGAACTATATTAGTTCATCCTTGATGTGGTAAAAATGTACTCTCGCAATGACATCTCTTGGAATGTTGTCTGGAATATTTTTAGGCTTAGGGAGCCTATGGATGCGATCGATAATTTGTTCCTGAGGTTTGGAGTTGGTGATGAGGGTTTTGATTAGGCCTTGGGCGAATTTATTAAGTTCATCTGGTCTTATTGATTCTGGGATCCCTCTCAGTTTTATGTTATTGCGGCTGTTGCGATCTTCTATATCTGCCATTTTATGTTTAAGCGCTTCTACTTTCTCTTCTAATTTGTAGTGTGCATCTACCAATTCATTATGAGAACTTGTAATTTCACCCATTTTGTTCTCTAGATGATCCACCCTGTCATCTAGGTTTGTTATTGCTGCGCTGACTCTTGTATTAATTTCTGTTGTCTCTTTTTAGAGAGCCTCTGACAGCTAGCACCATACCTCTTATGAAGAATTCTGATGTGGTTTTGTTAGTGCATTCTATATCAAGGATGGGATCTGTATTGTCTTGAGTTGCTTTATTAATTTGTATGATGGGGTCAGAGTTATGTTCCTCTAGTCTTTGTTTCCTCTTCTCAGGGCTATTGCTAGGGGAATCCACATACACTTCACCCAGCTCTTGTGTTTGATTATAAGATGGTGCTGAGACAGTAGGCTCCTCCTCCCTCTCCCATGCTGTGACTGTGGCCATCTTTCCTTTCCCCACTGTTTTCTTCCCTGTAGCTGCAGGCTCCTGGGGAGAGGAACGCTGTTGCTGGGCACTATGTGCTTGTGTAGGGAATGATGGACAGGAGGATGCTCGCTTACCTCCTCTGTTGAGCGCTGGGTCTCTCCTGCTTGTCGCCCTCGGCTCCCCTTCAGCGCGACTGCTGTCTCCTCCGTCCTCCATTTCCTGCTCTTCCTCCCCTCTGCGCGCTGAGAAAAGTCTGTGAGGCGCTTTGGTCCGTTCTTAGTCTGCCTCCTCCGTGACATCTCCTGGTGCCTGCTGCACTCAGTTAGCTGTTTCAGCTGATCACTGACCTTCTATGTCGCTGGGAGTTGCTGAGGGTGAGTTTCTCTGTGCGGAGCTCAAAGGGTTTTGTCCGCCATCAGAGCCGTCCAGGCCACGCCCCCGTCTGTGTTTTTTTTTTAAGTGGGGTCCCAGAACTGGTCACAGTATTCCAGATTAGGTCTGACTAAGGTAGAGTAGAGTAGAATAATTATCTCACATGATCTAGACTCTATGCTTCTCTTAATACATCCCAGATTTGTGTTTGCCTTTTTGTCTTCTGGATCACATTGTTGACCCATGTTCAGTCTATGATATATTAATATACCAAAGTCTTTCACATGTGCTGCTTAGCCCAATTCCTCCCATTCTGTGTGTGCTTTTCTTCATTTTTGTTGCCCAGATGAAGGACTTTGCATTTCTCCTTGCTAAATACCATTCTGTTAGCTGCTGCCCACTGTGCAAGCTTTTCTAGATACCTTTGAATACTCTCTCTTCCTTAGTGTTAGCTATTACTTCTAGCTGTGTCTCATCGGCAAATTTGATCACTTTCCTATCACTTCCCTCCTCCAGATCATTTATAAAAATGTTGAACACTGGGCCTAGGACAGAGCCATGTGGTCCCCCACTTGATACCTTCTTCCACTTGGATGTGCAGCCATTTATGACCACTATTTGAGTTCAATCTCTCAGCCAGTTGTGAATCCACCCAACTGTTGCCTTGTCATTCCCATATTTGGTCATTTTTTAAATAAGTATGGTATTCAACACTTTGTCAAATGCCTTACTAAAGTCAAGATATTCTATATACACTGCAGTTCCCTTATCAACCCAGTTGGTGATTCTGTCATAGAAGGAAATTAGATTTGTCTGGCATGACTTGTTTGCTACAAACCCATGCTGGCTATTGTTAATTACTCCATTTTCAACCAAGTACTTGCATACATACTGTGTAATAATTTGTTCAAAGATCTTTTCTGGTATTGAAGTCAGGCTCACAGGCCTGTAGTTTCCATGATCTACCTTCTTCCCCTTTTTAAATATATAATTAAAGACGCAGTGCTCCAATGGAAAGAGTAGAAATAGAGATATAATTAATATATAAGGTATTTAGAAATCACCCTGACATAACCGGACTGCCATTAAGGTAGATCCCGGTTCATCATCCAATCCAAGTAGGCACTGTAAGGAGCCAAACGGCTGGGAATGGCAATAGTACAGCAGGGTACTCTTAATAGAGATCCGCCTGTTTAAACAGCATCCCATTGGGAGAGCATCATGAGCTAACTCTGGACATATATATGCCAGGTGGGCGCTTTTCTTCTCGAGATTCAATTTTACAGTCATGTACCTGCCGGGAGATAAAAGTGTGAAAGCTGACGCCCTCTCCCGCTGTTTCGGGTCTCCGGAGGTTAAGGACTATTCTCCGGAAGGCATCCTCCCGCCCATTGTCGTGGTGGCAGCCCTGACACGGAACCTTCCGGCTCAGCTTCAGAAATATCAACAAGAAGCCCTGGAGGGGGTTCTGACAGGGAAGTTATTTGTACCTATGTCTTTGCGGTTGTTGGTTTCATTCCTCCGTTTTTGCAGGGCATCCGGGGGTCCAGGGGACTCTTGAACTATGTTCCCAATTCTACTGGTGGCCCAGCATGGACCTGGTTCGTAATACTGATAAAAACACAACTAGCTTTTCCTTAAAAATCCCTATTGAAACCTTAGAATTTTTTATTCCCAACCTAAATTTGAAGCTCTGGCTTAAATTGGGCCTAAGATATATACCAGACCTTTTCTCATTGACCGGACTTCTCTTTTTTCGGACCCTGACAACTAGATTTGATCTTACAAACTCAGATATCTACAAATATATTCAAATATCCTCCTTTTTGCATTGTTATCATCTGGATGATCTCAAGGTCCCAGTGATAATCCACTCATTCCCCATGCTAAAATCTACACTTGGCTATTTTATGACCTTTTTCAGACAATTTGAGACCATCGGGGAAATGTCACCTCATAAATTGGGGTAGGGACATTGGGCAAAATATATCCACTGATCAATAGCTTAGGGCCTTCAGGTGGGCTGGGAAATCTTCACATGGAGCTAACTTGATTAAAACCCATTTTAAAAATTCTAAGCCGCTGGTACTATACACCCTCCGTGATGGCTAGAAGGGGCTTGATCGATAGCGACAGATGCTGTAGAAACTGTAAAAGACAAGGCTCCCTTCTTCATGTTTTTTGGTCGAGTCCCCTCCTGGTCCCCTGCTGGAGGGATGTTTATAATCTTGTTCATAGGGTCTCGGACTTCAACCTCCCTTTCACCCCTGATGTAGCCTTACTATTTCTGACCACGGAAAAAATCCACCCTCCCTTGAAGCTATTGATAGGCTATATATTACTGATGGCCAAGACCCAGATAGCCAGAAAATGGAAAACCAAAATAATCCCACCCATACAAGAACTCACCCGCCTAGTGTCGGAACATAGTTTATATGAAAAGATTCTAGCCCTCAGAAACAATGGTTTCTTGAGATACGACAAGATGCGGAAACCTTGGACTACTCTATTTCCTTGTTAAATCAGAAATCTATAGTTTTTAAGGTTCTCTGTTTTTTCAAATTTAATGGCCTATCCTTCTTGATTTCCCTCCCCACCCCCTCTCTCTTTTCCTTACCCCCATCTACCTATCCAAATCTCTGATGATTATATTGATCATTTTCTTTTCTTGTATATATTTATATGCTGGGTGATATTCTCTAAACATGCTAGATTTCTATGTCTAGAATAAGAACTATATGTTCATGATGTTAAGAAACTCTTTTATACAAACTATACGTATCTTTGCTCTGTAACATACCCCTGCATAAATCAATAAAAAATTATTGTTTAAAAAAAAAAAAAAAGTGTCCTTGGCCACAGGCAGAGTAAGATGCCGCTGCGGTGAAGTCGTCTCCTTCCTCTCCAAGCCCTGTAGATGTCACTATCTGTATTTACAGCAAAATCTAAAGGTTTAAATCGCCTAGATCGGAGCTAAGCACTATTCTGGTATATGCAGTGAAATTGCAGCCATCATATACAGCCATGATTCCGCTTCGGTTACTGGGGGCTGAGCTTCTGGGCCCCTCAGTACCCAGCATTATACATGTGTGGCAAAATACAGGAACTACTGACCTGCTACATCATACATGTACGCTGCACATTAGGAAGGGGTTTAAAAACACTAAAATCCTAAGTTGGAAAGAAGACATAACTAAAATTATCAACCAATATAAATACATTGCAGCCAATCCAAAAATAAGCTGTAAGCAGTTGCAAAAGATGATCACGTTTCGCGCACACAAAAACCCACTGCATCCTGTCTTACAACAAGTCTCAAGTATGTGAGCAAACCCATAGGCATATTTTTCATGTGCATTTTAGTGGTCAGTGAGCCGGAGCCGTTGGAGAGGTGAGCGACGCACTGGTCCCTGCAGGGACTCGGGTCGGGTCCCGCTGCGAGAGTTCTCGCAGCGGGATCCGACCCTGCTGTCTGCAGGTGGCCATGCACGGTGCTCATGCACACACAAATATGCTTACGCTTGTGTGAAGCTGGATTAAGGCTGCCTTTACATCGGCTGTAAATGTTGCAGAATTTTCAGAGCGGCTTTGGCTGCGGATTTTCTGCAGCATTTAGATGGCTTTCAAACTGGACGGATTTGCAGCTGAATTTCCATTCTGACCCTCCGCACGGACATTCCACAGCATTTACAGCAGCAGGAAAATGGATGAGATTCTGAAAATCTCATCCACAAGCTGCCGAAATAACTGCGCAAAACCACTTCCGCAGCTTGTCAATTTTATCGCTGTTTCCACTGTGGGATCCACTTCTCCTCAATGAGGTGGTGAAGCCCGCACAGCAATATGGGATAAAGCCGCTTCACAACCTGCACCAAATGGGGTGAATTTGTTTCCGTGGCTGATCTGCAGCGAAACGCCTGCTACGGACATTCTGCTGCGAATCACCCCTGTGTGACCCGACCTCACAGTACAACCCATGTGGAAGACATTTTTAAAATCTCCTTCACATGGAGCGGAGAATTTCTGCATCTCTTCTGCAGCATTTTTGAAAAACATTGTGGATTGTAAACCTGCCGCATGTCTGTTTATGTTGTAGATTTCAACCTTTGAAATACAAGAGTTACAACGCACGGCGGATCCGAAAGAAAGACCACTACAAAAACTGCACCATGAGTGTACGTGTAATTACACTGTGTTTCTGCAAAATGGGAGTTGCGTATTTACACGCGCATGCACGTTTTAACTGTACTTTTTGAATGTGCAAATATGCACGTAAATTCTCTTGTGTGAATCCGGCCTCAGCTGCAGATTTGCCGACTGCGGATTTTTGACATATTTGCTTTTCTGCTGTGGAATCCCGCAGTGAATCCACTATATGTGAGACCCCCTTACAGCGGACCAATTATAAGATACAACAAGAAGGGGCACATGTTCTGTCGCTCACATTGATATTCCAGTTTAGTGAAGGTCTTGTTGAAGATCAGAACTGCTGGAGCTGGGGACCAAAAGAGGCAGGCATGACAGGTTAACGGGGAGGGAAGGGGCTAGTAGGTGAGGGGAATGCTGGTAGGAGAAAGGGGGTGAGTGTAGGAAAGAGTAACAGCGCAAAGGAGGGGGGAGAAGTTACAGGGAACACGAGGAGGAGAAGCAGGAAGAGAAAGAGGAGCTGATGAAGAGTCCAACCCACCTGCCCAAGGAAAGAAGGGGTGGGGGTGATTGCTAGTGAGATTCGTCATGGAGGTGTCCTTGGAGTCAGCAGAAATGGGTAGAGGGGGGGAAACGGGCTGGATAATTATCTTCCCCCTTTAATTGTTTAATACGAGGACTGTCACATCTGGGCTTTGCAGGGCGGTGCCTTGCAAAGATGGTGGGAGTGGTTAGCCAGGTTATGGCTAGCCGGCCTCGGGAGGTGACGACTAGAGGCTAAGTGGTGAGTGGTGGACCCCTGAGTCTGTCGGCTTGCAGCTGGAGGCAAGGGTAGGGAAATAGTGTTGCCTGTGTCAGTTAATATGTGACAGGTGATAGGTACAACTATTTCCCGTTTTGGTGGTGAGGCGACAGTAGTTGGCGGGGCTCCAAGGATCTCTCCCCAGGTTTTTTCTACGGGGTAAAAAATGTTATTCATGTTTAATGTTATGTTTGGTAATAAATATGGCTGCTTTGGCCACATTGAATCCAAAGTACGGTGTCTGTGGTTATTTAAGGTAAAATGGGGGTAGAGGGAGTATGTCACAGTAAAGACGACTCCGTTACACCTGGGTCAAGAATATCAAAACGAAAATCTGTCTCCATCGTCTCTTCTTGTCCCCTGATATCCTGAGTAAGGGCTTCTACAGACGAGCGTAAGAGCAAAGCCGCTCGCTCCTGCACAATGTACTTGTGTAGTGAAGAGTCTCTTTGTGTCCATGCCTGCACAAGCACTGCGCAGATTTGTGCAGGCATCACTCATTCACATAGGCGGAGGAATCTCCCTCGCCCTGATATAAAAGGCTAATGAGGCTAATGAAGTGCCTGTGTTTGCAGGTATGCACAGTGTTTTACGCATATCTGAGTGTAAGTATGTGCACATTTGCGCACTACCACAGGCTCCTATGGGGACCTTTCGAGCACAAATGGGCACCAATACGGAGCAAGTCATGTTGTTTTGCATGCACAAAATGCATTTGCAAAAAAGGAACCATGAGAATGAGCCCATTGATATCATCTATTTGCTGTATATTGCATGTGCAAAAACTTCCTACACAAGTATGCACGTGTGCGGCCGCCCTAGCAACATATTCTCACACAAATTCTGCCCCTGTACAACACGGACAGAACTCACACGGAAAATGAACCCATTCCTTTGACTGAGCTCATTCACATGAGCATTTTTTTCCTCAGACTAAGGGCTCAAACCCACTGGCGTTTTTATTTCTTGCGCTGCGAGAGTGAGTGAAAACACTTACCTCGCAGTGCAAGAAAAACTCTGTGATATCGCCGGTGCTTTCATTGTGGCCAGCAGCGATAGCCCCATTGAAAACATAAGGAGAATATCGCGGACTTCTGCCACCGCTGTGACAGCTGTGGCAGGAGTTTTCTTCATCCCCGCAGGGAAACCAAATCATTTGTTTCATAATCATCGCTATTGCATCGCAGGGGAAAAAAATTGCAAGTGGGTGTCCACCCTAAGGGCGCATTCAGACGACCCTATATTGGCCGGGTATTCACACCGGCCGATATACGGCATCTCTCTCTGCAGGGGGAGGAGTATGGAAGAGTCGGGAGCAGTGCTCTGATCTCCCGCCCCCTCTCCACCCCTCTGCACTATTTTCAATGAGGAGAGGTGGGGCGGGGTGGAGCTAATTCACAGAACTTAGCCCCACCTCCGTACCGCCTCCTCTCATTGCAAATAGTGCAGAGGGGCGGAGAGGAGGCAGAGAGGGGGCGGTAGCTCAGAGCACTGCTCCTGGCTCTTCCAGCCTCCTCCCCCTGCAGAGAGAGACGCCATATATCGGCCGGCATGAATACCTGGCCGATATACAGTCGTCTGAATGCGCCCTAAGGGTGGACACCCACTTGCGTTTTTCTCTTGCGTTTTTTTCACATGTTTTTTTTATGCAATTGTCAATAGGACTTTCTAATGGTAAAAACGCATTGCAAGTTTGGGCTTTGCGACTTTTGTGCGATGCGTTTTTAACATTAGAAAGTCCCATTGACAATTGCGTGAAAAAAAATGCAGTGACATCGCATGAAAAAAAATGTGCAAGAAAAATGCAAGTGGGTGTCCACCCTAAGAGCCACAATTGGAAAATCGCTGCTGCTCCTATTTATGTGTGAATCTCGCTAGACACTGGGCATGTAATGTTTGGTTTCCGGCACCTCGCACAGCATACAGACGGAGTGTCCATGTGTTGTGTGATGTGATCTGCATCCAAGACTCTCGGGCACAACCTTCTGTAGCCATCTAAATACAACCTAACAGAATGGGTTTTGTATGTGGAGTTTTGGATTATGAGGACGTCCTACTAACTAACTGACTGAGAACAGTCTGTACAAAATGATCTTAGTTTTCTTCTGTGTTTTGCAGATCAGCTATGGAGCCTCTGACCCCTCATTATCTGATAGACTCCTCTATCCTCATGTTTTCAGAATGGTCCAAAATTACCACATCCACAATATGGCGATCGCCGAACTGTTGGAGCACTTTGGCTGGACCTGGGTTGGGATTATAGTATCGGATAATGAAACTGGAGAGAATGAGCTGCAGATACTAACAAAGTACATGAGGGAGTGCGGGATCTGTGCCGCCTTCACCGAAAAACTAAGAGAGGAAAATTATAATAGGATTGTACAAGCTCTAAAGAATCCACAAGTCCCCATCATTATAATGTGCGGGCCCTTCTCTGTTCATATGGCTCGCTTAATACAAGAGTACGAATTTATATTTTCAGACCACAGCTTCATCCTTTCACCATCCTGGATCTCTACTGCACCTAAAGGGTTAAATGAAGGGCATTTGATTTATAATGGAAGTCTCACAGTGAAGTTTTCATCACCTTTTCCAGGTCTGGAGAATTTTGTAAAAATATTCTGGAATTATGCTGATCTGCACATAAACCCGTCTTACTGGAAATTGATAGATGATCTAGACAAGAGAGATGATTTAGATTTGTTCATATCATACTATGACATCAATAAAGAGTCCTACTATACTCTGAACAATACTGCAGATAATCTGAGGGAAGTCCTCTCATCGGGGGTCATCCCAAGACTCTATTCTGCAGTAGAAGTTCTGGCAAAAGCTCTACATGAAATGTTCTTATTTATAAAAGATGAATATGGAGAAAACTCAATAACTGGATTTTTACACTACAGACGGAAGTTACAGCGCTACATACAAATGATGGAGTCCTCACCGGATCCAATGAGACCTTCATATTACTTTAATGAGCAGGGAGAGGCCATACGTCCATATACGATTATAAACTTGTTACATACAAAAGACGGCTTACATGAGGTTGAAGTAGGAAATTATACTCCGTGGGCCATCAGTGGGGAAAAGCTTCACATAAATCGGCAGTCTATAACATGGAAACACACAAAGGGGGTGAGAAGAGTTATATTATGTAGGTGATTATGTAAATCTTGTCCGCTCTATAACATCATCATATAGTTTACATCCTCTTATCATACATGTGTTTTATCTTTATAGTAAAGGTTCTTGTCTTTTCCTACAGATCCCAGTATCCCGCTGCTCCGACCAATGTTCACCTGGAAGCAGGAAAAAGACAAGAGAAACAATCCATGCCTGCTGCTATGACTGCGTCCCGTGTGCAGAAGGGGAGATATCCAATATAACCGGTATATGGTAGTATGAGCAGTAGGTGATGATGACAGTGATGTACCAAAGGGATGTACATATGAAAGAAAAAATAAGTGAACCCTTTGGAATTACCTGGATTTCTGCAATCATTAATAATAAAGTGTGTCAGCTCCATCACAGTTAGAGACAAACAATCAAACTAAACTAAGATGTTCTACGATTCGTATATTGCAGTAGTGGCAAACCTATTACACGCGGCCAATGGTGGCACGCAGAGCCCTCCCTACTGGCACGCGTCACTATCGGCCACTCACCACTTGTGATTACCGGCAGGGGTTGGCATTCACTCAGTCTCGCTGCTAGAAGTGCCTATCCTGGCGCACAGTGTGACGCCAGTGTGCAGCCAGGATCCTCCTCCCCCAGCGTCTTCACGCGGGGAAGGGAGGGGGGACATATTAACTTTTTCCACAACACTTCTGCCCTATTCAGCGATTCCAGCAACCTGATTGGTTGTTTGGTGAATCAGCCAACTCAAACAACCAATCAGGTTGCTGGAATTGCTGAATAGGGCAGTAGTGTTATGGAAAAAGTTAATATGTGCGCAGACCCTGGGAGCTGTGATGACAGAGGCTGAGGCACAGGAGGAGAGCACACCACAACTGTGAGTGTGGGAGGAGGTGGGGTTATCACTATTTTGGCTCATGCGGCCATGGGATATCGCTATTACAGCTGGGGCGGCCGTGGGATGTCATTATTACCACTGGGACGGCCTTGGAATGTCACATTACCGCTTGGGCTGCCGTCGGATGTCACTGTCACCACTGGGGCCACTGTGGGATGTTACTGTTACACGGGGGGCCGCCATGGGATGTCACTATTACACGGGATGTGACTGTTACCCGTTGGGCCACCATGGGATGTCACTATTACACGGGGGGCCGCTGTGGGATGTCACTATTACTGCTGGGGCAGCCGTGGGATGTCAATATTATCACTGGGGCCGCCGTGGGATGTCACTATTACTACAGGGGGCCGCTGTCATATGTCACCATTACTACTGGGGGCCGCCGTGGGATGTCACTATTACCACTGGGGGTCGCCGTGGGATGTCACTATTACCACTGGGGGCCATCGCGGGATGTCACTATTACCGCTGGGACTGCCGTGGGATGTCACTATTACCACTGGGGCCGCCGTGGGATGTCACTGTTACACGAGGGGCCGCCATGGCATGTCACTATTACACGAGGGGCCGCCGTGGGATGTTACTATTAAAGCTGGAGCCACAGTGGGATGTCACTATTACCGCTGAGGCTGCCATGCGATGTCACTATTACCGCTGGGGCTGCCGTAGGATGTCACTGTTACCGCTGGGGCCGCCGTGGGAATTGCTGTTACTGCTGGGGCCACCGTGGGATGTCACTATTACCGCTGGAGCCACCGTGGGATGTCACTATTACCGCTCTGTCCACCGTGGGATGTCACTATTACACTGGGGCCGCCATGGGATGTCACTGTTATTCAGGGGGCCGCCGTGGGATGTCACTATTACTGCTGGGGCTGCCGTGGGATGTCACTGTTACCGCTGGGGCCGCCATGGGATGTCACTATTACAAGGGGGGCCAGCGTGGGATGTCACTATTACCACTTGCGCTGCCGTGGGATGTCACTATTACCGCTGGGGCCGCCGTGGGATGTCACTATTACACTGGGGCCGCCGTGGGATGTCACTATTATTCAGGGGGCCGCCGAGGGATGTCACTATTACTGCTGAGGCCGCCGTGCGATGTCACTATTACTGCTGAGGCCCCGTGGGATGTCACTATTACCGCTGGGGCTGCCGTGGGATGTCACTATTACCACTGGGGCCGCTGTGGGATGTCACTGTTACCACTGGGGCTGCCGTGGGATGTCACTGTTACCGCTGGGTCCGCTGTGGGATGTCACTATTACCGCTGGGGCCGCGTGGGATGTCACTGTTACATGAGGGGCCGCCATGGGATGTCACTATTACCAGTGGGGCCGCCATGCGATGTCATTGTAACCGCTGGGTTCGCCGTGGGATGTCACTATTACATAAGGGGCTGCCATGGGATATCACTATTACCGCTGGCGCCGCTGCGGGATGTCACTATTACCGCTGAGGCCGCCATCGGATGTCACTATTACACGCTGTGGGATGTCACTATTACTGCTGGGGCAGCCGTGGGATGTCAATATTATCACTGGGGCCGCCGTGGGATGTCACTATTACTACAGGGGGCCGCTGTCATATGTCACCATTACTACTGGGGGCCGCCGTGGGATGTCACTATTACCACTGGGGGTCGCCGTGGGATGTCACTATTACCACTGGGGGCCATCGCGGGATGTCACTATTACCGCTGGGACTGCCGTGGGATGTCACTATTACCACTGGGGCCGCCGTGGGATGTCACTGTTACACGAGGGGCCGCCATGGCATGTCACTATTACACGAGGGGCCGCCGTGGGATGTTACTATTAAAGCTGGAGCCACAGTGGGATGTCACTATTACCGCTGAGGCTGCCATGCGATGTCACTATTACCGCTGGGGCTGCCGTAGGATGTCACTGTTACCGCTGGGGCCGCCGTGGGAATTGCTGTTACTGCTGGGGCCACCGTGGGATGTCACTATTACCGCTGGAGCCACCGTGGGATGTCACTATTACCGCTCTGTCCACCGTGGGATGTCACTATTACACTGGGGCCGCCATGGGATGTCACTGTTATTCAGGGGGCCGCCGTGGGATGTCACTATTACTGCTGGGGCTGCCGTGGGATGTCACTGTTACCGCTGGGGCCGCCATGGGATGTCACTATTACAAGGGGGGCCAGCGTGGGATGTCACTATTACCACTTGCGCTGCCGTGGGATGTCACTATTACCGCTGGGGCCGCCGTGGGATGTCACTATTACACTGGGGCCGCCGTGGGATGTCACTATTATTCAGGGGGCCGCCGAGGGATGTCACTATTACTGCTGAGGCCGCCGTGCGATGTCACTATTACTGCTGAGGCCCCGTGGGATGTCACTATTACCGCTGGGGCTGCCGTGGGATGTCACTATTACCACTGGGGCCGCTGTGGGATGTCACTGTTACCACTGGGGCTGCCGTGGGATGTCACTGTTACCGCTGGGTCCGCTGTGGGATGTCACTATTACCGCTGGGGCCGCGTGGGATGTCACTGTTACATGAGGGGCCGCCATGGGATGTCACTATTACCAGTGGGGCCGCCATGCGATGTCATTGTAACCGCTGGGTTCGCCGTGGGATGTCACTATTACATAAGGGGCTGCCATGGGATATCACTATTACCGCTGGCGCCGCTGCGGGATGTCACTATTACCGCTGAGGCCGCCATCGGATGTCACTATTACACGGGGGCCGCCATCGGATGTCACTATACACGGGGGCCGCCATGGGATGTCACTGTTACACAGAGGGGTTGGGGGGTGCCGTGGGATATCACTATTACCGCTGGGGCCACTGTGGGATGTCACTATTAATGCTGGGGCCGCTGTAGGATGTCACTATTACCGCTGTGGCCACCGTGGGATATCCCTATCACCACTGGGGCCACCGTGGGATGTCACTGTTACCGTTGTGGCCGCCGTGGGATGTCACTATTACCGCTGGGGCCGCTGTGGGATGTCACTGTTACCACTGGGGCCGCCATGCGACATCGCTATCACCGCTGGAGCCGCCGTGGGATGTCACTGTTACACAGGGGGCCGCCGTGGGAGGTCACTGTTACACAGGGGGCCGCGGAAGGATGTCACTGTTACACGGGGGGCCGCCGTGGGATGTCACTGTTACACGGGGGGCTGCGGTGGGATGTCAGTATTACCGCTGGGGCCGCCGTGGGATGTCACTATACCACTGGGGTCATCGTCAGATGTCACTATTATCGCTAGGGCCGCCGTGGTATCTCACTTTTACCGCTTAGGCCGTCGTGGGATATCACTGTTACAGTGGGGCTGCCGTGGGATGTCACTGTTACTGCTGGGGCCGCCGTGGGATGTCACTGTTACCGCTGGGGCCGCCGTGGGATGTCACTATTATTCTGGGGGCCACTGTGAGATGGCAGGGCTATTTTAAAATAGAACGTGCACAGATTTTGACTGCTTTTTGGATGCGGAAATGCTGCAGAATTTTTCAGAGAAATTCCCGCTGAGGACATTTTGCAGCATTTCCCAATCCAGAAAGCAGTTTAAATCTGCACCCTGTCTATTTTGAAGCGGCCCTGTTCTTTTTAGAATGATGGGGGTAAAATCATACGTCGTGATAAGCCCCGCCCGCTGACGTGTTGGCACTTTGCGATAAATAAGTGGGTTTTAGGTTGCAGTTTGGGCACTCAGTCTCTAAAAGGTTCGCCATCACTAATATATTGTATTGAACACATGAAATAATCATCCAGAATATATGGAGAAAAAGTATGTGAACCAACAAATTTAAATCAAACCTGTCAGCACCCTACAACACCATAAAGTAAGTCCTGCTCCTGTTGGGAAGGTGACAGGGAGCTGGGTGATGTATTTTTAAACTCACCTGCTCCCGGGTTCCTGCGTTGCTCGCCACTGAAGTCACACAGTGACCTGAAATCTCTTTTCAGACTGCCATGTGTGCGCTCTCCTATAGATGTCTATGAGAGCGCACGGACAGCAATCCGAAGAGAGTCAGATTTCTGTGTACCGCATGGACGTCAGTGGCAGAAACCAGGCAGTGGGTGTGTATAACAATACTTCAACCGGCTCCCTGTCACATTCCCTAACAGCACCATAACTTAGTACATGGTCTTGTAGGGAGGTGACAGGTTCCCTTTAATAACATATAGATCCTCCTATAGCAGCAATCACCGCTAAACATATCCCGGAGCCACTAATAAGATTTGCACATCACTGAGCTGGAACTTTGGATCATTCCATACTGTAAATGTATTTCAATTCATTACTATTTCTGAGATGTCTGGCATGCACAGCTCTCTCCAGGTGATGCCGCATTATCTACAAGGGGTTAACATCATGACTCAGACTTGGCAATTCCATAACATAAATCTTATTAATTAGCATTCTTAAGGTGTTTTACTTGTGTCCTTTATTTCATGGTCTTGTTACATCACCCAGCATCTCTTCAGCTGTAGGTCATGGGTGGCGATCCTTATATGCTCCTGTAAGATGTTCTGATCTGCCCTAGAATTCATTGTTCCCTTAATGATTACAAGGTCTCCATTCCCTGAGGAGCAGAGCAGCCACAAACCATGATGCTGCCTCCACCGGGCTTTGGGTAAGGCTTTGGTGTTGGTTTCCCTCAAACAACGTTGGGAAAAGAACATTTTCCTAGAAGCATTGTGAAGCATCCAGGTGGTCTCAGGCAAACTTGAGACCTACTGCAATGTTCTTTTGGACAGCAGTGGCTTCCTTCGTGGTATCCTTCCACGAACACCATTCTTCCTCAGTGTGCCTCTAACACATGGCACATAGACAGGGGTTACTGAAGCTTGAAGATCCTCCTGTAGGTATTTATAATCTTTATTTATATAGCACCAGCATATTTCACAGCACATTACAAGTTGTTTCTCACCTCTTTCAAGATTGCCTGATGCACTTTTAGAGTCATCATAACAGGACGCTCACTCCTAGGTGGAGCGCCAACAACTTTTGATTTTTCTCCAGTTAAAGAAATTTAAAACCAGGTAAATCAAAATAGCTTTGGCTTCAACTTCTCTTAAAGAAAACAGAAACCACCTTTTGATCTTGTTGAGTCTAAACTGGGTCATCCTCTTTCCTTGTATTATTGACCTAAATTAATTTAGACATCTGGTACATCACAAACAAAGTGATAAAGCAAAGATTTGATAACAATTTGGCCAAAATATAATTTTCTCATGTATAGTTCTTGGGAAATTACAAACTTGGCATATTATAATACCATCGCTAAATGTCATAGATTGTTAAAAGTTCAATCTTGGACATACTACTGCTGCTATTTCCCATATGCTAAGGGGATGATAAGTAAGGACAGCATCCTCCTGTTTACATCTCCCAACTTTAGCAGCATAGGACTCAATCAGACACTAGAGGACAGGTTCATAGAATCATATTACGGTAGAGTTTGAAAAGGGCCTTCAGGGTCATGGGGTCCAACCCCCTGCTCAGTGCAGGATTCACTAAATCCTCCCGGACAGATATTTGTCCAGCCTTTCTGTGAACACTTACATTGAAGGAGAACTCACCGCCTCCCGTGGTAACCTGTTCCACTCATTGATCACCCTCACTGTCAGAAAGTTTTTCCAATATATAATCTGTGTCTCCTCCCTTACAGTTTGATCCCCTTGCTTCTAGTCTTTCCTTGTGCAGATGAGAATAGGGCTGATCCCTCTGCAGTGCGACAACCCTTCAGATATTTGTAGACAGCTATTAAGTCTCCTCTCAGCCCTTTTTTTTGCAAGCTAAACATACCTAGATCCTTTAAACGTTCCTCATAGGACATGATTTGCAGACTGTTCACTGTTCATATATTTCATACTATCTATTTTGGTAGGTTCTCTACAGTGACTAGTTCCCCTAGAAGAACCGATTTGTCTCTCCTCATAGGACAAAATTTGCAGACCGCTCATCATCTTGGTAACTCTTCTCTGAACTTGCTCCAGTTTGTCTGTTTTTTTTAAGGTGAGGTGCCCAGAACTAGACAAAGTATTCCAGATGAGGTCTGACTAAGGAAGAGTAAAGGGGAATAATTAACTCATGTGATCTAGATCCTAGAATTGTGTTTCCCTTTTTGGCTGCTGCAACACATTGTTGACTCATGTTCACATCTATTGACTCATGTTCAGCTCTAATGATTTATTAATATACTCGTCTTTTTCACATGTGCTGCTGTTTAGCCCAATTCCTCCCATTCTGTATGTGTTTTTTTTTTTCATTTTTCTTGCCCAGATGTAGGACTTGGCATTTCTCCTTGTTAAATACTATTCTGTTAGTCGCCACCCATTGTTCAAGTTTTTCTAGATCTTTTTGAATACTTTCCCTCTCTTTCCTAGTATTAGCTATCCATCCTAGCTTTGTGTCATCGGCAAATTTGATCACTTTCCCATCAATTCCCTCCTCCAGCTTATAGAAAACTATTGAACAAACCTTTTTTTATTCTTTTTTCCTATGTTGCAAACCTCAATTTATTATCAGCTTTAGGCTGCCTGCAGACGGGTGGAAATTCTGCGGCTGGATTTCCCGTGGAATTTCCGCCCTTGGAAGCTGCCATAGGATTGCATTAGCAAACGCAATCCTAGGCAGACGGCCGCGGTTTGTCCGCGCAAAATCTCGCGCAGCAAACAAACAGCGGCATGTTCTAATTCTGAAACGTCACTCACCGGCCGCCGGCTCCGCTCTGTGCATGCACCGGCTGCCCGGCAGCCGGCACATGAAAGAGCCGGAGCTGCGGGTGAGTACGCGCTGCTCTCTGCAGGGGCTTGGGTCGGGTCCCGCAGCATGAATTCTCGCAGCCGGATCCGACCCGGCCGTCTGCAGGCGGCCTTAGTTTTTTTTATCGTTCAATAATTTTCATTGTTATATTTGCACAACATGTAACATAGAAATTAGAGATGAGCGAGCACCAAAATGCTCGGGTGCTCGTTACTCGAGTCAAACTTTCAGTGATGCTCGAGAGTTCGTTACGAGTAACGAACCCCATTGAAGTCAATGGGTGACTCGAGCATTTTTGTATATCGCCGATGCTCGCTAAGGTTTTCATTTGTGAAAATCTGCAAAACACAAGAAAGTGATGGAAACGACACAGAAACGAATAGGGCAGGCGAGGAGCTACATTTTGGGCTGCATCTCAAGTTCCCAGGTCCCACTATTAAGCCACAATAGCGGCAAGAGTGAGACCCCCCCCCCCACTGTCAGCGTAAAGATCGTTCTCCTCTGCCACAGCTGTAACAGCTGTGGCAGAGAAGAACGATGTTAGCCCATTGAATTCAATGGAGCCGGCAATACAGCCGGCTCTATTGAAAGCAATGGGTTGCCGGCATACGCGGGATGAATTGTCGGGAAGGGCTTAAATATGTAAGCCCTTCCCTACAATTCATCCAGAAATGTGTAAAAATAAAAAATATATATATACTTACCTGGTCCCGGCAGAACGATGTTAGCCCATTGAATTCAATGGAGCCGGCAATACAGCCGACTCCATTGAAAGCAATGGGCTGCCGGCGATCGCGGGATGAATTGTCGGGAAGGGGTTAAATATATAAGCCCTTCCCTGCAATTCATCCAGAAATGTGTAAAAATAAAAAATATATATATACTTACCTGGTCACGGCAGACGGAGTTCAGCGCGGCAGGCTGCAGTTCTCCTGAACTGCTCTGAACAGCTGTGAGTAGTATTCAGCAGCCGGGGATTTAAAATCCCCGCCTGCTGAATGAGATGCCTCTGATTGGTCACAGCCTGACCAATCAGAGGCATCCCTCACTCACACCCATTCATGAATTCATGAATGGGTGAGTGAGGGCTGCCTCTGATTGGCTCAGCGCAGGGACAGTGAGACACTCATGTCTATTTATAAGTGCGTCTGCCATGAGGAGGAACCGCAGGCACACACTGCAGAGGGTTGGCACGGCTAGGCAGCGACCCTCTTTAAAAGGGGCGGGGCGATAGCCCACAATGCTGTACAGAAGCAATGAAAAATAGAATCCTGTGCCACCGCCATCAGGAGCTGCACACGTGGGCATAGCAATGGGGAACCTATGTGCCACACACTATTCATTCTGTCAAGGTGTCTCTGCATGCCCCAGTCAGACCGGGCTTTTTAATTCATAGACACAGGCAGGTACAACTCCCTATTGTGAAGTCCCTGTCGACCGACAGCATGGGTGGCTCTCTGGAACCCACCGGCGATACACAAAAATATCCCATTTCATTGCCCAGCACAGCTGAGGTAGTAATGTCGTGCTTAATGCAGGTGGGCTTCGGCCCACACTGCATGCCCCAATCAGACTGGGGTTCTTTACAAGTGGAAACAGATGCATTTATAATTCCCTGTGGACCCACAGCATGGGTGGGTGCCAGGAAGCCACCGGCGGTACATAGAAATATCCCATTGCATTGCCCAACACAGCTGAGGTAGTAATGTCGTGCTTAATGCAGGTGGGCTTCGGCCCACACTGCATGCCCCAGTCAGACTGGGGTTCTTTACAAGTGGACACATGTAGGTTAAACTCCGTGTGCACCTACAGCATGGGTGGCTCCCTGGAACCCACCGGTGATACACAAAAATATCCCATTGCATTGCCCAACACAGCTGAGGTAGTAATGTCGTGCTTAATGCAGGTGGGCTTCGGCCCACACTGCATGCCCCAGTCTGACTGGGGTTCTTTACAAGTGGAAACAGATGCATTTATAATTCCCTGTGGACCCACAGCATGGGTGGGTGCCAGGAAGCCACCGGCGGTACATAGAAATATCCCATTGCATTGCCCAACACAGCTGAGGTAGTAATGTCGTGCTTAATGCAGGTGGGCTCAGGCCAACACTGCATGCCCCAGTCAGACTGGTAATATGTACCTTAACAGTAACCGCGATGGTGGTAATGTGGTGGTGACTGCGGACCTAGTAGCGTGGTTTTATTTTGTTGGTTTTTGGAATGTGGCCAGGATTAAGTGGGCCGTGGCGGGGGATGTTTTGGAGGCACTACGTGTCCTCTCCACGTGTCCGTGGTTATATGCACCTTAACAGTAACAGCGTTGGTGGGAAATGGCCTCGCCGCCATCATGTCTTTGGGAAGCCTCTGTTTCCACACCCCAGAGACATACCATTAGCAGCGGTATAGGCAGAGCCCAGAATTAGTAACATTTCAGCCGTAGCATTAGCGACAGGCCCCACTAACATATCACTAGCAGCATTATAGGGGGAGCACAGTGTTAGTTCCATTTCAGTAATAGTAGCAGCCTACACAGGCCCCAGTAACAATTCCGAAGCAGCAGTATAGTGGGAGCGCAGTCTTCGTTCCATTTCAGTAATATTAGCAGCCTACACAGGCCCCAGGAACAATTCCGAAGCAGCAGTATAGGAGGAGCATAGTCTTAGTTCCATTTAAGTCATTGTAGCAGCCTACACAGGCCCCAGGAACAATTCCGAAGCAGCAGTATAGGAGGAGCATAGTCTTAGTTCCATTTAAGTCATTGTAGCAGCCTACACAGGGCCCAGGAACAATTCCGAAGCAGTAGTATAGTGGGAGCGCAGTCTTAGTTCCATTTCAGTAGCTGCAGTATAGCAAAGGCCCAAGTTACATTTATGTAGCTAAAGTGTAGGCCAACCCCACACACACTTCTGCACCATGAGTGCAGGCGAAGAACATACAAATTGCTATGATTACACTGTAGGTAAGGGCCCCAAAACATTGGTGTACCAACAGTACTAATGTACCTCAGTAAAAATTGGCCATGCCCAACCAAGATGGCAGGTGAAACCCATTAATCGCTTTGGTTAATGTGGCTTAAGTGGTAACTAGGCCTGGAGGCAGCCCAGTTTAACGAAAAATTGGTTCAAGTTAAAGTTCCAACACTTTTAAGAGCATTGAAACGTATAAAAAATTTTTAGAAAAATTATATGAGTGAGCCTTGTGGCCCTAAGAAAAATTGCCCGTTCAGCGTGATTACGTGAGGTTTCAGGAGGAGGAGCAGGAGGAGGAGGAGGAATATTAGACACAGATTGATGAAGCAGAAATGTCCCCGTTTTGAATGGTGAGAGAGAACGTAGCTTCCATCCGCGGGTGCAGCCTACGTATTGCTTACGTATCGCTGCTGTCCGCTGGTGGAGAAGAGAAGTCTGGGGAAATCCAGGCTTTGTTCATCTTGATGAGTGTTAGCCTGTCGGCACTGTCGGTTGACAGGCGGGTACGCTTATCCGTGATGATTCCCCCAGCCGCACTAAACACCCTTTCCGACAAGACGCTAGCCGCAGGACAAGCAAGCACCTCCAGGGCATACAGCGCTAGTTCAGGCCACGTGTCCAGCTTCGACACCCAGTAGTTGTAGGTGGCAGAGGCGTCACGGAGGACGGTCGTGCGATCGGCTACGTACTCCCTCACCATCCTTTTACAGTGCTCCCGCCGACTCAGCCTTGACTGGGGAGCGGTGACACAGTCTTGCTGGGGAGCCATAAAGCTGTCCAGGCCCTTAAAGACTGTTGCACTGCCTGGGCTGTACATGCTGCTCGATCTACGCACCTCCCCTGCTACCTGGCCCTCGGAACTGAGCCTTCTGCCACTAGCGCTGTCGGATGGGAATTTTACCATCAGCTTGTCCGCCAGGGTCCTGTGGTATAGCAACACTCTCGAACCCCTTTCCTCTTCGGGAATGAGAGTGGGAAGGTTCTCCTTATAGCGTGGGTCGAGCAGTGTGTACACCTAGTAATCCGTAGTGGCTAGAATGCGTGTAACGCGAGGGTCACGAGAAAGGCATCCTAACATGAAGTCAGCCATGTGTGCCAGGGTACCTGTACGCAACACATGGCTGTCCGCACTAGGAAGATCACTTTCAGGATCCTCCTCCTCCTCCTCCACCTCCTTCTTCTCCTCCTCCTCCTCAGGCCATACACGCTGAAATGATGACAGGCAAGCAGCATGGGTACCGTCAGCAGTGGGCCAAGCTGTCTCTTCCCCCTCCTCCTCATCCTCCTCATGCTCCTCCTCCTCCTCCTCCTGAACGCGCTGAGATATAGACAGGAGGGTGCTCTGACTATTCAGCGACATACTGTCTTCCCCCGGCTCTGTTTCCGAGCGCAAAGCGGCTGCCTTTATGGTTTGCAGGGAACTTCTCAAGATGCATAGCAGAGGAATGGTGACGCTAATGATTGCAGCATCGCCGCTCACCACCTGGGTAGACTGCTCAAAGTTTCGAAGGACCTGGCAGATGTCTGCCAACCAGGCCCACTCTTCTAGAAAGAATTGAGGAGGCTGACTCCCACTGCGCCGCCCATGTTGGAGTTGGTATTCCACTATAGCTCTACGCTGCTCATAGAGCCTAGCCAACATGTGGAGCGTAGAGTTCCACCGTGTGGGCACGTCGCACAGCAGTCGGTGCACTGGCAGATTAAACCGATGTTGCAGGGTGCGCAGGGTGGCAGCGTCCGTGTGGGACTTGCGGAAATGTGCGCAGAGCCGGCGCACCTTTACGAGCAGGTCTGACAAGCGTGGGTAGCTATTCAGAAAGCGCTGAACCACCAAATTAAAGACGTGGGCCAGGCATGGCACGTGCGTGAGGCTGCCGAGCTGCAGAGCCGCCACCAGGTTACGGCCGTTGTCACACACGACCATGCCCGGTTGGAGGCTCAGCGGCGCAAGCCAACGGTCGGTCTGCTCTGTCAGACCCTGCAGCAGTTCGTGGGCCGTGTGCCTCCTATCTCCTAAGCTGAGTAGTTTCAGCACGGCCTGCTGACGCTTGCCCACCGCTGTGCTGCCACGCCGCGCGACACCGACTGCTGGCGACGTCCTGCTGCTGCTGACACATCTAGATTGCGAGACAGAGGTTGCGGAGGAGGAGGAGGAGGAGGAGGGTGCTTTAGTGGAGGAAGCATACACCACCGAACATACCACCACCGAGCTGGGGCCCGCAATTCTGGGGGTGGGTAGGACGTGAGCGGTCCCAGGCTCTGACTCTGTCCCAGCCTCCACTAAATTCACCCAATGTGCCGTCAGGGAGATGTAGTGGCCCTGCCCGCCTGTGCTTGTCCACGTGTCCGTAGTTAAGTGGACCTTGCCACTAACCGCATTGGTGAGGGCGCGTACAATGTTGCGGGAGACGTGGTTGTGCAGGGCTGGGACGGCACGTCGGGAAAAGTAGTGGCGACTGGGAACTGAGTAGCGCGGGGCCGCCGCCGCCATCATAGCTTTGAAAGCCTCCGTTTCCACAACCCTATACGGCAGGATCTCAAGGCTGATAAATTTGGCTATGTGGACGGTTAACGATTGAGCGTGCGGGTGCATGGCGGCGTACTTGCGCCTGCGCTCCAACACTTGCGCTAGCGACGGCTGGACTGTGCGGTGCGAGACATTGGTGGATGGGGCCGAGGACAGCCGAGGTGAGGGTGTGGGTGCAGGCCATGAGACGGTAGTGCCTGTGTCCTGAGAGGGGGGTTGGATCTCAGTGGCAGGTTGGGGCACAGGGGGAGAGGCAGCGGTGCAAACCGGAGGCGGTGAACGGCCTTCGTCCCACCTTGTGGGGTGCTTGGCCATCATATGTCTGCGCATGCTGGTGGTGGTGAGGCTGTTGGTGGTGGCTCCCCGGCTGATCTTGGCGCGACAAAGGTCGTCAGGCGTCTCTGTGAAAAACTGCCAGACCTTAGAGCACCTCGGCCTCTGCAGGGTGGCATGGCGCGAGGGGGCGCTTTGGGAAACAGTTGGTGGATTATTCGGTCTGGCCCTGCCTCTACCCCTGGACACCACACTGCCTCTTGCAACCTGCCCTGCTGCTGCCCGTGCCTCCCCCTCTGAAGACCTGTCCTGTGTAGGCGTTGCACACCAGGTGGGGTCAGTCACCTCATCGTCCTGCTGCTCTTCCTCCGAATCCTCTGTGCGCTCCTCCCTCAGACTTACTGCCCTTACTACTACCTCACTGCAAGACAACTGTGTCTCATCGTCATCGTCCTCCTCACCCACTGAAAGGTCTTGAGACAGTTGCCGGAAGTTCCCAGCCTCATCCCCCGGACCCCGGGAACTTTCCAATGGTTGTGCATCAGTGACGATAAACTCATCTGGTGGGAGAGGAACCACTGCTGCCCAATCTGAGCAGGGGCCCGAGAACAGTTCCTGGGAGTCTTCCCGCTACTGAGCATGTGTCATTGTAGTGGAGTGAGGAGGCTGGGAGGAAGGAGGAGCAGCAGACAGAGGATTCGGATTTGCAGCACTGGACGGCGCAGAACTCTGGGTGGATGATAGCTTGCTCGAAGCACTTTCTGCCATCCACGACAGGACCTGCTCACACTGCTCATTTTCTAATAAAGGTCTCCCGCGTGGACCCATTAATTGGGCGATGAATGTGGAGACGCCAGAAACGTGCCTCTCTCCTAATCGCGCAGCAGTCGGCTGCGACACACCTGGATCAGGAGCTCGGCCTGTGCCCACACCCTGACTTGGGCCTCCGCGTCCTCGCCCGTGTCCACGTCCTCTCGGCCTACCCCTACCCCTCAGCATGCTGTATTACCAGTGATTTCCAAGCCAGGAAAGAAATTGGCGCAAGCCTGCAGCCAAAATAGAATTTTTTCCCTAGTTTTTCAAAGGACAAGCCACACTGCGTGTATTCAATGAATACTACTAAGTTTAATAACTGTGTTGTGGCCCTGCAAATGTGTCAGAAAACTGCAGTGATGCAAAGTTATTGGCTCCAGCAGATCAGGGATTTCCCATGCAGGAAAAAAATTGGCGCAAGCCTGCAGTAAAACGTAGCTGGCTGCGTCTGATTTTTTTTAACGTTCTGCACGCAGCACACACGTACCCAGAGCCCTGAGGACTGTCAGAGGCAGGCGAAATAGAATTTTTTCCCTTGTTTTTCAAAGGACAAGCCACACTGCGTGTATTCAATGAATACTACTAAGTTTAATAACTGTGTTGTGGCCCTGCAAATGTGTCAGAGAACTGCAGTGATGCAAAGTTATTGGCTACAGCAGATCAGGGATTTCCCATGCAGGAAAAAAATTGGCGCAAGCCTGCAGTAAAACGTAGCTGGCTGCGTCTGATTTTTTTTTTAACGTTCTGCACGCAGCACACACGTACCCAGAGCCCTGAGGACTGTCAGAGGCAGGCGAAATAGAATTTTTTCCCTTGTTTTTCAAAGGACAAGCCACACTGCGTGTATTGAATGAATACTACTAAGTTTAATAACTGTGTTGTGGCCCTGCAAATGTGTCAGAGAACTGCAGTGATGCAAAGTTATTGGCTCCAGCAGATCAGGGATTTCCCATGCAGGAAAAAAATTGGCGCAAGCCTGCAGTAAAACGTAGCTGGCTGCGTCTGATTTTTTTTAACGTTCTGCACGCAGCACACACGTACCCAGAGCCCTGAGGACTGTCAGAGGCAGGCGAAATAGAATTTTTTCCCTTGTTTTTCAAAGGACAAGCCACACTGCGTCTATTCAATGAATAATGTATGTCTTCTGGCCCTGCCTACACAATTCTATCCCTGTAGTATTAATGCCGGGTGCAATGGTCTGCACAGCCGATTTTGAGAAAAAAAAAAATATGCAACACTGCTAACAGCAGCCTGGACAGTACTGCACACGGATAGATGTGGCCCTAGAAAGGACCGTTGGGGTTCTTGAAGCCTACACTCACTGCTAACACTCTCCCTGCCTAACCACCACTTCTGTCCCTATTGCAGGGCGCAATGCTCTGCAGATCCAATTTTGAAAAAAAAAATAAAAAATACAGTGCTAACACAGTACTGCACACTATTAGATGTGGCCCTGAGAAGGACCGTTGGGGTTCTTGAAGCCTACACTAACTCCTAACGCTCTCCCTACAGCAGCTCCAGCACGATACCACTGTCCCTCAGCTAACTCACAAGGCATCTGAGCCGAGCCGCGGGAGGGGCCGATTTTTATACTCGGGTGACATCTGATCGCCCCAGCCACTCACAGCAGGGGGGTGGTATAGGGCTTGAACGTCACAGGGGGAAGTTGTAATGCCTTCCCTGTCTTTCAATTGGCCAGAAAAGCGCGCTAACGTCTCAGAGAGGAAACTGAAAGTAACCGGAACACCGCGTGGTACTCTTTACGAGTAACGAGCATCCCGAACACCCTAATATTCGCACGAATATCAAGCTCGGACGAGTACGTTCGCTCATCTCTACCCCCTACATTTAATCTGACGTTAGCTCTGCTGTCCAGGGCACTGCAATAGGATATATTTATGTACCGCCCGTGGCTTCCTGGGACCCACCCATGCTGTCGGTCCACACGGAGTTGTAACTGCATGTGTCTACTTATAAAGAACCCCAGTCTGACTGGGGCATGCAGTGTGGGCCGAAGCCCACCTGCATTAAATCTGAGGTTGCCTCAGCTGTGCTGGGCACTGCAATGGGATATATTTATGTACTGCTGGTGGGTTCCAGGGAGCCACCCATGCTGTCGGTCCACACAGACTTCACATTAGTGAGTTGTACCTGCCTGTGTCTATATATTAAAAACCCCGGTCTGACTGGGGAATGCAGTGTGGGCCGAAGCCCACCTGTATTAAATCTGACGTTACCTCAGCTGTGCTGGGCACTGCAATGGTATATCTTTATGTACCGCCGGTGGGTTCCAGGGAGCCACCCATGCTGTCGGTCCACAGGGACTTCTCATAGGGGATTTGTACCTGCCTGTGTCTACATATTAGGAACCCCGGTCAGGTTGGGTATGCAGTGTGGGCCGAAGCCCGCCTGCATTTAATCTGACGTTACCTCAGCTGTGCTGGGCAATGCAATGGGATTTATTTATGTACCGCCGGTGGCTTCCTGGGACCCTCCCATGCTGTCGGTTCACACGGACTTCACAATAGGGAGTTGTATCTGCTTGTGTCTACTTATAAAAAAAAAAACAGTCTGACTGGGGCATGCAGTGTGGGCCGAAGCCCACCTGCATTTAATCTGACGTTAGCTCTGCTGTCCAGGGCACTGCAATGGGATATATTTATGAACCGCTGGTGGGTTCCAGGGAGCCACCCATGCTGTGGGTGCACACGGAATTCCCATTGCGGAGTTGTACCTGCCTGTGACTATTTATAAAAATCCCCGGTCTGACTGGGGCATGCAGTGTGGGCCGAAGCCCACCTGTATTTAATCTGACGTTAGCTCTACTATCCGGGGCACTGCATTGGGACAAACTACAGGAGCAATACAGCGCTAATGAGACGTGCACAGCTATGCTAGCATAGGAGCCCGCTGTAGACCCACGATTGCTGAGGGTTTGTGCAGAGGCCTATGTCCTTGGTGCAGTGAAAGTCCGCTTCCTGCCTAGGATTGCTGAAGCTGTGGGCCGAGGCTATGTCGTGGGCGCGGTGCAAGTCTGCCATGTTTGGCCGCTCAGATAAATTTTTTGTTCATGTCTTGGGCTTCCTAGGACCCCCCTATGCTGTTGGTGAGAACTTAGTTCCCATCGCGGTGTTTGACCTGTTTGGCACAAAGACACTGACTGTCTTGGGTAGAGGGCAGAGCGCTGACGGCTTTCCTCTTGCAGTGTGGATTGAGCTATGTGACACCTTGACAGAATGAATACTGTGTGGCACACGGATTCCCCATTGCTATGCCCATGTTTGCAGCTCCTGATGGAGGTGGCACAGGATTGGATGTCTCATTGCTTCTGTACAGCATTGTGGGCTATCGCCCTGCCCCTTTTAAAGAGGGTCGCTGCCTGGCCCTGCCAACCCTCTGCAGTGTGTGCCTTCGGTTCCTCCTCATGCCTGACGCACTTAGAAATAGACATGAGGGTGGTGTGGCTGTGAGGCCAGCATGTGGCATGAGGGCAGCTGAAGGCTGCGCAGGGACACTTTGGTGTGCGCTGTGGACACTGGGTCGTGCGGGGGGGGGGGGGGGGGGCGGTGGGTTGGGCAGCATGTAACCCAGGAGAAGGGGCAGGGGTGTGTCCCGCAGGCAGTGCTTGTGCTTTGTTGGAGGTAGTGTGGTGCTTAGCTAAGGTGTGCCTTGCTAATGAGGGTTATTCCGAAGTAAAAATTGGTAGGGGGGGGGGCACTCTTGCCGCTATTGTGGCTGAATAGTGGGACCTGGGAACCTGAAATGCAGCCCAGCATGTTGCCCCTCGCCTGCCCTATCCGTTTCTGTGTCATTTCCAAATGCTCGAGTCGCCCATTGACTTCAATGGGGTTCGTTACTCAAAGCGAACCCTCGAGCATCGCGGAAAGTTTGACTCGAGCAACGTGCACCCGAGCATTTTGGTGCTCACTCATCTCTAATGATGACCTCTTCCTTTGTAGCTCAAGAATTTGGACTTTTACTTCATATTTTCAAACGTTATTTGGTGCTTTAGCGAGGGGGACTTTGTTGTTAGCTGCTTCCGGAGCTGGCTTGGATCTGCTTTGCCAACCCTGACTGATTTGAGATGGACTTAGTCGTCTATGGTTCTGTAAGCCAATTTTGGACTATTTTCAACCCTTCTTCTGGCTTAGTGATTGCATGGTTTTCCCCAGCTTTAGAGATAATCAATTTGATCGTGAACCCCCACTTGTACAATATGTTGTTCTCGTGGACTTGAGGCAATTCAGCAAAGAGTTTCATGTTTTCATAAGGATACAGGAGGGCTTTTAATTTCCTGGCTGTATACATTTATTTGTCCTCTATGTGGTAAAAGTGGACGCATACAATCATGTCTCTGGGCCGGTTTTCAGCAATCATCTTTGGGAATGGGAGCCTATACTCTCTATCCACAACACATTCTCCCTGCGAAGTTTCAGGGAGTAAAGTTTTAATTAGGTCTTGTAGTAATAATCTCCAACTGCTGCTAGTTCCACCATCTCTGCTATTCCTTTTTTTTAATTTTATTGCGGTGGTTACAATCCTCTAAATCTGCGATTTAATATTTACTACCTTGAGTCCCTCCACTAGCCTAGAGTGGTCATCTATCAGGTCATTATGTGAGTTGGTTATTTCACTCATTTTGTTTTCCAGAGAATTTACTCTTCCTCTCATTTCTTCTATTGATGTGTTAATGGGTGCATGCATAGCTCTCAGTTCTTTTTCTAGGGATCCTTTTAATGCTAGGATCATCACTCTTATAAAACATTCTGATGCGGCCTTAGTTAAGCAGTTGATATTCAATATTGGATCTCTATCTCTTTCTATCTTCCTTGCTCTTCCATCCTCCTCATTGTGGGGGCCATCTGAATAATTTTCTCTTCTGTGCAGTTCTCTATGGAGAGCTGTGTCCCCTCCTTCTTTTTATGCAGTGGACACCTTTTCATCTATCCGGGCCTGGGAGACTGTAGTATCATCTCTGCCTCTCCCCATGTTATTGCTCTCACTGTTGCTAGCTTCCTCTCTCCCTCTTTGTAGTGTTCTTGGTGTAATATCCTCAGAGGGGCTTTGTGTGTGAGTGGCTGCACCTCTCTCTCTATCTTGCCTTTTATTCTCCCATCTTTTCTCTGTTCCTCCTCTCTCTGTATGTTATGCACACCTTCATGTGAGGGGCCTTGTGTTGCTGCTTTTTTATTTCCTCACTCTTCTCCCTCTTTGTGGCTGCCAGCTATTGCCCCTCCCCATTGCAGTGCTGCAGGCGCCATTTTCTTTATGGGGATCTGGGCCTGAGGCTCCCTGTCCCTCTTCTTTTCTTCACTTCCCCAGCTTCATGCTTGTGCAGGAGGCAAGGGATTGGGGAAGCCCGCTTACCTTGCTCTTACCACTGGGAATTCCCCGAACCCGCCGCTTCTGCGATCTCCAGCTGCTCTGTACCTGGGGCCGGAACCTGCATCTCTCCTCCTGCATCTTGCGCCAGGAAGAACTCAGTTAGACTCCGCGGTCCCTTCTTCATCGCTCTCTTCCTTGGCACCTTCTCCTCTTCTCTCTGGTATGTCCAAATTCTTCTTTTCTCTTTGCTTGTTTGTTGCTTGCTGAGGTCTCTTTCAGCAGAGCCCAGTCCTCTGCTTTTGCTCCCATGGCCATCCATGACATGACCCCCTATCGTTCACTTTTATTTTTTGACTGCAAGTTGGTAACCCCTCTGGATGCAGTAGTTCTGTCAGGGAAAAAAGAGATAGATTTTGCTGAGGGCACCTTTTCTAGCTCCCTCTCCATGTGGGGTGAGAAGAGTGGGTCCTAAATAAGGCTGCTCAGTTGTAGATACAGCTGGAAACTGCTTAGATGCCCCAGTCCCTGAGATAGAATGACTGAATCCATATCCACTGCCCATGTGCCAGTCTGTGGCTCGGGGCTTCCAGATTCCACAGTCCTGCCCCCGTCATTACTCATTGATGGCCATGGTATAACCTGGATATTTCCTGTATATAATTATATATGCACAGTTGGTATAAGTTATGCATTTCCCTGTATATAGTGGATCATGGATCATGCTAGTATAACCCGTGTATCTCCTGTATATGATGTCACCCTTTATATACAATTTAAAAAAAAACACATAAAAGATGCATAAAAATGCAAGTCGTATTTGAATACTGCATGCAGTTTTTTTTACTTGTTTTTATAATTATGGTTCAAAAATGCAACAAAAACCATGAAAACAGCCTCAAGGGGTACAAATAACTCTTCACGTTGCCCAGGAAATGAGTATGTAGGGAAAGCTTATGCCAAAGGATTAGATCATGCATTTAAATTTATTGTGCAGCGATATGCAACAGGTAGGTATGGGTACAGGAGGATAGGGGGCCTGAGCTGAAATTTGTCATCTGTCCCTCTCTGTATTTAGCTATGCCCCTGGTATGTATCATGAATATCTCGGTGCCCCTTGTCACTGCTGATCAGCTGCCTGCTTCTACTCAAGGACAGGCATCTAATGGCAGAAACAAGTTCTGAGTGTATTAATGGGGTCCAGACCCTCACCAAAGGAGTCAGCACCCCAAAACTGTGGTACTCCTGCCCAGTAGTAGTTCCAGCACTGTTAGATGGATCAATACAGTAGATAGATAGATAGATAGATAGATAGATAGATAGATAGATAGATAGATGTAACATTAAATATGTTATGAAATATTCCTACAGATGCTGAGAACTGTATTAAATGCCAAAGTGATGAATGGCCAAATGAGAAAAGAGACCGATGCCTGCCCAAAGTCCTGGAATTCATCTCTTACCAGAATGACACAATGGCTTCTGTATTTTCCAGTGTCTCAGTCTTTGGATGTCTTTTGACTGGCTTCATATTTGGAATATTTATCTTCTACCGGGACACTCCTATTGTTAAAGCTAATAATCGAAACCTGAGTTATCTCCTCCTGGTCTCCATCATCCTCAGCTTTCTCTCTGTCTTCTTGTTTCTTGGTTGCCCCAAGAACGTAACTTGTAGATTACGGGAAACGAGTTTTGGGATTTTTTTTTCAGTTGCCGTATCTTCACTTCTCGCCAAGACTGTTATGGTTTGTGTTGCTTTTAAGTCCACCAAGCCTGGAAGTCCCTGGAGAAAATGGTTGAATGTGAAGTTGCCCTATACCATAGTGCTGTTGTGTTCATCTATGCAAGTTGTCATCTGTATTATCTGGTTGTCTATTTCTCCCCCATTTCAGGACCTGGACACTCAGTCTTATCCTGGGAAAATCATCATTCAGTGTAATGAAGGCTCGGATATCTGCTTTTACTCCATGTTGGGTTATATGGGGCTCCTGGCAGCGGTGAGCTTTGTTCTGGCTTTCATGGTGAGGACATTACCGGACAGTTTTAATGAAGCCAAGTACATCACCTTCAGCATGCTGCTGTTCTGCAGTGTCTGGATCTCCATGATCCCGGCTTATCTGAGCACCAGAGGGAAATCTATGGTGGTGGTGGAGATATTTGCAGTAATGGTGTCCAATGCTGGACTTTTAGGTTGTGTGTTTCTCCCAAAATGTTTTATCATTTTGTTCAAATCTGAAAAGAATAGAAGAACTGATCTGCTGGGGAAAAGGCAGGAATGACTCCAAAATTGTACTCCCTGATAATAGATAGTAATACAGCATGTACATGTCTCTTCAAACTGCTCACTTCTGGAAAAGTAACAGGTGCCCACCCACTTATCATATCTTGTCAACCTTCCCCCTTCCCTGTAGTAGTGCAGGTGGTCCCACCCTTAAGTACAGCTCATCAATCCACCCCCATCTCTTGACTTATCAAGATTCTCCTGGCAGAGGAGTTAAGGCTCATTTAGACACAATGATTATCGCTCAAAATTCTCTCAAAGGACAGTTTGCCTGACAGTCTTGAGCATTCACTTTGCATAGGCTCTTAAGTAGCTAATTAGCTACTTATGAGCTTATTATTGTGTAAATGAAGGCTCCCTCAGTATACAGAAGACAGCTGGAGTGCTGTCTTCTGTATACAGCTGCTGTGTTCTCAGAGCGCTCAGCTGGTATACCGCTGAGCGCTCTGAGCGGGATTTGCAGAACACAGTTGGAGTGCTGTCTTCTGCATACTCCTGCTGTGTTCTCGGAGCTTTCAGCTGGTATACAGCGGAATATGCAGAAGACAGCTGGAGTGCTGTCTTCTGCATACTCCTGCTGTGTTCTTCAAGCGGAATACCAGCTGAAACAATAGTAACAGCGGTATCCCGCTGAGAACTCGGCACGCGGTCTTGATAAGACTCATCGTTGTCTTTTAGCTAGCTGAAAGACAACAATTAGTGAATTGTTAATAAAAACTGCATGATTGCCGCGTGTTTAGACACAACTAGAGATGAGTGAGCGTACTTGGTAAGGACAGATACTCCAGAGAGTATCGCCCTTACCGAGTACTTGCCTGCTCGCTCACAAAGATTCTGGTGCCGGTGGGGAATAACAGGAGGGAGACCTCCCTCCCCCCCCCCCCCCTGCTCCCTCCTGCTCACTCCAGCAACACAGCGCTCACCCCTGCCGGTACCGGATTCTTTGCGGGCGAGCAGGCAGGTACTCGGTAAAAACGATACTCGCTCGAGCATCTGTCCTTACTGAGTACGCTCGCTCATCTCTAGATACAACGATTATCGCTCAAAAGATGGCTTTTGAGCGAATTTTGAGTGATAATCCTTGTGTCTAAATGGCACTTTATACATTTCCCACACTGGAGCCTTCCCTATATTCTCCACCACCCTCAATTGTTATTATAGTAGCTGCAGTATGAAAATTCACACAGAACACTATTAAAAACTTTTTAAAGTCTTTATTGAACAATACAGGGCTTTATATACAAAAGGCATATGAAGCCCGTGAAACTACGCATGATAAGACATGTTTTCCTTTGAGCGATTCAGTGGCAATAATTTATAGGCAAACATCATGTAATATTCATATATTTTTTTGGCCTAACTGTGGCTTTGAGTTGTATTATGTACCAAGTGCAGCATGTTACATCTGGGAATAACAGCGTCCTTGTAAATAAATCTGTTTTAATCATTCCACATTGTAATATTTCTGCTCTGCAGCAGTCTGTTTTTTGAAACCGTGTGGTAAGTTGATAAACTGTAAAGCAAAACTGATTTCATCCCCATAATGTGTTATCCATATCCTTGGATGCTGTCATCCCTTTTCACCCTTTCTAGATTACTGCTGGTTAAGCATGATGTTGCATAGAGGACTCTGTGTGATGCCATCTGGTATAAAACTGTGGATGTGCCCTGCCCACGAGTGGAAAAAGAGGTCCAATGCACACAAGTACCTCTGAGAGCTTTTTTACGGACTAAAGGTAAAACTTTTAAAGCCTAAATTGGCAAGACTGTTTATCTAATTGTGCCAGAACTATAATCATTAGCATATCTGCCTAAGATAATCTTTATTTATATAACACCAACATATTTCGCAGCGCTTACAAAACAGGGGGATCAGAAACAAAACCACGGTTACATTTAGTAATCAATTGATGGAAACAGTAGGAGTGAGGGTTTTGCTCCAATGAGCTTACATACTACAAATAATGTGGTGATACAGATGGTAAAGAGGCTGGAAATGGGCAAGATATGGTGAGGTTGAGAGTGTGGGATGCTATACACACAGACAATGGTCAAATTGAGTCGCATAGTGGCCGAATCAGTATGACTGCAGGGGGCAGTTGATTGCGGCTGGCAGGGATTGCAATCAGTAGGACAGAGAGCATATTATCATGTGGCATCAAGAGGGTTTTGGTTTAGGAGATATGGTATGCCTTCCTGAAGAGGTACATTTTAAGATCATGCCTGAAGTTTTGTGTGTCAAGGATTGCCCGGATAGATTGGGGCAGTGCGCTCCAGAGGACTGGTGCTGCTCTGGAGAAGTCTTGGAGTGGGATTGAGAGGTTTAAGTTAGAGGGGTGCTTAATCTGATTTTGTTAGATAGCAGAGGGTGCAAGCTGGGTGCTGGATTGAGATGAGTGAAGCAATATAGGACAAAGTATGATTGTTTTCAGTGAGAGAAACCAAGTATTCTTCTAGATATGATACCTTATATTGGATAACAAAAATACATGATTTCTTGGTTTCTCTCACTAACGGCAATCACGCTTTGCTCTACTGGGTAACATTGTACCAACCCCCCTTTTTTTTTTTTGCAGTATAGGGCGGCACAATGCTGTGGAGATTTTTGTAGATGAGTGTTGTGAGATTGAATTGCATTCTGTATTTGAAGGGCAGCCAGTGCAGTGACTGGCACAGGGCAGAGGCATCCGTGTAGCCGCTGGACAGGAAAATTAACCTGCTGCCGCATTCAGGATGGATTAGAGAGGGGAAAGTTTGGCATGGGGGAGGCCAATCAGCAGCGAGTTGCAATAATTGAGACGAGAGTGGATGAGGTCATCAGTGAGTATTTTTATCGTGCTCGCGGTGAGAAAAGGGCAGATTCCTGCAATGTTCTTGAGGTGCAGGTGACCTGTTCTGGCAAGAGATTGGTTGTAGGAAATAAAGGAGAGATCAGAGTTGAACATAACCCCAAGACAGTGGGCATGCTGTCTGGGAGTTTTGATGGCGTCACACACTGAGATAAAGATGTCAAGATTAGGTCAGTTAGCAGAGGGTGGAAACATTAGTAGGTCAGTTTTAAAGTAGAGAGAGGATATAGTGTTAGAGACAGTCGGCAGACAGTCAGTAGCATTCTGAAGGAATGATGCTGTGATGTCATGGGAAGAGGTGTATACCTGGGTGTGGTCAGCATAGAGATGGTACTGATAGCCAAATCTCCTGACGGTTTGTTCAATATTGGTTGTATAGATAGAGAAGAGGAGGGGGCCAAGGACCAAGTCCTGGGGGACCCAAACAGCAAGGGAAAAAGGACGGGAAAAGAGCCTGCAAAGGATATGCTAAATGAGTGGTCAGAAAGGCAAGAGGAGAACCAGGAAAGAGCAGTGTCCTTTAGACCAATGGAGTGAAGCATTTTGAGGAGGAGTTTGTGGTGAACAGTGTCAAATGCTGTAGAGAGGTCAAGGAGGATCAGTAGAAAGTAGTCACCCCTTGATTTAGCCATTAGGAGGTCATTTGACACTTTTGTTAGGGTAGTTTCTGTCAAGTGTATAGGGAGGAAACTTGACTATAACGGGCAAGAAGAGAGTTTTTTTTTTAAATCATAGAGTCTTTTTATTGAGGAAAAAGAGAAATTGTTACATAGTCAAATGTGGAGAGCAATACAAAACGCATGATCATAACAAATTGGAAGTGAAGATGGCAAACAATACAATTTCTTCCTCTGTATTTTCCGTATTTCTTTTTCAATAAATCTTTGCAACAACAAAAGGGGGACTTGTCTGTTGTTCTTATTGTTAAGGATTGTACACAATCTCCTTGTTATATTGTCCCTTTTTTTTGAGATTATACTATGAAATGACAACATAGATTACGCGGGTTAAACAGGTAACTAAGAAACAGTAAAAGAAGAACTAGGCCTCTTAAAGCACATAACTGCTGCGAGGTTATGTAGGTTCCCTCCACGCGCTCCACATCTCCTCATGTTTTGCCATAGCATTATCCCTGAATGCCAGCCATCTCTCAAACACCTTCTGCTCAGCCATCCGATCTATAAACTCTCGGAAGAGTGGGAGTTCAAGCCCCCTCCAATGCTTTGCAATTAAAGATTTTGCGGTCATCAGAGCATGACCTACCAGGTATCTAGTTGGGGGGGGAGCCCTCTAGATCCGCCAGCAATAAGATAAGGCTTTGCTTCTCTTTGTATGTGGATGTGTAGAGTTTTGTCAAAAAGATTTAATATTTCGTGCCAATAGTTGTTTAATTTTGGGCAAGACCAAAATATGTGACAGAGCCTTTACATCCACACTCCCTCCAGCAAGATCCATCCCCCCTCCGGAATCTATTACATAGCAATGCAGGGGTGTAGTACATCTCATGTTTATTTTTACCTGTACCTCCAGAATTCCCAACCCCTTGGTAGCCTTTCCCGCCAATCTAAATGCGCTATTCCAGGATTCAATCGGGATATCTGACCTCAATTCTTTTTCCCAATATAACATATGGGCTTTTTTTAGTTAGGTTGTTATTGCCTGTCAATATATCGTAGAAGGCCCTCGTTTCGGATTTATCCAGGGAGGGACTCGAGTAGATCTTATCTATAATACTAAGTGGTATCTTTATTTTGTGGACTTGGGATTTGGATAAAAAATGTTTTATCCTAGAATATTTGTAAAGATCTTGTTGTTGTAAGTTATATAAGGAGCTGAGTTCGTTAAAGGTTTTAGTAGTATTACCCAGCATCAAGTCGGACACATTCAGTACTCCTTTTCTTTTCCAGTCTCTCAAATCCAGATCTGGTACAAAAGAACACAGTTTCAAGAGGTATATGCGGGGTCCCCAGAGTGTCGCCCAAGGTCACCTTTACAGTTAGGTCTCTCCAGACTCTGAGTAAAGCAATCATAGTAGGGGGGAGAAGCTTCGTATCGACTTTTAGATTTGTTTTCAGGTTTGAACAACACGACACAGCTTCCAGGGACGCCGTGAGAAGGAGGGGTCTACACGAGGAAAGTTTCGCAAAACTGCTCCCATGCCCACCCAACCCGTCTTGTCATTTTGTAGGATCCAGTTCCTGGTTTGGTTCAGGAGAGAACCCTTATAGTATTTCTCTAAGTTAGGGATATCCGCACCCCCTCTAGATTGGCGCATTGCTAAGATGGACAGTGCCAGGCGTGGTTTTTTACCTCCCCAGACATAGTTCTATAGTATTTTTTGCAATTTGGACAACGTGGCTTTTGAAATGTCAATTGGCAGGACTCTAAAAAAATACAGAACTTTGGGTAGGAGTTTCATTTTATAAGTCATGATTCTGCCGTACCATGTAAGATTAAGCTCAACCAATCGGTCTATCTCTTTCTGTGTGGTGTCTAGCAACAAGGAATAATTAATTCTCTCACTGTCACTTGTACTAGGGGATATATGGATTCCTAGGTATGGTAGATCTCTTTCCCTCCATTCGAATGGGAACTCTTTCTTTAATGACTTAAAAGAAGCAATAGTGACATTAAAGGGGTTGTCTCGTGAAATCAAGTGGGGTTCAGCACTTCTATATGGTCATATTAATGCACTTTGTAATATACATCGTGCATTAATTATGAGCCATACAGAAGTTATTCACTTACCTGCTCTGTTGCCAGCATCCCCGTCGCCATGGATCCGTCTAATTTCGCTGTCTTCTGGCGTTTTTAGACGCGCTTGCGCTGTGCGGTCTTCTCCGTGGTGAATGGGGCTGCTCGTGCCGGAGAGCTGGTCCAGCGTCGTCATCGTAGCTCCGCCCCGTCACGTGTGCCGATTCCAGCCCATAAGGAGACTGGAATCGGCAATAGACCGCACAGAGCCCACGGTGCACCATGGGAAAAGACCCGCGGTGCATTGTGGGTGAAGATCCCGGCAGCCATCTTGGTAAGGGAAGAAAGAAGTCACCGCAGAGCGGGGATTCGGGTAAGTAATATATATATATATATATATATATATATATATATATATATATATATATATATATATATTTAACCCATCCCTTGAGTTTGTCTCGCACCGAACGGGGGGCCTATTGAAAAAAAAAAAAAACCCGTTTCGGCGTGAGACAACCCCTTTAACTCAGAATCATCGATTTGTTTATGTTGAGCTTATATTGTGAGACACCACTAAAAGTTTGCAAGATTTGTTGAGCTGCCCTTAAGGAACTTAGCTGATGTGTCAAGGTGAGAATTACATCGTCCGCAAAGAGTCCAATTTTGTGCTGGCGGAGATTTAGGGGGATCCCTTTTATTTCAAGCGCTGACCTAATAGCTTCAGCCAGTGGTTCTATCGAAAGGACGTATAAAATGGGGGACAGCGGACAGCCCTGTCTTGTGCCGTTAGTTATCCTAAAGGGCTCAGATAATGTTCCGTCTACCAACGTCCTGGCTGATGGCGTAGAATACAGGGCTCGGATGGCACGCAGCACCACCTCACCCATGCCAAACCTCTCCAAAGTTTTAAAGGCATAGTCCCAGTGGACGCGGTCGAAAGCCTTTTCGGCATCAAGTGCTAACAAGACCGCGGGTGATCGTGTCGTTTTCAAGGAGTGAAGGAGATTTATTGTCCTGCGCTTACCATCCGAGGCCTGCCTCCCCTTCACGAAGCCGACCTGGTCGGAATGGATTATCTCAGGGAGGACCTTGAGAAGTCTCCTTGCAAGGGTCTAGGAGTATATTTTTACATCTGTATTTAATAATGAAATTGGTCTAAAATTTGAAGGGTCGTCGGGGGGTTTTCCCTGTTTAGGCAGGACAACTATAGTTGCCTGGAGAGACTCCGCCGGGAACCTGCCACTATGCATAGCTATATTAAAATTTTTAACTAGGTAGGGAGACACCAGACCTTGAAATAGTTTATAATATTCGGTTGAAAAACCGTCGGGTCCTGGGGCCTTTTGACTTTTCATGGATAAAATTGTTTCAATAACTTCAGATATGGACATTTCTCTATCAAGCTCTTCCGCCTGTAGGGTATTTATTTTTGGGAGGTTTAGTTTGCTTAAGAATTCATCTATCGCGGCGCTTTTTGGTTGGTCTGTAGAGGGATCGTCTTTCAAATTATACAGTTCGCTATAATATGAGCGAAATTTGTCAGCAATATGTTTTGGGTGAGTGACTTTAAACTCTTTGTTTTTTGAGTTCCACACGAAGAGAATGGAGGCTTTGATAGTCTTTTTTTTGACCAAGTTAGCCATCCATTTTGACGGTTTGTTTAGTGACGAATATATGTTAGCTCTATGTGCTGTGACCTCTTTATCAAAGTCGCATTGTAAAATTTTTCGGAGCTCGAGTCTTGCTCTAAGCAGCCTGTCGTGAGTAAGCGTGGAAGGTTTTGTCTGCAGCTCATTTTCTAGGAGTTGAATATTGGTCACTAAGGATTCTGTCTTGCTGAGCTTCGTTCTTTTATACCTGGCACCTAGTTTTATAAGGACCCCCTTCATGAAAGCCTTATGGGCATTCCACAGAACACTAGGGTCCATGCCTTGGGTGTCGTTTAATGCAAAAAATTCCTCCAGATTGTTTTTTATTTCTTTTTTGTATTCGGGGAGTTTCATTAAGTATGTATTATTTTTCCACATTCTGGCTTCTTGTCGGGAGCTACCTAGGGCTATTGTCACTATCGGGGCGTGATCTGACCATGTAGCCGTGCCAATTTCCGCTTTTGCCACTGAGGTGATTAGTTGTTTGTCAGCTAGGCACAGATCAATACGGGAAAATGTTCTGTGCCGGGGTGAGTAGAAGGTATACTCCCTTGCCGAGGTATTAAGGCAACAGAAGGTATCAAATTGTGCCATTCTCCGTAGCCAGTGGATAAGAAAGACTGCCCTTTACTAGATAAATGCCACTCGTTAAGTCCCATCACAAAAAGCACAATTAAAGTCCTCCGGTAAATATGACTGGAAGGGGCGGAGAAAGGCTCATTTCCCCCAATGACCCCTGCAACCTTAATCCCAGCCATCCCCGCTAACAGATCACACAAGGCCGGGGGGTACTGGGACAAACTTAAAGGCCTCACGATACACGACATCCTCAATGGCCCCAAACTCACAAACCAGGCCCAGCTAGATGTGAGATTCACTCACCTCGACCTAGACTTCCTAGGCAAAGCAGGACTCTACCACTCACTGCTGAAGCTCCAGAGGTCTAGATAAGGCAAACTTAGAGACCCATTATCGTTTGAGACATATATTTCCCTACCCTCGCATCCAAAGAGGCTGGTGACACAATTATACAAAGCCCTTCTCTTACAGACATCATCTGAGAAATCCTGGTTTCGTAGAGAATGGGAAAGGGAATTAGGACTAAACCTCACCAGAGAAGAGACCCTCAAGGTATTAAAAAAAATGGCACGGCTTCTCCAGATGCATGTGAATCCAAGAAAACTCATATAAAATTTTGACCGTGTGGTATAGAACCCTGGCAACTACATCCAAAACAAACCCCGGGACTTAGGACAAATGCTGGAGATGTGAAACAGAGAGAGGAAACGCACTACACACATTGTGGGACTGCTCGAAATTTAGACCTTTCTGGCAGTCGGTCATAGACTACATTAACAAAATCTGCCACACGTCATTTTCCTTTAAACCAGAAGAGGTCCTGCTTTGGCTGCCTACAGACAAATTTAAACCCTCTAACAAAAGCCTGCCCACTATTCTATTAACAGCGGCCAAGCTACTCATTCCTCTTTACTGGAGAGAAAAACAAATTCCAGAGGTGTCCTAATGGCTAGAGGGAGTAGCCCAAATATTCCGCTTTGAAGAAATACTCACTTGGGAGTCCGGAACAAGGGACGAGTTTACATCCCTTTGGACGCCATGGATTGGGTTCCGAGGTAGCAGAAACGACTTAGATAACTAATATAATGGATAGATACCTGCATATATCAGAGGAGGCTCTCCGCATCTCTCCCACCCGACAGAAAGACATTGTGCTTGCTATTTATTATCCTGTTGTCCCCCCCCCCCCACCTGCTACACCCCCTATCACAGCCCCCCCCCCCCCCCCACCTTCCCGATCCCCAGCCAGTTAATAGTTCTTGAGGAATAAAACAATTGCATGATGTACATGTATTATATGCTACAACTGCAAAACTATGTATATGTACCCTTACAGGCCCTGCGTGGCCAGACTGTTACAATTTTCTAGCATTTCTGAAACCTCAATAAAAAGAAAATGTTTAAAAAAATTTAGTTTAGATATCTGGACTTTTTTTATATTTTCCATTGATCATGCAGCCAGTGATCTTTTGGTTGTATGTTTAGTTGCTTATTTCGAAACAGTGTGTCTAGTTTTCCCATAGTAATGGGGGGTATACAGTAATCAGTTTTTCGGGTCGACGTGTTTCCTCAGCCTAAGGAAAACTTTAGGCTGGTTCATCAGGATAAATAAGTCGATGGTTGTTCCACATTAATGTTATGGTCTGAATGCTTGTACTTTAACCCCTTAATGACATGGCCTATTTTGGTCTTAAGGACGCAATGATTTTTGGCGGATTTTCTTCTCCATCAAAAGTCATAACTTTTTTATTTTTCCGTCGACGCGGCCGTATAAGGGCTTGTTTTTTTGCGTGGCGAACTGTCATTTTTATCGGTGCACTTTTGGGTACATTTGATTATATTGTATAACCTTTTTTTTTTTATGATAGCAGGGAGAGAAAACGCATCAATTCTGCCATAGATTTTTTTTTTACAGCGTTAATCATGCAGCATAAATTACACAATCCATTTCTTCTGTGGGTCGGTACGGTTACAATGATACCAAAATTCTTACATTTTTTTAGGTTTTTCCCCTTTTCTGCAATAAAAATCCATTTTTTGGAAAAATTTTTTTTTCCAAATTGCTGCATTCAAAGTCCTGTAACTTTTTTATTTTTCTATGTATGGAGCTCTGTGACGGCTTATTATTTGCGAGACGAGCTGTAGTTTTTATTGGTACCATTTTGGGGTACATACGGCTTTTTTGATCACCTTTATTGCATTTTTAGGGAGGCAAAATCCTAAAAATTAATGTAACGATGCGTACAATACCAAATATGTGGAGTTTTATTTTTTTAACTTTTTTTTTATGCTAATATGAAAAAAAACATTTTTACATTTTTTTTTTCATTCATTTTTTACATTTTTTTTTTACACAACTTGAGTTCCCCTGGGGGACTTTGACCACAGTACTGCCCATCGCTGTGATAAGGCATAACATCGCGTGAGCCGGCTGAAGACACAGCTCCCTCTGTGAACTCTTTCCCTGCCGAGATCTACTTAGATCGCGGCAGGGAAGGGGTTAACAGCGGGGGGCACATCTCCGATGCCCCCCCCGCTGTTGCAGCGGGACGACGGCTGTGACTGACAGCTGACTCCCGCTGTGGGATAGCGCAAGATCATATGTGATCTCGCGCTATCCCCAGGACGTACATTTACGCCCTGTTGCGGGAAGTACCCTTCTCCCAGGCTGTAAACATACGCCCTGGAGCAGGAAGGCGTTAAAGCTCCAATTTTGGCTACAAGCAACTGTCACGGCTCAAAGTGGACGAGACTGTTATGGGACCTACACAAATGTTCCCCATCTATTTTAAATGAGCCTTTTGCTATAGCTCTGATACTGCCTAAATATAGCTATTGTGGCTCTGAACGCATATAGAGTGAAGTCAATGGGTGAGTCGAGCATTTTTGTATGGGACCGATGCTCCGCATAGGTCATGACTTGTGAATCTCTGGAAAACATCCGAAAGTCATGGAAACACCACAGAAACGGATAAGGAAAGGGCAGGGGCAGCATGCATGGCTGCATCTCAGGTTCCCAGGTCCCACTATTAAGCCAAAATGGGGGCAAGAGTCTGACCCCCCCAACAATTTTTACTTCGGACAAACCCTCATTAGCAAGGCACAGCTTAGCTAAGCACCACACTATCTGCAACCAAGGATAATCACTGCCGGCAGTTACACCGCTGCCTCTTCTCCTGGGTTACATGCTGGCATTACTGTCCAACCCCCCTGCGCGATCCTGTGTCCACAGCGCACACACAAGTGTCCCTGTGCAGCGTTCAGCTGTCCTCATGACACACGCTCGCTTAATAGCCACACCACCCTCATGTCTATTTATAAGCGCGTACTGGGTGAGGAGGAACCGGAGGCACACACTGCAGAGGGTTGACAGGGCCTGGCAGTGACAGTCTTTAAAAGTGTGGGCGATAGCCCACAATGCTGTTGAGAATTGTTGATAAATTGATGTTTGATCATCATTGCAATCCTGTGCCACCTCCGTCGCAAAATTGTCAGGAGCTGAAAATGTGGGCATAAAGGGGACTCAGGTGCCAGCACTTCTACACATCTCCACAATACAGCAATACTCTGTGTGGGAAGCACGTGAGCGGGCCCAGGGTTAGGCTCGGTCCCAGCCTCCATCTTGTGTTACCCAAGGTGCCGCGAGTTGCATAGCAATGGGAAATGCATGTGTCCCCACACAATTCATTCTGTGTAAGTGTTAGATAGTTCAACACCGCAATGGAAAGTCCTTGAGTTCCTTGGGCTTGCCTATGCTGTCAGTGCACAAAAATGGTATCACACAAGAGGAAACCAAAGTGCCCAAACATAGCAAAGTTTCACCCTGCCAAGGACCTCGGCCCACATTTCTACCATAGTCAGTCAGTGTATTTGTGTCACACTGGTAAAACACCGCAATGGGAAGTCTTGTGCACCCACAGCATAGGCGAGCCCTAGGAACTTAAAGATGGTATTACGCATAAAGAAATCACAGCGCCCGAACATGAAAAAGTTTCACCCCGCCAAGGACCTCGGCCCACACCCTCAGCAATCGCGGGCATGAAGCAGACTTTGATGCTAGTACAGCTGTGAACGTCTCATTTAATTATTTCCGGTTGCTTTCACCGCTCCAAAGACTGGATTAACCAGGAACAAGTTCCACAGGCCTAACCTGGCGCAGTTGCATTTCCCCCAGGACATAGGCCTCAGCCCACACCCTAAGTAATAAACATAAAGAAATTACAGTGCCCAAACATGGCAGACTTTCACTCTGCCGAGAACATAGGCCTCTGCCCACACCCTCAGCAATCGTGGGCATAGAGCGGACTCCGATGCTAGTACAGCAGTGAATGTCTCATTAATGCAGTAACGCTCCTCTTTGGCCCAAACCAGTGTCTCAGATAGCTGTGATAACACGGAAGAAAATACATGATGCCCAGTACTGATCCCCTGACCCTCAGGAGGAGGTGGCCTTAAAAGGCCAAGAAACCATGACCAGAACCTGCTGTAGCCTGTGTGGGAAGTATGTGAGTGGGCCCTTGGTCAGGCTCGGTCCCAGCAAACAAATTGTGTGACCCAAGGGGCCGCGAGTTACATAGCAATGGGAAAATCCATGTGCCCACACACTATTCATTTTGTGTAGGTGTCGGATAGCTCAATCGACACCGCAAGGGAAAAGCCATCTGCACTCTGCACCCTACCCAAGTCAGTCAGTGTCTTTGTGCCAGACAGGTCAAAGACCGCTAAGGGAAGTCTTTGTGCACCCACAGCATAGGCGAGCCCCAGTAACTTAAAGATGGTATTACGCATAAAGAAATCACAGCGCCCAAACATGGCAAACTTTAAACCCGCCAAGGACCTCGGCCTACATTTCTACCCTAGTCAGTCAGTGTATTTGTGTCAGACAGGTAAAATACCGCAATGGGAAGTCATTGTGCACTCACAGCATAGGCGAGCTGAAGGAACCCAGAGACAGTAATAAACATAAAGAAATTACAGTGCCCAAACATGGCAGACTTTCACTCCATCGAGGACATAGTCCTCTGCACACACCCTCAGCAATCGTGGGCATGAAGTGGACTTTGATGCTAGTACAGCTGTGAACGTGTCATTTAATTATTTGTGGTTGCTTTCACCGCTCCAAAGACTGGATTAACCAGGAACAAGTTCCACAGGCCCAACCTGGAACAGTTGCATTTCCCCCAGGACATAGGCCTCTGCCCACACCCACAGCAATCGTGGGCATGAAGTGGACTCCGATGCTAGTACAGCTGTGAACGTCTCATTAATGCAGTAACGCTCCTCTTCTTTGGCCGAAACCAGTGTCTCAGATACCTATGGTAACACGAGAGAAAATACATACCGCCCAGTGCTGATCCCCTGACCCTAAGCAGGAGGAGGAGGTGGCCTTACAAGGCCAAGGAACCATGACCAGGGCCTGCTGTAGCCAGTGTGGGAAGTATGTGAGCGAGCCCTTGGTCAGGCTCTGTCCCAGCAGACACCTTGTGTGACCCAAGTCTTTGAGTTCCTTGGGCTCGCCTATGCTGTCAGTGTACAAAGATGGTATTGCACAGGAAGAAATCCGAGTGCCCAACCATGGGAGAAATTCACCCCGCCAAGGACCTTGGCCTCGGCCTAAATTTCTGCCCTAGTCAGTCACTGTATTATTTGTGCCAGATAGGTAAAACACGATGGGAGGACTTAGTGCACCCATAGTATAGATAGACCCCTGTAACATTCCAGTAGCAAAGGTATAAACAGATCCCAGTAACATTTCTGTAGCACACGTATAGGCTGACCCGAGTAACATTTCTGTAGCAGAAGTATAGGCAGACCCCAGTAACATTTCTGTAGTAAAAGTAGAGGCAGACCCCAGTAACATTTCTGTAGTAAAAGTAGAGGCAGACCCCAGTAACATTTCTGTAGTAAACGTAGAGGCAGACCCCTGTAAAATTCCTGTAGCAGTAGTATAGGCAGACCCCAGTAACATTTCAGTAGCACAAGTATAGGCAGACCCCTGTAACATTTCTGTAGTAAAACTAGAGGCAGACCCTAGTAACATTTCTGTAGTAAAAATATAGGCAGACCCCAGTAACATTTCTGTAGCACAGCTATAGGCAGACCCCAGTAAAATTTATATAGTAAAAGTATAGGCAGACCCCTGTAACATTTCAGTAGCACAAGTATAAGCAGACCCCTGTAACATTTCTGTAGCACCAGTTTAGGCAGACCCCTGTAACATTTCTGTAGCAGAAATATAGGCAGACCCCAGTAACATTTCTGGAGTAAAAGTAAAGGCGGACCCCAGTAACATTTCTGTAGTAAAAGTAGAGGCAGACCCCAGTAACATTTCTGTAGTAAAAGTAGAGGCAGACCCCAGTAACATTTCTGTAGCAGACGTATAGCAGACTCCAGTAACATTTCTGTAGTTAAAGTAGGAGTGCACACCAGTAACATTTCTGTAGCAGCAGTATAGGCGAACCCTGGAACATTGGTGTACCATGAGTGTAGGTGAAGTCCGGAAAAATTAGTTAGATAACAGTATAAGCGAGGGCCAGAAAAATTAGTGTACCAAGAGTACAAGTGTACCCCTAAAAAATTTCTCAAGCGAGAGGGCAAGTGAAACCCAGAAATATTTTTTAAAGATACAGCTCACTGTTGTTTAATTTGCAACAGAGCCTGGAGGCAACAGAGCCTGGAGGCAGCCCTGTGAAAAAAAATTAGTTTCTGTTAAAGTATCAATACTTTTGAAACTTTGAAAAATTGTAAAAAAATTGTAAGCAGAGCCTTTTGTACCGCAGAAAAGATCAGAATGATGACATGATACTTCAGGAGGAGGAGTAATATCCGAGAGTGATTGAAAAAGCTAATTCCCCCTTTTTTACCGGTGATAGAGAATGCTTATTTCTCCAGTTGCAGCGAAAAGAATCTTTAGGTACTGCTGCTCTGCCGGTGGGGAAGAGAAGTCTTGGGAAATCCAGGCTTTGTTCATCTTTATGAGTGTAAGCATGTTGGCACTGGCAGTTGACAGGCAGGTAAGCTAATCTGTGATGATTCCCCTAGCTGCACTAAACACCCTCTCTGACAAGACACTAGCGGCAGGGCAAGCCAGCACCTCCAGGGCGTACAGCGCAAGTTCATGCCACGTGTCAAGCTTTGACACCCAATAGTTGAATGGAGCAGAGGCGTCACGTGGTATGATCAGCTACGTACTCCCTCACCATCTTTTTACAGTGCTCCCTCCGACTTAGCCTTGACTGGGGAGTGGTGACCCAGTATTGTTGGGGAGCCATAAAGCTGGCAAAAGCCTTGGAGAGTGTTCCCCTGCCTGTGCTGTACATGCAGCCTGATCTTTGCGCCTCCACTGCTATTTGGCCCTCGGAGCCGCGCCTTCTGCCACTAGCGCTGTCAGATAGGAAGTTTAGCATCACTTTTTCCACCAGGGCCCTGTGGTATTGCATCACTCTCGAACCCCTTTCCTCTTCGGGAATGAGAGTGGAAAGGTTCTCCTTATACTGTGGGTTGAGAAGGGTGTACACCCAGTAATCCGTGTTGGCCAGAATGCGTCTAACGCGAGGGTCACGAGAAAAGCTGCCTAACATGAAGTCAGCCATGGCTGTGCTCACTAGGAAGATGACTTTCAGGATCCTCCTCCTCCTCCTCCTTCTCAACCTCCTCCACAGCCCATACACGTTGAACAGATTAGTGGCAAGCAGCATGGGTACCCTCTGCAGTGTGCCCAGCTGTCTCTTCCCCCTTCTCCTCCTCCTGCTCCTCCCCCTCCTGCTGCTCCCCATCCTCCTCCTCCTACAAAAAGCTCTGAGATATAGACATGAGGGTGGTCTGGCTATCAAGCGACTTACTGTCATCCCCCGTCTCCTGTTCCAACTGCAAAGTGTCGGCCTTTATTCCTTGCAGCGAACTTCTCAGCAGGCATAGCAGCAGGATGGTAATACTAATGATTGCAGCATCGCCGCTCACCATCTGGCTAGACTCCTCAAATTTTCCGAGGACCTGGCAGATATTTGTCATCCAGGCCCACTTCTCTGTGAAGAATTGGGGAGGCTGACTACCACTACGCTGCCCATGTTGGAGTTGATATTCCACTATTGCTCTACGCTGCTCATACAGCCTGGCCAACATGTGGAGCGTAGAATTCCACCGTGCGGGCACGTCGCACAGCAGTCGGTGCTCTAGCAGATTAAACCGATGTTGCAGGGTCCTCAGGGTGGCAGCGTCCATGGTGGACTTGCGGAAATGTGCGTAGATGCGGTGCACCTTGCCGGGCAGGTCAGATAAGTGAGGGTAGTTTTTCAGAAACCGCTGAACCACCAGTTTGAAGATGTGGGCCAGGCATGGCACGTGTGTGAGGCTGCCGAGCCGCCACCAAGTTACGGCCGTTGTCACACACGACCATGCCCGGTTGGAGGCTCAGTGGCGAAAGCCAGAGGTCGGTCTGCAACAGTTCGGGGGCCGTGTGCCTCTTGCCATCGAAGCTGATTAGTTTCAGCACTGCCTGCTGACGCTTGCTCACCGCTGTACTGCCACGCTGCGTGATACCGACTGCTGGTGACGTGCTGCTCACACTTCCTAATTGAAAGGTAGAGGTCGCGTAGGAGGAGAGGGAGGTTTTAGAAGAGGTGGCATAAACCACCGCAGATACCAGCACCGAGGAAGGACCCGCTATTCTGGGTGTGGATAGGACGTGAGCGGTCCCAGGCTCTGACTAGATCCCAGCTTCCACTAAGTTCATCCAATGTGCCATCAGCGATATATAGTGGCCCTGACCGCCAGCACTTGTCCACGTGTCCGTGGTTAAGTGGACCTTCCCACTAACCGCGTTGGTGAGGGCATGATTAATGTTGCGGGAGATGTGCTGTTGTAGGTCTGGGACGGCACACCAGGAAAAATAGTGGTGACTGGGGACCGAGTAGCTCCGGACCGCCGACGCCATCATGTTTTTCAAAGCCTGCTGATCTTGAAGTAGAAAATGAAGAAAGTGAAAAAAGAAGAACCAAACAAGCCTTCCACATCCAATGGCCTGACTTTGAAGTAAAAGATGACACACCGCAAAGACTAAGTCAAGTAGAATTGGGTGATCTTATTTGAGACCTTGACTTGTCAAAGGAGAAGGCAGAACTTCTAGGGTCAAGACTACAGGAATGGAATCTTCTCCAACATGATGTCAGTGTCTCACTGTACAAAGAACTTTATAGGGATCTGCTTCCTTTTTTTGAGAAGAAAAACAATCTGGTTGTTTGCTGCAATGTTAATGTCTTGATGAAATGTTTGAATTTGAACCATGATCCAACTGAATAGAGGCTATTCATAGACTCCTCTAAGCTTAGTTTGAAAGCTGTGTTACTTCACAATGGCAACCATCTTCCTTCTATTCCTGTTGGTTATGCAGTTCACATGGAGACTTATGCAACTATGACAGCCCTCCTCAACTCAATCAAATATGCTGAACACAAGTGGAAAATCTGTGTTAATCTAAACGTCATCTCTGTACTCATAGGCATGCAACTGGGGTACACTAAATACTGTTGCTTTTTATGTATGTGGGACAGTAGGAATAGGAAATCCCATTACATTCAAGTGGACTGGCCTGCAAGAAATCTTGACTCTACCAAGAAAAATGTAATTGCTGAGCCTCTCGTAGACCCAAAAGATGCTCTTCTTCCACCCCTGCATATAAAGCTGGGTTTAATGAAACATTTTGTCAAAAGGTATGAACCAGGAAGGACAGGCATTTAAGTACTTAAGAGACAGATTTCCTAGATTGAGTGATGCAAAGGTTAAGGAAGGTATTTTTGTTGGGCCACAAATTTGACAACTTGTAAAGGATCCTGTGTTTGACCAATTTTGGAGGGAAAAGAAAAGGAAGCTTAGCAAGCTTTAAAGAGAGTTATTCATGGATTCTTCGGCAACAAAAGAGATGATAACTACCCTCAGTTAGTGACAGTACTTCTGGAAAAATGCCATCAACTCAGATGCAACATGTCCCTTAACCCCTTAACGACCAGCCCATAGTGTTTTTACGTCCTCCCGAAGTGGGCTCTATTCTCTGAGGACGTAAAAACATGCTTCCTGCAGAGAATAGTGCCCCTCGGGCTGTGGACGTGACAGCTCCATGCTGTCGGTGTCCGCAGGTAGCTGACAGCATGGAGCTGTCATCCCGGGCTGTTCGGAGCCCCCCCCCCGGCATTGCGATCGGCGCTATGCAATGGATAGCGCCGATCGCAAAAAAAGTAAATAAAAGTACATAAAAGTTAAAGATTCAGCTGCTCTGATGGATCGGATCCATCGGAGCAGCTGAAATTACTCATCGAGGTCTGGCACGCTGCTCCCCGCTCTCCTGCCGCTCCGGGGCCCGAAGCCGGTCTTCTGCGCATGCGCGCCAGGCGGCATTACGTCAGCCGCATGCGCAGAAGGCCCGGCGGCGCGGGAGATTTAAAATCTCCTGGCTCCCGGCTCCTGTAGGTAGCCGGGAGGCAGGAGATGTCAGCGGGGACTGCGGTGAGCGGTCCCCGGTACCGCGATCGCCGTTATCCAATGGTTAGCGGCGATCGCGAAAAAGTTAAAAAAAAGTTTTAAAAAAGTCAGTTTCACCTCCCCTCATGGATCGGATCCATGAGGGGAGGTGAAAATACTCACCCCCAGTCCTCAGCGGTGTCCCGATGTCCCGGGACCCGAATCCCCGTCTGCGCATGCGCGCCCGATGATTGACATCGGGTGCGTGAACAGACGGGCTCGAGCCCCGGGAAATTTAAAATCCCTCTGCTTCTGGCTGCCATGTGTAGCTAGGAGCAGAGAGATTATACCGGGGACATGATCACTGTCATCCAATGGATGACAGTGATCATGTAAAGTGAGAAAAAAGTGTAAAAAAGTTAAAAAAAAAACAGTAAAAAAAAGTTTTTAAAAGTTTAAAAAGCGTACGTTTCATCTCCCCTCATGGATCATATCCGTGAGGGAGGATGAAAGTACGTACCTAAGGCCCCCAGATTTATCCGCGGACCTTACCACAGCTTCTGCACACGCGCCCGTCGCCAAAATGGCGGGCGCATGCGCAAAAGCTGTGGATTGCCAGGATAATTTAAATTCTCCCTGCTCCTGGCTACAAAACGTAGCCAAGAGCATGGAGATTTAATGGGGGTCCGCGGTGAGCGGTTCCTGGTCACGTGTTCGCCATTATCCAATAATGGCGATCACGTAAAAGTAAAAAAAAAAATTTGAAGTTTCATCTCCCCTCACTGATGCGATCGGTGAGAGGAGATGAATCTTTTTACCGGAGGCCTGCGTATTTGAATCCCGACGCGATCTTCCTCCGTGGACCTTCCAGGATTCTGCACATGCGATTGCCGGCAAAAAGCCGGACACATGTGCAGGAGTCAGGGAGCCCAGGAAATTTAAAATCTCCTTGCTCCCAGCGACCAACGGTCAGCGAGAGCCTGGAGCAGTGACGGGTGGCCTCGTTGAGCGGTCCCCGGTCACGTGATAAAAAGGTAGCGATCTACCTTAGGCCGGTCTCACATGACCGGATAGGAATGACGGATTCCGCATGCGTCTGATCCGTGGTAATACGCAGATCAATCGCATTGGATTACACAATTCCGCTCACATTAGCAGGTCAGAATTGCGTAATCCACTCGCAGAAAAGAGAACGCAGCAGGTTCTATTTTACTGCGGATATCGGCAACATAGAGCCCATTGTGCTCCATGGTCGCGGATATACCCGCAGCCCATACGCAACTACGTTGTATACGGGCTGCGGGAACCCGTGTCATCGCTAAGCGATGGTGCGGGAAATACAAACAAAGGTGTACTGTGCATGACCGCCTGTGTGAGTACGCAGTTATGCGCAGTACATTACGCAGCCGTACGCAGGGTCACAGCCGGGCTCACAGATGGGATCCGCTGTGGGCCTCCGCAAGCGGATTCCGCCTGCACCCGCGTGAGCCCGGCGTTATTCAGACCGCTACCTGTGATACGTATTTTACAAGAAGCCCCGGGAACGCTCGCTTTCCTGCAGTTCCAGGAGCACCTTGTTGAGCGCCTTCTGTGTGAGACCGCCGCACCTCATCAAGCTTACGGAGACTCACGGAACGCCACTTTTTACACCCCATACCCGCCACTGAGGTCATGAAATACCCCCAAAAAGCATGAGAGGAGGGGGGGGGGATACCCGGTTTTATTGCCCCATGGGCCCATTCCAACCAGCCTCCGTAATTACCCCTGTCTTCGGAAATACTACACAGTTCACATTTTTACTTTTATCTAAGATTTGCGAACGCCAAAAAGGGCGCGGAGGGGGAGGGGGGGAATTTTTAGGGAGTCAATCTTTATTCTGTACAAATAAGCAATGGGGCCTGGAATTTATTCAGTTGTGCCCTGAAATCCAACAGGTGTTCCGTCCTTTATAGGCCTTGCCATGCGTCCTGTAAGTAGATTAGGGCCACAATGGGTATGTTTCTGAACACGGGACAAACGGGGGTATCCATTTTGGGGTGAACGTCTTCATTCCTATGTGCACTGTACAAAAAAACTGTTTTTAAATTGAAAAAATTGCCAAAAAAATTGAAAATCGTAACTTTTTCCTTCTGCTTTGCTTAGATTCATTCAAATACTGTGGGGTCAAAATACGCAGTACACCCCTAGATGAATTCGTTAAGGGGTCTAGTTTTCAAAATGGGGTCATTTGAGGGGGTTCTTTATAGTTTTGGCCGCTCAATGGCTCTATAAGTGGGCAATGGGGCCTGAAATTTATTCAGTAGTACCCTGAAATCCAACGGGTATTCCTTTCATTGTAGGCCTAGCCATGGGTCCTGTAAGTCTATTAGGGCCACAATGGGTATGTTTCTGAACACGGGACAAACAGGGGTATCCATTTTGGGGTGAAAGCCTTCATTTATATGTGTGCTGTACAAAAAAAACTGTTTTTAAATTGACACAATAGCCCAAAAAATGAAAATCCTATTTTTTTCCTTTTGCTTTGCTTAAATTTATTCAAAAACTGTGGGGTCAAAATATGCAGTACATCCCTAGATAAATTCGTTAAGGGGTCTAGTTTTCAAAATGTTGTCATTTGTGGGGGTTCTATATGGTTTTGGGCGCTCAAGAACTCTACAAGTGGGCAATGGGGCCTAAAAGGACTTCAAGCAAAATCTATGTTCTGAAAGCCACCGATTACTCCTTTTATTTTGGGCCCCGTTGTGCATGCGGACATAAGATTAGGGCCACAATGGGTATATTTCTGAAAACAGCACAAACAGGGGTATCCATTTTGGGGTGTAAGTCTTCCTTCATATGTGTGCTGTACAAAAAAAGCTGTTTTTAAAATGACAGAATTGCCAAAAAAACAGAAATCCAAATTTTTTCCTTTTGCTTTGCTTGAATTTATTCAAAAACTGTGGGGTCAAAATGCGCAGTACACCCCTAGATAAATTCGTTAAGGAGTCTAGTTTTCAAAATGGGGTCATTTGTGGGGGTTCTCTATGGTTTTGGGCGCTCAAGAACTCTACAAGTGGGCAATGGGGCCTAAAAGGACTTCAAGCAAAATTTGTGTTCCGAAAGCCACCGGTCGCTCCTTTCATTTTGGGCTCCGTTGTGTATCCAGACATAAGATTAGGGCCACAATGGGTATGTCTCTGAACACGGGACAAACAGGGGTATCCATTTTTGAGTGCAAGTCTTCCTTCATATGTGTGCTGTACAAAAAAAGCTGTTTTTAAAATGACAGAATTGCCGAAAAAACGAAAATCACAATTTTTTCCTTTTGCTTGGTTTGAATTCATTCAAAAACTGTGGGGTCAAAATATGCAGTACACCCCTAGATAAATTCCTTAAGGGGTCTAGTTTTCAAAATGGGGTCATTTGTGGGGGTTTTCTATGGTTTTGGGCGCTCAAGAACTCTACATGTGTGCTATGGGGCCTAAAAGGACTTCAAGCAAAATTTCTGTTTTGAAAGACACTGACTACTCCTTTGATTTTGGGCCCCGTTGTGGACTCAGATATAACAATATGGCCACAATGGGTATATTTCTGAACACGGGAGAAATAGGGGTATCCATTTTGGGGTGTAAATCCTGATTTTCATGTAAACTATAGGAAAAAAATATGTCTTTAAAATGACAGATTTGCAAAAATATGAAATATTACTTTTTCTCCTCTAAATTGAATTAATTCCTGAAAAAAAACTGTGGGGTCAAAATACTCATGACACCCCTCAGTGAATACATTAAGGGGTGTAGTTTTTAAAATGAGGTCATTTGGGGGGGGTATCTATTATTCTGACACTCATGAGCCTTTCCAATCTCGGCTTGGTATAGGAAAACAAAGTGTTCCTCAAAATGCTAAAAAGTAATGTTAAATTTGTACGTCTCCTAAATAGTTAAAAAAAAAAGAAAGTTTTTCCAATGTGCGCCCAAAATAAAGTAAACGGGTGGAAATATAAATCTTAGCAAAAATTTCTATATTATGTTTGCACATATTTAAGATATTGCAGTTGGAAATGTGAAAAAATGACGATTTTTTCAAAATTTTCCCAATTTTGGCGCTTTTAATAAATAAACACAATTTCTATCGGTCTATTTTTTCCGCCTAAATGAAGCACAACATGTGGCGAAAAAACAATGTCAGAATCGCTTGGATATGCAAAACCTTTCTGGTGTTTTTCCATGTTAAAGTGACACATGTCAGATTTGCAAAATTTGGCCTGGTCATTAAGGCGCAAACAGGCTTGGTCACTAAGGGGTTAAAATCCATTTTCTCCTCTCCCACCTAGACTTTTCCCCTCCTAGTTGTGGATCTATCAGTGATGAACACGGAGAAAGATTCCACCAGGATATTTTTGTAATGGAACAAAAATATCAGGGCCGTTGGAATGAAGCAATGCTTGCGGATTACTGCTGGTCTGTGAGTAGGGTTGCTCTGGAACTCACTTACAAGAGGCAATTCAAAAGAAAACGATCTCATGAAGACACCACATGATTCTCTTCATACTGAACCACCTGCTAGGAATAATTCCATCAATTTAAAACTCTTAGAATGTAACTGTCATTAAAAAAAAAATTCAAATGCACTTTCAATGTTGGTAGCAAATGTAATTAAAATGTATCATTGTTTTCTTAATCCTTTAAATGGGCCATGTGGTGGAAAGTCTGCCACGAAGTTATGTTCTATTGATTCTACTGGCAGCAATTTACTTTTAAACATCAATAGGAATTAACTTAGAAAAAGAGAACTTGCAGGTTCCCAACAAATAGAAGTGCAAGATTGCAAGTACAATCAAATGGACCATTCTGGTAACTGTAGAATAGAAATATATGCCGTATATCACGGTAACAATGGGGGGCTTGGTTGTCACCTAGCTTAGGAGAGATGCCATACAACCGAAAGAGGGGGAAAGGGGGAGGGTAACAAACAATGTGTTGAGTTTATAATTCTAGCACTCTATAATATGTGTCAGGGCCTACCAGAATCAACAATAGTATGATTATTGTTTAGCGAACTTGTTTGTCTTGTTTCTCGTAACCCAGGGCGACCAAACATACAGAAATGTGTCTCTTGTACCTGTTTCCCAGGCTGCAATTTCCACAAATCAAAACATTTGTGCAACTCTGTCTATCAATTGGGAAAATGTGGGAAACTCCTTCTCTTTCCATAACGTCTATATCTTTGGTGGACATAACTGTTTTACCTGAGGGGGCCTTAATCTGATAGAAAAAGTTTTTCTCCATTTGTTTTTTTAATTAGCCTCAACATTGTTTTAGATCCCCTGTCCCCATTCATGTAGATTTATAACTGGATGTGAAGAAGGATTTTGTGGCTTTTATGTTACAGACAGTTTTAAATTTGTCTTTCAGTGATTTTAATTTGCCTTGAGCATCACTACTAATGGCCCATTTACACGGGACGAATGTCGAGCCAACGATGCCCAACACTCATTCCTCTGTGTACTTACTGTATCGCTGGCTCGCTCAGCAGGAAGGTGGGGTAGCTGAATGTGATTTCACTCCTTGCTCTCCCCCGCCCCACTCCATTCACTTAATAAAGCCGCCACTCAGTACTGAAAGGCTGCTGTTTACACTGAATGATCATCGTTCAGGATTTTATACTGCATAAAATCCTAAACAATGATCGCTCAGTGTAAAGAGCCAGCAATACATTTGTCCCATGTAAATGGGCCTTAAGGGTGTTTTTGTGTAAAGTATCTGTGCTAAACATCTGGGCTAGAAGGGAATTAATTTCATTGTCTCTTTGCTTTTTGATCTTAGTGCCCAAGGCTATCAACTCGCCTCTGATGAAAGCTTTATTAGTAGAGATGAGCGAACGTACTCGTCGGAGCTTGATACTCGTTCGAGTATTAGCGTGCTCGAGATGCTCGTTACTCGTGACGAGTACCACGCGATGTTCGAGTTACTTTCACTTTCATCTCTGAGACGTTAGCGCGCTTTTCTGGCCAATAGAAAGACAGGGAAGGCATTACAACTTCCCCCTGCGACGTTCAAGCCCTATACCACCCCCCTGCAGTGAGTGGCTGGCGAGATCAGGTGTCACCCGAGTATATAAATCGGCCCCTCCCGCGGCTCGCCACAGATGCGTTCTGACAGAGATCAGGGAAAGTGCTGTCTTGCTGGAGTTGCTATAGGGAGAGTGTTAGGAGTATTTTAGGCTTGAAGAACCCCAACGGTCCTTCTTAGGGCCACATCTGACCGTGTGCAGTAGTGTGGAGGCTGCTTTTTGCAGTGTTGCACTTTTTTCTTTTTTTTGTATATCGGCCGTGCAGAGCATTGCGCCCTGCAGTAATTATACATAGTCAAGGGCCAGTAGTGGTGGTGAGGCAGGGACAGAAGACATATTTATTGAATATAGGCAGTGGGCCTTTCCAAAAACATTTGGGGAAAAAAATCTATTTGGGCTGCCTGTGACTGTCCTCAGTGTACTGGGTCTGTGCTGGGGGTAGTTGTCCTCCTAATTCATACGCAGCCAGCTAAGTGTTACAGCAGGCTTGCGCAAAATTATTTCCTGGCTCTGTGTTGGCTGTTACATCACCGCTGTATTCCAGTCCACAGTGCAACAGTCTGCAGTTATTTTACATACTCCAGGGCCAGTAGTGGTGAGGCAGGGACAGAAGACATATTTATTGAATATAGGCAGTGGGCCTTTCCAAAAACATTTGGGAAAAAAATCTATTTGGGCTGCCTGTGACTGTCCTCAGTGTACTGGGTCTGTGCTGGGGGTAGTTGTCCTTCTAATTCATACGCAGCCAGCTAAGTGTTACAGCAGGCTTGCGCAAAATTATTTCCTGGCTCTGCTGTGCGTTCCATAAGCGAAGTCAGCCTCCAACCACAGGCCAATAAGTGGCACATTTAATTACAGCGTTCTGTTTCTGCACTACTGGTAAAACAGCATGCTGAGGGGTAGGGGTAGGCCTAGAGGACGCGGACGCGGGCGAGCACGCGGAGGCCCAAGTCAGGGTGTGGGCACAGGCCGAGCCAGTGCGGGGCCAGGGTTAGAGGCAGGGCCAGACTGAATAATCCACCAGCTGTTTCCCAAAGCGCCCCCTCACGCCATGCCACCCTGCAGAGGTCAAGGTGCTCTACAGTGTGGCAGTTTTTCACAGAGACGCCTGACGACCGACGAACAGTGGTGTGCAACCTTTGTCGCGCCAAGATCAGCTGGGGAGCCACCAGCACCAGCATGCGCAGGCATATGATGGCCAAGCACCCCACAAGGTGGGACGAAGGTCGTTCACCGCCTCCAGTTTGCACCACTGCCTCTCCCCCTGTGCCCCAACCTGCCACTGAGATCCAACCCCCCTCTGAGGACACAGGCACTACCGTCTCCTGGCCTGCACCCACACCCTCACCTCCGCTGTCCTCGGCCCCATCCAGCAATGTCTCTCAGCGCAGCTTCCAGACGTCGCTAGCGCCACTGTTTGAGCGCAAGAGCAAGTACGCCGCCACGCACCCGCACGCTCAAGCGTTAAACGTGCACATTGCCACTACTTTTCCCGATGTGCCGTCTCAGCCCACGTCTCCCGCAACATTGTATGCGCCCTCACCAACGCGGTTACTGCCAAGGTCCACTTAACAACGGACACGTGGACAAGCACAGGCGGGCAGGGCCATTATATCTCCCTGACGGCACATTGGGTGAATGTAGTGGAGGCTGGGACAGAGTCAGAGCCTGGGACCGCTCACGTCCTACCCACCCCCAGAATTGCGGGCCCCAGCTCGGTGCTGGTATCTGCGGCGGTGTATGCTTCCTCCACTAAACCACCCTCCTCCTCCTCCAACGCAACCTCTGTCTCGCAATCAAGATGTGTCAGCAGCAGCAGCACGTCGCCAGCAGTCGGTGTCGCGCGGCGTGGCAGCACAGCGGTGGGCAAGCGTCAGCAGGCCGTGCTGAAATTACTCAGCTTAAGAGAGAAGAGGCACATGGCTCACGAACTGCTGCAGAGTCTGACAGAGCAGACCGACCGCTGGCTTGCGCCGCTGAGCCTCCAACCGGGCATGGTCGTGTGTGACAACGGCCGTAACCTGGTGGCAGCTCTGCAGCTCGGCAGCCTCACGCACGTGCCATGCCTGGCCCATGTCTTTAATTTGGTAGTTCAGCGCTTTCTGAAAAGTTACCCACACTTGTCATACCTGCTCGGAAAGGTGCGCCGGGTCAGCGCACATTTCAGCGCCGAGTCAGCCTCCTCAATTCTTTACAGAAGAGTGGCCTGGTTGGCAGACATCTGCCAGGTCCTTGGAAACTTTGAGGAGTCTACCCAGATGGTGAGCGGGGATGCTGCAATCATTAGCGTCACCATTCCTCTGCTATGCCTCTTGAGAAGTTCCCCGCAAAGCATAAAGGCAGACGCTTTGCGCTCGGAAACGGAGTCGGGGGAAGACAGTATGTCGCTGGATAGTCAGAGCACCCTCATGTCTATATCTCAGCGCGTTGAGGAGGAGGAGGAGGGGGAGGAGCATGAGGAGGAGGGGGAAGAGACAGCTTGGGCCACTGCTGAGGGTACACATGCTGCTTGCCTGTCATCCTTTCAGCGTGTATAGCCGGAGGAGGAGGAGGAGGAGAAGGAGGAGGAGGATCCTGAAAGTGATCTTTCTAGTGAGGACAGCCATGTGTTGCATACAGGTACCCTGGCACACATGGCTGACTTCATGTTAGGATGCCTTTCTCGTGACCCTCGCGTTATACGCTTTCTGGCCACTACGGATTACTGAGTGTACACACTGCTCGACCCACGGTATAAGGAGAACCTTTCCACTCTCATTCCTGAAGAGGAAAGGGGTTCGAGAATGATGCTATACAACAGGGCCCTGGTGGACAAACTGATGGTAAACTTCCCATCCGACAGCGCTAGTGGCAGAAGGTGCAGTTCTGAGGGCCAGGTACCAGGGGAGGCGCAGAGATCAGGCAGCATGTACAGCGCAGGCAGGGGAACATTCTCCAAGGCCTTTGCCAGCTTTATGGCTCCCCAGCAAGACTGTGTCACCGCTCCCCAGTCAAGGCTGAGTTGGCGGGAGCACTGTAAAAAGATGGTGGGGGAGTACGTAGCCGATCACACGACCGTCCTCGTTGACGCCTCTGCCCCCTACAATTACTGGGTGTCAAAGCTGGACACGTGGCCTGAACTCGCACTGTATGCCCTGGAGGTGCTTGCTTGTCCTGCGGCTAGCGTCTTGTCAGAGAGGGTGTTTAGTGCGGCTGGGGGAATCATCACGGATAAGTGTACCCGCCTGTCAACCGACAGTGCCGACAGGCTTACACTCATCAAGATGAACAAAGCCTGGTTTTCCCCAGACTTCTCTTCTTCACCAGCGGACAGCAGCGATACCTAAGCAATACGTAGGCTGCAATCGCGGATGGAAGCATCGTTCTCTATCACAATCAAAAACGGGGACATTTTTGCTGCATCAATCTGTGTATAATATTCCTCCTCCTCCTCCTGCTCCTCCTCCTGAAACTTCACATAATCACGCCGAACGGGCAATTTTTCTTAGGCCCACAAGGCTCAGTCATATAATTTTTGTAAACAATTTTTATACGTTTCAATGCTCATTAAAGCGTTGAAACTTTCACCTCAACCAATTTTTATTTTAACTGGGCTGCCTCCAGGCCTAGTTACCAATTAAGCCACATTAACCAAAGCGATTAATGGGTTTCACCTGCCCTCTTGGTTGGGCATGGGCAATTTTTCTCAGGTACATTAGTACTGTTGGTACACCAATTTTTGGGGGCCCTCGCCTACAGTGTAATCCAATTAATTTTTTGCCCACCTGCATTACCGCTGACGTTACATCAGCTGTGCTGGGCACTGCAATGGGATATATTTATGTACCGCCGGTGGGTTCCAGGGAGCCACCCATGCTGTCGGTCCACACGGAGTTGTAACTACATGTGTCCACTTCTAAAGAACCCCAGTTTGACTGGGGCATGCAGTGTGGGCCGAAGCCCACATGCATTAAACATGACATTACCTCAGCTGTGATGGGCAATGCTATGGGATATATTTATGTGCCGCCGGTGGCTTCCTGGCACCCACCCATGCTGTCGGTCCACAGGGACTTCACAATAGGGAGTTGTACCTGCCTGTGTCTATGAATTAAAAAGCTCGGTCAGGTTGGGGCATGCAGTGTGGGCCGAAGCCCACCTGCATTTAATCTGACGTTAGCTCTGCTGTCCAGGGCACTGCAATGGGATACATTTATGTACAGCCGGTGGGTTCCAGGGAGCCACCAATGCTGTGGGTGCACACGGAATTCCCATTGCGGAGTTGTACCTGCCTGTGACTATTTATAAAAAAACGCAGTCTGAATGGGGCATGCAGACACCTTGACAGAATGAATAGTGTGTGGCACATAGGTTCCCCATTGCTATGCCCACGTGTGCAGCTCCTGATGGCGGTGGCACAGGATTATATTTCTCATTGCTTCTGTACAGCATTGTGGGCTATCGCCCCGCCCCTTTTAAAGAGGGTCGCTGCCTAGCCGTGCCAACCCTCTGCAGTGTGTGCCTGCGGTTCCTCCTCATGGCAGACACACTTATAAATAGACATGAGTGTGGTGTGGCATGAGGGCAGCTGAAGGCTGCGCAGGGACAATTTGGTGTGCGCTGTGGACACTGGGTCGTGCAGGGGGGGGGGGTTGGGCAGCATGTAACCCTGGAGAAGTGGCAGCGGAGTGTCATGCAGGCAGTGATTGTGCTTTGTTGGAGGTAGTGTGGTGCTTAGCTAAGGTATGCATTGCTAATGAGGGCTTTTCAGAAGTAAAAATTGTTGGGAGGGGGGTGGGCCCACTCTTGCCGCTATTGTGGCTTAATAGTGGGACCTGTGAACTTGAGATGCAGCCCAACATGTAGCCCCTCACCTGCCCTATCCGTTGCTGTGTCGTTCCCATCACTTTCTTGAATTGCCCAGATTTTTACAAATGGAAACCTTAGCGAGCATCGGCGATATACAAAAATGCTCGAGTCGCCCATTGACTTTAATGGGGTGCGTTACTCGAAACGAACCCTCGAGCATCGCGAAAATTTCGTCCCGAGTAACGAGCACCCGAGCATTTTGGTGCTCGCTCATCTCTATTTATGAGCTTCCCAGACAATTGTAATTGGGCCCTAATGGGAGTCATTAATCTTAAAGAATTCCTTATGTTTTTCTGCGAGCAGTGGGAGTGTCTTCCCCACGTTACAGAATACAGTTTAGGCACCAGTTCAACTCCCTGATTGGGTAATAATTATTAGCCACTGTCATGGATGTCGGCGTGTGGTCCGATATTTTAATTGAACCAGCTTGTGACCAGCAATTCTTCAATGAATTTCCCTGAAGTTAACAAGTAATCAATTCTGTGAAAGGTAGTATGGATACAGGAATAGTATGTGTACTCTTCTGCTTCAGGGTTCAGAAGCCTTCATGCATCTTGTAGGTTTAGCTCCAGTAGGAAACTTTTGAGTCTACAAACTTATTTTGAGGCGATCAAAGGAAACTCTGAGGTGATGTCCCTTGAGTGGTCAATCGCCATGTTAAGGTCTCCCCCAACCACTTGCAAGCCTTCTGTGAAGTCATTAAATTTGGTAATAACATGTATTAACCAAGTAGCAGAAATTTGGGAAAATGGACATATAGTGAAAAAATCTTCCTCTTTATGATATTCAGTGCCTTAGACAATCAGGTGCACGGAGTACGCGTTTCAGCTCAACAGAGCCTTGTTCACCTCGTACAAAACGTCACTACCTGCTCATTTAAATATAAAATCAATTAAAAAAAGCTGATTATTAACCCTTAATAAACTGGTGCATAAATGCTGTAACGTTTCCTTACAACAGCCATATTATGCCATTATATAGTTAAATAAAGTGATGCCATAGATTCTCATATAATATCATCAGTATTAAATAATTATAAGAACCAAGCTCTGTTGAGCTGAAACGCGTACTCCGTGCACCTGATTGTGTAAGGCACTGAATATAATAAAGAGGAAGATGTTTTCACTATATGTCCGTGTTCCCAAATTTCTGCTACATGTTTAGCCACCCGATCGTGTGGTCTCGGACGTGAACATCTTCCCTTCAGGATCCACTAATGAATGGGCTTTTGTGGACATATAAGGTGAGATCATTTTTTGTATTAACCAAGGAATATGGTTCTTGTTCGAGGCATAGAGGTTAGCAAAAGAGATCTTAGTATGGGCGATTGATCCCTTCATAAAAATATATCTGGCCTTGGGATCTGACTCTGATAGTAAGGGGTTGTAGGGGATACTCTTGCTTGTTGCTATTGAAATACTTCTAGAGGCTGAGGAATATGTGCTGTGAAATCACTGATTGTAGTTAACAGATAGTAGTTAGGGGATGTGATTATGGTGGAAATGTATCTTTTGGAGAAATACCACCTCTGAATTAAACTTCCTCAAAAGTGAGAAAGTTTGGCTCCTTTTTTATGGACTATTCAGCCCTCGAATATTAATGAAGGTAATTTTTTGGATCAGGATTGATATAATAAAGATATTTGTGGTTGTTTTAGTAGTATGGTTAAGTTCAGATGCAGTCTTAGTAAAACATTTTTAAAGAATATAAAAAGCATGAAAAACAATGAACAGTAAAGCAAGACCTGCTATAACCGCAAAGTTAATGTGTGCCTCCCTCCCATAAAACAAAGGGGAAGCAGTGCTAGTTATCCTTCCAGAAGTCGATCTCATTATGTTTGTATCAGAAATAGTACATAAGATAAAGTTAGGCTTTATTCTGGAAGTATGGTAGGTAGATGCGGAAATCACTTCTGACCCCAGTCGAGCATTTAGAACTCCCTAAAGTGGGGGTTACACTACCCCCACCCCCAGTTTTTCCAGAAACCAGCATGTATAATATAAACAATTTATGAGCCTATCCCTAATTTTCTGTTGAAGCATCTGGGAAAAGCTCCCCTATGTCACAAAAAAGGATTGTAATATTCTTTTTTTAAAGAGTGATGTTTCAGCCCAGTCCACTTGGAATAAAAATTTATTGAAGAATAGTTTGAAAGGAGGTGTTGTTGGCTGTAACCACATCTACAAAATAGCCTTCAGACCCACTGCAGCTATGAAATGTAATAGTTTGTGTGTCCCCACAGAGCAACAATATTTTTTGGGATCTAAGTGACCAAAGATTGCCCACAGAGGTTCTTGCAGGTAAAAATTTGTCAGGTATGTTGTGGTATAGTTATGGATATGAGACGAAACAGCCTGTATTAGGGGGCTGGACCACAAACAATGGTATAAGTTTACATTTGGTACTATACATTTAAAGCATGCCCATGTCGTGCCCCTTCACAGGAGTTAGGTAAGATCTATGATTAATTTGCAGTCTCATTTCTATGAATCTGGCCAGGGATAAAACAGTTATGAGCAGATGACATTGATTCTAAGATCATCACAGGGTTAGATCTGGAGCATCCATAGACCACTTTCTAACTCCAGGATCAACGTCTTCTGATTCTCACACATAGCAAATTGATCTGTACACTCTAAAGATCAAGCCCCGTGTAGTCATTGGCTCCACGGGGTCCAGTTGTTTCATCAAATCCCAATCAAAGTCTCGCAATTCTGTTAAAAGTTGTTGGGCATACCGCCTATCCTGTAAATAGGAAAAGGTTGGTTTTGGCAGCTCAGTGAGTTTTTGCCTTATCTCCTCATAGGGCAGAATACATTTTCTTTTTTATCTAATAATTTGTCTAATTAATCAATTCCCCTGGTGTGCCATTCACGAAAAGTCCTGTATGGGCTGTTATTTTGAAAATTGTTTTTTTTTTTTTTTTTAGGGACAGATAAGGGGATATGTGAGGAGATGTGCGGTTGTTGTCAAGCAGTCTGCCCCATGCCTTCCTTGCAGTGAATATCAGGGGGTAATTTCTAATGGTTTCTGGTGGTGGCCTACATGGGAGGTGAATGATATTCTGCAGCTGTAAGGGGGGGAAGACATCTTTTTTTTAAGGTAAGATGTATGAAATTTGACTGTGAGTATATCCAGTCATGGATAATGCGGGCTTGCGATGCAAGGATATAGTGCTTTATGTGGGGGAAATTATTTCATCCATTTGATTTATGTTTCTATAATAAGTCTTTGTGTGGTTGTTTGCTGGCCCATATGAAAATATGAAATTTCTATATAGATAATTGATTATTTTTTCATCTTTTGGTTTTAAACATATAGGTAGGGAGTGAAAGAGCTTTAGCAAATCCGGAAACTCCACCATTTTTAAGGGGTTAGCTTGTCGTGGAATCCCTTTTTGTGTCCACGGCCTACTCAATTAGGAATGTTTGCACCCTTTCCTGATTGGTTACAAATTGATTATGCGCATAAGAAGATTTCACACTGACACAGGTTCAGCAAGTATAAGCTTCCTCAATTCTGCTTTATTGTTGGGCGCGCAGCCTCTTTTAAAGAGTTTAACATATCTGCCCATCTGGGCAGGTCAAAGATTACATAGATACAACGTATTGTTTAATTATTGGATAAGCATCTTGAAATTCTTTCACCCTCCGGTCATCTGTTATTGGCCATCATGTGGTAGCAGGACGAGATGAGTGGGTTGTCTTGACCCACGTGTGGTTCCTCCGATATGATTGGATATTACAGCTTGAACTATTAATTGCATAAATTTCCTGTGTTATTTGCATATGTTTCCAGTAAAACTGCTTTGGTTATTATTTCGGTAGCTGCTTCAGACTGCGGTTATTTATGTCTGATTTTACTTCTTCTAGAGTTACTAACTGCTAGCTTTGTTTACAGAGTTTAGTAAGAGGAAAGTTTCATGATATGAGGAAGTAGATATAATGGATACATGAAAGAATATATATCTATATTCGTAGGAAAACAGACAACAATGGAAAGGTACTGTCATTTGGTATACAGAATGCTTAACATATAAAAACAGGTCCACTGTTCACTACACATGTCCACTATCCAAAATATAGATATATTGGATTTTGACTACAAGCTCTTCCCAAAAAAACATAAGAGAAGTTTTTCCAAAAGCTTAAAGTTATTTCCGAATTTTTTATGTAAGGTTTTTTATTTATTGTATAAAGTCTAGAGGGGTGTCTAGTGATGTGTATAACCAGGTATTGTATAGAGTATTTTTCCCATCAAAATAGGTATTGAGTCTTCCACTGAGGTCTTGTTGGACCTTTGAGCAGCAGTGCTTCAGTTTTGTTTAGGTTTACAGTGTAGCCTAAGAGTCTGCCAATATTCTCTATTTCTCTTATTAGCGGTGTTAGAGATGAGCGAGCATGCTCGTCCGAGCTTGATGCTCATTCGAGCATTAGCATACTCGAGAGTACTCATTACTCGAGCGAACACCACGTGGTGCTCGAGAAAATTTTAAGGTCTCCTCACCACATGTTTTGCGCCTTTTTTAGCCAATAAACATGCAGGGAAGGCTTTGGCACCTCCTGCTATGACGTGCAACCCTGTGCATGTCTATAGCAGTAACTGGCTGGCCATATCAGGTGACCTAGAAGCATAAAAACTCAGGTCACCTAATGTTCGCCTCACACACAGGCTGGATTAGATGACGGACAGAGCTGCTGCTAATCAGGGAGAGTGATAGTATAGGTTAGAGGTTGCGTTTAGGCAGGGATCCATTTTACAAGAACCCAACAGTCCTTTTAAGGACTACAAGACCTCTTTTGTTCATCAGCAGTTTGACTGGCTGGGAGCAGAAGTGCGCACCAACCATTCACAAGCATCTCGGCTGCATACTGTTATCGGTTTTATGCAGTATACTGCTACTGGTGTACAGAGACTAGATAGGAATTAACAAAACTCCTATCATTTTTCTTTTTTATTATTTTTTGGGGGCTTAAAGCGAACGCTATATACCCATGTGTGCGTTCTGTCAAAAAACACTAACAAGACTAAACGCAGTTTACTTTTTTTTGGGGGGTGGGGGGGTGTGGCTAAAGCGAACGCTTTAAAACCCCTGTTTGCGTCCTGTCAAAGAATACTATTTAACAAGACAATACGCCATTTACAGTGTGTATTTTAGACTTAAAGCGAACACTATATACCTCTGTGTGTGTCCTGTGAATGCATACTATGTAACTTGAGTGTACACAGTTTACAATGTATATTTTGGGCTTAAAGCGAACGCTTTATACCCCTGTGTGCGTCGTGTCACAAAACACTATCTAACAAGACTATACGCAGTTTACTTTTTTTGGGTGGGGGCTTAAAGCAAACGTTGTATACCCCCGTGTGCGTCCTGTCAAAAAATACTATGTAACAAAACTGTACGCAGTTTACTGTGTATATTTTGGGCTTAAAGCAAACGCTATATACCCCTGTGTGAATCCTGTCAAAAAACACTACCTAACAACACTATACACTGTTTACTTTAATTTTGGGGGGGGGGGCTTAAAGCGAACTCTATATACCCCTGTGTGCGTCCTATCAAAAACTCACTATCTAACAAGACTATACGCATTTACGTTTTTTTTTATTTTGGGGGGGGGGGCTTAAATGGAGTCCTTTAAAACCCCTGTTTGTGTCCTGTCAAAGATTACTATCTAACAAGACAATAAGCAGTTTGCAGTGTGTACTTTGGGCTTAAGGCGAATGCTATTTTCCTCTGTGTGCGTCCTGTCAATGCATAGTCTGTAACTTGACTGTACGCAGTTTACAGTGTATATTTTGGCCTTAAAGCGTACGCTATATACACGTGTGTGTCCTGTCAATGCATACTATGTAACTTGACTATACGCAATGTACAGTGTATATTTTGGTTGTAAAGTGAACGCTATATACCGCTGTATACGTCCTGTCAAAAAACACCATCTAACAAGACTAAACGCAGTTTACTTTTTTTGGGGGGGTGGGGGTGTGTGCTTAAAGCGAACGCTTTAAAACCCCTGTTTGCGTCCTGTCAAAGAATACTATTTAACAAGACTATACGCAGTTTACTTTTTTTGGGTGGGGGCTTTAAGTTAATGCTATATACCCCTGTGTGCGTCCTGTCGATGCATACTCTGTTACTTGACTGTACGCAGTTTACAATGTATATTTGGGGCTTAAAGTGAACGCTATATACCCCTATGTACGTCCTTTCAAAAAACACTATCTAGCAAGACTATATGCAGTTAACTTTTTTGGGTGGGGGCTTAAAGCGAATGCTATATACCCCTGTGTGCGTCCTGTCGATGCATACTCTATAACTTGACTGTACGCAGTTTACAATGTATATTTGGGGCTTAAAGCGAACGCTATATACCCGTGTGTACGGCCTGTCAAAAAACACTATCTAACAAGACTATATGCAGTTTACTTTTTTGGGGGGAAACTTAAAGCGAATGCTTTATACCCCTGTGTGCGTCCTGTCAATGCATAGTCTGTAACTTGACTGTACGCAGTTTACAGTGTATATTTTGGGCTTAATGTGAACGCTATATACCCGTGTGCGTCCTGTCAATGCATACTATGTAACTAGACTTTACACGTATGCAAAATACCTCGCAGTTTGCGTACAGTTTTGACGGAGTGCATTTTACAAGATGATGAAGGCTAGGGATAAGGGTCGAGGATGTGGACGTCAGCGTCCGAATGAGAGTGTGGGCAGAGGTCAAGGTTCTGGGCTGGGTGAAACAGTGTTTACTGCTGAGGCAGTAGTAGAAAGCCGTGTATCTACGCTCCCTAGCTTCTTCTCACAGTTTGCAGGTCCGCGTGCTAGACCATTATTAAAAGCACAACAGTGCGAGCAGATGATGACGTGGTTAGCGGATAATGCGTACAGTAATATATCCAACACCCAGTCTTCCACGCAGTCCACTCACGCTAGCCAAGGGACTGGACCTCTGAATCCTGAGGCTGCTCCTCCTTCCTCCCAGGCTGGTCACACCCGGCAAAGAAGAGATACTGAATAGGCAGACTCACAGGAACTGTTCTCGATTCCCTTCCCTGAGTCAGAAAAAATAGTTCAAGAGCCACCTGAGGAGTTTGTCGTGAACGATGCCCAAAATTTGGACCTTTCACAGTCTCAGGGTGATGAGGATGGGGACTTCCAAGTAGGACTTGGATGGGGACTTCCATTTGTTGATGATGATGATGATGATGATGAGACACAGTTTTCTGTCAGTGAGGTTGTTGTTAGGTCATTAAGTCTGAGGAAGGAGCAGACTGAGGATTAAGAGGAAGAGCTGTTGGATGATGAGGTTACTGACCCCACCTGGGTTGGTAAGCCTACTGAGGAAAGCGCTTCAGAGGGGAAGGAAAGTGCTGCAGCAGCTGAACAGGTTGGAAGAGGCAGTGGGGTGGCCAGAGGGAGAGACAGGGCCAGAGCAAGTAATTCCCCTACTGTTGCCCACAGCACCTCCTCGCGGCAAGCTCCCGTGCAGAGGGCTAGGTGTTCAAAGGTCTGGAGGTTTTTTGTCTGGAGCACCCCACAAGGTGGAACACAGGCCATTCACCGCCTGCAGGTCACACCACTGCCTCTTCCCTATCTCACATGCTGGCACTGAGATGCAATCCCCTCCCATGACGCAGGAACGAGTGTCTCCCACCCTGCATCCACCCCTTTGGCTGCACAGTCCTCCACTGCCTCCTCCAATGTGTCCCAGTTCAGTGTTCAGCTGCCCATAACAGTAGCATTGGAGCGCAAGCGCAAATATGCAGCCACCCACCTGCATGCACAATCATTAAACGTGCATATAAGCAAACTGCTGATCCTGGAGATGCTGCCATATAGGCTGGTCGAAAGTGAGGCGTTCCACAACCTCATGGTCACTGCCGACCCATGCTACTCGGTCCCCAGTTACCACTATTTTTCCTGCTGTGCCGTGCCCTCACCAATGCGGTTACTGGGAAGGTCCACTTAACCATCGACAAGTGGACATGTGCTGCCAGCCAGGGACATGATATCTCCCTGACGGCACATTTGATTAACCTGGTGGAGGCTGGGACTGAGTCTGACCCTGGGTCCGCTCACGTGCTACCCACACCGAGGATTGCGGGTCCTACCTCGGTCATGGTTTCTCTGGCTTATTATGCCACCTCCTCCAACCTCCCCCCCCCCCCCCCTCTTCCTCCACCACCTCTCAATTACCATCTGTGAGCACGTTGCCTTCAGTCGGTAACTCAAGGCGCTGCAGCACTGCGGTGAGAAAACGTCAACAGGTTGTTCTGAAACCCCTGAGCTTAGATGACAAGTAAGACACCGCACAAGAGCTGTTATAGGGTTTGATGGAGCAGACAGATCTGTGGATTTCGCCGCTGAACCTCCAAGCATGCATGGTCCTGTGTGACAATGGGCGTAACCTGGTGGCGCCTCTGCAGCTTGTCAGACTAACACACGTGCCATGCCAAGCCCATGTGTTCAATCTGGTGGTTCAGCGCCTTCTTAAAAACCACCCCAATTTGTCTGAGCTGCTCAGCAAGGTGCGTTGCGTGTGCGCACATTTCAGAAAGTCCATCACAGATGCTGCCACCCTCAGGACACTGCAACAGCGCTTCCAGCTGTGAGTTCACCAACTGTTGTACGACATGCCCATGCACTGGAATTCAACCTTGCACATGTTGGCCAGGGTTTATGAGCAGCGTAGAGCCACAGTTGAATACCAGCTGCAACATAGCTGTTGGAGTGGTAGTCAGCCTCCGCACTTCTTCACAGAGAAGTGGGCACGGATGTCTAACATCTGTCAAGTGTTAGGAAACCATGAGGAGTTAACACAAATGGTTAGCGGTGATGCATTCATTATCAGCGTAACCATCCTGCTGCTTTGCCTGCTGAGAAGGTCGCTGCTAAGCATTAAGGCTAACGCTTTGAGGATAGAACAGGAGATTGTGGATGACAATACGTTGCTTGATAGCCAGACCACCCACAGGTCTGTTTCTCAGCGCGTATTGGAGGAGGAGGGGGGGGGGGAGAGACTGCTGCCCACACTGCAGAGGGTACCCATGCTACTTCCTTCACATCTGTTCAGCATGTATGGGCTGAAGAGAAGGAGGAGACTGAGATTCATCCTTCTAGTGAGGACAGCGATGTGTTGTGTACTGGGACTCTGGCACACATGGCTGACTTCATGTTAAGCTGCCTTTCCTGTGACCCTCACGTTAGACGCAATCTGGCCAACACAGATTACTGGGTGTTCACCCTTCTCGACCCATGGTATAACGAGAACCTTTCCACTCTCATTCCTGAAGAGGAAAGGAGTACAAAAGTGATGCAATACTACAAGGCCCTGGTGGAATAGCTGATACTAAACTTCCCATCTGACAAAACTAGCGGTACAGGACGTAGTTCAGTCAGCCAACCAGCAGGGGAGACAAGGGGAACAGGCAGCATGTCCAGCACAGTCAGGGGAACACTCTCCAAAGCTTTTGCCAGTTTTAGGGCTCCCCAGCCAGACTGTGTCACCACTCCCCAGTCTAGGCTGAGTAGGAGGAAAGAGTGTAAAAAGATGGTGAGGGAGTAAATAGCCGACCGTACCAATATCCTCCGTGATCCCTCTGCTCCATACAACTATTGGGTGTCAAAGCTGGACACGTGGCTCGAACTTGCGCTGTACACCTTAGAGATGCTGGCTTGCCCTGCCCCTAGTATCTTTTCAGAGAGGCCTGGAACCAGCGGTAGCTTGCCAGTAGGTGGACCGCCACCTGGATCTCATTAAGCAAGTACGAGCTCTATGTTAAAAAAATATTTCAGGGGTTCACCTGCACTCTGGGTAAAAAAATATTTTGTTTTAGAATGGGTTGTTGAATTGTGTAGATGTGTAGAAGTACTGGCATCTGAGTCCCCTTTATGCCCCCATTTTCGGCTCATTGAATTTTGTGACGGAGGTGGCATGGGATTGGAATTATGATCATACGTTAATTTATCAGCAATTCTCATCAGCATTGTGGGCTATCACCTACAATTTCAAAGAGGATCTCTGCAACCCTCTGCAGTGTGTGCCTTCTGTTTCTCCTTATCCAATATAGACTTATAAATAGACATGAGGGTGGTGTGGCTATCAAGCGACCGTGTGGCATGAGGGCAGCTGAATGCTACACTGGGAAAAATTTCAGTATGCTGTGGACTACTGAGTAGGCAAAGGGGTGTGCCTTCCCCATCTGGGTTGGGGACAGCTGTGGACGCAGGCTCATGTCTGCATCCTGGTGGGGATTGGACAGCAATGCCAGCATGTAACACAGAAGAAGACCCGGTGGCGTCACTCGCAGGCGGTAATTTACCTTCGCTCCACCTAGTGTGGTGCTTAGCTAAGATGTGCCAGCATGTGTGCCTTGCTGATTATGGTCTGGCCTAACTAAATTGTTAGGGGGGGGGGGTGACCACCAGGCTCTTGCCCACAATGTGGCCTAATAGTGCAGCCTTGGAGCCCCAGATACATCCATGCATGCTGCCCCTGCTGTTCCCTATCCATTTCGGTGGGGTTTCCATCACTTTCAGATGTTTTCAGGTGAATCACACAGACAGGGATAGGGAAGAGAGAGAGAATATTCAAAAATACCTAGAAAAGCTTGAACAGCGGGTGGCGACTAACATAATGCATTTAACAAGGAGAAATGCAAAGTCCTACACCTGGGCAAGAAAATGCAGAAAGCACATACAGAATATGGGGAATTGGGCTAAGCAGCAGCACATGTGAAAAGGACTTGGGTATACTAATAAATCATAGACTTAACATGAGTCAACAATGTGATGCAGCGGCCAAAAAGGCAAACACAATTCTAGCATGTATTAAGAGAAGCATAGAGCCTATATGAGGTAATTTCCAATCACAGGTAATGTTAGCCAATCACAGCCATTCAATGACGTCATGAATGGCTGTGATTGGCTAACGCCAGACTAAGTTAGACAATCAGAGCATTAGCTTTCTAGAGGCGGGGCATTCAAGCCCCGCTTGCAGAAAGCAATGCTCCGCCGGTGTGAATGGGGGAGAGACAGCCTGCAGCAACATCGTGGGAGGTGAGTATTCATTCTTTTTTGGGGGGGAAACTGTATACCTGGCGTATAAGACAACCCTCAATTGCAGAGCAGATTTTTCGGGGTTAAAAGGTCGTCTTATACCCTGGAAAATACAGTAAACATTTCACATGTCATTAACTCTTTTAATAAATTGCTTTAAACTTGCAAGTCAACTAGACCCAAGACACCATTTGAAAAGCTCCTGGGTGAGGAGACTGCCAAGCCCAGAAATATTGCGAACCTTTGTAAATGATTCATAACCCCTTTGCTTCTTGCTAAGCCCACCTTTCTCAATTCACTCTATCCGGAAGATACAAGACTAATTTTGAAAACAACCTATGACTTTCCCCCTTGCATCCTCTTGTCTTTGATTTGCTGCAGCAGTCATCTGCGGGAAGGGGGAGAAAGGGGGGAAGGGGGGGGGGGGGGAAGGTAACCAAATAATCCCTTTAATTGTCTTATTATAAACTTGCCCTGGTGTCTATGAGTGTCCTTTAGAGTGAACATTAGATTGTCAGCTTCACCGGTGACTGGCATTATTGTTAGTGATGACAATCTGTACAGCGCTGTGGAATATGCTTGTGTTATTAAGTAACATGAAAGAAATAAATCTGTATAACACAAGGACGGCTGACAATGGATATTTCTGCTTCTTTATCTTGTTCTATAATTCTCAAATGTAAAGACGGTTCAGGCCACGATCATCGGGGAGCAGATCCTGAATGATGTGTGATGAGAGCAGACAATGTAAAATATATCCCATCATACTGTATAAAAAGAGGGGAGATGATAGCAGTCATCATAATGTCACTGATCCTGTGACCTCTCTGTGTTGCTGCTGTTCTTGCTGCTTCCATTCATCATGTATGACTTATAACAGTATCTACTTCTTCTTCATCACCATCTCATTCCTACAAGGAGATGCTTAGTCTCCTTATTATATTGGTTCTTCCGTGGCTTCCAGTAACACAATCACTCTGTGATCTCAATATAAAAAAATTTCATCATACAGACTTAAAATCGACTTTCCAGGATGGAGACCTCATCATTGGTGGCTTGTTGACGTGGACCACAAATGCAATACATACACATATTCCAGAGGAAAATTTGCAGTTTATAGTGTGTGCAGAGTAAGTCATAGTTTCACCTGCATATTGTACATGAGAATAGTGTGTGTTCGTGTTCGTTCTCGTTCTCTCTCTCTCTCTCTCTCTCTCTCTCTCTCTCTCTCTCTCTCTCTCTCTCTCTCTCTCTCTTTCTCTCTTTCTCTCTTTCTCTCTTTCTCTCGACTAGAAGTTTTCATAGACACTCTGGACTAGAAGTTTTCATAAAGCTTATATCAGTTTTATTTTAGGAAAGCAGACTCCAGGCAAAGCAACAAAACTTCTCCTCACTTTTCAGACACTGACTCCCCAGAGCTGCAGTCTTTTATGCCTCAGTAACTGGGTCAGTGCCTACAGCTGAGTTCTGAGAAGCAGGCCGAAGTTGTGGACTGGACTGCCACCCTGTCCAGACTCAGAGCCTGGGAGGGAGATATACTCCACCCACCACTTCACTTTATATATATATAAAACAGCAAAAATCCTCACTGTCTGACTGCCTGACAATCACCACTAATTCTCTAATGGTGTCGTAGAAAATTGAAATTTGGCACAACCATTCCTTGGGTCCTAAATAGGAAAACTAAAGTGGTTGCAACTTGATTATTCAATGCTGAGGGGGAAAAGTAAGTGCACCTCTATGTAATGTCCCCCATCTAATTCTCTAGCCTCCCGGTGTCGTACAAACTTGAAATTCGGCATGACTATTCTTTAGCCCCTAAATAGGAAAAGTAAATGGGTCACAGCTTGATTATTCAATACTAACTGCAAACATAAATACACCCTTATGTAATATATCGAATCTAAATCTGTAATGCCTGGTTTTTCACACAATGAGAATCGCTCAAAAATCACTCAAAGCCATCTTTTGAATGATTCTCGTTCTGTCTATATGCAGGAACATTGTGCAGTTTATGTACAGGAGTCATTGACCACTGAATTCTAGTTTGCTAGAATTGAGTGATCAGCTGTTATCAGCAGAGCTGGCTGTTATCATAGCCGTCCCTGCTGATAAGATTCTCACTGTGAATTCACAGCAGGGACACTGGCAGTCAGCATGGAGAAGAATACAGCTGTTTGATTATGCAAAACAACTGTATTATTCTATTAGTGGCTACGGCTGGATCCTGCTCTGCTTGCATTTTTTTTTTGTAGCTACTTAACTGCTATAAAGTATGCAAAGATGATCGCTCAAAACTGTCACTCAAACTATCGTTTAAGTGACTTTTGAGCGATCATCTGTCAGTGTAAATGGAGCTTAACTACCCAATGTCATACGAACTGGCACAACCATTCTATAGGTACTAAATACGAAAAGTAAAGGGGTCACAACTTGATTAATCAATTCTAAGTGCAAAAGTAATTGACCCCCTATGTAATGTACCTAATCCTATTTTCTAACTTCCCGATGTTGTACAAATTGAAATTCAGCACAAGCATTCTTTAGGTTCGAAATAGGAAAAGTATAGGGTTCACACCTTGATTATTCAATGCTAAGGGCAAAAGTAAGTGGCCCCTATGTTATGTATTTTTCTGGTGTCATATAAATGTGAAATTTGGCACAAACATTCTTTAGTTCCTAAATAGGAGAAGTGAAGGGCTCGCACTTTAATTATTCAATTCTAAGTACAAAAGTCAGTGACCCCCTATGTTATGTAACTTCCTGGTGTCCTACAAACTTGAAATTTGGCATGACCATTCTTTAGTTATTACATAGGAAAAGTGAGTGGGTCACAACTTGATCATACAATTCTAAGTGCAATACTAAGTGACCCCCTATGTAATGTACCTAATCTAGTTCTCTAACTTCCTGGTGTGGTACGAACTTAGAATTTTGCACTACTATTGTTTAGGTCCTAAATAGGAAAAGTAATGGGGTCAGAATTTGATTCTACCATTCTAAGTGACCCCCCTATGTTATGTTACTTCCCTGTTTCATACAAACGTGAAATTCGGCAAAACCATTCTTTCGGCCCTTAATAGGAAAAGTAAAGGGTTTGTAACTTGATTATTCAATTTTAAGTGTAAAAGTAAATGAGCCCCTATATAATGTAATTAATAACACACATCTGTACCTCACAAATGTGAAATTTGGCAAGACCATTCTTTCTGTAGTAAATAGGAAAAGTAATGGTCTCGCCACTTGATAATTCAATTGTAAGTGCAAAAATAAGTAACCCAGAATGTAAGGCAACTAATTTAATTCTCTTACTCCTTTGTGTCATACAAACGTGAAACTTGGCACAACCATTCTTTAGGTCCTCAATAGAAAAAGCTAAGGGTTGCACTTTGATTATTCATTTTTTAGTACAAAAGTAAGTGCACCCCTATATTAGGTAACTAATAACACAAACATGAAATTTGCCAAAGCTGCTTTTTGTCCTAATGGGAAAAGTAAAAGGGTTGTAACTTCAAAATTCAATATTAGGCATGAAAAACAGTGAAAATACACGATACATGAGATAGTTCTTTTCTCAGAAACTATAAAGTCTATGGAAATGATTTGTATACTGAGGAGAATCTACCTCACCTCTATGTGTATATACAGGGAACAATCTAATGCTCCTCTATGTGTATATACTAAGGAGAATCTAGCTGACCTCTGTGTGCATATACTGAAAAGAATCTAGCACACCTCTATGTTTATATACTAAGGAGAATCTAACACTCCTCAATGGGTATATACTGATGAGTATCTGTGTGTATTTACTGAGGACAATATAACCAAATTCTGTGTGTATATACTGAGGAGAATCTAACTGACTTCTATGTGCATATACTGAGGAGAATCTAACTGATCTCTGTGTGGATATACTGAGAGGCTGTAAAGTATATAAGGAAGCCGCAATGGACTGCAAGGATGGATCATGGTTTTAAGGTTAAGAAGGGGCTACAACCTCCAGTCTGGAGTAAAATTTGAATAAAAATGGGCATTTCCTTTAAGGGGAAAAAAGTGAGGAGATTGGGAGGGGTGACACATTCTCCAGAGGGACTTCGGTACATGCAGTCTGAGGAAAATCTAATGCTCTAATGCTCCTATATGTGTATACATATTTTATTCCTTGGTTCCTCTGAAGTAATCGCGAGTTCATAAAATTTTCCATGCGAACAAGAGGTAAACACCTCTGCCAAATTAGCTTGGGGCAAAGCCGGGTTTATCAGCTGGTGTATTTATATCACTATTCTGAGCCCTAAGCACATATTATATATACTTTGTACCTCTCATATTGATTTACCAATTCGTCCTTAAAAATGTTGGGGACTTTCTGATTTTGTTGAGTTTGACCAAAATAAAAAAAACAAAAAAACTTCAGTCTGACCGAAGAGTTTAGCTTTGGTACTGGGAATATACTAAGGATGAAACAGTGAGATTTAAGATTCAAAGAAGCTTTATTGGCTGTGGCTCGGGTGTCCCCATAGTTCCCTTGAATGCGAATGAAGCACTAGTAGCACTACATTCTGTCTCCTCCTTACTGTGGGGTGCAGACACTTCACAGTGAGGAGGAATGAAGACACAGGACCCCAAAACTTAAGATCAGCTAGGTTCTCAGCAGCAAGACCTGTACCAATTAGCAAGTTATTTCTCATCCTGTTGATAGGAGATAACTTGTAATTTTGGTGCAACCCCTTAACGGAAAAATAAATAGCTGTAGAAAGCTTTAAATTGGGTGAGAAATAGAGATAAGCGAGCACACTCGTCCGAGCTTGATGCTCGTTCGATTATTAGGGTACTTGAGATGCTCGTTACTCGAGACGAACACTACACGGTAGTCGAGTCAATTCCATTTCCTTCTCTGCATGTTTAGCGCCATTTTCTAGCCAATAAACATGCAGGGAAGGCATTACCACTTCCTGCTGTGATGTGCCAGCCCAATACCACCCCACAGTAGTGAGTGGTTGGGCTGATCAGGAGACCGCCGAGTACTTAAACTGGTCCCACCCGCGGTCGCCTCAGACGCATGCTGGCAGAGGTTAGGGAAAGTGCTGCTGCTTATACAGGGATAGTGTTAGCATAGGATCCTGTCTTCAAGAACCCCAACGGTCCTTCTTAGGGCTACTACTCATCGTGTGCATTATAGTTGTGGCTGCCTGGGAGCAGTAGTGGACTAATTTTTTTTTAAGCATCTCGGGCTGTGTAGGCCATTTCAGCTATAGCATTCTCAGTATGCAGTGTATTACGCAGAGTTTAGGGATAGAGCTGCCTATATAGGGAAAGTTTTACAGGACTCCTGATCCTCTGTTCAAGAACCCAATGGTCCTTCTTAGAGATACATCTCAGCGTGTGCATTATAGTTGTGGCTGGCTGGGAGCAGTAGTGCACCAACTTTTGTATTACACATCTAGGCCTCTTCCCCACATTTCCGTAATCACATTCTCAGCCTGCAGTGCCGTACAACCAGCTCTCACCGTGAAACTGCACTCTAAAATTTCCTAGCCTACTGCAAAGTAGTTCAGTTATATCGTTCTGTGTGTGCAGTGCATAACACAGAGTTTAGGGACACAGCGACTTCTATAGGGGAAGTTTTACAGTCCTGATCCTCCGTACAAGAATCCCAACGCTTCTTCTTAGGGCTACATCTCACCGTGTGATTTACAGTTGTGGCTGGCTGGAAGCAGTATTGCACCAACTTTTGTATTATGCATCTAGGCCTGTTCCCAGCCTTTGGGTGCCCACCCACTAGCGTTTTTTTACTGCGAAATTCGCAGCATTTTTTTTTCTGCAGGGGTCTTTGGGCTATGGGACATGCAAAGCTAAAATCGCGATCGCGCAAAATCGCGATATCGCGGTAAATCGCGATTTTGCGCGATCGCGATTTTTACATTACAAGTCCCATAGACCCCCTGCAGAAAAAAAAACCCTGCGAATTTCGCAGTGAAAAAAAATCGCTAGTGGGTGGGAGCCCTTACAGTAATAGCTTTCTTAGGCTGCAGTGCCGTACAACCAGCTCTCACCGTGAAACTGCTCTCTAATATTTCCTAGCCTACTGCAAACTATTTCAGTTATATCGTTCTATGTCTGCAGTGCATTAGAAAAAGGTCTCACCGTGAAACAGTACTGTAATATTTCTTGTGCCACTGCAAAGTATTTCAGCTCTGCCACTGTGCAGAGCGTCTTACAAAACCTTTTTCTTGGTAGGGTTGAGATAGCCACAGTTACCAGCACGATCCACTGGCTTTAGAGTCTTTTCCTACTCCATACAGCCTCTCTTATCTACAAGTCTCTGTGAGCGGTAAATTACCCCTAGGTATCAGCGCAAGACAGCGGGTTATTTTTTTCAAGTCACAGCATAGAGCCTCCGCTATTTACAAGTCTCTATGTGCGGTGAATTAGCCACAGTTGTCAGCACTGTACAGTGGGGTAATTTATTTGGTCTCTGCTCTATTCTTAATCCGCCATGATGAGGGGGTAGGGCTAAGGGACGTGGACGCGGGCGTCCAAGTGAGGGTGTGGGCACAGGCCGAGTTCCTGGACGTGGTGAATCACAGCCGGCTGCTGAGGGATTAGGAGAGAGGCATATTTCTGGGCTCCCCAGCTTCATATCACATTTTACGGGTCCGCGTGGTAGACCTTTATTACAAACAGAGCAGTGCAAGCAGGTCCTGTCGTGGATTGCAGAAAACGCGTCCAGCAATGTATCGACCACCCAGTCTTTTATGCAGTCCACTACTTCCGGCCTAGAGACTGCAACTCTGAATCCTCTTGCTGATCCTCCTTCCTCCCATCCTCCTCACTCCATGAAAATGACATATTCTGAGCAGGCAGACTCCCAGGAACTGTTCTCGGGTACCTGCCATGAGTGGGAAAAAACGGTTCCTCTCTCACCGGAGGAGTTTGTCGTGACCGATGCCCAACCTTTGAAAAGTTCCCGGCGTCCGGGTGATGGGGCTGGGGACTTCTGGCAACTGTCTCAAGAGCTTTTTGTGGATGATGATGATGAGACACAGTTGTCTGTCAGTGAGGTAGTAGTAGTAAGGGGAGTAAGTCTGAGGGAGGAGCGCACAGAGGATTCGGAATAAGAGCTGCTAGACGATGAGGTGACTGACCCCACCTGGTTTGCTAAGCCTACTGAGGACAGGGCTTCAGAGGGGGAGGCAAGTGCAGCAGCAGGACAGGTTGGAAAAGGCAGTGGAGTGGCCAGGGGTAGAGGCATGACCAGAGCAAAGAATCCCCCAACTGTTTTCCAAAGCACCCTCTCGCGGCAAGCCACCGTGCAGAGGGCTAGGTGTTCAAAGGTGTGGATGTTTTTCAGTGAGAGCGCGGACGACCGAAGAACAGTGTTGTGCAATCTGTGTCGCACTAAGATCAGCCGGGGAGCCACCACTACCAGCCTGACCACCACCAGCATGCGCAGTCATATGATGGCCAAGCACTCCACAAGGTGGGACGAACGCCGTTCACCGCCTCCGGGTCACACCACTGCCTCTTCCACTGTGCCACAACCTGGCCCACAGATCCAATCCCCCTCCCAGGACACAGGCACGAGCGCCTCCCGGCCTGCACCCACACCCTCACCTCCACCGTCCTTCACTCCATCCAGCAATGTTTCTCAGCGCAACGTTCTGCTGTCGCTAACACAAGAGTTGGAGCAAAAGCGGGAATACGCCGCCACACACCCGCATGCACAAGCTTTAAACGTGCAAATTGCTAAATTAATCAGCCTAGAGATGCTGCCATACAGGTTTGTGGAAACGGACGCTTTCAAAAACATGATAGCAGTGGCAGTCCCGCGCTACCTGGTCCCCAGTCACCACTTTTTTTTCCTGGTGTGCCGTCCCCGCCCTACAGCAGGAAGTCTCACGCAACATAAATCGTGCCCTCACCAACGCGGTTACTGGGAAGGTAGACTTAACCAGGGACACGTGGACAAGTACTGGCGGGCAGGGCCACTATATCTCCCTGACGGCACATTGGGTGAACTTGGCGGAGACTGGGACCGAGTCAGAGCCTAGGACCGCTCACGTTCTACCCACACCCAGAATAGTAGGTCCTACCTCGGTGCTGGTATCTGCAGCATTTTATGCCACCTCCTCTAAACCCTCCTCCTCTGCCACCTCTACCTCTCAATTAAGATGTGTGAGCATGCTGCCAGCAGTCAGTAGCGTGCGTCGGGCAAGCGTCAGCAAGCCGTGCTGAAACTAATCAGCTTAGGTGACAAGAAGCGCACGATCCCCGAGCTGTTGCAGGGTCTTACAGAGCAGACCGACCTCTGGCTTTCACTGCTGAGCCTCCAACCGGGCATGGTCATGTGTGACAGCGGCCGTAACCTGGTGGCGAATCTGCAGCTCGGCAGCCTCACACACTTGCCATGCCTGGCCCACCTCTTGAATCTGGTGGTTCAGCTTTTTCTGAAAAACTACCCCCACAGATTAATGGGAGTACACCCTTCTAGAACCACGATATAAGGGGAACCTTTCCAAGAGGAAAGGTGTACGAGAGTGATGCAATACCACAGGGGCCTAGAGGAAAAAATCAATGCTAAAGTTTCCATCTAAAAGCGCTAGTGGGAGAAGAAGCAGTTCCGAGGGCCAAGTAGCAGGGGAGGCGCAGGGATCAGGCAGCATGTCCAGCACAGGCAGGGGAACACTCTCCAAGGCCTTTGCCAGCTTTATGGCTCCCCAGCAAGACTGTGTCACCACTCCCCAGTCAAGGCTGAGTCAAAGGGAGCACTGTAAAAAAGATGGTGAGGGAGTATGTAGCCGATCGTACCACCATCCTCCGTGATGTCTCTGCTCCATACAACTATTGGGTGTCAAAGCTGGACACGTGGCACGAACTTGCGCTGTACACGCTGGAGGTGCTGGCTTGCCCTGCCGCTAGCGTTTTGTCAGAGAGGGTGTTTAATGCAGCTAGGGGAATCATCACGGATAAGCGTACCCGTCTGTTAACTGGCAGTGCCGACATGCTTACACTTATAAAGATGAACAAAGGCTGGATTTCCCCAGACTTCTCTTCTCCACCGGCGGAAAGCAGTGGAACCTAAAGATTCTTTTCACTGCAACAGGAGAAAAATGCATCCTCTATCACCACAAAAAAAGGGGAAATTAGCTTTGTCAATGACTTTCGGATATTATTACTTCTCCTCCTACTCCTCCTCCTGAAACAGCATGTCATCACGTTGAATTGCCAGTTTTATTGTTGCCCAAAAGGCTCTGTTTTAAAGTTTTTTACAATTTTTCAAAGTTTCAAAAGTTTTTATACTTTAACAGAAACCACTTTTTTCACAGGGCTGTCTCCAGGCTCTGACACAAATGAAGCAACAGTGAGCTGTATCTTAACATTTTTGTTATGGGTTTCACCTGCCCTTTCGGTTGAGCAATTTTTCAGGGGTACACTTGTACTCTTGGGACGGGGGTCAGAAACGCTATATTTTCTCATAGGGAGAGCAACTATATTCTATAAACTAAGTGAGGAGACTCAAATGGCCATGCATGCTCCTCTTTGGCTTGAAGGAATGCTACCTTTCACAAGGTGGTACTGTGTAGGATTTATTCCATCTCCCTTATTTGCACTTGTACTCTTGGTACACCAATTCTTCAGGCCCTTGCCTATACTGTTATCTAACTAGTTTTTCCGGCCTTCGCCTACACAAAAAAATTTTCAGATGTTCGTCTATACTCTTGGTACAAAGGTTCGCCCACAATATTGCTACAGAAATGTTACAGGGGTCCTCCTATACACTTGGTACTGAAATGTTACAGGGGTTCACCTATACGCTTGCTACATAAATGTTACTGGGGTCCGCCTACACTCTTGCTACAGAAATGTTACTGGGGTCCACCGATACTCTTGCTACAGAAATGTAACAGGGTTTCGCCTATACTCTTGCTACATAAATGTTATTGAGGTCCGCCGATACTCTTGCTACAGAAATGTTACAGGGGTCCACCTGTACTCTTGCTACAAATATGTTACAGGGGTTTTCCTATACTCTTGCTATAGAAATGTTACAGAGGTCCGTCTATACTCTTGCTACTAGTTTTTCTGGCCTTCGCCTACACAAAAAATTTTTCAGATGTTCATCTATACTCAGTACAGAGGTTCGCCCACAATATTGCTACAGAAATGTTACAGGGGTCCTCCTATACACTTGGTACAGAAATGTTACAGAGGTCCACCTATACTCTTGCTACAGAAATGTTACTGGGGTCCGCCGATACTCTTGCTACAGAAATGTTACAGGGGTCTGCCTATACTTTTGGTGGGTGCACAAAGGTTTCCCATTGCGGTGTTCAGCTGCCTTACACATACACAGAATGAAGTTTGTGGGGACTCATGGATTTCCCATAGCTATTTAACTCACGGCACCTTGGGTCACACAAGGTAGAGGCTGGGACCGAGTCGGACCCAGGGTCCGCTCACGTACTTCCCTCACAGAGTATTGCTCGTCCTAACTCGGTCATAGTTTCTCGGCCTTATTATGCCACCTCCTCCTCCTGCTTGGGGTCTGGGGATTAGCGGTGGGCAACATGTATTTTCTCTCGTGTCATTACAGTTATCTGAGACAGTGGTTTGGGCCAAATAAAAGGAGCATTACTGCAATAATGAGACGTTCACAGCTGCACTAGCATCCACTTAAGGCCCATGATTACTGAGGGTGTGAGCAGAGGCCAAGGTCCTTGGCAGGGTGAAGCTGCCGTGTTTGGGTGCTCTGATTTCTTTATGTGTAATACTGTCTTTGAGTTTCATAGGCTCGCCTGAGCTGTGGGTGCACAAACACTTCTCATTGCATGGTTTTACCTGTTTGGCAGAAATACACTGATTGACTTGGCTAGGGTGCAGACGGCTTTCCCATTACAATGTTTTACCTTTCTGGCAAAAATATACTGAATGACTAGGGCAGAAGTGTGGGTCGAGGTCTTCGGCGGGGTGAAACTCTGCCATGTTTGGGCACTCTCTTTTTTTCCTATGCTGTGGGTGCACAAAGACTTCCCATGGCGGTGTTTTACCTGTCTGGCACAAATACACTGACTGACTAGGGCAGAAATGTGGGCCGAGGCCGAGATCCTTGGCGGGGTGAAACTCTGCCATTTTTGGGCACTCTGATTTCTTCCTGTGTAAGAACATCTTTGTGCACCGACAGCAAAGACTTCCCATTGCGGTGTTGAGCTTTCTGACACCTACACAGAAAGAATTGTGTGGGGACACATGGATTTCCCATTGCTATGTAACTTGCGGCACTTTAGGTCACACAAGATGGAGCCTGGTACCGACCCTGACCCTGGGCCTGCTCACGTGCTTCCCACACAGAGTATTGCTGCATTGTGGATATGTGTAGAAGTGCTGGCACCTAAGTCCCCTTCATGCCCACGTTTGCGACTCCTGACAATTTTGTGACGGAGATGGCACGGGATTGGAATGATGATTGTACGTCAATTTATAATCAATTCTCAACAGCATTGTGAGCTATTGCCCACACTTTCAAAGAGGGTCGCTGCCTAGCCCTGCCAACCCTCTGCAGTGTGTGCCTCTGGTTCCTCCTCATCCAGTACGCACTTAGAAATAGACATGAGGGTGGTGTGGCTATGAAGCGAGCATATAGCATGAGGACAGCTGAACGGTGCGCAGGGAAAATTTTGTGTGCGCTGTGGATGCAGGGTCGTGCAGAGGGTTGGCCAGCAATGCCAGCATGTAACCCAGGAAAAGAGGCAGCAGTGTCACCTGCAGGCAGTGATTGTTCCTCGTTGCAGGTAGTGTGGTGCTTAGCTAAAATGTGCCAGCACGTGTGCCTTGCTAATGAGGGTTTCTCTAAAGTAAATTGTTAGGAGGGTGACCGCCAGGCTCTTGCCCCCATTTTAGCTTAATAGTGGGGCCTGGGAGCTTCAGATGCAGCCATGCATGCTGCCCCTGCCCTTCCCTTTCCATTTCTGTGGTTTTTCCATGACTTTCTGATGTTCTCTGGTGTTTCACAAGTCATCACCTATGCGGAGCATCGATCCCATACAAAAATGCTCGAGTCCCCCATTGACTTCAATAGGGTTCGTTACTTGAAATGAGCCCTCGAGCATTATAAAAAGTTCAATTCGAGTACCGAGCACCCAAGCATTTCGGTGCTCGCTCATCTGTAATGAGGAACAGCCAAATTCTGCTAAATGTTGAAATAGTGGAAGGCAGTTTCATGTCACAGGTCATACACCATGGAAAGGAGTGTCTTAATGAACAACAGAACCCAATGCTTATGTTCAGCAGCTTAGGGGGAGACAGGTAGACAGGTTAATGTAGTCAGGCCTGCATTTGTCTAGGCACACCCTGAAGTAATGGGGATGACAGTAGGTGATGAATGTGTCTATGTATCCATATAGTTTTCTAAGAGTGTTTTCACACAGTGCAGAATTGTTCCACAAGATGCAGCTATAGGAACAGCTTAATTCTGAACTGTAGATTACTGTTTGATAACCCACATATATGCATGCGGGTTTTCATGCTGAATTATCTGAGACTCTAGGTGCCTCTTGCAGAATATTTCCACACTGTGTGAAATCAGCTGATTCAGGAAAAGGACAGTATAGTTTTGGAAGAACTCATTCTGCTTCAAACAGATGTAGATCAGATTCTTAGCTTTAAATGACTATTATAGTAGCAAATGGCGCCATCACATCAGCACTGACAGAACTGGAGTTACAGCCATTTGAAGTGGGGTCAGGAATAATGAATTTACAGATGCCATGTCTGTGTGCAGAGCAGGGTGGTAGTGGGGGACAAGCAGGCAGCAGCAAGTAGATCTGTGATTCTTCTGTCTGTTCTATCCTGAGGAGAGGTAATGTAGATTTTTCTTAATGTTATCACCTTAGCCATTAACTAGAGAATATATTTTCTCTCTGATTGGCTTTTCTTTCTCAGAAAAGGAGTGAGAAGATCTGTACATGCTTATCTAATCATTTTTTAACCTGCCCTTTAAACCTGCAGATGCTGCAGTCATTGCTGACTGTGACATCTAAGGCCCCCTGTACACGGGCGGAAATTCTGCGGTGGGAATTTCCGCCCTGTATAGAATTGCATTACGAAACACAATCCTATGCAGACAGCCATGATTTGTCCGCGTGAAAACACACGCGGAAAACAAATCGCGGCATGTTCTATTTCAGTCGCAACGGGCCAGCTCCGCTCTGCACATGTGCCGGCTGGCCGGCAGCCGGCACGTAGCAGAGACAGAAGATGCCAGTAGTGCGTGAGCTGCAGTCCTCTGCAGGGGCACGGGTTCACATCCTGCTGTGAGAATTCTCACAGCCAGATCCGACCCGGCCGTCTGCAGGTGGCCTAAATGTTTTTACAGAAAAATTAGTTTTGTTTCCCCTCACAAAGACCTTAAAATTTTAAGTTAACAACCTTTAACAACCTATACCTTAAAATAAACGGTGGGTCACAGATAGTGAGCCTGCCTTCACTAACGGCACCACACTGTTGGGAAAGCTGTCTAAAAAAATCTCATTTTTGCCCATAGCCACCAATCACAGCACAGCTTTCATTTTTCATACTGCTGAGAAAAAAAGAAAGCTATGATTGGTTGCCATGGTTGCAATAAAAACATTTTATTTAGACAGCTTTTATAAGAGTGTGGTGCTGGGATTGTAACACACATAGTAACAAAGTAACATAGTATGTTAAGCTGAATAAAGAAATTGTCCATCTAGTTCAGCTGGTTTCAACTTCCCCTTGTTGGTCAAAAAAAAACCAACAAGCCAATTTAGCTAATTTGGAGGAAAAAAATTCCTTCTTGACTCCATGGCAATCAAAATATTTCCTGGATCAACGTTTGAGTTTCAACCTAACTCCAAGACCCAGATCAACAGCCCTGCTGGTCACCTAATGTCTATATCCTGTAATATTGTAGCACTCTAGATGTCTAGTCCCCTCTTAAACTCCTCTATGGATTTTGCCATCACCACGTCCTCAGGCAGAGAGTTCCACAGTCTCACTGCTCTTACGGCAAAGAACCCCCTTCCATGTTGCTGATGAAACCAGCTTTCTTCTAGACGTAGAGGATGCCCTCTTGTTACCGTAGCAGTCCTGGGTATAAACAGATTATGGGAGATATCCTTGTATTGTCCCCTAATGTATAAATACATTGTTATTTGATCACCCCATAAGCGGTTTTTTCCCAGGGTAAATAATCCAGTCCTCTCATTCCATTTATTAATTTAGTTGCCCTTCTTTGAATACCTTCAAGCACTGCAACATCTTTCCTGAGCACCAATGTCCAGAACTGCACACAGTATTCCATGTGGGGCGTGACAAGTGCCTTATATAGTGGAAGAATATTGTTCTCATCCCTCACCCCTATAGCACTTTCAATGCACCCCAAGACTTTATTTGCTGTTGCAGCAGCTGATTGGCATTGATTACTGGCTCCAGTTAAGTCTCCAACTAGTACCCCCAGGTCTTTTTCCATATCACTTCTCCCTAGCAGTACCCAATTTAGTGTATATTGGTGACATCCGTTTCTCCTGCCCATGTGCATAACCTTACATTTATCAATTCTGAACTTCATTTGCCATTTTTCTGCCCAAGCCCCCAGCTTATCTACGTTCTTTTGTAGCCATACATTGTCCTTCTTTGTATTAATTACCTTGTATAATTGTGTATTGTCTGCAAATATTGATATTTTATTGTTTAGTCCATCTATCAGGTCATTCATAAATGTATTGAACAGAATAGGGGCTAATGCTGAACCCTGTGGCACCCCACTAGCAACCATTTATTACTAGAGATGAGCGAACGTGCTCGGCCCCGCCCCTTTTTCGCCCGAATACCGCGATTTTCGAGTACTTCACTACTCGGGTGAAAAGTACTCGGGTGCGCCGGGGGCGGGGAGAGGCGTGGCGGCGTGGGGGGTAGCAGCGGGGAACAGGGGGGAGCCCTCTCCCCCCCACTCCCCGCTGCAACCCCCCGCGCCGCCACGGCGACCCCCGAATTTTTTCGCCCGAGTACGGAAGTACTCGAAAATCGCGGTATTCGGGCGAAAAAGGGACGTGGCCGAGCACGTTCGCTCATCTCTATTTATTACCACCCTCTGCTTTCTATCTCTGAAACTGTTCTTTACCCAGATACACACGTTTCCACCCAGACCGAGCTGTCTCAACCTATTATGCAGCACAGTGCATTTAGAGAAATCCAATGCTTTAGAGAAATCCAGATATACAAGATCAATAGACTCTCCCAGGTTCAGCCCAGAACGTACTTCATTGTAGAAGCTGATCAAATTGGTCTGACATGATTGACCCCTCATTAACCCATGCTGATGAGAAGTTATTCTGTTATTCCCTTTGATGTATTCCAGGATGGTATCTCTCAGAAACCCCTCAAATATTTTTCCAATTATTGAAGTGAGACTTACAAGCCTGCAGTTAATAGGCTCTCTTTTAGACCCCTTTTTGTATATTGGAACCACATTGGCAATACGCCAATCTATTGGTAGAACCCCAGTCTCAATATTGTCTATAAATTTAAGAAATAGCACTCTAGCTATCCCTTAAAACCCTTGGGTGTATTCCATCTGGGCCCAGTGATTTTCAATTTGAATCCTCCCTAACCAGCTCTGCACTTCCTCCTGTGTTAGGCATGCAATATTTAGCGGGGAAGTTGTTTTATTCCCCTGCCTCTCGTGTGACATTTCTTTTTCCTTCTTGAATACACTTGAAAAAAAAACTATAATAGATGTGCCTTCCCCCATCATCTTCTATGGTTTCTTCTGCATTATTTGTTAAAGGGCCAGTGCTTTCAGTGAAAATCCTTTTACTGTTTATATAATTGAAGAATAGTTTAGGGTTGTTTTTGCTCTCTTTGGCGATCAGTCTCTCTGCCTCCTCCTTAGCAATTTTGATCTTTTTTTTACTTAATTGTGTTTTTTCCCCTGTATGATTTTAGCACTTCTTCGATGCCTTCTTGTTTTAATAATTTAAACACTTTTTTTTCATTTATTGCTTCCCTTACAGTATTGTCGAGCCACACTGGTATCCTCCTTGTAGTTCTTTAATTTTTAAAGAAAGCACTGGCCTTTTAACCATTGGAGGCAGGTTATTTTCTGTGGTCCACCCTGGATTACATTATTTAACCTGCAAAAAATGCCAAAAAAGCCGTTTTCTGTAAAATTTGCTTCTTCAAAATAGGAATAAAAAGTGCTCAAAACGTCGTATATACCTCAAAATTATACTGCAAGAAACAAGCCCCATAGAGCCTAATGGTTCTGGTCTTAGTATGTGATGACACAAAAAGCCTTTTTAATAAAAAGTGTTTTTATTGTCGGAAAGTAATTAAGCATAATAAAACCCATATAAATCTGGTGTTATAATCATAATGATGCATAGAATTAAATTAACAGAATATTACCACATGCTGAACTTCAGAAAAATGATTCCAAAACACTAGGTGAAAATTGCTTTTTTTCCCATTACCTCACAGAAAAAAAAATGAAAGTTATTCAATACATTATATGAAACCAAAATTGGTTCTTATAATAACTAGAACTCGCTCTGTAAAATACAAGATCTCATTCAGCTACACTGATAAAAAATGAGAAAGTTATGAGTTTACCTTCTTAATTATGACAACTTGAAAATTAAAATGAGAATGGCACTAACTTTTACAGACTGTCCACATATGTGTCGCTCTTAGAATGCTTTAGTTCCCCCCACCTGATGCAATTCATCCATAAAAAGCCGTCCTTCTTCTCACACTGTTGGCTTATCTGTTATCTGCAGATGCATATTCATCATTGCACACCTCATGCTTGGAGTGTGTAAAACATGTTGTGCCTGTTCATCATTGCCAGGAACATCTCTGGAGCACATGCTCTGGCTGTTCATCATTGTCAGGGACATCTCTGGAGCACATGCTCTGACTGCTCATCATTAGTGGAGCACATTCCACAGAGCATACTCAGAGCACCACAGCTGTGTACCATCCAATTGCAGGTTTTAAAGCAGAGCATCAAATTGGTGGCATCCCCTGCAATAGATCTAAACCAAGTTATCCTGCACAGACAGTTGTGCAACACTGAAATGAATGCAGAAGCAGCACAGATGTAGCAGTCAGAAGCCACTTCACTGCCTGCTGACTATTAGAAGCATGTATAGACTGATGGTAGAAGCATGTGGAAGGTAAAGTATTTTATAACTTAGCAATTGAACATTAATGTTCAGCTTGTTTCTATTAATAAACAAAAAATTTACAATAACTTGGTTATATCCGCCTCAAACTTATGGTCACATGATGTGTAATCTGGCTGCTGGAGATCAATATATCCATCATTGCCTCTGCTGGAGGATGAGTGTTCTGCACTCCAGGAGGTCACATGATTCACTCTATGATGTCACTTATTACTCTGGGAATACATATATATCAGAGATTGTATATAATGGCAGCCTCACTCATCTGTACATTTATCTATTTACAGATACAAGTTTCACGAATTCATACAACCTCAGGCTTTTGTCTCCGCCATTTATAATATTAACCAGAATTCTGACATCCTACCCAATATTACTTTGGGATACCATTTTTATGACACATGCTCGGATGAATACTTGGCAATACGCTATGTATTACAACTTCTGTCTGGCCCTGATAAGATGATACCTAATTACTCGTGTACAGGCCGTGGCCAGCTGGCCGGTGTCATCGGAGATCACCACTCATCTAGCACTATTGCAGCAGCACAAGTCCTTGGCCTCTATGGATATCCTCAGGTATTATATACTCTGGGCATTGGGGCACATTTACCATCTGGATTGTCTAGAATTGTGACGTCAATAAGTTGCACTTTAATGCCAAAAATTATGATTTATTTTTAAAGCTGTATTTTTTCCAACAGTGGACAGGGCTTAGCGCTAAAGGTCGTCACTAGAGATGAGCGAACGTACTCGTCCGAGCTTGATACTCGTTCGAGTATTAGCGTGTTCGGGATGCTCGTTATTCGAAACGAGCACCACGCGATGTTCGAGTTACTTTCACTTTCATCTCTGAGACGTTACCGCGCTTTTCTGGCCAATAGAAAGACAGGGAAGGCATTATAACTTCCCCCTGCGAAGTTCAAGCCCTATACCACCCCCCTGCAGTGAGTGGCTGGCGAGATTAGGTGTCACCCGAGTATATAAATCGGCCCCTCCCGCGGCTCGTCACAGATACATTCTGACATAGCTCAGGGAAAGTGCTGCTGATGCTGGAGCTGCTATAGGGAGAGTGTTAGGAGTAATTTTAGGCTTCAAGAAGCCCAACTGTCCTTCTTAGGGCCACATCTGACCATGTGCAGTACTGTTGAGGCTGCTTTTTGCAGTGTTGCACATATTTTTTTTTTTTTTTGTATATCGGCCGTGCAGAGCATTGCGTCCTCAGTCTCCAGTAATTTTACATAGTCTAGAGCCAGTAGTGGTGAGGCAGGGACAGTGAAAGAGATATACTGTCTATATAGGCAGCGGGCTTTTCCAAAAAAATTTGGGAAAAAAAAATCTATTTGGGCTGCCTGTGACCGTCCTCAGTGTACTGTGTCTCTGCTGGGGGTAGTTGTCCTAATTAATACGCAGCCAGCTAAGTGTTACAGCAGGCTTGCGCAAAATTCTTTCCTGGCTCTGCGTTGGTCGTTACATCACCGCTGTCATCCTGTCCAGAGGGAAACAGTCTGCAGTAATTTTACATAGTCCAGGGCCAGTAGTGGTGAGGCAGGGACAGTGAAAGAGATATACTGTCTATATAGGCAGTGGGCGTTTCCAAAAAATTGGGGGAAAAAAAATCTATTTGGGCTGCCTGTGACCGTCCTCAGTGTACTGTGTCTCTGCTGGGGGTAGTTGTCCTAATTAATACGCAGCCAGCTAAGTGTTACAGCAGGCTTGCGCAAAATTCATTTCTGGCTCTGCGTTGGCCGTTACATGGAAACAGTCTGCAGTAATTTTACATAGTCCAGGGCCAGTAGTGGTGAGGCAGGGACAGTGAAAGAGATATACTGTCTATATAGGCAGTGGGCTTTTCCAAAACAATTTGGGGTAAAAAAAACTATTTCGGCTGCCTGTGACCGTCCTCAGTGTACTGCGTCTCTGCTGGGGGTAGTTGTCCTAATTAATACGCAGCCAGCTAAGTGTTACAGCAGGCTTGCGCAAAATTCTTTCCTGGCTCTGCTGTGCGTTCCATAAGCGAAGTCAGCCTCCAACCACAGGCCAATAAGTGGCACATTTAATTACAGCGTTCTGTTTCTGCACTACTGGTAATACAGCATGCTGTGGGGTAGGGGTAGGCCTAGAGGACGTGGACGCGGGCGAGGACGCGGAGGCCCAAGTCAGGGTGTGGGCACAGGCCGAGCTCCTGATCCAGGTGTATCGCAGCCGACTGCTGCGGGATTAGGAGAGAGGCACGTTTCTGGCGTCCCCACATTCATCTCACAATTAATGGGTCCACGCGGTAGACCTTTATTAGAAAATGAGCAGTGTGAGCAGGTCCTGTCATGAATTGCAGAAAGTGCATCCAGCAATCTATCGACCACACAGACTTGTGCGCCGTCCACTGCTGCAACTCAGAATCCTCTGGCTGCTGCTCCTCCTTCCTCCCAGCCTCCTCACTCCATTACAATGACACATTCTGAGGAGCAGGCATACTCCCAGGAACTGTTCTCGGGCCCCTGCCCAGAATGGTCAGCAATTGTTCCTCTCCCACCGGAGGAGTTTGTCGTGACCGATGCCCGACCTTTGGAAAGTTCCCGGGGATGAGGCTGGGGACTTCCAGCAACTGTCTCAAGAGCTTTCAGTGGGTGAGGAGGACGATGACGATGAGACACAGTTCTCTATCACTCAGGTAGTAGTAATTGGAGTAAGTCCGAGAGAGGTGCGCACAGAGGATTCGGAGGAAGAGCCACTGGACAATGAATTGACTGACCCCACCTGGTTTGCTAAGCCTACTGAGGACAGATCTTCAGAGGGGGAGGCAAGTGCAGCAGCAGGGCAGATTGGAAGAGGCAGTGGGGTGTCCAGGGGTAGAGGCAGGGCCAGACCGAATAATCCACCAACTGTTTCACAAAGCGCTCCCTCGCGCCATGCCACCCTGCAGAGGCCGAGGTGCTCAAAGGTCTGGCAGTTTTTCACTGAGAGTGCAGACGACCGACGAACAGTTGTGTGCAACCTTTGTCGCGCCAAGATCAGCCGGGGAGCCACCACCACCAGCATGCGCAGACATATGATGGCCAAGCACCCCACAAGGTGGGATGAAGGCCGTTCACCGCCTCCGGTTTGCACCACTGCCTCTCCCCCTGTGCCCCAACCTGCCACTGAGATCCAACACCCCTCTCAGGACACAGGCACTACCGTCTCCTGGCCTGAACCCACACCCTCACCTCCGCTGTCTTCGGCCCCATCCACCAATGTCTGTCAGCGTACCGTCCAGCCGTCGCTAGCGCAAGCGCAAGTACGCCACCACGCACCCGCACGCTCAAGAGTTAAACTTGCACATTGCCAAATTTATCAGCCTGGAGATGCTGCCGTATAGGGTTGTGAAAACTGAGGCTTTCAAATACATGTTGGCGGCGGCGGCCCCGCGCTCCTCAGTTCCCAGTCGCCACTACTTTTTCCGATGTGCTGTCCCAGCCCTGCACGACCACGTTTCCCGCAACATTGTACGCGCCCTCACCAACGCGGTTACTGCCAAGGTCCACTTAACAACGGACACGTGGACAAGCACAGGCGGGCAGGGCCACTATATCTCCCTGACGGCACATTGGGTGAATTTAGTGGAGGCTGGGACCGAGTCAGAACCTGGGACCGCTCACGTCCTACCCACCCCCAGAATTGCGGGCCCCAGCTCGGTGGTGGTATGTGCGGCGGTGTATGCTTCCTCCACTAAACCACCCTCCTCCTCCTCCTCTAACGCAACCTCTGTCTCGCAATCAAGATGTGTCAGCAGCACGTCGCCAGCAGTCGGTGTCGCGCGGCTCGGCAGCACAGCGGTGGGCAAGCGTCAGCAGGCCGTGCTGAAACTACTCAGCTTAGGAGAGAAGAGGCACACGGCCCACGAACTGTTGCAGGGTCTGACAGAGCAGACCGACCGCTGGCTTGCGCCGCTGAGCCTCCAACCGGGCATGGTCGTGTGTGACAACGGCCGTAACCTGGTGGAGGCTCTGCAGCTCGGCAGCCTCACGCACGTGCCATGCCTAGCCCATGTCTTGAATTTGGTGGTTCAGCGCTTTCTGAAAAGCTACCCACGCTTGTCATACCTGCTCGGAAAGGTGCGTCGGGTCAGCGCACATTTCCGCAACTCCAAGACGGACGCTGGCACCCTGCGGACCCTGCAACATCGGTTTAATCTGCCAGTGCACCGATTGCTGTGCGACGTGCCCACACGGTGGAACTCTACGCTCCACACGTTGGCCAGGCTCTATGAGCAGCGTAGAGCTATTGTGGAATACCAACTCCAACATGGACGGCATAGTGGGAGTCAGCCTCCTCAATTCTTTACAGAAGAGTGGGCCTGGTTGGCAGACATCTGCCAGGTCCTTGGAAACTTTGAGGAGTCTACTCAGATGGTGAGCGGGGATGCTGCAATCATTAGCGTCACCATTCCTCTGCTATGCCTCTTGAGAAGTTCCCCGCAAAGCATAAAGGCAGACGGTTTGCGCTCGGAAACGGAGGCGGGGGAAGACAGTATGTCGCTGGATAGTCAGAGCACCCTCATGTCTATATCTCATAGCATTGAGGAGGAGGAGGAGGAGGGGGAGGGGGAGGAGCATGAGGAGGAGGGGGAAGAGACAGCTTGGCCCACTGCTGAGGGTACACATGCTGCTTGCCTGTCATCCTTTCAGCATGTATGGGCAGAGGAGGAGGAGGAGGAGGAGGAGGAGGAGGATCCTGAAAGTGATCTTCTTAGTGAGGACAGCCATGTGTTACGTACAGGTACCCTGGCACACATGGCTGACTCCATGTTAGGATGCCTTTCTCGTGACCCTCGCGTTACACGCATTCTGGCCACTACGGATTACTGGGTGCACACACTGCTCGACCCACGGTATAAGGAGAACCTTTCCACTCTCATTCCCGAAGAGGAAAGGGGTTCCAGAATGATGCTATACCACAGGGCGCTTGTGGACAAACTGATGGTAAACTTCCCATCCGACAGCGCTAGTGGCAGTTCTGAGGGCCAGGTAGCAGGGGAGGCGCAGAGATCAGGCAGCATGTACAGCGCAGGCAGGGGAACACTCTCTAAGGCCTTTGCCAGCTTTATGGCTCCCCAGCAAGACTGTGTCACCGCTCCCCAGTCAAGGCTGAGTTGGCGGGAGCACTGTAAAAGGATGGTGAGGGAGTAGGTAGCCGATCGCACGACCGTGCTCGGTGACACCTCTGCCCCCTACAACTACTGGGTGTCGAAGCTGGACACGTGGCCTGAACTCGCGCTGTATGCCCTGGAGGTGCTTGCTTGTCCTTCGGCTAGCGTCTTGTCAGAGAGGGTGTTTAGTGCGGCTGGGGGAATCATCACGGATAAGCGTACCCGCCTGTCAACCGACAGTGCCGACAGGCTTACACTCATCAAGATGAACAAAGCCTGGATTTCCCCAGACTTCTCTTCTTCACCAGCGGACAGCAGCGATACCTAAGCAATACGTAGGCTGCACCCGCGGATGGAAGCATCGTTCTCTATCACCATCAAAAAAGGGGACATTTTTGCTTCATCAATCTCTGTATAATATTCCTCCTCCTCCTCCTGCTCCTCCTCCTGAAACCTCACATAATCACGCCGAACGGGCAATTTTTCTTAGGCCCACAAGGCTCAGCCTTATAATTTTTGTAAACAATTTTTATACGTTTCAATGCTCAATAAAGCGTTGAAACTTTCACCTCAACCAAGTTTTATTTTAACTGGGCTGCCTCCAGGCCTAGTTACCAATTAAGCCACATTAACCAAAGCGATTAATGGGTTTCACCTGCCCTCTTGGTTGGGCATGGGCAATTTTTCTCAGGTACATTAGTACTGTTGGTACACCAATTTTTGGGGGCCCTCGCCTACACTGTAATCCAATTAATTTTTAGCCCACCTGCATTACAGCTGACGTTACAACAGCTGTGTTGGGCACTGCAATGGGATATATTTATGTACCGCCGGTGGGTTCCAGGGAGCCACCCATGCCGTGGGTCCACACAGAGTTGTAACTGCATGTGTCCACTTCTAAAGATCCCCAGTCTGACTGGGGCATACAGTGTGGGCCAAAGCCCACTTGCATTAAACATGACATTACCTCAGCTGTGATGGGCACTGCAATGGGATACATTAATGTGCAGCCGGTGGGTTCCAGGGAGCCACCCATGCTGTGGGTGCACACGGAATTCCCATTGCGGAGTTGTACCTGCCTGTGACTATTTATAAATAACCGCAGTCTGACTGGGGCATGCAGACACCTTGACAGAATGAATAGTGTGTGGCACATAGGTTCCCCATTGCTATGCCCACGTGTGCAGCTCCTGATGGCGGTGGCACAGGATTATATTTCTCATTGCTTCTGTACAGCATTGTGGGCTATCGCCCCGCCCCTTTTAAAGAGGGTCGCTTCCTAGCCATGCCAACCCTCTGCAGTGTGTGCCTGCGGTTCCTCCTCATGGCAGACGCACTTATAAATAGACATGAGTGTGGCGTGGCATGAGGGCAGCTGAAGGCTGCGCAGGGACAGTTTGGTGTGCGCTGTGGACACTGGGTCGTGCGGGGGGGGGGGGGAGGGGGGGGTTGGGCAGCATGTAACCCAGGAGAAGTGGCAGCGGAGTGTCATGCAGGCAGTGATTGTGCTTTGTTGGAGGTAGTGTGGTGCTTAGCTAAGGTATGCATTGCTAATGAGGGCTTTTCAGAAGTAAAAGTTGTTGGGAGGGGGGGGGGCACTCTTGTCGGTATTGTGGCTTAATAGTGGGACCTGGGAACTTGAGATGCAGCCCAACATGTAGCCCCTCGCCTGCCCTATCCGTTGCTGTGTCGTTCCCATCACCCAGCATGACATGTGCATAACTGAGTCGTTCCTTTCTGTAGCTATCTATTACCAGCCACATATTAGCAAACACCCGATGGAAGACACCATACTTCTGGTTTTGGATATTTTGGCCACAACAACCATTTTATTACAAACAAATTCACCTAAATTACATAAACAAACCTAAATTAACCATCCAACACAAGGGGAGGTCCTTGGAACCCCGACATCTGTCACTTTACCATTTTAAAGGAAATATAAATACCAAATCCCTCCAACTGCCTCCAACCGACTCGGAGACCCACTAGCTTTTACAAGGCTAGTGTTACGATCATGTGGGCAACCTAAGCATGGGAGCCCACACAATCGTATCCAGAATAGGAGAATGGATGGGTGGGATGGATGCACATGGTATACACACGTGTGTCAAGCAACTGACCCTGTTCTACAAGGGAGGATGGCATGGCCCTACCTAAGCGGGGGATTCACCCCAAAAAAGGGCGGCCCAGCGGGTCTTCGGATATGGGCCCTAGCTGATCCTAGGAGTCACGCCATAGAGCAGGAGACATACACATGCCACATGGCAGGGACTGAACAACAGGACACACAGAGCCAGAATACACAGCATACAACAGCCAAAATGTAACCACTAGTAACAGATAGGAAGCTGAATATAAATACCAGGCATTAGTTGACATTTCGTACAAAACATGAAAGCTAGCGGGCCACTTCACGACTCCTTGTTATACCGCTAGTCCCTACACTAACCAGGAGTCCAGCAGAACCGGTCAGAGTTCACACAGAACGCTGCAACAGAACAGGACACAAATAGCAGGTCACGCAGCAAACTGACACAAAACTGACAGAATATAAACAAACAAACGGACATGAACCAGCAAGACACAGATCACACAGCAAGCTTGCAACAGGACAGAACAGAGCACTGGGCACACAGCCAACTGCAACATATAATGGAAACCAGACAGACTCCACCCAGAACTCATATGCACACAGATGGATCTAACAGCAAGTCTATGTGTCCTCATACCAGCGGGAATAGACAGTCAGCTACACAAGCTGACATAGGGAACCGTGTCAAGTTACACCAACTGACACACAGAACAGACAGTCAGCTACACAAGCTGACATAGGGAACCGTGTCAAGTTACACCAACTGACACACAGAATAAGATATAAGACCTTTGGAGGCTGCACCTGTAAAGGAGGAAGGAAAAGGGGGCTGCATGTACTGCAGACTAGGACTACAGGTGTCCAAACAATCTTTAGGGAAGCAGAGAGACACAGACTTACTTGCAAACACAGATCAGGGTGGGAACAAGCTGAACATGACTGATAACCCTGGGGACCCAGCCAGACTGAGCAGGAGCTGGGTTTATATGTGAGCACAGATCCAGGAGATTGGCTAGTAGAAAGTACCACACCCAGCCAGCTCAATTAACCCTCAACCACCTGTAGCTGTGCTGCTAGGAGTACATAGTACAACAGATCCCAGCAGCACACGTAACAGCTAGACATACCACCATCTCTGCAAGGACAAGCCAAGAGCTCTGTCAGAGCCAGGAGGGGACAGACCCAAGACCCAAGACCAACCATCATTAACTAAGGAGGAAGGTGGGTCTTCACCCCCTGCCTCCCCCCAACCAATTTTGTGACCAACTCCAAGGACCCCCCACCAGGCAAAGCTAACATGGTCTTACCGCCTTAGACCTCCACCGCACCCTACAAAAACAGCACCATCTCAATTCCTTTCACATATCACCAATGACCATAAGTAATTGCCCACTGTGTTCAGGTGAACTCCATCACTCCTCCAAAAATTACTCTGTCCAGATTCCAAATCAACATGGAGAAAAGCCACACCACCATTCCTCACTATGAAACTCAAAATTTCCCTGTTTAACTTTATTAGTGCCTTATTTAATCTCTCAAGCGACCTTTCATTTCGACATGATTTACACGGTACAAAATACGACCATTGCACCAACAACCCCAGGATGATTTCAATAAACATAAGTTATCATACCAAAAGTCTCTTGAAAGCTCCCGAAAAGGTCTCCTCCTCAAATAATTTCCACCAACATGCAGCACCAGTCCTCTCAGCACCACAGTAATCATAGAAATGCCCCATAATCCACACCAAAGCTGGTGAAAAAGAAGAAAACGAAAAGGTGGCGGGGTGATTGGAGTAAACGGGAAGGAGAGAAATATCAATCAAATAACTTTTAAACTGACAACACATACCAACATTCCTCCTCCCAACATAGGCTACCCCCCGCACATTTCACAAACTATCCCTAGGCTTTATAATAACTGCATTCTGATATAAGACCTATACCTGCTTGACTCCCATCTACCAATCCGCTTAATTATCTCTGAACCCATTCCCAATTTTGCTGCCTCTGTTGCCGCAACCACCCTAAAAGAGTGGGACCTGAACTTGGAGCTATCAGTAACCAAACTTGACAAAACTTTCCAAAAAACTGCAATAAATTGAGATCTGATCCATCTGTGTAATAATAACCCATGTGTGTAAAACAAGAAAGGTCCTGACCACACACTGGAAGCCTCCCAGTAAACCTTCAAACACCTGAGAGGGCACATCTGTGACCCCTGAACTTGTCCAATTATGATTCTCTTTCTATTGCCTGTCTGATCCATTAAATAACCCCCCTTCCTTTTGTTTTATTGCGAGAAACCAACTCCCCCATTTGCATTGATCCAATAAGCCCCAATGCAAAAACAATTTTAAATAAGGGCAGTTCAAACTCCCATTAAAAATTTTTCACAATACCACCCTATAATTCCCCCAACAATTTAAATGAATCTGGCCTCCGATTATCCAGTCTCCCTTTCCCTCTTCAAAAACCTTTAAGGGTGCATTCACACGACCGTATATCGGCAGGGTTTTCACGCCCAGCCGATATACGGCGTCTCTTTCTGCAGGAGGAGGAGGCTGGAAGAGCCGAGAGCAGTGCTCTGAGCTCCTGCCTCCTCTCCACCCCTCTACACTATTTGCAATGAGAGGAGGCGGAACGGGGGTGGGGCCAAGTGCCGGGAAATAGCTCCGCCACGTCCCACTTCTCCCCTTGATTTAAAACTAAACGCCTGCCCAGCCATGAACCAATTCACCTTAGCGAAAGACTAGCCCACCACAGATGCATTCCCCAAACAGTATAGTAATGCTCTTTTTCTGTCTTCATCTGTCCTTGTTACCTTAGGACACCACCCAATTTTTACTATTCCTGCCATGCTGCCGTATATACGATCTCTGTATCCGTTGCCAATGATGCACTAATCAGATGATCTGCTGCTTGCTGACCAATTTCCAAAGCAGAGCCAGGCATGTACACCCCTCTTCTTTCGCACTCCAAGCCAACTCTGGAAAATGGTCCGACTGATACGGAGAGAAAGCATCTGGTACATGTACTGCCATCACCCACATGTTTAATGACAGTACCTCCAGCACCAACTTGCACAGCAAACTTACCACCGGGGAAAAAGATGCCTTTAAACCATTAATGACATGTTCCACCCCCATAATGTCAAAATGAAAATGCACCTTTTATTCTTAAAGGGGTTGTCCCGCGGCAGCAAGTGGGTCTATACACTTCTGTATGGCCATAATAATGCACTTTGTAATGTACATTGTGCATTAATTATGAGCCATACAGAAGTTATCAAAAGTTTTATACTTACCTGCTCCGTTGCTGGCGTCCTCGTCTCCATGGTGCCGACTAATTTTCGGCCTCCGATGGCCAAATTAGCCGTGCTTGCGCAGTCCGGGTCTTCTGCTCTCTTCAATGCAGCCGCTCGTACAGAATGCCGGCTCCGTGCAGCTCCGCCCCGTCACGTGCCGATTCCAGCCAATCAGGAGGCTGGAATCGGCAATGGACCGCACAGAAGAGCTGCGGTCCACGGAGGGAGCAGACCCCGGCGGCCATCTTTAGCAGGTGAGTATGAAGACGCCGGACCGCCGGGATTCCGGTAAGCACTCTCCGGTTTGTTTTTTTAACCCCTGCATCGGGGTTGTCTCGCGCCGAACGGGGGGGGGGGGGGGGGGTGTTAAAAAAAAACCCCGTTTCGGCGCGGGACAACCCCTTTAAAAAGGCCCCCCCATTAGGACACAGCAACAATAATTGGAAACAGCTCCAGTGCCACCAAATTCCTGACCAAACTTGATTCCTTCGAATTTTCAGGCCAACCTCCCACACACCACTGCCCTAGAAAATCAGCACCAAAACCTGCACCAACTGCTACATCCATAAATAGCTTGTAGTCAAAATTCTCCGCAACCTCCGCCATCATCACCGATTTTCCATTATAGTGCTATGAAACAAGACAACCATACCTCCAAGTCCTCCTTACGCTCTCTTTCTAGACAAATGAAATGATGGCTGACTTTACTCCTAACATTGCAGCAGCCAGTCTTCTGCAAAAAAAAAAATAAAAATCTTCACTTGGGATTATCCGACATGCAAAACTAAACTTACCCAATAGGGATTGTTTTACATTTGTATGAGCAAGTGAGCACCGGGCCCACATGAATTTGACCCAATAGCATAGATCGAGAACACCAGGTGAACCACCACAAATCTGCACCTCTCCCTATCGTCTTGAAAGGTAAATGACCATGGACCTAATAGAGACTGACAATAACTTAGACACTCACCAAGCATCCCCACACCCATAAGCAGATGAAATTGCTATAATAAGTATGGGGTATTGGTTCATATATTGGCCAAGATACTTAAGCCCGCAAGCCACTACAAGGCTACTCGTTGTCTTGCAGGTCCCTACACTACCAAAACAACTGAAGCCAGACTTGTACACACATGATACAACAAGACACCAATCACACTGAAAGCTGCACCGAAAAGGCAACGAGACGCAATTCACTCAGGAAGCTGCACAGTAAAGGCAACAAGACAATTCACACAGTGAACAGCACAGACAAGGCAACAAGACTGCTCACCCTGACACCCAGCAGACACTGAAAGGAGCAGGCATATATATATGAGCACATACCCTGGGGATTGGCTGACCTAAGCAAACCACACCCAGCTGGCTAAATCAAGCACCTGTAGAGGTGTGCTGCTAGACACACTGAGGGAAACAGATTTTAGCACAGCACAACCTTAACATATTGCAATTCCCAAAGCGTGACCTTGTTTACCCACCAAGTACTCCCATTGCACCGTGGCAAGAAGTGTTGAACATATCGGTGAACTTGTCAGCCCGACACATAAAAAAATCATCCAGGTAATGAATCACTGAGCCAATACCTACTACATCCTTTAATACCCACTCCAAAAATGAACGGAATATCTCAAAATAGGCACATGAAATTGCACACCACACAGGCAAACACCTGTCTGCAAAAGAACTCCCTTCCCAGTAACACCCCAATAAGCAACTGCTCATGGGATGTACTGAAAAAAGGCAAAAAGTAGATTAAATATCCCTTTTATCGATTAATGTCCACTTGCCATACTTACTTCCTAACCCAAATCACAGTCTCATCAATTGATGTATAAACCACCGAACAAAGATCTGGATCAATTACATCATTAACCGACGTATCTTTTTGGTGGGACAAATGGTGAATCAACCAAAACTTGTTAGGTGCAGTATCTAAAAAAGAACCAAAAGGTGAAACTATAAAATCCAACAAAAACAAGGAGGTTCCTAAAAGGACCCCACCATGAGGCTTAAAAACACCTCCTTCCTCAACTTTTCTTCAATGACTTCAGGATCACAAATTGCGGACTGCAAGTTCATTTTAAAGAACAGGACATTATGAGCAGGGGGATGAATTTCAAAAAAATTGCGAAAATCAACAAATAACAATTCCGCTTTACCAACATCCAGATATTTATTTAAATAAAGCACCATCTCTGCCAGCCTCACTGGCATCCTCCTTTTTTCAGCACTGGCTGTTCCATTTCCCTTACCTCTCCTAAAGCATCTGCCCGCCCCATGCGATGTACTATTACACTAAGAACAAATATGCTTGAACATGCAGTTTCCCCCAAATTTGCACTGGTCCTCAATCAACTGCCCGCAGAACCCCAGCTTATTCCCCCCCCCGTGACCCATATTGCCCCCTGATTTCAAAATACCACTGGAGTTCCCCGCCTAGCTTCCCCTGAAAGGAAAACCAAAAGCTAATTAGGACAGCCCCTCTGTAGATGGATCCAAATTGATTGTAGCCAGTTCTCTTAGAGGAAAAAAGCCTGCAGTAGTTGCTTCCATGGTGTCTATAAGGGTGCATGCAAACAAAGTGCTCATGGTAGGTGATACCCTGTCCTAAAGGACATCCAAGGGAAGCTGATGCAAGGAGAAATTCTAAGGAATCAAATGTGCCCCAGATTTAAACAGAAACTTACAGTGACAAAGAAAAAATATACTCCTCGCTTTGGGTGACCCAGAAACACCAAAGCACCCAACTAATTAAAAGAAGTAGAAAACTTTACATCTGAGGAGGACCTCTATATGCACAAATGCATTGTTCTCTAGTAATATACCAACTTAGGTAGAGGGGCGAATATTCACTACTAGTATAAGTAATATTGAACATATGATCTGCAGGTTTAATCAAACTGTGTGTCTCTCTGATGTCAGCTGCAAGGCGTTTCTCATGCTAATTAGGAGGAAGGAAGTGACATTTGTATCATGCCTATGTTTTAGATGCTTTGTAAACACTTTTTGTTTGCTGTGCCATGAGCTTGGATAAAGGCTATTTTTAGCTGAAACGCATCGCTTACATGAGATTTTCTTCAGCTGTCTGCTTATCTACAATGTTTTTAAGCTGTCTGTGCAAAGTCATGTGTTTTTGAATAAACATGAATTTGATTTTTTCACCAGCATACGTTGAGCAGACCTATTTTCATTTGCCATCATAAACCCTATATGCCTCCCCAATCAAATCTAGGTAGCTAAAAAGCAGGGAACTATTTTCTGGCACTTTGTTCCCGATCATGCCATCTAAAATTATGAAACTAGTTAGTAAAAGTCTGCGGAATGAGGCACCATCTCCTCTTTTCTTCCTCCTCCTATTTTATATTCTGTAGTCTTCCACTTGTCCAAACTAAATTTCTCCAAGGAGAGGAGCGAGGATATCTCCAGTTACTCATCCCACCATATTTTTTCCCTAACCTCCTATTTCAAATGTGCCGCCAGCGAACTCTCGTAACACATTTCCCCTTTTGCCCTATCATTCAAAATGATCCTTTAACCATCTTTTTCCATTTGAACTGTGACTGTAACCCCTGATTTCAGCAAGCCCTCAGTTCCTACCATCAAACTCTCACCTGGAGTACTCAGGCTGGTAGTCAGTGGAGATGGTGTTGTTCACGTCTCAACAGGACATGGCTCGCTCCTCAACCCCATTCCAGCTGTCCTCTCACATCTAAAGAATAATTTCCTCATATACCTCAAAATGTCTCACACCTTCCCCAGTGCTGCGTGCACTAACACCAACCACCTCATTGCCCAAACCCCTAAATTAGTCAGACACAATATAGATGTGCACTCATCTGGCTGCGTAGGGGCTGTAAACTGACCAGACGCTGACTCTGCCTCCTATAGGACCACCTCTTCTTCCTTTCCGCATGCTTGAGAGGTCTCATGCCTCCAGGCTGTTTGTGACGTCTCTTCACTTCTGGAAATCAAGCCTGATCTGCCTGCAGATAAATCCTTCCTCTGTGTGACTGAACCTACCGATTGACTACCGCAAGTGGGTGACCTCCTGGACCCTCCATACATGTACTTCTGGCAAGACCTTCATTCCCAAATGCTCTTGAACTGCAAGTCAACCACAACCCAGGCTCCACATTTTTTTCTGAGCAGGGCCTAGATCCCAGCACTGTGAACCCCTATCGCATGGTATTTCTCCCAGGCCAACTCTCTTCCCTAGCGGGTGGTGCAGAAGGATCCTCAAAAGGGCTCCTCAGATGGTGGTGTAGAGGCCAAGGCATCCTCCAGACAGGATGCGAGGAGGATTTAGTGAGAAAGTGCAGCAGAAAGGAATTGGGAGGAGATGTACAGCAGAGCTGCAGGAGGATAAACATTATCCGGAGTAGGAAGCAAGCATTTTACAATCTTCCAATTCAAGCACAGTGTGGAGGAGAAAGTTTGGGACCTATCTATACAACAGTGAATTGCCTGCACCACTGTTAGATGCAAAGCCAGGGAAAGTGAAAATGGCTTCTTAAATAACTGCACCTACTGCAATAGTAAACTTCTGGGAATCAACCCTTAGATAACTAGGACTGTAGGAATTCTTACTGAGTAACCTTTAAATGCAAAGAGAGAGAGAGAGAGCATTGAAGTGAAAACTTTATTGTGTTATACTGAAATTTGGAGCAACAGTATTTTCTATGCAAAGCAATACCTCTGCATGCTGATGAACTGTGCATTTTGTTTTCTGAACGTTACAAAAAGCTGAAGTAAACTCTGTACACTTCTCCATCTCTCAGACCTCACCCTCACTCTCCGATCCGGGGATGGCTGTGTTATAAATAGGGGGGAACTGTAGTGGCCCGGGGGGCGTCCTCCAAGGTAGCCACACAATAAACAGACCAGCAATACCTGGCTATGTGTTCCTAGGGAGACATAGAGGGTATTGTACATCTGAAAGACCCTGTCTTTTCCATTTCTTCATGAGCTAAGGCTGACTGCTTGTTATCAGCTTACTGCTTATTGGCTGGGTGACATGTAATTCCTGATTAATGGAGGGAGAAGAGAGAGATTCCAGAAAAGGAAAGTGAGTAGGGAGAGGCAGGGGAAGTTAGTAAGAAAGTGCGGCAGAGAGGAGTTGGGAGGAGGTTGTCGTTGGAGGAGGATGTGTGAGGTGGTGTACAGCAGAGCTGCAGAAGATAAACATTGTCCGGAGTAGGAAGCAAGCATTTTACAAGCTTCCAACTCAAGCATAGTGTGGAGGAGAAAGTTTGGGAGCCATCTAAACAAAAATGAGTAGCACAAACCCCTGTTAGATGCAAAGATGGAAAAGTGAAAGTAGTCCACTTCTAAAATAATTTCACCTACGTGGTCTCCCCCCGCATTGGCTCACCTCTGTTCAGACAGCGCAGTGGCAAATACTCTGTAAATGTTTGGGACTTAACCGGCCTCGCCTTTGTCTTCTCTCCCAGGCTCTCGGTGTTTTGGACAAATTTGCGGACATTCCCAAGAATTAAGCGATCGTTCTCAGTAGCCATCCAGTACCCCAATTACTCGCGTCCACATCAATTTGTCATTTTTAATTCTCCTCACATCTCCTGACTTGCTGTTAGGAGGAAACTTACCAGCAGCGCTGTCGGGTCTCGGCAGCATGCCAGTCCAGCTGCAGGGGTCCAGGCACGACGTTCTTCCTTCCGGGTCCGGCGCCGGTTCCCTTAGGGCGGCAGGGCGGCAGCACGGCTCTGAGAGCCTTTTCTGATGTGAGTGGGTGGGTCTTCTTCCTCCACCCACCAGCATGTCATTGGCTCCGCCCCCTTGCTAGGGATAAAAGGCAGCAGCTGGCTAGGTTCATTGCCAGTGTTTGTTTGTACCTAGTGAGGTTAACTAGGTCTCTCTGGTCCTCTTACCCATGCTTCAAACCCATGCTTCAAACCCATGCTTCAAACCCATGCTGTAGGTTTTTTCAGCCTCCAGTTTCTCTCTGTTTTTGTGCTGCTTTTCCCACTTTAGGATATGGGTTCGCTAGACAGTATAGGGACCGCCGCCCAGTTGTCCTCCTTGGTTTAGCCAGGGCGAGGCAAGTAGGTAGGGTCAGAGGGGTGGGTGGTTTTTAGGGACTCCCAGTCTTCTGTACCCACCTAACAGAAACACTGGCCTTATCCAAAAAAAAAAAAAGAGGGAACCATTTTTTCTTTTTCCCCTCTCTCCCCAGCGCTTCAGTTTCTGTTTTGTATGGAGGTGCTTACCACTCTTGCCCAGCAGGTTAGAAACCTAACTGATGTGGTACAAGAATTGGCCAGCAGAGTTGTTCTCCAGGAACAGACCATCTCTACGATGCCCCGTCCGGTTTTTTAATCCAAGATTCAGTTGCCGGACGTTTTTTCTGTGGATCGGCGAACTTTTTTTTCGTTTCAGGGAGGGTGCCCGGCATACTATTACAGTGCTTACCGATCATAGGAATTTAATTTACTTGGAAACGCCTAAACGCCTTAATGCCCGACAAGCCCGATGGACACTTTTTCTTTTCTCGGTTCAACTTTATGGTTACGTACATTCTGGGTACTAAGAATGTCAAGGCGGATGCCCTGACGCGCAGTTTTGAGATACCTGATTCCATGGAGTGCTAACCAGTAAATATTTTACAACCAGGCACTGTAGTGGCTACTCTTTCCTCTAGCTTGGCAACTCAACTTCAAATGGAACACCAGACAGCACCAGAAGGTGTTCCAGAAGGGAGGTTTTTCGTTCCCAGTACCTTGAGATTAGTGGTTTTGGAGGAAATGCATTCGTCAAGATTAGCAGGGCACCCAGGCATTAGAGGAACCCTAAATTTGTGTTTGCGTCTTTATTGGTGGCCGCAAATGTCGCGGGATGTTAAGAGCTTTGTTAGGGCCTTTTCAGTCTGCGCCCGAGGGAAGGCCGTTCGAGGACCTCCGGAGGGTCCGCTTCTGCCTTTACCCATTTCTAACAAACCGTGGTCGTACCTTTCTATGGATTTTATCACGGACTTGCCCGAATCGTTAGGTAACTCCGTCATCCTAGTGGTAGTTAACAGGTTTACCAAGATGGCTCACTTTGTTCCTCTTAAGAAACTAACCACTGCTTCTGAGTTGGCTACCATTTTCACCAAGGAGATTGTTCGGTTACACGGGATTCCCACCAACATTGTTTCTGACCGTGGTGTCCAATTTGTAGCACAATTTTGGAGAACTTTTTATAAGAGGATGGGTATTGAGTAGAGATGAGTGAACGTAGTCGTCCGAGCTTGATACTCGTTCGAGTATTAGCGTGTTCGAGATGCTCGTTACTCGTCACGAGTACCACGCGATGTTCGGGTTACTTTCACTTTCATCTCTGAGACGTTAACGCGCTTTTCTGGCCAATTGAAAGACAGGGAAGGCATTACAACTTCCCCCTGCGACGTTCAAGCCCTATACCACCCCCCTGCAGTGAGTGGCTGGCGAGATCAGGTGTCACCCGAGTATAAAAATCGGCCCCTCCCGCGGCTTGCCACAGATGCGTTCTGACATAGAGGAAGGAAAGTGGTATCTTGGTGGAGCTGCTATAGGGAGAGTGTTAGGAGTATTTTAGGCTTCAAGAACCCCAACGGTCCTTAGGGCCACATCTAACCGTGTGCAGTACTGTGGAGGCTGCTTTTTGCAGTGTTGCACTTTTTTTTTTTTGGTATATCGGACGTGCAGAGCATTGCGCCCTGCAGTAATACTCCAGGGCCAGAAGCGCTTAGGCAGGGACAGAAGACATATTGATTGAATATAGGCAGTGGGCCTTTGCAAAAAAATTTGGGGAAAAAAATCTATTTGGGCTGCCTGTGACTGTCCTCAGTGTTCTGGGTCTGTGCTGGGTGTAGTAGTTCTCCAAATTCATACGCAGCCAGCTAAGTGTTACAGCAGGCTTGCGCAAAATTATTTCCTGGCGTTCCGTAAGCGAAGTCAGCCTCCAACCACAGGCCAATAAGCGGCACATTTAATTACAGCGTTCTGTTTCTGCATTACTGGTAATAAAGCATGCTGAGGGGTAGGGGTAGGCCTAGAGGACGTGGAGGCCCAAGTCAGGGTGTGGGCACAAACTGAGCCCCTGATCCAGGTGTATCGCAGCCGACTGCTGCGGGATTAGGAGAGAGGCACGTTTCTGGCATCCCCACATTCATCGCACAATTAATGGGTCCACGCGGTAGACCTTTATTAGAAAATGAGCAGTGTGAGCAGGTCCTGTCGTGGATGGCAGAAAGTGCATCCAGCAATCTATCGTCCACCCAAAGTTCTGCGCCGTCCACTGCTGCAACTCAGAATCCTCTGGCTGCTGCTCCTCCTTCCTCCCAGCCTCCTCACTCCATTACAATGAGACATTCTGAGGAGCGGGCAGACTCCCAGGAACTGTTCTCGGGCCCCTGCTCAGATTGGGCAGCAGTGGTTCCTCTCCCACCAGAGGAGTTTATCGTGACTGATGCCCAACCATTGGAAAGTTCCTGGGGTCCGGGGGATGAGGCTGGGGACTTCCGACAACTGTATCAAGACCTTTCAGTGGGTGAGGAGGCCGATGACGATGAGACACAGTTGTCTATCAGTGAGGTAATAGTAAGGGCAGTAAGTCCGAGGGAGGGGCGCACAGAGGATTCGGAGGAAGAGCAGCAGGACAATGAGGTGACTGACCCTACCTGGTTTGCTACGCCTACTGAGGACAGGTCTTCAGAGGGGGAGGCAAGGGCAGCAGCAGGGCAGGTTGCAAGAGGCAGTGCGGTGTCCAGGGGTAGAGGCAGGGCCAGACCGAATAATCCACCAACTGTTTCCCAAAGCGCCCCCTCGCGCCATGCCACCCTATAGAGGCCGAGGTGCTCAAAGGTCTGGCAGTTTTTCACTGAGTGCAGACGACCGACGAACAGTGGTGTGCAACCTTTGTCGCGCCAAGATCAGCCGGGGAGCCACCACCACCAGCATGCGCAGACATATGATGGCCAAGCACCCCACAAGGTGGGATGAAGGCCGTTCACCGCCTCCGGTTTGCACCGCTGCCTCTCCCCCTGTGCCCCAACCTGCCACTGAGATCCAACCCCCCTCTGAGGACACAGGCACTACCGTCTCCTGGCCTGCACCCACACCCTCACCTCCGCTGTCCTCGGCCCCATCCACCAATGTCTGTCAGCGCACCGTCCAGCCGTCGCTAGCGCAAGTGTTTGAGCGCAAGCGCAAGTACGCCGCCACGCACCCGCACGCTCAAGGGTTAAACGTGCACATAGCCAAATTTATCAGCCTGGAGATGCTGCCGTATAGGGTTGTGGAAACTGAGTCCTTCAAAAGTATGATGGCGGCGGCGGCGGCCCCGCACTACTCAGTTCCCAGTCGCCACTACTTTTCCTGATGTGCTGTCCCAGCCCTGCACGACCACGTCTCCCGCAACATTGTACGCGCCCTCACCAACCCAGTTACTGGCAAGGTCCACGTAACAACAGACACGTGGACAAGCACAGGCGGGCAGGGCCATTATATCTCTCTGACGGCACATTGGGTGAATTTAGTGGAGGCTGGGACCGAGTCAGAGCCTGGGAGTGCTCACGTCCTACCCACCCCCAGAATTGCGGGCCCCAGCTCGGTGGTGGTATCTGCAGCGGTGTATGCTTCCTCCATTAAAGCACCCTCCTCCTCCTCCTCCAACGCAACCTCTGTCTCGCAATCAAGATGTGTCAGCAGCAGCACGTCGCCAGCAGTCGGTGTCGCGCGACGTGGCAGCACAGCGGTGGGCAAGCGTCAGCAGGCCGTGCTGAAACTACTCAGCTTAGGAGATAAGAGGCACACGGCCCACGAACTGCTTCAGGGTCTGACAGAGCAGACCGACCGCTGGCTTGCGCCGCTTAGCCTCCAACCGGGCATGGTCGTGTGACAACGGCCGTAACCTGGTGGCGGCTCTGCAGCTCGGCAGCCTCATGCACGTGCCATGCCTGGCCCACGTCTTTAATTTGGTGGTTCAGCGCTTTCTGAAAAGCTACCCACGCTTGTCAGACCTGCTCGGAAAGGTGTGCCGCCTCTGCGCACATTTCTGCAAGTCCCACACGGACGCTGCCACCCTGCGCACCCTGCAACATCGGTTTAATCTGCCAGTGCACCGACTGCTGTGCGATGTGCCCACATGGTGGAACTCTACGCTCCACATGTTGGCCAGGCTCTATGAGCAGCGTAGAGCTATAGTGGAATACCAACTCCAACATGGGCGGCGCAGTGGGAGTCAGCCTCCTCAATTCTTTTCAGAAGAGTGGGCCTGGTTGGCAGACATCTGCCAGGTCCTTGGAAACTTTGAGGAGTCTACCCAGGTGGTGAGCGGCGATGCTGCAATCATTAGCGTCAGCATTCCTCTGCTAAGCCTCTTGAGAAGTTCCCTGCAAAGCATAAAGGCAGACGCTTTGCGCTCAGAAACAGAGCCGGGGGAAGACAGTATGTCGCTGGATAGTCAGAGTACCCTCCTGTCTATATCTCAGCGCGGTGAGGAGAAGGAAGAGGGGGAAGAGACAGCTTGGCCCACTGCTGAGGGTACACATGCTTCTTGCCTGTCATCCTTTCAGCGTGTATGGCCTGAGGAGGAGGAGGAGGATCCTGAAAGTGATCTTCCTAGTGAGGACAGCCATGTGTTGCGTACAGGTACCCTGGCACACATGGCTGACTTCATGTTAGGATGCCTTTCTTTTGACCCTCGCGTTACACGCATTCTGGCCACTACGGATTACTGGGTGTACACACTGCTTGACCCACGGTATAAGGAGAACCTTTCCACTCTCATACCCGAAGAGGAAAGGGGTTCGAAAGTGATGCTATACCACGGGACCCTGGCGGACAAACTGATGGTAAAATTCCCATCCGACAGCGCTAGTGGCCGAAGGCGCAGTTCCGAGCGCCAGGTAGCAAGGGAGGCACGGAGATCAGGCAGCATGTACAGCACAGGCAGGGGAACACTCTCTAAGGCCCTTGACAGCTTTATGCCTCCCCAGCAAGACTGTGTCACCGCTCCCCAGTCAAGGCTGAGTCGGCGGGAGCACTGTAAAAGGATGGTGAGGGAGTACGTAGCCGATCGCACGATCGTCCTCCGTGACGCTTCTGCCCCCTACAACTACTGGGTGTCGAAGCTGGACACGTGGCCTGAACTCGCGCTGTATGCCCTGGAGGTGCTTGCTTGTCCTGCGGCTAGCGTCTTGTCAGAGAGGGTGTTTAGTGCGGCTGGGGAAATCATCACAGATAAGCGTACCCGCCTGTCAACCGACAGTGCCGACAGGCTTACACTCATCAAGATGAACAAAGCCTGGATTTCCCCAGACTTCTCTTCTCCACCAGCGGACAGCAGCGATACCTAAGCAATACGTAGGCTGCACCCGCGGATGGAAGCATCGTTCTCTATCCCCATCAAAAACGGGGACCTTTTTGCTTCATCAATCTGTGTATAATATTCCTCCTCCTCCTCCTGAAACCTCACATAATCACGCCGAATGGGCAATTTTTCTTAGGCCCACAAGGCTCAGTCATATAATTTTTCTAAACAATTTTTATACGTTTCAATGCTCATTAAAGCGTTGCAACTTTCACCTCAACCAATTTTTATTTTAACTGGGCTGCCCCCAGGCCTAGTTACCAATTAAGCCACATTAACCAAAGCGATTAATGGGTTTCACCTGCCCTCTTGGTTGGGCATGGGCAATTTTTCTGACGTACATTAGTACTGTTGGTACACCAATTTTTGGGGGCCCTCGCCTACAGTGTAAGCAAATTACTTTTTAGCCCCCCTGCATTACAGCTGACGTTACATCAGCTGTGTTGGGCAATGCAATGGGATATATTTATGTACCGCCGGTGGCTTCCTGGTACCCACCCTGTGGGTCCACAGGGAGTTGTAACTGCATGTGTCCACTTCTAAAGAACCCCAGTCTGACTGGGGCATGCAGTGGGGGCCGAAGCCCACCTGCATTAAACATGACATTACCTCAGCTGTGATGGGCAATGCAATGGGATATATTTATGTACCACCGGTGGCTTCCCGACACCCACCCATGCTGTCGGTCCACAGGGACTTCACAATCGGGAGTTGTACCTGCCTGTGTCTCTGAATTAAAAACCCCGGTCAGGTTGGGGCATGCAGTGTGGGCCGAAACCCACCTGCTTTTGATCTGACGTTAGCTCTGCTGTCCAGGGCACTGCAATGGGATACATTTATGTACAGCCGGTGGGTTCCAGGGAGCCACCCATGCTGTGGGTGCACACGGAATTCCCATTGCGGAGTTGTACCTGCCTGTGACTATTTATAAAAAACGCGGTCTGACTGGAGCATGCAGATACCTTGGCAGAATGAATAGTGTGTGGCACATAGGTTCCCCATTGCTATGCCCATGTCTGCAACTCCTGATGGAGGTGGCACAGGATTGGATTTCTCATTGCTTATGTACAGCATTGTGGACTATCGCCCCGCCCCTTTTAAAGAGGGTCGCTGCCTAGCCATGCCAACCCTCTGCAGTGTGTGCCTGAGGTTCCTCTGGCAGACGCACTTCTAAATAGACATGAGGGTGGTGTGGCATGAGGGCAGCTGAAGGCTGGGCAGGGACAGTTTGGTGTGCGCTGTGGACACTGGGTCGTGGGGGAGGGGGGGGGGTTGGGCAGCATGTAACCCAGGAGAAGTGGCAGCGGAGTGTCATGCAGGCAGTGATTGTGCTTTGTTGGAGGTAGTGTGGTGCTTAGCTAAGGTATGCATTGCTAATGAGGGCTTTTCAGAAGTAAAAGTTGTTGGGAGGGGGGGGCACTCTTGCCGCTATTGTGGCTTAATAGTGGGACCTGGGAACTTGAGATGCAGCCCAACATGTAGCCCCTCGCCTGCCCTATCTGTTGCTGTGTCGTTCCCATCACTTGCTTGAATTGCCCAGATTTTCAAACACGAAAACCTTAGCGAGCATCGTACGATATACAAAAATGCTCGGGTCACCAATTGACTTCAATGGGGTTCATTATTAGAAACGAACCCTCGAGCATTGCGAAAAGTTCGTCTTGAGTAACGAGCACCCGAGCATTTGGGTGCTCGCTCATCTCTAGTATCGAGTTATCTTTTTCCTCTGCCTTCCATCCCGAATCTTATGGTCAGACTGAACGGATGAATCAGGAACTTCTTCAATACCTTAGTTTGTTTGTGGGTGACAACCCCAGTCGTTGTCACCCAGGCAGAATTCTTGGCGTGGGCAGAGTTTGCCATTAACAATCATGTAAATTCTGCTACTCAGATGACTGTTTTTCTGTAATTTCGGTCTGCATCCTCGATTCTTAACTTTCAATTCTCTTGAATCTAATGTTCCGGCGGTAGAGGATCGTATTCTGGAATTTCAAAAGATTTGGAATAATGTGCGTATTAATATCGAAAAGACATGTAATGAAATGCAGGATCGTAGCAGAAAGAGGTGTACTATTTCTCAGCCTTTTTCAGTGGGTCAATTGGTATACTTGTCTACCAAGAACCTTAAATTAAAGGTACCTTCCTCTAAGTTCATCCCTCGGTTTGTGGGACCATTTGTTATTACTCGGGTCATCAACCCGATGGCCTATGAGTTAGATTTGCCCAAAACCTGGAGAGTCCATAGGGTGTTCCACAAGAGATTATAGAAGGAATTCATTCCTGCGGTGGTGCTTACCTACGGTCCCCCACCGTCCACCCTCGTTAAGGGAGAATTAGAGTACAAGGTGGAGAGGATATTAGACTCCAGGATACTTTGTGGTTCCCTTCAGTATCTCATTGCATGGAAGGGATTTGGTCAGGAGGAACTGTTCTCGGGTCCCTGCCATGAGTGGGGAAAAAATGGTTTCTCTCTCACCTGAGCAGTTTGTTGTGACCGATGCCCAACCTTTGGAAAGTTCCCGGAGTCTGGGTGATGAGGCTGGGGACTTCCGGCAACTGTCTCAAGAACTTTCAGTGGGTGAGGATGATGATGATGATGAGACACAGTTGTCTATCAGTGAGGTAGTAGTAATTAGAGTAAGTCCGAGGGAGGTGCGCACAGAGGATTCGGAGGAAGAGCAGCTGGACGATGAGGTGACTGACCCCACCTGGTTTGCTAAGCCTACTGAGTACAGGGCTTCAGAGGGGGAGGCAAGTGTAGCAGCAGGACAGATTGGAAGATGCAGTGGGGTGGCCAGGGGGAGAGGCAGGGCCACAGCAAAAAATCCCCCTACTGTTTCTCAAAGCACCACCTCACGGAAAGCCTCCGTGCAGAGGGCCAGGTGTTCGAAGGTGTGGATGTTTTTCAGTGAGAGCGCGGACGACCGATGAACAGTGGTGTGCAACCTGTGTCGCACCAAGATCAGCCGGGGAGCCACCACTACCAGCCTTACCACCACCAGCATGCGCAGGAATATGATGGCCAAGCACCCCACGAGGTGGGACGAAGGCCGTTCCCCGCCTCCGGGTCACACCGCTGCCTCTTCGCCTGTGCCCCAACCTGCCACACAGATCCAATCCCCCTCCCAGGACACAGGCACGAGCGCCTCCCAGCCTGCAACCACACCCTCACCTCCACCGTCCTCCACTCCATCCAGCAATGTCTCTCAGCGCAGCATCCACCTGTCACTAACACAAGCGTTGGAGCGAAAGCGCAAATACGCCGCCACGCACGAACAAGCTTTAAACGTGCACATTGCCAAATTAATCAGCCTGGAGATGCTGCCATACAGGCTTGTGGAAACTGAGGCTTTCAAAAACGTGATGGCAGCGGCGGTCTAGCGCTACTTGGTCCCCAGTCGCCACTTTTTTTTTCCGGTGTGCTGTCCCAGCCCTACACCAGCACGTCTCCAGCAACATTAATCGTGCCCTCACCAACGCGGTTACTGGGAAGGTCCACTTAACGACGGACACGTGGACAAGTACTGGTGGGCATGGCCACTATATCTCCCTGACGGCACATTGGGTGAATTTGGTGGAGGCTGGGACTGAGTCAGAGCCTGGGACCGCTCACATCCTACCCACACCCAGAATAGCGGGTCCTTCCTCGGTGTTGGTATCTGTGGCGTTTTATGCCACTTCCTCCAACTCCCCCCCCCCCCCCCCTCCTCCTCCTATGCGACCTCTACCTCTCAATTAAGAAGTGTGAGTCTCCAGCAGTCGGTATCGCGCGGCAGGGCAGCACAGCAGTGGGCAAGTGTCAGCAGGCCGTGCTGAAACTAATCAGCTTAGGTGACAAGAGGCACATGGCCCCGAACTGTTGTGCAGGGTCTGACCTCTTGCTTTCGCCACTGAGCCTCCAACCGGGCATGGTCGTGTGTGACAATGGCCATAACCTGGTGGCGGCTCTGCAGCTCGGCAGCCTCACACACGTGCCATGCCTGGCCCAAAACTTCAATCTGGTGGTTCAGCGGTTTCTGAAAAACTACCCGCACTTGTCTGACCTGCTCGGCAAGGTGCGCCGCGTCTGCACACATTTCCGGAAGTCCACCACGAACGCTGCCACCCTGAGGACCCTGCAACATCGGTTTCAGCTGCCAGAGCACCGACTGCTGTGTGACATGTCCACGCGGTGGAATTCTATGCTGCACATGTTGGCCAAGCTGTATGAGCAGCGTAGAGCAATATTGGAATACCGATTCCAACATGAGCGGCGTAGTGGTAGTCAACCTCCCCAATTCTTTACTGAGGAGTGGGCCTGGATGGCAGATATCTGCCAGGTCCTCAGAAACTTTGAGGAGTCTACCCAGATGGTGAGCGGCGATGCGGCAATCATTAGCGTTTCCATCCCGCTGCTTTGCCTGCTGAGAAGTTTGCTGCTAAGCATAAAGGCCGATGCTTTGCGGTTGGAACAGAAGACAGCCGATGAGAGTATGTCACTTGATAGCCAGACCACCCTCATGTCTATATCTCAGCGCGTTTTGGAGGAGGAGGAGGAGGAAGAGACAGCTTGCCGAGCAGGTCAGACAAGTGGGGGTAGTTTTTCAGAAACCGCTGAACCACCAGAATGAAGATGTGGGCCAAGCATGACACGTGTGTGAGGCTGCCAAGCTGCAGAGCCGCCACCAGATTATGGCCGTTGTCACACATGACCGTGCGTGCCCAGTTGGAGGCTCAGTGGCGAAATCCAGGGGTCGGTCTGCTCTCTCAGACCCTGTAACAGCTCGAGGGCCATGTCCCTCTGTCACCAAAGCTGATTAGTTTCAGCACTGCTTACTGACGCTTCCCCACTGTTGTGCTGCCGCGCCACGCAATATCGACTGCTGGCGACGTGCTCACACTTCTTAATTGAGAGGTGGAGGTGGCAGAGGAGGAGAGGTGGGTTTTGGAGGAGGTGGCCTAATACGCCGCATTAACCAGCACCGAGGTAGGACCCGCTATTATGGGTGTGGTGTAGCACGTGAGCGGTCCCAGGCTCTGACTCACACCAAGTTCACTCAATGAGTGCCCTCAAGGTGATATAGTGTCCCTGCCCACCAGTACTTGTCCACGCGTCCGTCGTTAGGTGGACCTTCCTAGTAACTGCGTTGGTGAGGGCACTGTTTATGTTGCCAGAGATGTGCTGGTGTAGGGCGGGGACAGCACAACGGGAAAAATAACGACGACTGTTGACTGAGTAGCGCGGGACCACCACCGCCATCATGTTTTTGAAAGCCTCCGTTTCCACAAGCCTGTACAGCAGCATCTCCAGGCTGATTAATTTGGCAATGTGCACGTTTACAGCTTGTGCATGCGGGTGGGTGGTGGCGTATTTTCGCTTTTTCTCCAATGCTTGTGTTAGCGACAACTGAAGACTGTGCTGGGAGACCTTGCTAGAGGCCATGGAGGACCATGGAGGTGAGGGTGTGGGTGCAGGCTGGGAGGCGCTCGTGCCTGCGTCCTGGGAGGCGTATTGGATCTGTGTGCCAGGGTGTGTCACAGGGGAAGAGGCAGTGGTGTGACCCGGGGGCGGTGAATGGCCTTCGTCCCACCCTGGGAAACAGTTGGGGGATTCTTCGCTGTGGCCCTGCCTCTACCCCTCGCCACTCCCCTGCCTTTTCCAACCTGTCCTGCTGCTGCACTTGCCTCCCCCTCTAAAGCCCTGTCCTCAGTAGGCTTAGCAATCAAGGTGGGGTACGTCACGTCATCATCCAGCAGCTCTTCCTCTGAATCCTCGGTGCGCTTTTCCCTCGGACTTACTACCCTTTCTACTACCTCACTAACAGACAACTGTGTCTCATCATCCTCATCCACAAAAAGCTCTTGTGACAGTTGCTGGAAGTCCTCAGCCTCATCACCCGGACTCTGGGAAATTTCCAAATGTTGGACATCAGTCACGACAAACTCCTCAGTTAGGTGAGGAACTGTTTTTCCCACTCTGGGCAGGGACCCAAGAACAGTTCCTGGGAGTCTGCCTACTCAGAATCTGTCATTTTCCTGGAGTGAGGAGGCTGGGAGGAAGGAGGAGCAGCCAGAGGATTCAGAGTTGCGGTCTCTAGCCCAGTAGTAGTGAACTGTACGGAAGACTGGGGGTTCGATACATTGCTGGACGCGTTATCCGCGACTCACGACAGGACCTGCTCGCACTGCTGTGCTTGTAATAAAGGTCTGCCACGCGGACCCGCAAATTGTGATATGAAGCTGGGGAGCGGAGAGACGCGGCTCTCTCCTAATCCCTCTGCAGCCGGCTGTAATTCACCGCCCAAGACCTCGGCCTGTGCCCACACCTTCACTTGGACACCCGCGTCCAAGTCCACGTTCTCGACCCTTACCCCTACTCCTCATCATGTTGGATAAAGGATAGAGCAGGGCCCAAATAAATTAACCCACTGTATGGTGCTGAGAACTGGGGCTTAATGCACCGCACACAGAGACTTGTAGATACCGGAGGCTCTATGCTGTGACAGAAAAAATTAACCCGCTGTCTTGCACTGATAGCTAGGGGTAATTTACTGCTCACAGAGACTTGTATATAAGAGAGGCAGAGAACTATTACCCAGTGGATAATGCAGATAACTGCGGCTACTTCACCGCACACAAGTAAAGTGTATTGTGAGAAGCTCTGCACAGGGGCAGATAATTAACTATTAACCCAGTAGATAGTGCTGATAACTGCGGCTACTGCACCGCACACAGCAAATGGTAGATGTCAGATACTCTGCACAGGGGCAGAGAAATATTAACCCAGTGGATAGTACTGATAATTGCCGCTACTTCACCCAACACAGAGAATGGTAGATGTGAAATGCTCTGCAGTGCCCCAGGAAAAATGAGCGTACTGTTTAGCAATGAGAACTCCGCCTAATGCACTGCGCACAGAGAATGGTATAGGTGAAATGCTCTGCAATGCCCCAGGAAAAATTAGCGTACTGTTTAGCGATGAGACCTTAGCTTAATGCGACTCGAGTACCCAGCATCTCGAGTAGCCTAATACTCGAATGAGCATCAAGCTTGTACGAGTGTGCTCGCTCATCTCTAGCCAGGATGCTTGAAAAAAAAAAAATTGGTGCACTACTGGTCCCAGCTAGTCAAAATGTTAATGCACACAATGGGAGGAGTAGTCCTAAGAAGGATTGTTGGGTTCTCGTAGTCAGGATCCCTGCCTTTACCTATCTCAGCAGCTCTATCCCTAAACTCTGCCAGCATGCGTCTGAGGCGAGCTGTGGGTGGCAACAGTTTAAGTACTCGGCGGTCACCTTATCCCGCCAGCCACTCACTGCTGTAGACGTGTAGAGGGTTGGCACATCACAGCAGTAAGCTGTAAAGCCTTCCCTGCATGTTTAGTGGCTAAAAAATGGCACTAAACATGCGGGGAGGGGAAATGAAATTGACTCGAGTACCGTGTGGTGCTCGACTTGAGTAGCGAGCATCTCGAGTACCCTAATACTCGATGGAGCATCAAGCTCGGATGAGTGTGCTCGCTCATCCCTAGTTAATATTTTTTTTCAAAATAGAATGCATATATTTAACTAGCCAAAATCATAATGTAGATTTAAAAATTGAGACGTGAATTAATTTTGCTAAATTATTTTGAGCTCACAACCCAATTCAAGGGTCCTGGTTGTCTTCAAATCCCTAACCTTAATTATGCCAAACAGCATCTACCTAAACCAAAAAATGAAAGCATAGCTTGCTTAAAAAAAAAAAAAAAAAGATGCTATTTGGAGAGATCAATTCAACTGCTTGCTTAAACATATTTCATCTGCCACAGAACTGCTCCCTGAGGACTCATATAGTAGTCTGTGAAGATGTCCCTGACTCAGCGAGCAGATGCTGCTGGTCTGCAATAGAGCCTGGGGTAATCCCGAAGGTCCCGTGGGAGAGTTGCTTGTTCAGTCTCTTCTGCATTCCAACCCACATTGATGACCTGGCAATAATTATGCAGAACAATGCAGTCACTAATTGTCAGGTTTCATCTGCAGTACGCTGTAGAAAACTCGCAACTTGTTCGTGAGAATGCCAAAGGAACACTTAACGAAACGCCTGGCAAGGGTGAAATGGTAATTAAAAACCCACATCCATGTCCCTGCCAGCAGAGGGACGAAGAGTTATCAGGCCAAAACCCTCTTCCCCAATAAGGATAAATCGAGCAGGTGAACCTGAAGAGCAAGGAAGGTTACGTGCCTATCTGGCATGGATAGCTGGTTGGCCCAAAATCGCTGGCCCATTCTGGAAGCCCTGAAAATTGTAGCATCCACTGCACTTCCATAGGCCCCTCAAGTACAGGTTCACCAGGGAATGGAGAAGGACAAACACCCTGAGTAAAGTAAGTGATAACTGCTTTTCGTTTTCTTCTCTGCCTGTGATTGGTCATAGCACTCAGCCAAACACAGGCAGCGTTCAGCTATTCATTGAATTCACTGAATGGCTGAGCATTGCCTGTGATTGGAGACAGTGCTCAACCAATCAGAGGCAGCGCTTTCTGGAGCCGGGGATCTTTCAATCCCCAGCCACCAGAAGACAGATGAAGACTGGCAGGAAAGGAGAGCAGAGACAGATAGCTCTTCTAAATGAGTTGTTTTTTTTAACAGCTATAGATGATTTTTAGGGTAGGGCTTATATTTCAACCCCCCTCACTCATCCTCCCCCCACCCACCAAAAAAAAAAGAAAAAAAAGCATTGGTGCAGCGGTGGCCTTCAATCCACTGCTTTCAATGGGGCTATAGCAGCGCCGGCCCCATTGAAAGCAATCTGGCAGCATCACAAACCTCTGCCACAGCTGTCATAGCTTTGGCAGGGGAGCACAATATACTCCCTATGTTTTCAATGGGGCCAGTGCTACTACTGCTGGCCCGATTGAAAACAATGGGTGATAGTACAGATTTTTCTTAGCACTGCGAGGTTTAAGTGAACACATTGCAAATGAGAATGAAACCATTGAAAATCATTGGTTTCATAATCATGCGTTTTTACTCAAATCGCAGAAAAATATATCGCCAGTGGGTATGAGTCCTAAGGCCGGCGTCACACATGAGTGAGCACAGCTGAGAAAAGCTTACATCACCTTATTTTGGACTGTCCACTGGTTTTTGCATGCACTAATGCATCACGCATTTGTACACGCGAATGTAAATTCACAAAATCTCACTGATTTTGTGCCTATATGCTCTGCGAATATGTAGGTTACCTTCATATTCATGGCACATTTGCACAAGCTCACTATGCAGTAGATAGAGCATGTCATTTTTTTTTTTTTTTTTGGGAGGGGGACGAAATGCGCATGTAAAATACTGACATGTGAATGGACCCATTGAAATCAATGTGTTCTATTCACTGCGCATGTCATGCACATTTATGGCCGTGTGAATCCAGCTTAACTCTAAAATGATAAAGGCATCTATTTCTTGTGATCTTCTTCCTCTGGTCTAGTAGGAGGATTGGTGTGACAGTAAATGACTTATTCCAAGTTCATGTTGTGTCTTTGCTTGTAAGTATGAATAAAGGATTTAGTTTAAAATTTTTTCTTGAAATCAGTATTAGCGGATCATGTTGCCCATTGATTATTTTTCAATATTGATTTTCTCAGCATAAGAGTAAAGTCCATAGTTTTTAACATGAACTTCTGAAATAAGTCTGGCAATATTACGCATATTCATCTTCAGTTTTTCACTTACAAACAATCCAAGAATCTTTCTGGCTTCTTCTTGGGCATTTACCATTCCTGAACAGCTGTTTCTCTGGGAAAGCATTGCAAGGGTTAATATTGGCACCAACTCAGAATTGGCGTATTTCACTGTACTTTGAAATAAAAGCACCAATGCTCCCAGAAAACCAAATAGCTTAATGAGTTCAAGATGGGTTCTTTTTCCTACGTAATTCTGCTGTGTTTCACGTATCTCTAAGCGAATCGTGAGTGCATTTGTGCATCCAAAATTCACTTCTACAGGGATATTTGGTGCGCAAAGGTGCAGGAAAATAGAGCATGCTGTGGAATCCTTGGTGCAAGTGAAATACGGTGGGAAATATATACATAAGAACAAACCTACTGAAATTAATGGGTTTCATTCACTGCATATAGCACACGCAAATATGCCCATTAATGCCTCTTCACATGTACATAGTTGTGCAGGATTCAAAAAGATCTAGAAAAGCTTGAACCGTGGACGGCGACTAACAATAAGGTATTCAATAAGGCGACATGCAAAGTCCTACATCTGGGCAAGAAAAATGTGAGACGCACATACAGAATGGGAGGAAGTGGGCTAAACAGCAGCACATGTGAAAATGACTTGGGTATACTAATGGATCATAAACTGAACATGAAGTCAAGTGTGGTGAAGCAGCAAAAAAAGCAAACTCAATTCTGGGATGTCATAGGTAAAGTCTAGATCACATGAGGAAATTATCCTCTGCTCTTTCTTAGGCCGCTTTCATACAGCTGAGAAAATGATGCAAAATTTGTGCATTGCAAGACAAACAAATCTCGCAAAAATATGTTTTGATGTTCCCTCAGAATACCTCTTCCATTGTTTTAAATGGGGCCGGCAAAAACATTCCATGGTGTCTGTTACATATGAGTGCGATGCAATATTTCCCAATGAAAACAATAGAAAACACTTGCAGTTCCTCCAGCGTGGCTGTAAGCTATTTTCCTGAACTGATGTGAGGCGTTTTTTACATAAAAAGTAGAAATGAACGAGCACACTCGTCCGAGCTTGATGCTCGTTCGAGTATTAGGGTACTCCAGATGCTCATTAATCGAGACAAACACAACGCGGTACTCAAGTGAATTGCATTTCCTTCCCCACATGTTTAGCGCCATTTTCTAGAATATAAACATACGGGGAAGGCATTACCACTTCCTGCTGTGACGTGCCAGCCCTCCCCCTCCCCACAATCTTGTGGTTCAGCGGTTTCTGAAAAACTATCCCCACTTGTCAGACCTGCTCGGCAAGGTGCGCCGCGTCTGTGCACATTTCCGCAAGTCCACCACGGACGCTGCCACCTTGAGGACCCTGCAACGTGTGTTTCAGCTACCAGAGCACTGACTGCTGTGCGACATGCCCACACGCTGGAATTCTATGCTGCACATGTTGGCCAGGTTGTACGAGCAGCGTAGAGCAATAGTGGTATACCAGCTGCAACATGGGCGGCGGAGTGGTTGTCATCTTCCGCAATTCTTTACTGAGGAGTGGGCATGGATGGCACATATCTGCCTGGTCCTCGGAAACTTTAAGGAGTCTACCCAACTGGTAAGCGGCGATGTGGCCATCATTAGCATTACTATCCCGCTGCTTTGCCTGCTGAGAAGTTCCCTGCTAAACATAAAGGCCGGCGCTTTGCGGTTGGAACAGGAGATGGGGGATGACAGTATGTCGCTTGATAGCCAGACCACCCTCATGAAATATATCTCAGTGCGTTTTGGAGGAGGAGGAGGAGGGGGAAGGGGAAGAGACTGCTGGTCACACTGCAGAGCGTACCCATGCTGCTTCCCTCTCATCTGTTTAGCGTGCATGAGCTAAAGAGGAGGATCCTTAGTCATCTTCATATTGAGGACAGTGATGTGTTGCATACTGGGACCCTGGCATACATGGCTGACTTCATGTTAGGCTGCCTTGCGTTAGACGCATTCTGGCCAACACGGATTACTTGGTCTACACCCTTCTAGAACCACGGTATATGGAGAACCTTTCCACTCTCATTACCGAAGAGGAAAGGAGTACCAGAGTGAGGCAATATCATAAGGCCCTGGTGGAAAAAGTGATGCTAAAGTTCCCATTTGACAGCGCTAGTGGCAGAAGACGCAGTTCAGAGGGCCAACTAGCAGGGCAGAAGTGTGGATCAGGCAGCATGTCCAGAGCAGGCAGGGGAACACTCTCCAACTCCTTTGCCAGCTTTATGGCTCCCCAGCAAGACTGTGTAACCACTCCCAAGTCAAGGCTGAGTCGGAGGAAGCACTGTAAAAAGATGGTGGTGGAGTACGTAGCTAATCGTACCACCGTCCTCCGTGATGCTTCTGTGATGCCACCGTCCTCCGTGATGCTATTGGATGTCAAAGCTGGACACGTGGCACGACCTTGCGCTGTATGCCCTGGAGGTGCTGGCCTGCCCTGCCGCTGTCGTCTTGCCAGAGAGGGTGTTTAGTGCAGCTGGGGGAATCATCACGGATAAGCGTACCTGCCTGTCAACTGACAGCGCCGACATGCTTATCCTCATTAAGATGAACAAAGGCTGGATTTCCCCAGACTTCTCTTCTCCACCGGTAGAAAGCAGCGGATCCTAAAGAATCTTTTCACTAAAACAGGATAAAAATGCATCCTCTATCACCCCAAAAAAGGGTAGAATTAACTTTGTGTATCCCTCTCGGATATTATTACTCCTCCTCCTCCTCCTAAAACAGCATGTCATCACGCTGAACTGCCAATTTCTAAAAGGCCCAAAATGCTCTGTTTAAAAGCTTTAAAAAATTTTTATCCATTTTTACGGTTTAAAAGTTAAACTTAAAACAATTTTTCCAGAGGGCTGCCTCCAGGCTCTGTTACAAATTAACCAATAACGAGTTGTATCTTCAAAAAATGTTTGTGGATTTCACCTGCGCTCGCGATTCAGCAATTTTTGAGGGGTACACTTGTTGTCTTAGTACACCAATTTTTCAGGCTATTGCCAATACTGTTAGCAAACTAATTTTTCCAGGCTTCGCCTATCCTCTTGGTGAACAAATCTTTCCAGGTGTTTGCCTATACTCTTGGTGCACCAATGTTACTTGGGCTCGCCTATACTATTGCTACAGAAATGTTACATGGGTTTGCCTATACTTTTGCTACAGAAATGTTACTGGGGTCCGCCTGTACTCTTGCTACAGAAATGTTACAAGGGTCTGCCTGTACTTTTGCTACAGAAATGTTACTGGGGTCCGCCTATACTCTTGCTACAGAAATGTTACAGGGGTCTGCCTATACAGTTTCTACTGAATGGTTTCAGGGGTTTGCCTATTATCTTGCTACAGAAGTGTTATAGGGGTTTGCCTATACTTTTGCTAGAGAAATGTTACTGGGGTCTGCCTATACTTTGGCTACAGAAATGTTGTAGGGGCTCGCCTATACTTTTGCTACAGAAATGTTACAGGGGTCTGCCTATGCTGTGGGTGCACAAAGACTTCCCATTGCGGTATTTTACCTGCTCTGGCACAAATACACTGACTGACTAGGGCAGAAATGTGGGCTGAGGTCCTTGGCGGGGTGAAACTCTGCCATGTTTGGGCACTCTGATTTCTTCCTGTGTAATACCACATTTGTGCACCGACAGCATAGGCGAGTCCAAGGAGCTCAAAGACTTCCCATTGCGGTGTTGTGCTATCTGACACCTACACAGAATGAATTGTGTCGGGACACATGGATTTCCCATTGCTATGTAACTCGCGGCACCTTGGGTCAGACAAGGTGGAGGCTGGGACCAAGCCTGACCCTGGGCCCTCTCACACGCTTCCCACACAGAGTATTGCTGCATTGTGGAGATGTGTAGAAGTGCTGACACCTTATGCCCACGTTTGCGGCTCCTGACAATTTTGTGACGGAGGTGGCACGGGATTGGAATGATGATCGTACATCAATTTATCATCAATTCTCAACACCATTGTGGGCTATTGCCCACACTTTTTTTAAGAAGGGTCACTGCCTAGCCCTGCCAACTCTCTGCAGTGTGTGCCTCCGGTTTCTCCTCATCCATTATGCACTTATAAATAGACATGAGGGTGGTGTGGCTATGAAGCGAGCGTGTGGCATGAGGGCAGCTGAACGCTGTGCAGCGAAAATTTTGGGTGTACTGTGGACGCAGAGTCATGCGGGGGTTGGGGGATTGGACAGCAATGCCAGCATGTAACTCAGGAGAAGAGGCAGTGGTGTCACCTGCAGGCAGTGATTGTGCTTGATTGCAGGTAGTGTGGTGCTTAGCTAAGGTGTGCCAGTGTGTGTACCTTGCTAATGAGGGTTTGTCCCAAGTAAATTGCTATGGGGTGACAGCCAGGCTCTTGCCTCCATTTTGGCTTAAAAGTGGGACCTGGGAGCCTCAGATGCAGCTATGCATGCTGCCCCTGCCATTCCCTATCCGTTTCTGTGGTGTTTCCATGACTTTCTGATGTTTTCTGGTGTTTGACAAGTCATCAATAGAGATGAGCGAGCACCAAAATGCTCGGGTGCTCGTTACTCGGAACGAAATTATCGCGATGCTCGAGGGTTCTTTTCGAATAACGAACCCCATTGAAATCAATGGGCGACCCGAGCATTTTTGTATATCGCCGATGCTCGCTAAGGTTTCCATTTGTGAAAATTGGGGCAATTCAAGAAAGTGATGGGAACGACACAGCAACGGATAGGGCAGGCGAGGGGCTACATGTTGGGCTGCATCTCAAGTTCCCAGGTCCCACTATTAAGCCACAATAGCGGCAAGAGTGCCCCCCCCCCCAACAACTTTTACTTCTGAAAAGCCCTCATTAGCAATGCATACCTTAGCTAAGCACCACACTACTTCCAACAAAGCACAATCACTGCCTGCATGACACTCCGCTGCCACTTCTCCTGTGTTACATGCTGCCCAACCCCCCCTCGCACGACGCAGTGTCCACAGCGCACACAAAAGTGTCCCTGCGCAGCCTTCAGCTGCACTCATGCCACACCACCCTCATGTCTATTTATAAGTGCGTCTGCCATGAGGAGGAACCGCAGGCACATACTGCAGAGGGTTGGCATGGCTAGGCAGCGACCCTCTTTAAAAGGGGCGGGCGATAGCCCACAATGCTGTACAGAAGCAATGAGAAATATAATCCTGCGCCACCTCCATCAGGAGCTGCACACGTGGGCATAGCAATGGGGAACCTATGTGCCACACACTATTCATTCTGTCAAGGTGTCTGCATGCCCCAGTCAGACCGCGTTTTTTTTATAAATAGTCACAGGCAGGTACAACTCCGCAATGGGAATTCCGTGTGCACCCACAGCATGGGTGGCTCCCTGGAACCCACCGGCTGTACATTAATGTATCCCATTGCAGTGCCCATCACAGCTGAGGTAACGTCCAATGAAATGTAGTTGGGCTTAGGCCCACACTGCATGCCCCAACCTGACCGGGCTTTTTAATTCATAGACACAGGCAGGTACAACTCCCTATTGTGAAGTCCCTGTGGACCGACAGCATGGGTGGGTGCCAGGAAGCCACAGGCGGCACATAAATATATCCCATAGCATTGCCCATCACAGCTGAGGTAATGTCATGTTAAATGCAGGTGGGCTTCGGCCCACACTGCATGCCCCAGTCAGACTGGGTTTCTTTAGAAGTGGACACATGTAGTTACAACTCCGTGTGGACCGACAGCATGGGTGGCTCCCTGGAACCCACCGGCGGTACATAAATATATCCCATTGCAGTGCCCAGCACAGCTGATGTAACGTCAGCTGTAATGCAGGTAGGCAAAAAAAATAATTGGATTACACTGTAGTAGAGATGAGCGAACGTGTTCGTCCGAACTTGATATCCGTGCGGATATTAGTGTGTTCGGGATGTTCGTTATTCGTAACGAACACCATGCGGTGTTCGGGTTACTTTCACTTCCTTCCCTGAGACGTTAGCGCGCTTTTCTGGCCAATTGAAAGACAGGGAAGGCATTACAACTTCCCCCTGTGACGTTCAAGCCCTATACCACCCCCCTGCAGTGAGTGGCTGGGAAGATCAGGTGTCCGCCGAATATAAAAGTCGGCCCCTCCCGCGGCTCGCCTCAGATGCCGTGTGAGTTAGATGAGGGACAGTGCTGTTTGTACCGGAGCTGCTGTAGGGAAAGAATTGGTAGTTAGTGTAGGCTTCAAGACCCCCCAAAGGTCCTTATTAGGGCCACTAATAGCTGTGTGTTGGCTGCTGTTAGCAGTGGCAATTTTTTTTTCTTCTCAAAATCGGCTCTGCAGAGCGTTGCACCCGGCATTAGGGACAGAAGTGTTGCATAGGCAGGGAGAGTGTTAGGAGTGAGTGTAGCCTTCAAGAACCTCAACGGTCCTTTCTAGGGCCATATTTAACCGTGTGCAGTACTGTCTAGGCTGCTGTTAGCTGTGCTGCATTTTTTTTTCTTCTCAAAATCGCTTCTGCAGAGCATTGCACCCTCCATTGATACTACAGGGAAAGAATTGTGTAGGCAGGGCCACAACACAGTTATTATTCATTGAATATACGCAGTGCGGCCTTTTGCTTGTAAAACAAGTGAAAAAAATTCTATTTGACCTGCCTCTGTCCGTCCTGTGGAGTGTGGACACGTGTAAGCTGCGTGTACAACGTTAAAAAATCAGACGCACCCAGCTACGTTTTACTGCTGGCTTCGCCATTTGCTTTCCTTAATTGGGAAAAAAATACCTGCTCTGCCAGAGTTATAATAACTCTGCTACCCTCACGTTCTGTGACACATTAGCAGGGCCACAGCACAGTTATTAAACTTCTCATGTTCATTAAATATACGCAGTGCTGCCTTTTGGTGGAAAAAAACTGAAAAAAAATCTATTTGTCCTGCCTCTGTCCGTCCTAAGGGCTGTGTGTACGTGTCGGCTGCGTGTGCAACGTTTAAAAATCAGACGCACCCAGCTACGGTTTACTGCTGGCTTCGCCATTTGCTTTCCTTAATTGGGAAAAAAATACCTGCTCTGCCAGAGTTATAATAACTCTGCTACCCTCACGTTCTGTGACACATTAGCAGGGCCACAGCACAGTTATTAAACTTAGATTATTCATTCACTAGAGGCAGTGGGGCCTTTCGTTTTCAAAAAAGGGAAAAAATTATATTTGGCCTGCAGTCTTGCGCCAATTTATTTCCTGCCTGTGAAATCAAATCACTGGTAATACAGCATGCTGAGGGGTAGGGGTAGGCCTAGAGGACGTGGACGCGGCCGAGGACGCGGAGGGCCAAGTCAGGGTGTGGGCACAGGCCGAGCTCCTGATCCAGGTGTGTCGCAGCCGACTGCTGCGCGATTAGGAGAGAGGCACGTTTCTGGCGTCCCCACATTCATCGCCCAATTAATGGGTCCACGCGGGAGACGGTTATTAGAAAATGAGCAGTGTGAGCAGGTCCTGTCCTGGATGGCAGAAAGTGCTTCGAGCAACCTATCGTCAACCCGCAGTTCTGCGCCGTCCACTGCTGCAAATCCGAATCCTCTGTCTGCTGCTCCTCCTTCCTCCCAGCCTCCTCACTCCACTACAATGACACCTGCTCAGGAGCGGGAACACTCCCAGGAACTGTTCTCGGGCCCCTGCTCAGATTGGGCAGCAGCGATTCCTCTCCCACCAGAGGAGTTTATCGTCACTGATGCCCAACCATTCGAAAGTTCCCGGGGTCCGGGGGAAGAGGCTGGGGACTTCCGCTAACTGTGGGTGAGGAGGACGATGACAATCAGACACAGTTGTCTTGCAGTGAGGTAGTAGTAAGGGCAGTAAGTCCGAGGGAGCAGCGCACAGAGGATTCGGAGGAAGAGCAGCAGGACGATGAGGTGACTGACCCCACCTGGTGTGCAACGCTTACTCAGGAGGACAGGTCTTCAGAGGGGGAGTCAAGGGCATCAGCAGGGCAGGTTGCAAGAGGCAGTGCGGTGGCCAGGGGTAGAGGCAGGGCCAGACCGAATAATCCACCAACTGTTTCCCAAAGCGCCCCCTCGCGCCATGCCACCCTGCAGAGGCCGAGGTGCTCTAAGGTCTGCCAGTTTTTCACAGAGACGCCTGACGACCGACGAACAGTGGTGTGCAACCTTTGTCGCGCAAAGCTCAGCTGGGGAGCCAACACCAACAGCCTCACCACCACCACCATGCGCAGACATATGATGGCCAAGCACCCCACAAGGTGGGACGAAGGCCGTTCAGCGCCTCCGGTTTGCACCCCTGCCTCTCCCCCTGTGCCCCAACCTGCCACTGAGATGCAACCCCCCTCTCAGGACACAGGACACAGGCACTACCGCCTCATGGCCTGCACCCACACCCTCATCTCCGCTGTCCTCGGCCCCACAGCAGACCGACCGCTGGCTTGCGCCGCTGAGCCTCCAACCGGCATGGTCGTGTGTGACAACGACCATAACCTGGTGGCGGCTCTGCAGCTCGGCAGCCTCACGCACGTGCCATGCCTGGCCCACATCTTTAATTTGGTGGTTCAGCGCTTTCTGAAAAGCTACCCACGCTTGTCAGACCTGCTCGTAAAGGCGCGCCGGCTCTGCGCACATTTCCGCAAGTCCCACACGGACGCTGCCACCCTGCGCACCCTGCAACATCACTTTAAGCTGCCAGTGCACCGACTGCTGTGCGACGTGCCCACACGGTGGAACTCTACGCTCCACATGTTGGCCAGGCTCTATGAACAGCGTAGAGCTATAGTCGAATACCAACTCCAACATGGGCGGCGCAGTGGGAGTCAGCCTCCTCAATTCCTTTCAGAAGAGTGGGCCTGGTTGGCAGACATCTGCCATGTCCTTGGTAATTTTGAGCAGTCTACCCAGGTGGTGAGCGGCGATGCTACAATCATTAGCGTCACCATTCCTCTGCTATGCATCTTGAGAAATTCCCTGCAAAGCATAAAGGCAGCTGCTTTGCGCTCGGAAACGGGGGCGGGGGAAGACAGTATGCCGCTGGATAGTCAGGGCACCCTCCTGTCTATTTCTCAGCGCGTACAGGAGGAGGAGGAGGAGCATGAGGAGGATGAGGAGGAGGGGGAAGAGACAGCTTGGCCCGCTGCTGACGGTACACCGGCTGATTGCCTGTCATCCTTTCAGCGTGTATGGCCTGAGGAGGAGGAGGAGGATCCTGAAAGTGATCTTCCTAGTGAAGACAGCCATGTGTTGCGTACTGGTACCCTGGCACACATGGCTGACTTCATGTTAGGATGCCTTTCTCGTGACCCTCGCATTGCACGCATTCTGGCCACAACGGAATACTGGGTGTACACACTGCTCTACCCACGCTATAAGGAGAACCTGCCCACTCTCATTCCCGAAGAGGAAAGGGGTTCGAGAGTGTTGCTATACCACAGGACCCTTGCGGACAAGCTGATGGTAAAATTCCCAGCCGACAGCGCTAGTGGCAGAAGGCGCAGTAATGAGGGCAAGGTAGCAGGGGAGGTGCGGAGATCGAGCAGCATGTACATCCCAGGCAGTGCAACAGTCTTTAAGGGCCTGGACAGCTTTATGGCTCCCCACCAAGACTGTGTCACCGCTCCCCAGTCAAGGCTGAGTCGGCGGGAGCACTGTAAAAGGATGGTGAGGGAGTACGTAGCCGATCGCACGACCGTCCTCCGTGACGCCTCTGCCACCTACAACTACTGGGTGTCGAAGCTGGACACATGGCCTGAACTAGCGCTGTATGCCCTGGAGGTGCTTGCTTGTCCTGCGGCTAGCGTCTTGTCGGAGAGGGTGTTTAGTGCGGCTGGGGGAATCATCACAGATAAGCGTACCCGCCTGTCAACCGACAGTGCCGACAGGCTAACACTCATCAAGATGAACAAAGGCTGGATTTCGCCAGACTTCTCTTCTCCACCAGCGGACAGCAGCGATACGTAAGCAATACGTAGGCTGCACCCGCGGATGGAAGCTACGTTCTCTCTCACCATCCAAAACGGGGACATTTCTGCTTCATCAATCTGTGTCTAATATTCCTCCTCCTCCTCCTCCTGCTACTCCTCCTGAAACCTCACGTAATCACGCTGAACGGGCAATTTTTCTTAGGGCCACAAGGCTCACTCAAATAATTTTTCTAAACAATTTTTAAAAGTTTCAATGCGCTTAAAAGCGTTGGAACTGTAACTTGAACCAATTTTTCGTTACACTGGGCTGCCTCCAGGCCTAGTTACCACTTAAGCCACATTAACCAAAGCGATTAATGGGTTTCATCTGCCCTCTTGGCTGGCCATGGCCAATTTTTGGGATGTACATTAGTACTGTTGATACAGCAATTTTTGTGGGCCCTCGCCTACAGTGTAATCAAATAAATTTTTAGCCCACCTGCATTAAGCACGACATTACTACCTCAGCTGTGTTGGGCAATGCAATGGGATATTTCTATGTACCGCCGGTGGCTTCCTGGCACCCACCCATGCTGTGGGTCCACAGGGAGTTGTAAATGCATCTGTGTCCACTTCTAAAGAATCCCAGTCAGACTGGGGCATGCAGTGTGGGCCGAAGCCCACCTGTATTACGCACGACATTACTACCTCAGCTGTGTTGGGCAATGCAATGGGATATTTCTATGTACCGCCGGTGGCTTCCTGGCACCCACCCATGCTGTGGGTCCACAGGGAGTTTAACCTACATGTGTCCACTTCTAAAGAACCCCAGTCAGACTGGGGCATGCAGTGTGGGCCGAAGCCCACCTGTATTACGCACGACATTACTACCTCAGCTGTGTTGGGCAATGCAATGGGATATTTTTGTGTACCGCCGGTGGGTTCCAGGGAGCCACCCATGCTGTGGGTCGACAGGGACTTCACAATAGGGAGTTGTACCTGCCTGTATCTATGAATTAAAAAGCCCGGTCTAACTGGGGCATGCAGACACCTTGACAGAATGAATAGTGTGTGGCACATAGGTTCCCCATTGCTATGCCCACGTGTGCAGCTCCTGATGGCGGTGGCACAGGATTCTATTTCTCATTGCTTCTGTACAGCATTGTGGGCTATCGCCCCGCCCCTTTTAAAGAGGGTCGCTGCCTAGCCGTGCCAACCCTGTGCAGTGTGTGCCTGCGGTCCCTCGTCATGGCAGACGCACTTCTAAATAGACATGAGGGTGGTGTGGCATGAGGGCAGCTGAAGGCTGCGCAGGGACACTTTTGTGTGCGCTGTGGGGGGGAGGGGGGGCGGTTGGGCAGCATGTAACCCAGTAGAAGTGGCAGTGGAGTGTCATGCAGGCGGTGATTGTGCTTTGTTGGAGGTAGTGTGGTGCTTAGCAAAGGTATACCATGCTAATGATGGCTTTTCAGAAGTAAAAGTTTTTGGGAGGGGGGGGGGCCCACTCTTGCCGCTATTGTGGCTTAATAGTGGGACCTGTGAACTTGAGATGCAGCCCAACATGTAGCCCCTCGCCTGCCCTATCCATTGCTGTGTCGTTCCCATCACTTTCTTGAATTGCCCAGATTTTCACACATGAAAACCTTAGCAAGCATCGGCGAAATACAAAAATGTTCTGGTCGCCCATTGACTTCAATGGGGTTCGTTATTCGAAACGAACCCTCGAACATCGCGGGAAGTTCGTTTCGAATAACGAACACCCGAACATTTTGGTGTTCGCTCATCTCTACACTGTAGGCGAGGGCCCCAAAAAATTGGTGAATTGGTTAATGTGGCTTAATTGGTAACTAGGCCTGGAGGCAGCCCAGTTAAAATAAAAATTGGTTGAGGTGAAAGTTTCAACGCTTTAATGAACATTGAAACGTATAAAAATTGTTTACAAAAATTATATGACTGAGCCTTGTGGGCCTAAGAAAAATTGCCCGTTCTGCGTGATTACGTGAGGTTACAGGAGGAGGAGCAGGAGGAGGAGGAGGAGGATGAATATTATACACAGATTGATGAAGCTAAAACGTCCACGTTTTTGATGGTGATAGAGAACAATGCTTCCATCCGCGGGTGCAGTCTACGTATTGCTTAGGTATCGCTGCTGTCCGCTGGTGAAGAAGAGAAGTCTGGGGAAATCCAGGCTTTGTTCATCTTGATGAGTGTAAGCCTGTCGGCACTGTCGGTTGACAGGCGGGTACGCTTATCTGTGATGATTCCCCCAGCCACACTGAACACCCTCTCTGACAAGACGCTAGCCGCAGGACAAGCAACACCTCCAGGGCATACAGCGCGAGTTCAGGCCACGTGTCCAGCTTCGACACCCAGTAGTTGTAGGGGGCAGAGGCGTCACCGAGGACGGTCGTGCGATCGGCTACGTACTCCCTCACCATCCTTTTACAGTGCTCCCGCCAACTCAGCTGTGACTGGGGACCGGTGACAGTCTTGCTGGGGAGCCAGAAAGCTGGCAAAGGCCTTGGAGAATGTTCCCCTGCCTGCGCTGTACATGCTGCCTGATCTCTGCGCCTCTCCTGCTACCTGGCCCTCGGAACTGCGCCTTCGGCCACTAGCGCTGTCGGATGGGAAGTTTACCATCAGTTTGTCCACCAGCGCCCTGTGGTATAGCATCATTCTCGAACCCCTTTCCTCTTCGGGAATGAGAGTGGAAAGCTTCTTCTTATACCGTGGGTCGAGCAGTGTGTACACCCAGTAATCCGTAGTGGCCAGAATGCGTGTAACACGAGGGTCACGAGAAAGGCATCCTAACATGAAGTCAGCCATGTGTGCCAGGGTACCTGTATGCAACACATGGCTGTCCTCACTAGGAAGATTACTTTCAGGATCCTCCACCTCCTCCTCCTCCGGCCATACACGCTGAAAGGATGACAGGCAAGCAGCATGTGTACCCTCAGCAGTGGGCCAAGCTGTCTTTTCCTCCTCCTCCTCCTCATGCTCCTCCCCCGCCTCCTCCTCCTCAACGAGCTGACATATATAGACATGAGGGTGCTCTGACTATCCAGCGACATACTGTCTTCCCACGCCTCCGTTTCCTAGTGCAAAGCGTCTGCCTTTATGTTTTGCAGGGAACTTCTCAAGAGGCATAGCAGAGGAATGGTGACGCTAATGATTGCAGCATCCCCGCTCACCATCTGGGTAGACCCCTCAAAGTTTCCAAGGACCTGGCAGATGTCTGCCAACCAGGCCCACTCCTCTGTAAAGAATTGAGGAGGCTGACTCCTACTATGCCGCCCATGTTGGAGTTGGTATTCCACTATAGCTCTACGCTGCTCATGGAGCCTGGCCAACATGTGGAGCGTAGAGTTCCACCGTGTGGGCACGTCGCACAGCAGTCGGTGCACTGGCAGATTAAACCGATGTTGCAGGGTCCGCAGGGTGGCAGGGTCCGTCTTGGAGTTGCGGAAATGTGCGCTGACCCGGCGCACCTTTACGAGCAGGTATGACAAGTGTGGGTAGCTTTTCAGAAAGCGCTGAACCACCGAATTAAAGACATGGGCCAGGCATGGCATGTGCGTGAGGCTGCCGAGCTGCAGAGCCGCCACCAGGTTACGGCCGTTGTCACACACGACCATGCCCGGTTGGAGGCTCAGCGGCGCAAGCCAGCGGTCAGTCTGCTCTGTCAGACCCTGCAGCAGTTCATGGGCCGTGTGCCTCTTCTCTCCTAAGCTGAGTAGATTCAGCACGGCCTGCTGACGCTTGCCTAGCGCTGTGCTGCCACGCCGCGCGACACCGACTGCTGGCGACGTGCTGCTGCTGACACATCTTGATTGCGAGACAGGTTGCGTTGGAGGAGGAGGGTGGTTTAGTGGAGGAAGCATACACCGCCGCAGATACCAGCACCGAGCTGGGGCCCGCAATTCTGGGGGTGGGTAGGACATGAGCGGTCCCAGGCTATGACTCTGTCCCAGCCTCCACTAAATTCACCCAATGTGCCGTCAGGGAGATATAGTGGCCCTGCCCGCCTGTGCTTGTCCACGTGTCCGTTGTTAAGTGGACCTTGGCAGTAACCGCGTTGGTGAGGGCGTGTACAATGTTGCGGGAGACGTGGTCGTGCAGGGCTGCGACGGCACATTGGGAAAAGTAGTGGCAACTGGGAACCGAGTAGCGCTTGGCCGCCGCCGCCATCATGCTTTTGAAAGCCTCCGTTTCCACAAGCCTATACGGCAGCATCTCCAGGCTGATCAATTTGGCAATGTGCACGTTTAACGCTTGAGCGTGCGGGTGCGTGGTGGCGTACTTGCGCTTGCACTCAAACAGTGGCGCTAGCGACGTCTGGACGCTGCGCTGAGAGACATTTCTGGATGGGGCCGAGGACAGCGGAGGTGAGGGTGTGGGTGCAGGCCAGGAGACGGTAGTGCCTGTGTCCTGAGAGGGGGTTGGATCTCAGTGGCAGGTTGGGGCACAGGGGGAGAGTCAGTGGTGCAAACCGGAGGCGGTGAACGGCCTTCGTCCCACTTTGTGGGGTGCTTGGCCATCATATGCCTGCGCATGCTGGTGGTGGTGGCTCCCCAGCTGATCTTGGCGCGACAAAGGTTGCACACCACTGTTCGTCGGTCGTCAGGCGTCTCTGAGAAAAACTGCCACACCGTAGAGCACCTTGACCTCTGCAGGGTGGCATGGCGCGAGGGGGCGCTTTGGGAAACAGTTGGTGGATTATTCGGTCTGGCCCTGCCTCTACCCCTGGCCACCGCACTGGCTCGGCCTGTGCCCACACCCTGACTTGGGCCTCCACGTCCTTGCCTGTGTCCACGTCCTCTAGGCCTACCCGTACCCCTCAGCATGGTGTATTACCAGTAGTGCAGAAACAGAACGCTGTAATTAAATGTGCCGCTTATTGGCCTGTGGTTGGAGGCTGACTTCGCTTACCGAATGCACAGCAGAGCCAGGAAATAATTTTGTGCAAGCCTGCTGTAACACTTAGCTGGCTGCGTATAAATTAGGAGGTCAAATACACCCAGCACAGACCCAGAACACTGAGGACAGTCACAGGCAGCCCAAATAGATTTTTTTTCCCAAATGTTTTTGGAAAGGCCCACTGCCTATATACACTGTATATGTCTTCTCTCTCTGCGTCACCACTACTGGCCCTGGAGTATGTAAAATAACTGCAGACTGTTGCACTTTGGACAGGAATACAGCACTGATGTAACAGCCAACACAGAGCCAGGAAATAATTTTGCGCAAGCCTGCTGTAACACTTAGCTGGCTGCGTATGAATTAGGGGGACAACTACCCCCAGCACAGACCCAGTACACTGAGGACAGTCACAGGCAGCCCAAATAGATTTTTTTTTCCCAAATGTTTTTGGAAAGGCCCACTGCCTATATTCAATAAATTTATGTCTTCTGTCCCTGCCTCACCACCACTACTGGTCTGGAGTATGTGTAATTACTGCAGGGCGCAATGCTCTGCACGGCCGATATACAAAAAAAAAATGTGCAACACTGCAAAAAGCAGCCTCCACACTACTGCACACGGTTAGATGTGGCCCTAAGAAGGACCGTTGGGGTTCTTGAAGCCTAAAATACTCCTAACGCTCTCCCTATAGCAGCTCCGGCACCAACAGCACTTTCCCTCCTCTATGTCAGAATGCATCTGTGGCGAGCCGCGGGAGGGGCCGATTTTTATACTCGGGTGACACCTGATCTCGCCAGCCACTCACTGCAGGGGGGTGGTATAGGGCTTGAACGTCGTAGGGGGAAGTTGTAATGCCTTCCCTGTCTTTCTATTGGCCAGAAAAGCGCGCTAACGTCTCAGAGATGAAAGTGAAAGTAACTCGAACATTGCGTGGTACTCGTCACGAGTAACGAGCATCTCGAACACGCTAATACTTGAACGAGTATCAAGCTCGGACGAGTACGTTCGCTCATCTCTAGTCATCACCTATGCGGAGCACCAGTCCCATACAAAAATGCTTGAGTCGCCCTTTGACTTCAATGTGGTTCGTTACTCGAAATGAGCTCTCGAGTAGAGATGAGCGAACGTACTCTGATAAGCACTACTCGTTCGAGTAATGTGCTTTATCCGAGTATCGCTGTGCTCGTCTTGAAAGATTCGGGGAGCGCCGCGGAGCGGGGAGCTGCAGGGGAGAGCCGGGAGGAATGGAGGGGAGATCTTTCTCTCCTTCTCTCCCGTCCGCTCTCCCCTGCTCCCTGCTGCAACTCACCTGTCAGCAGCGGCGCTCCCTGAATCTTTCAAGACGAGCACAGCGGTACTCGGATAAAGCACATTACTCGGACGAGTAGTGCTTATCCGAGTACGTTCGCTCATCTCTACTCTCGAGCATTACGAAAAGTTTGACTCGAGCAACGAGCACCTGAGCATTTTGGTGCTCGCTCATCTCTAATAAAAACGCTTTGGACCCACAAGGAAATTGCACATTTCCAAGCATGGAATCAGGCTGAGTTTCACATCTGGGTTCTGCAATTGCCCATGTGAAATTAGCCTTATTCAGACCTCTTTTGGAATACTGTGTCCTGTTCTGAGCACCCCGATTTAAAAAAGACTTTGACAAACTAGAGCAAGTTCAGAGAAGAGTTACCAAGATGGTGAGCGGTCTGCAAACCATGTACTATGAGGAATGGTTAACTCTTTCCAGTCCAATGTCGGGCCTGACCCGACATCATAATTTCCCTCCAAAGCTCCGATGTCGGGGCAGGCCTGACACTGCTGTGCAGGAGTGGATCTGCACCCGATCGTCAGACATATCGGGTGCAGATGCACTCCTGCACTGGTCCTCATCGAGGACCCCCGAGGAGAAGGGAGAAAGGGTTTTTAACCCTTTCTGCCTTCTCCTTTACACATTTCGTAGCACTCAATTAGCGCTATGCAATGCATAGAGATTCCGGCCAGCTATCATGTGACCGCTGGTGTTAGCTGACCCCCGGCGGTCACATGACACTGAGCCGGGAGCCTGCACTGTGGGAGGACCTGCTTACCTGACCGGCGTCTTGCGCATTCTCCTTCTGTCTCCCGGCCCGGTGATCATGTGACCGCCAGGTGCCACCTGACCCCAGCGGTCACATGATCACCGAGCCGGGAGGCAGAAGGAGAATACAGAAGACACCGGACAGGTAAGCAGATCCCTCCACGGTGCAGTGAGCACCTGCACCCTCCTGAACTCTGTCAGTTCAGGAGGGTGCAGGGAAAATGTATTTTTTCTCACCCATTCTCCCCAGCTCCAATTTATTTGGAGCTGGGGAGAATGGGTGAGAAAAAATAAATGGATTGGAAAGGGTTAAAGGTCAGCCAAATTTCAAGCTTGTACTGCATCGGGAATTTGGAGATGTAGATTTGGTACATTACATAGGGGGTCAATTACTTTTGCATTTAGAAATGAATAATCAAATTATGACTAATTTACTTTTCCCATTTACAACCTGAAGACCGTCCGTGCCAAATTTTAACATTTGTGCGGTACAGATGTGTGTTATTAGTTTCATTAAATAGGGGGTTAGTTACTTTTGCCCTTGGAATTGAAATATCAAGTTGTAGCCCCTTTAATTCTCCTATTTATGACCTATAGAATGGTCATGTCAAATTTCTACAACACCATGAAGTTAGAGATTGAGATTAGGTACATTACATAGGGGGTCACATACTTAAAAAGGATGCATACAGGAGTAATCCTAAACAAGATATTGTAATGATAGTGTCAGAGTAATTGGTGGTTTAGCAGTTGCTCTTTCCTATTCTGACTTTACTCTGGCCAGTGTGTTAGTATTCCTAAGGGACTACAGCACTTCACCCTTTAGCCCTTAAACAAGCATATAGGTAATGTGTGGCCTAGAGCATGATGTGAGCAGTGAAGACACACCAGAAGAGCTCACACCTGTTATGCTAGCTTGGTGGCTTTCCTGAGGTGGTGTTCCTAACTCTTGCTGTCCTGGCTTTCTTGCCGAGTCCTGGGCCTTTGATTGTGCTGCACAACGTTGTGGGGGAGTAGAGAAGGGTAGAAACAGTAATAGTAAAGGAGGCTAGTCTGTTGTGAAGTCTAACCATAAAAAGGAGAGAATGAAGGACCATAGGCTCTACCCTTGTGATGTAAACTGCAATAAGGCAAAAGGATTTAACCCAAATCTTCTTTATTAGTTAACTAGCTCACCCGTCGCGCGTTGCTGTGAAGACAGTCAGACAAACATACATTTGTTTTTATATATATAGATAACAACCAATCACAGCGCTGCTTTCATGTTACCTCAGCTTTATAATATATAACACCCAATCACAGTGCAGCTTTCAAGTTACTTCACCAGTATAATATATAACAACCAATCATAGCACAGCTTTCATGTTACCTCAGCAGTATAAAAAAAGAGCAACCAAACACAGCACAGGTTTTATGTTCCCTCAGCAGTATAAGAAATAACAACCAATCACAGCGCAGCTTTCATTTTACCTCAGCAATATAAGAAATAACAACCAATCACAGCGTAGCTTTCATGCTACCCCAGCAGTTTAGAAAGTAACAACCAATTGCAGCACAGCTTTCATGTTAAATTAGCAGTATAAGAAATAGCAACAAATCAAAGCACAGCTTTCATGTAACCTCATTAGTATAAGTAGCAACCAATCACAGCGCAGCTTTCATGTTACCTCAGCAGTATAAAAAATAGCAACCAATCACAGCACAGCTTTCATTATACCTCAGCTCTATAAGAAATCACAACAATCACAGCACAGCTTTCATTTTACCTCAGCAGTTTAGGAAATAGCAACCAATCAGAGTGGAACTTTCATGTTACCTCAGCGGTATAAGAAATAGCAACCAATCACAGCACAGCTTTCATTTTACCTTAGTGGTATAAGAAATAACAACCAACCACATCACAGCTTTCATGTTACCTCAGCAGTATAAGAAAGAGCAACCAATCACAGCACAGCTTTCATTTTACCTCAGCAATATAAGGAATAGCAAAAAATCACGGTGCAGCTTTCATGTTACCTCAGCAGTATAAGAAATAGCAACCAATCACAGCACAGCTTTCATTTTACCTCAGCAGTATAAGAAATAGCAACCAATCACAGCGCAGCTTTCATTTTACCTCAGCAGTATAAGAAATAGCAATCAATCACAGCACAGTTTTTATTGTACATCAGCATTCCCAATATCCAGCAACTGTTTTGCGATACGTTCGGCAGATGCATCATTTTATAGTTGAACACGCATCCCGTTTGTTCGTAATGCCTTTTCTTTTGTGCTTCAGATGCAAATCGAACGTTCTACATCTGGGGGGGCATAACTGTCGACGACGCTCGCACGCGCGCCGCCTATCGTAGGATAGATGTACTATGCCAGTAATCTTCGCAGGAGTGTACTTAGCAATAGAGATGAACGAGCGTACTCGGCCATGCCCCTTTTTTGTCCGAGTATCGCGATTTTTGAGTACTTCCGTACTCAGGCGAAAAGATTCGGGGGGCGCCGTGGGTGAGTGGGGGGTTGCAGCGGGGAGTGGGGGGGAGAGGGAGAGACAGAGGGCTTCCCCCTGTTCCCCGCTGTTACCCCCCCACGCCGCCACGCCTTCCCCCGCTCCCCTGCGCCCCCGAATCTTTTCACCCGAGTACTAAAGTACTCGAAAATCGCGGTGCTCGATCGAGTAATTACTCGAAACGAGTACGTTCGCTCATCTCTACTTAGTAACTTCCCAAAGTTTCTTGGCAATCGGATGAATGATGTAGTAATGCATAAAGGACAAGCAGACAGACAGACATTCATTTTTATATATATATAGATGACATCAGGAAGTGAGAGAATTAGATTATGTACGTAAAATTTGGATGCTAATTCTTTTGCGCTAGAATTGAATAATTGAGTTGAGACCTATTAACTTTTCCTATTTATGACATAGTCAATGCTCGTGCCAAATTACATCAGGAAGTGAGAGAATTAGATTCCGTACGTAAAATTTGGACGCTAATTCTTTTGCGCTTAGAATTGAATAATCGAGTTGGGACCCTTTAACTTTTCCTATTTATGACATAATCAATGCTCGTGCCAAATTACATCGGGAAGTGAGAGAATTAGATTCCGTACATAAAATTTGGACGCTAATTCTTTTGCGCTTAGAATTGAATAATCGAGTTGGGACCAATTAGCTTTTCCTATTTATGACATAATGAATGCTTGTGCCATATTTCAAGTTTCTATGACATTGGGAATAGGGATGAGCGAGCATACTCGCTAAGGATAATAGCTCGATCGAGCATTGTCCTTAGCGAGTATCTCCCCGCTCGGGAGCAAATGTTCGGGTGCCGGCACGGGTCACAGGTGAGTTGCGGCCATGAGCAGGGGGGAGCGGGGGGGGGGAGAAAGAGGGAGAGAGATTTATTTGACAATGATACTCTTAGACCATTCAAGACCTTAGCTCAGAAATATAATCTACCGTGTTTCCCCAAAAATAAGGCACCCCCGAAAGTAAGACACATTAAGAAATTTGCAGAAATTGCAAATATAATGCACACCCTGATAGTAAGGCATACTAAAGTGTGCAGGCAAGTCGAGAGGCCGGTCCCCTGCTGCCATTACCGTTGTCTCCTACCTCCTTCTGTGCTGTACGAGTGTGCTGTTGTGAGCTCCCCTTGCTGGCTGGAAAAATCCATACTGTATGTCCTGTTCCTGCTGTACACGTCTGCTGTGATGAGCTCCCCCTGGTGGCCGGAAGCTGCAATACCATCCCTGCTTACAGGTGGTACCAGAACTTCTGTCTGCAGACAGGTACGTTACTAAATTACAGCCCTTTTTTTTTTTTGGCTCTGTGTGTGAGTCAGGCAACCTGTGTGTGATTCTTAAGGCTGGGTTCTCACAGAGTGTATTTCCGGCCTTAGGGGGTGAGCATTACAGTCTCCAGACAGTGTGTGGGAGCCAGGTACTTTACAGCCCTTATTTTTTGTGGTCCTGTATGTGAGTCAGGCAAATTTTCTGTGCCAGAAAATGATGACATGACTGTCATTGAGTAATTTTTGCTTTGTTTTCACAGTTTGTCTAGCTATATTGGTTTGTGGTGACAACTAAGGTACTGTGCAGGATATACGGTAATAAATGTTCATTTTTTTGTTAAACAATAAATGGGAATTCTTCTTCATTGAAAAATAAGACACCCCCTGAAAATAAGACGTAGCGCATATTTTTGGAGCAAAAAGTAATATAAGACGCGCCTTATTTTCGGGGAAACAGGGTAGCAACCTCGGAAATATTTAAGTACTTCCAGATACGCTCCTTTCTCCAGAAAAATCCCATCAACTTAATCAGATTTCCTAAAATGATAGTCGCAAGTTTAAACAACACCGCACAAAATAAAAACCTCGAAACAAAGACCACCTATAATATGATAGCAGGTGACATGAAAGAAGGAAAAAAATGCCACCTCCTAAACTGGGAGAAAGAGCTGTCTTCCAAATTCGCAACCAAAAACTGGCTTAAAGGGGTTGTCTCACGCCGAAACAGGTTTTTTTTTCTTTCAATAGGCCCCCCGTTCGGCGCGAGACAAACACAAGGGATGGGTTAAAAAAACCAAAAACGTTTAGTACTTACCCGAATCCCCGCTCTGCGGCGACTTCTTACTTACCTTACCAAGATGGCCACCGGGATCTTCACCCACGATGCACCGCGGGTCTTCTCCCATGGTGCACCGTGGGCCCTGTGCGGTCCATTGCCGATTCCAGCCTCCTGATTGGCTGGAATCGGCACACGTGACGGGGCGGAGCTATGAGGACCAGCTCTCCGGCATGAGCGGCCCCATTCACCACGGAGAAGACCGCACAGCGCAAGCGCGTCTAAAATCGCCAGAAGACGGCGAATTTAGACAGATCCATGGCGACGGGGACGCTAGCAACGGAACAGGTAAGTGAATAACTTCTCTATGGCTCATAATTAATGCACAATGTACATTACAAAGTGCATTAATATGGCCATACAGAAGTATATAACCCCACTTGATTTCATGAGACAACCCCTTTAACTCCTTCAGATGGGCAAAACAAGCTTGAAATCGGCTAACCTGATAGAGGTTCACCTGAAAGTATTAACTAGGTGGTACCTTACCCCGCTACAACTTAAGATAAGACGTATATCCCCTGACGCCTCTTGTTGGAGAGGATGTGGGCACGAAGGAACACTATTACACATCTTCTGGTCATGTCCCTTAATTTTAAAATTTTGGAGAGAGGTGTTTACTCTACTAAATAACTTACTAAGTTACCCAATTCCAAAAAACTCAGCAGTAGCCCTTTTGCTACTAAATCTAGAGGACGTAAGAGGAAGTCATAGAAAAATGATTGCCCGCATTCTGATGAGCACCAAGGTGCTAGTTGCTAGAAGGTGGAGAACAACGTGCCCCCTGAAATACAAGACCTAATCCACATGATTTTACCTAATACCTTAGGTAAATCCGAGCTGATGTGGAGCAGTTGGAACAAAATGTTCCCATCGTGATATCACTTCTCTGTTATATCTTTTCTCTTCATTTACTTATTCCTATATTTGTACCTTCATGCTTTTACGTATATATTATACAAAATGTCCACTGTGGGATCCACTTCTCCTCAATGAGGAGGTGAAGCCCGCACAGGAATATGTGGTAAAGCTGCTTCACAACCTGCACCAAGTGGGGTGAGTTTGTTTCTGTGGCTTATCTGCAGTGAAACGCCTGCTGCGGACATTCTGCTGCGAATCACCCTCGTGTAACCCGACCTCACAATACAACCCATGTGGAGGACATTTCTGCGGAAAATTTCTGCATCTATTCTGCTGCATTTTTGAAAAACATTGTGACTTGTAAACCTTCCGCATGTCTGTTTATGTTGTAGATTTGAAACCTTCAAATACAAGAGTTACAACGCACGGCGGATCCGTAAGAAACACCACTGCAAAAACTGCACCATGTAGCCTGGATTCACATGAGTGTACGTGTAATTACATTGTGCTTCTGCAAAATGGGAGTTGCGTATTTACACGCGCATGCATGTTTTAACTGTACTTTTTGAATGTGCAAATATGCACGTAAATTCTCTTGTGTGAATCCGGCCTCAGCTGCAGATTTGCCGACTGTGGATTTTTGACATATTTGCTTTTCTGCTGTGGAATCCCGCAGTGAATCCACTATATGTGAGACCCCCTTACAGCGGACCAATTATAAGATACAACAAGAAGGGGCACATGTCCTGGCGCTCACATTGATATTCTAGTTTAGTGAAGGTCTTGTTGAAGATCAGAACTGCTTGAGCGGGGGACCGCAGGGATATTAGGAGAAAGGCAGGCACGACAGGGTTAACAGGGAGGGAAGGGGCGAGTAGGTGAGGGGAATGCTGGTAGGAGAAAGGGGGTGAGTGTAGGAAAGAGTAACAGCGCAAAGGAGGGGGGGGGGGTTACAGGGAACACGAGTAGGAGAAGCAGGAGACAGAGGAGCTGATGAAGAGTCCCACCTGCCCGGCCAAAGGAAGAAGGGGGGGGGGGGGGTGATTGCTAGCAAGATTTGTCATGGCAGGTAGGGGGAGGTGTCCTTGGAGTCAGCAGAAATGGGTAGAGGGGGGGAAACAGGGGCTGGATAATTTCCTTCCCCTTTAATTGTTTATTACGAGGACTGTCACCTATGGGCTTTGCAGGGCAGTGCCTTGCAAAGATGGTGGGAGTGGTTAGCCAGGTTATGGCTAGCCGGCCTCGGGAGGTGACGACTAGAGGCTAAGTGGTGAGTGGTGGACCCACGAGTCTGTCGACTTGCAGCTAGAGGCAAGGGTAGGGAAATAGTGTTGCCTGTGTCAGTTAATATGTGACAGGTACAACTATTTCCCGTTTTGGTGGTGAGGCGACAGTAGTTGGCGGGGCTCCAAGGATCTCTCCCCAGGTTTTTTCTACGGGGTAAAAAATGTTATTATATTTATTACCAAACATAACATTAAACATAGTCTGCTTTGGCCACATTGAATCCAAAGTACTGTGTCTGCGGTTATTTAAGGTAAAATGATGGTGGAGGGGGAGTATGTCACAGTAAAGACGACTCCGTTACACCTGGGTCAAGAATATCAAAACTAAAATCTGTCTCCATCGTCTCTTCTTGTCCCCTGATATCCTGGGTAAGGGCTTCTACAGACGAGTGTAAGAGCAAAGCCGCTCGCTCCTGCGCAATGTACTTGTGTAGTGAAGAGTCTCTTTGTGTCCATGCCTGCACAAGCACTGCGCAGATTTGTGCAGGCATCGCTCATTCACATGGGCGGAGGAATCGCCCTCGTTCTGATATAAAAGGCTAACGAGGCTAATGAAGTGCCGGTGTTTGCAGGTATGCACAGTGTTTTACGCATATCCGAGTGTAAGTATGTGCACATTTGCGCACTACCACAGGCTCCTATGGGGACCTTTCGGGCACAAATGTGCACCAATACGGAGCAAGTCATGTTGTTTTGCATGCACAAAATGCATTTGCAAAAAAAAGAACCATGAGAATTAGCCCATTGATATCATTTATTTGCTGTATATTGCATGCGCAAAAACGTCCTACGCAAGTACACACGTGTGCGGCTGCCCAAATATCATATTCTCACACAAATTCTGCCCCTGTACAACACGGACACAATCACACGGAAAATGAACCCATTCACATGAGCAATTTTTTTTCCCTCAGACTAAGGGCTCAAACCCACTGGCGTTTTTATTTCTTGCGCTGTGAGAGCGAGTGAAAACATTTACCTCGCAGTGCAAGAAAAACTCTGCGATATCGCCAGTGTTTTCAATGAGGCCAGCAGCGTTAGCCCCATTGAAAACATAAGGAGAATATCGCGGACTTCTGTGACAGCTGTGACAGGAGTTTCCTTCATCCCCGCGGGGAAACCGAATCATTTGTTTCATAATCATCGCTATTGCATCGCAGGGAAAAAAATTGCAAGTGGGTGTCCACCCTAAGGGCGCATTCAGACGACCCTATATCGGCCGGCTATTCACGTCGGAGGGTATACGGTGTCTCTCTCTGCAGGGGGAGGAGTCTGCTCTGAGCTCCTGCCCCCTCTCCGCCCCTCTGCACTATTTTCAATGAGGAGAGGTGGGGCGGGGTGGAGCTAATTCATGAAACTTCGTCCCACCTAATTCATGAAAGCCCCACCTCCGTCCCACCTGCTCTCATTGCAAATAGTGCAGAGGGGCGGAGAGGAGGCAGAGAGGGGTCGGTAGCTCAGAGCACTGCTCCCGGCTCTTCCAGACTCCTCCCCCTGCAGAGAGAGACGCCGTATCGGCCGGCGTGAATACCTGGCCGATATACGGTCGTCTGAATGCGCCCTTAGGGTGGACACGCACTTGGGTTTTTCTCTTGCGTTTTTTTTTCACTTTTTTTTTAATGCAATTGGCAATAGGACTTTCTAATGGTAAAAATGCATTGCAAGTTTGGGCTTTGCGACTTTTGTGCGATGCGTTTTTAACATTAGAAAGTCCCATTGACAATTGCGTGAAAAAAAATGCAGTGATATCGTATGAAAAAAAACGTGCAAGAAAAATGCAAGTGGGTGTCCACCCTAAGAGCCACAATTGGAAAATCGCTGCTGCTCCTATTTATGTGTGAATCTTGCTAGACACTGGACATGTAATGTTCGGTTTCTGGCACCTCGCACAGCATACAGACGGAGTGTCCATGTGTTGTGTGATGTGATCTGCATCCAAGACTCATGGGCACAACTTGCTGCAGCACATCTAAATACAGTATAACAGAATGGGTTTTGTATGTGGAGTTTTGGGTTACTGAGGACATCCTACTAACTGACTGAGAACAGTCTGTACAAAATGATCTTAGTTTTCTTCTGTGTTTTGCAGATCAGTTATGGAGCCTCCGACCCCTCATTATCTGATAGACTCCTCTATCCACATGTTTTCAGAATGGTTCAGAATATCCACATCCACAATATGGCGATCGCCGAACTGCTGGAGCACTTTGGCTGGACCTGGGTTGGGATTTTAGTATCGGAGGATGAAGCTGGAGAGAATGAGCTGCAAGTACTAACAAAGTACATGAGAGAGCGCGGAATCTGTGCCGCCTTCACCATAACACTAAGAGAGGAAAATGATAATAGGATTGTACAAGCTCTAAACAATTCACAAGTCCCCATCATTATAATGTGCGGGCCCTTCTCTGTTCATATGGCTCGCTTAATACTAGAATACGAATTTATATGTTTAGACATCACCTTCATCCTTTCACCATCCTGGATCTCTATTGCTCCCAAATTCCTTAGTCAAGGTCATTTGATTTATAATGGAAGTCTCACAGTGAAGTTTTCATCACCTTTTCCAGGTGTGGAGAATTTTGTAAAAATAGGCAGGAACTATGTTGATCTGCACATAAACCTGTCTTACTGGAGCTTAATAGATGATCTAGGCAAGAGAGATGATTTAGATTTGTTCATATCAGACTATGACATCAATAAAGAGTCCTACGATACTCCGGACCAGACTTCACAAATGGTGAGGGATGCCCTCTCACCGGGGGTCGCCACAAGACTATATACTGCAGTAGAAGTTCTGGCAAAAGCTCTACATGAAATGTTCTTATTTATAAAACATGAATATGAAGAAAACTCAATAACTGGATTTTTACACTACAGACGGAAGTTACAGCGCTACATACAAATGATGAAGTCCTCACCGGATCCAATGAGACCTTCATATTACTTTAATGAGCAGGGAGAAGCCATACATCCTTATACGATCATAAACTGGTTCACTACAGAAGACGCCAGACATGAGGTTGAAGTAGGAAATTATACTCCGTGGGCCATCAGTGGGGAAAAGCTTCACATAAATCGGCAGTCTATAACATGGAAACACACAAAGGAGGTGAGAAGAGTTATATTATGCAGGTGATTATGTAAATCTTGTCCGCTCTATAACATCATTATATGGTTTACATCCTCTTATCATACTTGTGTGATTTATCTATGCAGTAAATAGAGATGAGCGAACGTACTCGTCGGAGCTTGATACTCGTTCGAGTATTAGCGTGTTCGGGATGCTCGTTACTCGTAACGAGTACCACGCGATGTTCAAGTTACTTTCACTTTCATTTCTGAGACGTTAGCACGCTTTTCTGGCCAATAGAAAGACAGGGAAGGCATTACAACTTCCCCCTGCGACGTTCAATCCCTATACCACCCCCCTGCAGTGAGTGGCTGGCGAGATCAGGTGTCACCCGAGTATAAAAATCGGCCCCTCCCGCGGCTCGCCACAGATTTATTCTGACATAGAGGAGGGAAAGTGCTGTTGGTGCCGGAGCTGCTATAGGGAGAGCGTTAGGAGTATTTTAGACTTCAAAAACCCCAACGGTCCTTCTTAGGGCCACATCTAACCGTGTGCAGTAGTGTGGAGGCTGCTTTTTGCAGTGTTGCACTTTTTTTTTTTTGTATATTGGCCGTGCAGAGCATTGCGCCCTGCAGTAATTATACATACTCCAGGGCCAGTAGTGGTGGTGAGGCAGGGACAGAAGACATACTGTATATTTATTGAATACTAGCTGATATACCCGGCTTCGCCCGAGTTAATTTGGTAATGGTGTTTATTTGGTGTTCACACGGAAAATCTTATGAAGTCGTGGTTACTTTAGAGATACTGAGGAAAAAAAATATGTTCACAATTCTGCATAGTTCTCTGCGTTACCCAGGAAATACCACGGGGAGGCAACCATGCGACGTTTCCTTTATATAAAATGACATCAGGAAGTGAGAGAATTAGATTACATAAGTAAATTTTGGACGCTAATTCTTTTGTGCTTGAAATTGAATAATTGAGTTGGGACCCATTAGCTTTTCCTATTTATGACATAATCAATGCTCGTGCCAAATTTCCTGTTTCTATGACACCGCAAAGTGAAAAAATTACATTCCGCACGTACAATTTCGACGCCAATTCTTTTACGCTAGAATTGAATATTCGAGTTGGGACCCATTAGCTTTTCCTATTTATGACATAATCAATGCTCGTGCCAAATTTCACGTTTCTATGACACCGGAAAGTGAAAAAATTACATTCCGCACGTAAAATTTGGACGCTAATTCTTTTGGGCATAAAATTGAATAATGGAGTTGGGACCCATTAGCTTTTCCTATTTATGACATAATCAATGCTCGTGCCAAATTTCATGTTTCTATGACACCGGAAAGTGAAAAAATTACCTTCCGCACGTAAAATTTCGACACCAATTCTTTTGCGCTAGAATTTACTAATCGAGCTGGGACCCATTAGCTGTTCCTACTTATGACATAATCAATGCTCGTGCCAAATTTTAAGTTTCTAAGGCATTGGGAAGTGAGAGATTTAGATTATGTACCTAAAATTTCGACGCCAATTCTTTTGCGCTAGAATTGAATAATCGAGTTGGGACCCAATTAATTTTCCTATTTTGGAGATAATCTATGCTCGCGCCAAAATTCATGTTTCTACGATATCGGGAAGTTGGAGAACTTTTGGCGAGTCAGTCAGTCAGTGAGTCAGTGAGGGCTTTCAGCTTTATATATATAGATAGGCAGTGGGCCTTTCCAAAAACATTTGGGGAAAAAAATCTGTTTGGGCTGCCTGTGACTGTCCTCAGTGTACTGGGTCTGTGCTGGGGGTAGTTGTCCTCCTAATTCATACGCAGCCAGCTAAGTGTTACAGCAGGCTTGCGCAAAATTATTTCCTGGCTCTGTGTTGGCTGTTACATCAGTGCTGTATTCCTGTCCAAAGTGCAACAGTCTGCAGTTATTTTACATACTCCAGGGCCAGTAGTGGTGACGCAGAGAGAGAAGACATATACAGTGTATATAGGCAGTGGGCCTTTCCAAAAGCATTTGGGAAAAAAAATCTATTTGGGCTGCCTGTGACTGTCCTCAGTGTTCTGGGTCTGTGCTGGGTGTATTTGACCTCCTAATTTATACGCAGCCAGCTAAGTGTTACAGCAGGCTTGCGCAAAATTATTTCCTGGCTCTGCTGTGCATTCGGTAAGCGAAGTCAGCCTCCAACCACAGGCCAATAAGCGGCACATTTAATTACAGCGTTCTGTTTCTGCACTACTGGTAATACACCATGCTGAGGGGTACGGGTAGGCCTAGAGGACGTGGACACGGGCGAGGACGTGGAGGCCCAAGTCAGGGTGTGGGCACAGGCGGAGCCAGTGTGGTGGCCAGGGGTAGAGGCAGGGCCAGATCGAATAATCCACCAACTGTTTCCCAAAGCGCCCCCTCGCGCCATGCCACCCTGCAGAGGTCAAGGTGCTCTACGGTGTGGCACTTTTTCACAGAGACGCCTGACGACCGACGAACAGTGGTGTGCAACCTTTGTCGCGCCAAGATCAGCTGGGGAGCCACAACCACCAGCCACCACCAGCATGCGCAGGCATATGATGGCCAAACACCCCACAAGGTGGGACGAAGGCCGTTCACCGCCTCCGGTTTGCACCACTGCCTCTTCCCCTGTGCCCCAACCTGCCACTGAGATCCAACCCCCCTCTGAGGACATAGGCACTACCGTCTCCTTGCCTGCACCCACACCCTCACCTCCGCTGTCCTCGGCCCCATCCAGCAATGTCTCTCAGCGCAGCGTCCAGACGTCGCTAGCGCCACTGTTTGAGCGCAAGTACGTCGCCACGCACCCGCACGCTCAAGCGTTAAACGTGCACATTGCCAAATTGATCAGCCTGGAGATGCTGCTGTATAGGCTTGTGGAAACAGAAGCTTTCAAAAGCATGATGGCGGCGGCGGCCCTGCGCTACTCGGTTCCCAGTTGCCACTACTTTTCCCGATGTGCCGTCCCAGCCCTGCACGACCACGTCTCCCGCAACATTGTACACGCCCTCACCAACGCGGTTACTGCCAAGGTCCACTTAACAACGGACACGTGGACAAGCACAGACGGGCAGGGCCACTATATCTCCCTGACGGCACATTGGGTGAATTTAGTGAAGGCTGGGACAGAGTCAGAGCCTGGGACCGCTCACGTCCTACTCACCCCCAGAATTGCGGGCCCCAGCTCGGTGGTGGTATCTGCGGCGGTGTATGCTTCCTCCACTAAACCACCCTCCTCCTCCTCCAACACAACCTCTGTCTCGCAATCAAGATGTGTCAGCAGCAGCACGTCGCCAGCAGTCGGTGTCGCGCGCCGTGGCAGCACAGTGGTGGGCAAGCGTCAGCAGGCCATGCTGAAACTACTCAGCTTAGGAGAGAAGAGGCACATGGCCCACGAACTGCTGCAGGGTCTGACAGAGCAGACCGACTGCTGGCTTGCCTCCAACCGGGCATGGTCGTCTGTGACAACGGCCGTAACCTGGTGGAGGCTCTGCAGCTCAGCAGCCTCACGCACGTGCCATGCCTGGCCCATGTCTTTAATTTGGTGGTTCAGCGCTTTCTGAAAAGCTACCCACACTTGTCATACCTGCTCGGAAAGGTGCGCCGGGTCCGCGCACATTTCCGCAACTCTAAGATGGACGCTGCCACCCTGCGCACCCTGCCAGTGCACCGATTGCTGTGCGACGTGCCCACACGGTGGAACTCTACACTCCACATGTTGGCCAGGCTCTATGAGCAGCGTAGAGCTATAGTAGAATACCAACTCCAACATGGGCGGCGTAGTGGGAGTCAGCCTCCTCAATTCTTTTCAGAAGAGTGGGCCTGGTTGGCAGACATCTGCCAGGTCCTTGGAAACTTTGAGGAGTCTACCCAGATGGTGAGCGGCGATGCTGCAATCATTAGCGTCACCATTCCTCTGCTATGCCTCTTGAGAAGTTCCCTGCAAAGCATAAAGGCAGACGCTTTGCACTCGAAAACGGAGGCGTGGGAAGACAGTATGTCGCTGGACAGTCAGAGCACCCTCATGTCTATATCTCAGCGCGTTGAGGAGGAGGAGGAGGGGGAAGAGACAGCTTGGGCCACTGCTATGGGTACACATGCTGCTTGCCTGTCATCCTTTCAGCGTGTATGGCAGGTGGAAGAGGAGGAGGAGGAGGAGGAGGAGGAGGGGGAGGAGGATCCTGAAAGTGATTTTCCTAGTGAGGACAGCCATGTGTTGCGTACAGGTACCCTGGCACACATGGCTGACTTCATGTTAGGATGCCTTTCTCGTGACCCTCGCGTTACATGCATTCTGGCCACTACGGATTACTCGGTGTACACACTGCTTGACCCACGGTATAATGAGAACCTTTCCACTCTCATTCCCGAAGAGGAAAGGGGTTCGAGAATGATGCTATGCCACTGGGCGCTGGTGGACAAACTGATGGTAAACTTCCCATCCGACAGCGCTAGTGGCCGACGGTGCAGTTCCGAGGGCCAGGTAGCAGGGGAGGCGCAGAGATCAGGCAGCATGTACAGCGCAGGCAAGGTAACATTCTCCAAGGCCTTTGCCAGCTTTATGGCTCCCCAGCAAGATTGTGTCACCACTCCCCAGTCAAGGCTGAGTTGGCAGGAGCACTGTAAAAGGATGGTGAGGGAGTACGTAGCCGATCGCACGATCGTCCTCCGTGACGCCTCTGCCCCCTACAACTACTGGGTGTCGAAGCTGGACACGTGGCCTGAACTTGCGCTGTATGCCCTGGAGGTGCTTGCTTGTCCTGCGGCTAGCGTCTTGTCAGAGAGGATGTTTAGTGTGGCTGGGGGAATCATCACAGATAAGCGTACCCGCCTGTCAACCGACATTGCCGACAGGCTTACACTCATCAAGATGAACAAAGCCTGGATTTCCCCAGACTTCTCTTCTCCACCAGCGGACAGCAGCGATACCTAAGCAATACGTAGGCTGCACCCGCAGATGGAAACATTGTTCTCTATCACCATCAAAAACGGGGACCTTTTTGCTTCATCACTCTGTGTATAATATTCCTCCTCCTCCTGCTCCTCCTCCTGAAACCTCACGTAGTCACGCCGAACGGGCAATTTTTCTTAGGCCCACAAGGCTCAGTCATATAATTTTTCTAAACAATTTTTATACGTTTAAATTTTTATTTTAACTGGGCTGCCTCCAGGCCTAGTTACCAATTAAGCCACATTACCCAAAGTGATTAATGGGTTTCACCTGCCCTTTTGGTTGGGCATGGGCAATTTTTCTGAGGTACTTTAGTACTGTTGGTACACCAATTTTTGGGGGCCCTCGCCTACAGTGTAATCCAATTAATTTTTAGCCCACCTGCATTAAAGCTGACGTTACATCAGCTGTGCTGGGCACTGCAATGGGATATATTTATGTACCGCCGGTGGGTTCCAGGGAGCCACCCATGCTGTGGGTCCACAGGGAGTTGTAACTGCATGTGTCCACTTCTAAAGAACCCCAGTCTGACTGGGGCATGCAGTGTGGGCCGAAGCCCACCTTCATTTAATCGGACGTTACCTTAGCTGTGATGGGCACTGCAATGGGATACATTAATGTACAGCCGGTGGGTTCCAGGGAGCCACCCATGCTGTGGGTGCACACGGAATTCCCATTGCGGAGTTGTACCTGCCTGTGACTATTTATAAAAAAACGGGTCTGACTGGGGCATGCAGACACCTTGACAGAATGAATAGTGTGTGGCACATAGGTTCCCCATTGCTATGCCCACGTGTGCAGCTCCTGATGGCAGTGGCACAGGATTATATTTCTCATTGCTTCTGTACAGCATTGTGGGCTATCGCCCCGCCCCTTTTAAAGAGGGTCGCTGCCTAGCCGTGCCAACCCTCTGCAGTGTGTGCCTGCGGTTCCTCCTCATGGCAGACCAACTTATAAATAGACATGAGTGTGGCGTGGCATGAGGGCAGCTGAAGGCTGCGCAGGGACAATTTGGTGTGTGCTGTGGACACTGGGTCGTGCAGGGGGGGGGGTTGGGCAGCATGTAACCTAGGAGAAGTGGCAGCGGAGTGTCATGCAGGCAGTGATTGTGCTTTGTTGGAGGTAGTGTGGTGCTTAGCTAAGGTGTGCATTGCTAATGAGGGCTTTTCAGAAGTAAAAGTTGTTGGGGGGGGGCACTCTTGCCGCTATTGCGGCTTAATAGTGGGACCTGTGAACTTGAGATGCAGCCCAACATGTAGCCCCTCGCCTGCCCTATCCGTTGCTGTGTCGTTCCCATCACTTTCTTGAATTGCCCAGATTTTCACAAATGAAAACCTTAGCGAGCATCGGCGAAATACAAAAATGCTCGGGTCGCCCATTGACTTCAATGGGGTTCGTTACTCGAAACGAACCATCGAGCATCGCGATAATTTCATCCCGAGTAACGAGCACCCGAGCATTTTGGTGCTCGCTCATCTCTAGTAGTAAAGGTTATTGTCTTTTCCTACAGATCCCAGTATCCCGCTGCTCCGACCAATGTTCACCTGGAAGCAGGAAAAAGACAGGAGACACAATCCATGCCTGCTGCTATGACTGCGTCCTGTGTGCAGAAGGGGAAATATCCAATATAACCGGTATATAGTAGTATGAGCAGTAGGTGATGATGACAGTGATGTACCAAAAGGATGTACATATGAAAGAAAAAATAAGTGAACCCTTTGGAATTACCTGGATTTCTGCAATCATTAATAATAAAGTGTGTCAGCTCCATCACAGTTATAGACAAACAATCAAACTAAACTAAGATGTTCTACGATTCATATATTGCAGTAGTGGCAAACCTATTACACGCAGCCAAAGGCGGCACGCAGAGCCCTCCCTATTGGCACGCATCACTATCGGCCGCTCACCACTTGTGATTAGCGGCAGGGTCGGCATTCACTCAGTCGCGCAGCTAGCAGTGCCGATCCTGGCGCACAGAGTGACGCCAGTGTGCAGCCAGGATCATCCTCCCCCAGCGTCTTCGCGCGGGGTGGGGGGGTACACATATTAACTTTTTCCACAACACTTCTGCCCTATTCAGCAATTTCAGCAACCTGATTGGTTGTTTGGTGAATCAGCCAACTCAAACAACCAATCAGGTTGCTGGAATTGCTGAGTAGGGCAGTAGCGTTGTGGAAAAAGTTAATATGCGCGCAGACCCTGGGAGCTGTGGTGACAGAGGCTGAGGCACAGGAGGAGAGCAAACCACAACTGTGAGTGTGGGAGGGGGTATCACTATTTTCGCTCATGCGACCGTGGGATTTCACTATTACCGCTGGGGCCGCTGGGGGATGTCACTATTACCACTGGGGCCACCTTGGAATGTCACTGTAATCGCTTGGGGCCGCTGTCAGATGTCACTGTTACCACTGGGGCCACCGTGGGATGTTACTTTTACACGGTGGGCCGCCATGGGATGTCACTATTACACGGGGGGCTGCCGTGGGATGTCACTATTACTGCTGGTGCCACCATTGAATGTCACTGTTACACGTTGGGCCACCATGGGATGTCACTATTACAAGGGGGGGCGCCATGGGGTGTCACTATTACTGCTGGGGCCGCCGTGGGATGTCACTATTACCACTGGGGGCCGCTGTCGGATGTCACCATTACTACTCGGGGCCACTGCGGGATGTCACTATTACCGCTAGGATCGCCGTGGGATGTCACTGTTACACGAGGGGCCGCCATGGGATGTCATTATTACACGAGGTGCCGCCGTGAGATGTTACTATTAAAGCTGACGCGGCAGTGGGATGTCACTACAGCAGAGGCCGCCGTGCGAAGTCAATATTACCGCTGGGGCTGCCATGGAATGTGACTGTTACTGCTGGGGCAGCCGTGGGAGTTGCTGTTACCGCTGGGGCCACCGTGGGATGTCACTATTACACTGGGGCCGCCGTTGGATGTCACTATTATTCAGGTGACCGCCGTGGGATGTCACTATTACTGTTGAGGCCGCAGTGGGCTGTCACTAGTTCCGCTGAGGCTGCCGTGGAATGTCACCGTTACCGCTGGGGTCGCCGTGGGATTTCACTATTACATTGGGGGCCACCGTGGGATGTCACTATTACCACTTGCGCCAGCGTGGGATGTCACTATTACCGCTGGGGTTGCCGTGGTATGTCACTGTTACCGCTGGGGCCGCCGTTGGATGTCACTATTACTGCAGGGGCCGCCATGGAATGTCACTGTTACATGGGGGGCCGCCGTGGGATGTCACTATTACACGGGGGGTCCCCGTGGGATGTCACTATTACTGCTGGGGCCGCCGTGGGATGTCACTATTATCACTGGGGCTGCCATGGAATGTCACTATTACCACTGGGGGCCACTGTTGGATGTCACCATTACTACTGTGGGCCACCGCGGGATGTTACTATTACCGCTGGCAGCGCCGCGGGATGTCACTATTGCCACTGGGGCCGTCTTGGGATGTCACTGTTACACGAGGGGGCGCTGTGGGATGTCACTATTACACAAGGGGCCGCCGTGGGATGTCCTATTAAAGCTGGGGCCGCAGTGGGATGTCAATATTACCGCTGGGGCTGCCGTGGGATGTGACTGTTACCACTGGGGCTGCCGTGGGATGTGACTATTACCACTGGGGCTGCCATGGAATGTCACTGTTACCACTGGAGCCGCCGTGGGATGTCACTATTACCACTGGGGCTGCCGTGGGATGTCACTATTATTCAAGGGGCCGGCGTGGAATGTCACTATTACTGCTGAGGCCGCTGTGGGATGTCACTATTACTGCTGGGGCCGGCACGGTATGTCACTATCACTGCTGGGTTCGCCATGCGATCTTACTGTTACTGCTGGGGTCGCCGTGGGATGTCACTATTACATTGGAGGCCGCCATGGTATGTCACTATTACTACTAGGTTCGCCATGCGATGTCACTATTACTGCTGGGGCCGCCGTGGGATGTTACTATTATCACTGGGGCTGCCGTGGGATGTCACTATTACCACTGGGGGCCGCTGTTGGATGTCACCATTACTACTGGGGGTGTCTTGGAATGTCACTGTAATCGCTTGTGGCCGCTGTCGGATGTCACTGTTACCACTGGGGCCACCATGGGATGTTACTGTTACACGGGGGGCCGCCATGGGATGTCACTATTACACGGGGGGCCGCCGTGGGATGTCACTGTTACATGGGGGGCCGCCGTGGGATGTCACTATTACACGGGGGGTCCCCGTGGGATGTCACTATTACTGCTGGGGCCGCCGTGGGATGTCACTATTATCACTGGGGCTGCCATGGAATGTCACTATTACCACTGGGGGCCGCTGTTGGATGTCACCATTACTACTGTGGGCCACCGCGGGATGTTACTATTACCGCTGGCACCGCCGCGGGATGTCACTATTGCCACTGGGGCCGCCGTGGGATGTCACTGTTACACGAGGGGGCGCTGTGGGATGTCACTATAACACAAGGGGCCGCCGTGGGATGTCCTATTAAAGCTGGGGCCGCAGTGGGATGTCAATATTACCGCTGGGGCTGCCGTGGGATGTGACTGTTACCACTGGGGCTGCCGTGGGATGTGACTATTACCACTGGGGCTGCCATGGAATGTCACTGTTACCACTGGAGCCGCCGTGGGATGTCACTATTACCACTGGGGCTGCCGTGGGATGTCACTATTATTCAAGGGGCCGGCGTGGAATGTCACTATTACTGCTGAGGCCGCTGTGGGATGTCACTATTACTGCTGGGGCCGGCACGGTATGTCACTATCACTGCTGGATTCGCCATGCGATCTTACTGTTACTGCTGGGGTCGCCGTGGGATGTCACTATTACATTGGAGGCCGCCATGGTATGTCACTATTACTACTGGGTTCGCCATGCGATGTCACTATTACTGCTGGGGACGCCGTGGGATGTTACTATTATCACTGGGGCTGCCGTGGGATGTCACTATTACCACTGGGGGCCGCTGTTGGATGTCACCATTACTACTGGGGGCGTCTTGGAATGTCACTGTAATCGCTTGTGGCCGCTGTCGGATGTCACTGTTACCACTGGGGCCACCGTGGGATGTTACTGTTACACGGGGGGCCGCCATGGGATGTCACTATTACACGGGGGGCCGCCGTGGGATGTATCTATTACTGCTGGTGCCACCATTGAATGTCACTGTTACACGTTGGGCCACCATGGGATGTCACTATTACAAGGGGGGCGCCATGGGGTGTCACTATTACTGCTGGGGCCGCCGTGGGATGTCACTATGATCACTGGGGCCGTCGTGGGATGTCACTATTACCACTGGGGGCTGCTGTCGGATGTCACCATTACTACTCGGGGCCACCGCGGGATGTCACTATTACCGCTAGGATCGCCGTGGGATGTCACTATTACTACTGGGGCCGCCGTGGAATGTCACTTTTACACGAGCGGCCGCCATGGGATGTCATTATTACACGAGGTGCCGCCGTGAGATGTTACTATTAAAGCTGGCGCGGCAGTGGGATGTCACTATTACAGCTGAGGCCGCCGTGGGATGTCACTATTACCGCTGGGGCTGCCGTGGGATGTGACTGTTCCACTGGGGCCGCAATGGGATGTCACTGTTACCGCTGGGGCCGCAGTGGGAGTTGCTGTTACCGCTGGGGCCACCGTGGGATGTCACTATTACACTGGGGCCGCCGTGGGATGTCACTGTTACACGAGGGGCCGCTGTGGGATGTCACTATTACACGTGGGGCCGCCGTGGGATGTTACTATTAAAGCTGGGGCCGCAGTGCGATGTCACTATTACCGCTGAGGCCGCCGTGCGATGTCAATATAACCGCTGGGGCCGCCGTGGGAGTTGCTGTTACCGCTGGGGCCGCCGTGGGATGTCACTAGTACACTGGGGCCGCCGTGGGATGTCACTGTTACACGAGGGGCCGCTGTGGGATGTCACTATTATACGAGGGGCCGCCGTGGGATGTTACTATTAAAGCTGGGGCCGCAGTGGAATGTCACTATTACCGCTGAGGCCGCCGTGCGATGTCAATTTAACCGCTGGGGCTGCCGTGGGATGTGACTGTTACCACTGGGGCTGCCATGGAATGTCACTGTTACCACTGGGGCCGCCGTGGAATGTCACTGTTACCACTGGGGCCGCCGTGGGATGTCACTATTCCCACTGGGGCCGCCGTGGGATGTCACTATTCTCGCTGGGGCCGCCGTGGGATGTCACTATTCCCGCTGAGGCCGCCGTGGGATGTCACTATTCCCGCTGGGGCCGCCGTGGGATGTCACTATTCCACTGGGGCCGCCGTGGGATGCCACTATTCCACTGGGGCCGCCGTGGGATGTCACTATTATTCAGGGGGCCGCCGTGGAATGTCACTATTACTGCTGAGGCCGCTGTGGGATGTCACTGTTACCGCTGGGGCTGTCATGGTATGTCACTGTTACCGCTGGGGCCACCGTGGGACGCCACTATTACTGCTGGGACCGGCACGGTATGTCACTATCACTGCTGGGTTCGCCATGCGATGTCACTGTTACTGCTGGGGTCGCCGTGGGATGTCACTATTACATTGGAGGCCGCCATGGTATGTCACTATTACTGCTGAGTTCGCCATGCGATGTCACTATTACCGCTGGGGCCACCTTGAGATGTTACTAATACTGCTGGGGCCGCCATGGTATGTCACTATTACTGCTGGGTTCGCTATGCGATGTCACTGTTACCGCTGGGGTCGCCGTGGGATCTCACTATTACATTGGAGGCCACCGTGGGATGTCACTATTACCACTTGTGCCACCGTGGGATGTCACTATTACCGTTGGGGCTGCCGTGGGATGTTACTGTTACTCCTGGGTCTCACAAAAAGGTTCGTGGCAGCATCCAGGGCGTAATGCAAAAATAAATAATTTATTCCTCCAAGAACATGCTACGTTTCGACCCTCATGGGGTCTTTCTCAAGCCGTGGGATGTCACTATTACCGCTGGGGCCTCCGTTGGATGTCACTATTACCGCTGGGGCCGCCGTAGGATGTCACTGTTACATGGCGGGCCGCTGTGGGATGTCACTGTTACATAGGCGGGGTGGGTGGGTGCTGTGGGATATCACTATTATCACTGGGGCTGCCATGGGATGTCACTATTACCGCTGGGGCCGCCGTGGGATGTCACTGTTACATGGGGGTCCGCCGTGTTATGTCACTGTTACACAGGGGGGGTGCCGTGGGATGTCACTGTTACCACTGGGGCCGCCGTGGGATGTCAGTGTTACCGCTGGGGCCGCCGTGGGATGTCACTATTACTACTGAGGCCGCCGTGCGATGTCCTATTACTGCTGAGGCCCCGTGGGATGTCACTTTTACCACTGGGGCTGCCGTGGGATGTCACTATTACATTGGGGGCTGCCATGCGATGTCACTATTACCGCTGGGGCCGCCTGGGGGTGTCACTATTACCGCTGGGGCTGCCGTAGGATGTCACTGTTACATGGCGGGCCGCCGTGGGATGTCACTGTTACATAGGCGGGGTGGGTGGGTGCTGTGGGATATCACTATTACCACTGGGGCTGCCATGGGATGTTACTGTTACCGCTGGGGCCGCTATGGGATGTCACTATTACCGCTGGGGCCACCATGGGATGTCACTGTTACATGGGGGGCCGCCGTGGGATGTAACTGTTACACAGGGGGGTGCCGTGGGATATCACTATTACCACTGGGGCCGCCGTGGGATGTCACTGTTACAGCTGGGGCCACCGTGGGATGTCACTATTACTACTGAGGCCGCCGTGCGATGTCCTATTACTGCTGAGGCCCCGTGGGATGTCACTTTTACCACTGGGGCTGCCGTTGGATGTCACTGTTACCGCTGGGGCCGCTGTGGGATGTCACTATTACATGGGGAGCTGCCATGGGATGTCACTATTACATGGGGGCCGCCGTTGGTTGTCACTATTACCGATGGGGCCGCCGTGGGATGTCACAGTTACATGGGGGGCCGCCGTGGGATGTCACTATTACATGGGGGGCTGCCATGGGATGTCACTATTACCGCTGGGGCCGCCATGGGATGTCACTATTACCACTAAGGCCTCCGTTGGATGTCACTATTACCGCTGGGGCCGCCGTAGGATGTAACTGTTACATGGCGGGCCGCCGTGGGATGTCACTGTTACATAGGCGGGGTGGGTGGGTGCTATGGGATATCACTATTACCACTGGGGCTGCCATGGGATGTCACTGTTACCGCTGGGGCCGCTGTAGGATGTCACTATTACCGCTGGGGCCGCCGTGGGATGTCACTGTTACATGGGGGGCTGCCGTGGGATGTCACTGTTACACAGGGGGGGTGCCGTGGGATGTCACTATTACCACTGGGGCCGCCATGGGATGTCACTGTTACCGCTGGGGCCGCCGTGGGATGTCACTATTACTACTGAGGCCGCCGTGCGATATCCTATTACTGCTGAGGCCCCGTGAGATGTCACTATTACCACTGGGGCCGCTGTGGGATGTCACTGTTATCACTGGGGCTGCCGAGGGATGTCACTGTTACCGCTGGGGCCGCTGTGGGATGTCACTGTTACATAGGCGGGGTGGGTGGGTGCTGTCGGATATCACTATTACCGCTGGGGCTGCCATGGGATGTCACTGTTACCGCTGGGGGCGCTATGGGATGTCGCTATTACCGCTGGGGCCGCCGTTGGATGTCACTGTTACATGGGGGGCCGCCGTGGGATGTCACTATTACTACTGAGGCCGCCGTGCTATGTCCTATTACTGCTGAGGCCGCGTGGGATGTCACTATTACCGCTGGGGCCGCCGTGGGATTTCACTGTTACCGCTGGGGCCGCCGTGGGATGTCACTATTACTACTGAGGCCGCCGTGCGATATCCTATTACTGCTGAGGCCCCGTGGGATGTCACTATTACCACTGGGGCCGCTGTGGGATGACACTGTTATCACTGGGGCTGCCGAGGGATGTCACTGTTACCGCTGGGGCCGCTGTGGGATGTCACTGTTACATAGGCGGGGTGGGTGGGTGCTGTCGGATATCACTATTACCGCTGGGGCTGCCATGGGATGTCACTGTTACCGCTGGGGGCGCTATGGGATGTCGCTATTACCGCTGGGGCCGCCGTTGGATGTCACTGTTACATGGGGGGCCGCCGTGGGATGTCACTATTACTACTGAGGCCGCCGTGCTATGTCCTATTACTGCTGAGGCCGCGTGGGATGTCACTATTACCGCTGGGGCCGCCGTGGGATTTCACTGTTACCACTGGGGCTGCCGTGGGATGTCACTATTACATGGGGAGCTGCCATGGGATGTCACTATTACATGGGGGGCCGCCATGGGATGTCACTATTACCGCTGGGGCCGCCGTTGAATGTCACTATTACCGCTGGGGCCGCCGTCGGATGTCACTGTTACATAGGTGGGGTGGGTGGGTCCTGTGGGATATCACTATTACCACTGGGTCTACAGTGGGATGTCATTATTACCGCTGGGGCCGCCGTGGGATATCATTATTACCACCCGGGCCGCCATGGGATTTGACTATTACTGCTGGGGCCGCCGTCGGATGTCACTGTTACACGGGGGGCCGCCGTGGGAAGTCACTGTTACACAGGGGGGGGGTGCTGTGGGATATCACTATTACCGCTGGGGCCGCCGTGGGATGTCACTTATATCACTGGGGCTGCCATGGGATGTCACTATTGCCACTGGGGGCCGCTGTTGGATGTCACCATTACTACTGGGGGCCACCGCGGGATGTCAGTATTACCGCTGGCACCGCCGCGGAATGTCACTATTACCACTGGGGCCGCCGTGGGATGTCACTCTTACACGAGAGGCCGCTGTAGGTTGTCACTATTACACGAGGGCCCGCCGTGGGATGTTACTATTAAAGCTGGGGCCGCAGTGGGATGTCAATATTACCGCTGGGGCTGCCGTGGGATGTCACTGTTGCCACTGGGGCTGCCATGGAATGTCACTGTTACCACTGGGGCCGCCGTGGGATGTCACTATTCCACTGGGGCCGCCGTGGGATGTCACTATTCCACTGGGGCCGCCGTGGGATGTCACTATTATTCAGGGGGCCGCCGTGGAATGTCACTATTACTGCTGAGGCCGCTGTGGGATGTCACTGTTACCGCTGGGGCTGCCATGGGATGTCACTGTTACCGCTGTGGCCACCGTGGGATGTCACTATTACTGCTGTGTTCGCCATGTGATGTCACTGTTACTGCTGGGGTCGCCGTGGGATGTCACTATTACATTGGAGGCCGCCATGGTATGTCACTATTACTGCTGGGTTCGCCATGTGATGTCACTATTACTGCTGGGTTCGCCATGTGATGTCACTATTACTGCTGGGGCCGCCGTGGGATGTCACTATTATCACTGAGGCCGCCGTGGGATGTCACTATTACCACTGGGGGCCGCTGTTGGATGTCACCATTACTACTGGGGGCCACCGCGGCATGTCACTATTACAACTGGGACCACCGCGGGATGTTACTGTTACACGAGGGGCCGCCATGGGATGTCACTATTATACGAGGGGCCGCCATCGGATGTTAATATTACCGCTGAGGCCGCCGTGTGATGTCACTATTACCGCTGGGGCCGCCGTGGGATGTCACTATTATTCAGGGAGCCGCCGTGGGATGTCACTTTTACTGCTGAGGCTGCCGTGCGTTGTCACTGTTACCTCTGGAGCTGCCGTGGGATGTCACTGTTACCGCTGGGGCCACCGTGGGATGTCACTAATACTGCTGGGGCCGCCATGGTATGTCAGTATTACTGCTGGGTTCGCCATGCGATGTCACGGTTACCGCTGGGGTTGCCGTGGGATCTCATTATTACATTGAAGGCCACCGTGGGATGTCACTATTACCACTAGTGCCACCGTGGGATGTCACTATTACCGTTGGGGCTGCCGTGGGATGTCACTGTTACTCCTGGGGCCACCGAGAGATATCATTATTACCACTGCGGCCGCCGTGGGTTGTCACTGTTACCGCTGGGGCCACCGTGGGATGTCACTATTACTGCTGGGGCCGGCACAGTATGTCACTATTACTGCTGGGTTCGCTAATGCGATGTCACTGTTACCGCTGGGGTCGCCGTGGGATTTCACTATTACATTGGGGGCCACCGTGGAATGTCACTATTACCACTTGCGCCGCCGTGGGATGTCACTATTACCGCTGGGGCTGCCGTGGGATGTCACTGTAACCGCTGGGGCCGCCGTGGGATGTCACTATTACTGCTGAGGCCACCGTGCGATATCACTATTACTGCTGTGGCCCCGTGGGATGTCACTATTACCGCTGGGGCCGCAGTGGGATGTCACTATTACCGTTAGGGCCACTGTGGGATGTCACTGTTACCACTGGGGCTGCCGTGGGATTTCACTATTATTGCTGGTGCCGCCGTGGGGTGTCACTGTTACACGAAGGGCCGCCATTGGTTGTCACTATTACCGCTGGGTCAGCCATTGGTTGTCACTATTACCGCTGGGGCCGCCATGGGATGTCACTGTTACCGCTGGGGTCGCCGTGGGATATCACTATTACTGCTGAGGCCGCTGTGGGATGTCACTGTTACCGCTGGGGTCGCCGTGGGATGTCACTATTACTGCTGAGGCCGCCGTGGGATGTCACTGTTACAGCTGGGGCTGCCATGGGATGTCACTATTACTGCTGGGGCCGACACGGTATGTCACTGTTACTGCTTGGTTCGCCATGCGATGTCACTGTTAACGCTGGGGTCGCCGTGGGATTTCACTATTACATAGGGGGCCACCGTGGGATGTCACTATTACCACTTGCGCCGCCGTGGAATGCCACTATTACCGCTGGGGCTGCCGTGGGATGTCACTGTTTCCGCTGGGGCCGCCGTGGGATGTCACTATTACCGCTGGGGCCGCCGTGGGATGTCACTATTATTCAGGGAGCCGGCGTGGGATGTCACTTTTACTGCTGAGGCTGCCGTACGTTGTCACTGTTACCTCTGGAGCTGCCGTGGGATGTCACTGTTACCGCTGGGGCCACCGTGGGATGTCACTAATACTGCTGGGGCCGCCATGGTATGTCAGTATTACTGCTGGGTTCGCCATGCGATGTCACGGTTACCGCTGGGGTTGCCGTGGGATCTCATTATTACATTGGAGGCCACCGTGGGATGTCACTATTACCACTAGTGCCACCGTGGGATGTCACTATTACCGTTGGGGCTGCCGTGGGATGTCACTGTTACTCCTGGGGCCACCGAGAGATATCATTATTACCACTGCGGCCGCCGTGGGTTGTCACTGTTACCGCTGGGGCCACCGTGGGATGTCACTATTACTGCTGGGGCCGGCACAGTATGTCACTATTACTGCTGGGTTCGCTAATGCGATGTCACTGTTACCGCTGGGGTCGCCGTGGGATTTCACTATTACATTGGGGGCCACCGTGGAATGTCACTATTACCACTTGCGCCGCCGTGGGATGTCACTATTACCGCTGGGGCTGCCGTGGGATGTCACTGTAACCGCTGGGGCCGCCGTGGGATGTCACTATTACTGCTGAGGCCACCGTGCGATATCACTATTACTGCTGTGGCCCCGTGGGATGTCACTATTACCGCTGGGGCCGCAGTGGGATGTCACTATTACCGTTAGGGCCACTGTGGGATGTCACTGTTACCACTGGGGCTGCCGTGGGATTTCACTATTATTGCTGGTGCCGCCGTGGGGTGTCACTGTTACACGAAGGGCCGCCATTGGTTGTCACTATTACCGCTGGGTCAGCCATTGGTTGTCACTATTACCGCTGGGGCCGCCATGGGATGTCACTGTTACCGCTGGGGTCGCCGTGGGATATCACTATTACTGCTGAGGCCGCTGTGGGATGTCACTGTTACCGCTGGGGTCGCCGTGGGATGTCACTATTACTGCTGAGGCCGCCGTGGGATGTCACTGTTACAGCTGGGGCTGCCATGGGATGTCACTATTACTGCTGGGGCCGACACGGTATGTCACTGTTACTGCTTGGTTCGCCATGCGATGTCACTGTTAACGCTGGGGTCGCCGTGGGATTTCACTATTACATAGGGGGCCACCGTGGGATGTCACTATTACCACTTGCGCCGCCGTGGAATGCCACTATTACCGCTGGGGCTGCCGTGGGATGTCACTGTTTCCGCTGGGGCCGCCGTGGGATGTCACTATTACCGCTGAGGCCGCCGTTGGATGTCACTATTACCGCTGGGGCCGCCGTGGAATGTCACTGTTACACGGGGGGCCGTCGTGGGATGTCACTATTACACGGGGGTTCCTCGTGGGATGTCACTATTACTGCTGGGGCTGCCGTGGGATATCACTATTATCACTGGGGCTGCCATGGGATGTCACTATTACCACCGGGGGCCACCGTGGGATGTCACTATTACTGCTGGCACCGCCGCGGGATGTCACTATTACCACTGGGGCCACCGTGGGATGTCACTGTTACACGAGGGGCCGCCGTGGGATGTTACTATTAAAGCTGGGGCCGCAGTGGAATGTCACTATTACCGCTGAGGCCGCCGTGCGCTGTCACTATTACCGCTGGGGCTGCTGTGGGATGTGACTGTTACCACTGGGGCTGCCATGGAATGTCACTGTTACCGCTGGGGCCGCCGTGGGATGTCACTATTCCACTGGGGCCGCCGTGGGATGTCACTATTACTGCTGGGGCCGCCATGGTATGTCACTATTACTGCTGGGTTCGCCATGCGATGTCACTGTTACCGCTGGGGTCGCCGTGGGATGTCACTATTACCGCTGGGGCCGCCGTTGGATCTCACTATTACCGCTGGGACCGCCGTGGAATGTCACTGTTACACGGGGGGTCCTCGTGGGATGTCACTATTACTGCTGGGGCCGCCGTGGGATGTCATTATTATCACTGGGGCTGCCATGGGATGTCACTGTTACACGAGGGGCCGCTGTAGGGATGTCACTATTACACGAGGGGCCGCCGTGGGATGTCACTATTACCGCTGGGACTGCCGTGGGATGTCACTATTACTGCTGGGTTCGCCATGTGATGTCACTATTACTGCTGGGGCCGCCATGGGATGTCACTATTATCACTGGGGCTGCCGTGGGATGTCACTATTACCACGAGGGGCCGCTGTTGGATGTCACCATTACTACTTGGGGGCCACCGCGGGATGTCACTATTACAACTGGGACCGCCGCGGGATGTCACTATTACCACTGGGACCACCGTGGGATGTCATTGTTACACGAGGGGCCGCCGTGGGATGTCATTGTTACACGAGGTGCCACCATGGGATGTCACTATTACACGAGGGGCCGCCATGGGATGTCACTATTACACGAGGGGCCGCCATGGGATGTCACTATTACACGAGGGGCCGCCATGGGATGTCACTATTACCGCTGAGGCCGCCGTGCGATGTCACTATTACCGCTGGGGCTGCCGTGGGATGTGACTGTTACCACTGGGTCCGCCATGGAATGTCACTGTTACCGCTGGGGCCGCCGTGGGATGTCACTATTACCGCTGGGGCCGCCGTGGGATGTCACTATTCCACTGGGGCCGCCGTGGGATGTCACTATTATTCAGGGGGCCGCCGTGGGATGTCACTATTACTGCTGAGGCCGCGGTGGGATATCACTGTTACCGCTGGGGCCACCGTGGGATGTCACTAATACTGCTGGGGCCGCCATGATATGTCACTATTACTGCTGGGTTCGCCATGCGATGTCACTGTTACCGCTGGGGTCGCCGTGGGATCTCACTATTACATTTGAGACCACCGTGGGATGTAGCTATTACCACTTGTGCCACCGTGGGATGTCACTATTACCGTTGGGGCTGCCGTGGGATGTCACTATTACCGCTGGGGCTGCCGTGGGATGTCACTGTTACTGCTGGGGCCACCATGGGATGTCACTATTACTGCTGGGGCCGGCACGGTATGTCACTATTACTGCTGGGTTCGCCATGCGATGTCACTGTTACCGCTGGGGTCGCCGTGGGATTTCACTATTACATTGGGGGCCACTGAGGGATGTCACTATTACCACTTGCGCTGCCGTGGGATGTCACTATTACCGCTGGGGCTGCCGTGGGATGTCACTATTACCGCTGGGGCTGCCGTGGGATGTCACTATTACCGCTGGGGCTGCCGTTTGATGTCACTGTTACCGCTGGGGCCGCCGTGGAATGTCACTATTACTGCTGAGGCCCCGTGGGATGTCACTATTACTGCTGAGGCCCCGTGGGATGTCACTATTACCGCTGGGGCCGCCGTGGGATGTCACTATTACCGCTGAGGCCACCGTGCGATGTCACTATTACTGCTGAGGCCCCGTGGGATGTCACTATTACCGCTTGGGCCACTGTGGGATGTCACTATTACCGCTGGGGCTGCTGTGGGATTTCACTATTACTGCTGGTGCCGCCGTGGGGTGTCACTGTTACATGAAATGCGCCATGGGATGTCACTGTTACCGCTGGGTCCGCCATTGGTTGTCACTATTACCGCTGGGGACGCCATGCGATGTCACTGTTACCGCTGGGGTCGCCGTGGGATGTCACTATTACTGCTGAGGCCGCTGTGGGATGTCACTGTTACCGCTGGGGCTGCCATGGGATGTCACTATTACTGCTGGGGCCGGCACGGTATGTCACTATTACTGCTTGGTTTGCCATGCGATGTCACTGTTACCGCTGGGGTCGCCGTGGGATTTCACTATTACATTGGGGGCCACCGTGGGATGTCACTATTACCGCTGAGGCCACCGTGCAATGTCACTATTACCGCTGAGGCCACCGTGCGATGTCACTATTACTGCTGAGGCCCCGTGGGATGTCACTATTACCGCTTGGGCCACTGTGGGATGTCACTATTACCGCTGGGGCTGCTGTGGGATTTCACTATTACTGCTGGTGCCGCCGTGGGGTGTCACTGTTACATGAAGTGCGCCATGGGATGTCACTGTTACCGCTGGGTCCGCCATTGGTTGTCACTATTACCGCTGGGGACGCCATGCGATGTCACTGTTACCGCTGGGGTCGCCGTGGGATGTCACTATTACTGCTGAGGCCGCTGTGGGATGTCACTGTTACCGCTGGGGCTGCCATGGGATGTCACTATTACTGCTGGGGCCGGCACGGTATGTCACTATTACTGCTTGGTCCGCCATGCGATGTCAGTGTTACCGCTGGGGTCGCCGTGGGATTTCACTATTACATTGGGGGCCACCGTGGGATGTCACTATTACCACTTCCGCCGCCGTGGGATGTCACTGTTACCGCTGGGGCCGCCGTGGGATGTCACTGTTACCGCTGGGGCCACCGTGGGATGTCACTGTTACCGCTGGGGCCGCCGTGGGATGTCACTATTACCGCTGGGGCCGCCGTGGGATGTCACTGTTACACGGAGGGCCGCCGTGGGATGTCACTATTACACGGGGGGTCCCCGTGGGATGTCACTATTACTGCTGGGGCTGCCGTGGGATGTCACTATTATCACTGGGGCAGCCATGGTATGTCACTAGTACCACTGGGGGCCGCTTTTGGATGTCACCATTACTACTGGGGGCCACCGTGGGATGTCACTATTACTGCTGGCACCGCCGCGGGATGTCACTATTACCACTGGGGCTGCCGTTGGAAGTCACTGTTACACGACGGGCCGCTTTGGGATGTCACTATTACACGAGGGGCCGCCGTGGGATGTTACTATTAAAGCTGGGGCCGCAGTGGGATGTCACTATTACCGCTGAGGCCGCCGTGCGATGTCAATATTACCGCTGGGGCTGCCGTGGGATGTGACTGTTACCACTGGGGCTGCCATGGAATGTCACTGTTACCACTGGGGCCGCCGTGGGATGTCACTATTACCGCTGAGGCCGCCGTGGGATGTCACTATTCCACTGCGGCCGCCGTGGGATGTCACTATTATTCAGGGGGCCGCCGTGGTATGTCACTATTACTGCTGAGGCCGCTGTGGGATGTCACTGTTACCGCTGGGGCTGCCATGGGATGTCACTATTACCGCTGGGGCCACCGTGGGACGCCACTATTACTGCTGGGGCCGGCACAGTATGTCACTAGCACTGCTGGGTTCGCCATGCGATGTTACTGTTACTGTTGGGGTCGCCGTGGGATGTCACTATTACATTGGAGGCCGCCATGGTATGTCAGTATTACTGCTGGGTTCGCCATGCGATGTCACTGTTACCACTGGGGTCGCCGTGGGATCTCACTATTACATTGGAGGCCACCGTGGTATGTCACTATTAGCACTTGTGCCACCGTGCGATGTCACTATTACCACTGGGGCTGCCGTGGGTTGTTACTGTTACCATTGGGGCTGCTGTGGGATGTCACTGTTACTCCTGGGGCCACCGAGGGATGTCACTATTACCACTGGGGCTGCCGTGGGTTGTCACTGTTACTGCTGGGGCCGGCACGGTATGTCACTATTACTGCTGGGTTCGCCATGCGATGTCACTGTTACCGCTGGGGTCGCTGTGGGATTTCACTATTACATTGGGGGCCGCCGTGGGATGTCACTATTACCGCTGGGGCTGCTGTGGGATGTCACTGTTACCGCTGGGGCCGCCGTGGGATGTCACTATTACCGCTGAGGCCACCGTGCGATGTCACTATTACTGCTGAGGCCCCATGGGATGTCACTATTACCGCTGGGGCCACTGTGGGATGTCACCATTACCGCTGGGGCTGCCGTGGGATTTCACTATTACTGCTGGAGCCGCCGTGGGGTGTCACTGTTACATGAATGGCCGCCATTTGATGTCACTATTACCGCTGGGTCCGCCATTGGTTGTCACTGTTACCGCTGGTGTCGCCGTGGGATGTCACTATTACTGCTGAGGCTGCTGTGGGATGTTACTTTTACCGCTGGGGCTGCCATGGGATGTCACTATTACTGCTGGAACCGGCACGGTATGTCACTATTACTGCTTGGTTCGCCATGCGATGTTACTGTTACCGCTGGGGTCGCCGTGGGATGTCACTATTACCGCTGGGGCTGCTGTGGGATGTCACTATTACCGCTGGGGCCGCCTTGGGATGTCACTGTTACCACTGGGGCCGCCGTGGGATGTCACTGTTACCGCTGGGGCCGCCGTTGGATGTCACTATTACCGCTGGGGCCGCCGTGGGATGTCACTGTTACACGGGGGGCCGCCGTGCGATGTCACTATTACACGGGGGGTCCTCGTGGGATGTCACTATTACTGCTGTGGCCGCTGTGGGATGTCACTATTATCACTGGGGCTGCCTTGGGATGTCACTATTGCCACTGGGGGCCGCTGTTGGATGTCACCATTTCTTCTGGGGGCCGCTGTTGGATGTCACCATTACTTCTGGGGGCCACCGTGGGATGTCACTATTACCACTGGGACCGCCCTGGGATGTCACTGTTACACGAGGGGCCGCTGTGGGATGTCACTATTACACGAGGGGCCGCCATGGGATGTTACTATTAAAGCTGGGGCCGCAGTGGGATGTCACTATTACCGCTGAGGCCGCCGTGCGATGTCAATATTACCGCTGGGGCTGCCGTGAGATGTGACTGTTACCACTGGGGCTTCCATGGAATGTCACTGTTACCACTGGGGCCGCCGTGGGATGTCACTATTACCGCTGAGGCCGCCGTGGGATGTCACTATTCAACTGGGGCCACCGTGGGATGTCACTATTATTCAGGGGGCCGCCGTGGAATGTCACTATTACTGCTGAGGCCGCTGTGGGATGTCACTGTTACTGCTGGGGCTGCCATGGGATGTCACTGTTACCGCTGGGGCCACCGTGGGATGTCACTATTACTGCTGGGGCTGGCACGGTATGTCACTATCAGCGCTGGGTTCGCCATGCGATGTCACTGTTACTGCTGGGGTCGCCGTGGGATGTCACTATTACTGCTCAGGCCCCGTGGGATGTCACTATTACCGCTTGGGCCGCCGGGGATGTCACTATTACCACTAGAGCCGCTGTCGGATGTCACTGTTACCACTGGGGCTGCTGTGGGATGTCACTATTACTGCTGGGGCCGCTGTGGGATGTCACTATTACCGCTGGGGCCGCCACTGGATGTCACTGTTACATGAGGCGCCGCCATGGGATGTCACTATTACCGCTGGGGCCGCCGTTGGTTGTCACTATTACCGCTGGGGCCTCCATGTGATGTCACTGTTACCGCTGGGGTCGCCGTGGGATGTCACTATTACATTGGGGGCTGCCATGGGATATCACTATTACCGCTGGGGCCACCGCGGGATGTCACTATTACCGCTGGGGCTGCCGTGGGATGTCACTATTACCGCTGGGGCTGCCATCGGATGTCACTATTACACGGGGAGCCGCTGTGGGATGTCACTGTTACACAGGGGGGGGGGTGCTTTGGATATCACTATTACCGCTGGGGCTGCTGTGGGATGTCACTATTACTGCTGGGGCCGCTGTGGGATGTCACTATTACTGCTGGGGCCGCCGTGGGATATCCCTATTACCATGGGGGGGCCCCGTGGGATGTCACTGTTACCGATGGGGCCGCCGTGGGATGTCACTGTTACACCGTGGGCCACCCTGGGATGTCCCTATTACCGCTGGGGCCACCGTGGGATGTCACTATTATTCTGGGGGCCACTGTGGGATGGCAGGGCTATTTTAAAATAGACAGGGCAGAGATTTTGACTGCTTTTTGGATGCGGAAATGCTGCAGAATTTTTCACAGAAACTTCCGCTGAGGACATTCTGCAGCATTTCCCAATCCAGAAAGCAGTTTAAATCTGCACCCTGTCTATTTTCAAGTGGCCCTGTTCTTTTTAGAATGACGAGGGTAAAATCATACGTCGTGATAAGCCCCGCCCCCTAACGTGTTGGCACTTTGCGATAAGTTGGTTTTAGGTTGCAGTTTGGGCACTGAGTCTCTAAAAGGTTCGCCATCACCAATATATTGTATTGAACACAATTAATAATCATCCAGAATACATGGAGAAAAAGTATGTGAACCAACAAATTTAAATCAAACCTGTCAGCACCCTACAACACCATAAAGTAAGTCCTGCTCCGGAAGGTGACAGGGAGCTGGGTGATGCATTTTTATACTCACCTGCTCCCGGGTTCCTGCGTTGCTCGCCACTGAAGTCACATAGTGACCTGAAATCTCTTTTCAGACTGCCATGTGTGCGCTCTCCTATAGATGTCTATGAGAGCGCACGGACAGCAATCTGAAGAGTGTCAGATTTCTGTGTACCGCATGGATGTCAGTGGTAGAAACCAGGGAGTGGGTGTGTATAACAATACTTCACCTGGCTCCCTGTCACATTCCCTAACAGCACCATAACTTAGTACAGGGTGTTGTAGGGAGTTGACAGGTTCCCTTTAATAACATATAGATCCTACTATAGCAGCAATCACCACTAAACATGTCCCGGAGCCACTAATAAGATTTGCACATCACTGAGCTGGAACTTTGGATCATTCCATCCTGTAAATGGATTTCAATTCATTACTATTTCTGAGATGTCTGGCATACACAAACCACTTCAGGTGATTCTGCATTATCTACAAAGGGTTAACATCATGACTCTGACTTGGCAATTCCATAACATAAATCTTAATAATTAGCATTCTTAAGGTGTTTTTCTTGTGTCCTTTATTTCATGGTCTTGTTACATCACCCAGCATCTCCTCAGCTGGAGGTCATGGATGGCGGCCCTTATATGCTCCTGTAAGATGTTCTGATCTGCCCTAGAATTCATTGTTCCTTTAATGCAACCACAAACTGATGCTGCCTCCACCAGGCTTTGGATGAGGCTTTGGTGTTGGTTTCCCCAAACAGTGTTGTACGTTTTTATTCAAAAGTTTCGCTTCTATCTCTTGGCAAATCACATTTTCCCAGAAGCATTGCAGAGCATCCATGTGGTCTCGGGCAAACTTGAGATCTAGTGCAATGTTCTTTTGGACAGCAGTGGCTTCCTTCATGGTATCCTTTCATGAACACCATTGTTCCTCAGTCTGTCTCTAACACATGGCACATAAACAGAGGTTACTGAAGCTTGAAGATCCTCCTGCAGGTATTTATAATCATTATTTATATAGCACCAGCATATTTCGCAGCACATTACAAGTTGTTTTTCATCTCTTTCAAGATGTCCTGATGCACTTTTAGAGTCATCATAACAGGACACTCACTCCTAGGTGGAACGCCAACAACTTTGACTTGTCTCCTGTTAAAGAAATTTAAAAGCAGGTTAATCAAAATAGCTTTGGCTGCAACTTCTCTTAAAGAAAACAGAAACCACCTTTTGATCTTGTTGAGTCTAAACTGGGTCATCCTCTTTCCTTGTATTATTAACCTAAATTAACTTAGACATCTGGTACATCACAAACAAAGTGATAAAGCAAAGATTTGATAATAATTTGGCATAAATATAATTTTCTCATGTATTGTTCTTGGGAAATTACAGACTTGGCATATTATAATACCATCGCTAAATGTCATAGATTGTTAAAAGTTCAATCTTGGACATACTACTACTGCTGCTATTTCCCGTATGCTAAGGGGATGATAAGTAAGGACAGCATCCTCCTGTTTACATCTCCCAACTTTAGCCACATAGGACTCAATCAGACACTAGAGGACAGGTTCATAGAATCAAAGAACGGTAGAGTTGGAAAGGGCCTTCAAAGTCATGGGGTCCAACCCCCTGCTCAGTGCAGGATTCACTAAATCCTCCCAGACAGATATTTGTCCAGCCTTTGTGTGAACACTTCCATTGAATGAGAACTCACCTCCTCCCGTGGTAACCTGTTCCACTCATTGATCACCCTCACTGTCAGAAAGTTTGTCCAATATATAATCTGGGTCTCCTCCCTTATAGTTTGATCCCATTGCTTCTAGTCTTTCCTTGTGCAGATGAGAATAGGGCTGATCCCTCTGCAGTGCGACAACCCTTCAGATATTTGTAGACAGCTATTAAGTCTCCTCTCAGCCCTTTTTTTTTTGCAAGCTAAACATACCTAGATCCTTTAAACGATCCTCATAGGACATGATTTGCAGACTGTTCACTGTTCATATATTTTATACTACCGTGTTTCCCCGAAAATAAGACAGTGTCTTATATTAATTTTTGGTCAAAAAGGTTTAACTTTTTTACATGTATAGCTGCCTGGACACTATTTAAATTGACTTTTTTTAATTAACTGTTAGCAGGGCTTAATTTTGGAGTAGGGCTTAAATTTCAAGCATCCTCAAAAAGCCTGAAAAATCATTTTGCATCCTCAAAAATTCAGGAAAATCATGTTGTCTTATTTTCAGGGTATGTCTTATTTTCAGGGAAACAGGGTATCTATTTTGGTAGGTTCTTTACGGTGACTAGTTACCCTAGAAGAACCGATTTGTCTCTCCTCATAGGACATAATTTGCAGACTGCTCATCATCTTGGTAACTCTTCTCTGAACTTGCTCTAGTTTGTCTAGTTCTGGGCACCTCACCTTAAAAAAAACAAAGTATTCCAGATGAGGTCTGACTAAGGAAGAGTAAAGGGGAATAATTACCTCATGTGATCTAGCTCCTAGAATTGTGTTTCCCTTTTTGGCTGCTGCAACACATTGTTGACTCATGTTCACATCTAATGAATTATGTTCAGATCTAATGATCTATTAATATACTCAAGTCTTTTTCACGTGTTGCTGTTTAGCCCAATTCCTCCCATTCTGTATGTGTTTTTTTTGTTGTTTTTTTTCATATTTCTTGCCGAGATGTAGGACTTGGCATTTCTCCTTGTTAAATACTATTCTGTTAGTCGCTGCCCACTGTTCACGTTTTTCTAGATCTTTTTGAATACTTTCCCTCTCTTTCCTAGTATTAGCTATCCATCCTAGCTTTGTGTCATCGGCAAATGTGATCACTTTCCCATCAATTCCCTCCTCCAGCTTATAGAAAATTGTTGAACAACACTGGCCTTGGACAGAGCCATGTGTACCCCACTTTATACATTGTTCCACTTGGATGTGCAGCTATTTATGACCACTCTTTGAGTGCGATCACTCAGCCAGTTGTGAATTCACCTAGCAGTTGCCTTGTCAATCCAATATTTAGGTGTTTTTTTTTGTTTTTTTTTTAAGTATGGTATACAAAACTTTGTCAAAAGCTTTACTTAAGGAAAGATATAGTATAACCACCACATTTCCCTGATCAACTCAGTCTGTAATTCGGTCATAGAAGGAAATTAGATTTGTCTGGCATGACTTGTCTGTTACAAACCCTGTAACTCTGGTTATTTACTCCATTTTTATCCAAGTACATGCATACATGCTGTTTAATAATTTATTGAAAGATTTTTCCTGGTATAGAAGTTATTTTTGAAGATGGGGACAACATTTGCTCTTTTCCAATCTTCTGGAACTTCTGTTCTCCAGGAATTTTCAAAGATTATGGCGAGTGGCTCAGCAATTACCTCTGCTGCTTCCTTTAGTATCCTAGGATGTAATTCATCTGCACCTTGAGACTTGAATTCATTTAAGTTAGCTAAGTGCTCTCTCACCTTCTCTCTGCATATAGATAGTCTGTATTCTTTTATTCCCCCAATAGAACAGGGAAGATCAGTTGATGTTCTATCTCCTTTCTGAAAGAAAGCAGATATAATATGGGAATTTAAAAGTTTGTCCTTCTCAACATCATTCTTAAGTAATTCACCCTTTTCATCTTGTAAGCATTCAATAGCTTTGACTTTTGTTTTGCTTTTGACATACCCCCCCCCCCCCCCCCCAAAATCCTTTTTTTATTCTTTTTTGCCTATGTTGCAAACCTCAATTTATTATCAGCTTTAGGCTGCCTGCAGACGGGCGGAAATTCCACGGCTGGATTTCCCGTAGAATTTCCGCCCTTGGAAGCTGCCATAGGATTGCGTTAGCAAATGCAATGCTAGGCAGACGGCCACGGTTTGTCCGCGCAAAATCTCACGCGGAAACAAACCGCGGCATGTTCTAATTCTGAAACGTCGCTCAACGGCCACCGGCTCCGCTCTGTGCATGCGCCGGCTGCCCGGCAGCCAGCACATGAAAGAGCCGGAGCTGCAGGGCGCGGGTGAGTTCCCGCTGCTCTCTGCAGGGGCTCGAGTCGGGTCCCGCGGCGATAATTCTCGCCGCCGGATCTGACCCGGCCGTCTGCAGGCGGCCTTAGTTTTTTTTATCGTTCAATAATTTTTATTGTTATATTTGCACAACATGTAACATAGAAATCAAGATATACAATCACATTGGCATGAAACATAGTCAGTACAGAAATAGCTCCTCTCACCCCCAGAGCTACTAGTGAATAAAACATATTGTATTATGAAATGTATTTGAATACAGAATAAACTGCTAAGGCATCTGCAATCATTCTTAGAAAAGAGAGAAACCTGGGTAGAGGGGAAGGTGAGGTGATGAAAGGAGAGGGGGGAATGGAGGGGGAACTTGGGAGTGAGACCGGGGAAAAGAAAGTTGTAGGGTCCTCAATACCTTCAGCATAAATATTTTTAATTATCCATTTATCAACAGTACAGTATTTTGACCAAGAACAAGTAAAATGTGGTGTTCTCCAGAGGCCTAAAAAGAGAAGCTAATACACAATCTATATAGATGCTGCAGATGTATATCTGAGAGAATTATGTTTTCGGTATAAAATTTTCCAAACTAAACTGATCCAACTAAGGCCCCCATACCTCCTTGAAATCCACAACATTATCATTCCTAAAGGTATGTAGTTTTTCATACATACAATGTTCAGTCATCATATGGGTTATTTTAGTCATTGTTGGAGTGTAGCCAGACCTCCAATTCCTCACTATTAGTAGTTTAATGGAGAGAAGCGTCTGTCAACCAGTTTTCTTACTTAAATAGGGATCTTTTCTGTCCCCAGCAATAGTATCGCAAGTTCAGGTGAAGGTTGAACTCCCATCCCTACAACCATGCTTATAAGAGAGAAAAGGGCCTGCCAAGTTGGTTGAATGATTGGACAACCCCAAAAAATGTAGAATAATGTACCTCTTTTCCCACATCCTCTCCAACATCTGTCCGAGGTCTTGGGGAAAAAATTGGATAGACTCACCAGGGATCTTTACTAACATGTAACCACCTTTACAGTGCCCTTCTATTAAATTAGCGCATATAGAGGCTTTATTTGCCCACATGTGTGTAATTCCCCATTGCTGGGAAGAAAAGCAACGCCCCATCTCCCTCTCTCAGCTCAATATATTGGCTTTATGTGTATCTTCTACAGAATTTTCCTCTCTGCAAAAGACTTCATATATTTATTTTAGGGTTAATTTATATGGTAGTTGGTAGAGATGAGCGAGCACCAAAATGCTCGGGTGCTCGTTACTCGGGACGACATTATCGCGATGCTCGAGGGTTCGTTTCGAGTAACGAACCCCATTGAAGTCAATGGGCGACCCGAGCATTTTTGTATTTCGCCGATGCTCGCTAAGGTTTTCGTTTGTGAAAATCGGGGCAATTCAAGAAAGTGATGGGAACGACACAGCAACGGATAGGGCAGGCGAGGGGCTACATGTTGGGCTGCATCTCAAGTTCCCAGGTCCCACTATTAAGCCACAATACCGGCAAGAGTGGGCCCCCCCCTACCAACAATTTTTACTTCTGAAAAGCCCTCATTAGCAATGCATACTTTAGCTAAGCATCACACTACCTCCAACAAAGCACAATCACTGCCTGCATGACACTCCGCTGCCACTTCTCCTGCGTTACATGCTGACCAACCCCCCCCCCCCGCACGACCCAGTGTCCACAGCGCACACCAAACTGTCCCTGCGCAGCCTTCAGCTGCCCTCATGCCACGCCACACTCATGTCTATTTATAAGTGCGTCTGCCATGAGGAGGAACCGCAGGCACACACTGCAGAGGGTTGGCACGGCCAGGCAGCGACCCTCTTTAAAAGGGGCGGGGTGATAGTCCAAAATGCTGTACAGAAGCAATGAGAAATCCAATCCTGTGCCACCTCCATCTGGAGCTGCACACGTGGGCATAGCAATGGGGAACCTATGTGCCACACACTATTCATTCTGTCAAGGTGTCTGCATGCCCCAGTCAGACCGTGTTTTTTTATAAATAGTCACAGGCAGGTACAACTCCGCAATGGGAATTCCGTGTGCACCCACAGCATGGGTGGCTCCCTGGAACCCACCGGTGCTACATAAATGTATCCCATTGCATTGCCCATCACAGCTGAGGTAATGTCGTGCTTAATGCAGGTGGGCTTCGGCCCACACTGCATGCCCCAGTCAGACTGGGGTTCTTTAGAAGTGGACACATGCAGTTACAACTCCGTGTGGACCGACAGCATGGGTGGGTGCCAGGAAGCCACCGGCGGTACATAAATATATCCCATTGCAGTGCCCAACACAGCTGATGTAACGTCAGCTGTAATGCAGGTGGGCTAAAAATTAATTTGATTACACTGTAGGCGAGGGCCCCCAAAAAATGGTGTACCAACAGAACTAATGTACCTGAGAAAAATTGGCCATGCCCAACCAAGAGGGCAGGTGAAACCCATTAATCGCTTTGGTTAATGTGGCTTAATTGGTAACTAGGCCTGGAGGCAGCCCAGTTAAAATAAAAATTGGTTGAGGTGAAAGTTTCAACGCTTTAATGAGCATTGAAACGTATAAAAATTGTTTACAAAAATTATATGACTGAGCCTTGTGGGCCTAAGAAAAATTGCCCGTTCGGCGTGATTATGTGAGGTTTCAGGAGGAGGAGCAGGAGGAGGAGGAGGAATATTATACACAGATTGATGAAGCAAAAAGGTCCCCGTTTTTGATGGTGATAGAGAACGATGCTTCCATCTGCGAGTGCAGCCTACGTATTGCTTAGGTATCGCTGCTGTCCGCTGGTGAAGAAGAGAAGTCTGGGGAAATCCAGGCTTTATTCATCTTGATGAGTGTAAGCCTGTCGGCACTGTCGGTTGACAGGTGGCTACGCTTATCCGTGATGATTCCCCCAGCCACACTAAACACACTCTCTGACAAGACGCTAGCCACGGGACAAGCAAGCACCTCCAGGGCATACAGCGCGAGTTCAGGCCATGTGTCCAGATTCGACACCCAGTAGTTGTAGGGGGCAGAGGCGTCACCGAGGACGGTCGTGCGATCGGCTACGTACTCCCTCACCATCCTTTTACAGTGCTCCCGCCAACTCAGCCGTGACTGGGGACCAGTGACACAGTCTTGCTGGGGAGCCAGAAAGCTGGCAAAGGCCTTGGAGAATGGTCCCCTGCCTGCGCCTACATGCTGCCTGATCTCTGCGCCTCCCCTGCTACCTGCCCCTCGGAACTGCGCCTTCGGCCACTAGCGCTGTCGGATGGGAAGTTTACCATCAGTTTGTCCACCAGCGCCCTGTGGTATAGCATCATTCGCGAACCCCTTTCCTCTTCGGGAATGAGAGTGGAAAGATTCTCCTTATACCGTGGGTCGAGCAGTGTGTACACCCAGTAATCCGTAGTGGCCAGAATGCATGTAACGCGAGGGTCACGAGAAAGGCATCCTAACATGAAGTCAGCCATGTGTGCCAGGGTACCTGTACGCAACACATGGCTGTCCTTACTAGGAAGATCACTTTCAGGATCCTCCTCCTCCTCCTCCTCCTCCTCCTCCTCCTCTGGCCATACACGCTGAAAGGATGACAGGCAAGCAGCATGTGTACCCTCAGCAGTGGGTCAAGCTGTCTCTTCCCCCTCCTCCTCATGCTCCTCCCCCTCCTCCTCCTCCTCTGGCCATACACGCTGAAAGCATGACAGGCAAGCAGCATGTGTACCCTCAGCAGTGGGCCAAGCTGTCTCTTCCCCCTCCTCCTCATGCTCCTCCCCCTCCTCCTCCTCCTCAACGCGCTGAGATATAGACATGAGGGTGCTCTGACTATCCAGCGACATACTGTCTTCCCCCGCCTCCATTTCCGAGTGCAAAGCGTCTGCCTTTATGCTTTGCAGGGAACTTCTCAAGAGGCATAGCAGAGGAATGGTGACGCTAATGATTGCAGCATCCCCGCTCACCATCTGGGTAAACTCCTCAAAGTTTCCAAGGACCTTGCAGATGTCTGCCAACCAGGCCCACTCTTCTGTAAAGAATTGAGGAGGCTGACTCCCACTACGCCGCCCATGTTGGAGTTGGTATTCCACTATAGCTCTACGCTGCTCATAGAGCCTGGCCAACATGTGGAGCGTAGAGTTCCACCGTGTGGGCACGTCGCTCAGCAGTCGGTACACTGGCAGATTAAACCGATGTTGCAGGGTGCGCAGGGTGGCAGCGTCCGTCTTGGAGTTGCGGAAATGTGCGCTGACCCGGCGCACCTTTCCGAGCAGGTATGTAAAGTGTGGGTAGCTTTTCAGAAAGCGCTGAACCACCAAATTAAAGACATGGGCCAGGCATGGCACGTGCGTGAGGCTGCCGAGCTGCAGAGCCGCCACCAGGTTACGGCCGTTGTCACACACGACCATGCCCGGTTGGAGGCTCAGCGGCGCAAGCTAGCGGTCGGTCTGCTCTGTCAGACCCTGCAGCAGTTCGTGGGCCGTCTGCCTCTTCTCTCCTAAGCTGAGTAGTCACAGCACGGCCTCCTGATGCTTGCCCACCGCTGTGCTGCCATGCCGCGCGACACCGACTGCTGGCGACGTGCTGCTGCTGACACATCTTGATTGCGAGACAGAGGTTGCGTAGGAGGAGGAGGAGGAGGGTGGTTTAGTGGAGGAAGCATACACCGCTGCAGATACCACCACCGAGCTGGGGCCCGCAATTCGGGGGTGGGTAGGACGTGAGCGGTCCCAGGCTCTGACTCTGTCCCAGCCTCCACTAAATTCACCCAATGTGCCGTCAGGGAGATATAATGGCCCTGCCCGCCTGTGCTTGTCCACGTGTCCGTTGTTAAGTGGACCTTGCCAGTAACCGCGTTGGTGAGGGCGCGTACAATGTTGCGGGAGATGTGGTCGTGCAGGGCTGGGACGGCACATCGGGAAAAGTAGTGGCGACTGGGAACCGAGTAGCGTGGGGCCGCCGCCGCCATCATGCTTATGAAAGCCTCCGTTTCCACAAGCCTATACGGCAGCATCTCCAGGCTGATCAATTTGGCAATGTGCACGTTTAACGCTTGAGCGTGCGGGTGCGTGGCGGCATACTTGCGCTCGCGCTCAAACAGTGGCGCTAGCGACGTCTGGACACTGCGCTTAGAGACATTGCTGGATGGGGCCGAGAACAGTGGAGGTGAGGGTGTGGGTGCAGGCCAGGAGACGGTAGTGCCTGTGTCCTCAGAGGGGGGTTGGATCTCAGTGGCAGGTTGGGGCACAGGGGGAAAGGCAGTGGTGCAAACCGGAGGCGGTGAACGGCCTTCGTCCCACCTTGTGGGGTGCTTGGCCATCATATGCCTGCACATGCTGGTGTTGGTGGCTCCCCGGCTGATCTTGGCGCGACAAAGGTTGAACACCACTGTTCGTCGGTCGTCAGGCGTCTCTGTGAAAAACTGCCACACCGTTGAGCACCTTGACCTCTGCAGGGTGGCATGGCGCGAGGTGGCGCTTTGGGAAACATTTGGTGGATTATTCGGTCTGGCCCTGCTTCTACCCCTGGCCACCGCACTGGCTCGGCCTGTGCCCACACCCTGACTTGGGCCTCCGCGTCCTCGCCCGCGTCCACGTCCTATAGGCCTACCCCTACCCCTCAGCATGGTGTATTACCAGCCAACACAGAGCCAGGAAATAATTTTGCGCAAGCCTGCTGTAACACTTAGCTGGCTGCGTATGAATTAGGATGACTACTACACCCAGCAGAGACCCAGAAGACTGAGGACAGTCACAGGCAGCCCAAATAGATTTTTTTTCCCTTTATGTTTTTGCAAAGGCCCACTGCCTATATTCAATAAATATATCTCTTCTCTCTCTGCGTCACCGCTATTGGCCCTGGAGTATGTCAAATAACTGCAGAGTGTTGCACTGTGGACTGCAATGCAGCGGTGATTTAACAGCCAACACAGAGCCAGGAAATAATTTTGCGCAAGCCTGCTGTAACACTTAGCTGGCTGCGTATGAATTAGGAGGACTACTACACCCAGCAGAGACCCAGAACACTGAGGACAGTCACAGGCAGCACAAATAGATTTTTTTCCCCAAATGTTTTTGCAAAGGCCCACTGCCTATATTCAATAAATATGTCTTCTGTCCCTGCCTCACAATATATGTCTTCTGTCCCTGCCTAACCACCACTTCTGGCCCTGGAGTATGAATAATTACTGCAGGGCGCAATGCTCTGCACGGCCGATATACCAAAAAAAAAAAAGTGCAACACTGCAAAAAGCAGCCTCCACAGTACTGCACATGGTTAGATGTGGCCCTAAGAAGGACCGTTGGGGTTCTTGAAGCCTAAAATACTCCTAACGTTCTCCCTATAGCAGCTCCACCAAGACAGCACTTTCCCTAAAGTATGTCAGAACGCATCTTTGGCAAGCCGCGGGAGGGGCCGATTTTTATACTCGGGTGACACCTGATCTCGCCAGCCACTCACTGCAGGGGGGTGGTATAGGGCTTGAACGTTGCAGGGGGATGTTGTAATGCCTTCCCTGTCTTTCCCTTGGCCAGAAAAGCGCGCTAACAACTCAAAGATGAAAGTGAAAGTAACTCGAACATCGCGTGGTACTCGTCACGAGTAACGAGCATCTCGAACACGCTAATACTCGAACGAGTATCAAGCTCGGACGAGTACGTTCGCTCATCTCTAGTAGTGGGTCAAAGATAAACTTGTATATGTACAGAGGCAGAGAGATTTTCTGGGTGGGATAGACCGACCAAACATTTCTAATTTGAGAATACTGTAGGAACTCTCCATCTGGCAGGCCATATTGCTTTTGGAGAGTCCCAAAGGATTTTATTCCTTGTCCAACCACCAAGTCCGACAATAATTTTATTCCTCTGTTCATCCAGTTCTGTATTATCAGGTCCTTCCCCCAGAATTCCAAAACCTCTATAGGAAGATAGACAGCTTTCCTAGGAGAATGATCTCTAGAGATCTTTAGCAACTGTTGCCAGACACCCTATGCTGCTTCAAGTGTAGGGCCTAGAGGAATAACTATTGCTCGGTCATTACTTTCTGCTAATAATAAATTTTGTAGTGACTCCTTCCCCAGAATTTGTTGTTCTATATTAGGCAAACAGATCTCTTCTATCAGCATGCACCAGGCTCTCAGGTGTATGAAAATATTAGCTTTATAGTAGGCCTCCAGGTTTGGAAGCCCCATCCCTCCATTTCTTGTTTCCCCAGATAAATGCCATCATTTGTTTGTGCAAACTCTTCGGCAATGTTTTGGAGCATTTGAGGGCAATTGTGCGAAATCTGCATAAGATCTTATGGAAAATCATCCTTTTATATAGGACAACTCTCCCCAGCCACGAGAACTCCACCTTGTTGTAATTCCCTAGGCTTAGCTCTATTTCTTCTACCAGGGAGCTAACATTGATATTTAATATAGTTTGTACTGGAGAGGCGAGTATTATGCCCAGATAATGTGTTCTTGATGGATCCCATTCATAAGGAAATGCTTCCCTAATTTTATGTAATTTGCTAGGTATGTTAAAAGCCAAGAGATTGGATTTTGTCGGATTGATTTTGTAATAAGAAATTAGGTTTGCTGCTGCTCTAAGGGACTCTAGTGGTGCCGTTAATATTAATATTACATTGTCCGCAAATAGCCCTATTTTGTGCTGTCTATGAGAATAAGAAATTAATTCCTCCTTCCATGCTAATTGCCTCCAGGGGTTCCAAAATCAGCACAAATAACGCTGGCAACAATAGGCATCCCTGTTTAGTACCATTTGTAATTTTGAATTTGTTACATATCATTCTGTTAACTTAGTACTTTGGCCGACAGGGCTCCATATAAAGTTTGAATTGCCCATAAAATTCTCCCCTCAAAGCCCAGTTTAGTAAGGACCGAAAAAGCATAACCCCAGTGGATCCTGTTGAACAACTGCTCTGCATCCAAAGTTAGTAGCAGAGAAGGCATCCGAGAGGCTTCCATCTCACCCATCAAGTCCAGCAGCCTTCTTATTGCATCTGACATCTGCCTTCCTTTGACAAATCCTGACTAATCACTATAAACAAGTTCCAGGACTATTTGAAGAAGATAAGATGCCAGTATTTAAGCACAGAATTTGGTGTCGCTGTTTAGTAGTGAAATGGGCCTAAAGTTGATGGGAGAGGAATTGTCTTTGCCTGGTTTTGGGATTGTGACGATGTTAGCTTGGAGCATTTCTGGTGGCAAGAAACCGTTTTCCATTGCTATGTTAAATATTTCTCTCATATGGTTTGCTAGTTGAGTGTTGTAAGTTTTATAGTATTCGTTTGTATATCCATCACGACCCGGGCCTTATCTCTCTTAGACTCTTTTATTATATTTAGTATTTCTTGGGACATTATAGAAATTAAGCTTCTCTAATTGTTCTTTATTTATTGTCAGGAGCTGAACTCAATTTCTTCCTTGGAGGGGTGAGAGATGGAATTCTCCCTCTTGAGATTGTATAGGGATTCATAAAATTTCCTGAATATCTCTGCGATCCCTAGGGAATTTGATATTTTTTTACCTGTCTCAGGGTCAATAACGTTGGTGATCCTGGTTTTAATCCACTTCTGCTTGACTCTACTGGCCATTAGACGAGTGTACTTGTTGTTAGCTTTATAATATGCTGTTTTAAGATATTTTAATTTTTTTTGTGCTCATCTGTATAGCCCTCACCTTTAATCTGATCTCTATAAGTAGGTTATGCAGAAGGGTTGTTGGGAACTTTTGTAGTTCTTTTTCTAATTTAGCTAACTCCATCACGGTGTTTTAAGTAGTTTAGTTTTTTTCTTTTTTATAGATAGAGCCCTGCTGTATCATCACCCTTCTAATTACAGGCTTATGTGCGTTCCACAAAGTTAATCAACACATTTCTGGTGAGTCACTGAAACAGAAATATTCCTTTATTGCAATGCAAACCTTCTCCCCAAATCTGAGAATTTTCATTAGAAATGTGTTGTTCAATACTGGGCTCCTGAGCCATAGAAGTTCTACTGCATCTTTTGGCATTCCCAAGCCAGCAGTCACACCTCATACTAAGCCTGAACAGCTTGCCTGCAGTGTGAGGATCATTCAGAGAGGTCTCCCCACGAAATCGGTGGAGTTGGAGATTCGGGGCCTAGCGCTTGCACGGAGCCGCGCCCAAGATTTTGGTAGAGGAAGGGAATCAGCACGCACGGAGGCGCTCCAGAAGGGCCGAGAACTACAGCGGACTTACCCCAGGGAGCTTCCGATAGCTGGGCTCGCAGAGAGGAGCAGAGGTGAGTCCCGCGAACACCAGTTCAGAGCACATAGTGCTAGACCAGACAGTCCCGCGATCGGGAGCGGCGGCATCCGGCACAGAGGAAAACTGTAACCGCTATAGGAGCAGTGAGTACTGGAGACCCCAGAAAGCCCTTCCACATTGCGGACAGTTCCCTAAGAGCCACGGGAGCAAACATACCATCTCACCTCCCTGTTTATCTCCGCCAAGCTCATTTTCCCGCCCGAACTCTCCGCCATCTCACCCCCCCCCCTCTCCTCCCCTCCGGCCCCGCAGTCGTGAGTGGGAGCAGAGGTAAAAGAACTAAGGAGCATACAACTTAAACTGCTTAACTGGAAGAGAGGCAGAAGTTGCTAAAAGGGCTCTGCCCTAATTTTTCAGGAGCTGGTCTACCCAGCTCCATAAGAAACACAATTTTCTGAGGACTTCAGACGTACGTCTGCCCCTACTACAAACCTCCAACATTCATTTTCCACCACGCAATACCATTTATCTACAGGAGGCGACCTGACTTACAGTGAAGCAAGAATCTTCTCAAGAGCATAGCTCTTATTTTTCTGGAACTGCGTTACTCAGATCTACAGCAAACACAATTTTTAAGGACTTTAGATGTAAGTTCGCCACAACTATTAAACGTCAATTTTTTCTGACCTCTTGCAACACCATCTGCCCATGGGCCGCAGAGATGACTAATTGACCCCTAAATAGTGTGGAGGAAGCCACCCCCTAGCCCATGACGGGGACATATTTCAAGACCCCTATTTACCAAGGCTCTCCTAATTGCCAGATATACTCCTACGTATTCTCATTTATAGCACAAAATGGTGAAAGGCAACACAGAACGAAGTTGCGATTCACCAGACACACCGAGAAGACAAAAAAAAAACAAGATGAGATGCAGAAAAGAAAAAGTTCACAATCCCCAAATGCCCTGGCAAAATCACTCCCATCACAAAACATACCAGACCATGTGCCTCAAGTCTCAGAGCTTGATAGCGATATAGAAGAAGAAGAATGTGACCTCGGTACCCAAATCTCCAAATCATTCTTACAAAAAGCACTGCTCAAAGTCACTCAACCAATAATGTCAGAGCTCGCGGACATTAAATCTGAGCTACAACAAATCGGAAATAGAGTGGAGGACCTAGAGGGATCATGCTCCGCTATCATTAAACATGCAAAAGCTACCTCACATGTGGTGGAGGCCCACCGCTCATACCTAGACCGGGCTCTTACCTTAATTGAGGACCAAGAGAATCGCAGCAGGCGCTGTAACATCAGGATAAAAAGCCTCCCGGAATCTTGGGCAGCTGAGTCCTTACGCAAAGTGGCCGGGAAATCTTTACAGATTTGCTGGGAGAAGAGAGGGCCGCACAAATTCAAATTGAGAGAATACATAGAGCAATTAGACCCAAACCCAAAGAAGGAGACCCGCCAAGAGACGTAATCTGCCTATTGCTCTCATTCACAGATACAAGTGCTATACTAAATGCTACAAGAACACGTCAACTGCTCAAATACAACGACGTGCCAATTCAATTCTTTCAGGACATTGCACCCTCTACTCTGGCGAAAAGGCGGTTATTGCAACCACTAATAGAAGTCCTGAAATCAGAAGGAATTTAATATTCCTGGTTGTTCCCATTCGGTCTGGCAATCAATGACGCAGGGCGTAGAATGACAATCCGAACCCCTGAAGATCTCGAAGCGATCTGGCAACATTTGAAAATAGACCCAATTGAAATACCTTCTTGGTTACCTACACAATACGACTTAACTTCCCTCCACTACCAGAGGGAGAGCCTTGGAAAACAATCACAAAGCTCATATCACCAAAAAGCAAGAAATATGGTACAAAAGCCTAGTCTTAGGACACTAAAAGAGACTCATCTCGCGGTGTGGCAACCTTTCGGGAGAACAGCGCATCAGACCTATAAAAGAGAAGCAAAGTTGCGACACTTTTGAAACCCTGGATTTAAGTCACAATCTGCACACAGCTTACAACGTTCGGAGCATGGATACCAGGGTTTTCATCTGGACCACTACTTGCAGGACTTATGAAACCCATAAAGGGACCTCAATCTGACTAATCTCCACAGGCTGACACCAACACATGGAGATTGAGGGAGCTCCCGATTTAAAGAGGAGACTCTAAAGACTACCCTTTGTTAGATTATCATTACTACATCCAAATAGTAAGGAACTTCCTACTGAGGTTAAGCCTGCATAGAAGAGACGGTTCCTGGGGTAGGTGGAGCCCCGGGAGTCGTACGGGGGTCGACATCCCGGGGCCCCACTGCCTAGGGAACCACATGACGGACAAAATAGAATAGAAAAGTATAGATTACAAGTTTACTAGTTATAATAAGTCTCTTACGCCGATTGTGATATATTAGGAAGGAAGGGAGAACTTGCACTAGTTGTTTTTATGTTATTGTGCGTCTTCCTCCCTTCTACCTCTCCTGTCTCTCCTACCTCCCCCTACTCTGGTATGCTTCTCTCCAGTACCCAAGCACAGGTCAAAGCGCAAGACAAGCCCTGCCAAGGGGAAGAAAAGAATCCCCTGATGGTACGAGCGGGGATGATGACAACGCGCGACCCCACGCTGCTGAGAGGGAGCCGCACATGTGAGTGAGTCTACTACACACAAAATCTATGCGTTAGCCTTCACCCAAGGGCAGTCCTTGGATGAGAAAGACACCGACAACAGAGTTCCGCTTGGTGAGGTTGTCGGGGTGTTTCTGATCCACATAACAACATTTCTAGTTCACTCAACAGTTGACCGGACACCATTCCCCTGGTCAAGAAGTTTACAGTAACTGCAGCTTTTCCCCCAGCCGATTCCGCCCCCCACTCTATGTTTATCTATACAAAAACTGTCATCACCAATATGTCCGCAAGACACCCTTCCCGAACCAACACTCCACATAGTCAACGAAACAACCACCCCCCACAACAAAAACAAAAACAACAGCAACAAAAAATCCCATCTCCTCAAATAGGAAAAACAACCATCACCACCTTTAACACTAAAGGGCTAAACTCACCAAACAAAAGACATCACATGTTATGGCTACTAAGGAAAAGTAAAACGAAAATCGCATTTCTACAAGAGACCCACTTTAAAAGTAATAAGATCCCAGCTCTCCCGAGAAACTATTTCGCACAATGGTTTCATAGCTGTAACCCGACTTCGGCCTCTAAGGGAGTATCAATCGCTGATCACAAAGACCTCCCCTTCCAGAGTGACAAACAACTCACTGACACAGAAGGCCGTTTCATATTTATAAAAGGCACAATAGGTGGCTCTCACTATACCCTAGCCAACATATACGTGCCTAACACTAACCAAACCAAATGGCTAACAGACGCGTTACTGACACTAAAGTCTTTTGCGGTAGGTCATATAATCCTGGGCGGGGATCTTAATATAACACTCAACCCATTACTAGACGCATCAAAGGGTAGGTCCCAGGTCTTGCAGAGAGCTCTAAAAAAAGTCCACTCAGCCTTGCAGGAATTAAATTTAACCAATTCTTGGAGATACAGACTACACCTTCTATTCGCAAGTCCACACCTCATATCGGAGACTCCACTATATTTTTATATCAAACAAACTATTAAAAGCAATTTATCGCTCCCAAATAGATAGCATTACAATTTCGGATCACGCCCCAATGCACACCAGCATAAACATACTATCTAATTACTTAGGGGAATGGAGATGGCTCCTAAACGAGTCTATATTAAGAGAGGAGGAACATAAACAAGAGTTAATCAAAGACCTAACTGAATTCTTCGAGATCAACTCAAAAGACAATACAAATGCCCCCATAATCTGGGAAACACATAAGGCCTATGTGAGGGGTCTCTTCATATCCCTGGGCTCAAAACTAAAGAAACAGAAACAAAAGAAAATAGATGACCTATTAACGAAAATAGCGTCCCTAGAGCAAAAAAGGAAACTTTCAGCAGTAGAGAAAGCACAAACCGAACTTAACTCCCTTAGAGACCAATTAAAGTCACTACTTGACAAAAAGTTCACCAAGTCCTCTGTAAACTACAGGCAAAAGATTTATGCTCACGGAGACAAAGGAGGTAAACTGATGTCAACTCTCATAAAAAAAGCGAGAGAAAAAACGTATATGAAAGAAATTTAAAAAGATTCAGGGGAAAAAACTACTTCTTCCCAAGGCATTGCGACTAGAGATGAGCGAGCGTACTCGTCCGAGCTTAATGCTCGTTCGAGTATTAGGGTACTCGAGATGCTCGTTACTCGAGACGAGCACCACGCGGTGTTCGAGTCACTGCCATTTTCTTCCCAGAAAAGTTTTCTGTGCCGTTTTCTGGCCAATAGAAACACAGGGAAGGCATTACAACTTCCTCCTGTGAAGTTCCAGCCCTATCCCACCCCCCTGCAGTGAGTGGCTGGGAAGATCAGGTGACATCCGAGTATATAAACTGGGGCCGGCCGCGGCTCGCCACAGATGCACGCTGAGAGACATTAGGGAAAGGGCCGTCCTGCTGTAGCTGCTATAGGGAGAGTGTTAGGCTGTTATCTTCGTCTTCAAGAACCCCAATGGTCCTTCTTAGGGCCACATCTGACCGTGTGCAGTACTGTTGAGGCTGCTTTTAGCAGTTTTGCACATTTTTTTTTGTATATCGGGCGTGCAGACCATAGCGTCCTCAGTCTGCAGTCATTTTACTGAGTATAGGGGCAGTACTGGTGAGGCAGGGACAGTGGTACAGGGAAAGAGATATACAGGCTATATAGGCAGTGGGCTTTTTCAAGAAAATTGGAAAGAAAAATCTTTGGGCTGCCTGTGACCGTGTTCAGTTTACTGCGTGTCTGCTGGGGGTAGTAGTGGCTCACTATTACCCAGCTAGGTGTTACTGCAGCCTTGTGCATAATTTTTTCTGGCTGCACTGTGCTTTCAATAACCACAGTCAACCTCCAACAGGGAAATCCAACTTGACTGGTTCTTCGCTGTGAATTCCAGTAGCTCAGTCATACACACCTAGGTCTCACTACAGGCTTGCGCATAATTGTTTCCTGGCTCTGCTGTGTCCGTTACATGATCGCCGTCATCCCACCAGAAGGAAAGAGTATACATATATACGCTGCATACGGTGTCTGTGTGGTTTTTCACCTCACCATTTTAAAAAATTGAAGCAAAATACTTAAGGAGTATTCACAGAGGGGGCAGTAAGAAAATGTCTCCAAAATTATAGTAAAGCCCTATCACAGAGGTGACTTTAAGGTAACAAATACTTAAGGCCTACCACTGGCCTTTGGCCACTTGACTGGTTCTTCGCTGTGAATTCCAGTAGCTCAGTCATACACACCTAGGTCTCACTACAGGCTTGCGCATAATTGTTTCCTGGCTCTGCTGTGCATTCCGTAAGCGAAGTCAGCCTCCAACCATAGGCCAATAAGCGGCACATTTAATTACAGCGTTCTGTTTCTGCTCTACTCGTAATACACCATGCTGAGGGGTAGGGGTAGGCCTAGAGGACGTGGGCGTGGGCGAGGACCCGCAGGCCCAAGTCAGGGTGTGGCACAGGCCGAGCTCCTGGTCCAGGTGTATCGCAGCCGACTGCTGCGGGATTAGGAGAGAGGCAAGTTTCTGGGGTCCCCAGATTCATCTCACAATTAATGGGTCCACACGGTAGACCTTTATTAGAAACTGAGCAGTGTGAGCAGGTCCTGTCATGGATGGCAGAAAGTGCATCCAGCAAACTATCCACCGTCATCACCCAGTCTTCTACGCCGTCCACTGCTGCATCCCTGAATCCTCTCGTTGTTGCTCCTCCCTTCTCCCAGCTTCCTCCCTCCCAGCAAATGACACATTCAGAAGAGCAGGCAGGCTCCCAGGAACTGTTCTCGGGTCCCGGCCTTGAGTGCGGAAAAATGGATCCTCTATCACCTGAGGAGTTTCTTATGACCGATGCCCAACCTTTGGAAGGTTCCCGGGATCCAGGTGAGGAGACTGGGGACTTCCGGGAACTGTCTCAAGAGCTTTCAGTGGGTGAGGAGGACGATGATGATGAGACACAGTTGTCTATCAGTGAGGTAGTAGTAAGGGCAGTAAGTCCGAGGGAGGAGCGCACAGAGGATACGGAGGAAGAGCAGCTGGACGATAAGGTGACTGACCCCACCTGGTTTGCTAAGCCTACTGAGGACAGGTCTTCAGAGGGGGAGGCAAGTGCAGCAGCAGGGCAGGTTGGAAGAGGCAGTGCGGTGGCCAGGGGTAGAGGCAGGGCAAGACCGAATAATCCACCAAAGCGCCCCCCTCACGCCATGCCACCCTGCAGAGGCCGAGGTGCTCAAAGGTGTGGCAGTTTTTCACTGAGAGTGCAGACGACCGACGAACTGGGGTGTGCAAGGTTTGTCGCGCCAAGATCAGCCGGGGAGCCACCACCACCAGCCTCACCACCACCAGCATGCGCAGACATATGATGGCCAAGCACCCCACAAGGTGGGACGAAGGCCGTTTACCGCCTCCGGTTTGCACCACTGCCTCTCCCCCTGTGCCCCAACCTGCCACTGAGATCCAACCCCCCTTTCAGGACACAGGCACGACCGTCTCTCGGCCTGCACCCACACCCTCACCTCCGCTGACCTCAGCCACATCCAGCAATGTCTCTCAGCGCAGCGTCCAGCCGTCGCTAGCGCAACTGTTTGAGCGCAAGCGCAAGTACGCCACCACGCACTCGCACGCTCAGGCGTTAACCATGCACATAGCCAAATTGATCAGCCTGGAGATGCTGCCGTATAGCCTTGTGGAAACAGAGGCTTTCAAAAACATGATGGCTGCGGCGGCCCCACACTACTCGGTTCCCAGTCGCCACTACTCTTCCCGATGTGCCGTCCCAACCCTGCACGACCACGTCTCCCGCAACATTGTACGCGCCCTCACAAACGCGGTTACTGGCAAGGTCCACTTAACAACGGACACGTGGACAAGCACAGGCGGGCAGGGCCACTATATCTCCCTGACGGCGCATTGGGTGAATATAGTAGAGGCTGGGACCGAGTCAGAGCCTGGGACTGCTCATGTCCTACCCACCCCCAGAATTGCGGGCCCCAGCTCGGTGCTGGTATCTGCGGCGGTGTATGCTTCCTCCACTAAACCACCCTCCTCCTCCTCCTCCTCCTACGCTACCTCTGTCTCGCAATCAAGATGTGTCAGCAGAAGCATGTCGCCAGCAGTCGGTGTCATGCGTCGTGGCAGCACAGTAGTGGGCAAGCGTCAGCAGGCCGTGCTGAAACTACTCAGTTTGGGAGAGAAGAGGCACATGGCTCACGAACTGCTGCAGGGTCTGACAGAGCAGACCGACCACTGGCTTTCGCCGCTGAGCCTCCAACCGGGCATGGTCGTGTGTGACAACGGCCGTAACCTGGTGGCGGCTCTGCAGCTCGGCAGCCTCTCGCACGTGTCATGCCTGGCCCATGTCTTTAATTTGGTAGTTCAGCGGTTTCTGAAAAGCTACCCACACGTGTCAGACCTGCTCGGAAAGGTGCACCGGGTCAGTGCACATTTCCGCAAGTCCAACACGGACGCTGCCACCCTGCGGACCCTGCAACTCCGTTTTTATCTGCCAGTGCACTGACTGCTGTGCGACGTGCCCACACGGTGGAACTCTACGCTCCACATGTTGGCCAGGCTCTATGAGCAGCGTAGAGCTATAGTGGAATACCAACTCCAACATGGGCGGCGTAGTGGGAGTCAGCCTCCTCAATTCTTTACAGAGGAGTGGGCCTGGTTGGCAGATATCTGCCAGCTCCTTGGAAACTTTGAGGAGTCCACCCTGATGGTGAGCGGCGATGCTGCAATCATTAGCATCACCATTCCCCTGCTATGCCTGTTGAGAAGTTCCCTGCAAAGCATAAAGACTGATGCTTTGCGGGCGGAAACGGAGGCGGGGGAAGACAGTATGTCGCTGGATAGTCAGAGAACCCTCATGTCTATATCTCAGCGCGTGGAGGAGGAGGGGGAGGAGCCTGAGGAGGAAGAGACAGCTAGGCCCACTGCAGAGGATGCCCATGCAGTTTGCCTCTCTTCCATTCAGCGTGTATGGCCTGAGGAGGAGGAGGAGGAGGAGGATACTCAAAGTGATCATCCTAGTGAGGACAGCCATATGTTGCGTCCAGGTACCCTGGCACACATGGCTCACTTTATGTTAGCATGCCTTTCTCGTGACCCTCGTGTTAGACACATTCTGGCCACTACGGATTACTGGGTTTACACACTGCTTGACCCACGGTATAAGGAGAACTTTTCCACTCTCATTCCCGAAGAGGAAAGGTGTTTAAGAGTAATGCAATACCACAGGGCCCTGGTGGACAAACTAATGGTAAACTTCCCATCTGACAGCGCCAGTGGCAGAAGGCGCAGTTCCGAGGGCCACGTAGAAGGGGAGGCGCGGAGATCAGGCAGCATGTTCAGCGCAGGCAGGGGAACACTCTCCAAGGCCTTTGCCCGCTTTATGGCTCCCCAGTAAGACTGCCTCACACCTCCCCAGTCAAGGCTGAGTCGGAGGGAGCACTGTAAGAAGATGGTGAGGGAATACGCAGCCGATCGTACCACCGTCCTCCGTGACGCCTCTGCTCCGTATAACTACTGGGTGTCAAAGCTGGACACGTGGCCCGAACTCGCGCTGTATGCCCTGGAGATGTTGGTGTGCCCTGCGGCTAGCGTCTTGTCAGAGAGGGTGTTTAGTGCAGCTGGGGGAATCCTCACGGACAAGCGTACCCGCCTGTCAACTGACAGCGCCGACAGGCTTACACTCATAAAGATGAACAAAGCCTGGATTTCACCAGATTTCTCTTCTCCACCAGCGGACAGCACCGCTACCTAAAGAACTTTTTCAATCTGTGTATGCTATTCGTCCTCTTCCTCCGGCTCCTCCTCCTGAAACCTCTCGTAATCACCGCGAATGGGCAAATTTTCTGTGGGCCAAAAGGCTCATATAACTTTTCTAAATAATATTTATCTGTTTCAATTCTCATTAAAGCATTGAAACTTCCACCTGAACCTATTGTTTTTTAGACTGGGCTGCCTCCAGGCCTAGTTAAAAATTAAGACACAGTACGCTAAGCGATTAATGGGTTTCACCTGCCCTCTGGGTTGGGCATGGGCAATTTTTCTGGGGTACATTTGTACTGTCGGTACAACAATTTTTCTTGCCTACAATGTAATCCAAGTAATTTTTATGGGCTTCGCCTGCACTCATGGTACACCGCTGTGTCTGGGGTTGGCCTACACATTTGCTACAGAAATGTAACTCTGTTCTGCCTACCTATACTTCTGCCACAGTAATGCTACAGGGGTCTGACTATACTTCAGCAACAGAAATGTTACTTCGGTCTGCCGATACTTTTGCTCCTGAAATGTTACCTTGGTTGGTGTATACTGTTACTACTGTAATTTAACTAATACTGGGCTCTGCCCATAATACTTCAACGGAAATGTTACTGGGGCATGTCTATACTGCTATAACAAAAATGTAACTAATAGTGGGCTTTGCCCATACTGCTTCTACGTTACTGTTGCTGGGGCCTGTCTATACTCCTACTACTGAAATCTTACCAATACTACGCTCTCCCTACACTGCTACCAGGGAAATGTGAATCTGCTGCTTTGTCTCTACTGCTTCTACGTTGCTGTTGCTGGGGTCTGTCTATTCTGATAATACTGAAATGTTACTGGGGTCTGTGTATACTGCTCCAAATGAAATGTTAGTGGGGTCTGTCCTCACTGCTGCCAATGAAATGTTACAGGGGTTTGTGCATACTCTTACAGCTGAAATGTTACTAATTCTCGGCTCTGCCTATACTGCTGCTACTGCAATGTTACAGGGTAGTGGAAACGGAGGCTTCCCAAAGACATGATGATGGCGAGGCCACGCTACTAGGTTCCAAAGGCGCGACAACTTTTCAGCGACGCTGTCACTGGGAAGGTGCATATAACCACGGAGACGGGGACAGGACACGTATTGCCTCAAAAACTTTTCCGTCCTCCTCCAACTATGAAAACATTCTTGGCCGAAGCCCCCCTGCATTTAATCTGACGTTAGCTCTGCTGTCCAGGGCACTGCAATAGGATATATTTATGTACCGCCGGTGGCTTCCTGGGACCCACCCATGCTGTCGGTCCACACGGAGTTGTAACTGCATGTGTCTACTTATAAAGAACCCCAGTCTGACTGGGGCATGCAGTGTGGGCCGAAGCCCACCTGCATTAAATCTGAGGTTGCCTCAGCTGTGCTGGGCACTGCAATGGGATATATTTATGTACCGCTGGTGGGTTTCAGGGAGCCACCCATGCTGTCGGTCCACAGGGACTTCACATAGGGGATTTGTACCTGCCTGTGTCTGTATTAAGAACCCTGGTCAGGTTGGGCATGCAGTGTGGGCCGAAGCCCACCTGCATTTAATCTGACGTTACCTCAGCTGTGCTGGGCAATGCAATAGTATTTATTTATGTACCGCCGGTGGCTTCCTGGGACCCTCCCATGCTGTCGGTTCACACGGACTTCACAATAGGGAGTTGTACCTGCCTGTGTCTACTTATAAAAAAACCCAGTCTGACCGGGGCATGCAGTGTGGGCCGAAGCCCACCTGCATTTAATCTGACGTTAGCTCTGCTGTCCAGGGCACTGCAATGGGATATATTTATGAACCACCGGTGGGTTCTAGGGAGCCACCCATGCTGTGGGTGCACACGGAATTCCCATTGCGGAGTTGTACCTGCCTGTGACTATTTATAAAAAAAACCCGGTCTGACTGGGGCATGCAGTGTGGGCCGAAGCGCACCTGTATTTAATCTGACGTTAGCTCTACTATCCGGGGCACTGCATTGGGACAAACTACAGGAGCAATACAGCGCTACTGAGACGTGCACAGCTACGCTAGCATAGGAGCCCGATGTAGGCCCGCGATTGCAGAGGGTTTGTGCAGAGGCCTATGTCCTTGGTGCAGTGAAAGTCCGCTTCCTGCCTAGGATTGCTGAAGCTGTGGGCCGAGGCCTATGTCGTGGGCGCGGTGCAAGTCTGCCATGTTTGGCCGCTCAGATCAATTTTTTGTTCATGTCTTGGGCTTCCTAGGACCCCTCCTATGCTGTTGGTGCAAACTTAGTTTCCATCGCGGTGTTTGACCTGTCTGGCACAAAGACACTGACTGACTTAGGTAGAGGGCAGAGCGCTGACGGCTTTCCCCTTGCAGTGTGGATTGAGCTATGCGACACCTTGACAGAATGAATACTGTGTGGCACACGGATTCCCCATTGCTATGTCCACGTTTGCAGCTCCTGATGGAGGTGGTACAGGATTGGTTGTCTCATTGCTTCTGTACAGCATTGTGGGCTATCGCCCTGCCCCTTTTAAAGAGGGTCGCTGCCTTGCCGTGCCAACCATCTGCAGTGTGTGCCTCCGGTTCCTCCTCATGCCTGACACACTTATAAATAGACATGACGGTGGTGTGGCTGTGAGGCCAGCGTGTGGCATGAGGGCAGCTGAAGGCTGCGCAGGGACACTTTGGTGTGCGCTGTGGACACTGGGTCGTGCGGGGTGGGTGGGTTGTGCAGCATGTAACCCAGGAGAAGAGGCAGGGGTGTGTCCCGCAGGCAGTGCTTGTGCTTTGTTGGAGGTAGTGTGGTGCTTAGCTAAGGTGTGCCTTGCTAATGAGGGTTTGTCCGAAGTAAAAATTGGTAGGGGGGGGGGGACACTCTTGCCGCTATTGTGGCTGAATAGTGGGACCTGGGAACCTGAAATGCAGCCCAGCATGTTGCCCCTCGCCTGCCCTATCTGTTTCTGTGTCGTTTCCATCACTTTCTTGGGTTTTGCAGATTTTCACCAATGAAAACCTTAGAGACAACACAGCAAAGGCAGCGGCCCTCAAGCCGTGGAAGAAAGAAGAATAGATACTGACAGCATGAGTCAGTGATAAAAACTTTGGACTTTGATAAAAACTTTGGACTTTGATAAAACCTTGGACTTTGATATGTCAAGGACTTTACAGTTGCAAGTCAACGAGGAAAGAAAGCAGATGGGCTAAAAGACGGGAGCGACAGAACAGGACGGCGTATGGCGAACAATCAACAGAACTTGCCTACAGAGGTCCCTGTCCCCCATGATGGCCCAACTGGTACACAGAATCAAAAGCAGCGATGACGTCGACACTGAACAAGAATGGGTGACACCTAGGTTCTCTGTAGCTGCTGCATCATTTGTCCAGTTAGCATGATCTTTGCCATGTGCGAGTCCGGACAGAAGTAAGGTGGCGATATAACACTTGCCTTAACCACTCTACACATTTCAGGGATTGCCAATTTGACCACATTCAGCTCACACCTGTTGGGGAGTATGAATATGTGCTTGATGTTGCTCGAGTCTTTTTCAGGTTGGAGGCCCACCCTGATACTAAGGTAAATGACCAGATAACCACACAGAAGCTCATGAATGAGGTAATCTGCAGACACAGGGTACCGGAAGTAAATGGGGTAAACGAAGGTACACACTTCACAGGTAAAATAATGTGACATCATGTCTAGAAAGTAATAACAGGGGAGTGTGTCTTAGTAAAGCCCTTATGCTCCTCCACATCCTGTCAGACAGCATTGAAGATAATGAGGTTACCCCCAATAGTTACTTTATCTTGATCCAACTCTGCTGTGTTCTGTAGTTATCCTGTCATGTTGGTCTACCCTTGTTTTCTGCATAGGTATGACGGCTCTTTCCAGTCTTGTTACTAGGTAGTGTAGGGTCAGGGTAGGCGGCCTGGACGTGTTCACCATCAGGACTATCTCCAGGAGGGACATTGGTGTGGGTGAAGATCAGGGAGTCCCAATCCGTGCGTACCTGTGCATACTACTAGTATTGTAACAGCACATTAGAGTGAGAAGAGAGGCTCCTGGTGATAGTTTTGACCTACACGTGTACATTGACGTCATAAGACAGCCAAGGGGGGGTACCTGATGAGTTTTAAAAAAAACATTTCCTGATTATTATGGTAAATAAAATGTTGACTGGATTAATTATGTTTATTATAATTAGCAGTAGTTTATAAATTATACTAGAAACGCCTTATAGGGACTAGTCGACCAATAGGACCTACCTCGACTATGACTTTTCAAAATAGAATGGCACTAGGTACGATTTTAGCCAAAAAAGGGAGTGTCTGTTAGATGATAGGGTTGACTTGTATTCCAGACAACACGTGACCCGCGGGTAAAGACACAGTTGCCATTAAGAAGCTGACCGCACAAACTAAAAAGAGCTAACCTTAGTCTGTTTTCCTCAGTAAGGTACCTAACGGGAGAAGGAAAAAATATATATAAAATAAGTTTTGAAACATTGTGTATTTAGAACACTGTGATAGGTTTCCGCTAAGATTTTGCTTTATTTTATCTGCAGTGCACTCTGCTTATGTCCACGCAACATACCGGTGTTACAACACCCCTGGTCCTGTTACCTTGCCGCGTCTGGAAAAGGGAAGTGGGAATAATCACCTTGTAGCTCTTTCTTTCCAGATTGATATATATGATCATGCACTTACTAATGAGACAGGGGTTCAGTCATGTTGATCAGTCATTAGATAGTCCTGATTTTGCACTCTTGTTGATGAATCGAGGTAACGTCAAGAAGGCAAGCGTGATCTAGAAGAATATGGACCAGATCTTCTCTGCACAGTGTTTAAGAATGGCAAGATAACTGCATGTTACTTGTTTGATGATGTAAGAACCCCCACAAATGAGTTTGTCACTCTTGAAGAAGGCGGGGTTCTATACAAGTTATGCAGTGTTTACCTGAAATAGTGAAAGTCGCACCTCTCCTAACCTGATTATATTTGTCACCTTTATAGTCATCCTAATTTCTGTTTGTTGTTGCATACAGTGTATTCCGACCCTGATGACTGCCTGGTCCACCTGTCCCACTACGATGTCCAACAAAAAGCCCACTATCAGCGCAAACGTCGTCATCATGGATCCAGAATACGATGATGTCGAACCATCCTATACCCCCATGACAGCAATAGCTCCAGTGTACAACACAATGCGAGTCTAGGGTCAGCGGTGGGGGTGGGACGGAGCAGGGCGAGTTTAGTGAAACAGATAGTTTCAAGGGGGGTCTGTGGTGGAAGCCCAGTATATATCTATATGGATCGGTGGGCCTTGGCAGTAGACAGTTGTCAATTTAACATTCTGTATACATATTTGCTTTCTGTCTTGCTACAAATATAATGTTCTTACAGTTATGCAATAGGTACTTCCGCTCATATGAAAATATCTGTTTTATAACTCTGCTGACATGGGGAAGCCAACATGAAACCAATATATATATATATATATATCTATTTTTCCAGCTGTTCGTGCCGTTAGGAGAAGTATAACTCAGACATAGATAACCGCAGTCTGAAACAGCTACCGCAATAATTACCCAAGCAATTTTACTGGAAACGTATGCAAATAACATGGGAGGTTTGTGCAATTTATAGTTCATGATGTAACATCCAATCATATCGAAGGAACCACACGTGGCTCCAAGACAACCCACTCATTTCATCCACCACCTGATGGCCAATCACAGATGACCGAAGGATGGAAGAATTGCAAGATGCTTATCCAATAATTAAACAATACGTTGTATCTATGTAATCTTTGACCTGCCCAGATGGGCGGATATGTTAAACTCTTTAAAAGAGGCTACACGCCCAACATTAAAGGAGAATTGAGGAAGCTATACATGCTGAACCTTGTGTCAGTGTGAAAACTTCTTATGCGCATTATCAATTCAGAGTTAACCCCTTAACGACCAGCCCATAGTGTTTTTACGTCCTCCCGAAGTGGGCTCTATTCTCTGAGGACGTAAAAACATGCTTCCTGCAGAGAATAATGCCCCTCAGGCTCTGGACGTGACAGCTCCATGCTGTCGGTGTCCGCAGGTAGCTGACAGCATGGAGCTGTCATCCCGGGCTGTTCGGACACCCCCCGGGCATTGCGATCGGCGCTATGCAATGGATAGCGCCGATCGCAAAAAAAGTAAATAAAAGTACACAAAAGTTAAAGATTCAGCTGCTCTGATGGATCGGATCCATCGGAGCAACTGAAATTACTCACCCAGGTCCGGCACGCTGCTCCCCGCTCTCCTGCCGCTCCGGGGCCCGAAGCCGAAGGCGGCATTACGTCAGCCGCATGCGCAGAAGGCCCGGCGGCGCGGGAGATTTAAAATCTCCTGGCTCCCGGCTCCTGTAGGTAGCCGGGAGGCAGGAGATGTCAGCGGGGACTGCGGTGAGCGGTCCCCGGTACCGCGATCGCCGTTATCCAATGGTTAGCGGCGATCGGGAAAAAGTTAAAAAAAAAGTTTTAAAAAAGTCAGTTTCACCTCCCCTCATGGATCGGATCCATGAGGGGAGGTGAAAATACTCACCCCCAGTCCTCAGCGGTGTCCCGATGTCCCGGGACCCGAATCCCCGTCTGCGCATGCGCGCCCGATGATTGACATCGGGCGCGTGCACAGACGGGCTCGAGCCCCGGGGAATTTAAAATCCCTCTGCTCCTGGCTGCCATGTGTAGCTAGGAGCAGAGAGATTATACCGGGGACATGATCACTGTCATCCAATGGATGACAGTGATCATGTAAAGTGAAAAAAAAGTGTAAAAAAGTTAAAAAAAAAAAAAGTTAAAAAAAGTGTAAAAAAGTTTAAAAAGCGTACGTTTCATCTCCCCTCATGGATCATATCCGTGAGGGAGGATGAAAGTACGTACCTAAGGCCCCCAGATTTATCCGCGGACCTTACCACAGCTTCTGCACACGCGCCCGTCGCCAAAATGGCGGGCGCATGCGCAAAAGCTGTGGATTGCCAGGATAATTTAAATTCTCCCTGCTCCTGGCTACAAAACGTAGACAAGAGCATGGAGATTTAATGGGGGTCCGCGGTGAGCGGTTCCTAGTCACGTGTTCGCCATTATCCAATAATGCCGATCACGTAAAAGTAAAAAAAAAAATTTGAAGTTTCATCTCCCCCTCACCGATGCGATCGGTGAGAGGAGATGAAACTTTTTACCGGAGGCCTGCGTATTTGAATCCCGACGCGATCTTCCTCCGTGGACCTTCCAGGATTCTGCACATGCGATTGCCGGCAAAAAGCCGGACACATGTGCAGGAGTCGGGGAGCCAAGGAAACTTAAAATCTCCTTGCTCCCAGCGACCAACGGTCACAGAGAGCCCGGAGCAGTGACGGGTGGCCTCGTTGAGCGGTCCCCGGTCACGTGATAAAAAAGGTAGCGATCTACCTTAGGCCGGTCTCACATGACCGCATAGGAATTACGGATTCTGCATGCTTCTGATCCACGGTATTACGCAGATCAATCGCATTGGATTACACAATTCCGCTCACATTAGCGGGTTGGAATTGCGTAATCCACTCGCAGAAAAGAGAACGCAGCAGGTTCTATTTTACTGCGGATATCGGCAACATAGAGCCCATTGTGCTCCATGGTCGTGGATATACCCGCAGCCCATACGCAACTACATTGTATACGGGCTGCGGGTACCCGTGTCATCGCTAAGCGACGGTGCGGGAAATACAAAAAAAGGTGTACTGTGCATGACCGCCTGTGTGAGTAGGCAGTTATGCGCAGTACATTACGCAGCCGTACGCAGGGTCACAGCCGGGCTCACAGATGGGATCCGCTGTGGGCCTCCGCAAGCGGATTCCGCCTGCACCCGCGTGAGCCTGGCGTTATTCAGACAGCTACCTGTGATACGTATTTTACAAGAAGCCCCAGGAACGCTCGCCTTCCTGCAGTTCCAGGAGCAGCTTGTTGAGCGCCTTCTGTGTGAGACCGCCGCACCTCATCAAGCTTACGGAGACTCACGGAACGCCACTTTTTACACCCCATACCCGCCACTGAGGTCATGAAATACCCCCAAAAAGCATGAGAGGAGGGGGGGGGATACCCGGTTTTATTGCCCCATGGGCCCATTCCAACCAGCCTCCGTAATTACCCCTGTCTTCGGAAATACTACACAGTTCACATTTTTACTTTTATCTAAGATTTGCAAACGCCAAAAAGGGCGCGGAGGGGGAGGGGGGGAATTTTTAGGGAGTCAATCTTTATTCTGTACAAATAAGCAATGGGGCCTGGAATTTATTCAGTTGTGCCCTAAAATCCAACAGGTGTTCCGTCCTTTATAGGCCTTGCCATGCGTCCTGTAAGTAGATTAGGGCCACAATGGGTATGTTTCTGAACTCGGGACAAACGGGGGTATCCATTTTGGGGTGAACGTCTTCATTCCTATGTGCACTGTACAAAAAAACTGTTTTTAAATTGAAAAAATTGCCAAAAAAATTGAAAATCGTAACTTTTTCCTTCTGCTTTGCTTAGATTCATTCAAATACTACGGGGTCAAAATACGCAGTACACCCCTAGATGAATTCGTTAAGGGGTCTAGTTTTTAAAATGGGGTCATTTGAGGGGGTTCTTTATAGTTTTGGCCGCTCAATGGCTCTATAAGTGGGCAATGGGGCCTGAAATTTATTCAGTGGTACCCTGAAATCCAACGGGTATTCCTTTCATTGTAGGCCTAGCCATGGGTCCTGTAAGTCTATTAGGGCCACAATGGGTATGTTTCTGAACACGGGACAAACAGGGGTATCCATTTTGGGGTGAAAGCCTTCATTTATATGTGTGCTGTACAAAAAAAAACTGTTTTTAAATTGACACAATAGCCCAAAAAATGAAAATCCTATTTTTTTCCTTTTGCTTTGCTTGAATTTATTCAAAAACTGTGGGGTCAAAATATGCAGTACATCCCTAGATAAATTCGTTAAGGGGTCTAGTTTTCAAAATGGGGTCATTTGTGGAGGTTCTATATGGTTTTGGGCGCTCAAGAACTCTACAAGTGGGCAATGGGGCATAAAAGGACTTCAAGCAAAATCTATGTTCTGAAAGCCACCGATTACTCCTTTTATTTTGGGCCCCGTTGTGCATGCGGACATAAGATTAGGGCCACAATGGGTATATTTCTGAAAACAGCACAAACAGGGGTATCCATTTTGGGGTGTAAGTCTTCCTTCATATGTGTGCTGTACAAAAAAAGCTGTTTTTAAAATGACAGAATTGCCAAAAAAACAAAAATCCAAATTTTTTCCTTTTGCTTTGCTTGAATTTATTCAAAAACTGTGGGGTCAAAATACGCAGTACACCCCTAGATAAATTCGTTAAGGAGTCTAGTTTTCAAAATGGGGTCATTTGTGGGGGTTCTCTATGGTTTTGGGCGCTCAAGAACTCTACAAGTGGGCAATGGGGCCTAAAAGGACTTCAAGCAAAATTTGTGTTCCGAAAGCCACCGGTCGCTCCTTTCATTTTGGGCTCCGTTGTGTATCCAGACATAAGATTAGGGCCACAATGGGTATGTCTCTGAACACGGGACAAACAGGGGTATCCATTTTTGGGTGCAAGTCTTCCTTCATATGTGTGCTGTACAAAAAAAGCTGTTTTTAAAATGACAGAATTGCCAAAAAAACAAAAATCCAAATTTTTTCCTTTTGCTTTGCTTGAATTTATTCAAAAACTGTGGGGTCAAAATACGCATTACACCCCTAGATAAATTCCTTAAGCGATCTAGTTTTCAAAATGGGGTCATTTGTGGGGGTTTTCTATGGTTTTGGGCGCTCAAGAACTCTACATGTGTGCTATGGGGCCTAAAAGGACTTCAAGCAAAATTTCTGTTTTGAAAGACACTGACTACTCCTTTCATTTTGGGCCCCGTTGTGGACTCAGATATAACAATAGGGCCACAATGGGTATATTTCTGAACACGGGAGAAATAGGGGTATCCATTTTGGGGTGTAAATCCTGATTTTCATGTAAACTATAGGAAAAAATATGTCTTTAAAATGACAGATTTGCAAAAATATGAAATTTTACTTTTTCTCTAAAAATTCCTCTAAATTGAATTAATTCCTGAAAAAAAACTGTGGGGTCAAAATACTCATGACACCCCTCAGTGAATACATTAAGGGGTGTAGTTTTTAAAATGAGGTCATTTGGGGGGGTATCTATTATTCTGACACTCATGAGCCTTTCCAATATCGGCTTGGTATAGGAAAACAAAGTGTTAAATTTGTACGTCTCCTAAATAGTTAAAAAAAAAACTAAAGTTTTTCCAATGTGTGCCCAAAATAAAGTAAACGGGTGGAAATATAAATCTTAGCAAAAATTTCTATATTATGTTTGCACATATTTAAGATATTGCAGTTGGAAATGTGAAAAAATGACGATTTTTTTAAAATTTTCCCAATTTTGGCGCTTTTAATAAATAAACACAATTTCTATTGGTCTATTTTTTCCGCCTAAATGAAGCACAACATGTGGCGAAAAAACAATGTCAGAATCACTTGGATATGCAAAACCTTTCTGGTGTTTTTCCATGTTAAAGTGACACATGTCAGATTTGCAAAATTTGGCCTGGTCATTAAGGCGCAAACAGGCTTGGTCACTAAGGGGTTAATATGGAAGGGTGTAAACATTCCAAATTGAGTAAGCCGTGGTTCCACAAAGGAATTCTACGACATTCTACGAATTCCTTTGTAGCTCAAGAATTTGGACTTTTACTTCATATTTTCAAACTTTATTTGGTGCTTTAGCGAGGAGGACTTTGTTGTTAGCTGCTTCCGGAGCTGGCTTGGATCTGCTTTGCCAACCCTGACTGATTTGAGATGGACTTTGTCGTCTGTGGTTCTGTAAGCCAATTTTGGACTATTTTTAACCCTTCTTCTGGCTTAGTGATTGCATGGTTTTTCCCAGCTTTAGAGATTATCAATTTGATCGTGAACCCCCACTTGTACAATATGTTGTTCTCGTGGACTTGAGGCAATTCAGCAAAGAGTTTCATGGTTTCATAAGGATACAGGAGGGCTTTTAATTTCCTGGCTGTATACATTTATCTGTCCTTTATATGGTAAAAGTGAACGCATACCATCATGTCTCTGGGCAGGTTTTCAGCAATCATCTTTGGGAATGGGAGCCTATACTCTCTATCCACAACACATTCTCCCTGCGAGGTTTCAGGGAGTAAAGTTTTAATTAGGTCTTGTAGTAATAATCTCCAACTGCTGCTACTTCCACCATCTCTGCTATTCCTTTTTTTTTAATTTTATTCCGGTGGTTGCGATCCTCTAAATCTGCCATTTAATTCTTTACTGCCTTGAGTTCCTCCACTAGCCTAGAGTGGTCATCTATCAGGTCATTATGTGAGTTGATTATTTCACTCATTTTGTTTTCAGAGAATTTACTCTTCCTCTCATTTCTTCTATTGATGTGTTAATGGGTGCATGCATAGCTCTCAGTTCTTTTTGTAGGGATCCTTTTAATGCTAGGATCATCACTCTTATAAAACATTCTGATGCGGCCTTAGTTAAGCAGTTGATATTCAATATTGGATCTCTATCTCTTTCTATCTTCCTTGCTCTTCCATCCTCCTCATTGTGGGGGCCATCTGAATAATTTTCTCTTCTGTGCAGTTCTCTATGGAGAGCTGTGTCCCCTCCTTCTTTTTATGCAGTGGACACCTTTTCATCTATCCGGGCCTGGGAGACTGTAGTATCATCTCTGCCTCTCCCCATGTTATTGCTCTCACTGTTGCTAGCTTCCTCTCTCCCTATTTGTGGTGTTCTTGGTGTAATATCCTCAGAGGGGCTTTGTGTGTGAGTGGCTGCACCTCTATCTCTATCTTGCCTTTTATTCTCCCATCTTTTCTCTGTTCCTCCTCTCTCTGTATGTTATGCACACCTTCATGTGAGGGGCTTTGTGTTGCTGCTTTTTTATTTCCTCACTCTTCTCCCTCTTTGTGGCTGCCAGCTATTGCCCCTCCCCATTGCAGTGCTGCAGGCGCCATTTTCTTTATGGGGATCTGGGCCTGAGGCTCCCTGTCCCTCTTCTTTTCTTCACTTCCCCAGCTTCTTGCTTGTGCAGGAGGCGAGGGATTGGGGAAGCCCGCTTACCTTGCTCTTACCACAGGGAATTCCCCAAACCCGCCGCATCTGCGATCTCCAGCTGCTCTGTACTTAGGGCCGGAACCTGCATCTCTCCTCCTGCATCTTGCGCCAGGAAGAACTCAGTTAGTCTCTGCGGTCCCTTCTTCATCGCTCTCTTCCTTGGCACCTTCTCCTCTTCTCTCTGGTATGTCCAAATTCTTCTTTTCTCTTTGCTTGTTTGTTGCTTGCTGAGGTCTCTTTCAGCAGAGCCCTGTCCTCTGCTTTTGCTCCCATGGCCATCCATGACATGTCCCCCTATCGTTCACTTTTATTTTTTGACTGCAAGTTGATAACCCCTCTGGATGCAGTAGTTCTGTCAGGGAAAAAGAGATAGACTTTGCTTAGGGCACCTTTTCTAGCTCCCTCTCCATTTGGGGTGAGAAGAGTGGGTCGTAAATAAGGCTGCTCAGTTGTAGATACAGCTGCCAAACTGCTTAGATGCCCCAGTCCCTGAGATAGAATGACTGAATCCATATCCACTGCCCATGTGCCAGACTGTGGCTCGGGGCTTCCAGATTCCACAGTCCTGCCCCCGTCATCACTCATTGATGGCCATGGTATAACCTAGATATTTCCTGTATATAATTATATATGCACAGTTGGTATAAGTTATGCATTTCCCTGTATATAGTGGATCATGGATCATGCTAGTATAACCCATGTATCTCCTGTATATGATGTCACCCTTTATATACAATTAAAAAAAACACATAAAAGATGCATAAAAATGCAAGTCGTATTTGAATACTGCAAGCAGTTTTTTTTACTTGTTTTTATAATTATGGTTCAAAAATGCAACAAAAACCATGAAAACAGCCTCGAGGGGTAGAAATAACTCTTCACGTTGCCCAGGAAATGAGTATGTAGGGAAAGCTTATGCCAAAGGATTAGATCATGTATTTAAATTTATTGTGCAGCGATATGCAACAGGTAGGTATGGGTACAGGAGGATAGGGGGCCTGAGCTGAAATTTGTCATCTGTCCCTCTCTGTATTTAGCTATGCCCCTGGTATGTATCATGAATATCTCGGTGCCCCTTGTCACTGCTGATCAGCTGCCTGCTTCTACTCAAGGACAGGCATCTAACGGCAGAAACAAGTTCTGAGTGTATTAATGGGGTCCAGACCCTCACCAAAGGAGTCGCACCCCAAAACGGTGGTACTCATGCCCAGTAGTAGTTCCAGCACTGTTAGATGGATCAATATGATAGATAGATAGATAGATAGATAGATAGATAGATAGATAGATAGATGGATGTAACATTAAATATGTTTTGAAATATTCCTACAGATGCTGAGAACTGTATTAAATGCCAAAGTGATGAATGGCCAAATGAGAAGAGAGACCGATGCCTGCCCAAAGTCCTGGAATTCATCTCTTACCAGAATGACACAATGGCTTCTGTATTTTCCAGTGTCTCAGTCTTTGGATGTCTTTTGACTGGCTTCATATTTGGAATATTTATCTTCTACCGGGACACTCCTATTGTTAAAGCTAATAACCGGAACCTGAGTTATCTCCTCCTGGTCTCCATCATCCTCAGCTTTCTCTCTGTCTTCTTGTTTCTTGGTTGCCCCAAGAACGTAACTTGTAGATTACGAGAAACCAGTTTTGGGATTTTTTTTTCAGTTGCCGTATCTTCACTTCTCGCCAAGACTGTTATGGTTTGTGTTGCTTTTAAGTCCACCAAGCCTGGAAGTCCCTGGAGAAAATGGTTGAATGTGAAGTTGCCCTATACCATAGTGCTGTTGTGTTCATCTATGCAAGTTGTCATCTGTATTATCTGGTTGTCTATTTCTCCCCCATTTCAGGACCTGGACACTCAGTCTTATCCTGGGAAAATCATCATTCAGTGTAATGAAGGCTCGGATATCTGCTTTTACTCCATGTTGGGTTATATGGGGCTCTTGGCAGCGGTGAGCTTTGTTCTGGCTTTCATGGTGAGGACATTACCGGACAGTTTTAATGAAGCCAAGTACATCACCTTCAGCATGCTGCTGTTCTGCAGTGTCTGGATCTCCATGATCCCGGCTTATCTGAGCACCAGAGGGAAATCTATGGTGGTGGTGGAGATATTTGCAGTAATGGTGTCCAATGCTGGACTTTTAGGTTGTGTGTTTCTCCCAAAATGTTTTATCATTTTGTTCAAATCTGAAAAGAATAGAAGAACTGATCTGCTGGGGAAAAGGCAGGAATGACTGCAAAATTGTACTCCCTGATAATAGATAGTAATACAGCATGTACATGTCTGTTCAAACTGCTCACTTCTGGAAAAGTAACAGGTGCCCACCCACTTATATCTTGTCAACCTCCCCCCTTCCCTGTAGTAGTGCAGGTGGTCCCACCCTTAAGTACAGCTCATCAATCCACCCCCATCTCTTGACTTATCAAGATTCTCCTGGCAGAGGAGTTAAGGCTCATTTAGACACAATGATTATCGCTCAAAATTCTCTCAAAGGACAGTTTGCGTGACAGTCTTGAGCATTCACTTTGCATAGGCTCTTAAGTAGCTAATTAGCTACTTAAGAGCTTATTAGTGTGTAAATGAAGGCTCCCTCAGTATACAGAAGACAGCTGGAGTGCTGTCTTCTGTATACAGCTGCTGTGTTCTCAGAGCGCTCAGCCGGTATACCGCTGAGCGCTCTGAGCGGTATTTGCAGAACACAGTTGGAGTGCTGTCTTCTGCATACTCCTGCTGTGTTCTCGGAGCTTTCAGCTGGTATACAGCGGAATATGCAGAAAACAGCTGGAGTGCTGTCTTCTGCATACTCCTGCTGTGTTCTTCAAGCAGAATACCAGCTGAAACAATAGTAACAGCGGTATCCCGCTGAGAACTCGGCACGCGGTCTTGATAAGACTCATCGTTGTCTTTTAGCTAGCTGAAAGACAACAATTAGTGAATTGTTAATAAAAACTGCATGATTGCCGCGTGTTTAGACACAACTAGAGATGAGTAAGCGTACTTGGTAAGGACAGATACTCCAGAGAGTATCGCCCTTACCGAGTACTTGCCTGCTCGCTCGCAAAGATTCTGGTGCCGGTGGGGAATAACAGGAGGGAGACCTCCCCCCCCCCCCCCCTGCTCCCTCCTGCTCACTCCAGCAACACAGCGCTCACCCCTGCCGGAACCGGAATCTTTGCGGGCGAGCAGGCAGGTACTCGGTAAGAACGATACTCGCTCGAGTATCTGTCCTTACTGAGTACGCTCGCTCATCTCTAGATGCAACGATTATCGCTCAAAAGATGGCTTTTGAAAGAATTTTGAGTGATAATCCTTGTCTAAATGGCACTTTATACATTTCCCACACTGGAGCCTTCCCTATTCTCTCCACCACCCTCAATTGTTATTATAGTAGCTGCAGTATGAAAATTCACACAAAACACTATTAAAAACTTTTTAAAGTCTTTATTGAACAATCACAAGTATACAAAAGGCATATGAAGCCCGTGAAACTACGCATGATAAGTAATGTTTTCCTTTGAGGGATTTAGTGGCAATAATTTATAGGCAAATATCATGTAATATTCATATATTTTTTTGGCCTAACTGTGGCTTAGAGTTGTATTATGTACGAAGTGCAGCATGTTACATCTGGGAATAACAGCGTCCTTGTAAATAAATTTGCTTTACTCATTCCACATTGTAATATTTCTGCTCTGCAGCAGTCTGTTTTTTGAAACCGTGTGGTAAGTTGATAAACTGTAAAGCAAAACTGATTTCATCCCCATAATGTGTTATCCATATCCTTCGATGCTGTCATCCCTTTTCACCCTTTCTAGATTACTGCTGGTTAAGCTTGATATTGCATAGAGGACTCTGTGTGATGCCGTCTGGTATAAAAATGTGGATGTGCCCTGCCCACGAGTGGAAAAAGAGGTCCAATGCACACAAGTACCTCTGAGAGCTGTTTTATGAACTAAAGGTAAAACTTTTAAAGCCTAAATTGGCAAGACTATTTATCTAATTGTGCCAGAACTATAATCATTAGCATATCTGCCTAAGATAATAATCTTTATTTATATAACGCCAACATATTTCGCAGCGCTTACAAAACAGAGGGATCAGAAACAAAACCACGGTTACATTTAGTAATCAATTGATGGAAACAGTAGGAGTGAGGGTTTTGCTCTAATGAGCTTACATACTACCAATAATGTGGTGATACAGAAGGTAAAGAGGCTGGAAATGTGCAAGATATGGTGAGGTTGAGAGTGTGGGATGCTATACACACAGACAATGGTCAAATTGAGCCGCATAGTGGCCGAATCAGTATGACTGCAGGGGGCAGTTGATTGGGGCTGGCAGGGATTGCAATCAGTAGGACAGAGAGCATATTATCATGTGGCATCCAGAGGGTTTTGGTTTAGGAGATATGGTATGCCTTCCTGAAGAGGTACATTTTAAGATCATGCCTTAAATTTTGTGTGTCAAGGATTGCCCGGATAGATTGGGGCAGTGCGCTCCAGAGGACTGGTGCTGCTCTGGAGAAGTCTTGGAGTGGGATTGAGAGGTTTAAGTTAGAGGGTTGCTTAATCTGATTTTGTTTGAGAGCAGAGGGTGCAAGCTGGGTGCTGGATTGAGATGAGTGAAGCAATATAGGACAAAGTATGATTGTTTTCAGTGAGAGAAACCAAGTATTCTTCTAGATATGATACCTTATATTGGATAACAAAAATACATGATTTGTATATTTGTTAGTCATTGAAAGTTATATCTATAAGATTTCTTGGTTTCTCTCACTAATGGCAGTCATGCTTTGCTCTACTGGGTAACACTGTACCAACCCCCCCTTTTCTGTTTTGCAATATAGGGCGGCACAGTGCTGTGGAAAGTTTTGTAGATGAGTGTTGTGAGATTGAATTGCATTCTGTATTTGAAGGGCAGCCAGTGCAGTGACTGGCACAGGGCAGAGGCATCCGTGTAGCCGCTGAACAGGAAAATGAACCTGCTGCCACATTCAGGATGGATTAGAGAGGGAAAAGTCTGGCACGGGGGAGGCCAATCAGCAGTGAGTTGCAATAATTGAGACGAGAGTGGATGAGGTCATCAGTGAGTATTTTTATAGTGCTCGCGGTGAGAAAAGGGCAGATTCTTGCAATGTCCTTGAGGTGCAGGTGACCTGTTCTGGCAAGAGATTGGTTGTAGGAAATAAAGGAGAGATCAGAGTAGAACATAACCCCAAAACAGCAGGCATGCTGTCTGGGAGTTTTGGTGGCGTCACACACTGAGATAAAGATGTCAAGATTAGGTCAGTTAGCAGAGGGTGGAAACATTAGTAGGTCAGTTTTTAAGTAGAGAGAGGATATAGTGTTAGAGACAGTGGGCAGACAGTCAGTAGCATTCTGAAGGAATGATGCTATGATGTCATGGGAAGAGGTGTATACCTGGGTGTGGTCAGCATAGAGATGGTACTGATAGCCAAATCTCCTGACGGTTTGTTCAATTTTGGTTGTATAGATGGAGAAGAGGAGGGGGCCAAGGACCAAGTCCTGGGGGACCCCAACAGCAAGGGAAAAAGGACGGGAGAAGAGCCTGCAAAGGATATGCTAAATGAGTGGTCAGAAAGGTAAGAGGAGAACCAAGAAAGAGCAGTGTCCTTTAGACCAATGGAGTGAAGCATTTTGAGGAGGAGTTTGTGGTGAACAGTGTCAAATGCTGTAGAGAGGTCAAGGAGGATCAGTAGAAAGTAGTCACCCCTTGATTTAGCCATTAGGAGGTCATTTGACACTTTTGTTAGGGTAGTTTCTGTCAAGTGTATAGGGAGGAAACTTGACTATGATGGGCAAGCAGAGAGTTTTTTTTGAGGGATAGCTTATAATATGGGAGTAAACTAGGTGTTCGAATAGTTTGGAGATGAAGGGGAAATTTGAGAAAGGTCGGTAGTTGCAGCATCGGTCAAGTTAAGAGTCAGTTTCTTTAGCAGTGGGGATGATAGTATGTTTGATTGAGGAGGGGAAAATGCCAGAGGTCAGAGAGAGGTTGAATATAGTGGTGAGGTGGAATAGATGCTACTGCATGCCGAGCTTTGCGGCAAACCAACAATTACTCACTGCTCACACTATTAGGTGCTTGATGTTTTTGATAAAGAGTGTATATAAACAGTAAAGTATAAGGAAAAGTTGTTCCAATTATATAGACAAGTCAGTGTTCCCCGCCTCTGGAGAAAAAAGTTCAGTCTGAAGAAATAAGCATTGCATTACATCATGTAGTGTAATGCCTGCATGATCTATGCGGCGAAAGAAATTTTGTTAGACGTTCGCATTATGCACCCATCAGAAAATCAAATGACGATCTACCTGTGTAACCAAGCAATTGTTCATCTATAGTTGGCTGCCTGCTTAATTTGAAAGGAGGCGGACACGCCAAAATGATCCCTGACCCACTCCACCTGCATGCACCGAGGAATGATCACTCCTGTGTAAAAGCAGAAGAGCGATCGTCACTGAAACGAATGTGGGGTGCATTTGTGTCTGTCAGTCGACAATTGTAAATGGGTGCTTAGGCTTAGTGTCAGTGTGAAATCTACAGAATATTAGGATTCTTCACAATATACTGCAAATTGTGTCATAAAAACAAAATCACCAAATGCTGGTGGTGAGGCTTGTAGTGGTGGCTCCCCGGCTGATCTTGGTGCAGCACAGTTTGCACACCACTGTTTGTCAGTCGTCCATGCTCTCACTAAAAAGCCTCCACACCTTTGAACACCTAGCCATCTGCACAGAGGCTTGACGTCAGGGGGTGCTGTGGGAAACAGATTGGGGATTGTTTGCTCTGGCCCTGCCTCTCCCCCTGGCCACCCCACTGCCTCTTCCAACCTGGCCTGCTGCTGCACTTGCCTTCCCCTCTGAAGCCCTGTCTTCAGTAAGCTTAGCAAGCCAGGTGGGGTCAGTCACCTCATCATCCAGCAGCTCTTCCTCCGAATCCTCTGTGCGCTCCTCCCTCGGACTTAGTGTCCTTGCTACTACCTCAACAACAGACAACTGTGTCTCATAATCCTCATCGGCAAAAAGCTCTTGAGACAGTTGCCGAATGTCCCCAGCCTCATCACCGGGACTATGGGTACTTTCCAAATGTTGGGCATTGGTCACGACAAATTCCGCATGTGAGAGAGGAACCATTTTTTCCCACTCAGGGCAGGAACCTGAGAACAGTTCCTGGGAGTCTGCCTCCTCAGAATCTGACATTTTCCTGGAGTGACGAGGCTGGGAGAAAGGAGAAGCAGCCAGAGGATTCAGAGATGCAGTCTCTAGGTCGGGAGTAGTGGACTGCGTAGAAGACTGGGGGGTCGATTCACTGCTGGACGCATTTCCTGCCATTCACGACGGGACCTGCTTGCACTGCTCTGCTTGTAATAAAGGTCTACCATGCGGACTCGCAAATTGTGATATGAATCTGGGGACCCAATGGACTTGGCGCTGGCTGTGATTCACCCCTGACTAGGAGCTCGGCCTGTGCCAACACCCTCACTTGGATGTACGCGTTCACTTCCTCGACCCTTACCCCTACTCCTTATCATGAAAGAAAAAAGGGGGCTCGGCGCTCCACGAAACGGGTCCAGATAAGTTACAATGGAGATCTAATTAAAGAGCTTTTAATGAAAATAACAATATATGCAACGTGTCTTGTCGCGGTAAACGCAACTTTTTTAAGCATGTTTTGTGGAGCGCCGAGCCCCCTTTTTTCTTTCTTTTTGTGCACTGTCTACTATTTCCTAGTAGTCGAGCCCTATTATTAGGGATACGACGGGCTGTGGCTAGCTCCTCCCTGCTTCAACAGTGATCAGTCGAACGAGGACGTGGATTTCTATTTGGATTCATTATACGTATACCAGGATCTGGAGGTGTTGTGTGGGGGGCCCATTTTGGGGGGCTTTCCCACCTACACCGGGTAAGTTCCATTTGTATTTACACCCTATTGAGCCATTGTCCAGTGAGCGGAGCGCTGTCCTTATATCTATTTTCTTGTTGTTCCTACTCCTCATCATGTCGGATTAAGGATAGAGAAGGGCTCAAATAAAGTACCCCACCGTACAGTGCTCAGAACTTGGGACTAATTCACCGCACACAGAGACTTGTAGATACCGGAGGTTCTATGCTGTGACCGGAAAAAAATAGACGGCTGTCTTGTGCTGATACCGAGGGGTCATTTACCGCTTACAGAGACTTGCAGAGAAGAGAGGCTGTATGGAGTGGGAGAAAAGTAGAAAGCCAGTGGATAGTGCAGATAACTGTGGCAACCTGCACAGTGGCAGAAAACCTTAAAGCCAGTGGATTGTGCGATTAACTGTGGCTGCTTCACCCAACACAGAGAATGGTATCTGTGAAATGTTGTTCTGAAGTGGCACAGGAAATGTTTGCGTACTATTTAGCAATGAGAGTGAGACCTCTGGCTAATGCACTGCAGAGATAGAGCGGTATAGCTGAAATAATCAGCAGTGGCACAGGAAATATTTGCGTACTATTTAGCGAGTAGACCTCTGCCTAAGGCACTGCAGACATAGAATGGTATAGCTGAAATTATCTGCAGTGGCACAGGAAATATTTGCATACTATTTAGCGATGAGAGCTAGACCTCTGGCTAATCCACTGCAGACATAGAAATAAATAGCTGAAATAATCAGCAGTGGCCCAGGAAATATTTGCGTACTATTGAGACCTCTGCACTGCACATACAAAACAGTATAGCTGCAATAACCTGCACAGGCCTAGATGCATAAAAAAATGGTGCACTACTGCTCCCAGACAGCCACAACAGTAATGCACACTATGAGGAGAAGTCCTAAGAAGGACTGTTGGGGTTCTTTTTTTCTTTTTAAATCAAGTTTTTATTAGATTTTTCAATATAGTTTCCATGTTACATAGATTGACAGAGACAAACCGTTTTCCAACATATAACTATGGAGGCAGATCAAGTCTCACATTATAGGATCTATATTGTTTCCATCATCTAAGGATACTCATATAGATGCCTAAAGAAAGAAACAGTCTCCGTGCTACTATTCCAGCATAGAACACGTAGTATGGAGGAAAATTTCCTCAGAGGGAGAGAGATTAAGTGAAAACAAGCTGAAAGGCATGACTAGGGGAAAGGAGGAAAGCGAGGGGAGTAGGGGGGTGGGGAGTCATGAGACGATGATCCTATGGAGTCACTCTCGCCCTTACCTTGGCAACAGAAGTTCCATTCACATAGACGGGTTCAACATCCGGGTTCAACGCCCGAGGTCCAGACACGCATCCTGCTGCCAGAGAGACTAACTTGCATCTAATTCACCGAGTGGGGGGTTTGTGCCATACGTCCCTGAATCCAGTGGAAAAAGTTTTCTTGATGCTAAGTTTTTCGTCTCAATTCCCTCCAGGGACTCCAGATCTGGAGGAAACTATCATGAGAGCCTCTTGACAAGCTTGTCAGTTCCTCCAGGTTGCAAATTAAGTCAGCTTTTTCTTTCCACGGGTTCAGGGAGGGGGGAGATTGTTGAAGCCAGTGTAGGGGGATCAAGGCTTTAGCTGCGTCTAGTAGAAAAGCTATTAATTTGTTTTTCAGGGGGTGGTAGTTTACAGACGGTTTCAACAGGAATACCATATCCGCCGAGATTGACAAGTTTGGGGAGAGGGCTTTCAAGACGTTCTCCACTTCCCTCCAGTAAGGGGTGATGCCTACTAGAGATGAGCGAACGCGTTCGTCCGAGCTTGATATTCGTGCGAATATTAGGGTGTTCGGGATGTTCGTTATTCGTGACGAACACCATGCGGTGTTCTGGTTACTTTCACTTCCTTCCCTGAGACGTTAGCGCGCTTTTCTGGCCAATTGAAAGACAGGGAAGGCATTACAACTTCCCCCTGCAACGTTTAAGCCCTATACCACCCCCCTGCTGTGAGTGGCTGGCGAGATCAGGTGTTCGCCTAATATAAAAGTCGGCCCCTCCCGCGGCTCGCCTCAGATGCGGTGTGAGTTAGATGAGGGACAGTGCTGTTTATACCGGAGCTGCTGTAGGGAAAGAATTGGTAGTTAGTGTAGGCTTCAAGACCCCCCAAAGGTCCTTATTAGGGCCACTGATAGCTGTGTGTTGGCTGCTGTTAGCAGTGGCATTTTTTTTTTCTCAAAATCGCCTCTGCAGACCGTTGCACCTGGCATTAGGGACAGAAGTGCTGCATAGGCAGGGAGAGTGTTAGGAGTGAGTGTAGCCTTCAAGAACCTCAACGGTCCTTTCTAGGGCCATATTTATCCGTGTGCAGTACTGTCCAGGCTGCTGTTGGCTGTGCTGCATTTTTTTTGGGCTTCTCAAAATCGCCTCTGCAGAGCATTCCACCCTCCATTGATACTGCAGGGAAAGAATTGTATAGGCAGGGCCACAACACAGTTATTATTCATAGAATATACGCAGTGCTGCCTGTTGGTGGGAAAAAACTGAAAACAAATCTATTTGTCCAGCCTCTGTCCGTCCTTACGGGCGGTGGACACGTGTGAGCTGCGTGAAAAACATTGCTAAATCATACGCAGCCAGCTACGCTTTACTGCTGGGTTCGCCATTTGCTTTCCTTAATTGGGAAAAAAAATACCTGCTCTCCAAGAGTTATAATAACTCTGCTACCCTCACGTTCTGTGACACATAAGCAGGGACACAGCACAGTTATTAAACTTCTCAGGTTCATTGAATATACGCAGTGCTGCCTGTTGGTGGGAAAAAACTGAAAACAAATCTATTTGTCCAGCCTCTGTCCGTCCTTACAGGCGGTGGAGACGTGTGAGCTGCTTGAACAACAGTGCTAAATCATACGCACCCAGCTACGCTTTACTGCTGGGTTCGCCATTTGCTTTCCTTAATTGGGAAAAAAAATACCTGCTCTCCAAGAGTTATAATAACTCTGCTACCCTCACGTTCTGTGACACATAAGCAGGGACACAGCACAGTTATTAAACTTCTCAGGTTCATTGAATATACGCAGTGCTGCCTGTTGGTGGGAAAAAACTGAAAAGAAATCTATTTGTCCAGCCTGTGTCCGTCCTTACGCCTGTGGAGACGTGTGAGCTGCGTGAAAAACATTGCTAAATCATACGCAGCCAGCTACGCTTTACTGCTGGGTTCGCCATTTGCTTTCCTTAATTGGGAAAAAAAATACCTGCTCTCCAAGAGTTATAATAACTCTGCTACCCTCACGTTCTGTGACACATAAGCAGGGACACAGCACAGTTATTAAACTTCTCAGGTTCATAGAATATACGCAGTGCTGCCTGTTGGTGGGAAAAAACTGAAAACAAATCTATTTGTCCAGCCTCTGTCCGTCCTTACGGGCGGTGGACACGTGTGAGCTGCGTGAAAAACATTGCTAAATCATACGCAGCCAGCTACGCTTTACTGCTGGGTTCGCCATTTGCTTTCCTTAATTGGGAAAAAAAATACCTGCTCTCCAAGAGTTATAATAACTCTGCTACCCTCACGTTCTGTGACACATAAGCAGGGACACAGCACAGTTATTAAACTTCTCAGGTTCATAGAATATACGCAGTGCTGCCTGTTGGTGGGAAAAAACTGAAAACAAATCTATTTGTCCAGCCTCTGTCCGTCCTTACGGGCGGTGGACACGTGTGAGCTGCGTGAAAAACATTGCTAAATCATACGCAGCCAGCTACGCTTTACTGCTGGCTTCGCCATTTGCTTTCCTTAATTGGGAAAAAAAATACCTGCTCTCCAAGAGTTATAATAACTCTGCTACCCTCACGTTCTGTGACACATAAGCAGGGACACAGCACAGTTATTAAACTTCTCAGGTTCATTGAATATACGCAGTGCTGCCTGTTGGTGGGAAAAAACTGAAAACAAATCTATTTGTCCAGCCTCTGTCCGTCCTTACGGGCGGTGGACACGTGTGAGCTGCGTGAAAAACATTGCTAAATCATACGCAGCCAGCTACGCTTTACTGCTGGGTTCGCCATTTGCTTTCCTTAATTGGGAAAAAAAATACCTGCTCTCCAAGAGTTATAATAACTCTGCTACCCTCACGTTCTGTGACACATAAGCAGGGACACAGCACAGTTATTAAACTTCTCAGGTTCATAGAATATACGCAGTGCTGCCTGTTGGTGGGAAAAAACTGAAAACAAATCTATTTGTCCAGCCTCTGTCCGTCCTTACGGGCGGTGGACACGTGTGAGCTGCGTGAAAAACATTGCTAAATCATACGCAGCCAGCTACGCTTTACTGCTGGGTTCGCCATTTGCTTTCCTTAATTGGGAAAAAAAATACCTGCTCTCCAAGAGTTATAATAACTCTGCTACCCTCACGTTCTGTGACACATAAGCAGGGACACAGCACAGTTATTAAACTTAGATAATTCATTCACTAGAGGCAGTGGGGCCTTTCGTTTTCCAAAAAGGGCAAAAATTATATTTGGCCTGCAGTCTTGCGCCAATTTATTTCCTGCCTGGGAAATCTAATCACTGGTAATACAGCATGCTGAGGGGTAGGGGTAAGCCTAGAGGACGTGGACGTGGACGTGGCCGAGGACGCGGAGGGCCAAGTGAGGGTGTGGGCACAGGCCAAGCTCCTGATCCAGGTGTGTCGCAGCTGTCTGCTGCGCGATTAGGAGAGAGGCACGTTTCTGGCGTCCCCACATTCATCGCCCAATTAATGGGTCCACGCGGGAGACGGTTATTAGAAAATGAGCAGTGTGAGCAGGTCCTGTCCTGGATGGCAGAAAGTGCTTCGAGCAACCTATCGTCTACCCGCAGTTCTGCGCCGTCCACTGCTGCCAATCCGAATCCTCTGTCTGCTGCTCCTCCTTCCTCCCAGCCTCCTCACTCCACTACAATGACACCTGCTCAGGAGCGGGAACACTCCCAGGAACTGTTCTCGGGCCCCTGCTTAGATTGGGCAGCAGCGGTTCCTCTCCCACCAGAGGAGTTTATCGTCACTGATGCCCAACCATTCGAAAGTTCCCGGGGTCCGGGGGAAGAGGCTGGGGACTTCCGCCAACTGTCTCAACAACTTTCTGTGGGTGAGGAGGACGATGACGATCAGACACAGTTGTCTTGCAGTGAGGTAGTAGTAAGGGCAGTAAGTCCCAGGGAGCAGCGCACAGAGGATTCGGAGGAAGAGCAGCAGGACGATGAGGTGACTGACCCCACCTGGTGTGCAACGCTTACTCAGGAGGACAGGTCTTCAGAGGGGGAGTCAAGGGCATCAGCAGGGCAGGTTGCAAGAGGCAGTGCAGTGGCCAGGGGTAGAGGCAGGGCCAGACCGAATAATCCACCAAGTGTTTCCCAAAGCGCCCCCTCGCGCCATGCCACCCTGCGGAGGCCGAGGTGCTCTAAGGTCTGGCAGTTTTTCACAGAGACGCCTGACGACCGACGAACAGTGGTGTGCAACCTTTGTCGCGCAAAGCTCAGCCGGGGAGCCAACACCAACAGCCTCACCACCACCACCATGCGCAGACATATGATGGCCAAGCACCCCGCAAGGTGGGACAAAGGCCGTTCACCGCCTCCGGTTTGCACCCCTGCCTCTCCCCCTGTGCCCCAACCTGCCACTGAGATGCAACCCCCCTCTCAGGACACAGGCACTACCGCCTCATGGCCTGCACCCACACCCTCATCTCCGCTGTCCTCGGCCCCATCCAGCAGTGTAGTTCAGCGCACCGTTCAGCCGTCGCTTGCGCAAGTGTTCGAGCGCAAGCGCAAGTACGCCGCCACGCACCCGCACGCTCAAACGTTAACCGTCCGCATCGCAAAATTCATCAGCCTTGAGATGCTGCCGTATAGGGTTGTGGAAACGGAGTCCTTCAAAAGTATCATGGAGGCGGCGGCCCCGCGCTACTCAGTTCCCAGTCGCCACTACTTTTCCCGATGTGCCGTCCCAGCCCTGCACGACCACGTCTCCCGCAACATTGTGCGCGCCCTCACCAACGCGGTTACTGCCACGGTCCACTTAACTACGGACACGTGGACAAGCACAGGCGGGCAGGGCCACTACATCTCCCTGACGGCACATTGGGTGAATTTAGTGGAGGCTGGGACAGAGTCAGAGCCTGGGACCGCTCACGTCCTACCCACCCCCAGAATTGCGGGCCCCAGCTCGGTGGTGGTATCTGCGGAGGTGTATGCTTCCTCCACTAAAGCACCCTCCTCCTCCTCCTCCTCCTCTGTCTCACAATCAAGATGTGTTAGCAGCAGCATGTCGCCAGCAGTCGGTGTCGCGCGGTGTGGCAGCACAGCGGTGGGCAAGCGTCAGCAGGCCGTGCTGAAACTACTCAGCTTAGGCGATAAGAGGCACACGGCCCACGAACTGCTGCAGGGTCTTACACAGCAGACCGACCGCTGGCTTGCGCCGCTGAGCCTCCAACCGGGCATGGTCGTGTGTGACAACGGCCGTAACCTGGTGGCGGCTCTGCAGCTCGGCAGCCTCACGCACGTGCCATGCCTGGCCCACGTCTTTAATTTGGTGGTTCAGCGGTTTCTGAAAAGCTACCCACGCTTGTCAGACCTGCTCGTAAAGGCGCGCCGGCTCTGCGCACATTTCCGCAAGTCCCACACGGACGCTGCCACCCTGCGCACCCTGCAACATCACTTTAAGCTGCCAGTGCACCGACTGCTGTGCGACGTGCCCACACGGTGGAACTCTACGCTCCACATGTTGGCCAGGCTCTATGAACAGCGTAGAGCTATAGTCGAATACCAACTCCAACATGGGCGGCGCAGTGGGAGTCAGCCTCCTCAATTCCTTTCAGAAGAGTGGGCCTGGTTGGCAGACATCTGCCATGTCCTTGGTAATTTTGAGGAGTCTACCCAGGTGGTGAGCGGCGATGCTACAATCATTAGCGTCACCATTCCTCTGCTATGCATCTTGAGAAATTCCCTGCAAACCATAAAGGCAGCTGCTTTGCGCTCGGAAACGGGGGCGGGGGAAGACAGTATGCCGCTGGATAGTCAGGGCACCCTCCTGTCTATTTCTCAGCGCGTACAGGAGGAGGAGGAGGAGCATGAGGAGGATGAGGAGGAGGGGGAAGAGACAGCTTGGCCCGCTGCTGACGGTACACCGGCTGATTGCCTGTCATCCTTTCAGCGTGTATGGCCTGAGGAGGAGGAGGAGGAGGAGGATCCTGAAAGTGATCTTCCTAGTGAAGACAGCCATGTGTTGCGTACAGGTACCCTGGCACACATGGCTGACTTCATGTTAGGATGCCTTTCTCGTGACCCTCGCGTTGCACGCATTCTGGCCACTACGGATTACTGGGTGTACACACTGCTCGATCCACGGTATAAGGAGAACCTGCCCACTCTGATTCCCGAAGAGGAAAGGGGTTCGAGAGTGTTGCTATACCACAGGACCCTTGCGGACAAGCTGATGGTAAAATTCCCAGCCGACAGCGCTAGTGGCAGAAGGCGCAGTTCCGAGGGCCATGTTGCAGGGGATGTGCGTAGATCGAGCAGCATGTACATCCCAGGCAGTGCAACAGTCTTTAAGGGCCTGGCCAGCTTTATGGCTCCCCACCAAGACTGTGTCACCGCTCCCCAGTCACGGCTGAGTCGGCGGGAGCACTGCAAAAGGATGGTGAGGGAGTACGTAGCGGATCGCACGACCATCCTTGGTGACGCCTCTGCCCCCTACAACTACTGGGTGTCGAAGCTGGACACGTGGCCTGAACTAGCCCTGTATGCCCTTGAGGTGCTTGCTTGTCCTGCGGCTAGCGTGTTGTCGGAGAGGGTGTTTAGTGCGGCTGGGGGAATCATCACCGATAAGCGTAGCCGCTTGTCAACCGACAGTGCCGACAGGCTAACACTCATCAAGATGAACAAAGGCTGGATTTCGCCAGACTTCTGTTCTCCACCAGCGGACAGCAGCGATACGTAAGCAATACGTAGGCTGCACCCGCGGATGGAAGCTACGTTCTCTCTCACCATCCAAAACGGGGACATTTGTGCTTCATCAATCTGTGTCTAATATTCCTCCTCCTCCTCCTCCTGCTCCTCCTCGTGAAACCTCACGTAATCACGCTGAACGGGCAATTTTTCTTAGGGCCACAAGGCTCACTCAAATAATTTTTCTGAACAATTTTTATAAGTTTCAATGCGCTTAAAAGCATTGGAACTTTAACTTGAACCAATTTTTCGTTACACTGGGCTGCCTCCAGGCCTAGTTACCACTTAAGCCACATTAACCAAAGCGATTAATGGGTTTCACCTGCCCTCTTGGCTGGCCATGGCCAATTTTTGGGATGTACATTAGTACTGTTGATACAGCAATTTTTGTGGGCCCTCGCCTACAGTGTAATCAAATTAATTTTTAGCCCACCTGCATTACAGCTGACGTTACCTCAGCTGTGTTGGGCAATGCAATGGGATATTTTTGTGTACCGCCGGTGGGTTCCAGGGAGCCACCCATGCTGTAGGTGCACACTGAGTTTTTAATACTTCTGTACACTTCTAAAGAACCCGTCTGACTGGGGCATGCAGTGTGGGCCGAAGCCCACCTGTATTACGCACGACATTACTACCTCAGCTGTGTTGGGCAATGCAATGGGATATTTCTATGTACCGCCGGTGGCTTCCTGGCACCCACCCAGGCAGTGGGTCCACAGGGAGTTAAACCTACATGTGTCCACTTGTAAAGAACCCCAGTCTGACTGGGGCATGCAGTGTGGGCCGAAGCCCACCTGCATTACGCACGACATTACTACCTCAGCTGTGTTGGGCAATGCAATGGGATATTTTTGTGTACCGCCGGTGGGTTCCAGGGAGCCACCCATGCTGTAGGTGCACACTGAGTTTTTAATACTTCTGTACACTTCTAAAGAACCCGTCTGACTGGGGCATGCAGTGTGGGCCGAAGCCCACCTGTATTACGCACGACATTACTACCTCAGCTGTGTTGGGCAATGCAATGGGATATTTCTATGTACCGCCGGTGGCTTCCTGGCACCCACCCAGGCAGTGGGTCCACAGGGAGTTAAACCTACATGTGTCCACTTGTAAAGAACCCCAGTCTGACTGGGGCATGCAGTGTGGGCCGAAACCCACCTGCATTAACCCTTTCCAGTCCACTGTGTGACCTGTGAAGACATTAGGGTTTAAGGCTGTACAGCTCCGTTGTTGGTAGACGTCCGTCGGGGTTCTCTTACTGTATATTGCCAGCCTCTCTGCTGTCGGAGCCTATCCTACGTGTCAGCTCATGCAGTACTGGCTTTAGCCAGCATATAGCGCCGTTGTATAACAGCAGAAAAAGAGTAAGCCCCCTAGGAAAACCATATACAAATTGGATTGGAAAGGGTTAAGCACAACATTACTACCTCAGCTGTGTTGGGCAATGCAATGGGATATTTCTATGTACCGCCTGTGGCTTCCTGGCACCCACCCATGCTGTAGGTGCACACGGAGTTTTTACTACATCTGTACACTTATAAAGAACCCCAGTCAGACTGGGGCATGCAGTGTGGGCCGAAGCCCACCTGCATTAAGCACGACATTACTACCTCAGCTGTGTTGGGCAATGCAATGGGATATTTCTGTGTACCGCCGGTGGGTTCCAGGGAGCCACCCATGCTGTGGGTCGACAGGGACTTCACAATAGGGAGTTGTACCTGCCTGTGTCTATGAATTAAAAAGCCCGGTCTGACTGGGGCATGCAGACACCTTGACAGAATGAATAGTGTGTGGCACATAGGTTCCCCATTGCTATGCCCACGTGTGCAGCTCCTGATGGCGGTGGCACAGGATTCTATTTATCATTGCTTCTGTACAGCATTGTGGGCTATCGCTCCGCCACTTTTAAAGAGGGTCGCTGCCTAGCCGTGCCAACCTCTGCAGTGTGTGCCTGCGGTCCCTCGTCATGGCAGACGCAATTCTAAATAGACATGAGCGTGGTGTGGCATGAGGGCAGCTGAAGGCTGCGCAGGGACACTTTGGTGTGCGCTGTGGGGGGGAGGGGGGGCGGTTGGGCAGCATGTAACCCAGGAGAAGTGTCAGTGGAGTGTCATGCAGGCAGTGATTGTGCTTTGTTGGAGGTAGTGTGGTGCTTAGCAAAGGTATGCCATGCTAATGAGGGCTTTTCAGAAGTAAAAGTTGTTGGGAGGGGGGGGGCCCACTCTTGCCGGTATTGTGGCTTAATAGTGGGACCTGTGAACTTGAGATGCAGCCCAACATGTAGCCCCTCGCCTGCCCTATCCGTCACTGTGTCATTCCCATCACTTTCCTGAATTGCCCAGATTTTCACACATGAAAACCTTAGCGAGCATCGGCGAAATACAAAAATGTTCTGGTCGCCCATTGACTTCAATGGGGTTCGTTGTTCGAAACGAACCCTCGAGCATCACGGGAAGTTCGTTACGAATAACGAACACCCGAACATTTTGGTGTTCGCTCATCTCTAATGCCTACGCATTCCCACCAGATATGGAGAAAGGATCCAATTGCTGCATCGCATCTCCAGCATCTATTGTGGGGGGCTAGCTTGTATTTATGGAGCCACTGTGGGGTTTTGTACCACCTAATAGTTTGTAGTGACTCTCTTGCATAAGGATGCATGGGGATATACCATACGCCATATTCAAGATTAACTTAGCATCTGACGAGGACAGAGATATGTTTAATTCTTTTTCCCAAGAACTTAGGAAAGTGGGCTTAGCAAATATTGGGGGAGCTATGAAGTGCCTCTGAATGTTGAAGATTTTTCTCGAGTTTGGATTGCCTACCCCTAGGGAGTTTTCAAAGTTTGTCTTAGGCCTGGTGGTCTTGTAATTGACCAATAATTCATTTAGGACTTTTTTGATGTGTGCTATTTGCAGAAAAGAGAGAGTGTGGTTGGGAATTAGGGTTTTCAGGATGTCTTCTAATGTCTTATGTGCCTGGGCCTAAAGGTCCCCAACCAGTCCACCTTAGAATTGTTTCCAAACACTGGAGGAACCCAGATTGGGCTGGATCCCCAATAGCCTGCAAAGACTTCGGATTGGAGTCAACAGAGAAGGTCTCGGTGCTAACGATTCTCTGAGTCTATCTCAGGTCTCGCAGGGTCCCCTGAGTAGGGGGTTGAATCATTTTGCTCTATAAATGTTCCTGGCCGGGAAGGACAGGTCCTCCAGTAAGGAATCACTTTGTGAGCCTGCTGCAAGGTCATGCAGCAGTGGATCTCTGGATGGGTGTGTCAGGTCCATCCAGTAACCAAGTTGGACAGCTTGGTAGTAGTCTTGGACGCTCGGCAGGTCTATTAACCCCTCTGACTTTCTCTTGATCATTAAGCTGTTAGCGAGTCTGGGCCTCTTGTGCTTCCACACGAAACCCGTGAAGGCCATTCGTAGAGAATTAAAAAAAGACAGTGGGGGATAAATTGGCAACATACGTAGTTTGTAGGGCAATAGGTAATACATTTTAAAATATTTTTTCTCCCGAACTAGGAGAGGGATGGGAGGTCATATGAGCGAAGAAGAGTTTTTATTTGAGGAATCAGAGGTTGAAAATAATGGAGATACAGGTCTTCTATCCTCTTGGCAAGTTTAATACCCAGATAATCCACTGCTATCTCAGACCATGAGAAGGGTGAACTGGATCTCAATGGAGCACTTTGCACCTCTGGGATCGACATGTTGAGAATCGTGGACTTGGAGAAATTCACTTTAAAGTTTGAGAGAATTCCAAAATCTCAAAGAAGAGAAGCAAGTCTGGGCAGATCTCTCTCTGGTTCAGAGGTTACGAACATTATGTCATCCGCAAATGCGGCTGCGGATAGTGTGCGAGAATTGATGTTCAATATCTTAATAACTGGATCTTGCCTTACCAATTTGAGGAGGAGCTCCATTGTAAGGATAAAAAACGTAGGGGACAGAGGGCAGCCCTGACGTGTCCCATTTCGAATGTCGAACGGAGGGGAGAGTGTATTATTTATTTTTAGTATAGTGTGCAGTTTCGAGTAGAGTGAGATTATATCTGAGATGAATGCGGATGAATGTAGATCCAGTCCACCCTGTCGAAATCCTTTTCGGCATCTGTGCTTGCGAAGGCCACTGGGATATTGCGAGTTTGGGCGTATTTTGCTGCATGAAGCAATCTGAGACAATTATCCCTGCTCTCCCTGCCTTTAAAAAAAAACCTGACTGATCAGGATCTATCAGAGCGTGGACATAGTCCTCCATTCTCTTCCCCAGATATTTGGCCCAGATTTTCACATCAAGGTTGATCAGCGATATGGGTCTATAACTGTTACACTATTCTGCGTCTTTATTCTCTTTCTGGATAAGAATGATGTGCGTTCCTGAGCTTGTTTAGGAAGTTTGGCTCCCTGTAATAATGCGTTAAATGTTTCCGAGGGATAAGCTGTGCTTTAAAGGCTTTATAGTAGGCTAATGAGAGGCCATCCGGACCAGGACTTTTACCCTGAGGGAAGGAGTTCAGAACTTCCTCTAACTCTTTGTCTGTAATCGGGTTTAGTGGGGAGGATGCCTCTGTTTCGCCCAGATTAGGCAAGTTTAGGGAACTTAGGAAAGAATCAACCCTGTCGCTAGTGTTCTGTCGGGTAAGAGGTGTCCCCGGGTCCTTGAGATTATATAGTTGTGAATAAAAGTGCTGAAACTCTCTAGCAATTTCAGGGGTTGAGGAGACTGATACTCCCGTCCGCGTTTTTATTAAGAGGATGGAGTTTCTGGACCGAGTCTTCTTGAGGAGGGAAGTCATTAGCTTACTTCCCCGGTTACTGTGAGTATAGGAGACCTGTCTGAGGAACATGTGTTTTTTGTAAAATTTGTCATTAGGGCAACATCGGAGCTGATGTCTTAGAGAGGCTAATTCCACTAGATTATTTTTCGCCTGTGAGAGTTTAACTACTTGTTCTAATTTTGCAATTTGAGCAAGGTATTTATCAATTTCTTTTTGGTTCTGTTTTTTTCTCCCTAGAGCCTAAAACTATCAGCGACCCTCTCACAAACGCCTTATGGGCTTCCCACACCAAAGGTGCTCCGCCTTTTCCCCCGGTGTTCTTTTTAAAGTATTCCTCCAAGAATTCACCTATATTTGATCTTTCTTCCAAGGAGTGTAGTAAAGAGTCGTTTAAACGCCATCTCCATTCATGTGGAGCCTCATGAGGCAGGCAGATGTCTACATGTATAGGGGCATGGTCTGAGATAGCTATAGAGTCAATTTTGGCCATCTCGAGGTATGTCAGCAATCCAGAGGAAGTAAAGACATAGTCTAGCCTTTGAAAGGTAGAATGTACATGGGGGAAAGAGGTGAAGTCTTTAGAGGAGGAGTGTAAGAACCGCCAAGCGTCCAACACCACTAATTCCTGCATAGAGTGACTTAAAGGGGTTGTCCCACGGCAAAACGTAAATTTTTGTTTCTGCCCAGTCCCCCTGTTGAGCAAAGGAGATACAATAGCCATATAATGCGTTTTAAAAAATCATTTTCACTGACCTGGAGCACCTTTTATCAACTTTTAAAATTTTCCTTTTCAAGATGGCGCCGCTGGTCTTCTCCCACGGTGCACTGCGGGTCTTCTTCCATGGTGCACCGCGTTGTTCTTGCACTACGTGCGCACTCCCATCTGCCGATATTCTGCCGATAATCAGACCATAATCTGCCCACAATCTGCCCATATTCTTCCCATAATCTGCCTATAATCTGCCCATATTCTGCCGATATTCTGCCTATAATCTGCCGATATTCTGCCTATAATCTGCCCATATTCTGCCCATATTGTCGATGATCTGCCTATAATCTGCCTATAATCTGCCCATATTTTGCCAATATTCTGCCTATAATCTGCCTACATTCTTCCTATAATCTGCCCATATTCTGCCCAAATTCTGCCAATAGGTCTGTATTCCAACTTTTGGTCTTTCTTCACTGTGCCATGGACAATAGGGGGATGTGAAGGGGGGGATGTGGGGGGAAGCGCTCAGGCATTTTGCGCATAGAGTCTACATTCCATCTTTTTGTCTTTCTTCACTGTGCCATAGACAACAGGGCGAGGAGGGAGGGGGCGGGGGGATTATGGAATAGCGGGGAGCAGGAACTGAGCTCCCGCCTCCTCTCCACCCCCGTGCACTATTGTCAATGTGGAGAGGTGGTACTGGGGCGGTGCTAATTCGCACCACTTAGCCCCGCCGCTCCTCATTGACAATAGTGGAGATGGGCGGAGAGGAGGCAGATAGGTGGCTGGAGATCATTTCCTGCTCCTCGCTCTTCCATCCCCAACCCCCAACAACCCACCCCACCCAACACCCCTCCCCTTCCCCTCATGCATACATGGACATTGCATATCGGCTGGGCATGAAAACGGAGCCGATATACGATCGTATGAATGCACCCTTCACCTGTAAATACCAGACTACCCCCCCCCCCCAAAAAAAAAATAATAATTTGACTATTGTCCATGGCAAAGGTAATACAGACAAAAAGGTGGAATGTTGATGGCCAGAATGGCTGAGCGCTCCTGGTTTGGCCCCGTTGCACTCCATTAGGAATGCGTACACCCGCGGCAAATAGATCATGCCGCGATTGAGGAAGGGTGATTTTACGTTATGGAATTCCACAATGGAATTCCGCACTGTGAGCATAGAGCCATTAGGTTCAATAGAACCTAATAGCTGCGTCAAACGCGGCGTTTTTTTGTCGCGTATTACGCGGTGCATATCCGTCCGTGGGAAGGCGATCTTATCTGCTGGTGGTTTGTGAGACTACAGTGCTGACATACAAGTGTTTTCATTGTTTCTGTCACTACTGAGTTCTTCAGCTCCATAGCTGCGCTGCTCAATTCTTTTTGAGCACTATATGGTTGGTATTGTGAATAGGTGGTTAATTTTTTGCAGTGTGTGCCATTGTAATGGTTGTGTATACTGTGGTATTCTTTGCAACCTCTTCTGTGCGCAGCATTATGTACTTAGTTTTGATACTATATTTCAGCTCTAAACAGAAACAACGAACAAGTGTTTAGAAAAGTCAAGTGTCAGCCGCTCAGTCATACAATTTTTGCGCCATTTAGCCCACTGGAGTCCTTCTTTTTCTCTTAAAGCAAAAAGATGTTCAAGCTTGACAAAGACTCATTTCCAGAGTCGAAACGTCGCAATCTTGTGTGCAGAGGGGGCACAACTGTTGTTGTATTCCTATGAATGCATAAAATCAACTGCACCAAATCTGCTGCCTGAACGTCTTTTTGCTTTATGACGTATATCTTTGTGGGAATCTGGATCCAGTCCCGGTTTGGGCGTGCAGACAAGGTGGAAGAAACACTACATAACAAATCCCCCCCCCCCCTCACGGACTGGCGGTGTTGAGTGCTGCTGTTTGTCTAAATTTATTCTACCTTCTTTTTCTCTTAGACACAATAGCGCAGGAACTGGTCGTTCGCTTTTATACCTTCCGTGTAGCGGAACGGCGAGTTCTGTGTTCGGACACGTTAGTTGGAACTTCTGCTTTGTATTCAGTTGACTATGCAGCCTGTTGGTCAGAATGATTCCTGACATACTCCTTCGACCCATTTCAGGGAAGAGTTGTTTCCGTCAAGAGGATCCCCTTTAGCTGGATGTTTTCTCTGATCGCGCCATTCTCGGTATACTATTCGCACCATTACATGAGAACCCCCCCCCCCCCTCTGTGGTTGGCAGTGAGACCACGGCTGCTCTAGCACCGATGACCGGCCCCTTTGGAAATTGCTCCGATCACTGGATCTTCCCATCTAATGATTCACACTGAAAGTGATCCAAGGAAAACTTGTAACGTGACTTTATGAGGCACTTCAGGGTCACGGGGGAAATTACTGTACAGGGGAGCGCCAATCGGAAGAGGCTGGGGTCTAATAAAGGGGACCTTCAGTTTATCTACAGTAGAACTATATCAGATGGGAATGGGAATTTGTAACATTTTGTATAAGTGATATTGTATTGCAATAAATTTTTGGTTCTTTTAATTTTTTTTAGTTAAATCCAAACGCTAACATGTACAACCCGGAGCAAGACATGGAATTTGACCTAGATTCTTCATGCGATTCTGTTGGAGAGGTAAGACTTTGCTCCAAATGGAATTGTTTTCGTTCTAAACCTTTGTGTAGAACCAAGCTAACAAAACATAATGATTATATCGGTGATTGTTTCCGCAGGATTATATTTTGGATGTGGATGAAGTTGATGATGTTCCCCAAAGTCGGCAATATTCAGAGGTATGTGTGAAAATTTAAATAATTGTTTTTGGTTTTGATTGAAAAAATAGGCCAAAAGTGTTGCAGTTCCTCATGCCTTCCCAAGGACGGATTTTCGCCGCGTAATATGTGGCGAAAATCAACAGCGTTGCCCGAAGATATTAGGATCTATAGAACCTAACAGCTCAATGCTCACAGTGCGGCATTCCATCACGGAATTCCGCACCGTGACATCATCCAAACTTACCCGCGGCATGCTGCGGGTGTACGTGTGGACGGCTTCTATTGCAGTCAATAGAAACCGTCCTTCACGCTATCTTCCGCTGATAGCGTGAAAACACTTCCACGCCTACTGGTGCCACGTCATATGACACAGTCGCCTCGGGTCATATGACACGGTGGGCGTGTCATGTGACGTGACCAGCGTGTAGCATAACGCTGTGGCGCTGCACGCTAAAGCGTCATGCATGAGCGGGGAAGCCGGATCCGCAGGTAATTTTGGGGTCTCTGTGGGCCGCCGTGACGTGCTCCACCGTGGTAAATTATGCAGTGGAGCCCGTCACGGCCGTGTGCAGCCGAGTTTCTTTTTTTCACCGACGTATTTGTTAGGCCTTGCGGATTGATTGTGTTTGCAGGTGGGTTCACAATAATGTGTTTTTTTCGCTCTTATGTGTGTGCACACGTCTGCACCTTGGTACGAGCAAAAAGCCCAGTGAACATAGCTGCGTGCTTGTTGTCAATGGAGGCGAGGCTGCTGCCGGCGGCTCCATTGAAAACAATGCTCTGGCGGCCCACTGCTGTCTTTTTCATGGAACAGCCTTTACGTATAAGGCCTTCCCTGAAAAAGCAATATTTCAGTTTAAAAAAAAAAGGGGGGTTCCCTCCGTCGCTGTGTTGACCCACGCAGGCATGAACAATAACTCTGCTGCATGCGTATAAAATGTTTGCTTTATCCCCGCTAGTAAAAAGAAATCCCTGCTGCTATATATGCCACATCTGCTGCATATCCAGCAAAGGGAATTCTAAAGTTCCCCACCGCAGCTGTCACACATGACAGCTGCAGTAGCCCATCCTGCTCCCGGCATACCATCTATGGCTTTTCAGGGAAGGGTTTCATAGGCCGGTCATTGACAAGCCATTTTAAATATTAGCAAAAATGTATTATAAAAAAAAAAATTTCCCTTCAGTCGTCGGGCCGCTGCTTTCACTTTTGTCGGTGTCCCCGTCTTTGTAGCTCTCAGCTATCAGCTCCAGGGGATTTCAAATTTCCTCCCTTCTGATAGCTCTGATTGTGTTTAGCTGAAGAGTGTTACATGTGTGAATCAAGGTGGTTTATTTTCGTTGACAATTCACCTTATTATGTGATGGCCTTAAAAAAATATTCAAGATTTTCTCGGTCCCACACACATTAATAAGATCAATTGCTACATTTACTTTTTCTAACGATAAAATGATAAGGTGTACTCAATATGTAATCCTTTCTTAGGTTCAACAACAACTGGCTGACACCCTGCATGCTATGGTGGACATATGTGGTGTGCAGTGTTTTCAAAATGATCCACAGGGAACACCAGAAGAGGGGGCTTCAGGATCCGCTGAAGATCCAGATGGCAGACTTACAGACAGAAAGTGGTGTCAATGCGGCCAGTGCATGGCCATGCCCACAGTGGCGGAGTGCGTGTGCTGCAGAGAACACGAAGTAGTGCTGCAGATCTTGCCTGAAGACTGCATATGCATTACAATGCATCCACTTTTTGAACAGCATGCGCTTTTGCGCGAAAACATTGAACACACGATCAGACTATCTTCTATGTTCACCAGGAGAGAATATGACATAACCAACAATAGGTATTAAAATTTTCTTTTATACAAAAAAAGACAAACCAAGTATGATTTTTGTGTATAACTTTTATCTCCACAGTGAGAGTTGTGCTGCATGGGGTGGGGAGCTGTGGAAGAGTGGCCATATTCATTTTTGTCACTCTGATCTTTACGTCCCCCTCTGTTAAGAGAGCCGCCATTTGCGGGATCCAGTAAGTCATCAAGCAGGATCTGCATTTGAAATTCAGATGCAACGCTGCTGGTCGGCGTTGAGCGAAACAGGGCTCTGATGATTTGGTTAGCGGTGGAGGTGTTGGTAGGTTGTTTGTGTGCCCAGTCTGGGTGTTTTTTGTCACCTGCAGGGGTGAACTTAGTCAGTCCCTTTGTGAGGGTATATATATATATTGCCATATGTGTTTTTTATGCTTTTATACCTATATGCAAGTTTTATTCAATTCCAAATGAGAAAAAAAACTTAAATGTCACCTTACATCAGATATCCCAAGGCTGAGAGAGATGTTCTAAGAAATTCAGAGAAGATACGGAACCAGACAAGGCCGCATGTACTTGGCCGATTTCCCAGAAGCGCTGGAACAAGATATCAAGATGTTCAAATGTACATGACTGTTATATGATTTTCACTGTCTCAGTCCGCAAATCCGGACTGCCCATATATGGTTATGAGCCCATCACCCCTTAGTGGTGAGAGGGTAGAGGGTATAAGATCTCATGTAATCTGTAATAAAGGGGCAGTTTTTTCTCCCGTGTGAGGAGCTAGACCAGACTCCTGTGTGTGGTGTCTCTTCTTACGGCCGGCAACAGGGAAAGTGGGGTGGGCCGGATTGGTGTTGCACTTAGAATTTTAACCCTCATAATGGCGCAACCAACTGGGGCGGTAAAATCGGAGCTTACAGCGCAATTCACCCGGATCCACGCTACTGAGAAACCGTCCTACTGCAAACCGAGCCTGATCAACTCACAAGAACTCCAGGTAAGACAAACATATATTTATGTTGTGTTTTACGCTGGGAGTCTTGCAGCGGGACTGACTATCTGTGGTTTGTGACCGGACGGGTTGGGTTAAGAGTTCTACACGGTAACTCGTGTGGGCTCCGGGTTTGCCGTCATGGACCACTGACCGTGATATGCGCACCAATGGCTCACCCAGAAATTAGTCTGTAGTTTATTTGTACTTTGAAGTCCATGGTGTTTTAACGATAGTGAAGGTTGTTTGTTGTATTTAGTCTCACAAGAAAAGGGACCCTCGGTTGTTTGTCCAGTATTTAAGGGGCTAACAATTTGAAAATTAAGAGAGACGCATGCTGAGAGGGATGCATTTTGTGAGAAGTCTCATAGAAATAGGGACTCTCGGTTGTTTTGCCTTATATATTGGCTAACGATTTGATTTCAGAGAGATGCATTTTTATGGGTCTGGTTCCATGGAAGAAGATGTCCTCGGTTGTTTTGCTGGTATATAAGGGGCTGACAATTTGGAATTAAGAGGGATGCACTCTATGGAGCGTGTTATTATTATTGTTGTTGTTGTTTTTGTTGTAATATGCGTAAGACCTTATTAAAGAAGACAGAGCCCCTCAAGGGCTGCCGCCGTGTGGATGAATCTGTAGAATGTAAGAAAACTCTAATGAAAATGTGTGACACCGACCGCATGGCAGATTACAAAATGGTGTCTGGGGGGAGGTCTTTAGGACCCAGAGGTGCCTTGGAAGACCAAGGTTTGCTAGAGAGAGAGAGACAGTCAGAGAAAGTTACGTATGTACACATTATTTGTTTAAGAAAGTATCCGTAAGTGAAATGTTGAAAAGTACAGTAAGTGATCAAGAGGGCGTCAGGAGAGTGTCTATTGAAGGTTATATTGGCAGTTAGGTAGGGGAGAGAAGTACAATGCACGTGATTTGTTGGTAAAGAAAAAAAAAAAGTGTATAATACAAGATAGATAATAGATAATGTATAATCCATACTAGGTGGATATATGTGTGTATATATATATATATATATACTGTATGTGCAAATAGTTAACAGCTTGCTCTTAGGGGAGAAGAGGTTGTTGACATATAGCTGCGACTCTGTGTAGCCTTCCAAGGTCAGGAAGATAACAGTGAGAGAGAAAATACAATAACATCCTTGGTTAATATCTTGGCTTGCTTGCAATGAATTGAAATGAATTTAATTAGTTATACTGTCTTAGTAGGCAGGGAAATATGGCAATTTCTAATGTATAGTCTTACTTATACAGGGGTTGAAAATGAATGTTGCAAGGTCCCAGCATATGTGTTAATTATGATTTCAAAATGTTTTTCAATAGTTTAAGCTAAAACAAATCAGTTTGTGTTTCATAGTCGCGGAGAGATAAGAGATTTGTTTTAAAAAAGGGTGGGGGCTTTCAGAATTCACTCCAAATTCAGGGTCAGAGATTCTAAAACACTTCAGCGTTTAATACAGCATATAATAGCTTCAGTAGATAAGAAATATAGAATATTTCAGTCACTTAGCAAAACTTTTTTTCACATAATTTGTCAAAGATAGCGCTCATTCACAATCTCATCTCAATAGAATTATGTACTTTATAAAATAATAGCACTCACCTCGATGTTTTTCAGCTGATGTATGTATGTTTGTCAAACTTTTTTTTTTTTTTTTGTCTGTGCATCTGTATGTACTGGTACGCCTTCAATAGGGGGTGACGGAGCAGACTTGAGCGCATGGATGGATGAGAGTTAGTGACCCGTGTTTGGGCTGTGTGGAATGTGTGATGCAGATAATTGACTGGGGGTAAAAGTCCTACCCCATGCATGGGACTTTGCTTGGTTGAGATGTGGATGCTTGGACGGTTAAGCTGAAATGGAGTTGAGAAGACGGACGCAATGTGCCAATATCGAAGGGGTGGAGCTAGATGATGTAATAGTACGTAATAATGTTTCATCCCTCCTGCACAAGGGAGGGGGGAGAATTTTGAGCAGCTAGTTTTTTTGTTTTGTTTTTTTTTCTCCTGTCTGAAATTTGATAAAGATATTGCAGGCAAGAACAGACTAATAATGAATTCACTTAAAGGAATATCACATTTCAAATATTAGTAGATGTTTTGTAGATTTTTCTGTCCCGATGTAACTCATGTCTGTTATTGGTGCTAACATTTTACAGGCCTTATCTGTATCCATCAAATCTTTTTACAATGTTATACTACCTTGAAACCGGGTGCTCTTGTTCCAATTGCGTACCCTGTTTCAAAGGGGGGGAGGAATAGGCGTAGGTGATCTAGGTATTGCAAGTCAGCCATTTTAGGTATTGCAAATCAGCCATTTTTAAATTTTTTGCAAGTCATTTTTACATTTTTAAATTTTTTGCAACAAGGTTCTGATCTTTTTGAAATAGAATATCAGCCTGATTGTCTAGCAGTGATGCAACAAGAAAATTTAAGTTTAAAAAAAAAAAAAGTTACTCAAAGCCCTTGTTAATAATGCATATTTTGAGTTGTTTTTTATAGATGGTACCCAGGGTGATTGACGACTCCACACTGGATATACAGTGGTTACACAACAAGATGTCCTAAAAAGCAGAATGTCTCCGCATGTCGCAGTACAAGAAGCGGAATTAAAAGCACTCACGGAGGCGTGTGGAGTGGAGGAAGGTAAGACGGCAAACATTTACACTGACTCCCGGTATGCATTTGGCATAGCTCATGATTACGGCCCAAAATGGAAGGCCAGACAGTTTTTTACCACAGCAGGACAGCCAATTAAGAATGTTGCAGCGGTGCAGTCTCATGGAGACCCTACTTCTACCTGACAAGGTGGAAAGCTCACACCAATTCCTACACCAGAGAAACAAGAGGCAACGCCATCACAGACCACACAGCAAAAGCAGCAGCCCTCAAGCCGTGGAAGAAAGAAGAAAAGAAGAATTTGATAATAACTTTGGACTTTGACTACTTTGATATGAACTTGGACTTTGACTACACTTGGACTTTGATAAAAATCTTGGACTTTGATTATAACTTTGGACTTTGACTAAAACTACAAATGGACTAAAAAGGGACGGCGTATGGTGAACAGTCAACAGCACTTGCCCACCATAGTCCCTGTGCCCCATGATGGCCCAGCTGACGCACGGAAAGACGCACCTCTTAAAGCAGTAATGATGTCGACGCTTGAACGAGGACGGGTGGCTCCTTGGTTTTCTGTAGCTGCTGCATCATTTGTCCAGTTTTGCATGATCTTTGCCGTAAAGCAACAGGGCAGAAGTAAATTTGCCACATCACACTTGCCTAGACCACTCTACCCATTTCAGGGATTGCAAATTGGCTACACTCAGTTCCCACTTGTTGGGAAGCATGAAAATGTGCTTGTTGTTGATGTAAATGTTTTTCAGGTTGGAGACCTACCCTGTTACCAAAGTAAATAGGCAGGTAACCGCACAGAAGCTCATGAATGAGGTAATCCGCAGATATGGGGTACCGGAAGTGATTGAGTCAAACAAAGGTACACACTTCACAGGTGAAATAATGCAACACATCATGTCTGTTTTGGGTATATTCCAGGCTTTTCACACACCCTACCATCCGCGGAGTAGGGGGAAAGTAGATACAAAAGGCAATGAAGAAAATGGTAAAATTTTGAATTGAGTGTCTTTCTATTAGTTTTTCTTTTTTCCAGGAGGATACATGCCACAGTAGCAGAGTTTGGGGAATGATTTTCTTGTTAATTTTGTCATGAGCCTTCCCAAGGAATTGTTAGTAATGCATTCTGTAGTCTCTGCTTTTATCCCAGGTCCTACAGATGAGTGTCACTATCTAAAACCAGGTGACAGGGTCTATGTGAAAAAGTTTGAGCGAGAAACCCGGTTTGAATGTCCCTTACCAGATGTTGTTCACCACCCCAACTGCAGTCAAGCTCGAAGGAAAGCCCACTTGGATCCACACTTCGCACTGAAAAAACTAATGATCCTGTATATCCTTTACATGCTATAATGTGGTACAATTCCTCTAACACACACCTTTGACTACTGTACACTAGCCCCTGTTTCAGAACAAATTAATACAATGAAATGTGCAATATGAATCCTACACTGAGGGTGAGAATCCAACACCGCATCGTGCTAAGAGGGAAGTTAACGTTCAAGATGGTAACTTTGACCCACATGTATCAATAGGAGTGCCAAGGGGGGTGCCAGATGAATTTAATTCTAGAGATCAGGTTAAAGTAGGTTTTGAGTCCTTATTTGCTATTGTCACTGTTAATGATAATGTAGATTGGATGAATTATATCTATTCCAATTAGCAGAGGTTTGTAAACTACACTAGAGATGCTTTACAAGGGTTAATTGACCAGTTAGGGCCCACTGCATCCATGACGTTCCAAAATAGAGTGGCCCTGGATATGATTTTAGCAGAAAGAGGTTGGGTATGTAATTTTCTGTATGTGTATTATCCCTTTAATATGACCAAAATTTCCCTTGTTTGAAAAAAGATGAAGAGCCAGTTCCGATAATGACAGCCAGGTACGTTACCAGAAGAATGGAGAGATGGACTAGTACTGTGTCTGCCTCAGTCTCATAAGATGGACTGTCAGTGGACTTCCCATTTGCCTAGGGAAAGTGCAGAAGACCTTAGGTTCCGGCGAGGGCACACCCTGTGGGGTGTTAACTTGTACAGATAGAGGGTATGGAGGCCCGGAAATAAGCCCAGGGAATCCATGGCCTCCTTCTGAGGTGAGGTAGGGATCCCTCCCTTTTAGGAGCAGGGACTTACGGGCAGTGGAGAAACCCTGACGCAAGGGAGAGACGACCGAGGAAGAGTGCAGGGTCTGATGCTTGATCTCCATATTAAGTTTTTTAGGGGGGTTTGTGAGGGTATATATATATATTGCCATATGTGTTTTTTATGCTTTTATACCTATATGCAAGTTTTATTCAATTCCAAATGAGAAAAAAAACTTAAATGTCACCTTACATCAGATATCCCAAGGCTGAGAGAGATGTTCTAAGAAATTCAGAGAAGATACGGAACCAGACAAGGCCGCATGTACTTGGCCGATTTCCCAGAAGCGCTGGAACAAGATATCAAGATGTTCAAATGTACATGACTGTTATATGATTTTCACTGTCTCAGTCCGCAAATCCGGACTGCCCATATATGGTTATGAGCCCATCACCCCTTAGTGGTGAGAGGGTAGAGGGTATAAGATCTCATGTAATCTGTAATAAAGGGGCAGTTTTTTCTCCCGTGTGAGGAGCTAGACCAGACTCCTGTGTGTGGTGTCTCTTCTTACGGCCGGCAACGGGGAAAGTGGGGTGGGCCGGATTGGTGTTGCACTTAGAATTTTAACCCTCATACCTTCACAGAGCATGTAGCAAAGGTAGATCTCATTGGATCAGCCAGGGTGACATCCTCCTGGTCTGGGCTACCATCACCTTCCACAGAAGTGCATGTAGCCAGGGATCCAGCAAGGGGATCAGCATGGGAAGCCCTTGCTGTAGTGGTAGTGAGAGGTGCATCTGTATTATTGTGGTTGTTAGTCTTTGTAGCAGACATTGCTTTTTGTGATTCTGCAGAGGAGACCTTGCTGTGGAGGCTTATCATGCTCTCAGGACCTCCAGACGTAATGCATGAGCGGCTGGCATCTCACAGAGGCAGCCCCAGCCAGAGATCCAGCAGCTGAAGCAGTGCAGGAGGGATGTGCTGTGTCGGCACTAGTTTCATGTACTCCGTCCGCGCGGCCGGCGGTGCCCACCACAGGAGACATAGCCATGTGTCCCTCAGGGAAGCTGGAGAGAGCAGAGGTGCTGCTTAATGTCTGATGCCGGCGGCCGTCCCCCCCTGCAGCGCGGAGTGTGTCCGGAGTCTCTACAGGTAAGTTGGTTGTAGCAGGGGCAGGGCTTGCCTCCAGGGAACACACAGGAGAGCCGACCGCAGCGGGGAGAGCTCCGCGCGCTTGGCTCGGACCGCCATCAGTCACTTCGCCAGAGGCCGCGGGTGAGTGGATCACACATGGGGAAGCCAGAGTCAGAGTTCCCCTACCTGTAGGTGGTGTTGGTAGGTTCCGCTTTCTGCCGCTGCTCTCATTCTCCTCGGCCGATCCAAGTGGGGCACTTGAGTGCGTCTTCTTTCTGGTGGAGCGTGGGATTTCAGAGCCGCCATTTTTTAACTCCTCTCCCGGGCCCCGAGTGGTGTAAAAGTCGGTGAGTTTCTTAGGAGAAGACTTGTTTGCCCATCTAGGCATGTTGTAAGGAGTTGGTGATCTTTCCCCGAGCAGAGGTATGTCTTTAGAGCTGGTTTAAAGTCGCTTTTTTTGGTCGCTAAGCAGGTTAAGTGGAGAGCTGTACTAACGTGCATCCATCCAGCTCCCCTACAAGGCCACCCCCCCCCCCCAAGTATGATTTTTAAAAAGGAAAAAGTTTATTCAATTCCAAAAGTGTAAGACATGTTCATCCGAAAATTTAGTGTTTACTTTGTGCCAAACGTCACCATTAGAGATGAGCGAGCATACTCGTCCGAGCTTGATACTCGTTCGAGTATTAGCGTGTTCGAGATGCTCGTTACTCGTAACGAGTACCACGCGGTGTTCGGGTTACTTTCATTTTCTTCCCTGAGAAATTTGCGCGCTTTTCTGGCCAATAGAAAGACAGGGAAGGCATTACAACTTCCCCCTGCAACGTTCAAGCCCTATACCACACCCCTGCAGTGAGTGGCTGGCGAGATTAGGTGACACCCGAGTATTAAAATCTGCCCCTCCCGCGGCTCGCCACAGATGCATTCTGACATTAGTTCAGGGAAAGTGGTATCTTGGTGGAGCTGCTATAGGGAGAGTGTTAGGAGTATTTTAGGTTTCAAGAACCCCAACGGTCCTTCTTAAGGCCATAGAAATCGCAGATCGCACCTATGTGCGATCTGCGATTTCTCTTCTCTTCTCTATATACGCTCAATGGGGCTGGCGGCAGCAGCGCCGACCCCATTGAGAACATATAGAAGACAAATCATTCTTCTCTGCCACAGCTGTAACAGCTGTGGCAGAGAAGAACGATGTTTGCCCATTGAATTCAATGGAGCCAGCAATACTGCAGGTTCCACTGAAAGCAACGGGCTGCCGGCGTGCGCGGGGATGAATTGTCGGGAAGGGCTTAAATATATAAGCCCTTCCCTGCAATTCATCCAGAAATGTGTTACAATAAAAATATATACCAGCGTATAAGGCGACGGGGCCTTATACGCCGGCAATACAGTGGAGCAAAGAATAAAAATCATTACTCACTTCTTCTGACGTTCTGCGGTGCTGCTGCAGGCTGTCGCTCCCTCCTGGTTCCCGGCATAGCATTGCTTTCTCTACGAAGGGCTTTAAATCCCCGCCTCCAGAAACACACGTGCCTTCAGCCAATCACAGCCAATGACAATGATGGATTCCGGTAAGGATAATGCGGCCTTTACCAAGGCAATCGAGGAGTACTTCCTCCTTAATTTGAACTGAGAAGTTGACATCCCCACGGCCTGGGAGGCCCATAAAGCCTTCACCAGGGGTTTGTTGATAGCCTTGGGCTCCAGGACCAGAAAAAAGGCACAAAAAGAAATAGATGATATGCTCACCCAAATTGCTTCTCTAGAACTGACAGCCAAACTTTCCCAAACAAGCGCTAACTTAGCAAAATTAGACGAAATAAGAAGGGAACTATGCGTTGTTTTGGAATCCAGGTTTAACAAAAAGACATTATTTATGAAGCATGTGGTGCATGCTCAGGGAAACAAGGGCAGTACATTTATGACGTCCCTAATTAAAAAAGCGCAGATGAAAAATGTAATTAAATCTATCAAAACTGGCTCTGGGAGGCTAGCTGAGACTACCCCAGAAATTGCCAAAGAGTTCCAACTCTTCTATGCAGATATATAATCTACAAAGATCTAGGCCAGCAGGTGAGGCCACCAAAACTAGGGAGCAAATAGACTCCTTTCTACACCAACTGAGCATGCCCAAACTGGATAAAGACGAAGCAAGTTCACTACTGACCCCCGTCTCACAATACGAAGTAAAAGAACTTCTAGCTTTGTGCCCTCCGAACAAGAGCCCAGGCCCAGATGGCCTCAGATTGGACTATTATAAAACCTTTCAACAGGTCCTGGTCCCAAGGCTAACAGACCTCTTTAATGCCCTCCTATCCGGAGCTAAATTTATCCAAACAAGCGCAGGAAGCCCAACTCACATTAATCCATAAAGAAGGCAAAGACGCCACTATATGCGGCAATTACAGGCCCATATCTCTCATTAACTTTGATACTAAACTGTGGGCGAAGCTCCTAGCTGGGAGACTGGAGAAGTTTCTCCCTTGCTTGATCAACGAGGAGCAGGCAGGGTTTGTGAAGGGGAGAGAGGGCAGAGACAATTGCCATAGGCTTCTTCATGCGGCCCTTTATGCCCAATGCCATAATATCCCTCTCGCCTTTATAGGAACTGACGCTGAAAAGGCGTTTGATAGGGTTAACTGGGCCTACATGAAAAGTGTCTTATTTAATTTCGGATTCCCCATGGAATTCGTGTCCGCCATTTTTTCGCTCTACTCCAACCCGCATGCAAGAATAAAAATAAATGACGGACTATCTCAACCGTTTGAAATCAAAAATGGAACGCGTCAAGGATGCCCTCTCTCTCCTTCTTTATTTATTTATTTAAATCAGACAGGACCTGAACATAAAGGGACTATCTATAGACGATAGAAGACTATCTTCAGCGGCTTTCGCAAATGATATAGTCTTCTTAATCACCAATCCGAAGGAGGGCCTACCCAGACTTGTGGAACTTTTGAACCAATTTGGAGAATTTTCAAACTTCAAAATAAACTTCCACAAGTCCTCCGCATTAAATATATCTATACCCCAAACTCTCTTTAGAACCCTGAAACAGAACTCCCCATTCACATGGTCGGAGACCTCATTGGACTACTTGGGGGTCACAATAACAAAAAAAACAGATCTGTTCACGACAAATTTTGCACCAATGTTAAATAAAATAAAAAACCTCTTGAGAGCTTACGATATTCCAACTATCTCCTGGTTTGGCAGGAAGAATATTCTAAAAACATATATCCTTCCTATAATCCTGTATAGGATTAGAATGCTTCCTATACACATCCCATCAAGCTATTTCAAAACCCTGTGTACAGTCTTCTCGGGTTTCGTCTGGAGGCAAAGCAGACCGAGGCTGGCATACAGTCTCATGATCAGAAGGGGGGCGGAGGGTGGCATTGATCTCCCTAACAGCCCAGACTACTACCAAGCAGCTCAGATAAGCTATTGGATGAACCTGGCCTACCCGATAAAAGACACCTTACTCCCAGAGCTAGCGGGTGGACAGAATGGGAAATCACTAATGGAAACGCTCTGGTTTCCAGAGAAAAACAGCTACAGGGCAAGAAACTTTAATCCTCTTTTGAGAGGCCCCTGCGAGGTTTGGGATGGCCTGAGGAACAGATAAGCTCCAACCCCATCTCCCATCACCCCGCTTAACCTAGTTCATCAGTTAATGGGCTGCAGATCAGATCCCGCTACCATCTCTTGGTGGAAGAAATTTGATAAATATTGTGTAGGGGACCTACAGACGCAAGCCCACCTCCACCCCACAGAGATTCTTCAAACGCTGTTGCCTACTCACAAATTCTCATTTCTACAACAGGCTTCACTAACTAGAACATTAGGGGATTTTATTAAAACTTTTAAATCCACCAGACCTCTGTCACCATTTGAGTGCACCTTGAGCAGTAAAAATATTACTTCAAGGAAAATCTCTTTGATCCGCAAAAGCTATATTGTCCCCCATTCTATGAGTAAGCTGACGTTCATTTCCTCGTGGGAAAAGGAGTTGAATATAGTACTTACCCAGGATGAGATCAAATCTATACTAAGTACCTCGTTCGGCATCTCCCCCTGCATTCTCTCTCAGGAATCCCATTATAAGCTACTTGTGCGGTGGTACAAGACCCCGCAATGGCTCCATGCATACAAACTAGCGGACCAAGACATATGCTGGAGGTGTAAAAGAGAGACTGGTTCTTACCTGCATATATGGTGGAGTTGTCCATCTCTGGGATCTTTCTGGGAGGGAATGGAGGGGGTGCGGGGTAGGATAAAGCCGAACTTTCCCCTAACTCCAGAGGTGCTGCTATTGTGGAAGCCCAATTCAATGTTCCAACCCCGCAGGGACAGGCTTATGGCCTTTCTCATGGACTCTGCAAAGACTCTGATCCCCTCACTGTGGCGATGCGAAACACCCCCCACCATGAAACAATGGAAGGAAAGAGTGGATAGGATTTATAACCTGGAAGAACTACTGAGCTGGAACAGGGGCACTCACGTTAATTTCATTAAGATATGAAACCCCTGGAGGAGTTTGAGGCTCTTGGACATCTTTACAAACTAAAGGTTGGTCTCCTCCCTCCGCCCCCCCCCCCCCCCCACTTCCCCCCGACTACTACCCTCCGGCCCAGTCCCTCCGTACCTCCCCCCTTGCTTACAAATGTAACTTGAGATGTTATTCATTGTTTTCCACGTAGTTATGCTCTTTGTACGGCCCGCTATGATGCTGTCCCTTTGGGATGGAATTACCTTCGATGACAGATTAGCTCTGTCTACACTAATCACTCTCAAGATAGTTCGGCACCTATGAAGCTAGCCCACAGACATGTGAACGCTAATGTAGAAGTCGCTGCTATTTCAGAATACTGTCACTGCTGTACGATTTGTTTTTGTATGAGAAAACTAAATAAAAATTAATTTGAAAAAAAAAATTGTGCATTAAATTCCCACTAGAGTCTTAGCATGGTTAGCAATCACATCACTCATACGGTCATGTTACTGACTACCTAAGTGCTGATGCTGTTATGTAGTATCACAGACGTAGTGGATGAAAATGCTTCAGTGGACTAAAATAGGTATAGCTCTTAATTGTTTGTCATTCTTTGAACACTCATAAATATGCTGCACCTATATCTCTATTTGGCATGTATTCAGGGTTGATGATTAGAGATGAGCGAGCACCAAAATGCTCGGGTGCTCGTTACTCGGGACGAAATTATCGCGATGCTCAAGGGTTCGTTTCGAGTAACGAACCCCATTGAAGTCAATGGGCGACCCGAGCATTTTTGTATATCGCCGATGCTCGCTAAGGTTTTCATTTGTGAAAATCTGGGCAATTCAAGAAAGTGATGGGAACGACACAGCACCAGATAGGGCAGGCGAGGGGCTACATGTTGGGCTGCATCTCAAGTTCCCAGGTCCCACTATTAAGCCACAATAGCGGCAAGAGTGCCCCCCCCCCCTAACAACTTTTACTTCTGAAAAGCCTTCATAAGCAATGCATACCTTAGCTAAGCACGACACTACCTCCAACAAAGCACAATCACTGCCGGCATGACACTCCGCTGCCACTTCTCCTGGGTTACATGCTGCCCAACCCCCCCCCCTCACGACCCAGTGTCCACAGCGCACACCAAATTGTCCCTGCCCAGCCTTCAGCTGCCCTCATGCCTCTATTTATAAGTGTGTCTGCCATGAGGAGGAACCGCAGGCACACACTGCAGAGGGTTGGCACGGCTAGGCAGCGACCCTCTTTAAAAGGGGTGGGGCGAAAACCCACAATGCTGTACAGAAGCAATGAGAAATCCAATCCTGTGCCACCTCCATCTGGAGCTGCACACGTGGGCATAGCAATGGGGAACCTATGTGCCACACACTATTAATTCTGTCAAGGTGTCTGCATACCCCAGTCAGACCGCGGTTTTTTATAGTCACAGGCAGGTACAACTCCGCAATGGGAATTCCGTGTGCACCCACAGCATGGGTGGCTCCCTGGAACCCACCGGCGGTACATAAATATATCCCATTGCAGTGCCCAACACAGCTGATGTAACGTCAGCTTTAATGCAGGTGGGCAAAAAAGTAATTGGATTACACTGTAGGCGAGGGCCCCAAAAAATTGGTGTACCAACAGTACTAATGTACGTCAGAAAAATTGCCCATGCCCAGCCAAGAGGGCAGGTGAAACCCATTAATCGCTTTGGTTAATGTGGCTTAATTTGTAACTAGGCCTGGAGGCAGCCCAGTTAAAATAAAAATTGGTTCAGGTGAAAGTTTCAACGCTTTAATGAGCATTGAAACGTATAAAAATTGTTTACAAAAATTATATGACTGAGCCTTGTGGGCCTAAGAAAAATTGCCCGTTCGGCGTGATTACGTCAGATTTCAGGAGGAGGAGCAGGAGGAGGAGGATGAATATTATACACAGATTGATGAAGTTAGAAGGTCCACATTTTTGATGGTGATAGAGAACAATGCTTCCATCCGCGGGTGCAGCCTACGTATTGTTTAGGTATCGCTGCTGTCCGGTGGTGGAGAAGAGAAGTCTGGTGAAATCCAGGCTTTGTTCATCTTGATGAGTGTAAGCCTGTCGGCACTGTCAGTTGACAGGCGGGTACGCTTATCTGTGATGATTCCCCCAGCCGCACTAAACACCCTCTCTGACAAGACGCTAGGCGCAGTACAAGCAAGCACCTCCAGGGCATAGAGCGCGAGTTCAGGCCACGTGTCCAGCTTTGACACCTAGTAGTTGTAGGGGGCAGAGGCGTCACGGAGGACGGTCGTGCGATCGGCTACGTACTCCCTCACCATCCTTTTACAGTGCTCCCGCCGACTCAGCCTTGACTGGGGAGCGGTGACACAGTCTTGCTGGGGAGCCATAAAGCTGTCAAAGGCCTTAGAGAGTGGTCCCCTGCCTGTGCTGTACATGCTGCCTGATCTCTGCGCCTCCCCTGCTACCTGGCCCTCGGAACTGCGCCTTCGGCCACTAGCGCTGTCGAATGGGAATTTTACCATCAGTTTGTCCGCCAGGGTCCTGTGGTATAGCATCACTCTCGAACCCCTTTCCTCTTCGGGTATGAAAGTGGAAAGGTTCTCCTTATACCGTGGGTCGAGCAGTGTGTACACCCAGTAATCCGTAGTGGCCAGAATGCGTTTAACGCGAGGGTCCCGAGAAAGGCATCCTAACATGAAGTCAGCCATGTGTGCCAGGGTACCTGTACGCAACACATGGCTGTCCTCACTAGGAAGATCACTTTCAGGATCCTCCTCCTCCTCCTCCTCCTCCTCAGGCCGTACACGCTGAAAGGATGACAGGCAAGCAGCATGGGTACCCTCAGCAGTGGGCCAAGCTGTCTCTTCCCCCTCCTCCTCATCCTCCTCATGCTCCTCCTCCTCCTCCTCAACGCGCTGAGATATAGACAGGAGGGTGCTCTGACTATCCAGCGACATACTGTCTTCCCCCGGCTCTGTTTCCGAGCGCAAAGCATCTGCCTTTATGCTTTGCAGGCAACTTCTCAAGAGGCATAGCAGAGGAATGGTGACGCTAATGATTGCAGCATCCCCGCTCACCATCTGGGTAGACTCCTCAAAGTTTCCAATGACCTGGCAGATGTCTGCCAACCAGGCCCACTCTTCTGTAAAGAATTGAGGAGGCTGACTCCCACTGCGCCGCCCATGTTGCAGTAGGTATTCCACTATAGCTCTACGCTGCTCATAGAGCCTGGCCAACATGTGGAGCGTAGAGTTCCACCGTGTGGGCATGTCGCACAGCAGTCGGTGCACTGGCAGATTAAACCGATGTTGCAGGGTACGCAGGGTGGCAGCGTCTGTGTGGGACTTGTGGAAATGTGCGCAGAGCCGGAGCACCTTTCCGAGCAGGTCTGACAAGCGTGGGTAGCTTTTCAGAAAGCGCTGAACCACCAAATTAAAGACGTGGGCCAGGCATAGCATGTGCGTGAGGCTGCCGAGCTGCAGAGCCGCCACCAGGTTACAGCCGTTGTCACACACGACCATGCCTGGTTGGAGGCTCAGCGGCGCAAGCCAGCGGTCGGTCTGCTCTGTCAGACCCTGCAGCAGTTCGTGGGCCGTGTGCCTCTTATCTCCTAAGCTGAGTAGTTTCAGCACGGCCTGCTGACGCTTGCCCACCGCTGTGCTGCCATGCCGCGCGACACCGACTGCTGGCGACGTGCTGCTGCTGACACATCTTGATTGTGAGACAGAGGTTGCGTAGGAGGAGGACGAGGAGGAGGAGGGTGGTTTAGTGGAGGAAGCATACACCGCCGCAGATACCAGCAAAGAGCTGGAGCCCGCAATTCTGGGGGTGGGTAGGACGTGAGCGGTCCCAGGCTCTGACTCTGTCCCAGCCTCCACTAAATTCACCCAATGTGCCGTCAGGGAGATATAGTGGCCCTGCCCGTCTGTGCTTGTCCACGTGTCGGTTGTTAAGTCGACCTTGCCAGTAACCGCGTTGGTGAGGGCGCGTACAATGTTGCGGGAGACGTGGTCATGCAGGGCTGGGACAGCACATCGGGAAAAGTAGTGGCGACTGGGAACCGAGTAGCGCGGGGCCGCCGCCGCCATCATACTTTTGAAAGACTCCGTTTCCACAACCCTATACGGCAGCATCTCCAGGCTGATAAATTTGGCTATGTGCACGTTTAACGCTTGAGCGTGCGGGTGTGTGGCGGCGTTCTTGCGCTTGCGCTCCAACACTTGCGCTAGCGACGGCTGGACGGTGCGCTGACAGACATTGGTGGATGGGGCCGAGGACAGCGGAGGTGAGGGTGTGGGTGCAGGCCAGGAGACTGTAGTGTCTGTGCCCTGAGAGGGGGGTTGGATCTCAGTGGCAGGTTGGGGCACAGGGGGAGAGGCAGCGGTGCAAACCGGAGGCGGTGAACGGCCTTCGTCCCACCTTGTGGGGTGCTTGGCCATCATATGTCTGCGCATGCTGGTGGTGGTGATGCTTGTGGTGGTGGCTCCCCGGCTGATCTTGGCGCGACAAAGGTTGCACACCACTGTTCGTCGGTCGTCTGCACTCTCAGTGAAAAACTGCCAGACCTTTGAGCACCTCGGCCTCTGCAGGGTGGCATGGCGCGAGGGGTCTCACTTTGGGAAACAGTTGGTGGATTATTCGGTTTGGCCCTGCCTCTACCCCTGTACACCGCACTGCCTCTTGCAACCTGCCCTGCTGCTGCCCTTGCCTCCCCCTCTGAAGACCTGTCCTCAGTAGGCGTAGCAAACCAGGTGGGGTCAGTCACCTCATCGTCCTGCTGCTCTTCCTCCGAATCCTCTGTGCGCTCCTCCCTCGGACTTACTGCCCTTACTATTACCTCACTGATAGACAGCTGTGTCTCATCGTCATCGTCCTCCTCACCCACTGAAAGGTCTTGAGACAGTTGCCGGAAGTCCCCAGCCTCACCCCCCAGACCCCTGGAACTTTCCAAAGGTTGGGCATCAGTCACGATAAACTCCTCTGGTGGGAAAGGAACCATTGCTGCCCAATCTGAGCAGGGGCCCGAGAACAGTTCCTGGGAGTCTGCCCGCTCCTCAGAATGTGTCATTGTAATGGAGTGAGGAGGCTGGGAGAAAGGAGGAGCAGCAGCCAGAGGATTCAGAGTTGCAGCTTTGGACGGCGCAGAACTCTGGGTGGACAATAGATTGCTGGATGCAATTTCTGCCATCCACGACAGGACCTGCTCACACTGCTCATTTTCTAATAAAGGTCTACCGCGTGGACCCATTAATTGTGCGATGAATGTGGGGATGCCAGAAACGTGCCTCTCTCCTAATCCCGCAGCAGTCGGCTGTGATACACCTGGATCAGGAGCTCGGCCTGTGCCCACACCCTGACTTGGGCCTCCGCGTCCTCGCCCGCGTCCACGTCCTGTAGGCCTACCCCTACCCCTCAGCATGGTGTATTACCAGTAGTGCAGAAACAGAACGCTGTAATTAAATGTGCTGCTTATTGGCCTGTGGTTGGAGGCTGATTTCGCTTACGGAACGCCAGGAAATAATTTTGCGCAAGCCTGCTGTAACACTTAGCTGGCTGCGTAGGAATTAGGAGGACAACTACCCCCAGCAGAGACCCAGTACACTGAGGACAGTCACAGGCAGCCCAAATAGATTTTTTTTTCCCAAATGTTTTGGGAAAGGCCCACTGCCTATATTCAATAAATATATGTCTTCTGTCCCTGCCTCACAATATATGTCTTCTGTCCCTGCCTCACAATATATGTCTTCTGTCCCTGCCTCACAATATATGTCTTCTGTCCTTGCCTCACCACCACTACTGGCCCTGGAGTATGTATAATTACTGCAGGGCGCAATGCTTTGCACGGCCGATATAAAAAAAAAAAAAAGTGCAACACTGCAAAAAAGCAGCCTCCACAGTACTGCACACGGTTAGATGTGGCCCTAAGAAGGACCGTTGGGGTTCTTGAAGCCAAAAATACTCCTAACACTCTCCCTATAGCAGCTCCGGCACCAACAGCACTTTCCCTCCTCTATGTCAGAACAAATCTGTGGCGAGCCGCAGGAGGGGCCGATTTTTATACTCGGGTGACACCTGATCTCGCCAGCCACTCACTGCAGGGGGGTGGTATAGGGCTTGAACGTCGCAGGGGGAAGTTGTAATGCCTTCCCTGTCTTTGTATTGGCCAGAAAAGCGCGCTAACGTCTCAGAGATGAAACTGAAAGTAACTCGAACATCGCGTGGTACTCGTCACGAGTAACGAGCATCTCGAACACGCTAATACTCGAACGAGTATCAAGCTCGGACGAGTACGTTCGCTCATCTCTAATGAGATGTCATAAGGAGTCTGCTTGTGGAGGAATAGGGGAATTAAAAAAATAGAAAAAAAAACTTTAATGTACCATTTAAAATATTGGGAAACTTCTAAACATTTTAAAGGCCAAAATTGAAAAACAAAACACAATAGTGCCATTTTTTTTTTATTTGGAGGGAGTTGTTTATACAGAAAAAAAAATCACATATTATCTTTAATCTGTGGGCCAGCTATATGTTTTTTTTTTTTCAATTTTTAATTAGTGATGAGTGAGCACACTCGCCCGAGCTTCATACTCGTTTGAGCATTAGGGTACTAGAGATGCTCGTTACGAACAACACACAGTACTAGAGTCAATTTCATTTCCCTTCCCCACATCTTTAGTGCCATTTTCTAGCCAATAAACATGCAAGGAAGGCATTATCACTTCCTGCTGTGAAGTGCCAGCCCTCTGCCTGCCAAGAGCAGTGGCGGGATCAGGTGACCATCGAGAACTTAAACTGGTCCCGCCAGTGGCTCGCCTAAGACGCATGCTGGCAGAGGTTAGGGACAGTGCTGCTGCTGATATAGGGAAAGTGTTAGAGTAGGATGACTAGGGCAGAAGTGTGGGCCAAGATCCTGGGCGGGGTGAAATTCTACCATGTGTTGGCACCCTGATTCCTACATGTGTAATACTGTCTTTGAGTTTCATGGGCTCGCCTATGCTGTTGGTGCACAAAGACTTTCCATTGCGGTGTTTTAGCTATCTGACACCTACACAAAATGAAATGCGTGGAGTCACATGGATATTCCATAGCGATGTAACTCACAGTACCTTGGGTCACACAAGGTGCAGGCTGGGACCAAAATAATCCACTTCTATTAACTTACAGCACACTTCTGGATATTTAAACCTGACAGCAAACAGACTATCAAGTCTATGGAATGCACGCCAGATAAAGGGGTCAGAGCCGTCAAAATCCCAAGCAGTATATTTCAATGTCACAGCAACAAAACAGCAGCATCCCGGGCGTATTGCAAAATAGTGATTTATTCCTCCATATAACTGCTACGTTTCAACCCTCTTGGGGTCTTTGTCTTTGTTGCTGTGACATTGAAGCAGGCTGGGACCAAGCCTGACCCTGGGCCCGCTCACATGCCTCCCACACAGAGTATTGCAGGTCCTACCTCGGTCATGGTTTCTCAGGCTTATTATGCCACTTTCTCCTACTCATTGGGGTCTGGGGATCAGCGCTGGGCGACATGCATTATCTCTTGTGCTACAAATTACCACAGTTATCCAAGATACTGGATTGGAGCATTCACTGGAAGCGTAACGGATTTCATGAGACTTTTTGCAGGTTCACTGTATACCTGTGGTGGTTACTTTTGCGACACCTCCTGCTTCAAACCAATCTTTGGTGTTAGTATGCGCTGCTGCATTTTGCAGATGTGTAGAAGTGCTGGCACCTGAGTCCCCTTTATGCCCACGTTTGCGGCTCCTGACAATTTTCTGACGGACGTGGCACGGGATTGGAATTATGACCGTACGTCAATTTATCATCAATTCTCATCAGCATTGTAGGCTATTGCCCACACTTTCAAACAGGGTCACTGCCTGGCCCTGCCAACCCTCTGCAGTGTGTGCCTCCGGTTCCTCCTCATCCAGTATGCACTTATAAACAGACATGAGGGTGGTGTGGCTATTAAGCGAGCGTGTGGCATGAGGGCAGCTGAAGGCTGTGCAGGGAATGTTTTGTGCGCGCTGTGGATGGAGGATCGTGCATGTGGGTTGGACATCAATGCCAGCATGTAACCCAGGAGAAGAGGCAGCGGTGTCACCCGCAGGCAGTGATTGTCCTTGGTTGCAGGTAGTGTGGTGCTTAGCTAAGGTGTGCCTTGCTAATGAGGGTTTGACCAAAGTAAAAATTGTTTTTGGGGGGAGGGGGCGCAGACTCTTGCCCCCATTTTGGCTTAACAGTGGGACCTGGGAACCTGAGATGCAGCCATGCATGCCGCCCCTGCCCTTTCCTTATCCGTTTCTGTGGTGTTTTCATGACTTTCGGATGTTTTTCAGAGTTTCACAAGTCAAGACCTATGCGGAGCATCAGTTCCATACAAAACTCTCACTTCCTGATGTCATTTTATATAAAGGAAACGTCGCATGGTTACCTCCACGTGGTGTTTCTTGGGTAACGCAAAGAACCATGCAAAATGGTGAACATATGTTTTTCCTCAGTATCTCTAAAGTAACCACGACTTCATAAGATTTTCCGTGTGAACACCAGATAAACACCAGTACCAAATTAACTCGGGCAAAGCCGGGTATATCAGCTAGTCTATATATTTAAAGACGAAAGCCCTCACTGACTCGCCACGAATTCTCCAACTTCCCGATGTCGTAGAAACATGAAATTTGGTAAGAGCACAGATTATGTCCAAAATAGGAAAAGTAAAGCAGTCCCAACTCGATTATTCAATTCGAGCGCAAAAGAACTAGCGCTTAAATTTTACGTACGGAATCTAATTTTCTCACTTCTTGGTGTAATAGAATGTTGAAATTTAGCACGGGCATTGATTATGTCATAAATAGGAAAAGCTAATGGGTCCCAACTAGATTGTTCAATTCTAAGCGCAAAAGAATTAGCGTCGAGATTTTACGTACGTAATCTAATTCTCTCACTTCCCGGTGTCATAGAAACTCGAAAGTTGGCACAAGCATTGATTATGTCATGAATAGGAAACGTTAATGGGTCCCAACTCAATTATTCAATTCTATGCGCAAAATAATTAGCGTCCGAATTTTACGTACAAAATCTAATTCTCTCATTTCTTCGTGTAATAGAAACTTGAGATTTGGCACGGGCATTGATTGTGTCATGAATATGGAAAGCTAATGGGTCCCAACTCGATTGTTCAATTCTAAGCGCAAAAGAATTAGCGTCCAAATTTTACGTATGTAATCTAATTCTCTCACTTCCCAGTGTCATAGAAACTCGAAAGTTGGCACAAGCATTGATTATGTCATAAATAGGAAAAGTTAATGGGTCCCAACTCGATTATTTAATTCTATGCGTTCAAGAATTAGTGTCCAAATTTTACGTACGTAATCTAATTCTCTCACTTTAAATTTGGCACGAGCATTGATTATTATGTCATAAATAGGAAACGCTAATGGGTCCCAACTCGATTATTCAATTCTATGTGCAAAAGAATTAGTGTCCAAATTTTACGTGCGTAATCTAATTCTCTCACTTCCCGATGTCATAAAAACTTAAAATTTGGCAAGGGTATTGATTATGTCATAAATAGGAAAAGTTAATGGGTCCCAACTTGGTTATTCAATTCTAAGCACAAAAGAATTAGCGTCCAAATTTTATGTAAGGAATGTAATTCTCTCATTTCCCGGTGTCATAGAAGCGTGAAATTTTGCACGGGCATTGATTACATTATACATAGGAAAAGCTAATGGGTCCCAACTCAATTATTCAATTCTAAGTGCAAAAGAATTAGCGTCCAAATTTTATGTACGTAATCTAATTCTCTCACTTCCTGATGTCATTTTATATAAAGGAAACGTCGCATGGTTACCTCCACGTGGTATTTCCTGGGTAACGCAAAGAACCATGCAAAATGGTGAACATATTTTTTTCCCGGTATCTCTAAAGTAACCACGACTTCATAAGATTTTCCGTGTGAACACCAGATAAACACCAGTACCAAATTAACTCGGGGGAAGCCAGGTATATCAGCTAGTCATCTATATGCATCAGTCACAGACCAATTTGATGTAACAGCATTTATACCTAACACTTTGAAAACTTAAGGGTTCATAAACACCGATCACAGAGTTGATTTGTGTATCGATACCCTCCTGTCACACACTATTGTTGTGTGGACTGACCGCTACCAATATCGAAGACCTGGTGACTGTGGGCAACACACTTTATAACAGGAACCACACATCTGTTTTGGTTACTGATGTTATAAGGTCGCACCTGTTAATTGCGTGAACCATGCACCTTCAGCTCAAATCGTGCATTAAATTCCCACTACAATCTTAGCATGGTTAGCAATCACATCACTCATATGGTCATGTTACTGACTACCTAAGTGCTGATGCCTGCTGTTATGTAGTATCACAGACACAGTGGATGAAAATGCTTCAGTGGACTAAATTAGGTATAGCTCTTAATTGTTTGTCATTCTTTGAACACTCTCATAAATATGCTGCACCTATATCTCTATTTGGCATGTATTCAGTGTTGATGATTAAACTTCAATGCCAAAATATAACTAGTAGGAGAGATTAGATAAAGATTTCCAATTTCTCCATCTCCATCTATGCGTTTCTGCAACCTGATAATATGGTTGCTTCCTCAGGATAGAGCACAGAAATTATATAGAAAGTAAAGTTGTACCCCGTGGCCTCCGAGTTCACATACTGCCACCCCCCAAGCTCAGAAATGGCCCCTTCATGGAAAAATGGCAGAAGGAGGTAATGGAGAGCTCATTTAAATTGATGAACCTCTTATTGGAGGAAGAGAAATTGAACCTTGAAAGAATTAGCAAGAATCTGGAAGATCTAATAAAAGAAGTTCAGAAATTCTCAGGTGAAGCAGAGTTTGAGAAGAGGGAACATACATTAAAACTCACAATAGATAAATACACCAGGTTCCTGAAAGAGCGGAAGCATTTTCAATCTAACAGGGACTTAAGAGATTTCACCGAAAACAAAGCGTATGAGATTAGATCATATACTGAGTCGGAATTGAGCTTTTCAGAAGGGGAAATTTCGGGAAGTGAATTATCTAGGAAAAACATCTACCCCAATAGAGGGAGGGGAAGAGGAGGTAATCGTATGAGAAGACGAAGTAGGGGAAGAAGCCGCTCTAATGATGGGCATTTTTTAGGCCAGCCGATTTCACAATATATGACCCGGAATCGGGGGGGGGGGGGAGGGGGGCCCGTAACAGCGCCCCAATAATGGACCAATACACTAGGAATAGTACATCAAGAAGTTCCCAGTTAGTTGGAGTAGAAGATCCATTACCTCCGCCTATTGTAAAGGAAAAAGCTTGTCGTTCATTCCCGCGAATAAATTTGACGCGTTTGGCTGGGCAAGAGATATCTCCCTATTTTTACAAAAATTACGCGGGAAAAAAAATTTCTCTATTCAAAATAGAAAGAAAAGCCAGGAACTGGGCTTGGATCTGAGTGACATGGAAGCATTTAATGTCTTAGAAGCTTTAGAACAAGAAAATATCAGAGATCCAGGTGTTGGGCCATTTACAGATCTCAGGCCTTAAAACAACAGCTTGCCACCCTCAGGGGATTCCCCCTTTATTGATCTGTTTGAGGGGATGGTCAATGAGGAATTATCCAAGTTGGGAAAAGAGAGAATTTTCAAATATCAAAACCTAACAGCAGGGGAGAAAAAGGCTTTAGTATCAATAGTGGGAGACACAACAATAGTCATCAAGTCCTCCGATAAGGGGGGCAATATTGTTGTTATGGACCTTGAAGCGTATAGAAATATAGCGTATAGATCTACTATGACCTTGCGCTATCCCTATGATATAAGGGTACGTCATTTTGCGGGAAGTACCACCCTGCCATGACGTACCATTACGTCATGGGGGCGGAAGGGGTTAAATAAACGTAGAAATTGGACATGCTAGCTATTATAGGCATTTTGCCGTGGGTTTTGGAGCGGTTGGGCCTGCTGCGGCTTTCTCTCCCCACAGAGAGGAGAGATGCCACAGCAGAAAAAAAAAAGAAAAAATGCATATTGTAAATCCACGCTGTAACGCTGGTTTTGCTCAGCTTTGCCGCGATGGATTGGCTGCCCCGTGTGGATGAGAATTTTGCGAATTTTCATTCATACGGCTGACCAATTCCGGGATCAGCGGCCGCAGGCGAATTCGCTGCAGCGAAATTCCACAGGGAATTTCCATGGCAAATCCACCCATGTGAACCTAGCCTTAGACTGATCAGGCAGGATGGTTTATGAGATTGTTTTAAGAATACACAGGAAACAAGGAAATCAAGCAGCTCTGCAGTTGAAATGCAATTCTGTCTTATTGCATATTTAAAAAATAGTGCAGGAAAGAGTCAGTGTGCTTTATGAGAAGTGATGGCTCGTGTTCACAGCAAGAGTAGCTTTGTTCAGGTACAATAATTATTGACTTGTCGGGTTAGATATGTTCAAAACCTTTTGGTTAATCATCTATTGGGACTGGAAAATGGGTCAGGATTGAAGGAAAGATAAGAAAAACTTGTTTCAGTCTGCAGAGATGTGAGATGGAGTGGAAGTTCACCTTCCAGAAGAACAACGACCCTAAACATACTGCTAACGTTACACTGGAGAGGTCTAAGGGAAGAGTCTTCAACAGCTTTCAATGGCCTAGTCCAAGCCCAGACCTCAATCCAACTGAAAATGTATGACATGACATGAAAATGCTGGACACCTACACTATCCATCTAACTTGAAGGAGTTGAAGCATTTTTGCCTGGAAAATGGGCAAAAATCCCAGTGTATAGATATGCTAAACTAATATAAATGGATGCCAAGGGGGTCTAAAAAAGAGCTGGTAACTACAAGCCGGTAGGTCTCACTTCAATAATTGGAAAAAAACCAAACATTTGAGGGGTTTCTGAGAGACGCCATCCTACAATACCTCAAGGAAAACTACGGTATAACTCCTCATCAGCATGGGTTTATGAGGGGTCGATCATATCAGACCAATTTGATCAGCTTCAATGATGAAGTAAGTTCAAAGCTGGACCTGGGAGAGTCTATTGATCTTATATATATGGATTTCTCTAAAGCATTTGACGTCGTGCCACATAATAGGTTTATATTTGACCTGATAGACGGACTGCACAGTAAAATATCAATATTTGCAGGTGACGCAAAATTATACAAGATACTTAATACAACAGAGGACAATGTGCAGCTACAAAAGAACCTAGATAAACTCGGGGCTTGGGTGGAAAAATGGCAAATGAAGTTCAATGTTGATAAATGTAAGGTTATGCACATGGGTAGGAGAAACGGATATACACCAATATACACTTAATGGGGTACTGCTAGGGAAAAGTGATATGGAAAAAGACCTGGGGGTACCAGTGGATTATAGACTAAACTGGAGTAACAAATGCCAGTCAGCTGCTACAAAAGCTAATACAGTCTTAGGGTGCATTAAAAGAGGCATAGGGGTGAGGGATGGGAACATTATTCTTCCACTAAAGGTTTCATCACCATCATAGAAGGGGGCTCTTTACTGTAAGAGCAGTGAGACTGTGGAACTCTCTGTCTGGGGACATGGTGATGGCAAAATCCATAGAGGAGTTTAAGAGGGGACTAGATGTCTTTATAGAGCGCAATGATATTACAGGATATAGACATGCTATGCCTTCTTCTTGCCTTCCTCTAGATCAACAGGGGTGGCGGGGGGTTGAAACAGGCTGAACTAGATGGACATTGTCTTTATTCAGCCTAACATACTATGTTACTATGTATCTGTAATTGAAGCAAAAAGCAGCACTACAAAGTATTGACTTTCTGGGGGTACTTATACAGATTAGAGCTCTCAGTCTTTTGTATTAATTATTGTTTATATAACAGTAAAACTAATATATTGTGCACTTTTAAAGTGGTCGGGGTATTTTGTAAATATTGCGTAAATAAAGTGGTAAAAATTCTCCACAAAATACATTTTTAACTTCATGTTAAAAATTGTTGCAATGCAACAAAGCAGGAAAACTCAGAGGGGCTGAATACTTTCACATGGCACTGCATACGGTTAGGTTTACTATATATCACAAAGGATTTTCATTAAGGCTTTTTTTAAATCAAGAGGTGAACTAACTTTCTCTTTGGTCCTCGCTGAAGGATTTTTGTCATTACAACAAACCCCATCCACCCACTGGGCCCAGCCTAAAATAATAAGAGGGAGCCCCATGACAGCTCCTTCCAAGTAGACAGCTTGGCGGACGTCAGGTGTGCACGACTACCAATCAGAAGCCGCAGCGTCACCGTACATATTTTAGTACCATTGTACCCAGTGCTGATACCATGAGTATGGCAAGTGATGCTGCAGCCTGTGATGGACTGCAGTGGACACCTGACTTCTGCTAGACCATCTACCCGGATGTTGCCGCCAATATGGATTACAGAACTTAGCTATGTCCTGGGGCTCCGGGAGAGGTGAGTATGCCCTCCTTTTTTATTTTAGGCCCGGCTCAGTAGGTGGAGGGACATTTATTGTAATGATAATACCACTTTAATGCCCCGTTCAGAGAGCGCTGCTTTTGCACTCCTAAGCAGCAAGAATGCAGCTCTGCTATACTCCTGGAAAGATTGCGTGAACAGGCTGCTTCAGGATCCTTGTAGCAGCCTGTTCAAATGATCTGAGACGCATGCTGCATTCTTTTAAGGCTGTCATAGAAGCCTATGGAAATCACACAGCCAAGATAGAACAAGATAGAACATGTCCTATCTGTCCCGCACCTCAGAGCAAACAAGAGAGTTTGCACCTACTTGTCCTATCTTTGTTACGGTAGATGCACGCAGTTTTACGCACTTAACAATCATTCATGTGAACGCTATTGGTTCCTATAGAAGTGCATTCTTAGTAGCGCTGTTTCCGCGCACATCTAAACGAGCCCTAAGGTATTACCTTAATATATAAAGTATATAAAAAGCCTTTTTATTGATCCCCTTCTTGTATGTTCTGTATTTGAACTACAAATTTATTTTTAAATTGATTTTATTATTCATTCTATTATATCCTGTGAAGTCCAGATTATGCGATTATTGTATTATAGATCTGTGAGATCTTGTGTTATTCATTGCAGTATATCCTGTACAGTTCAGTCCTAAGGCAATATTGTATCATTCACTGTATTATATATCTATGAGTTTAGTGTATCATTCGCTATGTTATACGTTTATTGCATGATATCATGTATACTCCAGACCTGTGAGTTTATTGTCTTCCGCATTATTTATTATGTTCCTCATTTATTATAACCTGTATCATGTAGTTCTATGGCTTTATTGTATTACATTTTACACTGAATGCTCCTGTATAACCAGATGACAGGTCAGAGCCGCAGTCACAGCAGCCGCTCCGCTCCCCCTCCCTCACTACATGGATAAATCTGTACTACATCCAGGAGTCAGTCACCTGAACACATAATTACACAGGGCAGACAGAGAATCAAAGTTCATTGACGGTAAAAATGAACCAGATGAGCATGCTGGCCCCCTCCTCACATTACAGGATGCTGCCCGCCCCCTGTAGAATTCCCCTGCCATATGCCACAATTCACATCATAATTACAGGGCAGGAACCGTATTACCGCTGTCATCATCACTCTAGAGAACAAGGACTGAACTTTTAGTTATTTACAACTGCAGAACTTTCTATTCTTTCTAGTGGGAATTAAATGCAGAATTTTCTCTTAACCCGTCTGTAGCAGGCAAGAACTTGATGAATGAAGCTCTCATAAAAAAGCTATGTAATAGACATCTACCTATAGGGTCACCGCTTCCTGACATTATACATCTTCTAGACTCACATTTAGGGGGTTTTCTGGTTTTCTAAAAATAAAGATTAATCAGTGAATAAATGAAAAGTTTTACAATTTTCTAATAAAATTTGTTTTTCAATTTCTTTGCTACCATATTATGATTTCTTCCTTTGTAGTACCCCAGCGGCCACCCAGACAAGAGGCCTGCACTGAGGAATTGGGAGGGTAGAGATGGCCTTTATCACGGTGGCTCTACAGTCCACGTTATCTGTATCGTACAGTTCCTGGCAGGGGAACACTGAGAGGGTGGGTGTAGGATCACTCCACAGACAGCATTTAGATCACTGCACGGTGGACTTCTCTTTTCACTCAGCTCTCACTTTTAAAAGGTTCCTGGGATAGGGACATCAGAGTACCTTTCAGCCTCAATTCTCTTTACCACATGAGGGTTGAAGGGACTCCCATGATGCCAGCAAGCCACTCCTCTCACTACCATTGAAGATTATGGAACTGACTCACCTTCCTGCTCTTAAGCACTGACATTTATAGTGTCTAGCATACCACGTGACAGTACATAAATTGATACTTTTCCAGACATATCCCAGCAACATTCAGACATTAACCTTTCACTTGCTGCAGCTGTGCAATACATATAACAAGAGACTAGACAGTTTGCACAGTGTATCCACATAAAAGACATGACATGTATGATATTTATGGTGGGGCCAGAAATAGGTTTTTCAGACCACTTAATGTTCTGCAGCTTCTTTTTTTTTTAATCTTGTGGGACAAGTTGTATTTTTAAGTGGTACCATTAAAGGCACTCGGTCATTAAAAAAAATAAAATAAAATAAATAATTATATATATATATACCTACTAGAGATGAGCGAGCGTACTCGTCCGAGCTTGATACTCGTTCGAGTATTAGCGTGTTCGGGATGCTCGTTACTCGTAACGAGTACCACGCGATGTTCGGGTTACTTTCACTTTCATCTCTGAGACGTTAGCGCGCTTTTCTGGCCAATTGAAAGACAGGGAAGGCATTACAACTTCCCCCTGTGACGTTCAAGCCCTATACCACCCCCCTGCAGTGAGTGGCTGGGGAGATCAGGTGTCACCCGAGTATAAAAATCGGCCCCTCCCGCGGCTCGCCTCAGATGCGTTGTGAGATAGCTGAGGGACAGTGGTATCGTGTTGGAGCTGCTGTAGGGAGAGTGTTAGGAGTTAGTGTAGGCTTCAAGAACCCCAACGGTCCTTCTTAGGGCCACATCTAACCGTGTGCAGTAGTGTGGAGGCTACTTTTAGCAGTGTTGCGCATTTTTTTTTTTTGGTACATCGGCCGTGCAGAGCATTGCGCCCTGCAGTAATAGTCCAGGGACAGAAGTGTGGAGGCAGGGAGAGCGTTAGGAGTTATTGTAGGCTTCAAGAACCCCAACAGTCCTTCTTAGGGCCACATCTAACCGTGTGCAGTAGTGTGGAGGCTGCTTTTAGCAGTGTTGCACTTTTTTTTTTTGGTTTATCGGCCGTGCAGAGCATTGCGCCCTGCAGTAATACTCCAGGGAGAGAATTGTGTAGGCAGGGCCAGAAGACATATATTATAGATTGAATATATGCAGTGGTCCTTTTGAAAAAATATTGGAAAAAAATCTATTCGGCCTGCCTGTCACTGTGCTCAGTGTTCTGGGTCCGTGTCTGCTGGGGGTAGTAGTTCTCCAAATAAATACGCAGCCAGCTAAGTGTTACAGCAGGCTTGTGCCAAATTATTTCCTGGCTCTGAAATCACCGGTCTGTTGCAGTTAATAACAGTGCAACACTGCAGTTCCGTGACACACTGCAGGGACAGAATTGTGTAGGCAGGGCCAGAAGACATATATTATAGATTGAATATACGCAGTGGTCCTTTTGAAAAAAATATTGGAAAAAAATCTATTTGGTCTGCCTGTCACTCTGCTCAGTGTTCTGGGTCCGTGTCTGCTGGGGGTAGTAGTTCTCCAAATAAATACGCAGCCAGCTAAGTGTTACAGCAGGCTTGCGCCAAATTATTTCCTGGCGTTCTGTAAGCGAACTCAGCCACCAACCACAGGCCAATAAGCAGCACATTTAATTACAGCGTTCTGTTTCTGCATTCCTGGTAATACAGCATGCTGAGGGGTAGGGGTAGGCCTAGAGGACGTGGGTGCGGCCGAGGACGCGGAGGCCCTAGTCCGAGTGTGGGCACAGACTGAGCTCCTGATCCAGGTGTATCGCAGCCGACTGCTGCGGGATTAGGAGAGAGGCACGTTTCTGGCGTCCCCACATTCATAGCACATTTAATGGGTCCACGCGGTAGACCTTTATTAGAAAATGAGCAGTGTGAGCAGGTCCTGTCGTGGATGGCAGAAAGTGCTTCCAGCAACCTATCGTCCACCCAGAGTTCTGCGCCGTCCACTGCTGCAACTCAGAATCCTCTGGCTGCTGCTCCTCCTTCCTCCCAGCCTCCTCACTCCATGAAAATGAGACATTCTGAGGAGCGGGCAGACTCCCAGGAACTGTTCTCGGGCCCCTGCTCAGATTGGGCAGCAGTGGTTCCTCTCCCACCAGAGGAGTTTATCGTGACTGATGCCCAACCATTGCAAAGTTCCCGGGGTCCGGGGCATGAGGCTGGGGACTTCCGGCAACTGTCTCAAGACCTTTCAGTGGGTGAGGAGGCCGATGACGATGAGACACAGTTGTCTATCAGTGAGGTAGTAGTAAGGGCATTAAGTCCGAGGGAGGAGCGCACCGAGGATTCTGAAGAAGAGCAGCAGGACAATGAGGTGACTGACCCCACCTGGTTTGCTACGCCTACTGAGGACAGGTCTTCAGAGGGGGAGGCAAGGGCAGCAGCAGGGCAGGTTGCAAGAGGCAGTGCGGTGGCCAGGGGTAGAGGCAGGGCCAGACCGAATAATCCACCAACTGTTTCCCAAAGCGCCCCCTCGCGCCATGCCACCCTGCAGAGGCCGAGGTGCTCAAAGGTCTGGCAGTTTTTCACTGAGAGTGCAGACGACCGACGAACAGTGGTGTGCAACCTTTGTCGCGCCAAGATCAGCTGGGGAGCCACCACCACCAGCCACACCACCACCAGCATGCGCAGACATATGATGGCCAAGCACCCCACAAGGTGGGACGAAGGCCGTTCACCGCCTCCGGTTTGCGCCGCTGCCTCTCCCCCCTGTGCCCCAACCTGCCACTGAGATCCAACCCCCCTCTGAGGACACAGGCAGTACCGTCTCCTGGCCTGCACCCACACCCTCACCTCCGCTGTCCTCGGCCCCATCCAGCAATGTCTGTCAGCGCAGCGTCCAGCCGTCGCTAGCGCAAGTGTTTGAGCGCAAGCGCAAGTACGCCGCCACGCACCCGCACGCTCAAGCGTTAAACGTGCACGTAGCCAAATTTATCAGCCTGGAGATGCTGCCGTATAGGGTTGTGGAAACGGAGTCCTTCAAAAGTATGATGGCGGCGGCGGCCCCGCGCTACTCAGTTCCCAGTCGCCACTACTTTTCCCGATGTGCCGTCCCAGCCCTGCACGACCACGTCTCCCGCAACATTGTACGCGCCCTCACCAACGCGGTTACTGACAAGGTCCACTTAACAACGGACACGTGGACAAGCACAGGCGGGCAGGGCCACTATATCTCCCTGGCGGCACATTGGGTGAATTTAGTGGAGGCTGGGACAGAGTCAGAGCCTGGGACCGCTCACGTCCTACCCACCCCCAGAATTGCGGGCCACAGCTCGGTGGTGGTATCTGCGGCAGTGTATGCTTCCTCCACAAAACCACACTCCTCCTCCTCCTCCTCCTCCAACGCAACCTCTGTCTCGCAATCAAGATGTGTCAGCAGCAGCACGTCGCCAGCAGTCGGTGTCGCGCGTCGTGGCAGCACAGGGGTGGGCAAGCGTCAGCAGGTCGTGCTGAAACTACTCAGCTTAGGAGATAAGAGGCACACGGCCCACGAACTGCTGCAGGGTCTGACAGAGCAGACCGACCGCTGGCTTGCGCCGCTGAGCCTCCAACCGGGCATGGTCGTGTGTGACAAAGGCCGTAACCTGGTGGCAGCTCTGCAGCTCGGCAGCCTCACGCACGTGCCATGCCTGGCCCACGTCTTTAATTTGGTGGTTCAGCGCTTTCTGAAAAGCTACCCACGCTTGTCAGACCTGCTCGGAAAGGTGCGCCGGCTCTGCGCACATTTCCGCAAGTCCCACACGGACGCTGCCACCCTGCACACCCTGCAACATCGGTTTCATATGCCAGTGCACCGACTGCTGTGCGACGTGCCCACACGGTGGAACTCTACGCTCCACATGTTGGCCAGGCTGTATGAGCAGCGTAGAGCTATAGTGGAATACCAACTCCAACATGGGCGGCGCAGTGGGAGTCAGCCTCCTCAATTATTTTCAGAAGAGTGTGCCTGGTTGGCAGACATCTGCCAGGTCCTTGGAAAGTTTGAGGAGTCTACCCAGGTGGTGAGCGGCGATGCTGCAATCATTAGCGTCACCATTCCTCTGCTATGCCTCTTGAGAAGTTCCCTGCAAACCATAAAGGCAGACGCTTTGCACTCGGAAACAGAGCCGGGGGAAGACAGTATGTCGCTGGATAGTCAGAGCACCCTCCTGTCTATATCTCAGCGCGGTGAGGAGGAGGAGGAGCATGAGGAGGATGAGGAGGAGGGGGAAGAGACAGCTTGGCCCACTGCTGACGGTACCCATACTGCTGGCCTGTCATCCTTTCAGCGTGTATGGCCTGAGGAGGAGGAGGAGGATCCTGAAAGTGATCTTCCTAGTGAGGACAGCCATGTGTTGCGTACAGGTACCCTGGCACACATGGCTGACTTCATGTTAGGATGCCTTTCTCGTGACCCTCGCGTTACACGGATTCTGACCACTACGGATTACTGGGTGTACACACTGCTCGACACACGGTATAAGGAGAACCTTTCCACTCTCATACCCAAAGAAGAAAGGGGGTTGAGAGTGATGCTATACCACAGGACCCAGGCGGACAAACTGATGGTAAAATTCCCATCCGACAGCGCTAGTGGCAGAAGGTGCAGTTCCGAGGGTCAGGTAGTAGGGGAGGCGCGGAGATCAGGCAGCATGTACAGCACTGGCAGGGGAACACTCTTTAAGGCCCTTGACTGCTTTATGGCTCCTCAGCAAGACTGTGTCACCGCTCCCCAGTCACGGCTGAGTCGGCGGGAGCACTGTAAAAGGATGGTGAGGGAGTACGTAGCCGATCGCACGACCGTCCTCCGTGACGCTTCTGCCCCCTACAACTACTGGGTGTCGAAGCTGGACACGTGGCCTGAACTCGCGCTGTATGCCCTGGAGGTGCTTGCTTGTTCTGCGGCTAGCGTCTTGTCGGAGAGGGTGTTTAGTGCGGCTGGGGGAATCATCACAGATAAGCGTACCCGCCTGTCAACCGACAGTGCCGACAGGCTAACACTCATCAAGATGAACAAAGCCTGGATTTCCCCAGACTTTTCTTCTCCACCAGCGGACAGCAGCGATACCTAAGCAATACGTAGGCTGCACCCGCGGATGGGAGCATCGTTCTGTATCCCCATCAAAAACGGGGACCTTTTCGCTTCATCAATCTGTGTATAATATTCCTCCTCCTCCTCCTGCTCCTCCTCCTGAAACCTCACATAATCATGCCGAACGGGCAATTTTTCTTAGGCCCACAAGGCTCAGTCATATAATTTTTCTAAACAATTTTTATACGTTTCAATGCTCATTAAAGCGTTGAAACTTTCACCTCAACCAATTTTTATTTTAACTGGGCTGCCTCCTGGCCTAGTTACCAATTAAGCCACATTAACCAAAGCGATTAATGGGTTTCACCTGCCCTCTTGGTTGGCCATGGGCAATTTTTCTGATGTACATTAGTACTGTTGATACAGCAATTTTTGTAAGCCCTCGCCTACAGTGTAATCAAATAAATTTTTAGCCCACCTGCATTACAGCTGACGTTACATCAGCTGTGTTGGGCACTGCAATGGGATATTTTTATGTACCGCCGGTGGCTTCCTGGCACCCACCCATGCTGTGGGTCCACAGGGAGTTGTAAATGCATCTGTGTCCACTTCTAAAGAACCCCAGTCTGACTGGGCATGCAGTGTGGGCTGAAGCCCACCTGCATTAAACATGACATTACTACCTCAGCTGTGATGGGCAATGCAATGGGATATTTTTATGTACCGCCGGTGGGTTTCAGGGAGCCACCCATGCTGTGGGTCCACAGGGAGTTGTAAATGCATCTGTTTCCACTTCTAAAGAACCCCAGTCTGACTGGGGCATGCAGTGTGGGCCGAAGCCCACCTGCATTAAACATGACATTACTACCTCAGCTGTGATGGGCAATGCAATGGGATATATTAATGTACAGCCGGTGGGTTCCATGGAGCCACCCATGCTGTGGGTGCACACGGAATTCCCATTGCGGAGTTGTACCTGCCTGTGACTATTTATAAAAAACCGCGGTCTGACTGGGGCATGCAGACACCTTGACAGAATGAATAGTGTGTGGCACATAGGTTCCCCATTGCTATGCCCACGTGTGCAGCTCCAGATGGAGGTGGCACAGGATTGATTTCTCATTGCTTCTGTACAGCATTGTGGACTATCGCCCCGCCCCTTTTAAAGAAGGTCGCTGCCTTGCTGTGCCAACCCTCTGCAGTGTGTGCCTGCGGTTCCTCTGGCAGACGCACTTATAAATAGACATGAGTGTGGTGCGGCATGAGGGCAGCTGAAGGCTGCGCAGGGACAATTTGGTGTGCGCTGTGGACACTGGGTCGTGCAGGGGCGGTTGGGCAGCATGTAACCCAGGAGAAGTGGCAGCGGAGTGTCATGCAGGCAGTGATTGTGCTTTGTTGGAGGTAGTGTGGTGCTTAGCTAAGGTATGCCATGCTAATGAGGGCTTTTCAGAAGTAAAAGTTGTTGGGGGGGGGGCCCACTCTTGCCGCTATTGTGGCTTAATAGTGGGACCTGGGAACTTGAGATGCAGCCCAACATGTAGCCCCTCGCCTGCCCTATCCGTTGCTGTGTCGTTCCCATCACTTTCTTGAATTGCCCCGATTTTCACAAATGAAAACCTTAGCGAGCAAAAATGCTCGGGTCGCCCATTGACTTCAATGGGGTTCGTTACTCGAAACGAACCCTCGAGCATCGCGAAAAGTTCGTCTCGAGTAACGATCACCCGAGCATTTTGGTGCTCGCTCATCTCTAATACCTACCTATTCCTCCCCCATCAGTCTACTTACCATATCTTCACCTCACTGATCTGTCTTCTGCACTCTGGAGGAATCACCTCACCCCCAGCTGGCTGATTTCTCTGCTTCCTGTGAGGCTACATAGATTCATAGGCAGTCTCCTTCTGGCCAGCTAATATACGTTATGTCACAGCTCACAGGCCAGCAGAAGAAATGCTGATATACTGCAGAGACTGGTCATGTGAGCTCTCTCGGTAATAGATCAACATGCCTTCCTAGCCAGTGAACACTACAGCACAGGGTTTTGACCTTCACTGACCCGGCCAGAGAAAATATGTAAGGAATGCCGGCTTCATAACAAGACGGTCAGCGTGCTGTGAGCTGACCCAGGGGGGCCGGGGAAGATCAGCAATAAGATGCCATAAATAGTCTGCCTGTGGAGGAATAGGAGAATTGAAAAAAAACGAAAAAAAAAACTTTAATGTACCATATAAAATATTGGGAAACATCTAAACATTTTAAAGACCAAAATTGAAAAACAAAACACAATAGTGCCATTTATTTTTTATTTGGAGGGAGTTGTTTATACAGAAAAAAAAAATCACATATTATCTTTAATCTGTGGGCCAGCTATATGTTTTTTTTTCTCACTTTAAATTAGAGATGAGTGAGCACACTCGTCCAAGCTTCATACTCGTTTGAGCATTAGGGTACTAGAGATGCTCGTTACGAACAACACACAGTACTAGAGTCAATTTCATTTCCCTTCCCCACATATTTAGTGCCATTTTCTAGCCAATAAACATGCAGGGAAGGCATTATCACTTCCTGCTGTGAAGTGCCAGCCCTCTGCCTGCCAAGAGCAGTGGCGGGATCAGGTGACCATCGAGAACTTAAACTGGTCCCACCAGTGGCTCGCCTCAGACGCATGCTGGCAGAGGTTAGGGAAAGTGCTGCTGCTGATATAGGGAAAGTGTTAGAGTAGGATCCAGTCGTCAAGAATTCCAACGGTCCTTCTTAGGGCTACTACTCATGGTGTGCATTCCTGTTTAAATGTCTGTGCAGTGCATTAGGCAGAGGTGTCAATGCTAAACAGTACTCTAATATTTCCTGGGCCACTGCAGAGCCTTTCAGCTATACCGTTCTATCTGTGCAGTGTATTAGGCACAGGTCTCATCGCTAAACAGTACTCTAATATTTCCTGGGCCACTGCAGACCATTTCAGCTATACTATTCTTTCTGTGCAGTATACTAGCCACAGGTCTCATCGCTAAACCGTGCTCTAATATTTCCTCAGCCACGGCAGACCATTTCAGCTTTACCGTTCTATCTGTGCAGTATATTAGGCACAGGTCTCATCGCTAAACAGAACGCAAATATTTCCTGGGCGGCTGCTGAACAGCATTTTTGTTATACCGTTCCATGTGTGCAATGCATTAGACAGAGGTCTCATCGCTAAAAAGTACGCTAATATTTCTTGGGCGACTGCAGAACAGGATTTCACACATATCATTCTCTGTGTTGGGTGAAGTAGCCGCAGTTATTAGCACTGCCCGCTGGCTGTGTAGCTTTCTGCCCCTGTGCAGAGCATCTCACAATACCCTTTCCTTGAGTGCGGTGAAGTAGCCACAGTTAACAGCCTTGTCCAATGGCTATATCGATTTTTGCCACTGTGCAAAGCATCTCACAATACCCTTTCCGTAGGTGCGGTGAAGTAGCCACAATTATTAGCACTGTCCACTGGCTGTATAGCTTTCTTCCCCTGTGCAGAGCGTCGCACAATACCCTTTCCTTGGGGGGTTAAGGTAGCTGCAGTTATCAGCACTATCCACTGGCTTTAGAGGTTTCTCCCACTCCATACAGCCTCTCTTATCTACAAGTCTGTGAGCAGTAAATGACCCCTAGGTATCAGCGCAAGAAAGTGGTTCAACTTTTTCCCATAACGGCACAGAGCCTCCAGTATCTACAAGTCTCTGTGTGTGGTGAATTATTCACAATTCTCAGCGCTGTACAGTGGGGTAATTTATTTGGGCCCTGCTCTACCTTTAATCCCACATGATGAGGAGTATGGGTAAGGGTCGAGGACGTGGCCGCGGACACGGTCGTCCAAGTGAGGGTGTGGGCACATGAGGAGGTCCTGGGCCCGGCTGCTGAAGGATTTGGAGAGCGCCAAATCCGTAGGGTCCCCAGATTCATATCACAATTTGCGGGTTGCAGAAGAGCAGTGTAAGCAGGTCCTGTCATGGATGGCAGAAAACATGTCCAGCAATTAATCAATCCCCCAGTCTTTTACGCACTCCACTACTCCCAGCCTAGGCACTGCATCTCTGAATCCTCTGGCTGCTTCTTCTTCCTCCCAGCCTCGTCACTCCAGGAAAATGACAGATTCTGAGCAGGCAGACTCCCAGGAACTGTTCTCTGGTACCTGCCCTGAGCGGGAAAAAATGGTTCCTCATCAACCTGAGGAGTTTGTCATGATCGATGCCGAACGTTTGGACATTTACCAGAGTCCGGGTGATGAGTCTGGGGACTTCCAAGAACTGTCTCAAGAGCTTTTTGTGGATGACGATGATGAGACACAGTTGTCTGTCAGCGATGTTGTTGTAAGGGCAGGAAGTCTGAGGGAGGAGCGCATAGAGGATTGTCTGGCCCCACCTGGCTTGCTAAGCCTACTGAGAACAGGTCTTCAGAGGGGAAGGCAAATGCAGCAGCAGGACAGGTTGGAAGAGGCAGTGGGGTGGCCAGGGGGAGGGGCAGGGCCAGAGAAAATAATCCCCCAACTGTTTCCCAAAGCAACCGCTTGCAGCAAGCCTCCATACAGAGGGCTAGGACTTCAAAGATGTGGATGCTTTTTAGTGAGAGCGCAGACGACCGAAGAACAGTGGTGTGCAACCTGTGCCGCATGAAGATCATCTAGGGAGCCACCACTAACAGACTCACCACCACCAGCATGCGCAGACATGTGATGGCCAAGCACCCCACCAGCTGGAACCTGGTCCATTCTCCGCTTCTGTGTCACACCACTGCCTCATCTCCTGTGCCACAACCTATTAGGTTACAAGAGGCACATGGCCACCGAGCTGTTACAGGGTCTGACAGAGCAGACCGACCTCTGGCTTTTGCCGCTGAGCCTCCAACCGGGCATGGTCGTGTGTGACAATGGCCGTAACCTGGTGGCAGCTTGGCAGCCTCACACACATGCCATGCCTGGCCCACATCTTTAATCTGGTGGTTCAGCAGTTTCTGAAACACTATTCCCACTTGTCTGACGTGCTCGGTGGGGTGCGCTGCGACTGCGCACATTTCCGCAAGTCAACCAAGGATGCTGCCAACCTGCGGACGCTGCAACGTATCATCACAGTTTTTAACCTTTATATTGTGATTTGCACGATTTTATATTTGTTTGTACATATGTTTGTATATGTATATATTTATGCCCAGTGGCTATACATGTTTGTCATTGTTTTTGTAGGCTTGAAAAAGACCTTGTTTGTAGGTCGAAACGTCACATCTTTTAAATCTGTGAAACAATAAAATATGCTCCTTTAATCAAGAAGCTTTTTTTTGCATCATTACATGCTGCCACAGCTTTGCTATAGTGTAGCAAGAGAATAGACAGACCCCGTGAAACATTTCTGTAGCATGACTATAGTCGAAACCCCCCCCAAAAAAACTTTTCTGTAGTAAATGTATAGGCGAACCCCTCCAATCTTTCTGTAGCAAGCGTATAGGCGAACCCCTCAAACCTTTCTGTAGCAATCGTATTGGTGAATCACTCAAAACTTTCCGTAGCAAGTGTATAGGCAAAGCCCTGAAACATTTCTATAGCAATAGTTTAGGCGAACCCCTGAAACATTTCTGTAGCAATAGTTTAGGCGAACCCCTGAAACATTTCTGTAGCAATAGTTTAGGCAAACCCCTGAAACATTTCTGTAGCAAGAGTATAGGCGAACCGCTCAAATCTTTCTGTAGCAAGTGTATAGGTGGACCCCTGAAACATTTCTCTAGCAAGAGTATAGGCGAACCCCTCAAACCTTTCTGTAGCAATAGTATAGATGGACCCAGTGAAACATTTCTGTAACAAGAGTATAGGTGGACCCTTCAAACTTTTCTGTAGCAAGAGAATAGACGGACCCTATGAAACATTTCTGTAGCATGACTATAGTCGAACCCCCCCAAACTTTTCTGTAGCAAATGTATAGGCGAACCCCTCCAAACATTCTGTAGCAAGCCTATAGGTGAACCCCTCAAACCTTTCTGTAGCAATTGTATAGGTGAATCACTGAAAACTATCCGTAGCAAGTGTATAGGCGAACCCCTGAAATATTTATGCAGCAATAGTATGGGCAAAGCCCTGAAATATTCATGTAGCAAAAGTATAGGTGAACCGCGGAAGTACATTTCTGTGGCAAGTGTATAGGTGGACCACAGAAACATTTCTGTAGACAGTGTATAGGCGGACCACTGAAACATTCCTGTAGCAAGAGTATAGGCGAACCCCTCAAACCTTTCTGTAGCGATAGTATAGACCGACCCAGTGAAACATTTCTGTAACAAGAGTATAGGTGGACCCTTCAAACTTTTCTGTAGCAAGAGAATAGACAGAACCCATGAAACATTTCTGTAGCATGACTATAATGGAACCCCCCCAAACCTTTCTGTAGGAAATGTACAGGCGAACCCCTCCAATCCTTTTTGTAGCAAGCGTATAGGTAAACTCCTGAAACCTTTCTGTAGCACTCGTATAGGTGAATCACTCAAAACTATCCGTAGCAAGTCTATAGGCGAACCCCTGAAATATTTCTGTACCAATAGTATGGGCAAACCCCTGAAATATTTATGTAGCAAGAGTATAGGTGAACCGTGAAAGTACATTTCTGTGGCAAGTGTATAGGTGGACCACAGAAACATTTCTGTAGATAGTGTATAGGCGGACCCCTGAAACATTCCTGTAGCAAGAGTATAGGCGAACCTCTCAAACCATTCTGCAGGAAGTGTACAGACGAACCCCTCAAACCTTTCTATAGCAAATGTATAAGCAAACCCCTGAAACATTTCTTTAGCAAGAGTATAGGTGAACCCCTCAAACCTTTTTGTAGCAATAGTGTAGGTGAACCCCTGAAACTTTTCTGTAGCAAGTATATAGGCAAACCCCTCCAATCTTTCTGTAGCAAGCGTATAGGCGAACACCTCAAACATTTCTGTAGCAAGTGTATAGGCGAATCACTCAAACCTTTCCATAGCAAGTGTATAGGCAAAGCCCTGAAACATTTGTGAAGCAATAGTTTAGGTGAACCCCTGAAACATTTCTGTAGCAAGATTATATGCGAACCCCTGAAATATTTCTGTAGCAAGAGTATAGGTGAACCCGGGAAGTACATTTCTGTGGCAAGTGTATAGGTGGACCCCAGAAACATTTCTGTAGATAGTGTATAGGCAGACCCCTGAAATATTTCTGTAGCAAGAATATAGGCGAACCTCTCAAACCTTTCTGCAGGAAGTGTACAGACGAACCCCTCAAACCTTTCTATAGCAAGTGTATAGGCGAACCCCTGAAACATTTCTTTAGCAAGAGTATAGGTTAACTCCTAAAACATTTATGCACCAAGAGTGTAGGCAAACCCCTGAAACATTTCTGTAGCAATAGTATAGGCGAACGCCTGAAACGTTTCTGTACCAAGAGTAAAGGCGAACCATGGAAGAACATTTTTGTAGCAAGAGCATAGGCAAACCCCTCAAACCTTTCTGTAGCAAGTGTATAGGTAGACCCCAGAAACCTTTTGGTAGCAAGTGTATAGGCGGACCCCTGAAAAATTTCTGTAGCAAGATTATAGGTGAACCCCTCAAACCTTTCTGTAGCAAGTGTATAGGCCGATCCTTGAAACATTTCTGTAACAAGAGTATAAGCGAACCCCTCAAACCTTTCTGTAGCACACAGCTAATGGGAGATGTAATATACTCTGCACTGCCCAGCAAAAATTAACCCACTGCTTAGAGATGAGAATTGCGGCTAATTCATTGCACACAGCTAATCAGAGATGTGAGATACTCTGCATATCCCCAAAAAGAATTAACGGACTATTTAGTGACGAGAACTCCGGCTAATTTACCGCACACAGTTAATGGGAGATGTGAGATGCTCTGCACTGCCCCAAGAAAAAGTAACGGACTATTTAGCGATGATAACTCTTTTTAATTTACCGCACACAGCTAATGGGAGATGTGAGATGCTCTGCACTGCCCCAAGAAAAAGTAACGGACTATTTAGCGATGATAACTCTTTTTAATTTACCGCACACAGCGAATGGGAGATGTGAGATGCTCTGCACTGGCCCAGGAAAAATAAGCCCACTGTTAAGCGATGAAAATTACGGCTTATCCACAGCTAATGGGAGTTATGAGATTGTCTGCACTGGCCCAGCGACAATTAACCCACTGTTTAGCATTGAGAATTGCGGCCAATTTACCGCACACAGCTAATGGGAGGTGTGAGATACTCTGCACTGGCCCAGCAACAATGAACCCACTGTTAAGCGATGAGAATTGCAGCTAATTCACCGCACACAGTGAATGGTAGATGTTAATGATGCTCTGCACAAGCCTAGATGCTTGAAATAAACAAATATGTGCACTACTACTCCCAGCCAGCCAAAAAGGCGAGCCACGGGCGGCCCCAGTTTAAGTACTCGGCGGTCACCTGATCCCGCCAGCCACTCACTGCTGTAGATGTGCACAGGGCTGGCACATCTCAGTAGGAAGTGGTAATGCCTTCCCTACAGGTTTAGTGGCTAAAAATGTCACTAAACATGCGAGATGGGGAAATGAAGTTGACTTGAGTACCGCGTTGTGTTCGACTCGAGTAACGAGCATCTCAAGTAGCCTAATACTTGAACGAGCATCAAGCTTGGACAAGTATGCTCACTCATCTCTATTTATCTCCCAACAATAAATACCCGATGTCCAATTATGGGGTTCATATGGGTTCCCATATTAAATAATCTCACCAGAAATCATCACAAACCTAACATAGCAATTCAGTCTAGATTTCAAACACCCAACAACCATAGATAACTTTGCAGAAGCAAAAGCAATCTCACTCCCAAATCCAGGAAAACACCCAACTCCCTCAACACCTAATGGCCAGCAGCTCTATTAAAACAAGACTGAGCTACTTTCAGAAATGTTGGCCATAAAGCTGTAAGCAGTTCTACCTGACAATATTACTGAAACTCAGCAAGGTTTTCATACAAACTATCAACTAAAAACATGCAAAGCTGTACCAGTAGTTTTGACTTAATTGTGTACAAAGGGAACAGCAACATAACCAAAAGACCAAGTGAGTAACCCTCCGTAGGCCATTGCTAAACGGCAGATGGGGCAATGATGAGCTGATTCTATAGCATAATCTACTTGAACTTAGGGGTTTATTTGCTTATAATAAAGGGACCATGAGAACTAACTCAGTGTATTTCCTTTTACAAATATCTGTTCCCATACACAACTGGTCTATTCAGGCTGGACTCTTGTAATCCTTAATCTTGATATATCTGACTTACTATCAAACCTGAAATACTTTCTTGAAACTCTCATCTCTATAAGATATGTGAAAATTATACAGATCTTGATGTACATCTCTCCAGCCAGAGGTTGGAATATGAGTTTATATCCAATTGAAATTTGCTTTAAATATGACTCACCAATATTCACCAGATATTAGCCATTGTCTATGGTCGTGTGGGGCGATCCAACAGTTCTGGCTTAAAATTAAACAATTTACCCCAAAACATCTCACTACTCATGTGCTTTTTGACATCTTGTGGGATCTCTATCACTTAAAGGACCCTAAACAGTACAATTAGGACTGTGATGCACAATGTTGTGAAGCATTTTCCTTGCTAAACACATCACAGCTGCAAAATATATATATTGTCATGGAATATAAAGTGTTAAGTTTCAGAAGGAAATAAGTATATGTTTCTTACCTTGTATTGGACTATTGACCCTTAAATAGAAGACTAAAACCTATGCTTTGTAGTGCCGGGAACTAGGATTTTAAGCTAAGAATTCAACAGACAAAGTAAATAAAGCTAAAGCTATGTTAACAGAGAAGACACTCAATTATTATAGAACTATTGTCTAATGCAACAAGCAATATCCTGACTTGGGTAATTTTGTGTCTGAGCTTTGAGACTATTTGGTAGATGTCAATAAGTCCTAAGTAGTTTCACCTTTGTAACAGTAAGCTACGTAACACTAATCTTTGTACCAGGCAACATTTGGATACGCCTTCTTCTTTCTGTATAAAGAATTGGCAATGTTCACAATAAAGTAGAATTCATCGAGTTCTCATGGAGAAGTGTCTTGACATAACATGGAGTGATTTCATGCTATTGATAGATAATGCTAGCAAAATCTCCTCATCTCGAGCTTCCATATCTACCAATTTGGCACCTGGCAACGAGGTCATCAGATCGGTACTGGTGTGGCCGATAACAGCTGGCGCCCGAAAGCAGGGACCGAGTGACCAGAACCTCTGACCCAACTTACTCTCGAATGGACAGAATGCACAGACCCATAATCAGGACAAAGCCGGCTGGTAAGAAACTGTTATTCGTATCCCTCATTGTGTCTCTGTGATTCTGTCTGCTCAAAGTTGGGTAAGTGTGTTCATTTATATTAAGTGGTTCATTTAAGGTCTAAACTCGGTTTATTTTAGGACAAAGAACCCTGTCAAATAAGCTGTCTCGTTGTCTAGGTTTTGAATGAATGTGTAACCTTGTAACTCAGTGTGTTTAACCCCTTAATGACATGGCCTATTTTGAGCTTAAGGACCAAGCCTTATTTTTCAAATCTGACATCTGTCACTTTCTGTGCTAATAACTTTTGAATGCTTTTACTTATCAAGGTGATTCTGAGATTGTTTTTTCGTGACATATTGTACTTTATGTTAGTGTAAAAATTTCATCAATAAATTTTGTCCTTATTAGGAAAAAAAATCCAAATTTACTGAAAATTTGGAAAAATTCACAATTTTCAAACTTTGAATTGTTTTCTTTGTAAGATAGAAAGTCAAACACCACAACATAGTTATTAATTAACATTTCCCATAGGCCTACTTTACACAGCAATCATTTTTTAAGTGTTATTTTACTTTTTGCAGACTCCACAAAGTATATAAATTTAGCAGTAATTTTTCACATTTACTAGCAAATTTCAAAATCTAAATTTTTTAAGGACCAATGCAGTTCAGACATAGTTTTGCCGAGCCTGTATATCAGAATCCCCCATGAATTGCCCCATTTTAAAATCAGCACCCTTCAAAGTATTCAAAATGGCATTTAGAAAGTTTATTAACCCTTTAGATGTTTTACAGGAATTAAAGGAAAGTGCATCAAAAATTAGAACAGTTCCTTTTTTCTACTGATTTTCAATATAAAACCTTTTTTTATATATAAAACAGTAGGAGTTAGCAAAGAAACAAAACTTGGAATGTATTACCCAGATTCCGCAGTTTTTAGAAATGCCCCATATGTGGACGTAGCCTGTTGTATGGGCACATGGCAGGTCTCAGAAGGAAAGGAGCGCTTCTTGTCTTTTTGAATGCAGATTTGGCAGGAATAATTTTCAGACCCCATGTAGTGTTTGCAGTGCCCCTGAGGTAGCAGTACATTTGAAACCCCCAATAACTGACCCCATTTTGGAAACTACACCCCTCAGGGAATTTATTAAGGGGTGTAGTGAGCGGTTTGAACCCACAGATGTTTGAGGATTTTTTTTTAACAGTTTGAGTTCAATACGAAAAAATCCAATTTTCCACATAATGTTTAGCTTTAGGCCCAGATTTTCATTTTTCACCAGGGGCAGAAGGAAAAACGTACCCCATGATGCGTTACCCAGTTGCTCTCGAACACGGAAATGCCCCATATGTGGACGTAGCCTGTTGTATGGGCACATGGCAGGACTCAGAAGGATAGGAGCGCTTCTTGGCTTTTTGAATGCAGATTTTGCTGGAATAATTTTCAGACCCCATGTAGTGTTTGCAGTGCCCCTGAGGTACCAGTGCATTTGAAACCCCCAACAACTGACCCCATTTTGGAAACTACACCCCTCAGGGAATTTTTTAAGGGGTGTAGTGAGCGGTTTGAACCCACAGGTATTTGAGGAATTTTTTTAACAGTTTGAGTTCAATACAAAAAAAATCACATTTTTCACATAATGTTCAGCTTTAGGCCCAGATTTATATTTTTTACCAGTGGCAGAAGGAAAAAACGTACCCCATGATGCGTTACCCAGTTGCTCTCGAACACGGAAATGCCCCATATGTGGACGTAGCCTGTTGTATGGGCACATGGCAGGACTCAGAAGGATAGGAGCGCTTCTTGGCTTTTTGAATGCAGATTTTGCTGGAATAATTTTCAGACACCGTGTAGTGTTTGCAGTGCCCCTGAGGTACCAGTGCATTTGAGACCCCCAACAACCGACCCCATTTTGGAAACTACACCCCTCAGGGAATTTTTTAAGGGGTGTAGTGGGCGGTTTGAACCCACAGGTATTTAAGGAATTTTTTTTAACAATTTGAGTTGAGAACGAAAAATTCACATTTTTCCAATAATGCTCAGCTTTAGGCCCAGATTTTCATTTTTCACCAGGGGCAGAAGGAGAAAACATAGTCCATAATGCATTACCCAATTACTCTCGAGCACGGAAATGCCCCATATGTGGATGTAAACTGTTGTTTGGGCACATGGCAGGGCTCAGAAAGAAAGGAGCGCTTTTTTTGAATGCAGATTTTGCTGGAATAATTTTCAGACACCGTGTAGTGTTTGCAGTGCCCCTGAGGTACCAGTGCATTTGAGACCCCCAACAACTGACCCCATTTTGGAAACTACACCCCTCAGGGAATTTTTTAAGGGGTGTAGTGAGCGGTTTGAACCCACAGGTATTTGAGAAATTTTTTTTAACAATTTGAGTTGAGAACGAAAAATTCACATTTTTCCAATAATGCTCAGTTTAGGCCCAGATTTTTATTTTTTACCAGGGGCAGAAGGAGAAAACGTAACCCATGATGTTACCCAACAGGGAAATGCCCCATATGTGAATCTAAACTGTTTTTAGGGCGCAGGGCTCAGAAGGGAAGGACTTAGCATGTGGCTTTATGTACAAGCTGTGCGAAGTACATCAGGGTAAAACGTCAGGGCAATAAAAAAATTTAAATTTCAGGGACGTGTGGTAGATCTTAAAACACTCATTTATACAGAGGCCGGGTTGTGTGGGGCACGTTTCACACTGGTATATGGTGTCTTTTCTTATCCCCTGTTTGTAGCACACTCTGCACCTCTTTTGGGTCCTTCCCTTCGTCGCAGTGGAGGGAATTTCACTGAGAAAATGCTGCCCTGGTACAATTCTTGTGGCCTCGCTTCCAGAAGTACTGGGCCTCTCCCCCACCTCCTGGTCCCCAAATATTAGGTCCTTGATAACTTCCTCTTGAAATTCAAGGAATGTCCCCCTGTGGCCTGCACCTCGGAACAGCACGTAGGCATTATACAGTGCCATCTGTACGAGGTGCACGGCCAGTTTTTTGTACCACACCCGTGTTTTCCGCATGGCTCTATAGGGCTCCAGTACCTGGTCTGATAGATCGACCCCTCCCATGTACTTATTATAGTCGAGGACGCAGTCTGGTTTGGGGGTCTCTGCACTGGTACCTCGTACTGGGCAGGGGGTACTGCTGTGGCCGTGTATTGTCGTCAACATAAGGACATCCCTCTTGTCCTTATATTTAACGCACAATACATTGTCGCTGCATTGGGCCCGGCTCTCACCCCTTCTGAGCAGTTGCCCAAGCAGCGTCTTAGGGAGGCTTTTTTGATTTTTCCGAACAGTGCCAAATGCCACTGTTCCTCTGGAAGCGAGGCATTGAAACAGGGGGACACTGGTATAAAAGTTATCCAGGTACAGATGGTAACCCTGGTCTAATAGTGGGTGCACCACTTCCCACACTATTTTCCCTGTTACTCCCAGCACGGGGGGGCATTCTGGGGGCTCAATTTTAGTGTCCTTCCCCTCGTAAATACGGAACTTGTGGGTGTACCCTGATGTACTTTCGCACAGCTTGTACAACTTCACACCATACCGTGCCCGCTTACTGGGCAGGTACTGGCGGAATTTTAGCCTCCCCTTGAAGTGTACCAGGGACTCGTCTACTGCAATGTTTATCTGTGGGGCATACGCCTGGGCAAACTTGGCGTTAAAATGGTCTATTACGGGCCTGATCTTATACAACCGATCGTAATTGGGGTGATCGCTGGGGGGGCACAGCTGGTTGTCATTGTAGTGCAGAAATTTTAAAATACACTCAAAGCGCGTCCTCGACATCGCCATGCGGAACATTGGGGTGTGGTACAAAATATCGGTAGACCAGTACGCCCTGATTGTTGGCTTCTTTATTAGCCCCATGGTTAGTATAAGCCCCCAAAATTTTTGTATCTCTGGTGCATTCACTGGGGTCCACTTATCGGGTCTGGCATAGCTGGAGGTGGGATTTTGTTGAATAAAATTCTGGGCGTACAAATTAGTCTGGGTAACAATGTGGGCAATGAACTCTTCTGAAAAAAAAAACTTGAAGAAGTCCTTCCCTCTGAGCCCTTCCGGATCAAATTGAATCCCTGGGTTCCCAATAAAATCAGGGATCTGGGGTCTGTAATCTTCCGGGGTACTCCAGTGAGCATCTGATGCATTGGGGTCAGTGGCGGTCCTTGGACGCCTTCTCGGGGGTGCAGGGAGCTCAGACTCGCTGGATGAGGATGAGGATGAGGAGTCGGAGAATGCCAAAAAAGTGGGGTCGTCATCACCACTACCTGAGTCCGAGTCTGATGCAATGATTGCATACAGTTCCTCTGAAGTGTACCTCCTGCGGGCCATATTTATATAAAATGGGGCATACGGGGAAAAAGTTTTATTAGATGGGACACTGCGGGATGGGGTGACCACGGGACGGGGGTCGGAAAGAACGCGGAAACTTATGTGGTGTATTCACGTAAGTGGTTGTTTTTTTTTCTGTTTTTTTTTTTTTACACAGACGAATACACTGACACAACACGGACTAACGACACACTACACACTAGACGGACTAACGACACGCTACACTAACTAATGACGGGTGACGGGACAGGTAACGAAATGGGAACAACAGGAACTTTTTTTGTTTTTTTGGGTTTTTTTTTACACAGACGAATACACTGACACAACACGGACTAACGACACGCTACACACTAGACGGACTAACTAAACGCTACACTAACTAATAACGGGTGACGGGACAGGTAACGAAATTGGAACAACAGGAACTTTTTTAGTTTTTTTGGTTTCTTTTTTTACACAGACGAATACACTGACACAACACGGACTAACGACACGCTACACACTAGACGGACTAACTAAACGCTACACTAACTAATAACGGGTGACGGGACAGGTAACGAAATGGGAACAACAGGAACTTTTTTTGTTTTTTTTTTGTTTTTTTACACAGACGAATACACTGACAGTACACGGACTAACGACACGCTACACACTAGACGGACTAACTAAACGCTACACTAACTAATAACGGGTGACGGGACAGGTAACAAAATGGGAACAACAGGAACTTTTTTTTTTTTTTTTTTTTACACCAAGGGATACACTGACTACACGCTGCGCTACACTACACTGCTGATCGCACGCTACAGCTCACTCACTAAACTTCTGATCACACACTACAGATCCCTCACTCACTACACTACACTGCACTTCTGATCACTCACTCCACTCTGCTACACTACACTGCCTGATCAATCACTCACTACACTACACTGCCTGATCAATCACTCACTACACTCACTACACTACACCACACTGATCACTAACACTCACTCCACTACACCATACTGATCACTAACTCCACTCTGCTACACTACACTCCACTACACTACACTACACTCCACTCCACTCCACTACACTACACTACACTATACTACACTACACTCACTCCCTGCCTAATCTACACTCTAATCGCACTTTATATTCACAAAAAACACAGTAGGTGCTCTCTGTACAAGCACCGGAAACACACTGCGGTGCTTGCACATGGAGCCCCTACTGTAAACAGCGCGAAGTCCGCTGCTGCGCTGTGATTGGTCAGGGAGTTTTTCCCTGACCAATCACAGCGATCGTGGGGGAGGGACCGCTCTGATTGGTCCCCAGCCCGGACGCAGCACTTGTCTGCTGACTATGTCAGCAGACATCACTGCTGTGTCGCCGCGATTGTCACCGCGGCGACACTTTAATGACATGACGTACCAGGTACGTCATGTTGCGGGAAGTATCCCGCTACCATGACGTACCAGGTACGTCCAGGAGCGGGAAGGGGTTAAAGGCCATAATAATATCAATAGGTTGAATAATTGTCCTAGTGTGGCTATTTTATGATCTAAGTTCCCTAATTTACTGGTAACGTGTCCCGGTCTCTGACGAGGGATCGATGGTTTAGGTGGGTCCTGCAATGTGAAGCCTACGTTTTTGGGTTTTTTTAGGGTCACGCAGCGGGAACACCTGTGTATATGGTTTAAGTGGGTCCTGCACTGAGAAGTCTGAGTTTTTTAGAGTCACGCAGCGGGGACACTTGTACTGTATGTTGTCTGTAGGAAGAGTGTCTGACTTATGGCAAGAATCTCTTGCCATAGCCGATATGATATCCTCAGACGGGGTTACCCTCTCCTCAAATAAGGAGGAAAAAGGTTATTAAAAACCCATATAGAGTACCAGTGAAACATGGGTAACGGATGGTCTAAGAGAGCCACCTCGGATGAGTCAGAATGGACAATGGCCAAAAACATAGTAAGGAATATGGAAGGTAAAGAGATAGCTAAAGAATGTAAGGCTTTGATGTCTATCATGAAACAGGACACCAGGCATGGGACCCTTAGTCCTTGTCTGTTGTTAAAAGCAATGATAGAATATAAAGATGTAGTTTTAAAGATGCTAAACTCCTGGAGGCAGCTGAAGGCTGGGGCAGATGTGCCCGTCTGTTTGCTAAAGGGCGGATAGAAGAAAGAATTGAAAATGATGGTGTCAGTAAGTACAGAATGAGAAAGATAATGTTACTAACAATGCCAGATCCTGAGAAACAACCCATGGGGTTCTATAGAGGTTGTCTACAGTTAGCAGGAGTTTATGACTGTTGTTTTAAAGACCTAGAAGAAGTGGACAGACATAAAGCTGATCCCTTCTTCTTCCCCTTGATGGAGGAATTTAATCCACCACCTGACCCTAAGGTGTCAGGTTCAGGGGCTATTTTCCTACTTTATCTAAAAGACTGGGCTTCAAAGCATATGACAGAATTAGGAATTACCTTGCATGATGCTAGACAGGAGGAGACAGAATTAGCAGAAAAATGTTTGTCTAGGATTCTGGTAGTGTGGAGGGACTTGGGATACAGTCCTAATGTCCCTGCACAAGCCCAACTTCTTTTGCAAGCCTTTGTGGGTGGTCTCATTAAGACCCTGAATGACAAACTAGAAGCCGCCTTTCCTGAATGGCGTACTCTGGAGGCTCAGGCTTCTCTTTAAGTTGTCCGCAGTTTGGAGCTAGGGCCCTGTACCACGGTACTAGTAAACCTATCACTTGCTAGAACTGTGACAAACAGGGCCACATGCGTAGACAATGTAGGGCACCTCCTAAGGCTCAGAATGGACAGTCCAAATCCAGATCGTCCTCTGACCATTAGGAAACAGGTAATCCAGTGTCTGTACTCATTGATGACTTCTGCCCTTTGCAAGTTAGCAAATTCAGAAAGGGCCCAGTACCTATTGTCTCTGACTGTAGGTTCAGAAGGTCCTCTCCCCTTTCTGGTAGACACTGAAGCAGCCACTAGTGTAATACACAGCAGACGTGTCAAAGAGAGTGACGTCAGTAAACAAAGTCTTTTATGTGTAGGAGTAGATGGAACACCAAAAGATACTCCTTTGTCTAAGCGAATGGAAATGAAGTTCACAATCAATTATTCTCTGGCTACTCGATTGTTGCTTAGTGAAACCCCTCCTCTCAACCTATTAGGAGCGGATTTGCTGCAGAAAATCCACACCTCTTGGATTTGAGGGAGGATGGGTTGGGTAAAATCACGTGTCAGTTAGCAGAGAAAGAAATCTGTATACTAGCTTCTTGTTGTAAATCTTCAGAAACCCCTATAGCCGTATGCACACCTTTGTTGTCAGAGGAGGAGCTGGAACAATGCTTACAACAAGTTCCAGCCCCGCCTTTGGAGTGAGGGAACAACGGATATAGGCAGACTAGCAGTACCACCTGTTCAGATTAGGTTGAAAGCAAGAGTCCCATTGCCATGTATTTTTCTATCCCTCTGTATAAAAGACAGTAGGTATTTGTTTGCTTTCACACATAGGCAAGCAATATACCTGGGTTGTGACGCTGCAGGGAGCTAGGATATCACCCTCCCTGTTCTCACAGCTCATGGGTCAAGTGTTGGGAGGCTGGCATCTTTTTTTTTTTTTTTGTCATTAAAAATTTTTTTATTATGTAAACATAAATACAATTAGCAACGGGAAAGCATATTGTATGACATATACAGATCATATATGTAATGAAATATTTTTTCCTTATTATGAACAGTATAAAAACATATATAGTTGAAGACTTGATGCAGAAATTGCTGTTTCCCTACCGCATCCTTGCAGTTCAACTTTGCATTCCAACGGGGTACCGGGTTATAACATAAAACAAAGGTTAGAACAAAACTTGGCATCAATAGGCGTTATATATAACACAGTTATGGTAACTCCCTCCATCTGCTCCACATCTCCTCATGCTTCGCTAGCGTATTTTCTCTGAATGCCAACCATCTTTCAAATAATTTATGCTCCGCCATCTTATTTCTAAATTCGTTGAAATGTGGGGAGTCTGGGCCTCTCCAGTGTTGCGCTATGAGAGTTTTTGCCGTCATCAGGGCATGGCATGCCAGGTATCTGGTTGGTGGGGGAAATTCTTCTAAGCCCACCAGCAGCAAAATGTGTTTTGCCCCTCTTGGGACCCGGGCTTTTAAGGTTACATCTAAGGAGTCTAACACATTCTTCCAGTAAATAGCCAGCTTGGGGCAGGAGTAAAAAATGTGCGAGAGGGTACCCCTGTGGCCACATCCTCTCCAGCATAAGCCGTCTCCCTTCCCAAGTCTACTATGTAGTAGGGCAGGAGAATAGTACCATCTCGTGAAAATCTTCGTTTGAACTTCTAAGATTCCTAGCCCCTTAGTTGACTTCCCCGCTAGTCCAAAGGCGTTCTTCCAGGATTCTAATGAAATAACCGCCTCCAACTCTCTCTCCCAGTTTAACATATGGACTTTCTTTGAGGGGGTGTCATTGCCAGTCAGTATGTCGTAAAAATGCCTGGTGTCCGATTTCTTTAGGTTAGGTGCAGAGTTGATTTTGTTTACGATAATTTGTGGGATCTTTGTTGTGTGTATTTTGGACCTGGTTAGAAAGTAGTTAACTCTGGTGAATTTATAGATATCCTGGAAATTCAAGTCATACCGAGAGCGGAGCTCGTTAAACGTTTTTAAGACTCCCCCTGATTCCAGATCGGACACCGACCGCAGACCTCTCTCCGCCCAACCTCTCACATCCAGATCTGGAATGAATACTGATAAAGTCTCAAGAGGAACTGTAGGGGCTACTAAGGTGTCTCGTTGGGCGACCTTTTTTGTTAAATCTCTCCAGGCCGCAAGTGATGCTAACGTGGTAGGGGCTAGTGGGTCAGAGATTATTTTAATATTTGATTTCATATCTGTCGAATTTAACATGGTTTCCAATGATGTCGCTAATAGCAAATTGCCTCCCGAAGTAAGTTTGGCGAAGTCTTTTTCCATGCTTGTCCAACTCATCGCGTCCTCTCTCTGAATTAGATATCGCGTTTGATTTAAGAGGGTGGCTTTGTAGTATTTTTCTATGTCAGGAAGATCAGCTCCTCCTTTAAGTCTACGCATAGCTAGGATAGACAGTGCCAGGCGGGATTTCTTGCCGCCCCAAACAAAAACTGACACTTGTCTTTGGAGTTTAGTTAGTGTAGTTTTGGATAGGATAATTGGCAGGACTCTAAAGACATAGAGAATCATGGGTAAAAGTTTCATTTTATATGACATGATTCTACCATACCATGACAGGTTGAGTCGTGACATGCGATCTATCTCTTTCTGCACACCTTCTAACAGTGGGGGGAAATTTGTATTCTCGAGATCATTTATATTAGGCGTTAAATGAATACCCAGGTACGGTAAGTCTATGTCCCTCCATTCGTACGGGAACTCCTTTTTTATTGCGTTTTTTAGTTCTATAGGAGCATTAATCCCCAAGATTATTGATTTATTTGTATTGAGTTTATAATACGACACTCTGCTGAATGAGTGCAGGATTTGTTGGGCAGCCCTCAAAGAGTTAAGTGGATGTGTCAAAGTAAGAATGACATCGTCCGCAAATAACCCAATCCTATATTGGCGAATGTTTAATGGGATACCTCTCACTTCGGGGGACGACCTAATGACCTCAGCAAGAGGCTCTATGGCAAGAACATATAGAATTGGGGAAAGGGGGCAGCCTTGCCTCGTCCCGTTTGAAATTTTAAACGGGTCAGAAAGCGTACCGTCCACCAGTGTCCTCGCCGACGGAACAGAATACAGAGCCCGGATGGCACTCCGCAGCCCCTCCCCCAAACCAAACCTGGCCAACGTTTGAAATGCATAGTCCCAATGGACCCGGTCAAAAGCTTTTTCAGCATCAAGGGCCAACATGACTGCCGGGATGCGGGATGTTTTTAGAGAATGCAGAAGGTTCAGGACTTTGCGGGTGCCATCCGGGGCCTGCCTCCCCCTCACAAAACCAACCTGGTCGGAGTGTATAATCTCGGGTAGGATTCCAAGCAGACGAGTCGCTAATATTTTAGAGTAAATTTTTATATCCGTGTTTAACAGCGATATTGGACGAAAATTAGATGGGTCGTCTGGGGATTTGCCCGCTTTAGGCAGGACTACAATGATGGCTTGCAGGGCCTCTTCTGGGAAGGAGCCACATCTCATCGCAGAATTAAAATATTTGACTAAATATGGGGACAGAAAAGGTGAAAATAGTTTATAATACTCAGATGAGTACCCGTCGGGGCCGGGGGCTTTATGTTTTTTCATATTTAAAATTGTCTCAGTAACTTCAAGACCGGATATTTCACTGTCTAATTCCTTTGCTTGTGTGCTGGTAATGCTAGGGAGTTTTAGGTTATTTAAGAATTTATCTATCGCGTTTTTGTTTGGTTGTGTGACAGACGAGTCGTCTTTTAAATTGTATAAATCACTATAGTAGGAACAGAACTTGTCTGCTATCTGCTTTGGATGAGTTATTTTGAATTCCTTGTGCTTCGAATTCCACAAGAATGGAATCGTAGCTTTAACCGTCTTTCTTTTAACTAGATTGGCCATCCATCTAGATGGTTTATTCAGCGAGGAATAGACGTTAGCTCTCCGGGCTGTGGTTTCCTTATCAAAGTCGCTTTGTAATGTTTTACGTAATTCAAGACTTAGTTTAAATAACTCGTTGTGGGTGGCTGAAGGAGGATTGTTATGCATCTCGTCTTCCAGGCGCTGTATTTCCCGCACCAGAGAGTCGTTTTTTTCTAGTTTTTTTCTTTTGAATCTGGCACCTAATTTGATAAGCACCCCTCTCATGAACGCTTTGTGGGCATTCCACAAAGTACAAGGGTCTGTGTCTGGAGAGTCATTTATTTTGAAAAACTCCTCTATGTTATTAGTGATTTCGATTCTATATTCGGGTATTTTCATTAGGTACGCGTTGTTTCTCCACAATCTGGTTGGTTGCCTAGGCCTGCCCAGAGCTATTGATGTCACTATTGGGGCATGGTCAGACCATGTGGCCGTGCCCACTTCTGCCTTCGTTACTGTTGTTATGAGTTGTTTATCCACCAAACATAGGTCTATGCGGGAGAACGTTTTGTGGCGGGGAGAGTAGAACGTATATTCCCTAGACGTGGCGTTTAGGCAGCGGAAAGTATCAAAGAGTGAGTGTCTACGCAGCCAGTGGTTTAAACCAGCGCCAGATTTTTTTTTTGAATGTTGGGTGGAATCAATAGATTTCTCGGGGCACAAGTTAAAGTCTCCGCATAGGAGCAGTGGCCCTATCGCTATTCTTCTTACTTTTTTCATAAGTTTATTTAGAAAGTTTATTTGTTTGTTATTCGGGACATAAGCGTTGACTAGAGTGATTGGGGAGCCTTTCAGCTCTCCTACCAGGACTATATAGCGACCATCCGGGTCGCATAGTTGTTTTGTGAGAGAAAATGTAATGGAATCTCGGAAAGCCACCATGACTCCAGCTTGTTTCTTTGAGGCGCAGGCAAATATGGTGTGTGGAAATTTTTTATGAAACATGCGGTGTGTGTCCGTGTCTAGTAGATGTGTCTCCTGGATACATACTATATCGATGTTGTGGTGAAGGGCTTCTCTCCATGCGAAGCTTCTTTTCTGTGGGAGGTTAATCCCGCTGGCATTCAACGACAGAACTCTCAAAGCCATATCATTAAAGCGAGCATTCTGGAGCTAAGAGACAGGGGTCCCAGGAAAGTGGTGATGCCTAGAAAAACATAACTGAGCAAAAAGCAACAACAAATTGTTATACAGAAAATTAGGTAGATGTAAATTGCTGAATCTCGTAACGAAACCTTGTTGTGGACAAGGGAGAAACAGTACAGTAAGAAGAAAAGAAAGTGGCAAGCGATAGCTTGCTGGATCATTTGGGGGAGTAAGAAAGTTCGCGAGAGTATCTGGCCGGACTCTCAAATGTGGCCTTTCTTGTGTCGGTGGAGCTTGCTAGGCTGAGATGGAAGGGGAAATTCTCGTTTGGGACTTTAAGAAAGTCTTGGATGTATTCTTCTATCTCGAGGACCACCAGATGGCTCTCCTGAATGAGTAGAGGGGGGATCCTCAGTCTTTAAGCCCCATGCGTTTAGGGAGGATTTGGCGGAAGTGGGATCCAGAAACACGTGTGGCATATTGTCCTTGAAGGCAATAATCTTCGTGGGGAAGCCACACCTATATGGGATATTCGCCTCTCTCAGGGCAGAGGTTACGCTTGCAAAATTTCGCCTCGCTGTCATAGTAGCCTGAGAGAGGTCGATGTACAGGCGAATGTCTGCGTAAGGGCTAGGCAAGGTTCTCGATTTCCTCGCTGCGGTCATGAGGGCATCTTTCGTGCTATAGTAATGGAGCCGCACAATGATATCTCTGGGGGTGCCAGCTTTTAAAAAATTCGGGAGGGGGAGCCGATGCGCTCTATCGATCCTCCCCTCATGCTCAGGAAGATTCGGGAGTACTTTCTGGATCAGACGCCTGACAAAATCGGGAATTTCAGCATTAGATATCTTTTCGGGGACTCCCCGAATCTTGACGTTATTCCGTCTATTTCTGTCCTCCATATCTATTAGCTTTTTTTGTAACGCAGTAACAGTCCCTTCTAAGTCGTAATGAGCATCGATAAGCTCATTATGCGATTTTACGAGCTCTTCCATTTTATTTTCAGTGTTGTTCAGTCTGTTAGTGACTTCTGAAATTGATGCATCTACATGTTGGGACAGCCCCCTCAAGTCGGCTTGTATGGTGTTTCTCAAAGCTAGTATCGCCTCTTTGATATATGATTCTGAGGCCGGTTTATCAGAAGCAGCGAGGTTATTTATTTCGCCATCTGTTGTTAGTTGGGAGATAGATATTTCAGGGTTATCTCCCTCTGCAGCGTCTGACATTTTTTGCCTTTGCTTAGCAGGGCTGTTTGAGGCAGAGCAGGCTCCCTGCACTGCCATCGGCGCCATTTTTTTTTTTGAACTACGGCTTGTGGGGACCCCGGGTTTTTGTTTGTTCCCCGTTACAACTCCTTTCTCCTCCTGTCCTGCACTCGCTAACTCTTCCTGTCCTCTATCCTCTTCCTCTCTGTTAGTGGGTCTTGGGATCAGGGATTTACGGAGATCTCTTACCGGGGTTCCCGCTGCTGTCTCCGGAGCTCCCTCCGCAGCCATTTCAGGAGGTGAGCCGCGCGGAGCGAAGAACTCCTCCAGGCGCGCCGGGACCGCTTTAGAAGTTTTTCTTTTTGCTGCCGCCATGGTCCTACGTCGTTCCCCTAGCAAAGGGTAAGCTTTTATTGTCCACCGACTGCTGTGTTTGTCGCTAAGAGTCCCCGCCGAATGGAACCTACACAAGCGCTGCCGTCCCGGACTCGCACCAGGCCACGCCCCGGGAGGCTGGCATCTTGAATCACAGGCTGTTGTTTTGTTATAATACTTTGATGACCTTTTGCTCTGTGCTCCAGACAAAGCTACATGCGTAGAAACGTCAATTTCTCTTCACTTCCTTATAAAGAACGGATGTAAGGCGTCAAAGAAGAAGCTCCAGCTTTGTTGTTCATCTGTGACTTTTCTTGGACATTGTCTCACGTCAGGAGCTCGTCATCTCACCCAGCATCGTAAATCTGCTGTTATGGACATTAAGGTACCTGCTTCTGTCTCTAAACTACGTACCTTTCTAGGACTTGTTTCTTATTGTAGACCATGGACTGTGAATGCTTCGCAGCTGATGTAGCTGCTGTATGACTGTCTCAAGAAAGAACCCTTCCAACTTACAGAAGTAGCCATCTTGGTAGCCCCAGCCCTGGGCTTACCCAAGTACAACAAACCCTTCAGGCTCTACTGCAATGAGAACAGTGGACACACAGCAGCATGGAGGGCACTGACGACCTGTAGCCTACTATTCCAGCAGGTTAGACCCCGTCGACCGACGATCACCTTCCTGTCTACGAGTAGTAGCAACAGTCTCCAGGATGTTGGACAAGTCAGCAGACCTAGTTCTGGATCATGAGGTACAACTGTTAGCACCGTATGATTTCTCTGCCATTCTAACACAGGTTCTGCCCAAGTACTTGTCTGCAGCCCGTTGCCTGAGATTCCAATGTGCCCTCCTGATGCCTGCCAACATTACCATCACCCGCTGTCAGACTTTGAATCCTGCTACTCTTTTACCGGAACAGGATGACAGTGAGCAAGTGACTCAAGAAGAACTTTGCAACTGCGCCCAGCTCATGCAGATGGAAACTTCTGGTTTTGATTCCATCAAGGACACTCCACTACTTAGTCCCGATTTAACCTTGTTCGTTGATGGCTCCAGGTATGCTGTAGATGGACAATTTCACACTGACTATGCGGTCACCACACAGACCCCTGTCCTTCATCAACAGTCATTACTTGCACATGTCTCAGCCCAACAAGCTGAACTGCAGGCCCTTACACACGCCTGTATGCTGGCACAAGACAGCTAACATTTACACGAACTCTAGATATGCCTTGGCAGACCAAGCAACCAAAGAACCAGCCCTGCTGCCATTCACACCAGCAGTTCTGACCACCTGCCAAGAAGAAGATGACATGTCACCGTTGCTAAATGTCTCACAACATCTTCTTTTGTCTTTTCAGAAACAAGCATCTTCCCATGAAGTGTCAGGTTGGTAAGCAAAAGGAGCCACTTCAGATTCCAGTGGCATGTGGACACCTCACGGGAAGCCTTGTCTTCCAAGAGCCTTGTTTCCAGTGCTAGCCTCCATAACACATGACCTCATGCATGCCTCAGAATTGCAATGTGTGATCTTGTTTCCAGGTATTGGTATGCGTCCGACTTTTCGGTAGTTGCTGTCTCTTATACTCAGGGATGAATGACTTGTGCACTGTCCAACTCAGGTAGGACTGTGAAACCCCCTTCTTAACACACTCCTAGGCCCTTGTACCCCTTCCAGAGGTTGCAGATTGACTACATACAACTTCCTCAATCTGGACCATTTCAATATGTCCTTGTATGTATTGCTCTCTTCTCTGGCTGGAGATTTACCCTGTTTCTGCGGCTAATGCCATGAATATAGCTAAAAAGCTTCTTTCTGAAATGGTCTGTAGGTTTGGTGTCCCAGAAACCATGGAGAGTAACCCTGGTGCTCCCTTTAGTGAGATGGCAGGGATGTTAGGCATAGAACTGGCATTCTACACACCCTACCATCCTAAAAGCAGTGGGGGGAGTAGAGAGGCAGAATGGGACCAGAGGGGGAAAAAAAAATTATTAAAGAAGATAAAATTTTAAAAGCAATGACCGAATTGAGTAAAACTTGGCCTGAGTGTCTTTCCTTGTTTCTCTTGTCAATAAGACACACACCCACCAAACAGACAGGTCTCAGTCCTTATGAGATTCTGTTTGGTTCAGCCCCTTGCCTAGGCCTATACTTTCCTCAGCAATTATAGGTTTAATTTGAACATATGTTACCTCCACTGCAGGATGTCTGCTGGATTTGTTGTGATAGTAGGATGCGTGCAACCCTGCCCAAATTTTGGAAAGGTAAGTACGCACCTACAAAGAGACTCCTCCCCTTTCAGCTGTTCGCAGCTGGGTGGACAGGACACACAATTCCCCCCCCCCCCCTCCCACACACACACACACACACACCAGGACATAAAGAATCTCTGCATAGACTGCAATGTAATCTCCCTGGTGGATCTTTTGATGAAGGTATTTATATCGATGAAATAAGGGTACCCCGGGGAGCGCCAAATGAGTTTAAAGCCAGAAACCAGATTACAGGAGTCTAATCTGTCTTTTGTCCTTGGTGCACAATTAATAAAATATTGATTGGATTAATTATATAAATTATAATCAACAGAGATTTGTAAATTACCCCAGAGATGCCATACAAGGATTAATGGAACAACTAGGCCCACCATCCTCTATGGCCTTCCAGAACCATCTTGCTTTGGACATGTTCCTAGCAGAGAAAGGAGGAGTCTGCAAGATAAATGGGGATTCATGCTGCATCCACATCCCCAACAACACGGCTCTGGACGGATCAGTGAGTAAAACTTTGCATGGACTACTAAGTCTATCTATTGAACTTTCGGGGGAAAATTCTGGTGTTACTGATTCATTTTGCATCATGGTTGGAGGACATTTTTGGACAATGGAGTGCTTGGGTCACATCTCTTCTTACTACTTTGACTATTATAGTAATTGCTTTTGTATTAGTAGGTTGTTGTGTAGTATCTTGTATATGCCGCATATTAACAAAAGGTGATACCCACTATGATAGCACAAAATGGTATATATGCCCAGCTCTTATGTTCACCCGGCTATGATCATTTTTGTATTGGTCAGAACAATAGTGAAATGTAATATAAAGGCTGGCAGACATTGCTAGGATGGACTGAAGTACCTCAAATGTTTACTGTTGTTCTGGGACAAGATAAGAAACAAAAGGGGGAAATGTCATGGAATATAAAGTGTTAAGTTTCAGAATGAAATAAGTGTATGTTTCTTACCTTGTATTGGACTATTGAACCTTAAATAGAAGACTAAAACCTATGCTTTGTAGTGCCGGGAACTAGGATTTTAAGCTAAGAATTCAACAGACAAAGTAAATAAAGCTAAAGCTATGTTAACAGAGAAGACACTCAATTATTATAGAACTATTGTCTAATGAAACAAGCAATATCCTGACTTGGGTAATTTTGTGTCTGAGCTTTGAGACTATTTGGTAGATGTCAATAAGTCCTAAGTAGTTTCACCTTTGTAACAGTAAGCTACGTAACACTAATCTTTGTACCAGTCAACATTTGGATACGCCCTCTTCTTTCTGTATAAAGAATTGGCAATGTTCACAATAAAGTAGAATTCATTGATTCTCACTGGAGGTGTCTTGACATAACATGGAGTGATTTCATGCTATTGATAGATAATGCTAGCAAAATCCCCTCATCACGGGCTTCCATATCTACCAATTTGGCACCTGGCAACGAGGTCATCAGATCGGTACCGGTGTGGTCCGATAACAATATATATCCCAGCTTTGCAAGCGCAATATTGGTCTAGGTTTCTCAAACAAATATTGCATTCATCTATTGTTTTGCTGCAAGAAGTAAGACTTAGATTTGCATATGGCTTTAAAGAAAGTAAGACAATATGGAAGTTTTAACACTAATAGTTTATTCAAATAAAGTGATAATTGAGTATAGTGAGGAATAATTGTCTTTTCTCTGTTAATTATTCATATATAAAAGGATAAAGTTACAACTTACATCACATTGCTATCTATATAAAATGCATAACGATGGCAACTTACATCACATTACTGGGAGGCTGCATCATCTTACTTGTATAAGAGCAGCCGGGAACCTCGATTCAATGATGCTAAGACAGGGAAATTATCTCCAGAAATTGGTTTGACCAGAGGAGTGTCCCCACACCTAACAAAGCAAGCTAGGCTGAAAAAAGACAAATGTCCATCCAGTCCCCCCCCCCCCCCACCCATGTTGATCTAGATGGAGGCAAGAAAATCCCAATGAGGAAGAAGCCAATTAATCCCATTTTGGAGGGGAAAAGTTCTTACTGACTCCATAATGGCAGTCAGAATAATTCCTGGTCAACACTCTTCAAAAAATGTTTTTTCTTCAAGACCAGCAGTTGGAATATTCCCGGATCAACAACCCTTCTGGCTATTTAATGTCTATATCCTGTAATGTCATAGTGCTCTAAAAAGATGTCTTGTCCCCTCTTAAACTCCTCTGTTGGTTTTGTCATTACCACATCCTCAGGCAGGGAGTTCCACAGTCTTACTGCTTTTACAGTAAAGAATCCTCTTCTGTGATAGTGATGAAACTTTCTTTTTTCTAAACATAGAGGCTGCCCTTTTGTCACTATCACAGCTCTGGGCATAAACAGATTATTAAAAAAAGAGATCCTTGTATTTTCCACTAATGTATTTATACATAGTTATTTGGTCACACTTTAACTGTCTTTTTACCAGGGGGAATAATACCACCTTTGATAGCCTTTCTGGTTATTCTAACCCTCTTATTCCCTTAATTAATTAAGTTTTCCATCTTGAAAATCTTCAAGCATTACAATATCGTGCCTTAGCCCCGGTGTCTAGAATTGTGTACAGTAGTCCATGTGAGGCCTGACAAGTGCCTTATACAGTGGAAGAATAATGTTCTTGTCCCTCACCTCTATACCTCTTTAATGCACCCCAAACTTTTATTTGCCTTTGCAGAAGCTGACTGGCATTGATTGCTCCAGTTAAATCTACAGTTAACTAGTACCCCCAGGTCCCATTCCATATCACTTTTCCATAGCAGTTCCTTCATTTAGTGTATATTGGTGACATCTATTAAGTTATGGATCCAGAACTGTGCAAAGTGTTCTATGTGGGGCCTGACAAGTGCCTTATACAGTGGAAGAACAATGTTCTTGTTCCTCGCCCCTATACCTCTTTTAATGCACCCCAAGACTTTATTTTGCTTTTGCAGCAGTTGACTGGCATTGTTTGCTCCAGTTAAATCTGCAGACCACTAGTATCCCCAGTCCTTTTTTTATATCACTTTTCCATAGCAGTACCCAATTTAGTGTATATTGGTGACATCTGTTTCTCCTGCCCATGTGAATAACTTTACATTTGTCAACATTGAACTTCATTTGCCATTTTTCTGTCCAAGCCCCCAGCTTATCCATGCTCATACATTGTCCTCCATTGCATTAATTATTTCTTAGGAATATTGTATTTTTTCTGCAAATATCAATATTTTACTGTGCAGTCCTTCCATCAGGTCATTGATAAATATATTTACCAGAATGGTGCCTAATATTGAACCCTGGGGCACCCCAACTAACTATTTTACCCAGCTACACACTTTTTCAGCCAGACTGAGCTGTCTCATCTTATATATTAGACTATTATGAGGCATGTTGTCATATGCTTTAGAATACCCAGATATACAACATCAATAGACTCTGTTAGGTTCAGAATAAAACTTATTTTGTTGGAGAAGCTGATCGAGTTGATTTTCCATGATTGAACCCTCATGAACCCAAGCTTTGGAAAAGTTATGCTATTGTTTTCCTTGAGGTATTCCAAGATGACATCTCTCAGAAACCCCTTGAATATTTTTCCATTTATTGAAGTGAGACTTGTTGGCCTGTAGTTACTAGGCGCTCTTCTTGACCCCTCTTTGTATATTGGAACCACATTGGCAATGCACCAATCCAGTGGTACAGTTCCGGTCTCAATAGAGTCCCTAAATATACAAATAGTGGTCTCTCTATTATGTCACTTACTTCCCTTACAATCCTTGAGTGTATTCCATCTGGACCCAGCGATTTGTCAATTTTAATCTTTTTTAGCCAGCTCAGCATCTCCTCCTATGTTCGGCAGGTGATATTTAATGAGCGGTTTATGTTATCCTCCTGCATCTCATGTGACATTTCTTTTTCTTTTGTAAATATACGTGAGAAAAAACTGTTTAAAAGATTTGCCTTCACCCATTATCTCATATGGTTTCTCCTGCATTGTTTTTAAAGGGCTAGTGTTTCAGTGCAAACCCTTTTACTGTTAATATAACTGAGGGTTATGTTTGCTCTCTTTGGCAATCAGTATCTCTGCCTCTTCGTTTTCATTTTTTATCTCTTTCTTACTTTGTTTTTTCCCTGTATGTTTTTTATAGTGCTTCTTCAGTCTATTTATTTTAGTAATTTAAACATTTTCTTTTTTCACTTATTGCCTCCCTTACAGTCTTCTTGAGCGACCTGTCATGAGGAGTTTCTATCTTAGCTCTGGAAAGTAGAACTACTATACTATACTATACTATACTATACTAGCACAAATGTCTATGCATTAAGTTCTTAGTCCTTGAGACAGAAACTAATAGTGTACTCTGGCACAAGGCAGAAAACGAAACTCATGAGCACAGCTGTGTCCTGTTACACATCCAAAAATGCTGATCCTGCACATTAAGCATGATTTTGTCTCTCTTCTCCTGTAAAAAAAGGTTGTCTCTAAGAATACTCAAAGTTCATAAATGGCTGAATAAGGCAAAAATGCAGTCTAGATAATTATGTACACAATATGCGCATATTCCTGACACATACAGACTTATTCATTGAAGAACTGTGACTGGCATTGATGAGGGACTAGCACTCATGAGACACTGTGGAAAGTACTATATTAGTGGGTACTATGACCTGTAGAGTTTAAGGGCACATTGATGTATCTCTGTCATGGTAACTCTGTATGAATCATTCTTGGGACACCACTATCACGTATAAGGGCTCTTACTAATGTTTTGCACTAATATTGAAGAACTGTGACCATCGCTGTCATAGGCCACCACAGAGGGATAAGTAATTTTTGGACTGGTAGCACTGTACTGCTGGAGCAAACATCTCAAGAATGCAACTGAGGTGGCATTATTATATGTAACAGCTAAAAATTAACATGTTTTCTGTGTTTTCTATAAACTTATTTGAAAATGAGTAAATTCTCACTGTCAGAGTTCACTAAATTTCTCTATATCCCTCTCATGCTAGCTCAGGTAAAAAAAATGTGTGACTCAACATCACCTGTCTCATGATCTACTCTGACACATTATTCTCATCTTGTGGATGGATAAGTTGTCTGAGGTCTAAAAACAGCTCTAAATAATTGTAGTTAGACAAAATCTGTAACACCACATGACATATAGAAGGTAGTTTACAAAATACACTTGGCCCAAAAATTTATAGTAAAGTCTATTTGGGTTACCTATACTATTTCCTTTGCTTAGTAATTTAACAAAGGTTACATATCAATAACTGCAACATATTCATTATAATTTGTGGATTTTTCTGCATCATATAATCAGAATTTTAATAAATCTTATACATTTGTATTTCCTAATCAGAAGTCTGTAATATGTGAATATAAAACTTATATAGTTTTAGTTTTTTTATATGTAAATTCATACTATTTCATATATGTACTTTCTACATGGTTGATATACATAATTTATCATTATTAACAGGAAACATTGGGATTTTGCAGATATTTCTAGATATTCTTACTAAATATAAAGGTTTTTTTATTCATTTCAGATTTACACAAAATTATATGACATTTTGGGAAAAAAAAACAACCTAAAAGTCCAGCGCTGGACACCATTACTGCAAATATCTCCACTGCCACCATGTATTTCCCCCTGGTGCTCAGATAAGCTGGGATCATGGAGATCCAGACACTGCAGAACAGCAGCATGCTGAAGGTGATGTACTTGGCCTCATTAAAACTGTCAGGTAATGTCCTCACCATGAAAGCCAGAACAAAGCTCACTGCTGCCAGGAGCCCCATATACCCCAATACAGAGTAGAATCCAATAACAGAACCTTCATTACACTGAATGATAATCTTACCAGGATAAGAATGAGTGTCTAGGTTTTGGAATGGGGGAGAGATTGATAACCAGATCAAACAGATAACAGCCTGAATAGATGAACCTAATAACACTATGGCATAGGGCAGCTTCACACCCAACCATTTTCTCCAAAGGCTTCCAGGTTTAGTAGATTTAAATGCAACACAGACCATAACAGTCTTGGCAAGAAGTGAAGAAATGGCTATTGAGAAGATGATTCCAAAAGTGGTCTCACGTAATCTACAAGTTACATCGATAGGACGACCAAGAAACAAGAATATGGAGAGGAAGCTAAGGATGATGGAGACCAGGAGGAGATAACTCAGGTTTCGGTTATTAGCTTTAACAATAGGAGTGTCCCGGTAGTAAATAAATATTCCAAGTACCAAACTAGTTATAAGACAGCCAAAGATTGAAAGAGATGAGAAAACTGCAGCAATTGTGTCATCGTGATAAGAGATGAATTCTATGATTTTAGGATAGCATTGGTCCCTCTTTTCATTTGACCATTCATCATCTGGACATTTAATGCAGTTATCAGCATCTAAAAGTAGCAAGAACATAATATTGTCAGTGCCGGATCAAGGTTCCTCAGCTCAACCAGAGGAAATGAGGGTTCAGCCTCCAATTATATACATGTACAGTGGTGTAACTTGTGACTGCTGGGCCCACATGCAAAATCTGTAATGGGGTACTCCACCTATAATGCATCAATTATAGTACTGGTATAGTACATTGCAGTGGTTGATCCTTTTATGATGCATTTGTGTTAATTAGTTTGCCTATAGAGAGAATTGTTCATGGAGAATATAAGAAACTAACAGGATTTGTCTATTGTATTCCATCCACCAGAATATGTATATATACGATGACCATGTGATACTGGGAAAAGTATCATCATATCAATCATCACTACAAATGATATCATCACTTTAGCCTCATATACCGGTTATATTGGATATCTCTCCTTCTGAACATTTGTCACAATGATAGCAGCAGGCATGGATTGTTTCTTGTCTTGTCTTTTTCCTGCTTCCAGGCAAACATTGGTTGGAACAGCGGGATACTGGGATCTAAACAAGAGGAAACCACCTTCAATGATACTTTGCTACTATAATAACCGCAGAAAAGACAATTTCTAGTAATATTAGTATCACTAAGTGACATTTCTGTGGATTTTGAGAATACTAATGACATTACCGCAGTTCTGGGACCTCATTTAGATCCAGGCTTCAACAGCCAGTGTTATATTCCCCAAAAGCCCACAAATTCAGTCTGGCATATTATTACATTAAAATAGGAAAAAAAAATACATTTGCAAAAACCATCCTGAAAATGTCAGAGTTGTATTGTACTTTTTTAAATATTTCTCTCTAATGAATATATTTGGCACATAATTCAGTTGCCCTAAGTACATATTTAACCTCTTGGTGATTTAGCTAATTTTAGCCTTAAGAACCAGTAAATCATTTCCTCATTTGTGCTATACTGGACATTCATTTTTTTTTCTCAATTCAGTGCAGCCCTGCAAGACCTTGTATTTTGGAGGATGCGTTGGCATACAGAGGGAGCGATCACTGGCTACGACCAGATTCCCGAGGGGGCAGATTGTGAAAAACTCTCCAATGACTCCAAAAGATCTGTAGCAAGATGTGGCAGCAGACAATTAGGATTCTGCTTGCAGAGTAAGGCAAACACTAAACACTGAAGGCCTTAATGCTCCTCTAAGACTGGAGGAGGAAGAATGAAGCTTACTCTAAAAAGAACATCCTGCATATAGTGAAGCATGGCGATGGCTCGGTAATGATTTGCTTCCTCTACCACTGGAAACCTGCAATGTGTGGAAAGCAAGATGGATTTCATCAAGTATCAAATCCTAGAAGAAAAACTTCATGCTTTCTGTGAGGAAGCTGAAGTGTGGACATCATTTGACCTTCCAACTGGCAGGTTGTGTTTCTGGGACCTGTAGTTCTATGGATTTACAGGAGCACAATTCCACAGGTGTGGGATTATTAAGCTAGCTGGATGTGAAGTTCTCCAACGCACCAATCCCCACTGTTCTGCTGTACATATAAACCAGCCTCTCTTTCTAGAGGATGCTGGTTGCCCACTACCCTGGTATATGTATTAAAGTATGTTGTTGTGTAGGTGTGTACAGTGACATGTACTGAGTGTTTGTGAAGGTGGCTGGACATGGGAGTTCTGTTCAGTGTAAATGGTGTTCTGTGTAGTATACAATCCCTGGTGTTCCTGTGAACTGTGTCCTGTGCTGCTTTGACCGTTTACCATCTAGGGTGAGGTAAGTCCCTAGGTTCCAGTGGGGGTCATCCCTGTCAGGACGGTCACCCCACAGGCAGGCAGGATTCACATGGTTGTTGTCTTGTGAGAGTATAGAACCACAAAACAACGAGGCCCCCTGAAGCGGGCTCATGGGCTTAGGTGTTTTGGACAAAACATGAACCAATACCACATACCTAATCTATTCCATCTGTGTATACATGCTGGTATGCTAGGTGAGTGTTTTGGGTCATTTGTCAGTCTGGGTATTATGTCTGCCTGTGAGTCCCAGTTGAGACTGTTATGCAGTTCACTTATTTTTGGTGTTCCATGTGTGCAGCTCTCTAGTTTACGGAGGAATTAGACGCAATTGATGTAACACTAACAGCGAAAAGGATGTGAAAAAAACTGGTATGGAGGCACAGCCCTCTAAGCTACTAGAAGTTGAAGATCAAGGTCCAATATGTGATGGTAAAAGCCCTTCTTTTTGAGACAAAGATTCAAACAACAATGTTATCCTAAAAAATTGGTGGACACAGCCTTTAATAAAGCTAAACATGATAATCCTGGAGACATTAAGATCCCTACTAGAGATGAGCGAACGTACTCGTCCGAGCTTGATGCTCGGGCGAATATTAGGGTGTTCGGGATGTTCGTTATTCGTAACGAACACCACACGATGTTCGGATGTTCGGGTTACTTTAATTTCTTCCCTGAGAAATCTTTTCTATATGCGCTCAATGGGGCCGGCGGCAGCAGCGCCAACCCCATTGAGAACATATAGAAGACAAATCGTTCTTCTCTGCCACAGCTGTAACAGCTGTGACAGAGAAGAACGATGTTTGCCCATTGAATTCAATGGAACCGGCAATACAGCCGACTCCACTGAATGCAATGGGCTGCCGGCGATCGCGGGATGAATTGTCGGAAAGGGGTTAAATATATAAGCCCTTTCCTGCAATTCATCCAGAAATGTGTAAAAATAAAAAATATATATATACTCACCTGGTGCCCGCAGACGGAGTTCAGCGCGGCAGGCTGCAGTTCTCCTGAACTGCTCTGAACAGCTGTGAGTAGTATTCAGCAGCCGGGGATTTAAAATCCCCGCCTGCTGAATAAGATGCCTCTGATTGGTCACAGCCTGACCAATCAGAGGCCAGCCCTCACTCACACCCATTCATGAATTCATGAATGGGTGAGTGAGGGCTGCCTCTGATTGGCTCAGGGGCAGCTCTCCTGCCCCTGAGCCAATCAGAGGCAGCCCTCACTCACCCATTCATGAATTCATGAATGGGTGAGTGAGGGCTGCCTCTGATTGGCTCAGGGGCAGCTCTCCTGCCCCTGAGCCAATCAGAGGCAGCCCTCACTCACCCATTCATGAATTCATGAATGGGTGTGAGTGAGGGCTGGCCTCTGATTGGTCAGGCTGTCCTGCCCCTGAGCCAATCAGAGGCAGCCCTCACTCACCCATTCATGAATTCATGAATGGGTGTGAGTGAGGGCTGGCCTCTGATTGGTCAGGCTGTGACCAATCAGAGGCATCTTATTCAGCAGGCGGGGATTTTAAATCCCCGGCTGCTGAATACTACTCACAGCTGTTCAGAGCAGTTCAGGAGAACTGCAGCCTGCCGCGCTGAACTCCGTCTGCGGGCACCAGGTGAGTATATATATATTTTTTATTTTTACACATTTCTGGATGAATTGCAGGTAAGGGCTTATATATTTAACCCCTTTCCGACAATTCATCCCGCGATCGCCGGCAGCCCATTGCATTCAGTGGAGTCGGCTGTATTGACGGCTCCACTGAATTCAATGGGCTAACATCGTCCCTATCCGTTGCTGTGTCGTTCCCATCATTTTCTTGAATTGCCAAGATTTTCACACATGAAAACCTTAGCGAGCATCGGCGAAATACAAAAATGTTCCGGTCGCCCATTGACTTCAATGGGGTTCGTTATTCGAAACGAACACCCGAACATCGCGGGAAGTTAGTTTCGAATAACGCGAACCCGAACATTTTGGTGTTCGCTCATCTTTAATCCCTACCAAAAAGCTCACTGACTTGCACCATAATTTCCACCATAATTACCACCTATAACCCATATCATACTCGGGTGGGCACAATATTAGAGAAATATTGGCCAGTATTGCTCCAGGACCCATTCCTTTCCAGTCACTTACTACCTAAACCACGCATTAACCTTAAAACTAGCAGACCGCATCCATTACAGGAGAGAACCTTCTTTCCTAAATTAGTTGGATGTTTCCGATGCGGCAAGAGTAACTGCATGTGTTGTGACAATATCTGCCACAAAAGATCTAGTTTTACAAGTTGTACGACAAAAGAGACATTTTCTATCAAATCGTTGCTAAACTGCTCATCTACGTATGTAATCTATCTACTAGAATGTCCCTGCAAGCTTCAGTATATTGGACGCACCACCCAGACCTTGAGAAGTCGCATTAATAAGCATAGATCGAACACCAAGAATAGCTATCTAAACCATAGTGTTTCCAGGCATGGGACCTCAGTCCAAAATAATGATTTTAAAGTATTTTCTATAACAGTTTTAGAACAAATACCCGCCCATGAAAGGAATAGATTTTAAATTTTGAGAAAACGAGAAACGTTTTGGATAGTTAAACTGAACACGCTTTTACCTACGGGCCTTAATGAGAGTTTGGAAAGCATTTTTGACAGTTGATTGGGTTTGCATTTTTTTTTGTCCCCTCTTTCTCTCTCTCCTTTCTTCCCCAGCCTAACATTGATTTGCAGGATTGCTGCATTCCAATAGGTGGCACTGTAGAGACATTATTTCGATTTTCTCTATTTGCTATACTCCCAGCATAGCCCTCTCCTTATTCCACACCTCCCTCCCTTTACAAACCAAACAGTAGGAATCACCTTGTACATGAATTCCCCTCCCAATTCCATTCATGCACCCCTTAACCACGCCCCCTTTTTAGTCAAGCCAATCAATGAACATTGAATTGTTTTTCCCGCCCTCTCTCAGGTATTTATACCCCTGACTTGTCCTCAGCTTCTTTCTCCCCTGTCCTCCTGCACACACAGGTAAGCAAACTTCTCCATCCTATAACCTATATTGCCAAATTAATTCCCCCCCCTTCCCCTTCCATCTTAGTATGACTTTACCAGCAGCAAAAAATCCCCCCAGTGCTCAGTTCAATTTAACCCCCCTGCATTTAATTACCCTGTTAGAACCCTCTGCCATATATTACCCATACATCCTCCCTAATCTGACAAATTTTTTATTTTCAGGACCTCCGACACATCCAATACACTTTTGTGAGCCTATTGGTGAGCCCCTTTTTATTCAATTTCTAATTAGTTTTATTCTCAATTTTGTTGGTTACAAAAAGGTGTGTCCTTTCTCTTTTTTTTTCTTTTCTAACTTTATCCCACACCATGAACCCAATGTTGTGAATGCACACAATTCTGAAGTAGCTTTCCAATAAATTTGTTTTTTTTTTCTCTCTCTCTCTCTCTTTTTTCTCATTTTCACATGCATATGCATATGCACATTTATTTATCCACCCCTTTGGGTGTAGCAATCATATCATGTTTCCCCGTTACGCTGTACATGCATTTTAATTCTGTAGTCATTCTGGTCAGCTGAAACCAACCACACGATTTTCTGTCCATCTGCTTTCATATTGGTATTTTTAAGATTGGTATTTAACTCAGGATTGTCTTTATCCTATTTTAACAGATATTTGTTTTGTATAAATTTCATGTTATTTTACACGTACGGATGTTCATATTCTCTTTTAGATTTATGTTTTTGTTTTTTGTCTTGTATATATTTTATCACTATTCAGATCGATGTTTCTATTATATATTTATTGTTCTTATTGACACATTTGTGAGATTTCATTATGTATATGAATTGTTTTTAATTAATTTATTTTTTCACCTCCCCTCTGCCTCTTTTTTTGCCTCCCCTTTCTTTGTTAATCACTCCTCCATTATCTATCTGTACTGATCACCCAGTCCTATCCAGCCGAACTGACGAAGGGGTTCATCCCCGAAAAGCGTATTCTATTGCTGGTTTTTAATTTGTGAAAAAATATAAAAGAAGTGCTTTCACCATCACATATTGGACCTTGATCTTCATCTTCTAGTAGCTTAGAGGGTTGCGCCTCCATACCAGTTTTTTTTACATCCTTTTTTCTACATTTACGCCCACACTAGTGGAGCGTCATCTGGTTGGCAGCACCTCCACCATTCGAAATACTCCATCATTGGGGGGGCGGAGCCTGACCGCGGAGCAAGATGGCCGCTTGAGACCGGAGCTCCCTCAGCACCGCACCCACGGAGGTCTCTCAGCACCGCTCACAGCCGCGGAAATGAAGCGGAACACGAAGGAAAAGGGAGGTGAACAGCTGTCCACCCCCAGATCACTCAAAAGCCAAACGGGAATGCAGCGTTATCTGAAGCAGCGCGGCGCTCACTCTCATCACCCGTCTTCCAAGATGGCGCCGGCCCATGAGGCTGCATCTGTTTGCAGTAAGGAGGGGGAGCTTTCCTCCGATGAGAAGGATTCTGAAAATGTATCTAGGGGGTTTATGAAGGAGCTCATACTAAATGCTCTGCACCCCATTACGGCTGACTTTACAGAAATAAAAGAGGACATTAAGCAGATGGGGCGCAGAATCGAGGACCTTGAGACTGCCTCTGTTACCTCCCATGCCCTGGCTATGGCTAAAATATTAAAGGACCAGCATGACAACCTAAACCGTGCTCTTATCCTTCAGGAGGACCTCGAAAACCGCAACAGGAGGTGCAATTTACACTTTAAGGGCCTCCCAGAGTCCTGGGCTGCAGAATCCCTCTGTAAGGTGGCTACTGAAATATTTGGACAGCTTCTAGGGGCAGACAGAGCAGCTACAATAACCGTCGAACCTCCTACGTATTACCACATTCAACGTCAAAGGCTTGAATTCTCCCGCCAAGAGGCACCACATTGCTCTTCTCCTAAGGAGGTACGGCTCTGGGGTTGTGTTTCTGCAGGAGACCCACTTTAGGGGAGACAGATGCCTGTCCTTGCCTGGTAGGCAGTTCCCCCTTGCATTTCATAGCTCCCACCCTTCGTCTGCTTCTAAAGGGGTCTCAATCTTATTACACAAATCTCTCACCTTTTCCTGTGAGGCACGCCACTCAGACGAGGAGGGCAGGGTTTTGTTCCTGAGGGGCCTATTAAATAACACCAAAATAACCCTTGCCAACCTCTACGCCCCTAACACTGACCAGGTGTCATGGTTGACCAAGCAATTAGAGGCCCTCAGACATTTTGCTACTGGCCAGATTATCCTGGGCGGTGATTTTAATCCCAGCCTCTGTCCTCTGCTACACTGTTCGGTCGAGAAATCTCAGATATAAAGGAAATTGACGATAAACTCTCCCAAATTGCTAAACTCGAACGTGTTTCGAAACTCTCCTTAAGTAAGACTTCCTCTGAGAAATTAACCTCCCTTAGAAAGGAACTCAAACTTCTTCTCGAATCCAAATATAACAAAAAACATCTCTATCTCAAATACGTTACATACGCTCAAGGGAACAAAGGAAGTATATATATGTCCGCCCTTATCAAAAAAGCCCGATCTAGAAACCTTATAAAATCTATTAAAACCCTAGAGGGTCACCGAGTTTCCTCTACACCCGAAATAGCCAAAGAATTCCAAAGCTTTTACTCCCGCCTTTATAATCTCCGAGAACCCCTAACCCCCGAGACCACTCTCAGCGCCAAAAAACAGATTGACTCTTTCCTTAAAGAACTAAACCTCCCTAAAATAGATGACTAGGTAGCGGCTACCTTCTTGACTCCTGTTACCTCCCAAGAAGTGGAGGACCTCTTAAACTCCTCCCCCCCAGGCAAAAGCCCGGGCCCCGATGGCCTCTCTCTCATCTACTATAAATCACTTAAGACTTCCCTTATCCCCCGAATAACTGAACTTTTCAACTCATTATTGCGTGGGGCCCCCCTCCCCAAGCAAGCACAAGAAGCTCATATTACCCTAGTTTATAAAGAAAATAAAGACCCCGAGTCTTGTGGGAGCTATCAACCCATTTCTCTTATAAACTTTGATATGAAGCTTTGGCCACAATACTGACCAAACGACTCGAAAAACATATTGTAAAACTGATAAATCCTGAACAAATTGTCTTCGCCAAAGGAAGGGAAGGCAGGGATAATTGCTTGAGACTTCTGCACGCGGCGAGATACTCCCAAACTCATAACATACCCCTCGCTTTAGTAGGCACGGATGCCGAAAAAGCATTTGATCGCGTAAATTGGCTATATATGGAACTCGTCCTATTGCAGTTTAATATTCTTCCTAAATTTGTCTCTGCAATTTTCTCTCTAAATGCAATGCCCCACGCGAGACTCAAAATTAACAATTCCCTCTCCCCGCCGTTTAATATAAATAATGGCACTAGGCAGGGCTACCCCCTATCCCCTACCCTTTTCATACTTGCCCTGGAACCCTTCCTCCAAAAAATTAGGCTAGGCCCCTTGATATAGGGACTAAGAGTGGGGGGCGAGACCCTATCGGCTGCAGCCTATGCTGACGACATTATTTTTCTCATCACGAACCCCGAAATGGGCCTCCCCTGCCTTGTCTCTCTGCTTTGAGGACTTCGGAGCCCTTTCCAATTTTAAAATCAACCTTGCTAAATCCATTGCTCTAAACATCTCCATTCCTCCTACCCACCTCAACGCCATCAAAAATAAATCTCCCTTTGCATGGTCCAATTCAGCCATAGACTTCTTGGGTATAAAGCTCACCAAAAAAGCCGAAGATCTATACACGGTCAATTTCCTCCCTCTGTTACCTAAGGTCAAAAACTTATTGCAATCCTATGATTTTCCTTTTATATCATGGTTAGGACGAAAAAACATACTAAAATCCTACGTCATCCCCATCATTCTTTACAAAATTAGACTCCTGCCAATATTTGTCCCATCCAGATTCTTTAAGATGCTGCGTACAATTTTTTCCAGATATCTCTGGATGGGAAGGAGACCAAGGCTGGCCCACTGCCTGCTAGTCAGGAGACGTGCTGAGGGAGGAGTGGACCTGCCTTGCCCTTGAGAATTCTATCTTGCTTCTCAATTGAATAATTGGATGGAGCTAAAGCATCCGAGTAAAGACTCTTTGATCCAGCTCTTAGCTAGAGGGTCCCATGGTCCCACTTTCCTAGTGGACCTTTGGTGCCCGGGAAGGAGAGGTAGCAGAGGACTGAAAAGCAACCCCCTCTTGACAGGCTCAATAGAGACTTGGGATGTGTTCAGAGGGACCTTGGCGCCAAGTCCCTCCCCCTGTACCCCCCTGTCCGCGTTATATAAATTCATGGACCTGCCCATGGCAGTCCATCAGGAGGGACAGCAGCTGGTGAGCTTGGGTCGTGCAATGTGTGCGGAGCGGATGGTGAGTCAAGCCTACCACAGCTGTTCTCAGGATCAAATACACCTCCAACAGGTGGAGCTGAGACCCCATTTACGGCTCCTCTGACTCCCCTGGGTCCATCCCGTGCTCAAACTCCCCTGCCGATACCTTTCAACGTGTACTGAGGCATCTTCCCTCTCCCTCCCCCCTCCATCCTATCACCACCCCCCCTTTTTTCCCCACCCCCGTGTCCTTACCCACACCACCCCTACCCCTTACTGTTTGTTTGTCATCCTTTCTTTGTATTGATACATGTTAATAAGGGATTAGCTGTATCCTTTCAGTTCCTTCCTTTTCACTGATACAGCGCCCCACTGTTTATGGTTACTCCTAGCCAGGGACTCAGTGCCAGCTATAATTGATTCCCTGTTGCCAAGGGTGCATACTTGTGTCCTTACGAGTTCTTTGTGTACTGACCCCTGGTCTTCACTCTGTTACTATGTATGCATATACTGTAAAATCCTAATAAACATTCATTTATTAAAAAAAAGAAATACTCCATCATTGGAAACACTTTGTACTCCAGAAATATTCCACCACCCTCACTGGGTCTTGCTCCACCCGCCCCTTTTTTATTTCTTTTATTCCCCTTTAGAGATGAGCGAGCACCAAAATGCTCTGGTGCTCGTTGCTCGAGTTGAGCTTTCCGCGATGCTCGAGAGTTTGTTTCGAGTAATGAAACCCATTGAAGTCAATAGGGGACTCGAGCATTTTTGTATATCACCCATGCCCCGCTAAGGTTTTCATTGGTGAAAATCAGCAAAACCCAAGAAAGTGATGGAAACGACACAGAAATGGATAGGGCAGGCGAGGGGCAACATGCTGGGCTGCATTTCAGGTTCCCAGGTCCCACTATTAAGCCACAATAGCAGCAAGAGTGCCCCCCCTAACAATTTTTACTTTGGACAAACCCTCATTAGCAAGGCACACCTTAGCTAAGCACCACACTACCTCCAACCAAGCACAATCACTGCCTGCGGGACACACCGCTCCCTCTTCTCCTGGGTTACATGCTGCATGCCCGCCCACCCCCCCCCCCCCCCCCCCGCACGACCCAGCGTCCACAACACTCACAAAAGTGTCCCTGCGCAGCCTTCAGCTGCCCTCAATGCTGTACAGAAGCAATGAGAAATCCAATCCTGTGCCACCTCCGTCAGGAGCTGCAAATGTGGGCATAGCAATGGGGAATCCATGTGCCCACACAGTATTCATTCTGTCAAGGTGTCGCATAGCTCAATCGACACCGCAAGGGGAAAGCCATCTGCACTCTTCCCCCTACCCAAGTCAGTCAGTGTCTTTGTGCCAGACAGGTCAAACACTGCGATGGGAACTAAGTGGGCACCAACAGCATAGGTGGGTCCTAGGCAACCCAAGACATGAACAATTAATAAATCTGAGCGGCCAAACATGGCAGACTTGCACCGCGCCCACGACAAAGGCCTCGGCCCAGAGCTTCAGCAATCGTAGGCAGGAAGCGGACTTTCACTGCACCCAGGACATAGGCCTCTGCACAACCCCTCAGCAATTGTGGGCCTACAGCGGACTCCAATGCTAGCGTAGCTGTGCACGTCTCATTAGTGCTGTATTGCTCCTTGTCCCAATGCAGTGCCACGGATAGTAGAGCTAACGTCAGATGAAATACAGGTGGGCTTTGGCCCACACTGCATGCCCCAGTCAGACTTGTTTTTTTTATAAATAGTCACAGGCAGGTACAACTCTGCAATGAGAATTCCGTGTGCACCGACAGCATGGGTGGGTCCCAGGAAGCCACCAGCGGTACATAAATAAATCCCATTGCAGTGCCCTGCACAGCTGAGGTAACGTCAGATAAAATGCAGGTGGGCTTCGGCCCACACTGCATGCACCAGTCAGACTGGGGTTTTTTATAAGTAGACACAGGCAGTTACAACTCCCTAATGTAAAGTCCGTGTGGACTGACAGCATGGGTGGGTCCCAGGAAGCCACCGGTGGTACATAAATAAATCCCATTACATTGCCCTGCACAGCTGAGGTAACGTCAGATAAAAAACAGGTGGGCTTTGGCCCACACTGCATGCCCCAGTCAGACCAGGGTTTTTAATACATAGACACAGGCAGGTACAACTCCCTAATGTGAAGTTCGTGTGGACCGACAGCATGGATGGCTCCCTGGAACCCACTGGCGGTACAAAAATATATTGCATTGCAGTGCCCTGCATAGCTGAGCTAACGTCAGATAAAATGCAGGTGGGCTTCGGCCCACACTGCATGCACCAGTCAGACTGGGGTTTTTTATAAGTAGACACAGGTAGTTACAACTCCCTAATGTGAAGTCCGTGTGGACCGACAGCATGGGTGGGTCCAAGGAAGCCACCAGCGGTACATAAATAAATCCCATTGCATTGCCCTGCACAGCTAAGGTAACGTCAGATAAAATACAGGTGGGCTGTGGCCCACACTGCATGCCCCAGTCAGACCGGGGTTTTTAATACATAGACACAGGCAGGTACAACTCCCTGATGTGAAGTCCCTGTGGACCTACAGCATGGGTGGCTCCCTGGAACCCACCAGCGGTACATAAACAAATCCCATTGCAGTGCCCTGGACAGCAGAGCTAACGTCTGATTAAATACAGGTGGGCTTCGGCCCAAACTGCATGCCCCAGTTAGACTCGAGTTTTTTTATAAGTATACACAGGCAGGTACATCTCCCTAATGTGAAGTCCGTGTGGACCGACAGCATGGGTGGGTCCCAGGAAGCCACCGGCGGTACATAAATAAATCCCATTGCATTGCCCTGCACAGCTGAGCTAACGTCAGCTAAAATACAGGTGGGCTTTGGCCCACACTGCATGCCCCAGTCAGACCTGACATTTACGTCGAAGCAGTATGGGCAAAGCAGCAGATTCACATTTCCCTGGCAGCAGTGTAGGGAGAGCACAACATTTGTAACATTTCAGTAGTAGCAGTATAGACAAGCCCCAGTAACATTTACGTCGAAGCAGTATGGGCAAAGCAGCAGATTCACATTTCTCTGGCAACAGTGTAGGTTGAGCACAGCATTTGTAACATTTCAGTAGTAGCAGTATAGACAGGCCCCAGTAACATTTACGTAGCAGCATGGGCAAAGCAGCAGATTCACATTTCCCTGGCAGCAGTGTAGGGAGAGCACAGCATTTGTAACATTTCAGTAGTAGCAGTATAGTCAGGGCCCAGTAACATTTACGTAGAAGCAGTATGGGCAAAGCAGCAGATAAACATTCCCCTGGCAGCAGTGTAGGTAGAGCATAGTATTTGTAACATTTCAGTAGTAGCAGTATAGTCAGATCCCTGTAACATTTACGTAGATGCAGTATGGGCAGAGCCCACTATTAATTACATTTCTGTTATAGCAGTATAGACATGCCTCAGTAACATTTTCGTTGAAGCATTAAGGGCAGAGCCCAGTATTAGTAGAATTACAGTGATAACAGTATACACCAACCAAGGTAACATTTCAGGAGCAGAAGTATCGGTAGACCGAAGTAACATTTCTGTTGCAGAAGTCTAGTCAGACCTCTGTAGCATTACTGTGGCAGAAGTATAGGTAGCCAGAACAGAGTTACATTTCTGTAGCAGAAGTGTAGGGCAACCCCAGACACAGTGGTGTACCATGAGTGCAGGCGAAGCCCATAAAAATTACTTGGATTACACTGTAGGCGAGGGCCCGAAAAAATTGGTGTACCGACAGTACAAATGTACCCCAGAAAAATTGCCCATGCCCAACCCAGAGGGCACGTGAAACCCATTAATCGCTTAGCTTACTGTGGCTTAATTTGTAACAAGGCCTGGAGGCAGCCCTGTCAAAATAAAAATTGGTTCAGGTGGAAGTTTCAATGCTTTAATGAGAATTGAAACAGATAAATATTATTTTGAAAAGTTATGAGCCTTTTGGCCCACAGAAAAATTGCCCATTCGGGGTGATTACGTGAGGTTTCAGGAGGAGGAGCCGAATGAGGCGGACGAATATCATACACAGATTGACAAAGGTCTTTAGGTACCGCTGCTGTCCGCTGGTGGAGAAGAGAAGTCTGGGGAAATCCAGGCTTTGTTCATCTTTATGAGTGTAAGCCTGTCGGCGCTGTCAGTTGACAGGCCGGTACGCTTGTCCGTGATGATTCCCCCAGCTGCATTAAACACTAGAGATGAGCGAGCACCAAAATGCTCTGGTGCTCGTTACTCGAGTCGAACTTTCCGCGATGCTCGAGGGTTCGTTTCGAGTAACGAACCCCATGGAAGTCAATGGGCGACTCGAGCATTTTTGTATATCGCCGATGCTCGCTAAGGTTTTCATTTGTGAAAATCTGGGAAATTCAAGAAAGTGATGGGAACGTCACAGAAACGGATAGGGCAGGCGAGGGGCTACATGTTGGGCTGCATCTCAAGTTCCCAGGTCCCACTATTAAGCCACAATAGCGGCAAGAGTGCCCCCCCCCAACAATTTTTACTTCTGAAAAACCCTCATTAGCAAGGCATACCTTAGCTAAGCACCACACTACCTCCAAAAAAGCAAAATCACTGCCTGCATGACACTCCGCTGCCACTTCTCCTGGGTTACATGCTGCCCAACCCCCCCGCATGACCCAGTGTCCACAGCGCACACCAAAGTGTCCCTGCGCAGCCTTCAGCTGCCCTCATGCCACACGCTGGCCTCATAGCCACACCACCCTCATGTCTATTTATAAGTGCGTCTGCTATGATGAGGAACCGCAGGCACACACTGCAGAGCGTTGGCACGGCCAGGCAGTAGTTGTAGGGAGCAGAGGCGTCACGGAGGACGGTCGTGTGATCGGCTACGTACTCCCTCACCATCCTTTTACAGTGCTCCCGACAACTCAGCCTTGACTGGGGAGCGGTGACACAGTCTTGCTGGGGAGCCATAAAGCTGTCAAATGCCTTGGAGAGTGTTCCCCTGCCTGTGCTGTACATGCTGCCTGATCTCCGCACCTCCCCTGCTACCTGGCTCTCGGAACTGCGCCTTCTGCCACTAGCGCTGTCGTATGGGAATTTTACCATCAGTTTGTCCGCCAGGGTCCTGTAGCATAGCATCACTCTCAAACCCCTTTCCTCTTCGGGTATGAGAGTGGAAAGGTTCTCCTTATACCGTGGGTCGAGCAGTGTGTACACCCAGTAATCCGTAGTGGCCAGAATGCGTGTAACGCGAGGGTCACGAGAAAGGCATCCTAACATGAAGTCAGCCATGTGTGCCAGGGTACCTGTACACAACACATGGCTGTCCTCACTAGGAAGATCACTTTCAGGATCCTCCTCCTCCTCCTCAGGCCATACACGCTTAAAGGATGACAGGCAAGCAGCATGGGTACCCTCAGCAGTGGGCCAAGCTGTCTCTTCCCCCTCCTCCTCATGCTCCTCCCCCTCCTCCTCTTCCTCAACGCGCTGAGATATAGACATGAGGGTGCTCTGACTATCCAGCGACATACTGTCTTCCCCCGCCTCCGTTTCCGAGTGCAAAGCATCTGCCTTTATGCTTTGCAGGGAACGTCTCAAGAGGCATAGCAGAGGAATGGTGACGCTAATGATTGCAGCATCTGCACCTGGCAGATGTGTGCCAACCAGGCCCACTCTTCTGTAAAGAATTAAGGAGGCTGAATCCCACTACGCTGCCCATGTTGGAGTTGGTATTCCACTATAGCTCTACGCTGCTCATAGAGCCTGGCCAACATGTGGAGCGTAGAGTTCCACCGTGTGGGCACGTCGCACAGCAGTCGGTGCACTGGCAGAATAAACCGAGGTTGCAGGGTCTGCAGGGTGGCAGCGTCCGTGTGGGACTTGCGGAAAAGTGCGCTGAGGCGGCGCACCTTTCCGATCAGGTCTGACAAGCGTGGGTAGCTTTTCAGAAAGTGCTGAACCACCAAATTAAAGACATGGGCCAGGCATGGCATGTACGTGAGGCTGCCGAGCTGCAGAGCCGCCACCAGGTTACGGCCGTTGTCACACACGACCATGCCCGGTTGGAGGCTCAGCGGCGAAAGCCAGCGGTCGGTCTGCTCTGTCAGACCCTGCAGCAGTTCGTGGGGCCGTGTACCTCTTCTCTCCTAAGCTGAGTAGTTTCAGCACGGCCTGCTGACGCTTGGCCACCGCTGTGCTGCCACGCCGTGCGACACCGACTGCTGGTGACGTGCTGCTGCTGACACATCTTGATTGCAAGACAGAGGTTTCGTAGGAGGAGGGTGGTTTAGTGGAGGAAGCATACACCGCCGCAGATACCAGCACCGAGCTGGGGCCCGCAATTCTGGGGGTGGGTAGGACGTGAGCGGTCCCAGGCTCTGACTCGGTCCCAGCCTCCACTAAATTCACCCAATGTGCCGTTAGGGAGATATAGTGGCCCTGCCCGCCTGTGCTTGTCCACGCGTCTGTTGTTAAGTGGACCTTGCCAATAACCGCGGTGGTGAGAGAGCGTACAATGTTGTGGGAGATATGGTCGTGCAGGGCTGGGACGGCACATCGGGAAAAGTAGTGGCGACAGGGAACCGAGTAGCGCGGGACCGCCGCCGCCATCATGTTTTTGAAGGCCTCCGTTTCAACAAGCCTATACGGCAGCATCTCCAGGCTGATCAATTTGGCTATGTGCACGTTTAACGCTTGAGCGTGCGGGTGCGTGGCGGCGTACGTGCTCTTGCGCTCAAACAGTTGCGCTAGCGACGTCTGGATGCTGCGCTGAGAGACATTGCTGGATGGGGCCGAGGACAGCGGAGGTGAGGGTGTGGGTCCAGGCCAGGAGACGGTCGTGCCTGTGTCCTGAGAGGTGGGTTGGATTTCAGTGGCAGCTTGGGGCCCAGGGGGAGAGGCAGTGGCGCAAGCCGGAGGTGGTAAACGGCCTTCGTCCCTCCTTGTGGGGTGCTTGGCCATCATATGCCTGCGCATGCTGGTGGTGGTGAGGCTGGTGGTGGTCGCTCCCCGGCTGATTTTGGCACGACAAAGGTTGCACACCACTGTTCGCCGGTCGTCCGCGGTTTCAGTGAAAAACTGCCACACCTTAGAGCACCTTGGCCTATGCACCGTGGCTTGGCGCGAAGGGGTGCTTTGGGAAACAGCTGGTGGATTGTTCGCTCTGGCCCTGCCTCTACCCCCTGGCCACCCTACTGCCTCTTCCAACCTGTCCTGCAGCTGCAATTGCCTCCCCCTCTGAAGACCTGTCCTCAGTTGGCTTATCACACCAGGTGGGGTCAGTCACCTCATCGTCCAGCGGCTCTTCCTCCGAATCCTCTTTGCGCTCCTCCCTCGGACTTACTGCCCTTACTACTACCTCATTGATAGACAACTGTGTCTCATCGTCATCGTCCTCCTCACCCACTGAAATCTCTTGAGACAGTTGCCGAAAGTCCCCAGCCTCATCCCCCGGACCCCAGGAAATTTCAAAAGGTTGGGCATCAGTCACGACGAACTCCTCCGGTGGGAGAGGAACCATTGTTGCCCAATCAAGGCAGGGGCCCGAGAACAGTTCCTGGGAGTCTGCCTGCTCCTCAGAATGTGTCATTTTCATGGAGTGAGGAGGCTGGGAGAAAGGAGGAGCAGCAGCCAGAGGATTCAGAGTTGCAGCAGTGGATGGCGTAGAAGACTGGGTGGTCGATAGATTGCTGGATGCACTTTCTGCCTTCCACGACAGACCTGCTCACACTGCTCAGTTTTTAATAAAGGTCTACGACGTGGACCCAAAAATTGTGATATGAAGCTGCGGACCCCAGAAACTGTCCTCTCTCCTACTCCCGCAGCAGCCGGCTGTGATTCGCCTGGACCAGGATCTCGGCCTATACCCACACCCTCACTTGCAACTGCGCGTTCTCGCCCGCATCCACGTCCTCTACCCCTAACCCTACCCCTACCCTTCAGCATGGTGGATTAAGAAGCGAGCAGACACTGAGTGGTGTAAATTTTTTTTTGAATTATTGACGCGCAGTTGGTGCCTGCCAATGGTTATACAAAATGAAACGTAAAATGAAGCCTGAGCTAAATTATAAGGAAGGATGCAAGCAGGACTAGCAGCGCACTATGCAGTTGAGATTCACCTCCAGTCCCAGAGGCCCTGCAGTAATGTGCACTGGGTTACAAGCAGACGGAAAAAAGGAGTCCTTTTTAAAAATTAGTTTTTTTCCAATAAAATGCAGGCAATGGAGCATGTATTGGACTCTCCCTCTATGGGTGTCTGGCACGGTACACTGCGCCGGCAGCTGTCTGGTAACACAGAGCGCAGATAAATATTAGTGCTCTTTAAACGTGCACTTGGAAGCAGAGAGTGCTTACGTTACGCTAACTGCCCCCAGCAAAAAATTACACTGAAGGCTGAACTGAGGCCTTGCTGTGCAATGCTGAGGTACTACAACTCCCAGCAACCATGGAGTTAAATGCACAGGTGGACAGGTTTCAACACTACCACTGTCCCTGCCTCACCAATACTTCCCCTATACTACTTAGTACAGACTGCAGCCTGAGAACACTATAACTGTAATGGGGCTGCACGCCCGATATACCAAAAAAAAAAAAAGGCAAAACTTCTCCCAGCACCCACAACAGTAGTGCACTAGGTGAGCTGTGGCTCTAAGAAGTACCGTTGGGGTTCTTGTAGACCCTAACACTCTCCCTAAACCAGCAACAGCAGCAGCACTCTCCCTAATCCCTGCCAGCGTGTGTCTGAGGTGAGCCGCGGGCGGGGCTGATTTAAATACTCGCGGGTCACTTGATCTCGCCAGCCACTCACTGCATGGGGGTGGGATAGGGCTGGAACGTCACAGGAGAAAGTTGTAATGCCTTCCCTGCGTTTCTATTGGCCAGAAAATGGCGCAAATCTTTCAGGGAAGGAAATGGAATTGACTCGAACACCGCGTGGTACTCGGCTCGAGTAACGAGCATCTCGAACGCCCTAATACTCGAACGAGTATCAAGCTCTGACGAGTACGCTCGCTCATCTCTACTCCTCTTTTTATTTCTTTTAGTAACACTAACAGGACATTGATCCCAAGCATACTTCAGAATCCAACAAGACCTGGTTCGAGAAGAATTAACTCCCACTGCAGCACCTCCAAGTAAGAAATCTGCATGGTGCTTAATCTAAAGCCACACCCTCAATGGCTCAAGTTATCCAAGAATAAAACAAAATGGAGAGCACACATTTGAAGGAACTTTCTTGCAATTAAGAGGGCGCTTTATGAAGTTTAACTCCTGAAGTCAGCAAATAAGCAGTGTTTCTGGAAATGTTATTTATCAAGTCACATGTAGGTAAATACTAGAGATGAGCGAGCACCAAAATGCTCGGGTGCTCGTTACTCGGGACGATAATTTTGCGATGCTCGAGGGTTTGTTTCGAGTAACGAACCCCATTGAAGTCAATGGGCGACCCGAGCATTTTTGTATATCGCCGATGCTCGCTAAGGTTTCCATTTGTGAAAATCTGGGCAATTCAAGAAAGTGATGGGAATGACACAGCAACGGATAGGGCAGGCGAGGGGCTACATGTTGGGCTGCATCTCAAGTTCCCAGGTTCCACTATTAAGCCACAATAGCGGCAAGAGTGGCCCCCCCCCAACAATTTTTACTTCTGAAAAGCCCTCATTAGCAATGCATACCTTTGCTAAGCACCACACTACCTCCAACAAAGCACAATCACTGCCTGCATGACACTCCGCTGCCACTTCTCCTGGGTTACATGCTGCCCAACCGCCCCCCCCCCGCACGACCCAGTGTCCACAGCGCACACCAAAGTGTCCCTGCACAGCCTTCAGCTGCCCTGATGCCACACCACCCTCATGTCTATTTATAAGTGCGTCTGCCATGAGGAGGAACCGCAGGCACACACTGCAGAGGGTTGGCACGGCTAGACAGTGACCCTCTTTAAAAGGGGCAGGACGATAGCTCACAATGCTGTACAGAAGCAATGGGAAATATAATCGTGTGCCACCGCCATCAGGAGCTGCACACGTGGGCATAGCAATGGGGAACCTATGTGCCACACACTATTCATTCTGTCAAGGTGTCTGCATGCCCCAGTCAGACCGCGGTTTTTTATAAATAGTCACAGGCAGGTACAACTCCGCAATGGGAATTCCGTGTGCACCCACAGCATGGGTGGCTCCCTGGAACCCACCCGCTGTACATAAATGTATCCCATTGCAGTGCCCTGGACAGCAGAGCTAACGTCAGATTAAATGCAGGTGGGCTTCGGCCCACACTGCATGCCCCAACCTGACCGGGGTTTTTAATTCATAGACACAGGCAGGTACAACTCTCTATTGTGAAGTCCCTGTGGACCGACAGCATGGGTGGGTGCCAGGAAGCCACCGGCGGCACATAAATATATCCCATTGCATTGCCCATCACACCTGAGGCAATGTCATGTTTAATGCAGGTGGGCTTCGGCCCACACTGCATGCCCCAGTCAGACAGGGGTTCTTTAGAAGTGGACACATGCAGTTACAACTCCGTGTGGACCAACAGCATGGGTGGGTGCCAGGAAGCCACCGGCGGTACATAAAATATATATCACATTGCATTGCCCATCACAGCTGAGGTAATGTCATGTTTAATGCAGGTGGGCTTCGGCCCACACTGCATGCCCCAGTCAGACTGGGGTTCTTAAGAAGTGGACACATGCAGTTACAACTCCGTGTGGACCGACAGCATGGGTGGCTCCCTGGAACCCACCGGCGGTACATAAATATATCCCATTGCATTGCCCATCACAGCTGAGGTAATGTCATGTTTAATGCAGGTGGGCTTCTGCCCACACTGCATGCCCCAGTCAGACTGGGGTTCTTTAGAAGTGGACACATGCAGTTACAACTCCATGTGGACCCACAGCATGGGTGGGTCCCAGGAAGCCACCGGCGGTACATAAATATATCCCATTGCAGTGCCCAGCACAGCTGAGTTAACGTCAGCTTTAATGCAGGTGGGCAAAAAATTAATTTGATTACACTGTTGGCGAGGGCCCCAAAAAATTGGTGAACCAACAGTACTAATGTACCTCAGAAAAATTGCCCATGCCCAACCAAGAGGGCAGGTGAAACCCATTAATCGCTTTGGTTAATGTGGCTTAATTTGTAACTAGGCCTGGAGGCAGCCCAGTTAAAATGAAAATTGGTTCAGGTGCAAGTTTCAACGCTTTAATGAGCATTGAAACGTATAAAAATTGTTTACAAAAATTATATGACTGAGCCTTGTGGGCCAAAGAAAAATTGCCCGTTCGGCGTGATTACGTGAGGTTTCAGGAGGAGGAGGAGGATGAATATTATACACAGATTGATGAAGCAAAAAGGTCCCCGTTTTGGATGGTGATAGAGAACGATGCTTCCATCCGCGGGTGCAGCCTACGTATTGCTTAGGTATCACTGCTGTCCGCTGGTGGAGAAGAGAAGTCTGGGGAAATCCAGGCTTTGTTCATCTTGATGAGTATAAGCCTGTCGGCACTGTCGGTTGACAGGCGGGTATGCTTATCCGTGATCATTCCCCCAGCCGCACTAAACACCCTCTCTGACAAGACGCTAGCCACAGGACAAGCAAGCACCTCCAGGGCATACAGCGCGAGTTCAGGCCACGTGTCCAGCTTCGACACCCAGTAGTTGTAGGGGGCAGAGGCGTCACCGAGGACGGTCGTGCGATCGGCTACGTACTCCCTCACCATCCTTTTACAGTGCTCCCGCCAACTCAGCCTTGACTGGGGAGCGGTGACACAGTCTTGCTGGGGAGCCATAAAGCTGGCAAACGCCTTGGATAATGTTCCCCTGCCTGCGCTGTACATGCTGCCTGATCTCTGCGCCTCCCCTGCTCCCTCGGCCGCGGAGATGCGCCTTCGGCCACTAGTGCTGTCGGATGGGAAGTTTACCATCAGTTTGTCCACCAGCGCCCTGTGGTATAGCATCATTCTCGAACCCCTTTCCTCTTCGAGAATGAGAGTGGAAAGGCTCTCCTTATACCGTGGGTTGAGCATTGTGTACACCCAGTAATCCGTAGTGGCCAGAATGCGTGTAACGCGAGGGTCACGAGAAAGGCATCCTAACATGAAGTCAGCCAAGTGTGCCAGGGTACCTGTACGCAACACATGGCTGTCCTCACTCGGAAGATCACTTTCAGGATCCTCCTCCTCCTCCATACACGCTTAAAGGATGACAGGCAAGCAGCATGGGTACCCTCAGCAGTGGGCCAAGCTGTCTCGTCCCCGTCCTCCTCATGCTCCTCCCCTCCTCCTCCTCCTCCTCAACGTTTTGAGATATAGACATGAGGGTGCTCTGACTATCCAGCGACATACTGTCTTCCCCCGCCTCCGTTTCCGAGTGCAAAGCGTCTGCCTTTATGCTTTGCAGGGAACTTCTCAAGAGGCATAGCAGAGGAATGGTGACGCTAATGATTGCAGCATCCCCGCTCACCATCTGGGTAGACTCCTCAAAGTTTCCAAGGATCTGGCAGATGGCTGCCAACCAGGCCCACTCTTCTGTAAAGAATTGAGGAGGCTGACTCCCACTACGCCGCCCATGTTGGAGTTGGTATTCCACTATAGCTCTACGCTGCTCATAGAGTCTGGCCAACATGTGGAGCGTAGAGTTCCACCGTGTGGGCACGTCGCACAGCAGTCGGTGCACTGGCAGATAACCGATGTTGCAGGGTCCGCAGGGTGGCAGCGTCCGTCTTGGACTTGCGGAAATGTGCGCTGACCAGGCGCACCTTTCCGAGCAGGTATGACAAGTGTGGGTAGCTTTTCAGAAAGTGCTGAACCACCAAATTAAAGACATGGGCCAGGCATGGCACGTACGTGAGGCTGCCGAGCTGCAGAGCCGCCACCAGGTTACGGCCGTTGTCACACACGACCATGCCCGGTTGGAGGCTCAGCGGCGAAAGCCAGCGGTCGGTTTGCTCTGTCAGACCCTGCAGCAGTTCGTGGGCCGTGTGCCTCTTATCTCCTAAGCTGAGTAGTTTCAGCACGGCCTTGTGACGCTTGGCCACCGCTGTGCTGCCACGCCGCGCGACACCGACTGCTGGCGACGTCCTGCTGCTGCTGACACATCTAGATTGCGAGACAGAGGTTGAGGAGGAGGAGGAGGGTGCTTTAGTGGAAGAAGCGTACACCGCCGAACATACCACCACCGAGCTGGGGCCCGCAATTCTGGGGGTGGGTAGGACGTGAGCGATCCCAGGCTCTGACTCTGTCCCAGCCTCCACTAAATTCACCCAATGTGCCGTCAGGGAGATGTAGTGGCCCTGCCCGCCTGTGCTTGTCCACGTGTCCGTAGTTAAGTGGACCTTGCCACTAACCGCATTGGTGAGGGCGCGTACAATGTTGCGGGAGACGTGGTCGTGCAGGGCTGGGACGGCACATCGGGAAAAGTAGTAGCGACTGGGAACTGAGTAGCGCGGGGCCGACGCCGCCATCATAGCTTTGAAAGCCTCCGTTTCCACCACCCTATGCGGCAGCATTTCAAGGCTGATAAATTTGGCAATGTGGACGGTTAACGATTGAGCGTGCGGGTGCGTGGCGGCGTACTTGCGCTTGCGCTCCAACACTTGCGCTAGCGACGGCTGGACTGTGCGGTGCGAGACATTGGTGGATGGGGCCGAGGACAGCGGAGGTGAGGGTGTGGGTGCAGGCCATGAGACGGTAGTGCCTGTGTCCTGAGAGGGGGGTTGGATCTCAGTGGCAGGTTGGGGCACAGGGGGAGAGGCAGCGGTGAAAACCGGAGGCGGTGAACGGCCTTCGTCGCACCTTGTGGGGTGCTTGGCCATCATATGTCTGCGCATGCTGGTGGTGGTGAGGCTGTTGGTGGTGGCTCCCCGGCTGATCTTGGCGTGACAAAGGTTGCACACCACTGTTCGTCGGTCGTCAGGCGTCTCGGTGAAAAACTGCCAGAACTTAGAGCACCTCGGCCTCTGCAGGGTGGCATGGCGCGAGGGTGTGCTTTGGGAAACAGTTGGTGGATTATTTGGTCTGGCCCTGCCTCTACCCCTGGACACCGCACTGCCTCTTGCAACCTGCCCTGCTGCTGCCCGTGCCTCCCCCTCTGAAGACCTGTCCTGTGTAGGCGTTGCACACCAGGTGGGGTCAGTCACCTCATCGTCCTGCTGCTCTTCCTCCGAATCCTCTGTGCGCTCCTCCCTCGGACTTACTGCCCTTACTACTACCTCACTGCAAGACAATTGTGTCTCATCGTCATCGTCCTCCTCACCCACTGAAAGGTCTTGAGACAGTTGCCGGAAGTCCCCAGCCTCATCCCCTGGACCCCGGGAACTTTCCAATGGTTGTGCATCAGTGACGATAAACTCATCTGGTGGGAGAGGAACTACTGCTGCCCAATCTGAGCAGGGGCCCGAGAACAGTTCCTGGGAGTCTTCCCGCTCCTGAGCATGTGTCATTGTAGTGGAGTGAGGAGGCTGGGAGGAAGGAGGAGCAGCAGACAGAGGATTCGGATTTGCAGCACTGGACGGCGCAGAACTGTGGCTGGATGATAGCTTGCTCGAAGCACTTTCTGCCATCCAGGACAGGACCTGCTCACACTGCTATTTTCTAATAAAGGTCTCCCGCGTGGACCCATTAATTGGGCGATGAATGTGGGGACGCCAGAAACGTGCCTCTCTCCTAATCGCGCAGCAGTCGGCTGCGACACACCTGGATCAGGAGCTCGGCCTGTGCCCACACCCTCACTTGGCCCTCCGCGTCCTCGGCCGCGTCCACGTCCTCTAGGCCTACCCCTACCCCTCAGCATGCTGTATTACCAGTGATTTGATTTCACAGGCAGGAAATAAATTGGCGCAAGCCTGCAGGCCAAATATGATTTTTTAACTTTTTTTTAAAAAGGAAAGGCCCACTGCCTCTAGTGAATGAATAATAAGTTTAATAACTGTGTTGTGGCCCTGCAAAAGTGTCACAGAACTTTACTGTTGCAGAGTTATTAACTGTGGCAGAGCAGGTATTTCCCAGGCAGGAAAGAAATTGGCGCAAGGCTGCACTCAACCGTAGGTGGTTGCGTCTGATTTTTTTACGTTCTCCACGCAGCACACACGTACACAGAGCCCTTAGGACTGACAGAGGCCGGGCAAATATACTTTTTTCCCTTTTGTTTAAAAGGAAAGGCCCACTGTGCCTATTCAATGACTAATAACTGTGTTGTGGCCCTGCCTACACAATTCTGTGCCTGTAGTATCAATGCAGGGTGCAATGCTCTGCACCGCCGATTTTGAGAAAAAAAAGAAAAAGCAACACAGATAACAGCAACCTGCACAGTACTCCACACAGTTAAATGTGGCCCTAGAAAGGACCGTTGAGGTTCTTGAAGGCTACACTCACTCCTAACACTCTCCCTGCCTAAGCACCACTTCTGTCCCTAATGCCAGGTGCAATGCTCTGCACTGCCGATTTTGAGCAAGAAAAAAAATTTCTCCACTGCTAACAGCAGCCTGCACACACGTAGATGTGGCCCTAAGAAGGACCGTTGGGGTTCTTGAAGCCTACACTCACTACAAACACTCTCCCTACAGCAACTCCAATAGAACAGCACTTTCCCTCAGCTAACTCACAAGGCATGTGTGGCGAGCCGCGGGAGGGGCCGACTTTTATACTCGGGTGACATCTGATCGCCCCAGCCACTCACTGCAGGGGGGTGGTATAGGGCTTGAACGTCACAGGGGGAAGTTGTAATGCCTTCCCTGTCTTTCAATTGGCCAGAAAAGCGCGCTAACGACTCAGAGAGGAAACTGAAAGTAACCCGAACACCGCGTGGTGCTCGTTAATATTCGCCCGAGCATCAAGCTCGGACGAGTACGTTCGCTCATCTCTAATAACAACCAATCACAGCGCAACTTTTATTCTGCCTCAGCAATATAAAAAATAGCAACCAATCACAGCGCAGCTTTCATGTTACCTCTGCGGTATTATATATAGCAACCAATCACAGCGCAGCTTTCATGTTACCTCAGTGGTATAATATATAAAAACGAATCGCAGCACAGCTTTCATGCAACCTCAGCAGTATAAGAAATAGCAACCAATCACAGCACAGCTTTCATTTTACCTCAGGATTCTCAATATCCAGCAATTGTCTTGCGAAACGTTCGGCGGATGCATCATTTTGTAGTTGAACACACATCCCGTTGCTCGTAATGCCTTTTGCTTTTGTGCTTGAGATGGAAATCAAACGATCTTTGTCTGGGGGGCATAACTGTCGACAATGCTCGCACGTGCGCCACCTATCGTAGGATAGTTGTACTATGCCAGTAACCTTCCCAGGAGTGTACTCAACAACTTCCCAAAGTCTTATAACAATTGGATGAATGGTGTAGTAATGCATAAAAGACAGACAGACAGACACACAGACAGACAGACATACATTCATTTATATATATCAGGAAGTGAGAAAATTACTTTCCGTACGTAAAATTTGGACGCTAATTCTTTTGCGCATAGAATCGAATAATTGAGTTGGGACCCATTAGCGTTTCCTATTTATGACATATTCAATGCCCGTGCCAAATTTCAAGTTTCTATGTGAGAAAATTACATTCCGTACGTAAAATTTGGACGCTAATTCTTTGGCGCATAGAATTGAATAATCGAGTTGGGACCCATTAGCTTTTCCTATTTATGACAATCAATGGTCGTGCCAAATTTCAAGTTTCTATGACATTGGGAAGCGAGAAAATTAGATTCCGTATGTAAAATTTGGACGCTAATTCTTTGGCGCTTACAATTGAATAATCGAGTTGCGACCCATTAGCTTTTCCTATTTTTGACATAATCAATGCTTGTGCCAAATTTCAAGTTTCTATGACATTGGGAAGCGAGAAAATTAGATTCCGTATGTAAAATTTGGACGCTAATACTTTGGCGCTTAGAATTGAATAATCGAGTTGGGACCCATTAGTTTTTCCTATTTATGACATATTCAATACTCGTGCCAAATTTCATGTTTCTACGACATTGGGAAGTGTGAGAATTAGTGACAGTGATGGAAATCAAACGATCTACGTGGGGGGGTGCGTAACTGTCGACGACGCTCGCACGCGCGCCATTTATCGTAGGATAGTTGTACTATGCCTATAATATTCGCAGGAGTGTACTCAACAACTTCCCAAAGTTTCATGGCGATCGGATGAATGGTGTAGTAGCGCATAAAGGACAAACATACACACAGACAGACAGACAGACACGCATACATTCAATTTTATATATATAGATGACATCAGGAAGTAAGAGAATTAGATTCCATACGTAAAATTTGGACGCTAATTCTTTTGCGCTTAGGATTGAATAATCGAGTTGGGACCCATTTACTTTTGCTATTTATGACCAAATCAATGCTCGGGCCAAATTTCAATTTTCTATGACATTGGGAAGCGAGAAAATTAGATTCCGTACGTAAAATTTGGACGCCAATTCTTTTGCGCTTAGAATTGAATAATTGAGTTGGGACCTATTAACTTTTCCTATTTATGACATAATCAATGCTCGTGCCAAATTTCAAGTTTCTATGACATCGGGAAGTGAGAAAATTAGATTCCATACGTAAAATTTGGACGCTAATTCTTTTGCGCTTAGAATTGAATAATTGAGTTGGGACCCATTAACTTTTCCAAGTTATGACATAATCAATGCTCCTGCCAAATTTCAAGTTTCTATTACATTGGGAAGGGAGAGAATTAGATTCCGTATGTAAAATTTGGACGCTTATTCTTTTGCGCTTAGAATTGAATAATTGAGTTGGGACCTATTAACTTTTCCTATTAATGACCTAATCAATGCTCGTGCCAAATTTCAATTTTCTATGACATTGGGAAGTCAGAAAATTAGATTCCGTACGTAAAATTTGGACGCCAATTCTTTTGCGCTTAGAATTGAATAATTGAGTTGGGACCTATTACCTTTACCTATTTATGACATAATCAATGCTCGTGCCAAATTTCAAGTTTCTATGAGATTGGGAAGCGAGAACAACTTAACAACTTTCCAAAGTTTCATGGCGATCGGATGAATGGTGTAGTAGCGCATAAAGGACAAACAGACGCGCAGACACGCATACATTCAATTTTATATATATAGACTAGCTTACCCGTCGCGCGTTGCTGCGATGACAGACATACATACATACATTCGTTTTCATATATCTAGTGTAGTAATGCATAAAGGACAGACAGACAGACATACATTCATTTTTATATATATAGATGACATCAGGAAGTGAGAGAATTAGATTCCGTACGTAAAATTTGGACGCTAATTCTTTGGTGCTTAGAGTTGAATAATCAAGTTGGGACCCTTGAACTTTTCCTATTTATGACATAATCAATGCTCGTGCCAAATTTCAAGTTTCTATGACATTGGGAAGTGAGAGAATTAGATTCCGTACGTAAAGTTTGGACGCTAATTCCTTGGCGCTTAGAATTGAATAATTGGGTTGCGACTCATTACCTTTTCCTATTTATGATATAATCAATGCTTGTGCCAAATTACATTGGGAAGTGAAAAAATTAGATTCCGTACGTAAAATTTGGACGCTAATTCTTTGGCGCTTAGAATTAAATAATCGAGTTGGGACCCATTAGCTTTTCCTATGTATGACATAATCTATGCTCATGCCAAATTTCAAGTTTCTATGACATCGGAAAGTGAGAGATTTAGATTCCGTACTTAAAATTTGGACGCTAATTCTCTGGCACTTAGAATTGAATAATCGAGTTTGGGCCCATTAACTTTTCCTATTTATGACATAATCAATGCTCGTGCCAAATTTCAAGTCAAAGAATTAGATTACGTACGTAAAATTTGGACGCTAATTCTTTTGCACTTAGAATTGAATAATCGAGGTGGGACCCATTACCTTTTCCTATTTATGACATAATCAATGCTCGTGCCAAATTTCAAATTTCTATGACATCGGGATGTGAGAGATTTAGATTCCGTACGTGAAATTTGGACACTAATTCTTTTGCGCTTAGAATTGAATAGTCGAGTTGGGACGCATTTCCTTTTCCTATTTATGACATAATCAATGTTCCTGCCAAATTTTTAAGGTTCTATAACATTGGGAAGTGGGAGAATTAGATTTTGTACGTAAAATTTGGACGTTAATTCTTTTGCGCTAGAATTGAATAATCGAGTTGGGAATCCTTTACTTTTCCTATTTTGGACATAATCAATGCTCTTGCCAAATGTCAAGTTTCTACGACATTTGGAAGTTGGAGAATTAGTGGCGAGTCAGTTAGTGAATCAGTCAGTGAATCAGTCAGTGAGTCAGTGAGGGCTTTCGTCTTTATATATATATATAAAGTGATAAAGGGCTTTCCCCAAAATTGTTCTATTGGTTGACTTAATAAAGTACCTTTTTAATTACAGGAAAATTCTTTTAAGTGTATCCTATCTAGTGGGGTGACTTAGTGGCAGAGCAAGCAGAGGCACATTGTGGGAGCTCCAGGATATATTTATCAAAAAACAAGCATCTGGAGGGGCGGAGCCTGACCAGAGGGATGGCCGCTTGATCTACAAGCTCCATCACTGAGACACGATTACAGGCATCTATCAGCAGGAATCTAACCCTACGATGGGGAAACTGAACAGGGAAGAAGGAGGATAACACCTGGGGACGCATCGGCCAGCTCGGGGACAGTTAGACTTACAGAAATACTTGAAAGAACAGAGCGTCCGCTCCCCCCGCGCTCCAGGCAAGATGGTGCCAGCAGCTCTGGCCACTGCAGACACAGAGCGGGAAGGTGAATCCTCCTCGGAGGGTGAGGAAGGAGAACAAATTTCAAAAGGATTCATGAAGGAGCTTCTATCTCAAACCATGCGACCAGTATTAGCTGATCTAGCTGAGATTAAAGAAGATGTCCGGGGGGGGGGGGGGGGGGGGGGGCGTGGCCTAGAAGGAGACCTGGATGGACGCATCCTAACACAGCTCTCCTTATAACCTACATAGCAACTGCCAAGCGACAGGGAAACAAGCTAAAAACAACCCCACTCATCATCGGAAGCCTTCCTCAACACCCGCAATATGCCCAAGAGAGAAAAACCTTCCTCCTAAGAGACTTACGGACTTTTATGCTACACGGAGCCGGGGTGAGGAGATGGAAAATGGCGCCCAAGGATTCCCGCACTCCAGGAGAGAGGAGGGGCAGGTGAAAGTCACACTCAGCCCTGCCGGAGAGGACACATGCCGCCGCAGAGGCCTTCCTAAATATCCTCAAGGTAGGATGAATTCCCTACCTGCTTCCTCCGGAGACCCTCCGCTGACAGCAGACGCCGGCGATATGTCAGGCAGCCACGCACGCCGGAGCTCGGAGGATCCTCCTGCAGCCGACTCAGCCAGCACCTCCGCTATCTCCCCCACTGCATCCCCGGCCAGTCCCAATAAAGCCCGACTGGAAAACAGCAGCAGAGCTTCCCCTGCTGCACGCAGCTCTCCCCTGGGACCCCCCGCGGAGCACACCCCCCCCCCCCCCCACGCGCGGCGGTCAGTAGCAGAGCAGCCGCGGCTTGGGAAGTCTCTTCTGCCCCCCCTGACAGTAATACAGAATCCCCGACCCTGTCACTCACCGAGCTCGCTGTAACTTTACCAGAAGGGGGACAGGCTACCCCATACAACAACAAAGCCCATCAAGAGGCTATTATAGGTCCTGGACAACAAGGCACAGTGAAAAACACAAACTCTTATAGGCACTCTAGCTCTACGTTGAAGTCCACTACGAGTGCACTGTTACCACCTGAAAAAGCTCTCCGCAACAAGCCTCAATCTGTACATCCAGAAGTAACCACAAATTACTGTGACAAATAGACAATAAAAACTTCTAGCAACGCAGAATCTAATATAGAAATTAACTCATGCGCTATTCCTCAAAAAGTATGCAAATATCTGGAAGACCAAAACAACACAGCACGAAGCGACTATACTCTCACAGATACACATGACCTCACTAATGCAACATACTTTGAGAGTGCCCCGAACGATCCGCCATTCACGACCAACAACTCTCCCTTAAGCTGGGCATGCACAAATCCCACTGACCTATCTCTCGCCACTCATATGGGGATAAACAGCAAGAGGGGACTACAGCACTCACCGTCTAACTCAGCAACAGCAAAGAATAATAATTCAAACTCTTCCAGCCCGTTACTCTTCTAACCCTGACCTCTCGCAAGAAATGACTTTACAAGATATTCCAGCTATCAATCAGGCAGCCTCAGAGCTGTTCATGAAAGAAGCTATGCTGGCGTTACAGACCTCAATACAAAAAGATATCGCCAAAAGCCTAGCTGGCATAAATGCGTCAGTAGAAGAGCTGGGAGGTCGAGTAGACCACACAGAGCGCAAAATGGGAGAATTCGCATCAGCCCATAACTCACTGGTGGACTCGCATAACAATTTGGAAGACGAAGTCGAAACCTTGCAAAATAAATTGGCAGATATCGAACATAGAAATCGCCGAAATAACACAAATTTAGAGGAATTTCAGAATCGATTCTGCCTGCTGAGCTTGCTGAGTTTCTCCAGGGCCTGATAGGAGCGGTTATCCCGCAATGTTCTCCTATAGACCTTACCATTGACCGAGCACACAGACTTCCAAGAGCCCAGAACATTTCGACTTCCAATCCACGAGACACAATTGCCCGAATCCACTTCTTCCACATTAAAGACCAATTAATGCGGGCCTGAAGACGACTGCCGGCTCTACCAGCACCTTTTCAGAACATTACACTCTTCGCTGACCTCTCCCAAGCCACAATAACAGCCAGGAAGAAGCTTGCCCCTGTAACAGCTACCTTACGAAACCATGACATAAGATATAAATGGGGCTTTCCAACAAAAATCATTATTACAAAGAGCGGAAAAACTCGCGTAATTGTCACGCTTCTTCGGAAATGGAATATGCCTTGCCCAACGCGTCCGGACCAAAGCAAGACCCCAGAGAAGAAGTCCTCTCCCAAGATTCCACAAGAGTGGAGAGATACAAGCTAAAGAGACTCTCACGCTGATTCCGGCTGGACAACCACAGGTTTGCCACACTTTTCTCGCAAACTTTCCCCCATGTTTGCGCAGTATGACTCACTGCACAATTGTATGTTCCTTTCTAAGTTCACTTCAAATGTTTTATGTTTTTTCAAAGGTACCTCATAGTGTAAATTTATATTATACTAAACTGCATTTTAGGCGTCTATACTGTCGATTCATAGCACTGCCAATGCATCTCTACCACATGTTAAATGGCTTTGAAGATATTGTCCCTTAACGTAAAAGGTCTGAATAGCCCTTACAAAAGATCACTCCTCTGGAGGTAAATAAAAAGGTCTAAAGCGGACATAATCTGTATACAGTAATCCTACTTGCAGAGATCAGACACCTCTAGACTTTCAAACAAAGAGTTCCCCCAAATTTTCTATGCTACCGGTCCTAAGAAAAAAGCGGGAGTCTTTACTGCAATAAAAAAAACAATCGCCTTTCAGTTGATGCAGGAGCTGCAGGATGATAAAGGGAGATTTGTTGCTTTGACATGTAAGATTAACAATACGACATTTACCATAATAAATGTTTATGCCCCCAACAACGGACAACGTGCCTTTCTAAACGGTGTTCTCAAAAAAATTTCCCACCTTGTAGAAGGAAAACTCATAATTTGTGGGGATTTCAATATCATTCAAAAACCAGAATTAGACTCCACATCGAAAAGCAGCAGACCTCCCCCCCCATTTGTCTGAGCGGCTCCAAAAGGAGGACCTGTATGATGTATGGTGATGTAAACATGCCTCCGAAAGAGACTACACAGTTTACTCGCATAGACATAACACTTACTCCCGTATCGACATGTTTTTATTGACTAAATGGCTCCTACCATTGATAGTCAAATGTGAAATAGGGGATATCACTTGGTCGGACAATGCCCCGATCACTCTGTCCATCCAGCTTTCCCATACTTGGAGGAATAACATGCATGTAATGTCCCTAAAAAACAATATCGTTAATACTGAAAAAATGCTTTAAGAATATTTTGTCTTCAATTCTCTCCCATCCATTAACCCTGCTACACTATGGAATGCACATAAAGCATTCATAAGAGGTATTCTTATCCAGCAAACAGCAAACCACAAAAAACAACGCAATGCAACCCTTACAAGCCTCCTATCTAAAGTCGCGGCTTTATCCGCAGCCCACAAGGCAGACTCTTCCTTAGCGAACTTATTATCGTTGAAAAAAGCAAGAACTGAATTACAAGCACATCTTGCAATAGACCATGAGAAGTACCTAAAAAAACTTAAAATGCTACATTACTACTCACATAAAAAAGCAAGCAAATTAATGGCTAATAGAGTTAAAGCGGAAAGAGCAATGGCCAAGATCCCCTATCTAATCTCGCAAACCTCAAAACATAAAATTCATGCTCCACAAGAAATCACCAAAGAATTTAGTAAATATTACAACTCTCTTTTCAACTTAAAACAAGACAAAGACACCTCTCAACCCAACGAAGAGACAATTAATGCATTCTTATCAACCTTATCTCTACCACGCCTATCACAGACACAAAACCAAAAACTACGCCTTCCTATCACCAGGCAAGAGGTAGAACAAGCCATCAGATCACTTAAAACAGGCAAATCTCCCGGCCCAGATTGCTTCGCAAATGAATGCCTTAAATTATTTGCACCATCTCTGCTTCCTCACATATGCAACTTCTTCAACTATATTATGACAACAGGTAACGCACCTCTAGAAAATCTAAAAGCAACTATAGTCACTATACCCAAGGAAGGCAAGACCCCTGATATCCCAAGCAACTTCCGACCCATATCCCTTCTTAATTCAGACATTAAGTTATACGCAAAAATTATAGCAAACCGACTATTCCCAATCTTACCTCAACTAATTAAAAATGACCAAGTAGGCTTTACAAGAGGACGTCAGGCCCCAGATGGAACAAGACGACTAATAAACTTGATAGCTAAGGCGGACGCTACACGAACGCCTTCTCTGCTCCTTGCCTTGGATGCAGAGAAGGTGTTTGATAGGGTGCATTGGAGATTCACGCAGGAGACACTGGAGAAGTTTGGGCTTTCGGGTCCGATTCTCTCAGCTATAATGGCGCTCTACACTACTCCGTTGGTATCCGTCCTATCAAACGGCATTCTATCCAAACCGTTCCAAATCACCAACGGTACGCACCAAGGATGCCCGCTATTGCCCCTAATTTTCTCAATGATGATGGAACCATTAGCAGAGATGATAAGGTCTAACCCACTTATTCAAGGTATCCCTATAGGCTTAAAAGAGCACAAAATAAACCTATTTGCCAATGATGTAATTCTAACCTTAACTAACCCCGGGACCTCTCTTCCCCAAGTAAAAAGATATGCAAAAAATTCAGGATAGCGCTTACAAATAAACAAATTTGAACATAATGTCCAAAGTATTTCTCCAAATAACCTCTATCTTACTCTTCATATATTGTACCTCTTTCTCCTTCTCAATAGTCTCTAAAGTTTCTCCCCACTCCAAACCTTCATCTCTCAGGTGTGGAACTGTGGTAGGGTCCACATCTTTTAAATCTCTATGCATTTCCATCAACGTCTCCATAACTCTTATATCGAGGGTCGCCCATAGCTCTTTTATTTTTTCCATCTTCACCCTGCGTTCCTTGGTGCGCTCTATATCCTGCTTAAACCCCGGGCCTCTCAAGGAAGTCCGTGTTGAAACAATAAAAAGATATGCAAAAAATTCAGGATAGCGCTTCACAAGTAAACAGGTCTGTGAATTACAGCAACCTTGCTGAAAAAATAAAGTTAAACTCACCCGGTGTTAAGTGAAGATCCTGTTTGAAAGATCTCCACTACACCCCTTATCCAGACAAACTTTTAGTGCATGGTGCCTTTACCGTTCCCTGGTATCCTGCTGGGCCAGTCAGCTGGGGAGCTGCGTGTATTCTCCGTCTCTCAGCTGGAGAGCCGCTCAGAAGAAGTGACTATGTAAAATGAATAATGGATCCGCGCTCCGAGAACTACACCTTCTTTTCTCCTTGGAAAGTTTTATTCACACACACAACGCGTTTCATCCTTACAAGGACTTTTTCAAGTGTGTACATACAAATATTAACATTCTATTTATAATAAACTCCACATACCTTGATCCCATGCGGTCTGACCCGTCTCGTCCTCCTCCAGCGTCCCGCGGCGTCACGCCCCCCCATGCGTGTCATGTGACAAGTCACATGGTGCCGTGACGTCACCGACTCCGGGCGCTGCTCCTTCTGTGGGAGAGAGACCGGAACGGGCTACCGCGCTACTGTTGGGATACATTAAAATGACAAAAGGTGTTACTGGCCTGCACCTTAGTTTCTATGTATATAGAACTCACTTAATAGTTGTATATTCGTATCTTCAACCTTACAAAGTCTCTTCGCATATATAAGTACAATATAATAAAAGACAGTTTTCATATCTATTCATTCTATTCTTCAATTAATACTATAAAATAATGCATCATGACTATATTAAAATATTGAATAACCGTTAATTTCATGTTTTTCAATAATAAATTACATATCCTTCCATAAATAACCATTATTACTGATAAATATCCTAATCATGCTATATAAATGTATAAAAAATATATAAAAAATATATTTATGCATTAAATACTCATTTTAAAAAATATATCATATCCAAATAATTTTTTATAATTTTTCTAAAATTTCATTCAGACCTCTCGGCATTAAAGTATTCAAACGAAATATCCAAAACATTTCTATTGACCTCAATTTTTCTATTGATTTGTCTTGGATGTTCTCAATGGGGGTGACTTTTAAACCAGAGGGATTACGGTCATGGTGTGTATCAAAGTGTCGCGAAATGCTATGTTTTTCGAATCCCTTTTTTATGTTACTGCGGTGTTTATTCAACCTTCCTCGTAGTGTATTAATTGTTCTTCCTATATATTTAAGCCCACAAGGGCATTCTAGCATATATACTACTCTTTCCACTTTACATGTCATTCTTTGCTGAATCACGTATTCCTCTCCATCAGGTAACTGGATCTTCTTGGCACCCTGATTGATATTTGCGCAGCACATGCATCTTGTTTCTCTGCATTTATACACTCCACTCTCTTCTCCATTTTTGTTCTGGTTCTTTTTTTCTTTTTTGGGGTAAGATGGAGCTATGAGGTTCTTCAACGTCTTGTTCTTACGGAATATACATAACGGTTTCGTTGATAGTTTCTTCTCCAAAAAAGGGTCTTCCTTCAATATTATCCAGTTTTTTCCCAATATGTATTTTATTAAACCTGAATGTGCGCTGAATTTAGTGGTGAACGCTGTTTCATATCCTTCTAGTTTTCTTCTATTCATGGCGTGTCTCACTTCTTTTTCTTCACCCTCTTTATTCAATGCTTTCTCAAAGGCTGCCCTTATCAAGGTTTTGGGATATCCCTTGTTCCTAAACCTCTTTTCAACAATTTTCGCCTGTTGCTTATAATCTTCTTCACGCGTACAATTCCTTCTAATCCGATGGAATTGTCCGTATGGGATATTCTTCTTCCACTTACGATGGTGGCAACTTTTATAGTTCAAGTAGCTATTAGTGTCTACCTTTTTGAAGTGAGTTCGCGTGATGATTGCATTATTTACTCCTTCCAGCTCTAAATCTAGGTAAACTATCCTCTCTGCCGAAATAACGTGTGTAAATTTGAACTTAAATTCATTCTCCGTCAAACTGAGAGACGGAGGATACACGCAGCTCCCCAGCTGACTGGCCCAGCAGGATACCAGGGAACGGTAAAGGCACCATGCACTAAAAGTTTGTCTGGATAAGGGGTGTAGTGGAGATCTTTCAAACAGGATCTTCACTTAACACCGGGTGAGTTTAACTTTATTTTTTCAGCAAGGTTGCTGTAATTCACAGACCTGTTTACTTGTGAAGCGCTATCCTGAATTTTTTGCATATCTTTTTATTGTTTCAACACGGACTTCCTTGAGAGGCCCGGGGTTTAAGCAGGATATAGAGCGCACCAAGGAACGCAGGGTGAAGATGGAAAAAATAAAAGAGCTATGGGCGACCCTCGATATAAGAGTTATGGAGACGTTGATGGAAATGCATAGAGATTTAAAAGATGTGGACCCTACCACAGTTCCACACCTGAGAGATGAAGGTTTGGAGTGGGGAGAAACTTTAGAGACTATTGAGAAGGAGAAAGAGGTACAATATATGAAGAGTAAGATAGAGGTTATTTGGAGAAATACTTTGGACATTATGTTCTTGAAAATATATGAATTGAACAAATTGGTACCGAGGGGATTGAGGGTAAATATTCTACCAGCATTCCCCAAAGATAAGGACTTTTCAGGTCAATGGGTCATTATTAAAGATGAGCGAACACCAAAATGTTCGGGTTCGCGTTATTCGAAACGAACTTCCCGCGATGTTCGGGTGTTCGTTTCGAATAACGAACCCCATTGAAGTCAATGGGCGACCGGAACATTTTTGTATTTCGCCGATGCTCGCTAAGGTTTTCATGTGTGAAAATCTTGGCAATTCAAGAAAATGATGGGAACGACACAGCAACGGATAGGGACGATGTTAGCCCATTGAATTCAGTGGAGCCGTCAATACAGCCGACTCCACTGAATGCAATGGGCTGCCGGCGATCGCGGGATGAATTGTCGGAAAGGGGTTAAATATATAAGCCCTTACCTGCAATTCATCCAGAAATGTGTAAAAATAAAAAATATATATATACTCACCTGGTGCCCGCAGACGGAGTTCAGCGCGGCAGGCTGCAGTTCTCCTGAACTGCTCTGAACAGCTGTGAGTAGTATTCAGCAGCCGGGGATTTAAAATCCCCGCCTGCTGAATAAGATGCCTCTGATTGGTCACAGCCTGACCAATCAGAGGCCAGCCCTCACTCACACCCATTCATGAATTCATGAATGGGTGAGTGAGGGCTGCCTCTGATTGGCTCAGGGGCAGGACAGCCTGACCAATCAGAGGCCAGCCCTCACTCACACCCATTCATGAATTCATGAATGGGTGAGTGAGGGCTGCCTCTGATTGGCTCAGGGGCAGGAGAGCTGCCCCTGAGCCAATCAGAGGCAGCCCTCACTCACCCATTCATGAATTCATGAATGGGTGAGTGAGGGCTGCCTCTGATTGGCTCAGGGGCAGGAGAGCTGCCCCTGAGCCAATCAGAGGCAGCCCTCACTCACCCATTCATGAATTCATGAATGGGTGTGAGTGAGGGCTGGCCTCTGATTGGTCAGGCTGTGACCAATCAGAGGCATCTTATTCAGCAGGCGGGGATTTTAAATCCCCGGCTGCTGAATACTACTCACAGCTGTTCAGAGCAGTTCAGGAGAACTGCAGCCTGCCGCGCTGAACTCCGTCTGCGGGCACCAGGTGAGTATATATATATTTTTTATTTTTACACATTTCTGGATGAATTGCAGGTAAGGGCTTATATATTTAACCCCTTTCCGACAATTCATCCCGCGATCGCCGGCAGCCCATTGCATTCAGTGGAGTCGGCTGTATTGCCGGTTCCATTGAATTCAATGGGCAAACATCGTTCTTCTCTGTCACAGCTGTTACAGCTGTGGCAGAGAAGAACGATTTGTCTTCTATATGTTCTCAATGGGGTTGGCGCTGCTGCCGCCGGCCCCATTGAGCGCATATAGAAAAGATTTCTCAGGGAAGAAAGTTAAAGTAACCCGAACATCCGAACATCGTGTGGTACTCGTTACGAATAACGAACATCCCGAACACCCTAATATTCGCCCGAGCATCAAGCTCGGACGAGTACGTTCGCTCATCTCTAGTCATTATGTTAAATACATTTTCCACTCTAATGCTGTCTAAACTTGTTACGAAAAGATTGTCATTATTAACATCTAATATGAAAGAATTGATAAGTAATAATGACAATAAATTTCAGAAAGAGATGTATGAATATGTGAGGAGAGTAGAAGCCGAAATAATGATGCGTAAAGTAAAGAAATTAGCGAGAGATGCAAGAGACTATGAGCTAAAGATGTACTTCCCAAAAGATTATAAAAGAAAAATCAATATAGAGGGTGGGGAAAAAAGAGGGGGGAAAGAAGGTGAACAAAGAGAAGAAGAGTACAATCAAAGAAAAAGTAGAGAACAGAGACCCCATAGAAGCAGAGGTCAGAGTGGAGGTAGAAATAGAGGCACTCATAGACAGTATATTGAAGAGCACAATATAAATAGGCAGAATAATAGATATGATGAAAGACATTACCACCGTAATAATCCGGAGACATGGGGATATCATAGTAACAACCGATATAAACAGAGGACCACGGGACACTATGATAATAGTAGATTTAACAACTATATGTCCAATTATAAACCCCATTTAGGTAGGGAACCCTATGTTGGTAGAGATAGATATAGGGAGGGGCATAATAACACAAGAGAAAGAAACCAAACTAGAACATATGCAAGAACGGAAGAAAGAAGGAGAAACCAACCTAACAGGGAGAGCAAGGATAATAATACGCAAACAGATACAATATTGGAATACCAACAAGATAGAAATGGTCAGGGAACACGTACTATGGGTAAATTCTTAGATGAAAACTGCGGATTATTATATACAGTAGATACCACCATATGCAGTGAAGGAGGACAGACTCCAACATCACAAGTGAGAACCATATGGCCTAGACAAAGGGCCCACAGTAAACAAAGAGGTATACCATCTACGCCGAGATTAAATCCAAATGAGGTGGAAAGTATACTATTGAGCTCCCCGATGGCAAATTCGCCTCCAGAGTTCAATGAAATATTAGACCTTAGTACCAGTAGGAGATCAGAAGACCATGGAAGGGAATCAGCAGGTTTATTGGTAGAAAACAATGAGAACATCATCCCCCCTTTTTTAGGGGGAAGAGGGCCCCTCACCCCAAAAGAACTAACAACAACCTCATCCCCACATCAAGAATCACAGAACGGAAGACCAACCGTACAGAGAAATTCAACAAGCATACAACTACCCAGGAAGAACAATATATCCCTGAAGGGGAGAACGAAAATTCACCAATTCTATCAGCCAGTGAGAACAACCTCAACCAACGGAAAAACCGGAAGAGAAAGCGGAGAGGGAAGAGGGGGGGGGGCACACGGAATTTCAAGATTAACAACAGGACCGAACAATCCTGTGAGGAAATAGTGTCCTTTGAGGAAGCGAAACTAAATGGGATATACAATATATCAAAGTACGCGTTGAGAAGAAATGAAATGGAAGTCCTCGCTAAAGGTCTTTCTTTTGCTCCAACCAAAGGGTCTAATATATTTGACCTTTTCGTGGATCTAAATAAATTCGTCAGAAAGTTAACCCTTAATAGATACTTTTCCATCCAGGAAATGAAGAACACGGGAACGACAAAGAAACTAGAACCAGAAGAATATGAATTCGATATGAATGACCCAATAACGACAGACCTGAAACCGAAGAGCAAATTCTTCCCTATTGAGGTAAAGGGAGAATATATAGACCTGTTCTACAATAAAACAATGAAAGATCTCACAAGAATGTGCAAGGAAAACAGACCAATACATCATAACCTGACCAAAGAACAAAGGAATATCCTGAAAAAATTAAAAGAAGAAAAATCTATCATTATCAGACAAGCGGATAAAGGTGGGGGCAACCATAATTATGGATCATCAACAATATCATGAAGAGGCGGAGAGAATATTAGGTGACAAAGGATATTATGAGAAGTTGAGAGAAAATCCAACAAATAAGATCAAAAAAGAGTTTTACCTACATTTACAGGCAGGTTATGAAAGCAACAGTATATGTAAGAGAGAATATATTTATATGAAGGAGACGCCTATTGGCGTACCATATTTCTACCATGCACCAAAGGTGCATAAAAATTTATACCATCCTCCAGGGAGACCGATAGTGGCGGGGATGGAGGCTATTACTCATAGATTATCTGAATACGTGGACCGCCAGCTACAGAAATACGTAGTAAGCCAACCATCTTACATCAAGGACTCAGGGCACCTCTTGGAGATAGTAAAAGATACAGAATGGAAATCCACCTACCTATGGTGCAGCATTGATGTAGAAGCATTGTACTCGAATATCGAACACGCAAGTGGAGTAGAAGCAGTAGATAAGGTCTTAAGAGAAGATATACTCATGCCAGAACAACAGAAACAATTTATTTTAAAGAGCATATTGTTCATTTTGAAAAATAATATCTTCGTGTATAACGATAAATATTACCGACAGTGCACTGGCACTGCAATGGGGACGAAGTGCGCACCGGCCTTCGCAAATTTGGTCATGGGTACGTTCGAAAAAGATAGGTTCATAGACAAACGAATTATACTGTACAAACGCTACATAGATGATCTTCTCATCATATGGGACGGGACGAAAGAAGACCTCAATGAATTCGTGGAAAGTTTGACGGAGAATGAATTTAAGTTCAAATTTACACACGTTATTTCGGCAGAGAGGATAGTTTACCTAGATTTAGAGCTGGAAGGAGTAAATAATGCAATCATCACGCGAACTCACTTCAAAAAGGTAGACACTAATAGCTACTTGAACTATAAAAGTTGCCACCATCGTAAGTGGAAGAAGAATATCCCATACGGACAATTCCATCGGATTAGAAGGAATTGTACGCGTGAAGAAGATTATAAGCAACAGGCGAAAATTGTTGAAAAGAGGTTTAGGAACAAGGGATATCCCAAAACCTTGATAAGGGCAGCCTTTGAGAAAGCATTGAATAAAGAGGGTGAAGAAAAAGAAGTGAGACACGCCATGAATAGAAGAAAACTAGAAGGATATGAAACAGCGTTCACCACTAAATTCAGCGCACATTCAGGTTTAATAAAATACATATTGGGAAAAAACTGGATAATATTGAAGGAAGACCCTTTTTTGGAGAAGAAACTATCAACGAAACCGTTATGTATATTCCGTAAGAACAAGACGTTGAAGAACCTCATAGCTCCATCTTACCCCAAAAAAGAAAAAAAGAACCAGAACAAAAATGGAGAAGAGAGTGGAGTGTATAAATGCAGAGAAACAAGATGCATGTGCTGCGCAAATATCAATCAGGGTGCCAAGAAGATCCAGTTACCTGATGGAGAGGAATACGTGATTCAGCAAAGAATGACATGTAAAGTGGAAAGAGTAGTATATATGCTAGAATGCCCTTGTGGGCTTAAATATATAGGAAGAACAATTAATACACTACGAGGAAGGTTGAATAAACACCGCAGTAACATAAAAAAGGGATTCGAAAAACATAGCATTTCGCGACACTTTGATACACACCATGACCGTAATCCCTCTGGTTTAAAAGTCACCCCCATTGAGAACATCCAAGACAAATCAATAGAAAAATTGAGGTCAATAGAAATGTTTTGGATATTTCGTTTGAATACTTTAATGCCGAGAGGTCTGAATGAAATTTTAGAAAAATTATAAAAAATTATTTGGATATGATATATTTTTTAAAATGAGTATTTAATGCATAAATATATTTTTTATACATTTATATAGCATGATTAGGATATTTATCAGTAATAATGGTTATTTATGGAAGGATATGTAATTTATTATTGAAAAACATGAAATTAACGGTTATTCAATATTTTAATATAGTCATGATGCATTATTTTATAGTATTAATTGAAGAATAGAATGAATAGATATGAAAACTGTCTTTTATTATATTGTACTTATATATGCGAAGAGACTTTGTAAGGTTGAAGATACGAATATACAACTATTTAGTGAGTTCTATATACATAGAAACTAAGGTGCAGGCCAGTAACACCTTTTGTCATTTTTATGTATCCCAACAGTAGCGCGGTAGCCCGTTCCGGTCTCTCTCCCACAGAAGGAGCAGCGCCCGGAGTCGGTGACGTCACGGCACCATGTGACTTGTCACATGACACGCATGGGGGGCGTGACGCCGCGGGACGCTGGAGGAGGACGAGACGGGTCAGATCGCATGGGATCAAGGTATGTGGAGTTTATTATAAATAGAATGTTAATATTTGTGTGTGCACACTTGAAAAAGTCCTTGTAAGGATGAAACGCGTTGTGTGTGTGAATAAAACTTTCCAAGGAGAAAAGAAGGTGTAGTTCTCGGAGCGCGGATCCATTATTCATTTTACATAGTCATCTCTTCCCCAAGTGACCTCCTCACTATTACAGTTTGGAGCTGTCTCCTACTACAAAATGAATCCCACGAAATCACAAATGATGGGGATTCATTTAACCAAAACAGACGAGAGATACCTAAAATCAGCATTCCCATTTCAGTGGTGCCCTTCGTCCCTACCTTACCTGAGAATAATACTGACCCCCTCAATTGAAGAACTGCCGTCTACCAACTTCTCACGGCTGGAGGCCATGATACAAAAAGAACTAGACCATCTAGCCAGATTCGAACCCCGCTGGATGGGCAGAGTGATCTTATACAAAATGATTATTCTCCCCCGCATATTTATATCTCTTTAGAACTCTCCCTGTAATTATTCCTGAATCTACTTTTCACGACTCTCAACCAACAGATGAATAAATTCGTCTGGGGAGGAGCCAAACCCAGAGTGGCATTCTCCATCCTAAATAGACCACTAAAATTCAGAGGCATGGGTCTTCCCAACCTCCCCAATTACGATAAAGCATTTCTGATAGACCAAAGCAGAGACTGATGTAGAGTGGAAACGGACAAAACATGGGCCCCAATGGAGTCTCTACTAACAGGTATAACTGAATAGAGAACATATCTCCTAGCGTCCACTGTCCAGACACAAAGGGACACTCAACATCCCCCGACGGTCCAGGCTACGGCGCAGGGGTGGAGGGCATTACAGGCTAAAGCAAACTCGGACCTAACTAACTCAATAAAAATCCCGCTCCCACTTCTTAGCCTAAAATATTTAATATCTGAACTATCCCTGAGTAACTGGCCACACAGAGCAACTATGAAGATCTCCGACCTATACAGTGGAGACTCCATCATGCTTTTCTCACAGATACAAGCAAAATATGCAATTCCACAATCAGAATACTATACGTATTTACGGATCTGTGACTTCTTGAGAGTCTGTAAGACTCTCAGCGTTACACTTCCATGCCAGCTAAGCTACTTACTAGATGGAAGCCTGGCCCCAGGGAAAAAACTCTTAAAATCAATTTATACCAGCTTATCTGGCATTCAAAATTTCAAAAGAACGGTTAACTTCCTAAACTGGGAAATAGATCTAAACAAAAATTTTTCCCCCAGGACATGGTGCAAGGCCTTAGCATGGGCCCATAGGTGCACCTCCTGCGCTTCTCACTGGGAACAATACCAGAAACTCTTGACAAGGTGGTATTGTTCTCCACTAAGGCTGTCGCAGATGAAAAAAGACGTGTCTCCCCTGTGCTGGAGAGGATGCGATGGAGTGGGCTCCCTGCTACATATATTCTGGTCATGCCCCCAAATATCTTGCTTCTGGAGAGGGATCTCGCAATACATAACTAATTTTCTACCGTTCTTGAAGAAAATTGAACCAGAACTAGCCCTTCTCCTTATAGGTATAGGAAACATACCCAGAAGTCATAGGGTAATTATATCTCATATACTCCACTCTGCGCGTATACTAATAGCGAGGAAATGGAGATCTGAGCATATTCCTACCATAGAAGAAATACAAGAAACTGTTAATCTAAACTGTATCTATGAGAAATCAATAGCTCACAAAAAAAAACACTTTGGCCAAATTAAGGAAAGACTGGGCACTATGGCTACAGATAACAAAAATGCCGACAGGTTTCGACTAAACGAATGCAAACACTCTCCTCTCTGGAGCTCCGTTCGCCTTCCCGCCCCATCCTCCCCACCGGGGGGGGGGGGGGGGTGAGTATGGTGCCGAACTCTACACGCATAGGCAGAGGCTGTATTGATATGTTGATGTTGATGTGTTGATATGGGATGATTCAAATCTCGATAGACTAAGATAACACTTTATCTGAATGCATTCTTTGTTTTGGGAAACCTTAAGCAAAGAACAGTATAAAAGAACTTCAATAACTACCGCTTAAATGCAATTGCAAATGTTCATGATACCTTTGAAACTTAAGGTTATAAACTTCCCCATTGTCCTTATCCTTTCCCCCTCCCTCCTCCCCCTCCCTATCTCCCCTCCCCACATAAGATGTAATATGCAATGCTCTAGAACTAATAATGAAACTACCGCATGTCAATTTCAAATGTTGTATATTTTGGAAATGCCAATAAAAACTTAATGTTAGAAAAAAAAAAAAAGAAGATGTCCGGCATATGGGGAGACGAGTGGAGGACCTAGAGGGCTCATCTGCGGTAATGGCGGCACATGCACGGGGAACGGCGCAGACTCTCAAAGAGCAACATCTCCAGCTTAACAGAACACTCCTCATGCAAGAGGATCTCGAAAACCGCAACCGCCGCAGTAACATCCGCATTAAAAGTATCCCGGAGACGTGGGCAGCAGAGGCCCTCCCAAAGGTAATAATGGAAATTTTTTCTTCACTTTTGGGCCCAGACAGAGCAGCTTCAATACTAATTGAGCGTGCCCACAGAGCGTTAATGCCTAAACCTACAGCAGCAGACCCACTGAGAGACATTATATGTAAGTTACTCGCCTTCCCTGACGCAGTAGCCATCTTGGAAGCTGCTAGAAATCGCAGAGATCTCCAATACGCAGGAGTACCAATCCAATTATTTCAAGATTTAGTTTCTACAACGTTGGCCAAGCGCCGACTTCTACGCCCATTATTGGACATACTAAAAACCAGAAATATCAAATATGCATGGCTGTTCCCCTTCAACTTAGGCATTACCTACAAAGGAAAAAGGCTCAATATACCTACACCAGAAGATCTTCAAAACTGCTGGCAAAACCTAGAGCTGGAGCCAATAGAAATTTCTGACAACTGGTGTGTGGTGAATTATTCAAAATCGCCTAAAAACAAACAGAGGAAGAAGACCAGAGAGGAGGATACAACCGAAGACACTTGATTTATGACCTGATCTACAATGGGACATAAAACCAACAAAGTGACTACCGATCCTCTCCTTGAAGTGTAGTTGTGAAGTGCAATTCACAAACAACATTCGCCATTCGTTATTGTTTTCCCTGCCTCTTTTGCCTTTCATGTCTGCTCCTACCTTTTTAGAGTACTACTGAACTTCTTGGTAGAAGACATATTCTCTACAAGAATCAAGAGCAGAACTTTCTCCCAATCGCCCACAGAGGCTGTTTATGATTACCCCTGGGTAATTGGGGTGCATGTGTGTCTCGATCCGATCAGGACTTGAAAGTTTAAGTATTTCCCTTTTTTACAAGTTAAATTCCTGCCTCAACCATCGCAGATGTTCTCGATAACTGTTATTGAGATCACCTGCATTCTCCCTCAATAAGAGGGTCAACTACTTTAGCATAGCCTAAAACAGTTAATTGTTTACTTGTATTTTATTAGTTTTTCTTTCTTCCCCCTTCCTTATACACTCCCTGACCCAATCAACACTTTCCTACCCCCCCCCCTCTTCCCCTGACCTACCTGTCCTTCCCTTCTCTGAACCTCTAGACCAGTGATGGCGAACCTTTGAGACCGAGTGCCCAAACTGCATCCCAAAACGCACTTATTTATCGCAAAGTGCCAACACCTCAGGGGGCGGGGCTTATCACGACGTATGATTTTTACCCCCGTCATTCTAAAAAGGACAGAGCCGCTTCAAAATAGGCAGTGTGCAGATTTCGACTCATATTTGGACGCGGAAATACTGCAGAATGTGGAAAATTCTGCAGCATTTCCGCATCCAAAAAGTAGTCAAAATCTGCATCCTGTCTATTTTAAAACAGCCCTGCCCATTTCTGCCACATTTAAACATACTCCAGCGGCAACAGTGACACCCCCCCAGCGTAGCAGTGACACCCTGCTGCGGCCCCCAGCGTAATAGTGACACACTGCTGCGGCCCCCAGCATAATAGTGACACCCCGCTGCGGCCCCCAGCGTAATAGTGACACCCCACAGTCTGTGCTGCAGCCGCTCTGTGTCCTGCTCTCCAGCTGCTGCTGCTGGCATCGCTCCCTCTGGCCTCTGCTGGCAGTGGATGTGCTCATGCTGCCGGTGCTCAGTCTCCTGCTGCTGGCACCACTCCCTATCAGAAGCTGGGGGCGTTAGAACATGTCAAACTCCTGTATTATATCATATTTTTACAAAGACGTTTTTAGGTTGATACATTGCCAGATCTTTTTAAAAAATCTGGAATAAAGGTTGGAGTTTTATTTTTTAAAATCACCTTTTGAATGCTGCTGGATTTTCTTTGCTTATGCCTATACATTGGGTTTTGGTTCATTAACCCTATTCTGGCTCTGCATTCTTTTTCCTTTCCACCCTGTATGGGCTCTTTGCTGTTTCTGTGAGTGCTGTTGGATCCTATACCTAAAATTCCTGTATTATGTCGCCACCCCTAACTTCCAGTGGCAACATAAAACAAGAATACCGGGGAGCCATGGCCCCTGTCAGTATTCACAACTGGTGAGCGGCCGATGGAGACGCGTGCCAGAAGAGTGGGCTCTGAGTGCCGCCTCTGGCATGCATGCCATAGGTTCGCCACCACTGCTCTAGACTCTACGCTTAGATTTTTAATAAAAAGAATCGAGCTTTATTGTTTAGTCTAACGATTGCAAGTAAATAAGCTGAACTTTGCATAACTTCTAGATTGTCTCCCTCCTGTTTCTACCAATAGGTTCGAGCCAACACTCACTGTTGCCCATCTCAGTCTCCTGCCCACAGATGCAATTCGGTTTACGTCCTTTAACGTTCAGGGCATCAATTCTCCGCAGAAGAGATATAATACCGTCCAACTATTGAAGAGGTATGATACCAAAATTATATTATTACAAGAAACACACTACAAGAGAAACAAATGCTTAATAGAGATGAGCGAACGTACTCGTCCGAGCTTGATACTCGTTCGAGTATTAGCGTGTTCGAGATGCTCGTTACTTGGAACGAGTACCACGCGATGTTCGAGTTACTTTCACTTTCATCTCTGAGACGTTAGCGCGCTTTTCTGGCCAATTGAAAGACAGGGAAGGCATTACAACTTCCCCCTGCGACGTTCAAGCCCTATACCACCCCCCTGCAGTGAGTGGCTGGCGAGATCAGGTGTCACCCGAGTATAAAAATCGGCCCCTCCCGCGGCTCGCCACAGATGCGTTCTGACTTAGCTGAGGGAAAGTGCTATCGTGTTGGAGCTGGTATAGGGAGAGTGTTAGGAGTGATTGTAGGCTTCAAGAACCCCAACGGTCCTTCTTAGGGTCACATCTAACCGTGTGCAGTATTGTGGAGGCTGCTTTTTTGCAGTGTTGCACTTTTTTTTTTTTTGCTATATCGGCCGTGCAGAGCATTGCGCCCTGCAGTAATACTCCAGGGACAGAAGTGGTGGTTAGGCAGGGACAGAAGACATATAAATATTATTGATTGAATATAGGCAGTGGGGCTTTTCAAAAAAATATTGGGCAAAAAATCTATTTGGCCTGCCTGTCACTGTGCTCAGTGTTCTGGGTCTGTGTGTGCTGGGTGTAGTAGTTCTACTAAATCATACGCAGCCAGCTAAGTGTTACAGCAGGCTTGCGCCAAATTATTTCCTGGCTCTGTCTGGGCTCTGAAATTACTGCAGTATTGCAGTCCACAGTGCAACACTCTGCAGTTCTGTGACATACCCTAGGGACAGAAGACATATTCCTTGAATATAGGCAGTGGGGCTTTTCAAAAAAATATTGGGCAAAAAATCTATTTAGCCTGCCTGTCACTGTGCTCAGTGTTCTGGGTCTGTGTGTGCTGGGTGTAGTAGTTCTACTAAATCATACGCAGCCAGCTAAGTGTTACAGCAGGCTTGTGCCAAATTATTTCCTGGCATTCCGTAAACGAAGTCAGCCTCCAACCACAGGCCAATAAGCGGCACATTAAATTACAGCGTTCTGTTTCTGCACTACTGGTAATACAGCATGCTGAGGGGTAGGCCTAGAGGACGTGGACGCGGGCGAGGACACCGAGGCCCAAGTCAGGGTGTGGGCACAGGCCGAGCCAGTGCAATGGCCAGGGGTAGAGGCAGGGCCAGACCGAATAATCCACCAACTGTTTCCCAAACCGCCCCTCGCGCCATGCCACCCTGCAGAGGTCAAGGTGCTCTACGGTGTGGCAGTTTTTCACAGAGACGCCTGACGACTGACGAACAGTGGTGTGCAACCTTTGTCGCGCCAAGATCAGCTGGGGAGGCACCACCACCAGCATGCGCAGGCAAATGATGGCCAAGCACCCCACAAGGTGGGACGATGCCCGTTTACCGCCTCCAGTTTGCACCACTGCCTCTCCCCCTGTGCCCCAACCTGCCACTGAGATCCAACCCCCCTCTGAGGACACAGGCACTACCGTCTCCTGGCCTGCACCCACACCCTCACCTCCGCTGTCCTCGGCCCCATCCAGCAATATCTCTCAGTGCAGCGTCCAGCGTACTCGGTTCCCAGTCGCCACTACTTTTCCCGATGTGCCGTCCCAGGCCTGCACGACCACGTCTCCCGCAACATTGTACGCGCCCTCACCAACGCGGTTACTGCCAAGGTCCACTTAACTACAGACACGTGGACAAGCACAGGCGGGCAGGGCCACTATATCTCCCTAACGGCACATTGGGTGAATTTAGTGGAGGCTGGGACAGAGTCAGAGCCTGAGACCGCTCACGTCCTACCCACCCCCCGAATTGTGTGCCCCAGCTCGGTGGTGGTATCTGCGGTGGTGTATGCTTCCTCCACTAAACCACCCTCCTCCTCCTCCTCCTACGCAACCGCTGTCTCGCAATCAAGATGTGTCAGCAGCAGCACGTCGCCAGCAGTCGGTGTCACGCGGCGTTGCAGCACAGCGGTGGGCAAGCGTCAGCAGGCCGTGCTGAAACTACTCAGCTTAGGAGAGAAGAGGCACACGGCCCACGAACTGCTGCAGGGTCTGACAGAGCAGACCGACCGCTGCCTTGCGCCGCTGAGCCTCCAACCGGGCATGGTCGTGTGTGACAACGGCCGTAAGCTGGTGGCGGCTCTGCAGCTCGGCAGCCTCACGCACGTGCCATGCCTGGCCCATGTCTTTAATTTGGTGGTTCAGCGCTTTCTGAAAAGCTACCCACACTTGTCATACCTGCTCGGAAAGGTGCGCCGGCTCAGCGCACATTTCCGCAACTCCAAGACGGACGCTGCCACCCTGCGGACCCTGCAACATCGGTTTAATCTGCCAGTGCACCGACTGCTGTGCGACGTGCCCACACGGTGGAACCCTACGCTCCACATGTTGGCCATGGTCTATGAGCAGCGTAGAGCTATTGTGGAATACCAACTCCAACATGGGCAGCGTAGTGGGAGTCAGCCTCCTCAATTCTTTACAGAAAAGTGGGCCTGGTTGGCAGCCATCTGCCAGGTCCTTGGAAACTTTGAGGAGTCTACCCAGATGCTGAGCGGGGATGCTGCAATCATTAGCGTCACCATTCCTCTGCTATGCCTCTTGAGAAGTTCCCTGCAAAGCATAAAGGCAGACGCTTTGCACTCGGAAACAGGGGCGGGAGAAGACAGTATGTCGCTGGATAGTCAGAGCAACCTCATGTCTATATCTCAGCGTGTTGAGGAGGAGGGGGAGGAGCATGAGGAGGAGGGGGAAGAGACAGCTTGGCCCACTGCTGAGGGGACAGATGCTGCTTGCCTGTCATCCTTTCAGCGTGTATGGCCAGAGGAGGAGGAGGAGGGGGGGGGGGGGAGCATGAGGAGGAGGGGGATGAGACAGCTTGGCCCACTGCTGAGGGGACAGGTGCTGCTTGCCTGTCATCCTTTCAGCGTGTATGGCCAGAGGAGGAGGAGGAGGAGGGGGAGGAGCATGAGGAGGAGGGGGAAGAGACAGCTTGGCCCACTGCTGAGGGGACAGATGCTGCTTGCCTGTCATCCTTTCAGCATGTATGGCCAGAGGAGGAGGAGGAGGAGGATCCTGAAAGTGATCTTCCGAGTGAGGACAGCCATGTGTTGCGTACAGGTACCCTGGCACACATGGCTGACTTCATGTTAGGATGCCTTTCTCGTGACCCTCGCGTTACACGCATTCTGGCCACTGCGGATTACTGGGTGTACACACTGCTCGACCCACGGTATAAGGAGAGCCTTTCCACTCTCATTCCCGAAGAGAAAAGGGGTTCCAGAATGATACTATACCACAGGGAGCTGGTGGACAAACTGTTGGTAAACTTCCCATCCGACAGCGCTAGTGGCCGAAGGCGCAGTTCCGAGGGCCAGGTAGCAGGGGAGGCGCAGAGATCAGGCAGCATGTACAGCGCAGGCAGGGGAACATTATCCAAGGCCTTTGCCAGCTTTATGGCTCCCCAGCAAGACTGTGTCACCGGTCCCCAGTCAAGGCTGAGTTGGCGGGAGCACTGTGAAAGGATGGTGAGGGAGTACGTAGCCGATCGCACGATCGTCCTCCGTGACGCCTCTGCCCCCTACAACTACTGGGTGTCGAAGCTGGACACGTGGCCTGAACTCGCGCTGTATGCCCTGGAGGTGCTTGCTTGTCCTGCGGCTAGCGTCTTGTCAGAGAGTGTGTTTAGTGTGGCTGGGGGAATCATCACGGATAAGCGTACCCGCCTGTCAACCGACAGTGCCGACAGGCTTACACTCATCAAGATGAACAAAGCCTTCTCTTCTCCACCAGCGGACAGCAGCGATACCTAAACAATACGTAGGCTGCACCCGCGGATGGAAGCATCGTTCTCTATCACCATCCAAAACGGGGACCTTAAAGCTTCATCAATCTGTGTATAATATTCCTCCTCCTCCTCCTGCTCCACCTCCTGAAACCTCACATAATCACGCCGAATGGGCAATTTTTCTTAGGCCCACAAGGCTCAGTCATATAATTTTTCTAAACAATTTTTATACGTTTCAATGCTCATTAAAGTGTTGAAACTTTCACCTGAACCAATTTTTATTTTAACTGGGCTGCCTCCAGGCCTAGTTACAAATGAAGCCACATTAACCAAAGCGATTAATGGGTTTCACCTGCCCTCTTGGTTGGGCATGGGCAATTTTTCTGAGGCACATTAGTACTGTTGGTACACCAATTTTTGGCGGCCCTCGCCTACAGTGCAATCAAATCAATTTTTAGCCCACCTGCATTACAGCTGACGTTACATCAGCTGTGTTGGGCACTGCAATGGGATGTATTTATGTACCGCCGGTGGGTTCCAGGGAGCCATCCATGCTGTGGGTCCACAGGGAGTTGTAACTGCATGTGTCCACATCTAAAGAACCCCGGTCTGACTGGGGCATGCAGTGTGGGCCAAAGCCCACCTGCATTAAACATGACATTACATCAGCTGTGTTGGGCACTGCAATGGGATATATTTATGTACCGCCGGTGGCTTCCTGGCACCCACCCATGCTGTGGGTCCACAGGGAGTTGTAACTGCATTTGTCCACTTCTAAAGAACCCCAGTCTTACTGGGGCATGCAGTGTGGGCCGAAGCCCACCTGCATTTAATCGGACGTTACCTCAGCTGTGATGGGCACTGCAATGGGATACGTTTATGTACAGCCAGTGGGTTCCAGGGAGCCACCCATGCTGTGGGTGCACACGGAATTCCCATTGCGAAGTTGTACCTGGCTGTGACTATTTATAAAAAACCACGGTCTGACTGGGGCATGCAGACACCTTGACAGAATGAATAGTGTGTGGCACATAGGTTCCCCATTGCTATGCCCACGTGTGCAGCTCCAGATGGAGGTGGCACAGGATTGGATTTCTCATTGCTTCTGTACAGCATTGTGGGCTATCGCCCCGCCCCTTTTAAAGAGGGTCGCTGCCTAGCCGTGCCAACCCTCTGCAGTGTGTGCCTGCTTTTCCTGTGGCAGAAGCACTTATAAATAGACATGAGGGTGGTGTGGCATCAGGGCAGCTGAAGGCTGGGCAGGGACAGTTTGGTGTGCGCTGTGGACACTGGGTCGTGGGGGGGGGGGGATTTGGCAGCATATCACCCAGGAGAAGTGGCAGCGGAGTGTCATGCAGGCAGTGATTGTGCTTTGTTGGCGGTAGTGTGGTGCTTAGCTAAGGTATGCATTGCTAATGAGGGCTTTTCAGATGTAAAAGTTGTTGGGGGGGGGCCCACTCTTGCTGCTATTGTGGCTTAATAGTGGGACCTGTGAACTTCATATGCAGCCCAACATGTAGCCCCTCGCCTGCCCTATCCGTTTCTGTGTCGTTCCTATCACTTTCTTGAATTGCCCAGATTTTCACAAACGAAAACCTTAGCGAGCATCGGCGATATACAAAAATGCTCGGGTCGCCCATTGACTTCAATGGGGTTCGTTATTCGAAAACGAACCCTCGAGCATCGCGAAAATTTTGTCTCGAGTAACGAGCACCCGAGCATTTTGGTGCTCGCTCATCTCTAATGCTTAACCCTTCCAGGAAAAATATTCACCCAGAGCTTCCACAATGCTCACCCCCTATCCGCTTCATGGGGAGTTTCCATACTTATGCACAGATCCTTTAATTTCATCTGCAATGCGGAATATTCAAACGAGATGGGGAGAGTTATTTTCATAAAAGGCACAATTAATAATACTAAATTAACTATAGGCAACTTATACGCCCCAAATACCAACCAAACTGAATGGCTTATCAAACAAATTAAAATCCTCAAAGAATACGCTGTAGGCCATATCATTATGGGAGGGGACTGGAATATAACTCTTAATCCACTGCTAGACTTCTCAAGGGGTAGATCCCTGGTCTCTCAGGGGCGAATTAATACTTTTATTAAAACTCTCCAAGATCTGGATGTAGTGGACGTTTGGCGACTACTAAACCCTACTACAAGGGACTACACCCATTTTTCCACACCACATGCATCATATCAGAGATTAGACTATATATTTACTTCTTCCAGCCTTTAAACAAAGGTGGAAAGGGCCGATATTGATGTAATCTCAATATCTGATCATGTCCCCTTACACGTCAATATCAAAATCGGCAGGAACGACCCTAAAGAGTGGAGGTGGCGCCTCAATGATTCCCTCCTGGACTCGCAAGAAGAGAAAGATAAATTGTTAGACATGATGGAGGAATATTTAAAATAAATTGTAAAACGGGCCTTGAACGTCCAGTAATCTAGGATGCACATAAGGCTTACATGCGGAGCCTGCTTATTGCTTTGGGTTCCAGGACCAAAAAAAAGCAGCAACAGGAAATAGATAGTCTATTAACACAAAATGCAAAATTAGAACAAACTTCTAAACTGTCGACAACAAATATAGTCCTGGAAGAATTAGCATCCAAGAGGAGGGAACTTAAGCGCCTTCTTGAATCTAGATTCAATAAAAAAATACATTTCTCTGAAACAAACAGTCTTTCTCCAAGGAAACAAGGGAAGCAAGTTTATGTCAGCACTTCTAAAAAAATACAGCTCCAAAAACTTCATAAACTCCATTAAGGACCAGTTGGGGAGGCCAGTCTCCTCCTCCCAAGAAATAGCCGGTCTTTCGCTGTTTCTATACACAACTGTATAATCTAAACGACCACTCGGGAACTGAGGAGAAACAACTATTTAACGAGAAACTCAACCTCTTCCTGAGCAAACTGACTCTTCCGAAACTGGGGAAGGATGCTGTTCAGTCTCTAACAACCCCAGTGACAGATCAAGAGGTTGAAGAGCTGATAGACTCTTTACCCTCGGGTAAAAGTCCAGGGCCGGACGGGTTCTCCTCTGCCTATTACAAGACCTTTAAGACTGCGCTAACCCCGAGGCTTAAGGAATACTTCAACACACTTTTACAAGGTGCTAACCTAACTAAATACGCCCAAGAAGCCCTTATTACCCTTATTCACAAGGAGGGTAAGGACCCAGAGTTATGTACCAACTACAGACCAATTTCCCTTATAAACCTCGACACTTAACTCTGGGCCAAGTTACTCGCTAAAAGAATGGAGGACTTTGTCCCACTCCTGATTAACAGAGAACAAACGGGTTTCATCAAGGGAAGAGAAGGAAGGGATAATTGCCTCAGACTATTACAAGCTACGAGATTCTCACAACTTCAAAGAGTTCCAGCAGAAAAAGCGTTTGATCGCATCAACTGGCTCTATATGAAGAGAGTGCTGTTCCACTTTAACTTTCCTACCCTTTTTATTGAAGCAATCTTCTCTCTCTACAATAGCCCATTCGCGAGACTGAGGATCAACAACATACTGTCCTCCGTCTTCGAAATACGGAACAGAACCCGCCAAGGGTGTCTGCTCTCCCCGACGCTCTTTGTTCTGGCCCTGGAACCTTTTCTCCAAGGAGTGAGACAGCACCCTGAAATTAATGGAATTACCGTTGGCACTCACTCACTTTCTCTAGCTACATTTGCTGACAATATTATGTTTATAGTGTCAGAACCAGAGAGGGGAGTACCAAAATTAGTAGAGTACTTGGACTTCTTTGGTGCTGTATCGGGTTTTAAAATCAATTACTCAAAATCTACCATCCTAAATGTCTCGGTTCCTCACGCCCATAGTAAAATACTAAGAACACAGTCCCTGTTTACATGGTCGGAGACGTCAATAGATTACTTGGGGGTGAAGATCACTAAAAAGACAGAGGACCTGTTTGCTATAAACTTCCTACCACTCCTTCCTCATATTAAAAATTTACTTTGCACATACGATCTACCATATATCTCATGGTTTGGTATCAGGAATATGTTAAAATCATATGTCCTCCCAATTATACTATATAAATTTTGCATGCTTCCGATCTTCATTCCAAAGACCTTTTTCAATACCATTCGGTCAATATTCTCGGGGTACGTGTGGAGGCAGAGGAGACCCTGTCTAGCACATAGCTTACGAATTAAAAGAAGGTGGGAGGGTGGAATAGATATGCCGTGTGCACATAGCATATACCGTGCGACCCAGCTCTGTTACTGGCTAGACCAGGTGAGCACAGCAAGGGACCCTCTACTCCTACAGCTTGCCACAAAGACATATGATGACACGTTGCTGGACGATCTCTGATTCCCCAACAAGACCGCATACAACTCAAACAAATTTAATCCATTGGTTAGGGGCCCCTGTGAGACCTGGGACAAATTGAGGAATTCTCTAGCACCGGATCCATCTCCGGAAACCCCCTTACGCACCTTATACAAATTAATAGACATTCCCATGGACCCTACAACCAGAAGCATCTGGGAAAAATTCTTGAGATTAACGATGGGTGATGTCCAGAGACTGGCACGTAGGAAGACTGAAGATATCCTGCAGACACTGAGGCCCGAGATATCTTTTTCCTTCTTGCAAAAAGCACATATTACCAAGACCTTAGATACCTTCTGTAAACTATTCAAATCCACCAGACTCAGCACCCCATTTGAAAAAATACTACACGAAGGAGTACCAAAACAGAAACTGATTACTTAACTCCACAAGAAATTTATATTTCCTCCCTTAACTATAAAACCTGGATTCCTTAGCTCTTGGGAGAAGGAGCTGGATATTTCCTTTACCCAAGCGAACACGAAACTTATCCTTCAGGTGGCGTTCGGTTTGTCACCATGCGTCCTGACCCAAGAAAGCCATTATAAACTATTAGTTAGATGGTATAAAACCCCACAATGGCTTTTGCATATAAATTAGCGCCACATGATAGGTGTTGGAGATGCGATAGAGCAGTCGGATGTTACCGACACATCTGGTGGGAGTATGCGGCACTCTCCACCTTCTGGTCGGAAGTGGAAAAGGTGTTGAGAAACATAAAACTAGATTTCAAACTAACAGCTGACAAAATATTTCTGTGGAGACCCGCCAACGATTTTCACTCACTCAGAGACAAATTGGTAGCCGCTCTGATAGATATGGCCAAAGCGTTAATCCCATCTCTGTGGCTCCAAAAGACTCCCCCGTTACTCACACAATGGAAGGAGAAAGTCGACATGCTATACAACTTAGAGGAACTATCTAGTTGGAAAATGGGTACACATGATAACTTTATACAGAAGTGGACCCCTTGGAAGCGGATAGCCTAAAACCCAACCCATAGAGATAGGGCCAATAACAACAAGTAAGGTGGAGAAATCGATAAACCTTAAGTAAATCAATTCTGCGGTCCCACCATTGGAACAGTTAGAGAGTTATGAAAAGGACTCCTGGTCTCTCAGATATAGGACAAGGACGAACCCCCGAATGTGGACATAACCTCGGATACCAATGGGAAAGGACCCTGCAAATATTATATTATAAGAGAATCCCAGAGACCGAGATGGCAACGGAACACCCAGCAACGTAGAGCACGCTCTGTTCCTTCTTACCCTCTCAGCTATCTCCCCTAGCCCTCCCCCCTAATTTCCCCACCCTCCCCCCTTCCTCTTTTCTCCTCCCAAGGTTTAGTACCGTTTGTTATCTGTCTTTTTTGTTTTCTTTTTATAAGTAGAGTGATACCGGACGGCTCGGTTTGGTAGAGCCAAGAAGAATCAAAACGGGTAGATAATAATAACTCAAAATGTCATACGTCTGGTTTGCACTGTAAATTAATAGGCATAATTTTATTGTACACCCGAGTCACTCTATGAATGTGTTACTTATATGAAAACTTTAATAAAAACTGATTGTTTAAAAAAAAACAAGCATCTGCTTCTAAATTTTGAATTGCTTCCTGCTGTGGATCACCTGGTTCTTTTTCTCCTTACCAGGAGGTCTCCTGGAAGTCTCTCCAAAAGATTCTGCTATGCTGCAGCGCCTGCATCTCAACTATACCTGCTGCTGGTACACTGATGTGCAGCCCATCTGCCTAACGATTTTCACTCCTGGAGTGCCACATGGAGGCATGGCTAAGGAGACCAGTCCCTAGGAGAGATCTCCTTCACCTGATATCAGAGGTGAGCAATACGCACCTGCCCTGAACTCCTGCTGCACACAGCTGACTATCCTGTCACAGCACCCAGTCCTCTACTACAGTACCAGAAGTCAGGCACCCCACAGCTTCCCACAGAGTCCTGTTGTAACATTGCTCCAGCGGTGCTACATAAATAAGGTCCTCCATCTTCTGGTTCTTATTGAGGACTTCTGTCTCCCCATTACCAGGGCCTAAAATCTTTTATCACTGCGGGTATAAATCTGCCACATTTTCTACCAGTTCTGTGAACTCTGCACCTACATAGGCCTTGAATCATCTACATTGTCTTGAAAACCTACCAGACCAAATGCATCACTTGAACCTATGAGTTTTCTCCCCCTCTGCTACTTAAACAGCTGCCAAGCACTCTAGACTTATTGGAGAGAATGATTCCATGTCATGATTACTGACTATTTTAAAAAGAAGTCAGAACCAGTACCTCACCCCTTCACTAACTCACCCAAGACAATCACTTAATGTTCTACATACTGTATCCCTCCAGGGAATGAGAAGCATTTTTTAATCCAAATTCAGCATTATTCAGAAACCTTCTCGGTCAGAAACTTAACTCCTAATATCTTCACTGTCCTCGGGTCTGATTTCTAAAGAATATGATGGCCGTAGTCACCAGTCCTACCCTCCTAAGCCTTACTTAATTTTAGCCTGGGAGGAATAATTTGGAACCTCTTTCTCAAAAGAGACTTTTTTTCCTTTAAACTCTCACACTCCCATTGCTTTTGCAGATGTGTTAAAATTCAGGAGAATTCTTTCAAAACCCTGACTAAGTGGTACCAGAACCCTTGACTTCCTTTCTAAACTAATTTAATTCCTTCACACAAGTGCTAGTGGTGTAATGCTTATCCCAGCACAAGCTCTCACATTTGGGTGGACTTCCCTAAAATCCTAAATTTCTGGAACACAATATCTGACCCTATGAAACGCATTACAGGCAAAAAGATTTCTTTAACCCTGACACTTGTACTACTCTGGCTTTACACAAAATGTTCCCTTCCTAAATGTAATGAGCTCATTACACAAATGATCACAGCAGAAGAAATGACTCATTCTAAAGCACTAGAGATACCAAGAACCACGTCCTATACATAATTGGTTCTTGACACTCTGTAGGATGGAGGAGCTGGCTTCCTGCGGGAACAGACAACACAGTAAATTCTAACAAATAGGGTCCCCTTGATTGTCCTACCAATATTCCAAATACTTTTCATCACCGCCTTCCATACTATAATGATCCATTAATCTTCTCTCTGTAACTGTTTTTCTATAATTAGTGGTAGCCCTGCTCTAATTTTTCAATATTGAACATGCGATTTAATTTACTTTCTCCTGGCACAAGGATGAATTTCATTCTGTATACATGTTATTGTGTAGATACTACCACCCTACAGTGGTAACTTAGGTACCATAACTTGTTTAAATTGCTTTTACTCATTTCTCCCTCATTTTTAGACATGCCTACTCTGTACTTTATATGGCCATTTATCTCTAATAGTAACACAATATTCGTTCCTCTCTATGGCTTGTTTGGTGTAAATAAAGACTTGTTTAATAAAAGTATATGCTATTAGAGATGAGCGAACGTACTCGTCCGAGCTTGATGCTCGCTAGAGTATTAGGATACTTGAGATGCTCGTTACTCGAGACGAGCACCACACGGTACTCGAGTCAATTCCATTTCCTTCCCTGCATGTTTTGGACCATTTTCTGGCCAAACGACATGCACGGAAGGCATTACAACTTCCTCCTGTGATGTTCCAGCCCTATCCCACCCCCCTGCAGTGAGTGGCTGGCGAGATCAAGTGACCGCCGAGTATTTAAAGCAGTCCCGCCCGCTGCTCGCCTCAGACACACACTGGCAGAGATTAGGGAGGGTACTGCTGGTGCTATAGTTAGAGTGTTGGCATCTTCAAGAACCCCAGCGGTCCTCCTTAGGGCCACATCTTACCGTGGGCATTACTGTTGTGGCTGCTAGGAGTAGTTTTGCACCAATTTTTTTTTTTTCATCTTGGGCTCTGCAGACTATTGCGTTCTCAGTCTGCAGCCAATTATACAGAGTATAGGAGAAGTACTGGTGAGGCAGGGACAGTGCTAGTGTAGAATCCTGTCAACAAGTACCCCAAAAAAGCTCCTGCTTAGGGCTACCTGTGACCGTGTGCATTACTGTTGTGGCTGCTGTGAGTTGTAGTGGCTCACTATTAGCCAGCTTGGCCTTTCTGCAGGTAAGCGTGTAATTTTTTTGGCCTACAGTGTGCGTTACAGTACCGCTGTCAGCCTCCAAGTGCAGGTCAATAATTGCCTAATTTGCCGCTCTGTATCTCCTGTATTCGAAATATACCATGCTGAGGGGTAGGAGTAGGCCTAGAGGATGTGGCCGTGGACGCGGGCGAGGACATGGAGGTCCAAGTGAGGGTGTGGGCACAGGCCGAGTTCCTGGTCCAGGTGAATCGCAGCCAGCTGCTGTGGGATTAGGAGAGAGGCAAGTTTCTCGGGTCCCCGGCTTCATATCACAATTTTTGGGTCCACGTCGTAGACCTTTATTAAAAAACGAGCAGTGTGAGCAGGCTCTGTCGTGGATGGAAGAAAGTGCATCCCAGCAATCCATCGACCACCCAGTCTTCTACGCTGTCCACTGCTGCAACTCTGAATCCTCTGGCTGCTGCTCCTCCTTCCTCCCAGGCTCCTCACTCCATGAAAATGACACATTCCGATGAGCGGGCAGACTCCCAAGAACTGTTCTCGGCCCCTGCCTTGATTGGAAAAAAATGGTTTCTCTCCCACCTGAGGAGTTTGTCGTGACCGATGCCCAACCTTTGGAAAGCTCCCGGGGTCCGGGTGATGAGGCTGGGGACGTCCGGCAACAGTCTCAAGAGCTTTAAGTGGGTGAGGAGGTCGATGATGATGAGACACAGTTGTCTATCTGTGAGGTAGTAGTAAGGACAGTAAGTCCGAGGGAGGAGCGCACAGAGGATTTGCCTGGCCCATGTCTTCAATCTGGTGGTTCAGCGGTTTCTGAAAAACTACCTGCACTTGTCAGACCTGCTCAGCAAGGTGCGCCGCGTCTGCGCACATTTCCACAAGTTCACCATGGACGTTGCCACCCTGCGGACCCTTTAACATCGGTTTAATCTGTCAGAGCACTGGCTGCTGTGTGACATGCCCACACGGTGGAATTCTACGCTCCACATATTGGCCAGGCTATATGAGCAGCGAAGAACAATAGTGGAATACGAACTCCAACATGGGCGGCATAGTGGGAATCAGCATCCCCAATTCTTTACCGAAACCAAACTGCAGTGAATGGAAGCAGCATCCAAGGGGATAATTAAAAAATAGAAAAAACTTTAATCCACCCAAGTAAAAGTACAACGTTTCAACCACTATGGAACTGTGGTCTTTTTCAAGTTAGCTGACAAGTGCATACACATCTCTTTATATGCGGACAAGACAAACCCAATCACCAATAAAATACATACATACAAACATAATTGATTAAAAACACCTGTATAAAGTGTAACAGACCTTCTCATTGGACGGGTCGTGATCAGAAAACCGGCACTCCTGAGCTCCATCACGTTGCATAATAGTAATATAGCTGCCATAGTAATTTAAAGGCTGGCATCCATGTGGTGAGACTATGCAGGCGTGCATGTATGCACTGATATCGCGAGAGCGCAGGATGAATGACAGAGAGAGAATGACTCACACCCCCCCCCCGGGGAGGACAGGGGGGGCGGGGCAGCCGTCCGTGTCCACCGCGAATGCGCTGTTAGAGAGTCCAGACGTCATCCCTGCCTCGGACTCCTGGGCTGTAATATCGCAAGACTTCGGAGTGCTCAGCAGGGAAAGCCCCTTACTGACGTCAACTTGTGTCCACAGCGCGTGCGCCGCTAGCCCAAGCACCTAATGGAACCCTCTAAGGCTCCTTACTAGCGATGCCCACATACATGTCCAAAAAATGCCAAAAAAACGTATACCCCCCATTGGGATGTCCGGACGTGTGGGGAAATAGCAATACTCCATATAAAGACTGGCACTTATGTGGCAAGTATATCTCTGACCGGCTCATGTTGCAAGTCGTCATGACAACCCATAGTTGTCAGCGCATGCACAGATTCCCGCACTCTAGTTATGCTGACGAAGAGTACCCCGATGTAACATGGAAAGTGTATCTATATCAATATATAAATACTCCGTGTGTCCCCAAATGTGAAACACACAAAATATACAAAAAATATATAAAATATATAAAACACAAAAGGAAAAGATCCCCCAAAAAACCTTGAAACAATGGGGAAATGTCCATCTAGCACAAATGATGTCCATGTGCAGGAGACACGGGTGATGTTAATAAAAAATATGTTGCTATGTACTCAGGTAAGTATCGCTAGTTAGACAACATAACCATGTCGCCAATCGCCACTGCATATGCTAATGCATCATCACTATGGAAAAACAAATCCCTTATTATAAAAGGAAGATGTATACAGCACTGAATGCAATCAAAAACGTTATTATTTCCAAAAAATTGAAAAAATGCAAATGCAATTGAATGAAATGGTATTCCATCAATGGACCCCAAAGATAGTATCGCAAATGTAGAAAACTAATCCACGTGAGGGGAGTGTCCGGAGCCCAAACCAACGAACTGTCCAAAGGTCATATAACTGAAAAAGAAAGAAAAAAAAGGAACATTTTTATTATTAAAAAACGTAAATAACAAACTATAAAGATCACACCACGAAAATCTGGAGCCAGCATAATGCATATAGAAATTAATCATAACATTTGTATAACCTAATATCACAGAAGATATGTAAGGGGATTATACTCAATATTTAGTCCGTGGGGAGCTAGTGAATCAAGCTCATGAATCCACTTGGCCTCGAGTAGCTTAAGTTGGTGTTGCCTCTCACCACCTTTGTAGTTTGCTCTAATCGTATCGATAACCCTGTACCGCAACTGGTTGATAGCATGGCCTGAATCAATAAAGTGACGTGGAATGGGCAAATCTGTTTTGTGTGTTCGTATGTTACTCTTATGGTTCGTTATCCGTTTGCGTACCTCGTTGATGGTCTCGCCCATGTAGACTAAGCCACATGCACAGGTGATGATGTATATCACAAAAGTCGACCAACAACTAAACCATCCCTTAAGAGGGTATGATTTTCCAGAAGCTACTGCCCGTCACTAGATTATTACACATGGCGCAACCGAGGCAGGGAAAATTTCCTTTTTTCAACGGTGCAAGGGTTTGTTGAGTTGATGTTAATGTCATCTGGTCTACCGTCCGCACCAAGTGATCTTTAAGGTTCCGCCCACGTCTATAAGACAATAGTGGCCGATTAGAGAATTCCCTGATTTCAGGATGACAGGTGGATAACAGATGCCAATGTTTGTATATAATATGCTTAATGCGATTGCTATACGGGCCATATGTGGACACAAACGGTATGCGATCCTTCGCATGCGATCTCTGTGTGGAGACTAAAGTCTGTGCGCAAGTTAGCGTCTGTGCTCGTCGTTTATGGCGAGCAATCAGTTCTTGTGGATACCCCCTCTGCGGGAATTTTTCACACTTAGCATCCAAGCAAGCATCAAAAAATGAGTCATCCATTACCCGTCGGACATGGAGCATTTAACTCCACTGCAAGGAGTGTATCATTGCCGGCAGGTGACAGCTGGAAAGATTGAGCAAGTTGTTCCTGTCCGTCGGTTTGAAATATAAGTCAGTGATGAATTTGCAACCCTGTTTGATGACATTGACATCCAAAAACTGCACCGCAACCTCAGAGGATACAAGCGTGAATTTGAGTTCCGGTAAAAAGCCGTTCAACTCATCATGGAAACTGATTAATTCCTCAATGGTGCCTCTCCAAACGACAAAGACATCATCGATGTACCTCCACCACACCTGGACCTTGGTCCAGGAGGGGGAGGTACACAGAAGCGTCTCTTCAAAATAATGCATGTAGAGGTTTGCGTACGATGGGGCCATGTTCGACCCTATCGCCGTACCGCGTTTCTGCCGAAAATATTGGTCTTTGTATCTGAAAAAATTATTGGAGAGGACCAGGGAAAGAAGGGTGAGAACGAACTCAATGCAGTCATTTGCTAGATGGGATTCGCAAAGATAGTGTCTGACTGCCATCACTCCCCGTTCATGGGGGATAATGGTGTACAGAGAGGAGACGTCAAAGGAACCAAGGATCACATTGTCGCTGATGGTAAGCTGTTGGAGTTTTATCAAAAAGTCAGAGGTGTCTTTAATGTAAGACTCTGCCGCCATGGCATATTGGCTCAAGATTTTATCTAGGAAACGGGACACGTTGTTGTAGAGGGACCCTCTGCCTGAAACAATCGGGCGCCCCGGAGGGCGTTCAAGATTTTTATGGATCTTGGGCAATGTATAAAAATGGGGCATAATTGGGGGGCGTGGCCTGGATGGCTCTAATGGCAGATGTCTGCTAGTTAGCTCTGCTGTCTAACACACCAAAAGCAACCCACAGCAATGCCAGAGGATCGCAAAACTTACCCTGGAGGTGTCTGAAGGCGTCCTGCACAGAATGCTGACAAGGAGGAGACAGTCAAAGACAGGTCCCAAGCGCTTAACAGACTTCTTCCCAGCACGCAGCACTGCAGGAGAGCCAACAGAGGAGGACATGGCCGACAAAGCAGAGCATGGTGAGCAGTCGGAGGCAGTGGGAGGGGAGGACCCAGCACTTAAGAGCAGTGAAAAGAGAGTTTCCCCTAGCCCCTCGCCTCCTCGGCAAGCCCTGCAGACAAAATCCTCTCAGATTACAGCACAGGATATGTCTCACACGGAGCAACAGGAACAGAGAGGGGGGAAGGCATCCCAGCCCAGTGCAAAGAAGAGAGGGGGGGCGCCGGGCAGGCTGTCACCATCTTCTCCCACACAGTCACAAGCAAGTGCAGAGAATGGGAATACAGTCTCCCCCAGAGTGAGCCCTGAAAAAAGAAAACCCAGAAGAGAGGAACCCCTGCAGTATTCTTCATTGCATTACAATCTAGATGATGGAGAGATTGTAGACCCTATTTTGAATATAGAATGTTCCAGCCAGGCAGCATCCGAGTTCTTCATAAGGAACATGGTGCTAGCATTAAGAGACTCCCTTAAAAATGACCTATCTGAGCTCAACAACAGAGTCGGCTCTGCTATATCAGACCTAGGAGACAGAGTGGACCATTTGGAGAACAAAACAAGTGAAATTACTAGCTCACATAATGAACTTATAGACGCTCATTATAAACTGGAAGAGGATTTTGAATATCTAAAACACAAAATGGCGGACATGGAGGACCGCAATAGGCGTAATAACGTCAAGTTTAGAGGAATCTCAGAATCAGTTAAACCAGAAGATTTAAACAAATATGTTAAAGATCTCATCAAAACCCTCCTGCCTGATTCCAAACCAGAGGAGCATATTCAGGACAGAATTCATAGGCTCCCTAAACCTAAGAATATCCCTGAAAAAGCTCCCAGGGATATGATAGCTAGAGTGCATTTCTTCCATATTAAGGACGAGCTCATGAAAATCTCTAGAAACCTCAAGGAGTTACCCCACCCATTTGAAGATATCAAACTTTTTCCGACATCTCACAAATCACAATGCTAGCTCGCAAGAAGTTTTTCCCAGTAACGACAACTCTGAGAGAGCACAAAATCCTTTACAGATGGGGATTCCCAACTAAGCTCCTTATCAACAAAGAGGGAACTTTCAATGTCATTAACTCACCGGAAGAGGGTATAGGGTTGCTGAAAAAATGGAACCTCCCAATTCCAAAGGAGGGAGGCCCCCTTCAAGTCGCCAAAGATTGGTCCTACAAACAGGCATCCAAAGCAAATAAGAAACCTCCTACTCTCCATTGATGGTTTATGCGGAGAAACCTCCACTTCCACACGCGGTCCTCGGATCAGCTTATTAGATACCATCCGTTAGATGGCTGAACTGTGTTTACCCCCGACCAAGACCTTTTAATGGGCTTTCACTGGCCCCATACTTTGAAAAGGTCCCATTCTACCATGTTTACCCGAGTCTCTCCTGCGTTATGTGAGACTCACCAGTTTTTTCTTCCCACAAGCAATCCTATCTCATTTTTATTTTTTCAAACCAGGATCCTCCTCTTGATTTTGTCTAACAGCACCATGACTTGGTACCAGATTAACCCGGTGGCCAGCAGGGCGGCGGTCAAGAACATCTCACTGGTCTTACAAGCATTTCCCAGACACTTTAAATGGAGCTAAGACTGTTGTCTTTAAATGTGAGAGGGCTTAATTCCCCATTCAAAAGATCGTCACTGTGGAGGGAGGCTCTCTCCTCCAAAGCGGACATACTATGCATACAGGAAACTCATTTTGCCAGAGACAAAATTCCCACTTTTTCCCACCCCATGTTGTCTACAATATTCTCAGCTACCGCTGTTAGGAAACAAGCAGGTGTATCAATTGCTATAAGAGACTCTGTAAATTTTCAGCTTCTGGAGCAGATAGTGGATGATGGGGGTAGATATTTAATTTTGATTTGTAAAATTGAAAATTTTCTCGTGACCCTAGCCAATATCTATGCGCCTAACCTAGGGCAACTTAGGTTTATGAACAGAGTCATGAGAAAAATAAAATAGGTACAGCAAGGTAATCTAATTTTGTGCAGGGACTTTAACATAATAATGGACGGAGACATGGATACTAGCTCCTTGGGTAGGGGGAGAGGCCCGATCCTTTCCAACTGGTCCCACCAAGCAGAGCTGTTCGACACATTTAGATGTTTGAATGTTAACTCTAGAGAATATACATTCTATTCGCCCCGTCACAGGTCGTTTTCTAGGATCGACATGTTCCTGGGAGATCTCCCAATTCTTAAGAGAGCTCTTGAAGCAACAATAGGCATAACATCATGGTCTGACCATGCTCCGATAATACTCAAACTAAAAGTGGGTCCCCAGGCCCCAGCATATGGGAGCTGGAGAAATAACACTTTCCTATTGAAAGTACCCAGATACCAAAAGAAAATAAGAGAAACATTGGAGGAGTATTTCCGTCTTAACGATTCCCCAGAAATGTGTCGATCTACTTTATGGAATGCACACAAACCGGTGATTAGAGGGGTGATGATACAGCAAGGCCATATTCACAAAAGGGAAAGAGACAAATTACTCAAAAACACTCTAGGCAAACTCAAAGAATTAGAAAATGATCTTACTACTTCACCATCTACTCTCAAACACAATGCCCTCTTAGAAACAAGACTTAAAGTTTGGGACATTCTTATAACCGAACATGAAAAGAACCTAAAAAACCTAAAATCCGCATATTATACTAACAACAATAAATTTACCCGCTTGATGGCAAATAGAGTCAAGCAAAAGAGAATTAAAGGTAAAATTCCCTATGTAATAGACCCAAGCTCAGGTTGCAAGACCTCTAACCCAATAGAAATAGCTGAAATTTTTAGAAAATTCTATGACTCCCTATACAACTTAAAAAGGGACCCCTCCCTCATACAGCCCACTGAGAGTGAGGTGAATCAATTTCTATCAACTATTCAACTACCAAAGTTAAAACCATATCAATTAGATACATTAAATAGCCCTATTTCACTTCAGGAGATTTTACAGGTTATCAACACTTCCAAGAAAGATAAGGCCCCTGGCCCAGATGGCTTCTCCAATGAATATTTCAAAATCTATAAGTCTCAACTAGCAACTCACATGAGAGAGCTTTTTAATGAGGCAATGGGAAAGGGACACCTACCCTCGGAAATGCTCCAAGCTAATATAGTCACAATACCCAAGCCTGATAAAGACTCCTCTTTCCCGGGCAACTTTAGACCGATCTCCCTATTAAATAGTGACACTAAATTTTATGCAAAAATCCTGGCGTTGCGTCTTCTAGAAATCACTCCGGACCTTATCCATAGTGACCAGACAGGCTTCGTCAAATGGAGACAAACATCGGACGCCACCAGGAGGTTGTTGAATGTGATGGGGGAGGTGGAGGCCTCACGAACGCCTTGTCTGCTCCCCACTTTGGATGCGGAGAAGGCGTTCGACAGGATCCACTGGGGCTATGCCTTCTCAGTACTGAAGAAGCTGGGTTTTGAAGGACCAATTCTGGGAGCAATTCGAGCATTATATGGAGCCCCCTCTGCCAGAGTCCTAATTAATGGGGTAATCTCTGATTCATTTGAGATAACAAATGGGACCAGACAGGGGTGCCCTCCATCCCCCACCCTGTTTGTACTAATAATAGAACCCCTGGCAGAGGCAATCCGCATGGAAAGTGATATTAGAGGAGTTCCGCTGTCATCTAGACAACATAAGATCAGTCTCTTTGCAGATGACATAATTCTCATGTTAACCTCTCCACTAAATTCCCTCAGAAGGGCAACATCTCTCTTGAATAATTTTGGCAAAATCTCTTATTATAAGATTAACCCAGCAAAGTCAAAAATTTTACCTTTAAATATCCCTAGTAAGCTCCAAGCTCAGATTAAAAAGGAGTTCCCATATGGATGGGACTTACTAGGTACTAAATATTTGGGTATAACTATCACCTCCCCCTTAAAAAACACAATGCAAATCAACTTGAACTCCCTAACAGACGAAATACAAGTAAACCTAAACAATTTCAACAAAACGGAACTCTCTTGGTTGGGAAAAATTGTTGTATATAAAATGATGATACTCCCAAAAATCTTATATAGATTTCGAACACTTGCGATTAAATGCCCCCAAAAATGAATCCAAGGTCTTCATAAACAATTAATGTCTTTTATATGGGGGAATAAAAGACCCAGAGTAGCCGCGTCTATTTTGTTCAGTCCTAGAAGACAGGGGGGAATGTGAGTTCCCAACTTAAAAGCATATTTTAAGGCAATTATAATAAAACAACTTAGAGCTTGGTGCGTGCCGCATCAGGGGATTAGTTGGCCCAACATAGAACAGAGTGTCTTGGGGAAAAAGACTCTCCGCAATCTTCTACTCATTCCTATTTTGGACCCCAATATAGCTACACCAAAATCTCCTACGAATGAAACAGCAATTAAAACCTGGCAACAACTATTCCAAGTGTCCATAGATCATTCCCCTAGAAGAAATATCTCCCTCCCAGTAGATATACTAGAATTTTGGTCAGAAAACTTAACAATGCAAAACTGGAAAAGACGAGGGATCAACCTAATCTCAGATTTGGCTGAAAGCACAAAAATGAAACCCTTTGGCTCCTTGCAGAAAGAATTTAGCCTCCCGGATGGAGAGTTTTTCTTATACTCTCAAATCAATTGTTTATGGGCCAAGGTATCCAGCCTAAAGATTTCTTTACCCCTATACATGTATAGATATTTATACGACCCCCCGTCTTACAACCTGAAATTCAAAAACCTGTATGAAATATTTTGTGGAACGGGAGATTACAATCAAAATATCTATAAAAAAGCCCACTTACTGAACTGGGAAAAAGATTTGGGCCAGTCTTTCACACCTGCTCAATGGAAGATTGCACATTCATGGGCCAGTAAAGCCTCTTCCTGTGCTACCCTAATGGAAGTCCATAGCAAAGTCATCACCAGATGGTATAGATCCCCGATGAGACTATCAGACTTCTTTCCAGATTCCTCTGATAGATGCTGGAGAGGTTGCGGGGGACTGGGCTCATTGCTCCATATCTTTTGGGCTTGCCCACTGATTCAAAAGGTTTGGCGGGAGTTCTTTTCTCTACTCAAGAGAATTATCGAAATAGGGGTTCCCTTCTTACCTGAATTGGCCATTCTTCTTATCGGAATTTATGGAATTCCCCCTAAGTTTAGGAACTTGGTTACACATGGCCTTCTAACTATTAAACTCCTTATAACAAGGAATTGGAAATCAAATGTTGTCCCCTCACTAACAGTTATAACTCAGACACTCTCAGACCACTGTGTGTATGAAAAATTATTTGCATATAGAAATGACAAAATCAAACAATTCATGGAAACATGGGAACCATGGCAGACACACTTCCGGTTGGATCTCTACTGACGTCCCTGGTGACCATCTCCCCTTACAGGATATTTAGTCATTTGGTGTGCAAACATGGACAGGATCCTTATAGTTTATACTTTAGGGTTTTCTTTTTTTTTCTCTAAGCTCCCTCCCCTTTCCCCTTCCCCCTCCCTTATTATTTGTCAAACTATTTGTTACAAGTATTTGATTTTAAAAATTTCTGAGAAAAAAAAAAATGTTCACAAATGTATGAATGTCCGTATATCGATAACACCATGATATGAAAAAATATATATAATGTCAAATCTAATTGGACATTCAAGGCATGCATTGTTATTACTCTATGATGTTAATGCAAACAAACTCAATAAAAATTATTGAACAATAAAAATGGGGCATAATTGGATGACTAGGAAGCAAAAATGCAAATAATTGTTTGTCTGTAATGCCCATGGTCAACGCTTCTTCCAATGTGATCCTTAGTTTGTTTCGTGATTGACTAGTGGGGTCTGAAGCCAACACTTTGTACAACTCAAGATCCCCCAGTTGTGCCATTACTTCTTCCTGGTAATAAACATGTCCATAAGAACGATTGCACCGTGTTTGTCCGCCAATCGGATGGTCAGTTCCTAATCATCACCTAAGAGCTTGACTTCTCGTGCTTCAGTTAGAGATAAATTGGACCTGACCCGATTGCAAAATTGGCGAGATCTTAATGCTGAAATATCCCGCATTACCAATTTGGAGAAGGTATCAACGGAATAGTCGATGTTGGTAGGTTGAAACCGACTATTATTCCGTAGTCCCAATTCAGCAGAGGTGAAACTTTACAAAGTCTGGACATTTACTCCCACAGATGTCTCAGTTGATGTAGAGGACTGTTGGTCTTTGAAGAAAGTTTTCAACTGTAATCTACGAAAAAATAGCCGACAGTCTATGTCCAAGCAGAACCAATCAATGTGTGGCGTGGGAACAAAGGATAATCCCTTGGACAGGGCCCGTAACTGGGTGGAGGACAGTACCTTTGAGGAGATGTTAACGATCGTCGTATCTGTCATCTCCTTATGCCGGAGTTCGATCGGGTCTGCATCCTCCGTGTGTTTCTTCCATGGTCGATGGTGTTTCCGTCCCCCGCGCCGCCGTCGTCCCGCAACCGACGCGGCATGTTGGAATTTCTTGGGGGTCGCTGTTTAAAAAAAAAAACTGGAAGAGGCTGAATTATTATCCATATTGGGCCGTGCTGTGTCGTCCGTAGAGTCGGACACCGCTGAAGACCATCCAAGTCGTGGTTTCCCCCATCGCATCCTCCTTCTGGGGGTTATCATGGATGATGAACAGCCAAGTGGGTTGTCCTTGCTTTATTCCCAATTATATACACAAACGGATCGGTAGTCCTGCTCGTTACGTGACCATTTGCTGCGTTTGGTGGACTCCACCTCACTCTTGAATTTCTGTACGGTAACATTGATTTTCTCCAATTGTATGTTAAGTTCAGTAGCAGGCAATAAAGTACGCATTTCTTGTTCCAATGAAGTCAAGGTTGCAGCAGTCTGTGCGATTTCCTCCTGTAAAAACTCCAGGTTTAAAAGCATTACATCAAATGCGAACTTATTCGCAATACCCGCAAACTTATGAAGAAAGGCCTCGTTGTCTGAAAATAGAGTGGGTCGAGTATTCGATCTTAGACCTCTAGGGATTCTATTTGCCATATAGTATTCCCGTAGGGTGATGGAATGCAATTTCAGTGATATTAGGTGTTTATTAGTGCTCTCAAATTTACATAAGAAAGCATAACTAGAGTGCGGGGATCTGTGCATGCGCTGACAACGATGGGTTGCCATGACGACTTGCAACATGAGCCGGGCAGAGATATACTTGCCACATAAGCGCCGGTCTTTATATGGAGTATTGCTATTTCCCCACCCGTCCGGACATCCCAATGGGGGGTGTACGTTTTTTTGGCATTTTTGGACATGTATGTGGGCATCGCTAGTAAGGAGCCTTAGAGGGTTCCATCTGGTGCTTGGGCTAGCGGCGCACGCGCTGTGGACACAAGTTGACGTCAGTAAGGGGCTTTCCCCGCTGAGCACTCCAAGGTCTCGCAATATTACAGCCCAGGAGTCCGAGACAGGGATGACGTCTGGACTCTCTAACAGCGCATGCGCGGTGGACACGGACGGCTGCCCCCCCCCCCCCGTCCTCCCCGGGGGGGGGAGTCCTTCTCTCTCTGTCATTCATCCCGCGCTCTCGCGATATCAGTGCATACATGCACGCCTGCATAGTCTCACCACATGGACGCCAGCCTTTAAATTACTATGGCAGCTATATTACCATTATGCAACGTGATGGAGCTCAGGAGTGTCGGTTTTCTGATCACGACCCGTCCAATGAGAAGGTCTGTTACACTTTATACAGGTGTTTTTAATCAATTATGTTTGTATGTATGTATTTTATTGGTGATTGGGTTTGTCTTGTCCGCATATAAAGAGATGCGTATGCACTTGTCAGCTAACTTGACAAAGACCACAGTTCCATAGTGGTTGAAACGTTGTACTTTTACTTGGGTGGATTAAAGTTTTTTCTATTTTTCAATTATCTCCTTGGATGCTGCTTCCATTCACTGCAGTTTGGTTTATGTATTCTGGGGTCTTGGATCCAGACCCGTCTACGGAAACGTGCATTTGTCTGCTCTACAGATTCCTTCCTCTCACCATTTGAGGTATTGTGTGTGCTGTTGTCAATTTTTCTTTTGTTTGCAACCAATTCTTTTCCGAGGAGTGGGCCTGGATGGCAGACATCTGCCAGGTCCTCGGAAACTATGAGGAGTCTACCCAGATGGTGAGCGGTGATGCTGCAATCATTAGTGTCACCATTCCTCTGCTATGCATGCTGAAAAGTTCGCTGCAAAGCATAAAGGCTCACGCTTTGCAGTCGGAACAGGAGACAGGGGAAGAGAGTATGTTGCTTGATGCTTGTCTCCCATCTGTTCAGCATGTATGGCCTGTGGATGAGGAGGAGAAGAAGGAGAAGGAGGATCCGGAAAGTGATCTTCCTAGTGAGGACAGCGATGTGTTGCGTACTGGTACCCTGGCACACATGGCTGACTTCATGTTAGGCTGCCTTTCTCGTGACCTCGCGTTAGACGCATTCTGGCCACTACAGATTACTGGGTGTACACCCTTCTCAACCCACGGTATAAGGAGAACCTTTCCACTCTCATTCCCGAAGAGGAAAGGGGTTCGAGAGTGATGCAATACCACAGGGCCCTGGTGGACAAACTGATGGTAAACTTCCCATCTGACAGCGCTAGCGGCAGAAAGCGCAGTTCCGAGGGCCAAGTAGCAGTGTTACATGTGCTGCTGGGATCTGTGGTACTATGTACTCCTAGCAGCACAGTCAGGTGGTTAAGGGTTAATTGAGCTGGCTGGGTGTGGTACTTCCTGCTAGCCAATCCCCTGGGACTGGGCTCACATATAAACCCAGCAACTGGTCAGTCTGTCTCTGGTATTCAAGGTAATCAGTCATGTTCAGCTTGTTCCCACTCTGATCTGTGCTTGCAAGTAAGTCTATTGTGTGGCTCTGCTTCCCCAAGATTGTCTGGACACCTGTAGTCCTAGTCTGCAGTACATGCAGCCCCCTTTTCCTCCCCCCCCCCCCCCCGTACAGGTGCAGCCTCCAGAGGTCTTATGTCTTACTCTGAGTGTCAGTTGGTGTAACTGGACACTCCCTTATGTCAGCTTGTAGCTGACTGTCTGTTCCCCCCCCTGTATGACGACACATAGACTTGCTGTGAGTTCCTTCTGGGTGCATGTGATCTTTGAGTGAAGTCTGTCTTGCTGTGTGCCCTGTTCTCTGTCCTGTTCCTGATGCAGCTGGCTGTGTCCAGTGCTCTGTTCTGTCCTGTTGCAAGCTTTGCTGAGTAATCTGTCTTGCTGGTTCATGTTCGTTTGTACGTTTAAATTCTGTCAGTTTTGTGTCAGTTTGCTGCGTGACCTGCTATCTGTGTCCTGTCCTGTTGCAGCTTTCTGTGTGAACTCTGTCAGATTCTGCTGGACTCCTGGTTAGTGTAGGGACTAGCGGTATAACCAGGAGCCGTGAAGTGGCCTGCTAGCTTCCACATATTGTACAACATGTCAACTAATACCTGGTATTTATATTCAGCTTATCTGTTCTAGTGGTTGCATTGTGGCTGCTGTATGCTGTGTATCCTATGGTTCTGTCTCTGTCATGTAGCATGTGTATGTCTCCTGTTCTGTGGCGTGGTTCCTAGGATCAGCTAGGCCCCAGATCCGAAGACCGCTGGGCTGCCCTTATTGGGGCAATGTTCCCCGCTTAGGTAGGGCCATGCCATCCTCCCGTGTAGATCAGGGTCAGTTGCCTGAAACTTGTGTGAATCCCGTGTGACCCTGGTGCTACCTGTGTGCGTCCATCCCATCCATACTCGCCCATTTTGGGTACGATCGTGTGGGCTCCCATGCTTTGCCTGCCCACACGATCGTAACAGCAGGGGAGGCGTGGAGATCAGGCAGCATGTTCAGCGCAGGCAGGGGAACACTCTCCAAGGCCTTTGCCAGCTTTATGGCTCCCCAGCAAGACTGCGTCACTATTCCCCAGTCAAGGCTGAGTCGGAGGGAGCACTGTAAAAAGATGGTGAAGGAGTACGTAGCCGATCGTACCACCGTCCTCCGTGATGCCTCTGCTCCATACAACTATTGGGTTTCAAAGCTGGATACGTGGCACGAACTTGTGCCGTATGCCCTGGAGGTGCTGGCTTGCCCTGCCGCTAGCGTCTTGTCAGAGAGGGTGTTTTAGTGGAGCTGGGGGAATCATCACAGGCAAGCGTACCCGTCTGTCTACTGCCAGTGCCGACATGCTTACACTCATAAAGATGAACAAAGCTTGGATTTCCCCTGGCTTCTCTTCTCCACCGGCGGAGAGCAGCGGAACTCAAAGATTCTTTTCGCTGCAACCGCAGATAAAGCACTTTTCTCTATCATCGGGAAAACGGGGCATTTAGCTTTGTCAACCTGTCTCTGACATTAGTCCTCCTCCTGCTACTCTTCCTCCAGAAACAACATGTCATCGCGCTGAATGGCCAATTTTTCTGCGGACCAAAAGGCTCATCTACATCTACGGATGTTTTTACAATTTTTCGAAGTTTCAAAAGTATTGAGACTGTGACATGAACCAATTTTTTTCAACAGGCCTGCCTCCTGGTTCTGTTACAAATTAAGCAACAGTGAGCTGTATCTTTAAAAAAATGTTTATGGGTTTCACCTGCCCTCTCGGTTGATTAATTTTTCAGAGGTACACTTGTACTCTTGGTACACTAATTTTTGGGGCCCACGTCTACACTCTTATCCAACTAATTTTTCCGGCCTTCGCCTACACTCATGGTATCCCAAGGTTTCAGAAGTTGTCCTATACTATTACTACAGAAATTTTACTGGGGTCTGCCTGCCTGCCTGCCTATACTTCTGCTACAAGAAAGTTACAGGGGTCTGCCTATACTGCTGCCACATAAATCTTTCAGGGGTCTGCCTATACTGCTGCCACAAGGATGTTACTGCGGTCTGCCTATACTTCTGCTACAGAAATGTCTGTCTATAGTGTTACTACAGAAATGTTACAGGGGTCTGTGTATACTTCTGCTACAAAAATTTAACTGGGGTCTTTCTATACTGCCGCCACACACATTTTGCAGGGGTCTGCCTATACTTCTACTACAGAAATGGTGCTGGGGTCTGCCTATACTGCTGCTACATAAATGTTACTGGGGTCTGCATATACTTCTGCCACCTAAATGTTAAAGGGGTCTGCCTATACTTCTGCTACAAGAATGTTACTGGGGTCTACCCATACTTATGCCATGTAAATGTAACACGGGGTCTGCGTATACTTCTGCTACAAAAAAGGTACTGGGGTCTGCCTATACTTATGCTTCTGCTACATAAATGTTTCAGGGGTCTGCTTCCACTGCTGCAACAGAAATGTTGCTGAGGTCTGCCTATATTTCTACTACAGACATGTTACAGGGGTATGCCTATGCTTGTGCTACATAAATGTTACAGGGGTCTGCTTATACTGCTGCTACAGAAATGTTACAGGGCACTGCCTATACTGCTGCTACATAACTGTTACAGGGGTCTGCCTATACCGCTGCCACTTAAATCTTACTGGAGTCTGCCGATACTTATGCCACGTAAATGTAACAGGGGGTCTGCATATACTGCTGCTACACAAATGTTACAGGGGTCTGCCAATACTGCAGCCACATAAATGTTAGAGGGGTCTGCCTATACTTCTGCTAATGAAATGTTACTGGGGTCTGTCTATACTGTTACTACAGAAATATTATTGGGGTCTCCCTAGACTTCTGCAACATAAATATTACTGGGGTCAGCTTATACCTTTGCTACAGAAATATTACAGGGGGCTGTGTATACTATGGATGCACTAAGTCTTCCCATCCCGGTGTTCTACCTATCTGGCCCCCCAAAAAACCCAGACTGACTAGGGCATGGATTGTGGGCCCAGGCCAACATTTATTTCCTCTCACGTAACCTCAGCTATCCGGGGCACTGCAATGGGATTTCTTTATGTATCGTCTGTGTGTTCCTGCTAGCCACCCATGCTGTGGGTGCACACAGACTTGCCATAGCGGAGTTGTACCTGCCTGGCAGTTTGTAAAAAAAACAAGAATGTCTAGGGCATGGCGTGTGCGCCGCAGCCAACATTTATTTCCTCTCACGTTACCTCAGCTATCTGGGGCACTGCAATGGGATTTCTTTATGTACCGTCTGTGGGTTCCTGCTAGCCACCCATGCTGCGGGTGCACACAGACTTCCCATTGAGGTGTTTTACCAGTCTGTCCCCAAAACACTGACAGACTTGGGTAGGGTGCAGAGTGCAGATGGTTTACCCCTTGCATTGTCGATGAGGTATCCGACACCCAAAAAGAATGAGTAGTGTGTGGACATATGGTGTCCCCATTGCTATGTCACTCGCAGCACCTTCGCTCACACAAGGTGTTTGCTGTCACAGAGGCTGACCCAGGGCCCGCTCACATACTTCCCACACCGAGTATTGCTGCATTGTGGAGATGTGTAGAAGTGCTGGGCTGGCAGCTGAGTCCCCAGCTCCTGATGGAGGTGGCACAGGATTGGAATAAAGATCGAACATCAATTTCTCATCAATTCTCTACAGCATTGTGGGCTATCCCCCCCCCCTTTTTAAAGAGGGTCGCTGACTCGCCCTGCCAACCCTCTGCAGTGTGTGCTTTCGGTTCTTCCTCATGGCAGACACACTTATAAATAGACATGAGGGTGGTGTGGCTATGAGGCCAGCGTGTGGCATGAGGCAGCTGAAGGCTGCGCACGGGCACTTTGGTGTGCGCTGTGGTCACTGGGTCGTGCGGGGGGGTTGGGCAGCATGTAACACAGGAGAAGAGTCAGTGGTGTGTCCCACAGGCAGTGATTGTGCTTGGTTGGAGGTAGTGTGGTGCTTAGCTAAGATGTGCCTTGCTAATGAGGGTTTCTCCGAAGTAAAAATTGTTGGAGGGGGGTGGCCCACTCTTGCCGCTATTGTGCCTTAATAGTGAGACCTGGGAACCTGAGATGCAGCCCTGCATGTTGCCCCTCGCCTTCCCTATCCGTATCTGTATCGTTTCCATCACTTTCGTAGGTTTTGAAGATTTGCACAAATGAAAAACTTAACAGAGCATCGGTCATATACAAAAATGCTCGAGTCGCCCATTGACTTCAATAGGGTTCATTAATCGAAACGAACTCTCGAGCATTGCGGAAAGCTCGACTCGAGCAACGAGCACCCGAGCATTTTGGTGTTCGCTCATCTCTATATGCTATACATTTTTTTATTAGTGGTGTCAGAAGGAGTCATTGGAGATTCTGATGTTGATGTGACGGTTCCCTGACTTGAACCTCATAGAAACTCTTTGATGGAATTGACTTAGGTGGCTGCAGCATGCAAACCCACAAATATTAATGAAGTTGAGCCCATTGTCCATGAGGAATGGGCTAAGATTCATCAGGAATGCTGTCAGAAACTCCTGTCTGGCTTTGCATCACATATAAATCAGATTATAACAGCAAAGGGTACTCTATTAACTACTAAAGATGCTTTACATGAATGGTTTGAATAATTTTGAGACTCTAGCATTCAATAAAAGTGGCATTTTGTGTTATATTTGGAGAAAGTGTTTGCTATATTGGTTTAGTGGGCAATTTAAAATGTTCTTGTTTGTTTTTTTGCGGACAGCTGAAAATGTGTAAATTTAGCAAATAGGCCAGGGGGAGGGGAAAAGAATTTAAACTGCAACTATAAGATATGTGCCTTTTTTAAGAAAAGCAATCAGACAAAACATATCAGTTGTTTTCATGTGATTTAAATTAAACTGCTATTGGGGGTGTAACTGAATTAAAATTGACCCCAGAAGCTTGTTTTCCAGACACACTGATTCCAGTGGCACTGCTGGGATATATAGTTAAAAGAACTTATAGCACAATTAAAACTAATGACTCACAGGTGACATCATTTCTGATTTAAGTCACTCACTTTCTCAGCTCTTCATCTGGCTCAAACCAGAATTTAAAGCAAAGCTCAGCTATGCCTGTGACTATTGTCATAATAGGTAAAAAAATAAATCTGCAGTTACCAACAGCACACTCAATCCAACTAAAAATAGCGAGGGGGAAATGTAATGCACAGTAACAGTTCAGAGACCAGAACCCAGGTCCCATAGACAAATCCAAAACGTATAAGTAGATTGTGTCAGCTTAAATGGCAAGTCTTCTATAAAAATAGAGTTTTATTTCATTCCAAAATGTAAAAAGCTACTTTTCGGTCCAAGAACAGGGACCTTTTTCAAGCATAGCATCATGCTTGAAAAAGGTTCCTGTTCTTGGACCAAAATGTAGTTTTTTTACAGTTTGGAATGAAATAAAACTCTATTTTTATAAAAGACTTGCCATTTATGCTGACAAAATCTACTTATACTTTTTGGTATTGTTATAATAGGGGGATGTTTTCTACTATAAATCGGGCTCCCATGGATGCTGTTCCTATGGATGTCCCAGTTACAGTACAATAAAAAAATGACACTGAGAATTTCCCCCACGTCTTATATGACATCATGTGGGGCACAAATGTTAAAAAAAATAGTTACAAAAGTAAGTGAAAAAGAGAGACTACAAGATAAAAAAAGAATCAACCCACCATTCATGCCAACCTAAACCATCGCTATATTCGCCCTGTAATATGAAACTATATAAATAATACAGGTTGTAGTCAAAAAGCCTGAACTGTTGCTAGACCTCAATACAGGTGTCAGATTTTAAAATAACTCTAGTGTACTTGAATAGGAGGGTACGATGGTATGATGAGTAGCATGTGAGAAGCAGAAATCCACTTACCACATCTCTCTAAATGCCATAGAACTGCCGGTATGACTTAAGTAAGGATATGTAAGTTATAGTAGTACGACATATATGAAAACATATTTGAAGTGGCCTCCTTCTAATATGATAGTGGCAGATAATCCAGGAAGTTACCCACCATCATTTGCAGGAGATCCAGGTATTGATACACATTGGGCCTCTTTCAAGAATGCTTTCGCTTAGGTTGTACTACCAGAAATTATGTTTCCCTACTTTGGTCATAGCAGTCGTTCCAACACACTTAGAGACAAGGTAAGCGGATTTCTGCTTCTCGCATGCTACTCTTCAACTTTGCGAAAGGGTTATACTCTCACTTGGGGCCACAACACGATATTGACATACATGTTCTGGGCCCCCAGGGACCCTTGTGCCATACCTTCCTACTCAAGGATGCTATTGTTATTGCAATATAGGACACCAATATTGAGATATAGTGCTAGGTCAGTCTTTTTGACTATACTGTGTCAATCAAAACATCCAAAACAAAATGGGCAATACATTTTAAAAATAAAGAACTTTAAATTGCAAAAACATTTTTTACAGCAATAAGGTTGGGACCACAGGTGGCTGATTTGCTTCAAATTTTTGTGCAGATCTGCAGCAGAACATGTCAGCAAAATCCTAGAAATCCTGAACTTTATATGGGGGAAATAAGAATCACTGAAAATAATGGCAAAGGAGTAAGAACTACTATTTTTTTTTATGAATTTAAATATAATTGGCTAATTTTGAGCGCAACCACATCCTTAAAAATAAGAGGGTGTTCCTATTTGAGTTTTTCTTTACATTTTTACACCTTAAAAAAAATTTTGGTTTCAAATAGAGTAGTACAGATCATGGATCACATTGAGGGTGGAAATAATTCTGAAATTATGCATCTGACATTTTTAACATGACTAAAACATGTTATTTAAACAGATGTGAAGACTTTTTATATCCATTGTATATCACAAAAAAACACCGAAAATAATTTTGGCAGCCCAATAAAAATATAGGGCCATAAAACGAACACATGTATAAAATTGCTAAAAAGTGTTTGATCCTTTTGAACCAAAATACTCCGGTCCTTAAAGGGGTTTTGTCATTAAAAAAAATATATATCTAAACTTACCTATTCCTTCTCTGTCTCCTTATCACATCTTCTCCTGGTTGAGCTTCTCCAGTGCCTCAGGTCAGCTCACTGCAGGCTGGGACCAGCTTGTTATGAGGGCTGGTTATCACAAACTCCTTCCTGCTGGGTCAGTGAAGGTCAGGTCCCTGTGCTGTAGCTTCACTGCCTAGGAAGGAATTGTAATCTATTTCATGGACAGCTCGCATGAGCAATCTCTGAAGAAGATAGGCAGTCCTCCTGCTGGCCTGTGAGCTGTGAGGTAGCATACATTGGCAGACTGCCAACCTAATGTAGGTAACCTCACAGGGAGGAGAAGAATGAGGCAGCTGAAGATAATGTGACACCCTGGACTGCAGGAAACAGGAGATGATAGGTGAGGTGAAGATCTGGTAAGTAGACTGATGAGGAATAGATAAGTTAGAATTATAACCTACATGCCCTACCTCTTTTGTGTCCTTCCATGTAATTGCTTGGACATCGATTTGAAGCTGATGTCCTTCTGCAGCCAATGGTGTGAAGTTCCCAACATGAACATTATATATGGATAACTCATCTTTATATATCCAGTTTATTATCTTGTATGTGTGAGCAGTTTCTCTATTCTCATTAAAGTACGGTACAGATGTCATGGAGTCATGTGAAGTCTTCATCAGTTTAAGGTGGCGATGTAGCTGATTGATAAAAAAGATATTATTTATTTGTATGACTTCTACCTATATGAGGGGGTGCTGATAAGTCTTTGGCTTTGTGTTTTTTTTGTATCTATGGTAATGAATGTTACATCATAATAAACTTATAATAATAAACTTTATTTGTATAGCGCCAACATATTCCGCAGCGCTTACATAGAGAGGGGAATACAGAAAGACAAAATACAAAAATTACAGAACCACGGTTACATATAGTAATCAGTTGATTGATACAATAGGGGTGAGGGTCCTGCTCCAACGAGCTTACATACTACGAATAGTGGGGTGATACAGAAGGTAAAGGGGCTGGAGATATGCACGGTATGGCGAGGTGGAGAGTGAGGGATTCTATACACCTAGACAATGGTCAAATATTTAGCCGTGAGACGGCAGAAACGGTATGACTGCAGGAGCGGTTTATGATGGCTAGCAGGGATTGCAGTCACTAGAACAGAGAGCATGTTATCAGGCGGAGTACAGAGGGGTTTGTTTAGGGAATGCGGTATGCCTCCCTGAAGAGGTGCGTTTTTAGAGCACGCCTGAAGTTCTGCGAGTCCTGGATTGCTCGGGTAGTCTTTGGTAGTGCATTCCAGAGGACCGGTGCTGCTCTGGAGAAGTCTTGGAGGCAGGAATGAGAAGTTCGAATTAAAGAATTAAAGGGGCACTCAGTCTGGTTTCATTAGCAGAGCGGAGAGCCCAGACTGGGTGATGGATTGAGATGAGGGAAGCAATATAGGGGGGCGCTGCACTGTGGAGGGCTTTGTGCATGAAGGTAACGAGTTTAAATTGAATTCTGAATTTAACGGGCAGCCAGTGCAGTGACCGGCACAGGGCAGAGGCGTCCGAGTAGCGGCTGGACAGGAAGATGAGCCTGGCTGCTGCTTTCAGGCTGGATTGGAGAGGGTAGAGTCTGGTGCAGGGGAGGCCGATCAGCAACGAGTTGCAATAATCGAGCCGAGAGTGGATGAGGGCAACAGTAAGCGTTTTTAGTGTGTCTACAGTGAGAAAAGAGCGGATTCTTGCGATGTTCTTGAGGTGCAGCTGACATGTTTAGGCCAGAGATTGGATGTGGGGGGTAAAAGAGAGATCAGAGTCAAATATGACCCCAAGGCAGCGGGCGTGTTGTATAGGAGTTATGGTGGCGCCACACACTGAGATGGAGATGTCAGGATGAGGTCGGTTAGTGGAGGGTGGAAATACCAGTAAGCCAGTTTTAGAGAGGTTTAGTTTTAGGTAGAGAGAGGACATAGTGTTAGAGACAGCGGACAGACAGTCGGTGATGTTTTGGAGGAAAGGTGCAGAGATGTCACGGGCAGAGGTGTATAGCTGGGTGTCGTCAGCATACAGGTGGTATTGGAGGCCAAATCTCCTGATGGTTTGTCCAATAGGGGCTGTGTAGATAGAGAAAAGAAGGGGGCCGAGGACTGAGCCCTGGGGGACCCCAACAGCAAGAGGAAGAGGGGAGGTAGAGCCAGCAAAGGAGACACTGAAAGAGCGGTCAGATAGGTAGGAGGAGAACCAGGACAGAGCAATGTCCTTTAGGCCAATGGAGCGAAGCATACTGAGGAGGAGTTTGCGGTCAACAGTGTCAAACGCTGCGGAAAGGTCGAGGAGGATCAGTAGGGAGTAATCGCCCCTCGATTTGGCTGTCAGTAGGTCATTGGATACCCTAGTAAGGGCAGTTTCTGTCGAGTGTTGAGGTCGGAAACCAGACTGTACGCGGTCTAGGAGAGAGTGCTCTGATAGATGGCTTACAAGGCGGGAGTAAACCAGGCGTTCTAGTAGTTTGGAGATGAAGGGGAGGTTTGAGATGGGTCGGTAGTTGGCAGCATCAGTCGCGTCCAGAGTCGGCTTCTTTAGCAGTGGGGATATGATGGCGTGTTTGAAAGAAGAGGGAAAGATGCCAGAAGTCAGGGAGAGGTTGAATATAGTGGTGAGATGAGGAATAACCATCGGGGAGAGGGATCGGAGGAGGTGGGAGAGGAGAGGGTCGCTAGCGCAGGTGGTGGGGTGAGCAGAGAAGAGCAATTTGGAGACTTCTTCCTCTGTCGCTGGTCTGAGTACAGACAGTGAGCAGGAGCTAGATACAGTGCTGACAAGACTAGGGTCAGGGCTAGTCTGGGATTACTTACTTTTTGAAGTAAGCAGCCAACTCTACAGCACTGAGATCTGTCACCGGGGGCTGCGGTTTAGGGCTGAGAAGGGAGTGAAAAGTATCAAAGAGACGTTTAGGGTTGTGTGATAGTGAGGAGACTAGAGAGGTGAAGTAGACTTGTTTGGCGTGATGGAGGGCGAGGTTGTAGGTTCTGAGCATGAATTGGTAGTGGAGGAAGTCTGCGGACGTTTGCGATTTCCTCCACAGCCGTTCAGCACTTCTAGAGCACAGCCGGATGAAGCGCGTTTAAGGCGTGAGCCAGAGTTGCCGCGTTCTACATTGAATGGCTCGAGTCCTGGGGGGCGCCGCTTCATCCAGGGCATGTTTGAGAGCAGTGTTGTAGTGAGCGGCAGCCAGGTTGGGGCAGGCGAGGAGAGAGATAGGGGACAGAGAGGACTGTAGGGATTCGGCAAAGTCCTGGGTGTGAATGGCCTTAAGGTTCCTGCAGGTACGGTAGGTAGGTGGGTCTGGAGAGATGGTAGGGAGCGTGACAGAGAAAGAGAGGAGGTTATGATCTGAGAGCGGGAGAGGGGAGTTAGTGAAGTTGGAAACAGAGCAGAGACGGAAGAAGCACATGAAAGCCTTATGTGTCTAATATATGGTTTCAAAATGTTGTGTTTGTAGCTTAGGGCAACAATGATCTAGGCACGCAGGAAAACAAAATGGTGGAGTCTAAGGGGATATTCACAACAAATGAGTGATAAAATTCTTGTTTATGCAAGGAAAGTCTGCAAAGGATATTCATGGTGATATGTCACAGAAATTAGGGGATCAATGCCCTTCATATTCTACAGTTAAGAACTAGGTTGCCAAATTTAAAACGGGCCACTTCAGCACCAATGAGGAGAAACGTCCTGGACGACCGAGAGGTTGTTGTTCCGGAGATCGTCGATGCTGTGCACAACCTCATACTGGAGGATCGACGAATTTCAGCTAAAGGAATAGCAGACATCATGAGGATTTCTTGTGAACATGTTTGTGTCATTATCCATGAACATTTGAACATGAAGAAGCTATCTGCAAAGTGGGTCCCCAAATGTTTGACAACAGATCAGAAAAGCATGCGAGTGAAAACTTCCTAGTCCATTTGTCAGCATTTCCAGGCTGATAAGAACTTCCTGGATCGACTGGTCACTATGCATGAGACCTGGATTTATTTGTATGACCCTGAAACCAAGAAGCAGTCAAAAGAGTGGAGACACAGTGGCTCTCCTCACCCAAAGAAGTTCAGGGTGCAAAAATCAGCCACTAAGGTGATGGCTTCTGTGTTCTAGGATAAGGAGGGTGTGCTGCTAGTGGACTACCGTCAAAATGGTTCCACCATCAATGCAAGGTATAACATTGAACTTTTGGACCAATTCAAGGAAGCTCTGAAGGCCAAAAGGTGCGGCAAGCTGTCCAAAGAAATCTTGTTCCTTCAATACAACACCTCCGCTCACACTGCACAAGCGACCACGGCAAAACTGGTGGAGCTAGGCTTCCAGCTGGTTGACCACCCACCTTATTCACCAGATCTAGCTCCCTCCGACTGTAAAGTTTCATCTTCCTATCTCATTTCTTTCTGGGTATATACAGAATATAGACATTAGGTGACCAGCAGGGTTGTTGATATCAAATGATGATCCAGGGCTTACTCTGGCTACTATTATGGAGTCAGGAAGGAATATTTTTCCTCCAAATGGGCTAAATTGGCTAATTGGTTTTTTTTGGCCTTCCTCTGGACCAACAAGCGAGGGGTTGAAACAGGCGGAAATAAATGGACATTGTCTTAATTTAGCCTAACATACCATGTTACTTACCTGAAGAGCGGCATACAAATGTGGGGGATTAAACAGGTACATTTTCTTGGTGGTGATTTAAGTAGATCATAAGTCATGACCTGCTCACACAATTTGCTCCCTACCCTCTGTCCCAGCACTACAGAGTGTCTGGAATGGTAAGGGATCAAATGTGTTTGTAAAGATTTTTTTTAATTGTATAACAATCCAAACACCTACCTTTTACTCTAGAAATTGGACAATCCTTTTAATGCTAATAATTTTATACTGCCTCTTACAATAAATTAAGGTCACTAGAGATAAGCGAGCACACTCGTTCAAGCTTGATGCTCGTTCAAGTATTAGGCTACTCGAGATGCTCGTTACTCAGGATGAACACCACGCGGTTCTCGAGTCAATTGCATTTCCCTTCACCGCATGTTTAGTGCCATTTTCTAGCCAATAAACATGCAGGGAAGGCATTACCACTTCCTGCTCTGACATGCCAGCCCTCTGCCCGTCAACAGCAGTGAGTGGCTGGGCCGATCAGGTGACCGCTGAGTACTTAAAATGGTCCCGCCCGCAGCTGGCCTCAGACGCATGCTGACAGAGGTTAGGGAAAGTGCTGCTGCTGATATAGGGACAGTGTTAGAGTAGGATCCTGTCGTCAAGAGCCCCAACGATCCTTCTTAGGGATACTCCTCATAGCGTGCATTACTGTTGTTGCCTGCAGGAAGCAGTAGTGCACCAATTTTTTTTTTTTTGGAACTAGGGCTGTGCAGGCCATTTCAGCTATACTGTTCTGTGTGTGCAGTGCATAAGGCAGAGTGTAAGGACACAGCTACTTATATAGGGAAAGTTTTACAGCCCTTCTGGTCCTCTGTACAGGAACCCCAACGGTCCTTCTTAGGGCTACATCTCACCGTGTTCATTATAGTTGTGGCTGGCTGGGAGCAGTAGTGCACCAACTTTTGTATTATGCATCTAGGCCTGTTCCCAGCCTTTCAGTTATAGTGTTCTCAGCCTGCAGTGCCTTACAACGAGCTCTCACCGTGAAACTGCACTATAAAATTTTCTAGGCTACTGCAAAGTATTTCAGTTATATCGTTCTGTATGTGCAGTGCATAAGGCAGAGTGTAGGGACACAGCCTCTTATATAGGGAAAGTTTTACAGTCCTCCTGATCCTCTGTACAAGAACCCAAACTGTCATTTTTATTGCTACATTTCACCGTGTGCATTATAGTTGTGGCTGGCTGGGAGCAGTAGTGCACCAAACTGTTTCAGCTCTGCTATTGTCCAGAGTGTCTCACAATACCCTTTTCTTGGGGGGGTTGAGAGAGCTGCAGTTACCAGCACTATCCACTGGCTTTCAAATCTTCTCCCATTCAATACAGCCTCTCTTATCTACTAGTCTCTGCGAGCGGTAAATTACCCCTAGGTATCAGCACAAGACAGCGGGTTAATTTCTTCAAGTCACAGCATAGAGCCTCCGCTACCTACAAGTTTCTGTGTGCGGTGAATTAGCCACAGTTGTCAGCGCTGTACAGTGGGGTAATTTATTTGGGTCCTGCTCTATTCTTAATCCGCCATGATTAGGAGTAGGGGTAAGGGTCGAGGACGCAGATGCGGACATGGGCGTCCAAGTGAGGGTGTGGGCACAGGCGAGTTCTTGGGCATGGTGAATCACAGCCGGCTGCTGAGGGATTAGGAGAGTGGCAAGTTTCTGGCCTCCCCAGCTTTATATTACAATTTGCGGGTCCGAGTGGTAGACCTTTATTACAAACAGAGCAGTGTGAGCAGGTCCTGTCGTGGATGCCAGAAAACACGTCCAGCAATGTATTGACCACCCAGTCTTCTATGCAGTCCACTACTCCTGGCCTAGGGACTGCAACTCTGAATCCTCTGGCTGCTCCTCCTTCCGCCCAGCCTCCTCATTCCATGAAAATGACATATTCTGATGAGCAGGCAGACTCTCGGGAACTGTTCTCGGGTTCCTGCCCTGAGTGGGAAAAACGGTTCCTCAAGCAGCTGAGGAGTTTCTCATGACCGATGCCCAACCTTTGGAAAGTTCCCGGAGTGCGGGTGATGAGGCTATGGGACTTCCGGCAACTGTCTCAAGAGATTTTTGTGGATAAGGATGATGAGACACAGTTGTCTGTCAGTGAGGTAGTAGTAAGGGCAGTAAGTCCGAGGGAGGGGCGTACAGAGGATTCGGAGGAAGAGCTGCTAGACGATGAGGTGACTGACCTCACCTGGTTTGCTAAGCCTTCTGAGAAAAGGGCTTCAGAGTGGGAGGCAAGTGCAGCAGCAGGACAGGTTGAAAGAGGCAGTGGAGTGGCGAGGGGTAGAGGCAGGGCCAGAACGAAGAATCCCCCAACTGTTTCCCAAAGCACCCCCTCGCAGCAAGCCTCCATGCAGAGGGCTAGGTGTTCAAAGGTGTGGGTGTTTCTAGTGAGAGCGCGGACGACTGACGAACAGTGGTGTGCAACCTGTGTCGCACCAAGATCAGCCGGGGAAACACCACTACCAGCCTGACCACCACCAGCATGCACAGGCATATTATGGCCAAGCACCCCACAAGGTGGGACGAAAGACATTCACCACCTTCGGGTCACACCACTCCCTCTTCCCCTGTGCCCCAACCTGCCACACAGATACAATCCCCCTCTCAGGACGCAGGCATGAGCGCCTTCGGCCTACACCCACACCCTAACCTACACGGTCCTCCACTCCATCCAGCAATGACTCTCAGTGCAGCATTCAGCTGTCGCTAACACAAGCGTTGGAGCGAAAGCAGAAATATGCCACCACCTACCCGCATGCACAAGCTTTAAATGTGCACATTGCCAAATTAGTCAGTCTGGAGATACTGCCGTACAGGCTTGTGGAAACAGAGGCTTTCAAAAACATGATTGCGGCGGCGGTCCCGCGCTACTCGGTCCCCAGTCGCCACTATTTTTCCCGGTGTGCCGTCCCCGCTTTACACCAGCACGTCTCCTGCAACATAAACCGTCCCCTCACCAATGCAGTTACTGGGAAGGTCCACTTAACCATGGATGCAGGGCCACTATATCTCCCTGATGGCACTTTGGGTGAATTTGGTTGGGCCTGGGACCAAATCAGAGGCTGGGACCGCTCACGTCCCACCCACACCTAGAATAGCGGGTCCTACCTCGGTGCTGGTTTCTGTGGCGTTTTTGCCACCTCCTCCAAACCCTCCCCCTGCTCCTCCTCCGCCATCTCTACCTCTAATTAAGAAGTGTGAGCACATCGCCAGCAGTCGGTAGCGCGCGGTGTGGCAGAACAGCGGTGGGCAAGCATCAGCAAGCCGTGCTGAAACTAATCAGCTTGGGTGACAAGAGGCACACGGCCTCCTAGCTGCTGCAGGGTCTGACAAAGCAGACCAACCTCTGGCTTTCGCCGCTGAGCCTCCAATCAGGCAGGGTCATGTGTGACAACGGCCGTAACCTGGTGGTGGCTCTGCAGCTTAGCAGCCTCACACACGTGCCATGCCTGGCCCACATCTTCAATCTGGTGGTACAGCGGTTTGTGAAAAACTACCTCCACTTGTGTGACCTGCTCGGCACGGTGCGTCACGTCTGCGCACATTTCCGCAAGTCCACCACAGATACTGCCACCCAGAGGACCCTGCAACGTCGGTTTCAGCTGCCAGAGCAGCGACTGCTGTACGACGTGCCCACACGTTGGAATTCTACTCTGCACATGTTGGCTAGGCTATGCGAGCAGCGTAGAGCAATAATGGAATACCAGCTGCAACATGGGCGGCGGAGTGGTAGTCAGCCTCCGCAATTCTTTACTGAGGAGTGGGCATGGATGGCAGACATCTGCCTGGTCCCCGGAAACTTGGAGGGCGATGCAGCCATCAATAGCTTTACCATTACACTGCTTTGCCTGCTGAGAAATTCGCTGCTAAGTATAAAAGCCGACGCTTTGTGGTTGGAACAGGAGACGGGGGATGACAGTGTGTCACTTGATAGCCAGACCACCCTCATGTCTATCTCAGCGTGCGGAGGAGGAGGGGGAGGGGGAGGAGGAGGGGCAAGAGATAGCTGGCCACTCTGCAGAGGGTACCCATGCTGCTTGCCTCTCATCTGTTCATGGGCTGTATGGGCTGAAGAGGAGGAGACGTATCCTGAAAGTCATCCTCCTAGTCAGGACAGCGATGTGTTGCGCACTGGTACCCTGGCACACATGGCTGACTTCATACTAGGCTGCCTTTCCCATGACCCTTGCGTCAGACGCATTCTGGCCAACACGGATTACTGGGTGTACACCCTTCTAGACCCACGGTATAAGGAGAACCTTTCCACTCTCATTCCCGAAGAGGAAAGGGGTATGGTGGAAAAAGTGATGCTAAAGTTCCCATCTCACAGCGCTACTGGCAGAAGACGCAGTTTTGAGGGCCAACTAGCAGGGGAGGCACAGCGATCAGACAGCATGTCCAGTGCTCTTTAACTCTCTTCAAGGCTTTTGCCAGCTTTATGGCTCCCCAGCAAGACTGTGTCACCACTCCCCAGTCAAGGCTGAGTCCGAGGGAGAAAAATGCATCCTCTATCAGCGCAAAAATAGGGGTAATTAGTTTTGTCAATCACTCTCGGATATTATTACTCCTCCTCTAAAATAGCAAGTCATCACGATAAACTGCCAATATTTCCGCGGCCCAAAAGACTCTGTTTAAAAGTTTTTTACAATTTTTAAAAAGTTTAAAAAGTATTTATACTTTAACAGAAAGCATTTTTTCTCACAGGGCTGCCTCCAGGCTCTGTTACAAATTAAGCAATAGCGAGCTGTATCTTTTAAAAAAAATTTTATGGGTTCCACGTGCCCTCGCGGTTGAGCAATTTTTCAGGGGTGCACTTGTACTCTTGGTACAATAATCTTTCAAGCCCTTGGCTATACTGTTATATAACTAATTTTTCCCACGTTCGCCTACACTCTTGGTAACCCAATTTTTTCAGGTGTTCGCCTATACTCTTGGTACACCAATGTTTCAGGGGTTCGCCTACCCTCTTGCTGCAGAAATGTAACAGGGGTCTGCCTATACTTTTGATACAGACATGTTACAGGGTCCGCCTATACTCTTGCTACAGACATGTTACAGGGGTCCGCCTATACTCTTGCTACATAAATGTTACAGGGGTCGGTCTATACTCTTGCTACAAAAATGTTACAGAGGTTCGCCTATACTCTTGCCACATAATTTTTACTGGGGTCCGCCTATACTCTTGCTGCATAAATGTTACTGGGGTCCACCTATACTCTTCTAAATGAGTGACCTTTAGAGATGAGCATTCACCAAAATGCTTGGGTGCGCATTGCTCGAATCGAACTTTTCGTAATGCTCAAGAGCTCCTTTCGAATAACGAGCCCTACTGAAGTCAATGGGCAACTCGAGCATTTTTGCGTGGGACCGATGCTCCGCATAGGTGATGACTTGTCATACACCAGAACGCATCAAAAAGTCATGGAAACACCATGGAAACGGATAGGGAAGGGCAGGGGCAGCATGCATGACTGCATCTGAGGCTCCCAGGTCCCACTATTAAGCCAAAATGGAAGCAAGAATCTGGAGTCACCCATCTAACAAATTACTTGGGACAGATCTTCATTAGCAAGGCACACGCGCTGGCACATCTTAGCTAAGCACCACACTACCTGCAACCAAGGACAATCACTGCCTGCGAGTGACACCACTGCCTTTTTTCCTGGGTTACATGCTGGCATTGCTGTCCAACCCCCCCCCCCCCCCTCCCTGCATGACCCTGCGTCCACAGCGCACACAAAATTTTCCCTGCACAGCGTTCAGCTGGCCTCATGCCACACGCTCGCTTCATAGCCAAACCATCCTCATGTCTATTTATAACTGCGTACTTGATGAGGAGGAGCCAGAGGCACACACTGCAGAGGGTTGGCAGGGCTAGGCAGCGACCCTCTTTGAAAGTGTGGCAGACAGGTAAAACACTGCGATGGGAAGTCTTTGTGACCGATGCTCCGCATAGGGAAGGTTGTGTGGAACACCTGAAAACCTCAGAAAGTCATTAGAACACCACAGAAACAGATAGGGAACGGCAGGTGCAGCATGCATGGATGCATCTGAATCTCCCAGGTCGCACTGTTAGGCCAAATTGTGGGCAAGAGGCTGGTGATCGCCCCGGTAACAATTTACTTGGAACAGACCATAAGGAGCAAGGCACATGCCCTGGCACATCTTAGCTAAGCACCACACTAGGTGCAACCAAAGCCAATCACTGCCTGTGGCTGACACCGCTGCCTCTTCTCCTGTGTTACATGCTGGCATTGCTGTCCGATACCCCCCCATATGAGCTTGCATCCAAAGTGCACACAAAATTTTCCCTGCACAGCCTTCAGCTGCCCTCATGCCACACGCTCGTTTGATAGCCACATCACACTCATGTCTATTTAAAAGTGTGTCTGCGATTAGAAGGAGCCAGAGACACACATATCAGAGGGTTGGCAGGGCTTGGCAGCGACCCTCTTTGAAAGTGTGGGCTACATCTCCACAATGCAGCAGTGCATACTAACACCAACATTGGTTTGAAGCAGGAGGTGTAGCAAAAGTAGCCACCACAGGTATAAAGTGAAAGTCTCATTAAATCAGTTATGCCTCCTGTCAATGCTTTAATCCAGTATCTCGGATAACTGCGGTAACATGAAACATAAGAAATAATACATGCCGACCAGCACTGTTCCCCCGACCCCCAAGGAAGTGGAGGAGGTGGCATAATAAGCCCGAGAAACCGTGACCGAGGTAGAACCCAAAATACTCTGTGTGGGAGGCACGTGAGCAGACCCGGGGTCAGACTCGGTTCCAGACTTCACCTGGTTGACCCAATGTGCCATCAGTTGCAGTTGATTTCACCACTCCAAAGACGGGATGAAGCACAAAGAAGTTCCACAGGCCAAACCTGGCGCATTTACCAAACCCCCCCCCCCTCCCAGGACCTCGGCCTTTCCCCACACCCTCAGCAATCGCGGGCATAAAGCGGAGTCAGACGCAAGTACTGCTGTGAACTTCTCATTAAATCAGTTACACTTCTTTTGATCGGTCCAAACCAGTGTCTCAGATAACTGTGGTAACACGAGAGCAAATACATGTCGGCCAGCGCTGATCCCCAAGCAGGAGGAGAAGTTGGCATAAAAAGCCCGGAAAACTGTCACCGAGGTATGACCCGCAATCCTCTGTGTGGAAAGCATGTGAGCGGGCCCAGAGTCAGGCTCGATCCCAGACTCCACCTTGTGTGACCCAAGGTGCTGTGAGTTACATAGCTATGGGAAACCCATGTGTACCCACACAATTCATTCTGGGTATGTGTCAGATAGCTTAACAAAGCAATGGGAAAGCTGTCTGCACCCACAGTATAGGAGGACCCCTGAAACATTTCTGTAGCAAGAGTATAGGTGAACTTCTCAAGCCTTTCTGTATCAAGGGTATAGTCAGAGACCAGAAACATTTCTGTAGCAATAGTATAGGCGGACCCCTGAAACATTTTAGTAGCAAGAGTAAAGGCGAAGCCCTTAAACCTTTCTGCAGCAAGTGTATATGCGGACCCCAGAAACCTTTCAGTAGCTAGAGTATAGGCGAACCCCCTCAAACCTTTTCTGTAGCAAGTGTATAGGCGGACCCCTGAAACATTTCTGTAGCAAGAGTTTAGGCAAACCACTGAAGCATTTCTGTCACCAAAGGAAACCACTAAATCTAAAACATAACTCATTATAAAATGATTTTAAAAATATGCGTGCATAGATATATATAAATATTTCAAATGGCTGATAACTATCACTCACACTAATTGTTTATTAGCTATGTCCAATATTTGAGACAATTTAGGCTGACCTTTACTCCTGTATGTATGGGTCTTAGTCAGTGTTAGAAGCTATATTTGACATTGCTCAAATTGTTGGCAGTACAAACATTACTGGGAATTAATCCCTTTATTTTCACAGTTTGTCAACAATTCAACAATATCCACTTGTATTCATATTACTTATTGATATGTGGATAAAAATAGAAGGATCAAACATGATGATTTAATATACAATCCTCTGACCTGAGTAGCACATAATATATGTGGACTTAACCACAATAATCATATATCGCAAGGCCAGCTCTAATAATCCTGAGCATATGCGGAATAAGCTCCTACTTCCCCTATTTATCTCAACCAGGACTGATAATGCAAAATTTTAATCCAGCTCTAATTCAGCCAGATACCCTTATATATTGCTCTTATATTTTATGCTTTCACTGTCTCATCTAGCTAGCTAACAGGCAGTTTAATTACTCTGCTGCTGGTAGCTGCAACTAGATGTCACTGTCTAATCAAGCCGGCTAACCTGCAGTTTTGTTACTCTACTACTGATAGCAGTGGCTAGATACTCAGGGGGCTAAAGAAAAACTTATATACATTCCCCTCCCTTCCCATCGACGCATTTCTGTAGCTATGATGGTAATGCTACGTCATCAGGATGGATAGATATATATTTTATACGGACAGATTTAACCAGCCACACAGGCTGTGATCATTAGAGCATAGATGGTAAGTAATCATCCTTACAGGGATTATATGCCCTAGTCCACGCCTACCTCCACTGGAGGCTCGTCTCCGATACTCCAATCAGTTTCCGATAGCATCTACGCTCCCATGCCATGACATTGCGATGTTTGGCGATCTCTCTCATGCACACTGCGTTCTTAGGCCCTAGACGCCAACCACTGCCAATCAAGAATATGTCACCACCTGATGACGTGGAGGCGGCCCACTGTCATGGTGACAGTGTGCAGCAACAAGGGGGTGTATTACCTAATCCACGGTAGGTTTGCGAGAGCATCGGAACTATCAGAGTTTTCAAAGCCCAGTTTGGCGTTGATTGTTAAAGATCAATTATAGATGTTATATGATTATGGATATTAGCATTCCCTCACTACGTTATTTCATAATATATATCATATATCATGTTAGATGCACTTTATATTATATCAATTGACCATGATAACATCCATTGACAGGGATTAAGACTGATGTTCATTAGATTATTAACAAGTCTCTTATTTATCACTACGTACCTAGTAGTATACGTCCATACAACTTGTCAAGCCGCCCACTTTTGGAAAGTGACAGGTGCCACGCCCCCTTCCCATGACCTTTGACCCTCCATCCCTTCGTCGCAGCAGCTGGGCATCTGTGACGTGTATCAGGGGCCCCCATCTGCATTCTAAGCCTGTGACGCATCACGAGACACACTTTAGAATACAGTGTGTGTCATAATAATCAAGGGGCTTATTATATGTATAGTCTGACTTGATGTTACATACCAATCAAGTCGGCTTATGAGTATAAGGGTTAATATATAGAATGCATTTCAAGCCACTAACAGATTTTTTCAGCATTGCAGCCCATCATCCTAATAAGTCTGAGCAGGATATAGAGAACACAAAAGGCCTTATTATATGTATAGTCTGAGTTGCTGTTATCTACCATTCAAGTCATCCCCAATCAATGGGCTTATTATGTGTATAGGATGAGTTGATGTTATGTATAGCCTGACATGATGTTATGTTCCATTCAAGTCATACTTCAATCAATGGACTTATTATGTGTATAGGCTGACTTGCTATTATATATCAATCAAGTCAGTCTATGAGTATAAGGAAGTTAATAAATAGAAAGAGCACAAAGTAATGCAAAAATGCAAAGTTTTATAAAAGCTTTATTGAGTGCCCAGAATATATAAACGATGCGCTGTAAAAAAAATAAATACAGAATATAGCGTTATTACATAAAGGAATGCATAAGAATGATTACATAGATATGTATAACACTGTATAATGTTAAATGAAATATAGTTACATTTTTACAATCCTTTACAAAGTTAACCACGACATGGGGAGCAGTGGTGTTGGTCGCTTTTTAGGCAGCAGGCTCCCCTGTGTTATCCCGTGTGGGGTTGGGGAGAAAGTCAGGATTTTGTTTTTGGGGGTACCAGGTGCAAAGCCGGGATCTGAGCCTGTTTTCAAATCCTGGAGAATTTCTCTAGTACTGTGGCTGCCAATGACCGTAGAAGGCATATTAACTTTGGCCAACGCTCACATAAAAATGTCCCAGCCCAGAGGGTGATTTTTCTTGGTAGCGCTACGGCTCTGCGTGGCATGGCGGATCAAGTCCAAAATGTTTGACCCATTAACCGGCTCCCCTTTATAAACAAACTCTTCGCGCAAATTCCACAATGTAATATCGCCATTCTGCGACAGTATGTTTAGCAAAAGCTCAGCATTTTTTTTGAACCGTGGATTGACATGGCTCACAATTTTGTGAACAGTATTTCTATTATCAGGAGATGTATTTGACACTTGCTGATGATCAGCGTCACCTGCGGTTACGAGGTTTAAAGTTGTTAGCTCTTTTGCGTCCTGTTTAGCGTGTACCAAGTATCTTTGTAAAACATCTGTGTATTTTTTAATTTTCACATCATCAGGAACGTCACTACGTTGTAAAATCGAGCTGATTTCATCATCAAGGCGATGAATAGCAATCTGTCGTATGCTCGGTGTCATTGTAGCAGATTGTCTTATCTTGTTAAGTTTGTGTTTAGGGACCAAGTACATTTTCTCTGCATGCTCCATTATCGATTGGCAAGCAGACTCGTAATTATTGGGATTGCAAAACCCAAGAGCGATCCTATAAAACCGCCGGCCTGATTCCCTATACGCTTCTTTTTCTTAATGGCCAGTGTTTTATCACCCAGGCGGCTTATAGCACTGCGCCATTTTTTAGTATCTTTTTCTGATGAGGTTTTAGAGGTATCCGGCCTTTTAAAATATTTAATGCGATCTCTGCTATGGCTGTAATCAGATCGCTGCTCGCGTTGCGTAAAATAGATTTTCTTACGGCCGGTTTCGCTTTCACTAGGCTTTTTAAGAGAGCCCAATTACGACGTATTCTCTCAGACATCCTGTCGGACCAATGCGCACAGAATAAAATAAGTCGCGAAAAAGACAAACTCACTTTTTAGAAGCATTTTTCTTGGGGATGTACACAGCTGGTAAAGCAGGAGGAAACAAACCCGTTCTCAAGCGGTGCTCCTCAGACGTATTGGCTCTTAAGTCAACTAGCAGATATCCGTAAGGAGCACTCGTGGCATCCTCAAAAGCTTCTAAGGAGAAGCGCGTCTGATCCGGATACATCTGTCTAGCCAACGTGACAATTTGAAGTTTATCACGTGGATTTTTAAACAGCACCATATAATTAGTATTCAAATTTATAGTGCGGCTTTTTTTACCTTGACAAAATATGTTCTGTACAAGGTAAAAAATGCTCAGATTTCTGTGGTGTACATACTTGGTAAACGCTTTCTCTATTTCGTTGTTCTCGCTGGCACTCTCCATGAGATCATCAACAACGGTCAAATTTACCTTATCAGGCGGGAATAAGTCATCATCTCTAAAAGTCTGAGGTAGTCCTTCTATAAATCTAATGTTGGAAAAAGAGGTGGAAAGTTCATCATAAAGCGGTTGCCAACACGAATGAAAAAACACGATGTTGGTGGGGATATGAGATATATGCGTTGCAGAGTTAAGTAACAATTGCTTAACAAAGTAACTTTTCCCAGAGTTAGACGGACCGGCTAAAGTACAAGAGAAGGGATGTTGCAATCGTGTGTCCATCATGCAACCGTTAACACCGTGATGTTATAGTGTGAATTCGTCTAATAGTCGTCTCCTCACACGATCTTGCGGATTGCGTGGCGTTAATGCTGAGTCGATCCGGTAGTACGTATTCCTTACAGATCCTAGTTAGGAGAAGAAGCAGTTATCCCCGACATATAATTACGCCAACACGCCACAAAATCAAACCATATTACGGGTTTGCGTGTCTGGGTGTATTTGCATACTTTATGATCTAATAACCGTAAGGGAGAGTGGTAAAATCATCTAGTAGATACCTCTTTGTATAAACACACCTCTGTGTTTTTTGTAGCGGCCTTGTTTCGATATCCCAATACTTTTTATTTCTCACGAAGCCAGGCTGCTCTACGGTGATGGTCTTTTGTGTTTCAGGGTCGCTGTTACGATGATAATCCAGAACCAGATCTTTCAGACTGTCAAAATTTACGACCTGAGTGGCTGACATATTTAAAGTTATACCTTTAACTTTTAACACTGTTTTACCAGTGTTCAACTTGTACCCGTAGGTTTTGGGACCAGCAAATACAAACTCTGTTATGTGTGTATCACCGGGGATCTCACTGGTCAATTCCCCCAGATAGTCGCCTAACGGCGGGTTCCATTCGCCTTCACAGTGTACAAACATGACAGAGTCTGTGTCATGATAAAGGCAACGTTCCTGCAGTCTATCCAGAAGAGAGTAGAGCTCTAGGCGTGCGTAGGCTGTTGTAAAACAAGCTATAAAGATGTTTGTGTTTTTGTTGACCGTGTGGTGCTCTTTGGCGTATTTCCACGTGACATTGGCTGTTTCGTCATCAATACAATTTAGACCTGAAATTTCGTACTGTGGTAGAAACACATACTCAGAGTTCATCAGGGTCAGTCACGATGTTGGTACACATAAGGTTTGATTTCTGTGCAAACTTTCCCCACAAGGAGTTTAAGAAAAGCTTGGAGATTTGCCGTTTAGCAGAGTTTACGCCTATTTCCTCCTTACGCAATTGAACACCTTCTTTTTGAAGAAAGGAGTCAATATACTCATTTTTCTTATCATCGTCAGTGCACCAACTAGGATACCCTGAAGCCTCTCGCTTATCCCTAAGATGCAACTTGATGTAAGATGCAAATAGATTATCCGATGTTTCTGGAAAGTGCCATATTTCGTAGGTGTGTGCTATCCTGTAGCCTTTCTCTACAGCCATCTCGAGTTCTATCGTACACCATGTGCCAACGATAGACCTCTCTTTATCGGTATGACTACAAGGGTCGCACTGTGAATTTAAAGCGCAAGTGTAACACAGCGGAAACATCAACTTATGATTCATTTTCACCGGTAGCATCGGGAAAAATAAATCGCGCGGCGGGTACACTTTAACTTTTGCGATACCAAAGTAATTTTTGATGTAACTAAAATTTTCATAAATAATCGTCGGGTGACCTATAGGGTACGTCTTTGTTTTCTTGACGAAAGGATATAGACTAGTGAAATCATAATAATTTATCGTCTCACCATCGGCCAACCTGTGATATAGCTTTATCGCGTTAGTTCGACCCCCGTAAAGAGCGTCACGCGGCTCTAGCAGTACTGGGAACTGCATTTTAAGAAGAAAAGCCTGAAGGTCTGAATTGGTCTCAACCATTTCACGCCATTCATGCTCCCATAAGACGCATAAAGTGTACCCCTGCTGCTGTAAATAACGCTTTTTAGCTAAAGAACCCTAGTAGAGATGAGCGAACGTACTCGTCCGAGCTTGATATTCGTGCGAATATTAGGGTGTTCGGGATGCTCGTTACTCGTAACGAGTACCACGCGGTGTTCCGGTTACTTTCAGTTTCCTCTCTGAGACGTTAGCGCGCTTTTCTGGCCAATTGAAGGACAGGGAAGGCATTACAACTTCCCCCTGTGACGTTCAAGCCCTATACCACCCCCCTGCTGTGAATGGCTGGGGCGATCAGATGTCACCCGAGTATAAAAGTCGGCCCCTCCTGCGGCTCGCCACACATGCCTTGTGAGTTAGCTGAGGGACAGTGGTATCGTGCTGGAGCTGCTGTAGGGAGAGCGTTAGGAGTTAGTGTAGGCTTCAAGAACCCCAACGGTCCTTCTCAGGGCCACATCTAATAGTGTGCAGTACTGTGTTAGCACAGTATTTTTAATTTTTTTTCAAAATTGGATCTGCAGAGCATTGCGCCATGCAATAGGGACAGAAGTGGTGGTTAGGCAGGGAGAGTGTTAGCAGTGATTGTAGGCTTCAAGAACCCCAACGGTCCTTTCTAGGGCCACATCTATCCATGTGCAGTACTGTCCAGGCTGCTGTTAGCAGTGTTGCATATTTTTTTTTCTCTCAAAACCGGCTGTGCAGAGCATTGCACCCGGCATTAATACTACAGGGATAGAATTGTGTAGGCAGGGCCAGAAGACATACATTATTCATTGAATAGACGCAGTGTGGCTTGTCCTTTGAAAAACAAGGGAAAAAATTGTATTTTGCCTGCCTCTGACAGTCCTCAGGGCTCTGGGTACGTGTGTGCTGCGTGCAGAACGTTAAAAAAAATCAGACGCAGCCAGCTACGTTTTACTGCAGGCTTGCGCCAATTTTTTTCCTGCATGGGAAATCCCTGATCTGCTGGAGCCAATAACTTTGCATCACTGCAGTTCTCTGACACATTTGCAGGGCCACAACACAGTTATTAAACTTAGTAGTATTCATTGAATACACGCAGTGTGGCTTGTCCTTTGAAAAACAAGGGAAAAAATTGTATTTTGGCTGCAGGCTTGCGCCACTTTCTTTCCTGCCTGGGAAATCAAATCACTGGTAATACACCATGCTGAGGGGTAGGGGTAGGCCTATAGGACGTGGACGCGGGCGAGGACGCGGAGGCCCAAGTCAGGGTGTGGGCACAGGCCGAGCCAGTGTGGTGGCCTGGGGTAGAGGCAGGGCCAGACCGAATAATCCACCAACTGTTTCCCAAAGCGCCCCCTCGCGCCATGCCACCCTGCACAGGTCAAGGTGCTCTACGGTGTGGCAGTTTTTCACAGAGACGCCTGACGACCGACGAACAGTGGTGTGCAACCTTTGTCGCGCCAAGATCAGCTGGGGAGGCACCACCAACAGCATGCGCAGGCATATGATGGCCAAGCACCCCACAAGGTTGGACGATGCCCGTTCACCGCCTCCGGTTTGCACCACTGCCTCTCCCCCTGTGCCCCAACCTGCCACTGAGATCCAACCCCCCTCTGAGGACACAGGCACTACCGTCTCCTGGCCTGCACCCACACCCTCACCTCCGCTGTCCTCGGCCCCATCCAGCAATGTCTCTCAGCGTAGCGTCCAGACGTCGCTAGCGCCACAGTTTGAGCGCAAGCGCAAGTACGACGCCACGCACCCGCACGCTCAAGCGTTAAACGTGCACATTGCAAAATTGATCAGCCTAGAGATGCTGCCGTATAGGCTTGTGGAAACGGAGGCTTTCAAAAGCATGATGGCGGCGGCGGCCCCGCGCTACTCAGTTCCCAGTCGCCACTACTTTTCCCGATGTGCCGTCCCAGGCCTGCACGACCACGTCTCCCGCAACATTGTACGTGCCCTCACCAACGAGGTTACTGCCAAGGTCCACTTAACAACAGACACGTGGACAAGCACAGGCGGGCAGGGCCACTATATCTCCCTGACGGCACATTGGGTGAATTTAGTGGAGGCTGGGACAGAGTGAGAGCCTGGGACCGCTCACGTCCTACCCACCCCCAGAATTGCGGGCCACGGCTCGGTGGTGGTATCTGCGGCGGTTTATGCTTCCTCCACTAAAGCACCTTCCTCCTCCTCCTCCTCCAACGCAACCTCTGTCTTGCAATCAAGATGTGTCAGCAGCAAGTCGCCAGCAGTCGGTGTAACGCGGCGTGGCAGCACAGCGGTGGGCAAGCGTCAGCAGGCCGTGCTGAAACTACTCAGCTTAGGAGAGAAGAGGCACACGGCCCACGAACTGCTGCAGGGTCTGACAGAGCAGACCGACCGCTGGCTTGCGCCGCTGAGCCTCCAACCGGGCATGGTCGTGTGTGACAACGGCCGTAATCTGGTGGCGGCTCTGCAGCTCGGCAGCCTCACGCACGTGCCATGCCTGGCCCATGTGTTTAATTTGGTGGTTCAGCGCTTTCTGAAAAGCTACCCCCACTTGTCATACCTGCTCGGAAAGGTGCGCCAGCTCTGCGCACATTTCCGCAAATCCCACATGCACGCTGCCACCCTGCGCACACTGCAACATCGGTTTAATCTGCCAGTGCACCGACTGCTGTGCGACGTGCCCACACAGTGGAACTCTACGCTCCACATGTTGGCCAGACTCTATGAGCAGCGTAGAGCTATAGTGGAAAACCAACTCCAACTTTCGCGGCGCAGTGTGAGTCAGCCTCCTCAATTATTTACAGAAGAGTGGCCCTGGTTGGCAGCCATCTGCCAGGTCCTTGGAAAATTTGAGGAGTCTACCCAGGTGGTGAGCGGCGATGCTGCAATCATTAGCGTCACCATTCCTCTGCTATGCATCTTGAGAAGTTCCCTGCAAACCATAAAGGCAGACGCTTTGCGCTCGGAAACAGAGCCGGGGGAAGACAGTATGTCGCTGGATAGTCAGAGCACCCTCCTGTCTATATCTCAGCGCGTTCAGGAGGAGGAGGAGGAGCATGAGGAGGATGAGGAGGAGGGGGAAGAGACAGCTTGGCCCACTGCTGACGGTACCCATGCTGCTTGCCTGTCATCCTTTCAGCGTGTATGGGCTGAGGAGGAGGATCCTGAAAGTGATCTTCCTAGTGAAGACAGCCATGTGTTGCGTACAGGTACCCTGGCACACATGGCTGACTTCATGTTAGGATGCCTTTCTCGTGACCCTCGCTCGACCCACGGTATAAGGAGAGCCTTTGCACTCTCATTCCCGAAGAGGAAAGGGGTTCGAGAATGATGCAATACCACAGAGCGCTGGTGGACAAACTGATGGTAAACTTCCCATCCGACAGCGCTAGTGGCAGAAGGCGCAGTTCCGAGGGCCAGGTAGCAGGGGAGGCGCAGAGATCATGCAGCATGTACAGCGCAGGCAGGGGAACATTCTCCAAGGCCTTTGCCAGCTTTATGGCTCCCCAGCAAGACTGTGTCACCGCTCCCCAGTCACGGCTGAGTCGGCGGGAGCACTGTAAAAGGATGGTGAGGGAGTAAGTAGCCGATCGCACGACCGTCCTCCGTGACGCCTCTGCCCCCTACAACTACTGGGTGTCGAAGCTGGACACGTGGCCTGAACTCGCGCTGTATGCCCTGGAGGTGCTTGCTTGTCCTGCGGCTAGCGTCTTGTCAAAGAGTGTGTCTAGTGTGGCTGGGGACTCATCACAGATAAGCGTACCCACCTGTCAACCGACAGTGCCGACAGGCTTACACTCATCAAGATGAACAAAGCCTGGATTTCCCCAGACTTCTCTTCTGCACCAGCGGACAGCAGCGATACCTAAGCAATACGTATTATGCACCAGCGGATGGAAGCATCGTTCTCTCTCACCATCCAAAACGGGGACATTTCTGCTTCATCAATCTGTGTATAATATTCCTCCTCCTCCTCCTCCTGCTCCTCCTCCTGAAACCTCACGTAATCACGCCGAACGGGCAATTTTTCTTAGGGCCACAAGGCTCACTCATATAATTTTTCTAAACAATTTTTATACGTTTCAATGCTCTTAAAAGCGTTGAAACTTTAACTTGAACCAATTTTTCGTTAAACTGGGCTGCCTCCAGGCCTAGTTACCACTTAAGCCACATTAACCAAAGCGATTAATAGGTTTCACCTGCCCTATTGGTTGGGCATGGGCAATTTTTCTGAGGTACATTAGTACTGTTGGTACACCAATTTTTGTGGGCCCTCGCCTACAGTGTAATCCAATTAATTTTTTGCCCACCTGCATTACAGCTGACGTTACATCAGCTGTGTTGGGCACTGCAATGGGATATATTTATGTACCGCCGGTGGGTTCCAGGGAGCCACCCATGCCGTGGGTCCACACGGAGTTGTAACTACATGTGTCCACTTCTAAAGAGCCCCAGTCTGACTGGGGCATGCAGTGTGGGCCGAAGCCCACTTGCATTAAACATGACATTACCTCAGCTGTGATGGGCAATGCAATGGGATATATTTATGTACCGCCGGTGGCTTCCTGGCACCCACCCATGCTGTGGGTCCACACGGAGTTGTAACTGCATGTGTCCACTTGTAAAGAACCCCAGTCTGACTGGGGCATGCAGTGTGGGCCGAAGCCCACCTGCATTAAGCACGACATTACTACCTCAGCTGTGTTGGGCAATGCAATGGGATATTTTTGTGTATCGCCGGTGGGTTCCAGGGAGCCACCCATGCTGTCGGTCGACAGGGACTTCACAATAGGGAGTTGTACCTGCCTGTGTCTATGAATTAAAAAGCCCGGTCTGACTGGGGCATGCAGAGACACCTTGACAGAATGAATAGTGTGTGGCACATAGGTTCCCCATTGCTATGCCCACGTGTGCAGCTCCTGATGGCGGTGGCACAGGATTCTATTTCTCATTGCTTCTGTACAGCATTGTGGGCTATCGCCCCGCCCCTTTTAAAGAGGGTCGCTGCCTAGCCGTGCCAACCCTCTGCAGTGTGTGCCTGCGGTTCCTCCTCATGGCAGACGCACTTCTAAATAGACATGAGGGTGGTGTGGCATGAGGGCAGCTGAAGGCTGCGCAGGGACACTTTGGTGTGCGCTGTGGGGGGGAGGGGGGGCGGTTGGGCAGCATGTAACCCAGGAGAAGTGGCAGTGGAGTGTCATGCAGGCAGTGATTGTGCTTTGTTGGAGGTAGTGTGGTGCTTAGCTAAGGTATGCATTGCTAATGAGGGCTTTTCAGAAGTAAAAGTTGTTGGGGGGGGGGCCCACTCTTGCCGCTATTGTGGCTTAATAGTGGGACCTGTGAACTTGAGATGCAGCCCAACATGTAGCCCCTCGCCTGCCCTATCCGTTGCTGTGTCGTTCCCATCACTTTCTTGAATTGCCCAGATTTTCACACAAGGAAACCTTAGCGAGCATTGGCGAAATACAAAAATGCTCGGGTCGCCCATTGACTTCAATGGGGTTCGTTACTCGAAACGAACCCTCGAGCATCGCGAAAAGTTCGTCCCGAGTAACGAGCACCCGAGCATTTTGGTGCTCGCTCATCTCTAAACCCTAGTATAGTTGACTGTACGTCGTTTTTGTGACATTATTTTGCGCGTTTTCGTTAAAACAGACGACACACCCATGATAGAAACATCCATGAAATTCTAAAGCGATATGCTGTCCGTCAACATACGCGTAACCATCTAAATAATACTTACCGACCTGTTTTTCGCCACCTCTCAGCGCGTGCTGTATGACTATGTTTTCACTGTGAGACACGTACATCAACCACTGAATAGCTGGAGTTGAGTACCTTTTTTGACCTTATGATAATTATCAGAGGGCACAACAGCTATAGTGTCTTTAGGTAAGAAGTTAAACCTGTATATAGCCATACAGACAGACGCGAGAGTGATGTGCTGGAACACGTCAACGCAATAAGTCACAGTAACGTTTTTCCTTTTTTCCGTACAATACCTTCTAACCTTTTTCTTAGCCATGTCCATTACCCGGTCTCTATAACGCTCACAGGCTTTCCGCAATACTTCAACATCCTGCTTACAATAGGCCTTCAATTCTGCATTAAAATCAAAAGTACAGTCCTTTTGCGATTCATACCACTCCATGAACTCTTCTGTCGTCAGGCATCATGTATTCTGGCCCGTAATATTTAGCATCAGGTAGGGGGCCAACATAATTCTGGTTTTCTTTAGTATTGAAAAAGTGAGGGAAATGTCCCTTTCCCCCTGAAAAACCCATAGCCTGAGGTAGCTTGCTAAGCTTCATGGGAATGAAGTTAAGCGAGTCTATGAACCTCAAGTTCATTGAAGGTACCGTCACACACAGAAGGCGGCCGCCTTGAGTGATCATGTTTATTTGAATCTCAATTATCAATTGCTTGACTATGAAATACGAATCATATCGCCCGGCATTGTGGGCAATAAATGTGCAATCTTCAAAAGCGCCGCTAAGAAAAAACTGAACAAAATCGCGCGTGCAAAACTTGCCCTCAAACTCCCAAGACACTGACCCATGCAGCGGGATGGCAAAAATGAAATTTGGAATGTGTTTACCTGTATCCTGTTGGCACTCAAAGTCGTAGATAATATACGACGAGGCGTCCTCATCTGGTCCCCCTTGGTAAGGCTGCATGTAACACTCGTGTTTGTCAAATTTCACCACGTTGGCTTTACAGATGTTACAGCGGAGCCCCTTGCATTCGTGAGGCTCGGAACCTTTAACCACATAGTGGTAACAACTCTCGCAAAAGATTTTAGTCTTGCAAAATGCTTTATTCGCCGCAGCAATGACCTTGTGTCGGGCTAAACAATCGGATGAGCAACAAAACACGCGACAATTGGAACAACGGTATATCGATTCCGGGGTCTCGACACACGATTCTATCTGACAAGCCTTGCAAAAATACTGACACGAGTGATTATTTTTGTGGTAGAAAACAGAACTACAATGATCACAAGAAAGTAATTTGCCCCGATAAACGCTTTTATATTCGTAATCCCGTAATAATGATCATCATGGTGAAGAATGTATACAACATGTCCACCAAATGTTTTGCCAGTGTGAAAATAACGCCAATCACCGCGATTGTGGTATAGAACCCTTATGGTTATGCCCAGGTGCTTCTCGAATGTCTCGATATCGCTAAAACTCACTAACTGATTGTCGGGAATGTCCAATTCGCGATGTAATTCTCTAGCACACGCTAATAAGACACTATCATCGGGAGACCCATTCTCTAACAGTGCGAATAGGCTGGCGGCTAAGCAGAGGTTAGAGTCGTAATTGTTAAAATCAAACAGCCACCGTTTTTTCTGTTTGATGATCTGTGTGTAAAGTATTGATTTTAAACGTCTGCAATGTCTTCCACCGCCACGCCTATTCCGCACTATTAGCACTCTGAGAGTCAGAAATTCAACAGCTAAACACTCCGCATTACTCTGTAATGCATTGGCCACAGCATTTAAGAAACTCTCAGCATTAAAATCATCCCAAGCCTGTTTTAGGGAATAAATAGGATCCAGCCATCGACCCTCAGTTGTATAAAATCACCGGGTTGTATATCTCGTCTGATTCTGTCAAGCAAAGACTGAATGACTCCGTGAACAGCATTAATTGCACCAATAAAAGACTGTATCCTATGCAAATTTGCAAAGCTGAAATGATCAATGTGCTCCACGGCATTGAAGTGATCAACTTCACGCCGTATATGGAATAAATGCTGTAAAAACACAAACGCGTCAGCAGGTTGCTCAACACGATCAAACGGTATACGCTCTTGTTCCTGCGGGGGGATCCGCGGTGAGGGTTCATTATTTACAGACTGATTGGGCATGTCTGGAATCTGCACGGTATGTGGTGCTGAATCAGATCTATCTGGGGGTGCGTCAGGATTTTGTGGGGAAACTCTGGTTTGCCTCTTTCTGCATCTTCTGACAGATTCCCTTCTTGCGGCCATACACAACATTTTTATGGCTTTTTTAACAGACTTTGCTCTACGCCAAACAAACCTCTGTTAGAACACTGTTTCTTCAGCCTTAACCCGACCATAGATAGTCATAAGGTGGGGGGCTGGTGGGGCTCCGTAATAGCGAGGGCCTTGGAAATCTTTCGCAACTTTACGACTAGTTTTAAAAGTTCATCGGTACTAAGGGGTTCTACAGGTGCATGCTCTAGCTCTGTTTGCCTCGTCCTCACTTGGGAAACTATAGTGAGACATTCTGATGCCTTAGCGGACCATTCTGATGCCTTAGCGATAACGCAGTCACATAGAAGCTGTATTGTATTTTTCATCTGTATCTGTCGCGTCACACAGTGACGGTAAACAGGATCATCAAGGTTTCTCTGTGTTGTCGATCTTTTTGAAACTTGATACTCATGAGGTAATTTTCTCTTTCTATGAGATGAAGTCGGGTGTGATGGGTTAACTAGCGACTGCTCTGTATCAACACATGTTACTGTGTTAATACTAGCAGTGACTAGCTGGTGTTGTGTATCAGTTTGTGTTGCATTATGACAAACCCGAATAGCATTTGACATTACGGCATGCGGCTTACCATTAGCGGCACTAGTGTTGCTGTCCCCAGGCTTTTCGGACTCTTCCAAAATAGGTGATAGCGGTGTTTTTCTCACACAATTTTTCTCACACTGTTTGACAGCAGTTGGTGTGGCGACGCGGTTGATGGTTATGTGTGATTCTAACGGCATCGGGTATCTCACGGGTTCGTTGTGTGTCTGTAACACAGGGCTAGTTGCATCCAGCGACACACTCGCATTTTCCACAGGGTTTAGCGTCAGGTTTGCCATCCCTAATGTTGTGTTTTCCCCTGTGATGACACAAGCATTCTCTGGAAGGAAGAAAAAAAAAAAAGAACACAATAAAATGTGTAACGCTGTTGATGAATTACGCAGGATTTACGCATGTAACAGCCGTACTATAATTGAACATTCGCTCAAATTGTTGCAAGCATCTTACCGATGACACTTTGACCGGAGTCCCCTGACTGGCTCCCATGCGCATCCGATATAGGTGATAGCTCCACCATTCTCACGCACCCGTTTTGCTGTCTTAGCGGACTCCATGGGTGATTGGCGTGCCGCAGCGGCTGCACTGGTCTTTCGTGATTTATGGATGTTTCTAAAGGATTTAACGGTTCTAGGTGTTCATTTACATCTGCAGCATCTGTATCGAGACAACACTTATTTAGCATAACACATAACAACAAGCGCGTAAACAAAACATTGCATACGGTGTGATAAAATCTACCATTGACAGACTGTGAGAAACAATCGAACCGCGATTCGTCAAAAGTGTCGAAGATGTCCTCCCAGTTCTCTACTTTATACAGCAAATGATAAAAACGGATAAAATTAACATATTTTTTAAAATGTATCCTTATCGGGTAGCTATACGAATACAAGCACGTAAACGCTGCATACCTACCGATTTGGGTGTTAGTAAATTCAAGGGGGGAACAATCGACACCCAGGCTTTCCGTCTGAAAATACACAGAGAATTACTGTAGCAAAAAACTGATTTCTAGCACCGGTGCTGTTCGTTAGAAAATTCGTCATTTAAAAATATTTGTCGTGCATCTTTACTGATAGACTAGCGTGTCGTAGAAATATTACTGGCCCATATATTAAATACACACATATAATATGTTTATTTGATACAATAATGTTATTACGTTATTAATAAGCATTATAATGATTAAAACTATAGCGAAAGACTAGTATATTGCACACGTAGTAAGGTTACCAATATTATAAATAAATAAATAATTAAAATAAAAAAAAAATATATATATAGCTACTCCCCGACTTGCGAACAGGTTCCGTTCCGGGAGCCCGTTCGCAAGTCCGTTTTGTTCTCAAGTCGAACAAGTAGTAGTATGGAGCGGGATCGCAGGTGGATCTTACAGCAGGCACGCTCTGACAGCGGTATTTAAAGTGTTAACAGTTCTGACGAGCGGCGTGGCTCGTCGGAACTGCTGCCGCCGGGTGCCCGCTGTAAGAAACAGCCGGCAGCCGACGTTCAGGGGGCCCGTACAGCGTCCCACGATGAGATCGCGGGACGCTGTGTGGTTGCTAGGCAGCCGGGGACCTCCTGAAAGGCCCCAGGGCTGCCTATGCAGAGTGCCCATAGAGCGCACGGCTTGCTAGGCGCTCTGCATAGACAGCCCTAGGGCCTTTCAGAAGGCCCCTGGCTGCCCAGCAACCGCGATGTGACCGGACAGGCTTCTATCAGGCTTGATAGAAGCCTGCCCGGTCCCCGCACAGTATGATGTAATGCCATAGCATTACATCATACTGTGCAGGACAGATTGTTCGCAACTAGCGAGATTCGCAAGTCGAATGTTCGCAAGTCGGGGACTATCTGTATAATGTTCAATACGCCAATATTAACAATGTTAATAAACTGCTATAATTAAAAATAAACACATCTAATGTAACGTGATAGTACATCATAAAACAATTAAAGGGGTTGTCTCGCTGCAGCAAGTGGGGTTATACACTTCTGTATGGCCATATTAATGCACTTTGTAATGTACATTAAATATGAGCCATACAGAAGTTATACACTTACCTGCTCAGTTGCTGGCGTCCCCGTCTCCATGGCTACGTCTAATTTCAGCGTCTAATCGCCCAATTAGAAGGGTCTTCTCCCTTCTGGTCGGTCCGGGCACGAGCGGCGTTCTGGCTCCGCCCCCTTCTACGCATCATCGCTTAGCTCCGCCCCATCACGTGTGCCGATTCCAGCCAATCAGGAGGCTGGAATCGGCAATGGACCTTACAGAGCCCACGGTACACCATGGGAGAAGACCCGCGATGCACCATGGGAGAAAACCGCAATGCATCCCTGGGAAAGGACCAGCGGCCATCTTTGGAAGAAGTTTTATAAGTTGCTGAAACGCTGGAACTGTGAGTAGAAACCCTCTTTAAAAACCATTTACACTTGTGCATAGTAATGTTTGCTTTAGAAGGGGACTGGGCAAAAAAAAAAATCACTTTTGCCTCGGGACAACCCCTTTAATGGGTACGGACATTAAAAATATACGGTATTAATGACCATTCTAATAGTTAAAAACATAGTGATATATTAGTAAATTGCACACACACACACAAAGTAAGACAACAATATTACGCTATATGGATAATTAAAGACCGGCTGTATTAAAAATATATGTAATCAACTATACTAATTAAACATAGATCTATTGTAATGCACTAATTTATGCATGCAATTATTAACCGTACGTATATCAAATACATGAATATTAATAATATGTTAATACGTCAATATAATACGGTAATAAAACAATGTTTATCCTTATACACTAATGCAAAAATAAAAAGATAAAAACAATGTATTACCTTTATTCCAATGATGCTTTGTGAAGGCCTGGAGATGATGTGCTTGGTGCTGATGGAGTCCAAATTCACTAGATGAACACAGATGTTTTCTGGCTCTGTAAATGGGTTGACTGGCTCGGGAGCTGTCTTAACTGACTTAAGGGGTAGTTATATGCGAGGCTCTCGTCTGCCCTTCGGACAAGTCCAGACAAACTCCTCAACACGTGTTTCTAGTTATTTACAAATACCCCCTTGTCCCCGTCGTCTCAATAGGCTCTTTTTTCACAGTGTAATTAATCAGTTCTGTGACATAGCATCTTGATTTTATTGATCCTACAGATGTTAGATATTTTTTTTGTATCCACTTACTCAGAACTGAGGCATTTACAACTAGATTTTATATTATCCTAAATGGTTCATCCGGCCACACAATGAACCTTTGTAAGACATTTACAACTAGATTTTATATTATCCTAAATGGTTTATCCGGCCACACAATGAACCTTTGTAAATGCTATGCTACTAAGCTGAATATAGCATTCTATGTTCTGGCACATTTTAAAGCTGGTTAGCGAAATCAAAATGTGATAGATACTTTATAATAAAAGCAGAAAGTGATTAAAATGTCCAGGCTTTCTACGTGCTGTAATCAGGGGATTTAAATCTACGAGTGGTAGAATCAAAGCGGTCTAGATTTATAAAAAGTTAGGAGGTAATTAAACCGCTGTATCCCCATCCTTGCTGCATAATTACCACTATGGCCGCTTCACGGGATGCACGTCGGTTACAGCACCAATATTTTACACCATCAAGCCCCGGTTCTTATGCCGGAATTCAAAAATTGCATAAGGCACTTAAGGGGATAAACCAGCGCAAAATTACAGAATGGTTGCAAAAGATTAATTGTTATAGCCTTCACAAGCCGATCAGAAAGAAATTTGCTAGAAATAAAATAATTGCTGCTGATATAGATTCGCTCTGGGAATCTGACCTCGTGTGTTTCATGTAATACTCTAAAGAAAATTATGGCATAAAATACATTTTAACGGTTATAGATGTTTTATCAAAATATGCTTGGTGCGTCGGATTATCATCTAAATCGGGATCAAGCTTCGCAAGAGCCTTCGAGCTGATATTTGAGAATAGCGATCGTGTACCTTGAAAAATACGCACCGATCGCTGGAAAGAATTCATGAATCAACACATGAAGCGCGTTTGTAAAAGATACAACATACACCATTACTTTATGAGCAACAACGTAAAGGCTGCGGTGGTTGAACGTTTTAATCACACTTTAAAATCACGAATGTGGCGTTATCTCACCCATCATAACACATTTCGCTATATCTATATTTTACCAGCGCTGGTATACAGTTATAACCGAACTTACCACCGTATTATCCAATGCCGACCTGTGGATGTCACGAAAAAGAACTCCTTAACAATTTGGCGAAATATCTACAGCGATATTCTGAACTCAAAGCATGAAAAGACTTCTTTAAAAATAGGCGATCATGTGAGGATTTCTCAACATAAAGGAACATTTACGAAAGGCTATGAGCAAACTTACACTGATTAAATTTTCGTTATAGAGTCTATTAATACGCGATTTCAAAAACCGCTATATAAATTAATCGACCTGAGCGGCGAAGCTATAGAGGAATTTTTATAAAGAGGAAATACAGCAGGTACCCGCTGACGAGAACCGCCTCTACAGGATCGAGAAAATATTAAAGAAAAGGCGCATCCGCGGAACGGAGCATTATTTTGTGTAGTGGCTCGGGTACCCTACAAAATTTAACAGCTGGGTCGCTGAAAATCAACTGTCACCCGCATAGAGCAAGGAGTCGGGCTCATTTTATATAAGTCTTCCTAGTAATGCATCATCCAGAATCTACCCCGAAAACTCTATTTCTACTTACACTACGAAACTAGCGAAGCCGATTCAGCTCTCGGGCGCTTACGATGTGGCGCTAACCGAAATTCAGTACCCGCACACATGGGACACGATTGCAGCGACCGAGGGAAACTTTTTCATCGCTAAACATGGCAGTATATACCAGGAATATTTTGTCAAGTCTGGATTTTATTCCTCCCTATCAGATTTGACGCGTGCGATAAATGACAAAATTGAGGCTTTAAGGCTAACAAACGAGGTCTTTAAGCTACGCTATGATGAAGTAAAAAGAATTGTTACAGTTACCGATTCGCCAACGCTACACTTTGCTCCGGGTCATAAGTTGTCTGTTCTGCTAGGTCTGCCTGAATATAATGCCGCTTTAGCTGGGAATATCCCGGACAAGAAGCGACATTTTGCGGACATAAAAGCCGGCTTCTATACATTGTACGTGTATACGGATATTATCAATCATCAGTTTGTAGGCGATAGCTATGTGCAGCTATTAAGAACGGTAGAAATCAGCGGTAAAAACAGCGACATTGTCACAATTCAGTACAATTGCCCTGATTACGTGCCGGTGTGTAAACAACATTTTGACACGATTACAATCTCGATTTTATCAGACCAGAACACGCCTGTTAAATTCAGGTACGGGAAAAGTATAGTGCGATTACACTTTAGACCGCGTAACGATTCGCAGCATTAAAACATGTTGTCTCAGCGAGTGTATGGAGATCCTGCGCTCTACGTGAAACATTATTTGGCGCAGAGTGGAAACGGAAAAATAGATGGATTTCATGGAGATGAGTATATGATTGGCGCAGGAATTGGGGGCGTCTTCAGGTCACTCTTCCGAAGGGCCTTGCCTCTTTTCAGAAAAGGTCTAGAATTAGTAAAGCCTCATGTAAAGACGGCTGTCAAAAATATCGCTACAGACGCAGTCACTTCTGTTTCGTCAGCTGTTTTGGACAGACTCAATCAGTCGCATCAAGAACAGAGCGGCTCCGGCCTTGTTTCTGTTGTAAAAAAAACCCCGTAAAAGAAAAAGATGAATCGTAGCACGATTTCACCCGCTCCTCATGGATAAGACTCCTTCACGCAAAAGACGACGCTGTCAGAAACCCGCTAGACGCGCAGAAGACGACATCTTTTAATTCTCTAACATGGCGTTCATACACGACGGTTCTGTAGAGTGCACCAAATCTGAGTTGGATATTTTCACCATACCGCCCACGCAAACAAGTATTGAAAAATCTTTATTTGTTGAAGTCCTGCCTATCGCAGCCCTCACTGACAACACGCCGTTGGAATTCTTCATATCGGGTAGCGGCGAATATTACTACGACTTAAATAACACCCTCCTGCACTTAACCTGTCGTATAGTTAAACAAGATAACACACCCATCCCCGATGGTGCACGTGTGGGCTTTATTAATTACCCTGTAGCCACACTTTTTAATCAAGTGGACATCACATTGGGGGATCGACTAATCTCACAATCCGATAATCTTTAAAACTATAGAGCGTTTATCGAGACAATTTTAAATTATAGTGGTCAAACGCTCGCATCCCAATTTACAGCCGGCCTGTTTACAAGGATTCGGCAGGTCACCACCATGAAAGGACACTCGATGGCCCAAATTTAGGCTTTGCTAAAAGAGCTGCAGCAACACAGCGCTCTAAAACTGTGGAGCTTCTGGGGCCTATTTATGGCGATATATTTAACCAACCGAAGCTTATCTTGAACGGTCTGGATTTAAAGATAAAACTGACAAGGAATAAAGACTCATTCTGCTTGATGTCAGCAGACCCTGAGGGATTTAAAGTTCAAATCCTTCATGCTTCAATTTTCATCAAGAGAGTACAAGTATTCCCAGCCGTCCGCATAGGCCACAGACAGGCGCTACTAGCGACCACTGCTAAATATACTTTTGGATAGGACGAGTCTCAAAGTCTTCAGCATAGCAATCGGGAGCCATATAGCAACCCATGAAAATTTGTTCCTGGGCCAGATACCTAAAACTGTGATATTAGCCTTTGTGGACAATGAAGCCTTTAGCGGTAGCTTCCCAAAAAATCCTCTCTGTTTTCACCATTATTCCGTAAACCACGCGGCCTTGTATCTGGATGGTCAACAGATTCCGGCCAGGCCTTTTCAGCCTGATTTTGAGGCCGAATTAGCTATTAGGGAATACATGGCTCTCGTGCATATCTCCGGAAAGCAGCGAGCAGACAACTCGATTTCGATTGACAGAAATGAGTTTGTTAGCGGATACACATTTTTTGCATTCGATCTGTCACCGGACATGGAGCCCGGCACGCACTTCTCGCTTGTTAAAACTGGGAACCTGCGTGCGGAAGTACGATTCTCAGTCCCTACCCCTCACACGGTTAACATGCTTGTCTATGCGTCAAGTCCCGCTATTCTGGAAATAAATCACAGAAGAGAAGTTCTGTACAATTACAATTAAATTCAACTCACTTCAACTCATGAATCTCCTTAAATCCGATCGTTATACTTCGCGAATTTTTGCTGGCGTATACCCAAGTGACTTCCTACCCCAATTCAATGTGGATAAAAGACCATCAGCTTATATAATTAATACTGATGATTCAACTCAGCGAGGACGACACTGGGTGTTAATTGTACTATGTGACTCAGAGAGAGCGGTCTTTTTTGATAGTTACGGCCTAGCACCGGATAGTCCCATTTTTCCCGAGGCTTTTATAGAGTTTTTAAAAAGAAACTGCGCTAGGTACATATATCAGGATAACCAAATTCAGGATACTGACAGTGTATTTTGTGGGCATTACTGTGTGTTTGTATTATATTACATAGCCCGTGGATTATCTTATGAGAGTATTTTACGTTTCTTTATGCCAGATTTAAAATAAAATGATAATTTTGTAAATCAATTTATAAAAGATAAGTTTTGTGACCGTCATTACAGATGTCGGATACCGTGTGTTTTCAATATGATCTGTGCATCTTTATATAATCGTTAGATACATGAAGTATAATAAAATAGAGAGATATATACCTGTGTTAACTGTTAACAGCGTAATCTTTGATTCTAACTGTTTAATAATAGACACCATCATTCATCACTATGCTGACAGCCTTCCCGAGCTGGAACTAATTAGCTACTGATTGTAAAACAGCGTAACTAATTCAAGCCGCATCCCATTCATTGTCACACACCCACATCCTGTGGGGCCCGGACATGAGTGATAGTCAGCTGATCACACTAATGAGAGCTTCTTGAAGTCAGCAGACAGAAATCATTAGTGGCTGCCTCCAGCTAGTTCAAAGTGTCGCGTTACACTAATGCGACCTATTGAACTGCGAGACGAATCATACCAAGACTGAGCTCGTAGCTAAACCGAAGTGATAAAGACTTTAATATGGAGTCAGACTACACTATTCTATCCGTGCATGCTGCCGAACGATCGCGTTATGAAGCTGAAATAGCTAATGTCATTCGACGCTGGGACCTTCCACAATCGTGCAAGAAAAACACGGAGCGATTGCTGGCCGCTCTACTCAATCACAGGAATATTATCACATGGAACGATAAGCACGAATTGGTATATAAAAACGACGTAATTCACGGAACCAATTTCCCCGCGCTGATCAGACATACGACGCAGAGTCACACCTTCATGAGAAGAAGTATACCTTTGGGGTGGAACATTTTTATGCATGCAATAGCGGAGGCTAATGTACCTAGCGATGTCATTGCAGACACCAGTACTCGTGAGTTGGTGGAATCTTTGAAGATGGATTTTTTAATAAAGTCCATGATGGATCTAAAACTTTAATTTGGAAAGACTTTTGTACTGTAACACCCCTCAAACATACGGAACTTGCTACATTATACTAACCACAGACTGTCGCAGAATGGCGATATTACATAGTGGAATTTGCGCAAAGAGTTTGTTTATAAAGGGGAGACGGTTAATGGGTCAAACATTTTGGACTTGATCCGTGATGCTACGCAGAGCCATAGCGCTACCAAGAAAAATCACCCTCTGGGCTGGGACATTTTTATGCGAGCATTGGCCGAAGTTAATATGCCTTCTATGGTCATTGGCAGCCACAGTACTAGACAAATTCACCAGGATTTGAAAACAGGCTCAGATCCCGGCTTTGCACCTGGTACCCCCAAAAACAAAATCCTGACTTTCTCCCCAACCCCACACGGGATAACACAGGGGAGCCTGCTGCCTAAAAAGCTACCGACACCACTGCTCCCCATGTCGTGGTTAACTTTGTAAAGGATTGTAAAAATGTAACTATATTTCTTTTAACATTATACAGTGTTATTACATAAAGGAATGCATAAGAATGATTACATATGTATAACGCTATATTCTGTATTTTGTTTTTACAGCACATTGTTTATATATTCTGGGCACTCAATAAAGCTTTTATAAAACTTTGCATTTTTGCATTACTTTGTGCTCTTTCTATTTATTAACTTCCTTATACTCATAGACTGACTTGATTGATATATAACAGCAAGTCAGCCTATACACATAATACGTCCATTAATTGGAGTATGACTTGAATGGAACATAACATCATGTCAGGCTATATATAACATCAACTTATCCTATACACATAATAAGCCCATTGATTGGGGATGACTTGAATGGTAGATAACAGCAACTCAGACTATACATATAATAAGGCCTTTTGTGTTCTCTATATCCTGCTCAGACTTATTAGGATGATGGGCTGCAATGCTGAAAAAATCTGTTAGTGGCTTGAAATGCATTCTATATATTAACCCTTATACTCATAAGCCGACTTGATTGGTATATAACATCAAGTCAGACTATACATATAATAAGCCCCTTGATTATCATGACACACACTGTATTCTAAAATGTGTCTCGTGATGCGTCACAGGCTTAGAATGCAGATGGGGGCCCCTGATACACGTCACAGACGCCCAGCTGCTGCAACAAAGGGATGGAGGGTCAAAGGTCATGGGAAGGGGGCGTGGCACCTGTCACTTTCCAAAAGTGGGCGGCTTGACAAGTTGTATAGACGTATACTACTGTAACTGTTATTTTGTTTGTTGGTAATTTGGAGGCTTAACATACCAGGTACTCACTGTTCTTATGGGATCCAATATTACAGATAAATAATTAATATTAGATACTGTCTCTGTGCTATTTCCTTCGATATCATATAGGCACCACATCTTGAATCGAATCAGCTTTCATCTCATGATATATAGTATCAAATACTGTACCTATCAGATATTATTTAGGGAAACTTGTTCCTTTTAATGATAAATCTGGATGGGTACACTGATATCCCCAAAAAGGAGGGGAGAAGCCACTTCATAACATTTATCCTTCATAATGGAATAGAATATGGTCTCGATGATGGTATGTATTATGATATCAAGTGATGGTTCAAGAACTGGGGGATGGTTTAAATAAATGCTGCAAAGGACAGAGTCTCATTTAGTCCATTTGGGGCACAGGAATTGAGTCTATAAATCCATGAACTCTCCTTCTGAAGCAATTTCCGGTCACGATTGCCTCTCCTTCCATTGTCTTTAACCACCTCTACACCTTGAAATTTTATAGCATCAAGGTTATTATTGTGTTTGTTTCTCACATGTGTGGCAAGGCTAGTATGTTCCCCTCAACTAATGTGGCCAATATGTGCCAATACCCATCTACGCAGTTGCTGAATAGTTTTGCCAACATAGTCGAGGGGACATGAGCATGAGGCTATATATATGACTCCGCTGGTTCTGCAATTTATGAAATCTCATAAAATCTCAGTGAGTATAAAATGTTATACTCACTGCCTGTTGATGAGCTTTTGAATGTCGCTCCTCATTTCATAAATTTACAGGCTTTACAGCCAGAGCAAGGGTATGAGCCCTTTGGTCGCTCGGAGGATAGCCATGTATTGGTACATGTTGTGGTGACAAATGGCTGTGCACCAAGCGGTCCTCAAGATTTCTGCCATGTGTATAAGTGATCTGGGGTCTCTCTGGAAGGCAGTCCAGCAGTTCAGAATCTCTACGAAGAATACCCCAATACTTATTCAATATATTTCTTATTTCCATTGACCGATCATGATACATACCTATCACCCGTATCTTTTGAGAAAAAGGAATATACTCTAAAGTTGACAATAGAAAATCGCCAAACATCGCAATGTCACGGCATGGGAGCGTAGATGCTATCGGACACTGATTGGAGTATCGGAGACGAGCCTTCACTGGAGGTAGGCGTGGACTAGGGTATATAATCCCTGTAAGGATGATTACTTACCATCTATGCTCTAATGATCACAGCCTGCGTGGCTGGTTAATTCTGTCCATGTAAAATATCTATCTATCCATCCTGATGATGTAGCATTACCATCATAGCTACAGAAACGCGTTGATGGGAAGGGAGGGGAATGCATATGTTTTAATTTTGCCCCCTGAATATCTAGCCGCCACTATCAGTAGTAGAGTAACAAAACTGCAGGTTAGCTGGCTTGATTAGACAGTGACAGCTAGTTGCAGCTACCAGCAGCAGAGTAATTATACTGCAGGTTAGCTGGCTAGATGAGACAGTGAAAACATAAAATATAAGAGCAGTATATAAGGGTATCTGGCTGAATTAGAGCTGGATTAAAGTTTTGCATTATCAGTCCTGGTTGAGACACATAGGGGAAATGGGAGCTTATTCCGCATATGTTCAGGATTATTAGAACTGGCCTTGCGCATATATGATTATTGTGGTCAATTCCACATATATTATGTGCTACTCAGGTCAGAGGATCGTATATTAAATCATCATATTTGATCCTTGTATCTTTATCCACATATCAATAAGTATAATGAATAAAAGTGGATATTGTTGAATTGTTGACAAACTGTGAAAAGAAAGGGATTAATTCCCAGTAATGTTTGTATTGCCAACAATTTGAGCAATGTCAAATATAGCTTCAAACACTGACTAAGGCTGCATTCCCATGAACGTATATCGGCTCGGTTTTCACGCCGAGCCGATATACGTTGTCCTCGTGTGCAGGGGGGGGGGGTGGAAGAGCCAGGAGCAGGAACTGAGCTCCCGCCCCCTCTCTGCCTCTTCTCCACCCCTCTGTACTATTTGCAATGAAAGGAGGTGGGGCGAGGCTAAGTTACGCGAATTAGCCCCGCCCCCACCTCTCCCCATTGCAAATAGTGCAGAGGGGCGGAGAGGAGGCAGAGAGGGGGTGGGAGCTCAGTTCCTGCTCCTGGCTCTTCCATCCTCCCCCCCCCCCGCACACGAGGACAACGTATACCGGCTCGGCGTGAAAACCGAGCCAATATACTTCGTGGGAATCCACCCTAAGATCCATACATACAGGAGTAAAGGTCAGCTTAAATTGTCTCGAATATTGGACACAGCTAATAAACAATTAGTGTGAGTGATAGTTATCACCCATTTGAAATATTTATATATATGCACATGTATATATATTTTTTTTTCGGTGGTGATGGGTGATATTTTTTTAATCCTCTTATAATAAAAGTTATGTTTTAGATTTAGTGGTTTCTTTCGGTGACACCAATTACTTCAAAATAAGGGAACTTTTCTGCCACGGTGAGAAAAACTGAAGCATTTCTGTAGCAAGAATCTGGGCAAACCCCTGAAACATTGGTGTACCCAGAGTATAGGCAAACAGCTGAAAAATTGGTGTACCCCTAAAAAATTGCTTAACCACGAGGGCAAGTGAAACCCATAAACATTTTTTAATGATACAGCTCGTTGCTGCTTAATTTGTAACAGAGTCTGGAGGCAGCCCTCCGAAAACATTGGTTTTAACAGAGCCTTTTGGCCTGCAGAATAATTGGCGGTTCAGTGTGATGACATGCTGTTTGAGGAGGAGGAGGAGGAGGAGGAGTAATATTCGAAAGGGATAGACCAAGCTACTTCTCTCCTTTTTTGGGGTGATAGAGGATGCATTTTTCTCCTGTTGCAGCTAAAAAAATCTTTAGGATCTGCTGCTTTCCACTGGTGGAGAAGAGAAGTCTGGGGAAATCCAGCCTTTCATCTTTATGAGTGTAAGCATGTCGGTGCTGGCAGTTGACAGGTGGGTACGCCTATCTGTGATGATTCTCCCAGCTGCACTAAACACCCTCTCTGACAAGATGCTAGCCGCATGGCAGGCAGGCGCCTCAAGGGCGTACAGCGCAAGTTCGTGCCACGTGTCCAGCTTTGACACCTTATAATTGTATGGAGCAGATGCATCACGGAGGACAGTGGTATGGTCGGCTACGTACTCCCTCACCAACTTTTTACAGTGCTCCCTCCAACTCAGCCTTGACTCGGGAGTGGTGACACAATCTTGCTGGGGAGCCATAAAACTGGCAAAGGTCTTGGACAGTATTCCCCCGCCTGTGCTGGACATGCTACCTGATCCTCATGCCCCCCTGCTAGTTGGCCCTCTAAACTGCATCTTCTACCGCTAGCGTTGTCAGATGGGAAGTTTAGCATCACTTTGTCCACCAGGGCCCTGTGGTATTGCATCACTTTCGTACCCCTTTCCTCTTCGGGAATGAGAGTGGAAAGGTTCTCCTTTTACTGTGGATTTAGAAGGATGTACACCCAGTAGTCCGTGTTGGCCAGAATGAGTAATGCAAGGGTCACAGGAAAGGCAGCCAAAAATGAAGCCAGCCATGTGTGCCAGGGTCCAGGTACGCAACACATTGCTGTCCTCACTAGGAGGATGACTTTCAGGATCCTCCTCCGCTTCAGCCCATACTTGCTGAACAGATAAGAGGCAAGCAGCATTGGTACCCTCTGCAGTGTGGCCAGAAGTCTCTTCCCCCTCCTCCGCACCATCCTCCTCCTCCAAAACGCACTAAAATACAGATGTGAGGGTGTTATGGCTATCAAGCAACATACTGTCATCCCCCATCTCATGTTCCAACCGTAAAGCATCAGCCTTTATCCTTAGCGAACTTCTCAGCAGGCAAAGCAGCGGGATGGTAACACTAATGATGTCCGCATTGCCGCTTGCCATTTGGGTAGACCCCTCAAAGTTTATGAGGACCTGGCAGATGTCTGCCATCCATGCCCACTCCTCTGTAAAGAACTGCGGAGGGTGACTTCCACTCTGCTGGCCATGCTGCAGCTGGTATTCCACAATTGCCCTACGTTGCTCGTAAAGCCTGGCCAACATGTGCAGCGTAGAATTCCAGCGCATGAGCACGTCGCACATCAGTCGGTGCTCTGGTAGCTGAAACCGATGTTGCAGTGTCCTGAGGGTGGCAGCGTCCGTGGTGGACTTGCGGAAATGTGCGCACACGTGGCACACCTTGCTGAGCAGGTCAGACAAGTGGCGGTATTTTTTCAGGAACCACTGAACCACCAGATTGAAGATGTGGCCCAGGCATGGCACGTGTGTGAGGCTGCCAAGCTGCCTGGTTGGAAGCTCAGCGGCAAAAGCCAGAGGTCAGTCTGCACTGTCAGACCCTGTAACAGCTCGGGGGTCGTGTGCCTAATTAGTTTCAGCACGGCTTGCTGACGCTTGCCGACCGCTGTGCTGCCGCACCACGTGCTACCGAATGCTGGCGACATGCTCACACTTCTTAATTGAGAGGTGGAGATGGTAAAGGAAGAGGGGGAGGGGTTTGGAGGAAGTGGCATAAAATGACGCAGAAACCATCAGTTATCCTCAGTGTCAGTAGCATGGGAGCGGTCCCAGGCTCTGACTTGGTCCCAGCCCGCCAGTACTTGTCCACGTGTCCATCGTTAAGTCGCCCTTCCCAGTAACCACGTTGGTGAGGGCACTGTATTTATTTTGGGAGACGTGCTGCTGTAGGGCGGAGTCGGCGCACCAGGGAAAATAATGGTGACTTGGGAACAAGTACCGCAGGACAGCTGCCGCCATCATATTTTTGAAAGCCTCTGTTTCCACAAGCCTGTATGACAGCATCTCAAGGCTGATTATTTGGCAATGTGCATGTTTAAAGCTTGTGCATGCGGGTGGGTGGCAGCGTATTTTTGCTTCAACGCTTGCGTTAGCGACAGCTGAACACTGTGCTGAGAGACATTGCTAGAGGCCATGGAGGACCATGGAAGTGTGGGTGTAGATGCAGGCTGGGAGGCGCTCGTGCCTGCGTTCTGGGAGGGGGAATGGATCTGTGTGGCAGGTTGTGGCACAGGGGAAGAGGCACTAGTGTGACCCGGAGGCGGTGAATGGCCTTTGTCTCACCTTGTGGGGTGCTTGGCCATCATATGCCTGCGCATGCTGGTGGTGGTGAGGCTGGTAGTGGTGGCTCCCCAGCTGATCTTGGTACGGCACAGGTTGCACACCACTGTCCGATGGTCATCCGCACACTCACAAAAAAAAATCCACACCTTTGAACACTTAGCACTCTGCATGGAGGCTTGCCGCGAGGGGGTGCTTTGGAAAACAGTTGGGGGATTATTCGCTCTGGCCCTGCCTCTCCCCATGGCCAGCCCACTGCCTTTTCCAACCTGTCCTGCTGCTGCACTTGCCTCCGCCTCTGAAGCCCTGTCTTCAGATTGCTTAGCAAGCCAGGTGGGGTCAATCACCTCATTGTCCAGCAGCTCTTCCTCTGAATTCTCTGTGCGCTCCTCCCTTGAACTTACTGCCCTTACTATTACCTCACTGACAGACAACTGTGTCTCATCATCCTCATCCACAAAGAGCTCTTGAAACAGTTACTGAAAGTCCCCAGCCTTATCACCCGGACTCTGGGAAATTTCGAAATGTTGGGCATCGGTCACGACAAACTCATCAGGTGGTTGAGGAACAGTTTTTTCCCACTCAGGGCTGGGACCCCAGAACAGTTTCTGGGTGTCTGCCTGCTCATCAGAATCTGTCATTTTCCTGAACTGACGAGGCTGGGAGGAAGGAGGAGCAGTCGGAGGATTCAGAGGTGCAGTCCCTAGGCTGGTAGTAGTGGACTGCATGGAAGACTAGGTATTTGATATATCACTGGATATGCTATCCGCGATCCACAACAGGACCTGCTCGCACTGCTGTTCTTTTAATGAAGGCCTGCCACGTGGACCCGCAAATTGTGATATGAAGCTGGGGAGTGGAGAATCGCGGCGCTCTCCTACTCCCTCTGCAGCCGGCTGTGTTTCACCCCACCCAGGACCACGGCCTGTGCCACTCCTTCACTTGGACGCCCGTGTCCACGTCCTCAACCCTTACCCCTACTCCTCATCATGTCAGAGAAAGGATAGAGCAGGGCCCAAATAAATTAACCCACTTTATAGTGATGAGAACTGGGGCTAATTCACCGCACACAGAAGACTTGTGGATAACGGAGGCTTTATACTATGAGAGAAAAAATTAAACCGCGTTCTTGTGCTGATAGCTCTAGGTAATTTACCGCTAATAGAGACTTGCAGATAAGAGAGGCTGTATGGAGTGGCAGAGAACTATTAACCCAGTGGATATTGCAGATAATTGCGGCTTCTTCACTGCACACAAGGAAGGTGTATTGTGAGATGCTCTGCACAGGGGCAGAGAGCTATTAACCCAGTGGATAGTGCAGATAACTGTGGCTACTTCGCCGAACACAAGCAAAGTGTATTGTGAGATGTTCTGTACAGGGGCAGAGAACTTTTAAACCAGTGGATAGTGCTGATAACTGCGGCTACTACACCCAACACAGAGAACAATGTAGCTGAAATGCTCTGCAGGGGCCCAGGAAAAATTAGCGTACTGTTTAACGATGAGAACTCTGCTGAATGCACTGCACACAGAGAACGGTATAGCTAAAATGCTCTGCAGGGGCCCAGGAAATATTAGCGTACTCTTTAGTTATGAGAACTCTGTGGACTGCACTGCACACATAGAATGTTATAGCTGAATTGCTCTGCAGGGGCCCAGGAAATATTAGCGTACTCTGAAGCGATGAGAACTCTACCGAATGCACTGCACACAGAGAACGGTATAGCTGAAATGCTCTGCAGGGGCCCAGGAAAAATTAGCGTACTGTCTAGTGATGAGAACTCTACCGAATGCACTGCACACAGAGAACGGTATAGCTGAAATGCTCTGCAGGGACCCAGGGAATATTAGCGTACAGTTCAGCGATGAGAACTCTGCCTAATGCACTGCACACAGAGAATTTTATAGGTGAAATGCTCTGCACAGCTTTAAAAAAAATGTTTTACTGGGTTGATCCTTTTAAAATATAACCTATATTGATAACTAATTAAAATAAATGAGGCCTCCAAACAATAAGTGAGACAAACAACAAACCACAACACACAATGCACAAAACGTGGGACCCAAAAGGGTCAGAAAAAGATGCTGGGATGATGTGATATCAAACAACCACCAGCAGCGACACCCGAATCTTTAGCCCCGAGCACAGCGATACTCGGATAAAGCCAATTACTCGGACGAGTAGTGCTTATCCGAGTACGCTCGCTCATCTCTGTTAAAGACCCAAAGCAGCCAACTCTCTAAGAACTGAGTGGACGCGGCAAAGTCTCCAGCCCTGAAGGTGGACTGGAGAGAAAATTAGATAGATGGTTGATTATTGGTGCTTCCTACAGGTTTTTTTTTTTTTCTCTCTCTCTCTCTTTCTACTAGTTATTGATAGGCAGTCGTTTACTTTTGAGCATTGATTCAATCTATTTTTCTAAGTACATTGAAAGGGTTATCATTCCACTTATTTCAGCCCATTCATCAGAGGCTGGGACAGTGGGATAACCTTTCCAAAGAACCTCTGTATATATCAGGGTATTTTGGGTCCCTGTTCATGTTATCTTCTATTGGTTTAATGCCTTTTGTCCTATAGGCGTTACCAATACTCCAGGGTATCCATCTCCCACAGTTTTGTGGACGTTTTGTGAAGGAAGCACAACCGTATATATCGCTTTGGTTGTCTCCTTATATTTTTACAAAAAGCACTCCTTACGTGGTTTATGTAACTCATTATCCTCCTGGATACTTTAGCCAGGCCTTTATTTTTTATATGGGTCCCTGATGAGTTATTTATCTAACGGAAACGCGTTAGACCGATTATCATCTCAGATATTTGTATTTCATCATCAATACTTGCGAATTACTCCTATTTGTAGGATATTTAGTTATTTACCACTAGTTTCTGCTTATCATTAGAGTGCAGTAGTGGTAATGCTGGGTACCGTTTTTTCAGCCACCATGTTTGTGTAACCAGCAGTGTACATATGAAGTAATAGAAAGTACACTGGAGGTCTCGTTCTCTCAATTTAGGCCAAGCGTACTTTAAAACGTATTGGTCATTTGCTCCACGCTATTAGGTGGAGGATATTGCTCTTTATCACAGCACTTCAACAAGACTTTGAAACATTGAATCATCAAATTCCGTCGAGAAGTAGTTGTGAATTACTTTGAGACTGGTGGTTGTTTGATATCACATCATCCCAGCATCTTTTTCTGACCCTTTTGGGTCCCACGTTTTGTGTGTTGTGTGTTGTGGTTTGTTGTTTGTCTCACTTATTGTTTGAAGGCCTCATTTATTTTAATTAGTTATCAATAAAGGTTATATTTTAAAAGGATCAACACAGTAAAATTATTTTTGGATCTTTTCTCTGATCCTTCTGCCTCAGTGACATACTTAAAAAAAATGTTGCACTACTGCTCCCAGCCTGCCACAACAGTAATGCACACAATGAGGAGTAGCCCTAAGAAGGACCATTGGGGTTTCTTCTAGAGAGGATCCCTACTCTAATACTTTCCCTATCTCATTGCAGCTCTTTCCGTAACCTCTGCCAGCATGCGCCTGAGGCGAGCAGCGGGCGGCACCAGTTTAAGTACTCGGTGGTCACCTGATCAGCCCAGCCACTCACTGCTGTAGACGTGCACAGGGCTTTTCCCGAATGCTTATTGGCTAAAAAAAGGCACTAAATATTGCTGGGAAGGGTAATGAAAGTAAATTGAGTACCTCATGTTGCTCGACTCGAGTATTGAGCATCTCGAGTAGCCTAATACTCAAATGAGTATCAAGCTTGGACGATTGTGCTTGCTCATGTCTAGTTAAGAGGTTTGCATTAGAGATGAGCGAGCACCAAAATACTCGAGTGCTTGGTAATCGAGCCAAACTTTTCGTAATGCTCGAGAGTTCGTTTCGAGTAACGAACCCCTTACATGTCAATGGGGGACTCAAGCATTTTTGTATGGGACCGATGCTCTGCATAGGCGAGGACTTGTGAGACACCAGAAAACATCAGAAAGTCATGGACACACCACAGAAACGGATAGGAAAGGGCAGGGGCAGCATGCATGGCTGCATCTGAGCCTCCCAGGTCCCACTATTAAGCCAAAATGGGGGCAAGAGCCTGGCGGTCACCCCCCTAACAACTTGGGACAAACCCTCATTAGCAAGGCACATGCGCTGACACATCTTAGCTAAGCACAACACTACCTGCAACCAAGGACAATCACTGGCTGTGGGTGACACCACTGCCTCTTTTCCTAGGTTACATGCTGGCATTGCTGTCCAACCCTCCGCACGACCCTGCGTCCACAGCGCACACAAAATTTTCCCTCCGCAGCGTTCAACTGGCCTCAAGCTACATGCTCGCTTGATAACCACACCACCCTCATGTCTATTTATAAGTGCTTACTGGATGAGGAGGAACTGGAAGCACACACTGCAGAGGGTTGGCAGGGCTAGGCAGCGACCCTCTTTGAAAGTGTCGGCGATAGCCCACAATGCTGAATTGATGATAAATTGACGTACGATCGTCATTCCAATCCCATGCCTCCTCCGTCACAAGATTTTCAGGAGCCGCAGACGTGGGCATAAAGGGGACTCAGGTGCCAGCAGTACTATACATCTCCACAATGGAGCAATAATGTGAGCGGGCCCAGGGTCAGGCTCGGTCTGGCCTCCACCTGTGTGACTCAAGGTACCACGAGTTACATAGCAATGGGAAATCCATGCGTCCCCACACAATTCATTCTGTGTAGGTGTCAGATAGCTCAACACCACATTGGGAAGTCTTTGAGTTCCTTGGGCTCACCTATGCTGTCGGTGCACAAAGATGGTATTACATAGGAAGAAATCAGAGTGCCCAAACTTAGCAGAGTTTCACCCCACCAAGGACCTCGGCCTCAGCCCACATTTCTGTCCTAGTCAGTCAGTGTATGGGTGACAGACAGATAAAACAATGCAATGGGAAGACTTTGTGCACCCACATCATAGGTAAGCCCATGAAACCCAAAGACGGTATTACACATAAAGAAATCAGAGTACCCAAACAAGGCAGTTTCACCCCGCCAAGGACCTCGGTCTCGGCTCACACCCTCAGTAATCATGGGCATAAAACGGACTCGGATGCTAGTACAGCTGTGAACATCTCTTTAAATCAGTAACGGTTGCTTTGATCGCTCCAAAGACTGAATGAACCACAAAGAAGTTCCACAGGCCATACCTGGTGCAGTTGATTCTCCCCTTCCCCCAAGGACCTTGGCCTCCCCCCACACTCTCAGTAATCGTGGGCTTCAACCAGACTCAGATACTAGTGCAGCTGTGTACATCTCATTAATGCAGTAACGCTCCTTTTGTTTGACACAAACCACTGTCTCAGATAATTGTGGTAACACGAGAGAAAATACATGTTGCCCACCACTGATCCCCAGAACCCAAGCAGGAGGAGGTGGCATAATAAGGCCGAAAAACCATGACCAAGGTAGGAACCGCAATGCTCTGTGTGGGAAGTACGTGAGCGGGCCCTGGGTCAGGCTCGGTCCCAGCCTCCACCTTGTGTGACTAAAGGTGCCGTGAGTTAAATAGCTATGGGAAATCCATGTGTCCCCTCACACTTCATTCTGTGTATGTGTCAGGCAGCTGAACACCGCAATGGGAAACCTTTGTGCACTCACAGTATAGGCGGACCCTAGTAGCATTTCTGTAGCAAGAGTATAGCCGAGCCACTCAAACCTTTCAGTAGCAAGTGTATAGGCAGACCCCAGTAACATTTATGTAGCAGAGTATAGGCGGACCCCAGTAACATAGATATAACAAGAGTATAGGCGTACCCCAATAACATTTCTGTAGAAGGAGTATAGGCAGACCCCAGTAACATTTCTGTAGCAAGAGTATAAACGGACCCCTGTAACATGTCTGTAGCAAAAGTATAGGCGGACCCCAATAACATTTCTGTAGTACGAGTATAGGCGGACCCCAATCATATTTATGTAGCAAGAGTATAGGTGAACCCCTCAAACCTTTCAGTACCAAGTGTATGGGCAGACCCCAGTAACATCTCTGTAGCAAGAGTATAGGCGGACCCCAGTAACATTTCTGTAGCAAGAGTATAGGCGGACCCCAATAACATTTCTGCAGCTAGAGCATAGGCGGACCCCAGTAACATTTCTGTAGCAAGAGTAGAGGCGGATCTCAATAACCTTTTTGTAGCTAGAGATAGGCAGACCCCAATCACATTTATGTAGCAAGAGTATAGGTGTACCGCAGTTAGATTGATGTAGCAAGAGTACAGGCAGACCCCAGTAACATTTATGTAGGAAGAGTATAGGCGAACCCCTGTAACATTTCTAAATATTCACTGGGTGTATCCCCTTAAAAAATAACTTTTATTAAATGACTTATTAAAAACGTTTGTGCCTCACAACACACAAGAACAAACAACGAAATTCGAACAATGGAACAAGTTCCACACTGAACCAGAACCAAAACAATGGTCGTAGCTCCTCAGCCGATATTATGAAAACACCAGATATTGTTAAAGGCCACAATGGAATACTTAGTGGCAATGTTAAATTGAGGCTTGTGGCGCCCTTTTTCACGAGAGAATGACAGATGAATAATCGCCAATCAGATACGGATTTATGGGTAGGATGCCCAATTCTGGAATTTCCACGTTATGAACTAGGCTGAAGGTCTGCCCGAAAGTAGGTTAGACTTGGAGGTCCCTTGTCGGAGACAACAAGATACCAGTTATTGTTGCTGCAACCGACTAAAAACAGGGATCCAAGTAACCCACCCAATTGTTTGGTTCAATTCAAACAGGGTACAAGCCCTTGTTTCTATGCGAAATCAAAAATTCTGTATTAGATTCCCAATATATATTGATTCTTTTTACCGAGGGTACCTGATGTACAAATCAGAGGGCCCAGCTATTGTGGGGGGTTAATTCAGGTTTATGCCTTTGAATAGAGAATGATAAGTGTATTTCACAGAATACTTATGTGTTTATAATTTGAGTCTTCTTCTGCTAAAGGTTTAAGCTTATACGTGTAAGGGCTGACGCTTTAAAAATAGACTACAGAGACTCCATTTTGTCTCTTCGCTTTAATACATATATATCTGTATTAATTTCAACTCTCACTTGAGAAAGATGTTAGATCCCAATTATAATGACCCACCTGGAAATAGTAATTGGATAAACACTAGCTTCCTGTCTTGTTCTCATCTGTAAGCAATGTTAGCTGAAGCTCACAGGAATGTACCTCCCCGATACACAGAGGAGGACATACTGATAAGAGGCCGAGATGTTTTAAATCAATATATGTGCTTATTAATTTTAATTGTATCTGGCATAAAGCCACTTGCTTCGTAAGAACTGTATAAAGATTGAATACATTGTACATTAAACAGGCATTTCTTTAGTTAGCACATACGGTGTGGTGTCCATTGATCTCCTCCGAGTATACTCGCATGTTCAACTGATTGGGAAGCAGACAGCATCAGCTGACGGGTCCCCTTTAACCCCCCTTACAATACTTGGCGCTCCAACCTGGGGCAGAAGTTAGCCCCTTACCTGCAGCCGATACCTGACGACCCTGCCTGCCGACCAGCCGGAGTAGAGGCCACGGGACCCCAGATCTACAAAACACCGGTGTAAGGTAAGCCCTTGACTTACCACTCTAATATCTGGATTCCCCGGACCTCAGTCACGTGTCGGCAGACGGTTAGTTGCTGCATGTTTATAGGAAACTTCTGCCTGTTATTTATGGTGTTCTTAGTAACCGTGCTAGACGGAAGAACCCTTGTGTATATTGCCATGCTGTCTGCTGTGTGCTGTAGAAAGTGTTGCTTTTTGCCGGACTCATAATGTTAGCTGTAATTTGTAATAAGACTACTAAAAGCCGCCCAGCAAGGCAAGCCGTGGTCCTTCCTCTATCCCCGTTAAGTATAGTAGTAATATATTCGTAATATAGATTGCGAATATCCTGCCCATTGCGGACGTGGCAGAAGGGACTGAAAAGTCCAAAAGTATTTCTGCCAGTTGCGGACTCGCAGAAGATCCTGCCCATTGCGGACGTGGCAGAAGGGACTGAAAAGTCCAAAAGTATTTCTGACAGTTGCGGACTTGCAGAAGAAGAAATATCCTGCCAATACTTGGCAGGAGGGCCCTCAAATATCTTGCCCCGTTGCGGACGTAGGCAGAAGGGATTTAAAGTCCATAGTATCCTGCCAGTTGCGGACTCGGCAGTAGGGACAATAGTGGTAAATCGAGAAGTAAGTCCATAGCTAGAATGGGGTCTCAGACTTTCCTGACACCCATTGAGATAATAAGATTGGGGGAAGGTAAGGACATCTATAGGCAAGCCTATGAAATATATAAACAGACAGGTAAAACGGCGGGAAGCTTTAACTATGAGTTCTGGCAACAGTACGAGGAAAAACACATGCAGGAGATCAGAGATGCCGGTCTAGGAAGAGGGATAGAAACCATAATAAGATATAGCAAAAAAGTAAATGTAGAACCATGGGATTGCGCAACGAGGGATGACGGCATACTTGTGTACTCACCCCCGGTGCTAAACCCGGCTAGGATGTACCCGGTCCTACCAACCGCGGACAGCTCCGACATTCTTCCTGACTATCAGAGTTGTACCGCCACAGTCCCACCAAAGAAGTCCCAAAAAGGGAAACCTTACTGGGATTGTCCCAGGTGCGGACAACAAAAGCCTTTACAAAGACAAATGGCTTTAACTATGTGTAGACGGGAAAAGAATGAAACCATTGAATGTTATTTTGGTAGGCTGGAATCGAAGGCTAGGGACGCGTTCATGCAAGGCATTGGCCCATCATTGGCAGATAAAATAAAAGCATGTACCCCCGACTGGCGACAAGCAGAGCCCAGGGGCTTGTATAAAAAGGCAGTAGGGTTTGCTATGGATGAGAAGCGCCCTGCAGTGGCGGTTAAATACTATAGCAACCAGGAGAGGATGGTGCAGCTCCAGGACAGGCCCAACAGAGAAACACGTAAGTGTTATAATTGCGGCAAGGTAGGCCACCTGGCCAGGGATTGCTTTCATAAGTCCCGGCGATCCCGCCACAGTATCCCTACCGTGGAAACAAAGGACGGAGGCACTCAGACCTTTGAGCCTGCTTCCATATGAGGTGAGGAAGTGCCCTTCCTTATAGACACTGGGGCTACAAATCCTGTCTCAAAATTCACGTGAAATATGAGAAACGTTCAAGGCAAGGAGTATGTCTATATGAGAACAGCTAGAGAAATAGCAAAGGTCAGACAAAGCAAGTTAGCCGTGGGGAGAGAATCTAGCAAGTTGTTGAGAAAAGCAGGTTAGAATTTTGGGAATCTTAGACCAACAAGTTTGGAAAAGATTCAGAGATAGTAAAGGTTAGAAGTATGATAGAATAGATAGATTGAGGCACGTGTAGATACGGCAGTTATCAGAGAAAGGGAATCCTTCATAGTTTGTGTTCCTTTGGGACATAAAGCAAGTTCATGCAGAATCTGTGGATAATTCTGTGTCAAATAACCAATATTGTTTGTCTTATTGTCATGTAATCTAATCTTTGTTATACTCTTAGTCTTCTTTGTCTTTTTTTTTTTTTTATGTGTTTAACTATTCCTCTACCGTCCGGGTTTGATAGTCTGTGCAGAGAAATATACCTTTTGTTGTTGCTAATGATTGGTGTTGTTTGGAGTCTGAATGTTATGGCCGCTTTCCAAAAATCTGTTTCCTAGAGAGAGATATAAAAATTCATAGACATAGAAGAAAGACAGACATTAAATGTATTGTGTGAATTGTATGGTTTTGAAAATGGAGAATATATGTGTAGGAATAGATAGAGGGTTAATGCTTGATTAGTGTGGAGCTCTGTTCCCCCTTGTCACCTCCCCCCCCCCCCTTCCCTTCAGAGTTTAGTGAGATTTGCAGAGAAGGAATGTGTGCTTCTCAAGGCCAAAGATTAGAGCGGAGAACACTGGGCAGTAGCCCTGCTTGCTTGAACAGAATTGAATGCATTTGTTTGCAAGATGAGGACAGTTGCATCATACGCGTTACGTCCTGTGTGAACTCTTACTAACATTTGAATGAGACTTGACCGCATGAACGGATGAGAATTAATGACCCGTGTTCAGACTGTAATGAATGTAAAATGTGTGTGATGTAGGCGCTGTGTGCTGATAATTTGGAAGCCTGCCAACAAGCCACAATTATACTGCCTCTGAGAGAATGTTCTGTAGAGAAAACAAAAAACAAAAAAACGCACAGACGGCCATACCTGTACTTACACCTGCTGCCAAACTCCGCACCTTTCTGGGCCTTGTTTTCATACTGCCGCCCATTGGTCCACTCTGTTTTCGCTCTTATGCAACTACTCTATGACTGCCTTTCAATCATTATTTTCTCTCTCTCTCACCCTTGAAGCTCATTTCTCACCCTTTTACACTTTATCCTTTATTCTTTTCTGTACTGAATTTTCTGGCCATGTGACGACAGTATTGACACAAAGGCACGGAGGACATCCACGGCCACCTGGATGCTACTCCATGAAGCTGTATCCAGTGGCTCGAGGAGCTCCCTCATGTGTTTGTGCGGTGGCAGTAGTACAGGCAATGGTTAACAAATCTTCGGAGTTGGTATTGAACTACCCCCCCTAGTGGTTCTCAGCCCCCCCCCCCCCCCCCCATGACACCCGGAACATATACACGCAAGTGCAACCCAAGCACTTATTTCTGGCCCGTCAAATCCAGCTACAATGTGCTCTTGTCATTCTTCTCACTGTTGCTACTACTTTGAACTCAGTTACTCTTCCAATTAAGTACCCTAGTTCATAGGGGGGGGGGGGATATAGGTGATCTAGGTATTGCAGGTCAGCTATTTTTAAATTTAAATTTTTTTTTTTTTTCTCCTTCTTGCAACAAGGTTATGATCTATTTGAAATAGAATACCAGCCTGATTGTCTAGCGGTAATCGGTGCAAGGGGTTTCAGGAGTGCCAACTCAGCTGGCAGAAACTGAACCGCTTGAGGTAATGTTTAAAGGGTCACGATGCCTCACGCTCTTCCTTGTGCTGGAAGGTCCTGAAAGCATATTGAGAACTGACGTGATGGGACCCTTGGGATGTTGTATCAAACTTCACCCGTCCGGTGAGGCTCGTATACACCCCGGGTCTGAAAGTCACCCGACCTTCTGTCGGATGGCAGCAGACCAAGCGACACCTCTCCCTGTCCTCACTCTTACGCACGCAGAGGAACAAGCTCTTAGCCCCTTGGTCCGTCAGTACCTCCTAGCACATGTCCAGGAAGATGCAATTGCAGACACTGTCTCTTCTTTATGTTAACTGAAAGCCCTTGTTAACAATGCATATTTTTAGTTTTTTTGTTATAGATGGTACCAGGGGTGATTGACGACTCCACACTGGTTATGCAGTGGTCACACAACAAGATGTCCTAAAAGCAGAATGCCTCCGCATGTCTCAGAACAGGAAGCGGAATTACAGGCCCTCACTGAGGCGTGTAGAGTGCTAGAAGGTAAGACGGCAAACATTTACACTGACTCCCGGTATGCATTTGGCATAGCTCATGATTACGGCCCAACGTGGAAGGCCAGACAGCTTGTTAACTCAGCAGGACAGCCAATTAAGAATGATGCAGCGGTGCAGAGTCTCACAGAGGCCCTACTTACTTCTACCTGACAAAGTGGAAAGCTCACACCAATTCCTACACCAGAGAAACAAGAGGCAACGCCATCACAGACCACACAGCAAAGGCAGCGGCCCTCAAGCCATGGAAGAAAAGAAGAAAAGAAGAATTTAACAAACTTTGGACTTTGATACAAACTTTGGACTTCGATACAAACTTTGGACTTCGATACAAACTTTGGACTTTGATATAAACCTTGGACTTTGATATAAACCTTGGACTTTGATATAAACCTTGGACTTTGATATAAACCTTGGACTTTGCTATGCTAAAGACTTTACAGTTACAAGCCAGCAAGGAAGAAAAAAAAAGACAAATGGACTTAATATGGGAGCAGCAGAAATGGGACAACGTATGGCAAACAGTCAACAGCACTTGCCCACCACGGTCCCTATGCCCCATGATGGCCCAGCTGATGCACGGAAAGACACACCTATCAAAGCAGCAATGATGTCGACTCTTGAACAAGGACAGTGGCTCCTGGGTTTTCTGTAGCTGCTGCATCATCATTTGTCCAATTTTGCATGATCTTTGCCGTAAGCAACAGGGCAGAAGTAAATTTTCCACATAACACTTGCCTAGACCACTCTACCCATTTCAGGGATTGCAAATTGACTACACTCAGCTCCTACTTGTTGGGAAGTATGAATATGTGCTTGTTGTTGTTGATGTCTTTTCAGGTCGGAGACCTACCCTGTTACCAAAGTAAATAAGCAGGTAATCGAACAGGAGCTGATGAATGAGGTAACCTGCAGATATGGGGCACCGGAAGTGATTGACTCAAACAAAGGTACACACTTCACACCTGCAGAGTTTAGGCAAAGTTAAAAGACTAAATGGTACACTTAAGTTAAAAGAAGTGTTGTTTGGCTTTATGCCAAGATTGGGGCTGTATCATCCACAGGCCCTACAGCAGGGCTATGACATAGTAGCCGGATATGTAAAGCACCTGTGTGACCAACTAATGGTAACCCAGAATCTAGTCTTTTTCTCCCATTCCAGACCCAGAAAACCTAGGGGGATCTCACTCCCTACAACCTGGAGATTGGGTGGTCATAAAGAGGTGTGTCCGGAAATCCCTAGGGCCCAGATTCAAGGGGCCCTGTCAAGTCCTGCTGACCACACCTACTTCAGTAAAGTTGAAGGAACTGTTGCTTGTCTTGAGACTAATGGGACTTTTCACGCCCTACTTTGCCCCCCCCCCCCATGAGAAGGAAAATGAAGGACATTTTGTTTATTGATGGACTTTTGGACTCCTCACTCCATGCTTCGCCCTTGTGAGAGGGTGCAAAAGGACAATGCCCAGAACCACTTTGTTAGACACCACCAAATACTGGTAGATGGACTGAACACCTCACAGGTGAAAGACTGTTGGACTTGTACACACACCTGATGCCACTAGTTTTCCTTTCTTGGCTGTTCCTGTTCCATCGAAAGAACTGTTTGCATGGACAAATGGAAACTCAGAAACCAGGAATAGCTGGTGGGGTAACATATTTAGTTCTTTGAACCCTGCCAATTGGTTCTCTGGTTTAGGAGGTTGGTTTATGGGGATCCTACAAATTAGGATATTACATAACTAAACGCCTCATCGCTCGACACAAGGGTCCCCTATAGTAGGACACCCACAGTATTCTTTGCATCAAGGGTGTTATGAGCACATTTGTAATCCTGCACATCTAGCGAATGAGACACTTTTTTGGTTAGAATAAGGTTCCTGATGAGTCCTAAAACGACAGAAACGCGTTGAACCAATAATTGGTGGGAATCTAGTATATTCTCACTCACCTGAACCTATACTTGGTGGGAATTCAGTACAAAATTTGATTCTCACTGATCTACATCTGACTTGTCATCATACTGTCATCATAGCTGGGCCCTCTGATTTGTACATCAGGTGCCCTCGGTAAAAAGAATCACTATATATTGGGAATCTAATACAGAATTTTTGATTTCGCATAGAAACAAGGGCTCGTACCCTGTTTGAATTGAACCAAACAATTGGGTGGGTTACTTGGATCCCCGTTTTTAGTCGGTTGCAGCAACAATAACTGGTATCTTGTTGTCTCCGACAAGGGACCTCCAAGTCTAACCTACTTTCGGGCAGACCTTCAGCCTAGTTCATAACGTGGAAATTCCAGAATTGGGCATCCTACCCATAAATCCGTATCTGAGTAGCGATTATTTATCTGTCATTCTCTCGTTAAAAAAGGCACCACAAGCCTCAATTTAACATTGCCACTAAGTATTCCATTGTGGCCTTTAACAATATCTGGTGTTTTCATAATATCGGCTGAGGAGCTCCGACCATTGTTTTGGTTCTGGTTCAGTGTGGAACTTGCTGTTCCACTGTTCGTCTTTCATTGTTTCTTCTTGTGTGTTGTGAGGCACAAACGTTTTTAATAAGACATTTAATAAAAGTTATTTTTTAAGGGGATACACCCAGTGAATATTTACCAAAGGTTTTCTTTAGTATTCCCCGGCCTCAGTGAATTATATTCCTATAACATTTCTGTAGCAAGAGTATAGGCGGACCCCAATAACATTTCTGTAGCAAGAGTATAGGTGGACCCCTGTAACATGTCTGTAGCAAGAGTATAGGCGGACTCCTGTAACATTGATGTAGTAAGAGTATAGGCGGACCCTGGTAACATCTCTGTAGCAAGAGTGTAGGTGGACCCCAATAACATTTATGTAAGAAGAGTATAGGTGGACCATTGTAACATGTCTTTAGCAAGAGTATAGGCGGACCCTAGTAACATTTATATAGCACGATTATACGCGGACCCTAGTAACATTTATGTAGCAAGATTTTAGGCGGACGCTAATAATATTTCTGTAGCAAGAGTATAGGCGAACCCCAATAACATTTCTGTAGCAAAAGTATAGGTGAATCCCTCAAACCTTTCAGTACCAAGATTTTAGGCGGACCCCTGTAACATGTCTGTAGCAAGAGTATAGGCCGACCCCAGTAACACTGATAGGCGGACCCCAGTTACATTGATGTAGCAGGAGTATAGGTGGACCGCAGTAACATTTCTATAGCAAGAGTATTGGCGAACACAAGTAGCATCTATGTAGCAAGAGTATAGGCAGACCCCTGTAACATGTCTGTAGCAAGATATAGGCGACCCCAATAACATTTATGTATCAAGAGTATAAGTGAACCCGTGAAAGCTTTCACTACCAAGTGTATAGGTGTTTCACAGGAGCAGGTAAGTCTATAGTATTTACAATTGGGCCCTTCACAGTTATAGACTAAAATAATAATTTTTATTGAGATCCTTTTAAAAAAGGATGCCTCTAGCTCACCATCAGAGCTACAGGCGCTGCATCTTTTTTTATTTTATTTATTATCCATCTATCCTTTTCAAACCCTAATATTCTTGATATATGCCTCTAGCTCACCATCAGAGCTACAGGCGCTGCATCTTTTTTATTTTATTTATTATCTATCTATCCTTTTCAAACCCTGATATTCTTGAAAGCTATCGTTAGGCATCAGAACTTTTGGCGTACTCTGCAATCTGACTCTCTCTAGCACTGGCTCAAAGATCAGCTTTATTTATACCTTATTTAGGCTGACTTTCACCTGTGCTATTATTGACCCTGCATCCAATCCAATTTACACCCTATGGGGTAATGGATGCTTTGCGTCTGTTACAGACTGTTACCCTATAAGAATCTATTTCTTCGGGAGGCGCATATATTGGTCCTAATAGCCAATATTGATGATTTGCAGTCCTTAATATACTTTGGATTTGCTATGAGCTATATAGACATAATTGCTGGTTTTTGCACCTACTGGCATCTCATGTAGGTGATCGCTATTACGCGCCCAGCTATTAGTCCTTTGCTCACAAATCGAAAGATATGCTATTTCATATAAGATCAACTAGGTCTGACCTAAGAAAAGGAGAGGATATCTAGTATTTCCCTGTTTTCTGTAGGTTTATTAGAGAAATAGCATACAACGCCGAAAAATCTGCATATCATATGCAAAAATTGTTTAATATCAGCGGTTGAAAAACTATCAGATTACTAGAAAAACGACTTCTATTTGTCACACAACAAAGAAGTGTGTATCTGTACATAAGTAAACAGCCCAATACAGGCTCTGCTCCTGATGAACCACGCATTTGTGGGGAAACGCGTCGAGCCCGAATTGAGCCAGAATTTGAGCTCGTATTGATAGACTCACTCCTATTCCTCAGACCATATTATAGAGATCTGAGTCTAATCATATGGGTCTATCTAATTTTTGACTATATCTACCAGATCATATGTATAATCTGTCAAGAGAACCCAAATCGAGCCTGAATATGAGCTCGGACTGATAGACGAATCTGTACTTCTTAGACCATATCAAGGGGGTCTGAGTCCTAATCATATGGGTCTATCTATCCTTTGACCGGACTCACTCGATCACTTTCACTATATATCAAGTCTACGGGATATTCCCACTATCTATAATTCATTGGGATCTCTTGACTATACGAATTGTTGTGTGGAAGGGGTAATGTTACATCCCTTTGTGTTTATGTTCTGTGAGTTTCTATAGCCCATATTTGTTTTTTTAAAAGGATCTCAATAAAAATTATTATTTTAGTCTATAACTGTGAAGGGCCCAAGTGTATAGGTGGACCCCAGTAACATTTCTGTAGCAAAAGTACAGGCGGACCCCAATAACATTGATGTTGCAAGAGTATAGGCAGACCCCAGTAACATTTATGTAGCAAGAGTATAGACGGACCCCTATGACATTTATGTAGCAAGAGTATAGACGGACCCCTGTAACATTTCTGTAGCAAGAGTATAGGCGGACCCCAATAACATTTCTGTAGCAAGAGTATAAGCGGACTCCAATAACATTTCTGTAGCAGAAGTATAAGCATAGATTATGTCCAAAATAGGAAAAGTAAAGTGGTGTCAACTCGATTATTCAATTCTAGCGCAAAAGAATTAGCGTCGAAATTTTACGTACATAATCTAAATCTCTCTCTTCCCGGTGTCATAGAAACTTAAAATTTGGGACGAGCATTGAATATGTCATAAATAGGAAAAGTTAATGGGTCCCAACTCGATTATTCAATTCTAAGCGCAAAAGAATTAGCGTCCAAATTTTGCATACGTAATCTAATTCTCTCACTTGAAATTTGGCACGAGCATTGATTATTATGTCATACATAGGAAAAGTTAATGGGTCCCAACTCGATTATTCAATTCTATGTGCAAAAGAATCAGCGTCCTAATTTTACGTTTGGAATCTAATTCTCACACTTTCCGGTGTCATAGAAACTCGAAATTTGGCACGAGCATTGATTGTGTCATAAATAGGAAAAGCTTATGGGTCCCAACTCGATTATTCAATTCTATGCACAAAAGAATTAGCGCCCAAATTTTATGTACGGAATCTATTTCTCTCACTTTCTGGTGTCATAGAAACTTGAAATTTGGCATGGGCATTGATTATGTCATAACTAGGAAAAGCTAATGGGTCCCAACTCGATTATTCAATTCTAAGCGCAAAACAATTAGCATCCAAATTTTATGTACGGAATCTAATTCTTTCACTTCCCGGTTTCATAGAAACTTAAAATTTGGTAAGAGCATAGATTATGTCCAAAATAGGAAAAGTAAAGTGGTGCCAACTCGATTATTCAATTCTAAGCGCAAAGGAGTTAGCGTCCAATTTTTACGTACGGAATGTAATTCTCGCACTTTCCGGTGTCATAGAAATGTGAAATTTGAAATGGGCATTGATTACATCATAAAGAGGAAAAGTTAATGGGTCCCCACTTGATTATTCAATTCAATGCGCAAAAGAATTAGCATCCAAATTTTACATATGGAATCTAATTCTTTCGCTTCCCAATTTCATAGAAACTTGAAATTTGGCATAGGCATTGATTATGTCATAAATTGGAAAAATTATTGGGTCCCAACATGATTATTCAATTCTAAGCTCCAAAGAATTAGCATCAAAATTTTACGTATGCAATCTAATTATCTCACTTCCCGATGACATTTTATATAAAGGAAACGTTGCATGGTTACCTGCACATGGTGTTTCCTGGGTAACGCAAAGAACCATGCAAAATGGTGAACATATTTTTTTTCCGGTATTTCTAAAGTAACCACGACTTCATAAGATTTTCCGTGTGAACACCAGATAAACACCAGTACCAAATTAACTTGGGCGAAGCTGGGTATATCAGCTAGTGTTATTATAAAGACGAAAACACTCACTGACTGACTCGCCACTAATTCTCCATCATCCCGATATCGTAGAAGCATGAAATTTGGCACAAGCATAGAGTATGTGCAAAATAGGAAAAGTAAAGAGGTACCAACTTGATTACTCAATTCTAAGCGCAAAAGAATTTGCATCAAAATTTTTCATACATAATCTAATTTTCTCACTTCCCGATGTCATAGAAATTTGAAATTTGGCAAGAGCATTGATTATGTCATAAATAGGAAAAGCTAATGGGTCCCAACTCGATTATTAAATTCTAAGCGCAAAATAATTAGCGTCAAAATTTTACTTACGTAATCTAATTCTCTCACTTCCCGATGTCATAGAAACTTGAAATTTGGCACGAGCATTGATAATGTCAATAATAGGAAAAGTTAATGGGTCCCAACTTGATTATTCAATTCTAAGCGCAAAAGAATTAGCATCAAAATTTTCCATAAGTTATCTAATTCTCTCACTTCCCGATGTCATAGAAACTTGAAATTTGGCACAAGCATTGATTATGTCATAAGTAGGAAAAGTTAATGGGTCCCAACTTGATTATTTAATTCTAAGCGCAAAAGAATTAGCATCAAAATTTTCTGTACTTAATCCAATTCTCTCACTTCCTGATATCATAGAAATTTGAAATTTGGCACGGGTATTAATTATGTCATAAATAGGAAAAGTTAATGAGTCCCAACTCAATTATTCAAATCTAAGCGCAAAAGAATTAGCATCCAAATTTTTCGTATGTAATCTAATTTTCTCACTACCCGATGACATAGAAATTTGAAATTTGACACGGGCATTGGTTGGTTGTTTCATAAGTAGGAAAAGTTAATGGGTCCCAACTCGATTATTCAATTCTAAGCGCAAAAGAATTAGCGTCCAAATTTTATGTACAGAATCTAATTCTCTCACTTCTCGATGTCATAGAAACTTGAAATTTGGCAAGAGCATTCATAATGTCATAAATAGGAAAGTTAGTGGGTCCCAACTCGATTATTCAATTCTAAGCACAAATGAATTAGCGTCCAAATTTTACATACTGAATCTAATTCTCTCACTTCCCGATGTAATGTAACTTGAAATTTGTGAGGAGCATTGATTATGTCAAAAATATGAAAAGTTAATAAGTCCCAACCCGATTATTCAATTCTAAGCGCAAAAAAATTAGCGTCAAACTTTTACTTAAGTAATCTAACTCTCTCACTTTCCGATGTCATAAAAACTTGAAATTTCGCACGAGCATTGATTATGTCATAAATAGGAAAAGTTAATGGGTCCCAACTCGATTATTTAATTCTAAGCGCAAAAGAACTAGCGTCCAAATTTTACGTAAGGACTCTAATTCTCTCATTTCCTGGTGTCAAAGAAACTTTAAATTTGGCACGGGCATTGATTATGTCATAAATTGGTAAAGCTAATGGGTCCCAACTCGATTGATTAATTCTAAGCGTAAAAGAATTAGTGTCCAGCATAATCTAATTATCTCACTTCCTGATGTAATTTTATATAAAGGAAATGTCACATGATTACCTCCACATGGTGTTACCTGGGTAACGCAAAGAAGCAGGCAAATTGGTGAACATATTTTTTTCCTCAGTATCTTAAAAGTAACCATTACTTCATAAGATTTTCCGTGTGAACACCAGATAAACACCAGTACCAAATTAACTCGGGCGAAGCCAGGTATATCAGCTAGTATCCTATATGGAACGGTTCAATGATCTGGGAATGTTTAGCTTGCAAAAAAGAAAGCTGAGAGGAGACTTAATAGCTGTCTTCAAATATCTGAAGGGCTGTCACAGTGCAGAGGGATCAGCCCTATTCTCATGTGCACAAAGAAGGAGTAGACACAATGAGATGAAACTGAAATGTAGGAGACAGATATTTAAATATTAGAAAAAAAAATTCTTACAGTGAGGGTGATTAATGAGTGGAATACATTGCCATGAGAGGTGGCGAGTTGTTCTTGAATGGAAGTGTTCAAACAAAGGCTAGACAAATATCTGTCTGGGATGATTTAGTGAATCCTGCATTGAGCAGGGGGTTGGTCCAGATAACACTAGATGCCCCTTCCAATTGTTCTATGATTCTATGAGGTCAAAATATCCTCTAACTGAGGTCCTATGCAGAAGGACTTGTAGTCTTCAATATATAATATACTATATAGCATCAAGTGGAATGCTGCAAGTTCTATATATTGTAAGTAATGTTTCAGGACATAGGTTAAACTAAAAAAAGACTCACCTTTGTCATGTGATGTGTAAATCCAAGTACTCTCTGGTGTTTTTGGTATTTATCATTTAGATATAAGAACATATCATGTAGAGCTTGTGTCAGGACCTCTACAGCGTAATACAGTCTAGCAGAAACCCCTGAAGACAGTAAATTCCTCATACTGGGAAGAACATGGTTATCAGTAGTATTACACTCTTCATCTCTTTCGAGGAATACAATGAAAGGCTTGTTATTATCATTTCCTGATAATATTTCAAATAATAGCCAGTAAAATTTAAAATTAAACGCAATGGAGAGATTCTTGTAATTTCTTATAAATTCTTTGATTCGTGGAATAGGTGATGAAAATTCTACAGCTAAACTTCCATTAATTTCTGGGCGTTTATGCTCCATAATCAAGGGAGAAGAGGCCCATGAAGGAGGAAGAATAAGTGTTTTATTTGAAAGCCCTTTATTCCAATTAGATAAGTTTAGAAACAAAACAATAATATCATGAGAATACGGTCCACACAGTACAATTATATTGACTCCTGTTTTATGTATAAGGTTTGCAACGTTTTCATTATTTGATGTTAAAAGGTTTTCGACAAAAGCCACACAGATCTTGGATTCTTTCATGGACTGTGTTAATATTTTTAGCTCATTCTCTCCGCTGTCATCAGCTGATACTAAAATCCCCACCCAAGTCCAGCCAAAATGTTCCAACATTTTAGTTATTACCATATTGTGAACGTGGTTGTTCTGAACTGTTCGGAAAACATGTGGATAGAGGTGTCTATCAGATAATGCAGAGTCTGTAGACCCATAGCTGATCTGTAAAACAAGAAATCACAGAACAAATCTCATGTTTTTATATTTTTAATCTCCTTTATATAACATTTACATGTGCAGATGTGTTCTTCCCTATGTTTTCTCTTGGCCTTACATATCCTGAAATTAGTAGCATAAAAAGACTAACTTTTATGAAAAAAAAATTTCTTGTGATACTCCATCAGGAGATATTTCTGGTAGTTATTATAAATATATAAATGTCTGACTATATGTGGCCACCAAGTGGTTGTGATGTGTGTTGCAGTCGGACAAGGGTTTTACTGGTAGGTACTATAACAGTAATGTTTTCAATTTGTAGTGTGAGAAATCCAAATCGAATCATGGAAAAGTCAAGATGGAAACACTACGACTGTATCAGGCATGTCCTGGTAGAGCTGTGTGTATGGAGTTTGTACAGAAAAACACAAAAGTCCTTGTGAGCCAGGTAGGTTAATGGCCAAATGTAGGTAGCAGCACAAAAGCTGGAATAGAGGCCTGACAAGTTTAAATGTAGTCTTTATTAGTCGCAGATAGTGAAACTCATGGCCAAATATGTAGCAGCTAAACATCTGATCCCACTTGAAGGAGTTAAAGGGGTTGTCCCGCGCCGAAACGGTTTTTTTTTTTTTCAACCCCCCCCCCCCCCCCCCCGTTCGGCGCGAGACAACCCCGATGCAGGGACCTAAAGAAAAATCCGCACAGCGCTTACCTGAATCCCCGCGCTCCGGTGACTTCTTACTTACCGGCTGAAGATGGCCGCCGGGATCTTCTCCCTCGGTGGACCGCAGGGCTTCTGTGCGGTCCATTGCCGATTCCAGCCTCCTGATTGGCTGGAATCGGCACATGACGGGGCGGAGCTACACGGAGCCGGCATCCTGCACGAGCGGCCCCATTCAGAAAAGAAGAAGACCTGGACTGCGCAAGCGCGGCTAATTTGTCCATTAGACGCCGAAAATTAGGCGGGCTCCATGGAAACGAGGACGCCAGCAACGGAGCAGGTAAGTGAAAAACTTCTTATAACTTCTGTATGGCTCATAATTAATGCACAATGTACATTACAAAGTGCATTAATATGGCCATACAGAAGTGTATAGACCCACTTGCTGCCGCGGGACAACCCCTTTAAAAGTTTTAATATCTGCAGCCTCTAGGTGCTGCTAGTCAGATTAGCTTGTGACAAGTCCGATTTTGGGAGCATGCTTGCTAGATAGGCATTTTTTTTTTTTTTTGTAATCAATGTTTATTGAAATTTTTGAATATATGACAGAAGCAATCATAGTGATATGAATGATTGGTTACATTTATTGAGATTAGGCTGATCGGGATTACAATGTGAATCTTAAGATTATTATATATATATATATATATATATATATATATATATATATATATATATCCGCAACAAGAGTGTAACAAAGAACTGCATAAGGCTAGGTCGGCCCGAACCAAGGTGAGAGCTCCTGTCTCTGACCGTTCAATAGCCCCAAACATTTAAACAGGGGAAGACAGAACAGACTGGGAAAGGAGGAACAGCACGGGGGTGTAGGTGAGGGGGGATGGAGGAAGGGGAGGGGGGGATTGGAGGGAATCTCATACCATGTCTTCACTAGAAGGGAGGTATAGCCGGGTGTTTTTACGACTCGGTGGTCCGCCAACTGCGGTTATGGACAAGCGTAACAAGGCAGGCTCCAGCTCGGGGGCTGGTCCAAGACCGTGACCCAGGCCTTCAAGGAGGAAGGGGGAACAGCACTATCCGTCTATCCCCGCGTCACCGTAAGGGGGGATCCCCAATTTCGCCTCTAATGGACTGCCACGGGTTCCATATTTTTAAAAAGGTTTCATGAGTGCCCCTGGATCAACTAGACAATTCCTCAAGATTCGAGAGGAGATCGACCTTGTCTCTCCACATTGTCAGTGAGGGGGGATCCTTTTGACACCACAAAAGAGGAATGAGGGATTTGGCTGCATCAAGCAAGAATGCTATCAATTTATGTTTCAGAGGATGAAAGGTGGCAAAGGGTTTCCACAGGAGGACTACCTCAGGGGAATGGGTCAGGTTAGGAGATAGCTTTCTTATCACGCATCCGACAACCCTCCAGAAAGGCGCCAATTGCGGGCATTCCCACCATATGTGGAGGTATGAGCCCGTAGAGGAATCACATCTCCAGCACGTGTCCTGCGAGGCCAGTTTATGGTCAAAAAGCCACTGGGGGTCCTGTACCATCTCACTAAGAGTTTATAGTGAGACTCCTGGGAGACGACGCATGGGGAGAGGCCGAATGCGTTGTTAAGTATGAGTTTCATATCACTCTGAGAGAGGGAAACCCGAAGCTCCCTTTCCCAAGAGGTGATGAAGGTCGGCTTCGAATTAACTGGAGGACAGACAAACTGTCTACGGATGTAAGCCACCCTTCTCTTAACTGCGTTATTCTCAGCAATTGCCGTCTCAAAACAAGTCAATGGTCTAGGTGCTTTATGCAGAGTTAGGAAGTCTTTGAGGACTTTGGTCACGTGGGCCGACACTAAAAAAGGAAGTGAGTGGTTGGGAAGGAGCTCCGCTAGTATATCCGAGGGAGATCTATGGGCCAGAGGATAAACCTCGGAAATGTTATTTTCAGTGAAAATCTGCCAGGTGCTTGCTGAGCAAGGATCTAGACGGAGATCAAGTATTTTATGCAATGCGCTTAGAGGGGTGAGGGGGGATGGGCAAGGTGCCAGTGACCCTCTTAGTTTGTCCCAGGTTTCCAGGGATCCTCTGAGCAAAGGATTTATCCCTTTTCTTTTCCGTGTTATCTGATTAGGGAACCATAAGTCTTGAAGAAGGGAAGGGCCATACGATCCCTTAGCAAACGCCTGGACTAGGTGGTCCTTGGTCGGTTGGACCAACTCCATCCAGTGACTTAATTGGGTAAAGAGGTAAAATTCTCTAAGGCAGGGCATGTCCACTCCTTCTTCGTTCCGGCTCTTAACTAATAGGCAATGAGCCAGTCTCGGTCTCCTCCCCTTCCATACATATTTTGAGAAGGCTAAACGCAGGGTTTTAAAAAAGGAATTTGGGATGAAAATTGGAAAGAGTCTGATTTTATATAATATGATAGGGACAACATAAGATTTTAAAATGTTCTTCCTCCCCAGCCATGAAATAAATGGGAGGTCATAAGATCGCAGTAAGTTTTTTATCTTAGCTAAGAGAGGTATGAAGTTTGCTGAGAAGAGATCTTCAGCTTTTTTCGTGAGTTTTATGCCCAAAAAGTCAATATCTGACGAGGACCAAGTAAAAAGGGAATTGGTCTTCAGAGCGATACACCGAATGGAGGGCAGAGAGATATTGAGTACCGTGGATTTCGAGTAATTTATTTTGAAATTGGAGAGTGCTCCAAATTCGTCCAGAAGACTAATAAGTCGGGGTAGTCCCCTCTCCGGGTTTGTGATCAAGAAAACTATATCATCAGCGTAGGCCGCTGTAGAGAGGACTACTTGTTCAATCTTCAGTCCCCGGATGATGGAGTCTGACCAAATCCTTTGTAGGAAGGGTTCAAGGGCGAGGATGAAGAGAGCTAGGGAAAGGGGGCAGCCCTGATGGGTGCCATTACTTATGTTGAAAGGAGGAATAAAATGTTATTTATTTTGAGCCTGGCATAGGGAGCGTTGTATAGGGAGAAGATTGCAGTTATGAAGCGGGAGGGAGATTAAAGTGTGAGAGAACTAGTTTCATATAAAGCCAATTAACCCCTACTAGAGCTAGGGGAATATTTTGAGCTTGGGCGTATATCACCGCGTGAAGCAGCCTTATGCAGTTATCTTTGCCCACCCTGCCTTTAACGAAGCCAGTCTGTTCAGGGTTAACAAAGGAGGGAATATATTTTTCTAATCTTTTAGCTAGGAGTTTGGCCCATAACTTCATGTCGAGGTTGATTAGAGAAATGGGCCTATAACTCCCGCACACTTCTGGGTCCTTGTTATCTTTGTGTATCAAAGTTATGTTGGCCTCTTGGGCTTGTTTGGGTAAGGATGCTCCATGCAGTAGGTAATTGAATAGTTCTGTCAGTTGGGGGGGTTAAGGTGGATTTAAAATATTTATAATAGATTAACGGTAGGCCATCAGGACCCGGGCTTTTTCCCGGCGGGGAAGAGGTCAGGAGGTCTTCAACTTCCTGAACGGTGACTGGCCTCGTCAAAGTTGCTGCTGCCTCCTCATCTAATTTGGGGAGGTTAAGTTTTCCCAAAAAGGAGCCAATCAGGGTTTGGGCATTGAGCATCTCCTCTGGGGAGGGGGGTTTGTGAATATTGTAAAGGCGAGAATAGAATGCTTGGAATTCTAATGCTATGTCCGTGGACGAGGTGACCGAGAGGCTGGAGCTGGTTTTGATAGAACTAATAAGATTCCTAGATCGGGCTTTTTTGATTAGGGTGAATGTGAACTTACTGCCTTTGTTACCTTGAGCATAAAACACGTTTGAGGAATAGGTGTTTTTTGCTGTATTTAGTTTCGAAGATAAGTTTTAGCTCCTTTCTGAGGGAAATCAGTTTGTCGAGTGTGGACTTGCTCTGTGAATGTTTTATGGCTTGTTCCAATTTAGCAATTTGTTGTAGTTTCTCATCTATTTCTTTTTGCTGTTTTTTCTTTAATCTGGAGCCTAGAGCAATTAAAAGACCCCTCGAGAAAGCTTTATGTGCTTCCCATATCAAGGGCATAGAGACATCATGGGTTTTGTTAAGCTGGAAATATTCGTTGAGAGTAGTTTTTAGATGTTGTCTATCCCTTTCGGAGTCCAGAAGGGAGAGGTTCAGTTTCCATCTCCACTCCCGTGGGGAAGGGCGTGAAAGGTTAAGGTTAATATGAAGAGGGGCGTGATCAGAAATCAGAATAGGGTCGATAGTGGCTTTGGTTACCGACTCTAGAAGGGAAGAGAATAAAAAAACGTAGTCGAGGTGCTGGAAGGAGGAGTGGACTGGGGAGTAGAAGGTGTAGTCTTTAACAGATGGGTTCATGTGACGCCAAGCATCCATGATATCTATTTCTGCCAAACTGCAAATCAGTCTCCTCAATTTCACCTGTGAAATTTGGGATTTTCCTACCGAGGAGTCTAAGTGTGGGCAAAGGGTTAAGTTTAGATCTCCCTTTAAAAGAATCGGACCAGTAGCAAATTGTTTGAGTGCCTCCAGCTGTCTAATCAGCCAGGACACTTGTCCAGTGTTTGGTGTATAAAAATTTGCAAGGGTCATCTTGCAATTGTGTAGGGAACCTCTAAGGAATAGGACCCTTCCCTCCTCATCCGAGTATTGGGCATCGCAGGAGAAGACAGTGGATTTATGAAATAATATTGAGACCCCCTTCAAAGCGAAAGTCGGATGGGAGCTGTGGAACCCTTGAGGGAACTGTTTTCCCGGGAGGGCCAGACACCTATTTCCCCTGAAGTGGGTCTCCTGCAGAAAAGCGATTTTAGTGCCATACCTTTTCAGTAGAAGCGAGATGTGATGCCTCTTGGAGGGGGAGTTCCAGCCTCTTGCATTGAACATGGTTATTCACAGAGGTTTGTCCATGCTGATGAAACTTAGGTCGTGAATAAAACTCTATTGATGTATGGAGAGAAGAAAGAGCGTTAAATGAAAATAGATGGCGATATGATACTCCGTAAATCTTGTGATTTTTCTAGATGGAGGCACGGGATTTAAAGGGGTTGTTTTTTTTTTCAATAGCCCCCCCGTTCGGCACGAGACAAACCCGATGCAGGAATAAAAAAAAAAAAACGGCCAGTACTTACCCGAATCCCCGCGCTCCGGCGACTTCTTACTTACCTAAGTAAGATGGCCGCCGGGATCTTCACCCACGGTGCACCATGCGGTGCACCGTGCGGTCCATTGCCGATTCCAGCCTCCTGATTGGCTGGAATCGGCACACGTGACGGGGCGGAGCTACGAGGAGCCGCTCTCCGGCACGAGCGGCCCCATTCAGAAAGGAAGAAGACCGGACTGCGCAAGCGCGTCTAATCGGGCGATTAGACGCTGAAACTTAGACGGCACCATGGAGACGAGGACGCTAGCAACGGAACAGGTAAGTGAATAACTTCTGTATGGCTCATAATTAATGCACAATGTACATTACAAAGTGCATTAATATGGCCATACAGAAGTGTATACCCCCACTTTGTTTCGCGGGACAACCCCTTTAAGAGAGGGATTGGTAGGTGGGGAGAGAAGGGAGGGAAGGAAACACAAAACGGAGACGAACAGTTTTCAAACAAGAAAAATTGAGGAACTGTTCTCCAAAGGAGAATTAGGCAAGGCCCTGTATCACGGGTCTGCCTGTAAAAGAGGGAGGGGGGCGAGTTGGCTGGGCTGTAGAGAACTAGAGACCAGTCAACTGTGTAAAGCCTGGGCTGTCAGGCACCCCCCGAGACCTCAAAGTGTAAAGGACAATAAAGAGATTTAGAAAAGCAGCCAAAAAAATAGTCTACTCAGGGAAAGAGCATGAAAACAAAATAAAGAAGACATTAACATTTTAACATGGTGTAACTTAGCGGGATCAGCTAGAAAAAAAAGGTCAGCTGAAAGAGCGCGAAGCCACCGGGCTATGCCGGGGGGGGGGGGGGGGGTGACCCAAAAGAAATGTTTGTGTGGTCTTAGCATCCAACCCCAGAGTGAAGAGGAAGAGCCTTGGACCTACGGGAAAAACTCAAAGCAAGGCAAACTTGGTCGCCGACCACTTCAGGTGTCCGCATTATTGGTGACCTCCTTCGCCTTCTTCTTTTTCCCTCTTGGTGACTTCGGGTTGACAGCTTGTTGCCATGTCTCCGGTGGTGATAATCTCAGCAGCTTAGGAAACTCTGGAAGAAGGAGCCAACAGGGCAGGTCCATTGGGGCTATCTCCAGGTGGGCCCATGCATTATGCAGTGTATGGTGAGCCTGTGCCCCCTGATGGAGATCCCCATACCAAAAGGGAACAGCCATGAGTACCTTATGTCTTTTGCTCTTAGGGCCTCCAGGAGAGGGCGGAGGAGACGGCGTTTGTACAAAGTGGAGGGGGCCAAATCTTGAAAAATCTGTAAGGGGTGGTCGTTATATCTTAGGTCCTTGTGTGTTCTTGCAGCTTTAAGTACAGCAAGGGCATCCTGGAAAGATAACAACTTGCAAATGATATCTCTTGGAGGTTCATTTGCAGATGGAGGGGGTCTGAGAGCACTATGGATGCGCTCTATGTTAATTTTTTTATTTTTTTTATAATCAAATTTTTATTGACATTTTGAATTTTTTCAACAATCAACAGACAGACAATAAAACATCGTCTCAGGTGGCATGAAAAGGCAAATTACATAAGCGCAAAAGAGATCAAATGATGGTGCACATCACCCGTTGTTAATTTAGAGACGAACACAACAAAAAAGTGGCCGGAGCCACTAGGGGAGGCATGTCACCATTCAGGGCAGCCGTCCTGTCCGGGATGCCTCCACAGAGCATCAAAATTAACCTCGAACATGGGAAGACAGGTACAGTAGGTAACGAAACGAAGGGGGAAGGTTAGGGGGGGGAATGGGGGGGGGATAGTCTCGTGCATCATCTGTCTCTGCGTATGATGAGAATCCGGACGGAGAAGACTAAAACGGCTAGGGGTGCAGCCTACGAATCGTAAGGGCTGAGCCGGGGAGTCTCTATGTAGTAGGCGGGGAGAACATGAATCAAAGCTCTGCAGGGTGAAGAATGGTCGGATGGCCCTCCTAAAACGCTCGGGGAGCCCTGTTACTCCATCACAGAGTTGCCCTGATAGAACGCCATGGGCTCCAGGTTTCCAGATATTTCTCATGGGAGCCTCTGGTGTAGCTAGACAGCTCCTCCAGGCTCGAGAGGAGATCACCCTTCTCTCTCCACTTAACCAGGGAAGGGGGGTCCTTTCTATGCCAGAGAAGGGGGGTGAGAGACTTAGCAACATCAATTAAGTGTGCTATTAATTTGTGTTTCTGCGGATGGAAGGTAGCTGACGGCTTCCACAGTAGGACCACTTCAGGGGAAAGGACCAACCCTGGAGCAAGTCTGCTCAGCACGCATCCCACATCTTTCCAGAAAGGAGTCAACACCGGGCACTCCCACCACAGATGTAGATACGAACCAGTTGCGGAGTCACACCTCCAGCAGGAATTTTGAGATGTAAGTTTGTGGTCCGAGAGCCACTGGGGAGTCCTATACCATCTAGATAGCAACTTATAGTGTGATTCCTGCGAAGAAACGCAGGGGGAGGTGCCAAATGAGTTCCTGAGTATGACTCTCGTGTCGCTCTCCGATAAAGAGATCTTGAGCTCCTTCTCCCAGGAGGTGATGAACACTGGTTTAGAGTTCTGCGGTGGAGAGACAAACTGTTTACGGATGACAGCCATTTTCCTCTTGGATACGTTTTTGTCGTTAAGGGATTTCTCAAAATTAGTTAGAGGTCTGGTCGACCTATGCAAGGACAGAAACTTTTTAATAATATGTGTTATATGTGCTGTCACTAGAAAAGGTAGCTTATGTCCGGGTAATAGTTCCCCCAGAATATCCGAGGGGGGCATGTGAGCCCTCGTCTGTAAGTCTGAAATTTTTTTTATCGGACAGAATCTGCCAGCTGCCAGCAGAGCAGGGGTCAAGCTGAAGACCCACTGTCATGTGTAAAGCGTTTAAAGGGGTAAGAGGAGAGGGGGTAGGGGCCAGCTCCCCTCCCAACTTATGCCAAGTCTCCATAGCTCCCTTCAAGAGGGGACTGACCTTTCCCCGCTTCCATAAGATCTGCTTAGGAAACCATAGATCCCGGAGGAGGGTGGGGCCGTAAGAGGCCAGTGCGAGGTCATGCACTAGATGGTCTTTGACAGGATGTACTAGCTCCATCCAATGACTTAGCTGGGTCGACAAGTATATGTCTCTTGGGTTAGGCAAGTCTATTCCTCCATCTGTCCTTCTCCTTTCTAGCAAGCTGTGGGCTAATCTCGGTCTTCTACCCCTCCAAACATAGTTCAAGACAATTGAGCGCAAAGACTTGAAGAAAGAATTAGGAATATGGATCGGGAGAAGTCGCATTTTATATAAAAGAATTGGCATGACGTAAGATTGAAGAATGTTTTTTCTCCCCAACCATGATAAGAAGGGGAAGTCATATGAGCGCAGCAAGTTTCTTATCCTAGGCAGGAGAGGAGAAAAATTGGCCGAGAACAGATCCTCCACTTTTTTAGTCAGCCATATACCCAAGAATTCAATCTCTGCTGAGGCCCATGAGAAAGGGGAATTTGTCTTCAGTGCCCGACTGTGGTTAGATGAGATCGAGATGTTCAGGACCTTTGACTTTGAATAATTTATTTTGAAATTAGATAAAGTCCCGAATTCCTCTAAGAGAGTGGTGAGACGGGGCAGACCTTCCTCTGGGCTCGTGACTAGAAAGACAATGTCATCTGCGTAGGCTGCCAGTGAGAGGGTCTTCTGGCCCACCTTTAGTCCCCGGATACCCGAGTCTAATCGGATCTTCTGTAAGAACGGCTCTAGGGCGAGGATAAATAGCGAGGGAGATAGGGGGCATCCCTGTCGCGTGCCGTTACTAATATTAAAGGGGGGCGAAAGGATTTCGTTTATTTTAAGTCTGGCATACGGAGCGGCATAGAGAGAGAAAATGGCGGTAATGAATGTGGGAGGAATTTTGAATTGGGAGAGAACTATTTGCATGTATAGCCAATCGACCCGGTCAAAGGCTTTTTCAGCGTCAGAGCCGACCAGAGCCAGTGGGATGTTTAATGTTTGAGCGTGTCTTATTGCATGTAGAAGTCTGATGCAATTATCTTTACCTTCCCTGCCCTTGACGAAACCAGTTTGCTCCTCGTTTACTAGGGATGGGATATATCTTTCCAATCTTTTTGCGAGAAGTTTAGCCCACAGCTTCACGTCAAAGTTAATTAGAGATATAGGCCTGTAACTTCCGCACGCTTCAGGATCTTTATTATCCTTATGTATTAACGTGATATGCGCTTCTTGCGCTTGTTTGGGCAGTGAATCCCCCCGGAGTAGGGAGTTAAATAGTTCCCTTAAATGGGGAATCAGACAGGATTTAAAGGCTTTGAAATACGCGGCAGGTAGTCCATCAGGACCGGGGCTTTTACCCGAAGGGGATGAAGTCAGGAGGTCATCTACCTCCTGAGAGGAAACTGGTCTCGTCAGGGCCACTGCTGCATCTTCATCCAAACAAGGGAGGTCTAACTCGCTCAAAAAGGCCTGTATCTGTGTGTGCGCTATCTGTCTCTCGTCCGGGGTGTGGGGATGGCGAATATTATACAATTGGGAATAGTAGGCTTGGAATTCCGCTGCTATGTCCACAGAGGATGTGACGGTACCGCCCGTGTTGGTCTTTAATGAACTAATGAAGTTTCTTTTCCGAGCTTTTTTGATAAGAGCAGAGGTCCATTTACTCCCTCTATTGCCCTGAACATAAACTGTTTTTTGCAAATGTAAATGTTTCTTATTGTACTTTGAGTCGAAGTCTCTTTTCAACTCATTCCTAAGGCTAGTTAATTTATCTAATGAGGCCTTGCATTGAGAGCTTTTTACGGCTTGTTCTAGTTTAGTTATTTGCTGGAGCTTTTCATCTGTCTCTTTTTGTTGCCTTTTTTTAATTCTAGAGCTCAGCGCAATTAATAAGCCCCTTGCGTAGGCCTTGTGAGCTTCCCATGTCATTGGAATTGAAACCTCTGGAGATTTATTTAGTTGGAAGAATTCTTCTAAGCGGGACCTAAGATATTGTTTGTCCTCCTCTGCGTCCAGGAGCGAGGGGTTTAATTTCCATCTCCATTCACGAGGAGAAGGTGGGAGAAGGTCTATGCTGATGTGGAGTGGAGCATGGTCTGAAATTACGATGGGGTCTATTTTAGCTCCGTTGACAGTGTTTAGTAGGGACGAGGAAATAAAAATGTAGTCGAGGCGTTGGAAGGAGAGGTGTACATGAGAGTAAAAGGTAAAATTCTTCGTGGACGGGTTGAAATGCCTCCATGCATCTACCAGACCCAACTCCGAGAGACTACGGTACAGTCTTCTAAGTTTAGTCTGAGAGATGTGGGACCTTCCGGTCGATGAGTCAAGAATGGGACTTAGAGTCAAATTTAGATCACCTCCCAGGAGAATTGGGCCCTCTGCGAATTGCTTTAAGGTCTCGAGGTGTCCCAACAACCAAGGCACCTGCCCTGCGTTTGGAGCGTACAAATTAGCAATCGTCACTTTATGATTTAGAAGTTTACCTCTTAAAAAGAGGACCCTTCCCTCTTCATCTGAATGTTGGGCTTCACACGTGAAAGCTACTGAATGATGGAATAGTACAGAGACTCCCCTAGCGGCGGATGTCGGATGCGTGCTGTGGTATGCCTGCGTGAAATGTTTTCCAGGGAGTGACAAACGTCTATTTCCCCTGAAGTGGGTTTCCTGTAGGAATGCAATTTTAGTACCGTACCTTCTCAGCAGTAACGCTATGTGATGCCTTTTGGATGGGGAATTCAGCCCTTTCACATTCCACGTGGTCCATTTCAGTGGGTCATTCATGCTGATGTAGGCTCTAGCACACCTAACTCTGGAGAGCGTGGGAAAGAGAAAAGCGTCAGTCGTAGGCAGATAAAAGTCTACTACACCTCCTGTATTCGGATTCGCCTAACTGGGTACCCGAGACTGATGGGTGGAGGGATGGGGGGAGGAAGAAGGAGAACACCTGGGAGAGGCTAGGGGGGGAGAACAAACTTAACAGATACAAAAAGGGGGGGAGATAGACTATAGAACCCATATGAACGAGAGAGCTAGGCTATTCTCTCCAGATGGAAAGAACTGCAGAATCTCACGTCGACTGGGTCGTCTATTCGTGAGACGGTGGAGGGAGGGAGGGTAAGGTGGGTGTGAGGCGGGTTGTTCGGCCTTTACACGGATAAAGACCGATCAACTATGGACAGCCTGAACTGCAGGTGTCCGACAGGGTCCTTTAGAGAGGACATCCGTGAAGGGGGGTATAAGGTCTTGGATCCCATCTCGAGTTAGACAAGAGAGGGATGCAATAATAACGGAAGAGTCAACTTTAACATGATAGACAAATCAAAACATGCCGCAACACTATATAGTGACTATACTAGACCGTTCCAGTGAGGGCAAGGTCGGTCGGGAGCCGAAAAGCTTGAACGCCAGCTTGAGTCAACACGAACACTTTCTGGACGGCGCATAACCAGGCCATATGCGTACAGCCTGTGAAAAGGCAAACAATAACAGTAACATACGGGAGCTTCAAGTGTCCTTGTTGTTGGTGGTTTCCTTTGCTTTCTTACGTTTCCCTCTAGGAGACTTTGCATTAGAGGCTGGTTGCCAAGCATCAGGCGGAGGGAGTTTTGGCAGGCTCGGGAACCCTGGAAGCGGGAGCCAACACGGCAGGTCGAGAGGGGGTATATCCAGCAGGGGCCAAGCTTTGTGTAAATCCTCTGGGGTTCTTATAGTGAGCCTGCGCCCCCCTATGGTAATCCCAAGTCCAAAAGGGAACAACCAGGCGTAACGTAAGTCTTTAGCCCTGAGGGCCTCCAGTAGCGGCCGCAGGAGTCTCCTTTTGTACAGAGTTGAGGGCGCTAGGTCCTGATAGAACTGCAATGCGTGCCCTCCAAACTTTAACCCTTTGTGTCCTCTCGCAGAATTTAAAATAGCCAGGGTGTCTTGGTGTGAGAACATTTTACAAATAATGTCCCTGGGGGGTTCATTAGTGGGAGGAGGGGGTCTAAGAGCCCTGTGAATGCGCTCAATACCCATATGTAGAGCTTTCTCAGGTCCTAGTAGAAGTTCGAAGATTTCAGCTCCTACCTTAAGGAGGGAGTCTGCATCATATGACTCGGGGAGCCCCTTTATGTGTACGTTACATCACCTGTTTCGGTTCTCTAAATCTTCCTGGGCAATTATGGTGCGGTTCAGGTGCTCGTGTTGTTCCTTCAATACCTGCGTCAGAGCCCGGGCATGAGATGTGATGGCGGAGGAAGAGACCTCCAGGTCTTCAACCCTTCGCCCCAGGTGTTTTACATCATCTTTTGTTTCAGATAGGTCTGATATTAGGGGCTTCAGGGCATCAGCGAGAAGCTGCTTCATAAAGCCTTTTGATATGGCTTCATTATCCTCTTCATCTTCAGATGAGGACTCCCCTCCCCTCTCCTTACTATGTGCCGGTGCAGCAGCCTCGTGGGACGGCGCCATCTTGGCTGGCTGGCGCGGTGACCGCGAGTCCCGTTCTTTCAGGAAACGCTGCATCCCGACCTGGTTCTTCAGCGCCCGAGGTGTGCTCAGCTGCTCTCCGCTCCTCTCCTTCACCGTTTTCGGCATGTCCGCTGTGGAAAGCTGATGATAGGACCCCGCAGGAACACCTTGCAGTCGGAGCGCTGGACTCAGGCAGTCATCACGCTCGGAGGTCAGGCTCCGCCCCGCTCTATGTTAATTTGAGAAGCTTTATCGGCGCCAAGCAGGATCTCTGCGCCCACCTTGAACAGGGACTCTGTGGCGAAGGATTCGGGGAGCCCCTTTATGTGGACATTGCAACGCCTATTACGATTCTCCAGATCTTCTTGCGAGATTAGGGCGCAATTTAGATGGTCGTGTTGTTCTTTCAGAACTTGTGTAATAGCTAGTGCATGGGAGGCGATGGTAGCAGAGGACATCTCCAAGTCCTCTACCCTGCGCCCCATGTGCTTAATGTCCTCCTTTATCTCGGTCAGATCTGATATCAGGGGCTGAAGGGCGCTAGCTAAGAGCTGCTTCATAAAGCCCTTAGAGATGGATTCTCTGTCCTCCTCGTCCGAGGAAGACTCCCCCTCCCCCTCCTTACTGTGCATTGCAGAAGCCTCGTGGGCCGGCGCCATCTTGGACGATGGGTGAGGAGAGCGGGAGCCGCGGTCCTTCAGAAAACGCTGCATTCCGACCTGTCTTTTGTGTGAGCGAGGGGTACTCAGCTGCTCTCCGCTCTTTCCCCTTGCAGTTCTCTTCATGTCCGCCGCTGCTAGCTGCTGATTAGGTCTTCTATGGGCGCCTCACAAACGGAGCTCCGGGCTCAAGCAGCAATCTAGCTCGGCAGTCAGGCTCCGCCCCCACAATAATTATATATTTATCGATTTATCGGCATTTTTTCTGACATAACCTGACAAACAGATTACAGAGTAATTTGCCAAGCTATTGATTGACTTCAGAAGGCATTGCTGAAGAGTATTATACAGAATTTAGGTGTTGGGTTACTGACTCTCTCTGGAAAGAACTTTTATCCATTGCGAGTGGGGTTATTCAATATTAATAACAGATATAATGGCAGTTCACCAGCCTCCAGTTTCCATTGAAGTCACTATATCATCACAAATGCCTGCATGAATGCTGTTAAAACCCTAGATCCTGGAGAGAAACAATTACCCGTCATAGTACTAAATTCATGCAACTTTGCACCATTCAGTTACAACAATATCCGGATATCAAACACAAAGAAAAAGGATTTTGCTTCAATTTCAGGAGATCTTGTTATCTTATCAGATCCTTTCCAAAAAACCTGAAATACAATTGTCAGAGGATTTCAATACCAAGCTTGTTCTGGGAAGACTCACCTTGGCACCCAGGTATTTTCTATTGCTTGCGCTAAAATACTGCTATCTATCCAACTCTCTTACAGAAGATGTTCATTTTGGACTACTGCATTTCTTGATAATACAGCAGCAGCTAATTTGATTGTTGCTAAAATCAGAGGCGTAACTTGAAGCTCCTGGGCCCCAATGCAAAACCGTAACAGGGCCCCCAACTGTAATGCTTAATCATAGTACTGGGTTCCCTATGTATAGAAGAGAGGCCTTATTGGCCCCCTAAAGCTCCTGGGCCTGGGTGCAACCGCATCCCCTGCATCCTCCATAGTTACGCCAGTGGCTAAAATCATAAGTATATTAAGAATAACTCTGCTCCATTTGTCGATGTCTATTAGTATTACTGGTATACATAATACCCCCTGTCTCAAGGGATAGTTGAATTTGCGACCCCTGACATTTCAGTTTTGAGGGCTTAGTCACACAGGCACATCTGCGCCCGTGTTACTGCAGGAAGAAGCCACACTTCAGGACGGACATCTCTCTGCAGCGCAGGAGGAAAGAACATGTGACCGGCTTCATTGCCGGTCATGTATTCTTTCTTCGGCGCTGCAGGGAGTCCTCTGTCCTAAAGTACTGTTGTCTTCTTCCTGCAGTAAGAGCTCAGTCACATGGGCGCATCAGTGCCCCTGTACGGGTGCTGATCTGCCCGTGTGACTAATCCCTGATTGGTTTTATGCACTTTGAATCAGTCATCCTTTGTTCTTGAATCAGTGCCTGAAGCAGCAGATTGAATGACTTGGTTGTGGTTACGTAACCCAATAGCAGACTGGTGATTCGGTGACCTTTGTATGTGGAATTATAAGTGTCATACAGCACTATGTCTCTGCCATTAAATTCCATATCAAGTGCCAGATTATCCAAACGATTTTTTGCAGAACTGATGGTAAAAAGTAAGGTTGTTCATCTTGATCAACTGGGTGACAAAATTGTTCCAATTTTGCAAAATCGAATTCAGGTTAGTCCAAGCAATTTGTTTTGTGAAAATCACAGGAAAATTGAAATTTCTCATTGTGCCTGCTTCCAAGGTCAGCAGGCATTATGGGAAAGGTACGTTGCTGAAGTGACTAAATTCTCCTCCAACTTCCATATGGGCAGCAGTTTCATTGGATGCCTGCATCACATGAATTAGCCTTATATAACATAGACACAGTATAACCAGCGGCCATTTTACAACTGAGCACAGGACATAGAAGCTGCATTATGTTTATATGCCTATAGAACACGTGGTCTGTTGTTAATAGGGACAGATATTCTACATAGCATATTTTTCTGCTGGGTGTGAAAGCTTGTATACCAGCAGAGAACTCTCATGGGGTACTATTGGAGAGAGCAGAGAAAGAATCTGCATCACATTTATATGTATATATGAAACAACGCCTTTCATTGGGAGAGGGTATATTTCTGCTGCTGCCAGTATATATATATGCAAAGCAGACAGACCAAATATGATTTGATGTGGGGAATATTCTAGTTCTATGTTTATGGCCTCAGACGTGGTCCAAAGTCGCAGGTCCACCCACTTCAAATTACAGACCTAACGGAGCTGGCAGTGGGGATTGAGAAATGTAATTATGTTGAATTAAACAGATACAATTCTTCTGTTGTCAAATTTTGTGCCTCCCAGAGATTACAGCTATTTTAGTTGGTGATTAGAGATGAGCGAGCACACTCGTCCGAGCTTGATGCTCGTTCGAACATTAGGGTGTTCGAGATGCTCGTTACTCGAGACGAGCACCACGCGGTACTCAAGTCAATTCCATTTCCTTCCATGCATGTTCAGCGCCATTTTCTGGACAATAGAAATACAGGGAAGACATTACAGCTTCCTCCTGTGATGTTTCAGCCCTATCCCACCCCCCTGCAGTGAGTGGCTGATGAGATCAAGTGACCGCCAAGTACTTAAAGCGGTCCTGACCGTGGCTCGCCTCAGACACACACTGGGAGAGATCAGGGAGAGTGATCTTCCTGCTTTAGGGACAGTGGTAGTGTAGGATCCCGTGTACAAGAACCCCAACGGTCCTTCTTAGGGCCACATCTGACCGTGTGCATTACTGTTGTGGCTGCAGGGAGCAGTTTTGCACCATAATTTCTTGTTTTTCATCTCGGGCTGTGCAGGCTATTACAGCTATAGCGTTCTCAGTCTGAAGTCAATTATACAGAGTATAGGGACAGTGCTGGTGAGACAGGGACAGTGGTAGTGTAAAATCCTGTCTACAAGAACCCCAACGGTCCTTCGTTGGGCTACCTGTGACCGTGTGTATTTTAATGTGTGGTTGCTGGGAGTTGTAGTGCTTCACTATTACCCATCTAGGCCTGTTAGCAGCCTTGCGTATAATTTTTTCTGGCTGCAGTTTGCGTTACATAACCGCTGTCAGCCTGCAACTGTACGCTAATAATTGCATAATTTTTTACACCACTCTGTGTCTGCCGTCAACTTCACGCACAGTGTGTGGCGACAGCCCCTGATAGAGGGAACGTCATATACACGCTATATAGCCTGTATTCTTTTTAAAAAAAAATTAAATAAAAGCTCCTTCATTGGTCTACCCCTGACCGTCTGAAATTTACTGGGTGTCTGGTGGGAGTTGTAGTGAATCACTATTGCATGGCTAGGCCTGTTTGCAGCCTTCCTTATTCTTTGTTTCTGCCTGGAGTTAGCGTTACATAACCGCTGTCAGCGTGAAAGTGTATGCCAATAATTCCATAATTATTCACACCGCTCTGTGTCTGCCGTCAACTTCACGCACAGTGTACGACTACAGCCACTGATAGAGGGAAAGTCATATACACGCTATATAGCTTGTATTCTTTTTCAAAAACATTTTTAAAAAAGCTCCTTTGTTGGGCTACCTGTGACCATGTGCATTTTACTGCCTGGCTGCTGGGAGTTGTAGTGAATCACTATTGCACGGCTAGGCCTGTTTGCAGCCTTCTGTATTCTTTTCTTCTGCCTGGAGTTAGCGTTGCATAACCGCTGTCAGCGTGAAAGTGTACGCCAATAATTCCTAATTATTTACACCGCTCTGTGTCTGCTCTATTCGTAATCCACCATGCTGAGGGGTAGGGGTAGGGCTAGAGGACGTGGACGCGGTTGAGGACGCGGAGGTCCAAGTGAGGGTGTGGGCACAGGCCCGATTCCTGGTCCAGGTGAATCGCTGCCGGCTGCTGCGCGATTAGGAGAGAGGCAAGTTTCTGGGGTCCCCAGCTTCATATCAGAATTTTTGGGTCCACATGATAGACCTTTATTACAAATAGAGCAGTGTGAGCAGGTCCTGTCGTGGATGCCAGAAAATGCATCCAGCAATGTATCGACCACCCAGTCTTCTACCCCGTCCACTGCTGCAACTCTGAATCCTCTCGCTGCTGCTCCTCCTTTCTCCTAGCCTCCTCACACCATGAAAATGACAAATTCTGATGAGCAGACAGACTCCCAGGAACGGTTCTCGGGCCCCTGCCTTGATTGGGAAAAAATGGTTCCTCTCTCACCTGACGAGTTTGTCGTGACCGATGCTCAAACTTTGGAAAGTTCCCGGGGTCTGGGTGATGAGGCTGGGTACTTATGGGAACTGTCTCAAGAGCTTTCAGTGGGTGAGGAGTACGATGATGATGAGACACAGTTGTCTATCAGTGAGGTAGTAGTAAGGGCAGTAAGTCCAAGGGAGGAGCGCACAGAGGATTCGGAGGAAGAGCCGCTGGACGATGAGGTGACTCACCCCACCTGGTTCGCTAAGCCAACTGAGGACAGGTCTTCAGAGGGGGAGGCAAGTGCAGCAGCAGGACAGGTTGGAAGAGGCAGTGGGGTGGCCAGGGGAACTGTTTCCCAAAGCACCCCCTCGTGCAAAGCCACCGTGCAGAGGCCTTGGTCTTCTAAGGTGTGGCAGTTTTTCACTAAGACTGCGGACGACCGACGAACAGTGGTGTGCAACCTGTGTCGCGCCAAGATCAGCCGGGGAGCCACCAGTACCAGCCTCACCGCCACCAGCATGCGCAGGCATATGATGTCCAAGCACCCCACAAGGTGGGACACAGGCCATTCACTGCCTCCAGGTCGCACCACTGCCTCTCCCCCTGGGCCCCAACCTGCCACTCAGATCCAACCCCCCTCTCAGGACACAGGCACGAGCGCCTCCCGGCCTGCACCCACACCCTCACCTCTGCTGTCCTCGACCCCATCCAGCAATGTCTCTCAGCGCAGCGTCCAGCTGTTGCTAGCGCAAGCGTTGGAGTGTAAGCGCAAATATGCCGCCACGCACCCGCACGCTCAAGCTTTAAACGTGCACATTGCCAAATTGATCAGCCTGGAGATGCTGCCATACAAGCTTGTGGAAACGGAGGCTTTCAAAAACATGATGGCGGCGGCGGTCCCACGCTACTCGGTCCCCAGTTGCCACTATTTTTCCCGGTGTGCCGTCCCAGCCCTACACTAGCACGTCTCCCGCAACATCAATCGTGCCCTCACCAACGCAGTTACTGGTAAAGTCCACTTAACCACGGACACGTGGACATGTACTGGCGGGCAGGGCCACTATATCTCCCTGATGGCACATTGGGTGAATTTGGTGGAGGCTGGGACAGCACACGTCCTACCCACACCCAGAATAGCAGTTCCTTCCTCGATTCTGGTATTTGCGGCGGTCTATGCCACCTCCTCTAAAACCTCCCCCTCCTCCTCCTACACAACCTCTACCTCTCAATTAAGAAGCGTGAGCAGCACGTTGCCAGCAGTTGGTGTGGCGCGGCGCGACAGCACAGCACTGGGCAAGCATCATCAGGCCGTGCTGAAACTACTCAGTCTAGGTGACAAGAGGCACACGGCCCCCAAGCTGTTGCAGTATCTGACAGAGCAGAACGACCTCTGGCTTTCGCCGCTGAGCCTCCAACCGGGTATGGTCGTGTGTGACAACGGCCGTAACCTGATGGCGGCTCTGCAGCTCGGCAGCCTCACACATGTGCCATGCCTGGCCCATGTCTTCAATCTGGTGGTTCAGCGGTTTCCGAAAAACTACCCACACTTATCTGAACTGCTCGGCAAGGTGTGCCGCGTCTGCGCACATTTTCCGCAAGTCCACCACGGACGCTGCCACCCTGCAGACCCTGCAACATCGGTTTAATCTGCCAGAGCACTGGCTGCTGTGCGACGTGCCCACATGGTGGAATTCTACGCTCCACATGTTGGCCAGGCTGTATGAGCAGCGTAGAGCAATAGTGGAATACCAACTCCAACATGGGCAGCGTAGTGGTAGTCAGCCTCCCCAATTCTTTACCAAGGAGTGGGCCTGGATGGCAGACATCTGTCAGGTCCTCGGAAACTTTGAGGAGTCTACCCAAATCGTGAGCGGCGATGATGCAATCATTAGCGTCACCATTCCTCTGCTATGCCTGCGGAGAAGTTCGCTGCAAATCCTAAAGGCTGACGCTTTTGCGGTCGGAACAGGAGATAGCGGAAGAGAGTATGTCGCTTGATAGTCAGAGTACCCTGATGTCTATATCTCAGCGCGTTTTGGAGGAGGAGGAGTGGGAGGAGCAGGAGGAGGAGGGGGGGAAGCTAGGCCGACTGCAGAGGGTACCCATGCTGCTTGCCTCTCATCTGTTCAGGCAGGGGAACATTCTCCAAGGCCTTTGCCAGCTTTATGGCTCCCCAGCAAGACAGCGTCATCACCCCCCAGTCAAGGCTGAGTTGGAGGGAGCACTGTAAAAAGATGTTGAGGGAGTACCTAGCCGATCGTACCTCTGTCTTCTCTGATGCCTCTGATCTATACAACTATTGGGTGTCAAAGCTGGGCACGTGGCACGAACTTGCGCTGTATGGCCTGGAGGTGCTGGCTTGCCCTGCCACTAGCGTCTTGTCAGAGAGGGTGTTTAGTGCAGCTGGGGGAATCATCACGGACAAGCGTACCCGCCTGTCAACTGTCAGTGCCGACATGCTTACACTTAGATGAACAAAGCCTGGATTTCCCCAGACTTCTCTTCTCCACCAGCGGAAAGCAGCGGTACCTAAAGATTCTTTTGGCTGCCACCGCAGAAAACAGCCTTCTTCTCCATCGACGGTAAAACAGAGCATTTAGGTTTGTCAATCTGTCTCTGAAATTAGTCCTCCTCCTGCTACTCCTCCTCCAGAAACAACATGTCATCTCACTGAACGGCCAATTTTTCTGCGGCCCAAAAGGCTCATCTACATCTAACAATGTTTTTACAATTTTTCAAAGTTTAAAAAGTATTGAGACTTTAACATGAACCAAATTTTTCAACAGGGCCTATAGGCTGTGTTACAAATTAAGCAATAGTGAGCTGTATCTTTCAAAAAATATTTACAGGTTTCACCTGCCCTCTCGGGTGATACATTTTTCAGAGGTACACTTGTACTCTTGGTACACTTATTTTTCGGGCCCACGCCTACACTCTTATCCAACTAATTTTTCCGGCCTTCGCCTACGCTCATGGTACCCCAATGTTTCAGAGGTTGGCCTATACTATTACTACACAAATTTTACTGGGGTCTGCCTGCCTATACTTCTGCTACAAGAAAGTTACAGGGGTCTGCCTGCCTATACTTCTGCTACAAGAAAGTTACAGGGGTCTGCCTATACTGATGCCACTGAAATGTTACAGGGGTCTGCCTATACTGCTGCTACAAAAATGTAACAGGGTTATGCCTATACTTCTCCCACATAAATGTTACAGGGGTCTGCCTATACTGCTACCACTTAAAGGTTAGAGGGGCTGGCCTATACTTCTGCCACGTAAATGTTACAGGGGTCTTTCTATACTGCTGCCACAAGGATGTTACTGGGGTCTGCCTATACTTCTGCTACAGAAATGTTACTGGGATCTGTCTATACTGTTACTACAGAAATGTTACAGGGGTCTGCGTATAATTCTGCTAAAAAAAATGGTACTGGGGTCAGCCTATGCTTCTGCTACATTAATGTTACAGGGGTCTGCTTATACTGCTGCGACAGAAATGTTACGGGGGTCTGCCTTTACTTCTACAGAAATCGTACTAAGGTCTGCCTATACTGCTGCTACAAAAATGGTATTGGGGCCTGCCTATGCTTCTGCTACATAAATGTTACAGGGGTCTGCTTATACTTCTGCTACAGAAATGTTACTGGGTTCTGTCAATACTGTTACTACAGAAATGTTACTGGGGTCTCCCTAGACTTCTGCAACATAACTGTTACTGGGGTCAGCTTATACCTTTGCTAGAGGAATATTACAGGGGTCTGTGTATACTATGGGTGCCCACATACAGCTGAAGAGAACTATAATCTCACCGCCGCAGCTGCCGTATCCATGCCGCTCATTTCATCCCGGTATGTAGTCGAACACTTGGGCGTCTGATGTCACCAATAAGCGCTGCTTCCGCTCTGTCAGTTGCAGTCCTGTCTCCCAGCTATGACAGACTCGCGCTTACGTCAGAGCCCCGAGATCGCGCGACACTCCAGACGTCCAGTCAGGCTACATGCTGACGTAAACAATGTGGAGAAGCACCGTGGTCATAGCAGCCACGGCGCTTACTAGGTCCAGAAGATCTGCGTATGGGCCGAACCTTCGAAGTCGCGCGAGAATTAGAGCGCTGGATACAGCAGTGTGTTGACATGAACAGTGGGGGAGGACACCGTGGTCATGACAACCACAGCGTCTCACCCATGCTAAAAACGGCAAACAGACACATAATAGCTCCAAAGGCTGAGCATAAATCTAGGCTATATCCATCAAAGGACTTAAGCCAAAAATAAGACTAGTTCACAATGAGCTATCTCTCTAGCCATCTGTACACACAGATCGGACCCAAGGACCCTGAGCGTGTCCAGAAACTCTCATAATAATACTAAATTCCATCAATACGGTATTAGCATGGAAAATATTACAAACAAACAGTGACCAATATATGCAGTATGCAAAGAAAATACTTACATCCTTTATTATACACAACAATTGAATAAAGAACATATGATATAATGTAATCTTGCTAAACAAAGACAAACAACATGAATAAAAACATAATCAAAAAATCACATAGATGGATCAAAACTAGAACAGTGAAAGGGGATCATACTCTAGGTTTAGCCCATTTGGTTGTAATGCATCCAATTCAAAAATCCAACGTGCCTCCTTTAATTTTAGGTGCCTCTCCCTATCGCCTCCTCTCATATTGGGGGGTTCGGAATCAATAATCTGAAATCTAAGTTGGCTAATTGCGTGATGATGTTCAACAAAATGCCTAGCCACTGGGACTTCCTTCTTTTCCGTACGGATCGTGCTCTTATGTTTTAAGATTCTAGTTCTACATTGTTTAGTAGTTAGTCTCTCCTAGATATAATAGGCCACACGGACAAGATATAGCATAAATTACATAGGTAGAATTACATGTGAACCTAGCCCTGATTGGGTAACGTTTCCCTGTGCGGGGATGTGTGAATCAGCTGCCCTTAATCATATTATGACAACTAGAGCAGCCCAAGCATGGAAAAATGCCCACTTTTGGGTGTGCCAATACAGTCTGAGTTGTGGATTGTGTCTTTGTCCGTGCAGTATGTACCAATTTGTCCTTCAAATTAGTACCCCGTCGGTACGCCATGAGTGGGGGAAGTTGAAATTCCGGGACCTCCGGATGGCATCGACTCAAAATGGGCCAATACTTCCTCATGATACCCGCTATCCTTCCACTCATCAGGCCGAATGTATTTATGCCGGAAATATGCATCCGTGTACTATTACGCTGTGAACCCATCAATAGGGTATGGCGTTCCGTACTACGCGCCCTCTCTATTAGGGGCGTGATCATCCTATCAGGGTAACCCCTGGCCTTGAATCTGTTGTGCATCTCCTCCAATCTCATGTCAATATGCTCATCAACTACTATCCTCCGCACCCTCAAGAGCTGGCTCCATGGTAACGAATCACGCATGGTAGGCAGATGACAGCTGCTGTATGTAAATAAACTGTTACGATCCGTGTCCTTCGTGTATAGGTCCGTCATCAATGACCCATCTTTCTTGTACACGAGTACATCAAGGAATTGAATCCTCTCTGTCGAATGTGTCAGTGTGAACTCAAGGTCAGGGAGGATATCATTCAGTATTTGATGGAATGATTGTAGCTCTAACTCGGTACCGTTCCAAATAATGAAAATATCATCAATATAGCGCACCCAAAGGCGCACCTTTGACCAATACAAAGAATTGTAAACATGTGTCTCCTCAAAATGCGCCATATATAGGTTCGCGTACATCGGGGCCACATTTGACCCCATCGCTGTTCCGTGCCGTTGTCTATAGTGGGAGTCGCCGTACATAAAGCAGTTGTTAGTGAGGATAATTTCTAACAATGATAGAATCAACATCATCTTCGTATTGTCAAAGTCCGACCGAGTCAGAAACATGCGGACAACTTCCAGTCCAGCCCCATGCTGTATATTAGTGTACAGAGACACCACATCAAATGACCCCAGAATTGTATCCGACGAGATCACAACATCACATAATTTCAACAAAAAATCTGTGGTGTCTCTGATATAGGAACGCGCACTGGTTGTAAACTCTCTGAGTACCTTGTCAAGAAAGATAGTCACGTTGCTGGATAACGAACCTCTACACGAAATAATGGGCCTTTCAGGTGGTTGATACAGATTTTTGTGTATCTTAGGCAACGTGTAGATAACAGGTGTAGTTGGGTGAGAAACGAATGGAAAGTCATGCAATTTTTTATCAACGGTACCCAGCCGGCATGCCTCATCGAGTACCTCTGACAACTCCTTCTGTAATGAAAAAATTGGATTAGTATTCAACAACTCATAAGTCTCCCCATCATTAAGTTGCGACAGAATTTCATTATGATAATTTGAGGAGTCTATAATAACTATAGCACCGCCCTTGTCGGCGGCTCTAATAGTAATCGACTCATCATCACTCAAAGCTCTCAATGCTGTCACTTCATCCCTTGACATGTTGTTTCGATGGGGGTACTTATATTGTTCTCTTCTTTTCAAAATATTTTTTATTAGACATTTTGATATATACATAGATGCAAGATTAGTCTATAATGGGTACAATAACAAGTATATGAGTAAAGTATAATACAATTGTAAACAGCATTGTTTTAATGTGGATCTTAAGTGATTGGGTGCGTAGCTAATTTGTAATGTGTGTTGTGCTTATGGGTGTCGTTTGGAGTTATTTTAGATAGAAGAGGTGGAGTGTTGAATCAGTTATGTGTGCAAGATGAAAATATAACAGTGAGTAGAATATAGTACAAACACAAACAACATTGTCTCGATGTGAGTCATAGATGATTGGAAGAGAAGCTAATTTGTAACGCATGTTATGGTTATAGGTGATATTTACTGTACTTGTGGTTAGTAGAGGTGAGAAGTTGAGTCAGTTGTGTGTACAAAGTAAAATTAAAACAAACATTTTAACTCATATTGCTGCCAAGGTTTCCATATGCGGTTACATTTTTGAAAAGAGTTATTGTTCTTTGCATATATTTTTTCAAAGCAATGCTGGTCCATTATCATATCTAGTAAATCCTTCAGAGCAGGCGGAGAAGTTGCTCTCCATTGTTTTGCGATAATATTCTTGGCTGCGAGGAGAAAATGACAAATCCAAGTTCTTTTATCTGCTGGAAGGGAGTCGCTGTCTAGAAGGAGAAGGGCAAGTTGAGGAAATTTGGCAAGGCGCACTCCGGTGATGGATCGGATGGTGTCAAACACCTCTCTCCACTAGTTCTGAATCATGGGACCGTTCCAAAATATATGATAGAGGGAGCCCTCAAAGCCACAGTTTCTCCAGCATTCTCTGTTTGTGTTTGGGAAGCATTTAGCTAGTTTTATGGGGGTGAAATACCACCTTGATATCACTTTGCAATGCGTTTGAAGCAATCCAGCTGATAAAGTTGCTTTGTTTGCTCTTTCAAAGGCTTTCAGGCAATGAGTGAACTTGAATTTTTTCTGGAGGTCACGTTCACAATTCAGCAAATGAATTCTTTTTGTGTCATTCGTGTTGCCCACGATAACCTCATAGAAATCTTTTGTCATAGAGTCTTGAGAGTTCGTGCATTTATGGAGTAAAGTTTCTGTCATTAAGAAAAGAGCACTTCCCCAGACGGGAGCTGTTAATAAGAGTGGATATCTTTAAAGGGATTGTCCCGCGGCAGCAAGTGGGTCTATACACTTCTGTATGGCCATATTAATGCACTTTGTAATGTACATTGTGCATTAATTATGAGCCATACAGAAGTTATCAAAAGTTATTCACTTACCTGCTCCGTTGCTGGCGTCCTCGTCTCCATGGTTGCCGTCTAATTTTCGCCGTCTAATGGCCAAATTAGACGCGCTTGCGCAGTCCGGGTCTTCTTATCTTCTCAATGGGGCTCCGTGTAGCTCCGCCCCGTCACGTGCCGATTCCAGCCAATCAGGAGGCTGGAATCGGCAATGGACCGCACAGAAGCCCTGCGGTCCACCGAGGGAGAAGATGCCGGCGGCCATCTTCAGCCGGTAAGTAAGAAGTCACCGGAGCGCAGGGATTCAGGTAAGCGCTGTGCGGTTTTTTCTTTAGGTCCCTGCATCGGGGTTGTCTCGCGCCGAACGGGGGGGGTTGAAAAAAAAAAACCCGTTTCGGCGCGGGACAACCCCTTTAAGTGAGAAAAAGCTTCTCTGTCCGGCAGATTAAACTTGGATTTGATATCTTGAAAAGTGAGGGGTTTTCCTTCATCCAAGAGGTCAGATATAGATCTGATTCCGCATCTGCGCCATTCGCTTATGTTTAGATCTTGGGTGAAGTAGGTTAGGATCTCCAAGGGGAGATTTATAGGTGGGCCTTTAGCGGCATGTTCAAACTTGCAAGGAGATTCCAGCAGTGGATAGTGGTTAGCATTACAGGTGAAAGATTTTGTACAGAGAGAAAAGGAGGAGTTTCTGGATTGAGAATGCCTAGCATTGAGGCCTTGATAAGAGAGCCTAGAGATTTATTTTCTGTGTCTCTCTATATGGCCCCATGATGGGAGTTGTGAGTCTTTTAACCAATTGGCTGATTGGCCCAAGATAGTTGAGTTGTAATATGCTTGGAGATTGGGTACTCCTAGTCTGTCCCGTTTTCTGTGGAGGTATAGGATGGAAGCGGCTATTCTAGGCTTTTTGTTATTCCAGATAAAATTTAGCAGTTGTCTTTGAAAGTTAGTAATTGTGTTTTGAGGGATTGGATGGGATAGTGTGCGGAAAAAATATAAGATTTTTGGCAAGATGAGCATTTTATATAAGGCCATTCTACCGAACCATGAGAGTTCTTTTTTTCCCAGCTCCTCCAGCTCCCCCTTAAATGAAGAGAGGAGAGGATTCATGTTTTGTGGGACAATCTATGACCTCTGACGCAGTACTACATAGATTGATTCCTAGGTAAGGGATTGTCGTTTTCCACTGAAAAGAAAACTCATTTTGGATGTCCTCTTTCAGTTTTTTGTCTATGTTAAAGCCCATGATCTGGGATTTGCTTAGATTTAATTTATAGAAGGTGACTTGGCTGAACCAGGAAATGCACTTTTGGACCTTCCTCAGGGAACTTAGAGGGTCTGTTAAAGTGATAAGCACATCGTCAGCAAAAAGGCCTATTTTATGTTGCCTCAAGCCAACTGGGATACCTTTAATTATTGGAGACATCCTTATTGTTTCTGCCAGAGGTTCAATTATCATAGTAAATAACAAAAGGGAAAGGGGGCAGCCCTGACGGGTTCCATTAGTAATTGGAAATGGCGTGGACAAGGCTCCGTCGACCAAAACCATGGCGGAAGGTTGCGCATAGAGGGCCTGGACCGCACGGAGAAAATTATCTCCAACTCCGAACTTACGGAGGACAGCAAAAGCATACCCCCAATGGACTCTATCGAACGCCTTCTCCACGTCCAGGGAAAAGAGGAGAGAAGGCGTCCGACTCGAGTTAGCTAATTCGACCAGGTTTTGAGTTCTTCGTGCACCATCCTTTGCATTTCTGCCTCTTGTAAAACAGACTTGGTCATTGTGAATGACCAAAGGGAGAAGCTCCAAGAGCCCAGTTGCTAAAATTTTTGAGTAAATTTTTACGTCAGAATTTAAAAGGGAGATGGGTCTGAAGTTTGCTGGAGAAGAGGTGGCCTTTCCTGGTTTAGGGATAGTGATAATTGTAGCTTGTAGCATTTTTTCTGTCATCTTTCCTTGATTCATTGAATCATTAAAGATAGCTGTTAAGTATGGGGACAGGGAAACGGAAAATTTTTGGTAGTATTCGTTCGATAGGCCATCTGGGCTATGAGATTTGTGACTTTTTTAGTCCACTGATAGCTTTAGTTACTTCTGAAATGGATATTGGTTTGTTTAAAGACTCGTTTTTGTTTTTAAGGAAGGGAGGGACATGCTCTCCAAAAACTTTTCTATGAGATCGGAGGTGGGTTGAAATCTCTTTGCGTCGTCTGCTAGATTGTAGAGGTTGGCATAATAAACTCTAAATTGTTCTTATATTTGTTGAGGGTGAGTTATTCTTATGGTGGGATCGTTGAGGGAGTTTATATAGGGAATTTTTTCCCTAACCTATCTCTTTTTTGCCATTTTAGCCATTAGTTTCGAGGGCTTGTTGACATGGGAGTAAAAATTTTCTCTAAGGAAGGTAAGGTTACTAGCGTATTTGTCTAGGAGATTTTTCCTCAATTCTCTCCTCAGATCCATCAGTTCTATGTGGTGAGTGTTTTGGGGGAGTTCCTGTTGAGCTTTTTCTAGGTTTTTAATTTTTTTCTAATAGGGAGTCACTATTCATTTGTTTGTTTTTTCAGTCCTGAATTTTAGGTTTTATCAGAACTCCCCGGATTACTGCCTTATGGGCATTTCATAATGTATAGTTGCTAATATCGGGTGTAGCATTTATGGAAAAATATCCTTTCAAAGCACCTTCGATTAATTTTTGGTTGGAAAGTGAGTTGAACAAGTTTATGTTGTTTCACCAAATTTTAGTTGGGTTAAAGGGGGTATTAATGTTTAGTGTAAGGTAGATAGGAGAGTGATCAGAGCACGTGGTGGTGCCTATAGAGGAGCTAGTGACTGAGGTAAGAGTCCATCTATCCACTAACATGAGGTCGATTCGTGAGAACATTTTATGTCTTGGAGAATAGTAGGTGAATTCTCTCGGGGAGTTGTTTAGGCACCTAAAGTAGTCATAAAGACCCTCTTTATGTAGCCAGGGTTGAAGTGTAGGGGAGGTTCTTATTTGTGCTGTAGAATCTATCTCTTTGTTAGGGATGATATTAAAGTCACCACATAGGATTAACTTGCCCATGTGAAATTTCTTGACCGTTTTAGTTAGTTTATTTAAAAAGGCGCGTTAAGATTAGGTATCTACCTTTTGAGTCGACAATTTGTTCTTTTAGAGAGAAGTTTACGTTCTCTCTAAAGGCGATTAGGACGCCTGCATGTTTCTTCTGGGCGTTTGCGAAAAAGATGTTAGGGTAGAGCCTATTTGAGAATTTGGTGGAAGAAGGATGGGTAAAATGTCTCTTGAAGACATAGTATGTCGATGTTTGCTAACTTGGCATCTTTCCAAACCATTGCCCTTTTGAAAAGGGTATTCAGTCCCTTAACATTTAGTGAGCAAACATTTAGCGACATAGTGAGTGATAAATATGTGCATTGTGTGTGAAGTTAGTTTGGCAGCATAATTAACATTTAATACAAAAACTTGTAAACTTACAACAACAGAGACAGGTCTTTCTGAGGAGAAAAGCAGAAGTTTACGAGTTTTGTTCTTGGTGGCAGAAGTGGCGCTCCTGCGGAATAGGATTAGAGAAAGTTGTTCTCTGGGGAAATGGTTGGAGACCTGAAAGTAGAAACAAATAGAACAGAACAACATAGCAGGTATTAAAACCTGGTACATTTGGGGGAGAAAAAAGTTCGGCAGGCAGGCATCCTGTGTTGGTAAGGTGTAACCTCCAGCACATGTGATAGATGAAATTAAATAGAGATTAATTAATTTCCCTCAAGGAAGCGTAGTAGGGAGCGTGCGTCGGTTGGGAGTCTTCTGGGGTCTTTGGGGTTTCGCAGTTTGGGAGGTATCTGGTATAGAGATGTTCCATTTGGATAAAAGTTTTTTTTCCTTCATCTGGGGAAGAGATAACTTGTGTTGCATTATCTTAATGCATAATTATCTTGACAGGAAAGCCCCATTTGTAAGGTATTTTGGCAGATCTCAGGGCCAGAGTTATCTGCGAAAAAGCTTTCCTAGCTTGTATTGCAGATTGAGATAGGTTTGTGTACATATGAATATTAGTATATGGGGGTGCAAGAGAGCCCGAGGTTCTGGAAGCTGCCATGAGGGCTTCCTTTACGTGGAAAAAATGAATCCTAGCGATCACGTCTCGTGGAATTGTATCAGGAAGGAAGCTTCGTTTCTCTAGTCTATGTGCTCTGTCGATGGTGCAGTCTTGTTCTGTAGAATTTGGGAGGAGATGTTTTATTAATTTGATGAGAAAATTCTTTAGGTCAGGTTGCAGCATGCTTTCGGGTATGCCCCTAAACTTTACGTTATTTCTTCTGCTCCTATCTTCTAGGTCAGCCAGTTTGTGCTTAATGGATTCCACCTCTTCTTCCAGGGAATAGTGTGCATCGATAAGGTTGTTATGGGAGGAAGCAATTTCTCCCATTTTGTTTTCAATATGATCAGTACATTGTTCTAATTCCTGCACGGACATATTTATTGTGTTGGAAAGGGCTTTAATGTCCTTTTGTAGTGACCTGTGCAGGGCCAGAATCATATTTTTTAATAAAGTCTTCTGAAGCAGGAAGACTTGATGAAGGAAGGTCGTTAGTGGGATCTTCTTCTGTATATAATAGCTGCTGACAAGAGCTGGTGGAGGGGGACAGACGGGGTCTCTGTTTTTCAGGGCTAGCAGAGGGGGTGGATGCAGCATGTGGGGAGTGTGAGTGCTCCCGCGCCATTTTGCACATAGCTGGAGCGTTAATGTCGGGTCCTTCTTCACTCACCCAGCGCTGTGAAGTTAACTTCTATTGTCCGGGCTGCAGTCTCCCCGAGCCGACTGCAGAGACAGCTCCGCTATCCAAGGTACCGGCAGAGGCTTCAGCTGCTCCGGCGCTCACATCGCAGCTCGTGGACCCCGGGTAGCCATCTCTCCTCACAGGCTCAGTCTGTCCCGGGCCGCGGGAGGAAAAGAAGTCAGAGACCTTCTGGAGCTGCGTTTTCCCGGTCCTCCTTTTCGGCATGGTAAGCAGGAAGGCTTCTGAAGTGCTCTTGCTGTGTCGGGTAGTGCTGGAACAGCTTTCGGTAGCTTTAAAAGGCCAACGGAGAGCAGAGCTCAGGACTACACGTCTTGCTCTGCCTGCATCTAGACCACACACCCCTATATTGTTCTCTTCTGAGCTTCTGCAAATCACCTGAGACCAGCTTTGAAAATGCTTCCACCCCACTAAAGGTGCCGGGCGGTTGGTGCCCAACTCTGCTGATGTAAAACCTGATCCCAGAGTAGTATGTCCAGATGGGCCCGCAACATTTTGGGAAAAATAAGATTTCAATTTCAAAGATCGAAACAACCGACGGCAGTCAAGATATACTTGAAACCAGTTTGTTCATGGAACACCACAAAAGGAAAGACCCCTGGATAGTACTCTAATGTCAATTTCATTAAGTGTCTTAGAAAGGATATTTACCACCAGGGAGCGATCCACGTCTAATTCCTCCATTTCCTGCTCGACCTGGTCTGTTTTCCTGGCTCCCTGCTTCCTCCATCAATGGTGTCTTCTCCCACCGCGCCTGTTACATTTGTGTTTCCAAGGCGTCCCCTCACTTGCGGAGGGCGCTGATCTAAAAAATTAGAACGTGCATGGTCGATCATAGAAGGGCTTTCATCCAAGGAATCCAAACTGGCAGATGTAAAGCCAAATCTCTGAATGTTTCTTGGGCGTTGTATGTTTCTGGACCCACGTGGTCGCCTTGGGCTTGGAAAATGCTGCCTGCATCTGCTGGAGCTTTGCCAATTGAAAATCTGGCCTTTCTTATAGTCCTTCGCATCACAGAACCATTTATTCCTTTTTGTATTCTCAATATCCTCCTTATATTTCTTAAGGAAAATGTCACATTTCTTTTTTAATAGTTCCAAATCTTCAAGCTTCATAGACGTCTGGAGTTCTGCATCAAATTTGCTCAGCTGGTCCTGACATGACTTAATCTCCATCTGTAAAAACTCCATGTTGAGTAGCATTAAGTCATACGCATATTTGTTGGTACAGACGTACAGACGGGGTCCTAATTTGAAGGACAAATTGGTACATACTGCACGGACAAAGACACAATCCATGACTCAGACTGTATTGGCACCCCCAAAAGTGGGCAATTTTCCATGCTTGGGCTGCTCTAGTTGTCATAATATGATTAAGGGCAGCTGATTCACACATCCCCGCACAGGGAAACGTTCGCCAATCAGGGCTAGGTTCACATGTAATTCTACCTATGTAATTTATGCTATATCTTGTCCGTGTGGCCTATTATATCTAGGAGAGACTACTAAAGAATGTGGAACTAGAATCTCAAAACATAAGAGCATGATCCATACGGAAAAGAAGGAAGTCCCGGTGGCTAGGCATTTTGTTGAACATTATCATGCAAATAGCCAACTTAGATTTCAGATTATTGATTCCGAACCCCCCAATATGAGAGGAGGCGATAGGGAGAGGCGCCTAAAATAAAAGGAGGCACGTTGGATTTTTGAATTGGATGCATTACAAATGGGCTAAACCTAGAGAATGATCGCCTTTCACTATTCTAGTTTTGATCCATCTATGTGATTTTTTGATTATGTTTTTATTCATGTTGTTTGTCTTGTTTTCACAGGTCTCACGCAGCCGCAGCCGCCATATCCTTTACGCTCTCCGCTTTTTCTTCTATCAAGATTGACTTCTGGGGCTTGCCATTGTCTGATGTGACATCTATCCTGTAATATGTTTAGCAAGATTACATTATATCATAGGTTCTTTATTCAATTGTTGTGTATAATAAAGGATGTATTTTCTTTGCATACTGCATATATTGGTCACTTTTTTTTAAAATATTTTCCATGCTAATATTGATGGAATTTAGTATTATTATGTGAGTTTCTGGTCCAATCTGTATGTACAGATGGCTAGAGTGATAGCTCATTGTGAACTAGTCTTATTTTTGGCTTAAGTCCTTTGATGGATATAGCCTAGATTTATGCTCAGCCTTCGGAGCTATTATGTGGCTGTTTGCCGTATTAGGCATGGGTGAGACACTGTGGTTGTCATGACCACGGTGTCCTCCCACACTGTTCATGTCAGCACACTGCTGTATCGGGCTCTCTAATTCTCGCGCTACTTCGAAGGTTCGGCCCATACGCAGATCTTCTGGACCTAGTAAGCTCCATGGTTGCTATGACCATGGTGCTTCTCTACATTGTTGACGTCAGCATGTAGCCTGACTGGACGTCTGGAGTGTCGCGCGATCTCGGGGCTCTGACGTAAGCACAAGTCTGTCATAGCTGGGAGACAGGACTGCAACTGACAGAGCGGAAGCGGCGCTTATTGGTGACATCAGACGCCCAAGTGTTCGACTACATACCGGGATGAAATGAGCGGCATGGATGCAGCAGCTGCGGCGGTGAGATTATAGTTCTCTTCATCTGTGTGTGGGCAAGGTTATTTGTTTATGTTGGTGGTGATTGGGTGGAGCTTTCTATAGATTCTGTATGCATTTCATTGTTTGTCATGCACTTGAAAAAGGCTCTTGCATGGGCCGAAACGTTGTGTTTTATCTGGATGCAATAAAGTGGCATCTTTCGATGCATTTTTAAAGAACGTTTCACTTCTGGCGCTGCTCTTTTACATGGATTTGATGGACTACGTTTGGAGGAGCCAAGGGAATCCGGCTTCTTAAGTGAGCTGTACACATTGGTATTCTTTCCACCTCCCTGTATAGTGGTTGTACATTGTGAAGTGCTGCTGTGACACATTTTTGGATGAACGTTTGCAGCTCCTGACGGAGGTGGCACAGGATTGGAATGCAGATCGAACGTCAATTTCTCATTGATTCTCGACAGCATTGTGGGCTATGCCCCCCCCCCTTTTAAAAAGGGTTGCTACCTGGCCCTGCCAACCCTCTGCAGTGTATGCCTCCAGTTCCTCCTCATGGCAGACGCACTTATAAATAGACATGAGGGTGGTGTGGCTATGAAGCTAGCGTGTGGCATGAGGGCAGCTGAAGGCTGCGCAGGGACACTTTTGTGTGCGCTGCGGACGCAGGGTCGTGCAGGGGGGTTGGGCAGCATGTAACTCAGCCGAAGAGGCAGCGGTGTGTCCCGCAGGCAGTGATTGTGCTTGGTTGGAGGTAGTGTGGTGCTTAGCTAAGGTGTGCCTGGCTAATGATGGTTTGTCCAAAGTAAAAATTGTTGGGAGGGGGGGGGGGGTCCCACTCTTGCCGCTATTGTGGCTTAATAAGGAGACCTGGGAACCTGAGATGCAGCCCTGTATGTTGCCCCTTGTCTGCAGGGGCAACATGCAGGCGAGGGGCAACATGCAGAGCCACCACCATTACCACCATCTTTACTGACATTGACATCCACCCCATATTCCAGCATGTCCAAGGTCATTAGCCAGTCCTCCATTGTCCAGATATGGGAGCATAAAAATTGCCATTCCAAATATCTATGAGCACAGAGACTAAATGCAGGCATTGCACAACTGATTGTAATCAAAATCCTCTCTTTCAGTGTTTTGGACACGGATGCATCCTGAGGGCTCAGTCACATGGGTGTTTTTTCGCTCGATATGCGGATCACATAACGGATGTGCATCTGCTAATCGCGTGACCAACGCCGCCGATTCGCTGAAAAATCTGCACCCAGCAGTGTTTTCAGCGAAAGGGCCGAGCGCTGCCCGCTATCCTCTGCCACAGCTGTGGCAGAGGAGAACGATGTTCACCCATTGAATTCAATGGAGCCGGCGATACAGCCGGCTCCATTGAAAGCAATGGGCTGCCAGCAAGCGCTGTATGAATTTTCGGGGAATGACTTAAAATATAAGCCCTTCCCTGAAAAGCAGCCTGAAAATGTGTAAACATAAAAAAAAATGTGTACTCACCTTTTTGCTGCAGCCGGAGTTCAGCCGCGTCCAGCCAGCAGTTCTCCTGAATTGCTCTCTGTAGTATTCAGCAGGTGGGGATTTAAAATCCCCACCTGCTGAATGGGCTGCCTCTGATTGGTCACAGTGCTCAGCCAATCAGAGGCAGCTCTCACTCTCCCATTCATATTTACTAGATTATTTTGTTTCTATTACTTAAAAAAATTATATTTTTCTCTACTGTCCAACATTGTAACAAATGTTTCTCTCTTAATAGTACAGTACCACGAAACACCATTGTGGGTCTGCATCCCTACTTATGACTAATGCCAGCCAATCACATATTTACATAACATACATTGGTACCAAAACAATTTATTAGAACAACCACTAGTGTTTGACATCAACCCTGATACATATCTAAATAAAATCATAGTCCACCTAAAAAACAAAAGCAGACAATCAGGAGGGAAGCAACAAGACTTCCGTAAAAAAAGGGTAAGCATCAAATAGTCGTTCTTACTGATCTTAAAAATATAATGTATCTTGATACTGCTAAAAGGTCAATACAGGCTAGGTGGATTTTATTCTTTACAAGGTTCAATTCGTATTGTCGATTTGAAACCAGGCTCCAGGAATGTAACATCAGATGCATTTTATTGCAATTTTAACTCAACCAAGAATATTTAAAAATCCCCACCTCCTGAAAGGGCTGTGCTGATTGGCTGAGGGCTCAGCCAATAGCAACTAGTGCTTAGCTATTGGCTGAGTGCTCAGCCAATGACAGATAGCCCTTAACTATTTATATTTGTCATTGGCTGAGTACTCAGCCAATAGCTAAGCACTAGCTGCTATTGGCTGAGCCTTCAGCCAATCAGCACAGCCATAGCCATCTCCCTATGTTTTCAATGGGGCTAGCGCAGCTGCCGCTGGTGCCATTGAAAGCACTAGTGATATGCCGGTTCTATTCCGGTGTCTTTCTTGTGCTGCGAGGCGAGAGTTTTCCTGTGCTCTCGCAGCGCAAAAAAGAAAATATCGCCAGTGAGTGTCCACCCTAAGTCATCAGTAGTTCATGAACGGGGGTCCACCACTCTAGACCCTCATCCAGTGGCTGATCATCCAGCCCACTGTAACTGTGTCGTGACAAATGTTGTCATCAGTGGTCAGAGGAGGACGTTAAAGCCCTAGGTTCACTCCTACTGAAATGCTCCTCCTGCTCTTCCTGCTCTGGACTATGGTCAGGACATGACATCTTATCCTGAGCAGGATGTGTATGAGCAGTGCAGTGTTCCTATTGATTTAAATGGGAGTGAAGCCAGTGCTCCATCTTCTTCCTCTGACCACTGATGAAGATGTCCAGCCTGCTGCAATGACAGTTAGCCAGATGATCAGCTGACAGACGAGGATCTTGAGCAGCAGTCCTACTACTGATGACCCATCCAGGTGATAGATCATCAATTGAAAAAGACTGGCAAGACCCTTTAACCCTTTAACTAGTCACTTTTAAATTCCATCAACATGAGCTTCTGATGGCCACATTTGCCTTTTCAAAAATGTAAAACATGTAAAGATTTCTCATGATGTGAAAGATCAGACTGTTCCCTGAAACCTAAGGATAAAGCACCATTGTAAGGATAGAGTGAAGTTTCCTTTCCTGTAGTCATAAGTAAGGCCAACCTCATACAATGTTGCAAAACACTGAATAGCATACTTTGATCGCTCCTGCAGTATGACGTAATGCTATAGCATTACGTCATACTTCATTCTGACAGGCAGCCTATCAAGCCACCCCACGGGGATGGCTTGATGATAGGCAGTCTCTCAAGACAGCCCTGGGCCCTTTCAGAAGGCCCCCGGCAGCCATGACACCTGCATGGCTCCCCCGATCTCACCGCGGAGGGGCCGTATGGTACCCCCGAACAGCGTTTGGGGGCTTTAAATGCCACTGTCAGAATTGACAGCGGCATTTAAAGGGTTAATAGCTGCGAACAGCCGATTGCAGCTATTGTCTGCAGGCGTCAGCTGTACTAAACAGCTGACGCCCGCACTGTATGCAGAGAGGTCGCCCCGCATCCTCTCTGCATACATATACCGATGCTCCTGGCCGCAAATGTACGTTCTGGAGCGGGAAGGGGTAAAGAATCCAGTGGCGACAGAAGAAATTTGGTCATCTACAAACTGTGTCAAGCTCTGATTTACCAGCCTATCAGACTTTGCTAAAGTCTATAAATCCTTTACACATAGTGTGGAATATTTTTTACTGGTGACCCTAATGCACATGTTATCAGTTGTTAAAGGAGATGTCTCGAGGCAGGAGTGGATTTTTTTTTTTTGCCCAGTCCCCCTAATTAAGCATACATTACTAAGTCCCCCTGTAAATGACTTTTCTAGCTGGTTTGTACTTACCGTTCCAGCGTTTCAGCAACTTATAAAAATTTTCCCAAGATGGCCGCCGGCTTTTTTCCCGTCGCTTGCTGTAGCCCGACGTGCACGCTCCCGAGACGCTACCAGCTGTGTCTCCCTGACAACCAGACGCCACGCAGCCGCCGACCGGACCCCTGGAGTGAACACGGCCGACCAGTCACCCACCGCCAGGCAGCAGGTAACCGGCGCAGCCCCCCCCCCCCCCCCGGCACAGCGGCAGCCCCCCCATCGCAGCGGCAGCCCCCCCATCGCAGCGGCAGCCCCCCCCGGCACAGCGGCAGCCCCCCCATCACAGCAACAGCCCCCCCATCACAGCGACAGCCCCCCCGGCACAGCAACAGCCCCCCCATCACAGCGGCAGCCCCCCCATCGCAGCGGCAGCCCCCCCATCGCAGCGGCAGCCCCCCCCATCGCAGCGACAGCCCCCCCATCACAGCGGCAGCCCCCCCATCACAGCAACAGCCCCCCCATCACAGCGACAGCCCCCCCGGCACAGCAACAACCCCCCATCACAGCGGCAGCCCCCCCATCGCAGCGGCAGCCCCCCCCCATCGCAGCGGCAGCCCCCCTCATCGCAGCGACAGCCCCCCCATCACAGCGGCAGCCCCCCCGGCACAGAGACGGCAGCCCCATCACAGCGGCAGCCCCCCCGGCACAGAGACGGCAGCCCCTCCCCCGGCGCAGCGCAGCCCCCCCGGCCCATCACTTACCTGGACGGCAGGACGGCGGGACAGCTGGGCGGCTTCTCGGGACAGCTGGGCGGCTCTGCACCTTTCTCTAACAGAGGATGGTACAGAATGGCCGCTCCAGCGCGCTCCCGAGCAGTGACAGCTCGTCTGCGCATGCGCAGAAGAGCTGTAGCGGGGAGCACACTGAAGCGGCTTGTGCTGAAAGGAGAAGACCGGAATGCGCAAGCGCGTCTAAAAAAGCAAGCTGCCAGCGAATTTAGACGGAACCATGGAGACGAGGACGCTAGCAACGGAGCAGGTAAGTGAATAACTTCTGTATGGCTCATATTTAATGCACGATGTATATTACAAAGTGCATTAATATGGCCATACAGAAGTGTATAACCCCACTTCATTTCGCGAGACAACCCCTTTAATTCTTGTTTTAATAACCAGGCTTATACAGAGTTGTTCTAAAAGAAGGAGCAGATTTGGAAATGTAATTAACAGAAATTTGCTCCTTTTTGAAAAAGAACCTGTATAAGGGTGAATATCCACTTGCATTTTTCTTGCACGTTTTTTTAACGCTGCGATATTGCTGCATTTTTTAACACAATTGTCAATGGGACTTTCTAATGTTAAAAACGCATCACGCAAAAATAGCACAGCACAAACTTGCGATGCGTTTTTAACATTAGAAAGTCACATTGACAATCGCGTTAAAAAACGCAAATGGGTGTGAGTCCTTACAGTGCTGTCAAAGAGAATTTTTTTTAAATCTGTTTACCAAATGCATAATCTTGTCTTTCATGGTCTGCAATGTATTTGCAATGTGAATCGCATCCCACTACCCATGACAAGAATCCAAGCTGAGCACTATTATTTGGACTAATTCTGGCTCCGTCCAGCTGATTATCATTGTGGTCCTATCTGTACTGAAATGTTCCTCTTAGGTCTTCTGGACAACTCCTTTTTTAAAAATTAAATAATTCCACCATAAAATAATAAGTGGATGCTCCAAACCTCGTATATAACTTTTTGATCCTTTGTTTTTGTGTCAGTTGTTTATAGCTAAGCAAATGAGTTAATATAAAAAAGAACAGAAGGATCAATTTTTTCTTAATACTTTGTGATGGCATATAAACTGTTACGTTTCAGAATGCAATAAGTGTATGTTTATTATCTTGTATTGTACTATTTGCCCTTAAATAGAAGACCAGAACCTATGCTGTGTAGTGTGGTAACTAGGATTCTAAGATAAGGAGTCAAGAGAAAAGGTAAATAAGGTTGAGCTATGTTAATTTACAAGACGCATGAAACTAGCAGAAAGAGTGTATAATGCAATAACAATACCTTGACTGCAGTGATTTCCATGTCTAGATGAGCTTTAGGAGCTTTGAGACTATTTGTCAGATGTCAATAAGCCTTATGATCAATAATAGAGATGAGTTAGTATACTCACTAAAGGCAATTGCTCGAGCAAGCATTGCCTTTAGCGAATATCTCCCCGCTCGAGATGGAAGGTTCGGGTGCCAGCGGCGGCAGGGAGGTGCGGGGGAGAGCGGGACGGAACAGAGGGGAGATTTCTCTCTCCCTCCCCCCGCTCCCTCCTACTGACAGCCGCTACTCACCGCTCCCCTGCGCCGTCACCCGAACCTTCCGTCTCGAGGGGGAGAGACTCGCTAAAGGCAATGCTCGCTCGAGCAATTGCCTTTAGCGAGTATACTCGCTCATCTCTAATCAATAACCTTTGTAATCTTTGTAACCATAACCTATGTAACAAATAACCTTTAGTGTATAAGAGTTGGCAATGTTCTTAATTAAACAGAATTCATTGAGTTCTCATTGGAGAAGTGTATTGACATAACACGATTTCATGCTATTGATAGATAATTGCTAGCAAAATCTTCTTATCACAGGTTTCCATATCTACCAATTTAGCACCTGGCAATGAGGTCATCAGATCGGTACCGGTGTGGTCCAATAACAACTTTTTCTACTACTTAGTTTAAAAACGGACATGAACTATAACCACAAGAAGTGCATTTGTGATTTCAGCCAAGTAGAAAGTTTACTAATTTGCTTAGCACTAACCTGTGTATATCCATATAGACCAAGGATCTGTGCTGCTGGGATAGTGGTGGATGAATGATGATCTCCAAAAACACCAGCTAATGGGCAACGCTCTCCACAGGAGTAATTAGGTATCACCTTATCTGGTCCAGACAGAATTTGTAAAACATATTTGACAGCCAATCGCTCATCTAAACATGAGTCAAATATCAGATATCCCAGTGTAATATTGGGTAGAATGTCAGGATTCTTGTTAATTGTATCAATCACAAAAGAGGCAACCATAGCATGTATCATGCCCTCAACAGATGGACTGTAAATATAAATATATCATTTCTTGATCTTACATCATTCATCTGATATTACAAAGCTACTTGTTCTAAACATTAACCATCCTTCAAACTCCATATTAATCACTTTGCTACTAGTATATCACATGTCCATAGCTGTGAAATATCTTTATCCGTTAGGGGTAACAGTATTGCTACACATAATATTTAATAACCATTTTATGCTGTGCTGTCTCTTTAACAAAAATTATTGCATTACTTTTCCACTGAGCTTCTGTACACAACATTTTCCTACATTAAAATGACCTTAGAGCCTGAAGATACATTTTGGACAATTGGGTAATATGACTCACTGAACCCTATATGTGCTGTTCTGCCACAAAAGACTGAAGGGATACTGGTGGATCCAAGATTATGGCAGTACTTCTGTGACTGCCCAATGCACACTGTGTCATGGTACGCCTTATACTAACACTGCATCTCTCATTTTCTCCAATGCATAGCAGGACTATCTTATCCATAGGATGTTCACATGTCCTATTTCCAATGTCTGTATCTCATTCTGTGCACTAAAGGTCTTAATGGGGATCTTTATGCTGTAGAAACAGGGCAAAAACTTAAAGGGGCTGTGTCACTACAATAATAAAACCAAAAACCCAAACTCAGGCAGTGGGTTGCTGGCTTGGCTGGGTGAGATGCCTATGATGTTGGCCATGGAGAATATAGTTTCTCCTTAGGATGAGCATCTAAATGATTTGAGAAGACCTATAAGGCCATATATGTTCCTCTGGGAAATTTTTGCAGATAGGAAGATGGAACAGTGACTCTATAGCACCACCTACAAGCATTGTTTCATCTTGCATTTGCATGAATTTCTCAGAGGAGCACGCATGGCCTTATAAATCTCCTCATACCTTCTAGGTGCACTCCGTAAGGAGAAAATATATATTTCCCTTCCCAGATCTGGTGAAGGAATTTAGAGGCCATAAAACTCTCACTCTTATATTTGCAGAGTAAATTCTTAATCAGTCCAAACTCACACTGTTAGGGCTCCCACCCACTGGCGTTTTTTTCTCCACTGTGCTGCGAGAGTAAGTGAAAACTCTCGCAGAGCAGTGCGAGAAAATCGCTGGGATATCGCAGCGATATCGCCAGTCTTATCAATGAGGCCAGCGGCAGCAGCGCTAGCCCCATTGGAAAGATATGGAGAATGCCGCGGACTTCTGCCACAGCTGTGACAGCTGTGGCAGGAGTTTCCTTCATCCCCGCGGGGACCACAGGGATGAAGGAATCCTCTGTCACAGCTACGGCAGAAGTCCGTGGCATGTTATCCCATTGAAAGCAGTGTTTTCTGACAAGCCCTGCAGAATGATTATCGGAGAAGGGCTTGAAATAGAAGCCCTTCGCCGATAATCATCAAAAAGTGGTTAAAAAAATAACTAAAAAGTTACCTCTCCTGCTGTCAACCCTCAGCCAATCTGCACAGCCCTTTCAGTAGGTGGGGATTTTTAAATCCCCGTCTGCTGAAAGTGCTGTACAGCAATGCTGGGGAGCCAGCAGGAGAACGAGGCTGACAGCAGGAGAGGTGAGTAATTTTTTTATTATTTTGGCAGTAGTGGCAGAAGTCCGCGGCATTCTCCATATCTTTTCAATTGGGCTAGCGCTGCTGCCACTGGCCCCGTTGAAAAGACTGGCGATATCCCAGCGATTTTGAGCTATCTTCTGCGTTTTTCTCGCACTGCGATGCGAGACTTTAACTTTAGAATCACATCGCAGTGGAGAAAAAAATGCCAGTGGGTGGGAGCCCTTAGTGTTTGTTTTTAGATATCGAGAGAACTAAATTGCCCCAAAAGCTTGCACTGTTAACATAATTTCAATTGTAAGCCACTAAAAGGTATCATATCTACCAGATTATTTTCTCTTACTGAGAAAAATAACATTATGTTTCAGACCACTAATACACAGTAAGCATGGGGTAGTGAAGGGAGAGAAGTAAGTCATTTGGAGGAACAAGTAAGGGACGAAAACTGATGACTCTGTGGCAGATGGTTACAAATTGAGTTTGTCAGGTTACATAGTAACATAGTGTGCCAGGCCGAATGAAGACAATATCCATCCAGTTCAGCCCACCTCAATCCCCCCTCCTGTTGGTCCAGAGGAAGGCAATAAAAACCCTGAGCCAATTTAGTTCAACCAGGGGAGAAAAAAATCATTCCCGACTCCACATGGCAGTCAGAATAATCCTGGATCAACATTTGAGTTCCTATCTGACTCCAAGACTCAGATTAACAACCCCGCTGGTCACATTATTTCTTTATCCTGTAATATCATTGTACTATAAAAAGATGTCTGGTCCCCTCTTAAACTCCTCTAGTGATTTTGTCTTCACCACGTCCTCAGGCAGAGAGTTCCACAGTCTCACTGCTCTTACAGTTAAGATCCCCCATCTGTGTTGGTGATGAAACCTACTTTTTTTCAGAAGTAAAGGATGCCCTCTTGTTACTATCGCAGTCCAGGGTATAAACAGATCATGGAAGAGATCCTTGCATTGTCCCCTAAAGTATTTATACATAGTTATTTGATCGCCACCTAAGCATACTCTTTTTTTCCAGGGTAAATAATCCCAATTTTGATTGCCTCTCTGGGTATTCCAATCCTCTCATTCCGTTTATTAGTTTAGTTGCCCTCCTTTGAACCCCTTAAGGCACTGCAACATCTTTCCTGAGCACCGGTGTCCAGAACTTCATACAGTATTCCATGTGGGGCCTATCAAGTGCCTTATACAGCGGAAGAATAATGTCCTCATCCCTCGTCCCTATACGTCTTTTAATGCAGCCCAATACTTTATTTTTGAAGCAGCTGATTGGCATTGATTGCTCCAGTTAAGTCTACAGCCCACTAGTACCCCCAAGTCTTTTTCCATATTACTTTTCCCTATCAGTACCCTATTTACTGCATATTGCTGACATCTGTTTCTACTGCCCATGTGCATAACCTTACATTTATCAATATTGAATTTCATTTGTCATTTTCTACCCAAGCCCCCAGCTTATCTAGGTGATTTTGTAGCCGTTAGAGATGAGCGAGCACCAAAATGCTCGGGTGCTCGTTACTCGAGACGAATTTTTCGCGATGCTCGAGGGTTCGTTTCGAGTAACGAACGCCATTGAAGTCAATGGGCGACCCGAGCATTTTTGTATTTCGCCGATGCTCGCTAAGGTTTTCATGTGTGAAAATCTGGGCAATTCAAGAAAGTGATGGGAACGACACAGCAACGGATAGGGCAGGCGAGGGGCTACATGTTGGGCTGCATCTCAAGTTCACAGGTCCCACTATTAAGCCACAATACCGGCAAGAGTGGGCCCCCCCCTCCCAACAACTTTTACTTCTGAAAAGCCCTCATTAGCATGGCATACCTTAGCTAAGCACCACACTACCTCCAACAAAGCACAATCACTGCTTGCATGACACTCCGCTGCCACTTCTCCTGGGTTACATGCTGCCCAACCCCACCCCCCCCGCACGACAGTGTCCACAGCGTACACCAAATTGTCCCTGCCCAGCCTTCAGCTGCTCCCATGCCACGCCACCCTCATGTCTATTTATAAGTGCGTCTGCCACAGGAAAAGCAGGCACACACTGCAGAGGGTTGGCACGGCTAGGCAGCGACCCCCCCATAAAAGGGGCGGGCCGATAGTCCACAATGCTGTACAGAAGCAATGAGAAATCCAATCCTGTGCCACCTCCATCTGGAGCTGCACACGTGGGCATAGCAATGGGGAACCTGTGTGCCACACACTATTCATTCTGTCAAGGTGTCTGCATGCCCCAGTCAGACTGCGGTTTTTTATAAATAGTCACAGCCAAGTACAACTACGCAATGGGAATTCCGTGTACACCCACAGCATGGGTGGCTCCCTGGAACCCACCGGCGGTACATAAAAATATCCCATTGCATTGTCCATCACAGCTGAGGTAATGTCGTGGTTAACGCAGGTGGGCTTCGGCCCACACTGCATGCCCCAGTCAGACTGGGGTTCTTTACAAGTGGACAGATGTAGGTTAAACTCCGTGTGCACCTACAGCATGGGTGGCTCCCTGGAACCCACCAGTGGCACATAAAAAAATCCCATTGCATTGCCCATCACAGCTGAGGTAATGTCGTGGTTAATGCAGGTGGGCTTCGGCCCACACTGCATGCCCCAGTCAGACTGGGGTTCTTTACAAGTGGACAGATGTAGTAACAACTCCCTGTGGACCCACAGCATGGGTGGGTGCCAGGAAGCCACCGGCGGTACATAAAAAAATCCCATTGCATTGCCCATCACAACTGAGGTAATGTCGTGGTTAATGCAGGTGGGCTTCGGCCCACAATGCATGCCCCAGTCAGACTGGGGTTCTTTAGAAGTGGAAACAGATGCATTTACAACTCCCTGTGGACCGACAGCATCGGTGGGTGCCAGGAAGCCACCGGCGGTAGATAAATAAATCCCATTGCATTGCCCATCACAGCTGAGGTAATGTCGTGCTTAATACAGGTGGGCTTCGGCCCACACTGCATGCCCCAGTCTGACTGGGGTTCTTTACAAGTGGACAGATGTAGGTTAAACTCCGTGTGCACCTACAGCATGGGTGACTCCCTGGAACCCACCGGTGGTACATAAAAAAATCCCATTGCATTGCCCATCACAGCTGAGGTAATGTCGTGGTTAATGCAGGTGGGCTTCGGCCCACACTGCATGCCCCAGTCAGACTGGGGTTCTTTACAAGTGGACAGATGTAGTAACAACTCCCTGTGGACCCACAGCATGGGTGGGTGCCAGGAAGTCACCGGCGGTACATAAAAAAATCCCATTGCATTGCCCATCACAGCTGAGGTAATGTCGTGGTTAATGCAGGTGGGCTTCGGCCCACACTGCATGCCCCAGTCAGACTGGGGTTCTTTACAAGTGGACAGATGTAGTAACAACTCCCTGTGGACCCACAGCATGGGTGGGTGCCAGGAAGTCACCGGCGGAACATAAAAAAATCCCATTGCATTGCCCATCACAGCTGAGGTAATGTCGTGGTTAATGCAGGTGGGCTTCGGCCCACACTGCATGCCCCAGTCAGACTGGGGTTCTTTACAAGTGGACAGATGTAGTAACAACTCCCTGTGGACCCACAGCATGGGTGGGTGCCAGGAAGCCACCGGCGGTACATAAATAAATCCCATTGCATTGCCCATCACAGCTGAGGTAATGTCGTGGTTAACGCAGGTGGGCTTCGGCCCACACTGCATGCCCCAGTCAGACTGGGGTTCTTTAGAAGTGGAAACAGATGCATTTACAACTCCCTGTGGACCGACAGCATGGGTGGGTGCCAGGAAGCCACCGGCGGTACATAAATAAATCCCATTGCATTGCCCATCACAGCTGAGGTAATGTTGTGCTTAATACAGGTGGGCTTCGGCCCACACTGCATGCCCCAGTCTGACTGGGGTTCTTTACAAGTGGACAGATGTAGGTTAAACCTACAGCATGGGTGCTTCCTGGAACCCACCGGCGGTACATAAATATATCCCATTGCAGTGCCCTACTCAGCAGAGCTAACGTCAGATACAATACAGGTGGGCTTCGGCCCACACTGCATGCCCCAGTCAGACTGGTAATATGTACCTTAACAGTAACCTCGTTGGTGGTAATGTGGTGGTGACTGCGGACCTAGTAGCGCGGTTTTATGTAGTTGGTTTTCGGAATGTGGCCAGGATTAAGTGGGCCGTGGCGGGGGGATGGTGGTGGTGCTCTCTTGTTGTGTCGTTAAAGGTGAAATTCTTGGACTGCCACCAGACGGACCAATGCAAAGGTATTTGCCAAGAATGTATTCATTGTTGGAGGAGGAGGGGGATGTTTTGGAGGCACTATGTGTCCTCTACACGTGTCCATGGTTATATGCACCTTAACAGTAACAGCGTTGGTGGGAAATGGCCTCGCCGCCATCATGTCTTTGTGAAGCCTCTGTTTCCACACCCCAGTGACATACCATTAGCAGCGGTATAGGCAGAGCCCAGAATTATTAACATTTCAGCGGTAGCATTAGGGACAGGCCCCACTAACATATCACTAGCAGCAGTATAGGGGGAGCGCAGTCTTAGTTCCATTTCAGTAATAGTAGCACTCAAGACAGGCCCCAGTAACATTCCCATTGCAGCAGTTTAGGGAGATAACAGTCTCTTTCACATTTCAGTAGCTGCAGTATAGACAAGGCTCCAGTTACATTTATGTAGCTAAAGTGTAGGCCAACCCCACACACCTTTCTGTACCATGAGTGCAGGCGAAGAACATAGAAATTACTATGATTACACTGTAGGTGAGGGCCCAAAAAAATTGGTGTACCAACAGTACTAATGTACCTCAGAAAAAATTGGCCATGCCCAACCAAGATGGCAGGTGAAACCCATTAATTGCTTTGGATGTGGCTTAAGTGGTAAAACTAGGCCTGGAGGCAGCCCAGTTTAACGAAAAATTGGTTCAAGTTAAAGTTTCAACGCTTTTAAGAGCATTGAAACGTATAAAAATGGTTTAGAAAAATTATATGAGTGAGCCTTGTGGCCCTAAGAAAAATTGCCCGTTCAGCGTGATTACGTGAGGTTTCAGGAGGAGGAGCAGGAGGAGGAGGAGGAATATTATACACAGATTGATGAAGCAGAAATGTCCCCGTTTTGGATCGTGATTGAGAACGATGCTTCCATCCGCGGGTGCAGCCTACGTATTGCTTAGGTATCGCTGCTGTCCGCTGGTGGAGAAGAGAAGTCTGGGGAAATCCAGGCTTTGTTCATCTTGATGAGTGTAAGCCTGTAGGCACTGTCGGTTGACAGGCGGGTACGCTTATCTGTGATGATTCCCCCAGCCGCACTAAACACCCTCTCTGACAAGACGCTAGCCGCAGGACAAGCAAGCACCTCCAGGGCATACAGCGCAAGTTCAGGCCACGTGTCCAGCTTCGACACCCAGTAGTTGTAGGGGGCAGAGGCGTCACGGAGGACGGTCATGCGATCGGCTACGTACTCCCTCACCATCCTTTTACAGTGCTCCCGCCGACTCAGCCTTGACTGGGGATCGGTGACACAGTCTTGCTGGGGAGCCATAAAGCTGTCCAGGGCCTTAAAGAGTGTTGCACTGCCTGTGCTGTACATGCTGCTCGATCTCCGCACCTCCCCTGCTACCTGGCCCTCGGAACTGCGCCTTCTGCCACTAGCGCTGTCGGATGGGAATTTTACCATCAGTTTGTCCGCCAGGGTCCTGTGGTATAGCAACACTCTCGAATCCCTTTCCTCTTCGGAAATGAGAGTGGAAAGGTTCTCCTTATACCGTGGGTCGAGCAGTGTGTACACCCAGTAATACGTAGTGGCCAGAATACGTGCAACGCGAGGGTCACGAGAAAGGCATCCTAACATGAAGTCAGCCATGTGTGCCAGGGTACCTGTACGCAACACATGGCTGTCTTCACTAGGAAGATCACTTTCAGGATCCTCCTCCTCCTCCTCCTCCTCCTCAGGCCATACACGCTGAAAGGATGACAGGCAAGCAGCATGGGTACCGTCAGCAGTGGGCCAAGCTGTCTCTTCCCCCTCCTCCTCATCCTCCTCCCCCTCCTCCTCCTCCTCCTCAACGTGCTGAGATATAGACAGGAGGGTGCTCTGACTATCCAGCGACATACTGTCTTCCCCCGCCTCCGTTTCCGAGCGCAAAGCATCTGCCTTTATGCTTTGCAGGGAACTTCTCAAGAGGCATAGCAGAGGAATGGTGACGCTAATGATTGCAGCATCGCCGCTCACCACCTGGGTAGACTCCTCAAACTTTCCAAGGACCTGGCAGATGTCTGCTAACCAGGCCCACTCTTCTGAAAATAATTGAGGAGGCTGACTCCCACTGCGCCGCCCATGTTGGAGTTGGTATTCCACTATAGCTCTACGCTGCTCATAGAGCCTGGCCAACATGTGGAGCGTAGAGTTCCACCATGTGGGCACGTCGCACAGCAGGCGGTGCACTGGCAGATTAAACCGATGTTGCAGGGTGCGTAGGGTGGCAGCGTCTGTGTGGGACTTGCGGAAATGTGCGCAGAGCCGGCGCACCTTTACGAGCAGGTCTGACAAGCGTGGGTAGCTTTTCAGAAAGCGCTGAACCACCAAATTAAAGACGTGGTCCAGGCATGGCACGTGCGTGAGGCTGCCGAGCTGCAGAGCCGCCACCAGGTTACGGCCGTTGTCACACACGACCATGCCCGGTTGGAGGCTCAGCGGCGCAAGCCAACGGTCGGTCTGCTCTGTTAGACCCCGCAACAGTTCGTGGGCCGTGTGCCTCTTATCTCCTAAGCTGAGTAGTTTCAGCACGGCCTGCTGACGCTTGCCCACCGCTGTGCTGCCACGCCGCGCGACACCGACTGCTGGCGACGTCCTGCTGCTGCTGACACATCTAGATTGCGAGACAGAGGTTGCGGAGGAGGAGGAGTGTGGTTTAGTGGAGGAAGCATACACCGCCGAAGATACCACCACCGAGCTGGGGCCCGCAATTCTGGGGGTGGGTAGGACGTGAGCGGTCCCAGGCTCTAACTCTGTCCCAGCCTCCACTAAATTCACCCAATGTGCCGTCAGGGAGATGTAGTGGCCCTACCCGCCTGTGCTTGTCCACGTGTCCATTGTTAAGTGGACCTTGGCAGTAACCGCGTTGGTGAGGGCGCGTACAATGTTGCGGGAGACGTGATCGTGCAGGGCTGGGATGGCACATCGGGAAAAGTAGTGGCGACTGGGAACTGAGTAGCACGGGGCCGCCGCCGCCATCATACTTTTGAAGGACTCCGTTTCCACAACCCTATACGGCAGCATCTCAAGGCTGATAAATTTCGCTATGTGGACGGTTAATGCTTGAGCGTGCGGGTGCGTGGCGGCGTACTTGCGCTTGCGCTCAAAGACTTGCGCTAGCGACGGCTGGACGGTGCGGTGCGAGACATTGCTGGATGGGGCTGAGGACAGCGGAGGTGAGGGTGTGGGTGCAGGCCAGGAGACGGTAGTGCCTGTGTCCTCAGAGGTGGGTTGGATCTCAGTGGCAGGTTGGGGCACAGGGGGAGAGGCAGCGGTGCAAACCGGAGGCGGTGAACGGCCTTCGTCCCACCTTGTGGGGTGCTTGGCCATCATATGTCTGCGCATGCTGGTGGTGGTGAGGCTGTTGGTGGTGGCTCCCCGGCTGATCTTGGCGCGACAAAGGTTGCACACCACTGTTCGTCAGTCGTCTGGCGTCTCTGTGAAAAACTGCCAGAACTTAGAGCACCTCGGCCTCTGCAGGGTGGCATGGCGCGAGGGTGCGCTTTGGGAAACAGTTGGTGGATTATTCGGTCTGGCCCTGCCTCTACCCCTGGACACCGCACTGCCTCTTGCAACCTGCCCTGCTGCTGCCCTTGCCTCCCCCTCTGAAGACCTGTCCTGAGTAGGCGTTGCAAACCAGGTGGGGTCAGTCACCTCATCGTCGTTGCTGCTCTTCCTCCGAATCCTCTGTGCGCTCCTCCCTCGGACTTACTGCCCTTACTACTACCTCACCGATAGACAACTGTGTCTCATCGTCATCGTCCTCCTCACCCACTGAAAGGTCTTGAGACAGTTGCCGGAAGTCCCCAGCCTCATCCCCCGGACCCCGGGAACTTTCCAATGGTTGAGCATCAGTGACGATAAACTCCTCTGGTGGGAGAGGAACCACTGCTGCCCAATCTGAGCAGGGGCCCGAGAACAGTTCCTGGGAGTCTTCCCGCTCCTGAGCATGTGTCATTGTAGTGGAGTGAGGAGGCTGGGAGGAAGGAGGAGCAGCAGCCAGAGGATTCGGATTTGCAGCACTGGACGGCGCAGAACTGTGGGTGGATGATAGGTTGCTCGAAGCACTTTCTGCCATCCACGACAGGACCTGCTCACACTGCTCATTTTCTAATAAAGGTCTCCCGCGTGGACCCATTAATTGTGCGATGAATGTGGGGACGCCAGAAACGTGCCTCTCTCCTAATCGCGCAGCAGTCGGCTGCGATACACCTGGATCAGGAGCTCGGCCTGTGCCCACACCCTCACTTGGGCCTACGCGTCCTCGGCCGCGTCCACGTCCTCTTGGCCTACCCCTACCCCTCAGCATGCTGTATTACCAGTGATTTGATTTCCCAGCCAGGAAAGAAATTGGCGTAAGCCTGCAGGCCAAATAGAATTTTTTTGCCCTTTTTTTAAAAAGGAAAGGCCCACTGACTATATTCAATCAATAATGTGTTGTGGCCCTGCTGTGTGTCACAGAACTGCAGTGTTATTAACTACAGCAGAGCGGTGATTTCCCAGCCAGGAAATAAATTGGCGCAAGCCTGCTGTTAAACTTAGCTGGCTGCGTATGATTTTTTTTACCTTCTCCAACCAGCACACACGTACCCAGAACGCTGAGGACTGTCAGAGGCAGGCCAAATAGAATTTTTTTGCCCTTTTTTTTAAAAGGAAAGGCCCACTGACTATATTCAATCAATTAATAAATGTGTTGTGTGGCCCTGCTGTGTGTCACAGAACTGCAGTGTTATTAACTGCAGCAGAGCGGTGATTTCCCAGCCAGGAAATAAATTGGCGCAAGCCTGCTGTTAAACTTAGCTGGCTGCGTATGATTTTTTTTACCTTCTCCATCCAGCACACACGTACCCAGAACGCTGAGGACTGTCAGAGGCAGGCCAAATAGAATTTTTTTGCCCTTTTTTTTAAAAGGAAAGGCCCACTGACTATATTCAATCAATTAATAAATGTGTTGTGTGGCCCTGCTGTGTGTCACAGAACTGCAGTGTTATTAACTGCAGCAGAGCGGTGATTTCCCAGCCAGGAAATAAATTGGCGCAAGCCTGCTGTTAAACTTAGCTGGCTGCGTATGATTTTTTTTACCTTCTCCAACCAGCACACACGTACCCAGAACGCTGAGGACTGTCAGAGGCAGGCCAAATAGAATTTTTTTGCCCTTTTCTTTAAAAGGAAAGGCCCACTGACTATATTCAATCAATTAATAAATGTGTTGTGTGGCCCTGCTGTGTGTCACAGAACTGCAGTGTTATTAACTGCAGCAGAGCGGTGATTTCCCAGCCAGGAAATAAATTGGCGCAAGCCTGCAGGCCAAATAGAATTTTTGCCCTTTTTTTTTAAAGGAAAGGCCCACTGCGTATATTCAATCAATAAAATATGTCTTCTGGCCCTGCCTACACAATTCTGTCCCTGAGTATTACTGCAGGGCGCAATGCTCTGCACGGCCGATTTTGAAAAAAAAAAAAAGTGCAACACTGCTAACAGCAGCCTCCACACTACTGCACACTGTTAGATGTGGCCCTAAGAAGGACCGTTGGGGTTCTTGAAGCCTACACTAACTCCTAACGCTCTCCCTACAGCAGCTCCAACACTATAGCACTGTCCCTCAGCTATCTCACAAGGCATCTGAGGCGAGCCGCGGGAGGGGCCGACTTTTATACTAGGGTGACATCTGATCTCCCCAGCCACTCACAGCAGGGGGGTGGTATAGGGCTGGAGCATCACAGGGGGAAGTTGTAATGCCTTCCCTGTCTTTCAATTGGCCAGAAAAGCGCGCTAACGTCTCAGAGAGGAAAGTGAAAGTAACCCGAACATCGCGTGGTGCTCGTTACGAGTAACGAGCATCCCGAACACCCTAATATTCGCCCGAGCATCAAGCTCGGACGAGTACGTTCGCTCATCTCTAGTAGCCGTACATTGCCCTCTTTTGTATTTATTGTATAATTCTTTATCACCTGCAAATATTTATATTTTACTGTGTAGTCCTTTTATCAGGTCATTGATAAATATATTGAACATAATGTGGCCTAATACTGAACCCTGTGGCCCCCCAGTAGCCACAATGGTGCAATCAGAGTACAAACCATTTATTAACACCCTCTGCTGATGGACCCCTCATGTGCCCATGTTGGTCTGACATGATCAACACTTTATGAACCCGTGTTGATGAGGAGCTATTCTGTTGTTGTCCTTGAGGTGTTATAATATGGCATCTCTCAGAAAGCCCTCAAATATTTTTCCAATTATTGAAGTTAGACTTACCGACCTGTGGTTACCAGGCTATCTTTTAGACCTTTTTTGTATATTGGAAACACATTGGCAATGTGCCAATCCAGTGCTACAACCTCAATCTCAATAGTGTCCATAAATATAATAAAGAGTGGTCTAGCTAGCACTTCTCTTAGTTTCCTTAGAACCTTTGGGTGTATTCCATTGGGCCCCGGCCATTTATCAATTTTAATTAGCTTCACACTTCCTCCTAAGTTAGGCAGATGATATTTAGCGGGGGTTTATTTTATTCCCCTGCATCTCGTGTGACATTTTTATTTCATTCATGAATACACTTCAGAAAAAACTAATAGATTTGCCTTCCCCTATCATCTTCTATGGTTTCTCATGAATTAATTGCCAAAGGGCTAGTGCTTTCAGTACAAATCCTTTTACTTTTTATATAATTGAAGAATAATTTAGGGTTATTTTTGCTGTCTTTCACAATCAGTCTCACTGCCTCATCCTTAGCAATTTTGTCATTTTCTTTTAGTCCATAGGACTAAAGGACGCTACCCTCTCCTGGCTTTTCTCCTACCTATCCAACCCCTCCTTTAGTGTCTGCTTTGTTTGGCTCTATTTCCCCTCCTCTTACTTTTGGGGTTCCCCAGGGCTCGGTTCTTGCCACTCCCCCGGATTCTCCATCTACACAGCCCCCATTGGACAGACCATCAGAAGATTTGGCTTTCAGTACCATCTTTATGCTGATGACACCCAGTTATACACCTCTTCCCGTGACATCACAGTAACATTCCTCCAGAACTCCAATGACTGTCTGCCCGCTGTTTCTAACAGTATATCCTTTCTCTACCTAAAACTGAACTTCTCAAAAACTGACCTTCTCCTGTTTCTGCCCTCAACTAACTGACCTTATCCTGACATCTCAATCTCAGTATCTGGCACCACGATTTAGTCCCAAACAGCACGCCTGCTGCCTTGGGGTTATATTCAACTCAGATCTCTCCTATATCCACTCCCTGGCCCAAACAAGTCAGCTGCAGCTAAACAACATCCCAAGAATCCAACATTTTCTCACCTAGTACACGATAAAAACATAGTAACATAGTATGCTAGGCTGGATGAAGACAATGTCCATCTAGTTCAGCCTGTTTCAACCCCCTAGTTGATCCAGAGGAAGACAAAAAAAAACAAGACAATTAGCCCATTCGGGGGAAAAATTCCTTCCCGACTAGAGATGAGCGAGCGTACTCGTCCGAGCTTGATGCTCGTTCGAGTATTAGGGTGTTCGAGATGCTCGTTACTCGAAACGAGCACCACGCGATGTTCGAGTCACTTTCATTTTCTTCCCTGAGAAATTTGCGCGCTTTTCTGGCCAATAGAAAGACAGGGAAGGCATTACAACTTCCTCCTGTGACATTCCAGCCCTATACCACCCCCCTGCAGTGAGTGGCTGGGGAGATCAGGTGACACCCGAGTATTAAAATCTGTCCCGCCCGCGGCTCGCCACAGATGCATGCTGACAGAGATCAGGGAAAGTGCTGTCTTGCTGTAGCTGCTATAGGGAGAGTGTTAGGTGTTATATTCGTCTTCAAGAACCCCAATGGTCCTTCTCAGGGCCACATCTGATCGTGTGCAGTACTGTTGAGGCTGCTTTTAGCAGTGTTGCACACCTTTTTTTTTGTATATCGGGCGTGCAGACCATAGCGTCCTCAGTCTGCAGTCATTTTACAGAGTATAGGGGCAGTACTGGTGAGGCAGGGACAGTGGTACAGGGAAAGAGATATACTGTCTATATAGGCAGTGGGCTTTTAAAAAAAAATTGGGAAAAATACTATATTTGGGCTGCCTGTGACCGTCTTCAGTTTCCTGCGTGTCTGCTGGGGGTAGTAGTCGCTAATTAATACCCAGCTAAGCGTTACAGAAGGCTTGCGCATAATTGTTTCCTGGCTCTGCTGTGTCCGTTACATGATCGCCGTCATCCCACCACAGGGAAACAGTATACATATATACGCTGCATACGGTGTCTGTCTGCTTTTTCACCTCACCATTTTAAAAAATTGTAGCAAAATACTTAAGGCCTACCACTGCTCTTTGGCCACTTGACTGGTTCTGCGCTGTAAATTACAGTAGCTCAGTCATTCGCACCTAGGTCTCACGACAGGCTTGCGCATAATTGTTTCCTGGCTCTGCTGTGCGCTCCATTACATGATCGCCGTCATCCCGCCACAGGGAAACAGTATACATATATACGCTGCATACGGTGTCTGTCTGCTTTTTCACCTCACCATTTTAAAAAATTGTAGCAAAATACTTAAGGCCTACCACTGCCCTTTCGCCTCTTGACTGGTTCTGCGCTTTGAATTACAGTATCTCAGTCATTCGCACCTAGGTCTCACGACAGGCTTGCGCATAATTGTTTCCTAGCTTTGCTGTGCTCTCCATAAGCGAAGTCAGCCTCCAACCACAGGCCAATAAGTGGCACATTTAATTACAGCGTTCTGTTTCTGCGCTACTCGTAATACACCATGCTGAGGGGTAGGGGTAGGCCTAGAGGACGTGGACGCGGGCGAGGACGCGGAAGCCCAAGTCAGAGTGTGGGCACAGGCCGAGCTTCTGATCCAGGTGTATCACAGCCGACTGCTGCGGGATTAGGAGAGAGGCAAGTTTCTGGTGTCCCCAGATTCATCTCACAATTAATGGGTCCACGCGGTAGACCTTTATTAGAAACTGAGCAGTGTGAGCAGTTCCTGTCGTGGATGGCAGAAAGTGCATCCAGCAATCTATCGACCACCCAGTCTTCTACACCGTCCACTGCTGCAACTCTGAATCCTCTGGCTGCTGCTCCTCCTTCCTCCCAGCCTCCTCACTCCATTAAAATGACACATTCTGAGGAGCAGGCAGACTCCCAGGAACTGTTCTCGGGCCCCTGCCCAGAATGAGCAGCAATGGTTCCTCTCCCACCGGCGGAGTTTGTCGTGACCGATGCCCAACCTTTGGAAAGTTCCCGGGGTCCGGGGGATAAGGCTGGGGACTTACGCCAACTGTCTCAAGAGCTTTCAGTGGGTGAGGAGGACTATGACGATGAGACACAGTTGTCTATCGGTGAGGTAGTAGTAAGGGCAGTAAGTCCGAGGGAGGAGCGCAGAGTATTCTGAAGAAGAGCAGCTGGACGATGAGGTGACTGACCCCACCTGGTTTGCTAAGCCTACTGAGGACAGGTCTTCAGAGGGGGAGGCAAGTGCAGCAGCAGGGCAGGTTGGAAGAGGCAGTGCGGTAGCCAGGGGTAGAGGCAGGGCCAGACCGAATAATCCACCAACTGTTTCCCAAAGCGCCCCCTCGCGCCATGCCACCCTGCAGAGGCCGAGGTGCTCAAAGGTGTGGCAGTTTTTCACTGAGAGTGCAGACGACCACGAACTGTGGTGTGCAAGGTTTGTCACACCAAGATCAGCCGGGGAGCCACCAGCCTCACCACCACCAGCATGCGCAGGCATATGATGTCCAAGCACCCCACAAGGTGGGACGAAGGCCGTTCACCGCCTCCGGTTTGCACCACTACCTCTCCCCCTGTGCCCCAAACCTGCCACTGAGATCCAACCCACCTCTGAGGACACAGGCACGACCGTCTCCCGGCCTGCACCCACACGCTCACCTCCGCTGTCCTCGGCCACATCCAGCAATGTCTCTCAGCGCAGCATCCAGCTGTCGCTGGCGCAACTGTTTGAGCGCAAGCGCAAGTACGCCGCCACGCACCCGCACGCTCAAGCATTAAACGTGCACATAGCCAAATTGATCAGCCTGGAGATGCTGCCGTATAGGCTTGTGGAAACGGAGGCTTTCAAAAACATGATGGCGGCCCCGCGCTATTCGGTTTCCAGTCGCCACTACTTTTCCCGATGTGCCGTCCCAGCCCTGCACGACCACGTCTCCCACAACATTGTACGCGCCCTCACCAACGCGGTTACTGCCAAGGTCCACTTAACAGCGGACACGTGGACAAGCACAGGCGGGCAGGATCACTATATCTCCCTGACGGCACATTGGGTGAATTTAGTGGAGGCAGCGACCGAGTCAGAGCCTGGGACCGCTCACGTCCTACCCACCCCCAGAATTGCGGGCCCCAGCTCGGTGCTGGTATCTGCGGCGGTGTATGCTTCCTCCACTAAACCACCCTCCTCCTCCTCCTCCTTCTCCTCCTACGCAACATCTGTCTCGCAATCAAGATGTGTCAGCAGCGGCATGTCGCCAGCAGTCGGTGTCGCGCGGCGTGGCAGCACAGCAGTGGGCAAGCTTCAGCAGGCCGTGCTGAAACTACTCAGATTAGGAGAGAAGAGGCACATGGCCCACGAACTGCTGCAGGGTCTGACAGAGCAGACCGACTGCTGGCTTTCGCCGCTGAGCCTCCAACCGGGCATGGTCGTGTGTGACAACGGCCGTAACCTGGTGGCGGCTCTGCAGCTCGGCAGCCTCACGCACGTGCCATGCCTGGCCCACGTCTTTAATTTGGTGGTTCAGCACTTTCTGAAAAGCTACCCACGTTTGTCAGACCTGCTCGGAAAGGTGCGCCGGCTCAGCGCACATTTCCGCAAGTCCAAGACGGACGCTGCCACCCTGCGGACCCTGCAACATTGGTTTCATCTGCCACAGCACCGACTGCTGTGCGACGTGCCCACATGGTGGAACTCTACGCTCCACATGTTGACCAGGCTCTATGAGCAGCGTAGAGCTATAGTGGAATACCAACTCCAACATGGGCGGCGTAGTGGGAGTCAGCCTCCTCAATTCTTTACAGAAGAGTGGGCCTGGTTGTCAGACATCTGCCAGGTCCTTGGAAACTTTAAGGAGTCTACCCAGATGGTGAGCGGCGATGCTGCAATCATTAGCGTCACCATTCCTCTGCTATGCCTCTTGAGAAGTTCCCTGCAAAGCATAAAGGCAAACAAACGCTTTGCGCTCGGAAACGGAGGCGGGGGAAGACAGTATGTCGCTGGATAGTCAGAGCACCCTCCTGTCTATATCTCAGCGCGTTGAGGAGGAGAAGGAGGAGGAGGGGGAGGAGCATGAGGAGGAGGGGGAAGAGACAGCTTGACCCACTGCTGAGGTTACCCATGCTGCTTGCCTGTCATCCTTTCAGCGTGTATGGCCGGAGGAGGAGGAGGAGGATCCTAAAAGTGATCTTCCTAGTGAGGACAGCCATGTGTTGCGTACAGTTACCCTGGCACACATGGCTGACTTCATGTTAGGATGCCTTTCTCGTGACCCTCGCGTTACACGCATTCTGGCCACTACGGATTACTGGGTGTACACACTGCTCGACCCACGGTGTAAGGAGAACCTTTCCACTCTCATACCCGAAGAGGAAAGGGGTTCGATAGTGATGCTATACCACAGGACCCTGGCGGCCAAACTGATGGTAAAATTCCCATCCGACAGAGCTAGTGGCCGAAGGCGCAGTTCCGAGGGCCAGGTAGCAGGGGAGGCACGGAGATCAGGCAGCATGTACAGCACAGGCAGGGGAACACTCTCTAAGGCCTTTTACAGCTTTCTGGCTCCCCAGCAAGACTGTGTCACCGCTCCCCAGTCAAGGCTGAGTCGGCGGGAGCACTGTAAAAGGATGGTGAGGGAGTACGTAGCCGATTGCACGACCGTCCTCCGTGACGCCTCTGCCCCCTACAACTACTGGGTGTCGAAGCTGGACACGTGGCCTGAACTTGCGCTGTATGCCCTGGAGGTGCTTGCTTGTCCTGCGGCTAGCGTCTTGTCAGAGAGGGTGCTTAGTGCGGCTGGGGGAATCATCACGGATAAGCGTACCCGCCTGTCAACCGACAGTGCCGACAGGCTTACACTCATCAAGATGAACAAAGTCTGGATTTCCCCAGACTTCTCTTCTCCACCAGCGGACAGCAGCGATACCTAAACAATACGTAGGCTGCACCCGCAGATGGAAGCATTGTTCTCTATCACCATCAAAAACGTGGACCTTTTAGCTTCATCAATCTGTGTATAATATTCATCCTCCTCCTCCTGCTCCTCCTCCTGAAACCTCACGTAATCACGCCGAACGGGCAATTTTTCTTAGGCCCACAAGGCTCAGTCATATAACTTTTGTAAACAATTTTTATACGTTTCAATTCTTAATTCAATAAAGCGTTGAAACTTGCACCTGAACCAATTTTTATTTTAACTGGGCTGCCTCCAGGCCTAGTTACAAATTAAGCCACATTAACCAAAGCGATTAATGGGTTTCACCTGCCCTCTTGGTTGGGCATGGGCAATTTTTCTGACGTACACTACCGTTCAAAAGTTTGGGGTCACCCAAACAATTTTGTGTTTTCCATGAAAAGTCCCACTTATTCACCACCATGCGTTGTGAAATGAATAGAAAATAGAGTCAAGACATTGACAAGGTTAGAAATAATGATTTGTATGTGAAATAACATTGTTTTTACATCAAACTTTGCTTTCGTCAAAGAATCCTCCTTTTGCAGCAATTCCAGCATTGCACACCTTTGACATTCTAGCTGTTAATTTGTTGAGGTAAGCTTGTGAAATTGCACCCCACGCTTCTAGAAGCATCTCCCACAAGTTGGATTGGTTGGATGGGCACTTCTGGCGTACCATACGGTCAAGCTGCTCCCACAACAGCTCAATGGGGTTCAGATCTGGTGACTGCGCTGGCCACTCCATTACCGATAGAATACCAGCTGCCTGCTTCTGCTGTAAATAGTTCTTGCACAATTTGGAGGTGTGTTTAGGGTCATTGTCCTGTTGGAGGATGAAATTGGTTCCAATCAAGCGCTGTCCACTGGGTATGGCATGGCGTTGCAAAATGGAGTGATAGCCTTCCTTATTCAGAATCCCTTTTACCCTGTACAAATCTCCCACCTTACCGGCACCAAAGCAACCCCAGACCATCACATTACCTCCACCATGCTTAACAGATGGCGTCAGGCATTCTTCCAGCATCTTTTCATTTGTTCTGCGTCTCACAAACGTTCTTCTTTGTGATCCAAACACCTCAAACTTGGATCCATCCGTCCACAACACTTTTTTCCAGTCTTCCTCTGTCCAATGTCTGTGTTCTTTTGCCCATCTTAATCTTTTTCTTTTATTGGCCAGTCTCAGATATGGCTTTTTCTTTGCCACTCTGCCCTGAAGCCCAAAATCCCGCAGCCGCCTCTTCACTGTAGATGTTGACACTGGTGTTTTGCGGGTACTATTTAATGAAGATGCCAGTTGGGTACCTGTGAGGCGTCTGTTTCTCAAACTAGAGACTCGAATGTGCTTATCTTCTTGCTTAGTTGTGCAACGCGGCCTCCCACTTCTTTTTCTACTCTGGTTAGAGCCTGTTTGTGCTGTCCTCTGAAGGGAGTAGTACACACCGTTGTAGGAAATCTTCAATTTCTTAGCAATTTCTCGCATGGAATAGCCTTCATTTCTAAGAACAAGAATAGACTGTCGAGTTTCAGATGAAAGTTCTCTTTTTCTGGCCATTTTGAGCGTTTAATTGACCCCACAAATGTGATGCTCCAGAAACTCAATCTGCTCACAGGAAGGTCAGTTTTGTAGCTTCTGTAACGAGCTAGACTGTTTTCAGATGTGTGAACATGATTGCACAAGGGTTTTCTAATCATCAATTAGCCTTCTGAGCCAATGAGCAAACACATTGTACCATTAGAACACTGGAGTGATAGTTGCTGGAAATGGGCCTCTATTCACCTTTGTAGATTTTGCACAAAAAAACAGGCATTTGCAGCTAGAATAGTCATTTACCACATTAGCAATGTATAGAGTGCATTTGTTTAAAGTTAGGACTAGTTTAAAGTTATCTTCATTGAAAAGTACAGTGCTTTTCCTTCAAAAATAAGGACATTTCAATGTGACCCCAAACTTTTGAACGGTAGTGTACATTAGTACTGTTGGTACACCAATTTTTTGGGGCCCTCGCCTACAGTGTAATCCAATTAATTTTTTGCCCACCTGCATTAAAGCTGACGTTACATCAGCTGTGCTGGGCACTGCAATGGGATATATTTATGTACCGCCGGTGGCTTCCTGGCACCCACCCATGCTGTCGGTCCACATGGACTTCCCATTAGGGAGATGTACGTGCCTGTGTATACTTATAAAAAACTCGAGCCTGAGTGGGGCATGCAGTTTGGGCCGAAGCCCACCTGTATTTAATCAGACGTTAGCTCTGCTGTCCAGGGCACTGCAATGGGATATATTTTTGTACCGCCAGTGGGTTCCAGGGAGCCACCCATGCTATCGGTCCACACAGACTTTACATTAGGGAGTTTTACCTGCCTGTGTCTATGTATTAAAAACCCCGGTGTGACTGGGGCATGCACTGTGGGCCGAAGCCCACGTGCATTAAACCTGACGTTAGCTTTGCTGTCCAGGGCACTGCAATGGGATATATCTATGTACCGCCGGTGGCTTCCAGGGAGCCACCCATGCTGTGGGTCCACACGGAGTTGTAACTGCATGTGTCCACTTTTAAGAACCCCAGTCTGACTGGGGCATGCAGTGTGGGCCGAAGCCCACCTGCATTAAACATGACATTACCTCAGCTGTGCTGGGCACTGCAATGGGATATATTTATGTACCGCTGGTGGCTTCCTGGCACCCACCCATGCTGTTGGTCCACAGGGACTTCACAATAGGGAGTTGTACCTGCCTGTGTCTATGAATTAAAAACCCCGGTCAGGTTGGGGCATGCAGTGTGGGCCGAAGCCCACCTGCATTTAATCTGACGTTAGCTCTGCTGTCCAGGGCACTGCAATGGGATACATTTATGTACAGCCGGTGGGTTCCAGGGAGCCACCCATGCTGTGGGTGCACACGGAATTCCCATTGCGGAGTTGTACCTGCCTGTGACTATTTATAAAAAAACGCGGTCTGACTGGGGCATGCAGACACCTTGACAGAATGAATAGTGTGTGGCACATAGGTTCCCCCTTGCTATGCCCACGTGTGCAGCTCCAGATGGAGGTGGCACAGGATTGGATTTCTCATTGCTTCTGTACAGCATTGTGGGCTATCGCCCCGCCCCTTTTAAAGAGAGTCACTGCCTAGCCGTGCCAACCCTCTGCAGTGTGTGCCTGTGGTTCCTCCTCATGGCAGACGCACTTGTAAATAGACATGAGGGTGGTGTGGCATGAGGGCAACTGAAGGCTGCGCAGGGACAATTTGGTGTGCGCTGTGGACACTGGGTCGTGCGGTGGGTGGGGGGGGGGTTGTGCAGCATGTAACCCAGGAGAAGTGGCAGCAGAGTGTCATGCAGGCAGTGATTGTGCTTTGTTGGAGGTAGTGTGGTGCTTAGCTAAGGTATGCCTTGCTAATGAGGGTTTTTCAGAAGTAAAATTTTTTTTTTTTTGGGGGGGGGGCACTCTTGCCGCTATTGTGGCTTAATAGTGGGACCTGGGAACTTGAGATGCAGCCCAACATGTAGCCCCTCGCCTGCCCTATCCGTTGCTGTGTCGTTCCCATCACTTTCTTGAATTGCCCAGATTTTCATAAATGGAAACCTTAGCGAGCATCGGCGATATACAAAAATGCTCGGGTCGCCCATTGACTTCAATGGGGTTCGTTATTCGAAACGAACCCTCGAGCATCGCGATAATTTCGTCCCGAGTAACGAGCACCCGAGCATTTTGGTGCTCGCTCATCTCTAGTCTTCAGCTCTTTTAGTTAGCTTTATACCTAAAAAATCTATCTTAGACTCCGACCAGGAGAAAGGAGAGTTGGGCTTCATGGTTCGGCATCTGACTGAGGGTATAGAGATATTTAGCACCGTTGACTTGGAGAAGTTAATTTTAAAGTTGGATAGGTCATCAAACTGTTCCAATGTGGAAGTAAGCTTGGGAACGCCCATCTCGGGGGATGTTATTAAGAAGACTATATTGTCTGCAAAGGCCACAGTTGTGAGTGCTTGTTTGCCAAACTGCAGTCCCTGAATCTCGGATCTAGTCTAACACTCTGGAGAAGGGGCTCTAGCGCAAGAATAACAAGAGTAGGCGAGAACGGCCATCCCTGGCGCGTGCCATTCCTAATGTCAAAAGAGGGGGACAGAGTGCCGTTTATTTTAAGTCTAGCATATGGCTCTGCGTATGAGGAAAAAATTGCGGCCACAAAGACAGGGGGTATCTTTAAATGTAGCAGTACTGATTGCATGTACACCCAGTCCACCCTGTCAAATGCCTTTTCGGCATCAGTGCTTACCAGTGCTAAGGGTATACCTTGTGACTGGGCGAACTGGGTAGCATGCAACACTCTGAGGCAATTGTCTCTGCCCTCTCTTCCCTTTACAAAGCCTGTCCGAGATTTATCAAGTTGGGAATAAGGTCTTTTAGTCTTTTGGCGAGTAATTTGACCCACAGCTTAATGTCTAGGTTAATGAGGAAAATGGGCCTATAACTACCGCAGCTCTCTGGGTCTTTATTCTCCTTTGGTATCAATGTGATGTGCACCTCTTGAGCCTGTCTAGGGAGGGGGTTACCCTGGAGCAGGAAGTTGAAAAGTTCAGTTAGACGTGGCATTAAGGAGGAGCGAAAAGTTTTGTAATATATGAGGGAAGGAGTCCAAAAGGTCCTCTACTTTTGCATCAGTGACCGGAATCGTGACGGAGGTCCCCTTTTCCTCATTTAGCTTAAGGAGATTCAACTTCCCAAGGAAGGAATCAATCCGGGCCTCCATATCTAATTTGTTGGCTGGGGATAGTTGGTCTCTGAGGTTATAAAAGTGAGAGTAGAATTTTTGGAATTCTTTGGCGATGCCTGAGGTGGACGTGACCTTAGAACCTGAGGGGATTTTAATTGAGTTAATATGGTTTTTTGCTTGTGCCTTCTTTATTAAAGCAGTCATATATTTGCTCCCGCGGTTCCCCTGGGCATAAACTACTTGTTTGAAGTAAAGATGTTTTCTGTTAAATTTTGATTCTAGGCATAGCTTTAATTCTTTCCTCAGGGATGACAGCTTCTCGAGATTATCTTTGCTCAGCGCAAGTTTTGCTACATATTCAAGTTTAGCTAGTTGTGATAATTTTTCAGCAATTTCTTTTTGTTGCCATTTTTGATCCTAGAACCCAAAGCGATCAGAAAGCCTTTCACATACGCCTTGTGGGTCTCCCAGACCACAGGTGTTGTTTGTCCATTAAAGGAATTTAACTGAAAAAACTCTTCTATGTGTTTTATAAGATGTGTTTTGTCCTCTTGCGAGTATAAAAGGGAAGCGTTTGGTCCCCATATCCACTCCCGAGGAGTGACCTGGAGAGGATGGAGGTCAACATGTAGAGGTGCGTGATCAGAGATTGTAATTGGGTCAATGCTAGCCATCAATAAGGACGCCAGGAGACTTGTGGAAATGAAAATGTAATCAAGTCTCTGAAAAGAGAAGTGGACTTGAGAAAAATAAGTATAGTCTTTAATGGTGGGGGGGAAGAAGGCGCCAAGCGTCCATGACATTCAGCTCCTGTAAGCAGTGAATTAGTTTCTTAAGTTTCTCCTGCGAGATATAGGAGCGACCCACTGATGAATCCAACAGGGGATTAAGAGTGACATTGAAGTCCCCTCCAAGCTAGATAGGGCCCTCTGCAAAATGTTTGAGTGTGTCCAATTGGTTGACCAACCAGGAAGTCTGATTGGAGTTTGGGGCATACAGGTTAGCTAAAGTTATCTTCACATTGTTGATGGAACCTCTCAAAAAGAGGGCCCTACCCTCTTCATCAGAGTGTTGGGAGTCACAGCAGAAAGTGATAGACTTATGGAATAAAATTGACACTCCCTTTGAGGCAGACGTGGGATGCACACTGTGGAACCCCTGTGAAAATTGTCTTCCAGGTAAAGATAAACATCTACCCCTCTTAAAATGTGTCTCCTGTAAGAAAGCAATTTGGGTACTATACCTTTTCAGAAAGAGAGCAATGTTGTGTCTCTTAGAAGGAGAATTCAGGCCCCTTGCGTTAAACGAGGTGAGACGGAGAGAGCCTCCCATGTTTGGAACAGCGCTGGAGCAAAAGGACCATCAACAAGTGTGTGGAAAAAAAGCACAGATATTAGAAGGGATGTATACAATCGCAGACCACACCAGAACTATTGAGTACTCCTCAGGAATAGGAGGGAAGAAAAGATAGAAGACAATGGGGGAAATCACAAGGGGTGGGGGAGACAAGGGAGAAAACGAAACACCAAAAAAGATCAAATGAGAAGTAAATAAAAGTCTGAGCAAAACAGCCCAGAAAATATTTGGAGGGGCTCTTTAAAACCGAGAATGCCACCAAATTTGGTAGGGCGAAATAGCTAATCTGCGAAGGAGCAGAGTGAGCTAACAGCACACTCGGCCTGGTCTGACAGGCACGATCTAGGACCAGTAGAACTTTATAAATGAGAACTTTCAAATAAACATTATGGTTTGAGTGAAAAATATAGAAGCATAGGACTTATGCAACAAATTGGCAACTACTCCACCAAAGGAGCAAGGAAGTGTAGTCCTCCAAGGGCGGAAAGAGGGTGTAGGCCCGGTATCATCGGAGCTGCCACGGCTGGGTACGAACAGCCAAAAATAACGAAAAGTCCCATATGACTAAGTGCTCCAAAAAATGGGATCCCCCTCAGGAGAGAATCACAATCTGTAACATAGTGATAAGTCATCAGGCGCCAATCCGGGCTCAGATGTCGCCCCCTGGTGCAGCTTCTTTACTCTTCTTTTTTTAAATTTCTTAGGGATTTGATGTTTCCCGCTAGCTGCCAAGCCTCCGGGATTGCCAGATTGGGAAAGTTTGGAAGCTCTGGAAGCGGGAGCCAGCAGGGAAGCTCTATTGGCTCGATATCCTGGAGCTGCCTGCAGGATTGTAAGTCCTCTGGTGTTCTGATATTCATTTTCTGCCCTGTGTGAGAGATCCCCAGGCCAAAAGGGAAGAGCCAGGCGCATTGGATGTTACTGGCCCACAGAGCATCTAATTACTGGCGCAAAAGTCGGCGTTTGTCCAATGTAAAAGGGGCTAAGTCTTGGAAAAATTGAAGGGGGGCGTCAGCATACTTTAGATTTTTCTGACTTCTAGCTGCCCTCAAAATGGTGAAGGTGTCTTGGAAGGAGAGAAGCTTGCACGCAATGTCACTTGGTGGGTCTGTGGGTGCAGGCGGGGGTCTGAGTGCTCTGTGGATGCGTTCAATTGAGATCGCGGCCGCTCTCTGAGCTCCCAGCATGCTGACAAAGATTTCCTTTGCTGTCTTAGGGAGGCAATCAGCAGCCCAAGACTCAGGTAGCCCTTTGATGCAGATGTTGTTGCGTCTATTCCTATTCTCTAAGTCCTCATGCATGATTAGGGCTCTATTCAGGTGGATATGCTGGTCTTTAAGGGCTTGCATCATCCCTATAGAATGTGCGGTGAGGGTGGCTGAAGAGGAGTCTAAATCTTCTGCCCTGCGCCCCATGTGTTTTAAGTCGTCCTTAATCTCTGCAAGATCAGACAGGACAGGGTGCAGGGCTTTCATCATAAGCTCCTTCATGAAGCTTCTGGAAATGGTCTCTCTGTCCTCCTCTTCAGAGGAGTCCCCCTCCTTCCCCACTGTGTGTGGCAATGGAGTCTCTCATTGGTGCCATCTTAGGTGCAGCATGTGGAGAGTGGGTGCTCTGTTCTTTTAAATACCGCTGCATGTCAGCTGGTCCTTGATTAGCCCGTGGGGTCCCCTGATGTTCTGTACCCTTCTCTCTTCTGTTTTTCCTCATTTTTGGCAGAACATAGCTGCTGAAAAGGTCCCAGAAAGAGCCGCACTGACAGAGCTCTGTGCTTAGGCAACCATCAGGCTCAGCAGTCAGGCTCCGCTGGCGATTATCAATTTAAACCTTTATTTACCAGCTCTGCACTTTCTCCTGTGTTAGGTATGAAATATTTAGTGGGGGGTTCGTTTTATTCCTCTGCATCTCGTGTGACATTTCCTTTTCATTCGTGAATACACTTGGAAAGAAACTATTTAATAGATTTGCCCTTCCCCCATCGCTTTGTATGATCTATCCTGTGAGAGAGGGTGCAAATCATTTTACTGTTAATATAATTGAGGAATCGTTTAGGGTTGTTTTTGCTCTCTTTGGCGATTAGCTTTTCTTCCTCCTCCTCAGCAATATTGATCTTTTCTGGATCTTTTAGCACTGCTTTACTGCCTTCTTGGTTTAGTAGTTTTCTTTTTTAAATTTATTTATTACTCCCCTTACAGTCTTGTCGAGCCACATTGGTTTCCTTCTACTTGTAGTTCTTTTATTTTTAAGGGTATGACCTGCTCACATGAGGTGATTGTGATGTTTTTAAACTTTTTTCTATTTGTCATTTGTACAGTTATTTTTGAGGATGTTGTTCCAATTAATGTTACTGATAGTAGCTCTGAGCTGATCACGTTATCACATATTGTATCTGGATAATTAAAGTCCCCTATAATAATTACTTTGTTGCGGTTTGACACCTCTTCTATCTGCCTTAATAGTAAGGTTTCAGTTTCTTCTGTTGCTTTTGGTAGCTTATAGAAAACCCCTCTAAGGATTTTTTTTTCTCCAAGTATTTCTACACACAGAGATTCCACATATTTATCTCCTCCACCTATATCCGCCCGTAGCCTAGGCATTAAGAAGGCTTAAACATACATATCCCTCACCCTTTCTGGTTTCCACAATCCCCTCATGAAGAGATTGTAACCTTGTAAATTTACAGCCCAATCGCCCTTATCAAGCCATGTTTCCGTTATACCAACTATATTGTAGTTTTCATCAGTCATTCTCGCTTCAAGCTCAGCCACTTTACGGATCAGAATTTTTATTGCCATACAATTTATATGGGTATTTTTGTTCTTTATATTCCTTTTGGTACTAATGGTACTATTGGCTGTTCTGTCAGTTCCAACTGTACTAATCCTACCTCCTGCTCGACCCCCATTCGCATTACTTAGCCCCAGGTCACTAAATACACTGAATATCCCCTTGTTTCTCCTTTTTGCCCTCACCCATCCCTAGTTTAAACACTTCTCCAGCCTTCTACCCATCTTCTCTCGCAACACAGCTGCACCCTACCCATTAAGATGCAGCACGTCCCCACGGTAGATCCTGTAGCCAACAGCAAAGTCAGCCCAGTTCTCCAGGAACCCGAACCCCTCCTTCTTACACCAACTCCAGAGCCACTTGTTTACCTCCCTACGATACTGCTGCCTTTCTAGTGTGTCTTTAGGCGCAAGTAGTATTTCTGAGAAAACTACCTTGGAGGTCTTTGCCCTAAGCTTGGCCCCTAAGTCCCTGAAATCGTTTTTGAGGACCGTCTACTGACTTGTAATTTGTTCATTGGTGCCAATGTGTACCATGACCACTGGATCCTCACCAGCCCCCCCTCCCCTCCCCATCCCCGTAATCTGTCAATCCGATCCGCAGTTTGTAGAACTTGAGTGCCCGGAATACAACACACCGTTTGACTATCTCGATCTTTGTGGCAGCTTGCGCTATCTGTTCCACTAAGAATTGTGTCCCCCACCACTAGGATTTGTTTAGCCTGCCCTGCGCTTCCTCTCCCCTTCTCACTGGAGCAGTCATCTCCCTGGTGTTCAGAGGGCATGTCGTGCTGCAGCAGTGCTGGCTCTGTAATGGCATCCCCTCATCTGCCAACTTTGCAAACTTGTTGGGTTGTGCCAGTTCAGAACTAGCCTCCCTGTTTCTCTCTACCCTTTCTGTCACCCAGCTAGCTGCCTGCTCCCCCTGCTCTTCCATGCTAACATCCGCCCCCATCTCTACCTCAGCGAGTGCCTGCTCAGTGAGCAACGAACTCTTTTCCATGATGCCAATGGATCTCTGTGTTGCCATTTGCTCATTTAGATCCAGAATTTGGACTTTCAAATGTGCAACGAGCATGCATCTTGCGCAACAATATGCACCCTTGATCAAGGATCACACACATTTCACAAGTAGCACACTGGATGGCATTGTCAGGCATGGAGCTCATCCTATTGGGGATCTACAATTTACTTGTGTAAGTAGAAAAAATTGATTAGATCACACTGCAAACACGCCTCCACCCATTTGAAACCGCTCACACTCCACAGCCTGTGCACAACCACTCACACTTCTCCGCCTGTGCGCAACCGCTCACACTCCTCCACCTGTGCGCAATCGCTTACACTCCTCCACCTGTGCGCAATCACTCACACTCCTCCGCCCGTGCGCAACTGCTCACACTCCTCCGACCATGCGCAACCGCTCGCACTCCTCCACCTGTGCGCAACCGCTCACACTCCTCCGCTCGTGCGCAACTGGTTAAACTTTTTTTTTTATTACGCTCACACACCTATTTACTTTTGCTCAATCACCCGATCCTGCTTCACTTACACCTTACGCACAGACAAATACACTGTTTTTCTTTACTAACACACTCACACTCTAATGCCCCCTCACTTAGTCACAGACACACACTTAGACCCACAGACACACACTAAGACACGCACTTAGGCCGCCTGCACACTGGCGGAAATCCCGCGGCGGTATTTTCCACAGGATTTCCACCACTGAAAGCCTGCATAGGAGTGCATTACGATACGCACTCCTATGCAGAAGGCCACGGTTTGGCCGTGCGAAATGTCGCGCGGCAAACAAACCGCGGCATGTCCTATTTTTGTGCGGGGCTCGCAGAGCCTCGCACAGAAACGTCACTCACTTGGCCGCAGGCTCCGGTCTGCGCATGCGCCAGCTGCCCGGCATCCGGCACATGAAAGAGCCGGGGCCGCCAGGCGCGGGTGAGTACGCGCTCGTCACTGCAGGCTCTCGGGTCGGGTCCCGCGGCGAGAGTTCTCGCCGCCGGATCCGACCTGCTCGTCTGCAGGCGGCCTTAGATACACAAAAAATACTTATATGCTCCTGTCAGTAGATCTTTATCCTCCTGCCGCTCTGCGTCCAGGACCTGTTCCTCTACTTCTGCCCGCTGATCCTTCAGTGGGCAATCCTCCAGTGGCTCCCTCAGTTTCCTGGGAGCTCATGTGCCACTCCGTTGTTCCCTTGCGCCCTGCTCCCGGTGGCCATCTAAAGTCTGATGCTCACCATTGCCCTCATCCACTCTCCGATCGATTATTGCAACTTACTGCTGATTGGCCTCCCCTGCACCAGTCCCTCCCCTCTCCAATCTATCCTGAATGCAGCAGCCAGGTTCATCTTCCTGTCCAGCCACTACTCAGATGCCTCTGCCCTGTGCCAGTCACTCCACTGGCTGCCTCTCAAATACAAAATACAATTTTATTTTTTTTTTAATATTTTTTATTGAGCATTTTCAAAGCGTACATGAAAACATGGTACATATCAAGTGTGTAATATAGTATTCGATGATTGGGTGAAGACTAATAGAGATAAATGTTTGTTTTGTGAACAGTGTTCTTTAACCTACATGTATTCTATCTGTGAGTCAAAGTTTGACATGTTTCCACATGAGCATATTAAATCCTTGACTAACGCGGCAAGGTAGATATTTGGAGAAATATTTGTTATCACTATAGTAAAATTAAAATGAACAGTTTAACTCAAAATTCTGCCAGGCATTACATATGCTCGTGAACTTAGAGAGAGAATTATTGTTTCTTGCATATAGTCTCTCGTAACAGTAGTGGTCTGACATTAAGTCCAACAGTTCTTTCAGAGTGGGGAGAGAGGTTTCTCTGCATTTTCTTGCTATAATATTCTTTGCAGCCAGTAGAAAATGGCATATCCACGATCTTTTTCCTGGGGGAAGAGAGTCGCAATCTAGAAGGAGGAGGGCAAGGTGGTGGGAGCATGCAGGGCGTACTCCTGAGACAGTTCTGATAGTGTCAAATACTTCCTTCCAAAAACCTTGAATTCTTGGACAGTCCCAAAACAAATGAAAGAGTGAATCTTCACCGCCACATTCCCTCCAACACTTTGTTGATGCTTGGGAAACACTTAGCCAATTTTATGGGTGTATAATACCACCTAGTTAACACTTTGTAGTGGATTTGAAGAAGACCTGCTGAAAGAGTGGCTTTGTTTGCTCTGTCAAAAGACTTCATCCATTGTGTTGTGTGAAACTTTTTTTGTAGGTTATATTCTCAATTTAGTAGATGTATTTTTTTTATTGTTGTTCATATTGCCTGCGAGGGTATCGTAAAGGATTCTTGTTAAAGAGTTTTGGGAGTTGACGCATTTGTGGAACACACTTTCTAGTTCTTCAGGGAAAGCACGTTTAGCTAGTTGGGAGTTGCGAACGAACGAGGATATTTTTAAGTAGGAGAAAATCTCTTTATCTGGTAAGTTACATTTTGATTTTATGGTCTGAAAAGAAGACAGACTCCCTCCCTCCAGGAGATCAGCAATAGATCTGATTCCGTTCCGAAGCCACTCTTTGAGATTTAGATCTTGTATATAATAGAGAAGGATCTCTAAAGGAAGGTTTGTTAGAGAGCCCTTGGTAGTAGATTTAAGTTTGTATGTCAGAAGATTCCAACAATGTAGGGTGGTCAACATTAAAGGGGAAAGGGTTTGAACGTGCGGAAGAAGAGAGATCTCAGGGTAAAGGATACTCAGTGTTGAGGCTTTTATAAGAGAATTTAGGGATTTATTATGGTTTCTGTGTCTTTCTATAAAGTACCAGGACGGGAGTTGTGAGTCTTTTAGCCAAATAACCGACTGGTTCAGGATAGTCGCGTTATAGTAGGCTTGTAGTTTTGGTACCCCTATGCCTCCTTGTTTTCTTTGAAGGTATAGAATAGAGGCAGCAAGTCTGGGTTTTTTATTGTTCCAAATGAAATTTAATAGCTGTCTTTGAAAGTTGGTAATTGTGTTTTGGGGGATCAGGAAGGATAAAGTGCGGAAAAGGTAGAGTACTTTTGGTAGGATTAACATTTTGTAAAGAGTCATTCTACCGAACCATGAGGGATCTTTTTTTCCCAGTTCCTCAAGTTCTTTATTGAGAGAGGCAAAAAGCGGGTCAATGTTTGCTGAGATAATTTCTGATATAGAGTTACAAAGAGTGATCCCAAGGTACAAATTTTTTTGTTTCCATTGAAAGGGAAATTCTTTTTGAATGTCGTGCTTTAGTGTATTGTCTATTTTGAAACCCATAATTTGCGATTTATCTAAATTAAGTTTGTAAAATGAGGTGTGACTGTATTGGAGTATACATTTGTATACGCTTCTCAGAGAGTTTATGGGATCAGTTATTGAGATAAGGATGTCATCGGCAAAGAGGCCAATTTTGTATTGCCTTAGGCCAACTGGGATGCCTTTGATTGTTGAGGACATTCTAATCATTTCCGCTAAAGGCTCTATTAGCATGACAAACAATAGGGGGGAAAGGGGGCATCCCTGGCGGGTCTCGTTAGTGATTGGGAACCATGAAGACAAGGCTCCATCAACCAGAACCCTGGCAGAAGGCTTCACGTAAAGGGCCCGAACCACTCGGAGGAAGTTATCTCCAACACCGAATTTGTGAAGGACCGCAAAAGCAAAGCCCCAGTCGACTCCATTGAACGCCTTCTCTGCATCCAGGGAAAGGAATAGAGAAGGCGTCCGACTAGAGTTGGTTAATTCCAGCAGGTTCTGGACTCTCCGTGCACCGTCTGTTGCATTCCTGCCCCTCGTGAAGCCGACTTGATCATTATGTATGATCCCTGGAAGTAGCTTTAAAAGTCTATTTGCTAGAATTTTTGAATAGAGTTTTGTATCAGTATTTAGAAGCGTGATGGGCCTAAAGTTTGCCGGAGAGGTGGTGGTTTTTCCTGGCTTCGGTATGGTAATTATTGTAGCTTGTAGCATCTCTTCTGGCATCTCTCCTTGACTGATTGATTCATTAAATATGGATGTCAGGTGAGGGGAGAGAGAGGAGGCGAATATTTTATAGTATTCGTTAGATAGGGCGTAAATACAAAATATAATTTAAACTCACTATCCTCATCCACAAAGCCCTCCACAGCACCGCACTGCCTTACATTGCTTCCCTTGTCTCAATTCATTGCCCAGCTCGTGACTTGCGCTCTGCTAATAAAATCAGATTAAGTGCCCTTTGAATTTGTACCTCTTATTCCTGCCTACAAGACTTCTCCAGAGCATCACCAGTTCTCTGGAATGTGCTACCAAGAGATATCCAGGCAATCATTGACACACTAAACTTCAGGTGTGCTCTAAAAACGCATCTCTTCAGAGAGGCATACCATATCCCCTAAACCACATCCCTCTGTACTCCACCTAATAACATGCTCACTGTCATACCAACTGCAGCTCCTGCTAGCCATAATCAACCTGCATCTGTCATCATACCGATTCAGCCACTATACAGCCTGACCATTGTCTATGTGTATAGCATCCCACACTCTCCACCTCGCCATACCGTGCACATCTCCATCCCCTTAACCTTCTGTATCACCCCATCATTTGTAATATGTAAGCTCATTGGAGCAGGAGCCTCATCCCTACTGTTTCCGTCAATTGATGACTATGTAACTGGGGTTTTGTTTTTATTTCCCCGGTCTTGTAAGCGCTTCGGAATAAGTTGCTGCTATACAAAAAAAAATATTATAATGGCATGATTTGTTTTTTTCCACTGTATGATTTTAGAGCTTCTTTGCTGCCTTTTTGTTTTAGTAATTTAAACACTTTATTTTTTTGTTTACTACCCCCTTACAGTGTTGTCGAGCCACATTGGTTTCCTTTTACTAGTAGTTCTTTTATTTTTGAGGGGTATGAAGTGCTCACACGAGCTAATTAGGAAGTTTTTTAAACTTCTCACATTTGTTGCCTGTACAGTTACTTTTGAGGACGTTGTCCAGATTAATATTACCAATAGTAGTTCTCAGCTGATCAAATTTTGCTTTACTAAAGTTTCATTTTTTTTGTCGCTCCCTTATTGAATGACAGCTGGAGATTTATTATATTGTGGTCACTATTTCTTAAGTGTCCCTTGACCTGCACCCCTGTGATTCTGTCTGGTTTGCTAGTTAAAGGGGTTGTCTCGCGAAATCAAGTGGGGTTATACACTTTTGTATCGCCATATTAATGCACTTTGTAATATACATCGTGCATTAAATATGAGCCATACAGAAGTTATTCACTTACCTGCTCCGTTGCTAGCGTCCCCGTCGCCATGGTTCCGTCTAATTTCGGTGTCTTCTTGCTTTTTTAGACGCGCTTGCGCTGTGCGGTCTTCTCCTTTCGGCTCGGCATCATCGGCGTTTTGGCTCCGCCCCCTTGCACGCGTCGTCGCGTAGCTCCGCCCCATGACGTGTGCCGGTTCCAGCCTCCTGATTGGCTGGAATCGGCACTTGATGGGGCGGAGCTACGCGATGACGCATATAAGGGGGCGGAGCCAAAATGCCGATGCTGCCGAGCCGAAGGGAGAAGATCTATCTGCGCAAGCGCGTCTAAAAAAGCAAGAAGACACCAGAATTAGACGGAACCATGGTGACGGGGACGCTAGCAACGGAGCAGGTAAGTGAATAACTTCTGTATGGCTCATATTTAATGCACGATGTATATTACAAAGTGCATTAATATGGCCATACAGAAGTGTATAACCCCACTTGATTTCACGAGACAACCCCTTTAACCCCTTAATGACGCGGCCATTTTTCTTTTTCCATTTTCGTTTTTTCCTCCCCCCTTTAAAAAAATCATAACTCCTTTATTTATCCATCCACGTCACTGTATGAGGGCTTGTTTTTTGCGGGATGAGTTGTATTTTTCAATGGTGCTATTTAAAGTACCATATAATGTTCTGAAAAACTTTTAAAAAATTCTAAGTGGAGTAAAATAAAAAAAAAACAACATTTTGCCATCTTTTAGTGCGTCTTGCTTCTACGGCGCACAAATGGCAACAAAAATGACACAATAACTTTATTCTATGGGTTGGTACGATTACTACGATGCCAAACTTGTTTAGCTTTTTTTTTACTATACTCTTTTTTTTTTTTAAAAGACATAAAATTTTTTTCAATTATTTTCTGTCGTCATTTTGTGCGCGCAATAACTTTTTTATTTTTCCGTCGACGTAGTTGAGCAATGTCTCATTTTTTGCGGGATGTCCTGTAGTTTCTGATAGTACCATATTGGAATACATATGACTTTTTGATCGCTTTTTATTGCGTTTTTTCTGGGAGACAGGGTAACTAAAAAAGTGCATTTCTGGCGTTCTTCATTTTTTTTTTTGGACGACGTTCACCGTGTGGGAAAAATTATGTGCTACTTTGATAGATCGGACTTTTACGGACGCGACGATATCAAATACATATTTTTAATTTATTATTTAGATTTTTTATAAATATGATACAATAGATATGGCAAAAGGGGGGTGATTTAAACTTTTACAACTTTTTTTTTTTTTCAATTAAAAAAAAACTTTATTGATTCTTTTTTTTACTTTACTTTGAAGTCCCCCTGGGGGACTTTAAGATGCGATGCTTTGATCGCTCCTGCAGTATGACGTAATGCTATAGCATTACGTCATACTGCTTTTTGACAGGCAGCCTATGAAGCCACCCCACGGGGACGGCTTGATAGGCAGTCTGCTAAGGCAGCCCAGGGGCCTTTCATTAGGCCCCCAGCTGCCATGATACGTGCATGGCTCCCCCGATCTCACCGCGGGGGGCCGCGCGGGACCCCCGAACATCGTTCGGGGGATTTAAATGCCGCTGTCAGAATTGACAGCGACATTTAAATGGTTAATAGCCGCGATCGGCCGCGCGGCTATTGCCCGCGGGTGTCAGCTGTTATAAACAGCTGATGCCCGCACTGTATGAAGAGAGGTTACCACGCAACCTCTCTTCATACATACCCCAACGCTCCATGACGTACCGGTACGTCATTTGTTGTTAAGGGGTTAATAATAAGTCCAGAGTCGCCCTCCTTCTAGTTGGCTCCCGCACAAGTTGGGTAAAGTAGTTGTCTTTAATTGTTCTACAGAAAGTATCACCCATAATAATTACTTAATTGCAGTTTGACATCTCTTCTATTTGTCCTAATAATAAGTTCCTTTTTCTTCTGTTATTTTAGGTGTCCTATAGAAAACCCCTACCAGGATTTTGTTCGTTTTTCCTGCCTGTATTTCTACCCACAGAGATTGCACATGTTCATCTCTTACAACTATATATTCTCCTAGCCTTCGCATTAAGAATTATTTAATATACAGACACACCCCTCCCCCTTTCTGATTCTCATGGTCTCTTCTAAACAGACTACAGCCCTATAAACTCATTGCCCAATTGCATTTATTATCAAGCCATGTTCCATTATTCGCACTACATCGTAAGTTTCATCAGACATTCTCACTTTAAGCTCACCCACTTTACTGATCAGACTTCTTGCATTCGTTATCATACAATTTATATGGTTGTTGTTCTACTTATGTACTATAAGCTTATGTACTATAAGCTGTTCTATTAGTTCTAACTGTACTAACCTCACCCCCTGCTCGACTCCCATTCCCATGACTTGGGTGTAGATAGGGACCAGGGAACATCTCCCCCCCCTTTTCTCTTTTTGCTCTCTCGTCCACCTCCGCTTCTAACCCAATGAGTTCCTGTTCAGTGAGCAGTAAACTCCTTTCCATGTTGTCAATGGATCTGCCAGTTACTCATTTAGAACCAGGATTTGGGCTTCCAAATGTGCGACATGCCTGAATCTTGCGCAACAGCATGCATCGGCGGATCAAGGACTGCATACATTGTATAAGTAGCACACTGGATGGCATTGTTACGCATGGAGCATATCCTAATGGCCATCTACAATTGACTTGTGGAAGTAGTGAAGATTGACTAGATCACACTCCAAATGCACCTCTGCCCGTTCTCAACCGCTCACACTCCCTCTTTTTAATGATGTCTTGAGGTGATATTACTTCCCTCCAGTCCAGGGAGAAAGTTTGTACCTGGGAAAGCAGGTGCAATGGGCTGAAAGGGGACAGGTAAAAGATGAAGATCAAAATACTGTACCATGAGGTGGCTCTTCCAAGTATTTTTCTACACATTTCCTCAAGAAAAAGCTGTGGATTCAAAGGTGGAATAATAATGCTTATCACTATGATAAGTATGAAGTTTGCCATAGACTATGCATACGATCAACATTGAATGGTAGAAGCTTGATAATGAAGGAAAGGGAACGAAAGGCATCCCTAAGGCTTGTTGTAGGTGTAAACTACACATTTGAAATAATTTTCCAATGGGATTAAGGAAAAAAAAATATGGGGCAGATTAACTATTGAAAATGCGCTAGCTTTCTGGTGAAAATTATACCACAAAAATATTTAACATGCTTTGCATCTAGAGATGAGCAAGCACCAAAATGCTCGGGCGTTCGTTACTCGAGCAAAACTTTTTGTAACGCTCGAGAGCTCGTTTCGTGTAACGAACTCCATTGAAGTCAATAGGGGACTCGAGCATTTTTCAAGCTGACCCATGCTCTGCATAGGGGAGGGTGTGTGATTCACCTGAAAACATCAGAAAGTGATGGAAACACCACAGAAATGGATAGGGAACAGCAGAGGCAACATGCATGGATGCATCTGAGGCTATCAGGTCACACTATTAAGCCAAATTGTGAGCAAGAGCCTGGTGGTCATCCCCCAAACAATTTAGTTGGGCCAGACCATAATCAGCAAGGCACATGCGCTGGCACATCTTAGCTAAGCATCACACTAGGTGGAAAGAAGGCCAATCACGGCCTGCGGGTGACACCACTATCTCTTCTCCTGTGTTACATGCTGGCGTTGCTGTCCAATCCACCCCAGGATGTAGGCACGAGCCTGCGTCCACAGCATACTGAAATTTTTCCCAGCACAGTGTCCTGCTGCCCCCATTCCAGACGGGGTAAGGCGCACCCCTTCACCTGCACAGTAGTTCACGGCGTACTGAAATGTTTCCCAGCGCAGCGCTTAGCTGTCCTCATGCCACAAGGTCGCTTGATAGCCACATCATCCTCATGTCTATTTATAAGTGCGTATTGGATGACGAGGAACAGGAGACACACACTACAGAGGGTTGGCAGGGCCTGGCAGCGACCCTCTTTGAAATTGTGGGGGATAGCTCACAATGCTGATGAGAATTGCTGATAAATTAACGTAAGATCTTAATTCCAATCCCATTCCACCACCGTCACAAAATTGTATGAGCGACAAACGTGATGGCAGTACTTCTACACATCTCTACAATTCAACAACCCATTCTAAAACAAAAGATTTTTTTTACCTAGAGTGCAGGTGAGCCCCTGAAAGATTTGTTTACCAATAGTGCAGGTGAAACCCTGAAATATTTGTTTACGAAGAGTATAGGTGCACCCTTGAAAGATTTGTTTACCAAGAGTGCAGGTAAAAACCTGAAAGGTTTTTTGAGCAACAGCTCATACTTGCTTAATGGGATTCAGATGGCTGTCCACCGACAGGCAAGCTAGCACCTATCCCAGCCCCTGCCTCTCCCCGAGGGGCTTGTTAACTAGTGCCCCAGGGAAAGACAGCATGAACTGTAAAGAAATTAGTGGAATTAATGGCCAAAAGATGGACACCGAGCTGGGATACATTTCCGTACGTCGTGTGACCCTTTTAAAATTGCGCTTCATAGCTGACAAATCACAGACAAATTAATGTATGATTATAAGTGCCATCCCATGCCACCTTCATCGCAGCATTTCATTAGCTACAAGCGCCAGCATAGGGGGGACTCAGAGGCAAGTACTTCTACATTTTTAATGAAGAAAACAACCAATTTAAAAAAGTTTTTTTTTTTTTTACCAAGATTGCAGGTGAGTAACCTGAAAGATTTTTTGAGCAAAAATGCAGGGTATTTGTTTACCAAGAGTATAGGTGAACCCCTGAAAAATTAGTGTACCAAGAGTATAGATGAACCCCTAAAAGATTTGTGTACCCAGAGTGCAGGTGAAACCCTGAAATATTTATCCTGATATATCCAGGTGGTGGTCCACCGACAGGTAAGCTACCGCCTGTCCCAGCCCCTGCCTCTCCCCAAGGGGCTTTTTAACCAGTGCCCCAGGGAAAGACAGCATGTACTATGAAGAAATTAGAGTGGCCAAACCAGGACAATTCATTCTGCCTCGGTGTCAGATAGCTGTCACTGCTCTGGGATACATTTGTGGACTCTGTGGGTGTATGAAGCTGGAATCAGCACGTTTGCCTCTTCAAAATTGGAGGTGAGAACCTGGAGGCGGCCCTCAGAAAAAAATTTTTGACAGAGCCTGGAGGCAGCCCTTCGAAAAAAAAATGGTTTTTACAGCGCCTTTTGGCCCACTGAAAAGTTGGGTGTTCAGCGTGCTGACATGCTGGTTTAGGAGGACGACGAGGAGGATCAGAGAAGTATAGACCAAGCTACTTCTACCCTTTTTGGGGGGTGATAGAGGGTGCATGGTTCTCCAGTTCCAGCTTAAAGATACTTTATGTTAAGCTGCTTTCCACCGGTGGAGAAGTGAAGTCTGGGGAAATCCAGGCTTTGTCTATTTTAATAAGTGTAAGCCTGTCGGCGCTGTCAGTTGACAGGTGGGTACACTTATTCGTGATAATCCCCCAGCAGCACTAAACACCCTCTCTGATAACACGCCAGCGGCAGGGCAGGTCAGCACCTCTAAGGCGTACAGCGCAAGTTTGACTCACGTGTCAAGCTTTGACACTGAATAGTTGTATGGAGCAGAGGGATCACGGAGGACGTTGTCCAAAAATAGACAGTGTAAAATGAGTACAGTCCTGTTATATAGTGTGGATCAACAGGACACACACTTGTGCCTATTATGCAAATGCTTTTAACCAAAAACAATTTAACATGACATACTAAGCATTTGTGTCATCAGACCAGCTCTATTATGGTGTAATGGCCTTGTGCAAACAGGATGTACACTGAGAGTGAACATGTAGGTGCATGGGCACTGCCATGACAGGTGATGAAGGAGATACAAAGAAAAATGATTTATTTGATTTTTGCTATGCGTTTTAACACCAGGTAATACCTTCCTCAGGACAATCCCACTGCACCAAGCAGCAGCTGACATTTTCATCTGATTTTACCTTGTAGATTGCTGTACCTGGATTATATACACAGCAAATGAGCAAAGTTCTTGTATTTATGTGCTAACTTTTTAGCTGCCATAAATTATGCAATGGGTACCATGTGCCATCTAGTACCATGGGTACCATGTGTCATCTAGTTTAGTTGTCTGCATAGGAATGAATGGCTTCCAGATGTCATATTGTGGGCAGTTTTAAAAAACAATTACAGTACATTCTGCTGTATAAATGCTCAGGGAAGGGACTTCAGAACAGTTCCTGTGAGTATGCCTGTTCTGAATCTCTCCTTTCCCTGGAGTGACCAGGGTTTGAGGAAGGAGGATTAGTGTGAGGATTCACAGGTCCAGTCGCTTGGCTAGCGTGAGTGGACTGCGCGGAAGACTGGGTGGTGAATAAATTACTAGACATGTTGCCCGTTATCCACATCATCACCTGATCGCACTGTTGTGGATTTAATAATCGTGTACCACGTGGACCTGCAAACTGTAAGCTGAAGCTATAGAGCATAGATACAGGCACTGTTTCACCCAGCCCAGGACCTCATTCGGACGCCACATCCACGTCCTCATCCTCAACCCTTACCCCTAGTGTTGATCATGTTGTATAATGCACTGCGTCAAAATGCTACGCAAACTGCGAGGTATTTTGCGTGTGCTTTAAGCCAAAAATAGACAGTGTAAAATTTGTACAGTCTTGTTACAGGATACACACTTGGGCCTATTCCTATATAGTCTGTGCACACCAGTAGCAGTATACTGTATAGAACTGGTAATAGTATGCAGTATACAGCCGGGATGCTTGTGAATGCTTTGTGCGCACTACTGGTCCCAGGAAGCCAAATTGATGCTGCACAAAAGTTGACTTGTAGTTCTAAAAAGGACTGCTGAGTTCTTTGACAATGGATCCCTGCCTAAACGCTCCTTCTTTTTTTTTAAACATTATCTTTTTATTGTTAAGGAATTCAAAAGTGCCAGAAAAGTAAAATAGAGCAATCTGGCCTCGCAGGGCCCGTATAAGTACAAACACATTAGTTCACATTGGAGCATATGAGGCATAAACGATCTGTGTGTATTGTATTACAAGAAGTCTGTTCGCTGGCTTGGGGATGGGAGGGAGGGTTGGAGTGGGGGGAAACGGGGGGGGGGGGGGGTTCGTGTTAGTATAGAAACCTTAAAGTAACAAAGTAACATATGGCGAGTGCAGGGGCTATTTGTCAAATGAATGCAGAGAGGAGAGCTTCTGCGTACAGGTTAAAGCTTTTTCTGTTGTGTTAATCATCAGAGTAATTTCTGTTGCCTTGGAACCCGATCCATGGCACCCACAGGGATGTAAATTCATCCTTTGTTCCAGACTCCCAAGCGAGTATCTCTTCAAAACAAAATATTTGGGCTATTCCTTCCAACCATTGGGGTATTTGTGGGGTCTGCTTTTCTCTCCAGTAGAGGGGGATAAGAAGTTTGGCCGCCGTTAGAAGAATAGTGGGTAGGCTTTTATTGGAGGGTGTGAACCTATCCGTGGGTAGCCAAATCAGGACTTCTTCTGGTCTGAAGGAAAAGGATGTGTGGCAGATTTTGTTAATGTGATCTGTGACCGCCTGCCAGAAAGGTCTAATTTCCAGTCAGGTCCACCACGTGTGGAGTGCGGTTCCCTTCTCTGTCTCACATCTGCAGCATTTGTCTGGAGCCCCGGGGTTAGTTCTAGATGTGGTTGCTGGAGTTCTATACCACATAGTCAAAGTTTTATATGAGTTCTCTTGGATTCGCACGCATCTGGAGAAGCCATGCGAGTTTTTCAAGACCTTGAGGGTCTCTTCTCCGGTGAGGTTAAGGTTCAATTCCCCTTTTCCATTCTCTGAGAAACCAAGGTTTCTCTGATGAGGTCTGTAAGAGAAGGCCTTTGTATATTTGTGTGACCAGTCTCTTTGGGCATGAGGGTAGGGAGATATATATATCTCAAACCACAATGGGTCTCTAAGTTTGCCACATCCAGATTTTTGTAGCTTCAGTAGGGAGTGATTAAGTCCCGTTTTGCCCAGGAAGTCTAGACTAAGGTAAGCGAACCTCTCATCCAGCTGGGCCTGATTTGTGAGTTTGGGGCCATCGAGGATATTGTGGATTGTGAGGTCTTTAAGTTTATCCCAAATCCCCTCCGCTTTGTGGGATTTATTGGCAAGGATAGCTTGGATTAGGGGGGCAGGAGTCATCAGGGGTAGCGAGTATTTCTCTACCATTTCCAGCCTTGTAGACCGGAGCACTTTTATTGTGCTTCTTGTGATGGGGCTTAGTAAGTGGCATTTGTCTAGTGCAGGGCCGTTTGACCAGAGTAGGACCTGATTGTCTTCTCCTAGCATGTTTCTCTCGGCGCATAGAGTGGGGGAGGCTGTCTTCGTATCAGTCAGTAAGATCCATCTGGCAATTTGGATCGCCCTTTAATATGTTTGTAAGTTCGGTAGTCCAGCGCCTCCCTAGGGGAGCTTCTGGACCAGATGGGAGAACGCCAGGCGTGGCTTATGTTTGTCCTATATAAAATCTCTAAACAGCCTATGCATTTGTGTAAAGAAAAAGCTGGGGACTCCTATAGGGACTGTGTGGAGAATGTAGATGATTGGTGGTAGAATATAGGTGGATATTAAGTTCTTCCTCCCTAGCCATGAGATTAATGGTGAGTTAAATTGTTTAAGTTGAGATTTCACTTTTTGGAATAAGGGGATGTAGTTAGCGTCGTACAGAAGCTTAGTGTTGGAGGGTAACGATATACCGAGGTATTTAATGCTCGAAGATGGCCATCGAAATTCGAATTGCTTTTTTAATTGGTTGATTATATGGGGCGGTGTGGAGATATTGAGGGCCTCCGACGTATCATAGTTGATTTTAAAATTAGACTGCCGAAGAGGTCGAAGGTCTCTAGGAGCGCTGGTAGAGCCCTTTTTGGGTTTGTGGTGAGGACCAATAGGTCATCAGCAAATGCCGCGGTGGTGTGTGTGTTATCTCCTATTTTAATACCTTTGATGTCCAGGTTTGTCTGATTTTTTGGAGTAGAGTCTCCATCACTAGTATGAATAGTGTGGGAGAGAGCGGGCAGCCCTGCCTAGTGCCATTTTTTATAGAGAATGGTTTGGACAGTGTGCCATTGATCTTAATCCTCGCAGAGGGGTCAGAGTAGAGTGTGAGAATGGAGCTGATGAGGGTCGGTGGGAATCCGAATTTTGGCAGGGTGTGTTCCATAAAGTTCCAACTGACCCTGTCAAAAGCCTTCTCGGCATCAGTGGAAATTAGTATCAATGGTATCTTGCTTATTTTAGCGTGGTGGATGGCATGTATTGCTCTTCCCGTCCTGGGACAAAACCCACTTCTTCGGGGGTCAATCAATTTAGGGAGGTGGGGGGCTATTCTCTGGGCAATCAGTTTCGCCCACAGTTTGATGTCCATATTTAGCAAGGAAATAGGGCGGTAATTGCTGCATTGGCTCGGGTCTTTACCATCTTTGGGGATTAGTGTAATATTTGCCTCAAGAGATTGTTTCGGAAGGGGAGAGCCCGTGAGGAGGGAGTTGCAAAGTCTCGTTAGGTATGGGACGAGGATCTTCGCAAACTTTTTATAGTATAAGATCGGGAGCCCGTCTGGGCCCGGGCTTTTCCCGTTGGAAATAGAGGCGAGGACCCTAGTCACTTCCTCCTCTGTGACTTGCTGTAATAGTGATGAGGCGTCCTCTTCGGACAGACTCAGGAGTTCTAAGGCGTTAAGGAATGCTAGGGTGTCCATGTACTTGTGCCCCCCCCCCCCCTTGGGTGTCTCTCACCTCTCCCCGATGCTGTCCTCGGGCCGAGTATCACTGCAGTCAGCTGTGGGTTCTGGCCGCCGGGAATGGCCGCACACGGTTCGTCTCCCCTACTTCCAGTCAGCCGGGGCTGGCACTTTACCCCGGGGATTCTCCTGGAGGAGTAGGCCGCGACGCTGATGATGCGGCTAGAGAGCTCCGACTGGTCTCTTTCAGTAGCTCTCCCTCCCACGGTGTCAGCGGTGTGTTTCCTGCCCTCGGGTATCGCCTCTGACAGGTGCGATCTCACTCGGAAGAGCGTCCAGCTAAGGAGCTTCTGAGATGGCGCCCGTTCCCGCTGCAGGCTAGGCCACGCCCCCCTAAACGCTTCTCCTAACCTACACTACCGCTCTCATTCATTTACAGCAGCTCTGTTTCTCAGCTAATCCAGCCTCCGTGTGAGCCAAGCATCAGATGACCTGAGTTTTTATGATCCTAGGTCACCTGATCTGGCCAGCCACTCACTGCTCTAGACGGGCACATGGTTGGCACGTCGTAGCAGGAGGTGGAAAAGCCTTCCCTGCATGTTTATTGGCTAAAAAAAGCCGCTAAACATGTGGGGAGGAGAGGGTGAAATTTTCTTGAACACCGCGTGGAGCTCGCTCGAGTTACGAGTACATTCGAGTATGCTAATGCTCGAACGAGCATCAAGCTCGGATGAGCATGCTCGCTCATCTCTATTTACATCACATTTATGATAGTTTTAGACACTTTAGGGCACTTTTGTGCAGCATCAACAAGGTCTCACAGGAAAAGGCATGGCTATGCAAAGAAGGGGCATGCCCTAAGTGTGACATTGTGTGCGTCACAATTGTTGCACTAAATATGGTGTAAACTAAGCCAATTGGTGGTATAAATATACAATAACTACAAGCTAATCAGAAAAAGTACTCCACAACAGCTCCACATGAATACAGAACTATATAAAGGATAGATATACCAATCGGGTGTTCCTCAACCGGTGATTTCTCACCAAAATCCCAATATGTTTTGCTTACAATACAGTCCCACATCTGTGGTGACTCTGCAGCAGTACAATCTACAGGTCTACAAGTATCCAGACAAGCAGCCACCTCCAAGCAGTACAGACTAACAGCATTTTCATACAGGAAAAAAACAACAAAAAGGGGAACCAGAAAGGCACTTGGTTGGAATACAATGTATAATAATGATGTGTCAGTAAGAACAATTGTAAAAATTAATTTACTGACATCTGTAAGTGGAGAGGAAAAGTACAAAACTTCACATCCTCTCTCTGAAAAAAACAGCCTTATAGGGAGTTGTCCAAACTTTTATTCCATAACCATAGAACATAACTTCAGCTCAACATGTTTTGGAGATATTCATCACTAATCCCCTTCATTAGTAGTAAGATAAAACGTTAAACCACAAACACATAAACAGTAATCCAGTATGCTAAATGAAATGCACCTCATCTCACTGCCTTGAGGGAGCCTGGAATAGTCTATAAGTATGTAAAACTGCTGTGTGTGTCACCCCTACCAATGATGGGAAGGACTCCAACTGATGCTTTTCCCTGTGGAACACAGTATACATATCTAACAATCTAAGGATTGATTGAATATCAGATGAAAGCACACCAGTTGATTGTCTCTCTATCATTTCTATTGGTTGTAAGACGAGTGTGTTCCACTGTGGAACACATCACCTAATGGCCTCACACTTTTGGTAGTGGTACAAGCTAGGTTTGATTTGGAGTACTGGATAACTATATCCAGGTGACTAGTGGTGAATATCTTTGAAACGCGTTGAGTTTAAGTTTTAGAGTTATGGATTTTTCCTTTTGAGTCATTATAAGGCTAATTTCTTCAGAGAGGTGATGAGAGGGCTCGGGCTTCTCCTTTCTCCCCGCAGATGTTAGGAAATTAATTTCTCTAATTACTTTTGCTTACATTCATTGCTATGTATTCAAACTAAGTGCCTAACCATGCTCCTTCTAAAAAAGAATTGTGCCATATATTCTTAATTTATTAAAAATTAATAGAGATGAGCGAACGTACTCGGATAAGCACTACTCGTCCGAGTAATGTGCCTTATCCGAGTACCGCTGTGCTCGTCCTGAAAGATTCGGGACGCGCTGCGGAGCGGGGAGCTGCAGGGGAGAGCGGGGAGGAATGGAGGGGAGATCTTTCTCTCCTTCTCTCCCGCCCGCTCTGCCCCGCTCCCCGCTGCGACTCACCTGTCAGCAGCGGAGCGCCCCGAATCTTTCAGCACGAGTACAGCGGTACTCGGATAAGGCACATTACTCGGACGAGTAGTGCTTGTCCGAGTACGTTCGCTCATCTCTAAAAATTAACTAATTTTATCTGTGACTTTGCTTTGTTACAGTGATAAATCTGAGTGACCAATTCAAAGATTTGCTTACTGTCTGTTTTTATCTAGACTTGTAACCATAACATCTACACCTAGAGGAAAGAAGGCTTCAGCATCCTCATAGACAGGGATTCTCCACTGTAGGATCAGTGAGACTGTGGAACTCCCTGCTACAATATATTGTGATAGTTGAGTCATTGAACAAGTTCAAGAGGAGCCTGGAGCCTGAATTTTAGAGATGGATCGGTGATCCAGGTATCTATTTACAAGATATATGTACTAGATTACTGATAATGAAAAGGTGATCAAGGAATTTATTCTGATTGCCATTATTGGATCAAAGAAGGAATTTTTCCCTAATGTATGTTATTTTAGCATCTTACTAGAGACGAGCGAGCGTATTCGCTAAGGCAAATTACTTGAGCGAGTATTGCCTTTTGCAAGTACCTGCCAGCTCGTCTTAAAAGATTCGGGGACTGGCGGGGGTAAGTGGTGAGTTGCGGGAGTGAGCAGGGGGGAGTGGGGGGAGAGAGTGAGATCTCCCCCCCGTTCCTCCCCACTCTCCCCAGCCACTCCCCGCCCCCCGCTGACACCCGAATCTTTTGAGATGAGCGGGCAGGTACTCGCAAAAGGCAATACTCGCTCAAGTCATTTGCCTTAGCTCATCTTTACATCTGACTCATAGGAGTTTTTTCCATCCTCTGGATCAATACTCTAGGATTATAAATTGATGGATCTTTGAGGTTTTTTTTCAACCTTATCAATTAGGTAACTGTGTTATTATAAGAACGTGACTTACTTTGAACACTTTATAGGATCGTGAAAAGTATTTTCATATTCCTCGTTATTTTCAAATATTACATTCTTCTCTGTATTTGTATATGAAGTCAACAATCCACCAATAATGATGTCTCCATTCTGATAAAATTTTTGAATATCGGCACATGTTTCTTTCATGCTGAGAGTACAGACTGAGTGTGACCCATCAGATATGGTCAGAGTCATCAACAAGATCATAACATAAAGTATAACATTTCGGAAGTGAGAAGAAACTCCATTGCGGATCATACACATAGTATATGATTGATGAAGAAAGACCACTAAGTAACACACGAGGACCGAGAAAACAGCATACATCATCAGCTGCATTATATAGACCAGGCCATATGCTACAGGATAATGGAATATATATATTACATGGTTAGATATAGCCTGGTGTAATGACATATCACTCTGGTCTACTCCTAGATGATTGTGGCCTGAACTCTTCTTAAGTATAACTGCAGAATAAGATAATTTATAATCTCTCTGTAGAAATAAACAGAAATGATGATTTAATAATGATAACCTTTACTTATATAGTGCTAACATATTTCACAGCTCTATACATTATAGAGGGTACATGTATAGAAAATCAAATATCGCAGAGCGACCAAATAAGTATTCAAACAGCAGTGATGGTTCTGCTCACTAGAGCTTACAATCTATTAGCAAATGGGATGACAGGAGAGGTAGAAGTGATTGTTTTATATTATGGTTCCATTATGTGTTGCACTAAAAAGGGCATAAAACATAAAGCTACATGAGCCAGTTAAAAGCCAATATCAATGTACACTCTTTATAAAACTCGTGTAGAGCTTGTTGACCACTAGATGCCTCTGTGATGTAGAAAAGAGATTTCACCCTGTTAACAGAGTTTGAGAGAGGGCCCATTATTGGAATGCAAGAAGCTGGATGGTCACATCAACAAATTGTCCACTACCTGGGCCCTTCTGACCAGGTAGACTGTTAGGAGGTGTTGGGATCAATAGATGCATGAGATCATGCACACAAGGTGACTGGACACAGGATACCCTCAATAGACCATTGTCCACCATTCCAAGATAGATAGTGCCATTGTTACAAGCTCTTGTGTCTGTCAGAACCATTTCCAGGCACTTAGCTGAATAACATTTGTTCTGGGGGCGTGGCCTGGATGCAGGCAGAGTTAGACGTGGAGTACTGAGCTCCGTTCTCCAACAGCCTTTTTAGCTACTTAAAAAGCATCTCCAGCTTCATAAACTTCTCAAAATACCTCCCGGATGATCTCTAATCATCCCGGGCAAGTATGCCTAAAAGAAGAACCTCAAAAGCTCCCCTTACCAAGGTCTCCGATTTCTTCTCCTCCCGCGGCGCGAGACAGAAGGGACTGACATGCGGAGATGGCTCCCCTCACTCCACGAACTCTGGAGCGAGCGCTGACAGAGGACAAACCTCACCAGCTATATATCACAGCGGAGCTGCTTCTGCCGACGATCCGGAGCAGCAGAAGAACGAGCTGTCAGACGTTCCCCTGCACTGTCGGGTGAGTGAAAACCCCGCTGATACAGGCATATTCATTACTGATACATCTAAAATGGCGCCTGAATGCCCACACTCCATCTCTGTCACCTCCAGCCCCTCTGCAAGCCCTGAAAAACAGAGACCTCGTCTCTCACCTCATGCAAATTCAGACCAGCAACTATTCCAACAAGAAGAAGATCCTATTAGCAATCTTCCTTCCTCAAGTTTCCCTGCCTCAGAAGATTTTTAAAAAACATGATTTTAGGCCTGCAGGGCTCTCTGCAAAAAGATATAAAATCTCTCTCAAATACTTTCAGTCTCTCTATGCAAGACCTAGAAATGCGCACGGATCATATCGAAAACAAAATGGGTGAAGTTACATCCTCCCACAATAAGCTAATAGATGTGCATTACACACTAGAGTATGAAGTGGAGCAAAGTAAAAACAAACTGACCGATTTGGAAGACAGAAGCAGACTTAACAACGTCAAATTCAGGGGCATACCAGAAAATGTCGCCCAGGCTGATTTAAAAAACTCTCGCAAAACTAATTAAACAACTTCTTCCAAACTCTACAGAACAAGACTGCATACTGGACAGAGCTCACAGGTTAGCAAAATCAAGCTTTCTCCCAGATTCGGTCCCACGCGACGTTATCGCGAGAATTCATTTTTTTCATATAAAAGAAGCTTTAATGTCGGCTTCGAGAGCCTCCAATCCCCTTCCGCCTCCATTTTCCAACATCAAGCTTTTTACTGACCTCTCTCAAGCGACAATACAAGCTAGGAAAGCCTTCTCTCAAATTACCTCAGCTTTGAGAACCGCAAAAATACCCTACAAATGGGGCTTTCCAGTCAAGCTAATTATTCACAAAAACAATGCTTTTCAAATAATCTCTTCTCCTGAAGATGGCGCCAAAATTCTATCTAAATCGGATATCCCCCTACCAGAAGCTCAACCTTCATCTAAATCTCAGAAACCACTAAAAGCTTCTAACCGCCGCACGCTACCTTCCACTCCTCCTTGAAGGAAATGGACTACTCCTAAAGACCCTTTTTTCTTAGGTCTGTTTCATATGCTGGACTTCCGAAACTCTCGTTACAGGATAAAAGGCTATTGCCTATGTGCTGAACTTTTCCCCCCAATGAACCAGGTTTCAAGATCTGCTATTCTGTTTTGTTTTTCTTGTTCTTATTTACAGGTCGTTAACCAATCTTCCAGATTCTGCTCTGCAAGAAATTTACTCCTGATACTTTCCTCAAGAAGACCTGTTTCTGTTTCTATGTTCTGTAAGTTTTACTACTTTTGTATCACATGTTACTTTTGCTGTCTTGCTAATTCCACTCATAATGCAAACACCAAACACTTGCAATGTCAGTATTTGTTCACTAAATGTCAAGGGACTTAACTCTCCCTTTAATAGGGCGATGGTCTGGAGAGACGCTAGGTCAGCAAATATTGACGAGCTATGTCTCCAGGAAACACATCTTACACAACATTCACCTCCTACATTCACCAATAAATCCTACTTAAATATTTTTTCCGCAAACGCCTCAAAAAAACACGCAGGCGTCTTAATAGCCTTCAGGGACACTATAAATTTTTCCTTAAAAGATTCAATCATTGACGCAAAAGGCAGATACATTATTCTGTCTTGCACTCTCAATGAAATCCCAATAACACTAGTAAACATCTATGCTCCCAACAAAACACAAATCTCCTTCTTAAATACATTAATCAAAATAGTCCATTCAGGGAAACTGATTCTTTGTGGAGACTTCAATATTACCCCAGACAAACAATCAGACTCCACAGCACAAACAAGAACAGCCCCAATCTTTCAGCCCTGGCTTAATAAAGAAGGGCTTTATGATTCTTTCAGATGTTTAAACTCTTCCTCAAGAGAATTCACTTATTATTCTCCGAGACACCAAACATATTCAAGGATTGACCTGATGCTGGTTGATAGATGGACCCTAGCTTTAATCACAAACTCATCAATAGGTACCATTACGTGGTCAGATCATGTCCCAATTTATTTAAAGCTTAATATTAACCCTTTCCAATCCACTGTCTGACGTCTGAAGACATTATGATTTAAGGCTGTACAGTTCCGATGTTAGAAGACGTCCGCCTGGGTTCTCTTACTGTATATTGCCAGCCTCTCTGCTGTCGGAGCCTATCCAACGTGTCACCTCATGCAGTACTGGCTTTAGCCAGCATATAGTGCTGTTGTATAACTGCAGAAAAAGAGCAAGCCCCCTAGGAAAACTAGGATACAAATTGGATTGAAAAGGGTTAATGCCCCCTTTAACCCAACCAGAAAATGGTGCAACGATATAAACTTGCTCAACTCCCCTACATACCAAAAAACAATTAAAAGTGCCTTAGACGAATACTTTATCACTAATGCTACCCCATATATAAACAATTTTACACTGTGGTGTGTTCATGAAGCTGTAATTATGGGGGTTCTAATTAAATTAAAAATCCAAGAAAGGAAAAATAAACAAGCAAAAATTGACCTCCTACTAAATAATATCAGGAAACTAGAAAAAGCACAACAAGACTCTCCTCAAAATAACCTTCACCAAGAACTAACCACTTTAAGAAGAGAGCTAAGAAAAATCCTATTAGACAACTATCACAGGAACACTACCTTTTTCAAAGCTAATTACTACTCATATATTGATAAGCCCTCAAAATTAATGGCCAACTTAGCAAAAAAAAGACGTGTTAAAGCTAAGATCGCCTACCTAAATCACACTAAAGACCCTACCCCAAAAATTACTCACCCCCAACACATAGCAGAACAATTTAGGGCCTTTTATGCCAATCTCTATAATCTAAACAAAGACACAAACACACCCCCAACCTACCACAACTTCCATAAAAAAATTTTTAGACAGTGTATCCCTCCCCTCTTTGGACTCACAAAACGAGCCCTTAAACAAACCTATATCCATTCCAGAAATTACTAGAGCTATCAAGAGTCTAAAAAACCACAAATCCCCTGGCCCAGAAGGCCTATCTAACGAATATTACAAAATATTCACCTCCTCCCCTCTCCTCATTTGGCATCCATATTTAACGATTCAATCAATCAGGGAGAAATGCCAGAAGAGATGTTGCAGGCCATAATAATTACCATACCAAAGCCAGGAAAAACCTCCACCTCCCCAGCGAATTTCAGGCCCATCTCGCTTTTAAATCCTGATACAAAGCTATATTCAAAAATTCTAGCAAATAGACTTTTAGAACTATTACCAACGATCATACATAATGATCAAGTGGGCTTCACGAGGGGCAGGAATGCAACAGACGGTGCACGAAGAGTCCAGAACCTACTGGAACTAACCAGCTCGAGTCGGACGCCTTCTCTCTTCCTTTCCCTGGATGCAGAGAAGGCGTTCGATAGAGTCCATTGGGGGTTTGCCTTCGCCATCCTTCATAGGTTCAGTGTGGGAGATAACTTTCTTCGAGCGGTCCAGGCCCTTTACGTGAAGCCCTCTGCCAGGGTCTTGGTTGATGGAGCCCTGTCATCAGCATTTCCAATTACTATCGGGACTCGTCAGGGTTGCCCCCTTTCTCCCCTATTGTTTGTCATGCTAATAGAGCCCTTGGGGGAAATGATTAGAATGTCCCCAACAATCAAGGGCATCCCAGTTGGCCTGAGACAATATAAAATTGGCCTCTTTGCCGACGACGTCCTCATTTCAATAACTGATCCCATAAACTCTTTAAGAAGCGTATATAAATGCATTCTTCAATTTAGCCAAACCTCATTTTACAAACTCAATTTAGATAAATCTCAAATTATGGGTTTCAATATAGACAATACATTAAAACATGACATCCAAAAAGAATTTCCTTTTCAATGGAAACAAAAAATTCCCTACCTAGGGATCACACTCTGTAATTCTGTAGCAGAAATTGTCTCTGCAAATACAGACCCGCTTTTCGCTTCTCTTAAAAAAGAACTTGAGGAGTTAGAAAAAAAAGAACTCACATGGTTCGGTAAAATGGCTCTTTATAAAATGGTAATTTTACCAAAGGTACTCTACCTTTTCTGCACATTGTCCTTCCCGATCCCCCAAACTATAATTTCCAACTTTCAAGAACAACTACTAAACTTCATTTGGAACAACAAAAAAACCCAGACTTGCCGCCTCTATTTTGTACCTTCATAGGAAACAAGGAGACCTAGGGGTCCCTAACCTACAAGCCTACTATAACGCGACTATCCTGAGCCAATCGGTCATCTGGCTAAAAGATTCACAACTCCCATCCTGGTACTTCATAGAAAGACATAGAAATCATAATAAATCCCTAAACTCTCTTATAAAAGCCTCAACATTGAGTATTCTACATCCAGAGATTCCACTTCTACCACACGTACAAACCCTTTCCCCTTTAATGTTGACTACTTTGCACTGCTGGAATCTTCTGGCACACAAACTCAACTCTACTACTAAAGGCTCTTCAACAAATCTCCCCCTAGAGATCCTTCTCTACTTTATACAAGATCTAAATCTCAAAGAGTGGTTTAGGAGTGGAGTCAGATTTACTTCCGACCTCCTGGAGGGAGAAAGATTGTCTTCCTACCAAACCATCAAATGCAAATACAACTTACCAAACAAAGAGATTTTCACCTACCTAAAAATATCCTCGTTCATCCGCAACTCCCAACTAGGTAAATGTACCTTTCCCAAAGAACTAGAAATATTGTCTTATAAATGCACAAACTCTCAAAACTCTTTAACGAGAGTCTTCTACGATACCATAGCGGGCAATATGTACAACAGAAAAAAAATACATTTATTAAATTGGGAATATGATCTAAGAAAAAAGTTCCATATATCACAATGGTTGACGTCCTTTGATAGAGCAAACAAAGCCACTCTTTTAGCAAGCCTTCTTCAAACTCCCTATAAAGTGCTAACTAGGTGGTACTATACCCCCACCAAACTAGCTAAATGCTTCCCAAACACTAACAAAGATTGCTGGAGGAAATGTGGCGGTGAAGGTTCACGTTATCATTTGTTTTGGGTAGAGATGAGCGAGCGTACTCGTCCGAGCTTGATGCTCGTTCGAGTATTAGGGTGTTCGAGATGCCCGTTACTCGAGACGAGCACCACGCGATGTTCGAGTTACTTTCACTTTCATCTCTGAGACATTTGCGCGCTTTTTTTGCCAATAGAAAGACATGGAAGACGTTACAACTTCCTCCTGTAATGTTCCAGCCCTATACCACCCCCCTGCAGTGAGTGGCTGGGGAATCAAGTGTCACCCGAGTATTTAAATCTGCCCCGCCCGCGGCTCGCCACAGATGCATTCTGACAGAGATCAGGGAAAGTGCTGCTGATGCTATAGGGAGAGTGTTAGGTGTTATATTAGGCTTCAAGAACCCCAACGGTCCTTCTTAGGGCCACATCTGACCGTGTGCAGTACTGTTGAGGCTGCTTTTAGCAGTGTTGCACATTTTTTTTTTTTTTCGTATATCGGGCGTGCAGAGCATTGCGTCCTCAGTCTGCAGTCATTGTACAGAGTATAGGGGCAGTACTGGTGAGGCAGGGACAGTGGGAAAGGTGAAAGAGATATACAGGCTATATAGGCAGTGGGCTTTTTCAAAAAAAATTGGGAAAAGTACTATATTTGGGCTGCCTGTGACCGTCTTCAGTGTACTGCATGTCTGCTGGGGGTAGTAGTCCTCATTAATACGCAGCTAAGCGTTACAGCAGGCTTGCGCAAAATTGTTTCCTGGCTCTGCTGTCTCCGTTACATCACCGCCGTCATACCGCCAGAGGGAAACAGTATACATAATATACGCTGCCTACAGTATCTGTCTGCTGTATCAGCTCAGCATTTAAAAAAATAGAAGCAAAATACTTAAGGCCTACTAATGGCCTTTGGCCACTTGACTGCTTCTGCGCTTTGAATTCCACTAGCTCAGTCATACGCACCTACGTCTCAGTACAGGCGTGCGCAAAATTGTTTCCTGGCTCTGCGTTGCCCGTTACATCACCGCCGTCATCTCGCCAGAGGGAAACAGTATACATAATATACGCTGCCTACAGTATCTGTCTGCTGTATCAGCTCAGCATTTAAAAAAATAGAAGCAAAATACTTAAGGCCTACTAGTGGCCTTTGGCAACTTGACTGCTTCTGCGCTGTGAATTCCACTAGCTCAGTCATACGCACCTACGTCTCAGTGCAGGCGTGCGCAAAATTGTTTCCTGGCTCTGCTGTCTCCGTCACATCACCGCCGTCATCCCGCCAGAGGGAAACAGTATACATAATATACGCTGCCTACAGTATCTGTCTGCTGTATCAGCTCAGCAGCATTTAAAAAAATAGAAGCAAAATACTTAAGACCTACTTGTGGCCTTTGGCCACTTGACTGCTTCTGCGTTGTGAATTCCACTAGCTCAGTCATACGCACCTACGTCTCAGTGCAGGCGTGCGCAAAATTGTTTCCTGGCTCTGCTGTCTCCGTTACATCACCGCCGTCATACAGCCAGAGGGAAACAGTATACATAATATACGCTGCCTACAGTATCTGTCTGCTGTATCAGCTCAGCATTTAAAAAAATAGAAGCAAAATACTTAAGGCCTACTAGTGGCCTTTGGCCACTTGACTGCTTCTGCGCTGTGAATTCCACTAGCTCAGTCATACGCACCTACGTCTCAGTACAGGCGTGCACTAAATTGTTTCCTGGCTCTGCTGTGCGTTCCGTAAGCAAAGTCTGCCTCCAACTACAGGCCAATAAGCGGCACATTTAATTACAGCGTACTGTTTCTGCTCTACTCGTAATACACAATGCTGAGGGGCAGGGGTAGGCCTAGAGGACATGGACGCGGGCGAGGACGCGGAGGCCCAAGTCAGGGTGTGGGCACAGGCCGAGCTCCAGGTCCAGGTGTATCGCAGCCGACTGCTGCGGGATTAGGAGAGAGGCAAGTTTCTGGAGTCCCCAGATTCATCTCACAATTAATGGGTCCACGCGGTAGACCTTTATTAGAAAATGAGCAGTGTGAGCAGGTCCTGTCGTGGATGGCAGAAAGTGCATTCAGCAATCTATCGACAATAGAGATGAGCGAACGTACTCGTCCGAGCTTGATGCTCGTTCGAGTATTAGGGTGTTCGAGATGCTCGTTATTCGAAACGAGCACCACGCGATGTTCGAGTTACTTTCACTTTCATCTCTGAGACGTTAGCACGCTTTTCTGGCCAATAGAAAGACAGGGAAGGCATTACAACTTCCCCCTGCGACGTTCAAGCCCTATACCACCCCCCTGCTGTGAGTGGCTGGCGAGATCAGGTGTCACCCGAGTATAAAAATCGGCCCCTCCCGCGGCTCGCCACAGATGCGTTCTGACATAGATCAGGGAAAGTGCTGTTGGTGCCGGAGCTGCTATAGGGAGAGTGTTAGGAGTATTTTAGGATTCAAGAACCCCAACGGTCCTTCTTAGGGCCACATCTAACCGTGTGCAGTACTGTGGAGGCTGCTTTTTGCAGTGTTGCACATTTTTTTTTTTTGGTATATCGGCCGTGCAGAGCATTGCGCCCTGCAGTAATACTCCAGGGCCAGAAGTGGTGTTTAGGCAGGGACAGAAGACATATTGATTGAATATAGGCAGTGGGCCTTTGCAAAAACATTTGGGGAAAAAAATCTATTTGGGCTACCTGTGACTGTCCTCAGTGTTCTGGGTCTCTGCTGGGTGTAGTAGTCCTCCTAAATCATACGCAGCCAGCTAAGAGTTACAGCAGGCTTGCGCAAAATTATTTCCTTGCGTTCCGTAAGCGAAGTCAGCCTCCAACCACAGGCCAATAAGCGGCATATTTAATTACAGCGTTCTGTTTCTGCACTACTGGTAATACACCATGCTGAGGGGTAGGGGTAGGCCTATAGGACGTGGATGCGGGCGAGGACGCGGAGGCCCAAGTCAGGGTGTGGGCACAGGCCGAGCCAGTGCGGTGGCCAGGGGTAGAGGCATGGCCAGACCGAATAATCCACCAAATGTTTCCCAAAGCGCCCCCTCGCTACCCTGCAGAGCTCAAGGTGCTCAACGGTGTGGCAGTTTTTCACAGAGACGCCTGACGACCGACGAACAGTGGTGTGCAACCTTTGTCGCGCGAAGAACTGCTGGGGAGCCACCACCACCAGCATGCGCAGGCATATGATGGCCAAGCACCCCACAAGGTGGGACGAAGGCCGTTCACCGCCTCCGGTTTGCACCACTGCCTCTCCCCCTGTGCCCCAACCTGCCACTGAGATCCAACCCCCCTCTGAGGACACAGTCACTACCGTCTCCTGGCCTGCACCCACACCCTCACCTCCGCTGTCCTTGGCCCCATCCAGCAATGTCTCTCAGCGCAGCGTCCAGACGTCGCTAGCGCCACTGTTTGAGCGCGAGCGCAAGTACGCCGCCACGCACCCGCACGCTCAAGCGTTAAACGTGCACATTGCTAAATTGATCAGCCTGGAGATGCTGCCGTATAGGCTTCTGGAAACGGAGGCTTTCAAAAGCATGATGGCGGCGGCGGCCCCGCGCTACTCGGTTCCCAGTTGCCACTAATTTTCCCGATGTGCCGTCCCAGCCCTGCACGACCACGTCTCCCGCAACATTGTACGCGCCCTGACCAACGCGGTTACTGCCAAGGTCCACTTAACAACAGACACGTGGACAAGCACAGGCGGGCAGGGCCACTATATCTCCCTGACGGCACATTGGGTGAATTTAGTGGAGGCTGGGACAGAGTCAGAGCCTGGGACCGCTCACGTCCTACCCACCCCCAGAATTGCGTGCCCCAGCTCGGTGGTGGTATCTGCGGCGGTGTATGCTTCCTCCCCTAAACCACCCTCCTCGTCCTCCTACGCAACCTCTGTCTCGCAATCAAGATGTGTCAGCAGCAGCACGTCGCCAGCAGTCGGTGTCGCGCGGCGTGGCAGCACAGCGGTGGGCAAGCGTCAGCAGGCCGTGCTGAAACTACTCAGCTAAGGAGAGAAGAGGCAGACGGCCCACGAACTGCTGCAGGGTCTGACAGAGCAGACCGACCGCTGGCTTGCGCCGCTGAGCCTCCAACCGGGCATGGTCGTGTGTGACAACGGCCGTAACCTGGTGGCGGCTCTGCAGCTTGGCAGCCTCACGCACGTGCCATGCCTGGCCCATGTCTTTAATTTTGTGGTTCAGCGCTTTCTGAAAAGCTACCCACACTTGTCATACCTGCTCGGAAAGGTGCGCCGCCTCTGCCCACATTTCCGCAAGTCCCACACGGACGCTGCCACCCTGCGGACCCTGCAACATCGGTTTCATCTGCCAGTGCACCGATTGCTGTGCGACGTGCCCACACAGTGGAACTCTACGCTCCACATGTTGGCCAGGCTCTATGAGCAGCGTAGAGCTATTGCGGAATACCAACTCCGACATGGGCGGCGTAGTGGGAGTCAGCCTCCTCAATTATTTACAGAAGAGTGGGCCTGGTTGGCAGCCATCTGCCAGGTCCTTGGAAACTTTGAGGAGTCTACCCAGATGCTGAGCGGGGATGCTGCAATCATAAGCCTCACCATTCCTCTGCTATGCCTCTTGAGAAGTTCCCTGCAAAGCATAAAGGCAGACGCTTTGCACTCGGAAACGGAGGCGGGGGAAGACAGTATGTCGCTGGATAGTCAGAGCACCCTCATGTCTATATCTCAGCGCGTTGAGGAGGAGTAGGGGGAGGAGCATGAGGAGGAGGGGGAAGAGACAGCTTGGCCCACTGCTGAGGGTACACATGCTGCTTGCCTGTCATCCTTTCAGCGTGTATGGCCAGAGGAGGAGGAGGGGGAGGAGCATGAGGAGGAAGGGGAAGAGACAGCTTGGCCCACTGCTGAGGGTACACATGCTGCTTGCCTGTCATCCTTTCAGCGTGTATGGCCAGAGGAGGAGGAGGAGAAGGAGGAGGATCCTGAAAGTGATCTTCCTAGTGAGGACAGCCATGTGTTGCGTACAGGTACCCTGGCACACATGGCTGACTTCATGTTAGGATGCCTTTCTCGTGACCCTCGCGTTACACGCATTCTGGCCACTACGGATTACTGGGTGTACACACTGCTCGACCCACGGTATAAGGAGAACCTTTCCACTCTCATACCCGAAGAGGAAAGGGGTTCGAGAGTGATGCTATACCACAGGACCCTGGCGGACAAACTGATGGTAAAATTCCCATCGGACAGCGCTAGTGGCAGAAGGCGCAGTTCCGAGGGCCAGGTAGCAGGGGAGGCGCGGAGATCAGGCAGCATGTACAGCACAGGCAGGGGAACACTCTCCAAGGCCTTTGACAGCTTTATGGCTCCCCAGCAAGACTGTGTCACCGCTCCCCAGTCAAGGCTGAGTCGGCGGGAGCACTGTAAAAGGATGGTGAGGGAGTACGTAGCCGATCGCACGACCGTCCTCCGTGACGCCTCTGCCCCCTACGACTACTGGGTGTTGAAGCTGGACACGTGGCCTGAACTCGTGCTGTATGCCCTGGAGGTGCTTGCTTGTCCTGCGGCTAGCGTCTTGTCAGAAAGGGCGTTTAGTGCGGCTAGGGGAATCATCACGGATAGGCGTACCCGCCTGTCAACCGACAGTGCCGACAGGCTTACAATCATAAAGATGAACAAAGCCTGGATTTCCCCAGACTTCTCTTCTCCACCAGCGGACAGCAGCGATACCTAAACAATACGTAGGCTGCACCCGCGGATGGAAGCATCGTTCTGTATCACCATAAAAAACGGGGACCTTTTAGCTTCATCAATCTGTGTATTATATTCATCCTCCTCCTCCTGCTCCTCCTCCTGAAACCTCACGTAATCACGCCGAACGGGCAATTTTTCTGAGGCTCACAAGGCTCAGTCATATTACTTTTGTAAACAATGTTTATACATTTCAATTCTCAATTCAATAAAGCGTTGAAACTTGCACCTGAACCAATTTTTATTTTAACTGGGCTGCCTACAGGCCTAGTTACAAATTAAGCCACATTAACCAAAGCGATTAATGGGTTTCACCTGCCCTCTTGGTTGAGCATGGGCAATTTTTCTGAGGTACATTAGTACTGTTGGTACACCAATTTTTTGGGGCCCTCGCCTACAGTGTAATCCTAGTTAATTTTTAGCCCACCTGCATTAAAGCTGACATTACCTCAGCTGTGCTGGGCACTGCAATAGGATATATTTATGTACCGCTGGTGGCTTCCTGGGACCCACCCATGCTGTCAGTCCACACGGAGTTGTAACTGCATGTGTCCACTTCTAAAGAACCCCAGTCTGACTGGGGCATGCAGTGTGAGCCGAAGCCCACCTGAATTAAACCTAACGTTTCCTCAGCTGTGCTGGGCACTGCAATGGGATTTATTTATGTACAGCCAGTGGGTTCCAGGGAGCCACCCATGCTGTCGGTCCACACGGAGTTGTAACTGCATGTGTCCACTTCTAAAGAACCCCAGTCTGACTGGGGCATGCAGTGTGGGCCGAAGCCCACCTGCATTAAACCTGAAGTTACCTCAGCTGTGCTGGGCACTGCAATGGGATATATTTATGTACCGCCGGTGGCTTCCTGGGACCCACCCATGCTGTCGGTCCACACGGAGTTGTAACTGCATGTGTCCACTTCTAAAGAACCCCAGTCTGACTGGGGCATGCAGTGTGGGCCGAAGCCCACCTGCATTAAACCTGACGTTACCTCAGCTGTGATGGGCACTGCAATGGGATTTATTTATGTACCGCCGGTGGGTTCCAGGGAGCCACCCATGCTGTGGGTCCACATGGACTTCACATTGGGGATTTGTACCTGCCTGTGTCTATGAATTAAAAACCCCGGTCAGGTTGGGGCATGCAGTGTGGGCCGAAGCCCATCTGCATTTAATCTGACGTTAGCTCTGCTGTCCAGGGCACTGCAATGGGATACATTTATGTACAGCCGGTGGGTTCCAGGGAGCCACCCATGCTGTGGGTGCACACGGAATTCCCATTGCGGAGTTGTACCTGCCTGTGACTATTTATAAAAAAACCCGGTCTGACTGGGGCATGCAGACACCCTGACAGAATGAATAGTGTGTGGCACATGGGTTCCCCATTGCTATGCCCACGTTTGCAGCTCCTGATGGAGGTGGCGCAGGATTGGATTTCTCATTGCTTCTGTACAGCATTGTGGGCTATGATGGCCGTGCCAACCCTCTGCAGTGTGTGCCTGCGGCTCCTCCTCATGGCAGACGCACTTATAAATAGACATGAGGGTGGTGTGGCTATGAGGCCAGCTGAAGGCTGCGCAGGGACACTTTGGTGTGCGCTGTGGACACTGGGTCATGCGGGGGGGGGGGGGGGGGGTTGGGCAGCATGTAACCCAGGAGAAGTGGCAGCGGAGTGTCATGCAGGCAGTGATTGTGCTTTGTTGGAAGTAGTGTGGTGCTTAGCTAAGGTATGCCTTGCTAATGAGGGTTTTTCAGAAGTAAAAATTGTTGGGAGGGGCCCACTCTTGCCGCTATTGTGGCTTAATAGTGGGACCCGGGAACTTGAGATGCAGCCCAATATGTAGCCCCTCGTCTGCCCGATCCGTTGCTGTGTCGTTCCCATCACTTTCTTGAATTGCCCAGATTTTCACAAATGAAAACCTTAGCGAGCATCGGCGATATATAAAAATGCTCGAGTCACCCATTGACTTCAATGGGGTTCATTACTCGAAACGAACCCTCGAGCATCGCGAAAAGTTCGTCTTGAGTAACGAGCACCCGAGCATTTTGGTGCTCGCTCATCTCTAGTTTTGGGACTGTCCCAAAATCCAAGGTTTCTGGAAAGAGGTGTTCGAAACTATCAGAACTATCTCGGAAGTACGCCCCGCATACTCCCCCCATCTTGCTCTTCTCCTTCTAGATTGCGACTCTTTTCCTCCAAGAAAAAGACGGTGGATATGTCATTTTCTGCTCGCTGCAAAGAACATTATAGCAAAAAAGTGGAGAGATGCTCCCCCCCCCCCCCGCCGCTCTGAAAGAATTGCTGGACTTAACATCACACCACCATTGCTATGAGAGAATATATGCAAGAAACAACAACTCTTTCTCTAAATTCATGAGTATGTGGAAATCGTGTTAGTATTTCGAGTTAAACTGTTCGTTTTAATGTTATTATAGCTCCAACAGCTATCCCATCCAAATATCTACCTTGTCACTTTAGTCAAGGATCCCAGAAATGCTTATGTGGAAACATATTAGACTTTGTTCAAACACCTACATTTATCCACCTGTAATTTACTGTTCGTAAAGTAGATTTTATCTCTACTAGATTTCATATAACCGTTAAATACTATACTATATCATACAATGTAAACCACGTTTTCATGTATGCTTTGAAAATGCTCAATAAAAAAATATAAAAAAAAAACAAACAAACATTTGTTCTCACAGTGCCCCTTACAAATATGGCCTTTGACACCTACCATTGCAGTTTGCAGTGGTGTCATGAATGATGAAACTGGGCTGCTATGGAGAGAATCAAAGTTGTCTTCAGCGATGAATCACGTTTTGTTTAGGCGCTCAAGACAATCGTGTTCATGTCTGGAGACCTAGGAGTTAGTGCATCAATCAGTCTTTTTTACAGAGTGGCACACATTTCCCCTGCTGATGTGATGGTCTGGGGGGCATCACATAAAGCCTACATGTTTGCATGATCTAGAAGCTCAGTTACAAAAAATGTGGACTGATATGGGGTCAGGTCTCCACAATAAATGGTCCTTTTGCTCTGATATTGTAATCACTCACTTATATCAACATTACAATCACACAGAAAGTTTCAATAGATTCTAAAAATTCATTTTAGGTGCTTGATTTTTCTCTTTACAATGGGCGCATGCACTGATATGAGTTGCATCAGGCCGGGCTCACACAACCATAAGTAAACAAAAGGCTATGGGGGTTACACAGCTTTTTAGGGCTAAAACACACTGCTGTGGGCGAGACAATGCTCGTCAGTATGCAGCATATATTTTTATTTTAACCCCCCATATACCACATAAGAAATTATATTAACCTTTTTAACAATGATAAATGATATTTATTACTTATATTTTACACATAAGCTTTAAGACAGCAGTTACATCCTCAGACCTTCCCTGTCAAAATGGCAGATGCATGCACAGAAGCCGGGGAGGGCCTGGGAAATTTAAAATCTCCTTGCTACCAGCTACCAAAGGTAGCCAGGAGCCTGTAGCAGTAATCAGAGCTTTGGTGAGCGGTCCCTGGTCACATGATTGCTGATAACCAATTAATAATGGTGATCACGTAAAAGTTTAAAAAAGCATAAAAAGTTTCAGCTATCCTCACCGATTTGATTGGTGAAGAGGGATAAAGTTTTTCCAGAGGCCTCCAGATTTGTCCCCTGATGGGATCATTCTCCACATACCTACCCGGTTTCTGCTCATATGCCCACTGACAAAATGGCGGATGCATGTGCAGAAGTAGGGGAGGGCCCAGGAAATTTCAAATCTCCTTGCTCCTAGCTACCAAAGGTAGCTGAGAGCCTGAAGCAATGACCAGAGGCCTCTGTGAGAAGTCCCCAGTCATATAAATGTTTTAAGGCGTCTAGCTTTCAAAATAGGGTATTTTGTGGGGGTTCTCCATCTTTTAGGCAACTCAAGTGCTTTACAAGAGTGCAATGGGACCTCAAACACCTTCAAGCAAAATTTATGTTCTGAAAGCTTTTTTCATTTTGGGGCCTGTTGTGCATAGAGATATACAATTAGGGCCACAATGTGCATGTTTCTGAACACAGGACAAACTATATCTGTTTTGAGGTGCACAACCTCATTTTCATGTGCACTATAAAAAAGAAACCTGTGTTTAAAATGACATATTTGCAAATATACAAATTTTATTTTTTTTTCCTGTAAATTAGATCAACTCTTGAAAAAACTGTGGAGTCGAATTACTCATGACACCGCTCAGTAAATACATTAAGGTGTCTTTTGTCGGGGTATATTTTTTCGGACACTATGAGCCCTTGAAATCTTGGCTTGGTGTAGGAAAACAAAATGTTCCTCAAAACTTTAATAAACAATGTTAAATTTGTACGTCTCCTAAATGGTTAAAAAACCTGAAGTTTTCAAATGTGTGTCCAGAATTAAGTAAAGAGATGGAAATACATATTCCATCAAACGTGTACATTATGTTTGCAAATTTATTTTATGTTTAAGTGACACTTGCCATATTTCCATAGTCATTAAGCCACAAACAGGCTTGGTCACTTGGTTAGAATGGCCATCAAAGAACAATGCAGCAGGGGAGGCAGAATCGGACTGCTGTCTCCATGTCTCAGTGATGGCAAGTAGGTTGAGACACACGGTAATGGAGAGGTCATCAATGGTTGGGCTTTTGTTGAACGTGGATTGGGAGTTTCAAAGGGTGCATTTGAAGGGGACAGGAAGGGTGTAAATGCGATAATGGTTGGGCTCTGGGGTGTTTTGGTGTGACTGGGGGGAGGTTTTGGCATGGAACAGTGCGGGGTGGGCTAGGATTGGGGGAGATATCCACTGCAGAAGAATAGTAGGGATCCGAGGGTGAGCAAGTAATTGGGGGATTTGTGAAGGTGGCTATGGTGATTCTTGGTGGTGGTGAGAGGATAATGGAGGCATTTAAGGAAGGTGAGGAGTGTGTGAGAGCTGTGCATGGGAGAGGAGAGCAGGTAGGTGCTGTGATGGATGGAGTGTGTTGGGGCTGGGCATTAGAAGAAAGTGTTAAGGCTTGTAGTGAGAATAGCGGTTTAGGTTAGTATGAAGATGAGGCTGTTAATGTGCAGAGTGTGGGTGAACATTGAATTTACCTGTTTCCTGCCGTGTCAAAATGAGTTATTTAACTGCATCATTCAATTGGATATGACACTTGACCCCGGATACTTCATACAGTGCGAGGCATCTTTGCTATCGTTCACATGTGCAGGCTATTAGTATATGCAGTCACTCCTCCCCAATCTGGGCTGGGTTGAGTGGGTGACTGCATATTAGCCTGCCAAGAACAATCTGCTCCTCCACATTATTGTCTGGCTGACTGCATATCTCCAGGGCTTACAGCCATTGCGCCTGCCCTACGGCGATTGTGCCGGTGGCGATTGTGCCTGCCTTATGGCGATCGTGCCTATGGCGACCGTGTCTGCTTTGCAGACCTTCAGGTATTGTATTTTTGGCTTTTTCTGTGAATAAAGTTAGTAAAGTGGAGGCAGTGCAGAGGTGGAGGAAAATTAGGTCAAGAGTGTTGCCATCTTTATGAGTGAGGGATTCTAAGAGTTGTAATAGGTTGAGGTAGGAGGTGAGCGTTAAAATCTGGGAGGCAGATGGGGAGATTGGGTCGTTGGTGGGGATGTGGAAGTCACCGATGATAAGGGTTGTGAGTTCGTAGGATAGGAAATGGGGGAGCCAGGCTGCAAAATGGTCCAGGAACAGGCGGGTGAGACCCAGGTGTCGGTATATGACTGTAACATGCAGGGATAGTGGATAAAATAGTTGTAGGTGAGGGAGGGAGTCAAGAGGATGACTTGAAAGGTGAAATTTGTCGAGATGATATCCCCTACTCCTCCACCGCACCTGTCGTCCGATCTGGGGGTGTAGGATAACAGCTCCCTCCTGGTTCACCTCCTACCTCTGTGACCAGTCTTTCAGCGTGTGCTTCACTGGCTCTATCTCCTCTCTGCTTCTCCTCGCTGTTTGGGTCCCGCAGGGCTCCGTCTTCCTCTTCTCTGTTTACAGACCCAATTGTATAAACCATCTGCAGATTCAGCCTCCAATACCATCTCTACACTAACGACATCCAGGTATACACCTCTTCCCATGACATCTCTGCACCTTTCCTCCAAAACATCACTGACTGTCTTTCTGCAGTCTCTAACACTATGTCCTCCTTTTTCTCAAACTAAACCTCTCAAAAACTGATCTCCTTGTCCTTTTGCCGTCAACCAGCTGACCTCCCCCCAATATCTCAACATCTTCATATCAGTAACTGGCACCATCATAACCCCCAGACACCCCTTTACCCCCCCCCCCCCCGATATTCAATCTCTGGCCCGAACATGCCATCTGCACCTCAGGAATATTGCTAAAATCAATCCGTTCCTCACCAAGGATAGACTAAAGACACTCGTTGTCGCCCTCACCCATTCCTGATTAGACTACTGCAACTCGTTGCTCATTGGCCTTCCCTGCACCAGACACTCCCCTATCCTATCCACATTAAATGTGGCAGCTAAACTCATTTTCATATCTAGCCACTTCTCAGACGTCCCTGTACTATGCCAGTCACTGCATTGGCTGCCCATACATTACAGAACTCAATTTAAACTCATCACCCTCACCCACAATGCTCTCTATGGCACCACACCAACCTTTATCACTTCCCTCCTGTCCATGCAACATCCAATCTGCACACTTCACTTTGCTAACACACTCAGACTAAGCACCCCTTTAATATGAACCTCACACACTCGCCTCCAGGACTACTGTAGAGCAGCACCAATCCTTCTACCCCATTAGTATTAGGGTACTTGAGATGCTCATTACTCAAGACGAACACCTCGTGGTACTCGAGTCAATTGCATTTCCTTCACCGCATGTTTAGCGCCATTTTCTAGCCACAGTAGGGAGTGGCTGGGCCGATCAGGTGACCGCCGAGTACACCGCCGATAGAGGTTAGGGAAAGTGCTGCTGCTTATGCAGGAATAGTGTTAGCTTAGGATCCTGTCTTCAAGAACCTCAACGGTCCTTCTTAGGGCTATTCCTCATCGTGTGCATTACTATTGTGGCTGGCTGGAAGCAGTAGTGCACTATTTTTTTTTTTTTAAGCATCTCGGGCTGTGCAGCCATTTCAGCTATATTGTTCTGTATGTGCAGTGCATAAGGCAGAGTGTAGGGACACAGCCACTTCTATAGGGAACGTTATACAGTCTTCCTGACCCTCTGTACAAGAAACTCAACGGTCCTTCTTAGGGCTACATCTGACAGTGTGCATTATAGTTGTGGCTAGCCTACTGCAAACAACTTCATTAATACCATTCTGTGTCTCCAGTGCATTAGACAGAGGTCTCACCACTAACAGTACTGTAATATTTCCTGGGCCACTGCAAAGTATTTCAGCTCTGCCGCAGTGCAGAGCGTCTCACAATATCCTTTCCTTGGTGGGGTTGAGATCGCCGCAGTTACCAGCACTATCCACTGGCTTTAGAGTCTTCTCCCACTCCATACAGCCTCTATTATCTACAAGTCTCTGCAAGCGGTAAAATTCCCCTAGGTATCAGCGCAAGACAGCGGGTGTTTTTTTTTCAAGTCCCAGCATAGAGCCTCCGCTATCTACAAGTCTCTGTGTGTGGTGAATTAAGCCACAGTTGTCAGTGCTGTACAGTGGGGTAATTTATTTGGGCCCTGCTCTATTCTTAATCCGCCAGGATGAAGAGTAGGGGTAAGGGTAGAGGACTTGGACGCGGACGTCCAAGTGAGGGTTTGAGCACAGGCCAAGGTCCTGGGTGTAGTGTATCATAGCCAGCTGCTGCGGGATTAGGAGAGAGGCAAGTTGCTGGGCTCCCCAGCTTCATATCACAATTTACGGGTTCACATGGTAGACCGTTATTACAAACAGAGCAATGCGAGCAGGTCCTGTCGTGGATGGCAGTAAACGCTTCCAGCAATGTATTGACCACCCAGTCTTCTACGCAGTCCACTACTCCCAGCCTAGGGACTGCAACTCTGAATCCTCTGGCTGCTGCACCTCCTTCCTCCCAGCCTCCTCACTCCATGAAAATGACATATTCTGAGCAGGCAGACTCCGAGGAAATGTTTTCGGGTCCCTGCCATGAGTGGGAAAAAACAGTTTCTCTCTCACCTGAGGAGTTTATTTGCAACCGATGCCCAACCTTTGGAAAGTTCCCGGAGTCCGGGTGATGAGGCTGGGGACTTCCGGCAACTGTCTCAAGAGCTTTTGGTGGATGAAGATGATGATACACAGTTGTCTGTCAGTGAGGTAGTAGTAAGGACAGTAAATCCAAGAGAGGAGCGCACAGAGGATTCGGAGGAAGAGCAACTGGACGAGGATGTGACTGACCCCACCTAGTTTTCTAAGCCTACTGAGGACAGGGCTTCAGAGGGGGAGGCAAGTGCAGCAGCAGGACAGGTTGGAAGAGGCAGTGGAGTGTCCAGGGGTAGAGGCAGGGCCAGAGTAAAGAATCCCCCAACTGTTTCCCAAAGCACCACCTCGCGGCAAGCCTCCGTGCAGAGGGCTAGGTGTTCAAATGTGTGGATGTTTTTTAGTGAGAGCGTGGACGACCCACGAACAGTGGTGTGCAACCTGTGTCCCATCAAGATCAGCCGGGGAGCCACCACTACCAACCTCACCACCACCAGCATGTGCAGGCATGTGATGGCCAAGCACCCACAAGGTGGGACGAAGGCCATTCACCGCCTTCGGGTCACACCACTGCCTCTTCCTCTGTGCCCCAACCTGCCACACAGCTCCAATACCCCTCCCAGAACACAGGCACGAGCGCCTCCTGACCTACACTCACACCCTTACCTCCACCGTCCTCCACTCCATCCAGCAATGTCTTTCAGAGCAGCGTTCAGCTGTCGCTAACACAAGTGATGGAGCGAAAGCGCGAAAACGCCCCCACCCACCCACAAGCACAAGCTTTAAATGTGCACATTGCCAAATTAATCAGCCAGGAGATGCTGCCGTACAGGCTTGTGGCTTTCATAAACATGATGGCGGCGGCAGTCCCGCGCTACTCGGTCGCCAGTCGCCACTATTTTTCCCGATATGCGGTCCCAACCCTATACCAGCATGTCTCCTGCAACATAAATTGTGCCCTCACCAACGCGGTTACAGGGAAGGTTGACTTAACCACGGACACGTGGACAAGTACTGGTGGGCAGGGCCACTATATCTCCCTGACGGCACAATGGGTGAAATTGGTGGAGGCTGGGACCGAGTCAAAGCCTGGGATTGCTCACAGACTACCCAAACCCTGAATAGCGGGTCCTACCTCAGTGCTGGTATCTGCGGTGTTTTATGCTACCTCCTCCAAACCCTCCCCCTCCTCCTCTACCACCTCTACCTCTCAATTGAAAAGTGTGAGCAAGTCGCCAGCAGTCGGTAGCGCGCGGCGCAGTAGCACAGTGGTAGGCAAGAGACAGCAAGCCGTGCTGAAAGTAATCAGCTTAGGTGACAAGAGGCACATGGCCCCTGAGCTGCGGCAGGGTCTGACAGAGCAGACCGACCTCTGGCTTTCGCCGCTGACCATCCGACCGGGCATGGTCGTGTGTGACAACGGCCGTAACCTGGGGGCGGTTCTGCAGCTCGGCAGCCTCACACACGTGCCATGTCTGGCCCACATCTTCAATCTGGTGGTTGAGCGGTTTCTGAAAAACTACCCGCACTTGTCTGACCTACTCGGCAAAGTGCGCCGTGTCTGCACACATTTCCGCAAGTCCACCACGGATGTTGCCATCCTGAGGACCCTGCAATGTCAGTTTCAGCTGCCAGAGCACCGATTGCTGTGCGATGTGCCCACACGCTGGAATTCTATGCTGCATATGTTGGCCAGGCGGTACGAGCAGCGTAGAGCAATAATAAAATACCAGCTGCAACATGGGCGGCAGAGTAGTAGTCAGCCCCCGCAATTCTTTACTGGAGTGGGCATGGATGACAGATATCTGCCAGGTCCTCGAAAACTTTAAGGAGTCTACCCAGATGGTGACCGGCGATGCGGCAATCATTAGCGTTACCATCCCGCTGCTTTGCCTCCTAAGAAGTTAGCTGCTAAGCATAAAGGCCGATGCTTTGCGGTTGGAACAGGAGACGGGAATGACAGTATGTCGCTTGATAGCCACACCACCCTCATGTCTATATCTCAGCGCGTTTTGGAGGAGGAGGAGGAGGGGGAGGGGGAGGAGCAGGAGGAGGAAGGGGAAGAGACTGCTGGCCACACTGCAGAGGGTACCCATGCTGCTTGCCTCTCATCTGTTCAGCGTGTATTGGCTGAAGAGGCGGAGGAGGAGGATCCTGAAAGTCATCTTCCTAGTGAAGACAGCTATATGTTGCGTACTGGTACCCTGGCACACATTGCTGACTTTATGTTAGGCTGCCTTTCCTGTGACCCTCGCGTTAGACGCATTTTGGCCAACACAGATTACTGGGTGTACACCCTTCTCGACCTTTCCTCTCTCATTCCCGAAGAGGAAAGCTGTACTAGAGTGATGCAATACCACCGGGCCCTGGTGGAAAAAAGTGATGGTAAAGTTCCCATCTGAGAGTGCTAGTGGCAGAAGACGCAGTTTAGAGGGCCAAGTAGCAGGGAAGGAGCGGGGATCAAGCAGCATGTCCAGCGCAGGCAGGGGAACACTCTCCAAGGCCTTGCCTGCTTTATGGCTCCCCAGCAAGACTGGGTCACCACTCCCCAGTCAAGGCTGAGTCGGAGGGAGCACTGTAAAAAGATGGTGAGGGAGTACGTAGCCGATCGTACCACCGTGATGCCTCTGCTCCATACAACTATTGGGTGTCAAAGCTGGACACAAGGCACGAACTTGCGCTGTACGCCCTGGAGGTGTTGGCCTGCCCTGCCACTAGCGTCTTGTCAGAGAGGGTGTTTAGTGCAGCTGGGGGAATCATCACAGATAAGCGTACCCGCCTGTCAACTGCCAGTGCCGACATGCTTACACTCATAAAGATGAACAAAGGCTGGATTTCCCCAGACTTCTCTTCTCCACCAGCGGAACCTAATGATTCTTTTTGGTGCAGCAGGAGAAAAATGCATCCTCTATCACCACAAAAAAGGGGGAATTAGTTTTGTCAATCACTCTCGGATATTATTACTCCTCCTCCTCCTCCTGAAACAGCATGTCATCACGCTGAACTGCCAATTTTTCTGCGGCCCAAAAGTATTGATACTTTAACAGACATCATTTTTTTCACAGGGCTGCTTCCAGGCTCTGTTACGAATTAAGCAACAGCGAGCTGTATCTTGAAAAAATGTTTATGGGTTTCACCTGCCCTCGCGGTTGAGCAATTTTTCAGGGGTGCATTTGTACTCTTGGTACACTAATTTTTCTGGTCCCCGCCTATTCTGTTATCTAACTAATTTATCCGGCCTTCACCTACATCCTTGGTAACCAAATTTTTTCAGGGGTTCGCCTATACTCTTGGTACACCAATGTTTCAGGAGTCGACCTACACTCTTGCTACAGAAATGTTATAGGGCTCTGCCTACATTTTTGCTACAGAAATATTACTGGGGTCCGCCTATGCAGTTTCTACTGAATGGTTTGAGGGGTTCACTTATACTTTTGCTGCAGAAATGTTACTGGGGTCTGCCTATACTCTTGCTACAGAAATGTTACAGGGGTCTGCCTATACCTTTGCTAAAGAAATGTTACTGGGGTCCGCCTATACTCTTGCTTCAGAAATGTTACTGAGACCTGCCTATACTCTTGCTACAGAAATGTTAGCGCAGTCCACCTATACTTTTGCTATAGAAATGTTACTGGGGTCCGCCTATACTCTTGATATAGAAATATTACTGGGGTCTGCCTATACTCTTGCTACAGAAATGTTACTGGGGTCTGCCTATGCAGTTTCTACTGAATGGTTTGAGGGGTTCGCCTATACTTTTGCTGCAGAAATGTTACTAGGGTCCGGCTGTACTCTTGCTAAAAAAATGCTAGTGGGGTCTGCCTATACTCTTGCTACAGAAATGTTACTGGTGTCTGCCTATGCTGTGGGTGCACAAAGCCTTCTTTTGCGTGTGTTTTACCTATTTGGGGTTTTAAATCCCCGCTGCTGAAAGGACTTCACAGCAGTTCAGGGAGAAGATGCGGCTGGATGAGCCTGAGCCCCGGCAGCTGCGGTGAGGTGAATATATATATTTTTTATTTTTTACACATTCTAGGGATGCTTCTCAGAGAAGGGCTTATATTTAAAGCCCCTCCCTGAAAATCACTGCAGGGCTTGCCGGCAGCCCATTAGTTTCAATGGGGCTACAGAAGCGCCAGCCCCATTGAAAGCAATGGGAGAACATTGCGCTTCTGTGCCACAGCTGTGACAGAGGATCACAATCTTCACTGTATGCTCTCAGCGGGGTCGTGCTTCTGCCGCTGACCCCATTGAGCACAAGGTGAAACTCCTGGATGCAACAGCAAAAAAGTCGGAATGCCACAGTTAGTTGTGTTTTAAAATCTGCTGCCCTATATTTACTGCTGCACATTTTTGTGCTCAGGTAAATATCAGGCATGTGAACGCTGCCATTGAAAAGCATTAGTTCTAATAGATAAGGATTGCAAATGCAAGTAACATATGCAGCAAAAAAAGCCCATCTGACTGAGCCCTAATTATCATCTATAACTCTTTGTCATGTTCTTTAACTCCTTAATGCAACAGAATGTACAGTTATATCATAGAGGCTCAGGGTTTGTATGGAGGGGGATTTGGAGTAGATCCTGCTCCATATGATGCGGATTTCTTACAGTTAAATAACAATAAAATAAGTGTTGTATCTACCAGTATTGTGGGCAATAAAGGTGTAGAATGTAAAATCTCTACTGAGAAAAAAATGAACAAAATCACAGGTACATGATTTACCCTGAAACTCCCAGGACTTCGCACTGTACAATGCTGTGGAAAAAATAAAATTTATAGCTAACTAGCGTACCCGTCGCGCGTTGCTGCGAAGACAGACATACATACATTCGTTGCTGCGAAGACAGACAGACATAGCTATCCAATCCAGGTATTTACACTTTGCTTGTCTGCCTGCGTGCCGTGGATTATTCTAGGGGTTTTCCCCAGCTCGCAACATTGTATCCAATAAGCGAGTTCTCCACTAAACATTGTTCTCCATGAAAGAACTGAGCGTACCTTTTTTAAAAATGACGGCAGCAGCGACCAATGAGATTTTGTAGGCCGCTGCTTCCCCCTTGCAGGCTGAATAAAATAGCCGTTGTGTGGAACATACAATTTATCCGGCTGCTGTAGCTTCTTGGGAAGATAGCCTAGTACATGTTTGCCCACTTCCAACTCCAATGGAGACAGACTGTAAATGGCTGGCGTGCTCTAGTATTTATGGTTCCAAGCTGTACGTGTCATTGCATACAGTCTATCTATCTATCTATCTATCTATCTATCTATCTATCTATCTATCTATCTATCTATCTATCTATCTATCTATCTATCAGGGTTATTGCATACAGTCTATCTATCTATCTATCTATGACATCAGGAAATGAGAGAATTAGATTCCGTACGTAAAATTTGGACACTAATTCTTTGGCGCTTTGAATTGAATAATCGAGTTGGGACCCATTAGCTTTTCCCATTTATGACATAATCAATGCTCGTGCCAAATTTCAAGTTTCTATGACATTGGGAAGTGAGAGAATTAAATTCCGTACATAAAATTTGGACGCTAATTCTTTTGCGCTTAGAATTGAATAATCGAGTTGGGATGAGACATAAGGCCTTGCCCATAAGCATTCCCCAACCTCCAAGAACTGAACCTACCTACCTGAATGAGATTTTGTAGGCCGCTGCTTCCCCCTTGCGGGCTGAATAAAATAGCCGTTGGGTGGAACATACAATTTATCTGGCTGCTGTGGCTTCTTAGGAAGATATCCTAGTACTTGTTTACCCACTTCCAACTCCAATGGTAATTGGCTGGCGTGCTCTAGTGGTTCCAAGCTGTACGTGTCATAATAGAGCCTTAATGACATCACAATGCAGCTTTATAGAACATGTTGGGGCATGTTCAAGGGCGTCCGATGTTGATGACATCAGTGATGACATCACAATAGCAGGTGGCTTACTTATTCGATCTACGTGGGGGGGTGGTAACTTTCGACGACGCTCGCGCGCGCGCCATTTATCGTAGGATATTTGTACTATGCCTATAATCTTCCCAGGAGTGTACTTAACAACTTCCCAAAGTTTCATGGCGATCGGATGAATGGTGTAGTAGCGCATAAAGGACAAACAGACACGCAGACACGCAGACACGCACGCACGCAGACAGACATACATTCAATTTTATATATATAGATGACTTGTGAAACACTGGAAAACATCCGAAGTCATGGAAACACCACAGAAATGGATAGGAAAGGGCAGAGGCAGCATGCATCGCTGCATCTGAGGCTCCAAGGTCCTACTATTAAGCTAAAAGGGGGGCAAGAGTCTGGCGTCACCCCCCCTAACAATTTACTTCGGACAAACCCTCATTAGCAACGCACACGCACTGGCACATCTTAGCTAAGCACTACACTACCTGCAACCAAGGACAATCACTACCTGCGGGTGACACCGCTGCCTCTTCTCCTGGGTTACATGCTGGCATTGCTGTCCAACCACTCTGCACGGCCCTCCATCCACAGCGCACACAAAAGTTTCCCTGCGCAGCGTTCAGCTGCCCTCATGCCACACGCTCGCTTCATAGCCACACCACCCTCATGTCTATTTATAAGTGCGTACTGGATGAGGTGGAACCGGAGGCACACTCTGCAGAGGGTTGGCAGGGCCAGGCAGCAACCCTCTTTGAAAATGTGGACGATAGCCCACAATGCTATTGAGAATTGATGATAAATTAACATACGATCATCATTCCAATCCCGCGCCACCTCCGTCACAAAATTGTCAGGAGCCGCAAACATGGGCATAAAGGGGACTCAGGTGCCAGCACTTCTACACATCTCCACAATGCAGCAATAGTCTGTGTGGGAAGCACGTGAGCGAGTCCAGGGTCAGGCTCGGTCCCAGCCTCAACCTTGTGTGACCCAAGGTGCCGCGAGTTACATAGCAATGGGAAATCCATGTGTCCCCACACAATTCATTCTGTGTAGGTGTCAGATAGCTCAACACCGCAATGGGAAGTCTTTGAGTTCCTTGTGCTCACCTATGGCAGAGTTTCACCCCGCCAAGTACCTCGGCCCACATTTCTACCCTAGTCAGTCAGTGTATTTGTGCCAGACCGGTAAAACACCACAATGGGAAGTCTTTGTGCACCCACAGCATAGGCGAGCCCAAGGAACTTAAAGATGGTATTACACATAAAGAAATCACAGCACCTAAATATGGCAGAGTTTCACCCCACCAAGGACCTCAGCCTTGGCCCACATTTCTGCCCAAGTCAGTCTGTGTATTTGTGCCAGAAAGGTAAAACACCACGATGGGAAGTCTTTGTGCACCCAGAGCATAAGCAGACCCTAGTAACATTTCTGTAGCAAAAGTATAGGCAGACCCATGAAACAATTCTGTAGTAAGAGTATAGGCGGACCCCAGTAACATTTCTGTCGCAAGAGTATAGGTGGTCACCAGTAACATTTCCGTAGCAAAAGTATAGGTGAACCACGCCAACCATTCAGTAGAAACTGCATAGGCGGACCCCAGTAACACTTCTGTAGCAAAAGTTTAGGAAGACCCCTGTAACATTTCTTTAGCAGGAGTGTAGGCCAACCCCTGAAAAAATGTGGTTACCAAGAGTTTAGGCGAAGGAAACTGCATAGTCAGATCCCCGTAACATTTCTGTAGTAAAGGTATAGGCAGACCCCTGTAGCATTTCTGTAGCAAGAGCGTAGGCCAACCCCTGAAACATTGGTGTACCAAGAGTATAGGTGAACAACTGAAAAAATTTGGTTACCTAAAGTGTAGGTGAAGGAAACTGCATAGGCGGATCTCAGTAACATTTCTGTAGATAAAGTATAGGCAGACCCCAGTTACATTTCTATAGCAAAGGTATAGGCAGACCACAGTAACATTTCTGTAGCAAAAGTATAGGCGGACCCCAGTAACATTTCTGTAGCAAGCGTGTAGGCGAACCTCAGTAACATTGGTGTACCAAGAGTATAGGCGGAACGCCAGTAACAATTCTGTAGCAAGAGTGTAGGCGATTCCCTGAAACATTAGTGTACCAAGAATATGGGTGGACCCCAGTAACATTTCGGTAGCAAAAGTATAGGCTGACCCCAGTAACATTTCTGGAGTAAAAGTATAGGCGGACCCCAGTAACATTTCTGTAGCAAAGGTATAGCCAGACCCCTGTAACATTTCTGTACCAAAAGTATAGGCGGACCCCTATAACATTTCTGTAGCGAGGGTATAAGCGGACCCCAGTAACATTTCTGTAGCAAGAGTATAGGTGGACCCCAGTAACATTTCTGTAGCAAAAGTATAGGCATACACCCAGTAACATGTCTGCAGCAAGAGTATACGCAGACAGCAGTAACATTTCTGTAGCAAAGGTATAGGTGGACCTAGTAACATTTCTGTAGCAAGAGTGTGGCAGTTGACAGGTGGGTACGCCTATCCATGATGATTCCCCCAGCTGCACTAAACACCATCTCTGACAAGACGCTAGCGCAGGGTAGGCCAGCACCTCCAGGGCGTACAGCGCAAGTTCGTGCCACGTGTCCAGCTTTGACACCCAATAGTTGTATGGAGCAGAGGCATCACGGTGGTACGATCAGTTACGTACCTTCTCACCATCTTTTTTCAGTGCTCTCTCTGACTCAGCCTTGCCTGGGGAGTGGTGACACAGTCTTGCTGGGGAGCCATAAAGCTGGCAAAGGCCTTGGAGAGTGTTCCCCTGCCTGCGCTGGACATGGTGCCCGATCCCTGCTCCTTCCCTGCTACTTGGCCCTCTGAACTGCATCTTCTGCCACTAGCGCTGTCAGATGGGAACTTTAGCATCACTTTTCTCACCAGGGCCTGTGGTAATGCATCACCTCGTACCCCTTTGCTCTTCAGGAATGAGAGTGGAACGGTTCTCCTTATACCTTGGATCGAGAAGTGTGTGCACCCAGTAATCCATGTTGACCAAAATGCGTCCAACGCGAGGGTCGCAGGAAAGGCAGCCTAACATGAAGTCAACCATGTGTGCCAGGATACCAGTACGCAACACATCGCTGTATTCACTAGGAAGATGACTTTCAGGATCCTCCCCCCTCCTCTTCAGCCCATACATGCTAAACAGATGAGAGGCAAGCAACATGGGTACCCTCTGCAGTGTGGCCAGCTGTCTCTTCCCCCTCCTCCTCCTGTTCGTCCTGCTCCCCCTCCTCTTCCTCCTCGCGCTGAGATATATTTCATGAGGGTGGTCTGGCTATCAAGCGACATGCTGTCATCCCCGTCTCCTGTTCCAACCACAAAGTGTTTGCCTTTAGGTTTAGCAGCGAACTTCTCAGCAGGCAAAGCAGCGGGATGGTAATGCTAATTGGGATTTAAATTTGACTAAATTCAAAACGTTAGAAGACACAGAAGAAGTACAACAACATATTAAATTGCTTAATAAATCTTTGGCAACGCATATTGTAAGTACAACTGTAATAGCAGGCAAAATTATAAAAATGGGATCGGCTATTGCTGATGCCACGTCACACCATTGGTATGACATTTTTATGGAATATTCATCGTCCACACAAACCACTCTTAATTGGCTAATACATGCTGTTTTGGTATTGGCTATAGTAGTAATACTTTTATCGCTATGGAATTGTTTCATGGCATATAAGGTATTCTGTAGAAAACCCCAAGTTTTAATGGTATCATATGGCAAATAGTGAATGGTCAAGGACCGATTGTGATACGTGTGGGACGATGTTGAGTTGAGAGAATGTTAATAGAAAGATATATTAGGTAGTGACCATAACTATTGCCTGTGATTTTCACTGGGGTTATTTGAGGTCAATGTACTTTTGTGCTGATGTTTGAATAATCCAGCTTAAACTGGTTAGAATGACTCATAGTCACGGGATGTTGGAAAGTAAAAGAATCCAGATGTGCCTAACTTCATAAAGAAGTCATACACTAGAATGTGCCAGATGTTGTCCTGAATATGCGCGTAAGACTGATAAGTTATATAACCATGACACGTATAATCATGCTGCGCAGTAGCAGATATGTTAGATAATCACAAAGTAGTATATAAGGAGGGGAATTTCCAGGGGAACATTGGGACTCAACTTGTGGTCTAGCAGACGTGCTGGCGTGTTCCCGGATTCCTCCTACCAATCGTATCTGGAGATCCCCCGATTGCGGAGTGATGCTACAATATCCGGTAATGTATTGATGCTTATCTTTGTTACCCATGTGATCTGTATGCTTTACATGTTAATTAACAGTTTCACTTAAATTTATTTATATACCTAAGAGTAAATAAACTCATGTTTTATATCTGTTTTACCTCAAAACTGCCTCAGTTTGCTTAGTTTGTATGCTAATGAGGCTGTAGAATTGCTAAATCTTGAGCAGGTAAGACAAGATGAAGCTCTAAAATCTTTCCCAAAGCTAGCCGAGCAATACAATTTACCAAAGAACGAACTGTTCAGATATCTCCAGATAAGATCGCTCTTTCAAACCACCCAATTTCAGAATTTACCGTTCCCACAAACAATAGCTTTAAACATATTGAAACTTCAAAAAGGAAATAAAACCAAAACCAAACTCTTTTATGATCAGATGGGGGGTAATCTGCGACCAGAGAAGAAATGCCATCTCCTAAACTGGGAAAAAGACTTAAAAATAAAGATTCCACTAGAAAACTGGCTAGACTCGTTTAAAAGAGCAAAACAAGCGACAAACTGTTCCAACATGATAGAAACACAATTAAAAACCCTCACAAGGTGGTATCTTACACCTGTACAATTAAGGAATAGACGCCTAGCCTCTGATGCTCTATGCTGGTGGGGTTGTGGACAAGAAGGATTGCTACTCCATATATTTTGGTCTTGTCCCTTAATTTCACCCTACTGGTCTGACGTCTATTCAATCTATATATATAAAATTGAATGTATGTCTGTCTGCGTGCGTGCGTGTCTGCGTGTCTGCGTGTCTGTTTGTCTTTTATGCGCTACTACACCATTCATCCGATCGCCATGAAACTTTGGGAAGTTGTTGAGTACACTCCTGGGAAGATTATAGGCATAGTACAAATATCCTACGATAAATGGCGCTGCGCGCGAGTGTCGTCGAAAGTTACCCCCCCCCCACGTAGATCGAATAAGTAAGCCACCTGCTATTGTGATGTCATCACTGATGTCATCAACATCGGACGCCCTTGAACATGCCCCAACATGTTCTATAAAGCTGCATTGTGATGTCATTAAGGCTCTATTATGACACGTACAGCTTGGAACCACTAGAGCACGCCAGCCAATTACCATTGGAGTTGGAAGTGGGTAAACAAGTACTAGGATATCTTCCTAAGAAGCCACAGCAGCCAGATAAATTGTATGTTCCACCCAACGACTATTTTATTCAGCCCGCAAGGGGGAAGCAGCGGCCTACAAAATCTCATTCAGGTAGGTAGGTTCAGTTCTTGGAGGTTGGGGAATGCTTATGGGCAAGGCCTTATGTCTCATCCCAACTCGATTATTCAATTCTAAGCGCAAAAGAATTAGCGTCCAAATTTTATGTACGGAATTTAATTCTCTCACTTCCCAATGTCATAGAAACTTGAAATTTGGCACGAGCATTGATTATGTCATAAATGGGAAAAGCTAATGGGTCCCAACTCGATTATTCAATTCAAAGCGCCAAAGAATTAGTGTCCAAATTTTACGTACGGAATCTAATTCTCTCATTTCCTGATGTCATAGATAGATAGATAGATAGATAGACTGTATGCAATAACCCTGATAGATAGATAGATAGATAGATAGATAGATAGACTGTATGCAATAACCCTGATAGATAGATAGATAGATAGATAGATAGATAGATAGATAGATAGATAGATAGATAGATAGATAGATAGACTGTATGCAATGACACGTACAGCTTGGAACCATAAATACTAGAGCACGCCAGCCATTTACAGTCAGTCTCCATTGGAGTTGGAAGTGGGCAAACATGTACTAGGCTGTCTTCCCAAGAAGCTACAGCAGCCGGATAAATTGTATGTTCCACACAACGGCTATTTTATTCAGCCTGCAAGGGGGAAGCAGCGGCCTACAAAATCTCATTGGTCGCTGCTGCCGTCATTTTTAAAAAAGGTACGCTCAGTTCTTTCATGGAGAACAATGTTTAGTGGAGAACTCGCTTATTGGATACAATGTTGCGAGCTGGGGAAAACCCCTAGAATAATCCACGGCACGCAGGCAGACAAGCAAAGTGTAAATAACTGGATTGGATAGCTATGTCTGTCTGTCTTCGCAGCAACGAATGTATGTATGTCTGTCTTCGCAGCAACGCGCGACGGGTACGCTAGTAGTAAATAAATTCTCAGAAACAAAGATTCCCAGACTTCCTACCACGGCCCTTCTACTCTTGGACCTAAAAGGAATCAAACCTGAAAGCAGACACTTGATATGCCATGTCCTGATGGGGGCAAAACTACTCTTAGCCAGGAAATGGCGAACTACAGAAATTCCCCAAATAAACAACCTAAAACATGATATTTGAACATAGCATATACCAAAAAGTTCTTGCACACAGAAATAATGCATATTCCTAATACGAAGCAGTATGGACCCAATGGAACAACAGATTCCCATCCTGATGTCTAAAATTGTTGTTACTTTATGTTCTCCTCCCCATCTTTCCCTCCTCTCCCTCCCTCCTCATCCCCCCTTCACATTTTTCTTAACCCATACCTCTTATATAAAGATTTGATTACTCTTTAATTCGTAATTAATTAACTACAAAAATGTATCAGTAAATGACCCAGTGTTTATCAGATGTCCTTATAATACTTGTACCTAAGCTGTAAACTTCACAAAGTACATATGTATTTCTTTTCATTATCTGATACCAATAAAAATTTGATTGAGAGAAAAAAAAAAAAAGAAAACACTCTCATGAAGTCACCACATGATTCTCTTCACACTGAACTGCTTGCCAGGAATTCTTCCATCAATTTACAATTCTTAGAATGTAACTGTCATTAAAAAAATTCAAATGCATTTTAATGTTATTAGCATATGTATAATTTTCTCTTAATCCGATAAATTATCATACTTCCACCTATTGTATATTACAGAAATCTATATATATAAAATTGAATGTATGTCTGTCTGCGTGCGTGCGTGTCTGCGTGTCTGCGTGTCTGTTTGTCCTTTATGCGCTACTACACCATTCATCCGATCGCCATGAAACTTTGGGAAGTTGTTAAGTACACTCCTGGGAAGATTATAGGCATAGTACAAATATCCTACGATAAATGGCGCGCGCTGCGAGCGTCGTCGAAAGTTACCACCCCCCCACGTAGATCGAATAAGTAAGCCACCTGCTATTGTGATGTCATCACTGATGTCATCAACATCGGACGCCCTTGAACATGCCCCAACATGTTCTATAAAGCTGCATTGTGATGTCATTAAGGCTCTATTATGACACGTACAGCTTGGAACCACTAGAGCACGCCAGCCAATTACCATTGGAGTTGGAAGTGGGTAAACAAGTACTAGGATATCTTCCTAAGAAGCCACAGCAGCCAGATAAATTGTATGTTCCACCCAACGGCTATTTTATTCAGCCCGCAAGGGGGAAGCAGCGGCCTACAAAATCTCATTCAGGTAGGTAGGTTCAGTTCTTGGAGGTTGGGGAATGCTTATGGGCAAGGCCTTATGTCTCATCCCAACTCGATTATTCAATTCTAAGCGCAAAAGAATTAGCGTCCAAATTTTATGTACGGAATTTAATTCTCTCACTTCCCAATGTCATAGAAACTTGAAATTTGGCACGAGCATTGATTATGTCATAAATGGGAAAAGCTAATGGGTCCCAACTCGATTATTCAATTCAAAGCGCCAAAGAATTAGTGTCCAAATTTTACGTACGGAATCTAATTCTCTCATTTCCTGATGTCATAGATAGATAGATAGATAGATAGATAGACTGTATGCAATAACCCTGATAGATAGATAGATAGATAGATAGATAGATAGATAGATAGATAGATAGATAGATAGATAGATAGATAGATAGACTGTATGCAATGACACGTACAGCTTGGAACCATAAATACTAGAGCACGCCAGCCATTTACAGTCAGTCTCCATTGGAGTTGGAAGTGGGCAAACATGTACTAGGCTATCTTCCCAAGAAGCTACAGCAGCCGGATAAATTGTATGTTCCACACAACGGCTATTTTATTCAGCCTGCAAGGGGGAAGCAGCGGCCTACAAAATCTCATTGGTCGCTGCTGCCGTCATTTTTAAAAAAGGTACGCTCAGTTCTTTCATGGAGAACAATGTTTAGTGGAGAACTCGCTTATTGGATACAATGTTGCGAGCTGGGGAAAACCCCTAGAATAATCCACGGCACGCAGGCAGACAAGCAAAGTGTAAATAACTGGATTGGATAGCTATGTCTGTCTGTCTTCGCAGCAACGAATGTATGTATGTCTGTCTTCGCAGCAACGCGTGACGGGTACGCTAGTAGTAAATAAATTCTCAGAAACAAAGATTCCCAGACTTCCTACCACGGCCCTTCTACTCTTGGACCTAAAAGGAATCAAACCTGAAAGCAGACACTTGATATGCCATGTCCTGATGGGGGCAAAACTACTCTTAGCCAGGAAATGGCGAACTACAGAAATTCCCCAAATAAACAACCTAAAACATGATATTTGAACATAGCATATACCAAAAAGTTCTTGCACACAGAAATAATGCATATTCCTAATACGAAGCAGTATGGACCCAATGGAACAACAGATTCCCATCCTGATGTCTAAAATTGTTGTTACTTTATGTTCTCCTCCCCATCTTTCCCTCCTCTCCCTCCCTCCTCATCCCCCCTTCACATTTTTCTTAACCCATACCTCTTATATAAAGATTTGATTACTCTTTAATTCGTAATTAATTAACTACAAAAATGTATCAGTAACGGACACAGTGTTTATCAGATGTCCTTATAATACTTGTACCTAAGCTGTAAACTTCACAAAGTACATATGTATTTCTTTTCATTATCTGATACCAATAAAAATTTGATTGAGAGAAAAAAAAAAAAAGAAAACACTCTCATGAAGTGACCACATGATTCTCTTCACACTGAACTGCTTGCCAGGAATTCTTCCATCAATTTACAATTCTTAGAATGTAACTGTCATTAAAAAAATTCAAATGCATTTTAATGTTATTAGCATATGTATAATTTTCTCTTAATCCGATAAATTATCATACTTCCACCTATTGTATATTACAGAAACTAGCGTACCCGTCGCGCGTTGCTGCGAAGACAGACATACATACATTCGTTGCTGCGAAGACAGACAGACATAGCTATCCAATCCAGTTATTTACACTTTGCTTGTCTGCCTGCGTGCCGTGGATTATTCTAGGGGTTTTCCCCAGCTCGCAACGTTGTATCCAATAAGCGAGTTCTCCACTAAACATTGTTCTCCATGAAAGAACTGAGCGTACCTTTTTTAAAAATGACGGCAGCAGCGACCAATGAGATTTTGTAGGCCGCTGCTTCCCCCTTGCAGGCTGAATAAAATAGCCGTTGTGTGGAACATACAATTTATCCGGCTGCTGTAGCTTCTTGGGAAGATAGCCTAGTACATGTTTGCCCACTTCCAACTCCAATGGAGACTGACTGTAAATGGCTGGCGTGCTCTAGTATTTATGGTTCCAAGCTGTATCTGTCATTGCATACAGTCTATCTATCTATCTATCTATCTATCTATCTATCTATCTATCTATCTATCTATCTATCTATCTATCTATCAGGGTTATTGCATACAGTCTATCTATCTATCTATCTATCTATCTATCTATCTATCTATCTATCTATCTATCTATCTATCTATGACATCAGGAAATGAGAGAATTAGATTCCGTACGTAAAATTTGGACACTAATTCTTTGGCGCTTTGAATTGAATAATGGAGTTGGGACCCATTAGCTTTTCCCATTTATGACATAATCAATGCTCGTGCCAAATTTCAAGTTTCTATGACATTGGGAAGTGAGAGAATTAAATTCCGTACATAAAATTTGGACGCTAATTCTTTTGCGCTTAGAATTGAATAATCGAGTTGGGATGAGACATAAGGCCTTGCCCATAAGCATTCCCCAACCTCCAAGAACTGAACCTACCTACCTGAATGAGATTTTGTAGGCCGCTGCTTCCCCCTTGCGGGCTGAATAAAATAGCCGTTGGGTGGAACATACAATTTATCTGGCTGCTGTGGCTTCTTAGGAAGATATCCTAGTACTTGTTTACCCACTTCCAACTCCAATGGTAATTGGCTGGCGTGCTCTAGTGGTTCCAAGCTGTACGTGTCATAATAGAGCCTTAATGACATCACAATGCAGCTTTATAGAACATGTTGGGGCATGTTCAAGGGCGTCCGATGTTGATGACATCAGTGATGACATCACAATAGCAGGTGGCTTACTTATTCGATCTACGTGGGGGGGGGGGGTAACTTTCGACGACACTCGCGCGCGCGCCATTTATCGTAGGATATTTGTACTATGCCTATAATCTTCCCAGGAGTGTACTTAACAACTTCCCAAAGTTTCATGGCGATCGGATGAATGGTGTAGTAGCGCATAAAGGACAAACAGACACGCACGCACGCAGACAGACATACATTCAATTTTATATATATAGACTAGAGCTAAAACACTTTTTTCTTTGTCATATTTGTTTTTTTCTCACCCCCAAAATTAGTAAGATTTGACTCATGAAGTTAAGGAAACATTCTAAAATATTTTTTGTTGGCCAGAGTAATTAGTTGAGGAGGAATACTTACCCTGTGCAGTAAAAGTTTGGATTGTCAAAATCATTCAGTTGCAAGCTTTCCGTATGAACCGCAGTGATGACTTCTCTATCCTTGTAATGACCGAACTGATGGCTGAAAACTTGTGTCCTGTTAGAGTGCTTCTGTAAGATACAGGGAGTAATAAAATAGATACAATGTAGGGAGAAGAGGAGAGCAGCACAGCTCCTGGCAGCTCAGCAGAGCCTCAGCACAGGAGAGGCACGGCAGTCAGGATGACGCTGCTTATATACATTGCTGGCTCATAATTTAGTCTTGGAGGCAGCTGTATAATAGTGAGATGTTATAACAAAAGAACAAAGTAATAAAATAACCTGTCTATAATTGTGTGCAAAATTGTCACTGAACTCTATCCATTTATAGGTGATGTGGGTTTTAAACTCCTTACAGACTTTTGTCTACAATCATTTAACTTCTTCACGTACCAGTGCGTAGGTATTTCCTGGGCGTGTGGGGTTTCTATGAAGCTAGATTGTAAGCCGATCCCGCTCCATACATAGTGGGTGCCAGCTGTCTGTGTAAAATGAAGAAAAATGGGCCTTACCACTAAGAGGTTGACGGTAATAATTACTGTTTAGCCAACCAAAACGGTTGAACCCTGCTTTTGGTTAAAATTTGCTTTTGTCTTAGCCAAATCTACTGAAATTCTTCGTTTTCACTCTTCTTCTTTTTTAAAAATTAAAGAAAAGGGGAAAAGAAAAAAAATAAAGATAAGAAGGAAAAAAGGAGAAGAAGGGAAAAGAAGAAAATGAATATTTTTCCTCCTTTTTCCTTCTTCTATTATGGCTTTTAGGGCTTATTTACATGAGCATATATTGGCGCCGCTTTCACGCCCGGGCCGTTACACGCTGCCCAACTGATGCATTGCTAAACAATGCATCAATTTAGATAAGCGCATTCCCGCAGCATAAACTCACCTGGCCGGCCAAGATAGTGCATACAGAGCACATTTCAACCTATGGTAGCTGCCAGAGAAGAGGACTGGGAGGCTTCTTCCCTCTGATATACTGGAGTCCTTCATGCATCCTGACACAGCAGAGCTGCGTTTGATCTACAACTACCTGTGTTAAGCTTCATCCCTCTGAGAGACTAAGAACCTGTATCTAGCCCTGCACAGAGCTGCATTTGCTACACAGTTACCTTTATCCTGTCTCCTCCCTCTGGAATTCTGAGCCTCACACCCACCCTGACTACACAGAGCTGTGGTTGCCACATAAACATCTGCATTGGGCCTCTTCCCTCTGAGAAACTGGGGACCTGCGTTCATCTTGGTTGTGTAGAGCTGAGTTTGTCATTCGGCCACCTGAAGTGTGCTTTTTCCCTCTGAGAAAGAGAGCCCTGCACCCATCCTGACTGCGTAGAGCTGGGTTGGTTGGACGGCCACCTCCATTGAGCGTCTTAACTCTGAAAAACTGAGGATCAGATTCTAACACCATACTATTCTCCCCCATCTGCAACCATAACGACTCCATTGGTTTATAAGTAGGGTAGTCGCAATTTTCCAAAATGAGCCGACATTCCTACAAGCAGCCAGACGTAAGCGGGACAATGCTTACTTATCCATTTTACCAGATTTCTTGTCTGCCTTACAAAAAACAGAGCCACCTTTGTCAGCATCAAACACAGCCTATCAGATGCAGATATAAAGTACTCCATGGTGTTTCCAGCTCGCCTTCGCGTCATTCACAATCACTGCACCTTCTTTTTTTCGTCTCCCGGTGAGGCGGAGGACTGGTTCAATCAGCTGCCAAGGCCTCCAAGGTGCTAATTATCAAGTATTATGCAATAACGAGTAACATAAGATTTGTAACCCTGTCAGGTGGGGCCCCTGTTAATGTTTGGGCAGTGAGTCTATCCATCATCCTACCTTTCTACATCCTCCATCCTCTTCCCTTTCTCTCACCTCCTTACCTCCTCTTTCCCAATCCACTCCTCATCCTTCTGCCTGTGGAACATGCATTGGCTGCCCCATATTCTCTTGACAGTGGGACTCTAAATCATAATGTGTTATAATTTTCGGGGAAATTTTATTTATATTTGTACAGGGTTTGGAGCTCTAAAGGGGGAGCAAAATTCTTAGATTGTTTGCCTAGATAACGACACCTATTGGGTGCACACTCTACCCCATAACAATTTTTTAGTTCAAGCTTTGAAAGTTAATATTAAATTACTCGCTTGGATAAGCAGTGATATGTTACTTCTAAGCTATTGGTTCTATGGCTTGGTTGCCTTATTAGGTTTGCACAAATATCTCTAGAATATTAGTTCATGACAGACACGTACAATAACTAGAGATGAGCGAGCACCAAAATGCTCGGGTGCTCGTTACTCGGGACGAACTTTTCGCGATGCTCGAGGGTTCGTTTCGAATAACGAACCCCATTGAAGTCAATGGGCGACCCGAGCATTTTTGTATATCGCCGATGCTCGCTAAGGTTTTCATTTGTGAAAATCTGGGCAATTCAAGAAAGTGATGGGAACGACACAGAAACGGATAGGGCAGGCGAGGGGCTACATGTTGGGCTGCATCTCAAGTTCCCAGGTCCCACTATTAAGCCACAATACCGGCAAGAGTAGCCCCACCCCTCCCAACCACTTTTACTTCTGAAAAGCCCTCATTAGCAAGGCATACCTTAGCTAAGCAGCACACTACCTCCAACAAAGCACAATCACTGCCTGCATGACACTCCGCTGCCACTTCTCCTGGGTTACATGCTGACCACCCCCCCCACACACACACACACGACACAGTGTCCACAGCGCACACCAAACTGTCCCTGTGCAGCCTTCAGCTACACTCATGCCACACCACCCTCTTGTGTATTTATAAGTGTGTCTGCCAGAGGAAAAGCAGGCACACACTGCAGAGGGTTGGCATGGCTAGGCAGCGACCCCCCCATAAAAGGGGCGGGGCGATAGTCCACAATGCTGTACAGAAGCAATGAGAAATCCAATCCTGTGCCACCTCCATCTGGAGCTGCACACGTGGGCATAGCAATGGGGAACCTATGTGCCACACACTATTCATTCTGTCAAGGTGTCTGCATGCCCCAGTCAGACCGCGTTTTTTTATAAATAGTCACAGGCAGGTACAACTCCGCAATGGGAATTCCGTGTGTACCTACAGCATGGCTGGCTCCCTGGAACCCACCGGCGGTACATAAATAAATCCCATTGCATTGCCCATCACAGCTGAGGTAATGTCGTGCTTAATGCAGGTGGGCTTCGGCCCACACTGCATGCCCCAGTCAGACTGGGGTTCTTTAGAAGTGGACAGATGTAGGTTCAACTCCGTGTGGACCCACAGCATGGGTGGGTGCCAGGAAGCCACCGGCGGTACATAAATAAATCCCATTGCAGTGCCCAACACAGCTGATGTAACGTCAGATTAAATGCAGGTGGGCTTCGGTCCACACTGCATGCCCCAGTCAGACTGGGGTTCTTTACAAGTGGACAGATGTAGGTTCAACTCCGTGTGGACCCACAGCATGGGTGGCTCCCTGGAACCCACCGGCGGTACATAAATAAATCCCATTGCATTGCCCATCACAGCTGAGGTAATGTCGTGCTTAATTCAGGTGGGCTTCGGCCCACACTGCATGCCCCAGTCAGACTGGGGCTCTTTAGAAGTGGACAGATGTAGGTTCAACTCCGTGTGCACCTACAGCATGGGTGAGTGCCAGGAAGCCACCGGCGGTACATAAATATATCCCATTGCATTGCCCATCACAGCGGAGGTAATGTCGTGCTTAATGCAGGTGGGCTTCGGCCCACATTGCATGCCCCAGTCAGACTGGGGTTCTTTACAAGTGGACAGATGTAGGTTCAACTCCGTGTGGACCCACAGCATGGGTGGCTCCCTGGAACCCACCGGCGGCACATAAATATATCCTATTGCAGTGCCCAACACAGCTGATGTAACGTCAGCTGTAATGCAGGTGGGCTAAAAATTCATTTGATTACACTGTAGGCGAGGGCCCCCAAAAATTGGTGTACCAACAGTACTAATGTACCTGAGAAAAATTGGCCATGCCCAACCAAGAGGGCAGGTGAAACCCATTAATCGCTTTGGTTAATGTGCCTGAATTGGTAACTAGGCCTGGAGGCAGCCCAGTTAAAATAAAAATTGGTTCAGGTGAAAGTTTCAACGCTTTAAAGAGCATTGAAACGTATAAAAATTGTTTAGAAAAATTATATGACTGAGCCTTGTGGCCCTAAGAAAAATTGCCCGTTCGGCGTGATTATGTGAGGTTTCAGGAGGAGGAGCAGGAGGAGGAGGAGGAATATTATACACAGATTGATGAAGCAAAAATGTCCCCGTTTTTGATGGTGATAGAGATCGATGCTTCCATCCGCGGGTGCAGCCTACGTATTGCTTAGGTATCGCTGCTGTCCGCTGGTGGAGAAGAGAAGTCTGGGGAAATCCAGGCTTTGTTCATTTTGATGAGTGTAAGCCTGTCGGCACTGTCGGTTGACAGGCGTGTACGCTTATCTGTGATGATTCCCCCAGCCGCACTAAACACCCTCTCTGACAAGACACTAGCCGCAGGACAAGCAAGCACCTCCAGGGCATACAGCGCGAGTTCAGGCGACGTGTCCAGCTTCGACACCCAGTAGTTGTAGGTGGCAGAGGCGTGGCAGAGGCGTCACGGAGGACGGTCGTGCGATCGGCTACGTACTCCCTCACCATCCTTTTACAGTGCTCCCGCCGACTCAACCTTGACTGGGGAGCGGTGACACAGTCTTGCTGGGGAGCCATAAAGGTGTCCAGGGCCTTAAAGACTGTTGCCCTGCCTGTGCTGTACATGCTGCCTGATCTCCGCGCCTCCCCTGCTACCTGACCCTCGGAACTGCGCCTTCTGCCACTAGCGCTGTCGGATGGGAATTTTACCATCAGCTTGTCCACCAGGGTCCTGTGGTATAGCAACACTCTCGAACCCCTTTCCTCTTCGGGAATTAGAGTGGAAAGGTTCTCCTTATACCGTGGGTCGAGCAGTGTGTACACCCAGTAATCCGTAGTGGCCAGAATGCGTGCAACGCGAGGGTCACGAGAAAGGCATCCTAACATGAAGTCAGCCATGTGTGCCAGGGTACCTGTACGCAACACATGGCTGTCCTCACTAGGAAGATCACTTTCAGGATCCTCCTCCTCCTCCTCAGGCCATACACGCTGAAAGGATGACAGGCAAGCAGCATGTGTACCGTCAGCAGTGGGCCAAGCTGTCTCTTCCCCCTCCTCCTCATCCTTCTCATGCTCCTCCTCTTCCTCCTCAACGCGCTGAGATATAGACAGGAGGGTGCTCTGACTATCCAGCGACATACTGTCTTCCCCCGGCTCTGTTTCCGAGCGCAAAGCGTCTGCCTTTATGCTTTGCAGGGAACTTCTCAAGAGGCATAGCAGAGGAATGGTGACGCTAATGATTGCAGCATCCAACCTGGGTAGACTCCTCAAACTTTCCAAGGACCTGGCAGATGTCTGCCAACCAGGCCCACTCTTCTGAAAAGAATTGAGGAGGCTGACTCCCACTGCGCTGCCCATGTTGGAGTTGGTATTCCACTATAGCTCTACGCTGCTCTCAGAGCCTGGCCAACATGTGGAGCGTAGAGTTCCACCGTGTGGGCACGTCGCACACCAGTCGGTGCACTGGCAGATTAAACCGATGTTGCAGGGTGCGCAGGGTGGCAGCGTCCGTGTGGGACTTGCGGAAATGTGCGCAGAGCCGGCGCACCTTTACGAGCAGGTCTGACAAGCGTGGGTAGCTTTTCAGAAAGCGCTGAACCACCAAATTAAAGACGTGGGCCAGGCATGGCACATGCGTGAGGCTGCCGAGCTGCAGAGCCGCCACCAGGTTACGGCCGTTGTCACACACGACCATGCCCGGTTGGAGGCTCAGCGGCGCAAGCCAGCGGTCGGTCTGCTCTGTCAGACCCTGCAGCAGTTCGTGGGCCGTGTGCCTCTTATCTCCTAAGCTGAGTAGTATCACCACGGCCTGCTGACGCTTGCCCACCGCTGTGCTGCCACGCCGCGAGACACCGACTGCTGGGGACGTCCTGCTGCTGCTGACACATCTTGATTGAGAGACAGAGGTTGCGGAGGAGGAGGAGGAGGAGGAGGGTGGTTTAGTGGTTGAAGCATACAACGCCGCAGATACCAGCACCGAGCTGGGGCCCGCAATTCTGGGGGTGGGTAGGACGTGAGCGGTCCCAGGCTCTGACTCGGTCTCAGCCTCCACTGAATTCACCCAATGTGCCGTCAGGGATATATAGTGGCCCTGCCCACCTGTGCTTGTCCACGTGTCCGTTGGTAAGTGGACCTTGGCAGTAACCGCGTTGGTGAGGGCGCGTACAATGTTGCGGGAGACGTGGTCGTGCAGGGCTGGGACGGCACATCGGGAAAATTAGTGGCGACTGGGAACAGAGTAGCGTGGTGCCGCCGCCGCCATCATACTTTTGAAGGACTTCGTTTCCACAACCCTATACGGCAGCATCTCTAGGCTGATAAATTTGCGATGTGCACATTTAACGCTTGAGCGTGCGGGTGCGTGGCGGCGTACTTGCGCTCCAACACTTGCGCTAGCGACGGCTGGACGCTGCGCTGACAGACATTGGTGGATGGGGCCGCGGACTGCGGAGGTGAGGGTGTGGGTGCAGGCCAGGAGACGGTAGTGTCTGAGTCCTGAGAGTGTGATTGAATCTGAGTGGCAGGTTGGGGCACAGGGGGAGAGGCAGCGGTGCAAACCGGAGGCGGTGAACGGCCCTCGTCCCACCTTGTGGGGTGCTTGGCCATCATATGTCTGCGCATGCTGGTGGTGGTGAGGCTGTTGGTGGTGGCTCCCCGGCTGATCTTGGCACGACAAAGGTTGCACACCACTGTTCGTCGGTCGTCTGCACTCTCAGTGAAAAACTGCCAGACCTTTGACCACCTCGGCCTCTGCAGGGTGGCATGGCGCGAGGGGGCGCTTTGGGAAACAGTTGGTGGATTATTCGGTCTGGCCCTGCCTCTACCCCTGGACACCGCACTGCCTCTTGCAACCTGCCCTGCTGCTGCCCTTGCCTCCCCCTCTGAAGACCTGTCCTCAGTAGGCGTTGCAAACCAGGTGGGGTCAGTCAGCTCATCGTCCTGCTGCTCTTCCTCCGAATCCTCTGTGTGCTCCTCCCTCGGACTTACTGCCCTCACTACTACCTGACTGAAAGACAACTGTGTCTCATCGTCATCGTCCTCCTCACCCACTGAAAGGTCTTCAGACAGTTGCCGGAAGTCCCCAGCCTCATCCCCCGGACCCCGGGAACTTTCCAATGGTTGGGCATCAGCCACGATAAACTCTTCTGGTGGGAGAGGAACCACTGCTGCCCAATCTGAGCAGGGGCCCGAGAACAGTTCCTGGGAGTCTGCCCGCTCCTGAGAATGTGTCATTGTAGTGGAGTGAGGAGGCTGGGAGGAAGGAGAAGCAGCAGCCAGAGGATTCGGAGTTGCAGCAGTGGACGGCGCAGAACTGTGGGTGGACGATAGCTTGCTGGAAGCACTTTCTGCCATCCACGACAGGACCTGCTCACACTGCTCATTTTCTAATAAAGGTCTCCCGCGTGGACCCATTAATTGTGCGATGAATGTGGGGACGCCAGAAACGTGCCTCTCTCCTAATCCCGCAGCAGTCGGCTGCGATACACCTGGATCAGGAGCTCGGCCTGTGCCCACACCCTCACTTGGGCCTCCGCGTCCTCGGCCGCGTCCACGTCCTCTAGGCCTACCCCTACTCTCAGCATGCTGTATTACCAGTAATTCAGAAACAGAACGCTGTAATTAAATGTGCCGCTTATTGGCCTGTGGTTGGAGGCTGACTTCGCTTATGGAACGCCAGGAAATAATTTGGCGCAAGCCTGCTGTTACACTTAGCTGGCTGCGTATGATTTAGTTGAAGTACTGCACCCAGCACACACGGACCCAAAACGCTGAGCACAGTGAGAGGCAGGCCAAATAGATTTTTTGCCCAATATTTTTTAGAAAAGGCCCACTGCGTATATTCAATCAATAATATATGTCTTCTGGCCCTGGAGTGTGTCACAGAACTGCAGAGTGTTGCACTCTTATTAACTGCAGCAGAGCGGTGATTTCACAGCCAGGAAATAATTTGGCGCAAGCCTGCTGTTACACTTAGCTGGCTGCGTATGATTTAGTTGAAGTACTGCACCCAGCACACACGGACCCACAACGCTGAGCACAGTGAGAGGCAGGCCAAATAGATTTTTTGCCGAATATTTTGTAGAAAAGGCCCACTGCGTATATTCAATCAATAATATATGTCTTCTGGCCCTGGAGTGTGTCACAGAACTGCAGAGTGTTGCACTCTTATTAACTGCAACAGAGCGGTGATTTCACAGCCAGGAAATAATTTGGCGCAAGCCTGCTGTTACACTTAGCTGGCTGCGTATGATTTAGTTGAAGTACTGCACCCAGCACACACGGACCCACAACGCTGAGCACAGTGAGAGGCAGGCCAAATAGATTTTTTGCCGAATATTTTGTAGAAAAGGCCCACTGCGTATATTCAATCAATAATATATGTCTTCTGGCCCTGCCTACACAATTCTGTCCCTGGAGTATTATTGCAGGGCGCAATGCTCTGCACGGCCGATTTGGAAAAAAAAAAAAAGTGCAACACTGCAAAAAGCAGCCTCCACAGTACTGCACACGGTTAGATGTGGCCCTAAGAAGGACCGTTGGGGTTCTTGAAGCCTACACTAACTCCTAACACTCTGCCTATAGCTGATCAGGCACCAACAGCACTTTCCCTCCTCTAAGTCTGAATGCATCTGAGGCGAGCCGCGGGAGGGGCCGATTTTTATACTCGGGTGACACCTGATCTCGCCAGCCACTCACAGCAGGGGGGTGGTATAGGGCTGGAACATCACAGGAAGAAGTTGTAATGCCTTCCCTGTCTTTCAATTGGCCAGAAAAGCGCGCTAACGTCTCAGAGATGAAAGTGAAAGTAACCCGAACATCGCGTGGTACTCGTTACGAGTAACGAGCATCCCGAACACCCTAATATTCGCCCGAGCATCAACCTCGGATGAGTACGTTCGCTCATCTCTAACAATAACGCATTACTTTTGCTTGGGAATCAATTGTTTGCCCTGAACCCCCAGAGCCCAACTACGATAGCCACTAACAGCATCCTACCAAGAGATGATAGACAAAACACTGATGGCTAGTAATAACATATTGACCTGGAATGTTCGGGGAATGGGAAACCCTAAAAAACACAGCATGATTTTCTCACAAATCAAACGCCATAATCCCCATATAGTATGTCTCTAAGAAACACACAACCCCTGATAAAACCTCATAGCTACAAAAACTGTGAATCCAATGGTCCCTCCACTCCACCTTTTCCTCATATTCCAGGGGTGTTTCTATCTTAATTCACAGACGACTTAGATGGGGGCCGGGACACACTCTTAAAAACCCATATAGTAAATTTGGCTTTGTCTAGTCCTAGATAGAGGTGGTCCCCTATGTGCTTATTGGCATATACTTGCCACCACCTGGGAGTTTGGCGGTCCTCCATCAAGCCGCACAGTTTGCCACTCAGTTCCCTGCTGCAACTATCCTATGCTTTGGTGACTTCAATTTACTATTAGTAGTAAATGCGGCAGCATCAATGGGTGACATATAAACTGTTCAAAAAATTATTTTTATTGATCCAAATACCAAAAAAAAGAAAAATATGCAACAATATAAATCCAGATGCCTGGGCAGGTACAGCCAACAACATGTATTCCTGAATCTACAAAACAAGGACAAAACAATACATTACTTGCATGTCACAAGTGCAGGGAAAAAAATCCTTCCTGACAAATGCTATACCGTTTAGTATTGCAGTTACCCCAATCAGATGTAAGGCATAAAATGGTATTCCTGATTTAATCCTTTGGGTGACATTGTATCTAATTCATAGATCCAAAATAGCTGCTTTCCTTTTTACATCGACACCCTGTCGGCCCCTCTTAGGAATGCAGGAACATGATCTATGATGCAGAATTTTAATTGGCATATCACATGGTTTTGATCTTTAAAATGTTTAGGCAGCGGTAAATCTTTATACCCCTTCCGAATGGTGGATTTATGTTTGACTATACGGGAACGAACTTCTGTAGTGGTCTCCCCTACATATGCGAGACCACATGGACATGTGATTAAATATATAACAAAACTTGAGGTACACGTAAAGCGTTCCCATATAGGATATTTAGTACCACGAAGAGGGTGTCTGAAACTGTCTCCTTTAAGGAGATTATTACAGACTGAGCAGCTCAAGGAGGGAAAATGTTCATTCCAGGTAGCTGCCAACGTTTGGTGTGTAGGACGCAGACCACTGTCAAACAATGCACGTGTCACCTTGTTGCCAATATTTGGACTTCTATTACATGCCAGTGTAGAAAACTTTTTGAATTCCAGTACATCTTTATTGGCATCAGTCACCAATGGCCAATGTCTACGAATTATCACTGAAATTTTTGGAATCCTATCACAGAGCCTAGTTTGAGATTTTGGTGTAATTGGATCCTGTTGAGAAAAAGTTCAAACCTTTGTTCTAGCTTCATCCAAAAGAGATCTTGGATAGCCCCTCGCTAGAAATTTGTCACGCATCTCATTAAGCCGGATATCTATTTGTCGTCATGGGTTACTCTTCGAACCCGTAATAATTGGCTCCAGGGAAGTGAATTTTTAGTTGAGGCCGGGTGTGTGCTATCATACAATAGGGGGCTGTTACAATCTGTATGGGTCGGTAAGTAGACCTGCGCCCACCTTCCTGATCAACACCCAGCAACTGGATCTCTGTCTCTGAATAGGACAAGATGAACTTTAATTCAGGATATACTCCATTCAGAACCTCACAGAATAGTTGTGGTAACTGCAATACTAAACGGTATAGCATTCGTTAGGAAGGTTTTCTGTCTGCACTTTTGACATGTCAGTAATGTATTCTTTTGTCCTTAATTTGTAGATTTGGGACTATATGTCATCGGCTGTACATGCCCAAGCATCTAGATTAGAGATGAGCGAGCACCAAAATGCTTGGGTGCTCATTGCTCAAGTCAAACTTTTCGTAATGCTCGAGAGTACATTTCAAGTAACGAACCCCATTGAAGTAAATGGCGACTTGAGCATTTTTGCATGGGACTGATGTTCTGCATAGCTGATGACTTGTCAAACGCCAGAAAACATCAGAAAGTCATGGAAACACTACAGAAAGGACTTGGGAAGGGCAAGGGCAGCATGCATGGCTGCATCTGAGACTCCCAGGTCCCACTATTAAGCCAAAATGGGGGCAAGAGTCTGGCGTCACCCCCTAACAATTTACTTTGAACAAACCCTCATTAGCAAGGCATACGCGCTGGCACATCTTAGCTAAGCACCACACTACCTGCAACCAAGGACAATCACTGCCTGCGGGTGACACCGCTGCCTCTTCTCCTGGGTTATATGCTGGCATTGCTGTCCAACTTCCTCCCCTTCCTTCCCCCGTGCGACCCTGCGTCCACAGCGCACACAAAAGTTTCCCTGCGCAGCGTTCAGCTGCCCTAATGCCACACGCTCACTTCATAGCCACACCACCCTCGTATATATTTATAAGTGCGTATTGGATGAGGAGGATACGGAGGCACACACTGCAGAGGGTTGGCAGGGCCAGGCAGCGACCCTCTTTGATGAATTGACGTACGATCATCATTCCAATCATGTGCCACCTCCGTCACAAAATTGTCAGGAGCCGCAAACGTGGGCATAAAGGGGACTCAGGTGCCAGCACTTCTACACATCTCCACAATGCAGCAATACTCTGTGTGGGCAGCACGTAAGCGGGCCCAGGGTCATGCTGGGTCCCAGCCTCCACTTTTTGTGATCCAAGGTGCCTTGAGTTAAATAGCAATGGGAAATCCATGTGTCCCCACACAATTCATTCTGTGTAGTTGTCAGATAGCACAACACTGCAATGGGAAGTCCACTGCAATGGGGAGTTTCACCCCGTCAAGGACCTCGGCCCACATTTCTACCCTAGTCAGTCTGTGTATTTGTGCCAAACAGGTAAAACACCGCTACGGGAAGTCTTTGTGTACCCACAGCATAGACGAGCACCTGGAACCCAAGGAAAGTATTGACCCAAACCAGTGTCTCAGATAACTATGGTAACACGAGAGAAAATATATGTTGCCCAGTGCTGATCCCCAGACCCCAAGCAGCAGGTGGCATATTAGGGCCGAGAAACCATGACCGAGGTAGGACGTGCATTGCTCTGTGTGGGAAGTACGTGAGCAGGTCCTGGGTCAGGCTCGGTCCCGGCCTCCACCTTGTGTGATGCAAGGTGCCATGAGTTAAATAGCAATGGGAAATCAATGGGTCCCCAAACACTTCATTCTATGTAGGTGTCAGATAGCTCAACACTGCAATGGGAAATCTTTGAGTTCCTTGGGCTCGCCAATGCTGTGGGTGCACAAAGATGGTATTACATAGGAAGAAATCAAAGTGCCCAAACATGGCAGATTTTCACCCCGCCAAGGATCTCGGCCTTGGCCCACATTTCTGCTTAGGTCGGTCAGTGTATTCGTGTCAGATAGGTAAAACACCACGATGGAAAGTCTTTGTGCACCCACAGCATAGGCAGACCCCAGTAACATTTGTGTAGCAAAAGCATGGGCGGACCCCAGTAACATTTCTGTAGCAAGAGTATAGGCGAACCCCTCAAACCATTCAGTAGAAAAGGTGTAGGCAGACCCCAGTAACATTTCTGTAGCCAAAGTATAGGCGAACCCCTCAAACCATTCAGTAGAAACTGCATAGGTGGACCCCAGTAACATTTCTGTAGCAAAAGTATAGGCAGACCCCAGTAACATTTCTGTAGCAAGAGTATAGGTGGACCCCAGAAACATTTCTGTTGCAAGAGTATAGGCGAACCCCTGTAACATTTTGTAGCAAGAATATAGGTGAACCCCTCAAACCATTCAGTAGAAAATTTATAAGCAGACCCCAGTAACATTTCTGTAGCAGCAGTATAGTCAGACCCCAGTAACATTTCAGTAGCCAAAGTATAGACGAACCCCAGTAACATTTCTGTAGCCAAAGTATAGACAGCCCCAGTAACATTTTTGTAGCAAGAGTATAGGCGAACCCCTCAAACAATCCAGTAGAAAACGTATAGGCAGACCCCAGTAACATGTCAGTAGCAAGAACATAGGCATACCCCAGTAATATTTTTGTAGCAAAAGTATAGGCGGACCCCAGTAACATTTCTATAGCAAGAGTATAGGCGGTCCCCAGTAACATTTCTGTGGCAAGAGTATAGGCGAACCCCTCAACCCATTCAGTAGAAAAAGTATAGGCAGACCCCAGTAACATTTCTGTAGCAAGAGTATAAGTAGAGATGAGCGAGCATACTCGTCTGAGCTTGATGCTCATTCGAGTATCAGGGTGTTCGAGATGCTCGTTACTCGAGACGAGCACCACGTGGTGTTCGAGTCAATTCCATTTCCTTCCCTGAAAGATTTGCGCCATTTTATGGCCAATAGAAACGCAGGGAAGGCATTACAACTTCCTCCTGTGACGTTCCAGCCCTATCCCACCCCCCTGCAGTGAGTGGCTGGCGAGATCAAGTGACCGCCGAGGATATTAGGTGGCGCCGCCCGCGGCTCGCCACAGACGCACCCTGGCAGAGATTAGGGACAGTACTGCTGCTGATATTAGAGGGAGAGTGTTAGCGTCTACAAGAATCCCAACGGTCCTTCTTAGGGCCATAGCTCACCTAGTGCACTACTGTTGTGGGTGCTGGGAGCAGTGTTGCCCTTTTTTTTTTGTATATCGGGCGTGCAACCCCATTACAGCTATAGCGTTCTCAGGCTGCAGTCTGTACTATGTAGTATAGGGGAAGTATTGGTGAGGCAGGGACAGTGGTAGTGTGGAATCCTGTCAACAACAATCCCAACGCTCCTTCTTAGGGCTACCTAGGCATTTAACTCTGTGGTTGCTGGGAGTTGTAGTACCTCAGCATTGCACTGCAAGGCCTGAGTTCAGCCTTCAGTTACATTTTATGCTGGGGGCAGTTAGCGTAACGTAAGCTCTCTCTGCCTCCAAGTGCACGCCAAGAAAGCACTAATATTTTTCACCGCTCTGTGTTACCAGTCAGCTGCCGGCGCAGTGTACGGTGCCAGACAGCCATAGAGGGAGAGTCCAATACCCGCTCCATTGCCTGCATTGCATCTGAAAAAAACAATTTAAATAAAGAAATCCTTTCTACGGCTGCTTGTAACCCAGTGCATTTTACTACGTGGCCTGTGGGACTTGAGGTTGCACGGTGCCAGACAGCCATAGAGGGAGAGTCCAATACACGCTCCATTGCCTGCTTTGCATCTGAAAAAAACAATTTAAAAAAAGAAATCCTTTTTACGGCTGCTTGTAACCCAGTGCATATTACTGCGTGGCCTGTGGGCCTTCAGGTGCATCTCAGGATCCCTGCCTTGAGTGGGAAACAATGGTTCCTCTCTCACCTGAGGAGTTTGTCATGACCGATGCCCAACCTTTGGAATGTTCCCGGGGTCTGGGTGATGAGGCTGGGGACTTCCGGCAACTGTCTCAAGAGCTTTCAGTGGGTGAGGAGGACGATGACGATGAGACACAGTTGTCTATCAGTGAGGCAGTAGTAAGGGCAGTAAGTCCGAGGGAGGAGCGCACAGAGGATTCGGAGGAAGAGCCGCTGGATGATGAGGTGACTGACCCCACCTGGTGTGATAAGCCAACTGAGGACAGGTCTTCAGAGGGGGAGGCAATTGCAGCCGCAGGACAGGTTGGAAGAGGCAGTGGGGTGGCCAGGGGTAGTGGCAGGGCCAGAGCGAATTGGTCCACCAACTGTTTTTCAAAGCACCCCCTCGCGCCAAGCCACCTTGCAGAGGCCAAGGTGCTCAAAGGTCTGGCAGTTTTTCACTGAGGCCGCGGACGACCGACGAACAGTGGTGTGCAGCCTTTGTCACGCCAAGATCAGCCAGGGAGCCACCACCACCAGCCTCACCACCACTAGCATGCGCAGGCATATGATGGCCAAGCACCCCACAAGGTGGGACGAAGGCCGTTCACTGCCTCCGGCTTGCGCGACTGCCTCTCCCCCTGGGCCCCAAGCTGCCACTGAGATCCAACCGCCCTCTCAGGACACAGGCACGACCGTCTCCTGGCCTGGACCCACACCCTCACCTCCGCTGTCCTCGGCCCCATCCAGCAATGTCTCTCAGCGCAGCGTCCAGCTGTCGCTAAGAGATTTGTTGGAGAGAAAGCGCAAATACGCCGCCACACACCCGCACGCTCAAGCTTTAAATGTCCACATAGCCAAATTGATCAGCCTGGAGATGTTCCCCTACAGGCTTGTGGAAACTGAGGCTTTCAAAAATATTATGGCGGCGGTGGCCCCACGCTACTCTGTCCCCAGTCGGCACTATTTTTCACGGTGTGCCGTCCTAGCCCTGCACGACCACGTCTAACGCAACATTGTATGCGCCCCCACCAACTCGGTTACTGGCAAGGTCCACTTAACAACGGACACTTGGACAAGCACAGGTGGGCAGGGCCACTATATCTCCCTGACGGCACATTGGGTGAATTTAGTGGAGGCTGGGACCGAGTCAGAGCCTGGGACCGCTCATGTACTACCAACCCCCAGAATTGCGGGCCCCAGATCGGTGCTGGTATCTGCGGCGGTGTATGCCACTTCCACTAAACCTTCCTCCTCCTCCAATGCAACCTCTACCTCGCAATCAAGACGTGTCAGCAGCAGCACGTCGCCAGCAGTCGGTGTGGCGCGGCAGCACAGCGGTGGGCAAGTGTCAGCAGGCCGTGATGAAACTACTCAGCTAAGGAGAGAAGAGGCACATGGCCCACGAACGGTTGCACGGTCTGACAGAGCAGACCGACCGCTGGCTTTCGCCACTGAGCCTCCAACCGGGCATGGTCGTGTGTGACAACGGCCGTAACCTGGTGGCGGCTCTGCAGCTCGGCAGCCTCACACACGTGCTATGCCTGGCCCAAGTCTTTAATTTGGTGGTTCAGCGGTTTCTGAAAGGCTACCCACACTTGTCAGACCTCCTCGGCAAGGTGCGCCGGGTCAGCGCACATTTCCGCAAGTCCAACACGGACGCTGCCACCCTGCGGACCCTGCAACGTTGGTTTTATCTGCCAGTGCACCGACTGCTGTGCGACGTGCCCACACGGTGGAACTCTACGCTCCACATGTTGGCCAGGCTGTATGTGCAACGTAGAGCTATAGTGGAATACCAACTCCAACATGGGCGGTGTAGTGGGAGTCAGTCTCCCCAATTCTTTACAGAGGAGGGGGCCTATATGGCAGATATCTGCCAGGTCCTTGGAAACTTTGAGGAGTCTACCCTGATGGTGAGCGGTGATGCTGCAATCATTAGCGTCACCATTCCTCTGCTATGCCTGTTGAGAAGTTCCCTGCAAAGCATAAAGGCTGACGCTTTGCCTTCGGAAACGGAGGTGGGGGAAGACACTATGTCGCTGGATAGTCAGAGCACCCTCATGTCTATATCTCAGTGCGTTGAGGAGGAGGAGGAGAAGGGGGAGAAGCCTGAGGAGGAAGAGACAGCTGGGCCCACTGCATAGGGTACCCATGCTGCTTGCCTCTCATCCATTCAGTGTGTATGGCCTGAGGAGGAGGATCCTCAAAGTGATCTTTCTAGTGAGGACAGCCATATGTTGCGTACAGGTACCCTGGCACACATGACTGACTTCATGTTAGCATGCCTTTCTCGTGACCCTCGCGTTAGACGCATTCTGGCCACTACGGATTACTGGGTGTACACACTGCTCGACCCACGGTATAAGGAGAACCTTTCCACTCTCATTCCCAAAAAGGAAAGGGGTTTGAGAGTGATGCAATACCACAGGGCCCTGGTGGACAAGCTGATGGTAAACTTCCCATCCGACAGCGCTAGTGGCAGAAGACGAAGTTTCTAGGGCCAAGTAGTAGGGAAGGCGCATGTTTAGCGCAGGCAGGGGAACACTCTCCAAGGCCTTTGACAGCTTTATGGCTCCCCAGCAAGACTGTGTCACATCCCCTCTGTCCAGGTTGAGTCGGAGGGAGCACTGTATAAAGATGGTGAGGGAGTACGTAGCCGATCGTACCACCGCCCTCCGTGACGCCTCTGCTCCGTACAACTACTGGGTGTCAAAGCTGTACACGTGGCACGAACTCGCGCTGTATGCCCTGGAGGTGCTGGCTTGCCCTGCGGCTAGCATCTTGTCAGAGACGGTGTTTAGTGCAGCTGGGGAAATCATCACAGACAAGCGTACCCGCCTGTCAACTGACAGTGCCGACAGGCTTACACTCATAAAGATGAACAAAGCCTGGATTTCCCCAGACTTCTCTTCTCCACCAGCGGATAGTGAACGGGCAATTTTTCTGCGGCCCAAAAGGCTCATATAACTTTTCTAAACAATATTTATACGTTTCAATTCTCATTAAAGCATTGAAACTTCCACCTGAACCAATTTTTATTTTGACTGGGCTGCCTCCAGGCCTAGTTACAAATTAAGCCACAGTAAGCTAAGCGATTAATGGGTTTCACCTGCCCTCTGGGTTGGGCATGGGCAATTTTTCTGGGGTACATTTGTACTGTCTGTACACCAATTTTTCTGGCCCTCGCCTACAATGTAATCCAAGTAATTTTTATGGGCTTCGCATGAACTCATGGTACACCACTGTGTCTGGGGTTGGCCTACACTTCTGCTACAGAAATGTAACTCTGTTCTGCCTACCTATACTTCTGCCACAGTATTGCTAGAGGGGTCTGACTATACTTCTGCAACAGAAATCTAACTTCGGTCTGCCAATACTTCTGCTCCTGAAATGTTACCTTGGTTTGTGTATACTGTTACTACTGTAATGTTACTAATACTGGGCTCTGCCCATACTGCTTCAACGGAAATGTTACTGGGGCATGTCTATACTGCTATAACTGAAATGTAACTAATACTGGGCTCTGCCAATACTGCTTCTTCTTAAATGTTACTGGGGTCTGACTATACTGCTACTACTGAAATGTTACAAATGCTGTGCTCTCTCTACACTGCTGCAAGGGAAATGTTAAACTTCTGCTTTGCCCATACTGCTTCTACGTAAAAGTTACTGGGGCCTGTCTATACTGCTACTACTGAAATGTTACAAAAGCTGTGCTCTCTCTACACTGCTGCAAGGGAAATATTAATCTGCTGTTTTGCCCATACTGCTTCTACGTAAATGCTACTAGGGTCTGACAATACTGTTACTACAACTGAAAAGTTACTGCTCTCTGTCAATGCTGCTGCAAATGAAAGGCTACTGGGGTCAGCCTACACTGCTGCAACGGAAATGTTAAAGGGGTGTGTCTATACTGTTACTACTACTGAAATGTTACTGCAGTCTGTCTGCACTGCTGGAACTGAAATGTTACTGGGGCCTGTTCCTACTGATACTACTGAAATGTTACTGGGGTCTGTCTATACTGCTGCAAATGAAATGTAACTGGGGTCTGTCAATACTGCTGGAACTGAAATGTTATTGGGGTCTGTCAATACTGCTGGAACTGAAATGTTACTGGGGTCTGTCTATACTGTTGCTACTGAAATGTTACTGGGGCCTTTACCTAATGATACTACTGAAATGTTACTGGGGCCTGTCCCTAATGATACTACTGAAATGTTACTAGGGTCTGTTTGCACTGCTGGAACTGAAATGTTACTGGGGCATGTCGCAACTGATACTACTGAAATGTTACTGGGGTCTGTATGCACTGCTGGAACTGAAATGTTACTGGGGTCTGTCTGCACTGCTGTAAATGAAATGTTACTGGGGTCTGTCTATACTATTGCTTCTGAAATGTTACTGGGGCCTGTCCCTAATGATACTACTGAAATGTTACTGGGGTCTGTCTGCACTGCTGGAACTGAAATGTTACTGGGGCATGTCGCAACTGATACTACTGAAATGTTACTGGGGTCTGTCTGCACTGCTGGAACTGAGATGTAACTGGGGTCTGTCTGCACTGCTGGAACTGAAATGTTACTAGGGCCTCTCCCTGAGAGCAGAGGATGTAAGTATATTTGTACAGCAGTAGATACATTCTCAGGTCTGATGGTGGGATTCCCGTGTAAAACAGCCACACAGTGGAGTACTTTACATACTCTGGAAATTATTTCCCAGTATTATGGGACTCCCCTTCAGATCCAGACAGACAATGGTTCACATTTTACCGGTAATCAGGTAAAAGAGTATGCCAGTAAAAACAACATAGAGTGGGTATATCATATGCCCTACTATCCACAGGCCGCGGGCTTGGTGGAACGAATGAATGGGTTATTAAAATCTACCCTGAAGAAGCTTACTGAGACCGACAAATATGGTCAATGGAGAGATAATCTCACTGATGCTTTACAGATTATCAACAACAGGCCCATCAATGATTCCATGACACCCTTAATGCGCATGCTAACGCCTAATCTCAGCATAGATGTAGCTAAGGTAGAGACAATCTTATACTGGAAAATAAATCCAGATGCGCAGGCACCTTTAGAGCCACCCCTGCCGCTACAGGGTTGGATCTATACGCTCTTGATACTGTGGTGATAGCCCCGGGAAAGGTAAGTACTATTCCCACAGGAATAGGATGCAAGATCCCAGAGAATCACTTTGGGCAGATAGCTACTAGATCAAGTTTTGCTCCGAGAGGTGCAGTGGTCCTAGGGGGAGTCATAGATGTGGATTATCAGGGAGAAATTAAAGTAATCATGATAAATTTAGGAACAGATCCTCTGATAATAGGGAAAAAGGAGTGCATGGCACAGCTGCTTTTAATACCAGTGTATCTGACACAAGTGGAAGAAGGGGTGGCCCCCACTGAACTTACAGTGAGAGGAGATAAAGGTTTTGTCTCAACTGACGTTACTAATGTAGGGGCCAAAATATGGGTTCAGAATCACCAAGGACAGCCCACCCCGACAGAAGTTATTGCTGTGGGGAAAGATCAAACTTTGCTCATTATGCGACCCGGGGTAGAGAAATGGAATATGTCCCACAAGAAAAGTGCTATTTGCGGGAATAATGCTTGTTTCCTTGCTTTCTCTAGAATCACATAGTCATTTTTGGAATCCTTGGCATCATGTATTCGGTGTTCGCAGTAGGTGATGCGTGGACACCAGGGATCCGTGTCAATGACACCGGAAGGAATAACTATTCGTTGGGCTGGAGGAATTCAACCCGAACAAGGAAACAAGACAACTACACTTGTGAAGCCAACCAGAAATGTTATATCGTGAACATTACATGTGATGGGACTATCTGGAGTGGAGATCCATTATCGCATATAAGTTCGACCTACCGTCCTACATATGCACTGCATAATGCCACGGGACGAATAAACATTACATCACTTGTAAACGTTTCATGTTGTCAGAGACCAAAAGAGTTGCCATATCTCAATTACTCCCTGGTGATGCAATGTATGCAGAATTGTACAAGTATGGGAGTGCAGTTTTCATTTCCTTTGAATGAGACAGAAGTAATTACATGTGGGAATGCAATGGAGATCCAGAATCGGACCATTTGGGGCCAGTTCCTGGTATTCGTGAACATTAATGCTTCTAAAATAGATCCTGGACATATAAAAAGGGTTCCATCTACTTGTCGCCAGGTGAGACGAGAGGCTCAAAAGACTGTTATATGGGGGGCGTGGCTTGAATGCAGACCGGGACAGTCGTGTTGTGCTGAGCTCCGCTCGTTTCCAACTTGCCTAGCTACTAAAAGCTTCCCCAGCCTCATCTAAAGCTCTGGAAGTGGATCGGGAGTCTCACTAAAGACAATACCGAAAAGAAGAAGCATGAAGACCTCGATAAACAAAGTCTCCGACTTCTTCATAACCCGCGGCCCGAGAAGACTAGGACCACCAAGCAAAGATTGCTCCCCTTCATCCACAAGCTCAAATGTGAGCGCGGAGGACATACCTGCCTTCTCCACCCGCGGAGTAGATCGCGCTGCCAGTCCGGAGCTGCATGCAGGAGAGCCGCCGCTGAATACATCCCGGCATTGGGTGAGTGTCATAGCTGAAGGGCACAACAGCGATACTTCGGACGGCCCCAAAATAGTGCCGATAAGCCCTCACTCCCCACCTGCTCTCTCCACTCCCTCTGCGAGCCCAGAGAAACAGTGTCCCTGGCTCTCCCCACCTTCTAGCCCACCTAGAGGAGAGCTTGAGGAGGAGGATGATTTAATTAATAATATCCTATCTTCTAATCTACCCGCCACGGAAGATTTCATTAAGCATATGATACTGGCACTTCGTGGATCCCTGCATAGGGATATAAAAACCCTATCCAGCTCAATCAACTCTTCTATACAGGAACTTGAAACGCGAACTGACCACATAGAAAACAAAATGAGAGAAATTACCACATCACATAACAAATTAATTGATGCACATTACTCCCTAGAAGACGAAGTAGAATCTATTAAGCACAAGCTCACAGATCTAGAAGACAGAAGCAGAAGAAACAACGTTAAATTCAGGGGCATCCCGGAAAGTGTCTCCCAACATGATCAAAAGACCTTTCTCACCAAATTGATTAAAAGCTTCCTTCCAAATTCTACAGAGCAGGACTGTATAATTGACAGAGCCCACAGGTTAATGAAACCAAATTTCTTGCCAGACTCCGTCCAACGGGATGTAATCGCAAGACTTCATTTTTTTTTCATGTCAAAGACGCGCTGATGTCAGCTTCAACAAATCGTGGATCTCTCCCACCTCCATACGCTAACATCAGCCTCTTTACTGACCTGTCTCAAAACACAATACAGGCAAGAAAAGCCTTCTCACAAATTACAGCATCTTTAAGAGTTGCCAAGATCCCCTACAGATGGGGATTTCCCGTTAAAATAATTATCAACAAGGAAAATGCTGTGCATACACTTTCTTCCCCAGAAGAGGGCGTCAATCTCCTATCAAAATGGAATATCACTCTTCAAGAAAACTCACAACCAGCCAAGCCTCAAAGACCCTTTAAGACCACACACCGACGCATGCTTCCTGCTGCTCCTCCTTAGAGGATATAACGGAACTCTATCGATTACTTACCCAACTACAGTTGCTGGGACTAAATTTTCTTTGCAAAAGGCAAAAGCTGATTGTCTGCGAGCCGAACTTTTCTCCCCTCACCATGATTCAGGTTTTTATACCTGTCCTTTTGTTACGATTTATCTGTTTCTACCTACAGGTTCCCAACTCCTGTCTTAATAAGCACAACATTATTTACATATGGGACAAAAATTTCCATGCATATTCTGCTCTCCATCACAACATATGTAGCTCATTGTTTCTATTGTCCTTTTGTAACAGGCTTATTTCTGTTTGTGCCTGCTTGTTAGTTAATGTTTTGCATTTCAGATTTGATGCCTTTTTGTTCCCTCTGTATAAGCTTACAAACATTTCTAAAGATGTCTATAAAAATTTGCTCCCAAAACGTTAAGGGATTGAATACCCCTTTTAAAAGAGCTAAGGTTTGGAGGGATGCCAAATTATCTAACATAGGCATACTATGTCTTCAAGAGACGCATTTCGCCCAGCCTATGTGCCCTAAATTTACAAAGAAACATTATTCTCATATTTTCTCATCAAATGCCCACAAAAAACACGCCGGAGTATTAATAGCCCTTAAAGACAACTTACGTTTCTCCCTCAAAGAACAAATATTGGACGAGAGAGGTAGATACTTAATCCTACTGGGAACAATCAATGATACCTCAGTGACACTAGTCAACGTCTATGCGTCCAACAAATCACAGATTTCTTTTCTAAATAAATTAATTTAAAAAATCAAAAAGGATCTCATAGGCAAACTAATTATCTGTGGAGACTTCAACATCATCCCGGATAAAAGAATAGACTCCACCGCACTCACTAGAACCACAACGGAACTACACCCATGGCTACATAAAGAGTGCCTTTACGATACCTTTAAATGCCTTAATTCTTCATCAAAAGAATTCACCTTCTACTCTCCAAGACACAAGACATATTCAAGAATTGATCTGTTCTTGGTAAATAGAGAGACCCTCACCTCAATCACAGATTCCACGATCGGTACCACTATGTTGTCAGATCACTCGCCTATTTACCTGAAGATCAACATTGGTGTCCCCTGTAACTTTAGCAGACTTTGGCGTAACGATGTTCACTTATTTAAGTCATTAGATAATCAAAAAAAATCAATAATGCACTAGCGGAATATTTTTCTACAAACGCCACCCCAAATATAAGTAATTTTACACTATGGAATGCCCACAAGGCGGTTATAAGAGGAGTTTTAAATAAACTTAAAATCTAGAGATGAGCGAGCGTACTCGGCCATGCCCCTTTTTCGCCCGAGCGCCGCGATTATCGAGTACTTCCGTACTCGAGCGAAAAGATTCGGGGGGGCGCCGTGGGTGAGTGGGGGGTTGCAGCGGGGAGTGGGGGGGAGAGGGGGAGAGAGAGAGGGCTCCTCCCTGTTTCCCGCTGCTACCCCTTGCTCCGCCAAGCCTCCCCCCGCCCCCCCCCCCCCAAATCTTTTCACCCGAGTACGTTAGTACTCGAAAATCGCGGTGCTCGATCGAGTAATTACTCGAAACGAATTGGTTTGCTCATCTCTATTAAAATCCAAGAAAGAAAAAACAAGCGAGCAAAGGTGGACCTCCTACTAGAAAACATAAAAAAATTTGAAAAAGTACAACAAGAATCCACCCAGAATGCAGTCTCCCTAGAATTAGCCTCTCTGAGAAGGGATTTACAAAAAACTCTCTTAGACAACTTTAACAAAAGCCTTATCTACACTAAAGCTAATTTCTACTCCCATATAGACAAGCCCCCGAAACTCATGGCCCACCTCATCAAAAAAAAAAAAGGCCAGGATCCCATATATAACAAAAAACAACGATTTATCTGAAAAAATTAATCACCCTCAACTAATAGCCGAACAATTTAAAGACTACTATAATAATCTCTACAATCTAAGGCCTTAGTCAGACGGGCGATTTTTCGCGGGATTTGCGGATCGCATGACGGATGCGCATCCGCAAATCGCGTGACCGGTGCGCGCAAGTCGCCCGCAAATCGCCCGAAAATCTGCTCCTAGCCGCGTTTCATTAGAAACGGGCCGGAGCTGTCCAGCGCATTGCATTCAATGGAGACGTCTCCATTGAAAGCAGTGCGCTGCGGGCGAGCCCGGGATGAATTGTCGGGAAGGGCTTAAATATATAAGCCCTTCCCTGCAATCCATCCTAAAATGTGTTAAAATAAAAAAAAATTGTATGCTCACCTTCTCCCGGCAGCCGGAGCTCCGCGTGGCCGTCCTGCAGTGGGTGTGAAGGGGGTGTGAGTCAGACCTGCCCCCTGATTGGCTCAGCGCTGAGCCAATCAGAGGCATGCCTCACTCACACCCATTCATGAATTCATGAATGGATGTGAGTCAGACCTGCCCCTGATTGGCTCAGCGCTGAGAGGCAGCAGTCACTCACCCATTCATGAATTTATGAATGGGTGTGTGAGTGTTTTCAGCCTCTGATTGGTCAGGGCTGTGACCAATCAGAGGCAGATCATTCAGCAGGCGGGGATTTTAAAGCCCCGCCGGCTGAATAGTGCCAAGAAGCAGTTCAGGAGAACTGACAGCGGCCGCGGCTGGACTCCGGCTGCAGCGGAAAGGTGAGTATACAATTTTTTTTTTATTTTAACACATTTTAGGATGAATTGCAGGGAAGAGCATATATATTTAACCCCTTCCCGACAATTCACCCCGCGCACGCCGGCAGCCCATTGCTTTCAATGGAGCGGCTGTATTGCCGCTCCATTGAATTCAATGGGCAAACATCGTTCTTCTCTGCCACAGCTGTTACAGCTGTGGCAGAGAAGAATGATTTGTCTTCTATATGTTATCAAGGGGGTCGGCGCTGCTGCCGCCGGCCCCATTGAGCGCATATACAGAAGAGAACAGAAATCGCAGATCGCAGATAGGTGCGATCTGCGATTTTTTGTTCTATAATTTATCGGACGAGCGCATAAAAAACGCTCATGTGTCCGATACCATTGCAAAGCAATGGTTTTAAAAAATCGCCGGACGCATGCGCATGCGCAAATCGCGGCTAAAAACGCCCGTCTGACTAAGGCCTTACAGAGGATATGGAGACATCCCAACCCACACCGGATTCTATAAATAAATTCCTAGATAAAATGTCCCTTCCCTTTCTAGATTCACAAATAGACGTCCTTAACAAACCAATCTTCAGCACAGAAGTGTCCAAGGCCATCAAAAGCCTAAAAAATCAAAAGTCTCCCGGGCCGGATGGCCTATCAAACGGATATTATAAAATCTTCGCCCCTTCAATATCCCCCCACTTGACCTCTATATTTAACGACTCATTTAATCTGGGCACAATGCCTGAGGAAATGCTTCAGGCTACCATTGTTACAATACCCAAACCTGGTAAGTCCCCTACAACCCCAGCAAACTTCAGGCCTATCTCTCTCCTAAATTCCGATGAATAGCTCTACTCAAAAATACTGGCATCAAGACTTCTGGAGGTCCTCCCCGCGGTCATCCATAAAGATCAGGTGGGGTTCACTAAAGGAAGAAACGCCACAGATGGTGCACGTAGGAACCCGGAACCTGTTGGAGCTGGCTAGCTCGAGTCGGATGCCTTCTCTCTTCCTTTCCCTGGATGCAGAGAAGGCATTCGATAGAGTCCATTGGGGCTTTGCCTTTGCTGTATTGCAAAAATTCGGTGTGGGTGATAACTTTCGGCGGGCAGTTCAGGCCCTATATGAGAGACCCTCCGCTATTGTCCTAGTTGACGGAATACTATCCTCACCGTTTTACATATCTAACGGTACCCGGCAGGGCTGCCCCCTATCCCCACTATTATTTGTTATGTTAATTGAACCACTAGCAGAATCAATCAGAATGTTCCCAGAAATTAGGGGTGTGCAGGGAGGCATGAGGCAACACAAAATAGGCCTCTTTGCTGATGATATTCTTATTTCCATAACTGACCCCCTGGGCTCCTTAAGAGGCGTATGTGAATGCATTTCGCAGTTCAGTAAGGTCTCGCTCTATAAATTAAATACCGATAAATCACGAATCCTGGGACTAAATATCGATGCAAAACTAAAAACCCTTATCCAAAAAGAGTTTCATTTCCAATGGAAATCAGAGATTCCATATCTAGGCATCAAATTATGCCGAAAGTCCTCAGAGACGGTCCCCGCAAACCTAGAACCACTACTACTCTCTCTCAAAAAAGAACTAGAGGAATTAAACAAAAGAGAGCTCTCCTGGTTTGGAAGGATCGCTCTCTACAAAATGCTAATACTTCCGAAAATATTATACTTTTTCCGCACACTGTCTTACCCAATCCCTCAGTCTACAATCTCCAAATTTTAAAAGCAAATGTTGAACTTAATCTGGAATAACAAAAAATCCAGACTAGCTGCTCCAATTCTATACCTTGTTAGGAAGCAAGGTGGCCTAGGGGTTCCCAACCTCCAAACATATTATAATGCAACCCTACAAAGCCAGTCTAGCGCCTGGCTGAAAGATCAACAACCCCCCTCCTGGTGTCATATTGAAACAGGTAGAAATAAAAATAGATCCATGAGCTCCCTGATCAAGGTCTCAATTTTCGGGGCCCTAAATCCGGAGACTGCGTCTCTTTTACAACTTCATGACACTCCCCCTTTAATGCTACAAACTCTTCGATGCTGGAACCAACTGGCATTCAAATACAAAGCGGGCCCCAGGGGCTCACCAGCAAGGCTCCCCCTGGAGATTCTCTCCAATTTTATACGAGATTTAAATCTCAAGCGATGGCATAGCAAGGGAGTAAAATTCATTGCCAACCTTTTAAACAATCGGAGACCCCTTTCATTTCAGCTGATCAAAAATAAATTCAACCTACCTGACACAGAAGCCTTCTCCTACAGCAAAATTCTTTCCCTCCTAAAAAACTCTAATCTAACCAACTTTTCCTTCCCAAGGGAATCGGAACTATTAATTTTCAAGTGTACAAATTCTCATGACTCACACTAGAATATTCTACGACTCCATTTCCAACAACACAAATAACTCAAAGAGGATACATTTGCTGAACTGGGAATACGATTAAAACAAATATAACACTATCAAAATGGTTAAAATCCTTCAACTGGGCAAATAAAGCTACTTTATCTGCCAACATACTTTATCTGCCAAACTCATTACAAGGTATTAACCAGTTGGTATTATACACCCACCAAGCTGGCGAAACTTTTCCCAAAAGCAGACGATATGTGCTGGAGAAACTGTGGTAAAAAAGGTACATTATACCATCTGTTCTGGGAATGCCCTTTAATTAAAAGATATTGGGAAGACGTATCTAATACCATCCATTCTATTACTGGTACGCGGCTATCTCTCTCACCCCAGCTCGCTCTTCTTCTCATAGACTGCGAAAAAATACAATTAAATAAAAGAAAATGGATATGCCATTTCCTTATGTCTGCAAAAAACATCATAGCAAAAAAATGGAAAGTAGCTTCATCTCCCTCTACCAAAGACTTGCTAGATGCAACCTCGGACCATTACTGTTATGGAAAAATATATCCAAAAAACAACAACTGTCTTGCCAAATTTAATCACACCTGCAAACACTGGCAGCAATTCGAGTTAAAATATATGTTCTAATCCGTGTTATCTGCTTGTTTATACCATATTTTATATTGTAACAACCAAGTAACAATTTAACCCACTGCTTATGTTTTGCTAAAGTACTTAATACTTGTAAGTTTCATTGACCTATTTAGACTTGTATGCGAAAGTACCTCTAACTACACTTTGTACACGCAGTGCTTTGTTTTGTATGTATCTTTCAAGAAAAAAACTATTAAAAATTATATTTAAAAAAAAGACTGTTTTACGAGCCTCCATGCAGTTTCCACCCTCAAGGACTTGTTCTACCAAACGTTCCAGTCGAGCTTGGTATGATCCCTTACTCGGAGGCTACGGAGCGCTTTCTGGGACTATTAATGGCTTTGATATAGAGACTTTAGCTAATCAAATGCATAACGCGGGAAGTGGTATTAAAGATGTGCTCACATTGCAGGCTAAATGGATGCCCACTATATGGCAGCTTTTTAGTATGCAAACGGGTGTGGACACAATAATGCTTGATTTGCAAGATGCATCTAATAGGTTTTCATATGAACTAAATTCTAACATATCTAACTATGTTAATTGGTCAATATGTACCCTGCAGACCATTTATCAGCAACAACAAAAGAACACACTTCAAACTATGCTTATGACTGGCAATGAACAGCTGTGGAGGACCGTGTTCAATCAGACTATAACTGAGACTGGTTGGATACAGTTGGATGCTCAAAAAATGGTTTGCAATGATACATTATGTAAAGGAACCATATTCATATACAATGTTACTAAAAAGAGTGTGATGTGTAAGTTTATAGTTCTCCCCTTACTTATAGGTGTTCCGGAAGATATACATTTCTGGGTATCTAGATTTAACGGGATTTACATTGATGAGCAAAATAGAACTCATGACTTATCATTGTGTGATGATACGTTAGAGGGGACCTTATGTAAGGTCCAATCGGCTGTTTATGAACCATGTCAAGTACAAAATACGATCAATGTATGTGAATGGACTGTGCTGCCGCTCACTTTTAAAATGATGGTTAAAATAACCCCACAGGAGGTATGTTTGGCAACTAATGATCCTGTTGTACCTGGGATGGTTGTCCCGTTTTCAGGATGCTTGCGAAACATATCGGCACTTGTTTGGGAAAATTAGACATTTGTGTTATTGCCCGAACAACAGAAGAAAGTGGCTGTCAATTGGCAACCACTGCCTTTAAATGTGTCAAACTGGGATCTAAATTTGACTAAATTCAAAAAGTTGTTAGAAGACACAGAAGAAGTACAACAACATACTAAATTGCTTAATAAATCTTTGGCAATGCATATTGTAAGTACTACTGTAATAGCAGGCAACATTATAAAAATGGGATCAGCTATTGTTGATGCCACGTCACACCATTGGTATGACATTTTTATGGAATATTCATCGTCCGCACAAACCACTCTTAATTGGCTAATACATGCTGTTTTGGTATTGGCTATAGTAGTAATACTTTTATCGCTATGGAATTGTTTCACGGCATATAAGGTATTCTGTAGAAAACCCCAAGTTTTAATGGTATCATATGGCAAATAGTGAATGGTCAAGGACCGATTGTGATACGTGTGGGACGATGTTGAGTTGAGAGAATGTTAATAGAAAGATATATTAGGTAGTGACCATAACTATTGCCTGTGATTTTCACTTGGGTTATTTGAGGTCAATGTACTTTTGTGTTGATGTTTGAATAATCCAGCTTAAACTGGTTAGAATGACTCAGTCACGGGACGTTGGAAAGTAAAAGAATCCAGATGTGCATAACTTCATAAAGAAGTCATACACTAGAATGTGCCAGATGTTGTCCTGAATATGCGCGTAAGACTGATCAGTTATATAACCATGACATGTATAATTATGCTGCGCAGAAGCGGATATGTTATATAATCACAAAGTAGTATATAAGGAGGGGAATTTCCAGGGGAACCTTGGGACTCAACTTGTGGTCTAGCAGACGTGCTGGTGTGTTCCCGGATTCCTCCCACCAATCGTACCTGGAGATCCCCCGATTGCGGAGTGATGCTACAATATCCGGTAATGTATTGATGCTTATCTTTGTTACCCATGTGATCTGTATGCTTTACATGTTAATTAACAGTTTCACTTAAATTTATTTATATACCTAAGAGTAAATAAACTCGTGTTTTATATCTGTTTTACCTCAAAACTGTCTCAGTTTGCTTAGTTTGTATGCTAATGAGGCTGTAGAATTGCTAAATCTCGAGCAGGTAAGACAAGATGAAGCTCTAAAATCTTTCCCAAAGCTAGCCGAGCAATACAATTTACCAAAGAACGAACTGTTCAGATATCTCCAGATAAGATCGCTCTTTCAAACCACCCAATTTCAGAATTTACCGTTCCCACAAACAATAGCTTTAAACATATTGAAACTTCAAAAAGGAAATAAAACCAAAACCAAACTCTTTTATGATCAGATGGGGGGTAATCTGCGTCCAGAGAAGAAATGCCATCTCCTAAACTGGGAAAAAGACTTAAAAATAAAGATTCCACTAGAAAACTGGCTAGACTCGTTTAAAAGAGCAAAACAAGCGACAAACTGTTCCAACATGATAGAAACACAATTAAAAACCCTCACAAGGTGGTATCTTACACCTGTACAATTAAGGAATAGATGCCTAGCCTCTGATGCTCTATGCTGGTGGGGTTGTGGACAAGAAGGATTGCTACTCCATATATTTTGGTCTTGTCCCTTAATTTCACCCTACTGGTCTGACGTCTATTCAATAGTAAAAAAATTCTCAGAAACAAAGATTCCCAGACTTCCTACCATGGCCCTTCTACTCTTGGACCTAAAAAGAATCAAACCTGAAAGCAGACACTTGATATGCCATGTCCTGATGGGGGCAAAACTACTCTTAGCCAGGAAATGGCGAACTGCAGAAATTCCCCAAATAAACGACCTAAAACAGATGATATGAGAACATAGCATATACCAAAAAGTTCTTGCATACAGAACTAATGCATATTTTAAATACGAAGCAGTATGGACCCAATGGAACAACAGATTCCCATCCTGATGTCTAAAATTGTTGTTACTTTATGTTCTACTTCCCATCTTTCCCACATGCCGCCTCTCCCTCCCTCCTCATCCCCCCTTCACATTTTCCTTAACCCATACTTCTTATATAAAGATTTGATTACTCTTTAATTCGTAATTAATTAACTACAAAAATGTATCAGTAACGGACACAGTGTTTATCAGATGTTCTTATAATACTTGTACCTAAGCTGTAAACTTCACAAAGCACATATGTATTTCTTTTCATTATCTGATACCAATAAAAATTTGATTGAGAGAAAAAAAAAAGAAAACACTCTCATAAAGTCACCACATGATTCTCTTCACACTGAACCGCTTGCCAGGAATTCTTCCATCAATTCACAATTCTTAGAATGTAAATATAATTTAGAAAATTCAAATGCACTTTCAATGTTAGTTAGCAAATGTATAATTTTCTCTTAATCCGATAAAATAACATACTTCCACCAATTGTATATTACAGAAACTAGAGCTAAAACACTTTTTTCTTTGTCATGTTTGTTTTTTTCTCACCCCTAAAAATAGTAAGATTTGACTCATGAAGTTAAGGAAACATTCTAAAATATGTTTTGTTGGCCAGAGTAATTAGTGGAGGAGGAATACTTACCCTGTGCAGTAAACGTTTGGATTGTCAAAATCATTCAGTTGCAAGCTTTCCGTATGAACCGCAGTGATGACTTCTCTATCCTTGTAATGACCGAACTGATGGCTGGAGGACTTGTGTCCTGTTAGATTGCTTCTGTAAGATACAGGAAGTAATAAAATAGATACAATGTAGGGAGAAGAGGAGAGCGGCTCATGACACGGACCTTGTTATTCAGCACAGCTCCTGGCAGCTCAGCAGAGCCTCAGCACAGGAGAGGCACGGCAGTCAGGATGACGCTGCTTATATACATTGCTGGCTGATAATTTAGTCTTGGAGGCAGCTGTATAATAGTAAGATGTTATAACAAAAGAACAAAGTAATAAAATAACCTGTCTATAATTGTATGCAAAATTGTCACTGAACTCTATCCATTTGCAGGTGATGTGGTTTTTTAAACTCTTTACAGACTTTTGTCAATAATAATTTAACTTCTTCACGTACCAGTGCGTAGGTATTTCCTGGGCGTGTGGGGTTTCTATGAAGCTAGATTGTAAGCCGATCCCGCTCCATACATAGTGGGTGCCAGCTGTCTGTGTAAAATTAAGAAAAATGGGCCTTACCACTAAGAGGTTGATGGTAATAATTACTGTTTAGTAGAGATGAGCGAACGCGTTCGTCCGAGCTTGCTATTCGTGCGAATATTAGGGTGTTCGGGATGTTCGTTATTCGTAACGAACACCATGCGGTGTTCTGGTAAATTAAACTTTCTTCCCTGAGACGTTAGCGCTTTTTTTTGGCCAATATAAAGACAGGGAAGGCATTACAACTTCCCCCTGCAACGTTTAAGCCCTATACCACCCCCCTGCTGTGAGTGGCTGGGGAGATAAGGTGTCCGCCTGATATGAAAGTCTGCCCCTCCCGCTGCTCGCTATGGATGCATTCTATATGCGCTCAATGGGGCCAGCGGCAGCAGCGCTGACCCCATTGAGAACATATAGAAGACAAATCCTTCTTCTCTGGCACAGCTGTAACAGCTGTAGCAGAGAAGAACGATGTTTGCCCATTGAATTCAATGGAACCGGCAATACAGCCGACTCCACTGAATGCAATGGGCTGCCGGCGATCGCAGGATGAATGGTCGGAAAGGGGTTAAATATATAACCCCTTTCCTGCAATTCATCCAGAAATGTGTTACACTAAAAATATATACCGGCGTATAAGGCGACCGGGCGTATAAGACGACCCCCCAACTGTCACCTTATACGCCGGTAATACAGTGGAGCAAAGAATAAAAAGCATTACTTACGTTTTTAGATGATCTGCGGCGCTCCTGCAGGCTGTCACTCCCTCCTGGTCCACGGCAGACAAGCTTTCTCCACGAAAGACTTTAAATCCCTGCCTCCAGAAGCACATGTGCCTTCAGCCAATCACAGCCAATGACAATGATGTCATTGAATGGCTGTGATTGGCTGTGTTTCTGGAGGCGGGGATTTCAAGCCTTGAAATCCCCGCCTCCAGAAACACAGCCAATCACAGCCATTCAATGACATCATTGTCATTGGCTGTGATTGGCTGAAGGCACATGTGCTTCTGGAGGCAGGGATTTAAAGTCTTTCGTGGAGAAAGCTTGTCTGCCGTGGACCAGGAGGGAGTGACAGCCTGCAGGAGCGCCGCAGATCATCTAAAAACGTAAGTAATGCTTTTTATTCTTTGCTCCACTGTATTACCGGCGTATAAGGTGACAGTTGGGGGGTCGTCTTATACGCCCCGTCGCCTTATACGCCGGTATATATTTTTAGTGTAACACATTTCTGGATGAATTGCAGGAAAGGGGTTATATATTTAACCCCTTTCCGACCATTCATCCTGCGATCGCCGGCAGCCCATTGCATTCAGTGGAGTCGGCTGTATTGCCGGTTCCATTGAATTCAATGGGCAAACATCGTTCTTCTCTGCTACAGCTGTTACAGCTGTGCCAGAGGAGGACGATCTTTATGCTGACAGTGGGGGGGGGGGGGGGCACTCTTGCCGCTATTGTGGCTTAATAGTGGGACCTGTGAACTTGAGATGCAGCCCACCATGTAGCCCCTCGCCTGCCCTATCCGTCACTGTGTCATTCCCATCACTTTCCTGAATTGCCCAGATTTTCACACATGAAAACCTTAGCGAGCATCGGCGAAATACAAAAATGTTCCGGTCGCCCATTGACTTCAATGGGGTTCGTTGTTCGAAACGAACCCTCGAGCATCACGGGAAGTTCGTTACGAATAACGAACACCCGAACATTTTGGTGTTCGCTCATCTCTACTGTTTAGCCAAACAAAACGGTTGAACCCTGCTTTTGGCCAAAATTTGCTTTTGTCTTAGCCAAATCTACTGAAATTCTTCATTTTCACTCTTCTTCCTTTTTAAAAATTAAAGAAAAGGGGAAAAGAAAAAAAATAAGGATAAGAAGGAAAAAAGGAAAAGAGGAGAAAAGAAGAAAATGAATATTTTTCCTCCTTTTTCCTTCTTCTATTATGGCTTTTAGGGCTTATTTACATGAGCATATATTGGCGCCGCTTTCACGCCCGGGCCGATACACGCTGCCCAACTGATGCATTGCTGAACAATGCATCAATTTAGATAAGCGTATTCCCGCAGCATAAACTCACCTGGCCGGCCAAGATAGCACATACAGAGCGCATTTCAACCTATGGTAGCTGCCGGAGAAGAGGACTGGGAGGCAGTTTAGCAATGTGTCTGCTAAAACCCCCACCCCTCTCCCTCCTCCTCTGCACCCCTTGCCGGCTGTTTAAAATGAGAGGGGATGGAATGGGGGCAGAAGCTAGTTGCTAAGCTCCCACCCCATCTCGCCCTCTCCCATTGTTGCCAGCCAACAAAGGGCGAAGAGGGGGTGGGAGCATAGCAGGATAACTTCCGCTTTGTCCCCTCCCCTTGCATAGAGCAAGTAAGGGCAATCCAACCTCAGTGTATTTCTGCCGTACTCAGGCCATCTCTTGCGTCAAAAAGACATGCAATATCAAAAACAAACGAAAAGGCACACCTGTGCAAAAGAAATATAAAACTACGAGAAAACCTCTCCCTATAAACCCCTTACCCGAGAGGGGGCCTGCCTACTCGTTCCTGGGCCACTGACAAGTCCCTATCAGGGAGGCCTAGAACCAAAAGAAAGGGAAACAGAAAACCAAACAAAACAGATATAGGAATTTAGCTAGCACGGAGGAGCTTCAAGCAGGATGTGTTTCCTCAGCAGCTGTCCAGCGGCAACTGAAGCATTGACCAGCACAGGAGTCAATACTAGCACTGCTTAAATAGGAGCAGAGCTATTCAGCACCAGGTGAGGACTGACATTACTCTTGCAACCACCACACCCCTCAGCTCCAGGAGAGGTAGGAATACTGCTAAACCCTGGTCTGGCCTGGAAGCAAGGTGGGAACCTACGAACGGCTGCAACAGTACCTCCCCTTCTAGGAGGGGCCCCAAGACCCTTAGGACCAGGACGACCAGGGTTTGATCTGTGAAAAATTTTCACCCGACGATCCGCATGGATATCCGCTGCAGAAACCCATAACCTCTCTTCTGGGCCATAACCGCGCCACTGTGCGAGGTACTGCAAGGAATTCCTGACTCCCCGGGAGTCCAAAATGCAACTTGTTACAAACTGCTTCTCCCCATCCACTAGCCCAGGAGCCGAGGGTGGTGGGTCATTCCCAGAATCGATGATTCTTTTAAGCAGAGATTTGTGAAAAACATTGTTAATCTTCATTGCACTGGGAATTTCTAACCGAAAAGCAACCATGTTAATCTTCTCAATTATTTGAAACGGACCTATAAATCGCGAGCCAAGTTTAGTGGACGGTTGTTTGAGTTTTATATCTCCAGTAGACAACCAAACCAAGTCTCCAACACAGAATCCCGACCCCTCTGAGCGATGACTGCCTACAACTCGCTTTCTCCGCCGAACTGCTCGCAGTAACTCTCTCTGTACCTCAGCAATAATAGGCCCAGAAGAATCTGGCTGCACCAGTACCGGAGCCGTAGCAACACACTTCTTCAATCTCTGAAATGACTGCATTGCTTCCGCCGTCCATTTAGTAGGAAAGCACCCTGTTTTGTCATATCAGTAAGAGGTTTCACAATCGCCGAAAAATTCCTAATCAATCTACGGAAGTAGTTGGCACATCCCAAGAACCTTCGCAGGGCGTTCACATTCTCTGGTAAGACGCAGTCTTGCACCGCTCGGAACCTCTCAGGATCCATCTCAAAACCCTCTTGGGTATAATCTTTGAGCGTCAGTCTCTCAGGGACAGATATGCGGCTCCTGGGGAACTTGTAGTCAGGGAGAAGTTCAATTGCACAATCCCCCTGTTTGTACGGTGGTAATTTGTCTGCCCCCTCCGGGGAAAACACATCAGAGGGGTCGGCGATGACTTCCGGCAAATCTTCTGCCTGAATAGACGCTATATCAACAGAAATGTAACGGCACAGACAACCAGGGCTCCATTTAGCAATGCCCCCCTTCTCCCAGTCTACTACTGGGTTGTGTAAACGTAGCCAAGGCAGCCCCAAGACTACTTGCGAAGGGAGGGATTCTATGACATATAATGTTATCATCTCCATGTGGAACAGACCAATTTTTAAATGGACATTAGGCACACAAAACCTCAGACTTCTTTGCGATAGTGGAGCAGCCTCAATGGCGGATACCGGGATGGGAGACTTCAAAGCCCTCATCTCTAAGCCCAAACGTTTTACCGTCTCCCGATGAATTAAGTTAATACTAGCTCCACAATCCAAAAGGACTCTTATGGGACTGTCAACACTGTCACAAAGGATCTCAGCAGGAAGCACCAGTCTGGAGGGTGATACCCAAGCAATTTGATGGCCTAGAGGGGACCTCTCATTATTCTCCGTTGCGACGCAAGGTCATGTGACTAGGCGTCATAGAGAAGTCACTAGTAGTTTGAGTTGGGGGCATCTCTGATAGCGCCCACAGACGTTGTTGACACGTCCATAGTCGCGTCATGTGACGCATAGCTACCACTACACGCCTCGGAGCTGCGTCATTTGACGCACTGTATTTACGTCACCAGCAACCTCCTCGCAGCACGCAGCTACGTCACTCAGTGCCGACACATCGGACGTCAGGCAAATGCGACACATGCCCTATCAACTTCATCCGCTACAGGTCATATCAATTATGAGGTATTCTAATGACTTTTACTATAAATGTTTGACTGCATGTCTGTATTTTATACACTTGAAAAAGGCTGTGCGGCCGAAACGCGTTGTGTATTGCATTTTATATATTAAACCGTGGAACCTTTCATCACTGCTGGTTTGTGCCATCCCTTGATACGTCAACTTGGATTAGGAGGCGCCTATGCCAAGGGCGCCTCCTCGAAGTAAGTGACATAACTGAAATTTCCATATGCACATTTTCCATTCCCTATGGTGTGAGCGCTGAGGGCTTTTTTCTCTTTTTTATCCATTTCTCCTCCTTCATGTTATGATCGGAGTATTCCTCTAGATGCTCTCTCATATTCATATGAGATTGTTTCCAGAACCTACGAACTTCTGTCTCCCTTCAGAATTTGGGATCATCTACCAACTACATTTCCTAGCATCCTTCGAGTGAGCGCTTTTCCTCTATCTTTCTACGGATACCGGGATGGGAGACTTCAAAGCCCTCATCTCTCAGCCCAAACGTTTGACTGTCTCCCGATGAATAAAGTTAATACTAGCTCCACAATCCAAAAGGACTCCTATGGGACTGTCAACACTGTCACAAAGGATCTCAGCATGAAGCACCAGTCTGGAGGGTGATACCCAAGCAATTTGATGGCCTAGAGGGGACCTCTCATTATTCTCCAGGCCATCCAGTTCTGGCTGGCAATTATGATGGAGACAACACTGAGCCATACGGCCAATGCAGTTACAGGAAAAGCATCGACCTTTACACTGTACTTTGTTCTCACTCCTAACCCTGCCAGTCAGTGACCCCAACTGCATTGGCTCCTCTACATCCGCAGATAAGAAGCCAGAATCTATGGAGAGTTCCTGATGCCTCTCCCTGATCCATCTCCCAGCTTTGATAGCCAGAGACATGGCCTCATCTAGACTGCGGGGTACTGGATAACCTACCAGTACATTCTTGATCTTATTGGACAGACCACAATGGAACTGGCTCTTTAAAGCAGGGTCATTCCACTGAGTTTCTGCTGCCCAACGTCGAAACTCAGCACAATAATCCTCGACCGAGAAGTCTCCCTGTCGTAAACGTCTGATTTTCCCTTCAGCCACCGATATCTTATCTGGGTCATCATAGATAAGACCCAATGCAGCAAAAATGTTATCCACTGAGTTTAAGACCTCAGACGTCAGGAGCAATGAAAAAGCCCATGCCTGTGGCGCCCCCTGCAGTCTGGACATAACAACGCCCACCCTCTGGGCGTCGTCCCCTGAAGACAGTGGACGCAGTCTAAAACAGAGCTTGCAGGCATCCCGAAAAGATCCGAATTTCTGCCTATCACCAGAAAAACGATCAGGTAGCTCAATCTTGGGTTCCTTGCAGGGAACCTGTAGAACAAGTTGTCGCTGTTTTACCTCTGCGACCTCTGCAGCCAGCGTTCCAAGCTGGTGCGACAAAACCTCAAGGGGATTCATACTGTACACACAGAATCTCCCTGAGTAGGTACAGGCTGGTCAATCTGAGGCGTCCAACCGGACATGCAATATCCAAAACAAATGAAAAGGCACACCTGTGCAAAAGAAGCAAGGTGGGAGCCTTCGAACGGCTGCAACACCGTCTGAATGGGCGCACAAACGGCAGTTTTTACGGCGCTGGTGGGTGAACGTAAAAATACCTACACTCATGTGAATAAGCCCTTAGACAGTGTGAAACCCCAGTTTTAGTGTTATTGGTGAGGTTTTGGTTTGGTTCAAATTAAACCAGACTTTCTACCTTACCAGCCAAACTGAACATTTCAAAAGTTCACCCATCACTAGTAACCACCAAAATACAGAGTTATTCAAAAAGAAGGAGCAGATTTGGGGATTTAATTATGAGCAAACTACAAAAGACAGGTACACAATCCTCACATCACTGAAAGGAGGCAGGTTCAGAGGTGTTTTATCTCATACCAGTAAGTTATATGTTCTGCCACACTGCAGTCCTGGGTGTCTTGTTCACAGTTTTAAGGTGCGTTTAGACTGAAGTATTATTTATCAAAAAAGTTTTATAATAAACTAAAGTGAACCATAATCATTCAGTTTAAATGCTGCCAAACACTGTACAACAATCGAGGAGTGTTCACTTCCCGTTTGTAGTTCAGTTACTGCAGGGCTAAAGATTATTATTGGCTCGTTCATTTATTCGGCTTAAACCCTTCTCATTCAATGTTTCATATAAGGAATGTGACCACTGAACGAAAAGTGAACAAGTCAACAATGAATCTGCCTGTCTAAGCAAGCTTCACGAGTAGCCAGGAGGCTCCCACCTGCAGCCAGTATAGAGGCTGTCACGCTTGCCCTGCACCAGGTCAGATGCCAGTACAGCACAGAGCGGCAGCAGAACACTACAAGAGTGGAGGACGGGGCACAGGAGGACCCTCCTCTTCCCCCCCCACACGTGAATTGAGAGATGTCTGCAGAGTGTTGTGTCCAGACAGGTGAGGACAGATAACATCAGCGGCAGCGGGAGCTCTACAGTGAAATCTTACCACCCCCCATCCCCCCATCTGAGACCCATGCTGGGACCTGGCAGTTAACATCAGTGGATGAACAGGTCAGATGCTTGTGCTGAAAGTGCCCTGGCTCATCTCAGCCTGAAATTAGACAGCTCATTAGAATATAAAGCCTCCAAGTCCCACATACATTAGGGCTGCTTATTTGATCCTTGCACCAGCAGGGGGGAATGTCTAAGACTGTATGCCCTTGCTACACCAGTGCTCTGTAGAGTTGAGTTGGTCATTTGGCCCCAGTCATTCTGCTTCTTCCCACTGAGATTCTGAGGATGTGTATCAGTACTGTCTGCACAGAGCTGAGTGGGTCACACACCATTTGCATTGAGCTTCTTCCCTCTGATATACTGGAGTCCTGCATGCATCCTGACACAGCAGAGCTGCGTTTGATCTACAACTACCTGTGTTAAGCTTCATCCCTCTGAGAGACTAAGAACCTGTATCTGGCCCTGAGCAGAGCTGCATTTGCTACACAGTTACTTTTATCCTGTCTCCTCCCTCTGGAATTCTGAGCCTCACACCCACCCTGACTACACAGAGCTGTGGTTGTCACATAAACATCTGCATTGGGCCTCTTCCCTCTGAGAAACTGGGGACCTGCGTTCATCTTGGTTGTGTAGAGCTGAGTTTGTCATTCGGCCACCTGAAGTGTGCTTTTTCCCTCTGAGAAAGAGAGCCCTGCACCCATCCTGACTGCGTAGAGCTGGGTTGGTTGGACGGCCACCTGCATTGAGCGTCTTAACTCTGAAAAACTGAGGATCAGATTCTAACACCATACTATTCTCCCCCATCTGCAACCATAACGACTCCATTGGTTTATAAGTAGGGTAGCCGCAATTTTCCAAAATGAGCCGACATTCCTACAAGCAGCCAGACGCAAGCGAGACCTCAAATTTGACAATGCCTACTTATCCATTTTTCCAGATTTCTTGTCTGCCTTACAAAAAACCAGAGCCACCTTTGTCAGCATCAAACACAGCCTATGAAATGCAGATATAAAGTACTCCACAGTGTTTCCAGCTCACCTTCGCGTCATTCACAATCACTGCACCATCTTTTTCTCGTCTCCCGGTGAGGCGGAGGACTGGTTCAATCAGCTGCCAAGGCCTCCAAGGCGCTAATTATCAAGTATTATGCAATAACGAGTAACATAAGATATGTAACCCTGTCAGGTGGGGCCCCTGTGCATGTTCGGGCAGTGAGTCTATCCATTATCCTACCTTTCTACATCCTCCATCCTCTTCCCTTTCTCTCGCCTCCTTACCTCCCCTCTCCCAATCCACTCCTCATCTTTCTGCCTGTGGAACATGCATTGGCTGCCCCATATTCTCTTTACAGTGGGACTCTAAATCATAATGTGTTATAATATTCAGGGAAATTTTATTTATATTTGTACAGGGTTTGGAGCTCTAAAAGGGGAGCAAAATTCTTAGATTGTGTGCCTAGATAACGACACCTATTGGGTGCACACTCTACCCCATAACAATTTTTTAGTTCAAGCTTTGAAAGTTAATATTAAATTACTTGCTTGAATAAGCAGTGATATGTTATTTCTAAGCTATTAGTTCTGTGGCTTGGTTGCCTTATTAGGTTTGCACAAATATCTCTAGAACATGGCAGACACGTACAATAACGCATTACTTTTGCTTGGGAATCAATTGTTTGCCCTGAACCCCCAGAGCCCAACTACGATGGCCACTAACAGCATCCTACCAAGAGATGATAGAGAAAACACTGATGGCTGGTATTAACATATTGACCTGGAACGTTCGGGGAATGGGAAACCCTAAAAAACACAGCATGATTTTCTCACAAATCAAACGCCATAATCCCCATATAGTATGTCACTAAGAAACACACAACCCCTGATAAAACCTCATTGCTACAAAAACAGTGGGTCCAATGGTCCCTCCACTCTACCTTTTCCTCATATTCCAGGGGTGTTTCTATCTTAATTCACAGACGACTTAGATGGGAGCCGGGACACACTCTTAAAAACCCATATAGTAGATTTGTGTTTGTCCAGTCCTAGATAGAGGTTGTCCCCTATGTGCTTATTGCATTATACTTGCCACCACCTGGGAGTTTGGCGGTCCTCCATCAAGCCGCACAATTTGCCACTCAGTTCCCTGCTGCAACTGTCCTATGCTTTGGTGACTTCAATTTACTATTAGTAGTAAATGCGGCAGCATCAATGAGTCACATATAAACTGTTCAAAAAATTATTTTTATTGATCCAAATACCAAAAAAAAAGAAAAATATGCAACAATATAAATCCAGATGCCTGGGCAGGTACAGCCGACAACATGTAATCCTGAATCTACAAAACAAGGACAAAACAATACATTACTGGCATGTCACAAGTGCAGACAAAAAAAACCTTCCTAACAAATGCTATACCATTTAGTATTGCAGTTACCCCAATCAGATGTAAGGCATAAAATGGTATTCCTGATTTAATCCTTTTGGTGACATTGTATCTAATTCATAGATCCAAAATACTGTAGCTGCTTTCCTTTTTACATCGACACCCTGTCGGCCCCTCTTAGGAATGCAGGAACATGATCTATGATGCAGAATTTTAATTGGCATATCGCATGGTTTTGATCTTTAAAATGTTTAGGCAGCGGTAAATCTTTATACCCCTTCCGAATGGTGGATTTATGTTTGACTATACGGGAACGAACCTCTGTGGTGGTCTCCCCTACATATGCGAGACCACATGGACATGTGATTAAATATATAACAAAACTTGAGGTACACGTAAAGCGTTCCCATATAGGATATTTAGTACTACGAAGAGGTTGTCTGAAACTGTCTCCTTTAAGGAGATTATTACAGACTGAGCAGCTCAGGCAGGGAAAATTTCCATTCCAAGTAGCTGCCAACGTTTGCTGCGTAGGACGCAGACCACTGTCAAACAATGCACGTGTCACCTTGTTGCCAATATTTGGACTTCTTTTATATGCCAGTATAGAAAACTTTTTGAATTCCAGTACATCTTTATTGACATCAGTCACCAATGGCCAATGTCTACGAATTATCACTGTAATTTTTGGAATCCTATCACAGAGCCTAGTTCGAGATTTTGGTGTAATTGGATCCTGTTGAGAAAAAGTTCAAACCTTTGTTCTAGCTTCATCCAAAAGAGATCTTGGATAGCCCATCGCTAGAAATTTGTCACACATCTCATTAAGCCTGATGTCTATTCTGTCGTCATGGGTTACTCTTCGAACCCGTAATAATTGGCTCCAGGGGAGTGAATTTTTAGTTGAGGCCGGGTGTGTGCTATCATACAATAGGGGGCTGTTACGATCTGTAGCCTTGCTGTATGGGTCCGTAAGTAGACCTGCGCCCACCTTCCTGATCAACACACCCAGGATCTAGATCTCTGTCTCTGAATAGGACAAGGTGAACTTTAATTCAGGATATACTCCATTCAGAACCTCACAGAATAGTTGTGGTAACTGCAATACTAAACGGTATAGCATTCGTTAGGAAGGTTTTCTATCTGCACTTGTGACAAGTCAGTAATATATTATTTTGTCCTTAATTTGTGGATTCGGGACTATATGTCATCGGCTGTACATGCCCAAGCATCTGGATTAGAGATAAGCGAGCACCAAAATGCTTGGGTGCTCATTGCTCGAGTCAAACTTTTCGTAATACTCGAGAGTACGTTTCGAGTAACGAACCCCTATTGAAGTAAATGGGCAACTTGAGCATTTTTGCATGGGACTGATGTTCTGCATAGCTGATGACTTGTCAAACGCCAGAAAACATCAGAAACTCTTGAAAAAACTACAGAAATGTATTGGGAAGGGCAGCATGCATGGCTGCATCTGAGGCTCCCAGGTCCCACTATTAAGCCAAGATGGGGGCAAGAGTCTGGCGACACCCCCTAACAATTTACTTCGAACAAACCCTCATTAGCAAGGCATACGCACTGGCACATCTTAGCTAAGCACCACACTACCTGCAACCAAGGTCAATCACTGCCTGCTGATGACACCGCTGCCTCTTCTCCTGGGTTATATGCTGGCATTGCTGTCCAACCCCCCCACCCCGTGCGACTCTGCGTCCACAGCACACACAAAAGTTTCCCTGCACAGTGCTGCCCTCGTGCCACACGCTCACTTCATAGCCACACCACCCTCATGTATATTTATAAGTGCGTATTGGATGAGGGGGATCCAGAGGCACACACTGCAGAGGGTTGGCAGGGCCAGGCAGCAACCCTCTTTGAAAGTGTGGGCGATAGCCCATAATGCTGTTGAGAATTGATGATGAATTGACATACGGTCATCATTCCAATCCTGTGCCACCTCTGTCACAAAATTGTCAGGAGCCGCAAACGTGGGCATAAAGGGGAATCAGGTGCCAGCACTTCTACACATCTCCACAATGCAGCAATACTCTGTGTGGGCAGCACGTGAGTGGGCCCAGGGTCAGGCTCGGTCCCAGCCTCCACCTTTTGTGATCCAAGGTGCCTTCAGTTAAATAGCAATGGGAAATCCATGTGTCCCCACACAATTCATTCTGTGTAGGTGTCAGATAGTACAACACCGCAATGGGAAGTCCACTGCAATGGGGAGTTTTACCCCATCAAGGACCTCGGCCCACATTTCTGTCCTAGTCAGTCAGTGTATTTGTGCCAGACAGGTAAAAAAGTGCTATGGGAAGTCTTTGTGCACTGACAGCATAGTCAAGTCCAAGGAACTTAAACATGGTAATACACATGAGGAAATAACAGTGCCCAAACATGGCATAGTTTCACCCTGCTAAGGGCCTCGGCCTCAACCCACATTTCTGCACAAGTCAGTCAGTGTATTTGTGCCAGACAGGTAAAACACCACAATAGGAAGTCATTGTGCACCCACAGCATAGGCGAGCCCAAGGAACTTAAAGATCGTTTTACACATAAAGAAATCACAGCGCCCAAACAAGGCAGAGTTTCACCCCGCCAAAGACTTCATCCCACATTTCTACCCTAGTCAGTCTGTGTATTTGTGCCAAACAGGTAAAACACCGCTATGGGAAGTCTTTGTGTACCCACAGCATAGACGAGCACCTGGAACCCAAGGAAAGTATTGGCCCAAACCAATGTCTCAGATAACTATGGTAACACGAGAGAAAATACATGTTGCCCAGTGCTGATCCCCAGACCCCAAGCAGCAGGTGGCATAATAGGGCCGAGAAACCATGACCGAGGTAGGATCCGCATTACTCTGTGTGCGAAGTACGTGAGCAGGCCCTGGGTCAGGCTCGGTCCCAGCCTCCACTTTGTGTGACGCAAGGTGCCATGAGTTAAATAGCTATGGGAAATCCATGGGTCCCCACACATTTCATTCTGTGTATGTTTCAGATAGCTCAACACTGCAATGGGAAATCTTTGAGTTCCTTGGGCTCGCCTATGTTGCGGGTGCACAAAGATGGTATTACACAGGAAGAAATCAAAGTGCCCAAACATGGCAGAGTTTCAGCCCGCCAAGGATCTCGGCCTTGGCCCACATTTCTGCTTAAGTCAGTCAGTGTATTTGTATCAGATAGGTAAAACACCGCGATGGAAAGTCTTTGTGCACCCACAGCATAGGCAGACCCCAGTAACATTTGTGTAGCAAAAGCATGGGCGGACCCCAGTAACATTTCTGTAGCAAGAGTATAGGCGAACCCCTCAAAACATTCAGTAGAAAAGTTGAGGCAGACCCCAGTAACACTACAGCAGTAAAAGTAGAGGCAGACCCCAGTAACATTTCTGTTGTAAAACCGGCATTCACCGGTAACATTTCTGTAGTAAAATTAGAGGCGGGCCCAAGTAACTTTTTTTGTAGTAAAAGTAGAGGCGGACCGCTGTAACATTTCTGTAATTAAAGTTGAGGCAGACCCCAGTAAAATTTCTGCAGTAAAAGTAGAGGCAGACCCCAGTAACATTTCTGTAGTAAAAGTAGGGGCAGACACCAGTAACATTTCTGAAGTAAAAGTAGAGGCGGACCCCAGTAACATTTCTGTAGTAAAAGTAGAGGCGGACCCCAGTAAGATTTCTGTAAAAGAAGTATAGGCAGACCCCTGTAACATTTCTGTAAGAGAAGTATAGGCAGACCCCAGTACAATTTCTATAGCAGAAGTATAGGCAGACCCCTGTAACATTTCTGTAGTAGAAGTATAGGCAGACCCCTGTAACATTTCTGTAGCAGCACTATAGACAGACCCCTGTAACATTTCTGTAGCAGCAGTATAGGCAGATGCCAGTAACATTTCTGTAGTAAAAGTAGGGGCGGACACCAGTAACATTTCTGTAGTTAAAGTAGAGGCGGACCCCAGTAACATTTCTGTAGTAAAAGTTGAGACAGACCCCAGTAACATTACTGCAGTAAAAATAGAGGCAGACCCCAGTAACATTTCTGTTGTAAAAGTAAAGACAGACCCTAGTAAAATTTCTGTAGTAAAACCGGCGGACACCGGTAACATTTCTGTAGTAAAAGTAAAGGCGGACCGCCGTAACATTTCTGTAGTAAAAGTTGAGGCAGACCTCAGTAACATTTCTTTTTTTTTTTATATTCAATTTTTATTGATTTTACAAATCTAGCAATCATTAAACAGACAAAAAAGAGAAAACAACAACGTCTCGGGTAGCTGAGAGAAAGGTTACATGAGCATTCAGTCGACAATTTGGAAATAGGGCGACGGAGTGTGTAACCGAATAAAATTGAATACAAACAAACACAACATTGTGGCTAGGCCACCAGGGGAGAATGAGCCTCCTTCTGGGACAGCAGTCCCTTTGGGTATTCTCCCTGAAACAACCCAAGCAAATCTTGAAGGTGGGGTGGGGAGGAACGATAGGGAATACGCTGACAGAGAGGGGGGGGATGAGTGGGGGGGGGGGGCATGAGGGAGGGGGGTTTGATCTCGTACCGCGCCTCCTGAATGTAAGAATGTGCCCGGTCCCGCGGTGGCAGGCTCCCCAAGGGCAAGGTCCCTACAATAGGAGAGATCTGAGGGGATTTGTAACCATGAGGAGGGGCAGGCCCTCCCCGCCTGAAGCAGATAGGAGGTCCCAGCACACAACTCAAGAGGAAGAAATGAAGAGTCGCCGAGGCCCCCCTCTACCCCTCAGGGTGACCCACCGACTACCTCTCCCAAAGTCTCCCTCAGGGAGCGCCACGGGGCCCATGTCTTTAGGAACTCCCCATGGGAGCCCCCGGAGTAGCTGGATAGTTCTTCCAGGTTTGCGAGGAGGTCCACCTTTGCCCTCCACATATCCAGGGATGGGGGGTCCCTGCGAAGCCAAAGGAGGGGGATAAGGGACTTTGCCACATCCAATAGCAGTGCTATGAGTTTGTGTTTCTGCGGATGGAAGGTAACTGACGGCCTCCACAGGATAACCACCTCAGGGGAAAGGACCAGCCCCGGGGCAAGTTTGCTCAACACGCACCCGACATCTCTCCAAAAGGGCGCCAGTACCGGGCACTCCCACCACAAATGAAGATAGGAGCCCGTTGCCGATTCGCATCTCCAACAGGAGTCTTGAGAAGTTAGCTTGTGATCAGAGAGCCACTGAGGAGTCCTATACCATCGAGATATTAATTTTTAATGTGCTTCCTGTGCCGTGACACAGGGCGAAGCGCCGAAAGAGTTCCTAAGTATAACTCTAGTATCCCTCTCCGAAAGTGAGATCTTGAGCTCCCTCTCCCAGGAGGTGATAAACGCTGGCTTAGAGTAACAAGGGGGGGACGCAAATTGTTTTCGAATGACTGACAGTTTCCTCTTAGAGGCTGTACCGTCAGTCAAAGTTTTCTCAAAACCAGTCAAAGGTCTGGACGACCTATGTTGAGTCAGGAACTTTTTGATGACTACCGTCATATGTGCTATCGTTAAAAAAGAAAGATTATGGCCGGGCAATAATACATGTAGTATGTCTGCAGGAGACATGTGGGCTCTCGTCTGTATGTCCGCTATATTTTTATTCGATAGGATCTGCCAGCAACCCGCTGAACAATGGTCCAAATGAAGACCGACTATCTTCTGTATGGCGTTTAAGGGGGTGAGAGGGGACGGAGGGGGCGCCAGCCTATCTCCCAGCTTATGCCAGGTCTCCATAGCTCCCCTGAGGAGAGGGCAAACAGACCCACGCTTCCGAATGACCTGCGCAGGGAACCATAAGTCTTGGAGGAGAGCGGGGCCGTATGAGGTCATAGCAAGTTCTTGTATCAAATGGTCTTTAGAGGGGAGCGCCAGCTCCATCCAGTGACCTAATTGGGTAGATAAATATAGATCTTTTGGGTTAGGTAAATCTATTCCTCCATCCAGCCTTCTCTTTTCTAGCAGACTGTGGGCTATCCTTGGCCTCCTGCCCCTCCAGACATAATTCAATATGATCGAGAGCAGGGACTTAAAGAAGGAATTTGGAATATGTATCGGGAGAAGACGCATCTTATACAAGATTATTGGAATAACGTAGGACTGCAGAACGTTTTTCCTCCCCAACCATGACAAGAAAGGAAAGTCATATGAGCGTAAAATGTTCCTCAACTTAGTCAGGAGAGGGGAGAAGTTGGCCGCAAACAGGTCCTCAACTCTTTTAGTGAGCTGTATGTCCAGAAATTCTATATCTGTGGTGACCCATGAGAAGGGGGAATTTGCTTTCAAGGTTCGACACCTGTTGGCTGGGATAGAAACATTTAGGATTTTAGACTTTGAATAGTTTATTTTAAAATCCGAGAGGGCCCCAAATTCCTCCAAAAGGGTGATAAGACGTGGCAGACCCCCCTCAGGATTCGTGACTAGAAAAACGATATCATCCGCGTAGGCAGCCAGTGAAAAGGTCGCTCGACCCACTTTTAGTCCCTGTATATTAGGGTCCAGTCGGATTCGCTGTAAGAACGGCTCTAGGGCCAAGATAAATAGCGTGGGTGACAGGGGGCAACCCTGCCGGGTGCCATTACTTATGTTGAAAGGCGGTGAGAGAACATCGTTTATCTTAAGTCTGGCGTATGGAGCATTATATAGGGAGAAGATGGCGGTAATAAAGGCAGAGGGTATTTTAAAATGGGAAAGGACCGAGCGCATGTATAGCCAATTCACACGATCAAAGGCTTTTTCAGCGTCCGAGCCTACTAGAGCCAGTGGAATGTTTAGTGTCTGAGCGTGCCTTATCGCATGAAGGAGTCGAACGCAATTGTCTCTTCCCTCTCTGCCGCTGACTAAACCAGTCTGCTCAATGTTAACAAGGGATGGGATATATTTCTCTAGCCTTTTCGCAAGAAGTTTTGCCCAAAGCTTAACGTCGAAATTGATAAGGGATATAGGCCTATAACTTCCGCAGGCCTCTGGGTCCTTATTGTCTTTGTGGATCAACGTAATCTGCGCTTCCTGCGCCTGTTTGGGTAGGGATTCTCCCTTAAGGAGTGAGTTAAATAGCTCTGTCAGCTGGGGAACCAAACAGGGTTTAAAAGCTTTATAATACGCGACCGATAGCCCGTCGGGGCCTGGGCTTTTACCCGATGGAGAGGAAGTCAAAAGGTCCTCCACCTCCTGAGAGGAGACTGGCTTCGTCATGGCAGCGCCCGCATCTCCGTCCAGACAGGGCAAGTTTAGCCCGCTCAGAAAAGCCTGTATTTGTGCCTGTGCAATTTGTCGTTCGTCCGGGGATAGGGGCTGGCGGATATTATATAGTCGGGAGTAAAAGCTCTGGAACTCCGCAGCAATATCGACTGATGAAGTTACCTGGGAACCTGTACTAGTTTTTATTGAGCTGATGAGGTTTCTCTTGCGGGCTTTTTTAATAAGGGCGGAGGTCCATTTGCTGCCCCTATTGCCTTGAATATAAACTGTTTTTTGTAGATATATGTGTTTCTTATTAAACCTCAGATCAAAGTCTCTTTTCAAGTCTTTCCTGAGGGTAGTGAGTTTGTCTAGTGTGGCTTTGCAATGTGAGCTCTTAGCCGCTTGTTCTAGCTTAGTAATTTGTTGGAGTTTATCGTCTATGCTTTTTTGTAGTCTTTTTTTAACTCTGGAGCTTAAGGCGATTAGAAGACCCCTTGCGTAGGCCTTATGGGCTTCCCAGATTATTGGAGTCGAGACCTCCTGTGACTTGTTAAGATGGAAGAATTCGTCTAATTGGGAATTCAGATATTGTCTATCCTCCTCTGCATCCAAGAGTGAGGGATTTAACTTCCAGATCCACTCCCGGGGAGGGGGCGGGGAGAGGTCCAGGTCAACGTGTAGTGGGGCGTGGTCTGATATTAAGATCTGGTCAATTTTGGCACCGGTGACGGATTTTAATAGGGCCGATGAAATGAAGAAGTAGTCAAGGCGCTGGAAAGAAAAGTGCACATGAGAGTAAAAGGTATAGTCCTTCGTTGACGGGTTAGAAAGTCTCCAAGCGTCAACCAAGCCCAGCTCAGAGAGACTGCGGTGCAACCTTCCGAGTTTAGTTTGGGATATATGGGATTTCCCAGTAGAGGAATCCAGAATGGGGCAAAGGGTCAGGTTTAAGTCACCTCCTAGGAGAATTGGTCCCTCGGCAAACTGCTTTAATGTTTCAAGTTGACTAATCAGCCATGGTACTTGTCCTGTGTTTGGCGAGTATAAGTTCGCTATTGTCACTTTCTGATTAAGGAGTTTACCTCTCAAGAAGAGGGCCCTCCCCTCCATGTCTGAGTGTTGGGCTTCGCACGTGAAGGCTATAGAGTGGTGAAAAAGTGTAGAGACTCCTCTAGAGGCGGACGTCGGGTGCGTGCTGTGGAAAGCTTGTGTAAAACGCTTACCGGGGAGGGACAAACACCTATTTCCCCTAAAGTGGGTCTCCTGCAGAAAAGCAATTTTAGTTCCATACCTTCTCAGCAGCAGTGCGATGTGATGTCTCTTGGATGGGGAGTTCAGCCCCTTAACGTTAAACGTGGACCATCTCAGAGAGTCGCTCATCACGACACCAGGCCAGCTACTCCTTGACTCTGGAGGAGGTGGGGAAAGAAAAATGTGTTATACAGACAGAAATAAAAAGCCCTCTCTCCTCCTATATCCGGGTCCACCAGTCTAGGAACACGAGATCAGTGGATAGGGGGGGAGACGTAGGTTAGAAGGAGACCCCGAGATGGGCCAGGGAGGGGGGACAAACTGCACAGAGACAGGAGGGAAGAAGGGAAAACTATTTGCGCTTTGAGGAGGGAGAGCGGGACCGCTCTCTCCTGTGGATAAACTACGTGACCTTGCGGAGACCAAGTCGTCTACTCGCAAGGAAATAAAGTATGGCGAAGGGGAGGAAGGGGGATAAGGAGGGAAAAAGGGAGTTGGATGTGAGGCGGATTGGTCGGTCCTTATAAGAATAAGGGCCGATCAATAAAGGACAGCCTGGACTACCAGGCGCCCCACAGGATCCCCTCCAGAAGGACCTGCGCAATAAAGGTTAGACTATAGATTCCCAGCAGAGGCTGGATCCTGGAGGAGCAAGAACAGAGTGAGAACAATGATAATATGACATATTAACACATAACTCGCAAGTAACAATCTACAAGAACAGCTGTATTACACCATTCCTGTGCGGAAAAGGACGACGAGATGTCCAAAACTCAGATAGGCTCCTAAAGTCCTAAATCACGCTTTCTTGGATAACATAATATCAGGCTTTACGAAAAACAGCCTGCAGAGGAAAAGACATGTCCCGCAACCAAACGGAAGCCTCAAGTTTCGCCGCTGCTGGGGGTCTCCTTTGCCTTCTTACGTTTACCCCTGGGCAATTTTGAGTTGGAGGTTTGTTGCCACGCCTCCGGCGGCAGAAGTTTAGGCAGATTAGGAAAACCTGGAAGTGGGAGCCAGCACGGTAGATCCAGAGGGGGTATCTCCAGCAGGGGCCATGCTTTATGTAGATCCTCTGGGGTTCTAATTGTGAGCCTGCGACCACCTACTGAGACCCCCAGTCCAAACGGGAACAGCCAGGAGTAGCGCAAGTTCTTGGCCCGCAAGGCTTCTAAAAGCGGCCGCAAGAGCCTCCTTTTGTAAAGTGTGGAGGGCGCCAAGTCTTGATAGAATTGCAGGGTATGGCCTCTAAACTTCCACCCGTTGTGCTCTCTTGCCGCGTTAAGGATGGCGCGGGTGTCTTGATATGAGAGCATTTTACAAATAATGTCCCTGGGTGGGTCCTTTGAGGTAGGAGGGGGTCTCAGAGCCCTGTGAATACGCTCAATGCCCATATGCAGAGCCCTCCCTGGTCCCAGCAAAAGATCAAACATTTCAGCTCCTACCTTAAGGAGGGACTCTGCATCAAACGATTCGGGGAGCCCCTTTATACGCACATTGCAGCGCCTATTTCTGTTTTCCAAGTCCTCCTGGGAAATTAGGGCGCGATTTAGGTGCTCATGTTGTTCCTTCAGGACTTGTGCAACAGCGATGGCATGAGCTGTAATGGCTGAGGAGGTCACCTCCAGTTCCTCCACCCTGCACCCCAGGTGTTTAATGTCCTCCTTGATCTCTGCTAGGTCTGAAATCAGGGGCTGCAGGGCTTCAGCTAAAAGCTGCTTCATGAAGCCCTTTGAAATACTTTCATCGTCCTCCTCTTCATCTGAAGAATACCCCCCTCCCCTCTCCTTACTGTATGTTGAAGCTGCAGCCTCGTGGGACGGTGCCAACTTGAGGGGGGGGCGCGGGGACCGGGAGCCCCGTTCTTTCAGAAAGCGCTGCATCCCGACTTGGTTTTTCAGCCCCCGGGGGGTGCTCAGCTGTTCACCGCTCCTCTCCTTCGATGCTTTCGGCATGTCAGCTGTGAGTAGCTAAAAATAGAACCCTGCGGGGACACCTGGTAGACTGAGCGCTGGTCTTAAGCAGCCATCACGCTCGGAGGTCAGGCTCCGCCCCCCCTCAGTAACATTTCTGCAGTAAAAGTATAGGCAGACCCCTGTAACATTTCTGTAGCCAAAGTATAGGCAGACCCCAGTACCGCTTCAGTAGTAGAACTATAGGCAGACCCCTGTAACATTTCTGTAGCAGAAGTATAGTCAGACCCTTGTAACATTTCTGTAGCAGCAGTAAAGACAGAACCCTGTAACATTTCTGTAGCAGCAGTATGGGCAGACCCCTGTAACATTTCTGTAGTAAAATTGGGAGCGGACACCAGTAACATTTCTGTAGTAAAAGTAGAGGCGGACCCCAGTAACATTTCTAAAGTAAAAGTTGAGGCAGACTCCAGTAACATTTCTGTTGTAAAAGTAGAGACAGACCCTAGTAACTTTTCTGTAGTAAAACCGGCGGACACCAGTAACTTTTCTGTATTAAAAGTAGAGGCAGACCCAAGTATCATTTCTGTATTAAAAGTTGAGGCAGACGCCAGTAACATCTCTGCAGTAAAAGTAGAGGCAGACCCCAGTAACATTTCTGTTGTAAACGTAGAGGCAGACCCTAGTAACATTTCAGTAGTAAAAGTAGGGGCGGACACCAGTAACATTTCTATAGTAAAAGTAGAGGCGGACCCCAGTAACATTTCTGTTGTAAACGTAGAGGCAGACCCTAGTAACATTTCAGTAGTAAAAGTAGGGGCGGACACCAGTAACATTTCTGTAGTAAAAGTAGAGGCGGACCCCAGTAAGATTTCTGTAGCAAAAGTTGAGGCAGACCCCTGTAACATTTCTGTAGCCAAAGTATAGGCAGACCCCTGTACCATTTCTATAGTAGAAGTATAGGCAGACCCCTGTAACATTTCTGTAGGAGAAGTATAGACAGACCCCTGTAACATTTCTGTAGCAGAAGTATAGGCAGACCCCTGTAACATTTCTATAGCAGCAGTATAGGCAGACCCCTGTAACATTTCTGTAGCCAAAGTATAGGCAGACCCCTGTAAAATTTCTGAATCCAAAGTCTAGGCAGACCCCAGTAACATTTCTGTAGTAGAAGTGCAGGCAGACCCCTGTAACATTTCTGTAGCAGAAGTATAGGCAGACCCCTGTACCATTTCTGTAGCAGCAGTATAGGCAGAACCCTGTAACATTTCTGTAGCAGCAGTATAGGCAGAACCCTGTAACATTTCTGTAGCAGAAGTATAGGCAGACCCCTGTACCATTTCTGTAGCAGCAGTATAGGCAGAACCCTGTAACATTTCTGTAGCAGCAGTATAGGCAGAACCCTGTAACATTTCTGTAGCAGAAGTATAGGCATACCCCTGTAACATTTCTATAGCAGCAGTATAGTCAGACCCCTGTAACATTTCTGTAGCCAAAGCATAGGCAGACCCCTGTAACATTTCTGAATCCAAAGTCTAGGCAGACCCCAGTAACATTTCTGTAGTAGAAGTGCAGGCAGACCCCTGTAACATTTCTGTAGCAGAAGTATAGGCAGACCCCTGTAACATTTCTATAGCAGCAGTATAGGCAGACCCCTGTAACATTTCTGTAGCCAAAGTATAGGCAGACCCCTGTAACATTTCTGTATCCAAAGTCGAGGTAGACCCCAGTACCGTTTCTGTAGTAGAAGTGCAGGCAGACCCCTGTAACATTTCTGTAGCAGACGTATAGTCAGACCCCTGTAACATTTCTGTAGCAGCAGTATAGGCAGAACCCTGTAATATTTCTGTAGCAGCAGTATTGGCAGAACCCTGTAACATTTCTGTAGCCAAAGTATAGGCAGACCCCTGTACCATTTCTATAGTAGAAGTATAGGCAGACCCAATGAACATTTCTGTAGCAGAAGTATAGGCAGACCCCAGTAACATTTCTGTAGTAGAAGTGCAGGCAGACCCCTGTAACATTTCTGTAGCAGAAGTATAGGCAGACCCCTGTACCATTTCTGTAGCAGCAGTATAGGCAGAACCCTGTAACATTTCTGTAGCAGCAGTATAGGCAGAACCCTGTAACATTTCTGTAGCAGAAGTATAGGCAGACCCCTGTCCCATTTCTGTAGCAGCAGTATAGGCAGAACCCTGTAACATTTCTGTAGCAGCAGTATAGGCAGAACCCTGTAACATTTCTGTAGCAGAAGTATAGGCATACCCCTGTAACATTTCTATAGCAGCAGTATAGTCAGACCCCTGTAACATTTCTGTAGCCAAAGCATAGGCAGACCCCTGTAACATTTCTGAATCCAAAGTCTAGGCAGACCCCAGTAACATTTCTGTAGTAGAAGTGCAGGCAGACCCCTGTAACATTTCTGTAGCAGAAGTATAGGCAGACCCCTGTAACATTTCTATAGCAGCAGTATAGGCAGACCCCTGTAACATTTCTGTAGCCAAAGTATAGGCAGACCCCTGTAACATTTCTGTATCCAAAGTCGAGGCAGACCCCAGTACCGTTTCTGTAGTAGAAGTGCAGGCAGACCCCTGTTTCATTTCTGTAGCAGAAGTATAGTCAGACCCCTGTAACATTTCTGTAGCAGCAGTATAGGCAGAACCCTGTAATATTTCTGTAGCAGCAGTATTGGCAGAACCCTGTAACATTTCTGTAGCCAAAGTATAGGCAGACCCCTGTACCATTTCTATAGTAGAAGTATAGGCAGACCCAATGAACATTTCTGTAGCAGAAGTATAGGCAGACCCCTGTAACAATTCTCTAGCAGAAGTCTAGGCAGACCCCAGTAACATTTCTGTAGCAGAAGTATGGGCAGACCCCTGTAACATTTCTGTAGCCAAAGTATAGGCAGACCCCTGTAACATTTCTGTATCCAAAGTCTAGGCAGACCCCAGTACCATTTCTGTAGTAGAAGTGCAGGCAGACCCCAGTTTCATTTCTGTAGCAGAAGTATAGTCAGACCCCTGTAACATTTCTGTAGCAGCAGTATAGGCAGAACCCTGTAACATTTCTGTAGCAGCAGTATAGGCAGAACCCTGTAACATTTCTGTAGCAGAAGTATACGCAGACCCCTGTAACATTTCTGTAGCCTAAGTATAGGCAGACCCCAGTACCATTTCTGTAGCAGCAGTATGGGCAGACCCCAGTAACATTTCTGTAGCAGAAGTATAGGCAGACCCCAGTAACATTTCTGTAGCAGAAGTATAGGCAGACCCCTGTAACATTTCTGTAGCAGAAGTATAGGCAGACCTCAGTAACATTTCTGTAGCAGCAGTATGGGCAGACCCCAGTAACATTTATGTAGTAAAAGTAGGGGTGGACCCAAGTAAAAATTTCTGTAGTGAAAGTAGAGGCCGACCCCAGTAAGATTTCTCTAGTAAAAGTATAGTCAGACCCCTGTAATATTTCAGTATAAAGAGTATAGGCGAACCCCTGAAACATTGGTGTACCATGAAGGCCAGAAAAATAAGTGTACCAAGAGTACAATTGTACCCCTTAAAAATTTGTCAAATGAGAGAGAAGGTGAAACCCAGAAATATTTTTTCAAGATACAGCTCGCTGTTGCTTAATTTGCAACAGAGCCTAGAGGCAGCCCTGTGAAAAAAATTGGTTTATGTTACAGTATCAATACTTTTGAAACTTTGAAAAATTGTAAAAAAAATTGTAAGCGGAGCCTTTTGGGGCCGCAGAAAAATTGGTAGTTGAGCATGATGACATGATGATTCAGGAGGAGGAGTAGGAGGAGGAGGATTAATACCCGTGAGTGATTGACATAGCTAATTCCCCCTTTTTTGCTGGTGATAGAGAATGCTTATTTCTCCGGTAGCAGCGAAAAGAATCTTTAGGTACCACTTCTCTCTGCCAGTGGAGAAGAGAAGTCTGGGAAAATCCAGGATTTGTTCAACTTTATGAGTGTAAGCATGTCGGCACTGGCAGTTGACAGGCGGATAAGTTTATCCTTGATGATTCCCCCAGCTGCACTAAAGATCATCTCTGACAAGACGCTAGCGGTAGGGCAAGCTAGCACCTCCAGGGCGTACAGCGCACGTTCGTGCCACGTGTCCAGCTTTCACACCCAATAGTTGTATGGAGCAGAGGCATCATGGGGGATGGTGGTACGATCAGCTACGTATTCCCTCACCATCTTTTTACAGTGCTCCCTCTGACTTAGCCTTGACTGGGGAGCGGTGACATAGTCTTGCTGGGGAGCCATAAAGCTGGCAAAGGCCTTGGCCAGTGTTCCCCTGCCTGTGCTGTACATGCTGCCTCATCCCCGTGCCTCCCCTGCTACTTGGCCTTTGGAACTGCGCCTTCTGCCACTAGCGCTTTAAGATGGGAAGTTTAGCATCACTTTTTCCCCCAGGGCCCTGCGGTATTGTATCACTCTCGTACCCTTTTCCTCTTCAGGAATGAGAGTGGAAAGGTTCTCCTTGTACCATGGGTCAAGAAGGGTGTACACCCAGTAATCCGTGTTGGCCAGAATGCATCTAACGCGAGGGTTACGAGAAAGGCAGCCTAACATGAAGTCAGCAATGTGTGCCAGGGTACCAGTACGCAACACATGGCTGTCCTCACTAGGTAGATGATTTTCAGGATCCTCCTCCTCCTCCACAGCCCATACACGATGAACAGATGACAGGCAAGCAGCATGGGTACCCTCTGCAGTGTGCCCAGCTGTCTCTTCCCCCTCCTCCTCCTACTCCTGCTCCTCCCCCTCCTCCTCCTCCTGCAAAACTCACTGAGATATTTGACATGAGAGTAGTCTGGCTATCAAGCGACATACGGTCATCCCCCGCCTCCTGTTCCAACCGCAAAGCGTCGGCCTTTATGCTTTGCAGCGAACTTCTCAGCAGGCATAGCAGTTGGATGGTGACGCTAATGATTGCCGCATCGCCGCTCACCATCTGGGTAGACTCCTCAAAGTTTCCGAGGACCTGGCAAATATCTAGCATCCAAGCCGACTCCTCAGTAAAGAATTGGGGAGGCAGACTACCACCCAAGCCACCCACGTTGGAGTTGGTATTCCACTATTGCTCTATGCCGTTCATAGAGCCTGGCCAACATGTGCAGCGTAGAATTCCACCGTGTGGGCACGTCGCACAGCAGTCAGTGCTCTGGTAGATTAAACCGATGTTGCAGGGTCCGCAGGGTGGCAGCGTCCGTGGTGGACTTGCGAAATGTGCGCAGATGCGGAGCACCATGCCAAGCAGTTCAGACAAGTGTGGGTAGTTTTTCAGAAACCACTGAACCACCAGATTGAAGATGTGGGCCAGGCATGGCACATGTGTGAGGCTGCCGAGCTGCAGAGTCGCCACCAGGTTACGGCCGTTGTCACACACGACCATGCCCGGTTGGAGGCTCAGCGGCGAAAGCCAGAGGTCCGTCTGCTCTGTCACACCCTGCAACAGTTTGTGGGCCATGTGCCTCTTGTCACCTAAGCTGAGTAGTTTCAGCACGGCCTGCTGACGCTTGCCCACTGCTGGCGATGTGCTGCTCACACTTCTTAATTGAGAGGTAGAGGTTGCGTAGGAGGAGGGGGAGGGTTTAGAGGAGGTGGCATAGACGGATGCAGATACCAGCACCGAGGAAGGACCTACTATTCTGGGGGTGGGTACGACATGAGCGGTCCCAGGCTCTGACTCTGTCCCAGCCTCCACCGAATTCACCCAATGTGCCATCAGGGAGATATAGTGGCCCTGCCCACCAGTACTTGTCGATGTGTCCGTGGTTAAGTGGACCTTTCCAGTAACCGCGTTGGTGAGAACACGATTTATGTTGCGTGAGACGTGCTGATGTAGGGCTGGGACGGCACACCGGGAAAAATAGTGGCGACTGGGGACCGAGTAGCGCGGGACCGCCGCCGCCATCATGCTTTTGAAAGCCTCCGTTTCCACAAGCCTGGACGGCAGCATCTCCTGGCTGATTTATTTGGCAATGTACACGTTTAAAGCTTGTGCGTGCGGGTACGTTGCAGCGTATTTGCGCTTTCGCTCTAATGCTTGTGCTAGCGACAGCTGAACGCTGCGCTGAGAGACATTGCTGGATGGGGTCGAGGACAGCGGAGGTGCCTGTGTCCTGAGAGGGGGATTTGATCTGAGTTACAGGTTGGGGCACAGGGGAAGAGGCAGCGGTGTGATCCGGAGGCAGTGAATGGTTTTTGTCCCACCTTGTGGGGTGCTTAGCCATCATATGCCTGCGCATGCTGGTGGTGAGGCTGGTAGTGGTGGCTCCCCGGCTAATCTTGGTGCGACACAGGTTGCACACCACTGTTCATCGATCGTCCGCACTCTCACTGAAAAGCATCCACACCTTTGAACACCTAGCCCTCTGCACGGAGGTTTGACACAAGGGAGTGCTTTGGGAAACAGTTGGGGGATTCTTCGCTCTGGCCCTGCCTCTACCCCTGGCCACTCCACTGCCTCTTACAACCTGCCCTGCTGCTGCACTTGCCTCCCCCTCTAAAGACCTGTCCTCAGTAGGCTTAGCAAACCAGGTGGGGTCAGTCACCTCATCGTCCAGCTGCTCTTCCTCCGAATCCTCTGTGCGCTACTCCCTCGGACTTATTGCCCTTACTACTACCTCACAGATAGACAACTGTGTCTCATCATCATCATCCTCGTACGTAAAATTTAGACGCTAATTCTTTTGCGCTTAGAATTGAATAATCGAGCTGGGACCTATTAGCTTTTCCTATTTATTACAAAATCAGTGATTGTGCCAAATTTCAAGTTTCTATGATATTGGGAAGTGAGAAAATTAGATTCCGTACGTAAAATTTGGACGCTAATTCTTTTGCACTTAGAATTGAATAATCGAGTTGGGACCTATTAACTTTTCCTATTTATGACATAATCAATGCTCGTGCCAAATTTCAAGTTTCTATTACATTGGAAAGTGAGAGAATTAGATTCCGTACGTAAAATTTGGACGCTGATTCTTTTGCGCTTAGAATTGAATAATTGAGTTGGGACTAGAGATGAGCGAACGTACTCGTCCGAGCTTGATGCTCGGGTGAATATTAGCGTGTTCGGGATGCTCGTTACTCGTAACGAGTACCACGCGATGTTCCGGTTACTTTCAGTTTCCTCTCTGAGACGTTAGCGCGCTTTTCTGGCCATTTGAAAGACAGGGAAGGCATTACAACTTCCCCCTGTGACGTTCAAGCCCTATACCACCCCCCTGCTGTGAGTGGCTGGGGAGATCAGATGTCACCCGAGTATAAAAGTCTGCCCCTCCCGCGGCTCGCCTCAGATGCCTTGTGATTGAGTTAGCTGAGGGAAAGTGCTGCTGCTGGTGCTGCTGTAGGGAGAGTGTTAGGAGTGAGTGTAGGCTTCAAGAACCCCAACGGTCCTTCTCAGGGCCACATCTATCTGTGTGCAGTACTGTGGAGGGTGCTGTTAGCAGTGTTGCACAATTTTTTTTTTTCAAAATCGGCTGTCTGCAGAGCATTGCGCCCTGCAGTAATAGTCCAGGGACAGAAGTGGTGGTTAGGCAGGGAGAGTGTTAGCAGTGAGTGTAGGCTTCAAGAACCCCAACGGTCCTTCTTAGGGCCACATTTAACCGTGTGCAGTACTGTGCAGGCTGCTGTTAGCAGTGTTGCATTTTTTTTTTTTTTTCAAAATCGGCTGTGCAGAGCATTGCGCGCTGCAGTAATACTACAGGGACAGAATTGTGTAGGCAGGGCCAGAAGACATATATTATTGATTGAATATAGTCAGTGGGCCTTTTCTTTTTAAAAAAAGGGAAAAATTTTATGTGCCCTGCCTCTGTCAGTCCTCAGCGTTCTGTGTACGTGTGTGGTGGGTGGAGATAGTAAACAAATCATACGCAGCCAGCTACGTTTAACAGCAGGCTTGCGCCAATTTATTTCCTGCCTTCCTGGGAAAAATCACCTCTCTGCTGCACTTCATATAACTGCATTTCTGTGGAACAGATTTCTTATCTGATTGAATATAGTCAGTGGGCCTTTTCTTTTTAAAAAAAGGGAAAAATTCTATGTGCCCTGCCTCTGTCAGTCCTCAGCGTTCTGTGTACGTGTGTGGTGGGTGGAGATAGTAAACAAATCATACGCAGCCAGCTATGTTTAACAGCAGGCTTGCGCCAATTTATTTCCTGCCTTCCTGGGAAAAATCACCGCTCTGCTGCACTTCATATAACTGCATTTCTGTGGAACAGATTTCTTATCTGATTGAATATAGTCAGTGGGCCTTTTCTTTTTAAAAAAAGGGAAAAATTCTATGTGCCCTGCCTCTGTCAGTCCTCAGCGTTCTGTGTACGTGTGTGGTGGGTGGAGATAGTAAACAAATCATACGCAGCCAGCTACGTTTAACAGCAGGCTTGCGCCAATTTATTTCCTGCCTGGGAAATCAAATCACTGGTAATACACCATGCTGAGGGGTAGGGGTAGGCCTATAGGACGTGGACGCGGGCGAGGACGCGGAGGCCCAAGTCAGGGTGTGGGCACAGGCCGAGCCAGTGCGGTGGCCAGGGGTAGAGGCAGGGCCAGACCGAATAATCCACCAACTGTTTCCCAAAGCGCCCCCTCGCGCCATGCCACCCTGCACAGGTCAAGGTGCTCTACGGTGTGGCAGTTTTTCACAGAGACGCCTGACGACCGACGAACAGTGGTGTGCAACCTTTGTAGCGCCAAGATCAGCTGGGGAGGCACCACCAACAGCATGCGCAGGCATATGATGGCCAAGCACCCCACAAGGTGGGACGATGCCCGTTCACCGCCTCCGGTTTGCACCACTGCCTCTCCCCCTGTGCCCCAACCTGCCACTGAGATCCAACCCCCCTCTGAGGACACAGGCACTACCGTCTCCTGGCCTGCACCCACACCCTCACCTCCGCTGTCCTCGGCCCCATCCAGCAATGTCTCTCAGCGTAGCGTCCAGACGTCGCTAGCGCCACAGTTTGAGCGCAAGCGCAAGTACGACGCCACGCACCCGCACGCTCAAGCGTTAAACGTGCACATTGCAAAATTGATCAGCCTAGAGATGCTGCCGTATAGGCTTGTGGAAACGGAGGCTTTCAAAAGCATGACGGCGGCGGCGGCCCCGCGCTACCCGGTTCCCAGTCGCCACTACTTTTCCCGATGTGCCGTCCCAGGCCTGCACGACCACGTTTCCCGCAACATTGTACGCGCCCTCACCAACGCGGTTACGGCCAAGGTCCACTTAACAACAGACACGTGGACAAGCACAGGCGGGCAGGGCCACTACATCTCCCTGACGGCACATTGGGTGAATTTAGTGGAGGCTGGGACAGAGTCAGAGCCTGGGACCGCTCACGTCCTACCCACCCCCAGAATTGCGTGCCCCAGCTCGGTGGTGGTATCTGCGGGGGTGTATGCTTCCTCCACTAAACCACCCTCCTCCTCCTCCTACGCAACCTCTGTCTCGTAATCAAGATGTGTTAGCAGCAGCACGTCGCCAGCAGTCGGTGTCACGCGGCATGGCAGCACAGCGGTGGGCAAGCGTCAGCAGGTCGTGCTGAAACTACTCAGCTTAGGAGAGAAGAGGCACACGGCCCACAAACTGCTGCAGGGTCTGACAGAGCAGACCGACCGCTGGCTTGCGCCGCTGAGCCTTCAACCGGGCATGGTCGTGTGTGACAACGGCCGTAAGCTGGTGGCGGCTCTGCAGCTCGGCAGCCTCACGCACGTGCCATGCCTGGCCCATGTGTTTAATTTGGTGGTTCAGCGCTTTCTGAAAAGCTACCCCCACTTGTCATACCTGCTCGGAAAGGTGCGCCGGATCTGCGCACATTTCCGCAAATCACACACGCACGCTGCCACCCTGCGGACCCTGCAACATCGGTTTAATCTGCCAGTGCACCGACTGCTGTGCGACGTGCCCACACAGTGGAACTCTACGCTCCACATGTTGGTCAGACTCTATGAGCAGCGTAGAGCTATAGTGGAATACCAACTCCAACTTGCGCGGCGCAGTGGGAGTCAGCCTCCTCAATTATTTACAGAAGAGTGGGCCTGGTTGGCAGCCATCTGCCAGGTCCTTGGAAAATTTGAGGAGTCTACCCAGGTGGTGAGCGGCGATGCTGCAATCATTAGCGTCACCATTCCTCTGCTATGCATCTTGAGAAGTTCCCTGCAAAGCATAAAGGCAGACGCTTTGCGCTCGGAAACAGAACCGGGGGAAGACAGTATGTCGCTGGATAGTCAGAGCACCCTCCTGTCTATATCTCAGCGCGTTCAGGAGGAGGAGGAGGAGCATGAGGAGGATGAGGAGGAGGGGGAAGAGACAGCTTGGCCCACTGCTGACGGTACCCATGCTGCTTGCCTGTCATCCTTTCAGCGTGTATGGCCTGAGGAGGAGGAGGAGGATCCTGAAAGTGATCTTCCTAGTGAAGACAGCCATGTGTTGCGTACAGGTACCCTGGCACACATGGCTGACTTCATGTTAGGATGCCTTTCTCGTGACCCTCGCGTTACACGCATTCTGGCCACTACGGATTACTGGGTGTACACACTGCTCGATCCACGGTATAAGGAGAGCCTTTGCACTCTCATTCCCGAAGAGGAAAGGGGTTCGAGAATGATGCTATACCACAGGGCGCTGGTGGACAAACTGATGGTAAACTTCCCATCCGACAGTGCTAGTGGCAGAAGGCGCAGTTCCGAGGGTCAGGTAGCAGGGGAGGCGCAGAGATCAGGCAGCATGTACAGCGCAGGCAGGGGAACATTCTCCAAGGCCTTTGCCAGCTTTATGGCTCCCCAGCAAGACTGTGTCACCGCTCCCCAGTCAAGGCTGAGTCGGCGGGAGCACTGTAAAAGGATGGTGAGGGAGTACGTAGCCGATCGCACGACCGTCCTCCGTGACGCCTCTGCCACCTACAACTACTGGGTGTCGAAGCTGGACACGTGGCCTGAACTCGCGCTGTATGCCCTGGAGGTGCTTGCTTGTCCTGCGGCTAGCGTCTTGTCAGAGAGTGTGTTTAGTGTGGCTGGGGGAATCATCACGGATAAGCGTACCCACCTGTCAACCGACAGTGCCGACAGGCTTACACTCATCAAGATGAACAAAGCCTGGATTTCCCCAGACTTCTCTTCTCCACCAGCGGACAGCAGCGATACCTAAGCAATACGTAGGCTGCACCCGCGGATGGAAGCATCGTTCTCTCTCACCATCCAAAACTGGGAAATTTCTGCTTCATCAATCTGTGTATAATATTCCTCCTCCTCCTGCTCCTCCTCCTGAAACCTCACGTAATCACGCCGAACGGGCAATTTTTCTTAGGGCCACAAGGCTCACTCATATAATTTTTCTAAACAATTTTTATACGTTTCAAAGCTCTTAAAAGCGTTGAAACTTTAACTTGAACCAATTTTTCGTTAAACTGGGCTGCCTCCAGGCCTAGTTACCACTTAAGCCACATTAACCAAAGCGATTAATGGGTTTCACCTGCCCTCTTGGCTGGCCATGGCCAATTTTTTGGATGTACATTAGTACTGTTGATACAGCAATTTTTGTGGGCCCTCGCCTACAGTGTAATCAAATGCATTTTTAGCCCACCTGCATTACAGCTGACGTTACATCCGCTGTGTTGGGCAATGCAATGGGATATATTTATGTACCGCCGGTGGCTTCCTGGCACCCACCCATGCTGTGGGTCCACAGAGATTTATAAATGCATCTGAAACCACATCTAAAGAACCCCAGTCAGACTGGGGCATGCAGTGTGGGCCGAAGCCCACCTGCATTAAGCACGACATTACTACCTCAGCTGTGTTGGGCAATGCAATGGGATATTTTTATGTACTGCCGGTGGGTTCCAGGGAGCCACCCATGCTGTGGGTCCACAGGGAATTATAAATGCATCTGTTTCCACTTCTAAAGAACCCCAGTCTGACTGGGGCATGCAGTGTGGGCCGAAGCCCACCTGCATTAAGCACGACATTACTACCTCAGCTGTGTTGGGCAATGCAATGGGATATTTTTATGTACCGCCGGTGGGTTCCAGGGAGCCACCCATGCTGTGGGTCCACAGGGAATTATAAATGCATCTGTTTCCACTTCTAAAGAACCCCAGTCTGACTGGGGCATGCAGTGTGGGCCGAAGCCCACCTGCATTAAGCACGACATTACTACCTCAGCTGTGTTGGGCAATGCAATGGGATATATTTATGTACCGCCGGTGGCTTCCTGGCACCCACCCATGCTGTGGGTCCACAGAGAATTATAAATGCATCTGTTTCCACATCTAAAGAACCCCAGTCAGACTGGGGCATGCAGTGTGGGCCGAAGCCCACTTGCATTAAGCACGAAATTACTACCTCAGCTGTGTTGGGCAATGCAATGGGATATTTTTATGTACCGCCGGTGGGTTCCAGGGAGCCACCCATGCTGTCGGTCCACAGGGACTTCATAGTAGGGAGTTGTATCTGCCTGTGTCTATGAATTAAAAACCGCGGTCTGACTGGGGCATGCAGACACCTTGACAGAATGAATAGTGTGTAGCACATAGGTTCCCCATTGCTATGCCCACGTGTGCAGCTCCTGATGGCGGTGGCACAGGATTATATTTCTCATTGCTTCTGTACAGCATTGTGGGCTATCGCCCCGCCCCTTTTAAAGAGGGTCGCTGCCTAGCCGTGCCAACCCTCTGCAGTGTGTGCCTGTGGTTCCTCGTCATGGCAGACGCACTTATAAATAGACATGAGGGAGGTGTGGCATGAGGGCAGCTGAAGGCTGCGCAGGGACACTTTTGTGTGCGCTGTGGACACTGGGTCGTGCAGGGGGGGTTGGGCAGCATGTAACCCAGGAGAAGTGGCAGCGGAGTGTCATGCAGGCAGTGATTGTGCTTTGTTGGAGGTAGTGTGGTGCTTAGCTAAGGTATCCATTGCTAATGAGGGCTTTTCAGAAGTAAAAGTTGTTGGGGGGGGGCACTCTGGCCGGTATTGTGGCTTAATAGTGGGACCTGTGAACTTGAGATGCAGCCCAACATGTAGCCCCTCGCCTGCCCTATCCGTTGCTGTGTCGTTCCCATCACTTTCTTGAATTGCCCAGATTTTCACACATGAAAACCTTAGCGAGCATCGGCGAAATACAAAAATGCTCCGGTCGCCCATTGACTTCAATGGGGTTCGTTACTCGAAACAAACCCTCGAGCATCGCGATAATTTCGTCCCGAGTAACGAGCACCCGAGCATTTTGGTGCTCGCTCATCTCTAGTTGGGACCTATTAGCTTTTCCTATTTATGACATAATCAATGCTCGTGCCAAATTTCAAGTTTCTATGATATTGGGAAGGGAGAAAATTAGATTCTGTACGTTAAATTTGGACGTTGATTCTTTTGTGGTTAGAATTGAATAATTGAGTTGGGACCTATTAGCTTTTCCTATTTATGACATAATCAATGCTCGTGCCAAATTTCAAGTTTCTATGATATTGGGAAGGGAGAAAATTAGATTCTGTACGTAAAATTTGGACGCTGATTCCTTTGCGGTTAGAATTAAATAATCGAGTTGGTACCCATTAGCTTTTTCTATTTATGACATAATCAATGCTTGTGCCAAATTTCATGTTTCTGCGACATCGGGAAGTGAGAAAATTAGTGGCAATGATGGAAATCGAACGAACCACGTGGCGGGGGGTGGGGGAGGGGGGGCGTAACTGTCGACGGCGCTCGCACGCGCGGCATTTATCATAGCATAAATGTACTATGCCTATAATCTTCAGTGGAGTGTACTCAACAACTTCCCAAAGTTTCATGGCGATCGGATGAATGGTGTAGTAGCGCATAAAGGACAAACAGACAGACACACACACATACACAGACAGACATACATTCAATTTTATATATATAGATGACATCAGAAAGGGAGAGAATTAGATTCCGTACGTAAAATTTGGACGCTAATTCTTTTGCGCTTAGAATTGAATAATCGAGTTGGGACCCATTAACTTTTCCTATATATGACATAATCAATGCTCGTGCCAAATTTCAAGTTTCTATGACATTGGGAAGTGAGAAAATTAGATTCCGTACATAAAATTTGGACACTAATTCTTTTGCGCTTAGAATTGAATAATCAAGTTGGGACCCATTACCTTTTCCTATTTATGACATAATCAATGCTCATGCCAAATTATATCAGGAAGTGAGAGAATTAGATTCCGTACGTAAAATTTAGATGCTATTTCTTTTGCGCTTAGAATTGAATAATCGAGTTGGGACCTATTAGCTTTTCCTATTTTTGACATAATCAATGCTTGTGCCAAATTTCAAGTTTCTATGACATTGGGAAGTGAGAAAATTAGATTCCGTACATAAAATTTGGACACTAATTCTTTTGCGCTTAGAATTGAATAATCGAGTTGGGACCCCTTTACTTTTCCTATTTATGACATAATCAATGCTCGTGCCAAATTTCAAGTTTTTATGACATCAATAAGTGAGAAAATTAGATTCCGTACGTAAAATTTGGATGCTAATTCTTTTGCGCTTATAATTGAATAATCGAGTTGGGACCCATTAGCTTTTCCTATTTATGACATAATCAATGCTCGTGCCAAATTTCAAGTTTCTATGACATTGGGAAGTGAGAAAATTAGATTCCGTACATAAAATTTGGACGCTAATTCCTTTGCGCTTAGAATTAAATATTCTAATTGGGACCTATTAACTTTTCCTATTTATGACATAATCAATGCTCATGCCAAATTACATCAGGAAGTGAGAGAATTAGATTCCGTATGTAAAATTTGGACGCTATTTCTTTTGTGCTTAGAACTGAATTATCGAGTTGGGACCCATTACCTTTTCCTATTTATGACATAATCAATGCTCGTGCCAAATTTCAAGTTTCTATGACATTGGGAAGCGAGAAAATTACATTCTGTACGTAAAATGGATGCTAATTCCTTTGCGCTTAGAATTGAATAATCGAGTTGGGACCCTTTAACTTTTTCTATTTATGATATAATTAGAGATGAGCGAACACCAAAATGCTCGGGTGCTCGTTACTCGGGACGAAATTATCGCGATGCTCGAGGGTTCGTTTCAAGTAACGAACCCCATTGAAGTCAATGGGCGACCGGAGCATTTTTGTATTTCGCCGATGCTCGCTATGGTTTTCATGTGTGAAAATCTGGGCAATTCAAGAAAGTGATGGGAACGACACAGCAACGGATAGGGCAGGCGAGGGGCTACATGTTGGGCTGCATCTCAAGTTCACAGGTCCCTCTATTAAGCCACAATAGCGGCAAGAGTGGGCCCCCCCCCCTCCCAACAACTTTTACTTCTGAAAAGCCCTCATTAGCAATGCATACCTTACCTAAGCACCACACTACCTCCAACAAAGCACAATCACTGCCTGCATGACACTTCGCTGCCACTTCTCCTGGGTTACATGCTGTCCAACCCCCCCCCCCCCCCCCCTGCACGACACAGTGTCCACAGCACACACACCAAACTGTCCCTGCGCTGCCCTCAGCTGCCCTCATGCCACACTCATATCTATTTATAAGTGCGTCTGCCAGAGGAACCACAGGCACACACTGCAGAGGGTTGGCATGGCTAGGCAGCGACCCCCCCATAAAAGGGGCGGGGCGATAGTCCACAATGCTGTACAGAAGCAATGAGAAATACAATACTGTGCCACCTCCATCTGGAGCTGCACACGTGGGCATAGCAATGGGGAACCTATGTGCCACACACTATTCATTCTGTCAAGGTGTCTGCATGCCCCAGTCAGACCGCGGGTTTTTTTAAATAGTTACAGCCCGGTACAACTCCGCAATGGGAATTCCGTGTGCACCCACAGCATGGGTGGCTCCCTGGAACCCACCGGCTGTACATAAATGTATCCCATTGCAGTGCCCTGGACAGCAGAGCTAACGTCAGATTAAATGCAGGTGGGCTTCGGCCCACACTGCATGCCCCAGTCAGACTGGGGTTCTTTACAAGTGGACACATGTAGGTTCAACTCCGTGTGCACCCACAGCATGGGTGGCTCCCTGGAACCCACCGGCGGTACATAAATAAATCCCATTGCATTGCCCATCACAGCTGAGATAATGTGATGTTTAATGCAGGTGGGCTTCGGCCAACACTGCATGCCCCAGTCAGACCGGAGTTTTTAATACGTAGACACTGGCAGGTACAAATTGGTGGGAAAGTGGTGGTGACTGCGGACCTAGTAGAGCGGTTTTATTTAGTTGGTTTTCGGAATGTGGCCAGGATTAAGTGGGCCGTGGCGGGGGATGTTTTTGAGGCACTACGTGTCCTCTCCACGTATCCGTGGTTATATGCACCTTAACAGTAACCGCGTTGGTGGTAATGTGGTGGTGACTGCGGACCTAGTAGCGCGGTTTTATTTAGTTGGTTTTCGGAATGTGGCCAGGATTAAGTGGGCCGTGGCGGAGGATGTTTTTGAGGCACTACGTGTCCTCTCCACGTGTCCGTGGTTATATGCACCTTAACAGTAACCGCGTTGGTGGTAATGTGGTGGTGACTGCGGACCTAGTAGCACGGTTGTATTTTGTTGGTTTTCGGAATGCGGCCAGGATTAAGTGGGCCGTGGCGGGGGGATGGTGTGGGGGCTCTCTTGTTGTGTCGGTAAAGGTGAAATTCTTGGACTGCCACCAGACGAACCAATGCAAAGGCATTTGCCAAGAATGTTTTCCCTGTTGGAGGAGGAGGGGGATGTTTTAGAGGCACTACGTGTCCTCTCCACGTGTCCGTGGTTATATGCACCTTAACAGTAACCGCGTTGGTGGGAAATGGCCTCGCCGCCATCATGTCTTTGGGAAGCCTCTGTTTCCACACCCCAGAGACATACCATTAGCAGCGGTATAGGCAGAGCCCAGAATTCGTAACATTTCAGCCGTAGCATTAGGACCGGCCCCACTAACATATCACTAGCAGCATTATAGGAGGAGCGCAGTCTTCGTTCCATGTCAGCAATAGTAGCACTCAAGACAGGCCCCAGTAACAATTCCGAAGCAGCAGTATAGCGGGAGCGCAGTCTTCGTTCCATGTCAGCAATAGTAGCACTCAAGACAGGCCCCAGTAACAATTCCGAAGCAGCAGTATAGCGGGAGCGCAGTCTTCATTCCATGTCAGCAATAGTAGCACTCAAGACAGGCCCCAGTAACAATTCTGAAGCAGCAGTATAGTGGGAGCGCAGTCTTAGTTCCATTTCAGTAGCCTTAGTATAGCCAAGGCCCAAGTTACATTTATGTAGCTAAAGTGTAGGCCAACCCCACACACCTTTCTGTACTATGAGTGCAGGCGAAGAACATACAAATTGCTATGATTACACTGTAGGTGAGGCCCCCAAAAAATTGGTGTACCAACAGTACTAATGTACCTCAGTAAAAATTGGCCATGCCCAACCAAGATGGCAGGTGAATCGCTTTGGTTAATGTGGCTTAAGTGGTAACTAGGCCTGGAGGCAGCCCAGTGTAACGAAAAATTGGTTCAAGTTAAAGTTCCAACGCTTTTAAGAGCATTGAAACTTATAAAAATTGTTCAGAAAAATTATTTGAGTGAGCCTTGTGGCCCTAAGAAAAATTGCCCGTTCAGCGTGATTACGTGAGGTTTCAGGAGGAGGAGCAGGAGGAGGAGGAGGAATATTAGACACAGATTGATGAAGCAGAAATGTCCCCGTTTTGGATGGTGAGAGAGAACGTAGCTTCCATCCGCGGGTGCAGCCTACGTATTGCTTACGTATCGCTGCTGTCCGCTGGTGGAGAACAGAAGTCTGGGGAAATCCAGGCTTTGTTCATCTTGATGAGTGTTGGCCTGTCGGCACTGTCGGTTAACAAGCGGCTACGCTTATCTGTGATGATTCCCCCAGCCGCACTAAACACCCTCTCCGACAAGACGCTAGCCGCAGGACAAGCAAGCACCTCCAGGGCATACAGCGCGAGTTCAGGCCACGTGTCCAGCTTCGACACCCAGTAGTTGTAGGGGGCAGAGGCGTCACCGAGGATGGTCGTGCGATCGGCTACGTACTCCCTCACTATCCTTTTACAGTGCTGCCGCCGACTCAGCCTTGACTGGGGAGCGGTGACACAGTCTTGGTGGGGAGCCATAAAGCTGTCCAGGCCCTTAAAGACTGTTGCACTGCCTGGGATGTACATGCTGCTCGATCTCCGCACCTCCCCTGCTACCTTGCCCTCGGTACTGCGCCTTCTGCCACTAGCGCTGTTGGCTGGGAATTTTACCATCAGCTTGTCCGCAAGGGTCCTGTGGTATAGCAACACTCTCGAACCCCTTTCCTCTTCGGGAATGAGAGTGGGCAGGTTCTCCTTATAGCGTGGGTCGAGCAGTGTGTACACCCAGTAATCCGTCGTGGCCAGAATGCGTGCAACGCGAGGGTCACGAGAAAGGCATTCTAACATGAAGTCAGCCATGTGTGCCAGGGTACCTGTACGCAACACATGGCTGTCTTCACTACGAAGATCACTGCCAGGATCCTCCTCCTCCTCCTCCTCCTCCTCCTCAGGCCATACACGCTGAAAGGATGACAGGCAATCAGCCGGTGTACCGCCAGCAGCGGGCCAAGCTGTCTCTTCCCCCTCCTCCTCATCCTCCTCATGCTCCTCCTCCTGTACGCGCTGAGAAATAGACAGGAGGGTGCCCTGACTATCCAGCGGCATACTGTCTTCCACCGCCCCCGTTTCCGAGCGCAAAGCAGCTGCCTTTATGCTTTGCAGGGAATTTCTCAAGATGCATAGCAGAGGAATGGTGACGCTAATGATTGTAGCAACGCCGCTCACCACCTGGGTAGACTCCTCAAAATTACCAAGGACATGGCAGATGTCTGCCAACCAGGCCCACTCTTCTGAAAGGAATTGAGGCGGCTGACTCCCACTGCGCCGCCCATGTTGGAGTTGGTATTCGACTATAGCTCTACGCTGTTCATAGAGCCTGGCCAACATGTGGAGCGTAGAGTTCCACCGTGTGGGCACGTCGCACAGCAGTCGGTGCACTGGCAGCTTAAAGTGATGTTGCAGGGTGCGCAGGGTGGCAGCGTCCATGTGGGACTTGCGGAAATGTGCGCAGAGCCGGCGCGCCTTTATGAGCAGGTCTGACAAGCGTGGGTAGCTTTTCAGAAAGCGCTGAACCACCAAATTAAAGACGTGGGCCAGGCATGGCACGTGCGTGAGGCTGCCGAGCTGCAGAGCCGCCACCAGGTTACGGCCGTTGTCACACACGACCATGCCCGGTTGGAGGCTCAGCGGCGCAAGCCAGCGGTCGGTCTGCTGTGTCAGACCCTGCAGCAGTTCGTGGGCCGTGTGCCTCTTATCGCCTAAGCTGAGTAGTTTCAGCACGGCCTGCTGACGCTTGCCCACCGCTGTGCTGCCACACCGCGCGACACCGACTGCTGGCGACATGCTGCTGCTAACACATCTTGATTGCGAGACAGAGGAGGAGGAGGAGGAGGGTGCTTTAGTGGAGGAAGCATACACCTCCGCAGATACCACCACCGAGCTGGGGCCCGCAATTCTGGGGGTGGGTAGGACGTGAGCGGTCCCAGGCTCTGACTCTGTCCCAGCCTCCACTAAATTCACCCAATGTGCCGTCAGGGAGATGTAGTGGCCCTGCCCGCCTGTGCTTGTCCACGTGTCCGTTGTTAAGTGGACCGTGGCAGTAACCGCGTTGGTGAGGGCGCGTACAATGTTGCGGGAGACGTGGTCGTGCAGGGCTGGGACGGCACATCGGGAAAAGTAGTGGCGACTGGGAACTGAGTAGCGCGGGGCCGCCGCCTCCATGATACTTTTGAAGGACTCCGTTTCCACAACCCTATACGGCAGCATCTCAAGGCTGATGAATTTTGCTATGCGGACGGTTAACGTTAGAGCTTGCGGGTGCGTTGCAGCGTACTTGCGCTTGCGCTCCAACAGTTGCGCAAGCGACGGCTGGACGGTGCGCTGAACTACACTGCTGGATGGGGCCGAGGACAGCGGAGATGAGGGTGTGGGTGCAGGCCATGAGGCGGTAGTGCCCGTGTCCTGAGAGGGGGGTTGGATCTCAGTGGCAGGTTGGGGCACAGGGGGAGAGGCAGGGGTGCAAACCGGAGGCGCTGAACGGCCTTCGTCCCACCTTGTGGGGTGCTTGGCCATCATATGTCTGCGCATGGTGGTGGTGGTGAGGCTGTTGGTGTTGGCTCCCCGGCTGAGCTTTGCGCGACAAAGGTTGCACACCACTGTTTGTCGGTCGTCAGGCGTCTCTGTGAAAAACTGCCAGACCTTAGAGCACCTCGGCCTCTGCAGGGTGGCATGGCGCGACGGGGCGCTTTGGGAAACAGTTGGTGGATTATTCGGTCTGGCCCTGCCTCTACCCCTGGCAACCGCACTGCCTCTTGCAACCTGCCCTGCTGATGCCCTTGACTCCCCCTCTGAAGACCTGTCCTCCTGAGTAAGCGTTGCACACCAGGTGGGGTCAGTCACCTCATCGTCCTGCTGCTCTTCCTCCGAATCCTCTGTGCGCTGCTCCCTCGGACTTACTGCCCTTACTACTACCTCACTGCAAGACAACTGTGTCTGATCGTCATCGTCCTCCTCACCCACAGAAAGTTGTTGAGACAGTTGGCGGAAGTCCCCAGCCTCTTCCCCCGGACCCCGGGAACTTTCGAATGGTTGGGCATCAGTGACGATAAACTCCTCTGGTGGGAGAGGAACCGCTGCTGCCCAATCTAAGCAGGGGCCCGAGAACAGTTCCTGGGAGTGTTCCCGCTCCTGAGCAGGTGTTATTGTAGTGGAGTGAGGAGGCTGGGAGGAAGGAGGAGCAGCAGACAGAGGATTCGGATTGGCAGCAGTGGACGGCGCAGAACTGCGGGTAGACGATAGGTTGCTCGAAGCACTTTCTGCCATCCAGGACAGGACCTGCTCACACTGCTCATTTTCTAATAACCGTCTCCCGCGTGGACCCATTAATTGGGCGATGAATGTGGGGACACCAGAAACGTGCCTCTCTCCTAATCGCGCAGCAGTCGGCTGCGACACACCTGGATCAGGAGCTTGGCCTGTGCCCACACCCTGACTTGGCCCTCCGCGTCCTCGGCCGTGTCCACGTCCTCTAGGCCTACCCCTACCCCTCAGCATGCTGTATTACCAGTGATTTGATTTCACAGGCAGGAAATAAATTGGCGCAAGACTGCAGGCCAAATATAATTTTTTCCCTTTGTTGAAAACGAAAGGCCCCACTGCCTCTAGTGAATGAATAATCTAAGTTTAATAACTGTGCTGTGGCCCTGCTAATGTGTCACAGAACGTGAGGGTAGCAGAGTTATTATAACTCTGGCAGAGCAGGTATTTTTTTTCCCAATTAAGGAAAGCAAATGGCGAAGCCAGCAGTAAACCGTAGCTGGGTGCGTCTGATTTTTAAACGTTGCACACGCAGCCGACACGTGTCCACCGCCCTTAGGACGGACAGAGGCAGGACAAATAGAATTATTTTCAGTTTTTTTCCACCAAAAGGCAGCACTGCGTATATTCAATGAACATGAGAAGTTTAATAACTGTGCTGTGGCCCTGCTAATGTGGCACAGAACTTGAGGGTAGCAGAGTTATTAACTCTGGCAGAGCAGGTATTTTTTTTCCCAATTAAGGAAAGCAAATGGCGAAGCCAGCAGTAAACCGTAGCTGGGTGCGTCTGATTTTTAAACGTTGCACACGCAGCCGACACGTGTCCACCGCCCTTAGGACGGACAGAGGCAGGACAAATAGAATTATTTTCAGTTTTTTTCCACCAAAAGGCCGCACTGCGTATATTCAATGAACATGAGAAGTTTAATAACTGTGCTGTGGCCCTGCTAATGTGGCACAGAACTTGAGGGTAGCAGAGTTATTATAACTCTGGCAGAGCAGGTATTTTTTTTCCCAATTAAGGAAAGCAAATGGCGAAGCCAGCAGTAAACCGTAGCTGGGTGCGTCTGATTTTTAAACGTTGCACACGCAGCCGACACGTGTCCACCGCCCTTAGGACGGACAGAGGCAGGACAAATAGAATTATTTTCAGTTTTTTTCCACCAAAAGGCAGCACTGCGTATATTCAATGAACATGAGAAGTTTAATAACTGTGCTGTGGCCCTGCTAATGTGGCACAGAACTTGAGGGTAGCAGAGTTATTAACTCTGGCAGAGCAGGTATTTTTTTTCCAAATTAAGGAAAGCAAATGGCGAAGCCAGGAGTAAAACGTAGCTGGGTGCATCTGATTTTTAAACATTGCACACGCAGCCGACACGTGTCCACCGCCCTTAGGACGGACAGAGGCAGGACAAATAGAATTATTTTCACTTGTTTTACAAGCAAAAGGCCGCACTGCGTATATTCAATGAATAATAACTGTGTTGTGGCCCTGCCTACACAATTCTTTCCCTGCAGTATCAATGGAGGGTTCAATGCTCTGCAGAGGCGATTTTGAGAAGAAAAAAAATATGCAGCACAGCTAACAGCAGCCAGCACAGTACTGCACACGGTTAAATATGGCCCTAGAAAGGACCGTTGAGGTTCTTGAAGGCTACACTCACTCCTAACACTCTCCCTGCCTATGCAACACTTCTGTCCCTAATGCCGGGTGCAACGCTCTGCAGAGCCGATTTTGAGGAAAAAAAAATTGCCACTGCTAACAGCAGCCAACACACAGCTATCAGTGGCCCTAATAAGGACCTTTGGGGGTCTTGAAGCCTACACTAACTACCAATTCTTTCCCTACAGCAGCTCCGGTACAAACAGCACTGTCCCTCACTAACTCACAAGGCATCTGAGGCGAGCCGCGGGAGGGGCCGACTTTTATATTAGGCGGACACCTGATCTCCCTAGCCACTCACTGCAGGGGGTGGTATAGGGCTTGAACGACGCAGGGGGAAGTTGTAATGCCTTCCCTGTCTTTCAATTGGCCAGAAAAGCGCGCTAACGTCTCAGGGAAGGAAGTGAAAGTAACCCGAACAACGTATGGTGTTCGTTACGAATAACGAACATCCCGAACACCCTAATATCCGCACGGATATCAAGTTCGGACGAACACGTTCGCTCATCTCTAGTCCCTACGCTGATTCACAAATCGATAAATTTCGTATGTGAAGCTGAGTACTCTGATAAGGAGGGAAGGGTGTTGTTTCTGAAAGGCTCCATAGAACATACAAAAATGACCATTGCAAATATTTATGCCCCAAACGTAGACCAGGTTCCCTGGTTGCTGAAGCAATTAGATGTACTAAAGCATTTTGCAGTCGGATATGTAGTTCTGGGTGGGGATTTCAATGTCACCCTAAACCCATTGCTGGACTCCTCGGTGGGCCGTTCCCAGATTCCGCAAACAAAACGGAGGCGGCTTGGCCGGGCCATACAGGAACTGGGGCTGGTTAATGCCTGGCGTCTACTCCACCCCTCAGCGAAGGACTTTACCTTTTTATCCCCGGTCCACTCCTCTTACCAGAGATTGGACTATCTCCTCGTGTCTTCCAGCCTCCTCGCGTCCCTTATAAAAGCTACAGTGGAGCCGATGACGGTCTCCGACCATGCCCCAATTCATATCACACTGCGCCCATTTCAATATACCAGCAGAGAATGGAGATGGAGGCTTAACCCGTCATTATTGGATTCCTATAAGGATAATGCGGCCCTTACCAAGGCAATCGAGGAGTACTTCCTCCTTAATTTGAACTGAGAAGTTGACATCCCCACGGCCTGGGAGGCCCATAAAGCCTTCACCAGGGGTTTGTTGATAGCCTTGGGCTCCAGGACCAGAAAAAAGGCACAAAAAGAAATAGATGATATGCTCACCCAAATTGCTTCTCTAGAACTGACAGCCAAACTTTCCCAAACAAGCGCTAACTTAGCAAAATTAGACGAAATAAGAAGGGAACTATGCGTTGTTTTGGAATCCAGGTTTAACAAAAAGACATTATTTATGAAGCATGTGGTGCATGCTCAGGGAAACAAGGGCAGTACATTTATGACGTCCCTAATTAAAAAAGCGCAGATGAAAAATTAATTAAATCTATCAAAACTGGCTCTGGGAGGCTAGCTGAGACTACCCCAGAAATTGCCAAAGAATTCCAACTCTTCTATGCAGATTTATATAATCTACAAAGATCTAGGCCAGCAGGGGAGGCCACCAAAACTAGGGAGCAAATAGACTCCTTTCTACACCAACTGAGCATGCCCAAACTGGATAAAGACAAAGCAAGTTCACTACTGACCCACGTCTCACAATACGAAGTAAAAGAACTTCTAGCTTCGTGCCCTCCGAACAAGAGCCCAGGCCCAGATGGCCTCACATTGGACTATTATAAAACCTTTCAACAGGTCCTGGTCCCAAGGCTAACAGACCTCTTTAATGCCCTCCTATCCGGAGCTAAATTTATCCAAACAAGCGCAGGAAGCCCAACTCACATTAATCCATAAAGAAGGCAAAGACGCCACTATATGCGGCAATTACAGGCCCATATCTCTCATTAACATTGATACTAAACTGTGGGCGAAGCTCCTAGCTGGGAGACTGGAGAAGTTTCTCCCTCGCTTGATCAATGAGGAGCAGGCAGGGTTTGTGAAGGGGAGAGAGGGCAGAGACAATTGCCATAGGCTTCTTCATGCGGCCCAGTATGCCCAACGCCATAATATCCCTCTCGCCTTTATAGGAACTGACGCTGAAAAGGCGTTTGATAGGGTTAACTGGGCCTACATGAAAAGTGTCTTATTTAATTTCGGATTCCCCATGGAATTCGTGTCCGCCATTTTTTCGCTCTACTCCAACCCGCATGCAAGAATAAAAATAAATGACGGACTATCTCAACCGTTTGAAATCAAAAATGGAATGCGTCAAGGATGCCCTCTCTCTCCTTCTTTATTTATTCTAACTCTAGAGCCTCTCCTAACCCAAATCAGACAGGACCTGAACATAAAGGGACTATCTATAGGCGATAGAAGACTATCTTCAGCGGCTTTCGCAGATGATATAGTCTTCTTAATCACCAATCCGAAGGAGGACCTACCCAGACTTGTGGAACTTTTGAACCAATTTGGAGAATTTTCAAACTTCAAAATAAACTTCCACAAGTCCTCTGCATTAAATATATCTATACCCCAAACTCTCTTTAGAACCCTGAAACAGAACCCCCCTTATTCACATGGTCGGAGACCTCATTGGACTACTTGGGGGTCACAATAACAAAAAAAACAGATCTGTTCACGACAAATTTTGCACCAATGTTAAATAAAATAAAAAACCTCTTGAGAGCTTACGATATTCCAACTATCTCCTGGTTTGGCAGGAAGAATATTCTAAAAACATATATCCTTCCTATAATCCTGTATAGGATTAGAATGCTTCCTATACACATCCCATCAAGCTATTTCAAAACCCTGCGTACAGTCTTCTCGGGTTTCGTCTGGAGGCAAAGAAGACCGAGGCTGGCATAGTCTCATGATCAGAAGGGGGGCGGAGGGTGGCATTGATCTCCCTAACATCCCAGACTACTACCGAGCAGCTCAGATAAGCTATTGGATGAACCTGGCCTACCCGATAAAAGACACCTTACTCCCAGAGCTAGCGGGTGGACAGAATGGGAAATCACTAATGGAAACGCTCTGGTTTCCAGAGAAAAACAGCTACAGGGCAAGAAACTTTAATCCTCTTTTGAGAGGCCCCTGCGAGGTTTGGGATGGCCTGAGGAACAGATTAGCTCCAACCCCATCTCCCGTCACCCCACTTAACCTAGTTCATCAGTTAATGGGCTGCAGATCAGATCCCGCTACCATCTCTTGGTGGAAGAAATTTGATAAATATTGTGTAGGGGACCTACAGACGCAAGCTCACCTCCACCCCACAGAGATTCTTCAAACGCTGTTGCCTACTCACAAATTCTCATTTCTACAACAGGCTTCACTAACTAGAACATTAGGGGATTTTATTAAAACTTTTAAATCCACCAGACCTCTGTCACCATTTGAGTGCACCTTGAGCAGTAAAAATATTACTTCAAGGAAAATCTCTTTGATCCGCAAAAACTATATTGTCCCCCATTCTATGAGTAAGCCGACGTTCATTTCCTCGTGGGAAAAGGAGTTGAATATAGTACTTACCCAGGATGAGATCAAATCTATACTAAGTACCTCGTTCGGCATCTCCCCCTGCATTCTCTCTCAGGAATCCCATTATAAGCTACTTGTGCGGTGGTACAAGACCCCGCAATGGCTCCATGCATACAAACTAGCGGACCAAGACATATGCTGGAGGTGTAAAAGAGAGACTGGTTCTTACCTGCATATATGGTGGAGCTGTCCATCTCTGGGATCTTTCTGGGAGGGAATGGAGGGGGTGCTGGGTAGGATAAAGCCGAACTTTCCCCTAACTCCAGAGGTGCTGCTATTGTGGAAGCCCAATTCGATGTTCCAACCCCGCAGGGACAGGCTTATGGCCTTTCTCATGGACTCTGCAAAGACTCTGATCCCCTCACTGTGGCGATGCGAAACACCCCCCACCATGAAACAATGGAAGGAAAGAGTGGATAGGATTTATAACCTGGAAGAACTACTGAGCTGGAACAGGGGCACTCACGTTAATTTCATTAAGATATGGAACCCCTGGAGGAGTTTGAGGCTCTTGGACATCTTTACGAACTAAAGGTTGGCCTCCTCCCTCCCCCCCCCCCCACTTCCCCACTTCCCCCCCGACTACTACCCTCCGGCCCAGTCCCTCCGTACCTCCCCCCTTGCTTACAAATGTAACTTGAGATGTTATTCATTGTTTTCCACGTAGTTATGCTCTTTGTACGGCCCGCTATGATGCTGTCCCTTTGGGACGGAATTACCTTCGATGACAGATTAACTCTGTCTACACTAATCACTCTCAAGATAGTGTGGCACCTATGAAGCTAGCCCACAGACATGTGAACGCTAATGTAGAAGTCGCTGCTATTTCAGAATACTGTCACTGCTGTACGATTTATGTTTTTGTATGAGAAAGCTAAATAAAAATTGATTTGAAAAAAAAAAATTGTGCATTAAATTCCCACTAGAGTCTTAGCATGGTTAGCAATCACATCACTCATATGGTCATGTTACTGACTACCTAAGTGCTGATGCCTGCTGTTATGTAGTATCACAGACGCAGTGGATGAAAATGCTTCAGTGGACTAAATTAGGTATAGCTCTTAATTGTTTGTCATTCTTTGAACACTCATAAATATGCTGCACCTATATCTCTATTTGGCATGTATTCAGGGTTGATGATTAAACTTCAATGCCAACATATAACTAGTAGGAGAGATTAGATAAAGATTTCCAATTTCTCCATCTCCATCTATGCGTTTCTGTAACCTGATAATATGGTTGCTTCCTCAGGATGGAGCGCAGAAATTATATAGAAAGTAAAGTTGTACCCCGTGGCCTCCAAGTTCACATACTGCCACCCCCCAAGCTCAGAAATGGCCCCTTCATGGAAAAATGGCAGAAGGAGGTAATGGAGAGCTCATTTAAATTGATGAACCTCTTATTGGAGGAAGAGAAATTGAACCTTGAAAGAATTAGCAAGAATCTGGAAGATCTAATAAAAGAAGTCAGAAATTCTCAGGTGAAGCAGAGTTTGAGAAGAGGGAACATACATTAAAACTCACAATAGATAAATACACCAGGTTCCTGAAAGAGCGGAAGCATTTTCAATATAACAGGGACTTAAGGGATTTCACCGAAAACAAAGCGTATGAGATTAGATCATATACTGAATCGGAATTGAGCTTTTCAGAAGGGGAAATTTTGGGAAGTGAATTATCTAGGAAAAACATCTACCCAAATAGAGGGAGGGGAAGAGGAGGTAATCGTATGAGAACACAAAGTAGGGGAAGAGGCCACTCTAATGATGGGCATTTTTTAGGCCAGCCGATTTCACAATATATGACCCGGAATCGGGAGGGGGGAGGGGGGCCCGTAACAGCGCCCTAATAATGGATCAATACACTAGGAATAGTACATCAAGAAGTTCCCAGTTAGTTGGAGCAGAAGATCCATTACCCCCGCCTATTGTAAAGGAAAAAGCTTGTCGTTCATTCCCGCGAATAAATTTGACGCGTTTGGCTGGGCAAGAGATATCTCCCTATTTTTGCGAAAATCACACTGGAAAAAAATTTTCTCTATTCAAAATAGAAAGAAAAGCCAGGAACTGGGCTTGGATCTGAGTGACATGGAAGCATTTAATGTCTTAGAAGCTTTAGAACAAGAAAATATCAGAGATCCAGGTGTTGGGCCATTTACAGATCTCAGGCCTTAAAACAACAGCTTGCCACCCTCAGGGGATTCCCCCTTTATTGATCTGTTTGAGGGGATGGTCAATGAGGAATTATCCAAGTTGGGAAAAGAGAGAATTTTCAAATATTAAAACCTAACAGCAGGGGAGAAAAAGGCTTTAGTATCAATAGTGGGAGACACAACAATAGTCATCAAGTCCTCCGATAAGGGGGGCAATATTGTTGTTATGGACCTTGAAGCGTATAGAAATATAGCGTATAGATCTACTATGACCTTGCGCTATCCCTATGACATAAGGGTACGTCATTTTGCGGGAAGTACCACCCTGCCATGACGTACCATTACGTCATGGGGGCGGAAGGGGTTAAATAAACATATAAATTAGACATGCTAGCTATTATAGGCATTTTGCCGTGGGTTTTGGAGCGGTTGGGCCTGCTGCGGCTTTCTCTCCCCACAGAGAGGAGAGATGCCACAGCAGAAAAAAAAGAAAAAATGCATATTGTAAATCCACGCTGTAACGCTGGTTTTGCCCAGCTTTGCCGCGATGGATTGGCTGCCCCGTGTGGATGAGAATTTCGCGAATTTTCATACATACGGATGACCAATTCCGGGATCAGCGGCCGCAGGCGAATTCGCTGCAGCGAAATTCCACAGGGAATTTCCATGGCAAATCCACCCATGTGAACCTAGCCTTAGACTGATCAGGCAGGATGGTTTATGAGATTGTTTTAAGAATACACAGGAAACAAGGAAATCAAGCACCTCTGCAGTTGAAATGCAATTCTGTCTTATTGCATATTTAAAAAATAGTGCAGGAAAGAGTCAGTGTGCTTTATGAGAAGTAATGGCCTGTGTTCACAGCAAGAGTAGCTTTGTTCAAGTACACTAATTATTGACTTGTCTGGTTAGACATGTTCAAAACCTTTTGGTTAATCATCTATTGGGACTGGAAAATGGGTCAGGATTGAAGGAAAGATAAGAAAAACTTGTTTCAGTCTGCAGAGATGTGAGATGGAGTGGAAGTTCACCTTCCAGAAGAACAACGACCCTAAACATACTGCTAACGTTACACTGGAGAGGTCTAAGGGAAGAGTCTTCAACAGCTTTCAATGGCCTAGTCCAAGCCCAGACCTCAATCCAACTGAAAATGTATGACATGACATGAAAATGCTGGACACCTACACTATCCATCTAACTTGAAGGAGTTGAAGCATTTTTGCCTGGAAAATGGGCAAAAATCCCAGTGCATAGATATGCTAAACTAATATAAATGGATGCCAAGGGGGTCTAAAAAAGAGCTGGTAACTACAAGCCGGTAGGTCTCACTTCAATAATTGGAAAAAAAAAACATTTGAGGGGTTTCTGAGAGATGCCATCCTAGAATACCTCAAGGAAAACTACGGTATAACTCCTCATCAGCATGGATTTATGAGGGGTCAATCATATCAGACCAATTTGATCAGCTTCAATGATGAAGTAAGTTCAAAGCTGGACCTGGGAGAGTTTATTGATCTTATATATCTGGATTTCTCTAAAGCATTTGACGCCGTGCCACATAATAGGTTTATATTTGACCTGATAGACGGACTGCACAGTAAAATATCAATATTTGCAGGTGACGCAAAATTATACAAGATACTTAATACAACAGAGGACAATGTGCAGCTACAAAAGAACCTAGATAAACTCGGGGCTTGGGTGGAAAAAGGGCAAATGAAGTTCAGTGTTGATAAATGTAAGGTTATGCACATGGGTAGGAGAAACGGATATACACCAATATACACTTAATGGGGCACTGCTAGGGAAAAGTGATATGAAAAAAGACCGGGGGTACTAGTGGATTATAGACTAAACTGGAGTAACAAATGCCAGTCAGCTGCTACAAAAGCTAATACAGGCTTGGGGTGCATTAAAAGAGGCATAGGGGTGAGGGATGGGAACATTATTCTTCCACTAAAGGTTTCATCACCATCATAGAAGGGGGCTCTTTACTGTAAGAGCAGTGAGACTGTGGAACTCTCTGTCTGGGGAGATGGTGATGGCAAAATCCATAGAGGAGTTTAAGAGGGGACTAGATGTCTTTATAGAGCGCAATGATATTACAGGATATAGACATGCTATGCCTTCTTCTTGCCTTCCTCTAGATCAACAGGGGTGGCGGGGGGTTGAAACAGGCTGAACTAGATGGACATTGTCTTTATTCAGCCTAACATACTATGTATCTGTAATTGCAGCAAAAAGCAGCACTACAAAGTATTGACTTTCTGGGGGTACTTATACAGATTAGAGCTCTCAGTCTTTTGTATTAATTATTGTTTATATAACAGTAAAACTAATATATTGTGCACTTTTAAAGTGGTCGGGGTATTTTGTAAATGTTGCGTAAATAAAGTGGTAAGAATTCTCCAAAAAATACATTTTTAACTTCATGTTAAAAATTGTTGCAATGCAACAAAGCAGGAAAACTCAGAGGGGCTGAATACTTTCACATGACACTGCATATGGTTAGGTTTACTTCATATCACAAAGGATTTTCATTAAGGCTTTTTTTAAATCAAGAGCTGAACTAACTTTCTCTTTGGTCCTCGCTGAAGGATTTTTGTCATTACAACAAAACCCCATCCACCCAAAGGGCCCTAAAATAATAAGAGGGCTTACTCACCTCTCCTGGAGCCCCATGACATCTCCTTCCAAGTAGGCAGCTTGGCGGACGTCAGGGGTCCACGACTACCAATCAGAAGCCGCAGCGTCACCGTACATATTTTAGTACCATTGTACCCAGTGCTGATACCATAAGTATGACAAGTGACGCTGCAGCCTCTGATGGACTGAAGTGGACACCTGACTTCTGCTAGACCATCTACCCGGATGTAGCCGCCAATATAGATTACAGAACTTAGCTATGTCCTGGGGCTCCGGGAGAGGTGAGTATGCCCTCCTTTTTTATTTTAGGCCCGGCTCAGTAGGTGGAGGGACGATTATTGTAATGATATAATCACTTTAATGCCCCGTTCAGAGAGCGCTGCTTTTGCACTGCTAAGCAGCAAGAATGCAGCTCTGCTATACTCCTGGAAAGATTGTGTGAATGGGCTGCTTCAGGATCCTTGTAGCAGCCTGTTCAAATGATCTGAGACGCATGCTGCATTCTTTTAAGGCTGTCATAGAAGCCTATGGAAAGCACACAGCCAAGATAGAACAAGATAGGACATGTTCTATCTGTCCCGCACCTCAGAGCAAACAAGAGAGTTTGCACCTACTTGTCCTATCTTTGTTACGGTAGATGCACGCAGTTTTACGCACCTGACAATCATTCATGTGAACGCTATTGGTTCCTATAGAAGTGCATTCTTAGTAGCGCTGTTCCAGCGATCATCTAAACGAGCCCTAGGGTATTACCTAATATATAAAGTATATAAGAAGGCATTTTATTGATCCCCTTCTTGTATGTTCTGTATTTGAACTACAAATTTATTTTTAAATTGATTTTATTATTCATTCTATTATATCCTGTGAAGTCCAGATTATGCGATTATTGTATTATAGATCTGTGAGATCTTGTGTTATTCATTGTAGTATATCCTGTACAGTTCAGTCCTAAGGCAATATTGTATCATTCACTGTATTATATATCTATGAGTTTAGTGTATCATGCTCTGTTATACGTTTATTGTATTATATCTTGTATACTCCAGACCTGTGAGTATATTGTCCTCCGCATTGTTTATTGTCTTACTCATTGTGTTACAACCTGTATCATGTAGTTCTATGGCTTTACTGTATTACATTTTACACTGAATGCTCCCGTATAACCAGATGACAGGTCAGAGCCGCAGTCACAGCTCCGCTCCGCTCCCCCTCCCTCACTACATGGATAAATCTGTACTACATCCAGGAGTCAGTCACCTGAATACATAATTACACAGGGCAGACGGAGAATCAAAGTTCATTGACGGTAAAAATGAACCAGATGAGCATGCTGGCCCCCTCCTCACATTACAGGATGCTGCCCGCCCCCTGTAGAATTCCCCTGCCATATGCCACAATTCACATCATAATTACAGGGCAGGAACCGTATTACCGCTGTCATCATCACTCTAGAGAACAAGGACTGAACTTTTAGTTATTTACAACTGCAGAGCTTTCTATTCTTTCTAGTGGGAATTAAATGCAGAATTTTCTCTTAACTCGTCTGTAGCAGGCAAGAACTTGATGAATGAAGCTCTCATAAAAAAGCTATGTAATAGACATCTACCTATAGGGTCACCGCTTCCTGACATTATACATCTTCTAGACTCACATTTAGGGGGTTTTCTGGTTTTCTAAAAATAAAGATTAATCAGTGAATAAATGAAAAGTTTTACAATTTTCTAATAAAATTTGTTTTTCAATTTCTTTGCTACCATATTATGATTTCTTCCTTTGTAGTATCCCAGTGGCCACCCAGACAAGAGGCCTGCACTGAGGAATTGGGAGGGTAGAGATGGCCTTTATCACGGTGGCTCTACAGTCCACGTTATCTGTATCGTACAGTTCCTGGAAGGGGAACACTGAGAGGGTGGGTGTAGGATCACTCCACAGACAGCATTTAGATCACTGCACAGTGGACTTCTCTTTTCACTCAGCTCTCACTTTTAAAAGGTTCCTGGGATAGGGACATCAGAGTACCTTTCAGCCTCAATTCTCTTTACCACATGAGGGTTGAAGGGACTCCCATGATGCCAGCAAGCCACTCCTCTCACTACCATTGAAGATTATGGAACTGACTCACCTTCCTGCTCTTAAGCACTGACATTTATAGTGTCTAGCATACCACGTGACAGTACATAAATTGATACTTTTCCAGACATATCCCAGCAACATTCAGACATTAACCTTTCACTTGCTGCAGCTGTGCAATACATATAACAAGAGACTAGACAGTTTGCACAGTGTATCCACATAAAAGACATGACATGTATGATATTTATGGTGGGGCCGGAAATAGGTTTTTCAGACCACTTAATGTTCTGCAGCTTCTTTTTTTTTTAATCTTGTGGGACAAGTTGTATTTTTAAGTGGTACCATTAAAGGCACTCGGTCATTAAAAAAAATAAAATAAAATAAATAATTATATATATATATATACCTACTAGAGATGAGCGAGCGTACTCGTCCGAGCTTGATACTCGTTCGAGTATTAGCGTGTTCGGGATGCTCGTTACTCGTAACGAGTACCACGCGATGTTCGGGTTACTTTCACTTTCATCTCTGAGACGTTAGCGCGCTTTTCTGGCCAATTGAAAGACAGGGAAGGCATTACAACTTCCCCCTGCGACGTTCAAGCCCTATACCACCCCCCTGCAGTGAGTGGCTGGGGAGATCAGGTGTCACCCGAGTATAAAAATCGGCCCTCCCGCGGCTCGCCTCAGATGCGTTGTGAGATAGCTGAGGGACAGTGGTATCGTGTTGGAGCTGCTGTAGGGAGAGTGTTAGGAGTTAGTGTAGGCTTCAAGAACCCCAACGGTCCTTCTTAGGGCCACATCTAACCGTGTGCAGTAGTGTGGAGGCTACTTTTAGCAGTGTTGCGCATTTTTTTTTTTTGGTACATCGGCCGTGCAGAGCATTGCGCCCTGCAGTAATAGTCCAGGGACAGAAGTGTGGAGGCAGGGAGAGCGTTAGGAGTTATTGTAGGCTTCAAGAACCCCAACAGTCCTTCTTAGGGCCACATCTAACCGTGTGCAGTAGTGTAGAGGCTGCTTTTAGCAGTGTTGCACTTTTTTTTTTTGGTATATCGGCCGTGCAGAGCATTGCGCCCTGCAGTAATAGTCCAGGGACAGAAGTGTGGAGGCAGGGAGAGCGTTAGAAGTTATTGTAGGCTTCAAGAACCCCAAAAGTCCTTCTTAGGGCCACATCTAACCGTGTGCAGTAGTGTGGAGGCTGCTTTTAGCAGTGTTGCACTTTTTTTTTTTTTGGTATATCGGCCGTGCAGAGCATTGCGCCCTGCAGTAATACTCCAGGGAGAGAATTGTGTAGGCAGGGCCAGAAGACATATATTATAGATTGAATATATGCAGTGGTCCTTTTGAAAAAATATTGGAAAAAAATCTATTCGGCCTGCCTGTCACTGTGCTCAGTGTTCTGGGTCCGTGTCTGCTGGGGGTAGTAGTTCTCCAAATAAATACGCAGCCAGCTAAGTGTTACAGCAGGCTTGTGCCAAATTATTTCCTGGCTCTGAAATCACCGGTCTGTTGCAGTTAATAACAGTGCAACACTGCAGTTCCGTGACACACTGCAGGGACAGAATTGTGTAGGCAGGGCCAGAAGACATATATTATAGATTGAATATACGCAGTGGTCCTTTTGAAAAAAATATTGGAAAAAAATCTATTTGGTCTGCCTGTCACTCTGCTCAGTGTTCTGGGTCTGTGTCTGCTGGGGGTAGTAGTTCTCCAAATAAATACGCAGCCAGCTAAGTGTTACAGCAGGCTTGCGCCAAATTATTTCCTGGCGTTCTGTAAGCGAACTCAGCCACCAACCACAGGCCAATAAGCAGCACATTTAATTACAGCCTTGTGTTTCTGCATTCCTGGTAATACATCATGCTGAGGGGTAGGGGTAGGCCTAGAGGACGTGGGTGCGGCCGAGGACGCGGAGGCCCTAGTCCGAGTGTGGGCACAGACTGAGCTCCTGATCCAGGTGTATCGCAGCCGACTGCTGCGGGATTAGGAGAGAGGCACGTTTCTGGCGTCCCCACATTCATAGCACATTTAATGGGTCCACGCGGTAGACCTTTATTAGAAAATGAGCAGTGTGAGCAGGTCCTGTCGTGGATGGCAGAAAGTGCTTCCAGCAACCTATCGTCCACCCAGAGTTCTGCACCGTCCACTGCTGCAACTCAGAATCCTCTGGCTGCTGCTCCTCCTTCCTCCCAGCCTCCTCACTCCATGAAAATGAGACATTCTGAGGAGCGGGCAGACTCCCAGGAACTGTTCTCGGGCCCCTGCTCAGATTGGGCAGCAGTGGTTCCTCTCCCACCAGAGGAGTTTATCGTGACTGATGCCCAACCATTGCAAAGTTCCCGGGGTCCGGGGCATGAGGCTGGGGACTTCCGGCAACTGTCTGAAGACCTTTCAGTGGGTGAGGAGGCCGATGACGATGAGACACAGTTGTCTATCAGTGAGGTAGTAGTAAGGGCATTAAGTCCGAGGGAGGAGCGCACCGAGGATTCTGAAGAAGAGCAGCAGGACAATGAGGTGACTGACCCCACCTGGTTTGCTACGCCTACTGAGGACAGGTCTTCATAGGGGGAGGCAAGGGCAGCAGCAGGGCAGGTTGCAAGAGGCAGTGCGGTGGCCAGGGGTAGAGGCAGGGCCAGACCGAATAATCCACCAACTGTTTCCCAAAGCGCCCCCTCGCGCCATGCCACCCTGCAGAGGCCGAGGTGCTCAAAGGTCTGGCAGTTTTTCACTGAGAGTGCAGACGACCGACGAACAGTGGTGTGCAACCTTTGTCGCGCCAAGATCAGCTGGGGAGCCACCACCACCAGCCACACCACCACCAGCATGCGCAGACATATGATGGCCAAGCACCCCACAAGGTGGGACGAAGGCCGTTCACCGCCTCCGGTTTGCGCCGCTGCCTCTCCCCCTGTGCCCCAACCTGCCACTGAGATCCAACCCCCCTCTGAGGACACAGGCAGTACCGTCTCCTGGCCTGCACCCACACCCTCACCTCCGCTGTCCTCGGCCCCATCCAGCAATGTCTGTCAGCGCAGCGTCCAGCCGTCGCTAGCGCAAGTGTTTGAGCGCAAGCGCAAGTACGCCGCCACGCGCCCGCACGCTCAAGCGTTAAACGTGCACGTAGCCAAATTTATCAGCCTGGAGATGCTGCCGTATAGGGTTGTGGAAACGGAGTCCTTCAAAAGTATGATGGCGGCGGCGGCCCCGCGCTACTCAGTTCCCAGTCGCCACTACTTTTCCCGATGTGCCGTCCCAGCCCTGCACGACCACGTCTCCCGCAACATTGTACGCGCCCTCACCAACGCGGTTACTGACAAGGTCCACTTAACAACGGACACGTGGACAAGCACAGGCGGGCAGGGCCACTATATCTCCCTGGCGGCACATTGGGTGAATTTAGTGGAGGCTGGGACAGAGTCACGTCCTACCCACCCGCAGAATTGCGGGCCACAGCTCGGTGGTGGTATCTGCGGCAGTGTATGCTTCCTCCACTAAACCACACTCCTCCTCCTCCTCCTCCTCCTCCAACGCAACCTCTGTCTCGCAATCAAGATGTGTCAGCAGCAGCACGTCGCCAGCAGTCGGTGTCGCGCGTCGTGGCAGCACAGGGGTGGGCAAGCGTCAGCAGGTTGTGCTGAAACTACTCAGCTTAGGAGATAAGAGGCACACGGCCCACGAACTGCTGCAGGGTCTGACAGAGCAGACCGACCGCTGGCTTGCGCCGCTGAGCCTCCAACCGGGCATGGTCGTGTGTGACAACGGCCGTAACCTGGTGGCAGCTCTGCAGCTCGGCAGCCTCACGCACGTGCCATGCCTGGCCCACGTCTTTAATTTGGTGGTTCAGCGCTTTCTGAAAAGCTACCCACGCTTGTCAGACCTGCGCGGAAAGGTGCGTCGGCTCTGCGCACATTTCCGCAAGTCCCACACGGACGCTGCCACCCTGCACACCCTGCAACATCGGTTTCATCTGCCAGTGCACCGCCTGCTGTGCGACGTGCCCACACGGTGGAACTCTACGCTCCACATGTTGGCCAGGCTGTATGAGCAGCGTAGAGCTATAGTGGAATACCAACTCCAACATGGGCGGCGCAGTGGGAGTCAGCCTCCTCAATTATTTTCAGAAGAGTGTGCCTGGTTGGTAGACATCTGCCAGGTCCTTGGAAAGTTTGAGGAGTCTACTCAGGTGGTGAGCGGCGATGCTGCAATCATTAGCGTCACCATTCCTCTGCTATGCCTCTTGAGAAGTTCCCTGCAAACCATAAAGGCAGACGCTTTGCACTCGGAAACAGAGCCGGGGGAAGACAGTATGTCGCTGGATAGTCAGAGCACCCTCCTGTCTATATCTCAGCGCGGTGAGGAGGAGGAGGAGCATGAGGAGGATGAGGAGGAGGGGGAAGAGACAGCTTGGCCCACTGCTGACGGTACCCATGCTGCTGGCCTGTCATCCTTTCAGCGTGTATGGCCTGAGGAGGAGGAGGAGGATCCTGAAAGTGATCTTCCTAGTGAGGACAGCCATGTGTTGCGTACAGGTACCCTGGCACACATGGCTGACTTCATGTTAGGATGCCATTCTCGTGACCCTCGCGTTACACGGATTCTGACCACTACGGATTACTGGGTGTACACACTGCTCGACACACGGTATAAGGAGAACCTTTCCACTCTCATACCCAAAGAGGAAAGGGGTTTGAGAGTGATGCTATACCACAGGACCCAGGCGGACAAACAGATGGTAAAATTCCCATCCGACAGCGCTAGTGGCAGAAGGTGCAGTTCCGAGGGTCAGGTAGTAGGGGAGGCGCGGAGATCAGGCAGCATGTACAGCACAGGCAGGGGAACACTCTTTAAGGCCCTTGACTGCTTTATGGCTCCTCAGCAAGACTGTGTCACCGCTCCCCAGTCACGGCTGAGTCGGCGGGAGCACTGTAAAAGGATGGTGAGGGAGTACGTAGCCGATCGCACGACCGTCCTCCGTGACGCTTCTGCCCCCTACAACTACTGGGTGTCGAAGCTGGACACGTGGCCTGAACTCGCGCTGTATGCCCTGGAGGTTCTTGCTTGTTCTGCGGCTAGCGTCTTGTCAGAGAGGGTGTTTAGTGCGGCTGGGGGAATCATCACAGATAAGCGTACACGCCTGTCAACCGACAGTGCCGACAGGCTAACACTCATCAAGATGAACAAAGCCTGGATTTCCCCAGACTTTTCTTCTCCACCAGCGGACAGCAGCGATACCTAAGCAATACGTAGGCTGCACCCGCGGATGGGAGCATCGTTCTGTATCCCCATCAAAAACGGGGACCTTTTCGCTTCATCAATCTGTGTATAATATTCCTCCTCCTCCTCCTGCTCCTCCTCCTGAAACCTCACATAATCACGCCGAACGGGCAATTTTTCTTAGGCCCACAAGGCTCAGTCATATAATTTTTCTAAACAATTTTTATACTTTTCAATGCTCATTAAAGCGTTGAAACTTTCACCTCAACCAATTTTTATTTTAACTGGGCTGCCTCCAGGCCTAGTTACCAATTAAGCCACATTAACCAAAGCGATTAATGGGTTTCACCTGCCCTCTTGGTTGGCCATGGGCAATTTTTCTGATGTACATTAGTACTGTTGATACAGCAATTTTTGTAAGCCCTCGCCTACAGTGTAATCAAATAAATTTTTAGCCCACCTGCATTACAGCTGACGTTACATCAGCTGTGTTGGGCACTGCAATGGGATATTTTTATGTACCGCCGGTGGCTTCCTGGCACCCACCCATGCTGTGGGTCCACAGGGAGTTGTAAATGCATCTGTGTCCACTTCTAAAGAACCCCAGTCTGACTGGGCATGCAGTGTGGGCCGAAGCCCACCTGCATTAAACATGACATTACTACCTCAGCTGTGATGGGCAATGCAATGGGATATTTTTATGTACCGCCGGTGGGTTTCAGGGAGCCACCCATGCTGTGGGTCCACAGGGAGTTGTAAATGCATCTGTTTCCACTTCTAAAGAACCCCAGTCTGACTGGGGCATGCAGTGTGGGCCGAAGCCCACCTGCATTAAACATGACATTACTACCTCAGCTGTGATGGGCAATGCAATGGGATATATTAATGTACAGCCGGTGGGTTCCATGGAGCCACCCATGCTGTGGGTGCACACGGAATTCCCATTGCGGAGTTGTACCTGCCTGTGACTATTTATAAAAAACCGCGGTCTGACTGGGGCATGCAGACACCTTGACAGAATGAATAGTGTGTGGCACATAGGTTCCCCATTGCTATGCCCACGTGTGCAGCTCCAGATGGAGGTGGCACAGGATTGATTTCTCATTGCTTCTGTACAGCATTGTGGACTATCGCCCCGCCCCTTTTAAAGAACCCTCTGCAGTGTGTGCCTGCGGTTCCTCTTGCAGACGCACTTATAAATAGACATGAGTGTGGTGCGGCATGAGGGCAGCTGAAGGCTGCGCAGGGACAATTTGGTGTGCGCTGTAGACACTGGGTCGTGCAGGGGCAGTTGGGCAGCATGTAACCCAGGAGAAAGGGCAGCGGAGTGTCATGCAGGCAGTGATTGTGCTTTGTTGGAGGTAGTGTGGTGCTTAGCTAAGGTATGCATTGCTATTGAGGGTTTTTCAGAAGTAAAAATTGTTGGGAGGGGGGGGCCCACTCTTGCCGCTATTGTGGCTTAATAGTGGGACCTGGGAACTTGAGATGCAGCCCAACATGTAGCCCCTCGCCTGCCCTATCCGTTGCTGTGTCGTTCCCATCACTTTCTTGAATTGCCCCGATTTTCACAAATGAAAACCTTAGCGAGCAAAAATGCTCGGGTCGCCCATTGACTTCAATGGGGTTCGTTACTCGAAACGAACCCTCGAGCATCGCGAAAAGTTCGTCTCGAGTAACGAGCACCCGAGCATTTTGGTGCTCGCTCATCTCTAATACCTACCTATTCCTCCCCCATCAGTCTACTTACCATATCTTCACCTCACTGATCTGTCTCCTGCACTCTGGAGGAATCACCTCACCCCCAGCTGGCTGATTTCTCTGCTTCCTGTGAGGCTACATAGATTCATAGGCAGTCTCCTTCTGGCCAGCTAATATACATTATGTCACAGCTCACAGGCCAGCAGGAGAAATGCTGATATACTGCAGAGACTGGTCATGTGAGCTCTCTCGGTAATAGATCAACATGCCTTCCTAGCCAGTGAACACTACAGCACAGGGTTTTGACCTTCACTGACCCGGCCAGAGAAAATATGTAAGGAATGCCGGCTTCATAACAAGACGGTCAGCGTGCTGTGAGCTGACCCAGGGGGGCCGGGGAAGATCAGCAATAAGATGCCATAAATAGTCTGCCTGTGGAGGAATAGGAGAATTGAAAAAAAACGGAAAAAAAACTTTAATGTACCATATAAAATATTGGGAAACATCTAAACATTTTAAAGGCCAAAATTGAAAAACAAAACACAATAGTGCCATTTATTTTTTATTTGGAGGGAGTTGTTTATACAGAAAAAAAAATCACATATTATCTTTAATCTGTGGGCCAGCTATATGTTTTTTTTTCTCACTTTAAATTAGAGATGAGTGAGCACACTCGTCCAAGCTTCATACTCGTTTGAGCATTAGGGTACTAGAGATGCTCGTTACGAACAACACAGTACTAGAGTCAATTTCATTTCCCTTCCCCACATATTTAGTGCCATTTTCTAGCCAATAAACATGCAGGGAAGGCATTATCACTTCCTGCTGTGAAGTGCCAGCCCTCTGCCTGCCAAGAGCAGTGGCGGGATCAGGTGACCATCGAGAACTTAAACTGGTCCCACCAGTGGCTCGCCTCAGACGCATGCTGGCAGAGGTTAGGGAAAGTGCTGCTGCTGATATAGGGAAAGTTTTAGAGTAGGATCCAGTCGTCAAGAATTCCAACGGTCCTTCTTAGGGCTACTACTCATGGTGTGCATTCCTGTTTAAATGTCTGTGCAGTGCATTAGGCAGAGGTGTCAATGCTAAACAGTACTCTAATATTTCCTGGGCCACTGCAGAGCCTTTCAGCTATACTATTCTTTCTGTGCAGTATACTAGCCACAGGTCTCATCGCTAAACCGTGCTCTAATATTTCCTCAGCCACGGCAGACCATTTCAGCTTTACCGTTCTATCTGTGCAGTATATTAGGCACAGGTCTCATCGCTAAACAGAACGCAAATATTTCCTGGGCGGCTGCTGAACAGCATTTTTGTTATACCGTTCCATGTGTGCAATGCATTAGACAGAGGTCTCATCGCTAAAAAGTACGCTAATATTTCTTGGGCGACTGCAGAACAGGATTTCACACATATCATTCTCTGTGTTGGGTGAAGTAGCCGCAGTTATTAGCACTGCCCGCTGGCTGTGTAGCTTTCTGCCCCTGTGCAGAGCGTCTCACAATAACCTTTCCTTGGGTGCGGTGAAGTAGCCACAGTTAACAGCCTTGTCCACTGGCTATATCGATTTTTGCCACTGTGCAAAGCATCTCACAATACCCTTTCCGTAGGTGCGGTGAAGTAGCCACAATTATTAGCACTGTCCACTGGCTGTATAGCTTTCTTCCCCTGTGCAGAGCGTCGCACAATACCCTTTCCTTGGGGGGTTAAGGTAGCTGCAGTTATCAGCACTATCCACTGGCTTTAGAGGTTTCTCCCACTCCATACAGCCTCTCTTATCTACAAGTCTGTGAGCAGTAAATGACCCCTAGGTATCAGCGCAAGAAAGTGGTTCAACTTTTTCCCATAACGGCACAGAGCCTCCAGTATCTACAAGTCTCTGTGTGTGGTGAATTATTCACAATTCTCAGCGCTGTACAGTGGGGTAATTTATTTGGGCCCTGCTCTACCTTTAATCCCACATGATGAGGAGTATGGGTAAGGGTCGAGGACGTGGCCGCGGACACGGTCGTCCAAGTGAGGGTGTGGGCACATGAGGAGGTCCTGGGCCCGGCTGCTGAAGGATTTGGAGAGCGCCAAATCCGTAGGGTCCCCAGATTCATATCACAATTTGCGGGTTGCAGAAGAGCAGTGTAAGCAGGTCCTGTCATGGATGGCAGAAAACATGTCCAGCAATTAATCAATCCCCCAGTCTTTTACGCACTCCACTACTCCCAGCCTAGGCACTGCATCTCTGAATCCTCTGGCTGCTTCTTCTTCCTCCCAGCCTCGTCACTCCAGGAAAATGACAGATTCTGAGCAGGCAGACTCCCAGGAACTGTTCTCTAGTACCTGCCCTGAGCGGGAAAAAATGGTTCCTCATCAACCTGAGGAGTTTGTCATGATCGATGCCGAACGTTTGGACATTTACCAGAGTCCGGGTGATGAGTCTGGGGACTTCCAAGAACTGTCTCAAGAGCTTTTTGTGGATGACGATGATGAGACACAGTTGTCTGTCAGCGATGTTGTTGTAAGGGCAGGAAGTCTGAGGGAGGAGCGCATAGAGGATTGTCTGGCCCCACCTGGCTTGCTAAGCCTACTGAGAACAGGTCTTCAGAGGGGAAGGCAAATGCAGCAGCAGGACAGGTTGGAAGAGGCAGTGGGGTGGCCAGGGGGAGGGGCAGGGCCAGAGAAAATAATCCCCCAACTGTTTCCCAAAGCAACCGCTTGCAGCAAGCCTCCATACAGAGGGCTAGGACTTCAAAGATGTGGATGCTTTTTAGTGAGAGCGCAGACGACCGAAGAACAGTGGTGTGCAACCTGTGCCGCATGAAGATCATCTAGGGAGCCACCACTAACAGACTCACCACCACCAGCATGCGCAGACATGTGATGGCCAAGCACCCCACCAGCTGGAACCTGGTCCATTCTCCGCTTCTGTGTCACACCACTGCCTCATCTCCTGTGCCACAACCTATTAGGTTACAAGAGGCACATGGCCACCGAGCTGTTACAGGGTCTGACAGAGCAGACCGACCTCTGGCTTTTGCCGCTGAGCCTCCAACCGGGCATGGTCGTGTGTGACAATGGCCGTAACCTGGTGGCAGCTTGGCAGCCTCACACACATGCCATGCCTGGCCCACATCTTTAATCTGGTGGTTCAGCAGTTTCTGAAACACTACTCCCACTTGTCTGACGTGCTCGGTGGGGTGCGCTGCGACTGCGCACATTTCCGCAAGTCAACCAAGGATGCTGCCAACCTGCGGACGCTGCAACGTATCATCACAGTTTTTAACCTTTATATTGTGATTTGCACGATTTTATATTTGTTTGTACATATGTTTGTATATGTATATATTTATGCCCAGTGGCTATACATGTTTGTCATTGTTTTTGTAGGCTTGAAAAAGACCTTGTTTGTAGGTCGAAACGTCACATCTTTTAAATCTGTGAAACAATAAAATATGCTCCTTTAATCAAGAAGCTTTTTTTTGCATCATTACATGCTGCCACAGCTTTGCTATAGTGTAGCAAGAGAATAGACAGACCCCGTGAAACATTTCTGTAGCATGACTATAGTCGAAACCCCCCCCAAAAAAACTTTTCTGTAGTAAATGTATAGGCGAACCCCTCCAATCTTTCTGTAGCAAGCGTATAGGCGAACCCCTCAAACCTTTCTGTAGCAATCGTATTGGTGAATCACTCAAAACTTTCCGTAGCAAGTGTATAGGCAAAGCCCTGAAACATTTCTATAGCAATAGTTTAGGCGAACCCCTGAAACATTTCTGTAGCAATAGTTTAGGCGAACCCCTGAAACATTTCTGTAGCAATAGTTTAGGCAAACCCCTGAAACATTTCTGTAGCAAGAGTATAGGCGAACCGCTCAAATCTTTCTGTAGCAAGTGTATAGGTGGACCCCTGAAACATTTCTCTAGCAAGAGTATAGGCGAACCCCTCAAACCTTTCTGTAGCAATAGTATAGATGGACCCAGTGAAACATTTCTGTAACAAGAGTATAGGTGGACCCTTCAAACTTTTCTGTAGCAAGAGAATAGACGGACCCCATGAAACATTTCTGTAGCATGACTATAGTCGAACCCCCCCAAACTTTTCTGTAGCAAATGTATAGGCGAACCCCTCCAAACATTCTGTAGCAAGCCTATAGGTGAACCCCTCAAACCTTTCTGTAGCAATTGTATAGGTGAATCACTGAAAACTATCCGTAGCAAGTGTATAGGCGAACCCCTGAAACATTTCTATAGCAATAGTTTAGGCGAACCCCTGAAACATTTCTGTAGCAATAGTTTAGGCGAACCCCTGAAACATTTCTGTAGCAATAGTTTAGGCAAACCCCTGAAACATTTCTGTAGCAAGAGTATAGGCGAACCGCTCAAATCTTTCTGTAGCAAGTGTATAGGTGGACCCCTGAAACATTTCTCTAGCAAGAGTATAGGCGAACCCCTCAAACCTTTCTGTAGCAATAGTATAGATGGACCCAGTGAAACATTTCTGTAACAAGAGTATAGGTGGACCCTTCAAACTTTTCTGTAGCAAGAGAATAGACGGACCCCATGAAACATTTCTGTAGCATGACTATAGTCGAACCCCCCCAAACTTTTCTGTAGCAAATGTATAGGCGAACCCCTCCAAACATTCTGTAGCAAGCCTATAGGTGAACCCCTCAAACCTTTCTGTAGCAATTGTATAGGTGAATCACTGAAAACTATCCGTAGCAAGTGTATAGGCGAACCCCTGAAATATTTATGCAGCAATAGTATGGGCAAAGCCCTGAAATATTCATGTAGCAAAAGTATAGGTGAACCGCGGAAGTACATTTCTGTGGCAAGTGTATAGGTGGACCACAGAAACATTTCTGTAGACAGTGTATAGGCGGACCACTGAAACATTCCTGTAGCAAGAGTATAGGCGAACCCCTCAAACCTTTCTGTAGCGATAGTATAGACCGACCCAGTGAAACATTTCTGTAGCAAGTGTATAGGCGAATCACTCAAACCTTTCCATAGCAAGTGTATAGGCAAAGCCCTGAAACATTTGTGAAGCAATAGTTTAGGTGAACCCCTGAAACATTTCTGTAGCAAGATTATATGCAAACCCCTGAAATATTTCTGTAGCAAGAGTATAGGTGAACCCGGGAAGTACATTTCTGTGGCAAGTGTATAGGTGGACCCCAGAAACATTTCTGTAGATAGTGTATAGGCAGACCCCTGAAATATTTCTGTAGCAAGAATATAGGCGAACCTCTCAAACCTTTCTGCAGGAAGTGTACAGACGAACCCCTCAAACCTTTCTATAGCAAGTGTATAGGCGAACCCCTGAAACATTTCTTTAGCAAGAGTATAGGTTAACTCCTAAAACATTTATGCACCAAGAGTGTAGGCAAACCCCTGAAACATTTCTGTAGCAATAGTATAGGCGAACGCCTGAAACGTTTCTGTACCAAGAGTAAAGGCGAACCATGGAAGAACATTTTTGTAGCAAGAGCATAGGCAAACCCCTCAAACCTTTCTGTAGCAAGTGTATAGGTAGACCCCAGAAACCTTTTGGTAGCAAGTGTATAGGCGGACCCCTGAAAAATTTCTGTAGCAAGATTATAGGCGAACCCCTCAAACCTTTCTGTAGCAAGTGTATAGGCCGATCCTTGAAACATTTCTGTAACAAGAGTATAAGCGAACCCCTCAAACCTTTCTGTAGCACACAGCTAATGGGAGATGTAATATACTCTGCACTGCCCAGCAAAAATTAACCCACTGCTTAGAGATGAGAATTGCGGCTAATTCATTGCACACAGCTAATCAGAGATGTGAGATGCTCTGCACTGCCCCAAGAAAAAGTAACGGACTATTTAGCGATGATAACTCTTTTTAATTTACCGCACACAGCGAATGGGAGATGTGAGATGCTCTGCACTGGCCCAGGAAAAATAAGCCCACTGTTAAGCGATGAAAATTACGGCTTATCCACAGCTAATGGGAGTTATGAGATTGTCTGCACTGGCCCAGCGACAATTAACCCACTGTTTAGCATTGAGAATTGCGGCCAATTTACCGCACACAGCTAATGGGAGGTGTGAGATACTCTGCACTGGCCCAGCAACAATGAACCCACTGTTAAGCGATGAGAATTGCAGCTAATTCACCGCACACAGTGAATGGTAGATGTTAATGATGCTCTGCACAAGCCTAGATGCTTGAAATAAAAAAATATGTGCACTACTACTCCCAGCCAGCCAAAAAGGCGAGCCACGGGCGGCCCCAGTTTAAGTACTCGGCGGTCACCTGATCCCGCCAGCCACTCACTGCTGTAGATGTGCACAGGGCTGGCACATCTCAGTAGGAAGTGGTAATGCCTTCCCTACAGGTTTAGTGGCTAAAAATGTCACTAAACATGCGAGATGGGGAAATGAAGTTGACTTGAGTACCGCGTTGTGTTCGACTCGAGTAACGAGCATCTCAAGTAGCCTAATACTTGAACGAGCATCAAGCTTGGACAAGTATGCTCACTCATCTCTATTTATCTCCCAACAATAAATACCCGATGTCCAATTATGGGGTTCATATGGGTTCCCATATTAAATAATCTCACCAGAAATCATCACAAACCTAACATAGCAATTCAGTCTAGATTTCAAACACTCAACAACCATAGATAACTTTGCAGAAGCAAAAGCAATCTCACTCCCAAATCCAGGAATACACCCAACTCCCTCACACCTAACGCCCAGCAGCCCTATTAAAACAAGACTATGAGCTACTTTCAGAAATGTTGGCAATCAAGCTGTAAGCAGTTCTACCTGACATTATTACTGAAACTCAACAAGGGTTTCATACAAACTATCAACTAAAAACATGCAAAGCTGTACCAGTAGTTTTGACTTAATTGTGTACAAAGGGAACAGCAACATAACCAATAGACCAAGTGAGTAACCCTCCGTAGGCCATTGCTAAACGGCAGATGGGGCAATGATGAGCTGATTCTATAGCATAATCTACTTGAACTTAGGGGTTTATTTGCTTATAATAAAGGGACCATGAGAACTAACTCAGTGTATTTCCTTTTACAAATATCTGTTCCCATACACAACTGGTCTATTCAGGCTGGACTCTTGTAATCCTTAATCTTGATATATCTGAATTACTATCAAACCTGGAATACTTTCTTGAAACTCTCATCTCTATAAGATATGTGAAAATTATACAGATCTTGATGTACATCTCTCCAGCCAGAGGTTGGAATATGAGTTTATATCCAATTGAAATTTGCTTTAAATATGACTCACCAATATTCACCAGATATTAGCCATTGTCTATGGTCGTGTAGGGCGATCCAACAGTTCTGGCTTAAAATTAAACAATTTACCCCCAAACATCTCACTACTCATGTGCTTTTTGACATCTTGTGGGATCTCTATCACTTAAAGGACCCTAAACAGTACAATTAGGACTGTGATGCACAATGTTGTGAAGCATTTTCCTTGCTAAACACATCACAGCTGCAAAATATATATATTGTCATGGAATATAAAGTGTTAAGTTTCAGAAGGAAATAAGTATATGTTTCTTACCTTGTATTGGACTATTGACCCTTAAATAGAAGACTAAAACCTATGCTTTGTAGTGCCGGGAACTAGGATTTTAAGCTAAGAATTCAACAGACAAAGTAAATAAAGCTAAAGCTATGTTAACAGAGAAGACACTCAATTATTATAGAACTATTGTCTAATGCAACAAGCAATATCCTGACTTGGGTAATTTTGTGTCTAAGCTTTGAGACTATTTGGTAGATGTCAATAAGTCCTAAGTAGTTTCACCTTTGTAACAGTAAGCTACGTAACACTAATCTTTGTACCAGGCAACATTTGGATACGCCTTCTTCTTTCTGTATAAAGAATTGGCAATGTTCACAATAAAGTAGAATTCATCGAGTTCTCATGGAGAAGTGTCTTGACATAACATGGAGTGATTTCATGCTATTGATAGATAATGCTAGCAACATCTCCTCATCACGGGCTTCCATATCTACCAATTTGGCACCTGGCAACGAGGTCATCAGATCGGTACTGGTGTGGCCGATAACAGCTGGCGCCCGAAAGCAGGGACCGAGTGACCAGAACCTCTGACCCAACTTACTCTCGAATGGACAGAATGTACAGACCCATAATCAGGACAAAGCCGGCTGGTAAGAAACTGTTATTCGTATCCCTCATTGTGTCTCTGTGATTCTGTCTGCTCAAAGTTGGGTAAGTGTGTTCATTTATATTAAGTGGTTCATTTAAGGTCTAAACTCGGTCTATTTTATGACAAAGAACCCTGTCAAATAAGCTGTCTCGTTGTCTAGGTTTTGAATGAATGTGTAACCTTGTAACTCAGTGTGTTTAAAGGCCATAATAATATCAATAGGTTGAATAATTGTCCTAGTGTGGCTATTTTATGATCTAAGTTCCCTAATTTACTGGTAACGTGTCCCGGTCTCTGACGAGGGATCGATGGTTTAGGTGGGTCCTGCAATGTGAAGCCTACGTTTTGGGTTTTTTTTAGGGTCACGCAGCGGGAACACCTGTGTATATGGTTTAAGTGGGTCCTGCACTGAGAAGTCTGAGTTTTTTAGAGTCACGCAGCGGGGACACTTGTACTGTATGTTGTCTGTAGGAAGAGTGTCTGATTTATGGCAAAAATCTCTTACCATAGCCGATATGATATCCTCAGACGGGGTTACCCTCTCCTCAAATAAGGAGGAAAAAGGTTATTAAAAACCCATATAGAGTACCAGTGAAACATGGGTAACGGATGGTCTAAGAGAGCCACCTCGGATGAGTCAGAATGGACAATGGCCAAAAACATAGTAAGGAATATGGAAGGTAAAGAGATAGCTAAAGAATGTAAGGCTTTGATGTCTATCATGAAACAGGACACCAGGCATGGGACCCTTAGTCCTTGTCTGTTATTAAAAGCAATGATAGAATATAAAGATGTAGTTTTAAAGATGCTAAACTCCTGGAGGCAGCTGAAGGCTGGGGCAGATGTGCCCGTCTGTTTGCTAAAGGGCGGATAGAAGAAAGAATTGAAAATGATGGTGTCAGTAAGTACAGAATGAGAAAGATAATGTTACTAACAATGCCAGATCCTGAGAAACAACCCATGGGGTTCTATAGAGGTTGTCTACAGTTAGCAGGAGTTTATGACTGTTGTTATAAAGACCTAGAAGAAGTGGACAGACATAAGGCTGATCCCTTCTTCTTCCCCTTGATGGAGGAATTTAATCCACCACCTGACCCTAAGGTGTCAGGTTCAGGGGCTATTTTCCTACTTTATCTAAAAGACTGGGCTTCAAAGCATATGACAGAGTTAGGAATTACCTTGCATGATGCTAGACAGGAGGAGACAGAATTAGCAGAAAAATGTTTGTCTAGGATTCTGGTAGTGTGGAGGGACTTGGGATACAGTCCTAATGTCCCTGCACATGCCCAACTTCTTTTGCAAGCCTTTGTGGGAGGTCTCATTAAGACCCTGAATGACAAACTAGAAGCCGCCTTTCCTGAATGGCGTACTCTAGAGGCTCGGGCTTCTCTTTAAGTTGTCAGCAGTTTGGAGCTAGGGCCCTGTACCACGGTACTAGTAAACCTATCACTTGCTAGAACTGTGACAAACAGGGCCACATGCGTAGACAATGTAGGGCACCTCCTAAGGCTCTGAATGGACAGTCCAAATCCAGATCGTCCTCTGACCATTAGGAAACAGGTAATCCAGTGTCTGTACTCATTGATGACTTCTGCCCTTTGCAAGTTAGCAAATCCAGAAAGGGCCCAGTACCTATTGTCTGTGACTGTAGGTTCAGAAGGTCCTCTCCCCTTTCTGGTAGACACTGAAGCAGCCACTAGTGTAATACACAGCAGACGTGTCAAAGAGAGTGACGTCAGTAAACAAAGTCTTTTATGTGTAGGAGTAGATGGAACACCAAAAGATACTCCTTTGTCTAAGCTAATGGAAGTGAAGTTCATAACCAATTATTCTCTGGCTACCTGATTGTTGGTTAGTGAAACCCCTCCTCTCAACCTATTAGGAGCGGATTTGCTGCAGAAAATCCACACCTCTAAGAGTTTAGGGAGGATGGGTTGGGTAAAATCACGTGTCAGTTAGCAGAGAAAGAAATCTGTATACTAGCTGCATTTTGTCAGTCTTCAGAAACCCCTATAGCCGTATGCACACCTTTGTTGTCAGAGGAGGAGCTGGAACAATGCTTACAACAAGTTCCAGCCCCGCCTTTGGAGTGAGGGAACAGCGGATATAGGCAGACTAGCAGTACCACCAGTTCAGATTAGGTTGAAAGCAAGAGTCCCTTTGCCATGTATTTTTCTATCCCTCTGTATAAAAGACAGTAGGTATTTGTTTGCTTTCACTCATAGGCAAGCAATATACCTGGGTTGTGACGCTGCAGGGAGCTAGGATATCACCCTCCCTGTTCTCACAGCTCATGGGTCAAGTGTTGGGAGGCTGGCATCTTTTTTTTTTTTTTTGTCATTAAAAATTTTTTTATTATGTAAACATAAATACAATTAGCAACGGGAAAGCATATTGTATGACATATACAGATCATATATGTAATGATATATTTTTTCCTTATTATGAACAGTATAAAAACATATATAGTTGAAGACTTGATGCAGAAATTGCTGTTTCCCTACCGCATCCTTGCAGCTCAACTTTGCATTCCAACGGGGTACCGGGTTATAACATAAAACAAAGGTTAGAACAAAACTTGGCATCAATAGGCGTTATATATAACACAGTTGTGGTAACTCCCTCCATCTGCTCCACATCTCCTCATGCTTCGCTAGCGTATTTTCTCTGAATGCCAACCATCTTTCAAATAATTTCTGCTCCGCCATCTTATTTCTAAATTCGTTGAAATGTGGGGAGTCTGGGCCTCTCCAGTGTTGCGCTATGAGAGTTTTTGCCGTCATCAGGGCATGGCATGCCAGGTATCTGGTTGGTGGGGGAAATTCTTCTAAGCCCACCAGCAGCAAAATGTGTTTTGCCCCTCTTGGGACCCGGGCTTTTAAGGTTACATCTAAGGAGTCTAACACATTCTTCCAGTAAATAGCCAGCTTGGGGCAGGAGTAAAAAATGTGCGAGAGGGTACCCCTGTGGCCACATCCTCTCCAGCATAAGCCGTCTCCCTTCCCAAGTCTACTATGTAGTAGGGCAGGAGAATAGTACCATCTCGTGAAAATCTTCGTTTGAACTTCTAAGATTCCTAGCCCCTTAGTTGACTTCCCCGCTAGTCCAAAGGCGTTCTTCCAGGATTCTAATGAAATAACCGCCTCCAACTCTCTCTCCCAGTTTAACATATGGACTTTCTTGGAGGGGGTGTCATTGCCAGTCAGTATGTCGTAAAAATGCCTGGTGTCCGATTTCTTTAGGTTAGGTGCAGAGTTGATTTTGTTTACGATAATTTGTGGGATCTTTGTTGTGTGTATTTTGGACCTGGTTAGAAAGTAGTTAACTCTGGTGAATTTATAGATATCCTGGAAATTCAAGTCATACCGAGAGCGGAGCTCGTTAAACGTTTTTAAGACTCCCCCTGATTCCAGATCGGACACCGACCGCAGACCTCTCTCCGCCCAACCTCTCACATCCAGATCTGGAATGAATACTGATAAAGTCTCAAGAGGAACAGTAGGGGCTACTAAGGTGTCTCGTTGGGCGACCTTTTTTGTTAAATCTCTCCAGGCCGCAAGTGATGCTAACGTGGTAGGGGCTAGTGGGTCAGAGATTATTTTAATATTTGATTTCACATCTGTCGAATTTAACATGGTTTCCAATGATGTCGCTAATAGCAAATTGCCTCCCGAAGTAAGTTTGGCGAAGCCTTTTTCCATGCTTGTCCAACTCATCGCGTCCTCTCTCTGAATTAGATATCTCGTTTGATTTAAGAGGGAGGCTTTGTAGTATTTTTCTATGTCAGGAAGATCAGCTCCTTCTTTAAGTCTACGCATAGCTAGGATAGACAGTGCCAGGCGGGATTTCTTGCCGCCCCAAACAAAAACTGACACTTGTCTTTGGAGTTTAGTTAGTGTAGTTTTGGATAGGATAATTGGCAGGACTCTAAAGACATAGAGAATCATGGGTAAAAGTTTCATTTTATATGACATGATTCTACCATACCATGACAGGTTGAGTCGTGACATGCGATCTATCTCTTTCTGCACACCTTCTAACAGTGGGGGGAAATTTGTATTCTCGAGATCATTTATATTAGGCGTTAAATGAATACCCAGGTACGGTAAGTCTGTGTCCCTCCATTCGTACGGGAACTCCTTTTTTATTGCGTTTTTTAGTTCTATAGAAGCATTAATCCCCAAGATTATTGATTTATTTGTATTGAGTTTATAATACGACACTCTGCTGAATGAGTGCAGGATTTGTTGGGCAGCCCTCAAAGAGTTAAGTGGATGTGTCAAAGTAAGAATGACATCGTCCGCAAATAACCCAATCCTATATTGGCGAAAGTTTAATGGGATACCTCTCACTACGGGGGACGACCTAATGGCCTCAGCAAGAGGCTCTATGGCAAGAACATATAGAATTGGGGAAAGGGGGCAGCCTTGCCTTGTCCCGTTTGAAATTTTAAACGGGTCAGAAAGCGTACCGTCCACCAGTGTCCTCGCCGACGGAACAGAATACAGAGCCCGGATGGCACTCCGCAGCCCCTCCCCCAAGCCAAACCTGGCCAACGTTTGAAATGCATAGTCCCAATGGACCCGGTCAAAAGCTTTTTCAGCATCAAGGGCCAACATGACTGCCGGGATGCGGGATGTTTTTAGAGAATGCAGAAGGTTCAGGACTTTGCGGGTGCCATCCGGGGCCTGCCTCCCCCTCACAAAACCAACCTGGTCGGAGTGTATAATCTCGGGTAGGATTCCAAGCAGACGAGTCGCTAATATTTTAGAGTAAATTTTTATATCCGTGTTTAACAGCGATATTGGACGAAAATTAGATGGGTCGTCTGGGGATTTGCCCGCTTTAGGCAGGACTACAATGATGGCTTGCAGGGCCTCTTCTGGGAAGGAGCCACATCTCATCGCAGAATTAAAATATTTGACTAAATATGGGGACAGAAAAGGTGAAAATAGTTTATAATACTCAGATGAGTACCCGTCGGGGCCGGGGGCTTTATGTTTTTTCATATTTAAAATTGTCTCAGTAACTTTAAGACCGGATATTTCACTGTCTAATTCCTTCACTTGTGTTCTGGTAATGCTAGGGAGTTTTAGGTTATTTAAGAATTTATCTATCGCGTTTTTGTTTGGTTGTGTGACAGACGAGTCGTCTTTTAAATTGTATAAATCACTATAGTAGGAACAGAACTTGTCTGCTATCTGCTTTGGATGAGTTATTTTGAATTCCTTGTGCTTCGAATTCCACAAGAATGGAATCGTAGCTTTAACCGTCTTTCTTTTAACTAGATTGGCCATCCATCTAGATGGTTTATTCAGCGAGGAATAGACGTTAGCTCTCCGGGCTGTGGTTTCCTTATCAAAGTCGCTTTGTAATGTTTTACGTAATTCAAGTCTTAGTTTAAATAACTCGTTGTGGGTGGCTGAAGGAGGATTGTTATGCATCTCGTCTTCCAGGCGCTGTATTTCCCGCACCAGAGAGTAGGTTTTTTCTAGTTTTTTTCTTTTGAATCTGGCACCTAATTTGATAAGCACCCCTCTCATGAACGCTTTGTGGGCGTTCCACAAAGTACAAGGGTCTGTGTCTGGAGAGTCATTTATTTTGAAAAACTCCTCTATGTTATTAGTGATTTCGATTCTATATTCGGGTATTTTCATTAGGTACGCGTTGTTTCTCCACAATCTGGTTGGTTGCCTAGGCCTGCCCAGAGCTATTGATGTCACTATTGGGGCATGGTCAGACCATGTGGCCGTGCCCACTTCTGCCTTCGTTACTGTTGTTATGAGTTGTTTATCCACCAAACATAGGTCTATGCGGGAGAACGTTTTGTGGCGGGGAGAGTAGAACGTATATTCCCTAGACGTGGCGTTTAGGCAGCGGAAAGTATCAAAGAGCGAGTGTCTACGCAGCCAGTGGTTTAAACCAGCGCCACATTTTTTTTTTGAATGTTGGGTGGAATCAATAGATTTCTCGGGGCACAAGTTAAAGTCTCCGCATAGGAGCAGTGGCCCTATCGCTATTCTTCTTACTTTTTTCATAAGTTTATTTAGAAAGTTTATTTGTTTGTTATTCGGGACATAAGCGTTGACTAGAGTGATTGGGGAGCCTTTCAGCTCTCCTACCAGGACTATATAGCGACCATCCGGGTCGCATAGTTGTTTTGTGAGATAAAATGTAATGGAATCTCGGAAAGCCACCATGACTCCAGCTTGTTTCTTTGAGGCGCAGGCAAATATGGTGTGTGGAAATTTTTTATGAAACATGCGGTGTGTGTCCGTGTCTAGTAGGTGTGTCTCCTGGATACATACTATATCGATGTTGTGGTGAAGGGCTTCTCTCCATGCGAAGCTTCTTTTCTGTGGGAGGTTAATCCTGTTGGCATTCAACGACAGAACTCTCAAAGCCATATCATTAAAGCGAGCATTCTGGAGCTAAGAGACAGGGGTCCCAGGAAAGCGGTGATGCCTAGAAAAACATAACTGAGCAAAAAGCAACAACAAATTGTTATACAGAAAATTAGGTAGATGTAAATTGCTGAATCTCGTAACGAAACCTTGTTGTGGACAAGGGAGAAACAGTACAGTAAGAAGAAAAGAAAGTGGCAAGCGATAGCTTGCTGGATCATTTGGGGGAGTAAGAAAGTTCGCGAGAGTATCTGGCCGAACTCTCAAATGTGGCCTTTCTTGTGTCGGTGGAGCTTGCTAGGCTGAGATGGAAGGGGAAATTCTCGTTTGGGACTTTAAGAAAGTCTTGGATGTATTCTTCTATCTCGAGGACCACCAGATGGCTCTCCTGAATGAGTAGAGGGGGGATCCTCAGTCTTTAAGCCCCATGCGTTTAGGGAGGATTTGGCGGAAGTGGGATCCAGAAACGCGTGTGGCATATTGTCCTTGAAGGCAATAATCTTCGTGGGGAAGCCCCACCTATATGGGATATTCGCCTCTCTCAGGGCAGAGGTTACGCTTGCAAAATTTCGCCTCGCTGTCATAGTAGCCTGAGAGAGGTCGATGTACAGGCGAATGTCTGCGTAAGGGCTAGGCAAGGCTCTCGATTTCCTCGCTGCGGTCATGAGGGCATCTTTCGTGCTATAGTAATGGAGCCGCACAATGATATCTCTGGGGGTGCCAGCTTTTAAAAAATTCGGGAGGGGGAGCCGATGCGCTATATCGATCCTCCCCTCATGCTCAGGAAGATTCGGGAGTACTTTCTGGATCAGACGCCTGACAAAATCGGGAATTTCAGCATTAGATATCTTTTCGGGGACTCCCCGGATCTTGACGTTATTCCGTCTATTTCTGTCCTCCATATCTATTAGCTTTTTTTGTAACGCAGTAACAGTCCCTTCTAAGTCGTAATGAGCATCGATAAGCTCATTATGCGATTTTACGAGCTCTTCCATTTTATTTTCAGTGTTGTTCAGTCTGTTAGTGACTTCTGAAATTGATGCATCTACATGTTGGGACAGCCCCCTCAAGTCGGCTTGTATGGTGTTTCTCAAAGCTAGTATCGCCTCTTTGATATATGATTCTGAGGCCGGTTTATCAGAAGCAGCAAGGTTATTTATTTCGCCATCTGTTGTTAGTTGGGAGATAGATATTTCAGGGTTATCTCCCTCTGCAGCGTCTGACATTTTTTGCCTATGCTTAGCATGGCTGTTTGAGGCAGAGCAGGCTCCCTGCACTGCCATCGGCGCCATTTTGTTTTTTGAACTACAGCTTGTGGGGACCCCGGGTTTTTGTTTGTTCCCCGTTACAACTCCTTTCTCCTCCTGTCCTGCACTCGCTAACTCTTCCTGTCCTCTATCCTCTTCCTCTCTGTTAGTGGGTCTTGGGATCAGGGATTTACGGAGATCTCTTACCGGGGTTCCCGCTGCTGTCTCCGGAGCTCCCTCCGCAGCCATTTCAGGAGGGGAGCCGCGCGGAGCGAAGAACTCCTCCAGGCGCGCCGGGACCGCTTTAGAAGTTTTTCTTTTTGCTGCCGCCATGGTCCTACGTCGTTCCCCTAGCAAAGGGTAAGCTTTTATTGTCCACCGACTGCTGTGTTCGTCACTAAGAGTCCCCGCCGAACGGAACCTACACAAGCGCTGCCGTCCCGGACTCGCACCAGGCCACGCCCCGGGAGGCTGGCATCTTGAATCACAGGCTGTTGTTTTGTTATAATACGTTGATGACCTTTTGCTCTGTGCTCCAGACAAAGCTACATGCGTAGAAGCTTCAATTTCTCTTCACTTCCTTATAAAGAACGGATGTAAGGCGTCAAAGAAGAAGCTCCAGCTTTGTTGTTCATCTGTGACTTTTCTTGGACATTGTCTCACGTCAGGAGCTCGTCATCTCACCCAGCATCGTAAATCTGCTGTTATGGACATTAAGGTACCTGCTTCTGTCTCTAAACTACGTACCTTTCTAGGACTTGTTTCTTATTGTAGACCATGGACTGTGAATGCTTCGCAGCTGATGTAGCTGCTGTATGACTGTCTCAAGAAAGAACCCTTCCAACTTACAGAAGTAGCCATCTTGGTAGCCCCAGCCCTGGGCTTACCCAAGTACAACAAACCCTTCAGGCTCTACTGCAATGAGAACAGTGGACACACAGCAGCATGGAGGGCACTGACGACCTGTAGCCTACTATTCCAGCAGGTTAGACCCCGTCGACCGACGATCACCTTCCTGTCTACGAGTAGTAGCAACAGTCTCCAGGATGTTGGACAAGTCAGCAGACCTAGTTCTGGATCATGAGGTACAACTGTTAGCACTGCATGATTTCTCTGCCATTCTAACACAGGTTCTGCCCAAGTACTTGTCTGCAGCCCGTTGCCTGAGATTCCAATGTGCCCTCCTGATGCCTGCCAACATTACCATCACCCGCTGTCAGACTTTGAATCCTGCTACTCTTTTACCGGAACAGGATGACAGTGAGCAAGTGACTCAAGAAGAACTTTGCAACTGCGCCCAGCTCATGCAGATGGAAACTTCTGGTTTTGATTCCATCAAGGACACTCCACTACTTAGTCCCGATTTAACCTTGTTCGTTGATGGCTCCAGGTATGCTGTAGATGGACAATTTCACACTGACTATGCGGTCACCACACAGACCCCTGTCCTTCATCAACAGTCATTACTTGCACATGTCTCAGCCCAACGAGCTGAACTGCAGGCCCTTACACATGCCTGTATGCTGGCACAAGACAGCTAACATTTACACGAACTCTAGATATGCCTTGGCAGACCAAGCAACCAAAGAACCAGCCCTGCTGCCATTCACACCAGCAGTTCTGACCACCTGCCAAGAAGAAGATGACATGTCACCGTTGCTAAATGTCTCACAACATCTTCTTTTGTCTTTTCAGAAACAAGCATCTTCCCATGAAGTGTCAGGTTGGTAAGCAAAAGGAGCCACTTCAGGTTCCAGTGGCATGTGGACACCTCACGGGAAGCCTTGTCTTCCAAGAGCCTTGTTTCCAGTGCTAGCCTCCATAACACATGACCTCATGCATGCCTCAGAATTGCAATGTGTGATCTTGTTTCCAGGTATTGGTATGCGTCCGACTTTTCGGTAGTTGCTGTCTCTTATACTCAGGGATGAATGACTTGTGCACTGTCCAACTCAGGTAGGACTGTGAAAACCCCTTCTTAACACACTCCTAGGCCCTTGTACCCCTTCCAGAGGTTGCAGATTGACTACATACAACTTCCTCAATCTGGACCATTTCAATATGTCCTTGTATGTATTGCTCTCTTCTCTGGCTGGAGATTTACCCTGTTTCTGCGGCTAATGCCATGAATATAGCTAAAAAGCTCCTTTCTGAAATGGTCTGTAGGTTTGGTGTCCCAGAAACCATTGAGAGTAACTCTGGTGCTCCCTTTAGTGAGATGGCAGGGATGTTAGGCATACAACTGGCATTCTACACACCCTACCATCCTCAAAGCAGTGGGGGAATAGAGAGGCAGAATGGGACCAGAGGGGAGAAAAAAAATATATTAAAGAAGATAAAATTTTAAAAGCAATGACCGAATTGAGTAAACCTTGGCCTGAGTGTCTTTCCTTGTCTCTCTTGTCAATAACACACACGCCCACCAAACAGACAGGTCTCAGTCCCTATGAGATTCTGTTTGGTTCAGCCCCTTGTCTAGGCCTATACTTTCCTCAGCAATTACAGGTTTAATTTGAACATATGTTACCTCCATTGCAGAATGTCTGGTGGATTTGTGGTGATAGTAGGATGCGTGCAACCCTGCCCAAATTTTGGAAAGGTAAGTACGCACCTACAAAGAGACTCCTCCCCTTTCAGCTGTTCGCAACTGGGTGGACAGGACACACAATAACCCCCCCCTCCCAGGACATAAAGAATCTCTGCGTAGACTGCAATGTAATCTCCCTGGTGGATCTTTTGATGAAGGTATTTATATCGATGAAATAAGGGTACCCCGGGGAGCGCAAAATGAGTTTAAAGCCAGAAACCAGATTACAGGAGTCTAATCTGTCTTTTGTCCTTGGTGCACAATTAATATTGATTGGATTAATTATATAAATTATAATCAACAGAGATTTGTAAATTACCCCAGAGATGCCATACAAGGATTAGTGGAACAACTAGGCCCACCATCCTCTATGGCCTTCCAGAACCGTCTTGCTTTGGACATGTTCCTAGCAGAGAAAGGAGGAGTCTGCAAGATGAATGGGGATTCATGCTGCATCCACATCCCCAACAACACGGCTCTGGATGGATCAGTGACTAAAACTTTGCATGGACTACTAAGTCTATCTATTGAACTTTAGGGAAAGAATTCTGGTGTTTCTGATCCATTTTACATCATGGTTGGAGGACATTTTTGGACAATGGAGTGCTTGGATCACATATCTTCTTACTACTTTGACTATTATAGTAATTGCTTTTGTAGTAGTAGGTTGTTGTGTAGTATCTTGTATACGCCGCATATTAGCAAAATCTGCTAAAAAGGTGATACCCACTATGATAGCACAAAATGGTATGTATGCCCACTCTTATGTTCACCCGGCTATGATCATTCTTGTATTGGTCAGAACAATAGTGAAATGTAATATAAAGGCTGGCAGACAATGCTAGGATGGACTGAAGTACCTCAAATGTTTACTGTTGTTCTGGGAGAAGATAAGAAACAAAAGGGGGAAATGTAATGGAATATAAATAGAGATGAGCGAACACGTTCGGCCCCGCCCCTTTTTCGCCCGAACACCGAACTTGGCGAACACTTCAGTGTTCGGGCGAAAAAGTTCGGGGGCCGCCGTGGCAGCGCGGGGGGGTGCGGCGGGGAGTGGGGGGGAGAGGGAGAGAGAGAGGGCTCCCCCCTGTTCCCCGCTACTGCCGCCCACGCCGCCGCGCATCTCCCCGCCCCCCGGCGGCACCCGGACACTTACGCGCGAACACTGCAGTGTTCGCCAAAGCCGGTGTCCGGGTGCGGATGTGTCCGTAACGGTCACGTTCGCTCATCTCTAAATATAAAGTGTTAAGTTTCAGAATGAAATAAGTGTATGTTTCTTACCTCGTATTGGACTATTGACCCTTAAATAGAAGACTAAAACCTATGCTTTGTAGTGTCGGGAACTAGGATTTTAAGATAAGAATTCAACAGACAAAGTAAAAAAAGCTAAAGCTATGTTAACAGAGAAGACACTCAATTATTATAGAACTATTGTCTAATGCAACAAGCAATATCCTGACTTGGGTAATTTTGTGTCTGAGCTTTGATACTATTTGGTAGATGTCAATAAGTCCTAAGTAGTTTCACCTTTGTAACAGTAAGCTACGTAACACTAATCTTTGTACCAGGCAACATTTGGATACGCCTTCTTCTTTCTGTATAAAGAATTGGCAATGTTCACAATAAAGTAGAATTCATCGAGTTCTCATGGAGAAGTGTCTTAACATAACATGGAGTGATTTCATGCTATTGATAGATAATGCTAGCAAAATCTCCTCATCACGGGCTTCCATATCTACCAATTTGGCACCTGGCAACGAGGTCATCAGATCGGTACCGGTGTGGTCCGATAACAATATATATCCCAGCTTTGCAAGCGCAATATTGGTCTAGGTTTCTCAAACAAATATTGCATTCATCTATTGTTTTGCTGCAAGAAGTAAGACTTAGATTTGCATATGGCTTTAAAGAAAGTAAGACAATATGGAAGTTTTAACACTAATAGTTTATTCAAATAAAGGGATAATTGAGTATAGTGAAGAATAATTGTCTTCTCTTTGTTAATTATTCATATATAAAAGGATAAAGTTACAACTTACATCACATTGCTATCTATATAAAATGCATAACGATGGCAACCTACATCACATTACTGGGAGGCAGCATCATCTTACTTGTATAGGAGCAGCCTGGAACCTCGATTCAATGATGCTACGACAGGGAAATTATCTCCAGAAATTGGTTTGACCAGAGGAGTGTCCCCACACCTAACAAAGTAAGCTAGGCTGAAAAAAAGACAAATGTCCATGCAGTTCACCCCCCCCCCCCACCCATGTTGATCTAGAGGGAGGCATGGAAATCCCAATGTGGAAGAAGCCAATTAATCCCATTTTGGAGGGAAAAAGTTCTTACTGACTCCATAATGGCAGTCAGAATAATTCCTGGTGAACACTCTTCAAAAAATGTTTTTTCTCCAAGACCAGCAGTTGGAATTTCCCCGGATCAACAACCCTTCTGGCTATTTAATGTCTATATCCTCTAATGTCATAGTGCTCTAAAAAGATGTCTTGTCCCCTCTTAAACTCCTTTATTGGTTTTGTCATTACCACATCCTCAGGCAGAGAGTTCCACAGTCTTACTGCTTTTACAGTAAAGAATCCCCTTCTGTGATAGTGATGAAACTTTCTTTTTTCTAAATATAGAGGCTGCCCTCTTGTCACTATCACAGCCCTGGGCATAAACAGATTATGAAAGGGATCCTTGTATTCCCCCTAATGTATTTATTCATAGTTATTTGGTCACACCTTAACTGTCTTTTTACCAGGGGGAATAATCCCACCTTTGATAGCCTTTCCGGTTATTCTAACCCTCTTATCCCTTAATTAATTAAGCTTTCCATCTTGAAAACCTTCAAGCATTGCAATATCGTGCCTTAGCCCCGGTGTCTAGAATTGTGTACAGTAGTCCATGTGAGGCCTGACAAGTGCCTTATACAGTGGAAGAATAATGTTTTCGTCCCTCACCCCTATACCTCTTTAATGCACCCCAAACTTTTATTTGCCTTTGCAGAAGCTGACTGGCATTGATTGCTCCAGTTAAGTCTACAGTTAACTAGTACCCCCAGGTCCCATTCCATATCACTTTTCCATAGCAGTACCTTCATTTAGTGTATATTAGTGACATCTATTAAGTTATGGATCCAGAACTGTGCATAGTGTTCTATGTGGGGCCTGACAAGTGCCTTATACAGTGGAAGAACAATGTTCTTGTCCCTCGCCCCTATACCTCCTTTAATGCACCCCAAGACTTTATTTGCTTTTGCAGCAGTTGACTGACATTGCTTGCTCCAGTTAAATCTGCAAACCACTAGTATCCCCAGTCCTTTCTTTATATCACTTTTCCATAGCAGTACCCAATTTAATGTATATTGGTGACATCTGTTTCTCCTGGCCATGTGCATAACTTTATATTTGTCAACATTGAACTTCATTTGCCATTTTTCTGTCCAAGCCCCCAGCTTATTCATGTCCATACATTGAACTCCATTGCATTAATTGTTTCTTAGGAATTTTGTATTTTCTGCAAATATCAATATTTTACTGTGCAGTCCTTCTATCAGGTCATTGATAAATATATTTAACAGAATGGGGCCTAATACTGAGCCCTGTGGCACCCCAACTAACTATTTTACCCAGCTGCACACTTTTTCAGCCGGACTGAGCTGTCTCATCTTATATATTAGACGATTGCGAGGCATGTTGTCAAATGCTTTAGAATACCCAGATATACAACATCAATAGACTCTGTTAGGTTCAGACTAAAACTTATTTTGTTGGAGAAGCTGATTGAGTTGATTTTCCATGATCGAACCCTCATGAACCCAAGCTTTGGAAAAGTTATGCTATTGTTTTCCTTGAGGTATTCCAAGATGACATCTCTCAGAAACTCCTTGAATATGTTTCCAATTATTGAAGTGAGACTTGTTGGCCTGTGGTTACTAGGCGCTCTTCTTGACCCCTCCCTCTTTGTATATTGGAACCACATTGGCAATTCACAAATCCAGTGGTACAGTCCCGGTCTCAATAGAGTCCCTAAATATACAAATAGTGGTTTCTCTATTATATCACTTAATTCCCTTACAATCCTTGAGTGTATTCCATCTGGACCAAGCGATTTGTCAATTTTAATCTTTTTTAGCCAGCTCAGCATCTCCTCCTATGTTAGGCAGGTGATATTTAATGAGCGGTTTATTTTATCCTCCTGCATCTCATGTGACATTTCTTTTTCTTTTGTGAATATACGCGAGAAAAAACTGTTTAATAGATTTGCCTTCACCCATTATCTCATATGGTTTCTCCTGCATTGTTTTTAAAGGGCTAGTGTTTCAGTGCAAACCCTTTTACTGTTAATATAACTGAGGGTTATGTTTGCTCTCTTTGGCAATCAGTATCTCTGCCTCTTCGTTTTCATTTTTTATCTCTTTCTTACTTTGTTTTTTCCCTGTATGTTTTTATAGTGCTTCTTCAGTCTATTTGTTTTAGTAATTTAAAAATTTTTTTTCACTAATTGCCTCCCTTACAGTCTTCTTGAGCGACCTGTCATGAGGAGTTTCTGTCTTAGCCCTGGAAAGTAGAACTACTATACTATACTATACTAGCACAAATGTCTATGCATTAAGTTCTTAGTCCTTGAGACAGAAACTAACAGCGTACTCTGGCACAAGGCAGAAAGCGAAACTCATGAGCACAGCTGTGTCCTGTTACACAACCAAAAATGCTGATCCTGCACATTAAGCATGATTTTGTCTCTCTTCTCCTGTAAAAAAAAGGCTGTCTCAAAGAACACTCAAAGTTCATAAATGGCTGAATAAGACAAAAATGCAGTCTAGATAATTATGTACACATAGCCGGCCGCCCGCCACTTCTTCCACTCTGTCCCTGCTTTATACCCCGGTCTAATCCAGTTTGGACTGACATCTAAGAGGTTCTGTCTTTCTCTGCTTTTCTGAACGAAGCACAAACGGGGCATCTTTCCCCGATTGCAACTAGAATAATCTGCTCCCCTTTCTGAGCTGACTTGTCCTTTTTCTGGGACATATACTGCTTTTTCTCCTTTGCCATCCGGTTCTAAGGGCATTTTCCCTAATACGCACGGATTGGACATACACCAACTGTGTTAGAGCGGAGGCATAGGAATTATAGGGGAGCGGTCTGATATAACAAAGTCGGACAGATTAACAGATGTGCCAAACAAACGGGCACTAATCTGTATCGATCTGAGAAATTTGACAGACCTAGCAGGGAACATTCAGGGGGTCATTATTAGGCAACACTCTAGCAGCGGGCAACTAAGCTAGATCTGAGGCTGTCATCCGCTACCTTGAGGTGCCACTTGACATACCTGAAGTGATATTGGTATATATCACTTTATATGCCAGAATCTAACTAAAAAGACCATTTAAAACAAAATCCGGCAGCGGCACTAACTTAAGATACCGCGTCGGAAATATCGAATAAGTGGCACCACTCAAACAGGACCAAATCATCGTTAACGTCCTGTTTTAGTAACAATCTTGCTCTATTGCTCTATGACTATTTAGATACACGAATTAATGGGTGATAATCACCCGCGCTCCTGAGGAACTGCCCTCTATCAGGACAGGGAAACGCGTCGAGCCTTCTGAACCTTGAGCCTTTTGAGCCCTTCTTGTTCAGCATCATTGATGTGCAATGAGCCCATGTTCCTAGCACCTTTATATGTGTCAACAGAAGTGTGCTGGAACTGAGCACCCATTGAAAACCTTAAGCATCATCAATATGCAAAACAATATCGTGTTTTAAGTGAGCCTTCTGAGCCTCTCTTGTTCAGTACTGCTGATGTACAATGAGTCCATGCTTCTAGCACATGTTTATATGTCAACAATAATGTGCTAAAACTGAGTACTCATTGAAAATTGTTTCAAGCATCATCAACATGCTAAACAATATCGTTTTTTAAGTGGGTATCAATTTGTGTACCGCACCAGTTCTCAAACATCTATCCTCCAGTTTTGGACACAGAAAGGGGGTATAAAAAATCTTTTCTTTTTGTCAACTATTGGAACCTCTACCCGGTCTCTATATCTATGAGCGGTATTTACTCCCCCTATTATACCTGGGAGACACATTACCCCACACGATCCCTAACTAGGGCTGATCCCTTTCATATGTGTGTTACTTGCTCTTTTGTGTATCGTCTGTAAGTGTTATATGTGAGCCCATGTTCTTAGTATTTATTAATAAAAGTCATTAAATTTTAAATATCTATATCTGTGAAGGGTCTCTAAAAAATTATATAGATTTCTATACCACTGTGATTTAATTATGTACACAATATGCGCATATTCCTGACACATACGGACTTATTCATTGAAGAACTGTGACTGGCATTGATTAGGGACTAGCACTCATGAGACACTGTGTAAAGTACTATATTAGTGGGTACTATGACCTGTAGTGTTTAAGGGCACATTGATGTATCTCTGTCATGGTAACTCTGTATGAATCATTCTTGGGACACCACTAATACTTATGAGGGCTCTTATTAATGTTTTGTGCTAATATTGAAGAACTGTGACCATCACTGTCATAGACCACCACAGAGGGATAAGTAATTTTTAGACTGGTAGAAGTGTACTGCTGGAGCAAACATCTCAAGAATGCAACTGAGGTGGCATTGTTATATGTAACAGCTAAACATTAACATGTTTTCTGTGTTTTCTATAAACTTATTTGAAAATGAGTAAATTCTCACTGTCAGAGTTCACTAAACCTCTCTATACCCCTCTCATGCTAGCTCAGGTAGAAACAATGTGTGACTCAACATCAGCTGTCCTCATGATCTACTCTGACACATTATTCCCACCTTGTGGATGGATAAGGTGCCTGAGGTCTAAAAACAGCTCTAAATAATTGTAGTTAGACAAAATCTGTAACACCACATGACATATAGAAGGTAGTTTACAAAATACACTTGGCCCAAAAAGTTATAGTAAAGTCTATTTGGGTTACCTATACTATTTCCTTTGCTTAGTAATTTGACAAAGGTTACATATCAATAACTGCAACATATTCATTATAATTGTTTTTTTTTTGTATCATGTAATTAGAATTTTAATACATTTTATACGTTTGTATTTCCTAATCAGAAGTCTGTAATATGTGAACATAAAACATATAGTTTTAGCTTTTTTATATGTAAATGCATACTGTTTCATATATGTACTTTCTACATGGTTGATTTACATCATTTATCATTATTAGCAGGAAACTTTAGGATTTTGCTGATATTTCTAGATATTCTTACTAAATATGAAGGTTTTTTTATTCATTTCAGATTTACACAAAATTATATGACATTTTGGAAAAAAAACACAACCTAAAAGTCCAGCGCTGGACACCATTACTGCAAATATCTCCACTGCCACCATGTATTTCCCTCTGGTGCTCAGATGAGCTGGGATCATGGAGATCCAGACACTGCAGAACAGCAGCATGCTGAAGGTGATGTACTTGGCCTCATTAAAACTGTCCGGTAATGTCCTCACCATGAAAACCAGAACAAAGCTCACTGCTGCCAGGAGCCCCATATACCCCAATACAGAGTAGAATCCAATAACAGAACCTTCATTACACTGAATGATAATCTTACCAGGATAAGACTGAGTGTCCAGGTCTTGGAATGGGGGAGAGATTGATAACCAGATCAAACAGATAACAGCCTGAATAGATGAACCCAATAACACTATGGTATAGGGCAGCTTCACACCCAACCATTTTCTCCAAGGGCTTCCAGGTTTAGTAGATTTAAATGCAACACAGACCATAACAGTCTTGGCAAGAAGTGAAGAAATGGCTATTGAGAAGATGATTCCAAAAGTGGTCTCACGTAATCTGCAAGTTACATCGATAGGACGACCAAGAAACAAGAATATGGAGAGGAAGTTCAGGATGATGGAGACCAGGAGGAGATAACTCAGGTTTCGGTTATTAGCTTTAACAATAGGAGTGTCCCGGTAGTAAATAAATATTCCAAGTATCAAACTAGTTATAAGACAGCCAAAGATTGAAAGAAATGAGAAAACTGCGGCAATTGTGTCATTGTGATAAGAGATGAATTCTATGATTTTACGTTGGCATTGGTCTCTCTTTTCATTTGACCATTCATCATCTGGACATTTAATGCAGTTATCAGCATCTAAAAGTAGCAAGAACATAATATTGTCAGTGCCGGATCAAGGTTCCTCAGCTCAACCAGAGGAAATGAGGGTTCAGCCTCCAATTATATACATGTACAGTGGTGTAACTTGTGACTGCTGGGCCCACATGCAAAATCTGTAATTGGGTCCTCCACCCATAATGCATCAATTATAGTACTGGTATAGTACATTGCAGTGGTTGATCCTTTTATGATGTATTTGTGTTAATTAGTTTGCCTATAGAGAGAATTGTTCATGGAGAATATAAGAACCTAACAGGATTTGTCTATTGTATTCCATCCACCAGAATATGTACATATACGATGACCATGTGATACTGGAAAAAGTATCATCATATCAATCATCACTACAAATGATATCACTTTAGCCTCATATACCGGTTATATTGGATATCTCTCCTTCTGAACATGTGTCACAATCATAGCAGCAGGCATGGATTGTTTTTCCTGTCTTTTTCCTGCTTCCAGGTGAACATTGGTTGGAACAGCGGGATACTGGGATCTAAATAAGAGGAAACCACCTTTAATGATACTTTGCTACTATAATAACTGCAGAAAAGACGATTTCTAGTAATATTAGTATCAATAAGTGATATTTCTGTGGATTTTGAGAATACTAATGACATTACCGCAGTTCTTGGACCTCATTTAGATCCAGGCTTCAACAGCCAGTGTTATATTCCCCAAAAGCTCACAAATTCAGTCTGGCATATTATTACATTAAAATAAGAAAAAAATACATTCGCAAAAACCATCCTGAAAATTTCAGAGTTGTATTGTACTTTTTAAATATTTCTCTCTAATGAATATATTTGGCTCATAATTCAGTTGCACAAAGTACATTTTTAACCTCTTGGTGACTTCTTTTGTGCTACACTGGTCATTCCTTTTTTTTTCCATTCAGTGCAGTTCTGCAAGACCTTGTATTTTGGAGGATGCATTGGCGTACAGAGGGAGTGATCACTGGCTACCACCAGATTCGCAGGGAGGCAGATTGTGAAAAACTCTCCAATGACTCCAAAAGATCTGTAGCAAGATGTCGTGGCAGCAGACAATTAGGATTCTGTTTGCAGAGTAAGGCCAACACTAAACACTGAGGGCCTTAATGCTCCTCTAAGACTGAAGGAGGAAGAATGAAGCTTACGCTAAAAAGAACACCCTGCATATAGTGAAGCATGGCGATGGCTCGGTGATGATTTGCTTCCTCTGCCACTGGAAACCTGCAATGTGTGTAAGGCAAGATGGATTTCATCAAGTATCAAGGAATCCTAGAAGAAAAACTTCATGCTTTCTGTGAGGAAGCTGAAGTGTGGACGTCATTGGACCTTCCAACTGGCAGGTTGTGTTTCTGGGACCTGTAGTTCTATGGATTTACAGGAGCACAATTCCACAGGTGTGGGATTATTGAGCTAGCTGGATGTGGTGTTCTCCCACCAGCCTATCCCCACTTGTCTGCTGTACATATAAACCAGCATCTCTTTCTAGAGGATGCTGGTTGCCCACTACCCTGGTATATGTATTAAAGTATGTTGTTGTGTAGGTGTGTACAGTGACATGTACTGAGTGTCTGTGCAGGTGGCTGGACATGGGAATCCTGTTCAGTGTAAATGGTGTTCTGTGTAGTATACAATTTATGGTGTGTTCTTGTGAACTGTGTCCTGTGCTGCTTGGACCGTTTACCATATAGGGTGAGGTAAGTCCCTAGGTTCCAGAGGGGGTCATCCCTGTCAGGACGATCACCCCACATACAGGCAGGATTCACATGGTTGTTGTCTTGTGAGAGTATAGAACCACAAGACAACGAGGCCCCCTGAAGCGGGCTCATGGGCTTAGGTGTTTTGGCCAAAACATGAACCAATACCACATACCTAATCTATTCCATCAGTGTATGCATGCTGGTATGCTAGGTGAGTGTTTTGGGTCATTTGTCAGTCTGGGTATTATGTCTGCCTGTGAGTCCCAGTTGAGACTGTTATGCAGTTCACTTGTTTTTGGTGTTCCATGTGTGCAGCTCTCTAGTTTATGGAGGAATTAGACGCAATTGACGTAACACTAACAGGACATTGATCCCAAGCATACTTCAGAATCCACCAAGACCTGGTTTCAGTAGAATTAACTCCCACTGTAGCACCTCCAAGTATGAAATCTGCATGGTGCTTAATCTAAAGCCACACCGTCAATGGCTCAAGTAATCCAAGAATAAAACAAAACAGATAGCACACATTTGAAGGAACTTTCTTGCAATTAAGAAAGCGCTTTATGAAGTTTAACTCCTGAAGTCAGCAAATAAGCAATGTTTTTGGCAATGTTACTTATCAAGTCACATGTAGGTAAATATATGTAAAAGACATATTCAGCTTGTCAAGAAGGCAGGCGTTCTTGATGGGTCAAAAGCAATGAAAAACGTGGAGCAGCAGATCCATGCTAACCAGTAGAGGTGACTCTGATATCCTTGCATCCACAACTCAACATTTTTTCTACTGGTTTTGACTCTTTGAGAACTATTCTTGCCTTCTTGACAACCTTGATACGTCCATATAAATAAATTATATATATATATATATATATATATATATATATATATATATATATATATATATACAAAGTGATAGATGGCTTTGCCCAAAATTGTTCTATTGGTTGACTTAACAAAGCACCTTTTTAATTGAAAGAAAATTCCTTCAAGTGTATCCTATCTAGGGGGGTGACTTAGCGGCACAGCAAGCAGAGGCACATTGTGAGAGCTCCAGGATATATTTATGAAAAAGCAAGCATCTGCTTCTAAAGTTTGAATTGCTTCCTGCTGTGGATCACCTGGTTTCTTTTCTCCTCACCAGGAGTTCTCCTGGAAGTCTCTCCAAAAGATTCTGCTATGCTGCAGCGCCTGCATCTCGACTATACCTGCTGCTGGTACACTGATGTGGAGCCCATCTGCCTCACGATTTTCACTCCTGGAGTGCCACATGAAGGCATGGCTAAGGAGACCAGTACCTAGGAGAGATCTCCTTCACCTGATATCGGAGGTGAGCAATACCCACCTGCTCTGAAATCCTGCTGCACACAGCTGACTATGCTGTCACAGCACCCAGTCCTCTACTACAGTACCAGAAGTCAGGCACCCCACAGCTTCCCACAGAGTCCTGTTGTAACACTGCTCCAGCGGTGCTACATAAATAAGGTCCTCCATCTTCTGGTTCTTATTGAGGACTACTGTCTCCCCATTACCCAGGGCCTGAAATCTTTTATCACTGCGGGTATAACTCTGCCACATTTTCTATCAGTTCTGTGAACTCTGCACCTACATAGGCCTTGAATCACATACATTGTCTTGAAAACCTACCAGACCAAATGCATCACTTGCACCTATGAGTTTTCTCCTCCTCTGCTACTTAAACAGCCGCCAAGCACTCCAGACTTATTGGAGAGAATGATTCCATGTCATGATTACTGACTATTTTAAAAAGAAGTCAGAACCAGTGCTTCTCTCCCTTCACTAACTCACCCAAGACAATCACTTAATGTTCTACATACTTTATCCCTCCAGGGAATGAGAAGCATTTTTTAATCCAAATTCAGCATTATTCAGGAATAGAAATCAACGAACATACTCGGCCACGCCCATTTTTTACTCGAGCACCGCGATTTTCGAGTACTTCTCTACTCGGGTGAAAAGATTCGGGGGGCGCCGTGGGTGAGCGGGGGGTTGCAGAGGGGAGTGGGGGGAGAGTTAGAGAGACAGAGCTCCCCCCTGTTCCCCACTGCTACCCCCCGCTCCACCATGCCATCCCCTGCGCCCCCCGAATCTTTGCACCCGAGTAGCCAGCTACTCGAAAATAGCAATGCTCGATCGAGTAATTACTCGAAACGAATACGTTCGCTCATCTCTATTCAGGAACCTTCCCGGTCAGAAACGTAACTCCTAATATCTTCACTGTCCCCGGGTCTGATTTCTAAAGAATATGATGGCCGTAGTCACCATTCCTCCCCTCCTAAACCTACCTTACTTTTAGCCTGGGAGGAATAATTTGGGACCTCTTTCTCAAAAGAGACTTTTTTCCTTTAAACTCTGACACTCCCATTGCTTTTGTAGATGTGTTAAAATTCAGGAGAATTCTTTCAAAACCCTGACTAAGTGGTACCAGAACCCTTGACTTCCTTTCTAAACTAATTTAATTCCTTCAGACAAGTGCTAGTGGTGCAATGCTTATCCCAGTACAAGCTCTCACATTTGGGTGGACAGTCCTAAAATCCTAAATTTCTGGAACACAATATCTGACTCTATCAAACGAATTACAGGCAAAACGATTTATTTAGCCCTGACACTTCTACTACTCTGGCTTTACACAAAATCTTTCCTTCCTAAATGTAATGAGCTCATTACACAAATGATCACTGCAGAAGAAATGACTCATTCTAAAGCACTGGAGATACCAAGAACCACGTCCTATACAGAATTGGTTCTTGACACTCTGTAGGATGGAGGAGGTGGCTTCTTGGGAGAACAGACAACACAGTAAATTCTAAAAAATAGGGTCCCCTTGATAGTCCTACCAACATTCTAAATACTTTTCGTCACCGCCTTCCATACTATAATGATCCATTAGTCTTCTCTCTGTAAGGCCGCCTGCAGACGAGCGGGTCGGATCCGGCAGCGAGAATTCTCGCCGCACGATCCGACCCGAGCGCCTGCAGGGACGAGCGCGTACTCACCCGCGCCTGGCGGCCCCGGCTCTTTTATGTGCCGGCTGCCGCGCAGCCGGCGCATGCGCAGACCGGAGCCGGCGGCCGGGTGAGTGCGTGCCCCGCAGAAAATTAGGACATGCCGCGGTTTGTTTGCCGCGCGAGATTTCGCGCGGCCAAACCGCGGCCGTCTGCATAGGAGTGCGTATTTTAATGCACTCCTATGCAAACTTTCAGCGGCGGAAATCCCACAGGAAATCCCGCGGTGGGATTTCCGCTCGTCTGCAGGCGGCCTAACTGTTTTGTTAATCCTGTTTACATGTTATTGTGTAGATACTACCACCCTAACCCCTATTGACAGTGGTTACTTAAGTACCATAACGTGTTTAAACTGCTTTTACTCATTTCTCCCTCATTTTTAGACATGCCTACTCTGTACTTTATATGGCCATTTATCTCAAATAGTAACATAGTAACATAGTTTGTAAGGCTGAATGAAGACAATGTCCATCTAGTCCAGCCTGTTGAGACTTTTGTTTTGTTGATCCAGCAGAAGGCAAAAAACCCCAAGGCCAGAAGCCAATTAGCCCTTTTGTGGAAAAAATTCCTTCCCGACTCCCTAATGGCAATCAGACTGTTTCCTGGATCAACCCCTAATAGTTTTTACCTGCCTGTATACCTGGATTAACAATTAAGCTAGGATTCATAACCTACAATATTCTTCCTCTCCAGAAAGACATCAAGTCCCCTTTTAAACTCCTCTATGGATTTTGCCATCACTACGTCCTCAGGCAGAGAGTTCCACAGTCTAACTGCTCTTACAGTAAAGAACCCCCTTCCTTGTTGGTGATGAAACCTGCATTCTTCTAATCGTAGCGGATGCCCTCTTGTTACCGTCGCAGTCCTGGGTATAAACAGATCCTGGGAGAAATCCTTGTATCGTCCCCTCATGTACTTATACATGGTTATTTGGTCGCCCCTTAACCTTCTTTTTTCTAGAGTAAAGAGTACCAATTTTGATAGCCTCTCTGGGTATTCTAGTCCTGTCATTCCGTGTTCTAGCTTAGTCGCTCTTCTTTGAACCCCCTCCAATAACGTAACATCTTTCCAGAGCACCAGTGTTTTTTTCCCTGTATGATTTTAGCGCTTCTTCGCTGCCTTCTCGCTTTAGTAGTTTGAACGCTTTCTTTTTTTCGTTTATTGCCCCTCTTACCGTCTTGTCGAGCCACATTGGTTTCCTTTTAGTTAGATTCTTTTACTTTTAAAGGGAATGAACTGCTCACATGAGGTGATTAGGGTCTCTTTAAACTTTTCCCATTTCTCCTCTGTACTGATATTTTTGAGAATCTTGTCCCATTTAATGTTACCGATAGCAGTTCTAAGCTGATCAAATTTTGCTTTACTAAAGTTTAGTTTATTTGTCGCTCCCGGATAAGGCTTCTTATTGAATGACAGCTGGAAGTTGATTATATTGTGGTCACTGTTCCCCAAGTGCCCCTCAACCTGTACCCCCTTTATTCGGTCCGGAATGTTGGTTAGCACTAGGTCCAGAATGGCCCTCCCTCTCGTTGGTTCCTGCACAAGTTGGTTCAGATAATTATCTTTAATTACTCTCAAGAACGTATCACCCCTGTGAGATTTGCAGGTCTCATTTTCCCATATTATATCCGGATAATTAAAGTCCGCCATGGTAATTACTTCGTTGCGGTTTGACACTTCTTCTATCTGCCTTAATAGTAAGTTTTCTATTTCTTCTGCTACTTTTGGTGGTCTATAGAAGACCCCTATCAAGATTTTGTTATTTTTTTTCTCCCTTTATTTCTACCCACAGAGATTCCACCTGTTCGTCTCCTACCCCTATAACCTGCCGTAGTCTCGGATTTAAGTTCGATTTGACATACAGACACAGTAACACAGTATTTATTCCTCTCTATGTCTTGTCTAGTGTAAAAAAAGACTTGTTTAATAAAAGTATATGCTATCCATTTTTTATTATTGGTGTCAGAAGAAGTCATTGGAGATTCTGAAGTTGGTGTGACGGTTCCCTGACTTGAACCCCATAGAAACTCTTTGATGGAATTGACTTAGGTGGCTGCAGCATGCAAACCCACAAATATTGGTGAAGTTGAGCCCATTGATCATGAGGAATGGGCTAAGATTCATAAGGAATGCTGTCAGAGACTCCTGTCTGGCTTTGCATCACATATAAATCAAATTATAACAGCAAAGGGTACTCTATTAACTACTAAAGATGCTTTACATGAATGGTTTGAATAATTTTGAGACTCTAGCATTCGATAAAAGTGGTATTTTGTGTTATATTTGGAGAAAGTGCTTGCTATATTGGTTTATTGGGCAATTTAAAATGTCCTTTTTGTTTTTTTGCAGACAGCTGAAAATGTGTACATTTGGCAAATAGACCTAATTTTAAAAGCAGGGGGAGGGGAGAAATAATTTCAACTGCAACTCTAAGATATGTGCCATTTTGTTTAACAAAAGCAATCATACAAAACATATCGGTTGTTTTACATGTAATTTAAATTAAACTGCTATTGGGGGTGTTACTGAAATAAAATGTACCCGAGAAGCTTGTTTTCCAGACACACCGATTCCAGTGGCACTGCTGGGATATATAGTTAAAAGAACTCATAATTATAGCACAATTAAAACTAACGACTCACAGGTGACATCATTTCTGATTTAAGTCACTCACTTTCTCAGCTCTTCTCCATCTGGCTTAAACCAGAATTTAAAGCAAAGCTCAGATATGCCTGTGACTATTGTCATAATAGGTAAAACAAAAAAAAATCTGCAGTTACCAACAGCAGACTCAATCCAGCTAAAAATAGCGAGGAGGAAACATAATGCAGAGATACAGTTCAGAGACCAGAACCCAGGACCCATAGACAAATCCAAAACGTATAGGTCGATTGTGTCAGCTTAAATGGCAAGTCTTCTATAAAAAATAGAGTTTTATTTTATTCCAAAATGTAAAAAGCTACTTTTCAGTCCAAGAACAGGGACCTTTTTCAAGCATAGCATCATGCTTGAAAAAGGTTCCTGTTCTTGGACCAAAACATAGCTTTTTTACATTTTGGAATAAAATAAAGCTCTTTTTATAGAAGACTTGCCATTTGTGCTGACAAAATCTACTTATATTTTTGATATTGTCATAATAGGGGGATGTTTTCTACTATAACTCGGGCTCCCATGGATGCTGTTCCTATGGATGTCCCAGTTACAGTACAATTAAAAAATGACACTGAGAATTTCCCCCACATCTTATATGACATTATGTGGGGCACAAATGCTAAAAAAATAGTTACAAAATAATTGAAAAAAAAAAAACAACTCACCATTCATGCCAACCTAAACCAACTCTATATTCATCCCGGAATCTGAAACTATACAAATAATACAGGTTGTAGTCAAAAAGACTGAACTGTTGCTAGACCTCAATACAGGTGTCAGATTTTAAAATAACTCTAGTGTACTTGAATAGGAAGGTACGATGGTATGATGAGTAGCGTGTGAGAAGCAGAAATCCACTTACAACATCTCTCTAAATGCCATAAAACTGCTGGTATGACTGAAGTAAGGACATGTAAGTTATAGTAGTACGACATATATGAAAACGTATTTGAAGTGGCCTCCTTCTAATATGATAGTGGCAGATAATCCAGGAAGTTACCCACCATCATTTGCAGGAGATCCAGGTATTGATCCACATTGGGCCTCCTTCAAGTATGCTTTCGCTTAGATTGTACTACCAGAAATTATGTTTCCCTACTTTGGTCATAGCAGTTGTTCCAACACACTTAGAGACAAGGTAAGTGGATTTCTGCTTCTTGCATGCTACTCTTCAACTTTGCGAAAGGGTTATACTCTCACTTGGGACCACAACACGATATTTAAATACATGTTCTGGGCCCCCAGGGACCCTTGTGCTATACCTTCCTACTCAAGCATGCTATTGTTATTGCAATATAGGACACCAATATTGAGATATAGTGCAAGGTCAGTCTTTTTGACTATACTGTGTCAATCAAAACATCCAAAACAAACTAGGCAATCCCTTTTATAAAGAACTTTAAATTACAAAAACATTTTTTACAGCAATAAGGTTGGGACCACATGTGGCTGATTTGCTTCAAATTTATGTGCAGATCTGCAGCAGATTTCAGCTGCAGAACATGTCAGCAAAATCCTAGAAATCCTGAACTTTATATGGGGGAAATAAGAATCACTGTAAATAATGGCTAAGGAGTAAGAACTACTATTTTTTTATGAATTTAAATATAATTGGCTAATTTTGAGCGCGACCACATCCCTAAAAATAAGAGGGTGTTCCTATTTGAGTTTTTTAATTTACATTTTTACACCCTAAAAAGTTTGTTTTCAAATTAAGTAGTACAGATAATGGATCACATTGAGGGTGGAAATAATTCTGAAATTATTCATCTGACGTATTTTTAACTAAAATATGTTATTTAAACAGGTGTGAAGACTTTTTATATCCAGTGTATATCACAAAAAACACCAAAAATAATTTTGGCAGCCCAATAAAAATGTAGGGCCATAAAACGACCACATACATAAAATTGCTAAAAGTGTTTGATCCTTTTGAACCAAAATACTCTGGTCCTTAAGAGTCTAAAAGAAGTATAACCCACATACCCTACCTCTTTTGTGTCCTTCCATGTAATTGCTTGGACATCGATTTGTAGCTGATGTTCTTCTGCAGCCCATGGTGTGAAGTTCCCAACATGAACATTATATATGGATAACATATCTTTATATATCCAGTTTATTATCTTGTATGAGTGAACAGTTTCTCTATTCTCATCAAAGTATGGTACAGATGTCATGGAGTCATATGAAGTCTTCATCAGTTTAAGGAGGTGATGAAGCTGATTGATAAAAAAGATATTATTGTTTATCTGTATGACTTCTACCTATATGAGGGGGTGCTGATAATTCTTTGGCTTTGTGTTCTTTTTTTTTTTTGTCTCTATGGTAACGAATGTTACATCACATGAAAGCCTTATGTGTCTAATATATGTTTTCAAAATTTTGTGTTTGTAGCTTAGGGCAACAGTGATCTAGGCATGCAGGAAAACAAAATGGTGGAGTCTAAGGCAATATTCACAGCAAATGAGTCATAAAATTCTTGTTTCTGCAAGAAAAGTCCGCAAAGGTTATTCATGGTGATATGTCACAGACATTAGGGGATCAATGCCCTTCAAATTCTACAGTTAAGAACTAGGTTGCCAAATTTAAAATGCGCCACTTCAGCACCAATGAGGAGGAACATCCTGGACGACCAAGAGAGTTTGTCATTCCGGAGATCGTTGATGCTGTGCAAAACCTCAAATTGGAGGATCGGCGAATTTCAGCTAAAGGAATAGCAGACATCATGGGATTTCTTGTGAACATTTTTGTGTCATTAACATTTGAACATGAAGAAGCTATCTGCAAAGTGGGTCCCCAAATGTTTGACAACAGATCAGAAAATCATGCGAGTAAAAACTTCCCGGTCCATTTGTCAGCATTTCCAGACTGATAAGAACTTCCTGGATCGACCGGTCACTATGGATGAGACCTGGATTTATTTGTATGACCCTGAAACCAAGGAGCAGTCAAAAGAGTGGAGGCACAGTGGTTCTCCTCACCCAAAGAAGTTCAGGGTGCAAAAATCAGCCACTAAGGTGATGGCGTCTGTGTTCTAGGATAAGGAGGGCATACTGCTAGTGGACTACCTTCAACATGGTTCCACCATCAATGCAAGGTATAACATTGAACTTTTGGACCAATTCAAGGAAGCTCTGAAGGCCAAAAGGTGCGTCAAGCTGTTCAAAGGAATCTTGTTCCTTCAAGACAACACCTCCACTTACACTGCACAAGCGACCACGGCAAAACTGGTGCAGCTAGGCTTCCAGCTGGTTGACCACCTACCTTATTCACGAGATCTAGCTCCCTCCATCTGTAAAGTTTCATCTTCCTATCTCATTTCTTTCTGGGTAAAGCCAAAGACTTATCAGCACACCCTCTTATAAATAAATACATTAGGGGAACAATACAAGGATTTCTCCCATGATCTGTTTATGCACATGACTGCGACGGTAACAAGAGGGCATCCTTCACGTTTAGAAGAAAGCAGATTTCATCACAAACATGGAAGGGGTTCTTTGCTCTAAAAGCAGTAAGACTATGGAACTCTCTGCCTGAGGACATGGTGATGGCAAAATCCATAGAGGAGTTTAAGACATCACTAGATGTCTTTCTAGAGAGGTATGATATTACAGAATATAGACTATAGGTGACCAGCAGGGTTGTTGATTTCAAATGATGATCTGGGGCTTACTCTGGCTGCTATTATGGAGTCAGGAAGGAATATGTTTCCTCCAAATGGGCTAAATTGGCTTATTGGTTTTTTTTTGGCCTTTCTCTGGACCAACAAGCGAGGGGTTTAAACAGGCTGAAATAAATGGACATTGTCTTAATTTAGCCTAACATACTATGTTACTTACCTGAAGATCTGCCTACAAATGTGGGGGATTAAGCATGTGCATTTTCTTGGTGGTGAATTAAATAGACCATAGGTCATGGCCTGCTCACACAATTTGCTCCCTGCCCTCTGTCCCACCACTACAGAGTGTCTGGAATGGTAAGCGATCAAATGTGTTTGTAAAGATTTTTATTAATTGTATAACAATCCAAACACCTCCCTTTTTCTCTACAAATACTCGACAACCCTTTTAATGCTAATAATTTTATACTGCCTCTTACAATAAATTAAGGTCACTAGAGATAAGCGAGCACACTCGTTCGAGCTTGATGCTCGTTCAAGTATTAGGGTACTCGAGATGCTCGTTACTCGAGATGAACACCACACGGTACTCGAGTCAATTGCATTTCCCTTCCCTGTCTGTTTAGCATCATTTTCTAGCCAATAAACATGCATGGAAGGCATTACCACTTCCTGCTGTGACATGCCAGCCCTCTGCCCATCAACAGCAGTGAGTGGCTGAGCCGATCAGGAGACCGCCGAGTACTTAAAATGGTCCCGCCCGCGGCTCGCCTCAGACGCATGCTGGCAGAGGTTAGGGAAAGTGCTGCTGCTGATATAGGGACAGTGTTAGAGTAGGATCCTGTTATCAAGAACCCCAACCGTCCTTCTTTGGGATACTCCTCGTAGTGTGCATTACTCTTGTGGCTGGCAGCGAGCAGTAGTGCACCAATTTTTTTTAAGCATCTAGCGCTGTGCAGGCCATTTCAGCTATACTGTTCTGTGTGTGCAGTGCATAAGGCAGAGTGTAAAGACACAGCTACTTATATAGGGAGAGTTTTACAGTCTACAAGTCTCTGTCTGCTGTGAATTAGCCACAGTTGTCAGCGCTGTACAGTGGGGTAATTTATTTGGGCCCTGCTCTATTCTTAATCCGCCATAATTAGGAGTAGGAGTAGGGGTAAGGGTCGAGGACATGGACGCGGACACAGACATGGGCATCCAAGTGAGGGTGTGGGCACAGGCGAGTTCTTGGGCATGGTGAATCTCAGTTGGGTGCTGAGGGATTAGGAGAGTGGCAAGTTTCTGGCTTCCCCAGCTTCATATCAAAATTTGTGGGTCCGCGTGGTAGACCTTTATTACAAACAGAGCAGTGTGAACAGGTCCTGTCGTGGATGATAGAAAACGCGCCCAGCAATGTATCAACCACCCAGACTTCTACGCAGTCCACTACTCCCGGCTTAGGGACTGCAACTCTGAATCCTCTGGCTGCTCCTCCTTCCTCCCAGCCTCCTCATTACATGAAAATGACATTCTGATGAGCAGGCAGACTCCCAGGAACTGTTCTCGGGTCCCTCCCCTGAGTGGGAAAAACGGTTCCTCAACCACCTGAGGAGTTTGTCATGACCGATGCCCAACCTTTGGAAAGTTCCCGGAGTCCAGGTGATAAGGCTGTGGACTTCCGGCAACTGTCTCAAGAGCTTTTAGTGGATGAGGATGATGAGACACAGTTGCCTGTCAGTGAGATAGTAGTAAGGGCAGTAAGTTGGAGGGAGGAGCGCACAGAGGATTCGGAGGAAGAGCTGCTGGACGATGAGGTGACTGACCCCACCTGGTTTACTAAGCCCAAGAAGACAAGGCTTCAGAGGGGGAGGCAAGTGCAGCAGCAGGACAGATTGAAAGAGGCAGTGGGGTGGTGAAGGGTAGAGGCAGGGCAAAAGCGAAGAATCCTCCAACGGTTTCCCAAAGCACCACCTCGCAGCAAGCCTCCATGCAGAACGCTAGGTGTTCAAATGTGTGGGTGTTTTTTAGTGAAAGCGCGGACGACCGACGAACAGTGGTGTGCAACCTCTGTTGCACCAAGATCAGCTGGGGAGCCACCACTACCAGCCTCACCACCACCAGCATGGACAGGCATATGATGGCCAAGCACCCCACAAGGTGGAACGAAGGACATTCACCACCTCCGGGTCACACCACTCCCTCTTCCCCTGTGCCACAACCTGCCACACAGATCCAACCCCCCTCTCAGGATGCAGGCATGAGCGCCTTTGGGCCTGCACCCACACCCTCACCTCCACGGTCCTCCATGCCATTCAGCAATGACTCTCGGTACAGCATTCAGCTGTCGCTGACACAAGCGTTGGAGCGAAAGCAGAAATACGTCGTCACCTGACCGCATGCACAAGCTTTAAATGTGCACATTGCCAAATTAATCAGCCTGGAGATGCTGCCGTACAGGCTTGTGGAAACAGGCTTTCAAAAACATGAATGCTGCAGCAGTCCCGTGCTACTTGGTCCCCAGTCGCCACTATTTTTCCCGGTGTGCCATCCCAGCCCTACACCACCACGTCTCCCACAAGATAAACCGTGCCCTCACCAACGCGGTTACTGGGAAGGTCCACTTAACCATGGACACAGGGCCACTATATCTCCCTGACGGCACATTGGGTGAACTTGGTGGGGCCTGGGACCGAGTCAGAGCCTGGGACCGCTCACGTCCCACCCACACCCAGAATAGCGGGTCCTACCTCGGTGCTAGTATCTGTGGCGTTTTTGCCACCTCCTCCAAACCCTCCACCTGCTCTGCCTCCGCCACATCCACCTCTAATTAAGAAGTGTGAGCACGTCGCCAGCAGTCGGTAGCGCGCGGCGTGGCAGCACAGCGGTGGCAAGCGTCAGCAAGCCGTGCTGAAACTACTCAGCTTAGGAGAGAAGAGGCACACGGCCTCCGAGCTGCTGCAGGGTCTGACAGAGCTGACCGACCTCTGGCTTTTGCTGCTGAGCCTCCAACCAGGCATGGTCATGTGTGACAACGGCCGTAACCTGGTGGTGGCTCTGCAGCTCAGCAGCCTCACACACATGCCATGCCTGGCCCACGTCTTCAATCTGGTGGTTCAGCAGTTTCTGAAAAACTACCCCCACTTGACTGACCTGCTTGGCACGGTGCGCCACGTCTGCGCACATTTCCACAAGTCTATCATGGATGCTGCCACCCTGAGGACCCTGCAACGTCGGTTTCAGCTGCTAGAGCACCGACTGCTGTGCGACGTGCCCACAAGCTGGAATTCTATGCTGCACATGTTGGCTAGGCTACACGAGTAGCGTAGAGTAATAGTGGAATATCAGCTGCAACATGGGCAGCGGAATGGTAGTCAGCCTCCACAATTCTTTACTGAGGAGTGGGCATGGATAACTGATATCTGCCAGATCCTCGGAAATTTTGAGGGGTCTACCCAGATGGTGAGCGGCGATGCAGCCATCATTAGCTTTACCATCCCATTGATTTACCTGCTGAGAAGTTCGCTGCTAAGCAAAAAAAGCTGACGCTTTGCAGTTGGAACAGGAGATGGGGGATGACAGTATGTCGTTTTATAGCTAGACCACCCTCATGTCTATATCTCAGCGCGTTTTGGAGGAGGAGGAGGAAGAGGAGGGAGAAGAGACAGCTGGCCACACTGCAGAGGGTACCCATACTGCTTGCCTCTCATCTGTTCAGTGTGTATGGGCTGAAGAGGAGGAGGAGGGGGAGGATCCTGAAAGTCATCCTCCTAGTCAGGACAGCAATGTGTTGCGTACTGGGACCCTGGCACACATGGCTGACTTCATGTTCGGATGCCTTTCCCATGCCCTTAGCGTCAGACGCATTCTGGCCAACACGGATTACCGGGTGTACACCCTTCTAGACCCACGGTATAAGGAGAACCTTTCCACTCTCTTTCCCGAAGAGGAAGGGGTACGAGAGTGATGCAATACCACAGGGCCCTGGTGGAAAAAGTGATGCTAAAGTTCCCATCTGACTACGCTAGTGGGAGAAGACGCAGTTTTGAGGGCCAAGTAGCAGGGGAGGCACAGGGATCCGGCAGCATGTCCAGCGCAGGCAGGGGAACACTCTTCAAGGCCTTTGACAGCTTTATGGCTCCCCAGGAAGACTGTGTCACCATTCCCCCATCAAGGCTGAGTCAGAGGGGGCACTGCAAAAAGATGGTGAGGGAGTACGCCCTGCCACTAGCATCTTGTCAGAGAGGGTGTTTAGTGCAGCTGGGGGAATCATCACGGATAAGCGTACCCGACTTTCAACTTGCAGTGCTGACATGCTTACACTCATAAAGATGAACAAAAGCTGCATTTCCCCAGACATCTCTTCTCCACCTGCGGAAAGCAGCGGAAGCTAATGATTCTTTTTGCTGCAACAGGAGAAAAATGCATCCTCTATCACCACAAAAATAGGGGTTTTTGGCTTTGTCAATCACTCTTGGATATTATTACTCCTCCTACTCCTCCTCTAAAACAGCATGTCATCACGCTAAACTGCCAATTTTTCTGTGGCCCAAAAGGCTCTGTTTAAAAGTTTTTTACAATTTCTAAAAAGATTCAAAAGTATTTATACTTTAACAGAAACCAATTTTTTTCACAGGGCTGCCTCCAGACTCTGTTACAAATTAAGCAACAGCGAGATGTATCTTTAACATTTTTTTATAGGCTTCACGTGCCCTCACAGTTGAGCAATTTTTCAGGGGTACACTTGTACTCTTAGTAGAATAATTTTAGCAGGCCCTTGCCTATACCGTTATCTAACTAATTTTTCCCACCTTCGCCTACACTCTTGGTAACCAAATTTTTTCAGGTGTTCGCCTATACTCTTGGTACACCAGTATTTCAGGGGTTCGCCTACACTCTTGCTACAGAAATGTTACTGCAGTCTGCCTATACTTTTGCTACAGACATGTTACAGGGGTCCGACTATACGCTTGCTACATAAATGTTACTGGGGTCCACCTATACTCTTGCTACGGAAATGTTACAGGGGTCCGCCTATACTCTTGCTACAGAAATGTTACTGGGGTTGGTCTATACTCTTGCTACAGAAATGTGACTATGGCCCGCCTATGCTCCTGCTACAGAAATGTTACTGAGGTCCACCTATACTCTTGCTATAGAAATGTTACAGGGGTCCACCTATACTCTTGCTACAGAAATGTTACAGGGGTTCGCCTATACTCTTGCTACATAACTGTTACTGGGGTCCGTCTATACTCTTGCTGCATAAATGTTACTAGGGTCCGCCTATACTCTTCTAAATGAGTGACCTTTAGAGATGAGCATGCACCGAAATGCTTGGGTGCGCGTTGCTCGAATCAAAGTTTTCGTAATGCTCAAGAGCTACTTTTGAATAAAGAGTCCTATTGAAGTAAATGGGCGACTCGAGCATTTTTGTATGGGACCGATGCTCCGCATAGGTGATGACTTGTCAAACACCAGAAAGCCGGTATTAGAAGACTGCGTGGAATACTGGCTATTTGATATATTACTGGATGCGCTATCCGCGATCCACAACAGGACCTGCTCACACTGCTGTTCTTTTAATGAAGGTCTCCCACGTGGACCCGCAAATTGTGATATGAAGCTGGGGAGCAGAGAGTCGCGGCGGTCTCCTAATCCCTCTGCAGCCAGCTGTGTTTCACCCCACCCAGGGCCACAGCCTGTGCCACACCCTAACTTGGACGCCCACATCGGCGTCCTCAACCCTTACCCCTACTCCCCATCATGTCGATAAAGGATAGAGCAGGGCCCAAATAAATTAACCCACTGTATAGCGGTGAGAACTGGGGCTAATTCACCGCACACAGAAGACTTGTGGATAACGGAGGCTTTATACTATCAGAGAAAAAATTAAACTGCTGTCTTGTGCTGATAGCTATAGGTAATTTACCGCTAACAGAGACTTGAAGATAAGAGAGGCTGTATGGAGTGGCAGAGAACTATTAACCCAGTGGATAGTGCTGATAACTGTGGCTACTTCGCCACACACAAACAAAGTGTATTGTGAGATGCTCTTTACAGGGGCAGAGAACTTTTAAACAAGTGGATAGTGCAGATAACTGTGGCTACTTCGCTGAACACAAGCAAAGTGTATTGTGAGATGTTCTGCACAGGGGCAGGGAACTTTTAAACAAGTGGATAGTGCTGATAACTGCTGCTACTACACCCAACACAGAGAACGGTAGATGTGAAATGCTCTGCAGGGGCCCAGGAAAAATTTGCGTACTGTTTAGCGATGAGAACTCTGCCGAATGCACTGCACACAGAGAACGGTATAGCTGAAATGCTCTGCAGGGGGCCAGGAAATATTAGCGTACTCTTTAGCTATGAGAACTTTGTGGAATGCACTGAACACAGAGAATGGTATAGCTGAAATACTTTGCAGGGGCCCAGAAAATATTAGCGTACTCTTTAGCGATGAGAACTCTACCGAATGCATTGTACACAGAGAACGGTACAGCTGAAATGCTCTGCAGGGGTCCAGGAAAAATTAGCGTACTGTCTAGGGATGAGAACTCTACCGAATGCACTGCACACAGAGAACGGTATAGCTGAAATGCTCTGCAATGGCCCAGGGAATATTAGTGTACAGTTCAGCGATGAGAACTCTGCCTAATGCACTGCACACAGAGAATTTTGTAGGTGAAATGCTCTGCACAGGTCGAGATGCTTAAAAAAAAAATGTTGCACTACTGCTCCCAGCCAGCCACAACAGTAATGCACACAATGAGGAGTAGCCCTAAGAAAGACTATTGGGGTTTCTTGAAGAGAGGATCCCTACTCTAATACTTTTCCTATGTCATTGCGGATCTTTCCCAAACCTCTGCCAGCATGCGTCTGAGGCAAGCAGCGGGCGGCACCAGTTTAAGTACTCGGTGTTCACCTGATCATCTCAGCTATTCACTGCTGTAGACGTGCACAGGGCTGACGCGTCACAGCAGGAAGTGGTAATGCTTTTCCCAAATGTTTATTGGCTAAAAAAGGCACTAAACATTGCGGGGAAGAGTAATGAAGGTAAATCAAGTACCTCGTGTTGCTCGACTCGAGTATTGAGCATCTCGAGAAGCCTAATACTCGAATGAGTATCAAGCTCAGACGAGGGTGCTTGCTCATCTCTAGTTAAGAGGTTCTCATTAGAGATGAGCAAGCACCAAAATACTCTGGTGCTTGGTAATCGAGCTAAACTTTTCGTACTGCTCAAGAGTTCGTTTTGAGTAACGAATAGAGATGAGCGAGCATACTCGTCCGAGCTTGATACTCGTTCGAGTAATAGGGTACTCGAGATGCTCGTTACTCGAGACGAGCACCACGCGATGTTCGAGTCACTTTCATTTTCCTCCCTGAGAAATTTGCGCGCTTTTCTGGCCAATAGAAAGACAGGGAAGGCATTACAACTTCCTCCTGTGACATTCCAGCCCTATACCACCCCCCTGCAGTAAGTGGCTGGGGAGATCATGTGACACCCGAGTATTAAAATCTGCCACGCCCCCGCGGCTCGCCACAGATGCATGCTGACAGAGATCAGGAAAAGTGCTGCTGATGCTGCTGCTGCTGCTATAGGGAGAGTGTTAGGTGTTATATTCGTTTTCAAGAACCCTAACGGTTCTTCTTAGGGCCACATCTGACCGTGTGCAGTACTGTTGAGGCTGCTTTTAGCAGTGTTGCACAACTTTTTTTTTTGTATATCGGGCGTGCAGAGCATTGCGTCCTCAGTCTGCAGTCATTTTACAGAGTATAGGGGCAGTACTGGTGAGGAAGGGAAAGAGGTATACTGGCTATATAGGCAGTGGGCTTTTTCAAAAAAATTGGGGAAAAATACTATATTTGGGCTGCCTGTGACCGTCTTCAGTTTCCTGCGTGTCTGCTGGGGGTAGTAGTCGCTAATTAATACCCAGCTAAGCGTTACAGCAGCCTTGCGCATAATTGTTTCCAGGCTCTGCTGTGTCCGTTACATGATCGCTGCCATCCCGCCACAGGGAAACAGTATACATATATACGCTGCATACGGTGTCTGTCTGCTTTTTCACCTCACCATTTTAAAAAATTGTAGCAAAATGCTTAAGGCCTACTACTGCCCTTTGGCCACTTGACTGGTTCTTCGCTGTGAATTCCAGTAGCTCAGTACTACGCACCTAGGTCTCACGACAGGCTTGCGCATAATTGTTTCCTGGCTCTGCTGTGCACTCCGTAAGCGAAGTCAGCCTCCAACCACAGGCCAATAAGCGGCACATTTAATTACAGCGTTCTGTTTCTCCTCTACTTGTAATACACCATGCTGAGGGGTAGGAGTAGGCCTAGAGGACGTGGACGGGGGCGAGGACGCGGAGGACCAAGTCAGGGTTTGGGCACAGGCCGAGCTCCTGGTCCAAGTGTATCACAGCGAACTGCTGCGGGATTAGGAGAGGGGCAAGTTTCTGGGGTCCCCAGATTCATCTCACAATTAATGGGTCAACGCGGTAGACCTTTATTAGAAACAGAGCAGTGTGAGCAGGTCCTCTCCCACCGGAGGAGTTTGTCGTGACCGATGCCCAACCTTTGGAAAGTTCCCGGGGTCCGGGGGATGAGGCTGGGGACTTCTGGCAACTGTCTCAAGAGCTTTCAGTGGGTGAGGAGGACGATGACGATGAGATACAGTTGTCTATCTGTAAGGTTGTAGTAAGGGCAGTAAGTCCGAGGGAGGAGCGCACAGAGGATTCGGAGGAAGAGCAGCTAGACGATGAGGTGACTGACCCCACCTGGTTTGCTAAGCCTACTGAGGACAGGTCTTCAGAGGGGGAGGCAAGTGCAGCAGCAGGGCAGGTTGGAAGAGGCAGTGCGGTGGCCAGGGGTAGAGGCAGGGCCAGACCGAATAATACACCAACTGTTTCCCAAAGCGCCCCCTCGCGCCATGCCACCCTGCAGAGGCCAAGGTGCTCAAAGGTGTGGCAGTTTTTCACTGAGAGTGCAGACGACCAACGAACTGTGGTGTGCAAGGTTTGACGCGCCAAGATCAGCCGGGGAGCCACCACCACCAGCATGCGCAGGCATATGATGGCCAAGCACCCCACAAGGTGGGAAGAAAGCCGTTCACCGCCTCCGGTTTGCACCACTGCCTCTCCCCCTGTGCCCCAACCTGCCACTGAGATACAACCCCCCTCTCAGGACACAGGCACAACCGTCTCCCGGCCTGCACCCACATGCTCACCTCCACTGTCCTCGGCCCCATCCAGCAATGTCTCTCAGCGCAGCGTCCAGCCGTCGCTAGCGCAACTGTTTGAGCGCAAGCACAAGTACGCCGCCACGCACCCGCACGCTCAAGCGTTAAACGTGCACATAGCCAAATTGATAAGCCTGGAGATGCTGCCGTATAGGCTTGTGGAAACAGAGGCTTTCAAAAACATGATGGCGGCGGCGGCCCTGCGCTACTCGGTTCCCAGTCGCCACTACTTTTCCCGATGTGTCGTCCCAGCCCTGCACGACCACGTCTCCCGCAACATTGCATGCGCCCTCACCAACGCGGTTACTGCCAAGGTCCACTTAACAACGGACACGTGGACAAGCATAGGCGGGCAGGGCCACTATATTACCCAGATGGCACATTGGGTGAATTTATTGGAGGCTGGGACCGAGTCAGAGCCTGGGACGGCTCACGTCCTACCCACCCCCAGAATTGCGGGCCCCAGCTCAGTGCTGGTATCTGCAGCGGTGTATGCTTCCTCAACTAAACCACCATCCTCCTCCTACGCAACCTCTGTCTCACAATCAAGATGTGTCAGCAGCAGCACGTCGCCAGCAGTCGGTGTCACGCGGCGTTGCAGCACAGCGGTGGGCAAGCGGCAGCAGGCCGTGCTGAAACTACTCAGCTTAGGAGAGAAGAGGCACACGGCCCACGAACTGCTGCAGGGTCTGACAGAGCAGACCGACCGCTGGCCTTCGCCGCTGAGCCTCCAACCGGGCTTGGTCGTGTGTGACAACGGCCGTAACCTGGTGGTGGCTCTGCAGCTCGGCAGCCTCACATACGTGCCATGCCTGGCCCACGTCTTTAATTTGGTGGTTCAGCACTTTCTGAAAAGCTACCCACGTTTGTCAGACCTGCTCGGAAAGGTGCGCCGGCTCAGCGCACATTTCCGCAAGTCCAAGACGGACGCTGCCACCCTGCGGACCCTGCAACATTGGTTTCATCTGCCACAGCACCGACTGCTGTGCGACGTGCCCACACGGTGGAACTCTACGCTCCACATGTTGGCCAGGCTCTATGAGCAGCGTAGAGCTATAGTGGAATACCAACTCCAACATGGGCGGCGTAGTGGGAGTCAGCCTCCTCAATTCTTTACAGAAGAGTGGGCCTGGTTGTCAGACATCTGCCAGGTCCTTGGAAACTTTGAGGAGTCTACCCAGATGGTGAGCGGCGATGCTGCAATCATTAGCGTCACCATTCCTCTGCTATGCCTCTTGAGAAGTTCCCTGCAAAGCATAAAGGCAGACGCTTTGCGCTCGGAAAAGGAGGCGGGGAAAGAAAGTATGTCGCTGGATAGTCAGAGCACCCTCATGTCTATATCTCAGCGCGTTTTAGAGGTGGAGGAGGAGGGGGAAGAGACAGCTTGTCCCACTGCTGAGGGTACCCATGCTGCTTGCCTGTCATCCTTTCAGCGTGTATGGCCTGAGGAGGAGGAGGATCCTGAAAGTGATCTTCCTAGTGAGGACAGCCATGTGTTGCGTACAGGTACCCTGGCACACATGGCTGACTTCATGTTAGGATGCCTTTCTCGTGACCCTCGCGTTACACGCATTCTGGCCACTACGGATTACTGGGTGTACACACTGCTCGACCCACGGTATAAGGAGAACCTTTCCACTCTCATACCCGAAGAGGAAAGGGGTTCGAGAGTGATGCTATACCACAGGACCCTGGCGGACAAACTGATGGTAAATTTCCCATCCAACAGCTCTAGTGGCAGAAGGCGCAGTTCCGAGGGCCAGGTAGCAGGAGAGGCGCGGAGATCAGGCAGCATGTACAGCGCAGGCAGGGGAACACTCTCCAAGGCCTTTGACAGCTTTATGGCTCCCCAGCAAGACTGTGTCACCGCTCCCCAGTCAAGGCTGAGTCAGCGGGAGCACTGTAAAAGGATGGTGAGGGAATACGTAGCCGATCGCACGACCGTCCTCCGTAACGCCTCCACTCCCTACAACTACTGGGTGTCGAAGCTGGACACGTGGCCTGAACTCACGCTGTATGCCCTGGAGGTGTTTGCTTGTCCTGTGTCTTGTCTTAGAGGGTGTTTAGTGCGGCTGGGGGAATCATCACGGGTAAGCGTACCCGCCTGTCAACTGACAGTGCCGACAGGCTTAAATTCATAAAGTTGAACAAAGCCTGGATTTCCCTAGACTTCTCTTCTCCACCAGCGGACAGCAGCGATACCTAAACAATACGTAGGCTGCACCCGCGGATGGAAGCATCGTTCTCTATCACCATGAAAAACGGGGACCTTTTAGCTTCATCAATCTGTGTATTATATTCATCCTCCTCCTCCTGCTCCTCCTCCTGAAACCTCACGTAATCACGCCAAACTGGTAATTTTTCTTAGGCCCACAAGGCTCAGTCATATTACTTTTGTAAACAATGTTTATACGTTTCAATTCTCATTAAAGCTGTCGGTCCACACGGAGTTGTAACTGCATGTGTCTACTTATAAAGAACCCCAGTCTGACTGGGGCATGCAGTGTGGGCCGAAGCCCACCTGCATTTAACCTGACGTCACCTCAGCTGTGCTGGGCACTGCAATGGGATTTGTTTATGTACCGCCGGTGGGTTCCAGGGAGCCACCCATGCTGTGGGTGCACACGGAATTCCCATTGCGGAGTTGTACCTGCCTGTGTCAACTTATACAAAACCCCAGTCTGACTGGGGAATGCAGTGTGGGCCGAAGCCCACCTGTATTTAATCTGACATTAGCTCCACTATCCGGGGCACTGCATTGGGCAAACTACAGGAGCAATACAGCGCTAATGAGACGTGCACAGCTACGCTAGCATTGGAGTCCGCTGTAGGCCTGCGATTGCTGAGGGTTTGTGCAGAGGCCTATGTCCTGGGTGCAGTGAAAGACCGCTTCCTGCCTAGGATTGCTGAAGCTGTTAGCCGAGGCCTATGTCGTGGGCGCGGTGCAAGTCTGCCATGTTTGGCCGGTCAGATCAATTTTTGTTTCATGTCTTGGGTTTCCTAGGACCCACCTATGCTGTTGGTGCAAACTTAGCTCCCATCGCGGTGTTTGACCTATCTGGCACAAAGACACTGACTGACTTGGGTAGGGGGCAGAGCGCAGACGGCTTTCCCCTTGCAGTGTCGATTGAGCTATGCGACACTTTGACAGAATGAATAGTGTGTGGCACATGGATTCCCCATCGCTATGCCCACGTGTGCAGCTCCTCATGGAGGTGGCACAGGATTGGATTTCTCATTGCTTCTGTACAGCATTGTGGGCTATCGCCCCGCCCCTTTTAAAGAGGGTCGCTGCCTGGCCCTGCCAACTCTCTGCAGTGTGTGACTCCGGTTCCTCCTCATGGCAGATACACTTATAAATAGACATGAGGGTGGTGTGGCTATGAGGCCAGCGTGTGGCATGAGGGCAGCTGAAGGCTGCGCAGGGACACTTTGGTGTGCGCTGTGGACACTGGGTTGTGCGGGGGGGTTGGGCAGCATGTAACCCAGGAGAAGTGGCAGCGGTGTGTCATGCAGGCAGTGATTGTGCTTTGTTGGAGGTAGTGTGGTGCTTAGCTAAGGTATGCCTTGCTAATGAGGGTTTTTCAAAAGTGAAAATTGTTGGGGGGGGGGGGCGGTTGGGCAGCATGTAACCCAGGAGAAGTGGCAGCAGAGTGTCATGCAGGCAGTGAGTGTGCTTTGTTGGAGGTAGTGTGGTGCTTAGCTAAGGTATGCCTTGCTAATGAGGGTTTTTCAGAAGTGAAAATTGTTGGGGGGGGGGGGGGGGCACTCTTGCCGCTATTGTGGCTTAATAGTGGGACCTGGGAACTTGAGATGCAGCCCAACATGTAGCCACTCGCCTGCCCTATCCGTTTCTGTGTCGTTCCTATCACTTTCTTGAATTTCCCAGATTTTCACAAATTTAAACCTTAGCGAGCATCAGCGATATACAAAAATGCTCTAGTCGCCCATTGACTTCAATGGGGTTCGTTACTCGAAACGAACCCTCAAGCATCGCGAAAAGTTCGACTCAAGTAATGAGCACCCGAGCATTTTGGTGCTCGCTCATCTCTAGTAACGAACCCCATTGATGTCAATGGGGGTCTCGAGCATTTTTGTATGGGACCGATACTCCGCATAGGTGAGGACTTGTAAAACACCAGAAAACATCAGAAAGTCATGGACACACCACAGAAACAGATAGGGAAGGGCAGGGGCAGCATGCATGGCTGCATCTGAGGTTCCCAGGTCCCACTATTAAGCCAAAACGGGGGCAAGAGCCTGGCGGTTACCCCCCTAACAATTTACTTGGGATAAACCCTCATTAGCAAGGCACACGCGCTGGCACATCTTAGCTAAGCACAACACTACCTGCAACCAAGGACAATCATTGCCTGCGGGTGACACCACTGCCTCTTTTTCTACCGCGTTTCCCTGAAAATAAGACAGTGTCTTATATTAATTTTTGTTCAAAAAGGTTTAACTTTTTTACATGTATAGCTGCCTGGACACTATTTAAATTGACTTTTTTAATTAACTGTTAGCAGGGCTTAATTTTGGAGTAGGGCTTATATTTCAAGCATCCTCAAAAAGCCTGAAAAATCATTTTGCATCCTCAAAAATTCTGGAAAATCATGCTATGTCTTATTTTCAGGGAAACAGGGTAGGTTACATGCTGGCATTGCTGTGCAACCCTCCGCACGACTCTGGGTCCACAGCGCATAGAAAATTTTCCCTTCACAGCGTTCAGCTGGTCTCAAGCTACGCGCGCGCTTCATAGCCACACCACCCTCATGTCTATTTATAAGTGCTTACTGGATGAGGAGGGACCGGAAGCACACACTGCAGAGGGTTGGCAGGGCTAGGCGGCGACCCTCTTTGAAAGTGTGGGTGATAGCCCACAATGCTGTTGAGAATTGATGATAAATTGATGTACAATCGTCATTCCAATCCCATGCCAATTTTCAGGAGCTGCAAACGTGGGCATAAAGATGACTCAGGTGCCAGCACTTCTACACATCTCCACTATGCAGCAATACTTTGTGTGGGAAGCACGTGAGTGGGCCCTGGGTCAGGCTCGGTCCAGCCTCCACCTGTGTGACCCAAGGTACCACGAGTTACATAGCAATGGGAAATCCATGTGTCCCCACTAGAGATGAGCGAATGTACTCGTCCACGCTTGATGCTCGCTCGAGTATTAGGGTATTCGAGACACTCGTTACTTGAGACGAGCACCACGCGGTACTCGAGTCAATTCCAATGTCTTCCCTGCATGTTTTGCGCCATTTTCTGGCCAATAGACATGCAGGGAAGGCATTACAACTTCCTCCTGTGACCTGCCAGCCCTATCCCACCCCCCTGCAGGGAGTGGCTGGCGAGATCAAGTGACCGCTGAGTATATAAGGCAGTCCCGCCCGCTGCTCGCCTCAGACACACGCTGGCAGAGATTAGGGAGAGTGTTGCTGGTGCTATAGAGAGAGTGTTAGGCTACTGTTTGCGTCTGCAAGAACCCCAACGGTCCTTCTTAGGGCCATATCTTACCATGTGCATTACTGTTGTGGCTGCTAGGAGCAGTTTTTTTCATCTTGGACTCTGCAGACTATTGCGTTCTCAGTCTGCAGCCAATTATACAGAGTATAGGGGAAGTACTGGTGAGGCAAGGACAGTGCTAGTGTAGAATCCTGTCAACAAGTACCCCAAAAAACTCCTGCTTAGGGCTATCTGTGACCGTGTGCATTACTGTTGTGGCTGCGGGGAGCAGTTTTGCACCAATTATTTATTTATTTATTTATTTTCAATTTGTTCTTTATTGATTTTTTCTTTAAGATAAGTACACAGAAAACATACATTGGTTGCTTATGCAAGCATGCATGAGAATTTTAGGATGGATTAGTATACAGTTAAACAAATTTGAAGATCTTTTTATAAAGTCCTTATAAAGTCCATATCCGTAGCTTAAGAGAGAAAAAGTGTTAATCATGCAGCAAAGTATAGGTTAGCTTTGATTGGAACAAGAATTATAATTGCTTTTGTACTTTACTTCCTTCAGTTTAAACCAATAATAAACAATGAAGTAACATTAGGGTTGAAGGGATGGGGATGGAAGGGAGAGTAGTGGGTAAGGGGATATAGGGTGTCAGCTGTTAGGAGTTAGGTCAAATAGGTTTGTATCCATGGGTTCCATTTATTTCGGTATTTCGCGTAGCCTCCATTGTTTAGGGCATATAGTTTTTCGTAAGTATTATGGTCAGAGATTGTCTGTTTTAATTCCGAAAAGCATTAGCGGTCCTCCATTTCCTTGAGATCAATAATTTAGCGGTGAGAAGAATGTGACCTATCAATTTCTTCATAGAGTGTGGAATATGCTTATTTTCCATTAGCAAGACAGCTAACTCAGGAGACTTAGGAATATACATTTTTGTGATTTTTCTCAGGGCAAAGAAAACCTCGTCCCAGAAAAGCGAGAGCTTTGGACAACCCTAGAATATGTGGCAAATGTTACCTATATGTCCACACTGTCTCCAACATCGATTGTCTGAATCAGTGAAAGCTCTAGCTAATGCCACTGGGGTGAAGTACCATCTAGTCAGAACCTTGATATGTACCTCAAGAGTATTTGAATTGATGGTTGCTTTTTTAGCCCATGAAAAAGCCGAGAGCCCCCTATCTAGTGCACATTTCCTTTCTAAGTCCCTCTCCCAGTTGAGAATGTGCGCACGTTTTGTTTCTCTCATATCTCCCAACAGCATATCATAGCAGACTCTCACCAGGGAGCGAGACGTCAGAGAAGGGTTATTGAAAACACTCAGAAGGTCACTTGACAGCTTCACTCTCTCAATTTTGGCAGAGAGTAAAAAAGATCGTATTTGGAGATATCTGAATACCTCTCTCGAGGGTAGATCAAACCTCTCCCTTAGAGTTTGGAACGGTAGGATATCATCATTAGTAGCACATCGTCTAAGGTTGTAATTCCCTTTTCCATCCATCCCTCTAGGTGAAGGTTGGGAATAAAGAATTCAAAGGTGGAAATTGGGATCTGCTCAATTATTTTCCCCATGCGGAGGTTGGTGCTCTGAGCCAGCCAGATCCATGAGTCCAGTGACGCTCGTATGGAGGGGAAAATACAGTGAGGTTTATATATAGGGGATGAAGCTGGGGAGAGGGAGGCCAGTAAGGAAGCCAAGAAAAGAGAGCGTATGGGCCTACCATCATTGAGCTGGGTCTCAATTTGAAGCCAACTTGGACCGTGCTCTGGTTTCAGCCAGTGTCTGGTTTGGTTGATGTTAGAAGCATGGAGGTATGACCACAAATTTGGCACCCCAAGGCCTCCTTGTTTTCTATTTAGGTAGAGTATGGAAGCTGCGATCCTTGGTTTCTTTTCCCCCCATATAAAATTCGATAGTTGTTTTTGGAGCTTTGAAACTTCCAGCCTGGGAACTGGGAGGATAATTGTGCGAAAAATATATAGAATTTTGGGGAGGATCAACATTTTATAAAGTGTAACTCTACCCATCCACGACAGCTCTTTCTTTGCGAGAGACCCCAGTTCCACCTGGAGATTAGATAGCAGGGGCGACAGGTTCGCTGAAATGGTATTAGACAGAGGGGTACAAATTTTTATTCCCAAATATGGAATAGTGTTTTCCCCCCATTGAAATGGGAACTCTTCTTGGATACTGAGTTTTAAAGAATTGTCTTTATTAATAGCGAGAATTTGAGATTTAGCTATATTCAGTTTGTAATATGATACCTTACTAAATTCTTGGATTATGCTGTAAACTTCTCTTAAGGATGTAATGGGGTCTGTGAGGAGGAGCAGAACATCGTCCGTGAAAAGACTTATTTTGTGCTGCCTAGAGCTAGCCGAGATCCCTTTAACATTTGAGTTAAGCCTAATCGCCTCCGCCAAGGGCTCCATAACAAGCGTAAATAATAACAGGGATAGAGGACACCCCTGTCGGGTGCCATTGGTAATTTGGAAGGTTTTTGAGAAAACTCCGTCAATTAGAACCCTGGCTGAGGGGGAGCCGTAGAGCGCCCAAATAGCCCTGAGGATATTTCCCTGGAAGCCAAATCTCTCCAGAATGGCGAAGGCGAACCCCCAATGCAGCCTATTAAAGGCTTTTTCAGCATCTAAAGCCAGTAGGATAGATGGGGTATGGCTCGCCTCCGCCATTGCCACAAGATTCAGAACTCTCCTGGTGCCATCTGACGCTTGCCTTCCCCTGGTAAAGCCCACTTGGTCACTATGGACTATATGTGGGAGGATTTTTAGTAGGCTTGGCTAGTAGTTTTGAGTAGAGCTTGGTATTGCTGTTTATTAGGGAAATAGGCTGGAAGTTTGCAGGGGAATTCGGGATTTTGCCTTGTTTAGGGATTGTGACTATAGTGGCACTCAACATTTCCCTTGGGAGACCACCCATAGATGCCGCTTTGTTAAATGTTTCAACCAGGAAAGCCGCCTGGTCCGGAGCGAAATCTTTATAATATTCATTTGAGAAGCCATCCGGACCTGGGGCCTTGTGCGCCTTCAATGTCTTGATTGCTTCCAAAATCTCCGAACAGGAGACAGGAGTATTTAGCGATTCCAGCTGATCCTCAGTAATAGTGGGGAGGCTAACCCTTTCCAGGAAACTGTTGATTTGTTGAATGTCTGGTTGAGGGGTGGAACCGTCTTTGTTTAAATTATATAAATTGGAGTAGAAGAGACTGAATTCGTCTGCTATGTCTTGGGGATGTGTTATTTTATCTCCCGTTCCGTCTTGTTTGACCAGGAATGGAATTTTGGACGGTGGCTGGCGTTGTTTTATTATTCTAGCCATTAGTATAGAGGGCTTATTATATGCCGTGTAGTAATTCATTTTTGAAAAGTTTAGAGTTTTGACATAATCCTCAATTAGCTCCTGGCGGAGTTTGTGGCGAAGGGACATTAGTTCCCTATGAAGCTCAATTGAAGATGAGGCCTGAATGTCTTGTTCCACTCTAGCAATTTGCGAAAGTATATTGCTAATTTGAAGTAGTTTCTTTTTCTTATGGAGGGAGCTAATCTTGATTAGTATCCCCTTCATGTATGCATTGTGAGCACACCATATGGAAAAGACATCTACTTCTGGGTTCATATTAAGCGAGAAATATTCAGCTAGAAATTCTTTACTCTTCTTTTTGTATTCAGGTAATCTCATAAGATTATTTCTCCAGCTTCCAGGAGTCAGAGGTGACCTGGATGGCTCGAGCGTGAGGAAAATAGGTGAGTGGTCTGACCACGTTGTCTTGCCTATATCTGCATGTCTGACTTCTGGCAGGGTCCACTTGTCTACAAGAAAGAGATTGATCCTTGAAAAGGATCTGTGGCATGGGGAGTAGTAAGTATACTCCCTAGATGAAGAGTTTAGGCACCTATATGAGTCAAGGAGTGCTTGTTTATGGAGCCAAGGTGCGAGCATGGGGGATAGTCTTTTAGCTGAGCTGGAGGAGTCAAGTTTTTTGTCGGGGACGATGTAAAAGTCTCCGCAAACTATAAGTTTGCTTTTTTGTACTCTATGTATTTTTTTAAAGATCCTATTCAAAAAGGAGATTTGCGAGGAGTTTGGTGCATAGAAATTGACTAGGGTTAGTAGAGTGCCATTGAACAGTCCCACTAAGATTATGAACCTGCCAGCAGGGTCAATAATTTGCTCAGTGAGTGTTAGATCAATAGTGTCTTTAATTGCAATTATGGCCCCCCCTCTCTTCTTCTCAGCACAGGATAGGAACATTTTGGGGAATTTTTTGTGTGAAAATAGGGGTTGCGCTGCAAGGGCAAAGTGTGACTCCTGAAGGCATAGGATGTCAACCTTGTCATGCAGCGCGTCTTTCCAAACTGCTGACCTTTTGAAGGGGGAATTTAGCCCTTTCGCATTAAGAGTACATATCCTTATCGGCATTTTGCAGGAGGGTGATACGAGATAATCTTATGGAACCTTAGGTTTCTGCTGACTCTTGTTGTGATAGGGGGGGAAGGTAACACAAACAATCAACACAAAATTATCTGGCCTTAAACGCCAAACACAAAGGCCAGAAATCGTTCTTCTTCTGGTACTAATAGTTATACGCCAGAAAGTTCTTGGGAACAGCTGTCCGTGGAGAGCTGTTCTCGCAGGCATAGTAACCTGTGGAAGATTGGGGGGTATAAAATTTCCCCTGACAGATGAGGGAGATCAACCTCCAAATTTATGGAGAGTAACATAACTGAGCGGGGTGAATAGATTTGCAGGTTTTCTCCAGATGGCTCACGGGAACGCTGGGTAGGTGTTTTATTTTGGGGATCATCTGGGATCTGGAGGCCCCAGGCGATAAGAGACTTCTCTCCCTCTTCTGGTTTGTTGAAGATATACATGGTGCCTTCTTTATGCAATATAAGCTTAGTTGGGAAGCCCCATTTATATGGGATCTTCTCTTTCCTGAGGGATGTGGTAATGCGAGAGATGGCATTGGATGGTGGCGACAGATAAGTCCACAAATAGTTTGATGTTTGAAAATTGTGGAGGTAGGTCAATTATTTTTCGAGATGCGAACATAAGTGCCTCTTTGACATGAAAAAAATGGATCCGTGCAATAACATCGCGTAGAATATTTTCATGTAGAAATTTCGGTTTCTGCAGACGATGTGCCCTATCAATAATGAGCTCTTGGTCTGGAGTAGAGGGAAGGAGTTTTTTCATTAATTGCGTGATGAAGTCCTTTAAGTCTAATGGGCTGATTTTTTCTGAGATGCCTCTAAACTTAACATTGTTACGTCTGTTGCGGTCTTCCAGATCTACCATCTTGACTTTGATCTGGTCCACCTCCTCCTCTAGGGCATAGTGCGCATTGATTATTATGTGATTTGGTCAATTCGCCCATTTTGTTCTCTATATGAGAGGTTCTCTCTTCTATTTCGGTTATAGTAGAGTTGAATGAGGATGAGAAAGTATGTAGGTCCTCTCTCATAGTGCTTCTCAGGGCAAGCATCATCTCTTTTATGAAAGCCTCTGATGCGGGCTGATCCGATGTAGGGACCATATCTAAAAGTTCTGCAGTATTGGCTGGAGGCAGAAAGGTGTTTGTTGCCTCCTCCAGCCTTGGTCTCCTCTTTTCAGGGCTTACAGAGGGAGAACGATTGTCTCCAGGGTCCGACATGTGGCCGGGCGCCATTTTAGCTTGGGGAGACATGCTGCGTATGATGGCCGCTGCTGTTTCACTCACCTCTCCCAGATCTAGAGGGCGGCGTGCATCTCTCCGGGCGGCGACAGGACCCTCCGTCGGTGTCTCCTGTCTCCGAGAAGGATCACCGGCGGCGCTGTGGGAGCCGTCTGTGGAGGGAAGGCGTGCTGCCGGGGTTCTCCTGCCGCCCCGTGCAGTGAAGAAGTCAGCTACCGGTAGCGACGAGGCTTTTGCCGTCCTGCCCCGAGTCATGTCGGGATGACGAGGGGTTCGGGTGCGTCTCTGGAGTAGAGAGGAATCCCGCCGATGCTTGGTAAGTAGCTGTGGAGGTTGCGATCAGAGCGGGGCTCAGAGAATGGCGACCGTCTCTGTCCTCAGTCAGGCCACACCAATTTTTTTTTTATCTTGGGCTGTGCAGACTATTGCATTCTCAGTCTGCAGCCAATTATACAGAGTATAGGGGAAATACTGGTGAGGCAGGGACAGTGCTAGTGTAGAATCCTGTCGACAAGCACCCCAAAAAAGCTCCTGCTTAGAGCTACCTGTGACCACGTGCATTACTGTTGTGGCTGCTGTGACTTGTAGTGGCTCACTATTAGCCAGCTTGGCCTTTCTGCAGGCAAGCGTATAATTTTTTTCGGCCTACAGTGTGTGTTACAGTACCGCTGTCAGACTCCAAGTGCACGTCAATAAGTGCCTAATTTTTTACACCGCTCTGTGCGTCCCGTCAACTTCCCGCACAGCGTACGGCCACCGCCGCTGATAGAGGGAAATACATACACACTATCTAGGCTGCTGTTTTTTTTCCAAAAAAAACGGAAAATAAAAAAAACCTCCTTAGGGCTACCTGTGACCGCGTGCATTACTGTTCTGGCTGTTGTGACTTGTAGTGGCTCACTATTAGCCAGCTCGGCCTTTCTGCAGGCAAGCGTATAATTTTTTCGGCCTACAGTGTGCGTTACAGTACCGCTGTCAGCCTCCAAGTGCAGGCCAATAAGTGCCTAATTTTTTACAACGCTCTGTGTCTGCTGTATTTGAAATACACCATGCTGAGGGGTAGGGCTAGAGGACATAGACGTGGACATGGGCGAGGACGCGGAGGGCCAAGTGAGGGTGTGGGCACGGGCCGAGTTCCTGGCCCAGGTGAATCGCAGCCGGCTGCTGCGGGATTAGGAGAGAGGCAAGTTTCTGGGGTCCCCAGCTTCATATCACAATTTTGGGGTCCACGTGGTAGACTTTTATTACAAAATGAGCAGTGTGAGCAGGCCCTGTTGTGGATAGCAGAAAATGCATCCAGCAATGTATCGACCACCCAGTCTTCTATGCCGTCCACTGCTGCAACTCTGAATCCTCTCGCTGCTGCTCCTCCTTCCTCCCAGCCTCCTCACTCCATGAAAATGACACATTCTGCTGAGCAGGCAGACTCCCAGGAACTGTTCCTGGGGCCGCTGCCTTGATGGGGAATAAATCGTTCCTCTCCCACCTGAGTAGTTTGTCGTGACCGATGCCCAACCTTTGGAAAGTTCCCGGGGTCCGGGTGATGCGGCTGGGGACTTCCGGCAACTGTCTCAAGAGCTTACAGTGGGTGAGGAGGTCGATGATGATGAGACACAGTTGTCTGTGAGGTAGTAGTAAGGGCAGTAAGTCCGAGGAAGGAGCGCACAGAGGATTCGGAGGAAGAGCCGCTGGACGATGAGGTGACTGACCCCACCTGGTTCGCTAAGCCAACTGAGGAGAGATCTTCAGAGGGGGAGGCAAGTGCAGCAGCAGGACAGGTTGGAAGAGGCATGGGGTAGAGGCAGGGCCAGAGCGAAGACTCCCGCAACTGTTTCCCAAAGCACCCCCTCGCACCAAGCCACCCTGCAGAGGCCTAGGTCTTCAAAGGTGTGGATGTTTTTCACTGAGATCGCGGACGACCGACGAACCGTGGTGTGCAACCTGTGTCGCGCCAAGATCAGCCAGGAAGCCACCAGTACCAGCCTCACCACCACCAGCATGCGAAGGCATATGGTGGTCAAGCACCCCACGAGGTGGGACGAAGGCCGTTTACCGCCTCCGGGTTGCACCACTGCCTCTTCCCCTGTGCCCCAACCTGCCATTCAGAACCAACCCCACTCTCAGGAAAAGGCACGAGCGCCTCCCGGCCTGCACCCACACCCTCACCTCCGCTGTCCTTGGCCCCATCCAGCAATGACTCTCAGCGCAGCATCCAGCTGTCGCTAGCGCAAACGTTGGAGCGCAAGCGCAAATACGCCACCACGCATGTGCACTCTCAAGCATTGAACGTGCACATTGCCAAATTGATCAGCCTGGAGTTGCTGCCGTACAGGCTTGTGGAAACAGAGGCTTTCAAAAACATGATGGCGGCGGCGGTCCCACGCTACTTGGTCCCCAGTCGGCACTATTTTTCCCGGTGTGCCGTTCCAGCCCTACACCAGCACGTCACCCGCAACATCAATTGTGCCCTCACCAACGTGGTTACTGGGAAGGTCCACTTGACCACGGACACGTGGACAAGTACTGGTGGGCAGGGCCACTATATCACCCTGACGGCACATTGGGTGAATTTGGTGGAGGCTGCGACCGAGTCAGAGCCTGGGACCGCACACGTCCTACCCACACCCAGAATAGCGGGTCCTTCCTCCGTTCTGGTATCTGCGGCCTCCTCCAAACCCTCCCCCTCCTTCTCCTCCTACGCAACCTCTACCTCTCAATTAAGAAATGTGAGCAGCGAGTCGCCAGCAGTCGGTGTGGCGCGGCGTGGCAGCACAACGGTGGGCAAGCGTTAGCAGGCCGTGCTGAAACTACTCAGTCTAGGTGACAAGAGGCACACGGCCCCCGAGCTGTTGCATGGTCTGACAGAGCAGACTGACCACTGACTTTCGCCGCTGAGCCTGCAGCCGGGCATGGTCGTGTGTGACAACGGGCGTAACCAGGTGGCGGCTCTGCAGCTCGGCTGCCTCACACACGTGCCATGCCTGGCCCACGTCTTCAATCTGGTGGTTCAGCGGTTTCTGAAAAACTACCCGCAGTTGTCAGACCTGCTCGGCAAGGTGCGCCGCGTCTGCACACAATTCCGCAAGTCCACCACGGACGCTGCCACGCTGCGGCGATGCTGCAATCATTAGCATCACCATTCCTCTGCTATGCCTGCTGAGAAGTTCGCTGCAAAGTATAAAGGATGAGGCTTTGCGGTCAGAACAGGAGACGGGGGAAGAGAGTATGTCGCTTGATAGTCAGAGCACCCTCATGTCTATATCTCAGCGCGTTTTGAAGAAGGAGGTGGAGGAGGAGGAGGAGGGGGAAGAGACAGCTGTGCCCACTGCAGAGGGTACCCATGCTGCTTGCCTCCCATCTGTTCAGCGTGTATGGCCTGTGGACAAGGAGGAGGAGGAGGAGGATCTGGAAAGTGATCTTCTTACTGAGGACAGGGTACTTCTTACTGGTACCCTGGCACACATGGCTGACTTCATGTTAGGATGCCTTTCTCGTGACACTACAGATTACTGGGTGTACTGGGTGTACACCATGAAAATGGGGCATTTATCTTTGTCAATCTGTCTCTGACCTTAGTCCTCCTCCTGCTACTCCTCCTCCAGAAACAATATGTCATCGCGCTGAACGGCCAATTTTTCTGCAGCCCAAAAGGCTCATCTACATCCACCAATGTTTTAAACAATTTTTCAAAGTTTCAAAAGTATTGAGACTGTAACATGAACCAATTTTTTCAACAGGGCTGCCTCCAGGCTCTGTTACAAATTAAGCAACAGTGAGCTGTATCTTTAAAAAAATGTTTATGGGTTTCACCTGCCCTGTCGGTTGATACATTTTTCTGTGGTACACTTGTACTCTTGCTACACTAATTTTTGGGGCCCACGCCTACACTTTTATCCAACTAATTTTTCCGGCCTTCGCCTACGCTCATGATATCCCAATGTTTCAGAGGTTGGCCGATACTATTACTACAGAAATTTTACTGGGGTCTGCCTGCCTATACTTTAGCTACAAAAAAAGTTACAGGGGTCTACCTATACTGCTGCCACTTGAATGTTACAGGGCTCTGCCTATACTTCTGCAACAGAAATCTTACAGGGGTCTAACTATATTGCTGCCACAAGGATGTTACTGTGGTCTGCTTATACTGCTGCCCCATTAATTTTACTGGGGTTTGCCTATACTGCTGCCACGTTAATGTTACAGGGGTCTGCCTATGCTTCTGCTACATAAATGTTACAGGGGTCTGCTTATACTGCTGCTACAAAAGTGTTACAGGGGTCTGCCTATACTGCTGCTACATAACTGTTACTGGGGTCTGCCTATACTTCTGCCACATAAATGTTACAGGAGTCTGCCTATACTTCTGCTACAATTGATCATCACATTGGAATCTGGCCATTAGGATTATCAATCAGCTACCACTATATTTTGCATTTCTTGGTCTGTTTAGGTAACTCAAGATATGCTAAACTGATTTTTTTGTTGGGTGTTACACCATCGGTTACCCATAGAAATCATACCCAGGTCTTGTATGACCCATCTATTTGCATATCACAGCCACTATCTCTACCGGTTCCCCCATGGAATACGCCTTGTGCAGACACCTTTTTTTATTCCAAAGGACCGTTAGAATTGGTTCTTCTAGTCCATCAGACAAGAACATCTACGTTGTGTGTGTTACGTTTTTTTCGTTTTTTATGGGGCATCATATATTTTAAGCGAATTAATAAAAGTTAATTTTTAGGGGATTACTTCAGTGACTAATTTTTCCATTTTCGGTGACCCCTCTGCCGCAGTGATTTACTTCTGCTACAAGAATGTTACTGGGGTCTCTCTATACTTCTTCCACGTAAATGTTACAGGGGGTCTGCATATAATGCTGCTACACAAATGTTACAGGGGTCTGGCAATACTACAGCTACATAAATGTTACTGGGGTCAGCTTATACCTTTGCTACAGGAATATTACAGGGGTCTGTGTATACTATGGGTGCACTAAGTCTTCCCATCGCAGTGTTCTACCTATCTGGCCGCAAAAATACCCCAGACTGACTAGGGCATGGCGTGTGGGCCGCGGGATTTCTTTCTGCACCGTCTGTGTGTTCCTGCTAGCCACTCATGCTGTGGCTGCACACAGACTTGCCACAGCGAACTTGTACCTGCCTGGCACTTTAAAAAAAAAAAAAACAGAATGTCTAGGGCATGGACTGTGGGCTGCAGCCAACATGTATTTCCTCTCTCGTAAGCTCTGCTATCCAGGGCACTGCAATGGGATTTCTTTATGTACCGTCTGTGTGTTCCGGCTAGCCACCCATGCTGTGGGTGCACACAGACTTCCCATTGAGGTGTTTTACCTGTCTGTCCCCAAAACACTGACAGACTTGGGTAGGGTGCAGAGTGCAGATGGTTTACCCCTTGCGTTGTCGATGAGGTATCCGACACCCAAACAGAATGAATAGTGTGTGGACACATGGAGTATCCATTGCTATGTCACTCGCAGCACCTTGGGCCACACAAGGTATTTGCTGTGACATAGACTGACCCAGGGCCGGCTCACATACTTCCCACACCGAGTATTGCTGCATTGTGAAGATGTGTAGAAGTGCTGGGCTGGCAGCTGAGTCCCCTTTATGCCCACGTTTGCAGCTCCTGACGGAGGTGGCACGATTCTCTACAGCATTGTGGGCTATTGCCCCCCCTTATAAAAAGGGTCGCTGCCTGGCTCTGCCAACCCTCTGCAGAGTGTGCCTCTGGTTCCTCATCATGGCAGACGCACTTATAAATAGACCTGAGGGTGGTGTGGCTATGAGGCCAGCGTGAGGCATGAGGGCAGCTGAAGGCTGTGCAGGGGCACTTTTGTGTGCGCTGCGGACACAGGGTCATTCGGGGGAGGGGGGGTTGGCAGCATGTAACCCAGGAGAAGAGGCAGTGGTGTGTCCCGCAGGCAGTAATTGTGCTTGGTTGGAGGTAGTGTGGTGTTTAGCTAAGGTATGCCTTGCTAATGAGGGTTTGTCCGAAGTAAAAATTGTTGGGGGGGGGGGGCACTCTTGCCGCTATTGTGGCTTAATAGTTAGACCTGGGAACCTGAGATGCAGTCCTGTATGTTGCCGCTTGCCTGCCCTATCCATATCTGTGTCGTTTCCATCACTTTCGTAGGTTTTGCAGATTTGCACAAATGAAAACCTTAGCGAGCATCGGCGATATACAAAAATGCTCAAGTCGCCCATTGACTTCAATGGGCTTCGTTACTCAAAATGAACACTCGAGCATCGCGGAAAGCTCGACTAGAGCAACGAGCACCCGAGCATTTTGGTGCTCGCTCATCTCTAGTCCCCACACACTTCAGTCTGCATAGGTGTCAGATAGCTCAACACCGTATTGGGAAGTCTTTGAGTTCCTTGGGCTCACCTATGCTGTTGGTGCACAAAGATGGAATTACACAGGAAGAAATCAGAGTGCCCAAACTTAGCAGAGTTTCACCCCACCAAGGACCTCGGCCTCGGCCCTCATTTCTGCCCTAGTCAGTCAGTGTATTTGTGCCAGACAGATAAAACAACGCAATGGGAAGACTTCGTGCACCCACAGCATAGGTGAGCCCATGAAACTCAAAGACGGTATTACACATAAAGAAATCAGAGCACCCAAACAAGGCAGTTTCACCCCGCCAAGGACCTCGGTCTCGGCTCATACCCTCAGTAATCATGGGCATAAAACGGACTTGGATGCTAGTACAGCTGTGAACGTCTCTTTAAATCAGTAACGGTTGCTTTCATCGCTCCGAAGACTGAATGAACCACAAAGAAGTTCCACAGGCCATACCTGGTGCAGTTGATTCTTTCCCCCAAGGACCTTACCCTCCCCCCACACCCTCAGTAATCGTGGGCTTCAAGGAGACTCAGATGCTAGTGCAGCTGTGTACGTCTCATTAATGCAGTAACACTCCTTTTGTTTGGCACAAACCACTGTCTCAGATAACTGTGTTAACACAAGAGAAAATACATGTTGCCCACCACTGATCACCAGACCCCAAGCAGGATGAAGAGGTGGCATAATAAGTCCGAAAAACCATGACCAAAGTAGGACTCGCAATGCTCTGAGAGGGAAGTACGTGAGCTGGCCCTGGGTCAGGCTCGGTCCCAGCCACCACCTTGTGTGACTCAAAGTGCCATGAGTTAAATAGCTATGGGAAATTCATGTGTTTCCTACGCACTTCATTCTGTGTATGTGTAAGGCAGCTGAACACCGAAATGGGAAACCTTTGTGCACCCACAGTATAGGCAGACCCCAGTAACATTTCTTTGACCAGAGTATAGGCGAGCCACTAAAACCATTCAGTAGCAAGTGTATAGGCAGACCCCAGTAACATTTATATAGCAAGAGTATAGTTGAACTCCTCAAACCTTTCAGTACCAAGTGTATAAGCGGAACCTAGTAAGATTTCTGCAGCAAGAGTATAGGCGGGCCCAAGTAACATTGATTTAACAAGAGTATAGGCGGACCCCAATAACATTTATGTAGCAAGAGTCTAGGCAGAACCCAGTTACATGTCAGCAGCAAAAGTATAGGAGGACCCCAGTAACATTTCTGTAGCAAGAGTATAGGTGGACCCCTGTAACATTTCTGTAGCAAGAGTATAGGGGGACCCCAAAAACATTTCTGTAGTACGAGAATAGACGGATCCCAATCATATTTATGCAGCAAGAGTATAGTTGAAGCCCTCAAACCTTTCAGTACCAAGTGTATGGGCAGACCCCAGTAACATTTCTGTAGCAAGAGTATAGACGGACCCCAGTAACATTTCTGTAGCAAGAGAATAGGTGAACCCCAATAACATTTCTGTAGCAAGAGTATAGACAGACCCCAATTACATTTATGTAGCAAGAGTATAGGTAAACCCCTTCAAACCATTCAGTACCAAGTGTATAGGCAGACCCCAGTAACATTTCTGTAGCAAGAGTATAGGTAAACCCCAATAACATTTCTGTAGCAAGAGTATAGGCGAAACCCTGTAACATTTATGTAGCAAGAATATAGGCGAACCGCTGTAACATTGGTGAACCAAGAGTATAGGCGGACCCCAATAACATTTCCGTAGCAAAAGTATAGGCGGACCACAGTCACATTTATGTAGCAAGAGTATAGGTAAATCCCTCAAACGTTTCAGTACCAAGTGTATAGGCTAATCCCTGTCACATTTCTGTAGCAAGAGTATAGGTGGACCCTAGTAACATTTATGTAGCAGGAGTACAGGCATACCCCTGTAACATGTCTGTAGCAAGAGTATTGGCGGACCCCAAATACATTTATATAGCAAGAGTATAGGTGAACCCCTCAAACCTTTCATTACTAAGTGTATAGGCAGACCCCAGTAACATTTCTGTATCAAGAGTATAAGCGGACCCCTGTAACATTTCTGTAGCAAGAGTATAGGCGGACCCCAGTAAATTTGATGTAGCAAGAGTATAGGCAGACCCCAGTAACATCTCTGTAGCAAGAGTATAGGCAGACCCAGTACCATCTATGTTGCAAGAGCATAGGCGGACCCCAGTAACATGTCTGTAGCAAGAGTTAAGGGAGACTCCAGTAACATTGATGTTGCAAGAATATAGGCAGACCCCAGTAAAATTTCTGTAGCAAGAGTATACGCGGAACCCTTTAACATTTATGTAGCAAGAATATAGGCGAACCGCTGTAACATTGGTGAACCAAGACTAAAGGGGGACCCCCAATAACATTTCCGTAGCAAGAGTATAGGCGGACCACAGTCACATTTATGTAGCAACAGTATAGGTAAATCCCTCAAACCTTTCAGTACCAAGTGTATAGGCTAACCCCTGTCACATTTCTGTAGCAAGAGTATAGGTGGACCCTAGTAATATTAATGTAGCAAGAGTACAGGCATACCCCTGTAACATGACTGTAGCAAGAGTATTGGCGGACTGCAGCAACATTTCTGTAGCAAGAGTATATGCGGACCCTTGTAACATGTGTGTAGCATGAGTATAGGCGGATCCCTATATCATGCCTGTAGCAAGAGCATAGACAGACCCCAGTAACATTGATGCAGCAAGCGTATAGGTGGACCCCTGTAACATGTCTGTAGCAATAGTATAGGCGGACCCCAGTAACATTTCTGTAGCAAGAGTATAGGCGGACCCCCGTAACATTTCTGTAGCAAGAGTAAAGGGGGACCCCAAAAACATTTCTGTAGTACGAGAATAGACGGATCCCAATCATATTTATGCAGCAAGAGTATAGTTGAAGCCCTCAAACCTTTCAGTACCAAGTGTATGGGCAGACCCCAGTAACATTTCTGTAGCAAGAGAATAGGTGAACCCCAATAACATTTCTGTAGCAAGAGTATAGAGAGACCCCAATCACATTTATGTAGCAAGAACAGGGAGGATTCAAAGAGGTCTAGACAAGCTTGAATAGTGGGTGGTGACTAACAGAGTGATATATAATGGGGAGAAATGCAAAGTACTACATATGAGTAGAGATGAGCGAATGTACTCGTTTTGAGTAATTACTCGATCGAGCACCGCCATTTTCGAGTACTTCAGTACTCGGGTGAAAAGTACTCGGGGTCGCCGGGGGGTGGGGGGAGGCGTGGCGGCGTGGGGGGTAGCAGCGGGGAACAGGGGGGAGCCCTCTCTCTCTCCCTCTCCCCCCCAGTCCCCGCTGCAACCCCCCACTCACCCACGGCGCCCCCCGAATTTTTTCGCCCGAGTACGGAAGTACTCGAAAATCGCGGTATTCGGGCAAAAAAGGGGCGTTGCCGAGCACATTCGCTCATCTCTACATATGAGCAAAAAAATAAAATAAAATAAAAAAGCACATACAGAACAGGAAGAATTGAGCTAAGCAGCAGCTTATGGGAAAAAGACTTAGGTATAATAATAGATCACAGACTGAACATGAGTCAAAAGTGTGATGCAGCAGCAAAAAATAATTATGGGATGTAATAAGAGAAGCAGAGTCTAGATCACATGAGGTAATTATCCACCTCTACTCTTCCATAGTCAGACCTCATCTAAAATACTGTATCCAGTTCTGAAAACCCCAATTTAAAAAGAGTCTTTGACAAACTAGAGTTATTTCAGGGTTATCAGGACGGTGAGCAGTCTGCAGTACATCTATACATATAAAGACAAAAGCCCTCACTGACTCACTCACTGACTCACCACTATTTCTCCAACTTCTCGATGTTATAGAAACATGAAATTTGGCACAAGCATGGATTATGTGCAAAATAGGAAAAGTAAAGAGGTCCCAACTCGATTATTTAATTCTAGCGCATAAAAATTAGCGTCCAAATTTTACGTATGTAATCTGATTCTCTCACTTCCCGATGTCGTAGAAACATGAAAATTAGCACGAGCATTGATTATGTCATAAATAGGAAAAGTTAATGAGCCCCAACTTGATTATTCAATTCTAGCGCAAAAGAATTAGCATACAAATTTTACATATGGAATCTAATTCTCTGACTTCCCGATATCATAGAAACTTGAAATTTGGCACAAGCATAGATTATGTCATAAATAGGAAAAGCTAATGGGTCCTAACTCGATTATTCATTTCTAAGAACAAAAGAATTAGCGTCCAAATTTTACATACAGAATCTAATTCTCTCACTTCCCGGTGTCATAGAAATTTGAAATTTGGCACGGGCATTGATTATTTCATACATTGGTAAAGCTAATGGGTCCCAACTCGATTATTCAATTCTAAGCACAAAAGGATTTCCATCCAAATTTTACATTCGGTATCTAATTCTCTCACTTCCCGATGTCATAGAAATTTGAAATTTGGCACAGGCATTGATTATTTCATAAATCGGTAAAGCTAATGGGTCCCAACTCGATTATTCAATTCTAAGCGTAAAATAATTAGCGTCCAAATTTTACGTACATAATCTAACTCTCTCACTTCCTGATGTAATTTTATATAAAGGAATTGTCGCATGGTTACCTCCACGTGGTGTTTCATGGGTAACGCAAAGAACCATGCAAAATGGTGAAAATATTTTTTCCCTCGGTATTTCTAAAGTAACCACGACTTCATAAGATTTTCCGTGTGAACACCAGTTAAACACCAGTACCAAATTAACTTGGGCGAAGCCGGGTATATCTGGTAATGTTTAGCTTGCAAAAAAGAAAGCTGATAAGAGACTTAATAGCTGAAGGGCTGTCACAGTGCAGAGGGATCAGCGCTATTCTCATCTGCACAAAGAAAGACTAGAAGCAATGGGATGAAACTGAAATGTAGGAGACACATTTTTAAATATTAGAAAAAATTTTCTGACAGTGAGAGTGATCAATGAGTGGAATAGTTTGCCATGAGAGGCGGCGAGTTCTTCTTCAATGGAAGTGTTCAAACAAAAGCTAGACAAATATCTGTCTGGGATGATTTAGTGAATCCTGCATTGAGCAGGGGGTTGGTCCAGATAACACTAGATGCCCCTTCCAATCATTCTATGATTCTATGAGGTCAAAATATCCTCTAACTGAGGTCCTATGCAGAAGGACTTGTGGTCTTCAATATATAATATACTATATAGCATCAAGTGGAATGCTGCAAGTTCTATATATTGTAAGTAATGTTTCAGGACATAGGTTGAAATAAAAAAAAAAAACCTCACCTTTGTCATGTGATTTGTAAATTCAAGTACTCTCTGGTGTTTTTGGTATTTATCATTTAGATATAAGAACATATCATGTAGAGCTTGTGTCAGGACCTCTACAGCATAATACAGTCTGGCAGAAACTCCTGAAGACAGTAAATACCTCATACTGGGAAAAACATAGTTATAAATAGTATTTAACTCTTCATCCCTATTGATGAATACAATGAAAGGCTTGTTATCATTTCCTGATGATATTTCAAATATTGTCCAGTAAGTCTTAAAATTAAATGTAATGGAGAGATTCTTGTAGTTTCTTATAAATTCTTTGATTTGTGGAATAGGTGATGAAAATTCTACAGCTAAACTTCCATTAATTTCTGGGCGTTGATGCTCCGTAATCAATGGAGAAGAGGCCCATGAAGGAGGAAGAATAAGTGTTTTATTTGAAAGCCCTTTATTCCAATTAGATAAGTTTAGAAACAAAACAATAATATCATGAGAATACGGTCCACACAGTACAATTATATTGACTCCTGTTTTATGCATAAGGTTTGCAATGTTTCTATTATTTGATGGTAAAAGTTTTTCGACAAAAGCCACACAGATCTTGGATTCTTTCATGGACTGTGTTAGTATTTTGAGCTCATTCTCTCCGCTGTCATCAACTGATACTAAAATCCCCACCCAGGTCCAGCCAAAATGTTCCAACATTTTAGTTATTACCATATTGTGAACGCGGTTGTTCTGAACTGTTCGGAAAACATGTGGATAGAGGTGTCTATCAGATAATGCAGAGTCTGTAGACCCATAGCTGATCTGTAAAACAAGAAATCACAGAGGAAATCTCATGTTTTTATATTTTTAATCTCCTTTATATATAACATTTACATGTGCAGATGTGTTCTTCCCTATGTTTTCTCTTGGCCTTACATATCCTGAAATGAGTGGTATAAAAAGACCAACTTTTATGAAAAAAAAATTGTGATACTCCATCAGGAGATACTTCTGGTAATTTATATAAATGTCCGACTATATGTGGCCACCAAGTGGTTGTGATGTGTGTTACAGTCAGACAAAGGTTTTGCTGGTAGGTACTATAACAGTCATGTTTTCAATTTGTAGTGTGAGAAATTCAAATCGAATCATGGAAAAGTCAAGTTGGAAACATTACGACTGTATCAGGCATGTCCTGGTAGAGCTGTGTGTATGGAGTTTGTACAGAAAAACCCAAAAGTCCTTGTGAGCCAGGTGGGTTAAAGCCAGATGCAGGTAGGGACACAAAAGCTGAAATAGAGGCCTAACAAGTTTAAATGTAGTCTTTATTAGTTGCAGATAGTGAAACTCATGGCCACATATGTAGCAGCTAAACATCTGATCCCACTTGAAGGAGTTAATGGTTTCATATCTGCAGCCTCTAGGTGCTGCTATTCAGATTAGCTTGTGACAAGTCTGATTTTGGGAGCATGTTTGCTAGATAGGCATTTTTTTCTGACATAACCTGACAAACAGATTACAGAGTAATTTGCCAAGGTATTGATTGATTGACTACAGAAGGCATTGCTGGAGAGTATTACACAGAATTTAGGTGCTGGGTTACTGACTCTCTCTGGAAAGAACTTTTATCCATTGCGAGTGGGGTTATTCAATATTAATAACAGATATAATGGCAGTTCACCAGCCTCCAGTTTCCATTGAAGCCACTATATGATCACAAATGCCTGCATGAATGCTGTTAAAATGTGTTTCTACCCTAGATCCTGGAGAGAAACAATTATCCCTCATACTACTGAATTCATGCAACTTTGCACCATTCAGTTACAACAATATCCGAATATCAAACACAAAGAAAAAGGATTTTGCTTCAATTTCAGGAGATCTTGTTCTCTTATCAGATCCTTTCCAAAAACCCTGAAATATCAATTGTCAGAGGATTTTAAGCTTGTTCTGGGAAGACTCACCTTGGCACCCAGGTATTTTCCATTGCTTGCGCTAAAATACTGCTATCTATCCAACTCTCTTACAGAAGATGTTCATTTTGGACTAGTGCATTTCTTGATAATACAGCAGCAGCTAATTTGATTGTTGCTAAAATCATAAGTATATTAAGAATAACTCTGCTTCATTTGTCGATGTCTATTAGTATTACTGGTATACATAATACCCCCTGTCTCAAGGGATAGTTGAATTTGCGACCCCTGACATTTCAGTTCTGAGGGCTTAGTCACATGGGCACATCTGCGCCCGTGTTACTGCAGGAAGAAGATGGCGGCACTTCAGGTCGGATGTCTCTCTGCACCGCTGGAAGAAAGAACATGTGACGAGCCTCATTGACGGTCATGTGTTCTTTCTTTGGCACTGCAGGGAGTCGTCTGTACTGAAGTACGGCCGTCTTCTTCCTGCAGTAAGAGCTCAGTCACATGGGCGCATCGGTGTCCCTGTACGGGTGCTGATGTGCCCGTGTGACTAAGCCCTGATTGGTTTTATGCACTTTGAATGAGTCATCCTTTGTTCTGGAATCATTGCCTGAAGCAGCAGATTGAATGACTTGGTTGTGGTTACGTAACCCAATAGCAGACTGGTGGTCCGGTGACCTTTGTATGTGGAATTATAAGTGTCACACAGCAGTATGTCTCTGCCATTAAATTCCATATCAACATCAGTCATTCAAGTGTCAGATTATCCAAAAGATTTTTTGCAGAACTGATGGTAAAAAGTAAGGTTGTTCATCTTGATCAACTGGGTGACAAAATTGTTCCAATTTTGCAAAATCGAATTCAGGTTAGTCCAAGCAAATTTTTTTTGTGAAAAATCACAGGAAAATGGGGGGGGGGGGTGTGGCCTGATGCAGCGGAGGAAAGTCATGTGAAGGCTAGCTCCGCTTTAAAAACCCTCAAAAAAGCGACTTTAAGCGACCTCAGCCCTGTCGGATCGTGCAGAAAGACTGCTCGGGAGGAAGAAATGCCGAAAAGGAGAAACTCCAAAACTCCACTTACTAAGGTCTCTGACTTCTTTTCCTCTCGGAGCTCGGGGAGACCACAGCGGAGCACCCAAGATGGCGCCGCTTCGTACACACGCTCCGGAGCCAGCGGAGAAGAGCCGCCACCCCCTGCACATCATCCGGAGGAAGCGATTTAGCAAGCTGTCAGCAGGGAGAAAACACGGAGGAAGCACCCGAAAGATCTCCTTCAAGAAGGGGTGAGTGAGGAGAATGAAACACTGCATAATAAAGTAGCAGGCATATCCAAGATGGCGCTCAGCTGCTCTCAGTCTCCATCTATCTCCCAACACTCCTCCCCCTCCACTAGCCCTGAGAAGCAGAGACCCTGCCTTTCTCCTTCTCCAAATACATGTCAACAAAAATTACATTTTGGAGAAGAGCTAATATTGAACGTACCATCTTCTGGCGCTCCGGCCTCAGAAGATTTTATTAAGAACATGATACTAGCCCTACACAGCTCTTTGCAGAGAGACATCCAAGCCCTGTCAACCTCAGCTAACAATTCTATACATGAGTTAGAGGCCCGTGCTGACCATGTAGAAACGAAAATGGGCGAAATTACTGCATCACACAATAACCTGATTGATGCCCATTATACGTTAGAGGAAGAACTAGAAACCATCAAAAACAAGCTAGTTGATTTGGAAGACAGGAGCAGGAGGAATAATTTAAAGATAAGAGGCATCCCTGAAAGTGTCCCTCAAGCAGAATTAAAACAGTTCCTCGTCAAATTAATAAAGTCATTTCTGCCCAACGCTAACGACCAAGACTGTATAATCGATAGAATTCACAGGCTAGCTAAGCCAAGCTTTTTGCCGGATTCTATACCAAGAGATGTAATTGCTAGGCTACATTTTTACCATATAAAGGAGGAACTGTTGCTGGCAGTCAGACAAAGCCACTCTCTACCACCTGCTTACGTCAACATAAGTCTATTTGCGGACTTATCGCAATCTACAATAAAAGCAAGGAGAGCTCTTTCTCAAATAACATCTTCCTTACGTACTGCGAACATTCCTTACAAGTGGGGCTTCCCAACAAAAATACTAATTCACAGAAATAATGCTATGCATGTCATTTCCTCCCCGGAAGCAGGGGAAAAGATTTTAAAGCAGTGGAACATCCCGCTAATGGACGAGGCGCAATCAACCAAGCTTTCTATTCCAAAAAAAGGTTCTAATAGAAGAGCGCTACCGTCCACCCCGCCGTGAGGAGAAGCTACCAACTCGCTGTAAAAGGCACTGTTCCAAGGGACTGAGCTCACAAAATACGTGAGTAACTGAGGGGTTTTTATTCTATAAGGCGGACTTTTACCCCCCCCCCCCCCCCCTCACCATTTACCAGGTCAACCCTGATAATTTGCAGATATTCTTCTGTTTCATGTTACAGGTCTTTTTCCTATTTTATAATGTCCAACTAAGGAAAACTGTACATAGGAAGGGACATGTGACTGTTTTTCTATGTTACGCATTTTATGTTATGTTTGTTTTTTGCAATGCCAGAAAGATTCCTTACAATATGCTTTTTCTAAAACACCACCATGTCCATTAAAATACTTTCGCAAAACGCCAAAGGGCTTAACACTCCCTTTAAAAGAGCAATGATTTGGAGAGATGCAAGAATAAATAAAGTAGATGTACTGTGTGTGCAGGAAACACACTTTTCCGAACTTGCATCTTCCAAATTCACAAATAAGAACTTTCCCCAAATATTCTCGGCTACTGCCCAAAATAAAAAACATGCGGGTGTGGTGATAGCCTTTAAAGAAGGCTCTCACTTTTCAGTGGAAAACCAATTAATTGACTTGAAAGGGAGATACATCATCCTTCAAGGTATGCTCAACGAAACCCCCCTTACTATAGCCAATATCTATGCTCCCAATAGTTCCCAAATCTCATTTCTAAATAAAATAATGAAAAAAATAAGGAAAATACAAACAGGGAAATTAATTATCTGTGGGGACTTCAACATCATACCAAATAAAGAAATAGATTCAACAGCCAGTCACAGGACAGCACCCACTTTGCAACCATGGCTACACAGACAAGGCATGTATGACACCTTTAGATGCCTTAACACTTCCTCTAAAGAGTTCACCTTCTTTTCACCCAGGTACAAAACATTTTCCCGTATTGACCTATTCGTAGTTGACAGGTGGACCCTCACATCAGTAACAGAATCCTCTATAGGAATGACTACATGGTCTGATCACTCCCCTATCAGCATTATTCTTAAAGTGGGCCCCCCCTTTAATCCCACTAGAATTTGGAGAAATGATACAAATTTATTTAAGTCATCATACACCCAGGAACAAATTAAACAAGCTTTGCTAGAATATTTTAAACTGAATGAGAACCCAGAAACAAGCAACTTTACTATCTGGAATGCCCATAAGGCGGTGATCAGGGGAGTATTAATTAAACTAAAAATTATAGAGAGGAAAAACAGACAAGCCAAAATAACCTCCTTACTAGAAAAAATTCAAAAACAAGAAGAAAAAGAACAACAATCCCTGTCCAAAAGCATTCACTCGGAGTTGACTTTACTGAGAAAAGAATTAAGAAAAGAACTGCTAGAAATTTACAACAAAGGGCAGATACACTCAAAAGCAATCTACTATACTAATATAGATAAACCCTCGAGATTGATGGCAAAATTGGCTAAGAGAAGACAAATAAAAGCCAAAATCCCATACATAAAATGCCCAATTAATCCCACTACGCACATATCCCACCCACAACAAATCGCGGAACAATTCCAAAAATTTTATGCAAAATTATATAACTTGAAAGATTGTAAAGAGACTCCCCAGCCTACTCCCGAGATTATAAAAAATTTCCTGGATGGTATATCCCTTCCCTCGTTGGGAGCATGTAACGTTGATCTAAACAAACCCATTTCGGTAAGCGAAGTTAATAAGGCGATATCACTATCCAAAAGTTACAAGTCCCCAGGTCCAGACGGCCTATCGAATGAATACTATAAGTCCTTCGCTCCTGTCCTCTCACCTCGACTAACCTCTATATTTAATGATTTCATGGCCAAAAGCGAGATGCCTGAAGAAATGGTACAAGCAGTTATTATAACACTACCGAAACCAGGCAAAGAACCTACAGTTCCAGCGAATTTTAGACCTATCTCGCTTCTGAACACCGATATTAAGTTATATTCAAAAATTCTGGCCTTGCGATTGCTGGAGGTTTTACCAGAGATCATACATAGTGACCAAGCAGGGTTCACAAAAGGCAGGAATGCAGCTGATGGGGCGCGTAGAACCCAAAACCTGTTGGAGATAATAGACTCGAGTCGGACGCCTTCTCTCCTCCTTTCCCTGGATGCGGAGAAGGCGTTCGATAGGGTCCACTGGGAATTCGCATTCGCGGTTCTCCAGAAATTTGATGTGGGGAAAAATTTCCTACAAGCGGTTCGGGCTCTCTATGCGAAACCATCAGCAAGGATATTAGTTGACGGTGCCTTGTCTTCCCCATTCTACATAACGAACGGCACCCGTCAGGGGTGTCCCCTCTCCCCCTTGTTGTTCGTGATGGTGATTGAACCCTTAGCGGAGTCAATCAGGACAAACCTGAAGATTAAAGGTATATCCAATAACATAAGGCAACATAAAATAGGGTTATTTGCTGATGATGTTCTTCTGACCCTGGAAGCCCTTTAAACTCATTAAGGGAGGTACGGGAACGTATTGAACATTTCAGCGTTGCCTCTTATTACAAGCTTAACTCGGATAAGTCGCTAATCCTAGGAATAAACATCGACAAGAAACTAAAAATAGACATCCAAAAAGAGTTTCCATTTAAATGGCCTGCGGAATTACCATACCTAGGGATTAGAATATGCCAATCCAAAACAAATATTATCCCATCAAATCTGGACCCGCTATTTCACTCATTGAACCTGGAATTGGTCGATTTAGCAAAGAAGGAGTTCTCCTGGGTTGGAAAAATAATTCTCTATAAAATGTTGTTCCTCCCGAAAATCCTGTACCTTTTCCGAACACTATCATATCCTATCCCGAGATCTTCAATCACTAGCTTCCAAAAACAACTTTTATCATTTATCTGGGGAGGAAAAAGACCTAGGGTGGCAGCATCGATTCTATATCTGCGTAGAGACCAGGGTGGTCTTGGAGTCCCAAACCTCTGGGCATATTATCAAGCAATAGTTGTTGGTTAGGCCGGGGCATGGTTGAGAGAACCCTTATTCCCCCCATGGGGACATATAGAAAAGTATATTAACCACAACAGACCTCTAGGGTTGCTTATCATTGCCTCCATAATAGAAGCACTTTATCCTCATATTAGCATATACTCGCTAACACAAAATATCTCCCCCATGATGGTTAAGACCATGCAGTGTTGGAAAGATCTAGCTCACAACTACAAAACTGCTCCTAGAGCGAGAACCGCTCAACTTCCCATTGAAATTCTTCTATATTACATCCAGGACATCAACATAAAAGAGTGGAACAAAAGGGGAATTAAAGGGATGGCAGACCTTTTCGAGAGAGGCAAAATACTTACCTTTAATAAACTTCAGAGCAAGTTTGATCTGCCGAACTCAGAGCTATTTTCCTTTATAAAAGTTGTCTCTTTCCTAAACAGCTCTCAACTAGAGAAATGCTCCATCCCGACACAGTTAGAAACATTGCTTCAAAAGGCTAGATCCGGCCAAAGCTCGTTGACCAAAACAATATACGATTGTATAGCTGGAAATATGAACAACAGGAAAAAAATGCACCTAATAAATTGGGAACGAGACTTAAAAAAGAGTTTTTCCCCGGCTCAGTGGCTGAATTCCTTTACGTGGGCAAACAAAGCCACTCTCTCGACTGGCCTACTCCAGACCCACCAAAAAATCATTTCCAGATGGTACTATACACCTGTAAAGCTAGCTAAATGTTTTAGAGAAGTAGACAGTGGTTGTTGGAGGGGATGTGGATGTGAGGGGTCTCTATACCACTTATTTTGGTCGTGCCCGATAATTCAACCATTTTGGGGAGAGGTCTTCAATAAGATACGGACCATAACAGGTGTGGGGTTGACAGGCTCCCCACAAATGGCTCTTCTACTTATAGAATGTGAATCTATACCTCATAAAAATAGAAAATGGATTTGTCACTTCCTTCTAGCAGCGAAGAATATGATCGCAAGGAAGTGGAGGTCGGTGCCCCCCCCCCCCACAATTGCAGAGGTATTAGACATGATGGCAGATCACTACTACTATGAAAGAATTCAAGCAAAGAACAATAATTGTTTGCATAAATTTAATGATGTTTGGAAACACTGGCAAAAGTTTAAGTTCTAAAGTTGTTTCAAAGTTTGGTGAAATACAATGTTCCAGAATTGATAGTTTAACAAAAATATTCAAATTTCTCAGCAGGAAATTGAAATGTTGAAATTCTTTGTACAAATAACAATTTCTTTATTAATGTCAAACCCTTCTAATAAAGTGAAACCCCATCCAGCTATAACCCTAAGCTATAATATATAGCCAACGCATTTTACCGCTAGTAATCAGAGGTGGAGCTCATTTGACTGTTAATATTTTTACTAATAGATGATTAGAGTGATTAGAATACATTGTGTACTTGTACTTGGACACATTCTGCGAGAAATAACTGTATGTTTAATATGAAAATGTTTAATAAAAATTATTTGGAAAAAAAAAAAAAATCACAGGAAAATCGAAGTTTCTCATTGTGCCTGCTTCTGAGGTCAGCAGGTATTATGGGAAGGGTACCTTGCTGATGTCACCAAATTCTCCTCCAGCTTCCATATGGGCAGCAGTTTCATTGGATGCCTGCATCACATGAATTAGCCTTATATAACAGACACAGTATAACCAGCGGCCATTTTACAACTGAGCACAGGACATAGAAGCTGCATCATGTTTATATGCCTATAGAACACGTGGTCTGTTGTTAATAGGGACAGATATTCTACATAGCATATTTATCTGCTGGGTGTGAAAGCTTGTATTCCAGCAGAGAACTCTCATGGGGTACTATTGGAGAGAGCAGAGAAAAATCTGCATCACATTTATATGTATATATGAAACAACGTCTGTTCGTTGGGAGAGGGTATATTTCTGCTGCTGCCAGCATATATATATATATATATATATATATATATATATATATATATATATATATATATATATGCAAAGCAGACTGACCAAATATGATTTGATGTGGGGAATATTCTAGTTCTATGTTTATGGCCTCAGACGTGGTCCAAAGTCGCCGGTCCGGCCACTACAAATTATTTGCAGACCTAATGCAGCTGGCAGTGGGGTTTGAGAAATGTAATTATGTTGAACCAAACAGACACAATTCTTCTGTTGTCAAATATTGTGCCCCCCAGAGATTACAGCTATTTTAGTTGGTGATGTTTTTTTTTTTTTTTTTTTGTTAAAATAAAGCAAAAAGAAAACCAAACAGGAAAACAGCAAATACAAACATTTCAGCAGCCTCAGATGACTTTTTGAGTCACCAGTTCAGCCACTTCAAATTATTTGCAAGCCTTACACAGCTAGTATTGGTTCACTGTAAACTATAAAGTTAGCTGACAAGTTATATAAAACTAAAAGGTGAACAACCAAAAAAAACACTGAATTAAAAAGAAAAACTTAATAAAAAGTAAACATAAAGACAGCAAGGGATAAGGGACATGTTTTTAGTGATGGTGGAGGTGGTAGAGGACAGGGCGTTTTGGCACAACAAGCGCCTCCCACTAAAGGAACAGTTGCATGTTCTGCAAAAGGAGAGGCAAGCCCAGTGCCATTTCTTAGAAGTAATTCTGCCCATGCTTTACCACCGCAGCATGCAGAACACGTCATAGAGTAGATGACACAGGATGCCTCAAGTACAATCACCTCCTCTTCCTTCCAGTCACTGGAGAGCAGCAGACAGTCTGCACCAGTCGGCCATGAGCATTACCCTCTATTTCAGCCTATGAAACAGTCCATATGGATCAGCATGAGGAGCGGTTTGATCATTTAGTGTCATGGATGTTAAACAAGCAGTCCAAACAACCAGAGAGAAAAGACCAATACATTGAATGCAATGATGTTCAACCATTTTTTTCCTCCAAAGAAGAAAATGAGTGTGGATCAGTGCATGTGGCCATCTGTAAGATCTGTGGTAAGCATTTAAAATGCATCAAAAATGTAAACAACCTCAACACAACAGGTGTGAACAGTCACATGAGCTTCCACCACCTGCTGCCTAAGAAAGCCCACCTAGACCAGAGAGCAAAGAGTCAGCCTCATCCTGTTCCCTCTTCCATTGCCTCTTCTTCCATCTCCCTCCCTATTCATGCAGTAGCCTCTGAGCACAGAGAGGCAGTTTTGTGTAGGAGCAGTAGCATGCCTATTTCAGGCTTCTCTTTACCAATTGACAATTGGACTGCAGAGCAGGAGTGGAGCCGCCACCATTACCACCACCTTCACTGACATTGAGATCCACCCCATATTCCAGCATGTCCAAGGTCATTAGCCAGTCCTCCATTGCCCAGATATGGGAGCATAAAAAATTGCCATCCTAAATATCTATGAGCACAGAGAATAAATGCAAGCATTGCACAACTGATTGTAATCAAAATCCTCTCCTTCAGGGTTTTGGACAGGGATGCATCCTGAAATATGATACTCTGTGCTAACTACAGTATCAGATGCTCAGCCATCATTTCTTTGCCCAAACAGTAATTTCTGTTTTGCACCACCATGTGAGTGATATGTATCCTTCGCATTGAAGAATGCTGTCACTGTCAGGGTGCATTTGCCCATGAACACATGGTCCAGCATACATGGCCAGGAACATTACATATCCTTAACAGCACATGGGGTTGTGGGACATTCACCCTTGTCTGTCCACTCCTTCTTCTCCTTCTCTTCCTCCACCTCTTCATACTACCTTTCAACACCCTTCAAATCAGCATAGATATCTGCATGTGAAAAAAAATGCCTGCATACAACAGTGCATGTGGTAAGCATCAAAATGTTGTCCAAATATATATATATATATATATATATATATATATATATATATATATATATATATATATATATATATATATATATATATATGTATTGGGGAGTGAAGCCATATGGCTTAAAACTGTTGAACCTATACAATACACAGTGTTCTCCAGATGCGTTGCTGTATAACAATGCAATAAAGGGGCTTTGGCTCATTAGCAACCTTCTGAGGAGCAAATAACTGAATCCAATTTTTATTCTAATGAGAGAATTGACCATCACAATTCTGGCCTGATACCGACACAAACCATTTAGTTGACTAATTGTTCATCACTAGTGAAAATGCAAAAAAAAAAAAACATGTTAGCCAGAAAAACAAGTCTTTTTTATAACATGCCTTATAAAAAGACCAGATTCAAAAGCTTGCAGTAACATCATTCCTTTTTTAGTCATTAATAAAGTATCATATCTACAAGATTATTTTGTTTCTATTACTTAAAAAATAATATTTTTCTCTACTGGCCAACATTGTAACAAACGTTTCTCTCTTAATAGTACAGTACCACGAAACACCATTGTGGGTCTGCATCCCTACATATGACTAATGCCAGCCAATCACATTTTTACATAACATACATTGGTACCAAAGCACTTTATTAGAACAACCACTAGTGTTTGACATCGACCCACATCTACTGATTCATATCTAAATAAAACCATAGTCCACCTAAATAACTAAAGCAGACAATCAGGAGGGAAGCAACAAGAATTCCGTAAAAAAGGGTAAGCATCAAATAGTCGTTCTTACTGATATTAAAAATATAATGTATCTTGATACTGCTAAAAGGTCAATACAGGCTAGGTGGATTTTATTCTTTAAAAGGTTCAATTTGTATTACATAGTAACATAGTATGTAAGGCTGAATGAAGACAATGTCCATCTAGTCCAGCCTATCTATCCTACTTTGTTGACCCAGAGGAAGGCAAAAAACCCCAAGGCCAGAAGCCAATTAGCCCTTTTGGGGAAAAAATTCCTTCCCGACTCCGTAATGGCAATCAGACTGTTCCCTGGATCAACCCCTAATAGTTCCTACCTGCCTGTATACCTGGATTGACACTTAACCTAATATTTATATCCTGTAATATCCTTCTTCTCCAGAAAGACATCAAGTCCCCTTTTAAACTCCTCTAAGGATTTTGCCATCACTAGGTCCTCAGGCAGAGAGTTCCACAGTCTCACTGCTCTTACAGTATTGTCGATTTGAAACCAGGCTCCAGGAATGTAACATCAGATGCACTTTATTGCAATTTTAACTCAACTAAGAATGTTAACTCTAAACTGGGACCCATCCTTTCAAAACAAAAAGTGGTGTCAGCTTCATCTTGCAATTTAGCAAAGGAGATACTGTGCCAGTTTGAAAGCTTTTTGTTCCACATCAGCTAAAACTGCAGGTTTTTCCAGGGTACATGATTGGGTTCTGGCAGGGCATCCTAATATCTCCAATATGTGTCGATGTTATTGCCAGAACTATTGGTGACCTTCCTATTTGCATGACAATAACTTTTATGTGTTAGTCTGTGATGCTTTTGCTTGTACAAAATGTCCGTGTTCTTTATCTGTGGATTATCTTCTATCACTTCAGTACGAAAGAGACCATAGACACACATTTTATACTATGATTAAAAATAGAAGTTGTTCAAAATGTGTAAACCTCAATCTCTATGAGCCATCCATGTATCATGCTTTTAATGTGAAAAATAAAGACTTTTTTTTTACTGGTAATGGGTTTGCCGGAGTTTTATTTACACAAAAAGGTTATATATTTGGTTGTGTTCTTCAAAGCACCGTCAGCTCCCATCAGCTCCATAAGCTAAACTCCTCGGCTCATACACCTGGCAGATTACATAGGCATCCACATAACATAAGAGAACTAGTCCTTTCATTCTATGTGTGTACCTATGTAGTCTGCTTGATGCATCTACCAGCAACTTTGACAATGCATAGTGTGTGAAAGAGTGAGGCAGGTAAGTATAGGACTCACATCACATGATTTAGCATTTTAGCTGCTATTATCCCATCATTTTAAATAAACCCCTAGATAAGTCATCAGTAGTTGATGAACGGGGGTCCACCACTCTAGACCCTCATCCAGTGGCTGATCATCCAGCCCACTGTAACTGCGTCGGGACAAATGTTGTTATGAGTGGTCAGAGGAGGACGCTAAAGCCCTAGGTTCACTCCTATTGAAATGCTCCTCCTGCTCTTCCTGCTCTGGACTATGGTCAGGATATGACATCCTATCCTGAGCAGGATGTGTAAGAGCAGTGCAGTGTTCCTATTCATTTTAATGGGAGTGAAGCCAGTGCTCCATCTTCTTCCTCTGACCACTGATGAAGATGTCCAGCCCGCTGCAGTGACAGTGAGCCAGATGATCAGCTGATAGACAAGAATCTTGAGCAGCAGTCCTACTACTGATGACCCATCCAGGTGATAGATCGTCAGCTGAAAAAGACTGGCAAGACTCTTTAACCCTTTAACTAGTCACATTTAAATTCCATCAACATGAGCTTCTGATGGCCACATTTGCCTTCTCAATAATTTAAAACATGTAAAGATTTCTTATGATGTGAAAGATCAGACTGTTCCCTAAAACTGAAGGATAAAACATCATTGTAAGAATAGAGTAAAGTTTCCTTTCCTGTATTCGTAAGTAAGGCCAACCTCATACAATGTTGCAAAACACAGAATAGCATGCATACTTACTGCTAGTCTGTTAGCGTAATTAGTGCAATTTTTTAGGCAACTGGACATCATCTCAGATTACCACAAAGTTCTGAACCATAAATTCTAACTACTGAAATAAGCCTGCAACAGTAAGACACTATCATTAAGCGTTTTTTTGTTCTATGAACTTCCTTAACCCTTTCATGACGCAGACCTTTTTTTTCCCATTTTCGCCCCCCCCCCCCTTTAAAAAAATCATAACTCCTTTATTTATCCATCGACGTCGCTGTATGAGGGCTTGTTTTTTGCGGGACGAGTTTTATTTTTCAATGGTGCTATTTAATGTACCATATATTGTACTGAAAAACTTTTAAAAAATTCTAAGTGGACTTAAATGAAAAAAAAACAAAAACGACATTCTGCCATGTTTCAGTGTGTCTTATTTCTACGGCGCACAAACTGCAACAAAAACGACATGATAACTTTTTTCTACAGGTCAGTACGATTGCTATGATACCAAACTTGTATATTTTTTTCTTTAGTGTACTACTCTTTTTTTCAAAGACATTTAATTTTTTTATTATTATTATCTGTGGTCATCTTGTGCGCGCAATAACTTTTTTATTTTTCCGTTGACGTAGTTCAACGATAGCTCATTTTTTTCGGGATGTCCTGTAGTTTCCAATAGTACTAATTTGGAATACAGATGACTTTTTGATCACTTTTTATTGCGTTTTTTCTGGGAGACAGGGTGACTGAAAAAGTGCATTTCTGGCATTCTTTATTTTTTTTCGGACGACGTTCACCGTGCGGGGTAAATAATGCACTACTTTGATACATCAGACTTTTATGGACACGGTGATACCAAATATGTATTTTTATTTTATTATTTAGACTTTTTAATTATAGATATGGCAAAAGGGAGGTGATTTAAACTTTTATGACTTTTTATTTACAATTAAAAAAACTTTATTGCTCTTTTTTTCACTTTACTTTTAAGTCCCCCTGGGAGACAACAATATGTGATACATTGATCGCCCCTGCAGTGTGACGTAATGCTATAGCATTATGTCATACTGCATTCTGACAGGCAGCCTATCAAGCCACCCCACGGGGATGGCTTGAGAGGCAGTCTCTCAAGGCAGCCCTGGGCCCTTTCAGAAGGCCCCCGGCAGCCATGACACCTGCACAGCTCCCCCGATCTCACTGCGGGGGGGCGTACGGGATCCTCGAACAGCGTTCGGGGGCTTTAAATGCCGCTGTCAGAATTAACAGCAGCATTTAAAGGGTTAATAGCTGCGAACGGCCAATTGCGGCTATTGCCTACGGGTGTCAGCGTACTAAACAGCTGACGCCCGCGCTGTATGCAGAGAGGTCGCCCCGTGACCTCTTTGCATACATGCCCCGACGCTCCAGGATGCGAATGTACGTCCTGGAGCGGGAAGGGGTAAAGAAATTCGGTGGAACAGAAGAAATGTGGCCATCCACAAACTGTGTCAAGCTCTGATTTTACCAGCCTATCAGACTTTGCTAAAGTCTATAAATTCTTTTTGGTGTGGAATATTTTTTACTGGTGACCTTAAAGCACATGTTATCAGTTGTTAATTCTTGTTTTAATAACCAGGCTTATACAGGATTATTCTAAAAGAAGGAGCAGATTTGGAAATGTAATTAACAGAAATGTGCTCCTTTTTTGAAAAAGAACCTGTAGAAGAACCTTAGAAGGCACGTTTTTTTTACGCTGCGATATTGCTGCGTTTCTTTAACGCAATTGTCAATGGGACTTTCTAATGTTAAAAACGCATCGCACAAAAATAGCACATCACAAACTTGCAATGCATTTTTAACATTAGAAACTCACATTGACAATCACGTTAAAAAAACGCAAGTGGGTGTGAGCCCTTACAGTGCTACCAAAGAGAATTTTTAAAATCTGTTTACCAAATGCATAATCTTGTCTTTCATGGTCTGCAATGTATTTGCATCGTGAGTCGCAGCCCACTACCCATGACAAGAATCCAAGCTGAGCACTATTATTTGGACTAATTCTGGCTCCATCCAGCTGATTATCATTGTGGTCCTATCTGCACTGAAATGTTCCTCTTAGGTCTTCTGGACAACTCCTTTTTTAAAAAATAATAAAAGCACCATAAAATAATAAGTGGATGCTCCAAACCTCGTATATAACTTTTTGGTCCTTTGTTTTTGTGTCAGTTGTTTATAGCTAAGCATATGAGTTAATATAAAAAAGAACAGAAGGATCAATCTTTTCTTAATACTTTGTGATGGCATATATACTGTTAAGTTTCAGAATGCAATAAGTGTATGTTTATTATCTTGCATTGTACTTTTGGCCCTTAAATAGAAGACTAAAACCTATGCTGTGTCGTGCAGTAACTAGGATTCTAAGATAAGGAGTCAAGAGAAAAGGTAAATAAGGTTGAGCTATGTTAATTTACAAGACACATGAAACTAGCAGAAATAGTGTATAATGCGATAACAATACCTTGACTGCAGTGATTTCCATGTCTAGATGAGCTTTAAGAGCTTTGAGACTATTTGGCAGATGTCAATAAGCCTTATTATCAATAAGCTTTGTAATCTTTGTAACCGTAACCTATGTAACATAACCTATGTAACAAGTAACCTTTAGTGTATACGAGTTGGCAATGTTCTTAATTAAACAGAATTCATTGAGTTCTCATTGGAGAAGTGTATTGACATAACACGATTTCATGCAATTGATAGATAATTGCTAGCAAAATCTTCTTATCACAGGCTTCCATATCTACCAATTTAGCACCTGCCAATGAGGTCATCAGATTGGTACCGGTGTGGCCAATAACAACTTTTTTTACTATTTAGTTTAAAAAACGGACATGAAATATAACCACAAGAAGTGCATTTGTGATTTCAGTCAAGTAGAAAGTTTACTAATTTACTTAGCACTAACCTGTATATATCCATATAGACCAAGGATCTGTGCTGCTGGGATAGTGGTGGATGAATGATGATCTCCAAAAACACCAGCTAGTGGGCAACGCTCTCCACAGGAGTAATTAGGTATCACCTTATCTGGTCCAGACAGAATTTGTAAAACAGATTTGACAGCCAATCGCTCATCTAAACATGAGTCAAATATCAGATATCCCAGTGTAATATTGGGTAAAATGTCAGGATTCTTGTTAATTGTATCAATCACAAAAGAGGCAACCATAGCATGTATCATACCCTCAACAGATGGACTGTAAATATAAATATATCATTTCTTGATCATACATCATTCATCTGATATTACAAAGCTACTTGTTCTAAACATTAACCATCCTTCAAACTCCTTATTAATCACTTTGCTGCTAGTATATCACATGTCCATAGCTGTGAAATATCTTTATCCATTAGGGGTAACAGTATTGCTACACATAATATTTAATAACCATTTTATGCTGTGCTGTCCCTTTAACACAAATTACTGCATTACTTTTCCACTGAGCTTCTGTACACAACATTTCCCTACATTAAAATGACCTTAGAGCCTGCAAATACATTTTGGACAATTGAGTAATATGACTCACTGAACCCTATTTGTGCTGTTCTGCCACAGAAGACTGAAGGGATACTGGTAGATCCAAGATTATGGCAGCACTTCTGTGACTGCCCAATGCACACGGTGTCATGGTATGTCTTATACTAACACTGCATCTCTCATTTTCTCCAATGCATAGCAGGACTATCATATCCATAGGATGTTCACATGTCCTATTTCCAATGTGTGTTTCTCATTCTGTGCAATAAAGGTCTTATTGGTGATCTTTATATTGAAGAAACAGGGCAAAAACTTAAAGAGTCTGTGTCACTACAATAATAAAACCAAAAACCCAAACTCAGGCAGTGGGTTGCTGGCTTGGCTGGGTGATGATGTTGGCCATGAAGAATATAGTTTCTCCTTAGGATCAGCATCTAAATGGTGTGAGAAGACCTATAAGGCCATATATGTTCCTCTGGGAAATTTTTGCAGATAGGAAGATGGAACAGTGACTCTATAGCACCACCTACAAGCATTGTTTCATCTTCCATTTGCATGAATTTCTCAGAGGAGCACACATGGCCTTATAAATCTCCTCAAACCTTCTCGGTGCACTCCGTAAGGAGAAAATATATATTTCCCTTCCCAGATCTGGTGAAGGAATTTAGAGGCCATAAAACTCTCACTCTTATATTTGGACTGATTAAGAATTTACTCTGCAAACTCACACTGTTATTGTTTGTTTTTAGATATCGAGAGAACTAAATTGCCTCAAAAGCTTGCACTGTTAACATAATTTCAATTGTAAGCCACTAAAAGGTTTATTATCTACAAGATTATTTACTCTTACTGAGAAAAATAACATTATGTTTTAGACCACTAATACACAGTAAGCATGGGTTAGAAGGGAGAGAAGTAAGTCATTTGGAGGAACAAAGAATGGACTGAAACTGGTGACTCTGTGACAGATGGTTACAAATTGAGTTTGTCAGGTTACATAGTAACATAGTGTGCCAGGCCAAATGAAGACAATATCCATCCAGTTCAGCCCACCTCAATCCCCCCTCCTGTGGGTCCAGAGTAAGACAATAAAAAAAAAAGCCAATTTAGTTCAACCAGGGGAGAAAAAAAATCATTCCCGACTCCACATGACAGTCAGAATAATCCTGGATCAACGTTTGAGTTCCTATCTGACTCCAAGACTCAGATTAACAACCCCGCTGGTCACATTATTTCTTTATCCTGTAATGTCATAGCACTATAAAAAGATGTCTAGTCCCCTCTTAAATTCCTCTTACAGTAAAGATCCCCCATCTGTGTTGGTGATGAAACCTACTTTTTTCCAGAAGTAAAGGATGCCCTCTTGTATCTATCGCAGATCAATGAAAAGATCCTTATATTGTCCCCTAAAGTATTTATACAAAGTAATTTGATCGCCCCTTAAGCATACTCTTTTTTTCCAGGGTAAATAATCCCAATTTTGATCGCCTCTCTGGGTATTCCAATCCTCTCATTCCGTTTATTAGTTTAGTTGCCCTCCTTTGAACCCCTTAAAGCACTGTAACATCTTTTCTGAGCACCGGTGTCCAGAACTTCACACAGTATTCCATGTGGGGCCTGACAAGTGCCTTATACAGTGGAAGAATAATGTTCTCATTTCTCGCCCCTATACCTCTTTTAATGCAGCTCAATGCTTTATTTATTTTTGCAGCAGCTGATTGGCATTGATTGCTCCAGTTAGTTCTACAGCCCACTAGTGCCCCCAAGCCTTTTTCTATATTACCTTTCCCTATCAGTACCCCATTTATTGCATATTGCTGACATCTGTTTCTCCTGCCCATGTGCATAACCTTACATTTATCAATACTGAACTTCATTTGTCATTTTCTTCCCAAGCCCGCAGCTTATCTAGGTGATTTTGTAGCCCTACATTGCCCTATTTTGTATTTATTGTATAATTCTTTATCATCTGCAAATATTTATATTTTACTGTGTAGTCCTTCTATCAGGTCATTGATAAATATATGAACATAATGTGGCCTAATACTGAACCCTGTGGCACCCCAGTAGCCACGGTGGCGCAATCAGAGTACAACCATTTATTGCCACCCTCTGGTGATGGACCCCTCATGAACCCATGTTGGTCTGACATGATCGACACTTTATGAACCCTTGTTGATGAGGAGTTATTCTGTTGTTGTCCTTGAGGTGTTCTAAGATGGCATCTTTCAGATAGCCCTCAAATATTTTTCCAATTATTGAAGTTAGACTTTCCGGCCTGTGGTTACCAGGCTCTCTTTTAGACCTTTTTTGTATATTGTAACCATATTGGCAATGTGCCAATTCAGTGCTACAACCTCAATCTCAATAGTGTTCATAAATATAATAAATAGCGGTCTAGCTAGCACTTCTCTTAGTTTCCTTAGAACCTTTGGGTGTATTCCATTGGGCCCCGTCGATTTATCAATTTTAATCAGCTTCGCACTTCCTCCTGAGTTAGGCAGATGATATTTAGCAGGGGTTCATTTTATTCCCCTGCATCTCGTGTGACATTTTTTTTTTTCATTCGTGAATACACTTCAGAAAAAAACTAATAGATTTGCCTTCCACCATCATCTTCTATGGTTTCTCCTGAATTATTTGTCAAAGGTCCAGTGCTTTCAGTACAAATACTTTTACTTTTTATATAATTGAAGAATAATTTAGGGTTGTTTTTGCTGTCTTTCGCAATCAGTCTCACTGCCTCATCCTTAGCAATTTTGGCATTTTCCTTTAGTCCATCGGACCAAAGGACACTACCATCTCCTGGTTTTTCTCCTACCTATCCAACCCCTCCTTCAGTGTCTGATTTATTTGGCTCTATCTCCCCTTCTCTTCCCCTTGCTTTTGTGGTTCCCCAGGGCTCAGTTCTTGCCACTCCCCCTATTCTCCATCTGCGCAGCCCCAATTGGACAGACCATCAGAAGATTTGGCTTTCAGTACCATCTCTATGCTGATGACACCCAGTTATACACCTCTTCCTGTGACATCACAGCAACATTCCTCCAGAATTCCACTGACTGTCTGCCCGCTGTTTCTAACAGTATATTTTTTCCCTACCTAAAACTGAACTTCTCAAAAACTGACCTTCTCCTGTTTCTGCCCTCTACTAACCGACCTTATCCTGAATCTCAATCTCAGTATGTGGCACCACCATTTAGTCCCAGAAAGCACGCCTGCTGCCTTGGGGTTATATTTAACTCAGATCTCTCCTATATCCACTCTCTGGCCTGAACATGTCAGCTGCAGCTAATCCAACCTTTTCTCACCTAGTACCAATAAAAACATAGTAACATAGTATGTTAGGCTGAATGAAGAAAATGTTCATCTAGTTCAGCCTGTTTCAACCCCCTAGTTGATCCAGAGGAAGGCAAAAAAAACCAAGAAGCAGAAGCCAATTAGCCCATTCGGGGGAAAAATTCCTTCCCGACGCCACAGTGGCAGTCAGAATAATCTCTGGTTCAACCTTTGATCACTCCTAAATGTAAGATCCAGAACACCAACTCACTGGTCACCTAATGTCTATATCCTGTAATATGATAGGGGTGTAGAAAGACATCTAGTACCCCTTTAAACTCCTCTATGGATTGTGTTCTCACCACGTCCTCAGGCAGAGAATTCCACAGTCTCACTGTTCTTACAGTAAAGAAACCCCTTCTGTGTTGGTGATGAAACCTACTTTCTTCTAGACGTTGTGTTTGTCCTCTTGTTACTGACGCAGTCTTGGGTATAAACAAATCATGGAAGAGATCCTTGTATTGTCCCCTCATGTATTTATATATAGTTATTTGATCGCCCCTTAGCCGTCTTTTTTCCAGGGTGAATAATCCCAATTTTGACTCTCTGGGTATTCTTGTCCTCTCATTCCATGTATAAGTTTAGTTGCCCTTCTTTGAACCCTCTCAAGCACTGCAACATCTTTTCTAAGCACCGGTGACCAGAACTGTACACAGTATTCCATGTGGGGCCTGAAAAGTGCCTTATACAGCTGAAGAATAATGTTCTCAGCCCTCATCCCTATACCCCAAGACTTTATTTGCTTTTGCAGCAGCTGACTGGCATTGGTTGCTCAAGTTAAATCTACAGTCCACTAGACCCCCAAGTCTTTATCCATTTCTCTTTTCCCTAGCAGTACCCCATTTAGTTTATATTTGTGACATCCATTTCTCATGCCCATGTGCATAACCATACATTTGTCAACATTGTACTTCATTTGCCATTTTTCTGTCCAAGCCCCCAGCTTATCCAGGTTCATTTGTAACCATACATTGTCCTCAGTTGTATTAATTGTCTTGTATACTTTTATTCACTGAAAAAGCCAAAAATACCTGAAAGTCTGCAAAGCAGACACGGTCGCCATAGGCACGATCGCCATAAGGCAGGCACAATCGCCACCGGCACAATCGCCGTAGGGCAGACGCAATGGTCTTAAAGGGGTTGTCCCGCGGCAGCAAGTGGGTCTATACACTTCTGTATGGCCATATTAATGCACTTTGTAATGTACATTGTGCATTAATTATGAGCCATACAGAAGTTATCAAAAGTTTTATACTTACCTGCTCCGTTGCTGGCGTCCTCGTCTCCATGGTGCCGACTAATTTTCGGCCTCCGATGGCCAAATTAGCCGCGCTTGCGCAGTCCGGGTCTTCTGCTTTCTTCTATGGAGCCTCTAGTGCAGGATGCCGGCTCCGTGTAGCTCCGCCCCGTCACGTGCCGATTCCAGCCAATCAGGAGGCTGGAATCGGCAATGGACCGCACAGAAGAGCTGCGGTCCACGGAGGAAGAGGATCCCGGCGGCCATCTTCACCGGTAAGTATAGAAGTCACCGGAGCGCGGGGATTAAGGTAAGCGCTCCGGTAAGCTTTCTTTAGGTCCCTGCATCGGGGTTGTCTCGCGCCGAACAGGGGGGGGGGGGGGGGGGGTTGAAAAAAAAAAAAAACGTTTCGGCGCGGGACAACCCCTTTAAGCCCTGCAGACTTTCAGGTATTTTTGGCTTTTTCAGTGAATATGTGTTTTTTTCTTTTTCCTCACCTCTGTGATTTTATGTAATTTATTGTGAGTTAGCGTAGGTACTGACGGAAGCGGTGTGACCTCGACGCGGTCCGTCAGCCTATGCGTTTTGGCCAAAATGCAGTACTAACACCCGCATTTTATTAGTATGCATTAGTATCTTTGTATGTAGTTTGCTAGTTGGTGGGGGAGCCCAAGATGTCAGCCAGTGTGGCCCACCTTGGAGATACAGGGCAACCCGCTGTCATATCAGCCAGGGTTGATATCCTGTATGGTGGGTCACCACCCATCTATGGCTGACATCTTTGGTATCGTTCACATGTGCAGGCTATTTGTATATGCAGTCACTCCTCCCCAAACTGGGCTGGGTTGAGTGGGTGACTGCATATTAGCCTGCCAGGAACAAGCTGCTCCTCCACACATTATTGTCTGGCTGACTACATATTTTCAGGGCTTAAGGCCATTGCGTCTGCCCTACGGCGATTGTGCCAGTGGCGATTGTGCCTGCCTTATAGCGATCGTGGCTATGGAATATGTGTTTTTTTCTTTTTCCTCACCTCTGTGATTTTATTGTCTTGTATACTTTTGTATCATCTGCAAATATTGATATTTTACTGTGCAGTCCCTCTATCAGGGCGTTGATAAATATATTGAACAGAATGTGGCCTAAAACTGAACCGTGTGGCACCCCTTCTGCCGACGGTGGCCCAATCAGAGTATGAACGACTTATTACCACCCTCTGCTTTCTATCTCTGAGCCAGTTCTTTACCCAGATATAAACGTTTTTGCATAGTACGAGCTGCCTCATTTTGTATATCAACCTATTATGTGGCACCTCAAATGCTTTAGAGAAATCTAGATATACGAGATCAATAGACTCTCCCAGGTCCAGCCTAGGGCTTACTCCATCATAGAAGCTGATCAGATATGTCTGACATGATCGACCCCTCATGAACTCATGCTGGTGAGGAGTTATTTCGTTGTTCTCCTTCAGGTATCAGAAGCCCCTTAAATATTTTTCCAGCAATTGAAGTGATACTTACCAGTCTGTAGTTTCCAGGCTCACTTTTGGACCCCTTTTTGTATATTGGAACTACATTTGCAATGCACCAATCCAAAGGTACAACTCTGGTCTTGATAGTATCCATAAATATTAGAAATATCGGCCTAGCTATCAAATTACTTTGTTCCCGTAGAACTCTTGGGTGTATTCCATCTGGGCCCGGCGATTTATCGTTTTTTCTTGTTTTTTTAATAGATTTTTTTATAAGATACATTAGAACATGCACATCGAAATGAGAAACATAGACTGTCAGTGTAATTATATCACCAAATGGCGAAAAAATAGGACACACAACTAAGACTGTGGTGAACCTAGAATGAAACAGGTCCCCATAGAATCCTGTTGACAGAGGACTAAATTTTATTACACAGCCTGAAACAGAATAAAGGAGAAACAATAGGGGCTGAAAATAAATAATACAGAGTGGGTGAAGGGGAGAGAGTGGGAGGGAAGAGGGGAGAGGGGGGACCAGGAAAGAACTGAAAAGAGAAGGAAGAGCTGAAAGAGAGTAGAAGGAAAAGGGGCGGACATACGCGTACGCATCCGCCTAGAGGACCCCAGATAACAGAAGAGCAAGAGTCTTCCTGGTAGGGCTGGATCAAGAACTCTGATCTCCATGAAGCATGTAGCGGAGACCCTGTTGGTTTCAATAGGTGAATAACACTAGCCATTGATAACGGTAGAAGGTTTAAGTCGTCGTCTCACCCCGTCCACCCCCCGGGAAACCAAGGGCCCAGAGCTCATTTCTCAGACTACGTCATGGGCTCCATATCTAACGAAACTTGCCATGGGTACCCCTAGACCAACTGGATAGCTCTTCCAGGTTGTAGACCAAGTCTACTTTTTCTCTCCATTGGGTCAGGGTCGGGGGTGTTTTTTGTAGCCATAGCATTGGAATAAACACTTTAGCCGCATTGATCAGGAGAGAGACCAATTTATGTTTACGAGGGTGGAAGACAGAGGAAGGCCTCCAAAGGAAAAGACTCTCGGGAGTTATGCAAAGTTTTAATTAGGTTTTTCCCAGTGCACACCCCACATCACGCCAAAAGGAATGTAGTATCGGGCAGTCCCACCAAATATGACAATATGAGCCTATTCCTCTGACACATCTCCAAAATGTATTATGAACTGCCAGGTTGTGGTCGTGTACCACCTCACCAGAAGCTTATAGTGTGCCTCCTGTGACAGAATGCAGGGGGACAGTCCGTAAGCCGTTTTCAGAAAAACCTCAATATCACTCTGTGAAAGAGAAATGTTCAGTTCTCTCTCCCAAGAGATGAGGAAGGTGGGTTTATATAGTACTGTAGGGGAAATAAAGCGTTTACGAAGGGACGCTATTTTCCTAGAGGCGGGCCCACAATCTCACATGGCCCTCTCAAAGAGGGAGAAGGGTCTAGTGGACTTACATGTCCCCAGAAAATCCCCAAACACTCTGGTCACATGAGCTGACTGTAGGAAAGAGAGAGCTTGAGTTGGCACAAGGGATTGAAAAGCAGTCAGCGGGCTCTTATGTGCTAGCAGTTGTAGGTCTTGAATAGTCCTATCTGCAAACACTGACCACAAGCTTGCTGTGCAGGGGTCCAATGCACTGCCCATGAGTTTGTACAGCGTGCGCAAAGGGGTGATCGGGGATGGTTTAGGTGCTAGGTCCTCTTTCAACCTGTCCCAGGTCCTGCAGGGTCTCCTAAAAAGAGGGTTGAATCCTACAGATCTATAAAAGTTCTTTTTTGGAAAGCATAGGTCCTCAAGGAGAGTGACCCCATATGATTTTTCAGCTAGAAGACACAGGAGCCTATCTTTCACAGGCTTGACCAGTTCCATCCAGTAGCCAAGTTGGGAGGCTAAATAAAAGTCATAAACGCATGGCAGGCCAATTCCGCCTTCCGAGACTCTCTTTATCATCAGGCTATAAGTCAACCCTGGTCTCCTATGTCTCCAAATGTATCCGGAGAAAGTCGACCTGAGAGTTTTGAAGAAACTTGTGGGGAGATATATGGGAAGCATGCGAAATGTATACAGAATTGTATGGGAGAACATAAGACTTCAGGATATTTTTCCTGCCGAACCATGAAGTAAAGGGTAAATCGTAAGAGCGTAGGAGATTCTTCAATTTTGCAATAAGTGAGGGGAAATTAGATGTGTAAAGGTCTTCAGATCTTTTAGTTAGCTTTATACTAAAAAGCTATATTAGACTCCGACCAGGAGAAAGGAGAGTTGGGCTTCATGGTTTGGCATCTCACTGAGGGTATAGAGATATTTAGCACTGTTGACTGGGAGAAGTTAATTTTAAAGTTGGATAGGTCATCAAACTGTTCCAATATGGAAGTAAGCTTGGAAAGGCCCATCTCGGGGGATGTTATTAAGAAGACTATATTGTCTGCAAAAGCCGCAGTTGTGAGTGCTTCCTTGCCAAACTGCAGTCCATGAATCTCGGGATCTAGTCTAACACTCTGGAGAAGGTGCTCTAGCGCAAGAATGAAAAGAGTAGGCGAGAGCGGGCATCCCTGGCGCGTGCCATTCCTAATTTTAAAAGAGGGGGACAGAGTGCCGATTATTTTAAGTCTAGCATATGGCTTTGCGTATGAGGAAAAAATTGCAGCCACAAAGACAGGGGGTATCTTTAAATGTAGCAGTACTGATTGCATGTACACCCAGTCCACCCCACCAACAGGCTTTTCGGCATCAGTGCTTACCAGTGCTAAGGGTATACCTTGTGACTGGGTGAACTGGGTAGCATGCAACACCCTGAGACAATTGTCTCTGCCCTCTCTTCCCTTTATGAAGCCTGTCCGAGATTTATCAAGTTGGGAATAGGGTCTTGTAGTCTTTTGGCGAGTAATTTGACTCACAGCTTAATGTCTAGGTTAATGAGGGAAATGGGCCTATAACTACCGCAGCTCTCTGGGTCCTTATTCTCCTTTTGGATCAATGTGATTTGCACCTCTTGAGCCTGTCTAGGGAGGGGGTCACCCTGGAGCAGGAAGTTGAAAAGATCAGTTAGATGTGGCATTAAAGAGGAGCGAAAAGATTTGTAATATATAAGGGGGAGTTCATCAGGCCCTGGGCTTTTACCAGGAGGGGAGGAGTCCAAAAGATCCTCTATCTCTGCATCAGTGACCATAACAGTGAGAGAGGTCTCCTTTTCCTCATTTAGCTTAGGGAGATTCAACGTCCCAAGGAAGGAATCAATCAGGGCCTCCATATCTTATTTGTTGGCTGAGGATTGTTGGTTTCTGAGGTTATAAAAGTGAGAGTAGAATTTGTGGAATTCTTTGGCGATGCCTGAGGCGGACGTGACCTTAGAACCTGAGGGGATTTTAACCCCTTAACGAATGCCCTATCGGGAAACTACATCCTCAGAAAGTGGGCTTTAATCCTAGAGTACGTAGTTTTATGCATCCTCTTTGAATTAATGCCCACTTGCCTGAGGACATGACATTTCCATGCTGTCAGTGCCAGCAGGTAGCCGACAGCATGGAGCTGTCATCCCGGGATGCGGGCAGTCCCCCCCCGGTATTGCGATCGGCGCTGATCGCAAAAAAGTAAACAAAACTGTCAAAAAAGTTAGTTATTCAGCTGCCCTGATGGATCGGATCCATCAGGGCAGCTGAAAATACTCACCCCGTTTGTCCGCGGTGTCCGCCGAAGAACAGGTCCTCCAGGACCCGCCGCCGACCTTCTGCGCATGCGCGCCAGGCGATGACGTCAGGTGCATGCGCAGAAGCCCGGGAGCCCCCGGGAAATTTGAAATCTCCTGGCTCCCGGCTCCTGAAGGTAGCCAGGAACCAGGAGGTGTTACCGGGGACCGCTGTGAGTGGTCCACGGGCCCGCGATCGCCGCTATCCATTGGATAGCGGCGATCGCAAAAAAGTTACAAAAGTTAAAAAAAAAAGAGTCAGTTTCACCTCCCCTAATGGATCGGATCCATGAGGGGAGGTGAAAATACTCACCTCAGGTCCACCGATGTCCCGAGTGTTTCGGGACCCGAAGTCACTTTCTGCGCATGCACACCCGATGATTGACATCGGACACGTGCACAGAGGGGCTCGAGCCCCGGGAAATTCAAAATCCCTCTGCTCCTGGCTGCCATGTGTAGCCAGGAGCAAAGAGATTATACCGGGGACATGATCACTGTCATCGAATGGATGACAGTGATCATGTAAAGTAAAAAAAAAAAGTGTAAAAGTAAAAAAAAAAGTTTACAAAAGTTTTAAAAAAGTTAAAAAAGCTTGCGTTTCATCTCCCCCCACGGATCATATCCGTGAGGGAGGATGAAAGTACGTACATAAGGCCCCCGGATTTATCCGCGGACCTTACCCCAGCTTCTGCGCACGCGCCTGTCAGCACAATGGCAGGCGTAGGCGCAAAAGCCGTGGATTGCCAGGATAATTTAAAATCTCCCTGCTCCTGGCTACAAAACTTAGCCGAGAGCCTGGAGATTTCACGGGTGGCCGCGGTGAGCGATTCCTGATCACGTGTTCGCTGTTATCCAATGGATAATGGTGATCACGTAAAAGTAAAAAATAGGTGAAGGTTCATCTCCTCTCACCGATGCGATCGGTGAGAGGAGATGAAACTTTTTACCGGAGGCCTCCGTATTTGCACCCCGACGCGGTCATTTGAGAGGGTTCTTTATCATTTTGGACGCTCAATGGCTCTACAAGTGGGCAATGGGGCCTGGAATTTATTCCGTTGTACCCTGAAATCCAATGGGTGCTCCTTCCATTATAGACCTAGCCATGTGTCCTTTAAGTAGATTAGGGCCACAAGGGGTATGGTTCTGAACACGTGACAAACAGGGGTATCCATTTTGGGGAGAAAGTCTTCATTCCTATGTGTGCTGTACAAAAAAAAACAGTTTTTATATTGATACAACTGCCAAAAAAATGAAAATTGTAATTTTTTTTCCTACTGCTTTGCTTAGATTTATTCAAAAATTGTAGTGTACAAATACACAGTACACCCCTAGATAAATTCCTTAGGGGGTCTAGTTTTCAAAATGTGGTCACTTGTGGGGGTTCTCTTTGGATTTGGCCGCTCAAGAGCTCTACAAATGTGCTATGGGGCCTAAAACGCCTTCAAGGAAAATTTATGTTCTGAAAACCACCGACTACTCCTTTCATTTTGGGTCCCGTTGTGCATCCACACATAAGATTAGGGACACATTGGGTATGTCTCTGAACACAGGACAAACAGGGGTATCCATTTTTGGGTGTAAGTCTTCATTCATATGTGTGCTGTACAAAAAAAAACAGTTTTTAAAACGACAGAATTGCCAAAAAAGCGAAAATCACATTTTTTTCCTTTTGCTTTGCTTGAATTTATTCAAAAACTGTGGGGTCAAAATGGGCAGTACACCCCTAGATAAATTCGTTAAGGGGTCTAGTTTTGAAAATGGGGTCACTTGTTGGGGTTCTCTTTGGTTTTTTTGCCGCTCAAGAGCTCTACAAATGTGCTATGGGGCCTAAAACGCCTTCAAGGAAAATTTATGTTCTGAAAAGCACCGACTACTCCTTTCATTTTGGGTCCCATTGTGCATCCACACATAAGATTAGGGCCACATTAGGTATGTCTCTGAACACAGGACAAACAGGGGTATCCATTTTGGGGTGCAAGTCTTCATTCATGTGTGTGCTGTACAAAAAAAGCAGCTTTTAATACGACAGAATTGCCAAAAAAACGAAAATCAATTTTTTTCCTTTTGCTTTGCTTAAATTCATTCAAAAATTGTGGGGTTAAAATGGGCAGTACACCCCTAGATAAATTTGTTAAGGGGTCTAGTTTTTAAAATGGGGTCACTTGGTCTCTTTGGTTTTGGCCGCTCAAGAGCTCTACAAATGTGCTATGGGGCACATTTTTTCAAAATTTTTCCAATATTGGTACTTTTAATAAATATACACAAATTCTATTGGTCTATTTTTACAATCAAAATGAAGTACAACATGTGGTGAAAAAACAATGTCAGAATCACTTGGATATGTAAAGCCTTTACGGAGTTATGCTACGTTAAACAACGCATGTCAGATTTCCAAAATTTGGCTCCGTCACTAAGGCACAAACAGGCTTCGTCACTAAGGGGTTAATTAAGTTAATATGGTTTTTTGCTTGTGCCTTCTTTATTAAAGCAGTTATGTATTTGCTCCCTCGGTTCCCCTGGGCATAAACTACTTGTTTGAAGTAAAGATGTTTTCTGTTAAATTTCGATTCTAGGCATAGCTTTATTTCTTTCCACAGGGATGACTGCTTCTCGAGATTATCTTTGCTCAGGGCAAGTTTTGCTACATATTCAAGTTTAGCTAGTTGAGATAATTTTTCAGCAATTTCTTTTTGTTGCCATTTTTGATCCTAGAACCCAAAGCAATCAGAAAGCCTTTCACATCCGCCTTGTGGGTCTCCCAGACCACAGGTGTTGTTTGTCCATTAAAGGAATTTAACTGAAAAAACTCTTCTGTTTTATAAGATGTGTTTTGTCCTCTTGCGAGTATAAAAGAGAAGCGTTTAGTTGCCATATCCACTCCCCAGGAGTGCCTTGGAGAGAATGGAGGTCAACATGTAGAGGTGCGTGACAAGAGATTGTAATTGGGTCAGTGCTAGCCTTCACCAAGGACGCCAGGAGACTTGTGCAAATGAAAATGTAATCAAGTCTCTGAAAAGAGGAGTGGACTTAAGAAAAATAGGTATAGTCTTTAACGGTGGGGGAAAGAAGGCGCCAAGCGTCTATGACATTCAGCTCCTGTAAGCAGCAAATTAGTTTCTTAAGTTTCCCCTGCGAGACCCGGGAGCGACCCACTGATGAATCAAACAGGGGATTAAGAGTGGCATTAAGGTCCCCTCCAAGGAGGATAGGGCCCACTGCAAAATGTTTGAGTGCGTCCAAATGGTTGACCAACCAGGAAGTCTGATTGGAGTTTGGGGCATACAGGTTATCTAATGTTATTTTCACATTGTTGATGGAACCTCTCAAAAAGAGGGTCCTACCCTCTTCATCAGAGTGTTGGGAGTCACAGCAGAAAGTGATAGACTTATGGAATAAAATTGACACTCCCTTTGAGGCAGACGTGGGATGCGCACTGTGGAACCCCTGTGAAAATTGTCTTCCAGGTAAAGATAAACATCTACCCCTCTTAAAATGTGTCTCCTGTAAGATAGCAATTTGGGTACTATACCTTTTTAGAAGGAGAGCGACGTTATGTCTCTTAGAAGGAGAATTCAGGCCCCTTGTGTTGAATGAGGTGAGACGGAGAGAGCCTCCCATGTTTGGAACAGCGCTAGAGCAAGAGGACCACTAACAAGTGTGTGGAAAAAAAGCACAGATATTAGAAGGGATGTATACAATCATGGACCAAACCAGAACTATTGAGTACTCCTCAGGAATAGGAGGGAAGGAAAGGTAGAAGACACTGGGGGAAAGCACAAGGGGTGGGGGAGACACGGGAGAAAACGAAACACCAAAAAAGATCAAATGAAGAGAAGTAAATAAAAGTCTGAGCAAAACAGTCCAGGAAATATTTGGAGGAGCTCTTTAAAACCAAGAACACCACCAAATTTGGTAGGGCAAAATAGTCAATCTGCGAAGGAGCAGACTGAGCTAACAGCACACTTGGCCTGGTTTGACAGGCACGATCTAGGACCAGTAGAACTTTTTAAATGAGAACTTTCAAATAAACCTTATGGTTTGAGGTAAAAAAAAAAACAGAAGCATAGGACTTATGCAACAGAATCGCAACTACTCCACCAAAGAAGCAGGGAAGTGTAGTCCTCCAAGAGCGGAAAGAGGAGAGGGTGTAGACCCGGTATCATCGGAGCTGCCACGGCCGCGTACAAACAGCCAAAAATAAAGAAAAGTCCCGTATTACTAAGTGCTCCAAAGAATGGGATCCCCCTCAGGAGAGAACCACAATCTGTAACAAGTGATAAGTCATCAGGTGCCAATCTGGGCTCAGATGTCACCCCCTGGTGCAGCTTCTTTACTCTTCTTTTTTTGCTATTTCTTGGGGATTTGATGTTTCCCGCTAGCTACCAAGCCTCCGGGATTCCCAGATTGGGAAAGATTAGAAGCTTTGGAAGCGGGAGCCAGCAGGGAAGCTCTATTTGCTCAATATTCTGCAGCTGCCAGCAGGATTGTAAATCCTCTGGTGTTTTGATATTCATTTTTCACCCTCTGTGAGAGATCCCCAGGCCGAAAGGGAAGAGCCAGGCATATTTGATGTTATTGGCCTGCAGAGCATCTAATAACGGGTGCAAAAGTCTGCATTTGGCCAACGTAAAAGGGGCTAAGTCTTGGAAAAATCAAAGGGGGGCGTCGGCATACTTTAGATTTTTCTGATTTCTAGCTGTCCTCAAAATGGTGAAGGTGTCTTGGAAAGAGAGAAGCTTGCACGCAATGTCACTTGGTGGGTCTGTGGGTGCAGGCGGGGGTCTGAGTGCTCTGTGGATGCGTTCAATTGAGACCGCGGCTGCTCTCTCAGCTCCCTGCATGCTGGCAAAGATTTTGCTATCTTAGGGAGGCAATCAGCAGCCCAAGACTCAGGTAGGCCTTTGATGCGGACGTTGTTGAGTCTAATCCTATTCTCTAAGTCCTCCTGCATGATTAGGGCTCTATTCAGGTGGATATGCTGGTCTTTAAGGGCTTGCATCATCCCTATAGAATGTGTGGTGAGAGTGGCTGAAGATGACTCTAAATCTTCTACCCTTCACCCCATGTGTTTTAATTCGTCCTTAATCTCTGCAAGATCAGACAGGACAGGGTGCAGGGCTTTCATCATAAGCTCCTTCATGAAGCTTCTGAAGATGGTCTCTCTGTTCTCCTCTTCAGAGGTGTCCCCCTCCTCGACCTCCTTACTGTGTGTGGCAATGGAGTCTCTCATCGGTGCCAGCTTAGGTGCAGCATGTGGAGAGTGGGTGCTCTGTTCTTTTAAATACTGCTGCATGTCAGCTTGTCCTTGATTAGCCCGCTGGGTCCCCTAATGTTCTGTACCCTTCTCTCTTCTGTTTTTCCACATTTTTGGCAGAAAATAACATCCTGAAAATGTCCCAGAAAGAGGCACACTGACAGAGCTCTGTGCTTAGGCAACCATCAGGCTCAGCAGTCCGGCTCCGCTGGCGATTCATCAATTTAAACCCTCTTTAACCAGCTCTGCACTTTCTCCTGTGTTAGGTATGTAATATTTAGCGGGGGGCTCGTTTTATTCCCCTGCATTTCGTGTGACATTTCCTTTTCATTCGTGAATACACTTGAAAAGAAACTATTTAATAGATTTGCCCTCCCCTCATCACTTTGTATGATCTCTCCTGTAAGAGAGGGTGCAAATCCTTTTACTGTTAATATAATTGAAGAATAGTTTAGGGTTGTTTTCGCTCTCTTTTTCCCTGTATCATTTCAGCACTTCTTCACTGCCTTATTGTTTTAGTAGTTTTTTTATTTTATTTATTACTCCCCTTAGAGTCTTGTCGAGCCACATTGGTTTCCTTCTACTTGTAGTTCTTTTATTTTTAAGGGTATGACCTGCTCACATGAGGTGATTAGGATGTTTTTAAACTTTTTCTATTTGTCATCTGTACAGTTATTTTTGAGGATGTTGTTCCAATTAATGTTACTGATAGTAGCTATGAGCTGATCACGTAATCACATATTGTATCAGGATAATTAAAGTCCCCTATAATAATTACTTTGTTGCGGTTTGACACCTCTTCTATCTGCCTTAATAGTAAGGTTTCAGTTTATTCTGTTGCTTTTGGTGGCCTATAGAAAACCCCTATCAGGATTTAGCTTTTTTCTCTCTGTATTTCTACCCACAGAGATTCCACATATTTATCTCCTCCACCTATATCCTCCTGTAGCTTCGGCATTAGGAAGGATTAAACATACATTTCCCTCCCCCTTTCTGGTTTTCACGATTCCCTCATGAAGAGATTGTAACCTTGTAAATTTACAGCCCAATCGCCCTTATCAAGCTATGTTTCCGTTATTCCAACTATATTGCAGTTTTCATCAGTCATTCTTGCTTCAAGCTCAGCCACTTTACCGATCAGAATTTTTGCATGCATTGCCTTACAATTTATATGCGTATTTTTGTTCTTTATATTCCTTTTGATACTAATGGTACTATTGGCTGTTCTGTCAGTTCCAATTGTACTAACCCTACCCCCTGCTCGACCCCCATTCGCATTACTTAGCCCCAGGTCACTAAATACACTGAATATGCCCATGTTTCTCCTTTTTGCCCTCACCCGTCCCTAGTTTAAACACTTCTTCGGCCTTCTAACCATCTTCTCCCCCAACACCAGCTGCACCCTCCCTACAGTAGATCCTGTAGCCAACAGAAAAGTCAGCTCAGTTCTCCAGGAACCCGAACCCCTCCTTCTTACACCAACTCCGGAGCCACTTGTTTACCTTCCTAAGATACTGCTGCCTTTCTAGTGTGTCTTTAGGTGCAGGTAGTATTTCCGAGAAAAATACCTTGGAGGTCTTTGCCCTAAGCTTGGACCCTAAGTCCCTGAAATCATTTTTGAGGACCGTCTATTGACTAGTTTGTTCATTGGTGTCAATGTGCACCATGACCTGGATCTTCACCAGCCCCTCCCAGTAATCTGTCAATCCGATCCGCGGTTTGTAGAACTTGAGCGCCTGGAGAACAACACACTGTTCGACTATCTTGATCTTTGTGGCAGCTTGCGCTGTCCCACTAAGAATTGAGTCCCCCACCACTAGGATTTGTTTAGCCTGCCCTGCGCTCCCTGTCCCCTTCTCACTGGAGCAGTCATCTCCCTGGTGTTCAGAGGGCATGTCGTGCCAACTTTGCAAACTTGTTGGGTTGTGCCAGTTCAGAACTAGCCTCTCTGTTTCTCTCTACCCTTTCTGTCACCCAGCTAGCTGCCTGCTTCCCCTGCTCTTCCGTGCTAACATCCGCCCCCGCCTCTAACCCAGCGAGTACCTGCTCAGTGAGCAATAAACTCTTCTCCTTGATGCCAATGGATCTCAGTGTTGCCATTTGCTCATTTAGATCCAGAATTTGGACTTCCAAATGTGCAACAAGCATGCATCTTGCGCAACAGTATGCACCCTTGATCAAGGACCACATACATTGCACAAGTAGCACACTGGATGGCATTGTCAGGCATGGAGCTCATTCTAATGGGTATCTACAATTTACTTGTGTAAGTAGAAAAGATTGATTAGATCATACTGCAAACACGCCTCCGCCCGTATGAAACCGCTCACACTCCTCCGCCCGTGCGCAACCGCTCACTCTCCTCCGCCTGTGCGCAACCGCTCACACTCCTCCGCTTGTGCACAACCGCTCACACTCCTCCGCCCTATTTACTTTTGCTCAATCACCCAATCCTGCTTCACTTACACCTTACGCACAGACAAATACACTGTTTTTCTTCACTTACACACTCACACTCTAATGCCCTCTCACTTAGTCACAGACACACACTTAGACCCACAGACACACACTAAGACACGCACTTAGATACACAAAAAATACTTATCTGCTCCTGTCAGTAGCTCTGATTACCTCACCTGCAGTCTCACCGTCAGTGGCCGCGCTCTCTATCCTCCTGCCGCTGTGGGTCCAAGACCTGCTCCTCTGCTTCTGCCCGCTGATCTTTCAGCAGACAATCCTCTAGTGGCTCCCTCGGTCTCTTGGCAGCTCATGTGCCACTCCGTTGTTCCCTTGCGGCCTGCTCCCGGTGGCCATCAAAAGTCTGATGCTCACTATTGCCCTCATCTACTCTCCGATCGATTATTGCAACTTGCTGCTGATCGGCCTCCCCTGCAGCAGTCTCTTCCCTCTCCAATCCATTCTGAATGCAGTAGCCAGGTTCATTTTCCTGTCCAGCCACTACTCAGATGCCTCTGCCCTGTGTCAGTCACTGCACTGGCTGCCTCTCAAATACAAAATACAATTTAAACTCATTATTCTCATCCACAAAGCCCTCCACAGCAGCGCACTGCCTTACATTGCTTCCCTTGTCTCAATTCATTGCCCAGCTCGTGACTTCCGCTCTGCTAATAAAATCAGATTAAGTGCCCTTTGAATTTGTACCTCTTATTCCTGTCTACGAGACTTCTCCAGAGCAGCACCAGTCCTCTGGAATGTGCTACCAAGAGCTATCCAGGCAATCATTGACACACTAAACTTCAGGTGTGCTCTAAAAACGCATCTCTTCAGAGAGGCATACCATATCCCCTAAACCAAATCCCTCTGTACTCCACCAAATAACATGCTCACTGTCATACCAACTGTAGTTCCTGCTAGCCATAATCAACCGGCATCTGCCATCATACCGATTCAGCCACTATACAGCCTGACCATTGTCTGTGTGCATAGCATCCCATACTCTCCACCTCGCCATACCGTGCACATCTCCATCCCCTTAACCTTCTGTATCACCCCATTATTTGTAATATGTAAGCTAACTGGAGCAGGAGCCTCACCCCTACTGTTTCCATCAATTGATGACTATGTAACTGGGGTTTTGTTTTTATTTCCCCTGTCTTGTAAGCGCTGCAGAATAAGTTGGTGCTATACAAAAAAAAATATTATAATGGCATGATTTGTTTTTTTCCACTGTATGATTTTAGAGCTTCTTTGCTGCCTTTTTGTTTTAGTAATTTAAACACTTTATTTTTTTGCTTACTACCCCCTTAAAGTGTTGTTGAGCCACATTGGTTTCCTTTTACTTGTAGTTCTTTTATTTTTAAGGGGTACAAAGTGCTCACACGAGGTAATTAGGAAGTTTTTAAACTTCTCCCATTTGTTGCCTGTGCAGTTATTTTTGAGGACTTTGTCCATATTAATATTACCATTAGTAGTTCTCAGCTGATCAAATTTTGCTTTACTAAAGTTTCATTTTTTTGTTGTTCCCTTATTGAATGACAGCTGGAGATTTATTATATTGTGGTCACTATTTCTTAAGTGTGTCCCTTGACCTGCAACCCTGTGATTCTGTCTGGTTTGTTAGTTAATAATAAGGCCAGAGTCGCCCTCCTTCTAGTTGGCTCCCGCACAAGTTGGGTAAGGTAGTTGTCGTTAATTGTTCTAAAGAACGTGTTACCCATAATAATTACTTAATTGCAGTTTGACATCTCTTCTATTTGTCCTAATAATAAGTTTGTTTTTCTTCTGTTATTTTAGGTGGCCTATAGAAAACCTCTACAAGGATTTTGTTAGTTTTTCCTGTCTGTATTTCTACCCACAGAGATTGCACATGTTCATCTCTTACAACTATATATTCTCCTAGCCTTGGCATTAAGAACAATTTAACATACATACACACTCCTCCCCCTTTCTGATTCTCATGGTCTCTTCTAAACAGATTACAGCCCTATAAACTCATTGCCCAATTGCATTTATCATCAAGCCATGTTCCATTATTCGCACTACATCGTAGGTTTCATCAGACATTCTCACTTTAAGCTCACCCACTTTACTGATCAGACTTCTTGCATTTGTTATCATACAATTTATATGGTTGTTGTTGTTTATATTCATTGTGCTATTTATGTACTATAAGCTGTTCTATTAGTTCTAACTGTAGTAACCTCACCCCTTGCTCAATTCCCATCCCCATGACTTGTGCCCTGGTCCCTATCTACACTATCTGCCCTCTTTTCTCTTTTTGCTCTCCCCCCAGTTCCTAGTTTAAACACTCATCCAGCCTTCTAGCCATCTTCTTCCCCAGCATAGCTGCTTAATCTCCATTGAGATGCAGTCCATCCCTATGGTGGAGCATGTAGCCAGCAAAAAGTCAGCCCAGTTCTCCCAGAACCCCAAAACTATCCTTTCTACACCAACTCTGGAGCCACTTGTTTACCTTCCTAAGATACTGCTGCCTTACTAGTGTGGCTTGTGATACAGGTAATATTTTTGAGCAAAATACCTTGGGGGTCCTCGCCCTAAGCTTGGATCCTTGGTGCATGAAATCGTTTGGGGGTCCTCCACTGACCTGTAAATGTGCACAATGACCATTGTATCCTCACCAAATCCTCCTAGTAATCTGTCAACCCAATCATCAGTGTGTAGAACTCGAGCGCCAGAAGACAACACACAAATGTTTTGCTGCAGCGGTGCTAGCTCTGTAATGGCATCCCCTCATCTGCCAACTTTGCAAATTTGTTGGGTGTGCCAGTTTAGGACTAGCCTACCTGGTTCTTTTCACTTCTCATGAACTATCATCCACCTCCACCTCTAACCCAATGAGTTCCTGCTCAGTGAGCAGTAAACTCCTTTCCATGTTGTCAATGGATCTGCCAGTCACTCATTTAGAACCAGGATTTGGGCTTTCAAATGTGCGACATGCATGAATCTTGCGCAACAGCATGCATCGGCTGATCAAGGACTGCATACATTGCACAAGTAGCACACTGGATGGCATTGTAACACATGGAGCACATCCTAATGCCCATCTACAATTGACTTGTGGAAGTAGTGAAGATTGACTAGATCACACTCCAAATGCACCTCTGCCCGTTCTCCCCTTTTTTTAATGATAAGTGTAGAGCTGATATTACTTCCCTCCAGTCCAGGGAGAAAGTTTGTACCTGGGAAAACAGGTACAATGGGCTGAAAGGGGACAAGTAATAATAATAATCTTTATTTGTATAGCGCCATCATATTCCTCAGCGCCTACATAGACAGGGGATACAGAAAGACAAAAGTACAAACATTACAGAACCAATTGATGGAAACAATAGGGGTGCGGGTCCTGCTCCAATGAGCTTACATACTACAAGTAATGGGGTGATACAGAAGGTAAAGGGGCTGGCAGTGTGCACGGTATGGCGAGGTGGAGAGTGAGGGATGCTATACACATAGACAATGGTCAGACATTTAGCCGTGTGACGGCAGAAACAGTATGACTGCAGGAGCGGTTTAAGATGGCTAGCAGGGATTGCAGTCAGTAGGTCAGGGAGCATGTTATCAGGTGGAGTACAGAGGGGTTTGTTTAGGGAATTCGGTATGCCTCCCTGAAGAGGTGCGTTTTTAGAGCATGCCTGAAGTTCTGCGATTGCTCGGGTAGCCTTTGGTAGTGCGTTCAAAAGACGAAGATCAAAATACTGTACCATGAGGTGGCTCTTCCAAGTATTTTTCTATACATTCCCTCAAGAAAAACAGATGGCATAAAGCTGTGGATTCAAAGGTGGAATAATAATGCTTATCACTATGATAAGTATGAAGTTTGCCATAGACTATGCATACAATCAACATTGAATGGTAGTAGCTTGATACTGAAGGAAAGAGAACGAAAGGCATCTCTAAGGCTTGTTGCAGGTGTAAACTACACATTTGAAATAATTTTCCAATGGGATTAAGGAAAAAAAAAATGGGCAGATTAACTATTGAAAATGCGTCAGCTTTCTGGTGCAAATTATACCACAAAAATATTTAACATGCTTTGCATCTAGAGATGAGCAAGCACCAAAATGCTCGGGCGCTCGTTACTCAAGCAAAACTTTTTGTAATGCTTGAGAGCTCGTTTCGAGTAACGAACTCCATTGAAGTCAATAGGGGACTCGAGCATTTTTCAAGTTGACCCATGCTCTGCATAGGGCAGGGTGTGTGATTCACCTGAAAACATCAGAAAGTAATGGAAACACCACAGAAATGGATAGGGAACAGCAGAGGCAACATGAATGGATGCATCTGAGGCTACCAGGTCACACTATTAAGCCAAATTGTGGGCAAGAGCCTGGTGGTCATCCCCCAAACAATTTAGTTGGGCCAGACCATAATCAGCAAGGCACATGCGCTGACACATCTTAGCTAATCATCACACTAGGTGGAAAGAAGGCCAATCACTGCCTACGTGGGACACCACTACCTCTTCTCCTGTGTTACATGCTGGCGTTGCTTTCCAATCCGCCCCAGGACGAAGGCACGAGCCTGCATCCACATCATACTGAAATTTTTCCCAGCGCAGTGTCCTGCTGTCCGTTTCCCAGACGGGGTAAGGCGCACCCCTTCACCTGCACAGTAGTCCACAGCGTACTGAAATGTATCTCAGCGCAGTGTTTAGCTGTTATCATGCCACACGGTCGCTTGATAGCCACATCACCCTCATGTCTATTGATGAGTGTGTATTGGATGAGGAGGAACAGGAGACACACACTGCAGAGGGTTGGCAGGGCCTGGCAGCAACCCTCTTTGAAATTGTGGGGGATAGCTCACAATGCTGATGAGAATTGCTGATAAATTAACATAAGATCTTAATTCCAATCCCATGCCACATGCGTTACAAAATTTCATGAGCGACAAACGTGGGCATAAAGGGGACTCAGATGCCAGTATTTCTACACATCTCCACAATTCAACAACCCATTCTAAAACAAAAGATTTTTATACCCAGAGTTCAGGTGAGCCCCTGAAAGATTTGTTTACCAAGAGTATAGGTGAACCCCTGAAAAATGTGTTTATTAAAAGTGTAGTTGAACCCCTGAAAGATTTGTTTACCAAGAGTATAGGTGCACCCTTAAGGGGCTTGTTAACCAGTGCCCCAGGGAAAGACAGCATGAACTGTAAAGAAATTAGTGGCCAAAAGATGAACACCGAGCTGGGAAATATTTTCATACGCCGTGTGACCCTTTTAAAATTGCGCTTCATAGCTGACAAATCGCAGACAAATTAATGTATGATTATAAGTGCCGTCCCATGCCACCTTCATCGCAGCATGTCATTAGCTTCAAGTGCCAGCATAGGGGGGACTCAGAGGCCAGTACTTCTACATTTTTAATAAAGAAAACAACCCATTTAAAAAACTGTTTGTTTATTTGTTTTTTACCAAGATTGCAGGTAAGTAACCTGAAAGATTTTTTGAGCCAAACTGCAGAGTATTTGTTTACCAAGAGAATAGGTGAACCCCTGAAAGATTTGTTTACCAACAGTGTAGGTGTACCCCTGAAAGATTTGTGTACCCAGAGTGCAGGTGAACCCCTGAAATATTTATCCTGATATATCCAGGTGGCGGTGCACCGACAGGTAAGCTACCGCCTGTCCCAGCCCCTGCCTCTTCCCGAGGGGCTTTTTAACCAGTGCCCCAGGGAAAGACAGCATGTATTATGAAGAAATTAGAGTAGCCAAACCAGGACAATTCATTCTGCCTCTGTGTCAGATAGCTGGACACTGCTCTGGGATACATTTGTGGACTCTATGGGTGTATGAAGCTGGAACCAGCACGTTTGCTGAACTCTAGTGGTGAACCTCTTCAAAATTGCGGGCGAGAACCTGGAGGCGGCCCTCAGAAAAAATTTTTTGACAGAGCCTGGGGGCAGCCCGTCGAAAAAAATGGTTTTTACAGCGCCTTTTGGCCCACTGAAAAGTTGGGTGTTCAGCGTGTTGACATGCTGGTTTAGGAGGAGGACGAGGAGGATCAGAGAAGGATAGACCAAGCTACTTCTACCCTTTTTTGGGGGTGATAGAGGGTGCATGGTTCTCCAGTTCCAGCTTAAAGATACTTTATGTTAAGCTGCTTTACACCAGTGGAGAAGAGAAGTCTGGGGAAATCCTGGCTTTGTTAATCTTAATTAGTGTAAGCCTGTCGGCGCTGTCAGTTGACAGGCGGGTACACTTATTCGTGATAATCCCCCAGCAGCACTAAACCCCCTCTCTGATAACACGCCAGCGGCAGGTCAGGTCAGCACCTCCAAGGTGTACAGCGCAAGTTCGTGTCACGTGTCCAGCTTTGACACTGAATAGTTGTATGGAGCAGAGGGATGATGGAGGACGTTGGACGTTGGCCAAAAATAGACAGTGTAAAATGAGTACAGTCTTGTTATATAGTGTGGATCAACAGGACACACACTTGGGCCTATTATGCAAATGCTTTCAGCCAAAAACAATTTAACATAACATACTAAGCATTTGTGTCATCAGACGAGCTCTATTATAGTGTGATGGCCTTGTGCAAACAGGATGTACACTGAGAGTGAACATGTAGGAGCATGGGCACTGCCATGACAGGTGAAGAAGGAAATAAAAAGGAAAAGGACTTATTTGATTTTTGCTATGCGTTTTAACACCAAGCTAGTACCTTCCTCAGGACAATGCCACTGCCCCAAGCAGCAGCTGACATTTTCATCTGATTTTACCTTGTAAATGGCTGTACCTGGATTATATACACAGCAAATGAGCAAAGTTCTTGTATTTATGTGCTAACTTTTTAGGTGCCATAAATTATGCTATGGGTACCATGTGCCATCTAGTACCATGGGTACCATGTGTCATCTAGTTTAGTTGTCTGCATAGGAATGAATGGCTTCCAGATGTCATATTGTGGGCAGTTTTAGAAGACAATTATTTACAGTACATTCTGCTGTATAAATGCTCAGGGAAGGGACTTGAGAACAGTTCCTGTGAGTATGCCTGTTCTGAATCTTCCCTTTCCCTGGAGTGACCAGGGTTTGAGGAAGGAGGATCAGTGTGAGGATTCACAGGTCCAGTCCCTTGGCTAGCGTGAGTGGACTGTGTGGAAGACTGGGTGGTGAATAAATTACTGGACACGTTGTCCGCTATCCACAGCATCACCTGATCGTACTGTTGGGGATTTAATAATCGTGTACCGCACAGACCTACAAACTGTAAGATGAAGCTATAGAGCATAAATACAGACACTTTTTCACCCCGCCTAGGACCTCATTCGGATGCCCACATCCATGTCCTCATCCACAACCCTTACCCCTAATGTTGATCATGTTGTATAATGCACTGCGTCAAAATGCTACGCAAACAGCGAGGTATTTTGCGTATGCTTTAAACCAAAAATAGACAGTGTAAAATGCATACAGTCTTGTACATGGTGTGGATCGACTGGACACACACAGGGGTATTTTGCGTACGCTTTAAGTCAAAAATAGACAGTGTAAAATGTGTACAGTCTAGTTATATAGTGTGGATCGACAGGAAACACACAGGAGGGTTTTGCATATGCTTTAAGCCAAAAATTATCAGTGTCAAATGTGTACAGTCTTGTTATATAGTGCGGATCGAGCGGACACAGACTAAGGGTATTTTGCGTACGCTTTAGGCCAGAAATAGATGTCACTTTTCCCGCGCAGTCACAGTTAAACATATCGCTGCAAGCTCGGCGGTTCCGGCTCTCTGGCGGCGGCGTGCTGCATGGTGGCGCCCCAGCACGAGGGTGATGCTGCGGCGGCCGCGGAGCAGGAGGATGACGACTACGACGATGAGGACGACGACGATCTGCTGATGATGATGACGACCTCGGTGATCCTCCTGCAGAAAACTGCACCGGTCACCGCCAAGCAGAATGTGCTGCAGACATTCTTCTCCCACCTTGGGCACTTCTCCTATGACAAAGCCAAGGACAACGTGGAGTGGGAGAAGGAGGCCAACAAGAGCATGGGAGCCTCGTGGTCCTCCATGCTGGCTGCTCTGGCGCATTTGGTGGCCGCTGAGAAGGCGTATCACAGCATGAGCCTCCTGGGGCAGAAGCAGGGTGATCAGTTGTTCTTCAGTAGAAAGGACTCTATCAGAACGAATGATACCTCATTGTACAATGAACTGAAGAAAATCGTCACAACTGGTAGAAATGCCACTGGCGGCACCGCTCCTCACCTGGAAGAACTGCTCTCGCATCTCTCAGAACAGCTCTGCTACTTTATTCAGGCTCGGATGGACACACTGAGCAGTCAGAAGTTTGTGAACACCGAGGAACTTGTGAACATCTTGGAGGCCACTTAAAGAAGTACAGATATTTGAATAACAAAAAGAGACCAAAAAACACCTTTTCGGGGGGCAATTTCAGAAGGCGGTGCAGCCACCATATCTCTTCTCATGGCTCCTTAAAGGGGTTGTCCCGCGCCGAAACGGGTTTTTTTTGTTTTTTAATAGCCCTCCCGTTCAACGCGAGACAAACCCGATGCAGGAATAAAAAAAAAAAACGGCCAGTACTTACCCGAATCCCCGCGCTCCGGCGACTTCTTACTTACCTAAGTAAGATGGCCGCCGGGATCTTCACCCATGGTGCACCGTGCGGTGCACCGTGCAGTCCATTGCCGATTCCAGACTCCTGATTGGCTGGAATCGGGACACGTGACGGGGCGGAGCTACGAGAAGCCGCTCTCCGGCACGAGCAGCCCCATTCAGAAAGGAAGAAGACCGGACTGCGCAAAAAAAAAAATTAGACGGCACCATGGAGACGAGGACGCTAGCAACGGAACAGGTAAGTGAATAACTTCTGTATGGCTCATAATTAATGCACAATGTACATTACAAAGTGCATTAGTATGGCCATACAGAAGTGTATACCCCCACTTTGATTCGCGGGACAACCCCTTTAAATTTAAGAATATCCTGCTTGCCAAGTTTAGCTTCTATTCCCACAAAGCTCTAAGGCAACAGACCTCAGAGATGAAGACGCTCACAGCTAAAACGAATCCAGATTACTTTGGAAAAATATCTAACTTCATTAGAAAATATGATGCTGTAAACGTTTCCTTAATTTTTGACAACCGAGGATCAGAAGGTTTTCAGAGTCATGGCTACCATCACTCCGATTCCTACAGAGAAGCCCCTAAAGGGGTCGACCAATATCCTACAGTAGTATTGCTACCATTTGAGAGACCTGCTGTTCACTGGCCAAATGTTATAATGATAATGACTGATAATGTCACTTCTATGACAAGAAAGTACAGAGCACATATTTTCTGGCACGATCTGAGCCACATTTTACCATTCTGATTATTTTTGATTCAAAGAAATCGGAGAGAGACTCCCACTTTGTATCTTTTCTAAACAGGCCAGAAATAGACAGTGTAAAATGTGTACAGTCTTGTTATATAGTGTGGATCTACAGGACACACACTTGGGCCTATTCCTATATAGTCTGTGTACACCAGTAGCAGTATACTGTATAGAACCAGTAACAGTATGCAGTATACAGCCGGGATGCTTGTGAATGCTTTGTGCGCACTACTGGTCCCAGGAAGCCAAATTGATGCTGCAGAAAAGTGGATTTGTTGTCCTAAAAAGGACTGTTGGGTTCTTTGAAAATGGATCCCTGCCTAAACGCTCCTTCTAACCTACATTACCGCTTTCCTTCATTTACAGCAGCTCTGTCCCTCAGCTAATCCAGCCTCCGTGTGAGGCAAGCATCAGATTACCTGAGTTTTTTTGATCCTAGGTCACCTGATCTGGCCAGCCCCTCACTGATCTTGATGGGCACATGGTTGGCACGTCGTAGCAGGAGGTGGCAAAGCCTTCCCTGCATGTTTATTGGCTAAAAATGCCGCTACACATGTGGGGAGGAGAGGGTGAAATTTTCTCGAACACCGCGTGGAGCTCGCTCGAGTTATGAGTACTTTCGAGTATGCCAATGCTCAAACGAGCATCAAGCTCGGATGAGCATGCTCGCTCATCTCTATTTACATCACATTTATGATAGTTTTAGACACTTTAGGGCACTTTTGTGCAGCATCAACTAGGCCTCACAGGAAAAGGCATGCCCTAAGTGTGACATTGTGTGCTAACAGTCGCATCACTATTGTTGCACTAATATATGGTGTAAACTAAGCCAATAGGTGGTATAAATGTACAATAACTACAAGCTAATCAGAAAAAGTACTCCACAACAGCTCCACATGAATACAGAACCATATAAAGGATAGATATACCAATCGGGTGTTCTTCATCGGATGATTTCACACCAAAATCCCAATATGTTTTGCTTACAATACAGTCCCACATCTGTGGTGACTCTGCAGCAGTACAATCTACAAGTCTACAAGTATCCAGACAAGCAGCCACCTCCAAGCAGGACAGACTAACAGCATTTTCATAAAGGAAAAAAACAACAAAAAGGGGAACCAGAAAGGCACTTGGTTGGAATATAATGTATAATAATGATGTGTCAGTAAGAACAATTGAAAAATTATTTTTCTTACATCTGTAAGTGGAGAGGAAAAGTACAAATTCTCACCTCTCTCTGAAAAAAACAGCCTGAGGGCACCCACCCACTTGCCTTTTTTCACGCGTTATAGCTTTCTTTTTTTTTCATGTTATATTGCTGCTTTTTTTCCACGCAATTGTCAATGGGACTTTCTAATGTTAAAAACGCACCAACTTGCAAAGCGTTTTTAACATTAGAAAGTCCCATTGACAATCGCTTGAAAAAAAGGCAAGCTATAACGCGTGAAAAAAAGGCAAGTGGGTGGGAGCCCTTAAAGGGAGTTGTCCAAACTTTTCTTCCATAACCGTAGAACATAACTCCAGCTCAACATGTTTTGGAGATATTCATCACTAATCCCCTTTATTAGTAGTAAGATAAAACGTTAAATCACAAGCACATAAACAGTAATCCAGTATGCTAAATGAAATGCATCTCACTGCCTTGAGGGAGCCTGGAATAGTCTATAACAGTGGTGGCGAACCTATGGCACGTGTGCCCGAGGCGGCACGCAGAGCCCTTCTGGCTGCTTACCACGTTAGTGAATACCAGCAGGGGCCACGGCTACCCTGCTGGTCTTCACTCAACTGCACTGATCCTGACGCACACTGTGACATCGGTGTGCAGCTGGGACCCTCTTCCACCTCTCCTGACGTCTCCTCTTAGGATCCATAAGAAAAGGGGGAGGAGGCGTCTGACATCACACTGACGTTACAGTGTGCACCTGGGATCAGCGTTTCCACAAGGAGGAGGGGGCAAGTATATGGGTCTCAGGGGTGCACTATTCCTACTGAAGCAACTGTGGGAGTTACTATTACTACTGGGGCTGCTGTTGGGGGCATTGTTACTACTGGGGCGACAGTGGGGTGTCACTATTACTACTGGGGCCGCTGTGGGATGTCGCTATTACAACTGGGGCCGCTGTGGGATGTCACTATTACTACTGGGGCCGCTGTGGAATGTCACTAGTACTACAGAGGCCGCTGTGGGGTGTCACTATTACCACAGGAGCTGCTGTAGGATGTCACTATTACTACTGGGGCCGCTGTTGGATGTCACTAGTACTACTTGGGCAGCTGTGGGATGTCACTATTACTACTGGGATCGCTGTGGGGTGTCACTATTACTACTGGGGCCACTGTGAGATGTCACTATTACTACTGGGGCCACTGTGGGGTGTCACTATTACTATTGAGTCTACTGTGGGGGTCACTATTACTACTGTGGCTGCTGTAGGGGGCACTATTACTACTGTGGCCAATGTGAGATGTCACTATTATTACAGGGGCCACTGTGGGATGTCACTAGTACTACTGGGGCCGCTTTGGGGTGTCACCAGTACTACAGAGGCCGCTATGGGGTGTCACTATTACCACAGCGGCTGCTGTAGGATGTCACTATTACTACTGGGGCCGCTGTGGGATATCACTAGTACTACAGAGGCTGCTATGTGATGTCACTATTACTGCTGGGGCTGCTGTGGGATGTCACTATTACTGCTGGGGCTGCTGTGGGATGTCACTAGTACTTCTGAGTCTACTGTGGGGGTCACTATTACTACTGTGGCTGCTGTAGGGGGCATTATTACTACTGTGGCCACTGTGAGATGTCACTATTATTACGGGGGCCACTGTGGGATGTCACTAGTACTACTGGGGCCACTTTGGGGTGTCACCAGTACTACAGAGGCCGCTGTGGGGTGTCACTATTATCACAGGGGCTGCTGTAGGATGTCACTATTATTACTGGGGCCACTGTGGATGTCACTATTACTACAGGGGCCGCTGTTGGATGTCACTAGTACTACTTGGGCCGCTGTGGGATGTCACTATTACTACTGGGATCGCTGTGGGGTGTCACTATTACTACTGGGGCCACTGTGAGATTTCACTATTACTACTGGGGCCACTGTGGGTTGTCACTATTACTATTGAGGCTACTGTGGGGGTCACTATTACTACTGGGGCTGCTGTAGGGGGCACTATTATTACTGGGGCCACTGTGGGATGTCACTATTACTACAGGGGCCGCTGCTGGATGTCACTAGTACTATTGGGGCCGCTGTGGATGTCACTTTTACCACAGGGGCAGCTGAAGGATGTCACTATTACCACAGATGCTGCTGTGGGATGTCACTAGTGCTAGGGAGGCTGCTGTGGGATGTTACTATTACTACTGGGGCCGCTGTGGGGTGTCACTATTACTACTGGGACTGCTGTAGGGGACACTATTACTACTGGGGCCTCTGTGTAATGTCTCTATTACAAGAGGGGCTGCTGTGGGATGTCACTAGTACTACTGGGGCCGCTTTGGGGTGTCACCAGTAGTACAGAGGCCGCTCTGGGGTGTCACTATTACCACAGGGGCTGCTGTAGGATGTCACTATTACTACTGGGGCTGCTGTGGGATATCACTAGTACTACAGAGGCTGCTGTGGGATGTCACTATTACTACTGGGGCCACTGCGGGATGTCACTATTACTACTGGGGCCGCTGTGGGATGGCACTATTACTACTGGGATCGCTGTGGGGTGTCACTATTACTACTGGGGCCGCTGTGAGATGTCACTATTACTACTGGGGCCACTGTGGGGTTTCACTATTACTATTGAGGCTACTGTGGGGGTCACTATTACTACTGGGGCTGCTGTAGGGGGCACTATTATTGCTGGAGCCACTGTGGGATGTCACTATTACTACAGGGGCCGCTGTGGGATGTCACTATTACCACAGAAGCTGCTGTGGGATGTCACTAGTACTAGAGAGGCTGCTGTGGGATGTTACTATTACTACTGGGGCTGCTGTGGGGTGTCACAATTACTATTGAGCCTACTGTGGGGGGCACTATTACTACTGGGGCTGCTGTAGGGGACACTATTACTACTGGGGCCTCTGTGCAATGTCTCTATTTCCAGAGGGGCTGCTGTGGGATGTCACTAGTACTAGAGAGGCTGCTGTGGGATGTCACTATTACTACTGGCGCCGCTGTGGGATGTCACTATTACTACCGGGATCGCTGTGTGGTGTCACTATTACTACTGGGGCTGCTGTGAGATGTCACTATTACTACTGGGGCCGCTGTGAGATGTCACTATTACTATTGAGGCTAATGTGGGCGTCACTATTACTACTGGGGCTGCTGTAGGGGGCACTATTATTACTGGGGCCACTGTGGGGTGTTACTATTACTACAGGGGCCACTGTTGGATGTCACTAGTACTACTGGGACCGCTGTGGGACGTCACTATTAGCACAGGGGCTGCTGCTGCATGTCACTATTACCACAGGGGCTGCTGTGGGATGTCACTAGTGCTAGAGAGGCTGCTGTGGGGTGTCACTATTACTACTGGGGCTGCTGAAGGGCACACTATTACTACTGGGGCATCTGTGTATTGTCTCTATTACCAGAGGGGCTGCTGTGGAATGTCACTAGTACTAGAGAGGCTGCTGTGGGATGTCACTATTACTACTGGGGCCGCTGTGGGATGTCACTATTACTACTGGGGCCGCTGTGGGATGTCACTATTACTACTGGGATTGCTGTGAGATGTCACTATTAATACTGGGGCCGCTGTGAGATGTCTCTATTACCACTGGGGCCACTGTGGGGTTTCACTATTACTATTAAGGCTACTGTGGGGGTCACTATTACTACTGGGGCTGCTGTAGGGGGCACTATTATTACTGGGGCCACTGTGGGGTGTCACTATTACTACTGGGATTGCTGTCGGGTGTCACTATTAATACTGGGGCTGCTGTGAGATGTCTCTATTACCACTGGGGCCACTGTGGGGTTTCACTATTACTATTAAGGCTACTGTGGGGGTCACTATTACTACTGGGGCTGCTGTAGGGGGCATTATTACTACTGTGGCCACTGTGAGATGTCACTATTATTACAGGGGCCACTGTGGGATGTCACTAGTACTACTCGGGCCGCTTTGGGGTGTCACCAGTACTACAGAGGCCGCTGTGGGGTGTCACTATTACCACAGGGGCTGCTGTAGGATGTCACTATTACTACTGGGGCTGCTGTGGGATATCACTAGTACTACAGAGGCTGCTGTGGGATGTCACTATTACTGCTGGGGCCGCTGTGGGATGTCACTATTACTACCGGGGCCGCTGTGGGATGTCACTAGTACTACTGAGACTACTGTGAGGGTCACTATTACTAGTGTGGCTGCTGTAGGGGGCACTATTACTACTGTGGCCACTGTGAGATGTCACTATTATTACAGGGGCCACTGTGGGATGTCACTAGTACTACTGGGGCCATTTTGGGGTGTCACCAGTACTACAGAGGCCGCTGTGTGGTGTCACTATTACCACAGGGGCTGCTGTAGGATGTCACTATTACTACTGGGGCTGCTGTGGGATATCACTAGTACTACAGACGCTGCTGTGGGATGTCACTATTACTGCTGGGGCCGCTGTGGGATGTCACTATTACTACTGGGGCCGCTGTGGGATGTCACTATTACTACTGGGGTCGCTGTGGGATGTCACTATTACTACTGGGATCGCAGTGGGGTGTCACTATTACTACTGGGGCCGCTGTGAGATGTCACTATTACTACTGGGGCCACTGTGGGGTGTCACTATTACTATTGAGGCTACTGTGGGGGTCACTATTTCTACTGGGGCTGCTGTAGGGGGCACTATTATTACTGGGGCCACTGTGGGATGTCACTATTACTACAGGGGCCGCTGTTGGATGTCACTAGTACTACTAGGGACACTGTGGAATGTCACTAGTACTACTGAGGTTACTGTGGGTGTCACTATTACTACTGGGGCTGCTGTGGGATGTCACTAGTACTACTGAGGCTGCTGTGGGATGTCACTATTACTACTGGGGCACCTGTGGGATGTCACTAGTACTACTGAGTCTACTGTGGGGGTCACTATTACTACTGAGGCTGCTGTAGGGGGCACTATTACTACTGTGGCCACTGTGAGATGTCACTATTATTACAGTGGCCACTGTGGGATGTAACTAGTACTGCTGGAGCCACTTTGGGGTGTCACCAGTACTACATAGGCCGCTGTGTGGTGTCACTATTACCACAGGGGCTGCTGTAGGATGTCACTATTACTACTGGGGCTGCTGTGGGATATCACTAGTACTACAGAGGCTGCTGTGGGATGTCACTATTACTGCTGGGGCCGCTGTGGGATGCCACTATTACTACTGGGGCCGCTGTGGGATGTCACTAGTACTACTGAGACTACTGTAGGGGTCACTATTACTACTGTGGCTGCTGTAGGGGGCACTATGACGACTGTGGACACTGTGAGATGTCACTATTATTACAGGGGCCACTGTGAGATGTCACTAGTACTACTGGGGCCGTTTTGGGGTGTCACCAGTACTACAGAGACCGCTGTGGGGTGTCACTATTACCACAGGGGCTGCTGTAGGATGTCACTATTACTACTGGGGCTGCGGCGGGATGTCACTAGTACTAGAGAGGCTGCTGTGGGATGTTACTATTACTACTGGGGCCGCTGTGGGATGTCACTATTATTACTGGGATCGCTGCGGGATGTCACTATTACTACTGGGATCGCAGTGGAGTGTCACTACTACTACTGGGGCCGCTGTGAGATGTCACTATTACTACTGGGGCCACTGTGGGATGTCACTATTACTATTGAGGCTACTGTGGGGGTCACTATTACTACTGGGGCTGCTGTAGGGGGCCCTATTATTACTGGGGCCACTGTGGGGTGTCACTATTACTACAGGGGCCGCTGTTGGATGTCACTAGTACTACTGGGGCCGCTGTGGGATGTCACTTTTACCACAGAGGCTGCTGCAGGATGTCACTATTACCACAGGGGCTGCGGTGGGATGTCACTAGTACTAGAGAGGCTGCTGTGGGATGTTACTATTACTACTGGGGCCGATGTGGGGTGTCACTATTACTACTAGGGCTGCTGTGCGGTGTCATATTACTATTGAGGCTACTGTGGGGGGCACTACTACTACTGGGGCTGCTGTAGGGGACACTATTACTACCGGGGCCTCTTTGTAATGTCTCTATTACCAGAAGGGCTGCTGTGGGATGTCACTAGTACTAGAGAGGCTGCTGTGGGATGTCACTATTACTACTGGGGCCACTGTGAGTTGTCACTATTACTACTGTGGCCGCTGTGGGATGTCACTAGTACTACTGAGTCTACTGTGTGGGGCAGTATTACTACTGGGGCTGCTGTGGGATGTCACTAGTACTACTGAGGCTGCTGTGGGATGTCACTATTACTACTGGGGCCGCTGTGGGATGTTACTATTACTACTGGGGTCACTGTGGAATGTCACTAGTACCACTGAGGTTACTGTGGGGGTCACTATTACTACTGGGGCTGCTGTAGGGCACACTATTATTAGTGAGGTCACTGTGGAATGTCACTATTGCTACATGGGCCACTGTGGGATGTCACTGGTACTACTGGGGCCGCTGTGGGATGTCCCTATTATACTGGCGGCTGCTGTGGGATGTAACTAATACTTCTGGGGCTGCTGTGGGACGTCGCTATTACTACTGTGGGATGTCACTAATATTGCTGGGGCCACTGTGGGGGATCACTGTTACCGTTGGGGCCACCGTGGGGGTCACTATTACAGCCGGGGTATCTTTACACGTGGCAGAAATTACCGTGGCACACTCTGCAGCATTTCCGCATGCAAAAGGCTGCCAAAATCTGCACCCTGTCTATTTTGAAGCTGCCCCAACCTTTTTATAGCGACGGAGGTAAAAATCATACGTCTTGATAAGCCCTGCCCCCTGACGTGTTGGCACTTTGTGATAAATAAGTGGGTTTGGGGGTTACAGTTTGGGCACTCAGTCTATAAAAGGTTCGCCGTCACTGGTCTATAAGTATGTAAAACTGCTGTGTGCGTCACCCTACCAATGATGGGAAACACTCCAACCGATGTTTTTCCCTGTGGAACACAGTATACATATCTAAGCAATCTAAGGATTGGTTGAATATCAGATGAAAGCACACCAGCTGATTGTCTCTGTATCATTTCTGTAGGACCAGTGTGTTCCACTGTGGAACACATCACCTGATGGCCTCACACTTTTGATAGTGGTACAAGCTAGGTTTGATTTGGAGTACTGGATAACTATATCAAGGTGACTAGTGGTGAATATCTTTGAAACACGTTGAGTTTAAGTTTTAGAGTTATGGATTTTTCCTTTTGAGTCATTATAAGGCTAATTTCTTCAGAGAGGTGATGAGGGGGCTTGGGCTTCTCCTTTCTCCCTGCAGATGTTAGGAAATTAATTTCTCTAATTACTTTTGCTTACATTCATTGCTATGTATTCAAACTAAGTGCCTAACCATGCTCCTTCTAAAAAAGAATTGTGCCATATATTCCTAATTCATTAAAAATTAACTAATTTTAACTGTGACTTTGCTTTGTTGCAGTGATAAATCTGAGGGACTAATTCAAAGATTTGCTTACTGTCTGTTTTTATCTAGACTTGTAACCATAACATCTACACCTAGAGAAAAGAAGGCTTCAGCATCCTCATAGACAGGGATTCTTCACTGTAGGATCAGTGAGACTGTGGAACTCCCTGCTACAATATATTGCAATGGTTGAGTCATTGAACAAGTTCAAGAGGAGCCTGGAGCCTGAATTTTAGAGATGGATCGGTGATCCAGGTATCTATTTACAAGATACATGTACTAGATTACTGGTAATGAATAAGGGATCAAGGAATTTATTCCGATTGCCTTATTGGATCGAAGAATGACTTTTTCCCTGATGTATGGTATTTTAGCATCTGACTAGAGATGCGCGAGCGTACTCGCTAAGGCAAATTACTCGAGTGAGTATTGCTCCTCTCAAAAAATTCGGGGACTGGTGGGGGTGACCGGTGAGTTGTGGGAGTGAGCAGGGGGGAGCGGGGAGGGAGAGAGTGATCTGCTCCCCATTCCTACCCGCTCTTCCCCGCCCCCCGCCAGCACCCAAATCTTTAGAGACGAGCGGGTAGGTACTCGCAAAAGGCAATACTCGCTCGAGTAATTTGCCTTAGCGACTACGCTCACTCATCTCTACATCTGACTCATAGGAGTCTTTTCCATCCTCTGGATCAATACTCTAAAATTCTAAATTGATGGTTCTGTGAGTTTCTTTCTCAACCTTATCAATTAGGTAACTGTGTTATAATAAGAACATGACTGACTCTGAACACTTTATAGGATCGTGAAAAGTATTTTTATCTTCCTCGTTATTTCCAAATATTGCATTCTTCTGTGTATTTGTATATAAAGTCAACAATCCACCAATAATGATGTCTCCATTCTGATAAAATTTTTGAATATCGGCACATGTTTCTTTCATGCTGAGAGTACAGACTGAGTGTGACCCATCAGATATGGTCAGAGTCATCAACAAGATCATAACATAAAGTATAACATTTCGGAAGTGAGAAGAAACTCCATTACGGATCATACACATAGTAAATGATTGATGAAGAAAGACCACTAAGTAACACACGAGGACAGAGAAAACAGCATACATCATCAGCTGCATTATATAGACCGGGCCATATGCTACAGGATAATGGAATATATATATTACATGGTTAGATATAACCTGGTGTAATGACATATCACTCTGGATCTACTCCTAGATGATTGTGGCCTGAAATCTTCTTAAGTATAACTGCAGAGTGAGATCATTTATAATCTCTCTGTAGAAATAAACAGAAATGATGATTTAATAATGATAATAACCTTTAGTTATATAGTGCTAACATATTTCACAGCCCTATACATTATATAGGGTACATGTATAGAAAATCAAATATCACAGAGCAACCAAATAAGTATTCAAACAGCAGTGATGGTCCTGCTCACTAGAGCTTACAATCTATTAGCAAATGGGATGACAGGAGAGGTAGAAGTGATTGTTTTATTTTATGGTTCCGTTATGCGTTGCACTAAAAAGGGCATAAAACATAAAGCTACATGAGCCAGTTAAAAGCCAATATCAATGTACACTCGTTATAAAACTTGTGTAGAGCTTGTTGACCACTAGATGCCTCTGTGATGTAGAAAAGAGATTTCACCCTGTTAACAGAGTTTGAGAGAGGGCCCATTATTGGAATGCAAGAAGCTGGATGGTCACATCAACAAATTGTCCACTACTTGGACCATTCTGACCAGACTGTTAGGAGGTAGTGGGATCAATAGATGCATGATAGCATGCACACAAGGTGACTGGACACAGGATACCCTCAATAGACCATTGTCCACCATTCCAAGATAGATAGTGCTATTGCTACAAGCTCTTGTGTCTGTCAGAACCATTTCCAGGCACTTAGCTGAAAAACATTTGTTCTCACAGTGCCCCTTACAAATAGGGCCTTTGACACCTACCATTGTAGTTTGCAGTGGTGTCATGAATGATGAAACTGGACTGCTATGGAGAGAATCAAAGTTGTCTTCAGCAATGAATCACGTTTTGTTTAGGTGCTCAAGACAATCGTGTTCATGTCTGGAAACCTAGGAGTGAGTGCATCAATCAGTCTTTTTTGCAGAGTGGCACACGTTCCCCCTGCTGATGTGATGGTCTGGGGGGCATCACATACAACAGTTGGTCACTCCTAGTAAAGGTCGAGGGACAATGACAGCTCAGCAACATATTCAGGACCTTCTGCAGCCACATGTGTTTCTCCCATGGTGGCTTCCAAGAGGCATTTTCCAGAAAGATAATGCTTAGCCACACACGCATGTGTGTTACATGAATGTCCCCACAGAATTGTTACACTTCTGTGGCCTGCTTGGTCCCCATATTTTTTGCCAATAGAACATGTATGAGAATATCTAAGATGCCAACTTCATAAAGCCTACATGTTTACATGATCTAGAAGCTCAGTTACAAAAAATGTGGACTGATATGGGGTCAGGTCTCCACAATAAATGGTCCTTTTGCTCTGATATTGTAATCACTCACTTATATCAACATTACAATCACACAAAAAGTTTCAATAGATTCTGAAAATTCATTTTAGGTGCTTGATTTTTTTCTTTACAATGGGTGCATGCACTTACATGAGTTGCATCAGGCCGGGCTCACACAACCATAAGTAAACAAAAGGCTATGGGGGTTACACACATTTTCAGGGCTAAAACACACTGCTGTGGGTGAGACAATGCTCGTCAGTATGCAGCATATATTTTTATTTTAACCCCCCATACACCACATAAGAAATTATATTAACCTTTTTAACAATGATAAATGATATTTATCATTTATATTTTACACCTAAGCTTTAAGACAGCAGTTACATTGCATGGTAAAGGACGAGAAGGAGAAAAAAGGGAGAAAAACAAACAAAAAAAAAGCCACACCCAACTTTATAAACATATACCCATAGTCCCTGGGGCTCTGCAACACTGGCAGAATGATGGTGCATATGCACAGAAGCCAAGAAGCGGAAGAGAATTTAAAATCTAGCCGAGAGCCAGGAGATATCACCATCAAGGGGGGCAAACAGAAAGTTTTAAATAAAAAAGTTTGCGCTCGTGGAAAATGGAGGAAGATAACCCAAACTATATCGTCAGTCCGGTGAAAAAGAAATCAGGATGGCACTTACTCCGGAGGAGGGGGGTGAATTATACAAGAAGCCCCCTCCTTGAAGTGTTGACTCCTCAAAGTACTCCCAGTCGCGAATATTACTGCAACAGGTGGATTGAATCTCCGCTTTTATTATTGAATAACGTAGGCAACGTGTTTCGGTGTAAAGAAACACCTTTCTCAAGCCAATACATAAAAAATTGTACAAAGCATACTCACATTTATGGAGAAGCCTGTAGCACTTTCGATTCAATGGGTGACGTCATCTTTGTGGGCATGGTTGGTAAGGCCAGCCCACCGCATCCTAATAAGTGGAGGAGTCAATGGTATGAGGTAGTTAGACTAATGTTTTTGCATAATAGTAAGCTGGAAGGTAGGCGTTATTCAAGCGCCATGTTAGGGAGGGGATAATAATCTTGGATCATTGTGCTGGGGAGGAGGAAAGAGAAGGGGGTAGGTAGAATTCAAAGATGTGCTGACGTTGCTTTATTCAGCAGCGTGGCGCCATCACGCTCTTCATGCGTGTCATGTCATAACGTGAATCACATGACGTGATCGCGTTGTCTGTACGCGCCGCGTCATCCTAGAGATCATCCTCCACAGACCTTCCCCGTCAAAATGGCAGATGCATGCACAGGAGCCGGAGAGGGCCTGGGAAATTTAAAATCTCCTTGCTCCCAGCTACCAAAGGTAGCCAGGAGCCTGTAGCAGTAATCAGAGCATTGGTGAGCGGTCCCTGGTCACATGATTGCTGATAACCAATTAATAATGGTGATCACGTAAAAGTTTAAAAAAGCATAAAAAGTTTCAGCCATCCTCACCGATTTGATTGGTGAAGAGGGATAAAGGTTTTCCAGAGGCCTCCAGATTTGTCCCCTGATGGGATCATTCTCCACATACCTACCCGGTTTCTGCGCATATGCCCACTGACAAAATGGCAGATGCATGTGCAGTAGAAGGGGAGGGCCCAGGAAATTTCAAATCTCCTTGCTCCTAGTTACCAAAGGTAGCTGAGAGCCTGAAGCAATGACCAGAGGCCTCTGTGAGAAGTCCCCAGTCACATAAATTTTTTAAGGCATCTAGTTTTCAAAATGGGGTATTTTGTGGGGGTTCTCCATCTTTTAGGCAACCCAAGTGCTTTACAAGAGTGCAATGAGGCCTCAAACACCTTCAAGCAAAATTTATGTTCTGAAAGCTTTTTTCATTTTGGGACCCGTTGTGCATAGAGATATACAATTAGGGCCACAATGTGCATGTTTCTGAACACAGGACAAACTATATCTGTTTTGAGGTGCACAACCTCATTTTCATGTGCACTATAAAAAAGTAACCTGTATTTAAAATGACATTGCAAATATACAAATGTAATTTTTTTTCCTGTAAATTACATCAACTCTTGAAAAAACTGTGGAGTCGAATTACTCATGACACCGCTCAGTAAATACATTAAAGGGGTTGTCCCGCGAAAGCAAGTGGGTCTATACACTTCTGTATGGCCATATTAATACACTTTGTAATGTACATTGTGCATTAATTATGAGCCATACAGAAGTTATCAGAAGTTATTCACTTACCTGTTCCGTTGCTAGCGTCCTCGTCTCCATGGTGCCGTCTAATTTTCAGCGTCTAATCGCCAGATTAGACGCGCTTGCGCTGTCCGGTCTTCTTCTTTTCTGAATGGGGCCGCTCGTGCCGGAGAGCGGCTCCTTGTAGCTCCGCCCCGTCACGTGCCGATTCCAGCCAATCAGGAGGCTTGAATCAGCAATGGACCGCACAGAAGACCTGCGGTCCACCAAGGGAGAAGATCCCGGCGGCCATCTTCACCAGGTAAGTAAGAAGTCACCGGAGCGCGGGGATTCAGGTAAGCACTGTGCGGTTTTCTTGTTTAACCCCTGCATCGGGTTTGTCTTGCGCCGAACGGGGGGGCTATTGAAAAAAAAAAAAAAAACGTTTCGGCGCGGGACAACCCCTTTAAGGTGTCATTTATGGGGGTATCTTTTTTCGGACACTATGAGCCCTTGAAATCTTGGCTTGGTGTAGGAAAACAAAATGTTCCTCAAAACTTTAATAAACAATGTTAAATTTGTACGTCTCCTAAATGGTTAAAAAAACCTGAAGTTTTCAAATTAGTGTCCAAAATTAAGTAAAGAGATGGAAATACATATTCCATCCAACGTGTACATTATGTTTGCAAATTTATTTTATGTTTAAGTGACACTTGCCATATTTCTATAGTCATTAAGCCACAAACAGGCTTGGTCACTTGGTTAGAATGGCCATCAAAGAACAATGCAGCAGGGGAGGCAGAATCGGACTGCTGTTTCCATGTCTCAGTGATGGCAAGTAGGTTGAGACACACGGTAATGAAGAGGTCATGGATGGTTGGGGGTTTGTTGAACGTGGAATGGGAGTTTCAAAGGGTGCATTTGAAGGGCATAGGAAGGGTGTAAATGGGATAATGGTTGGGCTCTGGGGGTGTTTTGGTGTGAATAGGGGGAGGTTTTGGCATTGAACAGTGTGGGGTGGGCTAAGATTGGGGGAGATATCCACTGCAGAAGAATAATAGGGATCCGAGGGTGATCAAGTAATTGGGGGATTTGTGAGGGTGGCTATGGTGATTCTTGGCGGTGGTGAGAGGATAATGGAGGCATTTAAGGAAGGTGAGGCGTGTGTGAGAGCTGTGCATGGGAGAGGAGAGCAGGTAGGTGCTGTGATGGATGAAGTGTGTTGGGGCTGGGCATTAGAAGAAAGTGTTAAGGCTTGTAGTGAGAATAGCGGTTTAGGTTAGTATGAAGATGCCGTGTGAAAATGAGTTATTTAACTGCATCATTTAATTGGATAAGACACTTGACCCCGGATACTTCATAGAGTGCGAGGTTGAAGTTAGTAAAGTGGAGGCAGTGCAGAGGTGGAGGAAAATTAGGTCAAGAGTGTTGCCATCTTTATGAGTGAGGGATTCTAAGAGTTGTAATAGGTTGAGGTAGGAGGTGAGCGTTAAAATCTGGGAGGCAGATGGGGAGATTGGGTCGTTGGTGGGGATGTGGAAGTCACCGGAATCCGGGTCAAGGCCCTTTCACTCAATTGAGACCCAAGAGTACCAGCATACCTCCCTCTGGTGAATATCCATACATTGAGATTTTCGAATCACTTGTGACAGAGGAATTGGAAAAACTGGCAAAAAAATGAAATTACCAGACTCAGAATCTCTCCAGTAGGGAAAAGCAAGCACTAGTATCACTGGAAAGGGACCCCAGTATCATTCTAAAACCAGCAGATAAGGGAGGGAACCTGGTAATCATGGGACGCAACGAATACAGAGAAATGTGTCTCAAACTCTTAAAGAATACTACAAACTATGGGACCCTACCCTTGGACCCCACTGACTATTTCCTCAAAGAACTAAAATCTTTGGCACAAAAGGCGCTCGCGGACAAAATCCTTGGAAAATCAGAATATGAATATATTTGCCCGACCTCTCCCCAAACAGCCACGTTCTACACACTCCCGAAGATACACAAGGGCCTGAGCCCGTTAAAAGGGAGACCTATTGTGTCAGGCATTGACTCCCTGACACAGGGGGCTAGTGAATATGTGGATATCATACTGAGGCCGTTTGTTGAAAGTCTCCCGTCTTATATTCGAGACACAACGGACCTTTTGAAACGATTGGATGGGATCACAGTTCCAGACAACACATTTCTGGCGAGCTTAGATGTGGAGGCCCTGTACGGTAACATCGCACATAAGGATGGGATCAAGGCTAGTCGCTTCTTCTTGGAACAAAGAGTGGTACACATGAGTTTGTTCTTGACCTACTAAAATTCATCCTGGAGCACAATTTCTTTTTATTTGAGGGCCGATTCTTCCACCAGCTCAGGGGGACCGTGATGGGAAGCCCATGTGCCCCGACTTATGCATGTCTCTTCCTGGGCTGGTGGGAGGAAAAATTTGTCTTCCAAGAGCATAATGACAAATGGACCAACTTCATTGAAATGTGGGTGAGATTCATTGACGATGTCTTTATTCTCTGGTCTGGTACAACTAATGAATTTCACGATTTTGTGGAATCTCTCAACAACAACTGTCTGGGACTTTTTTTGACATCAGAAATTCATGATCAGAACATCACTTTCCTAGATCTCAACATATCCAAATCCGAGACAGGTATCCTAGAAACCACCATCCACCGTAAAACAACAGCAACTAATAATCTTCTCCATTGGGACAGCTACCATCCAAACACCCTCAAAAAAGGAATCCCAAAAGGGCAATATATCAGAGCGAAGAGAAACTGCTCTAGTAAAAAGGACTTTGAAATCCAAGCCGAGGATATGACGAGGAGGTTTGGAGAAAGGGGTTACCCCGAGAGTGTGCTTACTGAGACCCTGGAAGAAATTAAAGGGGTGGATAGAAAGGACCTGCTGAAGACTAAGACTAAACCGGAATCTAGGAATTTACTAAGATTGATAGGTACCTATGATGACCAGTCAGGCAATGTTAAGCGGATCTTAGGAAAATATTGGTACATCCTCCTAAAAGACAAAGATTTGGTTGATTGCCTGGGTGAAAGGCCCTCCATCACCTATCGCAGGGGGAGGAACTTGAGGGACCATTTAGTCCACAGTCATTTCACTCCAGAGACCCCCAAGGAAACATGGCTAACCACAAGGAACGTAAAAGGGAGCTACCCGTGTTCGAATTGTAAGGCGTGTGAGTTCATAAGAAGGGGACCAACTTTCACGAGCGCCAATACAGGAAAAACATTTGAAATCTGGGATTTTATAAATTGTAAAACCTCTGGAGTGGTCTACCTTGCAACCTGCCCGTGCCCCCTAGAATACGTGGGCAAAACACGACAACAGTTTAGGAGAAGAATCCTTGCGGACGTGGGAAATGTACGGAGAGGGGAACATACCAGCCTGGCAAACCATATGAGGGATTACCACAATAATGATTTGAGTACTCTCAGATTCCAAGGCATTGAACTTATCAGGCAGAATGGGAGAAGGGGCAACATAGATAAAAAATTATTGCAAAAAGAGTGTATGTGGATACATAGACTGCAGATCTGTGCACCATCTGGTCTAAATGAGCAAATATCATACACTTCATTTATTTGAACGTAGTTGAGTACCATGTGTACCATTTCTACCCGTTCTAGCCAATCCTAAATAACCCTCTAAAAGGATGTGACCCCCGGCACAATGGCAGTGGTGAGAAGAATCAATTATGATTCACAATGACCCTTAACCTTAATTATGAGGCCGATTGAGTAAAAGCTGCCTGAGAAAGAAAGAAAAAATACAGACATAATTATTTTGCTTCATTTACATACTAACTTTGAAACATCGCTCCCAGGTATCAATCCCCCCTGTAACTTAGCCTTATACCCAACCCACTGGGATTGCTTATATGACTCCCTCCTCTCATGGCCAACTCTAGTGTATGAAAGGAATAACCAGCTGAAATGAGCTACAGCACTATAGTTTGACAGAGGGAGCTGTCCAGTGCTGATCCCTGCCAGAGCCTCACATAGGTTTACAGAGGGAGCTGTCCAGTGTTGATCCCCGCCAGAGCCTCACATCGCTCTGTCGTAGGACATCAGGGAGCTGTCAAATGTTTAAGCCTTTCAACAGGTGCATAAAATGCGAGTCAGATCGCGAGAGGGGAGGTTCTTTGGGTGTAATCCCAATTGGAAGTTAGGATTGGTCAGGGAGTGAGGGAGAAGGTGGAGCTTTACATATATGAGCGCTGTGTTTCACAGACGCGCGGCACTCACTACCCGGATGCCGCCAGCTATCACGGCCGCTCCCGATTCACATTCCATCCTGATGAAGCAGTTAACCCTATGTTAATCTGCAGAAACGCGTCGATAGGGATGCAGTAATTAGTGAGATTAATTTATCTTCTTAGTCAGTCAGACCTAGTGTTAGCCGGCTGCCTGGTACCATCCGCCGAGCGGCTACATCGATGCCAAGACAGCCGACCACCTTTTAACAGTGTTCAGTACTGTTTGGGGCAGTTAGGACTCTTACACCATAGAGATCAGCAATCTGGGGGAAATCTGGAGGGTAATAAAAGTGATGAGAAAGTGCTAGCACAAGCGCAGGGACTCAAGAAAAATTAACCCCTGGTGTGCTACAGTTCAGCGTTATAACGCATATAGGAGTGTATCCCTGGGACTGAAAGTGACATCATACAATGAGCCCCAGTGGGATCACTGGTGTGTGAGGGACACAGGTCTTTGCACACACATTTAACCCTTTCAGCGCTGGAGTATTTTATAATCCTTGCTGAATAGGGATAAAGTGGGAACTATTTAATATATTAGTGTTCCTAACAAATCCTAGTAGTACAAGTTCGTGTACCCGGTCAACGTGCACACACTTAACCCTTCATATGCTGGAGTGTTATATATCCTCTTATAAAGAAGGATAAAGTGGGAACTCTCTATCTTATCGGTGTTCCTGACTAATCCGATTAGTACAGGTTGATGTATTGAACATTGACCAAGTTGTGCATATTTAACCTCGACACTTGAAAAAGGCCTCCAGGCCGAAACGCGTTGTGTAAACTTCGATTGCACATAATAAAAAGTTGAGAAAATACTTCCACTGCTGCTGGCTTTCATCTCCGTGCGATAAGCTAATCCTGGATTGGGAGGCGCCTGAGCTATAGGCGCCTCCACGGAGTAAGTTCCATCCTTTTTCATCCATATCTATATGCATTACATTGGTGTGAGCGCTGAGGAGTTTTTCTCTTTTTGTCTTGCCCTCTTATAAAGAAGGATAAAGTGGGAACTCTCTATCTTATCGGTGTTCCTGACTAATCCGATTAGTACAGGTTGATGTATTGAACATTGACCAAGTTGTGCATATTTAACCTCTTTAGCGCTGAAATACTGCACCACTTCTGAGTAATCAGGGAAGTGGGCAGTTCCTACTCTGGAAAAATCCTTGCCAGTTACCCCAATCTGTCCATGACAATAAAGAAGGACTTAACCCCCTACGGTCTGAACACTAATGTTTTATAATCACTTTAAAGAAGTGAAGTGATTATCTCTCAAACATAGCACAGAGCATCATCCTGTATTTGTACACAAGTGATATCTACTGTATACAATACCCGAAAAACAAGGGGAGATTCTTCCTTGAGAAAGGGACAGGACTGGATGTCGAATGCTCATTTTTTATTTTCCTCTATATTTAATATCCTATAGGGGAGAATTTTGCTGATAACCCAGGGATTATACAATGGGGTGGCTGTGTACAGCAAACACATTATCTATCTGACTTTCCAAAAAAAAATTTTCTTGTTGCGATCTAATTCCTCCACCTGCTATGGTGGATCTTTCACGAGATTGTAACAAAAAGAAAATTTCCCTCCTGAACACTGAACTACACTTGAGCAATTAGTAGGAGAGCAGCATCTAACCTCCTGACTATAGGTCCCATAAGTGACTTAGTGTTTAGTATCTGCAACACTGCATGGTTCTTTTGTATGGGTTTTCTATGAGGAACGAAGGAATACTTCATACCCAGTAGTTCCCCTTTTTTTCGCTATATATGTTTTTGTTCTGTCAAATTTGTTTAATAAATTTTCTAATAAAGTTAGTTGGTTTTAATAATAGATTCTTCCTCAGTGAAGCAATTCAAAAATTGGTTAATACTAGAGATGAGCGAACACCAAAATGTTCGGGTGTTCGTTATTCGTAACGAACTTCCCGTGATGCTCGAGGGTTCGTTTCGAACAACGAACCCCATTGAAGTCAATGGGCGACCAGAACATTTTTGTATTTCGCCGATGCTCGCTAAGGTTTTCATGTGTGAAAATCTGGGCAATTCAGGAAAGTGATGGGAATGACACAGTGACGGATAGGGCAGGCGAGGGGCTACATGTTGGGCTGCATCCTAAGTTCACAGGTCCCACTATTAAGCCACAATAGTGGCAAGAGTGCCCCCCCCCCCTCCCAACAACTTTTACTTCTGAAAAGCGCTCATTAGCATGGCATACCTTTGCTAAGCACCACACTACCTCCAACAAAGCACAATCACTGCCTGCATGACACTCCACTGCCACTTCTCCTGAGTTACATGCTGCCCAACCGCACCCCCTCCCCCCCACAGCGCACACCAAACTGTCCCTGCGCAGCCTTCAGCTGCCCTCATGCCACACCACCCTCATGTCTATTTAGAAGTGCGTCTGCCATGACGAGGGACCGCAGGCACACACTGCACAGGGTTGGCACGGCTAGGTAGCGACCCTCTTTAATAGGGGCGGGGCGATAGCCCACAATGCTGTACAGAAGCAATGAGAAATACAATCCTGTGCCACCGCCATCAGGAGCTGCACACGTGGGCATAGCAATGGGGAACCTATGTGCCACACACTATTCATTCTGTCAAGGTGTCTGCATGCCCCAGTCAGACTGGTTATATGCACCTTAACAGTAACCGCGTTGGTGGTAATGTGGTGGTGACTGCGGACCTAGTACCACGGTTGTATTTTGTTGGTTTTCGGAATGTGGCCAGGATTAAGTGGGCCGTGGCGGGGGGATGGTGGGGGGGCTCTCTTGTAGTGTCGGTAAAGGTGAAATTCTTGGACTGCCACCAGACGAACCAATGCAAAGGCATTTGCCAACAATGTTTTCCCTGTTGGAGGAGGAGGGGGATGTTTTTGAGGCACTACGTGTCCTCTCCACGTGTCCGTGGTTATATGCACCTTAACAGTAACCGCGTTGGTGGTAATGTGGTGGTGACTGCGGACCTAGTACCACGGTTGTATTTTGTTGGTTTTCGGAATGTGGCCAGGATTAAGTGGGCCGTGGCGGGGGGATGGTGGGGGGGCTCTCTTGTAGTGTCGGTAAAGGTGAAATTCTTGGACTGCCACCAGACGAACCAATGCAAAGGCATTTGCCAACAATGTTTTCCCTGTTGGAGGAGGAGGGGGATGTTTTTGAGGCACTACGTGTCCTCTCCACGTGTCCGTGGTTATATGCACCTTAACAGTAACCGCGTTGGTGGTAATGTGGTGATGACTGCGGACCTAGTACCACGGTTGTATTTTGTTGGTTTTCGGAATGTGGCCAGGATTAAGTGGGCCGTGGCGGGGGGATGGTGGGGGGGGCTCTCTTGTAGTGTCGGTAAAGGTGAAATTCTTGGACTGCCACCAGACGAACCAATGCAAAGGCATTTGCCAACAATGTTTTCCCTGTTGGAGGAGGAGGGGGATGTTTTTGAGGCACTACGTGTCCTCTCCACGTGTCCGTTCCATGTAAGCAATAGTAGCACTCAAGACAGGCCCCAGTAACAATTCTGAAGCAGCAGTATAGCGGGAGCGCAGTCTTCGTTCCATGTAAGCAATAGTAGCACTCAAGACAGGCCCCAGTAACAATTCTGAAGCAGCAGTATAGCGGGAGCGCAGTCTTCGTTCCATGTAAGCAATAGTAGCACTCAAGACAGGCCCCAGTAACAATTCTGAAGCAGCAGTATAGCGGGAGCGCAGTCTTCGTTCCATGTAAGCAATAGTAGCACTCAAGACAGGCCCCAGTAACAATTCTGAAGCAGCAGTATAGCGGGAGCGCAGTCTTCGTTCCATGTAAGCAATAGTAGCACTCAAGACAGGCCCCAGTAACAATTCTGAAGCAGCAGTATAGCGGGAGCGCAGTCTTAGTTCCATGTAAGCAATAGTAGCACTCAAGACAGGCCCCAGTAACAATTCTGAAGCAGCAGTATAGCGGGAGCGCAGTCTTCGTTCCATGTAAGCAATAGTAGCACTCAAGACAGGCCCCAGTAACAATTCTGAAGCAGCAGTATAGCGGGAGCGCAGTCTTCGTTCCATGTAAGCAATAGTAGCACTCAAGACAGGCCCCAGTAACAATTCTGAAGCAGCAGTATAGCGGGAGCGCAGTCTTAGTTCCATTTCAGTAGCCTTAGTATAGCCAAGGCACAAGTGACATTTATGTAGCTAAAGTGTAGGCCAACCCCACACACCTTTCTGTACCATGAGTGCAGGCGAAGAACATAGAAATTACTATGATTACACTGTAGGTGAGGGCCCCAAAAAATTGGTGTACCAACAGTACTAATGTACCTCAGTAAAAATTGGCCATGCCCAACCAAGATGGCAGGTGAATCGCTTTGGTTAATGTGGCTTAAGTGGTAACTAGGCCTGGAGGCAGCCCAGTGTAACGAAAAATTGGTTCAAGTTAAAGTTCCAACGCTTTTAAGCTAATTGAAACTTATAAAAATTGTTCTGAAAAATTATTTGAGTGAGCCTTGTGGCCCTAAGAAAAATTGCCCGTTCAGCGTGATTACGTGAGGTTTCAGGAGGAGGAGCAGGAGGAGGAGGAGGAGGAATATTAGACACAGATTGATGAAGCAGAAATGTCCCCGTTTTGGATGGTGAGAGAGAACGTAGCTTCCATCCGCGGGTGCAGCCTACGTATTGCTTAGGTATCGCTGCTGTCCGCTGGTGGAGAACAGAAGTCTGGGGAAATCCAGCCTTTGTTCATCTTGATGAGTGTTAGCCTGTCGGCACTGTCAGTTGACAAGCGGCTACGCTTATCTGTGATGATTCCCCCAGCCGCACTAAACACCCTTTCCGACAAGACGCTAGCCGCAGGACAAGCAAGCACCTCAAGGGCATACAGGGCTAGTTCAGGCCACGTGTCCAGCTTCGACACCCAGTAGTTGTAGTGGGCAGAGGCGTCACCAAGGATGGTCGTGCGATCCGCTACGTACTCCCTCACCATCCTTTTGCAGTGCTCCCGCCGACTCAGCCGTGACTGGGGAGCGGTGACACAGTCTTGGTGGGGAGCCATAAAGCTGGCCAGGCCCTTAAAGACTGTTGCACTGCCTGGGATGTACATGCTGCTCGATCTACGCACATCCCCTGCAACATGGCCCTCGGAACTGCGCCTTCTGCCACTAGCGCTGTCGGCTGGGAATTTTACCATCAGCTTGTCCGCAAGGGTCCTGTGGTATAGCAACACTCTCGAACCCCTTTCCTCTTTGGGAATCAGAGTGGGCAGGTTCTCCTTATACCGTGGATCGAGCAGTGTGTACACCCAGTAATCCGTCGTGGCCAGAATGCGTGCAACGCGAGGGTCACGAGAAAGGCATCCTAACATGAAGTCAGCCATGTGTGCCAGGGTACCTGTACGCAACACATGGCTGTCTTCACTAGGAAGATCACTATCAGGATCCTCCTCCTCCTCCTCCTCCTCCTCAGGCCATACACGCTGAAAGGATGACAGGCAATCAGCCGGTGTACCGTCAGCAGCGGCCCAAGCTGTCTCTTCCCCCTCCTCCTCATCCTCCTCATGCTCCTCCTCCTCCTCCTGTACGCGCTGAGAAATAGACAGGAGGGTGCCCTGACTATCCAGCGGCATACTGTCTTCCCCCGCCCCCGTTTCCGAGCGCAAAGCAGCTGCCTTTATGGTTTGCAGGGAATTTCTCAAGATGCATAGCAGAGGAATGGTGACGCTAATGATTGTAGCATCGCCGCTCACCACCTGGGTAGACTCCTCAAAATTACCAAGGACATGGCAGATGTCTGCCAACCAGGCCCACTCTTCTGAAAGGAATTGAGGAGGCTGACTCCCACTGCGCCGCCCATGTTGGAGTTGGTATTCGACTATAGCTCTACGTTGTTCATAGAGCCTGGCCAACATGTGGAGCGTAGAGTTCCACCGTGTGGGCACGTCGCACAGCAGTCGGTGCACTGGCAGCTTAAAGTGATGTTGCAGGGTGCGCAGGGTGGCAGCGTCCGTGTGGGACTTGCGGAAATGTGCGCAGAGCCGGCGCGCCTTTACGAGCAGGTCTGACAAGCGTGGGTAGCTTTTCAGAAAGCGCTGAACCACCAAATTAAAGACGTGGGCCAGGCATGGCACGTGCGTGAGGCTGCCGAGCTGCAGAGCCGCCACCAGGTTACGCCCGTTGTCACACACGACCATGCCCGGTTGGAGGCTCAGCGGCGCAAGCCAGCGGTCGGTCTGCTGTGTCAGACCCTGCAGCAGTTCGTGGGCCGTGTGCCTCTTATCGCCTAAGCTGAGTAGTTTCAGCACGGCCTGCTGACGCTTGCCCACCGCTGTGCTGCCACACCGCGCGACACCGACTGCTGGCGACATGCTGCTGCTAACACATCTTGATTGTGAGACAGAGGAGGAGGAGGAGGAGGAGGGTGCTTTAGTGGAGGAAGCATACACCTCCGCAGATACCAGCACCGAGCTGGGGCCCGCAATTCTGGGGGTGGGTAGGACGTGAGCGGTCCCAGGCTCTGACTCTGTCCCAGCCTCCACTAAATTCACCCAATGTGCCGTCAGGGAGATGTAGTGGCCCTGCCCGCCTGTGCTTGTCCACGTGTCCGTAGTTAAGTGGACCGTGGCAGTAACCGCGTTGGTGAGGGCGCGCACAATGTTGCGGGAGACGTGGTCGTGCAGGGCTGGGACGGCACATCGGGAAAAGTAGTGGCGACTGGGAACTGAGTAGCGCGGGGCCGCCGCCTCCATGATACTTTTGAAGGACTCCGTTTCCACAACCCTATACGGCAGCATCTCAAGGCTGATGAATTTTGCGATGCGGACGGTTAACGTTTGAGCGTGCGGGTGCGTGGCGGCGTACTTGCGCTTGCGCTCGAACACTTGCGCAAGTGACGGCTGAACGGTGCGCTGAACTACACTGCTGGATGGGGCCGAGGACAGCGGAGATGAGGGTGTGGGTGCAGGCCATGAGGCGGTAGTGCCTGTGTCCTGAGAGGGGGGTTGCATCTCAGTGGCAGGTTGGGGCACAGGGGGAGAGGCAGGGGTGCAAACCGGAGGCGGTGAACGGCCTTTGTCCCACCTTGCGGGGTGCTTGGCCATCATATGTCTGCGCATGGTGGTGGTGGTGAGGCTGTTGGTGTTGGCTCCCCGGCTGAGCTTTGCGCGACAAAGGTTGCACACCACTGTTCGTCGGTCGTCAGGCGTCTCTGTGAAAAACTGCCAGACCTTAGAGCACCTCGGCCTCCGCAGGGTGGCATGGCGCGAGGGGGCGCTTTGGGAAACACTTGGTGGATTATTCGGTCTGGCCCTGCCTCTACCCCTGGCCACTGCACTGCCTCTTGCAACCTGCCCTGCTGATGCCCTTGACTCCCCCTCTGAAGACCTGTCCTCCTGAGTAAGCGTTGCACACCAGGTGGGGTCAGTCACCTCATCGTCCTGCTGCTCTTCCTCCGAATCCTCTGTGCGCTGCTCCCTGGGACTTACTGCCCTTACTACTACCTCACTGCAAGACAACTGTGTCTGATCGTCATCGTCCTCCTCACCCACAGAAAGTTGTTGAGACAGTTGGCGGAAGTCCCCAGCCTCTTCCCCCGGACCCCGGGAACTTTCGAATGGTTGGGCATCAGTGACGATAAACTCCTCTGGTGGGAGAGGAACCGCTGCTGCCCAATCTAAGCAGGGGCCCGAGAACAGTTCCTGGGAGTGCTCCCGCTCCTGAGCAGGTGTTATTGTAGTGGAGTGAGGAGGCTGGGAGGAAGGAGGAGCAGCAGACAGAGGATTCGGATTGGCAGCAGTGGACGGCCCAGAACTGCGGGTAGACGATAGGTTGCTCGAAGCACTTTCTGCCATCCAGGACAGGACCTGCTCACACTGCTCATTTTCTAATAACCGTCTCCCGCGTGGACCCATTAATTGGGCGATGAATGTGGGGACGCCAGAAACGTGCCTCTCTCCTAATCGCGCAGCAGTCGGCTGCGACACACCTGGATCAGGAGCTTGGCCTGTGCCCACACCCTGACTTGGCCCTCCGCGTCCTCGGCCGCGTCCACGTCCTCTAGGCCTACCCCTACCCCTCAGCATGCTGTATTACCAGTGATTTGATTTAACAGGCAGGAAATAAATTGGCGCAAGACTGCATGCCAAATATAATTTTTGCCCTTTTGGGAAAACGAAAGGCCCCACTGCCTCTAGTGAATGAATAATCTAAGTTTAATAACTGTGCTGTGTCCCTGCTTATGTGTCACAGAACGTGAGGGTAGCAGAGTTATTATAACTGTGGCAGAGCAGGTATTTTTTTTCCCAATTAAGGAAAGCAAATGGCGAAGCCAGCAGTAAAGCGTAGCTGTGTGCGTATGATTTAGCACTGTTCTTCACGCAGCTCACACGTCTCCACCGCCCGTAAGGACGGACAGAGGCTGGACAAATAGATTTGTTTTCAGTTTTTTCCCACCAAAAGGCAGCACTGCGTATATTCTATGAACATGAGAAGTTTAATAACTGTGCTGTGTCCCTGCTTATGTGTCACAGAACGTGAGGGTAGCAGAGTTATTATAACTGTGGCAGAGCAGGTATTTTTTTTCCCAATTAAGGAAAGCAAATGGCGAAGCCAGCAGTAAAGCGTAGCTGGGTGCGTATGATTTAGCAATGTTTTTCACGCAGCTCACACGTGTCCACAGCCCGTAAGGGCGGACAGAGGCTGGACAAATAGATTTGTTTTCAGTTTTTTCCCACCAAAAGGCAGCACTGCGTATATTCAATGAATAATAACTGTGTTGTGGCCCTGCCTATACAATTCTTTCCCTGCAGTATCAATGGAGGGTGCAATGCTCTGCAGAGGCGATTTTGAGAAGCCCAAAAAAAATGCAGCACAGCTAACAGCAGCCTGGACAGTACTGCACACTGATAAATATGGCCCTAGAAAGGACCGTTGAGGTTCTTGAAGGCTACACTCACTCCTAACACTCTCCCTGCCTATGCAGCACTTCTGTCCCTAATGCCAGGTGCAACGGTCTGCAGAGGCGATTTTGAGAAAAAAAAATCCCACTGCTAACAGCAGCCAACACACAGCTATCAGTGGCCCTAATAAGGACCTTTGGGGGGTCTTGAAGCCTACACTAACTACCAATTCTTTCCCTACAGCAGCTCCGGTATAAACAGCACTGTCCCTCATCTAACTCACACCGCATCTGAGGCGAGCCGCGGGAGGGGCCGACTTTTATATTAGGCGAACACCTGATCTCGCCAGCCACTCACAGCAGGGGGGTGGTATAGGGCTTAAACGTTGCAGGGGGAAGTTGTAATGCCTTCCCTGTCTTTCAATTGGCCAGAAAAGCGCGCTAACGTCTCAGGGAAGGAAGTGAAAGTAACCAGAACACCGCATGGTGTTCGTTACGAATAACGAACATCCCGAACACCCTAATATTCGCACGAATATCAAGCTCGGACGAACGCGTTCGCTCATCTCTAGTTAATACCCATCAACTTTTTCTCCCGATTCACAAAGATGTCTTTTTTCCCTTGTACCATTACCGAGCAGCACTTGCACCGAGCCTTCAGGCATTTGTAAGTACGACCACCATATTGGAATGTACCAAACTCCGTTCTTTCTGATGGATTTTATCCGGGTTTGAAGGAGCCAGGATATTCTGCAGGGTCCTATTTGTACGGTAGATTATTTTTGGTTTATCCAAAATATTATCCTGAAGAAATGGGTCTTGTTTTAAAATGGACCAATGTTTTTTCATAATATTTTCAATTTTCTTGTGTTGTACATTAAATTTGGTAATGAACAAGGGTTTTTTGTTGTTAAACTCTCTCTTAGTTTTATTTATGGTTATGTCAGTACTGTCCCTACTCTTCATGGATAATTCATCCGAGGGTATATCCTGTACATTTTTTTTCATATGCGGACATAATCAGTTCAAGGGCATAGCCTTTTTCTTAAAATCTGGTTATAAGGACTTTTGATTGTTGTTTGTAGTCTCCTAATGAGGAACAATTTCTTTGAATTCTTTTAAATTGCCCTTGGGGTATATTGAGTTTCCAGCTCTTTTGGTGACAGCTACCAAAGTTTAGGTAACTGTTACAATCAGTAGACTTAAAGTGTGTTTTGGTGTTAATGTGGCCACTCTCAGATGATAGAACTAAGTCTAAAAAAATTATTTCCGTTTTACTAATAAGACTGGTGAACTTCAGGTTAAAATCATTACAATTCAACCTTGTAATAAACTGTTCTAAATCCTTTACTTCGCCCTCCCAAATTAACAAGATATCGTCTATAAAACGTCGATGTAAAATAAATTGATCATCCTTAAAAGCTTTTTCTTCAAAAAAACCCATTAGCAAATTTGCGTAACTCAGCGCAAATTTGGTACCCATGGCGGTACCGTTAATTTGTTGAAAAAAGACTTTGTTGTAAGTAAAGTAGTTGTTTGTTAATATAAAGTAGATCGCATCTAATATAAACTTCCTTTGTTGTATTGGCATCAAAGGGTCTTGTTCTAAAAAATGTCATACCGCTCTAATTCCCTGATGATGGTGGATATTGGAATATAGGGAGGTGACATCCAAACTACACCACACATAGTCTTCTTTCCATGGTATTTGTTTGATCATTGACAAAATATGGCCAGTGTCTCTAATATATGATGGTAATGTTGTAACAAATTTCTGTAAATGATGGTCTATAAAATGAGATAAGTTACTCGTGATTGAGTTAATCCCTGCAATTATCGGATGGCCAGGGGGGGTATTTGAGTCTTTATGAATCTTCGGTAGGAAATAAAAAAATGGTATTTAAGGATTAGGGATACAGATGTAATCCCTCTCTTTTTTTGTTAAACAATTATTTTCCACAGCTAGATCTACCAATAGTTGCAGGTTGGACGAAATAAGGGATGTAGGGTCTTTATCTAATTTTTGATAATATACAGGGTCCTCCAAGATTCTCAGGGATTCAAAATTGTAGTAATCGTGATTCATGATTACAACCCCCCCTCCCTTATCGTCTTTTTTTATGACAATATTGGAATTTTCTGTTAATCCTTTTATTGCTAATTGTTGTTTTTTGTCTAGATTATATTTTAGACCTTTTTCCTTAGTACAAAGCTCCAAGAATTCATGCATTACATTCTGGTAAAATAAATTAATATGGTTACCTTTGCTGTCCAACGCAAGAAATCTACTGGGTGTTTTCAGACCACTGGGTATAGGATCTTCCAAATTAAAAACTTCAAATTCATCATTTTCTCTATATTCATTTTTTCAATTTTTGAATAGAAAAGAAACGAGTCACCGTTAAATTCCTTATAAAATGGTTCAGGTCAACAAAAAGATCAAATAAGTTTGCGCTCACAGAAAGACTAAAAGAAAGGCCCTTTGCTAAGACCTCAGCTTCCTTAATTCTTAAAATATGATTGGAGATATTAAAAATCCCCATAGACCTAGCCTTCTCGTTGTTAATCGCTAGATCATATTTATAGTTTTCCCCTTCTTTACTAATTTCTAGGGATGAGCGAGTATACTCGCTAAGGCACTACTCGCTCGAGTAATGTGCCTTAGCCGAGTATCTCCCCACTCGTCCCGAAAGATTCGGGTGCCGCCGCGGGGCGGGGAGCTGCGGGGGAGAGCCGGGAGGAACGGAGGGGAGATCTCTCTGTCCCTCTCTCCCGCCCGCTCTGCCCCGCTCCCCGCCGCAACTCACCTGTCAGCTGCGGCGGCCCCCAAATCTTTATGGACGAGCGGGGAGATACTCGGCTAAGGCACATTACTCGAGCGAGTAGTGCCTTAGCGAGTATACTCGCTCATCTCTACTAATTTCCTTTCGTTTAGACCTTCTTCCTTTCCAACACTTATAAAGATGAACAAAGGCTGGATTTCCCCAGACTTTTCTTCTCCACCAGCGGAAAGCAGCGGAACCTAATGATTCTTTTCGCTGCAACAGGAGAAAAATACATTCTCTGTCACCACAAAAAAAGGGGGAATTAGTTTTGGCAATCACTCTCAGATATTATTACTCCTCCTCCTCCTACTCCTCCTCCTGAAACAGCATGTCATCACGCTGAACTGCCAATTTTTCTGCGGCCCAAAGGTATTGATACTTTAACAGACATTTTTTTTTCACAGAGCTGCCTTAAGGCTCTGTTACAGATTAAGCAACAGCGAGCTGTATCTTTAAAAAAAATGTTTATGGGTTCCACGTGCCCTCACGGTTGAGCAAATTTTCAGGGGTGCACTTGTACTCTTGGTACACAAATTTTGCTGGTCCTCGGCTATTCTGTTATCTAACTAATTTATCCGGCCTTCGCCTACATCCTTGGGAACCAAATTTTTTCAGAGGTTCACCTATACTCTTGGTACACCAATGTTTCAGGGGTCGGCCTACACTCTTGCTACAGAAATGTTATAGGGGTCTGGCTAATTTTTTGCTACAGAAATATTACAGGGGTCCACCTATGCAGTTTTTACTGAATGGTTTGAGGGGTTCGCTTATACTTTTGCTGCAGAAATGTTACTGGGGTCTGCCTATACTCTTGCTAGAGAAATGTTACAGGGGTCTGCCTATACCTTTGCTAAAGAAATGTTACTGGGGTCCGCCTATACTCTTGCTACAGAAATGTTACTGGGATCTGCCTATACCTTTTCTACTGAATGGTTTGAGGGGTTCGCCTATACACTTGCTACGGAAATGTTACTGGGGGTCTGCCTATATTCTTGCTACAGAAATGTTACAGGGGTCCGCCTATTCAGTCTCTACTGAATGGTTTGAGGGGTTGACCTATACTTTTGCTATAGAAATGTTACTGAGGTCCGCCTATACTCTTGCTACAGAAATGTTAGCGGCGTCCACCTATACTTTTGCTATAGAAATGTTACTGGTGTCCGCTTATACTCTTGATATAGGAATATTACTGGGGTCTGCCTATACTCTTGCTACAGAAATGTTACTGGGGTCTACCTATGCAGTTTCTACTGAATGGTTTGAGGGGTTCGCATATATTTTGCTGCAGAAATGTTACTGGTGTCCGCCTATACTCTTGCTGAAAAAAATGCTACTGGGGTCTGCCTATACTCTTGCTACAGAAATATTACTGGTGTCTGCCTATGCTGTGAGTGCTCAAAGACTTCTTTTGCGTGTGTTTTACCTATCTGGGTTTTTAAATCCCCGCTGCTGAAAGCACTTAACAGCAGTTCAGGGAGAAGATGCGACTGGATGAGCCTGAGCCCCGGCAGCTGCGGTGAGGTGAATATATATATTTTTTTATTTTTTACACATTCTAGGGATGCTTCTCAGAGAAGGGCTTATATTTAAAGCCCCTCCCTGAAAATCACTGCAGGGCTTGCCGGCAGCCCATTACTTTCAATGGGGCTACAGAAGCGCCAGGCCCATTGAAAGCAATGGGAGAACATTGCGCTTCTGTGCCACAGCTGTGACAGAGGATCGCAATCTTCACTGTCTCAACGGCGTCGTGCTGCTGCCGTTGTCCCCATTAGGCACAAGGTGAAATCCCTGGATGCAACAGCAAAAAAGTCGGAATGCCGCAGTTGCTTGTGTTTTAAAATCCACTGCCCTATATTTACTGCTGCACATTTTTGTGCTCAGGTAAATATTAGGCATGTGACCGCTGTCATTGAAAAGCATTGGTTCTAATAGATAAGGATTGCAAATGCAAGTAACATGTGCAGCAAACAAGCCCGTCTGACTGAGTCCTAATTATCATCTATAACTTTGTCATGTTCTTTAACTCCTTAATGCTACAGAATGTACAGTTATGTCAAAGAGGTTCAGGGTTTGTATGGAGGGGGATCGGGAGTAGATCCTGCTCCATATGATGCGGGTTTCTTACAGGAAAATAACAATAAAATAAGTGTTGTATCTACCAGTATTGTGGGCAATAAAGGTGTAGAATGTAAAATCTCTACTGAGAAAAAAATGAACAAAGTCGCAGGTACATGATTCACCCTCAAACTCCCAGGACTTCGCACTGTACAATGCTGTGGAAAAAATAAAATTTATAGCTAATGACTTGTGAAACACTGGAAAACATCCGAAGTCATGGAAACACCACAGAAAGGGATAGGAAAGGACAGAGGCAGCATGCATCGCTGCATCTGAGGCTCCAAGGTCCTACTATTAAGCTAAAAGGGGGGCAAGAGTCTGGCGTCACCCCCCCTAACAATTTACTTCAGACAAACCCTCATTAGCAACGCACACGCGCTGGCACATCTTAGCTAAGCACTACACTACCTGCAACTAAGGACAATCACTACCTGCGGGTGACACCGCTGCCTCTTCTCCTGGGTTACATGCTGGCATTGCTATCCAACCAGTCTGCACGGCCCTCCATCCACAGCGCACACAAAAGTTTCCCTGCGCAGCGTTCAGCTGCCCTCATGCCACACGCTCGCTTCATAGCCACACCACCCTCATGTCTATTTATAAGTGCGTACTGGATGAGGTGGAACCGGAGGCACACACTGCAGAGGGTTGGCAGGGCCAGGCAGCAACCCTCTTTGAAAATGTGGACGATAGCCCACAATGCTATTGAGAATTGATGATAAATTAACATACGATCATCATTCCAATCCCGCGCCACCTCCGTCACAAAATTGTCAGGAGCCGCAAACATGGGCATAAAGGGGGCTCAGGTGCCAGCACTTCTACACATCTCCACAATGCAGCAATAGTCTGTGTGGGAAGCACGTGAGCGAGTCCAGGGTCAGGCTCGGTCCCAGCCTCAACCTTGTGTGACCCAAGGTGCCGCGAGTTACATAGCAATGGGAAATCCATGTGTCCCCACACAATTCATTCTGTGTAGGTGTCAGATAGCTCAACACCGCAATGGGAAGTCTTTGAGTTCCTTGTGCTCACCTATGGCAGAGTTTCACCCCGCCAAGTACCTCGGCCCACATTTCTACCCTAGTCAGTCAGTGTATTTGTGCCAGACCGGTAAAACACCACAATGGGAAGTCTTTGTGCACCCACAGCATAGGCGAGCCCAAGGAACTTAAAGATGGTATTGCACATAAAGAAATCACAGCACCTAAATATGGCAGAGTTTCACCCCACCAAGGACCTCGGCCTTGGCCCACATTTCTGCCCAAGTCAGTCTGTGTATTTGTGCCAGAAAGGTAAAACACCACGAAGGGAAGTCTTTGTGCACCCAGAGCATAAGCAGACCCTAGTAACATTTCTGTAGCAAAAGTATAGGCAGACCCATGAAACAATTCTGTAGCAAGAGTATAGGCGGACCCCAGTAACATTTCTGTCGCAAGAGTATAGGTGGACACCAGTAACATTTCCGCAGCAAAAGTATAGGTGAACCACGCCAACCATTCAGTAGAAACTGCATAGGCGGACCCCAGTAACACTTCTGTAGCAAAAGTTTAGGAAGACCCCTGTAACATTTCTTTAGCAGGAGTGTAGGCCAACCCCTGAAAAAATGTGGTTACCAAGAGTTTAGGCGAAGGAAACTGCATAGTCAGATCCCCGTAACATTTCTGTAGTAAAGGTATAGGCAGACCCCTGTAGCATTTCTGTAGCAAGAGCGTAGGCCAACCCCTGAAACATTGGTGTACCAAGAGTATAGGTGAACAACTGAAAAAATTTGGTTACCCAAAATGTAGGTGAAGGAAACTGCATAGGCGGATCTCAGTAACATTTCTGTAGCAAACGTATAGGCAGACCCCAGTAACATTTCTGTAGCAAAAGTATAGGCAGACCCCCGTAACATTTCTGTAGCAAAAGTATAGGCGGTGCCCAGTAACATTTGTGTAGCAAAAGTATAGGTAAACCCCTCAAACCATTCAGTGGAAACTGCATAGGCGGACCCCAGTTACATTTCTATAGCAAAGGTATAGGCAGACCACAGTAACATTTCAGTAGCAAAAGTATAGGCGGACCCCAGTAACATTTCTGTAGCAAGCGTGTAGGCGAACCTCAGTAACATTGGTGTACCAAGAGTATAGGCGGAACGCCAGTAACAATTCTGTAGCAAGAGTGTAGGCGATTCCCTGAAACATTAGTGTACCAAGAATATGGGCGGACCCCAGTAACATTTTGGTAGCAAAAGTATAGGCAGACCCCAGTAACATTTCTGTAGCAAAGGTATAGCCAGACCCCTGTAACATTTCTGTAGCAAAAGTATAGGCGGACCCCTATAACATTTCTGTAGTGAGGGTATAAGTGGACCCCAGTAACATTTCTGTAGCAAGAGTATAGGCGGACCCCTATAACATTTCTGTAGTGAGGGTATAAGTGGACCCCAGTAACATTTCTGTAGCAAGAGTATAGGCGGACCCCAGTAACATTTCTGTAGCAAAAGTATAGGCATACACCCAGTAACATGTCTGCAGCAAGAGTATACGCAGACAGCAGTAACATTTCTGTAGCAAAAGTATAGGTGGACCTAGTAACATTTCTGTAGCAAGAGTGTGGCAGTTGACAGGTGGGTACGCCTATCCGTGATGATTCCCCCAGCTGCACTAAACACCATCTCTGACAAGACGCTAGCGCAGGGTAGGCCAGCACCTCCAGGGCGTACAGCGCAAGTTCGTGCCACGTGTCCAGCTTTGACACCCAATAGTTGTATGGAGCAGAGGCATCACGGTGGTACGATCAGTTACGTACCTTCTCACCATCTTTTTTCAGTGCTCTCTCTGACTCAGCCTTGCCTGGGGAGTGGTGACACAGTCTTGCTGGGGAGCCATAAAGCTGGCAAAGGCCTTGGAGAGTGTTCCCCTGCCTGCGCTGGACATGATGCCCGATCCCTGCTCCTTCCCTGCTACTTGGCCCTCTGAACTGCATCATCTGCCACTAGCGCTGTCAGATGGGAACTTTAGCATCACTTTTCTCACCAGGGCCTGTGGTAATGCATCACCTCGTACCCCTTTGCTCTTCAGGAATGAGAGTGGAACGGTTTTCCTTATACCTTGGATTGAGAAGTATGTGCACCCAGTAATCCATGTTGACCAAAATGCGTCCAACGCGAGGGTCGCAGGAAAGGCAGCCTAACATGAAGTCAACCATGTGTGCCAGGATACCAGTACGCAACACATCGCTGTATTCACTAGGAAGATGACTTTCAGGATCCTCCCCCCTCCTCTTCAGCCCATACATGCTAAACAGATGAGAGGCAAGCAACATGGGTACCCTCTGCAGTGTGGCCAGCTGTCTCTTCCCCCTCCTCCTCCTGTTCGTCCTGCTCCCCCTCCTCTTCCTCCTCGCGCTGAGATATATTTCATGAGGGTGGTCTGGCTATCAAGCGACATACTGTCATCCCCGTCTCCTGTTCCAACCACAAAGTGTTTGCCTTTAGGTTTAGCAGCGAACTTCTCAGCAGGCAAAGCAGCGGGATGGTAATGCTAATTGGGATTTAAATTTCACTAAATTCAAAACGTTAGAAGACACAGAAGAAGTACAACAACATATTAAATTGCTTAGTAAATCTTTGGCAACGCATATTGTAAGTACAACTGTAATAGCAGGCAAAATTATAAAAATGGGATCGGCTATTGCTGATGCCACGTCACACCATTGGTATGACATTTTTATGGAATATTCATCGTCCACACAAACCACTCTTAATTGGCTAATACATGCTGTTTTGGTATTGGCTACAGTAGTAATACTTTTATCGCTATGGAATTGTTTCACGGCATATAAGGTATTCTGTAGAAAACCCCAAGTTTTAATGGTATCATATGGCAAATAGTGAATGGTCAAGGACTGATTGTGATACGTGTGTGACAATGTTGAGTTGAGAGAATGTTAATAGAAAGATATATTAGGTAGTGACCATAACTATTGCCTGTGATTTTCACTTGGGTTATTTGAGGTCAATGTACTTTTGTGCTGATGTTTGAATAATCCAGCTTAAACTGGTTAGAATGACTCATAGTCACGGGATGTTGGAAAGTAAAAGAATCCAGATGTGCATAACTTCATAAAGAAGTCATACACTAGAATGTGCCAGATGTTGTCCTGAATATGCGCGTAAGACTGATAAGTTATATAACCATGACACGTATAATCATGCTGCGCAGTAGCAGATATGTTAGATAATCACAAAGTAGTATATAAGGAGGGGAATTTCCAGGGGAACCTTGGGACTCAACTTGTGGTCTAGCAGACGTGCTGGCGTATTCCCGGATTCCTCCTACCAATCGTACCTGGAGATCCCCCGATTGCGGAGTGATGCTACAATATCCGGTAATGTATTGATGCTTATCTTTGTTACCCATGTGATCTGTATGCTTTACATGTTAATTAACAGTTTCACTTAAATTTATTTATATACCTAAGAGTAAATAAACTCATGTTTTATATCTGTTTTATCTCAAAACTGCCTCAGTTTGCTTAGTTTGTATGCTAATGAGGCTGTAGAATTGCTAAATCTCGAGCAGGTAAGACAAGATGAAGCTCTAAAATCTTTCCCAAAGCTAGCCGAGCAATACAATTTACCAAAGAACGAACTGTTCAGATATCTCCAGATAAGATCGCTTTTTCAAACCACCCAATTTCAGAATTTACGGTTCCCGCAAACAATAGCTTTAAACATATCAAAACTTCAAAAAGGAAATAAAACCAAAACCAACTCTTTTATGATCAGATGGGGGGTAATCTGCGACCAGAGAAGAAATGCCATCTCCTAAACTGGGAAAAAGACTTAAAAATAAAGATTCCACTAGAAAACTGGCTAGACTCGTTTAAAAGAGCAAAACAAGCGACAAACTGTTCCAACATGATAGAAACACAATTAAAAACCCTCACAAGGTGGTATCTTACACCTGTACAATTAAGGAATAGACGCCTAGCCTCTGATGCTCTATGCTGGTGGGGTTGTGGACAAGAAGGATCGCTACTCCATATATTTTGGTCTTGTCCCTTAATTTCACCCTACTGGTCTGACGTCTATTCAATAGTAAATAAATTCTCAGAAACAAAGATTCCCAGACTTCCTACCACGGCCCTTCTACTCTTGGACCTAAAAGGAATCAAACCTGAAAGCAGACACTTGATATGCCATGTCCTGATGGGGGCAAAACTACTCTTAGCCAGGAAATGGCGAACTACAGAAATTCCCCAAATAAACGACCTAAAACATGATATTTGAACATAGCATATACCAAAAAGTTCTTGCACACAGAAATAATGCATATTTTAAATAAGAAGCAGTATGGACCCAATGGAACAACAGATTCCCATCCTGATGTCTAAAATTGTTGTTACTTTATGTTCTCCTTCCCATCTTTCCCTCCTCATCCCTTCTCCACATTTTCCTTAACCCATACCTCTTATATAAAGATTTGATTACTCTTTAATTCGTAATTAATTAACTACAAAAATGTACCAGTAACGGACACAGCGTTTATCAGATGTCCTTATAATACTTGTACCTAAGCTGTAAACTTCACAAAGCACATATGTATTTCTTTTCATTATCTGATACCAATAAAAATTTGATTGAGAGAAAAAAAAAAAGAAAACACTCTCATGAAGTCACCACATGATTCTCTTCACACTGAACAGCTTGCCAGGAATTCTTCCATCAATTTACAATTCTTAGAATGTAACTGTCATTTAGAAAATTCAAATGCACTTTCAATGCTGTTTGCATATGTATAATTTTCTCTTAATCCGATAAAATAACATACTTCCACCTATTGTATATTACAGAAACTAGAGCTAAAACACTTTTTTTTTTGTCATATTTGTTTTTTTCTCACCCCCAAAAATAGTAAGATTTGACTCATGAAGTTAAGGAAACATTCTAAAATATTTTTTGTTGGCCAGTTTAATTAGTGGAGGAGGAATACTTACCCTGTGCAGTAAAAGTTTGGATTGTCAAAATCATTCAGTTGCAAGCTTTCCGTATGAACCGCAGTGATGACTTCTCTATCCTTGTAATGACCGAACTGATGGCTGGAAACTTGTGTCCTGTTAGATTGCTTCTATAAGATACAGTAAGTAATAAAATAGATACAATGTAGGGAGAAGAGGAGAGCGGCTCATGACACGGGCCTTGTTATTCAGCACAGCTCCTGGCAGCTCAGCAGAGCCTCAGCACAGGAGAGGCATGGCAGTCAGGATGACGCTGCTTATATACATTGGTGGCTGATAATTTAGTCTTGGAGGCAGCTGCATAATAGTAAGATGTTATAACAAAGAACAAAGTAATAAAATAACCTGTCTATAATTGTGTGCAAAATTGTCACTGAACTCTATCCATTTACAGGTGATGTGGGTTTTAAACTCCTTACAGACCTTTGTCTACAATCATTTAACTTCTTCACGTACCAGTGCATAGTTATTTCCTGGGCGTGTGGGGTTTCTATGAAGCTAGATTGTAAGCCAATCCCGCTCCATACATAGTGGGTGCCAGCTGTCTGTGTAAAATAAGAAAAATGGGCCTTACCACTAAGAGGTTGACGGTAATAATTACTGTTTAGCCAAACATAACGGTTGAACCCTGCTTTTGGCCAAAATTTGCTTTTGTCTTAGCCAACTTTACTGAAATTCTTCATTTTCACTCTTCTTCCTTTTTAAAAATTAAAGAAAAGGGGAAAAGAAAAAAAATTATGATAAGAAGGAAAAAAGGAGAAGAAGGGAAAAGAAGAAAATGAATATTTTTCCTCCTTTTTCCTTCTTCTATTATAGCTTTTAGGGCTTATTTACATGAGCATATATTGGCGCCGCTTTCATGTCCGGGCCGATACACGCTGCCCAACTGATGCATTGCTGAACAATGCATCAATTTAGATAAGCGCATTCCCGCAGCATAAACTCACCTGGCCGGCCAAGATAGCACATAGAGAGCGCATTTCAACCTATGGTAGCTGCCGGAGAAGAGGACTGGGAGGCAGTTTAGCAATGTGTCTGCTAAACCCCGACCCCTCTCCCTCCTCCTCTGCACCCCTTGCCGGCTGTTTAAAATGAGAGGGGATGGAATGGGGGCAGAAGCTAGTTGCTAAGCAGGATAACTTCCGCTTTGTCCCCTCCCCTTGCATAGAGCCAGTAAGGGCAATCCAACCTCAGTGTATTTGTGCCATACTCAGGCCATCTCTTGCGTCAAAAAGACATGCAATATCAAAAACAAACGAAAAGGCACACCTGTGCAAAAGAAATATAAAACTACGGGAAAACCTCTCCCTATAAACCCCTTACCTGAGAGGGGGCCCTGCCTACTCGGCGGGCCGATCGCTCCTATAGGTGCGGACACGCACTCGTTCCTGGGCCACTGACAAGTCCCTATCAGGGAGGCCTAGAACCAAAAGAAAGGGAAACAGAAAACCAAACAAAACAGATATAGGAACTTAGCTAGCACGGAGGAGCTTCAAGCAGGATGTGTTTCCTCAGCAGCTGTCCAGCGGCAACTGAAGCATTGACCAGCACAGGAGTCAATACTAGCACTGCTTAAATAGGAGCAGAGCTATTCAGCACCAGGTGAGGACTGACATTACTCTTGCAACCACCACACCCCTCAGCTCCAGGAGAGGTAGGAATACTGCTAAACCCTGGTCTGGCCTGGAAGCAAGGTGGGAACCTACGAACGGCTGCAACAGTACCTCCCCTTCTAGGAGGGGCCCCAAGACCCTTAGGACCAGGACGACCAGGGTTTGATCTGTGAAAAATTTTCACCCGACGATCCGCATGGATATCCGCTGCAGAAACCCATAACCTCTCTTCTGGGCCATAACCGCGCCACTGTACGAGGTACTGCAAGGAATTCCTGACTCCCCGGGAGTCCAAAATGCAACTTGTTACAAACTGCTTCTCCCCATCCACTAGCCCAGGAGCCGAGGGTGGTGGGTCATTCCCAGAATCGATGATTCTTTTAAGCAGAGATTTGTGGAAAACATTGTTAATCTTCATTGCACTGGGAATTTCTAACCGAAAAGCAACCATGTTAATCTTCTCAATTATTTGAAACGGACCTATAAATCGCGAGCCAAGTTTAGCGGACGGTTGTTTGAGTTTTATATCTCCAGTAGACAACCAAACCAAGTCTCCAACACAGAATCCCGACCCCTCTGAGCGATGACTGCCTACAACTCGCTTTCTCCGCCGAACTGCTCGCAGAAACTCTCTCTGTACCTCAGCAATAATAGGCCCAGAAGAATCTGGCTGCACCAGTACCGGAGCCGTAGCAACACACTTCTTCAATCTCTGAAATGACTGCATTGCTTCTGCCGTCCATTTAGTAGGAAAGCACCCTTTTTTGTCATATCAGTAAGAGGTTTCACAATCGCCGAAAAATTCCTAATCAATCTACGGAAGTAGTTGGCACATCCCAAGAACCTTCGCAGGGCTTTCACATTCTCTGGTAAGACCCAGTCCTGCACCGCTCGGAACCTCTCAGGATCTATCTCAAAACCCTCTTGGGTATAATCTTTGAGCGTCAGTCTCTCAGGGACAGATATGCGGCTCCTGGGGAACTTGTAGTCAGGGAGAAGTTCAATTGCACAATCCCCCTGTTTGTGCGGTGGTAATTTGTCTGCCCCCTCCGGGGAAAACACATCAGAGGGGTCGGCGATGACTTCCGGCAAATCTTCTGCCTGAATAGACGCTATATCAACAGAAATGCAACGGGACAGACAACCAGGGCTCCATTTAGCAATGTCCCCCTTCTCCCAGTCTACTACTGGGTTGTGTAAACGTAGCCAAGGCAGCCCCAAGACTACTTGCGAAGGGAGGGATTCTATGACATATAATGTTATCATCTCCATGTGGAACAGCCCAATTTTTAAATGGACATTAGGCACACAAAACCTCAGACTTCTTTGCGATAGTGGAGCAGCCTCAATGGCGGATACCGGGATGGGAGACTTCAAAGCCCTCATCTCTAAGCCCAAACGTTTGACCGTCTCCCGATGAATTAAGTTAATTCTAGCTCCACAATCCAAAAGGACTCTTATGGGACTGTCAACACTGTCACAAAGGATCTCAGCAGGAAGCACCAGTCTGGAGGGTGATACCCAAGCAATTTGATGGCCTAGAGGGGACCTCTCATTATTCTCCGTTGCGACGCAAGGTCATGTGACTAGGCGTCATAGAGAAGTCACTAGCAGTTTGAGTTGGGGGCATCTCTGATAGCGCCCACAGACGTTGTTGACACGTCCATAGTCGCGTGATGTGACGCATAGCTACCACTACATGCCTCGGAGACGCGTCATTTGACGCACTGTATTTACGTCACCAGCAACCTCCTCGCAGCACGCAGCTACGTCACTCAGTGCCGACACATCGGACGTCAGGCAAATGCGACACATGCCCTATCAACTTCATCTGCTACAGGTCATATCAATTATGAGGTATTCTAATGACTTTTACTATAAATGTTTGACTGCATGTCTGTATTTTATACACTTGAAAAAGGCTGTGCGGCCGAAACGCGTTGTGTATTGCATTTTATATATTAAACCGTGGAACCTTTCATCACTGCTGGTTTGTGCCATCCCTTGATACGTGAACTTGGATTAGGAGGCGCCTATGCCAAGGGCGCCTCCTCGAAGTAAGTGACATAACTGAAATTTCCATATGCACATTTTCCATTTCCTATGGTGTGAGCGCTGAGGGCTTTTTTCTCTTTTTTATCCATTTCTCCTCCTTCATGTTATGATCGGAGTATTCCTCTAGACGCTCTCTCATATTCATACGAGATTGTTTCCAGCACCTACGAACTTCTGTCTCCCTTCAGAATTTGGGATCATCTACCAACTACATTTCCTAGCATCCTTCGAGTGAGCGCTTTTCCTCTATCTTTCTACGGATACCGGGATGGGAGACTTCAAAGCCCTCATCTCTCAGCCCAAACGTTTGACTGTCTCCCGATGAATAAAGTTAATACTAGCTCCACAATCCAAAAGGACTCCTATGGGACTGTCAACACTGTCACAAAGGATCTCAGCATGAAGCACCAGTCTGGAGGGTGATACCCAAGCAATTTGATGGCCTAGAGGGGACCTCTCATTATTCTCCAGGCCATCCAGTTCTGGCTGGCAATTATGATGGAGACAACACTGAGCCATATGACCAATGCAGTTACAGGAAAAGCATCGACCTTTACACTGTACTTTGTTCTCACTCCTAACCCTGCCAGTCAGTGACCCCAACTGCATTGGCTCCTCTACATCCGCAGATAAGAAGCCAGAATCTATGGAGAGTTCCTGATGCCTCTCCCTGATCCATCTCCCAGCTTTGATAGCCAGAGACATGGCCTCATCTAGACTGCGGGGTACTGGATAACCTACCAGTACATTCTTGATCTTATTGGACAGACCACAATGGAACTGGCTCTTTAAAGCAGGGTCATTCCACTGAGTTTCTGCTGCCCAACGTCGAAACTCAGCACAATAATCCTCGACCGAGAAGTCTCCCTGTCGTAAACGTCTGATTTTCCCTTCAGCCACCGATATCTTATCTGAGTCGTCATAGATAAGACCCAATGCAGCAAAAATGTTATCCACTGAGTTTAAGACCTCAGACGTCAGGAGCAATGAAAAAGCCCATGCCTGTGGCGCCCCCTGCAGTCTGGACATGACAACGCCCACCCTCTGGGCGTCGTCCCCTGAAGACAGTGGACGCAGTCTAAAACAGAGCTTGCAGGCATCCCGAAAAGATCCGAATTTCTGCCTATCACCAGAAAAACGATCAGGTAGCTCAATCTTGGGTTCCTTGCAGGGAACCTGTAGAACAAGTTGTCGCTGTTTTACCTCTGCGACCTCTGCAGCCAGCGTTCCAAGCTGGTGCGACAAAACCTCAAGGGGATTCATACTGTACACACAGAATCTCCCTGAGTAGGTACAGGCTGGTCAATCTGAGGCATCCAAACGGACATGCAATATCCAAAACAAATGAAAAGGCACACCTGTGCAAAAGAAGCAAGGTGGGAGCCTTCGAACGGCTGCAACACCGTCTGAATGGGCGCACAAACGTCAGTTTTTACGGCGCTGGTGGGTGAACGTAAAAATACCTACACTCATGTGAATAAGCCCTTAGACAGTGTGAAACCCCAGTTTTAGTGTTATTGGTGAGGTTTTGGTTTGGTTCAAATTAAACCAAACTTTCTACCTTACCAGCCAAACTGAACATTTCAAAAGTTCACCCATCACTAGTAACCACCAAAATACAGGGTTATTCAAAAAGAAGGAGCAGATTTGGGGATATAATTATGAACAAACTACAAAAGACAGGTGCACAATCCTCACATCACTGAAAGGAGGAAGGTTCAAAGTTGTTTTATCTCATACCAGTAAGTTATATGTTCTGCCACACTGCAGTCCTTGGTGTCTTGTTCACAGTTTTAAGGTGCGTTTAGACTGAAGTATTATTTATCGAAAAAGTTTTATAATAAACTAAAGTGAACCATAATCATTCAGTTTAAATGCTGCCAAACACTGTACAACAATCGAGGAGTGTTCACTTCCCATTTGTAGTTCAGTTACTGCAGGGCTAAAGATTATTATTGGCTTGTTCATTTGTTCAGTTTAAACCCTTCTCATTCAGTGTTTCATATAAGGAATGTGACCACTGAACGAAAAGTGAACAAGTCAACAATGAATCTGCCTGTCTAAGCAAGCTTCACGAGTAGCCAGGAGGCTCCCACCTGCAGCCAGTATAGAGGCTGTCACGCTTGCCCTGCACCAGGTCAGATGCTAGTACAGCACAGAGCGGCAGCAGAACACTACAGGAGTGGAGGACCCTCCTCTTCCCCCCCACACATGACTTGAGAGATGTCTGCAGAGTGTGGTGTCCAGACAGGTGAGGACAATAACATCAGCGGCAGCGGGAGCTCTACAGTGAAATCTTACCACCACCACCCCCCATCTGAGACCCATGCTGGGACTTGGCAGTTAACATCAGTGGATGAACAGGTCAGATGCTTGTGCTGAAAGTGCCCTGGCTCATCTCAGCCTGAAATTAGACAGCTCATTAGAATATAAAGCCTCCAAGTCCCACATACATTAGGGCTGCTTATTTGATCCTTGCACCAGCAGGGGGGAATGTCTAAGACTGTATGCCCTTGCTAAACCAGTGCTCTGTAGAGTTGAGTTGGTCATTTGGCCCCAGTCATTTGGCCTCAGTCATTCTGCTTCTTCCCACTGAGATTCTGAGGATGTGTATCAGTACTGGCTGCACAGAGCTGAGTGGGTCACACACCATTTGCATTAAACTTCTTCCCTCTGATATACTGGAGTCCTGCATGCATCCTGACACAGCAGAGCTGCGTTTGATCTACAACTACCTGTGTTAAGCTTCATCCCTCTGAGAGACTAAGAACCTGTATCTGGCCCTGCGCAGAGCTGCATTTGCTACACAGTTACCTTTATCCTGTCTCCTCCCTCTGGAATTCTGAGCCTCACACCCACCCTGACTACACAGAGCTGTGGTTGTCACATAAACATCTGCATTGGACCTCTTCCCTCTGAGAAACTGGGGACCTGCGTTCATCTTGGTTGTGTAGAGCTGAGTTTGTCATTCGGCCACCTGAAGTGTGCTTTTTCCCTCTGAGAAAGAGAGCCCTGCACCCATCCTGACTGCGTAGAGCTGGGTTGGTTGGACGGCCACCTGCATTGAGCGTCTTAACTCTGAAAAACTGAGGCTCAGATTCTAACACCATACTATTCTCCCCCATCTGCAACCATAACGACTCCATTGGTTTATAAGTAGGGTAGCCGCAATTTTCCAAAATGAGCCGACATTCCTACAAGCAGCCAGACGCAAGCAAGAGCTCAAATTTGACAATGCCTACTTATCCATTTTTCCAGATTTCTTGTCTGCCTTACAAAAAACCAGAGCCACCTTTGTCAGCATCAAACACAGCCTATGAAATGCAGATATAAAGTACTCCACAGTGTTTCCAGCTCACTTTCGCGTCATTCACAATCACTGCACCATCTTTTTCTCGTCTCCCGGTGAGGCGGAGGACTGGTTCAATCAGCTGCCAAGGCCTCCAAGGCGCTAATTATCAAGTATTATGCAATAACGAGTAACATAAGATATGTAACCCTGTCAGGTGGGGCCCCTGTGCGTGTTGGGGCAGTGAGTCTATCCCTTATCCTACCTTTCTACATCCTCCATCCTCTTCCCTTTCTCTCGCCTCCTTACTTCCCCTCTCCCAATCCACTCCTCATCCTTCTGCCTGTGGAACATGCATTGGCTGCCCCATATTCTCTTGACAGTGGGACTCTAAATCATAATGTGTTATAATTTTCAGGGAAATTTTATTTATATTTGTACAGGGTTTGGAGCTCCAAAAGGGGAGCAAAATTCTTAGATTGTGTGCCTAGATAACGGCACCTATTGGGTGCACACTCTACCCCATAACAATTTATTAGTTCAAGCTTTGAAAGTTAATATTAAATTACTTGCTTGAATAAGCAGTGATATGTTATTTCTAAGCTATTAGTTCTGTGGCTTGGTTGCCTTATTAGGTTTGCAAAAATATCTCTAGAACATGACAGACACGTACAATAACGCATTACTTTTGCTTGGGAATCAATTGTTTGCCCTGAACCCCCAGAGCCAAACTACGATGGCCTCTAACAGCATCCTACCAAGAGATGATAGAGAAAACACTGATGGCTGGTATTAACATATTTACCTGGAACGTTCGGGGAATGGGAAACCCTAAAAAACACAGCATGATTTTCTCACAAATCAAACGCCATAATCCTCATAAAGTATGTCTCTAAGAAACACACAACCCCTGATAAAACCTCATTGCTACAAAAACAGTGGGTCCAATGGTCCCTCCACTTCACCTTTTCCTCATATTCCAGGGGTGTTTCTATCTTAATTCACAGACGACTTAGATGGGAGCCGGGACACACTCTTAAAAACCCATATAGTAGATTTGTGTTTGTCCAGTCCTAGATAGAGGTTGTCCCCTATGTGCTTATTGCATTATACTTGCCACCACCTGGGAGTTTGGCGGTCCTCCATCAAGCCGCACAATTTGCCACTCAGTTCCCTGCTGCAACTGTTCTATGCTTTGGTGACTTCAATTTACTATTAGTAGTAAATGCGGCAGCATCAATGAGTCACATATAAACTGTTCAAAAAATTATTTTTATTGATCCAAATACCAAAAAAAAAGAAAAATATGCAACAATATAAATCCAGATGCCTGGGCAGGTACAGCCGACAACATGTAATCCTGAATCTACAAAACAAGGACAAAACAATACATTACTGGCATGTCACAAGTGCAGACAACAAAAACCTTCCTGACAAATGCTATACCATTTAGTATTGCAGTTACCCCAATCAGATGTAAGGCATAAAATGGTATTCCTGATTTAATCCTTTGGGTGACATTGTATCTAATTCATAGATCCAAAATAGCTGCTTTCCTTTTTACATCGACACCCTGTCGGCCCCTCTTAGGAATGCAGGAACATGATCTATGATGCAGAATTTTAATTGGCATATCACATGGTTTTGATCTTTAAAATGTTTAGGCAGCGGTAAATCTTTATACCCCTTCCGAATGGTGGATTTATGTTTGACTATACGGGAACGAACCTCTGCAGTGGTCTCCCCTACATATGCGAGACCACATGGACATGTGATTAAATATAAAACAAAACGTGAGGTACACGTAAAGCGTTCCCATATAGGATATTTAGTACTACAAAGAGGTTGTCTGAAACTGTCTCCTTTAACCCCTTAATGACGCGGGCATTTTTCTTTTTCAATTTTCGTTTTTTCCTCCCCCCTTTAAAAAAATCATAACTCCTTTATTTATCCATCCACGTCGCTGTATGAGGGCTTGTTTTTTGCGGGACGAGTTGTATTTTTCAATGGTGCTATTTAAAGTACCATATAATGTACTGAAAAACTTTTAAAAAATTCTAAGTGGAGTAAAATGAAAAAAAAAACGACATTTTGCCATCTTTTAGTGCGTCTTGCTTCTACGGCGCACAAATGGCAACAAAAGCGACATGATAACTTTATTCTATGGGTCAGTACGATTACTACGATGCCAAACTTGTATAGGTTTTTTTTTACTATACTCCTCTTTTTTTTTTTTAAAGACATAAAATGTTTTTCAATTATTTTCTGCGGTCATTTTGTGCGCGCAATAACTTTTTTATTTTTCCGTCGACGTAGTTGAGCAAGGTTTCATTTTTTGCGGGATGTCCTGTAGTTTCTGATAGTACCGTTTTGGAATACATACGACTTTTTGATCGCTTTTTATTGCGTTTTTTCTGGGAGACAGGGTAACTAAAAAAATGCATTTCTGGCGTTCTTCATTTCTTTTTTCGAACGACGTTCACCGTGCGGGAAAAATTATGTGGTACTTTGATAGTTCGGACTTTTACGGACGCGGTGATACCAAATACATATTTTAAATTTATTATTTAGATTTTTTAATAATAGATATGGCAAAAGGGGGGTGATTTAAACTTTTACAGCTTTTTTTTTTTTTCAATTAAAAAAAAACTTTATTGATTTTTTTTTTTTACTTTACTTTGAAGTCCCCCTGGGGGACTTTAAGATGCAATGCTTTGATCGCTCCTGCAGTATGACGTAATGCTATAGCATTACGTCATATTGCTTTTTGACAGGCAGCCTATGAAGCCACCCCACGGGGACGGCTTGATAGGCAGTCTGCTAAGGCAGCCCTGGGGCCTTTCATTAGGCCCCCGGCTGCCATGACACATGCACGGCTCTCCCGATCTCACCGCGGGGGGGCCGTGCGGGACCCCCGAACATCGTTTGGGGGATTTAAATGCCGCTGTCAGAATTGACAGCGGCATTTAAATGGTTAATAGCCGCGATCGGCCGCGCGGCCGCTCGCGGCTATTGCCCGCGGCTATTGCCCGCGGATGCCAGCTGTTATAAACAGCTGATGCCCGCACTGTATGAAGAGAGGTTGCATCGCAACCTCTCTTCATACATACCCCGACGCTCCATGACGTACCAGGTACGTCATTGGTCGTTAAGGGGTTAAGGAGATTATTACAGACTGAGCAGCTCAGGCAGGGAAAATTTCCATTCCAAGTAGCTGCCAACGTTTGCTGCGTAGGACGCAGACCACTGTCAAACAATGCACGTGTCCCCTTGTTGCCAATATTTGGACTTCTTTTATATGCCAGTATAGAAAACTTTTTGAATTCCAGTACATCTTTATTGGCATCAGTCACCAATGGCCAATGTCTACGAATTATCACTGTAATTTTCGGGATCCTATCACAGAGCCTAGTTCGAGATTTTGGTGTAATTGGATCCTGTTGAGAAAAAGTTCAAACCTTTGTTCTAGCTTCATCCAAAAGAGATCTTGGATAGCCCATCGCTAGAAATTTCTCACACATCTCATTAAGCCTGATATCTATTCTATCGTCATGGGTTACTCTTCGAACCCGTAATAATTGGCTCCAGGGGAGTGAATTTTTAGTTGAGGCCGGGTGTGTGCTATCATACAATAGGGGGGTGTTACGATCTGTAGCCTTGCTGTATGGGTCGGTAAGTAGACCTGCGCCCACCTTCCTGATCAACACCCAGGAACTGGATCTCTGTCTCTGAATAGGAGAAGATGAACTTTAATTCAGGATATACTCCATTAAGAACCTCACAGAATAGTTGTGGTAACTGCAATACTAAACGGTATAGCATTCGTTAGGAAGGTTTTCTGTCTGCACTTTTGACATGTCAGTAATGTATTCTTTTGTCCTTAATTTGTAGATTTGGGACTATATGTCATCGGCTGTACATGCCCAAGCATCTAGATTAGAGATGAGCGAGCACCAAAATGCTCGGGTGCTCATTGCTCAAGTCAAACTTTTCGTAATGCTCGAGAGTACATTTCAAGTAACGAACCCCATTGAAGTAAATGGCGACTTGAGCATTTTTGCATGGGACTGATGTTCTGCATAGCTGATGACTTGTCAAACACCGGAAAACATCAGAAAGTCATGGAAACACTACAGAAAGGGCTTGGGAAGGGCAAGGGCAGCATGCATGGCTGCATCTGAGACTCCCAGGTCCCACTATTAAGCCAAAATGGGGGCAGGAGTCTGGCGTCACCCCCTAACAATTTACTTTGAACAAACCCTCATTAGCAAGGCATACGCGCTGGCACATCTTAGCTAAGCACCACACTACCTGCAACCAAGGACAATCACTGCCTGCGGGTGACACCGCTGCCTCTTCTCCTGGGTTATATGCTGGCATTGCTGTCCAACCCCCTCCCCTTCCTTCCCCCGTGCGACCCTGCGTCCACAGCGCACACAAAAGTTTCCCTGTGCAGCGTTCAGCTGCCCTCATGCCACACGCTCACTTCATAGCCACACCACCCTCGTGTATATTTATAAGTGCGTATTGGATGAGGAGGATACGGAGGCACACACTGCAGAGGGTTGGCAGGGCCAGGCAGCGACCCTCTTTGATGAATTGACGTACGATCATCATTCCAATCCTGTGCCACCTCCGTCACAAAATTGTCAGGAGCCACAAACGTGGGCATAAAGGGGACTCAGGTGCCAGCACTTCTACACATCTCCACAATGCAGCAATACTCTGTGTGGGCAGCACGTAAGCGGGCCCAGGGTCATGCTGGGTCCCAGCCTCCACTTTTTGTGATCCAAGGTGCCTTGAGTTAAATAGCAATGGGAAATCCATGTGTCCCCACACAATTCATTCTGTGTAGTTGTCAGATAGCACAACACCGCAATGGGAAGTCCACTGCAATGGGGAGTTTCACCCCGTCAAGGACCTTGGCCCACATTTCTATCCTAATCAGTCAGTGTATTTGTGCCAGACAGGTAAAACAGTGCTATGGGAAGTGTTTGTGCACCCACAGCATAGTGAAGCCCAAGGAACTCAAACATGGTATTACACATGAGGAAATAAGAGTGCCCAAACATGGCAGAGTTCCACCCCGCCAAAGACTTCGGCCCACATTTCTACCCTAGTCAGTCTGTGTATTTGTGCCAAACAGGTAAAACACCGCTACGGGAAGTCTTTGTGTACCCACAGCATAGACGAGCACCTGGAACCCAAGGAAAGTATTGGCCCAAACCAGTGTCTCAGATAACTATGGTAACACGAGAGAAAATATATGTTGCCCAGTGCTGATCCCCAGACCCCAAGCAGCAGGTGGCATATTAGGGCCGAGAAACCATGACGGAGGTAGGACGTGCATTGCTCTGTGTGGGAAGTACGTGAGCAGGTCCTGGGTCAGGCTCGGTCCCGGCCTCCACCTTGTGTGATGCAAGGTGCCATGAGTTAAATAGCAATGGGAAATCAATGGGTCCCCAAACACTTCATTCTATGTAGGTGTCAGATAGCTCAACACTGCAATGGGAAATCTTTGAGTTCCTTGGGCTCGCCAATGCTGTGGGTGCACAAAGATGGTATTACACAGGAAGAAATCAAAGTGCCCAAACATGGCAGATTTTCACCCCGCCAAGGATCTCGGCCTTGGCCCACATTTCTGCTTAGGTCGGTCAGTGTATTCATGTCAGATAGGTAAAACACCGCGATGGAAAGTCTTTGTGCACCCACAGCATAGGCAGACCCCAGTAACATTTGTGTAGCAAAAGCATGGGCGGACCCCAGTAACATTTCTGTAGCAAGAGTATAGGCGAACCCCTCAAACCATTCAGTAGAAAAGGTGTAGGCAGACCCCAGTAACATTTCTGTAGCCAAAGTATAGGAGAACCCCTCAAACCATTCAGTAGAAACTGCATAGGTGGACCCCAGTAACATTTCTGTAGCAAAAGTATAGGCAGACCCCAGAAACATTTCTGTTGCAAGAGTATAGGCGAACCCCTGTAACATTCTGTAGCAAGAATATAGGTGAACCCCTCAAACCATTCAGTAGAAAATTTATAAGCAGACCCCAGTAACATTTCTGTAGCAGCAGTATAGTCAGACCCCAGTAACATTTCAGTAGCCAAAGTATAGACGAACCCCAGTAACATTTCTGTAGCCAAAGTATAGACAGCCCCAGTAACATTTTTGTAGCAAGAGTATAGGCGAACCCCTCAAACCATCCAGTAGAAAACGTATAGGCAGACCCCAGTAACATGTCAGTAGCAAGAATATAGGCATACCCCAGTGATATTTTTGTAGCAAAAGTATAGGCGGACCCCAGTAACATTTCTATAGCAAGAGTATAGGCGGTCCCCAGTAACATTTCTGTGGCAAGAGTATAGGCGAACCCCTCAACCCATTCAGTAGAAAAAGTATAGGCAGACCCCAGTAACATTTCTGTAGCAAGAGTATAAGTAGAGATTAGCGAGCATACTCGTCTGAGCTTGATGCTCGTTCGAGTATCAGGGTGTTCGAGATGCTCGTTACTCGAGACGAGCACCACGTGGTGTTCGAGTCAATTCCATTTCCTTCCCTGAAAGATTTGCGCCATTTTATGGCCAATAGAAACGCAGGGAAGGCATTACAACTTCCTCCTGTGACGTTCCAGCCCTATCCCACCCCCCTGCAGTGAGTGGCTGGAGAGATCAAGTGACCGCCGAGGATCGCCACAGACGCACCCTGGCAGAGATTAGGGACAGTACTGCTGCTGATATTAGAGGGAGAGTGTTAGCGTCTACAAGAACCCCAACGGTCCTTCTTAGGGCCACAGCTCACCTAGTGCACTACTGTTGTGGGTGCTGGGAGCAGTGTTGCCCTTTTTGTTTTGTATATCGGGCGTGCAACCCCATTACAGCTATAGCGTTCTCAGGCTGCAGTCTGTACTATGTAGTATAGGGGAAGTATTGGTGAGGCAGGGACAGTGGTAGTGTGGAATCCTGTCAACAACAATCCCAACGCTCCTTCTTAGGGCTACCTAGGCATTTAACTCTGTGGTTGCTGGGAGTTGTAGTACCTCAGCATTGCACTGCAAGGCCTGAGTTCAGCCTTCAGTTACATTTTATGCTGGGGGCAGTTAGTGTAACGTAAGCTCTCTCTGCCTCCAAGTGCACGCCAAGAAAGCACTAATATTTTTCACCGTTCTGTGTTACCAGTCAGCTGCCGGCGCAGTGTACGGTGCCAGACACCCATAGAGGGAGAGTCCAATACACGCTCCATTGCATGCATTGCATCTGAAAAAAAACAATTAAAAAAAAGAAATCCTTTTTACTGCTGCTTGTAACCCAGTGCATATTACTGCGTGGCCTGTGGGACTTGAGGTAAATCTGAACTGCATAGTGCACAGCAAGGCCTGAGTTCAGCCTTCAGTTTCATTTTTTGCTGAGGGCAGTTAGTGTAACGTAAGCGCTTTCTGCCTCCAAGTGCACACCAAGAAAGCACTAATATTTTTCACCGCTCTGTGTTACCAGTCAGCTGCCGGCGCAGTGTACGGTGCCAGACAGCCATAGAGGGAGAGTCCAATACCCGCTCCATTGCCTGCATTGCATCTGAAAAAAACAATTTAAATAAAGAAATCCTTTCTACGGCTGCTTGTAACCCAGTGCATCCCAGTGCATTTTACTACGTGGCCTGTGGGAATTGAGGTTGTACGGTGCCAGACAGCCATAGAGGGAGAGTCCAATACACGCTCCATTGCCTGCTTTGCATCTGAAAAAAACAATTTAAAAAAAGAAATCCTTTTTACGGCTGCTTGTAACCCAGTGCATATTACTGCGTGGCCTGTGGGACTTCAGGTGCATCTCAGGATCCCTGCCTTGAGTGGGAAACAATGGTTCCTCTCTCACCTGAGGAGTTTGTCATGACCGATGCCCAACCTTTGGAATGTTCCCGGGGTCTGGGTGATGAGGCTGGGGACTTCCGGCAACTGTCTCAAGAGCTTTCAGTGGGTGAGGAGGACGATGACGATGAGACACAGTTGTCTATCAGTGAGGCAGTAGTAAGGGCAGTAAGTCCGAGGGAGGAGTGCACAGAGGATTCGGAGGAAGAGCCGCTGGATGATGAGGTGACTGACCCCACCTGGTGTGATAAGCCAACTGAGGACAGGTCTTCAGAGGGGGAGGCAATTGCAGCCGCAGAACAGGTTGGAAGAGGCAGTGGGGTGGCCAGGGGTAGAGGCAGGGCCAGAGCGAATAATCCACCAACTGTTTTTCAAAGCACCCCCTCGCGCCAAGCCACCTTGCAGAGGCCAAGGTGCTCAAAGGTCTGGCAGTTTTTCACTGAGGTCGCGGACAACCGACGAACAGTGGTGTGCAGCCTTTGTCGCGCCAAGATCAGCCAGGGAGCCACCACCACCAGCCTCACCACCACTAGCATGCGCAGGCATATGATGGCCAAGCACCTTACAAGGTGGGAGGAAGGCCGTTCACTGCCTCCGGCTTGCGCGACTGCCTCTCCCCCTGGGCCCCAAGCTGCCACTGAGATCCAACCCACCTCTCACGACACAGGCACGAGCGTCTCCTGGCCTGGACCCACACCCTCACCTCCGCTGTCCTCGGCCCCATCCAGCAATGTCTCTCAGCGCAGCGTCCAGCTGTCGCTAAGAGAATTGTTGGAGAGAAAGCGCAAATACGCCGCCACACACCCGCACGCTCAAGCTTTAAATGTCCACATAGCCAAATTGATCAGCCTGGAGATGCTCCCCTACAGGCTTGTGGAAACTGAGGCTTTCAAAAATATGATGGCGGCGGTGGCCCCACGCTACTCTGTCCCCAGTCGGCACTATTTTTCACGGTGTGCCGTCCTAGCCCTGCACGACCACGTCTAACGCAACATTGTATGCGCCCCCACCAACTCGGTTACTGGCAAGGTCCACTTAACAACGGACACGTGGACAAGCACAGGTGGGCAGGGCCACTATATCTCCCTGACGGGACATTGGGTGAATTTAGTGGAGGCTGGGACCGAGTCAGAGCCCGGGACCGCTCATGTACTACCCACCCCCAGAATTGCGGGCCCCAGCTCGGTGCTGGTATCTGCGGCGGTGTATGCCACTTCCACTAAACCTTCCTCCTCCTCCAATGCAACCTCTACCTCGCAATCAAGACGTGTCAGCAGCAGCACGTCGCCAGCAGTCGGTGTGGCGCGGCAGCACAGCGGTGGGCAAGCGTTAGCAGGCCGTGCTGAAACTACTCAGCTAAGGAGAGAAGAGGCACATGGCCCACGAACGGTTGCACGGTCTGACAGAGCAGACCGACCGCTGGCTTTCGCCACTGAGCTTCCAACCGGGCATGGTCGTGTGTGACAACGGCCGTAACCTGGTGGCGGCTCTGCAGCTCGGCAGCCTCACGCACGTGCCATGCCTGCCCCAAGTCTTTAATTTGGTGGTTCAGCGGTTTCTGAAAGGCTACCCACACTTGTCAGACCTCCTCGGCAAGGTGCGCCGGGTCAGCGCACATTTCCGCAAGTCCAACACGGACGCTGCCACCCTGGGGACCCTGCAACATTGGTTTTATCTGTCAGTGCACCGACTGCTGTGCGACGTGCCCACACGGTGGAACTCTACGCTCCACATGTTGGCCAGGCTGTATGTGCAACGTAGAGCTATAGTGGAATACCAACTCCAACATGGGCGGTGTAGTGGGAGTCAGTCTCCCCAATTCTTTACAGAGGAGGGGGCCTATATTGCAGATATCTGCCAGGTCCTTGGAAACTTTGAGGAGTCTACCCTGATGGTGAGCGGCGATGCTGCAATCATTAGCGTCACCATTCCTCTGCTATGCCTGTTGAGAAGTTCCCTGCAAAGCATAAAGGCTGACTCTTTGCCTTTGGAAACGGAGGTGGGGGAAGACAGTATGTCGCTGGATAGTCAGAGCACCCTTATGTCTATATCTCAGCGCGTTGAGGAGGAGGAGGAGAAGGGGGAGAAGCCTGAGGAGGAAGAGACAGCTGGGCCCACTGCATAGGGTACCCATGCTGCTTGCCTGTCATCCATTCAGTGTGTATGGCCTGAGGAGGAGGATCCTCAAAGTGATCTTTCTAGTGAGGACAGCCATATGTTGCGTACAGGTACCCTGGCACACATGGCTGACTTCATGTTAGCATGCCTTTCTCGTGACCCTCGCGTTAGACGCATTCTGGCCACTACGGATTACTGGGTGTACACTATGCTCGACCCACGGTATAAGGAGAACCTTTCCACTCTCATTCCCAAAGAGGAAAGGGGTTTGAGAGTGATGCAATACCACAGGGCCCTGGTGGACAAGCTGATGGTAAACTTCCCATCCGACAGCGCTAGTGGCAGAAGACGAAGTTTCGAGGGCCAAGTAGTAGGGAAGGCGCGGAGATCAGGCAGCATGTTCAGCGCAGGCAGGGGTACACTCTTCAAGGCCTTTGACAGCTTTATGGCTCCCCAGCAAGACTGTGTCACATCCCCTCGGTCCAGGGTGAGTCGGAGGGAGCACTGTATAAAGATGGTGAGGGAGTACGTAGCCGATCGTACCACCGCCCTCCGTGACACCTCTGCTCCGTACAACTACTGGGTGTCAAAGCTGTACACGTAGCACGAACTCGCGCTGTATGCCCTGGAGGTGCTGGCTTGCCCTGCGGCTAGCATCTTGTCAGAGACGGTGTTTAGTGCAGCTGGGGAAATCATCACGGACAAGCGTACCCGCCTGTCAACTGACAGTGCCGACAGGCTTACACTCATAAAGATGAACAAAGCCTGGATTTCCCCAGACTTCTCTTCTCCACCAGCGGATAGTGAACGGGCAATTTTTCTGCGGCCCAAAAGGCTCATATAACTTTTCTAAACAATATTTATACGTTTCAATTCCCATTAAAGCATTGAAACTTCCACCTGAACCAATTTTTATTATGACTGGGCTGCCTCCAGGCCTAGTTACAAATTAAGCCACAGTAAGCTAAGCGATTAATGGGTTTCACCTGCCCTCTGGGTTGGGCATGGGCAATTTTTCTGGGGTACATTTGTACTGTCTGTACACCAATTTTTCTGGCCCTCGCCTACAATGTAATCCAAGTAATTTTTATGGGCTTCGCATGAACTCATGGTACACCACTGTGTCTGGGGTTGGCCTACACTTTTGCTACAGAAATGTAACTCTGTTCTGCCTACCTATACTTCTGCCACAGTATTGCTAGAGGGGTCTGACTATACTTCTGCAACAGAAATCTAACTTCGGTCTGCCGATACTTCTGCTCCTGAAATGTTACCTTGGTTTGTGTATACTGTTACTACTGTAATGTTACTAATACTGGGCTCTGCCCATACTGCTTCAACGGAAATGTTACTGGGGCATGTCTATACTGCTATAACTGAAATGTAACTAATACTGGGCTCTGCCAATACTGCTTCTACTTAAATGTTACTGGGGTCTGACTATACTGCTACTACTGAAATGTTACAAATGCTGTGCTCTCTCTACACTGCTGCAAGGGAAATGTTAAACTTTTGCTTTGCCCATACTGCTTCTACGTAAATGTTACTGGGGCCTGTCTATACTGCTACTACTGAAATGTTACAAAAGCTGTGCTCTCTCTACACTGCTGCAAGGGAAATATTAATCTGCTGTTTTGCCCATACTGCTTCTACGTAAATGCTACTGGGGTCTGACAATACTGTTACTACAACTGAAAAGTTACTGCACTCTGTCAATGCTGCTGCAAATGAAAGGCTACTGGGGTCAGCCTACACTGCTGCAACGGAAATGTTAAAGGGGTGTGTCTATACTGTTACTACTACTGAAATGTTACTGCAGTCTGTCTGCACTGCTGGAACTGAAATGTTACTGGGGCCTGTTCCTACTGATACTACTGAAATGTTACTGGGGTCTGTCTATACTGCTGCAAATGAAATGTAACTGGGGTCTGTCTGCACTGCTGGAACTGAGATTTTACTGGGGCCTGTCAATACTGCTGGAACTGAAATGTTACTGGGGTCTGTCTATACTGTTGCTACTGAAATGTTACTGGGGCCTGTACCTAATGATACTACTGAAATGTTACTGGGGCCTGTCCTTAATGATACTACTGAAATGTTACTAGGGTCTGTTTGCACTGCTGGAACTGAAATGTTACTGGGGCATGTCGCAACTGATACTACTGAAATGTTACTGGGGTCTGTCTGCACTGCTGGAACTGAAATGTTACTGGGGTCTGTCAATACTGCTGGAACTGAAATGTTACTGGGGTCTGTCAATACTGCTGGAACTGAAATGTTACTGGGGTCTGTCTATACTGTTGCTACTGAAATGTTACTGGGGCCTTTACCTAATGATGCTACTGAAATGTTACTGGGGCCTGTCCCTAATGATACTACTGAAATGTTACTAGGGTCTGTTTGCACTGCTGGAACTGAAATGTTACTGGGGCATGTCGCAACTGATACTACTGAAATGTTACTGGGGTCTGTATGCACTGCTGGAACTGAAATGTTACTGGGGTCTGTCTGCACTGCTGTAAATGAAATGTTACTGGGGCCTGTCCCTAATGATACTACTGAAATGTTACTGGGGTCTGTCTGCACTGCTGGAACTGAAATGTTACTGGGGCATGTCGCAACTGATACTACTGAAATGTTACTGGGGTCTGTCTGCACCGCTGGAACTGAAATGTAACTGGGGTCTGCCTGCACTGCTGGAACTGAAATGTTACTAGGGCCTTTCCCTGAGAGCAGAGGATGTAAGTATATTTGTACAGCAGTAGATACATTCTCAGGTCTGATGGTGGGATTCCCGTGTAAAACAGCCACACATTGGAGTACTTTACATACTCTGGAAATTATTACCCAGTATTATGGGACTCCCCTTCAGATCCAGACAGACAATGGTTCACATTTTACCGGTAATCAGGTAAAAGAGTATGCCAGTAAAAACAACATAGAGTGGGTATATCATATGCCCTACTATCCACAGGCCGCGGGCTTGGTGGAACGAATGAATGGGTTATTAAAATCTACCCTGAAGAAGCTTACTGAGACCGACAAATATGGTCAATGGAGAGATAATCTCACTGATGCTTTACAGATTATCAACAACAGGCCCATCACTGATTCCATGACACCCTTAATGCGCATGCTAACACCTAATCTCAGCATAGATGTAGCTAAGGTAGAGACAATCTTATACTGGAAAATAAATCCAGATGCGCAGGCACCTTTAGAGCCACCCCTGCCGCTAGGGTTGGATCTATACGCTCTTGATACTGTGGTGATAGCCCCGGGAAAGGTAAGTACTATTCCCACAGGAATAGGATGCAAGATCCCAGAGAATCACTTTGGGCAGATAGCTACTAGATCAAGTTTTGCTCCGAGAGGTGCAGTGGTCCTAGGGGGAGTCATAGATGTGGATTATCAGGGTTAAATTAAAGTAATCATGATAAATTTAGGAACAGATCCTCTGATAATAGGGAAAAAGGAGTGCATGGCACAGCTGCTTTTAATACCAGTGTATCTGACACAAGTGGAAGAAGGGGTGGCCCCCACTGAACTTACAGTGAGAGGAGATAAAGGTTTTGTCTCAACTGACGTTACTAATGTAGGGGCCAAAATATGGGTTCAGAATCACCAAGGACCACCCTCCCCGGCATACGTTATTGCTGTGGGGAAAGATCGAACTTTACTCATTATGCGACCCGGGGTAGAGAAATGGGAATATGTCCCACAAGAAAAGTGCTATTTGCGGGAATAATGCTTGTTTCCTTGCTTTCTCTAGAATCACATAGTCATTTTTGGAATCCTTGGCATCATGTATTCGGTGTTCGCAGTAGGTGATGCGTGGACACCAGGGATCCGTGTCAATGACACCGGAAGGAATAACTATTCGTTGGGCTGGAGGAATTCAACCCGAACAAGGAAACAAGACAACTACACTTGTGAAGCCAACCAGAAATGTTATATCATGAACATTACCTTTGATGGGATTATCTGGAGTGGAATTCCATTATCGCATATAAGTTCGACCTTCCGTCCTACATATGCACTGCATAATGCCACGGGACGAATAAACATTACATCACTTGTAAACGTGTCATGTTGTCAGAGACCAAAAGAGTTGCCATATCTCAATTACTCCCTGATGATGCAATATATGCAGAATTGTACAAGTATGGGAGTGCAGTTTTCATTTCCTTTGAATGAGACAGAAGTAATTACATGTGGGAATGCAATGGAGATCCAGAATCGGACCATTTGGGGCCAGTTCCTGGTATTCGTGAACATTAATGCTTCTAAAATAGATCCTGGACATATAAAAAGGGTTCCATCTACTTGTCGCCAGGTGGGACGAGAAGCTCAAAAGACTGTTATACGGGGGGCGTGGCTTGAATGCAGACCAGGACAGTCGTGTTGTGCTGAGCTCCGCTCGTTTCCAACTTGCCTAGCTACTAAAAGCTTCCCCAGCCTCATCTAAAGCTCTGGAAGTGGATCGGGAGTCTCACTAAAGACAATACCGAAAAGAAGAAGCATGAAGACCTCGATAAACAAAGTCTCCGACTTCTTCATAACCCGCGGCCCGAGAAGACTAGGACCGCCAAGCAAAGATTGCTCCCCTTCATCCACAAGCTCAAATGTGAGCGCGGAGGACATACCTGCCTTCTCCACCCGCGGAGTAGATCGCGCTGCCAGTCCGGAGCTTCATGCAGGAGAGCCGCCGCTGAATACATCCCGGCATTGGGTGAGTGTCATAGCTGAAGGGCACAACAGCGATACTTCGGACGGCCCCAAAATAGCGCCGATAAGCCCTCACTCCCCACCTGCTCTCTCCACTCCCTCTGCGAGCCCAGAGAAACAGTGTCCCTGGCCCTCCCCACCTTCTAGCCCACCTAGAGGAGAGCTTGAGGAGGAGGATGATTTAATTAATAATATCCTATCTTCTAATCTACCCGCCATGGAAGATTTCATTAAGCATATGATACTGGCACTTCGTGGATCCCTGCATAGGGATATAAAAACCCTATCCAGCTCAACCAACTCTTCTATACAGGAACTTGAAACGCGAACTGACCACATAGAAAACAAAATGGGAGAAATTACCACATCACATAACAAATTGATTGATGCACATTACTCCCTAGAAGACGAAGTAGAATCTATTAAGCACAAGCTCACAGATCTAGAAGACAGAAGCAGAAGAAACAACGTTAAATTCAGGGGCATCCCGGAAAGTGTCTCCCAACATGATCTAAAGACCTTTCTCACCAAATTGATTAAAAGCTTCCTTCCAAATTCTACAGAGCAGGACTGTATAATTGACAGAGCCCACAGGTTAATGAAACCAAATTTCTTGCTAGACTCCGTCCAACGGGATGTAATCGCAAGACTTCATTTTTTTTTCATGTCAAGACGCGCTGATGTCAGCTTCAACAAATCGTGGATCTCTCCCACCTCCATACGCTAACATCAGCCTCTTTACTGACCTGTCTCAAAACACAATACAGGCTAGAAAAGCCTTCTCACAAATTACAGCATCTTTAAGAGTTGCCAAGATCCCCTACAGATGGGGATTTCCCGTTAAAATAATTATCAACAAGGAAAATGCTGTGCATACACTTTCTTCCCCAGAAGAGGGCGTCAATCTCCTATCAAAATGGAATATCACTCTTCAAGAAAACTCACAACCAGCCAAGCCTCAAAGACCCTTTAAGACCACACACCGACGCATGCTTCCTGCTGCTCCTCCTTAGAGGATATAATGGAACTCTATCGATTACTTACCCAACTACAGTTGCTGGGACTACATTTTCTTTGCAAAAGGCAAAAGCTGATTGTCTGCGAGCCGAACTTTTCTCCCCTCACCATGATTCAGGTTTTTATACCTGTCCTTTTATTACGATTTATCTGTTTCTACCTACAGGTTCCCAACTCCTGTCTTAATAAGCACAACATTATTAAATATGCGACAAAAATTTCCATGCATATTCTGCTCTCCATCACAACATATGTAGCTCATTGTTTCTATCGTCCTTTTGTAACAGGCTTATTTCTGTTTGTGCCTGCTTGTTACTTAATGTTTTGCATTTCAGATTTGATGCCTTTTTGTTCCCTCTGTATAAGCTTACAAACATTTCTAAAGATGTCTATAAAAATTTGCTCCCAAAACGTTAAGGGATTGAATACCCCTTTTAAAAGAGCTATGGTTTGGAGGGATGCCAAATTATCTAACATAGGCATACTATGTCTTCAAGAGACGCATTTCGCCCAGCCTATGTGCCCTAAATTTACAAAGAAACATTATTCTCATATTTTCTCATCAAATGCCCACAAAAAACACGCCGGAGTATTAATAGCCCTTAAAGACAACTTACGTTTCTCCCTCAAAGAACAAATATTGGACGAGAGAGGTAGATACTTAATCCTACTGGGAACAATCAATGATACCTCAGTGACACTAGTCAACGTCTATGCGTCCAACAAATCACAGATTTCTTTTCTAAATAAATTAATTAAAAAAATCAAAAAGGATCTCATAGGCAAACTAATCATCTGTGGAGACTTCAACATCATCCCGGATAAAAGAATAGACTCCACCGCACTCACTAGAACCACAACGGAACTACACCCTTGGCTACATAAAGAGTGCCTTTACGATACCTTTAAATGCCTTAATTCTTCATCAAAAGAATTCACCTTCTACTCTCCAAGACACAAGACATATTCAAGAATTGATCTGTTCTTGGTGAATAGAGAGACCCTCACCTCAATCACAGATTCCACGATCGGTACCACTATGTTGTCAGATCACTCGCCTATTTACCTGAAGATCAACATTGGTGTCCCCTGTAACTTTAGCAGACTTTGGCGTAACGATGTTCACTTATTTAAGTCATTAGATAATCAAAAAAAAATCAATAATGCACTAGCGGAATATTTTTCTACAAACGCCACCCCAAATATAAGTAATTTTACACTATGGAATGCCCACAAGGTGGTTATAAGAGGAGTTTTAAATAAACTTAAAATCTAGAGATGAGCGAGCGTACTCGGCCATGCCCCTTTTTCGCCCGAGCGCCGCGATTTTCGAGTACTTCCGTACTCGAGCGAAAAGATTCGGGGGGCGCCGTGGGTGAGTGGGGGGTTGCAGCGGGCAGTGGGGGGGAGAGGGAGAGAGAGAGGGCTCCTCCCTGTTTCCCGCTGCTACCCCTCGCTCCGCCAAGCCTCCCCCCGCCCCCCCCCCCCCAATCTTTTCACCCGAGTACGTTAGTACTCGAAAATCGCGGTGCTCGATCGAGTAATTACTCAAAACGAATTGGTTTGCTCATCTCTATTAAAATCCAAGAAAGAAAAAACAAGCGAGCAAAGGTGGACCTCCTACTAGAAAACAAAAAAAATTGAAAAACTACAACAAGAATCCACCCAGAATGCAGTCTCCCTAGAATTAGCCTCTCTGAGAAGGGATTTACAAAAAACTCTCTTAGACAACTTTAACAAAAGCCTTATCTACACTAAAGCTAATTTCTACTCCCATATAGACAAGCCCCCGAAACTCATGGCCCACCTCGTCAAAAAAAAAAAAAGGCCAGGATCCCATATATAACAAAAAACAATATATAACAAAAAACAACGATTTATCTGAAAAAATTACTCACCCTCAACTAATAGCCGAACAATTTAAAGACTACTATAATAATCTCTACAATCTAAGGCCTTAGTCAGACGGGCGATTTTTCGCGCGATTTGCGGATCGCATGACGGATGCGCATCCGCAAATCGCGTGACCGGTGCGCGCAAGTCGCCCGCAAATCGCCCGAAAATCTGCTCCTAGCCGCGTTTCATTAGAAACGGGCCGGAGCTGTCCAGCGCATTGCATTCAATGGAGACGGCAATACAGCCGTCTCCATTGAAAGCAATGCGCTGTGGGCGAGCCCGGGATGAATTGTCGGGAAGGGCTTAAATATATAAGCCCTTCCCTGCAATCCATCCTAAAATGTGTTAAAATAAAAAAAAATTGTATACTCACCTTCTCCCGGCAGCCGGAGCTCCGCGTGGCCATCCTGCAGTGGGTGTGAAGGGGGTGTGAGTCAGACCTGCCCCCTGATTGGCTCAGCGCTGAGCCAATCAGAGGCATGCCTCACTCACACCCATTCATGAATTCATAAATGGATGTGAGTCAGACCTGCCCCTGATTGGCTCAGCGCTGAGAGGCAGCAGTCACTCACCCATTCATGAATTCATGAATGGGTGTGTGAGTGTTTTCAGCCTCTGTTTGGTCAGGGCTGTGACCAATCAGAGGCAGATCATTCAGCAGGCGGGATTTTAAAGCCCCGCCGGCTGAATAGTGCCAAGAAGCAGTTCAGGAGAACTGACAGCGGCCGCGGCTGGACTCCGGCTGCAGCGGAAAGGTGAGTATACAATTTTTTTTTATTTTAACACATTTTAGGATGAATTGCAGGGAAGGGCATATATATTTAACCCCTTCCCGACAATTCACCCCGCGCACGCCGGCAGCCCATTGCTTTCAATGGAGCGGCTGTATTGCCGCTCCATTGAATTCAATGGGCAAACATTGTTCTTCTCTGCCACAGCTGTTACAGCTGTGGCAGAGAAGAATGATTTGTCTTCTATATGTTCTCAAGGGGGTCGGCGCTGCTGCCGCCGGCCCCATTGAGCGCATATACAGAAAAGAACAGAAATCGCAGATCGCAGATAGGTGCGATCTGCGATTTTTTGTTCTATAATTTATCGGACGAGCGCATAAAAAACGCTCATGTGTCCGATACCATTGCAAAGCAATGGTTTTAAAAAATCGCCGGACGCATGCGCATGCGCAAATCACGGCTAAAAACACCCGTCTGACTAAGGCCTTACAGAGGATATGGAGACATCCCAACCCACACCGGATTCTATAAATAAATTCCTAGATAAAATGTCCCTTCCCTTTCTAGATTCACAAATAGACGTCCTTAACAAACCAATCTTCAGCACAGAAGTGTCTAAGGCCATCAAAAGCCTAAAAAATTAAAAGTCTCCCGGGCCGGATGGCCTATCAAACGGATATTATAAAATCTTCGCCCCTTCAATATTCCCCCACTTGACCTCTATATTTAACGACTCATTTAATCTGGGCACAATGCCTGAGGAAATGCTTCAGGCTACCATTGTTACAATACCCAAACCTGGTAAGTCCCCTACAACCCCAGCAAACTTCAGGCCTATCTCTCTCCTAAATTCCGATGAATAGCTCTACTCAAAAATACTGGCATCAGGACTTCTGGAGGTCCTCCCCACGGTCATCCATAAAGATCAGGTGGGGTTCACTAAAGGAAGAAACGCCACAGATGGTGCACGTAGGAACCCGGAACCTGTTGGAGCTGGCTAGCTCGAGTCGGATGCCTTCTCTCTTCCTTTCCCTGGATGCAGAGAAGGCATTCGATAGAGTCCATTGGGGCTTTGCCTTTGCTGTATTGCAAAAATTCGGTGTGGGTGATAACTTTCGGCGGGCAGTTCAGGCCCTATATGAGAGACCCTCCGCTATTGTCCTAGTTGACGGAATACTATCCTCACCGTTTTACATATCTAACGGTACCCGTCAGGGCTGCCCCCTATCCCCACTATTATTTGTTATGTTAATTGAACCACTAGCAGAATCAATCAGAATGTTCCCAGAAATTAGGGGTGTGCAGGGAGGCATGAGGCAACACAAAATAGGCCTCTTTGCTGATGATATTCTTATTTCCATAACTGACCCCCTGGGCTCCTTAACCCCTTGAGTGGCACGCCCGGAAAATTTCCGGGACGAGCTCCACTGCTCATAGCAACATAGCCCGGAAGATTTCCGGGCTATGTATCACTATGGGAGCTGCAGAGCACAATGCCACAAGCTGTGACAGACAGTGTGCTCTGCCTGCACAGACGCACACAGAGCAGTGCAAGGGCTTTGAAAAACCAGCAGAAGGTATTGCCGACATGTTGCAATGTCCTGCTTTGTTTACAAGTTGCCATAGAGACCATCGGCTTGTCAGAAGCAAGCGGATGGTCTCTGTGCCAGGGAGAGCTGGTTGTTAGCCGTCAGAGGATAGCTAGGTACTAGCTCTTACAGCAGAGATCAGAGAAAACCTCCGATCTCTGCTGTGTTAACCCTTTACATGCTGCAGTCTATGTGACTGCAGCATGTAAAGGGCTGTCACTGCAGCATGTAAAGGGCTGTCACCATCGGACCCCCGGAATGTGATCAGGGGTCCTGATGGGTCCCTGTGGAAGTCCCCTAAAGGGACAAAAAAAATAAAAAATTTTTAAAAAAATGAAAAAAAAAAAAAGTTAAAAAATTATTAAAAAAATAAAAAAAACACTTGTCTCCCTTTACTTTGTAAAAAATCAAAAATACAATCACACATGTGGTATCTGTGTGCGTCGTAATGACCCAGAGAAGGAAGTTAATACATTATTTAACCCCTTAATGACATGGCCCCTTTTTTTCTTTTTTCCCCATTTCTTTTTTTCCTCCCCCCTGTTTAAAAAATCACAACTTGTCCCGCAAAAAACAAGCCCTCATATGGCCATGTCAATGGAAAAATGAAAAAGTTATGGCTCTTGAGACGCAACTGCAAAACTAGTTGAAATTCAATGATTAGACCATTTTAAAAAACCTGCCCTGGTGGGCACGACAGGGTGGTAGGAAACCTGCCACTCAAGGGGTTAAGAGGCGTATGTGAATGCATTTCGCAGTTCAGTAAGGTCTCTCTCTATAAATTAAATACTGATAAATCACGAATCCTGGGACTAAATATCGACGCAAAACTAAAAACCCTTATCCAAAAAGAGTTTCATTTCCAATGGAAATCAGAGATTCCATATCTAGGCATCAAATTATGCCGAAAGTCCTCAGAGACGGTCCCCGCAAACCTAGAACCACTACTACTCTCTCTCAAAAAAGAACTAGAGGAATTAAACAAAAGAGAGCTCTCCTGGTTTGGAAGGATCGCTCTCTACAAAATGCTAATACTTCCGAAAATATTATACTTTTTCCGCACACTGTCTTACCCAATCCCTCAGTCTACAATCTCCAAATTTTAAAAGCAAATGTTGAACTTAATCTGGAATAACAAAAAATCCAGACTAGCTGCTCCAATTCTATACCTTGTTAGGAAGCAAGGTGGCCTAGGGGTTCCCAACCTCCAAACATATTATAATGCAACCCTACAAAGCCAGTCTAGCGCCTGGCTGAAAGATCAACAACCCCCCTCCTGGTGTCATATTGAAACAGGTAGAAATAAAAATAGATCCATGAGCTCCCTGATCAAGGTCTCAATTTTCGGGGCCCTAAATCCAGAAACTGCGTCTCTTTTACAACTTCATGACACTCCCCCTTTAATGCTACAAACTCTTCGATGCTGGAACCAACTGGCATTCAAATACAAAGCGGGCCCCAGGGGCTCACCAGCAAGGCTCCCCCTGGAGATTCTCTCCTATTTTATACGAGATTTAAATCTCAAGCGATGGCATAGCAAGGGAGTAAAATTCATCTCCAACCTTTTAAACAATGGGAGACCCCTTTCATTTCAACTGATCAAAAATAAATTCAACCTACCTGACACAGAAGCCTTCTCCTACAGCAAAATGCTTTCCCTCCTAAAAAACTCTAATCTAACCAACTTTTCCTTCCCAAGGGAATCGGAACTATTAATTTTCAAGTGTACAAATTCTCATGACTCACACTAGAATATTCTACGACTCCATTTCCAACAACACAAATAACTCAAAGAGGATACATTTGCTGAACTGGGAATACGATTAAAACAAATATAACACTATCAAAATGGTTAAAATCCTTCGACTGGGCAAATAAAGCTACTTTATCTGCCAACATACTCCAAACTCATTACAAGGTATTAACCAGTTGGTATTATACACCCACCAAGCTGGCGTAACTTTTCCCAAAAGCAGATGATATGTGCTAGAGAAACTGTGGTAAAAAAGGTACATTATACCATCTGTTCTGGGAATGCCCTTTAATTAAAAGATATTGGGAAGACGTATCTAATACCATCCATTCTATTACTGGTACGCGGCTATCTCTCTCACCCCAGCTCGCTCTTATTCTCATAGTGTTACCATGCAGGGTGGCGCGGGGCCCCGCGGCCCGCGCGCGGCGCTCCGATGTCGGCTCCGGCGTCCCGGAGCTCTGCTGTCAGGGTTCTCCCGGCGGCATGGAGCAGCCAGCGTGCAGCGGCGTGGGCGTGTCCGCCCGTAGGATGCCGCCCGCTCTCCTCCACCTTCCATATGCAACAGTGGGAGAGTCGGCTCCTCCCACTCTCCGCCCCTGCGCGGAGGCTTTAAGTTAAAAGGCTGGCAGTGACCTGAGCTCACTGCCAGTTATTGGTTCTGCTAGCCTCTAGTCCGGTCTGTCTCAGTCTGCTCTAGTTGCTCGTCAGTATCCTGTCAGTTTGCCTGTGAGCTCCATCTCCAGCCTTACTCTGCTTGTAAGTTTTGTTGGTCTGTTCCACCTGCCTTTTCTGTCGGCACTCTGTCCCCTGTTAGTAGTTCCATCTAGGTAGTCGCCAGGTCCCTAGCCAGCGCAGGGACCGCCGCCCAGTTGTCCGCCTGGGGTTAGCCAGGGCCGAGGCAAGTAGGCAGGGACAGTGGGGTGCGGGAAGATCAGGGCACCCCACCTGGCGCTCGGGGGGCAGAGTGCCGTAACATAATAAATGGCCCTTAAAACCTGTTTGTCATGGAGGCGATCAGCTCCCTCACGAACCAGCTGCAGGCCCTGGTGCCTGTGATCCAGGATTTATCCGCCCACATGGTGGCCCAGGAGCAGCGGGGGGTGTCGCAGAGGTCAGACGCCTCAACCAGCCCCGAACCCAAGTGCCCTCTTCCCGAGGTGTTTTCTGGGGAGAGGAACAAGTTTTTTGTTTTCCGACAGGCGTGCCGCCTGTTTTTTCGGATGCGTCCCCGTTCTTCCAGGTCGGAGGCTCAGAGGGTCGGGCTGATAATGTCCCTGCTGTGGGGCTCTGCCCAGACATGGGCCTTTTCCATCCCTGAGGGTTCCTCCTGCCTGCAGTCTGTGGACTCCTTTTTTCAGGAACTCGGGGGTATCTTTGACGAACCGGACCGAGCGGGGTTGGCGGTTTCGCGGTTGTTGGCGCTGCGGCAGGGGTCGTCTTGTATGGAGGACTATTGCTCCAACTTCAGACGCTATGCGGGGGATACGACATGGAACGATAGCGCGCTGAAAGACGTCTTTCTACAGGGCCTCTCGGACGCAGTTAAATACTTGTTAATTTCCCATCCCGTTCCCAGGTCCTTAAGGGAGGCTATGGAGCTAGCGGTGAAGGTAGATAGGAGGCTCAGGTCTAGGAAGCAAGACAGGCAGACCCGTAGAGTCAGGGAAGTCGGTTGCCCTGGTCCCTCTTCCTCCTTACCAGTCCCTGTCCCCGAGCCGATGGAGGTGGATCCGCTGGACCCCAAAGAGCGACGCCGGATCCGTTTGTTGCACCGTCTCTGCCTCTACTGTGGGAAAGCTGGACATCGGGTGATAACCTGCCCACTGAGGTCTCAACGCTCGCAGCCGGAACCGGCGGAAAACTCTGAGTCCTAGGCGATTGCAGGGAGGATCGCCTAGGACTTCAGGTACTTCCTAAACTTTTGGTACCGTGTCATGTTAGATTCCGGGATTTTTCCCGATCAGGGCGGGCGTTTATTGATTCTGGAGTAGCCGCCAACTTGATAAGTCTGTGTTTTGTCCGTTCTCTGATGGCGGAATTTGTGGCGCTGAAGACGCCAATTCATTTTACCAGTATTGATGCTACCCCCCACTCTACAGGCCTGGTACGATGGAGGACCCCAACATTACAGTTCACGGTGGGGATCCTCCACTCGGAAGAACTGTCTTTCCTGGTTATGGAAAAAATGTCTGTTGATGTGGTGCTTGGTATGCCCTGGTTGGCACTGCACAATCCCCAATTTGATTGGTCCACCCGGGAATTGACTCATTGGGGATCATCCTGTTATAATCACCTGTCTACCATAGCTGTGTGCTCCACAGATACGGTGCTCATTCCGGAGTATTTGTCAGACTTTCAGGATGTATTCTCCAAAAAACTGTCTAAGGCTCTGCCTCCTCATAGGGAGTAGGACTGTGGTATTGATCTGATTCCTGACAGTCCCATCCCTAAGGGAGCCATTTTCAATTTGTCAGGCCGTAAGCATGAAGCCCTCAAGTCCTATGTCTCGGAGGCTCTGGCCAACCGACATATCCGGCCGTCCAGGTCCCCTGCCGGGGCAGGTCTCTTCTTTGTAGAGAAGAAGGACGGGACACTAAGGCCTTGTGTGGATTATCGGGCCTTGAATAAAATCACTGTGAAGAACCAGTGCTCCTTGCCCCTAATTCCTGACTTGTTGAATCAGGTGGTAGGGGCCCACTTGTTCTCCAAACTGGACTTGCGGGGGGCTTACAATTTAATTCGCATTAGAGACGGAGATGAATGGAAGACGGCGTTCAACACCCCGTTAGGACATTTTGAATGTCTGGTCATGCCTTTTGGACTTTGTAATGCCCCCGCTGTGTTTCAGGGTTTTATGAACGCGGTCTTCCACGACTTCCTGGGGGTATTTCTGGTCATCTATCTTGACGACATTCTGGTGTACTCACCTGACTGGGACTCACATGTGCAGCACCTGAGGTTGGTCCTGACCCGTTTGCGCGAGTATCAACTTTTTGTCAAGTTAGAGAAATGTACATTTGGTTCTAAACAAGTATCCTTTCTTGGCTATGTAATCTCACCCACGGAGATTCAGATGGAGTCTGATAAAGTAGCAGCAATCTCCCAATGGGTCAGACCAGACAACCTCAAGGCTCTCCAGCGGTTCTTAGGTTTTGCAAATTTTTACCGCAAATTCATTAGGAATTATTCAGTTATTGCTCAACCTCTGACCGACCTGACTAAGAAGGGGGCCGACTTGGGTAAGTGGTCGCCTGCAGCCCTTGAGGCCTTTAGCCGTCTAAAAAAGGCATTCACGACTGCCCCGGTGCTAATAGAGCCGGACGCACTACTACCCTTTTTTATTGAGGTAGACACGTCTGAAGTGGGGACAGAAGCAGTATTGTCGCAGGAAGTCAGTGGGAGGTCTGGGTATAGCCCATGTGCGTTCTTTTCGCGGAAGTTCAATTCCGCAGAGCGCAACTACGACGTGGGTAACCGCGAATTATTGGCTATCAAATGGGCTCTGGAAGAGTGGCGACACCATCTAGAGGGTGCTAGACACCCAATTACCGTATATACTGATCACAAGAATCTGGTATATCTCGCCAATGCGAAAAGACTCACAGCTCGTCAAGCCAGGTGGGCGTTGTTCTTCGCCAGGTTTAATTTCGTCGTGACATATATCCCAGGAGAGAAGAACGTGAAGGCGGACGCCCTGTCACGGAGTTTCGGGGTACCGGATAGTGAGACCATGACTCCCGAGAATATCTTAGCCCCCGGCGTGGTGGTGGCAGCTGTGGAGTCTAACTTCGTCCCTCAACTACAGGATGCTCAGCAGGACGCTCCTTCGGGGGTGCTGGAGGGCAGATGGTTTGTGCCAGAGACCCTACGCCCTAGAGTCATGGATGAGTCTCATTCGTCGGTTCTCGCCGGGCATCCAGGGTTCCAGGGGACCCTGGAGCTTTGTTCCAGACACTTCTGGTGGCCAGGCATGTCTCAGGAGATCTGCAACTTTGTGAGGGTTTGCTCGGTCTGTGCTCGCAATAAGAGTCGGCGGCGTCCTCCGGAGGGTCCCCTGAGACCGCTACCGGTTCCTTCCAGTCCATGGTCGCACCTATCAGTAGACTTCATCACTGACCTACCAGAATCCCAGAAGTGCACCACTATCTTAGGGGTGGTCGACCGGTTCTCAAAGATGGCACATTTTGTGGCGTTAAAAAAGCTACCCTCGGCAAAAGAGTTCGCCACGATTTTTGTAAAGGAAATAATTCGCCTACATGGGGTTCCCCAAAATATTGTATCTGATCGCGGGGTTCAGTTTGTGTCGCAGTTTTGGCGTGCCTTCTGCAGAAACCTGGATACGTCGCTTTCCTTCTCTTCAGCGTTCCACCCACAGACTAATGGTCAGACTGAGCGGAAGAACCAAGATTTAGTGCAATATTTACGGTTGTTTGCTAGCGAAAAGGCTCATCAGTGGGCAGAGTTCCTGCCGTTGGCAGAGTTTGCACTGAACAACCGCCTTTGTTCTTCCACTGGGGTGTCTCCATTTCTTTGTGTATACGGTCAGCATCCTCGCTTCCTTACAGCAGTCCTTACTCCGTCGGTCTGTGCTGCAGCTGATGTCGCCACAGATACGCTTCGGGGGGTATGGAAAGAGGTACAGAGAAACTTGGAGGCAGCGGGGGCCCGTATGCAGTTGCGTAGTGGGAAGAGTCTGTCTGTGTCTGAACCTTACAGGGTAGGACAGAAGGTATACCTGTCTTCTAAAAATCTCAAATTGCGGGTCCCGTCCTTGAAGCTGGCGCCACGTTACGTGGGGCCGTTTGCCATCACACGTGTGGTTAACCCACTCGCCTACAAGCTGGGGTTGCCAACCACATGGAGGGTTCACAGGGTATTCCATAAGTCGCTATTGAAACCTTTTGTTCCTTCGGTGATGCCCACCTCCGGTCCCCCTTCGCCCACCCTGGTCCGGGGTGAAGTTGAATACGAGGTCCAGGAGATACTGGACTCTCGTCGGTGTCGAGGAACCCTACAATATTTGGTGGCCTGGAAGGGGTTTCGACCAGAAGACCACTCCTGGGTGGCCGCATGTGATGTTCACGCTCCCGTGTTGGTACGGCGGTTCCACCGTCGTTTTCCGGATAAGCCTGGTCGAGTTTCCGGGGGCCCGGAGGTCCCCCGTCAGAGGGGGGGTAATGTTACCATGCAGGGTGGCGCGGGGTCCCGTGGCCGGCGCGCGGCGCTCCGATGTCGGCTCCGGCGTCCCGGAGCTCTGCTGTCAGGGCTCTCCCGGCGGCGTCGAGCAGCCAGCGTGCAGCGGCGTGGGCGTGTCCGCCCGTAGGGTGCCGCCCGCTCTCCTCCACCTTCCATATGCAACAGTGGGAGAGTCGGCTTCTCCCACTCTCCGCCCCTGCGCGGAGGCTTTAAGTTAAAAGGCTGGCAGTGACCTGAGCTCACTGCCAGTTTTTGGTTCTGCTAGCCTCTAGTCAGGTCTGTCTCAGTCTGCTCTAGTTGCTCATCAGTATCCTGTCAGTTTGCCTGTGAGCTCCATCTCCAGCCTTACTCTGCTTGTAAGATTTGTTGGTCTGTTCCACCTGCCTTTTCTGTCGGCACTCTGTCCCCTGTTAGTAGTTCCATCTAGGTAGTCGCCAGGTCCCTAGCCAGCGCAGGGACCGCCGCCCAGTTGTCCGCCTGGGGTTAGCCAGGGCCGAGGCAAGTAGGCAGGGACAGTGGGGTGCGGTTCATCTCCCTCTATCAAAGACTTGCTAGATGCAACCTCGGACCATTACTGTTATGAAAAAATATATGCAAAAAACAACAACTGTCTTGCCAAATTTAATCACACCTGGAAACACTGGCAGCAATTCGAGTTAAAATATATGTTCTAATCCGTGTTATCTGTTTGTTTATACCATATTTTATATTGTAACAACCAAGTAACAATTTAACCCACTGCTTATGTTTTGCTAAAGTACTTAAAGGGGTTGTCCCGCGCCGAAACGTTTTTTTTTTTTTTTTCAATAGCCCCCCCGTTCGGCGCGAGACAAACCCGATGCAGGGACTTAAAAAAAAAAACGGACAGTGCTTACCTGAATCCCCGCGCTCCGGTGACTTCTTACTTACCTGCTGAAGATGGCCGCCGGGATCTTCTCCCTCGGTGGACCGCAGGGCTTCTGTGCGCTCCATTGCCGATTCCAGCCTCCTGATTGGCTGGAATCGGCACGTGACGGGGCGGAGCTACGAGGAGCCGCTCCCAGGCACGAGCGGCCCCATTCAGAAAAGAAGAAGACCGGACAGCGCAAGCGCGTCTAATCGGGCGATTAGACGCTGAAAATTAGACGGTACCATGGAGACGAGGACGCTAGCAACGGAGCAGGTAAGTGAATAACTTCTGTATGGCTCATATTTAATGCACGATGTACATTACAAAGTGCATTAATATGGCCATACAGAAGTGTATAACCCCACTTGCTTTCGCGGGACAACCCCTTTAATACTTGTAAGTTTCATTGACCTATTTAGACTTGTATGCAAAAGTACCTCTAACTACACTTTGTACACGCAGTGCTTTGTTTTGTATGTATCTTTCAAGAAAAAAACTAATAAAAATTATATTTAAAAAAAGACTGTTATACAAGCCTCTGTGCAGTTTCCACCCTCAAGGACTTGTTCTACCAAGCGTGCCGGTCGAGCTTTGTATGCTACCTTACTCGGACGCTGCGGAGCGCTTTCTGGGACTATTAATGGTTTTGATGTAGAGACTTTAGCTAATTGAATGCATAACGCGGGAAGTGGTATGAAAGATGTGCTCACATTGCAGGCTTAATGGATGCCCACTATATGGCAGCCTTTTAGTATGCAAACGGGTGTGGACACAATAATGCTTGATTTGCAAGATGCATCTAATAGGTTTTCATATGAAATAAATTCTAACATATCTAACTATGTTACTTGGTCAATATGTACCTTGCAGACCATTTATCAGCAACAACAAAAGAGCACACTTCAAACTATTATTGTGACTGGCAATGAGCAGGTGTGGAGGACCGTGTTCAATCAGACTATAACAGACTGATTGGATACAGTTGGAGGTGCAGAAAATGGTTTGCAATGATACATTATGTAAAGGGACCATATTCATATACAATGTTACTAGAAAGAGTGTGATGTGTAAGTTTGTAGTTCTCCCCTTAGGGTGCGGGCAGACGAGCGCATAAACGGCGCGTTTTTGCGACCAAACGTATATACGTGACCATCTGAGGCAATGGTTTCGAATGTATTCGTTCACATGGGCGATTTTACAGCGCGTAAAAACGGCGATTCGAAAAAAAACGGAACATATGCGACCGAAATACGCGCCAACGCATATTCGATCGCCGAAAAGACCGTTTGCAAAGTTGGAACAAACGAAAATACGCTTTCTATCTCTGTTCGTGATCGGTGAAAAACGATCGCTCGGGCGATTATACGTTGTGCTCGTGCGAACGTAAATACGCCTACGCTCGTCTGCCCGCACCCTTACTTATAGGCGTTCCGGAAGATATGCATTTCTAAGTACCTAGCTTTAACGGGATTTACATTGATGAGCAAAATAGAACTCATGACTTATCATTGTGTGATGATACGTTAGATTGGACCATATGCAAGGTCCATTCGGCTGTTTATGAACGATGTCAAGTACAAAATACAATCAATATATGTGAATGGACTGTGCTGCCACTCACTTTTAAAATGATGGTTAAAATAGCCCCACAGAAGGTATGTTTGGCAACTAATGATCCTGTTGTACCTGGGATGGTTGTCCCGTTTTCATGATGCTTGCGAAACATATTGGCACTTGTTTGGGAAAATGAGACATTTGTGTTATTGCCCGAACAAGAGAAGAAAGTGGCTGTCAATTGGCAACCGCTGCCTTTAAACGTGTCTAATTGGGATTTAAATTTGACTAAATTCAAAACGTTGTTAGAAGACACAGAAGAAGTACAACAACATATTAAATTGCTTAATAAATCTTTGGCAACGCATATAGTAAGTACTACTGTAATAGCTGGCAAAATTGTAAAGATGGGATCGGCTATTGCTGATGCCACGTCACACCATTGGTATGACATCTTTATGGGATATTCATCATCTGCACAAACCACTCTTAATTGGCTAATACATGCTGTTTTGGTATTGGCTACAGTAGTAATACTTTTATCGCTATGGAATTGTTTCCTGGCATATAAGGTATTCTGTAGAAAATCCCAAGTTTTAATGGTATCATATGGCAAATAGTAAATGGTCAAGGACCGATTGTGATACGTGTGTGACAAGATTGAGCTGAGAGAATGTTAATAGAAAGATATATTAGGTAGTGACCATAACTATTGCCTCTGATTTTCACTGGGGTTATTTGAGGTCAATGTACTTTTGTGCTGATGTTTGAATAATCCAGCTTAAACTGGTTAGAATGACTCAAAGTCACAGGATGTTGGAAAGTAAAAGAATCCAGATGTGCATAACTTCATAAAGAAGTCATACACTAGAATGTGCCAGATGTTGTACTGAATATGCGCGTAAGACTGATCAGTTATATAACCATGACACGTATAATCATACTGCGCAGAAGCGGATATGTTATATAATCACAAAGTAGTATATAAGGAGGGGAATTTCCGGGGGAACCTTGGGACTCAACTTGTGGTCTAGCAGACGTGCTGGCGTGTTCCCGGATTCCTCCTACCAATCGTACCTGGAGATCCCCCGATTGCGGAGTGATGCTACAATATCCGGTAATGTATTGATGCTTATTTTTGTTACCCATGTGATCTGTATGCTTTACATGTTAATTAACAGTTTCACTTAAATTTATTTATATACCTAAGAGTAAATAAACTCATGTTTTATATCTGTTTTACCTCAAAACTGCCTCAGTTTGCTTAGTTTGTATGCTAATGAGGCTGTAGAATTGCTAAATCTCGAGCAGGTAAGACAAGATGAAGCTCTAAAATCTTTCCCAAAGCTAGCCGAGCAATACAATTTACCAAAGAATGAACTGTTCAGATATCTCCAGATAAGATCGCTCTTTCAAACCACCCAATTTCAGAATTTACTGTTCCCACAAACAATAGCTTTAAACATATCAAAACTTCAAAAAGGAAATAAAACCAAAACCAAACTTTTTTATGATCAGATGGGGGGTAATCTGCGACCGGAGAAGAAATGCCATCTCCTAAACTGGGAAAAAGACTTAAAAATAAAGATTCCACTAGAAAACTGGCTAGACTCGTTTAAAAGAGCAAAACAAGCGACAAACTGTTCCAACATGATAGAAACACAATTAAAAACCCTCACAAGGTGGTATCTTACACCTGTACAATTAAGACATAGACGCCTAGCCTCTGATGCTCTATGCTGGTGGGGTTGTGGACAAGAAGGATTGCTACTCCATATATTTTGGTCTTGTCCCTTAATTTCACCCTACTGGTCTGACGTCTATTCAATAGTAAATAAATTCTCAGAAACAAAGATTCCCAGACTTCCTACCACGGCCGTTCTACTCTTGGACCTAAAAGGAATCAAACCTGAAAGCAGACAATTGATATGCCATGTCCTGATGGGGGCAAAACTGCTCTTAGCCAGGTAATGGCGAACTACAGAAATTCCCCAAATAAACGACCTAAAACAGATGATATGTGAACATAGCATATATGAAAAAGTTCTTGCACACAGAAATAATGCATATTCCTAATACGAAGCAGTATGGACCCAATGGAACAACAGATTCCCATCCTGATGTCTAAAATTGTTGTTACTTTATGTTCTCCTCCCCCTTCTTTCCCCCATCCCTCCTCTCCCTCCCTCCTCATCCCCCCTTCACATTTTTCTTAACCCATACCTCTTATATAAAGATTTGATTACTCTTTAATTCGTAATTAATTAACTACAAAAATGTACCAGTAACGGACACAGTGTTTATCAGATGTCCTTATAATACTTGTACCTAAGCTGTAAACTTCACAAAGTACATATGTATTTCTTTTCATTATCTGATACCAATAAAAATTTGATTGAGAGAAAAAAAAAAGAAAACACTCTCATGAAGTCACCACATGATTCTCTTCACACCGAACCGCTTGCCAGGAATTCTTCCATCAATTTACAATTCTTAGAATGTAAATGTCATTAAAAAAATTCCAATGCACTTTCTTTTTTTTTTTTTTTTTTTTTTAGTTTTTTAAGCAGTTTTATTACATGCGCAGCTTATCTAACAACATAAATAGTGAGTTTACTTACACACTTGTATCAAATGAATTGAGGCTGATTTTCTGCAACTGATGTGATACGATGGTGCTAATTAAGGGCTAATGATATGAATAGCAAATTAAAAGGGATTGTCCGGCCATCCAAAGTTTAAAAAAAAATTAAAAAAAAATCTCTGAATGCTTCAAAATAACCAAAGGAGCAATGCTCACCGTACCGATCTACCACCACTGCCGTTCCCCAGGGACCCCCACTGGTCCCCGCACCTCCCGGTCCCTGTGTGACATAGACATGTGACTGCAGCAACCAACACCGTTCCTTTTTGATACGGACATGTGACTGATGCAGCCAACCAGCGACCACAGATGGTCACTGCCGCGGTCAGTGACTGGCCGCAGCAGCCACACGCTCACGCCAACCGGAATGCACAGAGACCAGCAGGGGACCCAGAGAAGCCTCAGATCAGGAACGATGGGGATCGCTGAAGGCCCTTTTACACAGAATGATTATCGTTGAAACGAGAAGAAGTGAACATTAATTGTTCCGTCAAAACTCGAGTCAATGATCGAATACGGAATGATAATTGTTGTTCACTTTTCGTTCGTGGTTCATTTCATGCAGACATAATAATCATCGTTGGCTGGTCCACTCATCCTTCGGTTAAATTGCCCTTGTTCAGTCGATCTCAGTTACCTTTACAGTGAACGCGAAAGACTGAACGATTTCTCATTTGAGCGAGCCAACGATGTATCTGCCTGCATAAATAGGCGGCACGAGAGAAATTGAACATAGTTCGCTCGCTTAAACCATAAATCGGCTCGTCTGAACGAACCTTAAGGCGGATATTACTTCTTTTATTATTCCGAAGCACCCTAAGAGGTTTATTTTAAGTGGCTGGACAACCTCTTTTTGATGTGTAACTATTGGAAGTAGCAATATGCGAAGATACTTTGTTATGGATTTTTTATGGGATTATTAACATCTCTAGAAGTGTCCATCTTAACTGTAGACATTGAGGCAGATTTTAGTATTACTGTTGTGTCAAAATTCCAACATAAATTCCCCCAAAATTTTGGTGCAAATCATTTTACAAAGTTAATGATTTCCGCCAAAAATGAAAGGAGGCCTGCACTTTCATAGACACCATGTCTGGAAAAGCAGGAGTTAATTTGTTGAGTTGTGAAATACATCAGTTTTGGCCACAAGAAAAAAAAAGTAGTCTATAGAATACTACCCATGAGGTGGCATACACTAGTAAATGTCAAATGTGCACAAAAAAAGTCAAATGTGCTCCAAATATGTGCCAGATCTATCAAACATGATACAGATGTATCTTTGGGCTGTCTCACGAGCTTTATGCTGTCTAATAGACATCTTTAAAAGGGGTTGTACCAGGATCACATATAACCCCCTATGTACAGGATAGGAAATAACTTGCTGATTGGTGAAAGTCTCACCACTGAGACTCCCACCAATCTTGAGAATGGTGGTCCCATGTCCTCCTCTGCCTGTCGCTGTGAGGTCGCTTATGTCTTTGCAGTGACATCATAACAATTCGAGCATTGGCCAAGCATGCGCAATAGGTGCTCCATTCATTACAATGGGACTGATGGAAATACCCAAGCAATTGTCGCTCAGCTATTTCCGCAGTCCCACCGAAAGTGAATGAAGCAGCAGCACGTTTTTTTTTTTTTATAATAACTCAAAGTTTTTATTGAATTTTCAGGGTAACATACACGTTATTAGCAATATTGACAGCGTATAGGCATCAATTATCAACGTTGTCTATGCACCCCTGGTTTTTTATAGGGGAAGTCCCCTTCCTCCACAGGCACCCATGCCATCTTGGCAGCCCTGTGGGTGAGGGGGATCGACAGATAACACTTTACAATACAATGCAAAACCCCCTGGAAAAGTATATAGCACAAACAAGTAATGCTCAACTAGCTAACCCAAACGTATTTAAAGAACCAATAAAAGTATTAGGGTTCTAGTGAAGAGTAGGGGACTAGGGAGGGGTTAGAAGGGTGGGATGGGGGGGGGGAGGAAGGGCTATGGGGTTAGTGTGCTGTTGTACGTCAACTCTCTCGGGGACTATCTCTCCCTTACCTCCCAGTCGTCAGAACTCCATGCTCCGCGGCTGATATTTATCGCCACTCAACGCCCGAGGTCCATTCCCACGATCCGGGTCTGCTTGCTTCACCTGTCGCCTTTGCCTCCGCCAGACGCACGGGGGGGGGGGGGGGGGCACCGGCTCGTCTCTCCCGACGAGGTCCGACGCTAGTCAGTGTTGTTCAACGGCTTTCCCTCTCAGATCTCTCCAGGGGAACCAGGTGAGGATAAAGTCCTCTTGGTTTCCCTTCGACCAGCTTGTGATTTCCTCAAGGTTGCATATTAAGTCTGCCTTTTCCCTCCACTGCTTAACAGATGGCGAAGTTTGCTGAAGCCGGTTGAGTGGTATCAGTGCTTTAGCCGCGTCAATCAACTGTGCTACCAGTTTGTTTTTGCGTGGGTGAAAGTGGGACGATGGTTTCCACAGAAAAATCATGTCTGGTGTTAGCGAGAGGCCAGGGGTCAGAGCCCTCAGGTCCCTCTCGACCTCCCTCCAAAATCCAGAGACACCCGAGCATTCCCACCAGATGTGAAGGAAGGAGCCTATTTCTTTCTCACACCTCCAACATCTATTATGTGGGGCTAACTTGTAACTGAAGAGCCATTGGGGGGTTTTGTACCACCTGACCAATAATTTATAGTGGCACTCCTGCATTAGGACGCATGGGGACAGACCATACGCCAGGCTCAGAATTAATTTGGTTTCAGCAGTGGAAAGCGAAATCCCTAGCTCTTTTTCCCAGCTAATCAGGAAGGTAGGTTTAGCCTGCATCGGGGGCGCTATAAAGCTTCTTCTTATGATAGAGATTTTCTTCGAGCCGGGTGCATTTGTTTTCAAGGTGTTTTCAAAGTGTGTCTTGGGTCTGGATGATTTGTACTTATTCAGGAATTCACAGAGAACTTTTACAACATGCGCTTTTTGCAAGAAGGAGAGGGAATTATTGGGGGCTAGCGTAGTCATGATTTCCTCTGGTGTCTTATGCGCTAGATTTTGGATGTCACCTATTTTACTATTTTCAAATTGTTTCCAGATACTCCTGGATCCTGGATCCTGAGGTACTCCTACTAATCTACTGAGCCCTCTGATCGGTGTCAGTGGCGAAGGTTCTGGTGCGAGTGATTCTCTGAACTTGTCCCAAGTCTCGTAAGGGCCTCTGAGTAGAGGGTTGAACCCTTTTGCTCTATATTGCTGTTTTACAGGGAACCACAAGTCCTCTGGCAATGTGTCGTTCTGGGAGGCCTTCGCCAGGTTCTGGAGTAGCGGGTCTCTGGCCGGGTGTGTCAGGTCCGTCCAATAGCTAAGTTGGATGGCCTGGTAGTAATCCTGTATGTTCGGCAAGTCCATCCCCCCCTCTGACCTCCGCCTTGTCATTAAGCTATACGCTAGTCTGGGTCTTTTTTGTCTCCAGACAAAGCTAGAAAAAAGTGATTTCAGCGATTTAAAGAAAGAGGGGGGTAGGCGGATCGGGATCATACGCAATTTGTAGATGATTATGGGGAGTACGTAGGACTTTAGAATGTTTTTCCTCCCGAACCAAGACAGGAGCGGTAAGTCGTATGACCTCAGTAAGGCTTTTATTTGAGGGATTAGTGGTTGGAAATTATGAAGGTATAGGTCCTCAGTCTTTTTGGGGAGCTTCACCCCTAGGTAGTCTACCACCGTCTCTGACCATTTGAAGTGTGAACTGGCTCTCAACGACTCGCTCTGCGCCTTCGGGATTGAGATATTGAGAATTGTAGATTTAGTAAAGTTAACCTTGAAGTTTGAAAGAACTCCAAAGTCTTTTAGCATTGAAGTGAGTCTGGGGAGGCTCCTTTCGGATTTGGTAACCACAATCATTATGTCATCTGCGAATGCCGCCGTTGACAAAGTGTGTGAGTTTACCCTTAAGCCCCTAATGATTGGGTCCTGTCTTATCCACTGGAGAAGCGGCTCTATAGTGAGGATGAAAAGCGTGGGAGACAGGGGGCACCCCTGTCGCGTACCATTTCGTATATCGAATGGCGGCGAGAGGGATTCGTTGACCCTGAGTCTGGCATGAGGTTGAGAGTAAAGGGAAAAAATAGCTGCGACCAGGGCAGGGGGAAAGTTAAACCTGAGCAGTACCCTCTCCATAAAAACCCAGCTCACCCTATCAAATGCCTTTTCAGCATCAGTGCTGACAAAGGCCGTAGGTATTTTGCGGTTTTGTGCATATTTAGCAGCATGGAGGAGTCTCAAACAGTTCTCTCTTCCCTCTCGCCCCCGGACGAAGCCCGCCTGTTCGGGTGTTATCAGATCAGGGATATATTCGCCCATTCTCTTAGCCAGGAGTTTGGCCCAGATTTTTACGTCTTGGTTGATGAGCGAAATGGGTCTGTAACTGCTGCATTGCTCTGGGTCTTTACTCTCCTTCAGGATGAGCGTGATGTGCGCCTCCTGCGCTTGTTTGGGAAGAGCTGCACCGCTCAACAGGGCGTTAAACGTTTCAGTTAGTCTAGGGATTAGTTGTTTCTTAAAGGCCCTATAATAGGTTAGGGATAGGCCGTCCGGTCCTGGACTTTTGCCGAGAGGGAAAGAGTTTAGGACCTCTTCTGTTTCTTTTTCCGTAATCGGGGCTATTAATGAAGAGGCCTCTGCGGCTTCCAGTTCAGGGAGGTTAAGGGACTTGAGGAACGCGTCTATGTTTTCTATAGTGTTCTGTCTCGATAGGGTAATCTCGCTCTCCTCCAAGTTGTACAGCTTTGAGTAGAAAAGCTGAAATTCTTTCGCTATATCCTGTGTGGAGGAGACCGAGATCCCCATCTGCGTCTTTATGGTCTGGATCGCATTCCTAGTTTTAGCCTTCTTTAGTAGGGCTGTCGTGAGCTTACTGCCCCTATTGCCATGAGCATAATAGGCTTGTTTGCGGTACATGTATTTTTTATTATATTTTTCTGTGAGAAGGCTGCACAGTTGGTGTCTTAAAGAGGTTAGTGTTTCCAGATTGTCTTCCGTCTGTGAGTGTTTTGCCACCTGTTCTGAGATAGCTATTTGGGATAGTATGTTATCAATTTGTTTTTGCTTTTGCCTTTTTACTTTGGACCCTAACGCTATCAGAATCCCTCTTACATAGGCCTTGTGGGCCTCCCAGACCACTGGTTTTTCAACACTCCCTTCTAAGTTATTTGTGAAAAATTCCTCCAGAAGGAGCTCTATCTTGGAGCTCTCCTCCGGGGAATCTAAGAGGGAGTCGTTGAGGCGCCACCTCCACTCCCTAGGAGTTGGTTGTGGTAAGCATAAGTCTAAGTGAACGGGTGCGTGGTCAGAGACGGTGATAGAGTCTATACTGGCCTTCTTGATATAGGGTAGTAGGCCTGGCGAAATGCACACGTAGTCCAGTCTCTGGAAGGAGGCGTGGACCTGGGAGAAGAACGAGAAGTCTTTAGCGGAGGGGTGACTGAGTCGCCAAGCATCCAGAATCCCCACTTCTCGCATGGCTCTATGTAACCTTTTTAGCTTTGTTTGGGAAATTTGGGAGCGGCCCGTCGAGGAATCAAGTAGTGGGTTTAGGGTGACATTTAGATCCCCCCCTAAGATAATATGGCCTTCCGCAAATTGTTTTAACGTCTCTAGTTGTCTAATTAACCAGGGGACCTGATCTACATTTGGTGCGTAAAGATTGGCTAGCGTTAGTTTTATATTGTTAATTGAGCCTTTTAGGAGTATCGCTCTACCCTCTCCATCCTGTAGTGATGCGTCTAATTTGAAGGGGATTGTCTTATGAATCATAATGGCCACCCCTTTGGAAGCTGAATCTGGGTGGGTGCTATTGTAATGTTGCTGAAATCCTAAACCTGGGAGGGTAAAGTGTTTGTCTTTTTTAAAATGTGTTTCTTGAAGCATTAGGATTTTTGTCTTACATTTTTTGAGGAGGTGGGCGACGTTGTGCCTTTTACCCGGTGAATTCAGACCTCGAGCGTTGAGCGACGTGAAGCGCACAGGAGTCATGTTGGAGCCGGTCTTTCAGGCGGAGTTCTGGACCTGCAAATCGAACAGGAAGAGAAAGGGGGTAAGACTCTAGCACAAGCCACCCACTTCGCCAATCGCCAGAGCCCCCGGCGGGTATTAGTGCAAGAGAGGGTAAGCCCACTGGGGCCAAGAAGGAAATGGGGAGAAAAGTGAGGGTATGAGTGGGGGGGGGGGGTGGTAATCAGTGTGGAGAGGACTGAGAGGAGTAAATCGGCTAAGTGGCCGATTGGTATCAGTCCAACACGAACAGACTTGAAGATGAAGCTGCGGTGCTAGGGGGGACTCCTCGAACAGACGCCGAATGCGCAGCACAATCCCCGGTATTTACTACGTCCTTCGTCCGACCAGGAGTCCCACTATTCCGCAGTCTAGTGGAAACGGTAAAGGTACCAAATAACAATAAACAATAGAATGACAATTGAATCAGGCCTAGCCCATAAGGGGCAGGCCTCATCTCAGCACAAGTCATGCTAACAATAAGTCAACAGTATCTAAAGATAAAGTTATCAACTCGGAAAGAAAACGATCAGGGGCATGGGACCCTCTTCTATCTAACTTCTAATCGTTAAATTAGCCGTGAAAACACGTCCCTTCAGATTTTCAGGTATTTTCTTGGAGAGAACCTTCTTTGCTTTTCTTTTTCTTCCCTCTAGGGGACCTAAAGTCTCCTGAGTTCTGGACAGCCCCCTCCATAGACAGTGAGGGGAGTGTGGGGAACTCCGGGAGAGGGAGCCACGAGGGAATGTCCATGGGCTCCATCTCTAGGATGTGCCAACATTTCTGTAGGTCTGCCGGTGAGCGGATGTTGTATCTGCGGCCCTTGATGTTGAGCCCCAGTCCGAAGGGGAAGAGCCATGAATACTTAATGTCCCTGGCTCTCAGGGCTTCGAGTAGGGGTCTCAGTAGTCGCCTTTTGGCTAAAGTAGATGGGGCAAGATCTTGATAGAACTGGATTGATGTCCCGTCATAGGCAAGGTCCTTGTTGCGCCGAGCTGCATCCAATAGGGCCTGTGTATCTGTGAACAATAGTAGCTTGCAGATTACATCCCTCGGTGGATCCGAGCCACCAGGGGGGGGTCTCAGGGATCTGTGGATACGATCTATTGTAATTTGTGTGGAGCGTTCTTGGCCTATGAGTGATGCAAATACTTCGGACGCGACTTTAGGAAGGGCCTCTGCCGCCCATGTTTCCGGGATGCCTTTAATTCTGATATTATTTCGCCTATTGCGATTTTCTAGATCTTCTTGGAGGAGTAAAGCGTGGTTGAGCTGGTGGTGTTGTTCTCTGACCACCTGCTCAAGTTCTGTTGAATGCGTAATTATAGAGGTAGAGGAGGCCTCCAGGGCTTCTACTCTTTTACTTGTGTACTTGACCTCTTCTTTGATTTCTGCGAGATCCATGACAATTGGTTGTAAGGCTTTGGTAATTAGGTCTCTCATGAAGCTTCTGGAAACCTGCTCCGTCTCTTCACCTTCTGATGATGCTTCATCCTCTCTTTCTAAGCTAGACGTCAGTGGGGCTGGTAAGTTCAGTGCTTTTTTGCTAGAGGGGTGAGGGGATCTGGAAGATCTCTCTTTGAGGAACTTCTGCATATCTGATTGGCCTTTTGCTGGTCGGGGTGTATTAAGAGAGTCACTGCTTTTATCTCTGTTATTTTTCCCCATATTGCGTTGGAGTTGACTTAGACTTGTTCTTGCGACGAGGTCCGCCCCCTGGTGTGACTCTTTTATCGAATCATCAGGTGGGCCCAGCCACTTGGTGTCTTTGAGAATTAAGCCTAGATGAAGCGGCTTGCAACCGGGTCTGATCGCGCGGTTACGCAATCTGAGGAGCGCGCTGACGGTTGGGGGGTTTCCACCCGCGCGTCAGGCCGACGGTCTGCTCCCCCCTGGGGGAAGATTTATGTAACAGTCCAAGTTTGCGTGGGGGCCTTGGCCCGGTCCCGCTGAAAAATTCAGGCTAAGCCTGTATATAGATCTTGAAGCTGACTGACTTCTGTTACCTTTCTGTCTGCTCTCCTTAGCAGGGTTGAGCAGGAGAAGGTGAGGGATGTAGTTGAGGAAGTAGGGTATATGCGGGGGGGGGGGGGGGGTTTGGAAATGGGTCTGATTGCGCGGTTATACGATCTGAGGAGCGCGCTGTGGGTTAAAAGGTCTCCACCCGCGCGTCAGGCCAGCGGTCTGTTCACCCTGGGGGAGGGTTTATGTAGCAGAGAAAATTTGCGTGGGGGCCTTGGCCCGGTCCCGCTGAAAAATTCAGGCTAAGCCTGTATGTAGATCTTGCGGCTGATTGACTTCTGTTATCTTTCTGTCTGCTCTCCTTAGCAGGGTTGAGCAGGAGGAGGTGAGGGAAGTAGTTGAGAAAGCAGGATATATGCGGGGGGGGGGGAATGGGTCTGATTGCGCGGTTATACGATCTGAGGAGCGCGCTGTGGGTTAAAAGGTCTCCACCCGCGCGTCAGGCCAGCGGTCTGTTCACCCTGGGGGAGGGTTTATGTAGCAGTCCAAGTTTGCGTGGGGGCCTTGGCCAGGTCCCCCTGAAAAATTCAGGCTAAGCCTGTATATACCTTGAAGCTGGCTGATTTCTGTTGTCCTTCTATCTGCTCTCCTTAGCAGGGTTGAACAGGAAGAGGTGAGGTATGTATTTGAGAAAGCAGGGTATATGCAGGAGGGGGGGGGGGATGGGTCACTTGCTGCTTTCACAAACTGGGTGAGATTTTTGGCCTTGCTCTGTGCTGCCAGTCTCACTGTGTTATTTTACTGGCTTATCAGGCCTTGACAAGCCTGCGGTTCAACGTTAGGTTTCTCCCAGAAAGGGTGACTCAGTCCTTCTGTATATATTGAACCGGGATGCAGTGAGGTGGTATCGCACAGTAGTCCGTGGGGAGAAAGCTGCGTCGCCCGGTAAGTATGAGCCTTGTCCTCCCTTGTATGTTCCCTTGGATGAAAGGGGCTGCTTGCTATCTTCCTCCCAGGGGTTGCTGCACCCCTCCTCCCCCCGCCGCGGCCGCCGCTGCCGCCGCCGAGCGCCGGGCGGCCTGTGTCTCTCCTAGCCAAACCTTTATCCGGGAGACCCCCTCAGGGGTTGCCGGATCTTGCCGCTTGTGGATGTGGCCGCAGGGGCTCCCGCCCGTCTCGCACCCCGCCGCGCGCTTCCGGCACGGCGCGAAAATTTAGGCCCCGGCTTCCTCTTCGGCGCTAGGCCAGAAAATAATCCGCGGCTGTGGGGGGTCCGGAGCGGCTCTTTTTGCTCCCCGGCCTGCGGAGCAGCTGATGCTGGTAGTTAGCAGGGTGGTCCGGTGTCAGGAGTGCCGGTAAAAAGGTTTTCCTGAGGCGGTTGCAGGAGCTAAGTTCCCGCACTTCTGCTTCCTCCGCTGGCTAGGCCACGCCCCCTCCAATGCACTTTCAATGTTAGTTAGCAAATGTATAATTTTCTCTTAATCCAATAAAATAACATACTTCCACCTATTGTATATTACAGAAACTAGAGCTAAAACACTTTTTTCTTTGTCATATTTGTTTTTTTTCTCACCCCCAAAATTAGTAAGATTTGACTCATGAAGTTAAAATATTTTTTGTTGGCCAGTGTAATTGGTTGAGGAGGAATACTCACCCTGTGCAATAAAAGTTTGGATTGTCAAAATCATTCAGTTGCAAGCTTTCAGTATGAACCGCAGTGATGACTTCTCTATCCGTGTAATGACCGAACTGATGGCTGGAGGACTTGTGTCCTGTTAGATTGCTTCTATAAGATACAGGAAGTAATAAAATAGATACAATGTAGGGAGAAGAGGAGAGCGGCTCATGACACGGGCCTTGTTATTCAGCACAGCTCCTGGCAGCTCAGCAGAGCCTCAGCACAGGAGAGGCACGGCAGTCAGGATGACGCTGCTTATATACATTGCTGGCTGATAATTTAGTCTTGGAGACAGCTGTATAATAGTGAGATGTTATAACAAAAGAACAAAGTAATAAAATAACCTGTCTAATAATTGTCACTGAACTTTATCCATTTGCAGGTGATGTGGGTTTTAAACTCCTTACAGACTTTTGTCTACAATAATTTAACTTCTTCACGTACCAGTGCGTAGTTATTTCCTGGGCGTGTGGGGTTTCTATGAAGCTAGATTGTAAGCCAATCCCGCTCCATACATAGTGGGTGCCAGCTGTCTGTGTAAAATGAAGAAAAATGGGCCTTACCACTAAGAGGTTGACGGTAATAATTACTGTTTAGCCAACCAAAACGGTTGAACCCTGCTTTTGGTTAAAATTTGCTTTTGTCTTAGCCAAATCTACTGAAATTCTTCATTTTCACTCTTCTTCCTTTTTAAAAATTAAAGAAAAGGGGAAAAGAAAAAAAAATAAAGATAAGAAGGAAAAAGGGAGAAGAAGGGAAAAGAAGAAAATGAATCTTTTTCCTCCTTTTTCCTTCTTTTATTATGGCTTTTAGGGCTTATTTACATGAACATATATTAGCCCCGCTTTCACGCCTGGGCCGATACACGCTGCCCAACTGATGCATTGCTGAACAATGCATCCATTTAGATAAGCGCATTCCCGCAGCATAAACGCACGCGGCCGGCCAAGATAGCACATAGAGAGCGCATTTCAACCTATGGTAGCTGTCGGAGAAGAGGGGTGGGAGGCTTCTTCCCTCTGATATACTGGAGTCCTGCATGCATCCTGACACAGCAGAGCTGCGTTTGATCTACAACTACCTGTGTTAAGCTTAATCCCTCTGAGAGACTAAGAACCTGTATATAGCCCTGCGCAGAGCTGCATTTGCTACACAGTTACCTTTATCCTGTCTTCGCCTCTTCCCTCTGAGAAACTGGGGACCTGCGTTCATCTTGGTTGTGTAGAGCTGGGTTTGTCATTCAGCCACCTGAAGTGTGCTTTTTCCCACTGAGAAACAGAGCCCTGCACCCATCCTGACTGCGTAGAGCTGGGTTGGTTGGACGGCCACCTGCATTGAGCGTCTTAACTCTGAAAAACTGAGGATCAGATTCTAACACCATACTATTCTCCCCCATCTGCAACCAAAACGACTCCATTGGTTTATAAGTAGGGTAGTCGCAATTTTCCAAAATGAGCCGACATTCCTACAAGCAGCCAGATGCAAGCGAGAGCTCAAATTTGACAATGCCTACTTATCCATTTTTCCAGATTTCTTGTCTGCCTTACAAAAAACAGAGCCACTTTGTCAGCATCAAACACAGCCTATGAGATGCAGATATAAAGTACCCCACAGTGTTTCCAGCTCGCCTTCGCGTCATTTACAATCACTGCACCATCTTTTTCTCGTCTCCCGGTGAGGCGGAGGACTGGTTCAATCAGCTGCCAAGGCCTCCAAGGCGCTAATTATCAAGTATTATGCAATAACGAGTAACATAAGATATGTAACCCTGTCGGGTGGGGTCCCTGTGCGTGTTGGGGCAGTGAGTCTATCCCTTATCCTACCTTTCTACATCCTCCATCCTCTTCCCTTTCTCTCGCCTCCTTACCTCCTCTCTCCCAATCCACTCCTCATCTTTCTGCCTGTGGAACATGCATTGGCTGCCCCATATTCTCTTTACAGTGGGACTCTAAATCATAATGTGTTATAATTTTCAGGGAAATTTTATTTATATTTGCACAGGGTTTGGAGCTCCAAAAGGGGAGCACAATTCGTGGATTGTGTGCCTAGTAGAGATGAGCGAACGTACTTGTCCGAGCTTGATACTCGTTCGAGTATTAGCGTGTTCAAGATGCTCGTTACTCGTGACGAGTACCACGCGATGTTCGAGTTACTTTCACTTTCATCTCTGGGATGTTAGCGCGCTTTTCTGGCCAATAGAAAGACAGGGAAGGCATTACAACTTCCCCCTGCGACGTTCAAGCCCTATACCACCCTCCTGCAGTGAGTGGCTGGCGAGATCAGGTGTCACCCGAGTATAAAAATCGGCCCCTCCCGCGGCTCGCCACAGATGCATTCTGACATAGAGGAGGGAAAGTGCTGTTGGTGCCGGAGCTGCTATAGGGAGAGTGTTAGGAGTATTTTAGGCTTCAAGAACCCCAACGGTCCTTCTTAGGGCCACATCTAACCGTGTGCAGTACTGTGGAGGCTGCTTTTTGCAGTGTTGCACATTTTTTTTTTTTTGTATATCGGCCGTGCAGAGCATTGCGCCCTGCAGTAATTATTCATACTCCAGGGCCAGAAGTGGTGGTTAGGCAGGGACAGAAGACATATATTGTGAGGCAGGGACAGAAGACATATTTATTGAATATAGGCAGTGGGCCTTAGCAAAAACATTTGTGGAAAAAAATATATTTGGGCTGCCTGTGACTGTCCTCAGTGTACTGAGTCTCTGCTGGGGGTAGTTGTCCTCCTAATTCATACGCAGCCAGCTAAGTGTTACAGCAGGCTTGCGCAAAATTATTTCCTGGCTCTGTGTAGGCTGTTAAATCACCGCTGTATTCCAGTCCACAGTGCAACAGTGTGCAGTTATTTTACATACTCCAGGGCCAGTAGTGGTGACGCAGGGACAGAAGACATATACACTGTATATAGGCAGTGGGCCTTAGCAAAAACATTTGTGAAAAAAATCTATTTGGGCTTCCTGTGACTGTCCTCAGTGTACTGGGTCTCTGCTGGGGGTAGTTGTCCTCCTAATTCATACGCAGCCAGCAAAGTGTTACAGCAGGCTTGCGCAAAATTAGTTCCTGGCGTTCCGTAAGCGAAGTCAGCCTCCAACCACAGGCCAATAAGCGGCACATTTAATTACAGCGTTCTGTTTCTGCATTACTGGTAATACACCATGCTGAGGGGTAGGGGTAGGCCTATAGGACGTGGACGCGGGCGAGGACGCGGAGGCCCAAGTCAGGGTGTGGGCACTGGCCGAGCCAGTGCGGTGGCCAGGGGTAGAGGCAGGGCCAGACCGAATAATCCACCAACTGTTTCCCAAAGCGCCCCCTCGCGTCATGCCACCCTGCAGAGGTCAAGGTGCCCTACGGTGTGGCAGTTTTTCACAGAGAAGCCTGACGACCGACGAACAGTGGTGTGCAACCTTTGTCGCGCCAAGATCAGCTGGGGAGCCACCACCACCAGCATGCGCAGGCATATGATGGCCAAGCACCCCACAAGGTGGGACGAAGGCCGTTCACCGCCTACGGTTTGCACCACTGCCTCTCCCCCTGTGCCCCAACCTGCCACTGAGATCCAACCCCCCTCTGAGGACACAGGCACAACCGTCTTCTGGCCTGCACCCACACCCTCACCTCCGCTGTCCTCGGCCCCATCCAGCAATGTCTCTCAGCGCAGAGTCCAGACGTCGCTAGCGCCACTGTTTGAGCGCGAGCGCAAGTACGCCGCCACGCCCCTGCACGCTCAAGCGTTAAACGTGCACATTGCCAAATTAATCAGCCTGGAGATGCTGCCATATAGGCTTGTGAAAACGGAGGCTTTCAAAAGCATGATGGCTGCGGCGGCCCCGCGCTACTCGGTTCCCAGTTGCCACTACTTTTCCCGATGTGCCGTCCCAGCCCTGCACGACCACGTCTCCCGCAACATTGTACGCGCCCTCACCAACGCGGTTACTGCCAAGGTCCACTTAACAACACACACGTGGGCAAGCACAGGCGGGCAGGGCCACTATATCTCCCTGATGGCACATTGGGTGAATTTAGTGGAGGCTGGGACAGAGTCAGAGCCTAGGACCGCTCACGTCCTACCCACCCCCCGAATTGCGTGCCCCAGCTCGGTGGTGGTATCTGCGGCGGTGTATGCTTCCTCCACTAAACCACCCTCCTCCTCCTCATCCTCCACCTCCTCCAACGCAACCTCAGTCTCGCAATCAAGATGTGTCAGCAGCAGCAGGACGTCGCCAGCAGTCGGTGTCGCGTGGCACGGCAGCTCAGCGGTGGGCAAGCGTCAGCAGGCCGTGCTGAAACTACTCAGCTTAAGAGAGAAGAGGCACACGGCCCACGAACTGCTGCAGGGTCTGACAGAGCAGACCGACCGCTGGCTTGCGCCGCTGAGCCTCCAACCAGGCATGGTCGTGTGTGACAACGTAATCTGGTGGAGGCTCTGCAACTCGGCAGCCTCACGCACGTGCCATGCCTGGCCCATGTCTTTAATTTGGTGGTTCAGCGCTTTCTGAAAAGCTACCCACACTTGTCATACCTGCTCGGAAAGGTGCGCCGGGTCAGCGCACATTTCCGCAACTCCAAGACGGACGCTGCCACCCTGCGGACCCTGCAACATCGGTTTAATCTGCCAGTGCACCGATTGCTGTGCGACGTGCCCACACGGTGGAACTCTACGCTCCACATGTTGGCCAGGCTCTATGAGCAGCGTAGAGCTATTGTGGAATGCCAACTCCAACATGGGCGGCGTAGTGGGAGTCAGCCTCCTCAATTCTTTACAGAAGAGTGGACCTGGTTGGCAGACATCTGCCAGGTCCTTGGAAACTTTGAGGAGTCTACCCAGATGCTGAGCGGGGATGCTGCAATCATTAGCGTCACCATTCCTCTGCTATGCCTCTTGAGAAGTTCCCTGCAAAGCATAAAGGCAGACGCATTACACTCGGAAACGGAGGCGGGGGAAGACAGTATGTCGCTGGATAGTCAGAGCACCCTCATGTCTATATCTCAGCGCTGAGGAGGAGGAGGAGGGGGAGGAGCATGAGGAGGAGGGGGAAGAGACAGCTTGGCCCACTGCTGAGGGTACACATGCTGCTTGCCTGCCATCCTTTCAGCGTGTATGGCCAGAGGAGGAGGAGGAGGAGGAGGATCCTGAAAGTGATCTTCCTAGTGAGGACAGCCATGTGTTGCATACAGGGACCCTGGCACATATGGCTGACTTCATGTTAGGATGCCTTTCTCGTGACCCTCGCGTTATACGCATTCTGGCCACTACGGATTACTGAGTGTACACACTGCTCGACCCACGGTATAAGGAGAACCTTTCCACTCTCATTCCCGAAGAGGAAAGGGGTTCGAGAATGATGCTATACAACAGGGCCCTGGTGGACAAACTGATGGTAAACTTCCCATCCGACAGCGCTAGTGGCAGAAGGCGCAGTTCTGAGGGCCAGGTACCAGGGGAGGCGCAGAGATCAGGCAGCATGTACAGCGCAGGCAGGGGAACATTCTCCAAGGCCTTTGCCAGCTTTATAGCTCCCCAGCAAGACTGTGTCACCGCTCCCCAGTCAAGGCTGAGTTGGCGGGAGCACTGTAAAAAGATGGTGGGGGAGTACGTAGCCGATCACACGACTGTCCTCGTTGACGCCTCTGCCCCCTACAATTACTGGGTGTCAAAGCTGGACCCGTGGCCTGAACTCGCACTGTATGCCCTGGAGGTGCTTGCTTGTCCTGCGGCTAGCGTCTTGTCAGAGAGGGTGTTTAGTGCGGCTGGGGGAATCATCACGGATAAGTGTACCCGCCTGTCAACCGACAGTGCCGACAGGCTTACACTCATCAAGATGAACAAAGCCTGGATTTCCCCAGACTTCTCTTCTTCACCAGCGGACAGCAGCGATACCTAAGCAATACGTAGGCTGCAATCGCGGATGGAAGCATCGTTCTCTATCACCATCAAAAACGGGGACATTTTTGCTTCATCAATCTGTGTATTATATTCATCCTCCTCCTCCTGCTCCTCCTCCTGAAACCTCACATAATCACGCCGAACGGGCAATTTTTCTTAGGCCCACAAGGCTCAGTCATATAATTTTTGTAAACAATTTTTATACGTTTCAATTCTCATTAAAGCGTTGAAACTTTCACCTCAACCAATTTTTATTTTAACTGGGCTGCCTCCAGGCCTAGTTACCAATTAAGCCACATTAACCAAAGCGATTAATGGGTTTCACCTGCCCTCTTGGTTGGGCATGGGCAATTTTTCTGAGGTACATTAGTACTGTTGGTACACCAATTTTTTGGGGCCCTCGCCTACAGTGTAATCCAATTAATTTTTTGCCCACCTGCATTACCGCTGACGTTACATCAGCTGTGCTGGGCACTGCAATGGGATATATTTATGTACCGCCGGTGGGTTCCAGGGAGCCACCCATGCTGTCGGTCCACACGGAGTTGTAACTACATGTGTCCACTTCTAAAGAACCCCAGTTTGACTGGGGCACGCAGTGTGGGCCGAAGCCCACCTGCATTAAACATGACATTACCTCAGCTGTGATGGGCAATGCTATGGGATATATTTATGTGCCGCCGGTGGCTTCCTGGCACCCACCCATGCTGTCGGTCCACAGGGACTTCACAATAGGGAGTTGTACCTGCCTGTGTCTATGAATTAAAAAGCTCGGTCAGGTTGGGGCATGCAGTGTGGGCCGAAGCCCACCTGCATTTAATCTGACGTTAGCTCTGCTGTCCAGGGCACTGCAATGGGATACATTTATGTACAGCCGGTGGGTTCCAGGGAGCCACCCATGCTGTGGGTGCACACGGAATTCCCATTGCGGAGTTGTACCTGCCTGTGACTATTTATAAAAAAACGCAGTCTGACTGGGGCATGCAGACACCTTGACAGAATGAATAGTGTGTGGCACATAGGTTCCCCATTGCTATGCCCACGTGTGCAGCTCCTGATGGCGGTGGCACAGGATTATATTTCTCATTGCTTCTGTACAGCATTGTGGGCTATCGCCCCGCCCCTTTTACAGAGGGTCGCTGCCTAGCCGTGCCAACCCTCTGCAGTGTGTGCCTGCGGTTCCTCCTCATGGCAGACGCACTTATAAATAGACATGAGTGTGGCGTGGCATGAGGGCAGCTGAAGGCTGCGCAGGGACAATTTGGTGTGCGCTGTGGACACTGGGTCGTGCAGGGGGGGGGGGGGGGGGTTGGGCAGCATGTAACCCAGGAGAAGTGGCAGCGGAGTGTCATGCAGGCAGTGATTGTGCTTTGTTGGAGGTAGTGTGGTGCTTAGCTAAGGTATGCATTGCTAATGAGGGCTTTTCAGAAGTAAAAATTGTTGGGAGGGGGGTGGGCCCACTCTTGCCGCTATTGTGGCTTAATAGTGGGACCTGGGAACTTGAAATGCAGCCCAACATGTAGCCCCTCGCCTGCCCTATCCGTTGCTGTGTCGTTCCCATCACTTTCTTGAATTGCCCAGATTTTTACAAATGGAAACCTTAGCGAGCATCGGCGATATACAAAAATGCTCGGGTCGCCCATTGACTTTAATGGGGTGCGTTACTCGAAACGAACCCTCGAGCATTGCGAAAATTTCGTCCCGAGTAACGAGCACCCGAGCATTTTGGTGCTCGCTCATCTCTATTTATGAGCTTCCCAGACAATTGTAATTGGGCCCTAATGGGAGTCATTAATCTTAAAGAATTCCTTATGTTTTTCAGCGAGCATTGGAAGTGTCTTCCCCACGTTACAGAATACAGTTTAGGCACCAGTTCAACTCCCTGATTGAGTAATAATTATTAGCCACTGTCATGGATGTCGGCGTGTGGTCCGATATTTTAATTGAACCAGCTTGTGACCAGCAATTCTTCAATGAATTTCCCTGAAATTAACAAGTAATCAATTCTGTGAAAGGTAGTATGGATACAGGAATAGTATGTGTACTCTTCTGCTTCAGCGTTCAGAAGCCTTCATGCATCTTGTAGGTTTAGCTCCAGTAGGAAACTTTTGAGTCTACAAACTTATTTTGAGGCGATCAAAGGAAACTCTGAGGTGATGTCCCTTGAGTGGTCAATCGCTATGTTAAAGGGGTTGTCTCGCGAAAGCAAGTGGGTCTATACACTTCTGTATGGCCATATGAATGCACTTTGTAATATACATCGTGCATTAAATATGAGCCATACAGAAGTTATTCACTTGCCTGCTCCGTTGCTAGCGTCCCCGTTGCCATGGTTCCGTCTAACTTCGGTGTCTTCTTGCTTTTTTAGACGCGCTTGCGCAGATGCATCTTCTCCCTTCGGCTGGTCTTGGAAGCATCGGCGTTTTGGCTCCGCCCCCTTTTCGCGTCATCGCGTAGCTCCGCCCCCGTCATGTGCCGATTCCAGCCAATCAGGAGGCTGGAACCGGCACACGTCATGGGGCGGAGCTACGCGATGATGCGTACAAGGGGCGGAGCCAAAACGCCGATGCTTCCAAGACCAGCCGAAGGGAGAAGATGCATCTGCGCAAGCGCGTCTAAAAAAGCAAGAAGACACCAAAGTTAGACGGAACCATGGCAACGGGGACGCTAGCAACGGAGCAGGTAAGTGAATAACTTCTGTATGGCTCATATTTAATGCACAATGTACATTACAAAGTGCATTAATATGGCCATACAGAAGTGTATAACCCCACTTGCTGCCGCGAGACAACCCCTTTAAGGTCTCCCTCAACCACTTGCAAGCCTTCTGTGAAGTCATTAAATTTGGTAATAACATGTATTAACCAAGTAGCAGAAATTTGGGAAAATGGACATATAGTGAAAAAATCTTCCTCTTTATGATATTCAGTGCCTTAGACAATCAGGTGCACGGAGTACGCGTTTCAGCTCAACAGAGCCTTGTTCACCTCGTACAAAACGTCACTACCTAGTCATTTAAATATAAAATCAATTAAAAACAGCTGATTATTAACCCTTAATAAACTGGTGCATAAATGCTGTAATGTTTCCTTACAACAGCCATATTATGCCATTATATAGTTAAATAAAGTGATGCCATAGATTCTCATATAATATCATCAGTATTAAATAATTATAAGAACCAAGCTCTGTTGAGCTGAAACGTGTACTCCGTGCACCTGATTGTGTAAGGCACTGAATATAATAAAAAGGAAGATTTTTTCACTATATGTCCGTGTTTCCAAATTTCTGCTACATGTTTAGCCACCCGATCGTGTGGTCTTGGACGTGAACATCTTCCCTTCAGGATCCACTAATGAATGGGCTTTTGTGGACATATAAGGTGAGATCATTTTTTGTATTAACCAAGGAATATGGTTCTTGTTCGAGGCATAGAGGTTAGCAAAAGATATCTTAGTATGAGCAATTGATCCCTTCCTAAAAATATATCTGGCTTTGGGATCTGATTCTGATAGTAAGGGGTTGTAGGGGATACTCTTGCTTGTTGCTATTGAAATACCTCTAGAGGCTGAGGAATATGTGCTGTGAAATCACTGATTGTAGTTAACAGATAGTAGTTAGGGGATGTGATTATGGTGGAAATGTATCTTTTGGAGAAATACCACCTCTGAATTAAACTTCCTCAAAAGTGAGAAAGTTTGGCTCCTTTTTTATGGACTATTCAGCCCTCGAATATTAATGAAGGTAATTTTTTGGATCAGGATTGATATAATAAAGATATTTGTGGTTGTTTTAGTAGTATGGTTAAGTTCAGATGCAGTCTTAGTAAAACATTTTTAAAGAATATAAAAAGCATGAAAAACAATGAACAGTAAAGCAAGACCTGCTATAACTTCAAAGTTAATGTGTGCCTCCCTCCCATGAAACAAAGGGGAAGCAGTGCTAGTTATCCTTCCAGAAGTCGATCTCATTATGTTTGTATCAGAAATAGTACATAAGATAAAGTTAGACTTTATTCTGGAAGTATGGTAGGTAGATGCGGAAATCACTTCTGACCCCAGTCGAGCATTTAGAACTCCCTAAAGTGGGGGTTACACTACCCCCACCCCCAGTTTTTCCAGAAACCAGCATGTATAATATAAACAATTTATGAGCCTATCCCTAATTTTCTGTTGAAGCATCTGGGAAAAGCTCCCCTATGTCACAAAAAAGGATTGTAATGTTCTTTTTTTAAAGAGTGATGTTTCAGCCCAGTCCACTTGGAATAAAAATTTATTGAAGAATAGTTTGAAAGGAGGTGTTGTTGGCTGTAACCACATCTACAAAATAGCCTTCAGACCCACTGCAGCTATGAAATGTAATAGTTTGTGTGTCCCCACAGAGCAACAATATTTGTTGGGATCTAAGTGACCAAAGATTGCCCACAGAGGTTCTTGCAGGTAAAAATTTGTCAGGTGTGTTGTGGTATAGTTATGGATATGAGACGAAACGGCCTGTATTAGGGGGCTGGACCACAAACAATGGCATAAGTTTACATTTGGTACTATACATTTAAAGCATGCCCATGTGGTGTCCCTTCACAGGAGTTAGGTAAGATCTATGATTAATTTGCAGTCTCATTTCTATGAATCTGGCCAGGGATAAAACAGTTATGAACAGATAACATTGATTTTAAGATCATCACAGGGTTAGATCTGGAGCATCCATAGACCACTTTCTAACTCCAGGATCAACGTCTTCTGATTCTCACACATAGCAAATTGATCTGTACACTCTAAAGATCAGTCATTGGCTCCACGGGGTCCAGTTGTTTCATCAAATCCCAATCAAAGTCTCGCAATTCTGTTAAAAGTTGTTGGGCATACCGCCTATCCTGTAAATAGGAAAAGGTTGGTTTTGGCAGCTCAGTGAGTTTTTGCCTTATCTCCTCATAGGACAGAATACATTTTCTTTTTTATCTAATAATTTGTCTAATGAATCAATTCCCCTGGTGTGCCGTTCATGAAAAGTCCTGTATGGGCTGTTATTTTGAAAATTGTTTTTTTTTAGGGACAGATAAGGGGATATGTGAGGAGATGTGCGGTTGTTGTCAAGCAGTCTGCCCCATGCCTTCCTTGCAGTGAATATCAGGGGGTAATTGCTAATGGTTTCTGGTGGTGGCCTACATGGGAGGTGAATGATATTCTGCAGCTGTAAGGGGGGGGGAAGACATCTTTTGTTTTAAGGTAAGATTTATGAAATTTGACTGTGAGTATATCCAGTCATGGATAATGCGGGCTTGCGATGCAAGGATATAGTGCTTTATGTGGGGGAAATTATTTCATCCATTTGATTTATGTTTCTATAATAAGTCTTTGTGTGGTTGTTTGCTGCCCCATATGAAAATATGAAATTTCTATATAGATAATTGATTATTTTTTCATCTTTTGGTTTTAAACATATAGGTAGGGAGTGAAAGAGCTTTAGCAAATCCGGAAACTCCACCATTTTTAAGGGGTTAGCTTGTCGTGGAATCCCTTTTTGTGTCCACGGCCTACTCAATTAGGAATGTTTGCACCCTTTCCTGATTGGTTACAAATTGATTATGCGCATAAGAAGATTTCACACTGACACAGGTTCAGCAAGTATAAGCTTCCTCAATTCTGCTTTATTGTTGGGTGCGCAGCCTCTTTTAAAGAGTTTAACATATCTGCCCATCTGGGCAGGTCAAAGATTACACAGATACAACGTATTGTTTAATTATTGGATAAGCATCTTGAAATTCTTCCACCCTCCGGTCATCTGTTATTGGCCATCATGTGGTAGCAGGACGAGATGAGTGGGTTGTCTTGACCCACATGTGGTTCCTCCGATATGATTGGATATTACAGCTTGAACTATTAATTGCATACATTTCCTGTGTTATTTGCATATGTTTCCAGTAAAACTGCTTTGGTTATTATTGCGGTAGCTGCTTCAGACTGCGGTTATTTATGTCTGATTTTACTTCTTCTAGAGTTACTAACTGCTAGCTTTGTTTACAGAGTTTAGTAAGCGGAAAGTTTCATGATATGAGGAAGTAGATATAATGGATACATGAAAGAATATATATCTATATTCGTAGGAAAACAGACAACAATGGAAAAGTACTGTCATTTGGTATACAGAATGCTTAACATATAAAAACAGGTCCACTGTTCACTACACATGTCCACTATCCAAAATATAGATATATTGGATTTTCACTACAAGCTCTTCCCAAAAAAACATAAGAGAAGTTTTTCCAAAAGCTTAAAGTTATTTCTGAATTTTTTATGTAAGGTTTTTTATTTATTGTATAAAGTCTAGAGGGGTGTCTAGTGATGTGTATAACCAGGTATTGTATGGAGTATTTTTCCCATCAAAATAGGTATTGAGTCTTCCACGGAGGTCTTGTTGGACCTTTGAGCAGCAGTGCTTCAGTTTTGTTTAGGTTTACAGTGTAGCCTAAGAGTCTGCCAATATTCTCTATTTCTCTTATTAGCGGTGTTAGAGATGAGCGAGCATGCTCGTCCGAGCTTGATGCTCATTCGAGCATTAGCATACTCGAGAGTACTCATTACTCGAGCTAACACCACGTGGTGCTCGAGAAAATTTTCAGGTCTCCTCACCACATGTTTTGCGCCTTTTTTAGCCAATAAACATGCAGGGAAGGCTTTGGCACCTCCTGCTATGACGTACAACCCTGTGCATGTCTATAGCAGTAACTGGCTGGCCAGATCAGGTGACCTAGAAGCATAAAAACTCAGGTCACCTAATGTTCGCCTCACACACAGGCTGGATTAGATGACGGACAGAGCTGCTGCTAATCAGGGAGAGTGATAGTATAGGTTAGAGGTTGCGTTTAGGCAGAGATCCATTTTACAAGAACCCAACAGTCCTTTTAAGGACTACAAGACCTCTTTTGTTCATCAGCAGTTTGACTGGCTGGGAGCAGAAGTGCGCACCAACCATTCACAAGCATCTCGGCTGCATACTGTTATCGGTTTTATGCAGTATACTGCTACTGGTGTACAGAGACTAGATAGGAATTAACAAAACTCCTATCATTTTTCTTTTTTATTATTTTTTGGGGGGCTTAAAGCGAACGCTATATACCCCTGTGTGCGTTCTGTCAAAAAACACTAACAAGACTAAACGCAGTTTACTTTTTTTTGGGGGGGTGGGGGGGTGTGCTTAAAGCGAACACTTTAAAACCCCTGTTTGCGTCCTGTCAAAGAATACTATTTAACAAGACAATACGCCATTTACAGTGTGTATTTTAGACTTAAAGCGAACACTATATACCTCTGTGTGCGTCCTGTGAATGCATAGTCTGTAACTTGAGTGTAAACAGTTTACAGTGCATATTTTGGGCTTAAAGCGAACGCTTTATACCCCTGTGTGCGTCGTGTCACAAAACACTATCTAACAAGACTATACGCAGTTTACTTTTTTTGGGTGGGGGCTTAAAGCAAACGTTGTATACCCCCGTGTGCGTCCTGTCAAAAAATACTATGTTACAAAACTGTACGCAGTATACTGTGTATATTTTGGGCTTAAACCAAACGCTATATACCCCTGTGTGAATCCTGTCAAAAAACACTACCTAACAACACTATACACTGTTTACTTTAATTTTGGGGGGGCTTAAAGCGAACTCTATATACCCCTGTGTGCGTCCTATCCAAAACTCACTATCTAACAAGACTATACGCATTTACGTTTTTTTTTTCTTTTGGGGGGGGGGGGCTTAAATGGAGTCCTTTAAAACCCCTGTTTGTGTCCTGTCAAAGATTACTATCTAACAAGACAATACGCAGTTTGCAGTGTGTACTTTGGGCGTAAGGCGAATGCTATTTTCCTCTGTGTGCGTCCTGTCAATGCATAGTCTGTAACTTGACTGTACGCAGTTTACAGTGTATATTTTGGCCTTAAAGCGTACGCTATATACACGTGTGCGTCCTGTCAATGCATACTCTGTAACTTGACTATACGCAATTTACAGTGTATATTTTGGTTGTAAAGTGAACGCTATATACCGCTGTATACGTCCTGTCAAAAAACACTCACTTTTAAGGACTACAAGACCTCTTTCGTTCATCAGCAGTTTGACTGGCTGGGAGCAGAAGTGCGCACCAATCATTCACAAGCATCTCGGCTGCATACTGTTATCGGTTTTATGCAGTATACTGCTACTGGTGTACAGAGACTAGATAGGAATTAACAAAACTCCTATCATTTTTCTTTTTTATTATTTTTTGGGGGGCTTAAAGCGAACGCTATATACCCATGTGTGCGTTCTGTCAAAAAACACTAACAAGACTAAACGCAGTTTACTTTTTTTTTGGGGGGGGGGGGGTGTGCTTAAAGCGAACGCTTTAAAACCCCTGTTTGCGTCCTGTCAAAGAATACTATTTAACAAGACTATACACAGTTTACTTTTTTTGGGTGGGGGCTTTAAGTTAACGCTATATACCCCTGTGTGCGTCCTGTCGATGCATACTCTGTTACTTGACTGTACGCAGTTTACAATGTATATTTGGGGCTTAAAGCGAACGCTATATACCCCTGTGTGTGTCCTGTCAAAAAACACTATCTAACAAGACTATATGCAGTTTACTTTTTTGGGGGGAAACTTAAAGCGAATGCTATATACCACTGTGTGCGTCCTGTCAAAGAATACTGTCTAACAAGACTATACGCAGTTTGCAGTGTGTATTTTGGGCTTAAAGCAAACACTATATACCCCAGTGTGCGTCCTGTCAATGCATAGTCTGTAACTTGACTGTACGCAGTTTACAATGTATATTTTGGCCTTAAAGCGTACGCTATATACACATGTGTGTGTCCTGTTGATGCTTGATATGTAACTTGACTGTACGCAGTTTACAGTGTATATTTTGGGCTTAATGTGAACGCTATATACCCGTCTGCGTCCTGTCAATGCATACTCTGTAACTAGACTTTACACGTATGCAAAATACCTCGCAGTTTGTGTACAGTTTTGACGGAGTGCATTTTACAAGATGATGAAGGCTAGGGATAAGGGTCGAGGATGTGGACGTCAGCGTCCGAATGAGAGTGTGGGCAGAGGTCAAGGTTCTGGGCTGGGTGAAACAGTGTTTACTGCTGAGGCAGAAGTAGAAGGCCGTGTATCTACGCTCCCTAGCTTCTTCTCACAGTTTGCAGGTCCGCGTGCTAGACCATTATTAAAAGCACAACAGTGCGAGCAGATGATGACGTGGTTAGCGGATAATGCGTACAGTAATATATCCAACACCCAGTCTTCCACGCAGTCCACTCACGCTAGCCAAGGGACTGGACCTCTGAATCCTGAGGCTGCTCCTCCTTCCTCCCAGGCTGGTCACACCCGGCAAAGAAGAGATACTGAATAGGCAGACTCACAGGAACTGTTCTCGATTCCCTTCCCTGAGTCAGAAAAAATAGTTCATGAGCCACCTGAGGAGTTTGTCGTGAACGATGCCCAAAATTTGGACCTTTCACAGTCTCAGGGTGATGAGGATGGGGACTTCCAAGTAGGACTTGGATGGGGACTTCCATTTGTCGATGATGATGATGAGACACAGTTTTCTGTCAGTGAGATTGTTGTTAGGTCATTAAGTCTGAGGGAGGAGCAGACTGACGATTAAGAGGAAGAGCTGTTGGATGATGAGGTTACTGACCCCACCTGGGTTGGTAAGCCTACTGAGGAAAGCGCTTCAGAGGGGAAGGAAAGTGCTGCAGCAGCTGAACAGGTTGGAAGAAGCAGTGGGGTGGCCAGAGGATGAGACAGGGCCAGAGCAAGTAATCCACCTACTGTTGCCCACAGCACCTCCTCGCGGCAAGCTCCCGTGCAGAGGACTAGGTGTTCAAAGGTCTGGAGGTTTTTTGTCTGGAGCACCCCACAAGGTGGAACACAGGCCATTCACCGCCTGCAGGTCACACCACTGCCTCTTCCCTATCTCACATACTGGCACTGAGATGCAATCCCCTCCCATGACTCAGGAACGAGTGTCTCCCACCCTGCATCCACCCCTTTGGCTGCACAGTCCTCCACTGCCTCCTCCAATGTGTCCCAGTTCAGTGTTCAGCAGCCCATAACAGTAGCATTGGAGCGCAAGCGCAAATATGCAGCCACCCACCTGCATGCACAATCATTAAACGTGCATATAAGCAAACTGCTGATCCTGGAGATGCTGCCATATAGGCTGGTCGAAAGTGAGGCGTTCCACAACCTCATGGTCACTGCCGACCCATGCTACTCGGTCCCCAGTTGCCACTATTTTTCCTGCTGTGCCGTGCCGTGCCCTCACCAATGCGGTTACTGGGAAGGTTCACTTAACCATCGACAAGTGGACATGTGCTGCCAGCCAGGGACATGATATCTCCCTGACGGCACATTTGATTAACCTGGTGGAGGCTGGGACTGAGTCTGACCCTGGGTCCGCTCACGTGCTACCCACACCGAGGATTGCGGGTCCTACCTCGGTCATGGTTTCTCTGGCTTATTATGCCACCTCCTCCAACCTCCCCCCCCCCTCTTCCTCCTCCACCTCTCAATTACCATCTGTGAGCACGTTGCCTTCAGTCGGTAACTCAAGGCGCTGCAGCACTGCGGTGAGAAAACGTCAACAGGTTGTTCTGAAACCCCTGAGCTTAGATGACAAGTAAGACACCGCACAAGAGCTGTTATAGGGTTTGATGGAGCAGACAGATATGTGGATTTCGCCGCTGAACCTCCAAGCATGCATGGTCCTGTGTGACAATGGGCGTAACCTGGTGGCGCCTCTGCAGCTTGACAGACTAACACACGTGCCATGCCAAGCCCATGTGTTCAATCTGGTGGTTCAGCGCCTTCTTAAAAACCACCCCAATTTGTCTGAGCTGCTCAGCAAGGTGCGTTGCGTGTGCGCACATTTCAGAAAGTCCATCACAGATGCTGCCACCCTCAGGACACTGCAACAGCGCTTCCAGCTGTGAGTTCACCAACTGTTGTGCGACATGCCCATGCGCTGGAATTCAACCTTGCACATGTTGGCCAGGGTTTATGAGCAGCGTAGAGCCACAGTTGAATACCAGCTGCAACATAGCTGTTGGAGTGGTAGTCAGCCTCCGCACTTCTTCACAGAGAAGTGGGCACGGATGTCTAACATCTGTCAGGTGTTAGGAAACCATGAGGAGTTAACACAAATGGTTAGCGGTGATGCGTTCATTATCAGCGTAACCATCCTGCTGCTTTGCCTGCTGAGAAGGTCGCTGCTAAGCATTAAAGGGGTGGTCTCGCGAAACAAAGTGGGGTTATACACTTCCGTATGGCCATATTAATGCACTTTGTAATATACATCGTGCATTAAATATGAGCCATACAGAAGTTATTCACTTACCTGCTCCGTTGCTAGCGTCCTCGTCTCCATGGTTCCGTCTAAATTCGCCGGCAGCTTGCTTTTTTAGATGCGCTTGCGCAGTCCGGTCTTCTCCATTCAGCACGAGCCGCTTCAGTGTGCTCCCCGCTACAGCTCTTCTGCGCATGCGCAGACGAGCTGTCACTGCTCGGGAGCGCGCAGGAGCGGCCATTCTGTACCTTCCTCTGTTAGAGGAAGGTGCAGAGCTGCCGAGCTGTCCGGAGAAGCCGCCCAGCTGTCCCGCCGTCCAGCTGTCCTGGTAAGTGATGGGCCGGGGGGGCTGCCGCTGCGCCGGGCTGCGCCCGGGGGGGGGGGGGCTGCCGGGCTGCCGCTGCGATGGGGGGGGCTGTCGCTAGGCCGGGGGGGCTGCCGCTGCGATGGGGGGGCTGTCGCTAGGCCGGGGGGGCTGCCGCTGTGATGGGGGGGGCTGTCGCTAGGCCGGGGGGGCTGCCGCTGCGCCGGGCTGCGCCCGGGGGGGGGGGGGCTGCCGGGCTGCCGCTGCGATGGGGGGGCTGCCGCTAGGCCGGGGGGGCTGCCGCTGCGATGGGGGGGGCTGTCGCTAGGCCGGGGGGGCTGCCGCTGCGATGGGGGGGGCTGTCGCTAGGCCGGGGGGGCTGCCGCTGCGATGGGGGGGCTGTCGCTAGGCCGGGGGGGCTGCCGCTGCGCCGGGGGAACTAGCGCTAGGCCGGGGGGGCTTCCGCTGCGATGGGGGGGGCTGTCGCTAGGCCGGGGGGGCTGCCGCTGCGATGGGGGGGCTGTCGCTAGGCCGGGGGGGCTGCCGCTGCGCCGGGGGAACTAGCGCTAGGCCGGGGGGGCTGCCGCTGCGATGGGGGGGGGCTGTCGCTAGGCCGGGGGGGCTGCCGCTGCGATGGGGGGGGGGGCTGTCGCTAGGCCGGGGGGCTGCCGCTGCGCCGGGGGAACTAGCGCTAGGCCGGGGGGGGCTGCCGCTGTGATGGGGGAACTAGCGCTGGGCCGGGAGGGGGGGGGGGGCTGTCGCTGGGCCGGGGGGGCTGTGATGGGGGGGGACTGCGCCGGTTACCTTGTGCCTGGCGGTGGGTGACAGGTCGGCGGTGTTCACTCCAGGGGTCCGGTCGGCGGCTGCGGGGCGTCTGGTTGCCATGGAGACACAGCTGGTAGCGTCTCGGGAGCGCGCACGTCGGGCTACAGCAAGCGATGGGAAAAGAGCTGGCGGCCATCTTGGGAAAAAGTTTTATAAGTTGCTGAAACGCTGGAACGGTAAGTAGAAACCAGCTAGGAAAGTAATTTACAGGGGTAATTAGTAATGTATGTTTAATTAGGGGGACTGGGCAAAAAAAAAAATTCACTGCTTCCTCGAGACATCTCCTTTAAGGCTGACGCTTTGCGAATAGAACAGGAGATTGTGGATGACAATACGTTGCTTGATAGCCAGACCACCCACAGGTCTGTTTCTCAGCGCGTATTGGAGGAGGAGGGGGGGGGGGGAGAGACTGCTGCCCACACTGCAGAGGGTACCCATGCTACTTCCTTCACATCTGTTCAGCATGTATGGGCTGAAGAGAAGGAGGAGACTGAGATTCATCCTTCTAGTGAGGACAGCGATGTGTTGTGTACTGGCACACATGGCTGACTTCATGTTAAGCTGCCTTTCCTGTGACCCTCACGTTAGACGCAATCTGGCCAACACAGATTACTGGGTGTTCACCCTTCTCGACCCATGGTATAAGGAGAACCTTTCCACTCTCATTCCTGAAGAGGAAAGGAGTACAAAAGTGATGCAATACTACAAGGCCCTGGTGGAATAGCTGATACTAAACTTCCCATCTGACAAAACTAGCGGTACAGGACGTAGTTCAGTCAGCCAACCAGCAGGGGAGACAAGGGGAACAGGCAGCATGTCCAGCACAGTCAGGGGAACACTCTCCAAAGCTTTTGCCAGTTTTAGGGCTCCCCAGCCAGACTGTGTCACCACTCCCCAGTCTAGGCTGAGTAGGAGGAAAGAGTGTAAAAAGATGGTGAGGGAGTAGATAGCCGACCGTACCAATATCCTCCGTGATCCCTCTGCTCCATACAACTATTGGGTGTCAAAGCTGGACACGTGGCTCGAACTTGCGCTGTACACCTTAGAGATGCTGGCTTGCCCTGCCCCTAGTATCTTTTCAGAGAGGCCTGGAACCAGCGGTAGCTTGCCAGTAGGTGGACCGCCACCTGGATCTCATTAAGCAAGTACGAGCTCTATGTTAAAAAAATATTTCAGGGGTTCACCTGCACTCTCGGTAAAAAAATATTTTGTTTTAGAATGGGTTGTTGAATTGTGTAGATGTGTAGAAGTACTGGCATCTGAGTCCCCTTTATGCCCCCATTTTCGGCTCATTGAATTTTGTGACGGAGGTGGCATGGGATTGGAATTATGATCATACGTTAATTTATCAGCAATTCTCATCAGCATTGTGGGCTATCACCTACAATTTCAAAGAGGGTCTCTGCAACCCTCTGCAGTGTGTGCCTTCTGTTTCTCCTTATCCAATATAGACTTATAAATAGACATGAGGGTGGTGTGGCTATCAAGCGACCGTGTGGCATGAGGGCAGCTGAATGCTACACTGGGAAAAATTTCAGTATGCTGTGGACTACTGAGTAGGCAAAGGGGTGTGCCTTCCCCATCTGGGTTGGGGACAGCTGTGGACGCAGGCTCATGTCTGCATCCTGGTGGGGATTGGACAGCAATGCCAGCATGTAACACAGAAGAAGACCCGGTGGCGTCACTCGCAGGCGGTAATTTACCTTCGCTCCATCTAGTGTGGTGCTTAGCTAAGATGTGCCAGCATGTGTGCCTTGCTGATTATGGTCTGGCCCAACTAAATTGTTAGGGGGGGGGGGGGTGACCACCAGGCTCTTGCCCACAATGTGGCCTAATAGTGCAGCCTGGGAGCCCCAGATACATCCATGCATGCTGCCCCTGCTGTTCCCTATCCATTTCGGTGGGGTTTCCATCACTTTCAGATGTTTTCAGGTGAATCACACAGACAGGGATAGGGAAGAGAGAGAGAATATTCAAAAATACCTAGAAAAGCTTGAACAGCGGGTGGCGACTAACATAATGCATTTAACAAGGAGAAATGCAAAGTCCTACACCTGGGCAAGAAAATGAAGAAAGCACATACAGAATATGGGGAATTGGGCTAAGCAGCAGCACATGTGAAAAGGACTTGGGTATACTAATAAATCATAGACTTAACATGAGTCAACAATGTGATGCAGCGGCCAAAAAGGCAAACACAATTCTAGCATGTATTAAGAGAAGCATAGAGCCTATATGAGGTAATTTCCAATCACAGGTAATGTTAGCCAATCACAGCCATTCAATGACGTCATGAATGGCTGTGATTGGCTAACGCCAGACTAAGTTAGACAATCAGAGCATTAGCTTTCTAGAGGCGGGGCATTCAAGCCCCGCTTGCAGAAAGCAATGCTCCGCCGGTGTGAATGGGGGAGAGACAGCCTGCAGCAGCGTCGCGGGAGGTGAGTATTCATTCTTTTTTGGGGGGGAAACTGTATACCTGGCGTATAAGACGACCCTCAATTGCAGAGCAGATTTTTCGGGGTTAAAAGGTCGTCTTATACCCTGGAAAATACAGTAAACATTTCACATGTCATTAACTCTTTTAATAAATTGCTTTAAACTTGCAAGTCAACTAGACCCAAGACACCATTTGAAAAGCTCCTGGGTGAGGAAACTGCCAAGTCCAGAAAGATTGCGAACCTTCGTAAATGATTCATAACCCCTTTGCTTCTTGCTAAGCCCACCTTTCTCAATTCACTCTATCCGGAAGATACAAGACTAATTTTGAAAACAACCTATGACTTTCCCCCTTGCATCCTCTTGTCTTTGATTTGCTGCAGCAGTCATCTGCGGGAAGGGGGAGAAAGGGGGTAAGGGGGGGGAGGTAAGGTAACCAAATAATCCCTTTAATTGTCTTATTATAAACTTGCCCTGGTGTCTATGAGTGTCCTTTAGAGTGAACATTAGATTGTCAGCTTCACCGGTGACTGGCATTATTGTTAGTGATGACAATCTGTACAGCGCTGTGGAATATGCTTGTGTTATTAAGTAACATGAAAGAAATAAATCAGTATAACACAAGGACGGCTGACAATGGATATTTCTGTTTCTTTATCTTGTTCTATAATTCTCAAATGTAAAGACGGTTCAGGCCACGATCATCGGGGAGCAGATCCTGAATGATGTGTGATGAGAGCAGACAATGTAAAATATATCCCATCATACTGTATAAAAAGAGGGGTGATGATAGCAGTCACCATAATGTCACTGATCCTGTGAGATCTCTGTGTCACTGCTGTTCTTGCTGCTTCCATTCATCATGTATGACTTATAACAGTATCTACTTCTTCTTCATCACCATCTCATTCCTACAAGGAGATGCTTAGTCTCCTTATTATATTGGTTCTTCCGTGGCTTCCAGTAACACAATCACTCTGTGATCTCAATATAAAAAAATTTCATCATACAGACTTAAAATCGACTTTCCAGGATGGAGACCTCATCATTGGTGGCTTGTTGACGTGGACCACAAATGCAATACATACACATATTCCAGAGGAAAATTTGCAGTTTATAGTGTGTGCAGAGTAAGTCATAGTTTCACCTGCATATTGTACATGAGAATAGTGTGTGTTCGTGTTCGTTCTCGTTCTCTCTCTCTCTCTCTCTCTCTCTCTCTCTCTCTCTCTCTCTCTCTCTCTTTCTCTCTTTCTCTCTTTCTCTCTTTCTCTCTCTCTCTCGACTAGAAGTTTTCATAAACACTCTGGACTAGAAGTTTTCATAGACACTCTGGACTAGAAGTTTTCATAAAGCTTATATCAGTTTTATTTTCGGAAAGCAGACTCCAGGCAAAGCAACAAAACTTCTCCTCACTTTTCAGACACTGACTCCCCAGAGCTGCAGTCTTTTATGCCTCAGTAACTGGGTCAGTGCCTACAGCTGAGTTCTGAGAAGCAGGCCGAAGTTGTGGACTGGACTGCCACCCTGTCCAGACTCAGAGCCTGGGAGGGAGATATACTCCACCCACCACTTCACTTTATATATATATATATATATATATATATATATATATATATATATATATATATATATATATATATATATATATATATATATATATATATATAAATAAAACAGCAAAAATCATCAATCTGTCTGACTGCCTGACAATCACCACTAATTCTCTAATGGTGTCGTAGAAAATTGAAATTTGGCACAACCATTCCTTGGGTCCTAAATAGGAAAAGTAAAGTGGTTGCAACTTGATTATTCAATGCTGAGGGGGAAAAGTAAGTGCACCTCTATGTAATGTCCCCCATCTAATTCTCTAGCCTCCCGGTGTCGTACAAACTTGAAATTCGGCATGACTATTCTTTAGCCCCTAAATAGGAAAAGTAAATGGGTCACAGCTTGATTATTCAATACTAACTGCAAACATAAATACACCCTTATGTAATATATCGAATCTAAATCTGTAATGCCTGGTTTTTCACACAATGAGAATCGCTCAAAAATCACTCAAAGCCATCTTTTGAATGATTCTCGTTCTGTCTATATGCAGGAACATTGTGCAGTTTATGTACAGGAGTCATTGACCACTGAATTCTAGTTTGCTAGAATTGAGTGATCAGCTGTTATCAGCAGAGCTGGCTGTTATCATAGCCGTCCCTGCTGATAAGATTCTCACTGTGAATTCACAGCAGGGACACTGGCAGTCAGCATGGAGAAGAATACAGCTGTTTGATTATGCAAAACAACTGTATTCTTCTATTAGTGGCTACGGCTGGATCCTGCTCTGCTTGCATTTTTTTTTGTAGCTACTTAACTGCTATAAAGTATGCACTATCGTTTAAGTGACTTTTGAGCGATCATCTGTCAGTGTAAATGGAGCTTAACTACCCAATGTCATACGAACTGGCACAACCATTCTATAGGTACTAAATACGAAAAGTAAAGGGGTCACAACTTGATTAATCAATTCTAAGTGCAAAAGTAATTGACCCCCTATGTAATGTACCTAATCCTATTTTCTAACTTCCCGATGTTGTACACATTGAAATTCAGCACAAGCATTCTTTAGGTTCGAAATAGGAAAAGTATAGGGTTCACACCTTGATTATTCAATGCTAAGGGCAAAAGTAAGTGGCCCCTATGTTATGTATTTTTCTGGTGTCATATAAATGTGAAATTTGGCACAAACATTCTTTAGTTCCTAAATAGGAGAAGTGAAGGGCTCGCAATTTAATTATTCAATTCTAAGTACAAAAGTCAGTGACCCCCTATGTTATGTAACTTCCTGGTGTCCTACAAACTTGAAATTTGGCATGACCATTCTTTAGTTATTACATAGGAAAAGTGAGTGGGTCACAACTTGATCATACAATTCTAAGTGCAATACTAAGTGACCCCCTATGTAATGTACCTAATCTAGTTCTCTAACTTCCTGGTGTCATACGAACTTAGAATTTTGCACTACTATTGTTTAGGTCCTAAATAGGAAAAGTAATGGGGTCAGAATTTGATTCTACAATTCTAAGTGACCCCCCTATGTTATGTTACTTCCCTGTTTCATACAAACGTGAAATTCGGCAAAACCATTCTTTCGGCCCTTAATAGGAAAAGTAAAGGGTTTGTAACTTAAAATTATGCAATTTTAAGTGTAAAAGTAAATGAGCCCCTATATAATGTAATTAATAACACACATCTGTACCTCACAAATGTGAAATTTGGCAAGACCATTCTTTCTGTAGTAAATAGGAAAAGTAATGGTCTCGCCACTTGATAATTCAATTGTAAGTGCAAAAATAAGTAACCCAGAATGTAAGGCAACTAATTTAATTCTCTTACTCCTTTGTGTCATACAAACGTGAAACTTGGCACAACCATTCTTTAGGTCCTCAATAGAAAAAGCTAAGGGTTGCACTTTGATTATTCATTTTTTAGTACAAAAGTAAGTGCACCCCTATATTAGGTAACTAATAACACAAACATGAAATTTGCCAAAGCTGCTTTTTGTCCTAATGGGAAAAGTAAAAGGGTTGTAACTTCAAAATTCAATATTAGGCATGAAAAACAGTGAAAATACACGATACATGAGAGAGTTCTTTTCTCAGAAACTATAAAGTCTATGGAAATGATTTATATACTGAGGAGAATCTACCTCACCTCTATGTGTATATACAGGGAACAATCTAATGCTCCTCTATGTGTATATACTAAGGAGAATCTAGCTGACCTCTGTGTGCATATACTGAAAAGAATCTAGCACACCTCTATGTTTATATACTAAGGAGAATCTAACACTCCTCAATGGGTATATACTGATGAGTATCTGTGTGTATTTACTGAGGACAATATAACCAAATTCTGTGTGTATATACTGAGGAGAATCTAACTGACTTCTATGTGCATATACTGAGGAGAATCTAACTGATCTCTGTGTGGATATACTGAGAGGCTGTAAAGTATATAAGGAAGCCGCAATGGACTGCAAGGATGGATCATGGTTTTAAGGTTAAGAAGGGGCTACAACCTCCAGTCTGGAGTAAAATTTGAATAAAAATGGGCATTTCCTTTAAGGGGAAAAAAGTGAGGAGATTGGGAGGGGTGACACATTCTCCAGAGGGACTTCGGTACATGCAGTCTGAGGAAAATCTAATGCTCTAATGCTCCTATATGTGTATACATATTTTATTCCTTGGTTCCTCTGAAGTAATCGCGAGTTCATAAAATTTTCCATGCGAACAAGAGGTAAACACCTCTGCCAAATTAGCTTGGGGCAAAGCCGGGTTTATCAGCTGGTGTATTTATATCACTATTCTGAGCCCTAAGCACATATTATATATACTTTGTACCTCTCATATTGATTTACCAATTCGTCCTTAAAAATGTTGGGGACTTTCTGATTTTGTTGAGTTTGACCAAAATAAAAAAAACAAAAAAACTTCAGTCTGACAGAAGAGTTTAGCTTTGGTACTGGGAATATACTAAGGATGAAACAGTGAGATTTAAGATTCAAAGAAGCTTTATTGGCTGTGGCTCGGGTGTCCCCATAGTTCCCTTGAATGCGAATGAAGCACTAGTAGCACTACATTCTGTCTCCTCCTTACTGTGGGGTGCACACACTTCACAGTGAGGAGGAATGAAGACACAGGACCCCAAAACTTAAGATCAGCTAGGTTCTCAGCAGCAAGACCTGTACCAATTAGCAAGTTATTTCTCATCCTGTTGATAGGAGATAACTTGTAATTTTGGTGCAACCCCTTAACGGAAAAAGAAATAGCTGTAGAAAGCTTTAAATTGGGTGAGGAATAGAGATAAGCGAGCACACTCGTCCGAGCTTGATGCTCGTTCGATTATTAGGGTACTTGAGATGCTCGTTACTCGAGACGAACACTACACGGTAGTCGAGTCAATTCCATTTCCTTCTCTGCATGTTTAGCGCCATTTTCTAGCCAATAAACATGCAGGTAAGGCATTACCACTTCCTGCTGTGACGTGCCAGCCCAATACCACCCCACAGTAGTGAGTGGCTGGGCTGATCAGGAGACCGCCGAGTACTTAAACTGGTCCCACCCGCGGTCGCCTCAGACGCATGCTGGCAGAGGTTAGGGAAAGTGCTGCTGCTTATACAGGGATAGTGTTAGCATAGGATCCTGTCTTCAAGAACCCCAACGGTCCTTCTTAGGGCTACTACTCATCGTGTGCATTATAGTTGTGGCTGCCTGGGAGCAGTAGTGGACTAATTTTTTTTTAAGCATCTCGGGCTGTGTAGGCCATTTCAGCTATAGCATTCTCAGTATGCAGTGTATTACGCAGAGTTTAGGGATAGAGCTGCCTATATAGGGAAAGTTTTACAGGACTCCTGATCCTCTGTTCAAGAACCCAATGGTCCTTCTTAGAGATACATCTCAGCGTGTGCATTATAGTTGTGGCTGGCTGGGAGCAGTAGTGCACCAACTTTTGTATTACACATCTAGGCCTCTTCCCCACATTTCCGTAATCGCATTCTCAGCCTGCAGTGCCGTACAACCAGCTCTCACCGTGAAACTGCACTCTAAAATTTCCTAGCCTACTGCAAAGTAGTTCAGTTATATCGTTCTGTGTGTGCAGTGCATAACACAGAGTTTAGGGACACAGCGACTTCTATAGGGGAAGTTTTACAGTCCTGATCCTCCGTACAAGAATCCCAACGCTTCTTCTTAGGGCTACATCTCACCGTGTGATTTACAGTTGTGGCTGGCTGGAAGCAGTATTGCACCAACTTTTGTATTACGCATCTAGGCCTGTTCCCAGCCTTTGGGTGCCCACCCACTAGCGTTTTTTTACTGCGAAATTCGCAGCATTTTTTTTTCTGCAGGGGTCTGTGGGCTATGGGACATGCAAAGCTAAAATCGCGATCGCGCAAAATCGCGATATCGCGGTAAATCGCGATTTTGCGCGATCGCGATTTTTACATTACAAGTCCCATAGACCCCCTGCAGAAAAAAAAACCCTGCGAATTTCGCAGTGAAAAAAAATCGCTAGTGGGTGGGAGCCCTTACAGTAATAGCTTTCTTAGGCTGCAGTGCCGTACAACCAGCTCTCACCGTGAAACTGCTCTCTAATATTTCCTAGCCTACTGCAAACTATTTCAGTTATATCGTTCTATGTCTGCAGTGCATTAGAAAAAGGTCTCACCGTGAAACAGTACTGTAATATTTCTTGTGCCACTGCAAAGTATTTCAGCTCTGCCACTGTGCACAGCGTCTTACAAAACCTTTTTCTTGGTAGGGTTGAGATAGCCGCAGTTACCAGCACGATCCACTGGCTTTAGAGTCTTCTCCCACTCCATACAGCCTCTCTTATCTACAAGTCTCTGTGAGCGGTAAATTACCCCTAGGTATCAGCGCAAGACAGCGGGTTATTTTTTTCAAGTCACAGCATAGAGCCTCCGCTATTTACAAGTCTCTATGTGCGGTGAATTAAGCCACAGTTGTCAGTGCTGTACAGTGGGGTAATTTATTTGGTCTCTGCTCTATTCTTAATCCGCCATGATGAGGGGGTAGGGCTAAGGGACGTGGACGCGGGCGTCCAAGTGAGGGTGTGGGTACAGGCCGAGTTCCTGGACGTGGTGAATCACAGCCGGCTGCTGAGGGATTAGGAGAGAGGCATATTTCTGGGCTCCCCAGCTTCATATCACATTTTACGGGTCCGCGTGGTAGACCTTTATTACAAACAGAGCAGTGCAAGCAGATCCTGTCGTGGATTGCAGAAAACGCGTCCAGCAATGTATCGACCACCCAGTCTTTTATGCAGTCCACTACTTCCGGCCTAGAGACTGCAACTCTGAATCCTCTTGCTGATCCTCCTTCCTCCCATCCTCCTCACTCCATGAAAATGACATATTCTGAGCAGGCAGACTCCCAGGAACTGTTCTCGGGTACCTGCCATGAGTGGGAAAAAACGGTTCCTCTCTCACCGGAGGAGTTTGTCGTGACCGATGCCCAACCTTTGAAAAGTTCCCGGCGTCCGGGTGATGGGTCTGGGGACTTCTGGCAACTGTCTCAAGAGCTTTTTGTGGATGATGATGATGAGACACAGTTGTCTGTCAGTGAGGTAGTAGTAGTAAGGGGAGTAAGTCGGAGGGAGGAGCGCACAGAGGATTCGGAATAAGAGCTGCTAGACGATGAGGTGACTGACCCCACCTGGTTTGCTAAGCCTACTGAGGACAGGGCTTCAGAGGGGGAGGCAAGTGCAGCAGCAGGACAGGTTGGAAAAGGCAGTGGAGTGGCCAGGGGTAGAGGCATGACCAGAGCAAAGAATCCCCCAACTGTTTTCCAAAGCACCCTCTCGCGGCAAGCCACCGTGCAGAGGGCTAGGTGTTCAAAGGTGTGGATGTTTTTCAGTGAGAGCGCGGACGACCGAAGAACAGTAGTGTGCAATCTGTGTCGCACTAAGATCAGCCGGGGAGCCACCACTACCAGCCTGACCACCACCAGCATGCGCAGTCATATGATGGCCAAGCACTCCACAAGGTGGGACGAAGGCCGTTCACCGCCTCCGGGTCACACCACTGCCTCTTCCACTGTGCCACAACCTGGCCCACAGATCCAATCCCCCTCCCAGGACACAGGCACGAGCGCCTCCCGGCCTACACCCACACCCTCACCTCCACCGTCCTTCACTCCATCCAGCAATGTTTCTCAGCGCAACGTTCTGCTGTCGCTAACACAAGCGTTGGAGCAAAAGCGGGAATACGCCGCCACACACCCGCATGCACAAGCTTTAAACGTGCAAATTGCTAAATTAATCAGCCTAGAGATGCTGCCATACAGGTTTGTGGAAACAGACGCTTTCAAAAACATGATAGCAGTGGCAGTCCCGCGCTACCTGGTCCCCAGTCACCACTTTTTTTTCCTGGTGTGCCGTCCCCGCCCTACAGCAGGAAGTCTCACGCAACATAAATCGTGCCCTCACCAACGCGGTTACTGGGAAGGTAGACTTAACCAGGGACACGTGGACAAGTACTGGCGGGCAGGGCCACTATATCTCCCTGACGGCACATTGGGTGAACTTGGCGGAGACTGGGACCGAGTCAGAGCCTAGGACCGCTCACGTTCTACCCACACCCAGAATAGTAGGTCCTACCTCGGTGCTGGTATCTGCAGCATTTTATGCCACCTCCTCTAAACCCTCCTCCTCTGCCACCTCTACCTCTCAATTAAGATGTGTGAGCATGCTGCCAGCAGTCAGTAGCGTGCGTCGGGCAAGCGTCAGCAAGCCGTGCTGAAACTAATCAGCTTAGGTGACAAGAAGCGCACGATCCCCGAGCTGTTGCAGGGTCTTACAGAGCAGACCGACCTCTGGCTTTCACTGCTGAGCCTCCAACCGGGCATGGTCATGTGTGACAGCGGCCGTAACCTGGTGGCGAATCTGCAGCTCGGCAGCCTCACACACTTGCCATGCCTGGCCCACCTCTTGAATCTGGTGGTTCAGCTTTTTCTGAAAAACTACCCCCACAGATTAATGGGAGTACACCCTTCTAGAACCACGATATAAGGGGAACCTTTCCAAGAGGAAAGGTGTACGAGAGTGATGCAATACCACAGGGGCCTAGAGGAAAAAATCAATGCTAAAGTTTCCATCTAAAAGCGCTAGTGGGAGAAGAAGCAGTTCCGAGGGCCAAGTAGCAGGGGAGGCGCAGGGATCAGGCAGCATGTCCAGCGCAGGCAGGGGAACACTCTCCAAGGCCTTTGCCAGCTTTATGGCTCCCCAGCAAGACTGTGTCACCACTCCCCAGTCAAGGCTGAGTCGAAGGGAGCACTGTAAAAAGATGGTGAGGGAGTATGTAGCCGATCGTACCACCATCCTCCGTGATGTCTCTGCTCCATACAACTATTGGGTGTCAAAGCTGGACACGTGGCACGAACTTGCGCTGTACACGCTGGAGGTGCTGGCTTGCCCTGCTGCTAGCGTTTTGTCAGAGAGGGTGTTTAATGCAGCTAGGGGAATCATCACGGATAAGCGTACCCGTCTGTTAACTGGCAGTGCCGACATGCTTACACTTATAAAGATGAACAAAGGCTGGATTTCCCTAGACTTCTCTTCTCCACCGGCGGAAAGCAGTGGAACCTAAAGATTCTTTTCACTGCAACAGGAGAAAAATGCATCCTCTATCACCACAAAAAAAGGGGAAATTAGCTTTGTCAATGACTTTCGGATATTATTACTTCTCCTCCTACTCCTCCTCCTGAAACAGCATGTCATCACGTTGAATTGCCAGTTTTATTGTTGCCCAAAAGGCTCTGTTTTAAAGTTTTTTACAATTTTTCAAAGTTTCAAAAGTTTTTATACTTTAACAGAAACCACTTTTTTCACAGGGCTGTCTCCAGGCTCTGACACAAATGAAGCAACAGTGAGCTGTATCTTAACATTTTTGTTATGGGTTTCACCTGCCCTTTCGGTTGAGCAATTTTTCAGGGGTACACTTGTACTCTTGGGACGGGGGTCAGAAACGCTATATTTTCTCATAGGGAGAGCAACTATATTCTATAAACTAAGTGAGGAGACTCAAATGGCCATGCATGCTCCTCTTTGGCTTGAAGGAATGCTACCTTTCACAAGGTGGTACTGTGTAGGATTTATTCCATCTCCCTTATTTGCACTTGTACTCTTGGTACACCAATTCTTCAGGCCCTTGCCTATACTGTTATCTAACTAGTTTTTCCGGCCTTCGCCTACACAAAAAATTTTTCAGATGTTCGTCTATACTCTTGGTACAAAGGTTCGCCCACAATATTGCTACAGAAATGTTACAGGGGTCCTCCTATACACTTGGTACTGAAATGTTACAGGGGTTCACCTATACGCTTGCTACATAAATGTTACTGGGGTCCGCCTACACTCTTGCTACAGAAATGTTACTGGGGTCCACCGATACTCTTGCTACAGAAATGTTACAGGGTTTCGCCTATACTCTTGCTACATAAATGTTATTGAGGTCCGCCGATACTCTTGCTACAGAAATGTTACAGGGGTCCACCTGTACTCTTGCTACAAATATGTTACAGGGGTTTTCCTATACTCTTGCTACATAAATGTTACTGGGGTCCGCCTATACTCTTGCTATAGAAATGTTACAGAGGTCCGTCTATACTCTTGCTACTAGTTTTTCTGGCCTTCGCCTACACAAAAATGTTTTCAGATGTTCATCTATACTCAGTACAGAGGTTCGCCCACAATATTGCTACAGAAATGTTACAGGGGTCCTCCTATACACTTGGTACAGAAATGTTACAGAGGTCCACCTATACTCTTGCTACAGAAATGTTACTGGGGTCCGCCGATACTCTTGCTACAGAAATGTTACAGGGGTCTGCCTATACTTTTGGTGGGTGCACAAAGGTTTCCCATTGCGGTGTTCAGCTGCCTCACACATACACAGAATGAAGTTTGTGGGGACTCATGGATTTCCCATAGCTATTTAACTCACGGCACCTTGGGTCACACAAGGTAGAGGCTGGGACCGAGTCGGACCCAGGGTCCGCTCACGTACTTCCCTCACAGAGTATTGCTCGTCCTAACTCGGTCATAGTTTCTCGGCTTTATTATGCCACCTCCTCCTCCTGCTTGGGGTCTGGGGATTAGCGGTGGGCAACATGTATTTTCTCTCGTGTCATTACAGTTATCTGAGACAGTGGTTTGGGCCATATAAAAGGAGCGTTACTGCAATAATGAGACGTTCACAGCTGCACTAGCATCCACTTAAGGCCCATGATTACTGAGGGTGTGAGCAGAGGCCAAGGTCCTTGGCAGGGTGAAGCTGCCGTGTTTGGGTGCTCTGATTTCTTTATGTGTAATACTGTCTTTGAGTTTCATAGGCTCGCCTGAGCTGTGGGTGCACAAACACTTCCCATTGCATGGTTTTACCTGTTTGGCAGAAATACACTGATTGACTTGGCTAGGGTGCAGACGGCTTTCCCATTACAATGTTTTACCTTTCTGGCAAAAATATACTGAATGACTAGGGCAGAAGTGTGGGTCGAGGTCTTCGGCGGGGTGAAACTCTGCCATGTTTGGGCACTCTCTTTTTTTCCTATGCTGTGGGTGCACAAAGACTTCCCATGGCGGTGTTTTACCTGTCTGGCACAAATACACTGACTGACTAGGGCAGAAATGTGGGCCGAGGCCGAGATCCTTGGCGGGGTGAAACTCTGCCATTTTTGGGCACTCTGATTTCTTCCTGTGTAAGAACATCTTTGTGCACCGACAGCATAGGTGAGCCCAGGGAACTCAAAGACTTCCCATTGCGGTGTTGAGCTTTCTGACACCTACACAGAAATAATTGTGTGGGGACACATGGATTTCCCATTGCTATGTAACTTGCGGCACTTTAGGTCACACAAGATGGAGCCTGGTACCGACCCTGACCCTGGGCCTGCTCACGTGCTTCCCACACAGAGTATTGCTGCATTGTGGATATGTGTAGAAGTGCTGGCACCTAAGTCCCCTTCATGCCCACGTTTGCGACTCCTGACAATTTTGTGACGGAGATGGCACGGGATTGGAATGATGATCGTACGTCAATTTATAATCAATTCTCAACAGCATTGTGAGCTATTGCCCACACTTTCAAAGAGGGTCGCTGCCTAGCCCTGCCAACCCTCTGCAGTGTGTGCCTCTGGTTCCTCCTCATCCAGTACGCACTTAGAAATAGACATGAGGGTGGTGTGGCTATGAAGCGAGCATATAGCATGAGGACAGCTGAACGCTGCGCAGGGAAAATTTTGTGTGCGCTGTGGATGCAGGGTCGTGCAGATGGTTGGCCAGCAATGCCAGCATGTAACCCAGGAAAAGAGGCAGCAGTGTCACCTGCAGGCAGTGATTGTTCCTCGTTGCAGGTAGTGTGGTGCTTAGCTAAAATGTGCCAGCACGTGTGCCTTGCTAATGAGGGTTTCTCTAAAGTAAATTGTTAGGAGGGTGACCGCCAGGCTCTTGCCCCCATTTTAGCTTAATAGTGGGGCCTGGGAGCTTCAGATGCAGCCATGCATCCTGCCCCTGCCCTTCCCTTTCCATTTCTGTGGTTTTTCCATGACTTTCTGATGTTCTCTGGTGTTTCACAAGTCATCACCTATGCGGAGCATCGATCCCATACAAAAATGCTCGAGTCCCCCATTGACTTCAATAGGGTTCGTTACTTGAAATGAGCACTCGAGCATTATAAAAAGTTCAATTCGAGTACCGAGCACCCAAGCATTTCGGTGCTCGCTCATCTGTAACGAGGAACAGCCAAATTCTGCTAAATGTTGAAATAGTGGAAGGCAGTTTCATGTCACAGGTCATACACCATGGAAAGGAGTGTCTTAATGAACAACAGAACCCAATGCTTATGTTCAGCAGCTTAGGGGGAGACAGGTAGACAGGTTATAGTAGTCAGGCCTGCATTTGTCTAGGCACACCCCGAAGTAATGGGGATGACAGTAGGTGATGAATGTGTCTATGTATCCATATGGTCTTCTAAGAGTGTTTTCACACAGTGCAGAATTGTTCCATAAGACACAGCTATAGGAACAGCTTAATTCTGAACTGTAGATTACTGTTTGATAACCCACATATATGCATGCGGGTTTTCATGCTGAATTATCTGAGACTCTAGGTGCCTCTTGCAGAATATTTCCACACTGTGTGAAATCAGCTGATTCAGGAAAAGGACAGTATAGTTTTGGAAGAACTCATTCTGCTTCAAACAGATGTAGATCAGATTCTTAGCTTTAAATGACTATTATAGTAGCAAATGGCGCCATCACATCAGCACTGACAGAACTGGAGTTACAGCCATTTGAAGTGGGGTCAGGAATAATGAATTTACAGATGCCATGTCTGTGTGCAGAGCAGGGTGGTAGTGGGGGACAAGCAGGCAGCAGCAAGTAGATCTGTGATTCTTCTGTCTGTTCTATCCTGAGGAGAGGTAATGTAGATTTTTCTTAATGTTATCACCTTAGCCATTAACTAGAGAATATATTTTCTCTCTGATTGGCTTTTCTTTCTCAGAAAAGGAGTGAGAAGATCTGTACATGCTTATCTAATCATTTTTTAACCTGCCCTTTAAACCTGCAGATGCTGCAGTCATTGCTGACTGTGACATCTAAGGCCCCCTGTACACGGGCGGAAAACAAATCGCGGCATGTTCTATTTCAGTCGCAACGGGCCAGCTCCGCTCTGCACATGTGCCGGCTGGCCGGCAGCCGGCACGTAGCAGAGACAGAAGATGCCAGTAGTGCGTGAGCTGCAGTCCTCTGCAGGGGCACGGGTTCACATCCTGCTGTGAGAATTCTCACAGCCAGATCCGACCCGGCCATTTGCAGATGGCCTAAATGTTTTTACAGAAAAATTAGTTTTGTTTCCCCTCACAAAGACCTTAAAATTTTAAGTTAACAACCTGTAACAACCCATACCTTAAAATAAACGGTGGGTCACAGATAGTGAGCCTGCCTTCACTAACGGCACCACACTGTTGGGAAAGCTGTCTAAAAAAATCTCATTTTTGCCCATAGCCACCAATCACAGCACAGCTTTCATTTTTCATACTGCTGAGAAAAAAAGAAAGCTATGATTGGTTGCTATGGTTGCAATAAAAACATTTTATTTAGACAGCTTTTATAAGAGTGTGGTGCTGGGATTGTAACACACATAGTAACAAAGTAACATAGTATGTTAAGCTGAATAAAGAAATTGTCCATCTAGTTCAGCTGGTTTCAACTTCCCCTTGTTGGTCAAAAAAAAACCAACAACAAGCCAATTTAGCTAATTTGGAGGAAAAAAATTCCTTCTTGACTCCATGGCAATCAAAATATTTCCTGGATCAACGTTTGAGTTTCAACCTAACTCCAAGACCCAGATCAACAGCCCTGCTGGTCACCTAATGTCTATATCCTGTAATATTGAAGCACTCTAGATGTCTAGTCCCCTCTTAAACTCCTCTATGGATTTTGCCATCACCACGTCCTCAGGCAGAGAGTTCCACAGTCTCACTGCTCTTACGGCAAAGAACCCCCTTGCATGTTGCTGATGAAACCAGCTTTCTTCTAGACGTAGAGGATGCCCTCTTGTTACCGTTGCAGTCCTGGGTATAAACAGATTATGGGAGAGATCCTTGTATTGTCCCCTAATGTATAAATACATTGTTATTTGATCACCCCATAAGCGTTTTTTTCCCAGGGTAAATAATCCAGTCCTCTCATTCCATTTATTAATTTAGTTGCCCTTCTTTGAATACCTTCAAGCACTGCAACATCTTTCCTGAGCACCAATGTCCAGAACTGCACACAGTATTCCATGTGGGGCGTGACAAGTGCCTTATATAGTGGAAGAATATTGTTCTCATCCCTCACCCCTATAGCACTTTCAATGCACCCCAAGACTTTATTTGCTGTTGCAGCAGCTGATTGGCATTGATTACTGGCTCCAGTTAAGTCTCCAACTAGTACCCCCAGGTCTTTTTCCATATCACTTCTCCCTAGCAGTACCCAATTTAGTGTATATTGATGACATCTGTTTCTCCTGCCCATGTGCATAACCTTACATTTATCAATTCTGAACTTCATTTGCCATTTTTCTGCCCAAGCCCCCAGCTTATCTACGTTCTTTTGTAGCCATACATTGTCCTTCTTTGTATTAATTACCTTGTATAATTGTGTATCATCTGCAAATATTGATATTTTATTGTTTAGTCCATCTATCAGGTCATTCATAAATGTATTGAACAGAATAGGGGCTAATGCTGAACCCTGTGGCACCCCACTAGCAACCATTTATTAATAGAGATGAGCGAACGTGCTCGGCCCCGCCCCTTTTTCGCCCGAATACCGCGATTTTTGAGTACTTCACTACTCGGGTGAAAAGTACTCGGGTGCGCCGGGGGGCGGGGAGAGGCGTGGCGGCGTGGGGGGTAGCAGCGGGGAACAGGGGGGAGCCCTCTCCCTCTCCCCCCCACTCCCCGCTGCAACCCCCCGCGCCGCCACGGCGACCCCCGAATTTTTTCACCCGAGTACGGAAGTACTCGAAAATCGCGGTATTCGGGCGAAAAAGGGACGTGGCCGAGCACGTTCGCTCATCTCTATTTATTACCACCCTCTGCTTTCTATCTCTGAAACTGTTCTTTACCCAGATACACACGTTTCCACCCAGACCGAGCTGTCTCAACCTATTATACAGCACAGTGCATTTAGAGAAATCCAATGCTTTAGAGAAATCCAGATATACAAGATCAATAGACTCTCCCAGGTTCAGCCCAGAACGTACTTCATTGTAGAAGCTGATCAAATTGGTCTGACATGATTGACCCCTCATTAACCCATGCTGATGAGAAGTTATTCTGTTATTCCCTTTGATGTATTCCAGGATGGTATCTCTCAGAAACCCATCAAATATTTTTCCAATTATTGAAGTGAGACTTACAAGCCTGCAGTTAATAGGCTCTCTTTTAGACCCCTTTTTGTATATTGGAACCACATTGGCAATACGCCAATCTATTGGTAGAACCCCAGTCTCAATATTGTCTATAAATTTAAGAAATAGCACTCTAGCTATCCCTTAAAACCCTTGGGTGTATTCCATCTGGGCCCAGTGATTTTCAATTTGAATCCTCCCTAACCAGCTCTGCACTTCCTCCTGTGTTAGGCATGCAATATTTAGCAGGGAAGTTGTTTTATTCCCCTGCCTCTCGTGTGACATTTCTTTTTCCTTCTTGAATACACTTGAAAAAAAAACTATAATAGATGTGCTTTCCCCCATCGTCTTCTATGGTTTCCTCTGCATTATTTGTTAAAGGGCCAGTGCTTTCAGTGAAAATCCTTTTACTGTTTATATAATTGAAGAATAGTTTAGGGTTGTTTTTGCTCTCTTTGGCGATCAGTCTCTCTGCCTCCTCCTTAGCAATTTTGATCTTTTTTTTACTTAATTGTGTTTTTTCCCCTGTATGATTTTAGCACTTCTTCGATGCCTTCTTGTTTTAATAATTTAAACACTTTTTTTTCATTTATTGCTTCCCTTACAGTATTGTCGAGCCACACTGGTATCCTCCTTGTAGTTCTTTAATTTTTAAAGAAAGCACTGGCCTTTTAACCATTGGAGGCAGGTTATTTTCTGTGGTCCACCCTGGATTACATTATTTAACCTGCAAAAAATGCCAAAAAAGCAGTTTTCTGTAAAATTTGCTTCTTCAAAATAGGAATAAAAAGTGCTCAAAACGTCGTATATACCTCAAAATTATACTGCAAGAAACAAGCCCCATAGAGCCTAATGGTTCTGGTCTTAGTATGTGATGACACAAAAAGCCTTTTTAATAAAAAGTGTTTTTATTGTCGGAAAGTAATTAAGCATAATAAAACCCATATAAATCTGGTGTTATAATCATAATGATGCATAGAATTAAATTAACAGAATATTACCACATGCCGAACTTCAGAAAAATGATTCCAAAACACTGGGTGAAAATAGCTTTTTTTCCCATTACCTCACAGAAAAAAAAATGAAAGTTATTCAATACATTATATGAAACCAAAATTGGTTCTTATAATAACTAGAACTCGCTCTGTAAAATACAAGATCGAATTCAGCTACACTGATAAAAAATGAGAAAGTTATGAGTTTACCTTCTTAATTATGACAACTTGAAAATTAAAATGAGATCAGCACTAACTTTTACAGACTGTCCACATATGTGTCGCTCTTAGAATGCTTTAGTTCCCCCCACCTGATGAAATTCATCCATAAAAAGCGATCCTTCTTCTCACACAGTTGGCTTATCTGTTATCTGCAGATACATATTCATCATTGCACACCTCATGCTTGGAGTGTGGAAAACATGTTGTGCCTGTTCATCATTACCCGGAACATCTCTGGAGCACATGCTCTGGCTGTTCATCATTGTCAGGGACATCTCTGGAGCACATGCTCTGGCTGTTCATCATTAGTGGAGCACACTCCACAGAGCATCCTCAGAGCATCCCAGTTGTGTACCATCCAATTGCAGGTTTGAAAGCAGAGCATCATAATGGTGACATCACCTGCAATAGATCTGAACGAAGTTATCCTGCACAGACAGTTCTGCAACACTGAAATGAATGCAGAAGCAGCACAGATGTAGCGGTCAGAAGCCACTTCACTGCCTGCTGACTATTAGAAGCATGTATAGACTGATGGTAGAAGCATGTAGAAGGTAAAGTATTTTATAACTTAGCAATTGAACATTAATGTTCAGCTTGTTTCTATTAATAAACAAAAAATTTACTATAACTTGGTTATATCCGCCTCAAACTTCTGGTCACATGATGTGTAATCTGGCTGCTGGGGATCAATATATCCATCATTGCCTCTGCTGGAGGATGAGTGCTCTGCACTCCAGGAGGTCACATGATTCACTCTATGATGTCACTTATTACTCTGAGAATACATATATATCAGAGATTGTATATAATGGCAGCCTTACTCATCTGTTTATCTATTTACAGATACAAGTTTCACGAATTCATACAACCTCAGGCTTTTGTCTCTGCCATTTATAATATTAACCAGAATCCTGACATCTTACCCAATATTACACTCGGATACCATTTTTATGACACATGCTCGGATGAATACTTGGCAATACGCTATGTATTACAACTTCTGTCTGGCCCTGATAAGATGATACCTAATTACTCGTGTACAGGCCGTGGCCAGCTGGCCGGTGTCATCGGAGATCACCACTCATCTAGCACTATTGCAGCAGCACAAGTCCTTGGCCTCTATGGATATCCTCAGGTATTATATACTCTGGGCATTAGGGCACATTTACCATCTGGATTGTCTAGAATTGTGATGTCAATATGTTGCACTTTAATGCCAAAAATTATTATTTATTTTTAAAGCTGTATTTTCTCCAACAGTGGACAGGGCTTAGCGCTAAAGGTCGTCACTAGAGATGAGCGAACGTACTCGTCAGAGCTTGATACTCGTTCGAGTATTAGCGTGTTCGGGATGCTCGTTATTCGAAACGAGCACCACGCGATGTTCAAGTTACTTTCACTTTCATCTCTGAGACGTTAGCGCGCTTTTCTGGCCAATAGAAAGACAGGGAAGGCATTACAACTTCCCCCTGCGACGTTCAAGCCCTATACCACCCCCCTGCAGTGAGTGGCTGGCGAGATCAGGTGTCACCCGAGTATAAAAATCGGCCCCTCCCGCGGCTCGCCACAGATTTGTTCTGACATAGAGGAGGGAAAGTGCTGTTGGTGCCGGAGCTGCTATAGGGAGAGGGTTAGGAGTATTTTTGGCTTCAAGAACCCCAACGGTCCTTCTTAGGGCCACATCTAACCGTGTACAGTACTGTGCAGGCTGCTTGTGCAGTGTTGCACTTTTTTTTTTTTTTTTGCATATCGGCCATGCAGAGCATTGCGCCCTGCAGTAATTATACATAGTCCAGGGCCAGTAGTGGTGGTGAGGCAGGGACAGAAGACATATATTGTGAGGCAGGGACAGAAGACATATATTGTGAGGCAGGGACAGAAAACATATATTGTGAGGCAGGGACAGAAGACATATATTTATTGAATATAGGCAGTGGGCCTTTCCAAAAACATTTGGGGAAAAAAATCTATTTGGGCTGCCTGTGACTGTCCTCAGTGTACTGGGTCTCTGCTGGGGGTAGTTGTCCTCCTAATTCATACGCAGCCAGCTAAGTGTTACAGCAGGCTTGCGCAAAATTATTTCCTGGCATTCCGTAAGCGAAGTCAGCCTCCAACCACAGGCCAATAAGCGGCACATTTAATTACAGCATTCTGTTTCTGCACTACTGGTAATACACCATGCTGAGGGGTAGGGGTAGGCCTAGAGTACGTGGACGCGGGCAAGGACGCGGAGGCCCAAGTCAGGGTGTGGGCACAGGCCGAGCCAGTGTGGTGGCCAGGGCTAGAGGCAAGGCCAGACTGAATAATCCACCAACTGTTTCCCAAAGCGCCCCCTTGTGCCATGCCACCCTGCAGTGGTCAAGGTGCTCTATGGTGTGGCAGTTTTTCACAAAGACGCCTGACGACCGACGAACAGTGGTGTGCAACCTTTGTCGCGCCAAGATCAGCTGGGGAGCCACCACCACCAGCATGCGCAGGCATATGATGGCCAAGCACCCCACAAGGTGGGACGAAGGCCGTTCCCACTGCCTCTTCCCCTGTGCCCCAACCTGCCGCTGAGATCCAAACCCCCTCTGAGGACACAGGCACTACCGTCTCCTGGCCTGCACCCACACCCACACCTCCGCTGTCCTCGGACCCATCCAACAATGTCTCTCAGCGCAGCGTCCAGACGTCGCTAGCGCCACTGTTTGAGCACAAGCGCAAGTACGCCGCCACGCACCCACACGCTCAAGCGTTAAACGTGCACATTGCCAAATTGATCAGCCTGGAGATGCTGCCATATAGGGTTGTGGAAACGGAGGCTTTCAAAAGCATGATGGCGGTGGCGGCCCCGCGCTACTTGGTTCCCAGTTGCCACTACTTTTCCTGATGTGCCGTCCCAGCCCTGCACGACCACGTCTCCCGCAACATTGTACGCGCCCTCACCAATGCGGTTACTGCCAAGGTCCACTTAACAACAGGCACGTGGACAAGCACAGGCGGGCAGGGCCACTATATCTCCCTGACAGCACATTGGGTGAATTTAGTGGAGGCTGTGACAGAGTCAGAGCCTGGGACCGCTCACGTCCTACCCACCCCCAGAATTGCGGGCCCCAGCTCGGTGGTGGTATCTGCGGCGGTGTATGCTTCCTCCACTAAACCACCCTCCTCCTCCTCGTCCTCCTCCTACGCAACCTCTGTCTCGCAATCAAGATGTGTCAGCAGCAGCAGCACGTCGCCAGCAGTCGGTGTCGCGCGGCACGGCAGCACAGCGGTGGGCAAGCGTCAGCAGGCCGTGCTGAAACTACTCAGCTTAGGGGAGAAGAGGCACACGGCCCACAAACTGCTGCAGGGTCTGACAGAGCAGACCGACCGCTGGCTTGCGCCGCTGAGCCTCCAACCGGGCATGGTCGTGTGTGACAACGGCCGTAACCTGGTGGAGGCTCTGCAGCTCGGCAGCCTCACGCACGTGCCATGCCTGGCCCATGTCTTTAATTTGGTGGTTCAGCGCTTTCTGAAAAGCTACCCACACTTGTCATACCTGCTCGGAAAGGTGCGCCGGGTCAGCGCACATTTCCGCAACTCCAAGACGGACGCTGCCACCCTTCGGACCCTGCAACATCGGTTTAATCTGCCAGTGCACCAATTGCTGTGTGACGTGCCCACACGGTGGAACTCTACGCTCCACATGTTGGCCAGGCTCTATGAGCAGCGTAGAGCTATTGCGGAATACCAACTCCAACATGGGCGGCGTAGTGGGAGTCAGCCTCCTCAATTCTTTACGGAAGAGTGGGTCTGGTTGGCAGACATCTGCCAGGTCCTTGGAAACTTTGAGGAGTCTACCCAGATGGTGAGCGGGGATGCTGCAATCATTAGCGTCACCATTCCTCTGCTATGCCTCTTGAGAAGTTCCCTGCAAAGCATAGAGGCAGACGCTTTGCACTCGGAAACGGAGGCGTGGGAAGACAGTATGTCGCTGGATGGTCAGAGCACCCTCATGTCTATATCTCAGCAAATTGAGGAGGAGGGGGAGGGGGAGGAGCATGAGGAGGAGGGGGAAGAGACAGCTTGGCCCACTGCTGAGGGTACACATGCTGCTTGCCTGTCATCCTTTCAGATTGTATGGCCAGAGGAGGAGGAGGAGGAGGATCCTGAAAGTGATCTTCCTAGTGAGGACAGCCATTTGTTGCGTACAGGTACCCTGGCACACATGGCTGACTTCATGTTAGGATGCCTTTCTCGTGACCCTCGCGTTACACGCATTCTGGCCACTACGGATTACTGGGTGTACACACTGCTCGACCCACGGTATAAGGAGAACCTTTCCACTCTCATTCCCGAAGAGGAAAGGGGTTCGAGAATGATGCTATACCACAGGGCGCTGGTGGACAAACTGATGGTAAACTTCCCATCCGACAGCGCTAGTGGCCGAAGGCGCAGTTCCGAGGGCCAGGTGGCAGGGGAGGCGCAGAGATCAGGCAGCATGTACAGCACAGGCAGGGGAACACTCTCTAAGGCCTTTGCCAGCTTTATGGCTCCCCTAGCAAGACTGTGTCACCGCTCCCCAATCAAGGCTGAGTTGGCGGCAGCACTGTAAAAGGATGGTGAGGGAGTACGTAGCCGATCGCACAACCATCCTTGGTGACGCCTCTGCCCCCTACAACTACTGGGTGTCGAAGCTGGACACGTGCCCTGAACTCGCGCTGTATGCCCTGGAGGTGCTTGCTTGTCCTGCGGCTAGCGTCTTGTCAGAGAGGGTGTTTAGTGCGGCTGGGGGAATCATCACGGATAAGCGTACCCGCCTGTCAACCGACAGTGCCGACAGGCTTACACTCATCAAGATGAACAAAGCCTGGATTTCCCCAGACTTCTCTTCTGCACCAGCGGACAGCAGCGATACCTAAGCAATACGTAGGCTGCACCCGCGGATGGAAGCATCGTTCTCTATCACCATCAAAAACGGGGACATTTTTGCTTCATCAATCTGTGTATAATATTCCTCCTCCTCCTCCTGCTCCTCCTCCTGAAACCTCACATAATCACGCTGAACGGGCAATTTTTCTTAGGCCCACAAGGCTCAGCCATATAATTTTTGTAAACAATTTTTATACGTTTCAATGCTCAATAAAGCGTTGAAACTTTCACCTCAACCAATTTTTATTTTAACTGGGCTGCCTCCAGGCCTAGTTACCAATTAAGCCACATTAACCAAAGCGATTAATGGGTTTCACCTGCCCTCTTGGTTGGGCATGGGCAATTTTTCCCAGGTACATTAGTACTGTTGGTACACCAATTTTTGGGGGCCCTCGCCTACACTGTAATCCAATTAATTTTTAGCCCACCTGCATTACAGCTGACGTTACATCAGCTGTGTTGGGCACTGCAATGGGATATATTTATGTACCGCCGGTGGGTTCCAGGGAGCCATCCATGCCTTGGGTCCACACGGAGTTGTAACTGCATGTGTCCACTTCTAAAGAACCCCAGTCTGACTGGGGCATACAGTGTGGGCCAAAGCCCACTTGCATTAAACATGACATTACCTCAGCTGTGATGGGCACTGCAATGGGATACATTAATGTGCAGCCGGTGGGTTCCAGGGAGCCACCCATGCTGTGGGTGCACACGGAATTCCCATTGCGGAGTTGTACCTGCCTGTGGCTATTTATAAAAAAATGCAGTCTGACTGGGGCATGCAGACACCTTGACAGAATGAATAGTGTGTGGCACAATGGTTCCCCATTGCTATGCCCACGTGTGCAGCTCCTGATGGCGGTGGCACAGGATTATATTTCTCGTTGCCTCTGTACAGCATTGTGGGCTATCGCCCCGCCCCTTTTAAAGAGGGTCGCTGCCTAGCCATGCCAACCCTCTGCAGTGTGTGCCTGCGGTTCCTCCTCATGGCAGACGCACTTATAAATAGACATGAGTGTGGCGTGGCATGAGGGCAGCTGAAGGCTGTGCAGGGACAGTTTGGTGTGCGCTGTGGACACTGGGTCGTGCGGAGGGGTTGGGCAGCATGTAACCCAGGAGAAGTGGCAGCGGAGTGTCATGCAGGCAGTGATTGTGCTTTGTTGGAGGTAGTGTGGTGCTTAGCTAAGGTATGCATTGCTAATGAGGGCTTTTCAGAAGTAAAAGTTGTTGGGAGGGGGGGGGGGGGGCACTCTTGCCGGTATTGTGGCTTAATAGTGGGACCTGGGAACTTGAGATGCAGCCCAACATGTAGCCCCCTCGCCTGCCCTATCCGTTGCTGTGTCGTTCCCATCACTTTCTTGAATTGCCCTGATTTTCACAAATGGAAACCTTAGCGAGCATCGTCGATATACAAAAATGCTCGAGTCGCCCATTGACTTCAATGGGGTTCGTTACTCGAAACGAACCCTCGAGCATCGCGATAATTTCGTCTCGAGTAACGCGCACCCGAGCATTTTGGTGCTCGCTCATCTCAAGCCAAAATACATGCAAAAAGGTAAAAATTCTTTTACAAAAATGAAGTGCAAATGTGCACCCAAATGTACAAACCCTTGTGTGACACAGGCCTAAATAAAGTAGAACTGATCAAATTACATACAGGGAATAGATATTCACTGAAAACAATCCCAAAATAGAAGGTTCCTAATGAAATGTCTGTGACATCCAGTTAAGACGTATTACACACGAGTAATGCACAGCGCTAAAACCCCATTGACTCACACTGAGCCATTCAGGTCTGTGTTTTTTATGTGAATGTTTTATGCATGTGAAAATAACCCCAGCATGTCCCATCGTGGTGAATATTACACACCAAAATAGCCCAGTAAAATCAATGATATTGCGTAAATAGCAGTGAATACGCATGCCACGGGCATAACTGAGTCGTTCCTTTCTGTAGCTATCTATTACCAGCCACATATTAGCAAACACCCGATGGAAGACACCATACTTCTGGTTTTGGATATTTTGGCCACAACAACCATTTTATTACAAACAAATTCACCTAAATTACATAAACAAACCTAAATTAACCATCCAACACAAGGGGAGGTCCTTGGAACCCCGACATCTGTCACGTTACCATTTTAAAGGAAATATAAATACCAAATCCCTCCAACTGCCTCCAACCGACTCGGAGACCCACTAGCTTTTACAAGGCTAGTGTTACGATCATGTGGGCAACCTAAGCATGGGAGCCCACACAATCGTATCCAGAATAGGAGAATGGATGGGTGGGATGGATGCACATGGTATACACACGTGTTTCAAGCAACTGACCCTGTTCTACAAGAAAGAATGGCATGGCCCTACCTAAGCGGGGGATTCACCCCAAAAAAGGGCGGCCCAGCGGTCTTCGGATCTGGGTCCTAGCTGATCCTAGGAGTCACGCCATAGAGCAGGAGACATACACATGCCACATGGCAGGGACTGAACAACAGGACACACAGAGCCAGAATACACAGCATACAACAGCCACAATGTAACCACTAGTAACAGATAGGAAGCTGAATATAAATACCAGGCATTAGTTGACATTTCGTACAAAACATGAAAGCTAGCGGTCCACTTCACGACTCCTTGTTATACCGCTAGTCCCTACACTAACCAGGAGTCCAGCAGAACCGGTCAGAGTTCACACAGAACGCTGCAACAGAACAGGACACAAATAGCAGGTCACGCAGCAAACTGACACAAAACTGACAGAATATAAACAAACAAACGGACATGAACCAGCAAGACACAGATCACACAGCAAGCTTGCAACAGGACAGAACAGAGCACTGGGCACACAGCCAACTGCAACATATAATGGAAACCAGACAGACTCCACCCAGAACTCATATGCACACAGATGGATCTCACAGCAAGTCTATGTGTCCTCATACCAGGGGGAATAGACAGTCAGTTACACAAGCTGACATAGGGAACCGTGTCAAGTTACACCAACTGACACACAAAACAGACAGTCAGCTACACAAGCTGACATAGGGAACCGTGTCAAGTTACACCAACTGACACACAGAATAAGATATAAGACCTTTGGAGGCTGCACCTGTAAAGGAGGAAGGAAAAGGGGGCTGCATGTACTGCAGACTAGGACTACAGGTGTCCAAACAATCTTTAGGGAAGCAGAGAGACACAGACTTACTTGCAAACACAGATCAGGGTGGGAACAAGCTGAACATGACTGATAACCCTGGGGACCCAGCCAGACTGACCAGGAGCTGGGTTTATATGTGAGCACAGATCCAGGAGATTGGCTAGCGGAAAGTACCACACCCAGCCAGCTCAATTAACCCTCAACCACCTGTAGCTGTGCTGCTAGGAGTACATAGTACAACAGATCCCAGCAGCACACGTAACAGCTAGACATACCACCATCTCTGCAAGGACAAGCCAAGAGCTCTGTCAGAGCCAAGAGGGGACAGACCCAAGACCCAAGACCAACCATCATTAACTAAGGAGGAAGGTGGGTCTTCACCCCCTGCCTCCCCCCAACCAATTTTGTGACCAACTCCAAGGACCCCCCACCAGGCAAAGCTAACATGGTCTTACCGCCTTAGACCTCCACCGCACCCTACAAAAACAGCACCATCTCAATCCCTTTCACATATCACCAATGACCATAAGTAATTGCCCACTGTGTTCAGGTGAACTCCATCACTCCAAAAATTACTCTGTCCAGATTCCAAATCAACATGGAGAAAAGCCACACCACCATTCCTCACTATGAAACTCAAAATTTCCCTGTTTAACTTTATTAGCGCCTTATTTAATCTCTCAAACGACCTTTCATTTCGGCATGATTTACACGGTACAAAATACGACCATTACACCAACAACCCCATGATGATTTCAATAAACATAAGTTATCATACCAAAAGTCTCTTGAAAGCTCCCGAAAAGGTCTCCTCAAATAATTTCCACCAACATGCAGCACCAGTCCTCTCAGCACCACAGTAATCATAGAAATGCCCCATAATCCACACCAAAGCTGGTGAAAAAGAAGAAAACGAAAAGGTGGCGGGGTGATTGGAGTAAACGGGAAGTATGAATAGTAACCAAACAGCAGCACCAAAGCAATATGCACCATAAAATAGGTGTGGAGGAAGATAATAGATACTCGCCGTGCACGCCTGCCAGGTCCCGGACACTGAGGAGCCAAAGTAAACTGGAAGCAAGTTGTTATTTGGAAGGCAGCACTGGTCCAGGGGAGATCAGCCAAGAGACACAAGGTATTGCTGATGTCAAGCTCGACAAAGACGGCAGAAGCCGTCGAAACGTTGCCATGCTGCTTTACTTCTGGATCTGTATTCACTAATAAAGGATGATACATCAGCAATACCTTCTGTCTCTTGGCTGCTCTCCCCTGGACCAGTGCTGCCTTCCAAATAACAACTTGCTTGGAGTAAACGGGAAGGAGAGAAATATCAATCAAATAACTTTTAAACTGACAACACATACAAACATTCCTCCTCCCAACATAGGCTACCCCCCGCACATTTCACAAACTATCCCTAGGCTTTATAATAACTGCATTCTGATATAAGACCTATACCTGCTTGACTCCCATCTACCAATCCGCTTAATTACCTCTGAACCCATTCCCAATTTTGCTGCCTCTGTTGCCGCGCCACCCTAAAAGAGTGGGACCTGAACTTGGAGCTATCAGTAACCAAACTTGACAAAACTTTCCAAAAAACTGCAATAAATTCAGATCTGATCCATCTGTGTAATAATAACCCATGTGTGTAAAACAAGAAAGGTCCTGACCACACACTGGAAGCCTCCCAGTAAACCTTCAAACACCTGAGAGGGCACATCTGTGACCGCTGAACTTGTCCAATTATGATTCTCTTTCTATTGCCTGTCTGATCCATTAAATAACCCCCCTTCCTTTTGTTTTATTGCGAGAAACCAACTCCCCCATTTGCATTGATCCAATAAGCCCCAATGCAAAAACAATTTTAAATAAGGGCAGTTCAAACTCCCATTAAAAAATTTTCACAATACCACCCTATAATTCCCCCAACAATTTAGATGAATCTGGCCTCCGATTATCCAGTCTCCCTTTCCCTCTTCAAAAACCTTTAAGGGTGCATTCACACGACCGTATATCGGCAGGGTTTTCACGCCCAGCCGATATACGGCGTCTCTTTCTGCAGGAGGAGGAGGCTGGAAGAGCCGAGAGCAGTGCTCTGAGCTCCTGCCTCCTCTCCACCCCTCTACACTATTTGCAATGAGAGGAGGCGGAACGGGGGTGCGGCCAAGTGCCGGGAAATAGCTCCGCCACGTCCCACTTCTCCCCTTGATTTAAAACTAAACGCCTGCCCAGCCATGAACCAATTCACCTTAGCGAAAGACTAGCCCACCACAGATGCATTCCCCAAACAGTATAGTAATGCTCTTTTTCTGTCTTCATCTGTCCTTGTTACCTTAGGACACCACCCAATTTTTACTCTTCCTGGCATGCTGCCGTATATACGATCTCTGTATCCGTTTGCCAATGATGCACTAATCAGATGATCTGCTGCTTGCTGACCAATTTCCAAAGCAGAGCCAGGCATGTACACCCCTCTTCTTTCGCACTCCAAGCCAACTCTGGAAAATGGTCCGACTGATACGGAGAGAAAGCATCTGGTACATGTACTGCCATCACCCACATGTTTAATGACAGTACCTCCAGCACCAACTTGCACAGCAAACTTACCACCGGGGAAAAAGATGCCTTTAAACCATTAATGACATGTTCCACCCCCATAATGTCAAAATGAAAATGCACCTTTTATTCTTAAAGGGGTTGTCCCGCGGCAGCAAGTGGGTCTATACACTTCTGTATGGCCATAATAATGCACTTTGTAATGTACATTGTGCATTAATTATGAGCCATACAGAAGTTATCAAAAGTTTTATACTTACCTGCTCCGTTGCTGGCGTCCTCGTCTCCATGGTGCCGACTAATTTTCGGCCTCCGATGGCCAAATTAGCCGTGCTTGCGCAGTCCGGGTCTTCTGCTCTCTTCAATGCAGCCGCTCGTGCAGAATGCCGTCTCCGTGTAGCTCCGCCCCGTCACGTGCCGATTCCAGCCAATCAGGAGGCTGGAATCGGCAATGGACCGCACAGAAGAGCTGCGGTCCACGGAGGGAGCAGACCCCGGCGGCCATCTTCAGCAGGTGAGTATGAAGACGCCGGACCGCCGGGATTCCGGTAAGCACTCTCCGGTTTGTTTTTTTAACCCCTGCATCGGGGTTGTCTCGCGCCGAACGGGGGGGGGGGGGGGGGGGGTGTTAAAAAAAAAACCTGTTTCGGCGCGGGACAACCCCTTTAAAAAGGCCCCCCCATTAGGACACAGCAACAATAATTGGAAACAGCTCCAGTGCCACCAAATTCCTGACCAAACTTGATTCCTTCGAATTTTCAGGCCAACCTCCCACACACCACTGCCCTAGAAAATCAGCACCAAAACCTGCACCAACTGCTACATCCATAAATAGCTTGTAGTCAAAATTCTCCGCAACCTCCGCCATCATCACCGATTTTCCATTATAGTGCTATGAAACAAGACAACCATACCTCCAAGTCCTCCTTACGCTCTCTTTCTAGACAAATGAAATGATGGCTGACTTTACTCCTAACATTGCAGCAGCCAGTCTTCTGCAAAAAAAAAAATCTTCACTTGGGATTATCCAACATGCAAAACTAAACTTACCCAATAGGGATTGTTTTACATTTGTATGAGCAAGTGAGCACCGGGCCCACATGAATTTGACCCAATAGCATAGATCGAGAACACCAGGTGAACCACCACAAATCTGCACCTCTCCCTATCGTCTTGAAAGGTAAATGACCATGGACCTAATAGAGACTGACAATAACTTAGACACTCACCAAGCATCCCCACACCCATAAGCAGATGAAATTGCTATAATAAGTATGGGGTATTGGTTCATATATTGGCCAAGATACTTAAGCCCGCAAGCCACTACAAGGCTACTCGTTGACTTGCAGGTCCCTACACTACCAAAACAACTGAAGCCAGACTTTTACACACATGATACAACAAGACACCAATCACACTGAAAGCTGCACCGAAAAGGCAACGAGACGCAATTCACTCAGGAAGCTGCACAGTAAAGGCAACAAGACAATTCACACAGTGAACAGCACAGACAAGGCAACAAGACTGCTCACCCTGACACCCAGCAGACACTGAAAGGAGCAGGCATATATATATGAGCACATACCCTGGGGATTGGCTGACCTAAGCAAACCACACCCAGCTGGCTAAATCAAGCACCTGTGGAGGTGTGCTGCTAGACACACTGAGGGAAACAGATTTTAGCACAGCACAACCTTAACATATTGCAATTCCCAAAGCGTGACCTTGTTTACCCACCAAGTACTCCCATTGCACCGTGGCAAGAAGTGTTGAACATATCGGTGAACTTGCCAGCCCGACACATAAAAAAATCATCCAGGTAATGAATCACTGAGCCAATACCTACTACATCCTTTAATACCCACTCCAAAAATGAACGGAATATCTCAAAATAGGCACATGAAATTGCACACCACACAGGCAAACACCTGTCTGCAAAAGAACTCGCTTCCCAGTAACACCACAATAAGCGACTGCTCATGGGATGTACTGAAAAAAGGCAAAACGTTGATTAAATATCCCTTTTATCGATTAATGTCCACTTGCCATACTTCCTAACCCAAATCACAGTCTCATCAATTGATGTATAAACCACCGAACAAAGATCTGGATCAATTACATCATTAACCGACGTATCTTTTTGGTGGGACAAATGGTGAATCAACCAAAACTTGTTAGGTGCAGTATCTAAAAAAGAACCAAAAGGTGAAACTATAAAATCCAACAAAAACAAGGAGGTTCCTAAAAGGACCCCACCATGAGGCTTAAAAACACCTCCTTCCTCAACTTTTCTTTAATGACTTCAGGATCACAAATTGCGGACTGCAAGTTCATTTTAAAGAACAGGACATTATGAGCAGGGGGATGAATTTCAAAAAAATTGCGAAAATCAACAAATAACAATTCTGCTTTACCAACATCCAGATATTTATTTAAATAAAGCACCATCTCTGCCAGCCTCACTGGCATCCTCCTTTTTTCAGCACTGGCTGTTCCATTTTCCTTACCTCTCCTAAAGCATCTGCCCGCCCCATGCGATGTACTATTACACTAAGAACAAATATGCTTGAAAATGCAGTTTCCCCCAAATTTGCACTGGTCCTCAATCAACTGCCCGCAGAACCCCAGCTTATTCCCCCCCTGTGACCCATATTGCCCCCTGATTGCAAAATACCACTGGAGCTCCCCCGCCTAGCTTCCCCTGAAAGGAAAACCAAAAGCTAATTAGGACAGCCCCTCTGTAGATGGATCCAAATTGATTGTAGCCAGTTCTCTTAGAGGAAAAAGCCTGCAGTAGTTGTTTCCATGGTGTCTATAAGGGTGCATGCAAACAAAGTTCTCATGGTAGGTGATACCCTGTCCTGAAGGACATCCAAGGGAAGCTGATGCAAGGAGAAATTCTGGGGAATCAAATGTGCCCCAGATTTAAACAGAAACTTACAGTGAAGAAGAAAAAATATACTCCTGCGCTTTGGGTGACCCAGAAACCCCAAAGCACCCAACTAATTAAAAGAAGTAGAAAACTTTACATCTGAGGAGGACCTCTAGATGCACAAATGCATTGTTCTCTAGTAATATACCAACTTAGGTAGAGGGGCGAATATTCACTACTAGGTATAAGTAATATTGAACATATGATCTGCAGGTTTAATCAAACTGTGTGTCTCTCTGATGTCAGCTGCAAGGCGTTTCTCATGCTAATTAGGAGGAAGGAAGTGACATTCGTATCATGCCTATGTTTTAGATGCTTTGTAAACACTTTTTGTTTGCTGTGCCATGAGCTTGGATAAAGGCTATTTTTAGCTGAAACGCATCGCTTACATGAGATTTTCTTCAGCTGTCTTCTTATCTGCAATGTTTTTAAGCTGTCTGTGCAAAGTCATGTGTTTTTGAATAAACATGAATTTGATTTTTTCACCAGCATACGTTGAGCAGACCTATTTTCATTTGCCATCATAAACCCTATATGCCTCCCCAATCAAATCTAGGTAGCTAAAAAGCAGGGAACTATTTTCTGGCACTTTGTTCCCGATCATGCCATCTAAAATTATGAAACTAGTTAGTAAAAGTCTGCGGAATGAGGCACCATCTCCTCTTTTCTTCCTCCTCCTATTTTATATTCTGTAGTCTTCCGCTTGTCCAAACTAAATTTCTCCAAGGAGATCTCCAGTTACTCATCCCACCATATTTTTTCCCTAACCTCCTATTTCAAATGTGCCGCCAGCGAACTCTCGTAACACATTTCCCCTTTTGCCCTATCATTCAAAATGATCCTTTAACCATCTTTTTCCATTTGAACTGTGACCATAACCCCTGATTTCAGCAAGCCCTCAGTTCCTACCATCGAACTCTCACCTGGAGTACTCACACTGGTAGTCAGTGGAGATGGTGTTGTTCACGTCTCAACAGAACATGGCTCGCTCCTCAACCCCATTCCAGCTCTCCTCTCACATCTAAAGAAAAATTTCCTCATATACCTCAAAATGTCTCTTACACCTTCCCCAGTGCTGCGTGCACTAACACCAACCACCTCATTGCCCAAACCCCTAAATTAGTCAGACACAATATAGATGTGCACTCATCTGGCTGCGCAGGGGCTGTAAACTGACCAGACGCTGACTCTGCCTCCCATAGGACCACCTCTTCTTCCTTTCCGCATCCTTGAGAGGTCTCATGCCTCCAGACTGTTTGTGACGTCTCTCCACTTCTGGAAATCAAGCCTGATCTGCCCACAGATAAATCCTTCCTGTGTGTGACTGAACCTACCGATTGACTACCGCAAGTGGGTGACCTCCTGGCCCCTCCATACATGTACTTCTGGCAAGACCTTCATTCCCAAATGCTCTTGAACTGCAAGTCAACCACAACCCAGGGCCTAGATCCCAGCACTGTGAACCCCTATCGCATGGTATTTCTCCCAGGCCAACTCTCTTCCCTAGCGGGTGGTGCAGAAGGATCCTCAAAAGGGCTCCTCAGATGGTGGTGTAGAGGCCAAGGCATCCTCCAGACAGGATGCGAGGAGGATTTAGTGAGAAAGTGCAGCAGAAAGGAATTGGGAGGAGATGTACAGCAGAGCTGCAGGAGGATAAACATTATCCGGAGTAGGAAGCAATCATTCTACAATCTTCCAATTCAAGCACAGTGTGGAGGAGAACGTTTGGGACCTATCTATACAACAGTGAATTGCATGCACCACTGTTAGATGCAAAGCCAGGGAAAGTGAAAATGGCTTCTTAAATAACTGCACCTACTGCAATAGTAAACTACTGGGAATCAACCCTTAGATAACTATGACTGTAGGAATTCTTACTGAGTAACCTTTAAATGCAAAGAGAGAGAGAGAGAGCATTGAAGTGAAAACTGTATTGTGTTATACTGAAATTTGGAGCAACAGTATTTTCTATGCAAAGCAATACCTCTGCATGCTGATGAACTGTGCATTTTGTTTTCTGAACGTTACAAAAAGCTGAAGTAAACTGTGTACACTTCTCCATCTCTCAGACCTCACCCTCACTCTCAGATCCGGGGATGGCTGTGTTATAAATAGGGGGGAACTGTAGTGGCCCGGGGGGTCCTCCAAGGTAGCCACACAATAAACAGACCAGCAATACCTGGCTATGTGTTCCTAGGGAGACATAGAGGGTATTGTATGTCTGAAAGACCCTGTCTTTTCCATTTCTTCACGAGCTAAGGCTGACTGCTTGTTATCAGCTTGCTGCTTATTGGCTGGGTGTCATGTAATTCCTGATTAATGTAGGGAGAAGAGAGAGATTCCAGAAAAGGAAAGTGAGTAGGGCGAGGCAGGGGAAGTTAGTAAGAAAGTGCGGCAGAGAGGAGTTGGGAGGAGGTTGTCGTTGGAGGAGGATGTGTGAGGAGGTGTACAGCAGAGCTGCAGAAGATAAACATTGTCCGGAGTAGGAAGCAAGCATTTTACAAGCTTCCAATTCAAGCATAGTGTGGAGGAGAAAGTTTGGTAGCCATCTAAACAAAAATGAGTAGCACAAACCCCTGTTAGATGCAAAGATGGAAAAGTGAAAGTAGTCCACTTCTAAAATAATTTCACCTACGTGGTCTCCCCCCACATTGGCTCACCTCTGTTCAGACAGCGCAGTGGCAAATACTCTGTAAATGTTTGGGACTTAACCGGCCTCGCCTTTGTCTTCTCTCCCAGGCTCTCGGTGTTTTGGACAAATTTGCGGACATTCCCAAGAATTAAGCGATCGTTCTCAGTAGCCATCCAGTGCCCCAAATTACTCAATTATCGCGTTCACATCAATTTGTCATTTTATTCTCCTCACATCTCCTGACTTGCTGTTAGGAGGAAACTTACCAGCAGCGCTGTCGGGTCTCGGCAGCATTTTCTCACCAAAGGAATGGCAGCATCCAGGGCGTGGTATAATATAATAATTTATTCCTCCAAAGTCCTGCTACGTTTCGACCCTCTTGGGGTCTTTGTCAAGCTTGACATGCTTGACAAAGACCCCAAGAGGGTCGAAACGTAGCAGGACTTTGGAGGAATAAATTATTATATTATACCACGCCCTGGATGCTGCCATTCCTTTGGTGAGAAAGTGGAACACAGGTACATTGGGGTCTCTGGAGGCTCTGACCCCGAAATTGTGGCGTGCATCCCATGGACTTAATAGTCATCTTTGTATTGGCTTAAAAATCCTGAAGTGTGCTGTGAGTCACATTCAGAGTGAAGTTGCGGGGTCTCGGCAGCATGCCAGTCCAGCTGCAGGGGTCCAGGCACGACGTTCTTCCATCCGGGTCCGGCGCCGGTTCCCTTAGGGTGGCAGCACGGCTCTGAGAGCCTTTTCTGATGTGAGTGGGTGGGTCTTCTTCCTCCACCCACCAGCATGTCATTGGCTCCGCCCCCTTGCTAGGGATTAAAGGCAGCAGCTGGCTAGGTTCATTGCCAGTGTTTGTTTGTACCTAGTGAGGTTAACTAGGTCTCTCTGGTCCTCTTACCCATGCTTCAAACCCATGCTTCAAACCCATGCTTCAAACCCATGCTTCAAACCCATGCTTCAAACCCATGCTTCAAACCCATGCTTCAAACCCATGCTTCAAACCCATGCTTCAAACCCATGCTTCAAACCCATGCTTCAAACCCATGCTTCAAACCCATGCTTCAACCCTTGCTTTTACCCTTGCACCATTCATTGCTGTAGGTTTTTTCAGCCTCCAGTTTCTCTCTGTTTTTGTGCTGCTTTTCCCCCTTTAGGATCTGGGTTCCCTAGACAGTATAGGGACCGCCGCCCAGTTGTCCCCCTTGGTTTAGCCAGGGAGAGGCAAGTAGGTAGGGTCAGAGGGGCGGGTGGTTTTTAGGGACTCCCAGTCTTCTTCTGTACCCACCTAACAGAAACACTGGCCTTATACAAAAAAAAAAGGGGGGAACCTTTTTTTTTCTTTCCCCTCTCTCCCCAGCGCTTCAGTTTCTGTTTTGTATGGAGGCGCTTACCACTCTTGCCCAGCAGGTTAGAAACCTAACTGATGTGGTACAAGAATTGGCCAGCAGAGTTGTTCTCCAAGAACAGACCATCTCTACGATGCCCCGTCCGTTTTTTTAACCCAAGATTCAGTTGCCGGACGTTTTTTCTGGGGATCGGCAAACTTTTTTTTCTGTTCAGGGAGGGTGCCCGGCATACTATTACAGTGCTTACCGATCATAGGAATTTAATTTACTTGGAAACGTCTAAACGCCTTAATGCCCGACAAGCCCGATGGACACTTTTCTTTTCTCGGTTCAACTTTATGGTTACGTACATTCTGGGTACTAAGAATGTCAAGGCGGATGCCCTGACGCGCAGTTTTGAGATACCTGATTCCATGGAGTGCTAACCAGTAAATATTTTACAACCAGGCACTGTAGTGGCTACTCTCTCCTCTAGCTTGGCAACTCAACTTCAAATGGAACACCAGACAGCACCAGAAGGTGTTCCAGAAGGGAGGTTTTTCGTTCCCAGTACCTTGCATCACATGGTGCCGTGACGTCACATAGCTGGGCGCCCGGCTATGTGACGTCACGGCACCATGCGATGCAGGTCACATGACACGCACGGGGGGGCGTGACACCGCAGGACGCTGGAGGAGACACGGGACGGAGCAGACCGCACGGGAGAAAGGTATGTGTATTTTACTATAAATAGAATGTAATTGAATGTATTCGTGCACTTGAAAAAGTCCTCCTGGAAGGACGAAACGCGTAGTGTGTAAGGAAATAAACCGATTTAAAAGGAAGATAGAAGTGTCAGTTCTCGGAGCGCGGATCCATATTCATTCTATACGGCTATTTTCTTGAGTGGCTCTCTGGCAGAGAGACGGAAGATCCATGCGGCTCCCCAGCTGACTGGCACAGCAGGACATCAGGGAACAAAAAAGACACAACACATAGAAGGACCATCCGGATAAGGGGTGTGAGTGGAGATCCTGCCCATAGGATCTTCACTAAAGACCGGGTGAGTTATATACAATATTTTCAGCACGCTTTTGATGTTATAGACCTGTCTACTCTGGAAGCGCTGTCCTGATTTTTTCTATAAAGTGTAGCAGCAGGACAGGTTGGAAGATGCAGTGGGGTGGCCAGGGGGAGAGGCAGGGCCACAGCAAAGAATCCCCTTACAGTTTCTCAAAGCACCACCTCACGGAAAGCCTCCGTGCAGAGGGCCAGGTGTTCGAAGGTGTGGATGTTTTTCAGTGAGAGCGCGGACGACCGACGAACAGTGCTGTGCAAACTGTGTCGCACCAAGATCGGCCGGGGAGCCACCACTACCAGCCTTACCACCACCAGCATGCGCAGGAATATGATGGCCAAGCACCCCACAAGGTGGGACGAAGGCCTTTCCCCGCCTCCGGGTCACACCGCTGCCTCTTCCCCTGTGCCCCAACCTGCCACACAGATCCAATCCCCCTCCCAGGACACAGACACGAGCGCCTCCCAGCCTGCAACCACACCCTCACCCCCACCGTCCTCCAGTCCATCCAGCAATGTCTCTCAGCGCAGCATCCACCTGTCACTAACACAAGCGTTGGAGCGAAAGCGTAAATATGCCGCCACGCACGAACAAGCTTTAAACGTGCACATTGCCAAATTAATCAGCCTGGAGATGCTGCCATACAGGCTTGTGGAAACTGAGGCTTTCAAAAACATGATGGCGGCGGTCTAGCGCTACTTGGTCCCCAGTCGCCACTTTTTTTTTCCGGTGTGCTGTCCCAGCCCTACATCAGCACGTCTCAAGCAACATTAATCGTCCCCTCACCAACGTGGTTACTGGGAAGGTCCACTTAACAACGGACACGTGGACAAGTACTGGTGGGCACGGCCACTATAGCTCCCTGATGGCACATTGGGTGAATTTGGTGGAGGCTGGGACCGAGTCAGAGCCTGGGACCGCTCACGTCCTACCCACACCCAGAATAGCGGGTCCTTCCTCGGTGCTGGTATCTGTGGCGTTTTATGCCACTTCCTCCAACTTCCCCCCCCCCCTCTCCTCCTCCTCCCATGCCACCTCTACCTCTCAATTAAGAAGTGTGAGTCTCCAGCAGTCGGTATCACGCGGCAGGGCAGCACAGCAGTGGGCAAGCGTCAGCAGGCCGTGCTGAAACTACATAGTAACATAGTATGTAAGACCGAATGAAGACATTGTCCATCTAGTCCAGCCTGTCTATCCTACTGTGTTGATCCAGGGGAAGGCAAAAAACCCCAAGGCCAGAAGTCAATTAGCCCTTAGGTGACAAGAGGCACATGGTCCCGAACTGTTGTGCAGGGTCTGACCTCTTGCTTTCGCCACTGAGCCTCCAACCGGGCATGGTCGTATGTGACAATGGCCGTAACCTGGTGGCGGCTCTGCAGCTCGGCAGCCTCACACACGTGCCATGCCTGGCCCACATCTTCAATCTGGTGGTTCAGCGGTTTCTGAGAAACTACCCGCACTTGTCTGACCTGCTCGGCAAGGTGCACCGCGTCTGCACACATTTCCGGAAGTCCACCACGAACGCTGCCACCCTGAGGACCCTGCAACATCGGTTTCAGCTGCCAGAGCACCAACTGCTGTGTGACGTGTCCACGCGGTGGAATTCTATGCTGCACATGTTGGCTAAGCTGTATGAGCAGCGTAGAGCAATATTGGAATACCAATTCCAACATGAGCGGCGTAGTGGTAGTCAACCTCCCCAATTCTTCACCGAGGAGTGGGCCTGGATGGCAAATATCTGCCAGGTCCTCGGAAACTTTGAGGAGTCTACCCAGATGGTGAGCGGCGATGCGGCAATCATTAGCGTTTCCATCCCGCTGCTTTGCCTGCTGAGAAGTTCACTGCTAAGCATAAAGGCCGATGCTTTGCGGTTGGAACAGAAGACAGCCGATGAGAGTATGTTGCTTGATAGCCAGACCATCCTCATGTCTATATCTCAACGCGTTTTGGAGGAGGAGGAGGGGGAAGAGACAGCTTGCCGAGAAGGTCAGACAAGTGGGGGTAGTTTTTCAGAAACCGCTGAACCACCAGAATGAAGACGTGGGCCAAGCATGACACGTGTGTGAGGCTGCCAAGTTGCAGAGCCACCACCAGATTACGGCCGTTGTCACACATGACCGTGCCCAGTTGGAGGCTCAGTGGTGAAATCCAGGGGTCTGTCTGCTCTCTCAGACCCTGTAACAGCTTGAGGGCCATGTCCCTCTGTCACCAAAGCTGATTAGTTTCAGCATTGCTTACTGACGCTTCCCCACTGTTGTGCTGCCGCGCCACGCACTATCCACTGCTGGCGACGTGCTCACACTTCTTAATTGAGAGGTGGAGGTGGCGGAGGAGGAGAGGTGGGTCTTGGAGGAGGTGGCCTAATACGCCGCATTAACCAGCACCGAGGTAGGACCCGCTATTATGGGTGTGGTGTAGCACGTGAGCGGTCCCAGGCTCTGACTCACACCAAGTTCACTCAATGAGTGCCCTCAAGGTGATATAGTGTCCCTGCCCACCAGTACTTGTCCACGTGTCCGTCGTTAGGTGGACCTTCCTAGTAACTGCGTTGGTGAGGGCACTGTTTATGTTGCCGGAGATGTGCTGGTGTAGGGCGGGGACAGCACAACGGGAAAAATAATGACGACTGTTGACCGAGTAGCGCGGGACCACCACCGCCATCATGTTTTTGAAAGCCTCCGTTTCCACAAGCGTGTACGGCAGCATCTCTAGGCTGATTAATTTGGCAATGTGCACGTTTAAAGCTTGTGCATGCGGGTGGGTGGTGGCGTATTTCAGCTTTTTCTCCAATGCTTGTGTTAGCGACAACTGAACACTATGCTGGGAGACCTTGCTAGAGGCCATGGAGGACCATGGAGGTGAGGGTGTGGGTGCAGGCAGGGAGGCGCTCGTGCCTGCGTCCTGGGAGGCGTATTGGATCTGTGTGCCAGGGTGTGTCACAGGGGAAGAGGCAGTGGTGTGACCCGGAGGCGGTGAATGGCCTTCGTCCCACCCTGGGAAACAGTTGGGGGATTCTTCGCTGTGGCCCTGCCTCTACCCCTCGCCACTCCACTGCCTTTTCCAACCTGTCCTGCTGCTGCACTTGCCTCCCCCTCTAAAGCCCTGTCCTCAGTAGGCTTAGCAATCCAGGTGGGGTACGTCACGTCATCATCCAGCAGCTCTTCCTCTGAATCCTCTGTGCGCTCTTCCCTCAGACTTACTGCCCTTTCTACTACCTCACTAACAGACAACTGTGTCTCATCATCCTCATCCACAAAAAGCTCTTGTGACAGTTGCTGGAAGTCCCCAGCCTCATCACCCGGACTCTGGGAAATTTCCAAATGTTGGGCATCAGTCACAACAAACTCCTCAGTTGGGTGAGGAACTGTTTTTCCCACTCTGGGCAGGGACCCAAGAACAGTTCCTGGGAGTCTGCCTACTCAGAATCTGTAATTTTCCTGGAGTGAGGAGGCTAGGAGGAACGAGGAGCAGCCAGAGGATTCAGAGTTGCGGTCTCTAGCCCAGTAGTAGTGAACTGTGTGGAAGACTGGGGGTTCGATACATTGCTGGACGCGTTATCCGCGACCCACGACAGGACCTGCTCGCACTGCTGTGCTTGTAATAAAGGTCTGCCACGCGGACCCGCAAATTGTGATATGAAGCTGGGGAGCGGAGAGATGCGGCTCTCTCCTAATCCCTCTGCAGCCGGCTGTAATTCACCGCCCAGTGCTGTCTTGCACTGATAGCTAGGGGTAATTTACTGCTCACAGAGACTTGTATATAAGAGAGGCAGAGAACTATTAACCCAGTGGATAGTGCAGATAACTGCGGCTACTTCACCGCACACAAGGAAAGTGTATTGTGAGAAGCTCTGCACAGGGGCAGATAATTAACTATTAACCCAGTAGATAGTGCTGATAACTGCGGCTACTGCACCGCACACAGTAAATGGTAGATGTCAGATACTCTGCACAGGGGCAGAGAAATATTAACCCTGTGGATAGTGCTGATAACTGCCGCTACTTCACCCAACACAGAGAATGGTAGATGTGAAATGCTCTGCAGTGCCCCAGTAAAAATGAGCGTACTGTTTAGCAATGAGAACTCCGCCTAATGCACTGCGCACAGAGAATGGTATAGGTGAAATGCTCTGCAATGCCCCAGGAAAAATTAGCGTACTGTTTAGCGATGAGAACTTAGCTTAATGCGACTCGAGTACCCAGCATCTCGAGTAGCCTAATACTCGAATGAGCATCAAGCTTGTACGAGTGTGCTCGCTCATCTCTAGCCAGGATGCTTGAAAAAAAAATAATTGGTGCACTACTGGTCCCAGCCAGTCAAAATGTTAATGCACACAATGGGAGGAGTAGTCCTAAGAAGGACTGTTGGGTTCTCGTAGTCAGGATCCCTGCCTTTACCTATCTCAGCAGCTCTATCCCTAAACTCTGCCAGCATGCGTCTGAGGCGAGCTGTGGGTGGCAACAGTTTAAGTACTCGGCGGTCACCTGATCCCACCAGCCACTCACTGCTGTAGATGTGTAGAGGGTTGGCACATCACAGCAGGAAGCTGTAAAGCCTTTCCTGCATGTTTGGTGGCTAAAAAATGGCACTAAACATGCGGGGAGGGGAAATGAAATTGACTCGAGTACCGTGTGGTGCTCGACTTGAGTAGCGAGCATCTCGAGTACCCTAATACTCGATGGAGCATCAAGCTCGGATGAGTGTGCTCGCTCATCCCTAGTTAATATTTTTTTCAAAATAGAATGCATATATTTAAAGGGGTTGTCCCGCGAAACAAAGTTGGGGTATACACTTCTGTATGGCCATATTAATGCACTTTGTAATGTACATTGTGCATTAATTATGAGCCATACAGAAGTTATTCACTTACCTGTTCCGTTGCTAGCGTCCTCGTCTCCATGGTGCCGTCTAATTTTCGGCGTCTAATCGCCCGATTAGACGCGCTTGCGCAGTCCGGTCTTCTCCCTTCTGAATGGGGCCGCTCGTGCCAGAGAGCTGCTCCTCGTAGCTCCGCCCCGTCACGTGTGCCGATTCCAGCCAATCAGGAGGCTGGAATCGGCAATGGACCGCACAGAAGACCTGCGGTCCACCGAGGGTGAAGATCCCGGCGGCCATGTTCGCAAGGAAAGTAAGAAGTCACCGGAGCGCGGGGATTCGGGTAAGTACTATCCGTTTTTTTTTTTAAACCCCTGCATCGGGTTTGTCTCACGCCGAACGGGGGGGCTATTGAAAAAAAAAAAAAAACGTTTCGGCGCGGGACAACCCCTTTAACTAGCCAAAATCATAATGTAGATTTAAAAATTGAGACGTGTATTAATTTTGCTAAATTATTTTGAGCTCACAACCCAATTCAAGGGTCCTGGTTGTCTTCAAATCCCTAACCTTAATTATGCCAAACAGCATCTACCTAAACCAAAAAATGAAAGCATAGCTTGCTTAAAAAAAAAAAAAAAAGATGCTATTTGGAGAGATCAATTCAACTGCTTGCTTAAACATATTTCATCTGCCACAGAACTGCTCCCTGAGGACTCATATAGTAGTCTGTGAAGATGTCCCTGACTCAGCGAGCAGATGCTGCTGGTCTGCAATAGAGCCTGGGGTAATCCCGAAGGTCCCGTGGGAGAGTTGCTTGTTCAGTCTCTTCTGCATTCCAACCCACATTGATGACCTGGCAATAATTATGCAGAACAATGCAGTCACTAAATGTCAGGTTTCATCTGCAGTACGCTGTAGAAAACTCGCAACTTGTTCGTGAGAATGCCAAAGGAACACTTAACGAAACGCCTGGCAAGGGTGAAATGGTAATTAAAAACCCACATCCATGTCCCTGCCAGCAGAGGGACGAAGAGTTATCAGGCCAAAACCCTCTTCCCCAATAAGGATAAATCGAGCAGGTGAACCTGAAGAGCAAGGAAGGTTACGTGCCTATCTGGCATGGATAGCTGGTTGGCCCAAAATCGCTGGCCCATTCTGGAAGCCCTGAAAATTGTAGCATCCACTGCACTTCCATAGGCCCCTCAAGTACAGGTTCACCAGGGAATGGAGAAGGACAAACACCCTGAGTAAAGTAAGTGATAACTGCTTTTCGTTTTCTTCTCTGCCTGTGATTGGTCATAGCACTCAGCCAAACACAGGCAGCGTTCAGCTATTCATTGAATTCACTGAATGGCTGAGCATTGCCTGTGATTGGAGACAGTGCTCAACCAATCAGAGGCAGCGCTTTCTGGAGCCGGGGATCTTTCAATCCCCAGCCACCAGAAGACAGATGAAGACTGGCAGGAAAGGAGAGCAGAGACAGATAGCTCTTCTAAATGAGTTGTTTTTTTTAACAGCTAGAGATGATTTTTAGGGTAGGGCTTATATTTCAACCCCCCTCACTCATCCTCCCCCCACCCACCAAAAAAAAAAGAAAAAAAAGCATTGGTGCAGCGGTGGCCTTCAATCCACTGCTTTCAATGGGGCTATAGCAGCGCCGGCCCCATTGAAAGCAATCTGGCAGCATCACAAACCTCTGCCACAGCTGTCATAGCTTTGGCAGGGGAGCACAATATACTCCCTATGTTTTCAATGGGGCCAGTGCTACTACTGCTGGCCCGATTGAAAACAATGGGTGATAGTACAGATTTTTCTTAGCACTGCGAGGTTTAAGTGAACACATTGCAAATGAGAATGAAACCATTGAAAATCATTGGTTTCATAATCATGCGTTTTTACTCAAATCGCAGAAAAATATATCGCCAGTGGGTATGAGTCCTAAGGCCGGCGTCACACATGAGTGAGCACAGCTGAGAAAAGCTTACATCACCTTATTTTGGACTGTCCACTGGTTTTTGCATGCACTAATGCATCACGCATTTGTACACGCGAATGTAAATTCACAAAATCTCACTGATTTTGTGCCTATATGCTCTGCGAATATGTAGGTTACCTTCATATTCATGGCACATTTGCACAAGCTCACTATGCAGTAGATAGAGCATGTCATTTTTTTTTTTTTTTTTGGGAGGGGGACGAAATGCGCATGTAAAATACTGACATGTGAATGGACCCATTGAAATCAATGTGTTCTATTCACTGCGCATGTCATGCACATTTATGGCCGTGTGAATCCAGCTTAACTCTAAAATGATAAAGGCATCTATTTCTTGTGATCTTCTTCCTCTGGTCTAGTAGGAGGATTGGTGTGACAGTAAATGACTTATTCCAAGTTCATGTTGTGTCTTTGCTTGTAAGTATGAATAAAGGATTTAGTTTAAAATTTTTTCTTGAAATCAGTATTAGCGGATCATGTTGCCCATTGATTATTTTTCAATATTGATTTTCTCAGCATAAGAGTAAAGTCCATAGTTTTTAACATGAACTTCTGAAATAAGTCTGGCAATATTACGCATATTCATCTTCAGTTTTTCACTTACAAACAATCCAAGAATCTTTCTGGCTTCTTCTTGGGCATTTACCATTCCTGAACAGCTGTGTCTCTGGGAAAGCATTGCAAGGGTTAATATTGGCACCACCTCAGAATTGGCGTATTTCACTGTACTTTGAAATAAAAGCCCCAATGCTCCAAGAAAACCAAATAGCTTAATGAGTTCAAGATGGGTTCTTTTTCCTACGTAATTCTGCTGTGTTTCACGTATCTCTAAGCGAATCGTGAGTGCATTTGTGCATCCAAAATTCACTTCTACAGGGATATTTGGTGCGCAAAGGTGCAGGAAAATAGAGCATGCTGTGGAATCCTTGGTGCAAGTGAAATACGGTGGGAAATATATACATAAGAACAAACCTACTGAAATTAATGGGTTTCATTCACTGCATATAGCACACGCAAATATGCCCATTAATGCCTCTTCACATGTACATATTTGTGCAGGATTCAAAAAGATCTAGAAAAGCTTGAACCATGGGCGGCGACTAACAGTAAGGTATTCAATAAGGCGACATGCAAAGTCCTACATCTGGGCAAGAAAAATGTGAGACGCACATACAGAATGGGAGGAAGTGGGCTAAACAGCAGCACATGTGAAAATGACTTGGGTATACTAATGGATCATAAACTGAACATGAAGTCAAGTGTGGTGAAGCAGCAAAAAAAGCAAACTCAATTCTGGGATGTCATAGGTAAAGTCTAGATCACATGAGGTAATTATCCTCTGCTCTTTCTTAGGCCGCTTTCATACAGCTGAGAAAATGATGCAAAATTTGTGCATTGCAAGACAAACAAATCTCGCAAAAATATGTTTTGACGTTCCCTCAGAATACCTCTTCCATTGTTTTAAATGGGGCCGGCAAAAACATTCCATGGTGTCTGTTACATGTGAGTGCGATGCAATATTTTCCAATGAAAACAATAGAAAACACTTGCAGTTCCTCCAGCGTGGCTGTAAGCTATTTTCCTGAACTGATGTGAGGCGTTTTTTACATAAAAAGTAGAAATGAGCGAGCACACTCGTCCGAGCTTGATGCTCGTTCGAGTATTAGGGTACTCCAGATGCTCATTAATCGAGACGAACACAACGCGGTACTCAAGTGAATTGCATTTCCTTCCCCACATGTTTAGCGCCATTTTCTAGCATATAAACATACGGGGAAGGCATTACCACTTCCTGCTGTGACGTGCCAGCCCTCCCCCCTCCCCACAATCTTGTGGTTCAGCGGTTTCTGAAAAACTATCCCCACTTGTCTGACCTGCTCGGCAAGGTACGCTGCGTCTGTGCACATTTCCGCAAGTCCACCACGGACGCTGCCACCTTGAGGACCCTGCAACGTGTGTTTCAGCTACCAGAGCACTGACTGCTGTGCGACATGCCCACACGCTGGAATTCTATGCTGCACATGTTGGCCAGGTTGTACGAGCAGCGTAGAGCAATAGTGGTATACCAGCTGCAACATGGGCGGCGGAGTGGTTGTCATCTTCCGCAATTCTTTACTGAGGAGTGGGCATGGATGGCACATATCTGCCTGGTCCTCGGAAACTTTAAGGAGTCTACCCAACTGGTAAGCGGCGATGTGGCCATCATTAGCATTACTATCCCGCTGCTTTGCCTGCTGAGAAGTTCCCTGCTAAACATAAAGGCCGGCGCTTTGCGGTTGGAACAGGAGATGGGGGATGACAGTATGTCGCTTGATAGCCAGACCACCCTCATGAAATATATCTCAGTGCGTTTTGGAGGAAGAGGAGGAGGGGGAAGGGGAAGAGACTGCTGGTCACACTGCAGAGCGTACCCATGCTGCTTCCCTCTCATCTGTTTAGCGTGCATGAGCTAAAGAGGAGGATCCTTAGTCATCTTCATATTGAGGACAGTGATGTGTTGCATACTGGGACCCTGGCATACATGGCTGACTTCATGTTAGGCTGCCTTGCGTTAGACGCATTCTGGCCAACACGGATTACTTGGTCTACACCCTTCTAGAACCACGGTATATGGAGAACCTTTCCACTCTCATTACCGAAGAGGAAAGGAGTACCAGAGTGAGGCAATATCATAAGGCCCTGGTGGAAAAAGTGATGCTAAAGTTCCCATTTGACAGCGCTAGTGGCAGAAGACGCAGTTCAGAGGGCCAACTAGCAGGGCAGAAGTGTGGATCAGGCAGCATGTCCAGAGCAGGCAGGGGAACACTCTCCAACTCCTTTGCCAGCTTTATGGCTCCCCAGCAAGACTGTGTAACCACTCCCAAGTCAAGGCTGAGTCGGAGGAAGCACTGTAAAAAGATGGTGGTGGAGTACGTAGCTAATCGTACCACCGTCCTCCGTGATGCTTCTGTGATGCCACCGTCCTCCGTGATGCTATTGGATGTCAAAGCTGGACACGTGGCACGACCTTGCGCTGTATGCCCTGGAGGTGCTGGCCTGCCCTGCCGCTGTCGTCTTGCCAGAGAGGGTGTTTAGTGCAGCTGGGGGAATCATCACGGATAAGCGTACCTGCCTGTCAACTGACAGCGCCGACATGCTTATCCTCATTAAGATGAACAAAGGCTGGATTTCCCCAGACTTCTCTTCTCCACCGGTAGAAAGCAGCGGATCCTAAAGAATCTTTTCACTAAAACAGGATAAAAATGCATCCTCTATCACCCCAAAAAAGGGTAGAATTAACTTTGTGTATCCCTCTCGGATATTATTACTCCTCCTCCTCCTCCTAAAACAGCATGTCATCACGCTGAACTGCCAATTTCTAAAAGGCCCAAAATGCTCTGTTTAAAAGCTTTAAAAAATTTTTATCCATTTTTACGGTTTAAAAGTTAAACTTAAAACAATTTTTCCAGAGGGCTGCCTCCAGGCTCTGTTACAAATTAACCAATAACGAGTTGTATCTTCAAAAAATGTTTGTGGATTTCACCTGCGCTCGCGATTCAGCAATTTTTGAGGGGTACACTTGTTGTCTTAGTACACCAATTTTTCAGGCTATTGCCAATACTGTTAGCAAACTAATTTTTCCAGGCTTCGCCTATCCTCTTGGTGAACAAATCTTTCCAGGTGTTTGCCTATACTCTTGGTGCACCAATGTTACTTGGGCTCGCCTATACTATTGCTACAGAAATGTTACATGGGTTTGCCTATACTTTTGCTACAGAAATGTTACTGGGGTCCGCCTGTACTCTTGCTACAGAAATGTTACAAGGGTCTGCCTGTACTTTTGCTACAGAAATGTTACTGGGGTCCGCCTATACTCTTGCTACAGAAATGTTACAGGGGTCTGCCTATACAGTTTCTACTGAATGGTTTCAGGGGTTTGCCTATTATCTTGCTACAGAAGTGTTATAGGGGTTTGCCTATACTTTTGCTAGAGAAATGTTACTGGGGTCTGCCTATACTTTGGCTACAGAAATGTTGTAGGGGCTCGCCTATACTTTTGCTACAGAAATGTTACAGGGGTCTGCCTATGCTGTGGGTGCACAAAGACTTCCCATTGCGGTATTTTACCTGCTCTGGCACAAATACACTGACTGACTAGGGCAGAAATGTGGGCTGAGGTCCTTGGCGGGGTGAAACTCTGCCATGTTTGGGCACTCTGATTTCTTCCTGTGTAATACCACATTTGTGCACCGACAGCATAGGCGAGTCCAAGGAGCTCAAAGACTTCCCATTGCGGTGTTGTGCTATCTGACACCTACACAGAATGAATTGTGTCGGGACACATGGATTTCCCATTGCTATGTAACTCGCGGCACCTTGGGTCAGACAAGGTGGAGGCTGGGACCAAGCCTGACCCTGGGCCCTCTCACACGCTTCCCACACAGAGTATTGCTGCATTGTGGAGATGTGTAGAAGTGCTGACACCTTATGCCCACGTTTGCGGCTCCTGACAATTTTGTGACGGAGGTGGCACGGGATTGGAATGATGATCGTACATCAATTTATCATCAATTCTCAACACCATTGTGGGCTATTGCCCACACTTTTTTTAAGAAGGGTCACTGCCTAGCCCTGCCAACTCTCTGCAGTGTGTGCCTCCGGTTTCTCCTCATCCATTATGCACTTATAAATAGACATGAGGGTGGTGTGGCTATGAAGCGAGCGTGTGGCATGAGGGCAGCTGAACGCTGTGCAGCGAAAATTTTGGGTGTACTGTGGACGCAGAGTCATGCGGGGGTTGGGGGATTGGACAGCAATGCCAGCATGTAACTCAGGAGAAGAGGCAGTGGTGTCACCTGCAGGCAGTGATTGTGCTTGATTGCAGGTAGTGTGGTGCTTAGCTAAGGTGTGCCAGTGTGTGTACCTTGCTAATGAGGGTTTGTCCCAAGTAAATTGCTATGGGGTGACAGCCAGGCTCTTGCCTCCATTTTGGCTTAAAAGTGGGACCTGGGAGCCTCAGATGCAGCTATGCATGCTGCCCCTGCCATTCCCTATCCGTTTCTGTGGTGTTTCCATGACTTTCTGATGTTTTCTGGTGTTTGACAAGTCATCAATAGAGATGAGCGAGCACCAAAATGCTCGGGTGCTCGTTACTCGGAACGAAATTATCGCGATGCTCGAGGGTTCTTTTCGAATAACGAACCCCATTGAAATCAATGGGCGACCCGAGCATTTTTGTATATCGCCGATGCTCGCTAAGGTTTCCATTTGTGAAAATTGGGGCAATTCAAGAAAGTGATGGGAACGACACAGCAACGGATAGGGCAGGCGAGGGGCTACATGTTGGGCTGCATCTCAAGTTCCCAGGTCCCACTATTAAGCCACAATAGCGGCAAGAGTGCCCCCCCCCAACAACTTTTACTTCTGAAAAGCCCTCATTAGCAATGCATACCTTAGCTAAGCACCACACTACTTCCAACAAAGCACAATCACTGCCTGCATGACACTCCGCTGCCACTTCTCCTGTGTTACATGCTGCCCAACCCCCCCTCGCACGACGCAGTGTCCACAGCGCACACAAAAGTGTCCCTGCGCAGCCTTCAGCTGCACTCATGCCACACCACCCTCATGTCTATTTATAAGTGCGTCTGCCATGAGGAGGAACCGCAGGCACATACTGCAGAGGGTTGGCATGGCTAGGCAGCGACCCTCTTTAAAAGGGGCGGGCGATAGCCCACAATGCTGTACAGAAGCAATGAGAAATATAATCCTGCGCCACCTCCATCAGGAGCTGCACACGTGGGCATAGCAATGGGGAACCTATGTGCCACACACTATTCATTCTGTCAAGGTGTCTGCATGCCCCAGTCAGACCGCGTTTTTTTTATAAATAGTCACAGGCAGGTACAACTCCGCAATGGGAATTCCGTGTGCACCCACAGCATGGGTGGCTCCCTGGAACCCACCGGCTGTACATTAATGTATCCCATTGCAGTGCCCATCACAGCTGAGGTAACGTCCAATGAAATGTAGTTGGGCTTAGGCCCACACTGCATGCCCCAACCTGACCGGGCTTTTTAATTCATAGACACAGGCAGGTACAACTCCCTATTGTGAAGTCCCTGTGGACCGACAGCATGGGTGGGTGCCAGGAAGCCACAGGCGGCACATAAATATATCCCATAGCATTGCCCATCACAGCTGAGGTAATGTCATGTTAAATGCAGGTGGGCTTCGGCCCACACTGCATGCCCCAGTCAGACTGGGTTTCTTTAGAAGTGGACACATGTAGTTACAACTCCGTGTGGACCGACAGCATGGGTGGCTCCCTGGAACCCACCGGCGGTACATAAATATATCCCATTGCAGTGCCCAGCACAGCTGATGTAACGTCAGCTGTAATGCAGGTAGGCAAAAAAAATAATTGGATTACACTGTAGTAGAGATGAGCGAACGTGTTCGTCCGAACTTGATATCCGTGCGGATATTAGTGTGTTCGGGATGTTCGTTATTCGTAACGAACACCATGCGGTGTTCGGGTTACTTTCACTTCCTTCCCTGAGACGTTAGCGCGCTTTTCTGGCCAATTGAAAGACAGGGAAGGCATTACAACTTCCCCCTGTGACGTTCAAGCCCTATACCACCCCCCTGCAGTGAGTGGCTGGGAAGATCAGGTGTCCGCCGAATATAAAAGTCGGCCCCTCCCGCGGCTCGCCTCAGATGCCGTGTGAGTTAGATGAGGGACAGTGCTGTTTGTACCGGAGCTGCTGTAGGGAAAGAATTGGTAGTTAGTGTAGGCTTCAAGACCCCCCAAAGGTCCTTATTAGGGCCACTAATAGCTGTGTGTTGGCTGCTGTTAGCAGTGGCAATTTTTTTTTCTTCTCAAAATCGGCTCTGCAGAGCGTTGCACCCGGCATTAGGGACAGAAGTGTTGCATAGGCAGGGAGAGTGTTAGGAGTGAGTGTAGCCTTCAAGAACCTCAACGGTCCTTTCTAGGGCCATATTTAACCGTGTGCAGTACTGTCTAGGCTGCTGTTAGCTGTGCTGCATTTTTTTTTCTTCTCAAAATCGCTTCTGCAGAGCATTGCACCCTCCATTGATACTACAGGGAAAGAATTGTGTAGGCAGGGCCACAACACAGTTATTATTCATTGAATATACGCAGTGCGGCCTTTTGCTTGTAAAACAAGTGAAAAAAATTCTATTTGACCTGCCTCTGTCCGTCCTGTGGAGTGTGGACACGTGTAAGCTGCGTGTACAACGTTAAAAAATCAGACGCACCCAGCTACGTTTTACTGCTGGCTTCGCCATTTGCTTTCCTTAATTGGGAAAAAAATACCTGCTCTGCCAGAGTTATAATAACTCTGCTACCCTCACGTTCTGTGACACATTAGCAGGGCCACAGCACAGTTATTAAACTTCTCATGTTCATTAAATATACGCAGTGCTGCCTTTTGGTGGAAAAAAACTGAAAAAAAATCTATTTGTCCTGCCTCTGTCCGTCCTAAGGGCTGTGTGTACGTGTCGGCTGCGTGTGCAACGTTTAAAAATCAGACGCACCCAGCTACGGTTTACTGCTGGCTTCGCCATTTGCTTTCCTTAATTGGGAAAAAAATACCTGCTCTGCCAGAGTTATAATAACTCTGCTACCCTCACGTTCTGTGACACATTAGCAGGGCCACAGCACAGTTATTAAACTTAGATTATTCATTCACTAGAGGCAGTGGGGCCTTTCGTTTTCAAAAAAGGGAAAAAATTATATTTGGCCTGCAGTCTTGCGCCAATTTATTTCCTGCCTGTGAAATCAAATCACTGGTAATACAGCATGCTGAGGGGTAGGGGTAGGCCTAGAGGACGTGGACGCGGCCGAGGACGCGGAGGGCCAAGTCAGGGTGTGGGCACAGGCCGAGCTCCTGATCCAGGTGTGTCGCAGCCGACTGCTGCGCGATTAGGAGAGAGGCACGTTTCTGGCGTCCCCACATTCATCGCCCAATTAATGGGTCCACGCGGGAGACGGTTATTAGAAAATGAGCAGTGTGAGCAGGTCCTGTCCTGGATGGCAGAAAGTGCTTCGAGCAACCTATCGTCAACCCGCAGTTCTGCGCCGTCCACTGCTGCAAATCCGAATCCTCTGTCTGCTGCTCCTCCTTCCTCCCAGCCTCCTCACTCCACTACAATGACACCTGCTCAGGAGCGGGAACACTCCCAGGAACTGTTCTCGGGCCCCTGCTCAGATTGGGCAGCAGCGATTCCTCTCCCACCAGAGGAGTTTATCGTCACTGATGCCCAACCATTCGAAAGTTCCCGGGGTCCGGGGGAAGAGGCTGGGGACTTCCGCTAACTGTGGGTGAGGAGGACGATGACAATCAGACACAGTTGTCTTGCAGTGAGGTAGTAGTAAGGGCAGTAAGTCCGAGGGAGCAGCGCACAGAGGATTCGGAGGAAGAGCAGCAGGACGATGAGGTGACTGACCCCACCTGGTGTGCAACGCTTACTCAGGAGGACAGGTCTTCAGAGGGGGAGTCAAGGGCATCAGCAGGGCAGGTTGCAAGAGGCAGTGCGGTGGCCAGGGGTAGAGGCAGGGCCAGACCGAATAATCCACCAACTGTTTCCCAAAGCGCCCCCTCGCGCCATGCCACCCTGCAGAGGCCGAGGTGCTCTAAGGTCTGCCAGTTTTTCACAGAGACGCCTGACGACCGACGAACAGTGGTGTGCAACCTTTGTCGCGCAAAGCTCAGCTGGGGAGCCAACACCAACAGCCTCACCACCACCACCATGCGCAGACATATGATGGCCAAGCACCCCACAAGGTGGGACGAAGGCCGTTCAGCGCCTCCGGTTTGCACCCCTGCCTCTCCCCCTGTGCCCCAACCTGCCACTGAGATGCAACCCCCCTCTCAGGACACAGGACACAGGCACTACCGCCTCATGGCCTGCACCCACACCCTCATCTCCGCTGTCCTCGGCCCCACAGCAGACCGACCGCTGGCTTGCGCCGCTGAGCCTCCAACCGGCATGGTCGTGTGTGACAACGACCATAACCTGGTGGCGGCTCTGCAGCTCGGCAGCCTCACGCACGTGCCATGCCTGGCCCACATCTTTAATTTGGTGGTTCAGCGCTTTCTGAAAAGCTACCCACGCTTGTCAGACCTGCTCGTAAAGGCGCGCCGGCTCTGCGCACATTTCCGCAAGTCCCACACGGACGCTGCCACCCTGCGCACCCTGCAACATCACTTTAAGCTGCCAGTGCACCGACTGCTGTGCGACGTGCCCACACGGTGGAACTCTACGCTCCACATGTTGGCCAGGCTCTATGAACAGCGTAGAGCTATAGTCGAATACCAACTCCAACATGGGCGGCGCAGTGGGAGTCAGCCTCCTCAATTCCTTTCAGAAGAGTGGGCCTGGTTGGCAGACATCTGCCATGTCCTTGGTAATTTTGAGCAGTCTACCCAGGTGGTGAGCGGCGATGCTACAATCATTAGCGTCACCATTCCTCTGCTATGCATCTTGAGAAATTCCCTGCAAAGCATAAAGGCAGCTGCTTTGCGCTCGGAAACGGGGGCGGGGGAAGACAGTATGCCGCTGGATAGTCAGGGCACCCTCCTGTCTATTTCTCAGCGCGTACAGGAGGAGGAGGAGGAGCATGAGGAGGATGAGGAGGAGGGGGAAGAGACAGCTTGGCCCGCTGCTGACGGTACACCGGCTGATTGCCTGTCATCCTTTCAGCGTGTATGGCCTGAGGAGGAGGAGGAGGATCCTGAAAGTGATCTTCCTAGTGAAGACAGCCATGTGTTGCGTACTGGTACCCTGGCACACATGGCTGACTTCATGTTAGGATGCCTTTCTCGTGACCCTCGCATTGCACGCATTCTGGCCACAACGGAATACTGGGTGTACACACTGCTCTACCCACGCTATAAGGAGAACCTGCCCACTCTCATTCCCGAAGAGGAAAGGGGTTCGAGAGTGTTGCTATACCACAGGACCCTTGCGGACAAGCTGATGGTAAAATTCCCAGCCGACAGCGCTAGTGGCAGAAGGCGCAGTAATGAGGGCAAGGTAGCAGGGGAGGTGCGGAGATCGAGCAGCATGTACATCCCAGGCAGTGCAACAGTCTTTAAGGGCCTGGACAGCTTTATGGCTCCCCACCAAGACTGTGTCACCGCTCCCCAGTCAAGGCTGAGTCGGCGGGAGCACTGTAAAAGGATGGTGAGGGAGTACGTAGCCGATCGCACGACCGTCCTCCGTGACGCCTCTGCCACCTACAACTACTGGGTGTCGAAGCTGGACACATGGCCTGAACTAGCGCTGTATGCCCTGGAGGTGCTTGCTTGTCCTGCGGCTAGCGTCTTGTCGGAGAGGGTGTTTAGTGCGGCTGGGGGAATCATCACAGATAAGCGTACCCGCCTGTCAACCGACAGTGCCGACAGGCTAACACTCATCAAGATGAACAAAGGCTGGATTTCGCCAGACTTCTCTTCTCCACCAGCGGACAGCAGCGATACGTAAGCAATACGTAGGCTGCACCCGCGGATGGAAGCTACGTTCTCTCTCACCATCCAAAACGGGGACATTTCTGCTTCATCAATCTGTGTCTAATATTCCTCCTCCTCCTCCTCCTGCTACTCCTCCTGAAACCTCACGTAATCACGCTGAACGGGCAATTTTTCTTAGGGCCACAAGGCTCACTCAAATAATTTTTCTAAACAATTTTTAAAAGTTTCAATGCGCTTAAAAGCGTTGGAACTGTAACTTGAACCAATTTTTCGTTACACTGGGCTGCCTCCAGGCCTAGTTACCACTTAAGCCACATTAACCAAAGCGATTAATGGGTTTCATCTGCCCTCTTGGCTGGCCATGGCCAATTTTTGGGATGTACATTAGTACTGTTGATACAGCAATTTTTGTGGGCCCTCGCCTACAGTGTAATCAAATAAATTTTTAGCCCACCTGCATTAAGCACGACATTACTACCTCAGCTGTGTTGGGCAATGCAATGGGATATTTCTATGTACCGCCGGTGGCTTCCTGGCACCCACCCATGCTGTGGGTCCACAGGGAGTTGTAAATGCATCTGTGTCCACTTCTAAAGAATCCCAGTCAGACTGGGGCATGCAGTGTGGGCCGAAGCCCACCTGTATTACGCACGACATTACTACCTCAGCTGTGTTGGGCAATGCAATGGGATATTTCTATGTACCGCCGGTGGCTTCCTGGCACCCACCCATGCTGTGGGTCCACAGGGAGTTTAACCTACATGTGTCCACTTCTAAAGAACCCCAGTCAGACTGGGGCATGCAGTGTGGGCCGAAGCCCACCTGTATTACGCACGACATTACTACCTCAGCTGTGTTGGGCAATGCAATGGGATATTTTTGTGTACCGCCGGTGGGTTCCAGGGAGCCACCCATGCTGTGGGTCGACAGGGACTTCACAATAGGGAGTTGTACCTGCCTGTATCTATGAATTAAAAAGCCCGGTCTAACTGGGGCATGCAGACACCTTGACAGAATGAATAGTGTGTGGCACATAGGTTCCCCATTGCTATGCCCACGTGTGCAGCTCCTGATGGCGGTGGCACAGGATTCTATTTCTCATTGCTTCTGTACAGCATTGTGGGCTATCGCCCCGCCCCTTTTAAAGAGGGTCGCTGCCTAGCCGTGCCAACCCTGTGCAGTGTGTGCCTGCGGTCCCTCGTCATGGCAGACGCACTTCTAAATAGACATGAGGGTGGTGTGGCATGAGGGCAGCTGAAGGCTGCGCAGGGACACTTTTGTGTGCGCTGTGGGGGGGAGGGGGGGCGGTTGGGCAGCATGTAACCCAGTAGAAGTGGCAGTGGAGTGTCATGCAGGCGGTGATTGTGCTTTGTTGGAGGTAGTGTGGTGCTTAGCAAAGGTATACCATGCTAATGATGGCTTTTCAGAAGTAAAAGTTTTTGGGAGGGGGGGGGGCCCACTCTTGCCGCTATTGTGGCTTAATAGTGGGACCTGTGAACTTGAGATGCAGCCCAACATGTAGCCCCTCGCCTGCCCTATCCATTGCTGTGTCGTTCCCATCACTTTCTTGAATTGCCCAGATTTTCACACATGAAAACCTTAGCAAGCATCGGCGAAATACAAAAATGTTCTGGTCGCCCATTGACTTCAATGGGGTTCGTTATTCGAAACGAACCCTCGAACATCGCGGGAAGTTCGTTTCGAATAACGAACACCCGAACATTTTGGTGTTCGCTCATCTCTACACTGTAGGCGAGGGCCCCAAAAAATTGGTGAATTGGTTAATGTGGCTTAATTGGTAACTAGGCCTGGAGGCAGCCCAGTTAAAATAAAAATTGGTTGAGGTGAAAGTTTCAACGCTTTAATGAACATTGAAACGTATAAAAATTGTTTACAAAAATTATATGACTGAGCCTTGTGGGCCTAAGAAAAATTGCCCGTTCTGCGTGATTACGTGAGGTTACAGGAGGAGGAGCAGGAGGAGGAGGAGGAGGATGAATATTATACACAGATTGATGAAGCTAAAACGTTCACGTTTTTGATGGTGATAGAGAACAATGCTTCCATCCGCGGGTGCAGTCTACGTATTGCTTAGGTATCGCTGCTGTCCGCTGGTGAAGAAGAGAAGTCTGGGGAAATCCAGGCTTTGTTCATCTTGATGAGTGTAAGCCTGTCGGCACTGTCGGTTGACAGGCGGGTACGCTTATCTGTGATGATTCCCCCAGCCACACTGAACACCCTCTCTGACAAGACGCTAGCCGCAGGACAAGCAACACCTCCAGGGCATACAGCGCGAGTTCAGGCCACGTGTCCAGCTTCGACACCCAGTAGTTGTAGGGGGCAGAGGCGTCACCGAGGACGGTCGTGCGATCGGCTACGTACTCCCTCACCATCCTTTTACAGTGCTCCCGCCAACTCAGCTGTGACTGGGGACCGGTGACAGTCTTGCTGGGGAGCCAGAAAGCTGGCAAAGGCCTTGGAGAATGTTCCCCTGCCTGCGCTGTACATGCTGCCTGATCTCTGCGCCTCTCCTGCTACCTGGCCCTCGGAACTGCGCCTTCGGCCACTAGCGCTGTCGGATGGGAAGTTTACCATCAGTTTGTCCACCAGCGCCCTGTGGTATAGCATCATTCTCGAACCCCTTTCCTCTTCGGGAATGAGAGTGGAAAGCTTCTTCTTATACCGTGGGTCGAGCAGTGTGTACACCCAGTAATCCGTAGTGGCCAGAATGCGTGTAACACGAGGGTCACGAGAAAGGCATCCTAACATGAAGTCAGCCATGTGTGCCAGGGTACCTGTATGCAACACATGGCTGTCCTCACTAGGAAGATTACTTTCAGGATCCTCCACCTCCTCCTCCTCCGGCCATACACGCTGAAAGGATGACAGGCAAGCAGCATGTGTACCCTCAGCAGTGGGCCAAGCTGTCTTTTCCTCCTCCTCCTCCTCATGCTCCTCCCCCGCCTCCTCCTCCTCAACGAGCTGACATATATAGACATGAGGGTGCTCTGACTATCCAGCGACATACTGTCTTCCCACGCCTCCGTTTCCTAGTGCAAAGCGTCTGCCTTTATGTTTTGCAGGGAACTTCTCAAGAGGCATAGCAGAGGAATGGTGACGCTAATGATTGCAGCATCCCCGCTCACCATCTGGGTAGACCCCTCAAAGTTTCCAAGGACCTGGCAGATGTCTGCCAACCAGGCCCACTCCTCTGTAAAGAATTGAGGAGGCTGACTCCTACTATGCCGCCCATGTTGGAGTTGGTATTCCACTATAGCTCTACGCTGCTCATGGAGCCTGGCCAACATGTGGAGCGTAGAGTTCCACCGTGTGGGCACGTCGCACAGCAGTCGGTGCACTGGCAGATTAAACCGATGTTGCAGGGTCCGCAGGGTGGCAGGGTCCGTCTTGGAGTTGCGGAAATGTGCGCTGACCCGGCGCACCTTTACGAGCAGGTATGACAAGTGTGGGTAGCTTTTCAGAAAGCGCTGAACCACCGAATTAAAGACATGGGCCAGGCATGGCATGTGCGTGAGGCTGCCGAGCTGCAGAGCCGCCACCAGGTTACGGCCGTTGTCACACACGACCATGCCCGGTTGGAGGCTCAGCGGCGCAAGCCAGCGGTCAGTCTGCTCTGTCAGACCCTGCAGCAGTTCATGGGCCGTGTGCCTCTTCTCTCCTAAGCTGAGTAGATTCAGCACGGCCTGCTGACGCTTGCCTAGCGCTGTGCTGCCACGCCGCGCGACACCGACTGCTGGCGACGTGCTGCTGCTGACACATCTTGATTGCGAGACAGGTTGCGTTGGAGGAGGAGGGTGGTTTAGTGGAGGAAGCATACACCGCCGCAGATACCAGCACCGAGCTGGGGCCCGCAATTCTGGGGGTGGGTAGGACATGAGCGGTCCCAGGCTATGACTCTGTCCCAGCCTCCACTAAATTCACCCAATGTGCCGTCAGGGAGATATAGTGGCCCTGCCCGCCTGTGCTTGTCCACGTGTCCGTTGTTAAGTGGACCTTGGCAGTAACCGCGTTGGTGAGGGCGTGTACAATGTTGCGGGAGACGTGGTCGTGCAGGGCTGCGACGGCACATTGGGAAAAGTAGTGGCAACTGGGAACCGAGTAGCGCTTGGCCGCCGCCGCCATCATGCTTTTGAAAGCCTCCGTTTCCACAAGCCTATACGGCAGCATCTCCAGGCTGATCAATTTGGCAATGTGCACGTTTAACGCTTGAGCGTGCGGGTGCGTGGTGGCGTACTTGCGCTTGCACTCAAACAGTGGCGCTAGCGACGTCTGGACGCTGCGCTGAGAGACATTTCTGGATGGGGCCGAGGACAGCGGAGGTGAGGGTGTGGGTGCAGGCCAGGAGACGGTAGTGCCTGTGTCCTGAGAGGGGGTTGGATCTCAGTGGCAGGTTGGGGCACAGGGGGAGAGTCAGTGGTGCAAACCGGAGGCGGTGAACGGCCTTCGTCCCACTTTGTGGGGTGCTTGGCCATCATATGCCTGCGCATGCTGGTGGTGGTGGCTCCCCAGCTGATCTTGGCGCGACAAAGGTTGCACACCACTGTTCGTCGGTCGTCAGGCGTCTCTGAGAAAAACTGCCACACCGTAGAGCACCTTGACCTCTGCAGGGTGGCATGGCGCGAGGGGGCGCTTTGGGAAACAGTTGGTGGATTATTCGGTCTGGCCCTGCCTCTACCCCTGGCCACCGCACTGGCTCGGCCTGTGCCCACACCCTGACTTGGGCCTCCACGTCCTTGCCTGTGTCCACGTCCTCTAGGCCTACCCGTACCCCTCAGCATGGTGTATTACCAGTAGTGCAGAAACAGAACGCTGTAATTAAATGTGCCGCTTATTGGCCTGTGGTTGGAGGCTGACTTCGCTTACCGAATGCACAGCAGAGCCAGGAAATAATTTTGTGCAAGCCTGCTGTAACACTTAGCTGGCTGCGTATAAATTAGGAGGTCAAATACACCCAGCACAGACCCAGAACACTGAGGACAGTCACAGGCAGCCCAAATAGATTTTTTTTCCCAAATGTTTTTGGAAAGGCCCACTGCCTATATACACTGTATATGTCTTCTCTCTCTGCGTCACCACTACTGGCCCTGGAGTATGTAAAATAACTGCAGACTGTTGCACTTTGGACAGGAATACAGCACTGATGTAACAGCCAACACAGAGCCAGGAAATAATTTTGCGCAAGCCTGCTGTAACACTTAGCTGGCTGCGTATGAATTAGGGGGACAACTACCCCCAGCACAGACCCAGTACACTGAGGACAGTCACAGGCAGCCCAAATAGATTTTTTTTTCCCAAATGTTTTTGGAAAGGCCCACTGCCTATATTCAATAAATTTATGTCTTCTGTCCCTGCCTCACCACCACTACTGGTCTGGAGTATGTGTAATTACTGCAGGGCGCAATGCTCTGCACGGCCGATATACAAAAAAAAAATGTGCAACACTGCAAAAAGCAGCCTCCACACTACTGCACACGGTTAGATGTGGCCCTAAGAAGGACCGTTGGGGTTCTTGAAGCCTAAAATACTCCTAACGCTCTCCCTATAGCAGCTCCGGCACCAACAGCACTTTCCCTCCTCTATGTCAGAATGCATCTGTGGCGAGCCGCGGGAGGGGCCGATTTTTATACTCGGGTGACACCTGATCTCGCCAGCCACTCACTGCAGGGGGGTGGTATAGGGCTTGAACGTCGTAGGGGGAAGTTGTAATGCCTTCCCTGTCTTTCTATTGGCCAGAAAAGCGCGCTAACGTCTCAGAGATGAAAGTGAAAGTAACTCGAACATTGCGTGGTACTCGTCACGAGTAACGAGCATCTCGAACACGCTAATACTTGAACGAGTATCAAGCTCGGACGAGTACGTTCGCTCATCTCTAGTCATCACCTATGCGGAGCACCAGTCCCATACAAAAATGCTTGAGTCGCCCTTTGACTTCAATGTGGTTCGTTACTCGAAATGAGCTCTCGAGTAGAGATGAGCGAACGTACTCTGATAAGCACTACTCGTTCGAGTAATGTGCTTTATCCGAGTATCGCTGTGCTCGTCTTGAAAGATTCGGGGAGCGCCGCGGAGCGGGGAGCTGCAGGGGAGAGCCGGGAGGAATGGAGGGGAGATCTTTCTCTCCTTCTCTCCCGTCCGCTCTCCCCTGCTCCCTGCTGCAACTCACCTGTCAGCAGCGGCGCTCCCTGAATCTTTCAAGACGAGCACAGCGGTACTCGGATAAAGCACATTACTCGGACGAGTAGTGCTTATCCGAGTACGTTCGCTCATCTCTACTCTCGAGCATTACGAAAAGTTTGACTCGAGCAACGAGCACCTGAGCATTTTGGTGCTCGCTCATCTCTAATAAAAACGCTTTGGACCCACAAGGAAATTGCACATTTCCAAGCATGGAATCAGGCTGAGTTTCACATCTGGGTTCTGCAATTGCCCATGTGAAATTAGCCTTATTCAGACCTCTTTTGGAATACTGTGTCCTGTTCTGAGCACCCCGATTTAAAAAAGACTTTGACAAACTAGAGCAAGTTCAGAGAAGAGTTACCAAGATGGTGAGCGGTCTGCAAACCATGTACTATGAGGAATGGTTAACTCTTTCCAGTCCAATGTCGGGCCTGACCCGACATCATAATTTCCCTCCAAAGCTCCGATGTCGGGGCAGGCCTGACACTGCTGTGCAGGAGTGGATCTGCACCCGATCGTCAGACATATCGGGTGCAGATGCACTCCTGCACTGGTCCTCATCGAGGACCCCCGAGGAGAAGGGAGAAAGGGTTTTTAACCCTTTCTGCCTTCTCCTTTACACATTTCGTAGCACTCAATTAGCGCTATGCAATGCATAGAGATTCCGGCCAGCTATCATGTGACCGCTGGTGTTAGCTGACCCCCGGCGGTCACATGACACTGAGCCGGGAGCCTGCACTGTGGGAGGACCTGCTTACCTGACCGGCGTCTTGCGCATTCTCCTTCTGTCTCCCGGCCCGGTGATCATGTGACCGCCAGGTGCCACCTGACCCCAGCGGTCACATGATCACCGAGCCGGGAGGCAGAAGGAGAATACAGAAGACACCGGACAGGTAAGCAGATCCCTCCACGGTGCAGTGAGCACCTGCACCCTCCTGAACTCTGTCAGTTCAGGAGGGTGCAGGGAAAATGTATTTTTTCTCACCCATTCTCCCCAGCTCCAATTTATTTGGAGCTGGGGAGAATGGGTGAGAAAAAATAAATGGATTGGAAAGGGTTAAAGGTCAGCCAAATTTCAAGCTTGTACTGCATCGGGAATTTGGAGATGTAGATTTGGTACATTACATAGGGGGTCAATTACTTTTGCATTTAGAAATGAATAATCAAATTATGACTAATTTACTTTTCCCATTTACAACCTGAAGACCGTCCGTGCCAAATTTTAACATTTGTGCGGTACAGATGTGTGTTATTAGTTTCATTAAATAGGGGGTTAGTTACTTTTGCCCTTGGAATTGAAATATCAAGTTGTAGCCCCTTTAATTCTCCTATTTATGACCTATAGAATGGTCATGTCAAATTTCTACAACACCATGAAGTTAGAGATTGAGATTAGGTACATTACATAGGGGGTCACATACTTAAAAAGGATGCATACAGGAGTAATCCTAAACAAGATATTGTAATGATAGTGTCAGAGTAATTGGTGGTTTAGCAGTTGCTCTTTCCTATTCTGACTTTACTCTGGCCAGTGTGTTAGTATTCCTAAGGGACTACAGCACTTCACCCTTTAGCCCTTAAACAAGCATATAGGTAATGTGTGGCCTAGAGCATGATGTGAGCAGTGAAGACACACCAGAAGAGCTCACACCTGTTATGCTAGCTTGGTGGCTTTCCTGAGGTGGTGTTCCTAACTCTTGCTGTCCTGGCTTTCTTGCCGAGTCCTGGGCCTTTGATTGTGCTGCACAACGTTGTGGGGGAGTAGAGAAGGGTAGAAACAGTAATAGTAAAGGAGGCTAGTCTGTTGTGAAGTCTAACCATAAAAAGGAGAGAATGAAGGACCATAGGCTCTACCCTTGTGATGTAAACTGCAATAAGGCAAAAGGATTTAACCCAAATCTTCTTTATTAGTTAACTAGCTCACCCGTCGCGCGTTGCTGTGAAGACAGTCAGACAAACATACATTTGTTTTTATATATATAGATAACAACCAATCACAGCGCTGCTTTCATGTTACCTCAGCTTTATAATATATAACACCCAATCACAGTGCAGCTTTCAAGTTACTTCACCAGTATAATATATAACAACCAATCATAGCACAGCTTTCATGTTACCTCAGCAGTATAAAAAAAGAGCAACCAAACACAGCACAGGTTTTATGTTCCCTCAGCAGTATAAGAAATAACAACCAATCACAGCGCAGCTTTCATTTTACCTCAGCAATATAAGAAATAACAACCAATCACAGCGTAGCTTTCATGCTACCCCAGCAGTTTAGAAAGTAACAACCAATTGCAGCACAGCTTTCATGTTAAATTAGCAGTATAAGAAATAGCAACAAATCAAAGCACAGCTTTCATGTAACCTCATTAGTATAAGTAGCAACCAATCACAGCGCAGCTTTCATGTTACCTCAGCAGTATAAAAAATAGCAACCAATCACAGCACAGCTTTCATTATACCTCAGCTCTATAAGAAATCACAACAATCACAGCACAGCTTTCATTTTACCTCAGCAGTTTAGGAAATAGCAACCAATCAGAGTGGAACTTTCATGTTACCTCAGCGGTATAAGAAATAGCAACCAATCACAGCACAGCTTTCATTTTACCTTAGTGGTATAAGAAATAACAACCAACCACATCACAGCTTTCATGTTACCTCAGCAGTATAAGAAAGAGCAACCAATCACAGCACAGCTTTCATTTTACCTCAGCAATATAAGGAATAGCAAAAAATCACGGTGCAGCTTTCATGTTACCTCAGCAGTATAAGAAATAGCAACCAATCACAGCACAGCTTTCATTTTACCTCAGCAGTATAAGAAATAGCAACCAATCACAGCGCAGCTTTCATTTTACCTCAGCAGTATAAGAAATAGCAATCAATCACAGCACAGTTTTTATTGTACATCAGCATTCCCAATATCCAGCAACTGTTTTGCGATACGTTCGGCAGATGCATCATTTTATAGTTGAACACGCATCCCGTTTGTTCGTAATGCCTTTTCTTTTGTGCTTCAGATGCAAATCGAACGTTCTACATCTGGGGGGGCATAACTGTCGACGACGCTCGCACGCGCGCCGCCTATCGTAGGATAGATGTACTATGCCAGTAATCTTCGCAGGAGTGTACTTAGCAATAGAGATGAACGAGCGTACTCGGCCATGCCCCTTTTTTGTCCGAGTATCGCGATTTTTGAGTACTTCCGTACTCAGGCGAAAAGATTCGGGGGGCGCCGTGGGTGAGTGGGGGGTTGCAGCGGGGAGTGGGGGGGAGAGGGAGAGACAGAGGGCTTCCCCCTGTTCCCCGCTGTTACCCCCCCACGCCGCCACGCCTTCCCCCGCTCCCCTGCGCCCCCGAATCTTTTCACCCGAGTACTAAAGTACTCGAAAATCGCGGTGCTCGATCGAGTAATTACTCGAAACGAGTACGTTCGCTCATCTCTACTTAGTAACTTCCCAAAGTTTCTTGGCAATCGGATGAATGATGTAGTAATGCATAAAGGACAAGCAGACAGACAGACATTCATTTTTATATATATATAGATGACATCAGGAAGTGAGAGAATTAGATTATGTACGTAAAATTTGGATGCTAATTCTTTTGCGCTAGAATTGAATAATTGAGTTGAGACCTATTAACTTTTCCTATTTATGACATAGTCAATGCTCGTGCCAAATTACATCAGGAAGTGAGAGAATTAGATTCCGTACGTAAAATTTGGACGCTAATTCTTTTGCGCTTAGAATTGAATAATCGAGTTGGGACCCTTTAACTTTTCCTATTTATGACATAATCAATGCTCGTGCCAAATTACATCGGGAAGTGAGAGAATTAGATTCCGTACATAAAATTTGGACGCTAATTCTTTTGCGCTTAGAATTGAATAATCGAGTTGGGACCAATTAGCTTTTCCTATTTATGACATAATGAATGCTTGTGCCATATTTCAAGTTTCTATGACATTGGGAATAGGGATGAGCGAGCATACTCGCTAAGGATAATAGCTCGATCGAGCATTGTCCTTAGCGAGTATCTCCCCGCTCGGGAGCAAATGTTCGGGTGCCGGCACGGGTCACAGGTGAGTTGCGGCCATGAGCAGGGGGGAGCGGGGGGGGGGAGAAAGAGGGAGAGAGATTTATTTGACAATGATACTCTTAGACCATTCGAGACCTTAGCTCAGAAATATAATCTACCGTGTTTCCCCAAAAATAAGGCACCCCCGAAAGTAAGACACATTAAGAAATTTGCAGAAATTGCAAATATAATGCACACCCTGATAGTAAGGCATACTAAAGTGTGCAGGCAAGTCGAGAGGCCGGTCCCCTGCTGCCATTACCGTTGTCTCCTACCTCCTTCTGTGCTGTACGAGTGTGCTGTTGTGAGCTCCCCTTGCTGGCTGGAAAAATCCATACTGTATGTCCTGTTCCTGCTGTACACGTCTGCTGTGATGAGCTCCCCCTGGTGGCCGGAAGCTGCAATACCATCCCTGCTTACAGGTGGTACCAGAACTTCTGTCTGCAGACAGGTACGTTACTAAATTACAGCCCTTTTTTTTTTTTGGCTCTGTGTGTGAGTCAGGCAACCTGTGTGTGATTCTTAAGGCTGGGTTCTCACAGAGTGTATTTCCGGCCTTAGGGGGTGAGCATTACAGTCTCCAGACAGTGTGTGGGAGCCAGGTACTTTACAGCCCTTATTTTTTGTGGTCCTGTATGTGAGTCAGGCAAATTTTCTGTGCCAGAAAATGATGACATGACTGTCATTGAGTAATTTTTGCTTTGTTTTCACAGTTTGTCTAGCTATATTGGTTTGTGGTGACAACTAAGGTACTGTGCAGGATATACGGTAATAAATGTTCATTTTTTTGTTAAACAATAAATGGGAATTCTTCTTCATTGAAAAATAAGACACCCCCTGAAAATAAGACGTAGCGCATATTTTTGGAGCAAAAAGTAATATAAGACGCGCCTTATTTTCGGGGAAACAGGGTAGCAACCTCGGAAATATTTAAGTACTTCCAGATACGCTCCTTTCTCCAGAAAAATCCCATCAACTTAATCAGATTTCCTAAAATGATAGTCGCAAGTTTAAACAACACCGCACAAAATAAAAACCTCGAAACAAAGACCACCTATAATATGATAGCAGGTGACATGAAAGAAGGAAAAAAATGCCACCTCCTAAACTGGGAGAAAGAGCTGTCTTCCAAATTCGCAACCAAAAACTGGCTTAAAGGGGTTGTCTCACGCCGAAACAGGTTTTTTTTTCTTTCAATAGGCCCCCCGTTCGGCGCGAGACAAACACAAGGGATGGGTTAAAAAAACCAAAAACGTTTAGTACTTACCCGAATCCCCGCTCTGCGGCGACTTCTTACTTACCTTACCAAGATGGCCACCGGGATCTTCACCCACGATGCACCTCGGGTCTTCTCCCATGGTGCACCGTGGGCTCTGTGCGGTCCATTGCCGATTCCAGCCTCCTGATTGGCTGGAATCGGCACACGTGACGGGGCGGAGCTATGAGGACCAGCTCTCCGGCATGAGCGGCCCCATTCACCACGGAGAAGACCGCACAGCGCAAGCGCGTCTAAAATCGCCAGAAGACGGCGAATTTAGACAGATCCATGGCGACGGGGACGCTAGCAACGGAACAGGTAAGTGAATAACTTCTCTATGGCTCATAATTAATGCACAATGTACATTACAAAGTGCATTAATATGGCCATACAGAAGTATATAACCCCACTTGATTTCATGAGACAACCCCTTTAACTCCTTCAGATGGGCAAAACAAGCTTGAAATCGGCTAACCTGATAGAGGTTCACCTGAAAGTATTAACTAGGTGGTACCTTACCCCGCTACAACTTAAGATAAGACGTATATCCCCTGACGCCTCTTGTTGGAGAGGATGTGGGCACGAAGGAACACTATTACACATCTTCTGGTCATGTCCCTTAATTTTAAAATTTTGGAGAGAGGTGTTTACTCTACTAAATAACTTACTAAGTTACCCAATTCCAAAAAACTCAGCAGTAGCCCTTTTGCTACTAAATCTAGAGGACGTAAGAGGAAGTCATAGAAAAATGATTGCCCGCATTCTGATGAGCACCAAGGTGCTAGTTGCTAGAAGGTGGAGAACAACGTGCCCCCTGAAATACAAGACCTAATCCACATGATTTTACCTAATACCTTAGGTAAATACGAGCTGATGTGGAGCAGTTGGAACAAAATGTTCCCATCGTGATATCACTTCTCTGTTATATCTTTTCTCTTCATTTACTTATTCCTATATTTGTACCTTCATGCTTTTACGTATATATTATACAAAATGTCCACTGTGGGATCCACTTCTCCTCAATGAGGAGGTGAAGCCCGCACAGGAATATGTGGTAAAGCTGCTTCACAACCTGCACCAAGTGGGGTGAGTTTGTTTCTGTGGCTTATCTGCAGTGAAACGCCTGCTGCGGACATTCTGCTGCGAATCACCCTCGTGTAACCCGACCTCACAATACAACCCATGTGGAGGACATTTCTGCGGAAAATTTCTGCATCTATTCTGCTGCATTTTTGAAAAACATTGTGACTTGTAAACCTTCCGCATGTCTGTTTATGTTGTAGATTTGAAACCTTCAAATACAAGAGTTACAACGCACGGCGGATCCGTAAGAAACACCACTGCAAAAACTGCACCATGTAGCCTGGATTCACATGAGTGTACGTGTAATTACATTGTGCTTCTGCAAAATGGGAGTTGCGTATTTACACGCGCATGCATGTTTTAACTGTACTTTTTGAATGTGCAAATATGCACGTAAATTCTCTTGTGTGAATCCGGCCTCAGCTGCAGATTTGCCGACTGTGGATTTTTGACATATTTGCTTTTCTGCTGTGGAATCCCGCAGTGAATCCACTATATGTGAGACCCCCTTACAGCGGACCAATTATAAGATACAACAAGAAGGGGCACATGTCCTGGCGCTCACATTGATATTCTAGTTTAGTGAAGGTCTTGTTGAAGATCAGAACTGCTTGAGCGGGGGACCGCAGGGATATTAGGAGAAAGGCAGGCACGACAGGGTTAACAGGGAGGGAAGGGGCGAGTAGGTGAGGGGAATGCTGGTAGGAGAAAGGGGGTGAGTGTAGGAAAGAGTAACAGCGCAAAGGAGGGGGGGGGGGTTACAGGGAACACGAGTAGGAGAAGCAGGAGACAGAGGAGCTGATGAAGAGTCCCACCTGCCCGGCCAAAGGAAGAAGGGGGGGGGGGGGGGGGGTGATTGCTAGCAAGATTTGTCATGGCAGGTAGGGGGAGGTGTCCTTGGAGTCAGCAGAAATGGGTAGAGGGGGGGAAACAGGGGCTGGATAATTTCCTTCCCCTTTAATTGTTTATTACGAGGACTGTCACCTATGGGCTTTGCAGGGCAGTGCCTTGCAAAGATGGTGGGAGTGGTTAGCCAGGTTATGGCTAGCCGGCCTCGGGAGGTGACGACTAGAGGCTAAGTGGTGAGTGGTGGACCCACGAGTCTGTCGACTTGCAGCTAGAGGCAAGGGTAGGGAAATAGTGTTGCCTGTGTCAGTTAATATGTGACAGGTACAACTATTTCCCGTTTTGGTGGTGAGGCGACAGTAGTTGGCGGGGCTCCAAGGATCTCTCCCCAGGTTTTTTCTACGGGGTAAAAAATGTTATTATATTTATTACCAAACATAACATTAAACATAGTCTGCTTTGGCCACATTGAATCCAAAGTACTGTGTCTGCGGTTATTTAAGGTAAAATGATGGTGGAGGGGGAGTATGTCACAGTAAAGACGACTCCGTTACACCTGGGTCAAGAATATCAAAACTAAAATCTGTCTCCATCGTCTCTTCTTGTCCCCTGATATCCTGGGTAAGGGCTTCTACAGACGAGTGTAAGAGCAAAGCCGCTCGCTCCTGCGCAATGTACTTGTGTAGTGAAGAGTCTCTCTGTGTCCATGCCTGCACAAGAACTGCGCATATTTGTGCAGGCATCGCTCATTCACATGGGCGGAGGAATCGCCCTCGTTCTGATATAAAAGGCTAACGAGGCTAATGAAGTGCCGGTGTTTGCAGGTATGCACAGTGTTTTACGCATATCCGAGTGTAAGTATGTGCACATTTGCGCACTACCACAGGCTCCTATGGGGACCTTTCGGGCACAAATGTGCACCAATACGGAGCAAGTCATGTTGTTTTGCATGCACAAAATGCATTTGCAAAAAAAAGAACCATGAGAATTAGCCCATTGATATCATTTATTTGCTATATATTGCATGCGCAAAAACGTCCTACGCAAGTACACACGTGTGCGGCTGCCCAAATATCATATTCTCACACAAATTCTGCCCCTGTACAACACGGACACAATCACACGGAAAATGAACCCATTCACATGAGCAATTTTTTTTCCCTCAGACTAAGGGCTCAAACCCACTGGCGTTTTTATTTCTTGCGCTGTGAGAGCGAGTGAAAACATTTACCTCGCAGTGCAAGAAAAACTCTGCGATATTGCCAGTGTTTTCAATGAGGCCAGCAGCGTTAGCCCCATTGAAAACATAAGGAGAATATCGCGGACTTCTGTGACAGCTGTGACAGGAGTTTCCTTCATCCCCGCGGGGAAACCGAATCATTTGTTTCATAATCATCGCTATTGCATCGCAGGGAAAAAAATTGCAAGTGGGTGTCCACCCTAAGGGCGCATTCAGACGACCCTATATCGGCCGGCTATTCACGTCGGAGGGTATACGGTGTCTCTCTCTGCAGGGGGAGGAGTCTGCTCTGAGCTCCTGCCCCCTCTCCGCCCCTCTGCACTATTTTCAATGAGGAGAGGTGGGGCGGGGTGGAGCTAATTCATGAAACTTCGTCCCACCTAATTCATGAAAGCCCCACCTCCGTCCCACCTGCTCTCATTGCAAATAGTGCAGAGGGGCGGAGAGGAGGCAGAGAGGGGTCGGTAGCTCAGAGCACTGCTCCCGGCTCTTCCAGACTCCTCCCCCTGCAGAGAGAGACGCCGTATCGGCCGGCGTGAATACCTGGCCGATATACGGTCGTCTGAATGCGCCCTTAGGGTGGACACGCACTTGGGTTTTTCTCTTGCGTTTTTTTTTCACTTTTTTTTTAATGCAATTGGCAATAGGACTTTCTAATGGTAAAAATGCATTGCAAGTTTGGGCTTTGCGACTTTTGTGCGATGCGTTTTTAACATTAGAAAGTCCCATTGACAATTGCGTGAAAAAAAATGCAGTGATATCGTATGAAAAAAAACGTGCAAGAAAAATGCAAGTGGGTGTCCACCCTAAGAGCCACAATTGGAAAATCGCTGCTGCTCCTATTTATGTGTGAATCTTGCTAGACACTGGACATGTAATGTTCGGTTTCTGGCACCTCGCACAGCATACAGACGGAGTGTCCATGTGTTGTGTGATGTGATCTGCATCCAAGACTCATGGGCACAACTTGCTGCAGCACATCTAAATACAGTATAACAGAATGGGTTTTGTATGTGGAGTTTTGGGTTACTGAGGACATCCTACTAACTGACTGAGAACACTCTGTACAAAATGATCTTAGTTTTCTTCTGTGTTTTGCAGATCAGTTATGGAGCCTCCGACCCCTCATTATCTGATAGACTCCTCTATCCACATGTTTTCAGAATGGTTCAGAATATCCACATCCACAATATGGCGATCGCCGAACTGCTGGAGCACTTTGGCTGGACCTGGGTTGGGATTTTAGTATCGGAGGATGAAGCTGGAGAGAATGAGCTGCAAGTACTAACAAAGTACATGAGAGAGCGCGGAATCTGTGCCGCCTTCACCATAACACTAAGAGAGGAAAATGATAATAGGATTGTACAAGCTCTAAACAATTCACAAGTCCCCATCATTATAATGTGCGGGCCCTTCTCTGTTCATATGGCTCGCTTAATACTAGAATACGAATTTATATGTTTAGACATCACCTTCATCCTTTCACCATCCTGGATCTCTATTGCTCCCAAATTCCTTAGTCAAGGTCATTTGATTTATAATGGAAGTCTCACAGTGAAGTTTTCATCACCTTTTCCAGGTGTGGAGAATTTTGTAAAAATAGGCAGGAACTATGTTGATCTGCACATAAACCTGTCTTACTGGAGCTTAATAGATGATCTAGGCAAGAGAGATGATTTAGATTTGTTCATATCAGACTATGACATCAATAAAGAGTCCTACGATACTCCGGACCAGACTTCACAAATGGTGAGGGATGCCCTCTCACCGGGGGTCGCCACAAGACTATATACTGCAGTAGAAGTTCTGGCAAAAGCTCTACATGAAATGTTCTTATTTATAAAACATGAATATGAAGAAAACTCAATAACTGGATTTTTACACTACAGACGGAAGTTACAGCGCTACATACAAATGATGAAGTCCTCACCGGATCCAATGAGACCTTCATATTACTTTAATGAGCAGGGAGAAGCCATACATCCTTATACGATCATAAACTGGTTCACTACAGAAGACGCCAGACATGAGGTTGAAGTAGGAAATTATACTCCGTGGGCCGTCAGTGGGGAAAAGCTTCACATAAATCGGCAGTCTATAACATGGAAACACACAAAGGAGGTGAGAAGAGTTATATTATGCAGGTGATTATGTAAATCTTGTCCGCTCTATAACATCATTATATGGTTTACATCCTCTTATCATACTTGTGTGATTTATCTATGCAGTAAATAGAGATGAGCGAATGTACTCGTCGGAGCTTGATACTCGTTCGAGTATTAGCGTGTTCGGGATGCTCGTTACTCGTAACGAGTACCACGCGATGTTCAAGTTACTTTCACTTTCATTTCTGAGACGTTAGCACGCTTTTCTGGCCAATAGAAAGACAGGGAAGGCATTACAACTTCCCCCTGCGACGTTCAATCCCTATACCACCCCCCTGCAGTGAGTGGCTGGCGAGATCAGGTGTCACCCGAGTATAAAAATCGGCCCCTCCCGCGGCTCGCCACAGATTTATTCTGACATAGAGGAGGGAAAGTGCTGTTGGTGCCGGAGCTGCTATAGGGAGAGCGTTAGGAGTATTTTAGACTTCAAAAACCCCAACGGTCCTTCTTAGGGCCACATCTAACCGTGTGCAGTAGTGTGGAGGCTGCTTTTTGCAGTGTTGCACTTTTTTTTTTTTGTATATTGGCCGTGCAGAGCATTGCGCCCTGCAGTAATTATACATACTCCAGGGCCAGTAGTGGTGGTGAGGCAGGGACAGAAGACATACTGTATATTTATTGAATACTAGCTGATATACCCGGCTTCGCCCGAGTTAATTTGGTAATGGTGTTTATTTGGTGTTCACACGGAAAATCTTATGAAGTCGTGGTTACTTTAGAGATACTGAGGAAAAAAAATATGTTCACAATTCTGCATAGTTCTCTGCGTTACCCAGGAAATACCACGGGGAGGCAACCATGCGACGTTTCCTTTATATAAAATGACATCAGGAAGTGAGAGAATTAGATTACATAAGTAAATTTTGGACGCTAATTCTTTTGTGCTTGAAATTGAATAATTGAGTTGGGACCCATTAGCTTTTCCTATTTATGACATAATCAATGCTCGTGCCAAATTTCCTGTTTCTATGACACCGCAAAGTGAAAAAATTACATTCCGCACGTACAATTTCGACGCCAATTCTTTTACGCTAGAATTGAATATTCGAGTTGGGACCCATTAGCTTTTCCTATTTATGACATAATCAATGCTCGTGCCAAATTTCACGTTTCTATGACACCGGAAAGTGAAAAAATTACATTCCGCACGTAAAATTTGGACGCTAATTCTTTTGGGCATAAAATTGAATAATGGAGTTGGGACCCATTAGCTTTTCCTATTTATGACATAATCAATGCTCGTGCCAAATTTCATGTTTCTATGACACCGGAAAGTGAAAAAATTACCTTCCGCACGTAAAATTTCGACACCAATTCTTTTGCGCTAGAATTTACTAATCGAGCTGGGACCCATTAGCTGTTCCTACTTATGACATAATCAATGCTCGTGCCAAATTTTAAGTTTCTAAGGCATTGGGAAGTGAGAGATTTAGATTATGTACCTAAAATTTCGACGCCAATTCTTTTGCGCTAGAATTGAATAATCGAGTTGGGACCCAATTAATTTTCCTATTTTGGAGATAATCTATGCTCGCGCCAAAATTCATGTTTCTACGATATCGGGAAGTTGGAGAACTTTTGGCGAGTCAGTCAGTCAGTGAGTCAGTGAGGGCTTTCAGCTTTATATATATAGATAGGCAGTGGGCCTTTCCAAAAACATTTGGGGAAAAAAATCTGTTTGGGCTGCCTGTGACTGTCCTCAGTGTACTGGGTCTGTGCTGGGGGTAGTTGTCCTCCTAATTCATACGCAGCCAGCTAAGTGTTACAGCAGGCTTGCGCAAAATTATTTCCTGGCTCTGTGTTGGCTGTTACATCAGTGCTGTATTCCTGTCCAAAGTGCAACAGTCTGCAGTTATTTTACATACTCCAGGGCCAGTAGTGGTGACGCAGAGAGAGAAGACATATACAGTGTATATAGGCAGTGGGCCTTTCCAAAAGCATTTGGGAAAAAAAATCTATTTGGGCTGCCTGTGACTGTCCTCAGTGTTCTGGGTCTGTGCTGGGTGTATTTGACCTCCTAATTTATACGCAGCCAGCTAAGTGTTACAGCAGGCTTGCGCAAAATTATTTCCTGGCTCTGCTGTGCATTCGGTAAGCGAAGTCAGCCTCCAACCACAGGCCAATAAGCGGCACATTTAATTACAGCGTTCTGTTTCTGCACTACTGGTAATACACCATGCTGAGGGGTACGGGTAGGCCTAGAGGACGTGGACACGGGCGAGGACGTGGAGGCCCAAGTCAGGGTGTGGGCACAGGCGGAGCCAGTGTGGTGGCCAGGGGTAGAGGCAGGGCCAGATCGAATAATCCACCAACTGTTTCCCAAAGCGCCCCCTCGCGCCATGCCACCCTGCAGAGGTCAAGGTGCTCTACGGTGTGGCACTTTTTCACAGAGACGCCTGACGACCGACGAACAGTGGTGTGCAACCTTTGTCGCGCCAAGATCAGCTGGGGAGCCACAACCACCAGCCACCACCAGCATGCGCAGGCATATGATGGCCAAACACCCCACAAGGTGGGACGAAGGCCGTTCACCGCCTCCGGTTTGCACCACTGCCTCTTCCCCTGTGCCCCAACCTGCCACTGAGATCCAACCCCCCTCTGAGGACATAGGCACTACCGTCTCCTTGCCTGCACCCACACCCTCACCTCCGCTGTCCTCGGCCCCATCCAGCAATGTCTCTCAGCGCAGCGTCCAGACGTCGCTAGCGCCACTGTTTGAGCGCAAGTACGTCGCCACGCACCCGCACGCTCAAGCGTTAAACGTGCACATTGCCAAATTGATCAGCCTGGAGATGCTGCTGTATAGGCTTGTGGAAACAGAAGCTTTCAAAAGCATGATGGCGGCGGCGGCCCTGCGCTACTCGGTTCCCAGTTGCCACTACTTTTCCCGATGTGCCGTCCCAGCCCTGCACGACCACGTCTCCCGCAACATTGTACACGCCCTCACCAACGCGGTTACTGCCAAGGTCCACTTAACAACGGACACGTGGACAAGCACAGACGGGCAGGGCCACTATATCTCCCTGACGGCACATTGGGTGAATTTAGTGAAGGCTGGGACAGAGTCAGAGCCTGGGACCGCTCACGTCCTACTCACCCCCAGAATTGCGGGCCCCAGCTCGGTGGTGGTATCTGCGGCGGTGTATGCTTCCTCCACTAAACCACCCTCCTCCTCCTCCAACACAACCTCTGTCTCGCAATCAAGATGTGTCAGCAGCAGCACGTCGCCAGCAGTCGGTGTCGCGCGCCGTGGCAGCACAGTGGTGGGCAAGCGTCAGCAGGCCATGCTGAAACTACTCAGCTTAGGAGAGAAGAGGCACATGGCCCACGAACTGCTGCAGGGTCTGACAGAGCAGACCGACTGCTGGCTTGCCTCCAACCGGGCATGGTCGTCTGTGACAACGGCCGTAACCTGGTGGAGGCTCTGCAGCTCAGCAGCCTCACGCACGTGCCATGCCTGGCCCATGTCTTTAATTTGGTGGTTCAGCGCTTTCTGAAAAGCTACCCACACTTGTCATACCTGCTCGGAAAGGTGCGCCGGGTCCGCGCACATTTCCGCAACTCTAAGATGGACGCTGCCACCCTGCGCACCCTGCCAGTGCACCGATTGCTGTGCGACGTGCCCACACGGTGGAACTCTACACTCCACATGTTGGCCAGGCTCTATGAGCAGCGTAGAGCTATAGTAGAATACCAACTCCAACATGGGCGGCGTAGTGGGAGTCAGCCTCCTCAATTCTTTTCAGAAGAGTGGGCCTGGTTGGCAGACATCTGCCAGGTCCTTGGAAACTTTGAGGAGTCTACCCAGATGGTGAGCGGCGATGCTGCAATCATTAGCGTCACCATTCCTCTGCTATGCCTCTTGAGAAGTTCCCTGCAAAGCATAAAGGCAGACGCTTTGCACTCGAAAACGGAGGCGTGGGAAGACAGTATGTCGCTGGACAGTCAGAGCACCCTCATGTCTATATCTCAGCGCGTTGAGGAGGAGGAGGAGGGGGAAGAGACAGCTTGGGCCACTGCTATGGGTACACATGCTGCTTGCCTGTCATCCTTTCAGCGTGTATGGCAGGTGGAAGAGGAGGAGGAGGAGGAGGAGGAGGAGGGGGAGGAGGATCCTGAAAGTGATTTTCCTAGTGAGGACAGCCATGTGTTGCGTACAGGTACCCTGGCACACATGGCTGACTTCATGTTAGGATGCCTTTCTCGTGACCCTCGCGTTACATGCATTCTGGCCACTACGGATTACTCGGTGTACACACTGCTTGACCCACGGTATAATGAGAACCTTTCCACTCTCATTCCCGAAGAGGAAAGGGGTTCGAGAATGATGCTATGCCACTGGGCGCTGGTGGACAAACTGATGGTAAACTTCCCATCCGACAGCGCTAGTGGCCGACGGTGCAGTTCCGAGGGCCAGGTAGCAGGGGAGGCGCAGAGATCAGGCAGCATGTACAGCGCAGGCAAGGTAACATTCTCCAAGGCCTTTGCCAGCTTTATGGCTCCCCAGCAAGATTGTGTCACCACTCCCCAGTCAAGGCTGAGTTGGCAGGAGCACTGTAAAAGGATGGTGAGGGAGTACGTAGCCGATCGCACGATCGTCCTCCGTGACGCCTCTGCCCCCTACAACTACTGGGTGTCGAAGCTGGACACGTGGCCTGAACTTGCGCTGTATGCCCTGGAGGTGCTTGCTTGTCCTGCGGCTAGCGTCTTGTCAGAGAGGATGTTTAGTGTGGCTGGGGGAATCATCACAGATAAGCGTACCCGCCTGTCAACCGACATTGCCGACAGGCTTACACTCATCAAGATGAACAAAGCCTGGATTTCCCCAGACTTCTCTTCTCCACCAGCGGACAGCAGCGATACCTAAGCAATACGTAGGCTGCACCCGCAGATGGAAACATTGTTCTCTATCACCATCAAAAACGGGGACCTTTTTGCTTCATCACTCTGTGTATAATATTCCTCCTCCTCCTGCTCCTCCTCCTGAAACCTCACGTAGTCACGCCGAACGGGCAATTTTTCTTAGGCCCACAAGGCTCAGTCATATAATTTTTCTAAACAATTTTTATACGTTTAAATTTTTATTTTAACTGGGCTGCCTCCAGGCCTAGTTACCAATTAAGCCACATTACCCAAAGTGATTAATGGGTTTCACCTGCCCTTTTGGTTGGGCATGGGCAATTTTTCTGAGGTACTTTAGTACTGTTGGTACACCAATTTTTGGGGGCCCTCGCCTACAGTGTAATCCAATTAATTTTTAGCCCACCTGCATTAAAGCTGACGTTACATCAGCTGTGCTGGGCACTGCAATGGGATATATTTATGTACCGCCGGTGGGTTCCAGGGAGCCACCCATGCTGTGGGTCCACAGGGAGTTGTAACTGCATGTGTCCACTTCTAAAGAACCCCAGTCTGACTGGGGCATGCAGTGTGGGCCGAAGCCCACCTTCATTTAATCGGACGTTACCTTAGCTGTGATGGGCACTGCAATGGGATACATTAATGTACAGCCGGTGGGTTCCAGGGAGCCACCCATGCTGTGGGTGCACACGGAATTCCCATTGCGGAGTTGTACCTGCCTGTGACTATTTATAAAAAAACGGGTCTGACTGGGGCATGCAGACACCTTGACAGAATGAATAGTGTGTGGCACATAGGTTCCCCATTGCTATGCCCACGTGTGCAGCTCCTGATGGCAGTGGCACAGGATTATATTTCTCATTGCTTCTGTACAGCATTGTGGGCTATCGCCCCGCCCCTTTTAAAGAGGGTCGCTGCCTAGCCGTGCCAACCCTCTGCAGTGTGTGCCTGCGGTTCCTCCTCATGGCAGACCAACTTATAAATAGACATGAGTGTGGCGTGGCATGAGGGCAGCTGAAGGCTGCGCAGGGACAATTTGGTGTGTGCTGTGGACACTGGGTCGTGCAGGGGGGGGGGTTGGGCAGCATGTAACCTAGGAGAAGTGGCAGCGGAGTGTCATGCAGGCAGTGATTGTGCTTTGTTGGAGGTAGTGTGGTGCTTAGCTAAGGTGTGCATTGCTAATGAGGGCTTTTCAGAAGTAAAAGTTGTTGGGGGGGGGCACTCTTGCCGCTATTGCGGCTTAATAGTGGGACCTGTGAACTTGAGATGCAGCCCAACATGTAGCCCCTCGCCTGCCCTATCCGTTGCTGTGTCGTTCCCATCACTTTCTTGAATTGCCCAGATTTTCACAAATGAAAACCTTAGCGAGCATCGGCGAAATACAAAAATGCTCGGGTCGCCCATTGACTTCAATGGGGTTCGTTACTCGAAACGAACCATCGAGCATCGCGATAATTTCATCCCGAGTAACGAGCACCCGAGCATTTTGGTGCTCGCTCATCTCTAGTAGTAAAGGTTATTGTCTTTTCCTACAGATCCCAGTATCCCGCTGCTCCGACCAATGTTCACCTGGAAGCAGGAAAAAGACAGGAGACACAATCCATGCCTGCTGCTATGACTGCGTCCTGTGTGCAGAAGGGGAAATATCCAATATAACCGGTATATAGTAGTATGAGCAGTAGGTGATGATGACAGTGATGTACCAAAAGGATGTACATATGAAAGAAAAAATAAGTGAACCCTTTGGAATTACCTGGATTTCTGCAATCATTAATAATAAAGTGTGTCAGCTCCATCACAGTTATAGACAAACAATCAAACTAAACTAAGATGTTCTACGATTCATATATTGCAGTAGTGGCAAACCTATTACACGCAGCCAAAGGCGGCACGCAGAGCCCTCCCTATTGGCACGCATCACTATCGGCCGCTCACCACTTGTGATTAGCGGCAGGGTCGGCATTCACTCAGTCGCGCAGCTAGCAGTGCCGATCCTGGCGCACAGAGTGACGCCAGTGTGCAGCCAGGATCATCCTCCCCCAGCGTCTTCGCGCGGGGTGGGGGGGTACACATATTAACTTTTTCCACAACACTTCTGCCCTATTCAGCAATTTCAGCAACCTGATTGGTTGTTTGGTGAATCAGCCAACTCAAACAACCAATCAGGTTGCTGGAATTGCTGAGTAGGGCAGTAGCGTTGTGGAAAAAGTTAATATGCGCGCAGACCCTGGGAGCTGTGGTGACAGAGGCTGAGGCACAGGAGGAGAGCAAACCACAACTGTGAGTGTGGGAGGGGGTATCACTATTTTCGCTCATGCGACCGTGGGATTTCACTATTACCGCTGGGGCCGCTGGGGGATGTCACTATTACCACTGGGGCCACCTTGGAATGTCACTGTAATCGCTTGGGGCCGCTGTCAGATGTCACTGTTACCACTGGGGCCACCGTGGGATGTTACTTTTACACGGTGGGCCGCCATGGGATGTCACTATTACACGGGGGGCTGCCGTGGGATGTCACTATTACTGCTGGTGCCACCATTGAATGTCACTGTTACACGTTGGGCCACCATGGGATGTCACTATTACAAGGGGGGGCGCCATGGGGTGTCACTATTACTGCTGGGGCCGCCGTGGGATGTCACTATTACCACTGGGGGCCGCTGTCGGATGTCACCATTACTACTCGGGGCCACTGCGGGATGTCACTATTACCGCTAGGATCGCCGTGGGATGTCACTGTTACACGAGGGGCCGCCATGGGATGTCATTATTACACGAGGTGCCGCCGTGAGATGTTACTATTAAAGCTGACGCGGCAGTGGGATGTCACTACAGCAGAGGCCGCCGTGCGAAGTCAATATTACCGCTGGGGCTGCCATGGAATGTGACTGTTACTGCTGGGGCAGCCGTGGGAGTTGCTGTTACCGCTGGGGCCACCGTGGGATGTCACTATTACACTGGGGCCGCCGTTGGATGTCACTATTATTCAGGTGACCGCCGTGGGATGTCACTATTACTGTTGAGGCCGCAGTGGGCTGTCACTAGTTCCGCTGAGGCTGCCGTGGAATGTCACCGTTACCGCTGGGGTCGCCGTGGGATTTCACTATTACATTGGGGGCCACCGTGGGATGTCACTATTACCACTTGCGCCAGCGTGGGATGTCACTATTACCGCTGGGGTTGCCGTGGTATGTCACTGTTACCGCTGGGGCCGCCGTTGGATGTCACTATTACTGCAGGGGCCGCCATGGAATGTCACTGTTACATGGGGGGCCGCCGTGGGATGTCACTATTACACGGGGGGTCCCCGTGGGATGTCACTATTACTGCTGGGGCCGCCGTGGGATGTCACTATTATCACTGGGGCTGCCATGGAATGTCACTATTACCACTGGGGGCCACTGTTGGATGTCACCATTACTACTGTGGGCCACCGCGGGATGTTACTATTACCGCTGGCAGCGCCGCGGGATGTCACTATTGCCACTGGGGCCGTCTTGGGATGTCACTGTTACACGAGGGGGCGCTGTGGGATGTCACTATTACACAAGGGGCCGCCGTGGGATGTCCTATTAAAGCTGGGGCCGCAGTGGGATGTCAATATTACCGCTGGGGCTGCCGTGGGATGTGACTGTTACCACTGGGGCTGCCGTGGGATGTGACTATTACCACTGGGGCTGCCATGGAATGTCACTGTTACCACTGGAGCCGCCGTGGGATGTCACTATTACCACTGGGGCTGCCGTGGGATGTCACTATTATTCAAGGGGCCGGCGTGGAATGTCACTATTACTGCTGAGGCCGCTGTGGGATGTCACTATTACTGCTGGGGCCGGCACGGTATGTCACTATCACTGCTGGGTTCGCCATGCGATCTTACTGTTACTGCTGGGGTCGCCGTGGGATGTCACTATTACATTGGAGGCCGCCATGGTATGTCACTATTACTACTAGGTTCGCCATGCGATGTCACTATTACTGCTGGGGCCGCCGTGGGATGTTACTATTATCACTGGGGCTGCCGTGGGATGTCACTATTACCACTGGGGGCCGCTGTTGGATGTCACCATTACTACTGGGGGTGTCTTGGAATGTCACTGTAATCGCTTGTGGCCGCTGTCGGATGTCACTGTTACCACTGGGGCCACCATGGGATGTTACTGTTACACGGGGGGCCGCCATGGGATGTCACTATTACACGGGGGGCCGCCGTGGGATGTCACTGTTACATGGGGGGCCGCCGTGGGATGTCACTATTACACGGGGGGTCCCCGTGGGATGTCACTATTACTGCTGGGGCCGCCGTGGGATGTCACTATTATCACTGGGGCTGCCATGGAATGTCACTATTACCACTGGGGGCCGCTGTTGGATGTCACCATTACTACTGTGGGCCACCGCGGGATGTTACTATTACCGCTGGCACCGCCGCGGGATGTCACTATTGCCACTGGGGCCGCCGTGGGATGTCACTGTTACACGAGGGGGCGCTGTGGGATGTCACTATAACACAAGGGGCCGCCGTGGGATGTCCTATTAAAGCTGGGGCCGCAGTGGGATGTCAATATTACCGCTGGGGCTGCCGTGGGATGTGACTGTTACCACTGGGGCTGCCGTGGGATGTGACTATTACCACTGGGGCTGCCATGGAATGTCACTGTTACCACTGGAGCCGCCGTGGGATGTCACTATTACCACTGGGGCTGCCGTGGGATGTCACTATTATTCAAGGGGCCGGCGTGGAATGTCACTATTACTGCTGAGGCCGCTGTGGGATGTCACTATTACTGCTGGGGCCGGCACGGTATGTCACTATCACTGCTGGATTCGCCATGCGATCTTACTGTTACTGCTGGGGTCGCCGTGGGATGTCACTATTACATTGGAGGCCGCCATGGTATGTCACTATTACTACTGGGTTCGCCATGCGATGTCACTATTACTGCTGGGGACGCCGTGGGATGTTACTATTATCACTGGGGCTGCCGTGGGATGTCACTATTACCACTGGGGGCCGCTGTTGGATGTCACCATTACTACTGGGGGCGTCTTGGAATGTCACTGTAATCGCTTGTGGCCGCTGTCGGATGTCACTGTTACCACTGGGGCCACCGTGGGATGTTACTGTTACACGGGGGGCCGCCATGGGATGTCACTATTACACGGGGGGCCGCCGTGGGATGTATCTATTACTGCTGGTGCCACCATTGAATGTCACTGTTACACGTTGGGCCACCATGGGATGTCACTATTACAAGGGGGGCGCCATGGGGTGTCACTATTACTGCTGGGGCCGCCGTGGGATGTCACTATGATCACTGGGGCCGTCGTGGGATGTCACTATTACCACTGGGGGCTGCTGTCGGATGTCACCATTACTACTCGGGGCCACCGCGGGATGTCACTATTACCGCTAGGATCGCCGTGGGATGTCACTATTACTACTGGGGCCGCCGTGGAATGTCACTTTTACACGAGCGGCCGCCATGGGATGTCATTATTACACGAGGTGCCGCCGTGAGATGTTACTATTAAAGCTGGCGCGGCAGTGGGATGTCACTATTACAGCTGAGGCCGCCGTGGGATGTCACTATTACCGCTGGGGCTGCCGTGGGATGTGACTGTTCCACTGGGGCCGCAATGGGATGTCACTGTTACCGCTGGGGCCGCAGTGGGAGTTGCTGTTACCGCTGGGGCCACCGTGGGATGTCACTATTACACTGGGGCCGCCGTGGGATGTCACTGTTACACGAGGGGCCGCTGTGGGATGTCACTATTACACGTGGGGCCGCCGTGGGATGTTACTATTAAAGCTGGGGCCGCAGTGCGATGTCACTATTACCGCTGAGGCCGCCGTGCGATGTCAATATAACCGCTGGGGCCGCCGTGGGAGTTGCTGTTACCGCTGGGGCCGCCGTGGGATGTCACTAGTACACTGGGGCCGCCGTGGGATGTCACTGTTACACGAGGGGCCGCTGTGGGATGTCACTATTATACGAGGGGCCGCCGTGGGATGTTACTATTAAAGCTGGGGCCGCAGTGGAATGTCACTATTACCGCTGAGGCCGCCGTGCGATGTCAATTTAACCGCTGGGGCTGCCGTGGGATGTGACTGTTACCACTGGGGCTGCCATGGAATGTCACTGTTACCACTGGGGCCGCCGTGGAATGTCACTGTTACCACTGGGGCCGCCGTGGGATGTCACTATTCCCACTGGGGCCGCCGTGGGATGTCACTATTCTCGCTGGGGCCGCCGTGGGATGTCACTATTCCCGCTGAGGCCGCCGTGGGATGTCACTATTCCCGCTGGGGCCGCCGTGGGATGTCACTATTCCACTGGGGCCGCCGTGGGATGCCACTATTCCACTGGGGCCGCCGTGGGATGTCACTATTATTCAGGGGGCCGCCGTGGAATGTCACTATTACTGCTGAGGCCGCTGTGGGATGTCACTGTTACCGCTGGGGCTGTCATGGTATGTCACTGTTACCGCTGGGGCCACCGTGGGACGCCACTATTACTGCTGGGACCGGCACGGTATGTCACTATCACTGCTGGGTTCGCCATGCGATGTCACTGTTACTGCTGGGGTCGCCGTGGGATGTCACTATTACATTGGAGGCCGCCATGGTATGTCACTATTACTGCTGAGTTCGCCATGCGATGTCACTATTACCGCTGGGGCCACCTTGAGATGTTACTAATACTGCTGGGGCCGCCATGGTATGTCACTATTACTGCTGGGTTCGCTATGCGATGTCACTGTTACCGCTGGGGTCGCCGTGGGATCTCACTATTACATTGGAGGCCACCGTGGGATGTCACTATTACCACTTGTGCCACCGTGGGATGTCACTATTACCGTTGGGGCTGCCGTGGGATGTTACTGTTACTCCTGGGTCTCACAAAAAGGTTCGTGGCAGCATCCAGGGCGTAATGCAAAAATAAATAATTTATTCCTCCAAGAACATGCTACGTTTCGACCCTCATGGGGTCTTTCTCAAGCCGTGGGATGTCACTATTACCGCTGGGGCCTCCGTTGGATGTCACTATTACCGCTGGGGCCGCCGTAGGATGTCACTGTTACATGGCGGGCCGCTGTGGGATGTCACTGTTACATAGGCGGGGTGGGTGGGTGCTGTGGGATATCACTATTATCACTGGGGCTGCCATGGGATGTCACTATTACCGCTGGGGCCGCCGTGGGATGTCACTGTTACATGGGGGTCCGCCGTGTTATGTCACTGTTACACAGGGGGGGTGCCGTGGGATGTCACTGTTACCACTGGGGCCGCCGTGGGATGTCAGTGTTACCGCTGGGGCCGCCGTGGGATGTCACTATTACTACTGAGGCCGCCGTGCGATGTCCTATTACTGCTGAGGCCCCGTGGGATGTCACTTTTACCACTGGGGCTGCCGTGGGATGTCACTATTACATTGGGGGCTGCCATGCGATGTCACTATTACCGCTGGGGCCGCCTGGGGGTGTCACTATTACCGCTGGGGCTGCCGTAGGATGTCACTGTTACATGGCGGGCCGCCGTGGGATGTCACTGTTACATAGGCGGGGTGGGTGGGTGCTGTGGGATATCACTATTACCACTGGGGCTGCCATGGGATGTTACTGTTACCGCTGGGGCCGCTATGGGATGTCACTATTACCGCTGGGGCCACCATGGGATGTCACTGTTACATGGGGGGCCGCCGTGGGATGTAACTGTTACACAGGGGGGTGCCGTGGGATATCACTATTACCACTGGGGCCGCCGTGGGATGTCACTGTTACAGCTGGGGCCACCGTGGGATGTCACTATTACTACTGAGGCCGCCGTGCGATGTCCTATTACTGCTGAGGCCCCGTGGGATGTCACTTTTACCACTGGGGCTGCCGTTGGATGTCACTGTTACCGCTGGGGCCGCTGTGGGATGTCACTATTACATGGGGAGCTGCCATGGGATGTCACTATTACATGGGGGCCGCCGTTGGTTGTCACTATTACCGATGGGGCCGCCGTGGGATGTCACAGTTACATGGGGGGCCGCCGTGGGATGTCACTATTACATGGGGGGCTGCCATGGGATGTCACTATTACCGCTGGGGCCGCCATGGGATGTCACTATTACCACTAAGGCCTCCGTTGGATGTCACTATTACCGCTGGGGCCGCCGTAGGATGTAACTGTTACATGGCGGGCCGCCGTGGGATGTCACTGTTACATAGGCGGGGTGGGTGGGTGCTATGGGATATCACTATTACCACTGGGGCTGCCATGGGATGTCACTGTTACCGCTGGGGCCGCTGTAGGATGTCACTATTACCGCTGGGGCCGCCGTGGGATGTCACTGTTACATGGGGGGCTGCCGTGGGATGTCACTGTTACACAGGGGGGGTGCCGTGGGATGTCACTATTACCACTGGGGCCGCCATGGGATGTCACTGTTACCGCTGGGGCCGCCGTGGGATGTCACTATTACTACTGAGGCCGCCGTGCGATATCCTATTACTGCTGAGGCCCCGTGAGATGTCACTATTACCACTGGGGCCGCTGTGGGATGTCACTGTTATCACTGGGGCTGCCGAGGGATGTCACTGTTACCGCTGGGGCCGCTGTGGGATGTCACTGTTACATAGGCGGGGTGGGTGGGTGCTGTCGGATATCACTATTACCGCTGGGGCTGCCATGGGATGTCACTGTTACCGCTGGGGGCGCTATGGGATGTCGCTATTACCGCTGGGGCCGCCGTTGGATGTCACTGTTACATGGGGGGCCGCCGTGGGATGTCACTATTACTACTGAGGCCGCCGTGCTATGTCCTATTACTGCTGAGGCCGCGTGGGATGTCACTATTACCGCTGGGGCCGCCGTGGGATTTCACTGTTACCGCTGGGGCCGCCGTGGGATGTCACTATTACTACTGAGGCCGCCGTGCGATATCCTATTACTGCTGAGGCCCCGTGGGATGTCACTATTACCACTGGGGCCGCTGTGGGATGACACTGTTATCACTGGGGCTGCCGAGGGATGTCACTGTTACCGCTGGGGCCGCTGTGGGATGTCACTGTTACATAGGCGGGGTGGGTGGGTGCTGTCGGATATCACTATTACCGCTGGGGCTGCCATGGGATGTCACTGTTACCGCTGGGGGCGCTATGGGATGTCGCTATTACCGCTGGGGCCGCCGTTGGATGTCACTGTTACATGGGGGGCCGCCGTGGGATGTCACTATTACTACTGAGGCCGCCGTGCTATGTCCTATTACTGCTGAGGCCGCGTGGGATGTCACTATTACCGCTGGGGCCGCCGTGGGATTTCACTGTTACCACTGGGGCTGCCGTGGGATGTCACTATTACATGGGGAGCTGCCATGGGATGTCACTATTACATGGGGGGCCGCCATGGGATGTCACTATTACCGCTGGGGCCGCCGTTGAATGTCACTATTACCGCTGGGGCCGCCGTCGGATGTCACTGTTACATAGGTGGGGTGGGTGGGTCCTGTGGGATATCACTATTACCACTGGGTCTACAGTGGGATGTCATTATTACCGCTGGGGCCGCCGTGGGATATCATTATTACCACCCGGGCCGCCATGGGATTTGACTATTACTGCTGGGGCCGCCGTCGGATGTCACTGTTACACGGGGGGCCGCCGTGGGAAGTCACTGTTACACAGGGGGGGGGTGCTGTGGGATATCACTATTACCGCTGGGGCCGCCGTGGGATGTCACTTATATCACTGGGGCTGCCATGGGATGTCACTATTGCCACTGGGGGCCGCTGTTGGATGTCACCATTACTACTGGGGGCCACCGCGGGATGTCAGTATTACCGCTGGCACCGCCGCGGAATGTCACTATTACCACTGGGGCCGCCGTGGGATGTCACTCTTACACGAGAGGCCGCTGTAGGTTGTCACTATTACACGAGGGCCCGCCGTGGGATGTTACTATTAAAGCTGGGGCCGCAGTGGGATGTCAATATTACCGCTGGGGCTGCCGTGGGATGTCACTGTTGCCACTGGGGCTGCCATGGAATGTCACTGTTACCACTGGGGCCGCCGTGGGATGTCACTATTCCACTGGGGCCGCCGTGGGATGTCACTATTCCACTGGGGCCGCCGTGGGATGTCACTATTATTCAGGGGGCCGCCGTGGAATGTCACTATTACTGCTGAGGCCGCTGTGGGATGTCACTGTTACCGCTGGGGCTGCCATGGGATGTCACTGTTACCGCTGTGGCCACCGTGGGATGTCACTATTACTGCTGTGTTCGCCATGTGATGTCACTGTTACTGCTGGGGTCGCCGTGGGATGTCACTATTACATTGGAGGCCGCCATGGTATGTCACTATTACTGCTGGGTTCGCCATGTGATGTCACTATTACTGCTGGGTTCGCCATGTGATGTCACTATTACTGCTGGGGCCGCCGTGGGATGTCACTATTATCACTGAGGCCGCCGTGGGATGTCACTATTACCACTGGGGGCCGCTGTTGGATGTCACCATTACTACTGGGGGCCACCGCGGCATGTCACTATTACAACTGGGACCACCGCGGGATGTTACTGTTACACGAGGGGCCGCCATGGGATGTCACTATTATACGAGGGGCCGCCATCGGATGTTAATATTACCGCTGAGGCCGCCGTGTGATGTCACTATTACCGCTGGGGCCGCCGTGGGATGTCACTATTATTCAGGGAGCCGCCGTGGGATGTCACTTTTACTGCTGAGGCTGCCGTGCGTTGTCACTGTTACCTCTGGAGCTGCCGTGGGATGTCACTGTTACCGCTGGGGCCACCGTGGGATGTCACTAATACTGCTGGGGCCGCCATGGTATGTCAGTATTACTGCTGGGTTCGCCATGCGATGTCACGGTTACCGCTGGGGTTGCCGTGGGATCTCATTATTACATTGAAGGCCACCGTGGGATGTCACTATTACCACTAGTGCCACCGTGGGATGTCACTATTACCGTTGGGGCTGCCGTGGGATGTCACTGTTACTCCTGGGGCCACCGAGAGATATCATTATTACCACTGCGGCCGCCGTGGGTTGTCACTGTTACCGCTGGGGCCACCGTGGGATGTCACTATTACTGCTGGGGCCGGCACAGTATGTCACTATTACTGCTGGGTTCGCTAATGCGATGTCACTGTTACCGCTGGGGTCGCCGTGGGATTTCACTATTACATTGGGGGCCACCGTGGAATGTCACTATTACCACTTGCGCCGCCGTGGGATGTCACTATTACCGCTGGGGCTGCCGTGGGATGTCACTGTAACCGCTGGGGCCGCCGTGGGATGTCACTATTACTGCTGAGGCCACCGTGCGATATCACTATTACTGCTGTGGCCCCGTGGGATGTCACTATTACCGCTGGGGCCGCAGTGGGATGTCACTATTACCGTTAGGGCCACTGTGGGATGTCACTGTTACCACTGGGGCTGCCGTGGGATTTCACTATTATTGCTGGTGCCGCCGTGGGGTGTCACTGTTACACGAAGGGCCGCCATTGGTTGTCACTATTACCGCTGGGTCAGCCATTGGTTGTCACTATTACCGCTGGGGCCGCCATGGGATGTCACTGTTACCGCTGGGGTCGCCGTGGGATATCACTATTACTGCTGAGGCCGCTGTGGGATGTCACTGTTACCGCTGGGGTCGCCGTGGGATGTCACTATTACTGCTGAGGCCGCCGTGGGATGTCACTGTTACAGCTGGGGCTGCCATGGGATGTCACTATTACTGCTGGGGCCGACACGGTATGTCACTGTTACTGCTTGGTTCGCCATGCGATGTCACTGTTAACGCTGGGGTCGCCGTGGGATTTCACTATTACATAGGGGGCCACCGTGGGATGTCACTATTACCACTTGCGCCGCCGTGGAATGCCACTATTACCGCTGGGGCTGCCGTGGGATGTCACTGTTTCCGCTGGGGCCGCCGTGGGATGTCACTATTACCGCTGGGGCCGCCGTGGGATGTCACTATTATTCAGGGAGCCGGCGTGGGATGTCACTTTTACTGCTGAGGCTGCCGTACGTTGTCACTGTTACCTCTGGAGCTGCCGTGGGATGTCACTGTTACCGCTGGGGCCACCGTGGGATGTCACTAATACTGCTGGGGCCGCCATGGTATGTCAGTATTACTGCTGGGTTCGCCATGCGATGTCACGGTTACCGCTGGGGTTGCCGTGGGATCTCATTATTACATTGGAGGCCACCGTGGGATGTCACTATTACCACTAGTGCCACCGTGGGATGTCACTATTACCGTTGGGGCTGCCGTGGGATGTCACTGTTACTCCTGGGGCCACCGAGAGATATCATTATTACCACTGCGGCCGCCGTGGGTTGTCACTGTTACCGCTGGGGCCACCGTGGGATGTCACTATTACTGCTGGGGCCGGCACAGTATGTCACTATTACTGCTGGGTTCGCTAATGCGATGTCACTGTTACCGCTGGGGTCGCCGTGGGATTTCACTATTACATTGGGGGCCACCGTGGAATGTCACTATTACCACTTGCGCCGCCGTGGGATGTCACTATTACCGCTGGGGCTGCCGTGGGATGTCACTGTAACCGCTGGGGCCGCCGTGGGATGTCACTATTACTGCTGAGGCCACCGTGCGATATCACTATTACTGCTGTGGCCCCGTGGGATGTCACTATTACCGCTGGGGCCGCAGTGGGATGTCACTATTACCGTTAGGGCCACTGTGGGATGTCACTGTTACCACTGGGGCTGCCGTGGGATTTCACTATTATTGCTGGTGCCGCCGTGGGGTGTCACTGTTACACGAAGGGCCGCCATTGGTTGTCACTATTACCGCTGGGTCAGCCATTGGTTGTCACTATTACCGCTGGGGCCGCCATGGGATGTCACTGTTACCGCTGGGGTCGCCGTGGGATATCACTATTACTGCTGAGGCCGCTGTGGGATGTCACTGTTACCGCTGGGGTCGCCGTGGGATGTCACTATTACTGCTGAGGCCGCCGTGGGATGTCACTGTTACAGCTGGGGCTGCCATGGGATGTCACTATTACTGCTGGGGCCGACACGGTATGTCACTGTTACTGCTTGGTTCGCCATGCGATGTCACTGTTAACGCTGGGGTCGCCGTGGGATTTCACTATTACATAGGGGGCCACCGTGGGATGTCACTATTACCACTTGCGCCGCCGTGGAATGCCACTATTACCGCTGGGGCTGCCGTGGGATGTCACTGTTTCCGCTGGGGCCGCCGTGGGATGTCACTATTACCGCTGAGGCCGCCGTTGGATGTCACTATTACCGCTGGGGCCGCCGTGGAATGTCACTGTTACACGGGGGGCCGTCGTGGGATGTCACTATTACACGGGGGTTCCTCGTGGGATGTCACTATTACTGCTGGGGCTGCCGTGGGATATCACTATTATCACTGGGGCTGCCATGGGATGTCACTATTACCACCGGGGGCCACCGTGGGATGTCACTATTACTGCTGGCACCGCCGCGGGATGTCACTATTACCACTGGGGCCACCGTGGGATGTCACTGTTACACGAGGGGCCGCCGTGGGATGTTACTATTAAAGCTGGGGCCGCAGTGGAATGTCACTATTACCGCTGAGGCCGCCGTGCGCTGTCACTATTACCGCTGGGGCTGCTGTGGGATGTGACTGTTACCACTGGGGCTGCCATGGAATGTCACTGTTACCGCTGGGGCCGCCGTGGGATGTCACTATTCCACTGGGGCCGCCGTGGGATGTCACTATTACTGCTGGGGCCGCCATGGTATGTCACTATTACTGCTGGGTTCGCCATGCGATGTCACTGTTACCGCTGGGGTCGCCGTGGGATGTCACTATTACCGCTGGGGCCGCCGTTGGATCTCACTATTACCGCTGGGACCGCCGTGGAATGTCACTGTTACACGGGGGGTCCTCGTGGGATGTCACTATTACTGCTGGGGCCGCCGTGGGATGTCATTATTATCACTGGGGCTGCCATGGGATGTCACTGTTACACGAGGGGCCGCTGTAGGGATGTCACTATTACACGAGGGGCCGCCGTGGGATGTCACTATTACCGCTGGGACTGCCGTGGGATGTCACTATTACTGCTGGGTTCGCCATGTGATGTCACTATTACTGCTGGGGCCGCCATGGGATGTCACTATTATCACTGGGGCTGCCGTGGGATGTCACTATTACCACGAGGGGCCGCTGTTGGATGTCACCATTACTACTTGGGGGCCACCGCGGGATGTCACTATTACAACTGGGACCGCCGCGGGATGTCACTATTACCACTGGGACCACCGTGGGATGTCATTGTTACACGAGGGGCCGCCGTGGGATGCCATTGTTACACGAGGTGCCACCATGGGATGTCACTATTACACGAGGGGCCGCCATGGGATGTCACTATTACACGAGGGGCCGCCATGGGATGTCACTATTACACGAGGGGCCGCCATGGGATGTCACTATTACCGCTGAGGCCGCCGTGCGATGTCACTATTACCGCTGGGGCTGCCGTGGGATGTGACTGTTACCACTGGGTCCGCCATGGAATGTCACTGTTACCGCTGGGGCCGCCGTGGGATATCACTATTACCGCTGGGGCCGCCGTGGGATGTCACTATTCCACTGGGGCCGCCGTGGGATGTCACTATTATTCAGGGGGCCGCCGTGGGATGTCACTATTACTGCTGAGGCCGCGGTGGGATATCACTGTTACCGCTGGGGCCACCGTGGGATGTCACTAATACTGCTGGGGCCGCCATGATATGTCACTATTACTGCTGGGTTCGCCATGCGATGTCACTGTTACCGCTGGGGTCGCCGTGGGATCTCACTATTACATTTGAGACCACCGTGGGATGTAGCTATTACCACTTGTGCCACCGTGGGATGTCACTATTACCGTTGGGGCTGCCGTGGGATGTCACTATTACCGCTGGGGCTGCCGTGGGATGTCACTGTTACTGCTGGGGCCACCATGGGATGTCACTATTACTGCTGGGGCCGGCACGGTATGTCACTATTACTGCTGGGTTCGCCATGCGATGTCACTGTTACCGCTGGGGTCGCCGTGGGATTTCACTATTACATTGGGGGCCACTGAGGGATGTCACTATTACCACTTGCGCTGCCGTGGGATGTCACTATTACCGCTGGGGCTGCCGTGGGATGTCACTATTACCGCTGGGGCTGCCGTGGGATGTCACTATTACCGCTGGGGCTGCCGTTTGATGTCACTGTTACCGCTGGGGCCGCCGTGGAATGTCACTATTACTGCTGAGGCCCCGTGGGATGTCACTATTACTGCTGAGGCCCCGTGGGATGTCACTATTACCGCTGGGGCCGCCGTGGGATGTCACTATTACCGCTGAGGCCACCGTGCGATGTCACTATTACTGCTGAGGCCCCGTGGGATGTCACTATTACCGCTTGGGCCACTGTGGGATGTCACTATTACCGCTGGGGCTGCTGTGGGATTTCACTATTACTGCTGGTGCCGCCGTGGGGTGTCACTGTTACATGAAATGCGCCATGGGATGTCACTGTTACCGCTGGGTCCGCCATTGGTTGTCACTATTACCGCTGGGGACGCCATGCGATGTCACTGTTACCGCTGGGGTCGCCGTGGGATGTCACTATTACTGCTGAGGCCGCTGTGGGATGTCACTGTTACCGCTGGGGCTGCCATGGGATGTCACTATTACTGCTGGGGCCGGCACGGTATGTCACTATTACTGCTTGGTTTGCCATGCGATGTCACTGTTACCGCTGGGGTCGCCGTGGGATTTCACTATTACATTGGGGGCCACCGTGGGATGTCACTATTACCGCTGAGGCCACCGTGCAATGTCACTATTACCGCTGAGGCCACCGTGCGATGTCACTATTACTGCTGAGGCCCCGTGGGATGTCACTATTACCGCTTGGGCCACTGTGGGATGTCACTATTACCGCTGGGGCTGCTGTGGGATTTCACTATTACTGCTGGTGCCGCCGTGGGGTGTCACTGTTACATGAAGTGCGCCATGGGATGTCACTGTTACCGCTGGGTCCGCCATTGGTTGTCACTATTACCGCTGGGGACGCCATGCGATGTCACTGTTACCGCTGGGGTCGCCGTGGGATGTCACTATTACTGCTGAGGCCGCTGTGGGATGTCACTGTTACCGCTGGGGCTGCCATGGGATGTCACTATTACTGCTGGGGCCGGCACGGTATGTCACTATTACTGCTTGGTCCGCCATGCGATGTCAGTGTTACCGCTGGGGTCGCCGTGGGATTTCACTATTACATTGGGGGCCACCGTGGGATGTCACTATTACCACTTCCGCCGCCGTGGGATGTCACTGTTACCGCTGGGGCCGCCGTGGGATGTCACTGTTACCGCTGGGGCCACCGTGGGATGTCACTGTTACCGCTGGGGCCGCCGTGGGATGTCACTATTACCGCTGGGGCCGCCGTGGGATGTCACTGTTACACGGAGGGCCGCCGTGGGATGTCACTATTACACGGGGGGTCCCCGTGGGATGTCACTATTACTGCTGGGGCTGCCGTGGGATGTCACTATTATCACTGGGGCAGCCATGGTATGTCACTAGTACCACTGGGGGCCGCTTTTGGATGTCACCATTACTACTGGGGGCCACCGTGGGATGTCACTATTACTGCTGGCACCGCCGCGGGATGTCACTATTACCACTGGGGCTGCCGTTGGAAGTCACTGTTACACGACGGGCCGCTTTGGGATGTCACTATTACACGAGGGGCCGCCGTGGGATGTTACTATTAAAGCTGGGGCCGCAGTGGGATGTCACTATTACCGCTGAGGCCGCCGTGCGATGTCAATATTACCGCTGGGGCTGCCGTGGGATGTGACTGTTACCACTGGGGCTGCCATGGAATGTCACTGTTACCACTGGGGCCGCCGTGGGATGTCACTATTACCGCTGAGGCCGCCGTGGGATGTCACTATTCCACTGCGGCCGCCGTGGGATGTCACTATTATTCAGGGGGCCGCCGTGGTATGTCACTATTACTGCTGAGGCCGCTGTGGGATGTCACTGTTACCGCTGGGGCTGCCATGGGATGTCACTATTACCGCTGGGGCCACCGTGGGACGCCACTATTACTGCTGGGGCCGGCACAGTATGTCACTAGCACTGCTGGGTTCGCCATGCGATGTTACTGTTACTGTTGGGGTCGCCGTGGGATGTCACTATTACATTGGAGGCCGCCATGGTATGTCAGTATTACTGCTGGGTTCGCCATGCGATGTCACTGTTACCACTGGGGTCGCCGTGGGATCTCACTATTACATTGGAGGCCACCGTGGTATGTCACTATTAGCACTTGTGCCACCGTGCGATGTCACTATTACCACTGGGGCTGCCGTGGGTTGTTACTGTTACCATTGGGGCTGCTGTGGGATGTCACTGTTACTCCTGGGGCCACCGAGGGATGTCACTATTACCACTGGGGCTGCCGTGGGTTGTCACTGTTACTGCTGGGGCCGGCACGGTATGTCACTATTACTGCTGGGTTCGCCATGCGATGTCACTGTTACCGCTGGGGTCGCTGTGGGATTTCACTATTACATTGGGGGCCGCCGTGGGATGTCACTATTACCGCTGGGGCTGCTGTGGGATGTCACTGTTACCGCTGGGGCCGCCGTGGGATGTCACTATTACCGCTGAGGCCACCGTGCGATGTCACTATTACTGCTGAGGCCCCATGGGATGTCACTATTACCGCTGGGGCCACTGTGGGATGTCACCATTACCGCTGGGGCTGCCGTGGGATTTCACTATTACTGCTGGAGCCGCCGTGGGGTGTCACTGTTACATGAATGGCCGCCATTTGATGTCACTATTACCGCTGGGTCCGCCATTGGTTGTCACTGTTACCGCTGGTGTCGCCGTGGGATGTCACTATTACTGCTGAGGCTGCTGTGGGATGTTACTTTTACCGCTGGGGCTGCCATGGGATGTCACTATTACTGCTGGAACCGGCACGGTATGTCACTATTACTGCTTGGTTCGCCATGCGATGTTACTGTTACCGCTGGGGTCGCCGTGGGATGTCACTATTACCGCTGGGGCTGCTGTGGGATGTCACTATTACCGCTGGGGCCGCCTTGGGATGTCACTGTTACCACTGGGGCCGCCGTGGGATGTCACTGTTACCGCTGGGGCCGCCGTTGGATGTCACTATTACCGCTGGGGCCGCCGTGGGATGTCACTGTTACACGGGGGGCCGCCGTGAGATGTCACTATTACACGGGGGGTCCTCGTGGGATGTCACTATTACTGCTGTGGCCGCTGTGGGATGTCACTATTATCACTGGGGCTGCCTTGGGATGTCACTATTGCCACTGGGGGCCGCTGTTGGATGTCACCATTTCTTCTGGGGGCCGCTGTTGGATGTCACCATTACTTCTGGGGGCCACCGTGGGATGTCACTATTACCACTGGGACCGCCCTGGGATGTCACTGTTACACGAGGGGCCGCTGTGGGATGTCACTATTACACGAGGGGCCGCCATGGGATGTTACTATTAAAGCTGGGGCCGCAGTGGGATGTCACTATTACCGCTGAGGCCGCCGTGCGATGTCAATATTACCGCTGGGGCTGCCGTGAGATGTGACTGTTACCACTGGGGCTTCCATGGAATGTCACTGTTACCACTGGGGCCGCCGTGGGATGTCACTATTACCGCTGAGGCCGCCGTGGGATGTCACTATTCAACTGGGGCCACCGTGGGATGTCACTATTATTCAGGGGGCCGCCGTGGAATGTCACTATTACTGCTGAGGCCGCTGTGGGATGTCACTGTTACTGCTGGGGCTGCCATGGGATGTCACTGTTACCGCTGGGGCCACCGTGGGATGTCACTATTACTGCTGGGGCTGGCACGGTATGTCACTATCAGCGCTGGGTTCGCCATGCGATGTCACTGTTACTGCTGGGGTCGCCGTGGGATGTCACTATTACTGCTCAGGCCCCGTGGGATGTCACTATTACCGCTTGGGCCGCCGGGGATGTCACTATTACCACTAGAGCCGCTGTCGGATGTCACTGTTACCACTGGGGCTGCTGTGGGATGTCACTATTACTGCTGGGGCCGCTGTGGGATGTCACTATTACCGCTGGGGCCGCCACTGGATGTCACTGTTACATGAGGCGCCGCCATGGGATGTCACTATTACCGCTGGGGCCGCCGTTGGTTGTCACTATTACCGCTGGGGCCTCCATGTGATGTCACTGTTACCGCTGGGGTCGCCGTGGGATGTCACTATTACATTGGGGGCTGCCATGGGATATCACTATTACCGCTGGGGCCACCGCGGGATGTCACTATTACCGCTGGGGCTGCCGTGGGATGTCACTATTACCGCTGGGGCTGCCATCGGATGTCACTATTACACGGGGAGCCGCTGTGGGATGTCACTGTTACACAGGGGGGGGGGTGCTTTGGATATCACTATTACCGCTGGGGCTGCTGTGGGATGTCACTATTACTGCTGGGGCCGCTGTGGGATGTCACTATTACTGCTGGGGCCGCCGTGGGATATCCCTATTACCATGGGGGGGCCCCGTGGGATGTCACTGTTACCGATGGGGCCGCCGTGGGATGTCACTGTTACACCGTGGGCCACCCTGGGATGTCCCTATTACCGCTGGGGCCACCGTGGGATGTCACTATTATTCTGGGGGCCACTGTGGGATGGCAGGGCTATTTTAAAATAGACAGGGCAGAGATTTTGACTGCTTTTTGGATGCGGAAATGCTGCAGAATTTTTCACAGAAACTTCCGCTGAGGACATTCTGCAGCATTTCCCAATCCAGAAAGCAGTTTAAATCTGCACCCTGTCTATTTTCAAGTGGCCCTGTTCTTTTTAGAATGACGAGGGTAAAATCATACGTCGTGATAAGCCCCGCCCCCTAACGTGTTGGCACTTTGCGATAAGTTGGTTTTAGGTTGCAGTTTGGGCACTGAGTCTCTAAAAGGTTCGCCATCACCAATATATTGTATTGAACACAATTAATAATCATCCAGAATACATGGAGAAAAAGTATGTGAACCAACAAATTTAAATCAAACCTGTCAGCACCCTACAACACCATAAAGTAAGTCCTGCTCCGGAAGGTGACAGGGAGCTGGGTGATGCATTTTTATACTCACCTGCTCCCGGGTTCCTGCGTTGCTCGCCACTGAAGTCACATAGTGACCTGAAATCTCTTTTCAGACTGCCATGTGTGCGCTCTCCTATAGATGTCTATGAGAGCGCACGGACAGCAATCTGAAGAGTGTCAGATTTCTGTGTACCGCATGGATGTCAGTGGTAGAAACCAGGGAGTGGGTGTGTATAACAATACTTCACCTGGCTCCCTGTCACATTCCCTAACAGCACCATAACTTAGTACAGGGTGTTGTAGGGAGTTGACAGGTTCCCTTTAATAACATATAGATCCTACTATAGCAGCAATCACCACTAAACATGTCCCGGAGCCACTAATAAGATTTGCACATCACTGAGCTGGAACTTTGGATCATTCCATCCTGTAAATGGATTTCAATTCATTACTATTTCTGAGATGTCTGGCATACACAAACCACTTCAGGTGATTCTGCATTATCTACAAAGGGTTAACATCATGACTCTGACTTGGCAATTCCATAACATAAATCTTAATAATTAGCATTCTTAAGGTGTTTTTCTTGTGTCCTTTATTTCATGGTCTTGTTACATCACCCAGCATCTCCTCAGCTGGAGGTCATGGATGGCGGCCCTTATATGCTCCTGTAAGATGTTCTGATCTGCCCTAGAATTCATTGTTCCTTTAATGCAACCACAAACTGATGCTGCCTCCACCAGGCTTTGGATGAGGCTTTGGTGTTGGTTTCCCCAAACAGTGTTGTACGTTTTTATTCAAAAGTTTCGCTTCTATCTCTTGGCAAATCACATTTTCCCAGAAGCATTGCAGAGCATCCATGTGGTCTCGGGCAAACTTGAGATCTAGTGCAATGTTCTTTTGGACAGCAGTGGCTTCCTTCATGGTATCCTTTCATGAACACCATTGTTCCTCAGTCTGTCTCTAACACATGGCACATAAACAGAGGTTACTGAAGCTTGAAGATCCTCCTGCAGGTATTTATAATCATTATTTATATAGCACCAGCATATTTCGCAGCACATTACAAGTTGTTTTTCATCTCTTTCAAGATGTCCTGATGCACTTTTAGAGTCATCATAACAGGACACTCACTCCTAGGTGGAACGCCAACAACTTTGACTTGTCTCCTGTTAAAGAAATTTAAAAGCAGGTTAATCAAAATAGCTTTGGCTGCAACTTCTCTTAAAGAAAACAGAAACCACCTTTTGATCTTGTTGAGTCTAAACTGGGTCATCCTCTTTCCTTGTATTATTAACCTAAATTAACTTAGACATCTGGTACATCACAAACAAAGTGATAAAGCAAAGATTTGATAATAATTTGGCATAAATATAATTTTCTCATGTATTGTTCTTGGGAAATTACAGACTTGGCATATTATAATACCATCGCTAAATGTCATAGATTGTTAAAAGTTCAATCTTGGACATACTACTACTGCTGCTATTTCCCGTATGCTAAGGGGATGATAAGTAAGGACAGCATCCTCCTGTTTACATCTCCCAACTTTAGCCACATAGGACTCAATCAGACACTAGAGGACAGGTTCATAGAATCAAAGAACGGTAGAGTTGGAAAGGGCCTTCAAAGTCATGGGGTCCAACCCCCTGCTCAGTGCAGGATTCACTAAATCCTCCCAGACAGATATTTGTCCAGCCTTTGTGTGAACACTTCCATTGAATGAGAACTCACCTCCTCCCGTGGTAACCTGTTCCACTCATTGATCACCCTCACTGTCAGAAAGTTTGTCCAATATATAATCTGGGTCTCCTCCCTTATAGTTTGATCCCATTGCTTCTAGTCTTTCCTTGTGCAGATGAGAATAGGGCTGATCCCTCTGCAGTGCGACAACCCTTCAGATATTTGTAGACAGCTATTAAGTCTCCTCTCAGCCCTTTTTTTTTTGCAAGCTAAACATACCTAGATCCTTTAAACGATCCTCATAGGACATGATTTGCAGACTGTTCACTGTTCATATATTTTATACTACCGTGTTTCCCCGAAAATAAGACAGTGTCTTATATTAATTTTTGGTCAAAAAGGTTTAACTTTTTTACATGTATAGCTGCCTGGACACTATTTAAATTGACTTTTTTTAATTAACTGTTAGCAGGGCTTAATTTTGGAGTAGGGCTTAAATTTCAAGCATCCTCAAAAAGCCTGAAAAATCATTTTGCATCCTCAAAAATTCTGGAAAATCATGTTGTCTTATTTTCAGGGAAACAGGGTATCTATTTTGGTAGGTTCTTTACGGTGACTAGTTACCCTAGAAGAACCGATTTGTCTCTCCTCATAGGACATAATTTGCAGACTGCTCATCATCTTGGTAACTCTTCTCTGAACTTGCTCTAGTTTGTCTAGTTCTGGGCACCTCACCTTAAAAAAAACAAAGTATTCCAGATGAGGTCTGACTAAGGAAGAGTAAAGGGGAATAATTACCTCATGTGATCTAGCTCCTAGAATTGTGTTTCCCTTTTTGGCTGCTGCAACACATTGTTGACTCATGTTCACATCTAATGAATTATGTTCAGATCTAATGATCTATTAATATACTCAAGTCTTTTTCACGTGTTGCTGTTTAGCCCAATTCCTCCCATTCTGTATGTGTTTTTTTTGTTGTTTTTTTTCATATTTCTTGCCGAGATGTAGGACTTGGCATTTCTCCTTGTTAAATACTATTCTGTTAGTCGCTGCCCACTGTTCACGTTTTTCTAGATCTTTTTGAATACTTTCCCTCTCTTTCCTAGTATTAGCTATCCATCCTAGCTTTGTGTCATCGGCAAATGTGATCACTTTCCCATCAATTCCCTCCTCCAGCTTATAGAAAATTGTTGAACAACACTGGCCTTGGACAGAGCCATGTGTACCCCACTTTATACATTGTTCCACTTGGATGTGCAGCTATTTATGACCACTCTTTGAGTGCGATCACTCAGCCAGTTGTGAATTCACCTAGCAGTTGCCTTGTCAATCCAATATTTAGGTGTTTTTTTTTGTTTTTTTTTTAAGTATGGTATACAAAACTTTGTCAAAAGCTTTACTTAAGGAAAGATATACTATAACCACCACATTTCCCTGATCAACTCAGTCTGTAATTCGGTCATAGAAGGAAATTAGATTTGTCTGGCATGACTTGTCTGTTACAAACCCTGTAACTCTGGTTATTTACTCCATTTTTATCCAAGTACATGCATACATGCTGTTTAATAATTTATTGAAAGATTTTTCCTGGTATAGAAGTTATTTTTGAAGATGGGGACAACATTTGCTCTTTTCCAATCTTCTGGAACTTCTGTTCTCCAGGAATTTTCAAAGATTATGGCGAGTGGCTCAGCAATTACCTCTGCTGCTTCCTTTAGTATCCTAGGATGTAATTCATCTGCACCTTGAGACTTGAATTCATTTAAGTTAGCTAAGTGCTCTCTCACCTTCTCTCTGCATATAGATAGTCTGTATTCTTTTATTCCCCCAATAGAACAGGGAAGATCAGTTGATGTTCTATCTCCTTTCTGAAAGAAAGCAGATATAATATGGGAATTTAAAAGTTTGTCCTTCTCAACATCATTCTTAAGTAATTCACCCTTTTCATCTTGTAAGCATTCAATAGCTTTGACTTTTGTTTTGCTTTTGACATACCCCCCCCCCCCCCCCCCCAAAATCCTTTTTTTATTCTTTTTTGCCTATGTTGCAAACCTCAATTTATTATCAGCTTTAGGCTGCCTGCAGACGGGCGGAAATTCCACGGCTGGATTTCCCGTAGAATTTCCGCCCTTGGAAGCTGCCATAGGATTGCGTTAGCAAATGCAATGCTAGGCAGACGGCCACGGTTTGTCCGCGCAAAATCTCACGCGGAAACAAACCGCGGCATGTTCTAATTCTGAAACGTCGCTCAACGGCCACCGGCTCCGCTCTGTGCATGCGCCGGCTGCCCGGCAGCCAGCACATGAAAGAGCCGGAGCTGCAGGGCGCGGGTGAGTTCCCGCTGCTCTCTGCAGGGGCTCGAGTCGGGTCCCGCGGCGATAATTCTCGCCGCCGGATCTGACCCGGCCGTCTGCAGGCGGCCTTAGTTTTTTTTATCGTTCAATAATTTTTATTGTTATATTTGCACAACATGTAACATAGAAATCAAGATATACAATCACATTGGCATGAAACATAGTCAGTACAGAAATAGCTCCTCTCACCCCCAGAGCTACTAGTGAATAAAACATATTGTATTATGAAATGTATTTGAATACAGAATAAACTGCTAAGGCATCTGCAATCATTCTTAGAAAAGAGAGAAACCTGGGTAGAGGGGAAGGTGAGGTGATGAAAGGAGAGGGGGGAATGGAGGGGGAACTTGGGAGTGAGACCGGGGAAAAGAAAGTTGTAGGGTCCTCAATACCTTCAGCATAAATATTTTTAATTATCCATTTATCAACAGTACAGTATTTTGACCAAGAACAAGTAAAATGTGGTGTTCTCCAGAGGCCTAAAAAGAGAAGCTAATACACAATCTATATAGATGCTGCAGATGTATATCTGAGAGAATTATGTTTTCGGTATAAAATTTTCCAAACTAAACTGATCCAACTAAGGCCCCCATACCTCCTTGAAATCCACAACATTATCATTCCTAAAGGTATGTAGTTTTTCATACATACAATGTTCAGTCATCATATGGGTTATTTTAGTCATTGTTGGAGTGTAGCCAGACCTCCAATTCCTCACTATTAGTAGTTTAATGGAGAGAAGCGTCTGTCAACCAGTTTTCTTACTTAAATAGGGATCTTTTCTGTCCCCAGCAATAGTATCGCAAGTTCAGGTGAAGGTTGAACTCCCATCCCTACAACCATGCTTATAAGAGAGAAAAGGGCCTGCCAAGTTGGTTGAATGATTGGACAACCCCAAAAAATGTAGAATAATGTACCTCTTTTCCCACATCCTCTCCAACATCTGTCCGAGGTCTTGGGGAAAAAATTGGATAGACTCACCAGGGATCTTTACTAACATGTAACCACCTTTACAGTGCCCTTCTATTAAATTAGCGCATATAGAGGCTTTATTTGCCCACATGTGTGTAATTCCCCATTGCTGGGAAGAAAAGCAACGCCCCATCTCCCTCTCTCAGCTCAATATATTGGCTTTATGTGTATCTTCTACAGAATTTTCCTCTCTGCAAAAGACTTCATATATTTATTTTAGGGTTAATTTATATGGTAGTTGGTAGAGATGAGCGAGCACCAAAATGCTCGGGTGCTCGTTACTCGGGACGACATTATCGCGATGCTCGAGGGTTCGTTTCGAGTAACGAACCCCATTGAAGTCAATGGGCGACCCGAGCATTTTTGTATTTCGCCGATGCTCGCTAAGGTTTTCGTTTGTGAAAATCGGGGCAATTCAAGAAAGTGATGGGAACGACACAGCAACGGATAGGGCAGGCGAGGGGCTACATGTTGGGCTGCATCTCAAGTTCCCAGGTCCCACTATTAAGCCACAATACCGGCAAGAGTGGGCCCCCCCCCTACCAACAATTTTTACTTCTGAAAAGCCCTCATTAGCAATGCATACTTTAGCTAAGCATCACACTACCTCCAACAAAGCACAATCACTGCCTGCATGACACTCCGCTGCCACTTCTCCTGCGTTACATGCTGACCAACCCCCCCCCCCCGCACGACCCAGTGTCCACAGCGCACACCAAACTGTCCCTGCGCAGCCTTCAGCTGCCCTCATGCCACGCCACACTCATGTCTATTTATAAGTGCGTCTGCCATGAGGAGGAACCGCAGGCACACACTGCAGAGGGTTGGCACGGCCAGGCAGCGACCCTCTTTAAAAGGGGCGGGGTGATAGTCCAAAATGCTGTACAGAAGCAATGAGAAATCCAATCCTGTGCCACCTCCATCTGGAGCTGCACACGTGGGCATAGCAATGGGGAACCTATGTGCCACACACTATTCATTCTGTCAAGGTGTCTGCATGCCCCAGTCAGACCGTGTTTTTTTATAAATAGTCACAGGCAGGTACAACTCCGCAATGGGAATTCCGTGTGCACCCACAGCATGGGTGGCTCCCTGGAACCCACCGGTGCTACATAAATGTATCCCATTGCATTGCCCATCACAGCTGAGGTAATGTCGTGCTTAATGCAGGTGGGCTTCGGCCCACACTGCATGCCCCAGTCAGACTGGGGTTCTTTAGAAGTGGACACATGCAGTTACAACTCCGTGTGGACCGACAGCATGGGTGGGTGCCAGGAAGCCACCGGCGGTACATAAATATATCCCATTGCAGTGCCCAACACAGCTGATGTAACGTCAGCTGTAATGCAGGTGGGCTAAAAATTAATTTGATTACACTGTAGGCGAGGGCCCCCAAAAAATGGTGTACCAACAGAACTAATGTACCTGAGAAAAATTGGCCATGCCCAACCAAGAGGGCAGGTGAAACCCATTAATCGCTTTGGTTAATGTGGCTTAATTGGTAACTAGGCCTGGAGGCAGCCCAGTTAAAATAAAAATTGGTTGAGGTGAAAGTTTCAACGCTTTAATGAGCATTGAAACGTATAAAAATTGTTTACAAAAATTATATGACTGAGCCTTGTGGGCCTAAGAAAAATTGCCCGTTCGGCGTGATTATGTGAGGTTTCAGGAGGAGGAGCAGGAGGAGGAGGAGGAATATTATACACAGATTGATGAAGCAAAAAGGTCCCCGTTTTTGATGGTGATAGAGAACGATGCTTCCATCTGCGAGTGCAGCCTACGTATTGCTTAGGTATCGCTGCTGTCCGCTGGTGAAGAAGAGAAGTCTGGGGAAATCCAGGCTTTATTCATCTTGATGAGTGTAAGCCTGTCGGCACTGTCGGTTGACAGGTGGCTACGCTTATCCGTGATGATTCCCCCAGCCACACTAAACACACTCTCTGACAAGACGCTAGCCACGGGACAAGCAAGCACCTCCAGGGCATACAGCGCGAGTTCAGGCCATGTGTCCAGATTCGACACCCAGTAGTTGTAGGGGGCAGAGGCGTCACCGAGGACGGTCGTGCGATCGGCTACGTACTCCCTCACCATCCTTTTACAGTGCTCCCGCCAACTCAGCCGTGACTGGGGACCAGTGACACAGTCTTGCTGGGGAGCCAGAAAGCTGGCAAAGGCCTTGGAGAATGGTCCCCTGCCTGCGCCTACATGCTGCCTGATCTCTGCGCCTCCCCTGCTACCTGCCCCTCGGAACTGCGCCTTCGGCCACTAGCGCTGTCGGATGGGAAGTTTACCATCAGTTTGTCCACCAGCGCCCTGTGGTATAGCATCATTCGCGAACCCCTTTCCTCTTCGGGAATGAGAGTGGAAAGATTCTCCTTATACCGTGGGTCGAGCAGTGTGTACACCCAGTAATCCGTAGTGGCCAGAATGCATGTAACGCGAGGGTCACGAGAAAGGCATCCTAACATGAAGTCAGCCATGTGTGCCAGGGTACCTGTACGCAACACATGGCTGTCCTTACTAGGAAGATCACTTTCAGGATCCTCCTCCTCCTCCTCCTCCTCCTCCTCCTCCTCTGGCCATACACGCTGAAAGGATGACAGGCAAGCAGCATGTGTACCCTCAGCAGTGGGTCAAGCTGTCTCTTCCCCCTCCTCCTCATGCTCCTCCCCCTCCTCCTCCTCCTCTGGCCATACACGCTGAAAGCATGACAGGCAAGCAGCATGTGTACCCTCAGCAGTGGGCCAAGCTGTCTCTTCCCCCTCCTCCTCATGCTCCTCCCCCTCCTCCTCCTCCTCAACGCGCTGAGATATAGACATGAGGGTGCTCTGACTATCCAGCGACATACTGTCTTCCCCCGCCTCCATTTCCGAGTGCAAAGCGTCTGCCTTTATGCTTTGCAGGGAACTTCTCAAGAGGCATAGCAGAGGAATGGTGACGCTAATGATTGCAGCATCCCCGCTCACCATCTGGGTAAACTCCTCAAAGTTTCCAAGGACCTTGCAGATGTCTGCCAACCAGGCCCACTCTTCTGTAAAGAATTGAGGAGGCTGACTCCCACTACGCCGCCCATGTTGGAGTTGGTATTCCACTATAGCTCTACGCTGCTCATAGAGCCTGGCCAACATGTGGAGCGTAGAGTTCCACCGTGTGGGCACGTCGCTCAGCAGTCGGTACACTGGCAGATTAAACCGATGTTGCAGGGTGCGCAGGGTGGCAGCGTCCGTCTTGGAGTTGCGGAAATGTGCGCTGACCCGGCGCACCTTTCCGAGCAGGTATGTAAAGTGTGGGTAGCTTTTCAGAAAGCGCTGAACCACCAAATTAAAGACATGGGCCAGGCATGGCACGTGCGTGAGGCTGCCGAGCTGCAGAGCCGCCACCAGGTTACGGCCGTTGTCACACACGACCATGCCCGGTTGGAGGCTCAGCGGCGCAAGCTAGCGGTCGGTCTGCTCTGTCAGACCCTGCAGCAGTTCGTGGGCCGTCTGCCTCTTCTCTCCTAAGCTGAGTAGTCACAGCACGGCCTCCTGATGCTTGCCCACCGCTGTGCTGCCATGCCGCGCGACACCGACTGCTGGCGACGTGCTGCTGCTGACACATCTTGATTGCGAGACAGAGGTTGCGTAGGAGGAGGAGGAGGAGGGTGGTTTAGTGGAGGAAGCATACACCGCTGCAGATACCACCACCGAGCTGGGGCCCGCAATTCGGGGGTGGGTAGGACGTGAGCGGTCCCAGGCTCTGACTCTGTCCCAGCCTCCACTAAATTCACCCAATGTGCCGTCAGGGAGATATAATGGCCCTGCCCGCCTGTGCTTGTCCACGTGTCCGTTGTTAAGTGGACCTTGCCAGTAACCGCGTTGGTGAGGGCGCGTACAATGTTGCGGGAGATGTGGTCGTGCAGGGCTGGGACGGCACATCGGGAAAAGTAGTGGCGACTGGGAACCGAGTAGCGTGGGGCCGCCGCCGCCATCATGCTTATGAAAGCCTCCGTTTCCACAAGCCTATACGGCAGCATCTCCAGGCTGATCAATTTGGCAATGTGCACGTTTAACGCTTGAGCGTGCGGGTGCGTGGCGGCATACTTGCGCTCGCGCTCAAACAGTGGCGCTAGCGACGTCTGGACACTGCGCTTAGAGACATTGCTGGATGGGGCCGAGAACAGTGGAGGTGAGGGTGTGGGTGCAGGCCAGGAGACGGTAGTGCCTGTGTCCTCAGAGGGGGGTTGGATCTCAGTGGCAGGTTGGGGCACAGGGGGAAAGGCAGTGGTGCAAACCGGAGGCGGTGAACGGCCTTCGTCCCACCTTGTGGGGTGCTTGGCCATCATATGCCTGCACATGCTGGTGTTGGTGGCTCCCCGGCTGATCTTGGCGCGACAAAGGTTGAACACCACTGTTCGTCGGTCGTCAGGCGTCTCTGTGAAAAACTGCCACACCGTTGAGCACCTTGACCTCTGCAGGGTGGCATGGCGCGAGGTGGCGCTTTGGGAAACATTTGGTGGATTATTCGGTCTGGCCCTGCTTCTACCCCTGGCCACCGCACTGGCTCGGCCTGTGCCCACACCCTGACTTGGGCCTCCGCGTCCTCGCCCGCGTCCACGTCCTATAGGCCTACCCCTACCCCTCAGCATGGTGTATTACCAGCCAACACAGAGCCAGGAAATAATTTTGCGCAAGCCTGCTGTAACACTTAGCTGGCTGCGTATGAATTAGGATGACTACTACACCCAGCAGAGACCCAGAAGACTGAGGACAGTCACAGGCAGCCCAAATAGATTTTTTTTCCCTTTATGTTTTTGCAAAGGCCCACTGCCTATATTCAATAAATATATCTCTTCTCTCTCTGCGTCACCGCTATTGGCCCTGGAGTATGTCAAATAACTGCAGAGTGTTGCACTGTGGACTGCAATGCAGCGGTGATTTAACAGCCAACACAGAGCCAGGAAATAATTTTGCGCAAGCCTGCTGTAACACTTAGCTGGCTGCGTATGAATTAGGAGGACTACTACACCCAGCAGAGACCCAGAACACTGAGGACAGTCACAGGCAGCACAAATAGATTTTTTTCCCCAAATGTTTTTGCAAAGGCCCACTGCCTATATTCAATAAATATGTCTTCTGTCCCTGCCTCACAATATATGTCTTCTGTCCCTGCCTAACCACCACTTCTGGCCCTGGAGTATGAATAATTACTGCAGGGCGCAATGCTCTGCACGGCCGATATACCAAAAAAAAAAAAGTGCAACACTGCAAAAAGCAGCCTCCACAGTACTGCACATGGTTAGATGTGGCCCTAAGAAGGACCGTTGGGGTTCTTGAAGCCTAAAATACTCCTAACGTTCTCCCTATAGCAGCTCCACCAAGACAGCACTTTCCCTAAAGTATGTCAGAACGCATCTTTGGCAAGCCGCGGGAGGGGCCGATTTTTATACTCGGGTGACACCTGATCTCGCCAGCCACTCACTGCAGGGGGGTGGTATAGGGCTTGAACGTTGCAGGGGGATGTTGTAATGCCTTCCCTGTCTTTCCCTTGGCCAGAAAAGCGCGCTAACAACTCAAAGATGAAAGTGAAAGTAACTCGAACATCGCGTGGTACTCGTCACGAGTAACGAGCATCTCGAACACGCTAATACTCGAACGAGTATCAAGCTCGGACGAGTACGTTCGCTCATCTCTAGTAGTGGGTCAAAGATAAACTTGTATATGTACAGAGGCAGAGAGATTTTCTGGGTGGGATAGACCGACCAAACATTTCTAATTTGAGAATACTGTAGGAACTCTCCATCTGGCAGGCCATATTGCTTTTGGAGAGTCCCAAAGGATTTTATTCCTTGTCCAACCACCAAGTCCGACAATAATTTTATTCCTCTGTTCATCCAGTTCTGTATTATCAGGTCCTTCCCCCAGAATTCCAAAACCTCTATAGGAAGATAGACAGCTTTCCTAGGAGAATGATCTCTAGAGATCTTTAGCAACTGTTGCCAGACACCCTATGCTGCTTCAAGTGTAGGGCCTAGAGGAATAACTATTGCTCGGTCATTACTTTCTGCTAATAATAAATTTTGTAGTGACTCCTTCCCCAGAATTTGTTGTTCTATATTAGGCAAACAGATCTCTTCTATCAGCATGCACCAGGCTCTCAGGTGTATGAAAATATTAGCTTTATAGTAGGCCTCCAGGTTTGGAAGCCCCATCCCTCCATTTCTTGTTTCCCCAGATAAATGCCATCATTTGTTTGTGCAAACTCTTCGGCAATGTTTTGGAGCATTTGAGGGCAATTGTGCGAAATCTGCATAAGATCTTATGGAAAATCATCCTTTTATATAGGACAACTCTCCCCAGCCACGAGAACTCCACCTTGTTGTAATTCCCTAGGCTTAGCTCTATTTCTTCTACCAGGGAGCTAACATTGATATTTAATATAGTTTGTACTGGAGAGGCGAGTATTATGCCCAGATAATGTGTTCTTGATGGATCCCATTCATAAGGAAATGCTTCCCTAATTTTATGTAATTTGCTAGGTATGTTAAAAGCCAAGAGATTGGATTTTGTCGGATTGATTTTGTAATAAGAAATTAGGTTTGCTGCTGCTCTAAGGGACTCTAGTGGTGCCGTTAATATTAATATTACATTGTCCGCAAATAGCCCTATTTTGTGCTGTCTATGAGAATAAGAAATTAATTCCTCCTTCCATGCTAATTGCCTCCAGGGGTTCCAAAATCAGCACAAATAACGCTGGCAACAATAGGCATCCCTGTTTAGTACCATTTGTAATTTTGAATTTGTTACATATCATTCTGTTAACTTAGTACTTTGGCCGACAGGGCTCCATATAAAGTTTGAATTGCCCATAAAATTCTCCCCTCAAAGCCCAGTTTAGTAAGGACCGAAAAAGCATAACCCCAGTGGATCCTGTTGAACAACTGCTCTGCATCCAAAGTTAGTAGCAGAGAAGGCATCCGAGAGGCTTCCATCTCACCCATCAAGTCCAGCAGCCTTCTTATTGCATCTGACATCTGCCTTCCTTTGACAAATCCTGACTAATCACTATAAACAAGTTCCAGGACTATTTGAAGAAGATAAGATGCCAGTATTTAAGCACAGAATTTGGTGTCGCTGTTTAGTAGTGAAATGGGCCTAAAGTTGATGGGAGAGGAATTGTCTTTGCCTGGTTTTGGGATTGTGACGATGTTAGCTTGGAGCATTTCTGGTGGCAAGAAACCGTTTTCCATTGCTATGTTAAATATTTCTCTCATATGGTTTGCTAGTTGAGTGTTGTAAGTTTTATAGTATTCGTTTGTATATCCATCACGACCCGGGCCTTATCTCTCTTAGACTCTTTTATTATATTTAGTATTTCTTGGGACATTATAGAAATTAAGCTTCTCTAATTGTTCTTTATTTATTGTCAGGAGCTGAACTCAATTTCTTCCTTGGAGGGGTGAGAGATGGAATTCTCCCTCTTGAGATTGTATAGGGATTCATAAAATTTCCTGAATATCTCTGCGATCCCTAGGGAATTTGATATTTTTTTACCTGTCTCAGGGTCAATAACGTTGGTGATCCTGGTTTTAATCCACTTCTGCTTGACTCTACTGGCCATTAGACGAGTGTACTTGTTGTTAGCTTTATAATATGCTGTTTTAAGATATTTTAATTTTTTTTGTGCTCATCTGTATAGCCCTCACCTTTAATCTGATCTCTATAAGTAGGTTATGCAGAAGGGTTGTTGGGAACTTTTGTAGTTCTTTTTCTAATTTAGCTAACTCCATCACGGTGTTTTAAGTAGTTTAGTTTTTTTCTTTTTTATAGATAGAGCCCTGCTGTATCATCACCCTTCTAATTACAGGCTTATGTGCGTTCCACAAAGTTAATCAACACATTTCTGGTGAGTCACTGAAACAGAAATATTCCTTTATTGCAATGCAAACCTTCTCCCCAAATCTGAGAATTTTCATTAGAAATGTGTTGTTCAATACTGGGCTCCTGAGCCATAGAAGTTCTACTGCATCTTTTGGCATTCCCAAGCCAGCAGTCACACCTCATACTAAGCCTGAACAGCTTGCCTGCAGTGTGAGGATCATTCAGAGAGGTCTCCCCACGAAATCGGTGGAGTTGGAGATTCGGGGCCTAGCGCTTGCACGGAGCCGCGCCCAAGATTTTGGTAGAGGAAGGGAATCAGCACGCACGGAGGCGCTCCAGAAGGGCCGAGAACTACAGCGGACTTACCCCAGGGAGCTTCCGATAGCTGGGCTCGCAGAGAGGAGCAGAGGTGAGTCCCGCGAACACCAGTTCAGAGCACATAGTGCTAGACCAGACAGTCCCGCGATCGGGAGCGGCGGCATCCGGCACAGAGGAAAACTGTAACCGCTATAGGAGCAGTGAGTACTGGAGACCCCAGAAAGCCCTTCCACATTGCGGACAGTTCCCTAAGAGCCACGGGAGCAAACATACCATCTCACCTCCCTGTTTATCTCCGCCAAGCTCATTTTCCCGCCCGAACTCTCCGCCATCTCACCCCCCCCCCCTCTCCTCCCCTCCGGCCCCGCAGTCGTGAGTGGGAGCAGAGGTAAAAGAACTAAGGAGCATACAACTTAAACTGCTTAACTGGAAGAGAGGCAGAAGTTGCTAAAAGGGCTCTGCCCTAATTTTTCAGGAGCTGGTCTACCCAGCTCCATAAGAAACACAATTTTCTGAGGACTTCAGACGTACGTCTGCCCCTACTACAAACCTCCAACATTCATTTTCCACCACGCAATACCATTTATCTACAGGAGGCGACCTGACTTACAGTGAAGCAAGAATCTTCTCAAGAGCATAGCTCTTATTTTTCTGGAACTGCGTTACTCAGATCTACAGCAAACACAATTTTTAAGGACTTTAGATGTAAGTTCGCCACAACTATTAAACGTCAATTTTTTCTGACCTCTTGCAACACCATCTGCCCATGGGCCGCAGAGATGACTAATTGACCCCTAAATAGTGTGGAGGAAGCCACCCCCTAGCCCATGACGGGGACATATTTCAAGACCCCTATTTACCAAGGCTCTCCTAATTGCCAGATATACTCCTACGTATTCTCATTTATAGCACAAAATGGTGAAAGGCAACACAGAACGAAGTTGCGATTCACCAGACACACCGAGAAGACAAAAAAAAAACAAGATGAGATGCAGAAAAGAAAAAGTTCACAATCCCCAAATGCCCTGGCAAAATCACTCCCATCACAAAACATACCAGACCATGTGCCTCAAGTCTCAGAGCTTGATAGCGATATAGAAGAAGAAGAATGTGACCTCGGTACCCAAATCTCCAAATCATTCTTACAAAAAGCACTGCTCAAAGTCACTCAACCAATAATGTCAGAGCTCGCGGACATTAAATCTGAGCTACAACAAATCGGAAATAGAGTGGAGGACCTAGAGGGATCATGCTCCGCTATCATTAAACATGCAAAAGCTACCTCACATGTGGTGGAGGCCCACCGCTCATACCTAGACCGGGCTCTTACCTTAATTGAGGACCAAGAGAATCGCAGCAGGCGCTGTAACATCAGGATAAAAAGCCTCCCGGAATCTTGGGCAGCTGAGTCCTTACGCAAAGTGGCCGGGAAATCTTTACAGATTTGCTGGGAGAAGAGAGGGCCGCACAAATTCAAATTGAGAGAATACATAGAGCAATTAGACCCAAACCCAAAGAAGGAGACCCGCCAAGAGACGTAATCTGCCTATTGCTCTCATTCACAGATACAAGTGCTATACTAAATGCTACAAGAACACGTCAACTGCTCAAATACAACGACGTGCCAATTCAATTCTTTCAGGACATTGCACCCTCTACTCTGGCGAAAAGGCGGTTATTGCAACCACTAATAGAAGTCCTGAAATCAGAAGGAATTTAATATTCCTGGTTGTTCCCATTCGGTCTGGCAATCAATGACGCAGGGCGTAGAATGACAATCCGAACCCCTGAAGATCTCGAAGCGATCTGGCAACATTTGAAAATAGACCCAATTGAAATACCTTCTTGGTTACCTACACAATACGACTTAACTTCCCTCCACTACCAGAGGGAGAGCCTTGGAAAACAATCACAAAGCTCATATCACCAAAAAGCAAGAAATATGGTACAAAAGCCTAGTCTTAGGACACTAAAAGAGACTCATCTCGCGGTGTGGCAACCTTTCGGGAGAACAGCGCATCAGACCTATAAAAGAGAAGCAAAGTTGCGACACTTTTGAAACCCTGGATTTAAGTCACAATCTGCACACAGCTTACAACGTTCGGAGCATGGATACCAGGGTTTTCATCTGGACCACTACTTGCAGGACTTATGAAACCCATAAAGGGACCTCAATCTGACTAATCTCCACAGGCTGACACCAACACATGGAGATTGAGGGAGCTCCCGATTTAAAGAGGAGACTCTAAAGACTACCCTTTGTTAGATTATCATTACTACATCCAAATAGTAAGGAACTTCCTACTGAGGTTAAGCCTGCATAGAAGAGACGGTTCCTGGGGTAGGTGGAGCCCCGGGAGTCGTACGGGGGTCGACATCCCGGGGCCCCACTGCCTAGGGAACCACATGACGGACAAAATAGAATAGAAAAGTATAGATTACAAGTTTACTAGTTATAATAAGTCTCTTACGCCGATTGTGATATATTAGGAAGAAATGGGAGAACTTGCACTAGTTGTTTTTATGTTATTGTGCGTCTTCCTCCCTTCTACCTCTCCTGTCTCTCCTACCTCCCCCTACTCTGGTATGCTTCTCTCCAGTACCCAAGCACAGGTCAAAGCGCAAGACAAGCCCTGCCAAGGGGAAGAAAAGAATCCCCTGATGGTACGAGCGGGGATGATGACAACGCGCGACCCCACGCTGCTGAGAGGGAGCCGCACATGTGAGTGAGTCTACTACACACAAAATCTATGCGTTAGCCTTCACCCAAGGGCAGTCCTTGGATGAGAAAGACACCGACAACAGAGTTCCGCTTGGTGAGGTTGTCGGGGTGTTTCTGATCCACATAACAACATTTCTAGTTCACTCAACAGTTGACCGGACACCATTCCCCTGGTCAAGAAGTTTACAGTAACTGCAGCTTTTCCCCCAGCCGATTCCGCCCCCCACTCTATGTTTATCTATACAAAAACTGTCATCACCAATATGTCCGCAAGACACCCTTCCCGAACCAACACTCCACATAGTCAACGAAACAACCACCCCCCACAACAAAAACAAAAACAACAGCAACAAAAAATCCCATCTCCTCAAATAGGAAAAACAACCATCACCACCTTTAACACTAAAGGGCTAAACTCACCAAACAAAAGACATCACATGTTATGGCTACTAAGGAAAAGTAAAACGAAAATCGCATTTCTACAAGAGACCCACTTTAAAAGTAATAAGATCCCAGCTCTCCCGAGAAACTATTTCGCACAATGGTTTCATAGCTGTAACCCGACTTCGGCCTCTAAGGGAGTATCAATCGCTGATCACAAAGACCTCCCCTTCCAGAGTGACAAACAACTCACTGACACAGAAGGCCGTTTCATATTTATAAAAGGCACAATAGGTGGCTCTCACTATACCCTAGCCAACATATACGTGCCTAACACTAACCAAACCAAATGGCTAACAGACGCGTTACTGACACTAAAGTCTTTTGCGGTAGGTCATATAATCCTGGGCGGGGATCTTAATATAACACTCAACCCATTACTAGACGCATCAAAGGGTAGGTCCCAGGTCTTGCAGAGAGCTCTAAAAAAAGTCCACTCAGCCTTGCAGGAATTAAATTTAACCAATTCTTGGAGATACAGACTACACCTTCTATTCGCAAGTCCACACCTCATATCGGAGACTCCACTATATTTTTATATCAAACAAACTATTAAAAGCAATTTATCGCTCCCAAATAGATAGCATTACAATTTCGGATCACGCCCCAATGCACACCAGCATAAACATACTATCTAATTACTTAGGGGAATGGAGATGGCTCCTAAACGAGTCTATATTAAGAGAGGAGGAACATAAACAAGAGTTAATCAAAGACCTAACTGAATTCTTCGAGATCAACTCAAAAGACAATACAAATGCCCCCATAATCTGGGAAACACATAAGGCCTATGTGAGGGGTCTCTTCATATCCCTGGGCTCAAAACTAAAGAAACAGAAACAAAAGAAAATAGATGACCTATTAACGAAAATAGCGTCCCTAGAGCAAAAAAGGAAACTTTCAGCAGTAGAGAAAGCACAAACCGAACTTAACTCCCTTAGAGACCAATTAAAGTCACTACTTGACAAAAAGTTCACCAAGTCCTCTGTAAACTACAGGCAAAAGATTTATGCTCACGGAGACAAAGGAGGTAAACTGATGTCAACTCTCATAAAAAAAGCGAGAGAAAAAACGTATATGAAAGAAATTTAAAAAGATTCAGGGGAAAAAACTACTTCTTCCCAAGGCATTGCGACTAGAGATGAGCGAGCGTACTCGTCCGAGCTTAATGCTCGTTCGAGTATTAGGGTACTCGAGATGCTCGTTACTCGAGACGAGCACCACGCGGTGTTCGAGTCACTGCCATTTTCTTCCCAGAAAAGTTTTCTGTGCCGTTTTCTGGCCAATAGAAACACAGGGAAGGCATTACAACTTCCTCCTGTGAAGTTCCAGCCCTATCCCACCCCCCTGCAGTGAGTGGCTGGGAAGATCAGGTGACATCCGAGTATATAAACTGGGGCCGGCCGCGGCTCGCCACAGATGCACGCTGAGAGACATTAGGGAAAGGGCCGTCCTGCTGTAGCTGCTATAGGGAGAGTGTTAGGCTGTTATCTTCGTCTTCAAGAACCCCAATGGTCCTTCTTAGGGCCACATCTGACCGTGTGCAGTACTGTTGAGGCTGCTTTTAGCAGTTTTGCACATTTTTTTTTGTATATCGGGCGTGCAGACCATAGCGTCCTCAGTCTGCAGTCATTTTACTGAGTATAGGGGCAGTACTGGTGAGGCAGGGACAGTGGTACAGGGAAAGAGATATACAGGCTATATAGGCAGTGGGCTTTTTCAAGAAAATTGGAAAGAAAAATCTTTGGGCTGCCTGTGACCGTGTTCAGTTTACTGCGTGTCTGCTGGGGGTAGTAGTGGCTCACTATTACCCAGCTAGGTGTTACTGCAGCCTTGTGCATAATTTTTTCTGGCTGCACTGTGCTTTCAATAACCACAGTCAACCTCCAACAGGGAAATCCAACTTGACTGGTTCTTCGCTGTGAATTCCAGTAGCTCAGTCATACACACCTAGGTCTCACTACAGGCTTGCGCATAATTGTTTCCTGGCTCTGCTGTGTCCGTTACATGATCGCCGTCATCCCACCAGAAGGAAAGAGTATACATATATACGCTGCATACGGTGTCTGTGTGGTTTTTCACCTCACCATTTTAAAAAATTGAAGCAAAATACTTAAGGAGTATTCACAGAGGGGGCAGTAAGAAAATGTCTCCAAAATTATAGTAAAGCCCTATCACAGAGGTGACTTTAAGGTAACAAATACTTAAGGCCTACCACTGGCCTTTGGCCACTTGACTGGTTCTTCGCTGTGAATTCCAGTAGCTCAGTCATACACACCTAGGTCTCACTACAGGCTTGCGCATAATTGTTTCCTGGCTCTGCTGTGCATTCCGTAAGCGAAGTCAGCCTCCAACCATAGGCCAATAAGCGGCACATTTAATTACAGCGTTCTGTTTCTGCTCTACTCGTAATACACCATGCTGAGGGGTAGGGGTAGGCCTAGAGGACGTGGGCGTGGGCGAGGACCCGCAGGCCCAAGTCAGGGTGTGGCACAGGCCGAGCTCCTGGTCCAGGTGTATCGCAGCCGACTGCTGCGGGATTAGGAGAGAGGCAAGTTTCTGGGGTCCCCAGATTCATCTCACAATTAATGGGTCCACACGGTAGACCTTTATTAGAAACTGAGCAGTGTGAGCAGGTCCTGTCATGGATGGCAGAAAGTGCATCCAGCAAACTATCCACCGTCATCACCCAGTCTTCTACGCCGTCCACTGCTGCATCCCTGAATCCTCTCGTTGTTGCTCCTCCCTTCTCCCAGCTTCCTCCCTCCCAGCAAATGACACATTCAGAAGAGCAGGCAGGCTCCCAGGAACTGTTCTCGGGTCCCGGCCTTGAGTGCGGAAAAATGGATCCTCTATCACCTGAGGAGTTTCTTATGACCGATGCCCAACCTTTGGAAGGTTCCCGGGATCCAGGTGAGGAGACTGGGGACTTCCGGGAACTGTCTCAAGAGCTTTCAGTGGGTGAGGAGGACGATGATGATGAGACACAGTTGTCTATCAGTGAGGTAGTAGTAAGGGCAGTAAGTCCGAGGGAGGAGCGCACAGAGGATACGGAGGAAGAGCAGCTGGACGATAAGGTGACTGACCCCACCTGGTTTGCTAAGCCTACTGAGGACAGGTCTTCAGAGGGGGAGGCAAGTGCAGCAGCAGGGCAGGTTGGAAGAGGCAGTGCGGTGGCCAGGGGTAGAGGCAGGGCAAGACCGAATAATCCACCAAAGCGCCCCCCTCACGCCATGCCACCCTGCAGAGGCCGAGGTGCTCAAAGGTGTGGCAGTTTTTCACTGAGAGTGCAGACGACCGACGAACTGGGGTGTGCAAGGTTTGTCGCGCCAAGATCAGCCGGGGAGCCACCACCACCAGCCTCACCACCACCAGCATGCGCAGACATATGATGGCCAAGCACCCCACAAGGTGGGACGAAGGCCGTTTACCGCCTCCGGTTTGCACCACTGCCTCTCCCCCTGTGCCCCAACCTGCCACTGAGATCCAACCCCCCTTTCAGGACACAGGCACGACCGTCTCTCGGCCTGCACCCACACCCTCACCTCCGCTGACCTCAGCCACATCCAGCAATGTCTCTCAGCGCAGCGTCCAGCCGTCGCTAGCGCAACTGTTTGAGCGCAAGCGCAAGTACGCCACCACGCACTCGCACGCTCAGGCGTTAACCATGCACATAGCCAAATTGATCAGCCTGGAGATGCTGCCGTATAGCCTTGTGGAAACAGAGGCTTTCAAAAACATGATGGCTGCGGCGGCCCCACACTACTCGGTTCCCAGTCGCCACTACTCTTCCCGATGTGCCGTCCCAACCCTGCACGACCACGTCTCCCGCAACATTGTACGCGCCCTCACAAACGCGGTTACTGGCAAGGTCCACTTAACAACGGACACGTGGACAAGCACAGGCGGGCAGGGCCACTATATCTCCCTGACGGCGCATTGGGTGAATATAGTAGAGGCTGGGACCGAGTCAGAGCCTGGGACTGCTCATGTCCTACCCACCCCCAGAATTGCGGGCCCCAGCTCGGTGCTGGTATCTGCGGCGGTGTATGCTTCCTCCACTAAACCACCCTCCTCCTCCTCCTCCTCCTACGCTACCTCTGTCTCGCAATCAAGATGTGTCAGCAGAAGCATGTCGCCAGCAGTCGGTGTCATGCGTCGTGGCAGCACAGTAGTGGGCAAGCGTCAGCAGGCCGTGCTGAAACTACTCAGTTTGGGAGAGAAGAGGCACATGGCTCACGAACTGCTGCAGGGTCTGACAGAGCAGACCGACCACTGGCTTTCGCCGCTGAGCCTCCAACCGGGCATGGTCGTGTGTGACAACGGCCGTAACCTGGTGGCGGCTCTGCAGCTCGGCAGCCTCTCGCACGTGTCATGCCTGGCCCATGTCTTTAATTTGGTAGTTCAGCGGTTTCTGAAAAGCTACCCACACGTGTCAGACCTGCTCGGAAAGGTGCACCGGGTCAGTGCACATTTCCGCAAGTCCAACACGGACGCTGCCACCCTGCGGACCCTGCAACTCCGTTTTTATCTGCCAGTGCACTGACTGCTGTGCGACGTGCCCACACGGTGGAACTCTACGCTCCACATGTTGGCCAGGCTCTATGAGCAGCGTAGAGCTATAGTGGAATACCAACTCCAACATGGGCGGCGTAGTGGGAGTCAGCCTCCTCAATTCTTTACAGAGGAGTGGGCCTGGTTGGCAGATATCTGCCAGCTCCTTGGAAACTTTGAGGAGTCCACCCTGATGGTGAGCGGCGATGCTGCAATCATTAGCATCACCATTCCCCTGCTATGCCTGTTGAGAAGTTCCCTGCAAAGCATAAAGACTGATGCTTTGCGGGCGGAAACGGAGGCGGGGGAAGACAGTATGTCGCTGGATAGTCAGAGAACCCTCATGTCTATATCTCAGCGCGTGGAGGAGGAGGGGGAGGAGCCTGAGGAGGAAGAGACAGCTAGGCCCACTGCAGAGGATGCCCATGCAGTTTGCCTCTCTTCCATTCAGCGTGTATGGCCTGAGGAGGAGGAGGAGGAGGAGGATACTCAAAGTGATCATCCTAGTGAGGACAGCCATATGTTGCGTCCAGGTACCCTGGCACACATGGCTCACTTTATGTTAGCATGCCTTTCTCGTGACCCTCGTGTTAGACACATTCTGGCCACTACGGATTACTGGGTTTACACACTGCTTGACCCACGGTATAAGGAGAACTTTTCCACTCTCATTCCCGAAGAGGAAAGGTGTTTAAGAGTAATGCAATACCACAGGGCCCTGGTGGACAAACTAATGGTAAACTTCCCATCTGACAGCGCCAGTGGCAGAAGGCGCAGTTCCGAGGGCCACGTAGAAGGGGAGGCGCGGAGATCAGGCAGCATGTTCAGCGCAGGCAGGGGAACACTCTCCAAGGCCTTTGCCCGCTTTATGGCTCCCCAGTAAGACTGCCTCACACCTCCCCAGTCAAGGCTGAGTCGGAGGGAGCACTGTAAGAAGATGGTGAGGGAATACGCAGCCGATCGTACCACCGTCCTCCGTGACGCCTCTGCTCCGTATAACTACTGGGTGTCAAAGCTGGACACGTGGCCCGAACTCGCGCTGTATGCCCTGGAGATGTTGGTGTGCCCTGCGGCTAGCGTCTTGTCAGAGAGGGTGTTTAGTGCAGCTGGGGGAATCCTCACGGACAAGCGTACCCGCCTGTCAACTGACAGCGCCGACAGGCTTACACTCATAAAGATGAACAAAGCCTGGATTTCACCAGATTTCTCTTCTCCACCAGCGGACAGCACCGCTACCTAAAGAACTTTTTCAATCTGTGTATGCTATTCGTCCTCTTCCTCCGGCTCCTCCTCCTGAAACCTCTCGTAATCACCGCGAATGGGCAAATTTTCTGTGGGCCAAAAGGCTCATATAACTTTTCTAAATAATATTTATCTGTTTCAATTCTCATTAAAGCATTGAAACTTCCACCTGAACCTATTGTTTTTTAGACTGGGCTGCCTCCAGGCCTAGTTAAAAATTAAGACACAGTACGCTAAGCGATTAATGGGTTTCACCTGCCCTCTGGGTTGGGCATGGGCAATTTTTCTGGGGTACATTTGTACTGTCGGTACAACAATTTTTCTTGCCTACAATGTAATCCAAGTAATTTTTATGGGCTTCGCCTGCACTCATGGTACACCGCTGTGTCTGGGGTTGGCCTACACATTTGCTACAGAAATGTAACTCTGTTCTGCCTACCTATACTTCTGCCACAGTAATGCTACAGGGGTCTGACTATACTTCAGCAACAGAAATGTTACTTCGGTCTGCCGATACTTTTGCTCCTGAAATGTTACCTTGGTTGGTGTATACTGTTACTACTGTAATTTAACTAATACTGGGCTCTGCCCATAATACTTCAACGGAAATGTTACTGGGGCATGTCTATACTGCTATAACAAAAATGTAACTAATAGTGGGCTTTGCCCATACTGCTTCTACGTTACTGTTGCTGGGGCCTGTCTATACTCCTACTACTGAAATCTTACCAATACTACGCTCTCCCTACACTGCTACCAGGGAAATGTGAATCTGCTGCTTTGTCTCTACTGCTTCTACGTTGCTGTTGCTGGGGTCTGTCTATTCTGATAATACTGAAATGTTACTGGGGTCTGTGTATACTGCTCCAAATGAAATGTTAGTGGGGTCTGTCCTCACTGCTGCCAATGAAATGTTACAGGGGTTTGTGCATACTCTTACAGCTGAAATGTTACTAATTCTCGGCTCTGCCTATACTGCTGCTACTGCAATGTTACAGGGTAGTGGAAACGGAGGCTTCCCAAAGACATGATGATGGCGAGGCCACGCTACTAGGTTCCAAAGGCGCGACAACTTTTCAGCGACGCTGTCACTGGGAAGGTGCATATAACCACGGAGACGGGGACAGGACACGTATTGCCTCAAAAACTTTTCCGTCCTCCTCCAACTATGAAAACATTCTTGGCCGAAGCCCCCCTGCATTTAATCTGACGTTAGCTCTGCTGTCCAGGGCACTGCAATAGGATATATTTATGTACCGCCGGTGGCTTCCTGGGACCCACCCATGCTGTCGGTCCACACGGAGTTGTAACTGCATGTGTCTACTTATAAAGAACCCCAGTCTGACTGGGGCATGCAGTGTGGGCCGAAGCCCACCTGCATTAAATCTGAGGTTGCCTCAGCTGTGCTGGGCACTGCAATGGGATATATTTATGTACCGCTGGTGGGTTTCAGGGAGCCACCCATGCTGTCGGTCCACAGGGACTTCACATAGGGGATTTGTACCTGCCTGTGTCTGTATTAAGAACCCTGGTCAGGTTGGGCATGCAGTGTGGGCCGAAGCCCACCTGCATTTAATCTGACGTTACCTCAGCTGTGCTGGGCAATGCAATAGTATTTATTTATGTACCGCCGGTGGCTTCCTGGGACCCTCCCATGCTGTCGGTTCACACGGACTTCACAATAGGGAGTTGTACCTGCCTGTGTCTACTTATAAAAAAACCCAGTCTGACCGGGGCATGCAGTGTGGGCCGAAGCCCACCTGCATTTAATCTGACGTTAGCTCTGCTGTCCAGGGCACTGCAATGGGATATATTTATGAACCGCCGGTGGGTTCTAGGGAGCCACCCATGCTGTGGGTGCACACGGAATTCCCATTGCGGAGTTGTACCTGCCTGTGACTATTTATAAAAAAAACCCGGTCTGACTGGGGCATGCAGTGTGGGCCGAAGCGCACCTGTATTTAATCTGACGTTAGCTCTACTATCCGGGGCACTGCATTGGGACAAACTACAGGAGCAATACAGCGCTACTGAGACGTGCACAGCTACGCTAGCATAGGAGCCCGATGTAGGCCCGCGATTGCAGAGGGTTTGTGCAGAGGCCTATGTCCTTGGTGCAGTGAAAGTCCGCTTCCTGCCTAGGATTGCTGAAGCTGTGGGCCGAGGCCTATGTCGTGGGCGCGGTGCAAGTCTGCCATGTTTGGCCGCTCAGATCAATTTTTTGTTCATGTCTTGGGCTTCCTAGGACCCCTCCTATGCTGTTGGTGCAAACTTAGTTTCCATCGCGGTGTTTGACCTGTCTGGCACAAAGACACTGACTGACTTAGGTAGAGGGCAGAGCGCTGACGGCTTTCCCCTTGCAGTGTGGATTGAGCTATGCGACACCTTGACAGAATGAATACTGTGTGGCACACGGATTCCCCATTGCTATGTCCACGTTTGCAGCTCCTGATGGAGGTGGTACAGGATTGGTTGTCTCATTGCTTCTGTACAGCATTGTGGGCTATCGCCCTGCCCCTTTTAAAGAGGGTCGCTGCCTTGCCGTGCCAACCATCTGCAGTGTGTGCCTCCGGTTCCTCCTCATGCCTGACACACTTATAAATAGACATGACGGTGGTGTGGCTGTGAGGCCAGCGTGTGGCATGAGGGCAGCTGAAGGCTGCGCAGGGACACTTTGGTGTGCGCTGTGGACACTGGGTCGTGCGGGGTGGGTGGGTTGTGCAGCATGTAACCCAGGAGAAGAGGCAGGGGTGTGTCCCGCAGGCAGTGCTTGTGCTTTGTTGGAGGTAGTGTGGTGCTTAGCTAAGGTGTGCCTTGCTAATGAGGGTTTGTCCGAAGTAAAAATTGGTAGGGGGGGGGGACACTCTTGCCGCTATTGTGGCTGAATAGTGGGACCTGGGAACCTGAAATGCAGCCCAGCATGTTGCCCCTCGCCTGCCCTATCTGTTTCTGTGTCGTTTCCATCACTTTCTTGGGTTTTGCAGATTTTCACCAATGAAAACCTTAGAGACAACACAGCAAAGGCAGCGGCCCTCAAGCCGTGGAAGAAAGAAGAATAGATACTGACAGCATGAGTCAGTGATAAAAACTTTGGACTTTGATAAAAACTTTGGACTTTGATAAAACCTTGGACTTTGATATGTCAAGGACTTTACAGTTGCAAGTCAACGAGGAAAGAAAGCAGATGGGCTAAAAGACGGGAGCGACAGAACAGGACGGCGTATGGCGAACAATCAACAGAACTTGCCTACAGAGGTCCCTGTCCCCCATGATGGCCCAACTGGTACACAGAATCAAAAGCAGCGATGACGTCGACACTGAACAAGAATGGGTGACACCTAGGTTCTCTGTAGCTGCTGCATCATTTGTCCAGTTAGCATGATCTTTGCCATGTGCGAGTCCGGACAGAAGTAAGGTGGCGATATAACACTTGCCTTAACCACTCTACACATTTCAGGGATTGCCAATTTGACCACATTCAGCTCACACCTGTTGGGGAGTATGAATATGTGCTTGATGTTGCTCGAGTCTTTTTCAGGTTGGAGGCCCACCCTGATACTAAGGTAAATGACCAGATAACCACACAGAAGCTCATGAATGAGGTAATCTGCAGACACAGGGTACCGGAAGTAAATGGGGTAAACGAAGGTACACACTTCACAGGTAAAATAATGTGACATCATGTCTAGAAAGTAATAACAGGGGAGTGTGTCTTAGTAAAGCCCTTATGCTCCTCCACATCCTGTCAGACAGCATTGAAGATAATGAGGTTACCCCCAATAGTTACTTTATCTTGATCCAACTCTGCTGTGTTCTGTAGTTATCCTGTCATGTTGGTCTACCCTTGTTTTCTGCATAGGTATGACGGCTCTTTCCAGTCTTGTTACTAGGTAGTGTAGGGTCAGGGTAGGCGGCCTGGACGTGTTCACCATCAGGACTATCTCCAGGAGGGACATTGGTGTGGGTGAAGATCAGGGAGTCCCAATCCGTGCGTACCTGTGCATACTACTAGTATTGTAACAGCACATTAGAGTGAGAAGAGAGGCTCCTGGTGATAGTTTTGACCTACACGTGTACATTGACGTCATAAGACAGCCAAGGGGGGGTACCTGATGAGTTTTAAAAAAAACATTTCCTGATTATTATGGTAAATAAAATGTTGACTGGATTAATTATGTTTATTATAATTAGCAGTAGTTTATAAATTATACTAGAAACGCCTTATAGGGACTAGTCGACCAATAGGACCTACCTCGACTATGACTTTTCAAAATAGAATGGCACTAGGTACGATTTTAGCCAAAAAAGGGAGTGTCTGTTAGATGATAGGGTTGACTTGTATTCCAGACAACACGTGACCCGCGGGTAAAGACACAGTTGCCATTAAGAAGCTGACCGCACAAACTAAAAAGAGCTAACCTTAGTCTGTTTTCCTCAGTAAGGTACCTAACGGGAGAAGGAAAAAATATATATAAAATAAGTTTTGAAACATTGTGTATTTAGAACACTGTGATAGGTTTCCGCTAAGATTTTGCTTTATTTTATCTGCAGTGCACTCTGCTTATGTCCACGCAACATACCGGTGTTACAACACCCCTGGTCCTGTTACCTTGCCGCGTCTGGAAAAGGGAAGTGGGAATAATCACCTTGTAGCTCTTTCTTTCCAGATTGATATATATGATCATGCACTTACTAATGAGACAGGGGTTCAGTCATGTTGATCAGTCATTAGATAGTCCTGATTTTGCACTCTTGTTGATGAATCGAGGTAACGTCAAGAAGGCAAGCGTGATCTAGAAGAATATGGACCAGATCTTCTCTGCACAGTGTTTAAGAATGGCAAGATAACTGCATGTTACTTGTTTGATGATGTAAGAACCCCCACAAATGAGTTTGTCACTCTTGAAGAAGGCGGGGTTCTATACAAGTTATGCAGTGTTTACCTGAAATAGTGAAAGTCGCACCTCTCCTAACCTGATTATATTTGTCACCTTTATAGTCATCCTAATTTCTGTTTGTTGTTGCATACAGTGTATTCCGACCCTGATGACTGCCTGGTCCACCTGTCCCACTACGATGTCCAACAAAAAGACCACTATCAGCGCAAACGTCGTCATCATGGATCCAGAATACGATGATGTCGAACCATCCTATACCCCCATGACAGCAATAGCTCCAGTGTACAACACAATGCGAGTCTAGGGTCAGCGGTGGGGGTGGGACGGAGCAGGGCGAGTTTAGTGAAACAGATAGTTTCAAGGGGGGTCTGTGGTGGAAGCCCAGTATATATCTATATGGATCGGTGGGCCTTGGCAGTAGACAGTTGTCAATTTAACATTCTGTATACATATTTGCTTTCTGTCTTGCTACAAATATAATGTTCTTACAGTTATGCAATAGGTACTTCCGCTCATATGAAAATATCTGTTTTATAACTCTGCTGACATGGGGAAGCCAACATGAAACCAATATATATATATATATATATATATTTTTCCAGCTGTTCGTGCCGTTAGGAGAAGTATAACTCAGACATAGATAACCGCAGTCTGAAACAGCTACCGCAATAATTACCCAAGCAATTTTACTGGAAACGTATGCAAATAACATGGGAGGTTTGTGCAATTTATAGTTCATGATGTAACATCCAATCATATCGAAGGAACCACACGTGGCTCCAAGACAACCCACTCATTTCATCCACCACCTGATGGCCAATCACAGATGACCGAAGGATGGAAGAATTGCAAGATGCTTATCCAATAATTAAACAATACGTTGTATCTATGTAATCTTTGACCTGCCCAGATGGGCGGATATGTTAAACTCTTTAAAAGAGGCTACACGCCCAACATTAAAGGAGAATTGAGGAAGCTATACATGCTGAACCTTGTGTCAGTGTGAAAACTTCTTATGCGCATTATCAATTCAGAGTTAACCCCTTAACGACCAGCCCATAGTGTTTTTACGTCCTCCCGAAGTGGGCTCTATTCTCTGAGGACGTAAAAACATGCTTCCTGCAGAGAATAATGCCCCTCAGGCTCTGGACGTGACAGCTCCATGCTGTCGGTGTCCGCAGGTAGCTGACAGCATGGAGCTGTCATCCCGGGCTGTTCGGACACCCCCCGGGCATTGCGATCGGCGCTATGCAATGGATAGCGCCGATCGCAAAAAAAGTAAATAAAAGTACACAAAAGTTAAAGATTCAGCTGCTCTGATGGATCGGATCCATCGGAGCAACTGAAATTACTCACCCAGGTCCGGCACGCTGCTCCCCGCTCTCCTGCCGCTCCGGGGCCCGAAGCCGAAGGCGGCATTACGTCAGCCGCATGCGCAGAAGGCCCGGCGGCGCGGGAGATTTAAAATCTCCTGGCTCCCGGCTCCTGTAGGTAGCCGGGAGGCAGGAGATGTCAGCGGGGACTGCGGTGAGCGGTCCCCGGTACCGCGATCGCCGTTATCCAATGGTTAGCGGCGATCGCGAAAAAGTTAAAAAAAAAGTTTTAAAAAAGTCAGTTTCACCTCCCCTCATGGATCGGATCCATGAGGGGAGGTGAAAATACTCACCCCCAGTCCTCAGCGGTGTCCCGATGTCCCGGGACCCGAATCCCCGTCTGCGCATGCGCGCCCGATGATTGACATCGGGCGCGTGCACAGACGGGCTCGAGCCCCGGGGAATTTAAAATCCCTCTGCTCCTGGCTGCCATGTGTAGCTAGGAGCAGAGAGATTATACCGGGGACATGATCACTGTCATCCAATGGATGACAGTGATCATGTAAAGTGAAAAAAAAGTGTAAAAAAGTTAAAAAAAAAAAAAGTTAAAAAAAGTGTAAAAAAGTTTAAAAAGCGTACGTTTCATCTCCCCTCATGGATCATATCCGTGAGGGAGGATGAAAGTACGTACCTAAGGCCCCCAGATTTATCCGCGGACCTTACCACAGCTTCTGCACACGCGCCCGTCGCCAAAATGGCGGGCGCATGCGCAAAAGCTGTGGATTGCCAGGATAATTTAAATTCTCCCTGCTCCTGGCTACAAAACGTAGACAAGAGCATGGAGATTTAATGGGGGTCCGCGGTGAGCGGTTCCTGGTCACGTGTTCGCCATTATCCAATAATGCCGATCACGTAAAAGTAAAAAAAAAAATTTGAAGTTTCATCTCCCCCTCACCGATGCGATCGGTGAGAGGAGATGAAACTTTTTACCGGAGGCCTGCGTATTTGAATCCCGACGCGATCTTCCTCCGTGGACCTTCCAGGATTCTGCACATGCGATTGCCGGCAAAAAGCCGGACACATGTGCAGGAGTCGGGGAGCCAAGGAAACTTAAAATCTCCTTGCTCCCAGCGACCAACGGTCACAGAGAGCCCGGAGCAGTGACGGGTGGCCTCGTTGAGCGGTCCCCGGTCACGTGATAAAAAAGGTAGCGATCTACCTTAGGCCGGTCTCACATGACCGCATAGGAATTACGGATTCTGCATGCTTCTGATCCACGGTATTACGCAGATCAATCGCATTGGATTACACAATTCCGCTCACATTAGCGGGTTGGAATTGCGTAATCCACTCGCAGAAAAGAGAACGCAGCAGGTTCTATTTTACTGCGGATATCGGCAACATAGAGCCCATTGTGCTCCATGGTCGTGGATATACCCGCAGCCCATACGCAACTACATTGTATACGGGCTGCGGGTACCCGTGTCATCGCTAAGCGACGGTGCGGGAAATACAAAAAAAGGTGTACTGTGCATGACCGCCTGTGTGAGTAGGCAGTTATGCGCAGTACATTACGCAGCCGTACGCAGGGTCACAGCCGGGCTCACAGATGGGATCCGCTGTGGGCCTCCGCAAGCGGATTCCGCCTGCACCCGCGTGAGCCTGGCGTTATTCAGACAGCTACCTGTGATACGTATTTTACAAGAAGCCCCAGGAACGCTCGCCTTCCTGCAGTTCCAGGAGCAGCTTGTTGAGCGCCTTCTGTGTGAGACCGCCGCACCTCATCAAGCTTACGGAGACTCACGGAACGCCACTTTTTACACCCCATACCCGCCACTGAGGTCATGAAATACCCCCAAAAAGCATGAGAGGAGGGGGGGGGATACCCGGTTTTATTGCCCCATGGGCCCATTCCAACCAGCCTCCGTAATTACCCCTGTCTTCGGAAATACTACACAGTTCACATTTTTACTTTTATCTAAGATTTGCAAACGCCAAAAAGGGCGCGGAGGGGGAGGGGGGGAATTTTTAGGGAGTCAATCTTTATTCTGTACAAATAAGCAATGGGGCCTGGAATTTATTCAGTTGTGCCCTAAAATCCAACAGGTGTTCCGTCCTTTATAGGCCTTGCCATGCGTCCTGTAAGTAGATTAGGGCCACAATGGGTATGTTTCTGAACTCGGGACAAACGGGGGTATCCATTTTGGGGTGAACGTCTTCATTCCTATGTGCACTGTACAAAAAAACTGTTTTTAAATTGAAAAAATTGCCAAAAAAATTGAAAATCGTAACTTTTTCCTTCTGCTTTGCTTAGATTCATTCAAATACTACGGGGTCAAAATACGCAGTACACCCCTAGATGAATTCGTTAAGGGGTCTAGTTTTTAAAATGGGGTCATTTGAGGGGGTTCTTTATAGTTTTGGCCGCTCAATGGCTCTATAAGTGGGCAATGGGGCCTGAAATTTATTCAGTGGTACCCTGAAATCCAACGGGTATTCCTTTCATTGTAGGCCTAGCCATGGGTCCTGTAAGTCTATTAGGGCCACAATGGGTATGTTTCTGAACACGGGACAAACAGGGGTATCCATTTTGGGGTGAAAGCCTTCATTTATATGTGTGCTGTACAAAAAAAAACTGTTTTTAAATTGACACAATAGCCCAAAAAATGAAAATCCTATTTTTTTCCTTTTGCTTTGCTTGAATTTATTCAAAAACTGTGGGGTCAAAATATGCAGTACATCCCTAGATAAATTCGTTAAGGGGTCTAGTTTTCAAAATGGGGTCATTTGTGGAGGTTCTATATGGTTTTGGGCGCTCAAGAACTCTACAAGTGGGCAATGGGGCATAAAAGGACTTCAAGCAAAATCTATGTTCTGAAAGCCACCGATTACTCCTTTTATTTTGGGCCCCGTTGTGCATGCGGACATAAGATTAGGGCCACAATGGGTATATTTCTGAAAACAGCACAAACAGGGGTATCCATTTTGGGGTGTAAGTCTTCCTTCATATGTGTGCTGTACAAAAAAAGCTGTTTTTAAAATGACAGAATTGCCAAAAAAACAAAAATCCAAATTTTTTCCTTTTGCTTTGCTTGAATTTATTCAAAAACTGTGGGGTCAAAATACGCAGTACACCCCTAGATAAATTCGTTAAGGAGTCTAGTTTTCAAAATGGGGTCATTTGTGGGGGTTCTCTATGGTTTTGGGCGCTCAAGAACTCTACAAGTGGGCAATGGGGCCTAAAAGGACTTCAAGCAAAATTTGTGTTCCGAAAGCCACCGGTCGCTCCTTTCATTTTGGGCTCCGTTGTGTATCCAGACATAAGATTAGGGCCACAATGGGTATGTCTCTGAACACGGGACAAACAGGGGTATCCATTTTTGGGTGCAAGTCTTCCTTCATATGTGTGCTGTACAAAAAAAGCTGTTTTTAAAATGACAGAATTGCCAAAAAAACAAAAATCCAAATTTTTTCCTTTTGCTTTGCTTGAATTTATTCAAAAACTGTGGGGTCAAAATACGCATTACACCCCTAGATAAATTCCTTAAGCGATCTAGTTTTCAAAATGGGGTCATTTGTGGGGGTTTTCTATGGTTTTGGGCGCTCAAGAACTCTACATGTGTGCTATGGGGCCTAAAAGGACTTCAAGCAAAATTTCTGTTTTGAAAGACACTGACTACTCCTTTCATTTTGGGCCCCGTTGTGGACTCAGATATAACAATAGGGCCACAATGGGTATATTTCTGAACACGGGAGAAATAGGGGTATCCATTTTGGGGTGTAAATCCTGATTTTCATGTAAACTATAGGAAAAAATATGTCTTTAAAATGACAGATTTGCAAAAATATGAAATTTTACTTTTTCTCTAAAAATTCCTCTAAATTGAATTAATTCCTGAAAAAAAACTGTGGGGTCAAAATACTCATGACACCCCTCAGTGAATACATTAAGGGGTGTAGTTTTTAAAATGAGGTCATTTGGGGGGGTATCTATTATTCTGACACTCATGAGCCTTTCCAATATCGGCTTGGTATAGGAAAACAAAGTGTTAAATTTGTACGTCTCCTAAATAGTTAAAAAAAAAACTAAAGTTTTTCCAATGTGTGCCCAAAATAAAGTAAACGGGTGGAAATATAAATCTTAGCAAAAATTTCTATATTATGTTTGCACATATTTAAGATATTGCAGTTGGAAATGTGAAAAAATGACGATTTTTTTAAAATTTTCCCAATTTTGGCGCTTTTAATAAATAAACACAATTTCTATCGGTCTATTTTTTCCGCCTAAATGAAGCACAACATGTGGCGAAAAAACAATGTCAGAATCACTTGGATATGCAAAACCTTTCTGGTGTTTTTCCATGTTAAAGTGACACATGTCAGATTTGCAAAATTTGGCCTGGTCATTAAGGCGCAAACAGGCTTGGTCACTAAGGGGTTAATATGGAAGGGTGTAAACATTCCAAATTGAGTAAGCCGTGGTTCCACAAAGGAATTCTACGACATTCTACGAATTCCTTTGTAGCTCAAGAATTTGGACTTTTACTTCATATTTTCAAACTTTATTTGGTGCTTTAGCGAGGAGGACTTTGTTGTTAGCTGCTTCCGGAGCTGGCTTGGATCTGCTTTGCCAACCCTGACTGATTTGAGATGGACTTTGTCGTCTGTGGTTCTGTAAGCCAATTTTGGACTATTTTTAACCCTTCTTCTGGCTTAGTGATTGCATGGTTTTTCCCAGCTTTAGAGATTATCAATTTGATCGTGAACCCCCACTTGTACAATATGTTGTTCTCGTGGACTTGAGGCAATTCAGCAAAGAGTTTCATGGTTTCATAAGGATACAGGAGGGCTTTTAATTTCCTGGCTGTATACATTTATCTGTCCTTTATATGGTAAAAGTGAACGCATACCATCATGTCTCTGGGCAGGTTTTCAGCAATCATCTTTGGGAATGGGAGCCTATACTCTCTATCCACAACACATTCTCCCTGCGAGGTTTCAGGGAGTAAAGTTTTAATTAGGTCTTGTAGTAATAATCTCCAACTGCTGCTACTTCCACCATCTCTGCTATTCCTTTTTTTTTAATTTTATTCCGGTGGTTGCGATCCTCTAAATCTGCCATTTAATTCTTTACTGCCTTGAGTTCCTCCACTAGCCTAGAGTGGTCATCTATCAGGTCATTATGTGAGTTGATTATTTCACTCATTTTGTTTTCAGAGAATTTACTCTTCCTCTCATTTCTTCTATTGATGTGTTAATGGGTGCATGCATAGCTCTCAGTTCTTTTTGTAGGGATCCTTTTAATGCTAGGATCATCACTCTTATAAAACATTCTGATGCGGCCTTAGTTAAGCAGTTGATATTCAATATTGGATCTCTATCTCTTTCTATCTTCCTTGCTCTTCCATCCTCCTCATTGTGGGGGCCATCTGAATAATTTTCTCTTCTGTGCAGTTCTCTATGGAGAGCTGTGTCCCCTCCTTCTTTTTATGCAGTGGACACCTTTTCATCTATCCGGGCCTGGGAGACTGTAGTATCATCTCTGCCTCTCCCCATGTTATTGCTCTCACTGTTGCTAGCTTCCTCTCTCCCTATTTGTGGTGTTCTTGGTGTAATATCCTCAGAGGGGCTTTGTGTGTGAGTGGCTGCACCTCTATCTCTATCTTGCCTTTTATTCTCCCATCTTTTCTCTGTTCCTCCTCTCTCTGTATGTTATGCACACCTTCATGTGAGGGGCTTTGTGTTGCTGCTTTTTTATTTCCTCACTCTTCTCCCTCTTTGTGGCTGCCAGCTATTGCCCCTCCCCATTGCAGTGCTGCAGGCGCCATTTTCTTTATGGGGATCTGGGCCTGAGGCTCCCTGTCCCTCTTCTTTTCTTCACTTCCCCAGCTTCTTGCTTGTGCAGGAGGCGAGGGATTGGGGAAGCCCGCTTACCTTGCTCTTACCACAGGGAATTCCCCAAACCCGCCGCATCTGCGATCTCCAGCTGCTCTGTACTTAGGGCCGGAACCTGCATCTCTCCTCCTGCATCTTGCGCCAGGAAGAACTCAGTTAGTCTCTGCGGTCCCTTCTTCATCGCTCTCTTCCTTGGCACCTTCTCCTCTTCTCTCTGGTATGTCCAAATTCTTCTTTTCTCTTTGCTTGTTTGTTGCTTGCTGAGGTCTCTTTCAGCAGAGCCCTGTCCTCTGCTTTTGCTCCCATGGCCATCCATGACATGTCCCCCTATCGTTCACTTTTATTTTTTGACTGCAAGTTGATAACCCCTCTGGATGCAGTAGTTCTGTCAGGGAAAAAGAGATAGACTTTGCTTAGGGCACCTTTTCTAGCTCCCTCTCCATTTGGGGTGAGAAGAGTGGGTCGTAAATAAGGCTGCTCAGTTGTAGATACAGCTGCCAAACTGCTTAGATGCCCCAGTCCCTGAGATAGAATGACTGAATCCATATCCACTGCCCATGTGCCAGACTGTGGCTCGGGGCTTCCAGATTCCACAGTCCTGCCCCCGTCATCACTCATTGATGGCCATGGTATAACCTAGATATTTCCTGTATATAATTATATATGCACAGTTGGTATAAGTTATGCATTTCCCTGTATATAGTGGATCATGGATCATGCTAGTATAACCCATGTATCTCCTGTATATGATGTCACCCTTTATATACAATTAAAAAAAACACATAAAAGATGCATAAAAATGCAAGTCGTATTTGAATACTGCAAGCAGTTTTTTTTACTTGTTTTTATAATTATGGTTCAAAAATGCAACAAAAACCATGAAAACAGCCTCGAGGGGTAGAAATAACTCTTCACGTTGCCCAGGAAATGAGTATGTAGGGAAAGCTTATGCCAAAGGATTAGATCATGTATTTAAATTTATTGTGCAGCGATATGCAACAGGTAGGTATGGGTACAGGAGGATAGGGGGCCTGAGCTGAAATTTGTCATCTGTCCCTCTCTGTATTTAGCTATGCCCCTGGTATGTATCATGAATATCTCGGTGCCCCTTGTCACTGCTGATCAGCTGCCTGCTTCTACTCAAGGACAGGCATCTAACGGCAGAAACAAGTTCTGAGTGTATTAATGGGGTCCAGACCCTCACCAAAGGAGTCGCACCCCAAAACGGTGGTACTCATGCCCAGTAGTAGTTCCAGCACTGTTAGATGGATCAATATGATAGATAGATAGATAGATAGATAGATAGATGGATGTAACATTAAATATGTTTTGAAATATTCCTACAGATGCTGAGAACTGTATTAAATGCCAAAGTGATGAATGGCCAAATGAGAAGAGAGACCGATGCCTGCCCAAAGTCCTGGAATTCATCTCTTACCAGAATGACACAATGGCTTCTGTATTTTCCAGTGTCTCAGTCTTTGGATGTCTTTTGACTGGCTTCATATTTGGAATATTTATCTTCTACCGGGACACTCCTATTGTTAAAGCTAATAACCGGAACCTGAGTTATCTCCTCCTGGTCTCCATCATCCTCAGCTTTCTCTCTGTCTTCTTGTTTCTTGGTTGCCCCAAGAACGTAACTTGTAGATTACGAGAAACCAGTTTTGGGATTTTTTTTTCAGTTGCCGTATCTTCACTTCTCGCCAAGACTGTTATGGTTTGTGTTGCTTTTAAGTCCACCAAGCCTGGAAGTCCCTGGAGAAAATGGTTGAATGTGAAGTTGCCCTATACCATAGTGCTGTTGTGTTCATCTATGCAAGTTGTCATCTGTATTATCTGGTTGTCTATTTCTCCCCCATTTCAGGACCTGGACACTCAGTCTTATCCTGGGAAAATCATCATTCAGTGTAATGAAGGCTCGGATATCTGCTTTTACTCCATGTTGGGTTATATGGGGCTCTTGGCAGCGGTGAGCTTTGTTCTGGCTTTCATGGTGAGGACATTACCGGACAGTTTTAATGAAGCCAAGTACATCACCTTCAGCATGCTGCTGTTCTGCAGTGTCTGGATCTCCATGATCCCGGCTTATCTGAGCACCAGAGGGAAATCTATGGTGGTGGTGGAGATATTTGCAGTAATGGTGTCCAATGCTGGACTTTTAGGTTGTGTGTTTCTCCCAAAATGTTTTATCATTTTGTTCAAATCTGAAAAGAATAGAAGAACTGATCTGCTGGGGAAAAGGCAGGAATGACTGCAAAATTGTACTCCCTGATAATAGATAGTAATACAGCATGTACATGTCTGTTCAAACTGCTCACTTCTGGAAAAGTAACAGGTGCCCACCCACTTATATCTTGTCAACCTCCCCCCTTCCCTGTAGTAGTGCAGGTGGTCCCACCCTTAAGTACAGCTCATCAATCCACCCCCATCTCTTGACTTATCAAGATTCTCCTGGCAGAGGAGTTAAGGCTCATTTAGACACAATGATTATCGCTCAAAATTCTCTCAAAGGACAGTTTGCGTGACAGTCTTGAGCATTCACTTTGCATAGGCTCTTAAGTAGCTAATTAGCTACTTAAGAGCTTATTAGTGTGTAAATGAAGGCTCCCTCAGTATACAGAAGACAGCTGGAGTGCTGTCTTCTGTATACAGCTGCTGTGTTCTCAGAGCGCTCAGCCGGTATACCGCTGAGCGCTCTGAGCGGTATTTGCAGAACACAGTTGGAGTGCTGTCTTCTGCATACTCCTGCTGTGTTCTCGGAGCTTTCAGCTGGTATACAGCGGAATATGCAGAAAACAGCTGGAGTGCTGTCTTCTGCATACTCCTGCTGTGTTCTTCAAGCAGAATACCAGCTGAAACAATAGTAACAGCGGTATCCCGCTGAGAACTCGGCACGCGGTCTTGATAAGACTCATCGTTGTCTTTTAGCTAGCTGAAAGACAACAATTAGTGAATTGTTAATAAAAACTGCATGATTGCCGCGTGTTTAGACACAACTAGAGATGAGTAAGCGTACTTGGTAAGGACAGATACTCCAGAGAGTATCGCCCTTACCGAGTACTTGCCTGCTCGCTCGCAAAGATTCTGGTGCCGGTGGGGAATAACAGGAGGGAGACCTCCCCCCCCCCCCCTGCTCCCTCCTGCTCACTCCAGCAACACAGCGCTCACCCCTGCCGGAACCGGAATCTTTGCGGGCGAGCAGGCAGGTACTCGGTAAGAACGATACTCGCTCGAGTATCTGTCCTTACTGAGTACGCTCGCTCATCTCTAGATGCAACGATTATCGCTCAAAAGATGGCTTTTGAAAGAATTTTGAGTGATAATCCTTGTCTAAATGGCACTTTATACATTTCCCACACTGGAGCCTTCCCTATTCTCTCCACCACCCTCAATTGTTATTATAGTAGCTGCAGTATGAAAATTCACACAAAACACTATTAAAAACTTTTTAAAGTCTTTATTGAACAATCACAAGTATACAAAAGGCATATGAAGCCCGTGAAACTACGCATGATAAGTAATGTTTTCCTTTGAGGGATTTAGTGGCAATAATTTATAGGCAAACATCATGTAATATTCATATATTTTTTTGGCCTAACTGTGGCTTAGAGTTGTATTATGTACGAAGTGCAGCATGTTACATCTGGGAATAACAGCGTCCTTGTAAATAAATTTGCTTTACTCATTCCACATTGTAATATTTTTGCTCTGCAGCAGTCTGTTTTTTGAAACCGTGTGGTAAGTTGATAAACTGTAAAGCAAAACTGATTTCATCCCCATAATGTGTTATCCATATCCTTCGATGCTGTCATCCCTTTTCACCCTTTCTAGATTACTGCTGGTTAAGTTTGATATTGCATAGAGGACTCTGTGTGATGCCGTCTGGTATAAAAATGTGGATGTGCCCTGCCCACGAGTGGAAAAAGAGGTCCAATGCACACAAGTACCTCTGAGAGCTGTTTTATGAACTAAAGGTAAAACTTTTAAAGCCTAAATTGGCAAGACTATTTATCTAATTGTGCCAGAACTATAATCATTAGCATATCTGCCTAAGATAATAATCTTTATTTATATAACGCCAACATATTTCGCAGCGCTTACAACACAGAGGGATCAGAAACAAAACCACGGTTACATTTAGTAATCAATTGATGGAAACAGTAGGAGTGAGGGTTTTGCTCTAATGAGCTTACATACTACCAATAATGTGGTGATACAGATGGTAAAGAGGCTGGAAATGTGCAAGATATGGTGAGGTTGAGAGTGTGGGATGCTATACACACAGACAATGGTCAAATTGAGCCGCATAGTGGCCGAATCAGTATGACTGCAGGGGGCAGTTGATTGGGGCTGGCAGGGATTGCAATCAGTAGGACAGAGAGCATATTATCATGTGGCATCCAGAGGGTTTTGGTTTAGGAGATATGGTATGCCTTCCTGAAGAGGTACATTTTAAGATCATGCCTTAAATTTTGTGTGTCAAGGATTGCCCGGATAGATTGGGGCAGTGCGCTCCAGAGGACTGGTGCTGCTCTGGAGAAGTCTTGGAGTGGGATTGAGAGGTTTAAGTTAGAGGGGTGCTTAATCTGATTTCGTTAGATAGCAGAGGGTGCAAGCTGGGTGTTGGATTGAGATGAGTGAAGCAATATAGGACAAAGTATGATTGTTTTCAGTGAGAGAAACCAAGTATTCTTCTAGATATGATACCTTATATTGGATAACAAAAATACATGATTTGTATTTTTGTTAGTCATTGAAAGTTATATCTATAAGATTTCTTGGTTTCTCTCACTAATGGCAGTCATGCTTTGCTCTACTGGGTAACACTGTACCAACCCCCCCTTTTCTGTTTTGCAATATAGGGCGGCACAGTGCTGTGGAAAGTTTTGTAGATGAGTGTTGTGAGATTGAATTGCATTCTGTATTTGAAGGGCAGCCAGTGCAGTGACTGGCACAGGGCAGAGGCATCCATGTAGCCGCTGAACAGGAAAATGAACCTGCTGCCACATTCAGGATGGATTAGAGAGGGAAAAGTCTGGCACGGGGGAGGCCAATCAGCAGTGAGTTGCAATAATTGAGACAAGAGTGGATGAGGGCATCAGTGAGTATTTTTATCGTGCTCGCGGTGAGAAAAGGGCAGATTCTTGCAATGTCCTTGAGGTGCAGGTGACCTGTTCTGGCAAGAGATTGGTTGTAGGAAATAAAGGAGAGATCAGAGTAGAACATAACCCCAAAACAGCAGGCATGCTGTCTGGGAGTTTTGGTGGCGTCACACATTGAGATAAAGATGTCAAGATTAGGTCAGTTAGCAGAGCGTGGAAACATTAGTAGGTCAGTTTTTAAGTAGAGAGAGGATATAGTGTTAGAGACAGTGGGCAGACAGTCAGTAGCATTCTGAAGGAATGATGCTATGATGTCATGGGAAGAGGTGTATACCTGGGTGTGGTCAGCATAGAGATGGTACTGATAGCCAAATCTCCTGACGGTTTGTTCAATTTTGGTTGTATAGATGGAGAAGAGGAGGGAGCCAAGGACCAAGTCCTGGGGGACCCCAACAGCAAGGGAAAAAGGACGGGAGAAGAGCCTGCAAAGGATATGCTAAATGAGTGGTCAGAAAGGTAAGAGGAGAACCAAGAAAGAGCAGTGTCCTTTAGACCAATGGAGTGAAGCATTTTGAGGAGGAGTTTGTGGTGAACAGTGTCAAATGCTGTAGAGAGGTCAAGGAGGATCAGTAGAAAGTAGTCACCCCTTGATTTAGCCATTAGGAGGTCATTTGACACTTTTGTTAGGGTAGTTTCTGTCAAGTGTATAGGGAGGAAACTTGACTATGATGGGCAAGCAGAGAGTTTTTTTTGAGGGATAGCTTATAATATGGGAGTAAACTAGGTGTTCGAATAGTTTGGAGATGAAGGGGAAATTTGAGAAAGGTCGGTAGTTGCAGCATCGGTCAAGTTAAGAGTCAGTTTCTTTAGCAGTGGGGATGATAGTATGTTTGATTGAGGAGGGGAAAATGCCAGAGGTCAGAGAGAGGTTGAATATAGTGGTGAGGTGGAATAGATGCTACTGCATGCCGAGCTTTGCGGCAAACCAACAATTACTCACTGCTCACACTATTAGGTGCTTGATGTTTTTGATAAAGAGTGTATATAAACAGTAAAGTATAAGGAAAAGTTGTTCCAATTATATAGACAAGTCAGTGTTCCCCGCCTCTGGAGAAAAAAGTTCAGTCTGAAGAAATAAGCATTGCATTACATCATGTAGTGTAATGCCTGCATGATCTATGCGGCGAAAGAAATTTCGTTAGACGTTCGCATTATGCACCCATCAGAAAATCAAATGACGATCTACCTGTGTAACCAAGCAATTGTTCATCTATAGTTGGCTGCCTGCTTAATTTGAAAGGAGGCGGACACGCCAAAATGATCCCTGACCCACTCCACCTGCATGCACCGAGGAATGATCACTCCTGTGTAAAAGCAGAAGAGCGATCGTCACTGAAACGAATGTGGGGTGCATTTGTGTCTGTCAGTCGACAATTGTAAATGGGTGCTTAGGCTTAGTGTCAGTGTGAAATCTACAGAATATTAGGATTCTTCACAATATACTGCAAATTGTGTCATAAAAACAAAATCACCAAATGCTGGTGGTGAGGCTTGTAGTGGTGGCTCCCCGGCTGATCTTGGTGCAGCACAGTTTGCACACCACTGTTTGTCGGTCTCACTAAAAAGCCTCCACACCTTTGAACACCTAGCCATCTGCACAGAGGCTTGACGTCAGGGGGTGCTGTGGGAAACAGATTGGGGATTGTTTGCTCTGGCCCTGCCTCTCCCCCTGGCCACCCCACTGCCTCTTCCAACCTGGCCTGCTGCTGCACTTGCCTTCCCCTCTGAAGCCCTGTCTTCAGTAAGCTTAGCAAGCCAGGTGGGGTCAGTCACCTCATCATCCAGCAGCTCTTCCTCCGAATCCTCTGTGCGCTCCTCCCTCGGACTTAGTGTCCTTGCTACTACCTCAACAACAGACAACTGTGTCTCATAATCCTCATCGGCAAAAAGCTCTTGAGACAGTTGCCGAATGTCCCCAGCCTCATCACCGGGACTATGGGTACTTTCCAAATGTTGGGCATTGGTCACGACAAATTCCGCATGTGAGAGAGGAACCATTTTTTCCCACTCAGGGCAGGAACCTGAGAACAGTTCCTGGGAGTCTGCCTCCTCAGAATCTGACATTTTCCTAGAGTGACGAGGCTGGGAGAAAGGAGGAGCAGCCAGAGGATTCAGAGGTGCAGTCTCTAGGTCGGGAGTAGTGGACTGCGTAGAAGACTGGGGGGTCGATTCACTGCTGGACGCATTTCCTGCCATTCACGACGGGACCTGCTTGCACTGCTCTGCTTGTAATAAAGGTCTACCATGCGGACTCGCAAATTGTGATATGAATCTGGGGACCCAATGGACTTGGCGCTGGCTGTGATTCACCCCTGACTAGGAGCTCGGCCTGTGCCAACACCCTCACTTGGATGTACGCGTTCACTTCCTCGACCCTTACCCCTACTCCTCATCATGAAAGAAAAAAGGGGGCTCGGCGCTCCACGAAACGGGTCCAGATAAGTTACAATGGAGATCTAATTAAAGAGCTTTTAATGAAAATAACAATATATGCAACGTGTCTTGTCGCGGTAAATGCAACTTTTTTAAGCATGTTTTGTGGAGCGCCGAGCCCCCTTTTTTCTTTCTTTTTGTGCACTGTCTACTATTTCCTAGTAGTCGAGCCCTATTATTAGGGATACGACGGGCTGTGGCTAGCTCCTCCCTGCTTCAACAGTGATCAGTCGAACGAGGACGTGGATTTCTATTTGGATTCATTATACGTATACCAGGATCTGGAGGTGTTATGTGAGGGGCCCATTTTTGGGGGCTTTCCCACCTACACCGGGTAAGTTCCATTTGTATTTACACCCTATTGAGTCATTGTCCAGTGAGCGGAGCGCTGTCCTTATATCTATTTTCTTGTTGTTCCTACTCCTCATCATGTCGGATTAAGGATAGAGAAGGGCCCAAATAAATTACCCCACCGTACAGCGCTCAGAACTTGGGACTAATTCACCGCACACAAAGACTTGTAGATACCGGAGGCTCTATGCTGTGACCCGAAAAAAATAGACGGCTGTCTTGTGCTGATACCTTGGGGTAATTTACCGCTTACAGAGACTTGCAGAGAAGAGAGGCTGTATGGAGTGGGAGAAAAGTAGAAAGCCAGTGGATAGTGCAGATAACTGTGGCAACCTGCACAGTGGCAGAAAACCTTAAAGCCAGTGGATTGTGCGATTAACTGTGGCTGCTTCACCCAACACAGAGAATGGTATCTGTGAAATGTTGTTCTGAAGTGGCACAGGAAATGTTTGCGTACTATTTAGCAATGAGAGTGAGACCTCTGGCTAATGCACTGCAGAGATAGAGCGGTATAGCTGAAATAATCAGCAGTGGCACAGGAAATATTTGCGTACTATTTAGCGAGTAGACCTCTGCCTAAGGCACTGCAGACATAGAACTGTATAGCTGAAATTATCTGCAGTGGCACAGGAAATATTTGCATACTATTTAGCGATGAGAGCTAGACCTCTGGCTAATCCACTGCAGACATAGAAATAAATAGCTGAAATAATCAGCAGTGGCCCAGGAAATATTTGCGTACTATTGAGACCTCTGCCTAATGCACTGCACACACAAAACAGTATAGCTGCAATAACCTGCACAGGCCTAGATGCATAAAAAAATGGTGCACTACTGCTCCCAGACAGCCACAACAGTAATGCACACTATGAGGAGAAGTCCTAAGAAGGACTGTTGGGGTTCTTTTTTTCTTTTTAAATCAAGTTTTTATTAGATTTTTCAATATAGTTTCCATGTTACATAGATTGACAGAGACAAACCGTTTTCCAACATATAACTATGGAGGCAGATCAAGTGTCACATTATAGGATCTATATTGTTTCCATCATCTAAGGATACTCATATAGATGCCTAAAGAAAGAAACAGTCTCCGTGCTACTATTCCAGCATAGAACACGTAGTATGGAGGAAAATTTCCTCAGAGGGAGAGAGATTAAGTGAAAACAAGCTGAAAGGCATGACTAGGGGAAAGGAGGAAAGCGAGGGGAGTAGGGGGGTGGGGAGTCATGAGACGATGATCCTATGGAGTCACTCTCGCCCTTACCTTGGCAACAGAAGTTCCATTCACATAGACGGGTTCAACATCCGGGTTCAACGCCTGAGGTCCAGACACGCATCCTGCTGCCAGAGAGACTAACTTGCATCTAATTCACCGAGTGGGGGGTTTGCGCCATACGTCCCTGAATCCAGTGGAAAAAGTTTTCTTGATGCTAAGTTTTTCGTCTCAATTCCCTCCAGGGACTCCAGATCTGGAGGAAACTATCATGAGAGCCTCTTGACAAGCTTGTCAGTTCCTTCAGGTTGCAAATTAAGTCAGCTTTTTCTTTCCACTGGTTCAGGGAGGGGGGAGATTGTTGAAGCCAGTGTAGGGGGATCAAGGCTTTAGCTGCGTCTAGTAGAAAAGCTATTAATTTGTTTTTCAGGGGGTGGTAGTTTACAGACGGTTTCAACAGGAATACCATATCCACCGAGATTGACAAGTTTGGGGAGAGGGCTTTCAAGACGTTCTCCACTTCCCTCCAGTAAGGGGTGATGCCTACGCATTCCCACCAGATATGGAGAAAGGATCCAATTGCTGCATCGCATCTCCAGCATCTATTGTGGGGGGCTAGCTTGTAATTATGGAGCCACTGTGGGGTTTTGTACCACCTAATAGTTTGTAGTGACTCTCTTGCATAAGGATGCATGGGGATATACCATACGCCATATTCAAGATTAACTTAGCATCTGACGTGGACAGAGATATGTTTAATTCTTTTTCCCAAGAACTTAGGAAAGTGGGCTTAGCAAATATTGGGGGAGCTATGAAGTGCCTCTGAATGTTGAAGATTTTTCTCGAGTTTGGATTGCCTACCCCTAGGGAGTTTTCAAAGTTTGTCTTAGGCCTGGTGGTCTTGTAATTGACCAATAATTCATTTAGGACTTTTTTGATGTGTGCTATTTGCAGAAAAGAGAGAGTGTGGTTGGGAATTAGGGTTTTCAGGATGTCTTCTAATGTCTTATGTGCCTGGGCCTAAAGGTCCCCAACCAGTCCACCTTAGAATTGTTTCCAAACACTGGAGGAACCCAGATTGGGCTGGATCCCCAATAGCCTGCAAAGACTTCGGATTGGAGTCAACAGAGAAGGTCTCGGTGCTAACGATTCTCTGAGTCTATCTCAGGTCTCGCAGGGTCCCCTGAGTAGGGGGTTGAATCATTTTGCTCTATAAATGTTCCTGGCCGGAAAGGACAGGTCCTCCAGTAAGGAATCACTTTGTGAGCCTGCTGCAAGGTCATGCAGCAGTGGATCTCTGGATGGGTGTGTCAGGTCCATCCAGTAACCAAGTTGGACAGCTTGGTAGTAGTCTTGGACGCTCGGCAGGTCTATTAACCCCTCTGACTTTCTCTTGATCATTAAGCTGTTAGCGAGTCTGGGCCTCTTGTGCCTCCACACGAAACCCGTGAAGGCCATTCGTAGAGAATTAAAAAAAGACAGTGGGGGATAAATTGGCAACATACGTAGTTTGTAGGGCAATAGGTAATACATTTTAAAATATTTTTTCTCCCGAACTAGGAGAGGGATGGGAGGTCATATGAGCGAAGAAGAGTTTTTATTTGAGGAATCAGAGGTTGAAAATAATGGAGATACAGGTCTTCTATCCTCTTGGCAAGTTTAATACCCAGATAATCCACTGCTATCTCAGACCATGAGAAGGGTGAACTGGATCTCAATGGAGCACTTTGCACCTCTGGGATCGACATGTTGAGAATCGTGGACTTGGAGAAATTCACTTTAAAGTTTGAGAGAATTCCAAAATCTCAAAGAAGAGAAGCAAGTCTGGGCAGATCTCTCTCTGGTTCAGAGGTTACGAACATTATGTCATCCGCAAATGCGGCTGCGGATAGTGTGCGAGAATTGATGTTCAATATCTTAATAACTGGATCTTGCCTTACCAATTTGAAGAGGAGCTCCATTGTAAGGATAAAAAACGTAGGGGACAGAGGGCAGCCCTGACGTGTCCCATTTCGAATGTCGAACGGAGGGGAGAGTGTATTATTTATTTTTAGTATAGTGTGCAGTTTCGAGTAGAGTGAGATTATATCTGAGATGAATGCGGATGAATGTAGATCCAGTCCACCCTGTCGAAATCCTTTTCGGCATCTGTGCTTGCGAAGGCCACTGGGATATTGCGAGTTTGGGCGTATTTTGCTGCATGAAGCAATCTGAGACAATTATCCCTGCTCTCCCTGCCTTTAAAAAAAAACCTGACTGCTCAGGATCTATCAGAGCGTGGACATAGTCCTCCATTCTCTTCCCCAGATATTTGGCCCAGATTTTCACATCAAGGTTGATCAGCGATATGGGTCTATAACTGTTACACTATTCTGCGTCTTTATTCTCTTTCTGGATAAGAGTGATGTGCGTTCCTGAGCTTGTTTAGGAAGTTTGGCTCCCTGTAATAATGCGTTAAATGTTTCCGAGGGATAAGCTGTGCTTTAAAGGCTTTATAGTAGGCTAATGAGAGGCCATCCGGACCAGGACTTTTACCCTGAGGGAAGGAGTTCAGAACTTCCTCTAACTCTTTGTCTGTAATCGGGTTTAGTAGGGAGGATGCCTCTGTTTCGCCCAGATTAGGCAAGTTTAGGGAACTTAGGAAAGAATCAACCCTGTCGCTAGTGTTCTGTCGGGTAAGAGGTGTCCCCGGGTCCTTGAGATTATATAGTTGTGAATAAAAGTGCTGAAACTCTCTAGCAATTTCAGGGGTTGAGGAGACTGATACTCCCGTCCGCGTTTTTATTAAGAGGATGGAGTTTCTGGACCGAGTCTTCTTGAGGAGGGAAGTCGTTAGCTTACTTCCCCGGTTACTGTGAGTATAGGAGACCTGTCTGAGGAACATGTGTTTTTTGTAAAATTTGTCATTAGGGCAACATCGGAGCTGATGTCTTAGAGAGGCTAATTCCACTAGATTATTTTTCGCCTGTGAGAGTTTAACTACTTGTTCTAATTTTGCAATTTGAGCAAGGTATTTATCAATTTCTTTTTGGTTCTGTTTTTTTCTCCCTAGAGCCTAAAACTATCAGCGACCCTCTCACAAACGCCTTATGGGCTTCCCACACCAAAGGTGCTCCGCCTTTTCCCCCGGTGTTCTTTTTAAAGTATTCCTCCAAGAATTCACCTATATTTGATCTTTCTTCCAAGGAGTGTAGTAAAGAGTCGTTTAAACGCCATCTCCATTCATGTGGAGCCTCATGAGGCAGGCAGATGTCTACATGTATAGGGGCATGGTCTGAGATAGCTATAGAGTCAATTTTGGCCATCTCGAGGTATGTCAGCAATCCAGAGGAAGTAAAGACATAGTCTAGCCTTTGAAAGGTAGAATGTACATGGGGAAAGAGGTGAAGTCTTTAGAGGAGGAGTGTAAGAACCGCCAAGCGTCCAACACCACTAATTCCTGCATAGAGTGACTTAAAGGGGTTGTCCCACGGCAAAACGTAAATTTTTGTTTCTGCCCAGTCCCCCTGTTGAGCAAAGGAGATACAATAGCCATATAATGCGTTTTAAAAAATCATTTTCACTGACCTGGAGCACCTTTTATCAACTTTTAAAATTTTCCTTTTCAAGATGGCGCCGCTGGTCTTCTTCCACGGTGCACTGCGGGTCTTCTTCCATGGTGCACCGCGTTGTTCTTGCACTACGTGCGCACTCCCATCTGCCGATATTCTGCCGATAATCAGACCATAATCTGCCCACAATCTGCCCATATTCTTCCCATAATCTGCCTATAATCTGCCCATATTCTGCCGATATTCTGCCTATAATCTGCCGATATTCTGCCTATAATCTGCCCATATTCTGCCCATATTGTCGATGATCTGCCTATAATCTGCCTATAATCTGCCCATATTTTGCCAATATTCTGCCTATAATCTGCCTACATTCTTCCTATAATCTGCCCATATTCTGCCCAAATTCTGCCAATAGGCTCTGTATTCCAACTTTTGGTCTTTCTTCACTGTGCCATGGACAATAGGGGGATGTGAAGGGGGGGATGTGGGGGGAAGCGCTCAGGCATTTTGCGCATAGAGTCTACATTCCATCTTTTTGTCTTTCTTCACTGTGCCATAGACAACAGGGCGAGGAGGGAGGGGGGATTATGGAATAGCGGGGAGCAGGAACTGAGCTCCCGCCTCCTCTCCACCCCCGTGCACTATTGTCAATGTGGAGAGGTGGTACTGGGGCGGTGCTAATTCGCACCACTTAGCCCCGCCGCTCCTCATTGACAATAGTGGAGATGGGCGGAGAGGAGGCAGATAGGTGGCGGGAGATCATTTCCTGCTCCTCGCTCTTCCATCCCCAACCCCCAACAACCCACCCCACCCAACACCCCTCCCCTTCCCCTCATGCATACATGGACATTGCATATCGGCTGGGCATGAAAACGGAGCCGATATACGATCGTATGAATGCACCCTTCACCTGTAAATACCAGACTACCCCCCCCAAAAAATAATAATTTGACTATTGTCCATGGCAAAGGTAATACAGACAAAAAGGTGGAATGTTGATGGCCAGAATGGCTGAGCGCTCCTGGTTTGGCCCCGTTGCACTCCATTAGGAATGCGTACACCCGCGGCAAATAGATCATGCCGCGATTGAGGAAGGGTGATTTTACGTTATGGAATTCCACAATGGAATTCCGCACTGTGAGCATAGAGCCATTAGGTTCAATAGAACCTAATAGCTGCGTGAAACGCGGCGTTTTTTTTGTCGCGTATTACGCGGTGCATATCCGTCCGTGGGAAGGCAATCTTATCTGCTGGTGGTTTGTGAGACTACAGTGCTGACATACAAGTGTTTTCATTGTTTCTGTCACTACTGAGTTCTTCAGCTCCATAGCTGCGCTGCTCAATTCTTTTTGAGCACTATATGGTTGGTATTGTGAATAGGTGGTTAATTTTTTGCAGTGTGTGCCATTGTAATGGTTGTGTATACTGTGGTATTCTTTGCAACCACTTCTGTGCGCAGCATTATGTACTTAGTTTTGATACTATATTTCAGCTCTAAACAGAAACAACGAACAAGTGTTTAGAAAAGTCAAGTTTCAGCCGCTCAGTCATACAATTTTTGCGCCATTTAGCCCACTGGAGTCCTTCTTTTTCTCTTAAAGCAAAAAGATGTTCAAGCTTGACAAAGACTCATTTCCAGAGTCGAAACGTCGCAATCTTGTGTGCAGAGGGGGCACAACTGTTGTTGTATTCCTATGAATGCATAAAATCAACTGCACCAAATCTGCTGCCTGAACGTCTTTTTGCTTTATGACATATATCTTTGTGGGAATCTGGATCCAGTCCCGGTTTGGGCGTGCAGACAAGGTGAAAGAAACACTACATAACAAATCCCCCCCCCCCCCCCCCTCACGGACTGGTGGTGTTGAGTGCTGCTGTTTGTCTAAATTTATTCTACCTTCTTTTTCTCTTAGACACAATAGCGCAGGAACTGGTCGTTCGCTTTTATACCTTCCGTGTAGCGGAACGGCGAGTTCTGTGTTCGGACACGTTAGTTGGAACTTCTGCTTTGTATTCAGTTGACTATGCAGCCTGTTGGTCAGAATGATTCCTGACATACTCCTCCGACCCATTTCAGGGAAGAGTTGTTTCCGTCGAGAGGATCCCCTTTAGCTGGATGTTTTCTCTGATCGCGCCATTCTCGGTATACTATTCGCACCATTACATGAGAACCCCCCCCCCCCCTCTGTGGTTGGCAGTGAGACCACGGCTGCTCTAGCACCGATGACCGGCCCCTTTGGAAATTGCTCCGATCACTGGATCTTCCCATCTAATGATTCACACTGAAAGTGATCCAAGGAAAACTTGTAACGTGACTTTATGAGGCACTTCAGGGTCACGGGGGAAATTACTGTACAGGGGAGCGCCAATCGGAAGAGGCTGGGGTCTAATAAAGGGGACCTTCAGTTTATCTACAGTAGAACTATATCAGATGGGAATGGGAATTTGTAACATTTTGTATAAGTGATATTGTATTGCAATAAATTTTTGGTTCTTTTAATTTTTTTTAGTTAAATCCAAACGCTAACATGTACAACCCGGAGCAAGACATGGAATTTGACCTGGATTCTTCATGCGATTCTGTTGGAGAGGTAAGACTTTGCTCCAAATGGAATTGTTTTCGTTCTAAACCTTTGCGTAGAACCAAGCTAACAAAACATAATGATTATATCGGTGATTGTTTCCGCAGGATTATATTTTGGATGTGGATGAAGTTGATGATGTTCCCCAAAGTCGGCAATATTCAGAGATATGTGTGAAAATTTAAATAATTGTTTTTGGTTTTGATTGAAAAAATAGGCCAAAAGTGTTGCAGTTCCTCATGCCTTCCCAAGGACAGATTTTTGCCGCGTAATATGTGGCGAAAATCAACAGCGTTGCCCGAAGATATTAGGATCTATAGAACCTAACAGCTCAATGCTCACAGTGCGGCATTCCATCACGGAATTCCGCACCGTGACATTATCCAAACTTACCCGCGGCATGCTATATTTGCTGCGGGTGTACGTGTGGACGGCTTCTATTGCAGTCAATAGAAACCGTCCTTCACGCTATCTTCCGCTGATAGCGTGAAAACACTTCCACGCCTACTGGTGCCACGTCATATGACACAGTCGCCTCGGGTCATATGACACGGTGGGCGTGTCATGTGACGTGACCAGCGTGTAGCATAACGCTGTGGCGCTGCACGCCAAAGCGTCATGCATGAGCGGGGAAGCTGGATCCGCAGGTAATTTTGAGGTCTCTGTGGGCCGCCGTGACGTGCTCCACCGTGGTAAATTATGCAGTGGAGCCCGTCACGGCCGTGTGCAGCCGGGTTTCTTTTTTTCACCGACGTATTTGTTAGGCCTTGCGGATTGATTGTGTTTGCAGGTGGGTCCACAATAATGTGTTTTGTTCGCTCTTAGGTGTGTACACACGTCTGCACCTTGGTAGGAGCAAAAAGCCCAGTGAACATAGCTGCGTGCTTGTTGTCAATGGAGGCGAGGCTGCTGCCGGCGGCTCCATTGAAAACAATGCTCTGGCGGCCCACTGCTGTCTTTTTCATGGAACAGCCTTTACGTATAAGGCCTTCCCTGAAAAAGCAATATTTCAGTTTAAAAAAAAAGGGGGGTATCCTCCGTCGCTGCGTTGACCCACGCAGGCATGAACAATAACTCTGCTGCATGCGGATAAAATGTTTGCTTTATCCCCGCTAGTAAAAAGAAATCCCTGCTGCTATATATGCCACATCTGCTGCATATCCAGCAAAGGGAATTCTAAAGTTCCCCACCGCAGCTGTCACACATGACAGCTGCAGTAGCCCATCCTGCTCCCGGCATACCATCTATGGCTTTTCAGGGAAGGGTTTCATAGGCCGGTCATTGACAAGCCATTTTAAATATTAGCAAAAATGTATTATAAAAAAAAAATTTTCCCTTCAGTCGCCGGGCCGCTGCTTTCACTTTTGTCGGTGTCCCCGTCTTTGTAGCTCTCAGCTATCAGCTCCAGGGGATTTCAAATTTCCTCCCTGCTGATAGCTCTAATTGTGTTTAGCTGAAGAGTGTTACATGTGTGAATCAAGGTGGTTTATTTTCGTTGACAATTCACCTTATTATGTGATGGCCTTAAAAAAATATTCAAGATTTTCTCGGTCCCACACACATTAATAAGATCAATTGCTACATTTACTTTTTCTAACGATAAAATGATAAGGTGTACTCAATATGTAATCCTTTCTTAGGTTCAACAACAACTGGCTGACACCCTGCATGCTATGGTGGACATATGTGGTGTGCAGTGTTTTCAAAATGATCCACAGGGAACACCAGAAGAGGGGGCTTCAGGATCCGCTGAAGATCCAAATGGCAGACTTACAGACAGAAAGTGGTGTCAATGCGGCCAGTGCATGTCCATGCCCACAGTGGCGGAGTGCGTGTGCTGCAGAGAACACGAAGTAGTGCTTCAGATCTTGCCTGAAGACTGCATATGCATTACAATGCATCCACTTTTTGAACAGCATGCGCTTTTGCGCGAAAACATTGAACACACGATCAGACTATCTTCTATGTTCACCAGGAGAGAATATGACATAACCAACAATAGGTATTAAAATTTTCTTTTATACAAAAAAAGACAAACCAAGTATGATTTTTGTGTACAACTTTTATCTCCACAGTGAGAGTTGTGCTGCATGGGGTGGGGAGCTGTGGAAGAGTGGCCATATTCATTTTTGTCACTCTGATCTTTACGTCCCCCTCCGTTAAGAGAGCCGCCGTCTGCGGGATCCAGTAAGTCATCAGGCAGGATCTGCATTTGAAATTCAGATGCGACGCTGCTGGTCGGCGTTGAGCGAAACAGGGCTCTGATGACTTGGTTAGCGGTGGAGGTGTTGGTAGGTGGTTTGTGTGCCCAGTCTGGGTGTTTTTTGTCACCTGCAGGGGTGAACTTAGTCAGTCCCTTCACAGAGCATGTAGCAAAGGTAGATCTCATTGGATCAGCCAGGGTGACATCCTCCTGGTCTGGGCTACCATCACCTTCCACAGAAGTGCATGTAGCCAGGGATCCAGCAAGGGGATCAGCATGGGAAGCCCTTGCTGTAGTGGTAGTGAGAGGTGCATCTGTATTATTGTGGTTGTTAGTCTTTGTAGCAGACATTGCTTTTTGTGATTCTGCAGAGGAGACCTTGCTGTGGAGGCTTATCATGCTCTCAGGACCTCCAGACATAATGCATCAGCGGCTGGCATCTCTCACAGAGGCAGCCCCAGCCAGAGATCCAGCAGCTGAAGCAGTGCAGGAGGAATGTGCTGTATCGGCACTAGTTTCATGTACTCCGTCCGCGCGGCCGGCGGTGCCCACCACAGGAGACATAGCCATGTGTCCCTCAGGGAAGCTGGAGAGAGCAGAGGTGCTGCTTAGTGTCTGATGCAGGCGGCCGTCCCCCCCTGCAGCGCGGAGTGTGTCCGGAGTCTCTACAGGTAAGTCGGCTGTAGCAGGGGCAGGGCTTGCCTCCAGGGAACACACAGGAGAGCTGACCGCAGCGGGGAGAGCTCCGCGCGCTTGGCTCGGACCGCCATCAGTCACTTCGCCAGAGGCCGCGGGTGAGTGGATCACACATGGGGAAGCCGGAGTCAGAGTTCCCCTACCTGTAGGTGGTGTTGGTAGGTTCCGCTTTCTGCCGCTGCTCTCATTCTCCTCGGCCGATCCAAGTGGGGCACTTGAGTGCGTCTTCTTTCTGGTGGAGCGTGGGATTTCAGAGCCACCATTTTTGAACTCCTCTACCGGGCCCCGAGTGGTGTAAAAGTCGGTGAGTTTCTTAGGAGAAGACTTGTTTGCCCTTCTAGGCATGTTGTAAGGAGTTGGTGATCTTTCCCCGAGCAGAGGTATGTCTTTAGAGCTGGTTTAAAGTCGCTTTTTGTGGTCGCTAAGCAGGTTAAGCGGAGAGCTGTACTAACGTGCATCCATCCAGCTCCCCTACAAGGCCACCCCCCCCCCAAGTATGATTTTTAAAAAGGAAAAAGTTTATTCAATTCCAAAAGTGTAAGACATGTTCATCCGAAAATTTAGTGTTTACTTTGTGCCAAACGTCACCATTAGAGATGAGCGAGCATACTCGTCCGAGCTTGATACTCGTTCGAGTATTAGGGTGTTCGAGATGCTCGTTACTCGTAACGAGTACCACGCGATGTTCGGGTTACTTTCATTTTCTTCCCTGAGAAATTTGCGCGCTTTTCTGGCCAATAGAAAGACAGGGAAGGCATTACAACTTCCCCCTGCAACGTTCAAGCCCTATACCACCCCCCTGCAGTGAGTGGCTGGCGAGATTAGGTGTCACCCGAGTATTAAAATCTGCCCCTCCCGCGGCTCGCCACAGATGCATTCTGACATTAGTTCAGGGAAAGTGGTATCTTGGTGGAGCTGCTATAGGGAGAGTGTTAGGAGTATTTTAGGTTTCAAGAACCCCAACGGTCCTTCTTAAGGCCATAGAAATCGCAGATCGCACCTATGTGCGATCTGCGATTTCTCTTCTCTTCTCTATATGCGCTCAATGGGGCCGGCGGCAGCAGCGCCGACCCCATTGAGAACATATAGAAGACAAATCATTCTTCTCTGCCACAGCTGTAACAGCTGTGGCAGAGAAGAACGATGTTTGCCCATTGAATTCAATGGAGCCAGCAATACTGCAGGTTCCACTGAAAGCAACGGGCTGCCGGCGTGCGCGGGGATGAATTGTCGGGAAGGGCTTAAATATATAAGCCCTTCCCTGCAATTCATCCAGAAATGTGTTACAATAAAAATATATACCAGCGTATAAGGCGACGGGGCCTTATACGCCGGCAATACAGTGGAGCAAAGAATAAAAATCATTACTCACTTCTTCTGACGTTCTGCGGTGCTGCTGCAGGCTGTCGCTCCCTCCTGGTTCCCGGCAGAGCATTGCTTTCTCTACGAAGGGCTTTAAATCCCCGCCTCCAGAAACACACGTGCCTTCAGCCAATCACAGCCAATGACAATGATGGATTCCGGTAAGGATAATGCGGCCTTTACCAAGGCAATCGAGGAGTACTTCCTCCTTAATTTGAACTGAGAAGTTGACATCCCCACGGCCTGGGAGGCCCATAAAGCCTTCACCAGGGGTTTGTTGATAGCCTTGGGCTCCAGGACCAGAAAAAAGGCACAAAAAGAAATAGATGATATGCTCACCCAAATTGCTACTCTAGAACTGACAGCTAAACTTTCCCAAACAAGCGCTAACTTAGCAAAATTAGACGAAATAAGAAGGGAACTATGCGTTGTTTTGGAATCCAGGTTTAACAAAAAGACATTATTTATGAAGCATGTGGTGCATGCTCAGGGAAAAAAGGGCAGTACATTTATGTCGTCCCTAACTAAAAAAGCGCAGATGAAAAATGTAATTAAATCTATCAAAACTGGCTCTGGGAGGCTAGCTGAGACTACCCCAGAAATTGCCAAAGAGTTCCAACTCTTCTATGCAGATTTATATAATCTACAAAGATCTAGGCCAGCAGGAGAGGCCACCAAAACTAGGGAGCAAATAGACTCCTTTCTACACCAACTGAGCATGCCCAAACTGGATAAAGATGAAGCAAGTTCACTACTGACCCACGTCTCACAATACGAAGTAAAAGAACTTCTAGCTTCGTGCCCTCCGAACAAGAGCCCAGGCCCAGATGGCCTCACATTGGACTATTATAAAACCTTTCAACAGGTCCTGGTCCCAAGGCTAACAGACCTCTTTAATGCCCTCCTATCCGGAGCTAAATTTATCCAAAAAAGCGCAGGAATCTCAACTCACATTAATCCATAAAGAAGGCAAAGACGCCACTATATGCGGCAATTACAGGCTCATATCTCTCATTAACTTTGATACTAAACTGTGGGCGAAGCTCCTAGCTGGGAGACTGGAGAAGTCTCTCCCTTGCTTGATCAACGAGGAGCAGGCAGGGTTTGTGAAGGGGAGAGAGGGCAGAGACAATTGCCATAGGCTTCTTCATGCGGCCCTTTATGCCCAATGCCATAATATCCCTCTCGCCTTTATAGGAACTGACGCTGAAAAGGCGTTTGATAGGGTTAACTGGGCCTACATGAAAAGTGTCTTATTTAATTTCGGATTCCCAATGGAATTCGTGTCCGCCATTTTTTCGCTCTACTCCAACCCGCATGCAAGAATAAAAATAAATGACGGACTATCTCAACCGTTTGAAATCAAAAATGGAACGCGTCAAGGATGCCCTCTTTCTCCTTCTTTATTTATTTAAATCAGACAGGACCTGAACATAAAGGGACTATCTATAGGCTATAGAAGACTATCTTCAGCGGCTTTCGCAGATGACATAGTCTTCTTAATCACCAATCCGAAGGAGGGCCTACCCAGACTTGTGGAACTTTTGAACCAATTTGGAGAATTTTCAAACTTCAAAATAAACTTCCACAAGTCCTCCGCATTAAATATATCTATACCCCAAACTCTCTTTAGAACCCTGAAACAGAACTCCCCATTCACATGGTTGGAGACCTCATTGGACTGCTTGGGGGTCACAATAACAAAAAAACCAGATCTGTTCACGACAAATTTTGCACCAATGTTAAATAAAATAAAAAACCTTACGATATTCCAACTATCTCCTGGTTTGGCAGGAAGAATATTCTAAAAACATATATCCTTCCTATAATCCTGTATAGGATTAGAATGCTTCCTATACACATCCCATCAAGCTATTTCAAAACCCTGCGTACAGTCTTCTCGGGTTTCGTCTGGAGGCAAAGAAGACCGAGGCTGGCATACAGTCTCATGATCAGAAGGGGGGCAGAGGGTGGCATTGATCTCCCTAACATCCCAGACTACTACCGAGCAGCTCAGATAAGCTATTTGATGAACCTGGCCTACCCGATAAAAGACACCTTACTCCCAGAGCTAGCGGGTGGACAGAATGGGAAATCACTAATGGAAACGCTCTGGTTTCCAGAGAAAAACAGCTACAGGGCAAGAAACTTTAATCCTCTTTTGAGAGGCCCCTGCGAGGTTTGGGATGGCCTGAGGAACAGATAAGCTCCAACCCCATCTCCCGTCACCCCACTTAAGCTAGTTCATCAGTTAATGGGCTGCAGATCAGATCCCGCTACCATCTCTTGGTGGAAGAAATTTGATAAATATTGTATAGGGGACCTACAGACGCAAGCCCACCTCCACCCCACAGAGATTCTTCAAACGCTGTTGCCTACTCACAAATTCTCATTTCTACAACAGGCTTCACTAACTAGAACATTAGGGGATTTTATTAAAACTTTTAAATCCACCAGACCTCTGTCACCATTTGAGTGCACCTTGAGCAGTAAAAATATTACTTAAAGGAAAATCTCTTTGATCCGCAAAAACTATATTGTCCCCCATTCTATGAGTAAGCCGACGTTCATTTCCTCGTGGGAAAAGGAGTTCAATATAGTACTTACCCAGGATGAGATCAAATCTATACTAAGTACCTCGTTCGGCATCTCCCCCTGCATTCTCTTTCAGGAATCCCATTATAAGCTACTTGTGCGGTGGTACAAGACCCCGCAATGGCTCCATGCATACAAACTAGCGGACCAAGACATATGCTGGAGGTGTAAAAGAGAGACTGATTCTTACCTGCATATATGGTGGAGCTGTCCATCTCTGGGATCTTTCTGGGAGGGAATGGAGGGGGTGCTGGGTAGGATAAAGCCGAACTTTCCCCTAACTCCAGAGGTGCTGCTATTGTGGAAGCCCAATTCAATGTTCCAACCCCACAGGGACAGGCTTATGGCCTTTCTCATGGACTCTGCAAAGACTCTGATCCCCTCACTGTGGCGATGCGAAACACCCCCCACCATGAAACAATGGAAGGAAAGAGTGGATAGGATTTATAACCTGGAAGAACTACTGAGCTGGAACAGGGGCACTCACGTTAATTTCTTTAAGATATGAAACCCCTGGAGGAGTTTGAGGCTCTTGGACATCTTTACGAACTAAAGGTTGGTCTCCTCCCTCCGCCCCCCCCCCACTTCCCCCCGACTACTACCCTCCGGCCCAGTCCCTCCGTACCTCCCCCCTTGCTTACAAATGTAACTTGAGATGTTATTCATTGTTTTCCACGTAGTTATGCTCTTTGTACGGCCCGCTATGATGCTGTCCCTTTGGGACGGAATTACCCTCGATGACAGATTAGCTCTGTCTACACTAATCACTCTCAAGATAGTGCGGCACCTATGAAGCTAGCTCACAGACATGTGAACGCTAATGTAGAAGTCGCTGCTATTTCAGAATACTGTCACTGCTGTACGATTTATGTTTTTGTATGAGAAAACTAAATAAAAATTGATTTGAAAAAAAAAAATTGTGCATTAAATTCCCACTAGAGTCTTAGCATGGTTAGCAATCACATCACTCATACGGTCATGTTACTGACTACCTAAGTGCTGATGCCTGCTGTTATGTAGTATCACAGACGCAGTGGATGAAAATGCTTCAGTGGACTAAATTAGGTATAGCTCTTAATTGTTTGTCATTCTTTGAACACTCATAAATATGCTGCACCTATATCTCTATTTGGCATGTATTCAGGGTTGATGATTAGAGATGAGCGAGCACCAAAATGCTCGGGTGCTCGTTACTCGGGACGAAATTACCGCGATGCTCGAGGGTTCGTTTCGAGTAACGAACCCCATTGAAGTCAATGGGCGACCCGAGCATTTTTGTATATCGCCGATGCTCGCTAAGGTTTTCATTTGTGAAAATCTGGGCAATTCAAGAAAGTGATGGGAACGACACAGCAACGGATAGGGCAGGCGAGGGGCTACATGTTGGGCTGCATCTCAAGTTCCCAGGTCCCACTATTAAGCCACAATAGCGGCAAGAGTGCCCCCCCCCTGCCAACAACTTTTACTTCTGAAAAGCCTTCATTAGCAATGCATACCTTAGCTAAACACCACACTACCTCCAACAAAGCACAATCACTGCCTGCATGACACTCCGCTGCCACTTCTCCTGGGTTACATGCTGCCCAACCCCCCCCCCCCCCCCCCGCTGCACGACCCAGTGTCCACAGCGCACACCAAATTGTCCCTGCCCAGCCTTCAGCTTCCCCTTATGCCACGACACGCTCATGTCATGGGGCGGGGCGATAGCCCACAATGCTGTACAGAAGCAATGAGAAATCCAATCCTGTGCCACCTCCATCTGGAGCTGCACACGTGGGCATAGCAATGGGGAACCTCAGTGCCACACACTATTCATTCTGTCAAGGTGTCTGCATGCCCCAGTCAGACCGCGTTTTTTTATAAATAGTCACAGGCAGGTACAACTCCGCAATGGGAATTCCGTGTGCACCCACAGCATGGGTGGCTCCCTGGAACCCACCGGCAGTACATAAATATATCCCATTGCAGTGCCCATCACAGCTGAGGTAATGTCGTGCTTAATGCAGGTGGGCTTCGGCTCACACTGCATGCCCCAGTCAGACTGGGGTTCTTTAGAAGTGGACACATGCAGTTACAACTCCGTGTGGACCGACAGCATGGGTGGGTGCCAGGAAGCCACCGGCGGTACATAAATATATCCCATTGCAGTGCCCAACACAGCTGATGTAACGTCAGCTGTAATGCAGGTAGGCTAAAAATTAATTTGATTACACTGTAGGCGAGGGCCCCCAAAAATTGGTGTACCAACAGTACTAATGTACCTGAGAAAAATTGCCCATGCCCAACCAAGAGGGCAGGTGAAACCCATTAATCGCTTTGGTTAATTTGGCTTAATTGGTAACTAGGCCTGGAGGCAGCCCAGTTAAAATAAAAATTGGTTCAGGTGAAAGTTTCAACGCTTTAATGAGCATTGAAACGTATAAAAATTGTTTACAAAAATTATATGACTGAGCCTTGTGGGCCTAAGAAAAATTGCCCGTTCGGCGTGATTACGTCAGGTTTCAGGAGGAGGAGCAGGAGGAGGAGGATGAATATTATACACAGATTGATGAAGCTAAAAGGTCCCCGTTTTTGATGGTGATAGAGAACAATGCTTCCATCCGCGGGTGCAGCCTACGTATTGTTTAGGTATCACTGCTGTCCGCTGGTGGAGAAGAGAAGTCTGGGGAAATCCAGGCTTTGTTCTTCTTGATGAGTGTAAGCCTGTCGGCACTGTCGGTTGACAGGCGGGTACGCTTATCTGTGATGATTCCCCCAGCCGCACTAAACACCCTCTCTAACAAGACGCTAGCCGCAGGACAAGCAAGCACCTCCAGGGCATACAGCGCGAGTTAAGGCCACGTGTCCAGCTTCGACACCCAGTAGTTGTAGGGGGCAGAGGCATCACGGAGGACGGTCGTGCGATCGGCTACATACTCCCTCACCATCCTTTTACAGTGCTCCCGCCGACTCAGCCTTGACTGGAGAGCGGTGACACAGTCTTGCTGGGGAGCCAGAAAGCTGTCAAAGGCCTTAGAGAGTGTTCGCCTGCCTGTGCTGTACATGCAGCCTGATCTCTGCGCCTCCCCTGCTACCTGGCTCTCGGAACTGCGCCTTCTGCCACTAGCGCTGTCGGATGGGAATTTTACCATCAGCTTGTCCGCCAGGGTCCTGTGGTATAGCATCACTCTCGAACCCCTTTCCTCTTTGGGTATGAGAGTGGAAAGGTTCTCCTTATACCGTGGGTCGAGCAGTGTGTACACCCAGTAATCCGTAGGGGCCAGAATGCGTGTAACGCGAGGGTCACGAGAAAGGCATCCTAACATGAAGTCAGCCATGTGTGCCAGGGTACCTGTACGCAACACATGGCTGTCCTCACTAGGAAGATCACTTTCAGGATCCTCCTCCTCCTCCTCCTCAGGCCATACATGCTGAAAGGATGACAGGCAAGCAGCATGTGTACCCTCAGCAGTGGGCCAAGCTGTCTCTTCCCCCTCCTCCTCATCATCCTCATGCTCCTCCTCCTCCTCCTCAACGCGCTGAGATATAGACAGGAGGGTGCTCTGACTATCCAGCGACATACTGTCTTCCCCCGCCTCTGTTTCCGAGCGCAAAGCGTCTGCCTTTATGCCTTGCAGGGAACTTCTCAAGAGGCATAGCAGAGGAATGGTGACGCTAATGACTGCAGCATCGCCGCTCACCATCTGGGTAGACTACTCAAAGTTTCCAAGGACCTGGCAGATGTCTGCCAACCAGGCCCACTCTTCTGTAAAGAATTCCACCGTGTGGGCACGTCGCACAGCAGTCGGTGCACTGGCAGATGAAACCGATGTTGCAGGGTGCGCAGGGTGGCATCGTCCGTGTGGAACTTGTGGAAATGTGCGCAGAGCCGGCGCACCTTTCCGAGCACGTCTGACAAGCGTGGGTAGCTTTTCAGAAAGCGCTGAACCACCAAATTAAAGACGTGGGCCAGGCATGGCACGTGCGTGAGGCTGCCGAGCTGCAGAGCCGCCACCAGGTTACGGCCGTTGTCACACACGACCATGCCCGGTTGGAGGCTCAGCGGCGAAAGCCAGCGGTCGGTCTGCTCTGTCAGACCCTGCAGCAGTTCGTGGACCGTGTGCCTCTTATCTCCTAAGCTGAGTAGTTTCAGCACGGCCTGCTGACGCTTGCCCACCGCTGTGCTGCCACGACGCGCGACACCGACTGCTGGCGACTTGCTGCTGCTGACACATCTTGATTGCGAGACAGAGGTTGCGGAGGAGGAGGAGGGGGGTTTAGTGGAGGAAGCATACACCGCCGCAGATACCAGCACCGAGCTGGGGCCCGCAATTCTGGAGGTGGGTAGGATGTGAGCGGTCCCAGGCTCTGACTCTGTCCCAGCCTCCACTAAATTCACCCAATGTGCCGTCAGGGAGATATAGTGGCCCTGCCCGCCTGTGCTTGTCCACGTGTCCGTTGTTAAGTGGACCTTGCCAGTAACCGCGTTGGTGAGGGCGCGTACAATGTTGCGGGAGACGTGGTCGTGCATGGCTGGGACAGCACATCGGGAAAAGTAGTGGCGACTGGGAACTGAATAGCGCAGGGGCCGCCGCCGCCATCATACTTTTGAAAGCCTCCGTTTCCACAACCCTATACGGCAGCATCTCCAGGCTGATAAATTTGGCTATGTGCACGTTTAACGCTTCAGCGTGCGGGTGCGTGGCGGCGTACTTGCGCTTGCGCTTCAACACTTGCGCTAGCGACGGCTGGACGGTGCGCTGACAGACATTGGTGGATGGGGCCGAGGACAGCGGAGGTGAGGGTGTGGGTGCAGGCGAGGAGACGGTAGTGCCTGTGCCCTGAGAGGGCGGTTGGATCTCAGTGGCAGGTTGGGGCACAGGGGGAGAGGCAGCGGTGCAAACCGGAGGCGGTGAACGGCCTTCGTCCCACCTTGTGGGATGCTTGGCCATCATATGTCTGCGCATGCTGGTGGTGGTGAGGCTGGTGGTGGTGGCTCCCCGGCTGATCTTGGCGCGACAAAGGTTGCACACCACTGTTCATCGGTCGTCTGCACTCTCAGTGAAAATCTGCCAGACCTTTGAGCACCTCGGCCTCTGCAGGGTGGCATGGCGCGAGGGGGCGCTTTGGGAAACAGTTGGTGGATTATTCGGTCTGGCCCTGCCTCTACCCCTGGACACCGCACTGCCTCTTGCAACCTGCCCTGCTGCTGCCCTTGCCTCCCCCTCTGAAGACCTGTCCTCAGTAGGCGTAGCAAACCAGGTGGGGTCAGTCACCTCATTGTCCTGCTGCTCTTCCTCCAAATCCTCTGTGCGCTTCTCCCTCGGACTTACTGCCCTTACTACTACCTCACTGATAGACAACTGTGTCTCATCGTCATCGGCCTCCTCACCCACTGAAAGGTCTTGAGACAGTTGCCGGAAGTCCCCAGCCTCATCCCCCGGACCCCGGGAACTTTCCAAAGGTTGGGCATCAGTCACGATAAACTCCTCTGGTGGGAGAGGAACCACTGCTCCCCAATCTGAGCAGGGGCCCGAGAACAGTTCCTGGGAGTCTGCCTGCTCCTCAGAATGTGTCATTGTAATGGAGTGAGGAGGCTGGGAGGAAGGAGGAGCAGCCAGAGGATTCAGAGTTGCAGCAGTGGACGGCGCAGAACTCTGGGTGTTCGATAGATTGCTGGATGCACTTTCTGCCATCCACGACAGGACCTGCTCACACTGCTCATTTTCTAATAAAGGTCTACCGCGTGGACCCATTAATTCTGCGATGAATGTGGGGATGCCAGAAACGTGCCTCTCTCCTAATCCCGCAGCAGTCGGCTGCGATACACCTGGATCAGGAGCTCGGCCTGTGCACACACCCTGACTTGGGCCTCCGCGTCCTCGCCCGCGTCCACGTCCTCTAGGCCTACCCCTACCCCTCAGCATGGTGTATTACCAGTAGTGCAGAAACAGAACGCTGTAATGAAATGTGACGCCTATTGGCCTGTGGTTGGAGGCTGACTTCGCTTACGGAACGCCAGGAAATAATTTTGCGCAAGCCTGCTGTAACACTTAGCTGGCTGCGTATGAATTAGGAGGACTACTACACCCAGCAGAGACCCAGAAAACAGAGGACAGTGACAGGCAGCCCAAATAGATTCTTTTCCCCAAATGTTTTTGCAAAGGCCCACTGCCTATATTCAATAAATATATCTCTTCTCTCTCTGCGTCACCGCTACTGGCCCTGGAGTATGTCAAATAACTGCAGAGTGTTGCACTGTGGACTGGAATACAGCGATGATTTAACAGCCAACACAGAGCCAGGAAATAATTTTGCGCAAGCCTGCTGTAACACTTAGCTGGCTGCGTATGAATTAGGAGGACTACTACACCCAGCAGAGACCCACAACACTGAGGACAGTCACAGGCAGCCCAAATAGATTTTTTTCCCCAAATGTTTTTGCAAAGGCCCACTGCCTATATTCAATAAATATATCTCTTCTCTCTCTGCGTCACCGCTACTGGCCCTGGAGAATGTCAAATAACTGCAGAGTGTTGCACTGTGGACTGGAATACAGCGGTGATTTAACAGCCAACACAGAGCCAGGAAATAATTTTGCGCAAGCCTGCTGTAACACTTAGCTGGCTGCGTATGAATTAGGAGGACTACTACACCCAGCACAGGCCCAGAACACTGAGGACAGTCACAGGCAGCCCAAATAGATTTTTTTTCCCCAAATGTTTTTGCAAAGGCCCACTGCCTATATTCAATAAATATGTCTTCTGTCCCTGCCTCACAATATATGTCTTCTGTCCCTGCCTAACCACCACTTCTGGCCCTGGAGTATTACTGCAGGGCGCAATGCTCTGCACGGCCGATATACTGAAAAAAAAAAAAGTGCAACACTGCAAAAAGCAGCCTCCACACTACTGCACACGGTTAGATGTGGCCCTAAGAAGGACCGTTGGGGTTCTTGAAGCCTAAAATACTCCTAACGCTCTCCCTATAGCAACTCCACCAGGACAGCACTTTCCCTGAACTATGTCAGAATGCATCTGTGGCGAGCCGCGGGAGGGGCCGATTTTTATACTCGGGTGACACCTGATCTCGCCAGCCACTCACTGCCGGGGGGTGGTATAGGGCTTGAACGTCGCAGGGGGAATTTGTAATGCCTTCCCTGTCTTTCTATTGGCCAGAAAAGCGCGCTAACGTCTCAGAGATGAAAGTGAAAGTAACCCGAACATCACGTGGTACTCGTCACGAGTAACGAGCATCTCGAACACGCTAATACTCGAACGAGTATCAAGCTCGGACGAGTACGTTCGCTCATCTCTATTGATGATTAAACTTCAATGCCAACATATAACTAGCAGGAGAGATTAGATAAAGATTTCCAATTTATCCATCTCCATCTATGCGTTTCTGTAACCTGATAATATGGTTGCTTCCTCAGGATGGAGCGCAGAAATTATGTAGAAAGTAAAGTTGTACCCCGTGGCCTCCGAGTTCACATACTGCCACCCCCCAAGCTCAGAAATGGCCCCTTTATGGAAAAATGGCAGAAGGAGGTAATGGAGAGCTCATTTAAATTGATGAACCTCTTATTGGAGGAAGAGAAATTGAACCTTGAAAGAATTAGCAAGAATCTGGAAGATCTAATAAAAGAAGTTCAGAAATTCTCAGGTGAAGCAGAGTTTGAGAAGAGGGAACATACATTAAAACTCACAATAGATAAATACACCAGGTTCCTGAAAGAGCGGAAGCATTTTCAATCTAACAGGGACTTAAGGGATTTCACCGAAAAGAAAGCGTATGAGATTAGATCATATACTGAATCGGAATTGAGCTTTTCAGAAGTGGAAATTTCGGGAAGTAAATTATCTAGGAAAAACATCTACCCAAATAGAGGGAGGGGAAGAGGAGGTAATCGTATGACAAGACGAAGTAGATGAAGACGCCGCTCTAATGATGGGCATTTTTTAGGCCAGCCGATTTCACAATATATGACCCGGAATCGGGGAGGGGGGGGGGGCAATAATGGATCAATACACTGGGAATAGTACATCAAGAAGTTCCCAGTTAATTGGAGTAGAAAATCCATTACCCCGTCTATTGTAAATGACGAAGCTTGTCGTTCATTCCCACGAATAAATTTGACGCGTTTGGCTGGACAAGAGATATCTCCCTATTTTTACGAAAATTACGCTGGAAAAAAATTTTCTCTATTCAAAATAGAAAGAAAAGCCAGGAACTGGGCTTGGATCTGAGTGACATGGAAGCATTTAATGTCTCAGAAGCTTTAGAACAAGAAAATATCAGAGATCCAGGTGTTGGGCCATTTACAGATCTCAGGCCTTAAAACAACAGCTTGCCACCCTCAGGGGATTCCCCCTTTATTGATCTGTTTGAGGGGATGGTCAATGAGGAATTATCCAAGTTGGGAAAAGAGAGAATTTTCAAATATTAAAACCTAACAGCAGGGGAGAAAAAGGCTTTAGTATCAATAGTGGGAGACACAACAATAGTCATCAAGTCCTCCGATAAGGGGGGCAATATTGTTGTTATGGACCTTGAAGCGTATAGAAATATAGCGTATAGATCTACGATGACCTTGCGCTATCCCTATGACATAAGGGTACGTCATTTTGCGGGAAGTACCACCCTGCCATGACGTACCATTACGTCATGGGGCCGGAAGGGGTAAATAAACTTAGAAATTAGACATGCTAGCTATTATAGGCATTTTGCGTGGGTTTTGGAGCGGTTGGGCCTGCTGCGGCTTTCTCTCCCCACAGAGAGGAGAGATGCCACAGCAGAAAAAAAAAAAAAAATGCATATTGTAAATCCACGCTGTAACGCTGGTTTTGCCCAGCTTTGCCGCGATGGATTGGCTGCCCCGTGTGGATGAGAATTTTGCGAATTTTCATACAAACCGATGACCAATCCCGGGATCAGCGGCCGCAGGCGAATTCGCTGCAGCGAAATTCCACAGGGAATTTCCATGGCAAATCCACCCATGTGAACCTAGCCTTAGACTGATCAGGCAGGATGGTTTATGAGATTGTTTTAAGAATACACAGGAAACAAGGAAATCAAGCAGCTCTGCAGTTGAAATGCAATTCTGTCGTATTGCATATTTAAAAAATAGTGCAGGAAAGAGTCAGTGTGCATTATGAGAAGTAATGGCCTGTGTTCACAGCAAGAGTAGCTTTGTTCAGGTACACTAATTATTGACTTGTCTGGTTAGACATGTTCAAAACCTTTTGGTTAATCATCTATTGGGACTGGAAAATGGGTCAGGATTGAAGGAAAGATAAGAAAAACTTGTTTCAGTCTGCAGAGATGTGAGATGGAGTGGAAGTTCACCTTCCAGAAGAACAACGACCCTAAACATACTGCTAACGTTACACTGGAGAGGTCTAAGGGAAGAGTCTTCAACAGCTTTCAATGGCCTAGTCCAAGCCCAGACCTCAATCCAACTGAAAATGTATGACATGACATGAAAATGCTGGACACCAACACTATCCATCTAACTTGAAGGAGTTGAAGCATTTTTGCCTGGAAAATGGGCAAAAATCCCAGTGTATAGATATGCTAAACTAATATAAATGGATGCCAAGGGGGTCTAAAAAAGAGCTGGTAACTACAAGCCGGTAGGTCTCACTTCAATAATTGGAAAAAAAAAACATTTGAGGGGTTTCTGAGAGATGCCATCCTAGAATACCTCAAGGAAAACTACGGTATAACTCCTCATCAGCATGGATTTATGAGGGGTCAATCATATCAGACCAATTTGATCAGCTTCAATGATGAAGTAAGTTCAAAGCTGGACCTGGGAGAGTCTATTGATCTTATATATCTGGATTTCTCGAAAGCATTTGACGCCGTGCCACATAATAGGTTTATATTTGACCTGATAGACGGACTGCACAGTAAAATATCAATATTTGCAGGTGACGCAAAATTATACAAGATACTTAATACAACAGAGGACAATGTGCAGCTACAAAAGAACCTAGATAAACTCGGGGCTTGGGTGGAAAAATGGCAAATGAATTTCAATGTTGATAAATGTAAGGTTATGCACATGGGAAGGAGAAACGGATATACACCAATATACACTTAATGGGGCACTGCTAGGGAAAAGTGATATGAAAAAAGACCGGGGGTACTAGTGGATTATAGACTAAACTGGAGTAACAAATGCCAGTCAGCTGCTACAAAAGCTAATACAGTCTTGGGGTGCATTAAAAGAGGCATAGGGGTGAGGGATGGGAACATTATTCTTCCACTAAAGGTTTCATCGCCATCATAGAAGGGGGTTCTTTACTGTAAGAGCAGTGATATTGTGGAACTTTCTGCCTGAGGACATGGTGATGGCAAAATCCATAGAGGAGTTTAAGAGGGGACTAGATGTCTTTATAGAGCGCAATGATATTACAGGATATAGACATGCTATGCCTTCTTCTTGCCTTCCTCTAGATCAACAGGGGTGGCGGGGGGTTGAAACAGGCTGAACTAGATGGACATTGTCTTTATTCAGCCTAACATACTATGCTACTATGTATCTGTAATTGCAGCAAAAAGCAGCACTACAAAGTATTGACTTTCTGGGGGTACTTATACAGATTAGAGCTCTGTGTCTTGTATTAATTATTGTTTATATAACAGTAAAACGAATATGTTGTGCACTTTTAAAGTAGCCGGGGTAGTTTGTAAATGTTGCGTAAATAAAGTGATAAGAATTCTCCAAAAAATACATTTTTAACTTCATGTTAAAAATTGTTGCAATGCAACAAAGCAGGAAAACTCAGAGGGGCTGAATACTATCACATGACACTGCATACGGTTAGGTTTACTTCATATCACAAAGGATTTTCATTAAGGCTTTTTTTAAATAAAGAGCTGAACTAACTTTCTCTTTGGTTCTCGCTGAATGATATTTGTTATTACAACAAAACCCCATCCACCCACTGGGCCCTAAAATAATAAGAGGGGTTACTCCTCTCTCCTGGAGCCCCATGACAGCTCCTTTCAAGTAGACAGCTTGGCGGACGTCAGGTGTGCATGGTGACCAATCAGAGGCTGCAGCGTCACCGTACATATTCTAGTATCATTGTACCCAGTGCTGATACCATGAGTATGACAAGTGATGCTGCAGCCTGTGATGGACTGAAGTGGACACCTGACTTCTGCTAGGCCATCTACCTAGAAGTTGCTGCCAATATAGATTACAGCACTCAGCTGTGTCCTGGGGCTCCGGGAGAGGTGAGTATGCCCTCCTTTTTTATTTTAGGCCAGGCTCAGTAGGTGGAGGGACATTTATTGTAATGATAAAACCACTTTAATGCCCCGTTCAGAGAGCGCTGCTTTTGCACTCCTAAGCAGCAAGAATGCAGCTCTGCTATTGTCCTGAAAAGATTGCGTGAACAGGCTGCTTCAGGATCCTTGTAGCAGCCTGTTCAAATGATCTGAGACGCATGCTGCATTCTTTTAAGGCTGTCATAGAAGCCTATGGAAAGCACACAGCCAAGATAGAACAAGATAGAACATGTCCTATCTGTCTCGCACCTCAGAGCAAACAAGAGAGTTTGCACCTACTTGTCCTATCTTTGTGAGATGCACGCAGTTTTACGCACTTAACAATCATTCATGTGAACGCTATTGGTTCCTATAGAAGTGCATTCTTAGTAGCGCTGTTCCAGCGATCATCTAAACGAGGTATTACCTAATATATAAAGTATATAAGAAGGCATTTTACTGATCCCCTTCTTGTATGTTCTGTATTTGAACTACAAATTTATTTTTAAATTGATTTTATTATTCATTGTATTATATCCTGTAATGTCCAGATTATGAGATTATTGTATAATTGATTGTATTGCATCTTATCTAGTCCAGACTATGAGATAATTATGTTATCATTGTATTATAGATCTGTGAGTTCTTGTAACATTCATTGTAGTATATCCTGTACAGTTCAGACCTAAGGCAATATTGTATCATTCACTGTATTATATATTTATGAGTTTAGTGTATCATGCGCTATGTTATACGTTTATTGTATTATATCTTGTATACTCCAGACCTGTGAGTGTATTGTCTTCCGCATTGTTTATTGTCTTACTCATTGTATTATAACCTGTATCATGTAGTTCTATGGCTTTACTGTATTACATTTTACACTGAATGCTCCTGTATAACCAGATGACAGGTCAGAGCCGCAGTCACGGCTCCGCTCCGCTCCCCCTCCCTCACTACATGGATAAATCTGTACTACATCCAGGAGTCAGTCACCTGAACACATAATTACACAGGGCAGACGGAGAATCAAAGTTCATTGACGGTAAAAATGAACCAGATGAGCGTGCTGGCCCCCTCCTCACATTACAGGATGCTGCCCGCCCCCTGTAGAATTCCCCTGCCATATGCCACAATTCACATCATAATTACAGGGCAGGAACCGTATTACCGCTGTCATCATCACTCTAGAGAACAAGGACTGAACTTTTAGTTATTTACAACTGCAGAGCTTTCTGTTCTTTCTAGTGGGAATTAGATGCAGAATTTTCTCTTAACCCGTCTGTAGCATGAAAGAACTTTCTTTGCTACCATATTATGATTTCTTACTTTGTAGTACCCCAGCGGCCACCCAGACACGAGGCCTGCACTGAGGAATTGGGAGGGTAGAGATGGCCTTTATCACGGTGGCTCTACAGTCCACAATATCTGTATCGTACCATTCCTGGAAGGGGAACACTCTATGAGAGAATGAGTGTAGGATCACTCCACAGACAGCATTTAGATCACTGCACGGTGGACTTCTCTTTTCACTCAGCTCTCACTTTTAAAAAGTTTCTGGGATAGGGACATCTGAGTACCCTTCAGCCTCAATTCTCTTTACCACATGAGGGTTGAAGGGACTCCCATGATGCCAGCAAGCCACTCCTCTCACTACCATTGAAGATTATGGAACTGACTCACCTTCCTGCTCTTAAGCACTGACATTTATATTGTCTAGCATACCACGTGACAGTACATAAATTGATACTTTTGCAGACATATCCCAGCAACATTCAGACATTAACCTTTCACTTGCTGCAGCTGTGCAATACACATAACAAGAGACTAGACAGTTTCCACAGTGTATCTGCATAAAAGACATGACATGAATGATATTTATGGAGGGGCCAGAAATAGGTTTTTCAGACCACTTAATGTTCTGCAGCTTTTTTTTTTTAATCTAGTGGGACAAGTTGTATTTTTAAGTGGTACCATTAAAGGGACTCGGCCATTAAAAAAAAAAAAATAATAATAATTATATATATATATATATACCTACCTATTCCTCCTCCATCAGTCTACTTAGCATATCTTCACCTCACTGATCTTCTTCTGTCTCCTGCAATCTGGGGGAATCACCTCTTCCCCAGCTGGCTGATTTCTCTGCTTCCTGTGATGCTACATAGATTAATAGGCAGTCTCCTTCCGGCCAGCTAATATACGTTATGTCACAGCTCACAGACCAGCAGGAGAAGTGCCGATATACTGCAGAGACTGGTCACGTGAACTCTCTCGGTAATAGATCAACATGCCTTCCTAGCCAGTGACCACTACAGCACAGGGTTTTGACCTTCACTGACCCGGCCAGAAGAAATATGTAAGGAATGCCAGTTTCATAACAAGCCGGTCAGCGTGCTGTTAGCTGACCCAGGGGCGCTGGGGAAGATCAGAAATGAGATGTAGAGATGAGCGAGCACCAAAATGCTCGGGTGCTCGTTACTCGGGACGAAATTATCGCGATGCTCGAGGGTTCGTTTCGAGTAACGAACCCCATTGAAGTCAATGGGCGACCCAAGCATTTTTGTATATCGCCGATGCTCGCTAAGGTTTCCATTTGTGAAAATCGGGGGAATTCAAGAAAGTGATGGGAACGACACAGCAACGGATAGGGCAGGCGAGGAGCTACATGTTGGGCTGCATCTCAAGTACCTTAGCTAAGCACCACACTACCTCCAACAAAGCACAATCACTGCCTGCATGACACTCCACTGCCACTTCTCCTGGGTTACATGCTGCCCAAACCCCCCCCCCCCCCGCACGACCCAGTGTCCACAGCGCACACCAAACTGTCCCTGCGCAGTCTTCAGCTGCCGTCATGCCACGCCACACTCATTTCTATTTATAAGTGCGTCTGCCATGAGGAGGAACCGCAGACACACACTGCATAGGGTTGGCACGGCTAGGCGATAGCCCACAATACTGTACAGAAGCAATGAGAAATCCAATCCTGTGCCACCTCCATCAGGAGCTGCACACGTGGGCATAGCAATGGGGAACCTATGTGCCACACACTATTCATTCTGTCAAGGTGTCTGCATGCCCCAGTCAGACCGCGGTTTTTTATAAATAGTAACAGGCAGGTACAACTCCGCAATGGGAATTCCGTGTGTACCCACAGCATGGGTGGCTCCCTGGCACCCACCGGCGGTACATAAATATATCCCATTGCAGTGCCCAGCACAGCTGATGTAACGTCAGCTTTAATGCAGGTGGGCAAAAAAGTAATTGGATTACACTGTAGACGAGGGCCCCAAAAAATTGGTGTACCAACAGTACTAATGTACGTCAGAAAAATTGCCCATGCCCAACCAAGAGGGCAGGTGAAACCTATTAATCGCTTTGGTTAATGTGGCTTAATTTGAAACTAGGCCTGGAGGCAGCCCAGTTAAAATAAAAATTGGTTCAGGTGAAAGTTTCAACGCTTTAATGAGCATTGAAACGTATAAAAATTGTTTACAAAAATTATATGACTGAGCGTTGTGGGCCTAAGAAAAATTGCCCGTTAGGCGTGATTACGTCAGGTTTCAGGACGAGGAGCAGGAGGAGGAGGATGAATATTATACACAGATTGATGAAGCTAAAAGGTCCACATTTTTGATGGTGATAGAGAACAATGCTTCCATCCGCGGGTGCAGCCTACGTATTGTTTAGGTTATCGCTGCTGTCCGCTGGTGGAGAAGAGAAGTCTGGTGAAATCCAGGCTTTATTCATCTTGATGAGTGTAAGCCTGTCGGCACTGTCGGTTGACAGGCGGGTACGCTTATCGATGATGATTTCCCCAGCCGCACTAAACACCCTCTCTGACAAGACGCTAGCCACAGTACAAGCAAGCACCTCCAGGGCATAGAGCGCGAGTTCAGGCCACGTGTCCAGCTTCGACACCTAGTAGTTGTAGGGGGCAGAGGCGTCACGGAGGACGGTCGTGCGATCGGCTACGTACTCCCTCACCATGCTTTTACAGTGCTCCCGCTGACTCAGCCTTGACTGGGGAGCGGTGACACAGTCTTGCTGGGGAGCCATAAAGCTGTCAAAGGCCTTAGAGAGTGGTCCCCTGCCTGTGCTGTACATGCTGCCTGATCTCTGCGCCTCCCCTGCTACCTGGCCCTCGGAACTGCGCCTTCGGCCACTAGCGCTGTCGGATGGGAATTTTACCATCAGTTTGTCCGCCAGGGTCCTGTGGTATAGCATCACTCTCGAACCCCTTTCCTCTTCAGGTATGAGAGTGCAAAGGTTCTCCTTATACCGTGGGTCGAGCAGTGTTTACACCCAGTAATCCGTAGTGGCCAGAATGCGTGTAACGCGAGGGTCCCGAGAAAGGCATCCTAACATGAAGTCAGCCATGTGTGCCAGGGTACCTGTACGCAACACATGGCTGTCCTCACTAGGAAGATACCTTTCAGGATCCTCCTCCTCCTCCTCCTCAGGCCATACACGCTGAAAGGATGACAGGCAAGCAGCATGGGTACCCTCAGCAGTGGGCCAAGCTGTCTCTTCCCCCTACTCCTCATCCTCCTCATGCTCCTCCTCCTCCTCCTCAACGCACTGAGATATAGACAGGAGGGTGCTCTGACTATCCAGCGACATACTGTCTTTCCCCGGCTCTGATTCTGAGCGCAAAACATCTGCCTTTATGCTTTGCAGGGAACTTCTCAAGAGGCATAGCAGAGGAATGGTGATGCTAATGATTGCAGCATCCCCGCTCACCATCTGGGTAGACTCCTCAAAGTTTCCAAGGACCTGGCAGATGTCTGCCAACCAGGCCCACTATTCTGTAAAGAATTGAGGAGGCTGACTCCCACTGCGCCGCCCATGTTGCAGTTGGTATTCCACTATAGCTCTACGCTGCTCATAGAGCCTGGCCAACATGTGGAGCGTAGAGTTCCACCGTGTGGGCATGTCGCACAGCAGTCGGTGCACTGGCAGATTAAACCGATGTTGCAGGGTGCGCAGGGTGGCAGCGTCCGTGTGGGACTTGCGGAAATGTGCGCTGACCCGGCACACCTTTCCGAGCAGGTCTGACAAGCGTGGGTAGCTTTTCAGAAAGCGCTGAACCACCAAATTAAAGACGTGGGCCAGGCATGGCACGTGCGTGAGGCTGCTGAGCTGCAGAGCCGCCACCAGGTTACGGCCGTTGTCACACACGACCATGCCCGGTTGGAGGCTCAGCGGCGCAAGCCAGCGGTCGGTCTGCTCTGTCAGACCCTGCAGCAGTTCGTGGGCCATGTGCCTCTTCTCTCCTAAGCTGAGTAGCTTCAGCACGGCCTGCTGACGCTTGCCCACCGCTGTGCTGCCATGCCGCGCGACACCGACTGCTGGCGACGTGCTGCTGCTGACACATCTTGATTGCGAGACAGAGGTTGCGGAGGAGGAGGAGGGGGGTTTAGTGGAGGAAGCATACACCGCCGCAGATACCAGCAAAGAGCTGGAGCCCGCAATTCTGGGGGTGGGTAGGACGTGAGCGGTCCCAGGCTCTGACTCTGTCCCAGCCTCCACTAAATTCACCCAATGTGCCGTCAGGGAGATATAGTGGCCCTGCCCACCTGTGCTTGTCCATGTGTCCGTTGTTAAGTGGACCTTGCCAGTAACCGCGTTGGTGAGGGCGCGTACAATGTTGCGGGAGACGTGGTCGTGCAGGGCTGGGACAGCACATCGGGAAAAGTAGTGGCGACTGGGAACTGAGTAGCGCGGGGCCGCCGCCGCCATCATACTTTTGAAAGACTCAGTTTCCACAACCCTATACGGCAGCATCTCCAGGCTGATAAATTTGGCTATGTGCACGTTTAACGCTTGAGCGTGCAGCTGCGTGGCGGCGTACTTGCGGTTGCGCTCCAACACTTGTGCTAGCGACGGCTGGATGGTGCGCTTACAGACATTGGTGGATGGGGCCGAGGACAGCGGAGGTGAGGGTGTGGGTGCAGGCCAGGAGACGGTAGTGCCTGTGCCCTTAGAGGGGGGTTGGATCTCAGTGGCAGGTTGGAGCACAGGGGGAGAGGCAGCGGTGCAAAGCGGAGGCGGTGAACGGCCTTCGTCCCACCTTGTGGGGTGCTTGGCCATCATATGTCTGCGCATGCTGGTGGTGGTGAGGCTGGTGGTGGTGGCTCCCCGGCTGATCTTGGCGCGACAAAGGTTGCACGCCACTGTTCGTCGGTCGTCTGCACTCTCAGTGAAAAACTGCCAGACCTTTGAGCACCTCGGCCTCTGCAGGGTGGCATGGTGCGAGGGGTCGCTTTGGGAAAGAGTTGGTGGATTATTCGGTCTGGCCCTGCCTCTACCCCTGGACACCGCACTGCCTCTTCCAACCTGCCCTGCTGCTGCCCTTGCCTTCCCCTCTGAAGACCTGTCCTCAGTAGGCGTAGCAAACCAGGTGGGGTCAGTCACCTCATCGTCCTGCTGCTCTTCCTCCGAATCCTCTGTGCGCTCCTCCCTCGGACTTACTGCCCTTATTACTACCTCACTGATAGACAGCTGTGTCTCATCGTCATCGTCCTCCTCACCCACTGAAAGGTCTTGAGACAGTTGCCGGAAGTCCCCAGCCTCATCCCCTGGACCCCGGGAACTTTCCAAAGGTTGGGCATCAGTCACGATAAACTCCTCTGGTGGGAAAGGAACCATTGCTGCCCAATCTGAGCAGGCGCCTGAGAACAGTTCCTGGGAGTCTGCCCGCTCCTCAGAATGTGTCATTGTAATGGAGGAAGGAGGAGCAGCCAGAGGATTCAGAGTTGCAGCAGTGGACGGCGCAGAACTCTGGGTGGACAATAGATTGCTGGATGCACTTTCTGCCATCCACGACAGGACCTGCTCACACTGCTCATTTTCTAATAAAGGTCTACCGCGTGGACCCATTAATTGTGCGATGAATGTGGGGATGCCAGAAACGTGCCTCTCTCCTAATCCCGCAGTCGGCTGCGATACACCTGGATCAGGAGCTCGGCCTGTGCACACACCCTGACTTGGGCCTCCGCGTCCTCGCCCGCGTCCACGTCCTCTAGGCCTACCCCTACCCCTCAGCATGGTGTATTACCAGTAGTGCAGAAACAGAAGGCTGTAATTAAATGTGCCGCTTATTGGCCTGTGGTTGGAGGCTGACTTCGCTTACGGAACGCCAGGAAATAATTTTGCGCAAGCCTGCTGTAACACTTAGCTGGCTGCGTAGGAATTAGGAGGACAACTGCCCCCAGCAGAGACCCAGTACACTGAGGACAGTCACAGGCAGCCCAAATAGATTTTTTTCCCCAAATGTTTTTGGAAAGGCTCACTGCCTATATACACTGTATATGTCCTCTGTCCCTGCGTCACCACTACTGGCCCTGGAGTATGTAAAATAACTGCACACTGTTGCTCTGTGGACTGGAATACAGCGGTGATTTAACAGCCAACACAGAGCCAGGAAATAATTTTGTGCAAGCCTGCTGTAACACTTAGCTGGCTGCGTATGAATTAGGAGGACAACTACCCCCAGCAGAGATCCAGTACACTGAGGACAGTCACAGGCAGCCCAAATAGATTTTTTTTCCCAAATGTTTTGGCAAAGGCCCATTGCCTATATTCAATAAATATATGTCTTCTGTCCCTGCCTCACAATATATATCTTCTGTCCCTGCCTGACAATATATGTCTTCTGTCCCTGCCTCACAATATATGTCTTCTGTCCCTGCCTCACCACCACTACTGGCCCTGGAGTATGTATAATTACTGCAGGGCGCAATGCTCTGCACGGCCGATATACAAAAAAAAAAAAAAGTGCAACACTGCAAAAAGCAGCCTCCACAGTACTGCACACGGTTAGATGTGGCCCTAAGAGGGACCGTTGGGGTTCTTGAAGCCAAAAATACTCCTAACACTCTCCCTATAGCAGCTCCGGCACCAACAGCACTTTCCCTCCTCTACGTCAGAACAAATCTGTGGCGAGCCGCGGGAGGGGCCGATTTTTATACTCGGGTGACACCTGATCTCGCCAGCCACTCACTGCAGGGGGGTGGTATAGGGCTTGAACATCGCAGGGGGAAGTTGTAATGCCTTCCCTGTCTTTCAATTGGCCAGAAAAGCGCGCCAACGTCTCAGAGATGAAAGTGAAAGTAACTCGAACATCGCGTGGTACTCGTCACGAGTAACGAGCATCTCGAACACGCTAATACTCGAACGAGTATCAAGCTCGGACGAGTACGTTCGCTCATCTCTAATGAGATGTCATAAGGAGTCTGCTTGTGGAGGAATAGGGGAATTGAAAAAAAAAGAAAAAAAAACTTTAATGTACCATATAAAATATTGGGAAACTTCTAAACATTTTAAAGGCCAAAATTGAAAAACAAAACACAATAGTGCCATTTTTTTTTATTTGGAGGGAGTTGTTTATACAGAAAAAAAAAATCACATATTATCTTTAATCTGTGGGCCAACTATATGATTTTTTTTTTCCAATTTTTAATTAGAGATGAGTGAGCACACTCGCCCGAGCTTCATACTCGTTTGAGCATTAGGGTACTAGAGATGCTCGTTATGAACAACACACAGTACTAGAGTCAATTTCATTTCCCTTCCCCACATCTTTAGTGCCATTTTCCAGCCAATAAACATGCAAGGAAGGCATTATCACTTCCTGCTGTGAAGTGCCAGCCCTCTGCCTGCCAAGAGCAGCGGCGGGATCAGGTGACCATCGAGAACTTAAACTGGTCCCGCCAGTGGCTCGCCTAAGACGCATGCTGGCAGAGGTTAGGGAAAGTGCTGCTGCTGATATAGGGAAAGTGTTAGAGTAGGATCCAGTCGTCAAGAATTCCAACGGTCCTTCTTAGGGCTACTCCACATTGTGTGGATTCCTGTTTAAATGTCTGTGCAGTGCATTAGGCAGAGGTGTCAATGCTAAACAGTACTCTAATATTTCCTGGGCCACTGCAGAGCCTTTCAGCTATACCGTTCTATCTGTGCAGTGTATTAGGCACAGGTCTCATCGCTAAACCGTGCTCTAATATTTCCTCAGCCACGGCAGACCATTTCAGCTTTACCGTTCTATCTGTGCAGTATATTAGACACAGGTCTCATCGCTAAACAGAACGCAAATATTTCCTGGGCGGCTGCTGAACAGCATTTTTGTTATACCGTTCCATGTGTGCAATGCATTAGACAGAGGTCTCATCGCTAAAAAGTACGCTAATATTTCCTGGGCGACTGCAGAACAGCATTTCACACATATCATTCTCTGTGTTGAGTGAAGTAGCCGTAGTTATTAGCACCGTCCGCTGGCTGTGTAGCTTTCTGCCCCTGTGCAGAGCGTCTCACAATACCCTTTCCTTGGGTGCGGTGAAGTAGCCACAGTTAACAGCCTTGTCCACTGGCTGTATCACTTTTTGCCACTGTGCAAAGCATCTCACAATACCCTTTCCGTAGGTGCGGTGAAGAAGCCGCAGTTATTAGCACTGTCCACTGGCTGTATAGCTTTCTTCCCCTGTGCAGAGCGTCGCACAATACCCTTTCCTTGGGGGTTAAGGTAGCCGCAGTTATCAGCACTATCCACTGGCTTTAGAAGTTTCTCCCACTCCATACAGCCTCTCTTATCTACAAGTCTGTGAGCAGTAAATGACCCCTAGGTATCAGCGCAAGAAAGTGGTTCAATTTTTTCCCATCACGGCACAGAGCCTCTGGTATCTACAAGTCTCTGTGTGTGGTGAATTATTCACAGTTCTCAGCGCTAAACAGTGGGGTAATTTATTTGGGCCCTGCTCTACCCATAATCCCACATGATGAGGAGTAGGGGTAAGGGTCGTAGACGTGGGCGCGGACACGGTCGTCCAAGTGAGGGTGTGGGCACATGAGGAGGTCCTGGGCCCGGCTGCTGAAGGATTTGGAGAGCGCCAAATCCGTAGGGTCCCCAGATTCATATCACAATTTGCGGGTTGCAGAAGAGCAGTGCAAGCAGGTCCTGTCATGGATGGCAGAAAACACGTACAGCAATTAATCAACCCCCCAGTCTTTTACACACTCCACTACTCCCAGCCTAGGCACTGCACCTCTGAATCCTCTGGCTGCTCCTCCTTCCTCCCTGCCTCGTCACTCCAGGAAAATGACAGATTCTGAGCAGGCAGACTCCCAGGAACTGTTCTCGGGTACCTGCCCTGAGTGGGAAAAAATTGTTCATCATCAACCTGAGGAGTTTGTCGTGATCGATGCCGAACGTTTGGACATTTACCAGAGTCCGGGTGATGAGTCTGGGGACTTCCAAGAACTATCTCAAGAGCTTTTTGTGGATGACGATGATGAGGCACAGTTGTCTGTCAGCGAAGTTGTTGTAAGGACAGGAAGTCTGAGGGAGGAGCGCATAGAGGATTCAGAGGAAGAGCTGCTGGACGATGAGGTGACTGACCCCACCTGGCTTGCTAAGCCTACTGAAAACAGGTCTTCAGAGGGGAAGGCAAATGCAGCAGCAGGACAGTTTGGAAGAGGCAGTGGGGTGGCCAGGGGGAGAGGCAGGGCCAGAGAAAATAATCCCCCAACTGTTTCCCAAAGCAACCCCTTGCAGCAAGCCTCCATACAGAGGGCTAGGACTTCAAAGATGTGGATGCTTTTTAGTGAGAGCGCAGACGACCGAAGAACAGTGGTGTGCAACCTGTGCCACATGAAGATCATCTAGGGAGCCACCACTAACAGACTCACCACCACCAGCATGCGCAGACATGTGATGGCCAAGCACCCCACCAGCTGGAACCTGGTCCATTCTCTGCTTCCGTGTCACACCACTGCCTCATCTCCTATGCCACAACCTATTAGGTGACAAGAGGCACACGACCACCGAGCTGTTACAGGGTCTGACAGAGCAGACTGACCTCTGGCTTTTGCCGCTGAGCCTCCAACCAGGCATGGTCGTGTGTGACAACGGCCGTAACCTGGTGGCAGCTCTGCAGCTTGGCAGCCTCACACACATGCCATGCCTGGCCCACATCTTTAATCTGGTGGTTTAGCAGTTTCTGAAACACTACTCCCACTTGTCTGACGTGCTCGGTGGGGTGCACTGTGACTGCGCACATTTCCGCAAGTCCACCAAGGATGCTGCCACCCTGCGGACACTGCAACGTCGGTTTCAGCTGCCAGAGCACTGACTGCTGTGCGATGTGCCCACGCGCTGGTATTCTACTGCACATGTTGGCCAGGCTATATGAGCAGCGTAGAGCAATTGTGGAGTAGCAGCTGCAACATGGGCGGTGCAGTGGAAGTCAGCCTCCTCAGTTATTTACTGAGGAGTGGGCATGGATGGCAGACATCTGCCAGGTCTTCAGAAACTATGAGGAGTCAACCCAAATGGTGAGCGGCGATGCGGCCATCATTAGCGTTACCATCCCGCTGCTTTGCCTGCTGAGAACTTCACTGCTAAGCATAAAGGCAGACGCTTTGTTGTTACAACAGGAGATAGGGAACGACAGTATGTTGGTTGATAGCCAGACCACCCTCACGTCTATATCTCAGCGTGTTTTTAAGGAGGAGGATGGGGTGGGGGACGAGGAGGAGGGGGAAGAGACTGCTGGCCACACTGCAGAGGGTACTTATGCTGCTTCCCTCTCATAGAGGTTCACCTACACTTTTGCTACAGAAATGTTTCAGGGGTTCGCCTATACTCTTGCTACTAAAAGTTTGAGGGGTTCACCTATACTATTGCAACAGAAAAGCTTCTGGGATTCGCCTATTCTCTTGCTACAGAAAAGTTTCAGGGATCCGCCTTAACTCTTGCTACTGAAAGGTTTGAGGGGTTCGTCTATACTCTTGCCACATATTTGTTACAGGGGTCCACCTATACACTTGCTACTGAAAGGTTTGAGGGATTTGGCTATACTCATGGTACATAAATGTTTCAGAGGTCCGCCTATACACTTGCTACAGAAATGTAACAGATGTCTGCCTATACTCTTGCTACAGAAATGTTTCAGTGGTCCGCCTATACTCTTGCTACAGAAATGTTTCAGGGGTCTGCCTATACACTTGCTACTGAAAGGTTTAAGGGGTTCGCCTATACACTTGCTACAGAAATGTTTTAGGGGTCCACCTTAACACTTGCTACAGAAAGGTTTAAGGGGTTTGCCTATACACTTGCTACTGAAAGGTTTGAGGGTTTTGCCTATACACTACCTACTGAAAGGTTTGAGGGGTCTGCCCATGCTCTTGCTACAGAAATGTTTCAGGGGTCCGCCTATTCTATGGGTGCACAAAGGTTTCCCTTAGCGGTGTTCAGCTTTCTGGCACAAATACACTGAATGACTAGGGCAGAAGTGTGGGCCAAGATCCTGGGCGGTGTGAAATTCTACCATGTGTTGGCACCCTAATTTCTACATGTGTAATACTGTCTTTGAGTTTCATGGGCTCGCCTATGCTGTTGGTGCACAAAGACTTTCCATTGCGGTGTTTTAGCTATCTGACACCTACACAAAATGAAATGCGTGGGGACACATGGATATTCCATAGCGATGTAACTCACAGTACCTTGGGTCACACAAGGTGCAGGCTGGGACCAAAATAATCCACTTCTATTAACTTACAGCACACTTCTGGATATTTAAACCTGACAGCAAACAGACTATCAAGTCTATGGAATGCACGCCAGATAAAGGGGTCAGAGCCGTCAAAACCCCAAGCAGTATATTTCAATGTCACAGCAACAAAACAGCAGCATCCCAGGCGTATTGCAATAGTGATTTATTCCTCCATATAACTGCTACGTTTCGACCCTCTTGGGGTCTTTGTCTTTGTTGCTGTGACATTGAAGCAGGCTGGGACCAAGCCTGACCCTGGGCCCGCTCACATGCCTCCCACACAGAGTATTGCAGGTCCTACCTCGGTCATGGTTTCTCAGGCTTATTATGCCACTTTCTCCTACTGATTGGGGTCTGGGGATCAGCGCTGGGCGACATGCATTATCTCTTGTGCTACAAATTACCACAGTTATCCGAGATACTGGATTGGAGCATTCACAGGAAGCGTAACGGATTTCATGAGACTTTTTGCAGGTTCACTGTATACCTGTGGTGGCTACTTTTGCGACACCTCCTGCTTCAAACCAATCTTTGGTGTTAGTATGCGCTGCTGCATTTTGCAGATGTGTAGAAGTGCTGGCACCTGAGTCCCCTTTATGCCCACGTTTGCGGCTCCTGACAATTTTCTGACGGACGTGGCACGGGATTGGAATTATGACCGTACGTCAATTTATCATCAATTCTCATCAGTATTGTAGGCTATCGCCCACACTTTCAAACAGGGTCACTGCCTGGCCCTGCCAACCCTCTGCAGTGTGTGCCTCTGGTTCCTCCTCATCCAGTACGCACTTATAAACAGACATGAGGGTGGTGTGGCTATTAAGAGAGCGTGTAGCATGAGGGCAGCTGAAGGCTGTGCAGGGAATGTTTTGTGCGCGCTGTGGATGGAGGATCGTGCATGTGGGTTGGACATCAATGCCAGCATGTAACCCAGGAGAAGAGGCAGCGGTGCCACCCGCAGGCAGTGATTGTCCTTGGTTGCAGGTAGTGTGGTGCTTAGCTAAGGTGTGCCTTGCTAATGAGGGTTTGACCAAAGTAAAAATTGTTTTGGGGGGGAGGGGGCGCAGACTCTTGCCCCCATTTTGGCTTAACAGTGGGACCTGGGAACCTGAGATGCAGCCATGCATGCTGCCCCTGCCCTTTCCTTATCCGTTTCTGTGGTGTTTTCATGACTTTCGGATGGTTTTCAGAGTTTCACAAGTCAAGACCTATGCGGAGCATCAGTTCCATACAAAACTCTCACTTTCTGATGTCATTTTATATAAAGGAAACGTCGCATGGTTACCTCCACGTGGTGTTTCCTGGGTAACGCAAAGAACCATGCAAAATGGTGAACATATTTTTTTCCCGGTATCACTAAAGTAGCCACGACTTCATAAGATTTCCATGTGAACACCAGATAAACACCAGTACCAAATTAACTCGGGCGAAGCCGGTTATATCAGCTAGTCTATATATTTAAAGACGAAAGCCCTCACTGACTCGCCACTAATTCTCCAACTTCCCGATGTAGTAGAAACATGAAATTTGCTAAGAGCATAGATTATGTCCAAAATAGGAAAAGTAAAGCAGTCCCAACTCGATTATTCAATTCTTGCGCAAGAAAACTAGCGCTTAAATTTTACGTACGGAATCTAATTTTCTCACTTCTTGGTGTAATAGAATGTTGAAATTTAGCATGAACATTGATTATGTCATAAATAGGAAAAGCTAATGGGTCCCAACTAGATTGTTCAATTCTAAGCGCAACAGAATTAGCGTCCAAATTTTACGTACGGAATTTAATACTCTCACATTACTGTGTCGTAGAAATGTGAAATTTAGCACGAGCATTGAATATGTCATAAATAGGAAAAATTAATGGGTCCCAACTCGATTATTCAATTCTAAGCGCAAAAGAATTATCGTCGAAATTTTACGTACGTAATCTAATTCTCTCACTTCCCGGTGTCATAGAAACTCGAAAGTTGGCACAAGCATTGATTATGTCATAAATAGGAAACATTAATGGGTCCCAACTCAATTATTCAATTCTATGCGCAAAAGAATTAGCGTCCAAATTTTACGTACAAAATCTAATTCTCTCATTTCTTGGTGTAATAGAAACTTGAGATTTGGCACGGGCATTGATTGTGTCATGAATATGAAAAGCTAATGGGTCCCAACTCGATTGTTCAATTCTAAGCGCAAAAGAATTAGCGTCCAAATTTTACGTACGTAATCTAATTCTCTCACTTCCCGGTGTCATAGAAACTCGAAAGTTGGCACAAGCATTGATTATATCATAAATAGGAAAAGTTAATGGGTCCCAACTCGATTATTTAATTCTATGCGCTCAAGAATTAGTGTCCAAATTTTACGTACGTAATCTAATTCTCTCACTTTAAATTTGGCACGAGCATTGATTATTATGTCATAAATAGGAAACGCTAATGGGTCCCAACTTGATTATTCAATTCTATGTGCAAAAGAATTAGTGTCCAAATTTTACGTGCGTAATCTAATTCTCTCACTTCCCGATGTCATAAAAACTTAAAATTTGGCACGGGTATTGATTATGTCATAAATAGGAAAAGTTAATGGGTCCCAACTCGATTATTCAATTCTAAGCGCAAAAGAATTAGCGTCCAAATTTTATGTAAGGAATGTAATTCTCTCATTTCCCGGTGTCATAGAAGCGTGAAATTTGGCACGGGCATTGATTACATTATACATAGGAAAAGCTAATGGGTCCCAACTCAATTATTCAATTCTAAGCGCAAAAGAATGAGCGTCCAAATTTTATGTACGTAATCTAATTCTTTCACTACTGATGTCATTTTATATGAAGGAAATGTCGCATGGTTACCTCCACGTGGTGATTCCTGGGTAACGCAAAGAACTATGCAAAATGGTGAACATATTTTTTTCCTGGTATCTCTAAAGTAACCACGACTACATAAGATTTTCCGTGTGAACACCAGATAAACACCAGTACCAAATTAACTCGGGCGAAGCCGGGTATATCAGCTAGCCATCTATATGCATCAGTCACAGACCAATTTGATGTAACAGCATTTATACCTAACACTTTGAAAACTTAAAGGAGATGTCTCGAGGAAGCAGTGATTTTTTTTTTTTGCCCAGTCCCCCTAATTAAACATACATTACTAATTACCCCTGTAAATTACTTTCCTAGCTGGTTTCTACTTACCGTTCCAGCGTTTCAGCAACGTATAAAACTTTTTCCCAAGATGGCCGCCAGCTCTTTTCGCATCGCTTGCTGTAGCCCGATGTGCGCGCTCCCGAGACGCTACCAGCTGTGTCTCCATGGCAACCAGACGCCCCGCAGCCGCCGACCGGACCCCTGGAGTGAACACGGCCGACCTGTCACCTACCGCCAGGCAGAAGGTAACCGGCGCAGCCCCCCCATCACAGCGGCAGCCCCCCCGGCCCAGCGCTAGTTCCCCCGGCGCAGCGACAGCCCCCCCATCACAGCGGCAGCCCCCCCGGCCTAGCGCTAGTTCCCCCATCACAGCGGCAGCCCCCCCGGCGCAGCAACAGCCCCCCCCATCACAGCGGCAGCCCCCCCCGGCGCAGCGACAGCCCCCCCGTCACAGCGGCAGCCCCCCCGGCCTAGCGCTAGTTCCCCATCACAGCGGCAGCCCCCCCCGGCCCAGCGCTAGTTCCCCCGGCGCAGCGACAGCCCCCCCGGCCCAGCGACAGCCCCCCCCGGCGCAGCGACAGCCCCCCCCCCGGCGCAGCCCGGCGCAGCGGCAGCCCCCCCGGCCCATCACTTACCAGGACAGCTGGACGGCGGGACAGCTGGGCGGCTTCTCCGGACAGCTCGGCAGCTCTGCACCTTCCTCTAACAGAGGAAGGTACAGAATGGCCGCTCCAGCGCGCTCCCGAGCAGTGACAGCTCGTCTGCGCATGCGCAGAAGAGCTGTAGCGGGGAGCACACTGAAGCGGCTCGTGCTGAATGGAGAAGACCGGACTGCGCAAGCGCGTCTAAAAGAGCAAGCTGCCGGCGAATTTAGACGGAACCATGGAGACGAGGACGCTAGCAACGGAGCAGGTAAGTGGAATAACTTCTGTATGGCTCATATTTAATGCACGATGTATATTACAAAGTGCATTAATATGGCCATACGGAAGTGTATAACCCCACTTTGTTTCGCGAGACCACCCCTTTAAGGGTTCATAAACACCGATCACAGAGTTGATTTGTGTATCGATACCCTCCTGTCACACACTATTGTTGTGTGGACTGACCGCTACCAATATCGAAGACCTGGTGACTGTGGGCAACACACTTTATAACAGGAACCACACATCTGTTTTGGTTACTGATGTTATAAGGTCGCACCTGTTAATTGCGTGAACCATACACCTTCAGCTCAAATCGTGCATTAAATTCCCACTAGAATCTTAGCATGGTTAGCAATCACATCACTCATACGGTCATGTTACTGACTACCTAAGTGCTGATGCCTGCTGTTATGTAGTATCACAGACGCAGTGGATGAAAATGCTTCAGTGGACTAAATTAGGTATAGCTCTTAATTGTTTGTCATTCTTTGAACACTCATAAATATGCTGCACCTATATCTCTATTTGGCATGTATTCAGGGTTGATGATTAAACTTCAATGCCAACATATAACTAGTAGGAGAGATTAGATAAAGATTTCCAATTTCTCCATCTCCATCTATGCGTTTCTGTAACCTGATAATATGGTTGCTTCCTCAGGATGGAGCGCAGAAATTATATAGAAAGTAAAGTTGTACCCCGTGGCCTCCAAGTTCACATACTGCCACCCCCCAAGCTCAGAAATGGCCCCTTCATGGAAAAATGGCAGAAGGAGGTAATGGAGAGCTCATTTAAATTGATGAACCTCTTATTGGAGGAAGAGAAATTGAACCTTGAAAGAATTAGCAAGAATCTGGAAGATCTAATAAAAGAAGTTCAGAAATTCTCAGGTGAAGCAGAGTTTGAGAAGAGGGAACATACATTAAAACTCACAATAGATAAATACACCAGGTTCCTGAAAGAGCGGAAGCATTTTCAATATAACAGGGACTTAAGGGATTTCACCGAAAACAAAGCGTATGAGATTAGATCATATACTGAATCGGAATTGAGCTTTTCAGAAGGGGAAATTTTGGGAAGTGAATTATCTAGGAAAAACATCTACCCAAATAGAGGGAGGGGAAGAGGAGGTAATCGTATGAGAACACAAAGTAGGGGAAGAGGCCACTCTAATGATGGGCATTTTTTAGGCCAGCCGATTTCACAATATATGACCCGGAATCGGGAGGGGGGAGGGGGGCCCGTAACAGCGCCCCAATAATGGATCAATACACTAGGAATAGTACATCAAGAAGTTCCCAGTTAGTTGGAGCAGAAGATCCATTACCCCCGCCTATTGTAAAGGAAAAAGCTTGTCGTTCATTCCCGCGAATAAATTTGACGCGTTTGGCTGGGCAAGAGATATCTCCCTATTTTTACGAAAATCACACTGGAAAAAAATTTTCTCTATTCAAAATAGAAAGAAAAGCCAGGAACTGGGCTTGGATCTGAGTGACATGGAAGCATTTAATGTCTTAGAAGCTTTAGAACAAGAAAATATCAGAGATCCAGGTGTTGGGCCATTTACAGATCTCAGGCCTTAAAACAACAGCTTGCCACCCTCAGGGGATTCCCCCTTTATTGATCTGTTTGAGGGGATGGTCAATGAGGAATTATCCAAGTTGGGAAAAGAGAGAATTTTCAAATATTAAAACCTAACAGCAGAGGAGAAAAAGGCTTTAGTATCAATAGTGGGAGACACAACAATAGTCATCAAGTCCTCCGATAAGGGGGGCAATATTGTTGTTATGGACCTTGAAGCGTATAGAAATATAGCGTATAGATCTACTATGACCTTGCGCTATCCCTATGACATAAGGGTACGTCATTTTGCGGGAAGTACCACCCTGCCATGACGTACCATTACGTCATGGGGGCGGAAGGGGTTAAATAAACATATAAATTAGACATGCTAGCTATTATAGGCATTTTGCCGTGGGTTTTGGAGCGGTTGGGCCTGCTGCGGCTTTCTCTCCCCACAGAGAGGAGAGATGCCACAGCAGAAAAAAAAGAAAAAAATGCATATTGTAAATCCGCGCTGTAACGCTGGTTTTGCCCAGCTTTGCCGCGATGGATTGGCTGCCCCGTGTGGATGAGAATTTTGCGAATTTTCATACATACGGATGACCAATTCCGGGATCAGCGGCCGCAGGCGAATTCGCTGCAGCGAAATTCCACAGGGAATTTCCATGGCAAATCCACCCATGTGAACCTAGCCTTAGACTGATCAGGCAGGATGGTTTATGAGATTGTTTTAAGAATACACAGGAAACAAGGAAATCAAGCAGCTCTGCAGTTGAAATGCAATTCTGTCTTATTGCATATTTAAAAAATAGTGCAGGAAAGAGTCAGTGTGCTTTATGAGAAGTAATGGCCTGTGTTCACAGCAAGAGTAGCTTTGTTCAGGTACACTAATTATTGACTTGTCTGGTTAGACATGTTCAAAACCTTTTGGTTAATCATCTATTGGGACTGGAAAATGGGTCAGGATTGAAGGAAAGATAAGAAAAACTTGTTTCAGTCTGCAGAGATGTGAGATGGAGTGGAAGTTCACCTTCCAGAAGAACAACGACCCTAAACATACTGCTAACGTTACACTGGAGAGGTCTAAGGGAAGAGTCTTCAACAGCTTTCAATGGCCTAGTCCAAGCCCAGACCTCAATCCAACTGAAAATGTATGACATGACATGAAAATGCTGGACACCTACACTATCCATCTAACTTGAAGGAGTTGAAGCATTTTTGCCTGGAAAATGGGCAAAAATCCCAGTGTATAGATATGCTAAACTAATATAAATGGATGCCAAGGGGGTCTAAAAAAGAGCTGGTAACTACAAGCCGGTAGGTCTCACTTCAATAATTGGAAAAAAAAAAAACATTTGAGGGGTTTCTGAGAGACGCCATCCTAGAATACCTCAAGGAAAACTACGGTATAACTCCTCATCAGCATGGATTTATGAGGGGTCAATCATATCAGACCAATTTGATCAGCTTCAATGATGAAGTAAGTTCAAAGCTGGACCTGGGAGAGTCTATTGATCTTATATATCTGGATTTCTCTAAAGCATTTGACGCCGTGCCACATGATAGGTTTATATTTGGCCTGATAGACGGACTGCACAGTAAAATATCAATATTTGCAGGTGACGCAAAATTATACAAGATACTTAATACAACAGAGGACAATGTGCAGCTACAAAAGAACCTAGATAAACTTGGGCTTGGGTGGAAAAAGGGCAAATGAATTTCAATGTTGATAAATGTAAGGTTATGCACATGGGTAGGAGAAACGGATATACACCAATATACACTTAATGGGGCACTGCTAGGGAAAAGTGATATGAAAAAAGACCGGGGGTACTAGTGGATTATAGACTAAACTGGAGAAACAAATGCCAGTCAGCTGCTACAAAAGCTAATACAGTCTTGGGGTGCATTAAAAGAGGCATAGGGGTGAGGGATGGGAACATTATTCTTCCACTAAAGGTTTCATCGCCATCATAGAAGGGGGTTCTTTACTGTAAGAGCAGTGATATTGTGGAACTTTCTGCCTGAGGACATGGTGATGGCAAAATCCATAGAGGAGTTTAAGAGGGGACTAGATGTCTTTATAGAGCGCAATGATATTACAGGATATAGACATGCTATGCCTTCTTCTTGCCTTCCTCTAGATCAACAGGGGTGGCGGGGGGTTGAAACAGGCTGAACTAGATGGACATTGTCTTTATTCAGCCTAACATACTATGCTACTATGTATCTGTAATTGCAGCAAAAAGCAGCACTACAAAGTATTGACTTTCTGGGGGTACTTATACAGATTAGAGCTCTGTGTCTTGTATTAATTATTGTTTATATAACAGTAAAACGAATATGTTGTGCACTTTTAAAGTAGCCGGGGTAGTTTGTAAATGTTGCGTAAATAAAGTGATAAGAATTCTCCAAAAAATACATTTTTAACTTCATGTTAAAAATTGTTGCAATGCAACAAAGCAGGGAAACTCAGAGGGGCTGAATACTATCACATGACACTGCATACGGTTAGGTTTACTTCATATCACAAAGGATTTTCATTAAGGCTTTTTTTAAATAAAGAGCTGAACTAACTTTCTCTTTGGTTCTCGCTGAATGATATTTGTTATTACAACAAAACCCCATCCACCCACTGGGCCCAGCCTAAAATAATAAGAGGGGTTACTCCTCTCTCCTGGAGCCCCATGACAGCTCCTTTCAAGTAGACAGCTTGGCGGACCTCAGGTGTGCATGGTGACCAATCAGAGGCTGCAGCGTCACCGTACATATTCTAGTATCATTGTACCCAGTGCTGATACCATGAGTATGACAAGTGATGCTGCAGCCTGTGATTGAACGAAGTTGACACCTGACTTCTGCTAGGCCATCTACCTAGAAGTTGCTGCCAATATAGATTACAGCACTCAGCTGTGTCCTGGGGCTCCGGGAGAGGTGAGTATGCCCTCCTTTTTTATTTTAGGCCAGGCTCAGTAGGTGGAGGGACATTTATTGTAATGATAAAACCACTTTAATGCCCCGTTCAGAGAGCGCTGCTTTTGCACTCCTAAGCAGCAAGAAAGCAGCTCTGCTACTGTCCTGAAAAGATTGCGTGAACGGTCTGCTTCAGGATCCTTGTAGCAGCCTGTTCAAATGATCTGAGACGCATGCTGCATTCTTTTAAGGCTGTCATAGAAGCCTATGGAATGCACAAAGCAAAGATAGAACAAGATAGAACATGTACTATCTGTCCCGCGCCTCAGAGCAAACAAGAGAGTTTGCACCTACTTGTCCTATCTTTGTGAGATGCACGCAGTTTTACGCACTTAACAATCATTCATGTGAACGCTATTGGTTCCTATAGAAGTGCATTCTTAGTAGCGCTGTTCCAGCGATCATCTAAACGAGGTATTACCTAATATATAAAGTATATAAGAAGGCATTTTACTGATCCCCTTCTTGTATGTTCTGTATTTGAACTACAAATTTATTTTTAAATTGATTTTATTATTCATTGTATTATATCCTGTAAAGTCCAGATTATGAGATTATTGTATAATTGATTGTATTGCATCTTATCTAGTCCAGACTATGAGATAATTATGTTATCATTGTATTATAGATCTGTGAGTTCTTGTAACATTCATTGTAGTATATCCTGTACAGTTCAGACCTAAGGCAATATTGTATCATTCACTGTATTATATATTTATGAGTTTAGTGTATCATGCGCTATGTTATACGTTTATTGTATTATATCTTGTATACTCCAGACCTGTGAGTGTTTTGTCTTCCGCATTGTGTATTGTGTTACTCATTGTATTATAACCTGTATTGTGTAGTTCTATGGCTTTATTGTATTACATTTTACACTGAATGCTCCTGTATAACCAGATGACAGGTCAGAGCCACAGTCACAGCAGCCGCGCTCCGCTCCCCCTCCCTCACTACATGGATAAATCTGTACTACATCCAGGAGTCAGTCACCTGAATACATAATTACACAGGGCAGACGGAGAATCAAAGTTCATTGACGGTAAAACTGAACCAGAGGAGCATGCTGGCCCCCTCCTCACATTACAGGATGCTGCCCGCCCCCTGTAGAATTCCCCTGCCATATGCCACAATTCACATCATAATTACAGGGCAGGAACCGTATTACCGCTGTCATCATCACTCTAGAGAACAAGGACTGAACTTTTAGTTATTTACAACTGCAGAGCTTTCTGTTCTTTCTAGTGGGAATTAGATGCAGAATTTTCTCTTAACCCGTCTGTAGCATGAAAGAACTTTCTTTGCTACCATATTATGATTTCTTACTTTGTAGTACCCCAGCGGCCACCCAGACACGAGGCCTGCACTGAGGAATTGGGAGGGTAGAGATGGCCTTTATCATGGTGGCTCTACAGTCCACGTTATCTGTATCGTACCATTCCTGGAAGGGGAACACTCTATGAGAGAATGAGTGTAGGATCACTCCACAGACAGCATTTAGATCACTGCACGGTGGACTTCTCTTTTCACTCAGCTCTCACTTTTAAAAAGTTTCTGGGATAGGGACATCTGAGTACCCTTCAGCCTCAATTCTCTTTACCACATGAGGGTTGAAGGGACTCCCATGATGCCAGCAAGCCACTCCTCTCACTACCATTGAAGATTATGGAACTGACTCACCTTCCTGCTCTTAAGCACTGACATTTATATTGTCTAGCATACCACGTGACAGTACATAAATTGATACTTTTGCAGACATATCCCAGCAACATTCAGACATTAACCTTTCACTTGCTGCAGCTGTGCAATACACATAACAAGAGACTAGACAGTTTCCACAGTGTATCTGCATAAAAGACATGACATGAATGATATTTATGGAGGGGCCAGAAATAGGTTTTTCAGACCACTTAATGTTCTGCAGCTTTTTTTTTTTAATCTAGTGGGACAAGTTGTATTTTTAAGTGGTACCATTAAAGGGACTCGGCCATTAAAAAAAAAATAATAATAATAATTATATATATATATATATATACCTACCTATTCCTCCTCCATCAGTCTACTTAGCATATCTTCACCTCACTGATCTTCTTCTGTCTCCTGCAATCTGGGGGAATCACCTCTTCCCCAGCTGGCTGATTTCTCTGCTTCCTGTGATGCTACATAGATTAATAGGCAGTCTCCTTCCGGCCAGCTAATATACGTTATGTCACAGCTCACAGACCAGCAGGAGAAGTGCCGATATACTGCAGAGACTGGTCACGTGAACTCTCTCGGTAATAGATCAACATGCCTTCCTAGCCAGTGACCACTACAGCACAGGGTTTTGACCTTCACTGACCCGGCCAGAAGAAATATGTAAGGAATGCCAGTTTCATAACAAGCCGGTCAGCGTGCTGTTAGCTGACCCAGGGGCGCTGGGGAAGATCAGAAATGAGATGTAGAGATGAGCGAGCACCAAAATGCTCGGGTGCTCGTTACTCGGGACGAAATTATCGCGATGCTCGAGGGTTCGTTTCGAGTAACGAACCCCATTGAAGTCAATGGGCGACCCAAGCATTTTTGTATATCGCCGATGCTCGCTAAGGTTTCCATTTGTGAAAATCGGGGGAATTCAAGAAAGTGATGGGAACGACACAGCAACGGATAGGGCAGGCGAGGAGCTACATGTTGGGCTGCATCTCAAGTACCTTAGCTAAGCACCACACTACCTCCAACAAAGCACAATCACTGCCTGCATGACACTCCACTGCCACTTCTCCTGGGTTACATGCTGCCCAAACACCCCCCCCCCCGCACGACCCAGTGTCCACAGCGCACACCAAACTGTCCCTGCGCAGTCTTCAGCTGCCCTCATGCCACGCCACACTCATTTCTATTTATAAGTGCGTCTGCCATGAGGAGGAACCGCAGACACACACTGCATAGGGTTGGCACGGCTAGGCGATAGCCCACAATACTGTACAGAAGCAATGAGAAATCCAATCCTGTGCCACCTCCATCAGGAGCTGCACACGTGGGCATAGCAATGGGGAACCTATGTGCCACACACTATTCATTCTGTCAAGGTGTCTGCATGCCCCAGTCAGACCGCGGTTTTTTATAAATAGTAACAGGCAGGTACAACTCCGCAATGGGAATTCCGTGTGTACCCACAGCATGGGTGGCTCCCTGGCACCCACCGGCGGTACATAAATATATCCCATTGCAGTGCCCAGCACAGCTGATGTAACGTCAGCTTTAATGCAGGTGGGCAAAAAAGTAATTGGATTACACTGTAGACGAGGGCCCCAAAAAATTGGTGTACCAACAGTACTAATGTACGTCAGAAAAATTGCCCATGCCCAACCAAGAGGGCAGGTGAAACCTATTAATCGCTTTGGTTAATGTGGCTTAATTTGTAACTAGGCCTGGAGGCAGCCCAGTTAAAATAAAAATTGGTTCAGGTGAAAGTTTCAACGCTTTAATGAGCATTGAAACGTATAAAAATTGTTTACAAAAATTATATGACTGAGCGTTGTGGGCCTAAGAAAAATTGCCCGTTAGGCGTGATTACGTCAGGTTTCAGGACGAGGAGCAGGAGGAGGAGGATGAATATTATACACAGATTGATGAAGCTAAAAGGTCCACATTTTTGATGGTGATAGAGAACGATGCTTCCATCCGCGGGTGCAGCCTACGTATTGTTTAGGTTATCGCTGCTGTCCGCTGGTGGAGAAGAGAAGTCTGGTGAAATCCAGGCTTTATTCATCTTGATGAGTGTAAGCCTGTCGGCACTGTCGGTTGACAGGCGGGTACGCTTATCGATGATGATTTCCCCAGCCGCACTAAACACCCTCTCTGACAAGACGCTAGCCACAGTACAAGCAAGCACCTCCAGGGCATAGAGCGCGAGTTCAGGCCACGTGTCCAGCTTCGACACCTAGTAGTTGTAGGGGGCAGAGGCGTCACGGAGGACGGTCGTGCGATCGGCTACGTACTCCCTCACCATGCTTTTACAGTGCTCCCGCTGACTCAGCCTTGACTGGGGAGCGGTGACACAGTCTTGCTGGGGAGCCATAAAGCTGTCAAAGGCCTTAGAGAGTGGTCCCCTGCCTGTGCTGTACATGCTGCCTGATCTCTGCGCCTCCCCTGCTACCTGGCCCTCGGAACTGCGCCTTCGGCCACTAGCGCTGTCGGATGGGAATTTTACCATCAGTTTGTCCGCCAGGGTCCTGTGGTATAGCATCACTCTCGAACCCCTTTCCTCTTCAGGTATGAGAGTGCAAAGGTTCTCCTTATACCGTGGGTCGAGCAGTGTTTACACCCAGTAATCCGTAGTGGCCAGAATGCGTGTAACGCGAGGGTCCCGAGAAAGGCATCCTAACATGAAGTCAGCCATGTGTGCCAGGGTACCTGTACGCAACACATGGCTGTCCTCACTAGGAAGATACCTTTCAGGATCCTCCTCCTCCTCCTCCTCAGGCCATACACGCTGAAAGGATGACAGGCAAGCAGCATGGGTACCCTCAGCAGTGGGCCAAGCTGTCTCTTCCCCCTACTCCTCATCCTCCTCATGCTCCTCCTCCTCCTCCTCAACGCACTGAGATATAGACAGGAGGGTGCTCTGACTATCCAGCGACATACTGTCTTTCCCCGGCTCTGATTCTGAGCGCAAAACATCTGCCTTTATGCTTTGCAGGGAACTTCTCAAGAGGCATAGCAGAGGAATGGTGATGCTAATGATTGCAGCATCCCCGCTCACCATCTGGGTAGACTCCTCAAAGTTTCCAAGGACCTGGCAGATGTCTGCCAACCAGGCCCACTATTCTGTAAAGAATTGAGGAGGCTGACTCCCACTGCGCCGCCCATGTTGCAGTTGGTATTCCACTATAGCTCTACGCTGCTCATAGAGCCTGGCCAACATGTGGAGCGTAGAGTTCCACCGTGTGGGCATGTCGCACAGCAGTCGGTGCACTGGCAGATTAAACCGATGTTGCAGGGTGCGCAGGGTGGCAGCGTCCGTGTGGGACTTGCGGAAATGTGCGCTGACCCGGCACACCTTTCCGAGCAGGTCTGACAAGCGTGGGTAGCTTTTCAGAAAGCGCTGAACCACCAAATTAAAGACGTGGGCCAGGCATGGCACGTGCGTGAGGCTGCTGAGCTGCAGAGCCGCCACCAGGTTACGGCCGTTGTCACACACGACCATGCCCGGTTGGAGGCTCAGCGGCGCAAGCCAGCGGTCGGTCTGCTCTGTCAGACCCTGCAGCAGTTCGTGGGCCATGTGCCTCTTCTCTCCTAAGCTGAGTAGCTTCAGCACGGCCTGCTGACGCTTGCCCACCGCTGTGCTGCCATGCCGCGCGACACCGACTGCTGGCGACGTGCTGCTGCTGACACATCTTGATTGTGAGACAGAGGTTGCGTAGGAGGAGGAGGAGGAGGAGGAGGAGGGTGGTTTAGTGGAGGAAGCATACACCGCCGCAGATACCAGCAAAGAGCTGGAGCCCGCAATTCTGGGGGTGGGTAGGACGTGAGCGGTCCCAGGCTCTGACTCTGTCCCAGCCTCCACTAAATTCACCCAATGTGCCGTCAGGGAGATATAGTGGCCCTGCCCACCTGTGCTTGTCCATGTGTCCGTTGTTAAGTGGACCTTGCCAGTAACCGCGTTGGTGAGGGCGCGTACAATGTTGCGGGAGACGTGGTCGTGCAGGGCTGGGACAGCACATCGGGAAAAGTAGTGGCGACTGGGAACTGAGTAGCGCGGGGCCGCCGCCGCCATCATACTTTTGAAAGACTCAGTTTCCACAACCCTATACGGCAGCATCTCCAGGCTGATAAATTTGGCTATGTGCACGTTTAACGCTTGAGCGTGCAGCTGCGTGGCGGCGTACTTGCGGTTGCGCTCCAACACTTGTGCTAGCGACGGCTGGATGGTGCGCTTACAGACATTGGTGGATGGGGCAGAGGACAGCGGAGGTGAGGGTGTGGGTGCAGGCCAGGAGACGGTAGTGCCTGTGCCCTTAGAGGGGGGTTGGATCTCAGTGGCAGGTTGGAGCACAGGGGGAGAGGCAGCGGTGCAAAGCGGAGGCGGTGAACGGCCTTCGTCCCACCTTGTGGGGTGCTTGGCCATCATATGTCTGCGCATGCTGGTGGTGGTGAGGCTGGTGGTGGTGGCTCCCCGGCTGATCTTGGCGCGACAAAGGTTGCACGCCACTGTTCGTCGGTCGTCTGCACTCTCAGTGAAAAACTGCCAGACCTTTGAGCACCTCGGCCTCTGCAGGGTGGCATGGTGCGAGGGGTCGCTTTGGGAAAGAGTTGGTGGATTATTCGGTCTGGCCCTGCCTCTACCCCTGGACACCGCACTGCCTCTTCCAACCTGCCCTGCTGCTGCCCTTGCCTTCCCCTCTGAAGACCTGTCCTCAGTAGGCGTAGCAAACCAGGTGGGGTCAGTCACCTCATCGTCCTGCTGCTCTTCCTCCGAATCCTCTGTGCGCTCCTCCCTCGGACTTACTGCCCTTATTACTACCTCACTGATAGACAGCTGTGTCTCATCGTCATCGTCCTCCTCACCCACTGAAAGGTCTTGAGACAGTTGCCGGAAGTCCCCAGCCTCATCCCCTGGACCCCGGGAACTTTCCAAAGGTTGGGCATCAGTCACGATAAACTCCTCTGGTGGGAAAGGAACCATTGCTGCCCAATCTGAGCAGGCGCCTGAGAACAGTTCCTGGGAGTCTGCCCGCTCCTCAGAATGTGTCATTGTAATGGAGGAAGGAGGAGCAGCCAGAGGATTCAGAGTTGCAGCAGTGGACGGCGCAGAACTCTGGGTGGACAATAGATTGCTGGATGCACTTTCTGGCATCCACGACAGGACCTGCTCACACTGCTCATTTTCTAATAAAGGTCTACCGCGTGGACCCATTAATTGTGCGATGAATGTGGGGATGCCAGAAACGTGCCTCTCTCCTAATCCCGCAGTCGGCTGCGATACACCTGGATCAGGAGCTCGGCCTGTGCACACACCCTGACTTGGGCCTCCGCGTCCTCGCCCGCGTCCACGTCCTCTAGGCCTACCCCTACCCCTCAGCATGGTGTATTACCAGTAGTGCAGAAACAGAAGGCTGTAATTAAATGTGCCGCTTATTGGCCTGTGGTTGGAGGCTGACTTCGCTTACGGAACGCCAGGAAATAATTTTGCGCAAGCCTGCTGTAACACTTAGCTGGCTGCGTAGGAATTAGGAGGACAACTGCCCCCAGCAGAGACCCAGTACACTGAGGACAGTCACAGGCAGCCCAAATAGATTTTTTTCCCCAAATGTTTTTGGAAAGGCTCACTGCCTATATACACTGTATATGTCCTCTGTCCCTGCGTCACCACTACTGGCCCTGGAGTATGTAAAATAACTGCACACTGTTGCTCTGTGGACTGGAATACAGCGGTGATTTAACAGCTAACACAGAGCAAGGAAATAATTTTGTGCAAGCCTGCTGTAACACTTAGCTGGCTGCGTATGAATTAGGAGGACAACTACCCCCAGCAGAGATCCAGTACACTGAGGACAGTCACAGGCAGCCCAAATAGATTTTTTTTCCCAAATGTTTTGGCAAAGGCCCACTACCTATATTCAATAAATATATGTCTTCTGTCCCTGCCTCACAATATATATCTTCTGTCCCTGCCTGACAATATATGTCTTCTGTCCCTGCCTCACAATATATGTCTTCTGTCCCTGCCTCACCACCACTACTGGCCCTGGAGTATGTATAATTACTGCAGGGCGCAATGCTCTGCACGGCCGATATACAAAAAAAAAAAAAAGTGCAACACTGCAAAAAGCAGCCTCCACAGTACTGCACACGGTTAGATGTGGCCCTAAGAGGGACCGTTGGGGTTCTTGAAGCCAAAAATACTCCTAACACTCTCCCTATAGCAGCTCCGGCACCAACAGCACTTTCCCTCCTCTACGTCAGAACAAATCTGTGGCGAGCCGCGGGAGGGGCCGATTTTTATACTCGGGTGACACCTGATCTCGCCAGCCACTCACTGCAGGGGGGTGGTATAGGGCTTGAACATCGCAGGGGGAAGTTGTAATGCCTTCCCTGTCTTTCAATTGGCCAGAAAAGCGCGCCAACGTCTCAGAGATGAAAGTGAAAGTAACTCGAACATCGCGTGGTACTCGTCACGAGTAACGAGCATCTCGAACACGCTAATACTCGAACGAGTATCAAGCTCGGACGAGTACGTTCGCTCATCTCTAATGAGATGTCATAAGGAGTCTGCTTGTGGAGGAATAGGGGAATTGAAAAAAAAAGAAAAAAAAACTTTAATGTACCATATAAAATATTGGGAAACTTCTAAACATTTTAAAGGCCAAAATTGAAAAACAAAACACAATAGTGCCATTTTTTTTTATTTGGAGGGAGTTGTTTATACAGAAAAAAAAATCACATATTATCTTTAATCTGTGGGCCAACTATATGATTTTTTTTTTCCAATTTTTAATTAGAGATGAGTGAGCACACTCGCCCGAGCTTCATACTCGTTTGAGTATTAGGGTACTAGAGATGCTCGTTATGAACAACACACAGTACTAGAGTCAATTTCATTTCCCTTCCCCACATCTTTAGTGCCATTTTCCAGCCAATAAACATGCAAGGAAGGCATTATCACTTCCTGCTGTGAAGTGCCAGCCCTCTGCCTGCCAAGAGCAGCGGCGGGATCAGGTGACCATCGAGAACTTAAACTGGTCCCGCCAGTGGCTCGCCTAAGACGCATGCTGGCAGAGGTTAGGGAAAGTGCTGCTGCTGATATAGGGAAAGTGTTAGAGTAGGATCCAGTCGTCAAGAATTCCAACGGTCCTTCTTAGGGCTACTCCACATTGTGTGGATTCCTGTTTAAATGTCTGTGCAGTGCATTAGGCAGAGGTGTCAATGCTAAACAGTACTCTAATATTTCCTGGGCCACTGCAGAGCCTTTCAGCTATACCGTTCTATCTGTGCAGTGTATTAGGCACAGGTCTCATCGCTAAACCGTGCTCTAATATTTCCTCAGCCACGGCAGACCATTTCAGCTTTACCGTTCTATCTGTGCAGTATATTAGACACAGGTCTCATCGCTAAACAGAACGCAAATATTTCCTGGGCGGCTGCTGAACAGCATTTTTGTTATACCGTTCCATGTGTGCAATGCATTAGACAGAGGTCTCATCGCTAAAAAGTACGCTAATATTTCCTGGGCGACTGCAGAACAGCATTTCACACATATCATTCTCTGTGTTGAGTGAAGTAGCCGTAGTTATTAGCACCGTCCGCTGGCTGTGTAGCTTTCTGCCCCTGTGCAGAGCGTCTCACAATACCCTTTCCTTGGGTGCGGTGAAGTAGCCACAGTTAACAGCCTTGTCCACTGGCTGTATCGCTTTTTGCCACTGTGCAAAGCATCTCACAATACCCTTTCCGTAGGTGCGGTGAAGTAGCCGCAGTTATTAGCACTGTCCACTGGCTGTATAGCTTTCTTCCCCTGTGCAGAGCGTCGCACAATACCCTTTCCTTGGGGGTTAAGGTAGCCGCAGTTATCAGCACTATCCACTGGCTTTAGAAGTTTCTCCCACTCCATACAGCCTCTCTTATCTACAAGTCTGTGAGCAGTAAATGACCCCTAGGTATCAGCGCAAGAAAGTGGTTCAATTTTTTCCCATCACGACACAGAGCCTCTGGTATCTACAAGTCTCTGTGTGTGGTGAATTATTCACAGTTCTCAGCGCTAAACAGTGGGGTAATTTATTTGGGCCCTGCTCTACCCATAATCCCACATGATGAGGAGTAGGGGTAAGGGTCGTAGACGTGGGCGCGGACACGGTCGTCCAAGTGAGGGTGTGGGCACATGAGGAGGTCCTGGGCCCGGCTGCTGAAGGATTTGGAGAGCGCCAAATCCCTAGGGTCCCCAGATTCATATCACAATTTGCGGGTTGCAGAAGAGCAGTGCAAGCAGGTCCTGTCATGGATGGCAGAAAACACGTACAGCAATTAATCAACCCCCCAGTCTTTTACACACTCCACTACTCCCAGCCTAGGCACTGCACCTCTGAATCCTCTGGCTGCTCCTCCTTCCTCCCTGCCTCGTCACTCCAGGAAAATGACAGATTCTGAGCAGGCAGACTCCCAGGAACTGTTCTCGGGTACCTGCCCTGAGTGGGAAAAAATTGTTCATCATCAACCTGAGGAGTTTGTCGTGATCGATGCCGAACGTTTGGACATTTACCAGAGTCCGGGTGATGAGTCTGGGGACTTCCAAGAACTATCTCAAGAGCTTTTTGTGGATGACGATGATGAGGCACAGTTGTCTGTCAGCGAAGTTGTTGTAAGGACAGGAAGTCTGAGGGAGGAGCGCATAGAGGATTCAGAGGAAGAGCTGCTGGACGATGAGGTGACTGACCCCACCTGGCTTGCTAAGCCTACTGAAAACAGGTCTTCAGAGGGGAAGGCAAATGCAGCAGCAGGACAGTTTGGAAGAGGCAGTGGGGTGGCCAGGGGGAGAGGCAGGGCCAGAGAAAATAATCCCCCAACTGTTTCCCAAAGCAACCCCTTGCAGCAAGCCTCCATACAGAGGGCTAGGACTTCAAAGATGTGGATGCTTTTTAGTGAGAGCGCAGACGACCGAAGAACAGTGGTGTGCAACCTGTGCCACATGAAGATCATCTAGGGAGCCACCACTAACAGACTCACCACCACCAGCATGCGCAGACATGTGATGGCCAAGCACCCCACCAGCTGGAACCTGGTCCATTCTCTGCTTCCGTGTCACACCACTGCCTCATCTCCTTTGCCACAACCTATTAGGTGACAAGAGGCACACGACCACCGAGCTGTTACAGGGTCTGACAGAGCAGACTGACCTCTGGCTTTTGCCGCTGAGCCTCCAACCAGGCATGGTCGTGTGTGACAACGGCCGTAACCTGGTGGCAGCTCTGCAGCTTGGCAGCCTCACACACATGCCATGCCTGGCCCACATCTTTAATCTGGTGGTTTAGCAGTTTCTGAAACACTACTCCCACTTGTCTGACGTGCTCGGTGGGGTGCACTGTGACTGCGCACATTTCCGCAAGTCCACCAAGGATGCTGCCACCCTGCGGACACTGCAACGTCGGTTTCAGCTGCCAGAGCACTGACTGCTGTGCGATGTGCCCACGCGCTGGTATTCTACTGCACATGTTGGCCAGGCTATATGAGCAGCGTAGAGCAATTGTGGAGTAGCAGCTGCAACATGGGCGGTGCAGTGGAAGTCAGCCTCCTCAGTTATTTACAGAGGAGTGGGCATGGATGGCAGACATCTGCCAGGTCTTCAGAAACTATGAGGAGTCAACCCAAATGGTGAGCGGCGATGCGGCCATCATTAGCGTTACCATCCCGCTGCTTTGCCTGCTGAGAACTTCACTGCTAAGCATAAAGGCAGACGCTTTGTTGTTACAACAGGAGATAGGGAACGACAGTATGTTGGTTGATAGCCAGACCACCCTCACGTCTATATCTCAGCGTGTTTTTAAGGAGGAGGATGGGGTGGGGGACGAGGAGGAGGGGGAAGAGACTGCTGGCCACACTGCAGAGGGTACTTATGCTGCTTCCCTCTCATAGAGGTTCACCTACACTTTTGCTACAGAAATGTTTCAGGGGTTCGCCTATACTCTTGCTACTAAAAGTTTGAGGGGTTCACCTATACTATTGCAACAGAAAAGCTTCTGGGATTCGCCTATTCTCTTGCTACAGAAAAGTTTCAGGGATCCGCCTTAACTCTTGCTACTGAAAGGTTTGAGGGGTTCGTCTATACTCTTGCCACATATTTGTTACAGGGGTCCACCTATACACTTGCTACTGAAAGGTTTGAGGGATTTGGCTATACTCATGGTACATAAATGTTTCAGAGGTCCGCCTATACACTTGCTACAGAAATGTAACAGATGTCTGCCTATACTCTTGCTACAGAAATGTTTCAGTGGTCCGCCTATACTCTTGCTACAGAAATGTTTCAGGGGTCTGCCTATACACTTGCTACTGAAAGGTTTAAGGGGTTCGCCTATACACTTGCTACAGAAATGTTTTAGGGGTCCACCTTAACACTTGCTACAGAAAGGTTTAAGGGGTTTGCCTATACACTTGCTACTGAAAGGTTTGAGGGTTTTGCCTATACACTACCTACTGAAAGGTTTGAGGGGTCTGCCCATGCTCTTGCTACAGAAATGTTTCAGGGGTCCGCCTATTCTATGGGTGCACAAAGGTTTCCCTTAGCGGTGTTCAGCTTTCTGGCACAAATACACTGAATGACTAGGGCAGAAGTGTGGGCCAAGATCCTGGGCGGTGTGAAATTCTACCATGTGTTGGCACCCTAATGTGTAATACTGTCTTTGAGTTTCATGGGCTCGCCTATGCTGTTGGTGCACAAAGACTTTCCATTGCGGTGTTTTAGCTATCTGACACCTACACAAAATGAAATGCGTGGGGACACATGGATATTCCATAGCGATGTAACTCACAGTACCTTGGGTCACACAAGGTGCAGGCTGGGACCAAAATAATCCACTTCTATTAACTTACAGCACACTTCTGGATATTTAAACCTGACAGCAAACAGACTATCAAGTCTATGGAATGCACGCCAGATAAAGGGGTCAGAGCCGTCAAAACCCCAAGCAGTATATTTCAATGTCACAGCAACAAAACAGCAGCATCCCAGGCGTATTGCAATAGTGATTTATTCCTCCATATAACTGCTACGTTTCGACCCTCTTGGGGTCTTTGTCTTTGTTGCTGTGACATTGAAGCAGGCTGGGACCAAGCCTGACCCTGGGCCCGCTCACATGCCTCCCACACAGAGTATTGCAGGTCCTACCTCGGTCATGGTTTCTCAGGCTTATTATGCCACTTTCTCCTACTGATTGGGGTCTGGGGATCAGCGCTGGGCGACATGCATTATCTCTTGTGCTACAAATTACCACAGTTATCCGAGATACTGGATTGGAGCATTCACAGGAAGCGTAACGGATTTCATGAGACTTTTTGCAGGTTCACTGTATACCTGTGGTGGCTACTTTTGCGACACCTCCTGCTTCAAACCAATCTTTGGTGTTAGTATGCGCTGCTGCATTTTGCAGATGTGTAGAAGTGCTGGCACCTGAGTCCCCTTTATGCCCACGTTTGCGGCTCCTGACAATTTTCTGACGGACGTGGCACGGGATTGGAATTATGACCGTACGTCAATTTATCATCAATTCTCATCAGTATTGTAGGCTATCGCCCACACTTTCAAACAGGGTCACTGCCTGGCCCTGCCAACCCTCTGCAGTGTGTGCCTCTGGTTCCTCCTCATCCAGTACGCACTTATAAACAGACATGAGGGTGGTGTGGCTATTAAGAGAGCGTGTAGCATGAGGGCAGCTGAAGGCTGTGCAGGGAATGTTTTGTGCGCGCTGTGGATGGAGGATCGTGCATGTGGGTTGGACATCAATGCCAGCATGTAACCCAGGAGAAGAGGCAGCGGTGCCACCCGCAGGCAGTGATTGTCCTTGGTTGCAGGTAGTGTGGTGCTTAGCTAAGGTGTGCCTTGCTAATGAGGGTTTGACCAAAGTAAAAATTGTTTTGGGGGGGAGGGGGCGCAGACTCTTGCCCCCATTTTGGCTTAACAGTGGGACCTGGGAACCTGAGATGCAGCCATGCATGCTGCCCCTGCCCTTTCCTTATCCGTTTCTGTGGTGTTTTCATGACTTTCGGATGGTTTTCAGAGTTTCACAAGTCAAGACCTATGCGGAGCATCAGTTCCATACAAAACTCTCACTTTCTGATGTCATTTTATATAAAGGAAACGTCGCATGGTTACCTCCACGTGGTGTTTCCTGGGTAACGCAAAGAACCATGCAAAATGGTGAACATATTTTTTTCCCGGTATCACTAAAGTAGCCACGACTTCATAAGATTTCCATGTGAACACCAGATAAACACCAGTACCAAATTAACTCGGGCGAAGCCGGTTATATCAGCTAGTCTATATATTTAAAGACGAAAGCCCTCACTGACTCGCCACTAATTCTCCAACTTCCCGATGTAGTAGAAACATGAAATTTGCTAAGAGCATAGATTATGTCCAAAATAGGAAAAGTAAAGCAGTCCCAACTCGATTATTCAATTCTTGCGCAAGAAAACTAGCGCTTAAATTTTACGTACGGAATCTAATTTTCTCACTTCTTGGTGTAATAGAATGTTGAAATTTAGCATGAACATTGATTATGTCATAAATAGGAAAAGCTAATGGGTCCCAACTAGATTGTTCAATTCTAAGCGCAACAGAATTAGCGTCCAAATTTTACGTACGGAATTTAATACTCTCACATTACTGTGTCGTAGAAATGTGAAATTTAGCACGAGCATTGAATATGTCATAAATAGGAAAAATTAATGGGTCCCAACTCGATTATTCAATTCTAAGCGCAAAAGAATTATCGTCGAAATTTTACGTACGTAATCTAATTCTCTCACTTCCCGGTGTCATAGAAACTCGAAAGTTGGCACAAGCATTGATTATGTCATAAATAGGAAACATTAATGGGTCCCAACTCAATTATTCAATTCTATGCGCAAAAGAATTAGCGTCCAAATTTTACGTACAAAATCTAATTCTCTCATTTCTTGGTGTAATAGAAACTTGAGATTTGGCACGGGCATTGATTGTGTCATGAATATGAAAAGCTAATGGGTCCCAACTCGATTGTTCAATTCTAAGCGCAAAAGAATTAGCGTCCAAATTTTACGTACGTAATCTAATTCTCTCACTTCCCGGTGTCATAGAAACTCGAAAGTTGGCACAAGCATTGATTATATCATAAATAGGAAAAGTTAATGGGTCCCAACTCGATTATTTAATTCTATGCGCTCAAGAATTAGTGTCCAAATTTTACGTACGTAATCTAATTCTCTCACTTTAAATTTGGCACGAGCATTGATTATTATGTCATAAATAGGAAACGCTAATGGGTCCCAACTTGATTATTCAATTCTATGTGCAAAAGAATTAGTGTCCAAATTTTACGTGCGTAATCTAATTCTCTCACTTCCCGATGTCATAAAAACTTAAAATTTGGCACGGGTATTGATTATGTCATAAATAGGAAAAGTTAATGGGTCCCAACTCGATTATTCAATTCTAAGCGCAAAAGAATTAGCGTCCAAATTTTATGTAAGGAATGTAATTCTCTCATTTCCCGGTGTCATAGAAGCGTGAAATTTGGCACGGGCATTGATTACATTATACATAGGAAAAGCTAATGGGTCCCAACTCAATTATTCAATTCTAAGCGCAAAAGAATGAGCGTCCAAATTTTATGTACGTAATCTAATTCTTTCACTACTGATGTCATTTTATATAAAGGAAATGTCGCATGGTTACCTCCACGTGGTGATTCCTGGGTAACGCAAAGAACTATGCAAAATGGTGAACATATTTTTTTCCTGGTATCTCTAAAGTAACCACGACTACATAAGATTTTCCGTGTGAACACCAGATAAACACCAGTACCAAATTAACTCGGGCGAAGCCGGGTATATCAGCTAGCCATCTATATGCATCAGTCACAGACCAATTTGATGTAACAGCATTTATACCTAACACTTTGAAAACTTAAAGGAGATGTCTCGAGGAAGCAGTGATTTTTTTTTTTTTGCCCAGTCCCCCTAATTAAACATACATTACTAATTACCCCTGTAAATTACTTTCCTAGCTGGTTTCTACTTACCGTTCCAGCGTTTCAGCAACGTATAAAACTTTTTCCCAAGATGGCCGCCAGCTCTTTTCGCATCGCTTGCTGTAGCCCGATGTGCGCGCTCCCGAGACGCTACCAGCTGTGTCTCCATGGCAACCAGACGCCCCGCAGCCGCCGACCGGACCCCTGGAGTGAACACGGCCGACCTGTCACCTACCGCCAGGCAGAAGGTAACCGGCGCAGCCCCCCCATCACAGCGGCAGCCCCCCCGGCCCAGCGCTAGTTCCCCCGGCGCAGCGACAGCCCCCCCATCACAGCGGCAGCCCCCCCGGCGCAGCAACAGCCCCCCCCCATCACAGCGGCAGCCCCCCCCGGCGCAGCGACAGCCCCCCCGTCACAGCGGCAGCCCCCCCGGCCTAGCGCTAGTTCCCCATCACAGCGGCAGCCCCCCCCGGCCCAGCGCTAGTTCCCCCGGCGCAGCGACAGCCCCCCCCGGCCCAGCGACAGCCCCCCCCGGCGCAGCGACAGCCCCCCCCCCCGGCGCAGCCCGGCGCAGCGGCAGCCCCCCCGGCCCATCACTTACCAGGACAGCTGGACGGCGGGACAGCTGGGCGGCTTCTCCGGACAGCTCGGCAGCTCTGCACCTTCCTCTAACAGAGGAAGGTACAGAATGGCCGCTCCAGCGCGCTCCCGAGCAGTGACAGCTCGTCTGCGCATGCGCAGAAGAGCTGTAGCGGGGAGCACACTGAAGCGGCTCGTGCTGAATGGAGAAGACCGGACTGCGCAAGCGCGTCTAAAAGAGCAAGCTGCCGGCGAATTTAGACGGAACCATGGAGACGAGGACGCTAGCAACGGAGCAGGTAAGTGGAATAACTTCTGTATGGCTCATATTTAATGCACGATGTATATTACAAAGTGCATTAATATGGCCATACGGAAGTGTATAACCCCACTTTGTTTCGCGAGACCACCCCTTTAAGGGTTCATAAACACCGATCACAGAGTTGATTTGTGTATCGATACCCTCCTGTCACACACTATTGTTGTGTGGACTGACCGCTACCAATATCGAAGACCTGGTGACTGTGGGCAACACACTTTATAACAGGAACCACACATCTGTTTTGGTTACTGATGTTATAAGGTCGCACCTGTTAATTGCGTGAACCATACACCTTCAGCTCAAATCGTGCATTAAATTCCCACTAGAATCTTAGCATGGTTAGCAATCACATCACTCATACGGTCATGTTACTGACTACCTAAGTGCTGATGCCTGCTGTTATGTAGTATCACAGACGCAGTGGATGAAAATGCTTCAGTGGACTAAATTAGGTATAGCTCTTAATTGTTTGTCATTCTTTGAACACTCATAAATATGCTGCACCTATATCTCTATTTGGCATGTATTCAGGGTTGATGATTAAACTTCAATGCCAACATATAACTAGTAGGAGAGATTAGATAAAGATTTCCAATTTCTCCATCTCCATCTATGCGTTTCTGTAACCTGATAATATGGTTGCTTCCTCAGGATGGAGCGCAGAAATTATATAGAAAGTAAAGTTGTACCCCGTGGCCTCCAAGTTCACATACTGCCACCCCCCAAGCTCAGAAATGGCCCCTTCATGGAAAAATGGCAGAAGGAGGTAATGGAGAGCTCATTTAAATTGATGAACCTCTTATTGGAGGAAGAGAAATTGAACCTTGAAAGAATTAGCAAGAATCTGGAAGATCTAATAAAAGAAGTTCAGAAATTCTCAGGTGAAGCAGAGTTTGAGAAGAGGGAACATACATTAAAACTCACAATAGATAAATACACCAGGTTCCTGAAAGAGCGGAAGCATTTTCAATATAACAGGGACTTAAGGGATTTCACCGAAAACAAAGCGTATGAGATTAGATCATATACTGAATCGGAATTGAGCTTTTCAGAAGGGGAAATTTTGGGAAGTGAATTATCTAGGAAAAACATCTACCCAAATAGAGGGAGGGGAAGAGGAGGTAATCGTATGAGAACACAAAGTAGGGGAAGAGGCCACTCTAATGATGGGCATTTTTTAGGCCAGCCGATTTCACAATATATGACCCGGAATCGGGAGGGGGGGAGGGGGGCCCGTAACAGCGCCCCAATAATGGATCAATACACTAGGAATAGTACATCAAGAAGTTCCCAGTTAGTTGGAGCAGAAGATCCATTACCCCCGCCTATTGTAAAGGAAAAAGCTTGTCGTTCATTCCCACGAATAAATTTGACGCGTTTGGCTGGACAAGAGATATCTCCCTATTTTTACGAAAATCACACTGGAAAAAAATTTTCTCTATTCAAAATAGAAAGAAAAGCCAGGAACTGGGCTTGGATCTGAGTGACATGGAAGCATTTAATGTCTTAGAAGCTTTAGAACAAGAAAATATCAGAGATCCAGGTGTTGGGCCATTTACAGATCTCAGGCCTTAAAACAACAGCTTGCCACCCTCAGGGGATTCCCCCTTTATTGATCTGTTTGAGGGGATGGTCAATGAGGAATTATCCAAGTTGGGAAAAGAGAGAATTTTCAAATATTAAAACCTAACAGCAGAGGAGAAAAAGGCTTTAGTATCAATAGTGGGAGACACAACAATAGTCATCAAGTCCTCCGATAAGGGGGGCAATATTGTTGTTATGGACCTTGAAGCGTATAGAAATATAGCGTATAGATCTACTATGACCTTGCGCTATCCCTATGACATAAGGGTACGTCATTTTGCGGGAAGTACCACCCTGCCATGACGTACCATTACGTCATGGGGGCGGAAGGGGTTAAATAAACATATAAATTAGACATGCTAGCTATTATAGGCATTTTGCCGTGGGTTTTGGAGCGGTTGGGCCTGCTGCGGCTTTCTCTCCCCACAGAGAGGAGAGATGCCACAGCAGAAAAAAAAGAAAAAATGCATATTGTAAATCCACGCTTAACGCTGGTTTTGCCCAGCTTTGCCGCGATGGATTGGCTGCCCCGTGTGGATGAGAATTTTGCGAATTTTCATACATACGGATGACCAATTCCGGGATCAGCGGCCGCAGGCGAATTCGCTGCAGCGAAATTCCACAGGGAATTTCCATGGCAAATCCACCCATGTGAACCTAGCCTTAGACTGATCAGGCAGGATGGTTTATGAGATTGTTTTAAGAATACACAGGAAACAAGGAAATCAAGCAGCTCTGCAGTTGAAATGCAATTCTGTCTTATTGCATATTTAAAAAATAGTGCAGGAAAGAGTCAGTGTGCTTTATGAGAAGTAATGGCCTGTGTTCACAGCAAGAGTAGCTTTGTTCAGGTACACTAATTATTGACTTGTCTGGTTAGACATGTTCAAAACCTTTTGGTTAATCATCTATTGGGACTGGAAAATGGGTCAGGATTGAAGGAAAGATAAGAAAAACTTGTTTCAGTCTGCAGAGATGTGAGATGGAGTGGAAGTTCACCTTCCAGAAGAACAACGACCCTAAACATACTGCTAACGTTACACTGGAGAGGTCTAAGGGAAGAGTCTTCAACAGCTTTCAATGGCCTAGTCCAAGCCCAGACCTCAATCCAACTGAAAATGTATGACATGACATGAAAATGCTGGACACCTACACTATCCATCTAACTTGAAGGAGTTGAAGCATTTTTGCCTGGAAAATGGGCAAAAATCCCAGTGTATAGATATGCTAAACTAATATAAATGGATGCCAAGGGGGTCTAAAAAAGAGCTGGTAACTACAAGCCGGTAGGTCTCACTTCAATAATTGGAAAAAAAAAAACATTTGAGGGGTTTCTGAGAGATGCCATCCTAGAATACCTCAAGGAAAACTACGGTATAACTCCTCATCAGCATGGATTTATGAGGGGTCAATCATATCAGACCAATTTGATCAGCTTCAATGATGAAGTAAGTTCAAAGCTGGACCTGGGAGAGTCTATTGATCTTATATATATGGATTTCTCGAAAGCATTTGACGCCGTGCCACATAATAGGTTTATATTTGACCTGATAGACGGACTGCACAGTAAAATATCAATATTTGCAGGTGACGCAAAATTATACAAGATACTTAATACAACAGAGGACAATGTGCAGCTACAAAAGAACCTAGATAAACTCGGGGCTTGGGTGGAAAAATGGCAAATGAATTTCAATGTTGATAAATGTAAGGTTATGCACATGGGAAGGAGAAACGGATATACACCAATATACACTTAATGGGGTACTGCTAGGGAAAAGTGATATGAAAAAAGACCGGGGGTACTAGTGGATTATAGACTAAACTGGATTAACAAATGCCAGTCAGCTGCTACAAAAGCTAATACAGTCTTGGGGTGCATTAAAAGAGGCATAAGGGTGAGGGATGGGAACGTTATTCTTCCACTAAAGGTTTCATCGCCATCATAGAAGGGAGTTCTTTACTGTAAGAGCAGTGAGACTGTGGAACTCTCTGCCTGGGGACGTGGTGATGGCAAAATCCATAGAGGAGTTTAAGAGGGACTAGATGTCTTTATAGAGCGCAATGATATTACAGGATATAGACATGCTATGCCTTCTTCTTGCCTTCCTCTAGATCAACAGGGGTGGCGGGGGGTTGAAACAGGCTGAACTAGATGGACATTGTCTTTATTCAGCCTAACATACTATGTTACTATGTATCTGTAATTGCAGCAAAAAGCAGCACTACAAAGTATTGACTTTCTGGGGGTACTTATACAGATTAGAGCTCTCAGTATTTTGTATTAATTATTGTTTATATAACAGTAAAACAAATATATTGTGCACTTTTAAAGTAGCCGGGGTATTTTGTAAATGTTGCGTAAATAAAGTGGTAAGAATTCTCCAAAAAATACATTTTTAACTTCATGTTAAAAATTGTTGCAATGCAACAAAGCAGGAAAACTCAGAGGGGCTGAATACTTTCACATGGCACTGCATACGGTTAGGTTTACTTCATATCACAAAGGATTTTCATTAAAGGGGTTGTCCCGCGAAACAAAGTTGGGGTATACACTTCTGTATGGCCATATTAATGCACTTTGTAATATACATCGTGCATTAATTATGAGCCATACAGAAGTTATTCACTTACCTGCTCCGTTGCTGGAGTCCCCGTCTCCATGGATCTGTCTAAAATCGCCTCTTCTGGCGATTTTAGACGCTCTTGCGCTGTGCGGTCTTCTGTCTTCTGAATGGGGCCGCTCGTGCCGGAGAGCGGCTCCTCGTAGCTCCGCCCCGTCACGTGTGCCGATTCCAGCCAATCAGGAGGCTGGAATCGGCAATGGACTGCACAGTGAAGATCCCGGCGGCCATCTTACTAAGGTAAGTAAGAAGAAGGAAGAAGTCGCCGCCGCAGTACGGTAAGTACTACCTGTTTTTTTTTTTTTTTAACACATGCATCGGGTTTGTCTCGCGCCGAACAGGGGGCCTATTGAATAAAAAAAAAAAACGTTTCGGCGTGAGACAACCCCTTTAAGGCTTTTTTTAAATCAAGAGCTGAACTAACTTTCTCTTTGGTCCTCGCTGAATGATATTTGTTATTACAACAAACCCCATCCACCCACTGGGCCCAGCCTAAAATAATAAGAGGGAGCCCCATGACAGCTCCTTTCAAGTAGACAGCTTGGCGGACGTTAGGTGTGCACGGTGACCAATCAGAAGCCGCAGCGTCACCGTACATATTCTAGTACCATTGTACCCAGTGCTGATACCATGAGTATGACAAGTGACGCTGCAGCCTCTGATGGACTGAAGTGGACACCTGACTTCTGCTAGACCAACTATCCGGATGTAGCCGCCAATATAGATTACAGCACTCAGCTGTGTCCTGGGGCTCCGGGAGAGGTGAGTATGCCCTCCTTTTTTATTTTAGGCCAGGCTCAGTAGGTGGAGGGACATTTATTGTAATGATAAAACCACTTTAATGCCCCGTTCAGAGAGCGCTGCTTTTGCACTCCTAATCAGCAAGAATGCAGCTCTGCTATACTCCTGGAAAGATTGCGTGAATGGGCTGCTTCAGGATCCTTGTAGCAGCCTGTTCAAATGATCCGAGACGCATGCTGCATTCTTTTAAGGCTGCCATAGAAGCCTATGGAAAGCACACAGCCAAGATAGAACAAGATAGAACATGTCCTATCTGTCTCGCACCTCAGAGCAAACAAGAGAGTTTACACCTACTTGTCCTATCTTTGTTACGGTAGATGCACGCAGTTTTACGCACCTGACAATCATTCATGTGAACGCTATTGGTTCCTATAGAAGTGCATTCTTAGTAGCGCTGTTCCAGCGATCATCTAAACGAGCCCTAAGGTATTACCTAATATATAAAGTATATAAGAAGGCATTTTACTGATCCCCTTCTTGTATGTTCTGTATTTGAACTACAAATTTATTTTTAAATTGATTTTATCATTCATTGTATTATATCCTGTGAAGTCCAGATTATGAGATTATTGTATAATTGATTGTATTGTATCTTGTCTAGTCCAGACTATGAGATAATTGTGTTATCATTGTATCATAGATCTGTGAGATCTTGTGTTATTCATTGTAGTATATCCTGTACAGATCAGACCTAAGGCAATATTGTATCATTCACTGTATTATATATCTATGAGTTTAGTGTATCATTTGCTATGTTATACGTTTATTGTATTATATCCTGTATACTCCAGACCTGTGAGTGTATTGTCTTCCGCATTGTTTATTGTGTTCCTCATTGTATTATAACCTGTATCATGTAGCTCTATAGCTTTTTAGTATTACATTTTACTCTGAATGATCCTGTATAACCAGATGACAGGTCAGAGCCGCAGTCACAGCAGCCGCTCCGCTCCCCCTCCCTCACTACATGGATAAATCTGTACTACATCCAGGAGTCAGTCACCTGAACACATAATTACACAGGGCAGACGGAGAATCAAAGTTCATTGACGGTAAAAATGAACCAGATGAGCATGCTGGCCCCCTCCTCACATTACAGGATGCTGCCCGCCCCCTGTAGAATTCCCCTGCCATATGCCACAATTCACATCATAATTACAGGGCAGGATCCGTATTACCGCTGTCATCATCACTCTAGAGAACAAGGACTGAACTTTTAGTTATTTACAACTGCAGAGCTTTCTGTTCTTTCTAGTGGGAATTAGATGCAGAATTTTCTCTTAACCCGTCTGTAGCATGAAAGAACTTGATGAATGAAGCTTTCAGAAAAAGCAATGTAGTAGATATCTACCTATAGGGTCACCGCTTCCTGACATTATACATCTTCTAGATTCACATTTAGGGGCTTTTCTAGTTTTATAAAAATAAAGATTAATCAGTGAATAAATGAAAAGTTTTACAATTTTCTAATAAAATTTGTTTTTCAGTTTCTTTGCTACCATATTATGATTTCTTACTTTGTAGTACCCCAGCGGCCACCCAGACACGAGGCCTGCACTGAGGAATTGGGAGGGTAGAGATGGCCTTTATCATGGTGGCTCTACAGTCCACGTTATCTGTATCGTACCATACCTGGCAGGGGAACACTCTCTGAGAGGATGGGGGTAGGATCACTCCACAGACAGCATTTAGATCACTGCACGGTGGACTTCTCTTTTCACTCAGCTCTCACTTTTAAAAAGTTTCTGGGATAGGGACATCAGAGTACCTTTCAGCCTTAAAGGGGTTGTCTCGGGGAAGCAGTGAATTTTTTTTTCCCCAGTCCCCCTTATTAAGCATACATTACTATTCACCCATGTAAATGACTTTTCTAGCCGGTTTCTACTTACAGTTCCAGCGTTTCAGCAACTTATAAAAAGTTTCCCCAAGATGGCCGCCGGCTCTTTTCCCATCGCTTGCTGTAGCCCGACGTGCGCGCTCCCGAGACGCTACCAGCTGTGTCTCCCTGACAACCAGACGCCCCACAGCCGCCGACCGGACCCCGGGATTGAACGCGGCCGACCAGTCACCCACCGCCAGGCAGCAGGTAAGCGGCGCTAGGCCCCGGCTCCCCCGCGCTAGCCCCTGGCTCCCCCGCACTAGCCCCGGCTTTCCCGCGCTAGCCCCGGCTCCCCAGCGCTACACCCCGGCTCCCCAGCGGTAGGCCCCGGCTCCCCAGCGGTAGGCTCCAGGGCCACAGCGGTAGGCCCTGAGGCCCAGCGGTAGGCTCCGGGGCCACAGTGGTAGGCCCCGGGGCCCAGCGGTAGGCTCCGGGGCCACAGCGGTAGGCCCCGGGGACAGCGGTAGGCTCCGGGGCCCCAGCGGTAGGCCCCGGGGCCCAGCGGTAGGCTCCGGTGCCCAGCGGTAGGATGGTAGCAGAATGGCCGCTCCAGCGCGCTCCCGAGAAGATACAGCTCGTCTGCGCATGCGCAGAAGAGCTGTAGCGGCGAGCACACTGAAGCGGCTCGTGCTCAGAGCAGAAGACCGGACTGCGCAAGCGCGTCTAAAAAAGCAAGCCGACAGCGAATTTAGACGGAACCATGGAGACGAGGACGCTAGCAACGGAGCAGGTAAGTGAAAAACTTCTGTATGGCACATATTTATTGCACAATGTATATTACAAAGTGCATTAATATGGCCATACAGAAGTGTATAACCCCACTTGATTTCGCGAGACAACCCCTTTAATTCTCTTTACCACATGAGGGTTGAAGGTACCCCCATGTGGCCGGCAAGCCACTCCTCTCACTACCATTGAAGATTATGGAACTGACTCACTTTCCGGCTCTCAAGCACTGACATTTATATTGTCTAGCATACCACGTGACAGTACATAAATTGATACTTTTGCAGACATATCCCAGCAACATTCAGACATTAACCTTTCACTTGCTGCAGCTGTGCAATACATATAACAAGAGACTAGACAGTTTGCACAGTGTATCCACATAAAAGACATGACATGTATGATATTTATGAAGGGGCCAGAAATAGGTTTTTTCAGGCCACTTAATGTTCTGCAGCTTTTTTTTTTTTTTTAATTTTGTGGTACCATTAAAGGAACTCGGTCATTAAAAAAAAACAAAACATATATATATATATATATATATATATATATATATATATACACCTACTAGGGATGAGCGAATATACTCGCTAAGGCACTACTCGCTCGAGTAATGTGCCTTAGCCGAGTATCTCCCTGCTCGTACCTAAAGATTTGGGGGCCACCGCAGCTGACAGGTGAGTTGCAGCGGGGAGCAGGGGAGAGCGGGGGGGAGAGCAGGGAGGAACGGAGGGGAGATCCCCTCCGTTCCTCCCTGCTCTCCCCCGCAGCTCCCCGCCCCGCGGCGACACCCGAATCTTTTGGGACGAGCGGGGAGATACTCGGCTAAGGCACATTACTCAAGGCTCTGACCTCAGTGGATAACTTTTTTGCTGCTTTGGGTCCTATTTATGACGACCCCAATAAGATAGCGGTGACTGAGGGAAATATCAGACATTTGCAACAGAGAGATTCCACTGTTGAAGATTATTGTGCTAAGTTTCAACGTTGGGCAGCAGAAACTCAGTGGAATGACCCTGCTTTAAAGAGCCAGTTCCATTGTGGCCTGTCCAATGAGATCAAGGACGTACTGGTAGGACATCCAGTACCTCGCAGTCTGGATCAGGCCATGTCTCTGGCTATTAAAGTTGGGAGACGGATCAGGGAGAGGCATCAAGAACTGTCTACGGATCCAGACCTCCTACCTACAGGTACGGAAGAGCCCATGCAGCTGGCAGGGTTAGGAGGAGAAGGCAGGTACAGTTTAATGGCCGATGCTTTGTCTGTAATTGTACAGGTCATATGGCTCAGTTTTGCCCACGTCATAATGTTCAGTGGGAAAAACTAGATGGCCTGGAGGTTAGAGGGAAGGTCCCTCTAGGACATCAGATTGCTTGGGTATCCTCTTCCAGTCTGGTACTTCCAACTGAAATTGGTTGTGGCAGTGTTGACAGTCCCATACGAGTCTTTTGGATTGTGGAGCTAGTATTAACTTAATACATCAGGAGACTGTCAAACGTTTAGGCTTAGAGATGAGTGCTTTGGATTCTCCCATCCCTGTGTCCGCCATTGATGCTGCTCCACTATCTCAGAGAAATCTGAGTTTTTGTGTACCTAATGTCCATTTAAAGATTGGGCTGTTCCACACGGAATGTATAACACTATATGTCAGGGAAGGAATCATATACGACCATCTAATTCCCCACTAGCAGCTGGTTTATTTTTTGTAAAGAAAAAAGATGGCGGGTTACGTCCCTGTGTTGACTTTAGGGAATTGAACAAAATCACAAAACGCAATCCATACCCTCTCCCCCTTATTCCGGATCTGTCTTCATAGTTGAATGGCTCCAACTGGTTTTCCAAACTAGACTTGCGCGGGGCATGTAATTTAATCCGATTTAAGGAGGGGGACGAGTGGAAGACTGCGTTTAATATCCCTGAGGGCCATTTTGAGAGTCTGGTGATGCCTTTTGGTCTCACTAATGCCCCTGCGGTATTCCAGTCCTTGATCAATGAGGTTCTCTTTCAATTTGTGGGCAGATTTGTACTAGAATACTTGGATGATATTTTGATCTTTTCTCTGGATTTTGAGTCCCATGTTTCCCATGTTCGCCAGGTCCTCCAAGCTTTGCGTGAGAATTGTTTGTTCGCCAAAAGAGAAAAGTGTGTGTTTGCTGTTCAAGAGATCATATTTTTGGGGCATATAATTACCCACAAAGGGTTCAAGATGGATCCTGAGAAGGTCCGAGCGGTGCAGGATTGGGTCCTACCAGAGAATGTGAAAGCCTTACAAAGGTCCTTGGGGTTCGCCAACTATTACCGTAGATTCATTAGGAATTTTTCGGTGATAGTTAAACCTCTTACTGATATGACTAAGAAGGGGTGCTTTCCTAGCAAATGGTCGACGGAAGCTATGCAGTCATTTCAGAGATTGAAGAGGTGTTTTGCTACTGCTCCGATTCTGGTGCAGCCAGATTCTTCCAGGCCCTTTATTGTTGAGGTTGATGCTTCAGAGGTAGGGGTTGGAGCAATTTTATCTCAGGGAACGGAGACATTGCAAGATCTACGCCCGTGTGCATTCTTCTCCCGTAAATTTTCGTCTTTGGAGCGAAATTATGACATTGGGGACAGGGAATTGCTGGCGATTAAATGGGCATTCAAGGAGTGGCATCATTTTCTAGAGGGTGCGCGACACAAAGTAACGGTTTTCACGGATCACAAAAACCTCATATATCTGGAATCTGCCAAGAGACTTAATTCCAGACAGGCACGCTGGTCGCTTTTTTTTTCCCGTTTCAATTTTTTAGTTACATACAGTATCGTCCAGGCTAGAAGAATGTGAAGGCAGATGCTCTTTGCAGAAGTTTTCTTCCACTAGTTTCTGAGGAACCTCCTGCCCCTATCCTGTCTGAAGGGGTGGTGGTGTCGGCAGTGTCATTAGAGTTAGAGGAGCAAGTCTGTAAAGCACAAAATTTTGCCCCGTCAAAGCTTTCGGCTTGGAAGCTTTTTGTTCCTGTTCATCTAAGGTTAGGGGTGCTGGCCGAGATTCACAGTTCGGTGTTGGCCGGGCATTAATAATACCTGTAAGTTACTCTCTACTCTCTAGAACATATTGGTGGCCGTCATTACGACGGGATACGTTCAGTTTTGTTTCGTCATGTGAGGTGTGTGCCAGAACCAAGTCATCCCGCAGTCGGCCAGCCGGTATGTTATTGCCGCTGCCTATTCCTAAAAGACCATGGACGCATTTGTCCATGGACTTTATTACGGATTTACCACCTTCCGATGGCAACACTGTTGTGTGGGTGGTAGTGGACCGGTTTAGTAAAATGTGCCATTTTGTGGCACTCCCCGGTTTACCTAATGCCAAGACGTTGGTGAGTTTGTTCATTTGCCACATCGTTAGACTACATGGTTTGCCAGAGAATATAGTCTCCGATCGCGGCGTACAATTTGTTTCTACCTTTTGGCGAATAGTCTGCTCTCGTTTGGGTGTCCAGCTTTCGTTTTCCTCAGCATACCATCCTGAGAGCAATGGGCAAACTGAGAGGTGTAATCAGAACCTGGAGCCGTATTTACGTTGTTATGCCTCGGAAAATCAGGAGGACTGGTCAACGTTCTTACCACTAGCCGAGTTTGCTCTAAACAATAGACCACTGGAGGCTACGGGGCCTTACCGTTCTTCTGTAACTACAGATTTCACCCATGTTTTGGCCCCCTTTCCAAGAGGGTTTCGTAGGTACCAGGAGCAAATGAGTTTTGTTCCGATATTGAGGCCGGGTGGGCGGAGGTCCAGAAAAATTTACAGCGATCCGTTCGGTGCAGCAAGCGAGTTGCAGACAGTCACCGCTCTGAGGGGGTGGGATTCTGTGTTGGAGACTTGGTGTGGTTGTCTACCAGAAATATAAAACTCAAACAACCATCCGCTAAACTGGGCCTGCGATTTATCAGTCCGTTTAAAATAATTGAGAAGATTAACGCGGTGACCTTCCGGTTAGAAATTCCCAGCACGATGAAGATTAACAATGTGTTCCATAAATCTCTGCTCAAAAGATTCATCAATTCGGGGAATGACTCACCACCCCCGACTCCTGTGATAGTAGATGGGGAAGAGCAGTTTGTAATAAGTCGCATTCTGGACTCCCGTTGAGTTGGGAATTCCCTGCAGTACCTGGTGCACTGGCGCGGTTATGGCCCAGAAGAGAGGTCATGGGTTCCTGCAGCGGATGTTCATACAGATCATCTGGTAAAAAATGTTCACAGGTCAAACCCTATTCCTGGTCCTAAGGGTCCTGGGGCCCCTTCTAGAAGGGGAGGTACTGTTGCAGCCGTGCTGAGGCCTGCACCTTGCTTGCAGGCCAGACCAGGTTTTGGGTGTGCCCTTGCTTCTCCGGGAGCTGAGGGGTGTGGTAGTGGCCGGAGTAATGTCAGTCAGCACCTGGTGCTGAATAGCCTGGCTACTACTTAAACAGTGCCAGCACTATCTCCTGTGCTGGTCAATCACTTCAGTTGCATTTGGACAGCGACGGAGCAACACATCTTGGCGGAAGCTCTCCAGGCTAGCTAAGTTCTTTTCTGTTTTGTTTTGTTTTCTGTTTCGCCTTTATTTTGTGCTAGGGCTCCCTGATAGGGATTTGTTAGTGGCCCAGGCACGCGTGCAGGCTCGCACTTGTCAGAGCGATCGGTCCGCCGAGTAGGCAGGGCCCCCTCCCGGGTTAGGGGACTATAGTGAGAGGATTCCCCATAGTGTTATGTTTCTTTTGCACAGTTGTGCCCTTGCTTTGTGTTATTGTGGTTGCATGTCCGGAGGACGCAACATTAGATTTCTGCCCCTGTGCAGAGCGTCTCACAATACCCTTTCCTTGGGTGCGGTGAAGTAGCCACAGTTAATAGTCTTGTCCACTGGCTGTATAGCTTTCTGCCCCTGTGCAGAGGGTCGCACAATATCCTTTCCTTGGGGGGGGTTAAGGTAGCCGCAGTTATCAGCACTATCCACTGGCTTTAGAGTTTTCTCCCACTCCATACAGCCTCTCTTATCTACAAGTCTCTGTGAGCAGTAAATGACCCCTAGGTATCAGCGCAAGAAAGTGGTTCAACTTTTTCCCATAACGGCACAGAGCCTCCAGTATCTACAAGTCTCTGTGTGTGGTGAATTATTCACAGTTCTCAGCGCTAAACAGTGGGGTAATTTATTTGGGCCCTGCTCTACCTTTAATCCCACATGATGAGGAGTATGGGTAAGGGTCAAGGACGTGGCCGCGGACTCGGTCGTCCAAGGGAGGGTGTGGGCACATGAGGAGGTCCTGGGTCCGGCTGCTGAAGGATTTGGAGACCCGTAGGGTCCCCAGATTCATATCACAATTTGCGGGTTGCAGAAGAGCAGTGTAAGCAGGTCCTGTCATGGATGGCAGAAAACACGTCCAGCAATTAATCAATCCCCCAGTCTTTTACGCACTCCACTACTCCCAGCCTAGGCACTGCACCTCTGAATCCTCTGGCTGCTTCTTCTTCCTCCCAGCCTTGTCACTCCAGGAAAATGACAGATTCTGAGCAGGCAGACTCCCAGGAACTGTTCTCGGGTACCTGCCCTGAGTGGGAAAAAATGGTTCCTCATCAACCTGAGGAGTTTGTCATGATCGATGCCGAACGTTTGGACATTTACCAGAGTCCGGGTGATGAGTCTGGGGACTTCCAAGAACTGTCTCAAGAGCTTTTTGTGGATGACGATGATGAGACACAGTTGTCTGTCAGCGATGTTGTTGTAAGGGCAGGACGTCTGAGGGAGGAGCGCATAGAGGATTGTCTGACCCCACCTGGCTTGCTAAGCCTACTGAGAACAGGTCTTCAGAGGGGAAGGCAAATGCAGCAGCAGGACAGGTTGGAAGAGGCAGTGGGGTGGCCAGGGGGAGGGGCAGGGCCAGAGAAAATAATCCCCCAACTGTTTCCCAAAGCAACCGCTTGCAGCAAGCCTCCATACAGAGGGCTAGGACTTCAAACATGTGGATGCTTTTTAGTGAGAGCGCAGACGACCGAAGAACAGTGGTGTGCAACCTGTGCCGCATGAAGATCATCTAGGGAGCCATCACTAACAGACTCACCACCACCAGCATGCGCAGACATGTGATGGCCAAGCACCCCACCAGCTGGAACCTGGTCCATTCTCCGCTTCTGTGTCACACCACTGCCTCATCTCCTGTGCCACAACCTATTAGCTTACAAGAGGCACATGGCCACCGAGCTGTTACAGGGTCTGACAGAGCAGACCGACCTCTGGCTTTTGCCGCTGAGCCTCCAACGGGGCATGGTCGTGTGTGACAATGGCCGTAACCTGGTGGCAGCTTGGCAGCCTCACACACATGCCATGCCTGGCCCACATCTTTAATCTGGTGGTTCTGCAGTTTCTGAAACACTACTCCCACTTGTCTGACGTGCTCGGTGGGGTGCACTGCGACTGCGCACATTTCCGCAAGTCAACCAAGGATGCTGCCAACCTGTGGACACTGCATCATATCATCGCAGTTTTTAACCTTTATATTGTGATTTGCACGATTTTATATTTGTTTGTACATATGTTTGTATATGTATATATTTATGCCCAGTGGCTATACATGTTTGTCATTGTTTTTGTAGGCTTGAAAAAGACCTTGTTTGTAGGTCGAAACGTCACATCTTTTAAATCTGTGAAACAATAAAATATGCTCCTTTAATAAAGAAGCTTTTTTTGCATCATTACATGCTGCCACAGCTTTGCTATAGTGTAGCAAGAGAATAGACAGACCCCGTGAAACCTTTCTATAGCATGACTATAGTCGAACCCCCCCCCCCCCCCCCCCCAAAAAAAAAAAACTTTTCTGTAGTAAATGTATAGGCAAACCCCTCCAATCTTTCTGTAGCAAGCGTATAGGCGAACCCCTCAAACCATTCAGTAGCAATCGTATAGGTGAATCACTCAAAACTTTCCGTAGCAAATGTATAGGCAAAGCCCTGAAACATTTCTATAGCAATAGTTTAGGCGAACCCCTGAAACATTTCTGTAGCAATAGTTTAGGCGAACCCCTGAAACATTTCTGTAGCAATAATTTAGGCGAACCCCTGAAACATTTCTGTAGCAAGAGTATAGGCGAACCGCTCAAATCTTTCTGTAGCAAGTGTATAGGCGGACCCCTGAAACATTTCTCTAGCAAGAGTATATGCGAACCCCTCAATTCTTTCTGTAGCAATAGTATAGACGGACCCAGTGAAACATTTCTGTAACAAGAGTATAGGTGGACCCTTCAAACTTTTCTGTAGCAAGAGAATAGACGGACCCCATGAAACATTTCTGTAGCATGACTATAGTCGAACCCCCCCCAAAACTTTTCTGTAGCAAATGTATAGGCGAACCCCTCCAATCATTCTGTAGCAAGCCTATAGGTGAACCCCTGAAATATTTATGTAGCAATAGTATGGGCAAACCCCTGAAATATTCATGTAGCAAGAGTATAGGTGAACCGCGGAAGTACATTTCTGTGGCAAGTGTATAGGTGGACCACAGAAACATTTCTGTAGATAGTGTATAGGCGGACCACTGAAACATTCCTGTAGCAAGAGTATAGGCGAACCCCTCAAACCTTTCTGTAGCAATAGGATAGACGGACCCAGTGAAACATTTCTGTAGCATGACTATAATCGAACCCCCCCAAACTTTTCTGTAGGAAATGTACAGGCGAACCCCTCCAATCCTTTTTGTAGCAAGCGTATAGGTGAACCCCTGAAACCTTTCTGTAGCAATCGTATAGGTGAATCACTCAAAACTATCCGTAGCAATTCTATAGGCGAACCCCTGAAATATTTCTGTACCAATAGTATGGGCAAACCCCTGAAATATTCATGTAGCAAGAGTATAGGTGAACCGTGAAAGTACAATCTGTGGCAAGTGTATAGGTGGACCACAGAAACATTTCTGTAGATAGTGTATAGGCGGACCCCTGAAACATTCCTGTAGCAAGAGTATAGGCGAACCTCTCAAACCATTCTGCAGGAAGTGTGCAGACAAACCCCTCAAACCTTTTTTATAGCAAATGTATAGGCAAACCCCTGAAACATTTCTTCAGCAAGAGTATAGGTTAACTCCTAAAACATTTATGTACCAAGAGTATAGGTGAACCCCTCAAACCTTTTGTAGCAATAGTGTAGGTGAACCCCTGAAACATTTCTGTAGCAAGTATATAGGCAAACCCCTCCAATCTTTCTGTAGCAAGCGTATAGGCGAACACCTCAAACATTTCTGTAGCAAGTGTATAGGCGAATCACTCAAACCTTTCCATAGCAAGTGTATAGGCAAAGCCCTGAAACATTTGTATAGCAATAGTTTAGGTGAACCTCTGAAACATTTCTGTAGCAAGATTATATGCGAACCCCTGAAATATTTCTGTAGCAAGAGTATAGGTGAACCCCGGAAGTACATTTCTGTGGCAAGTGTATAGGTGGACCCCAGAAACATTTCTGTAGATAGTGTATAGGCAGACCCCTGAAACATTTCTGTAGCAAGAGTATAGGCGAACCTCTCAAACCTTTCTGCAGCAAGTGTACAGACGAACCCCTCAAACCTTTCTATAGCAAGTGTATAGGCGAACCCCTGAAACATTTCTTTAGCAAGAGTATAGGTTAACTCCTAAAACATTTATGCACCAAGAGTGTAGGCAAACCCCTGAAACATTTCTGTAGCAATAGTATAGGCGAACGCCTGAAACGTTTCTGTACCAAGAGTAAAGGCGAACCATGGAAGAACAGTTTTGTAGCAAGAGCATAGGCAAACCCCTCAAACCTTTCTGTAGCAAGTGTATAGGTGGACCCCAGAAACCTTTTGGTAGCAAGTGTATAGGCGGACCCCTGAAAAATTTCTGTAGCAAGAGTATAGGCGAACCCCTCAAACCTTTCTGCAGCAAGTGTATAGGCGGATCCTTGAAACATTTCTGTAGCAAGAGTATAGGCGAAACCCTCAATCTTTTCTGTAGCACACAGCTAATGAGAGATGTAATATACTCTGCACTGGCCCAGCAAAAATTAACCCACTGTTTAGTGATGAGAATTCTGGCTAATTCATCGCACACAGCTAATCAAAGATGTGAGATACTCTGCACAGCCCCAGAAAGAATTAACGGACTATTTAGCGACGAGAACTCCGGCTAATTTACCGCACACAGCTAATGGGAGATGTGAGATGCTCTGCACTGCCCCAAGAAAAAGTAACTCAGACGCAAGGTGTGAATGAACAAAGTAGTAGTATGTAAAGGGTTACTGATTAATGATGTGACGTGTTATTCCACATGAAGCAGAGGGCGGTTCCGAGTCGGCGTCTGAGTGCTCATGTGGGTTCTAGCAATGTATAAATTGTGTACGGTGCTGTGTAAATGTATGCCTGATGAGAGCGGGTAAGCCCGCAGAAACGCGTAGCAAAGTAATTAATAAATTAAGTTAAAGCCATCTACGGACATTGTGTCCTTCATCTCTGCTGGAACCCACGAGCGCGGGGGATTTTTTTCTATTTGATATAAGTGATTGCACAAACAGCCTGTTACGGCTGTCAACTGCAGAGACGCTCTCCGGTAATCAGGATTCGGGACCCCAGGGACGCTACGAGCCAGCTCGGATATAAGGTGCCGGTCAATCTCCTGAACAGGAGTTTTGGCCGAGCACCAGGTGAGTACAAAAAAGTATCTCACAAACTTCTTAAATCGTTTTGTGCGAGTAGGCGCTGATTTTTTATTTTGTAATACGCAGCTAAGTGTTACAGCAGGCTTGCGCAAAATTGTTTACTGGCTCTGCGCTGCCCATTACATCACCGCCATCATCCCGTCGAGAGGGAAACAGTATGCATATATACGCTGCATACAGTATCTGTCTGCTGTCTCAGCTCAGCCTTTCAAAAAATAGAAGCAAAATATTTAAGGCCTACTAGTAGCGTTTGGCCACTTGACTGCTTCAGCGCTGTGAATTCCACTAGCTGAGTCGTACGCACCTACGTCTCACTACAGGCGTGCGCTAAATTGTTTCCTGGCTCTGCGTTGCCCGTTACATCACCGTCGTCATCCCGTCGAGAGGGAAACAGTATGCATATATACGCTGCCTACAGTATCTGTCTGCTGTCTCAGCTCAGCCTTTCAAAAAATAGAAGCAAAATATTTAAGGCCTACTAGTAGCGTTTAGCCACTTGACTGCTTCAGCGCTGTGAATTCCACTAGCTGAGTCGTACGCACCTACGTCTCACTACAGGCATGCGCTAAAGTGTTTCCTGGCTCTGCGTTGCCCGTTACATCACCACCGTCATCCCGTCGAGAGGGAAACAGTATACATATATACGCTGCCTACAGTATCTGTCTGCTGTCTCAGCTCAGCCTTTCAAAAAATAGAAGCAAAATACTTAAGGCCTACTAGTGGCGTTTGGCCACTTGACTGCTTCAGCGCTGTGAATTCCACTAGCTGAGTCATACGCACCTACGTCTCACTACAGGCGTGCGCTAAATTGTTTCCTGGCTCTGCGTTGCCCGTTACATCACCGCCGTCATCCCGTCCAGAGGGAAACAGTATACATATATATGCTGCCTACAGTATCTGCTGTCTCAGCTCTGCCTTTCAAAAAATAGAAGCAAAATACTTAAGGCCTACTAGTGGCGTTTGGCTACTTGACTGCTTCAGCGCTGTGAATTCCACTAGCTGAGTCATACGCACCTACGTCTCACTACAGGCGTGCGCGAAATTGTTTCCTGGCTCTGCGTTGCCCGTTACATCACCGCCGTCATCCCGTCCACAGGGAAACAGTATACATATATACGCTGCCTACAGTATCTGTCTGCTGTCTCAGCTTAGCCTTTCAAAAAATAGAAGCAAAATACTTAAGGCCTACTAGTGGCCTTTGGACACTTGACTGCTTCAGCGCTGTGAATTCCAATAGCTCAGTCATACGCACCTACGTCTCACTACAGGCTTGCGCAAAATTCTTTCCTGGCTCTGCTGTGCGTTCCGTAAGCGAAGTCAGCCTCCAACCACAGGCCAATAAGCGGCACATTTAATTACAGCGTTCTGTTTCTGCACTACTGGTAATACACCATGCTGAGGGGTAGGGGTAGGCCTAGAGGACGTGGACGCAGGTGAGGACGCGGAGGCCCAAGTCAGGGTATGGGCACAGGCCGAGCTCCTGATCCAGGTGTATCGCAGCCGACTGCTGCGGGATTAGGAGAGAGGCACGTTTCTGGCGTCCCCAGATTCATCTCACAATAAATGGGTCCACGCGGTAGACCTTTATTAGAAAATGAGCAGTGTGAGCAGGTCCTGTCGTGGATGGCAAAAAGTGCATCCAGCAATCTATCGACCTCCCGAGTTCTACGCCGTCCACTGCTGCAACTCTGAATCCTCTGGCTGCTCCTCCTTCCTCCCAGCCTCCTCCCTCCATTACAATGACACATTCTGAGGAGCAGGCAGACTCCCAGGAACTGTTCACGGCCCCTGCCCAGAATGAGCAGCAATGGTTCCTATCCCACCGGAGGAGTTTCTCGTGACCGATGCCCAACCTTTGGAAAGTTCCCGGGGTCCGGGGGATGAGGCTGGGGACTTCCGGCAACTGTCTCAAGAGCTTTCAGTGGGTGAGGAGTACAACGACGATGAGACACAGTTGTGAATCACTCAGGTAGTAGTAATTGCAGTAAGTCCGAGGGAGGAGCGCACAGAGGAATCGGAGGAAGAGCAGCAGGACGATGAGGTGACTGACCCAACCTGGTTTGCTAAGCCTACTGAGGACAGGTCTTCAGAGGGGGAGGCAAGTGCAGCAGCAGGGCAGGTTGGAAGAGGCAGTGCGGTGGCCAGGGGTAGAGGCAGGGCCAGACCGAATAATCCACCAACTGTTTCCCAAAGCGCCCCCTCGCGCCATGCCACCCTGCAGAGGCCGAGGTGCTCAAAGGTCTGGCAGTTTTTCACTGAGAGTGCAGACGACCGACGAACAGTGGTGTGCAACCTTTGTCGCGCCAAGATCAGCCGGGGAGCCACCACCACCAGCCTCACCACCACCAATTATGCGCAGGCATATGATGGCCAAGCACCCCACAAGGTGGGACGAAGGCCGTTCACCGCCTCCGGTTTGCACCACTGCCTCTCCCCCTGTGCCCCAACCTGCCACTGAGATCCAACCCCCCTCTCAGGACACAGGCACGACCGTCTCCCGGCCTGCACCCACACTCTCACCTCCGATGTCCTCAGCCCCATCCACCAATGTCTCTCAGTGCACCGTCCAGCCGTCGCTAGCGCAAGTGTTTAAGCGCGAGCGCAAGTACGCTGCCAATCACCCGCACGCTCAAGTGTTAAACGTGCACATAGCCAAATTGATCAGCCTGGAGATGCTGCCGTATAGGTTTGTGGAAATGGAGGCTTTCAAAAACATGTTGGCGGCGGTGGCCGCGCACTACTCGGTTCCCAGTCGCCACTACTTTTCCCGATGTGCCGTCCCAGCCCTGCACGACCACGTCTCCCGCAACATTGTACGCGCCCTCACCAACGCGGTTACTGCCAAGGTTCACTTAACAACGGACACGTGGACAAGCACAGGCGGGCAGGGCCACTATATCTCCCTAACGGCACATTGGGTGAATTTAGTGGAGGCTGGGACCGAGTCAGAGTCTGGGAGTGCTCACGTCCTACCCACCCCCAGAATTGCGGGCCCCAGCTCGGTGCTGGTATCTGCGGCGGTGTATGCTTCCTCCACTAAACCACCCTCCTCCTCCTCCTACGCAACCTCTGTCTCGCAATCAAGATGTGTCAGCAGCAGCACGTCGCCAGCAGTCGGTGTCGTGCGGCGTGGCAGCACAGCGGTGGGCAAGCGTCAGCAGGCCATGCTGAAACTACTCAGCTTAGGAGAGAAGAGGCACACGGCCCACGAACTGCTGCAGGGTCTGACAGAGCAGACCGACCGCTCGCTTTCGCCTCTGAGCCTCCAACCGGGCATGGTCGTGTGTGACAACGGCCGTAACCTGGTGGCAGATATGCAGCTCGGCAGCCTCACGCACGTGCCAAGCCTGGCCCACGTCTTTAATTTGGTGGTTCAGCGCTTTCTGAAAAGCTACCCACGCTTATCAGACCTGCTCGGAAAGGTGCGCCGGCTCAGCACACATTTCCGCAAGTCCAACACGGACGCTGCCACCCTGCGCACACTGCGACATCGGTTTAATCTGCCAGTGCACCGACTGCTGTGCGACGTGCCCACACGGTGGAACTCTACGCTCCACATGTTGGCCAGGCTCTATGAGCAGCGTAGAGCTATAGTGGAATACCAACTCCAACATGGGCGGCGCAGTGGGAGTCAGCCTCCTCAATTCTTTACAGAAGAGTGGGCCTGGTTGGCAGACATCTGCCAGGTCCATGGAAACTTTGAGGAGTCTACCCAGATGGTGAGCGGAGATGCTGCAATCATTAGCGTCACCATTCCTCTGCTATGCCTCTTGAGAAGTTCCCTGCAAAGCATAAAGACAGACGCTTTGTGCTCGGAAACGGAGGCGGGGTAAGACAGCATGTCGCTGGATAGTCAGAGCACCCTCCTGTCTATATCTCAGCGCGTTGAGGAGGAGGAGCATGAGGAGGATGAGGAGGAGGGGGAAGAGACAGCTTGGCCCACTGCTGAGGGTACCCATGCTGCTTGCCTGTCATCCTTTCAGCGTGTATGGCCTGAGGAGGAGGAGGAGGAGGATCCTGAAAGTGATCTTCCTAGTGAGGACAGCCATGTGTTGCGTACAGGTACCCTAGCACACATGGCTGACTTCATGTTAGGATGCCTTTCTCGTGACCCTCGCGTTACACGCATTCTGGCCACTACGGATTACTGGGTGTACACACTGCTCGACCCACGGTATAAGGAGAACCTTTCCAGTCTCATACCCAAAGAGGAAAGGGGTTCGAGAGTGATGCTATACCAAAGGACCCAGGTGGACAAACTGATGGTAAAATTCCTATCCAACAGCGCTAGTGGCAGAAGGCGCAGTTCCGAGGGCCAGGTAGCAGGGGAGGCACGGAGATCAGGCAGCATGTACAGCACAGGCAGGGCAACACCCTCCAAGGCCTTTGACAGCTTTATGGCTCCCCAGCAAGACTGTGTCACCGCTCCCCAGTCAAGGCTGAGTCGGCGGGAGCAATGTAAAAGCATGGTGAGGGAGTACGTAGCCGATCGCACGACCGTCCTCCGTGACGCCTCTGCCCCCTACAACTACTGGGTGTCGAAGCTGGACACGTGGCCTGAACTCGCGCTGTATGCCCTGGAGGTGCTTGCTTGTCCTGCGGCTAGCGTCTTGTCAGAGAGGGTGTTTAGTGCGGCTGGGGGAATCATCACAGATAAGCAGACCAGCCTGTCAACCGACAGTGCCGACAGGCTTACAATCATAAAGATGAACAAAGCCTGGCTTTCCCCAGACTTCTCTTCTCCACCAGCGGACAGCAGCGATACCTAAACAATACGTAGGCTGCACCCGCGGATGGAAGCATCGTTCTCTATAACCATAAAAAACGGGGACCTTTTAGCTTCATCAATCTGTGTGTTATATTCATCCTCCTGCTCCTCCTCCTGAAACCTCACGTAATCACGTCGAACGGGCAATTTTTCTGAGGCCCACAAGGCTTAGTCATATAACTTTTGTAAACAATGTTTATACGTTTCAATTCTCAATTCAATAAAGCGTTGAAACTGTCACCTGAACCAATTTTTATTTTAACTGGGCTGCCTACAGGCCTAGTTACAAATGAAGCCACATTAACCAAAGCGATTAATGGGTTTCACCTGCCCTCTTGGTTGGGCATGGGCAATTTTTCTGAAGTACATTTGTACTGTTGGTACACCAATTTTTTTGGGCCCTCGCCTACATTGTAATCCTAGCAATTTTTAGCCCACCTGCATTAAAGCTGACGTTACCTCAGCTGTGATGGGCAATGCAGTGGGATATATTTATGTACCGCCGGTGGCTTCCTGGGACCCTCCCATGCTGTCGGTCCACACGGAGTTGTAACTGCATGTGTCCACTTCTAAAGAACCCCAGTCTGACTGGGGCATGCAGTGTGGGCCGAAGCCCACCTGCATTAAACCTGACGTTACCTCAGCTGTGATGGGCACTGCAATGGGATTTATTTATGTACCGCCGGTGGGTTCCAGGGAGCCACCCATGCTGTCGGTCCACACGGAGTTGTAACTGCATGTGTTCACTTCTAAAGAAACCTAGTCTAACTGGGGCATGCAGTGTGGGCCGAAGACCACCTGCATTTAATCGGATGTTACCTCAGCTGTGATGGGCACTGCAATGGGATTTATTTATGTACCGCCGGTGGGTTCCAGGGAGCCACCCGTGCTGTCGGTCCACACGGAGTTGTAACTGCATGTGTCCACTTCTAAAGAACCCCAGTCTGACTGGGGCATGCAGTATGGGCCGAAGACCACCTGCATTAAACCTGACGTTACCTCAGCTGTGATGGGCACTGCAATGGGATTTATTTATGTACATAAATATATCCCATTGCAGTGACCATCACAGCTGAGGTAACATCCAATTAAATGCAGGTGGTCTTCGGCCCACACTAGTAGTAAGAGTTCATACCTTATGTCAAGCCGCCCACTTTTGGAAAGTGACAGGTGCCACGCCCCTTTCCCTGGACCTTTGACCCTCCACCCCTTCGTCACAGCAGCTGGCCGTCTGTGACGTGTATCAGGGGCCCCCACCCGTATTCTAAGCCTGTGACGCATCACGAGACACACTTTAGAATACAGTGTGTGTCATGATAATCATGGGCTTTTTTATATGTATAGTTTTGGCTTGGTTGTTATTTACCAACCAGCTCGACTTATGAGTATAATGGGTTAATATATAGAATGCATTTCAAGCCACTAACAGATTTTTTCAGCACCGCAACCCGTCAGCCTAGACATCTGTTATCTACCATGCAAATCATCCCCTATGAATGGGTTATTATATGTACCATTCATGTAATCCGCAACGAATGGGTTGTTAAGTTTATAGGATGAGCTAATGTTATGTGTAGCCTGGTAGGTTAACCAGCTGTTATATATCAATCATGTAAATAAAGAAGTTAATATATTGAAAGAAAAACAGACTACTGTATAGTTTTATAAAAGCTTTATTGAGAGCGCCGAATATATAAACGTTGCGCTGTAAGGAAGAAAAAAAATACAGAATATAGTTATTACATAAATGAATACATAAGAATGATTACATAGATGTGTATAACACTGTATAATGTTAAAAGAAATATAGTTACATTTTTACAATCTTTTACAAAGCTAGCCACGACATGGGGAGCATCGTTGTCGGTCGTTTCTTAGGCAGAAGGCTCCCCTGGGTTATTCCGTGTGGAGATGGGGAGAAAGTCAGGATTTTGTTTTTGGGGGTACCAGTCGCAAAGCCGGGAGCTGAGCCTGTTTTCAAATCCTGGAGAATTTCTCTAGTACTGTGGCTGCCAATGACCGTAGAAGGCATATTAACTTCGGCCAACGCTCGCATAAAAATGTCCCAGCCCAGAGGGTGATTTTTCTTGGTAGCGCTACGGCTCTGCGTAGCGTGACGGATCAAGTCCAAAATGTTTGACCCATTAACCGGCTCCCCTTTATAAACAAACTCGTTGCGCAAATTCCACGATGTAATATCAGCATTCTGCGACAGTCTGTTTAGCAAAAGCTCAGCATTTTTTTTGAACCGTGGATTGACATGGCTCACAATTTCATGAACAGTATTTCTATTATCAGGAGATGTATTTGACACTTGCTGATGATCAGTGCCACCCGAGGTTACGAGGTTTAAAGTTGTTAGCTCTTTTGCGTCCTGTTTAGCATCTACCAAGTATCTTTGTAAAACATCTGTGTATTTTTTAATTTTCACATCATCAGGAATGTCACTACATTGTAAAATCGAGCTAATTTCATCATCAAGGCGATGGATAATCGTCTGTCGTATGCTCGGAGTCGTAGCGGATTGTCTTATCTTGTTAAGTTCGTGTTTAGGGACCAAGTACATTTTCTCTGCATGCTCCATTATCGATTGGCAAGCAGACTCGTAATTATTGGGATTGCAAAACCCAAGAGCGATCCTATAAAACCGCCGGCCTGATTCACTATACGCTTCTTTTTCTTAATGGCCAGTGTTTTATCACCCAGGCGCCCTATAGCACTTCGCCATTTTTTTAGTATCTTTTTCTGACGCGGTTTCAGAGGTATCCGACCTTTTAAAATATTTAATGCGATCTCAGCTATGGCTGAAATCAGATCGCTGCTCGCGTTGCGTAAAATAGATTTTCTTACGGCCGGTTTCGCTTTCACTAGGCTTTTTAAGAGAGCCCAATTACGACGAATTCTCTCAGACATCCTGTCGGACCAATGCGCACAGAATAAAATAAGTCGCGAAAAAGACAAACTCACTTTTTAGAAGCATTTTTCTTGGGGATGTACACAGCTGGTAAAGCAGGAGGAAACAAACCCGTTCTCAAGCGGTGCTCCTCAGACGTATTGGCTCTTAAGTCAACTAGCAGATATCCGTAAGGAGCACTCGTGGCATCCTCAAAAGCTTCTAAGGAGAAGCACGTCTGATCCGGATACATCTGTCTAGCCAACGTGACAATTTGAAGTTTATCACGTGGATTTTTAAACAGCACCCTATAATTAGTATTCAGATTTATAGTGCGGCTTTTTTTACCTTGACAAAATATGTTCTGTACAAGGTAAAAAATGCTCAGATTTCTGTGGTGTACATACTTGGTAAACGCTTTCTCTATTTCGTTGTTCTCGTTGGCACTCTCCATGAGATCATCAACAACGGTCAAATTTACCTTATCAGGCGGGAATAAGTCATCATCTATAAAAGTCTGAGGTAGTCCTTCTATAAATCTAATGTTGGAAAAAGAGGCGGAAAGTTCATCATAAAGCGGTTGCCAACACGAATGAAAAAACACGATGTTGGTGGGGATATGAGATATATGCGTTGCAGAGTTAAGTAACAATTGCTTAACAAAGTAACTTTTCCCAGAGTTAGACGGACCGGCTAAAATACAAGAGAAGGGGTGTTGCAATCGTGTGTCCATCATACAACCGTTAACACTGTGATGTTATAGTGTGAATTCGTCTAATAGTCGTCTCCTCACACGATCTTGCGGATTGCGTGGCGTTAATGCTGCGGCAATCTGGTAGTACGTATTCCTTATAGGACCTAGTTAGGAGAAGAAGCAGTTATCGCCGACATATAATTACGCCAACACGCCACAAAATCAAACAATATTACGGGTTTGCATGTCTGGGTGTATGTGCTTACTTTATGATCTAATAACCGTAAGGGAGAGTGGTAAAATCATCTAGTAGATACCGCTTTGTATAAACACACCTCTGTGTTTTTTGTAGCAGCCTTGTTTCGATATCCCAATACTTTTTATCTCTCACGAAGCCTGGCTGCTCTACGGTGATGGTCTTTTGTGTTTCAGGGTCGCTGTTACGTTGATAATCCAGAACCAGATCTTTCAGACTGTCAAAATTTACGACCTGCGTGGCTGACGTATTTAAAGTTATACCTTTAACTTTTAACACTGTTTTACCAGTGTTCAACTTGTACCCGTAGGTTTTTGGGACCAGCAGATACAAACTCTGTTATGTGTGTATCATCGGGGATCTCGCTGGTCAATTCCCCCAGATAGTCGCCTAACGGTGGGTTCCAATCGCCTTCACGGTGTACAAACAGGACAGAGTCTGTGTCATGATAAAGGCACCGTTCCTGCAGTCTATCCAGAAGAGAGTAGAGCTCTAGGCGTGCGTAGGCTGTTGTAAAACAAGCTATAAAGATGTTTGTGTTTTTGTTGACCATGTGGTGCTCTTTGGCGTATTTCCACGTGACATTGGCTGTTTCGTCATCAATGAAATTTAGACCTGAAATTTTGTACTGTGGTAGAAACACATACTCAAAGAGTTCATCAGGGTCAGTCACGATGTTGGTACACGGAAGGTTTGATTTCTGCGCAAACTTTCCCCACAAGGAGTTTAAGAAAAGCTTGGAGATTTGGCGTTTAGCAGGGTTTACGCCTATTTCCTCCTTACACAATGAGACACAGTCTAAATGTAGGCTTCGCTAAAAGAGCTGCAGCAACACAGCGCTCTAAAACTGTGGAGCTTCTGGGGCCTATTTATGGCGATATATTTAACCAACCGAAACTTATCTTGAACGGTCTGGATTTAAAGATAAAACTGACAAGGAATAAAGACTCGTTCTGCTTGATGTCAGCAGACCCTGATGGATTTAAAGTTCAAATCCTTCATGCTTCAATTTTCATTAAGAGAGTACAAGTATCCCCAGCCATCCGCATAGGCCACAGCCAGGCGCTACTAGCGACCACCACTAAATATACTTTGGATAGGACGAATCTCAAAGTCTTCAGCATAGCAATCGGAAGCCGTATAGCAACCCATGAAAATTTGTTCCTGGGTCAAATACCTAAAACTGTGATATTAGCCTTTGTGGACAATGAAGCCTTTAGCGGTAGCTTCCAAAAAAATCCTCTCTGTTTTCACCATTATTCCGTAAACCACGCGGCCTTGTATCTGGATGGTCAACAGATTCCGGCCAGGCCTTTTCAGCCTGATTTTGAGGCCGAATTAGCTATTAGGGAATATATGGCTCTCGTGCATATCTCCGGAAAGCAGCAAGCAGACAACTCGATTTCGATTGACAGAAATGAGTTCGTTAGTGGATACACATTTTTTGCATTCGATCTGTCACCGGACATGGAGCCCGGCACGCACTTCTCGCTCGTTAAAACCGGGAACCTGCGTGCGGAAGTACGCTTCTCAGTCCCTACCCCTCACACGGTTAACATGCTTGTCTATGCATCAAGTCCCGCTATTCTGGAAATAAATCACAGAAGAGAAGTTCTGTACGATTACAATTAAATTATGAACACACTTCAACTCACGAATCTCCTTAAATCCGATCGTTATACTTCGCAAATTTTTGCTGGCGTATACCCGAGTGACTTCCTACCCCAATTCGCTGTGGATAAAAGACCATCGGCTTATATAATTAATACTGATGATTCAACTCAGCGAGGACGACACTGGGTGTTAATTGTACTATATGACTCGGAGAGAGCGGTCTTTTTTGATAGTTACGGGCTAGCACCGGATAGTCCCATTTTTCCCGAGGCTTTTATAGAGTTTTTAAAAAGAAACTGCTCTAGGTACATATATCAGGATAACCAAATTCAGGATACTGACAGTGTATTTTGTGGGCATTACTGTGTGTTTGTATTATATTACATAGCCCGTGGGTTATCTTATGAGAGTGTTTTACGTTTCTTTACGCCAGATTTAAAAAAAAAATGATAATTTTGTAAACCAATTTATAAAAGATAAGTTTTGTGACCGTCATTACAGATGTCGGATACCGTGTGTTTTCAATATGATCTGTGCATCTTTATATAATCGTTAGATACATGAAGTGTAAAAAAATACAGAGATAGATACCTGTGTTAACTGTTAACAGCGTAATCTTTGATTCTTAGTGTGTAATAATAGACATCATCTTTCATCACTATACTGACACACTTCCCGAGTTGGAACTAATTAGCTACTGATTGTAAAAAAGGCGTAACTAATTCAAGCCACATCCCATTCATTGTCACACACCCACATCCTGTGGGCCTAGACATAAGTGATAGTCAGCTGATCACACTAATGTGAGCTTCTCGAAGTCAGCATACAGAAATCATTGACAGATGCCCCATCTAGTTCAAAGTTGCGTGTTACACTAAAGCGACCTATTGAACTCGGCGAGAGGAATCATACCAAGACTCAGCTCGTGGCTAAACCGAAGTGGTAAAGACTTTAATATGGAGTCAGACTACACTATTCCATCCGTGTATGCTGCCGACCGATCGCGTTATGAAGTTGAAATAGCTGATGTCATTCGCCGTTGGGACCTTCCGCACTCGTGCAAGAAAAACACGGAGCGATTGCTGGCCGCTCTACTCAATCACCGGAATATTATCACATGGAACGATAAGCACGAATTGGTATATAAAAATACCGTAATTCACGGAACCAATTTCCCAGCGCTGATCAGACATACGACGCAGAGTCACACCTTCGTGAGAAGAAGTATACCTTTGGGATGGAACATTTTTATGCATGCAATAGCGGAGGCTAATGTACCTAGCGATGTCGCTGGAGATGCCAGTACTCGCGAGTTGGTGGAATCTTTGAAGATGGATTTTTTAATAAAGTCCATGATGGATCTAAAACTTTAACTCGGAGAGACTTTTGAACTGTTACTTCCCTCAAACAAAACATTTTGGACTTGATCCGCCATGCTACGCAGAGCCGTAGTGCTACCAAGAAAAATCACCCTCTGGGCTGGGACATTTTTTTGCGAGCGTTGGCCGAAGTTAATATGCCTTCTACGGTCATTGGCAGCCACAGTACTAGAGAAATTCTCCAGGATTTGAAAACAGGCTCAGCTCCCGGCTTTGCGACTGGTACCCCCAAAAACAAAATCTTGACTTTCTCCCCATCTCCACACGGAATAACCCAGGGGAGCCTACTGCCAAAAAAGCGACCGACACCACTGCTCCCCATGTCGTGGCTAGCTTTGTAAAAGATTGTAAAAATGTAACTATATTTCTTTTAACATTATACAGTGTTATACACATCTATGTAATCATTCTTATGTATTCATTTATGTAATAACTCTATATTCTGTATTTTTTTTCTTTCTTACAGCGCAACGTTTATATATTCGGCGCTCTCAATAAAGCTTTTATAAAACTATACAGTAGTCTGTTTTTCTTTCAATATATTAACTTCTTTATTTACATGATTGATATATAACAGCTGGTTAACCTACCAGGCTACACATAACATTAGCTCATCCTATAAACTTAACAACCCATTCGTTGCGGATTACATGAATGGTACATATAATAACCCATTCATAGGGGATGATTTGCATGGTAGATAACAGATGTCTAGGCTGACGGGTTGCGGTGCTGAAAAAATCTGTTAGTGGCTTGAAATGCATTCTATATATTAACCCATTATACTCATAAGTCGAGCTGGTTGGTAAATAACAACCAAGCCAAAACTATACATATAAAAAAGCCCATGATTATCATGACACACACTGTATTCTAAAGTGTGTCTCGTGATGCGTCACAGGCTTAGAATACGGGTGGGGGCCCCTGATACACGTCACAGACGGCCAGCTGCTGTGACGAAGGGGTGGAGGGTCAAAGGTCCAGGGAAAGGGGCGTGGCACCTGTCACTTTCCAAAAGTGGGCGGCTTGACATAAGGTATGAACTCTTACTACTAGTGTGGGCCGAAGACCACTTGCATTTAATTGGATGTTACCTCAGCTGTGATGGTCACTGCAATGGGATATATTTATGTACCGCCGGTGGCTTCCTGGGAACTACCCATGCTGTGGGTGCACACGGAATTCCCATTGCGGAGTTGTACCTGCCTGTGACTATTTATAAAAAACCCCGGTCTGACTGGGGCATGCAGACACCTTGACAGAATGAATAGTGTGTGTCACATGGGTTCCCCATTGCTATGCCCACGTGTGTAGCTCCTGATGGAGGTGGCACAGGACTGGATTTCTCATTGCTTCTGTACAGCATTATGGGCTATCGCCCTGCCCCTTTTAAAGAGGGTCGCTGCCTGGCCGTGCCAACCTTCTGCAATGTGTGCCTGCGGTTCCTCCTCATGGCAGACGCACTTATAAATAGCTATGAGGGTGGTGTGGCTATGAGGCCAGCGTGTAGCATGAGGGCAGCTGAAGGCTGCGCAGGGACACTTTGGTGTGCGCTGTGGACACTGGGTCATGCGGGGGGGTTGGGCAGCATGTTACCCAGGAGAAGTGGCAGCGGAGTGTCATGCAGGCAGTCATTGTGCTTTGTTGGAGGTAGTGTGGTGCTTAGCTAAGGTATGCCTTGCTAATGAGGGTTTTTCAGAAGTGAAAATTGTTGGGAGGGTGGGGGCCCACTCTTGCCGCTATTGTGGCTTAATAGTGGGACCTGGGAACTTGAGATGCAGCCCAACATGTAGCCTCTCGCCTGCCCTATCCGTTGCTGTGTCGTTCCCATCACTTTCTTGAATTGCCCAGATTTTCACAAATGAAAACCTTAGCGAGCATCGGCGATATACAAAAATGCTCGAGTCGCCCATTGACTTCAATGGAGTTCGTTACTCGAAACGAACCCTCGAGCATCGCAAAAATTTTGTCTCGAGTAACAAGCACCCGAGCATTTTGGTGCTCGCTCATCTCTATAAATAATGCTAGCAAAATCTCCTCATCACGGGCTTCCATATCTACCATTTTGTCACCTGGCAACAAGGTCATCAGATCGGTACTGGTGTGGTCCGATAACAGCTGGCGCCCGAAAGCAGGGACCGAGTGACCAGAACTTCTGACCCAACTTACTCTCGAATGGACAGAATGCACAGACCCATAATCAGGACAAAGCTGGCTGGTAAGAAACTGTTATTCTTATCCCTCATTGTGTCTCTGTGATTCTGTCTGCTCAAAGTTGGGTAAGTGTGTTCATTTATTTTAAGTGGTTCATTTAAGGTCTAAGCTTGGTCCATTTTATGACAAAGAACCCTGTCAAATAAGCTGTCTCGTTGTCTAGGTTTGAATGAATGTGTAACCTTGTAACTCAGTTTGTTTAGAGGCCATGATAATATCAATAGGTAGAATAATTGTCCTAGTGTGGCTATTATATGATCCAAGTTCCCTAATTAACTGGTAACGTGTTCCGGTCTTTGACGAGGGATCGATGGTTTAGGTGGGTCCTGCAATGTGAAGCCTAAGTTTTTTTTTAGGGTCACGCAGAGGGAACACCTGTGTATATGGTTTAAGTGGGTCCTGCACTGTGAAGTCTAAGTTTTTTAGAGTCACGCAGCGGGGACACTTGTACTGTATGTTGTCTGTAGGAAGAGTGTCTGATTTATGACAAGAGTCTCTTGCCATAGCCGATATGATATCCTCAGACGGGGTTACCCTCTCCTCAAATAAGGAGGAAAAAGGTTATTAAAAACCCATATAGAGTACCAGTAAAACATGGGTAACGGATGGTCTAAGAGAGCCACCTCGGATGAGTCAGAATGGACAATCGCCAAAAACATAGTAAGGATTATGGAAGGTAAAGAGCTAGCTAAAGAATGTAAGGCTTTGATGTCTATCATGAAATAGGACACGAGGCATGGGACCCTTAGTCCCCGTCTGTGGTTAAAAGCAATAATAGAATATAAAGATGTAGTTTTAAAGATGCTAAACTCCTGAAGGCAGCTGAAGGCTGGGGCAGATGTGCCCGCCTGGTTGCTAAAGGGCGGATAGAAAAAAGAATTGAAAAGGATGGTGTCAGTAAGTACAGAATGAGAAAGATAATGTTACTAATAGAGATGAGCGAGCACCAAAATGCTCGGGTGCTCGTTAATCGAGAGGAACTTTTCGCGATGCTCGATGGTTCGTTTCGAGTAACGAACCCCATTGAAGTCAATGGCGACCTGAGCATTTTTGTATATCGCCGATGCTCGCTAAGGTTTTCGTTTGTGAAAATCTGGGCAATTCAAGAAAGTGATGGGAACGACACAGCAACGAATGGGGCAGGCGAGGGGCTACATGTTGGGCTGCATCTCAAGTTCACAGCTCCCACTATTAAGCCACAATAGCGGCAAGAGTGGGCCCCCCCTCCCAACAACTTTTACTTCTGAAAAGCCCTCATTAGCAATGCATACCTTTGCTAAGCACCACACTATCTCCAACAAAGCACAATCACTGCCTGCATGACACTCCGCTGCCACTTCTCCTGGGTAACATGCTGCCCAACGCCCCCTCCCCACGACCCAGTGTCCACAGCGCACACCAAACTGTCCCTGCCCAGCCTTCAGCTGCCCTCATGCCACGCCACCCTTATGTCTATTTATAAGTGTGTCTGCCAGAGGAACCGCAGGCACACACTGCAGAGGGTTGGCACGGCTAGGCAGCGACCCTCTTTAAAAGGGGGGGGGGGGCGATAGTCCACAATGCTGTACAGAAGCAATGAGAAATCCAATCCTGTGCCACCTCCATCTGGAGCTGCACACGTGGGCATAGCAATGGGGAACCTATGTGCCACACACTATTCATTCTGTGAAGGTGTCTGCATGCCCTAGTCAGACTGCGGTTTTTTATAAATAGTCACAGGCAAGTACAACTCCGCAATGGGAATTCCGTGTGCACCCACAGCATGGGTGGCTCCCTGGAACCCACCGGCTGTACATAAATATATCCCATTGCATTGCCCATCACAGCTGAGGTAATAAGTTCATGTTTAATGCAGGTGGGCTTCGGCCCACACTGCATTCCCCAGTCAGACTGGGGTTCTTTAGAAGTGGACACATGTAGTTACAACTCCGTGTGGACCGACAGCATGGGTGTGTGCCAGGAAGCCACCGGCGGTACATAAATATATCCCATTGCAGTGCCCACCACAGCTGAGGTAATAAATTCATGTTTAATGCAGGTGGGCTTCGGCCCACACTGCATGCCCCAGTCAGACTGGGGTTCTTTAGAAGTGGACAGATGCAGTTACAACTCCCTATGGACCCACAGCATGGGTGGCTCCCTGGAACCCACCGGCGGTACATAAATACATCCCATTGCAGTGTCCAACACAGCTGATGTAACGTCAGCTGTAATGCAGGTGGGCTAAAAATTAATTTGATTACACTGTAGGCGAGGGCCCCCAAAAATTGGTGTAACAACAGTACTAATGTACCTCAGAAAAAATGCCCATGCCCAACCAAGAGGGCAGGTGAAACCCATTAATCGCTTTGGTTAATGTGGCTTAATTGGTAACTAGGCCAGGAGGTAGCCCAGTTAAAATAAAAATTGGTTGAGGTGAAAGTTTCAACGCTTTAATGAGCATTGAAACGTCTAAAAATTGTTTACAAAAATTATATGACTGAGCCTTGTGGGCCTAAGAAAAATTGCCCGTTCGGCGTGATTATGTGAGGTTTCAGGAGGAGGAGCAGGAGGAGGAGGAGGAATATTATACACAGATTGATGAAGCAAAAAGGTCCCAGTTTTTGATGGGAATAGAGAACGATGCTTCCATCCGTGGGTGCAGCCTACGTATTGTTTAGGTATCGCTGCTGTCCGCTGGTGGAGAAGAGAAGTCTGGGGAAATCCAGGCTTTGTTCATCTTGATGAGTGTTAGCCTGTCGGCACTGTCGGTTGACAGGCGGGTACGCTTATCTGTGATGATTCCCCCAGCCGCACTAAACACCCTCTCTGACAAGACGCTAGCCGCAGGACAAGCAAGCACCTCCAGGGCATACAGCACGACTTCAGGCCATGTGTCCAGCTTCGACACCCAGTAGTTGTAGGGGGCAGAGGCGTCAAGGAGGACGGTCGTGCGATCAGCTACGTACCCCCTCACCATCCTTTTACAGTGCTCCCGCCGACTCAGCTGTGACTGGGGAGCGGTGACACAGTCTTGCTGGGGAGCCATAAAGCTGTCAAGGGCCTTAGAGAGTGTTGCCCTGCCTGTGCTGTACATGCTGCCTGATCTCCGCGCCTCCCCTGCTACCTGGCCCTCGGAACTGCGCCTTTGGCCACTAGCGCTGTCGTATGGGAATTTTACCATCAGTTTGTCCGCCAGGGTCCTGTGTTATAGCAACACTCTTGAACCCCTTTCCTCTTCGGGTATGAGAGTGGAAAGGTTCTCCTTATACCGTGGGTCAAGCAGTGTGTACACCCAGTAATCCGTAGTGGCCAGAATGCGTGTAACGCGAGGGTCACGAGAAAGGCATCCTAATATGAAGTCAGCCATGTGTGCCAGGGTACCTGTATGCAACACATGGCTGTCCTCACTAGGAAGATCACTTTCAGGATCCTCCTCCTCCTCCTCAAGCCATACACGCTGAAAGGATGACAGGCAAGCAGCATGTGTACCCTCAGCAGTGGGCCAAGCTGTCTCTTCCCCCTCCTCCTCATCTTCCTCCTCCTCCTCACCGCGCTGAGATATAGACAGGAGGGTGCTCTGACTATCCAGCGACATACTGTCTTCCCCCGGCTCTGTTTCCGAGCGCAAAGCGTCTGCCTTTATGCTTTGCAGGGAACTTCTCAAGAGGCATAGCAGAGGAATGGTGACGCTAATGATTGCAGCATCGCCGCTCACCATCTGGATAGACTCCTCAAACTTTCCAAGGACCTGGCAGATGTCTGCCAACCAGGCCCACTCTTCTGAAAAGAATTGAGGAGGCTGACTCACACTGCGCCGCCCATGTTGGAGTTGGTATTCCACTATAGCTCTACGCTGCTCATAGAGCCTGGCCAACATGTGGCGCGCAGAGTTCCACCGTGTGGGCACGTCGCACAGCAGTCGGTGCACTGGCAGATTAAACCGATGTTGCAGGGTGCGCAGGGTGGCAGCGTCCGTGTGGGACTTGCGGAAATCAGCGCAGAGCCGGCGCACCTTTCCGAGCAGGTCTGACAAGCGTGGGTAGCTTTTCAGAAAGCGCTGAACCACCAAATTAAAGACGTGGGCCAGGCATGGCACGTGCGTGAGGCTGCCGAGCTGCAGAGCCGCCACCAGGTTATGGCCGTTGTCACACACGACCATGCCCGGTTGGAGGCTCAGTGGCGCAAGCCAGCGGTCGGTCTGCTCTGTCAGACCCTGCAGCAGTTCGTGGACCGTGTGCCTCTTATCTCCTAAGCTGAGTAGTTTCAGCACGGCCTGCTGCCGCTTGCCCACCGCTGTGCTGCCACGCCGCGCGACACCGACTGCTGGCGACGTGCTGCTGCTGCTGACGCATCTTGATTGCGAGACAGAGGTTGCGTTGGAGGAGGAGGAGGAGGAGGAGGAGGAGGGTGGTTTAGTGGAGGAAGCATACACCGCCGCAGATACCAGCACCGAGCTGGGGCCAGCAATTCTGGGGGTGGGTAGGACGTGAGCGCTGCCAGACTCTGACTCGGTCCCAGCCTCCACTAAATTCACCCAATGTGCCGTCAGGGAGATATAGTGGCCCTGCCCGCCTGTGCTTGTCCACGTGTCCGTTGTTAAGTGAACCTTGGCAGTAACCGCGTTGGTGAGGGCGCGTACAATGTTGTGGGAGACGTGGTCGTGCAGGGCTGGGACGGCACATCGGGAAAAGTAGTGGCGACTGGGAACTGAGTTCGCGGGGCCGGCGCTACCATCATACTTTTGAAGGACTCCGTTTCCACAACCCTATTATACGGCAGCATCTCCAGGCTGATAAATTTGGCTATGTGCATGTTTAACGCTTGAGCGTGCGGGTGCGTGGCGGCGTACTTGCGCTTGCGCTCAAACACTTGCGCTAGCGACGGCTGGACGCTGCGCTGACAGACATTGGTGGATGGGGCCGAGGACAGCGGAGGTGAGGGTGTGGGTGCAGGCCAGGAGACGGTAGTGCCTGTGTCTTCAGAGCGGGGTTGGATCTCAGTGGCAGGTTGGGGCACAGGGGGAGAGGCAGCGGTGCAAACCGGAGGCGGGGAACGGCCTTCGTCCCACCTTGTGGGGTGCTTGGCCATCATATGTCTGCGCATGCTGGTGGTGGTGAGGCTGGTAGTGGTGGCTCCCCGGCTGATCTTGGCGCGACAAAGGTTGCACACCACTGTTCGTCGGTCGTCTGCACTCTCAGTGAAAAACTGCCAGACCTTTGAGCACCTCGGCCTCTGCAGGGTGGCATGGCGCGAGGGGGCGCTTTGGGAAACAGTTGGTGGATTATTCGGTCTGGTCCTGCCTCCACCCCTGGACACCGCACTGCCTCTTGCAACCTGCCCTGCTGCTGCCCTTGCCTCCCCCTCTGAAGACCTGTCGTCAGTAGGCGTAGCAAACCAGGTGGGGACAGTCACCTCATCGTCCTGCTGCTCTTCCTCTGAATCCTCTGTGCGCTCCTCCCTCGGACTTACTGCCCTTACTACTACCTCACTGATAGACAACTGTGTCTCATCGTCATCGGCCTCCTCACCCACTGAAAGGTCTTGAGACAGTTGCCGGAAGTCCCCAGCCTCATCCCCCGGACCCCGGGTACTTTCCAATGGTTGGGCATCAGTCACGATAAACTCCTCTGGTGGGAGAGGAACCACTGCTGCCCAATCTGAGCAGGGGCCCGAGAACAGTTCCTGGGAGTCTGCCCGCTCCTCAGAATGTGTCATTTTCATGGAGTGAGGAGGCTGGGAGGAAGGAGGAGCAGCAGCCAGAGGATTCTGAGTTGCAGCAGTGGACGGCACAGAACTGTGGGTGGACGATAGATTGCTGGAAGCACTTTCTGCCATCCACGACAGGACCTGCTCACACTGCTCATTTTCTAATAAAGGTCTACCGCGTGGACCCATTAATAGTGCGATGAATGTGGGGACGCCAGAAACGTGCCTCTCTCCTAATCCCGCAGCAGTCGGCTGCAATACACCTGGATCAGGAGCTCGGCCTGTGCCCACACCCTGACTTGGGCCTCCGCGTCCTCGGCTGCGTCCACGTCCTCTAGGCCTACCCCTACCCCTCAGCATGCTGTATTACCAGTAATGCAGAAACAGAACGCTGTAATTAAATGTGCCGCTTATTGGCCTGTGGTTGGAGGCTGACTTCGCGTACGGAACGCCAGGAAATAATTTGGCGCAAGCCTGCTGTAACACTTAGATGGCTGCGTATGATTTTGTAGAACTACTACACCCAGCACAGACAGACCCAGAACACTGAGCACATTCACAGGCAGGCCAAATAGATTATTTGCCCCAAATTTTTTAGCAAAGGCCCACTGCCTATATTCAATCAATATGTCTTCTGTCCCTGCCTCACAATATATGTCTTCTGTCCCTGCCTACGCACTTCTGTCCCTGGAGTATTACTGCAGGGCGCAATGCTCTGCACGGACGATATACCAAAAAATAAAAAAGTGCAACACTGCACAAAGCAGCCTCCACAGCACTGCACACGGTTAGATGTGGCCCTAAGAAGGACCGTTGGGGTTCTTGAAGCCTAAAATACTCCTAACACTCTCCCTATAGCAGCTCCACCAAGATAGCACTTTCCCTCCTCTATGTCAGAGCGCATCTGTGGCGAGCCGCGGGAGGGGCCGATTTTTATACTCGGGTGACACCTGATCTCGCCAGCCACTCACTGCAGGGGGGTGGTATAGGGCTTGAACGTCACAGGGGGAAGTTGTAATGCCTTCCCTGTCTTTCAATTGGCCAGAAAAGCGCGCTAACGTCTCAGAGATGAAAGTGAAAGTAACCCGAACATCGCGTTGTACTCGTTACGAGTAACGAGCATCTCGAACACGCTAATACTCGAACGAGTATCAAGCTCGGACGAGTACGTTCGCTCATCTCTAGTTACTAACAATGCCAGATCCTGAGAAACAGCCCATGGGGTTCTATAGAGGTTGTGTACAGTTAGCAGGAGTTTATCACTGTTGTTATAAAGACCTAGAAGAAGTGGACAGACATAAGGCTGATCCCTTCTTCTTCCCCTTGATGATGGAGGAATTTAATCCACTACCTGACCCTAATGTGTCAGGCTCAGGGGCTATTTTCCTACTTTATCTGAAAGACTGGGCTTCAAATCATATGACAGAGTTAGGAATTACCTTGCATGATGTTAGACAGGAGGAGACAGAATCAGCAGAAAAATGTTTGTCTAGGATTCTGGTAGTGTGGAGGGACTTGGGAAACAGTCCTAATGTCCCTGTACATGCCCAACTTATTTTGCAAGCCTTTGTGGGAGGTTTCATAAAGATCCTGAAGGACAAACTAGAAGCCGCCTTTCCTGAATGGCGTACTCTAGAGGCTCAGGCTCCTCTTTAAGTTGTCAGCAGTTTGGAGCTAGGCTCCTGTACCACCGTACTAGTAAACCTATCACTTGCTAGAACTGTGGCAAACAGGGCCACATGCGTAGACAATGTAGGGCACCTCCTAAGGCTCAGAATGGACAGTCCAAATCCAGACTATCCTCCTCTGACGATTAGGAAACAGGTAATCCAGTGTCTGTACTCATTGATGACTTCTGCCCTTTGCAAGTTAGCAAATCCAGAAAGGGCCCAGTACCTATTGTCTCTGACTGTAGGTTCAGAAGGTCCTCTGCCCTTTCTGGTAGACACTGGAGCAGCCACTAGTGTAATACACAGCAGACGTGTCAAAGAGAGTGACATCAGTAAACAAAGTCTTTTATGTGTAGGAGTAGATGAAACACCAAAAGATACTACTTTGTCTAAGCCAATGGAAGTGAAGTTCATAACTAGAGATGAGCGAGCACCAAAATGCTCGGGTGCTCGTTACTCGGGACGAAATTATCGCGATGCTCGAGGGTTCGTTTCGAGTAACAAACCCCATTAAAGTCAATGAGCGACCTGAGCATTTTTGTATATCGCCGATGCTCGCTAAGGTTTTCATTTGTGAAAATCTGGGCAATTCAAGAAAGTGATGGGAACGACACAGCAACGGATAGGACAGGCGAGGGGCTACATCTTGGGCTGCATCTCAAGTTCCCAGGTCCCACTATTAAGCCACAATAACGGCAAGAGTGCCCCCCCCCCTCCCAACAACTTTTACTTCTGAAAAGCCCTCATTAGCAATGCATACCTCAGCTAAGCACCACACTACCTCCAACAAAGCACAATCACTGCCTGCATGACACTCCGCTGCCACTTCTCCTGGGTTACATGCTGCCCAACCACCGCACGACCCTGCATCCGCAGCGCACACCAAAGTATCCCTGCGCAGCCTTCAGCTGCACTCATGCCACACCACCCTCATGTCTATTTATAAGTGCGTCTGCCATGAGGAGGAACCGCAGGCACACACTGCAGAGGATTGGCACGGCTAGGCAGCGACCCTATTTAAAAGGGGCGGGGCGATAGCCCACAATGCTGGACAGAAGCAATGAGAAATATAATCCTGTGCCACCGTCATCAGGAGCTGCACACGTGGGAATAGCAATGGGGAACCTATGTGCCACACACTATTCATTCTGTCAAGGTGTCTGCATGCCCCAGTCAGACCGCGTTTTTTTATAAATAGTCACAGGCAGGTACAACTCCGCAATGGGAATTCCGTGTGCACCCACAGCATGGGTGGCTCCCTGGAACCCACCGGCTGTACATAAATATATCCCATTGCATTGCCCATCACAGCTGAGGTAATGAGTTCATGTTTAATGCAGGTGGGCTTCGGCCCACACTGCATTCCCCAGTCAGACTGGGGTTCTTTAGAAGTGGACATATGCAGTTACAACTCCCTGTGGACCCACAGCATGGGTGGCTCCCTGGAACCCACCGGCGGTACATAAATATATCCCATTGCAGTGCCCATCACAGCTGAGGTAATGTCATGTTTAATGCAGGTGGGCTTCGGCCCACAATGCATGCCCCAGTCAGACTGGGGTTCTTTACAAGTAGACAAATGCAGTTACAACTCCCTGTGGACCCACAGCATGGGTGGCTCCCTGGAACCCACCGGCGGTACATAAATATATCCCATTGCAGTGCCCAACACAGCTGATGTAACGTCAGCTTTAATGCAGGTGGGGAAAAAATTAATTGGATTACACTGTAGGCGAGGGCCACAAAAAATTGGTGTACCAACAGTACTAATGTTTGTCAGAAAAATTGGCCATGCCCAACCAAGAGGGCAGGTGAAACCCATTAATCGCTTTGGTTAATGTGGCTTAATTTGTAACTAGGCCTGGAGACAGCCCAGTTAAAATAAAAATTGGTTCAGGTGAAAGTTTCAACGCTTTAATGAGCATTGAAATGTATAAAAATTGTTTACAAAAATTATATGACTGAGCCTTGTGGGCCTAAGAAAAATTGCCCGTTCGGCGTGATTACGTCAGGTTTCAGGAGGAGGAGCAGGAGGAGGAGGAGGAATATTATACACATATTGATGAAGCTAAAAGGTCCCCGTTTTTGATGGTGATAGAGAACAATGCTTCCATCCGCGGGTGCAGCCTACGTATTGTTTAGGTATCGCTGCTGTCCGCTGGTGGAAAAGAGAAGTCTGGGGAAATCCAGGCTTTGTTCATCTTGATGAGTGTAAGCCTGTCGGCACTGTCGGTTGACAGGCTGGTCTGCTTATCTGTGATGATTCCCCCAGCCGCACTAAACACCCTCTCTGACAAGACGCTAGCCGCAGGACAAGCAAGCACCTCCAGGGCATACAGCGCGAGTTCAGGCCACGTGTCCAGCTTCGACACCCAGTAGTTGTAGGGGGCAGAGGCGTCACGGAGGACAGTCGTGCGATCGGCTACGTATTCCCTCACCATCCTTTTACAGTGCTTCCGCCGACTCAGCCTTGACTGGGGAGCGGTAACATAGTCTTGCTGGGGAGCCATAAAGCTGTCAAAGGCCTTAGAGAGTGTTCCCCTGCCTGTGCTGTACATGCTGCCTGATCTCTGCGCCTCCCCTGCTACCTGGCCCTCTGAACTGCGCCTTCGGCCACTAGCGCTGTCGGATGGGAATTTTACCATCAGTTTGTCCGCCAGGGTCCTGTGTTATAGCATCACTCTCGAACCCCTTTCCTCTTCGGGTATGAGAGTGGAAAGGTTCTCCTTATACCGTGGGTCGAGCAGTGTGTACACCCAGTAATTCGTAGTGGCCAGAATGCGTGTAACGCGAGGGTCACGAGAAAGGCATCCTAACATGAAGTCAGCCATGTGTGCTAGGGTACCTGTACACAACACATGGCTGTCCGCACTAGGAAGATCACTTTCAGGATCCTCCTCCTCCTCCTCCTCAGGCCATACACGCTGAAAGGATGACAGGCAAGCAGCATGGGTACCCTCAGCAGTGGGCCAAGCTGTCTCTTCCCCCTCCTCCTCATCCTCCTCATGCTCCTCCTCCTCTTCCTCAACGCTCTGAGATATAGACAGGAGGGTGCTCTGATTATCCAGCGACATACTGTCGTCCCCCGCCTCTGTTTCCGAGCGCAAAGCATCTGCCTTTATGCTTTGCAGGGAACTTCTCAAGAGGCATAGCAGAGGAATGGTGACGCTAATGATTGCAGCATCCCCGCTCACCATCTGGGTAGACTCCTCAAAGTTTCCAAGGACCTGGCAGATGTCTGCCAACCAGGCCCACTCTTCTGTAAAGAATTGAGGAGGCTGACTCCCACTGCGCCGCCCATGTTGGAGTTGGTATTCCACTATAGCTCTACGCTGCTCATAGAGCCTGGCCAACATGTGGAGCGTAGAGTTCCACCGTGTGGGCACGTCGCACAGCAGTCGGTGCACTGGCAGATTAAACCGATGTCGCAGTGTGCGCAGGGTGGCAGCGTCCGTGTTGGACTTGCGGAAATGTGTGCTGAGCCGGCGCACCTTTCCGAGCAGGTCTGACAAGCGTGGGTAGCTTTTCAGAAAGCGCTGAACCACCAAATTAAAGACGTGGGCCAGGCTTGGCACGTGCGTGAGGCTGCCAAGCTGCAGAGCCGCCACCAGGTTACGGCCGTTGTCACACACGACCATGCCCGGTTGGAGGCTCAGCGGCGCAAGCCAGCGGTCGGTCTGCTCTGTCAGACCCTGCAGCAGTTCGTGGGCCGTGTGCCTCTTATCTCCTAAGCTGAGTAGTTTCAGCACAGCCTGCTGACGCGTGCCCACCGCTGTGCTGCCACGCCGCACGACACCGACTGCTGGCGACGTGCTGCTGCTGACACATCTTGATTGCGACAATCCACACGGGTTTAACTCGCAGCACACCTCAGGGTTCTTCAAACCAAACCGAAAAGGGGACTAATAAGTCCAACGGGTGCACGCCAGCAATGTGGGGGTCAGAGCCTCAGAAGACCCCCCAAAGTATATCACAGTATCTCACAAAAAGGTTTGTGGCAGCATCCACGCCCTGGATGCTGCCACGAACCTTTTTGTGAGATACATCTTGATTGCGAGACAGAGGTTGCGGAGGAGGAGGGTGGTTTAGTGGAGGAAGCATACACCGCCGCAGATACCACCACCGAGCTGTGGCCCGCAATTCTGGAGGTGGGTAGGACGTGAGCGGTCCCAGGCTCTGACTCTGTCCCAGCCTCCACTAAATTCACCCAATGTGCCGTCAGGGAGATATAGTGGCCCTGCCCGCCTGTGCTTGTCCACGTGTCTGTTGTTAAGTGGACCTTGGCAGTAACCGCGTTGGTGAGGGCGCGTACAATGTTGCGGGAGACGTGGTCGTGCAGGGCTGGGACGGCACATAGGGAAAAGTAGTGGCGACTGGGAACTGAGTAGCGCGGGGCCGCCGCCACCATCATACTTTTGAAGGACTCCGTTTCCACAACCCTATACGGCAGCATCTCCAGGCTGATAAATTTGGCTATGTGCACGTTTAACGCTTGAGCGTGCGGGTGCGTGGTGGCGTACCTGCGCTTGCGCTCCAACACTTGCGCTAGCGACGGCTGGACGGTGCGCTGACAGACATTGGTGGATGGGGCCGAGGACAGCGGAGATGAGGGTGTGGGTGCAGGCCAGGAGACGGTAGTGCCTGTGCCTTGAGAGGGGGGTTGGATCTCAGTGGCAGGTTGGGGCATAGGGGGAGAGGCAGTGGTGCAAACCGGAGGCGGTGAACGGCCTTTGTCCCACCTTGTGGGGTGCTTGGCCATCATATGTCTGCGAATGCTAGTGGTGGTGAGGCTGGTAGTGGTGGCTCCCCGGCTGATCTTGGCGCGACACAGGTTGCACACCACTGTTCGTCGGTCGTCTGCACTCTCAGTGAAAAACTGCCAGGCCTTTGAGCACCTCGGCCTCTGCAGGGTGGCATGGCGCGAGGGGGCGCTTTGGGAAACAGTTGGTGGATTATTCGGTCTGGCCCTGCCTCTACCCCTGGACACCGCACTGCCTCTTGCAACCTGCCCTGCTGCTGCCCTTGCCTCCCCCTCTGAAGACCTGTCCTCAGTAGGCGTAGCAAACCAGGTGGGGTCAGTCACCTCATCGTCCTACTGCTCTTCCTCCGAATCCTCTGTGCGCTCCTCCCTCGGACTTACTGCCCTTACTACTACCTCACTGATAGACAACTGTGTCTCATCGTCATCGGCCTCCTCACCCACTGAAAGGTCTAGAGACAGTTGCCGGAAGTCCCCAGCCTCATCCCCCGGACGCCGGGAACTTTGAAAAGGTTGGGCATCAGTCACGACAAACTCCTCCAGTGGGAGAGGATTCGGAACCCTTGCTGCCCATTCTGGGCAGGGGCCCGGGAACAGTTCCTGGGAGTCTGCCTGCTCCTCAGAATGTGTCATTGTAATGGAGTGAGGAGGCTGGGAGGAAGGAGGAGCAGCAGCCAGAGGATTCAGATTTGCAGAAGTGGACAGCGCAGAACTCTGGGTGTTCGATAGATTGCTGGATGCACTTTCTGCCATCCATGACAGGACCTGTTCACACTGCTCATTTTCTAATAAAGGTCTACCGCGTGGACCCATTAATTGTGAGATGAATGTGGGGACGCCAGAAACGTGCCTCTCTCCTAATCCCGCAGCAGTCGGCTGCGATACACCTGAATCAGGAGCGCGGCCTGTGCCCACACCCTGACTTGGGCCTCCGCATCCTCGCCCGCGTCCAGGTCCTCTAGGCCTACCCCTACCCCTCAGCATGGTGTATTACCAGTAGTGCAGAAACAGAACGCTGTAATTAAATGTGCCGCTTATTGGCCTGTGGTTGGAGGCTGACTTCGCTTACGGAACGCACAGCAGAGTCAGGAAATAATTTTGCGCAAGCCTACTGTAACACTTAGCTGGCTGCGTATGAATTAGGAGGACAACTACCCCCAGCACAGACCCAGTTCACTGAGGACAGTCACAGGCAGCCCAAATAGATTTTTTTTCCCAAATGTTTTTGGAAAGGCCCACTGCCTATATTCAATAAATATGTCTTCTGTCCCTGCCTCACCACTACTGGCCCTGGAGTATGTAAAATAACTGCAGACTGTTGCACTGTGGACTGGAATACAGCGGTGATGTAACAGCCAACACAGAGCCAGGAAATAATTTTGCACAAGCCTGCTGTAACACTTAGCTGGCTGCGTATGAATTAGGAGGACAACTACCCCCAGCACAGACCCAGTACACTGAGGACAGTCACAGGCAGCCCAAATAGATTTTTTTTTCCCAAATGTTTTTGGAAAGGCCCACTGCCTATATTCAATAAATATGTCTTCTGTCTCTGCCTCAGCACCACTACTGGCCCTGGACTATGTATAATTACTGCAGGGCACAATGCTCTGCACGGCCGATATACAAAAAAATAAAAAATGTGCAACACTGCAAAAAGCAGCCTCCACACTACTGCACACGGTTAGATGTGGCCCTAAGAAGGACCGTTGGGATTCTTGAAGCCTAAAATACTCCTAACGCTCTCCCTATAGCAGCTCCGGCACCAGCAGCACTGTCCCTGATCTCTGTCAGAACGCATCTGTGGCGAGCCGCGGGAGGGGCCGATTTATATACTCGGGTGACACCTGATCTCGCCAGCCACTCACTGCAGGGGGGTGGTATAGGGCTTGAACGTCGCAGGGGGAAGTTTTAATGCCTTCCCTGTGTTTCTATTGGCCAGAAAAGCACGCTAACGTCTCAGAGATGAAAGTGAAAGTAACTCGAACATCGCGTGGTACTTGTCACGAGTAACGAGCATCTCGAACACGCTAATACTCGAACGAGTATCAAGCTCGGTCGAGTACGTTTGCTCATCTCTATTCATAACCAATTATTTGCTGCAGAAAATCCACACCTCTTAGAGTTCAGGTAGGATGGGTAAAATCACGGGTCAGTTAGCAGAGAAAGAAACCTGTATACTAGCTGCATTTTGTAAGTCTTCAGAAACCCCTATAGCCGTATGTACACCTTTGTTGTCAGAGGAGGAGCTGGAACAATGCTTACAACAAGTTCCAGCCCTGCTTTTGGAGTAAGGGAACAGCGGATATAGGCAGACTAGCAGTACCACCTGTTCAGATTTGGTTGAAAGCAAGAGTCCCATTGCCATGTATTTTTCTATCCCTCTGTATAAAAGACAGTAGGTATTTGTTTGCTTTCACACATAGGCAAACAATATACCTGGGTTGTGACGCTGCAGGGAGCTCGGATATCACCCTCCCTGTTCTCACAGCTCATGGGTCAAGTGTTGGGAGGCTGGCATCCTGAATCACAGGCTGTTGTTTTGTTACGATACATTGATGACTTTTATGACTTTTTGCTCCATGCTCCAGACAAAGCTACATGCGTAGAAGTTTCAATTTCTCTTCACTTCCTTATAAAGAACGGATGTAAGGCGTCAAAGTAGAAGCTCCAGTTTTGTTGTTCATCTGTGACTTTTCTTGGACATTGTCTCACGTCAGGAGCTCGTCATCTCACCCAGCATCGTAAATCTGCTGTTATGTACATTAAGGTACCTGCTTCTGTCTCTAAACTACGTACCTTTCTAGGACTTGTTTCTTATTGTAGACCATGGACTGTAAATGCTTCGCAGCTGATGTAGCTGCTGTATGACTGTCTCAAGAAAGAACCCTTCCAACTTACAGAAGTAGCCATCTTGGTAGCCCCAGCCCTGGGCTTACCCAACTACAACAAACCCTTCAGGCTCTACTGCAATGAGAACAATGGACACACAGCAGCATGGAGGGCACCAACGACCTGTAACCTACTATTCCAGCAGGTTAGACCCCATTATCCAACGATCACCTTCCTGTCTACGAGTAGTAGCGACAGTCTTCACGATGTTGGACAAGTCAGCAGACCTAGTTCTGGATCATGAGGTACAACTGTTAGCACCGCATGATATCTCTGCCATTCTAACACAGGTTCTGCCCAAGTACTTGTCTGCAGCCCGTTGCCTGAGATTCCAATGTGCCCTCCTGATGCCTGCCAACGTTATCATCACCCGCTGTCAGACTTTGAATCCTGCTACTCTTTTACCGGAACAGGATGACACTGAGCAGGTGACTCAAGAAGAACTTCGCAACTGCGCTCAGCTCATGCAGATGGAAACTTCTGGTTTTGATTCCATCAAGGACACTCCACTACTTAGTCTCGATTTAACCTTGTTCATTGATGGCTCCAGGTATGCTGTAGATGGACAATTTCACACTGACTATGCGGTCACCACACAGACCCCTGTCCTTCATCAACAGTCATTACTTGCACATGTCTCAGCCCAACAAGCTGAACTGCAGGCCCTTACACACGCCTGTATGCTGGCACAAGACAGCTAACATTTACACAAACTCTAGATATGCCTTGGCAGACCAAGCAACCAAAGAAGCAGCCCTGCTGCCCTTCACACCAGCAGTTCTGGCCACCTGCCAAGAAGAAAATGACATGTCACCGTTGCTAAATGTCTCAAATCTTCTTTTGTCTTTTCAGAAACAAGCATCTTCCCATGAAGTGTCAGGTTGGTAAGCAAAAGGAGCCACTTCAGGTTCCAGTGGCATGTGGACACTTCACGGGAAGCCTTGTATTCCAAGAGCCTTGTTTCTAGTGCTAGCCTCCATAACACATGACCTCATGCATGCCTCAAAATTGCAATGTGTGATCTTGTTTCCAGGTATTGGTATGCGTCCGGCTTTTCGGTAGTTGCTGTCTCTTATGCTCAGGGATGAATGACTTGTGCACTGTCCAACTTAGGTAGGACTGTGAAAACCCCTTCTTAACACACTCCTAGGCCCTTGTACCCCTTCCAGAGGTTGCAGATTGACTACATACAACTTCCTCAATCTGGACCGTTTCAATAAATCCTTGTATGTATTGCTCTCTTCTCTGGCTGGAGACTTACCCCGTTTCTGCGACTAATGCCAAGAATATAGCCAAAAAGCTTCTTTCTGAAATGGTCTGTAGGTTTGGTGTCCCAGAAACCATTGAGAGTAACTCTGGTGCTCCCTTTAGTGAGATGGCAGGGATGTTAGGCATACAACTGGCATTCTACACACCCTACCATCCTCAAAGCAGTGGGGGAGTAGAGAGGCAGAATGCGACCAGAGGGGGAAAAAAATATATATTAAAGAAGATAAAATTTTAAAAGCAATGACCGAATTGAGTAAACCTTGGCCTGAGTGTCTTTCCTTGTCTCTCTTGTCAATAAGACACACGCCCACCAAACAGACAGGTCTCAGTCCTTATGAGATTCTGTTTGGTTCAGCCCCTTGTCTAGGCCTACACTTTCCTCAGCAATTACAGGTTTAATTTGAACATATGTTACCTCCATTGCAGGATGTCTGGTGGATTTGTCGTGATAGTAGGATGCGTGCAACCCTGCCCAAATTTTGGAAAGGTAAGTACGCACCTACAAAGAGACTCCTCTCCTTTCAGCTGTTCGCAGCTGGGTGGACAGGACACACATCACCCCCCCCCCCCCCCCCAGGACATAAAGAATCTCTGCGTAGACTGCAATGTAATCTCCCTGGTGGATCTTTTGATGAAGGTATTTATATCGATGAAATAAGGGTACCCCGGGGAGCGCAAAATGGGTTTAAAGCCAGAAACCAGATTACAGGAGTCTAATCTGTCTTTTGTCCTTGGTGCACAATTAATAAAATATTGATTGGATTAATTATATAAATTATAATCAACAGAGATTTGTAAATTACCCCAGAGATGCCATACAAGGATTAGTGGAACAACTAGGCCCACCATCCTCTATGGCCTTCCAGAACCGTCTTGCTTTGGACATGTTCCTAGCAGAGAAAGGAGGAGTCTGCAAGATGAATGGGGATTCATGCTGCATCCACATCCCCAACAACACGGCTCTGGACGGATCAGTGACTAAAACTTTGCATGGACTACTATGTCTATCTATTGAACTTTAGGGAAAGAATTCTGGTGTTTCTGATCCATTTTACATCATGGTTGGAGGACATTTTTGGACAATGGAGTGCTTGGATCACATATCTTCTTACTACTTTGACTATTATAGTAATTGCTTTTGTAGTAGTAGGTTGTTGTGTAGTATCTTGTATACACCGCATATTAGCAAAATCTGCTAAAAAGGTGATACCCACTATGATAGCACAAAATGGTATGTATGCCCAGCTCTTATGTTCACCCGGCTATGATCATTCTTGTATTGGTCAGAACAATAGTGAAATGTAATATAAAGGCTGGCAGACATCACTAGGATGGACTGAAGTACTTCAAATATTTACTATTGTTCTGGGACAAGATAAGAAACAAAAGGGGGAAATGTCATGGAATATAAAGTGTTAAGTTTCAGAATGAAAAAAGTGTATGTTTCTTACCTCGTATTGGACTATTGACCCTTAAATAGAAGACTAAAACCTATGCTTTGTAGTGCCGGGAACTAGGATTTTAAGCTAAGAATTCAACAGACAAAGTAAAAAAAACTAAAGCTATGTTAACAGAGAAGACACACAATTATTATAGAACTATTGTCTAATGAAACAAGCAATATCCTGACTTGGGTAATTTTGTGTCTGAGCTTTGAGACTATTTGGTAGATGTCAATAAGTCCTAAGTAGTTTCACCTTTGTAACAGTAAGCTACCTAACACTAATCTTTGTACCAGGCAACATTTGGATACGCCTTCTTCTTTCTGTATAAAGAATTGGCAATGTTCACAATAAAGTAGAATTCATTGATTCTCACTGGAGGTGTCTTAACATAACATGGAGTGATTTCATGCTATTGATAGATAATGCTAGCAAAATCTCCTCATCACGGGCTTCCATATCTACCAATTTGGCACCTGGCAACGAAGTCATCAGATCGGTAGCGGTGTGGTCCGATAACAATATATATCCCAACTTTGCAAGCACAATATTGGTCTAGGTTTCTCAAACAAATATTGCATTCATCTATTGTTTTGCTGCAAGAAGTAAGACTTAGATTTGCATATGGCTTTAAAGAAAGTAAGACAATATGGAAGTTTTAACACTAATAGTTTATTCAAATAAAGTGATAATTGAGTATAGTGAGGGATAATTGTCTTTTCTCTGTTAATTATTCATATATAAAAGGATAAAGTTACAACTTACATCACATTGCTATCTATATAAAATGCATAACGATGGCAACTTACATCACATTACTGGGAGGCAGCATCATCTTACTTGTATAAGAGCAGCCTGGAACCTTGATTCAATGATGCTAAGACAGGGAAATCATCTCCAGAAACTGGTTTGACCAGAGGAGTGTCCCCACACCTAACAAAGTAAGCTAGGCTGAAAAAAAGACAAATGTCCATGCAGTTCACCCCCCACACACCCACACACCCATGTTGATCTAGAGGGAGGCAAGAAAATCCCAATGTGGAAGAAGCCAATTAATCCCATTTTGGAGGGAAAAAGTTCTTACTGACTCCATAATGGCAGTCAGAATAATTCCTGGTGAACACTCTTCAAAAAATGTTTTTTCTCCAAGACCAGCAGTTGGAATATCCCCGGATCAACAACCCTTCTGGCTATTTAATGTCTATATCCTGTAATGTCAAAGTGCTCTAAAAAGATGTTGTGTCCCCTTTTAAACTCCTCTATTGGTTTTGTCATTACCACATCCTCAGGAAGAGAGTTCCACAGTCTTACTGCTTTTACAGTAAAAAGAATCCCCTTCTGTGATAGTGATGAAACTTTCTTTTCTCTAAACATAGAGGCTGCCCTCTTGTCACTATCACAGCCCTGGGCATAAACAGATTATGAAAGGGATACTTGTATTTCCCCCTAATGTATTTATACATAGCTATTTGGTCACACCTTAACTGTCTTTTTACCAGGGGGGAATAATCCCACCTTTGATAGCCTTTCTGGTTATTCTAACCCTCTTATTCCCTTAATTAATTAAGCTTTCCATCTTGAAAACCTTCAAGCATTGCAATATCGTGACTTAGCCCCGGTGTCTAGAATTGTGTACAATAGTCCATGTGAGGCCTGACAAGTGCCTTATACAGTGGAAGACTAATGTTCTCGTCCCTCACCCCTATACCTCTTTAATGCACCCCAAACTTTTATTTGCCTTTGCAGAAGCTGACTGGCATTGATTGCTCCAGTTAAGTCTACAGTTAACTAGTACCCCCAGGTCCCATTCCATATCACTTTTCCATAGCAGTACCTTCATTTAGTGTATATTGGTGACATCTATTAAGTTATGGATCCAGAACTGTGCATAGTGTTCTATGTGGGGCCTGACAAGTGCCTTATACAGTGGAAGACCAATGTTCTTGTCCCTCGCCCCTATACCTCTTTTAACGCACCCCAAGACTTTATTTGCTTTTGCAGCAGTTGACTGACATTGCTTGCTCCAGTTAAATCTGCAAACTAGTATCCCCAGTCCTTTTTTTATATCACTTTTCCATAGCAGTACCCAATTTAGTGTATATTGGTGACATCTGTTTCTCCTGCCCATGTGCATAACTTTATATTTGTCAACATTGAACTTCATTTGCCATTTTTCTGTCCAAGCCCCCAGCTTATCCATGTCCATACATTGAACTCCATTGCATTAATTGTTTCTTAGGAATTTTGTATTTTCTGCAAATATCAATATTTTACTGTGCAGTCCTTCTATCAGGTCATTGATAAATATATTTAACAGAATGGGGCCTAATACTGAGCCCTGTGGCACCCCAACTAACTATTTTACCCAGCTGCACACTTTTTCAGCCAGACTGAGCTGTCTCATCTTATATATTAGACGATTGCGAGGCATGTTGTCAAATGCTTTAGAATACCCAGATATATAACATCAATAGACTCTGTTAGGTTCAGACTAAAACTTATTTTGTTGGAGAAGCTGATTGAGTTGATTTTCCATGATCGAACCCTCATGAAACCAAGCTTTGGAAAAGTTATGCTATTGTTTTCCTTGAGGTATTCCAAGATGACATCTCTCAGAAACTCCTTGAATATGTTTCCAATTATTGAAGTGAGACTTGTTGGCCTGTGGTTACTAGGCGCTCTTCTTGACCCCTCCCTCTTTGTATATTGGAACCACATTGGCAATTCACCAATCCAGTGGTACAGTCCCGGTCTCAATAGAGTCCCTAAATATACAAATAGTGGTTTCTCTATTATATCACTTAATTCCCTTACAATCCTTGAGTGTATTCCATCTGGACCAAGCGATTTGTCAATTTTAATCTTTTTTAGCCAGCTCAGCATCTCCTTCTATGTTAGGCAGGTGATATTTAATGAGCGGTTTATTTTATCCTCCTGCATCTCATGTGACATTTCTTTTTCTTTTGTGAATATACGTGAGAAAAAACTGTTTAATAGATTTGCCTTCACCCATTATCTCATGTGGTTTCTCCTGCATTGTTTTTAAAGGGCTAGTGTTTCAGTGCAAACCCTTTTACTGTTAATATAACTGAGGGTTATGTTTGCTCTCTTTGGCAATCAGTATCTCTGCCTCTTCGTTTTCATTTTTTATCTCTTTCTTACTTTGTTTTTTCCCTGTATGTTTTTATAGTGCTTCTTCAGTCTATTTGTTTTAGTAATTTAAACATTTTTTTTTTTCACTAATTGCCTCCCTTACAGTCTTCTTGAGCGACCTGTCATGAGGAGTTTCTGTCTTAGCCCTGGAAAGTAGAACTACTATAATATACCATACTAGCACAAATGTCTATGCATTAAGTTCTTAGTCCTTGAGACAGAAACTAACAGCGTACTCTGGCACAAGGCTGAAAGCGAAACTCATGAGCACAGCTGTGTCCTGTTACACAACCAAAAGTGCTGATCCTGCACATTAAGCATGATTTTGTCTCTCTTCTCCTGTAAAAAAAAGGCTGTCTCAAAGAACACTCAAAGTTCATAAATGGCTGAATAAGACAAAAATGCAGTCTAGATAATTATGTACACATAGCCGGCCGCTCACCATCAGAGCCGCAGGCGCCACTTCTTCCACTCTGTCCCTGCTTTATACCCCGGTCTAATCCAGTTTGGACTGACATCTAAGGGGTTCTGTCTTTCTCTGCTTTTCTGAACGAAGCACAAACGGGGCATCTTTCCCCGATTGCAACTAGAATAATCTGCTCCCCTTTCTGAGCTGACTTGTCCTTTTTCTGGGACATATACTGCTTTTTCTCCTTTGCCATCCGGTTCTAAGGGCATTTTCCCTAATACGCACGGATTGGACATACACCAACTGTGTTAGAGCGGAGGCATAGGAATTATAGGGGAGCGGTCTGATATAACAAAGTCGGACAGATTAACAGATGTGCCAAACAAACGGGCACTAATCTGTATCGATCTGAGAAATTTGACAGACCTAGCAGGGAACATTCAGGGGGTCATTATTAGGCAACACTCTAGCAGCGGGCGACTAAGCTAGATCTGAGGCTGTCATCCGCTACCTTGAGGTGCCACTTGACATACCTGAAGTGATATTGGTATATATCACTTTATATGCCAGAATCTAACTAAAAAGACCATTTAAAACAAAATCCGGCAGCGGCACTAACTTAAGATACCGCGTCGGAAATATCGAATAAGTGGCACCACTCAAACAGGACCAAATCATCGTTAACGTCCTGTTTTAGTAACAATCTTGCTCTATTGCTCTATGACTATTTAGATACACGAATTAATGGGTGATAATCACCCGCGCTCCTGAGGAACTGCCCTCTATCAGGACAGGGAAACGCGTCGAGCCTTCTGAACCTTGAGCCTTTTGAGCCCTTCTTGTTCAGCATCATTGATGTGCAATGAGCCCATGTTCCTAGCACCTTTATATGTGTCAACAGAAGTGTGCTGGAACTGAGCACCCATTGAAAATCTCAAGCATCATCAATATGCAAAACAATATTGTGTTTTAAGTGAGCCTTCTGAGCCTCTCTTGTTCAGTACTGCTGATGTACAATGAGTCCATGCTTCTAGCACATGTTTATATGTCAACAATAATGTGCTAAAACTGAGTACTCATTGAAAATTGTTTCAAGCATCATCAACATGCTAAACAATATCGTGTTTTAAGTGGGTATCAATTTGTGTACCGCACCAGTTCTCAAACATCTATCCTCCAGTTTTGGACACAGAAAGGGGGTATAAAAAATCTTTTCTTTTTGTCAACTATTGGAACCTCTACCCGGTCTCTATATCTATGAGCGGTATTTACTCCCCCTATTATACCTGGGAGACACAGTACCCCACACGATCCCTAACTAGGGCTGATCCCTTTCATATGTGTGTTACTTGCTCTTTTGTGTATCGTCTGTAAGTGTTATATGTGAGCCCATGTTCTTAGTATTTATTAATAAAAGTCATTAAATTTTAAATATCTATATCTGTGAAGGGTCTCTAAAAAATTATATAGATTTCTATACCACTGTGATTTAATTATGTACACAATATGCGCATATTCCTGACACATACGGACTTATTCATTGAAGAACTGTGACTGGCATTGATTAGGGACTAGCACTCATGAGACACTGTGTAAAGTACTATATTAGTGGGTACTATGACCTGTAGTGTTTAAGGGCACATTGATGTATCTCTGTCATGGTAACTCTGTATGAATCATTCTTGGGACACCACTAACACTTATGAGGGCTCTTATTAATGTTTTGTGCTAATATTGAAGAACTGTGACCATCACTGTCATAGACCACCACAGAGGGATAAGTAATTTTTAGACTGGTAGAAGTGTACTGCTGGAGCAAACATCTCAAGAATGCAACTGAGGTGGCATTGTTATATGTAACAGCTAAACATTAACATGTTTTCTGTGTTTTCTATAAACGTATTTGAAAATGAGTAAATTCTCACTGTCAGAGTTCACTAAATTTCTCTATACCCCTCTCATGCTAGCTCAGGTAGAAGAAATGTGTGACTCAACATCACCTGTCTTCATGATCTACTCTAACACATTATTCCCATCTTGTGGATGGATAAGTTGTCTGAGGTCTAAAAACAGCTCTAAATAATTGTAGTTAGACAAAATCTGTAAGACCACATGACATATAGAAGGTAGTTTACAAAATACACTTGGCCCAAAAATTTATAGTGAAGTCTATTTGGGTTACCTATACTATTTCCTTTGCTTAGTAATTTGACAAAGGCTACATATCAATAACTGCAACATATTCATTATAATTTGTGGATTTCTCTGCATCATATAATCAGAATTTTAATAAATCTTATAAGTTTGTATTTCCTAATCAGAAGTCTGTAATATGTGAATATAAAACTTATATAGTTTTAGCTTTTTTATATGTAAATGCATACTGTTTCATATATGTACTTTCTACATGGTTGATATACATCTTTTATCATTATTAACAGGAAACATTGGGATTTTGCAGATATTTCTAGATATTCTTACCAAATATGAAGGTTTTTTTATTCATTTCAGATTTACACAAAATTATATGACATTTTGGGAAAAAAAAACAACCTAAAAGTCCAGCGCTGGACACCATTACTGCAAATATCTCCACTGCCACCATGTATTTCCCCCTGGTGCTCAGATAAGCCGGGATCATGGAGATCCAGACACTGCAGAACAGCAGCATGCTGAAGGTGATGTACTTGGCCTCATTAAAACTGTCCGGTAATGTCCTCACCATGAAAGCCAGAACAAAGCTCACTGATGCCAGGAGCCCCATATACCCCAATACAGAGTAGAATCCAATAACAGAACCTTCATTACACTGAATGATAATCTTACCAGGATAAGACTGAGTGTCCATGTCTTGGAATGGGGGAGAGATTGATAACCAGATCAAACAGATAACAGCCTGAATAGATGAACCCAATAACACTATGGTATAGGGCAGCTTCACACCCAACCATTTTCTCCAAGGGCTTCCAGGTTTAGTAGATTTAAATGCAACACAGACCATAACAGTCTTGGCAAGAAGTGAAGAAATGGCTATTGAGAAGATGATTCCAAAAGTGGTCTCACGTAATCTACAAGTTACATCGATAGGACGACCAAGAAACAAGAATATGGAGAGGAAGCTGAGGATGATGGAGACCAGGAGAAGATAACTCAGGTTTCGGTTATTAGCTTTAACAATAGGAGTGTCCCGGTAGTAAATAAATATTCCAAGTACCAAACTAGTTATAAGACAGCCAAAGATTGAAAGAAATGAGAAAACTGCAGCAATTGTGTCAGCGTGATAAGAGATGAATTCTATGATTTTAGGTTGGCATTGGTCTCTCTTTTCATTTGACCATTCATCATCTGGACATTTAATGCAGTTATCAGCATCTAAAAGTAGCAAGAACATAATATTGTCAGTGCCGGATCAAGGTTCCTCAGCTCAACCAGAGGAAATGAGGGTTCAGCCTCCAATTATATACATGTACAGTGATGTAACTTGTGACTGCTGGGCCCACATGCAAAATCTGTTATGGGGTCCTCCACCCATAATGCATCAATTATAGTACTGGTATAGTACATTGCAGTGGTTGATCCTTTTATGATGCATTTGTGTTAATTAGTTTGCCTATAGAGAGAATTGTTCATGGAGAATATAAGAACCTAACAGGATTTGTCTATTGTATTCCATCCACCAGAATATGTACATATACAATGACCATGTGATACTGGGAAAAGTATCATCACATCAATCATCACTACAAATGATATCATCACTTTAGCCTCATATACCGGTTATATTGGATATCTCTCCTTCTGAACATGTGTCGCAATCATAGCAGCAGGCATGGATTGTTTTTTCTCTTGTCTTTTTCCTGCTTCCAGGTGAACATTGGTTGGAACAGCGGGATACTGGGATCTAAACAAGAGGAAACCACCTTTAATGATACTTTGCTATTATAATAACTGCAGAAAAGACGATTTCTAGTAATATTAGTATCAATAAGTGACATTTCTGTGGATTTTGAGAATGCTAATGACATTACCGCAGTTCTGGGACCTCATTTAGATCCAGGCTTCAACAGCCAGTGTTATATTCCCCAAAAGCCCACAAATTCAGTCTGGCATATTATTACATTAAAATAGGGAAAATACATTTGCAAAAACCAGCCTGAAAATTTCAGTTTTATTGTACTTTTTAAATATTTCTCTCTAATGAATATATTTGGCACATAATTCAGTTGCCCTAAGTATATTTTTAACCTCTTGGTGACTTAGCTAATTTTAGCCTCAAGAACCAGTAAATCGGGGGCAGAGCCTGACCGCTGAGTGGGATGGAGTGTTGAGAGCAGAGCTCCTTCTCACCTGCACCTCTGGGACCCGATACAGCAGCTATCTCCAGCTTAAAATGGGCAAGATCGGTAGAGACAGAGGGGGAGAGACCCAGAGCACTCCCAGAGCACACCAGGGACAAGCTGATATGCAGAGATATCTCAAGGAACGGAGCACCCACTCTCCCTGCGCTCCCTCCAAGATGGTGCCGGCTCTGGAGAGTGCTGCATTTAACAGTAAGGAGGGAGAGGATGGGGCTTCCACAGACGAAGAGGAAGGTGAAAATATCTCCAGGGGATTTATGAGAGAGTTGTTCTCACAAGCGCTGCACCCTCTGAAAGCAGATCTGAGTGAGATCAAAGACGACCTTAAACACATGGGGCGCAGGGTGGAGGAGCTGGAGTCCGCTGCTGCCTCCATTACCTCTCACTCTTTAGATATGGAAAAACCACTTAAGGAGCACTATAATCAGCTCAACAAATCTTTAACACTAGAAGAGGACATAGAAAATAGAAATAGGAGTAATAACATTCGCATCAAAGGACTTCCGGAGTCCTGGGCTGCTGATTGCCTGACGAAAGTGGATAAAGAGTTATTTGGGCTGCTTCTTGGAGAGGACAGGGCTGCCGCCATCGTCATCGAACGAATACACAGAGCCCTCAAACCCCCTCCCCCCGCTTCAGATCCCCCGAGGGATGTCGTTTGCAAATTGTTTTCATTTCCTAATTCGGTGGCGGTCCTAAGAGCAGCGAGGCAATATAAGGACTTATGTTATGCAGACGCCCCGCTGCAACTCTTTCAGGATCTGGCCCCCTCCACCTTGACCAAGTGGTGTTTGCTGCACCAGCTTCTGGAAGCCCTCAGAGATAAAGGAATAAGATACGCCTGGTTGTTCCCCTTTGGCCTGGGGATAACCCACAAAGGACGCAAAATTAACATCCGCTCTCCCGAGGAGCTCCAACAGTGCTGGCAGTTTCTGGACATTGCCCCTATTGAAATCCCAAGCTGGCTCCCCCTTCCTGAGCTTCCCAGATTTCCTAGTCTCACGGCATCAGACGGCTGGATGCCTGTCAGCAACCATAAATCTCCAAAGGGCAAAAAAAAGAAAGTCAGAGAAGACCTGGACTTGATGGACACATGTCAAGACCGCTCCTTCGAACAATACATAACTGTCCATTCTGTGATGGCGCTGCCAGATTTTCGCCTGCACTCTTTATTGCATTCTACATTTCGCCCCATCTCTGAGATTTTTGACATCTTGGGGACTTTTGTGACGGGGCTAGGAGTTATGAGCATGGAAGGCGGCGCCTGATTCTGACTCTGACTCTGTTTCCTCGGCTGCTCCCACTTTGGTGTGATAGCTGAGGCGGCTGGGGCGACCCCCGCTCCAACTATGGGTGGATGGGGTTCCCCCCCCGCCCTTCCGCCATTTTACATTTAATTCATCAGTCTCAGTATGTTGTTAATTGTCATTACGTAACAATAGATATGCACATATGTATATTCTTTTCCTTTACACTGATTTCTCCACTTACTGTCTCCTTCCTCCTCGGCTAGTTCTCCTTCTAACAGACAGGGTCCCCGACCGTGCCTATCAGGTCAGGCCGAGTGAACTCTTCTTTCTTTTATTATAGGTATCGCCGTTGCGCTACCTTGTTGTGGCTTGCCCACCCACCAGAGAGGGTCTCATAGTTGTGATAGACCCTCTCTATTTCAAGTTATATTACACTATTCGTGTTAGTGTAATCGTTTTTTCTTCTCTTATTGTTATCCTTTACCCTCTTGCATACTTTCCTCTTGTTTCTACCCCCCCCCCCCCTTTTTTTTCTTTTTTCCTTTTCACTCAGGGCTGAGGGGAGACTTCTATTTATTTGATTAAACTCTCCATTAAGTGTCATATCTTTTCTCTGTTTTCCCATTCGACAAGCAGTGTGATATGGATGATCTTCGCATAACCTCTTTCAATGTCTGGGGCCTCAACACCGCCAGGAAAACGCCACAACATCGCTCTACTCCTCAAAAGATACGCCACAAAAATCCTCCTTCTTCAGGAAACCCACTTCAAGTGGAACAGGTGCTTTGCGTTGCCAGGTAAACATTTTCCTCAGAGCTTCCATAATACCTATGCTACTTCAGCCTCCAGAGGGGTTTCAATACTTTTCCATAAAACTCTCAGTTTTACCTGCAATTCGCAATATACTGACAGTGATGGAAGAGTATTGTTCCTGAAGGGCTCCATAAATAACAAGCAGATAACAATCGCCAACTTGTATGCCCCCAACACCGACCAGGTTCCCTGGCTACTCACCCAGCTGGAGGTGCTGAAACACTTCGTTGTGGGCCAGATCATCCTGGGGGGTGATCTTAATGCCACCCTAAATCCTAGTCTAGATTCATCTACAGGCCATTCTCATATTTCATGGGTGAGATTCAGGAAACTCAACAAAAGCCTGCAGGAGCTTGGACTGGTGGACGTATGGTGTCTTTTGCATCTAACAGCAAAGGACTATTCCTTCTTTTCACAGGTCCATTCGACCTACCAGAGGCACGACTACCTGTTCATCTCGTCAGGTTTTCTTACGTCATTAGTAGGAGCTAGGATAGATCCGGCGACTGTCTACAACCACGCACCCATACACATAACACTTCATCCCCTCCATCAGAGTCCTAGGGAGTGGAGATGGAGGCTTAACGCGTCCTTATTGGACTCGAAAGAAGAGATCATAACTAGAGATGAGCGAGCGCACTCATCCGAGCTTGATGCTCGTTCGAGCATTAGGGTGTTCGAGATGCTCGTTACTCGAGGCGAGCACCACGCGGCACTCGACTCTATTACATTTCCTTCCCTGAGAAATTTGCACCCTTTTCTGGCCAATAGAAACACAGGGAAGGCATTACAACTTCCTCCTGTGACATTCCAGCTCTATCCCACCCCCCTGCAGTGAGTGGCTGGCGAGATCAAGTGACCCCCGAGTACTTAAATCTGCCCCGCCCGCGCTCGCCACAGACACACACTAAGAGAGATCAGGGAAAGTGTTTTTGCTGCTGTTGCTATTATAGGGACAGTGTTAGCGTCTTCAAGAACCACAACGGTCCTTCTTAGGGCCACAGCTCACCTAGTGCATTACTGTTGTGGCTGCTCTGAGCAGTTTTGCACTTTTTTTTAATGTATATCGGGCGTGCAGGCTGTAGCGTTCTCAGGCTGCAGTCTGTACTTGAGTATAGGGGCAGTATTGGTCAGGCAGGGACAGTGGTAGTGTAGAATCCTGTCTACAAGAACCCCAACGTTTCTTCTTAGGGCAACCTGTGACCGTGTGCATTTAACTCCGTGGTTGCTGGGAGTTGTAGTAGCTCTGTATTGCACAGCAGAGCCTGCGTGCAGCCTTCATTTAAACATTTTTCTGTACGCACTTTGCGTCGCCTCAGTTCACTCTGCCTGTAAGTGTACGCCAAGAAACCACACATTTTCTACAACGCTGTGTTCTATGTGTGCTGTCTCAGCAGTTCACAGTCTGCCCGACGCCCATAGATTGAAAGTGAAATACACACTGCCTAGCCTCAGCATTGCATAGTAAAATAAGGAGATTTTTTTTTAAATTCCTTTTTACGGCTACCGGTGACCCAGTGCATTTGCCTGCGTGGCCTGTGGGGCTTCACGTCCATCCAAACTGCATAGTTCACAGCCTAGCCTGCGTGCAGCGTTCCTTATAATTTATCTCTGGCTTAATTTTGCGTTATATTACCGCTGGCAGCCACCAACTGTGCGGCAATAATTCACAAACATTTTTAGACCGCTCTGTCTCTGCTCGATTCTTAATCCACCATGCTGAGGGGTAGGGGTAGGGGTGGAGGACGTGGACGCGGTCGCGGTCGAGGACACGGAGGTCCATGTGAGGGTGTGGGCATAGGCTGAATTCCTGGTCCAGGTGAATCGCAGCCGGCTGCTGCGGGAGTAAGAGAGAGGACAGTTTCTGGGGTCCCCAGCTTCATATCACAATTTTTGGGTCCACGAGGTAGACCTTTATTAAAAAAAGAGCAGTGTGAGCAGGTCCTGTCATGGATGGCAGAAAGTGCATCCAGCAATGTATCGACCACCCAGTCGTCTACGCCGTCCACTGCTGCAACTCTGAATTCTCTGGCTGCTGCTCCTCCTTCCTCCCAGCCTCCTCACTCCATGAAAATGACACATTCTGAGGAGCAGGCAGACTCCCAGGAACTGTCTTCGGGCCCCTGCCCAGATAGGGCAGCAATGGTTCCTTTCCCACCGGAGGAGTTTGTCCTGACCAATGCCCAGCCTTTGGAAAGTTCCCGGGGTCCAGGGGGTATGAGGCTGGGGACTTCCAGCAACTGTCTCAAGAGCTTTCAGTGGGTGAGGAGGACGATGACGATGAGACACAGTTGTCTATCAGTGAGGTAGTAGTAAGGGCAGTAAGCCTCTCCCCCTGGGCCCCAACCTGCCACTGAGATCCAACCCCCCCTCTCAGGACACAGGCACGACCGTCTCCTGACCTGGACCCAAACCCTCACCTCCGCGGCCCCATCCAGCAATGTCTCTCAGCGCAGCGTCCAGCTGTCGATAAGAGAATCGTTGGAGCGAAAGCGCCCGCACGCTCAAGCTTTAAATGTCCACATAGCCAAATTGATCAGCCTGGAGATGCTCCCCTACAGGCTGGTGGAAACTGAGGCATTCAAAAACATGATGGAGGCGGCAGCCCCGCGCTACTCAGTCCCCAGTCGCTACTATTTTTCACGGTGTGCCGTCCCAGTCCTGCACGACCACATCTCACACAACATTGTACGCGCCCTCACCAACTCGGTTACTGCCAAAGTCCACTTAACAACGGACACGTGGGCAAGCACAGGCGGGCAGGGCCACCATATCTCCCTGACGGCACATTGGGTGAATAGAGTGGAGGCTGGGACCGAGTCAGAGCCAGGGACCGCTCATGTACTACCCACCCCCAGAATTGCGGGCCCCAGATCGCTGCTGGTATCTGCGGCGGTGTATGCCACCTCCACTAAACCTTCCTCCTCCTCCAATGCAACCTCTACCTCGCAATCAAGACTTGTCAGCAGCAGCACGTCGCCAGCAGTCGGTGTCGCGTGGCAGCACAGCGGTGGGCAAGCGTCAGCAGGCCGTGCTGAAACTACTCAGCTTAGAAGAGAAGAGGCACACGGCGCACAAACTGTTGCACGGTCTGACAGAGCAGACCGACCGCTGGCTTTCGCCACTGAGCCTCCAACCAGGCATGGTCGTGTGTGACAACGGCCGTAACCAGGTGGCAGCTCTGCAGCTCGGCAGCCTCACGCACGTGCCATGCCTGGCCCACGTCTTTAATTTGGTGCTTCAGCGGTTTCTGAAAGGCTACCCACACTTGTCAGACCTCCTCGGCAAGGTGCGCCGGGTCAGCGCACATTTCCGCAAGTCCAACATGGACGCTGCCACCCTGCGCACCCTGCAACATCAGTTTAATCTGCCAGTGCACCGACTGCTTTGCGACGTGCCCACACGGTGGAACTCTACGCTTCACATGTTGTCCCGGCTGTATGAGCAGCGTAGAGCTACAGTGGAATACCAACTCTAACATGGGCGGCGAAGTGGGAGTCAGCCTCCTCAATTCTTTAAAGAGGAGTGGGCCTGGATGGCAGATATCTGCCAGGTCCTTGGAAACTTTGAGGAGTCCACCCAGATGGTGAGCGGCGATGCTGCAATCATTAGCGTCACCATTCCCCTGCTATGTCTGTTGAGAAGTTCCCTGCAAAGCATAAAGGCTGATGCTTTGCGGGCGGAAACGGAGGCAGAGGAAGACAGTATGTCGCTGGATAGTCAGAGCACCCTCATGTCTATATCTCAGCGGGTGGAGGAGGAGGAGGAGCCTGGGGAGGAAGAGACAGCTGGGCCCACTGCAGAGGGTGCCCATGCAGCTTGCCTCTCATCCATTCAGCGTGTATGGCCTGAGGAGGAGGATGAGGACACTCAAAGTGATCTTCCTAGTGAGGACAGCCATATGTTGCATACAGGTACCCTGGCACACATGGCTGACTTTATGTTAGCATGCCTTTCTCGTGACCCTCGTGTTAGACGCATTCTGGCCACTACGGATTACTGGGTGTACACACTGCTTGACCCACGGTATAAGGAGAACCTTTCCACTCTCATTCCCGAAGAGAAAAGAGGTTTGAGAGTGATGCAATACCACAGCGCCCTGGTGGACAAACTGATGGTAAACTTCCCTTCTGACAGCGCTAGTGGCAGAAGGCGCAGTTCCGAGGGCCAAGTAGAAGGGGAGGCGCAGAGATCAGGCAGCATGTTCAGCGCAGGCAGGGGAACACTCTCCAAGGCCTTTGCCAGCTTTATGGCTCCCCAGCAAGACTGTCTCACACCTTCCCAGTCCAGGCTGAGTCGGAGGGAGCACTGTAAGAAGATGGTGAGGGAGTACGCAGCCGATCGTACTGTGGTGGCAATCCCAATATATAAATCTTTGTGTATTGGGATTTGGGGCCTTACGGGGAAATTTGTTAATTCAAATGCTTTAAATCTGTTTTTGATTCAACTATAGAAGTGTACGTACGATTATGCAATAGTATTAGGCAATGAAATATCTGTTTTTCATAACTCTGCTGACAAAGATGGAATTTAGCACGTAACCAACATGTATAAATATATCTGACCGTCCAGCTGCATGCATTAATACGGAAGTAAAAATTAGACGATTAACCGCACCTGAGACGGACTACTGCTTTCGTTTACCACAAAAATCCCCCAGCGATTTTTACTGGAAACAGACGCAAATAACATGGGCGGTCTATGCAATTACTAATTCATGATATAGCCTCCAATCATGTCGGTTTTGACACACGTGGGGCGAGACAGCCCATTCTACTCTCCAGAGTGGTACCACGTGACAGGCAATACCAGATGACCGGATGAAGGAAGACGCTTATCCAATAATCAATCAACACATTGTGTTTATGTAATTCTTGCCTGCCCCAAAAGGGCTGTGTTTGATGTGCCTTATAAAGCCTTGTTACGCGCCAAGAATAAACAGGAAGTTACTTTTTCTTTGAACTTGTGTCAGACTAAGTGATTTCTGGGAGACAGTGCACTGTCCGATACCTTTGATCAATTAATCTGGAAGGGTGTGATCATTCCTAATTGAGTAAGGCGTGGTTCCACAAAGGTTTCCACAACAGTACCACCGTCCTCCGTGACGCCTCTGCTCCGTACAACTACTGGGTGTCAAAGCTGGACACGTGGCCTGAACTCGCGCTGTATGCCCTGGAGGTGTTGGCGTGCCCTGCGGCTAGCATCTTGTCAGAGAGGGTGTTTAGTGCAGCTGGGGGAATCATCATGGACAAGCATACCAGCCTGTCAACTGACAGCGCCGACAGGCTTACACTCATAAAGATGAACAAAGCCTGGATTTCCCCAGACTTCTCTTCTCCACCAGCGGACAGCAGCGCTACCTAAAGAACTTTGTCAATCTGTGTATGATATTTGTCCTCCTCCTCAAGCTCCTCCTCCTGAAACCTCTCGTAATCACCGCGAATGGGCAATTTTTCAGAGGGCCAAAAGGCTCGTATAACTTTTCTAAATAATATTTATCTGTTTCAATTCTCATTAAAGCATTGTAACTTCCACCTGAACCAATTGTTTTTTAGACTGGGCTGCCTCCAGGCCTAGTTAAAAATTAAGCCACAGTACGCTAAGCGATTAATGGGTTTCACCTGCCCTCTGGGTTGGGCATGGGCAATTTTTCTGGGGTACATTTGTACTGTCAGTACACCAATTTTTCGGGCCCCCGCCTACAATGTAATCCAAGAAATTTTTATGGGCTTCGCCTGCACTCATGGTACACCACTGTGTCTGGGGTTGGCCTACACTTGTGCTACAGAAATGTAACTCTGTTCTGCCTACCTATACTTCTGCCACTGTAATGCTTGAGGGGTCTGATTAGAATTCTGCAACAGAAATGTTACTTCGGTCTGCCGATACTTCTGCTCCTGAAAATTTACCTTGGTTGGTGTATACTGTTACTACTGTAATTCAACTAATACTAGGCTCTGCCCATAATACTTCAACGGAAATGTTACTGGGGCATGTCTATACTGCCTATACTGCTTCTACGTAAATGTTACTGGGGCCTGTCTATACTGCTACTACTGAAATGTTACAAATGCTGTGCTCTCCCTACACTGCTGCCAGGGAAATGTGAATCTGCTGCTTTGCCCATACTGCTTCTACATTAATGTTACTGGGGTCTGTCTGCACTGCTGCAATGAAATGTGACTGGGGTCTGTCTGCACTTCTGGAACTGAAATGTTACTGGAGTCTATCTGCACTGCTGCCAATGGAATGTTACTGGGGTGTGTCTGCACTGCTGCCACTGAAATGTGACTGGGGTCTGTCTGCACTGCTGCCAATGAAATGTAACTGGGGTCTGTCTGCACTTCTGGAACTGAAATGTGACTGGGGTCTGTCTGCACTGCTGCCAATGAAATGTCACTGGGGTCTGTCTGCACTGCTGCCAATGAAATGTGACTGGGGTCTGTCTGCTCTTATGGAACTGAAATGTTACTGGGTCTGTCTGCACTGCTGCCAATAAAATGTCACTGGGATCTGTCTGCACTGCTGCCAATGAAATGTGACTGGGGTCTGTCTGCACTTCTGGAACTGAAATGTCACTGGAGTCTATCTGCACTGCTGCCAATGAAATGTTACTGGGGTATGTCTGCACTGCTGCCAATGAAATGTCACTGGGGTCTGTCTGCACTGCTGCCAATGAAAAGTGACTGGGGTCTGTCTGCACTGCTGCCAATGAAATGTTACTGGAGTCTGTCTGCACTGCTGCCAATGAAATATCACTAGGGTCTGTCTGCACTGCTGCCAATGAAATGTTACTGGGGTATGTCTGCACTGCTGCCTATGTAATGTTACTGGGGTCTGTCTGCACTGGTGCCAATAAAATGTTACTGGGGTCTGTCTGCACTGCTGCCAATGAAATGTTACTGGGGTCTGTCTGCACTGGTGCCAATGAAATGTTACTGGGGTCTGTCTGCACTGCTGCCAATGAAATGTGACTGGGGTCTGTCTGCACTTCTGGAACTGAAATGTTACTGGGGTCTGTCTGCACTGCTGCCAATGAAATGTGACTGGGGTCTGTCTGCACTTCTGGAACTGAAATGTTACTGGGGTCTGTCTGTACTGCTGCCAATGAAATGTCACTGGGGTCTGTCTGCACTGCTGCCAATGAAATGTCACTGGGGTCTGTCTGCACTTATGGAACTGAAATGTTACTGGGTCTGTCTGCACTGCTGCCAATAAAATGTCACTGGGGTCTCTCTGCAGTGCTGCCAATGAAATGTTACTGGGGTCTGTCTGCACTTATGGAATGGAAAGGTCACTGGAGTCTATCTGCACTGCTGCCAATGAAATGTCACTGGGGTCTGTCTGCACTGCTGCCAATGCAATGTTACTGGGGTCTGTCTGCACTGCTGCCAATGAAATGTTACTGGGGTCTGTCTGCACTGCTGCCAATGAAAAGTGACTGGGGTCTGTCTGCACTTCTGGAACTGAAATGTTACTGGGTCTGTCTGCACTGCTGCCAATGAAATGTCACTGGGGTCTGTCTGCACTGCTGCCAATGAAATGTTACTGGGGTCTGTCTGCACTGCTGCCAATGAAATGTTACTGGGGTCTGTCTGCACTGCTGCCAATGAAATGTGACTGGGGTCTGTCTGCACTTCTGGAACTGAAATATTACTGGGGTCTGTCTATACTGTTGCTACTGAAATGTTACGAATTCTGGGCTCTGCCTATACCACTGCTAATGCTATGTCACTGGGGTGTGGAAATGGAGGCTTCCCAAAGACATGATGGTGGCAAGGCCATTTCCCACCAACGGGGTTACTGTTAAGGTGCATATAACCACGGACACGTGGAGAGGACAGGTACTGCCTCAAAAACATCCCCCTCCTCCTCCTCCAACAATGAAAACATTCTTGGCAAATGCCTTTGCATTGGTCCGTCTGGTGGCAGTCCAAGAATTTCACTTTTAACGGCACAATAAGAGTGCCCCCCCCCCCCACCATCCCCCCACCACGGCCCACTTAATCCTGGCCACATTCCGAAAACCAACTAAATAAAACCGCACTACTAGTCCGCAGTCACGACCACTTTCCCACCAACGCGGTTACTGTTAAGGTACATATTACCAGTCTGACTGGGGCATGCAGTGTGGGCCGAAGCCCACCTGTATTGTATCTGACGTTAGCTCTGCTGAGCAGGGCACTGCAATGGGATACATGTATGTACCGCCGGTGAGTTCCAGGGAGCCACCCATGCTGTGGGTCCACAGGGACTTCACATTAGGGATTTGTACCTGCCTGTGTCTAGTTATAAAGAACCCTTGTCTGACTGGGGCATGCAGTGTGGGCCGAAGCCCACCTGTATTTAATCTGACGTTAGCTCTGCTGTCTAGGGCACGGCAATGGGATTTGTCTATGTACTGCCAGTGGGTTCCAGGGAGCCACCCATGCTTTGGGTCCACACGGACTTCACATTAGGGAGTTGTACCTGCCTGTGTCTACTTATAAAAAAACCCAGTCTGACTGGGGCATGCAGTGTGGGCCGAAGCCAAACTGCATTTAATCTGACATTACCTCAGCTGGGCTGAGCAATGCAATGGGGTTTAATTATGTACTGCCGGTGGCTTCCTGGGACCCAGCCATGCTGTCGGTCCAAACGGCGTTGTACCTGCCTGTGTCTACTTATAAAGAACCCCAGTCTGACTGGGGTATGCAGTGTGGGCCGAAGCCCACCTGTATTTAATATGACGTTAGCTCTACTATCCGGGGCACTGCATTGGAACAAACCACAGGAGCAATACAGAGACGTGCACAGCTATGCTAGCATTGGAGTCCGCTGTAGGCACGTGATTGCTGAGGGTTTGTGCAGAGGCCTATGTCCTGGGTGCAGTGAAAGTCCGCTTCCTGCCTAGGATTGCTAAATCTGTGGGCCCAGGCCTATGCCGTGGGCGCGGTCCAAGTCTGCCATGTTTGGCCGCTCAGATCAATTTTTTGTTCATGTCTTGGGTTTCCGAGGACCCACCTATGCTGTTGGTGCAAACTTAGTTCCCATTGCGGTGTTTGACCTGTCTGGCACAAAGGCACTGACTGACTTGCGTATGGGGGCAGAGCGCAGATGGCTTTCCCCTTGCAGTGTGGATTGAGCTATGCGACACCTTTACAGAATGAATACTGTGTGGCACATGGATTCCCCATTGCTATGCCCACATTTGCAGCTTCTGACGGAGGTGGCACAGGATTGGAGTTCTCATTGATTCTGTACAGCATTGTGGCTATTGCCCGGCCCCTTTTAAAGAGGGTCGCTGCCTAGCCCTGCCAACCCTCTGCAGTATGTGCCTCCGGTTCCTCCTCATGGCAGACGCACTTTTAAATAGACATGAGGGTGGTGTGGCTATGAGGCCAGCGTGTGGCATGAGCGCAGCTGAAGGCTGCGCAGGGATACTTTGTTGTGCGCTGTGGACACTGGGTCGTGCGGGGGGGGGGGGGGGGGGGCAGCATGTAACCCAGGAGAAGAGGCAGGGATGTATCCCGCAGGCAGTGCTTGTGCTTAGTTGGAGGTAGTGTGGTGCTTAGCTATGGTGTGGCTTACTAATGAGGGTTTGTCCGAAGTAAGAAATTTTTTTTGGGGGGGGCCCCACTCATGCCACTATTGTGGCTTAATAGTGGGACCTGGGAACCTGAAATGCAGCTCAGCATGTTGCCCCTCGCCTGCCCTATCCTTTTTTGTGTCGTTTCCATCACTTTCTTGGGTTTTCCAGATTTTCACCAATGAAAACCTTAGCGGAGCATGGCTGATATACAAAAATGCTCGACTTCAATGGGGTTCGTTACTCGAACCGAACCCTTGAGCATCGGGGAAAGTTCGACTCGAGCAACGAGCACCTGAGCATTTTGGTGCTCGCTCATCTCTAATCATAACCATGACTAATTTGATTGAAGAATTCTTCCAACTCAACTCAGGAGGGGAAGTAGATCTACCCACAGTGTGGGAGGCCCATAAGGCCTACATAAGAGGCCTGTTGATTGCGCTAGGCACCAGAGAAAAGAAATGCCTACAAAAAGAAATAGACGAGAAACTTTCTCAAATTGCCAGAATAGAACAGATGGCAAAGCTCTCACAAACTAAATCCCTCCTAGAGAAACTGGCAGAGTTAAGGGGAGAGCTTGACTCAAAATTCAACAAAAAACATCTATATATGAAGCACATTGTCTATGCCCAAGGTAATAAAGAAAACAAATTTACGACCTCATTAATTAAAAATGTGCAGGCCAAAAATGCGATCAACGCTATTAAAACTGGCTCTGGTAAGATAGCAACTTCATCCAAAGATATAGCTAGAGAGTTCCAACTCTTCTACTCGGACTTGTATAATCTTCAGAAACAGCCCACAGATGAAAACGCTCCCAACGTAGAAGATCAAATTGACGCTTTTATCCGACGATTACCCATACCAAAACTAAAAAGCAAAGATGCACGCGAACTACTAGTACCGGTAACACAAACAGAGATAAAGGACCTTCTAGCCTCCTGCCCACCAAATAAAAGCCCAGGCCCTGACGGCCTAACCCGTCCTTATTACAAGGCCTTCCAATCGACACTAGTTCTCAGAATGACTGACTTATTTAATGCACTTTTTACGGGGGCCCCCTTACCAAACAAGCACAGGAGGCCCAAATTACATTAATACACAAGGATGGAAAATATCCCACTCTCTATGGCAGTTATAGGCCCATTTCGCTCATTAACTTTGATACTAAGTTATGGGCGAAACTTCTGGCTAAAAGATTAGACAGATTTTTACCGGCTTTGATCAATGCAGAGCAGGCTGGATTTGTGGTGGGGAGGGCAGAGACAAATGCCATAGACTCCTTCACACCATATGCTATGCCCAGGCACATAACATTCCCCTGGCCTTTATAGGTACCGACGCCGAAAAGGCGTTTGATCGAGTGGGTTGGAATTATATGAGAGCTACGCTATTGCAATATCATTTCCCTGAGGAATTTCTCTGCTATATTTTCTTTGTATGCCTGCCCCCATGTGAGGCTTAAGGTCAATGACATGTTGTCTCCCTTCAGCATTAAAAACGGTACCCGCCAGGGCTGCCCTCTCTCCCCCTCACTGTTCATACTGGCATTGGAGCCCCTCTTACTCCAGGTCAGACACTACCCAGATATAACAGGTCTAAGCATAGGAGACGAGGTCTTGTCTATGGCAGCTTTCGCGGATGACATTGTCTTCCTCGTAACCAACCCAGAGGGAGGCTTTAACAGATGGGTCGAGCTCCTTACCACTTCGGCGAGATCTCGAACTTTAAAATAAATTTTAATAGATCAACAGTTTTTAACATCTCCATTCCCCACTCTCGCAGCAAAGCTCTTACTGCTGCCTCACCCTTTGTGCGGTAGGAGACCTCTCTGGACTATCTTGGAGTAAAAATACCAAAAAAAATAAAAGACATCTATGCAGCTAACTTTGTTCCACTGCTAAGTCAGGTTAAAAAAAAATGCTTACCAAATATGATATTCCATTCATTTCTTGGTTTGGCAGAAGGAACATCTTGAAATCTTACATCCTTCCAATAATCCTGTATAAAATTAGGATGCTTCCTATACACTTGCCTGTGGACCTCTTTAGGTCTCTCAGCTCAGCATTTGCGACATACGTTTGAGGCAGAGAAGACCAAGACTGGCATACAGTCTAATGATAAAGAGGAGGTCGGAGGGTGGCATTGGTCTCCCCAACATTCCTGATTATTAAGCTTCGCAGTTGAGTTACTGGTTAGACCTATTACACCCGACTAAGGATATTCTACTCCCTAAGCTGTCCTTGGATCGCAATGGTGGCATGTGTCTAGACGATCTCTGGGTCCCTGTAAGAAGCAGATACAGATCAAAAGATTTTTGTCCCCTATTAAGAGGCCCTTGTGAGGTCTGGGACGGGGCAAGAAAAGATCTGACCCTACCCCTTCCCCAGTCTTCCCACTAAGTACTATACATAAATTACTAAACCTTCCGTCTGACCCAGGCTCCGCTTCTGTCTATAGGAAATTTAAAGATCTCAATGTAGGTGACCTGCAGGTGTTAATACACCTCCCCCCTCCTGAAATCATACATAAATTACTGCCGGACTGGTCTCCCTCCTTCCTACACCTTGCCTCTGTCGGTAAAGTCTTAGAAGATTTCTGTAGGTTCCACAACACAACCAGACCCTTGACACCTTTTGAAAGGTCCCTAAAATATACCAATCTCTGTACTAGAAAAAATTACCTTCCTACAGAAACACTTTATTATTCCCCAAACTCCAATTAAGCCCTCCTTCATTATCTCCTAGGAAAAAGAGCTGAGCCTATCTCTATCCCCAATTGAAGTGAAAGCGATTCTGAGCACATCATTCGGATTATCCCCATCCAACCTAGCGCAGGAATCACATTGCAAACTGTTAGTTAGGTGGTATAAGACACCACAGTTACTTTAGAGATACCGGGGAAAAAAATGTTCACCATTTTGCATGGTTCTCTGCGTTACCCAGGAAACACCACGTTGAGGTAATCGTGTGACGATTCCTTTATAAAATGACATCGAGAAGAGAGAGAATTAGATTACGTATAGAGATGAGCGAACACCAAAATGTTCGGGTGCTCGTTATTCGGAACGAACTTCCCGCGATGCTCGAGGGTTCGTTTCGAACAACGAACCCCATTGAAGTCAATGGGCGACCAGAGCATTTTTGTATTTCGCCGATGCTCGCTAAGGTTTTCATGTGTGAAAATCTGGGCAATTCAAGAAAGTGATGGGAATGACACAGAAACGGATAGGGCAGGCGAGGGCTACATGTTGGGCTGCATCTCAAGTTCACAGGTCCCACTATTAAGCCACAATACCGGCAAGAGTGGGCCCCCCCCCCCCCTCCCAACAACTTTTACTACTTCTGAAAAGCCCTCATTAGCATGGCATACCTTTGCTAAGCACCACACTAGCTACAACAAAGCACAATCACTGCCTGGATGACACTCCGCTGCCACTTCTCCTGGGTTACATGCTGACCAACCGCCGCCCCTCCCCCCCACAGCGCACACCAAAGTGTCCCTGCGCAGCCTTCAGCTGCCCTCATGCCACACCACCTTCATGTCTATTTAGAAGTGCGTCTGCCATGAGGAGGAACCGCAGGCACACACTGCAGAGGGTTGGCACGGCTAGGCAGCGACCCTCTTTAAAAGTGGCGGGTCGATAGCCCACAATGCTGTACAGAAGCAATGAGAAATAGAATCCTGTGCCACCGCCATCAGGAGCTGCACACGTAGGCATAGCAATGGGGAACCTATGTGCCACACACTATTCATTCTGTCAAGGTGTCTGCATGCCCCAGTTAGACCGGGCTTTTTAATTCATAGACACAGGCAGGTACAACTCCCTATTGTGAAGTCCCTGTGGACCGACAGCGTGGGTGGGTGCCAGGAAGCCACCGGCGGTACATAGAAATATCCCATTGCATTGCCCAACACAGCTGAGGTAGTAATGTCGTGCGTAATACAGGTGGGCTTCGGCCCACATTGCATGCCCCAGTCAGACTGGGGTTCTTTAGAAGTGGACACATGTAGGTTAAACTCCCTGTGGACCCACTGCCTGGGTGGGTGCCAGGAAGCCACCGGCGGTACATAGAAATATCCCATTGCATTGCCCAACACAGCTGAGGTAGTAATGTTGTGTGTAATACAGGTGGGCTTCGGCCCACACTGCATGCCCCAGTCAGACTGGGGTTCTTTAGAAGTGGACACATGTAGGTTAAACTCCCTGTGGACCCACTGCCTGGGTGGGTGCCAGGAAGCCACCGGCGGTACATAGAAATATCCCATTGCATTGCCCAACACAGCTGAGGTAGTAATGTCGTGCGTAATACAGGTGGGCTTCGGCCCACACTGCATGCCCCAGTCAGACTGGGGTTCTTTACAAGTGTACAGATGTGTTAAAAACTCCGTGTGCACCTACAGCATGGGTGGCTCCCTGGAACCCACCGGCGGTACACAAAAATATCCCATTGCATTGCCCAACACAGCTGAGGTAGTAATGTCGTGCATAATGCAGGTGGGCTTCGGCCCACACTGCATGCCCCAGTCAGACTGGGGTTCTTTAGAAGTGGACACATGTAGGTTAAACTCCCTGTGGACCCACTGCCTGGGTGGGTGCCAGGAAGCCACCGGCGGTACATAGAAATATCCCATTGCATTGCCCAACACAGCTGAGGTAGTAATGTCGTGCGTAATACAGGTGGGCTTCGGCCCACACTGCATGCCCCAGTCAGACTGGGGTTCTTTACAAGTGTACAGATGTGTTAAAAACTCCGTGTGCACCTACAGCATGGGTGGCTCCCTGGAACCCACCGGCGGTACACAAAAATATCCCATTGCATTGCCCAACACAGCTGAGGTAGTAATGTCGTGCATAATGCAGGTGGGCTTCGGCCCACACTGCATGCCCCAGTCAGACTGGGGTTCTTTAGAAGTGGACACATGTAGGTTAAACTCCCTGTGGACCCACTGCCTGGGTGGGTGCCAGGAAGCCACCGGCGGTACATAGAAATATCCCATTGCATTGCCCAACACAGCTGAGGTAGTAATGTTGTGTGTAATACAGGTGGGCTTCGGCCCACACTGCATGCCCCAGTCAGACTGGGGTTCTTTAGAAGTGGACACATGTAGGTTCAACTCCCTGTGGACCCACTGCCTGGGTGGGTGCCAGGAAGCCACCGGCGGTACATAGAAATATCCCATTGCATTGCCCAACACTGCTGAGGTAGTAATATCGTGCGTAATACAGGTGGGCTTCGGACCACACTGCATGCCCCAGTCAGACTGTGGTTCTTTACAAGTGTACAGATGTGTTAAAAACTCCGTGTGCACCTACAGCATGGGTGGCTCTCTGGAACCCACCGGCGGTACACAAAAATATCCCATTGCATTGCCCAACACAGCTGAGGTAGTAATGTCGTGCATAATGCAGGTGGGCTTCGGGCCACACTGCATGCCCCAGTCAGACTGGGGTTCTTTAGAAGTGGACACATGTAGGTTAAACTCCCTGTGGACCCACTGCCTGGGTGGGTGCCAGGAAGCCACCGGCGGTACATAGAAATATCCCATTGCATTGCCCAACACAGCTGAGGTAGTAATGTCGTGCGTAATACAGGTGGGCTTCGGCCCACACTGCATGCCCCAGTCAGACTGGGGTTCTTTACAAGTGTACAGATGTGTTAAAAACTCTGTGTGCACCTACAGCATGGGTGGCTCCCTGGAACCCACCGGCGGTACACAAAAATATCCCATTGCATTGCCCAACACAGCTGAGGTAATGTCAGCTGGAATGCAGGTGGGCTAAAAATTAATTTGATTACACTGTAGGCGAGGGCCCACAAAAATTGCTGTATCAACAGTACTAATGTACATCCCAAAAATTGGCCATGGCCAGCCAAGAGGGCAGGTGAAACCCATTAATCGCTTTGGTTAATGTGGCTTAAGTGGTAACTAGGCCTGGAGGCAGCCCAGTGTAACGAAAAATTGGTTCAAGTTACAGTTCCAACGCTTTTAAGCGCATTGAAACTTATAAAAATTGTTCAGAAAAATTATTTGAGTGAGCCTTGTGGCCCTAAGAAAAATTGCCCGTTCAGCGTGATTACGTGAGGTTTCAGGAGGAGGAGCAGGAGGAGGAGGAGGAGGAATATTAGACACAGATTGATGAAGCAGAAATGTCCCCGTTTTGGATGGTGAGAGAGAACGTAGCTTCCATCCGCGGGTGCAGCCTACGTATTGCTTACGTATCGCTGCTGTCCGCTGGTGGAGAACAGAAGTCTGGGGAAATCCAGCCTTTGTTCATCTTGATGAGTGTTAGCCTGTCGGCACTGTCGGTTGACAAGCGGATACGCTTATCTGTGATGATTCCCCCAGCCGCACTAAACACCCTCTCCGACAAGACGCTAGCCGCAGGACAAGCAAGCACCTCCAGGGCATACAGCGCTAGTTCAGGCCACGTGTCCAGCTTCGACACCCAGTAGTTGTAGGGGGCAGAGGCGTCACCAAGGATGGTCGTGCGATCCGCTACGTACTCCCTCACCATCCTTTTACAGTGCTCCCGCCGACTCAGCCGTGACTGGGGAGCGGTGACACAGTCTTGGTGGGGAGCCATAAAGCTGGCCAGGCCCTTAAAGACTGTTGCACTGCCTGGGATGTACATGCTGCTCGATCTACGCACATCCCCTGCTACCTTGCCCTCGGTACTGCGCCTTCTGCCACTAGCGCTGTCGGCTGGGAATTTTACCATCAGCTTGTCCGCAAGGGTCCTGTGGTATAGCAACACTCTCGAACCCCTTTCCTCTTCGGGAATCAGAGTGGGCAGGTTCTCCTTATACCGTGGATCGAGCAGTGTGTACACCCAGTAATCCGTCGTGGCCAGAATGCGTGCAACGCGAGGGTCACGAGAAAGGCATCCTAACATGAAGTCAGCCATGTGTGCCAGGGTACCTGTACGCAACACATGGCTGTCTTCACTAGGAAGATCACTTTCAGGATCCTCCTCCTCCTCCTCCTCCTCAGGCCATACACGCTGAAAGGATGACAGGCAATCAGCCGGTGTACCGTCAGCAGCGGCCCAAGCTGTCTCTAACCCCTCCTCCTCATCCTCCTCATGCTCCTCCTCCTCCTCCTGTACGCGCTGAGAAATAGACAGGAGGGTGCCCTGACTATCCAGCGGCATACTGTCTTCCCCCGCCCCCGTTTCCGAGCGCAAAGCAGCTGCCTTTATGGTTTGCAGGGAATTTCTCAAGATGCATAGCAGAGGAATGGTGACGCTAATGATTGTAGCATCGCCACTCACCACCTGGGTAGACTCCTCAAAATTACCAAGGACATGGCAGATGTCTGCCAACCAGGCCCACTCTTCTGAAAGGAATTGAGGAGGCTGACTCCCACTGCGCCGCCCATGTTGGAGTTGGTATTCGACTATAGCTCTACGTTGTTCATAGAGCCTGGCCAACATGTGGAGCGTAGAGTTCCACCGTGTGGGCACGTCGCACAGCAGTCGGTGCACTGGCAGCTTAAAGTGATGTTGCAGGGTGCGCAGGGTGGCAGCGTCCGTGTGGGACTTGCGAAAATGTGCGCAGAGCCGGCGCGCTTTTACGAGCAGGTCTGACAAGCGTGGGTAGCTTTTCAGAAACCGCTGAACCACCAAATTAAAGACGTGGGCCAGGCATGGCACATGCGTGAGGCTGCCGAGCTGCAGAGCCGCCACCAGGTTACGGCCGTTGTCACACACGACCATGCCCGGTTGGAGGCTCAGCGGCGCAAGCCAGCGGTCCGTCTGCTGTGTCAGACCCTGCAGCAGTTCGTGGGCCGTGTGCCTCTTATCGCCTAAGCTGAGTAGTTTCAGCACGGCCTGCTGACGCTTGCCCACCGCTGTGCTGCCACACCGCGCGACACCGACTGCTGGCGACATGCTGCTGCTAACACATCTTGATTGCGAGACAGAGGAGGAGGAGGAGGAGGAGGAGGAGGGTGCTTTAGTGGAGGAAGCATACACCTCCGCAGATACCACCACCGAGCTGGGGCCCGCAATTCTGGGGGTGGGTAGGACGTGAGCGGTCCCAGGCTCTGACTCTGTCCCAGCCTCCACTAAATTCACCCAATGTGCCGTCAGGGAGATGTAGTGGCCCTGCCCGCCTGTGCTTGTCCACGTGTCCGTAGTTAAGTGGTCCGTGGCAGTAACCGCGTTGGTGAGGGCGCGTACAATGTTGCGGGAGACGTGGTCGTGCAGGGCTGGGACGGCACATCGGGAAAAGTAGTGGCGACTGGGAACTGAGTAGCGCGGGGCCGCCGCCTCCATGATACTTTTGAAGGACTCCGTTTCCACAACCCTATACGGCAGCATCTCAAGGTTGATGCATTTTGCTGTGCGGACGGTTAACGTTTGAGCGTGCGGGTGCGTGGCGGCGTACTTGCGCTTGCACTCCAACAGTTGCGCAAGCGACGGCTGGACGGTGCGCTGAACTACACTGCTGGATGGGGCCGAGGACAGCGGAGGTGAGGGTGTGGGTGCAGGCCAGGAGACGGTAGTGCCTGTGTCCTGAGAGGGGGGTTGCATCTCAGTGGCAGGTTGGGGCACAGGGGGAGAGGCAGGGGTGCAAACCGGAGGCGCTGAACGGCCTTCGTCCCACCTTGCAGGGTGCTTGGCCATCATATGTCTGCGCATGGTGGTGGTGGTGAGGCTGTTGGTGTTGGCTCCCCGGCTGAGCTTTGCGCGACAAAGGTTGCACACCACTGTTCGTCGGTCGTCAGGCGTCTCTGTGAAAAACTGCCAGACCTTAGAGCACCTCGGCCTCTGCAGGGTGGCATGGCGCGAGGGGGCGCTTTGGGAAACACTTGGTGGATTATTCGGTCTGGCCCTGCCTCTACCCCTGGCCACCGCACTGCCTCTTGCAACCTGCCCTGCTGATGCCCTTGACTCCCCCTCTGAAGACCTGTCCTCCTGAGTAAGCGTTGCACACCAGGTGGGGTCAGTCACCTCATCGTCCTGCTGCTCTTCCTCCGAATCCTCTGTGCGCTGCTCCCTCGGACTTACTGCCCTTACTACTACCTCACTGCAAGACAACTGTGTCTGATCGTCATCGTCCTCCTCACCCACAGAAAGTTGTTGAGACAGTTGGCGGAAGTCCCCAGCCTCTTCCCCCGGACCCCGGGAACTTTCGAATGGTTGGGCATCAGTGACGATAAACTCCTCTGGTGGGAGAGGAACCGCTGCTGCCCAATCTAAGCAGGGGCCCGAGAACAGTTCCTGGGAGTGTTCCCGCTCCTGAGCAGGTGTTATTGTAGTGGAGTGAGGAGGCTGGGAGGAAGGAGGAGCAGCAGACAGAGGATTCGGATTGGCAGCAGTGGACGGCGCAGAACTGCGGGTAGACGATAGGTTGCTCGAAGCACTTTCTGCCATCCAGGACAGGACCTGCTCACACTGCTCATTTTCTAATAACCGTCTCCCGCGTGGACCCATTAATTGGGCGATGAATGTGGGGACACCAGAAACGTGCCTCTCTCCTAATCGCGCAGCAGTCGGCTGCGACACACCTAGATCAGGAGCTTGGCCTGTGCCCACACCCTGACTTGGCCCTCCGCGTCCTCGGCCGCGTCCACGTCCTCTAGGCCTACCCCTACCCCTCAGCATGCTGTATTACCAGTGATTTGATTTCACAGGCAGCTAATAAATTGGCGCAAGACTGCAGGCCAAATATAATTTTTTCCCTTTTTTGAAAACGAAAGGCCCCACTGCCTCTAGTGAATGAATAATCTAAGTTTAATAACTGTGCTGTTTTCCTGCTAATGTGTCACAGAACGTGAGGGTAGCAGAGTTAATAACTGTGGCAGAGCAGGTATTTTTTTTCCCAATTAAGGAAAGCAAATGGCGAAGCCAGGAGTAAAACGTAGCTGGGTGCGTATGATTTTTACAGGTTGCACACGCAGCCGACACGTGTCCACCGGCGTTAGGACGGACAGAGGCAGGACAAATAGAATTATTTTCCGTTTTTTTGCACCAAAAGGCAGCACTGCGTATATTCTATGAACATGAGAAGTTTAATAACTGTGCTGTTTTCCTGCTAATGTGTCACAGAACGTGAGGGTAGCAGAGTTATTAACTGTGGCAGAGCAGGTATTTTTTTTCCCAATTAAGGAAAGCAAATGGCGAAGCCAGGAGTAAAACGTAGCTGGGTGCGTATGATTTTTACAGGTTGCACACGCAGCCGACACGTGTCCACCGGCGTTAGGACGGACAGAGGCAGGACAAATAGAATTATTTTCCGTTTTTTTTGCACCAAAAGGCAGCACTGCGTATATTCTATGAACAGGAGAAGTTTAATAACTGTGCTGTTTTCCTGCTAATGTGTCACAGAACGTGAGGGTAGCAGAGTTATTAACTGTGGCAGAGCAGGTATTTTTTTTCCCAATTAAGGAAAGCAAATGGCGAAGCCAGGAGTAAAACGTAGCTGGGTGCGTATGATTTTTACAGGTTGCACACGCAGCCGACACGTGTCCACCGGCGTTAGGACGGACAGAGGCAGGACAAATAGAATTATTTTCCGTTTTTTTGCACCAAAAGGCAGCACTGCGTATATTCTATGAACAGGAGAAGTTTAATAACTGTGCTGTTTTCCTGCTAATGTGTCACAGAACGTGAGGGTAGCAGAGTTATTAACTGTGGCAGAGCAGGTATTTTTTTTCCCAATTAAGGAAAGCAAATGGCGAAGCCAGGAGTAAAACGTAGCTGGGTGCGTATGATTTTTACAGGTTGCACACGCAGCCGACACGTGTCCACCGGCGTTAGGACGGACAGAGGCAGGACAAATAGAATTATTTTCCGTTTTTTTGCACCAAAAGGCAGTACTGCGTATATTCTATGAACATGAGAAGTTTAATAACTGTGCTGTTTTCCTGCTAATGTGTCACAGAACGTGAGGGTAGCAGAGTTATTAACTGTGGCAGAGCAGGTATTTTTTTTCCCAATTAAGGAAAGCAAATGGCGAAGCCAGGAGTAAAACGTAGCTGGGTGCGTATGATTTTTACAGGTTGCACACGCAGCCGACACGTGTCCACCGGCGTTAGGACGGACAGAGGCAGGACAAATAGAATTATTTTCACTTGTTTTACAAGCAAAAGGCAGCACTGCGTATATTCAATGAATAATAACTGTGTTGTGGCCCTGCCTATACAATTCTTTCCCTGCAGTATCAATGGAGGGTGGAATGCTCTGCAGAGGCAATTTTGAGAAGCAAAAAAAAATGCAGCACAGCTAACAGCAGCCTGGACAGTACTGCACACGGATAAATATGGCCCTAGAAAGGACCGTTGAGGTTCTTGAAGGCTACACTCACTCCTAACACTCTCCCTGCCTATGCAGCACTTCTGTCCCTAATGCCGGGTGCAACGCTATGCAGAGCCGATTTTGAGAAGAAAAAAAATGGCACTGCTAACAGCAGCCAACACACAGCTATCAGTGGCCCTAATAAGGACCTTTGGGGGGTCTTGAAGCCTACACTAACTACCAATTCTTTCCCTACAGCAGCTCCGGTACAAACAGCACTGTCCCTCATCTAACTCACACGGCATCTGAGCCGTACCGCGGGAGGGGCCGACTTTTATGTTCGGGTGACACCTGATCTTCCCAGCCACTCACAGCAGGGGGGTGGTATAGGGCTTGAACGTCACAGGGGGAAGTTGTAATGCCTTCCCTGTCTTTCAATTGGCCAAAAAAAGCGCGCTAACGTCTCAGGGAAGGAAGTGAAAGTAACCAGAACACCGCATGGTGTTCGTTACGAATAACGAACATCCCGAACACCCTAATATTCGCACGAATATCAAGCTCGGAAGAACACGTTCGCTCATCTCTAATTACGTACGTAAAATTTGGACGCTAATTCCTTTGCGCTTCGAATTGAATAATCAATTTGGGACCCATTAACTTTTCCTATTTTGGACCCAATCAATGCTTTTGCCAAATTTCAAGCTTCTATGACATCGGGAAGTGAGAGAATTAGATTCCGTATATAAAATTTGGATGATAATTCTTTTGCACTTGAAATTGAATATTCATGTTGGGACCCATTAACTTTTCCTATTTTGGACATAATCTCTGCTCGTGCCAAATTTCATGTTTTCACGGCATTGTGGCCAGTCAGTCAGTCAGTCAGTCAGTCAGTGAGGGCTTTTGTCTTTATATGTATAATAGCTGATATACCAGGCTTCACCTGAGTTAATTTGGTACTGGAGTTTATCTGGTCTTCACACAGAAAATCTTATGAAGTTGTGGCTACTTTAGAGATACCGAGGAAAAAAATATGTACACCATTTTACATGGTTCTGTGAGTTACCCAGGAAACACCACGTGAAGGTAACCATGTGACGTTTCCTTTTATATAAAATGACATCAGGAAGTGAGAGAATTAGATTAGTTGGAAACCATGAGCTTTTCTTACTTATGACATAATCAATGCCCGTGCCAAATTTCAAATTTCTATGACATCAGGAAGTGAGAGAATTAGATTACATACGTAAAATTTGGACGCTAATTATTTTGTGCTTAGAATTGAATAATCGATTTGGGACCCATTTACTTTTCCTATTTATGACATAATCAATGCTCGTGCCAAATTTCAAGTTTTTATGACATCGGGAAGTGAGAGAATTAGATTCCGTATGTAAAATTTGGATGCTAATTCTTTTGCACTAGAATTGAATAATCGAGTTGGGACCTGTTTACTTTTCCTATTTTGAAGATAATCTATGCTTGTGCCAAATTTCATGTTTCTACGACCTCGGGAAGTTGGAGAATTATTAACCAGTCAGTCAGTCAATCAGTCAGTCAGTCCTTTTGTCTATATATAATTCTCCACAATGTGCCTCTGCTTGCTGTGTCGCTAATTTACCCCAATAGATAGGATACACTTAAAAGAATTTTCTTGCAATTACCAAGGTGCTTTATTTAGTCAACAAATAGAACAATTTTGGGCAAAGCCCTTTATCACTGTGTGTATATATAAATATATATATATATATATATATATATATACATATATATATATACATATATATATATATATATATATATAATGTCAGGGAAACTCTGCATACAGCACCAATCAGGCCCACCCCAATGCCCCGCTGCTGGCGGTAAAGAAGAGACCCCACACACGGAAGTCTGGTCTAGTTCCTCACACGGGGACATAACTGCACACTTTATTACAGATTACATAGGGTCTTATACCCTTTGGTCACATCACTAGTAATGGGTAATGGTCTCATTGGCTCAAATTCACCGCATAACCATATATGTAAAGTCCGGATTTCCGACTGAAGCACTGATAGTTATATACGTAGTTGAACAGTCGTTATCTAGATATGGCGCTTCTGGGAAAACAGCCAAGCACACAGCCTTCGTATCCGGTTCTTCCTTGCGGTGTTTAAGATACATTTTGTCTTCGCCTTGCAAGGCCTTTGGAATATCTGATGTAAGGCGACAGATTAAGTTTTTCTCATTTTAGAATTGAATAGAACTTGCATACAGGTATAAAAGCATAAAAAACATATGGCAATATATACATATACCCATATATATATATATATATATATATATATATATATATATATATATATATATATATATATATATATATATATAATATATAATTCTCATATATATATATATATATATATATATATATATATATATATATATATATATATATATATATATATATATATATATATATATATATATATATATATATATTATGCTCTGCTACTTAAACTGCCGCCAAGCACTCTAGACTTATTGGAGAGAATGATTCCATGTCATGCTTACTGACTATTTTAAAAAGAATTCAGAACCAGTACCTCACCCCTTCACTAACTCACCCAAGACAATCACTTTATGTTCTACATACTTTATCCCTCCAGGGAATGAGAAGCATTTTTTTTTATCCAAATTCAGCATTATTCAGGAATAGAGATGAGCGAACGTACTCGTTTCGAGTAATTACTCGGACGAGTACCACCATTTTCGAGTACTTCAGTACTCGGATGAAAAGATTCGGCGGGCGCCGGGGGGGAGGGAGATGCGTGGTGGTGCGGGGGGTAGCAGCGGGGAACAGGGGGGAGCCCTCTCTCTCTCCCTCTCCCCCCCACTCCCCACTGCTAACCCCCGTGCTGCCACGGCGCCCCGCGAATTTTTTCGCCCGAGTACGGAAGTACTCGAAAATCGCGGTACTCGGGCGCAAAAGGGGCGTGGCCGAGCACGTTCGCTCATCTCTATTCAGGAACCTTCTCGGTCAGAAATGTTACTCCTATTATCTTCACTGTCAACGGGTCTGATTTCTAAAGAATATGATGGCCTTAGTCACCAGTCCTCCCCTCCTAAACCTAACTTAATTTTAGCCTGGGAGGAATAATTTGGAACTTCCTTCTCAAAAGAGACTTTTTTCCTTTAAACTCTGACACTCCCATTGCTTTTGCAGATGTGTTAAAATTCAGGAAAATTCTTTTAAAACCCTGACTAAGTGGTACCAGAACCCTTGACTTCCTTTATAAACTAATTTTATTCCTTCAGACAAGTGTTAGTGGTGCAATGCTTATCCCAGTACAAGCTCTCACATTTGGGTGGACTGTCCTAAAATCCTAAACTTCTGGAACACAATATCTGACACTATGAAACAAATTGCAGGCAAAAGATTTCTTTAACCCTGACACTTGTACTACTCTGGCTTTACACAAACTCTTTCCTTCCTAAATGTAATGAGCTCATTACACAAATGATCACAGCAGAAGAAATGACTCATTTTAAGGGTGCATTCACACGAACGTATACCGGCTCGGTTTTCACGCCGAGCCGATATACGTCGTCCTCATTTGCAGGGGGGGGGGGAGGATGGAAGAGCCAAGAGCAGGAACTGAGCTCCCGCCCCCTCTCCGCCTCCTCTCCGCCTCTCTGCACTATTTGCAATGAAAGGAGGTGGGACGGGGTGGGGCTAAGTTCTGAGAATTGACCCCACCCCCGTCCCGCCTCTCCCCATTGTTAATAGTGCAGAGGGGCGGAGAGGAGGCAGAGAGGGGGCAGGAGCTCAGTTCCTGCTCCTGGCTCCTCCAGCCTCCCCCCCCCTGCAGATGAGGACGACATATATCGGCTCGGCGTGAAAACCGAGCCGATATACGTTCGTATGAATCCTGCCTTAAGCACTGGAAATACCGAGAACCACGTCCTTTACAGAATTGGTTCTTGACATTCTGTAGGATGGAGGAGCTGGCTTCCTGCGGGAACAGACAACACAGTAAATTCTAACAAATAGTGTCCCCTTGATTGTTCTACCAACATTCTAAATACTTTTCGTCACCGCCTTCCATACTACCGTGTTTCCCCGAAAATAAGGCACCCCCGAAAATAGGACACATTAAGAAATTTGCAGAAATCGCTAATATAAGACACATCCCGATAATAAGGCATACTAAAGTGTGCAGGCAAGTCAAGAGGCCTGTCCCCTGCTGCCATCCCCGTGTTCTCCTACCTCCTGCTGTGCTGTACGATTGTGCTGTTGTTGTAAGCTCCCCTTGCTGGCTGGAAAACTCCATAGTACCGTGTCATCCTGTTGCTGCTGCACACGTCTGCTGTGATGAGCTCCCTCTGGTGGCCGGAAGCTGCAATACCATCCCTGCTTACAAGTGGTGCAGGAACTTCTGTCTGCAGGTACGTTACTTTTTTTTATGGCTCTGTGTGTGAGTCAGGCAACCATATGTGTGATTCTTAAGGGTGGGTTCTCACAGAGTGTATTTCCAGCCTTAGGGGGTGAGCATTACAGTCTCCAGACACTGTGTGGGAGCCAGGTAAACAGTGTGTCATTTTGATTCAATAGGGGGTGTCTGCTTTTTTGCTGAAGAGTCTAAAGTACAAGAAATAAACAATGTTGCTACTGTATATTTTTACCCCTAAACATGAGCGCAAAAAGAAAGAGCTATTCCGTTGAGTACAAGAAAGGAATCGTGGAAGATTCTTGGGGCAAAAACCTTCCTGCTTTGGCCCGAAGATTTTACAAGAAATGGAGTGTCAAGAAATTCGGCAGGAGATTCCGGGTTCAGATGTTTATGATGATGTGCCAGAAAATGATGACATGACTGTCATTGAGTAATTTTTGCTTTGTTTTCACAGTTTGTCTAGCTATATTGGTTTGTGGTGACAACTACGGTACTGTGCAGTATATACGGTAATAAATGTTCATTTTTTTTGTTAAACAATAAATGTGAATTCTTCTTCATTGAAAAATAAGACACCCCCTGAAAATAAGACATAGCGCATATTTGGGAGCAAAAATTAATATAAGACGCGTCTTATTTTCGGGGAAACAGGGTATAATGATCCATTAATCTTCTCTCTGTAACTGTTCTTCTCTATTTGTTAAAAGGTAAACTATAATTAGTGGTAGCCCAGTTCTAAGTTTTCAAATATAATATTAAACATGCAATTTAATTTACTTTCTCCTGGCACAAGGATGGAATTTCATCCTGTATACATGTTATTGTGTAGATACTACCACCCTACGGTGGTTACTTAGGTACCATAACTTGTTTAAACTGCTTTTACTCATTTCTCCCTCATTTTTAGACATGCCTACTCTGTACTTTATATGGCCATTTATCTCAAATAGTAACACAGTTTTTGTTCCTCTCTATGTCTTGTTTGGTGTAAATAAAGACTTGTTTAATAAAAGTATATGCTATCCATTTTTTATTATTGGTGTCAGAAGGAGTCATTGGAGATTCTGAAGTTGATGTGACGCTTCCCTGACTTGAACCCCATAAAAACTCTTTGATGGAATTGACTTAGGTGGCTGCAGCATGCAAACCCACAAATATTAGTGAAGTTGAGCCCATTGCCGATGAGGAATGGGCTAAGATTCATCAGGAATGCTGTCAGAAACTCATGCCTGGCTCTGCATCACATATAAATCAGATTATAACAGCAAAGGGTACTCTATTAACTACTAAAGATGCTTTACATGAATGGGTTGAATAATTGAGACTCTAGCAGTCGATAAAAGTGGCATTTTGTGTTATTTTTGGAGAAAGTGCTTGCTATATTGGTTTATTGGGCAATTTTTAAAATGTCCTTGTTTGTTTTTTTGCAGACAGCTGAAAATGCGTACATTTAGGAAATAGACCTAATTTTAAAAGCAGGGGGAGGGGAGAAATAATTTCAACTGCAACTATAAGATGTGTGCCATTTTTTTTTTTTAGAAAAACAATCAGACAAAACATATCTGTTGTTTTTCATGTGATTTAAATCAAACTGCTATTGTGGGTGTAACTGAATTAAAATGGATCCCAGAAGCTTGTTTTCCAGACACACCGATTCCAGTGGCACTGCTGGGATATATAGTTAAAAGAACTTATAATTGTAGCACAATTAAAACTAATGACTCACAGGTGACATCATTTCGGATTTAAGTCACTCACTTTCTCAAACCAGAATTTAAAGCAAAGCTCAGCTATGCCTGTGACTATTGTCATAATAGGTAAAACAAAAAAAATCTGCAGTTACCAATAGCACACTCAATCCAGCTAAAAATAGTGAGGGCGAATCATAATGCAGAGCCACATTTCAGAGACCAGAACCCAGGACCCATAGACAAATTCAAAACGTATAGGTCGATTGTGTCAGCTTAAATGGCAAGTCTTCTATAAAAAATTGAGTTTTATTTCATTCCAAAATATAAAAAGCTACTTTTCCGTCCAAGAACAGGGACCATTTTCAAGCATAGCATCATCTTTTTTATAAAAGACTTGCCATTTATGCTGACACAATCTACTTATATTTTTGGTATTGTCATAATCGGGGGATGTTTTCTACTATAACTCGGGCTCCCATGGATGCTGTTCCTATGGATGCCCCAGTTACAGTACAATAAAAAAATGACACTGAGAATTTCCCCCATGTCTTATATGACATCATGTGTGACACAAATGTTAAAAAAATAGTTACAAAAGTAAGAGAAAAAGAAAGACTACAAGATAAAAATAAGAAATCAACCCACCATTCATGCCAACCTAAACCATCGCTATATTCGCCCTGTAATATGAAACTATACAAATAAGGGTGCATTCACACAAACGTATATCGGCTCGGTTTTCACGCCGAACCGATATACGTTGTCCTCGGGTGCAGAGGGGGGAGGATGGAAGAGCCAGGGCCCGGAACTGAGGCTCCCGCCCCCTCTCTGCCTCCTCTCCGCCCCTCTGCATCATTTGCAATGAGAGGAGGCGGGACGGGGCGGGGCTAAAGGCCATGAATTGGCCCCGCCCCCGTCCCGCCTCCTCTCATTGCAAATAGGGGGCGGGAGCCTCAGTTTCGGGCCCTGGCTCTTCCATCCTCCCCCCTCTGCACCCGAGGACAACGTATATCGGCTAGACACTATCAAGACCGGTGTTGTACCATTGGATTGGCGCATTGCCAACGTGGTTCCAATTTACTAAAAGGGGAGCAAAAGTGAGCCTGGTAACTACAGGCCAGTAAGTCTCACTTCTGTAATGGGAAAAATTTTCGAGGGGATTCTGAGAGACACCTTCGATGAGTACCTCAAGGAGAACAAGGAAATAACTCCTCACCAGCACGGATTCATGAAGGGTCGCTCATGTCAGACAAATCTGATCAGTTTCTACGATGAAGTAAGCTCTAGGCTGGACCTGGGAGAATCTATTGATCTCATATATCTGGACTTCTCTAAAGCCTTTGACACCACGCCACATAATAGGATAATATACAAAATGAGGCAGCTCGGATTGGGTGAAAACGTATGTAATTGGGTAAAAAATTGGCTCAATGATAGAAAGCAGAGGGTGGTAATAAATGGTTTGTACTCTGATTGGACCACAGTCGCTAGTGGGGTGCCACAGGGTTCAGTATTAGGCCCCACTCTGTTCAATATATTTATCAACGACCTGATAGAGGGGCTGCACAGCAAAATATCAATATTTGCAGATGACACAAAATTATACAATATAATTAATGCAAATGAGGACAATGTACGGCTACAAACGGACCTGGATAAGATGGGGGCTTGGGCAGGAAAATGGCAAATGAAGTTCAATGTTGAAAAATGTAAGACTATGCACATGCGCAGCAAAAACGGATGTCACCAATATTCAATTAATGGAGTGTGAGGGTTATTAACATACTAATTTATATATGTATGTATCTTTGATATACGTTTCCGGAGGCTTTAGGCCTAAATTGTACACTCTATTCTGTGTCCTATGGAAAGCTCTGATAAATGCTTGTACATTTAGGTTAGTACTTAATTACATTAAGTAGAGGTGTAATCTTAAATGTCCATCATGTCTCCAAGATCTTGTTAATCTCGTTACAATGATCAAAGGATAATGGAATGCTTTGATCATTAACTGCTGTCTAGGGCATGTGATTAAAAGTTAGATTGTGATAAAGAATCAAGGTACTAGACAGCAGTCTACATTCCAACAAAAGAAGCCATGTTTATTGAGAAAACGCAATTATTCACCACCTTAGTACTTTGACCTCAGTACAACAGATTGAACTTTGTAACACTAGCCTTTGCACTGATACGCCTACTGATACGCCTACTGATACGCCTACTGATACTCCTATTTTTTTGTATAAGAAATGACAATGTACAGAATAAACACAGATTGCTTCTAGACACAGGCCTGATCTCTGTGTTTCATTGCTTTCTCACGGCGGCCGCCATAACCACCTCTGATTTGGAGCCTCACAGCATATTGACGGAACATTGAATTCCATAACAGGAGTACCGCTAGGGAAAAGTGAAATGGAAAAGGACCTGGGGGTATTAGTGGATAGTAGACTAAACTAGAGTAACCAATGCCAGTCAGCTGCTGCAAAGGCAAATAAAGTCTTGGGGTGTATTAAAAGAGGTATGGGGCGAAGGACGAGAATATTATCCTTCCATTATATAAGGCACTAGTCAGGCCCCACATGGAATACTGCGCACAGTTCTGGTCACCGGTGCTCAGGAAAGATGTTACAGTACTGGAGGGGGTTCAAAGAAGAGCAACTAAACTAATACATGGAATGACGGGACTAGAATACCCAGAGAGGCTATCCAAACTGGGACTATTTACTTTAGAAAAAAGACGACTAAGGGGTGATCAAATAACTATGTATAAGTACATGAGGGGACAATACAAGGATCTCTCCAAGGATCTGTTTATACCCAGGACTGCGACGGTAACAAGAGGGCATCCATTGTGTTTAGAGGAAAGCAGGTTTCATCACCAACATAGAAAGGGGTTCTTTACTGTAAGAGCAGTTAGACTGTGGAACTCTCTGTCTGAGGAAGTGGTGATGGCAAAATCCATAGAGGAGTTTAAAAGGGGACTTGATGTCTTTCTGGAAAGGAAGGATATTATCTATATATATAAAATTGAATGTATGTCTGTATGCGTGCGTGCGTGCGTGCGTGTCTGTTTGTCCTTTATGCACTACTACACCATTCATCCGATCGCCATGAAACTTTGGGAAGTTGTTGAGTACACTCCTGGGAAGATTATAGGCATAGTACAACTATCCTACGATAAATGGCGCGAGCGTCATCGAAAGTTACCACCCCCCCCACGTAGATCGAATAAGTAAGCCACCTGCTATTGTGATGTCATCACTGATGTCATCAACATCGGACGCCCTTGAACATGCCCCAACATGTTCTATAAAGCTGCATTGTGATGTCATTAAGGCTCTATTATGACACGTACAGCTTGGAACCACTAGAGCACGCCAGCGAATTACCATTGGAGTTGGAAGTGGGTAAACAAGTACTAGGATATCTTCCTAAGAAGCCACAGCAGCTGGATAAATTGTATGTTCCACCCAACGGCTATTTTATTCAGCCCGCAAGGGGGAAGCAGCGGCCTACAAAATCTCATTCAGGTAGGTAGGTTCAGTTCTTGGAGGTTGGGGAATGCTTATGGGCAAGGCCTTATGTCTCATCCCAACTCGATTATTCAATTCTAAGCGCAAAAGAATTAGCGTCCAAATTTTATGTACGGAATTTAATTCTCTCACTTCCCAATGTCATAGAAACTTGAAATTTGGCACGAGCATTGATTATGTCATAAATAGGAAAAGTTAATGGGTCCCAACTCGATTATTCAATTCAAAGCGCCAAAGAATTAGCGTTCAAATTTTACGTACGGAATCTAATTCTCTCATTTCCTGATGTCATAGATAGATAGATAGATAGATAGACTGTATGCAATAACCCTGATATATAGATAGATAGATAGATAGATAGATAGATAGATAGATAGATAGATAGATAGATAGATAGATAGATAGATAGATAGATAGATAGATAGACTGTATGCAATGACACGTACAGCTTGAAACCATAAATACTAGAGCACGCCAGCCATTTACAGTCAGTCTCCATTGGAGTTGGAAGTGGGCAAACATGTACTAGGCTATCTTCCCAAGAAGCCACAGCAGCCGGATAAATTGGATGTTCCACACAACGGCCATTTTATTCAGCCTGCAAGGGGGAAGCAGCGGCCTACAAAATCTCAGTGGTCGCTGCTGCCGTCATCTAGATATATAAAAACGAATGTATGTATGTATGTCTGTCTTCGCAGCAACGCGCGACGGGTACGCTAGTCTATATGTATAAAAATGAATGTATGTCTGTCTGTCTGTCCTTTATGCATTACTACACTAGATATATAAAAACAAATGTATGTATGTATGTCTGTCTTCGCAGCAACGCGCGACGGGTAAGCTAGTAGGTTATAAATCTTAGGTCAATTGTTAATCCAGGTTACAGGCAGGTAGGATCTATTAGGGGTTGATCCAGGGAACAGTCTGATTGCCATTAGGGAGTTGGGAAGAAATTTTTTCCCCAAAAGGGCTAATTGGCTTCTCCTCTTGGGGTTTTTTGCCTTCCTCTGGATCAACACAGGAGGATAGACAGGCTGGACCAGATGGACATTGTCTTCATTCAGCCTTACATACTATGTTACTATGTTGTTTTAAAAATAAAAAACTTTAAATTGCAAAAACATTTTTTACAGCAATAAGGTTGGGACCACATGTGGCTGATTTGCTTCAAATGTATGTGCAGTTCTGCAGCAGATTTCAGCTGCAGAACATGTCAGGAAAATCCTAGAAATCTTGAACTTTATATGGGGAAATAAGAATCACTGTAAATAAGGGAGTAAGAACAGAGTGAATAAAGGAGTAAGAACTACTATTTTTTTTATGAATTTAAATATAATTGGCTAATTTTGAGCGCAACCACATCCCTAAAAATAAGAGGGTGTTCATATTTGAGTTTTTTTATTTACATTTTTACACCCTAAAAAGTGTGTTTTTAAATTAAGTAGTACAGATAATGGATCACATTGAGGGTGGAAATAATTCTGAAATTATTCATTTGACATATTTTTACATAACTAAAACATGGTATTTAAACAGCTGTGAAGTCTTTTTATATCCAGTGTATATCACAAAAAACACCACAAATAATTTTGGCAGCCCAATAAAAAATATAGGGCCATAAAACGACCACATACATAGAATTGCTAAAAAGTGTTTGATCCTTTTGAACCAAAATACTCTGCTCCTTAAGAGTCTAAAAGAAGTATAACCCACATGCCCTACCTCTTTTGTGTCCTTCCATGTAATTGCTTGGACATCGATTTGAAGCTGATGTCCTTCTGCAGCCCAAGGTGTGAAGTTCCCAACATGAGCATTATATATGGATAACTTATCTTTATATATCCAGTTTATTATCTTGTATGTGTGAACAGTTTCTCTATTCTCATTAAAGTACGGTACAGATGTCATGGAGTCATGTGAAGTCTTCATCAGTTTAAGGTGGCGATGTAGCTGATTGATAAAAAAAGATATTATTGTTTATCTGTATGACTTCTACCTATATGAGGGGGTGCTGATAAGTCTTTGGCTTTGTGTTCTTTTTTTTTTCTCTATGGTAACGAATGTTACATCACATGAAAGCCTTATGTGTCTAATATATGTTTTCAAAATTTTGCGTTTGTAGCTTAGGGCAATAGTGATCTAGGCAGACGCGAAAACAAAATGGTGGAGTCTAAGGCGATATTCACAGCAAATGAGTGATAAAATTCTTGTTTCTGCAAGAAAAGTCCGCAAAGGTTATTCATGTTGATATGTCACAGACATTAGGGGATCAATGCCCTTCATATTAAGAACTAGGTTGCCAAATTTAAAATGGGCCACTTCAGCACCAATGAGGAGGAACGTCCTGGATGACCAAGAGAGGTTGTCGTTCCGGAGATCGTCGATGCTGTGCGCAACCTCAAACTGGAGGATCGGCGAATTTCAGCTAAAGGAATAGCAGACATTATGGGGATTTCTTGTGCACATTTTTGCGTCATTATCCATGAACATTTGAACATGAAGAAGCTATCTGCAAAGTGGGTCCCCAAATGTTTGACAACAGATCAGAAAAGCATGTGAGTGAAAACTTCCTATTCCATTTGTCAGCATTTCCGGACTGATAAGTACTTCCTGGATTGACTGGTCACTATGGATGAGACCTGGCTTTATTTGTATGACCCTGAAACCGAGGAGCAGTCAAAAGAGTGGAGGCACAGTGGTTCTCCTCACCCAAAGAAGTTCAGGGTGCAAAAATTAGCCACTAAGGTGATGGCCTCTGTGTTCTAGGATAAGGAGGGCATGCTGCTTGTAGACTACCGTCAAAATGGTTCCACCATCAATGCAAGGTATAGCATTGAACTTTTGGAGCAATTCAAGGAAGCTCTGAAGGCCAAAAGGTGCGGAAACCTGTTCAAAGGAATCTTGTTCCTTCAAGACAACACCTCCGCTCACACTGCACAAGTGATCACGGCAAAACTGGTGGAGCTAGGCTTCCAGCTGGTTGACCACCCACCTTATTCACCAGATCTAGCTCCCTCCGACTATAAAGTTTCATCTTCCTATCTCATTTCTTTCTGCGTAAGGCCAAAGACTTATCAGCACTCCTTCTTATAAATAAATACATTAAGGGAACAATACAAGGATTTCTCCCATGATCTGTTTATGCCCATGACTGCAACGGTAACAAGAGGGCATCCTTCACGTTTAGAAGAAAGCAGGTTTCATCACAAACATGGAAGGGGTTCTTTACTCTAAAAGCAGTAATACTATGGAACTCTCTGCCTGAGGACATGATGATGGCAAAATCCATAGAGGAATTTAAGAGAGCACTAGATGTCTTTCTAGAGAGGTATAATATTACAGAATATAGACATTAGGTGACCAGCAGGGTTGTTGATCTCAAATGATGATCCAGGGCTTACTCTGGCTGCTATTATGGAGTCAGGAAGGAATATCTTTCCTCCAAATGGGCTAAATTGGCTCATTGGTTTTTTTTGGCCTTCCTCTTGACCAACAAGCGAGGGGTTTAAACAGGCTAAAATAAATGGACATTGTCTTAATTTAGCCTAACATACTATGTTACTTACCTGAAGATCTGCCTACAAATGTGGGGGATTAAGCAGGTACATTTTCTTGGTGGTGAATTAAGTAGACCATAGGTCATGGCCTGCTCACACAATTTGCTCCCTGCCCTCTGTCCCACCACTACAGAGTGTCTGGAATGGTAAGCGATCAAATGTGTTTGTAAAGATTTTTTTTAAATTGTATAACAATCCAAGCACCTCCCTTTTTCTCTACAACTTGGACAACCATTTTAATGCTAATAATTTTATACCGCCTCTTACAATAAATTAAGGTCACTAGAGATAAGCGAGCACACTCGTCCGAGCTTGATGCTCATTCAAGTATTAGGGTACTCGAGATGCTCGTTACTCAGGATGAACACCACTCGGTACTCGAGTCAATTGCATTTCCCTTCCCCGTATGTTTAGCGTCATTTTCTAGCCAATAGACATGCATGGAAGGCATTACCACTTCCGCTGTGACGTACCAGCCCTCTGTCCGTCAACAGCAGTAAGTGGCTGAGCCGATCAGGTGACCGCCGAGTACTTAAAATAGTCCCGCCCATGTCTCGCCTCAGACGCATGCTGGCAGAGGTTAGGGAAAGTGCTGCTGCTGATATAGGGACAGTGTTAGAGTAGGAACAGCAAAAGAGTTGTAGACCAGCAGCACCTGGCAAATGGCTTGATGTGAAGAGGATATCCACCACGAGAGGATTTTGAAGAAAACCAGCGCATCTTTATTAAGTATCCCAGACAGAATAAACACGGACAGCAATGTTTCGGCTGGAGTAACAGCCTTTGTCAATAAAGTCTCTCCGGCTAGTTAGACTCCCCTTCCTTGGTGCACTTTACTGCTCAGCGTATGGCTAACGACAGGGTCCTGTCATCACACAGACCCTGATCGTGCAAATCCTAGGAGAAATAAACCCCTCACCCCACACCTTTTACTCCTGTATCCAAGAGCACACTCTAAGGGGTTAATCCCCTCAATACTTACCTCCCACTGCCTCATCGATGTTTTATTTATTATTCAATCCCTAACTGATACAAATCTTCTGATGAACCGTTGATCTTACAGTGAAACGCGTCGAAGATCATTATCATTGTTACTGATTAGTAGAGAATATTGTTACTACAAGTTAGGTTCGACTGCCCTCTACAACCAGTAGATTCAGTCGAGACCTCTCTACACTGTTCAGCAAGCCGCATAAACCTACACAGACTCCCATCTGGATGCTATTAAGCACCCACAACCTAGAAATAATCTATGCCGCCTCTTTAACGCCAGCACACTATTCTGCTGTGCGCATAATCTGATCAGGGATCCGATATTGGGGTTGTTCATTCCTATTGTATCACCAGGATAACTTAAACGGCTCGTCTGATAGAGAAGCACATCGACTGACATCACCGCACAGGGTTGCTATTCGGAGGCTAGCTTTCATTAGATTACTTATACGTCGACTATTCGTTCTATATGTTGTATGTTAGGTCTGCCGTATGGTGGTTTATGTTTTTAAGGATTTACTATTAAACGTTATATTTTATTGAGTCTAAACTGTGAAGGGCTAGAAATGTTACTGAGGTCCACCTATACTCTTGCTATATAAATGTTACTGGGGTGGACCTATACTCTTGCTACATAACTGTTACTGGGGTCCGCCTATACTTTTGCTGCATAAATGTTACTGGGGTCCGCCTATACTCTTCTAAATGAGTGACCTGTAGAGATGAGCGTGAAATGCTTGGGTGCGCGTTGCTTGAATAGAACTTTCCGTAATACTCAAGAGCTCCTTTCGAATAATGAGCCCTATTGAAGTAAATGGGCAACTTGAGCATTTTTGTATGGGACCGATGCTCCGCATAGGTGATGACTTGTCAAACACCAGAAAGCCGGTAGTAGAAGCCTGTGTGGAAGACTGGATATTTGATGTATTACTGGATGCGCTATCCGCGATCCACAACAGGACCTGCTCGCACTGCTCTTCTTGTAATGAAGGTCTGCCACGTGGACCCGCAAATTGTGATATGAAGCTGGGGAGCGGAGAGTCGCAGCGCTCTCCTAATCCCTCTGCAGCCAGCTATGTTTCACCTCACCCAGGACCTCGGCCTGTGCCATACCCTAACTTGGACGCCCGTGTCCATGTCCTCAACCCTTACCCCTACTCCTCACCATGTCTATAAAGGACAGAGCAGGGCCCAAATAAATTAACCAACTGTATAGCGGTGAGAACTGGGGCTAATTCACCGCACACAGAAGACTTGTGGATAACGGAGGCTTTATACTATGAGAGAAAAAATTAAACTGCTGTCTTGTGCTGATAGCTACAGGTAATTTACCGCTAACAGAGACTTGAAGATAAGAGAGGCTGTATGGAGTGGCAGAAAACTATTAACCCAGTGGATAGTGCAGATAACTGCGGCTACTTCACTGCACACAAGGAAGGTGTATTGTGAGATGCTCTGCACAGGGGCAGAGAACTATTAATCCAGTGGATAGTGCAGATAACTGTGGCTACTTCGCCGAACACAAGCAAAATGTATTGTGAGATGCTCTGTACAGGGGCAGAGAACTTTTAAAGCAGTGGATAGTGCTGATAACTGCGGCTACTACACCCAACACAGAGAACTGTAGATGTGAAATGCTCTGCAGGGGCCCAGGAAAAATTACCGTTCTTTTTAGCGATGAGAACTCTGCCGAATGCACTGCACACAGAGAATGGTATATCTGTAATGCTCTGCAGGGGCCCAGGAAATATTAGCGTACTCTTTAGCTATGAGAACTTTGTGGAATGCACTGCACACAGAGAATGGTATAGCTGAAATGCTCTGCAGGGGCCCAGGAAATATTAGCATACTCTTTAGCGATGAAAACTCTACCGAATGCACTGTACACAGAGAACGGTATAGGTGAAATGCTCTGCAGGGGTCCAGGGAATATTAGCGTACAGTTCAGCGATGAGAACTCTGCCTAATGCACTGCACACAGAGAATTTTATAGGTGAAATGCTCTGCACAGGCCGAGATGTGTTAAAAAAGAATGTTGCACTACTGCTCCCAGCCAGCCACAACAGTAATGCACACAATGAGGAGTAGCCCTAAGAAGGACCATTGGGGTTTCTTGAAGAGAGGATCCCTACTCTAATACTTTCCCTATCTCATTGCAGCTCTTTCCCTAACCTCTGCCAGCATGCGTCTGAGGCGAGCAGCGGGCGGCACCAGTTTAAGTACTCGGTGGTCACCTGATCAGCTCAGCCACTCACTGCTGTAGACGTGCACAGGGCTGGCACGTCACAGCAGGAAGTGGTAATGCTTTTCCCAAATGCTTATTGGCTAAAAAAAGACACTAAACATTGCGGGGAAGAGTAATGAAAGTAAATTGAGCACCTCGTGTTGCTCGACTCGAGTATTGAGCATCTCGAGTAGCCTAATACTCCAATGAGTATCAAGCTCCGATGAGTGTGCTTGCTCATCTCTAGTTAAGAGGTTTACATTAGTGATGAGCAGGCATCAAAATACTCGGGTGCTTGATAATCGAGCCAAACTTTTCATAATGCTCGAGTGTTTGTTTTGAGTAACGAATCCCATTGATGTTAATGGGGGAGTTGAGCATTTTTGTATGGGACCAATACTCCGCATAGGTGAGGACTTGTAAAACACCAGAAAACATCAGAAAGTCATGGACACACCACAGAAACGGATAGGAAAGGGCAGGGGCAGCATGCATGGCTGCATTTGAGGTTCCCAGGTCCCACTATTAAGCCAATATGGGGGCAAGAGCCTGGCAGTTACCCCCCTAACAATTTACTTGGGATAGAACCTCATTAGCAAGGCACACGCGCTGGCACATCTTAGCTAAGCACAACACTACCTGCAACCAAGGACAATCACTGCCTGCGGGTGACACCACTGCCTCTTTTCCTAGGTTACATGCTGGCATTGCAGTCCAACCCTCCACACGACCCTGCATCCACAGCGCACACAAATTTTTCCTTCCGCAGGGTTCAGCTGGTCTCACGCTACATGCGCGCTTGATACCCACACCACCCTCATGTCTATTTATAAGTGCGTACTGGATAAGGAAGAACTGGAAGCACACACTACCATTCCAATCCCATGCCACCTCCGTCACAAAATTTTCTGGAGCTGCAAACGTGGGCATAAATATGACTCAGGTGCCAGCACTTCTACACATCTCCACTATGCAGCAATACTCTGTGTGGGAAGCACGTGAGTGGGCCCAGGGTCAGGCTCGGCCCAGCCTCCACCTGTGTGACCCAAGGTACCACGAGTTACATAGCAATGGGAAATCCATGTGTCCCCACACAATTCATTCTGCGTAGGTGTCAGATAGTTCAACACCGCATTGGGACGTCTTTGAGTTCCTTAGGCTCACCTATGCTGTCGGTGCACAAAGATGGAATTACACAGGAAGAAATCAGAGTGCCCAAACTTAGCAGAGTTTCACCCCACCAAGGACCTCGGCCTCAGCCCTCATTTCTGCCCTAGTCAGTCAGTGTATTTGTGCCAGACAGATAAAACAACGCAATGGGAAGACTTTGGGCACCCACAGCATAGGTGAGCCCATAAAACTCAAAGACGGTATTACACATAAAGAAATCAGAGCACCCAAACAAGGCAGTTTCACCCCGTCAAGGACCTCGGTCTCGGCTCACACCCTCAGTAATCATGGGCATAAAACGGACTTGGATGCTAGTACAGCTGTGAACGTCTCTTTAAACCAGTAACGGTTGTTTTCATCGCTCCAAAGACTGAATGAACCACAAAGACATTCCACAGGCCATACCTGGTGCAGTTGATTCTTCCCCCCCAAGGACCTTGGCCTCCCCCCACACCCTCAGTAATCGTGGGCTTCAAGGAGAGTCAGATGCTAGTGCAGCTGTGTACGTCTCATTAATGCAGTAACGCTCCTTTTGTTTGGCACAAACCACTATCTCAGATAAATGTGGTAACACGAAAGAAAATGCATGTTGCCCACCACTGATCCCCAGACCCCAAGCAGGAGGAGGGGGTGGCATAATAAGGCCGAAAAACCATGACCGAGGTAGGACCCGCAATGCTCTGTGTGGGAAGTACGTGAGAGGTCCCTGGGTCAGGCTTGGTCCCAGCCACCACCTTGTGTGACTCAAAGTGCCGTGAGTTAAATAGCTATGGGAAATCCATGTGATCCCCACACACTTCATTCTGTGTATGTGTAAGGCAGCTGAACACCGCAGTGTGAAACCTTTGTGCACCCACAGTATAGGCAGACCCCACTAACATTTCTGTAGCAAGAGTATAGGCGAGCCACTAAAACCTTTCAGAAGCAAGTGCATACTAAGTGTATAGGTATAGGTGGACCCTAGTAACATTTCTGTAGCAAGAGTATAGGCGGACCCCAATAACATTGATGTAGCAAGAGTATACGCAAACCCCTGTAACATTTCTGTAGTAAGAGTATAGGCAGACTCCAAATACATTTATGCAGCAAGAGTATAGGTGAACCCCTCAAACCTTTCAGTACTAAGTGTATAGGGAGACTCCTGTAACATTTCTGTATCAAGAGTATACGTGGACCCCATGTAACATTTTTTGTAGCAAGAGTATAGGCAGACCCCAGTAAATTTGATGTAGCAAGAGTATAGGCAGACCCCAGGAACATCTCTGTAGCAAGAGTATAGGCGGACTCCAATAACATTTCTGTAGCAAGAGTACAGGCGGAACCCAGTAATATTTTTGTAGCAAGAGTATAGGCAGACCCCTGTAACATTGGTGTACCAAGATTGGTGTACATTTATGTAGCAAGAGTATAGGTGGACCCCAATTGTATTTCTGTAGCAAGAGTATAGGCGGACCCCAATCACATTTATGTAGCGAAAGTATTTGTAAACCCCTCAAACCTTTCAGTACCAAGTGCATAGGCAGACCCCAGTAACATTTCTGTAGCAAGAGTGTAGGTGGACCCAGTACTATCTATGTAGCAAGAGCATAGGAGGACCCCAATAACATGTCTGTAGCAAGAGTATAGGTGGACCCCGGTAACATTTCTGTAGCAAAAGTATAGGCGGACCCCAATAACATTTCTGTAGCAAGAGTATAGGCAGACCCCAGTAACAATTCTTTAGCAAGAGTTAAGGTGGACCACAGTAACATTGATGTAGCAGGAGTATAGGCGGACCCCAGTAAAACTTCAGTAGCAAGAGTATAGGCGGACACCAATAACATTTCTGTAGCAAGAGTATAGGCGGACCACCGTCACATTTATGTAGTAACAGTATAGGTAAATCCCTCAAACCTTTCAGTACCAAGTGTATAGGCTAACCCCAGTAACATTTATGCAGCAAGAGTACAGGCATACCCCTGTAACATGTCTGTAGGAAGAGTATTGGCAGACCCCGGCAACATTTCTGTAGCAAGAGTATAGGCGGACCCCAATTACATATCTGCAGCAAGAGTTTAGGTGACCCCCAGTAACATTTCTGTAGCAAGAGTATAGGCGGACCCTTGTAACATGTCTGTAGCATGATTATAGACAGACCCCAGTAACATTGATGCAGCAAGCATATAGGTTGACCCCTGTAACATGTCTGTAGCAATAGTATAGGCGGACCCCTGTAACATTTCTCTAGCAAGAGTATAGGTGAACCTCTCAGATCTTTCAGTTCCAAGAGTATAGGGGGACCCCTGTAACATGTCTGTAGCAAGAGTAATGGCGGACCGCAGTAGCATTGATGTAGCAAGAGTATGGGCAGACCCCAGTTTCATTGATGTAGCAAGAGTAAAGGCGGACCCCAATAACATTTATGTAGCAAGAGTACAGGCAGCCCCCTTAAACCTTTCAGTACCAAGTGGATAGGTGGACCCTAATGTCTCAGCTCAGTTCGTCTGTTGTTTTAGGTTTTGAGTGCAAAACAGTCTTAATTTCTATGTGTGAACTTTATTAGATCAAGAGGAATGTGTTTGCCTACCTTTTGCATCTGTATGTTATAATAATGTGCCATCCAAACTAGTTTCATTCAATAGCCTGATGAAGGGGTGAGATATTCAGGAAAGCTTGCTGTAACATCATGTAATTTTGTTAGCTGTTAAAAGGTATCATATCTACAAGATTACTTGGTGTCTCTCACTGAGCACAATCACACATTGCTCTTTTGGCTAACACGGTTACAAACCTGTTTTTTTTTTGTCTGCTTGTTTTACAAACCTATGAGAGATCGCTAACACTAGAGAACAGAGAGGATTCCATGAGGTCTAGACAAGCTTGAACAGTGGGTGGTGACTAACAGATTGATATATAATGGGGAGAAATGCAAAGTACTACATCAGAGCAAAAAAAAAATAAAATTAAAAATGCACATACAGAACAGGAAGAATTGAGCTAAGCAGCAGCTTATGAGGAAAAGACTTAGATATACTAATAGATGACAGACTGAACATGAGTCAAAAGTGTGATGCAGCAGCAAAAAATAAGTATGGAATGTAATAAGAGAAGCAGAGCCTAGATCACGTGAGGTAATTATCAACCTCTACTCTTCCAATATCAGACCTCATCTAAAATACTGTATCCAGTTCTGAAAACCCCAATTTAAAAAGAGTCTTTGAACAACTAGAGTTATTTCAGAGTTATCAGGACGGTGAGCAGTCTGCAATACATCTATATCTATATATATAAAATTGAATGTATGTCTGTTTGTCCTTTATGCGCTACTACACCATTCATCCGATCGCCATGAAACTTTGGGAAGTTGTTGAGTACACTCCTGGGAAGATTATAGGCATGGTACAACTATCCTACGATAAATGGCGCGCGCGCGAGCGTCGTCGAAAGTTACCACCCCCCCACGTAGATCGAATAAGTAAGCCACCTGCTATTGTGATGTCATCACTGATGTCATCAACATCGGACGCCCTTGAACATGCCCCAACATGTTCTATAAAGCTGCATTGTGATGTCATTAAGGCTCTATTATGACACGTACAGCTTGGAACCACTAGAGCACGCCAGCCAATTACCATTGGAGTTGGAAGTGGCTAAACAAGTACTAGGATATCTTCCTAAGAAGCCACAGCAGCCGGATAAATTGTATGTTCCACCCAACGGCTATTTTATTCAGCCCGCAAGGGGGAAGCAGCGGCCTACAAAATCTCATTCAGGTAGGTAGGTTCAGTTCTTGGAGGTTGGGGAATGCTTATGGGCAAGGCCTTATGTCTCATCCCAACTCGATTATTCAATTCTAAGCGCAAAAGAATTAGCGTCCAAATTTTATGTACGGAATTTAATTCTCTTACTTCCCAATGTCATAGAAACTTGAAATTTGGCACGAGCATTGATTATGTCATAAATGGGAAAAGCTAATGGGTCCCAACTTGATTATTCAATTCAAAGCGCCAAAGAATTAGCGTTCAAATTTTACGTACGGAATCTAATTCTCTCATTTCCTGATGATAGATAGATGGATAGATAGATAGATAGATAGATAGATAGATAGATAGATAGACTGTATGCAATGACACGTACAGCTTGGAACCATAAATACTAGAGCACGCCAGCCATTTACAGTCAGTCTCCATTGGAGTTGGAAGTGGGCAAACATGTACTAGGCTATCTTCCCAAGAAGCCACAGCAGCCAGATAAATTGGATGTTCCACACAACGGCTATTTTATTCAGCCTGCAAGGGGGAAGCAGCGGCCTACAAAATCTCATTGGTCGCTGCTGCCGTCATTTTAAAAAAATGTATGCTCAGTTCTTTCATGGAGAACAATGTTTAGTGGAGAACTCGCTTATTGGATACAATGTTGCGAGCTGGGGAAAACCCCTAGAATAATCCACGGCACGCAGGCAGACAAGCAAAGTGTAAATAACTGGATTGGATAGCTATGTCTGTCTGTCTTCGCAGCAACGAATGTATGTATGTCTGTCTTCGCAGCAACGCGCGACGGGTACGCTAGTCTATATATATAAAGACGAAAGCCCTCACTGACTGACTGACTGACTGACTGACTGACTCACTGACTCACTGACTGACTGACTGACTGACGAACTCGCCAAAAGTTCTCCAACTTCCCGATGTCGTAGAAACATGAAATTTGGCACACGCATAGATTATCTCCAAAACAGGAAAAGTAATTGAGTCCCAACTCGATTATTCAATTCTAGCGCAAAAGAATTGGCGTCAAAATTTTACGTACGTAATCTAAATCTACCACTTTCCAATGTCATAGAAACTTAAAATTTGGCCCAAGCATTGACTATGTCATAAATGGGAAAAGTTAATGGGTCCCAACATTATTCAATTCTATGCGCAAAAGAATTAGCGTCCAAATTTTACGTACGGAATCTAATTCTCTCACTTCCCGGTGTTATAGAAACTCGAAATTTGTCAGGAGCATTGATTATGTCATAAGTAGGAAAAGTTCGTAGGTCCCAAGTCAATTATTAAATTCTAGCGCAAAAGAATTGGCGTCAAAATTTTACGTGCGGAATGTAATTTCTTCATTACCGGTGTCATAGAAACAGGAAATTTGGCACAAACATTGATTATGTCATAAATAGGAAAAGCTAATGGGTCCCAACTCGATTATTCAATACTAGCGCAAAAGAATTGGCGTCGAAATTTTACGTGCGGAATGTAATTTTTTCACTTTCCGGTGTCATAGAAACGGGAAATTTGGCACGAGCATTGATTATGTCATAAATAGGAAAAGCTAATGGGTCCCAACTCCATAATTCAATTCTATGCGCAAAAGAATTAGCGTCAAAATTTTACGTGCGGAATGTAATTTCTTTACTTTCCGGTGTCATAGAAACGGGAAATTTGGCACGAGCATTGACTATGTCATAAATATTAAAAGCTAATGGGTCCCAACTTGATTATTCAATTCTATGCGCAAAAGAATCACCGTCCAAATTTTACGTACGGAATGTAGTTTTCTCACTTTCCGGTGTCATAGAAACGTGAAATTTGGCACGAGATTGATTATGTCATAAATAGGAAATGCTAATAGATCCCAACTCGATTATTAAATTCTATGCGCAAAAGAATTAGCGTCCAAATTTTACGTGCGAAATGCAATTTTCTCACTTTCCGGTGTCATAGAAACAGGAAATTTAGCACGAGCATTGATTATGTCATAAATAGGAAAAGCTAATGGGTCCCAACTCCATTATTTAATTCTATGCGCAAAAGAATTAGCGTCCAAATTTTACGTACATAATCTAAATCTCTCACTTCCCAATGTAATAGAAACATGAAATTTGGCACGGGCATTGATTATGTCATAAATACGAAACATTAATAGGTCCCAACTCGATTATTTAATTCTAGAGCAAAAGAATTGGCGTCAAAATTTTACATGCGGAATGTAATTTTTTCACTTTCCGCTGTCATAGAAACAGGAAATTTGGCACGAGCATTGATTATGTCATAAGTAGGAAAAGCTAATGGGTCCCAACTCGATTATTCAATTCTATGCGCAGAAGAATTAGCGTCCAAATTTTACGTGCGGAATGTAATTTTTTCACTTTCCGGTGTCATAGAAACGGGAAATTTGGCAGGAGCATTGATTATGTCATAAATAGGAAAAGCTAATGGGTCCCAACTCGTTTATTCAATTCTAAGCGCAAAAGAATTAGTGTCCAAATTTTATGTATGTAATCAAATTCTCTCACTTCCTGATGTAATTTTATATAAAGGAAACGTCGCATGGTTACCTCCCCGTGGTGTTTCCTGGTTAACGCAGAGAACTATGCAAAATGGTGAACATATGTTTTTCCTCGGTATCTCTAAAGTAACCACCACTTCATAAGATTTTCCATGTGAACACCAGATAAATACCAGTACCAAATTAACTCGCGCGAAGCCGGGTATATTAGCTAGTATATATATAAAGACTAGAGATGAGCGAGCACCAAAATGCTCGGGTGCTCGTTACTCGGGACGAACTTTTCGCGATGCTCGAGGGTTCGTTTCGAGTAACGAACCCCATTGAATTCAATAGGCGACCCGAGCATTTTTGTATTTCGCCAATGCTTGCTAAGGTTTTCATGTGTGAAAATCTGGGCAATTCAATAAAGTGATGGGAACGACACAGCAATGGATAGGGCAGGCGAGGGGCTACATGTTGAGCTGCATCTCAAGTTCCCAGGTCCCACTAGTAAGCCACAATAGCGGCAAGAGTGGGCCCCCCCCCCCCCCCTTCCCAACAACTTTTACTTCTGAAAAGCCCTCATTAGCATGGCATACCTTTGCTAAGCACCACACTACCTTCAACAAAGCACAATCACTGCCTGCATGACACTCCGCTGCCACTTCTCCTGGGTTACATGCTGCCCAGCCCCCCCCCCCCCCGCACGACATTGTCCACAGCGTACACCAAATTGTCCCTGCCCAGCCTTCAACTGCCCTCATGCCACGCCACCCTCATGTCTATTTATAAGTGCGTCTGCCAGAGGAAAAGCAGGCACACACTGCAGAGGGTTGGCATGCCTAGGCAGCGACCCCTCATAAAAGGGGTGGGCCGACAGTCCACAATGCTGTACAGAAGCAATGAGAAATCCAATACTGTGCCACCTCCATCTGGAGCTGCACACGTGCTCATAGCAATGGGGAACCTATGTGCCACACACTATTCATTCTGTCAAGGTGTCTGCATGCCCCAGTCAGACCGCGGTTTTTTATAAATAGTCACAGCCAGGTCCAACTCCGCAATGGGAATTCCGAGTGCACCCACAGCATGGGTGGCTCCCTGGAACCCAGCGGCGGTACATAAAAATATCCCATTGCCTTGCCCATCACAGCTGAGGTAATGTCGTGCTTAATACAGGTGGGCTTCGGCCCACACTGCATGCCCCAGTCAGACTGGGGTTCTTTACAAGTGGAGAGATGTTGTAACAACTCCCTGTGGACGCACAGCATGGGTGGGTGCCAGGAAGCCACCGGCGGTACATAAATAAATCCCATTGCTTTGCCCATCACAGCTGAGGTAATGTCGTGCTTAATACAGGTGGGCTTCGGCCCACACTGCATGTCCCAGTGAGACTGGGGTTCTTTAGAAGTGGACACATGCTGTTACAACTCCCTGTGGACCGACAGCATGGGTGGGTGCCAGGAAGCCACCTGCGGTACAAAAAAATATCCCATTGCATTGCCCATCACAGCTGAGGTAATGTCGTGCTTAATAAAGGTGGGCTTCGGCCCACACTGCATGCCCCAGTCAGACTGGGGTTCTTTACAAGTGGACAGATGTACTAACAACTCCCTGTGGACCCACAGCATGGGTGGGTGCCAGGAAGCCACCGGCGGTACATAAATAAATCCCATTGCTTTGCCCATCACAGCTGAGGTAATGTCGTGCTTAATACAGGTGGGCTTCGGCCCACACTGCATGCCCCAGTCAGACTGGGGTTCTTTTCAAGTGGACAGATGTAGTAACAACTCCCTGTGGACCCACAGCATGGGTGGTTGCCAGGAAGCCACCGGCGGTACATAAATAAATCCCATTGCATTGCACATCACAGCTGAGGTAATGTCGTGCTTAATACAGGTGGGCTTCGGCCCACACTGCATGCCCCAGTCAGACTGGGGTTATATACGAGTGGACAGATGTAGGTTAAACTCCGTGTGCACCTACAGCATGGGTGGCTCCCTGGAACCCACCGGTGGTACATAAATAAATCCCATTGCATTGCCCATCACAGCTGAGGTAATGTCGTGGTTAATGCAGGTGGGCTTCGGCCCACACTGCATGCCCCAGTCAGACTAGGGTTCTTAACAAGTGGACAGATGTAGTAACAACTCCCTGTGGACCCACAGCATGGGTGGGTGCCAGGAAGCCACCGGCGGTACATAAATAAATCCCATTGCTTTGCCCATCACAGCTGAGGTAATGTCGTGCTTAATACAGGTGGGCTTCGGCCCACACTGCATGCCCCAGTGAGACTGGGGTTCTTTACAAGTGGACAGATGTAGTAACAACTCCCTGTGGACCGACAGCATGGGTGGGTGCCAGGAAGCCACCGGCGGTACATAAATAAATCCCTTTGCTTTGCCCATCACAGCTGAGGTAATGTCGTGCTTAATACAGGTGGGCTTCAGCCCACACTGCATGCCCCAGTGAGACTGGGGTTCTTTAGAAGTGGGCACATGCAGTTACAACTCCCTGTGGACCGACAGCATGGGTGGGTGCCAGGAAGCCACCAGCGGTACATAAAAATATCCCATTGCATTGCCCATCACAGCTGAGGTAATGTCGTGCTTAATACAGGTGGGCTTCGGCCCACACTGCATGCCCTAGTCAGACTGGGCTTCTTTACAAGTGGACAGATGTAGTAACAACTCCCTGTGGACCCACAGCATGGGTGGGTGCCAGGAAGCCACCGGCGGTACATAAATAAATCCCATTGCTTTGCCCATCACAGCTGAGGTAATGTCGTGCTTAATACAGGTGGGCTTCGGCTCACACTGCATGCCCCAGTCTGACTGGGGTTCTTTTCAAGTGGACAGATGTAGTAACAACTCCCTGTGGACCCACAGCATGGGTGGGTGCCAGGAAGCCACCGTCGGTACATAAATAAATCCCATTGCATTGCCCATCACAGCTGAGGTAATGTCGTGCTTAATACAGGTGGGCTTCGGCCCACACTGCATGCCCCAGTCTGACTGGGGTTCTTTACAAGTGGACAGATGTAGGTTAAACTCCGTGTGCACTTACAGCATGGGTGGCTCCCTGGAACCCACCGGTGGTACATAAATAAATCCCATTGCATTGCCCATCACAGCTGAGGTAATGTCGTGGTTAATGCAGGTTGGCTTCGGCCCACACTGCATGCCCCAGTCAGACTGGGGTTCTTTACAAGTAGACAGATGTAGTAACAACTCCCTGTGGACCCACAGCATGGGTGGGTGCCAGGAAGCCACCGGCGGTACATAAATAAATCCCATTGCATTGCCCATCACAGCTGAGGTAACGTCGTGCTTAATACAGGTGGGCTTCGGCCCACACTGCATGCCCCAGTCAGACTGGGGTTCTATACGAGTGGACAGATGTAGGTTAAACTCCGTGTGCACCTACAGCATGGGTGGCTCCCTGGAACCCACCGGTGGTACATACATAAATCCCATTGCATTGCCCATCACAGCTGAGGTAATGTCATGGTTAATGCAGGTGGGCTTCGGCCCACACTGCATGCCCCGGTCAGACTGGGGTTCTTTACAAGTGGACAGATGTAGTAACAACTCCCTGTGGACCCACAGCATGGGTGGGTGCCAGGAAGCCACCAGCGGTACATAAATAAATCCCGTTGCATTGCCCATCACAGCTGAGGTAATGTCGTGCTTAATACAGGTGGGCTTCGGCCCACACTGCATGCCCCAGTCAGACTGGTGTTCTTTACAAGTGGACAGATGTAGTAACAACTCCCTGTGGACCCACAGCATGGGTGGGTGCCAGGAAGCCACCGGCGGTACATAAATATATCCCATTGCAGTGCCCTACTCAGCAGAGCTAACGTCAGATACAATACAGGTGGGCTTCGGCCCACACTGCATGCCCCAGTCAGACTGGTAATATGTACCTTAACAGTAACCTCGTTGGTGGTAATGTGGTGGTGACTGCGGACCTAGTAGCGCGGTTTAATGTAGTTGGTTTTCGGAATGTGGCCAGGATTAAGTGGGCCGTGGCGGGGGATGGTGGTGGTGCTCTCTTGTTGTGTCGTTAAAGGTGAAATTCTTGGACTGCCACCAGACAGTCCAATGCAAAGGCATTTGCCAAGAATGTTTTCATTGTTGGAGGAGGAGGGGGATGTTTTGGAGGCCCTATGTGTCCTCTCCACGTGTCCGTGGTTATATGCACCTTAACAGTAACAGCGTTGGTGGGAAATGGCCTCGCCGCCATCATGTCTTTGTGAAGCCTCTGTTTCCACACCCCAGTGACATACCATTAGCAGCAGTATAGGCAGAGCCCAGAATTATTAACATTTCAGCGGTAGCATTAGGGACAGGCCCCACTAACATATCACTAGCAGCAGTATAGGGGGAGCGCAGTCTTAGTACCATTTCAGTAATAGTAGCACTCAAGACAGGCCCCAGTAACATTCCCGTTGCAGCAGTTTAGGGAGATAACAGTCTCTTTCACATTTCAGAAGCTGCAGTATAGACAAGGCCCCCGTTACATTTATGTAGCTAAAGTGTAGGCCAACCCCACACACCTTTCTGTACCATGAGTGCAGGCGAAGAACATAGAAATTACTATGATTACACTGTAGGTGAGGGCCCAAAAAAATTGTTGTACCAACAGTACTAATGTACCTCAGAAAAAATTGGCCATGCCCAACCAAGATGGCAGGTGAAACCCATTAATCGCTTTGGTTAATGTGGCTTAAGTGGTAACTAGGCCTGGAGGCAGCCCAGTTTCACGAAAAAATGGTTCAAGTTAAAGTTTCAACGCTTTTAAGAGCATTGAAACATATGAAAATTGTTTAGAAAAATTATATGAGTGAGCCTTGTGGCCCTAAGAAAAATTGCCCGTTCGGCGTGATTACGTGAGGTTTCAGGAGGAGGAGCAGGAGGAGGAAGAGGAATATTATACACAGATTGATGAAGCAGAAATGTCCCCGTTTTGGATGGTGATAGGGAACGATGCTTCCATCCGCGGGTGCAGCCTACGTATTGCTTAGGTATCGCTGCTGTCCGCTGGTGGAGAAGAGAAGTCTGGGGAAATCCACGCTTTGTTCATCTTGATGAGTGTAAGCCTGTCGGCACTGTCGGTTGACAGGCGTGTACGCTTATCTGTGATGATTCCCCCAGCCGCACTAAACACCCTCTCTGACAAGACGCTAGCCGCAGGACAAGCAAGCACCTCCAAGGCATACATCGCGAGTTCAGGCCACGTGTCCAGCTTCGACACCCAGTAGTTGTAGGTGGCAGAGGCGTCACGGAGGACGGTCGTGCGATCGGCTACGTACTCCCTCACCATCCTTTTACAGTGCTCCCGCCGACTCAGCCTTGACTGGGGAGCGGTGACACAGTCTTGCTGGGGAGCCATAAAGCTGTCCAGGGCCTTAAAGAGTGTTGCACTGCCTGTGCTGTACATGCTGCTCGATCTCCGCACCTCCCCTGCTACCTGGCCCTCGGAACTGCGCCTTCTGCCACTAGCGCTGTCGGATGGGAATCTTACCATCAGCTTGTCCGCCAGGGTCCTGTGGTATAGCAACACTCTCGAACCCCTTTCCTCTTCGGGAATGAGAGTGGAAAGGTTCTCCTTATACCGTGGGTCAAGCAGTGTGTACACCCAGTAATCCGCAGTGGCCAGAATGCGTGCAACGCGAGGGTCACGAGAAAGGCATCCTAACATGAAGTCAGCCATGTGTGCCAGGGTACCTGTACGCAACACATGGCTGTCCTCACTAGGAAGATTACTTTCAGGATCCTCCTCCTCCTCCTCAGGCCATACACGCTGAAAGGATGACAGGCAAGCAGCATGGGTACCGTCAGCAGTGGGCCAAGCTGTCTCTTCCCCCTCCTCCTCATCCTCCTCATGCTCCTACTCCTCAATGCGCTGAGAGATAGACAGGAGGGTGCTCTGACTATCCAGCGACATACTGTCTTCCCCCGCCTCCGTTTCCGAGCGCAAAGCATCTGCCTTTATGCTTTGCAGGGAACTTCTCAAGAGGCATAGCAGAGGAATGGTGACGCTAATAATAATAATAATAATCTTTATTTGTATAGCGCCAACTTATTCCGCAGCGCTTTCTGGCATGGATAAATGCAAAACAATACAACAATTGCAACAATTACAATGTGAGATACATTGGGTTAGACACAAATGGGTTGGGGGTGGAACAGGAGGTGCAGGGGGTGGGGAACACAGGCAATAGGAAATTTTATGTACAGATCATTTATCAGAAGGCAAACAGGGTGGAGCACCATAGGGAGGGGCGAGGGACTAGGTCAGGAGATTTGGTATGCTTCCCTGAAGAGGTGCATTTTTAAGGCCCGTCTGAAATTTCGTGCATCGGGAATTGTCCGGATGCCTTGGGGTAGAGCATTCCAGAGGATGGGTGCTGCTCTAGTGAAGTCCTGTAGGCGAGCATGAGAGGTTCGTATTACAGGGGTGTTTAGTCTGAGGGTGTTATCCGATCGGAGTGAGCGCGCTGGGTGGTATACTGACAGTAGGGAGGCAATGTATGGTGGGGCAGCGCCATGCAGAGCTTTGTGAGTGAGGTAGAGGAGTTTAAATTTAGTTCTGCAGTGGATGGGCAGCCAATACAGCGACTGGCATAGTGCAGAGGCATCTGAATAACGACTGGATTGAAAAATGAGTCTAGCTGCTGCATTTAGTATGGATTGGAGTGGAGCGAGTCTAGTGCGGGGGTGGCCAATGAGTAGCGAGTTGCAGTAGTCAAGCCGGGAGTGGATCAGCGCAACCACAAGCGTCTTTAGCGTGTCCGTGGTTAGGAACGGACGTATTTCAGCAATATTTCTGAGGTGCATGTGGCATGTTTGAGCCAGAGATTGGATATGGGGGGCAAAGGAGAGGTCAGAGTCCAGTGTGACCCCAAGGCATCGGGCATGCCGTCTGGGGGTTATAATGGTGCCAGACACTGGAATGGAGATGTTGAAGGGAGGTCGGTTAGAAGGTGGAAAGACAAGGAGGTCAGTTTTAGAGAGGTTTTATTTTGAGAAAAAGGGAGGACATAGTGTTAGAGACAGCGGACAGACAGTCAGTGATATTTTGGAGGAATGGTCCAGAGATCTCACGAGAGGAGGTGTATAGTTGGGTGTCGTCAGCGTAGAGATGGTATTGGAGGCCAAATCTGTGGATGGTTTGTCCAATTGGGGCAGTATAGATAGAGAAAAGAAGGGGACCAAGGACTGAGCCCTGGGGTACCCCGACAGCGAGAGGAAGTGGAGCAGAGATAGAACCAGCAAAGGAAACACTGAAAGAGCGGTCAGAGAGGTAGGAAGAGAACCAGGAGAGAGCAGTATCCTTTAGACCAATAGAGCAGAGCATAGTGAGAAGGAGATTATGGTCGACAGTGTCAAATGCAGCAGACAGGTCAAGGAGGATTAGTAGGGAGTAATCACCTCTCGACTTTGCAGTCATCAGGTCATTTGTTTCTTTTGTAAGGGCAGTTTCGGTCGAGTGTAGAGAGCGGAAACCAGACTGGAGGGGGTCAAGGAGCGAGTTGTCAGAGAGAAAGCGAGTAAGGCGGGAGTAGACCAGGCGTTCCAGTAATTTGGAGATAAAGGGGAGGTTTGAGACGGGTCGGTAGTTGGCAGCATTAGTCGGGTCCAGGGTTGTTTTTTTGAGCAGAGGGGATATAATGGAGTGTTTGAATGAGGAGGGAAAAGTGCCAGAGGTTAGGGAGAGGTTGCAGATTGTGGTAAGGTGAGTAATGAGAGCTGGGGAAAGGGAGCGGAGGAGGTGAGAGGGGAGAGGGTCGCTAGCGCAGGTGGTGGGGCGGGCAGCGGAAAGGAGCCTGGAGACCTCTTCCTCTGTCGTTGGTTCTAGCATAGATAGTGAGTAGGTGCTGGGTGCAGTCCTGATGAAACTGGGATCGGGGCTAACCATGCAGCTTTCAGAGATTTCTTTTCGAATGTGGTCGATTTTTCTTTGAAATAGGCAGCTAGTTTTCCAGCAGTCAGGTCTGTCGCAGGGGCCTGTTCCTTGGGGCTGAGGAGGGAGTGAAAGGTCTCAAAGAGTTGTTTAGGGTTGTGGTATACTGAGGAGACAAGGGAGGTGAAATAAACTTGTTTGGCATGGTGAAGGGCTAGGTTATACGTTTTAAGCATGAATTTGAAGTGGAGGAAGTCTGCTGGCAGCTTTGACCTCACCATCTCGGTAGACTCCTCAAAGTTTCCAAGGACCTGGCAGATGTCTGCCAACCAGGCCCACTCTTCTGTAAAGAATTGAGGAGGCTGACTCCCACTACGCCGCCCATGTTGGAGTTGGTATTTCACTATAGCTCTACGCTGCTCATAGAGCCTGGCCAACATGTGGAGCGTAGAGTTCCACCGTGTGGGCACGTCGCACAGCAGTCGGTGCACTGGCAGATTAAACCGATGTTGCAGGGTGCGCAGGGTGGCAGCGTCCGTGTGGGACTTGCGGAAATGTGCGCAGAGCCGGCGCACCTTTACGAGCAGGTCTGACAAGCGTGGGTAGCTTTTCAGAAAGCGCTGAACCACCAAATTAAAGACGTGGGCCAGGCATGGCACGTGCGTGAGCCTGCCAAGCTGCAGAGCCGCCACGAGGTTACGCCCGTTGTCACACACGACCATGCCCAGTTGTCAGCGGCGCAAGCCAACGGTCGGTCTGCTCTGTTAGACGCCGCAGCAGTTCGTGGGCCGTGTGCCTCTTATCTCCTAAGCTGAGTAGTTTCAGCACGGCCTGCTGACGCTTGCCCACCGCTGTGCTGCCACGCCGCGCGACACCGACTGCTGGCGACGTCCTGCTGCTGCTGACACATCTAGATTGCGAGACAGAGGTTGCGGAGGAGGAGGAGGGTGCTTTAGTGGAGGAAGCATACACCGCCGAAGATACCACCACCGAGCTGGGGCCCGCAATTCTGGGGGTGGGTAGGACGTGAGCGGTCCCAGGCTCTGACTCTGTCCCAGCCTCCACTAAATTCACCCAATGTGCTGTCAGGGAGATGTAGTGGCCCTGCCCGCCTGTGCTTGTCCACGTGTCCGTTGTTAAATGGACCTTGGCAGTAACCGCGTTGGTGAGGGCGCGTACAATGTTGCGAGAGACGTGGTCGTGCAGGGCTGGGATGGCACATCGGGAAAAGTAGTGGCGACTGGGAACTGAGTAGCGCGGGGCCGCCGCCGCCATCATACTTTTGAAGGACTCCGTTTCCACAACCCTATACGGCAGCATCTCAAGGCTGATAAATTTGGCTATGTGGACGGTTAACGCTTGAGCGTGCGGGTGCGTGGCGGCGTACTTACGCTTGCGCTCAAACACTTGCGCTAGCGACGGCTGGACGGTGCGCTGAGAGACATTGGTGGATGGGGCCGAGGACAGCGGAGGTGAGGGTGTGGGTGCAGGCCAGGAGGCAGTAGTGCCTGTGTCCTCAGAGGGGGGTTGGATCTCAGTGGCAGGTTGGGGCACAGGGGGAGAGGCAGCGGTGCAAACCGGAGGCGGTGAACGGTCTTCGTCCCACCTTGTGGGGTGCTTGGCCATCATATGTCTGCGCATGCTGGTGGTGGTGAGGCTGTTGGTGGTGGCTTCCCGGCTGATCTTGGCGCGACAAAGGTTGTACGCCACTGTTCGTCGGTCGTCAGGCGTCTCTGTGAAAAACTGCCAGACCTTAGAGCACCTTGGCCTCTGCAGGGTGGCATGGTGCGAGGGTGCGCTTTGGGAAACAGTTGGTGGATTATTCGGTCTGGCCCTGCCTCTACCCCTGGCCACCGCACTGGCTCTTCCAACCTGCCCTGCTGCTGCCCTTGCCTTCCCCTCTGAAGACCTGTCCTGAGTAGGCGTTGCAAACCAGGTGGGGTCAGTTACCTCATCGTCCTGCTGCTCTTCCTCCGAATCCTCTGTGCGCTCCTCCCTCTGACTTACTGCCCTTACTACTACCTCACCGATAGACAACTGTGTCCCATCGTCATCGTTCTCCTCACCCACTGAAAGGTCTTGAGACAGTTGCCGGAAGTCCCCAGCCTCATCCCCCGGATCCCGGGAACTTTCCAATGGTTGGGCATCAGTGATGATAAACTCCTCTGGTGGGAGAGGAACCACTGCTGCCCAATCTGAGCAGGGGCCCGAGAACAGTTCCCTGGGAGTCTGCCCGCTCCTGAGCATGTGTCATTGTAGTGGAGTGAGGAGGCTGGGAGGAAGGAGGAGCAGCAGCCAGAGGATTCGGATTTGCAGCACTGGACGGCGCAGAACTGTGGGTGGACGATTGGTTGCTCGAAGCACTTTCTGCCATCCACGACAGGACCTGCTCACACTGCTCATTTTCTAATAAAGGTCTCCCGCGTGGACCCATTAATTGTGCAATGAATGTGGGGACGCCAGAAACGTGCCTCTCTCTTAATCGCGCAGCAGTCGGCTGCGATACACCTGGATCAGGAGCTCGGCCTGTGCCCACACCCTGACTTGGGCCTACGCGTCCTCGGCCGCGTCCACGTCCTCTAGGCCTACCCCTACCCCTCAGCATGCTGTATTACCAGTGATTTGATTTCCCAGCCAAGAAATAAATTGGCGCAAGCCTGCTGTTAAACTTAGCTGGCTGCGTATGATTTTTTTAACGTTCTCCACCCAGCACACACGTACCCAGAACGCTGAGGACTGTCAGAGGCAGGCCAAATAGAATTTTTTCCCTTTTTTTTTTAAAGGAAAGGCCCACTGACTATATTCAATCAATAATAAATGTGTTGTGTGGCTCTGCTGTGTGTCACAGAACTGCAGTGTTGCACTGTTATTAACTGCAGCAGAGCGGTGATTTCCCAGCGAGGAAATAAATTGGCGCAAGCCTGCAGGCCAAATAGAATTTTTGCCCTTTTTTTTTAAAGGAAAGGCCCACTGACTATATTCAATCAATTAATAAATGTGTTGTGTGGCCCTGCTGTGTGTCACAGAACTGCAGTGTTGCACTGTTATTAACTGCAGCAGAGCGGTGATTTCCCAGCCAGGAAATAAATTGGCGCAAGCCTGCTGTTAAACTTAGCTGGCTGCGTATGATTTTTTTTACGTTCTCCACCCAGCACACACGTACCCAGAACGCTGAGGACTGTCAGAGGCAGGCCAAATAGAATTTTTGCCCTTTTTTTAAAAAAGGAAAGGCCCACTGACTATATTCAATCAATAATAAATGTGTTGTGGCCCTGCTGTGTGTCACAGAACTGCAGTGTTGCACTGTTATTAACTGCAGCAGAGCGGTGATTTCCCAGCCAGGAAATAAATTGGTGCAAGCCTGCAGGCCAAATAGAATTTTTGCCCTTTTTTTTAAAGGAAAGGCCCACTGACTATATTCAATCAATAAAATATGTCTTCTGGCCCTGCCTACACAATTCTGTCCCTTGAGTATTACTGCAGGGCGCAATGCTCTACACGGCCGATTTGAAAAAAAAAAAAAATGTGCAACACTGCTAACAGCAGCCTCCACACTACTGCACACGGTTAGATGTGGCCCTAAGAAGGACCGTTGGGGTTCTTGAAGCCTACACTAACTCCTAACACTCTCCCTACAGCAGCTCCAGCACGATAGCACTTTCCCTCAGCTAAGTCACAATGCATCTGAGGCGAGCCGCGGGAGGGGCCGATTTTTATACTCCGGTGACACCTGATCTCCCCAGCCACTCACAGCAGGGGGGTGGTATAGGGCTGGAACATCACAGGGGGAAGTTGTAATGTCCTCCCTGTCTTTCAATTGGCCAGAAAAGCGCGCTAACGTCTCAGAGATGAAAGTAACCCGAACATCGCGTGGTGCTCGTTACGAGTAACGAGCATCCCGAACACCCTAATATTCGCCCGAGCATCAAGCTCGGACGAGTACGTTCGCTCATCTCTAATAAAGACGAAGGCCCTCACTGACTCACTGACTGACTCGCCAAAGGTTCTCCAACTTCCCGCTGTCGCAGAAACATGAAATTTGGCATAAGCATAGATTGTCTCCAAAATAGGAAAAGTAATTGGGTCCCAACTCAATTACTCAATTCTAGCGCAAAAGAATTAGCATCGAAATTTAACGTACATAATCTAAATCTCTCACTTCCCAATGTCATAGAAACTTAAAATTTGACACGGGCATTGAATATGTCATAAATAGGAAAAGCTAATGGGTCCCAACTCGATTATTCAATTCTATGCGCAAAAGAATTAGCGTCCAAATTTTACGTATGGAATCTAATTCTCTCACTTCCCGGTGTCATAGAAACTCAAAATTTGGCAGGAGCATTGATTATGTCATAAATAGGGAAAGCTAATGGGTCCCAATTCCATTATTCAATTCTATGCGCAAAAGAATTAGCGTCCAAATTTTATGTACGGAATGTAATGTTCTCACTTTCCGGTGTCATAGAAACATGAAATTTGGCACGAGCATTGATTATGTCATAAGTAGGAAAAGCTAATGGGCCTCAACTCTATTATTCAACTCTATACGCAAGAGAATTAGCCTCCAAATTTTACGTACGGAATCTAATTCTCTCACTTCCCGACGTCATAGAAACTCGAAATTTGGCAGGAGCATTGATTATGTCATAAATAGGAAAAGGTAATGGGTCTGAAGTTGATTATTTAATTCTATGCGCAAAAGAATTAGTGACCAAATTTCATGTACGGAATGTAATTTTCTCACTTTCTGGTGTCATAGAAACGTGAAATTTGGCAGGAGCATTGATTATGTCATAAATAGGAAAAGCTAATGGGGCCAAAAATCCATTATTCAATTCTATGCGCAAAAGAATTAGCGTCCAAATTTTACGTATGGAATCTAATTTTCTCACCTTTCGGTGTCATAGAAACGTGAAATTTGGCACAAGCATTGATTGTGTCATAAATAGGAAAAGCTAGGGGGCGTGGCCTAGATGCAGACAAGGAAAGAAGTGTAATCCCAAGCTTCGTTCTCCCTCCGCCTTTTAAGCAACAAAAAATCTTATCCAGTACCTGAAAACGGCATAAAAGTGTACCGGAGTATCTCCTGTTCAGAATGCCGAAAAGAAGAGCTGCCACAACTCCTCTGTCAAAAGTCTCTGACTTTTTCTCTGCCCGTAGCGTGGGACAGAAGGGACTCTTGAGTAAAGATGGCTCCCCGTGCTCCACAGGCTCCGATGTGAGAGCTGAAGAAAACGATGACAGCACGAGATTTCCTCACAGTGCTACAGCTCCTGCTGCTGGCTAGGAGAGCCCACAAGCCGAGCTGTCAAAAGTCCTTTGCAGCGTCAGGTTAGTGAAGGAGCCGTCAGACCCGACATTAACCCCACCATTAATCTTAAAATGGCCTCGGAGCGCTCACACTCCCCATCCACCTCATCTACTCCCGAGAAACAGAGACCCCGTCTCTCCCCTTCTACTCTCTAGAAGAAGAAGTGGATTTTATTAAAAGCAAGTTGACCGATCTGGAGGACAGGAGCAGAAGAAATAATGTTAAATTCAGAGGCATATCCGAAAAAGTGGCTCAAGCTGACTTAAAAAATTTCCTCACTAAGCTAATAAAAAACCTGCTCCCAGAATCCACAGCATTAGACGCCACGATCGACAGAGCTCACAGACTATCTAAGCCGAGCTTCCTTCCAGATTCAACCCCACGCAAGGTAATCGCGAGACTCCATTTTTTCCACGTAAAGGAAGCCCTAATGTCAGCCTCAAGAACCTCTGGTCCTCTTCCACCTCCATATAATAATATCAACTTATATTCAGACCTTTCCCAAAACACAATTCAAGCCAGAAAAACCTTCTTGCAAATAACTTTGGCGCTGAGATCAGCTAAAATACCCTACAAATGGGGTTTCCCAGCTAAGATAATAGTCCATAAAGACAAAGCAGTGCAAATAATTGCATCTCCGGAAGATGGCGCAAAAATTCTATATAAGTGAAACGTTCCCCTACCAGAAACCTTTTTTCCAGCAAAATCTCAAGGTCTACAGAAAGCTTCCAATCCCACACTCTACCTTCTACCCCCTCTTAAACTAAGAGAAATGACCCAATCGTACCTGGATCCTGAAACACTCATTCGCTGGATTCCAAATTTTTCAACACAAGATAAAAGGCTCATGTCTGCTTGCCAAACTTTTTTCCCCTCAAATGTACCAGGTTTTAACACCTGCTATACTATTCTGCTTTATTTGTTCCTATTTACAGGTCTTCAACTATCTGCCTAGAGAATATTCCACGTCCGTCTTTAAATACAACCTTAGAAGACGCATATTCCTATCTACATTCAGAAAAAGACCTGTCTTTGTTTCTGTAAGTTCTACAGTTATTTTAATGTTTGTTGTTTATGCTGCTAAACTAATTCCACACAGAATACATGTACCTAAGATTCACTATGTCGATAAACATTTGCTCACTTAACGTCAAAGGACTAAACTTCCCCTTCAAAAGGGCAATGGTCTGGAAAGACGCAAAGTCAGCAAATATTGATGTGCTATGCCTTCAGGAAACGCATCTCACGTAACACTCAGGCCCAAAATTCATAAATAAATTTTATCCCAACATTTTCTCTGCAAATGCCTCAAAAAAACACGCGGGCGTGCTAATAGCGATCAAAGAAAACATACGCTTCTCCTTGAAAGAACAAATTGCAGATTCAAGGGGTAGATACCTCATCCTTTTAGGCACATTTAACAACATTCCAATGACGTTAGCTAATGTTTATGCACCCAATAAAGCCCAAATTTCTTTCTTTAATAAATTAATGAAAAAAGTAAAAAAAATCCAAGCAGGCAAACTGATTCTCTGCAGAGACTATAATATTATTCCAGACAAAAAATTAGACTCTACAGCACAGACAAGAACAGCCCCCGTACTCCAACCTTGGCTTCACAAGGAAGGACTCTACGACTCTTTCAGGTGCTTGAATTCCTCCTCAAAAGAATTTATGTACTACTCACCAAGACACAAGACCTTTTCAAGAATTGACCTCTTATTAGTAGACAGATGGACTCTCACCTCGGTTACAAGCTCCACAATAGGCATCACTATGTGGTCTGACCACTCCCCTATCTATCTAAAACTAAACATAAATGCTCCATTTAACCCAACCAAAATATGGCGTAACAATGTTAACCTATTCAAAACACCCTCTCATCAAAAATTGATCAAAAACGCATTAGAAGAATATTTCTCTATAAATACTACCCCTGACATAACCAATTTCACGCTCTCGAATGCCCACAAGGCAGTGATAAGAGGAGTTTTGATAAAACTCAAAATCCAAGAACAGAAAAATAAACAAGCAAAAATAGTCCATTTGCTAGAAAACATCAAAAAGCAAGAAAAAGCCCAACAGGAATCTCCCCAAAACAAAGCTCATCTACAGTTAATCTCCCTGAGAAGAGAACTAAGAAAAACTCTCTTAGATAACTACACCAAAAACCTTACTTTCCTCAGGGCTAACTTTTATTCCTACATAGACAAGCCGTCTAAAGTAATGGCTAAGCTAGCAAAAAAAAGCAAATAAAAGCCAAAATCCCATATATTACCCACTCCAGTGACCCATCTGTAAAAATTACTCATCCCCAACACATAGTAGAACAATTCAAAACCTTTTACGACAATCTATACAATTTAGCCAAGGACACGAATACTCCTTAACCTACCATAGACTCTATAAAACATTTTTTGGATGGAGTGTCTCTTCCTTCCTTAATCTCCCAGAACGAGCCCCTTAACAAACCAATATCTGTCCCAGAAATTACTAAAGCCATCAATGGCCTAAAAAACCACAAATCCCCTGGTCCTGATGGACTGTCGAATGAATATTACAAAATATTCGCCCCTTCCCTTTCCCAGCATCTTGCAAACATATTTAACGACTCAATAAACAAAGAAGCAATGCCAGAGGAAATGTTGCAAGCCACAATAATTACCATCCCTAAACCGGGAAAAACCACCACCTCCCCAGCAAATTTTAGGCCTATTTCGCTCCTAAACTCTGATGTAAAAATATACTCAAAAATATTAGCAACTAGGCTGTTAGAGCTTCTACCTGAGATCATCCATGATGACCAGGTGGGCTTCACGAGAGGCAGAAACACCACAGACGGCGCATGAAGAACCCAGAACCTGGTGGAGTTCATGGGCTCGGGTCGGACGCCTTCTCTCCTCCTTTCCCTGGATGCGGAGAAGGCGTTCAATAGAGTCCACTGGGGATTTGCTTTTGCTGTCCTCCACAAATTTGGAGTAGGAGATAACTTTCTAAAAGTGGTTCAAGCTCTCTACGTGAAGCCCTCTGCTAGAGTCCTAGCCGACGGAGCCTTGTCCTCCCCATTCCTAATCACAAATGGAACCCGCCAGAGCTGCCCTCTTTCCCCCCTATTATTTGTTATGATAATAGAGCCACTGGCGGAAATTATAAGAATGTCCCCAACAATCAAAGGAATTCCAGTTGGACTGAGACAACACAAAATAGGCCTTTTCGCTGATGACGTGCTTATCTCTCAAACTGAGCCCTTAAACTCTTTGAGGAATGTCCAAAAATGTATCTCTCAATTTAGCCAAGCCTCCTTTTATAAGCTAAACCAAGATGACTCCCTAATTATGGGTTTTAACATTGATAAAAAAAACTGAAAGACGACATCCAAAGAGAGCTCTCCTTTCAATGGAGGTCGGAAATTCCCTATTTAGGGATTAAACTTTGTCGTTCTACATCAGAGATTGTTTATTCAAATATGGACCCTCTCATATCTTCTCTCAAAAAGGAGCTGGAGGAACTAAGTAAAAAAGAACCTTCATGATTTGGAAGAATAACTCACTACAAAATGCTAATCTTGCCAAAAATGTTATACCTCTTCCGCACATTGTCCTACCCGATCCCCAAAGACAACTAGTAAACTTTATATGGAATAACAAAAAGCCAAGACTTGCGGCCTCTATCCTATACCTCCATAGAAAGCAGGGCAGACTGGGTGTTCCCAACCTCCAAGCCTACTACAACGCAACCATATTAAGTCAATCTGCCAATTGGCTAAAAGATTCACAACTCCCATCTGGTGCCACATAGAGAGACACAGAAACGAAAACAAAACATTAGGTTCTCTTGTTAAAGCCTCAATTTTGGGCATCCCATACCCAAAAGCATTACCTCTCCTTCACATACAAAACCTTCCTCCTCTAATGTTAACCACTCTCCATTGTTGGAATCTCCTAGCATATAAATTCAAATTTGACACCAAGGGTTCCCCAGCTGACCTCCCCCTGGAGATCCTATCCTTTTTTTATACAAGCGCTGCAGAATATGTTGGTGCTATACAAATAAATATTATTATTATTTATTACAAGACTTGAACCTAAAGGAATGGCTGAAAAATGGAATTAAATCCATCTCGGACCTCCAGGATAAAGAAATACCTCTCTCTTTCCAATCCATTAAATCCAAATTTAATTTCCCTGACAAAGAGGCCTTCTCCTATATAAAAATATCCTTTTTTCTCAACAACACTAAACTAAGAAGCTGTTCTTTTCCGAAAGATTTAGAAACTCTGTTCCTGAAATGCAAAAATTCTCAAACCACCTTAACAAGAGCGTTCTACGATATCACCTCAAGTAATATATGCAACACTAAAAAAATCCACTTGCTAAATTGGGAACACGACTTAAAAAATAAATTTCATATTACACAGTGGTTGAAATCCTTTGAGAAAGCAAACAAAGCCACTTTATCTGCCAGTCTACTCCAAACCCACTATAAAGTTTTAACTAGGTGGTACTACACCCCCACAAAATTAGCTAAATGCTTACGAGGTATTAAAGGGGTTGTCCCGCGCCGAAACGGGTTTTTTTTTTTAACCCCCCCCCCCCCCCGTTCGGCGCGAGACAACCCCGATGCAGGGGTTAAAAAAACAAACCGGAGAGTGCTTACCTGAATCCCGGCGGTCCGGCGTCTTCATACTCACCTGCTGAAGATGGCCGCCGGGGTCTGCTCCCTCCGTGGACCGCAGCTCTTCTGTGCGGTCCATTGCCAATTCCAGCCTCCTGATTGGCTGGAATCGGCACGTGACGGGGCGGAGCTACACGGAGCCGGCATTCTGCCCGAGCGGCCCCATTGAAGACAGCAGAAGACCCGGACTGCGCAAGCGCGGCTAATTTGGCCATCGGAGGCCGAAAATTAGTCGGCACCATGGAGACGAGGACGCCAGCAACCAGGCGGGTAAGTATAAAACTTTTGATAACTTCTGTATGGCTCATAATTAATGCACAATGTACATTACAAAGTGCATTAATATGGCCATACAGAAATGTATAGACCCACTTGCTGCCGCGGGACAACCCCTTTAATAAAGAATGCAGGAGTAATTGCGGATTTGAAGGCTCACTCTATCACTTGTTCTGGGAGTGTCCCAAAATTCACAACTACTGGAGAGAAGTATTTGATGCCATCCAATCTATCACAGGAGTGTGCCCTGTCTACACTCCTCAACTCGCCCTCCTTCTCCTGGATTGTGATTCTCTCCCTCCAGAAAAAATAAGCTGAATATGTCATTTTCTACTTGCCGCAAAGTACATTATAGAAAGAAAATGGAGGGAAACCTCTCCCTCCGACTTGAAGGACTTATTGGACTTAATATCAGACCATCACAGCTACGAACAAATATATGCAAAAAATAACAATTCTCTTCACAAATTCAATTGTATGTGGAAACCTTGGCAGCAGTATGAGTTAAAATGTTCGCGTTTATACCCTTATTCTGGTGTTAACAATATTAGTAACCCTTTCAAGAAAACGCTACAATTTCTATCAAATAGTCTTCATTTAAATACTACCAATCCAATGTATGACAGTGTCAGTTTTATCTCCAGCAGGCTATGTTCAAATATTGTTCATCATTAGAGATGAGCGAGCACCAAAATACTCGGGTGCTCGTTACTCGGGACGAAATTTTCGCGATGCTCGAGGGTTCGTTTCGAGTAACGAACCCTATTGAAGTCAATGGGCGACCGGAGCATTTTTGTATATCAACGATGCTAGCTAAGGTTTCCATTTGTGAAAATCTGGGAAATTCAAGAAAGTGATGGGAACGACACAGAAACGGATAGGGCAGGCGAGGGGCTATATGTTTGGCTGCATCTCAAGTTCCCAGGTCCAGCTATTAAGCCACAATAGCGGTAAGAGTGCCCCCCCCCCCCCTTCCCAACAATTTTTACTTCTGAAAAGCCCTCATTAGCAATGCATACCTTAGCTAAGCACTACACTACCTCCAACAAAGCACAATCACTACCTGCATGACACTCCGCTGCCACTTCTCCTGGGTTACATGCTGCCCAACCCCCCCCCCCTCCCTGCACGACCCAGTGTCCACAGCGCACACCAAATTGTCCCTGCGCAGCCTTCAGCTGCCCTCATGCCACACCACCCTCATGTCTATTTATAAGTGCGTCTGCCATGAGGAGAAACCGCAGGCACACACTGCAGAGGGTTGGCACGGCTAGGCAGCGACCCTCTTTAAAAGGGGCAGGGCGATAGCCCACAATGCTGTACAGAAGCAATGAGAAATCCAATCCTGTGCCACCTCCATCTGGAGCTGCACACGTGGGCATAGCAATGGGGAACCTATGTGCCACACACCATTCTGTCAAGGTGTCTGCATGCCCCAGTCAGACCGCGTTTTTTTATAAATAGTCACAGGCAGATACAAATCCGCAATTGGAAATCCGTGTGCACCCACAGCATGGGTGGCTCCCTGGAACCCACCGGCGGTACATAAATGTATCCCATTGCAGTGCCCTGGACAGCAGAGCTAACGTCAGATTAAATGCAGGTGGTCTTCGGCCCACACTGCATGTCCCAGTCAGACAGGGGTTCTTTATAAGCAGACACATGCAGTTACAACTCCGTGTGGACCAACAGCATGGGTGGCTCCCTGGAACCAACCGGCGGTACATAAATATATCCCATTGCATTGCCCATCACAGCTGAGGTAATGTCATGTTAAATGCAGGTGGGCTTCGGCCCACACTGCATGCCCCAGTCAGACTGGGGTTCTTTAGAAGTGGACACATACAGTTACAACTCCGTGTGGACCGACAGCATCGGTGGCTCCCTGGAACCCACCGGCGGTACATAAATATATCCCATTGCATTGCCCATCACAGCTGAGGTAATGTCAGGTTTAATGCAGGTGGGCTTCGGCCCACACTGCATGCCCCAGTCAGACTGGTATCTTTAGAAGTGGACACATGCAGTTACAACTCCGTGTGGACCGACGGCATGGGTGGGTGGCAGGAAGGCACCGGCGGTACATAAATATATCCCATTGCAGTGCCCAGCACGGCTGATGTAACGTCAGCTTTAATGCAGGTGGGCAAAAAATTAATTGGATTACACTGCAGGCGAGGGCCCCAAAAAATTAGTGTACCAACAGTACTAATGTACCTCAAAAAAATTGGCCATGCCCAACCAAGAGGGCAGGTGAAACCCATTAATCGCTTTGATTAATGTGGCTTAATTTGTAACTAGGCCTGGAGGGAGCTCAGTTAAAATAAAAATTGGTTCAGGCGCAAGTTTCAACGCTTTAATGAGCATTGAAACGTATAAAAATTGTTTACAAAAATTATATGACTGAGCCTTGTGGGCCTAAGAAAAATTACCCGTTCGGCGTGATTACGTGAGGTTTCAGGAGGAGGAGCAGGAGGAGGAGGATGAATATAATACACAGATTGATGAAGCTAAAAGGTCCCCGTTTTTGATGGTGATAGGGAACGATGCTTCCATCTGCGGGTGCAGCCTATGTATTGTTTAGGTATCGCTACTGTCCGCTGGTGGAGAAGAAAAGTCTGGGGAAATCCAGGCTTTGTTCATCTTTATGAGTGTAAGCCTGTTGGCACTGTCGGTTGACAGGCGGGTACGCTTATCCGTGATGATTCCCCCAGCCGCACTAAACACCCTCTCTGACAAGACGCTAGCCGCAGGACAAGCAAGCACCTCCAGGGCATAGACCGCGAGTTCAGGCCACGTGTCCAGTTTCGACACCCAGTAGTTGTAGGGGGAAGATGCGTCACGGAGGACGGTCGTGCGATCGGCTACGTACTCCCTCACCATCCTTTTACAGTGCTCCCGCTGACTCAGCCTTGACTGGGGAGCCGTGACACAGTCTTGCTGGGGAGCCAGAAAGCTGTCAAAGGCCTTAGAGAGTGTTCCCCGGCCTGTGCTGTACATGCTGCCTGATCTCTGCGCCTCCCCTGCTACCTGGCCCTTGGAACTGCGCCTTCTGCCAATAGCGCTGTCGGATGGGAATTTTACCATCAGCTTGTCCGCCAGGGTCCTGTCATTCTCGAACCCCTTTCCTCTTCGGGTATGAGAGTGGAAAGGTTCTCCTTATACCGTGGGTCGAGCAGTGTGTACACCCAGTAATCCGTAGTGGCCAGAATGCGTGTAACGTGAGGGTCACGAGAAAGGCATCCTAACATGAAGTCAGCCATGTGTGCCAGGGTCCCTGTACGCAACACATGGCTGTCCTCACTAGGAAGATCACTTTCAGGATCCTCCTCCTCCTCCTCCTCCTCAGGCCATACACGCTGAAAGGATGACAGGCAAGCAGCATGGGTACCCTCAGCAGTGGGCCAAGCTGTCTCTTCCCCCTCCTCCTCATGCTCCTCCTCATGCTCCTCCACCTCCTCCTCCACCTCAACGCGCTGAGATAAAGACAGGAGGGTCCTCTGACTATCCAGCGAAATACTGTCTTCCCCCGCCTCCGTTTCCGAGCGCAAAGCGTCTGACTTTATGCTTTGCAGGGAACTTCTCAAGAGGCATAGCAGAGGAATGGTGACGCTAATGATTGCAGCATCGCCGCACACCATCTGGGTAGACTCCTCAAAGTTTCCAAGGACCTGGCAGATGTCTGCCAACCAGGCCCAGTCTTCTGTAAAGAATTGAGGAGGCTGACTCCCACTGCGCCGCCCACGTTGGAGTTGGTATTCCACTATAGCTCTACGCTGCTCATAGAGCCTGGCCAACATGTGGAGCGTAGAGTTCCACTGTGTGGGCATGTCGCACAGCAGTCGGTGCACTGGCAGATTAAACCGATGTTGCAGGGTGCGCAGGGTGGCAGCGTCCGTGTGGGACTTGCGGAAATGTGCGCAGAGCCGGCGCATCTTTCCGAGCAGGTCTGACAAGCGTGGGTAGCTTTTCAGAAAGCGCTGAACCACCAAATTAAAGACGTGGGCCAGGCATGGCACGTGCGTGAGGCTGCCGAGCTGCAGAGCCGCCACCAGGTTACGGCCGTTGTCACACACGACCATGCCCGGTTGGAGGCTCAGCGGCGCAAGCCAGCGGTCGGTCTGCTCTGTCAGACCCTGCAGCAGTTCGTGGGCCATGTGCCTCTTCTCTCCTAAGCTGAGTAGTTTCAGCACGGCCTGCTGACGCTTGCCCACCGCTGTGCTGCCACGCCGCGCGACACCGACTGCTGCCGACGTGCTGCTGCTGACACATCTTGATTGCGAGACAGAGGTTGCGTAGGAGGAGGAGGAGGGTGGTTTAGTGGAGGAAGCATACACCGCCGCAGATACCACCACCGAGCTGGGGCCCACAATTCTGGGGGTGGGTAGGACGTGAGCGGTTCCAGGCTCTGACTCGGTCCCAGCCTCCACTAAATTCACCCAATGTGCCGTCAGGGAGATATAGTGGCCCTGCCCGCCTGTGCTTGTCCACGTGTCCGTTGTTAAGTGGACCTTGGCAGTAACCGCGTTGGTGAGGGCGCGTACAATGCTGCGGGAGACGTGGTCGTGCAGGGCTGGGACGGCACATCAGGAAAAGTAGTGGCGACTGGGAACCGAGTAGCGCGGGGCCGCCGCCATCATGCTTTTGAAAGCCTCTATTTCCACAAGCCTATACGGCAGCATCTCCAGGCTAATCAATTTGGCTATGTGCACATTTAACGCTTGAGCGTGCGGGTGCGTGGCGGCGTACTTGCGCTTGCGCTCAAACACTTGCGCTAGCGACGGCTGGACGGTGTGCTGAGAGACATTGCTGGATGGGGCCGAGGACAGCGGAGGTGAGGGTGTGGGTGCAGGCCAGGAGACGGTAGTGCCTGTGTCCTGAAAGGGGGGTTGGATCTCAGTGGCAAGTTGGGGCACAGGGGGAAAGGCAGTGGTGCAAACCGCAGGCGGTGAACGGCCTTCGTCCCACCTTGTAGGGTGCTTGGCCATCATATGTCTGCGTATGCTGGTGGTGGTGAGGCTGGTACTGGTGGCTCCCCGGCTGATCTTGGCGCGACAAAGGTTGCACACCACTGTTCGTCGGTCGTCTGCACTCTCAGTGAAAAACTGCCAGACCTTTGAGCACCTCAGCCTCTGCAGGGTGGCATGGCGCGAGGGGGCGCTTTGGGAAACAGTTGGTGGATTATTCGGTCTGGCCCTGCCTCTACCCCTGGCCACCGCACTGGCTCTTCCAACCTGCCCTGCTGCTGCACTTGCCTCCCCCTCTGAAAACCTGTCCTCAATAGGCTTAGCAAACCAGGTGGGGTCAGTCACCTCATCGTCCTGCTGCTCTTCCTCCGAATCCTCTGTGCGCTCCTCCCTCGGACTTACTCCAATTACTACTACCTGAGTGATAGACAACTGTGTCTCATCGTCATCGTCCTCCTCACCCACTGAAAACTCTTGAGACAGTTGCCGGAAGTCCCCAGCCTCATCCCCCGGACCCCGGGAACTTTCCAAAGGTGGGGCATCGGTCACGACAAACTCCTCCGGTGGGAGAGGTACCATTGCTGCCCATTCTGGGCAGCGGCCCGGGAACAGTTCCTGGGAGTCTGCCTGCTCCTCAGAATGTGTCATTGTAATGGAGTGAGGAGGCTGGGAGGAAGGAGGAGCAGCAGCCAGAGGATTCAGAGTTGCAGCAGTGGACGGCGCAGAACTCTGGGTGGTCGATAGATTGCTGGATGCACTTTCTGCCATCCACGACAGGACCTGCTCACGCTGCTCGTTTTCTAATAAAGGTCTACCGCGTGGACCCATTAATTGTGAGATGAATGTGGGGACGCCAGAAACGTGCCTCTCTCCTAATCCCGCAGCAGTCGGCTGCGATACACGTGGATCAGGAGCTCGGACTGTGCCCACACCCTGACTTGGGCCTCCGCATCCTCGCCCGCGTCCAGGTCCTCTAGGCCTACCCCTACCCCTCAGCATGGTGTATTACCAGTAGTGCAGAAACAGAACGCTGTAATTAAATGTGCCGCTTATTGGTTGGAGGCTGACTTTGCTTACGGACCGCACAGCAGAGCCAGGAAAGAATTTTGCGCAGGCCCGCTGTAACACTTAGCTGGCTGCATATTAATTAGGCCTACTACCCCCAGCAGAGACGCAGTACAGTCAGGACGGTCACAGGCAGCCCAAATATATTTTTTTTTCCCAAATTTTTTTGGAAAAGCCCACTGCCTATATAGACAGTATATGTCTTTCATGTTTTTCATTGTCCCTCAGCACTACTGGCCCTATACTATGTAAAATTACTGCAGACTAAGGACGCAATGCTCTGCACGGCCGATATACAAAAAAAAATGGTGCAACACTGCAAAAAGCAGCCTCAACAGTACTGCACACGGTCAGATGTGGCCCTAAGAAGGACCGTTGGGGTTCTTGAAGCCTAAAATCACTCCTAACACTCTCCCTATAGCAGCTCCAGCATCAGCAGCACTTTCCCTGAGCTATGTCAGAATGCATCTATGGCGAGCCGCGGGAGTGGTCGATTTATATACTCCGGTGACACCTGATCTCGCCAGCCACTCACTGCAGGGGGGTGGTATAGGGCTTGAACGTCACAGGGGGGAGTTGTAATGCCTTCCCTGTCTTTCTCTTGGCCAGAATAGCGCGCTAACGTCTCAGAGATGAAAGTGAAAGTAACTCGAACATCGCATGGTGCTCGCCTCTAGTAACAAGCATCTCGAACATGCTAATACTCGAACGAGTATCAAGCTCGGACGAGTACGTTCGCTCATCTCTATTCATCATACTTTACAAATGTATACTTCGTTTTCAGTTATGCTTATAAAATCACCAATAAAAAATATTTGAAAAAAAAAAAGGAAACGCTAATGGGTCCCAACTCCATTATTCAATTCTATGCGCAAAAGAATTAGCGTCCAAATTTACATTCGTAATGTAATTTTCTCACTTTCCGGTGTCATAGAAACGTGAAATTTGGCAGAGGATTATATATGTCATAAACAGGAAAAGCTAATGGGTCCCAACTTGATTATTCAATTCTATGCGCAAAAGACTTAGCGTCCAAATTTTACGTACGGAATGTAATTTTCTCACTTTCCGGTGTCTTAGAATCGTGAAATTTGGCCTGAGCATTGATTATGTCATAAATAGGAAAAGCTAATGGGTCCCAACTCGATTATTCAATTCTATGTGCAAAAGAATTAGCGTCCAAATTTTACGTACGGAATGTAATTTTCTCACTTTCCGGTGTCATAGAAACGTGAAATTTGGCACGAGCATTGATTATGTCATAAATAGGAAAAGCTAATGGGTCCCAACTCCATTATTCAATTCTATGCGCAAAAGAATTAGCGTCCAAATTTTACGTACGGAATGTAATTTTCTCACTTTCCGGTGTCATAGAAACGTGAAATTTGGCACGAGCATTGATTATGTCATAAATAGGAAAAGCTAATGGGTACCAACTTGATTATTCAATTCTATGCGCAAAAGAATTAGCGTCCAAATTTTACGTACGGAATGTAATTTTCTCACTTTCCGGTGTCATAGAAACGTGAAATTTGGCACGAGCATTGATTATGTCATAAATAGGAAAAGCTAATGGGTCCCAACTCGACTATTCATTTCTTAGCACAAAAGAATTAGCGTCCAAATTTTGTGTACTGAATTTAATTCTCCAACTTTCAGATGTTGTAGAAACATGAAATTTGGCAAAAGCATTGATTATGTCATAAATAGGAAAAGCTAATAAGTCCTAACTCGATTATTCAATTCTAAGCGCAAAATCATTAGCGTCCAAATTTTATGTAAAAAATCTAATTCTCTCACTTCCAGGTGTCATAGAAACTTGAAATTTGGCACAAGCATTGATTATGTCATAAATTGGAAACGTTAATGGGTCCCAACTCGATTATTCAATTCTATGCGCAAAAGAATTAGCGTCCAAATTTACATTCGTAATGTAATTTTCTCACTTTCCGGTGTCATAGAAACGTGAAATTTGGCAGAGGATTATATATGTCATAAATAGGAAAAGCTAATGGGTCCCAACTTGATTATTCAATTCTATGCGCAAAAGACTTAGTGTCCAAATTTTACGTACGGAATGTAATTTTCTCACTTTCCGGTGTCTTAGAATCGTGAAATTTGGCCTGAGCATTGATTATGTCATAAATAGGAAAAGCTAATGGGTCCCAACTCGATTATTCAATTCTATGTGCAAAATAATTAGCGTCCAAATTTTACGTACGGAATGTAATTTTCTCACTTTCCGGTGTCATAGAAACGTGAAATTTGGCACGAGCATTGATTATGTCATAAATAGGAAAAGCTAATGGGTACCAACTCGATTATTCAATTCTATGCGCAAAAGAATTAGCGTCCAAATTTTACGTATGGAATGTAATTTTCTCACTTTCCGGTGTCATAGAAACGTGAAATTTGGCACGAGCATTGATTATGTCATAAATAGGAAAAGCTAATGGGTCCCAACTCGACTATTCATTTCTTAGCACAAAAGAATTAGCGTCCAAATTTTGTGTACTGAATTTAATTCTCCAACTTTCAGATGTTGTAGAAACATGAAATTTGGCAAAAGCATTGATTATGTCATAAATAGGAAAACCTAATAAGTCCTAACTCGATTATTCAATTCTAAGCGCAAAATCATTAGCGTCCAAATTTTATGTAAAAAATCTAATTCTCTCACTTCCAGGTGTCATAGAAACTTGAAATTTGGCACGAGCATTGATTATGTCATAAATTGGAAACGTTAATGGCTCCCAACTCGATTATTCAATTCTATGCGCAAAAGAATTAGCGTCCAATTTTTACATACGGAATGTAATTTTCTCACTTTCCGGTGTCATAGAAACGTGAAATTTGGCACGAACATTGATTATGTCATAAATAGGAAAAGTTAATGGGTTTCAACTTGATTATTCAATTCTATGCGCAAAAGAATTAGCGTCCAAATTTTATGTATGTAATCTAATTTTCTTACTTGAAATTTAGCACGGGCATTGATTATTATGTCATAAATAGGAAAAGTTAATGGGCCCCAACTCGATTATTCAATTCTAAGTGCAAAAGAATTAGCGTCCAAATTTTATGTACGGAAACTAATTCTCTCACTTCCCGATGTCATAGAAACTTGAAATTTGGCATGAACATTGATTATGTCATAAGTAGGAAAAGTTAATGGGTCCCAACTCGATTGTTCAATTCTAAGCGCAAAAGAATTAGCGTCCAAATTTTATGTACGAAATCTAATTCTCTCACTTCTTGGTGTAATAGAAACTTGAAATTTGGCACGAGCATTGATTGTGTCATGAATATGAGAAGTTAATGGGTCCCAACTCGATTATTCAATTGTAAGGACAAAAGAATTAGCGTCCAAATTTTATGTACGAAATCTAATTCACTTCCCGGTGTCATAGAAACTTCAAATTTGACGCGGGCATTGATTATTTCATAAATCGGTAAAGCTAATGGGTCTCAACTCGATTATTCAATTCTATGCGCTAAAGAATTAGCGTCCAATTTTTATGTACGGAATTTAACTGTGAGGGAAATTACCCAGGACCCCAGCTTTTGTGATATTATTTCATATTCTACTGTTTCGGAGAAATCATTTCTTGTATAAGCTTTAGGCCTTGGTAGAATGTTAGCTTGACTTCACCAGCAATAAACCATAACTGGTGACTAGTCAGTCGATGGTTGAAAGTCCAGACATAAAATTGATAAGAAGCTAATTAGTACCAGTTACAGCTGATATAACCAATAAATTTACCTTAAAATAAAGTCATAAAGACAAACTTGTATTGATAAATAATGATGAATCATTATGAAATGTTATATGTTTTGACACGTATTAAGGAAATGACAGAATTGCTAAAGAATGGAAAATTTTAGGTATTACGAATAGACTTTGATCAAACATGTGGCAGACTATTGAATGATGTAAAGAAATATGTAATGTTTGGCTTAGAATCAACGTCATTTTAATTATATGATAGGTCTATAAAAGACCTCTTGTAACGTCAATAAATCGAGGTAGACGAATTGTACATTCCATGCACATGTACGGTCTGTCTCTTCCTACCGATCGGTATTACTTAAACAATGATGAGTACTCTTTACAATTTGGACGCCGGATGACATACTAACGGGAGTTTTTTTCTTTCCCTGACAAACTTGGTGCCGAAACCGTCCTTATCAAGGCAGAGATCTTTCCCCCTTGGACCCCGGACCTAGCAGTGAGGAGTGAGGATACCAGGAAACCACAGATTTAAAAACAGCGGTGTAACAACGTAAGAGATATTTTTAATCTTACCATAAAATCTGTGCCTTTCTGAATTCTCCTCTTTCCGTCCGGAGCTAAGTGGGTAAGTGTTTTTATCTCTTTTTAAAAGCCTGATTTGCAAAGAACCTGTAAAAGGGATCTGGTATGTCATTTTGGCGGGTGAGAATGTTGCGTCCCATGTTTTATGTTTTATAATGATTCCCTTCAGCATATACTAGAGCGCTACTAAGCTTACTATTGTACTTTGTCCTCTTAACTTGGGTGTGTATGATTACGGAATCCTGTAGACAGGAAGAGTTTTAAAAAGCGCTTTGTTACAAAAATCCCCTTTAAACTACGCCTTGGGAAATAAAATAGCAAAAAGGCTATTTTATATAGACTATATATATATTTATACAACTAGTCAGGGATACGCCCTTCTTAAGGTAAAGGGTAGGAATTAAGGTCAGTGGGAGAAAGCGGGAGGAAGTACAGGCAGAAATAAAATGGAAAACACACCCAAATAGCGGTAATGGAAGACCGCTAGGAAAATAGAAAAAGGACAAAGGGACAAAGGGCAAATGAAAATATAGATGTATTCAGTTGCTAAGAGCAGCAGGCTTAGGATAAGCTGGAATTCTTGAATCTTCCTTTTGGGAAGAATTCAGGAATTGCCAGGGGGGGTGGATTACAGCTTTAAACATGTATGGGTTATTAAACAGCAGGATAAACAAGTGAAGAGATAAGTTATCAATGAAAAGAATATAAGTGTATAATGTATTACGCTCTTAAAATACAAAATCCACCACCCTATGATTCTAATAAGAGGGTACTCACAGAAGAATAGGGTCCTTACTGGACTTGTGGGCTGTAAACTGTAAAAATCCATGATAGAAGAGACGTTTGTGTTGCCTGTGGTCCGGGCGGACTGTCTAAAGCACAGCAATAACTTTTTTTTCTCAGCGCGTCTGTAGCAGGAAGTAGCAGGTGAAGAGCCTTTGGCCCCATGCCTAAAGTACTTTACCCTGTGATTACTAATAAAGTATATAGCAGAATCAGATCTAAGGGAAACTGCTGCTATGTGAAAAATCATGAAGCAGTGGATTTAAATGGAAAAGGGTGAGAAGTGTGGAGACCTATGCGGCACAATTATATAATTGGTGGGCGGACCTTGGGTATAGCGGAATAACTGATGGTAACATTGGGACTTCTGTGTTAGCATTATCCTTTGTGGAAGGTCTTAAACCCTCCATTCGCAAGAAATTACAGAAAGCCTGAATGGCGGCAGACTGAATATAAGAATCTGTTGCAGGCAGAAAAAGGAATACAATTAAATGAAAGATCTGAACGGGTTACAAACCATGGAGCTGTCATGATAATGCAGAGACAGGGGTTTTAACGGAAAATCCTCAAGGCACAAGTACCCGCTAGTGCCACCTATTTTACAGTGATTAACCTTAGCAATTTATGTCAGCCTTTATGTCAGTTGTATTGCACCCCGATTCACAAAATCTCTTTGCATTCACTTTCAGGGGAAAACAGTACACTTGAACAGTTCTGCCACATGAGCGCAGAATTCTCCAAATATGCACACACAGGTCCTGCAAACTTTTCTGCAGGCCTGGCCCTGGCCACAAGGGGTGGTCTTGCTACAATATGTGGATGATTTGTTACTATGTACTAACAATCTCTAAATTTGGCAGCAGGCATTAATCTCACTGCTCCATTTGCTTGTAGATAATAGATGTAAAGCTTTAAAAGACAAGCTTTAGTTCTGTAAGTAGAAGGTAATCTTTCTTGGTCACTGCCTGTTACAAGGAACCAGGCATTTGACGGAAGAAAGGAAAAAGGCTATTCAAAATTTGCCTTTCTCAAATTCTGCTGAAAAACTTCGAACATTTTTAGGTCTTGTATTATTCTGCAGGTCTTGGTTACGTTCAGCTTTGCTACTTATGCAACCACTTTATGACTGTCTCAAAACCACTCCCTTCCTGTTTTCTGAAGAAGCTATCACTAACTTTCATTTGCTAAAACAGGCTATCACTTCTTCTGCGCTGGGTCTACCCAACTATCAACTTCCTTTCCGACTTTACTGTATAGAACTGTCTGGACATGCTACAGCAGTACTTTGCCAACAACATGGTGGCAGGCCACGGTCTGTGGCCTACTATTCAGCCAGACAGATCTGCTTGCAATGCGCACTCCTCATGCCTCCTAAAATTACCTGTCAAAGATGTACTACCTTGAATCCGGCTACTCTATTGCCAGTAGATTATCCGGATTCCAAAAGGGTGGAGGGGGGGAAGGGGAAAATACAGAAACGGATGATGACACATTTGATGATGACACACACGAGCATGATTGCATAGAATTGATGCAACAAGAAACAGCAGGTTTTGAAAATGTTGTTGAAAAACCATTAGATAATCCTGATTTTGAACTTTTTGTAGACGGTTCTCGTTATTAGGGTGAAGATGGCTGATTCCACTCCGGTTAAGCAGTCGTAACACAACATGACACGGGTAAAAGCAGAATCTCTGCCTCCGCATGTCTCAGCACAAGAAGCGGAATTAAAAGCACTCACAGAGGCGTGTAGAGTGGCCACAGGTAAGACAGCTAATGTGTACACTGACTCCAGGTATGCTTTCGGCATTGCTCATGATTACGGCCCAGTATGGAAGGCCAGACAATTTTTAACCTCTGCTGGACAACCTATTAATAATGGTGCTGCAGTGAAAGAATTAATTGAGGCCCTGCTATGGCCAGATAAGATAGCAGTACAAAAGATACAACCATAGAAAAGAAAGAAGAAAAGGGGTTTTTTGCTGCGCAGCATACAGACCCCGACCCAGTCACAAGAGAGACATTTTGTTCTGATACAGATACAGAGACATTTTGTTCTAAAGCAGAGACAGGGAAACCTGTTTCATCTGATATGGACATTATTAAGATTTTCTCAATACAAGTCAGCAAAGAAGAAGCAGACAAGTGGACGGAAGCTGGGGCCAAGGAAGATGACGGCATATGGAGAACTGTTACCAGAACTCCCCCCCCCCCCCCATTGCCTTGTTCCATATGATGGCCCAGCTGATTCATGGAAGAACGCATCTATCAAGAACAGCAATGGCTGCAACGTTAGAGAAATTCTGGTTGGCCCCTGGTTTTTCTGTAGCTGCTGCATCATTTGTCCAATTTTGCATGATTTATCCGTAAAGCAATCCTGGGTAAAAAGTCAAAGTACCCCAGAAACACGCACCTAGACCACTCTACCCGTTTCAGAGACTGCAAATTGACTACATTCATCTGCCCCGTGTAGGCAAGTATGAATTTGTGTTAGTATGTGTGGACATGTTGGGGTGGTGTGAGGCTATCCGGTCAATTCAGTAACTGAGTGACCGCAAAGAAACTGATGAACGAGATAATCTGTAAGATATGGGGTACTTGAGGTGATCAAATCAGAGAGAGGTACCCACTTTACGGAGAGATAATGAAACACATAATGTCAGCTTTGGGCATCACTCAGGCCTTTCACACTCCATACCACCCACAGAGTAGTGGTAAGGTGGAAAGGCTGAATGGCACCCTGAAATTAAAAATACAGAAGGCCATGAGGGAGACCATCAAACCCTAGACTGAGTGTTTGCCTTTGGCCCTCTTCTCTGTAAGATATGTCCCTACCAAGAAAACAGGCTTGTCTCCTTATGAAATTTTGTTTAGAAGTGTGCCAAGACTGGGACTGTATTTACAACAAAAACTGCAGTATGGCACCTTAAGAAATTATGTTATCCTCTAAGTAAGAAACTTAAAGCAACACACGACCAAGTGTTCTTTTTCATTGCTGATCTATACTCTCTTCAAGGTACACATGAAGATTGGGTAGTGATAAAAAGACACGTGAGCAAAAACATTGGAACCACGATTTGATGGTCCCTTCCAAGTTCTCCTGACCACCTCTACCTCAGTAAAACTAGAAGGAAAAACCAAACTGGATACACGCTTCACACTGTAAAAGGTCCAGATACCAGGGGAAGTATGCGTATCTGAAGTTCCTTAGCGTGTATTGCAATCTGTCTTACAGGTATATTGTGGTATTGGAAACCAAATGAAATGACAAAAGGTGGAAAGAATATGGCCCGTATGGACGGAAGGGCATCCTAATATTATGGGAATATTTGGCAATAGATGTATTAAATATTCCAAGTATGTGTATGCCTAATTTGAGAAGTGGAAATTATATTTTACATGCTTGTTATCAGTTCCTACACCTGTAAAAGTGCTCAGAAATATATTTACAGCAATACATAATGATAGTTTAGTAGAAGAATCCGATGTAACCAACATGAACACTTTCTTAAATTTGTATGAATACTGTCCTGACTGTAGGGAAATAGAACATACAGAATGGACTAATATGACTAAGTTTCAGGTTAAGAATGAGGCTGAGGCCGAGGTGTGTTATAATTTCACTTGTGACCCTGAGGAAATTGGGAAATGTCGGCAAATTGAAGCACACCCCGAACAAGCTACTGATGATTCTCAAGTACTCTGTAATCGTACGGTAAATCGATGTAAGAAGGTAATTAATGAAATGCGTTGTAAAGTGCTTGTTAGAAGCTCCAATAATTTTCGACATGTTAAATTACCAACTGGTTGGATTTTATCATGTGGAAATCTCACTTATACATATATTCCAGCAAATGTTACAGGAGAACCATGTACACTGTCCCGATTGAGTATTTTTATGCACCAGAAACCAGAAGAACGTAACAAAGTAAAAAGGGGAAAAAAAAGGGATAGATGAAAGTTGTGAGGGTCCACCAACCCTTCTCAGTGACACAGAAGTAAAAGCGTTAGGATTTTCTATAGTGGGAGTTTGGGGACTAGCCGTATATAATGGAAGAGTCATAAATGGTATAGCTTGTGATATAGAAAAAGGTTTAAATACTACCTCTCAAGTTTTAGACCTCCTATTATATGTACAAGGAGTAAGAAAGGCCGCCCTGCAGAATAGAGCCACTATAGATTACCTATTGTTAACACTAAATCATGATTGTGAAGAATTCGAGGGGATGTGTTGTTTCAACCTTTCTGATCATTCAGAATCAATATATCAGAAGATTAACACTTTAAAAGAAATATCCATTAGTATGAAACAAGATGTAGATCAGGGATGGTTTAGTTGGTTATTTTCATGGTTAGGCCTGAGCTGGATAAAGAAAATATTTTTGATATTTGCAATAATAGTTATGGGATTAATATTGATCTACTGTTGTATACAATGTATTCCAAATTTGGTGACTATATGTCTGAAGTATGTACTAAAAAGAAGACCTCCTTGTTATGGGAATAACATCGAAATGTCACATTTATATAAGAACTAATGCTTGTGTTTGTTCATATCTGAGGAATCAAGCAATGCAAAACTACGAACATACACGAATTAAAAGAGAACCATCTTGAGCATCGCAAAGAAAATAATGAAGGATTTACGATTTTACCAGTATCTTCAATGAATTTTTAAACAGTCATATCGAGGAGCCGTGTGGAATGAGTGGAATAGGTTGCCATGAGAGGTGGCGAGTAGAGATGAGCGAACGTACTCGTAATGAGTACTTACGCACCCGAGTACCGCCATTTTCGAGTACTTCAGTACTCGCGCGTAAAGATTCGGGGGGCGCCGGGGGGTGGAGGCGCGGGGAGAGGCGCGGCGGTGCGGGGGGTAGCAGCGGGGAACCGGGGGGAGCCCTCTCTCTCTCCCTCCCCCCCCCCCCCCACTCCCCGCTGCAACCCCCCGCGCCGCCACGGCGCCCCCCGAATTTTTTCGCCCGAGTACGGAAGTACTCGAAAATCGCGGTATTCGGGCGAAAAAGGGGCGGGGCCGAGCACGTTCGCTCATCTCTAGTGGCGAGTTCTTCAATGGAAGTGTTCAAACAAAGGCTAGACAAATATCTGTCTGGGATGATTTAGTGAATCCTGCATTGAACAGGGGGTTGGTCCAGATAACCCTGGATGCCCCTTCCAATTGTTCTATGATTCTATGAGGTCAAAATATCCTCTTACTGAGGTCCTATGCAGAAGGACTTGTGGTCTTCAATATATAACATACTATATAGCATCAAGCGGAGCGCTGCAAGTTCTATATATTGTAAGTAATGTTTCAGGACATAGGTTGAAATAAAAAAAAACTCACCTTTATCATGTGATGTGTAAATCCAAGTACTCTCTGGTGTTTTTGGTATTTATCATTTAGATATAAGAACATATCACGTAGAGCTTGTGTCAGGACCTCTACAGCATAATACAGTCTGGCAGAAACCCCTGAAGACAGATCATTCCTCATACTGGTAAAAAGATAGTCAGTAGTAGTATTTAACTCTTCATCTCTATCAAGGTATACAATGAAAGGCTTGTTATTATCATTTCCTGATAATATTTCAAATAATGGCCAGTAAGTTTTAAAATTAAATGCAATGGAGAGATTCTTGTAATTTCTTATAAATTCTTTGACTCGTGGAATAGGTAGTGATGAAAATTCTACAGTTAAACTTCCATTAATTTCTGGGCGTTGATGCTCCGTAATCAAGGGAGAATAGGCCCAAGAAGGAGGAAGAATAAGTGTTATATTTGAAAGGATTTTATTCCAATTAAATAAGTTTAGAAACAAAGCAATAATATCATGAGAATACGGTCCACACAGTACAATTATATTGACTCCTGTTTTACGTATAAGGTTTGCAATGTTTCTATTATTTGATGGTAAAAGTTTTTCGACAAAAGCCACACAGATCTTGGATTCTTTCATGGACTGTGTTAGTATTTTGAGCTCATTCTCTCCGCTGTCATCAGGTGATACTAAAATCCCCACCCAGGTCCAGCCAAAATGTTCCAACATTTTAGTTATTACCATATTGTGAACGCGGTTGTTCTGAACTGTTCGGAAAACATGTGGATAGAGGCGCCTATCAGATAATGCGGAGTCTGTAGACCCATAGCTGATCTGTAAAACAAGAAATCACAGAACAAATCTCATGTTTTTATATTTTTAATCTCCTTTATATAACATTTACATGTGCAGATGTGTTCTTCCCTATGTTTTCTCTTGGCCTTACATATCCTGAAATTAGTAGCATAAAAAGACTAACTTTTATGGGAAAAAAATTCTTGTGAAACTCCATCAGGAGATATTTCTGGTAATTATTATAAATATATAAATGTCTGACTATATGTGGCCACCAAGTGGTTGTGATGTGTGTTACAGTCGGACAAAGGTTTTACTGGTAGGTACTATAACAGTAATGTTTTCAATTTGTAGTGAGAAATTCAAATCGAATCATGGAAAAGTCAAGATGGAAACACCACAACTGTATTAGGCATGACCTGGTAGAGCTGTGTGTATGGAGTTTGTACAGAAAAACACAAAAGTCCTTGTGAGCCAGGTAGGTTAATGGCCAAATGTAGGTAGCCGCACAAAAGCTGAAATAGGGGCCCAACAAGTTTAAATGTAGTCTTTATTAGTTGCAGATGGTGAAAATCATGGCCAAATATGTAGCAGCTAAACATCTGATCCCACTTGAAGGAGTTAAAGGTTTTAATATCTGCAGCCTCTAGGTGCTGCTAGTCAGATTAGCTTGTGACAAGTCCGATTTTGGGAGCATGTTTGCTAGATAGGCATTTTTTCTTTTTTTGTAATCAATGTTTATTGAAATTTTTGGATATATGACAGACACAATCATAATGATATGAATGATTGGTTACATTTATTGAGATTAGGCTGATCGGGATTACAATGTGAATCTTAAGATTATTATATATATATCCGCAATAAGAGTGTAACAAAGAACTGCATAAGGCTAGGTCGGCCCGAACAAAGGTGAGAGCTCCTGTCTCTTAGCCTCAAAACATTTAAACAGGGGAAGACAGAACAGACTGGGAAAGGAGGAACAACATGGGGGAGTAGGTGAGGGGGGAGGGGGGAGGGGAGGGGAGGGGGGGATTGGAGGGAATCTCATACCGTGTCTTCACTTGAAGGGAGGTATAGCCTGGTGTTTTTACGACTTGGAGGTCCGCCAACTGCGGTTATGGACAAGCGTAACAAGGCAGGCTCCGGCTCGGGGGCTGGTCCAAGACTGTGGCCCAGGCCTTCAAGGAGGAAGGGGGAACAGCACTACTCGGTCTATCCCCGCGTCACCATAGGGGGGGATCCCCAATTTCGCCTCTAATGGACCGCCACAGGTTTCATATTTTTAAAAAGGTTTCATGAGTGCCCCTGGACCAACTAGACAATTCCTCAGGATTTGAGAGGAGGTCGACCTTGTCTCTCCACATTGTCAGTGAGGGGGGATCCTTTTGACACAACAGAAGAGGAATGAGGGATTTGGCTGCATCAAGCAAGAATGCTATCAATTTATGTTTCAGAGGATGAAAGGTGGCAGAGGGTTTCCACAGGAGGACTACCTCAGGGGAAAGGGTCAGGTTAGGGGATAGCTTTCTTAGCACGCATCTGACATCCCTCCAGAAAGGCGCCATTTGTGGGCACTCCCACCATATGTGGAGGTATGAGCCCGTAGAGGAATCACATCTCCAGCACGTGTCCTGCGAGGCCAGTTTATGGTCAAAAAGCCACTGGGAGGTCCTGTACCATCTCACCAGTTTATAGTGAGACACCTGGGAGACGACACATGGGGAGAGGCCGAACGTGGTCTTAAGTATGAGTTTCATATCACTCTGAGAGAGGGAAACCCGAAGTTCCCTTTCCCAAGAGGTGATGAAGGCCGGCTTCGAATTAACTGGAGGAGAGACAAACTGTCTACGGATGTAAGCCACCCTTCTCTTAACTGGGTTATTCTCCGCAAGCGCCGTCTCAAAACAAGTCAAGGGTCTAGGTGCTTTATTCAGAGTTAGGAAGTCTTTGAGGACTTTGGTCATGTGGGCCGACACTAAAAAGGGAAGTGAGTGGTTGGGAAGGAGCTCCGCTAGTATATCCGAGGGAGATCTATGGGCCAGAGGATAGACCTCGGAAATTTTATTTTCAGTGAAAATCTGCCAGGTGCTTGCTGAGCAAGGATCTAGACGGAGATCAAGTATTTTATGCAATGCGCTTAGAGGGGTGAGGGGGGATGGGCAAGGTGCCAGTGACCCTGTTAGGTTGTCCCAGGTTTCCAGGGATCCTCTGAGCAAAGGATTTATCCCTTTTCTTTTCCGTGTTATCTGATTAGGGAACCATAAGTCTTGAAGAAGGGAAGGGCCATACGATCCCTTAGCAAACGCCTGGACTAGGTGGTCCTTGGTCAGTTGGACCAACTCCATCCAGTGACTTAATTGGGTAAAGAGGTAAAATTTTCTAAGGCAGGGCATGTCCACTCCTCCTTTGTTTTGGCTCTTAACTAATAGGCAATGAGCCAGTCTCGGTCTCCTCCCCTTTCATACATATTTTGAGAAGGCTAAACGCAGGGTTTTAAAAAAGGAATTCGGGATGAAAATTGGAAGGAGTTGGATTTTATATATGATAGGGAGAACATAAGATTTTAAAATCTTCTTCCTCCCAAGCCATGAAATAAACGGGAGGTCATAAGATCGCAGTAAGTTTTTTATCTTAGCTAAGAGAGGTATGAAGTTTGCTGAGAAGAAATCTTCAGCTTTTTTTGTGAGTTTTATGCCCAAAAAGTCAATATCTGACGAGGACCAAGTAAAAGGGGAATTGGTCTTCAGAGCGATACACCGAACGGAGGGCAGAGAGATATTGAGTACCGTGGATTTTGAGTAATTTATTTTGAAATTGGAGAGTGCTCCAAATTCGTCCAGAAGACTAATAAGTCGGGGTTATCCCCTCTCCGGGTTTGTGAGCAAGAAAACTATATCATCAGCGTAGGCTGCTGTAGAGAGGACTACTTGTTCAATCTTCAGTCTCGGATGATGGAGTCTGACCTAATCCTTTGTAGGAAGGGTTCAAGGGTGAGGATGAAGAGAGCTAGGGAAAGGGGGCAGCCCTGACGGGTGCCATTACTTATGTTAAAAGGAGGGATAAAATGTTATTTATTTTGAGCCTGGCATAGGGAGCGTTGTATAGGGAGAAGATTGCAGTTATGAAAGCGGGAGGGAGATTAAAGTGTGAGAGAACTAGTTTCATATAAAGCCAATTAACCCAGTCAAAAGCTTTTTCGGCGTCTGAGCCTACTAGAGCTAGGGGAATATTTTAAGCTTGGGCGTATATCACTGAGTGAAGCAGCCTTATGCAGTTATCTTTGCCCTCCCTGCCTTTAACGAAGCTAGACTGTTCAGGGTTAACAAAGGAGGGAATATATTTTTCTAATCTTTTAGCTTGGAGTTTGGCCCATAACTTCATGTGGAGGTTGATTAGAGAAATGGGCCTATAACTCCCGCAAACTTCTGGGTCCTTGTTATCTTTGTGTATCAAAGTTATGTTGGCCTCTTGGGCTTGTTTGGGTAAGGATGCTCCATGCAGTAGGGTATTGAATAGTTCTGTCAGTTGGGGGGTTAAGGTGGATTTAAAAGATTTATAATAGATTAACGGTAGGCCATCTTTTTCCCGGCGGGGAAGAGGTCAGGAGGTCTTCAACTTCCTGAACAGTGACTGGCCTCGTCAAAGTTGCTGCTGCCTCCTCATCTAATTTGGGGAGGTTAAGTTTTCCCAAAAAGGAGCCAATCAGGGTTTGGGCGTTGAGCATCTCCTCTGGGGAGGGGGGTTTGTGAATATTGTAAAGGCGAGAATAGAATGCTTGGAATTCTAATGCTATGTCCGTGGACGATGTGACCGAGAGGCTGGAGCTGGTTTTGATAGAACTAATAAGATTCCTAGATCGGGCTTTTTTGATTAGGGCGGTTGTAAACTTACTGCCTTTGTTACCTTGAGCATAAAACACATGTTTGAGGAATAAGTGGTTTTTGTTGTAGCTAGTTTTGAAGATGAGTTTTAGCTCCTTTCTGAGGGAAATTAGTTTGTCGAGTGTGGACTTGCTCTGTGAATGTTTTACGACTTGTTCCGATTTAGCAATTTGTTGGAGTTTTTCATCTATTTCTTTTTGCTGTTTTTTCTTTAATCTGGAGCCTAGAGCGATTAAAAGACCCCTCGAGAAAGCTTTATGGGCTTCCCATATCAAGGGCATAGAGACATCATGGGTTTTGTTAAGCTGGAAATATTCGTCGAGAGCAGTTTTTAGATGTTGTCTATTCCTTTCGAAGTCCAGAAGGGAGGGGTTCAGTTTCCATCTCCACTCCCGCGGGGAAGGGCGTGGAAGGTTAAGGTTAATATGAAGAGGGGCGTGATCAGAAATCAGAATAGGGTCAATAGTGGCTTTGGTTACCGACTCTAGAAGGGAAGAGGGTACAAAAACGTAGTCGAGGCGCTGGAAGGAGGAGTGGACTGGGGAGTAGAAGGTGTGGTCTTTAACAGATGGGTTCATGTGACGCCAAGCATCCATGAAATCTATTTCTGCCAAACTGCATATCAGTCTCCTCAATTTCACCTGTGAAATTTGGGATTTTCCTACCGAGGAGTCTAAGAGTGGGCAAAGGGTTAAGTTTAGATCTCCCTTCAAAAGAATCGGACCAGTAGCAAATTGTTTGAGTGCCTCCAGCTGTCTAATCAGCCAGGACACTTGTCCAGTGTTTGGTGTATAAAAATTTGCAAGGGTCATCTTGCAATTGTGTAGGGAACCTCTGAGGAATAGGACCCTTCCCTCCTCATCCGAGTATTGGGCCTCGCAGGAGAAGACGGTGGATTTATGAAATAATATTGAGACCCCCTTCAAAGCGAAAGTCGGATGGGAGCTGTGGAACCCTTGAGGGAGCTGTTTTCCCGGGAGGGCCAGACACCTATTTCCCCTGAAGTGGGTCTCCTGTAGAAAAGCGATTTTAGTGCCATACCTTTTCAGTAGAAGCGAGATGTGATGCCTCTTGGAGGGGGAGTTCAAGCCTCTTACATTGAACGTGGTTATTCGCAGAGGTTTCTCCATGCTGATGAAACTTAGGTCATGAATAAGACTCTATAGATGTATGGAGAGAAGAAAGAGCGTTAAATGTAAATAGATGGCGATATGATACTCCGTAAATCTTGTGGTTTTTCTAGATGGAGGCATGAGATTTAAGAGAGGGATTGGTAGGTGGGGAGAGGAGAGAAAGGAGGGAAGGAAACACAAAAGGGAGGGGGGAGACGAACAGTTTTCAAAAAAGAAAAATTGAGGAACTGTTCTCCAAAGGAGAATTAGGCAAGGCCCTGTATCACGGGTCTGCCTGTAAAAGAGGGAGGGGGGCGAGTTGGCTGGGCTGTAGAGAACTAGAGACCAGTCAACTGTGTACAGCCTGGGCTGTCAGGCGCCCCCGGAGACCTCAAAGTGTAAAGGACAATAAAGAGATTTAGAAAAGCAGCCAAAAACATAGTCTACTCAGGGAAAGAGCATGAAAACAAAATAAAGAAGACATGAACATTTTAACATGGTGTAAATTAGCGGGACCAGCTAGAAAAAAAAGGTCAGCTGAAAGAGCGCGAAGCCACCGGGCTACTCCGGGAGGGGGGGGGGGGGGGGTGACCCAAAAGAAATGTTTGTGTGATCTTAGCGTCAAATCCCAGAGTGAGGAGGAAGAGCCTTGGACCTACGGGAAAAAGTCAAAGCAAGGCAAACTTGGTCGCCGACCACTTCAGGTGTCCGCATTATTGGTGACCTCCTTCGCCTTCTTCTTTTTCCCTCTTGGTGACTTCGGGTTGACAGCTTGTTGCCATGTCTCCGGTGGTGATAATCTCGGCAGTTTAGGAAACTCTGGAAGAGGGAGCCAACAGGGCAGGTCCATGGGGGCTATCTCCAGGTGGGCCCATGCATTATGCAGGTCCTCAGGGGAGCGTATGGTGAGCCTGTGCCCCCTGATGGAGATCCCCAAACCAAAAGGAAACAGCCATGAGTACCTTATGTCTTTTGCTCTTAGGGCCTCCAGGAGAGGGCGGAGGAGACGGCGTTTGTACAAAGTGGAGGGGGCCAAATCTTGAAAAATCTGTAAGGGGTGGTCGTTATATGCTAGGTCCTTGTGTGTTCTTGCGGCTTTAAGTACAGCAAGGACGTCCTGGAAAGATAACAACTTGCAAATGATATCTCTTGGAGGTTCGTTTGCAGAGGGAGGGGGTCTGAGAGCCCTATGGATGCGCTCTATGTTAATATGAGAAGCTTTATCGGCACCAAGCAGGAGTTCGAAGATCTCTGTGCCCACCTTGAATAGGGACTCTGTGGAGAAGGATTCGGGGAGCCCCTTTATGCGGACATTGCAACGCCTATTACGATTCTCCAGATCTTCTTGCGAGATTAGGGCGCAATTTAGATGGTCGTGTTGTTCTTTCAGGACTTGTGTAATAGCTAGTGCATGGGAGGTGATGGTAGCAGAGGACGTCTCCAAGTCCTCTACCCTGCGCCCCATGTGCTTAATGTCCTCCTTTATCTCTGTCAGATCTGATATCAGGGGCTGAAGGGCGCTAGCTAAGAGCTGCTTCATAAAGCCCTTAGAGATGGATTCTCTGTCCTCCTCGTCCGAGGAAGACTCCCCCTCCCCCTCTTTTCTGTGCATTGCAGAAGCCTCGTGGGCCGGCGCCATCTTGGACGATGGGTGAGGAGAGCAGGAGCCGCGGTCCTTTAGAAAGCGCTGCATTCCGACCTGGCTTTTGTGTAAAGGGGTACTCAGCTGCTCTTCGCTCTTTCCCCTTGCAGTTCCCTTCATGTCCGCCCCTGCTAGCTGCTGATTAGGTCTCCTATGGGCGCCTCACAGACGGAGCTCCGGGCTCAAGCAGCCATCTAGCTCGGCAGTCAGGCTCTGCCCCCACAATAATTATATATTTATCGATAGGCATTTTTTTTTTACATAACCTGACAAACAGATTACAGAGTAATTTGCCAAGCTATTGATTGACTTCAGAAGGCATTGCTGGAGAGTTTTACAAAGAATTTAGGTGCTGGGTTACTGACTCTCTCTGGAAAGAACTTTTATCCATTGCGAGTGGGGTTATTCAATATTAAAAACCAATATAATGGCAGTTCACCAGCCTCCAGTTTCCATTGAATTCACTATATCATCACAAATGCCTGCATGAATGCTAGTAAAACCCTAGATCCTGGAAAGAAACAATTACCCTTCATACTACTGAATTCATGCAACTTTGCACCATTCAGTTACAACAATATCCGGATATCAAACACAAAGAAAAAGGATTTTGCTTCAATTTCAGGAGGTCCTGTTATCTTATCAGATCCTTTCCAAAAAACCTGAAATATCAATTGTCAGAGGATTTCAATACCAAGCTTGTTCTGGGAAGACTCACCTTGGCACCCAGGTATTTTCCATTGCTTGCGCTAAAATACTGCTATCTATCCAACTCTCTTACAGAAGATGTTCATTTTGGACTAGTGCATTTCTTGATAATACAGCAGCAGCTAATTTGATTGTTGCTAAAATCAGAGGTGTAACTTGAAGCTCCTGGGCCCCAATGCAAACAGGGCCCCCAACTGTAATGCTTAATCATAGTACTGGGTTCCCTATATATAGAAGAGAGGCCTTATTGGCCCCCTAAAGCTCCTCGGCCTGGGTGCAGCCGCATCCCCTGCATCCCCTATAGTTACACCAGTGGCTAAAATCATAAGTATATTAAAAATTACTCTGCTCCATTTGTCGATGTCTATTAGTATTACTGGTATACATAATACCCCTTGTTGTTGAATTTGCGACCCCTGACATTTCAGTTCTGAGGACTTAGTCGAACGGGCACATCTGCGCCTGTGTTACTGCAGGAAGAAGATAGCCGCACTTCAGGACGGATATCTCTCTGCAGCGCCGGAAGAAAGAACATGTGACCGGCTTCATTGCCGGTCATGTGTTCTTTCTTCGGCGCTGCGGGGAGTCCTCCGTCTTAAAGTACTGCCGTCTTCTTCCTGCAGTAAGAGCTCAGTCACATGGGTGCATCGGTGACCCTGTACGGGTGCTGATGACTGAATGACTTGGTTGTGGTTACGTAACCCTATAGCAGACTGGTGATCCGGTGACCTTTGTATGTGGAATTATAAGTGTCACACAGCAGTATGTCTCTGCCATTAAATTCTATATCAACATCTGTCATTCAAGTGCCAGATTATCCAAACGATTTTTTGCAGAACTGATGGTAAAAAGTAAGGTTGTTCATCTTGATCAACTGGGTGACAAAATTGTTCCAATTTTGCAAAATCGAATTTAGTTTAGTCCAAGCAATTTTTTTGTGTGAAAATCACAGGAAAATCAAAATTCCTCATTGTGCCTGCTTCCGAGGTCAGCAGGCATTATGGGAAAGGTACGTTGCTGAAGTGACTAAATTCTCCTCCAATTTCCATATGGGCAGCAGTTTCATTGGATGCCTGCATCACATGGATTAGCCTTATATAACATAGACACAGTATACCAGCGGCCATTTTACAACTGAGCACAGGACATAGAAGCTGCATTATGTTTATATGCCTATAGAACACGTGGTCTGTTGTTAATATGGACAGATATTTTACATAGCATATTTTTCTGCTGGGTGTGATAGCTTGTATACCAGCAGAGAACTCTCATGGGGTACTATTGGAGGAAGCAGAGAAAGAATCTGCATCACATTTCTATGCATATATGAAACAACGTCTGTTCGTTGGGAGAGGGTATATTTCTGCTGTTGACCAAATCAGCAAACCAAAAGCAGACAGACCAAATATTTGTGGGAAATATTCTAGTTCTATGTTTATGGCCTCAGCCGTAGTCCAAAGTCGCAGGTCCACCCACTTCAAATTATTTACAGACCTAACGCAGCTGGCAGTGGGGTTTGAGAAATGTAATTATGTTGAACCAAACAGATACAATTCTTCTGTTGTCAAATTTTGTGTCTCCCAGAGATTACAGCTATTTTAGTTGGTGATTAGAGATGAGCGAGCACACTCGTCCGAGCTTGATGCTTGTTCGAACATTAGGGTGTTCGAGATGCTCGTTACTCGAGACGAGCACCACGCGGTACTCAAGTCAATTCCATTTCCTTCCATGCATGTTTAGCATTTTCTGGCCAATAGAAATGCAGGGAAGGCATTACAGCTTCCTCCTGTGACGTTCCAGCCCTATCCCACCCCCCTGTAGTGAGTGGCTGATGAGATCAAGTGACCGCCAAGTACTTAAAGCGGTCCTGACCGCGGCTCGCCTCAGACACACACTGGGAGAGATCAGGAAGAGTGCTGTTCCTGCTTTAGGGACAGTGGTAGTGTAGGAGCCCGTGTACAAGAACCCCAATGGTCCTTCTTAGGGCCACATCTGACCGTGTGCTGTTTTGGCTGCAAGGAGCAGTTTTGCACCATAATTTCTTTTTTTTCATCTCGGGCTGTGCAGGCTATTACAGCTATAGCGTTCTCAGTCTGAAGTCAATTATACAGAGTATAGGGACAGTGCTGGTGATACAGGGACAGTGGTAGTGTAGAATTCTGTCTACAAGAACCCCAACGGTCCTTCGTTGGGCTACCTGTGACCGTGTGTATTTTACTGCGTGGCTGCTGGGAGTTGTAGTGCTTCACTATTACCCATCTAGGCCTGTTTGCAGCCTTGCGTATAATTTTTTTCTGGCTGCAGTTTGCGTTACATAACCACTGTCAGCCTGCAACTATACGCCAATAATTGCATACTTTTTTACACCGCTTTGTGTCTGCCGTCAAATTCACGCACAGCATGCGGCAACAGCCCCTGATAGAGGGAAAGTCATATACACGCTATATAGCCTGTATTCTTTTTTAAAAAAAAAGTTTTAAAAAGCTCCTTCTTAGGGCTAGCTCTGACCGTCTGCATTTTACTGCCTGGGTGCTGGGAGTTGTAGTGCATCACAATTGCAGAGCCAGACCTTTTTGCAGCCCTCCATATAATTTTTTTCTGGCTGCAGTTTGCGTTACAATACCGCTGTCAGCCTCCAACTGTACGCCAATAATTGCATAATTTTTTACACCGCTCTGTGTCTGCCGTCAACTTCACGCACAGAGTGCGGTGACAGACCCTGATAGAGGGAATGTCATATACATGCTATATAGCCTGTATTCTTTTTTTTTTAAATTTAAATAAAAGCTCCTTCATTGGTCTACCCCTGACTGTCTGAAATTTACTGGGTGTCTGGTGGGAGTTGTAGTGAATCACTATTGCATGGCTAGGCCTGTTTGCAGCCTTCCTTATTCTTTGTTTCTGCCTGGAGTTAGCGTTACATAACCGCTGTCAGCGTGAAAGTGTACGCCAATAATTGCATAATTTTTTACACCGCTCTGTGTCTGCCGTCAACTTCCCGCACAGTGTATGGCGACAGCCACTGATAGAGGGAAAGTCATATACACGCTATATAGCTTGTATTCTTTTTCAAAAACATTTTTAAAAAAGCTCCTTCGTTGGGCTACCTGTGACCATGTGCATTTTACTGCCTGGCTGCTGGGAGTTGTAGTGAATCACTATTGCATGGCTAGGCCTGTTTGCAGCCTTCTGTATTCTTTGCTTCTGCCTGGAGTTAGCGTTACATAACCGCTGTCAGCGTGAAAGTGTACGCCAATAATTCCATAATTATTTACACCGCTCTGTGTCTCCTCTATTCGTAATCCACCATGCTGAAGGGTAGCGGTAGGGCTAGAGGACGTGGACATGGACGCGGTTAAGGACGTGGAGGTCCAAGTGAGGGTGTGGGCACAGGCCGAATTCCTGGTCCAGGTGAATCGCTGCCGGCTGCTGTGGGATTAGGAGAGAGGCAAGTTTCTGGGGTCCCCAGCTTCTTATCAGAATTTTTGGGTCCACATGGTAGACCTTTATTACAAACAGAGCAGTGTGAGCAGGTCCTGTCGTGGATGCCAGAAAATGCATCCAGCAATGTATCGACCAGCCAGTCTTCTACCCCGTTCACTGCTGCAACTCTGAATCCACTCGCTGCTGTTCCTCCTTCCTCCCAGCCTCCTCACTCCATGAAAATGACAAATTCTGATGAGCAGACAGACTCCCAGGAAAGGTTTTCGGGCCCCTGCCTTGATTGGGAAAAAATGGTTCCTCTCTCACCTGACGAGTTTGTCGTGACCGATGCCCAACCTTTGGAAAGTTCCCGTGGTCCGGGTGATGAGGCTGGGGACTTACGGGAACTGTCTCAAGAGCTTTCAGTGGGTGAGGAGTACGATGATGATGAGACACAGTTATCTATCAGTGAGGTAGTAGTAAGGGCAGTAAGTCCAAAGGAGGAGCGCACAGAGGATTCGGAGGAAGAGCAGCTGGACGATGAGGTGACTCACCCCACCTGGTTCGCTAAGCCAACTGAGGACAGGTCTTCAGAGGGGAAGGCAAGTGCAGCAGCAGGACAGGTTGGAAGAGGCAGTGCGGTGGCCAGGGTAGAGGCAGGGCCAGAGCAAAGAATCCCCGAACTGTTTCCCAAAGCACCCCCTCGCGCCAAGCCACCGTGCAGAGGCCTAGGTCTTCTAAGGTGTGGCAGTTTTTCACTGAGACCGCGGACGACCCACGAACAGTGGTGTACAACCTGTGTCGTTCCACGATCAGCAGGGGAGCCACCAGTACCAGCCTCACCACCACCAGCATTAGCATATGATGTCCAAGCACCCCACAAGGTGGGACGCAGGCCATTCACTGCCTCTAGGTCGCACCACTGCCTCTCCCCCTGCGCCCCAACCTGCCACTCAGATCCAACCCCCCTCTCAGGACACAGGCACGAGCGCCTCCCGGCCTGCACCCACACCCTCACCTCCACTGTCCTCGACCCCATCCAGCAATGTCTCTCAGCGCAGCGTCCAGCTGTTGCTAGCGCAAGCATTGGAGCGTAAGCGCAAATATGCCGCCACGCACCCGCACGCTCAAGCTTTAAACGTGCACATTGCCAAATTGATCAGCCTGGAGATGCTGCCATACAGGCTTGTGGAAACGGAGGCTTTCAAAAACATGATGGCGGTGGCGGTCCCACGCTACTCGGTCCCCAGTTGCCACTATTTTTCCCAGTGTGCCGTCCCAGCCCTACACCAGCACGTCTCCCGCAACATCAATCGTGTCCTCACCAACGCGGTTACTGGGAAAGTCCACTTAACCATGGACACGTGGACAAGTACTGGCGGGCAGGGCCACTATATCTCCCTGACGGCACATTGGGTGAATTTGGTGGAGGCTGGGACAGCACACGTCCTACCCACCCCCAGAATAGCGGTTCCTTCCTCGGTTCTGGTATCTGCGGAGGTCTATGCCACATCCTCTAAACCCTCCCCCTCCTCCTCCTACGCAACCTCTACCTCTCAATTAAGAAATATGAGCAGCACGTTGCCAGCAGTTGGTGGGGTGCGGCGCAGCAGCACAGCACTGGGCAAGCGTCATCAGGCTGCGGTGAAACTACTCAGCCTAGGTGACAAGAGGCACACGGCCTCCGAGCTGTTGCAGTGTCTGACAGAGCAGAACAACCTCTGGCTTTCACCGCTGAGCCTCCAACCGGGCATGGTCGTGTGTGACAACGGCCGTAATCTGGTGGTGGCTCTGTAGCTCGGCAGCCTCACACATGTGCCATGCCTGGCCCACGTCTTTAATTTGTTGGTTCAGCGGTTTCTAAAAAACTACCCACACTTATCTGAACTGCTCGGCAAGGTGTGCCGCCTCTGCGCACATTTCCGCAAGTCCACCACGGACGCTGCCACCCCGGAAAGCAAATCTAATAAACAGTTTCTTCTCAAGTGTGTTCACCAAAGAAAAGGAAATGCCACACGAGGTGCAGGGGAATAAAACGAACCCCTCACAAAATATCTCATACCTAACGCAGGAGGAGGTGCGGAAGCGTCTAAAGAAAACTAAAATTGATAAATCACCGGGCCCTGATGGATTACACCCAAGGATACTAAAGGAACTAAGTGACGAGATAGCTAGGCCGCTATACCTTATATTTCTAGACACTATCAAGACCGGAGTAGTACCATTGGACTGGCGCATTGCCAACGTGGTTCCAATTTACAAAAAAGGGAGCAAAAGTGAGCCTGGTAACTACAGGCCAGTAAGTCTCACTTCAGTAACGGGAAAAATTTTTGAGGGGATTCTGAGAGACGCCATCGATGAGTACCTCAAGGAGATTAAGGGAATAACTCCTCACCAGCATGGATTCATGAAGGGTCGCTCATGTCAGACAAATCTGATCAGTTTCTACGATGAAGTAAGCTCTAAGCTGGACCAGGGAGAATCTATTGATCTTGTATATCTGGACTTCTCTAAAGCCTTTGACACCGTGCCACATAATAGGCTAATATACAAAATGAGGCAGCTCGGACTGGGCGAAAACGTGTGTAAGTGGGTAAAAAATTGGCTCAACGATAGAAAGCAGAGGGTGGTAATAAATGGTTCGTACTCTGATTGGACCACAGTCGCTAGCGGGGTGCCACAGGGTTCAGTATTAGGCCCCACTCTGTTCAACATATTTATTAATGACCTGATAGAGGGGCTGCACAGCAAAATATCAATATTTGCAGATGACACAAAATTATACAATGTAATTAATGCAACGGAGGACAATGTGCGGCTACAAACGGACCTGGATAAGCTGGGGGCTTGGGCAGAAAAATGGCAAATGAAGTTCAATGTTGAAAAATGTAAGACTATGCACATGGGCAAGAGGAACGGATGTCACAAATATTCACTTAATGGGGTACCACTAGGGAAAAGTGATATGGAAAAGGATCTGGGGGTATTAGTGGATAATAGACTAAACTGGAGTAACCAATGCCAGTCAGCCGCTGCAAAGGCAAATAAAGTCTTGGGGTGCATCAAAAGAGGAATAGGGGCGAAGGACGAGAACATCATCCTCCCACTATATAAGGCACTTGTCAGACCTCACATGGAATACTGCGTACAATTCTGGACACCGGTGCTCAGGAAAGATGTCACAGTGCTTGAGGGGGTTCAAAGAAGAGCGACTAAACTAATACATGGAATGACGGGACTGGAATACCCAGAGAGGCTATCAAAATTGGGACTATTTACTCTAGAAAAAAGAAGGTTAAGAGGCGACCAAATAACCATGTATAAGTACATGAGGGGACAACACATGGATCTCTCCCGTGATCTGTTTACACCCAGGACCACGACGGTAACAAGAGGACATCCGCTACGATTAGAGGAAAGTAGGTTTCATCACCAACACAGAAAGGGGTTCTTTACTGTAAGAGCAGTTAGACTGTGGAACTCTCTACCGGAGGAAGTGGTGATGGCAAAATCCATAGAGGAGTTTAAAAGGGGACTTGATGTCTTTCTGGAGAAGAAGGATATTACAGGATATAAATATTAGGTTAAGTGTCAATCCTGGTATATAGGCAGGTAGGAACTATTAGGGGTTGATCCAGGGAACAGTCTGATTGCCATTAGGGAGTCGGGAAGGAATTTTTTCCCCAAAAGGGCTAATTGACTTCTGGCCTTGGGGTTTTTTGCCTTCCTCTGGATCAACACAGTAGGATAGACAGGCTGGACTAGATGGACAATGTCTTCATTCGGCCTTACATACTATGTTACTATGTTACTATGTTACCCTGCGGACCCTGCAACATCGGTTTAATCTGCCAGAGCATCGGCTGCTGTGCGACGTGCCCACATGGTGGAATTATACGCTCCACATGTTGGCCAGGCTGTATGAGCAGCGTAGAGCAATAGTGGAATACCAACTCCAACATTGTCAGCCTCCCCAATTCTTTACCAAGGAGTGGGCCTGGATGGCAGACATCTGCCAGGTCCTCGGAAACTTTGAGGAGTCTACCCAAAGGGTGAGCGGCGATGATGCAATCATTAGCGTCACCATTCCTCTGCTATGCCTTCAAGTTCGCTGCAAAGCCTAAAGGCTGACGCTTTTGCGCTCGGAACAGGAGACGGGGGAAGAGAGCATGTCGCTTGATAGGCAGAGCACCCTGATGTCTATATCTCAGCGCGCTTTGGAGGAGGAGGAGGGGGAGGAGCATGAGGAGAAGGGGGGAAGAGACAGATGGCCGACTGCAGAGGGTACTCATGCTGCTTGCCTCTCATCTGTTCAGCGTGTATGGGCTGTGGAGGAGGAGGATCCTGAAAGTGATCTTCCTAGTGAGGACAGCGATGTGTTGCGTACTGGTAGCCTGGCACACATAGCTGACTTCATGTTAGGCTGCCTTTCTCGTGACCCTCGCGTTAGACGCATTCTGGCCACTACAGATTACTGGGTGTACACCCTGCTTGACCCACTGTACAAGGAGAACCTTTCCACTCTCATTCCTGAAGAGGAAAGGGGTTCAAGAGTGATGCAATACCACAGGGCCCTGGTGGACAAACTGATGGTAAAATTCCCATCTGACAGCGCTAGCGGCAGCAGGCGCAGTTCCGAGGGCCAAGTAGCAGGGAAAGCACGGAGATCAGGCAGCATGTTCAGCGCAGGCAGGGGAACATTCTCCAAGGCCTTTGCCCGCTTTATGGCTCCCCAGCAAGACATCTTCATCACCCCCCAGTCAAGACTGAGTCGGAGGGAGCACTGTAAAAAGATGGTGAGGGAGTATGTAGCCGATCGTACCTCTGTCTTCCCTGATGCCTCCGATCTATACAACTACTGGGTGTCAAAGCTGGGCACGTGGCACGAACGTGCGCTGCATTCCCTGGAGGTGCTGGCTTGCCCTGCGGCTAGCGTCTTGTCAGAGAGGGTGTTTAGTGCAGCTGGGGGAATCATCACGGACAAGCGTACCCGCCTGTCAACTGTCAGTGCCGACATGCTTACACTTATAAAGATGAATAAAGCCTGGATTTCCCCAGACTTCTCTTCTCCACCAGCGGAAAGCAGCGGTACCTAAAGATTCTTTTGGCTGCCACAGCAGAAAACAGCATTCTTTTGTATCGACGGTAAAACAGGGCATTTAGGTTTGTCAATCTGTCTCTGAAATTAGTCCTCCTCCTCCTACTCCTCCTCCAGAAACAACATGTCATCGCACTGAACGGCCAATTTTTCTGCAGCCCAAAAGGCTCATCTACATCTACCAATGTTTTTACAATTTTTCAAAGTTTCAAAAGTATTGAGACTTTAACATGAATCAAATTTTTCAACAGGGCCTATAGGTTCTGTTACAAATTAAGCAATAGTGAGCTGTATCTTTTAAAAAATATTAACGAGTTTCACTTGCCCTCTCGGGTGATACATTTTTCAGAGGTACACTTGTACTCTTGGTACACTTATTTTTCGGGCCCACGCCTACACTCTTATCCAACTAATTTTTCCGGCCTTCGCCTACGCTCATGGTACCCCAATGTTTCAGAGGTTGGCCTATACTATTACTAAACAAATTTTACTGGGGTCTGCCTGCCTATACTTCTGCTCCAAGAAAGTTACAGGGGTCTGCCTATACTGATGCCACTGAAATGTTACAGGGGTCTGCCTATACTGCTGCTACAAAAATGTAACAGGGTTATGCCTATACTTCTCCCACATAAATGTTACAGGGGTCTGTCTATACTGCTACCACTTAAATGTTAGAGGTGCTGGCCTATACTTCTGCCACGTAAATGTTACAGGGGTCTTTCTATACTGCTGCCGCAAGGACGTTACTGGGGTCTGCGTATACTTCTGCTACAGAAATGTTACTGGGATATGTCTATAGTGGTACTACAGAAATGTTACAGGGGTCTGTGTATAATTCTGCTAATAAAATGGTACTGGGGTCAGCCTATGCTTCTGCTACATTAATGTTACAGGGGTCTGCTTATACTGCTGCGACAGAAATGTTACTGGGGTCTGCCTTTACTTCTACAGAAATGGTACTAGGGTCTGCCTATACTGCTGCTACAAAAATGGTACTGGGGTCTGCCTATGCTTCTGCTACATAAATGTTACAGGGGTCTGCTTATACTTCTGCTACAGAAATGTTACTGGGGTCTGTCTATACTGATACTACAGAAATGTTACTGGGGTCTCCCTAGACTTCTGCAACATAACTGGGGTCAGCTTATACCTTTGCTAGAGGAATATTACAGGGGTCTGTGTATACTATGGGTGCACTAAGTCTTCCCATTGTGTTGTTCTACCTATCTGGCCCCCCCAAAAAAACAGACTGACTAGGGCATGGAGTGTGGGCTGAAGCCAATATGTCTTTTCTCTCACGCTACCTCAGGTATCCGGGGCACTGCATTGGGATTTCCTTATGTACCGCCTGTGGGTTCCTGGGATCCACCCATGCTGTGGGTGCACACAGACTTTCCATTGAGGTGTTTTACCTGTTTGTCCCCAAAACACTGACGGACTTGGGTAGGGTGCAGAGCTGAAATGGTTTACCCCTTGCGTTGTCGATGAGGTATCCGACACCCAAACAGAATAAGTAGTGTGTGGACACATAGAGTCCCCATTGCTATGTCACTCGCAGCACCTTGGGCCACACAAGGTGTTTGCTTGGACAGAGGCTGACCCAGGGCCCAATCACATACTTCCCACACAGAGTATTGCTGCATTATGGAGATGTGCAGAAGTGCAGGGCTGGCAGCTGAGTCCCCTTTATGCCCAAGTTTGCAGCTCCTCTAATGCATGTAAAGGAGCAGCGCCAGAAGTGGAACGTTCTTTAAAAATGCATCAAAAGATGTCACTTTATTGCATCCAGATAAAACACAACGTTTCGGCCCATGCAAGAGCCTTTTTCAAGTGCATGACAAACAATGAAATGCATACAGAATATATAGAAAGCTCCACCCAATCACCACCATCATAATCAAATAAACCTTGCCCACATTCAGCTGAAGAAAGCTATAATCTCACCGCCGCAGCTGCCGCATCAATGCCGCTCATTTTATCCCGGTATGTAGTCGAACACTTGGGCGTCTGATGTCACCAATAAGCGCCGCTTCCGCTCTGTCAGTTGTAGTCCTGTCTCCCAGCTATGACAGACTCGCGCTTACGTCAGAGCCCCGAGATCGCGCGACACTCAAGATGTCCAGTCAGGCTACATGCTGACGTCCACAATGTGGAGAAGCACCGTGGTCATAGCAACCACGGCGCTTACTAGGTCCAGAAGATCTGCGTGTGGGCCGAACCTTCGAAGTCGCGCGAATATAAGAGCGCCCGATACAGCAGTGTGCTGGCATGAACAGTGGGGGAGGACACCATGGTCATGACAACCACAGCGTTTCACCCATGCTTAAAACGGCAAACAGCCACATAATAGCTCCAAAGGCTGAGCATAAATCTAGGCTATATCCATCAAAGGACTTAAGCCAAAAATAAGACTAGTTCACAATGAGCTATCTCTCTAGCCATCTGTACACACAGATCGGACCCAAGGACCCTGAGCGTGTCCAAAAACTCACATAATAATACTAAATTCCATCAATATTAGCATGGAAAATATTACAAAAAAACAGTGACCAATATATGCAGTATGCAAAGAAAATACTTACATCCTTTATTATACACAACAATTGAATAAAGAACAAATGATATAATGTAATCTTGCTAATGAAAGACAAACAACATGATAGAGATGAGCGAGCACCAAAATGCTCGGGTGTTCGTTACTCGAGTAGAACTTTCCGCGATGCTCGAGGGTTCGTTTCGAGTAACGAACCCCATTGAAGTTAATGAGCGACTCGAGCATTTTTGTATATCGCCGATGCTCGCTAAGGTTTTCATTTGTGAAAATCTGGGAAATTCAAGAAAGTGATGGGAACGACACAGAAACGGATAGGGCAGGCGAGGGGCTACATGTTGGGCTGCATCTCAAGTTCACAGGTCCCACTATTAAGCCACAATAGCGGCAAGAGTGCCCCCCCCTCCAAACATTTTTTACTTCTGAAAAACCCTCATTAGCAAGGCATACCTTAGCTAAGCACCACACTAACTCCAAACAAGCAAAATCACTGCCTGCATGACACTCCGCTGCCACTTCTCCTGGGTTACATGCTGCCCAACCCCCCCCCCCCCCCGCATGACCCAGTGTCCACAGCGCACACCAAAGTGTCCCTGCGCAGCCTTCAGCTGCCCTCATGCCACACGCTGGCCTCATAGCCACACCACCCTCATGTCTATTTATAAGTGCGTCTGCCATGAGGAGGAACCACAGGCACACACTGCAGAGGGTTGGCAGGCCAGGCAGCGACCCTGTTTAAAAGGGGCGGGGCGATAGCCCACAATGCTGTACAGAAGCAATGAGAACTCCAATCCTGTGCCACCTCCGTCAGGAGCTGCAAACGTTGGCATAGCAATGGGGAATCCATGTGCCACACAGTATTCATTCTGTCAAGGTGTCGCATAGCTCAATCCACACTGCAAGGGGAAAGCCATCAGAGCTCTGCCCCCTACCCAAGTCAGTCAGTGCCTTTGTGCCAGACAGGTCAAACACCGCAATGGGAACTAAGTTTGCACCAACAGCATAGGTGGGTCCTAGGAAACCCAATACATGAACAAAAAATTGATCTGAGCGGCCAAACATGGCAGACTTGCACCGCGCTCACGGCATAGGCCTCGGCCCACAGCTTCAGCAATCCTAGGCTGGAAGCGGACTTTCACTGCACCCAGGACATAGGTCTCTGCACAAACCCTCAGCAATCGCGTGTCTACAGCGGACTCCAATGCTAGCGTAGCTGTGCACGTCTCATTAGCGCTGTATTGAGCCTGTAGTTTGCCCCAATGCAGTGCCCTGGATAGTAGAGCAACTGTCAGATTAAATACAGCTGGGATTTGGCCCACACTGCATGCCCCAGTCAGACTGGGGTTCTTTATAAGTAGACACAGGCAGGTACAACTCCGTGTGGACCGACAGCATGGGTGGGTCCCAGGAAGCCACCGGGGTTACATAAATAAATCCCATTGCATTGCCCAGCACAGCTGAGGTAACATCAGATTAAATGCAGGTGGGCTTCGGCCCACACTGTATGCCCCAGTCTGACCGGGGTTTTTAATGCATAGACACAGGCAGGTACAAATCCCTAATGTGAAGTCCGTGTGGACCCAAAGCATGGGTGGCTCCCTGGAACCCACCGGCGGTACATAAACAAATCCGATTGCAGTGTCCTGGACAGCAGAGCCAACGCCAGATACAATACAGGTGGGCTTCGGCCCACAGTGCATGCCCCAGTCAGACTGGTAATATGTACCTTAACAGTAACCGCGTTGGTGGGAATGTGGTGGCGACTGCTGACCTAGTAGCGCGGTTTTATTTAGTTGGTTTTCGGAATGTGGCCAGGATTAAGTGGGCCGTGGCGGGGGAATGGTGGGGGGGGCTCTCCTGTTGTGTCGTTAAAGGTGAAATTCTTGGATTGCCACCAGACGGACCAATGCAAAGGTATTTGCCAAGAATGTTTTCATTGTTGGAGGAGGAGGGGGATGTTTTTGAGGCACTACATGTCCTCTCCACGTGTCCGTGGTTATATGCACCTTAACAGTAACCGCGTTGGTGGGAAATGGCCTCGCCACCATCATGTCTTTGGGAAGCCTCCGTTTCCACAAACCAGTGACATAGCATTAGCAGCGGTATAGGCAGAGCCCAGAATTAGTAACATTTCAGCGGTAGCATTATGACAGGCCCCAGTAACATATTCTAGCAGCATTATAGGGGGAGCACAGTATTAGTTCCATTTCAGTAGAAGTAGCAGTCCAGACAGGCCCCAGTAACAATTCCGAAGCAGCAGTATAGGGGGAGCACAGTCTTAGTTCCATTTCAGTAATAGTAGCACTCAAGACAGGCCCCAGTAACAATTCCGAAGCAGCAGTATAGGGGGAGCGCAGTCTTAGTTCCATTTCAGTAATAGTAGCACTCAAGACAGGCCCCAGTAACAATTCCGAAGCAGCAGTATAGGGGAAGCGCAGTCTTAGTTCCATTTCAGTAATAGTAGCACTCAAGACAGGCCCCAGTAACAATTCCGAAGCAGCAGTATAGGGGGAGCACAGTCTTAGTTCCATTTCAGTAGTAGTAGCAGTTAAGACAGGCCACAGTAACATTCCCGTTGCAGCAGTTTAGGGAGATAACAGTCTCTTTCACATTTCAGTAGTTGCATTATAGAGGCAGGAGGCTGGAATCGGCACACATGACGGGGCAGAGCTACGCGATGACGCGTAGAAGGGGGCGGAGCCAACACGACACTGCTGCCGAACAGACCCGAAGGCAGAAGACCCTTCTGCGCAAGCGCGTCTAATTGGGCGATTAGACGCTGAAGTTAGACGGAGCCATGGAGACGGGGACGCCAGCGCAGGGAAGGTAAGTGAATAACTTCTGTATGGCTCATATTTAATGCACGATGTATATTACAAAGTGCATTAATATGGCCATACAGAAGTGCTTAACCCCACTTGCTTTCGCAAGACAACCCCTTTAAGGCTTTATCGGTATAGTCCAAATACTTCACTATTGTTGGTCTTGGACGCGCTTTGTTGCTTAGTGACTTCTCACTGGCTGCTGTTCGCAAGTCTGGACCCAGGCGATGGGCTCTTTCCACTTTGCATGCGTGTGCTATCCCAAGAATATTAGGAATAGTAAGTTCGCACAGCTGGCGTAAGTCCTTTTGTAGATAGGATTCAGGAACTCCTATAATGCGTAGATTGTTACATCTGGATCTATTCTCCAGATCTTCCAGTCGGTCCCACAAGTATTTATTGTCTCGCATCAATTTTTCCACACACTTGGTTGTGGCATTTTGTTCTGTGGATATTATTTCCATCTCCGACTCGATTGACTCAAGCCGGACATCGTGTTGGGATACCGCATCGCGGAGTTCATGTAGTGTAGCCGCCACTGTAGTTGCCAGAGTTTCTTGTATATCTGGGCAAATTAGTTTTGCTACTTCTATCGCTAGGGTTTTATAGTCCAGCATTGCTGTATCTCTTATAACAAGATTTTCGTGGTTGGTTCGTGTAGGGGATACCGGAGGGGGTCCTGGCATAGAGGTGTCTCTGGAGTTAGATTCTTTATCTGGTGATATTTTAGACGAGACCCTTGTGGACGCCTCTGTTTGCTTTGCTTTAGTACGACCCATTTTAAAGATGAACTCCTCCATGCAGTGGGCAGACGTAATTTTTAAAATTTGTGTTCTTTTGCAACCGATGCCAGCAAAGCCAAAGGAGGCAGCTTTTGAATTTTAGGGGTATTAACTCCTTGTCCTGCTGTATTATGTCTGTAACTGCCTCCTCTTCAAGCCTCCACCCCTTAGTGTAGCTGTTTTACTGTATTTCTGCCATCAATCTTATGGCAGAAAGGCTAGTAGCAGATTATTTGATTTATTATCTTCCCCAATTGGCTGTCACTGCCTTATGGGTGCTGTGTTGGTCAGGAAGGGGTTAACTATCCCTCCTCCGTGACTTATACAGTCCTGAAGAGTTGCTGCTGGAGTTGCAGGGGGGAGGGGCACACGTGCTCTCTGCTCTGTCACAGTAAACAGCCTGTTCCGCTGTATTATTCCGGGGACCGGAGCTCTTCTAATGAACTCAGGAAGCCCAGCGCTGTCAGCAAGTGACTTCGGAGGAGTCACTTGCAGGTCTGAGTGTCCTCCTCCGTGGGCACAATGCAAGCCGAGCCGAGGTGGAAGCGGAGCTGCCGCGAGGTCTGTAGAGGGGGGGTAGAGAGGTTGGCGCCGCTGTCCCTGACCTGTCACCGCTGCCTTCCCGTATCCCACTGCTATAGCGGAACGGAGGAGCAGCGCAGGGAGCCAACAGCTACTGTTAGAAGGTGGGTGCTGGAGCGGAGACGACGGAGCTCGTGTTTCCCGCTACCTACTCCATGGGGCTGGAACCGGAAGTCGTCATAGAAAACTCTTGTCATAGAGCCTTGAGAGTTCGTGCATTTATGGAGTAAAGTTTCTAAGTCATTTGGAAAAGAGCACTTCCCCAGACGGGAGCTGTTAAGAAGAGAGGATATCTTTAAGTGAGAAAAAGCTTCTCTGTCCGGCAGATTAAACTTGGATTTGATATCTTGAAAAGTGAGGGGTTTTCCTTCATCCAAGAGGTCAGATATAGATCTGATTCCGCATCTGCGCTATTCCCTTATGTTTAGATCTTGGGTGAAGTAGGTTAGGATCTCCACGGGGAGATTTATAGGTGGGCCTTTAGCGGCATGTTCAAACTTATACGCAAGGAGATTCCAGCAGTGGATAGTGGTTAGCATTACAGGTGAAAGATTTTGTACAGAGAGAAAATGAAGAGTTTCTGGATTGAGAATGCCTAGCATTGAGGCCTTGATAAGAGAGCCTAGAGATTTATTTTCTGTGTCTCTCTATATGGCCCCATGATGGGAGTTGTGAGTCTGTAGAGAGAATTTGTTTACCAAGAAGAAGACTATCAGATTCCGTGTAGTAGTCTGGACCCAGGAGAAATACAAATTATACCAGCAGTATCAAGTGATTTCTAATTTATTTTTTTTTAGGGTGGTCAAAAGATTATATACTATAAATGACATCACAGCAAAAGTATATACCTCCAAGATTAATAATAATAATACATGATAGGCTAAAATAAAAGTGATTAACATAAGTTACACCTCCTTAAGTGTATCTATTACATACAATAAGACCGTCATAAATTCAGGAGAAAGGAAGGCCTGGGAAGGTGCCCTACAGTCTAGTCACTTCTCCCTGTTTATGTTATTCTATAAACATACATGAGTGATTTAGTAGACTTGTCTTATCTTCTAATCTTTCTTCCTCAGAAGACATGCAGGCCTATAGAAGAGTTTGGTTTAACTCCTTCACTACTCATACCAGTATCAGGCTCTACAATGAAATATAGAATAATTAACTGATACATTGATCTACAATTTTCTTAACATTCCCCACTTTAGATCAATACGTCAACACAGTAAATACACATATATAATGACTCTACCACAGACCCCCTGGCTACGGCCCGAAGCTTTATTACCAGGAGGTCTGGGTTCACACTTCAATACTAAGTATGTAATTATTTCATATAAAAGTATTACATTGATGCATATATATATATGAAGTCATTCCACTAATTGTACCCAAAATTAGGCCCGCCCCCCAAGAGAAGCTTGGCCTTGATTTATTATCCAATTGATGTTCCTTTCTTCATATATAAATGATTGTCCATCAGGATATAAAATCTTACTTATCGAAATGTCCATTAGTTATTTAGAGCAATCCTCCGGTACAATTAGAACGCACTGGAATCAAAATGTCACACTTCAAAATCATCAAAGTAAAATGGCGCTTTCTTCGTAGAACTTTTAACCATCACTTGTCATACAGAGGTGGTCACCTGACCCAGTAAGGCATCTTGTTCTTCGTCATCTTGTATATTTTGAAACATAGTTTTGGTGATGGAAGTGTTAATAAGGTTTTGTAACAGTCCTCGAATACATGGAATACAGCAACAACCGCAGAGTACTAGAATGGAGGCAAATACTGACATAGAGACTAATGTGGAGTATATGACTTGTGACCAGTGTCCGAACAAGTTTTCCAACCAGTCTGTGAATGGATTGTCTATACCAGAGTTCTCAGCTAGTTCATTTGACAATGCATTTAACCCTTCCAGTGCTCGAGTAACACTACCATCTGGTGCAGTGTTATTAGGAATGAAAGTACAACAATATCCTCCAATCATTTTACAAACTCCTCCTTTTTCTGCTAGCAACATATCAAGAGCCATTCTATTTTGCCATGCAATGAGTGAGGTAGGTCCTAGTTGTTCCGCTAGGCCCTTGATTGCATCTCTTGTATAATTAACAAATCTCTGTTGGTTATAATATATATAATTAATCCAGTCTACATTTTTATTCACTGTTACCCACCATGCAAGAAGATACTCAAACCCCGCAGCTATCTGATTCCTTGCCTTATACTCGTCCGGTACCCCCCTTGGGACCCCGATGGTGTCAATGTAAACATTGGCGTCAAAGGAACCTTTGGGAGAGGCGTTCCTAGTTCTCCGGCCACGGCCCTTGCTGTTGTCCTCGGAGGTCATGAGGTACACAAGCATTATCAGTTGAACCAAAGCACAATCCCCGTTGGGGCCTGTACCTGGCACCTGTTTTAAACGCCTGTCCCCACACAACCACCACACGTCTGCACGTGCTCTCTGTAGCTCAGGCCATATCCCAGAAAATAGCGTGCCCTTTACAGTTATCCTCTCCGCACAGTATCCCTTAGGCAGTCTCCCGTAGTCTGCCTTGGTCCCATTACCAGGTAATGCGAAGCAAGTATAATTCCCAGGATAAGAAACAACGGCAGGTGGTATTTGGTCCCCGCTCACAGGTGGAAACAGCAAACTCAATGTATAACATGGATCACTTATCTGTGGGGTGTAGGTAGAATTGAAAAGCTTAATCATACATTTTAACCCTTCAGGATCAGTAGCATTACTGAGTGGAAAAGGTATTGTGCCCAAGTGTGGTCTGGCTGTGGCACAAATGATACAATTTTCTTTTCTCAAACTATGTGCAGTGTATCTTAACCATTCCAACCATTTATTCTTTTCCTCATATCCCACTTCTAAAGCAAACTGGTCTTCCATTGTGAGATTTGTAAACCTTATAGTGTCACCGAAGTCTTCAACCATTGTGTCACTCTGTGTTTTAGTTACTTCCATATGTATTGTTTTATTTTGAATTACTTGTATAAAGAAATGTCCTATTGGATTTATTCCAGATACCCATGCACCTATAGCAAACAACCTTTGGTCTTTTAAGATAGGGTTTTGCAGTGTGATTAACAATTGATTACAATCTTTGCTATGTGTGCATGGGGAGTTTACTGCCTTTATTACAGATAATCTTTTCTTTAAGCTTTGTGCATCTGTCCTTGACATTGTATAACCCCAATCCTGGGCCGCAGTGGTCCACAAGACTTGAGACCAACCTGTACATTCAGTTCCAATATCAAGAAAACAAATATATTTGTCTGCCCAGGTAAGTTTCTTTGCTGCAGTGTGATCCCCACAGCTCATCAACTGACACATGTCTACCAGTATGGTGCTTGTCACTCCTTCTATAAACGTTAAATTCAGAGCTCTACCAGTATCCTCCCATTGTGTAGTATCAGGGTAAATATGATGATGACCTCTGACAATTTTAGGGGTGTCATCAATAGCATTCCCCAGACTCACCAATACACCAAAAAGAAATGCTATTCCTGCCATTTTGTCTTTACCGAGGAGGCCTTTGGGGAAAGGGGTGTGGATTTCTTCACCGGGTTGAGACGAGGACCACCTAATGTGCCCCCCGCCCCCCCTTTGTAGCAAACTAGAACCTCCTCAGCACACTGTCCCTGCCCTGCCTGTGTTACCTTTTTACAGTGAGATTGGTGAATCCAGGTTTGCCGTTCAGCAATCTTTATTGCTGTGGGGGTGGTGAGGAGTACTTGGTAAGGTCCTTCCCACTTTGGGGTCTTCCAGCTCTTTTTCTTTATAACTTTGATTAGGACCCAATCACCTGGTATTATTTTCTCGTCCCATTGTACTGGTTCTTCTGGAACAGAATTGGAAAGAATGATTTCTTTAGATTGCAATAATTTAGCCATGTATTCTGCAAGAGTCCTATCTGCTTCTTCATCCCCCCTTACTATATTAAGTTGAGGTATTTTAAATGGTTTACCATACATTATTTCAAACGGACTTAAACCTTCCTTAGTGGGGGTAATATGCATACTAAGCACTGCTAGAGGTAAGCAATATATCCAATTCCTTCCCGTCTGCTCCATGGCTTTCTTAAGTTTGTTTTTAAGTATACCATTATGTCTTTCTACCAATCCTGCTGATTGAGGATGGTAGGCACAGTGATGTTTCAACTCTATATTTAATACTTCTCCTAGCTTGGAGATGACTTCGTTCACAAAATGGGCTCCATTGTCACTATAAATCCTCTCTGGTACTCCAAACCTAGGTATTATTTCCCTTAATAATGCTTTAGCCACTGTGGCTGCGTCTGACTGACCCGTGGGAAACACTTCTATCCACTTAGTTAAAGCATCTATAATAACTAAGCAGTATTTCTTACCTTCACATTTGTTTAATTCAATATAATCCATACAAATGTGCTGGAAGGGATACTGAGGTGTCGGAAAATGCCCCCTTCTTGGTCTTATATTCCCTTGTGCATTGTGTTTTGCACAGACAAGACAGGACAAACAAAATTTTTTTGAGTAATTTGTGAAGCCATACGCTGCGAATACTTTAGATATCAGTGCAACCATCCCTCCTGTTGAGACATGGCAGAGACCATGGCTCAATACTGCTGCATATCTGAATAGTGACTTAGGTAGGATGGGTTTATCGTCTGTGGAAATGTATAATCCATCTTTCTGTATGGCTCCTTTGTTTATCCAGTATTGTATCTCATTTTGTGGGGCATGTGTTTGCATATCTCTGAGTATTTGCATGTCTAGGGTTACAGTTTCTGGCATATACATTTGTTGTGTCTGTGAAGCTTCCTTTGCAGCCTCATCTGCTCTTCTGTTCCCTATAGAAATGGGATCTTGGTTGGACGTATGTGCTTGACATTTACAAATTGCTAGTTGTGCGGGTAGTTGTATAGCATCAAGTAATTGTAAAATCAAATCTTTATGGTTTATGTCTTTCCCTGTGGAGGTGACCATCCCCCTGTTTTTCCATTGTTGTGCAAACACGTGTACTGTAGAAAAGGCATATTGGCTATCAGTGTAAATAGTGACCTTCTTACCCTGTGCCCACTGACAGGCCTTAGTCAGAGCTACTAGTTCTGCTGCTTGTGCAGAGTAGTGCTTTGGCAAGGACCCAACTATTACAGTCTGTTCCAGTGTAACCACGGCATATCCGGTGGCGTTAGTGCCATCAGGGTTCTTCCTAGATGACCCATCTACAAAGAGAGTGTATTCAGCATCCATAAGAGGTATATCCTGTAGATCTGGTCTGGGTAAAACATTTTGCGCTATCTCCCCCAGACAGTTATGTGGAGTACCGTCTGAAGAAATAGGCAGTAAGGTAGATGGATTGAGTGTTGTGCATCTCTCAATTGTCAGATGTGGCTGTGAGAGCAGTAGTGTCATGCAGGAGAGATGTCTGGAAGGACTAAGATATGAGATCTTGTTTTGCAGGAGAATAACTGCAACAACGTGTGGTACTTTCAGTGTAAGTGGGTGGAAGAGTACTATAGTGGCAGAAGATTTGATTGCTTCAGCTGCTGCTACTACTGCTTGTACACAGGGGGGGGAGCGCGCGGGCCACTGGATCTAATCTGCAAGAGTAGTATGCCAGCGGTCTCTGTTTCCCCCCCGTGTTCCTGAGTTAACACAGAGGTCATATATCCTTCCCTTGAGTCAACAGTTTGCACAAAGGGCTTGCTGTAATTTGGGAGGCCCAAGACAGATGTGCCCACCAGAGTCTGTTTTAATGTAACAAAGGCTTCTTCAGAGGACCCATCCCACTGGATCTTATCAGCTGCAGCCAGAGGTTCATCATAGATGAGTCTGGTAAGAGGTGCTGTCAGAGATGCATAGTTTAGGATCCAGGCTCTGCAGAAGTTTGTCATTCCCAAAAAAAGACATCATTTTTTTTTTTTGTTTGTGGTTTTGGGACTACCAGGATTGCTTTTTTTCTGATGTCGTCTAAATGCCTACCTTCATGGGACAGATTATACCCCAAATATTTAACTGTTTGCTGACAATATTGGAGTTTCTTCCTATTTACTTTATGGCCTTGCTCATAGAGAAACCTCAAGAGTGCAATTGTGTCCTCCCTACAATTCTCCTCACTGTCTGCTGCCAGCAGTATGTCATCAACATACAGTAGTAGCTGACTACCTTTAGGAGGTTGGAACTGGGCTAAGTTTGCTGACATAGCCTGGGAGAAAATTGTAGGAGACTCACAATACCCCTGTGGTACCCTGGTAAAGGTATATCTTTTTCCCCTATACGTGAAAGCAAACCAAAATTGGTGATTAGGGTGTACAGGTATGCTAAAAAAAGCATTACTAATGTCCACAACAGTAAAATGAGTAGATTCTGGTCTGAGGTCATTAAGTAAGGTATGTGGATCTGGTACTGTGGGGGCTCTTGGAATTACGGCCTTATTAACTTGTTGTAAATCCTGCACCATCCTCCATCCCATGGATGGAGGAGCCTTTTTAACCGGGAACAGAGGTGTGTTACAGGGACTGTCTGGACATGGCACAATGACTCCTGCTTGTAACAGATCTTTGATTATAGGCTCTATGCCAAGTTCAGCTTCTGGTTTAAGGGGGTACTGTCTCTGATGTGGACGGAAGGTAGATCTAGGAGTAATAGTGACTGGTTCTACTCCCTTTATCAATCCAACATCAGCTGGCCCTTTTGACCACAGACTATCAGGCAACTGTTCAAGGTCAGTCTCCTGCACTGTAAGGTTTATGTGTCAGGGTAACAACGATCCTTCTGAAATCAAGGCTTCAGGATGTGCTACCAAAGTAGTTTGGACTATTTTTGCAAATGATTTTAACTTAGGATTTTCCCAGATGCCATCTGACCTCCGGATCCAATCCTTACTTTGTTTACAAGCACGTATAAATTGGCCTAGTTCTTTCCATTCTGCGTTTGGTGGTTTTGAGAGGGATATATGGGGGCTTAGTCCTTTGTATAGTGACTGCATGTGTTCACTAAGGATACATGAGGCTGCGGAAAATCCCTCTGTATCCCAGAATATCTGTTCCACTGTGATGGATGTGGGACTCTCTCTAAACAATTCCTTTTCATACGAGATATCCGGCCCTTGATAGAACCGGTACCACATAGTACAATGAAGATTTAGTTCTGGCTGAAACTCCACCCTGGCGGAAAGCGTTTTTTCACCAGGATGGCATTGCAGTGCTGTAATTACTTGTTTCTCTGCCTCCTTCATTATGTTATTCACTTCCCACCTACATTGCTCCACTGCTATCTTCAGTGTGTAGTATGTCTGCAGTTCTCCAGGGGCTGTTCTAACTTCAAATTTATTTCCCTTGGGGATAATAGAAATACCTAATTCCGTCATCATATCACGTCCCAATAAATTTACTGGACATATTCGAGACACTATAATCTGACATTTTACAGACTTATTTGTCTCTGGGTCCGTTATGATAACGGGTTCAGAGAGGGATTCCCTGTGGGTCCGGCCATTAACCCCTCTTACCATGATATGACTGTTACTGCATTTTACATCAGGTACATCATTGGGATGTATTAATGCCCTGGTCGCTCCTGAGTCCACCAGGAAAGTAATCATCCGCCCATTTACCTGGAGATCTATCTCAGGCAGAGTAGAAATTGCCAAGAGATCCTCCAAGTGTTGTACATCCACCTCTTCTAGTCATTTTTCCCATGGTGTCCGAGAGTATTCGTTCTCTGGACATCCTCGGGCAATATGACCAGATTTCCCACAATTCCAACACACAATTGAGTCCCTGAACGGCGCCCAACCTCTGCTTCTCCCTCTACCTCTACCTCCACGTCCTCTCGCTGTCCAATGACCTCTCTGACTTTCCTGAACCATCATATCACATTCTTCTCCCTGTATAAAAACTCTCACTCTCCCACCCTTCTTTCCCTTTTCTTTGTAAAATTTTTCCGCATGTTTTGCATACTCCAAAACATCCTGCAATGATCCTGTTCTAAGGGTAACCATATGTTTCGTTATATAACCTCCTATTTCTTTCTTAAGTCCACTTACAAACGCATTCTTTAACTGCTGATTATATGCAGCGTTAGGATCATCCCTCTCTTCCTGATTTCCCTCTGGTGCCTCTAGTCCACTATAGATGTCAAATACTTCCTTCAGTCTGTGATAATACTGATCTACATCCTCATCATCTCTCTGAGTACATCTATTTATTTCCACCCAATTCGTCCTTCTAGCCCACCTATTCCTACATCTTTGAATTAAATTGTTTGTTCTCTCTATTAAATCCTGATTATCATGTGGAAGGGGTCTACCATCTCCTCCCCTCCCATTCCAATTGCCTTCTACAGAACTCCAATCTGGCCCTAGAATTCTTCTAGCTGCTCTCTCTATTTCTTCCCCATTCAATTTATAGCTTCTCATTAACCCTCTGAATTGTTCATCAAACTGTCGGGGGTCTATTTTTGGATGCTTAATATGCTCTGTTGCTTTTACAACATCCTTCTCTGTCCATGGTCTGTATACTTCCATGGTGGCAGGATGTTGACCCCCCTGGCCATCATCTAGCCCACCCCGGGGGTTTGGGACATCAATCATAGGGAAGACATCCTTACTCTGTTGCGCTACTCGTTGAATCATTTGTCTCTCACTCCTGCGGGGGCCCTGGGTTACAGGAATCTTGAGATTACTATCATCTAACGAGGAATCTATATGATGATTTGGCAATGGAGGAGCATTAGGTGTAGAATTTTGCCCATATGGGGGTGGTTGGGCACTATCCAAACCCCCATATGCAGCTACAGGGATAGGTGGCACAGTTTGTACAGGGCAGACTAAATGATCATCTTATTTATCTACTAGAGGCATCATTTCAGTTTTTGCTGCATTGGATCTACTTTTTATCTGAGTATGGCGGGTTTGGGCTTCTTTTAACCAGGCTTCAGCAGCGGATAATCTGTATTTCTGCTGATCTTTAGTTGATTTTGTCCGTATTTTATCACATAATTCTTTACAACTAGTTACTTTCAATTTATTTTTAAATCCATATTTCTTTTCCCACTTGTCACAATATTTGACATAGTCAGGATCTAACTTGTGCATGTACTTCTTATCCCCTTCAAGGACTTCCTGTCGTTGGCAACAACAACATAGTCATGCGCAGGAAAATGCTTTACAGTTTGTATTTCCCATTGTTAGTAATTATGTTCTTGGCGCCGATTTACAAGACAAACAACATAAAACAAGCCTCTGGCCACTAAAATATATAGTGAAAACGCAAAGGTCCCTTACCAGAATCGCTGCTTCGCTTTATACACGAAGATCCCCTTTCAGTTTCACCGAGTAGGGCCTGTGAACATCGAACACAATAAGGGACTTGTCCGAAAACAACCTGCACAGCGAGGTTGGTCCTTAATGTGTCCTAGAGGTCAATGCCCACGTATCGGATCCACTCATCTCAATCACTCACACATTCAATATAAGACAGCAATACAAATATTACAATATGTTAGTAGGCGGCCGCCCTCTTTGTATATTCTTAGTTATTCTATAACATAACATCAAGGAAAAAAGAAGTAGTAAGGAAATAATGAGTAAAGTTCCCTCAACACAAAGCTTATCACAATGTTGTACTCTTGGCGACACCCATGTGTCGTTAGACGTCATTTAACCCCTTGTTTAACGTGCAGCACAGAGTGATTCTTTCCTGTAGCCTTCTCACAATGGCTATGGTCTCACATAGACTACTGCTATTGCCCACTTGGCAACCAATTCGTCTATACTTCCTTCTCATTTACTATACACATTTTAAAATTGTCTAAGCAATGAAGAATACAGAAAAGGCAGGAAGATGAAGGAAAAAGGTATACAATCGGTATACTTACTACACGTTATCTGGAAGGCCTCTAAATTCTCAGGCTAGTTCGGAAAAACGTCACTGTTTCGGACAGGATGCCCAACTGGCCTCTAATGACGTCTAAGCAAGACGGAGGTCTTTTAGTGATCGGAGAGTACTTCAGACCCACCTGTTCAGTCAGTGTCCTGTCCCTCTGCAGTGAGAGTTTCCGGCTTGAAGGACCAAAAATGTAGAGAGAATTTGTTTACCAAGAAGAAGACTATCAGATTCCGTGTAGTAGTCTGGACCCAGGAGAAATACAAATTATACCAGCAGTATCAAGTGATTTCTAATTTATTTTTTTTTAGGGTGGTCAAAAGATTATATACTATAAATGACATCACAGCAAAAGTATATACCTCCAAGATTAATAATAATACATGATAGGCTAAAATAAAAGTGATTAACATAAGTTACACCTCCTTAAGTGTATCTATTACATACAATAAGACCGTCATAAATTCAGGAGAAAGGAAGGCCTGGGAAGGTGCCCTACAGTCTAGTCACTTCTCCCTGTTTATGTTATTCTATAAACATACATGAGTGATTTAGTAGACTTGTCTTATCTTCTAATCTTTCTTCCTCAGAAGACATGCAGGCCTATAGAAGAGTTTGGTTTAACTCCTTCACTACTCATACCAGTATCAGGCTCTACAATGAAATATAGAATAATTAACTGATACATTGATCTACAATTTTCTTAACAGAGTCTTTTAACCAATTGGCCGATTGGCCCAAGATAGTTGAGTTGTAATATGCTTGGAGATTGGATACTCCTAGTCCGCCCCGTTTTCTGTGGAGGTATAGGATGAAAGCAGCTATTCTAGGCTTTTTGTTATTCCAGATAAAATTTAGCAGTTGTCTTTGAAAGTTAGTAATTGTGTTTTGAGGGATTGGATGGAATAGTGTACGGAAAAAATATAAGATTTTTGGCAAGATGAGCATTTTATATAAGGCCATTCTACCGAACCATGAGAGTTCTTTTTTTCCCAGCTCCTCCAGCTCCCCCTTAAGTGAAGAGAGGAGAGGATTCATGTTTTGTGGGACAATCTCTGTCGCAGTACTACATAGATTGATTCCTAGGTATGGGATTGTCGTTTTCCACTGAAAAGAAAACTCATTTTGGAGGTCCTCTTTCAGTTTTTTGTCTATGTTAAAGCCCATGATCTGGGATTTGCTTAGATTTACTTTATAGAAGGAGACTTGGCTGAACCGGGAAATGCACTTTTGGACCTTCATCAGGGAACTTAGAGGGTCTGTTAAAGTGATAAGCACATCGTCAGCAAAAAGCCCTATTTTATGTTGCCTCAAGCCAACTGAGATAACTTTAATTATTGGAGACATCCTTATTGTTTCTGCCAGAGGTTCAATTATCATAGTAAATAACAAAGGGGAAAGGGGGCAGCCCTGACGGGTTCCATTAGTAATTGGAAATAGCGTGGACAAGGCTCCGTCGACCAAAACCATGGCGGAAGGTTGCGCATAGAGGGCCTGGACCGCACGGAGAAAATTATCTCCAACTCCGAACTTACGGAGGACAGCAAAAGCATACCCCCAATGGACTCTATCGAATGCCTTCTCCGCGTCCAGGGAAAAGAGGAGAGAAGGCGTCCTACTCGAGTTAGCTAATTCCACCAGGTTTTGAGTTCTTCGTGCACCATCCGTTGCGTTTCTGCCTCTTGTAAAACAGACTTGGTCATTGTGAATGACCAAAGCGAGAAGCTCCAAGAGCCTAGTTGCTAAAATTTTTGAGTAAATTTTTACGTCAGAATTTAAGAGGGAGAAGGGTCTGAAGTTTGCTGGAGAAGAGGTGGCCTTTCCTGGTTTAGGGATAGTGATAATTGTAGTTTATAGCATTTTTTCTGTCATCTTTCCTTGATTCATTGAATCATTAAAGATAGCTGTTAAGTATGGGGACAGGGAAACGGAAAACTTTTTGTAGTATTCGTTCGATAGGCCATCTGGGCCAGGAGATTTGTGATTTTTTTTAGTCCACTGATGGCTTTAGTTACTTCTGAAATGGATATTGGTTTGTTTAAAGACTCATTTTTTGTTTTTAAGGAAGGGAGGGACATGCTCTCCAAAAACTCTAGATTGTAGAGGTTGGCATAATAAACTCTAAATTGTTCTTATATTTGTTGAGGGTAAGTTATTCTTACGGTGGGATCGTTGAGGGAGTTTATATAGGGAATTTTTTCCCTAACCTGTCTCTTTTTTGCCATTTTAGCCATTAGTTTCGAGAGCTTGTTGACATGGGAGTAAAAATTTTCTCTAAGAAAGGTAAGGTTACTGGCGTAGTTGTCTAGGAGATTTTTCCTCAATTCTCTCCTCAGATCCATCAGATCTATGTGGTGAGTGTTTTGGGGGAGTTCCTGTTGAGCTTTTTCTAGGTTTTTAATTTTTTTCTAATAGGGAGTCAATTTTCATTTGTTTGTTTTTTCAGTCCTGAATTTTCCCGGGATTACTGCCTTATGGGCATTTCATAATGTATAGTTGCTAATATCGGGTGTAGCATTTATGGAAACATATTCTTTCAAAGCACCTTCGATTAATTTTTGGTTGGAAAGTGAGTTGAACAAGTTTATGTTTTACCAAATTTTAGTTGGGTTAAAGGGGGCATTAATGTTTAGTGTTAGGTAGATAGCAGAGTGATCAGACCACGTGGTGGTGCCTATAGAGGAGCTAGTGTCGGAGCTAAGAGTCCATCTATCCACTAACATGAGGTTGTTTCGTGAGAACGTTTTATGTCTTGGAGAATAGTAGGTGAATTCTCTCGAGGAGTTGTTTAGGCACCTAAAGGAGTCATAAAGACCCTCTTTGTGTAGCCAGGGTTGAAGTGTAGGGGAGGTTCTTATTTGTGCTGTAGAATCTAGCTCTTTGTTAGGGATGATATTAAAGTCACCACATAGGATTAACTTGCCCATGTGAACGTTCTTGACCTTTTTGGTTAGTTTATTTAAAAAGGAAATTTGTGCCTTGTTAGGCGCGTTAAGATTAGGTATCTACCTTTCGAGTCGACAATTTGTTCTTTTAGAGAGAAGTTTATGTTCTCTCTAAGGGCGATTAGGACGCCTGCATGTTTCTTCTGGGCGTTTGCGAAAAAGATGTTAGGGTAGAGCCTATTTGAGAATTTGGTGGAAGAAGGATGGGTAAAATGTCTCTTGAAGACATAGTATGTCGATGTTTGCTGACTTGGCGTCTTTCCAAACCATTGCCCTTTTGAAAAGGGTATTCAGTCCCTTAACGTTTAGTGAGCAAACATTTAGCGACATAGTGAGTGATAAGTATATGCATTGCGTGTGGATTTAGTTTGGCAGCATAATTAACATTCAATACAAAAACTTGTAAACTTACAACAACAGAGACAGGTCTTTCTGAGGAGAAAAGCAGAAGCTTACGAGTTTTGTTCTTGGTGGCAGAAGTGGCGCTCCTGCGGAATAGGATTAGAGAAAGTTGTTCTCTGGGGAAATGGTTGGAGACCTGAAAGTAGAAACAAATAGAACAGAACAGCATAGCAGGTATTAAAACCTGGTACATTTGGGGGAGAAAAAAGTTCGGCAGGCAGACATGTGCCTTTTATCCTGTGTTGGTAAGGTGTAACGTCCAGCACATGTGATAGATGAAATTAAATAAAGATTAATTCATTTCCCTCAAGGAAGCGTAGTAGGGAGTGTGCGTCGGTTGGGAGTCTTCTGGGGTCTTTGGGGTTTCGCAGTTTGGGAGATATCTGGTATAGAGATGTTCCATTTGGATAAAAGTTTTTTTCCTTCATCTGGGGAAGAGATAACTTGTGTTGCATTATCTTTATGCATAATTATCTTGACAGGAAAGCCCCATTTGAAGGTATTTTGGTAGATCTCAGGGCCAGAGTTACCTGCGAGAAAGCTTTCCTAGCTTGTATTGTAGTTTGAGATAGGTCTGTGTAGTATATGGGGGTGCAAGAGAGCCTGAGGTTCTGGAAGCTGCCATGAGGGCTTCCTTTACGTGGAAAAATGAATCCTAGCTATCACATCTCGTGGAATTGTATCAGGAAGGAAGCTTCGTTTCTCTAGTCTATGTGCTCTGTCGATGGTGCAGTCTTGTTCTGTAGAATTTGGGAGGAGATGTTTTATTAATTTGATGAGAAAATTCTTTAGGTCAGGTTGCAGCATGCTTTCGGGTATGCCCCTAAACTTTACGTTATTTCTTCTGCTCCTATCTTCTAGGTCGGTCAGTTTGTGCTTAATGGATTCCACCTCTTCTTCCAGGGAATAGTGTGCATCGATAAGGTTGTTATGGGAGGAAGCAATTTCTCCCATTTTGTTTTCAATATGATCAGTGCGTTGTTCTAATTCCTGCACGGACATATTTATTTTGTTGGAAAGGGCTTTAATGTCCTTTTGTAGTGAGCCATGCAGGGCCAGAATCATATTTTTAATAAATTCTTCTGAAGCAGGAAGACTTGATGAAGGAAGGTCGTTAATGGGATCTTCTTCTGTATATAATAGCTGCTGACAAGAGCTGGTGGAGGGGGACAGACGGGGTCTCTGTTTTTCAGGGCTAGCAGAGGGGGTGGATGCAGCATGTGGGGAGTGTGAGTGCTCCCGCGCCATTTTGTACGTGGCTGGAGCATTAATGTCGGGTCCTTCTTCACTCACCCAGCGCTGTGAAGTTAACTTCAATTGTCCGGGCTGCAGTCTCCTCGAGCCGACTGCAGAGACAGCTCCGCTATCCAAGGTACCGGCAGAGGCTTCAGCTGCTCCGGCGCTCACATCGCAGCTCGTGGACCCTGGGGAGCCATCTTTCCTCACAGGCTCAGTCTGTCCCGGGCCGCGGGAGGAAAAAAAGTCAGAGACCTTCTGGAGCAGCGCTTTCCCGGTCCTCCTTTTCGGCATGGTAATCAGGAAGGCTTCTGAAGTGCTCTTGCTGTGTCAGGTAGTGCTGGAACAGCTTTCGGTAGCTTTAAAAGGCCAACGGAGAGCAGAGCTTGGGACTACACGTCTTGCTCTGCCTGCATCTAGGCCACGCACCCCCTATATTGTTCTCTTCTGAGCTTCTGCAAATCACCTGAGACCAGCTTAGAAAATGCTTCCACCCCACTAAAGGAGCTGGGCGGCTGAAAGGAACTCGTATTCGGTAGGCCCAACTCTGCTGATGTAAAACCTGATCCCAGAGTAGTATGTCCAGATGGGCCCGCAACATTTTGGGAAAAATAAGATTTCAATTTTAAAGATCGAAACAACCAACGGCAGTCAAGATATACTTGAAACCAGTCCGTTCATGGAACACCACAAAAGGAAAGACCCCTGGATAGTACTCTAATGTCAATTTCATTAAGTGTCTTAGAAAGGATATTTACCACCAGGGAGCGATCCACGTCTAATTCCTCCATTTCTTGCTCGATCTGGTCTGTATTCCTGGCTCCCTGCTTCCTCCATCAATGGTGTCTTCTCCCACCGCGCCTGTTACATTTGTGTTTCCAAGGCGTCCCCTCACTTGCGGAGGGCACTGATCTAAAAATTATAGCACGCATGGTCGATCATCGAAGGGCTTTCATCCAAGGAATCCGAACTGGCAGATGTAAAGCCAAATCTCTGAACGTGTCTTGGGCGTTGTATGTTTCTATACCCACGTGGTCGCCTTGGGCTTGGAAAATGCTGCCTGTGTCTGCCGGAGCTTTGCCAATTGAAAATCTGGCCTTTCTTATAGTCCTTCGCATCACAGAACCATTTATTTCTTTTTGTATTCTCAATATCCTCTTTATATTTCTTAAGGAAAACGTCACATTTCTTTTTTAATAGTTCCAAATCTTCAAGCTTCATAGACGTCTGGAGTTCTGCATCAAATTTGCTCAGCTGGTCCTGACATGACTTGATCTCCATCTGTAAAAACTCCATGTTGAGTAACATTAAGTCATACGCATACTTGTTGGTACAGACGTACAGACGGGGTCCTAATTTGAAGGACAAATTGGTACATACTGCACGGACAAAGACACAATCCACTACTCAGACTGTATTGGCACCCCCAAAAGGGGGCAATTTGCCATGCTTGGGCTGCTCTAGTTGTTATAATATGATCAAGGGCAGCTCATTCACACATTCCCGCACAGGAGAAACGTTACCCAATCAGGGCTAGGTTCACATGTAATTCTACCTATGTAGTTTATGTTATATCTTGTCCGTGTGGCCTATTATATCTAGGAGAGACTACTAAAGAATGTAGAACTAGAATCTCAAAACATAAGAGCACGATCCGTACGGAAAAGAAGGAAGTCCCGGTGGCTAGGCATTTTGTTGAACATCATCACGCAATTAGCCAACTTAGATTTCGGATTATTGATTCCGAACCCCCCAATATGAGAGGAGGCGATAGGGAGAGGTGCCTAAAATTAAAGGTGGCATGTTGGATTTTTGAATTGGATGCATTACAACCGAATGGGCTAAACCTAGAGTATGATCCCCTTTCACTGTTCTAGTTTTGATCCATCTATGTGATTTTTTGATTATGTTTTTATTCATGTTGTTTGTCTTGTTTTCACAGGTCTCACGCAGCCGCAGCCGCAATATCCTTTACGCTCTCCGCTTTTTCTTCTATCAAGATTGACTTCTGGGGCTTGCCATTGTCTGATGTGACATCTGTCCTGTAATATTGATAGGATCCCCTCTTTTGTTTTTTTGACCGTGACCTTTGTTTAGCAAGATTACATATGTTCTTTATTCAATTGTTGTGTATAATAAAGGATGTATTTTCTTTGCATACTGCATATATTGGTCACTGTTTTTTTGTAATATTTTCCATGCTAATATTGATGGAATTTAGTATTATTATGTGAGTTTCTGGACACGCTCAGGGTCCTTGGGTCCGATCTGTGTGTACAGATTGCTAGAGTGATAGCTCATTGTGAACTAGTCTTATTTTTGGCTTAAGTCCTTTGATGGATATAACCTAGATTTATGCTCAGCCTTTGGAGCTAATATGTGGCTGTTTGCCGTTTTAAGCATGAGTGAGACGCTGTGGTTGTCATGACCATGGTGTCCTCCCCCACTGTTCATGTTAGCACACTGCTGTATCGGGCGCTTTAATTCTCGCGCTACTTCGAAGGTTCAGCCCATACGCAGATCTTCTGGACCTAGTAAGCGCCGTGGTTGCTATGACCACGGTGCTTCTCCACATTGTTGAGGTCAGCATGTAGCCTGACTGGACGTCTGGAGTGTCGCGCGATCTCGGGGCTCTGACGTAAGCGCGAGTCTGTCATAGCTGGGAGACAGGACTGCAACTGACAGAGCGGAAGCGGCGCTTATTGGTGACATCAGACGCCCAAGTGTTCGACTACATACCGGGATGAAATGAGCGGCATGGATGCGGCAGCTGCGACGGTGAGATTATAGTTCTCTTCAGCTGTATGTGGGCGTGGTTTATTTGTTTATGTTGGTGGTGATTGGGTGGAGCTTTCTATATATTCTGTATGTATTTCATTGTTTCTCATGCACTTGAAAAAGGCTCTTGCATGGGCCGAAACGTTGTTTTTTATCTGGATGCAATAAAGTGGCATCTTTTAATGCATTTTTAAAGAATGTTCCACTTCTGGCGCTGCTCCTTTACATGGATTTGATGGACTACGTTTGGAGGAGCCAAGGGAATCTAGCTTCTTAAGTGAGCTGTACGCATTGGTATTCTTTCCACCTCCCAGTATAGTGGTTGTACATTGTGGAGTGCTGCTGTGACACATTTTTGGATGAACGTTTGCAGCTCCTGACGGAGGTGGCACAGGATTGGAATGAAGATCGAACGCCAATTTCTCATCGATTCTCTACAGCATTGTTGGCTATGCCCCCCCCCCTTTTAAAGAGGGTTGCTACCTGGCCCTGCCAACCCTCTGCAGTGTCTGCCTCCAGTTCCTCCTCATGGCAGACACACTTATAAATAGACATGACGGTGGTATGGCTATGAAGCCAGCGTGTGGCATGAGGGCAGCTGAAGGCTGCGCAGGGACACTTTTGTGTGCACTGCGGACCCAGGGTCGTGCAGGGGGGTTGGGCAGCATGTAACCTAGCCGAAGAGGCAGCGGTGTGTCCCGCAGGCAGTGATTGTGCTTGGTTGGAGGTAGTGTGGTGCTTAGCTAAGGTGTGCCTTGCTAATGAGGGTTTGTCCAAAGTAAAAATTGTTAGGGGGGGGTCCCACTCTTGCCGCTATTGTGGCTTAATAATGAGACCTGGGAACCTGAGATGCAGCCCTGCATGTTGCCCCTCGCCTGCAGGGGCAACATGCAGGCGAGGGGCAATATGAAGAGCCGCCACCAGTACCACCACCTTTACTGGCATTGACATCCACCCCATATTCCAGCATGTCCAAGGTCATTAGCCAGTCCTCCATTGTCCAGATATGGGAGCATAACGATTGCCATTCCAAATTTCTATGATCACAGAGACTAAATGCAAGCATTGCACAACTGATTGTAATTAAAATCCTCTCCTTCAGGGTTTTGGACACGGATGCATCCTGAGGGCTCAGTCACACGGGTGTTTTTTTGCGCGATTTGCGGATCGCATAACAGATGTGCATCTGCAAATCGCATGACCAACGCCGACGATTCGCTGAAAAATCTGCACCTAGCAGCGTTTTCAGCGAAAGGGCTGAGCGCTGCCCGCTATCCTCTGCCACAGCTGTGGCAGAGGAGAACGATGTTCACCCATTGAATTCAGTGGAGCCGGCAGTACAGCCGGCTCCATTGAAAGCAATGGGCTGCCAGCAAGCGCCGTATGAATTTTCGGGGAACGACTTAAAGTATAAGCCCTTCCATGAAAGGCAGCCTGAAAATGTGTAAACATAAAAAAAAATGTATACTCACCTTTTTGCTGCAGCCAGAGTTCAGCCGCGTCCAGCCAGCAGTTCTCCTGAATTGCTCTCTCTTTAGTATTCAGCAGGTGGGGATTTACAAGGTTCAATTTGTATTGTCGATTTGACAACCAGGCTCCAAGAATGTAAAATCAGGTGCACTTTATTGCAATTTTAACTCAACCAAGAATATTTAAAAATCCCCGCCTCCTGAAAGGGCTGTGCTGATTGGCTGAGGGCTCAGCCAATAGCAGCCAATAGTTAATGACAGATAGCCCTTAACTATTCATATCTGTCATTGGCTGAGCACTCAGCCAATAGCTAAGCACTAGCTGCTATTGGCTGAGCCTTACGCCAATCAGCACAGCCATAGGTATTCCCCCTATGTTTTCAATGGGGCTAGCGCAGCTGCCGCTGGCCCCATTGAAAGCACTAGCGATATGCCGATCCTATTCCAGCGTCTTTCTTGCGCTGCAAGGCGAGAGTTTTCCCGTGCTCTCGCAGCGCAAGAAAGAAAATATCGCCAGTGAGTGTCCACCCTAAGTCATGTGTAGTTGATGATCGGGAGTCCACCACTCTAGACCCTCATCCAGTGGCTGATCATCCAGCCCACTGTAACTGCGTCGGGACAGATGTTGTCATCAGTGGTCAGAGGAGGACGTTAAAGCCCTAGGTTCACTCCTATTGAAATGCTGCTCCTGCTCTTCCTGCTCTGGACTATGGTCAGGACATGGCATCCTATCCTGAGCAGGATGTGTAAGAGCAGTGCAGTGTTCCTATTCATTTTAATGGGAGTGAAGTCAGTGCTCCATCTTCTTCCTCTGACCACTGATGAAGATGTCCAGCCCGCTGCAGTGACAGTGAGCAAGACGATCAGCTGATAGACGAGGACCTTGAGCAACAGTCCTACTACTGATGACGCATCCAGGTGATAGATCATCAATTGAAAAAGACTGGCAAGACCCTTTAACCCTTTAACTAGTCACTTTTAAATTCCATCAACATGAGCTTCTGATGGCCACATTTGCCTTCTCAAAAATTTAAAACATGTAAAGATTTCTCATGATGTGAAACATCAGACTGTTTCCTGAAACTTAAGGATAAAGCACCATTGTAAGGATAGAGTGAAGTTTCCTTTACTGTAGTCATAAGTAAGGCCAACCTCATACAATGTTGCAAAACACTGAATAGCATACTTTGATCATCCTGCAGTATGACATAATGCTATAGCATTACGTCATACTGCATTCTGACAGGCAGCCTATCAAGCCACCCCCCTTTCAGAAGGCCCCTGGCAGCCATGACACCTGCATGGCTCCCCCGATCTCTCCCTCCCTCCCCCCCGCTCCCTCCCTCCCCCCCCCCCCGCTCCCTCCTGCTGACTGCCGCTACTCACCGCTCCCCCGCGCCGGCACCCGAACCTTCCGTCTCGAGGGGGAGAGACTCGCTAAAGGCAATGCTCGCTCGAGCAATTGCCGTTAGGGAGTATACTCGCTCATCTCTAATCAATAACCTTTGTAATCTTTGTAACCGTAACCTATGTAACAAGTAACCTTTAGTGTATAAGAGTTGGCAATGTTCTTAATTAAACAGAATTCATTGAGTTCTCATTGGAGAAGTGTATTGACATAACACGTTTTTTATGCTATTGATAGATAATTGCTAGCAAAATCTTCTTATCACAGGCTTCCATATCTACCAATTTAGCACCTGGCAATGAGGTCATGAGATCGATACCTGTGTAGTCCAATAACAACTTTTTCTACTTCTAAGTTTAAAAATGGACATGAAATATAACCACAAGAAGCGCATTTGTGATTTCAGCCAAGTAGAAAGTTTACTAAGTTACTTAGCACTAACCTGTATATATCTATATAGACCAAGGATCTGTGCTGCTGGGATAGTGGTGGATGAATGATGATCTCCAAAAACACCAGCTAATGGGCAACGCTCTCCACAGGAGTAATTAGGTATCACCTTATCTGGTCCAGACAGAATTTGTAAAACATATTTGACAGCCAATCGCTCATCTAAACATGAGTCAAATATCAGATATCCCAGTGTAATATTGGGTAAAATGTCAGGATTCTTGTTAATTGTATCAATCACAAAAGAGGCAACCATAGCATGTATCATACCCTCAACAGATGGACTGTAAATATAAATATATCATTTCTTGATCTTACATAATTCATCTGATATTACAAAGCTACTTGTTCTAAACATTAACCATCCTTCAAACTCCGTATTAATCACTTTGCTACTGGTATATCACATGTCCATAGCTGTGAAATATCTTTATCCATTAGGGGTAACAGTATTGCTACACATAATATTTAATAACCATTTTATGCTGTGCTGTCCCTTTAACACAAATTATTGCATTACTTTTCCACTGAGCTTCTGTACACAACATTTTCCTACATTAAAATGACCTTAGAGCCTGAGAATACATTTTGGACAATTGGGTAATATGACTCACTGAACCCTATATGTGCTGTTCTGCCACAGAAGACTGAAGGGATACAGGTGGATCCAAGATTATGGCAATACTTCTGTGACTGCCCAATGCACACGGTGTCATGGTATGTCTTATACTAACACTGCATCTCTCATTTTCTCCAATGCATAGCAGGACTATCTTATCCATAGGATGTTCACATGTCCTATTTCCAATGTGTGTATCTCATTCTGTGCACTAAAGGTCTTAATGGGGATCTTTATGCTGAAGAAACAAGGCAAAAACTTAAAGGGGCTGTGTCACTGCAATAATAAAACCAAAAACCCAAACTCAGGCAGTTGGTTGCTGGCTTGGCTGGGTGAGATGCCTATGATGTTGGCCATGAAGAATATAGTTTCTCCTTAGGATGAGCATCTAAATGGTGTGAGAAGACCTATAAGGCCATATATGTTCCTCTGGGAAATGTTTGCAGATAGGAAGATGGAACAGTGACTCTATAGCACCACCTACAAGCATAGTTTCATCATCCATTTGCATGAATTTCTCAGAGGAGCACGCATGGCCTTATAAATCTCCTCATACCTTCTAGGTGCACTCCGTAAGGAGAAAATATATATTTCCCTTCCCAGATCTGGTGAAGGAATTTAGAGGCCATAAAAGTCTCACTCTTATATTTGCAGAGTAAATTCTTAATCAGTCCAAACTCACACTGTTAGGGCTCCCACCCACTGGCGTTTTTTTCTCCACTGAGCTGCGAGAGTAAGTGAAAACTCTTGCAGAGCAGTGCGAGAAAATCGCTGGTGGGTGAGCTCTCAGCCAATCTGCACAGCCCTTTCAGTAGGCGGGGATTTTAAAATCCCTGTCTGCTGAAAGTGCTGGACAGCAGTGCCGGGGAGCCAGCAGGAGGACGCGGCTGACAGCAGGAGAGGTGAGTAATTTTTTAAATTATTTTTTTAACCACTTTTTGATGATTATCGGCGAAGGGCTTCTATTTCAAGCCCTTCTCCGATAATCATTCTGCAGGGCTTGTCAGAAAACACTGCTTTCAATGGGAACGGCAGCAGTGCTGATCCCATTGAAAGCAATGGGATAGCATGCCGCGGACTTCTGCCACAGCTGTGACAGCTGTGACAGAGGATTCCTTCATCCCCGCGGTCTCCACGGGGATGAAGGAAACTCCTGCCACAGCTGTGGCAGACGTCCGCGTCATTCTCCATATCTTTTCAATTGGGCTAGCGCTGCTGCCACTGGCCCCATTGAAAAGACTGGCGATATCCCAGCGATTTTGAGCTATCTTCTGCGTTTTTCTCGCACTACGATGCGAGACTTTAACTTTAGAATCGCATCGCAGTGAAGAAAAAAACGCCAGTGGGTGGGAGCCCTTAGTGTTTGGTTTTAGATATCGAGAGAACTAAATTGCCTCAAAAGCTTGCACTGTTAACATAATTTCAATTGTAAGCCACTAAAAGGTATCATATCTACAAGATTATTTTCTCTTACTGAGAAAAATAACATTATGTTTTAGACGACTAATACACAGTAAGCATGGGGGTAGTGAAGGGAGAGAAGTAAGTCATTTAGAGTAACAAGTAAGGGGCGAAAACTGATGACTCTGTGGCAGATGGTTACAAATTGAGTTTGTCAGGTTACATAGTAACATAGTGTGCCAGGCCGAATGAAGACAATATCCATCCAGTTCAGCCCACCTCAATCCCCCCTACTGTTGGTCCAGAGGAAGGCAATAAAAACCCCGAGCCGATTTAGTTCAACCAGGGGAGAAAAAAATCATTCCCGACTCCACATGGCAGTCAGAATAATCCTGCATTAACGTTTGAGTTCCTATCTGACTCCAAGACTCAGATTAACAACCCCGCTGGTCACATTATTTCTTTATCCTGTAATATCATTGCACTATAAAAAGATGTCTCGTCCCCTCTTAAACTCCTTTAGTGATTTTGTCTTCACCACGTGCTCAGGCAGAGAGTTCCACAGTCTCACTGCTCTTACAGTAAAGATCCCCCATCTGTGTTGGTGATGAAACCTACTTTTTTTCAGAAGTAAAGGATGCCCTCTTGTTACTGTCACAGTCCTGGGTATAAACAGATCATGGAAGAGATCCTTGTATTGTCCACTAAAGTATTTATACATAGTTATTTGATCGCCCCTTAAGCATACTCTTTTTTCCAGGGTAAATAATCCCAATTTTGATCGCCTCTCTGGGTATTCCAATCCTCTCATTCCGTTTATTAGTTTAGTTGCCCTCCTTTGAACCCCTTAAGGCACTGCAACATCTTTGCTGAGCACCGGTGTCCAGAACTTCACACAGTATTCCATGTGGGGCCTATCAAGTGCCTTATACAGTGGAAGAATAATGTCCTCATCCCTCGCCCCTGTACCTCTTTTAATGCAGCCCAATACTTTATTTTTGCAGCAGCTGATTGGCATTGATTGCTCCAGTTAAGTCTACAGCCCACTAGTACCCCCAAGTCTTTTTCCATATTACTTTTCCCTATCAGTACCCCATTTAGTGCATATTGCTGACATCTGTTGCTCCTGCCCATGTGCATAACCTTACATTTATGAATATTGAACTTCATTTGTCATTTTCTACCCAAGCCCCCAGCTTATCTAGGTGATTTTGTAGCCGTACATTGCCCTCTTTTGTATTTATTGTATAATTCTTTATCATCTGCAAATATTAATATTTCACTGTGTAGTCCTTTTATCAGGTCATTGATAAATATATTGAACATAATGTGGCCTAATACTGAACCCTGTGGCACCCCAGTAGCCACAATGGTGCAATCAGAGTACAAACCATTTATTACCACCCTCTGCTGATGGACCCCTCATGAACCCATGTTGATCTGACATGATCGACACTTTATGAACCCGTGTTGATGAGGAGTTATTCTGTTGTTGTCCTTGAGGTGTTCTAATATGGCATCTCTCAGAAAGCCCTCAAATATTTTTCCAATTATTGAAGTTAGACTTACCGACCTGTGGTTACCAGGCTATCTTTTAGACCTTTTTTGTATATTGGAACCACATTGGCAATGTGCCAATCCAGTGCTACAACCTCAATCTCAATAGTGTCCATAAATATAATAAATAGCGGTCTAGCTAGCACTTCTCTTAGTTTCCTTAGAACCTTTGGGTGTATTCCATTGGGCCCGGCGATTTATCAATTTTAATTAGCTTCGCACTTCCTCCTAAGTTAGGCAGATGATATTTAGCGGAGGTTCATTTTATTCCCCTGCATCTCGTGTGACTTTTTTTTTTGATTCGTGAATACACTTCAGAAAAAACTAAGAGATTTCCCTTCCCCCATCATCTTCTATGGTTTCTCATGAATTAATTATCAAAGGGCTAGTGCTTTCAGTACAAATCCTTTTACTTTTTATTTAATTGAAGAATAATTTAGGGTTATTTTTGCTGTCTTTCGCAATCAGTCTCACTGCCTCATCCTTAGCAATTTTGTCATTTTCTTTTAGTCCATAGGACTAAAGGACACTACCCTCTCCTAGCTTTTCTCCTACCTATCCAACCCCTCCTTCAGTGTCTGCTTTGTTTGGCTCTATCTCCCCTCCTCTTCCCCTTGCTTTTGGGGTTCCCCAGGGCTCGGTTCTTGCCACTCCCCCCGATTCTCCATCTACACAGCCCCCATTGGACAGACCATCAGAAGATTTGGCTTTCAGTACCATCTTTATGCTGATGACACCCAGTTATACACCTCTTCCCGTGACATCACAGTAACATTCCTTCAGAATTCCAATGACTGTCTGTCCACTGTTTCTAACAGTATATCCTTTCTCTACCTAAAACTGAACTTCTCAAAAACTGACCTTCTCCAGTTTCTGCCCTCAACTAACTTACCTTATCCTGACATCTTAATCTCAGTATATGGCACCACGATTTAGTCCCAGACAGCACGCCTGCTGCCTTGGGGTTATATTCAACTCAGATCTCTCCTATATCCACTCCCTGGCCCGAACAAGTCAGCTGCAGCTAAACAACATCCCAAGAATCCAACATTTTCTCACCTAGTACACGATAAAAACATAGTAACATAGTATGCTAGGCTGAATGAAGACAATGTCCATCTAGTTCAGCCTGTTTCAACACCCTAGTTGATCCAGAGGAAGACAAAAAAAAAAAAACAAGGCAGTTAGCCCATTCGGGGGAAAAATTCCTTCCCGACGCCACAGTGGCAGTCAGAATTATCTCTGGTTCAACCATTGATAGCTCCTAACTAAATGTAAGCCCCAGAACAACAACTCACTGGTCACCTAATGTCTATATCCTGTAATATCATAGTGGTCTAAAAAGACATCTAGTACCCTTTTAAACTCCTCTATGGATTGTGCTCTCACAGCGTCCTCAGGCAGAGAATTCCACAGTCTCACTGCTCTTACAGTAAAGAAACCCCTTCTGTGTTGGTGATGAAACCTGCTTTCTTCTAGACCTTGTGTATGTCCTCTTGTTACTGACGCAGTCTTGGGTATACACCGATCATGGAAGAGATCCTTGTATTGTCCCCTCATGTATTTATACATAGTTATTTGATCGCCGCTTAGCCGTCTTTTTTCCAGGGTGAATAATCCCAATTCTGACTCTCTGGGTATTCCAGTCCTCTCATTCCATGTATAAGTTTAGTTGTCCTCCCCCCCCCCCCTCCCCCTCAAGCACTGCAACATAGTTTCTGGGCACTGGTGACCAGAACTGTACACAGAATTCCATGTGGGGCATGACAAGTGCCTTATGCAGTGGAAGAATAATGTTCTCCGCCCTCGTCCCTATACCCCAAGACTTTATTTGCTTTTGCAGCTGACTGGCATTGGTTGCTCCAGTTAAATCTACAGTCCACTAGTACCCCCAGGTCTTTTTCCATATCACTTTTCCCTATCAGTACCCCATTTAATGTATATTTGTGACATCCATTTCTCCTGCCTATGTGCATAACCTTACATTTGTCAACATTGTACTTCATTTGCAATTTTTCTGTCCAAGCCCCCAGCTTATCCAGGTCCATTTGTAGTTATACATTATCCTCCGTTGTATTAATTGTCTTGTATACTTTTGTATCATCTGCATATATTGATATTTTACTTTGTGGTCCCTCTATCAGGTCATTGATGAATATATTGAGCAGAATGTGGCCTAAAACTGAACCCTGTGGCACCCCTCTGGCATCGGTGGCCCAGAGTATGAACCATTTATTACCACCCTCTGCTTTCTATCTCTGAGCCAGTTCTTTTCCCAGATACAAACATTTTTGCCCAGTCCGAGCTGCCTCATTTTCTATATCAACCTATTATGTGGCACGGTGTCGAATGCTTTAGAGAAATCCAGATATGCGAGATCAATAGACTCTCCCAGGTCCAGCCTAGAGCTTACTCCATCATAGAAGCTAATCAGAATTGTCTGACATGTTCGACGCCTCATGAACCCATGCTGGTGAGGAGTTATTCTGTTGTTCTCCTTCAGGTATTCTAGGATGGAATCTCTCAGAAGCCCCTTAAATATGTTTCCAGTAATTGAAGTGAGCCTTACCAGTCTGTAGTTTCCAGGCTCACTTTTGGACCCTTTTTTGTATTTTGGAACTACATTTGCAATGCATCAATCAAAAGGTACAACTCTGGTCTTGACAGTATCCATAAATATTAGAAATAGCAGCCTAGCTATCTTATTACTTAGTTCCCGTAGAACCCTTGGGTGTATTCCATCTGGGCCCGGTGATTTATCGTTTTTTTAATTAGATTTTTAGTAAAGTTTTTCATAAGATACATCAGAACATGCACATCGAAATGAGAAACATAGACTGTCAGTGTAATGATATCACCAAATGGCGAAATAATAGGGCACACAACTAAGACTGTGGTGAACCTAGAATGAAACAGGTCCCCATAGAATCCTGTTGACAGAGGATTAAATTTTATATTTTACAGCCTGAAACAAAGCAAAGGAGAAACAATAGGGGCTGAAAATAAATAATACAGAGTGGGTGAAGGGGAGAGGGTGTTAGGGAAGAGGGGGGAACAGGAAATAACTGAAAAGAGAAGGAAGAGCTGAAAGAGAGGAGTAGGAAAAGGGGCGGACGCACGCGTATGCATCCACCTAGAGGACCACAGATAACATTGTGGAGCAAGAGTCTTCCTGGTAGGGCTGGACAAAGAACTCAGATCTCCATGAAGGATGTAGCGGAGACCGTGTTGGTTTCAATAGGGGAATCACACTAGCCATTGATAACGGTAGAAGGTTTAAGTCGTCGTCTCACCCCATCCACCCCCGGGAAACCGAGGGCCTAGAGCTCATGTCTCCGACTACACCATGGGCTCCATATCTGCAGAAACTTGCCGTGGGTACCCCTAGACCAACTGGATAGCCCTTCCAGGTTGTAGACCAAATCTACTTTGTCTCTTCATTGGGTCAGGGTCGAGGGTGTTTTTTGTAGCCATAGCGTTGGAATAAGTGCTTTAGCAGCATCAATCAGGAGAGCGACAGATTTATGTTTAAGAGGGTGGAAGACAGAGGAAGGCCTCCATAGGAAAAGAATCTCAGGGGTTATGCAAAGTTTTAATGAGATTTTTCCCTGTGCACACCCCACGTTACGCCAAAAGGGATGTAGTAACGGGCATTCCCACCAAATATGACAATATGAGCCTATTTCTGTGACACATCTCCAACATTTATTATGAACTGCCAGTTTGTGGTCGTGAAGTCATTGTGGAGCCCTGTACCACCTCACCAGAAGCTTATAGTGCGCCTCCTGTGGCAGAATGCAGGGGGACAATCCGTAAGCCGTTTTCAGAACAACCTCGATGTCACTCTGTGAAAGAGAAATGTTCAGTTCTCTCTCCCAAGAGATGAGGAAGGTGGGTTTATATAGTACTGTAGGGGAAATAAAGCGTTTACGAAGGGATGCTATTTTCCTAGAGGCGGGCCCGCCATCTCCCATGGCCCTCTCAAAGAGGGAGAGGGGTCTATATATGTCCCCAGAAAATCCCCAAACACTCTGGTCACATGAACTGACTGTAGGAAAGAGAGCTTAAGTTGACACAAGGGATTGAAAAGCAATCAGCGGGCTCTTATGTGCTAGCCGTTGTAGGTCTTTAATAGTCCTATCTGCAAACACTGACCACAAGCTTGCTGTGCAGGGGTCCAATGCACTGGCCATGAGTTTGTACAGCGTGCGCAAAGGGGTGATCGGGGATGGTTTAGGTGCTAGGTCCTCTCTCAACCTGTCCCAGGTCTCGCAGGGTCCCCTCAAAAGAGGGTTGAATCCTACAGATCTATAAATGTTCTTTTTTGGAAACCACAGGTCCTCAAGGAAAGTGACCCCATATGATTTTTCAGCTAGAAGACACGGCAGCCTATCTTTCACAGGCTTGACCAGTTCCATCCAGTAGCCAAGTTGGGAGGCTAAATAAAAGTCATGAACGCATGACAGGCCAATTCCGCCCTCCGAGCCTTTCTTTATCATAAGGCTATAAGCCAACCTCGGTCTCCTATGTCTCCAAACATATCCGGAGAAAGTCGACCTGAGAGTTTTTAAGAAACTTGTGGGGAGATATATGGGAAGCATGCGAATTGTATACAGAATTGTGTGGAAAACATAAGACTTCAGGATATTTTTCCTGCCGAACCATGAAATAAAGGGAAAATCGTAAGAGCGTAGTAGATTCATCACTTTTGCAATAGGTAGGGTGAAATTAGATGCATAAAGGTCTTCAGCTCTTTTAGTTAGCTTTATACCAAAAAATTTATCTTCGACCCCGACCAGGAGAAAGGAGAGTTGGGCTTCATGGTTCGGCATCTGACTGAGGGTATAGAGATATTTAGCACTGTTGACTTGGAGAAGTTAATTTTACATTTGGATAGGTCATCAAACTGTTCCAGTATGAAAGTAAGCTTGGGAAGATCCACCTTGGGGGATGTTATTAAGAAGACTATATTGTCTGCAAAAGCCCCAGTTGTGAGTGCTTGTTTGCCAAACTGCAGTCCCTGAATCTCGGAATCTAGTCTAACACTCTGGAGAAGAGCTCTAGCCCAAGAATGAAAAGAGTAGGCGAGAGCGGGCATCCCTAACGCGTGCCATTCCTAATGTCAAAAGAGGGGGGCAGAGTGACGATTATCTTAAGTCTAGCATATGGCTCTGCATATGAGGAAAAAATTGCGGCCACAAAGACAGGGGGTATCTTTAAATGTAGCAGTACTGATTGCATGTACACCCAGTCCACCCTGTCAAATGCCTTTTCTGCATCAGTGCTTACTAGTGCTAAGGGTATACCTTGTGACTGTGTGAACTGGGTAGCATGCAACACTCTGAGGCAATTGTCTCTGCCCTCTCTTCCATTTACAAAGCCTGTCTGTTCGAGATTTATCAAGTTGGGAATAGGGTCTTTTAGTCTCTTGGTGAATAATTTGACCCACAGCTTAATGTCTAGGTTAATGAGGAAAATGGGCCTATAACTACCGCAGCTCTCTGGGTCCTTATTCTCCTTTGGTATCAATGTGATGTGCACCTCTTGAGCCTGTCTAGGGAGGGGGTTACCCTGGAGCAGGAAGTTGAAAAGTTCAGTTAGACGTGGCATTAAGGAGAAGTGAAAAGTTTTGTAATATATGAGGGAAGGAGTCCAAAAGGTCCTATACTTTTGCATCAGTGACCGGAATCGTGACGGAGGTCCCCTTTTCCTCATTTAGCTTAAGGAGATTCAACTTCCCAAGGAAGGAATCAATCCGGGCCTCCATATCTAATTTGTTGGCTGGGGATAGTTGGTCTCTGAGGTTATAAAAGTGAGAGTAGGATTTTTGGAATTCTTTGGCGATGCCTGAGGTGGACGTGACCTTAGAACCTGAGGGGATTTTAATTGAGTTAATATGGTTTTTTGCTTGTGCCTTCTTTATTAAAGCAGTCATATATTTGCTTCCTTGGTTCCCCTGGGCATAAACTACTTGTTTGAAGTAAAGATGTTTTCTGTTAAATTTCGATTCTAGGCATAGCTTTAATTCTTTCCTCAGGGATGACAGCTTCTCGAGATTATCTTTGCTCAGGGCAAGTTTTGCTACATATTCAAGTTTAGCTAGTTGTGATAATTTTTCAGCAATTTCTTTTTGTTGCCATTTTTGATCCTAGAACCCAAAGCGATCAGAAAGCCTTTCACATACGCCTTGTGGGTCTCCCAGACCACAGGTGTTGTTTGTCCATTAAAGGAATTTAACTGAAAAAACTCTTCTATGTGTTTTATAAGATGTGTTTTGTCCTCTTGCGAGTATAAAAGGGAAGCGTTTGGTCCCCATATCCACTCCCGAGGAGTGACCTGGAAAGGATGGAGGTCAACATGTAGAGGTGCGTGATCAGAGATTGTAATTGGGTCAATGCTAGCCATCACCAAGGACACCAGGAGACTTGTGGAAATGAAAATGTAATCAAGTCTCTGAAAAGAGAAGTGGACTTGAGAAAAATAGGTATAGTCTTTAATGGTGGGGGGGGAGAAGGCGCCAAGCGTCCATGACATTCAGCTCCTGTAAGCAGCGAATTAGCTTCTTAAGTTTCTCCTGCGAGACATGGGAGCGACCCACTGATGAATCCAACAGGGGATTAAGAGTGACATTGAAGTCCCCTCCAAGCAGGATAGGGCCCTCTGCAAAATGTTTGAGTGCATCCAATTGGTTGACCAACCAGGAAGTCTGATTGGAGTTTGGGGCATACAGGTTAGCTAAAATTATCTTCACATTGTTGATGGAACCTCTCAAAAAGAGGGCCCTACCCTTTTCATCAGAGTGTTGGGAGTCACAGCAGAAAGTGATAGACTTATGGAATAAAATTGACACTCCCTTTGAGGCAGACGTGGGACCCCTGTGAAAATTGTCTTCCAGGTAAAGATAAACATCTACCCCTCTTAAAATGTGTCTCCTGTAAGAAAACAATTTGGGTACTATACCTTTTCAGATAGAGAGCAATGTTGTGTCTCTTAGAGGGAGAATTCAGGCCCCTTGTGTTAAACGAGGTGAGACGGAGAGAGCCTCCCATGTTTGGAACAGTGCTGGAGCAAAAGGACCACTAACAAGTGTGTGGAAAAAAAGCACAGATATTAGAAGGGATGTATACAATTGCAGACCACACCAGAATTATTGAGTACTCCTCAGGAATAGGAGGGAAGGAAAGGTAGAAGACAATGGGGGAAATCACAAGGGGTGGGGGAGAAAAGGGAGAAAACGAAACACCAAAAAAGATCAAATGAAGAGAAGTAAATAAAAGTCTGAGCAAAACAGCCCAGAAAATATTTGGAGGGGCTCTTTAAAACCGAGAACGCCACCAAATTTGGTAGGGCGAAATAGCTAATCTGCGAAGGAGCAGAGTGAGCTAACAGCACACTCGGCCTGGTCTGACAGGCACGATCTAGGACCAGTAGAACTTTATAAATGAGAACTTTCAAATAAACATTATGGTTTGAGGGATAAATATAGAAGCATAGGACTTATGCAACAGATTGGCAACTACTATGCCAAAGGAGCAAAGAAGTATAGTCCTGCAAGAACGGAAAGAGGAGAGGGTGTAGGCCCGGTATCATCGGAGCTGCCACGGCCGGGTACGAGCAGCCAAAAATAAAGAAAAGTCCCATATGACTAAGTGCTCCAAATAATGGGATCCCCCTCAGGAGAGAATCACAATCTGTAACATAGTGATAAGTCATCAGGCGCCAATCCGGGCTCAGATGTCGCCCTCTGGTGCAACTTCTTTACTCTTCTTTTTTTTTTATTTCTTGGGGATTGGATGTTTCCCGCTAGCTGCCAAGCCTCCGGGATTGCCAGATTGGGAAAGTTTGGAAGCTCTGGAAGCGGGAGCCAGCAGGGAATCTCTATTGGCTCGATATCCTGGAGCTTCCTGCAGGATTGTAAGTCCTCTGGTGATCTGATATTCATTTTCTGCCCTATGTGAGAGATCCCCAGGCCAAAAGGGAAGAGCCAGGCGTATTGGATGTTATTGGCCCACAGAGCATCTAATTACTGGCACAAAAGTCGGCTTTTGGCCAATGTAAAAGGGGCTAAGTCTTGGAAAAATTGAAGGGGGGCGTCAGCATACTTTAGATTTTCCTGATTTCTAGCTGCCCTCAAAATGGTGAAGGTGTCTTGGAAGGAGAGAAGCTTGCACGCAATGTCACTTGGTGGGTCTGTGGGTGCAGGCGGGGGTCTGAGCACTCTGTGGATGCGTTCAATTGAGATCGCGGCCACTCTCTCAGCTCCCAGCATGCTGACAAAGATTTCCTTTGCTGTCTTAGGGAGGCAATCAGCAGCCCAAGACTCAGGTAGCCCTTTGATGCAGACGTTGTTGCGTCTATTCCATTTCTCTAAGTCCTCATGCATGAATAGGGCTCTATTCAGGTGGATATGCTGGTCTTTAAGGGCTTGCATCATCCCTATAGAATGTGCGGTGAGGGTGGCTGAAGAGGAGTCTAAATCTTCTACCCTTCACCCCATGTGTTTTAAGTCGTCTTTAATCTCTGCAAGATCAGACAGGACAGGGTGCAGGGCTTTCATCATAAGCTCCTTCATGAAGCTTCTGGAGATGGTCTCTCTGTCCTCCTCTTCAGAGGAGTTCCCCTCCTTCCCCACTGTGTGTGGCAATGGAGTCTCTCATTGGTGCCATCTTAGGTGCAGCATGTGGAGAGTGGGTGCTCTGCTCTTTTAAATACTGCTGCATGTCAGCTGGTCCTTGATTAGCCCGCGGGGTCCCCTGATGTTCTGTACCCTTCTCTCTTCTGTTTTTCCTCATTTTTGGCAGAAAATAGCTGCTGAAAAGGTCCCAGAAAGAGCCGCACTGACAGAGCTCTGTGCTTAGGCAACCATCAGGCTCAGCAGTCAGGCTCCGCTGGCGATTTATCAATTTAAAACTTTATTTACCAGCTCTGCACTTTCTCCTGTGTTAGGTATGAAATATTTAGTGGGGGTTCGTTTTATTTCCCTGCAACTCATGTGACATTTACTTTTCATTCGTGAATACACTTGAAAAGAAACTATTTAATAGATTTGCCCTCCCCCCATCGCTTTCTATGATCTATCCTGTGAGAGAGGGTGCAAATCCTTTTTACTGTTAATATAATGGAGGAATAGTTTAGGGTTGTTTTTGCTCTCTTTGGCGATCAGTTTTTCTTCCTCCTCCTCTGCAATATTGATCTTTTCTTGATCTTTTAGCACTGCTTCACTGCCTTCTTGGTTTAGTAGTTTTTTTTTATTTTTATTTATTTATTACTCCCCTTACAGTCTTGTCGAGCCACATTGGTTTCCTTCTACTTGTAGTTCTTTTATTTTTAAGGGTATGACCTGCTCACATGAGGTGATTAGGATGTTTTTAAACTTTTTTTCTATTTGTCGTCTGTACAGTTATTTTTGAGGATGTTGTCCTAATTAATGTTACTGATAGTAGCTCTGAGCTGATCCCGTTATCACATATTGTATCTGGATAATTAAAGTCCCCTGTAATAATTACTTTGTTGCTGTTTGACACCTTTTCTATCTGCCTTAATAGTAGGGCTTCAATTTATTCTGTTTCTTTTGGTAGCTTATAGAGAACCCCTCTCAGGATTTTTTTTTCTCCAAGTATTTCTACACACAGAGATTCCACATATTTATCTCCTCCACCTATATCTGCCCGTAGCCTCGGCATTAAGAAGGCTTAAACATGCATATCCCTCCCTATTTCTGGTTTCCACGATCCCCTCATGAAGAGATTGTAACCTTGTAAATTTACAGCCCAATCGCCCTTATCAAGCCATGTTTCCATTATTCCAACTATATTGTAGTTTTCATCAGTCATTCTCGCTTCAAGTTCAGCCACTTTACAGATCAGAATTTTCATTGTCATACAATCTATATGGGTATTTTTGTTCTTTATATTCCTTTTGGTACTAATGGTACTATTGGCTGTTCTGTCAGTTCCAACTGTACTAATCCTACCTCCTGCCCGACCCCCTGCCCAACCCCCATTCGCATTACTTAGCCCCAGGTCACTAAATACACTGAATATCCCCTTGTTTCTCCTTTTTGCCCTCACCCCCCCCAGCAGTCATGTGATACCCAATGTTCTCTTGCAGTGACTCCCCTGCTCCTCCTAGAGCCCTTCTCATACAGCGTTCCTCTGTCATTTCTCCAGGGGATTTATTTAGCCATCAGTCATTTCTTTTTTTTCACCATCCTATATCATCTCCCCCCCCTCCCACCCCCCGAGCCACGTGACCAGACACGTGACCCAAAAGGGGCGGTAACTAGCAGACGCTGCCTCCACTCATTCAGTCATGTTCACTATAAATGTAACCATGTTTTACCACCCTGTATGCTTGATAAAGGCTGATGTTTCAGCCGAAACGCGTTGCACCCTGTGAATAAAGAACCTTTATAAACGTCATAACCTGGACAAGCCTTATTTCTACGAGCTGACCTGGATCTTCAGGGGTGTCATTTGCACTGACACCCCTGCTAAGTAAGTTCCTTCTGCCTTCTCATTTTGTCTATCCGATCACTGGAGCACGGGTTTTTTTTCTAATTTATTGTCTACTGCCTTTGCTGCCTCTGGTATACATTCTACCTAGAGTCACCCTGCGATGCTCTCCCCCATTGGGATGTCATTTAGACCAGCGATCAGGACCCCTTGATGACATCATAGCTCTGACCGTGGATATTACTGCCTGCCAGGATCATTAGATGCACCGTGACCTTACACAGGGTCCGGTACGTCTGGGGTGAGTCCAATGGGATTTCCGTTTATTTTTCTTTACCCTGCCATTTTCTCCACCTCACATTGGAGCGCTAATCTCCTTCTTCTACCCATCCCTAGTTTAAACACTTCTCCAGCCTTCTAACCATCTTCTCCCGCAACACAACTGCACCCTACCCATTAAGATGCAGCACGTCCCTACGGTAGATCCTGTAGCCAACAGCAAAGTCAGCATAGTTCTCCAGGAACCCGAACCCCTCCTTCTTACACCAACTCCGGAGCCACTTGTTTACCTTCCTAAGATACTGCTGCCTTTCTAGTGTGTCTTTAGGTGCAGGTAGTATTTCCGAGAAAACTACCTTGGAGGTCTTTGCCCTAAGCTTGGCCCCTAAATCACTGAAATCGTTTTTGAGGACCGTCTATTGACTTGTAATTTGTTCATTGGTGCCAATGTGTACCATGACCACTGGATCCTCACCAGCCCCCCCGTAATCTGTCAATCCGATCCGCAGTTTGTAGAACTCGAGTGCCTGGAATACAACACACCGTTCGACTATCTCGATCTTTGTGGCAGCTTGCGCTATCTGTTTCACTAAGAATTGAGTCCCCCACCACTAGGATTTGTTTAGCCTGCCCTGCGCTTCCTGTCCCCTTCTCACTGGAGCAGTCATCTCCCTGGTGTTCAGAGGGCATGTCGTGCTGCAGCAGTGCTGGCTCAGTAATGGCATCCCCTCATCTGCCAACTTTGCAAACTTGTTGGGTTGTGCCAATTCAGAACTAGCCTCCCTGTTTCTCTCTACCCTTTCTGTCACCCAGCTAGCTATCTGCTCCCCCCTGCTCTTCTATGCTAACATCCGCCCCATCTCTACCTCAGCGAGTGCCTGCTCAGTGAGCAACAGACTCTTTTCCATGATGCCAATGGTTCTCTCTGTTGCCATTTGCTCATTTAGGTCCAGAATTTGGACTTTCAAATGTGCAGCGAGCATGCATCTTGCGCAACAATATGCGCCCTTGATCAAGGATCTCATACATTTCACAAGTAGCACACTGGATGGCATTGTCAGGCATGGAGCTCATCCTATTGGGCATCTACAATTTACTTATGTAAGTAGAAAAGATTGATTAGATGACACTGCAAACACGCCTCCACCCATTTGAAACCGCTCACACTCCTCAGCCTGTGCACAACCACTCACACTTCTCCGCCTGTGCGCAACCGCTTACACTCCTCCACCTGTGCGCAATCGCTCACACTCCTCTGCCCGTGCGCAACTGCTCACACTCCTCCGCCCATGCGCAACCGCTCACACTCCTCCGCCCGTGCGCAACTGGTTACACTTTTTTTTTTATTACGCTCACACAGCTATTTACTTTTGCTCAATCACCCGATCCTGCTTCACTTACACCTTACGCACAGACAAATACACTGTTTTTCTTTACTAACACACACACACTCTAACTCCCCCTCACTTAGTCACAGACACACACTTAGACCCACAAACACACACTAAGACACCCACTTCGATACACAAAAAATACTTATCTGCTCCTGTCCGTAGCTCCGATTACCTCACCTGCAGTCTCACCATCAGCGGCCGCGCTCTTTATCCTCCTGCCGCTCTGGGTCCAGGACCTGTTCCTCTACTTCTGCCCGCTGATCCTTCAGCGGGCAATCCTCCAGTCGCTCCCTCAGTTTCCTGGCAGCTCATGTGCCACTCCGTTGTTCCCTTGCGCCCTGCTCCCGGTGGCCATCTAAAGTCTGATGCTCACCATTGCCCTCATCCACTCTCCGATCGATTATTGCAACTTGCTGCTGATTGGCCTCCCCTGCACCAGTCCCTCCCCTCTCCAATCCATCCTGAATGCAGCAGCCAGGTTCATCTTCCTGTCCAGCCACTACTCAGAGGCCTCTGCTCTGTGCCAGTCACTGCATTTTTTTAAAAATATTTTTTATTGAGCATTTTCAAAGCGTACATGAAAGCATGGTACATATCAAGTGTGTAATACTGTATTCAATGATTGGGTGAAGACTAATAGAGATAAATGTCTGTTTTGTGAACAGTGTTCTTTAACCTACATGTATTCTATCTGTGAGTCAAAGTTTGACATGTTTCCACATGAGCATATTAAATCCTTAACTAACTCGGCAAGGTAGATATTTGGAGAAATATTTGTTATCACTATAGTAAAATTAAAATGAACAGTTTAACTCAAAATTCTGCCAGGCATTCCATATGCTCGTGAACTTAGAGAGAGAATTATTGTTTCTTGCATATAGTCTCTCGTAACAGTAGTGGTCTGACATTAAGTCCAACAGTTCTTTCAGAGTGGGGGGAGAGGTTTCTCTCCATTTTCTTGCTATAATATTCTTTGCAGCCAGTAGAAAATGGCATATCCACGATCTTTTTCCTGGGGGAAGAGAGTCGCAATCTAGAAGGAGGAGGGCAAGGTGGTGGGAGCACGCGGGGCGTACTCCTGAGACAGTTCTGATAGTGTCAAATACTTCCTTCCAAAAACCTTGAATTCTTGGACAGTCCCAAAACAAATGAAAGAGTGAACCTTCACCGCCACATTCCCTCCAACACTCTTTGTTGATGCTTGGGAAACACTTAGCCAATTTTATGGGTGTCTAATACCACCTAGTTAACACTTTGTAGTGGGTTTGAAGAAGACCTGCTGAAAGAGTGGCTTTGTTTGCTCTGTCAAAAGACTTCAACCATTGTGTTGTGTGAAACTTTTTTTGTAGGTTATATTCTCAATTTAGTAGTATTTTTTTATTGTTGTTCATATTGCCTGCGAGGGTATTGTAAAGGATTCGCGTTAAAGAGTTTTGGGAGTTGACACATTTGTGGAACACACTTTCTAGTTCTTTAGGGAAAGCACGTTTAGCTAGTTGGGAGTTGCGAAGGAACGAGGATATTTTTAAGTAGGAGAAAATCTCTTTATCTGGTAAGTTACATTTGGATTTTATGGTCTGAAAAGAAGACAGACTCCCTCCCTCCAGGAAATCAGTAATAGATCTGTTCCGAAGCCACTCTTTGAGATTTAGATCTTGTATATAATAGAGAAGGATCTCTAAAGGAAGGTTTGTTAGAGAGCCCTTGGTAGTAGATTTAAGTTTGTATGTCAGGGTCACGTGATAGGGAGAAGAGCAGCTGGCAGGTCGCACGGAACTTGGGCTCCTCAACCAGAAGGATAATCTTACACCTTCAATACCTTCCTGGCACCTCAAGTCCACCAGAGACCGGTGAGAACCACAGCTGATCCCCCTGCACGCCGAGAGAACTGTGAGCGGGTTCCGACGCCGTTGCTGTCAGTGGCAGAGCGGCGAGACCGGGCGCCGGAGACGAGCCACGGCCATTTTACACGCTGAGGGTCCACTCGCTTTCTGGAGAAAGGAAGCGCCCGGCGACAGCCAGCACGACCGGTACAGATAGCGTTTCAGCTCCCCCGGAGGACAGAGGGGAAGGAGAGTGTGACTGCAGCACTCACCGGAGCGGCAGGCTTTCAGCTCCTCCGGTGCTATAGCAACAGACGCCGGGACGGGTGAGCAGATCAGCGGAGGAGGGTGACGGTTGGGTGTGAGGTGGATAAAGAGGGGAGCCTGCTCCAACACTATCCTCCACTAAAAGTAAAAGTGAAGAAAAAGCAGTATTCCAAGTGCTTTCTGCCTCCACGCCATTCCCCCCCCCCCCAGCGCCTCCCCCCTTCTTCTCCCTCCTCGGCGGGAAGTTTCCCGCCCAACCTCTCCACCACTCCACACCCCCTCTGGGTGAAGATAGTTGAATTGTCTCCAAGGGGAGCTCTTGTTAACCCCTTAACACCGGAACAGCCTGTTATCACCCTCAGGGGACCCAGAGGCTCATATATAAGAGCACTGCTCTAATTTTTTCTTGTGGATCCTGCAGCGCAAGATCTAATTCATCCACTACAATTTTTTCAAATTTGGACTTTCACTAGGACAGTCAATTTCTCAGAGGCGAAGCCTGGACAATGAGGGTGATGCCTGCTTAAAGCCGCACCCCTCAGTCAGACGCCCACAGTACCCTCAATAACGGTAAAATATAGGAAAAATGGGAAAGACAGTAAAAGATAAGAACACAGACCTACAAAACAACCCTCGACCGGCCAAAACACAGGTGGATGTGCAACGTTTCTTCAAAGAGCAGACTGCGCGTTCCCCGCGGCCCGCGTCCAAGATGGCGTCGGCACGTGCGCTCACCCCTGTACTCAATCAGACGGAGGAAGAAGAACCCCCCTCAGAAGGAGAAGAGGGTGAGTCAGTTTCAAGGGGTTTCATGATTAACCTGATTTCACAAGCCCTGCGCCCCATTAGCTCAGATCTGGCTGAAATAAAAGACGAGCTCAGACATCTGGGACACAGAGTGGAGGATTTGGAGTCATCCTCTGCCGCCATTGTATCTCATTCCCTGCAGTTAGAGCAAGCAGTAAAGGAGCAGCATATATACCTTAACAGGGCGCTTTTGCTTCAAGAAGATCTTGAGAACAGGAATAGGCGCAATAATTTGCGCCTAAAGGGGATTCCAGAATCCTATACTAACGAATGTCTTCCGAAGATTGCCAAAGAACTTTTTACTACCCTGCTAGGGGAAGAAAGAGCATCTAGCATCAGTATTGAGAGAATACATCGAGCTCTCAGACCCCCATCTAGCTCTTCCGATTTCCCCAGAGACGTGGTCTGCAAGCTGCTTGCGTTCCCCGACACAGCTGCGGTGCTGAGAGCTGCCAGATTGCACAGTGAACTGAAATATACAGACTCTGTGGTTCGGATTTTTCAAGACCTAGCACCCTCCACCCTGGCTAAGCGACGTGCTCTGCGTCCACTGCTGGAAGTCCTCAAATCCAGAGACTTGAGATATGCCTGGTTATTCCCCTTCGGCATCAGCAACCCTATACAAGGCAAGAAGTTCAATATTCGCACCCAAGAAGATATGCAAAAATTATGGGAGCTTCTCGATATTGAACCGATTGACCTCCCTAATTGGCAGTCGATTCCTGATCCTCTTCAATTCCAACCGCTTGAAGACCCAGGGGACTGGACAACAGCGGGCAGATCAAAATCCCCTAAGGGGAAAAAGAAGCCACGTCAGGACTCGTGAGACCTATAATTGCTGTCTGGATGCACATCGCTCTACTGATCGACAGAGTTGAGCAGACCCTAGGAGCGGCCTCCATTCCATCCGGGCTGCTCGCCTACTGTAGGGCCTTTGTTCCTCTGTTCGTCTCTCTGCTTATTTTCCCTTTTCCAGATTCTCCAGATATACCGTCTGTCTCCAATGCCCGACGAGGTTGATGGCGCAGAACCGTTTCTTCCCGTCTCCAAGGGATCCCCCGGTGGGATGCCGAGATTGCGCCTTCCACAAATCTTCGACACTCTGCCTTATTACTGGTGACTGTTACTTAACAAAGTATTGACCATTAAGGTCCCTCCATACTTCGGCCCCACCACACGTTCTATGCGTTTTATATGTTTCACAATATATGTTGTCGCTATACGTTACATATTGCATTTTATTGCATTTTACCATTCACTTCAGGCGCCTAGCCCACTAGCTCCCCCCTGTTGGGACTGGATGGGCATCTGTACTGACACGTCCAGGTAATAAACTTTAAACTTTACTCTGATTTCCCGAAATAGTCTACGACTTCTCGGGCTTTCAGTTAACCGTCCTCGGTTATTGAACTACAAACTTAGTAGTTTCAGATTGAAAAGTTAAATCTACTTTACGGGCAGAGACTCTCCTTACAGGGAATCTCTGTCCTTTCTGTTAACAACTAGACTTGTGTTTGCACCCCCCCCCCCCCCTGTCCTCTTACCCTCCCCCTCTTCCCTAACCTTCCCGCACCTTTTAATAACTTCCCCCCCCCACCGCTTTGCCGCTGTGGTCTCACGAAGAAGATATATAGCGGACGCCCACACCCTCTATCTGGTGACATCTTGGTACATTTACATTTCTGTCTGTTCACTCCTTAGCTCAGGTACGCCCTAATGAGTGGTTTACGCCTCACGTCCTTCAACGTCAGGGGCCTCAACTCTCCGTCTAAACGTCATGACCTTGAACTGCTACTGAGAAGGTACGATACGAAAATTCTTTTTCTCCAAGAAACCCACTTCAAGGGCGGCAAAGCCTTCTCCCTTCCGGGGAAATGCTTTCCCAGTGCCTTTCATAGCACTCACCCCTCTTCGGCCTCCAAGTGCGTCTCCATATTCTTACACAAAACAATCAATTTCGTGGAGGAGGCCCGTTTTGGGGACGAGGAGGGCAGAGTTCTCTTCCTGAGGGGTACACTAAACAACACCAAAATGACCCTAGCTAATATCTACGCTCCCAATTCGGAGCAAGTACCCTGGCTGTTAAAACAGCTGGAAATTCTGAAACAATTTAGTGCAGGTCAGATTATTCTTGCAGGTGATTTTAATGTCACCTTCAACCCCGCTCTAGATTCCTCTTCTGGCCGGTCGCAGGTCTCGCAGGGCAAACTGAGAAGACTGGGCAAACAGATTCAGGAGCTCGGCTTGGTGGACTCGTGGCGCTCTCTTAACCCCACCACTAAGGATTTCTCTTATCTCTCTTCGGTACACTCGACATACCAAAGGTTGGATTACATCTTGGTCTCCTCCACCCTCCTCACGACGTTGATCAGTGCCGTCATAGACACTATGACCATATCAGATCATACCCCCGTGCACGTCACGATCCGTCCACCACAATCGTGCGCTAGGGAGTGGAGATGGTCACTGAATACATCTCTCCTAGATCAGATAGAGGACAAAGAATATCTGACCAAACACCTAGAGGAGTACTTTCTCCTTAACTCCACAGAGGGGTCCAAGTCCCCGATAGTCTGGGAGGCCCATAAGGCCTATATGCGAGGCCTGTTGATTGACCTGGGTTCTCGGGTCAAGAAACGCACACAGAAGGCTATTGATGATAAGCTCTCACTAATTGCTAAACTAGAGTTAACAGTGAAATTGTCACAAACTAAACTAAACCTAGATAAATTGGCTGAGGTAAGAGCTGACCTGAAACTACTACTGAACTCTAAATTCAATAAAAAACAGTTATATTTCAGACATAAGGTGTACGCCCAGGGCAATAAAGGCAGCAGACTTATGTCAGCACTAATTAAAAAAGCTCGCACTAGGAACCAGATCAGGGCCATTAAGGCCCCATCTGGAGTAATTATGACCGCCTCCAAAGACATAGCGGAGGAATTCCGAAAGTACTATTCGGATCTATATAACATAAAAAAAGAAGGTGATACCTCACCCCCTGAAAGGCACACAGACCTCATCGATGGTTTTCTCCGGCGGATTAAAATGCCTAGAATTGATTCACTGAAGGCTTTCTCCCTAACTAGTCAGATAACACAAACCGAGGTGGAGGAACTGATAACGTCCAGCCCTCCTAATAAAAGCCCCGGCCCTGACGGTTTCCCCCTTCACTACTATAAAATATTCCTCCCAGAGTTGAAACCTAGATTGACAACCCTGTATAATGACCTGATGGGGGGGCGCATCCCTGCCGAGACAGGCCCAGGAGGCACACATTGCCTTGATTCACAAAGATAACAAAAACCCGGAGCTTTGCGGAAACTACCGTCCCATATCCTTGATTAATCTGGATATAAAACTGTGGGCTAAATTGTTGGCAAATAGACTGGCCCCCTTTATACCCTCCCTAATAGAGGAAGAACAGGCGGGATTTGTTAAAGGAAGGGAGGGGAGAGATAACTGCCTTAGACTTCTCCATCCGGCCAGATTTGCTCAATATCACAATATCCCTCTTGCCCTAGTAGGAACGGATGCCGAAAAGGCTTTTGATAGGGTTGACTGGCTGTACATGGAGAGGGTGCTCCACCACTTTAACTTGCCCGAGCAGTTCATACGTGCAATTTTCTCGCTATATGCTTGCCCTCATGCACGACTTAGAGTAAACGAGACTCTCTCCCCTCCCTTCCACATAAAAAATGGCACTCGGCAGGGGTGCCCACTCTCCCCCTCTCTATTTATTTTGTCTCTGGAACCTCTACTGCTGAGGATAAGGCAGGACGCTGGGTGAAAGGCCTCAATGTGAGTGGCCAACAACTCTCTGCGGCGGCCTTCGCGGACGACGTGGCATTCTTGGTTACCGATCCCCAGAAGAGTCTGCCCAGACTCTTAGAGCTTTTAGAGGAGTTTGGCAAATTATCAAACTTTAAAATTAACTTCGCAAAGTCGACAGCTTTAAATATCTCCATTCCATCCAAGCAGTACGACCAGCTGAGAGCCAACTCGCCATGGGCTTGGTCATCCACATACCTAGAATACCTGGGTATTAGACTAACCAGAAAAGCCGAAGATTTATACAACGCAAACTTCGCCCCTCTTATCGACCGGGTCAAGCACCTTCTAAAAAATTATGACATCCCATTTGTGTCATGGTTTGGGAGAAAAAACATTATTAAAACCTACATTCTTCCTATCATTCTATAGAAGATCAGGATGCTCCCTATCCACCTCCCTACCAGCTTTTTTAAAGAGTTGCGCTCGTCCTTCTCGTGTTTTGTGTGGAGGCGGAGGAGACCAAGACTGGCGCACAGCCTGATGGTCAGGAGGGGCAAGGAGGGGGGCATAGACCTCCCCAACCTAAGCGACTACTACAGAGCTTCCCAGCTTCAATACTGGTGGGACCTGACGCAGACGAAGGGAGATAGGATACTTACAAAATTGGCAGAAGGGTATAACAGAACTCCTCTGGCAGAGGACCTATGGTTCCCAGTCAGCTCCCGCTATCAGGCCAAGACTTACAACCCGCTTCGCAGGGGGCCTTGTGGGGTATTGGATAGGCTTAGAGAGGAGCTGGCTCCATTTCCCTCACCCATACTCCCGCTGTCCTCCATCTCCAAAATTCTGAACCCCCATAAGAGTCAGGACTTTGCCCCGGTGTGGGGGAAATTTAAGTCACTTCATATAGCAAATATACAATCCCTGGCCCATCTGGACCCTCTCAGCATCCTCCAAAAACTGCAGCCGGAGCAGAACTTCTTCTTGGAGGTAGGTCAGGTGACGGGCATGTTTAAAGCATACTTCAGCACTTACAAATCCACTAGACCTTCTACACCCTTTGAAAGGGCCTGGCTAGACAACAAAGCCTCTCAGAGGAAAATTACCTTCCTTCGTAAGAACTTTATCTCCCCAGTTCAGCCCTATAAACCAACCTTCCTCATCTCGTGGGAGAAGGAATTGGGGATCCATCTAAGCACAGAAGAAACTAATTCAATCCTAAATACGTCATTCGGTCTGTCCCCTTGCGTCTTGGCCCAAGAGGCACACTACAAACTGCTGGTAAGGTGGTATCGAACCCCTCAGTGGTTATTTGACCACAAACTCTCCACCCAGAAAGCTTGCTGGAGATGTAAGAAAGATGTAGGGACATACCTTCACATCTGGTGGTCATGCCCATTGCTGACCCCCTTTTGGAGAGGCGTGGAAGAAATCATACAGAAGATTAACCCAAAGATCTCCATCTCACCGGACCTAGTCCTGTTATGGAGGCCAAATGCGCATTTCCACCCCTCCAGAAATAAATTGATCGCTTTGCTCCTGGATACTGCTAAATCCCTAATTCCTCGTCTATGGCTACAAAATACTCCCCCAACGTTGGGTCAATGGAGAGATAGAGTGGACAATCTATACTCGTTAGAAGAATTACATAGCTGGTCCAACAAATCTTATGACAAGTTCATCGTAACATGGGCGCCATGGCGTGAGGTTTGGCCCCTGGCGTTGTGGGACTAAAGAGACGGATGAGTTGGGGGTGCTCTATTCATCTCACCCCCCCCCCTTGTACTAAGAGACCACCACAGCATACCCATCTCCCTTCCCCCTTCGTCCCTACAGCACTCTCCTCCCCCCTCCTTCCTACCCCCCTCCCCCCCTTCACAATCCACAGATGTTGATTTTGTGTTATATTACCATCTGTCGGGTTTGAGAGTTAAACTGGAGGAGAAGAGTTCTGATAGTGTTGCTTTATTTTATTATGAAAACTCCTCTAGAAGCGTTACAAATATCATTTCATAATGCCAATCGCAGAACGAATAGCTGAGTATGAAATTATAATACTGGCAGGTTGCACTCTCCCTTCCCATGTATGCTTGTTACATGTTGTATCTTTTGATATTTCTGTCTAATTGCCAAAACTTCAATAAAAACTGATTTAAAAAAAAAAAAAAAGTTTGTATGTCAGAAGATTCCAACAATGTAGGGTGGTCAACATTAAAGGAGAAAGGGTTTGAACATGCGGAAGAAGATAAATCTCAGGGTAAAGGATACTCAGTAGAGATGAGCGAACGTACTCGTCCGAGCTTGATACTCGTTCGAGTATTAGCATGTTCGAGATGCTCGTTACTAGAGGCGAGTACCACGCGATGTTCGAGTTACTTTCACTTTCATCTCTGAGACGTTAGCGCGCTTTTCTGGCCAATAGAAAGACAGGGAAGGCATTACAACTTCCCCCTGCGACGTTCAAGCCCTATACCACCCCCCTGCAGTGAGTGGCTGGCGAGATCAGGTGTCACCCGAGTATATAAATCGGCCCCTCCCGCAGCTCGCCACAGATGCATTCTAAAAGAGATCAGGGAAAGTGCTGCTGGTGCCGGAGCTGCTATAGGGAGAGCGTTAGGAGTTATTTTAGGCTTCAAGAACCCCAACGGTCCTTCTTAGGGCCACATCTGACCGTTTGCAGTACTGTTGAGGCTGCTTTTAGCAGTGTTGCACAATTTATTTTTTTTGTATATCGGTCGTGCAGAGCATTGCGTCCGCAGTCTGCAGTCATTGTACAGAGTATAGGGCCAGTACTGGTGAGGCAGGGAAAGAGATATTCAGGCTATATAGGCAGTGGGCTTTTTCCAAAAAATTGATCGCCGTCATCCCGCCAGAGGGAAACAGTATACATAATATTATACGCTGCCTACAGTGTCTATCTGCTGGGGGTAGTAGTCGTAATTAATACGCAGCTAAGCGTTACAGCAGGCTTGCGCAAAATTGTTTCCTGGGTCTGCTGTCTCTGTTACATGATCGCCGTCATCCCGCCAGAGGGAAAGAGTATACATAATATTATACGCTGCCTACAGTATCTATCTGCTGGGGGTAGTAGTCGTAATTAATACGCAGCTAAGCGTTACAGCAGGCTTGCGCAAAATTGTTTCCTGGATCTGCTGTCTCTGTTACATCAGCGCTGTCATCCCGCCAGAGGGAAACAGTATACATAATATTATACGCTGCCTACAGTATCTGTCTGCTGTATCAGCACAGCATTTAAAAAAAATAGAAGCAAAATACTTAAGGCCTACTACTGGCCTTTGGCCACTTGACTGCTTCTGCGCTGTGAATTCCACTAGCTCAGTCATACGCACCTACGTCTCACTACAGGCGTGCGCAAAATTGTTTCCTGGCTCTGCTGTGCGTTCCGTAAGGGAAGTCAGCCTCCAACCACAGGCCAATAAGCGGCACATTTAATTACAGCGTTCTGTTGCTGCACTACTGGTAATACAGCATGCTGAGGGGTAGGGGTAGGCCTAGAGGACGTGGACGCGGGCGAGGACGCGGAAGCCCAAGTCAGGGTGTGGGCACAGGCCGAGCTCCTGATCCTGGTGTATCGCAGCCGACTGCTGCGGGATTAGGAGAGAGGCACGTTTCTGGCGTCCCCACATTCATCTCACAATTAATGGGTCCACGCGGTAGACCTTTATTAGAAAATGAGCAGTGTGAGCAGGTCCTGTCGTGGATGGCAGAAAGTGCATCCAGCAATCTATCGACCACCCAGAATTCTGCGCCGTCCACTGCTGCAACTCTGAATCCTCTGGCTGCTGCTCCTCCTTCCTCCCAGCCTCCTCACTCCATTACAATGACACATTCTGAGGAGCAGGCAGACTCCCAGGAACTGTTCCCGGGCCCCTGCCCAGAATGGCCAGCAATGGTTCCTCTCCCACCGGAGGAGTTTGTCGTGACCGATGCCCAACCTTTGGAAAGTTCCCGGGGTCCGGGGGATGAGGCTGGGGACTTCCGGCAACTGTCTCAAGAGCTTTCAGTGGGTGAGGAGGACAATGACGATGAGACACAGTTGTCTATCACTCAGGTAGTAGTAATTGGAGTAAGTCCAAGGGAGGAGCGCACAGAGGATTCGGAGGAAGAGCAGCAGGACGATGAGGTGACTGATCCCACCTGGTTTGCTCTGCCTACTGAGGACAGGTCTTCAGAGGGGGAGGCAAGTGCCGCAGCAGGGCAGGTTGGAAGAGGCAGTGCGGTTGCCAGGGGTAGAGGCAGGGCCAGACCGAATTATCCACCAACTGTTTCCCAAAGCGCCCCCTCGCGCCATGCCACCCTGCAGAGGCCGAGGTGCTCAAAGGTCTGGCAGTTTTTCACTGAGAGTGCAGACGACCGACGAACAGTGGTGTGCAACCTTTGTCGCGCCAAGATCAGCCGGGGAGCCACCACCACCAGCCTCACCACCACCAGCATGCGCAGGCATATGATGGCCAAGCACCTCACAAGGTGGGACGAAGGCCGTTCACCGCCTCCGGTTTGCACCGCTGCCTCTCCCCCTGTGCCCCAACCTGCCACTGAGATCCAACCCCCCTCTCAGGACACAGGCACTACCGTCTCCTGGCCTGCACCCACACCCTCACCTCCGCTGTGCTCGGCCCCATCCACCAATGTCTCTCAGTGCACCGTCCAGCCGTCGCTAGCGCAAGTGTTGGAGCGCAAGCGCAAGTACGCCGCCACGCACCCGCACGCTCAAGCGTTAAACGTGCACATAGACAAATTGATCAGCCTAGAGATGCTGCCGTATAGGGTTGTGTAAACGGAGGCTTTCAAAGGTATGATGGCGGCGGCGGCCCCGCGCTACTCAGTTCCCAGTCGCCACTACTTTTCCCGATGTTCCATCCCAGCCCTGCACGACCACGTCTCCCGCAACATTGTAAGCGCCCTCACCAACACCGTTACTCGCAAGGTCCACTTAACAACGGACACGTGGACAAGCACAGGCAGGCAGGGCCACTATATCTCCCTGACGGCACATTGGGTGAATTTAGTGGAGGCTGGGACAGAGTCAGAGCCTGGGACCGCTCACGTCCTACCCATCCCCAGAATTGCGGGCCCCAGCTCTGTGGTGGTATCTGCAGTGGTGTATGCTTCCTCCACTAAACCACCCTCCTCTTCTTCCTCCTACGCAACCTCTGTCTCGCAATCAAGATGTGTCAGCAGCAGCAGGACATCGCCAGCAGTCGGTGTCACGCGGCGTGGCAGCACAGCGGTGGGCAAGCATCAGCAGGCCGTGCTGAAACTACTCAGCTTAGGAGAGAAGAGGCACACGGCCCACGAACTGCTGCAGGGTCTGACAGAGCAGACCGACCGCTGGCTTGCGCCGCTGAGCCTCCAACCGGGCATGGTCGTGTGTGACAACGGCCGTAACCTGGTGGCGGCTCTGCAGCTCGTCAGCCTCACGCATGTGCCATGCCTGGCCCACGTCTTTAATTTGGTGGTTCAGCGCTTTCTGAAAAGCTACCCACGCTTGTCAGACCTGCTCGGAAAGGTGCGCCGGCTCTGTGCACATTTCCGCAAGTCCCACACGGACGCTGCCACCCTGCGCACCCTGCAACATCGGTTTAATCTGCCAGTGCACCGACTGCTGTGCGACGTACCCACACAGTGGAACTATACGCTCCACATGTTGGCCAGGCTCTATGAGCAGCGTAGAGCTATAGTGGAATACCAACTCCAACATGGGCGGCGCAGTTTGAGTCAGCCTCCTCAATTCTTTACAGAAGAGTGGGCCTGGTTGGCAGACATCTGCCAGGTCCTTGGAAACTTTGAGGAATCTACCCACATGGTGAGCAGCGATGCTGCAATCATTAGCGTCACCATTCCTCTGCTATGCCTCTTGAGAAGTTCCCTGCAAAGCATAAAGGCAGACGCTTTGCACTCGGAGCCGGGGGAAGACAGTATGTCGCTGGATAGTCAGAGCACCCTCATGTCTATATCTCAGCGCGTCGAGGAGGAGGAGCATGAGGAAGATGAGGAGGAGGGGGAAGAGACAGCTTGGCCCAATGCTGAGGGTACCCATGCTGCTTGCCTGTCATCCTTTCAGCGTGTATGGCCTGAGGAGGAGGAGGAGGATCCTGAAAGTGATCTTCCTAGTGCGGACAGCCATGTGTTGGGTACAGGTACCCTGGCACACATGGCTGACTTCATGTTAGGATGCCTTTCTCGTGACCCTCGCGTTACACGCATTCTGGCCACTACGGATTACTGGGTGTACACACTGCTCGACCCACGGTATAAGGAGATCCTTTCCACTCTCATACCCGAAGAGGAAAGGGGTTCGAGAGTGATGCTATACCACAGGACCCTGGCGGACAAACTGATGGTAAAATTCCCATACGACAGCGCTAGTGGCCAAGGCGCAGTTCCGAGGGCCAGGTAGCAGGGGAGGCGCAGAGATCAGGCAGCATGTACAGCACAGGCATGGGAACACTCTCTAAGGCCTTTGACAGCTTTCTGGCTCCCCAGCAAGACTGTGTCACCGCTCCCCAGTCAAGGCTGAGTCAGCGGGAGCACTGTAAAAGGATGGTGAGGGAGTACGTAGCCGATCGCACGACCGTCCTCCGTGACGCCTCTGCCCCCTACAACTACTGGGTATCGAAGCTGGACACGTGGCCTGAACTCGTGCTGTACGCCCTGGAGGTGCTTGCTTGTGCTGCGGCTAGCGTCTTGTCAGAGAGGGTGTTTAGTGCGGCTGGGGGAATCATCACAGATAAGCGTACCCGCCTGTCAACCGACAGTGCCGACAGGCTTACACTCATCAAGATGAACAAAGCCTGGATTTCCCCAGACTTCTCTTCTCCACCAGCAGACAGCAGCGATACCTAAACAATACGTAGGCTGCACCCGCGGATGGAAGCATTGTTCTCTATCACCATCAAAAACGTGGACCTTTTAGCTTCATCAATCTGTGTATAATATTCATCCTCCTCCTCCTGCTCCTCCTCCTGAAACCTCACGTAATCACGCCAAACGGGCAATTTTTCTTAGGCCCACAAGGCTCAGACATATAATTTTTGTAAACAATTTTTATACGTTTCAATGCTCATTAAAGCGTTGAAACTTTCACTTGAACCAATTTTTTTTTTAACTGGGCTGCCTCCAGGCCTAGTTACAAATTAAGCCACATTAACCAAAGCGATTAATGGGTTTCACCTGCCCTCTTGGTTGGCATGGGCAATTTTTCTGACGTACATTAGTACTGTTGGTACACCAATTTTTTGGGGCCCTCGCCTACAGTGTAATCCAATTTTTTGCCCACCTGCATTAAAGCTGACGTTACATCAGCTGTGCTGGGCATTGCAATGGGATATATTTATGTACCGCCGGTGGGTTCCAGGGAGCCACCCATGCTGTGGGTCCACAGGGAGTTGTAACTGCATGTGTCTACTTCTAAAGAACCCCAGTCTGACTGGGGCATGCAGTGTGGGCCGAAGCCCACCTGCATTTAATCGGACGTTACCTCAGCTGTGATGGGCAATGCAATGGGATATATTTATGTACCACCGGTGGCTTCCTGGCACCCACCCATGTTGTCGGTCCACAGGGAGTTGTAACTGCATGTGTCCACTTCTAAAGAATCCCAGTCTGATTGGGGCATGCAGTGTGGGCCGAAGCCCACCTGCATTTAATCGGACGTTACCTCAGCTGTGATGGGCACTGCAATGGGATATATTTATGTACAGCCGGTGAGTTCCAGGGAGCCACCCATGCTGTCGGTCGACAGGGACTTCACAATAGGGAGTTGTACCTGCCTGTGTCTATGAATTAAAAAGCCCGGTCTGACTGGGGCATGCAGAGACACCTTGACAGAATGAATAGTGTGTGGCACATAGGTTCCCCATTGCTATGCCCACGTGTGCAGCTCCAGATGGCGGTGGCACAGGATTATATTTCTCATTGCTTCTGTACAGCATTGTGGGCTATCGCCCCGCCCCTTTTAAAGAGGGTCGCTGCCTAGCCGTGCCAACCCTCTGCAGTGTGTGCCTGCGGTTCCTCCTCATGGCAGACGCACTTATAAATAGACATGAGGGTGGTGTGGCATGAGGGCAGCTGCGCAGGGACACTTTGGTGTGCGCTGTGGACACTGCGTCGTGCGGGGGGGGGGGGGGGTTGGCAGCATGTAACCCAGGAGAAGTGGCAGCGGAGTGTCATGCAGGCAGTGATTGTGCTTTGTTGGAGGTAGTGTGGTGCTTAGCTAAGGTATGCATTGCTAATGAGGGCTTTTCAGAAGTAAAAGTTGTTGGGGGGGGCACTCTTGCCGGTATTGTGGCTTAATAGTGGGACCTGGGAACTTGAGATGCAGCCCAACATGTAGCCCCTCGCCTGCCCTATCCGTTGCTGTGTCGTTCCCATCACTTTCTTGAATTGCCCAGATTTTCACAAATGGAAACCTTAGTGAGCATCAGCGATATACAAAAATGCTCAAGTCGCCCATTGACATCAATGGGGTTCATTACTCGAAACGAACCCTCGAGCATCGCGATAATTTCATCCCGAGTAACGAGTACCCGAGCATTTTGGTGCTCGCTCATCTCTAATACTCAGTGTTGAGGCTTTTATAAGAGAATTTAGGGATTTATTATGGTTTCTGTGTCTTTCTATAAAGTTCCAGGACGGGAGTTGTGAGTCTTTTAGCCAAATAACCAACTGGTTCAGGATAGTCGCTTTATAGTAGGCTTGTAGGTTTGGTACCCCTAAGCCTCCTTGTTTTCTGTGAAGGTATAGAATAGAGGCAGCCAGTCTGGGTTTTGTATTGTTCCAAATGAAATTTAATAGCTGTCTTTGAAAGTTGGTAATTGTGTTTTGGGGGATCGGGAAGGATAAAGTGAGGAAAAGGTAGAGTACTTTTGGTAGGATTAACATTTTGTAAAGAGTCATTCTACCGAACCATGAGGGATCTTTTTTTCCCAGTTCCTCAAGTTCTTTATTGAGAGAGGCAAAAAGCGGGTCAATGTTTGCTGAGATAATTTCTGATATAGAGTTACAAAGAGTGATCCCAATGTAAGAAATTTTTTGTTTCCATTGAAAGGGAAATTCTTTTTGAATGTCGTGCTTTAGTGTATTGTCTATGTTGAAACTCATAATTTGCGATTTATCTAAATTAAGTTTGTAAAATGAGGCTTGACTGTATTGGAGTATACATTTGTATACGCTTCTCAGAGAGTTTATGGGATCAGTTATTGAGATAAGGACGTCATCGGCAAAGAGGCCAATTGTGTATTGCCTTAGGCCAACTGGGATGCCTTTGATTGTTGAGGACATTCTAATCATTTCCGCTAAAGGCTCTATTAGCATGACAAACAATAGGGGGAAGAGGGGGCATCCCTGGCGGGTCTCGTTAGTGATTGGGAACACTGAAGACAAGGCTCCATCAACCAGAACCCTGGCAGAAGGCTTCACGTAAAGGGCCCAAACCACTCGGAGGAAGTTATCTCCCACACCGAATTTTTGAAGGACCGCAAAAGCAAAGCCCCAGTGGACTCTATTGAACGCCTTCTCTGCATCCAGGGAAAGGAATAGAGAAGTTGGTTAATTCCAGCAGGTCTTGGACTCTCCGTGCACCATCTGTTGCATTCCTGCCCCTCGTGAAGCCGACTTGATCATTATGTATAATTCCTGGAAGTAGCTTTAAAAGTCTCTTTGCTAGAATTTTTGAATAGAGTTTTGTATCAGTATTTAGAAGCGAGATGCGCCTAAAGTCTGCCGCAGAGGTGGTGGTTTTTCCTGGCTTCGGTATGGTAATTATTGTGGCTTGTAGCATCTCTTCTGGCATCTCTCCTTGACTGATTGATTCATTAAATATGGATGTCAGGTGAGGGGAGAGAGAGGAGGCGAATATTTTATAGTATTCATTAGATAGGGTGTAAATACAAAATACAATTTAAACTCACTATCCTCATCCACAAAGCCCTCTACAGCACCGCACTGCCTTACATTGCTTCCCTTGTCTCAATTCATTGCCCAGCTCGTGACTTGCGCTCTGCTAATAAAATCAGATTAAGTGCCCTTTGAATTTGTACCTCTTATTCCTGCCTACAAGACTTCTCCAGAGCAGCACCAGTCCTCTGGAATTTGCTACCAAGAGCTATCCAGGCAATCATTGACACATTAAACTTCATGTGTGCTCTAAAAACACATCTCTTCAGAGAGGCATACCATATCCGCTAAACCAAATCCCTCTGTACTCCACCAAATAACATGCTCACTGTCATACCAACTGCAGTTCCTGCTAGCCATAATCAACCTGCATCTGTCATCATACCGATTCAGCCACTATACAGCCTGACCATTGTCTATGTGTATAGCATCCCATACTCTCCACCTCGCCATACCGTGCACATCTCCATCCCCTTAACCTTCTGTATCACCCCATTATTTGTAATATGTAAGCTCATTGGAGCAGGAGCCTCATCCCTACTGTTTCCGTCAATTGATGACTATGTAACTGGGGTTTTGTTTTTATTTCCCCGGTCTTGTAAGCGCTGCGGAATAAGTTGGTGCTATACAAAAAAAAAATATATATATAATAAATTGCATGATTTGTTTTTTTCCACTGTATGATTTTAGAGCTTCTTTGCTGCCTTTTTGTTTTAGTAATTTAAACACTTTATTTTTTTGTTTACTACCCCCTTAGTGTTGTCAAGCCACATTGGTTTCCTTTGACTTGTAGTTCTTTTTTTTTTAAGGGGTATGAAGTGCTCACACGAGGTAATTAGGAAGTTTTTAAACTTCTCCCATTTGTTGCCTGTACAGTTATTTTTGAGGACGTTGTCCAGATTAATATTACCAATAGTAGTTCTCAGCTGATCAAATTTTGCTTTACTAAAGTTTCATTTTTTTTGTTGCTCCCTAAGGGCGCCCACCCACTGGCGATTTTTTTTCGTTTGCGTTTTGCGTTTTTTCTCAAGAGCAATTAGTTTTGAATGTACTCTCCTGTCCACTGGCGTTTTTTTTTTCAGTCCGTTGCAATTTTTAACATAGGAACTGTCAGTTGCATATGTGTCCTTATTTTTCGCTTAATGCACCCATGAATGTCAATGTAAATTAACGAAAAAAGCCGCGAAAAATCCGCGGAAAACGTGCCAAAAACGCGCCGAAAACTCTGCGTTTTTCACGCACGAAAATCGCAAACGCCAGTGGGTGGGCGCCCTTATTGAATGACAGCTGGAGATTTATTATATTGTGGTCACTATTTCTTAAGTGTGTCCCTTGACCTGCACCCCTGTGATTCTGTCTGGTTTGCTAGTTAATAATAAGTTCAGAGACGCCCTCCTTCTAGTTGGCTCCCGCACAAGTTGGGTAAAGTAGTTGTCTTTAATTGTTCTACAGAACGTATCACCCATAATAATTACTTAATTGCAGTTTGACATCTCTTCTATTTGTCCTAATAATACGTTTCTTTTTCTTCTGTTATTTTAGGTGGCCTATAGAAAACCTCTACAAGGATTTTGTTAGTTTTTCCTGCCTGTATTTCTACCCACAGAGATTGCACATGTTCATCTCCCACAACTATATATTCTCCTAGCCTTGGCATTAAGAATAATTTAATATACAAACACCCCTCCCCCTTTCTGATTCTCATGGTCTCTTCTAAACAGACTACAGCCCTATAAACTCATTGCCCAATTGCATTTATTATCAAGCCATGTTCCATTATTCGCACTACATCGTAAGTTTCATCAGACATTCTCACTTTAAGCTCACCCACTTTACTGATCAGACTTCTTGTATTCGTTATACAATTTATATAGTTGTTGTTCTACTTATGTACTATAAGCTGTTCTATTAGTTCTAACTGTACTAACCTCACCCCCTGTTCGACTCCCATTCCCATGACTTGGGTGTAGATAGGGACCTAGGAACATCTCCCCCCTTTTCTCTTTTTGCTCTCCCGTCCACCTCCGCTTCTAACCAAATGAGTTCCTGTTCAGTGAGCAGTGAACTCCTTTCCATGTTGTCAATGGATCTGCCAGTCACTCATTTAGAACCAGGATTTGGGCTTCCAAATGTGCGACATGCCTGAATCTTGCGCAACAGCATGCATCGGCGGATCAAGGACTGCATACATTGTATAAGTAGCACACTGGATGGCATTGTTACGCATGGAGCATATCCTAATGGCCATCTACAATTGACTTGTGGAAGTAGTGAAGATTGACTAGATCACACTCCAAATGCACCTCTGCCCGTTCTCAACCGCTCACACTCCCTTTTTTTAATGATAAGTCTTGAGCTGATATTACTTCCCTTCAGTCCAGGGAGAAAGTTTGTACCTGGGAAAGCAGGTGCAATGGGCTGAAAGGGGACAGGTAAAAGACGAAGATCAAAATACTGTACCATGAGGTGGCTCTTCCAAGTATTTTTCTACACATTTCCTCAAGACAAACAGATGGCATAAAGCTGTGGATTCAAAGGTGGAATAATAATGCTTATCACTATGATAAGTATGAAGTTTGCCATAGACTATGCATACGATCAACATTGAATGGTAGTAGCTTGATAATGAAGGAAATGGAACGAAAGGCCTCTCTAAGGCTTGTTGTAGGTGTAAACTACACATTTGAAATAATTTTCCAATGGGATTAAGAAAAAAAAATATGGGGCAGATTAACTATTGAAAATGCGCCAGCTTTCTGGTGCAAATTATACCACAAAAATATTTAACATGCTTTGCATCTAGAGATAAGCAAGCACCAAAATGCTCGGGCGCTCGTTACTCGAGCAAAACTTTTTGTAACGCTCGAGAGCTCATTTCTAGAGATGAGCGAGCATACTAGTCCGAGCTTGATGCTCGTTCGAGTATTAGGGTGCTCGAGATGCTCGTTACTCGAGACGAGCACCACACGGTACTCGTCTCAATTAAACGAGCACTGACCATTAAATTCAATGGAGCCGGCAATACAGCCGGCTCCATTAAAAGCAATGGGCTGCCGGCGATCGCGGGATGAATTGTCGGGAAGGGGTTAAATATATAAGCCCTTCCCTGCAATTCATCCAGAAATGTGTAAAAAAAAAAAATATATATATACTCACCTGGTCCCGGCAGTCGGAGTTCAGCGCGGCCAGCGGCAGTCCTCCTGAACTGCTCTGAACAGCTGTGAGTAGTATTCAGCAGCCGGGGATTTAAAATCCCCACCTGCTTTATGAGCTGCCTCTAATTGGTCACAGCCTGACCAATCAGAGGCAGATTCCACTCACACACCCATTCATGAATTTATGAATGGGTGTGTGACTGCTGCCTCTGATTGGCTCAACGGGACCAATCCGATGAGAATCAGATGAGGGACCTGTTCAGAGCAGTTCAGGAGGACTGCCGCTGGCCGCGCTGAACTCCGTCTGCCGGGACCAGGTGAGCATAGATATATTTTTTATTTTTACACATTTCTGGATGAATTGCAGGGAAGGGCTTATATATTTAAGCTCTTCCCGACAATTCATCCCGCGATCGCCGGCAGCCCATTGCTTTCAATGGAGCCAGCTGTATTGCCGGCTCCATTGAATTCAATGGGCTAACATCGTTCTTCTCTGCCACAGCTGTTACAGCTGTGGCAGAGGAGAACGATCTTTATGCTGACAGTGGGGGGGGGGGGTCTCACTCTTGCTATTGGGGCTTAATAGGGGGACCTGGGAACTTGAGATGCAGCCCAACATGTAGCCCCTCGCCTGCCCTATCCGTTTCTGTGTCGTTCCCATCACTTTCTTGAATTTCCCAGGTTTTCACAAATGAAAACCTTAGCGAGCATCGGCGATATACAAAAATGCTCGAGTCGCCCATTGACTTCAATGGGGTTCGTTACTTGAAACAAACTCTCGAGCATCACGGAAAGTTCGACTCGAGTAACGAGCACCCGAGCATTTTGGTGCTCGCTCATCTCTACTCGTTTCGTGTAAGGAACTCCATTGAAGTTAATAGGGGACTCGAGCATTTTTCAAGCTGACCCATGCTCTGCATAGGGGAGGGTGTGTGATTCACCTGAAAACATCAGAAAGTGATGGAAACACCACAGAAATGGATAGGAAACAGCAGAGGCAGCATGCATGGATGCATCTGTGGCTACCAGGTCGCACTATTAAGCCAAATTGTGGGCAAGAGCCTGGTGGTCATCCCCCAAACAATTTAGTTGGGCCAGACCATAATCAGCAAGGCACATGCGCTGGCACATCTTAGCTAATCATCACACTAGTTGGAAAGAAGGCCAATCACGGCCTGCGGGTGACACCACTATCTCTTCTCCTGTGTTACATGCTGGCGTTGCTTTTCAATCCGCCCCAGGATGTAGGCACGAGCCTGCGTCCACAGCATACTGAAATTTTTCGCAGCACAGCGTCCTCCTGTCACCATCCCAGACGGGGTAAGGTACACGCCTTCACCTGCACAGTAGTCCACAGCGTACTGAAATGTTTCCCAGCGCAGCGTCCTGCTGTCCCCATTCCAGACGGGGTAAGGTGCACCCCATCACCTGCACAGTAGTTCACGGCGTACTGAAATGTTTCCCAGCGCAGCGCTTAGCTGTCCTCATGCCACACAGTCGCTTGATAGCCACATCACCCTCATGTCTATTTATAAGTGCATATTGGATGACGAGGAACAGGAGACACACACTGCAGAGGGTTGGCAGGGCCGGGCAGCGACCCTTTTTGAAATTGTGGGGGAAAGCTAACAATGCTGATGAGAATTGCTGATAAATTAACGTAAAATCTTAATTCCAATCCCATGCCACCTCCCTCACAAAATTGTATGAGCGACAAACGTGATGCCTGTACTTCTACACATCTCTACAATTCAACAACTAGAGATGAGCGAGCACCAAAATGCTCGGGTGCTCGTTACTCGAAATTTTCGCGATGCTCGAGGGTTCGTTTCGAGTAACGAACCCCATTGAAGTCAATGGGCGACTCGAGCATTTTTGTATATCGCCGATGCTCGCTAAGGTTTTCATTTGTGAAAATCGGGGCAATTCAAGAAAGTGATGGGAACGACACAGAAACGGATAGGGCAGGCGAGGGGCTACATATTGGGCTGCATCTCAAGTTCACAGGTCCCACTATTAAGCCACAATAGCAGCAAGAGTGGGCCCCCCCCAACAACTTTTACATCTGAAAAGCCCTCATTAGCAATGCATACCTTAGCTAAGCACCACACTACCTCCAACAAAGCACAATCACTGCCTGCATGACATTCCGCTGCCACTTCTCCTGGGTTACATGCTGCCAAATCCCCCCCCCCACGACCCAGTGTCCACAGCGCACACCAAACTGTCCCTGCCCTGCCTTCAGCTGCCCTCATGCCATGCCACCCTCATGTCTATTTATAAGTGCGTCTGCCACAGGAAAAGCAGGCACACACTGCAGAGGGTTGGCACGGCTAGGCAGCGACCCTCTTTAAAAGGGGCGGGGCGATAGCTCACAATGCTGTAGAGAAGCAATGAGAAATCCAATCCTGTGCCACCTCCATCTGGAGCTGCACACGTGGGCATAGCAATGGGGAACCTATGTGCCACACACTATTCATTCTGTCAAGGTGTCTGCATGCCCCAGTCAGACCGCGTTTTTTTATATATAGTCACAGGCAGGTACAACTCCGCAATGGGAATTCCGTGTGCACCCACAGCATGGGTGGCTCCCTGGAACCCACCGGCGGTACATAAATATATCCCATTGCAGTGCCCATCACAGCTGATGTAATGTCGTGCTTAATGCAGGTGGGCTTCGGCCCACACTGCATACCCCAGTCAGACTGGGGTTCTTTACAAGTGGAAACAGATGCATTTACAACTCCCTGTGGACCCACAGCATGGGTGGGTGCCAGGAAGCCATCGGCGGTACATAAATATATCCCATTGCATTGCCCATCATAGCTGAGGTAGTAATGTCATGTTTAATGCAGGTGGGCTTCGGCCCACACTGCATGCCCCAGTCAGACTGGGGTTCTTTAGAAGTGGAAACAGATGCATTTACAACTCCCTGTGGACCCACAGCATGGGTGGGTGCCAGGAAGCCACCAGCGGTACATAAAAATATCCCATTGCAGTGCCCAACACAGCTGATGTAACGTCAGCTGTAATGCAGGTGGGCTAAAAATTCATTTGATTACACTGTAGGCGAGGGCCCACGAAAATTGCTGTATCAACAGTACTAATGTACATCAGAAAAATTGCCCATGCCCAACCAAGAGGGCAGGTGAAACCCATTAATCGCTTTGGTTATTGTGGCTTAATTGGTAACTAGGCCAGGAGGCAGCCCAGTTAAAATAAAAATTGGTTCAGGTGAAAGTTTCAACGCTTTAATGAGCATTGAAACGTATAAAAATTGTTTAGAAAAATTATATGAGTGAGCCTTGTGGCCTAAGAAAAATTGCCCGTTCGGCGTGATTATGTGAGGTTTCAGGAGGAGGAGCAGGAGGAGGAGGAGGAATATTATACACAGATTGATGAAGCGAAAAGGTCCCCGTTTTTTTTTCATCATTCAGTTTTTTATTAGCATCGTAAAAGAAAAGAACATACATTTTACAATATAGTAGATTTCCGTAAATCTAAAACAATTATCAACATAACATAGGTAGTTTATTATTCGTAGTTGTAGTCTTGTATGTTCACTTTATTAACTTAGAGATATTTTTTAATTTTATTTCAGCAAAATAATAACAATAGTAGTTATGCAATATAACGTCAGTCTCTAAACTACATAGAGACTGAAGTAGAAAGCAAACTCTGTGGGGGTTTAACAGTTTAATGAGGAAAACATATAACAGAGAGAAGACATCATGTTGAGTGGTTTTTAAGCCACAGATTCCATACCGAGTCATATTTTACTATGGTGTTATTTCTGAGGGCCAGAACTCTTTCGAAAATGCTGTGTTCAGAAACCAGGTGGACTAGGTCTTTGATTGTTGGGATTTCGTTTGACCTCCATCGTCTTGCTATATATAAGCAGTTTTGCTGCTAAAAGAATGTGGGCCACCAATTGCCTAACTGGGGGTCTTAGGTGTGTTAATTTTAGGAGCAGGAGAGCCGTACCTGGGAGTTTTGGTATATTTAATTTTGTTGTATTTTTGAGTAGGGTGAAGACATCTCTCCAGAAGGGGGAGATCTGGGGGCATAGCAAGAATATATGTAGAAGAGAGCCTTCTTTCCCACAATCCCTCCAGCATAGTGCCTCTTTAGACAGGCGAAGGGTTTTAAGTTTTAGTGGTGTAAAGTACCATCTTGTTGTTAGCTTTATGTGTGTTTCCAACATGTTTGCCCCCTTTGTAGCCCTATTTGCCCATTTAAAGGCGTCCGTCCAGTCATCAACTGGTATTTTGGTTCCCAGATCCTTCTCCCAACTCAAAAGATGGCATTTCTTTCCTGTTTTTAAGTTTCCCGCTAGGTGGTCATAGAAGAATCTGGTTTTTGAAGTTTTTGTTTGCCAGGTTCCTTCGAGGCCTCTGAAAATCAACCATGGTACAGCTAGGTTTTGTATTTGGTATGTTTGGAAGAATGTCTTAAAAAATGAATACGCGCCAATATATCTCTTGGTACTGTATCCGGAATAAATTTGGGCTTAGGCAGTCTATGAGCTCTGTCAATTATCAAATCTACAGGTGAAGCTTCAGGTATCAGTACTTGTATTAGTTGTTGGAGATATTTAGTGATTTCTGATGGAGGGACAGATTCCGGTATACCTCTAAATTTAATATTATTTTGGCGGTTTCTGTCCTCTGCATCCGCCAGCTTAGTTTTGAGCAATTCTATTTCCTCTGCTAGAGCGTAGTGGGAGTCGATGAGGTCGTTGTGTGAGTGCGTGAGCTCTCCCATTTTGTTTTCTATGTGAGTGACCCTTTCATAAAACTCTGTTAGGCTTGTTTTCAATGTAGAGGCTAGAAGATCAAAGTTAGACTGTAGGGAGTCTCTTAGTGCAACTACCATCTCTTTTATAAAGGCTTCTGTTGCTGGCTGTTCTTTTGCAAGCATTGTAGAGATACAGTCATTTACAGGAGGCATTTTTATTCTTTCTTCCTGATCTCCTGCTAGTTTTGGGCGCTGCTTAGGAGGGCTAGCAGAAGGGGAGACATATAGTTTACTTCTATTCTGTGAGGTTGGCGCCATTTCATGGGCTCCGTGTGTCTGTCTGTCGGGGGGACTTTCTTTAGATGTCTGTGGAGTCAAAGAGGTTTCGTGTCCCGGATGTCTATGTGTCTTTCTTACCTCGGAATCTCTCGGATGGTCTGGTGATAGTTCTCGAGGTGACAAGAAGCGAGAGGTTGGAGAATCTCCTTCTTCACTCAGAGAGCGCATCAACGCCGGAGTCACAGTTGCCGATTCTCGCGGGCCGCCGCTTCGCGCTGCAAAGAACTCCTCCAAACGTCCTGCATGGGCTCTGGAGGATTTGCGTCGGGTCATCAGGGCACAATTGGAGTGGGCTTGTTTTAACCCCTGAAGTCAGCGAGGGGTTAATAGCCTATATTTTTCTCACCCCTGTTCTCCACCAAGTTGGGAAAAATAGACTGGCTTTTCAATAGGGTGTTAGACAGCTATAGAGTTAAGTCTGATGCGGCAGATTTCCCTTTTAACCTTGGGAGAGCAGGGTGCTGGCTAGGAATCTCCGGTGCATGCGTGGATTATATGCGGGTTGCAGGCGCTTCGTTCAGCTCTGATACAGCGACAAGGGCTTCAGGGGCCACCGGGATGGCTGCCGCCGGTAGTGAAGGCTTTGTATATGCAGTAGTCACCTCGCTCTCCTCCGGCGCCACAGGACTCCGGGCAGGACCTCGGGAGCTCCAGCGGCCAGTGATGCAGAGCGCCCAGGCGAGGCACACCGCCTCTCAGCTCCCAGCACAGCAGGGAGAGCGGTCGTTCCCTCCGGGACCGCGTCTGGCGGAAGTGCAGAGCCCGCCGCCGAGCCGGTCCCCCAACCGCCTCCGACGAAGGAGAGAGATCGACGGGGACGTCAGGCGCGCCGGCGGATCGCAGCAGGTAGCGGGTATATGCGGCGTTCTCCCCTCCACTGTGCTCACTCACCGGCACCAAAAGCGAGCTCCCCAGGCGGCTGCAGGTCGTCTCTGTGTCTTGGAGGGCTGCGGGGGGGGGGACTCCGGTTTACTTCGGCGGAGCGGATCGTTGAGGGGGGGGGGGGGAGATCCAGGCACGGAAGGCAGCCCGGCAACACGTGGAGGGCAAAGTCCTATGGATTATCCTGTCAGCCGCCGTGCAAGCGGGGCACCCCTCTCCCCCGGTTTCAGCCCAGTGGGGAGTTTGGATATTCCCTCTGGGGCAGCGTCAGGCGGTAGCGCAGGTCTCGCAGCTGAGATGTATCCTCCACCTACCTCCGACGGAGGACAGAGACCGTCAGGGACGTCAGATGTGCCGGTGGACTGCAGCAGGTGGCGAGCGAATGCAGCGTTCTCACCTCCGCCGTCCTCACTCGCCGGTATCCAAGGTAGGCTCTACAGGTGACTGCAGATCCCTTTAGTGTCTTGGAGGGCTACGGGAGGCTCCGGTTTACTCCGGCAAGGAAGGCCGTCCGGGGGGGGGGGGAGGGGGGGACCAGGCGCGGCGGGAAGCCCGGCAGCACGGGGGGGGGGGGATAAAGTCCTCCGAATACTCCGTCAGCCGTTAGGCAGAGTCGCTCCAGTAGCTTGGCTAGTGGAGAGGGACCTGAGAGTCTCAGTGGGTTATATAAGACGCTTCTTTTGTAGCTTTGAGTTGCTTTGATGGAAGAAGGCTTACGGAGCTCCAAGATCAAGCGGCCATCTTAGTGCTCGGTTAGGCCACGCCCCCAAAAAGGTCCCCGTTTTTTATGGAGATACAGAACGATGCTTCCATCCGCGGGTGCAGCCTACCTATTGCTTAGGTATCGCTGCTGTCCGCTGGTGGAGAAGAGAAGTCTGGGGAAATCCAGGCTTTGTTCATCTTGATGAGTGTTAGCCTGTCGGCACTGTCGGTCGACAGGCGGGTACGCTTATCTGTGATGATTCCCCCAGCCGCACTAAACACCCTCTCTGACAAGACGCTAGCCGCAGGACAAGCACATCCAGGGCATACAGCGCGAGTTCAGGCGACGTGTCCAGCTTCGACACCCAGTAGTTGTAGGGGGCAGAGGCGTCACGGAGGACGGTCGTGCGATCGGCTACGTACTCCCTCACCATCCTTTTACAGTGCTCCCGCCGACTCAGCCTTGACTGGGGAGCGGTGACACAGTCTTGCTGGGGAGCCAGAAAGCTGTCAAAGGCCTTAGAGTGTTCCCCTGCCTGTGCTGTACATGCTGCCTGATCTCTGCGCCTCCCCTGCTACCTGGCCCTTCGGAACTGCGCCTTCTGCCACTAGCGCTGTCGTATGGGAATTTTACCATCTGTTTGTCCGCCAGGGTCCTGTGGTATAGCAACACTCTCGAACCCCTTTCCTCTTCGGGTATGAGAGTGGAAAGGTTCTCCTTATACCGTGGGTCGAGCAGTGTGTACACCCAGTAATCCGTAGTGGCCAGAATGCGTGTAACGCGAGGGTCACTAGAAAGGCATCCTAACATGAAGTCAGCCATGTGTGCCAGGGTACCTGTACGCAACACATGACTGTCCTCACTAGGAAGATCACTTTCAGGATCCTCCTCCTCCTCCTCCTTCTCAGGCCATACATGCTGAAAGGATGACAGGCCAGCAGCATGTGTACCCTCACCAGTGGGCCAAGCTGTCTCTTCCCCCTCCTCCTCATCTTCCTCCTCCTCCTCCTCCTCACTGCGCTGAGATATAGACAGGAGGGTGCCCTGACTATCCAGCGACATACTGTCTCCCCCGGCTCTGTTTCCGAGCGCAAAGCGTCTGCCTTTATGCTTTGTAGGGAACTTCTCAAGAGGCATAGCAGAGGAATGGTGACGCTAATGATTGCAGCATCGCCGCTCACCACCTGGGTAGACTCCTCAAACTTTCCAAGGACCTGGCAGATGTCTGCCAACCAGGCCCACTCTTCTGAAAATAATTGAGGAGGCTGACTCCCACTGCGCCGCCCATGTTGGAGTTGGTATTCCACTATAGCTCTACGCTGCTCATAGAGCCTGGCCAACATGTGGAGCGTAGAGTTCCACCATGTGGGCACGTCGCACAGCAGTCGGTGCACTGGCAGATTAAACCGATGTTGCAGGGTGCGCAGGGTGGCAGCGTCCGTGTGGGACTTGCGGAAATGTGCGCAGAGCCGGCGCACCTTTCCGAGCAGGTCTGACAAGCGTGGGTAGCTTTTCAGAAAGCGCTGAACCACCAAATTAAAGACGTGGGCCAGGCATGGCACGTGCGTGAGGCTGACGAGCTGCAGAGCCGCCACCAGGTAACAGCCGTTGTCACACACGACCATGCCCGGTTGGAGGCTCAGCGGCGCAAGCCAGCGGTCGGTCTGCTCTGTCAGACCCTGCAGCAGTTCGTGGGCCATGTGCCTCTTATCTCCTAAGCTGAGTAGTTTCAGCACGGCCTGCTGACGCTTGCCCACCGCTGTGCTGCCACGCCGCGTGACACCGACTGCTGGCGTCGTGCTGCTGCTGCTGACACATCTTGATTGCGAGACAGAGGTTGCGTTGGAGGAGGAGGAGGAGGGTGGTTTACTGGAGGAAGCATACACTGCCGCAGATACCACCACCGAGCTGGGGCCCGCAATTCTGGGGGTGTGTAGGACGTGAGCGGTCCCAGGCTCTGACTCTGTCCCAGCCTCCACTAAATTCACCCAATGTGCCGTCAGGGAGATATAGTGGCCCTGCCCGCCTGTGCTTGTCCACGTGTCCGTTGTTAAGTGGACCTTGCCAGTAACCGTGTTGGTGAGGGCGCGTACAATGTTGCAGGAGACGTGGTCGTGCAGGGCTGGGATGGCACATCGGGAAAAATAGTGGCGACTGGGAACTGAGTAGTGCGGGGCCGCCGCCGCCATCATGCTTTTGAAGGCCTCCGTTTCCACAACCCTATACTGCAGCATCTCCAGGATGATAAATTTGGCTACGTGCACGTTTAACGCTTGAGCGTGCGGGTGCGTGGCGGCGTACTTGCGCTTGCGCTCAAACACTTGCGCTAGCGACGGCTGGACGGTGCGCTGAGAGACATTGGTGGATGTGGCCGAGGACAGCGGAGGTGAGGGTGTGGGTGCAGGCCAGGAGACGGTAGTGCCTGTGTCCTCAGAGCGGGGTTGGATCTCAGTGGCAGGTTGGGGCACAGGGGGAGAGACGGTGGTGCAAACCGGAGGCGGTGAACAGCCTTCGTCCCACCTTGTGGGGTGCTTGGCCATCATATGTCTGCGCATGCTGGTGGTGGTGAGGCTGGTGGTGGTGGCTCCCCGGCTGATCTTGGCGCGACAAAGTTTGCACACCACTGTTCGTCGGTCGTCTGCACTCTCAGTGAAAAACTGCCAGACCTTTGAGCACCTCGGCCTCTGCAGGGTGGCATGGCACGAGGGGGCGCTTTGGGAAACAGTTGGTGGATTATTCGGTCTGGCCCTGCCTCTACCCCTGGCCACCGCACTGCCTCTTGCAACCTGCCCTGCTGCTGCCCTTGCCTCCCCCTCTGAAGACCTGTCCTCAGTAGGCGTAGCAAACCAGGTGGGGTCAGTCACCTCATTGTCCTGCTGCTCTTCCTCAGAATCCTCGGTGCGCTCCTCCCTCGGACTTAATGCCCTTACTACTACCTCACTGATAGACAACTGTGTCTCATCGTCATCGACCTCCTCACCCACTGAAAGGTCTTGAGACAGTTGCCGGAAGTCCCCAGCCGGACCCCGGGAACTTTCCAAAGGTTGGGCATCAGTCAGGATAAACTCCTCTGGTGGGAGAGAAACCACTGCTGCCCAATCTGAGCAGGGGCCCGAGAACAGTTCCTGGGAGTCTGGCCGCTCCTCAGAATGTGTCATTTTCATGGAGTGAGGAGGCTGGGAGGAAGGAGGAGCAGCAGCCAGAGGATTCTGAGTTGCAGCAATGGACGGCGCAGAACTGTGGGTGGACGATAGGTTGCTGGAAGCACTTTCTGTCATCCACGACAGGACCTGCTCACACTGCTCATTTTCTAATAAAGGTCTACCGCGTGGACCCATTAAATGTGCTATGAATGTGGGGACGCCAGAAACGTGCCTCTCTCCTAATCCCGCAGTAGTCGGCTGCGATACACCTGGATCAGGAGCTCGGCCTGTGCCCACACCCGGACTAGGGCCTCCGCGTCCTCGGCCGCGCCCACGTCCTCTAGGCCTACCCCTACCCCTCTGCATGCTGTATTACCAGTAATGCAGAAACAGAATGCTGTAATTAAATGTGCCGCTTATTGGCCTGTGGTTGGAGGCTGACTTCGCTTACGGAACGCCAGGAAATAATTTGGCGCAAGCCTGCTGTAACACTTAGCTGCCTGCGTATTTATTTGTAGAACTACTACACCCAGCACACACGGACCCAGAACACTGAGCACAGTGACAGGCAGGCCAAATAGATTTTTTGCCCAATGTTTTTTTGAAAAGGACCACTGCGTATATTCTGTCAATAATATATGTCTTCTGGCCCTGCCTCCACACTTCTGTCCCTGGAGTGTGTGACAGAACTGCAGAGTGTTGCACTGTTATTAACTGCAACAGAGCGGTGATTTCTGAGCCAGGAAATAATTTGGCTTACGCCTGCTGTAACACTTAGCTGCCTGCGTATTTATTTGTAGAACTACTACACCCAGCACACACGGACCCAGAACACTGAGCAGCACAGTGACAGGCAGGCCAAATAGATTTTTTGCCCAATATTTTTTTGAAAAGGACCACTGCGTATATTCAGTCAATAATATATGTCTTCTGTCCTGCCTACACAATTCTGTCCCTGGAGTATTACTGCAGGGCGCAATGCTCTGCACGGCCGATATACCAAAAAAAAAAAAAAGTGCAACACTGCAGAAAGCAGCCTCCACAGTACTGTACACGGTTAGATGTGGCCCTAAGAAGGACCGTTGGGGTTCTTGAAGCCTACACTCACTCCTAACACTCTCCCTGCCTAACCACCACTTCTGTCCCTGTAGTATTACTGCAGGGCGCAATGCTCTGCACGGCCGATATACCAGTGCAACACTGCAAAAAGCAGCCTCCACAGTACTGCACACGGTTAGATGTGGCCCTAAGAAGGACCGTTGGGGTTCTTGAAGCCTACACTAACTCCTAACGCTCTCCCTATAGCAGCTCCGGCACCAACAGCACTGTCCCTCAGCTATGTCACAACGCATCTGAGGCGAGCCGCTGGAGGGGCCGATTTATATGCTCGGGTGACACCTGATCTCGCCAGCCACTCACAGCAGGGGGGTGGTATAGGGCTTGAACGTTGCAGGGGGAAGTTGTAATGCCTTCCCTGTCTTTCAATTGGCCAGAAAAGCGCGCTAACGTCTCAGAGATGAAAGTGAAAGTAACCCGAACATCGCGTGGTACTCGTTACGAATAACGAGCATCTCGAACACGCTAATACTCGAACGAGTATCAAGCTCGGACGAGTACGTTCGCTCATCTCTATCAACAACCCATTCTAAAACAAAAGATTTTTATACCTAGAGTGCAGGTGAGCCCCTGAAAGTTTTGTTTACGAAGAGTATAGGTGCACCCTTGAAAGATTTGTTTACCAAGAGTGCAGGTAAAAACCTGAAAGGTTTTTTGAGCAACAGCTCATACTTGCTTAATGGGATTCAGATGGCTGTCCACCGACAGGCAAGCTAGCACCTATCCCAGCCCCTGCCTCTCCCCGAGGGGCTTGTTAACTAGTGCCCCAGGGAAAGACAGCATGAACTGTAAAGAAATTAGTGGAATTAGTTGCCAAAAGATGGACACCGCGCTGGGATACGTTTCCGTACGTCGTGTGACCCTTTTAAAATTGCGCTTCATAGCTGACAAATCGCAGACAAATTAAGGTATGATTATAAGTGCCGTCCCATGCCACCTTCATCGCAGCATTTCATTAGCTTCAAGTGCCAGCATAGGGGGGACTCAGAGGCCAGCACTTCTACATTTTTAATGAAGAAAACAACCAATTTAAAAAAGTTTTTTTTTTGTTTTTTTTTAACCAAGATTGCAGTGAGTAACCTGAAAGATTTTTTGAGCAAAAATGCAGGGTATTTGTTTACCAAGAGTATAGGTGAACCCCTGAAAAATTAGTGTACCAAGAGTATAGGTGAACCCCTAAAAGATTTGTGTACCCAGAGTGCAGGTGAAACCCTGAAATATTTATCCTGATATATCCAGGTGGCGGTCCACCGACAGGTAAGCTACCGCCTGTCCCAGCCCCTGCCTCTCCCCGAGGGGCTTTTTAACCAGTGCCCCAGGGAAAGACAGCATGTATTATGAAGAAATTAGAGTGGCCAAACCAGGACAATTCATTCTGCCTCGGTGTCAGATAGCTGTCACTGCTCTGGGATACATTTGTGGACTCTGTGGGCGTATGAAGCTGGAATCAGCACATTTGCCTCTTCAAAATTGGAGGTGAGAACCTTGAGGCGGCCCTCAAAAAAATTGTTTTTGACAGAGCCTGGAGGCAGCCCTTCGAAAAAAAATGTTTTTTACAGCGCCTTTTGGCCCTCTGAAAAGTTGGGTGTTCAGTGTGCTGACATGCTGGTTTAGGAGGAGGACAAGGAGAATCAGAGAAGGATAGACCAAGCTACTTCTACCCTTTTTTTGGGGTGATAGAGGGTGCATGGTTCTCCAGTTTCAGCTTAAAGATACTTTATGTTAAGCTGCTTTCCACCGGTGGAGAAGAGAAGTCTGGATAAATCCAGGCTTTGTCCATTTTAATAAGTGTAAGCCTGTTGGCGCTGTCAGTTGACAGGCGGGTACACTTATTCGTGATAATCCCCCAGCAGCACTAAACACCCTCTCTGATAACACGCTAGCGGCAGAGCATGTCAGCACCTCCAAGGCGTACAGCGCAAGTTCGTGTCACGTGTCCAGCTTTGACAGTGAATAGTTGTATGGAGCAGAGGGATCACAGAGGACGTTGGCCAAAAATAGACAGTGTAAAATGAGTACAGTCTTGTTATATAGTGGGGATCAACAGGACACACACTTTGGCCTATTATGCAAATGCTTTCAACCAAAAACAATTTAACATGACATACTAAACATTTGTGTCATCAGACGAGCTCTATTATGGTGTAATGGCCTTGTGCAAACAGGATGTACACTGAGAGTGAACATGTAGGTGCATGGGCACTGCCATGACAGGTGATGAAGGAGATACAAAGGAAAAGGATTTATTTGATTTTTGCTATGCGTTTTAACACCAGGTAATACCTTCCTCAGGACAATGCCACTGCACCAAGCAGCAGCTGACATTTTCATCTGATTTTACCTTGTAAGGCCGCCTGCAGACGGGCGGGTCGGATCCGGCGGCGAGAATTCTCGCCGCGGGACCAGACCCGAGCGCCTGCAGGGAGGAGCGCGTACTCACTCGCGCCCGGCGGCCCCGGCTCTTTCATGTGCCGGCTGCTGGGCAGCCGGTGCATGCGCATACCGGAGCCGGCGGCCGGGTTAGTGACGTTTCTGTGTGCGGCTCTGCGAGCCCCGCACAGAAATAGGACGTGCCGCGGTTTGTTTGCCGCGTGACATTTCGCGCGGCCAAACCCCGGCCGTCTGCATAGGAGCGCGTATGGTAATGCACTCCTATGCAGGCTTTCAGTGGAGGAAATCCCGCCGCGGGATTTCCGCCCGTGTGCAGGCGGCCTAAATTGCTGTTCTTGGATTATATACACAGCAAATGAGCAAAGTTCTTGTATTTATGTGCTAACTTTTTAGGTGCCATAAATTATGCTATGGGTACCATGTGCCATCTAGTACCATGGGTACCATGTGTCATCTAGTTTAGTTGTCCTCATAGTAATGAATGGCTTCCAGATGTCATATTGTGGGCAGTTTTAGAAGACAATTATTTACAGTACATTCTGCTGTATAAATGCTCAGCGAAGGGACTTGAGAACAGTTCCTGTGAGTATGCCTGTTCTGAATCTCTCCTTTCCCTGGAGTGACCAGGGTTTGAGGAAGGAGGATCAGTGTGAGAATTCACAGGTCCAGTCCCTTGGCTAGCGTGAGTGGACTGTGTGGAAGACTGGGTGGTGAATAAATTACTGGACACGTTGCCCGCTATCCACAGCATCACCTGATCGTACTGTTGTGGATTTAATAATCGTGTACCGCACGGACCTGCAAACTGTAAGATGAAGCTATAGAGTATAGATACAGGCACTGTTTCACCCAGCCCAGGACCTCATTCGGATGCCCACATCCACCTCCTCATCCTCAACCCTTACCCCTAGTGTTGATCATGTTGTATAATGCACTGCGTCAAAATGCTACGCAAACTGCGAGATATTTTGCGTATGCTTTAAACCAAAAATAGGCAGTGTAAAATGCAAAGTCATGTACATGGTGTGGATCGACAGAACACACACAGGGGTATTTTGCGTGTGCTTTAAGCCAAAAATAGGCAGTGTAAAATGTGTACAGTCTTGTTATATAGTGTGGATCGACAGGACACACACAGGGTTATTTTGCATACGCTTTAAGCCAAAAATAGACAGTGTAAAATTTGTACAGTCTTGTTACAGGATACACACTTGGGCCTATCCCTATATAGTCTGTGCACACCAGTAGCAGTATACTGTATAGAACTGGTAACAGTATGCAGTATACAGCCGGGATGCTTGTGAATGCTTTGTGCGCACTACTGGTCCCAGGAAGCCAAATTGATGCTGCACAAAAGTTAACTTGTAGTTCTAAAAAGGACTGCTGAGTTCTATGAAAATGGATCCCTGCCTAAATGCTCCTTTTTTTTAAACATTATCTTTTTACTGTTAAGGAATTCAAAAGTGCCAGAAAAGTAAAATAGAGCAATCTGGCCTCGCAGGGCCTGTATAAGTACAAACACATTAGTTCACATTGGAGCGTTTGAGGCATAAACGATCTGTGTGTATTGTATTACAAGAAGTCTGTTCGCTGGCTTCGGGATGGGAGGGAGGGTTGGAGTGGGGGGAAAGGGGGGGGGGGTTGTGTTAGTATAGAAACCTTAAAGTAACAAAGTAACATATGGCGAGTGCAGGGGCTATTTGTCAAATGAATGCGGAGAGGAGACCTTCTGCGTACAGGTTAAAACGTTTTCTGTTGTGTTCATCATCAGAGTCATTTCTGCTGCCTTGGAACCCGATCCATGGCACCCAGGGGGATGTAAATTCATCCTTTGTTCCAGACTCCCAAGCGAGTATCTCTTCAAAACGAAATATTTGGGCTATTCCTTCCAACCATTGGGGTATTTGTGGGGTCTGCTTTTCTCTCCAGTAGAGGGGGATAAGAAGTTTGGTCGCCGTCAGAAGAATGGTGGGTAGGCTTTTATTGGAGGGTGTGAACCTATCCGTGGGTAGCCAAATCAGGACTTCTTCTGGTCTGAAGGAAAAGGATGTGTGGCAGATTTTGTTAATGTATCTGTGACCGCCTGCCAGAAAGGTCTAATTTCCGGTCAGGTTCACCACGTGTGGAGTGCAGTTCCCTTCTCTGTCTCACATCTCCAGCATTTGTCTGGAGTCCTGGGGTTAGTTCTAGATGTGGTTGCTGGAGTTCTATACCACCTAGTCAAAGTTTTATATGAGTTCTCTTGGATTCGCACGCATCTGGAGAAGCCATGCAAATTTTTCAAGACCTTGAGGGTCTCTTCTCTGGTGAGGTTAAGGTTCAATTCCCTTTTTCCATTCTCTGAGAAACCAAGGTTTCTCTGATGAGGTCTGTAAGAGAAGGCCTTTGTATATTTGTGTGACCAGTCTCTTTGGGCGTGAGGGTAGGGAGATATATGTCTCAAACCACAATGGGTCTCAAAGTTTGCCACATCCAGATTTTTGTAGCTTCAGTAGGGAGTGATTAAGTCCCGTTTTGCCCAGGAAGTCTAGACTAAGGTAAGCGAACCTCTCATCCAGCTGGGCCTGATTTGTGAGTTTGGGGCCATCGAGGATATCGTGGATTGTGAGGTCTTTAAGTTTATCCCAAATCCCCTCCGCTTTGTGGGATTTATTGGCAAGGATAGCTGGGATTAGGGGGGCAGGAGTCATCAGGGGTAGAGAGTCTTTCTCTACCATTTCCAGCCTTGTAGACCGGAGCACTTTAATTGTGCTTCTTGTGATGGGGCTTAGTAAGTGGCATTTGTCTAGTGCAGGGCCGTTTGACCAGAGTAGGACCTGATTGTCTTCGCCTAGCATGTTTCTCTCGGCGCATAGAGTGGGGGAGGTTGTCTTCGTATCAGTCAGTAAGATCCATCTGGCGATGTGGATCGCCCTTTAATATGTTTGTAAGTTCGGTAGTCCGGCGCCTCCTTAGGGGAGCTTCTGGACCAGATGGGAGAACGCCAGGTGTTCCTTATGTTTGTCCCATATAAAATCTCTAAACAGCCTATGCATTTGTGTAAAGAAAAAGCTGGGGACTCCTATATATTGTGCCATATATTCTTAATTTATTAAAAATTAACTAATTTTAATTGTGACTTTGCTTTGTTACAGTGATAAATCTGAGGGACCAATTCAAAGATGTGCTTACTGTCTGTTTTTAACTAGACTTGTAACCATAACATCTACACCTAGAGGAAAGAAGGCTTCAGCATCCTCATAGACAGGGATTCTCCACTGTAGGATCAGTGAGACTGTGGAACTCCCTGCTACAATATATTGCAATGGTTGAGTCATTGAACAAGTTCAAGAGGAGCCTGGAGCCTGAATTTTAGAGATGGATCGGTGATCCAGGTATCTATTTACAAGATACATGTACTAGATTACTGGTAATGAATAGGTGATCAAGGAATTTATTCTGATTGCCATTATTGGATCGAAGAAGGAATTTTTCCCTAATGTATGGTATTTTAGCATCTTACTAGAGATGAGCGAGAGTATTCAAATTACTTGAGCGAGTATTGCCTTTTGCGAGTACCTGCCCACTCGTCTTAAAAGATTCAGGGACTGGCGGGGGTGAGCGGTGAGTTGTGGGAGTGAGCAGGGGGGAGTGGGGGGGAGAGAGTGAGATCTCCCCACCGTTCCTCCCCACTCTCCCCAGTCACTCCCCGCCCCCCACTGACACCCGAATCTTTTGAGACGAGCGGGCAGGTACTCGCAAAAGGCAATACTCGCTCAAGTAATTTGCCTTAGCTCATCTTTACATCTGACTCATAGGAGTTTTTTCCATCCTCTGGATCAATACTCTAGGATTATAAATTGATGGATCTTTGAGGTTTTTTTTTCAACCTTATCAATTAGGTAACTGTGTTATTATAAGAACGTGGCTTACTTTGAACACTCTATAGGTTTGTGAAAAGTATTTTCATCTTCATCGTAATTTTCTAATTTTGCATTCTTCTGTGTATTTGTATATGAAGTCAACAATCCACCAATAATGATGTCTCCATTCTGATAAAATTTTTGAATATCGGCACTTGTTTCTTTGATGCTGAGAGTACAGACTGAGTGTGACCCATCAGATATGGTCAGAGTCATCAACAAGATCATAACATAAAGTATAACATTTCGGAAGTGAGAAGAAACTCCATTACGGATCATACACATAGTATATGATTGATGAAGAAAGACCACTAAGTAACACACGAGGACAGAGAAAACAGCATACATCATCAGCTGCATTATATAGATCAGGCCATATGCTGCAGGATAATGGAATATATATATTACATGGTTAGATATAGACTGGTGTAATGACATATCACTCTGGATCTACTCCTAGATGATTGTGGCCTGAAATCTTCTTAAGTATAACTGCAGAATAAGATAATTTATAATCTCTCTGTAGAAATAAACAGAAATGATGATTTAATAAATGATAACCTTTAGTTATATAGTGCTAACATATTTCACAGCCCTATACATTATATAGGGTACATGTATAGAAAATCAAATATCACAGAGCAACCAAATAAGTATTCAAACAGCAGTGATGGTTCTGCTCACTAGCGCTTACAATCTATTAGCAAATGGGATGACAGGAGAGGTAGAAGTGATTGTTTTATATTATGGTTCCATTATGCGTTGCACTAAAAAGGGCATAAAACATAAAGCTGCATGAGCCAGTTAAAGCCAATGTACACTCTTTATAAAACTTGTGTAGAGCTTGTTGACCACAAGATGCCTCTGTGATGTAGAAAAGAGATTTCACCCTGTTAACAGAGTTTGAGAGAGGACCCATTATTGGAATGCAAGAAGCTGGATGGTCACATCAACAAATTTTCCACTACATGGGCCCTTCTGACCAGACTGTTAGGTGGTGTTGGGATCAATAGATGCATGAGATCATGCACACAAGGTGACTGGACACAGGATACCCTCAATAGACCATTGTCCACCATTCCAAGATAGATAGTGCCATTGTTACAAGCTCTTGTGTCTGTCAGAACCATTTCCAGGCACTTAGCTGAATAACATTTGTTCTGGGGGCGTGGCCTGGATGCAGGCAGAGTTAGACGTGGAGTACTGAGCTCCGTTCTCCAACAGCCTTTTTAGCTACTTAAAAAGCATCTCCAGCTTCATAAACTTCTCAAAATACCTCCCGGAGGATCTCTAATCATCCCGGGCAAGTATGCCTAAAAGAAGAACCTCAAAAGCTCCCCTTACCAAGGTCTCCGATTTCTTCTCCTCCCGCGGCGCGAGACAGAAGGGACTGACATGCGGAGATGGCTCCCCTCACTCCACGAACTGCGGAGCAAGCGCTGACAGAGGACAAACCTCACCAGCTATATATCACAGCAGAGCTGCTTCTGCGGACGATCCGGAGCAGCAGAAGAACGAGCTGTCAGACGTTCCCCTGCACTGTCGGGTGAGTGAAAACCCCGCTGATACAGGCATATTCATTACTGATACATCTAAAATGGCGCCTGAATGCCCACACTCCATCTCTGTCACCTCCACCCCCTCTGCAAGCCCTGAAAAACAGAGACCTCGTCTCTCACCTCATGAAAATTCAGACCAGCAACTATTCCAACAAGAAGAAGATCCTATTAGCAATCTTCCTTCCTCAAGCCTCCCTGCCTCAGAAGATTTAAAAAAAACCCATGATTTTAGCCCTGCGTGGCTCTCTGCAAAAATATATAAAATCTCTCTCAAATACTTTCAGTCTCTCTATGCAAGACCTAGAAATGCGCACGGATCATATCGAAAACAAAATGGGTGAAGTTACATCCTCCCACAATAAGCTAATAGATGCGCATTATACACTAGCGTATGAAGTGGAGCAAAGTAAAAACAAACTGACCGATTTGGAGGACAGAAGCAGACGTAACAACGTCAAATTCAGGGGCATACCAGAAAATGTCGCCCAGGCTGATTTAAAAAACTTTCTCGCAAAACTAATTAAACAACTTCTTCCAAACTCTACAGAACAAGACTGCATACTGGACAGAGCTCACAGGTTAGCAAAATCAAGCTTTCTCCCAGATTCGGTCCCACGCGACGTTATCGCGAGAATTCATTTTTTTCATATAAAAGAAGCTTTAATGTCGGCCTCGAGAGCCTCCAATCCCTTTCCTCCTCCATTTTCCAACATCAAGCTTTTTACTGACCTCTCTCAAGCGACAATACAAGCTAGGAAAGCCTTCACTCAAATTACCTCAGCTTTGAGAACCGCAAAAATACCCTACAAATGGGGCTTTCCAGTCAAGCTAATTATTCACAAAAACAATGCTTTTCAAATAATCTCTTCTCCTGAAGATGGCGCCAAAATTCTATCTAAATGGGATATCCCCCTACCAGAAGCTCAACCTTCATCTAAATCTCAGAAACCACTAAAAGCTTCTAACCGCCGCACGCCACCTTCCACTCCTCCTTGAAGGAAATGGACTACTCCTAAAGACCCTTTTTTTTAAGGTCTGTTTTATATGCTGGACTTCCGAAACTCTCGTTACAGGATAAAAGGCTATTGCCTATGTGCCGAACTTTTCCCCCCAATGAACCTCGTTTCAAGATCTGCTATTCTGTTTTGTTTTTCTTGTTCTTATTTACAGGTTGTTAACCAATCTTCCAGATTCTGCTCTGCAAGAAATTTACTCCTGATACTTTCCTCAAGAAGAAGCCCTGTTTCTGTTTCTATGTTCTGTAAGTTCTACTACTTTTGTATCACATGTTACTCTTGCTGTCTTGCTAATTCCACTCACAATGCAAACACCAAACACTTGCAATGTCAGTCAATATTTGTTCACTAAATGTCAAGGGACTTAACTCTCCCTTTAAAAGGGCAATGGTCTGGAGAGACACTAGGTCAGCAAATATTGACGAGCTATGTCTCCAGGAAACACATCTTACACAACATTCACCTCCTACATTCACCAATAAATCCTACTTAAATATTTTTTCCACAAACGCCTCAAAAAAACACGCAGGCGTCTTAATAGCCTTCAGGGACACTATAAGTTTTTCCTTTAAAGATTCAATCATTGACGCAAAAGGCAGATACATTATTCTGTCTTGCACTCTCAATGAAATCCCAATAACACTAGTAAATGTCTATGCGCCCAACAAAACACAAATTTCCTTCATAAATAAATTAATCAAAAAAGTCAAAAAAGTCCATTCAGGGAAACTGATTCTTTGTGGAGACTTCAATATTACCCCAGACAAACAATCAGACTCCACAGCACAAACAAGAACGGCCCCAATCCTTCAGCCCTGGCTTCATAAAGAAGGGCTTTATGATTCTTTCAGAAACTCTTCCTCAAGAGAATTCACTTATTATTCTCTGAGACACCAAACATATTCAAGGATTGCCCTGATGCTGGTTGATAGATGGACCCTAGCTTCAATCACAAACTCATCAATAGGTACCATTACGTGGTCAGATCATGTCCCAATTTATTAAAGCTTAATATTAATGCCCCCTTTAACCCAACTAGAATATGGCGCAACAATATAAACTTGCTCAACTCCCCTACATACCAAAAAACAATTAAAAGTGCCTTAGATGAATACATTATCACCAATGCTACCCCAGATATAAACAATTTTACACTGTGGTGTGTGCATAAAGCTGTAATTAGGGGGGTTCTAATTAAATTAAAAATCCAAGAAAGGAAAAATAAACAAGCAAAAACTGACCTCCTACTAAATAATATCAGGAAACTAGAAAAAGCACAACAAGACTCTCCTCAAAATAACCTTCACCAAGAATTAACCACTTTAAGAAGAGAGCTAAGAAAAATCCTTTTAGACAACTATCACTGGAACACTACCTTTTTCAAAGCTAATTACTACTCATATATTGATAAGCCCTCAAAATTAATGGCCAACTTAGCAAAAAAAAGACTTGTTAAAGCTAAGATCGCCTACCTAAATCACATTAATGACCCCACCCAAAAAATTACTCACCCCCAACACATAGAACAATTTAGGGCCTTTTACGCCAATCTCTATAATGTAAACAAAGACACAAACACACCCCAACCTACCACAACTTCCATAAAAGAATTTTTAGACAGTGTATCCCTCCCCTCCTTGGCCTCACAAAACGAGCCCTTAAACAAACCTATATCCATTCCAGAAATTACTAGAGCTATCAAGAGTCTAAAAAACCACAAATCCCCTGGCCCAGATGGCCTATCTAACGAATATTACAAAATATTCGCCTCCTCCCTCTCTCCTCATTTGGCATCTATATTTAATGATTCAATCAATCAGAGAGAAATGCCAGAAGAGATGTTGCAGGCCATAATAATTACCATACGAAGCCAGGAAAAACTTCCACCTCCCCAGCGAATTTCAGGCCCATCTCGCTTTTAAATACTGATACGAAGCTATTTTCAAAAATTCTAGCAAATAGACTTTTAGAACTATTACCAACGATCATACATAATGATCAAATGGGCTTCACGAGGGGCAGGAATGCAACAGACGGTGCACGAAGAGTCCAGAACCTACTGGAACTAACCAGCTCGAGTCAGACGCCTTCTCTCTTCCTTTCCCTGGACGCAGAGAAGGCGTTCGATAGAGTCCATTGGGGGTTTGCCTTCGCCATCCTTCATAGGTTCAGTGTGGGAGATAACTTCCTTCGAGCGGTCCAGGCCCTTTACGTGAAGCCCTCTGCCAGGGTCTTGGTTGATGGAGCCCTGTCATCAGCGTTTCCAATTACTAACGGGACTCGTCAGGGTTGCCCCCTTTCCCCCCTGTTGTTTGTCGTGCTAATAGAGCCCTTGGCGGAAATGATTAGAATGTCCCCAACAATCAAGGGCATCCCAGTTGACCTGAAGCAATATAAAACTGGCCTCTTTGCCGATGACGTCCTCATTTCCATAACTGATCCCATAAACTCTTTAAGAAGCGTATATAAATGCATTCTTCAATTTAGCCAAGCCTCATTTTACAAACTTAATTTAGATAAATCTCAAATTATGGGTTTCAATATAGACAATACATTAACCTCTTAGTGACGAAGCCTGTTTGCGCCTTAGTGACGGAGCCAAATTTTGGAAATCTGACATGCGTTGTTCAACGTGGCATAACTCCGTAAAGGCTTTACATATCCCAGTGATTCTGACATTGCTTTTTCGCCACATGTTGTACTTCATTTAGATTGTAAAAAGAGACCGATATAATTTGTGTATATTTATTAAACGTACCAATATTGGAAAATTTTTGAAAAAATTGTCTTTTTTCACATTTTCAACCGTAATATCTCAAATATGTCCAAACATATTGTACAAATTTTTGATAAGATATGTATTTCCATCTGTTTACTTTATTCTGAATGCACACTTGAAAAACTTTTGTGTTTTTTTTAACCATTTAGAGGACGTACAAATTTAACATTACTTTTCAGCATTTTGAGGAGCACTTTGTTTTCCTGCACCAAGCCAAGTTTGCAAAGGCTCATGAGTGTCAGAATGATAGATACACCCACAAATGACCCCATTTTAAAAACTACACCCCTTAGTGTATTCACTGAGGGGGGTCATGAGTATTTTGACCCCACCAATTTTTTTTCAGGAATTAGTTCAATTTAGGGGAGACAAAATAAAATTTCATATTTTTGCAAATATGTCATTTTAAAGACATATTTTTTTCCTATAGAGCCCATGAAAATGAGGATTTACACACCAAAATGGATACCCCCGTTTCTCCCGTGTTCAGAAACATACCCATTGTGGCCCTAATCTTATGTCTGGATGCATAACGGGAGCCAAAATGAAAGGAGCAGTCGGTGTCTTTCAGAACATAAATTTTGCTTGAAGGCGTTTTAGGCCCCATAGCACATTTGTAGAGCTCTTGAGTGGCCAAAACAAGAGAGAACCCGCACAAGTGACCCCATATTGAAAACTAGACCCCTTAACGAATTTATCTAGGGGTGTACTGACCATTTTGACCCCACAGTTTTTAAATGAATTCAAGCCAAGCAAAAGGAAAAAATTGTGATTTTCGTTTTTTTGTCAATTCTGTCATTTTAAAAACTGCTTTTTTTGTACAGCACACGCATGAATTAAGCCTTTCACCCCAAAATGGATACCCCTGTTTCTCCCGTGTTCAGAGACATACCCATTGTGGCCCTAATCTCATGTCTGGATGCACAATGGGGCCCAAAACGAAAGGAGTAGTCGGTGGCTTTCAGAACATAGATTTTCCTTGAAGGCGTTTTAGGCCCCATAGCACATTTGTAGAGCTCTTGAGCGGCCAAAATCAAAGACAACCCCCACAAGTGACCCCATTTTGAAAACTAGACCCCTTAACGAATTTATCTAGGGGTGTACTGACCATTTTGACCCCACAGTTTTTGAATGAATTGAAGCAAAGCAAAAGAAAAAAATGGGATTTTTGTTTTTTTGGCAATTCTGTCGTTTTAAAAACTGCTTTTTTGGTACAGCACACAAATGAATAAAGACTTGCACCCCAAAGTGGATACCCCTGTTTCTCCCGTGTTCAGAGACATACCCATTGTGGCCCTAATCTTTTGTCTGGATGCAAAACGGGGCCCAAAATGAAAGGAGTAGTCGGTGGCTTTCAGAACAGAAATTTAGCATGAAGGTTATTTAGGCCCCATTGCCCACTTGTAGAGCCCTTGAGCGGCCAAAACGACAGAGAACCCCCACAAATAATCCCATTTTGAAAACTAGACCCCCTAACGAATTTATCTAGGGGTGTACTGTGTATTTTTACCCTACAATTTTTGAATAAATCTAAGCAAAGCAGTAGGAAAAAAATTACAATTTTCATTTTTTTGGCAGTTGTATCAATTTAAAAACTGTTTTTTTTTGTACAGCACACATAGAAATGAAGACTTTCACCCCAAAATGGATACTCCTGTTTGTCCCGTGTTCAGAACCATACCCCTTGTGGCCCTAATCTACTTAAAGGACGCATGGCTAGGCCTATAATGGAAGGAGCACCCGTTGGATTTTAGGGTACAACGGAATAAATTCCAGGCCCCATTGCCCACTTACAGAGTTATTGAGCGTCCAAAACGATAAAGAACCCCCACAAATGATCCCATTTTGAAAACTAAACCCCCTAACGAATTTATATAGGGGTGTACTGTGTATTTTTACCCTACAATTTTGGAATAAATCTAAGCAAAGTAGTAGGAAAAAAATTACAATTTTCATTTTTTTGGCAGTTGTATCAATTTAAAAACTGTTTTTTTTGTACAGCACACATAGGAATGAAGACTTTCACCCCAAAATGGATACCCCTGTTTGTCCCGTGTTCAGAACCATACCCATTGTGGCCCTAATCTACTTACAGGAAACATGGCAAGGCCTGTAATGGAAGGAACACCCGTTGGATTGCAGAGCACAACTGAATAAATTCCAGGCCCCATTGCTCATTTGTACGGAATAAAAATTGACTCCCTAAAAATCCCCCCCCCCTCCACGCCCTTTTCGGCGTTCCCCAAATCTTAGATAAAAGTAATAATGTGAACTGTGTAGTATTTCCAAAGACGGGTAATTATGGAGGCTGGTTGGGATGGGCACATAGGGCAATAAAATCGGGTATCCCCCCTCCTCTCATGCTTTTTGGGGGTCATTTTTTGACCTCAGTGGCGGGGATGGGGTGAAAAAGTGGCGTTCCGTGAGTCTTCGTAAGCTTGATGAGGTGCGGCGGTCTCACACAGAAGGCGCTCAACAAGGTGCTTTTGGAACTGCAGGAAGGCGAGCGTTCCCGGGGCTTCTTGTAAATTGCGTATTACAGGTAGCGGTCTGAATAACGCCGGGCTTACGCAGCCATAGGTGGATCCCGGCTGTGAGCCCGGCTGTGACCCTGCGTATGGCCGCGTAATGTACTGTGCATAACTGCGTACTTACACGGGCGGTCTTGCGCAGTACACTTTTTTTTTTGTTGTTTGTATTTCCCGCACCGTCGCTTAGCAATGACGCGGGTACCCGCAGCCCGTATACAACGTAGTTGAGTATGGGCTGCAGGTATATCCATGACCATGGAGCACAATGGGCTCTATGTTGCCGATATCCGCGGTAAAATAGAACCTGCTGCGTTCTCTTTTCTGCGAGTGGATTACACAATTCCAACCCGCTAATGTGAGCGGAATTGTGTAATCCAATGCGATTGATCTGTGTATTACCGCTAATCAAACGCATGCGGAATCCGTAATTCCTATCCGGTCATGTGAGACTGGCCAAAGGTAGATCGCTACCATTTTTCTCAACGAGGCCACCGGTCACTGCTCCAGGCTCTCGGTGACCGTTGGTCGCCGAGAGCAAGGAGATATTAAGTTTCCTGGGCTCCCCAACTCCTGCGCATGTGTCCGGTGTTTTGTCGGCGGTCGCATGTGCAGAATACGGGAAAGTTCACGGAAGAAGATTGCGTCGGGGTGCAAATATGGAGGCCTCCGGTAAAAAGTTTTATCTCCTCTCACCGATCGCATCGGTGAGGGGAGATGAACCTTCCCCTTTTTTTAACTTTTACGTGATCGCCATTATTCTTTGGATAACGGCGAACACGTGATCAGGAACCGCTCACCGCGGTTCGATATGATCCGTGGGGGGAGATGAAACGCAAGGTTTTTTTTAACTTTTTAAAACTTTTTTTTTTACTTTTTGCACTTTTTTTTTTTACCTTTTACCCCTTTATTTATTTATTTTTTTACTTTTTGCACTTTTTTTTTTACTTTGCATGATCACTGTCATCCATTGGATGACAGTGATCATGTCCCCAGTGACATCCCTCTGCTCTTGGCTACACATAGCAGCCAGGAGCAGAGCAATTTTGAATTTCCCGGGGCTCGAGCCCCTCTGTGCACGCGCCCGATGTCAATCATCGGGCGCACATGCGCAGAAGGGGATTTCGGGTCCCGGGACATCGGGACATCGCAGAGGACCGGGGGTGAGTATCTTCACCTCCCCTCATGGATCCGATCCATGAGGGGAGGTGAAACTTTACTTTTGTTTTACTTTTTCAACTTTTTCGCGATCACCGCTATTGCAATAGATAGCGGTGATCGCGGGCCCCGGTAACACCTCCTGGTTCCCGGCTACCTTCAGGAGCCGGGAGCCAGGAGATTTTAAATTTGCCGGGGACACCCGGGCTTCTGCGCGTGCGCGTGACGTCATCGCCTGGCGCGCATGCGCAGAAGGCCGCCGGTGGGTCCGGGAGGACCAGATCTCCGGGGGACACTGCCGACAAGCCGTGTGAGTATTTTCAGCTGCCGTGATGGATCCGATCCATCAGAGCAGCTGAATTACTACTTTTTTACACTGTTTTATTTACTTTTTTGTGATCGGCGCTATTCATTTTATAGCGCCAATCGCAATACCGGGGGGGACTGCCCGCATCCTGGGATGACAGCTCCATGCTGTCGGCTACCTGCGGGCACCGACAGCATGGAGCTGTCACGTCCTCAGGCCAGTGGGCATCAATCCAAAGAGGATGCATAAAACTACGTCCTCTAGGATTAAAGCCCACTTTCTCAGGACGTAGTTTCCCGATGGGGCGGTCGTTAAGGGGTTAAAACAGGACATCCAAAAAGAATTTCCTTTTCAATGGAAACAAAAAATTCCCTACCTAGGGATCACACTCTGTAATTCTGTAGCAGAAATTGTCTCTGCAAATACAGACCCGCTTTTCGCTTCTCTTAAAAAAGAACTTGAAGAATTAAAAAAAAAAGAACTTACATTGTTCGGTAAAAAGGCTCTTTATAAAATGGTAATTTTACCAAAGGTACTCTACCTTTTCCACACATTGTCCTTCCCGATCCCCCAAACTATAATTACCAACTTTCAAAAACAACTACTAAACTTCATTTGGAACAACAAAAAACCCAGACTTGCCGCCGCTATTTTGTACCTTCATAGGAAACAAGGAGACCTAGGGGTCCCTAACCTACAAGCCTACTATAACGCGACTATCCTGAGCCAATCGGTCATCTGGCTAAAAGATTCACAACTCCCATCCTGGTACTTCATAGAAAGACATAGAAATCATAATAAATCCCTAAACTCTCTTAAAAAGCCTCAACATTGAGTATTCTACATCCAGAGATTCCACTTCTACCACACGTGCAAAGCCTTTCCCCTTTAATATTGACTACTTTGCACTGCTGGAATCTTCTGGCACACAAACTCAACTCTACTACTAAAGGCTCTTCAACAAATCTCCCCCTAGAGATCCTTCTCTACTTTGTACAAGATCTAAATCTCAAAGAGTGGTTTAGGAGCGGAGTCAGAGTTATTTCCGACCTCCTGGAGGGAGAAAGATTGTCTTCCTACCAAACCATCAAATGCAAATACAACTTACCAAACAAAGAGATTTTCACCTACCTAAAAATATCCTCGTTCATCCGCAACTCCCAACTAGGTAAATGTACCTTTCCCAAAGAACTAGAAATATTGTCTTATAAATGCACAAACTCTCAAAACTCTTTAACGAGAGTCTTCTACGATACCATAGCGGGTAATATGTACAACACAAAAAAATACATTTATTAAATTGGGAATATGATCTAAGAAAAAAGTTCCATATATCACAATGGTTGAAGTCCTTTGATAGAGCAAACAAAGCCATTCTTTTAGCAAGCCTTCTTCAAACTCACTATAAAGTGCTAACTAGGTGGTACTATACCCCCACCAAACTAGCTAAATGCTTTCCAAACACTAACAAAGATTGCTGGAGGAAATGTGGCGGTGAAGGTTCACTTTATCATTTGTTTTGGGACTGTCCCAAAATCCAAGGTTTCTGGAAAGAGGTGTTCGGAACTATCCGAACTACCTCGGAAGTACGCCCCGCATACTCCCCCCATCTTGCTCTCCACCTTCTAGATTGCGACTCTCTTCCTCCAAGAAAAAGACGGTGGATATGTCATTTGCTCCTCGCTGCAAAGAACATTGTAGCAAGAAAGTGGAGAGATACCCCCCCCCCTCTCTGAAAGAATTGCTGGACTTAACATCAGACCACCATTGCTATGAGAGAATATATGCAAGAAACAACAACTCTTTCTCTAAATTCATGAGTATGTGGAAATCTTGTTAGTATTTCGAGTTAAACTGTTCGTTTTAATGTTATTATAGCTCCAACAGCTATCCCATCCAAATATCTACCTTGTCACTTCAGTCAAGGATCCCAGGAATGCTTATGTGGAAACATGTTAGACTTTGTTCATATATAGAGATGAGCGAACGTACTCGTCCGAGCTTGATACTCGGGGGAATATTAGCGTGTTCGGGATGCTCGGTACTCGTAACGAGTACCACGCGATGTTCTGGTTACTTTCAGTTTCCTCTCTGAGACGTTAGCGCGCTTTTCTGGCCAATTGAAAGACAGGGAAGGCATTACAACTTCCCCCTGTGACGTTCAAGCCCTATACCACCCCCCTGCTGTGAGTGGCTGGCGAGATCTGATGTCACCCGAGTATAAAAATCGTCCCCTCCCGCGGCTCGGCTCAGATGCCTTGTGAGTTAGCTGAGGGAAAGTGCTATCGTGCTGGAGCTGCTGTAGGGAGAGCGTTAGGAGTTAGTGTAGACTTCAAGAACCCCAACGGTCCTTCTCAGGGCCACAGCTAATAGTGTGCAGTACTGTGTTAGCACTGTATTTTATTTTTTTTTTCAAAATTGGATCTGCAGAGCATTGCGCCCTGCAATAGGGACAGAAGTGGTGGTTAGGCAGGGAGAGTGTTAGCAGTGAGTGTAGGCTTCAAGAACCCCAACGGTCCTTTCTAGGGCCACATCTATCCGTGTGCAGTACTGTCCAGGCTGCTGTTAGCAGTGTTGCATTTTTTTTTTTTTTTTTCTCAAAACCGGCTGTGCAGACCATTGCACCCGGCATTAATACTACAGGGATAGAATTGTGTAGGCAGGGCCAGAAGACATACATTATTCATTGAATAGACGCAGTGTGGCTTTACCTTTGAAAAACAAGGGAAAAAATTCTATTTCGCCTGCCTCTACAGTCCTCAGGGCTCTGGGTACGTGTGTGCTGCGTGCAGAACGTTAAAAAAAATCAGACGCAGCCAGCTACGTTTTACTGCAGGATTGCGCCAATTTTTTTCCTGCATGGGAAATCCCTGATCTGCTGTAGCGAATAACTTTGTATCACTGCAGTTCTCTGACACATTTGCAGGGCCACAACACAGTTATTAAACTTAGTAGTATTCATTGAATACACGCAGTGTGGCTTGTCCTTTGAAAAACAAGGGAAAAAATTCTATTTTGGTAGCAGGCTTGCGCCAATTTTTTTCCTGCATGGGAAATCCCTGATCTGCTGTAGCGAATAACTTTGCATCACTGCAGTTATCTGACACATTTGCAGGGCCACAACACAGTTATTAAACTTAGTAGTATTCATTGAATACACGCAGTGTGGCTTGTCCTTTGAAAAACAAGGGAAAAAATTCTATTTTGGCTGCAGGCTTGCGCCAATTTTTTTCCTGCCTGGGAAATCAAATCACTGGTAATACACCATGCTGAGGAGTAGGGGTAGGCCTAGAGGACGTGGACGCGGGCGAGGACGCGGAGGCCCAAGTCAGGGTGTGGGCACAGGCCGAGCCAGTGCGGTGGCCAGGGGTAGAGGCAGGGCCAGACCGAATAATCCACCAACTGTTTCCCAAAGCGCCCCCTCGTGCCATGCCACCCTGCACAGGTCATGGTGCTCTACGGTGTGGCAGTTTTTCAGAGACGCCTGACGACCGACGAACAGTAATGTGCAACCTTTGTCGCGCCAAGATCAGCTGGGGAGGCACCACCAACAGCATGCGCAGGCATATGATGGCCAAGCACCCCACAAGGTGGGACGATGCCCGTTCACCGCCTCCGGTTTGCACCACTGCCTCTCCCCCTGTGCCCCAACCTGCCACTGAGATCCAACCCCCCTCTGAGGACACAGGCACTACCGTCTCCTGGCCTGCACCCACACCCTCACCTCCGCTGTCCTCGGCCCCATCCAGCAATGTCTCTCAGCGTAGCGTCCAGACGTCGCTAGCGCCACAGTTTGAGTGCGAGCGCAAGTACGACGCCACGCACCCGCACGCTCAAGCGTTAAACGTGCACATTGCAAAATTGATCAGCCTAGAGATGCTGCCGTATAGGCTTGTGGAAACGGAGGCTTTCAAAAGCATGATGGCGGCGGCGGCCCCGCGCTACTCGGTTCCCAGTCGCCACTACTTTTCCCGATGTGCCGTCCCAGGCCTGCACGACCACGTCTCCCGCAACATTGTACGCGCCCTCACCAACACGGTTACTGCCAAGGTCCACTTAACAACAGACACGTGGACAAGCACAGGCGGGCAGGGCCACTATATCTCCCTGACGGCACAATGGGTGAATTTAGTGGAGGCTGGGACAGAGTCAGAGCCTGGGACCGCTCACGTCCTACCCACCCCCAGAATTGCGGGCCCCAGCTCGGTGGTGGTATCTGCGGGGGTGTATGCTTCCTCCACTAAACCACCCTCCTCCTCCTCCTACGCAACCTCTGTCTCGCAATCAAGATGTGTCAGCAGCAGCACGTCGCCAGCCGTCGGTGTCACGCGGCGTGGCAGCACAGCGGTGGGCAAGCGTCAGCAGGCCGTGCTGAAACTACTCAGCTTAGGAGAGAAGAGGCACACGGCCCACGAACTGCTGCAGGGTCTTACAGAGCAGACCGACCGCTGGCTTGCGCCGCTGAGCCTCCAACCGGGCATGGTCGTGTGTGACAACGGCCGTAAGCTGGTGGCGGCTCTGCAGCTCGGCAGCCTCACGCACGTGCCATGCCTGGCCCATGTGTTTAATTTGGTGGTTCAGCGCTTTCTGAAAAGCTACCCCCACTTGTCATACCTGCTCGGAAAGGTGCGCCGGATCTGCGCACATTTCCGCAAATCACACACGCACGCTGCCACCCTGCGGACCCTGCAACATCGGTTTAATCTGCCAGTGCACCGACTGCTGTGCGACGTGCCCACACAGTGGAACTCTACGCTCCACATGTTGGCCAGACTCTATGAGCAGCGTAGAGCTATAGTGAAATACCAACCCCAGTCAGCCTCCTCAATTATTTACAGAAGAGTGGGCCTGGTTGGCAGCCATCTGCCAGGTCCTTGGAAAATTTGAGGAGTCTACCCAGGTGGTGAGTGGCGATGCTGCAATCATTAGCGTCACCATTCCTCTGCTATGCATCTTGAGAAGTTCCCTGCAAAGCATAAAGGCAGACGCTTTGCGCTCGGAAACAGAGCCGGGGGAAGACAGTATGTCGCTGGATAGTCAGAGCACCCTCCTGTCTATATCTCAGCGCGTTCAGGAGGAGGAGGAGGAGCATGAGGAGGATGAGGAGGAGGGGGAAGAGACAGCTTGGCCCACTGCTGACGGTACCCATGCTGCTTGCCTGTCATCCTTTCAGCGTGTATGGCCTGAGGAGGAGGAAGAGAAGGAGGAGGATCCTGAAAGTGATCTTCCTAGTGAAGACAGCTATGTGTTGCGTACAGGTACCCTGGCACACATGGCTGACTTCATGTTAGGATGCCTTTCTCGTGACCCTCGCGTTACACGCATTCTGGCCACTACGGATTACTGGGTGTACACACTGCTCGATCCACGGTATAAGGAGAGCCTTTGCACTCTCATTCCCGAAGAGGAAAGGGGTTCGAGAATGATGCTATACCACAGGGCGCTGGTGGACAAACTGATGGTAAACTTCCCATCCGACAGCGCTAGTGGCAGAAGGCGCAGTTCCGAGGGCCAGGTAGCAGGGGAGGCGCAGAGATCAGGCAGCATGTACAGCGCAGGCAGGGGAACATTCTCCAAGGCCTTTGCCAGCTTTATGGCTCCCCAGCAAGACTGTGTCACCGCTCCCCAGTCAAGGCTGAGTCAGCGGGAGCACTGTAAAAGGATGGTGAGGGAGTACGTAGCCGATCGCACGACCGTCCTCCGTGACGCCTCTGCCACCTACAACTACTGGGTGTCGAAGCTGGACACGTGGCCTGAACTCGCGCTGTATGCCCTGGAGGTGCTTGCTTGTCCTGCGGCTAGCGTCTTGTCAGAGAGTGTGTTTAGTGCGGCTGGGGGAATAATCACGGATAAGCGTACCCACCTGTCAACCGACAGTGCCGACAGGCTTACACTCATCAAGATGAACAAAGCCTGGATTTCCCCAGACTTCTCTTCTCCACCAGCGGACAGCAGCGATACCTAAGCAATACGTAGGCTGCACCCGCGGATGGAAGCATCGTTCTCTCTCACCATCCAAAACGGGGACATTTCTGCTTCATCAATCTGTGTATAATATTCCTCCTCCTCCTCCTCCTGCTCCTCCTCCTGAAACCTCACGTAATCACACCGAACGGGCAATTTTTCTTAGGGCCACAAGGCTCACTCATATAATTTTTCTAAACAATTTCTATACGTTTCAATGCTCTTAAAAGCGTTGAAACTTTAACTTTAACCAATTTTTCGTTAAACTGGGCTGCCTCCAGGCCTAGTTACCACTTAAGCCACATTAACCAAAGCGATTAATGGGTTTTACCTGCCCTCTTGGTTGGACATGGCCAATTTTTTGGATGTACATTAGTACTGTTGATACAGCAATTTTTGTGGGCCCTCGCCTACAGTGTAATCAAATGAATTTTTAGCCCACCTGCATTACAGCTGACGTTACATCCGCTGTGTTGGGCAATGCAATGAGATATATTTATGTACCGCCGGTGGCTTCCTGGCACCCACCCATGCTGTGGGTCCACAGAGAATTATAAATGCATCTGTTTCCACATCTAAAGAACCCCAGTCAGACTGGGGCATGCAGTGTGGGCCGAAGCCCACCTGCATTAAGCACGACATTACTACCTCAGCTGTGTTGGGCAATGCAATGGGATATTTTTATGTACCGCCGGTGGGTTCCAGGGAGCCACCCATGCTGTCGGTCCACAGGGACTTCACAATAGGGAGTTGTACCTGCCTGTGTCTATGAATTAAAAACCGCGGTCTGACTGGGGCATGCAGACACCTTGACAGAATGAATAGTGTGTGGCACATAGGTTCCCCATTGCTATGCCCACGTGTGCAGCTCCTGATGGCGGTGGCACAGGATTATATTTCTCATTGCTTCTGTACAGCATTGTGGGCTATCGCCCCGCCCCTTTTAAAGAGGGTCGCTGCCTAGCCGTACCAACCCTCTGCAATGTGTGCCTGCTTTTCCTCTGGCAGACGCACTTATAAATAGACATGAGTGTGGCGTGGCATGAGGGCAGCTGAAGGCTGGGCAGGGACAGTTTGGTGTGCGCTGTGGACACTGGGTCGTGGGGGTGGTGGTTGGTCAGCATGTAACCCAGGAGAAGTGGCAGCGGACTATCATGCAGGCAGTGATTGTGCTTTGTTGGAGGTAGTGTGGTGCTTAGCTAAGGTATGCATTGCTAATGAGGGCTTTTCAGAAGTAAAAGTTGTTGGGGGGGGGCACTCTTGCCGGTATTGTGGCTTAATAGTGGGACCTGTGAACTTGAGATGCAGCCCAACATGTAGCCCCTCGCCTGCCCTATCCGTTGCTGTGTCGTTCCCATCACTTTCTTGAATTGCCCAGATTTTCACACATGAAAACCTTAGCGAGCATCGGCGAAATACAAAAATGCTCGAGTCGCCCATTGACTTCAATGGGGTTCGTTACTCGAAACGAACCCTCGAGCATCGCGAAAATTTCGACCCGAGTAACGAGCACCCGAGCATTTTGGTGCTCGCTCATCTCTATTCAAATACCTACATTTATCTACCTGTAATTTACTGTTCGTAAAGTAGATTTTATCTCTACTAGATTTCATATAACCGTTGAATACTATACTATATCATACAATGTAAACCACGTTTTCATGTATGCTTTGAAAATGCTCAATAAAAAAATATTAAAAAAAACCAAACAAGCATTTGTTCTCACAGTGCCCCTTACAAATATGGCCTTTCACACCTACAATTGCAGTTTGCAGTGGTGTCATGAATGATGAAACTGGACTGCTATGGAGAGAATCAAAGTTGTCTTCAGCGATGAATCACGTTTTGTTTAGGCGCTCAAGACAATCATGTTCATGTCTGGAGACCTAGGAGTGAGTGCATCAATCAGTCTTTTTTGCAGAGTGGCACAAGTTCCCCCTGCTGATGTGATGGTCTGGGGGGCAACACATACAACAGTTGGTCCCTCCTAGTAGAGGTCGAGGGACAATGACAGCACAGCAACATATTCAGGACCTTCTGCAGCCACACGTGTTTCTCCCATGGTGGCTTCCAAGAGGCATTTTCCAGAAAGATAATGCTTAGCCACACACGCATGTGTGTTACAGGAATGTCCCCACAGAATTGTTACACTTCTGTGGCCTGCCTGGTCCCCATATTTTTTGCCCAATAGAACATGTATGAGAATATCTAAGATGCCAACTTCATAAAGCCTACATGTTTGCATGATCTAGAAGCTCAGTTACAAAACATGTGGACTGATATGGGGTCAGGTCTCCACAATAAATGGTCCTTTAGCTCTGATATTGTAATCACTCACTTATATCAACATTACAATCACACAGAAAGTTTCAATAGATTCTGAAAATTCCTTTTAGGTGCTTGATTTTTCTCTTTACAATGGGAGCATGCACTGATATGAGTTGCATCAGGCCAGGCTCACACAACCATAAGTAAACAAAAGGCTATGGGGGTTACACAGCTTTTTAGGGCTAAAACACACTGCTGTGGGCTAGACAATGCTCGTCAGTATGCAGCATATATTTTTATTTTAACCCCCCATACACCACATAAGAAATGATATTAACCTTTTTAACAATGATAAATGATATTTATTACTTATATTTTACACATAAGCTTTAAGACAGCAGTTACATCCTTAGACCTTCCCTGTCAAAATGGCAGATGCATGCACAGAAGCCGGGGAGGGCCTGGGAAATTTAAAATCTCCTTGCTACCAGCTACCAAAGGTAGCCAGGAGCCTGTAGCAGTAATCAGAGCATTGGTGAGCGGTCCCTGGTCACATGATTGCTGATAACCAATTAATAATGGTGATCACGTAAAAGTTTAAAAAAACATAAAAAGTTTCAGCTATCCTCACCGATTTGATTGGTGAAGAGGGATAAAGTTTTTTCCAGAGGCCTCCAGATTTGTCCACTGATGGGATCATTCTCCACATACCTACCCGGTTTCTGCGCATATGCCCACTGACAAAATGGCGGATGCATGTGCAGAAGTAGGGGAGGGCCCAGGAAATTTCAAATCTCCTTGCTCCTAGCTACCAAAGGTAGCTGAGAGCCTGAAGCAATGACCAGAGGCCTCTGTGAGAAGTCCCCAGTCATATAAATGTTTTAAGATGTCTAGTTTTCAAAATAGGGTATTTTGTGGGGGTTCTCCATCTTTTAGGCAACTCAAGGGCTTTACAAGAGTGCAATGGGACCTCAAACACCTTCAAGCAAAATTTATGTTCTGAAAGCTTTTTTCATTTTGGGCCCGTTGTGCATAGAGATATACAATTAGGGCCACAATGTGCATGTTTCTGAACACAGGACAAACTATATCTGTTTTGAGGTGCACAACCTCATTTTCATGTGCACTATAAAAAAGAAACCTGTGTTTCAAATGACATATTTGCAAATATACAAATTTTATTTTTTTTTCCTGTAAATTAGATCAACTCTTGAAAAAACTGTGGAGTCGAATTACTCATGACACCGCTCAGTAAATACATTAAGGTGTCATTTGTGGGGGTATCTTTTATCGGACACTATGAGCCCTTGAAATCTTGGCTTGGTATAGGAAAACAAAATGTTCCTCAAAACTTTAATAAACAATGTTAAATTTGTACGTCTCCTAAATGGTTAAAAAACCTGAAGTTTTCAAATGTGTGTCCAGAATTAAGTAAAGAGATGGAAATACATATTCCATCAAATGTGTACATTATGTTTGCAAATTTATTTTATGTTTAAGTGACACTTGCCATATTTCTATAGTCATTAAGCCACAAACAGACTTGGTCACTTGGTTAGAATGGCCATCAAAAAACAATGCAGCAGGGGAGGCAGAATCGGACTGCTGTCTCCATGTCTCAGTGATGGCAAGTAGGTTGAGACACACGGTAATGGAGAGGTCATCAATGGTTGGGCTTTTGTTGAACGTGGATTGGGAGTTTCAAAGGGTGCATTTGAAGGGGACAGGAAGGGTGTAAATGCGATAATGGTTGGGCTCTGGGGTGTTTTGGTGTGACTGGGGGGAGGTTTTGGCATGGAACAGTGCGGGGTGGGCTAGGATTGGGGGAGATATCCACTGCAGAAGAATAGTAGGGATCCGAGGGTGAGCAAGTAATTGGGGGATTTGTGAAGGTGGCTATGGTGATTCTTGGTGGTGGTGAGAGGATAATGGAGGCATTTAAGGAAGGTGAGGAGTGTGTGAGAGCTGTGCATGGGAGAGGAGAGCAGGTAGGTGCTGTGATGGATGGAGTGTGTTGGGGCTGGGCATTAGAAGAAAGTGTTAAGGCTTGTAGTGAGAATAGCGGTTTAGGTTAGTATGAAGATGAGGCTGTTAATGTGCAGAGTGTGGGTGAACATTGAATTTACCTGTTTCCTGCCGTGTCAAAATGAGTTATTTAACTGCATCATTCAATTGGATATGACACTTGACCCCAGATACTTCATACAGTGCGAGGCATCTTTGGTATCGTTCACATGTGCAGGCTATTAGTATATGCAGTCACTCCTCCCCAATCTGGGCTGGGTTGAGTGGGTGACTGCATATTAGCCTGCCAAGAACAATCTGCTCCTCCACATTATTGTCTGGCTGACTGCATATCTCCAGGGCTTACAGCCATTGCGCCTGCCCTACGGCGATTGTGCCGGTGGCGATTGTGCCTGCCTTATGGCGATCGTGCCTATGGCGACCGTGTCTGCTTTGCAGACCTTCAGGTATTGTATTTTTGGCTTTTTCTGTGAATAAAGTTAGTAAAGTGGAGGCAGTGCAGAGGTGGAGGAAAATTAGGTCAAGAGTGTTGCCATCTTTATGAGTGAGGGATTCTAAGAGTTGTAATAGGTTGAGGTAGGAGGTGAGCATTAAAATCTGGGAGGCAGATGGGGAGATTGGGTCGTTGGTGGGGATGTGGATGTCACCGATGATAAGGGTTGTGAGTTCGTAGGATAGGAAATGGGGGAGCCAGGCTGCAAAATGGTCCAGGAACAGGCGGATGAGACCCAGGTGTCGGTATATGACTGTAACATGCAGGGATAGTGGATAAAATAATTGTAGGTGAGGGAGGGAGTCAAGAGGATGACTTGAAAGGTGAAATTTGTCGAGATGATATCCCCTACTCCTCCACCGCACCTGTCGTCCGATCTGGGGGTGTAGGATAACAGCTCCCTCCTGGTTCACCTCCTACCTCTGTGACCAGTCTTTCAGCGTGTGCTTCACTGGCTCTATCTCCTCTCTGCTTCTCCTCGCTGTTTGGGTCCCGCAGGGCTCCGTCTTCCTCTTCTCTGTTTACAGACCCAATTGTATAAACCATCTGCAGATTCAGCCTCCAATACCATCTCTACACTAACGACATCCAGTTATACACCTCTTCCCATGACATCTCTGCACCTTTCCTCCAAAACATCACTGACTGTCTTTCTGCAGTCTCTAACACTATGTCCTCCTTTTTCTCAAACTAAACCTCTCAAAAACTGATCTCCTTGTCCTTTTGCCGTCAACCAGCTGACCTCCCCCCAATATCTCAACATCTTCATATCAGTAACTGGCACCATCATAACCCCCAGACACCCCTTTACCCCCCCCCCCCCCCCCCCGATATTCAATCTCTGGCCCGAACATGCCATCTGCACCTCAGGAATATTGCTAAAATCAATCCGTTCCTCACCAAGGATAGACTAAAGACACTCGTTGTCGCCGTCACCCATTCCTGATTAGACTACTGCAACTCGTTGCTCATTGGCCTTCCCTGCACCAGACACTCCCCTATCCTATCCACATTAAATGTGGCAGCGAAACTCATTTTCATATCTAGCCACTTCTCAGACGTCCCTGTACTATGCCAGTCACTGCATTGGCTGCCCATACATTACAGAACTCAATTTAAACTCATCACCCTCACCCACAATGCTCTCTATGGCACCACACCAACCTTTATCACTTCCCTCCTGTCCATGCAACATCCAATCTGCACACTTCACTTTGCTAACACACTCAGACTAAGCACCCCTTTAATATGAACCTCATACACTCGCCTCCAGGACTACTGTAGAGCAGCACCAATCCTTCTACCCCATTAGTATTAGGGTACTTGAGATGCTCATTACTCAAGACGAACACCTCGTGGTACTCGAGTCAATTGCATTTCCTTCACCGCATGTTTAGCGCCATTTTCTAGCCACAGTAGGGAGTGGCTGGGCCGATCAGGTGACCGCCGAGTACACCGCCGATAGAGGTTAGGGAAAGTGCTGCTGCTTATGCAGGAATAGTGTTAGCTTAGGATCCTGTCTTCAAGAACCTCAACGGTCCTTCTTAGGGCTATTCCTCATCGTGTGCATTACTATTGTGGCTGGCTGGAAGCAGTAGTGCACTATTTTTTTTTTTTTAAGCATCTCGGGCTGTGCAGCCATTTCAGCTATATTGTTCTGTGTGTGCAGTGCATAAGGCAGAGTGTAGGGACACAGCCACTTCTATAGGGAACGTTATACAGTCTTCCTGACCCTCTGTACAAGAAACTCAACGGTCCTTCTTAGGGCTACATCTGACAGTGTGCATTATAGTTGTGGCTAGCCTACTGCAAATAACTTCATTAATACCATTCTGTGTCTCCAGTGCATTAGACAGAGGTCTCACCACTAACAGTACTGTAATATTTCCTGGGCCACTGCAAAGTATTTCAGCTCTGCCGCAGTGCAGAGCGTCTCACAATATCCTTTCCTTGGTGGGGTTGAGATCGCCGCAGTTACCAGCACTATCCACTGGCTTTAGAGTCTTCTCCCACTCCATACAGCCTCTATTATCTACAAGTCTCTGCAAGCGGTAAAATTCCCCTAGGTATCAGCGCAAGACAGCGGGTGTTTTTTTTTCAAGTCCCAGCATAGAGCCTCCGCTATCTACAAGTCTCTGTGTGTGGTGAATTAAGCCACAGTTGTCAGTGCTGTACAGTGGGGTAATTTATTTGGGCCCTGCTCTATTCTTAATCCGCCAGGATGAAGAGTAGGGGTAAGGGTAGAGGACTTGGACGCGGACGTCCAAGTGAGGGTTTGAGCACAGGCCAAGGTCCTGGGTGTGGTGTATCATAGCCAGCTGCTGCGGGATTAGGAGAGAGGCAAGTTGCTGGGCTCCCCAGCTTCATATCACAATTTACGGGTTCACATGGTAGACCGTTATTACAAACAGAGCAATGCGAGCAGGTCCTGTCGTGGATGGCAGTAAACGCTTCCAGCAATGTATTGACCACCCAGTCTTCTACGCAGTCCACTACTCCCAGCCTAGGGACTGCAACTCTGAATCCTCTGGCTGCTGCACCTCCTTCCTCCCAGCCTCCTCACTCCATGAAAATGACATATTCTGAGCAGGCAGACTCCGAGGAAATGTTTTCGGGTCCCTGCCATGAGTGGGAAAAAACAGTTTCTCTCTCACCTGAGGAGTTTATTTGCAACCGATGCCCAACCTTTGGAAAGTTCCCGGAGTCCGGGTGATGAGGCTGGGGACTTCCGGCAACTGTCTTAAGAGCTTATGGTGGATGAGGATGATGATACACAGTTGTCTGTCAGTGAGGTAGTAGTAAGGACAGTAAATCCAAGAGAGGAGCGCACAGAGGATTCGGAGGAAGAGCAACTGGACGAGGAGGTGACTGACCCCACCTAGTTTTCTAAGCCTACTGAGGACAGGGCTTCAGAGGAGGAGGCAAGTGCAACAGCAGGACAGGTTGGAAGAGGCAGTGGAGTGTCCAGGGGTAGAGGCAGGGCCAGAGTGAAGAATCCCCCAACTGTTTCCCAAAGCACCACCTCGCGGCAAGCCTCCGTGCAGAGGGCTAGGTGTTCAAATGTGTGGATGTTTTTTAGTGAGAGCGTGGACGACCCACGAACAGTGGTGTGCAACCTGTGTCCCATCAAGATCAGCCGGGGAGCCACCACTACCAGCCTCACCACCACCAGCATGTGCAGGCATGTGATGGCCAAGCACCCACAAGGTGGGACGAAGGCCATTCACCGCCTTCGGGTCACACCACTGCCTCTTCCCCTGTGCCCCAACCTGCCACACAGCTCCAATACCCCTCCCAGAACACAGGCACGAGCGCCTCCTGACCTACACTCACACCCTTACCTCCACCGTCCTCCACTCCATCCAGCAATGTCTTTCAGAGCAGCGTTCAGCTGTCGCTAACACAAGTGATGGAGCGAAAGCGCGAAAACGCCCCCACCCACCCACAAGCACAAGCTTTAAACGTGCACATTGCCAAATTAATCAGCCAGGAGATGCTGCCGTACAGGCTTGTGGAAACGGAGGCTTTCATAAACATGATGACGGCGGCAGTCCCGCGCTACTCGGTCGCCAGTCGCCACTATTTTTCCCGATATGCGGTCCCAACCCTATACCAGCATGTCTCCTGCAACATAAATTGTGCCCTCACCAACGCGGTTACAGGGAAGGTTGACTTAACCACGGACACGTGGACAAGTACTGGTGGGCAGGGCCACTATATCTCCCTGACGGCACAATGGGTGAAATTGGTGGAGGCTGGGACCGAGTCAAAGCCTGGGATTGCTCACATCCTACCCAAACCCTGAATAGCGGGTCCTACCTCAGTGCTGGTATCTGCGGTGTTTTATGCTACCTCCTCCAAACCCTCCCCCTCCTCCTCTACCACCTCTACCTCTCAATTGAAAAGTGTGAGCAAGTCGCCAGCAGTCGGTAGCGCGCGGCGCAGTAGCACAGTGGTAGGCAAGAGACAGCAAGCCGTGCTGAAAGTAATCAGCTTAGGTGACAAGAGGCACATGGCCCCCGAGCTGCGGCAGGGTCTGACAGAGCAGACCGACCTCTGGCTTTCGCCGCTGACCATCCGACCGGGCATGGTCGTATGGGACAACGGCCGTAACCTGGGGGCGGTTCTGCAGCTCGGCAGCCTCACACACGTGCCATGTCTGGCCCACATCTTCAATCTGGTGGTTGAGCGGTTTCTGAAAAACTACCCGCACTTGTCTGACCTACTCGGCAAAGTGCGCCGTGTCTGCACACATTTCCGCAAGTCCACCACGGACGTTGCCATCCTGAGGACCTTGCAATGTCAGTTTCAGCTGCCAGAGCACCGATTGCTGTGCGATGTGCCCACACGCTGGAATTCTATGCTGCATATGTTGGCCAGGCGGTACGAGCAGCGCAGAGCAATAATAAAATACCAGCTGCAACATGGGCGGCAGAGTAGTAGTCAGCCCCCGCAATTCTTTACTGGAGTGGGCATGGATGACAGATATCTGCCAGGTCCTCAAAAACTTTAAGGAGTCTACCCAGATGGTGACCGGCGATGCGGCAATCATTAGCGTTACCATCCCGCTGCTTTGCCTCCTAAGAAGTTAGCTGCTAAGCATAAAGGCCGATGCTTTGCGGTTGGAACAGGAGACGGGAATGACAGTATGTCGCTTGATAGCCACACCACCCTCATATCTATATCTCAGCGCGTTTTGGAGGAGGAGGAGGAGGGGGAGGGGGAGGAGCAGGAGGAGGAAGGGGAAGAGACTGCTGGCCACACTGCAGAGGGTACCCATGCTGCTTGCCTCTCATCTGTTCAGCGTGTATTGGCTGAAGAGGCGGAGGAGGAGGATCCTGAAAGTCATCTTCCTAGTGAAGACAGCTATATGTTGCGTACTGGTACCCTGGCACACATTGCTGACTTTATGTTAGGCTGCCTTTCCTGTGACCCTCGCGTTAGACGCATTTTGGCCAACACAGATTACTGGGTGTACACCCTTCTCGACCTTTCCTCTCTCATTCCCGAAGAGGAAAGCGGTACTAGAGTGATGCAATACCACCGGGCCCTGGTGGAAAAAAGTGATGGTAAAGTTCCCATCTGAGAGTGCTAGTGGCAGAAGACGCAGTTCAGAGGGCCAAGTAGCAGGGAAGGAGCGGGGATCAAGCAGCATGTCTAGCGCAGGCAGGGGAACACTCTCCAAGGTCTTGCCTGCTTTATGGCTCCCCAGCAAGACTGGGTCACCACTCCCCAGTCAAGGCTGAGTCGGAGGGAGCACTGTAAAAAGATGGTGAGGGAGTACGTAGCCGATCGTACCACCGTGATGCCTCTGCTCCATACAACTATTGGGTGTCAAAGCTGGACACAAGGCACGAACTTGCGCTGTACGCCCTGGAGGTGTTGGCCTGCCCTGCCACTAGCGTCTTGTCAGAGAGGGTGTTTAGTGCAGCTGGGGGAATCATCACAGATAAGCGTACCCGCCTGTCAACTGCCAGTGCCGACATGCTTACACTCATAAAGATGAACAAAGGCTGGATTTCCCCAGACTTCTCTTCTCCACCAGCGGAACCTAATGATTCTTTTTGGTGCAGCAGGAGAAAAATGCATCCTCTATCACCACAAAAAAGGGGGAATTAGTTTTGTCAATCACTCTCGGATATTATTATTACTCCTCCTCCTCCTGAAACAGCATGTCATCACGCTGAACTGCCAATTTTTCTGCGGCCCAAAAGTATTGATACTTTAACAGACATCATTTTTTTCACAGGGCTGCTTCCAGGCTCTGTTACGAATTAAGCAACAGCGAGCTGTATCTTGAAAAAATGTTTATGGGTTTCACCTGCCCTCGCGGTTGAGCAATTTTTCAGGGGTGCATTTGTACTCTTGGTACACTAATTTTTCTGGTCCCCGCTTATTCTGTTATCTAACTAATTTATCCGGCCTTCACCTACATCCTTGGTAACCAAATTTTTTCAGGGGTTCGCCTATACTCTTGGTACACCAATGTTTCAGGAGTCGACCTACACTCTTGCTACAGAAATGTTATAGGGCTCTGCCTACATTTTTGCTACAGAAATATTACTGGGGTCCGCCTATGCAGTTTCTACTGAATGGTTTGAGGGGTTCACTTATACTTTTGCTGCAGAAATGTTACTGGGGTCTGCCTATACTCTTGCTACAGAAATGTTACAGGGGTCTGCCTATACCTTTGCTAAAGAAATGTTACTTGGGTCCGCCTATACTCTTGCTTCAGAAATGTTACTGAGACCTGCCTATACTCTTGCTACAGAAATGTTAGCGCAGTCCACCTATACTTTTGCTATAGAAATGTTACTGGGGTCCTCCTATACTCTTGATATAGAAATATTACTGGGGTCTGCCTATACTCTTGCTACAGAAATGTTACTGGGGTCTGCCTATGCAGTTTCTACTGAATGGTTTGAGGGGTTTGCCTATACTTTTGCTGCAGAAATGTTACTAGGGTCCGGCTGTACTCTTGCTAAAAAAATGCTAGTGGGGTCTGCCTATACTCTTGCTACAGAAATGTTACTGGTGTCTGCCTATGCTGTGGGTGCACAAAGCCTTCTTTTGCGTGTGTTTTACCAATTTGGGTTTTTAAATCCCCGCTGCTGAAAGGACTTCACAGCAGTTCAGGGAGAAGATGCGGCTGGATGAGCCTGAGCCCCGGCAGCTGCGGTGAGGTGAATATATATATTTTTTATTTTTTACACATTCTAGGGATGCTTCTCAGAGAAGGGCTTATATTTAAAGCCCCTCCCTGAAAATCACTGCAGGGCTTGCCGGCAGCCCATTACTTTCAATGGGGCTACAGAAGCGCCAGCCCCATTGAAAGCAATGGGAGAACATTGCGCTTCTGTGCCACAGCAGTGACAGAGGATCACAATCTTCACTGTATGTTCTCAGCGGGGTCGTGCTTCTGCCGCTGTCCCCATTGAGCAGAAGGTGAAACCCCTGGATGCAACAGCAAAAAAGTCGGAATGCAACAGTTACTTGTGTTTTAAAATCTGCTGCCCTATATTTACTGCTGCACATTTTTGTGCTCAGGTAAATATCAGGCATGTGACCGCTGCCATTGAAAAGCATTGGTTCTAATAGATAAGGATTGCAAATGCAAGTAACATATGCAGCAAAAAAAGCCCATCTGACTGAGCCCTAATTATCATCTATAACTTTGTCATGTTCTTTAACTCCTTAATGCTACAGAATGTACAGTTATATCATAGAGGCTCAGGGTTTGTATGGAGGGGGATTTGGAGTAGATCCTGCTCCATATGATGCGGATTTCTTACAGTTAAATAACAATAAAATAAGTGTTGTATCTACCAGTATTGTGGGCAATAAAGGTGTAGAATGTAAAATCTCTACTGAGAAAAAAATGAACAAAATCGCAGGTACATGATTTACCCTCAAACTCCCAGGACTTCGCACTGTACAATGCTGTGGAAAAAATAAAATTTATAGCTAATGACTTGTGAAACACTGAAAAACATCCGAAGTCATGGAAACACCACAGAAATGGATAGGAAAGGGCAGAGGCAGCATGCATCGCTGCATCTGAGGCTCCAAGGTCCTACTATTAAGCTAAAAGGGGGGCAAGAGTCTGGCGTCACCCCCCCTAACAATTTACTTCGGACAAACCCTCATTAGCAACGCACACGTGCTGGCACATCTTAGCTAAGCACTACACTACCTGCAACCAAGGACAATCACTACCTGCGGGTGACACCGCTGCCTCTTCTCCTGGGTTACATGCTGGCATTGCTGTCCAACCACTCTGCACGGCCCTCCATCCACAGCGCACACAAAAGTTTCCCTGCGCAGTGTTCAGCTGCCCTCATGCCACACGCTCGCTTCATAGCCACACCACCCTCATGTCTATTTATAAGTGCGTACTGGATGAGGTGGAACCGGAGGCACACACTGCAGAGGGTTGGCAGGGCCAGGCAGCAACCCTCTTTGAAAATGTGGACGATAGCCCACAATGCTATTGAGAATTGATGATAAATTAACATACGATCATCATTCCAATCCCGCGCCACCTCCGTCACAAAATTGTCAGGAGCCGCAAACATGGGCATAAAGGGGACTCAGGTGCCAGCACTTCTACACATCTCCACAATGCAGCAATAGTCTGTGTGGGAAGCACGTGAGCGAGTCCAGGGTCAGGCTCGGTCCCAGCCTCAACCTTGTGTGACCCAAGGTGCCGCGAGTTACATAGCAATGGGAAATCCATGTGTCCCCACACAATTCATTCTGTGTAGGTGTCAGATAGCTCAACACCGCAATGGGAAGTCTTTGAGTTCCTTGTGCTCACCTATGGCAGAGTTTCACCCCGCCAAGTACCTCGGCCCACATTTCTACCCTAGTCAGTCAGTGTATTTGTGCCAGACCGGTAAAACACCACAATGGGAAGTCTTTGTGCACCCACAGCATAGGCGAGCCCAAGGAACTTAAAGATGGTATTACACATAAAGAAATCACAGCACCTAAATATGGCAGAGTTTCACCCCACCAAGGACCTCAGCCTTGGCCCACATTTCTGCCCAAGTCAGTCTGTGTATTTGTGCCAGAAAGGTAAAACACCACGATGGGAAGTCTTTGTGCACCCAGAGCATAAGCAGACCCTAGTAACATTTCTGTAGCAAAAGTATAGGCAGACCCATGAAACAATTCTGTAGCAAGAGTATAGGCGGACCCCAGTAACATTTCTGTCGCAAGAGTATAGGTGGACACCAGTAACATTTCCGTAGCAAAAGTATAGGTGAACCACGCCAACCATTCAGTAGAAACTGCATAGGCGGACCCCAGTAACACTTCTGTAGCAAAAGTTTAGGAAGACCCCTGTAACATTTCTTTAGCAGGAGTGTAGGCCAACCCCTGAAAAAATGTGGTTACCAAGAGTTTAGGCGAAGGAAACTGCATAGTCAGATCCCCGTAACATTTCTGTAGTAAAGGTATAGGCAGACCCCTGTAGCATTTCTGTAGCAAGAGCGTAGGCCAACCCCTGAAACATTGGTGTACCAAGAGTATAGGTGAACAACTGAAAAAATGTGGTTACCTAAAGTGTAGGTGAAGGAAACTGCATAGGCGGATCTCAGTAACATTTCTGTAGATAAAGTATAGGCAGACCCCAGTTACATTTCTATAGCAAAGGTATAGGCAGACCACAGTAACATTTCTGTAGCAAAAGTATAGGCGGACCCCAGTAACATTTCTGTAGCAAGCGTGTAGGCGAACCTCAGTAACATTGGTGTACCAAGAGTATAGGCGGAACGCCAGTAACAATTCTGTAGCAAGAGTGTAGGCGATTCCCTGAAACATTAGTGTACCAAGAATATGGGCGGACCCCAGTAACATTTCGGTAGCAAAAGTATAGGCAGACCCCAGTAACATTTCTGGAGTAAAAGTATAGGCGGACCCCAGTAACATTTCTGTAGCAAAGGTATAGCCAGACCCCTGTAACATTTCTGTAGCAAAAGTATAGGTGGACCCCTATAACATTTCTGTAGCGAGGGTATAAGCGGACCCCAGTAACATTTCTGTAGCAAAAGTATAGGCATACACCCAGTAACATGTCTGCAGCAAGAGTATACGCAGACAGCAGTAACATTTCTGCAGCAAAGGTATAGGTGGACCTAGTAACATTTCTGTAGCAAGAGTGTGGCAGTTGACAGGTGGGTACGCCTATCCATGATGATTCCCCCAGCTGCACTAAACACCATCTCTGACAAGACGCTAGCGCAGGGTAGGCCAGCACCTCCAGGGCGTACAGCGCAAGTTCGTGCCACGTGTCCAGCTTTGACACCCAATAGTTGTATGGAGCAGAGGCATCACGGTGGTACGATCAGTTACGTACCTTCTCACCTTCTTTTTTCAGTGCTCTCTCTGACTCAGCCTTGCCTGGGGAGTGGTGACACAGTCTTGCTGGGGAGCCATAAAGCTGGCAAAGGCCTTGGAGAGTGTTCCCCTGCCTGCGCTGGACATGATGCCCGATCCCTGCTCCTTCCCTGCTACTTGGCCCTCGGAACTGAATCTTCTGCCACTAGCGCTGTCAGATGGGAACTTTAGCATCACTTTTCTCACCAGGGCCTGTGGTAATGCATCACCTCGTACCCCTTTGCTCTTCAGGAATGAGAGTGGAACGGTTCTCCTTATACCTTGGATCGAGAAGTGTGTGCACCCAGTAATCCATGTTGACCAAAATACGTCCAACGCGAGGGTCGCAGGAAAGGCAGCCTAACATGAAGTCAACCATGTGTGCCAGGATACCAGTGCGCAACACATCGCTGTATTCACTAGGAAGATGACTTTCAGGATCCTCCCCCCTCCTCTTCAGCCCATACATGCTAAACAGATGAGAGGCAAGCAACATGGGTACCCTCTGCAGTGTGGCCAGCTGTCTCTTCCCCCTCCTCCTCCTGTTCGTCCTGCTCCCCCTCCTCTTCCTCCTCGCGCTGAGATATATTTCATGAGGGTGGTCTGGCTATCAAGCGACATACTGTCATCCCCGTCTCCTGTTCCAACCACAAAGTGTTTGCCTTTAGGTTTAGCAGCGAACTTCTCAGCAGGTAAAGCAGCGGGATGGTAATGCTAATTGGGATTTAAATTTGACTAAATTCAAAACGTTAGAAGACACAGAAGAAGTACAACAACATGTTAAATTGCTTAATAAATCTTTGGCAACGCATATTGTAAGTACAACTGTAATAGCAGGCAAAATTATAAAAATGGGATCGGCTATTGCTGATGCCACGTCACACCATTGGTATGACATTTTTATGGAATATTCATCGTCCACACAAACCACTCTTAATTGGCTAATACATGCTGTTTTGGTATTGGCTATAGTAGTAATACTTATATCGCTATGGAATTGTTTCATGGCATATAAGGTATTCTGTAGAAAACCCCAAGTTTTAATGGTATCATATGGCAAATAGTGAATGGTCAAGGACCGATTGTGATACGTGTGTGACAATGTTGAGTTGAGAGAATGTTAATAGAAATATATATTAGGTAGTGACCATAACTATTGCCTGTGATTTTCACTTGGGTTATTTGAGGTCAATGTACTTTTGTGCTGATGTTTGAATAATCCAGCTTAAACTGGTTAGAATGACTCATAGTCACGGGATGTTGGAAAGTAAAAGAATCCAGATGTGCATAACTTCATAAAGAAGTCATACACTAGAATGTGCCAGATGTTGTACTGAATATGCGCGTAAGACTGATAAGTTATATAACCATGACACGTATAATCATGCTGCGCAGTAGCAGATATGTTAGATAATCACAAAGTAGTATATAAGGAGGGGAATTTCCAGGGGAACATTGGGACTCAACTTGTGGTCTAGCAGACGTGCTGGCGTGTTCCCGGATTCCTCCTACCAATCGTATCTGGAGATCCCCCGATTGCGGAGTGATGCTACAATATCCGGTAATGTATTGATGCTTATCTTTGTTACCCATGTGATCTGTATGCTTTACATGTTAATTAACAGTTTCACTTAAATTTATTTATATACCTAAGAGTAAATAAACTCATGTTTTATATCTGTTTTACCTCAAAACTGCCTCAGTTTGCTTAGTTTGTATGCTAATGAGGCTGTAGAATTGCTAAATCTTGAGCAGGTAAGACAAGATGAAGCTCTAAAATCTTTCCCAAAGCTAGCCGAGCAATACAATTTACCAAAGAACGAACTGTTCAGATATCTCCAGATAAGATCGCTCTTTCAAACCACCCAATTTCAGAATTTACCGTTCCCACAAACAATAGCTTTAAACACATTGAAACTTCAAAAAGGAAATAAAACCAAAACCAAACTCTTTTATGATCAGATGGGGGGTAATCTGCGACCAGAGAAGAAATGCCATCTCCTAAACTGGGAAAAAGACTTAAAAATAAAGATTCCACTAGAAAACTGGCTAGACTCGTTTAAAAGAGCAAAACAAGCGACAAACTGTTCCAACATGATAGAAACACAATTAAAAACCCTCACAAGGTGGTATCTTACACCTGTACAATTAAGGAATAGACGCCTAGCCTCTGATGCTCTATGCTGGTGGGGTTGTGGACAAGAAGGATCGCTACTCCATATATTTTGGTCTTGTCCCTTAATTTCACCCTACTGGTCTGACGTCTATTCAATAGTAAATAAATTCTCAGAAACAAAGATTCCCAGACTTCCTACCACGGCCCTTCTACTCTTGGACCTAAAAGGAATCAAACCTGAAAGCAGACACTTGATATGCCATGTCCTGATGGGGGCAAAACTACTCTTAGCCAGGAAATGGCGAACTACAGAAATTCCCCAAATAAACGACCTAAAACATGATATTTGAACATAGCATATACCAAAAAGTTCGTGCACACAGAAATAATGCATATTCCTAATACGAAGCAGTATGGACCCAATGGAACAACAGATTCCCATCCTGATGTCTAAAATTGTTGTTACTTTATGTTCTCCTCCCCATCTTTCCCACATCCCTCCTCTCCCTCCCTCCTCATCCCCCCTTCACATTTTTCTTAACCCATACCTCTTATATAAAGATTTGATTACTCTTTAATTCGTAATTAATTAATTACAAAAATGTACCAGTAACGGACACAGTGTTTATCAGATGTTCTTATAATACTTGTACCTAAGCTGTAAACTTCACAAAGTACATATGTATTTCTTTTCATTATCTGATACCAATAAAAATTTGATTGAGAGAAAAAAAAAAAAGAAAACACTCTCATGAAGTCACCACATGATTCTCTTCACACTGAACCGCTTGCCAGGAATTCTTCCATCAATTTACAATTCTTAGAATGTAACTGTCATTAAAAAAATTCAAATGCATTTTAATGTTATTAGCAAATGTATAATTTTCTCTTAATCCGATAAAATAACATACTTCCACCTATTGTATATTACAGAAACTAGAGCTAAAACACTTTTTTCTTTGTCATATTTGTTTTTTTCTCACCCCCAAAATTAGTAAGATTTGACTCATGAAGTTAAGGAAACATTCTAAAATATTTTTTGTTGGCCAGTGTAATTAGTGGAGGAGGAATACTCACCCTGTGCAGTAAAAGTTTGGATTGTCAAAATCATTCAGTTGCAAGCTTTCAGTATGAACCGCAGTGATGACTTCTCTATCCTTGTAATGACCGAACTGATGGCTGGAGGACTTGTGTTCTGTTAGATTGCTTCTGTAAGATACAGGAGGTAATAAAATAGATACAATGTAGGGAGAAGAGGAGAGCGGCTCATGACACGGACCTTGTTATTCAGCACAGCTCCTGGTAGCTCAGCAGAGCCTCAGCACAGGAGAGGCACGGCAGTCAGGATGGCGCTGCTTATATACATTGCTGGCTGATAATTTAGTCTTGGAGGCAGCTGCATAATAGTAAGATGTTATAACAAAAGAGCAAAGTAATAAAATAACCTGTCTAATAATTGTCACTGAACTCTATCCATTTACAGGTGATGTGGGTTTTAAACTCCTTACAGACTTTTGTCTACAATCATTTAACTTCTTCACGTACCAGTGCGTAGTTATTTCCTGGGCGTGTGGGGTTTCTATGAAGCTAGATTGTAAGCCGATCCCGCTCCATACATAGTGGGTGCCAGCTGTCTGTGTAAAATTAAGAAAAATGGGCCTTACTACTAAGAGGTTGACGGTAATAATTACTGTTTAGCCAACCAAAACGGTTGAACCTTTCTTTTGGTTAAAATTTGCTTTTGTCTTAGCCAAATCTACTGAAATTCTTCATTTTCACTCTTCTTCTTTTTTAAAAATTAAAGAAAAGGGGAAGAGAAAAAAAATAAAGATAAGAAGGAAAAAAGGAGAAGAAGGGAAAAGAAGAAAATGAATATTTTTCCTCCTTTTTCCTTCTTCTATTATGGCTTTTAGGGCTTATTTACATGAGCATATATTAGCCCCGCTTTCACGCCCTGGCCGATGCTCGCTGCCCAACTGATGCATTGCTGAACAATGCATCAATTTAGATAAGCGCATTCCCGCAGCATAAACTCACCTGGCCGGCCAAGATAGTACATACAGAGCACATTTCAACCTATGGTAGCTGCCGGAGAAGAGGACTGGGAGGCTTCTTCCCTCTGATATACTGGAGTCCTGCATGCATCTTGACACAGCAGAGCTGCGTTTGATCTACAACTACCTGTGTTAAGCTTCATCCCTCTGAGAGACTAAGAACCTGTATCTAGCCCTGCGCAGAGCTGCATTTGCTACACAGTTACCTTTATCCTGTCTCCTCCCTCTGGAATTCTGAGCCTCACACCCATCCTGACTACACAGAGCTGTGGTTGTCACATAAACATCTGCATTGGGCCTCTTCCCTCTGAGAAACTGGGGACCTGCGTTCATCTTGGTTGTGTAGAGCTGAGTTTGTCATTCGGCCACCTGAAGTGTGCTTTTTCCCTCTGAGAAAGAGAGCCCTGCACCCATCCTGACTGCGTAGAGCTGGGTTGGTTGGACGGCCACCTCCATTGAGCGTCTTAACTCTGAAAAACTGAGGATCAGATTCTAACACCATACTATTCTCCCCCATCTGCAACCATAACGACTCCATTGGTTTATAAGTAGGGTAGTCGCAATTTTCCAAAATGAGCCGACATTCCTACAAGCAGCCAGACGTAAGCGGGACAATGCCTACTTATCCATTTTACCAGATTTCTTGTCTGCCTTACAAAAAACAGAGCCACCTTTGTCAGCATCAAACACAGCCTATCAGATGCAGATATAAAGTACTCCATGCTGTTTCCAGCTCGCCTTCGCGTCATTCACAATCACTGCACCTTCTTTTTCTCGTCTCCCGGTGAGGCGGAGGACTGGTTCAATCAGCTGCCAAGGCCTCCAAGGCACTAATTATCAAGTATTATGCAATAACGAGTAACATAAGATTTGTAACCCTGTCGGGTGGGGTCCCTGTGCATGTTCGGGCAGTGAGTCTATCCATTATCCTACCTTTCTACATCCTCCATCCTCTTCCCTTTCTCTTGCCTCCTTACCTCCTCTTTCCCAATCCACTCCTCATCTTTCTGACTGTGGAACATGCATTGGCTGCCCCATATTCTCCTGACAGTGGGACTCTAAATCATAATGTGTTATAATTTTCGGGGAAATTTTATTTATATTTGTACAGGGTTTGGAGCTCTAAAAGGGGAGCAAAATTCTTAGATTGTGTGCCTAGATAACGACACCTATTGGGTTCACACTCTACCCCATAACAATTTTTTAGTTCAAGCTTTGAAAGTTAATATTAAATTACTCGCTAGGATAAGCAGTGATATGTTATTTCTAAGCTATTGGTTCTATGGCTTGGTTGCCTTATTAGGTTTACACAAATATCTCTAGAATATTAGTTCATGACAGACACGTACAATAACTAGAGATGAGCGAGCAACAAAATGCTCGGGTGCTCGTTACTCGGGACGAACTTTTCGCGATGCTCGAGGGTTCGTTTCGAATAACGAACCCCATTGAAGTCAATGGGCGGCCCGAGCATTTTTGTATATTGCCGATGCTCGCTAAGGTTTTCATTTGTGAAAATCTGGGCAATTCAAGAAAGTGATGGGAACGACACAGAAACGGAGAGGGCAGGTGAGGGGCTACATGTTGGGCTGCATCTCAAGTTCCCAGGTCCCACTATTAAGCCACAATACCGGCAAGAGTGCCCCCCCCCCCTCCCAAGAACTTTTACTTCTGAAAAGCCCTCATTAGCAAGGCATACCTTAGCTAAGCACCACACTACCTCCAACAAAGCACAATCACTGCCTGCATGACACTCTGATGCCACTTCTCCTGGGTTACATGCTGACCACCCCCCCCCCCACACACACACACGACACAGTGTCCACAGCGCACACCAAACTGTCCCTGCGCAGCCTTCAGCTACACTCATGCCACACCACCCTCTTGTCTATTTATAAGTGTGTCTGCCAGAGGAAAAGCAGGCACACACTGCAGAGGGTTAGCATGGCTAGGCAGTGACCCCCCATAAAAGGGGCAGGGCGATAGTCCACAATGCTGTACAGAAGCAATGAGAAATCCAATCATGTGCCACCTCCATCTGGAGCTGCACACGTGGGCATAGCAATGGGGAACCTATGTGCCACACACTATTCATTCTGTCAAGGTGTCTGCATGCCCCAGTTAGACCGCGGTTTTTTATAAATAGTCACAGGCAGGTACAACTCCGCAATGGGAATTCCGTGTGCACCTACAGCATGGGTGGCTCCCTGGAACCCACCCACTGTACATAAATATATCCCATTGCATTGCCCATCACAGCTGAGGTAATGTCGTGCTTAATGCAGGTGGGCTTCAGCCCACACTGCATGCCCCGGTCAGACTGGGGTTCTTTAGAAGTGGACAGATGTAGATTCAACTCCGTGTGGACCCACAGCATGGGTGGGTGCCAGGAAGCCACCGGCGGTACATAAATAAATCCCATTGCAGTGCCCAACACAGCTGATGTAACGTCAGATTAAATGCAGGTGGGCTTCGGCCCACACTGCATGCCCCAGTCAGACTGGGGTTCTTTACAAGTGCACAGATGTAGGTTCAACTCCGTGTGGACCCACAGCATGGGTGGCTCCCTGTAACCCACCGGCGGTACATAAATAAATCCCATTGCATTGCCCATCACAGCTGAGGTAATGTCGTGCTTAATGCAGGTGGGCTTCGGCCCACACTGCATGCCCCAGTCAGACTGGGGCTCTTTAGAAGTGGACAGATGTAGGTTCAACTCCGTGTGCACCTACAGCATGGGTGAGTGCCAGGAAGCCACCGGCGGTACATAAATATATCCCATTGCATTGCCCATCACAGAGGAGGTAATGTCGTGCTTAATGCAGGTGGGCTTCGGCCCACACTGCATGCCCCAGTCAGACTGGGGCTCTTTAGAAGTGGACAGATGTAGGTTCAACTCCGTGTGGACCCACAGCATGGGTGGCTCCCTGGAACCCACCGGCGGTACATAAATATATCCCATTGCAGTGCCCAACACAGCTGATGTTACGTCAGCTGTAATGCAGGTGGGCTAAAAATTCATTTGATTACACTGTAGGCGAGGGCCCCCAAAAATTGGTGTACCAACAGTACTAATGTACCTGAGAAAAATTGGCCATGCCCAACCAAGAGGGCAGGTGAAACCCATTAATCGCTTTGGTTAATGTGGCTGAATTGGTAACTAGGCCTTGAGGCAGCCCAGTTAAAATAAAAATTGGTTCAGGTGAAAGTTTCAACGCTTTAAAGAGCATTGAAACGTATAAAAATTGTTTAGAAAAATTATATGACTGAGCCTTGTGGCCCTAAGAAAAATTGCCCGTTCGGTGTAATTATGTCAGGTTTCAGGAGGAGGAGCAGGAGGAGGAGGAGGAATATTATACACAGATTGATGAAGCAAAAATGTCCCCGTTTTTGATGGTGATAGAGATAGATGCTTCCATCCGCGGGTGCAGCCTACGTATTGCTTAGGTATCGCTGCTGTCCGCTGGTGGAGAAGAGAAGTCTGGGGAAATCCAGGCTTTGTTCATTTTGATGAGTGTAAGCCTGTCGGCACTGTCGGTTGACAGGCGGGTACGCTTATCTGTGATGATTCCCCCAGCCACACTAAACACCCTCTCTGACAAGACGCTAGCCGCAGGACAAGCAAGCACCTCCAGGGCATACAGCGCGAGTACAGGCGACGTGTCCAGCTTCGACACCCAGTAGTTGTAGGTGGCAGAGGCGTCACGGAGGACGGTCGTGCGATCGGCTACGTACTCCCTCACCATCCTTTTACAGTGCTCCCGCCGACTCAGCCTTGACTGGGGAGCGGTGACACAGTCTTGCTGGGGAGCCATAAAGGTGTCCAGGGCCTTAAAGAGTGTTGCCCTGCCTGTGCTGTACATGCTCCCTGATCTCCGCGCCTCCCCTGCAACCTGGCCCTCGGAACTGCGCCTTCTGCCACTAGCGCTGTCGGATGGGAATTTTACCATCAGCTTGTCCGCCAGGGTCCTGTGGTATAGCAACACTCTCGAACCCCTTTCCTCTTCGGGAATCAGAGTGGAAAGGTTCTCCTTATACCGTGGGTCGAGCAGTGTGTACACCCAGTAATCCGTAGTGGCCAGAATGCGTGCAACGCGAGGGTCACGAGAAAGGCATCCTAACATGAAGTCAGCCATGTGTGCCAGGGTACCTGTACACAACACATGGCTGTCCTCACTAGGAAGATCACTTTCAGGATCCTCCTCCTCCTCCTCCTCCTCAGGCCATACACGCTGAAAGGATGACAGGCAAGCAGCATGTGTACCGTCAGCAGTGGGCCAAGCTGTTTCTTCCCCCTCCTCCTCATCCTTCTCATGCTCCTCCCCCTCCTCCTCAACGCGCTGAGATATAGACAGGAGGGTGCTCTGACTATCAAGCGACATACTGTCTTCCCCCGGCTCTGTTTCCGAGCGCAAAGCGTCTGCCTTTATGCTTTGCAGGGAACTTCTCAAGAGGCATAGCAGAGGAATGGTGACGCTAATGATTGCAGCATCCAACCTGGGTAGACTCCTCAAACTTTCCAAGGACCTGGCAGATGTCTGCCAACAAGGCCCACTCTTCTGAAAAGAATTGAGGAGGCTGACTCCCACTGCGCCGCCCATGTTGGAGTTGGTATTCCACTATAGCTCTACGCTGCTCTCAGAGCCTGGCCAACATGTGGAGCGTAGAGTTCCACCGTGTGGGCACGTCGCACAGCAGTCGATGCACTGGCAGATTAAACCAATGTTGCAGGGTGCGCAGGGTGGCTGCGTCCGTGTGGGACTTGCGAAAATGTGCGCAGAGCCGGCGCACCTTTACGAGCAGGTCTGACAAGCGTGGGTAGCTTTTCAGAAAGCGCTGAACCACCAAATTAAAGACGTGGGCCAGGCATGGCACATGCGTGAGGCTGCCGAGCTGCAGAGCCGCCACCAGGTTACGGCCGTTGTCACACACGACCATGCCCGGTTGGAGGCTCAGCGGCGCAAGCCAGCGGTCGGTCTGCTCTGTCAGACCCTGCAGCAGTTCGTGGGCCGTGTGCCTCTTATCTCCTAAGCTGAGTAGTATCACCATGGCCTGCTGACGCTTGCCCACCGCTGTGCTGCCACGCCGCGCGACACCGACTGCTGGGGACGTCCTGCTGCTGCTGACACATCTTGATTGCGAGACAGAGGTTGCGGAGGAGGAGGAGGAGGAGGAGGAGGAGGGTGGTTTAGTGGTTGAAGCATACAACGCCGCAGATACCAGCACCGAGCTGGGGCGCGCAATTCTGGGGGTGGGTAGGACGTGAGCGGTGCCAGGCTCTGACTCTGTCCCAGCCTCCACTAAATTCACCCAATGTGCCGTCAGGGATATATAGTGGCCTTGCCCGCCTGTGCTTGTCCACGTGTCTGTTGTTAAGTGGACCTTGGCAGTAACCGCGTTGGTGAGGGCGCGTACAATGTTGCGGGAGACGTGGTCGTGCAGGGCTGGGACGGCACATCGGGAAAAGTAGTTGCGACTGGGAACAGAGTAGCGCGGTGCCGCCGCCGCCATCATACTTTTGAAGGACTCCGTTTCCACAACCCTATACGGCAGCATCTCCAGGCTGATAAATTTGGCGATGTGCACGTTTAACGCTTGAGCGTGCGGGTGCGTGGCGGCGTACTTGCGCTTGCGCTCCAACACTTGCGCTAGCGACGGCTGGACACTGCGCTGACAGACATTGGTGGATGGGGCCGCGGACTGCGGAGGTGAGGGTGTGGGTGCAGGCCAGGAGACGGTAGTGTCTGTGTCCTGAGAGTGTGGTTGAATCTGAGTGGCAGGTTGGGGCACAGGGGGAGAGGCAGTGGTGCAAACCGGAGGCGGTGAACGGCCCTCGTTGTGGGGTGCTTGGCCATCATATGTCTGCGCATGCTGGTGGTGGTGAGGCTGTTGGTGGTGGCTCCCCGGCTGATCTTGGCGCGACAAAGGTTGCACACCACTGTTCGTCGGTCGTCTGCACTCTCAGTGAAAAACTGCCAGACCTTTGAGCACCTCGGCCTCTGCAGGGTGGCATGGCGCGAGGGGGCGCTTTGGGAAACAGTTGGTGGATTATTCGGTCTGGCCCTGCCTCTACCCCTGGATACCGCACTGCCTCTTGCAACCTGCCCTGCTGCTGCCCTTGCCTCCCCCTCTGAAGACCTGTCCTCAGTAGGCGTTGCAAACCAGGTGGGGTCAGTCACCTCATCGTCCTGCTGCTCTTCCTCCGAATCCTCTGTGCGCTCCTCCCTCGGACTTACTGCCCTCACTACTACCTGACTGAAAGACAACTGTGTCTCATCGTCATCGTCCTCCTCACCCACTGAAAGGTCTTGAGACAGTTGCCGGAAGTCCCCAGCCTCATCCCCCGGACCCCGGGAACTTTCCAATGGTTGGGCATCAGCCACGATAAACTCTTCTGGTGGGAGAGGAACCACTGCTGCCCAATCTGAGCAGGGGCCCGAGAACAGTTCCTGGGAGTCTGCCCGCTCCTGAGAATGTGTCATTGTAGTGGAGTGAGGAGGCTGGGAGGAAGGAGGAGCAGCAGCCAGAGGATTCGGAGTTGCAGCAGTGGACGGCGCAGAACTGTGGGTGGACGATAGCTTCCTGGAAGCACTTTCTGCCATCCACGACAGGACCTGCTCACACTGCTCATTTTCTAATAAAGGTCTCCCGTGTGGACCCATTAATTGTGCGATGAATGTGGGGACGCCAGAAACGTGCCTCTCTCCTAATCCCGCAGCAGTCGGCTGCGATACACCTGGATCAGGAGCTCGGCCTGTGCCCACACCCTGACTTGGGCCTCCGCGTCCTCGGCCGCGTCCACGTCCTCTAGGCCTACCCCTACCCCTCAGCATGCTGTTTTACCAGTAATTCAGAAACAGAACGCTGTAATTAAATGTGCCGCTTATTGGCCTGTGGTTGGAGGCTGACTTCGCTTACGGAACGCCAGGAAATAATTTGGCGCAAGCCTGCTGTTACACTTAGCTGGCTGCGTATGATTTAGTTGAAGTACTGCACCCAGCACACACGGACCCAGAACGCTGAGCACAGTGAGAGGCAGGCCAAATAGATTTTTTGCCCAATATTTTTTAGAAAAGGCCCACTGCGTATATTCAATCAATAATATATGTCTTCTGACCCTGGAGTGTGTCACAGAACTGCAGAGTGTTGCACTCTTATTAACTGCAACAGAGTGGTGATTTCACAGCCAGGAAATAATTTGGCGCAAGCCTGCTGTTACACTTAGTTGGCTGCGTATGATTTAGTTGAAGTACTGCACCCAGCACACACGGACCCACAACGCTGAGCACAGTGAGAGGCAGGCCAAATAGATTTTTTGCCCAATATTTTGTAGAAAAGGCCCACTGCGTTTATTCAATCAATAATATATGTCTTCTGGCCCTGCCTACACAATTCTGTCCCTGGAGTATTACTGCAGGGCGCGATGCTCTGCACGGCCGATTTGGGGAAAAAAAAAAGTGCAACACTGCAAAAAGCAGCCTCCACAGTACTGCACACGGTTAGATGTGGCCCTAAGAAGGACCGTTGGGGTTCTTGAAGCCTACAATCACTCCTAACACTCTCCCTGCCTAACCACCACTTCTGTCCCTGTAGTATTACTGCAGGGCGCAATGCTCTGCACAGCCGATATACCAAGAAAAAATTTGTGCAACACTGCAAAAAAGCAGCCTCCACAGTACTGCACACGGTTAGATGTGGCCCTAAGAAGGACCGTTGGGGTTCTTGAAGCCTACACTAACTCCTAACACTCTCCCTATAGCTGATCAGGCACCAACAGCACTTTCCCTCCTCTAAGTCTGAATGCATCTGAGGCGAGCCGCGGGAGGGGCCGATTTTTATACTCGGGTGACACCTGATCTTGCCAGCCACTCACAGCAGGGGGGTGGTATAGGGCTGGAACATCACAGGAGGAAGTTGTAATGCCTTCCCTGTCTTTCAATTGGCCAGAAAAGCGCGCTAACGTCTCAGAGATTAAAGTGAAAGTAACCCGAACATCGCGTGGTACTCGTTACGAGTAACGAGCATCCCGAACACCCTAATATTCGCCCGAGCATCAAGCTCGGACGAGTACGTTCGCTCATCTCTAACAATACCGCATTACTTTTGCTTGGGAATCAATTGTTTGCCCTGAACCCCCAGAGCCCAACTACGATAGCCACTAACAGCATCCTACCAAGAGATGATAGACAAAACACTGATGGCTGGTATTAACATATTGACCTGGAATGTTCGGGGAATGGGAAACCCTAAAAAACACAGCATGATTTTCTCACAAATCAAACGCCATAATCCCCATATAGTATGTCTCTAAGAAACACACAACCCCTGATAAAACCTCATAGCTACAAAAACTGTGTATCCAATGGTCCCTCCACTACACCTTTTCCTCATATTCCAGGGGTGTTTCTATCTTAATTCACAGACGACTTAGATGGGAGCCGGGACACACTCTTAAAAACCCATATAGTAAATTTGGCTTTGTCTAGTCCTAGATAGAGGTGGTCCCCTATGTGCTTATTGGCATATACTTGCCACCACCTGGGAGTTTGGCGGTCCTCCATCAAGCCGCACAGTTTGCCACTCAGTTCCCTGCTGCAACTATCCTATGCTTTGGTGACTTCAATTTACTATTAGTAGTAAATGCGGCAGCATCAATGGGTGACATATAAACTGTTCAAAAAATTATTTTTATTGATCCAAATACCAAAAAAAAGAAAAATATGCAACAATATAAATCCAGATGCCTGGGCAGGTACAGCCAACAACATGTATTCCTGAATCTACAAAACAAGGACAAAACAATACATTACTGGCATGTCACAAGTGCAGGGAAAAAAATCCTTCCTGACAAATGCTATACCGTTTAGTATTGCAGTTACCCCAATCAGATGTAAGGCATAAAATGGTATTCCTGATTTAATCCTTTTGGTGACATAGTATCTAATTCATAGATCCAAAATAGCTGCTTTCCTTTTTACATCGACACCCTGTCGGCCCCTCTTAGGAATGCAGGGACATGATCTATGATGCAGAATTTTAATTGGCATATCACATGGTTTTGATCTTTAAAATGTTTAGGCAGCGGTAAATCTTTATACCCCTTCCGAATGGTGGATTTATGTTTGACTATACGGGAACGAACTTCTGTAGTGGTCTCCCCTACATATGCGAGACCACATGGACATGTGATTAAATATATAACAAAACTTGAGGTACACGTAAAGCGTTTCCATATAGTATATTTAGTACCACGAAGAGGGTGTCTGAAACTGTCTCCTTTAAGGAGATTATTACAGACTGAGCAGCTCAAGGAGGGAAAATGTTCATTCCAGGTAGCTGCCAACGTTTGGTGTGTAGGACGCAGACCACTGTCAAACAATGCACGTGTCACCTTGTTGCCAATATTTGGACTTCTTTTATATGCCAGTGTAGAAAACTTTTTGAATTCCAGTACATCTTTATTGGCATCAGTCACCAATGGCCAATGTCTACGAATTATCACTGAAATTTTTGGAATCCTATCACAGAGCCTAGTTTGAGATTTTGGTGTAATTGGATCCTGTTGAGAAAAAGTTCAAACCTTTGTTCTAGCTTCATCCAAAAGAGATCTTGGATAGCCCCTCGCTAGAAATTTGTCACGCATCTCATTAAGCCGGATATCTATTTGTCGTCATATGTTACTCTTCGAACCCGTAATAATTGGCTCCAGGGGAGTGAATTTTTAGTTGAGGCCGGGTGTGTGCTATCATACAATAGGGGGCTGTTACAATCTGTAGCCTTGCTGTATGGGTCGGTAAGTAGACCTGCACCCACCTTCCTGATCAACACCCAGGAACTGGATCTCTGTCTCTGAATAGGACAAGGTGAACTTTAATTCAGGATATACTCCATTCAGAACCTCACAGAATAGTTGTGGTAACTGCAATACTAAACGGTATAGCATTCATTAGGAAGGTTTTCTGTCTGCACTTTTTGCTTAAATAATTTTTATTGGGTTTTATAAAAGATCAAGAGTACATATACAAACATTACATATGCAGTAGACATTGTATGCATCGTTACAAAGTTCTTGTTACTGAGTGTTTCAAATTCTACATTTTATGCAGCGATATAAATTCTAAATATGATGAAATACTCTTTAAGTTTAATCAGTAGTTGAAAGGATCAACAAAACAGTTTTTAACCATGTCAAAACTTATTTTTTAACTCGAATTGCTGCCATTTATTCCAAATGCTATTAAACTTTGGGAGACAGTTATTAAATTTTGCATATATTTTTTCATAGCAATAGTGATCTGAAACTGCGCCTAGGAGGTCCCTCATTGAGGGTGGGGAAACCTCTCTCCATTTTTTTGCTATGATGTTTTTGGCGGTTAGTAGAAAGTGGCATATCCACTTTCTTTTCTTTTTTGGTATTGATTGACAATCGATGAGAAGAAGTGCTAGTTGGGGTAGGCATTGTAGACGTGTGCCCGTTATAAGTTGGATGGTATTGAATACTTCTTTCCAGTAACTGTGAATTTGGGGGCACTCCCAGAACAAGTGATATAGGGTACCCTCTTGTCCACAGCCTCTCCAGCATGAGTTAGAGTGAGCTGGAAAGAATCTTGCCATTTTTGAGGGTGTGTAGTACCAGTTGGTTAACACCTTGTAGTGGGTTTGGAGAATGTTGGCCGACAAAGTAGCTTTGTTTGCCCATTCAAAGGCTTTCAACCATTTGGGGAGTGGTATGTTTTCTTTTATTGTGTGTTCCCAGTTCAATAAGTGAATCTTTTTTGATCTGTTAAAATTTTGAGTGAGTGCATTGTAAAAAAATTTAATTTGGGAAGTTTGGGATTTTCTGCATCTGAGAAATATGAACTCCAGCTCTTTTGGGAAGGAGAAGCTATATATATCGGCGTGTTTGAGAAAGGAGATAATCTTTATATATGAGAAAGCTTCTGAGTCGGGTATATTGAATTTGTTTTGGATTATTTGAAAGGGTATAGGTTTACCATTATTTAGTATGTCGGAGATAGATTTTACTCCCTTTGCCAGCCATCTGTTTAGATTTAGGTCTCGTATAAAATACGAGAGGATTTCAAATGAAAGCTCCGCTGGTGAGCCCTTTGAATCAATCTTATATCCAAGGGCCAATTGGTTCCAATAATTTAGGGTGTTTGACATTAATAAGGAGATATTTTGAAGATCTATTAATGGTTGAATCTTCTGAATCAGAGCCCCCAGAATTGAGGCTTTAATTAAAGAGCTTAGGTGTTTATCTCCATTTCTATTTTTCGCTATGTGGCACCAGGATGGAGATGGTTGGGGCTTCAGCCATATACTAGATTGGCTTAATAGAGAAGCTTTATAGTAGGATTGGAGGTTGGGTACACCGAGGCCTCCTTGTTTCCTATGTTGGTATAGTATGGACGCTGTCAGTCTCGGTTTCTTGCCGTTCCAAATGAAGTTGAGTAGTTGTCTCTGGAATTTTTGAATCGTGGATAAGGGAATTGGATATGCCAGTGTGCGGAACAGATATAGGATTTTCGGGAGTAATATCATTTTATAGAGTGCCATTCTGCCAAACCAAGATAATTATTTTTTTTCCCATCTCTTCCATCTCTGTTTGGAGGGAAACATATAGGGGGTCAAAGTTTGCAGAGACTGTTTCCAATTCCAATGGGTTTTGACATATGTTGGTGCCTAAGTATGGTATCTCGGTTTTCCATTGGAAAGGGAACTCCCTTTGTATATCTAATTTTAAATCAGAATCGACATTAATCCCCAATATCTGGGATTTGTCAGAGTTTAGCTTTAAAGATGAGCGAACACCAAAATGTTCGGGTTCGCGTTATTCGAAACGAACTTCCCGCGATGTTCGGGTGTTCGTTTCGAATAACGAACCCCATTGAAGTCAATGGGCGACCGGAACATTTTTGTATTTCGCCGATGCTCGCTAAGGTTTTCATGTGTGAAAATCTTGGCAATTCAAGAAAATGATGGGAACGACACAGCAAGTTCTCCTCTGCCACAGCTGTAACAGCTGTGGCAGAGAAGAACGATGTTAGCCCATTGAATTCAATGGAGCCGTCAATACAGCCGACTCCACTGAATGCAATGGGCTGCCGGCGATCGCGGGATGAATTGTCGGAAAGGGGTTAAATATATAAGCCCTTTCCTGCAATTCATCCAGAAATGTGTAAAAATAAAAAATATATATATACTCACCTGGTGCCGACAGACGGAGTTCAGCGCGGCAGGCTGCAGTTCTCCTGAACTGCTCTGAACAGCTGTTAGTAGTATTCAGCAGCCGGGGATTTAAAATCCCCGCCTGCTGAATAAGATGCCTCTGAATGGTCACAGCCTGACCAATCAGAGGCCAGCCCTCACTCACACCCATTCATGAATTCATGAATGGGTGAGTGAGGGCTGCCTCTGATTGGCTCAGGGGCAGGAGAGCTGCTAGTGAGCCAATCAGAGGCAGCCCTCACTCACCCATTCATGAATTCATGAATGGGTGTGAGTGAGGGCTGGCCTCTGATTGGTCAGGCTGTGACCATTCAGAGGCATCTTATTCAGCAGGCGGGGATTTTAAATCCCCGGCTGCTGAATACTACTAACAGCTGTTCAGAGCAGTTCAGGAGAACTGCAGCCTGCCGCGCTGAACTCCGTCTGTCGGCACCAGGTGAGTATATATATATTTTTTATTTTTACACATTTCTGGATGAATTGCAGGAAAGGGCTTATATATTTAACCCCTTTCCGACAATTCATCCCGCGATCGCCGGCAGCCCATTGCATTCAGTGGAGTCGGCTGTATTGCCGGTTCCATTGAATTCAATGGGCAAACATCGTTCTTCTCTGTCACAGCTGTTACAGCTGTGGCAGAGAAGAAGGATTTGTCTTCTATATGTTCTCAATGGGGTTGGCGCTGCTGCCGCCGGCCCCATTGAGCGCATATAGAAATGATTTCTCAGGGAAGAAAGTTAAAGTAACCCGAACATCCGAACATCGTGTGGTGTTCGTTACGAATAACGAACATCCCGAACACCCTAATATTCGCCCGAGCATCAAGCTCGGACGAGTACGTTCGCTCATCTCTATTTAGCTTGTATAATGAGGCCCTGCTATATTGGATGATGCAGTTGTTTACTTCTCTTAGGGAGTTTAGGGGGTCTGTCATGGTGACAATAATGTCATCGGCAAAAAGACCGATTTTGTGTTGTCTTAATCCCATAGAAACTCCTCTTATTTCTGGGGAGGATCTAATCATTTCTGCAAGGGGCTCTATCGTCATAACAAATAATAATGGGGACAGAGGGCAGCCCTGTCGGGTACCATTTGATATAGAAAAGGACGAAGACAACACCCCGTCAACTAGTACTTTGGCTGAGGGTTTCGTGTAGAGAGCTTGGACCGCCCGTATAAAGCCCTCGCCCACTCCAAATCTCCGGAGCACTTCAAAAGCAAAGCCCCAGTGCACTCTATCGAACGCCTTCTCTGCATCCAGGGAAAGGAGAAGAGAAGGCGTCCGACTCGAGTTTATCTGTTCCAGCAAGTTCTGGATTTTGCGTGTGCCGTCCGCGGCGCTTCTTCCTTTCGTAAAACCTACTTGGTCAGTGTGTATGACCTTGGGCAGGACCTCTAGGAGCCTATAGGCCAATATTTTGGCATATATTTTTAAGTCAGAATTTAGAAGGGAGATAGGCCTAAAATTTGCTGGTGTTGTCGGGGGTTTGCCTGGCTTGGGTATAGTGACGATGGTGGCTTGGAGTATTTCTTCATGCATAATGCCTTGTTCCATCGTCTCATTAAACAGTGAGTTTAGGTGGGGAGTCAGCACATGTGCGAAATTTTTGTAGTATTCGTTTGAGAGACCGTCAGGTCCAGGGGATTTGTGACTTTTCAGGTCATGTATAGCTTTGTGGATTTCTGCGTCCGAGATTGGTTTGCTTAAGATATCTTCTTGGCCGTCTAGCGTGGGGAGAGCTATTCCATCCAAGAATTTGTTTATTATCTCCGGAGTGGGTTGCAAGGTATTAGAGCTATCCTTGAAATTATAAAGATTCATGTAATAGTCTTTAAATTGTTCAGCTATTTGCTTGGGGTGGGAAATTTTTATTTGGGGGGTACTGATATTAGTGATATATGGAATTTTTGTTTTTAATTGTTTTTTCTTTACAAGGTTGGCCATCAGTTTTGAGGGCTTATCCATGTAAGAATAAAAGTTTGCTTTGGAATACATTAGACCTCTGTTAAAATGATCTAGAAGTGTTTTCTTTAAATCTCTTCTCAAGGAAGATAGTTCCAGTAGATGTATGTTTTGTGAAGATTTTTGATGGAGTGATTCCAGCTTTTTTATTTTTTCTAGTAAGAGAGCTAACTTTTCTCGCTTGTTTTTATTCTGTTGTATTTTGAGTTTTATCAGCACTCCCCTTAAAACTGCCTTGTGGGCGTTCCAGAGTGTGGCGTTACTTATATCCGGGGTGGAGTTGAAGGAGAAATATTCCTCTAGGGCTTTGTTTATAATTTTTTGATTCTCGGGAGTATTGTATAGGTTTGTGTCATTACGCCAGGTTTTTGTTAGAGTGCATGGTGCGCCCACATTCAATTCCATATGTATCGGCGCATGGTCTGACCAAGTCGAGACTCCAATTGTGGAGTTGGTAATTGATGTGAAGGTCTCTCTGTCCACCAAAAACATGTCTATCCTCGAATATGTTTTGTGTCTTGGGGAGAAAAAAGTGTATTCCTTTGAGGAGGAATTGAGACATCTAAACGTGTCATATAGCCCCTCTTTATGTAACCAAGGGCGGAGGACCGACATATTTCTGGTGGGCGCTGTGGAGTCCATTTCTTTGTCTACTATTATATTAAAATCTCCACAGATTATCAATTTTCCAGAGAGGGTTTTTTTGACCCTCTTGATTACTCTGTTCAAGAAGGAGACCTGTGATTTGTTAGGTGCGTAAATATTTACTAGAGTAAACGGTGAATTATTAATAGTACCTTGTAATATCAGATATCTGCCTTTGTCATCTGACATTTGTTTGTGGAGAGAGAAGTGAAGGTTATCCCTTAAAGCAATCAGTACTCCTGCATGTTTTTTGTGGGCATTCGAAAAGAAAACATGAGGGTATTGTTTATTTGAAAATTTAGGGCAAGACTGCTGAGCAAAATGCGTTTCCTGTAAACATAGAATGTCTATATTGGACGCTTTAGCGTCCTTCCAGACCATTGAGCGCTTAAATGGGGAGTTTAATCCCCTAACGTTTTGGGAGCAGATTTTTATATGCATTATAAAGGTAAATTATGAGCGTATGTGTTTGGGGTACTTTGGCAGCATAGTAAACATACAAACTTAATCCAGAAATACAGGCGGAAACAGTAATATGCCTGTTAACATTTAAAGATATGTGAAATGCATTATTTGAATAAAGCATTAGGATGAGTCCTCTATGCAATAAGCAACGGACCTGTAAAACAAAGCAGATAAAACTTTGGATAATAACAGGTATAAAAACCTGAATCCTGTTGTGGGGGGGGGGGGAAGTTCGGCTTGCAGACCATCAGCCTGGTTTTGAAGGTCGGCAAAGGATGTAACCAGCGACATATGAAGAAGAACACTTGAGGGTATTCATGATGTTCTCACGGAGGGGTGGTGGGGAGCGTGCGGCGGTAGGAGGATTTGGAAGACCTTTGGGACTTGCTTGTTGGTGGTTCTTCCGGGAGTAGAATATTCCATTTTGAGAGGATGTTGGCGCCGTCTTCTGGAGAGTTTAGAGCATGCACTGTATTATCCTTGTGAATTATTATTTTAGCAGGGAAACCCCATTTGTAGGGGATTTTTGCAGCTCTTAGGGAAGAGGTGATTAAAGAAAAAGCCTTTCTTGCTTGAATTGTATTCTGTGATAAATCGGTGAAAAGGCTGATGTTTGTAAATGGAGATGGTAAGATGCCCTGTTTTCTTACAGCTGTCATAAGGGCGTCTTTTATATGGAAAAAATGGAATTTGGCGATTACATCTCTTGGGACAGAATCTGGGAGAAAGTTCGGCTTTAACAATCTGTGCGCTCTATCAATTGTACAGTCCAGTTCCGAGACTTTTGGAAGGATGCTTTTGATTAGCTTGGTGAGAAAACTTTTTAGCTCATGCTGTGGGACACTCTCTGGGATGCCTCTGAATTTAACATTGCATCTCCTGCTCCTATCCTCCAGATCTGTGAGTTTTTTCTTTATGTCTTCTACTTCCTCCTCCAGGGAGTAGTGTGCATCTATTAGCTTATTGTGGGATGCAGTTACTTCTCCCATTTTGGTTTCAATATGATCGGTCCTTTCTTCCAGATCTTGTATAGAGGTATTTAGAGAATTTGACAGAGACTTAATGTCCTTTTGTAAGGATCCTCTTAAAGCTAGGATCATTTGTTTTATAAAATCCTCTGTGGCAGGCATATTGGATGATGGAACGCTTGTGATGAGGTCAGGCTCAAATGCAGGGTCCTCCTGGAGTTGATTGGTGGATGGGGATAGTCGTGGACGTTGCTTTTCAGGGCTTGATAAAGAGGTGGAGGGGGTAGATGGTGTTCGGGAGCCCATCGGCGCCATTTTTTGGCCATGCGAGGTGGTACCATCTTTTTCCTCAAGGGAAACACTCACCCCATGTCTGGGTGTGCTCCTCAGTGTCTCCTCTCCTTGTAATTCTTGGTTGGAGTTTTGGCTTCTGGCGCCGAGTGATTGAGGAGGAGAGAGATCCGTTCTCTCTTTGGGGCTCGCAGGTGGGGGGGAGCCATCCTTGTTTAATGGTCCCTGTTTTTTTGGGCCACGAGTGGTAAAAAAGTCCGAAACTTTATTTAATGGTGTTCTGGTGCTTCTTCTTTTGGGCATTTTTTTTTTTTTTTTTTTTACTATAGAGGGTCTTTTGATCTGTTTTTAGAAGTTTCAAAAGAGAGCAGTATCCCTTTCAATCTTTGTGTGGACCGGAGGCAGTCAGTGTTGTGAAGTTGTGCCTGCCTGCGTTCAGACCACTCCCCCTCCAAGGGAGCTCTCTGTTAGATTTGATTGTGGTGTGTTTGTGCTTATATTTGACCCGGTTTATGGTCAATTATAGTGCTTTCACTGTTGGGAGATCTCACTCTTTTAAGCCCCAGTGCAGGGGAGTCACGGTCCCTGAGGGTCTTATCTCCGGCGTTCTGACACTGCTGAGCTATTCTCTCTGTTATCAGTTCAAAGGCTGCTCGGGCAGAGGGTTCTTCTGTACTCAGCCCTTTAGCTTATCTGAGCAGCAGCTATGACCTTTGGTCTGTTTTTAGAAGTTTTAAAGGAGAGCAGTATCCCTCTCAATCTTTGTGTGGACCGGAGGCAGTCAGATCTCTGTGTTGTGAAGTTGTGCCTGCCTGCGTTCAGACCACTCCCCCTCCAAGGGAGCTCTCTGTTAGATTTGATTATGGTGTGTTTGGGCTTATAATTGACCCGGTTTATGGTCAATTATAGTGCTTTCACTGTTGTGAGAACTCACTCTTTTAAGCCTCAGTGCAGGGGAGTCACGGTCCCTGAGGTTCTTATCTCCAGCACTCTGACACTACGGAGCTATTCTCCCTGTTATCAGTGCAAAGCGGAGCTATTCTCCCTGTTATCAGTGCAAAGTGCTGCTAGGCAGGGAGTTCCTCTGTGTTCAGCCGTCCAGCTTATCTGAGCAGCAGCTGTGAGCTTTGTTATCTCGGAGGGCTTGGGGCTAGGGCACGCTGTGTGATGCTGTGACAGCTGCCATACTCTGCACTAAACACTCAGCCGAGGCCCCCGGAGTCCAAGATGGCGCCCCTTCCCGCTCTTCACCTAGCTTCCTCCTGCAGTAACTCACCGGCTGGTATCACGCTGTCAGTGCTGGGGCTCCGATCTTTCTCCTCTGTTGTGGAGATTGCCCTCGAGGACGGGTAAGACCTTTGATATGTCTCCAGATGTCTTTAGCTGGCTTTACCTCTCTGGGATACGCTGGGTAACAGAGGTCACTGTTCCTCTCCTCCACGCTTCTCAGTGTTCAAACTATGCCCCCACCGCTGTAGGGAACTTTAGCAGTAGATTTGAGCAGGGTGACTTCGCTGGGGATGCTTTAAATGTTGCTTTAAGGCCAGGTACGGGCAGAGATCAAGGAAACATGTCTGCCTGGGTCTGCATCTAGGCCACGCCCCCTTCTGTCTGCACTTTTGACATGTCAGTAATGTATTCTTTTGTCCTTAATTTGTAGATTTGGGACTATATGTCATTGGCTGTACATGCCCAAGCATCTAGATTAGAGATGAGCGAGCACCAAAATGCTCGGGTGCTCATTGCTCAAGTCAAACTTTTCGTAATGCTCGAGAGTACATTTCAAGTAACGAACCCCATTGAAGTAAATGGCGACTTGAGCATTTTTGCATGGGACTGATGTTCTGCATAGCTGATGACTTGTCAAACACCGGAAAACATCAGAAAGTCATGGAAACACTACAGAAAGGGCTTGGGAAGGGCAAGGGCAGCATGCATGGCTGCATATGAGACTCCCAGGTCCCACTATTAAGCCAAAATGGGGGCAAGAGTCTGGCGTCACCCCCTAACAATTTACTTTGAACAAACCCTCATTAGCAAGGCATACGCGCTGGCACATCTTAGCTAAGCACCACACTACCTGCAACCAAGGACAATCACTGCCTGCGGGTGACACCGCTGCCTCTTCTCCTGGGTTATATGCTGGCATTGCTGTCCAACCCCCTCCCCTTCCTTCCCCCGTGCGACCCTGCGTCCACAGCGCACACAAAAGTTTCCCTGCGCAGCGTTCAGCTGCCCTCATGCCACACGCTCACTTCATAGCCACACCACCCTCGTGTATATTTATAAGTGCGTATTGAATGAGGAGGATACGGAGGCACACACTGCAGAGGGTTGGCAGGGCCAGGCAGCGACCCTCTTTGATGAATTGACGTACGATCATCATTCCAATCCTGTGCCACCTCCGTCACAAAATTGTCAGGAGCCGCAAACGTGGGCATAAAGGGGACTCAGGTGCCAGCACTTCTACACATCTCCACAATGCATCAATACTCTGTGTGGGCAGCACGTAAGCGGGCCCAGGGTCATGCTGGGTCCCAGCCTCCACTTTTTGTGATCCAAGGTGCCTTGAGTTAAATAGCAATGGGAAATCCATGTGTCCCCACACAATTCATTCTGTGTAGTTGTCAGATAGCACAACACTGCAATGGGAAGTCCACTGCAATGGGGAGTTTCACCCCGTCAAGGACCTCGGCCCACATTTCTATCCTAGTCAGTCAGTGTATTTGTGCCAGACAGGTAAAACAGTGCTATGGGAAGTGTTTGTGCACCCACAGCATAGTCAAGCCCAAGGAACTCAAACATGGTATTACACATGAGGAAATAAGAGTGCCCAAACATGGCAGAGTTCCACCCCGCCAAAGACTTCGGCCCACATTTCTACCCTAGTCAGTCTGTGTATTTGTGCCAAACAGGTAAAACACCGCTACGGGAAGTCTTTGTGTACCCACAGCATAGACGAGCACCTGGAACCCAAGGAAAGTATTGGCCCAAACCAGTGTCTCAGATAACTATGGTAACACGAGAGAAAATATATGTTGCCCAGTGCTGATCCCCAGACCCCAAGCAGCAGGTGGCATATTAGGGCCGAGAAACCATGACCGAGGTAGGACGTGCATTGCTCTGTGTGGGAAGTACGTGAGCAGGTCCTGGGTCAGGCTCGGTCCCGGCCTCCACCTTGTGTGATGCAAGGTGCCATGAGTTAAATAGCAATGGGAAATCAATGGGTCCCCAAACACTTCATTCTATGTAGGTGTCAGATAGCTCAACACTGCAATGGGAAATCTTTGAGTTCCTTGGGCTCGCCAATGCTGTGGGTGCACAAAGATGGTATTACACAGGAAGAAATCAAAGTGCCCAAACATGACAGATTTTCACCCCGCCAAGGATCTCGGCCTTGGCCCACATTTCTGCTTAGGTCGGTCAGTGTATTCGTGTCAGATAGGTAAAACACCGCGATGGAAAGTCTTTGTGCACCCACAGCATAGGCAGACCCCAGTAACATTTGTGTAGCAAAAGCATGGGCAGACCCCAGTAACATTTCTGTAGCAAGAGTATAGGCGAACCCCTCAAACCATTCAGTAGGAAAGGTGTAGGCAGACCCCAGTAACATTTCTGTAGCCAAAGTATAGGCGAACCCCTCAAACCATTCAGTAGAAACTGCATAGGTGGACCCCAGTAACATTTCTGTAGCAAAAGTATAGGCAGACCCCAGTAACATTTCTGTAGCAAGAGTATAGGTGGACCCCAGAAACATTTCTGTTGCAAGAGTATAGGCGAACCCCTGTAACATTTTGTAGCAAGAATATAGGTGAACCCCTCAAACCATTCAGTAGAAAATTTATAAGCAGACCCCAGTAACATTTCTGTAGCAGCAGTATAGTCAGACCCCAGTAACATTTCAGTAGCCAAAGTATAGACGAACCCCAGTAACATTTCTGTAGCCAAAGTATAGACAGCCCCAGTAACATTTTTGTAGCAAGAGTATAGGCGAACCCCTCAAACCATCCAGTAGAAAACGTATAGGCAGACCCCAGTAACATGTCAGTAGCAAGAATATAGGCATACCCCAGTAATATTTTTGTAGCAAAAGTATAGGCGGACCCCAGTAACATTTCTATAGCAAGAGTATAGGCGGTCCCCAGTAACATTTCTGTGGCAAGAGTATAGGCGAACCCCTCAACCCATTCAGTAGAAAAAGTATAGGCAGACCCCAGTAACATTTCTGTAGCAAGAGTATAAGTAGAGATGAGCGAGCATACTCGTCTGAGCTTGATGCTCGTTCGAGTATCAGGGTGTTCGAGATGCTCGTTACTCGAGACGAGCACCACGTGGTGTTCAAGTCAATTCCATTTCCTTCCCTGAAAGATTTGCGCCATTTTATGGCCAATAGAAATGCAGGGAAGGCATTACAACTTCCTCCTGTGACGTTCCAGCCCTATCCCACCCCCCTGCAGTGAGTGGCTGGAGAGATCAAGTGACCGCCGAGGATATAAAGTGGCGCCGCCCGCGGCTCGCCACAGACGCACCCTGGCAGAGATTAGGGACAGTACTGCTGCTGATATTAGAGGGAGAGTGTTAGCGTCTACAAGAACCCCAACGGTCCTTCTTAGGGCCACAGCTCACCTAGTGCACTACTGTTGTGGATGCTGGGAGCAGTGTTGCCCTTTTTTTTTTGTATATCGGGCGTGCAACCCTATTACAGCTATAGCGTTCTCAGGCTGCAGTCTGTACTATGTAGTATAGGGGAAGTATTGGTGAGGCAGGGACAGTGGTAGTGTGGAATCCTGTCAACAACAATCCCAACGCTCCTTCTTAGGGCTACCTAGGCATTTAACTCCGTGGTTGCTGGGAGTTGTAGTACCTCAGCATTGCACTGCAAGGCCTGAGTTCAGCCTTCAGTTACATTTTATGCTGGGGGCAGTTAGTGTAACGTAAGCTCTCTCTGCCTCCAAGTGCACGCCAAGAAAGCACTAATATTTTTCACCGTTCTGTGTTACCAGTCAGCTGCCGGCGCAGTGTACGGTGCCAGACACCCATAGAGGGAGAGTCCAATACACGCTCCATTGCATGCATTGCATCTGAAAAAAAACAATTTAAAAAAAGAAATCCTTTTTACTGCTGCTTGTAACCCAGTGCATATTACTGCGTGGCCTGTGGGACTTGAGGTAAATCTGAACTGCATAGTGCACAGCAAGGCCTGAGTTCAGCCTTCAGTTTCATTTTTTGCTGAGGGCAGTTAGTGTAACGTAAGCGCTTTCTGCCTCCAAGTGCACGCCAAGAAAGCACTAATATTTTTCACCGCTCTGTGTTACCAGTCAGCTGCCGGCGCAGTGTACGGTGCCAGACAGCCATAGAGGGAGAGTCCAATACCCGCTCCATTGCCTGCATTGCATCTGAAAAAAACAATTTAAATAAAGAAATCCCTTCTACGGCTGCTTGTAACCCAGTGCATTTTACTACGTGGCCTGTGGGACTTGAGGTTGTACGGTGCCAGACAGCCATAGAGGGAGAGTCCAATACCCGCTCCATTGCCTGCATTGCATCTGAAAAAAACAATTTAAATAAAGAAATCCTGTTTACGGCTGCTTGTAACCCAGTGCATATTACTTCGTGGCCTGTGGGCCTTCAGGTGCATCTCAGGATCCCTGCCTTGAGTGGGAAACAATGGTTCCTCTCTCACCTGAGGAGTTTGTCATGACCGATGCCCAACCTTTGGAATGTTCCCGGGGTCTGGGTGATGAGGCTGGGGACTTCCGGCAACTGTCTCAAGAGCTTTCAGTGGGTGAGGAGGACGATGACGATGAGACACAGTTGTCTATCAGTGAGGCAGTAGTAAGGGCAGTAAGTCCGAGGGAGGAGTGCACAGAGGATTCGGAGGAAGAGCCGCTGGATGATGAGGTGACTGACCCCACCTGGTGTGATAAGCCAACTGAGGACAGGTCTTCAGAGGGGGAGGCAATTGCAGCCGCAGGACAGGTTGGAAGAGGCAGTGGGGTGGCCAGGGGTAGAGGCAGGGCCAGAGCGAATAATCCACCAACTGTTTTTCAAAGCACCCCCTCGCGCCAAGCCACCTTGCAGAGGCCAAGGTGCTCAAAGGTCTGGCAGTTTTTCACTGAGGCCGCGGACGACCGACGAACAGTGGTGTGCAGCCTTTGTCGCGCCAAGATCAGCCAGGGAGCCACCACCACCAGCCTCACCACCACTAGCATGCGCAGGCATATGATGGCCAAGCACCCCACAAGGTGGGACGAAGGCCGTTCACTGCCTCCGGCTTGCGCGACTGCCTCTCCCCCTGGGCCCCAAGCTGCCACTGAGATCCAACCCACCTCTCAGGACACAGGCACGAGCGTCTCCTGGCCTGGACCCACACCCTCACCTCCGCTGTCCTCGGCCCCATCCAGCAATGTCTCTCAGCGCAGCGTCCAGCTGTCGCTAAGAGATTTGTTGGAGAGAAAGCGCAAATACGCCGCCACACACCCGCACGCTCAAGCTTTAAATGTCCACATAGCCAAATTGATCAGCCTGGAGATGTTCCCCTACAGGCTTGTGGAAACTGAGGCTTTCAAAAATATTATGGCGGCGGTGGCCCCACGCTACTCTGTCCCCAGTCGGCACTATTTTTCACGGTGTGCCGTCCTAGCCCTGCACGACCACGTCTAACGCAACATTGTATGCGCCCCCACCAACTCGGTTACTGGCAAGGTCCACTTAACAACGGACACTTGGACAAGCACAGGTGGGCAGGGCCACTATATCTCCCTGACGGCACATTGGGTGAATTTAGTGGAGGCTGGGACCGAGTCAGAGCCTGGGACCGCTCATGTACTACCCACCCCCAGAATTGCGGGCCCCAGATCGGTGCTGGTATCTGCGGGGGTGTATGCCACTTCCACTAAACCTTCCTCCTCCTCCAATGCAACCTCTACCTCGCAATCAAGACGTGTCAGCAGCAGCACGTCGCCAGCAGTCGGTGTGGCGCGGCAGCACAGCGGTGGGCAAGTGTCAGCAGGCCGTGCTAAAACTACTCAGCTAAGGAGAGAAGAGGCACATGGCCCACGAACGGTTGCACGGTCTGACAGAGCAGACCGACCGCTGGCTTTCGCCATTGAGCCTCCAACCGGGCATGGTCGTGTGTGACAACGGCCGTAACCTGGTGGCGGCTCTGCAGCTCGGCAGCCTCACGCACGTGTCATGCCTGGCCCAAGTCTTTAATTTGGTGGTTCAGCGGTTTCTGAAAGGCTACCCACACTTGTCAGACCTCCTCGGCAAGGTGCGCCGGGTCAGCGCACATTTCCACAAGTCCAACACGGACGCTGCCACCCTGCGGACCCTGCAACGTTGGTTTTATCTGCCAGTGCACCGACTGCTGTGCGACGTGCCCACACGGTGGACCTCTACGCTCCACATGTTGGCCAGGCTGTATGTGCAACGTAGAGCTATAGTGGAATACCAACTCCAACATGGGCGGTGTAGTGGGAGTCAGTCTCCCCAATTCTTTACAGAGGAGGGGGCCTATATGGCAGATATCTGCCAGGTCCTTGGAAACTTTGAGGAGTCTACCCTGATGGTGAGCGGTGATGCTGCAATCATTAGCGTCACCATTCCTCTGCTATGCCTGTTGAGAAGTTCCCTGCAAAGCATAAAGGCTGACGCTTTGCCTTCGGAAACGGAGGTGGGGGAAGACACTATGTCGCTGGATAGTCAGAGCACCCTCATGTCTATATCTCAGTGCGTTGAGGAGGAGGAGGAGAAGGGGGAGAAGCCTGAGGAGGAAGAGACAGCTGGGCCCACTGCATAGGGTACCCATGCTGCTTGCCTCTCATCCATTCAGTGTGTATGGCCTGAGGAGGAGGATCCTCAAAGTGATCTTTCTAGTGAGGACAGCCATATGTTGCGTACAGGTACCCTGGCACACATGACTGACTTCATGTTAGCATGCCTTTCTCGTGACCCTCGCGTTAGACGCATTCTGGCCACTAGGGATTACTGCGTGTACACACTGCTCGACCCACGGTATAAGGAGAACCTTTCCACTCTCATTCCCAAAAAGGAAAGGGGTTTGAGAGTGATGCAATACCACAGGGCCCTGGTGGACAAGCTGATGGTAAACTTCCCATCCGACAGCGCTAGTGGCAGAAGACGAAGTTTCTAGGGCCAAGTAGTAGGGAAGGCGCATGTTCAGCGCAGGCAGGGGAACACTCTCCAAGGCCTTTGACAGCTTTATGGCTCCCCAGCAAGACTGTGTCACATCCCCTCGGTCCAGGTTGAGTCGGAGGGAGCACTGTATAAAGATGGTGAGGGAGTACGTAGCCGATCGTACCACCGCCCTCCGTGACGCCTCTGCTCTGTACAACTACTGGGTGTCAAAGCTGTACACGTGGCACGAACTCGCGCTGTATGCCCTGGAGGTGCTTGCTTGCCCTGCGGCTAGCATCTTGTCAGAGACGGTGTTTAGTGCAGCTGGGGAAATCATCACAGACAAGCGTACCCGCCTGTCAACTGACAGTGCCGACAGGCTTACACTCATAAAGATGAACAAAGCCTGGATTTCCCCAGACTTCTCTTCTCCACCAGCGGATAGTGAACGGGCAATTTTTCTGCGGCCCAAAAGGCTCATATAACTTTTCTAAACAATATTTATACGTTTCAATTCTCATTAAAGCATTGAAACTTTCACCTCAACCAATTTTTATTTTTACTGGGCTGCCTCCTGGCCTAGTTACCAATTAAGCCACATTAACCAAAGCGATTAATGGGTTTCACCTGCCCTCTGGGTTGGGCATGGGCAATTTTTCTGGGGTACATTTGTACTGTCTGTACACCAATTTTTCTGGCCCTCGCCTACAATGTAATCCAAGTAATTTTTATGGGCTTCGCATGAACTCATGGTACACCACTGTGTCTGGGGTTGGCCTACACTTTTGCTACAGAAATGTAACTCTGTTCTGCCTACCTATACTTCTGCCACAGTATTGCTAGAGGGGTCTGACTATACTTCTGCAACAGAAATCTAACTTCGGTCTGCCGATACTTCTGCTCCTGAAATGTTACCTTGGTTTGTGTATACTGTTACTACTGTAATGTTACTAATACTGGGCTCTGCCCATACTGCTTCAACGGAAATGTTACTGGGGCATGTCTATACTGCTATAACTGAAATGTAACTAATACTGGGCTCTGCCAATACTGCTTCTTCTTAAATGTTACTGGGGTCTGACTATACTGCTACTACTGAAATGTTACAAATGCTGTGCTCTCTCTACACTGCTGCAAGGGAAATGTTAAACTTCTGCTTTGCCCATACTGCTTCTACGTAAAAGTTACTGGGGCCTGTCTATACTGCTACTACTGAAATGTTACAAAAGCTGTGCTCTCTCTACACTGCTGCAAGGGAAATATTAATCTGCTGTTTTGCCCATACTGCTTCTACGTAAATGCTACTGGGGTCTGACAATACTGTTACTACAACTGAAAAGTTACTGCACTCTGTCAATGCTGCTGCAAATGAAAGGCTACTGGGGTCAGCCTACACTGCTGCAACGGAAATGTTAAAGGGGTGTGTCTATACTGTTACTACTACTGAAATGTTACTGCAGTCTGTCTGCACTGCTGGAACTGAAATGTTACTGGGGCCTGTTCCTACTGATACTACTGAAATGTTACTGGGGTCTGTCTATACTGCTGCAAATGAAATGTAACTGGGGTCTGTCTGCACTGCTGGAACTGAGATTTTACTGGGGCCTGTCAATACTGCTGGAACTGAAATGTTACTGGGGTCTGTCTATACTGTTGCTACTGAAATGTTACTGGGGGCCTGTACCTAATGATACTACTGAAATGTTACTGGGGCCTGTCCTTAATGATACTACTGAAATGTTACTAGGGTCTGTTTGCACTGCTGGAACTGAAATGTTACTGGGGCATGTCGCAACTGATACTACTGAAATGTTACTGGGGTCTGTCTGCACTGCTGGAACTGAAATGTTACTGGGGTCTGTCAATACTGCTGGAACTGAAATGTTATTGGGGTCTGTCAATACTGCTGGAACTGAAATGTTACTGGGGTCTGTCTATACTGTTGCTACTGAAATGTTACTGGGGCCTTTACCTAATGATACTACTGAAATGTTACTGGGGCCTGTCCCTAATGATACTACTGAAATGTTACTAGGGTCTGTTTGCACTGCTGGAACTGAAATGTTACTGGGGCATGTCGCAACTGATACTACTGAAATGTTACTGGGGTCTGTATGCACTGCTGGAACTGAAATGTTACTGGGGTCTGTCTGCACTGCTGTAAATGAAATGTTACTAGGGTCTGTCTATACTATTGCTTCTGAAATGTTACTGGGGTCTGTCCCTAATGATACTACTGAAATGTTACTGGGGTCTGTCTGCACTGCTGGAACTGAAATGTTACTGGGGCATGTCGCAACTGATACTACTGAAATGTTACTGGGGTCTGTCTGCACTGCTGGAACTGAGATGTAACTGGGGTCTGTCTGCACTGCTGGAACTGAAATGTTACTAGGGCCTCTCCCTGAGAGCAGAGGATGTAAGTATATTTGTACAGCAGTAGATACATTCTCAGGTCTGATGGTGGGATTCCCATGTAAAACAGCCACACAGTGGAGTACTTTACATACTCTGGAAATTATTTCCCAGTATTATGGGACTCCCCTTCAGATCCAGACAGACAATGGTTCACATTTTACCGGTAATCAGGTAAAAGAGTATGCCAGTAAAAACAACATAGAGTGGGTATATCATATGCCCTACTATCCACAGGCCGCGGGCTTGGTGGAACGAATGAATGGGTTATTAAAATCTACCCTGAAGAAGCTTACTGAGACCGACAAATATGGTCAATGGAGAGATAATCTCACTGATGCTTTACAGATTATCAACAACAGGCCCATCACTGATTCCATGACACCCTTAATGTGCATGCTAACGCCTAATCTCAGCATAGATGTAGCTAAGGTAGAGACAATCTTATACTGGAAAATAAATCCAGATGCGCAGGCACCTTTAGAGCCACCCCTGCCGCTACAGGGTTGGATCTATACGCTCTTGATACTGTGGTGATAGCCCCGGGAATGGTAAGTACTATTCCCACAGGAATAGGATGCAAGATCCCAGAGAATCACTTTGGGCAGATAGCTACTAGATCAAGTTTTGCTCCGAGAGGTGCAGTGGTCCTAGGGGGAGTCATAGATGTGGATTATCAGGGAGAAATTAAAGTAATCATGATAAATTTAGGAACAGATCCTCTGATAATAGGGAAAAAGGAGTGCATGGCACAGCTGCTTTTAATACCAGTGTATCTGACACAAGTGGAAGAAGGGGTGGCCCCCACTGAACTTACAGTGAGAGGAGATAAAGGTTTTGTCTCAACTGACGTTACTAATGTAGGGGCCAAAATATGGGTTCAGAATCACCAAGGACAGCCCACCCCGACAGAAGTTATTGCTGTGGGGAAAGATCAAACTTTGCTCATTATGCGACCCGGGGTAGAGAAATGGGAATATGTCCCACAAGAAAAGTGCTATTTGCGGGAATAATGCTTGTTTCCTTGCTTTCTCTAGAATCACATAGTCATTTTTGGAATCCTTGGCATCATGTATTCGGTGTTCGCAGTAGGTGATGCGTGGACACCAGGGATCCGTGTCAATGACACCGGAAGGAATAACTATTCGTTGGGCTGGAGGAATTCAACCTGAACAAGGAAACAAGACAACTACACTTGTGAAGCCAACCAGAAATGTTATATCGTGAACATTACATGTGATGGGACTATCTGGAGTGGAGATCCATTATCGCATATAAGTTCGACCTACCGTCCTACATATGCACTGCATAATGCCACGGGACGAATAAACATTACATCACTTGTAAACGTGTCATGTTGTCAGAGACCAAAAGAGTTGCCATATCTCAATTACTCCCTGGTGATGCAATATATGCAGAATTGTACAAGTATGGGAGTGCAGTTTTCATTTCCTTTGAATGAGACAGAAGTAATTACATGTGGGAATGCAATGGAGATCCAGAATCGGACCATTTGGGGCCAGTTCCTGGTATTCGTGAACATTAATGCTTCTAAAATAGATCCTGGACATATAAAAAGGGTTCCATCTACTTGTCGCCAGGTGAGACGAGAGGCTCAAAAGACTGTTATACGGGGGGCGTGGCTTGAATGCAGACCGGGACAGTCGTGTTGTGCTGAGCTCCGCTCGTTTCCAACTTGCCTAGCTACTAAAAGCTTCCCCAGCCTCATCTAAAGCTCTGGAAGTGGATCGGGAGTCTCACTAAAGACAATACCGAAAAGAAGAAGCATGAAGACCTCGATAAACAAAGTCTCCGACTTCTTCATAACCCGTGGCCTGAGAAGACTAAGACCGCCAAGCAAAGATTGCTCCCCTTCATCCACAAGCTCAAATGTGATCGCGGAGGACATAACTGCCTTCTCCACCCGCGGAGTAGATCGCGCTGCCAGTCCGGAGCTGCATGCAGGAGAGCCGCCGCTGAATACATCCCGGCATTGGGTGAGTGTCATAGCTGAAGGGCACAACAGCGATACTTCGGACGGCCCCAAAATAGTGCCGATAAGCCCTCACTCCCCACCTGCTCTCTCCACTCCCTCTGCGAGCCCAGAGAAACAGTGTCCCTGGCTCTCCCCACCTTCTAGCCCACCTAGAGGAGAGCTTGAGGAGGAGGATGATTTAATTAATAATATCCTATCTTCTAATCTACCCGCCACGGAAGATTTCATTAAGCATATGATACTGGCACTTCGTGGATCCCTGCATAGGGATATAAAAACCCTATCCAGCTCAATCAACTCTTCTATACAGGAACTTGAAACGCGAACTGACCACATAGAAAACAAAATGAGAGAAATTACCACATCACATAACAAATTAATTGATGCACATTACTCCCTAGAAGACGAAGTAGAATCTATTAAGCACAAGCTCACAGATCTAGAAGACAGAAGCAGAAGAAACAACGTTAAATTCAGGGGCATCCCGGAAAGTGTCTCCCAACATGATCAAAAGACCTTTCTCACCAAATTGATTAAAAGCTTCCTTTCAAATTCTACAGAGCAGGACTGTATAATTGACAGAGCCCACAGGTTAATGAAACCAAATTTCTTGCCAGACTCCGTCCAACGGGATGTAATCGCAAGACTTCATTTTTTTTTCATGTCAAAGACGCGCTGATGTCAGCTTCAACAAATCGTGGATCTCTCCCACCTCCATACGCTAACATCAGCCTCTTTACTGACCTGTCTCAAAACACAATACAGGCAAGAAAAGCCTTCTCACAAATTACAGCATCTTTAAGAGTTGCCAAGATCCCCTACAGATGGGGATTTCCCGTTAAAATAATTATCAACAAGGAAAATGCTGTGCATACACTTTCTTCCCCAGAAGAGGGCGTCAATCTCCTATCAAAATGGAATATCACTCTTCAAGAAAACTCACAACCAGCCAAGCCTCAAAGACCCTTTAAGACCACACACCGACGCATGCTTCCTGCTGCTCCTCCTTAGAGGATATAACGGAACTCTATCGATTACTTACCCAACTACAGTTGCTGGGACTAAATTTTCTTTGCAAAAGGCAAAAGCTGATTGTCTGCGAGCCGAACTTTTCTCCCCTCACCATGATTCAGGTTTTTATACCTGTCCTTTTGTTACGATTTATCTGTTTCTACCTACAGGTTCCCAACTCCTGTCTTAATAAGCACAACATTATTTACATATGGGACAAAAATTTCCATGCATATTCTGCTCTCCATCACAACATATGTAGCTCATTGTTTCTATTGTCCTTTTGTAACAGGCTTATTTCTGTTTGTGCCTGCTTGTTAGTTAATGTTTTGCATTTCAGATTTGATGCCTTTTTGTTCCCTCTGTATAAGCTTACAAACATTTCTAAAGATGTCTATAAAAATTTGCTCCCAAAACGTTAAGGGATTGAATACCCCTTTTAAAAGAGCTATGGTTTGGAGGGATGCCAAATTATCTAACATAGGCATACTATGTCTTCAAGAGACGCATTTCGCCCAGCCTATGTGCCCTAAATTTACAAAGAAACATTATTCTCATATTTTCTCATCAAATGCCCACAAAAAACACGCCGGAGTATTAATAGCCCTTAAAGACAACTTACGTTTCTCCCTCAAAGAACAAATATTGGACGAGAGAGGTAGATACTTAATCCTACTGGGAACAATCAATGATACCTCAGTGACACTAGTCAACGTCTATGCGTCCAACAAATCACAGATTTCTTTTCTAAATAAATTAATTAAAAAAATCAAAAAGGATCTCATAGGCAAACTAATTATCTGTGGAGACCTCAACATCATCCCGGATAAAAGAATAGACTCCACCGCACTCACTAGAACCACAACGGAACTACACCCATGGCTACATAAAGAGTGCCTTTACGATACCTTTAAATGCCTTAATTCTTCATCAAAAGAATTCACCTTCTACTCTCCAAGACACAAGACATATTCAAGAATTGATCTGTTCTTGGTGAATAGAGAGACCCTCACCTCAATCACAGATTCCACGATCGGTACCACTATGTTGTCAGATCACTCGCCTATTTACCTGAAGATCAACATTGGTGTCCCCTGTAACTTTAGCAGACTTTGGCGTAACGATGTTCACTTATTTAAGTCATTAGATAATCAAAAAAAAATCAATAATGCACTAGCGGAATATTTTTCTACAAACGCCACCCCAAATATAAGTAATTTTACACTATGGAATGCCCACAAGGCGGTTATAAGAGGAGTTTTAAATAAACTTAAAATCTAGAGATGAGCGAGCGTACTCGGCCATGCCCCTTTTTCGCCCGAGCGCCGCGATTATCGAGTACTTCCGTACTAGAGCGAAAAGATTCGGGGGGGCGCCGTGGGTGAGTGGGGGGTTGCAGCGGGGAGTGGGGGGGAGAGGGGGAGAGAGAGAGGGCTCCTCCCTGTTTCCCGCTGCTACCCCTCGCTCCGCCAAGCCTCCCCCCGCCCCCCCCCCCCAAATCTTTTCACCCGAGTACGTTAGTACTCGAAAATCGCGGTGCTCGATCGAGTAATTACTCGAAACGAATTGGTTTGCTCATCTCTATTAAAATCCAAGAAAGAAAAAACAAGCGAGCAAAGGTGGACCTCCTACTAGAAAACATAAAAAAATTTGAAAAACTACAACAAGAATCCACCCAGAATGCAGTCTCCCTAGAATTAGCCTCTCTGAGAAGGGATTTACAAAAAACTCTCTTAGACAACTTTAACAAAAGCCTTATCTACACTAAAGCTAATTTCTACTCCCATATAGACAAGCCCCCGAAACTCATGGCCCACCTCATCAAAAAAAAAAAAGGCCAGGATCCCATATATAACAAAAAACAACGATTTATCTGAAAAAATTAATCACCCTCAACTAATAGCCGAACAATTTAAAGACTACTATAATAATCTCTACAATCTAAGGCCGTAGTCAGACGGGCGATTTTTCGCGCGATTTGCGGATCGCATGACGGATGCGCATCCGCAAATCGCGTGACCGGTGCGCGCAAGTCGCCCGCAAATCGCCCGAAAATCTGCTCCTAGCCGCGTTTCATTAGAAACGGGCCGGAGCTGTCCAGTGCATTGCATTCAATGGAGACGGCAATACAGCCGTCTCCATTGAAAGCAGTGCGCTGCGGGCGAGCCTGGGATGAATTGTCGGGAAGGGCTTAAATATATAAGCCCTTCCCTGCAATCCATCCTAAAATGTGTTAAAATAAAAAAAAATTGTATGCTCACCTTCTCCCGGCAGCCGGAGCTCCGCGTGGCCGTCCTGCAGTGGGTGTGAAGGGGGTGTGAGTCAGACCTGCCCCCTGATTGGCTCAGCGCTGAGCCAATCAGAGGCATGCCTCACTCACACCCATTCATGAATTCATGAATGGATGTGAGTCAGACCTGCCCCTGATTGGCTCAGCGCTGAGAGGCAGCAGTCACTCACCCATTCATGAATTTATGAATGGGTGTGTGAGTGTTTTCAGCCTCTGATTGGTCAGGGCTGTGACCAATCAGAGGCAGATCATTCAGCAGGCGGGGATTTTAAAGCCCCGCCGGCTGAATAGTGCCAAGAAGCAGTTCAGGAGAACTGACAGCGGCCGCGGCTGGACTCCGGCTGCAGCGGAAAGGTGAGTATACAATTTTTTTTTATTTTAACACATTTTAGGATGAATTGCAGGGAAGGGCATATATATTTAACCCCTTCCCGACAATTCACCCCGCGCACGCCGGCAGCCCATTGCTTTCAATGGAGCGGCTGTATTGCCGCTCCATTGAATTCAATGGGCAAACATCGTTCTTCTCTGCCACAGCTGTTACAGCTGTGGCAGAGAAGAATGATTTGTCTTCTATATGTTATCAAGGGGGTCGGCGCTGCTGCCGCCGGCCCCATTGAGCGCATATACAGAAGAGAACAGAAATCGCAGATCGCAGATAGGTGCGATCTGCGATTTTTTTGTTCTATAATTTATCGGACGAGCGCATAAAAAACGCTCATGTGTCCGATACCATTGCAAAGCAATGGTTTTAAAAAATCGCCGGACGCATGCGCATGCGCAAATCGCGGCTAAAAACGCCCGTCTGACTAAGGCCTTACAGAGGATATGGAGACATCCCAACCCACACCGGATTCTATAAATAAATTCCTAGATAAAATGTCCCTTCCCTTTCTAGATTCACAAATAGACGTCCTTAACAAACCAATCTTCAGCACAGAAGTGTCCAAGGCCATCAAAAGCCTAAAAAATCAAAAGTCTCCCGGGCCGGATGGCCTATTAAACGGATATTATAAAATCTTCGCCCCTTCAATATCCCCCCACTTGACCTCTATATTTAACGACTCATTTAATCTGGGCACAATGCCTGAGGAAATGCTTCAGGCTACCATTGTTACAATACCCAAACCTGGTAAGTCCCCTACAACCCCAGCAAACATCAGGCCTATCTCTCTCCTAAATTCCGATGAATAGCTCTACTCAAAAATACTGGCATCAAGACTTCTGGAGGTCCTCCCCGCGGTCATCCATAAAGATCAGGTGGGGTTCACTAAAGGAAGAAACGCCACAGATGGTGCACGTAGGAACCCGGAACCTGTTGGAGCTGGCTAGCTCGAGTCGGATGCCTTCTCTCTTCCTTTCCCTGGATGCAGAGAAGGCATTCGATAGAGTCCATTGGGGCTTTGCCTTTGCTGTATTGCAAAAATTCGGTGTGGGTGATAACTTTCGGCGGGCAGTTCAGGCCCTATATGAGAGACCCTCCGCTATTGTCCTAGTTGACGGAATACTATCCTCACCGTTTTACATATCTAACGGTACCCGGCAGGGCTGCCCCCTATCCCCACTATTATTTGTTATGTTAATTGAACCACTAGCAGAATCAATCAGAATGTTCCCAGAAATTAGGGGTGTGCAGGGAGGCATGAGGCAACACAAAATAGGCCTCTTTGCTGATGATATTCTTATTTCCATAACTGACCCCCTGGGCTCCTTAAGAGGCGTATGTGAATGCATTTCGCAGTTCAGTAAGGTCTCGCTCTATAAATTAAATACCGATAAATCACGAATCCTGGGACTAAATATCGACGCAAAACTAAAAACCCTTATCCAAAAAGAGTTTCATTTCCAATGGAAATCAGAGATTCCATATCTAGGCATCAAATTATGCCGAAAGTCCTCAGAGACGGTCCCCGCAAACCTAGAACCACTACTACTCTCTCTCAAAAAAGAACTAGAGGAATTAACCAAAAGAGAGCTCTCCTGGTTTGGAAGGATCGCTCTCTACAAAATGCTAATACTTCCGAAAATATTTTTTTCCGCACACTGTCTTACCCAATCCCTCAGTCTACAATCTCCAAATTTTAAAAGCAAATGTTGAACTTAATCTGGAATAACAAAAAATCCAGACTAGCTGCTCCAATTCTATACCTTGTTAGGAAGCAAGGTGGCCTAGGGGTTCCCAACCTCCAAACATATTATAATGCAACCCTACAAAGCCAGTCTAGCGCCTGGCTGAAAGATCAACAACCCCCCTCCTGGTGTCATATTGAAACAGGTAGAAATAAAAATAGATCCATGAGCTCCCTGATCAAGGTCTCAATTTTCGGGGCCCTAAATCCGGAGACTGCGTCTCTTTTACAACTTCATGACACTCCCCCTTTAATGCTACAAACTCTTCGATGCTGGAACCAACTGGCATTCAAATACAAAGCGGGCCCCAGGGGCTCACCAGCAAGGCTCCCCCTGGAGATTCTCTCCAATTTTATACGAGATTTAAATCTCAAGCGATGGCATAGCAAGGGAGTAAAATTCATTGCCAACCTTTTAAACAATCGGAGACCCCTTTCATTTCAGCTGATCAAAAATAAATTCAACCTACCTGACACAGAAGCCTTCTCCTACAGCAAAATTCTTTCCCTCCTAAAAAACTCTAATCTAACCAACTTTTCCTTCCCAAGGGAATTGGAACTATTAATTTTCAAGTGTACAAATTCTCATGACTCACACTAGAATATTCTACGACTCCATTTCCAACAACACAAATAACTCAAAGAGGATACATTTGCTGAACTGGGAATACGATTAAAACAAATATAACACTATCAAAATGGTTAAAATCCTTCGACTGGGCAAATAAAGCTACTTTATCTGCCAACATACTTTATCTGCCAAACTCATTACAAGGTATTAACCAGTTGGTATTATACACCCACCAAGCTGGCGAAACTTTTCCCAAAAGCAGATGATATGTGCTGGAGAAACTGTGGTAAAAAAGGTACATTATACCATCTGTTCTGGGAATGCCCTTTAATTAAAAGATATTGGGAAGACGTATCTAATACCATCCATTCTATTACTGGTACGCGGCTATCTCTCTCACCCCAGCTCGCTCTTCTTCTCATAGACTGCGAAAAAATACAATTAAATAAAAGAAAATGGATATGCCATTTCCTTATGTCTGCAAAAAACATCATCGTAAAAAAATGGAAAGTAGCTTCATCTCCCTCTATCAAAGACTTGCTAGATGCAACCTCGGACCATTACTGTTATGAAAAAATATATGCAAAAAACAACAACTGTCTTGCCAAATTTAATCACACCTGGAAACACTGGCAGCAATTCGAGTTAAAATATATGTTCTAATTCGTGTTATCTGTTTGTTTATACCATATTTTATATTGTAACAACCAAGTAACAATTTAACCCACTGCTTATGTTTTGCTAAAGTACTTAATACTTGTAAGTTTTATTGACCTATTTAGACTTGTATGCGAAAGTACCTCTAACTACACTTTGTACACGCAGTGCTTTGTTTTGTATGTATTTTTCAAGAAAAAAACTATTAAAAATTATATTTAAAAAAAGACTGTTTTACGAGCCTCCATGCAGTTTCCACCCTCAAGGACTTGTTCTACCAAGCGTTCCAGTCGAGCTTGGTATGATACCTTACTCGGAGGCTACGGAGCGCTTTCTGGGACTATTAATGGTTTTGATATAGAGACTTTAGCTAATCGAATGCATAACGCGGGAAGTGGTATTAAAGATGTGCTCACATTGCAGGCTAAATGGATGCCCACTATATGGCAGCCTTTTAGTATGCAAACGGATGTGGACACAATAATGCTTGATTTGCAAGATGCATCTAATAGGTTTTCATATGAACTAAATTCTAACATATCTAACTATGTTAATTGGTCAATATGTACCTTGCAGACTATTTATCAGCAACAACAAAAGAACACACTTCAAACTATGCTTATGACTTGCAATGAGCAGGTGTGGAGGACCGTGTTCAATCAGACTATAACTGAGACGGATTGGATACAGTTGGATGCTCAAAAAATGGTTTGCAATGATACATTATGTAAAGGAACCATATTCATATACAATGTTACTAAAAGAGTGTGATGTGTAAGTTTGTAGTTCTCCCCTTACTTATAGGTGTTCCGGAAGATATACATTTCTGGGTATCTAGATTTACCGGGATTTACATTGATGAGCAAAATAGAACTCATGACTTATCATTGTGTGATGATACGTTAGATTGGACCATATGCAAGGTCCAATCGGCTGTTTATAAATGATGTCTATTACAAAATACAATCAATGTATGTGAATGGACTGTGCTGCCGCTCACTTTTAAAATGATGGTTAAAATAACCCCACAGGAGGTATGTTTGGCAACTAATGATCCTGTTGTACCTGGGATGGTTGTCCCGTTTTCAGGATGCTTGCGAAACATATCGGCACTTGTTTGGGAAAATGAGACATTTGTGTTATTGCCCGAACAAGAGAAGACAGTGGCTGTCAATGGGCAACCGCTGCCTTTAAATGTGTCGAATTGGGATCTAAATTTGACTAAATTCAAAAAGTTGTTAGAAGACACAGAAGAAGTACAACAACATACTAAATTGCTTAATAAATCTTTGGCAACGCATATTGTAAGTACTACTGTAATAGCAGGCAAAATTATAAAAATGGGATCAGCTATTGTTGATGCCACGTCACACCATTGGTATGACATTTTTATGGAATATTCATCGTCCACACAAACCACTCTTAATTGGCTAATACATGCTGTTTTGGTATTGGCTATAGTAGTAATACTTTTATCGCTATGGAATTGTTTCACGGCATATAAGGTATTCTGTAGAAAACCCCAAGTTTTAATGGTATCATATGGCAAATAGTGAATGGTCAAGGACCGATTGTGATACGTGTGTGACAATGTTGAGTTGAGAGAATGTTAATAGAAAGATATATTAGGTAGTGACCATAACTATTGCCTGTGATTTTCACTTGGGTTATTTGAGGTCAATGTACTTTTGTGCTGATGTTTGAATAATCCAGCTTAAACTGGTTAGAATGACTCATAGTCACGGGATGTTGGAAAGTAAAAGAATCCAGATGTGCATAACTTCATAAAGAAGTCATACACTAGAATGTGCCAGATGTTGTCCTGAATATGCGCGTAAGACTGATCAGTTATATAACCATGACACGTATAATTATGCTGCGCAGAAGCGGATATGTTATATAATCACAAAGTAGTATATAAGGAGGGGAATTTCCAGGGGAACCTTGGGACTCAACTTGTGGTCTAGCAGACGTGCTGGCGTGTTCCCGGATTCCTCCTACCAATCGTACCTGGAGATCCCCTGATTGCGGAGTGATGCTACAATATCCGGTAATGTATTGATGCTTATCTTTGTTACCCATGTGATCTGTATGCTTTACATGTTAATTAACAGTTTCACTTAAATTTATTAATATACCTAAGAATAAATAAACTCGTGTTTTATATCTGTTTTACCTCAAAACTGCCTCAGTTTGCTTAGTTTGTATGCTAATGAGGCTGTAGAATTGCTAAATCTCGAGCAGGTAAGACAAGATGAAGCTCTAAAATCTTTCCCAAAGCTAGCCAAACAATACAATTTACCAAAGAACGAACTGTTCAGATATCTCCAGATAAGATCGCTCTTTCAAACCACCCAATTTCAGAATTTACCATTCCCACAAACAATAGCTTCAAACATATCAAAACTTCAAAAAGGAAATAAAACCAAAACCAAACTTTTTTATGATCAGATGGGGGATAATCTGCGACGGAGAAGAAATGCCATCTCCTAAACTGGGAAAAAGACTTAAAAATAAAGATTCCACTAGAAAACTGGCTAGACTCGTTTAAAAGAGCAAAACAAGCGACAAACTGTTCCAACATGATAGAAACACAATTAAAAACCCTCACAAGGTGGTATCTTACACCTGTACAATTAAGAAATAGATGCCTAGCCTCTGATGCTCTATGCTGGTGGGGTTGTGGACAAGAAGGATTGCTACTCCATATATTTTGGTCTTGTCCCTTAATTTCACCCTACTGGTCTGACGTCTATTCAATAGTAAAAAAATTCTCAGAAACAAAGATTCCCAGACTTCCTACCACGGCCCTTCTACTCTTGGACCTAAAACGAATCAAACCTGAAAGCAGACACTTGATATGCCATGTCCTGATGGGGGCAAAACTACTCTTAGCCAGGAAATGGCGAACTACAGAAATTCCCCAAATAAACGACCTAAAACAGATGATATGAGAACATAGCATATACCAAAAAGTTCTTGCATACAGAACTAATGCATATTTTAAATACGAAGCAGTATGGACCCAATGGAACAACAGATTCCCATCCTGATGTCTAAAATTGTTGTTACTTTATGTTCTCCTTCCCATCTTTCCCACATGCCGCCTCTCCCTCCCTCCCCATCCCCCCTTCACATTTTCCTTAACCCATACTTCTTATATAAAGATTTGATTACTCTTTAATTCGTAATTAATTAACTACAAAAATGTACCAGTAACGGACACAGCGTTTATCAGATGTTCTTATAATACTTGTACCTAAGCTGTAAACTTCACAAAGTACATATGTATTTCTTTTCATTATCTGATACCAATAAAAATTTGATTGAGAGAAAAAAAAAAAAAAGAAAACACTCTCATAAAGTCACCACATGATTCCCTTCACACCGAACCGCTTGCCAGGAATTCTTCCATAAATTTACAATTCTTAGAATGTAAATATAATTTAGAAAATTCAAATGCACTTTCACTGTTATTAGCAAATGTATAATTTTCTCTTAATCCGATAAAATAACATACTTCCACCTATTGTATATTACAGAAACTAGAGCTAAAACACTTTTTTCTTTGTCATGTTTGTTTTTTTCTCACCCCCAAAAATAGTAAGATTTGACTCATGAAGTTAAGGAAACATTCTAAAATATTTTTTGTTGGCCAGTGTAATTAGTGGAGGAGGAATACTCACCCTGTGCAGTAAAAGTTTGGATTGTCAAAATCATTCAGTTGCAAGCTTTCCGTATGAACCGCAGTGATGACTTCTCTATCCTTGTAATGACCGAACTGATGGCTGGAGGACTTGTGTCCTGTTAGATTGCTTCTATAAGATACAGGAAGTAATAAAATAGATACAATGTAGGGAGAAGAGGAGAGCGGCTCATGACACGGACCTTGTTATTCAGCACAGCTCCTGGCAGCTCAGCAGAGCCTCAGCACAGGAGAGGCACGGCAGTCAGGATGACGCTGCTTATATACATTGCTGGCTGATAATTTAGTCTTGGAGGCAGCTGCATAATCGTAAGATGTTATAACAAAAGAACAAAGTAATAAAATAACCTGTCTAATAATTGTCACTGAACTCTATCCATTTACAGGTGATGTGGGTTTTAAACTCCTTACAGACTTTTGTCTACAATCATTTAACTTCTTCACGTACCAGTGCGTAGTTATTTCCTGGGCGTGTGGGGTTTCTATGAAGCTAGATTGTAAGCCGATCCCGCTCCATACATAGTGGGTGCCAGCTGTCTGTGTAAAATTAAGAAAAATGGGCCTTACCACTAAGAGGTTGACGGTAATAATTACTGTTTAGCCAACCAAAACAGTTGAACCCTGCTTTTGGTTAAAATTTGATTTTGTCTTGGCCAAATCTACTGAAACTCTTCATTTTCACTCTTCTTCCTTTTTAAAAATGAAAGAAAAGGGGAAAAGAAAAAAAAATAAAGATAAGAAGGAAAAAAGGAGAAGAAGGGAAAAGAAGAAAATGAATCTTTTTTTCTCCTTTTTCCTTCTTCTATAATAGCTTTTAGGGCTTATTTACATGAGCATATATTGGTGCCGCTTTCACGCCCGGGCCGATAAACGCTGCCCAACTGATGCATTGCTGAACAATGCATCAATTTAGATAAGCGTATTCCCGTAGCATAAACTCACCTGGCTGGCCAAGATAGCACATACAGAGCGCATTTCAACCTATGGTAGCTGCCGGAGAAGAGGACTGGGAGGCAGTTTAGCAATGTGTCTGCTAAACCCCAACCCCTCTCCCTCCTCCTCTGCACCCCTTGCCGGCTGTTTAAAATAAAAGGGGGTGGAATGGGGGCAGAAGCTAATTGCTAAGCTCCCACGCCATCTCGCCCTCTCCCATTGTTGCCAGCCAACAAGGGGCGGAGAGGGGGTAGGAGCATAGCAGGCTAACTCCCGCTTTATCCCCTCCCCTTGCAGAGAGCCAGTAAGGGCAATCCAAGCTCAGTGTATTTGTGCCGTACTCAGGCCATCTGTTGCGTCAAAAAGACATGCAATATCCAAAACAATCAAAAAGGCACACCTGTGCAAAAGAAACATAAAACTACGGGAAAACCTCTCCCTATAAACCCCTTACCCAGGAGGGGGCCATGCCTACTCGGCGGGCCGATCGCTTCTACAGGTGCGGATCCGCACTCGTTCCTGGGCCACTGACAAGTCCCTATCAGGGAGGCCTAGAACCAAAAGAAAGGGAAACAGAAAACCAAACAAAACAGATATAGGAACTTAGCTAGCACGGAGGAGCAGGATGTGTTTCCTCAGCAGCTGTTCAGCGGCAAATGGAGCATTGACCAGCACAGGAGTCAATACTAGCACTGCTTAAATAGGAGCAGAGCTATTCAGCACCAGGTGAGGACTGACATTACTCTTGCAACCACCACACCCCTCAGCTCCAGGAGAGGTAGGAATACTGCTAAATCCTGGTCTGGCCTGAAAGCAAGGTGGGAACCTCCGAACGGCTGCAACACCGGCTGAATGTGTGCAAAAACGGCAGTTTTTACGGCGCTGGTGGGTGAACGTAAAAATACCTACACTCATGTGAATAAGCCCTGAAACAGTGTGATACCCCAGTGTTAGTGTTATTGGTGAGGTTTTGGTTTGGTTCAAATTAAACCAGACTTTCTACCATACCAGCCAAACTGAATATTTCAAAAGTTCACCTATCACTAGAAACCACCAAAATACAGGGTTATTCAAAAAGAAGGAGCTGATTTGGGGATTTAATTATGAACAAACTACAAAAGACAGGTACACAATCCTCACATCACTGAAAGGAGGAAGGTTCAAAGTTGTTTTATCTCATACCAGTAAGTTATATGTTCTGCCACACTGCAGTCCTGGGTGTCTTGTTTACAGTTTTAGGGTGCATTTAGACTGAAGTATTATTTATCAAAAAAGTTTTATAATAAACTAAAATGAACCATAATCATTCAGTTTAAATGCTGCCAAACACTATACAACAATCGAGAAGTGTTCACTTCTCGTTTGTAGTTCAGTTTCTGCAGGGCTAAAAATTATTATTGGCTTGTTCATTTGTTCAGTTTAAACCCTTCTCATTCAATGCTTCATATAAGGAATGTGACCACTGAACGAAAAGTGAACAAGTCAACAATGAATCTGCCCATCTAAGCAAGCTTCACGAGTAGCCAGGAGGCTCCCACCTGCAGCCAGTATAGAGGCTGTCACGCTTGCCCTGCACCAGGTCAGATGCCAGTACAGCACAGAGCGGCAGCAGAACACTACAGGAGTGGAGGACGGAGCACAGGAGGATCCTCCTCTTCCCCCCACATGTGAGTTGAGAGATGTCTGCAGAGTGTGGTGTCCAGACAGCTAAGGACAGATAACATCAGCTGCAGTGGGAGCTCTACAGTGAAATCTTACCACCACCACCCTCCCCCCCATCTGAGACCCATGCTGGGACCTGGCAGTTAACATCAGTGAATGGACAGGTCAGATGCTTGTGCTGAAAGTGCCCTGGCTCATCTCAGCCTGAAATTAGACAGCTCATTGGAATATAAAGCCTCCAAGTCCCACATACATTAGGGCTGCTTATCTGATCCTTGCACCAGCAGGGGGGAATGTCTCAGACTGTATGCCCTTGCTACACCCGAGCTCTTAGAGTTGAGTTGGTCATTTGGCCCCAGTCATTTGGCCTCAGTCATTCTGCTACTTCCCACTGAGATTCTGAGGATGTGTATCTGTACTGGCTACACAGAGCTGAGTGGGTCACACACCATTTGCATTGAGCTTCTTCCCTCTGATATACTGGAGTCCTGCATGCATCCTGACACGGCAGAGCTGCGTTTGATCTACAACTACCTGTGTTAAGCTTCATCCCTCTGAGAGACTAAGAACCTGTATCTGGCCCTCAGCAGAGCTGCATTTGCTACACAGTTACCTTTATCATGTCTCCTCCCTCTGGAATTCTGAGCCTCACACCCACCCTGACTACACAGAGCTGTGGTTGTCACATAAACATCTGCATTGGGCCTCTTCCCTCTGAGAAACTAGGAACCTGCATTCATCTTGGTTTTGAAGAGCTGAGTTTGTCATTTGGCCACCTGAAGTGTACTTTTTCCCACTGAGAAACAGAGCCCTGCACCCATCCTGACTGTGTAGAGCTGGGTTGGTTGGACGGCCACCTGCATTGAGCGTCTTAACTCTGAAAAACTGAGGATCAGATTCTAACCCCATACTATTCTCCCCCATCTGCAACCATAACGACTCCATTGGTTTACAAGTGGGGGAGCCGCAATTTTTCAAAATGAGCCGACATTCCTACCCCCAATGCAGAACGTTTGAAGGAGTTTGCATATGAGCCGTCTACCAACAGGAGACAGGGGGTGCCTGGCTGCACTGGACAGCCGCTCGAAGCACTGGACTCTGCCTTCCATTCTCCAATTGAGTCGGAACCCACACTGCTTCAGGTTACTGCCAGGCTTCTGTATGCCATACAGCCCAGTACAACATCCCTAACTGGCAAAATCAAAGATGTCAAGACCAACGCAGGCCTTTTGCGCCATTATATGCAGAATCTTTGTGGCTGTGGGGGGGAGGCTGGCGGTCGTATTTCGCAGTTAGGGGACAACGTGGCTTCTGTTCCATCTAAAATTGCTGACCTAGAAAAGGTGGCGGACTCCTGGGTTCAGCGACCGGATGATCTGGAGAATAGATTGCGCAAGAATAATCTCCGCATACTAGGGCTGCCAGGGCGATCCAAGGGCCAAATCCTTGCAACTTCATGGAAGGTTGGCTGAAGGACTTGTTCGCTGAAGCCGCCTTCACTGCTTCATTTGCGGTAGAACATGCCCATAGAGTCCCTGCTCGTTCTCTGTCTCCAGGTGCTCCACCAAGGCCACTATTTGTCTGTCTCCTTAGCAGGAAAGATAAAAACATTGCCCTACAAGCAGCCAGACGTAAGTGAGAGCTCAAATTTGACAATTCCTACTTATCCATTTTTCCAGATTTCTTGTCTGCCTTACAAAAAACAGAGCCACCTTTCTCAGCATCAAACACAGCCTATGAGATGCAGATATAAAGTACTCCACAGTGTTTCCAGCTCGCCTTTGCGTCATTCACAATCACTGCACCATCTTTTTCTCGTCTCCCGGCGAGGCGGAGGACTGGTTCAATCAGCTGCCAAGGCCTCCAAGGCGCTAATTATCAAGTATTATGCAATAACGGGTAACATAAGATATGTAACCCTGTCAGGTGGGGCCCATGTACATGTTCGGGCAGTGAGTCTATCCCTTATCCTACCTTTCTACATCCTCCATCCTCTTCCCTTTCTCTCGCCTCCTTACCTCCCCTCTCCCAATCCACTCCTCATCCTTCTGCCTGTGGAACATGCATTGGCTGCCCCATATTCTCTTGACAGTGGGACTCTAAATCATAATGTGTTATAATTTTCGGGGAAATTTTATTTATATTTGTACAGGGTTTAGAGCTCTGAAAGGGGAGCAAAATTCTTAGATTGTGTGCCTAGATAACGACACCTATTGGGTGCACTCTCTACCCCATAACAATTTTTTAGTTCAAGCTTTGAAAGTTGATATTAAATTACTCGCTTGGATAAGCAGTGATATGTTATTTCTAAGCTATTGGTTCTATGGCTTGGCTGCCTTATTAGGTTTGCACAAATATCTCTAGAATATTAGTTCATGACAGATGCGTACAATAATGCATTACGTTTGCTTGGGAATCAATTGTTTGCCCGGAACCCCCAGAGCCAAACTACGATGGCCACTAACAGCATCCTATCAAGGGATGATAGACAAAACACTGATGGCTTTTATTAACATATTGACCTGGAATGTTCGGGGAATGGGAAACCCTAAAAAACACTGCATGATTTTCTCACAAAACAAACGCCATAATCCCCATATAGTATGTCTCTAAGAAACACACAACCCCTGATAAAACCTCATTGCTACAAAAACTGTGAATCCAATGGTCCCTCCACTCCACCTTTTCCTCATATTCCAGGGGTGTTTCTATCTTAATTCACAGACGACTTAGATGGGAGCTGGGATACACTCTTAAAAACCCATATAGTAAATTTGTCTTTGTCCAGTCCTAGATAGAGGTTGTCCCCTATGTGCTTATTGGCATATACTTGCCACCACCTGGGAGTTTGGCGGTCCTCCATCAAGCCGCACAGTTTGCCACTCAGTTCCCTGCTGCAACTATCCTATGCTTTGGTGACTTCAATTTACTATTAGTAGTAAATGCGGCAGCATCAATGGGTGACATATAAACTGTTCAAAAAATTATTTTTATTGATCCAAATACCAAAAAAAAGAAAAATATGCAACAATATAAATCCAGATGCCTGGGCAGGTACATTCGAAAACATGTAATTCCGAATCTACAAAACAAGGACAAAACAATACATTACTGGCATGTCACAAGTGCAGACAAAAAAAACCTTCCTAACAAATGCTATACCGTTTAGTATTGCAGTTACCCCAATCAGATGTAAGGCATAAAATGGTATTCCTGATTTAATCCTTTTGGTGACGTAGTATCTAATTCATAGATCCAAAATAGCTGCTTTCCTTTTTACATCGACACCCTGTCGGCCCCTCTTAGGAATGCAGGAACATGATCTATGATGCAGAATTTTAATTGGCATATCACATGGTTTTGATCTTTAAAATGTTTAGGCAGCGGTAAATCTTTATACCCCTTCCGAATGGTGGATTTATGTTTGACTATATGGGAACAAACCTCTGTAGTGGTCTCCCCTACATATGCGAGACCACATGGACATGTGATTAAATATATAACAAAACTTGAGGTACACGTAAAGCGTTCCCATATAGGATATTTAGTACTACAAAGAGGTTGTCTGAAACTGTCTCCTTTAAGGAGATTATTACAGACTGAGCAGCTCAGGCAGGGAAAATTTCCATTCCAAGTAGCTGCCAACGTTTGCTGCGTAGGACGCAGACCACTGTCAAACAATGCACGTGTCACCTTGTTGCCAATATTTGGACTTCTTTTAAATGCCAGTATAGGAAACTTTTTGAATTCCAGTACATCTTTTTTGACATCAGTCACCAATGGCCAATGTCTACGAATTATCACTGTAATTTTTGGAATCCTATCACAGAGTCTAGTTCGAGATTTTGGTGTAATTGGATCCTGTTGAGAAAAAGTTCAAACCTTTGTTCTAGCTTCATCCAAAAGAGATCTTGGATAGCCCCTCGCTAGAAATTTGTCACACATCTCATTAAGCCTGATATCTATTCTGTCGTCATGTGTTACTCTTCGAACCTGTAATAATTGGCTCCAGGGGAGTGAATTTTTAGTTGAGGCCGGGTGTGTGCTATCATACAATAGGGGGGTGTTACGATCTGTAGCCTTGCTGTATGGGTCGGTAAGTAGACCTGCGCCCACCTTCCTGACCAACACACCCAGGAACTGGATCTCTGTCTCTGATTAGGACAAGGTGAACTTTAATTCAGGATATACTCCATTCAGAACCTCACAGAATAGTTGTGGTAACTGCAATACTAAACAGTATATCATTCGTTAGGAAGGTTTTCTGTCTGCACTTGTGACATGTCAGTAATGTATTCTTTTGTCCTTAAAGGGGTTGTCCCGCGCCGAAACGGGTTTTTTTTTTTTTTAAACCCCCCCCCCCCCGTTCGGCGCGAGACAACCCCGATGCAGGGGTTAAAAATACCACCCGCACAGCGCTTACTTGAATCCCGGCGGTCCGGCGTCTTCATACTCACCTGCTGAAGATGGCCGCCGGGATCCTCTGTCTTCATGGACTGCAGGGCTTCTGTGCGGTCCATTGCCGATTCCAGCCTCCTGATTGGCTGGAATCGGCACGTGACGGGGCGGAGCTACACGGAGCTACACGGAGCCCCATAGAGAACAGGAGAAGACCCGGACTGCGCAAGCGCGGCTAATTTGGCCATCGGAGGGCGAAAATTAGTCGGCACCATGGAGACGAGGACGCTAGCAACGGAGCAGGTAAGTATAAAACTTTTTATAACTTCTGCATGGCTCATAATTAATGCACAATGTACATTACAAAGTGCATTATTATGGCCATGCAGAAGTGTATAGACCCACTTGCTGCCTCGGGACAACCCCTTTAATTTGTAGATTCGGGACTATATGTCATCGGCTGTACATGCCCAAGCATCTGGATTAGAGATGAGCGAGCACCAAAGTGCTCAGGTGCTCGTTGCTCGAGTCAAACCTTTCGTAATGCTCGAGAGCTCATTTCGAGTAACGAACCCCATTGAAGTCAATGGGCGAGTTGAGCATTTTTGCATGGGACCGATGTTCTGCATAGCTGATGACTTGTCAAACACCAGAAAACATCAGAAAGTCATGGAAACACTACAGAAAGGGATAGGGAAGGGCAGGGGCAGCATGCATTGCTGCATCTGAGGCTCCCAGGTCCCACTATTAAGCCAAAATGGGGGCAAGAGTCTGGCATCACCCCCTAACAATTTACTTCGGACAAACCCTCATTAGCAAGGCATATGCGCTGGCACATCTTAGCTAAGCACCACACTACCTGCAACCAAGGACAATCACTGCCTGCGGGTGACACCGTTGCCTCTTCTCCTGGGTTATATGCTGGCATTGCTGTCCAACCCCCATCCCCCCCCCCCATGCGACCCTGCGCCCACAGCACACACAAAAGTTTGCCTGCACAGTGCTGCCCTCATGCCACACACTCGCTTCATAGCCACACCACCCTCATGTATATTTATAAGTGCGTATTGGATGAGGGGGATCCGGAGGTACACACTGCAGAGGGTTGGCAGGGCCAGGCAGCGACCCTCTTTGAAAGTGTGGGTGATAGCCCACAATGCTGTTGAGAATTGATGATGAATTGATGTACGATCATCATTCCAATCCTGTGCCACCTCTGTCACAAAATTGTCAGGAGCCGCAAACGTGGGCATAAAGGGGAATCAGGTGCCAGCACTTCTACACATCTCCACAATGCAGCAATACTCTGTGTGGGCAGCACGTAAGCGGGCCCAGGGTCAGGCTCGGTCCCAGCCTCCACCTTTTGTGATCCAAGGTGCCTTGAGTTAAATAGCAGTGGGAAATCCATGTGTCCCCACACAATTCATTCTGTGTAGTTGTCAGATAGCACAACACCGCAATGGGAAGTCCACTGCAATGGGGAGTTTCACCCCGTCAAGGACCTCGGCCCACATTTCTGTCCTAGTCAGTCAGTGTATTTGTGCCAGACAGGTAAAACAGTGCTATAGGAAGTAATTGTGCACCCACAGCATAGGCGAGCCCAAGGAACTTAAAGATCGTATTACACATAAAGAAATCAGAGAACCCAAACATGGCAGAGTTTCACCATGCCAAAGACTTTGGCCCACATTTCGACCCTAGTCAGTCAGTGTATTTGTGCCAAACAGGTGAAACACTGCTACGGGAAGTACCCACAGCATAGACGAGCACCTGGAACCCATGGAAAGTATTGGCCCAAACCAGTGTCTCAGATAACTGTGGTAACACGAGAGAAAATACATGTTGCCCAGTGCTGATCCCCAGACCCCAAACAGTAGGTGACATAATAGGGCCGAGAAACCATGACCGAGGTAGGACCCGTATTACTCTGTGTGGGAAGTACGTGAGCAGGCCCTGGGTCAGGCTCAGTCCCAGCCTCCAACTTGTGTGACGCAAGATGCCGTGAGTTAAATAGCTATGGGAAATCCATGGGTCCCCACACACTTCATTCTGTGTAGGTGTCAGATAGCTCAACACTGCAATGGGAAATCTTTGAGTTCCTTGGGCTCTCCTATGCTGTGGGTGCACAAAGATGGTATTACACAGGACGAAATCAAAGTGCCCCAACATGGCAGAGTTTCACCCCGCCAAGGATCTCAGCCTTGGCCCACATTTCGGCTTAAAGGGGTTGTCCCGCGCCGAAACGGGGTTTTTTTTTTTCAAACCCCCCCCCCCCCCCCCGTTCGGCGCGAGACAACCCCGATGCAGGGACCTAAAGAAAGCTTACCGGAGCGCTTACCTGAATCCCCGCGCTCCGGTGACTTCTATACTTACCGGTAAAGATGGCCACCGGGATCCTCTTCCTCCGTGGACCGCAGCTCTTCTGTGCGGTCCATTGCCGATTCCAGCCTCCTGATTGGCTGGAATCGGCACGTGACGGGGCGGAGCTACACGGAGCCGGCATTCTGCACGAGCGGCTCCATTGAAGAGAGCAGAAGACCCGGACTGCGCAAGCGCGGCTAATTTGGCCATCGGAGGGCGAAAATTAGTCGGCTCCATGGGAACGAGGACGCTAGCAACGGAGCAGGTAAGTAAAAAACTTTTTATAACTTCTGTATGGCTCAAAATTAATGCACAATGTATATTACAAAGTGCATTAATATGGCCATACAGAAGTGTATAGACCCACTTGCTGCCGCGGGACAACCCCTTTAAGTCAGTCAGTGTATTTGTGTCAGATAGGTAAAACACCGCAATGAAAAGTCTTTGTGCACCCACGGCATAGGCAGACCTCAGTATCATATTTGTTTAGCAAAAGCATGGGTGGACCCCAGTAACATTTCTGTAGCAAGAGTATAGGCAAACCCCTCAAACCATTCAGGAGAAAAGGTGTAGGCAGACACCAGTAACATTTCTGTAGCCAAAGTATAGGCGAACCCCTCAAACCATTCAGTAGAAACTGCATAGGTGGACCCTAGTAACATTTCTGTAGCAAAAGTATAGGCAGACCCCAGTAACATTTCTGTAGCAAAAGTATAGGCAGACCCCAGTAACATTTCTGTAGCAAAAGTATAGGCAGACCCCAGTAGCATTTCTGTAGCAAGACTATAGGTGGACCCCAGAAACATTTCTGTTGCAAGAGTATATGTGAACCCCTGTAACATTTCTGTAGCAAGAGTATAGATGAACCCCTCAAACCATTCAGTAGAAAAGTTATAAGCAGGCCCCGGTAACATGTCATTAGCCAAAGTATAGTCAGACCCCAGTAACATTTCAGTAGCCAAAGTATAGGCAAATCCCAGTAACATTTCTGTAGCAAAAGTATAGGTGAACCCCTCAAACCATTCAGTAGAAACTGCAAGGGCGGACCCCAGTAACATTTCTGTAGCCAAAGTATAGTAAGACCCCAGTAACATTTCAGTAGCCAAACTATAGGCAGACCCCAGTAACATTTCTGCAGCAAGAGTATGGGCGGATCCCAGTAACATTTCTGTAGCAAGAGCGTAGGCGAACCCCTCAAACCATTCAGTAGAAAAGGTATAGACAGACCCCAGTAACATTTCTGTAGCAAGAGTATAGGCAAACCCCTCAAACCATTCAGTAGAAAAGGTATAGGCAGACCGCAGTAACATTTCTCTAGCCAAAGTTTAGACGGACCCCAGTAACATTTCTGTAGCAAGAGTATAGGCAGACCCCAGAAACATTTCTGTAGCAAAAGTATAGGCGGACCCCAGTAACATTTGTGTAGCAAGAGTATAGGCGAAGCCCTCAAACCATTCAGTAGAAAAGGTAGAGGCAGACTCAAGTAGCATGTCAGTAGACAAAGTATAGGCAGACGCCAGTAAGATTTCTGAAGCCAAAGTATAGGCGGACCCCAGTAACATTTCTGTAGCAAAAGTATAGGCAAACCCATGTAACATTTCTGTAGCAAGAGTATAGGCATACCCCTCAAACCATTCAGTAGAAAAGGTATAGGCAGACCACAGTAACATGTCAGTAGCCAAAGTATAGGCAGACCCCAGTAACATTTCTGTAACAAGAATACAGGCATACCCGAGTAACATTTCTGTAGCAAAAGAATAGTTGGACTCCAGTAACATTTCTATAGCAAAAGTATAGGTGAACCCCCTCAAACCATTCAGTAGAAACTGCATAGGCAGACCCCAGTAACATTTCAGTAGCCGAAGTATAGGGAGACCCCAGTAACTTTTCAGTAGCCAAAGTATAGGCGGACACCAGTAACATTTCTGCAGCAAGAGTATAGGCGGACCCCAGTAACATTTCTGTAGCAAAAGTATAGGCGGACCCCAGTAACATTTCTATAGCAAGAGTATAGCGGGACCCCAGTGACATTTCTGTAGCAAGAGTATAGGCGAACCCCTGAAAACATTTGGTTACCAAGAGTGTAGGCAAAGGCCGGAAAAATTAGTTAGATAACAGTATAGGCAAGGGCCAGAAAAATTGGTGTACCAGGAGTAAAAGTGTTCTCCTGAAAAATTGCTCAACCGTGAGGGCAGGTGAAACCCATAAACATTTCTTAAAGATACAGCTTACTGTTGCTTAATTTGTAACAGAGCCTGGAGGCAGCCCTGTGAAAAAGATTGGTGTCTGTTAAAGTATGAATACTTTTGAAACGTTGAAAAATTGTAAAAAACTATTAAACAGAACTAGAGATGAGCGAACGTGCTCGGCTACGCCCCTTTTTCGCCCGAATACCACGATTTTCGAGTACTTCCGTACTCGGGCCAAGAAATTCGGGGGTCGCCGTGGCGGCGCGGGGGGTTGCAGCAGGGAGTGGGGGGGAGAGGGAGAGAGAGAGGGCTCCCCCCTGTTCTCCGCTGCTACCCCCCACGCCGCCACGCCTCTCCCCGCCCCCCGGCGCACCCGAGTACTTTTCACCCGAGTAGTGAAGTACTCGAAAATCGCGGTATTCGGGCGAAAAAGGGGCGTGGCCGAGCACGTTCGCTCATCTCTAGACAGAACCTTTTGGGCCGCAGAAAAACTGTCAGTTCAGCATGATGACATGCTGTTCTAGGAGGAGGAGTAGGAGAAGGAGAAATAATAATATCCAAGAGTGATTGACAAAGATTATTTGCCCTTTTTTGTGGTGATAAAGGATGCATTTTTCTCCTTTTGCAGCAAAAAGAATCATTAGGCTCGGCTGCTTTCCGCCGGTGGAGAAGAGAAGTCTCAGGGAAATCCAGGCTTTGTTCATCTTTATGAGTGTAAGCATGTCGGCACTGGCAGTTGACAGGCGGGTACGCTTATCTGTGATGATTCCCCCAGCTGCTCTAAACAGCCTCCCTGACAACATGCTAGCGGCAGGGCAGGCCAGAACCTCCAAGGCGTACAGCGCAAGTTCGTGCCACATGTTCAGCTTTGACACTCAATAGTTGTATGGAGCAGAGACATCACAGAGGATGGTGGTACGATTGGCTACATACTCCCTCACCATCTTTTTACAGTGCTCCGTCTGACTCAGCCTTGACTGGAGAGTGCTGACACAGTCTTGCTGAGGAGCGATAAAGCAGGCAAAGGCTTTGGAGTATGTGTTCCCCTGCCAGCGCTGGACATGCTGCTTGATCCCCGCTCCTTCCCTGCTATTTGGCCCTCTGAACTGCGTCTTATGCTACTAGCGCTGTCAAATGGGAACTTTAGCATCACTTTTTCCACCAGGGCCCTGTGGTATTGCATCAGTCTCGTACCCCTTTCCTCTTCGGGAATGAGAGTGGAAATGTTCTCCTTATACTGTGGGTCGAGAAGGGTTTACAGAATGAGTCTAACGTGAAGTTCATGGAAAAGGCAACCTAACATGAAGTCAGCCATGTGTGCCAGGGTACGAGTACACAACACATCACTGTTCCCACTAGGAAGGTAACTTTCAGGATTCTCCTCCTCCTCTTCAGCCCATACACGCTGAACAGATGAGAGCCAAGCAGCATGGGTACCCTCTGCAGTGTGGCCAGCTGTCTCTTCCCCCTCCCCTCCTCCTCCTCCTCCAAAACGCGCTAAGATGTAGACATGAGGGTGGTCTGGCTATCAAGCGACATACTGTCATCCTCCGTCTCCTGTTCCAACCGCAAAGCATCAGCCTTTATGCTTAGCAGTGAACTTCTCAGCAGGCAATGCAGTGGGATGGTAACTCTAATAATTGCCACATCGCCGCTCACCATCTTGGTAGACTCTTCAAACTTTCCGAGGACCTGGCAGATGTCTGCCATCCATGCCCACTCCTCAGTAAAGAATTGCGGAGGCTGACTACTACTCCACTACCCATGTTGCAGCTGGTATTCCACTATTGCTCTACGCTGCTCGTATAGCCTGGCCAGCATGTGCAGTGTAGAATTCCAGCATGTGGGCACGTCGCACAGCAGTCGGGGCTCTGGCAACTGAAACCAACATTGCAGGGTCCTCAGGTAGGCAGTGTCCGTGGTGGACTTGCGGAAATGTGCGCAGACGCGGCGCACCTTGCGAGCAGGTAAGACAAGTGGGGGTAGTTTTTCAGAAACCGCTGAACCACCAGATTGAAGACTTGGGCCAGGCATGGCACGTGTGTGAGGCTGCCGAGCTGCAGAGTCGCCACCAGGTTACAGCCGTTGTCACACACGACCATGCCCGGTTGAAGGCTCCGTGGTGAAAGCCAGAGGTCGGTCTGCTCTGTAACAGCTCAGGGACCATGTACCTCTTGTCAGCTAAGCTGATTAGTTTTAGCATGGCTTGCTGACGCTTGCCCACTGCTATGCTGCTACCGACTGCTGGCGACATGCTCACACTTCTTAATTGAGAGGTAGAGGTGGCAGAGGAGGAGGAGGGTGAGGGTTTGGAGGAGGTGGCATAAAACACCGCAGATACCAGCACCGAGGTAGGACCCGCTATTCTGGGTTTGGGTAGGACGTGAGGGATCCCAGGCTCTGACTCGGTCCAAGCCTCCACCAAGTTCACCCAATGTGCAATCAGGGAGATATAGTGACCCTGCCCGCCAGTACTTGTCCACGTGTCCGTGGACCTTCCTAGCAACTGCGTTGGTGAGGACACGATTTATGTTGCCGAAGATGTGCTGGTGTAAGGCTGAGATGGCACACCTGGGAAAAGAGTGGCGACTGGGGACCAAGTAGCGCGGGACCGCTGCCGCCATCATGTATTTGAAAACCTCCATTTCCACAAGACTGTACGACAGCATCTCCAGTCTGATTAATTTGGCAATGTGCACGTTTAAAGCTTGTGTCTGTGCATGGGTGGGGGCGTATTTGCGCTTTCGCTCCAATGCTTGTGTTAGTGACAGCTGAACGCTGCACTAAGAGACATTGCTAGATGGAGTGGAGGACTGTGGAGGTGAGGGTGTGGGTGCAGGCTGTGAGGTGCTCGTGCCTGTGTCCTGGGAAGGGGATTGGATCTGTGTGGCAGGTTGGGGCACAGAGGAAGAGGCAGTGGTGTGATCCGGAGGCGGTGAATGGTCTTCGTCCCACCTTGTGGGTGCTTAGCCATCATATGCCTGCACATGCTGGTGGTGAGGCTGGTAGTGGTGGCTACCCGGCTGATCTTGGTGTGACACAGTTTGCACACCTCTGTCTGTCGTCCGCACTCTCACAAAAAAAACATCCACACCTTTAAAACACCTAGCCCTCTGCATGGAGGCTTGCCGCGAGGGGGTGTTTTGGGAATCAGTTGGGGGATTCTTTGCTCTGGCCCTGCCTCTACCCCTGGCCACTCCACTGCCTCTTCCAACCTGTCCTGCTGCTGCACTTGCCCCCCCTCTAAAGCCCTGTCCTCAGCAGGCTTAGCAAACCAGGTGGGGTCAGTCACCTCATCGTCCAGCAGCTCTTCCTCCGAATCCTCTATGCGCTTCTCCCTCGGACTTACTGCCCTTACAACTACCTCATTGACTGTGTCTTATCATCCTCATCCAAAAACATCTCTTGAGACAGTTGCCGGAAGTCCCCAGCCTCTTCACTCGGGAACTTTCCAAAGGTTGGGCATCGGTCGCGAAAAACTCGTCAGGTGACAGAGGAACCATTTTTTCCCACTCATGGCAGGGACCCGAGAACAGTTCCTGGGAGTCTGACTGCTTAGAATATGTCATTTTCATGGAGTGAGAAGGCTGGGAGGAAGAAGGAGCAGCAGCCAGAGGATTCAGAGTTGCAGTCCCTAGGCCAGGAGTAGTGGACTGTGTAGAAGACTGCGTGGTCGATACATTCCCGGAGGCATTTTCTGCAATCCACGACAGGACCTGCTTGCACTGCTCTGTTAGTAATAAAGGTCTGCCACGCAGACCCGTAAAATGTGATATGAAGCTGGGGAGCCCAGAAACTTGCCTCTCTCCTAATCCCACAGCAGCCGGCTGTGATTCACCACGCCCAGAAACTGAGCCTGTGCCCACACCCTCACTTGGACATCTGCGTCCTCGACCCTTACCGCCACTCCTCATCATGGCGGATTAAGTATAGAGCAGGGCTTAAATAAATTACCCCATTGTACAGCACTGACAACTGTGGCTTAATTCACCGCACACAGAGACTGGTAGATAATGGAGGCTCTATGCTGTGACTTGAAAAAATTAACCCGCTGTCTTGCGCTGATACCTAGGGGTAATTTACCACTGGCAAAGACTTGTAGATAATAGAGGCTGTATCGACTCTAAAGCCAGTGGATAGTGATGGTAACTGCGGCTATCTGAACTCCACCCAGGAAAGGGTATTGTGAGACGCTCTGCACAGCAGCAGAGCTGAAATACTTTGCAGTGGCGCAGGAAATATTACAGTACTGTTTAGCGGTGAGATCTCTGCCTAATGCACTGCAGACACATAACTGAAGTCATTTGCAGTAGGCTAGGTAATGTTAGAGTGCAGTTTCACAGTGGGAGCTGGTTGTATGGCACTGCAGGCTTAGAACGCTATTACTGAAAGACTGGAGACAGGCCTAGATGCGTAATATAAGAATTGATGCACTACTACTCCCAGCCAGACACTACTTTAATCCAAACAGTCAGATGTAGCTTTAAGAAGGAGTGTTGGGGATCTTGCACATAGGATCAGGAGGACTGTATTGTGTATATAACTTTCCCTATGGAAGTGGCTGTGCCCCTACACTGTGTCAAATGCACTGCAGACACAGAACGGTATAACTAAAGTCGTTTGCAGTAGGCTAGGAAATGTTAGAGAGCAATTTCATGGTGAGAGCTGGTTGTACGGCACCGCAGGCTGAAAACGCTATTACTGAAAGGCTGGGAACTGGCCTTGATGCGTAATACAAAAATTGATGCACTACTACTTCCAGCCAGCCACAACTATAATGCACACGGTCAGATGTTGCCCTAAGAAGGACCGTTGGGGTTCTTGCACAGAGGATCAGGACTGTATAACTTTCCCTATAGAAGTGGCTGTGCCCCTACACTGTGTCTAATGCACTGCAGATACAGAACAGTATAAATGAAGTCACTTGCAGTAGGCTAGGAAATATTAGAGAGCAGTTTCAGGGTAAGAGCTGGTTGTACGGCATTGCAGGCTGAGAAGGCTATTACTGAAAGGCTGGGAACAGGAGTAGATGCGTAATACAAAAATTGATGCACAACTACTCCCAGCCAGCCATAACTATAATGCACACGGTCAAATGTAGCCCTAAGAAGGACTGTTGCGGTTCTTGAAGACAGCATCCTACTCTAACAATTGCCCTATATAAGCAGCTCTTTCCCTCAACTCTGCCTACGGCACTGCAGACACAGAACAGTATAGCTGAAATGGCCTGCACAGCCCGAGATGCTTAAAAATAAAAAAAATTGCTGCACTACTGCTCCCAGCCAGCCACACTATGAAGAGTAGCCCTAAGAAGTACCCTTGGGGTTCTTGAAGACAGGATCCTACTGTAACACTTTCCCTATATCAGCAGCAGCACTTTCCCTAACCTCTGCCAGCATGCGTTTAAGGCGAGCCACGGGTGGGACTAGTTTAAGTACTCAGTGGTTACCTGAACGGCCCAGCCACTCACTACTGTGGGGGAGGGAGAGGGCTGGAACGTCACAGCAGGAAGTGGTAATGCCTTCCCTGCATGTTTACTGGCTTTAAAATGGCGCTAAACATGCGGGGAAGGAAATGCAATTGACTCGAGTATCGCTTGGTGTTCGTCTCGAGTAATGAGCATCTCGAGTACCCTAATACTCGAATGAGCATCAGGCTCAAACGAGTGTGCTCGCTCATCTCTAACCGGATTTATATTGTTGCATATTTTTCTTTTTTTTTGGTATTTGTATCAATAAAAATAATTTTTTGAGCAGTTTATATTTTGTATTGTGTTTTATATTGTGAAACCCCTTTTTTTAAAAATGTTTTTTTTAATGCATAAAACTGTTTTTGGTCTCCCCTATACTGCCTTTGTTTAGTGGTCAGATATATATTTTTTTGCGGAACACAATAGATATTCTGTTGAGGTATTATTTTTTGTAGATTATCCATTATGATTGATATTTTAAACTTATGTAGCCTTTCTCCTGATGGTTTTTAATATGTATGGATTATATTATAAATTCAGAGCCACACTTCTGTGGGCTTTACAGTTGCATGCATATCCTTCTGCATGCATCAGGGAGCATAGACCTGAGCAACTTGTCATTTACAGCTGTCTGCTCTGGATGATCGCATCATCCAGCAATACTTCCGCAATACCGCACATGCGTGGTAACTCAGGTGAGACGCCGGTATGGCGTGGTCCAGCCGTATTAGTACAGGATGCCTGGAGCAGGCCTGACTGACTACATGTTCCTTACTTTTGTGTATGTATTCACTGTCTATGCTTTTTTTGCATGTATATAATTGTGGTACGGCCAGAAATTGGGGGGGGGGGGGGGCGTGTTTTTGTAACATGGCATACTATTTAAACAGTGCTTGTATTATATGTGATATGCTTGACAAAGGTCCAATCTGGGACCGAAACGTTGTCTCCTTTATACTATAGGAGAACAAATTCATGATTATTTGCTACACCCATTGACGCTGACACATTAACTACTGATTAACATTGCATCACGGAGTTGCTCTAGTTCTGGGTGGCAGTTGCAACTAACAAGCAGATCCAACCACAGTTGTGGTATATTTTATGTGCTGTTGGGACCTTTTTGCTTCCATATACTATTAGACATTTCCCTGTGCAAATTTAACACACACCCAATTAGTGTGGCATCACACATCACTTCACTAGCATTATTTGCTCAAGAGGTGGGTTGACAGAATATCTGGAGGACAAAAACCCCTAATGGTCAGGTTTTTTCTTGGTACTCGGCAGGCAGCAATGCCCTGTCACATATAGACTATGTCTTTGGTAATGCCCAATCGTGCACCATGACATCAGATGTCAAATATTTCCCTAGAGCAATATCTGATCACTCTCCCCTCTGGATTGAACTTCAAACCTCAAACACCGAAGGCATTAAACCTGGCTGGAGAGTGCATCCATTCTGGCTGAGCCTTTTTGATCCACATGACCTAATCCCTGACCAATTAGGTTTTTTTTAGAAACCAACCGTCCTGGCACAGGCCAGATTTTGCTCTGAGAAACCCTTAAAGCCAATTGGCGGGGCTGTCTAAGATCCTCCATTTCATATGTCAAGAGGGACACATCCAGCTGTGAAAAAAAGGCCTCTTGTTACTCACAACTGGAAGCAGCCTACATTGCAGACCCCACAGATCACAACAGAGACCGAAGGTTAAATCAAGACAGGCAATACTTTATATTGTTACAGGAAAAAGCGCATAGGGCCAGCTTTTTCGCCAAACAAAAATACTACGAATTCGGTAATTAATCAAGTAGTCTACTTGCTCATCTTGTCCATCTTGTCCATCAGAACTTGTCTGTCTTACTTGCTCAAGATTTGGCAATTCTACAGCCTCATTAGCATACAAACTAAGCAAACTGAGACAGCTTTGAGGTAAAACAAATATAAAACACGTGTTTATTTACTCTTTAGTATATAAATGTAAGTGAAACTGTTAATTAACATATAAAGCATACAGATCACATGGGTAACAAAGATAAGCATCAATACATCACCAGATATTGTGGCATCACTCCGCAATCGGGGGATCTCCAGATACGATTGGTAGGAGGAATCCGGGAAAACGCCAGCACGTCTGCTAGACCACAAATTGAGTCCCAAAATCCTTCTGAAGATCACCCTCCTTTTATACTACTTTTTCATTATGTAAAATATCCGCTTCTGCGCAGTTATGAGTATATATGTCATTCTTATATAACTAATCAAGCTTTACGCATGCTCCGTAGTACTCTGGCAATAATTTATCTCATGGTTTCTCTATGAGATAATAAACATCTGCATTCTATTACTTTACAACATCTGGTGACTATGAGCCATTCTAGCTGGTTTTAATTAGAATAGAACTGCATTTCTGCAGTTCTTTTCAGGCCAGTTCAAAAGTTTATTGAACTTAGAACACAAATGGAAAACCACAGGGCAACTAGTTAATGATCACTACCTACCTATACCTTTGCTATACACAATCTCTCACTCAATCGCGTCCCACACGTATCACAATCGGTCCTTGATCATTCACTATTTGCCGTATGATACCATTAAAATTTGGGGTTTTCTACAGAATACCTTATATGCCATGAAACAATTCCATAGTGATAAAAGTATTACAACTATGGCCAATACCAAAACAGGATGTATGAGCCAATTAAGAGTGGTTTGTGCAGATGATGAATATCCCATAAAAATGTCATACCAATGGTGTGACGTGGCATCAGCAATAGCCGATCCCATTTTTACAATTTTGCCTGCTATTACAGTAGTACTTACAATATGCATTGCCAAAGATTTATTAAGCAATTTAATATGTTGCTGTACTTCTTCTGTGTCTTCTAACAACTTTTTGAATTTAGTCAAATTTAGATCCCAGTTTGACACATTTAAAGGCAGTAGTTGCCAATTGACAGCCACTGTCTTCTCTTGTTCGGGTAATAACACAAAGGTCTCATTTTCCCAAACAAGTGCTGATATGTTTTGCAAGCATCCTGAAAACGGGACAACCATCCCAGGTACAACAGGATGATTAGTTGCCAAACATACCTCCTGTGGGGCTATTTCAAGCATCATCTTAAAAGTGAGTGGCAGCACAGTCCATTCACATACATTGATTGTATTTTGTAATATACATGGTTCATAAACAGCCGATTGGACCTTACATATGGTCCCTTCTAATGTATCATCACACAATGATAAGTCATGAGCTCTTTTTTGCTCATCAATGTAAATCCCGTTAAATCTAGGTACCCAAAAATGCATACCTTCCGGAACACCTTTAAGTAAGGGGAGAACTACAAACTTACACATCATACTCTTTTTAGTAACATTGTATATAAATATGGTCCCTTTACATAATGTATCATTGCAACACAATTTTTGAGCCTCCAACTGTATAAAATCCGTCTCAGTTATAGTCTGATTGAACACGATCCTACACACCTGCTCATTGCAAGTCATAAGCATAGTTTGAAGTGTGTTCTTTTGTTGTTGCTGATAAATAGTCTGCAAGGTACATATTGACTAGAGATGAGCGAACGCGTTCGTCCGAGCTTGATATTCGTGCGAATATTAGGGTGTTCGGGATGTTCGTTATTCGTAACGAACACCATGCGGTGTTCTGGTTACTTTCACTTCCTTCCCTGAGACGTTAGCGCGCTTTTCTGGCCAATTGAAAGACAGGGAAGGCATTACAACTTCCCCCTGCAACGTTTAAGCCCTATACCACCCCCCTGCTGTGAGTGGCTGGCGAGATCAGGTGTTCGCCTAATATAAAAGTCGGCCCCTCCCGCGGCTCGCCTCAGATGCTGTGTGAGTTGGATGAGGGACAGTGCTGTTTATACCGGAGCTGCTGTAGGGAAAGAATTGGTAGTTAGTGTAGGCTTCAAGACCCCCCAAAGGTCCTTATTAGGGCCACTGATAGCTGTGTGTTGGCTGCTGTTAGCAGTGGGATTTTTTTTTTCTCAAAATCGGCTCTGCAGAGCGTTGCACCTGGCATTAGGGACAGAAGTGCTGCATAGGCAGGGAGAGTGTTAGGAGTGAGTGTAGCCTTCAAGAACCTCAACGGTCCTTTCTAGGGCCATATTTATCCGTGTGCAGTACTGTCCAGGCTGCTGTTAGCTGTGCTGCATTTTTTTTGGGCTTCTCAAAATCGCCTCTGCAGAGCATTCCACCCTCCATTGATACTGCAGGGAAAGAATTGTATAGGCAGGGCCACAACACAGTTATTATTCATAGAATATACGCAGTGCTGCCTTTTGGTGGAAAAACAAGTGAAAACAAATCTATTTGTCCAGCCTCTGTCCGTCCTTACGGGCGGTGGAGACGTGTGAGCTGCGTGAAGAACAGTGCTAAATCATACGCACCCAGCTACGCTTTACTGCTGGCTTCGCCATTTGCTTTCCTTAATTGGGAAAAAAAATACCTGCTCTGCCAGAGTTATAATAACTCTGCTACCCTCACGTTCTGTGACACATAAGCAGGGACACAGCACAGTTATTACACTTAGATTATTCATTCACTAGAGGCAGTGGGGCCTTTCGTTTTCCCAAAAGGGCAAAAATTATATTTGGCCTGCAGTCTTGCGCCAATTTATTTCCTGCCTGTTAAATCAAATCACTGGTAATACAGCATGCTGAGGGGTAGGGGTAGGCCTAGAGGACGTGGACGCGGCCGAGGACGCGGAGGGCCAAGTCAGGGTGTGGGCACAGCCCGAGCTCCTGATCCCGGTGTGTCGCAGCCGACTGCTGCGCGATTAGGAGAGAGGCACGTTTCTGGCGTCCCCACATTCATCGCCCAATTAATGGGTCCACGCGGGAGACGGTTATTAGAAAATGAGCAGTGTGAGCAGGTCCTGTCCTGGATGGCAGAAAGTGCTTCGAGCAACCTATCGTCAACACGCAGTTCTGCGCCGTCCACTGCTGCAAATCCGAATCCTCTGTCTGCTGCTCCTCCTTCCTCCCAGCCTCCTCACTCCACTACAATGACACCTGCTCAGGAGCGGGAACACTCCCAGGAACTGTTCTCGGGCCCCTGCTTAGATTGGGCAGCAGCGGTTCCTCTCCCACCAGAGGAGTTTATCGTCACTGATGCCCAACCATTCGAAAGTTCCCGGGGTCCGAGGGAAGAGGCTGGGGACTTCCGCCAACAGACTCAACAACTTTCTGTGGGTGAGGAGGATGATGACGATCAGACACAGTTGTCTTGCAGTGAGGTAGTAGTAAGGGCAGTAAGTCCAAGGGAGCAGCGCACAGAGGATTCGGAGGAAGAGCAGCAGGACGATGAGGTGACTGACCCCACCTGGTGTGCAACGCTTACTCAGGAGGACAGGTCTTCAGAGGGGGAGTCAAGGGCATCAGCAGGGCAGGTTGCAAGAGGCAGTGCGGTGTCCAGGGGTAGAGGCAGGGCCAGACCGAATAATCCACCAAGTGTTTCCCAAAGCGCCCCCTCGCGCCATGCCACCCTGCAGAGGCCGAGGTGCTCTAAGGTCTGGCAGTTTTTCACAGAGACGCCTGACGACCGACGAACAGTGGTGTGCAACCTTTGTTGCGCAAAGCTCAGCCGGGGAGCCAACACCAACAGCCTCACCACCACCACAATGCGCAGACATATGATGGCCAAGCACCCCACAAGGTGGGACGAAGGCTGTTCACCGCCTCCGGTTTGCACCCCTGCCTCTCCCCCTGTGCCCCAACCTGCCACTGAGATGCAACCCCCCTCTCAGGACACAGGCACTACCGCCTCATGGCCTGCACCCACACCCTCATCTCCGCTGTCCTCGGCCCCATCCAGCAGTGTAGTTCAGCGCACCGTTCAGCCGTCGCTTGCGCAAGTGTTCGAGCGCAAGCGCAAGTACGCCGCCACGCACCCGCACGCTCAAACGTTAACCGTCCGCATAGCAAAATTCATCAGCCTTGAGATGCTGCCGTATAGGGTTGTGGAAACTGAGTCCTTCAAAAGTATCATGGAGGCGGCGGCCCCGCGCTACTCAGTTCCCAGTCGCCACTACTTTTCCCGATGTGCCGTCCCAGCCCTGCACGACCACGTCTCCCGCAACATTGTGCGCGCCCTCACCAACGCGGTTACTGCCACGGTCCACTTAACTACGGACACGTGGACAAGCACAGGCGGGCAGGGCCACTACATCTCCCTGACGGCACATTGGGTGAATTTAGTGGAGGCTGGGACAGAGTCAGAGCCTGGGACCGCTCACGTCCTACCCACCCCCAGAATTGCGGTCCCCAGCTCGGTGGTGGTATCTGCGGAGGTGTATGCTTCCTCCACTAAAGCACCCTCCTCCTCCTCCTCCTCTGTCTCGCAATCAAGATGTGTTAGCAGCAGCATGTCGCCAGCAGTCGGTGTCGCGCGGTGTGGCAGCACAGCGGTGGGCAAGCGTCAGCAGGCCGTGCTGAAACTACTCAGCTTAGGCGATAAGAGGCACACGGCCCACGAACTGCTGCAGGGTCTGACACAGCAGACCGACTGCTGGCTTGCGCCGCTGAGCCTCCAACCGGGCATGGTCGTGTGTGACAACGGCCGTAACCTGGTGGCGGCTCTGCAGCTTGGCAGCCTCACGCACGTGCCATGCCTGGCCCACGTCTTTAATTTGGTGGTTCAGCGGTTTCTGAAAAGCTACCCACGCTTGTCAGACCTGCTCGTAAAGGCGCGCCGGCTCTGCGCACATTTCCGCAAGTCCCACACGGACGCTGCCACCCTGCGCACCCTGCAACATCACTTTAAGCTGCCAGTGCACCGACTGCTGTGCGACGTGCCCACACGGTGGAACTCTACGCTCCACATGTTGGCCAGGCTCTATGAACAACGTAGAGCTATAGTCGAATACCAACTCCAACATGGGCGGCGCAGTGGGAGTCAGCCTCCTCAATTCCTTTCAGAAGAGTGGGCCTGGTTGGCAGACATCTGCCATGTCCTTGGTAATTTTGAGGAGTCTACCCAGGTGGTGAGCGGCGATGCTACAATCATTAGCGTCACCATTCCTCTGCTATGCATCTTGAGAAATTCCCTGCAAACCATAAAGGCAGCTGCTTTGCGCTCGGAAACGGGGGCGGGGGAAGACAGTATGCCGCTGGATAGTCAGGGCACCCTCCTGTCTATTTCTCAGCGCGTACAGGAGGAGGAGGAGGAGCATGAGGAGGATGAGGAGGAGGGGGAAGAGACAGCTTGGGCCGCTGCTGACGGTACACCGGCTGATTGCCTGTCATCCTTTCAGCGTGTATGGCCTGAGGAGGAGGAGGAGGAGGAGGAGGATCCTGAAAGTGATCTTCCTAGTGAAGACAGCCATGTGTTGCGTACAGGTACCCTGGCACACATGGCTGACTTCATGTTAGGATGCCTTTCTCGTGACCCTCGCGTTGCACGCATTCTGGCCACTACGGATTACTGGGTGTACACACTGCTCGATCCACGGTATAAGGAGAACCTGCCCACTCTGATTCCCGAAGAGGAAAGGGGTTCGAGAGTGTTGCTATACCACAGGACCCTTGCGGACAAGCTGATGGTAAAATTCCCAGCCGACAGCGCTAGTGGCAGAAGGCGCAGTACCGAGGGCAAGGTAGCAGGGGATGTGCGTAGATCGAGCAGCATGTACATCCCAGGCAGTGCAACAGTCTTTAAGGGCCTGGCCAGCTTTATGGCTCCCCACCAAGACTGTGTCACCGCTCCCCAGTCACGGCTGAGTCGGCGGGAGCACTGTAAAAGGATGGTGAGGGAGTACGTAGCGGATCGCACGACCATCCTTGGTGACGCCTCTGCCCCCTACAACTACTGGGTGTCGAAGCTGGACATGTGGCCTGAACTAGCGCTGTATGCCCTGGAGGTGCTTGCTTGTCCTGCGGCTAGCGTGTTGTCGGAGAGGGTGTTTAGTGCGGCTGGGGGAATCATCACAGATAAGCGTAGCCGCTTGTCAACCGACAGTGCCGACAGGCTAACACTCATCAAGATGAACAAAGGCTGGATTTCCCCAGACTTCTGTTCTCCACCAGCGGACAGCAGCGATACGTAAGCAATACGTAGGCTGCTCCCGCGGATGGAAGCTACGTTCTCTCTCACCATCCAAAACGGGGACATTTCTGCTTCATCAATCTGTGTCTAATATTCCTCCTCCTCCTCCTGCTCCTCCTCCTGAAACCTCACGTAATCACGCTGAACGGGCAATTTTTCTTAGGGCCACAAGGCTCACTCAAATAATTTTTCAGAACAATTTTTATAAGTTTCAATGCGCTTAAAAGCATTGGAACTTTAACTTGAACCAATTTTTCGTTACACTGGGCTGCCTCCAGGCCTAGTTACCACTTAAGCCACATTAACCAAAGCGATTAATGGGTTTCACCTGCCCTCTTGGCTGGCCATGGCCAATTTTTGGGATGTACATTAGTACTGTTGATACAGCAATTTTTGTGGGCCCTCGCCTACAGTGTAATCAAATTAATTTTTAGCCCACCTGCATTACAGCTGACGTTACCTCAGCTGTGTTGGGCAATGCAATGGGATATTTTTATGTACCGCCGGTGGGTTCCAGGGAGCCACCCATGCTGTAGGTGCACACTGAGTTTTTAATACATCTGTACACTTCTAAAGAACCCGTCTGACTGGGGCATGCAGTGTGGGCCGAAGCCCACCTGTATTACGCACGACATTACTACCTCAGCTGTGTTGGGCAATGCAATGGGATATTTCTATGTACCGCCGGTGGCTTCCTGGCACCCACCCAGGCAGTGGGTCCACAGGGAGTTTAACCTACATGTGTCCACTTGTAAAGAACCCCAGTCTGACTGGGGCATGCAGTGTGGGCCGAAGCCCACCTGCATTAAGCACGACATTACTACCTCAGCTGTGTTGGGCAATGCAATGGGATATTTTTGTGTACCGCCGGTGGGTTCCAGGGAGCCACCCATGCTGTAGGTGCACACTGAGTTTTTAATACATCTGTACACTTCTAAAGAACCCGTCTGACTGGGGCATGCAGTGTGGGCCGAAGCCCACCTGTATTACGCACGACATTACTACCTCAGCTGTGTTCGGCAATGCAATGGGATATTTCTATGTACCGCCGGTGGCTTCCTGGCACCCGCCCAGGCAGTGGGTCCACAGGGAGTTTAACCTACATGTGTCCACTTGTAAAGAACCCCAGTCTGACTGGGGCATGCAGTGTGGGCCGAAGCCCACCTGCATTAAGCACGACATTACTACCTCAGCTGTGTTGGGCAATGCAATGGGATATTTTTGTGTACCGCCGGTGGGTTCCAGGGAGCCACCCATGCTGTAGGTGCACACTGAGTTTTTAATACATCTGTACACTTCTAAAGAACCCGTCTGACTGGGGCATGCAGTGTGGGCCGAAGCCCACCTGTATTACGCACGACATTACTACCTCAGCTGTGTTGGGCAATGCAATGGGATATTTCTATGTACCGCCGGTGGCTTCCTGGCACCCACCCAGGCAGTGGGTCCACAGGGAGTTTAACCTACATGTGTCCACTTGTAAAGAACCCCAGTCTGACTGGGGCATGCAGTGTGGGCCGAAGCCCACCTGCATTAACCCTTTCCAGTCCACTGTGTGACCTTTGAAGACATTAGGGTTTAAGGCTGTACAGCTCCGTTGTTGGTAGACGTCCGTCGGGGTTCTCTTACTGTATATTGCCAGCCTCTCTGCTGTCGGAGCCTATCCTACGTGTCAGCTCATGCAGTACTGGCTTTAGCCAGCATATAGCGCCGTTGTATAACGGCAGAAAAAGAGTAAGCCCCCTAGGAAAACCATATACAAATTGGATTGGAAAGGGTTAAGCACAACATTACTACCTCAGCTGTGTTGGGCAATGCAATGGGATATTTCTGTGTACCGCCGGTGGGTTCCAGGGAGCCACCCATGCTGTGGGTCGACAGGGACTTCACAATAGGGAGTTGTACCTGCCTGTGTCTATGAATTAAAAAGCCCGGTCTGACTGGGGCATGCAGACACCTTGACAGAATGAATAGTGTGTGGCACATAGGTTCCCCATTGCTATGCCCACGTGTGCAGCTCCTGATGGCGGTGGCACAGGATTCTATTTCTCATTGCTTCTGTACAGCATTGTGGGCTATCGCTCCGCCACTTTTAAAGAGGGTCGCTGCCTAGCCGTGCCAACCTCTGCAGTGTGTGCCTGCGGTCCCTCGTCATGGCAGACGCAATTCTAAATAGACATGAGCGTGGTGTGGCATGAGGGCAGCTGAAGACTGCGCAGGGACACTTTGGTGTGCGCTGTGGGGGGGAGGGGGGGTTGGGCAGCATGTAACCCAGGAGAAGTGTCAGTGGAGTGTCATGCAGGCAGTGATTGTGCTTTGTTGGAGGTAGTGTGGTGCTTAGCAAAGGTATGCCATGCTAATGAGGGCTTTTCAGAAGTAAAAGTTGTTGGGGGGGGGGCCCACTCTTGCCGCTATTGTGGCTTAATAGTGGGACCTGTGAACTTGAGATGCAGCCCAACATGTAGCCCCTCGCCTGCCCTATCCGTCACTGTGTCATTCCCATCACTTTCCTGAATTGCCCAGATTTTCACACATGAAAACCTTAGCGAGCATCGGCGAAATACAAAAATGTTCTGGTCGCCCATTGACTTCAATGGGGTTCGTTGTTCGAAACGAACCCTCGAGCATCACGGGAAGTTCGTTCCGAATAACGAACACCCGAACATTTTGGTGTTCGCTCATCTCTAATATTGACCAATTAACACAGTTAGATATGTTAGAATTTATTTCATATGAAAACCTATTAGATGCATCTTGCAAATCAAGCATTATTGTGTCCACATCCGCTTGCATACTAAAGGGCTGCCATATAGTGGGCATCCAGTTAGCCTGCAATGTGAGCACATCTTTAATACCACTTCCCGCGTTATGCATTCGATTAGCTAAAGTCTCTATATCAAAACCATTAATAGTCCCAGTAAGCGCTGCGTAGCCTCCGAGTAAGGTAGCATACCAAGCTCGACGGGAACGCTTGGTAGAACAAGTCCTTGAAGATGGAAACTGCACGGAGGCTCGATAACGGTCTTTTGAGCGTCCCACCCCACCTGGGGACAGGTGGATGGAACTCTTTTGGTCTCTGACAACATGACACGTTTACAAGTTATGTAATGTTTATTCGTCCCGTGGCATTATGCAGTGCATATGTAGGACGGTAGGTTGAACTTATATGCGATAATGGATCTCCACTCCAGATAGTCCCATCAAAGGTAATGTTCATGATATAACATTTCTGGTTGGCTTCACAAGTGAAGTTGTCTTGCTTCCTTGTTTGGGTTGAACTCCTCCAGCCTCACGAATAGTCATTCCCTCCGGTATCATTGACGCGGATCCCTGGCGTCCACACATCAACTACTGCGATCACCGAACACATGATGCCAAGGATTCCAAAAATGATTATGTGATTCTAGAGAAAGCAAGGAAACAAGCATTATTCCCGCAAATAGCACTTTTCTTGTGGGACATATTCCCATTTCTCTACTCCGGGTCGCATAATGAGCAAAGTTCGATCCTTCCCCACAGCAATAACTTCTGCCGGGGAGGGCAGTCCTTGGTGATTCTGAACCCATATTTTGGGCCCTACATTAGTAACATCAGTTGAGCCAAAGCCTTTATCTCTTCTCACTGTAAGTTCAGTGGGGGCCGCCCCTTCTTCCAATTGTGTCAAATACACTGTAATTAATAGCAGCTGTGCCATGCGCTCCTTATTCCCTATTATTAGAGGATCTGTTCCTAAATTTATCATGATTACTTTAGTTTCCCCCTTATAATCCGCATCTATGACTCCCCCTAGGACCACTGCACCTCTCAGAGCAAAACTTGATCTAGTAGATATCTGCCCGAAGTGATTCTCTGGGATCTTGCATCCAATCCCTGTGGGAATAGTACTTACCTTTCCCGTATCAAGAGCGTATAGATCCAACCCTGCAGCGGAAGGAGTGTCTCTATAAGGTGCCTGCGCATCTGGATTTATTTTCCAGTATAAGATTGTCTCTACCTTAGCTATATCTATACTGAGATTGGGTGTTAGCATGCGCAATAAGGGTGTCATGGAATCAGTGATGGGCCTGTTGTTGATAATCTGTAAAGCATCAGTGAGATTATCTCTCCATTGACCATATTTGTCGGTCTCCGTAAGCTTCTTCAAGGTAGATTTTAATAACCCATTCATTCGTTCCACCAATCCCGCGGCCTGTGGAGACTAGGGCATATGATATACCCATTCTATGTTATTTTTACTGGCATACTCTTTTACCTGATTACCGGTAAAATGTGAACCATTGTCTGTCTGGATCTGCAGGGGAGTCCCATAATACTGGGTAATAATTTCCAGAGTACGTAAAGTACTCCACTGTGTGGCTGTTTTACATGGGAATCCCACCATCAGACCTGAGACTGTATCTACTGCTGTACAAATATACTTACATCCTCTGCTCTCAGGGAGCGGCCCTACAAAATCCATCTGCCAAATCTGCACTGGCAACTGGCCTCTCCCTATGTGTCCCATTACTGTATGAGGCACTTCTCGTTTTTGAACATGTTGACATACTGGACATTGCTCGATTACTTGTTTGATCATGTCAACTGTCAATGGGATACCTCTTTCTTGTGCCCACCTGTAAGTGGCCTTCTCTCCCAAGTGTCCACTTTTTTGGTGAGCCCAAACAGCTGTACCTTGAAGCCATGCTTCCTTTTCCTTGTCAGGTTCTAGTACGGCAACAGAGATCGATGCTGCCGCATCTGCTTGAGAATTAAATAAACATTCCAATGAGTCAAGAGGGACATGAGCATCAACATGAAACATAGTACTTTTGGTACTCCTAATGAATTCCTCTGTCTTGCCAAAGCTCCTTCCCCCACAATTCCTTACCATGAATGTTCCAATTGTTTCTTTACAGATTTTTCATCCAGTCCCTGAATCATTATATCATCGATATAATGTGAAAACTGCATTTCTGATGGTAAATCAAACTCATCTAAATGTTCTGCCACCGTCCGGTGACAGATGGTCGGACTATGTATCCAACCTTGTGGCAATCGAGTGAACGTATATTGACGTCCTTGCCACATAAAGGCAAGCTGATCTTGTGCCTTTTCTTCTATTGAAATTGTGAAGAAGGCTTGTGCAATATCAATCACAGCGTACCATTGTCCACTGTGACTTTGGATCTGCTCCACAATTGTAATGGTGTCTGGTACAGCCGCCGTCAAGGGAGGTGTTTGCTTATTCAACTCCCTGTAATCGACAGTCATCCTCCAAGACCCATCACTTTTCTTCACAGGCCATACCGGATTGTTCCATGCTGTGGTTGTAGGCCTCACAACCCCAGCATCAACCAAATCCTTAATGGTTTCTCCTATTTCCTTGTGACCTCCAGGAATTCTGTATTGCTTCATAGCAACCAGTTTTCCTGCAGGAGGGATATGTACGGGTGGCATTTTGACCTTTCCCACCATAACGGGACAAGCTTTTATCCCTATTTTCCTTACGCCAAAGGCAAACTTATCATCCTCCAGAATATCTATGCCCATGATATATTCTGGAATAGGTACTACTAGCACTGTGTATTTACGTAAGGGCAAATTGCCCAGTTTCAAAATTACCTGTGTCTGTACTCCTTCGGTAACTTTTCCTCCCAACCCTGAAGTATTAACTTTTGGACCTTTAAACTTTTTTGGATTTCCATAAATCAGAGTAGCCTCCGCCCCTGTATCTACTACAGCTGGGACCCTTTGGACATTACCCCCTTTCCAATGTATGGCTAGCGGGACGTAGGGTCTGTCATCCCGCCTAACCCAGACAGGGGCTTGGCTTGCTACTGTTAGCGCAAAATTCGCTATTATAGATATACCGTGTGTTCCAAATTAAATAATATGTGCAGGCCTGGAGAGCCTTTCAAAGATCACAAGCCTACATCATGTGTTCCCAAAAGAGTCTCTAGCTTTATTAAGCGCGGGTAAAACTTAAATAAGTTTCAACACAGGAAGTATACAGTTACATTATTTAGCGTGCTGATTGGTTGTCCTCAGAGGGAGGTATTTGTGAGGTAGCTTGTGATGTCATCCATCTGGGAGGAACTTCGTGAGCATGCTCAGTTCATTCTTGAATTTGGTCTCATGAGAAGAACATCCCGTTTCTCCTCTCTATCTTTGTCTAAGACAGACATTCCTAGATAGCTTTCTGCCAGTTAGAACTGGTTTTTCAGTTCTTGGAAACACAGCACTAGCTCCTCCAATTCTTGTGGAGGTGGGGGGGTGATGTTCCCTTCCCCCAGAGGCCCAGACCGGAAACACAACATAGCATCTTCACAGTTGACAAAAATACAGAAAATACATATAGGATATCTCTCACAATTCCCTCCTTTGTTGTGCGTATTTTCATTCTCCTGGATGGTTTTATTCTTCCTATTTGTGTTCTCGGGCCTTTCCCTACCACCTACAGGGGACCCTAGCTGTCACCTCCCTTATCCCTGCCTACTGCTGGGTGATATCCAGGATAAGGAAAATACCACACAACACATTACAGTATTCTAGGTAGATGGCTCCTGAAAGATTGATCTTTATTTCACGTTTTCTGCATAAGCCACCTTGTTCATAATTTAGATGATATAATATGTCTATTGTGACTGGCTTTCCAGGTTATATTGTTTGTTACATGTTAACATTTGTCTGATTATACAATATGGCTGAAACATTGGTACACTTACTGCTACCTTATTGCATCTGTTGACACTACCTATGCAGAATCAGAATCTGATTCCTCCAGGAGCGGAGCAGATGGCTTCATATGGTCCTGCACTTGGCTAGCTACCATTGCAGTCATCTCCTTCCATGGATAGATCTTTTGAAAGTCCTCCCATTCTAATTTCTTAGGTTCTGAATTAGTGACCTGCTTCTCTTTCTTTTTAGAAGTTTTTGGGGCCACTGAATCTTCCCTTTTATCCACCTTTTTGTTGGATAATACCTTCTGTTTATAAAGACGCCACAAATCAGCTGTATCTTTTCCATCAATGGCGTCCTTGGAGACTCCAGCTTTCAGGAGAGCCTGAAACATATCTCTACGAGATACCCTTGGCACTCCTGAATCACCAGTCCCCTGGGAACTAGGATTCCTAGACCTATCACGATGTGTTCGCTTTTCCTCTCCCAGTTTCCCATATCTTGCAATTCCCGCATTGTAGCCACGACCGCAGATATTGGCTCATTAGTCATGGATAAGCCGGAGATGCAGTCTTAATTAAACAATTTCTAATTCCTGCTGTCAGCCGAGTCTCCAAATAATCATCCATTTGCTTGATGATAATTAGTGAGACCCTCATAGCTTCCTCCTTATTAAGTTTTCTCACTAGTGGGGACTTTTTTGGATATTCCTATAGGCTGAGGCCAATACCCAATTTCTCCTACCCAACTGAACTGCATCACCTGCCTTGGCAGGGGTTCCCCCCGAGTAAACCAGCAATAGAATACGCGTTTCGGGGAAGAACCCCTTCGTCAGTTCGGCAGGATAGGACAACAGGATGCCTGGGGGTGACACGACTCCAAAGATGTATTGGATGTGTCGGAGGTCCTGTGTGCAGGAGGGCAGGGGAGAAAAAAAGTGCGTATTCTATTGCTGGTTTTTAATTTGTGAAAAAATAATAAAAAAGAAGTGCTTTCACCATCAGACATTGGACTTTGAGCTACATCTTCTAGTAGCTTAGAGGGTTGCACCTCCATACCAGTTCTTTTCACATCCTTTTCGCTACACGCACACCCACACTGGTGGAGCGTCATCTGGTCGGCAGCACCTCCACCATTCAAAATACTCAATCATTGAAAGCTCTTTGTACTCCATAAATATTCCACCACCCTCACTGGGTCTTGCTCCACCCTCCTTTTTCATTTCTTCTACTCACAAATACAAACTGGGCACTGGCTTCCCTAGATGCCACAAAAGCATTCGACTCCATTGAATTGCCATTTCCACTCAAAGTACTACGAGGGTTTGATTTTGGTGATGTTTTTGTTACCTGGGTTTCAATGCTTTATAAATCACCCTGGGCATCTGTATCGGTAAATGGCTACTGATCCCCATACTTCCAGCTACATAGGGGAACAAGGCAGGGCTGACCTCTATCCCCCATCCTTTTTGCTTTGGCTATAGAACCTCTGGCCATAATTCTTCGGAGGAGTCCACTGTTTGAGGGTGTGGTCATGAGGGAGCGCAAGGATCGAGTAGCGTTATACGTCGATGACCTCATGTTTTTCATGTCAAACCCAGAAACCTCTCTTAAGCATGCCATAGAATCAATATGAAGGCTTTTCGGATTTCAATATTAACTGGGCAAAATCTGCCTTGATGCCTCTCTCTAGAATGAGTTAATTGTGTAACAATGACTCGCTATACGATTATTGATGCCTTTAAATATCTGGGAGTACAGATCTCGAATAACTCTGGACAGTCTTTAGATTTGAATGTACACCAACTGATTTGAATGTACACCAACTGATTTAAAACCAAGTTCAAAACCTGGGGATCCTTGCCGATTTCGTTGGCTGGGTGTATCAACTTGATAAAGATGATAGTTTTGCCAAAATGCCTCTATGTCCTGCAACACACCTCAGTAGTAACATAGTAACATAGTTCGTAAGGCTGAATGAAGACAATGTCCATCTAGTTCAGCCTGTCTATCCTCCTGTGTTGATCCAGAGGAAGGCAAAAAACCCAAAGAGCAGAAGCCAATAGCTCTTTTGGGGAAAAAATTCCTTTTCGACTCCCTAATGGCAATCAGACTATTCCCTGGATCAACCCCTAATAGTTCCTACCTGCCTGTATACCCGGATAAACAATTAGCCTAAGATTTATAACCTATAATATCCTTCCTCTCCAGAAAGACATCAAGTCCCCTTTTAAAGTCCTATATGGATTTTACCATCACCACTTCCTCAGGCAGAGAGTTCCACAGTCTAACTGCTCTTACAGTTACGAACCCCTTTCTATGTTGGTGATGAAACCTGCTTTCCTCTAAACGTACCAGATGCCCTCTTGTTACCGTCGTAGTTCTGGGTATAAACAGATCATGGAAGAGATCCTTGTATTGTCTCTCATGTATTTATACATAGTTATTTGATCAGCCCTTAGCCGTCTTTTTTCTAGAGTAAATAATCCCAATTTGGATAGCCTCTCTGGGTATTCCAATCCCTTCATTCCGTTTATAAGTTTAGTTGCTCTTCTCTGAACCCCCTCCAGTACTGTAACATCTTTCCTGAGCACCGGTGACCAGAACTGTGTGCAGTATTCCATGTGGGGCCTGACTAGTGCCTTATATAATGGAAGGATAATGTTTTCGTCCTTTGCCCCTATACCTCTTTTAATGTACCCCAAGACTTTATTTGCCTTTGCAGCAGCTGACTGGCATTGGTTACTCCAGTTTAGTCTACAATTCACTAGTACCCCCAGGTCTTTTTCCATATCACTTTTCCCTAGCGTTACCCCATTAAGTGTATATTGGTGACATCAGTTTTTGCTGCCCATCTGCATAACCTTACATTTTTCAACATTGAACTTCATTTGCCATTTTTCTGCCCAAGCCCCCAGCTTATCTAGGTCCGTTTGTAGCCATACATTGTCCTCCGTTGCATTAATTATATTGTATAATTTTGTGTCATCTCATCTGCAAATACTGATATTTTGCTGTGCAGCCCCTCTATCAGGTCGTTAATAAATATATTGAACAGAGTGGGGCCTAATACTGAACCCTGTGGCACCCCACTATCGACTGTGGCCCAATCAGAATACGAACCATTTATTACCACCCTCTGCTTTCTATCATTGAGCCAATTCTTTACCCAATTACACACGTTTTCACCCAATCCGAGCTGTCTCATTTTGTATATTAGCCTATTATGAGGCACGGTGTCAAATGCTTTAGAGAAGTCCAGATATACGAGATCAATAGATTCTCCCTGGTCCAGCCTAGAGCTTACTTCATCATAGAAACTGATCAAATTTGTCTGACATGAGCGACACTTCATGAACCCATGCTGGTGAGGAGTTATTCCCTTAATCTCCTTGAGGTACTCGTTGATGACGTCTCTCAGAAACCCCTCGAAAATGTTTCCTGTTACTGAAGTGAGACTTACTGGCCTGTAGTTACCAGGCTCACTTTTAGTTCCCTTTTTATAAATTGGAACCACGTTAACAATGCGCCAATCCAATGGTACAACACCAGTCTTGATAGTGTCTAGAAATATTAGATTTAGCGGCCTAGCTATCTCCTCACTTAGTTCCCTTAGTATCCTTGGGTGTATTCCATCTGGGCCTGGCGATTTATTGATTTTAACCTTCCTTAATCGGTTCCGCACTACCTCTTGTGTTAGGTATGACATATTTTGTGAGGGGTTCCTTTTATTCCCCTGCATCTAGTGTGGCATCTTCTTTTCATTTGTGAATACGCTTGAAAAGAAACTATTTAATAGATTTGCTTTCCCTCCATCATCTTCAATGATTTCTCCTGCATCATTTGTTAAAGGGCCTGTGCTCTCCCTGCAAATCCTTTTGCTGTTAATATATTGAAAAATAGTTTCGGGTTGTTTTTGCTCTCTTTGGCGATCAGTCTTTCTGCCTCCTCCTTCGCAATTTTGATCCTATCTTTGCATATTTTGTTTTTTTCCCTGTACGATTTTAGCGCTTCTTCGCTGCCTTCTTGCTTTAGTAGTTTGAACGCTTTCTTTTTTTTCGTTTATTGCCCCTCTTACCTTCTTGTCGAGCCACATTGGTTGCCTTTTAGTTCAGATTCTTTTATTTTTAAAGGGAATAAACTGCTCAAATGAGGCGATTAGGATCCTTTTAAACTTTTCCCATTTATCCTCTGTACTGATATTTTTGAGGGTGTTGTCCTAATTAATGTTACCGATACTAGCTCTAAGCTGATTAAATTTAGCTTTACCAAAGTTTAGTTTCTTTGTCGCTCCCTGATAAGGCTTCTTATTGAATGACAGCTGGAAGTTGATTATATTGTGGTCACTGTTCCCCAAGTGCCCCTCAACCTGTACCCCCTTTATTCGGTCTGGTTAGTTAGTTAGTACTAGGTCCAGAATGACCCTCCCTCTCGTTGGTTCCTGCACAAGTTGGTTCAGGTAATTATCTTTAATTACTCTCAAGAACTTATCACCCCTATGAGATTTGCAGGTTTCGTTCTCCCATGTTTAGAGATGAGCAAGCATACTCGTCCTACCTTGATACTCATTCGAGTATTAGGGTACTCGAGATGCTCGTTACTCGAGACGAGCACCACGCAGTACTCAAGTCAATTCCATTTCCTTCCCTGCATGTTTAGCGCCATTTTCTGGCCAATGGAAATGCAGGAAAGACATTACAACTTCCTCCTGTGACGTTCCAGCCCTATCCCTCCCCCCTGCAGTGAGTGGCTGGTGCGATCAAGTAACCGCCGAGTATTTAAAGCGGTCCCGCCTGCGGCTCGCCTCAGACACACGCTGGCAGAGATCAGGGAAAGTGCCGATGCTCATTCAGGGAAAGTGTTAGTGTAGGTTCCTGTCTTCAAGAACCCCAACGGTCCTTCTAAGGGCCACATCTGACCATGTGCATTACTGTTGTGGCTGCTGGGAGCAGTTTTGCTCACAAAAAAATGTTTTCATCTCGGGCTGTGCAGACTATTACAGCAATAGCGTTCTAAGTCTGAAGTCAATTATACAGAGTATAGGGAAAGGGCTAGTGAGACAGGGACAGTGGTAGTGTAGAATCCTGTCTACAAGAACCTCAACGGTCCTTCTTAGGGCTACCTGTGACCGTGTGCATTTTACTGTGTGGCTGCTAGGAGTTGTAGTGCATCACTATTGCAGAGCAAGACCTTTTTGCAGCCTTCCGTATAATTTTTTTCTGGCTGCAGTTTACGTTACATTACCGCTGTTAGCCTCCAACTGTACGCCAATAATTCCATAATTTTCTACACCGCTCTGTGTCTGCCGTCAACTTCACGCACAGCGTACGGCGACAGCCACTGATAGAGGGAAAGCCATATACACGCTATATAGCCTGTATTCTTTTTCAAATTTTTTTTTTTAAAAGCTCCTTCTTACGGCTACCTGTGACTGTGTGCATTTTACTGTGTGGCTGCTGGGAGTTGTAGTGCATCACTATTGCAGAGCAAGACCTTTTTGCAGCCTTCCGTATAATTTTTTTCTGGTTGCAGTTTGCGTTACATTACCGCTATCAACCACCAACTGTACGCCAATAATTCCATAATATTTTCACCGCTCTGTGTCTGCCGTCAACTTCACGCACAGCGTACGGCGACAGCCACTGATAGAGGGAAAGCCATATACACGCTATATAGCCTGTATTCTTTTTCAAATTTTTTTTTTAAAAAGCTCCTTCTTACGGCTACCTGTGACCGTGTGCATTTTACTGTGTGGCTGCTGGGAGTTGTAGTTCATCACTATTGCAGAGCCAGACCTTTTTGCAGCCTTCTGTATAATTTTTTTCTGGCTGCAGTTTGCGTTACATTACCGCTGTCAGCCTCCAACTGTACGCCAATAATTCCATAATTTTTTACACCGGTCTGTGTATGCCATCAACTTCACACACAGCTATGGCCACAGCCACTGATAGAAGGAAAGTCATATACACGCTATATAGCCTGTATTCTTTTTTTTTTTTTTTTATTAAAATAAAAGCTCCTTTGTTGGGCTACCTCTGACCATCTGAAATTTACTGGGTGTCTGGTGGGAGTTGCAGTGCATCAGTATTGCACAGCTAGGCGTGTTCGCAGCTTTCCATATTCTTTGTTTCTGCCTGGAGTTAGCATTACAATACCGCTGTCAGCCTCCAACTGTACGCCAATAATTCCATAATTATTTACACTGCTCTATGTCTGCTCTATTCGTAATCCACCATGCTGAAGGGTAGGGGTAGGGCTCGAGGACGTGGACGCGGGCGATGACGCGGAGGTCCAAGTGAGGGTGTGGGCACAGGCAGAGTTTATAGTCCAGGTGTATCGCAGCCGGCTGCTGCAGGATTAGGAAGGAGGCAAGTTTCTGGGGTCTCCAGCTTCATGTCACAATTTATGGGTCCACGTGGTAGACCTTTATTACAAACAGAGCAGTGTGAGCAGGTCCTGTCGTGGATGGCAGAAAATGCATCCAACAATGTATCAACCACCCAGTCTTCTACGCCGTCCACTGCTGCAACTCTGAATCCTGTTGCTGCTGCTCCTCCTTCCTCCCAGCCTCCTCACTCCATGAAAATGACACATTCTGATGAGCAGACAGACTCCCAGGAACTGTTCTCGTGCCCCTGCCTTGATTGCGAAAAAATGGTTCCTCTCTCACCTGAGGAGTTTCTCGTGACCGATGCCCAACCTTTGGAAGTTCCCGGGGTCTGGGTGAAGAGGCTGGGGACTTCCGGCAACTGTCTCAAGAGTTTTCAGTGGGTGAGAAGGACGATGATGATGAGACACAGTTGTCTATCAGTGAGGTAGTAGTAAGAGCAGTAAGTCCGAGGGAGGAGCGCACAGAGGATTCGGAGGAAGAGCAGCTGGACGATGAGGTGACTGACCCCACCTGGTTTGCTAAGCCAACTGAGGACAGGTCTTCAGAGGGGGAGGCAAGTGCAACAGCACGACAGGTTGGAAGAGGCAGTGGGGTGGCCAGGGGTAGAGGCAAGGCCAGAGCGAAGAATCCCCCAACTGTTTCCCAAAGCACCTCCTTGCGCCAAGCTACCGTGCAGAGGCCTAGGTGTTCAAAGGTGTGGATGTTTTTCAGTGAGAGCGTGGGCGACCGACGAACAGTGGTGTGCAACCTGTGTCGCTCCAAGATCAGCCAGGGAGCCACCACTACCAGCCTCACCACCACCAGCATGCGCAGGCATATGATGGCCAAGCACCCCACAAGGTGGGATGAAGGCCGTTCACTGCCTCCGGGTCGCACCACTGCCTCTCCCCCTGTGCCCCAACCTGCCACTCAGATGCAACCCCCCTCTCAGGACACAGGCACAAGCACCTCCCGGCCTGCACCCACAACCTCACTCCATCCAGCAATGTCTCTCAGCGCAGCGTCCAGCTGTCGCTAGCGCAAGCGTTGGAGCAAAAGCGCAATACGCCGCCACGCACCCGCACGTTCAAGCTTTAAACGTGCACATTGCCAAACTGATCAGCCTGGAGATGCTGCCGTACAGGCTTGTGGAAACGGAGGCTTTTAAAAACATGATGATGGTTGCGGTCCCACGCTACTCAGTCCCCAGTCGCCACTATTTTTCCAGGTGTGCCATCCCAGCCCTACACTAGCACGTCTCCCGCAACATCAATCGTGCCCTCACCAACGCCGTTACTGGGAAGCTCCACTTAACCATGGACACGTGGACAAGTACTGGCGGGCAGGGCCACTATATCTCCCTGACGGCACACTAGGTGTATTTGGTGGAGGCTGGGACTGAGTCAGAGCCTGGGACCGCACACGTCCTACCCACACCCAGAATAGTGTGTCCTTCCTCGGTTCTGATATCTGTGGCAGTCTATGCCACATCCACTAAAACCTCCCCATCCCCCTCCACCTCCTACGCAACTTCTACCTCACAATTAAGATGTGTCAGCAGCACGTCGCCAGCAGTCGGTGTCGTGCGGCGCGGCAGCACAGCGGTGTGCAAGCATCAGAGGCCATGCTGAAACTACTCAGCCTAGGTGACAAGAGGCACATGGCCCCCGAACTGTTGCATGGTCTGACAGAGCAGACTGACCTCTGGCTGCCGCTTAGCCTTCAACCGGGAATGGTGGTGTATGACAACGACCGTAACCTGGTGGCGGATCTGCAGCTCGGCAGCCTCACACACATGCCATGCCTGGCCCACGTCTTCAATCTGGTGGTTCAGCAGTTTCTGAAAAACAACCTGCACTTGTCTGACCTGCTCGGGAAGGTGCGCCGCGTCTGCGCACATTTCCGCAAGTCCACCACGGACGCTGCCACCCTGAGGACCATGCAACATCGGTTTAATCTGCCAGAGCACCGACTGCTAATCGACGTGCCCACACGGTGGAATTCTAAGCTGCACATGTTGGCCAGGCTCTATGAGCAGCGTAGAACAATAGTGGAATACCAACTCCAACATGGGCGGGGTAGTGGTAGTCAGCCTCCCCAATTCTTTACCGAGCAGTGGGCCTGGATGGCAGACATCTGTTAGGTTCTCGGAAACTTTGAGGAGTGATGGTGAGCGGCGACGCTGCAATCATTAGCGCAACCATCCCGCTGCTATGCCTGCTGAGGAGTTCGCTGCAAGGCATAAAGGCCGACGCTTTGTGGTTGGAACAGGGGACGGAGGATGACACTATGTCGCTTGATAGCCAGACCACACTCATGTCTATATCTCAGTGCGTTTTGGAGGAGGAGGAGGAGGGGAAGGAGCGGGAGGAGGAGCAGGAGCAGGGGGAAGAGACAGCTGGGCACACTGCAGAGGGTACATATGCCTGTCATCTGTTCAGCATGTATGGGCTGTGGAGGAGAAGGAGGAGGTGGAGGAGGAGAAGGAGGATCCTGAAAGTCATCTTCCTAGTGAGGACAGCCATGTCTTGCATTCTGGCACCCTGGCACACATGGCTGACTTCATGTAAGGCTGCCTTTCTCGTGACCCTCGCGTTAGACGCATTCTGGCCAACACGGATTACTGGGTGTACACCCTTCTCGACCCACGGTACAAGGAGAACCTTTCCACTCTCATTCCCGAAGAGGAAAGGGGTACGAGAGTGATGCAATACCACAGGGCCCTGGTGGGCAAAGTGATGCTAAACTTCCCATCTGACAGGTCTAGCGGCAGAAGGCGCAGTTCCAAGGGCCAAGTAGCAGGGGAGGCACGGAGATCAGACAGCATGCTCAGCGCAGGCAGGGTAACACTCTCCAAGGCCTTTGCCAGCTTCATGGCTCCCCAGCAAGACTGCGTCACCATTCACCAGTCAACGCTGAGTCGGAGGAAACACTGTAAAAAGCTGCTGAGGGTGTACGTAGCTGATCGTACCACCGTCCTCTGTGATGCCTCTGCTCCATACAACTATTGGGTGTCAAAGCTGGACATGTGGCACAAACTTGCGCTGTATGCCCTGGAGGTGCTGGCTTGCCCTGCTGCTAGCATCTTTTCAGAGAGGGTGTTTAGTGCAGCTGGGGGAATCATCACGGACAAGCGTATCCGCCTGTCAACTGCCAGTGCCGACATGCTTACACTCATAAAGATGAGCAAAGCCTGGATTTCCCCAGATTTATCTTCTCCACCGGCGGAGAGCAGCGGAACCTAAAGATTATTTTTGCTGCAACTGCACTGTTCTCTATCATCGGGAAAATGGGGCATTTAGCTTTGTCAATCTGTATCTGACATTAGTCCTCCTGCTACTCCTCCTCCAGAAACAACATGTCATTGCGTTGAACGGCCAGTTTTTCTGCGGCCCAAAAGGCTCATCTACCAATGTTTTTACAATTTTTCAAAGTTTCAAAAGTATTGATACTTTAACATGCACCAATTTTTTCAACAGGGCTGCCTACAGGCTCTGTTACAAATTAAGCAAGAGTGAGCTGTATCTTTAAAAAAATGTTTATGGGTTTCACCTGCCCTCTCGGTTGACAAATTTTTCAGAGGTACACTTGTACTCTTGGTACACTTATTTTCGGGCCCACGCCTACACTCTTATCCAACTGATTTTTCCGGCCTTCGCCTACGCTCATGGTACCCCAATGTTTCAGAGGTTGGCCTATACTATTACTAGAGAAATTTTACTGGGGTCTGCCTGCCTATACTTCTGATACAAGAAAGTTACAGGGGTCTGCCTATACTGTTGCCACTTAAATGTTACAGGGTCTGCCTATACTTCTGCCACGTAAATGTTACAGGGGTCTGCCTTTACAGCTGCTACATAAATGTTACAGGGGTCTGCGTATAATGCTGCTACACAAATGTTACAGGGGGTCTGCCTATACTGCTGCTACAGAAGTGTTACAGGGGTCTGCTATACTCCTGCTACTGAAATGTTACAGGGGGCTGCCTATACTGCTGCAACACAAATGTTACAGGGGTCTACCTATACTACTGCTACACAAATGTTACAGGGGTCTGTCTATACTTCTGCTACTGAAATGTTACAGGGGTCTGCCTATACTGTTACTACAGAAATGTTACTGGGGTCTGTGTATACTATTACTACAGAAATGTTACTAATACTGGGCTCTGCCTATACTGCTGCTACTGAAATGTTACAGAGGTCTGCCTATACTTCTGATACTGAAATGTTACAGGGGTCTGCCTATACTGCTTCTACATAAATGTTACTGGGGTCTGTCTATACTGTTACTATAGAAATGTTACTTGGGGTCTGTCTATACTGTTACTACAGAAATGTTACTGCGGTCTGCCTATACTTCTGCTACAGAAATGTTTCAGGAGTCTGCCTATACTGCTGCTACATAAATGTTACAGGGGTCTGCCTATACTGCTGCTACACAAATGTTACAGGGGTCTGCCTATACTGCTGCTACACAAATGTTACAGGGGTCTGCCTATACTGCTGCTACAGAAATGTTACCAGGGGATCTGCGTATACTTCTGCTACTAAAATGTTACTGGGGTCTGCCTATACTTCTGCCACGTAAATTTTACAGGGGTCTGCTTATACTTCTGCTACAGAAATGTTACAGGGGTCTGCCTATACTTCTGCTAATGAAATGTTACTTGGGTCTGTCTATACTGTTATACAGAAATGTTACTGGGGTCTCCCTACACTTCTGAAACATAACTGTTACTGGGGTCAGCTTATACCTTTTGCTACAGGAATATTACAGGGGTCTGTGTATACTATGGGTGTACTAAGTCTTCCCATCGCGGTGTTCTACCTACTTCTGCTACTAAAATGTTACTGGGGTCTTTCTATACTTCTGCCACGTAAATGTTACAGGGGTCTGCCTATACTTTTGCTAATGAAATGTTACTGGGGTCTTTCTATACTTCTGCAACATAACTGTTACAGGGGTCTGCCTATACTTCTGCTAATGAAATGTTACTTGGGTCTGTCTATACTGTTACTACAGAAATGTTACTGGGGTCTCCCTACACTTCTGCAACATAACGGTTACTGGGGTCAGCCTATACCTTTGCTACAGGAATATTTGAAGGGGTCTGTGTATACTATGGGTGTACTAAGTCTTCCCATCGCGGTGTTCTACCTAACTGGCCCTCAAAAAAAAACAGACTGACTAGGGCATGGATTCTGGGCCGAGGCCAACATGTATTTTCTCTCGCGTTACCACAGGTATCCGGGGCACTGCAATGGGTTTACTTTATGTACCTTCTCTGGGTTCCTGGGACCCACCTATGCTGTGGGTACACACAGACTTCCCATAGAGGTGTTGTACCTGCCTGGGACTTAAAAAAAAACAAAAAACAGACTGACTAGGGCATAGAGTGTGGGCCGTAGCTAACATATATTTTCTCTCATGTTACAACAGCTATCCGGGGCACTGCAATGGGATTTCTTTATGTACCGTCTGTGGTTTCCTGGGACCCACTCATGCTGTAGGTTCACACAGACTTCCCATAGCGGTGTTGTACCTGCCTGGCACTATAAAAAAAAAAACAGACTGAGTAGGGCATGGAGTGTGGGTCGAAGCCAACATGTATTTTCTCTCACGTTACCACAGGTATCCGGGGCACTGCATTGGGACAAACAAGAGGAGCGATTCAGCGCTAATGAGACGTTCACAGCTACGCTAGCATCGGAGTCAGCTCTATGCCCGCGATTGCTGAGGGTTTGTGCAGAGGCCTATATCCTCAGCGTAGCGAAAGTCTGCCATGTTTGGGCACTCTGATTTTCTTTATGTGTACTGTCTTTAAGTTCCTTGGACCCACCCATGCTGTGGGTGCACACAGACTTCCCATAGAGGTGTTTTACCTGTCTGTCCCCAAAACACTGACAGATTTGGGTTGGGTGCAGAGTACAGATGGTTTACCCCTTGCGTTGTTGCTGAGGTATCCAACACCCAAACAGAATGAGTAGTGTGTGGACACATAGATTCCCCATTGCTATGTCACTCGCAGCACCTTGGGCCACACAAGGTGTTTGCTGGGACAGAGGCAGACACAGGGCCCGCTCACATACTTCCCACACAGAGTATTGCTGCATTGTGGAGATGTGTAGAAGTGCTGGGCTGGCACCTGAGTCCTCTTTATGACCACGTTTGCAGCTCCTGACGGAGGTGGCACAGGATTGGAATGAAGATCGAACGTCAATTTTTCATCGATTCTCAACAGCATTGTGGGCTATCGCCCTCCCCCCCACACCCTTTTAAAGAGGGTCGCTACCTGGCCCTGCCAAACCTCTGTAGTGTGTGCCTCCGGTTCCTCCTCATCGCAGACGCACTTATAAATAGACATGAGGGTGGTGTGGCTATGAAGCAAGTGTGTGGCATGAGTGCAGCTGAAGGCTGTGCAGAGACACTTTTCTGTGTGCTGCGGACGCAGAGTCGTGTGGTGGGTTGGGCAGCAAGGTAACCCAGGAGAAGAGGCAGCGGTGTGTCCCGCAGGCAGTGATTGTGCTTGGTTGGAGGTAGTGTGGTGCTTAGCTAAGGTGTGCCTTGCTAATGAGGGTTTGTCCGAAGTAAAAATTGTTAGGGGGGGGCACACTCTTGCCGCTATTGTGGCTTAATAGTGAGACCTGGAAGCCTGAGATGCAGCCCTGCATGTTGCCCCTAGCCTGCCCTATCTGTTTCTATGGCGTTTATATCACTTTCTGAGGTTTTCCAGATTTTCACAAGTGAAAACCTAAGCGGAACATCGGTCATATACAAAAATGCTCGAGTCGCCCATTGACTTCAATGGGGTTCGTTACTCAAAACGAGCTCTCGAGCATCGCGGAAAGTTCGACTCGAGCAACGAGCACCTGAGCATTTTGGTGCTCGCTCATCTCTACCCATGTTATATCTGGATAATTAAAATCCCCCTTGATAATTACTTCATTGCGGTTTGACACCTCTTCGATCTGACTTAATAGTAAGTTTTCAGTTTCTTCTGTTGCTTTTGGTGGTCTATAGAAAACCCCTATCAAGATTTTGTTATTTTTTTTTCTCCTTTTATTTCTACCCACAGAGATTCCACCTGTTCTTCTTCTACCCCTATATCCTCCTGTAGTCTCGGCTTTAAGTACGATTTAACATACAGACATACCCCTCCCCCTTTCTGGTTCCTTCGGTCTCTTCTTTTTTTTTTTAATCATTCAATTCTTATTAGTATTTGAAAGACATCATACAATTTTTGCAGTATAATTCAAATTTTACAGTCATTGTAGTAAAGTTTGCATTACCATAGATACATTGTGTCGTAGTTTTTATAGTTGTATGTTCATTTTAATATCAGAGTTTTTATTTTTCAAATAATATCTTGGTAGTAATGATGTAATATAACAGTAGTCTCCAATCATCAAAGAGATTAGAGTAAGAGAGAATAAGATATGGGAAATTAACAATTGGGTAAGGTAAACATAACAAAAGAGAAGCCATCATGTCGGGTATATGTTGTACCACAAATTCCATATAGAATCATATTTTTCTATGGTGTTATTTCTGAGAGCTAGAACTCTTTCAAAGATGCTGTGCTGAGAAACTATGTGAATTAAACCTTTGATTATTGGTACTTCAGCTGATCTCCAATGTCTTGCTATAAGCAATTTTGCAGCTAAAAGTATGTGTCCCACCAATTGCCTGGTTGTAGGAATGAATTGTTTTAGGTTTAGGAGTAAGAGAGCTGTACCTGGAAGGTCTGGTATCTTTGACCTTGTTATATTTTTAAGCAGAAAAAATACTTCCTTCCAAAAAATTTTGATCCGAGGGCACAGCCAGAAAATATGGAGAAGAGAACCCTCCTATCCACAACCTCTCCAGCATAAGGCCTCCGATGACAGACGGCGGATCTTGAGTTTGAGTGGTGTGAAGTACCATCTTGTTATTAATTTTGTGTGTGTTTCTATCATATTTGCACATTTAGTAGCTTTATTTGCCCACTTAAAGGAGTCTTTCCATGCTTCGATTGGGACATCAGTTCCCAGGTCTCTCTCCCAGCTTAAAAGATGGCATTTCTTCCCGGTTCTTAGGTTACCTGATAGATGGTTATAAAAGAGTCTGGTCTTGGATGTATTTGTTTGCAAGGTTTTTTCAAGACTTTGGAGCATTGACCTGGGAGTTTTTACGTTATGTATTGGGTACGACAGGAGAAATGACCTAATTTGAAAATATTTGAATATGTCTTCCTTGGGGATTTTGAATTCTCCTATCAAGGCCCGAAAGGGTTTTATAGTGTCATTGGAGAGTAAATCTGAGATGTATCTCATTCCCCCTTTAATCCAAAAGGACAATTGTAGATCCAAAATAAAATATCCCAAGGTGTCGATGGGAATTTTTATTAAGTTTGAAGGGAGTGATTTGTCAGAGGATTGGGTTACTTCGCTCCATGCTTGTAATGTTGCAGTCATAGTTAGAGGTAAGGGAGGTAGATTTACCCTTGAACGCAGTATGGGGTATATAGTAGCAAGAAATTTTGCGTAGATCAGGGAAGATAAAGATCTGGGACCAACCTCCTCTGCTTCCAAACCAGGCTAACTAATCATCGTGGGCCTCGCGAGCCATGCTAGTGATTGGTTTAGAATGATGGCGTTTCTATATGCTCCTAGGTTTGGGAGACCAGCTCCTCCTTGTGAATTGTGGAGAGCTAACGTTGATAATGAAACTCTAGGTGGTTTTCCTTCCCAGATCTAGTTGGCTAGTTGCTTTTGGAATTTTGCAATTATTGTTTTCGGGACAGGGATTGGTAGTGTTCGGAAATAGTACATGAGTTTTGGGAGGATCATCATCTTGAATAGTATAATACGACCTAGCCAAGTAACCTGTTGTTTTTATAGTTATCTAAATCGCTTTGTAGGGATTTCAATTTGGAGAGATAATTTGTAGAAGCTAGTACTCTGAGAGGGAAACATATTTGTATTCCCAGATATGGGATGCTTTTCGGTTGCCACTGAAAAGGGAATTCACGTTGTAATTCCATTTTTAATTTTTCGCTTACAAGTATGCTTAAAATCTGTGATTTACAGATATTTAGTTTATAGTATGAGACATCTGAGAATTGAGATAAGATTGTGTATGCTGCTTGAAGAGAAGTTGTGGGTTTTGCTAATGTTAATAGAATGTCGTCTGCAAATAAGTTTATTTTATGCTGTCGGACTTTTGTATACACTCCGTGAATGTGGGGATTTAGCCTAATATGTTCCCCCAGAGGTTCCATTACTAGGGTAAAGATTAATGGTGAGAGTGGGCATCCTTGGCGGGTGCCATTCATGATGTTGAAGGGATCAGATAGTGTACCCTCAATCAGTATTCTAGCCTTAGGGGAGGAATACAAGGCCGTAATTGCTTGTACTATGTTTCCTGTAAATCCGAATTTTTTGAGAACTGAAAAAAGAAAGCCCCACTGGAGTCTATCAAATGCCTTTTCGGTGCCAAGAGCTAATAGAAGAGATGGGGAATAAGAGGAATCTATTTTGTTAAGGAGATTAAGGACTCTTTGCGTGCCATCAGTGGCCTGTCTTCCTTTCGTGAATCGCACTTGGTCCGAGTGTATTAGCTCGGGAAGAATCTCGAGCAGTCTATGGGCTATTATTTTTGAGTATATCTTTGTGTCAGAGTTTAAAAGAGAAATTGGTCGAAAATTAGTTGGTGATGTGGGGTCTTTGCCTGGTTTAGGTATTGCGACTGCAGTAGCTTCTAACATCTCTTCTGGGAGTTTACTTTGAAGTATGGCTAAATTAAAAGCAGGGACAATGTAAGGTACGAGGTAGGTTGAAAATTGTTTATAATATTCGTTAGAATATCCATCCGGTCCTGGAGATTTTTGTGTTTTCAGCAATGTGATTATCTCAAGCGTTTCTGCTGTTGATATGGGTTTATTTAGTTGAGTTATTTGGGTTTCTGAAAGAGATGGGAGATTAAGGTCCCGGAGGAAAGAAGATATTCTTTGTGAGATCAGTTGGGTAGTGGATTTATCTTCTTTAAGATTGTACAAATTTGCATAGTATTGGCAAAAAATCTCGGCGATCTGCTTTGGTTGGAACATTTTTTCCTTTTTTCCTCCGGGGTCAAACACAAATAGGATTTTGGTTTTAATAATTTTCTTTTTAACTAAGTTTGCCATCAGCCATGATGGTTTGTTGATTGAAGCATAGTAGTTTATGCGAGAGGATCTTAATGCCTTATCGTAGTTTTCCATAAGGAGTTTGCGCAGTTTTTGTGTAAGTATGAAACGTTTTTCGTGGGTATCGTTTGTGGGATGGTCTCGGAGCAGTTGTTCAGCAATTGTGATTTGTGAGAGAATTTCGTTAAGCTGGATTGTTTTTTCCCTTCTGTGTTTAGCACTTATCTTAATGAGTATTCCCCTAATAAAAGCCTTGTGAGCATTCCAAACGGACAGTGGGGAAATATCTGGGGTTGCGTTGATTTGGAAGAATTCATCCAAGGCCTTCACTATAGCCTTGGAATTTTGAGGATCCCTCATCAAAAAGAGATTGTTTTTCCAAGATCTTAATTTTTCCCCGCAACCATCCCCCACCGGAAAGTAGCCGAAATTGGGGCGTGGTCAGACCATGTTGCTTGATTAATTTTAGCATCAGTGACATGACATAAGGTAAAGTCCATCTGTCCACCAAGACTAAATCTATTCTCGAGAAGGTTCTATGGCGAGGGGAATAAAACGTGTATTCCTTGGCAGAGGCATTCAGGCAGAGAAACGTGTTATAGAGCCCCTATTTTTGAGTCCAGGGAAGGAGGGAAGAAGCGTTTCTAAGCCGGATGTCAAGTCCATAAATCTATCTGGTATGATATTAAAATCCCTACATAGAATCAGTCTGCCGACTTCGTGCTTCCGCAGTTTCTTTATAGTTTTGTTTAGAAAACGAATTTGTGCCTTATTAGGTGCATAGACATTTAAAATTGTAAAAGGAGTGGAGTTTAATTTTCCAGATAATATTGTATATCTCCCTTTGGAGTCCAGTTCCAAATATGATACCTCCAGAGAGACAGTGTCCTTGAAGGCGATAAGTAGACCTGCTTTTTGTAGGTGCGCAAGCCATGTAGACGTTGGGGTATTTTTTATGCAATATTTTTGGGCATGCTGAGGCAGCGAAGTGGGGCTCTTGAACACATAGTATATCAGCATGGTTGGACAAAGCTTCTCTCCACAAAGATGAGCGCTTGAATGGGGAGTTCAGCCCATTAAAATTCATAGAAAGAAGCTTAACCGCCATGTGGAGCATACATTTTGCTAGCATTTAATTTGAAATTTGGTAATTGTCTTCTCAAAACAATGGGGATAAGAATAATATGCATCAACTTATGCATTAACGTTAACACATGAATTATGAAAAAGAAGTGGAAAAACAAGTCCTTACAGATTTCGGGCTTGTTCATCGGTGGGGGTGGAAAGTTCACCTAGGCAAGAGCAACTCCCGGGCTCTTGTCGTTGTTAAGAAAGATTTTCTATAGCTTCAGCGATACGGGTTGCTTGGCAGTCGATTCTTCTCTGGGTCCCTGGTTCTCCTGGAGGAAAGTGTAGATATGTTTTCGAGAAGTTGGATATTCCATGTTTTCCGTAGAGAAATTGCATCTTCTGGTTTTAGGAGTGTATGGTTCATGCCTTCTTTTTGGATTATCAGCTTCGGAGGAAAGCCCCATTTATATGGGATTTTTTCTTGACGGAGTGTATTGGTTACTGCTGAAAATTTCTTTCTAGCTTGTAGGGTGACTTGCGATAAGTCCATATATAGATGGATATTAGTATATGGGGGTGATAGCTGGTTAAGTTTACGAGCTGCTTGCATGACGGCTTCTTTGATGTGGAAAAAATGGATTTGCGCCAGTACGTCACTTGGTGCTGTGTCCGGTATAAATTTGGGCTTCGGCAGCCTGTGGGCTCTGTCGATAATCAAGTCTCTAGAAGAAACTTCAGGGATCACGGCTTGTATTAGTTGTTGAAGATATTTGGTGATTCCTGATGGCAGGATAGATTCCGGTATTCCCCTAAACTTGATATTGTTACGACGATTCCTGTGCTCCATATCTGCCAGTTTAGTTTTGAGTGATTCTACCTCTTCTGCTAGCGTGTAGTGGGAATCGATGAGTTCATTATGTGAATGGGTAAGCTCTCCATTTTATTTTCTGTATGGGTAACCCTTTCGTCGAACTCTGTTAAATTTGTTTTCAGAGTAAATGATAGTAAGTCAAAATTAGACTGTAGGGAGTCTCTTAGGGCCACTACCATTTCTTTTATAAAGGCTTCTGTTGCCGGTTGCTCCTTTGTGAGCATTGAAGATATGCAGTCATTAATAGGAGGCATATATGTTTTTTCTGCCTGCTCTCCTATTAGCTTGGGGCGTTGTTTGAGAGGACTAGCAGATAGAGAGACATAGGAGAAACCTTTGTTCTGGGTGGCAGGCGCCATTTTGTAAGCACCTTGTGCTTGTTCAATAGGGTAATTCTCCTTAAATGTCTGTGTCATTAAGGGAACTGTGCCTCCCGGGGATTTATGCAGTGTGCTCACCTCAGAAACCTCCACTCGGACGGGTGACAGGTCCTGTGGAGAAGAGGAGTGAGAGGTTGGGGATTCTCCCTCTCCGTGTGTTGAGCACAGCGACATCAGGACTTCAGCTGCAGTGTCCCGCGGGCCGCGGCCATGCGCGGTGAAGAACTCCTCCAGCCGTCCTGCATGGGCTCGGGTCGACTTGCGACGGGACATCGGGGATAAGCTGGGATACAAGCGCTGACAGCAGGGTAAGATTTCAGCTGTTTCGGTAGCTTTTCCGTTGCTTTGAAGAGCCAGGGGTCTCGGAGCTCCGGACTAAGCGGCCATCTTAGTGTTCGGCTAAGCCACGCCCCCCTTCGGTCTCTTCTGAAGAGATTGTACCCCTGTAAATTCGCCGCCCATTCGCACTTATCATCTAGCCATGTTTCCGTTATTCCGACTATATCATAATTTTCATCAGTCATTCTCGCTTCAAGCTCACCCACTTTATCGATCAGACTTCTTGCATTCGTGGTCATACAATTTATATCGTCTTTTTTTGTTCTTTAAATTTGTTTTGTTGCTATTCGTACTAATGGCTGATCTAACAGTTCTAACTGTACTAACCCCATCCCCTGCTTGACCCCCATTCATCTTGCTTAGACCCGGGTCGCTAGCTACACTGGCTACCCCACTATTTCTCATTTTGCCCTCCCCCCAGTCCCTAGTTTAAACACTCCTCCAGCCTTCTAGCCATCTTCTCACCAAGCACAGCTGCACCCTCCCCATTAAGATGCAGCCCATCCCTACGGTAGAGCCTGTAGCCGACAGCAAAGTCAGCCCAGTTCTCCAGGAATCCAAATCCCTCCTTCTTACACCAACTTCAAAGCCACTTGTTCACCTCCCTAAGATTCTGCTGCCTTTCTAATGTGGCTTTAGGTGCAGGTAGTATTTCCGAGAAAACTACCCTGGAGGTCCTCGCCCTAAGCTTGGACCCTAGATCCCTGAAATCATTTTTGAAGGCCTTCCATTGACCTCTAATTTGTTCATTGGTGCCAACGTGCACCATGACCGCTGGATCCTCCCAGTAATCTGTCAATCTGATCCGCGGTGTCGAACTCGAGCGCCAGGAAGACAACACACCGTTCAACGATCCCGGTCTTTATGGCAGATTGCCCTATCTGTTCCCCTTATAATTGAGTCCGCCACCACTAGGACCTATCTAGCCTGCCCTACGCTCCCTGTCCCCGTCTCACTGGAGCAGTCATCTCCCTGGCGTTCAGAGTGCATGTCGTGCTGCAGCAGTGCTGGCTCTGTAATGGCATCCCCCTCATCTGCCAACTTTGCAAACTTGTTGGGTTGTGCCAGTTCAGGAACAGCCTCCTTGGTTCTCTTCCCTCTAGCCCTTCCTCTTTCTGTCACCCAGCTTACTGCCTGCTCCCGCTGCTCTTCCGTACTACCATCCGCCCCCGCCTCTACCCCAGTGAGTGCCTGCTCAGTGAGCATCAAACTCCTTTCCATGATGTCAGTGGCTCTCAGTGTTGCCAGTTGCCCATTTATATCCAGGATTTGGGCTTCTAAATGTGCGACGTGCACACATCTTGCGCAACAGTATGCACCCTCGATCTGCTGATCAAGGACCACATGCATTGCACAAGTAGCACACTGGATGACATTGCCAGGCATGGAGCTCATCCTAATGAGGATCTACAATTTACTTGTGGAAGTAATGAAGATAGCCTTGCTCACACTCCGCTCACATGCTGCCGCCTATGCGCAACCACTCACACGCTGCCACCTATGGGCAACCGCTCACTTGCTGCCGACTCTGCGCAACCGCTCACCCACTGCCGCCTCTGCGCAACCGCTCACCCGCTGCCGCCTCTGCGCAACCGCTCACCCGCTGCCACCTCTGCGCAACCGCTCACCCGCTGCCGCCTCTGTGCAACCGTTCACCCGCTGCTGCCTCTGCACAACCGCTCACGCTCAACCTCTCACACGCTGCCGCCTCTGCACAACCGCTCACACACTGACGGTCACACGCAACCGCTCACACACTGACGCTCAGGCGCAACCGTTCACACACTGATGCTCACGCTTAACCACTCAGTCGCAGCCGCCTCAGCGCAACCCGACACACATTTTTTTTTCCCCTCACAAACACTTAGACCCACAGACACACACACTTAGATTCACACACCCACACTTGGTACACAAAAGACACAACTAGGACACACTAGATACACAAAAGACACACACTTAGATGCACCCACACACACAGAAGATACTTATCGGCTCCTGTTGCAGCTCCTCCGCTCCTTCTGGTGACGTCACCTGCTCACCCGGCGGCCGCGCTCTCTGCCCTCCTGTCGTTCCAGGACCTGCTGCTCCGCTCCTCTTCTGCAGCGGACAATCCTGCCGGCGCTGCCTTGGACTGCAGTTACAGTTCCCCCAGGACATAGGCCTCAGCCCACACCCTCAGCAATTGCGAGCATGAAGCAGACTCCGATGCTAGTACAGCAGTGAATGTCTCATGAATGCAGCAACACTCCTCTTCTTTGGTCCAAACCAGTGTCTCGGATAACTGTGGTAACACGAGAGCAAATACATGATGCCCAGTGCTGATCCTCTGACCCCAAGCAGGAGGAGGAGGTGGCCTTACAAGGCCAAGAAACCATGACCAGGATCCGCTGTAGCCTGTGTGGAAAGTATGTGAGCGGGCCCTTGGTCAGGCTCTGACCCAGCAAACACCTTGTGTGGCCAAAGGTGCCACAAGTGACATAGCAATGGGGAATCTACTTGTTCACACACTAGTCATTCTGTTTGGGTGCCGGATACCACATTGGCAACGCAAGGGGAAAACCATCTGCACTCTGCACACTGGGCAACCCAAGTCATGAACCATGAAGAAATCAGAGTGCCCAAACATAGCAGACTTTCACTGGGCCGAGGACATAGGCCTCTGCACAAACCCTCAGCAATCGCGGGCATAGAGCGGACTCCAATGCTAGTGTAGCTGTGAAGGTCTCATTAGTGCAGTATCGCTCCTCTTGTTTGGCCCAAAGCAGTGCCCCGGATAACTGTGGTAACGCAAGGGAAAATACATATTGGCCTCTGCCCACAATTCATGCCGTAGTCAGTCAGTGTTTTTGGGCCAGATAGGTAAAACACCGCTATGGGAAGTCTGTGTGCAATCATAGTATAAACAGACCCCTGTAACATTCCAGTAGAAAAGGTATAAGCAGACCCCAGTAACATTTCTGTAGCAGCAGTATTGGCAGACCCCAGTACCATTTCTGTAGTAGAAGTACAGGCAGACCCCTGTAACAGTTCTGTAGCAGCAGCATAGGCAGACCTCAGTAATATTTCTGTATCAGCAGTATAGGCAGAACCCAGTACCATTTCTGTAGCAGCAGTATAGGCAGACCCCTGTAACATTTCTGTAGCCGTAGTATAGGCAGACCCCAGTAACATTTCTGTAGCAGCAGTATAGGCAGACCCCTGTAACATTTCTGTAGCAGCAGTATAGGCAGACCCCTGTAACATTTCTGCAGCAGACATACAGCCAGAACCCTGTAATATTTCTGTAGCCAAAGTATAGGCAGACCCCAGTAACATTACTGTAGCCAAAGTATAGGCAGACCCCAGTACCATTTCTGTAGCAGTAGTATAGACAGAACCCTGTATTATTTCTGTAGCAGCAGTATAGGCAGACCCCAGTAACATTTCTGTAGCAGAAGTATGGGTAGACCCCTGTAGCATTTCTGTAGCAGCAGTATAGGCAGACCCCAGTAACATTTCTGTAGCAGCAGTATAGACAGACCCCAGTAACCTTTCTGTAGTAAAACTAGAGGCAGACCCCAGTAACATTTCTGCAGTAAAAGTGGAGGAAGACCTCAATACCATTTCTGTTATAGAGGTAGAGGCAGACACCGGTAACATTTCTTTAGTAAAAGTAGGGGTGGATACCTGTAACATTTCTTTAGTAAAACTAGAGGCGTACCCCAGTAACATTGCCGTAGTAAAAGTTGAGGCAGACCCCAGTAACATTTCTCTAGTAAAAGTAGAGGCGGACCCCAGTAAGTTTTAAGTAGTAAAAGTATAGGCAGACCCCCATTTCAGTAGCAAGAGTATAGGTGAACCCCTGAAACATTGGTGTACCATGAGTGTAGGCGAAGTCTGAAAAAATTAGTTAGATAGCAGTGTAGGCGAAGGCCAGAAAAATTAGTGTACCAAGAGTACAATTGTACCCCTTAAAAATTTCTCAAACGAGAGGGCAGGTGAAAAACAGAAATATTTTTTCAAGATACAGCTGGCTGTTGCTTAATTTGCAACAGAGCCTGGAGGCAGCCCTGTGAAAAAAATTGGTTTATGTTACAGTATCAATACTTTTGAAAAGTTGAAAAATTGTTAAAAAATATTGTAAGCAGAGCCTTTTGGGCCGCAGAAAAATTGGTAGTTCAGCGTGATGACATGATGATTCAGGAGGAGGAGTAGGAGGAGGAGGACTAATATCCGAGAGTGATTGACATAGCTAATTCCCCCTTTTTTCCGGTGATAGAGAAGAACACTTTTATCTGCAGTTGAAGCGAAAAGAATCTTTAGGTACCGCTGCTCTCCGCCGGTGGTGAAGAGAAGTCTGGGGAAGTCCAGGCTTTGTTCATCTTTATGAGTGTAAGCATGTCGGCACTGGCAGTTGACAGGCGGGTACGCTTATCCGTGATGATTCCCCCAGCTGCACTAAACACCCTCTCTGACAAGACGCTAGCGGCAGGGCAAGCCAGCACCTCCAGGGCGTACAGCGCAAGTTCGTGCCACGTGTCCAGGTTTGACACCCAATAGTTGTATGGAGCAGATGCATCACGTAGGATGGTGGTACGATCGGCTACATACTCCCTCACCATCTTTTTACAGTGCTCCCTCCGACTCAGCCTCAACTGGGGAGTGGTGACCCAGTCTTGCTGGGGAGCCACAAAGCTGGCAAAGGCCTTGGAGAGTGTTCTACTGCCTGTGCTGAACATGCTGCCTCATCTCCACGCCTCCTCTGCTACTTAGCTAGTGCTGTCAGATGGGAAGTTTAGCATCACTTTGTCCACCAGGGCCCTGTGGTATTGCATCACTCTCGTACCCCTTTCCTCCTCGGGAATGCGAGTGGAAAGGTTCTCCTTGTACCGTGGGTTGAGAAGGGTGTACACCCAGTAATCCTTGTGGGCCAGAATGCGTCTAACGCGAGGGTCACGAGAAAGACAGCCTAACATGTAGTCAGCCATGTGTGCCAGGGTGCCAGTACGCAAGACATGCCTGTCCTCACTAGGAAGATGACTTTCAGGATCCTCTTCCTTCTCCTCCTCCACAGCCCATACACGCTGAACAGATGACAAACAAGCAGCATGGGTACTCTCTGCAGTGTGCCCAGCTGTGTCTTCCCCCTCCTCCTGCTCTTCCTCCTGCTCCTGCTCCTCCTCCTCCAAAACACGCTGAGATATAGACATGAGGGTAGTCTGGCTATCAAGCGACATACTCTCATCCCCCTTCTCCTCTTCCAACCGCAAAGCATCGGCCTTCATGCCTTGCAGCGAACTCCTCAGCAGGAATAGCAGCGGGATGGTTACGCTAATGATTGCAGCGTCAACGCTCACCTTCTGGGTAGACTCCTCAAAGTTTCCGAGGACTTGGCAGATGTCTGGCATCCAGGCCCACTCCTCGGTAAAGAATTGGGGATGCTGACTACCACTACACCGCCCATGTTGGAGTTGGTATTCCACAATTGCTCTATGCTGCTCATAGAGCCTGACCAACATGTGCAGCATAGAATTCCACCGTGTGGGCACGTCGCACAGCAGTCGGAGCACTGGCAGATTAAACCGATGTTGCAGGGTCCTCAGGGTGGCAGCCTCTGTAGTGGACTTACGGAAATGTGCGCAGACATGGCGCACCTTGCCGAGCAGGTCAGACAAGTTAGTTGGTGGTTTTTCAGAAACCGCTGAAACACCAGATTGAAGACATGGGCCAGGCATGGCACGTGTGTGAGGCTGGCGAGCTGCAGAGCCGCCACCAGGTTACGGCCGCTGTCACACACGACCATGCCCCGTTGGAGGCTCAGCGGCGAAAGCCAGAGGTTGGTCTGCTCTGTCAGACAGAGCCTGCAACAGTTTGAGGACCATGTGCCTCTTGTCACCCAGGCTGAGTAGTTTCAGCACGGCCTGCTGACGCTTGCCCTCTGCTGTGCTGCTGTGCTGCTGCGCTGCGCCACACCGACTGCTGGCGCCGTGCTGCTCACATTTCTTAATAGAGAGGTAGAGGTTGCGTAGGAGGAGGAGGGGTCAGGTTTAGAGGAGGTGGTATAGACCGCTGCAGATACCACCACCGAGGTAGGACCCGCTATTCTGGGTGTGGGTAAGACGTGTGCGGTCCCAGGCTCTGACTCGGTCCTAGCCTCCACCAAATTCACCCAATGTGCCGTCAGGGAAATATAGTGGCCCTCCCGCCAGTACTTGTCCACGTGTCCGTGGTTAGGTGGACCTTCCCAGTAACTGCGTTGGTGAGGGTATTATCGATATTGCGGGAGACGTTCTGGTGTAGGGCTGGGATGGCACACCGGTAGAAATAATGGCAACTGGGGACTGAGTAGCGTGGGACCGCCGCCATCATGTTTTTGAAAGCCTCCGTTTCCACAAGCCTGCATGGCAGCATCTCCAGTCTGATTAATTTGGCAATGTGCACATTTAACGCTTGAGCGCACGGGTGCGTGGCGGCGTATTTGCACTTTCGCTCCAACGCTTGCGCTAGTGACAGCTGAACGCTGCGCTGAGAGACATTGCTAGATGGGGTCGAGGACAGCGGAGGTGAGGGTATAGGTGCAGGCCGGGAGGCTCTCGTGCCCCTTTCCTGAGAGGGGGGTTGGATCTGAGTGGCAGGTTGGGGCACAGGGGAAGAGGCAGTGGTGTGACCCGGAGTCGGTGAACAGCCTTCATCCCACCTTGTGGGGTGCTTGGCCATCATATGCCTGCGCATGCTGGTGGTGGTGAGGCTGGTAGTGGTGGCTCCCCTTCTGATCTTGGTGCGACACAGGTAGCACACCACAGTTCGTCGGTCATCCGCGCTCTCACTGAAGAACATCCACACCTTTGAACACTTAGGCCTCTGCATGGTGGCTTGGTGCGAGGGGTTGCTTTGGGAAACAGTTGGGGGATTCTTCGCTCTGGCCGTGCCTCTAGCCCTGGCCACAACACTGCCTCTTCCAACCTGTCCTGCTGCTGCACTTGCCTCCCCCTCTGAGGACCTGTCCTCAGTAGGCTTAGCAAACCAGGCAGGGTTAGTCACCTCATCGTCCAGCTGCTCTTCCTCCGAATCCTATGTGCGCTCCTCCCTCGGACTTACTGCCCTTACTACTACCTCACTGATAGACAACTGTGTTTCATCATCATCGTCCTCCTCACCCACTGAAAGCTCTTGAGACACCTGCCGGAAGTTCCCAGCCTCCTCACTCGGACCCCGGGAACTTTCCAAAGGTTGGGCATTGGTCACGACAAACTCCTCTGGTGAGAACCATTTTTTCCCACTCAAGGCAGGGACCCGCAAACAGTTCCTGGGAGTCTGCCGGCTCATCAGAATGTGTCATTTTCATGGAGTGAGGAGGCTTGGAGGAAGAAGGAGCAGCAGCCAGAGGATTCATAGTTGCAACAGTAGAAGACTGGGTGGTCGATATATTGCTGGATGTATTTTCTGCCATTCACGACAGGACCTGCTCACACTGCTTATTTTGTAATAAAGGTCTACCACGTGGACCCAAAAATTGTGATAAGAAGCTGGGGACCCGAGAAACTTGCCTCTCTCCTAATCCCGCATCAGCCGGCTGCGATTCACCTGGACCAGGAACTCTGCCTGTGCCCACACCCTCACTTGGACCTCCGCGTCCTCACCCGCGTCCACGTCCTTGACCCCTACCCCTACCCCTCAGCATGGTGGATTTCGAATAGAGCAGAAACAGACAGGTGTAAAAAATTATGGAATTATTTGCGTACACTTTCTTACTGAGAGCGTTATTGTAAGGCAAACTGCAGGCTGAAAAAAGTAGTGGGGAAGGCCGCAAACAGGCCTAGCTGTGCAATAGTGCTGTACTACAACTCCCAGCAGACACCTAGTAAAATGCAGACGTGCAGAGGTAGCCCAACAAAGGAGCTTTTGTTTTTTTGGGTAAAAGAATACAGGCTGTATAGTGTGTATATCACTTTCGCTCTGTCAGTCGCTGTGGCCGTATGCTGTGCGTAAAAATTCACTGCAGACACAGACCGGTGTAAATAATAATGGAGTTATGTGCGTACACTTTCTCGCTGAGAGCATTATTGTAAGGCAAACAGCAGGCAGAAAGAAGTAGCGAGGAAGGCTGCAAACAGGCCTAGCTGTGCAATAGTGCTGGACTACAACTCCCACCAGACACCCAGTAAAATTTAAATGTTCAAAAGTTGCCCAACAAAGGAGCTTTTGTTTTGTTTTTTTGGAAAAATAATACAGGCTATATAGTGTGTATATCACTTTCCCTCTATCAGTCACTGTGGCCGTACGCTCTGCGTAAAAATTCACTGCAGACACAGACAGGTATAAATAATCATGGAGTTATGTGCGTACACTTTCTCGCTGAGATTGTTATTGTAAGACAAACTGCAGGCAGAAAAAAGTAGTGAGGAAGGCCGCAAACAGGCCTAACTGTGCAATGGTGCTGGACTACAACTCCCACCAGACACCCCGTAAAATTTAAACGGCCAAAGGTAGCCCAACAAAGGAGAATTGTTGTTTTTTTTTTTTTTTTTTTAAAGAATACAGGCTATATAGTGTGTGTATCACTTTCCCTGTATCAGTGGCTGTGTTCGACGTACGCTGTGCGTAAAAGTTCACTGCAGACACAGACCGGTGTAAAAAATTATTGAATTATTTGCGTACACTTTCACGCTGAGAGCGGTTAGTGTAACGTAAACTCCAGGCAGAAAAAAATTGGAAGGAATGCTGCAAACAGGGCTAGCTGTGCAATAGTGATGGACTACAACTCCCACCAGACAGCCTTTAAATGCAGACGGTCAGAGGTAGCCCTAAGAAGGACCGTTGGGGTTCTTGTAGACAGGATCCTACAATATCACTGTCCTTTCTTCACCAGCACTTTCCCTATACTCTGTATTACAGACTCCAGACTTAGAACGCTATAGCCGTAATGGCCTGCACAGCCTGAGATTTAAAAAAAAAAGTGCTAAACTGCTTCCAGCCAGCCACACAGTTATGCACATGGTCAGATGTGGCCCTAAGAAGGACCAGTGGGGTTCTTGTAGACAGGATCCGACACTAACACTTTCCCTGAATAAGCAGTAGCACTTTCCCTAATCTCTCCCAGTGTGTCTGAGGCGAGCCACAGGCGGGACCGCTTTAAACACTCTGCGGTCACTTGATCTCACCAGACACTCGCTGCAGGGGGGTGGGATAGGGCTGGCACATCACAGGAGGAAGTGGTTATGCCTTCCCTGCATGTCTATTGGCTAAAAAATGCGATAAACATGCAGGCAAGGAAATGGAATTGACTTGAGTACCGCGTGGTGCTCGTCTCGAGTAACGAGCATCTCGAACACCCTAATGCTCGAACTAGCATCACGCTCGGACGAGTGTGCTTGCTCATCTCTAGTGTTTAGTACAGGTGGGGGAATCATCACGGATAAGCGTACCCGCCTGTCAACTGCCAGTGCTGACATGCGTACACTCATAAAGATGAACAAAGGCTGGATTTCCCCAGACTTTACTTCTCAACTGGTGGAAAGTAGCGGAACCTAATGATTCTTTTTGCTGCAACAGGAGAAAAAAGCATTCTCTATCACCAGAAAAAAAAGGGGGAATTAGCTTTATTAATCACTCTCGGATATTATTACTCGTCCTCCAATCCTCCTAAAACAGCATGTCATCACGCTGAACGGCCGATTTTTCTGCGGCCCAAAAGGCTCTGTTTATAATTTTTTTACAAATTTTTAAAGCTTCAAACGTATTGATACTTTAACAGAAATCAATTTTTTTTCACAGGGCTGCCTCCAGGCTCTGTTACAAATTAAGCAACAGTGAGCTATATCTTTAAAAAATGTTTATCGGTTTCACCTGCCCTCACGGTTGAGCAATTTTTGAGGGGTACACTTGTACTCTTGGTACACCAATTTTTCTGGCCCTCGCCTATACTGCTAACTAACTAATTTTTCCCGCCTTCGCCTACACTCATAGTTCACCAATGTTTCCGGGGTTCACCGATAATCTTGCTACAGAAATGTTACAGGGTTTGCCTATGCCTTTGCTACAGGAATGTTACTGGGGTCTGCCTATACTTCTGCTACAGGAATGTTACAGGGGTCTGGCTATACTTCTGCTACAGGAATATTATTGGGTCAGCCTATACTTTTACTACAGAAATGTTACTGGAGTCTGCCTATACTTCTGCTACAGGAATGTTACAGGGGTCTGCCTATACTTCTGCTACAGGCATGTTATTGGGGTCTGCCTATACTTTTGGTGCACCAATGTTTGAGGGGTTCGCCCACACTCTTGCTACAGAAATGTTACAGGGGTCTGCCTATACGTTTATACAGAAATGTTACTAGGGTCTGCCTATACTTCTGCTACAGGAAGTTTTACAGGGTCTGCCTATACTTCTGCTACAGGAATGTTACTGGGGCCTGCCTTTACTTCTGCTACAGGAATGTTACTGGGGTCCGCCTATACTTTTAATACATAAATGTTTCTGGGGTCTGCCTATACTTTTACTACAGAAAAGGTACTGGGGTCCGCCTATACTTCTGCTACAGCAATGTTACAGGGGTCTGCCTATACTTTTGATGCACCAATGTTCAGGGGTTCGCCTACACTCTTCTACGGAAATGTTACAGGGGTCCACCTATACTTTTACTACAGAAATGTTACTGGGGTCTGCCTATACTTTTGCTACAGAAATGTTACAGGGGTCCACCTATACTTTTACTACAGAAATGTTACTGGGGTCTGCCTATACTTCTGCTACAGAATGTTAGAGGAGTCTGCCTATACTTCTGCTGCAGGAATGTTACAGGGGTCTGCCTATACTTCTGCTACAGGAATGTTATTGGGGTTCGCCTATATTTTTGGTGCACCAATATTTCAGGGCTTTGCCTACACTCTTGCTACAGAAATGTTACAGGGGTCTGCCTATACTTTTACTACAGAAATGTTACTGGGGTCTGACTATACGTGTACTGCAGAAATGTTACTGGGGTCTGCCTATACTTCTGCTACTAGAATGTTACAGGGGAATGCCTATACTTCTGCTACAGGAATGTTACTGGGGCCCGCCTATGCTTTTACTACAGAAATGTTACTGGGGTCTGCCTATACTTCTGTTACAGGAATGTTACTGGTGTCTACCTATACCTTTGCTACAGGAATGTTACAGATACACGGACTGGGCTGAGGCCGAGGTCCTTGGCGGGGTGAAACTCTGCCATGTTTGGGCACTCTGATTTCTTCCTGTGTAATACCATCTTTGTGCACTGACAGCATAGACGAGCCCAAGAAACTGAAATACATCCTCTTGCGAGTTTGAGCTGTCTAACACCAACAAAGAATGAATAGTGTGTGGACACATGGATTTCCTATTGCTATGTAACTCGTGGCACCTTGGGTCACACAAGGTGGAGGCAGGGACCGAGCCTGACCCAGGGCTCGCTCACATACTTCCCACACAGTCTATTGCGGGTCCTATCTCGGTCATGGTTTTGCTTGGCTTTGTTATGCCACCTCCTCCTCCTCTCGCTTGGGGTCAGGGGATCAGCACTGTGCAACATGTATTTTCTCTCGTGTTACCACAGTTATCTGAGATGGTGGTTTGGGCTAAACAAAAGGAGCGTTTTACCAGTCTGGCACAAATACACTGACTGACTAGGGTAGAAATGTGGGCCGATGGCCTTGGTAGGTTGAAACTGCCTTGTTTGGGCGCCGTGATTTCTGTATGTGTAATACCATCTTTAAGTTCCTTGAGCTCGCCTATGCTGTCGGTGCACAAAGACTTCCCATTGCGTTGTTATACCTGTCTGGCACAAATACACTGAATGACCAGGGCAGAAGTGTGGGCCAAGGTCCTTGGAAGGGTGAAACTCTGCCATGTGTGGGCACTGTGATTTCTTTACGTGTAATACCTTTAAGTCTTTAAGTTGCATGGGCTCACCCATGCTGTGGGTGCACAATGACTTCCCATTGCATTGTTTTACCTGTCTGGCACAAATACACTGACTGATTTGGGTAGGGTGCAGAGTGTGGATGGCTTTCCCATTACGTTGTTCAGCTATCTGACACCTACACAGAATGAATTGTGTGGGGACACATGGATTTCCCATTGATTTGTTACTCACGGCACCTTGAGTCACACAAGGTGGAGGCTGGGACCAAGCCTTACCCAGGGCCCCCTCACATAATAATAATAATCTTTATTTGTATAGCGCCAACTTATTCTGCAGGGTTTACTTCCCACACAGACTATTCCGGGTCCTACCCCGGTCATGGTTTCGTGGGCTTGTTATGCCACCTCCTCCTCCTGCTTGGGATCAGGGGATCAGCACTGGGCAACATGTATTTTCTCTCGTGTTACCACAGTTATCTGATACACTGGTTTGGGCCAAACAAAAAAAGTGTAACTGATTTAATGAGACGTACACAGGTGTACTAGGATCGGAGTCCGCTTTATGCTCACGATTGCTGATGGTGTGGGCAGAGGACGAAGTCCTGGGGGAAATGCACTGGGTTTGGCCCATGGAACTTCTTCCTGGTTCATCCAGTCTTTGGAGCGATGAAAGCAACCATATCTGATTTAATGAGACGTTCACAGGTCTACTAGCATCGGAATCCGCTTTACGCCCACGATTGCTGATGATGTGGGCAGAGGATGAAGTCCTGAGGGGAAATGCAACTGCGCCAGGTTTGGCCTGTGGAACTCCTTCCTGGTTCATCCAGTCTTTGCAAATAAGGGAGATGGAATAAATCCTCCACAGTGCCACCTATTGAATGGCAGCATTCCTTCGAGTCAAAGTGGGACTTTTTATACAAGTCTTCTTACAATGACTGGGAATCAAAAGCAAAGCCAGACTCCATGTACATACAGCTGTTTCCGGGTTATTGCCCATCATCAGTGTACAGTAGGAGTCTGGCTTTTGCTAGTGAGAGGCCTGGGACAGGGGTCAGAAACGCTCTTTTCTCCTTAGGGAGAGCAACTATATACTATAAACTAAGTGAGGAGACTCAAATGGCCACGCACGCTCCTCTGGGTAATATGCAAATAAGGGAGATGGAATAAATCCTCCACAGTGCCACCTATTGAAAGGCAGCATTCCTTCGAGTCAAAGTCTTTGGAACCAGTCTTTGGAACGATGAAAACAACCATAACTGATTTAATGAGACGTTTACAGCTGTACTAGCATCGGAGTCTTCTTTATGCCCATGATTGCTGATGGTGTGGGCAGAGGACAAAGTCCTGGGGGAAATGCAACTGCGCCGGGTTTGGCCCATGGAACTTCTTCCTGGTTCATCCAGTCTTTGGAACGATGAAAGCAACTGTAACTGATTTAATGAGACGTTCACAGGTGTTCTAGCATCGGAGTCCGCTTTATGCCAATGATTGCTGAGGGTGTGGGCAGAGGACGAAGTCCTGGGGGAAATGCAACTGCGCCGCGTTTGGCCCGTGGAATTTCTTCCTGGTGCATCCAGTCTTTGGAGCAATGAAAGCAACTGTAACTGATTCACAGGTGTACTAGCATTGCAGTCCGCTTTATGCCCATGATTGCTGAGGGTGTGGGCAGAGGACGAAGTCCTGGGGGAAATACTACTGCGCCGGGTTTGACCCGTGAAACTTCTTCCTGGTTCATCTATTCTTGGAGCGATGAAAGCAACCGTAACTGATTTAATGAGACGTTCACAGCTGTACTAGCATAAGAGTCCGCTTTATGCCCACGATTGCTGATGGTGTGGGCAGAGGACGAAGTCCTGGGGGAAATGCAACTGCACCAGGTTTGGCCCATGGAACTTCTTCCTGGTTAATCCAGTCTTTGGAGCGATGAAAGCAACCATAACTGATTTAATGAGACGTTCACAGGTCTACTAGCATCGGAGTCCGCTTTATGCCCACGATTGCTGATGATGTGGGCAGGGGATGAAGTCCTGGGGGGAAAGGCAACTGCTCCAGGTTTGGCCCATGAAACTTCTTCCTGGTTTATCCAGTCTTTGAAGCGATGAAAGCAACCGCAACTAATTTAATGAGACGTTCACAGCTATACTAGCATCGGAGTCTGCTTTATGCCAACGATTGCTGAGGGTGTGCAGAGGCCGAGGTCCTCGGAGGAGTGAAAGTCTGCCCTGATTGTGCACTGTAATTGCTTCATGTTTAATACTTTCCTTGGGCTCGTCTATGGGCTCGCCTATGCCGTGGGTGCCCAAACATTTTCCATTGCGTTTTTTTAGCTATCTGGCACAAATACACTGAATGACTTGGGTAGGGCACAGACGGCTTTCCTAGCGCGGTGTTCAGCTATCTGACACATACACAGAATGAATTGTGTGGGGACACATGGATTTCATATTGCTATGTAACTCACGGCACTTTGGGTCACAAAAGGTGAAGGCTGGGACCGAGCCTGACCCAGGGCCCGCTCACGTGCTTCCCACACAGAGTATTGCGGGTCCTACCTCGGTCATGGTTTCTCTGGCTTATTATGCCACCTCCTCCTCCAGCTTGGGGTCTGGGGATCTGCGTTGGTCGGCTTGTATTAACTCTCGTGCTACAAATTACCACAGTTATCTGAGATACAGGATTGGAGCATTCACAGGAAGCCTTAGTGATTTCATGAGACTTTCACAGGGTCACTGTATACCTGTGGTGGTTACTTTTCCAACACCTCCTGCTTCAAACCAATCTTTGGTGTTAGTATGTGCTGCTGCATTGTGGAGATGTGTAGAAGTGTTGACACCTGAGAACCCTTTATGCCCACGTATGCGGCTCCTGACAATTTTATAACAGAGGTGGCACAGGATTGGAATGATGATCGTACGTCAATTTATCATCAATTCTCAACAGCATTGTGGGCTATTGCCCACACTTTCAAAGAGGGTCGCTGCCTGGCCCTGCCAACCCTCTGCAGTGTGTGCCTCCGGTGCCTCTTCATCGCAGACGCACCTTTAAATAGACATGAAGGTGGTGTGGCTATGAAGCCAGTGTGTGGCATGAGGGCAGCTGAACACTGCACAGGGAAACTTTTGTGTGCACTGTGGACGCAGGGTCGTGCGGGGGGGGGGGGGGCAGAAATGCCAGCATGTAACTCAGGAGAAGAAGCAGCGGTGTCACCCGCAGGCTGGAATTGTCCTTGGTTGCAGGTAGTGGGGTGCTTAGCTAAGGTGTGCCTTGCTAATGAGGGTTTGTCCCAAGTAAATTGTTAGGGGGGTGACCGCCAGGCTCTTGCCCTCATTTTGGCTTAATAGTGGGATCTGGGTGCCTCAGATGCAGCCATGCATGCTGCCCCTGCCCTATCCCTTTCTGTTTCTGTGGCGTTTCCATGACTTTCTGATGTTTTCTGGTGTTTAACAAGTCATCAGCTATGCGGTGCATCCATCCCATACAAAAATGCTCGAGTCGCCCATTGACTTCAATGGGGTTCGTTACTCGAAATGAGCTCTCAAGCATTACGAAAAGTTAGACTCAAGCCACGAGCACCCAAGCGGGAAGGGGAAGAAGGGGTGTGTGTGTGTTTGGAGGGGGGGGGGGGGGTGGTGGTACAGTAACCAAATAATCCCTTTAATTGTCTTCTTATCTTCTTATAAACTTGCCCTGGTGTTTATGAGTGCCCTTTAGAGTGAACATTAGATTGTCAGCTTAACCAGTGAAAGGGTTTATCGTGAGTGATGACAGTCTGTGTACAGCGCTGTGGAATATGCTTGTGTTTTAAAGTAACAGGAAAATAACTTTTATTGTGCTGTGCTGCTGCTGCTATTGATAGATCGCGGAGAATTTTGTGATATACAAGCTATTATATGGCTCTATGAGACTGATACTGGTATAACTTTTTGATCTAAACAAACGGGCGCTACGTTAACCCATGTTGAAGGTGAAACTTCTAGACCGCGGGGAACTCTGAGATATACCATACCCCTTTCTACCATACGAGGATTGTATTGGTATACCCCAGGGGGTCACCACGTAGTATCAATCCAGTTACTTGGATGATACACTGAGTGACCTGTCTTGACTAGTAATTGCAAGGCTCCCTATTTCACACATCTGGGGTCCTACTGTACCGACCCACAGAAGTGTTGGAGCTAACTGGGCCACAGCTCAGTACCAACCATGTCTCCCTGAAGGACGTGCATACCTTGGAACCCGACATTGGCAATAGCCGGGCAATTAAATATTGAAGTGGAAACTTTGATTTACGAAAGGTGGTATTACCCATTATTGGGTCCCACCGCATAAATAGTAGAGACTATCAAAGATTCTACTAATCATTGAACCCTGGTGACCGTCGGTTCACATCACAACTGCTGCATACTAGCTTATAGTGACAATCACTTTTGTTCCTGAAGAACTGTCCCGTACTAGGACAGGGAAACGCGTCAAGCACTCTCTTTCACCACTATTGACGTGTAATTAGTACCCTTCCACGATTGGGGACTTCTACATCATTCATGTACCGCATAATTACCTAAAGACCAAATACCCATCATTCCATTCTGGTTTGGGTATACATCTTGATACTCATGGGAATTGATTTTTGGTCCAACTATTACGTAAAATCCTCTATCATCCACCTCTAATAGCGGTACCTTTAAGACTCATATATATATATACAATTACGACGTCTCATGAACATCTTCAAGTGAATAAACCACACCGGAGCAATCTCCTTGAACTTCATAGGAGACGCGCTACCTTAGACGACCAATCAACCAGGGTCGATCTCTCTTTTTTAATCTTTACGTTTCTGTATCGTTTGATGTTTGTGAGTGTTATATGTGAGCCCACGTTTTTAATATTTATCTAATAAAAGTTATTAAGTTTTATTATCTATATCTGTGAAGGGTCTCCGATTTAATATATATAGATTTCTATACCACTGTGATTCCCCCAAAGTAACAGGAAAAAAATCAATCTGTATAACACAAGGGCGGCTGATAATGGATATTTCTATTACTTCATCTTGTTCTGTAATTCTCTAATGTAAAGATGGTTCAGGCCACAATCACCAGGGAGCAGATCCCGAATGATGTGTGATGAGAGCAGACAATGTAAAATATATCCCATCCTACTGTATAAAAAGAGGGGAGATGATAGCAGTCAGCATAATATCACTGATCCTGTGAGATCTCTGTGTCGCTGCTGGTCTTGCTGCTTCCATTCATCATGTATGACTTATAACAGTATCTACTTCTTCTTCATCACCATCTCATTCTTACAAGGAGATGTTCAGTCTCCTTATTATATTGGTTATTCCATGGCTTCCTGTAACACAATCATTCTGTGATCTCAATATAAGACAATTTCATCACACAGACTTAAAATCGACTTTCCAGGATGGAGACCTCATCATTGGTGGCCTGTTGACAGCAACCACAAATGCAATGCGTTTACTTGAGTCAGAGGACAATTCCATGACTATATATTGTGCAGAGTAAGTCATAGTTTCATCTGCATATTGTACATGATAAGAGGGGTGAGAATAGTGTAACTGCTGAAAACCTGAGGATTTATTGATACTGGGAATAGCATACACAGAAGCCTACACTGTAAGTAATGATGATGGTCATGCAGGTCCAGAGTTTACAAATATTTGTAAATCCCAAGAAAATCCATAACAATAGGGGAATTTTCCAGTGTGCTTAAAAACCGATTGTTGCGTTGGTTCTAGGATTGCTGCCATGCTGATAGTCTGGTGCAGGTTTTGCAGGTGGCTCTTCATCTGCTGGCCCTGGTGCGTTTGGCATTAGGTTAAGCATGCTTAACCACACCTGTGGGTACTTAAAGGGGCTATTTAATCCAGCTGATGCTGGACTAAATTGCTGTTGAATCTTCAGTCTAGCTCCGACTGTGGTCTCAGTCAAAGCTTGCTTCTGGATCGTTCATATGCCTGCTGCATCTAAGCTAAGTTTGTGTTTTTTTCTATTATATTTCTTATGTTATTTCACTGTCCCCCGTAGGGTTAACGAAGGGCCAAGGTACTAGGTCAAGTACGTCCTTGTCAGGGCGAATTGCCTGCGTTTAGGCAGGTCCCCGTCCCTGTGATTATTTTTTTTTTAACTCAAAGTTTTTTATTATTGAAATTTTTTCAGATTTACATACACAATAGCCACATTACTCAAACATTACAGTGACAAATTCTTGGCCATGTCAATGTATCATAACTGCTTTTGAAAGATAAATTCTTTCCCTCTCCAGTCCCCCCCGGTGTCGGGGGCCGAACCGAGGGAGGGAACTAACAGAAAACACTATAGAAGATCCCTTTCGGGAGAATAATGCTGCGGAGTACAGTCTGCAGACTGTAGCTCAAACTCGTAGAATTATGGATATAGAAGAAGAGGGGAGGGGAGGGTAGGTCAAGTGAGAGAAAAGGGGAAATTGGGAGAGGGGAGGATGGAGCGGGGTCAGGGGACTGGGGAGGGGTCCTAAGGCGACTTGCTTCAGGATCCTCTCTCCCTTACCTTCCACTCGTCGGAGCTCCACGTCTCACGATGTAGGTGCGTCACCGCTCAACGCCCGAGGCCAGGTCCCTCGTCCCGAGAAACCGTGTTGTCGCCCGACTCCTCTACAACCGACTGATGCAGGGGCGGGGAGGTCGTCCCTCCTCCCCTGTCCAGACCCAAGGCCCGGTGTTGTTGTTCAGTAGCTTTCCTTCTCAGGTCTCTCCAGGGGTACCAGGTAGTAATAAACTCCTCCTGGTTACCCTTTGACCAGCTCGTGATCTCTTCCAGGTTGCATATCAGATCAGCCTTTTCTCTCCACTTGTTTGCTGTGGGCGGGGTTTGTTGGAGCCAGTTCAGAGGTATTAATGCTTTGGCTGCATCAATCAATTGTGCGATTAGCTTGTTTTTGCGCGGGTGAAAATGGGTCGATGGTTTCCACAGGAAAACCTTGTCTGGTGTTAGAGTGAAGTCCGGGGACAGGGCTCTCAGGTCTCTCTCTACCTCCGTCCAGTATCCTGAGATACCCGGGCATTCCCACCAGATGTGAAGGAAGGAGCCCACGTCTCCTCTGCACCTCCAGCACCTATTGTGTGGGGCTAATTTATAGCTGAAAAGCCATTGGGGGTTTTTATACCACCTAACTAATAATTTATAATGACACTCCTGCATAAGGACGCAGGGGGACAGGCCATACGCCAGGCTCAGGATTAGTTTGGTGTCGGCTGTGGAGAGCGAGATCCCCAGTTCTTTCTCCCAGGTGATTATGAAAGTGGGTTTAGCATATAAAGGAGGCGCTATGTAGCTCTTTCTTATAATAGAGATTTTCTTTGAGCCCGATGAGTTTGTTTTCAAGGCATTTTCGAATTGTGTCTTGGGTCTGGTTGATTTGTGCTTAACCTGGAAGTCGTTAAGGACTTTTTTCACGTGCGCTTTTTGCAGAAAGGAGAGGCAGTTATTGGGGGCTAGGGTGGTCATGATCTCCTCTGGCGATTTGTGTGCTAAATTCTGGATGTCTTCCAGCTTACTATTTGCAAATTGTTTCCAGATGCTCATAGAACCTGAGTCTTGCTGGATCCCTACTAATCTGCCCAGTCCTCTGATGGGTAGCAGTGGCGAAGGGTCTGGCGCAAGCAATTGTTTGAATTTATCCCATGTTTCGCAGGGGCCTCGAAGTAGGGGATTGAATCCTTTTGCCCTATAATGGTGTTTTGACGGGAACCACAGGTCCTCCAACAGGGAGTCGTTCTGGGCGGCCTTCGCCAGGTTTTGAAGTATTGGGTCTCTCGCCGGGTGTGTCAGGTCCGCCCAGTAGCTAATTTGGATGGCCTGATAATAATCCAGGATATTCGGCAAATCCATCCCCCCCTCTGTTCTTCGTCTTGTCATTAAGCTGAAAGCGAGTCTGGGTCTTTTTTGTCTCCAGACAAAGCTTGTGAAAAGCGATTTAAGCGATTTAAAGAAAGAGGGGGGTAGGCGGATCGGGATCATGCGCAGTTTGTATATGATTACGGGGAGTACATAGGACTTTAGAATGTTTTTCCGCCCGAACCAGGAAAGTAGCGGGAGGTCATATTGCCTCAGTAAGGATTTTGTTTGAGCGATGAGTGGTTGAAAATTATGGAGGTATAAGTCCTCTATCTTTTTGGGTAGCTTCACTCCCAAATAGTCTACCACCGTCTCTGACCATTTGAAGGGTGAACTGGATCTCAGGGAGTCGCATTGTGCCTTCGGGATTGAGATGTTAAGTATAATGGACTTATCAAAGTTTACCTTGAAGTTCGAGAAAACTCCAAAGTCTTTTAGCATTGAAGTGAGTCTGGGTAGGCTCCTTTCTGGTTTGGTGACCACAAACATTATGTCGTCCGCGAATGCCGCCGCTGATAAGGTGTGTGAATAGACCTTCAGTCCCCTAATAACTGGGTCCTGTCTTATCCATTGGAGGAGCGGCTCTATGGTGAGGATAAAAAGCGTGGGGGACAGAGGGCAGCCTTGCCTTGTCCCGTTACGAATATCAAATGGTGGCGATAGGGATTCGTTAACTTTAAGTCTAGCATGCGGCTTTGAGTAGAGGGAGAAGATAGCTGCGACAAGAGTGGGAGGGAACTTAAAACTAAGCAGCACTCTTTCCATAAAGATCCAGTTCACCCTATCAAACGCCTTCTCGGCGTCAGTGCTGACGAAGGCAGCAGGTATTTTACGTGTTTGTGCATATTTTGCAGCATGGAGGAGTCTTAAGCAATTTTCCCTTCCCTCTCTTCCCTGAACAAAGCCTGTCTGTTCCGGTGTTATCAGTGCAGGGATAAAGTCTCCCATTCTCCTAGCCAGGAGTTTGGCCCAGATCTTAACATCTTGGTTTATAAGCGAGATGGGCCTGTAGCTGCTACACTGCTCGGGGTCTTTGCTATCCTTTAATATGAGGGTGATATGCGCTTCCTGTGCTTGCCTGGGGAGTTCAGCTCCACTCAGAAGAGCGTTGAACGTCTCAGCTAATCTGGGGATTAATTGTTTCATGAAGGCCTTATAGTAGGTTAGTGAGAGGCCATCTGGCCCTGGGCTTTTGCCGAGAGGGAAGGATTTGAGGACATCCTTTATCTCCCTTTCGGTAATCGGGGCTATTAGTGATGAGGCTTCTGCTGCTTTTAGTTTGGGGAGGTTTAGGGACCCGAGGAACGCGTCTATATTTTCCGTCATATTCTGTCCTATTAGGGGAGTCACGTTCCCCTCCAGGTTATAGAGCTTTGTGTAGAAGAGCTGGAATTCTTTCGCAATTTCATGCGTGGAGGAGACCGCGGTTCCCGACTGCGTTTTTATGGAGTGGATCACATTCCTAGTTCTAGCCTTCTTTAGTAGGGCTGTTGTGAGTTTGCTGCCTCTATTGCCGTGGGCGTAGTATGCCTGCTTTCGATACAGGTGTTTTTTGTTGTACTTATCTGTAAGGAGACAACGGAGTTGATGTCTTTGAGAGGTTAGTGTGTCCAGCCTGTCTTTTATTTGGGAGTGTTTAGCGGCCTGTTCGGTTGTAGCTATTGATGATAACAGGTTATCTATTTGTTTTTGTTTTTGCTTTTTTACTTTGGAGCCAAGCGCTATCAATAACCCCCTAACATAAGCCTTATGGGCCTCCCAAACTACAGGCTTCCCAACACTCCCCTCTGAGTTGATGCTGAAGTATTCCTCTAGGAGGGTTTCTATCTTAGTTCTATCCTCCAAGGAATCTAGGAGGGAGTCATTGAGACGCCACCTCCATTCGCCAGGCACAGGCTGTGGTATAGAGATGTCTAGGTGGATAGGGGCATGGTCAGAGACCGTGATAGAATCAATACAGGCATTCCTGATGTAGGGTAGTAGGCCTGGGGAGATGCAGAGGTAGTCGAGTCTTTGGAAAGAAGCATGTACCTGGGAAAAGAAGGAGTAGTCCCTAGTGGAGGGGTGACGGAGGCGCCAGGCATCCAAGACACCCACCTCCCGCATAGCTCTATGCAACCTTCTTAGTTTTGTTTGAGGGACTTGGGATCGGCGTGTTGAGGAATCTAAAAGCGGATTCAATGTAAGATTTAGATCCCCCCCTAAGATGATATGGCCCACCGCGAATTGTTTTAGGGTCTCTAGTTGTCTGATTAACCAGGGAACTTGATCCACATTTGGTGCATAGAGATTGGCTAGCGTTAATTTTGTGTTTTCAATTGAGCCTTTTAGGAATATCGCTCTGCCCTCTCCGTCCTGCAAAAGGGAGTCTAGTTTAAAGGGAACCGACTTGTGTATCATAATGGCAACTCCCTTGGAGGCCGAGACTGGGTTGGTGCTATTGTAGTGTTGTTGGAATCCCATCCCTGGGAGGGTAAAATGTTTGTCTTTTTTGTAATGTGTCTCTTGTAGCATTAGGATTTTTGTCTTACATTTTTTGAGGAGATGGGCGACATTATGCCTCTTGCCTGGCGAGTTCAGACCTCGGGCGTTGAGCGACGTGATACGCACAGGAGACATGGTGGGTCCGATTTCCCAGGAGAGGGTCCAAACCTGCAAGTTCAAAAGACGAGAGAGAGAGAATAAGACTGTGACACGAGCTGTCTGCCTTGGCGTTCCCTTGGGGGTTTTGTAAAGTGTGGGCGCTAGAGCAAATGCATCCGAGAGGACCACGACAAAGGTGGAAGGGGGGAAAAAGGTGAGAGTGGGGGAGGAAGGAATGGGAGGGGAGGAGAGGTGTGGGTTTTAAAGAGCAGGCTGACTAGAGAGCCCGTAAGACGTAGTTAGAGGCAGGGGGATTGAGGATGAGACTGTAGTACTGGAAGGCAGTTCGGGCAAAGGCCAAGTGCTAGGGACGGTGTCCCGTTGTCCAGAACGACTTTCGTCCAATTGGAAGTCCCACCAATCCGCAACCTGGTAGAAAGAGGGGGGTGAGGAACAATGACAAATTATCAACAATTAGGCTAGGCCTGGGCCCAGGTGGGGCAGACCTCACCACTACCAACAGGTCATAATATCTAAGAAAATGAAAACGCAAATGTTATCAACTCCTATGGGAAACTGTCAGCCAGAGGGGGAGTAAGCATCCCCTCTGTCTAAGTTCCCAACATTAAATTAGCCATGGGTTTCAGCATGACAAATACTCAGGTGGTCTCCTGCAGAGAGCCTTCTTTATTTTTCTTTTTCTTTCCTCTGGTGTCTCCTGAGTTCTGGGCGGCCTCCGCCGGAAGTAGAGAGGGAAGCGTAGGGAGCTCCGGAAGCGGGAGCCATGAGGGGATGTCGATCGGTTCCATCTCAAGGAGGGGCCAGCATTTCTGCAGGTCCTCTGGTGTACGAATGTTGTACCGGCGACCCTTAATGTTAAGTCCCAGTCCAAAAGGAAAGAGCCAGGAATACCTGATGTCCCTGGCTCTCAGTGCCTCCAGTAAGGGTCTCAATAGGCGCCATTTGGTTAAGGTTGTTGGGGACAGGTCTTGGAAGAACTGAATTGGCGCTCCATCATACAGTGTGTCCTTATTGCGCCTTGCAGAATCCAATACGGCCTGGGTATCTGTGTACGTTAGTAATTTACAGATCACATCCCTAGGCGGATCCGAGATACCAGGGGGGGTCGAAGTGATCTGTGGATACGCTCTATTTTAATTAGGGCGGCTCTTTCTTGCCCCAGGAGTTGTGCAAACAGTTCTGTCGCGATCTTGGGAAGGGCCTCCGCAGCCCATGTTTCCGGAATACCTTTCATTCTGATATTATTTCGCCTATTGCGATTTTCCAGATCTTCTTGGAGCAATAGGGTTCGATTTAGCTGGAGGTGATGTTCTCTGATCACTTGCTCGAGCTCTGTTGAATGTGAAATTATTGAGAATGAGGAGGCTTCCAGGGCTTCTACTCTTTTACTTGTGTGCTTGACCTCTTCTTTGATCTCAGCGAGATCTGAGACAATTGGTTGTAAAGCTTTGGTGATTAGGTCTCTCATGAAGCTTCTGGATACTTGCTCCGTTTCTTCTCCTTCTGATGACTCCTCTCCTTCTCTTTCTATGTTGGTCGGCGGAGGTGCGGATAAATTCAGGGCTTTTTTGCTAGAGGAATGTGGGGATCTGGAAGGTCTCTCCTTAAGGAACCTCTGCATATCTGATTGGCATATCTGATTGGCTGGTCGTGGTGTACTCAGGGAGTCGCTGCTTTTATCTCTGTTGTTTTTCCCCATGTTGAATTGGAGTCGGTTTAGGCCCGTTCGTGCGACGAGGTCCGCCCCCTGGAATGGTTTTATTCTTGATTCATGAGGCGGGCCCTGCTGCCCGGTATCACTTTGAAATGGAACCTGGCGGAGATGTTTTGTTTTAGGGTTGGACTGTGCAAATAGCGCAGTCTATATAACGCGCTGGGTTGACAGGCCTCCGCTAGTGCGTCCGAGCAGAGCAAAAGACACGCCCGGTGGAGGCTTATGTAGCAAAGTTCACTCGGGGTCCATGACCGGGGTCCCCTAAAAAATTCAGGCAGGGCCTGTGTGTGCTCTCTTAAATGAGCTAGTGTCTAGTCTCCTTATGTCTGCTCTAGTCAGCTGGGGTAGAGCAAGGCAGTGGGAGGCCGGAGGGAAGGAGGAGGGGGCCTCAGATAGGTGTCTCAGTATGGGGTGAGTAGGCAGGGGGGAGAGAGTCTCTGATTGCCTGTAAGTCAGATGTAGTCGCTGTATGACTTGTTTTTAGGTCACTAGCAGTCCCACAGATGTGGGTATGGGCTTCAGCAGCACCTTTTAATAATAAGATGCAGAGGTGCAGTGAGGGGGGGTCGCCTTGCTGACAACGGGGACAGAGCAGCGCCGCCTGGTAGGCTCAGAATTAGGCCTCGTTTGTCTCTTTCCGATGGTGAGGGGAGCTGCTTTCAGGCCCCCCCTCTGGTGTGGCTGTATTTTCTCCCCCTCCGCAATGGTCGCTGCGGCCGCGGCGCCGCTGGCTGCCTGCCAACTTAATCCTCCCCCCTCCAAACCTTTAGTCCGGGAAGCCCCTCTGAGGGCTGCCGGATCGTGCCGCTGATGAGTGAAGCTGCGGGGGCTTCCGCCCGTCTCTTCCCGCCGCGCGCCTCCGGAGCGGCGCGAAAATTTAGTCCCCGGCCTCCTCCTGTCTACTAGGCCCGAAAGAGCTCTTCCGCCGTGTGAGGGCCGGAGCGGCTTGCTTTGCTCCTCAACCTGCGGAGCAGCTTGTGCTGGTGTTAGGCAGCGTTGTCCGGTGTCAGGAGCGCCGGTTAATTCGGTTTTCCCGGTGTGGTGACAGGAGCTGAGGTCCCGCACGTCTGCACTCTCCGCTGGTTAGGCCACGCCCCCCCTGTGATTACTTTAATACAGAAAGAGTTCCCATATTTTAGTTTGTTGTTCTTACACAGCTTGCACACATTTGTTACGAATCCAACACGACCTTGGTAGACGTGAGATTAATGCATCTATGATCTATTTGAAGTGTAAGGGGCTTGTGTAGGTTACTGTAATAGTACTAATCATATTACAGCTCATAGTATATATATTGTAACAAGTCCTCCAGGGGGTGGGGGCAGCAAAGACACTCTGGACTAGAAGTTTGCATAAAACTTACGTCAGTTTTATTTCAGGAAAGCAAACTCCAGGCAAAGTAACAAAAAGTCCATTCAACATAAGAAATACAGAGATGCACCACGCAGGGTGCTCAGAAGTTTTCACAGGTCCACGCTGTAAGGTTGTGCTTCCCCCTCAGCTTGTCAGATACTGACTCCCCAGAGCTGCAGTCTTCTATGCCTCAGTAATGGGGTCAGTGCCTAGCTGAGTTCTGAGAAGCAGGCTAAAGTTGTGGACTGGACAGCCACCCTGTCCAGACTAAGAGCCTGGGAGGGAGATATACTCCATCGAGCACTTTACCCTTTAAATGCCTACTATATATATATATATATATATATATATATATATATATATATATATATATATATTAGAGATGAGCGAGCAACAAAATGCTCGGGTGTTCGTTGCTCGAGTCGAGCTTTCCGCGATGCTCGAGAGCTCGTTTCGAGTAACGAACCACATTGAAGTCAATGGGCGACTTGAGCATTTTTGTATATGACCAATGCTCGGTAAGGTTTTCATTTGTGCAAATCTGCAAAACCTACGAAAGTGATGGAAACGACACAGAAACGGATAGGGCAGGCGAGGGCAACATGCAGGGCTGCATCTCAGGTTCCCAGGTCTCACTATTAAGCCACAATAGCGGCAAGAGTGCCCCCCCCCTACCAATTTTTACTTCCGACAAGGCACACCTTACCTAAGCACCACACTACCTTCAATGAAGCACAATCACTGCCTGCTGGACACATCGCTGCCTCTTCTACAGGGTTACATGCTGCCCAACCCCCCCGCACGACCCTGCGTCCGCAGCGCACACAAAAGTGCCCCTGCGCAGCCCTCAGCTGCCCTCATGCCACATGCTGGCCTCATAGCCACACCACCCTCATGTCTATTTATAAGTGCGTCTGCCATGAGGAGGAACCGGAGGCACACACTGCAGAGGGTTGGCAGGGCCAGGCAGCGACCTTCTTTGAAAGTGTGGGTGATAGCCCACAATGCTGGTGAGAATTGATAATAGATTGACGTTCGATCTTCATTCCAATCCTGTGCCACCTCTGTCAGGAGCTGCAAACGTGGGCATAAAGGGGAGTCCGCTGCCAGCCCAGCACTTCTACACATCTCCACAATGCAGCAATACTTGGTGTGGGAAGTATGTGAGTGGGCCCTGGGTCAGCCTCTGTCCCAGCAAACACGTTGTGTGGCCCAAAGTGCTGCAAGTGACATAGCAATGGGGACTCCATGTGTCCACACACTACTCATTCTGTTTGGGTGTCGGATACATCATCGACAACGCAAGGGGTAAACCATCTGCACTCTGCACCCTACCCAAGTCTGTCAGTGTTTTGGGGACAGACAGGTACAACTCCGCTATGGCAAGTCTGTGTGCACCAGCAGTATGGGTGGCTAGCAGGAACACACAGACGGTACAGAAAGAAATCCCATTGCAGTGCCCCGGATAGCTGAGGTTACGTGAGAGAAAATACATGTTGGCTGTGGCCCACACACCATGCCCTAGACATTCTGTTTTTTTTTTAAAAGTGCCAGGCAGGTACAACTCCGCTATTGGAAGTCTGTGTGCACCCGCAGCATGGGTGGCTAGCAGGAACACACAGACGGTACAGAAAGAAATCCCATTGCAGTTCCCCCGGACAGCTGAGGTTACGTGAAAGGGAAATACATGTTGGCTGCGGCCAACACTCCATGCCCTAGACATCCTGGGTTTTGGTTAAAAGTGCCAGGCAGGTACAACTCCGTTATGGCAAGTCTATGTGCACCCACAGCATGGGTGGCTAGCAGGAACACACAGACGGTACAGAAAGAAATCCCATTGCAGTGCCCCGGATAGCTGAGGTTACGGGAGAGGAAACACATGTTGGCTGCGGCCCACACGCCATGCCCTAGACATTCTGTTTTTTTGTTTTTTTTAAGTGCCAGGCAGGTACAACTCCGCTATGGCAAGTCACTGTGCACCCGCAGCATGGGTGGCTAGCAGGAACACACAGACTGTGTCCTAGTCAGTCTTGGTTTTTTGGGGGGCCAGATAGGTAGATACTGCGATGGAAAGACTTAGTGCACCCATAGTATACACAGACCCCTGTAATATCCCTGTAGCAAAGGTATAAGCTGACCCCAGTAACAGTTATGTTGCAGAAGTCTAGGGAAACCCAAGTAACATTTCTGTAGTAACAGTATAGACTGAACATTTCATTAGCCAAAGTATAGGCAGACCACTGTACCATTTCTGTAGAAGTAAAGGCAGACCCTAGTAACATGTCTGTCGCCGCAGTATAAGCAGACCCCTGTTACATTTCTGTAGCAGAAGTATAGGCAGACCACTGTACCATTATTGTAGCAGAAGTATACGCAGACCCCCTGTAACCTTCACGTGGCAGAAGTATAGGCAGACCCAGTAACATTTCTGTAGCAGACGTATAGGCAGACTCCTGTAACATTTCAGTGGCAGCAGTATAGGCAGACCCCTGTAACATTTATGTAGCAGAAGTATAGGTAGACCCCAGTAACAGTTATGTAGCAGCAGTATAGGCAGACCCCAGTATCATTTCTGTAGCAGCAGTATAGGCAGACCCCTGTAACATTGATGTGGCAGAAGTATAGGCAGACCCCAGTAACATTTTTGTAGCAGAAGTATACGCAGACCCCTGTATCATTTCAGTAGTAAGACTATTGACAGATCCCAGTAACATTTCTGTAGCAGAAGTATAGGCAGACCCCAGTAACATTCAAGTGGCAGCAGTATAGGCAGACCCCTGTAACATGTAAGTGGCAGCAGTATAGGCAGACCCCTGTAACATTCAAGTGGCAGCAGTATAGGCAGACCCCTGTAACCTTCGCGTAGCAGAAGTATAGGCAGGCAGGCAGACTCCAGTAAAATTTCTGTAGTAATAGTATAGGTCAACCTCTGAAACATTGGCATACCATGAGCGTAGGCGAAGGCCGGAAAAATTAGTTGGATAAGAGTGTAGGCGTGGGCCCCAAAAATTAGTGTACCAAGAGTACAAGTGTACCTCTGAAAAATGTATCAACTGAGAGGGCAGGTGAAACCCATAAACATTTTTTTAAAGATACAGCTCACTCTTGCTTAATTTGTAGCAGAGCCTGGAGGCAGCCCTGTTGAAAAAATTGGTTCATGTAACAGTCTCAATACTTTTGAAACTTAGAAAAATTGTAAAAACATTGGTAGATGTAGATGAGCCTTTTGGGCCGCAGAAAAATTGGCTGTTCGGCACGATGACATGTTGTTTCTGGAGGAGGAGTAGCAGGAGGAGGACTAATGTCAGAGACAGATTGACAAAGAAAAATCCCCGTTTTCCCGGTGATACAGTAGAGTGCTTTTATCTGCGATTGCAGCTAAAATATTCTTTAGGTTCTGCTGCTCTCCGCCGGTGGAGAAGAGAAGTCTGGAGAAATCCAGGCTTTGTTCATCTTTATGAGTGTAAGCATGTCAGCATTGGCAGTTGACAGGTGGGTGCGCTTGTCCGTGATGATTCCCCCAGCTGCACTAAACACCCTCTCTGACAAGATGCTAGCGGCAGGGCAAGCCAGCACCTCCAGGGCATACAGCGCAAGTTCGTGCCACGTGTCCAGCTTTGACACCCAATAGTTGTATGGAGCTGAGGCATCACGGAGGACGGTGGTACAATCGGCTACATACTCCCTCACCATCTCTTTACAGTGGTCCCTCCGATTCAGCCTTGACTGGGGAGTGGTGACGCAGTCTTGCTGTGGAGCCATAAAGCTGGCAAAGGCCTTGGAGAGTGTTCCCCTGCCTGCGCTGAACATGTTGCCTGATCTCCGCGCCTCCCCTGCTACTTGGCCCTCGGAACTGCGCCTTCTGCCGCTAGCGCTGTCAGATGGGAAGTTAACCATCAGTTTGTCCACCAGGGCCCTGTGATATTGCATCCCTCTCGAACCCCTTTCCTCTTCGGGAATGAGAGTGAAAAGGTTCTCCTTATACCGTTGGTCGAGAAGGGTGTACACCCAGTAATCCGTAGTGGCCAGAATGCGTCTAACACGAGGGTCACGAGAAAGGCAGCCTAACATGAAGTCAGCCATGTGTGCCAGGGTGCCAGTATGCAACACATGGCTGTCCTCACTAGGAAGATCACTTTCAGGATCCTCCTCCTCCATCTAATCGTCCACAGGCCATAAACGCTGAACAGATGGGAGGCAACCAGCATGGGTACGCTCTGCAGTGGGCCCTGCTGTCTCTTCCCCCTCCTCCTCCTGCTCCTCCCCCTCCTCCAAAATGCGGTGAGATAGAGACATGAGTGTGCTCTGACTATCAAGCGACATACTCTCTTCCCCAGTCTCCTGTTCTGACCGCAAAGCATCAGCCTTTATGCTTTGCAGCGAACTTCTCAGCAAGCATAGCAGAGGGATGGTGACGCTAATGATTGCAGCATCGCCGCTCACCATCTGGGTAGATTCCTCAAAGTTTCTGAGAACGTGGCAGCCATGTCTGCCATCCAGGCCCACTCCTCAGTAAAGAATTTGGGTGGCTGACTCCCACTATGCCGCCCATGTTGGAGTTGGTATTCCACTATTGCTCTACGCTGCTCATACATCCTGGCCAACATGTGGAGCGTAGAATTCCACCGTGTGGGCACGTCGCACAGCAGTCGGTGCTCTGGCAGATTAAACCGATGTTGCAGGGTCCTTAGGGTGGCAGTGTCCGTGGTGGACTTGCGGAAATGTGCGCAGACGCAGCGCACCTTGCTGAGTAGGTCTGACAAGTGCGGGTAGTTTTTCAGAAAACGCTGAACCACCAGATTGAAGACGTGGGCCAGGCATGGCACGTGTGTGAGGCTGCTGAGCTGCAGAGCCGCCACCAGGTTACGGCCGTTGTCACACACGACCATGCCCGGTTGGAGGCTCAGTGGTGAAAGCCAGAGGTCGGTTTGCTCAGTCAGACCCTGCAACAGCTCAGGGGCCGTGTGCCTCTTGTTACCTAGGCTGAGTAGTTTCAGCACGGCCTGCTGACGCTTGCCCACCACTGTGCTGCCGCGCCGCGCCACACCGACTGCTGGCGACGTGCTGCTCATATTTCTTAATTGAGAGGTAGAGGTTGCGTAGGAGGAGGAGGAGGGTTTAGAGGAGGTGGCATAGACCGCCGCAGATACCAGAACCGAGGAAGAACCCGCTATTCTGGGTGTGGGTAGGATGTGTGCGGTCCCAGGCTCTGACTCGGTCCCAGCCTCCACTAAATTCACCCAGGGTGCCGTCAGGGAGATATAGTGGCCCTGCCCGCCAGTACTTGTCCACGTGACCATGGTTAAGTGGACCTTGCCAGTAACTGCGTTGGTGAGGGCACGATTTATGTTGCGGGAGACGTGCTGGTGTAGGGCTGGGACGGCACACCGGGAAAAATAGTGGCGACTGGGGACTGAGTAGCGTGGGACCGCCGCCGCCATCATGTTTTTGAAACAACAACTGTGTTTCATCATCATCGACCTCCTCACCCACTGAAAGCTCTTGAGACAGTTTCCAGAAGTCCCTAGCCTCATCACCGGGACCCCGGGAACTTTCCAAAGGTTGGGCATCGATCACGACAAACTCCTCAGGTGGGAGAGGAACCGTTTTTTTCCACTCATGGCAGGGACCCGAGAACAGTTCCTGGGAGTCTGCCTGCCCATCGGAATATGTCATTTTCATGGAGTGAGGAGGCTGGGAGGAAGGAGGAGCAGCAGCCAGAGCATTCAGAGTTGCAGTCCCTAAGCCGGGAGTAGTGGACTGCGTAGAAGACTGGGTGGTCGATACATTGCTGGATGCATTTTCTGCCATCCGCGACAGGACCTGCTCACACTGCTCATTTTGTAATAAAGGTCTACCACGTGGACCCAAAAATTGTGATATGAAGCTGAGGACCCGAGAAACTTGCCTCTCTCCTAATCCCGCATCAGCCAGCTGCGATTCACTTGGACCAGGAACTCGGCCTGTGCCCACACCCTCACTTGGACCTCTGCTTCCTCGCCCGCGTCCACGGCCACGTCCTCTAGGCCTACCCCTATCCCTCAGCATGGTGTATTACCAATAGAGCAGACACAGAGCGGTCTGAATAATTATGCAATTAGTGGCGTGCAGTTGGAGGCTGACAGCGGTTATGTTATGCACACTGCAGTCCGTAAAAAAATTATACGCTAGACTGCAAAATGGCCTAGCTGGCTAATCGTGAGCCACTAAAACTCCTACCGGCCACACAGTAAAATGCGCACGGTCACAGGTAGCCCTAAGAAGGAGCTTTTTTAAATTTCTTTTGAAAAAGCAAACAGCCTAGATAGTGTGTATATGTCTTTCCCTCTATCAGCGGCTGTGGGCGTACGCTGTGCGTGAAGTTGACGGGACGCACAGAGTGGTGTAAAAAAATAAGGCGATTATTGGCCTGCACTTGAAGGGTCATAGCAGTTATATAACGCACACTGTAGGCCAAAAAATTATACGCTGCGCTGCAGAAAGGCCTAGCTGGCTAATAGTGAGCCACTACAACAGTAATGCACATGCTCACAGGTAGCCCTAAGGAGGAGTGTTTTTTCAGATTTTTTTGAAAAAAAAAACAGCAGCCTAGATAGCGTGTATATGTCTTTCCCTCTATCAGCGGCTGTGGGCGTACGCTGTGCGTGAAGTTGACGAGACGCACAGAGCGGTGTAAAAAATTAGGCAATTATTGGCCTGCACTTGGAGGGTCACAGCGGTTATATAACGCACACTGTAGGCTGAAAAAATTATACGCTGGGCTGCAGAAAGGCCTAGCTGGCTAATAGTGAGCCACTACAACAGTAATGCACACGCTCACAGGTAGCCTTAAGGAGGAGGTTTTGTGGGGTACTCTTTGACAGGATTCTACACTACCACTGTCCCTGCCTGACCAGTACTGCCCCTATACTCTGTATAATTAGCTGCAGACTGAGAACGCAATAGTCTGCATAGCCAAAAATGAAACAAAAAAATTGTGCAAAACTGCTCCCAGAAGCCACAACAGTAATGCACACGGTCAGATGTGGCCCTAAGAAGGACTGTTGGGGTTCTTGAAGACGCTAACACTCTCCCTATAGCAGCAGCAGCACTCTCCCTAATCTCTGCCAGCGTGTGTCTGAGGCGAGCAGCAGGCGGGACTGCTTTATATACTCGGCGGTCACTTGATCACGCCAGCCACTCACTGCAGGGGGGTGGGATAGGGCTGGAACATCACAGGAGGAAGTTGTAATGCCTTCCCTGCATGTCTATTGGCCAGAAAATGGCGCTAAACATGCAGGGAAGGAAATGGAATTGACGAGCATCTCGAGTACCCTAATACTCGAGCAAGCATCAAGCTCAGATGAGTACGTTCGCTTATCTCTTATATATATATATATATATATATATATATATATATATATATATATATATATAAAACGTAAAAAACCCTCACTGTCTGACTGCCTGACTGAATCGCCCTTATTCTCTAATGGTGTCGTAGAACATTTAAATTTGGCTCAACCATTCCTTGGGTCCTAAATAGGAAAAGTAAAGTGGTCGCAACTTGATTATTTAATGCTGAGGGAAAAAAGTAAGTGCACTTCTATGTAATGTCCCTCATCTAATTCTCTAGCTTCCCGGTGTCGTAGAAAGTTGAAATTCGGCATGACTATTCTTAAGCCCCTAAATAGCAAAAGTAAATGGGTCACAGCTTGATTATTCAATGCTAAGTGGAAACATAAATGCACCCTTATGTAATGTATCTAATCTAAATCTCTAATGCCTGGTTTAGACACAAGGAGAATCACTCAAAAATCACTCAAAGCCATCTTTTGAATGATTCTCGTTTTGCTTAATGCAAGGACATTGTGCAGTTTACGTACACAAGTCATTGACAGCTGAATTCTAGTTTGCTAGGATTGAGCGATCAGCTGTTATCAGCAGAGTAGGCTGTTATAACTGACCCTGCTGATAAGATTCTCTCTGCTAGTTTTTCACTGTAAATTCACAGCAGGGACACTGGCAGTCGGCATGGAGAAGAATACAGCTGTTTGCTTATGCAAAACAATTGTACTCTTTTATTAGTGGCCGCGGCTGGGTCCTGCTCCGCTTGCATTTTTTTGTAGTAAAATAGAATTGAATAATCAAGTGGCGAGATCATTACTTTTCCTATTTACTACAGAAATTTCACATTTGTGCGGTACAGATGTGTATTAATTACATTATATTCTGACTCTATTACGTTTCCTATTTAGGACCTAAACAATAGTGGTGCAAAATTCCAAGTTTGTACAACATCGGGAAGTTAGACAACTAGATTAGGTACATTACGTAGGGGGTCACTTAGTATTGCATTTAGAATTGTATGATCAAGTTGCGACCCCTTTACTTTTCCTATGTAATAACTAAAGAATGGTCATGCCAAATTTCAAGTTTGTAGAACACCAGGAAGTTACATAACTTAGGGGGTCACTCACTTTTGTACTTAGAATTGAATAATCAAGTGGCGAGACCATTACTTTTCCTAAGTGCAAAAGTAAGTGACCCCCCCCCATGTAATGCAACTGATCTAATTCTCTTACTTCTCTGTGTCGTGCAAACGTGAAACTTGGCATGACCATTCTTTAGGTCCTCAATAGGAAAAGTTAAAGGGTTGAACTTTGATTATTCATTTCTAAGTACAAAAGTAAGTGCACCCCTATGTTATGTAACTAATAACACAATGATGGAATTTGCCAAAGCTGTTTTTTATGTCCTAATGGGAAAAGTAAAGGGGTTGTAACTACAATATTCAATATTAAGCATGAAAAACAGTGAACATCCACGATAAATAAGAGGAACAGCCAAATTCTGCTAAATGTTGAAATAGTGGAAGGCAGTTTCATGTCACAGGTCATACACCATGGAAAGGAGGGTCTTAAGGAAAAATAGAACCCAATGCTTATGTTCAGCAGCTTGGGAGGAGGCAGGTAGACAGGCTATATTAGTCAGGCCTGCATTTGTCTAGGCACACCCTAAAGTAATGGGGATGACAGTAGGTGATGAATGTGTCTATGCATTCATATGGTCTTCTAAGAGTGCTTTCACACAGTGCAGAATTGTTCCACAAGATGCAGCTATAGGCATAGCTTAATTCTCAACTGCAGATTACTGTTCGATAACCCACATATTTACATGCGGGTTTTATGCAGAATTATCTGTGACTCTAGGTGCCTCTTGCAGAATATTTCCACACTGTGTGAAATCAGCTGATTCAGGAAAAGGACAGTATAGTTTTGGAAGAACTCATTCTGCTTCAAACAGATGTAAATCAGATACTTAGCTATAAAAGACTATTACAGTAGCAAATGGCGCCATCACATCAGCACTGACAGAACTGGAGTTACAGCCATTTGAAGTGGGGTCAGGAACAATGAATTTACAGACACCATGTCTGTGTGCAGAGCAGGGTGGTAGCGGGGGACAACCAGGCAGCAGCAAGTAGATCTGTGATTCTTCTGTCTGTTCTATCCTGAGGAGAGGTAATGTAGATTTTTCTTAATGTTATCACCTTACTAGAGATGAGCGAACGTGTTCTTCCGAGCTTGATATTCATGCGAATATTAGGGTGTTTGGGATGTTCGTTATTCGTAACGAACACCATGCGGTGTTCTGGTTACTTTCACTTCCTTCCCTGAGACGTTAGCGCGCTTTTTTTGGCCAATTGAAAGACAGGGAAGGCATTACAACTTCCCCCTGTGACGTTCAAGCCCTATACCACCCCCCTGCTGTGAGTGGCTGGGAAGATCAGGTGTCACCCGAACATAAAAGTCGGCCCCTCCCGCGGTTCGGCTCAGATGCTGTGTGAGTTAGTGAGGGACAGTGCTGTTTATACCGGAGCTGCTGTAGGGAAAGAATTGGTAGTTAGTGTAGGCTTCAAGACCCCCCAAAGGTCCTTATTAGGGCCACTGATAGCTGTGTGTTGGCTGCTGTTAGCAGTGCCATTTTTTTTTCCTCAAAATCGGCTCTGCAGAGCGTTGCACCCGGCATTAGGGACAGAAGTGCTGCATAGGCAGGGAGAGTGTTAGGAGTGAGTGTAGCCTTCAAGAACCTCAACGGTCCTTTCTAGGGCCATATTTATCCGTGTGCAGTACTGTCCAGGCTGCTGTTAGCTGTGCTGCATTTTTTTTTGCTTCTCAAAATCGCCTCTGCAGAGCATTCCACCCTCCATTGATACTGCAGGGAAAGAATTGTATAGGCAGGGCCACAACACAGTTATTATTCATTGAATATACGCAGTGCTGCCTTTTGGTGCAAATAAACGGAAAATAATTCTATTTGTCCTGCCTCTGTCCGTACTAACGCCGGTGGACACGTGTCGGCTGCGTGTGCAACCTGTAAAAATCAGACGCACCCAGCTACGTTTTACTCCTGGCTTCGCCATTTGCTTTCCTTAATTGGGAAAAAAAATACCTGCTCTGCCACAGTTAATAACTCTGCTACCCTCACGTTCTGTGACACATTAGCAGGAAAACAGCACAGTTATTAAACTTCTCATGTTCATAGAATATACGCAGTGCTGCCTTTTGGTGCAAATAAACGGAAAATAATTCTATTTGTCCTGCCTCTGTCCGTACTAACGCCGGTGGACACATGTCGGCTGCGTGTGCAACCTGTAAAAATCATACGCACCCAGCTACGTTTTACTCCTGGCTTCGCCATTTGCTTTCCTTAATTGGGAAAAAAAATACCTGCTCTGCCACAGTTAATAACTCTCCTACCCTCACGTTCTGTGACACATTAGCAGGAAAACAGCACAGTTATTAAACTTCTCATGTTCATAGAATATACGCAGTGCTGCCTTTTGGTGCAAAAAAACGGAAAATAATTCTATTTGTCCTGCCTCTGTCCGTACTAACGCCGGTGGACACATGTCGGCTGCGTGTGCAACCTGTAAAAATCATACGCACCCAGCTACGTTTTACTCCTGGCTTCGCCATTTGCTTTCCTTAATTGGGAAAAAAAATACCTGCTCTGCCACAGTTAATAACTCTCCTACCCTCACGTTCTGTGACACATTAGCAGGAAAACAGCACAGTTATTAAACTTCTCATGTTCATAGAATATACGCAGTGCTGCCTTTTGGTGCAAAAAAAACGGAAAATAATTCTATTTGTCCTGCCTCTGTCCGTACTAACGCCGGTGGACACGTGTCGGCTGCGTGTGCAACCTGTAAAAATCATACGCACCCAGCTACGTTTTACTCCTGGCTTCGCCATTTGCTTTCCTTAATTGGGAAAAAAATACCTGCTCTGCCACAGTTAATAACTCTGCTACCCTCACGTTCTGTGACACCTTAGCAGGGAAACAGCACAGTTATTAAACTTAGATTATTCATTCACTAGAGGCAGTGGGGCCTTTCGTTTTCAAAAAAGGGAAAAAATTATATTTGGCCTGCAGTCTTGCGCCAATTTATTAGCTGCCTGTGAAATCAAATCACTGGTAATACAGCATGCTGAGGGGTAGGGGTAGGCCTAGAGGACGTGGACGCGGCCGAGGGCCAAGTCAGGGTGTGGGCACAGGCCAAGCTCCTGATCCAGGTGTGTCGCAGCCGACTGCTGCGCGATTAGGAGAGAGGCACGTTTCTGGTGTCCCCACATTCATCGCCCAATTAATGGGTCCACGCGGGAGACGGTTATTAGAAAATGAGCAGTGTGAGCAGGTCCTGTCCAGGATGGCAGAAAGTGCTTTGAGCAACCTATCGTCTACCCGCAGTTCTGCGCCGTCCACTGCTGCCAATCCGAATCCTCTGTCTGCTGCTCCTCCTTCCTCCCAGCCTCCTCACTCCACTACAATAACACCTGCTCAGGAGCGGGAACACTCCCAGGAACTGTTCTCGGGCCCCTGCTTAGATTGGGCAGCAGCGGTTCCTCTCCCACCAGAGGAGTTTATCGTCACTGATGCCCAACCATTCGAAAGTTCCCGGGGTCCGGGGGAAGAGGCTGGGGACTTCCGCCAACTGTCTCAACAACTTTCTGTGGGTGAGGAGGACGATGACGATCAGACACAGTTGTCTTGCAGTGAGGTAGTAGTAAGGGCAGTAAGTCCGAGGGAGCAGCGCACAGAGGATTCGGAGGAAGAGCAGCAGGACGATGAGGTGACTGACCCCACCTGGTGTGCAACGCTTACTCAGGAGGACAGGTCTTCAGAGGGGGAGTCAAGGGCATCAGCAGGGCAGGTTGCAAGAGGCAGTGCGGTGGCCAGGGGTAGAGGCAGGGCCAGACCGAATAATCCACCAAGTGTTTCCCAAAGCGCCCCCTCGCGCCATGCCACCCTGCAGAGGCCGAGGTGCTCTAAGGTCTGGCAGTTTTTCACAGAGACGCCTGACGACCGACGAACAGTGGTGTGCAACCTTTGTCGCGCAAAGCTCAGCCGGGGAGCCAACACCAACAGCCTCACCACCACCACCATGCGCAGACATATGATGGCCAAGCACCCCGCAAGGTGGGACGAAGGCCGTTCAGCGCCTCCGGTTTGCACCCCTGCCTCTCCCCCTGTGCCCCAACCTGCCACTGAGATGCAACCCCCCTCTCAGGACACAGGCACTACCGTCTCCTGGCCTGCACCAACACCCTCACCTCCGCTGTCCTCGGCCCCATCCAGCAGTGTAGTTCAGCGCACCGTCCAGCCGTCGCTTGCGCAACTGTTGGAGCGCAAGCGCAAGTACGCCGCCACGCACCCGCACGCTCAAACGTTAACCGTCCGCATAGCAAAATTCATCAGCCTTGAGATGCTGCCGTATAGGGTTGTGGAAACGGAGTCCTTCAAAAGTATCATGGAGGCGGCGGCCCCGCGCTACTCAGTTCCCAGTCGCCACTACTTTTCCCGATGTGCCATCCCAGCCCTGCACGACCACGTCTCCCGCAACATTGTACGCGCCCTCACCAACGCGGTTACTGCCACGGTCCACTTAACTACGGACACGTGGACAAGCACAGGCGGGCAGGGCCACTACATCTCCCTGACGGCACATTGGGTGAATTTAGTGGAGGCTGGGACAGAGTCAGAGCCTGGGACCGCTCATGTCCTACCCACCCCCAGAATTACGGGCCCCAGCTCGGTGGTGGCATCTGCGGAGGTGTATGCTTCCTCCACTAAAGCACCCTCCTCCTCCTCCTCCTCCTCCTCTGTCTCGCAATCAAGATGTGTTAGCAGCAGCATGTCGCCAGCAGTCGGTGTCGCGCGGTGTGGCAGCAAAGCGGTGGGCAAGCGTCAGCAGGCCGTGCTGAAACTACTCAGCTTAGGCGATAAGAGGCACACGGCCCACGAACTGCTGCAGGGTCTGACACAGCAGACCGACCGCTGGCTTGCGCCGCTGAGCCTCCAACCGGGCATGGTCGTGTGTGACAACGGCCGTAACCTGGTGGCGGCTCTGCAGCTCGGCAGCCTCACGCACGTGCCATGCCTGGCCCACGTCTTTAATTTGGTGGTTCAGCGGTTTCTGAAAAGCTACCCACGCTTGTCAGACCTGCTCGTAAAGGCGCGCCGGCTCTGCGCACATTTTCGCAAGTCCCACACGGACGCTGCCACCCTGCGCACCCTGCAACATCACTTTAAGCTGCCAGTGCACCGACTGCTGTGCGACGTGCCCACACGGTGGAACTCTACGCTCCACATGTTGGCCAGGCTCTATGAACAGCGTAGAGCTATAGTCGAATACCAACTCCAACATGGGCGGCGCAGTGGGAGTCAGCCTCCTCAATTCCTTTCAGAAGAGTGGGCCTGGTTGGCAGACATCTGCCATGTCCTTGGTAATTTTGAGGAGTCTACCCAGGTGGTGAGCGGCGATGCTACAATCATTAGCGTCACCATTCCTCTGCTATGCATCTTGAGAAATTCCCTGCAAACCATAAAGGCAGCTGCTTTGCGCTCGGAAACGGGGGCGGGGGAAGACAGTATGCCGCTGGATAGTCAGGGCACCCTCCTGTCTATTTCTCAGCGCGTACAGGAGGAGGAGGAGGAGCATGAGGAGGATGAGGAGGAGGGGGAAGAGACAGCTTGGGCCGCTGCTGACGGTACACCGGCTGATTGCCTGTCATCCTTTCAGCGTGTATGGCCTGAGGAGGAGGAGGAGGAGGATCCTGAAAGTGATCTTCCTAGTGAAGACAGCCATGTGTTGCGTACAGGTACCCTGGCACACATGGCTGACTTCATGTTAGGATGCCTTTCTCGTGACCCTCGCGTTGCACGCATTCTGGCCACGACGGATTACTGGGTGTACACACTGCTCGATCCACGGTATAAGGATAACCTGCCCACTCTGATTCCCGAAGAGGAAAGGGGTTCGAGAGTGTTGCTATACCACAGGACCCTTGCGGACAAGCTGATGGTAAAATTCCCGGGCCGACAGCGCTAGTGGCAGAAGGCGCAGTACTGAGGGCAAGGTAGCAGGGGATGTGCGTAGATCGAGCAGCATGTACATCCCAGGCAGTGCAACAGTCTTTAAGGGCCTGGCCAGCTTTATGGCTCCCCACCAAGACTGTGTCACCGCTCCCCAGTCACGGCTGAGTCGGCGGGAGCACTGTAAAAGGATGGTGAGGGAGTACGTAGCGGATCGCACGACCATCCTTGGTGACGCCTCTGCCCCCTACAACTACTGGGTGTCGAAGCTGGACACGTGGCCTGAACTAGCGCTGTATGCCCTGGAGGTGCTTGCTTGTCCTGCGGCTAGCGTCTTGTCGGAGAGGGTGTTTAGTGCGGCTGGGGAAATCATCACAGATAAGCGTAGCCGCTTGTCAACCGACAGTGCCGACAGGCTAACACTCATCAAGATGAACAAAGGCTGGATTTCGCCAGACTTCTGTTCTCCACCAGCGGACAGCAGCGATACATAAGCAATACGTAGGCTGCACCCGCGGATGGAAGCTACGTTCTCTCTCACCATCCAAAACGGGGACATTTCTGCTTCATCAATCTGTGTCTAATATTCCTCCTCCTCCTCCTCCTGCTACTCCTCCTGAAACCTCACGTAATCACGCTGAACGGGCAATTTTTCTTAGGGCCACAAGGCTCACTCAAATAATTTTTCTGAACAATTTTTATAAGTTTCAATGCGCTTAAAAGCGTTGGAACTTTAACTTGAACCAATTTTTCGTTACACTGGGCTGCCTCCAGGCCTAGTTACCACTTAAGCCACATTAACCAAAGCGATTAATGGGTTTCACCTGCCCTCTTGGCTGGCCATGGCCAATTTTTGGGATGTACATTAGTACTGTTGATACAGCAATTTTTGTGGGCCCTCGCCTACAGTGTAATCAAATTAATTTTTAGCCCACCTGCATTACAGCTGACGTTACCTCAGCTGTGTTGGGCAATGCAATGGGATATTTTTATGTACCGCCGGTGGGTTCCAGGGAGCCACCCATACTGTAGGTGCACACGGAGTTTTTAATACATCTGTCCACTTCTAAAGAACCCCAGTCTGACTGGGGCATGCAGTGTGGGCCGAAGCCCACCTGCATTATGCACGACATTACTACCTCAGCTGTGTTGGGCAATGCAATGGGATATTTCTATGTACCGCCGGTGGCTTCCTGGCACCCACCCATGCTGTGGGTCCACAGGGAATTATAAATGCATCTGTTTCCACTTATAAAGAAACCCAGTCTGACTGGGGCATGCAGTGTGGGCCGAAACCCACCTGCATTAACCCTTTCCAGTCCACTGTGTGACCTGTGAAGACATTAGGGTTTAAGGCTGTACAGCTCCGTTGTTGGTAGACGTCCGTCGGGGTTCTCTTACTGTATATTGCCAGCCTCTCTGCTGTCGGAGCCTATCCTACGTGTCAGCTCATGCAGTACTGGCTTTAGCCAGCATATAGCGCCGTTGTATAACGGCAGAAAAAGAGTAAGCCCCCTAGGAAAACCATATACAAATTGGATTGGAAAGGGTTAAGCACAACATTACTACCTCAGCTGTGTTGGGCACTGCAATGGGATATTTTTATGTACCGCCGGTGGGTTCCAGGGAGCCACCCATGCTGTAGGTGCACACGGAGTTTTTAATACATCTGTACACTTATAAAGAACCCCAGTCAGACTGGGGCATGCAGTGTGGGCCGAAGCCCACCTGTATTACGCACGACATTACTACCTCAGCTGTGTTGGGCAATGCAATGGGATATTTCTATGTACCGTCGGTGGCTTCCTGGCACCCACCCAGGCAGTGGGTCCACAGGGAGTTTAACCTACATGTGTCCACTTCTAAAGAACACCAGTCTGACTGGGGCATGCAGTGTGGGTCGAAGCCCACCTGTATTACGCACGACATTACTACCTCAGCTGTGTTGGGCAATGCAATGGGATATTTCTATGTACCGCCGGTGGCTTCCTGGCACCCACCCATGCTGTCGGTCCACAGGGACTTCACAATAGGGAGTTGTACCTGCCTGTGTCTATGAATTAAAAAGCCCGGTCTAACTGGGGCATGCAGACACCTTGACAGAATGAATAGTGTGTGGCACATAGGTTCCCCATTGCTATGCCTACGTGTGCAGCTCCTGATGGCGGTGGCACAGGATTCTGTTTCTCATTGCTTCTGTACAGCATTGTGGGCTATCGCCCCGCCACTTTTAAAGAGGGTCGCTGCCTAGCAGTGCCAACCTCTGCAGTGTGTGCCTGCGGTTCCTCCTCATGGCAGACGCACTTCTAAATAGACATGAGGGTGGTGTGGCATGAGGGCAGCTGAAGGCTGCGCAGGGACACTTTGGTGTGCGCTGTGGGGGGGGGGGGGGGCGTTTGGTCAGCATGTAACCCAGGAGAAGTGGCAGCGGAGTGTCATCCAGGCAGTGATTGTGCTTTGTTGTAGCTAGTGTGGTGCTTAGCAATGGTATGCCATGCTAATGAGGGCTTTTCAGAAGTAAAAGTTGTTGGGAGGGGGGGGGGGGGCCCACTCTTGCCGGTATTGTGGCTTAATAGTGGGACCTGTGAACTTGAGATGCAGCCCAACATGTAGCCCCTCGCCTGCCCTATCTTTCTGTGTCATTCCCATCACTTTCTTGAATTGCCCAGATTTTCACACATGAAAACCTTAGCGAGCATCGGCGAAATACAAAAATGCTCTGGTCGCCCATTGACTTCAATGGGGTTCGTTGTTCGAAACGAACCCTCGAGCATCGCGGGAAGTTCGTTCCGAATAACGAGCACCCGAACATTTTGGTGTTCGCTCATCTCTACACCTTACCCATTAATCAGAGAATATATTTTCCCTCTGGTTGTCTTTTCTTTCTCAGAAAGGGCGCCCACCCACTGGCGATTTTTTTTTCTTTGCGTTTTGCGTTTTTTCTCAAGAGCAATTAGATTTGAATGTACTCCTGTCCACTGGCGGTTTTTTTTTGCGGTGCGTTGCGATTTTTAACATAGGAACTGTCAGTTGCATATGTGTCCTTATTTTTCTCCTAATGCACCCATGAATGTCAATGGAAATTAATGGAAAAGGCGCGAAAAAGCTGTGAAAATGCCGCGAAAAACGCTGCGTTTTTCACGCATGAAAATCGCAAACGCCAGTGGGTGGGCGCCCAAAAGAGGTGAGAAGATCTGTACATGCTTATCTAATCATGTTTAACCTGCTCTTTAGGGCGAGCATCCACTGGCGTTTTTTTACCTGCGTTTTGCGTTTTTCCTGCACAGCCATAGAGATAACATGTGTTCCTGTCCACTGGCGTTTTTTTTGCGTTGCGTTTGCGTTTTTAACATAGGAACTGTCAGTTGCATATGTGTCCTTATTTTTCTCCTAATGCACCCATGAAAGTCAATGGAAATTAATGGAAAAGCCGCGAAAACGCCGCGAAAACGCCGCGAAAAATCGCGGGAAACGCAGCGAAAACGCAAACGCCAGTGGGTGCTCGCCCTAAACCTGCAGATGCTGCAGTCATTGCTGACTGTGACATCTAAGGCCCCCTGCACAGGGGCGGAAATTCTGTAGTGGGATTTCCCACAGAATTTCCACCCCTGCCCGCCTGTATAGGATTGCATTACAAAACGCAAGCCTATGCAGACAGCCGAGATTTGTCCGCACGAAAACACACGTGAAAAACAAATCGTGACATGTTCTATTTCTGTGTGGGTCTCGCAGAGGCCCGCACAGAAATGTCAGTAGCAATGGGCTGGCAGCCAGCACATAGCAGAGACAGAAGATGCCAGGAGCGGGTGAGCTGCAGGCCTCTGCAGGGGCACAGGTCCGCATCCTGCTGCGAGAATTCTCACAGCCAGATCCGACCCGGCCATCTGCAGGTGGCCTAAATGTTTTTACAGAAAACCTTGAAATTTTAAGGTAACAACCTTTAACAACCCATACTTTAACCCCTTAGTGACAGCCCTATCGTAAAACTACGTCCTGCTGTTGCAGGACGTGTATGGAGGGAGGTAGCGGCACTATCTCCCTCCATACAGCGCGGGCATAAGCTGTTTATTACAGCTGACACCCGTGGGCAATAGCTGCGCTCGGCCGTTCGGCCAATCGCGGCTATTAACCCTTTAAATGCCGCTGCCAATTCTGACAGCGGCATTTAATTCCCCCGAACGCTGTTCAGGGGTCCCGCACGGCCCCCCCGCGGTGAGATCGGGGGAGCCGTGCAGGTGTCATGGCAGCCGGGGGCCTAATGAATGGCCCCAGGGCTGCCTTAGCAGACTGCCTATCAAGCCATCCACACAGGGTGGCTTGATAGACTGCCTGTAAAAAAGCAGTATGACGTAATGCTATAGCATTACGTCATACTGCAGGAGCGATCAAAGCATCGCATGTTAAAGTCCCCCAGGGGGACTTCAAAGTAATGTAAAAAAAATAATAAAGTTTTTTTAATTGTTAAAAAAAAAAAGTTATAAAAGTTTAAATCACCCCCCTTTTGCCATATCCATTATTAAAAAATCAAAATCATAAAATAAAAATATGTATTTGATATCGCCGCATCCGTAAAAGTCCAATCTATCAAAGCAGTGCATTATTTTTCCTGCACTGTGAAGGTCGTCTGAAAAAAAAAAAAAGAACGCCAGAAATACACTTTTTTAGTTACCCTGTCTCCCAGAAAAAACGCAATAAAAAGCCATCAAAAAGTCGTATGTATTCCAAACTGATACTATCGGAAATGTCAGGATATCCCGCAAAAAAAGAGCCCTTGCTCAACTACGTCAACGGAAAAATAAAAAAGGTATTGCGCGCACAAAATGACCGCAGAAAATAATTGAAAAAAATTAAATATCTTAAAAAAATAAATAAAAGTACTACAGCAAAAAAAATACTATACAAGTTTGGTATCGTAGTAATCGTACTGACCCATAGAATAAAAATATCAGGTCGTTTTTGTTGTGTTCATTTGTTCATTTTTGTGCTGTGGAAACAGGACGCACCGAAAGATGGTGGAATGTCGTTTTTTTTTTTCCATTTCTCTCCGCTAAGAATTTTTAAAAAGTTTTTCAGTAAATTATATGGTACAATAAACAGTGCCATTGAAAAATATAACTCATCCCGCAAAAAACAAGCCCTCATACAGCGACGTCGATGGATAAATAAAGGAGCTATGATTTTTTAAAAGGGAGTAGGAAAAAACAAAAATGGAAAAAAGCAAAAAAGCTCCGTCACTAAGGGGTTAAAATGCATGGTGGGTCACAGATAGTGAGCCTGCCTTCACTATCGGCACCAAACTGTTGGGAAAGCTGTCTAAAAAATGTCATTTTTGCCCATAGCCACCAATCACAGCACAGCTTTCATTTCTCATACTGCTTAGGAAAAAAGGACGCTGTGATTGGTTGCTATTAGAGATGAGCGAACGTACTCGTCCGAGCTTGATATTCGTGCGAATATTAGGGTGTTCGGGATGTTCGTTATTCGTAACGAACACCATGCGGTGTTCTGGTTACTTTCACTTCCTTCCCTGAGACGTTAGCGCGCTTTTCTGGCCAATTGAAAGACAGGGAAGGCATTACAACTTCCCCCTGCAACGTTTAAGCCCTATACCACCCCCCTGCTGTGAGTGGCTGGCGAGATCAGGTGTTCGCCTAATATAAAAGTCGGCCCCTCCCGCGGCTCGCCTCAGATGCTGTGTGAGTTGGATGAGGGACAGTGCTGTTTATACCGGAGCTGCTGTAGGGAAAGAATTGGTAGTTAGTGTAGGCTTCAAGACCCCCAAAGGTCCTTATTAGGGCCACTGATAGCTGTGTGTTGGCTGCTGTTAGCAGTGGGATTTTTTTTTTTCTCAAAATCGCCTCTGCAGACCGTTGCACCTGGCATTAGGGACAGAAGTGCTGCATAGGCAGGGAGAGTGTTAGGAGTGAGTGTAGCCTTCAAGAACCTCAACGGTCCTTTCTAGGGCCATATTTATCCGTGTGCAGTACTGTCCAGGCTGCTGTTAGCTGTGCTGCATTTTTTGTGGGCTTCTCAAAATCGCCTCTGCAGAGCATTGCACCCTCCATTGATACTGCAGGGAAAGAATTGTATAGGCAGGGCCACAACACAGTTATTATTCATAGAATATACGCAGTGCTGCCTGTTGGTGGGAAAAAACTGAAAACAAATCTATTTGTCCAGCCTGTGTCCGTCCTTACGGGCGGTGGACACGTGTGAGCTGCGTGAAAAACATTGCTAAATCATACGCACCCAGCTACGCTTTACTGCTGGCTTCGCCATTTGCTTTCCTTAATTGGGAAAAAAAATACCTGCTCTGCCAGAGTTATAATAACTCTGCTACCCTCACGTTCTGTGACACATAAGCAGGGACACAGCACAGTTATTAAACTTCTCCTGTTCATAGAATATACGCAGTGCTGCCTTTTGGTGGGAAAAAACTGAAAACAAATCTATTTGTCCAGCCTCTGTCCGTCCTTACGGGCGGTGGACACGTGTGAGCTGCGTGAAAAACATTGCTAAATCATACGCACCCAGCTACGCTTTACTGCTGGCTTCGCCATTTGCTTTCCTTAATTGGGAAAAAAAATACCTGCTCTGCCAGAGTTATAATAACTCTGCTACCCTCACGTTCTGTGACACATAAGCAGGGACACAGCACAGTTATTAAACTTCTCATGTTCATAGAATATACGCAGTGCTGCCTTTTGGTGGGAAAAAACTGAAAACAAATCTATTTGTCCAGCCTCTGTCCGTCCTTACGGGCGGTGGAGACGTGTGAGCTGCGTGAAGAACATTGCTAAATCATACGCACCCAGCTACGCTTTACTGCTGGCTTCGCCATTTGCTTTCCTTAATTGGGAAAAAAAATACCTGCTCTGCCAGAGTTATAATAACTCTGCTACCCTCACGTTCTGTGACACATAAGCAGGGACACAGCACAGTTATTAAACTTCTCCTGTTCATAGAATATACGCAGTGCTGCCTTTTGGTGGGAAAAAACTGAAAACAAATCTATTTGTCCAGCCTCTGTCCGTCCTTACGGGCTGTGGACACGTGTGAGCTGCGTGAAAAACATTGCTAAATCATACGCACCCAGCTACGCTTTACTGCTGGCTTCGCCATTTGCTTTCCTTAATTGGGAAAAAAAATACCTGCTCTGCCAGAGTTATAATAACTCTGCTACCCTCACGTTCTGTGACACATAAGCAGGGACACAGCACAGTTATTAAACTTCTCATGTTCATAGAATATACGCAGTGCTGCCTTTTGGTGGGAAAAAACTGAAAACAAATCTATTTGTCCAGCCTCTGTCCGTCCTTACGGGCGGTGGAGACGTGTGAGCTGCGTGAAGAACAGTGCTAAATCATACGCACCCAGCTACGCTTTACTGCTGGCTTCGCCATTTGCTTTCCTTAATTGGGAAAAAAAATACCTGCTCTGCCAGAGTTATAATAACTCTGCTACCCTCACGTTCTGTGACACATAAGCAGGGACACAGCACAGTTATTAAACTTCTCCTGTTCATAGAATATACGCAGTGCTGCCTTTTGGTGGGAAAAAACTGAAAACAAATCTATTTGTCCAGCCTCTGTCCGTCCTTACGGGCGGTGGAGACGTGTGAGCTGCGTGAAAAACATTGCTAAATCATACGCACCCAGCTACGCTTTACTGCTGGCTTCGCCATTTGCTTTCCTTAATTGGGAAAAAAAATACCTGCTCTGCCAGAGTTATAATAACTCTGCTACCCTCACGTTCTGTGACACATAAGCAGGGACACAGCACAGTTATTAAACTTCTCATGTTCATAGAATATACGCAGTGCTGCCTTTTGGTGGGAAAAAACTGAAAACAAATCTATTTGTCCAGCCTCTGTCCGTCCTTACGGGCGGTGGAGACGTGTGAGCTGCGCGAAGAACAGTGCTAAATCATACGCACCCAGCTACGCTTTACTGCTGGCTTCGCCATTTGCTTTCCTTAATTGGGAAAAAAAATACCTGCTCTGCCAGAGTTATAATAACTCTGCTACCCTCACGTTCTGTGACACATAAGCAGGGACACAGCACAGTTATTAAACTTCTCATGTTCATAGAATATACGCAGTGCTGCCTTTTGGTGGGAAAAAACTGAAAACAAATCTATTTGTCCAGCCTCTGTCCGTCCTTACGGGCGGTGGAGACGTGTGAGCTGCGTGAAGAACAGTGCTAAATCATACGCACCCAGCTACGCTTTACTGCTGGCTTCGCCATTTGCTTTCCTTAATTGGGAAAAAAAATACCTGCTCTGCCAGAGTTATAATAACTCTGCTACCCTCACGTTCTGTGACACATAAGCAGGGACACAGCACAGTTATTAAACTTCTCATGTTCATAGAATATACGCAGTGCTGCCTTTTGGTGGGAAAAAACTGAAAACAAATCTATTTGTCCAGCCTCTGTCCGTCCTTACGGGCGGTGGAGACGTGTGAGCTGCGTGAAGAACAGTGCTAAATCATACGCACCCAGCTACGCTTTACTGCTGGCTTCGCCATTTGCTTTCCTTAATTGGGAAAAAAAATACCTGCTCTGCCAGAGTTATAATAACTCTGCTACCCTCACGTTCTGTGACACATAAGCAGGGACACAGCACAGTTATTAAACTTAGATAATTCATTCACTAGAGGCAGTGGGGCCTTTCGTTTTCCAAAAAGGGCAAAAATTATATTTGGCCTGCAGTCTTGCGCCAATTTATTTCCTGCCTGTGAAATCAAATCACTGGTAATACAGCATGCTGAGGGGTAGGGGTAGGCCTAGAGGACGTGGACGCGGCCGAGGACGCGGAGGGCCAAGTCAGGGTGTGGGCACAGGCCAAGCTCCTGATCCAGGTGTGTCGCAGCCGACTGCTGCGCGATTAAGAGAGAGGCACGTTTCTGGCGTCCCCACATTCATCGCCCAATTAATGGGTCCACGCGGGAGACGGTTATTAGAAAATGAGCAGTGTGAGCAGGTCCTGTCCTGGATGGCAGAAAGTGCTTCGAGCAACCTATCGTCTACCCGCAGGTCTGCGCCGTCCACTGCTGCCAACCCGAATCCTCTGTCTGCTGCTCCTCCTTCCAGCCTCCTCACTCCACTACAATAACACCTGCTCAGGAGCGGGAGCACTCCCAGGAACTGTTCTCGGGCCCCTGCTTAGATTGGGCAGCAGCGGTTCCTCTCCCACCAGAGGAGTTTATCGTCACTGATGCCCAACCATTCGAAAGTTCCCGGGGTCCGGGGGAAGAGGCTGGGGACTTCCGCCAACTGTCTCAACAACTTTCTGTGGGTGAGGAGGACGATGACGATCAGACACAGTTGTCTTGCAGTGAGGTAGTAGTAAGGGCAGTAAGTCCCAGGGAGCAGCGCACAGAGGATTCGGAGGAAGAGCAGCAGGACGATGAGGTGACTGACCCCACCTGGTGTGCAACGCTTACTCAGGAGGACAGGTCTTCAGAGGGGGAGTCAAGGGCATCAGCAGGGCAGGTTGCAAGAGGCAGTGCAGTGGCCAGGGGTAGAGGCAGGGCCAGACCGAATAATCCACCAAGTGTTTCCCAAAGCGCCCCCTCGCGCCATGCCACCCTGCGGAGGCCGAGGTGCTCTAAGGTCTGGCAGTTTTTCACAGAGACGCCTGACGACCGACGAACAGTGGTGTGCAACCTTTGTCGCGCAAAGCTCAGCCGGGGAGCCAACACCAACAGCCTCACCACCACCACCATGCGCAGACATATGATGGCCAAGCACCCCGCAAGGTGGGACAAAGGCCGTTCACCGCCTCCGGTTTGCACCCCTGCCTCTCCCCCTGTGCCCCAACCTGCCACTGAGATGCAACCCCCCTCTCAGGACACAGGCACTACCGCTTCATGGCCTGCACCCACACCCTCATCTCCGCTGTCCTCGGCCCCATCCAGCAGTGTAGTTCAGCGCACCGTTCAGCCGTCGCTTGCGCAAGTGTTCGAGCGCAAGCGCAAGTACGCCGCCACGCACCCGCACGCTCAAACGTTAACCGTCCGCATCGCAAAATTCATCAGCCTTCAGATGCTGCCGTATAGGGTTGTGGAAACGGAGTCCTTCAAAAGTATCATGGAGGCGGCGGCCCCGCGCTACTCAGTTCCCAGTCGCCACTACTTTTCCCGATGTGCCGTCCCAGCCCTGCACGACCACGTCTCCCGCAACATTGTGCGCGCCCTCACCAACGCGGTTACTGCCACGGTCCACTTAACTACAGACACGTGGACAAGCACAGGCGGGCAGGGCCACTACATCTCCCTGACGGCACATTGGGTGAATTTAGTGGAGGCTGGGACAGAGTCAGAGCCTGGGACCGCTCACGTCCTACCCACCCCCAGAAATGCGGGCCCCAGCTCGGTGCTGGTATCTGCGGAGGTGTATGCTTCCTCCACTAAAGCACCCTCCTCCTCCTCCTCCTCTGTCTCACAATCAAGATGTGTTAGCAGCAGCATGTCGCCAGCAGTCGGTGTCGCGCGGTGTGGCAGCACAGCGGTGGGCAAGCGTCAGCAGGCCGTGCTGAAACTACTCAGCTTAGGCGATAAGAGGCACACGGCCCACGAACTGCTGCAGGGTCTGACACAGCAGACCGACCGCTGGCTTGCGCCGCTGAGCCTCCAACCGGGCATGGTCGTGTGTGACAACGGCCGTAACCTGGTGGCGGCTCTGCAGCTCGGCAGCCTCACGCACGTGCCATGCCTGGCCCACGTCTTTAATTTGGTGGTTCAGCGCTTTCTGAAAAGCTACCCACGCTTGTCAGACCTGCTCGTAAAGGCGCGCCGGCTCTGCGCACATTTCCGCAAGTCCCACACGGACGCTGCCACCCTGCGCACCCTGCAACATCACTTTAAGCTGCCAGTGCACCGACTGCTGTGCGACGTGCCCACACGGTGGAACTCTACGCTCCACATGTTGGCCAGGCTCTATGAACAACGGAGAGCTATAGTCGAATACCAACTCCAACATGGGCGGCGCAGTGGGAGTCAGCCTCCTCAATTCCTTTCAGAAGAGTGGGCCTGGTTGGCAGACATCTGCCATGTCCTTGGTAATTTTGAGGAGTCTACCCAGGTGGTGAGCGGTGATGCTACAATCATTAGCGTCACCATTCCTCTGCTATGCATCTTGAGAAATTCCCTGCAAACCATAAAGGCAGCTGCTTTGCGCTCGGAAACGGGGGCGGGGGAAGACAGTATGCCGCTGGATAGTCAGGGCACCCTCCTGTCTATTTCTCAGCGCGTACAGGAGGAGGAGGAGGAGCATGAGGAGGATGAGGAGGAGGGGGAAGAGACAGCTTGGGCCGCTGCTGACGGTACACCGGCTGATTGCCTGTCATCCTTTCAGCGTGTATGGCCTGAGGAGGAGGAGGAGGAGGATCCTGAAAGTGATCTTCCTAGTGAAGACAGCCATGTGTTGCGTACTGGTACCCTGGCACACATGGCTGACTTCATGTTAGGATGCCTTTCTCGTGACCCTCGCGTTGCACGCATTCTGGCCACGACGGATTACTGGGTGTACACACTGCTCGATCCACGGTATAAGGAGAACCTGCCCACTCTGATTCCCGAAGAGGAAAGGGGTTCGAGAGTGTTGCTATACCACAGGACCCTTGCGGACAAGCTGATGGTAAAATTCCCAGCCGACAGCGCTAGTGGCAGAAGGCGCAGTACCGAGGGCAAGGTAGCAGGGGATGTGCGTAGATCGAGCAGCATGTACATCCCAGGCAGTGCAACAGTCTTTAAGGGCCTGGCCAGCTTTATGGCTCCCCACCAAGACTGTGTCACCGCTCCCCAGTCACGGCTGAGTCGGCGGGAGCACTGTAAAAGGATGGTGAGGGAGTACGTAGCGGATCGCACGACCATCCTTGGTGACGCCTCTGCCCCCTACAACTACTGGGTGTCGAAGCTGGACATGTGGCCTGAACTAGCGCTGTATGCCCTGGAGGTGCTTGCTTGTCCTGCGGCTAGCGTCTTGTCAGAGAGGGTGTTTAGTGCGGCTGGGGGAATCATCACAGATAAGCGTAGCCGCTTGTCAACCGACAGTGCCGACAGGCTAACACTCATCAAGATGAACAAAGGCTGGATTTCCCCAGACTTCTGTTCTCCACCAGCGGACAGCAGCGATACGTAAGCAATACGTAGGCTGCACCCGCGGATGGAAGCTACGTTCTCTCTCACCATCCAAAACGGGGACATTTCTGCTTCATCAATCTGTGTCTAATATTCCTCCTCCTCCTCCTCCTGCTCCTCCTCCTGAAACCTCACGTAATCACGCTGAACGGGCAATTTTTCTTAGGGCCACAAGGCTCACTCAAATAATTTTTCAGAACAATTTTTATAAGTTTCAATGCGCTTAAAAGCATTGGAACTTTAACTTGAACCAATTTTTCGTTACACTGGGCTGCCTCCAGGCCTAGTTACCACTTAAGCCACATTAACCAAAGCGATTAATGGGTTTCACCTGCCCTCTTGGCTGGCCATGGCCAATTTTTGGGATGTACATTAGTACTGTTGATACAGCAATTTTTGTGGGCCCTCGCCTACAGTGTAATCAAATTAATTTTTAGCCCACCTGCATTACAGCTGACGTTACCTCAGCTGTGTTGGGCAATGCAATGGGATATTTTTATGTACCGCCGGTGGGTTCCAGGGAGCCACCCATGCTGTAGGTGCACACTGAGTTTTTAATACATCTGTACACTTCTAAAGAACCCGTCTGACTGGGGCATGCAGTGTGGGCCGAAGCCCACCTGTATTACGCACGACATTACTACCTCAGCTGTGTTGGGCAATGCAATGGGATATTTCTATGTAACGCCGGTGGCTTCCTGGCACCCACCCAGGCAGTGGGTCCACAGGGAGTTTAACCTACATGTGTCCACTTGTAAAGAACCCCAGTCAGACTGGGGCATGCAGTGTGGGCCGAAGCCCACCTGTATTACGCACGACATTACTACCTCAGCTGTGTTGGGCAATGCAATGGGATATTTTTATGTACCGCCGGTGGGTTCCAGGGAGCCACCCATGCTGTAGGTGCACACTGAGTTTTTAATACATCTGTACACTTCTAAAGAACCCGTCTGACTGGGGCATGCAGTGTGGGCCGAAGCCCACCTGTATTACGCACGACATTACTACCTCAGCTGTGTTGGGCAATGCAATGGGATATTTCTATGTAACGCCGGTGGCTTCCTGGCACCCACCCAGGCAGTGGGTCCACAGGGAGTTTAACCTACATGTGTCCACTTGTAAAGAACCCCAGTCTGACTGGGGCATGCAGTGTGGGCCGAAACCCACCTGCATTAACCCTTTCCAGTCCACTGTGTGACCTTTGAAGACATTAGGGTTTAAGGCTGTACAGCTCCGTTGTTGGTAGACGTCCGTCGGGGTTCTCTTACTGTATATTGCCAGCCTCTCTGCTGTCGGAGCCTATCCTACGTGTCAGCTCATGCAGTACTGGCTTTAGCCAGCATATAGCGCCGTTGTATAACAGCAGAAAAAGAGTAAGCCCCCTAGGAAAACCATATACAAATTGGATTGGAAAGGGTTAAGCACAACATTACTACCTCAGCTGTGTTGGGCAATGCAATGGGATATTTCTATGTACCGCCGGTGGCTTCCTGGCACCCACCCATGCTGTAGGTGCACACAGACTTTTTACTACATCTGTACACTTATAAAGAACCCCAGTCAGACTGGGGCATGCAGTGTGGGCCGAAGCCCACCTGCATTAAGCACGACATTACTACCTCAGCTGTGTTGGGCAATGCAATGGGATATTTCTGTGTACCGCCGGTGGGTTCCAGGGAGCCACCCATGCTGTGGGTCGACAGGGACTTCACAATAGGGAGTTGTACCTGCCTGTGTCTATGAATTAAAAAGCCCGGTCTGACTGGGGCATGCAGACACCTTGACAGAATGAATAGTGTGTGGCACATAGGTTCCCCATTGCTATGCCCACGTGTGCAGCTCCTGATGGCGGTGGCACAGGATTCTATTTCTCATTGCTTCTGTACAGCATTGTGGGCTATCGCTCCGCCACTTTTAAAGAGGGTCGCTGCCTAGCCGTGCCAACCTCTGCAGTGTGTGCCTGCGGTTCCTCCTCATGGCAGACGCAATTCTAAATAGACATGAGCGTGGTGTGGCATGAGGGCAGCTGAAGGCTGCCCAGGGACACTTTGGTGTGCGCTGTGGGGGGGGAGGGGGGGGCGGTTGGGCAGCATGTAACCCAGGAGAAGTGTCAGTGGAGTGTCATGCAGGCAGTGATTGTGCTTTGTTGGAGGTAGTGTGGTGCTTAGCAAAGGTATGCCATGCTAATGAGCGCTTTTCAGAAGTAAAAGTTGTTGGGAGGGGGGGGGGCCCACTCTTGCCGCTATTGTGGCTTAATAGTGGGACCTGTGAACTTAGGATGCAGCCCAACATGTAGCCCCTCGCCTGCCCTATCCGTCACTGTGTCATTCCCATCACTTTCCTGAATTGCCCAGATTTTCACACATGAAAACCTTAGCGAGCATCGGCGAAATACAAAAATGCTCGGGTCGCCCATTGACTTCAATGGGGTTCGTTGTTCGAAACGAACCCTCGAGCATCACGGGAAGTTCGTTACGAATAACGAACACCCGAACATTTTGGTGTTCGCTCATCTCTAGTTGCTATGTTTGCAATAAGGACAGATTTTATTTTGACAGCTTTTATAGGAGTGTGGTGCTGGGATTGTAACACACATAGTAACAAAGTAAAACATAGTATGTTAAGCTGAATAAAGAAAATGTCCATCTAGTTCAGCTGGTTTCAACCCCCCTTGTTGGTCAACAAAAAAAACAACAACAAGCCAATTTAGCTAAGTTGGAGGGAAAAAAATCCTTTTTGACTCCATGGCAGTCAGAATATTTCCTGGATCAACGTTTGAGTTTCTACCTAACTCCAAGACCCAGATCAACAGCCCTGCTGGTCACCTAAAGTCTATATCCTGTAATATCATAGTGCTCTGGAAATAATTATAGTCCCCTCTTATAGTCCCCTATCACCACGTCCTCAGGCAGAGAGTTCCACAGTCTCACTGCTCTTACGGTAAAGAACCCCCTTCCATGTTGGTGATGAAACCTACTTTCCTCTAATCTTAGAGGATGCCCTCTTGTTAGCGTTGCAGTCCTGGGTATAAACAGATCATGGAAGATATCCTTGTATTGTCCCCTCATGTATAAATACATTGTTATTTGATCACCCCATGAGCTGTTTTTATTCCAGGGTAAATAATCCAGTCCTCTCATTCCATTTATTAATTTAGTTGCCCTTCTTTGAATACCTTCAAGCTCGGCAACATCTTTCCTGAGCACCAATGTCCAGAACTGCACACAGTATTCCATGTGAGGCCTGACAAGTGCCTTATATAGTGGAAGAATATTGTTCTCATCCCTCACCCCTATACCACTTTCAATGGACCCCAAGACTTTATTTGCTGTTGCAGCAGCTGATTGGCATTGATTATTGGCTCCACTTAAGTCAACAACTAGTACTCGCAGGTCCTTTTCCATATTACCTCTCCCTAGCAGTACCCAATTTAGTGTATATTGTGACATCCGTTTCCCCTGTTCATGTGCATAATCTTATATTTATCAATACCTAACTTCATTTGCCATTTTTTCTGCCCAAGCCCCAAGTTTATCTACGTTCTTTTGTAGCCATACATTGACCTACTTTGTATTAATTATCTTGTATAATTTTGTATCGTCTGCAAATATTGATATTTTACTGTTTAGTCCCTCTATCAAGTCATTGATAAATATATTGAACAGAATAGGACCTAATACTGAACCCTGTGGCACCCCACTAGTAACCATTTATCACCACCCTCTGCTTTCTATTTCTGAGACAGTTGTTTACACAGATACACACGTTTTCACCCAGAACGAGCTGTCTCAACCTATTATACAGCATGGTGTCAAAGGCTTTATAGGAATCCAGATATACAAGATCAACAGACTCTCCTAGGTTCAGCCTAGAACTTACTTCATTGTAGAAGCTGATCAAATTGGTCTGACATGATCGACCCCTCATGAACCCGTGCTGATGAGAAGTTATTCTGTTGTTCCCTTTGCGGTATTCCAGGAAGGCATCTCTCAGAAACCCCTTAAATATTTTTCCAATTATTGAAGTGAGACTTAAAAGCCTGCAGTTTTTAGGCTCTCTTTTAGACCCCTGTTTGTATATTGGAACTACATTGGCAATACGCCAATCCATTGGTACAACCCCAGTCTCACTATTTATATATATAAAACTAGCTGATATACCCGGCTTCGCCCGAGTTAATTTGATACTGGTGTTTATCTGGTGTTCACACGGAAAATCTTATGAAGTTGTGGTTACTTTAGAGATACTGAGGAAAAACATATATTCACCATTTTGCATGGTTCTTTGAGTTACCCAGGAAACACCATGTAGAGGTAACCATGCGACAATTACCTTATATAAAATGACATCAAGAAGTGAGAGAATTAGATTATGTACGTAAAATTTGGACGCTAATTCTTTTGCGCTTAAAATTGAATAATTGATTTGGGACCCATTAACTTTTCCTATTTATGAAATAATCAATGCTTGTGCCAAATTTCATGTTTCTATGACATCGGGAAGTGAGAGAATTAGATTGTGTACGTGAAATGTGGACGCTACTTCTTTTGTGCTTAGAATTGAATAATCGAGTTGGCACCCATTTCCTTTTCCTATTTATGACATAATCAATGCTCATACCAAATTTCAAGTTTCTCTGACATCAGGAAGTGAGAGAATTAGATTCCGTACATAAAATTTGGATGCTAATTCTTTTGTGCATAGAATTTAATAATCGAGTTGGGACCCATTAACTTTTCCAATATATGACACAATCAATGCCCGTGCCAAATTTCAAGCTTCTATGACACCGGGAAGTGAGAGAATTAGATCCCATACGTAAAATTTGGACGCTAATTCGTTTGCGCTAGAATTGAATAATCGAGTTGGGACCCATTAGGTTTTCCTATGTATGACATAATCAATGCTTTTGCAAAATTTCATATTTCTACGACATCAGGAAGTTGGAGAATTAAATTCTGTACGCAAAATTTGGACGCTAATTCTTTTGCGCTAAGAATTAAAAAGTCGAATTGGGACCCATTAGCTTTTCCTATTTCTGACATAATCAATGCTCGTGTCAAATTTCACGTTTCTATGACACCGGAAAGTGAGATAATTACATTCCGTACATAAAATTTGGACGCTAATTCTTTTGCGCATAGAATTGAAAATTCGAGTTGAGACCCATTAGCTTTTCCCATGTATGACATAATCAATGCTCGTGCCAAATTTCACGTTTCTATGACACCGGCAAGTGAGAAAATTACATTCCGTACATAAAATTTGGACGCTAATTCTTTTGCGCATAGAATTGAAATTTCGAGTTGCGACCCATTAGCTTTTCCTATTTATGACATAATCAATGCTCCTGCCAAATTTCGAGTTTCTATGACACCAGGAAGTGGGAGAATTAGATTCCGTACGTAAAATTTGGACATGAATTCTTTTGCGCATAGAATTGAATAATCAACTTGGGACCTATTAACTTTTCCTATTTATGACATATTCAATGCGCATGCTAAATTTTAAGTTTCTATGACATTGGGAAGTAAGTAGAGATGAGCGAGCGTACTCGTCCGAGGTTGATGCTCATTCGAGTATTAGGGTGTTCGAGATGCTCGTTACTCAAGACGAACACCACGCGATGTTCGAGTTACTTTCACTTTCATCTCTGAGACATTTGCGTGCTTTTCTGGCCAATAGAAAGACATGGAAGGCATTACAACTTCCTCCTGTGACGTTCCAGCCCTATACCACCCCCCTGCAGTGAGTGGCTGGGGAGATCAGGTGACACCCGAGTATTAAAATCTGCCCCGATCAGGGAAAGTGCTGGTGATGCTGCTGCTGCTATAGGGAGAGTGTTAGGTGTTATTTTAGTCTTCAAGAACCCCAACGGTCCTTCTTAGGGCCACATCTGACCGTGTGCAGTACTGTTGAGGCTGCTTTTAGCAGTGTTGCACAATTTATTTTTTTTTGTATATCGGGCGTGCAGACCATAGCGTCCTCAGTGTGCAGTCATTTTACAGAGTATAGGGGCAGTACTGGTGAGGCAGGGACAGTGGGAAAGGTGAAAGAGATATACTTACTATATAGGCAGTGGGCTTTTTCAAAAAAATTGGGGAAAAATACAATATTTGGGCTTCCTATGACCGTCTTCAGTGTACTGCATGTCTGCTGGGGGTAGTAGTCCTAATTAATACGCACCTACGTCTCACTACAGGCGTGCGCAAAACTGTTTCCTGGCTCTGCTGTGCCCGTTACATCACCGCCGTCATAGCGCCAGAGGGAAACAGTATACATAATATACGCTGCATACAGTATCTGTCTGGTGTTTCAACTCACCATTTTAAAAAATTGAAGCAAAATACTTAAGGCCTACCACTGCCCTTTGGCCACTTGACTGCTTCTGTGCTGTGAATTCCACTAGCTCAGTCATACGCACCTACGTCTCACTACAGGCATGCGCAAAATTGTTTCCTGGCTCTGCTGTGCGTTCTGTAAGCGAAGTCAGGCTCCAACCACAGGCCAATAAGCGGCACATTTAATTACAGCGTTCTGTTTCTGCTCTACTCGTAATACACCATACTGAGGGGTAGACCTAGAGGATGTGGACGCGGGCAAGGACGCGGAGGCCCAAGTCAGGGTGTGGGCACAGGCCGAGCTCCTGGTCCAGGTGTATCGCAGCCGACTGCTGCGGGATTAGGAGAGAGGCAAGTTTTAGGGGTCTCCAGATTCATCTCACAATTAATGGCTCCACGCAGTAGACCTTTTATTAGAAAATGAGCAGTGTGAGCAGGTCCTGTCGTGGATAGCAGAAAGTGCATCCAGCAATCTATCGACCACCCAGTCTTCTACGCCGTACACAGCTGCAACTCTGAATCCTCTGGCTGCTGCTCCTCCTTCCTCCCAGCCTCCTCACTCCATGAAAATGACACATTCTGAGGAGCAGGCAGACTCCCAGGAACTGTTCTCGGGCCCCTGCCCAGATTGGGCAGCAATGGTTCCTCTCCCACCAGAGGAGTTTATCGTGACCGATGCCCAACCTTTGGAAAGTTCCCGGGGTCCGGGGGATGAGGCTGGGGAACTTCCGACAACTGTCTGAAGAGCTTTCAGTGGGTGAGGAGGACGATGACGATGAGACACCGTTGTCTATCAGTGAGGTAGTAGTAAGGGCAGTTAGTCCCAGTGAGGAGCGCACAGAGGATTCGGAGGAAGAGCAGCTGGACGATGAGGTGACTGACCCCACCTGGTTTGCTAAGCTCACTGAGGACAGGTCTTCTGAGGGGGAGGCAAGGGCAGCAGCAGGGCAGGTTGGAAGAAGCAGTGCGGTGGTCAGGGGTAGAGGCAGGGCCAGACCGAATAATCCACCAACTGTTTCCCAAAGCGCCCCCTCGCGCCATGCCACCCTGCAGAGGCCGAGGTGCTCAAAGGTGTGGCAGTTTTTCACTGAGAGTGCAGACGACCGACGAACTGTGGTGTGCAAGGTTTGTCGCGCCAAGATCAGCCGGGGAGCCACCACCACCAGCCTCACCACCACCAGCATGTGCAGGCATATGATGGCCAAGCACCCCACAAGGTGAGACGAAGGCCGTTCACCGCCTCTGGTTTGCACCACTGACTCTCCCCTGTGCCCCAACCTGCCACTGAGATCTAACCCCCCTCTCAGGACACAGGCACTACCGTCTCCCGGCCTGCACCCACACCCTCACCTCCGCTGTCCTCGGCCCCATCCAGCAATGTCTCTCAGCGCAGTGTCCAGCCGTTGATAGGTCAACTGTTTGAGCGCAAGTGCAAGTACGCCACCACACGCCCGCACGCTCAAGCGTTAAACGTGCACATAGCCAAATTGATCAGCCTGGAGATGCCGCCGTATAGGCTTGTGGAAACGGAGGCTTTCAAAAACATGATGGCGGTGGCCCCGCGCTACTCTGTTCCTAGTCGCCACTACTTTTCCCGATGTGCCGTCCCAGCCCTGCACGACCACGTCTCCCGCAACATTGTACGCGCCCTCACCAACGCGGTTACTGCCAAGGTCCACTTAACAACGGGCACGTGGACAAGCACAGGCGGGCAGGGCTACTATATCTCCCTGACGGCACATTGGGTGAATTTAGTGGAGGCTGGGACCGAGTCAGAGCCTGGGACCGCTCACGTCCTACCCACCCGCAGAATTGCGAGCCCCAGCTCGGTGCTGGTATCTGCGGCCGTGTATGCTTCCTCCACTAAATCACCCTCCTCCTCCTCCTACGCAACCTCTGTCTCACAATCAAGATGTGTCAGCAGCAGCACGTCGCCAGCAGTCGGTGTCGCGTGGCGTGGCAGCACAGCGGTGGGCAAGCGTCAGCAGTCCGTGCTGAAACTACTCCGCTTAGGAGAGAAGAGGCCCATGGCCCACGAACTGCTGCAGGGTCTGACAGAGCAGACCGACCACTGGCTTTCGCCGCTGAGCCTCCAACCGGGCATGGTCGTGTGTGACAACGGCCGTAACCCGGTGGCGGCTCTGCAGATCGGCAGCCTCACGCACGTGCCATGCCTGGCCCACGTCTTTAATTTGGTGGTTCATCGCTTTCTGAAAAGCTACCCACGCTTGACAGACCTGCTCGGAAAGGTGCGCCGGCTCAGCGCACATTTCCGCAAGTCCAACACAGACGCTGCCACCCTGCGGACCCTGCAACATCGGTTTAATCTGCCAGTACACCAACTGCTGTGCGACGTGCCCACATGGTGGAACTCTACGCTCCACATGTTGGCCAGGCTCTATGAGCAGCGTAGAGCTATAGTGGAATACCAACTCCAACATGGGGGGGTGTAGTGGGAGTCAGCCTCCTGAATTCTTTACAGAAGAGTGGGCCTGGTTGGCAGACATCTGCCAGGTCCTTGGAAACTTTGAGGAGTCTACCCAGATGGTGAGCGGTGATGCTGCAATCATTAGCGTCACCATTCCTCTGCTATGCCTCTTGAGAAGTTCCCTGCAAAGCATAAAGGCAGACATTTTGCGCTCGGAAACGGAGGCAGGGGAAGACAGTATGTCGCTGCATAGTCAGAGCACCCTCATGTCTATATCTCAGAGCTTTGGGGAGGAGGAGGAGGAGGGGGAGGAGCATGAGGAGGAGGGGGAAGAGACAGCTTGGCCCACTGGTGAGGGTACCCATGCTGCTTGCCTGTCATCCTTTCAGCGTGTATGGCCTGAGGAGGAGGAGGAGGGGGAGGAGGATCCTGAAAGTGATCTTTCTAGTGAGGACAGCCATGTGTTGCGTACAGGTACCCTGGCACACATCGCTGACTTCATGTTAGGATGCCTTTCTCGTGACCCTCGCGTTACACGGATTCTGGCCACTACGGATTACTGGGTGTACACACTGCTTGACCCACGGTATAAGGAGAACCTTTCCACTCTCATACCCGAAGAGGAAAGGGGTTCGAGAGTGATGCTATACCACAGGACCCTGGCGGACAAACTGATGGTAAAATTCCCATCCGACAGTGCTAGTGGCAGAAGGCGCAGTTCTGGGGGCCAGGTAGCAGGGGAGGCGCGGAGGTCAGGCAGCATGTACAGCACAGGCAGGGGAACACTCTCCAAGGCCTTTGACAGCTTTATGGCTCCCCAGCAAGACTGTGTCACCGCTCCCCAGTCAAGACTGAGTCGGCGGGAGCACTGTAAAAGGATGGTGAGGGAGTACGTAGCCGATCGCACGACCGTCCTCCGTGATGCCTCTGCCCCCTATAACTACTGGGTGTCGAAGCTGGACCCGTGGCCTGAACTCGTGCTCTATGCCCTGGAGGTGCTTGCTTGTCCTGCGGCTAGCGTCTTGTCAGAGAGGGTGTTTAGTGCGGCTGGGGGAATCATCACGGATAAGCGTACCCACCTGTCAACCGACAGTGCCGACAGGCTTACACTCATCAAGATGAACAAAGCCTGGATTTCCCCAAACTTTTCTTCTCCACCAGCGGACAGCAGCGATACCTAAACAATACATAGGCTGCACCCGCGGATGGAAGCATCGTTCTCTATCACCATAAAAAACGGGGACCTTTTAGCTTCATCAATCTGTGTATTCTATTCATACTCCTCCTCCTGCTCCTCCTCCTGAAACCTCACGTAATCACGCCAAACGGGCAATTTTTCTTAGGCCCACCAGGCTCAGTCATATAACTTTTGTAAACAATCTTTATACGTTTCAATTCTCATTAAAGCATTGAAACTTGCACTTAAACCAATTTTTATTTTAACTGGGCTGCCTCCAGACCTAGTTACAAATTAAGCCACAGTAACCAAAGCGATTAATGGGTTTCACCTGCCCTCTTGGTTGGGCATGGGCAATTTTCTGAAGTACATTAGTACTGTTGGTACACCAATTTTTTGGGCCCTCGCCTACAGTGTAATCCTAGTAATTTTTATGGGCTTCGCCTGCACTCATGCTACAGCAAGGTGTGTGGGGTTGGCCTACACTTTTGCTACATAAATGTAACTGGGGCCTTGTCTATACTGCAACTATTGAAATGTGAAAGAGACTGTTATCTCCTTAAACTGCTGCAACGGGAATGTTACTGTGGCCTGTCTTGACTGCTACTACTACTGAAATGGAACTAAGACTGTGCTCCCACTATACTGCTGCTAGTGATATGTTACTGGGGCCTGTCCCTAATGCTACCGCTGAAATGTTACTAATTCTGGGTTCTGACTATACCGCTGCTAATGCTATGTCACTGTGGTGTGGAAACGGAGGCTTCCCAAAGACATGATGGTGGCGAGCCCATTTCCCACCAATGCGGTTAGTGTAAAGGTACATATTACCAGTCTTACTGGGGCATGCACTGTGGGCCGAAGCCCACCTGTATTGTATGTGACGTTAGCTCTGCTGAGCAGGGCACTGCAATGGGATACATGTATGTACCGCCGATGGGTTCCAGGGAGCCACCCATGCTGTGGGTCCACAGGGACTTCACATTAGTGATTTGTACCTGCCAGTGTCTATGTATTAAAAACCCCGGTCAGACTGGGACATGCAGTGTGGGCCGAAGTCCACCTGCATTTAATCTGACATTACCTCAGCTGTGCTGGGCAATGCAATGGGATTTATTCATGTAACGCCGGTGGCTTCCTGGGACTCATCCATGCTGTCGGTCCATACGGAGTTGTACCTGCCTGTGTCTACTTATAAAGAACCCCAGTCTGACTGGGGCATGCAGTGTGGGCCGAAGCCCACCTGTATTTAATCTGACATTAGCTCTGCTGTCCAGGGCACTGCAATGGGATTTGTTTATGTACCGCCGGTGGGTTCCAGGGAGCCACCCATGCTGTGGGTCCACAGGGACTTTACATTAGTGATTTGTACCTGCCTGTGTCTATGTATTAAAAACCCCGGTCAGACTGTGGCATGCGATGTGGGCCGAAGCCCACCTGCATTTCATCTGACGTTACCTCAGCTGTGCTGGGCAATGCAATGGGAATTATTTATGTACCGCCGGTGGCTTCCTGGGACGCACCTATGCTGTCGGTCCACACGGAGTTGTAACTGCATGTGTCTACTTATAAAGAACCCTAGTCTGACTGGGGCATGCAGTGTGGGCCAAAGCCCACCTGCATTTAATGTGACGTTACCTGAGCTGTGATGGGCACTGCAATGGGATTTGTTTATGTACCGCCGATGGGTTCCAGGGAGCCACCCATGCTGTGGGTGCACACGGAATTCCCATTGCGGAGTTGTACATGCCTGTGACTATTTATATAAATATGAGGCCAGCGTGTGGCATGAGGGCAGCTGAAGGCTGCGCAGGGGCACTTTGGTGTGCACTGTGGAAACTGGGTCATGCGGGGGGGTTGGGCAGCATGTAACCCAGGAGAAGTGGTAGCGGAGTGTCATGCAGGCAGTGATTGTGCCTTGTTGGAGGTAGTGTGGTGCTTAGCTAAGGTATGCCTTGCTAATGAGGCGCTCGTGCCGCTATTATGGCTTAATGGTGGGACCTGGGAACTTGAGATGCAGCCCAACATGTAGCCCCTCGCCTGCCCTATCCGTTTCTGTGTCGTTCCCATAACTTTCTTGAATTTCCCAGATTTTCACAAATGAAAACCTTAGCGAGCATCGGCGATATACAAAAATGCTCGAGTCGCCCATTGACTTCAATGGGGTTTGTTACTCGAAACGAACCCTCGAGCATCGCGGAAAGTTAGACTCGAGCAACGAGCACCCGAGCATTTTGGTGCTCGCTCATCTCTAGTCGTGGTCCATTTTGGCTGGTAGTAGATGTGTGTACAGTTGTGATATCAGTCCCCTCGGTCCTTGTGTTTTAAGGATTCCCATTATTGGGTATTTAGAGATTTTAACGGAGTCTGGTGGAAACTGGGCGTTTTAATTGAAAATATCTGAACAGTTGCAGTCTAGTCCCTTGCATTTTTTCTTGTAGTTGTGTATACGATAACATTGTATTTTCTTCATATATGTCTTCTATTGTCCGTATCCCTACAGCAGTCCAATATCCGACATCTTGCATTGTTTGTAATCATACCAGTGTGGGGTTATTCCATAGGGGAGTGTCTGTCATTATGTCAGTGTAGCGTTGGACTTCTTTGGTTGCTCGCCATATTGATAAGGCCAGCCTATGTATTGGTAGGAGTTTGGATGGTTTGGTATGTTCCGGATGTTCCAGAAACCCTATCAGGTTTTGCCCAGCCATCTCATCTGCCAAATATTTTTCAGTTGATGGAATTTTCTTATCTAAGAACCAGGAGCGGAGATTCTTCAGTAGTCCTGCAAGATAATATAATTTGAGATCTGGTAGTGCCATTCCCGCCTGTCTTTTGGATCTTTGTAGAGTGGTAAGCTTTAGTTTGGATCTGGAATTTCCCCATATAAACCGGATAATTAAGGAGTTTAACATTTTAAAGTATTTCTCTGGGATTTTTACTGGTGTGTGCTGTAGGGAGTATAAGCATTTTGGTTGTATTACCATTTTAATTAAGTTCATGCATCCGGCTACTGAAAGGGGTAGTCCGGACCAGCTCCTGATTTTGGTGTTTATTGAGTCATATAGGGGGTCTATGTTTTGGGCTATAGTATTTTCATAGTCTTGTGCTATGTTTACTCCAAGGTATCTAAATTGGGTTACCTCTATTAGTCCTCTAGTGTGTACGCTCGGGATCTCCACCAGTTCCTTTTTAGTGTACATTATTGCTGACTTAGACCAGTTTATATATAGTCCAGAGTGTCCCGAAAATCCGTTTATTATTTCCAGAGCTCGTGGGAAAGAGCGCTCGGGGTCACGATGATACGAGATCATATCATCCGCCTACAATCCAACCTTATTTTCCTCGTCTCCCCATTGCACTCCCGTGACTTCGGGATCATCTCTTAGTCTGATAGCTAATGCCTCTATGGCTATTGCAAATAAAGTTGGTGACAGAGGGTACCCTTGCCGTGTTCCCCTCGACAGTGGAAACCTCTCTGATGGCACACCGTTAACCACTACGTTCGCCATGGGTGATTGGTATATCAGTCTAATCCATTTCATGAATTGCGGTCCAAATCCAAAACGGATCAGACAGGCTTCCAGAAAGTTCCACTCTAAGGAGTCGAACGCCTTTTTTGTATCTAGTGAGGTTATTGCCCAGGGTTTGTCGTATTTTCTGCCGAGTTGTGTTATTATTTGAGTCCTACGTATATTGATTGAGGTTGATCTTCCGGGCATAAAACCTGTTTGGTCATTATGGACTATAGAGAGAATCACTGCATTCAGCCTAGTGGCCAGCACCTTAGTCAATATTTTATAGTCCACATTAAGCAGCGATATTGGTATGTATGAATCGCATTCTTGCGGATCTTTGTCTGGTTTTAGTAGTACAATTATGGATGCATCATAAAAGGAGGATGGATGTGAGTTTTCTCTATTTCCGTATTCTAGGGCTTCGTATAATAGTGGGGCTAATTGTTCTATGTACTTACGGTATACTTCCAGAGGAAGACCGTCCGGGCCTGGGGACTTGTTTATTGCCATCTCCTGTATCGCTTGCTGGATTTCTTCTATTGTGATTGGTGCTTCCAATAATTCTACTTGTTCTAGTGAGAGTCGGAAATATTAAGTCCTCTAAGTACCTTAAATTGTCTAGTACTGATTTGTTGTTTGAGGAGTTGTATAAATTAGTATAGTATTCTCTGAATCTGTTTACTATAGATTGGGCTTCTGTGAGTAGTTGGCCGTCCGTTGTTTTGATCTTGAGCACTGAATTTGATTGTCCGTTTTGCCTAATCAAGTTGGCCAGGAGGTGACTGGACTGGTTCCCTAATTCGAAAAAATATTGTTTGGTGAAGAAGAGTTTCCTTCTTTTTTTACATGTAGTTGATGTTTATAGAGACAGGTTAACCCTAGCCACTGCGTCTTGTTGGTGTCTGTGGGGCTTGTAATATATTTTTGCTCTGCTTCGGTCATCTGCTGTTCTATTTGGAGGTCGTCCTGTGAGGTTGTTCTTTTAATATAGGATATAGTGGACCTGAAGCATCCCCTGAGGTAGGCTTTCTTAGTGTCCCATTTTAGTGTCTCGCGTGTTTCCTGTTCATGTGTTTGTATGAACATGTGTATTTGGTCTGGCATTCGGTCATGTACACCTATTAGTTTTAGCCAAAAGGGATAAAGCTTCCAGTTTGGGACAAAGTATTGTCCTGGAAACTGCAAGGTGAGCTAAATCGGACTGTGATCCGATATTCCCCTGGCGCCATTTGTTATTGAGGTTAGGTATGGGGTAAGCGTTGAAGACCCAAAGATATAATCTATGCGGGAAAGTGATCCTCTGCCGGGGGAGTGGCACGTGTACTCCTGTCTGTCTGGATATTTAAACCTCCACAGGTCGACCCATCCCACTCCACCAAATATCTGCTTCATCGGGGAGTCTTGTGTGCTAGTCAGTATTTGTTGGGTATTTAGCCAATCTTTTGCTGGGTCCATAACCTGATTGAAGTCTCCCATGCATATGACTTCTGCTAATGTGCGAATACTATTGCTGCTTGTAGTACGTGTACATTATCGTGTGGAGGGTGGTATACACATAGAATGACATATTGTTTGCCATTGATTTCGGCGTACACAAAAATAAATCGACCCTCTGGGTCTCTACGGGTGTTTATCGGGTTGCATCTCAAGGTACAGTGAATCAGGAGAGAAACACCCCTAGAATACGAGGTATGGAAAGAATGGCAAGACCACTGGATCCAGGGTTTTTTAAGATAATCTGTTCTGTCTGGGATTAGGTGTGTCTCCTGCAATCCTATAATATGTGGGGTAAATTGTCTAATGTACGAGAACACTGCTGCTCTCTTCGCTGTGGTCCCTAGTCCTCGCACATTCCATGTCATGCATTTTAACAACATTTGTATTTGTTGGTTTGTATAGTAGGATTATCCTTTTTACGTCTTTTCCTTCCATCAAAAGGGATTAACATTTTTCTAGTGACAGTTGGGAATTGTATATACCAAAACATGTTAATAACCTTCATAACTAAACAAAACATCTTATTCAGCTAACTGTATATTTCAAAGGAAAGTATCCGTGAATTACTTATCCTTTTACCATTCCCTCCTTTCTTACTTACTTTATGGTATTAAACATTTCTCTCTTAGGCACCCTATGTTCATTAGTGGGGAGTGGGGAGGGGACCAGCCAACGTATCTCTCCTCCATAACTCTTCATATGCGATCTAGTCGCATAAATTAAGACATGCCATCCCCCCACTCCCCTTAAGGAGTTTACTTCATCATCCTATGTGACCTCCCAAAGATATACGTATTCCTCCTCCTATTCTTTCTATTATATCAACATGTTATCTCTCCTCTTTCCTCCTCCCTGTTTTTTAACAAAATGCTGCCTGTTCTTAAGACTTCTATAATGTCTCTTCTTAACATTAGTATAGTTTTAAATCTTATCTGTTAGTCAGTCTCTCCTCAGTTCTTTACGCCGGATGCATCTGTAGCCATTCTCCGGCTTCCTCTAGTGAGTGCAGAACCACCACCTTCCCTTCTGAGACGATTCGTAGTCTTGCTGGATACGCCATGGAGTATGGGATTCCTCGTTGTTTGAATAGTTTTTTTTATTTCGATGAAAGTGGCGCACTGTTTCTGTAGTTCTGCCGAAAAGTCCGTGAATATTGATATTACCGCGTTGTTGTATGTGATAGGGCTTTTTAGGCGTGCCTGTCGTAGAGCAATGTCTCTATCTCAGCAATTAAGGAGACGTGCTAGCAGTGGTCTTGGCGGTGCCCCAGTTACAGGTGGTCTCATTGGCACTCTGTGGGCTCTCTCCACCGCGAATACAGGTGTGAATACGTCTTCTCCGAGTGTTGTCTTTAGCCATTGCTGCAGAAAGAGTTCTGGTGCTGATCCTTCTGTTTTTTCAGGCAGCCCAATGATGCGGATGTTATTACGCCCCATGCGGTTTTCCAAGTCGTCTGTTTTAGAGTGGCATTGCTCCACTTTTTGAGCTGCTGTTTGTATTTTGGCTGGAAGCGGTTGTATTTTGTCTTCTACCGCGGATACTCTTTCCTCCATTTCATGCAGCCGCCCTCTTACGTTCTGCAAATCTTGGTGGAGCAGATTAACGTCGATCTTAATCTCTTCAATCTTCCCAGTCAGAGATGTTTTGCAAGTGTTAATGGCTTCCAACACCTGGCGTAGTGTTGGTTCGGGTTCTTGTTCCGAGTCTGCTTCAGCATGTTTAGCTTTGGCTGGTGTTGATTTAAGTGGTCTTGGTATTGTTTCAGAGGTGTCGGTTCTTGCGAAGTCTTTTAATTTGTCTATTGCCGATACGTTTTTGGTTCATGTACTCATGTTTATGGGCAGTTACTTATGTAGTATAGTTTGGGCAGGCGTCTCTCTATAGGAAAATCTCCCAAGTCCAGCAGAATATTATATATGTCAGTATACAAGTAGTTTCCTTGTTGCTGTTAAGTTGTTCTTCTTTTGCGCCTCTACAAGTTTCTTTTGTTCTCTTAATGCTATTGTTCTCTGTGTTCTGTCAACTTTCTCTATATTATTTAGCGCTTGTACCACTAGGTGGCGCTGTAGTGCAGGCTTTTAATTTTGGCCAGCTTTTGTTATTTATTAATTTCTCCACTGGGTGGCGCTGTGGTGCTGACTGTAGTAGCCTCTTTTAGTCTTTCCCACGCTCCGCGCCCTCCAAAATGGCGGCCCCTGGTAGCGTGGTCAGCCTGGCTGCTGGTGGTTGGTTGCCGTGCCCCTGTACCTTTTACAAGCGGCGCTCCGGTCGTCCGTACTGCTGGTGCCTCCCCTGCGATCTCCGTGGACTGCAGCGCAGGGTCCTACGCTCCACTTACTCACACCTCCTGTCACTGTCAGCAGCCGTGTCTGGGAGTCTGCTCGCCTTCCCCTGCTGCTGCTGCCGCTGGTGATTCGCTCCTCCGGTCCGACCCTCTGTCTGCCGATCGGCGCCCAGGGGGAGCAGCCCACAGGTCCGCCTGGTCGCCGCTGTTTGCACTGTTCAGCGCGGGTCCCCCGGTCCAGGGTAAGTTTGTTTTTTTCCTCTCCGCTCGCCCCTTTTCTTCTGCGGTCGGCTTTAGGATGCTGCAGGCAGCTTAGGAGGTCTCCAGGTCACTTTCTTTAGTGATTTTTAATTTTTTGCAGGGACGTTTGCACAATTTTAAAGGGGTGCCTGTGCGGGAGCTCTGGTCACTCACGTCTGTTCATGCCGCTCGTTGTATGAATCCTTGTTTATTGAAAAATTAATAAAAATCGATTTAAAAAAAAAAATGAATGTATGTCTGTCTTTCTGTCCTTTATGCGCTACTACGCCATTCATCCAATTGCCATGAAACTTTGGGAAGTTGTTGAGTACACTCCGGGGAAGATTACTGGCATAGTACATCTATCCTACGATAGGTGGCGCGTGCGAGCATCGTCGACAGTTATGCCCCTCAGACAAAGATCGTTTGATTTCCATCTCAAGCACGAAAGCAAAAGGCATTACGAGCAACGGGATGCGTGTTCAACTACAAAATGATGCATCCGCCGAACGTTTCGCAAGACAATTGCTGGATATTGAGAATGCTGAGGTAAAATGAAAGCTGTGCTGTGATTGGTTGCTATTTCTTATACTGCTGAGGTAACATGAAAGCTGTGCTGTGATTGGTTGCTACTTCTTATACTACTGAGGTTACATGAAAGCTGTGCTGTGATTGGTTGCTATATATTATACCACTGAGGTAAAATGAATGCTGCGCTGTGATTGGTTGCTATTTTTTATATTGCTGAGGCAGAAGAAAAGCTGTGCTGTGATTGGGTGTTATATAAAATAAAGGTGAGGTAACATGTAAGCTGCGCTGCGATTGGTTGTTATATATAATACCACTGAGGTAACATGAAAGCTGCACTGAGATTTGTTATCTAGATATATAAAAACAAATGTATGTATGTATGTCTGTCTGTCTTCGCAGCAGCGCGCGACGGGTAAGCTAGTTGTGTATAAATTTAAGAAATAGCAGGCTAGCTATTCCCCTACATCTTGAGTGACATTTCTTTTTCACTCGTGAATACACTTGAGAAAAAACTATTTAATACATTTGCCTTCTCCCAATCTTCTTCTATGGTTTTTTCTCCATTATTTGTTAAAGGGCCAGTGCTTTCAGTGAAAATCCTTTTATTGTTTATATAATTGAAGAATAGTTTAGGGTAATTTTTGCTCTCTTTGGCGATCAGTCTCTCCGACTCCTCCTTAGCAACTTTGATTTTTTTTTTACATAATTGTGTTTTTGTCCCTGTATGATTTTAGTACTTCTTCGATGCCTTCTTGTTTTAATAATTTAAAAAAAAATCTTTTTTTTTCTTTATTGCCCCCCTTATAGTATTGTAGAGTCACACTGGTATTCTTCTTGTAGTTATTCAATTTTTAAAGAAAGCACTGGCCCTTTAACCATTGGAGGTGGGTTATTTTCTGTGATTCACCCTGGTTTACATTATTTAACCTGCAAAAAATGTCAAAAAAAGCAGTTTTCTGTAAATTTTGCTTCATCAAAATAGGAATAAAAAGTGCTCAAAAAGTCGTATATACCTCAAAATTATACTGCAAGAAACAAGCCCCATGGAGCTTAATGGTTCTGGTCTTGGAATGTGGTGACACAAAAAGTCACATAAAAATTGTTTTTATTGTCGGAAAATAATTAAGCATAATAAAACCCATATAAATCTGCTGTTATAATCATAATGAAGCATGGAATTAAATTAATAGAATATTACCAGATGCCGAACTTTAGAAAAATAATTCCAAAATTCTAGGCGAAAATTGCTTTTTTCCCCATTATCTCACAGCAAAAAAAAAAAAAGAAAAAAAAGAAAGTTATTCAACACTAGAGATGAGCGAGCACCAAAATGCTTGTGTGCTCGTTGCTCGAGTTGAGCTTTCCGCGAATCTCGAGAGTTTGTTTCGAGTAACGAAGCCCATTGGTGTCAATGGGCGACTCGAGCATTTTTGTATATGACCGATGCTCCGCTAAGCTTTTCATTTGTGAAGATCTGGAAAACCTACGAAAGTGATGGAAACGACACAGAAACACACAAAAGTGTCCCTGCGCAGCCCTCAGCTGCCCTCATGCCACACGCTGGCCTCATAGCCACACCACCCTCATGTCTATTTATAGGTGCTTCTGCCATGAGGAGGAACGGGAGGCACACACTGCAGAGGGTCGGTAGGGCCAGGTAGTGACCCTCTTTGAAAGTGTGGGCGATAGCCCACAATGCTGTTGAGAATTGATATTAGATTGAAGTTCGATCTTCATTCCAATACTGTGCCACCTCCGTCAGGAGCTGCAAATGTGGGCATGAGTTACATAGCTATGGGGAATCCATGTGCCAACACAGTATTCATTCTGTGTAGGTGTTGCATAGCTCAATCGACACTGCAAGGGAAAAGCCATCTGCACTCTGCCCCCTACCCGAGTCTGTCAGTGTTTTGGGGACAGACAGGTAAAACACCTCAATAGGAAGTCTGTGTGCACCCACAGCATGGGTGGCTTGCAGGAACCCACAGACGGTACATAAAGAAATCCCATTGCAGTGCCCTGGATAGCTGAGTTTACGTGAGAGAAAATACATGTTGGCTTCAGACCTGTCTCCATGCCCTAGTCAGTCTGGGTTTTTTTTTAAAGTGCCAGGCAGGTACAACTCCGCTATGGCAAGTCTGTGTGCACCCACAGCATGGGTGGCTAGCAGGAACCCACAGACGGTACAGAAAGAAATCCCATTGCAGTGCCCAGGATAGCTGTGAGAGAAAATACATGTTGGCCTTGGCCCACACTCCATGCCCTAGTCAGTATGGGGTTTTTGGGGGGCCAGATAGGTAGAACACCACGATGGGAAGACTTGGTGCACCCATAGTATACACAGACCACTGTAATATTCCTGTAGCAAAGGTATAAGCTGACCCCAGTAACATTTTAGTAGCAGAAGTATACGCAGACCCCCTAGTAACATTCATGTAGAAGCAGTATTGCCAGACCCCTGTAACATTTCTGTAGCAGCAGTATACGCTGACCCCTGTAACATTTCAGTAGCAGCAGTATGGGCAGAGCCCAGTATTTGTAACATTTCAGTAGTAACAGTATAGATAGACCCCAGTAACATTTCTGTAGTAACAGTATAGGCAGACCCCTGTAACATTTGTGTTGCAGCAGTAGAGGCAGACCTCTGTAACATTTCAGTAGCCGGAGTATACGCAGACCCCTGTAACATCTAAGTGCCAGCAGTATAGGCAGACCCCAGCACCATTTCTGTAGCAACAGTATAGGCAGACCCCTGTAACATTTCTGTAGTAGCAGTATAGGGAGACCCCTGAAACATTTATGTAGCAGAAGCATAGGCAGACCCCAGTAACATTTTTGTAGCAGCAGTATAGGCAGACCCCAGTACCATTTCTGTAGAAGTAAAGGCAGACCCCAGTAACATGTCTGTCGCCGCAGTATAAGCAGACCCCTGAAACATTTATGCAGCAGAAGCATAGGCAGGCCCCAGTACCATTGTTGTAGCAGAAGTATACACAGACCCCTGTAACATTTCTGTAGTAACAGTATAGACAGATCCCAGTAACACTTCTGTAGCAGAAGTATAGGCAGACTCCAGTAACATCCTTGTGGCAGCAGTATAGGCAGACCCCTGTAACATTTATGTAGCAGAAGAATAGGCAGACCCCAGTACCATTGTTGTAGCAGAAGTATACGCAGACCCCTGTAACATTTATGTAGCAGAAGCATAGGCAGACCCCAGTACCATTTTTGTAGCAGCAGTATACGCAGACCCATGTAACATTTCTGGAGTAACAGCATAGACTGATCCCAGTAACATGTCTGTAGCAGAAGTATACGCAGACCCCAGTAAGATCCTTGTGGCAGCAGTATAAGCAGACCCCTGCAACATGTAAGTGGCAGAAGTATAGGCAGACCCCTGTAACATTCAAGTGGAAGCAGTATAGGCAGACCCCTGTAACAAGTACGTGGCCGCAGTATAGGCAGACCCCTGTAACTTTCTTGTAGCAGAAGTATAGGCAGGCAGACCCCAGCAAAATTAGTTGGATAAGAGTGTAGGGGTGGGCCTGAAAAAAGTGTACCAAAAGTGCAAGTGTACCTCGGAAAAATTTATCAACCGAGAGGGCAGGTGAAACCCATAAACATTTTTTTAAAGATACAGCTCACTGTTGCTTAATTTGTAAAAGAGCCTTTAGGCAGCCTTGTTTAAAAAATTGGTTCATGTTTAGAGATGAGCGAACGTACTCGTCCGAGCTTGATATTCGTGCGAATATTAGGGTGTTCGGGATGCTCGTTACTCTTAACGAGCACCACGCGGTGTTCCGGTTACTTTCAGTTTCCTCTCTGAGACGTTAGCGCGCTTTTCTGGCCAATTGAAAGACAGGGAAGGCATTACAACTTCCCCCTGTGACGTTCAAGCCCTATACCACCCCCCTGCTGTGAGTGGCTGGGGCGATCAGATGTCACCCGAGTATAAAAGTCGGCCCCTCCCGCGGCTCGCCACACATGCCTTGTGAGTTAGCTGAGGGAAAGTACTATCGTGCTGGTGCTGCTGTAGGGAGAGCGTTAGGAGTCAGTGTAGGCTTCAAGAACCCCAACGGTCCTTCTCAGGGCCACATCTACCTGTGTGCAGGCTGCTGCTAGCAGTGTTTTTTTTTTTTTTTTTCTCAAAATCGGCAGTGCAGAGCATTGCACCCGGCATTAGGGACAGAAGTGGTGTATAGGCAGGGAGAGTGTTAGGAGTGAGTGTAGCCTTCAAGAACCTCAACGGTCCTTTCTAGGGCCAAATTTAAGCGTGTGCAGTACTGTGCTGGCTGCTGTTAGCAGTGTTGCATTTTTTTTTTTTTCTAAAAATCGTCTGTGCAGAGCATTGCACCCTCCATTGATACTACAGGGACAGAATTGTGTAGGCAGGGCCACAACACAGTTATTGTTCATTGAATATACGCAGTGGGTCCTTCCCTTTGCTAAAAAGGACAAAAAATTATATTTGGCCAGCCTGTGTCAGTCCTAAGGTCTCCGTGTACGTGTGTGCTGCGTGGACAACGTACAAAAATCAGACGCAACCAGCTACGGTTTACTGCAGGCTTGCGCCATTGTCTTTCCTGACTGGCAAATACCTGCTCTGCTAGAGTTAATAACTCTGCTACACTATAGTTGTGTGACACTTTTTGAGGGCCACACCACAGATATTAAACTTCTTGTTCATTGAATATCCGCAGTGGGGCCTTCCCTTTGCAAAAAAGGAAAAGAAATTATATTTGGCCTGCCTGTGTCAGTCCTAAGGTCTCCGTGTACGTGTGTGCTGCGTGTACAACGTACAAAAATCAGACGCAACCAGCTACGGTTGAGTGCAGCCTTGCGCCATTGTCTTTCCTGACTGGCAAATACCTGCTCTGCTAGAGTTAATAACTCTGCTACACTATACTTGTGTGACACTTTTTGAGGGCCACACCACAGATATTAAACTTCTTGTTCATTGAATATACGCAGTGGGTGCTTCCCTTTGCAAAAAAGGAAAAGAAATTATATTTGGCCTGCCTGTGTCAGTCCTAAGGTCTCCGTGTACATGTGTGCTGCGTGGACAACGTACAAAAATCAGACGCAACCAGCTACGGTTGAGTGCAGCCTTGCGCCATTGTCTTTCCTGACTGGCAAATACCTGCTCTGCTAGAGTTAATAACTCTGCTACACTATACTTGTGTGACACTTTTTGAGGGCCACACCACAGATATTAAACTTCTTGTTCATTGAATATACGCAGTGGGTGCTTCCCTTTGCAAAAAAGGAAAAGAAATTATATTTGGCCTGCCTGTGTCAGTCCTAAGGTCTCCGTGTACGTGTGTGCTGCGTGGACAACGTACAAAAATCAGACGCAACCAGCTACGGTTTACTGCAGGCTTGCGCCATTGTCTTTCCTGACTGGCAAATACCTGCTCTGCTAGAGTTAATAACTCTGCTACACTAAAGTTGTGTGTCACTTTTTGAGGGCCACACTACAGTTCTAAAACTTCTTGTTCATTGAATATACGCAGTGGGTGCATCCCTTTGCAAAAAAGGAAAAGAAATTATATTTGGCCAGCCTGTGTCAGTCCTAAGGTCTCCGTGTACGTGTGTGCTGCGTGGACAACGTACAAAAATCAGACGCAACCAGCTACGGTTGAGTGCAGCCTTGCGCCAATTTCTTTCCTGCCTGGGAAATCAAATCACTGGTAATACCTCATGCTGAGGGGTAGGGGTAGGCCTAGAGGATGTGGACGCGGCCGAGGACGCGGAGGGCCAAGTGAGGGTGTGGGCACAGGCCGAGCCAGTGCGGTGGCCAGGGGTAGAGGCAGGGCCAGACCGAATAATCCACCAACTGTTTCCCAAAGCGCCCCCTCGCGCCATGCCACCCTGCACAGGTCAAGGCGCTCTACGGTGTGGCAGTTTTTCACAGAGACGCCTGACGACCGACGAACAGTGGTGTGCAACCTTTGTCGCGCCAAGATCAGCTGGGGAGGCACCACCAACAGCATGCGCAGGCATATGATGGCCAAGCACCCCACAAGGTGGGACGATGCCCGTTCACCGCCTCCGGTTTGCACCACTGCCTCTCCCCCTGTGCCCCAACCTGCCACTGAGATCCAACCCCCCTCTGAGGACACAAGCACTACCGTCTCCTGGCCTGCACCCACACCCTCACCTCCGCTGTCCTCGGCCCCATCCAGCAATGTCTCTCAGCGCAGCGTCCAGACGTCGCTAGTGCCACAGTTTGAGCGCAAGCGCAACTACGACGCCACGCACCCGCACGCTCAAGCGTTAAATGTGCACATTGCAAAATTGATCAGCCTAGAGATGCTGCCGTATAGGCTTGTGGAAACGGAGGCTTTCAAAAGCATGATGGCGGCGGCTGCCCCGCGCTACTCGGTTCCCAGTCGCCACTACTTTTCCCGATGTGCCGTCCCAGCCCTGCACGACCACGTCTCCCGCAACATTGTACGCGCCCTCACCAACGCGGTTACTGCCAAGGTCCACTTAACAACGGACACGTAGACAAGCACAGGCGGGCAGGGCCACTATATCTCCCTGACGGCACATTGGGTGAATTTAGTGGAGGCTGGGACAGAGTCAGAGCCTGGGACCGCTCACGTCCTACCCACCCCCAGAATTGCGGGCCACAGCTCGGTGGTGGTATCTGCGGCGGTGTATGCTTCCTCCACTAAAGCACCTTCCTCCTCCTCCTCCTCCAACGCAACCTCTGTCTCGCAATCAAGATGTGTCAGCAGCACGTCGCCAGCAGTCGGTGTCACGCGGCGTGGCAGCACAGCGGTGGGCAAGCGTCAGCAGGCCGTGCTGAAACTACTCAGCTTAGGAGAGAAGAGGCACACGGCCCACGAACTGCTGCAGGGTCTGACAGAGCAGACCGACCACTGGCTTGCGCCGCTGAGCCTCCAACCGGGCATGGTCGTGTGTGACAACGGCCATAAGCTGGTGGCGGCTCTGCAGCTCGGCAGCCTCACGCACGTGCCATGCCTGGCCCATGTCTTTAATTTGGTGGTTCAGCACTTTCTGAAAAGCTACCCTCACTTGTCATACCTCCTCGGAAAGGTGCGCCAGCTCTGCGCACATTTCCGCAAATCCCACACGCACGCTGCCACCCTGCGGACACTGCAACATAGGTTTAATCTGCCAGTGTACCGACTGCTGTGCGACGTGCCCACACAGTGGAACTCTACGCTCCACATGTTGGCCAGACTCTATGAGCAGCGTAGAGCTATAGTGGAATACCACTTGCGCGGCGCAGTGGGAGTCAGCCTCCTCAATTATTTACAGTAGAGTGGCCCTGGTTGGCAGCCATCTGCCAGGTCCTTGGAAAATTTGAGGAGTCTACCCAGGTGGTGAGCGGCGATGCTGCAATCATTAGCATCACCATTCCTCTGCTATGCATCTTGAGAAGTTCCCTGCAAAGCATAAAGGCAGACGCTTTGCGCTCGGAAACAGAGCCGGGGGAAGACAGTATGTCGCTGGATAGTCAGAGCACCCGCCTGTCTATATCTCAGCGCGTTGAGGAGGAGGAGGAGGAGCATGAGGAGGATGAGGAGGAGGGGGAAGAGACAGCTTGGCCCACTGGTGAGGGTACACATGCTGTTGGGCTGTCATCCTTTCAGCGTGTATGGCCTGAGGAGGAGGAAGAGGAGGAGGATCCTGAAAGTGATCTTCCTAGTGAAGACAGCCATGTGTTGCGTACAGGTACCCTGGCACACATGGCTGACTTCATGTTAGGATGCCTTTCTCGTGACCCTCGCGTTACAGGCATTCTGGCCACTACGGATTACTGGGTGTACACACTGCTCGACCCACGCTATAAGGAGAACCTTCCCACTCTCATTCCCGAAGAGGAAAGGGGTTCGAGAGTGTTGCTATACCACAGGGCGCTGGTGGACAAACTGATGGTAAACTTCCCATCCGACAGCACTAGTGGCAGAAGGCGCAGTTCCGAGGGCCAGGTAGCAGGGGAGGCGCAGAGATCAGGCAGCATGTACAGCGCAGGCAGGGGAACATGCTCCAAGGCCTTTGCCAGCTTTATGGCTCCCCAGCAAGACTGTGTCACCGCTCCCCAGTCAAGGCTGAGTCGGCGGGAGCACTGTAAAAGGATGGTGAGGGAGTACGTAGCCGATCGCACGACCGTCCTCCGTGACGCCTCTGCCCCCTACAACTACTGGGTGTCGAAGCTGGACACGTGGCCTGAACTCGCGCTGTATGCCCTGGAGGTGCTTGCTTGTCCTGCGGCTAGCGTCTTGTCAGAGAGTGTGTTTAGTGTGGCTGGGGGAATCATCACGGATAAGCGTACCCACCTGTCAAACGACAGTGCCGACAGGCTTACACTCATCAAGATGAACAAAGCCTGGATTTCCCCAGACTTCTCTTCTCCACCAGCGGACAGCAGCGATACGTAAGCAATACGTAGGCTGCACCCGCGGATGGAAGCTACGTTCTCTCTCACCATCCAAAACGGGGACATTTCTGCTTCATCAATCTGTGTCTAATATTCCTCCTCCTCCTCCTGCTCCTCCTCCTGAAACCTCACGTAATCACACTGAACGGGCAATTTTTCTTAGGGCCACAAGGCTCACTCATAATTTTTCTAAACAATTTTTATATGTTTCAATGCTCTTAAAAGCGTTGAAACTTTAACTTGAACCAATTTTTCGTTAAACTGGGCTGCCTCCAGGCCTAGTTACCACTTAAGCCACATTAACCAAAGCGATTAATGGGTTTCACCTGCCATCTTGGTTGGGCATGGCCAATTTTTTGGATGTACATTAGTACTGTTGATACAGCAATTTTTGTGGGCCCTCGCCTACAGTGTAATCAAATGAATTTTTAGCCCACCTGCATTACAGCTGACGTTACATCCGCTGTGTTGGGCAATGCAATGGGATATTTTTGTGTATCGCCGGTGGGTTCCAGGGAGCCACCCATGCTGTAGGTGCACACGGAGTTTAACCTACATCTGTCCACTTGTAAAGAACCCCAGTCTGACTGGGGCATGCAGTGTGGGCCGAAGCCCACCTGTATTAAGCACGACATTACTACCTCAGCTGTGTTGGGCAATGCAATGGGATATTTCTATGTACCGCCGGTGGCTTCCTGGCACCCACCCATGCTGTGGGTCCACAGGGAATTATAAATGCATCTGTTTCCACTTGTAAAGAACCCCAGTCTGACTGGGGCATGCAGTGTGGGCCGAAGCCCACCTGCATTAAGCACGACATTACTACCTCAGCTGTGTTGGGCAATGCAATGGGATATTTTTATGTACCGCCGGTGGGTTCCAGGGAGCCACCCATGCTGTAGGTGCACACGGAGTTTAACCTACATCTGTCCACTTGTAAAGAACCCCAGTCTGACTGGGGCATGCAGTGTGGGCCGAAGCCCACCTGTATTAAGCACGACATTACTACCTCAGCTGTGTTGGGCAATGCAATGGGATATTTCTATGTACCGCTGGTGGCTTCCTGGCACCCACCCATGCTGTGGGTCCACAGGGAATTATAAATGCATCTGTTTCCACTTGTAAAGAACCCCAGTCTGACTGGGGCATGCAGTGTGGGCCGAAGCCCACCTGCATTAAGCACGACATTACTACCTCAGCTGTGTTGGGCAATGCAATGGGATATTTCTATGTACCGCCGGTGGCTTCCTGGCACTCACCCCTGCTGTGGGTCCACAGGGAATTATAAATGCATCTGTTTCCACTTGTAAAGAACCCCAGTCTGACTGGGGCATGCAGTGTGGGCCGAAGCCCACCTGCATTAAGCACGACATTACTACCTCAGCTGTGTTGGGCAATGCAAAGGGATATTTTTATGTACCGCCGGTGGGTTCCAGGGAGCCACCCATGCTGTGGGTCCACAGGGACTTCACAATAGGGAGTTGTACCTGCCTGTGTCTATGAATTAAAAACCGCGGTCTGACTGGGGCATGCAGACACCTTGACAGAATGAATAGTGTGTGGCACATAGGTTCCCCATTGCTATGCCCACGTGTGCAGCTCCTGATGGCGGTGGCACAGGATTCTATTTCTCATTGCTTCTGTACAGCATTGTGGGCTATCGCCCCGCCACTTTTAAAGAGGGTCGCTGCCTAGCTGTGCCAACCTCTGCAGTGTGTGCCTGCGGTTCCTCCTCATGGCAGACGCACTTCTAAATAGACATGAGGGTGGTGAGGCATTAGGGCAGCTGAAGGCTGCGCAGGGACACTTTGGTGTGCGCTGTGGGGGGGAGGGGGGGCGGTTGGGCAGCATGTAACCCAGGAGAAGTGGCAGTGGAGTGTCATGCAGGCAGTGATTGTGCTTTGTTGGAGGTAGTGTGGTGCTTAGCTAAGGTATGCCATGCTAATGAGGGCTTTTCAGAAGTAAAAGTTTTTGGGAGGGGGGGGGGGGGGCCCACTCTTGCCGCTATTGTGGCTTAATAGTGGGACCTGTGAACTTGAGATGCAGCCCAACATGTAGCCCCTCGCCTGCCCTATCCGTTTCTGTGTCGTTCCCATCACTTTCTTGAATTGCCCAGATTTTCACACAAGGAAACCTTAGCGAGCATCGGCGAAATACAAAAATGCTCGGGTCGCCCATTGACTACAATGGGGTTCGTTACTCGAAACGAACCCTCGAGCATTGCGAAAAGTTCGTCCCGAATAACGAGCACCCGAGCATTTTGGTGCTCGCTCATCTCTATTCATGTTACAGTCAATACTTTTGAAACTTTGAAAAATTGTAAAAACATTGGTAGATGTAGATGAGCCTTTTGGGCCGCAGAAAAATTGGCCGTTCAGCGCGATGACAGGTTGTTTCTGGAGGAGGAGTAGCAGGAGGAGGACTAATGTCAGAGACAGATTGACAAAGATAAATGCCCCATTTTCCCGAAGACACAGAAGAGTGCTTTTATCTCCGGTTGCAGCGAAAATAATCTTTAAGTTCTGCTGCTCTCCGCCGGTGGAGAAGAGAAGTCAGGGGAAATCCAGGCTTTGTTCATCTTTAGGAGTGTAAGTATGTCGGTACTGGCGGTTGACAGGCGGGTACGCTCTTCCGTGATGAGTCCCCCAGCTGCACTAAACACCCTCTCTGACAAGACGCTAGCGGCAGGGCAAGCCAGCACCTCCAGGGCATACAGCGCAAGTTCGTGCCATGTGTCCGGCTTTGAAACCCAATAGTTGTATGGAGCAGAGGCATCACGGAGGACGGTGGTACGATCGGCTACGTACTCCCTCATCATCTTTTTACAGTGCTCCCTCCGACTCAGCCTTGACTGGGGAGTGGTGACGCAGTCTTGCTGGGGAGCCATAAAGCTGTCAAAGGCCTTGGAGAGTGTTCTACTGCCTGCGCTGCACATGCTGCCTGATCTCCGTGCCTCCCCTGCTACTTGGCCCTCGGAACTGCACCTTCTGCCGCTAGCGCTGTCAGATGGGAAGTTCACCATCAGTTTGTCCACCAGGGCCCTGTGGTATTGCATCATTCTCGAACCCCTTTCCTCTTCGGGAATGAGAGTGGAAAGGCTCTCCTTATACCGTGGGTTAAGAAGGGTGTACACCCAGTAATCTGTAATGGCCAGAATGCGTCTAACGCGAGGGTCACGAGAAAGGCAGCCTAACATTAAGTCAGCCATGTGTGCCAGGGTACCAGTACACAACACATCGCTGTCCTCACTAGGAAGATCACTTTCAGGATCCTCCTCCTCCTTCTCCTCCTCATACATGCTGAACAGATGGGAGGCAAGCAGCATGGGTACCCACTGCAGTGGGCCCAGCTGTCTACCCCCCCCCCCCCCGTTCTTCCTGCTCCTCCCCCTCCTCCTCCTCCAAAACGCGCTGAGATATAGACATGAGGGTGCTCTGACTATAAAGCGACATACTCTCATCCCTCGTCTCCTGTTCCTACCGCAAAGCGTCAGCCTTTATGCTTTGCAGCGAACTTCTCAGGAGGCATAGCAGAGGAAAGGTGACGCTAATGATTGCAGCATCGCCGCTCACCATCTGGGTAGACTCCTCAAAGCTTTCAAGGACCTGGCAGTTATCTGCCATTCAGGCCCACTCCTTGGTAAAGAATTGAGGAGGCTGACTAACACTACGCCACCCATGTTGGAGTTGGTATTCCACTATTGCTCTATGCTGCTCATAGAGCCTGGCCAACATGTGCAGCGTAGAATTCCACCATGTGGGCAGATCGCACAGCAGTCGGTGCTCTGGCAGATTAAACCGATGTTGCAGGGTCCACAGGGCGGCAGCGTCCGTGGTGGACTTGCGGAAATGTGTGCAGATGTGGCGCACCTTGCCGAGCAGGTCAGATAAGTGCGGGTAGTTTTTCAGAAACCGCTGAACCACCAGATTGAAGACGTGGGCCAGGCATGACACGTGCGTGAGGCTGCCGAGCTGCAGAGGCACCACCAAGTTATGGCCGTTGTCACACACGACCATGCTGGGTTGGAGGCTCAGCGGCGAAAGCTAGAGGTCGGTCTGGTCTGCCAGACCCTGCAACAGCTCGGGGGCCGTGTGCCTCTTGTCACCTAAGCTGCGTAGTTTCAGCACGGCCTGCTGACGCTTGCCCAACGCTGTGCTGCCGTGCCGCGCCACACCGACTACTGGCCACGTGCTGCTCACATTTCTTAATTGTGAGGCAGAGGTTGCGTAGGAGGAGGAGGGGGAGGGTTTAGAGGAGGTGGCATACACCGCCGCAGATACCAGAACCGAGGAAGGACCCGCAATTCTGGGTGTGGGTAGGACGTGTGCGGTCCCAGGCTCTGACTCGGTCCCAGCCTCCACCAAATTCACCCAGGGTGCCGTCAGGGAGATATAGTGGCCCTGCCCGCCAGTACTTGTCCACGTGCCTGTGGTTAAGTGGACCTTCCCAGTAACCGTGTTGGTGAGAGCACGATTGATGTTGCGGGAGACATGCTGCTGCAGGGCTGGGACGACACACTGGGAAAAATAGTGGCAACTGGGGACGGAGTAGCGTGGGACTGCCGCCGCCATCACGTTTTTGAAAGCCACCGTTTCCACTAGCCTGTACGGCAGCATCTCCAGGCTGATCAATTTCGTAATGTGCACGTTTAAAGCTTGAGCGTGCGGGTGCGTGGCAGCGTATTTGCGCTTGCGCTCCAACGCTGGTGCTAGCGACAGCATTGGAGCGCAATAAAATAAAAATAAAATGCTTTTTTATATAAAAAATAATTATTTTTTTAAAATAAATTCTATAGCTTTCGATATAAAATTCTTTTGGTTAGGGGGCATCAGCATATCTTCATTCAGATATGCTTGTGTGGCTACAATTCCAAGATCATGGGGGATACTCGTATAAAGAGCTTCAACATCTAGGGTACATCAAAAATAATTACTTTCCCATTTAAAATTATTTAAAAGCTCCAAAAGGTGACCTGTATCTTTAAGATAAGCTGGTAATGTTAAAACGTATTTTGTAAGATCCTATCTACATGTTCGGCTAATCTACTGGTGACTGAATCTATTCCAGCAATAATAGGGCGGCCAGGGGGGTCGGATTGATTTTTGTGAATTTTAGGGAGGTGATACATGAATGGTATTTTAGGCTCTATAGATATAATGTAACTACCTTCTTTTTTGTTTAGTCCCTTTAATTCGATATTCTCGTTAATAAGATTTTTTAATTGTCTAGTAATCTCTCTTGTTGGATCACTCGGAATGATTTTATAATTAGTTTTATTATTTAGCATTTCCAAATTTACTCTATCATATCGACATTTTATTTACAGACCCATGGCAGAAAAATGGCAAATGAAGTTCAATGTTGAAAAATGTAAGACTATGCACATGGGCAGGAGAAACGGATGTCACAAATATTCACTTAATGGGGTACCACTAGGGAAAAGTGATATGGAAAAGGATCTGGGGGTATTAGTGGATAATAGACTAAACTGGAGTAACCAATGCCAGTCAGCTGCTGCAAAGGCAAATAAAGTCTTGGGGTGCATTAAAAGAGGTATAGGGGCGAAGGACGAGAACATTATCCTTCCATTATATAAGGCACTTGTCAGGCCTCACATGGAATACTGCGTACAATTCTGGACACCGGTGCTCAGGAAAGATGTCACAGTGCTTGAGGGGGTTCAAAGAAGGGCAACTAAACTAATACATGGAATGACGGGACTGGAATACCCAGAGAGGCTATCCAAATTGGGACTACTTACTCTAGAAAAAAGAAGGTTAAGAGGCGACCAAATAACCATGTATAAGTACATGAGGGGACAACACATGGATCTCTCCCGCGATCTGTTTACACCCAGGACCACGACGGTAACAAGAGGACATCCGCTACGATTAGAGGAAAGTAGGTTTCATCACCAACACAGAAAGGGGTTCTTTACTGTAAGAGCAGTGAGACTGTGGAACTCTCTACCGGAGGAAGTGGTGATGGCAAAATCCATAGAGGAGTTTAAAAGGGGACTTGATGTCTTTCTGGAGAAGAAGGATATTACAGGATATAAATATTAGGTTAAGTGTCAATCCTGGTATATAGGCAGGTAGGAACTATTAGGGGTTGATCCAGGGAACAGTCTGATTGCCATTAGGGAGTCGGGAAGGAATTTTTTCCCCCAAAAGGGCTAATTGGCTTCTGCCCTTGGGGTTTTTTGCCTTCCTCTGGATCAACACAGTAGGATAGACAGGCTGGACTAGATGGACAATGTCTTCATTCGGCCTTACATACTATGTTACTATGGAACGGCAATGGGATGTAAATTCGCCCCGGCTTTCGCTAATTTGTATATGGGCCACTTTGAACAATTCTTTTTATCACACGAACATCTAGCTTTTTATAAACGTTTATAGACGACATTTTAATAATTTGGAAGGGCCCTCTTAATAGTCTTTTAGAATTTATTGAAATTTTAAACAATAATAACAATAATTTAAAGTTTTCTAGTAATATTAGTCAAGAAAAAGTAACGTTTTTAGATCTAGAACTAATTCCTATTGATAATAAAATCACCACCAAAACACATTTTAAAAAGGTTGACAAAAATTCATACCTAGACTACAGAAGTTGCCATGCCAAACATTGGCTTAATAATATACCCTACGGGCAACTAAAAAGAATCCGGTGAAATTGCACTTTAAATAGTGATTATGAAGACCAAGCAGCCTTAATAAAAAATAGACTTAGAGAGAAACACTTTCCCGAAAAAATCCTTGAAAACGCATACAAAAAAATAGCTAATGAAATAAACCCAACTAATAATAAAAAACTAACAAAACAGACGGAAAAAAATCCCAGAAATTTATCTTTTATAACTAAATTTAGTACAGATAGCATGAAAATTAGAAATATAGTCAAGAAACACTGGCCAATATTATTCCAGGATCCCTTCCTATCGAGAGATCTTGAAAAAAATCCCGTATTAGTATTTAGAATAAACAAGACCATCCGAAATATCATATCTCCATCTAACCCGGATAAAAAATGTACTCAACATAAATATAAATGTAATAAAACAGCGGGAGTATATAAATGTAGACACACTAAATGTAAATGTTGCCAAGTTATCACCAACAAAAGAACGGAAATTAAATATGATGAGAGCGATAATAGTAAAAAAATTTTCATTAGTCAATATTTGTCCTGCGATACAACAAAAGTGATCTATCTAATTGAATGCCCGTGCAACCTGAAATATGTTGATCGTACGAAAAATAAATTAAAAACGAGAATCAACAATCATAGATTAAATATTAAAAATAATTTACGTACCCACAGCATATCGAGACACTTAAGCGATGTTCATGGTGCCGACTTTTCAAAAATGTCTGTAACCCCACTGGAATATATAGAAACAGATTCAGTTAGGGAACTGAGAAGACGCGAGATGTTCTGGATCCACAGACTTAATACCCTATGCCCATATGGCTTAAATGAGGTACTAGAAAAAATATAAAATCTAACATTTAATATCTAAATTAATGTAAAGAAAATACTGCTAGAACTGCTACATGCGGGGTTAATGATCTTTATATGAGATTTAGTGATAATGTATATGTAGAGGAGCATTGCGCTAATATGTATTTTTGAGCGAGAAATTATCTTTATATTTTTAGTGAGTAAGAATGTATTGTGTTTATTATCTATTTATGCAAATTTTATTCATTCGATCTCTGAATTGAATATTGTATATCTTCGAGTATATTTCCTGAAATTTTAACTAATTTATAACCAGCGGATAGCGGGTGTGCACAGAACTTGGATGAAGGTTGCTGTTCCCCAGCAACCCAAATAAAGTTTTATTAAAGACCGTGGAACGCAGACTGAAGCGTTCCAGGTGTCTTACCTGTATGACGTTTGATCTACCTGGGAGGTGTGCACCACGCCCCCGCTAATTACGGAGCTGCACTGCACCGTGTTGTAGACAACTCCGAGGACATGTGAGTGCCTATTTATGTGTGTTAGTCATTTGTAAATGTATAGAGCTTGAAAAAGGTAGTGTTCCTACCGAAACGCGTTGCTCACGAATATTAATACAGAAGGATATTGTTTCCCTGTACCGAAGCCCTGTATTCCCTTGGAGCGCGGATAGTCTTTTTTACTTACCCTGCATACTCTGATCTAAGCCCCGGTTATCCGGTGGAGCTTATCTGAAACGGTCCTGCTGCTCTCCGAACAAGGTCGGATGGAACAAAAAGGCTTAACTATAAGCGAACGTGGATTATGGTGTCAGCGAGGTGCCTTGTGAAAGGTATCCTCGTTTGACACCAGGTGAGTTAACACTCATTTTCTGTTAATTTTGTTATAGTTATATAACATATTTTGGAAAAAAAACATCAAGGTGCCTTCCCATAACACATTTGATTGATAATGTTGTGTGTCAGGAGGTAAGCCCTGATCCGCATGACCCGGACTCGGCTGGGCCCGCAGTCGGGGTGTCCATCGGTGACGATGACGATTGTCCCCTAGCTGTACTGGCTGGCGACACTGAAAGCCGGGCAGACATTCCTGCCATGCCGGAACTTGAGGTGTCCCATGAAAATTTTGGGTCTGCTCAGCTGAATGACCCAACGTTGATCAGGGCCCGTGAGGCCGTAACAAAAGTAAACGGGGGTACCTCAAACTCCAGGTGGGAGTGAAGTATACCCGTATATGGCTGTGAATAATGACATGTTGTACCGAGTGGATAAGGTGCACAGGAAAGAACTGGAACAGCTAGTGGTACCCCAGCCCTATTGCAGGATAGTCCTTGACCTGGCACATAAACATGTGCTTGGTGGTCATCTGGGGCGGAAAAAAACGTAAACGAGTGTTGCAACGGTTCTATTGGCCTGGGGTAAATGAGGAGGTTAAGCGGTATTGCGCCTCATGCCCTGTATGTCAATTAACGGCCCCTAAACCTCATTTCAGGAGTCCATTGGTACCCTTACCTGTTATCGAGGTACCCTTTGACCGGATTGCCATGGACTTAGTCGGCCCAGTATTGAAGTCTGCTAGGGGACATCAGTATATACTGGTCATTCTAGACTATGCCACGTGGTACCCAGAGGCAATCCCCCTGAGAAACACCTCCTCCAAACTCATTGCTCGAGAGCTGTTCCAGATGTTCTCCCACACTGGTATTCCCAAAGAGATTCTTACCGATCAAGGAACTCCGTTTATGTCAAAAGTAATGAGAGAGATGTGCAAACTTCTAAAGATTAAACAATTGCGTACCTCAGTATGTCACCCGCAAACTGACAGCCTGGTCGAGAGGTTTAATAAAACTTTGAAGAGTATGTTAAAAAGGGTGGTCAGCCAAGATGGGAAGGATTGGAATTGTTTGTTGCCAGCCTCGATGTTCGCACTACGTGAGGTTCCTCAATCCTCCACAGGTTTTTCTCCGTTTGAACTATTGTATGGTAGACACCCCCGCGGTCTCCTGGACCTCGCCAAAGAAACTTGGGAAAGTGAACACACCCCCTACAAAAGTGTGGTAGAACATATTTCAGTAACGCAGGATAGGATAGCAGCTGTCATGCCCATTGTAAAGGAACACTTGGAACAAGCACAGGTGGCCCAGAGTCGAGTCTATAACAGGTCGGCCAAAGTCAGATCCTTTTGCCCGGGAGATAGGGTGTTTGTTTTGGTGCCTACAGTAGAGAGCAAGTTCTTAGCCAAATGGCAGGGGCCCTATGAGATGCTGGAGTGCATAGGAGAAGTCAATTATAAAGTGTACCAACCTGGCAGGTGGAGGCCGGAGCAAGTGTACCATGTGAATTTGCTCAAACCCTGGAAAGAACAAGAGTCTCTGACAGCGGAAAATGCGACGAGCAGCCAGGTTTTTGTGAAGTGCATGGACAAAGCTCCTGAAGTAGCTATCTCAGGGTCCCTATCTAAGGTACAGAAACAGGAGGCAAAAGAGTTGATACTTCGAAACACGGATGTGTTTTCGGAACTACCGGGGCGTACGTCAGTAATCAAACATGACATCGTCACGGAACCCTACGTAAGGGTCCGGGTGAAACCCTACAGAATTCCTGAAGAACGTAGACAGGCTATATCAGAGGAAGTAAAGAAGATGTTGGACCTTGGGGTCATTGAAGTGTCAAAAAGTGAATGGTCTAGTCCCATTGTCCTAATTCCTAAGCCCGATGGCACCTTGAGGTTTTGCAATGACTTCAGGAAGTTGAACGAAGTCTCTAAGTTTGACTCATACCCGATGCCACGAGTAGATGAGCTAATAGAAAGGCTAGGACATGCTCGGTTCTTCTCTACCTTAGACCTGAATAAAGGGTATTGGCAGGTACCACTTACCGACGAGGCCAAAGAAAAGACTGCCTTTTCTACTCCCGAGGGACTCTTTCAGTATGTCTGCCTACTAGAGATGAGCGAACGTACTCGTCCGAGCTTGATACTCGTTCGAGTATTAGCGTGTTCGAGATGCTCGTTACTCGTTACTCGTGACGAGTACCACGCGATGTTCGAGTTACTTTCACTTTCATCTCTGAGACGTTAGCACGCTTTTCTGGCCAATAGAAAGACAGGGAAGGCATTACAACTTCCCCCTGCGACGTTCAAGCCCTATACCACCCCCCTGCAGTGAGTGGCTGGCGAGATCAGGTGTCACCCGAGTATATAAATCGGCCCCTCCCGCGGCTCGCCACAGATGCATTCTGACATAGCTCAGGGAAAGTGCTGCTGATGCTGGAGCTGCTATAGGGAGAGCGTTAGGAGTTATTTTAGGCTTCAAGAACCCCAACGGTCCTTCTCAGGGCCACATATAACCGTATGCAGTAGTGTGGAGGCTGCTTTTTGCAGTGTTGCACATTTTTTTTTTTTTGTATATCGGCTGTGCAGAGCATTGCGTCCTGCAGTAATTTTACATTGTCCAGGGCCAGTAGTGGTGAGGCAGGGACAGAAGACATATTTAGTGTATATGGGCAGTGGGCCTTTCCAAAAACATTTGGGAAAAAAAATCTATTTGGGCTGCCTGTGACCGTCCTCAGTGTACTGGGTCTCTGCTGGGGGTAGTTGACCTAATTCATACGCAGCCAGCTAAGTGTTACAGCAGGCTTGCGCAAAATTCTTTTCTGCCTCTATGTTGCCTCTTACATCACCGCTGTATTCCTGTCCACAAGTGTACTGGGTCTCTGCTGGGGGTAGTTGTCCTAATTCATACGCAGCCAGCTAAGTGTTACAGCAGGCTTGCGCAAAATTCTTTTCTGCCTCTGTGTTGCCTCTTACATCACCGCTGTATTCCTGTCCACAAGTGTACTGGGTCTCTGCTGGGGGTAGTTGTCCTAATTCATACGCAGCCAGCTAAGTGTTACAGCAGGCTTGCGCAAAATTCTTTCCTGCCTCTGCTGTGCGTTCCGTAAGCGAAGTCAGCCTCCAACCACAGGCCAATAAGCGGCATATTTAATTACAGCGTTCTGTTTCTGCACTACTGGTAATACACCATGCTGAGGGGTAGGGGTAGGCCTAGAGGACGTGGATGCGGGCGAGAACGCGGAGGCCCAAGTCAGGGTGTGGGCACAGGCCGAGCTCCTGATCCAGGTGTATCGCAGCCGACTGCTGCGGGATTAGGAGAGAGGCACGTTTCTGGCGTCCCCACATTCATCTCACAATTAATGGGTCCACGCGGTAGACCTTTATTAGAAAATGAGCAGTGTGAGCAGGTCCTGTCATGGATGGCAGAAAGTGCATCCAGCAATCTATCGACCACCCAGAGTTCTGCTCCGTCCACTGCTGCAACTCTGAATCCTCTGGCTGCTGCTCCTCCTTCCTCCCAGCCTCCTCACTCCATTACAATGACACATTCTGAGGAGCAGGCAGACTCCCAGGAACTGTTCCCGGGCCCCTGCCCAGAATGGCCAGCAATGGTTCCTCTCCCACCAGAGGAGTTTGTCGTGACCGATGCCCAACCTTTGGAAAGTTCCCGGGGTCCGGGGGATGAGGCTGGGGACTTCTGGCAACTGTCTCAAGAGCTTTCAGTGGGTGAGGAGGACGATGACGGTGAGACACAGTTGTCTATCAGTGAGGTAGTAGTAAGGGCAGTAAGTCCGAGAGGGGAGCGCACAGAGGATTCGGAGGAAGAGCAGCAGGACGATGAGGTGACTGACCCCACCTGGTTTGCTACGCCTACTGAGGACAGGTCTTCAGAGGGTAGGCAAGTGCAGCAGCAGGGCAGGTTGGAAGAGGCAGTGCGGTGGCCAGGGGTAGAGGCAGGGCCAGACCGAATAATCCACCAACTGTTTCTCAAAGCGCCCCCTCGCGCCATGCCACCCTGCAGAGGCCGAGGTGCTCAAAGGTCTGGCAGTTTTTCACTGAGAGTGCAGACGACCGACGAACAGTGGTGTGCAACCTGTGTCGCGCCAAGATCAGCCGGGGAGCCACCACCACCAGCCTCACCACCACGAGCATGCGCAGACGTATGATGGCCAAGCACCCCACAAGGTGGGACGAAGGCCGTTCACCGCCTCCGGTTTGCACTGCTGCCTCTCCCCCTGTGCCCCAACCTGCCACTGAGATCCAACCCCAATCTCAGGACACAGGCACTACCGTCTCCTGGCCTGCACCCACACCCTCACCTCCGCTGTGCTCGGCCCCATCCAGCAATGTCTGTCAGCGCACCGTCCAGCCGTCGCTAGCGCAAGTGTTGGAGCACAAGCGCAAGTACGCCGCCACGCACGCTCAAGCGTTAAACGTGCACATAGCCAAATTTATCAGCCTGGAGATGCTGCCGTATAGGGTTGCGAAAACGGAGGCTTTCAAAGGTATGATGGCGGCGGCGGCCCCGCGCTACTCAGTTCCCAGTCGCCACTACTTTTCCCGATGTGCCGTCCCAGCCCTGCACGACCACGTCTCCCGCAACATTGTACGCGCCCTCACCAACGCGGTTACTGCCAAGGTCCACTTAACATCAGACACGTGGACAAGCACAGGCGGGCAGGGCCACTATATCTCCCTGACGGCACATTGGGGGAATTTAGTGGAGGCAGAGCCTGGGACCGCTCACGTCCTACCCCCCCCCCCCCCCCCCAGAATTGCGGGCCCCAGCTCGGTGCTGGTATCTGCGGCGGTGTATGCTTCCTCCACTAAACCACCCTCCTCCTCCTCCTCCCCCTCCTCCTATGCAACCTCTGTCTCGCAATCAAGATGTGTCAGCAGCAGCACGCCGCCAGCAGTTGGTGTCGCGCGGCACGGCAGCACAGTGGTGGGCAAGCGTCAGCAGGCCGTGCTGAAACTACTCAGCTTAGGAGAGAAGAGGCACACGGCCCATGAACTGCTGCTGGGTCTGACAGAGCAGACCGACCGCTGGCTTGCGCCTCTGAGCCTCCAACCGGGCATGGTCGTGTGTGACAACGGCCGTAACCTGGTGGCGGCTCTGCAGCTCGGCAGCCTCACGCACGTGCCATGCCTGGCCCACGTCTTTAATTTGGTGGTTCAGCGCTTTCTGAAAAGCTACCCACGCTTGTCAGACCTGCTCGGAAAGGTGCGCCGGCTCTGCGCACATTTCCGCAAGTCCCACACGGACGCTGCCACCCTGCAACATCGGTTTAATCTGCCAGTGCACTGATTGCTGTGCGACGTGCCCACACGGTGGAACTCTACGCTCCACATGTTGGCCAGGCTTTATCAGCAGCGTAGAGCTATAGTGGAATACCAACTCCAACATGGGCGGCACAGTGGGAGTCAGCCTCCTCAATTCTTTACAGAAGAGTGGGGCTGGTTGGCAGACATCTGCCAGGTCCTTGGAAACTTTGAGGAGTCTACCCAGATGGTGAGCGGTGATGCTGCAATTAGCATCACCATTCCTCTGCTATGCCTCTTGAGAAGTTCCCTGCAAAGCATAAAGGCAGACGCTTTGCGCTCGGAAACAGAGGCGGGGGAAGACAGTATGTCGCTGGATAGTCAGAGCACCCTCCTGTCTATATCTCAGCGCGTTGAGGAGGAGGAGGAGGAGCATGAGGAGGATGAGGAGGAGGGGGAAGAGACAGCTTGGCCCACTGCTGAGGGTACCCATGCTGCTTGCCTGTCATCCTTTCTGTGTGTATGGCCTGAGGAGGAGGAGGATCCTGAAAGTGATCTTCCTAGTGAGGACAGCCATGTGTTGCATACAGGTACCCTGGCACACATCGCTGACTTCATGTTAGGATGCCTTTCTCGTGACCCTCGCGTTACACTCATTCTGGCCACTACGGATTACTGGGTGTACACACTGCTCGACCCACGGTATAAGGAGAACCTTTCCACTCTCATACCCGAAGAGGAAAGGGGTTCGAGAGTGATGCTATACCACAGGACCCTGGCGGACAAACTGATGGTAAAATTCCCATCCGACAGCACTAGTGGCCGAAGGCGCAGTTCCGAGGGGCAGGTAGCAGGGGAGGCGCAGAGATCAGGCAGCATGTACAGCACAGGCAGGGGAACACTCTCCAAGGCCTTTGACAGCTTTCTGGCTCCCCAGCAAGACTGTGGCACCGCTCCCCAGTCAAGGCTGAGTCGGCGGGAGCACTGTAAAAGGATGGTGAGGGAGAACGTAGCCGATCGCACAACCGTCCTCCGTGACGCCTCTGCCCCCTACAACTACTGTGTATCGAAGCTGGACACGTGGCCTGAACTCGCGCTGTATGCCCTGGAGGTGCTTGCTTGTCCTGCGGCTAGCGTCTTGTCAGAGACGGTGTTTAGTGCAGCTGGGGGAATCATCACGGATAAGCGTACCCGCCTGTCAACCGACAGTGCCGACAGGCTTACACTCATCAAGATGAACAAAGCCTGGATTTCCCCAGACTTCTCTTCTCCACCAGCGGACAGCAGCGATACCTAAACAATATGTAGGCTGCACCCGCGGATGGAAGCATTGTTCTCTATCACCATCAAAAACGTGGACCTTTTAGCTTCATCAATCTGTGTATAATATTCATCCTCCTCCTCCTGCTCCTCCTCCTGAAACCTGACGTAATCACGCCAAACGGGCAATTTTTCTTAGGCCCACAAGGCTCAGTCATATAATTTTTGTAAACAATTTTTATACGTTTCAATGCTCATTAAAGCGTTGAAACTTTCACCTCAACCAATTTTTATTTTAACTGGGCTGCCTCCAGGCCTAGTTACAAATTAAGCCACATTAACCAAAGCGATTAATGGGTTTCACCTGCCCTCTTGATTGGGCATGGGCAATTTTTCTGACGTACATTAGTACTGTTAGTACACCAATTTTTGGGGGCCCTCGCCTACAGTGTAATCCAATTAATTTTTTGCCCACCTGCATTAAAGCTGACGTTACATCAGCTGTGTTGGGCACTGCAATGGGATATATTTATGTACCGCCGGTGGGTTCCTGGCACCCACCCATGCTGTCGGTCCACACGGAGTTGTAACTGCATGTGTCCACTTCTAAAGAACCCCAGTCTGACTGGGGCATGCAGTGTGGGCCGAAGACCACCTGCATTTAACATGACATTACCTCAGCTGTGATGGGCAATGCAATGGGATATATTTATGTACCGCCGGTGGGTTCCAGGGAGCCACCCATGCTGTGGGTCCACAGGGACTTCACAATAGGGAGTTGTACCTGCCTGTGTCTATGAATTAAAAACCCCGGTCAGGTTGGGGCATGCAGTGTGGGCCGAAGCCCACCTGCATTTAATCTGACGTTAGCTCTGCTGTCCAGGGCACTTCAATGGAATACATTTATGTACAGCCGGTGTGTTCCAGGGAGCCACCCATGCTGTAGGTGCACACAGAATTCCCATTGCGGAGTTGTACCTGCCTGTGACTATTTATAAAAAAACACGGTCTGACTGGGGCATGCAGACACCTTGACAGAATGAATAGTGTGTGGCACATAGGTTCCCCATTGCTATGCCCACGTGTGCAGCTCCTGATGGCGATGGCACATGATTACATTTCTAATTGCTTCTGTACAGCATTGTGGGCTATCGCCCTGCCCCTTTTAAAGAGGGTCGCGGCCTAGCCGTGCCAACCCTCTGCAGTGTGTGCCTGCTGTTCCTCCTCATGGCAGACACACTTATAAATAGACATGAGTGCAGCTGAAGGCTGCGCAGGGATACTTTGGTGTGCGCTGTGGACACTGGGTCGTGGGGGGGGGGGGGTTGGGCAGCATGTAACCCAGGAGAAGTGGCAGCGTCGTGTCATGCAGGCAGTGATTGTGCTTTGTTGGAGGTAGTGTGGTGCTTAGCTAAGGTATGCATTGCTAATGAGGGCTTTTCAGAAGTAAAAGTTGTTGGGGGGGCACTCTTGCCGGTATTGTGGCTTTATAGTGGGACCTGGGAACTTGAGATGCAGCCCAACATGTAGCCCCTCGCCTGCCCTATCCGTTGCTGTGTCGTTCCCATCACTTTCTTGAATTGCCCAGATTTTCACAAATGAAAACCTTAGCGAGCATCGGCGATATACAAAAATGCTCAGGGCGCCCATTGACTTCAATGGGGTTCGTTACTCGAAACGAACCCTCGAGCATTGCGATAATTTCGTCCCGAGTAACGAGCACCCGATCATTTTGGTGCTCGCTCATCTCTACTGCCTACCTTTTGGGCTACATGGGGCCCTGGCTACGTTCCAAAGAATGATGGACATCATCCTGAAGCCACACCGTTTGTATGCCTCCGCCTATCTGGATGACATCATTATATTTAGTACTGACTGGCAGAGTCACTTGGCCAAAGTACAGGCGGTAGTTAATTCCCTCAGTGATGCAGGGTTAACGGCAAGCCCCAAGAAGTGTACGTTGGGAGTGGTAGAAGCACGTTATTTGGGGTACATAATAGAGCGAGGAGTTATCAAGCCCCAAATTAATAAGGTAGAAGCCATCCAAAACTGGCCCCAAGCATTGACCAAGAAACAGGTGAGGGCGTTTCTAGGTATTGTAGGCTACTACCGCAGATTCATACCTAACTTCGCCACTATAGCAGCGTCCTTGACAGCGCTAACAAAGGGAAGAAGTTCCACCATGATTAAGTGGAGTGACGAGACTGAGCAGGCATTTCGGAAGTTAAAGACAGCCCTGTGTAGAGAGCCGGTCTTAATTACTCCCGACTTCAGCAAAACATTCGTAGTACAGACAGATGCTTCTGATGTGGGTGTGGGAGCTGTCCTTTCCCAGGCGGTTAGAGACGAGAAGCACACAGTCACCTATCTTAGTAGGAAACTTACCCCCGCAGAGAGAAATTATAGCATTGTGGAACGAGAGTGTCTGGCAATAAAGTGGGCTTTAGAGTCCCTACGGTACTATCTGCTGGGACGACATTTCAGACTGGTGACAGATCACTCCCTGCTCATCTGGATGAGTCAGGCCAAAGAGCGAAACGCTCGGGTGATGAGGTGGTTCCTTTCGTTACAAAACTTTAAATTTAACGTAGAGCACAGGGCTGGTAAGCTACAAGGAAATGCCGATGTGTTGTCCCAAACCCACTGCTTGATTAGTAAAAGTGTTCGCCTCTACAGGTTCGAGCAGAGGGAGAGGGTATGTGAGGTACTGAGGGGAGTAGTGATGGACAGTCGCTACGTCACCCCTAGGTTCCGGTATTATGCATAAGGGAACTGGAGGAGGGTCACGTCCCGCTCTCGGAGACGTAAGAAACCAGGCATGTAATGTGGTCTCCAGCAAGCAGTTGCTGGAGATCTGTTCTTTAAAAATGTCTGGGCCTGTTTTTTTTGGAATGGATGGCAGGTTGGTAGTGGGGCCATCCATTCCACCTCCTCCACTTCAATGTGTGGGCGAGCTCAATCAGCCATGGTGCTGAGACTGAGCCAAATCCAGTGTGCAAAGGAATAGCAGGTGCACGGACACATGGTAGCTTGGATGGCTGCTGGACCCTGGCAGCCTGTGTGACCGGCTGGAGATAGAAACCCTGCTATGCACAGCATCTGCTAAGTGCAACCGGATCAGGCCGGGACTGTCTGATAGCGGGATTTTGGACTATTATTTGTTTGCCTGAAGCTAAGGTTGGACTTTTATGTTGCCATTTTGCCTGAAGCTAAGGTTGGACTTTATGTTGCTGTTATAAAATAAATGCAGGACACACCTGCTTTGGACTGCATCCGCTGGTGTTCCGTCTCTAAATATCACAAAACCCACACACTACTAAGCTATCACCCCACAATATATATGTATAATTTATATATATATATAAAACACGGACCCACACTATTACGCACACATACAACAGACGCACACTATCACACACACATACAACACAGACGCACACATACACCACAGACGCACACTATAACGCACACATACAACACAGAAGCACACTATCACACACACATACAACACAGACGCACACATACACCACAGACGCACACTATAACGCACACATACAACACAGAAGCACACCATCACTCACACATACAACACAGACGCACACAATAACGCACACATACAACACAGACGCACACAATAACGCACACATACAACACAGACGCACACAATAACGCACACATACAACACAGACGCACACAATAACGCACACATACAACACAGACGCACACAATAACGCACACATACAACACAGACGCACACAATAACGCACACATACAACACAGACGCACACAATAACGCACACATACAACACAGACGCACACCATCACTCACACATACAACACAGACGCACACCATCACTCACACATACAACACAGACGCACACCATCACTCACACATACAACATAGACGCACACCATCACTCACACATACAACACAGACGCACACCATCACTCACACATACAACACAGACGCACACTATCATTCACGTATAACACAGACGCACACTATCACTCACGTATAACACAGACGCACACTATCATTCACGTATAACACAGACGCACACTATCATTCACGTATAACACAGACGCACACTATCATTCACGTATAACACAGACGCACACTATCACGCACACATACAACACAGACGCACACTATCACGCACACATACAACACAGACGCACACTATCACGCACACATACAACACAGACGCACACTATCACGCACACATACAACACAGACGCACACTATCACGCACACATACAACACAGACGCACACTATCACGCACACATACAACACAGACGCACACTATCACGCACACATACAACACAGACGCACACTATCACGCACACATACAACACAGACGCACACTATCACGCACACATACAACACAGACGCACACTATCACGCACACATACAACACAGACGCACACTATCACGCACACATACAACACAGACGCACACTATCATGCACACATATAACACGACGCACACTATCATTCACATATAACACAGACGCACACTATCACTCACATATAACACAGACGCACACCATCACGCACACACATAACACAGACGCACACCATCACGCACATATGCGCACGGACACACACACTTCTGCATTTTTATACACATTTTTATACTTACCTGCATCCAATATGGTTCCACTGGCAGGTATACCGGCTGCTCTCTGTCCTTCTTGGGCCCCTGATTTCTCCCAGGCCTGCAGCTGTGAACAGAGGAAGGGCCGGTGAGGGGAGGTCAGGGCTGACCAGGCTCTCACCCTGCAGCTGCTCCTCCTCAGCGTCGCTCTCATGTTCTCTGCAGTCTTCTTCCCTCCTCCGCGGCCGTTGTCTGGCTGTTATCGGCACTCCTCTATTACTGTCTGCACTAGACAGTACAAGCCGAGAGAAGATCGCCTACTGACAGCAGCACGGAGGTGAGGGAACTTACTGCACAGACGGCGGGCCACAGAAAATGAGGCAGCGAGCCGGATTCGGCCCGGCGGCCTTGTGTTTGACACCTGTGATGTAGAGGGTAAAGTAATTTTTAACTTAGCAATTGAACATTAATGTTCAGCTTGTTACTTTTAGTGAACAAATAATTTACAATAACTTGGTTATATCCGCTTCAAGCTTCTGGTCACATGATGTGTAATCTGGCTGCTGGCGCTCAATATGTTCATCATTACCTCTGCTGGAGGATGAGTGCTCTGCACTCCAGCAGGTCACATGATTCACTCTATGATGTCACTTATTACTTTGAGAATAAATATATATCTGAGATTGTGTATAATGGCAGCCTTATTCATCTGTACAGTTATCTATTTACAGATACAAGTTTCATGGAGACTTACAACCTCAGGCTTTTGTCTTCGCCATTTATAATATTAACCAGAATCCTGACATCTTACCCAATATTACACTGGGATACCATCTTTATGACACATGCGCACATGGACCCTTGGCAATACGCTATGTTTTATATCTTCTGTCCGGCCCCGATAAGATGATACCTAATTACTCGTGTACAGGCCGTGGCCAGCTGGCCGGTGTCATCGGAGATCAGTACTCATCTACCACTATTGCAGCAGCACAATTCCTTGGCCTCTATGGATATCCTCAGGTATTATATACTCTGGGCATTGGGACACATTTACCATCTGGATTGTGTAGAATTGTGATGTCAATAAGTTGCACTTTAATGCCAAAAATTATGATTTATTTTCAGAGTTGTATTTTTCCAACAATGGACAGGGCTTAGTGCTAGAGGTCGTCACGGCTCACGATCTGTCATATTTATTACACTAAGCAAGGACCTGGTGTAAACTCTAGCTGAGTTATAGGTCAGTTCATAGTGGCGGTAGATCTCAGATTCCATTGGACACACATGTGACCCCAGACTGTAGAGCGGAAGGGGAAGATCCATATCGACATATATGTGTACACACTAAGTTATGTTATAGGGGTGTGAGAAAAGAGACATTTATGGATCTCTAAAGCACATTATGTATGTGTAAGATCTTTATTAACACTTTAATAACCAACCTATTTCGCATCTTAATGACCAAGATATTTTCTTAGTTTTTTTTTTTTTATTGTTGTACTGATAGATTCTTAACTTTTCTATTTTGTTGTTGACGCAGCTGGTTGGCAGCTCACTTTTTGTGGGGAAAGTTGTTGTTTTAATGGCATTACTTTGGGGTATATATAATGTTTTGTAGCATTTATTAATTTTTTTTGGGGGTGGGGGGAGGGTAATGAAATTTTTTTTTTGTGTTATTGGCATTCACCATTCATTGAAATGAAACATGACATTATTCTCTGTTTCAGTCTACAGATGACTTTTTGATTGCTTTTTAGTCCACATTTTGGAAATTAGGAATAGCAAAAAACAATAATTTAATGTAGAATTACTTTTTTTTTTTTTTTTACGATGTTCAATATGTGGCTTAAGTGACCTTTTAACTTAGTTTTGCGGATCAATACAGTTCAGCGATACAAATGTGTAAAGTTTTTTTTAAAATTTTTACCACTTCTTTACAATTATAACACTTCCTTTTAGGGTGCGTTCAGACGAGCATATGCGTATGCGTTAATTCGCGCGTGTGAACGTACGTGCAAAAATGCGCGTGAACGAAGGTCCGTGCTTGTGATATGCGTATTCTAAATTGTGAATTTCGCTGCGTGGAGCGCACATAGATGCGCTCCATACGTTGAGCTGTATCAGCATCCCAGCAAATATACACGGCGCCAGTAGTTTAGGCATTGATAGTTGTGAGCCACAGGTTTTTTTTGGTGCCCCAGCGAACTTTTGATTACTACGTTTCTTCATTTATATTCCTTTTTTTTACCTATTCTAAACCTTTTTTTTTTTGGCTTTATATAACAGAAAACTCATAATATACCAGCTGATATACCCGGCTTCGCCCGAGTTAATTTGGTACTGGTGTTTATCTGCTGTTCACATGGAAAATCTTATGAAGTCGTGGTTACTTTAGAGATACTGAGGAAAAAAATAAGTTCACCATTTTGCATAGTTCTCTGCGTTACCCAGGAAATACCACGGGGAGGAAACCATGCGACGTTGCCTTTATATAAAATGACATCAGGAAGTGAGAGAATGTGATTACGTACATAAAATTTGGACACTAATTCTTTTGCGCATAGAATTGAATAATGGAGTTGGGACCCATTAGCTTTTCCTATTTATGACATAATCAATGCTCGTGCCAAATTTCCCGTTTCTATGACACCGGAAAGTGAAAAAATTACATTCCGCACGTAAAATTTCGACGCCAATTCTTTTGCGCTAGAATTGAATAATCGAGTTGGGACCTATGAACTTTTCCTATTTATGACGAAATCAATGCTCGTGCCAAATTTCACGTTTCTATGATACCGGAAAGTGAGAAAATTACATTCCGTACATAAAATTTGGACGCTAATTCTTTTGCGCATAGAATGAAATAATCGAGTTGGGACCCATTAGCGTTTCCCATTTATGACATAATCAATGCTCGTGCCAAATTTCCCATTTCTATGACACCGGAAAGTGAAAAAATTACATTCCGCACGTAAAATTTCGACGCCAATTCTTTTGCGCTAGAATTGAATAATCAAGTTGGGACCCATTAACTTTTCCTACTTATGACATAATCAATGCTCGTGCCAAATTTCCTGTTTCTATGACACCGGAAAGTGAAGAAATTACATTCCGTACGTAAAATTTGGATGCTAATTCTTTTGCGCATAGAATTGAATAATGGAGTTGGGACCCATTAGCTTTTCCTATTTATGTCATAATCAATGCCCGTGGCAAATTTCCTGTTTCTATTACACCGGAAAGTGAAAAAATTACATTCCGCACGTAAAATTTTGACGCCAATTCTTTTGCGCTAGAATTGAATAATCGAGTTGGGACCTAGGAACTTTTCTTATTTATGACATAATCAATGCTCGTGCCAAATTTCACGTTTCTATGACATTGGGAAGTGAGAGAATTAGATTCCGTACGTAAAATTTGGACACTAATTCTTTTGTGCGTTGAATTGAATAATTGAGTTTGGACCCATTAGCTTTTCTTATTTATGACATAATCAATGCTTGTGCCAAATTTCCCGTATCTATGACACCGGAAAGTGAAGAAATTACATTCCGTACGTAAAATTTGGATGCTAATTCTTTTGCGCATAGAATTGAATAATCGAGTTGGGACCTATGAACTTTTCTTATTTATGACATAATCAATGCTCGTGCCAAATTTCGAGTTTCTATAACACCGGGAAGTGAGAGAATTAGATTCCGTACGTAAAATTTGGACGCTAATTGTTTTGCGCATAGAATTGAATAATCAAGTTGGGACCCATTAGCTTTTCCTATTTATGACATAATCAATGCTCTTGCCAAATTTTAAGTTTCTATGACATTGGGAAGTGACAGATTTAGATTATGTACATAAAATTTTGACGCCAATTCTTTTGCGCTAGAATTGAATAATCGAGTTGGGACCCAATTTATTTTCCTTTTTTGGAGATAATCTATGCTTCTGCCAAATTTCATGTTTCTACGACATCGGGAAGTTGGAGAACTCTTGGCGAGTGAGTCAGTCAGTGAGTCAGTGAGGGCTTTCAGCTTTATATATATAGATTTGTGGACAGAGTTAAAACAAATTTAAGAAAACAAAAAAAAATAATAATTACAAAATTCCACCTACACTTTATAAAGAAAAAATGCTATTGAACACCCGCACGCACAATGCACAGTTTTGAGCCAGACACTTATAACAGGCTGCACAAAGTTCACGGATGCACATTGTTTATTTGTGTTTACAACAAGAAACATCTGGAACACAACATGGAGTGCTTAATGCAAAGGGAAAGACACAAAAGCATTTGGCTTTAGCATAAAAAATAAATAAATAATTACCTTGTTGTCTATTGGGTCGTTCACATGACCGGACTCCAGTGCTGCCTGTCCCATAGGAGCCAATGTTAAGATCAGTGCAGTACGGACCAAACAGCCACGCATCTCCTTTTTTCGTTGCTGCGCGCGTTCACACGCAGTAAAAACACGGCCATGTGAGCACTTCATAGGAACTCCATGGTTTTAATAGGCGCGCAGTTTTCTTCGTGCGTATGTGCGCGTGAAAATTCGCTCGTCTGAACGTACCCTTAAAGAAAGAAAAAAACAATTTTCTGGGGGGCGTGGCCTAGCGAGCAGAGAGAGCAGAAGCACGGAGCCGCTGCTCCTGCAATCCGTTGTAGTTGGAGGGACTTTTTGGGCTCATCTAACCCACGGACACCCTGCTCAACACCAGCATTAGCTACTCTGACCGCTGGGGAACAAAAAGAGACCCTCCGGACCCCCACCGGGAGAAGCAGTCCGCTGAGGCCTAGCCACCGATCTGAAGCCTGGGCCTAAATTTTCGTGTCCGGAACGGAGGCGCGCGGCACATCCGGGCCGATCCGATCCCATTCAAGCAGCGCACCCGAGGAGGCATTCCGGGGAGCCACACTAGCCCTGAACCGACAGGAAGGGGTAGGTGCAGGCTGCCAGGGGAACCAGAACAGCGGCACAGAAGAGGACGGGAGGAGGGCGCAGGCGGGGAGAAGCCAACGCCACCAGCAGCAGCTGCAAAGCACTCGGCAGGCCTGATACACCCGGACGGACCTAATCATACAAACAGCAAGTATTGACTTATACTATAGCACGGTCCCGCGGCCCCCCCCAAACCCCCGCTGTCGCGGCCTTCCCGCCATTTACCGCTGACAATAGGAGCTGCCCTCTCCCCTACACACACTAGAAAAGAGCGCGCCCGCCCATCCCCCCCAGCCAGACAAGCAGAAGAGGAACGGTGCCACTTAACCCCTGGTTTCCCGGACGTTGATACGGTACAGAAGGGAGGGTGAAGACAGTTACAGCCAGCCTGTGTTGAGGAAGCACTAACTCACTGCCAAGTCATCACAGGCTCATCACAGGGAACTCCTGTATAACCCTGCAAAAACGCTCCTCAAACCGCACTGCTAACGCACAGCAAAAGGGATAGTGTGTACATGAATCTATAAAAGTGTAACTATCCTATTAAAAGGACTTTCAAATACCAGTAGTCCTTCCAGGGCACACTGGTTAACCCCCTTCCCCTCCCAAATTCTGAAGATCAGACCCTTCCTTGCGCATCAAAATAATCTCGTTGCAGGCCGTGCCTGAATTTTTTACGGAACTCTCTGAACAGAGCTCTACAGCTAAGCACCGATCGCTAACCCCTTTAAGGGCTAACAAGATCAATACATCCCCTGACGAGAAAGCAGGAGCAATAAAAATATAGCTGCCCCCCTTGACTCTCTGGAAAAAGCGTCCCGAGGGCCGAAAAAATCGCCTGTTTAGCTCCAACTGGAAAAGCACGTCCTGCCTGGAGCCCGGACGTACAAAATTGCCCACAGAGCGTTACTCTATCCCAGATAATTCATCTATATAAGACGCCGAGACCTCTTGCCGCCAACAGCAAACAAAGCTTCAGACTACAAACAACCTCTTCCCAAGTAGCGGCACAAGCCCCGCACAAATAATGTCCACCTAGTGGGAACGCACCGGGTGAGTGGGCTCCATCGTATTACTCAAAAACGTACCTGACAAGCTAACCTCATAGCAGTATGGGGAAGAACAATAGAGACAGGAGCAGCGACACACCAGATACTCCTCGCCCAACCAAAAGCCAAACCGACATGCAAAGATTCCTGAAAGAAAGAACTTCAAGATCACCTCATCCGACTAGCAAAAAAGCGTTGAACCTCCCAACACCAACACCCCTCAGCACTGAGAGAGAGGATGAAGCCTCTTCAGATGGCGAGGAAAGCGAACAACTCTCACGAAGCTTCATGAGGGACCTTATCACAAACGCAGTAAGACCCATCATGTCTGATCTCTCAGTCATTAAAGATAACTTAAAGTCAATGAGCAGAAGAGTAGAGGCATTGGAGACTTCGGCAGCAAACATATCTACACACTCTACCGAACTGGCGCAGGTAGTAATAGAACAACACCACTACCTTAATCAGGCCCTTACTATGCAAGAAGACCTGGAAAATCGAAACAGGCGCAATAATATAAGAATAAAAGGCCTGCCAGAATCATGGGCCGCAGAAGCGCTCCCAAAGGTCGCCATGGAAATATTTGTTCTACTCCTTGGCCGCGAGAGAGCCTCACGAATTTCAATTGAGAGGATCCACAGGTCCCTGAGACCCCCTCCATCTGGATCGGACCCACCCAGAGACACAATTTGCAAGCTCCTGAACTTTCCGGACGTGCAAGCAATTCTGGAAGCGTCAAGAAATACCAAAGAACTGCTTTACGAGGGGACAGCAATCCACCTCTTCCAAGACCTAGCACCATCTACTTTGGCTAAACGCCGCGCATTGAGACCTTTACTAGAAGCGTTGAGATCAAGAGAAATAAAATACTCGTGGCTGTTCCCATTTGGCCTAGGAATTAACCTCAGAGGACGCAGAATCAACATCCGCACGCCGGATGACCTGCAGAGAAGCTGGCATATTCTAGAAATAGAACCAATTGAAGTACCAAACTGGCTGCCTCTGCCGGACCTTCCGCCCTTCCCCATACTGACCCCCCCCCCGGGAACGGGACTCCCCACGGGGAGCTCCAAATCCCCGAGGGGCAAAAGAAAGAAGAGTAAAGACGACACATCTCAAGAAGATACCTGAGGAAGAGGACATTTCCTTCCCCCCGGGAGAAAAGTTTAAACAACCTCTGACACGCAGAGGATCGCCATCTCGAATACCTGAAGTTCGGTTATCTCATGGTTTGACGTAAATTGTTCGAAACAAAGGAGACATTGTAATGTTTAAAAATCTTTTCCTAACGCTCTCCACCCCCTCTGCTAACACTCTTTAATGCGATGGAGTAGGCCCCACACCCGGGCAAACCCCATCTTAGACTGTTACCCACTAACAAATACCCCACACCACTACCACTGAAACGATTCAAAGAATTACCTAAGATACCTTTGTGCCATTCCCTGACCCCATCACTGAAACCCTTGTGACGTTACAGGGGTTGACTTGGTACACAAACGGTACCCTAATACACCCTTCCTTCTTTCCTTCCCACCTGACATCCTCCCCCTCCTACCTTCCCCTCCTCCTGCAATCCAGACACACTCTCAGTTGGAAACCAAAGACTGATCTGGCTCGGTGGTGCTCTCACTCTCCCTGTCTTCTTTCGCTTTTCCAAGAGGCAAAACTTCCACGTGAATATCCTGCGGGAGTATGGCATCGGTGCGCTTCGCGACTTTCAACGTCCGGGGTCTGAACTCCCCAGGTAAGAGACACAACATAGCTCTCCTATTAAAACAAAAGAAACCTAAGATTCTCCTACTCCAGGAGACACATTTTAAAGGGGATAGGCACTTCCCACTCCCGGGGCTGGGCCTCCAGCAACATTTCCACAACAACCACCCAAGCTCAGCCTCCAAAGGAGTAGCCATCCTTTTGCACAAATCCATCCCTTTCAAATTAGATACCAAATACACAGACAAGGAGGGAAGGGTTATAATTATTAAAGGTACAGTAGAAAATACTAAACTAACTATCGCAAACCTCTACGCTCCTAATAATGATCAAGTACCCTGGCTGGTCAAACAGCTCAAGATCATTAAACAATTTGCGGAAGGTCATATAATTTTAGGAGGGGACCTAAATGTCACCTTAAATCCTCTTCTCGACTCCTCAACAGGACGCTCCCAGACCCCTCAGGCTAAGCTCAAAAAGCTACATCGGCATTTACAAGACCTGGGAGTCCTAGACACTTGGAGATACCTTCACCCCGCAGATAAAGATTTTTCCCATTTTTCATCAATATACTCCTCCTATCAGAGACTAGACTATCTCTTTGTCTCTGCCAACCTGGTGCCTCACCTGAAAAAAGCACACATAGGACCGGTCACGGTCTCCGACCATGCTCCGGTCTATACAGACGTCCACATTCAACAGGTGACCCCCGGAGAATGGAGATGGAGATTGAACGACTCACTCCTAACCCCATTAGAGGAAAAAATCAAATTGGGAGACTTGCTAGAAGAGTATTTTAAAAACAACGTGGAGGGCAGCGTCGCGGCTCCTACGGTGTGGGAAGCGCACAAGGCCTACGTAAGAGGCCTGCTTATAGCGCTGGGCACAAGAGTTAAGCGACAAAAACAAAAAGAAATAGACTCTTTACTAACACAGATCGCAAGGCTAGAAAGTGTCACAAAACTCTCCCAATCCAAAAACAATCTCGAGGAATTAATATCCTTGAGATATCAACTCCGCTCACGCCTCACTGAAAAATTCAACAAAAAACACATGTATCTTAAGCAGGCCTTCTACGCCCACGGGAACCGCGGGAGTAAAATAACAACAGCAATGCTGAAAAAAACTAAAACCCGCAATGCAATCCTCTCATTAAAGACAAGTAAAGGAACTAGAGTTTCCACTACCAACGACATAGCAACAGAATTCACCCATTTCTACTCCCAATTGTATAATCTAGAAGAATCTGAGCCCTTCTCCCCTAGCCAGGGCACCCCGGAAAGAATAGACGCATTCCTGAAGTCCCTGGACTTGCAAAATCTCAACGAGACAGACGCTACCGCACTTTTGTCCCCGATCACGAGCAGGGAGGTGGAGGAAGTTATCGACTCCATCCCGCAAGGGAAAAGCCCAGGTCCTGATGGTCTTTCTTTAAATTATTATAAAACTTTTAAGCTACAATTAATACCCCGACTAACAGAGACCTTTAACGCTCTACTGAACGGGGCCCCTCTTACCAGACAGGCACAAGAGGCACATATTACCCTCATTCATAAAGAGGGTAAAGACCCCGATCAATGCAGTAGCTTCAGGCCAATATCGCTCATTAATCTGGACGTCAAGATCTGGGCCAAATTATTAGCCAAAAGAATGGGAGACTTCATCCCAATTCTGATCAACCCAGAACAAACCGGTTTCGTGAAGGACAGGGAGGGCAAAGAAAACTGTCTGAGATTGCTTCATGCCTCCAAATACGCCCGTAGTCAGAAAATACCGATGGCCTTCGTCAGCACGGACGCCGAGAAGGCCTTTGATAGGGTGAGCTGGATCTTCATGGAAAGAGTTCTAATACGTTTTAAATTTCCCCCATCATTTATTTCGGCCATTCTATCTCTATACGCAGCACCCCACGCCAGACTAAAAATTAACGAGACACTATCTCCCACGTTCGAGATCCGAAACGGGACACGTCAAGGATGCCCGTTGTCTCCTACGCTTTTCATCCTCACGATGGAACCTCTTTTGCAGTGGGTTAGACAGGATCCAAATATAGCAGGTCTTCGTATAAACTCGAACACATTGCATGCAGCATCATTTGCGGACGATGTGATGTTCGTAGTTACCAAACCTGAGAGGAGCATACCCAGACTAACTTCGTTGCTGCGTGACTTTGGCTCCTTGTCAAACTTTAAAGTAAATTTTGCTAAATCCATAATCTTAAACATTTCGATCCCAGAACTGCAGTGCTCCCCGCTGAGATCCAGCTCGCCCTTCAAATGGTCAGATTCAGAGGTAGACTACTTGGGGATTAAACTGACCAAGAGAACAGAAGACCTTTACTCCCGCAACTTCCAGCCCCTAATCGGTCAACTTAAAAGCTTATTGAAAACATGTGACCTTCCCTCCCTCTCGTGGTTCGGGAGAAAGAATATTCTAAAAACGTACATCCTCCCGGTGGCACTTTATAAAATGCGGATGATCCCAATTCACCTCCCGACTTCGTTCTTCAAAACTCTGCGTTCACTATGCACGAGTTTTGTCTGGAAACAAAAAAAACCCAGACTAGCATATAACCTACTGATTAAGAGGAGAACGGAAGGAGGCATAGACTTGCCGAATTTCCAAGACTACTTCCACTCAGTACAGATTAATTACTGGTTGGAGCTAACACACCCTACCAGAGACCCTCTGCTACAGGAAATAGCGTCCGCTTCTTATGGGGAGTCCTTGGTGGTGGACTTATGGATTCCTAAGAAGGCCCAATACAGGGCAAAAAACTTTGACCCGCTCATAAGGGGTCCATGCGAAACATGGGACAAATTTAAAGGTGAACTAGCCCCAGATCCTTCACCCTTAGCACCAATCGGAAGTCTGATTAGACTTCTTGGAAAGGAACCCGACCCTGGCTCCGTAAGCATATGGAGGCAATTTAAGGGAACTAAAATTAAGGACATACAGCTACTGTCCCATAAACCCACAGAAGACATCGTCACAACACTAGCCCCAAACAACAAACTCTCCTTTCTCCAGCTATCATATACCAAAAAAGTAATAAACGAGTTTATAGCCAAATTCAGGTCATCTAGACCGAAAACCGTATTTGAAAAAACAACAGAAGTAAATAGCGCAAAACAAAAAATCTCTTATATTCGCAAGAACTACATAGCCCCTCCCCGAATATCTAGGCCCAGCTTCATAAGCTCCTGGGAAAAAGAGCTAAAGATTTCCCTTTCAACAAAAGAAACCCAACTCATTCTGAAAACAGCCTACGGCCTATCCCCCTGTGTCCTAATGCAGGAAAGCCATTATAAGCTTCTCACAAGGTGGTACAAAACCCCCCAATGGCTTAAAGACTACAATTTAGCGTCCAATAACACATGTTGGAGATGCAATAATGAAATTGGTTCATATCTCCACATCTGGTGGGAATGCTCAAAAATAACCCCCTTCTGGGAAGGTGTAGAAAGCAACTTGAGAAAACTTTCTCCTAATTTCAAAATCACTCCGGACATAATCTTCCTCTGGAGACCCTCCACAAACTTCCACCCCAACAAGCATAAACTGTTATCCCACCTACTTGATGCTGCAAAAGCATTAATCCCACTCAACTGGATGCAACAATCTCCCCCCTCCTTAAACCAATGGAGAGACAAGGTAGATTTAATATGCGATCTAGAAGAGCTAACAAGCTGGTCTGGGAATACACAGGAGGACTTTATCCTCACATGGCACCCCTGGAAGGAGTTGAGGAGAGGTAGCCAGCAACCCTAAACCTCCCTGGGTCGAGAGACCTGAGAGGAGGCACAGCCCTGGGAGTGTCAGGCCAAAAATGCCTCTATTTATGAGAGGTGAGAGGACGTCTTGGGAGTTAAGGGGAGTATGTCGGACCTCGGACGCTGGAAGCAGGTCGCAAGAGGGAAGTTGCGCCGATGTGGAGGACTCCTTGGACCCGCGGTAAGAGAGAGAGTGACAGCTAGTTATACCAGGGCGGGGACTCAGCGCTAATGCCCTATTGCCTGGTTAAACGGCACCCCTGCCTCCTCCCCCACCCTCCTTTCAACCCTCTACCACCCCCCCCCCTCCCATTAACATTCAGACTACGTTAGCACCCGCTCTGTTCGAGTTTCTCTAGTGTACGTAAGATCCTAGTTTGAGCGGGGACCTAGCCCCTCTCGGGGACCCCCTCTCCTGTTCCTGCGGGCGACTCGGCTCCGGGGGGAGAGGGGAGATCCGAATATATATCCTAAGAAGTAGGCAGCCTATACTGTTGCAAAAGAATACGCTATTTCGATGCTTAACCATGTTTTCTCTTTCTACTGTTATTATAACTCATTATTCGTGAATATTTGATGTACCTGCATTGTGATTAAAAACCAAAAACTCAATAAACCTGATTTAAAAAAAAAAACAAAAAAAAAAAACAATTTTCTGTGCCACATTTCAAGACTCATGTCTCTTATCTTTTCACTAATGGAACTATGTGAGGTCTACTTTTTTGCGAGAAATATTACTTTTTATTGATACCATTTTGGGGTATATGAAACTTTCAATTACTTTTAATAACATTCTTGAAAGGCAAACGTACATAAAATATCAATTTTGACCTTTCTTTTTTTAATTATTCCTTACATTTTTTATCATGTGAGGCATACAACTGAAAGTTGTCCTTGCTTGGTCACTACAAGCATACCAAAACCTATGATGTGTACTTTTTTTTTTTTAGTTTCTTTATGTGGCATTTTGTGCAGAATGTTTTTCAATTAAACATTATTGATCTTTTTCTTTACACTATTTTTTGGTCCTTCAAGGAAACTTAAAGATGTGATTGTTTGATTGCTAGCATAGTGCACTACATTATTTCTGTAATGCATTACATAATGCATATCACATTTTAAGGCTACTTTCACACAATGCTTTTTACAGCATTTACTGCGGCATTTCAAAATGCTGTAAAACACTCCCGTTAATTTCAGTGGGGCCTCATAGACTAGCGTTTAATGCAGCCTTTTTAACACTGTGATTTTCAAGTGCTGCCTGCTCTATTTTTTGGCATTTTAGTGCTTTTTAATGCACCTCATCACCCATCACAATGATGGGGTGCTTTAAAAAACACTGTAGGATGTGTAGGATGATGTAACATGCATTTGAAACTGCTGATCAAAGTCATGGTAAACATTGTGCTTAAAACTTCGCACTTCACCACAACCGTGAGTAAGAGAGGCATAAGTCCAAGAGTTAGATGCGGAGCAGCACAGAAAAAATGAAGCAAGCAAAAAAAAGGTAGTTCACATCCTTCTGGTCAATGTGTAAAACATACCTTTATTGACATCCAGATAAAAATGGGAAGACAGCAAAGTTTCGGCTGATCAGGCAGCCTTTTTCAAGCTAAATGCCATAATGACAGATTCCACATTACTAAAGGGAAAGATCCAATCCCAAACAAGAGTAGAGACGCACCCACAACACACTTACATGTAATAGGGCCACTGGGGAGTCAGTCACGGTAATGAGCAGCTGAGAATCCTGAAAGTATCAACATCCAATCACAGGCGGTTTGAGAGAGAACCCCTATGACATCATCAAAAGGGGCCGGTCTGTGCCATAATGCACAATATATCGCGGGATCTGCCGAATCCCGCGCATGTGCAACACAACAGCTTCAGGGTGCCTGGCTGTGTCATTGCGCAGTATGTCTCGCAAGATTACACAAGACCCGCACATGTGCGGTACGTCATTATCGGGAAAAAGTGTCCAGAGCTCTGACGGCCCTGGTGGACGGGGCTAAGCACAAGCGCCGCTGTATCAAGGGCGTCCTGACTATGCTAAACGCCAGATGCCATTACAGGTCCGACTGAGGTTCGTTCTAATGCGGTCATCAAATTCAAGGTGTCTTGTCAGTATATATGATAACATAATCAGAAAAACAAATTGAAAAAAAATTCCTTTTGAAAAAAAAAAAAATTTTTAGGAAAAAAAAAATTTTTGAAAAAATTTTCTTGCACAAATCAGTTTTTTCAATATGGCCAATAGGTAAGGAAGTGGCACCTCCACTCAAGACCACAAAGCAAAGAAAAAAGCAGAGACAAAAAACAAAAAAAAACAAAAACACAAAAAACATAAGCCGCATTGGTAGATGTAATGGTTTTACCTGTGCATGGGCAATAAGTCTACACAAACAAGATCCCAATATAGATGTTTTGTGCAATATAAACAACTAAAAAAGAGGACCTGAACCCAACGATATAGTTTGGCCTCTTAATGTGTACGCATGAATGTACGGTCGTGATAAGTGAGAAAACAACTGATTGTGTCGATAGTGGACAACTCACTCACCACTTATTAAATAATAGAAAGGACTAAGGATATCATGCGTAACAATTTTATTAGAAAATAACAAAAAACATAATAAACGTTAAAGAGGTGTGAATATAAGGACAAGTAGGTTCCGCACAAAAGGGATTCTCAGCCCCATCACCATGGATGACCCCCCAGGGTTGTCCTAAAACAAGAAACAAAAAACAGAAGAAATATTAGTAAAAACTTACAATAAATACTATTTGTTAAAAGAAAGGAGTAGCATTGTACTCAACATTAAGGCCCCCAGGTTGGAGAGTACCCAACCTGAAGATCTACTGGAGTTCAAGGAGTTTTAGTTTTCCCTCTCTGTCGCCACCACAAGGTGACCGTGCGACCCCATCGATAATACGATAACGTTGTTGGCTACTGGGGCACTCACATCACGTGTCCCGATAGTAGATTTCTGCTTAGGTATACGGGACTTGACATCCGTGGTAGTCTCACCTATGTATAAAAGTCAGCACGGACAGACAATCATGTAAATAACAAAGGATGACACACAGGTGTATCTACCACGGATGTCAAATCTCTGGCCAGTTCTTGGATGATGAAAAGTTTGGCCCCGAATGAGATTGCCACAGCTGGCAAAATTGAGACATGGGAAACATCCGCACTTCATCTTAAATGACAAAGAATGACAGGTCCCAGTTGAAATATTAGTGCCACCGGTGTTGACTACCATGTCCATGATGTTTGGTCCACGTCTGTAGCTCATTAAATGGGGGTTGCGAAAGTACTCCACCTGTGGATAACAACTACCCAAGATGGGCCAATGTTTCCTTAAAGGGGTTGTCCCGCGCCGAAACGGGTTTTTTTTTTTTTTAACCCCCCCCCCCCCCCCCCCCCGTTTGGCGCGAGACAACCCCGATGCAGGGGTTAAAAAAACAACCCGCACAGCGCTTACCTGAATCCCGGCGGTCCGGCGTCTTCATACTCACCTGCTGAAGATGGACGCCGGGATCCTCTGTCTCCATGGACCGCAGGGCTTCTGTGCGGTCCATTGCCGATTCCAGCCTCCTGATTGGCTGGAATCGGCACGTGACGGGGCGGAGCTACACGGAGCTACACGGAGCCCCATTCAGAAAAGAAGAAGACCCGGACTGCGCAAGCGCGGCTAATTTGGCCATCGGAGGGCGAAAATTAGTCGGCTCCATGGGAACGAGGACGCCAGCAACGGAGCAGGTAAGTATAAAACTTCTTATAACTTCTGTATGGCTCATAATTAATGCACAATGTACATTACAAAGTGCATTATTATGGCCATACAGAAGTGTATAGACCCACTTGCTGCCGCGGGACAACCCCTTTAAGGTATTAGAGACCCGTCCACTGATTGGACAAAACGTGGATACAAATGGTAACCAGTTCTTAGTTTTAGGGTTGGATTTAAGTGTAGATGTCAAATCACGTGGAGTGGACAAGATTTTATTGGATAAATCTTCAAGAAAATCAGATAGATAATCTCTTCTGAGAAACTTAAGACACATAGATTCCATCTGGGTATTAAGTTGGGGAACATTTACAATCCATCGTACCCTGAGCAGCTGGCTTCAGGGCAACGAATGGAGCATCTGTGGAGGATGGTAGCTTTGGAAATCCAACAGATTATTACGATCCGTAACTTTTACAAAAAGGTCAGTTCTGAGTTGGCCCTCAATTATTGAGATGGAAACATCTATTCATTCATCCAACTCTTGGACTGTATCGCATTGAGCCCACGGAAGTCTGGGCTCAGCGGAAGCGCGCACGGATCTCCATTCTTTCGTAACCCCACTAAGCAGTGGTTATTGATCTAGAGTGCTGCTGTGAATCTACTGTTCTTAAGAGTGGCATAAGTCATATTAGACTTTGCCAGAGGCAGGGTCTCATAGGCTGAGTAACATGGCAGACAAGAAGGCATTTGTCAGGTTTCCCGGATACCACTGGAACCCATTGACACCTCACAACTTTATCATGTGGTGTCAATGCATTGGGATCCATATTCTGGTGCCTCCAGTGGCCGTGTGCAATGCCATCGTGTGGTGCATCCATGCCTTCCTATTCAGGTATGCCTACCGGAACTCCCTTGGTCGGTAGAAATCCTCCTCATAGTATCATAGAATGTTAGAGTTAGAAGGGACCTCCAGTGTCATCTGGTCCAACCCCCTGCTCAGTGCAGGATTCACTAAAGCATCCCAGACAAATATTTGTCCAGCCTCTGTTTAAACACTTCCATTGAAGAAGAACTCACCACCTCCCGTGGTAACCTGTTCCACTCATTGATCCCCCCCACTGTCTACTATCTAATCTGTGTCTCCTCCCTTTCGGTTTCATCCCATTGCTTCTAGTCATACCTTGTGCAGATGAGAATAGGACTAGAGATGAGCGAACACCAAAATGTTCGGGTGCTCGTTATTCGGAACGAACTTCCCGCGATGCTCGAGGGTTCGTTTCGAACAACGAACCCCATTGAAGTCAATGGGCGACCAGAGCATTTTTGTATTTCGCCGATGCTCGCTAAGGTTTTCATGTGTGAAAATCTGGGCAATTCAAGAAAGTGATGGGAATGACACAGAAACGGATAGGGCAGGCGAGGGGCTACATGTTGGGCTGCATCTCAAGTTCACAGGTCCCACTATTAAGCCACAATACCGGCAAGAGTGGGCCCCCCCCCCCTCCCAACAACTTTTACTTCTGAAAAGCCCTCATTAGCATGGCATACCTTTGCTAAGCACCACACTACCTCCAACAAAGCACAATCACTGCCTGCATGACACTCCACTGACACTTCTCCTGGGTTACATGCTGCCCAACCGCCCCCCCTCCCCCCCCACAGCGCACACCAAAGTGTCCCTGGGCAGCCTTCAGCTGCCCTCATGCCACACCACGCTCATGTCTATTTAGAATTGCGTCTGCCATGACGAGGGACCGCAGGCACACACTGCAGAGGTTGGCACGGCTAGGCAGCGACCCTCTTTAAAAGTGGCGGAGCGATAGCCCACAATGCTGTACAGAAGCAATGAGAAATAGAATCCTGTGCCACCGCCATCAGGAGCTGCACACGTGGGCATAGCAATGGGGAACCTATGTGCCACACACTATTCATTCTGTCAAGGTGTCTGCATGCCCCAGTCAGACCGGGCTTTTTAATTCATAGACACAGGCAGGTACAACTCCCTATTGTGAAGTCCCTGTCGACCCACAGCATGGGTGGCTCCCTGGAACCCACCGGCGGTACACAGAAATATCCCATTGCATTGCCCAACACAGCTGAGGTAGTAATGTCGTGCTTAATGCAGGTGGGCTTCGGCCCACACTGCATGCCCCAGTCTGACTGGGGTTCTTTATAAGTGTACAGATGTAGTAAAAACTCCGTGTGCACCTACAGCATGGGTGGGTGCCAGGAAGCCACCGGCGGTACATAGAAATATCCCATTGCATTGCCCAACACAGCTGAGGTAGTAATGTTGTGCTTAACCCTTTCCAATCCAATTTGTATATGGTTTTCCTAGGGGGCTTACTCTTTTTCTGCCGTTATACAACGGCGCTATATGCTGGCTAAAGCCAGTACTGCATGAGCTGACACGTAGGATAGGCTCCGACAGCAGAGAGGCTGGCAATATACAGTAAGAGAACCCCGACGGACGTCTACCAACAACGGAGCTGTACAGCCTTAAACCCTAATGTCTTCACAGGTCACACAGTGGACTGGAAAGGGTTAATGCAGGTGGGTTTCGGCCCACACTGCATGCTCCAGTCAGACTGGGTTTCTTTATAAGTGGAAACAGATGCAATTATAATTTCCTGTGGACCCACAGCATGGGTGGGTGCCAGGAAGCCACCGGCGGTACATAGAAATATCCCATTGCATTGCCCAACACAGCTGAGGTAGTTATGTCGTGCGTAATACAGGTGGGCTTCGGCCCACACTGCATGCCCCAGTCAGACTGGGTTTCTTTATAAGTGGAAACAGATGCATTTATAATTCCCTGTGGACCCACAGCATGGGTGGGTGCTAGGAAGCCACCGGCGGTACATAGAAATATCCCATTGCATTGCCCAACACAGCTGAGGTAGTTATGTCGTGCGTAATACAGGTGGGCTTCGGCCCACACTGCATGCCCCAGTCAGACTGGGGTTCTTTAGAAGTGTACAGATGTATTAAAAACTCCGTGTGCACTTACAGCATGGGTGGCTCCCTGGAACCCACCGGCGGTACATAAAAATATCCCATTGCATTGCCCAACACAGCTGAGGTAGTAATGTCGTGCTTAATGCAGGTGGGCTTCGGCCCACACTGCATGCCCCAGTCAGACTGGGGTTCTTTACAAGTGGACACATGTAGGTTAAACTCCCTGTGGACCCACTGCCTGGGTGGGTGCCAGGAAGCCACCGGCGGTACATAGAAATATCCCATTGCATTGCCCAACACAGCTGAGGTAGTAATGTCGTGCGTAATACAGGTGGGCTTCGGCCCACACTGTATGCCCCAGTCAGACGGGTTCTTTAGAAGTGTACAGATGTATTAAAAACTCCGTGTGCACCTACAGCATGGGTGGCTCCCTGGAACCCACCGGCGGTACATAAAAATATCCCATTGCATTGCCCAACACAGCTGAGGTAACGTCAGCTGTAATGCAGGTGGGCTAAAAATTAATTTGATTACACTGTAGGCGAGGGCCCACAAAAATTGCTGTATCAACAGTACTAATGTACATCCCAAAAATTGGCCATGGCCAGCCAAGAGGGCAGGTGAAACCCATTAATCGCTTTGGTTAATGTGGCTTAAGTGGTAACTAGGCCTGGAGGCAGACCAGTGTAACGAAAAATTGGTTCAAGTTAAAGTTCCAATGCTTTTAAGCGCATTGAAACTTATAAAAATTGTTCTGAAAAATTATTTGAGTGAGCCTTGTGGCCCTAAGAAAAATTGCCCGTTCAGCGTGATTACGTGAGGTTTCAGGAGGAGGAGGAGGAGCAGGAGGAGGAGGAGGAGGAATATTAGACACAGATTGATGAAGCAGAAATGTCCCCGTTTTGGATGGTGAGAGAGAACGTAGCTTCCATCCGCGGGTGCAGCCTACGTATTGCTTACGTATCGCTGCTGTCCGCTGGTGGAGAACAGAAGTCTGGGGAAATCCAGCCTTTGTTCATCTTGATGAGTGTTAGCCTGTCGGCACTGTCGGTTGACAAGTGGCTACGCTTATCTGTGATGATTCCCCCAGCCGCACTAAACACCCTCTCCGACAAGACGCTAGCCGCAGGACAAGCAAGCACCTCCAGGGCATACAGCGCGAGTTCAGGCCACGTGTCCAGCTTCGACACCCCAGGGGGCAGAGGCGTCACCAAGGATGGTCGTGCGATCCGCTACGTACTCCCTCACCATCCTTTTACAGTGCTCCCGCCGACTCAGCCTTGACTGGGGAGCGGTGACACAGTCTTGGTGGGGAGCCATAAAGCTGGCCAGGCCCTTAAAGACTGTTGCACTGCCTGGGATGTACATGCTGCTCGATCTACGCACATCCCCTGCTACCTTGCCCTCGGTACTGCGCCTTCTGCCACTAGCGCTGTCGGCTGGGAATTTTACCATCAGCTTGTCCGCAAGGGTCCTGTGGTATAGCAACACTCTCGAACCCCTTTCCTCTTCGGGAATCAGAGTGGGCAGGTTCTCCTTATACCGTGGATCGAGCAGTGTGTACACCCAGTAATCCGTCGTGGCCAGAATGCGTGCAACGCGAGGGTCACGAGAAAGGCATCCTAACATGAAGTCAGCCATGTGTGCCAGGGTACCTGTACGCAACACATGGCTGTCTTCACTAGGAAGATCACTTTCAGGATCCTCCTCCTCCTCCTCCTCCTCCTCCTCCTCCTCCTCCTCCTCCTCAGGCCATACACGCTGAAAGGATGACAGGCAATCAGCCGATGTACCGTCAGCAGCGGCCCAAGCTGTCTCTTCCCCCTCCTCCTCATCCTCCTCATGCTCCTCCTCCTCCTCCTCCTGTACGCGCTGAGAAATAGACAGGAGGGTGCCCTGACTATCCAGCGGCATACTGTCTTCCCCCGCCCCCGTTTCCGAGCGCAAAGCAGCTGCCTTTATGGTTTGCAGGGAATTTCTCAAGATGCATAGCAGAGGAATGGTGACGCTAATGATTGTAGCATCGCCGCTCACCACCTGGGTAGACTCCTCAAAATTACCAAGGACATGGCAGATGTCTGCCAACCAGGCCCACTCTTCTGAAAGGAATTGAGGAGGCTGACTCCCACTGCGCCGCCCATGTTGGAGTTGGTATTCGACTATAGCTCTACGTTGTTCATAGAGCCTGGCCAACATGTGGAGCGTAGAGTTCCACCGTGTGGGCACGTCGCACAGCAGTCGGTGCACTGGCAGCTTAAAGTGATGTTGCAGGGTGCGCAGGGTGGCAGCGTCCGTGTGGGACTTGCGGAAATGTGCGCAGAGCCGGCGCGCCTTTACGAGCAGGTCTGACAAGCGTGGGTAGCTTTTCAGAAACCGCTGAACCACCAAATTAAAGACGTGGGCCAGGCATGGCACGTGCGTGAGGCTGCCGAGCTGCAGAGCCGCCACCAGGTTACGGCCGTTGTCACACACGACCATGCCCGGTTGGAGGCTCAGCGGCGCAAGCCAGCGGTCGGTCTGCTGTGTCAGACCCTGCAGCAGTTCGTGGGCCGTGTGCCTCTTATCGCCTAAGCTGAGTAGTTTCAGCACGGCCTGCTGACGCTTGCCCACCGCTGTGCTGCCACACCGCGCGACACCGACTGCTGGCGACATGCTGCTGCTAACACATCTTGATTGCGAGACAGAGGTTGAGGAGGAGGAGGAGGAGGGTGCTTTAGTGGAGGAAGCATACACCTCCGCAGATACCACCACCGAGCTGGGGCCCGCAATTCTGGGGGTGGGTAGGACGTGAGCGGTCCCAGGCTCTGACTCTGTCCCAGCCTCCACTAAATTCACCCAATGTGCCGTCAGGGAGATGTAGTGGCCCTGCCCGCCTGTGCTTGTCCACGTGTCCGTAGTTAAGTGGACCGTGGCAGTAACCGCGTTGGTGAGGGCGCGTACAATGTTGCGGGAGACGTGGTCGTGCAGGGCTGGGACGGCACATCGGGAAAAGTAGTGGCGACTGGGAACTGAGTAGCGCGGGGCCGCCGCCTCCATGATACTTTTGAAGGACTCCGTTTCCACAACCCTATACGGCAGCACCTCAAGGCTGATGAATTTTGCTATGCGGACGGTTAACGTTTGAGCGTGCGGGTGCGTGGCGGCGTACTTGCGCTTGCGCTCCAACAGTTGCGCAAGCGACGGCTGGACGGTGCGCTGAACTACACTGCTGGATTGGGCCGAGGACAGCGGAGGTGAGGGTGTGGGTGCAGGCCAGGAGACGGTAGTGCCTGTGTCCTGAGAGGGGGGTTGCATCTCAGTGGCAGGTTGGGGCACAGGGGGAGAGGCAGGGGTGCAAACCGGAGGCGCTGAACGGCCTTCGTCCCACCTTGCGGGGTGCTTGGCCATCATATGTCTGCGCATGGTGGTGGTGGTGAGGCTGTTGGTGTTGGCTCCCCGGCTGAGCTTTGCGCGACAAAGGTTGCACACCACTGTTCGTCGGTCGTCAGGCGTCTCTGTGAAAAACTGCCAGACCTTAGAGCACCTCGGCCTCTGCAGGGTGGCATGGCGCGAGGGGGCGCTTTGGGAAACACTTGGTGGATTATTCGGTCTGGCCCTGCCTCTACCCCTGGCCACCGCACTGCCTCTTGCAACCTGCCCTGCTGATGCCCTTGACTCCCCCTCTGAAGACCTGTCCTCCTGAGTAAGCGTTGCACACCAGGTGGGGTCAGTCACCTCATCGTCCTGCTGCTCTTCCTCCGAATCCTCTGTGCGCTGCTCCCTCGGACTTACTGCCCTTACTACTACCTCACTGCAAGACAACTGTGTATGATCGTCATCGTCCTCCTCACCCACAGAAAGTTGTTGAGACAGTTGGCGGAAGTCCCCAGCCTCTTCCCCCGGACCCCGGGAACTTTCGAATGGTTGGGCATCAGTGACGATAAACTCCTCTGGTGGGAGAGGAACCGCTGCTGCCCAATCTAAGCAGGGGCCCGAGAACAGTTCCTGGGAGTGTTCCCGCTCCTGAGCAGGTGTTATTGTAGTGGAGTGAGGAGGCTGGGAGGAAGGAGGAGCAGCAGACAGAGGATTCGGATTGGCAGCAGTGGACGGCGCAGAACTGCGGGTAGACGATAGGTTGCTCGAAGCACTTTCTGCCATCCAGGACAGGACCTGCTCACACTGCTCATTTTCTAATAACCGTCTCCCGCGTGGACCCATTAATTGGGCGATGAATGTGGGGACGCCAGAAACGTGCCTCTCTCCTAATCGCGCAGCAGTCGGCTGCGACACACCTGGATCAGGAGCTTGGCCTGTGCCCACACCCTGACTTGGCCCTTCGCGTCCTCGGCCGCGTCCACGTCCTCTAGGCCTACCCCTACCCCTCAGCATGCTGTATTACCAGTGATTTGATTTCACAGGCAGGAAATAAATTGGCGCAAGACTGCAGGCCAAATATAATTTTTTCCCTTTTTTGAAAACGAAAGGCCCCACTGCCTCTAGTGAATGAATAATCTAAGTTTAATAACTGTGCTGTTTTCCTGCTAATATGTCACAGAACGTGAGGGTAGCAGAGTTATTAACTGTGGCAGAGCAGGTATTTTTTTTCCCAATTAAGGAAAGCAAATGGCGAAGCCAGGAGTAAAACGTAGCTGGGTGCGTATGATTTTTACAGGTTGCAGACGCAGCCGACACGTGTCCACCGGCGTTAGGACGGACAGAGGCAGGACAAATAGAATTATTTTCCGTTTTTTTGCACCAAAAGGCAGCACTGCGTATATTCTATGAACATGAGAAGTTTAATAACTGTGCTGTTTTCCTGCTAATGTGTCACAGAACGTGAGGGTAGCAGAGTTATTAACTGTGGCAGAGCAGGTATTTTTTTTCCCAATTAAGGAAAGCAAATGGCGAAGCCAGGAGTAAAACGTAGCTGGGTGCGTATGATTTTTACAGGTTGCAGACGCAGCCGACACGTGTCCACCGGCGTTAGGACGGACAGAGGCAGGACAAATAGAATTATTTTCCGTTTTTTTGCACCAAAAGGCAGCACTGCGTATATTCTATGAACATGAGAAGTTTAATAACTGTGCTGTTTTCCTGCTAATGTGTCACAGAACGTGAGGGTAGCAGAGTTATTAACTGTGGCAGAGCAGGTATTTTTTTTCCCAATTAAGGAAAGCAAATGGCGAAGCCAGGAGTAAAACGTAGCTGGGTGCGTATGATTTTTACAGGTTGCAGACGCAGCCGACACGTGTCCACCGGCGTTAGGACGGACAGAGGCAGGACAAATAGAATTATTTTCCGTTTTTTTGCACCAAAAGGCAGCACTGCGTATATTCTATGAACATGAGAAGTTTAATAACTGTGCTGTTTTCCTGCTAATGTGTCACAGAACGTGAGGGTAGCAGAGTTATTAACTGTGGCAGAGCAGGTATTTTTTTTCCCAATTAAGGAAAGCAAATGGCGAAGCCAGGAGTAAAACGTAGCTGGGTGCGTATGATTTTTACAGGTTGCAGACGCAGCCGACACGTGTCCACCGGCGTTAGGACGGACAGAGGCAGGACAAATAGAATTATTTTCACTTGTTTTACAAGCAAAAGGCAGCACTGCGTATATTCTATGAATAATAACTGTGTTGTGGCCCTGCCTATACAATTCTTTCCCTGCAGTATCAATGGAGGGTGGAATGCTCTGCAGAGGCGATTTTGAGAAGCCAAAAAAAAATGCAGCACAGCTAACAGCAGCCTGGACAGTACTGCACACGGATAAATATGGCCCTAGAAAGGACCGTTGAGGTTCTTGAAGGCTACACTCACTCCTAACACTCTCCCTGCCTATGCAGCACTTCTGTCCCTAATGCCAGGTGCAACGCTCTGCAGAGCCGATTTTGAGGAAAAAAAAATGGCACTGCTAACAGCAGCCAACACACAGCTATCAGTGGCCCTAATAAGGACCTTTGGGGGGTCTTGAAGCCTACACTAACTACCAATTCTTTCCCTACAGCAGCTCCGGTACAAACAGCACTGTCCCTCATCTAACTCACCAGGCATCTGAGCCGAACCGCGGGAGGGGCCGACTTTTATGTTCGGGTGACACCTGATCTTCCCAGCCACTCACTGCAGGGGGGTGGTATAGGGCTTGAACGTCACAGGGGGAAGTTGTAATGCCTTCCCTGTCTTTCAATTGGCCAAAAAAAGCGCGCTAACGTCTCAGGGAAGGAAGTGAAAGTAACCAGAACACTGCATGGTGTTCGTTACGAATAACGAACATCCCGAACACCCTAATATTCGCACGAATATCAAGCTCGGAAGAACACGTTTGCTCATCTCTAAATAGGACTGATCCCTCTGCACAGCGACAGCCCTTGAGATATTTGTAGACAGCTATTAAGTCTCCTCTCAGCCTTCGCTTTTGCAAGCTAAACATTCCCAGATCCTTTACACATTCCTCATAGGACATAGTCACTGTAGAGAATCTACCAAAATAGATAGTATAAAATATAACTTTTTTAAATTACTAGCTTACCCTTCGAGCATTGCTGCAAAGACAGGTAGACAGACAGGCATGCATTCGTTTTTATATATATAGATAACTAATCACAGCGTAGCTTTCATGTTACCTCAGCGGTATAATACATAACAACCAATCGCAGCGCAGCTTACATATTACAGCAGTATAATATATAACAACCAATCACAACGCAGCTTTCATTTTACCTCAGCGGTATAAGAACGAGCAACCAATCACAACACAGCTTTCATGTTACCTTAGCAGTACAAGAAATAACAACCAATCACAGCTCAACTTTCATGTTACCTCAGCAGTATAAGAAATAGCAACCACTTACAGTGCAGCTTTATGTTACCTCAGTGGTGTAAGAAATAGCAACCAATCACAGCACAGCTTTCATGTTACCTCAGCAGTAATAGACATAGCAACCAATCACAGTGCAGCTTTATTGTTACCTCAGCAGTATAAGAAATAGCAACCACTTACAGCGCAGCTTTATGTTACCTCAGCGGTATAAGAAATAGCAACCAATCACAGCACACCTTTCATGTTACCCCAGCAGTATAACATATAACAACCAATCACATCACAGCTTTCATGTTACCTCAGCAGTATAATATATAACAACCAATCACATCACAGCTTTCATGTTACCTCAGCAGTAATAAATAATCACCAATCACAGCACAGCTTTCATGTTACCTTAGCAGTATAATATATAACAACCAATCACAGCGCAGCTTTAATTTTACCTCAGCAGTATGATATATAACAACCAATCACAGCGCAGCTATCACGTTACCTCAGCAGTACAATATATAACAAACAATCACAGAGCAGCTTTCATGTTACCTCAGCAGCATAAGAAATAGCAACCAAGCACAGCTTTTATTCTGCCTCAGCAATATAAAAAATAGCAACCAATCACAGCGCAGCATTCATTTTACCTCAGCGGTATAATATATAGCAACCAATCACAGCACAGCTTTCATGTAACCACAGTAATATAAAAAGTAGCAACCAATCACAGCGCAGCTTTTATGTTACCTCAGCAGTATAATATATAGCAACAAATCACAGCACAGCTTTCATGTTACCTCAGCAGTATAAGAAATAACCAATCACAGCGCAGCTTTCATGTTACCTTAGCAGTATATGGAATAGCAACCAATCACAGTGCAGCTTTCATATTACCTCAGCACTATAAGAAATAGCAACAATTCACAGCACAGCTTTCATTATACCTTTGTAGCTGCTAATATAGCATGTGTACTAAGCCACTGATGATTTTTGCAATTCCGCGCAATCTTTGGGAAAACTTTTTTAGAATCAATTCGTCTTTGGTTGATGTCATCTTACCAAAGTTTGTGGATAATGTGATACATTGTGTAGATCTGTCAATTGCCATCTTTCCATTCCCAATATCCAGCAATCGTTTTGCAAAACGTTCGGCGGATGCATCATTTTGTAGTTCCACACACATCCCGTTGCTCGTCTGTTTCTAAAGCTCATAATGCCTTTTTCTTTTGTGCTTGAGAAGGAAATTGATTGGTCAATATATGTCTGGGGGCCATAACTGTAGACGATGCTAGCATGCGCGCCACCTATCATAGGATAGTTATACTATGCCTAAAACCTTCGCAGGAGTGTACTCAGCAACTTCCCAAAGTTTCATGGCAATCGGATGAATGGTGTAGTAATGCATAAAGGACAAACAGACAGACAGACATACATTCATTTTTATATATAGAGACTAGCTTAGCTGTCGCGTGTTGCTGCGAAGACAGACAGACATACATACATTTGTTTTTATATATATACATAACAACCAATCACAGCGCAGCTTTCATGTTACCTCAGTGGTAAAATATATAACAACCAATCACAGCACAGCTTTCATGTTACCTCAGCGGTATGATATATAACAAACAATCACAGCACAGCTTTCATGTTACCTCAGCAGTAAGAAAAATAACAACCAATCACAGCGCAACTTTTATTCTGCCTCAGCAATATAAAAAAATAGCAACCAATCACAGCGCAGCATTCATTTTACCTCAGCGGTATAATATATATCAACCAATCACAGCACAGCTCTCATGTAACCTCAGTAGTATAAGAAGTAGCAACCAATCACAGCACAGCTTTCATTTTACCTCAGCATTCTCAATATCCAGCAATTGTCTTCCGAAACTTTCGGCGGATGCATCATTTTGTAGTTGAACACGCATCCCTTTGCTCATAATGCCTTTTGCTTTCGTGCTTGAGATGCAAATCAAACTATCTTTGTCTGGGGGGCATAACTGTCGACGATGCTCGCACATGCGCCACCTATCGTAGGATAGATGTACTATGCCTATAATCTTCCCAGGAGTGTACTCAACAACTTCCCAAAGTTTCATGGTGATTGGATGAATGGTATAGTAATGCATAAAGGACAGACAGACAGACATACATTCATTTTTATATATATAGATGACATCGGGAAGTGAAAGCATTAGATTCCGTACGTAAAATTCTTTTGCGCTTAGAATTGAATAATCGAGTTGGGACCCATTAGCTTTTCCTATTTATGACATAATCAATGCTCGTGCCAAATTTCACGTTTCTATGACACCGGAAAGTGAGAAAATTAGATTCCGTACATAAAATTTGGACGCTAATTCTTTGGCGCTTAGAATTGAATAATCGAGTTGGAACCCATTAACTTTTCCTATTTATGACATAATCAATGCTCATGCCAAATTTCAAGTTTCTATGACATTGGGAAGTGAGAGAATTAGATTCCGTACGTAAAATTTGGACGCTAATTCTTTTGCGCTTAGAATTGAATAATCAAGTGGGGCGTGGCCTGGATGGACTTAATGGTGGATGGGAGGTAGATAGCTCTGCTGCCTAACCTGCTATAGCAACTTACAGCAACACGAGTTACTCGCAATTTCTTCTGTGGGAGTGCCAGAGAGGTACCTGATCACAGCCATGTCACGGAGGAAGCTGGGGAAGTCAGGTCCTAAGCATCTGACTGACTTCTATCCAGCATGTGGTAGAGAGGAGGAGAAGAAAATGGAGGATCCTGCACCTGGAAGAGCTGGTAAGCGGGCTTCTCCTTGCCCCTCGCCCGCTCTCCAGACACAGCACATTAGGCACCCTTAGCTCCCACACAGCGAGCAGCCATCACTGGAGATGCAGGAACAAGGGAGAGACAGCCTGGCCCATCACATCACAGAGAAGGAGGGGGGGGGGGAGCTGCAGCAGCCTGTCACCATCTTCTCCCCCACAACTAGTGTTGTGTGAGGAGGAAGGAACAGCAATCTCCCCAAGAGAGAGTCCAGAAAAGAGGAAGCCCAGGAGAGAGCTGCCCCTGCATAATAACACTAGTCAATCCTGGCTAGAAGATGGAGAAACCTCAGACCCCATATTAAACATAGAGTGCTCCAGCCAGGCTGCATCTGAGTTTTTTTTTTTTATAAGAGACATGGTGCTGGCACTGAGAGGTTAATTGAAAAGGGACCTCACAGAATTCAACACTAAAGTCAGCTCTGCTATATCAGATCTGAGTGATAGAATTGACCATCTTGAGAGCAAAACCTGTGAAATAACAAGCTCTCACAATGAGCTAATTGATGCTCATTACAAACTGGAGGAAGATTTTGAAACCTTGAAACGCAAAATGGCGAATCTGGAGGATCGTAGTCGACGTAATAACATCAAATTCAGAGGCATAGCCGAGTCAGTGAGACAAGAAGATCTTAATAAATATGCTAAAGACCTTATGGAAGCTCTACTCCCAAACTCCAAACCAGAGGAACTTATTCTGGACAGAATTCACAGGCTTCCAAAACCTAAGAATGTCCCAGACAGCGCCCCTAGAGATGTTATTGCCAGAGTACATTTCTATCATATTAAGGAGAAAATGATGAAAATCTCCAGGAATCGTAAAGATCTCCCCCCTCCTTTTGATAGCATCAAACTATTCTCCGATTTCTCACAACCCACCATGGCTGCACGCAGAAAATTCTCCGCAATCACAGCTATATTGAGAGAACAAAACATTTTATACAGGTGGGGCTTTCCAACCAAGCTCATCATTAACAAGGAAGGTAACATCAGTGTCATCACTTCCTTTGATGAAGGTAAATCCTTACTGGAGAAATGGAACTTCCCTCCACCAAAAGAAGACACTCCTCCCTACATAACCAAAGATTGGTCCTACAAGCAATCTAATAAACCAAACAGAAAACCAACCACTTTTTTCGTTGAGAACTGGCTCTCCTCTGATATCGACTTACGGTTTTAGTTGTGTCACTCGTGCTAAATGTTACTAATTCATCCACAGCAGGCTGAACTTTGTACACCCCCGAGCATAACCTTTCAGTTTTGGGTTTCTGTAAGGCCCAAGTTCAAAAAGGTCCATTTTTGTTGTAATTACCCTATTCTAAAGAGGTTGATTACCCTGTTATGGAAAGTTTTTTCTATCTTTTCTATGTTGAACTATTTTTGAATGAGTCTGCAAAATACCCTCAATACTGTTATGCTGGTCTATCAAAAGAATTCTGATCACTTTGAAAGCACAAATAAGATTCTCTCATTGGTCCTACAAGCGATAAACCTTCACCATAAATGGAGTTGAACCTGCTATCTTTAAATGTCAAGGGACTTAATTCACCTTTTAAGAGATCTGCTATGTGGAGAGAGGCTATTTCATCTAAAACAGACATTCTTTGCGCTCAAGAGACTCACTTAGCCAAAGACAGAGCACCCTTATTTCACATCCCAAGTTCTCAATGATATTCACAGCTAATGCTCCTAAGAAGAAGGCGGGTGTTCTAATTGCCATTAAGAGCTCAGTGAACTTCCAGCTAGTAACGAAGGTGTCAGACAAAAATGGTAGACTCTTGATTTTAGTTTGCAAGATAGAAGGCTTCCTCATGACTCTGGTCAATATATATGCTCCGAATTTGAGACAATTAAATTTCCTGGCCAGGGTGATGAGGAAAATAAAGAAAGTACAACAAGTAAATTTGATAGTGTGTGGAGACTTTAATCTCATAGCAGATGCCGCTTTAGATTCTAGTCATGCTGGTAGAAGTAGAGGTCCAACCCTATCCTCCTGGATCTACAAGGCAGAATTGTTTGACACTTCCAGATGCCAAAATGTGAACTCAAGAGAGTATTCATTTTACTCGTGTCATAAAACGTTTTCCAGAATTGACATGTTTCTGGTGGATTTCCCTGTTCTTGGAAAAATGTTAGATGCAAAAATTGGAGTGACATATTGGTCAGATCACAGCCCAATCTTCCTCAAGTTAAGGGTGAGTCCCCAGGTTCCAACCTTTGGGCACTGGAGGAATAAAACCTTCTTGATGAAACTCCCAAGATGCTAAACGATTTTCAAAGATGCATTAGAGGAATAGTTCCAACTTAACGACTCTCCAGAGGCATGTCGATTCACATTGTGGAATGCCCATAAATCTGTTATTAGAGGTTTGATGATACAACAGGGCTCCATATATAAAAGGGAAAAGAACAAACTTCTCAAAAACAATCTAGCTGAATTAGCAGTACTGGAAAGATCAATGCAATCCACCCCAACTCCCTCTCTCCATGACTCTCTTATGGAGACTAGACTACGTAAATATTACTAAAATACGTAATATCCTCTTAGATGAACATGAAAAACACTTAAAATCTCTTAAAACTAACTATTATACGAGCAATAATAAGTTTGCATGTCTAATGGCAAACAGAGTCAAACAGAAAAGAATCAAAGCAAAAATCCCTTTTATAGTTGACCCAGTTTCAGGAAATAAGTTATCTAACCCAACAGCTATAGCTGAAGCATTTAGGAAATTTTATGAGTCTCTATATAATCTTGAAAGGGACCCTTCCCTCTCACAACCCACTAAAGAAGAGATGAGTAATTTCTTGTCCTCCATCCATCTCCCAAAACTTAAAGAAGAACATTTAGAAACTCTGAACTTTCCTATAACTTCCCAAGAAGTTCTGAAAATTATAGACAATTCTAAGAAGGACAAAGCCCAAGGTCCAGATGGGTTCACCAATGAATACTTTAAAATCTACAAAAACCAAATAGTGACCCATATGATAAATCTATTTAATGAAGCAATGTTGAAAGGCTCTCTTCCCCCAGAAATGCTACAAACAAACATCGTAACAATCCCTAAACCTGGTAAAGATAAATCTTCTCCCGCAAATTTTAGGCCAATATCATTACTAAATAGTGATACAAATTTTATGCAAAAATTCTAGCTCTGAGACTCATTGGAATAGTCCCTGACCTTATACATAGTGACCAAACAGGTTTTGTCAAAGGGCGGCAATCAGCGGACTCAACTAGACGATTAATAGACATTATGAATGAGCTGGAGGTCTCCCAGACGCCTTCTCTGCTTCTTACTTTGGATGCGGAGAAGGCGTTTAACAGGATTAACTGGAGTTACGCATTCTCAGTGTTGAGGAAGATGGTTAAAATTTTGGGAGCTATACAAGCTCTTTATGGTGCCCCTTCTGCTATGGTCCTTATTAATGGGGTTATCTCCAATTCCTTTAGGATAACAAACAGGACCAGGTAGGGTTGCCCGCTGTCTCCCACTCTATGTGTTCTGACAATGGAACCCTTAGCAGAAGCTATTCGCATAAAGAACAACATAAGAGGAGTCCCCCTGGCATTCAGGCACCATAAAATTGGACTTTTTGGGGATTACATAGTTTTAATATTAACTTCCCCTCTAGAGTCTCTCAGAGCAGTATCTCAACTTCTTCATTCTTTTGGGAGAATTTCTTATTATAAAATCAACCCGTCCAAGTCAAGAATATTAGGTAGTAATATCCCTCCAAAGCTTATGCTTCAAATTAAAAAAAGAATTTCCATATGGATGGGACTTGAAAGATACCCAGTACTTAGGTATAACAATTTCTTCCCCAATAAAAAATACAATGGATTTGAATGTAGTTTCCTTGATGGAAGGGATACAGAGAAGTCTTGAAGACTACAACAAAACAGAATTTTCCTGGTTAGGGAGAATAGTGGTTTATAAGATGATGGTTCTCTTGAAAATTCTTTACATTTTTCGAACAATTGCACTTAAATGCACGACTTAAAAGTCTGCAAAAACAACTGATGACATTTGTGTGGGGAAATAAGAAACCTAAAGTTGTCGCAGCCATTATGTATAACCTCAGGAAAGATGGAGGAATGGGGGTCCCTAACTTAGAAGCTTACTACAAAGCAAATGTAATCTCTCAGTTGAGAGCTTGGTGTATACCCCAGAAAGGGATTAGCTGGCCAAATATTGAACATAGTGCAATAGGAAATAAATCCCTGAGGAACTTGCTACTTGTGTCAAGTGTAGATCCCAATCTTGAGAGTCCAGAAAATCACATGATTAACAATGCTTTAGCAATCTGGAGACAATTAATACAAATTTCAAAAAATCACTCCCCCAGAAAGTCAATTTCCCTCCCGATAGAAACCTTAGAATTATGGTCAGATAATTTAAATACACACAACTGGAGATCAAAGGGAATTACATTTATTTCAGATCTTGCTGAAGGCCCTGAATTAAAAACCTTTAAATGTTTGCAAGATAAATATGGTCTCTTGGATACAGATTTTCTTCTTTATTCCCAAGTCTGTGGGATATGGTCGACAGTTCCCCTCCACAATCCTTCGCTGCCTTTGTATTTATATATTTTTATGTTTGACCCCCCCTCCCTATAAAGTAAAATTAAAAGATTTATACAAAGTATTTTGTGGAGACGGAGATCACACGCACAATCCTCAAAAGAAAGCCCATCTACTGAATTGGGAGAGGGAATTGGGAAAATCTTTCTCAATAACACAATGGAATAGTGCTCACTTGTGGGCTAATAGGGCCTCATCCTGTGCCTCATTACTGGAAGTGCATAGTAAGGTACTTACAAGATGGTATAGATCCCCAGTCAGATTAGCAGACTCCTTCCCAGACGTCTCAGATAAATGCTGGCGAGACTGCGGGAACCGGGGCTCCCTATTGCATATTTTCTGGAGTTGCCCCTATATTCCACAGATATGGCAAGAATTCTTCTCTCTCATTAGCAAAATAGTTGGAATTGTCATCCCTCCAAAGCCAGAATTAGCCATTCTTCTGATAGGGATAGATAACATTCCCATCAAATATAGAAAGTTGGTATCTCATGGCCTTCTTTCAATAAAACTACTTCTAGTGAGGAAATGGAGATCACAACAGATCCCTTCTCTGAACGAAATAACACAACTTATCTCGGAACATTACGTGTATGAGAAAATATTTGCAATTAGGAATGATAGAGTAAGTCAGTTTGTGCAGACGTTAAGTCCTTGGCAGCAATTCTTCAAATTAGTGAATCCTGTCCCTATATAAGTCCGAGAAAATAACTTTTGTAATGGAAACCCGATATATCTATATTTTGGATTGTGGACCTTTGTAGTGGACAGTGAACCTGTTTTTATTCTGTATAATGAATGCCAGTACTTTTCCATTACTGATTTAAATATAGATATGCCTTCTTTCATGTATTCAATGTATCTACTTCCTTTAATGAAACGTCTATTCCCTAAACTCTGCTGACAAGACAATATTTAGCATAAAACGCTGACAAGTTAATATTTAACATAGACACGCTATATTTTGCCCATCTGTTTTGTAACTTTAGAAGAAGTAAAAATCAGACATAGATAACCACAGTCTGAAGCAGCTACCGCAATAATAACCCAGGCAGTTTTACTGGAAACTTATGCAAATAACATGGGAAATGTATGCAATTAATAGTTCAAGCTGTAATATCCAATCATATCGAAGGAACCACACGTGGGTCCAAGACAACCCACTCATCTCCTCCTGCTACCACCTGATGGCCAATAACAGATGACCGTAGGATGGAAGAATTGCAAGATGCTTATCCAATAACTAAACAATACGTTGTATCTATGTAATCTTTGACCTGCCCAGATGGGCAGATATGTTAAGCTCTTTAAAAAAGGCTGCGCGCCCAACAATAAAGCAGAATTGAGGAAATTTTCATAAGCTGAACTTGTGTCAGAGTGATTACTTTGGACGGTGCGCACTGTCCCCCAACCTTCAATCATTCAATCTGGAAGGGTGTGAACATTCCTAATTAATCACAAAATGGACACAAAAGGAAATCCACGACAGTTGGTGGCCCGTACGGGGAGTGGTCGATAGGCTCCAAAGAGACAATCGGAAACAAGGTGCGGACATAGGCAACCTTGGACTTGGCGGGCCCAACAAATCATTAGAACACGGTAAGATAAATTAATTATCTATACCTGTGTGGCTGACTCCAAGCTCGCCTATGTGCCGTGTCAAGGTCGATCGCTCTGGATCCGCACGACAGGTATTTTAAGTCTCGACCACTCAATAAAACCTGTCATAAGATAAAGAAGGAATGTTTACATGCCTGATGTCTTGAGAGTACTGGTGATTAATTGGTGAAGTCAATAGGTTGCCCAAGGGAGGACCTGTGTAGGGACTCAAGAAGGAGAGGCTAACAGGTGGTCTGTGTAGGGACTCAAGAAGGAGAGGCTAACAGATCTGGTCTGTGCAGGGACTCTAATCCTGGGAAGTCTGCGTATCAGAGTCAGGAGACCAGGAGAGGCTGACAGATGTCTGAGCAGGGACTCTACCCCTGTGGGGGGGCCTGCATGGAGGCTCAGGGGTGAGAGAGGCTGTCAGACATCCAGACTGAAGTAATTCAGTCTGGCGTATCCAAGGGGCAGTGAGACTAAGCCAGCTGTACTGGTGCTCTGTCTATTTGTGTGTGTCCACAAATATTTGTTTATCGTTTGAACGTTCATGAGTGGATCCCTCTGTCTGAGGGTAGATTGTTAAACTGTATAGCGACAGAAATGCTAGAGACTCTAGGGCAGGACATACTGTGTCCAGCGTCTGAGGAGACTTCTATAATCATGAATCTGGCTGCAATGATTGAGATTGAGAGGCAGCAAACATTGTACCAAGGTCAATTCTTACACCCTCCAGAAAAGAGTGGAAGGTGTGGAGAGTCAAGTTATCATTGATTAATCAAGCAATCTTTCTGTGTGCTCAAAACGTCCTACCTGTCCGTTTTATAAAGTTAGTGTGCTTGTCTGTTGCGTAGAGCTAATCCTGCTGAGTTGTTTATATAGAAATAGTCTGGTTGTCTGTCATATAGAATTAGTAGCAGTCCTGTAAGTAGGGATTGTTAGCAATGAGAACGCATTGGCTGGGTTATAGCCAAGATTAATGCACCGTACACAGCGGCTCGCTGTGGGTTTGGACTTTATAGCTTAGATGTGCATTATTGGATCCCTTCTAGTAAAGGCAGACTGCTAAACTGTGTTGCCGTTGTATTGTTGAAAGTATAGGCTTGTGCCCGTAAGTGAATGTATACAAAGGGTTAACTGAGTTTGTTCAGTGAGAAAATAAGGCTGCTTACTTCATTTTCTAGGAGGAAGTGCTGTAACACTGAATGTAAGAAATGATAGAAGAGAAAGTAAATTCATGTGCTGTGACAAATAACAACTACTGTTCGTATGTCTTGTTATGTAATCTAATCTTTGTTATATGTCCGTCATACAAATGTAAAAAGTTATATGCCACTCACATCCTGAGGAGGCTCTTAAGAATACAAGGGTTACAAAATGTAACAAACTGCATAGTCCGCCGGGCCCACAAGAAAATACATCTATGTTTGCCAAATACCACATACAATGTTAGGTGGTCACAGCTGTGACCGTAAAGTTACAACATAGTCGTTATACATTAGACGTTTCAATTTCCCTGAATGTCAGTCAGAGGAAGAGAAGGCGGGCTGAAATGGCGTCGGTACCAACGTATGCCAAGACACCAGCTTTCAATATAACAGTTCAGTAAATAAGGAGATAGAAGAATATCTCAGTCACTCAGCAACCTTTGGCACACAATATGTGAATTGCAGTACATTACCAAGCAGATGGAGATGCTCGGCATCTAAGACTGCATCTGCTCCGGTCTCCGGAAGGACGACCAGGAACAAGTCTGGGACAAAACTGTTGTAAAAGTAAATTAGCCACGTTCTCCCTTATAATCCTGTTTATCTGTCCCTTTCCATTCTGTGTTAGAGAAAGGAGGGGCTGTCACGGGAGGGAGAGATTTTAAAAAGAGGAAGTTACTGGTACGGCAGTCCAAGGGAAGGTACATTTGCAGACAATATAAAATTAAATAAATTACAGGGAGTAAGAGGTAGATCTAGGTTAAGCAGAGAAGCCGAAGAATGGGAAACAAGCAGGTAACGATAAGGCCTAGTATCCACAGGAGGGACGAGGCAGGTTGACCCGTAATGTGTAAAATGTAAATTGTGTGATGCATAAGACTTTATTTGGTTGTGATGTGTATCTGAGGACTGCAAACGTTGAATGAGAAAATGAGGAAGCAAGTGATTAGCCAAATTCAGAGGGATGGAGCTAGATGATGCAAGATGATGCAAGAATACGTAATGGGTCTCTTATAGAGATGAGTGAATGTACTCGGTAAGGGCGATTTCGCAATCGAGCACCGCGATTTTCGAGTACTTCACTACTCGGGTGAAAAGTACTCGGGTGCGCTGTGGGGCGGGGGGTTGCAGAGGGGAGTGGGGGGTAGCAGCGGGGAACAGGGGGGAGCCCTCTCTCTCTCCCTCTCCCCCCCACTCCCCGCTGCAACCCCCCGCTCACCCACAGCGCACCCAAGTACTTTTCACCCGAGTAGTGAAGTACTCGAAAATCGCGGTGCTCGATTGCGAAATCGCCCTTACCGAGTACGTTCGCTCATCTCTAGTCTCTTATCCAAGGAGGGGGTGAGAATCATAGATAGCCAGGAAAAAGTTTAGTTTTTTTCTCCTGTCTCAAACTCAGCTTTCCATGGTTCCTGACAAATTATGGGCCACCTACAAGACAGACTTAGGGAAATTGAATGTACCCACCATGATAATATTTGAGACCTGGATACACACCTCTGGGTCAAACAGTATCCCCTTAGTAGAAAAAAAAAAAAGGGGGTGAAGGGTCAACCACGCATGTTAGGTGCTGTGTGCTGATGATCTTGGAAAACTGCCGACCTGCCACAATTTCACTGTTAATTTCCCTTGCAGAAGCTATAAGGCCTGGAGGCCTCTAAAGACTAACCAAGTTCTGCAAGAAAGGTTGTTCTCCTGGCCAGGCCATACCTGTACATACATCCGTTGCCAAATTCCGCACCTTTCTGGGCCTTGTTTCATACTGCCGCCCATACGACAGTATTGACACAAAAGCACGGAGGACAAGCACGGCCACTGAGATACTACTCCATGAGGTTGGATTCAGTGACTCGAGGAGCTCCTTCTTGTGTTTGTGCGGTGGCAGCAGTACAGGCAATGGTTGACAAATCTTCTAAGTTGGTATTGGACTACTCCCTAGTGGTCAACACCCCAAATGACATCCAGAACATACTCATGCAAGTGCAACCCAAGCACATATATCTGGCCTATTAGATCCGGCCACAATGTGCTCTTTCCATGCCTCCCCTAATATTTCTTCCCAATGTTGTACTACCTTGAACCTGGCTACTCTTCTTTTAATCGGGTATCCTGGTTCAAACGGGGGAGGGGAGGCACAGGTGATCTGAGTATGGCAGATCAGATATTTTCTTAAATTTTTTAAATTCTTTGCAACAAGATTCTGACAAAAACTGTTATTAGAATCCACTGTTAATGATGCATATTTTGAGTTTTCTTTTGTAGATGGTACCAGGGTGAGGATTGATGACTCCGAACCAGATATGCAGAGGTCACACAACAAGATGTCCTAAACGCAGAAGCTCTGCCTCCGCATGTCTCAGTGCAAGAAGCGGAACCGAAGGCCCTCATTGAGGTGTGTAGACTGGTAGAAGGTAAGACGGCAACTCTTTACACTGACTCCTGGAATGCATTTGGCATGGCTCATGATTACGGCCCAATATGGAAGGCCAGACAGCTTGTTATCTCAGTAGGACAGCCAATTAAGAATGGTGCAGCGGTGCAGAGTCTCATGGAAACCCTACTACTACAACCTGGCAATGGAGAGCTCACACCGATTCCTAAAATGGAGAAGCGAGAGACGACACCCTCGCCGACAGCACAGCAAAGGCAGCGGCCCTCAAGCAGTGGAAGAAAGAAGAAAAGATACTGACAGCATGAGTCCGTGATAAAACCTTTGGACATTGATAAAACCTTTGGACATTGATAAAACTTTGGACATTGATAAAACCTTTGGGCATTGATAAAACCTTTGGACATTGACAAAACTTTTGGACATTGATATGCCAAGGACTTTACAGTTACAAGCCAATGAGGAAGGAAAGCAAAATGGGCTAAAAGACGGGAGCAACAGAACAGGACGGCGTGTGGCGTACAGTCAGCAGAACTTGCCTACAGAGGTACCTGTCCCCCATGATGGCCCAGCTGGTGCACAGAATCAAAAGCAGCAATGACGTCAACACTGAACGAGAATGGGTGGCACCTGGGTTCTCTGTAGCTGCTGCATCATTAGTCCAGTTTGCATGATCTTTGCCATATGCGAGTCAAGCAGAAGTAAGGTGGCCATTTAACACTTGCCTGGACCACTCTACCCATTTCAGAGATTGCCAATTTGACCACATTCAGCTCACACCTGTGGGGGAGTATGAATATGGGCTTGTTGTTGCTGGAGTCTTTTTCAGGTTGGAGGCCCACCCTGATACTAAGGGAAAATGAGGTAACCACACAGAAGCTCATGAATGAGGTAATCGGCAGATACAGGGTACCGGAAGTGAATGAGGTAAACGAAGGTTGACACTTCATAGATAAAATAATGTGACATCATGTCTGGAAGGTAATTGGACAGGGGAGTGTGCCTTAGTAAAGCCCTTATGCTCCTCCACATTCTGTCAGACAGCATTGAGGATAATGAGGTTACCCCCAATAGTTACTTTATCTCGATCCAACTCTGCTGTGTTCTGTAGGTATCCTGTCATGTTGGTCTATCCTTGTTTTCTGCATAGGTACGGCGGTTCCTTCCAGTCTTGTCACTAGGTAGTGTAGGGTCAGAGTTGGCGGCCTGGACCTGTCCACCTTCAGGGCTATCTCCAGGAGGGACATTGTTGTGGGTGAAGATCAGGGAGTCTCACGCCGTGCATACCTGTGCACACTACTAGTATTGTAACAGTACACTAGAGTGAGAAGAGATGCTCCTGGTGGTAGTTTTAACCTATACATGTACATTGACGTCATAGGACAGCCAAGGGGGGTAGCTGACGAGTCTTTTAAAATTACAGACCACGTTAAAGCTAGATTCGAGTCCATTTTTCTGATCATTATGGTAAATAAAATTTTGACTGGATTAATTATGTTTATTATAATTAGCAGCGGTTTATAAATTATACTAGAGATGCCTTATAGGGACTAGTCGACCAATAGGACCTACCTCGACTATGACTTTTCAAAATAGAATGGCACTAGGTACGAGTTTAGCCAAAAAGGGGAGTGTCTGTAAGATGATAGGGGAGACTTGTACCTACATTCCAGACAACACGTGACCCGCGGGTAAAGACGCAGTTGCCAATAAGAAGCTGACCGCACTAACTAAAAAGAGCTAACCTTTGGGACCAGTACTCGCCATGGATGAGCGGGTGGTAAAGGATCCTAGCTCAAATGGGCGTCGCTGTTGTATGTGAACTGATTATCTTTTCCGTTCTAGTCTGGGAAAGTAGGAAAGATGAACGGTGCCCTAAAATCTAAGATACAAGGCAATGGAGAAAACGGACTAAGTGTCTCTTATTAGTCTGTTTCCTCAGTTAGGTACATACCTAACAGCAGAATATAAGAAATAAGTTTTAAAACATTGTGTATTTAGAACACTGTGATAGGTTTTTGCTAAGATTTTGCTTTATTTTATCTGTAGTGCACTCTGCTCATGCCACACAACATGCCGGTGTTACAACGCCCCTAGTCCCACTACCTTGCCGCCTCTGGAAAAGGGAAGTGGGAATAATCACCTCGTAGTTTTCCTTCTGATAGATATGATTATGCACTTACTAATGAGACAGGGGTTCAGTCATGTTGATCAGTCATTAGATAGTCCTAATTTTGCACTCTTTGTGGATGAATCGAGGTAGCGTCAAGAAGGCGGGTTCTACACAAGTTATGAAGCGTTTACCTGAAATAGTAAAAGCCGCACCTCTCCTAACCTAATGCCTCGAGATCCCAGGTGGTAGCCTAGACCTCCACATGTACAGAGATGCCATAAGGGTACCTATAAGGGTACCAAATGAATATAAAGCCAGAGATCAAGTTAAAGGAGAATGGGTCTGGTCCTGTGGTAATCTTCCCTACACAAATATCCCCACCAATATTTCAGGAGGGCCGTGTTCACTGTCCCGGCTAAGTATCCTTATGTACCAAAGACCCGATTGCCATGAGCCCACACCTAGGGATCGGAGGGGCATTTACAGCCTAAGCGACAGCTGTGAAAGACCGCCACTCTACTGAGTTTTCAGAACATTCTACACTAGAGTTTATTCTGATAAAGAAGTTATTAATTCTATTTGTCACTAGAGATGAGCGAGCACCAAAATGCTCGGGTGCTCGTTACTCGGGACGAAATTTTCGCGATGCTCGAGGGTTCGTTTCGAATAACGAACCCCATTGAAGTCAATGGGCGACTTGAGCATTTTTGTATATCGCCGATGCTCGCTAAGGTTTTCATTTGTGAAAATCGGGGCAATTCAAGAAAGTGATGGGAACGACACAGCAACGGATAGGGCAAGCGAGGGGCTACATGTTGGGCTGCATCTCAAGTTCCCAGGTCCCAATATTAAGCCACAATAGCGGCAAGAGTGCCCCCCCCCCCAACAATTTTTACTTCTGAAAAGCCCTCATTAGCAATGCATACCTTAGCTAAGCACCACACTACCTCCAACAAAGCACAATCACTGCCTGCATGACACTCCGCTGCCACGTCTCCTGCGTTACATGCTGCCCAACCCCCCCCCTGCACGACCCAGTGTCCACAGCGCACACCAAATTATCCCTGCGCAGCCTTCAGCTGCCCTCATGCCACACCACCCTCATGTCTATTTATAAGTGCGTCTGCCATGAGGAGGAACCGCAGGCACACACTGCAGAGGGTTAGCACGGCTAGGCAGCAACCCTCTTTAAAAGGGGCGGGGCGATAGCCCACAATGCTGTACAGAAGCAATGAGAAATCCAATCCTGTGCCACCTCCATCTGGAGCTGCACACGTGGGCATAGCAATGGGGAACCTATGTGCCACACACTATTCATTCTGTCAAGGTGTCTGCATGCCCCAGTCAGACCGCGGTTTTTTATAAATAGTCACAGGCAGGTACAACTCCGCAATGGGAATTCCGTGTGCACCCACAGTATGGGTGGCTCCCTGGAACCCACCGGCGGTACATAAATATATCCCATTGCAGTGCCCAGCACAGCTGATGTAACGTCAGCTTTAATGCAGGTGGGCAAAAAATTAATTGGATTACACTGTAGGCGAGGGCCCCAAAAAATTGGTGTACCAACAGTAATGAGGTAATGTCATGTTAAATGCAGGTGGGCTTCGGCCCACACTGCATGCCCCAGTAAGACTGGGGTTCCTTAGAAGTGGACACATGCAGTTACAACTCCCTGTGGAGCGACAGCATGGGTGGGTGCCAGGAAGCCACCGGCGGTACATAAATATATCCCATTGCATTGCCCATCACAGCTGAGGTAATGTCATGTTAAATGCAGGTGGGCTTCGGCCCACACTGCATGCCCCAGTCAGACTGGGGTTCTTTAGAAGTAGACACATGCAGTTACAACTCCCTGTGGACCCACAGCATGGGTGGCTCCCTGGAACCCACGGGCGGTACATAAATATATCCCATTGCAGTGCCCAGCACAGCTGATGTAACGTCAGCTTTAATGCAGGTGGGCAAAAAATTAATTGGATTACACTGTAGGCGAGGGCCCCAAAAAATTGGTGTACCAACAGTACTAATGTACCTCAGAAAAATTGCCCATGCGGGCAGGTGAAACCCGTTAATCGCTTTGGTTAATGTGGTTTAATGTGTAACTAGGCCTGGAGGCAGCCCAGTTAAAATAAAAATTGGTTCAGGTGCAAGTTTCAACGCTTTAATGAGCATTGAAACGAATAAAAATTGTTTACAAAAATTATATGACTGAGCCTTGTGGGCCTAAGAAAAATTGCCCGTTCGGCGTAATTACGTGAGGTTTCAGGAGGAGGATGAATATACTACACAGATTGATGAAGCTAAAAGGTCCCCGTTTTTGATGGTGATAGAGAACGATACTTCCATCCGCGGGTGCAGCCTACGTTTTGTTTAGGTATCGCTGCTGTCCGCTGGTGGAGAAGAAAAGTTTGGGGAAATCCAGGCTTTGTTCATCTTTATGAGTGTAAGCCTGTCGGCACTGTCGGTTGACAGGCGGGTACGCTTATCCGTGATGATTCCCCCAGCCGCACTAAACACCCTCTCTGACAAGACGCTAGCCGCAGGACAAGCAAGCACCTCCAGGGCATAGAGCGCGAGTTCAGGCCATGTGTCCAGCTTCGATACCCAGTAGTTGTAGGGGGCAGAGGCGTCACGGAGGACGGTCGTGCGATCGGCTATGTACTCCCTCACCATCCTTTTACAGTGCTCCCGCCGACTCAGCCTTGACTGGGGAGCGGTGACACAGTCTTGCTGGGGAGCCAGAAAGCTGTCAAAGGCCTTGGAGAGTGTTCCCCTGCCTGTGCTGTACATGCTCCCTGATCTCCGCGCCTCCCCTGCTACCTGGCCCTCGGAACTGCGCCTTCGGCCACTAGCGCTGTCGGATGGGAATTTTACCATCAGCTTGTCTGCCAGGGTCCTGTGGTATAGCATCACTCTCGAACCCCTTTCCTCTTCGGGTATGAGAGTGGAAAGGTTCTGCTTATACCGTGGGTCGAGCAGTGTGTACACCCAGTAATCCGTAGTGGCCAGAATGCGTGTAACACGAGGGTCACGAGAAAGGCATCCTAACATGAAGTCAGCCATGTGTGCCAGGGTACCTGTACGCAACACATGGCTGTCCTCACTAGGAAGATCACTTTCAGGATCCTCCTCCTCAGGCCATACACGCTGAAAGGATGACAGGCAAGCAGCATGGGTACCCTCAGCAGTGGGCCAAGCTGTCTCTTCCCCCTCCTCCTCATGCTCCTCCACCTCCTCCTCAACGCGCTGAGATATAGACAGGAGGGTGCTCTGACTATCCAGCGACATACTGTCTTCCCCCGACTCCGTTTCCGAGCGCAAAGCGTCTGCCTTTATGCTTTGGGGGGAACTTCTCAAGAGGCATAGCAGAGGAATGGTGACGCTAATGATTGCAGCATCGCCGCTCACCATCTGGGTAGACTCCTCAAAGTTTCGAAGGACCTGGCAGATGTCTGCCAACCAGGCCTACTCTTCTGTAAAGAATTGAGGAGGCTGACTCCCACTGCGCCGCCCATGTTGGAGTTGGTATTCCACTATAGCTCTACGCTGCTCATAAAGCCTGGACAACATGTGGAGCGTAGAGTTCCACCGTGTGGGCATGTCGCACAGCAGTCGGTGCACTGGCAGATGAAACCGATGTTGCAGGGTGCGCAGGGTGGCAGCGTCCGTGTGGGACTTGCGGAAATGTGCGCAGAGCCGGCGCACCTTTCCGAGCAGGTCTGACAAGCGTGGGTAGCTTTTCAGAAAGCGCTGAACCACCAAATTAAAGACGTGGGCCAGGCATGGTACGTGCGTGAGGCTGTCGAGCTGCAGAGCCGCCACCAGGTTATTGCCGTTGTCACACATGACCATGCCCGGTTGGAGGCTCAGCGGCGCAAGCCATCGGTCGGTCTGCTCTGTCAGACCCTGCAGCAGTTCGTGGGCCGTGTGCCTCTTCTCTCCGAAGCTGAGTAGTTTCAGCACGGCCTGCTGACGCTTGCCCACCGCTGTGCTGCCACGCCGCGCGACACCAACTGCTGGCGACGTGCTGCTGCTGACACATCTTGATTGCGAGACAGAGGTTGTGTAGGAGGAGGAGGGTAGTTTAGTGGAGGAAGCATACACCGCCGCAGATACCAGCACCGAGCTGGGGCCCGCAATTCTGGGGGTGGGTAGGACGTGAGCGGTCCCAGGCTCTGACTCGGTTCCAGCCTCCACTAAATTCACCCAATGTGCCATCAGGGAGATATAGTGGCCCTGCCCGCCTGTGCTTGTCCACGTGTCTGTTGTTAAGTGGATCTTGCCAGTAACCGCGTTGGTGAGGGTGCGTACAATGTTGCGGGAGACGTGGTCGTGCAGGGCTGGGACGGCACATCGGGAAAAGTAGTGGCGACTGGGAACCGAGTAGCGCGGGGCCACCGCCGCCATCATGCTTTTGAAAGCCTCCGTTTCCACAAGCCTATACGGCAGCATCTCCAGGCTGATCAATTTGGCTATGTGCACGTTTAACGCTTGAGCGTGTGGGTGCGTGGCGGCGTACTTGCGCTTGCGCTCCAACACTTGCGCTAGCGACGACTGGACGGTGCGTTGAGAGACATTGGTGGATGGGGCCGAGGACAGCGGAGGTGAGGGTGTGGGTGCAGGCCGGGAGACGGTAGTGCCTGTGTCCTGAGAGGGGGGTTGGATCTCAGTGGCATGTTGGGGCACAGGGGGAAAGGCAGTGGTGCAAACTGTAGGCGGTGAACGGCCTTCGTCCCACCTTGTGGGGTGCTTGGCCATCATATGCCTGCGCATGCTGGTGGTGGTGAGGCTGGTGGTGGTGGCTCCCCGGCTGATCTTGGCGCGACAAAGGTTGCACACCACTGTTCGTCAGTCGTCTGCACTCCAGTGAAAAACTGCCAGACCTTTGAGCACCTCGGCCTCTGCAGGGTGGCATGGCGCGAGGGGGCGCTTTGGGAAATAGTTGGTGGATTATTCGGTCTGGCTCTGCCTCTACCCCTGGCCACCGCACTGCCTCTTCCAACCTGCCCTGCTGCTGCACTTGCCTCCCCCTCTGAAGACCTGTCCTCAGTAGGCTTAGCAAACCAGGTGGGGTCAGTCACCTCATCGTCCAGCTGCTCTTCCTCCGAATCCTCGGTGTGCTCCTCCCTCGGACTTACTGCAATTACTACTACCTAAGTGATAGACAACGGTGTCTCATCGTCGTCGTCCTCCTCACCCACTGAAAGCTCTTGAGACAGTTGCCGGAAGTCCCCAGCCTCATCCCCCTGACCCTGGGAACTTTCCAAAGGTTGAGCATCGGTCACGACAAACTCCTCCGGTGGGAGAGGAACCATTGCTGCCCATTCTGGGCAGGGGCCTGAGAACAGTTCCTGGGAGTCTGCCTGCTCCTCAGAATGTGTCGTTGTAATCGAGTGAGGAGGCTGGGAGGAAGGAGGAGCAGCAGCCAGAGGATTCAGAGTTGCAGCAGTGTACGGCGCAGAACTCTGGGTGGTTGATAGATTGCTGGATGCACTTTCTGCCATCCACGACAGGACCTGCTCACACTGCTCATTTTCTAATAAAGGTCTACCGCGTGGACCCATTAATTGTGAGATTAATCTTGGGACGCCAGAAACGTGCCTCTCTCCTAATCCCGCAGCAGTCGGCTGCGATACACCTGGATCAGGAGCTCGGCCTGTGCCTACACCCTGACTTGGGCCTCCGCGTCCTCGCCCGCGTCCACGTCCTCTAGGCCTACCCCTACCCCTCAGCATGGTGTATTACCAGTAGTGCAGAAACAGAACGCTGTAATTAAATGTGCCGCTTATTGGCCTGTGGTTGGAGGCTGACTTCGCTTACGGAACGCACAGCAGAGCCAGGAAAGAATTTTTCACAAGCCTGTAGTGAGACGTAGGTGCGTATGACTGAGCTAGTGGAATTCACAGCGCAGAAGCAGTCAAGTGTCCAAAGGCCACTAGTAGGCCTTAAGTGTTTTGCTTCTATTTTTTTAAAGGCTGAGCTGAGACAGTAGACAGATACTGTAGGCAGCGTATATATGTATACTGTTTCCCTCTGGACGGGATGACGGCGGTGATGTAACGGGCAACGCAGAGCCAGGAAAGAATTTTGCGCAAGCCTGCTGTAACACTTAGCTGCGTATTAATTAGGACTACTACCCCCAGCAGACACGCAGTACACTGAGGACGGTCACAGGCAGCCCAAATATTTTTTTTTCCCAAATTTGTTTGAAAAAGCCCACTGCCTATATACACAGTATATCTGTTTCACCTTTCCCACTGTCCCTGCCTCACCAGTACTGGCCCTATACTATGTAGAATGACTGCAGACTGAGGACGCAATGCTCTGCACGGCCGATATACAAAAAAAAAAAAAAAAGTGCAACACTGCTAAAAGCAGCCTCAACAGTACTGCACACGGTCAGATGTGGCCCTAAGAAGGACCGTTGGGGTTCTTGAAGCCTAAAATACTCCTAACACTCTCCCTATAGCAGCTCCAGCATCAGCAGCACTTTCCCTGAGCTATGTCAGAATGCATCTGTGGCGAGCCGCGGGAGGGGCCGATTTTTATACTCGGGTGACACCTGATCTCGCCAGCCACTCACTGCAGGGGGGTGGTATAGGGCTTGAACGACGCAGGGGGAAGTTGTAATGCCTTCCCTGTCTTTCTATTGGCCAGAAAAGCGCGCTAACGTCTCAGAGATGAAAGTGAAAGTAACTCGAACATCGCGTGGTGCTCGCCTCGAGTAACGAGCATCCCGAACACGCTAATACTCGAACGAGTATCAAGCTCGGACGAGTACGTTCGCTCATCTCTAGTAATAAATCTAAAGAAAGCTCCAGCTTTTCAAAAGTCCAGGGAAAAACAGAGTCAGAGGAAAAAACAGATGCCCTGTGTGTGATAAACGTCAAGTGGAACTTTACCACATGAATTGGAAGTTAATCAAGCTACATCAAAGAAGGTTTCTATGAAAGCTTCCTCTACAAATGTCTTTAGTGATTAAAAATGAGTGACATAGCAGGTTATTGACAGCTAACAAGCTTCCTCTACAAACGTCTTTAGTACTTTAAATGATTGATCTACCAAGATTTTGACAGCTGACAGCAGATTGACACATCTGTTACTAGTTATCATAGAAAGCTAGGTGGCTGACTATTTCCCGCGCGAAGCTCTTTAAAAAGGCCAATTGAAACAGCGATGTCATAACAGCATCTAACAGCCTCACACAGAAATCCTCTGAACTCTCCCTCTCTCTGCTGAAAGGTAAACATCTCCTGTATTTTTTTTATTTGTTCATATTTCTGTTATTTTAATATATCTAAAGAGATTTTGACGTGCATTTTAGAAATATTCACAGAAAGTTCATTTTTAATTTTAGATGGACACTCAAGGTAACGATACGCAACATCTTCTGGCAAATCTGTTTACTGAAGCCGAACAAGGTAAAACTGTATTTAAGTTTTTCTTTTTATAACTACGTTATTTATACGCATTTCTGATCATTTTCACTTTTTTCATTGTTTAAGCGGATCTATTCGAGATCCAGAATTTGGACGCTGCCGCTCTGCATGAGCTGTTTCCTATGAGTTCTGAAGAATGTTCTGCAATTGCTGACATTCTAGACATCGCACTCAAGGGTATGATTTATATAATTAAAGGGGTTGTCCCGCGGCAGCAAGTGGGTCTATACACTTCTGTATGGCCATATTAATGCACTTTGTAATGTACATTGTGCATTAATTATGAGCCATACAGAAGTTATCAAAAGTTTTTCACTTACCTGCTCCGTTGCTGGCGTCCTCGTCTCCATGGTGCCGACTAATTTTCGGCCTCCGATGGCCAAATTAGCCGCGCTTGCGCAGTCCGGGTCTTCTGCTGTCTTCAATGGGGCCGCTCGTGCAGAATGCCGGCTCCGTGTAGCTCCGCCCCGTCACGTGCCGATTCCAGCCAATCAGGAGGCTGGAATCGGCAATGGACCGCACAGAAGAGCTGCGGTCCACGGAGGGAGCAGACCCCGGCGGCCATCTTCAGCAGGTGAGTATGAAGACGCCGTAGCGCGGGGATTCAGGTAAGCACTCTCCGGTTTGTTTTTTTAACCCCTGCATCGGGGTTGTCTCGCGCCGAACGAGGGGGGGTTAAAAAAATTAAAAAACCCGTTTTGGCGCGGGACAACCCCTTTAAGGCCTTTGTCCGTATTTACAAACGTGTAGATGTAGAAACTAAATTGCTTTTCTTTTTTTCTACAGAGATGTCAATTGCACCAGAAGATGCTAAAGACACCCAAGTCTCTAAAGCCTGTGAAGTGTCGGACCATGTGAAAAACTTGATGAATCCTGGAACGCTGGCGAATAAAGAAAATATTCCGGCAAAAAAGCACAGGCCTGACGCCCCTAGCATTATATTGCAATGGCGTAAGTTAAGCGATTAAACATATTTAAATACTTGTAAATACACACGTTAATACGCATAGATGTAGTCTGATTAGCTTTTTAGTACAGCGCTGCGTACATATACATGCTGCCATGCAGTGCTGTAGTCTAGGTAACTTTTAGTACGCGTTAGCTGTGTTATTCTGTATCAAACATGGCTCTGCTGCGCATTATTAACCCTTGTTTAGCGCTGTAATCTATGGCGCGGAGTCAGGATATACGCTGGTTGCTAATATGCTGCGTAATAGGTAACTTAGATCGTATATCGCTGGTTTATGTTTTACTCATTCCGACACATTTTCTTTTTTATATATAGATACTGCATCACTGATGAACTGTAATCCAACATCCGCATCTGAGTTAATACAGCCAGTGCCTAGATATGCCAATCCTTCAGCGACGCGTGTCAACCCGGAGCTCGCTGTGTTAAAGCCTCAAAATGGTCGGTCAAGATACGACGCGCTATTACCGATTTCAGAGCTGGATGAAAACCATTCTCTGTCTGTGGAATACAACACAACTTCTGTTGGTCGCTGCAAACCGAGACCACCTCCATTAAAGCCACACAATGGAGGCATCAGAGAGGATTATAATACAGCTTATTTTGCACGCATAAATCCTGGACTAGGACCATTAACCCGTCAAGATGGGAGCGGCGGATACGAAGCTCTCTCAGCAATTTCTGCGATGGTTGAATGCCAGAATAGTGACATAAGCGTCGGTAAGCCGCATGCTTTAAATTCAAACGATATACGGGACTGTCATAGCATACCTACATGTGATACACAACAAACACTAGACACAGCACCCACTGTCCCTAAAACACGTAGAAAGAGAAGCGTAGCTCCCCAAAACATCACAGCAATAGGTGCAAATATGCTGCCCGGTCATGGCGCTGTGGCGACTGATACACCGCAAAATCTATCTGGATCACTCACTTAGGGCGCCCACCCACTGGCAATTTTTTTTTCCTTTGCATTTTGCGTTTTTTCTCAAGAGCAATTAGTTTTGAATGTACTCCTGTCCACTGGCGTTTTTTTTTGCAATTTTTAACATAGGAACTGTCAGTTGCATATGTGTCCTTATTTTTCTCTTAATGCACCCATGAATGTCAATGGAAATTAACGGAAAAAGCCGCGAAAATGCCGCAAACGCCAGTGGGTGGGCGCCCTAACACTGTTAGTCGTAGAAAGAGGGGAGCAGCTCTTGAAAACGCAGAGGGTAAAAGACAAAAAACGCACGATGATAAAACCATTGTCAATTCAGAGCGGTATTGGTCTGCAGCTATAGGGAGTGACTTTGCTAGCATACACCATATGGCCTTTCAGATTGGTGGGATAGCAGCATCCTTGAAAGCTGTACACGAAAGGGCTCACAAGCTTTTGACCTCCGAGCCAGACTCTCAGAAGGTCCAGAAATATTTGCTTTAACCCCTTGAGTGGCAGGTTTCCTACCACCCTGTCGTGCCCACCAGGGCAGGTTTTTTAAAATGGTCTAATCATTGAATTTCAACTAATTTTGCAGTTGCGTCTCAAGAGCCATAACTTTTTCATTTTTCCATTGACATGGCCATATGAGGGCTTGTTTTTTGCGGGACAAGTTGTGATTTTTTAAACAGGGGGAGGAAAAAAAGAAATGGGGAAAAAAGAAAAAAAGGGGCCATGTCATTAAGGGGTTAAATAATGTATTAACTTCCTTCTCTGGGTCATTACGACGCACATGGATACCACATGTGTGATTTCTATTTTTGATTTTTTACAAAGTAAAGGGAGACAAGTGTTTTTTTTTATTTTTTTAATAATTTTTTAACTTTTTTTTTTTTTTATTTTTTTTTTATTTTTATTTTTTTTTGTCCCTTTAGGGGACTTCCACAGGGACCCATCAGGACCCTTGATCACATTCCGGGGGTCCGATGGTGACAGCCCTTTACATGCTGCAGTGACAACCCTTTACATGCTGCAGTCACATAGACTGCAGCATGTAAAGGGTTAACACAGCAGAGATCGGAGGTTTTCTCTGATCTCTGCTGTAAGAGCTGGTACCTAGCTGTCCTCTGACAGCTAACAACCAGCTCTCCCTGCCACACAGACCATCGGCTTGCTTCTGACAAGCCGATGGTCTCTATGGCAACTTGTAAACAAAGCAGGACATTGCCGATATGCCGGCAATATCTTCTGCTGGTTTTTCAAAGCCCTTGCACTGCTCTGTGTGGGTCTGTGCAGGCAGAGCACACTGTCACAGCTTGTCGCATTGTGCTCTGCAGCTCCCATAGTGATACATAGCCCGGAAATCTTCCGGGCTATGTCACTATGAGCAGTGGAGCTCGTCCCGGAAAATTTCCGGGCGTGCCACTCAAGGGGTTAAAGCGAGAAATGACTGAATTAGTGAGAAAGCACGCAAGTGGCTCCTTATGACTGTCAATGACAGGCTCTGGATTGAAAAAATGTAACAAAAACAAACATCTTGGCTTTCACAGATCACAGGTTGTTAAAAAAGCTATAAAAATGTGCCACACAGCTAGGATGTCCATAGACAGTAGAAAAAGTAGAAAGTCTACACGACACAACACAACGCAGAGACAGGGTGCAGACACTCAGCAACATTCACAACTGTCTGAACATCATGAGCCCGATGTAGTTGTTGATCAGCCTGGTGATGGGTCGGTTTTTTTAGAGTCTTTTTTTCATAGGCGCCGCGAACTTTCAAGGTTCAGGGGCATTGAGCATGTAGAGCATTTCAGGTTTGTGAATCTAGACCGTATACAGTCATTTACCGATGCTATGAGGGCCATTCATGGTGCTGTTGAGTCTTTGTTCAATAGAATACGGACTGATATTCAGCCCGGCGACTACATACATCTAAGTCTGAATGGCGGCAGTTCTCTGGATACGGTTTATTCCAAAAAGCAGCTCAGGGATGATTTTAATGTGGAGAGCTTTTTAAGCGCTGTGGCTTCAGCACTTCAAAGTAATGCAGAATGTTTATCCGGCGATTGTTTGCATCTGGTTGTCACAATAATAAAAAAATAGGAGAGGTGGTGTGACTCGTCGCAGGCGCTTGAATTCGATACTTTACACAAAGATCATCAAACAGAAAAGGCGCTGGTTGTATGACTTTAACAATTATGATTCCAACCTGTGTTTGGCTGCTAGCCTGTACACAATGCTGGAGGTGGGAGCAGCTGCTCCTGCTGCTGATGGTGATTTATTGGCACGTGCTAAGCAGCTACACGCTGCTCTTGGAATCCCTGAAAACCAGCTGGTCAGTTTTAGTGATGTAGATGCTTTTGAGAGATACAGAATTTTGATAGATATGTTCAGGTATCATAGCAATGGTGATTGGCGCTATTATCACACAGGCTCCGTGTCTGCGGGTAAAACTGTGTATATTTTGCATCATGATAAACATTACTACGGAATTACAGACATCAAAAGCTTTATTGGAGAACAATATTTTTGTGATCATTGTAATTCAGCTTACCACCACAAGAATAACCATTCTTGCGAGCATTTTTGTACAGCATGCCAAAAAAATGATTGCGCTGAAAGTATCAGAAAACAGTATCGCTGTCCCAACTGTCGTGTATTTTGTCGCTCGAGCGAATGCTTATCACGGCATGAGAAGTTGGCCGCGACTGATTTTACGTTTTGCAGAGTTAAAACATTTTGTGATCGTTGTTTTCGGTTTGTGCACAACAGTGATGATGGTCATAAATGTAAGAAAAACGAACGGTATATTTTTTACGATTTTGAATGTTCACAGGATACGGGTTTGCATATAGCGAATTTCATTTTTGTGTCGACCTTGTACGGTCAGAACTCTTGGGAGTTCGAGGGTAAAACGTACACTCGTGACTTTGTCCAGTTCTTTGCCAGTGGCAAGTTTGCAGGCTACACCTTTATCGCCCACAATGCTGGTAGATACGATGCATATTTTATCATTAAGCAATTGATTAGAGAACGAATACGTGGAAAGCTGATTAGTCAAGGAGGGCGGCTTTTGTGTGTGACAGCGCCTGATATGAACTTGAGGTTCATAGACTTGCTGAGTTTCATACTCATGAAACTTAGCAAGTTACCGCAAGCTATGGGCTTTTCTGATTCCAAGGGACACTTCCCACACTTTTTCAACACTGAGGAAAATCAAAATTATGTCGGACCCCTACCTGATGTTAAATATTATGGGGTAGAATACATGATGTCTGATGAGAAAAAGGAGTTTATGGAATGGTATGAGTCGCAAAAAGATGTTGTTTTTGATTTTAAAGCAGAGCTAAAGAATTATTGCAAAAAAGATGTTGCTGTTTTGAGACAAGCATGCGAGCTTTACAGAGATCGAGTCATGGAAATGACTAAAAAGACTGTTTTAAAATACTGTACCGAGCGGCGCAAAAAGGTTCCGACGGCGATATGTGTTGACCCTTTTCAGCACATCACTCTGGCATCTGTGTGTATGGCCATGTACATGTTTAAATTCCTTCCAAAAGACACTATAGCTATTGTACCTGCTGATAATTATCACAAAACAAAAAAACGTTACTCAACACCCGATATTCAGTGGCTCATGTACGTGTCTCACACAGAAAACAGTGACATTCAACACGCCCAGAGATTTATTTTTCCCGGTATTGCCTGTGAAAGTTGGTGTTCCCCCTCTGTTACAGATGTGCTCTAAACTCACAGGTAGAACCCTGCACACACAGTGAGGAGGACCGCGCTATTGTCGGTTCTTGGTGTACGATAGAGCTAGAGATGGCCGTAGAGAAAGGGTACAGGATAGCACACATCTATGAAATCTGGCATTTTCCTAGAACCTCGGATGATCTTTTTGCACCCTACATTAAGTTACATCTTAGGGATAAACAGGAGGCCTCTGGTTACCCTAGCTGGTGTACGGATGATGTCAAGAAACGCAAATACATCGCCGCCTTTCTTGAAAAAGAAGGTGTACAATTACAGCCTGACAATGTGGTTGTGAATTCCACTAAAAGGCAAACCTCCAAACTTTTACTTAACTCCTTGTGGGGTAAATTTGCCCAGAAACCTGACCTTCCGTGTACCAGCATCGGGACTAATCCCAACGAGCTTTTTGAGTACGTGTTTCTCCCCTACTATGAGATTTCAGGTTTGAATTTTATTGATGACGAGACAGCCAACATCACCTGGAAATACACAAAAGATCACAAAATCAACAAAAACACAAACATCTTTATAGCTTGCTTCACAACCGCTTACGCCAGACTAGAATTGTACTCTATTCTGGACCGACTGCAGGAGAGGTGTCTTTATCACGACACAGACTCGGTCATTTTTGTGCATCGAGAAGGTGAGTGGAATCCGCCATTAGGCAATTACCTGGGCGAGCTAACCAGCGAGATACCCGATGACACATACATCACAGAGTTTGTGTCTGCGGGACCTAAAACCTACGGCTACAAGCTGAACACGGGTAAAACCATCTTAAAAGTTAAAGGCATAATTCTAAACGCTGCCAACACGCAACATGTAAATTTTGACAGCCTAAAAGATCTAGTTTTGGATTATCAGCACAATTCCTCCCCTGAAACGCAGAAATCTATTAACATAGAACAGCCTGAGATTGCGAGAAATAAGAAATACTGGGATATTGAAACAAGACCATTGCACAAAACACAAAGATGCGTTTACACAAAGAGATACTTGTTAGATGATTTTACGACATTGCCTTTCGGCTATTAGTTCATATGTCAGACGGCCGTCTGACACATTCTATGCAGTTCCTGTAATATCGTTTGAGTTTATGTATGTTGGCTGAATCTGTCTCGTGACTCGTCTGCTTCTTTTCCTGACCAGGCTTTGTAAGAAATAAGAAGCATCGAGTCTTTGGCGCAGGTGCGCTACGCAAAGTGCAAAACCGAGTGAGGAGGCGATTATTAGACAAATTTACAATATAACATCTCGGTTATTAGCGCTGAAATAATGGACACACGTTTGCAACACCCCTTCTCGTGTATTTTAGCCGGACCCTCTAACTCTGGGAAAAGTTACTTTGTAAAGCAGTTGTTACATAATGCCGAGACACATATATCACACAAGCCCCAAAACATTGTGTGGTATCACTCCTGCTGGCAAAAACTGTATGATGAACTGACTGCTTCTTTCCCTATCATCAGATTTATCGAGAGCCTTCCGAAGACATTTATAGATGATGACTTATTTCCGCCCGACAAGGTAAATTTGACCGTTGTTGATGATCTTATGGAGAGCGCTAGTGAAAACAGCGAAATAGAAAAAGCATTTACCAAGTATGTACATCACAGAAATCTCAGCATTTTATATCTTGTGCAGAATGTGTTCTGTCAAGGTAAGAAAAGCCGAACGATAAATTTAAATGCAAAGTATTTGATTCTCTTCAGATCCCCTCGTGATGTATTGCAAATTGTCACACTAGCGAGACAGATGTACCCCGGAAAGACGCGCTTCTTCTTAGAAGCCTTTGAGGATGCGACACGTGAGCCTTATGGATATTTGCTGGTAGATTTAAGAGGTAATACGCCGGAGGAGCTGCGCTTGAGAACGGGTTTGTTTCCACCAGCCTTACCAGCTGTGTATATTCACAAAAAAATCACCCTATTGCACCCTATTTTATTCCCCGTGCATTGTGGTGAGAAGATGTCTGAGAGAATCCGTCGTAATTGGAGTCTCTTAAAAAGGCTGGTGAAAGCAAAACCCAACGTCAGAAAATCTATTTTACGCAACGCTAGCAATGATTTAGTTACAGCCAAAGAGGAGATCGCTTTAAACATTTTAAAAGGTCGTATACCCCTAAAAGAATGTCAAAGAAACGCGTTAAAAAAATGGCGCCGCGCTATAAGACGTTTGGGTGATAAAACCCTGACCAAAAAAAGAAAAAGAGGCGTATAGTCAATCAGGCCGGCGGTTTTATAGGTTCACTCTTGGGTTTTGCAATACCGATAATTACCAGTCTACTTGCCAACCGATAATGGAACATGCAGAGGAAATGTATTTGGTGCCTAAACACGAACTGAACAAAATAAGGCAAAGTGTTCCTACAACCCCTGACATACGACAGGCTGCTATTCATCGCCTTGATGACGAGATTAGCTCAGTTTTACAGCGTGGTGACCTACCAGATGATGTGAAAATTAAAAAATACACCTCTGTTTTACAAAGATACTTGGTTCATGCTAAACAGGCTGCAAAAGAGCTAACAACTTTAAACGTAACTCCGAGTGATACTGGTCATCAGCAATTGTCAAATGCCGAACCTGTTAATAGAATTGCTGTTCATGAAATTGTAAATCATGTTAACCCCCGTTTCAGAAAAAATGCAGAACTTTTGCTAAACAGGTTATCGCAGAATGGTGATATTACATTGTGGAATGCTAAAGAGGAGTTCGTATACAAAGGGCAACCCGTTCAAGGGTCCAACATATTGGACCTGATCCGTCATGCTACGCAGAGCCATAGCTCTACCAAGAAAAATTACCCTCTGGGTTGGGACGCTTTTATGCGATCGATGGCCGAGATTAATATGCCTTCTACGGTCATTGGCAGCCACGGCACTAGAGAAATTCTCCAGGCGCTGAAAATGGACCTGAACGCCGATTCAGCACACTCTACCCCGCAGAGGAAAAGCCTCCCTTATCCTTCCACACCGCCAAGTGGGACACAGGCCACCTTGCTGCCTAAAAAGAGGAATCTACCAATGCTTCAAACTGCCTGGTTAAATTTGTAAATCACTGTAAAAAATGTGACTATATCTGTGTTAAAGTTCATTGTGTAATGATTATATATTATTTCTATAACTTTTTTCATTTATGTATTCGCCCGTGTACTCAATAAAGCTTTTTAAAACTTTGCATCAGTCTCCTGCGTTCTCTCTTGTTGTGAAAACAAACAAAAAACAAGGTGGGGGTCTGCAGCTTCCTGACATAAAGACTGAGGGATTAAAAAGCTTAAAGGGGTTGTCCCGCGGCAGCAAGTGGGTCTATACACTTCTGTATGGCCATAATAATGCACTTTGTAATATACATTGTGCATTAATTATGAGCCATACAGAAGTTATAAAAAGTTTTTTACTTACCTGCTCCGTTGCTAGCGTCCTCGTCTCCATGGTGCCGACTAATTTTCGCCCTCCGATGGCCAAATTAGCCGCGCTTGCGCAGTCCTGGTCTTCTGCTCTCTTCAATGGAGCCGCTCGTGCAGAATGCAGGCTCCGTGTAGCTCCGCCCCGTCACGTGCCGATTCCAGCCAATCAGGAGGCTGGAATCGGCAATGGACCGCACAGAAGAGCTGCGGTCCACGGAGGAAGAGGATTCCGGCGGCCATCTTCACAGGTAAGTATAGAAGTCACCGGAGCGCGGGGATTAAGGTAAGCGCTCCGGTAAGCTAACTGTACGTCCCTGCATCGGGGTTGTCTCGCGCCGAACGGGGGGGGGGGGTTGAAAAAAAAAAAAACCCGTTTCGGCGCGGGACAACCCCTTTAACTTTATGAAGGGGTCTGTTTTCAAAAAAAGGTGGGGGCTAAGAGGCTGGGGATTTATAATACACTCTCATGGAGATAGATAACGTCATGAAATAAGAGACTGTAGATAAAGTCTCATAATATACTCATTTTTTTTACTTAATATCAGCTGTAGATAAAGCTGGACATAATCGTAATAGGCTTCGGATGTAGATAAATCCGGCCATATGCAGAATATACTCTGCTCCGCAGAGTATATTATGATTGACACGTCATAGGACTGACATTTCTGCTATCCCATGCTAATTTCACTGAACTAAAGGGGTCGGCATAATAACCTAGCCTGATGCAGCTCCCTGCTTCCAGAAGGGGGGCAGCTGTCACATTAACATACTGTAAGGGACGGAAAGTGACAGGGGGCGTGGTACCTGTCACTTTTCAGTTTGACGAGTTATATCTACGTATTACTACTCACGTGTATGACTGTGCGCAGCTGTTATATATGGACCCCTCGTGTATTACTGTGCGCAGCTGTTATATATGGACCCCTCGTGTATTACTGTGTGCAGCTGTTATATATGGACCCCATGTGTATGACTGTGCGCAGTTGCTATATATGGACCCCACGTGGTGTATTACTGTGTGCAGCTGTTATATATGGACCCCACATGTATTACTGTGTGCAGCTGTTATATATGGACCCCACGTGTATTACTGTGCGCAGCTGCTATATATGGACCCCACGTGTATTACTGTGTGCATCTGTTATATATGGACCCCACATATATTACTGAGTGCAGCTGTTATATATGGACCCCACGTGTATTATTGTGTGCAGCTATTATATATGGACCCCACGTGTATTACTGTGTGCATCTGTTATATATGGACCCCACATATATTACTGAGTGCAGCTGTTATATATGGACCCCACGTATATTACTGTGTGCAGCTGTTATATATGGACCCCACATGTATTACTGTGCGCAGCTGTTATATATGGACCCCACGTGTATTACTGTGTGCAGCTGTTATATATGGACCCCACATGTATTACTGTGTGCAGCTGTTATATATGGACCCCACGTGTATTACTGTGTGCAGCTGTTATATATGGACCCCACGTGTATTACTGTGTGCAGCTGTTCTATACAGACACCACATGTATTTCTGTATGCAGCTGTTATATATGGACCCCACGTGTATTACTGTGTGCAGCTGTTATATATGGACCCCACGTGTATTAATGTGTGCATCTGTTATATATGGACCCCACATATATTACTGAGTGCAGCTGTTATATATGGACCCCACGTCTATTACTGTACGCAGCTGTTATATATGGACCCCACGTATATCACTGTGTGCAGCTGTTCTATACAGACACCACATGTATTACTGTGTGCAGCTGTTATATATGGACCCCACATGTATTACTGTGCACAGCTGTTATATATGGACCCCACGTGTATTACTATGTGCAGCTGTAATATATATGTGCCCCACGCATATTACTGTGTGCAGCTGTTATATATGGACCCCGCATGTATTACTGTGTGCAGCTGGTATATATGGACCCCACGTGTATTACTGTGTGCAGCTGTTATATATGGACCCCACGTGTATTACTGTGTGCGGCTGTTATATATGGACCCCATGTGTATTACTGTGCACAGCTGTTATATATGTGCCCCACGTGTATTACTGTGTGCAGCTGTTATATATGAACCCCACGTGTATTACTGTGTGCAGCTGTTATATATGAACCCCACGTGTATTACTGTGTGCAGCTGTTATATATGAACCCCACATGTATTACTGTGTGTAGCTAATATATATATACCCCACGTGTATTACTGTGTGCAGCTGTTATATATGAACCCCACGTGTATTACTGTGTGCAGCTGTTATATATGGACCCCACGTGTATTACTGTATGCAGCTGTTATATGTGGACCCCACGTGTATGACTGTGCGCAGCTGTTATATATGGACCCCACATGTATTACTGTGTGCAGCTGTTATATATGGACCCCACATGTATTATTCTGTGCAGCTGTTATATATGGACCCCACATGTATTACTGTGTGCAGCTGTTATATATGGACCCCACATGTATTATTCTGTGCAGCTGTTATATATGGACCCCACATGTATTACTGTGTGCAGCTGTTATATATGGATCTCACATGTATTACTGTATGCAGATGTTATATATGGACCCCACATGTATTACTGTGTGCAGCTATTATATATGGACCCCACGCGTATTACTGTGCACAGCTGTTATATATGGACCCCACGTGTATTACTGTGTGCAGCTGTTATATATGGACCCCATGTGTATGACTGTGCGCAGCTGTTATATATGGACCCCACATGTATTACTGTGTGCAGCTATTATATATGGACCCCACGCGTATTACAGTGCACAGCTGTTATATATGGACCCCATGTGTATTACTGTGTGCAGCTGTTATATATGAACCCCACGTGTATGACTGTGCGCAGCTGTTATATATGGACCCCACATGTATTACCGTACGCAGCTGTTATATATGGACCCCACATGTATTACTGTGTGCAGCTGTTATATATGGACCCCATGTGTATTACTGTATGCAGATGTTATATATGGACCCCACGTGTATTACTGTGTGCAGCTGTTATATATGGACCCCACGTGTATTACTGTATGCAGATGTTATATATGGACCCCACGCGTATTACTGTATGCAGCTGTTATATATGGACCCCACATGTATTACTGTGTGCAGCTGTTATATATGGACCCCACGCGTATTACTGTCCGCAGCTGTTATATATGGACCCCACGTGTATTACTGTGTGCAGCTGTTATATATGGACCCCATGTGTATTACTGTCCGCAGCTGTTATATATGGACCCCACATGTATTACTGTGTGCAGCTGTTATATACGGACCCCACGTGTATTACTGTCCGCAGCTGTTATATATGGACCCCACGTGTATTACTGTGTGCAGCTGTTATATATGGACCTCATGTGTATTACTGTGTGCAGCTGTTATATATGGACCCCACATGTATTACTGTGCAGCTGTTATATATGGACCCCACATGTATTACTGTATGCAGCTGTTATATATGGACCCCACGTGTATTACTGTGTGCAGCTGTTATATATGGACCCCACATGTATTACTGCATGCAGCTGTTATATATGGACCCCACCTGTATTACTGTGTGCTGCTGTTATATATGGATTCCATGTGTATTACTGTGTGCAGCTGTTATATATGGACCCCACCTGTATTACTGCATGCAGCTGTTATATATGGACCCCACCTGTATTACTGTGTGCAGCTGTTATATACGGAAGCCATGAGCATCACTACATGCATGCTCCGCATAGCTGATGACTTGTCAAACACCAGAAAACATAAGAAAGTCATGGAAACACCACAGAAACGGATAGAGAAAGGCAGGAGCAGCATACTCAGCATCTGAGGCTACCACGTCCCACTATAAAGCCAAATTGGGGGCTAGAGTCTGGCGTCACCCCCCTAACAATTTACTTGGGGCGAACCCTCCTTAGCAAGGGACGCGTGTTGGCACATCTTAGCCAAGCACAACACTACCTGCAACCAAGGACAATCACTGCCTGCGGGTGACACCGCTGCCTCTTCTCCTGATTTACATGCTGGCATTGCTGTGCACCCCCGACGCAGCAACAGGCCAGATAGGAGAAGGGCTGAAGATGGGGGCAGCAGGCAGCACCCCAGCACCATAGAGGCGGCCAGGCGCGTATCGGCGCCAAGAAGAGCGACTGGGACCCAGGAGCAGCGGCTTCAGCCAGGAGGAGGACGACCAGCAGAGAGGAGTGACGACACAGAGGACAGTGAAAGGGAGCGGCAGGACGTTGGTGCAGCGGCTGGCGGGTACACAGCCCCCTCGCAGCCAGGTGAGAGATCCATGTCGGGTTTGTCTAATGCATTTAGCCAGGTAGCGCGCGCGGGGGTTAGCACAGGGGCGCTGGCAGGCGGTAGCACTGCGATAGCTGGCGCGCCGGGTGGAGGCGATATGGGGGCGCTCCTTGGTGTTTTGTGCGGGTTGCTTATGCGTCAGGGGGGGGGGGGGGCAGGGCAGGCTGCGCCGCCGGTTGCGATGGATATTTCGCCGTTCAAAGCGTCATCCAGCACTGCGAGCGGCCCGAGCGGGAGCTCGGCTGGGGGGACTGGGGGAGAACAGGCGGCGTGCGCAGCCATAGAGCAGCCCTCCCCTTCAGCGTGGAGCACGGATGCAGGGTCGCAAGTGGGGGAAAGGAGACAGGGCGTAGGCGGGGGTGCGGGCGCCACTCAGGCAATAACGGTAGCGGTGCAGACAGAGAAGGAGGGGGATGGGGTTAGATTGGACGATAGGGCGAGAGGGAAAGTGTACGTGTGCTTCGAGGGGCCCCTGGGGGCCCATTTGAAGAAAGAAGTCAGGGAAAAAATATGGAGGGATGAATATGTTGAAATATTCTCCCTCCTCCCCTTGGAAAAGTTTAATCTCGACAAGGGGAAGAGAACGGAGTTTAAGAAGGAGGAGGAGAAGCGGAGGTGGCGTCTGATACCGCAGACGTTTACTAACTGGCTCCAGGCGTTTGCCATTTTGGCAAGCGTGATTGGGGAGAAAGCGGCGGAAAATTGTTCCGGACTTTTTTGGCGAAGCCTATCGGGTCTATGGGGGACAGACCTGGCTGCGATACGATGAGCAGTTCAGGCAACGGAAGGCAGTTCGCCCCTCAATTCGGTGGGACCAAAAAGACATTGGGCTATGGCTGAGGGTTATGGCCCCGTCACGTTTCGGGCACCCCTATCAGGGAGGCGCTGGGTCTTCAGGCCCAGCCTCTATATCCGGAACAGGACAAGGAGGGCAGGCAGGAGGGAATAGACTCGGTTTCTGTTGGCAGTTCAATGAAGGCCAATGTAAATTCGGGGCGACGTGCAAATTCAAACATGCATGTTCCCACTGTAGCGCAGGGTCACATGGAGCAGCAAAATGCTTCAAAAAAGGTCGGGGTAAAGGAGCAGGGGGTGTTCCAAAAAGGGATGACCCCAGTGAGGGTGGCAGAGATGGCGCCCTTTCTAAATAAATATCCGAATAGGGAAAAGGCGGAGTTATTGTTAAACGGTTTTACAGTAGGTTTTGTTATCCAGCCGCCGACTCACGCAGTCCCCTTTTCGGTTAGAAATTTACGTTCGGCGCGGGAGCACCCTGCAGTGGTGTCTGAAAAACTCGGGAAGGAAGTTAGGCTGGGCCGTATGCCTGGCCCCATTTCCGAACCCCCGGTGCCGGATTTGGTGGTGTCACCACTTGGTGTGGTGCCGAATAAAGAACCGAACAAGTTTCGTTTAATTCAGCATTTGTCCTACCCGAAGGGGGCGTCGGTAAATGACGGTATTGACCCTGACCTTTGTTCGGTGGTTTATACTTCTTTCTAAGCTGCCATTCGGTGGGTTAAAAAATAGGGGGAAAGGGGGCGTTGTTGGCAAAGGTCGATATCGAATTGGCTTTTCGCCTATTGCCAGTGGCGCCTGAGAGCCTGAGAGCATCAGGCTACTTGGGTGTTTTTGGGATGGAAAATTTTTTACCGATCGCTGTTTACCTATGGGATGTTCTATCTCATGCGCTTACTTCGAGGCCTTTAGTTCATTTCTTGAGTGGGTGATAAGGGATACAGCTGCAGTACAGTCGGTCATCCATTATCTGGATGACTTTTTGTGCGTTGGCCCTGGGGGGTCGCCACTTTGCGCGACCCTGTTGGGGACGGTGCAGTGGGTGGCGGAGCTGTTTGGGGTGCCGCTGGCCCCTGAAAAGACCGAGGGGCCCACAACTTGCCTTAGTTTTTTGGGCATCTCCATTGATACGGAGGCAATGGAGTGCCGTCTGCCAGAGAACAAGTTACGAGATTTGCAGGAGGAGGTGGGGTTTGCGTGCACGGCCAAGAAAATTACACTGCGGCGTTTGCAGTCATTATTGGGCAAGCTGAACTTTGCTTGCAGAATCATGCCGATGGAGGCCATGGTTCAGGGTATGGATGAAGATGCGGTGAGAAGGATTGGGCATTGGGGGTCAGCACGGTTTAGGTCGTATGTGCGGCCACAACTTTTATAGGGGAGAGGTATGTGTGTATGTATAGATATACACATGTGCATTTATATGTTATATATTTATAAAAAAATATATATATATATATATATATATATATATATATATATATTTGAAAAGGGGATTTTTCTGCTGATTTATTTTGTTTTGTTCTCTTTCAGGTTCTCGTCAGGCATTAGTGTGGATTTTAGGCCATTCTTTTGCTTTTTGGGGGGCAGAGCGGGCGAGGGTTAGGCCTAGTGGGAGACAGTTGAGGTTTGCTAGAAGTGAGGCGTTAATTAGATGGATGGGGATTAGGGGTATGCTTTGGGGTAGGGTGATAGAAGAAGTTGAGAAAGGGATAGAATTGGATAGAGTGCCAGACATACTTGTCTTGCACTCGGGGGGTAACGACCTGGGACAGAGGCCGTTTAGAGATTTATCAAGGGACATCCGGTATGACATCCTTAGGTTGATGTCGTCATACCCGGAATTGAAGATTGTGTGGTCGGAGATAGTCCCTTGGAAATTGTGGAGAGGTGTGAGATCATTTAAGGGGCTGAATAAGGCAAGAATCAAGCTGAACAGGGAAGTTTCACATTTTGTGGGGCAGCGTGGGGGTTTGGCCGTGCGGCATGTTGATTTAGAGGCGGGCACGGGTAATTATTGGAGGTCAGATGGGGTCCATCTTAATGAGATTGGGATAGATTTATGGATGGAGGGGATTCAAGAAGGTATTTAGCGAGCGTTGTGGGTGTGGCGGGCTTCGCAGGCTTGAGGGGGTCAAGCTGTGCTGGCTGTGGAGGGATCCCTTGGAGTCAGCTAAATGGGGTAGTAGGGGGGTAGCAGGGAGCTGGATAGCTTCCCTTCCCTCTCCGTGAATTGTTTGGTTAGGACTGTCGCCTCGGGGAGTCGCAGGGCGGTGCCTTGCAGTGGTTGTGGGAGGGGTTAGTCAGGTTATGGCTAGCCGGCCTCGGGGTCAGGATGAGGCGACCTGAGGCAAGGTGGTGAGTGGCGGGCCCCCGAGTGTTGCCCGAGTCCGAAATGCAACGGGTGACAGGCACAACTATTTCCCGTTTTTCTGGTGAGGCGACAGTTAGGTGGTAGGGCTCCATGGGATCCCTCCCTTGGTTTTCTTTGGTTGAAATGGTTATTTATGTTTATGTTATGTTTAAATAAATGTGGCTGCTGTGGCCATAATTTAATCCAATTTCAGTGTTGCGTTGTCTTTTAAGGTTATTCAGAAAATGGGGGTAGGTCACAGTAGTCAGCGACTCCGTAACACCTAGTCAAGTTTCCCTGCACAGTGTTCAGCTGCCCTTATGTCACACACTTGCTTCATAGCTACACCACCCTCATGTCTATTTCTAAGTGCGTCTGCGATGAGGAGGAACCGGAGGCACACACTGCAGAGGGTTGGCAGGGCCCCACACAATTCATTCTGTGTAGGTGTCAGAGAGCTGAACACCACGCTAGGAAAGCCGTCTGTGCCCTACCTGAGTCATTCAGTGTATTTGTGCCAGATAGCTAAAACACCGCAATGGGAAATCTTTGTGCACCCACAGCATAGGCGAGCCCAAGGACAGTATTAAACATGAAGTAATTACAGTGCCCAACCATGGCAGACTTTCACTCCTCCCAGGACCTCAGCCTCTGCACACACCCTCAGCAATCGTTGGCATAAAGCGGACTCCAATGCTAGTACAGCTGTGAACTTCTCATTAAATTAGTTACGGTTGCTTTCATCGCTCCAAAGACTGGATGAACCACAAAGAAGTTACACGGGCCAAACCAGGCACAGTTGCATTTACCCCAGGACTTTGGCCTCTGCCCACACCCTTCAATCGTGGGCATAAAGCAGACTCCGATGCTAGTATAGCTGTGAATATCTCATTAAATCAGTTACGGTTGCTTTCCTCGCTCTAAAGACCGGATGAACCACGATGTAATTCCACGGACCAAACCAGGCGCAGTTGCATTTTCTCCAGGACTTCAGCCTATGTCCACACCCTCAGCAATCATGGGCATAAAGCAGATTCCATTGCTAGTATAGCTGTGAACGTCTCATTAAATAAGTTACGCTTCTTTTGTTTGGCCCAAACCAATGTCTCAGATAACTGTGGTAACACAAGAGCAAATACATGTCGACCAACACTGATCCCCAGACACCAAGCAGGAGGAGGAGGTGGCATAATAAGCCTGAGAAACCATGATCTAGGTGGGAACCGCAGTAGTCTGTGTGGGAAGTATGTGAGCAGGCCCAGGGTCAGGCTCGATCCCAGCCTCCACCTTGTATGACCCAAGGTGCCACGAATTACATAGCAATGGGCAATCCATGTGTCCACACACTATTCATTCTGTGTAGGTGTCAGATAGTTCAACGCCGCAAGAGGAAATCTTTCAGTTCCTTGGGCTCGCCTATGCTGTCAGTGCACAAAGATGGTATTACACAGGAAGTAATCAGAGTGCCCAAATATGGCAGAGTTTTAACCCACCAAGGACCTCGACCTTGGCCCACATTTCTGCCCTAGTCAGTCAGTGTATTTGTGCCAGATAGGTAAAACACCGCGATGGGAAGTCTTTGTGCACCCACAGTATAGGCAGACCCCTGTAACATTTCTATTGCAAAAGTATAGGCCGAGCCCAGTAACATTTCTGAAGTAAAAGCATAGGCAGACCCCAGTAACATTTCTGTTGTAAAAGTAGAGGCAGACCCCAGTAACATTCCTGTAGCGGAAGAATAGACAGACCCTTGTAACATTCCTGTAGCAAAAGTATAGGCAGTCCCCAGTAACATTTCTGTAGCAAAATAATCACAAGAAGAAAAACTCCTTAGCGCTCCGTTGATTTTAGGTGTAAACAAAAGTGCTCAAAATCTTACTTGTTTGGGGTTGCCGGTCCCATGGCACCCCTCATATCCTGGTGAACTTGTAGATACTACAAAGAGATGCTTCTGTATATTTTCTGAAATTTATTGTGACGCGTTTCGGCTTACTCTTAAGCCTTTCTCAAGCATGAACCTCATTACAATGTACCTATATTTATAGTGACGTTACGGTGAGAAACAAGAGATCCGGTTTCGTGCCGCCCCCATTTAAATACATAAAAACAATATATCTTACATTAAAAAATCTCTGTCATACTTTACCCATGTTTTGCTGTATAGTTAGCATCCTCACATGGGTATACAGCAACAAAGGCCCCTGTGGATGACACGACTGACCGGTATCCCTGCGGGACCGGTCTAGTCGGGGTAAGTCCACATCTTCACTACTAATAATACATAAATTACCAATTTGCTGTATACCACTGGAGCGCCGCTTTTCTGATTATTGTCTTTATTTCTGTAGCAAATGTATAGGCAGACCCCTGTAACATTTCTGTAGTAAAAGTATAGGCAGACCCCTGTAACATTCCTGTAGCAGAAGAATAGGCAGACCCCAGTAACATTGGTATAGCATGACTGTTGGCGAAGGCTGGAAAAATTAGCTAGATAACAGTATAGGCGAGGACCAGAAAAATTGGTGTACCAATAGTACAAGTGCACCCCTGAAAAATTGCTCAACCGCGAGAGCAGATGAAACCCATAAACATTTTTTAAAGATACAGCTCGCTGCTGCTTAATCTGTAACAGAGCCTGTAGCAGCCCTGTGAAAAAAAAAATTGGTTTCTTTTAAAGTATCAATACTTTTGCAACTTTTAAAAATTCTAAAAAAAAATATATATAAACTGAGCCTTTTGGGCCGCAGAAAAATTGGCAGTTCAGCGTGATGACATGCTGTTTTAGGAGGAGGAAGACGAGTAATAATTTCCGAGAGTGATTGACAAAGCTAATTCCCCCTTTTTTTCTGGTGATAGAGAATGCTTTTTTCTCCTGTTGCAGCGAAAAGTATCATTAGGTTCCGCTGCTTTCCGCCGGTGGGGAAGAGAGGTCTGGGGAAATCCAGCCTTTGTTCATCTTTATGTAAGCATGTCAGCACTGGCAGTTGACAGGTGGGTACTCTTATCTGTGATGATTCCCCCAGCTGCACTAAACACTCTCTCGGACAAGACGCTAGCGGCAGGGCAGGCCAGCACCTCCAGGGCGTACAGTGCAAGCTCGTATCATGTTTTCAGCTTTGACACCCAATAGTTATATGGAGCAGAGGCATCACGGAGGACGGTGGTACGATCGGCTACATACTCCCTCACCATCTTTTTACAGTGCTCCCTCCAACTTTGCCCTGACTGGAGAGTGGTGACACAGTCTTGCTGGGGAGCCATAAAGCTGGCAAAGGCCTTGGAGAGTGTTCACCTGCCTGCGCTGGACATGCTACCTGATCCCCACGCCTCCCTTGCTACTTGGCCCTCTGAGCTGCGTCTTCTACCGCTAGTGCTGTCAGATGGGAACTTTAGCATCACTTTTTCCACAAGGGCCTTGTGGTATTGCATCACTCTCGTACCCCTTTCCTCTTTGGGAATGAGAGTGGAAATGTTCTCCTTATACCGTGGGCTGAGAAGGGTGTACACCTAGTAATCCGTGTTGGCCAGAATGCGTCTACTGCGAGGGTCACGGGAAAGGCAGCCTAACATGAAGTCAGCTATGTGTGCTAGGGTACCAGTACGCAATACATCGCTGTCCTCACTAGGAAGATGACTTTCAGGATCCTCCTCCTCTACAGCCCATACACGCTGAACAGATGAGAAGCAAGCAGCATGGGTACCCTCTGCAGTGTGGCCAGCTGTCTCTTCTCCCTCCTCCACCTGCTCCTCCCCCTTCTCTTCCTCCTCCTCCAAAATGCGATGAGATATAGACATGAGGGTGGTCTGGCTATCAAGTGACATACTGTCATCCCCCATCTCCTGTTCCAACCCCAAAGCGTTGGCCTTTATGCTTTGCAGCGAGCTTCTCAGCAGACAAAGCAGCGGGATGGTAACGCTACTGATTGCGCATTGCTGCTCACCATCTGGGTAGACTCCCCAAAGTTTCAAAGAACCTGGCAGATATCTGCCACCCATGCCCACTCCTCAGTAAGGAATTGGGGAGGCTGACTACCACTACGCCGCCCATGTTGCAGCTGGTATTCCACTATTGCTCTACGCTGTTGGTACAGTCTGGCCAACATGTGCAGCGTAGAATTCCAGCACGTGGGCACGTCGCACAGCAGTCGGTGCTCTGGCAGCTGAAACCGATGTTGCAGGGTCCTCAGGGTGGCAGCGTCGTAGTGGACTTGCGGAAATGTGTACAGACGCAGCGCACCTTGCCGAGCAGGTCAGACAAGTGGGGGTAGTCTTTAAGAAACCACTGAACCACCAGATTGAAGACGTAGGCCAGGCATGACACGCGTGTGAGGCTGCCGAGCTGCATAGCCGCTAACAGGTTACGGCCATTGTCACAAACGACCATGCCCAGTTGGAGGCTCAGCGGCGAAAGCCAGAGGTCGGTCTACTCTGTCAGACCCTGCAACAGTTCGGGGGCTGTGTGCCTTTTGTCACCTAAGCTGATTAGTTTCAGCACAGCCTGCTGACACTTGCCCATCGCTGTGCTGCCGCGACGCGATACCGACTGCTGGCGATGTGCTCACGCTTCTTAATTGAGAGATAGAGGTAGTTGAGGAGGAGGAGGTTGAGGGTTTGGAGGAGGTGGCATAAATTGCTGCAGATACCAGCACCGAGGTAGGACCCGTATTCTGGGTGTGGGTAGGACGTGAGCAGTCCCAGGCTCTGACTTGGTCCCAACCTCCAACAAATTGACCCAATGTGCCCTCAGAGAGATATAGTGGCCCTGCCAGCCAGTACTTGTCCACGTATCCGTGGTTAAGTGGACCTTCCCAGTAGCCGCGTTGGTGAGGGCACGATTTACGTTGCGGGAGACGTGCTGGTGTAGGGCTGGGACGGCACACCAGGAAAAATAGTGGCGACTGGGGACCAAGTAGCACAGGACCACCGCCGCCATCATGTTTTTGAAAGCATCCGTTTCCACAAGCCTGTACAGCAGCATCTCCAGGCTGATTAATTTGGCAATGTGCACGTTTGATTTTCCCGGTGAACATGAGGCCTTAGAAGGAGCTTTTGGGTTATTACACAGAGGATCAGGACTGTAAAGTGTATAACTTTCCCTATAGAAGTGGCTGTGCCCCAACACTCTGTGTCTAATGCACTGCAGTGTGAACAGTATAAATGAAGTCGTTCGCAGTAGGCTAGGAAATATTTGAGTGCAGTTTCACGGTGAGAGCTGGTTGTACGGCACTGCAGGCTGAGAACTGGCCTTGATGCATAATACAAAAATTGATGCACTACTACTCCCAGCAAGCCACAACTGTAATGCACACAGTCAGATGTAGCCCTAAGAAGGACCGTTGGGGTTCTTGAAGACAGGACTCTACTCTAACACTTTCCCTATATCAGGAGCAGCTCTTTCCCTATACTCGTTATAATACACTGCAGACTGAGAACGCTATAGCTGAAATGGCCTGCACAGCCCGAGATGAAAAAAAATGGATGCACTACTACTCCCAGCAAGCCAGAACTATAGTGCACACGGTCAGATGTAGCCCTAAGAAGGACCGTTGGTGTTCTTGAAGACAGGACTCTATTCTAACACTTTCCCTATATCAGGAGCAGCTTTTTCCCTAAACTCTGCATAATACACTTCAGACTGAGAACGCTATAGCTGAAATGGCCTGCAGAGCCCGAGATGGAAAAAAAAAATGGTACACTACTGCTCCCAGCCAGCCACAACAGTAATGCACACTGTGAAGAGTGAGTAGCCCTAAGAAGGACCGTTGGGGTTCTTGAAGACTGGATCCTACTCTAACACTTTCCCTATATCAGCAGCAGTACTATACCTAACCTCTGCCAGCATGTGTCTTAGGCAAGCTGCGGGCAGGACTAGTTTAAGTACTCGGCGGTCACCTTATCTCACGAGCCACTCACTGCTGTGGGGGGGGGGGGGGGGCTGGCACGTCACAGCAGGAAGTGGTAATGCCTGCCCCGCATGTCTATTGGCTAGAAAATGTCACTAAACATGCGGGGAAGGAAATGGAATTGACTCGAGTACCGCGTGGTGTTCGACTCGAATAACGAGCATCTCGAGTACCCTAATACTCGAACGAGCATCAAGTTCGCACAAGTGTGCTTGCTCATCTCTATTTATTATTTCCACAAATAGAGCCCCTGCACATGGGCGGAAATTCTGTGGCGGGATTTCCTGCAGAATTTCCGCCCCTGGACGCCTGCATAGGATTGCATTGCAAAACGCAATCCTATACAGACGGCTGTGATTTGTCCGCGTGAACTTACATGAGGAAAACAAATCGCGGCATGCTCTATTTCTGTGAAGGCCCACACAGAAATGTCTCTCCCTGCGCAGGGAGATATCAAGGACCCGGAGCCACGGGAGAGGTGAGCGCCACACTGGTCCCTGCTGGGGCTTGGGTCGGGTCCCGCTGCAAGAATTCTAGGCTCGTTTGAAGCTGGACTTAGGGCGAGCACCCACTGGCGTTTTTTACCTGCGTTTTGCGTTTTGCGTTTTTCCTGCACAGGCATAGAGATAAAGTGTGCTCATGTCCACTGGCGTTTTTAAAATCGCCCCGCCCCGCAAAATCGCATCGCAGCTGTCCTTACACTCTGGCTCCTTTTTTTAATCTAACTTCTCCCATGGTTTTCAATGCTCCCGGAAAAAACGCAACGCAACGCAATTCGCACGTGCCGCGTGGCGTTTTTGCAGACAACATTACTGAAGACTGTGGAAGGGCAGGCATTCTTCACAGGTGCTGTAGGGTGTGTTGGTATAGAAACGCTATGCAACGTTTTAGGATGAGACATTCTCCGCGTTTTGCGTAAAAAAACCGCAGCGAAAAACGCGCGAAAAACGCAAACGCGTAGATGCGAAATCGCTGCGTTTTTCACGCACTAACAACGCAAACGCCAGTGGGTGGGCGCCCTTAGGCTGCCTTTACATGGACTGTAAATGTTGCAAAATTTTCAGAGCGGCTTTGGCTGCGGATTTTCTGCAGCATTTAGATGGGTTTTAAACTGGACGGATTTGCAGCTGAATTTCCATTCTGACCCTCCGCACGGACATTCCACGGCATTTACAGCAGCAGGAAAGTGGATGAGATTCTGAAAATCTCATCCACAAGTTGCAGAAATAACCGCACAAAACCAGTTCCGCAGCATGTCAATTTTATCGCCGTTTCCAATGTGGGATCCACTTCTCCTTAATGAGGGGGTGAAGCCCGCACAGGAATATGGGATAAAGCCGCTTCACAACCGGCACCAAATGGGGTGACTTTGTTTCCGTGGCTGATCTGCAGTGAAACGCCTGCTACGGACATTCTGCTGCAAATCATCCCCAATGTGGACCCAGCCTTCTAGTACAACCCATGTGCAGGCCTTTTTTAAAATCTCCTTCACATGGAGCGGAAAATTTCTGCATCTATTCTGCAGCATTTTTGAAAAACATTGTAGATTGTAAATTTGCCACAAGTCTGTTTATGTTGTGGGTTTCAACCCTTCAAATACAAGAGTTACAACGCACGGCGGATCCGAAAGAAAATCCACTGCAAAAACTGCGCCATGTAGCCTGGATTCACATGCGTGTACGTGTAATTACACTGTGTTTCTGCAAAATGGGAGTTGCGTATTTACACGCGCATGCATGTTTTAACTGTACTTTTTGAATGTGCAAATATGCACGTAAATTCTCTTGTCTGAATCCGGCCTTAGCTGCAGATTTGCCGATTGGGGATTTTTGACATATTTGCTTTTCTGCTGTGGAATCCCGCAGTGAATCCACTATATGTGAGACCCCCTTACAGCGGACCAATTATAAGATACAACAAGAAGGGGCGCATGTTCTGGCGCTCACATTGATATTCTAGTTTAGTGAAGGTCTTGTTGAAGATCAGAACTGCTGGAGACAGGGATATTAGGAGAAAGGCAGGCATGACAGGGTTAACAGGGAGGGAAGGGGCGAGTAGGTGAGGGGAATTCTGGTAGGAGAAAGGGGATGAGTGTAGGAAAGAGTAACAGCGCAAAGGAGGGGGGGAGAAGTTACAGGGAACACGAGGAGGAGAAGGAGGAAGAGACAGAGGAGCTGATGAAGAGTCCCACCCACCTGCCCAAGGAAAGAAGGGGTGGGGGGGGGGTGATTGCTAGTGAGATTCGTCATGGCAGATGAGGGGAGGGGTTCTTGGAGTCAGCAGAAATGGGTAGAGTAGGGGAAACAGGGGCTGGATAATTATCTTACCCCTTTAATTGCTTAATATAAGGACTGTTGCCTCTGGGCTTCCCAAGGCAGTGCCTTGCAAAGATTATGGGAGTGGTTAGCCAGATTATGACTAGCCGGCCTCGGGGTTGGGAGGTGGCAACTAGAGGGTGAGTGGTGGACCCACGAGTCTGTTGGCTTGCAGCTGGAGGCATGGGTAGGGAAATAGTGTTGCCTGTGTCAGTTAATATGTGACAGGTACAACTATTTCCCGTTTTGGTGGTGAGGCGACAGTAGTTGACGGGGCTCCAAGGATCTCTCCCCAGGTTTTTTCTATGGGGTAAAAAATGTTATTTATGTTTAATGTTATGTTTGGTAATAAATATGGCTGCTTTGGCCACATTGAATCCAAAGTACGGTGTCTGTGGTTATTTAAGGTAAAATGGTGGTGGAGGGGGAGTATGTCAGAGTAAAGACGACTCCGTTACACCTGGGTCAAGAATATCAAAACTAAAATCTGTCTCCATCGTCTCTTCTTGTCCCCTGATATCCTGAGTAAGGGCTTCTGCAGACGAGCGTAAGAGCAAAGCCGCTCGCTCCTGCGCAATGTACTTGTGTAGTGAAGAGTCTCTTTGTGTCCATGCCTGCACAAGAACTGCGCAGATTTGTGCAGGCATCACTCATTCACACGGACGCAGGAATCACCTTCGTTCTGATATAAAAGGCTAACGAGGCTAATGAAGTGTTGGTGTTTGCAGGTATGCACAGTGTTTTACGCATATCTGAGTGTAAGTATGTGCACATTTGCGCACTACCACAGGCTCCTATGAGGAGCTTTCGGGCACAAATGGGCACCAATATGGAGCAAGTCATGTTGTTTTGCATGCACAAAATGCATTTGCAAAAAAAAGAACCATGAGAATGAGCCCATTGATATCATTTATTTGCTGTATATTGCATGTGCAAAAACTTCCTACGTAAGTACACACGTGTGCGGCCGCCCTAAGACCATATTTGCGTGGCCGATATTCTCACACAAATTCTGCATATGACCGACACGGACAGAACTCACATGGAAAATGAACCCATTCCTTTGACTGAGCTCATTCACATGAGCATTTTTTTCCTCAGACTAAGGGCTCAAACCCACTGGCGTTTTTATTTCTTGCGCTGCGAGAGTGAGTGAAAACATTTACCTCGCAGCGCAAGAAAAACTCTGCGATATCGCCAGTGCTTTCATTGTGGCCAGCAGCGTTAGCCCCATTGAAAACATAAGGAGAATATCGCGGACTTCTGTGGCAGGAGTTTCCTTCATCCCCGTGGGGAAACCAAATCATTTGTTTCATAATCATTGCTATCACATCGCAGGGGAAAAAAAATCGCACCCTAAGGGTGGACACCCACTTGTTTTTCTTTCGTGTTTTTTTCACATGATATCGCTGTTTTTTAACGCAATTGTCAATGGGGCTTTGTCACAAGCAAAGTTTGTGCTTTGTGACTTTTGTGCGATGCATTTTTAACATTAGAAGGTCCCATTGACGATTGCGTGAAAAAAAACGTGCAAGAAAAATGCAAGTGGGTGTCCACCCTAAGAGCCACAATTGGAAAATCGCTGCATGTCCTATCTTTGTGTGAATCTCGCTAGACAATGGGATATATAATGTGCGGTTTCCGGCACCTCGCACAGCATACAGACGGAGTGTCCATGTGTTGTGTGATGTGTTCTGCGTCCGAGACTCTCAGCACAGCCTTCTGTAGCCATCTAAATACAGTATAACAGAATGGGTTTTGCATGTGGAGTTTTGGATTACTGAGGACGACCTACTAACTAACTGACTGAGAACACTCTGTACAAAATGATCTTAGTTTTCTTCTGTGTTTTGCAGATCAGCTATGGAGCCTCGGACCCCTCATTATCTGATAGACTCCTCTATCCACATGTTTTCCGAATGGTCCAGAATAACCACATCCACAATATGGCGATCACCGAACTGCTGGAGCACTTTGGCTGGACCTGGGTTGGGATTATAGTATCGGAGGATGAAACTGGAGAGAATGAGCTGCTTATACTAACAAAGTACATGAGAGAGCGCGGGATCTGTGCCGCCTTCATCGAAAAACTAAGAGAGGAAAATTATAATAGGATTTTACAAGCTCTAAAGAATCCACAAGTCTCCATCATTATAATGTGTGGGGCCTACTCTTTGTATATGTCTCACTTAATACAAGAATACAAATTAATATTTTTAGACCACACCTTCATCCTTTCACCATCCTGGATCTCTACTGCTCCCAAAGTGTTAAATGAAGGGCATTTGATTTATAATGGAAGTCTCACAGTGAAGTTTTCTTCACCTTTTCCAGGTCTGGAGAATTTTGTAAAAATATACAGGAATTATATTGATCTGCACAAAAACCTGTCTTACTGGAGATTGATAGATGATCTAGGCAAGAGAGATGATTTAGATTTGTTCATATCAGACTATGACATCAATAAAGAGCCCTACTATACTCAGGACAATACTGCACAAATTCTGACAGATATCTTCTCATCGGGGGTCGCCACAAGACTGTATACTGCAGTAGAAGTTCTGGCAAAAGCTCTACATGAAATGTTCTTATTTATAAAGGATGAATATGGAGAAAACTCAATAACTGGATTTTTGCACTACAGACGGAAGTTACAGCGCTACATACAAATGATGAAGTCCTCACCGGATCCAATGAGACCTTCAGAACACTTTAATGAGCAGGGAGAAGCCGTACATCCATATAAGATCATAAACTGGTTACATACAGAAGAGACCATACATGAGGTTGAAGTAGGGAATTTTACTCCGTGGGCCATCAGTGGGGAAAAGCTTCACATAAATCGTCAGTCTATAACATGGAGACACACAAAGGGGGTGAGAAGAGTTATATTATGTAGGTGATTATGTAAATCCTGTCCGCTCTATAACATCATCATATAGTTTACATCCTCTTATCATTCATGTGTGTTTTATCCTTATAGTAAAGGTTCTTGTCTTTTCCTACAGATCCCAGTATCCCGCTGCTCCGACCAATGTTCACCTGGAAGCAGGAAAAAGACAGGAGACACAATCCATGCCTGCTGCTATGACTGCGTCCCGTGTGCAGAAGGGGAGATATCCAATATAACCGGTATATGGTAGTATGAGCAGTAGGTGAAGATGACAGTGATGTACCAAACGGATGTATATATGAAAGAAAAAATAAGTGAACCCTTTGGAATTACCTGGATTTCTGCAATCATTAATAATAAAATGTGTCAGGTCCATCACAATTATAGACAAACAATCAAACTAAACTAAGATGTTCTCCGATTCATATATTGCATTAGTGGCAAACCTATTACACGCGTGCCAGATGTGGCATGCAGAGCCCTCCCTACTTGCAAGCTCCACCATCAACTGTTCACCACTTCTGATTACCGGCAGGGGTGGCTGCTCCCCTGCCGACATTCACTCAGTTACGCTGCTAGCAGTGCCAATCCCGGCGCACACTGTGACGCCAGTGTGCAGCTGGGATCCTACTCCCCCAACGTCTTCGTGGGGGGTACACATATTAACTTTTTATGCAACACCTTTGCCCTAGTCATGAATTCCATCAACCTGATTGGTTGTTTAGGTTGTCTGATTCACCAAACAACCAATCAGGTTGCTGGAATTGCTGAATAGGGTGGAAGTGTTTTAAAAAAAAGTTAATATGCGTACGAAAACATGGGGTGGGGGGCTGCCATGGGATGTCACTATTACTGCTGGGGCCACCGGGGGATGTCACTATTACTGGCTAGGGCCGCCGTGGGAATTCACTATTACAGCTGGGGCTGCCATGGGATGTCACTATTACCGCGGGGGCCGCCGTGCAATGTCTCTGTTACTGCTGGGGCTGCCGTGGGAAGTCACTGTTACACAGGGGGCTGCCGTGGGATGTCACTACTACACGGGGGGCCGCCATGGAATGTCACTATTACATGGGGGGCCGCTGTGCGATGTCACTATTACTACTGGGGGCCACTGTGGGATGTCACTATTACCAATAGGGGCCACTGCGGGATGTCACTGTTACACGGGGGGCGACCATGGGATGTCACTACTACATGCAGGGCAGCCGTGGGATGTCACTATTAGACAGGGGGCCACCGTGGGATGTCACTATTACCGCTGGGGCTGCAGTGGAATGTCACTGGGGCCGCCATACGATGTCAGTATTACACTGGGGGCCACCGTGGGATGTCACTATTACTGCTGTGGGACTGGGGGGAGGGTAAAATGAGAAATACTGGGGTAGCCAGTGTAACTAGCGACCCAGGTCCAAGCAAAGGGAATGGGGGTCGAGTAGAGGGTGGGGTTAGCACAGTTAGAACTGATAGATCAGCCATAAGTACGAATAGCAACAAAACAAATTAAAAAAAAAAAAAAAAAACGATATAAATTGTATGACCCCGAATGCAAGAAGTCTGATTGGTAAAGTGGGTGAGCTAGAAGCGAGAATGACTGATGAAAAATATATGATATAGTCGGAATTACGGAAACATGGCTGGATGATAAGTGCGATTGGGCAGTGAATTTGCAGGGGTACAATCTCTTCAGAAGGGACCGAAGGAACCAGAAAGGGGGAGGGGTATGTCTGTATGTCAAATCGAACTTGAAGCCGAGGCTACAGGAGGATGTAGGGGTAGGAGAAGAACAGGTGGAATCTCTGTGGGTAGAAATACAGGGAGGAAAAAATAACAAAATCCTGATAGGGGTCTTCTATAGACCACCAAAAGCAACAGAAGAAACTGATAACTTACTATTAAGGTAGATAGAAGAGGTGTCAAATAGCAATGAAGTAATTATCATGGGGGACTTTAATTATCCAGATATAACATGGGAGAACGAAACCTTCAAATCTCACAGGGGTGATAAGTTCTTGAGAGTAATTAAAGACAATTACCTGAACCAAGAGGGAGGGCCATTCTGGACCTAGTACTAACTAACAAACCGGAACGTATAAAAGGGGTGCAGGTTGAGGGGCACTTGGGGAACAGTGACCACAATATAATCAATTTCCAGCTGTCATTTAATAGGAAGCCTTATCAGGGAGCGACAAAGAAACTAAACTTTAGTAAAGCAAAATTTGATGAGCTTAGAACTACTATCGGTAACATTAACAGGGACAACATCCTCAAAAATATCAGTACAGAGGACAAATGGGAAAAGTTTAAAGGGATCCTAATCACCTCATGTGAGCAATTCATTCCCTTTAAAAATAAAAGAAACTCAACTAAAAGGAAACCAATGTGGCTCGACAAGACAGTAAGAGGGGCAATAAATGAAAAAAAGAAAGCGTTCAAACTACTAAAGCGAGAAGGCAGCGAAGAAGCGCTAAAATCGTACAGAAAAAAAACTAAATATGCAAAAATAAGATCAAAACTGCCAAGGAGGAAGCAGAACGACTGATCGCCAAAGAGAGCAAAAACAACCCAAAGCTATTTTTCAACTATATTAAAGGGGTTGTCCCGCGATAGCAAGTGGGGTTATGCACTTCTGTATGGCCATATTAATGCACTTTGTAATATACATCGTGCATTAAATATGAGCCATACAGAAGTTATTCACTTACCTGCTCCGTTGCTGGCGTCCCCGTTGCCATGGTGCCGTCTAACTTCAGCGTCTAATCGCCGGATTAGACGCGCTTGCGCAGATGGGTCTTTTCTCTTCGGCTTGGCTCGGCATCACCGGCGTTTTGGCTCTGCCCCCTTGTACGCGTCATCTCGTAGCTCCGCCCCCGTCACATGTGCCGATTCCAGCCAATCAGGAGGATGTCACTATTACCGCTAAGGCCGCCGTGGGATCTCACTATTACACAAGTAACCACTCTGGGATGTCACCTTTACTACGGGGGGCCACTGTGGGATGTCACTATTACTGTTGGGGCCGCCGTGGGATGTCACTATTACCGCTGGGGCCGCTGTGGGATGTCACTGTTACACGGGGGGCCACCATGGGATGTCACTACTACATGGGAGCCTCCGTAGGATGTCACTATTACATGGGGGCCACCATGGGATATCACTATTACCGCTGGGGCCGCCGTGGGATGTCACTGTTACACGGGGGGCCACCATGGGATGTCACTACTACATGGGAGGCCTCCGTAGGATGTCACTATTACACGGGGGCCACCGTGGGATGTCACTATTACCGCTGGGGCTGACTTCGGATGTCACTATTACATGTGGAGCCACCGTGCGATGTCACTATTACATGGTGGGCCACCGTGCGATGTCACTAATACCGCTGGGGCTGCCGTGGGATGTCACTGTTTCCACTGGGGCCGCCGTGTGATGTCTCTATTACTGCTGGGGCCGCCGTGGGATGTTACTATTACCGCTGGGGCCACCGTGGGATGTCAGTATCACCGCTGGGGTCGCCATGTGATGTCACTGTTACACAGGGGGCTACCGTTGGATGTCACTACTACACGTGGGGCCGCCGTGGGATGTCACCATTACTACTGGGGCAGCCATGGGATGTCATTATTACCGCTGGGGCTGCCATGCGATGTCACTGTTACTACTGGGGTCGCAGTGGGATGTCACTGTTACATGGGGGGGCTGCCGTGGGATGTTACTATTACACAGCGGGCTACCGTAGGATGTCACTATTACCGCTAAGGCCGCCGTGGGATGTCACTATTACACAAGTAACCACTCTGGGATGTCACCTTTACTACGGGGGGCCACTGTGGGATGTCACTATTACTGTTGGGGCCGCCGTGGGATGTCACTATTACCGCTGGGGCCGCTGTGGGATGTCACTGTTACACGGGGGGCCACCATGGGATGTCACTACTACATGGGAGGCCTCCGTAGGATGTCACTATTACATGGGGGCCACCATGGGATGTCACTATTACCGCTGGGGCCGCTGTGGGATGTCACTACTACACGGGAGGCCTCCGTAGGATGTCACTATTACACGGGGGCCACCGTGGGATGTCACTATTACCGCTGGGGCTGCCTTCGGATGTCACTATTACATGTGGAGCCACCGTGCGATGTCACTATTACATGGTGGGCCACCGTGCGATGTCACTAATACCGCTGGGGCTGTCGTGGGATGTCACTGTTTCCACTGGGGCCGCCGTGTGATGTCTCTGTTACTGCTGGGGCCGCAGTGGGATGTTACTATTACCGCTGGGGCCACCGTGGGATGTCAGTATCACCGCTGGGGTCGCCATGTGATGTCACTGTTACCGCTGGAGTCACCGCGGGATGTCATTGTTACATGGGGTTTGCCGTGGAGTGTCACTATTACACAGGGGGCTGCCGTGGGATGTCACTATTACCACTAATTTGAGGGTATAGCTAATAAGTTCTGTTTTGATATTATACTCTTAAAGTTGGAGTTTTTGCAGAATGAGATTCAAGTGAAAAAAGAGGAGTTGAGTGAAGTGGAAAAATATATCGCAGGTAAAATCCCCCTGAATGAGTGGGAAGCGCATCGCACCAAGACAGAGACATATTTGATTCAATTCAGGCAGGATTTGGAAGCAAACAAATGGTCTAAATGGTTTAGACATGCAAATGATTACACAACAGGTCAAGTCTATAATTGACATATGACCAAGACACCAAAGAACACCTTCGGTGACCAGAAGCAAAGCAGAGGCTGTCAGAAAAAAAGAAAACAAAGAAACTTCAATACGAGTGGCTGTACATCTGATACATCCAATTCTCATAATGGTTCTGTGAGAGGTTCAATTACTAACAGTTCTTTTTTAGGACATATGCATCCAATGAACCCTACCAACAGAGAAACGGAACAACGAGACCCCACGCAAGGAGAGGGGGTGTCAGGCACCATAGTTCGTGCAAGAGGGTGAGGAAGCATGAAAACCAGGTCAGGAAACCGATACCCACCACCCAAGTACAGGAAATATTTCCTCAAGAACTTTGTCTGATAAAGAACTATCAGTTTTATTTAAGGGTCTGTCATTCTGCCCAACAACAAAGACAGATTGGTTCCAGATTGATCTCTATCTGGAGAGATTTTTTAGAAATCTCCGTCTAAAATCTTATTTTTCCACTGTGCCATCTGTTATGTCACCTGTGACGACTGTCTCGTAGTCCAACCCCCGTGGGGCTGTTTCCCTGGTCGGTGTTGGACTGCCAAACAAAAGCATTTTTTCACCACCCAATAATAATCCTGGGATAGAAGCTTAAACTAAGATTGTGAAGGACGAGATCAGACATCTTAGTGAACAACCCGGTAGAGCAACTATGAATGGCTTTGTTAACCTGTCCAAAGATGACAAGTGCACCCTCGATTCACTCTCCAAGGATGAGAGTGTAATAATCAAACCAGTGGATAAGGGTGGGGCAATTGTCATCTAGGTTAGGTCTAAGTATTCCGCTGAGATATTGGGACAGTTGGAAGACACTGATGTGTATGAGTTGTTGTCTAGTGACCACACTGAGAAATACCAGAATGAGTTAAGGATTATGGTCAATGAGACTCTCTTAGATGATGTTATAGACAGTGGTCTGGCGCAATATCTAGTTTTGGACTTCCCTAAAATACCTACCATATATGTATTACCTAAGATACATAAGGATCTTGTTAACTTACCTGGAAGACCACCGTAGACGCATGCTCGAATCTCTCCCCCTGAGCCAATTTTTGCGAGTCAGGAGGAACACCGACGATGAATTTGTTCATCAACGGATGAATGAGATGTGTTGCAAGTTTGTGACAAGGGGATATCCATTGACCTTGGCACAAGACCAGATGAATAAAGCTCTACAGAGGTCTAGAAATGAATTACTCAACCCATGTCCAAAAGTTGACAAACAAAAGAGGATTCCCTTTGTGTCCACGTACGGTACTAATAGTGGTCGGATTAGGAATGTGCTCTACAAACATTGGTCATTTTGACAAAGACCTGTGGCGACATTCCTGAATTTGCTCATGTTCCCATCATGGCGTACAGGAGATCTCGCAATTTGCGTGATAAACTTGTAACACCCTTATTTAGGACTGTGGAAACTCCTAAACTGAGATGGCTGGAACCCCTTAAAGCAGTGAATTTCCCTTGTTTAAGCTGCTCAAGTTGCAGCAACTTGATCAAAGGGGATACGTTCCAACACCCACATACTGGCCAGACCTTTAAGATTTGAGAGCACCTCACATGTAGATCTAGGTTTGTTGTCTACTTGATAACCTGTCCCTGTGGTGAAGCCTATATAGGTGAGACTATACAAAAGGTACGCTCAAGAATAAATAAACATAAGAGCACGATCCGTACCGCAGCTAAAGATTTACCTATAGTGAAACATTTCCTTGAATTCAGACACTCTATTAGTCAGCTGAGATATAAAATCATTGACTATATTCCACCACTTGAGAGGGGAGGCGATAGGGAATTGTTATTGAAGAGAAGAGAAATAAAGTGGATTTTTACCCTTGATACGCTACACCCTAGGGGCCTTAACGTAGATTATCATGTTACACCACACCTTTGATTCCTATTGATCAGCATGCAATTATACCCTTTGATGACTTTGGTAGGGATGTGAGTATACAGTGTAGAAATATGAAGATGTATATATTTAGATATATGTAATATGTGTAACGAAAGTACTATATGTGTTTTATAATGCTCAATGTCCACCATCAGGGCTATGGGCACTCTTTATTATTTTGTGTGCATGGGAGACACTTGAAATATGGAATAAGTGTGATACTCTTTGTGTGGTAACATACTATTGAGTGGTTTAATTACTAGCAGCCAGGAGGATTGCTGTCTCTCCAGAATATCAAGAGTGAATGACAACTTAGTACCTAATGGAGTGATTGAGCCAAGGCGTGGTCTCTCCGGCTAGTTAGACTCCCCTTCCTTGGTACACTTTACTGCTCAGCGTATGGCTAACGGGGAATATAATTTGCACCCTCTTAGGACACAGTTTGTGGTCATTAGCCTTTTTTCAATCGGGCCTGAAACTTCTACGGCCGCTGTTGATTGTTTGCCTTGACAACCGGGTCATGTGATCTATTTTGTGATTTACATGTCCGCATGATCCACCTTGTAGGCGTGGTGAGACGTGGGCCAGGTGAACCGACCTTTGCGTCGCTGCTGGTTGCCACGCCCCCTATGATGTAACTGATAGCGACGCCTTTTGATGACATCTGCCCTTTACTATATTGTTAATTATATCTCATATATGACTATTAATGACATCCAACTATGCTAGTCCGATGTCTATGGGATCGGTGTACCAATATAGTCATCGTTTGTAAGGTCTCCTAGGTGGTGATTCTACTAGTTACGATGTTCATGTCAAGTCCCGCGAGTGTTCTTGGTTGAGATGTGCACATTACCACGCCTCTTGAGGGCTACTATATCCCCATACTTTTGATGTATAGTGTGATTGGATGTGACGCCCCGGACGTAATGACGTCATGGATTATGACGCGTTGCGTTACAGATATCCATGCCCCTTGAGGTCTTTTAGAGTGTTATACCATGGATTTCTGGGATGATTGATGGGACGTCCTTGACCGCGACGATGGTGTGTGGCGATTAACCATGCCCCTGGAGGGCAAAAGTGCATGTGACGCTCCTGACGTGATGACGTCATATTTGAGACGACGCTGGGAGGCGCATTCGGACGACTGATAGTGGGAAGTGATGGAACTCTGATTACATACAGCTGATCATTTAACCTCGTTCTCCCTGGATCCATTTTGACCTCACCACGAATGCACATGCAATTCACAGCCTCAATGGTATGTCACTGGGGTATGTCACTGGGGCTGCCATGGGATGTCACTGTTACCACCTGGTCCACCATGGGATGTCACTGTTACTGCTGGGGTCGCAGTGGGATGTCACTATTACCTTTGGGGCCGCCGTGAGATGTCACTATTAGCTTTGGGGCCTCCGTGCGATGTCACTATTACACGGGGGGCAGCCATGGGATGTCACTATTACCGCTGGGGCCACAGTGGGATGTCCCTATTACCGCTGAGGCCACAGTGGGATGTCCCTATTACTGCTGGGGCTGCTGTGGGATGTCCCTATTACTGCTGGGGCCGCCTGGGATGTCCCTATTACTGCTGGCCGCCGTGGGATGTCCCTATTACTGCTGGGACCGCTGTGGGATGTCCCTATTACTGCTGGGGCTGCCGTGCGATGTCACTATTACACGGGGGGCTGCCATGGGATGTCACTATTACCGCTGGGGACACAGTGGGATGTCGCTATTACCGCTGAGGCCATAATGGGATGTCACTATTACTGCTGGGGCCGCTGTGGGATGTCCCTATTACTGCTGGGGCCGCCGTGGGATGTCCCTATTACTGCTGGGACCGCCGTGGGATGTCCCTATTACTGCTGGGGCCGCCGTGGGATGTCCCTATTACTGCTGGGGCCGCCGTGGGATGTCACTGTTACCGCTGGGGCCACCGTGTGATGTCACTGCTACCGCTGGGGCCGCCGTGGGATATCACTATTACCGTTGGGGCCGCCGTAGGAAGTCACTGTTATCGCTGGGGCCGCCGTGGGATTTCACTGCTACCACTCGGGCCACTGCGGGATGTCAGTATTACTGCTGGGGCTGCCGTGGGATGTCACTATTACTGCTGGGGCTGCCGTGGGATGTCACTATTATTCTGGGGGCTGCTGTGGAATGGCAGGGGTATTTTAAAATAGACAGGGTGCAGGTTTTGACTGCTTTTTGGATGTGGAAATGCTGCAGAATTTTCCACAGAAATTTCCTCTAAGGACATTCTGCAGCATTTCCGGATCCAGAAAGCAGTTTAAAATCTGCACCCTGTCTATTTTGAAGCGACCCTGTTCTTTTTAGAATGACGGGGGTAAAATCATATGTTCTGATAAGCCCCGCCCCCTGATGTGTTGGCACTTTGCGATAAATAAGTGGATTTTGGGTTGCAGTTTGGGGACTCAGTCTCTAAAAGGTTCGCCATCATTGATATATTGTATTGAACACATTAAATAATCATCCAGAATACATGGAGAAAAATAATGTGAACCAACAAATTTAAAGCAAACCTGTCAGCACCCTACAACACCATAAAGTAAGTCCTGCTCCTGTTGGGGAGGTGACAGGAAGCTGGATGATATATTTTATACTCACCTGCACCTGCGTTGCTCACCATTGAAGTCACACAGTGAACTGAAATCTCTTTCCAGACTGCCGTATGCCCACGCTCTCCTATAGACATCGATAAGAGAGCGCATGGACAGCAATCTGAAAAGAGTTTGATTTGTGTGGCACATAGACGTCAGTGGCAGAAACCAGGGAGTGGGTGTGTATAACAATACTTCACCCGACTCCGTGTCACATCCACTAACAGCACCATAACATAGTACATGGTGTTGTAGGTTCCCTTTAATAACATATAGGTCCTCCTATAGCAGCAATCACCGATAAACATGTCCCGGAGCCACTAATAAGATTTGCACATCACTGAGCTGGAACTTTGGATCATTCCATCCTGTAAATGGATTTAAATTTATTACTATTTTTGAGATGTTCGGCATGCACAACTCTCTCCAGGTGATGCCGCATTATCTCCAAAGGGTTAACATCATGACTCTGATTTGGCAATTTCAAAACATAATATTTAGCACTCTTCAGCTGTTTAACTTGTGTGCTTTAATTCATTGTCTTGCTACATCACCCAACATCTGTTCAGCTGGAGGTCATGGATGGCGACTCTTATATGCTCCTGTAAGATGTTCTGATCTACCATAGAATTCATTGTTCCCTTAATGATTACAACGTGTCCATTCCCTGAGGAACAGAGCAGCCACAAACCATGATGCTGCCTCCACCAGGCTTTGGGTAAGGCTTTGGTGTTGGTTTACCTCAAACAATGTTGGGAAAAGAACATTTTCCTAGAAGCATTGTGAAGCATCCATGTGGTCTCGGGTAAACTTGAGATCTACTGCAATGTTCTTTTGGACAACAGTGGCTTCCTTCATGGTATCCTTCCACAAACACCATTCTTCCTCAGTGTGCCTCTAACACATGGCACATAGACAGGGGTTACTGAAGCTTGCAGATCCTCCCATAGGTATTTATAATAATTATTTATATAGCACCAGCATATTTCACAGCACATTACAAGTTATTTCTCACCTCTTTTAGGATTGCCTGATGCACTTTTAGAGTCATCGTAACAGGATGCTCACTCCTAGGTGGAGCACCAACAACTTTGAAGAAATTTAAAACTAGGTAAATCAAAATAGCTTTGGCTGCAACTTCTCTTAAAGAAAACAGAAACCACTTTTTGGTCTTGATGAGTCTAAACTGGGTCATCCTCTTTCCTTGTATTATTAACCAAAATTAACTTAGACATCTGGTACATCACAAACAAAGTGATAAAGCAAAGATTTGATAATAATTTGGCATAAATATAATTTTCTCATGTATAGTTCTTGTGAAATTACAGACTTGGCATATTATAATACCATCGCTAAATGTCATAGATTGTTAAAAGTTCAATCTTGGACATACTACTGCTGCTATTTCCCATATCCTAGGGGGATGATAAGTAAGGACAACATCCTCCTCTTTATATCTCCCAACGTTATCCACATAGGACTCAATCAGACACTAGAGGACAGGTTCATAGAATCAAAGAACGGTAGAGTTGGAAAGGGCCTTCAAAGTCATAGGGTCCAACCCCCTGCTCAGTGCAGGATTCACTAAATCCTCCCAGACAAATATTTGTCCAGCCTTTGTTTGAACACTTCCATTGAAGAAAAACTCACCACCTCCCGTGGTAACCTGTTCCACTCATTGATCACCCTCACTGTCAGAAAGTTTTTCTAATATATAATTTGTATTTCATCCCTATTGCTTTTAATCTTTCCTTGTGCAAATGAGAATAGGGTTGATCCCTCTGCACTGTGACAGCCCTTCAGATATTTGTAGACAGCTATTAAGTCTCCTCTCAGCCCTTTTTTTTGCAAGCTAAACATACCCAGATCCTTTAAACGTTCCTCATAGGATTTGCAGACTGTTCACCATGTTGGTAACTCTTCTCTGAACTTGCTCCAGTTTGTCTATGTTTTTTTTTTTTTTTTTAAAGTGGGGTGCCCAGAACTGGAAAAACTATTCCAGACGAAGTCTGACTAAGGAAGAGTAAAGGGGAATAATTACCTCATGTGATCTAGATCCTAGAATTGTGTTTCCCTTTTTGACTGCTGCATCACATTGTTGACTCATGTTCAGTCTATGATCTATTAAAATACTCGTCATTTTTCACACGTGTTGCTGTTTAGCCCAATTCCTCCCATTCTGCATGTGTTTTTTTTTTTTTTTCATTTTTCTTGCCCAGATGTAGGACTTGGCATTTCTCCTTGTTAAATACTATTCTGTTAGTTGCTGCCCACTGTTCAAGTTTTTCAAGATCTTTTTGAATACTTTCTCTCTCTTCCTTAGTATTAGCTATCCATCCTAGCTTTGTGTCATTGGCAAATGTGATCACTTTCCCATCAATTCCCTCCTCCAGATTATTTAGAAAACTGTTGAACAACACTGGGCCTAGGACAGAGCCATGTGGTACCCCATTTTATACATTCTTCCACTAGGATGTGCAGCTATTTATGACCACTCTTTGAGTGCGATCACTCAGCCAGTTGTGAATACACCTATCAGTTCCCTTGTCAATCCAATATTTCGTTTTTTTTTTGTTTTTTTTTTAAAGTATGGTATGAGAAACTTTGTCAAAAGCTTTAGTTAAGGAAAGATATACTATAGCCACCGCATTTCACTGATCAACTCAGTCGGTGATTCTGTCATAGAAGGAAATTAGATTTGTCTGGCATGACTTGTTTGTTACAAAACCTTGCTGGCTCTGGTTAATTACTCCATTTTTATCCAAGTACTTGCATGCATGCTGTTTAATAATTTATTGAAAGATTTTTCCTGGTATAGAAGTCAGGCTCACAGGCCTGTAGTTTCCTGGATCCACCTTCTTCCCTTTTTTGAACTTAGGGACATTTGTCCTTTTCCAATCTTTTGGGACTACTTCTGTTCTCCAGGAATTTTCAAAGATTATGGCGAGTGGTTCAGCAATTACTTTTGCTGCTTCCTTTAGTATCCTAGCTGATGAATATATAATCACAGGAATGTGGACACAAGTGGAGTGTATTCTTTGCTTTTATTCAAAATAGTGTTTTACATAATCAGATAAGCGAAAGGATTGTTTTGCCTTCAAACTCATTTTTTGTGTCCATTATGTTAAAAATTAATGCTTCGTCCTGAGGATACTGTTCTTTTTTAATCTGAAAATGCCTCTTGACTGTGAGTGCTCTTACAAATCGATTTATGTCCATCATGGTTTCAAATACAATAAATTCACTTTCAGGAGCAATATGTAACATCTATAATTGTCCGTTTAAAAGTGAATGGGTTTAATTGAGAATGGAGTTAAAAAAGCAGTCTAAAGGGAATGAGGCAGCAATTAAACCACAAGTACACAATGGGTTAACTAATCAGCTATTTTTAAATTTCCCCAGAATTCCAAAACCTCTATGGGAAGAGAGACTGCTTTCCTAGGAGAATGATCTCTAGAGATTTTTAGCAACTGTTGCCAGACACCCTACGCTGCTTGAAGTGTAGGGGCCTAGAGGGATAACTATTGCTCGTTCATTACTTTCTGCTAATAATAAATTTTGTAGTGACTCCTTCCCCAGAATTTGTTGTTCTATACTAGGCAAACAGATCTCTTCTATCAGCATGCACCAGGCTCTCAGGTGTATGAAAATATTAGCTTTATAGTAGGCCTCCAGGTTTGGAAGCCCCATCCCTTCATTTCTTTTGGGACTGTGCAATATGGATGCGGTCACCCTAGGTTTCTTGTTTCCCCAGATAAATGACATCATTTGTTTGTGCAAACTCTTCGGCAATGTTGTGGAGCATTGGAGGGCAATTGTGCGAAATATGTATAAGATCTTATGGAGAATCATCATTTTATATAGGACAACTCTCCCCAGCCACGAGAACTCCACCTTGTTGTAATTCCCTAGGCTTAGCTCTGTTTCTTCTACCAGAGAGCTAGCATTGACGTTTAATATAGTTTATACTGGAGAGGCGAGTATTATGCCCAGATAATGTGTTCTTGAGGGATCCCATTCATAAGGAAATGCTTCCCTAATTTTATGTAATTTGCTAGGTATGTTAAAAGCCAAGAGATTGGATTTTGTCAGATTGATTTTGTAAAAAGAAATTCTTCCAAAAGAAGAAATAAGGTTTTGATGCTGCTCTAAGGGACTCTAGTGGTGCCGTTAATATTATATCGTTCGCAAATAGCCCTATGTTGTGCTGTTTATGAGAATAAGAAATGTCCGTAATTCCTCCTTTCATGCTAATTGCCTCCAGGGGATCCATAGTCAGCACAAATAACGTGGGCAACAATGGGCATCCCTGTCTAGTACCATTTGTAATTTTGAATTTGTTAGAGATCACTCTGTTAACTTAGTACTAGAGATGAGCGAACGTACTCGTAATGAGTACTTACGCACCCGAGTACCGCCATTTTCGAGTACTTCAGTACTCGCACGTAAAGATTCGGGGGGCGCCGGGGGGCGGGGAGAGGCGCGGCGGTGCGGGGGGTAGCAGCGGGGAACAGGGGGGAGCCCTCTCTCTCTCCCTCTCCCCCCACTCCCCGCTGCAACCCCCCACGCCGCCACGGCGCCCCCCGAATTTTTTCGCCCGAGTACGGAAGTACTCGAAAATCGCGGTATTCGGGCGAAAAAGGGGCGGGGCCGAGCACGTTCGCTCATCTCTACTTAGTACTTTAGCCGAAGGGGCTCCATATAAAGCTTAAATTGCCCCCAAATTCTCCCCCGAAAACCCAGTTTAGTAAGAACCCAAAAAGCCGAACCCCAGTGAATCCTGTCGAACGCCTTCTCTGCATCCAAAGTTAGTAGCAGAGAAGGCATCCGAGAGGCTTCCATCTCACCCATCAAGTCCAGCAGCCTTCTTATTGCATCTGACATCTGCCTTCCCATGAAAAATCCTGACTGATCACTATGAACAAGTTCCAGGACTATTTCAAGCAAATAAGATGCCAGTATTTAAGCACAGAATTTGGTGTCGCTGTTTAGTAGCGAAATGGGCCTAAAGTTGATGGGAGAGGAATTGTCTTTGCCAGGTTTTAGGATTGTGACGATGTTAGCTTGGAGCATTTCTGGTGGCAAGAAACCCTTTCTCATTGCTATGTTAAATATTTCTCTCATATGGTTTGCTAGTTGAGTGTTGTAAGTTTTATAGTATTCGTTTGTATATCCATCACGACTCGGGCCTTATCTCTCTTAGACTCTTTTATTATATTTAGTATTTCTTGGGACATTATAGAAATTATTGTCAGGAGCTGAACTGAGGAGAGAAATTGATCAATTTCTTCCTTGCAGGGATTAGAGATGGAAGTCTCCCTCTTGAGATTGTATAGGGATTCATAAAATTTCCTGAATATCTCTGCGATTCCTAGGGAATTTGATATTTTTTCTAGCTGTCTCAGGGTCAATAACGTTGGTGATCCTGGTTTTAATCCTCTTCTGCTTGAGCTTTATAATATACTGTTTTAAGATATTTCAATTTTTTTTGCTCATCTGTATAGTCCTCACCTTTACGGCTCCTGCACACTGGCATTTTTTTCTCCAATGCGCTGCAAGAGTAAAGCTAAAGTCTTGCAGCGCAGTGCGAGAAAAAAAACGGCATGACGCCGGAATATCGGCATCACGCCGGGATATCGCCAGCCAATAGCAGCTAGTGCTTAGCTATTTGCTGAGCACTCAGCCAATGACAGAGAGCCCTTAGCTATTCATTCATGAATAGCTATTCATGAATGAATAGCTAAGGGCTCTCTGTCATTGGCTGAGTGTCCACCCTAAATCTGATCTCTATAAAGTAGGTTATGCAGAAGGGTTGTTGGGGACCATTGTAGTTCTTTTTCTAATTTAGCTAACTCCATCATGGTGTTTTTAAGTAGTTTAGTTTTTTTCTTTTTTATAGATAGAGCCCTGCTGTATCATCACCCCTCTAATTACAGGCTTATGTGCATTCCACAAAGTGAATCAACACATTTCTGGTGAGTCATTGAAACAGAAATATTCCTCTATTGCTATGCAAACCCTCTCCCAAAATCTGAGAATTTTCATTAGAAATGTGTTGTTCCTCCAGCTCCCAAAATTAGGAAACTGGGGTCCCAAATATAATTTAAGCCCCATGGGAACGTGGTCCGACCAGTATACAACTCTGATTGTTTTTTCATGGAAGGGCTTTTAATATAATAATTTTAATGTAAAAACAAATGAAATAAAGAAAACCCAAAAACTTACTTCTCCTTCGCTGCCGTGTTCCCCGTGGGGATGCTGAACACATCTGCCGCATGCGGCTGATGTTTCCTGCCTCCTCACTAGTAAAAAGAATTGCCTGCTGCTGCACCTGCCACATCTATGACAGATGCAGCAGAGGAGTTCTTCAATTCCCTACCACAGTTGTCACACATGACAGCTGTGGTAGAGGATCCTGCTGCCGGCACCCAGTCATTGGTTTTCAAGGAAAGGCTTTAAACATAAGCCCTTCCCTGAAAAAACAGTAAAAGTAGTGTAGAAAACAACAAAAAAAAAATACATACTCTTCTCCCTTCCACTGCCGGGGCTCAACCGCATCTTCTCTGCGCTCTCCCCGGCTCTGTGGTGCTGATCTATCAGCAGGCAGGGATTTAAAATCCCCACCTGCTGAAAGAGCTGATTGTGATTGGCTGAGGTGCTCAGCCAATCACAGGCAGCTCTCGCCAAATGAATGACAGCATTCCTCTGCTGCATCTGTCACAGATGTGGCAGGTGCAGCAGCACGGAATTCTTTTTACTAGCGGGCATGAGGGAAACATCTGTTGCATGCGGCAGATGTGTTCTGCATCCCCACGTGAGACGCGGCAGGGAGGTAATTTTTTATTTTTTTTACACTGTCACCTTGAAAAATGCTTGAGTCTCCCATTGACTTCAATGCGGTACGTTACTCAAAACGAGCTCTTGAGCATTACAAAAAGCTCGGCTCAAGTAATAAGCACCTGAGCATTTTGGTGCTCGCTCATCTCTATCCACCAGGAACATGTCAATACTAGAAAATGACCTGTGTGTGATAGAATAAAATGAATATTCCCGTGAGTTCACATTCAAGCATCTGAATGAGTCATACAATTCTGTTTTAAGAATCCAGGAGGACAAGGTAGGACCACTTCCCCTACTTGAGTTACCAGAATCTAACCTCTCATCTTCTATGTCATTAAAATCCCAGCACAATATCAGGCTACCCTGTGGAGTCTTTTTTATCTTTTTCAACATCCTGTCCAAAAACCTGAGATACCAAGAGTTAGGCACATAAATATTGGCCAGAGTCATGAGGAAACCTTCAATCTTACAAATAAAAATCAATAACCTCTGTGCTAATGTCCTCCAGGGGAGGAGCGGCAGCAATACACTGGACTCCAAAACAGCAGATGAAGCTCACGGCAGTCTTTATTTTTAAACACAGCAAACAAGAAAATATCCTTTAAAGTAGCAGAGGTACCTCGAAGGGTCCTCAAGTCCATACACCACACAACTGCTCAGAGGGTTTCTCCTCAGGCTGTCACTCCCTGACTTCCTGGTGCTGCAGTCTTTTATGCTCCAGTAATGCGGTCAGGGCCTATAGTTGCACTTCCTGAGGACTAGGGTGAAGTTGTGGACTGGAGCGCTACCCCTTCCAGACTAAAAGCCTGGGAGAGAGGTATACTCCATCCACAACTTCACCCTTTAAATGCCTACATACCCCCCCCCCCCTCTTCTCCAGATTGGAGGGCTGGGTCTTCTTGGTCTTCAGACAATGCACCCTAGAAAGGGCATCAGCATTACCTTGTGACTTGCCTGGTCTATACTCAAGGGTGAACTTGAAGTGAAAGAAACCACATTGTCACCCTCGCATTCTTCTCCTTAGTTTGCTTCATCCAGGTCAAGGGGGCATGGTCTGACACCAATTTGAACTCTCTCCCCCAGAAATAATACTTTAACATTTCTAGTGCCCATTTTACTGCTAAACATTCACGTTCAACAATAGCATAATTCTTCTCCGCCGGAGACAATTTCCGGCTTAAATACAGTACTGGATGTTCTTCCCCATTTATGGACTGGGACAACAATGCACCCAACCCTACATTAGAGGCATCTGTCTGCACAATAAACTCTTACGAGAAATCGGTCGTTATCAACACTGGCTGTTTGCAAAGAGCCAACTTTAAATCTTGAAAGGCTTGCTCGGCCTCAGCTGTCCACGCCACCATTACCCACTTGCCCCCTTTCATCAAGTCCGTAAGTGGTGCCACAATGGAGGCAAAGTTATGACAATTCTATGGTAGCACCCGGTCAGTCCTAAACAAGCTCTGACCTGTTTTTTTTGTTAGAGGTCTAGGCAATGCCTATATGGCCTCTACCTTGTTGATCAGTGATTTAATGAGGCCGTGGCCAGTAACATAGCCAAGGTACTTGGCTTCTTCCAGGGCTACTACATATTTACAAGGGTTTAAGGTTTAAGGGGTTGTCTCACGCCGAAACGGGTTTTTTTTTTTTCCAATAGGCCCCCCGGTCGGCGCGAGACAAACACAAGGGATGGGTTAAAAAAAAAAACGTTTAGTACTTACCCGATTCCCTGCTCTGCAGCGACTTCTTACTTACCTTACCAAGATGGCCGCCGGGACCTTCACCCACGATGCACCGTACGTGACAGGGCGGAGCTACGAGGATCAGCTCTCCGGCACGAGCGGCCCCATTCACCACGGAGAAGACCGCACAGCGCAAGCGCGTCTAAAATCGCCAGAAGACAGCGAATTTAGACGGATCCATGGCGACGGGGACGCTAGCAACGGAGCAGGTAAGTGAATAACTTCTGTATGGCTCATAATTAATGCACGATATACATTACAAAGTGCATTAATATGGCCATACAGAAGTATATAACCCCACTTGATTTCATGAGACAACCCCTTTAAACCTGCCCCTTTTATGGCATCCATGACCACCTGTACCTTCCGAAGGTGACTCTCCCAATTGGTACTAAAAACTACAACATCGTCTAGGTACGCGGCAGAATAGTTACGGTGAGGACTCAAAATCCGATCCATTAACCTTTGGAAGGTAGCAGGCCCGCCATGTAACCAAAACAGCATGTCTTTGTACTAAAACAAGCCCTCTGGGGTGGAGAAGGCTGTTTTCTCTTTGGCCTTGTCAGAGGTATTTTCCAGTACCCTTTGGTAAGGTCAAGTGTGGTGATATACCTGATGTTACCCAGTCTCTCAATTAATTAATCAACCCTGGGCATGGGATATGCATCAAATTTGGAGACTTTGTTTAACTTCCTGAAATCATTACAAAATTTTCAAGTACCATCCGGTTTGGGAACTAACACAATGGGGCTTGACCATTCGCTTTTTGATTCCTCTTTCACTCCTAATTCCAGCATGCGCTTAACTTCAGCAGCAATGGCTTCTCTACGGCTTTTGGAATCCTATATGGTTTTAAGTTTACCTTCTTTCCGGGTTCAGTTATGATATCATGTTTTATGACGTGTGTACGACCTGGCAGGTCAGAGAATTTGTCTCTGTTTCTTTGCAGGAACTCTTTTGTCTCCTGCCATTGGCACACCAAGAGGGCCTCACCTACTCTAACATCGGGCAGGCAGGGCCCACCCCTCCTGATGCTTGAGGTAGCCAAAGCCCCTCTATCCTTCCCGAGTTTTAATAAATTAACATGGTACACCTGATACGGCTTCCTTTTCCCCGGCTGCTGCACTCTATAGTTTACGTTGCCTACCTTCTCAACGATTTCGTAGGGACCCTGCCACCTAGAGAGGAATTTATTCTCTACAGTGAGTACCAAGATGAGAACGTGGTCCCCAGGACTAAAAGTTCTCACCCTGGAAGAACGATTGTACACTTTGCTTTGGACCTCCTGCGCCCTCTGCAAGTGTTCCCTGACACTGGGCATTACAGTGTTAATGCGGTTCTGCATCTGAGCCACGTGCTTTATAACACTCCTATAAGGAGTAGACTCTGACTCCCAGGTTTCTCTGGCTATATCCAACATCCCTCTGGGCTGCCGACCATATAGCAACTCAAATGGCGAGAAGCCTGTGGAAGCCTGTGGTACCTTCCGTATGGAGAACATGAGATAAGGTAACAGACGGTCCCAGTTCCAACAATCTTTCTCTACTACTTGCTTTAGCATTTGCTTCAGGGTCTTATTGAACCTCTCTACCAACCCATCCGTCTCAGGGTGATATACTAAGGTTCGTATGTGATCAATTTTAAAGAGGTGACATAACTCTTTCGTTACTTTGGACATGAAGGGGGTCCCCTGGTCCGTGAGGATTTCCTTGGGAAGACCTACTCTGGAGAACATGAGGGACAATTCTCGTCCAATGTTTTTGGCAGTAGGGCTTCTCAAAGGAATTGCCTCAGAGTACCGAGTGGCATAATCTAACACGACCAGAATGTATTGATGTCCTCTAACCGACTTGACTATAGGACCCACTAAATGCATTCTAATTCTCTCAAAGGGAACCTCTATATTCGGGAGAGGCACTTAGGGACTGCAAAAGTATTCTGACAGGTGGGGCACAACTCACAGTACTCTTTTATGTCCTTGTACACCCCTATCCAGAAGAACCTTTGAAGAACTCTATCCTGCATTTTATCAGTTCCTAAATGTCCCCCTAATACATGATTATGTGCCAAGTCTAGCACCTTGCCCCTGTATGGCTTTGGCACAACCAACTGTTCCACCACTTTCTCGCCTATTTTTGTTACTCTATACCAGGGGTCCCCAACTCCAGTCCTCAGGGACCACCAACGGGTCATGTTTTCAGGATCTTCTATCATAAGAACACTTGTGGCAATGTCTGAGGCACTGACAATAATTACATCACCTGTGTAAGACTGAGGAAACCCTAAAAACATGACCTGTTGGCGGTCCCTGAGGACTGGAGTTGGGGAACACTGCTCTATACAACAAGTTATTATTCATGGCAAAATGGGGGAACCGTTGGTTAGAACCTGGTTCCTCTAATACACCATTTACTATCACGACATTCTCTTTTGCATTAACAAGAGTGGGGTCCCTTAACTGGGCTGTCCCAAAGTTCTCAGGCGCATCCTCCAGATCGGACACATCCTGAACCGAGGGGTAGACTTCCTCTTCAGCATCATCTCCAGCCAAGACCTGTTAAGAAAAAGTTACATTTCCTGGTTCAATGTCCACATTTATCCCGGTCTCCTGCGGAGGTGTAAGGTCAGCTGGGTTTGTGCCAGCCCCTTTAGAAGGGGTTGTCATTTTCCTCCACAAGTCCCAGAACACAGGAAAATCACGTCCCAAAATCACACTGTGCATTAATCCTTTGACCAAACCTACATCGTAGGTCACTGTTCTGACCTGGGTCTCAAAGTTACACTGGGCCATAGGATATATCCATGTGTCACCGTGTATACACACCACACTGATCTGCTTGCCCGGAATGAAGCCTTCTGCTATCAGGCTAGCATGCACTAGGGTGACCAGGCTATCCGAGTCCAGTAAAGCCTCCACCGAGTGGTGGTTTACCCTTATGCGACACAACTGCGGCTCAGTCTCCAGTCTCTGGGAGGCATCACAAACAGGTCATGCGAACAAGGACCGGCGCCAAGCACAGTCACACTCCATAGGCTCGTTGGTTATGGGGCACTGAGCCAACACATGCCCAAGCCCCTGGCACCTCCAGCATCTCAAAGGCCCTGGTTTCCACTGCTTAGGAGACTGGTTGGGGCTATCCAAGCCCTTTAACTCCTAAAGAGTCCTCTCTGGTGGCCCGACCTCCTTCCCGCCAGGACAATGCTTCCCTGGGGTGCAAATAGTTCAGCCACTTTAGGATGGTACCTTTTATGTTGGTGTGAGGACTGCTCACAATATTCTTTCTCAAAGCTGAGGGGACAGCTAGCTGTGTGCATGTGCAGCTTTATTAGCGTAGGGCCGTGATGGCAAACCTATGACACGCGTGTCAGCACTGACACGCGTAGCCATTTTCGCTGACACCCAGAAGGCTGTTTCATCCTCATCATCTGCACATCAAATTGTGGTAGCAGAGGATAAAACATTGCTGTAGACACTGTGCTGGAGGTCTGTAGGCCAAAACAACAAAACTCCGGCACAGACCGTCTAGTGGTGGGACTTCCGGTTAGGCCGCTGACCTCAGTTTTGGTCGGCGGAGCAAGGAGCTGACACACCAAGCTCAAAAGGTTGCTCATCACTGGCTTAGGGAGCTCCTTTTCAAGACCAATCTCTAGCTATATGAGTAGTGGCATTCTCTCTGGGTATAAGCAGATTCCATTTCTTCAGCAAGGAGACGCCCTCATCGAAGGTTGAGATGATACTGGTATTATTATCTCTGAGCACGTATAACTTAGTTAGGAAAACCTATCTGTATACACTTTTATTATCTCTCAAAGTCATGGTTATTGGGGCACGTTTTTTGCTAGCAGATGTGGTAATTTGAGAAAAATCAGAGAACAATTTTATATTTTCAAAAGAAGACGGCATGTCTCTGAGATTTCTGGAGGTATTCATCAGAGCATCTTTAATGTGAAAAAAATGCACTCTAACTATCCCATCTCGAGGTGATTTTTCAGGGATGTGCTTAGGCTTTGGGAGCCTGTGAACTCTGTCTTACCACTGACGAAGGCTCTGTGCAGCCGTTACGTGTCTGGTTAGAGATGTGTATACCCGGCAATTTTAAATATGACTAAATAAAGGAAGATTACAAATTTTACTTTGCAAGCAAGCGTGGATTACACTTTTTCCTGCATGCAATTTTTTGTTGTTTAAAGCCCAGGACGGTGGGCAGGTGAACCCATTTGAACAAGCAGTGGATCGTGAAACATATATGAAGTGAGCAAGCTGACAGCACAGCACACCATATTCAAGTGTTTGTCTAGAGTATGCTCTGCGGATCTAGAGTACAGCAACATGGTCTTTATAAGGTCTTGCACGTAATTGCGCAAATCTTCCGGCTTCACCTCTGAATTTAATGTTGTTTCCTCTATTGTGGTCTTTGAGATCCGATAGTTTATATTTAAGAGCTTCAAAATCCTCCGCCAGCTTGTAGTAAGCACCTGTAATCTCACTAGTTTTAGTCTCTAAGTAGTCTACTTTTTCTCCCAAGCCTGTTATAGCAGAGCTAACTTTGGTATTCATTGTAGTGAGATGATTCTTCAGTGATCCCCTCAGTGCTAGCGACATGTCACAAAAAGAGAATTCAGAGGCTGCCTGACAGGAGCACTCTAAATTCATTATGGGGTCTAGTCTCTCCTCTTCTCTACTGCAGACTTCTTCTATGGGGATATGAGGGTTTTCCTCCTCTCTCCTAGGTCTTCTTTTTTCAGGGCTATCTCTTGGTGAGATTGACTCTTCTCCCTCATTACTCTGAAGCCCACGGCGATGCTGGGCAGCTACCCCTTTTCTTCCTGCACTGTGCTGGACTGTCACCTCTCTCTTATGTGTTTGCAAAACTGAGCAGGGCTGTTCTAGGGAATTTGGATGTGTGATCTCTGGAGATTAGGGGCTCGGGGAAACTCGCTTACCACCTCTTCTGTGCTGTAGATCACCTCGATTCACTGCCTCTGAGTCCTGTCGGCCCTCAGCAGTGGAATCTACAGGCTCCATTTCTGGCTCCTCTTCACCTCTACGTGTTGGGAAGAAGTCTGTCAGACTCTTAGGACCCATCTTGAACTGCTTTTTTCTTGTCATCATGAAGATCAGTGCTTCTTTCCGCCCCCTTTCTGCAAATTTTGTGTTCCTCAGAAGTCGTTAAGTGTTGCTTCAGGTATGAGATAGTTGGAGCTTCACTAACAAGCGTCCGCCTTCAGTGCCATCCAGGCCATACCCCCTAGCTTTAGCTTTTCTGACACTTGTCCCACAGTTTCTGCAGACTGCATTATTCTTTTGATATTCCACCCTCTTTCCCTTTGCTAAACATATTTTTCTTCGTTTTTAACCCCTTAGAGACCAGCCCGTAGTGTTTTTACGACCTGCCCCAGTGGGCTTTATACCCTGAGGACATAAAAACATGTGTCCTGCAGGAAATAAAGCCACGTGGGCTATGGACGTGATAGCTGCATGCTGTCGATGCCCGCTGGTAGCCGACAGCATGGAGCTGTCATCCTGGGCTGCGGCAGTCCCCCCCGGCAATGCGATCGACGCTATCCAATGGATAGCGCCGATCGCAATAAAGGGAAAAAAGTTTTAAAAAGTTAAAGATGCAGCTGCTATGATGGATCGGATCCATCAGGGCAGCTGAAATTACACACCCGCCTTCTCCGAGGTGTTCTGCGGTGAAGGGGTCCTCTGGGACCTATCGCTGCTCTTCTGCACATGAGCGCCAGACGAATGACGTCACGCGCATGCGCAGAAGGCTGAGAGCCCCGGCAAATTTAAAATCTCCTGGCTCCCGACTCCAAAAGGTAGCCAAGAATCAGGAGATGTTACTGGGGACTGCGGTCCCACGGAAAAAGTTTAAAAAAGTAAAAGTTTCACCTTCCCTTATGGATCGGATCCATGAGGGGTGGGGAAAATACTCGCCTCGGGTCCTCTGCGATGTCTCGGTGTTCCAGGACCTGAAGTCTCCTTCTGCGCATGCGCACACGGTGTCAGTCACATGTACAGAGGGGCTCAGGCCCCGGGAAATTCAAAATCCCTCTGCTCCTGGCTACCATGTGTTGCCAGGAGCAGAGAAATTTCACCGGGGACATGATCACGGTTATCCAATGGATAACCGTGATCATTTAAAGTAAAAAAGTAGGAAAAAAAAAGTTTTAAAAAGTTATAAAAAGTTTAAAAAGCATACGTTTCATCTCCCTCCCCCCCACGGATCATATCCGTGAGGGAGGATGAAAGTTCATACATAAGGCCCCGGATTTATCCGAGGACCTTACCCCAGCTTCTGTGCACACACCCGTCGCCAAAATGGCGGACACATGCGCAAAAGTTGTGGATTGCCAGGATAATTTAAATTCTCCCTGTTCCTGGCCACAAAACTGAGCCAAGAGCCTGGAGATTTCATGGGGGTCCCCGGTGAGCGGTTCCTAATCATGTAAAAGTAAAAAAAAGAATTGAAGTCTCATCTCCCCTCACTGATGCGATCGGTAAGAGGAGATGAAATTTTTTACCGGAGGCCTGCATATTTGAACCCAGACGCGATCCTCCTCCGTTAACCTTTCCGGATAAATGCCGGACACATGCGCAGGAGTCGGGGAGCCCAGGAAACTTAAAATCTCCTTGTTCCCAGCGACCAACGGTCGCTAAGTGCTTGGAGCAGTGACCAGTGGCCTCGTTGAGCGGTCTCTGGTCACGTGATAAAAAAGTAGCGATCTAACATAGGCCGGTCTCACATCACCAGATAGGAATTACAGATTCTGCATGCGTCTGATCCGCGGTAATACGCACATCAATCGGATTGGATTACACAATTCTGCTCACATTAGCGGGTCGGAATTGCGTAATCCACTCGCAGTAAAGAGCATGCTTTTTGCCCCCAAAAAATGAAAATCGTAATTTTTTCCTTCTGCTTTGCTTAGATTCATTCAAATACTGTGGGGTCATAATGTGCAGTACACCAAGAGTGGAATTTGTTAAGGCGTCTAGTTTTCAAAAATTGGGTCATTTAAGGGGGTTCCTTATCATTTTGGCCGCTCAATGGCTCTATAAGTGGGCAATGGGGCCGGGAATTTATTCAGTTGTACTCTGAAATCCAACGGGTGCTCCTTCCATTATAGGCCTTGCGATGTGTCCTGTAAGTAGATTAGGGCCATAATGGGTATGTTTCTGAACACGGGACAAACAGGGGGATCCATTTTGGTGTGAAACTCTTCATTTATATGTGTGCTGTACAAAAAAAACCTGTTTTTAAATTGATACAATTGCCAAAAAATGAAAATTGTAATTTTTTCCTACTGCTTTGCTTAGATCTATTCACAAATTGTAGGGTTAACATACACAGTACACCCCTAGATGAACGTGTTAAGGGGTCTAGTTGTCAAAATGGTGTCATTTGTGGGGGTTCTCTATAGTTTTGGCGGCTCAAGAACTCTATAAGTGTGGTATAGGGCATAAAAAGCCTTCAAGCATAATTTGTCTAAAAGCCACCGACTACTCCTTACATTTTGGGCCCCGTTGTGCATCCAGACATAAAATTAGGGCCACAATGGGTATGTTTCTGAACACAGGACAAACAGGGGGATCCATTTTGGGGTGTAAATCGACATTTTCCTGTAAACTATAGGGGAAAAAAAGGTCTTTAAAATGACATATTTGCAAAAATATGAAATTTTACTTTCTCCTCTAAATTAAATTAATTCCTGAAAAAGAAAAACTGTGGGGTCAAAATACTCATGACCCCCCTTAGTGAATACATTAAGGGGTGTCGTTTTTAAAATGCGGTCATTTTGGGGGGGTGATCTATTATTCTGACACTCATGAGCCTTTGCAATCTTGACTTGCTATAGGAAGACAAAGTGTTCCTCAAAAAGCTGAAAAGCAATGTTAAATTTGTACGTCATCTAAATGGTTAAAAAAACCAAAAACATTTATCCAATGGGCATTCAGAATAAAGTAAATAGATTGAAATATATATCTTAGCAAAAGTGTGTACAGTATGTTTGCACATATTTGATATCATTTTTTCACATTTTCAATTGTAATATATTTTTTTCAAAATTTTCCCAATATTGGCACTTTTAATATATATATATACACAAGTTATATTGGACTATTTTCACCGCCTAAATGAAGTACAACATGTGTCGAAAAAACAATGTCAGAATCACTTGGATTTGCAAAACCTTTATGGAGCTATTCTGTGTTAAATTGACACGTCAGATTTTCAAAATTTGGCTTGGTCATTAGGGTGCAAACAGGCTTGGTCACTAATGGGTTAACATTAGAGATGAGCGAGCACCAAAATGCTCGGGTGCTCATTTCTCGAGTTGAACTTTCTGCAATGCTCGAGAGTTCGTTTCGAGTAATGAACCCCATTGAAGTCAACGGGCGACTAGAGCATTTTTGTATATGACCGATGTTCCGCTTAGGTTTTCACTTGTGAAAATCTGGAAAACCTCAGAGAGTCATGAAAACGACACAGAAACGGATAGGGCAGGCCTGGGGCAACATGCAGGGCTGCATCTCAGGCTCCCAGGTCCCACTATTAAGCCACAATAGCGGCAAGAGTGTCCCCCCCCCCACACCCCCTAACAATTTTTACTTCGGACAAACCCTCATTAGCAAGGCACCCATAGCTAAGCACCACACTACCTCCGACCAAGCACAATCACTGCCGGCGGGACACACCACCACACGCCTCTTCTCCCGGGTTACATGCTGCCCAACCCACCGTACGACCTGCGTCCGCAGCGAACACAAAAGTGTCCCTGCGCAGCCTTCAGCTGCCCTCATGCCACACGCTGGCCTCATAGCCACATAACCCTCATGTCTATTTATAAGTGCGTCTGCGATGAGGAGGAACCGGAGGCACACACTGCAGAGGGTGGGCAGGGCCAGGCAGCGACCCTCTTTGAAAGGGTTTGGGGGGCGACAGCCCACAATGCTGTTGAGAATTGATGAGAAATTGACGTTCGATCTTCATTCCAATCCTGTGCCACCTCCATCAGGAGCTGCAAACGTGGGCATAAAGGGGAGTCCGCTGCCAGCCCAGCATTTCTACACATCTCCACAATGCAGCAATACTTGGTGTGGGAAGTATGTGAGCAGGCCCTGGGTCTGCCTCTGTCCCAGCAAACACCTTGTGTGGCCCAAGGTGCTGCGAGTGACATAGCAATGGGGAATCTATGTGTCCACACACTACTCATTCTGTTTGGGTGTTGGATACCTCAGCAACAACGCAAGGGGTAAACCATCTGTACTCTGCACCCAACCCAAATCTGTCAGTGTTTTGGGGACAGACAGGTAAAACACCTCTATGGGAAGTCTGTGTGCACCCACAGCATGGGTGGGTCCAAGGAACTTAAAGACAGTACACATAAAGAAAATCAGAGTGCCCAAACATGGCAGACTTTCGCTGCGCCGAGGACATAGGCCTCTGCACAAACTCTCAGCAATCGAGGGCATAGAGCGGACTCCGATGCTAGCGTAGCTGTAAATGTCTCATTAGCGCTGTATCACTCCTCTTGTTTGTCCCAATGCAGTGCCCTGGATAGCTGTGGTAACGTGAGAGAAAATACATGTTGGCTTCGGCCCACACTCCATGCCCTAGTCAGTCTGGGTTTTTTTTTAGTTCCAGGCAGGTACAACACCGCTATGGGAAGTCTGTATGCACCCACAGCATGGGTGGGTCCCAGGAACCCAGAGAAGGTACACAAAGAAATCCCATTGCAGTGCCCCGGATAGCTGTGGTAACGTGAGAGAAATACATGTTGGCTTCGGCCCACACTCTATGACCTAGTCAGTCTGGGTTTTTTTTTTATAGTGCCAGGCAGGAACAACACCGCTATGGGAAGTCTGTGTGCACCCACAGCATGGGTGAATCCCAGGATCCCAGAGAAGGTACATAAAGTTAACCCATTGCAGTGCCCCGGATAGCTGTGGTAACGCAAGAAAAAATATATGTTGGCCTCGGCCCACAATCCATGCCCTAGTCAGTCTGTTTTTTTTGTTTTTTTTGGTCCAGATAGGTAGAACACTGCGATGGGAAGACTTAGTGCACCCATAGTATACACAGACCCCTGTAATATTCCAGTAGCAAAGGTATAAGCTGACCCCAGTAACAGTTATGTTGCAGAAGTGTAGGGAGCCCCCAGTAACCTTTCTGTAGTAACAGTATAGACAGACCCCAGTAACATTTCATTAGCAAAAGTATAGACAGACCCCTGTAACATTTCTGTAGCAGAAGTATAGGCATACCCCTGTAACATTTACGTGGCAGAAGTATAGGCAGACCCCAGTAACATTTTAGTAGCAGAAGTATACGCAGACCTCCTAGTAACATTTATGTAGCATCAGTATTGGCAGACCCCTGTAGCATTTCTGTAGCAGCCGTATAGACAGACCCCAGTAACATATATGTAGCAGCAGTATAGGTAGACCCCTGTAACATTTGTGTAGCAGCAGTATAGGCAGACCCCTGTAACATTTGTGTTGCTGCAGTATAGACAGACCCCTGTAACAATTCAGTAGCAGCAGTATAGGCAGAGCCCAGTATTAGTAACATTTCAGTAGTAACAGTATAGACAGAGCCCAGTAACATTTCTGTAGTAACAGTATAGACAGACCCCTGGAACATTTACATGGCAGCAGTATAGGCAGACCCCTGTAACATTTGTGTAGCAGCAGTAATGCAGACCCCTGTAACATTTCAGTAGCAGCAGTATAGGCAGACCCCTGTAACATTTCTGTAGCAGCAGTATAGGCAACCCCTGTAACATTTCAGTAGCAGCAGTACAGGCAGACCCCAGTAACATTTCAGTAGCAGCAGTATAAGCAGACCCCTGTAACATTTATGTAGCAGAAGCATAGGCAGGCCCCAGTACCATTTTTGTAGCAGCAGTATAGGCAGACCCCAGTACCATTTCTGTAGCAAAAGTAGAGGCAGACCCCAGTTACATCCTTGTGGCAGCAGTATAGGCAGACCCCTGTAACATTTACGTGGCAGAAGTATAGGCAGACCCCTGTAACATTTACGTGGCAGAAGTATAGGCAGACCCCTGTAACATTTAAGTGGCAGCAGTATAGGCAGACCCCAGTAACATCCTTGTGGCAGCAGTATAAGCAGACCCCTGTAAAATTTACGTGGCAGCAGTATAGGCAGACCCCAGTAACATACTTGTGGCAGCAGTATAGGCAGACCCCTGTAACTTTCTTGTAGCAAACGTATAGGCAAGCAGACCCCAGGAAAATTTCTGTAGTAATATAGGCAAGCAGACCCCAGGAAAATTTCTGTAGTAATAGTATAGGCCAACCTCTGAAACATTGGGGTACCTTGAGCGTAGGCGAAGGCCGGAAAAATTAGATGGTTAAGAGTGTAGGCGTGGGCCCGAAAAAAAAGTGTACCAAGAGTACAAGTGTACCTCTGAAAAATTTATCAACCGAGAGTGCAGGTGAAACCCATAAATGTTTTTTGAAAGATACAGCTCACTGTTGCTTAATTTGTAACACAGCCTGTAGGCAGCCCTGTTGAAAAAATTGGTTCATGTTAAATTATCAATACTTTTGAAACTTTGAAAAATTGTAAAAACATTGGTAAATGAGCCTTTTGGGCCGAAGAAAAATTTGCCGTTCAGCGCGATGACATGTTGTTTCTGGAGGAGGAGTAGCAAGAGGAGGACTTATGTCAGAGACAGATTGACAAATCTAAATGCCCCATTTTCCCGGTGACAGAGAAGAGAGCTTTTATCTGCGGTTGCAGCGAAAAGAATCTTTATGTTCCGCTGCTCTCCGCCGGTGGAGAAAAGAAGTCTGGGGAAATTCAGGCTTTGTTCATCTTTATGAGTGTAAGCATGTCGGCACTGGCAGTTGACAGGCAGGCAAGCTTGTCCGTGATAATTCCCCCAGCTGCACTAAACACCCTCTCTGACAAGACGCTAGCAGCAGGGCAAGCCAGCACCTCCAGGGCATACAGCGCAAGTTCGTGCCACGTGTCTAGCTTTCACACCCAATAGTTGTATGGAGCAGAGGCATCACGGAGGACGGTGGTACGATCGGCTACGTACTCCCTCCGACTCAGCCTTGACTGAGGAGTGGTGACGCAGTCTTGCTGGGGAGCCATAAAGCTGGCAAAGGCCTTGGAGAGTGTTCCCTCTGCATGCGCTGAACATGCTGCCTGATCTCCGCGCTTCCCAGCTACTTGGCCCTCAGAAATGTGTCTTCTGCCGCTAGCGCTGTCAGATGGGAAGTTTAGCATCACTTTGCCCACCAGGGCCCTGTGGTATTGCGTCACTCTTATACCCCTTTCCTCTTCGGGAATGAGAGTGGAAAGTTTCTCCTTGTACGGTTGGTCGAGAAGGATGTACACCGAGTAATCTGTGTTGGCCACAATGCTTCTAACGCGAGGGTCACGAGAAAGGCAGCCTAACATGAAGTCATCCATGTGTGCCAAGATGCCAGTACGCAACACATGGCTGTCCTCACTAGGAAGATGACTTTCAGGCTCCTTCCCCTCCTCCACAGGCCATACACACTAAACAGATGAGAGGCGAGCAGCATGGGAACCCTCTGCAGTGTGCCCAGCTGTCTCTTCCCCCTCCTCCTTCTGCTCCTCCCCCTCCTCCTCCTCCACTGAGATATAGACATGAGGGTGGTCTGGCTATCAAGCGACATACTGTCATCCCCCGTCTCCTGTTCCAACCGCAAAGCGTCGGCCCTAATGCCTTGCAGCAAACTCCTCAGCAGGCATAACAGCGGGATGGTTACGCTAATGATTGCAGCGTCGTCGCTCACCATCTGGGTAGACTCCTCAAAGTTTCTGTGGACCTGGCAGATATCTGCCATCCAGGCCCACTCCTCGGTAAAGAATTGGGGAGGCTGACTACCACTACGCCGCCCATGTTGGAGTTGATATTCCACTATTGCTCTACGCTGCTCATAGAGCCTGGCCAACATGTGCAGCGTAGAATTCCACCATGTGGGCATGTCGCACAGCAGTCGGTGCTCTGGCAGATTAAACCAATGTTGCATGGTCCTCAGCTTGGCAGCGTCCGTGGTGGACTTGCGGAAATTTGCGCAGACACGGCTCACCTTGTCGAGCAGGTCAGACAAGTGAGGGTAGTTTTTCAGAAACCGCTGAACCACCAGATTGAAGACGTGGGCCAGGCATGGCACGTGTGTGAGGCTGCCGAGCTGAAGAGCCACCACCAGGTTACGGCCGTTGACACATACGACCATTCCCGGTTGGAGGCTCAGCGGCGAAAGCCAGAGGTCGGTCTGCTCTGTCAGACCCTGCAACAGCTGGGGGGCCGTGTGCCTCTTGTCATCTAAGCTGAGTAGTTTCAGCACGGCCTGCTGACACTTGCCCTCTGCAGTGTTGCCGTGCCGCGCCATACGGACTGCTGGCGACGTGCTCCTCACATTTCTTAATTGAGAGAAAGAGGTTGCGTAGGAGGAGGAGGAGGGGGAGGGTTGCGAGGATGTGGCATAGACTGCCACAGATACCAGCACCGAGGTAGGACCCGCTATTCTGGGTGTGGGTAGGACGTGAGCGGTCCCAGGCTCTGACTCGGTCCCAGCCTCCACCAAATTCACCCAGTGTGCCGTCAGAGAGATATAGTGGCCCTGTCTGCCAGTACTTGCCCACGTGTCCGTGGTTAAGTGGACCTTCCCAGTAACCGCGTTGGTGAGGGCATGATTGATGTTGCGGGAGACGTGCTGGTGTAGAGCTGGGATGACACACCGGGAAAAATAGTAGAGACTGGGGACCGAGTAGCGTGGGACCGCCACCGCCATCATGTTTTTAAAAGCCTCCGTTTCCACAAGCCTGTACGGCAGCATCTCCAGGCTGATCAATTTCGCAATGTGCATGTTTAAAGCTTGAGCGTGCGGGAGCATGGCGGCGTATTTGCGCTTTTGCTCCAACGCTTGCGGTAGCAACAGATGGACGCTGCGTTGAGACACATTGCTGGATGGGGTCGAGGACAGCGGAGGTGAAGGTGTGGGTGCAGGCCGGGAGGCGCTCATGCCTGTGTCCTGAGAGGGGGGTTGGATTTGAGTGGCAGGTTGGGGCACAGGGGGAGAGGCAGTGGTGCGACCCGGAGGCATTGAAGAGCCTTCTTCCCGCCTTGTGGGGTGCTTGGCCATCATATGCCTGCGCATGCTGGTGGTGGTGAGGCTGGTACTGGTGGCTCCCCGGCTGATCTTGGTACAACACAGGTTGCACACCACTGTTTGTCGGTCGTCCGAGCTCTCACTGAAAAACATCCACACCTTTAAACACCCAGGCCTCTACACGGTGGCTTGGCGCGAGGGGGTGCTTTGGGAAACAGTTGGGGGATTCTTCGCTCTGGCCCTGTCTCCACCCTGGCCACCCCACTGCCTCTTCCAACCTGTCCTGCTGTTGCACTTGCCTCCCCCTCTGAAGACCTGTCCTCAGTAGGCTTAGCAAACCAGGTGGGGTCAGTCACCTCATCGTCCAGCTGCTCTTCCTCCAAATCTTCTGTGCGCTCCTCCCTCGGACTTACTGCCCTTACTACTACCTCACTGATAGACAACTGTGTCTCATCATCATCGTCCTCCTCACCCACTGAAGACAGCTCTTAAGACAGTTGCCGGAAGTCCCCAGCCTCATCACCCGAACCCCAGGAACTTTCCAAAGTTTGGGCATCGGTCACGACAAACTCCTCAGGTGAGAGAGGAACTATTTTTTCCCACTCATGGCAGGGACCCGAGAAAAGTTCCTGGGAGTCTGCCTGCTCATCTGAATGTGTCATTTTTATGGAGTGAGAAGGCTGGGAGGAAGGAGGAGCAGCAGCAAGAGGATTCAGAGTTGCAGCAGTGGACGGCGTAGAAGACTGGGTGGTCGATACATTGCTGGATGCATTTTCTGACATCCACGACAGGACCTGCTCACACTGCTCTGTTTATAATAAAGGTCTACCACGTGGACCCATAAATTGTGATATGAAGCTGGGGACCCCAGAAACTTGCCTCTCTCCTAACCCCCCAGCAGCCGGCTGCGATTCACCTGGACCAGGAACTGGGCCTGTGCTCACACCCACACTTGTACCTCCGTGTCCACGTCCTCGAGCCCTACCCCTAACCCTCAGCATGGTGGATTACAAATAGAGCAGACACAGAGTGGTGTAAATAATTATGGAATTATTTGCGTACACTTTCGCACTGACAGCGGAATGGTAAGGCTAACTCCAGGCAGAAACAAAGAATACGCAAGGCTGCAAACAGGCCTAGCTGGGCAATAGTGATGCACTGCAACTCCCACCAGAAACCCTGTAAATTTCAGACGGTCAGAGGTCGCCCAACGAAGGAGCTTTTTTTTAAAAATGTTTTGGAAAAAGAATACAGGCTATATAGCGTGTATATGACTTTCCCTCTATTAGTGGCTGGGGCTGTACGCTGTGCGTGAAGTTCACTGCAGACACTGACCAGTGTAAATAATTATGGAATTATTGGCGTACAGTTTGGGGCTGACAGCGGTAATGTAACGCAAACTGCAGGCAGAAAAAATTATATGGATGGCTGCAAATAGGCCTAGCTGTGCAATAGTGATGCACTACAACTCCGACCAGACAACCTGTAAAATGCACACAGTCGGAGGTAGCCCTATGAAGGACCGTTGAGGTTCTTGTAGACAGGATCTTGCACTACCACTGTCCCTGTCTTAGCATCACTTTCCCTATACTCTGTATTACAGACTGCAGACTTAGAACGCTATAGCTGTAATAGCCTGCACAGCCCGAGATGAAAAAAAAATTTGGCACAAAACTGCTCCCAGCAGCCACAACAATAATGCACACGGTCAGATGTGGCCCCCGAATCTTTAGAGACGAGCGGGGAGATACTCAGCTAAGGCACTACATGCTCGAGTAATGTGCCTTAGCGAGTATGCTCGCTCATCTCTAGTTAGCATCTCTTCTCATTTGTGACCTCCTAAAGGGAGAATTTAGCCCTCTAGCATTTTGTGACAACATTTTACACGACCTGACACCTAGTGTAAAAGCATAGCATCATGGGAATCCAACAACTTACTGCGCATATAAACAGTTTGGTTAACTTCATAACAAAAACGTCAATAAAGTCATCAGGACTGGTGCCTCTGGGGCTTGTTCTCTGGATTTTTTAAACTAGAGTAGCAAAGTCCTGGAAGAAAAGACAAGTAAACATAACAAATGAGAGAGCAGGAATTTGTGCCTGCATAATCTGGGCAGCAACAACAATAGTTCGCCTGACAGCGTCAGCCTTCTTTGTTACGTGCTTTAGTTAGCCTATCTAGCGGTGTATAGGGTGCTAGATTTAGGGGCCTAATGGAATGGTTATATTTTTCTTCTTATGATGCAGATGTGTAAGACCATTAATTTCGGACTTTCCTGAATCGCTGCATATGTGTGTCCCTTTGAGGTTTGTCGATTGGGATCTTCCATGCTGATAGTAGTTTTTCTCCGTCTTCAGGGGAAGCTGCTACATGTGTGGTTTGGTCTCTGTGAATTAGTAGTTTTGTGGAAAATCCCCATTTATATGGCAATTCGGTGAATCTCAGCGCCAATGTGATCGGCAAAAAGGCCCTCCTAGCTTGCATAGTGGCAGGAGATAGGTCTGCATACAGATGTATTGAGGAGTAAGGAGCAAGGAAAGATTCCATTTTTCGGGAAGCAAACATTAATTCTTCTTTTACATGAAAAAAATGCATCCTTGCTATGACATCTCATGGGGAGAAAGCTAGGCTTAGGTAATCTATGAATTCTCCCTATAATCAATTCTTGCTGCGGAGTGTTTGGAATTAGTGTAGACATAAATTTTGATAGAAATCCTTTTAATTCAGCTTGGCCGATGTTTTCCGGGTCACCTCTCAATTTTACGTTATTGCGTCTGCTTCTGTCCTCTAAGTCCGCCGTCTTGCATTTAATAGCTATTACTTCTTCTTCTAAGGCGTAATGTGCGTCAATTACACTATTGTGAGAAGTAGTTATTTCTTCAATCTTGTTTTCTAAGCGATCAGTGCGCTCGCCCAGATCTTGTAAAGCAGAGTGAAATGTTGTGGACATGTTGTTGATGTCACATTGTAATGATCCCCTTAGTGCTAAAATCATGTTTTTTATGAATTCTTCTGATGCTGGCTGATCAGATGTAGGGACGTTTAGAAGAAGATCATCTTCTGGGTTTGAGTTGTTTATTGCAGATAAGAGGTGCTTTTGTACTGTTTGGTGGGGGGATAATCTTGGTCTCTGTTTCTCAGGGCTTGCAGAGGGGGAGTGTGGGGAGAAGCAGGACGCTGCTGTGTGTGAGCCGGCACCAGCTCTTTAAGGGCTGCAGAGATGTGCTGTGCTGTGTCACTGGAGTAACTCACCCCTCCTAGAGAGAATCCTCTGGGCTGTGATCCTGTGGTGAGTCCTTGCTGTCTGCAGCTTTTTTCTGGTTGTTTATAGCCCTTGGAAAGGTAGCTGTCTCTGCCCTCCTTTCCCCTGCAGCTGTAGGAGATGGAAGCATGCCGCTCCTCACAACATGGCCACGACCGGCTCCCCGTAAAAAAGTCTTCCATCTGATGTGGCTTGGCTTTGGAGGGTCTCCTCTTGGACAGGGTCCTCTGTCTGAGGTATTCCGCTGGATAAATCAGATGTTTTCACTGCTATAAGGCTGCTATGGGTAGCTGTTAAGGCTATTGCCGAGTGGAGTTCAGCTTAATGCCTCCATCTCTGTCTGCAGTCAGGCCACACCCCCCATGTTTAGCACCATTTTTTAGCCACTAAACATGCAGCGAAGGCATTACCACTTCCTGCTGTGACGATCCAGCCCTATGCACGTCTACAGCAGGGAGTGGCTGGCGGGATCAGGTAACCACCAAGTACCTAAACTGGGGCCACCCGCGGTTTGCCTCAGATGCATGCTGACAGAGGTTAGGGAAAGAGCTGCAGCTGAAATAGGGAAAGTGTTAGAGTAGGGATCCCCTCTTCAAGAACCCCAGCGGTCCTTCTTAGGGCTACTCCTGATTGTGTGCATTACTTTTTTGGTTGGCTGGGAGCAGCAGTGCACCAATTTTTTTTTCAAGCATCTAGGCCAGTGCAGAGTATCCCACATCTCCCCATCGCTGTGTGCGGTGAAGTAGCTGTAATTCTCATCGCTAAACAGGGGATTCATTTTTCCTGGGGCAGTGCAGAGCATCTCACATCTCCCATTTGCTATGTGCAATGAATTAGCCAGAGTTCTCATTGCTAAACTGTGGGCTATTTTTTTCTGGGCCAGTGCAGAGTATCTCACATATCCCATTCGCTATGTGTGGTGAAGTAGCTGGAGTTCTCATTGCTAAACAGTCCGGTAATTTTTTCTGCAGCTGTGCAGAGAATCTCACATGTCCCAATCGCTGTGTGTGGTGAATTAGCCAGAATTCTCATTGCTAAACAGTGGTCTAATTTTTTCTGGGGCTGTGCAGAGTATCTCACATCTCCCAATCGCTGTGTGCGGTGAAGTAGCTGGAGTTCTCATCGCTAAACAGTCCATAAATTTTTTCTGAGGCTGTGCAGAGCATCTTACATCTCCTAATCGCTGTGTGCGGTGAAGTAGCCGTAATTCTCACCGCTAAATAGTGGGCTAATTTTTTCTGGGGCTGCGTAGAGTATCTCACATATCCCAATCCCTCTGTGCGGTGAAGTAGCCATAATTCTCATCGCTAAACAGTGGGCTAATTTTTTCTGGGGCTGTGCAGAGTATCTCACATATCCCATTCGCTGTGTGTGGTAAAGTAGCTGGAGTTCTCATCGTTAAACAGTCCATTAATTTTTCAGTGGCAGTTCAGAGTATCTGACATCTACCATTTACTGTGTTGGGTCAAGTAGCCACAGTTATCAGCACTATCCACTAGGTTGTTTTCTGCCCCTGTACAGAGCATCTCTCAATTCCCTTTCCTTGTGTGTAGTGAAGTAGCCGCAGTTATTAGCACTATCCACTGGGTTAATAGTTTTCTGCCCCTGTGCAGAGCATCTCACAATTCCCTTTTCTTGTGTGCGGTGAAGTAGCCGCAATTATCAGCAGTATTCAATGAGTTACTTTTTTCTTCCACTCCATACAGCCTCTCTTATCCACAAGTCGATGTGAGCGGTAAATTAACCCTAGGTATCAGCGCAAGGCAGCGGTTTATTTTTTTCTGTCACAGCATAGAGCCTCTGGTATCTACAAGTCTCTATGTGTGGTAAATTAGCGCCAGTTCTAATTAGCCTAGGTGACAAGAGGCACATGGCCACCGAGCTGCTGCAGAGTCTGACGGAGTAAAAAAAAACTATCTCTGTGTCTCGCCGCTGAGCCTCCTACCGGGCATGGTCATGCATGACAACGGCCGTAACCTGGTGGTGGCTCTGCAGCTTGGCAGCCTCACACACGTGCCATGCCTGGCCCACATCTTCAATCTGGTGGTTCAGCGGTTTCTGAAAAACTGCCCCCACTTATCTGACCTGCTCGGAAAGGTGGGCCGCGTGTGCACACATTTCCGCAAGTCCACCACGGATGCTGCCACCCTCAGGACACTGCAACATTGGTCACCCTCAGGACACTGCACCAGCGCAGAGCAATTGTAGAATACCAGCTGAAACATGGCCAGTGGAATGGTATTCAGCCTCCACAGTTCTTCACAGAGGAGTGGGCATGGATGGCAGACATCTGTCAGGTCCTCAGAAACTTTGAGGAGTCAACACAAATGGTGAGCGACAATGTGGCCATAATTAGCGTTACCATGCCGCTGCTTTGCCTGCTGTGAAGGCCGACGCTTTGCGGTTAGAACAGGAGATGGGGATGACAGTTTGTCGCTTGATAGCCAGACCACCCTCGCGTCTGTATCTCAGCATGTTTTGGAGGAGGAGGGGGAAGAGACTGCTGGCAACACTGCAGAGGGTAGCTTTGTCCTTGGCAAGATGAAGCACTGCCATGTATGGGCTGAAGAGGAGAAGGAGGAGGAAGAGCATCCTTCTAGTGAGGACAGCGATGTGTTGCGTACTGGGACTCTGGGACACATGGCGAACTTCATGTTAGTCTGCCTTTCTCGTGACCCTCACGTTAGACGCATTCTGTCCAACACGGACTACTTGGTGTATACCCTTCTCGACCCACAGTACAAAGAGAACCTTTCCACTCTCATCCCGAAGAGGAAAGGAGTACAGGAGTGATGCAATACCACAGGGCCCTGGTGGAAAAAGTGATGCTAAAGTTTCCATCTGACAGTGCTAGCGGTAGAAGACACAGTTCAGAGGGCAGGAAAGGCATGGGGATCAGGCAGCATATATAGCGCAGGCAGGGGAACACTCTCCAAGGCCTTTGCCAGTTTTATGGCTCCCCAGTAAGACTGGGTCACCACTCCCCAGTCAAGACTGAGTCGGAGTTAGCTGGACACATGGCACAAACTTGTGCTGTACGCCCCAGAGGTGCTGGCCTGCCCTGCCACTAGCACCTTGTCAGAGAGGGTGTTTAGTGCAGCTGGGGGGATCATCACGGATAAGCGTACCCGCCTGACAACTCACAGCGCCGACATGCTTACACTCATTAAGATGAACAAATGCTGAATTTCCCTAGACATTTCTTCTACACTGGTGGAAAGCAGCGGATTATAAAGATTCTTTTCGCTGCAACAGGAAAAAATGTGCATCCTCTCTCTAACACCAAAAAAAGGGGAGAAGTAGCTTGGTCTATCCCTCTCGAATGTTCCTCCTCCTCCTCCTGCGTGCCAAAAGGCTGTATTAAAGGCAATTTTTTTCGGAGGGCTGCCTCCAGGCTATGTTACAAATTAAGCAACAACCAGCTGTATCTTTACAAAATGTTTATAGGTTTCAACTACCCTAGGGGTAAAGCAATTTGTCAGGGGTATACTTGTATAAGCCTATACTTTTGGTAAACAATTTTTTTCAGGCTTCGCCTATACTGTTGGTACACCAATGTTTCAGGGGTTCGCCTATACTATTGCTACAGACAGGTTTCAGCGGTTTGCCTACACTCTTGCTACAGAAATATTGCAGGGGTTCGCCTGCACTCTTGCTACAGAAATGTTCCAGGGGTTCGCCTACACTATTGCTACAGAAAGGTTTCAGGAGTTCGCCTATACTATTGCTACAGAAATGTTTCAAGGTTCGCCTATACTATTGCTACAGAAAGGTTTGAGGGGTCCGCCTATACTATTGCCACAGAAATGTTTCAGGGGTTCGCCTATTCTCTTGCAACAGAAATGTTTCAGGGGTCTGACTATGCACTTGCTACTGAAAGGTTTGAGGGGTTCTCCTATACTATAGCCACAGAAATGTATCAGAAGTTCATCTATACTATTGCTACAGAAAGGTTTGAGGGGTTCGGCCATTACAATTGCCACAAAAATGTTTCACGGGTTCGCCTATACTATTGCTACAGAAAGGTTTCAGGGGTCTGACTATGCACTTGCTACTGAATGGTTTGAGGGGTTCGCCTATACTATTGCCACAGAAATGTATCAGGAGTTCATCTATACTATTGCTACAGAAAGGTTTGAGGGGTTCGCCTATACTATTGCCACAGAAATGTTTCACGGGTTCGCCTATACTATTGCTACAGAAAGGTTTGAGAGGTTCGCCTATACTCTTGCTACAGAAATATTTCAGGGGTCCCCCTATACTATTGCTACAGAAATGTTTCAGGGGTTCACCTATAAACTTGCTACAGAAAGGTTTGAGGGGTTGCCTATACTCTTGCTGCAGAAATGTTTCAGGGGTTTGCCTATACTATTGCTACAGAAATGTTTTAGTGGTCCACCTATACTATTGCCACAGAAATGTTTTAGGGTTTCGCCTATACTTTTCCCACAGAAAGGTTTCAGGGGTTTGCCTATACTTTTCCTACCAAAATGTTTCAGGGGTCCACCTATACTGTGGGTGCACAAAGGCTTTCCTATTGCATTGTTCAGCTATCTGACACAAACTTAATGAATTGGGCAGAAGTTTGGGCAGAGGCTGAGGTCCTGGGCGGGGTGAAACTCTGCCATGTTTGGGCAATCTCTTTTCTTCCTGTTTAATACTGTCCTTAGGTTTCATGGGCTTGACTATGCTGTGGGTGCACAAAGGCTTTCCTATTGCGTTGTTCAGCTATCTGACACAAACTTAATGAATTGGGCAGAAGTTTGGGCAGAGGCTGAGGTCCTGGGCGGGGTGAAACTCTGCCATGTTTGGGCAATCTCTTCCTGTTTAATACTGTCCTTGGGTTTCATGGGCTTGACTATGCTGTGGGTGCACAAAGCTTTCCCAGCACAGTGTCCACCTGTCTGGCAAAAATACACTGTATGATTTGAGTAGGGTGCAGATGGCTACCCCATTGCGTTGTTCAGCTATCTGACACATGCACAGAATGATTTGTGTGGGGCCACATGGGTTTCCCATAGCTATGTAAATTACGGCACCTTGGGTCACACGAGGTGGAGGCTGGGACCAAGCCTGACCCTGGGCCCGCTCACGTGCTTCCCACACAGAGGATTGCAGGTCCTACCTTGGTCACAGTTTCTCGGGCTTATTATCCCATTTCCCCCTCCTGCTTGAGTTCTGGGGATCAGCGCTGGTTGACATGTATTTGCTCTTGTGTTAGCACAGTTATCTTAGACACTGGTTTGGACCAATCCAAAGAAGCGTAACTGAATTAATGAGACGTTCACAGCAGTACTAGCATCCGAGTCCGCTTTATGCCCATGATTGCTGAGTGTGTGGGCAGAGGCCAAGGCCCTGGGGTGGGGTGTGCAACTGGGCCAGGTTTGGCCCATGGAACTTCTTCGTAGTTCATCCAGTCTTTGTAGCAATGAAAGGAACCATAACTGATGGCATATTGGGTGAACCAGGTAGAGGCTGGGACCGAGTCTGACCCTGGGCCCGCTCACGTGCTTCCCACACAGAGGATTGCGGTTCCTACCTTGGTCACGGTTTCTCAGACTAATTATGCCACCTCCTCCTCCTCCTCCTTTGGGTCTGGGGATCAGCACTGGTGGCCATGTATTATCTCTCATGTTACAAATTACCATAGTTATCCGAGATACTAGATTGGAGTATTCACAGGAAGCGTAACTTATTTAATGATGAGACACTTACAGGGGTCACTGTATACCTGTGCTGGCTGCTTTTGTGACACCTCCTGCTTCAAACCAATCCTTGGTGTTAGTATGCGCTGCTGCATTGTGGAGATGTGTAGATGTGCTGGCATCTGAGTTCCCTTTATGCCGACGTTTGCGGTTCCTGACAAATTTGTGACGAAAGCGGCATGGGATTGGAATTCTGATCGCACGTCAATTTATCATCAATTCTCATCAGCATTGTGGGCTATCGCCCACACTTTTAAAGAGGGTAGCTGCCAGGCCCTGCCAACCCTCTGCAGTGTGTGTCCCAGGTTCCTCTTTATCCAATACGCATTTATAAATAGACATGAGGGTGGTGTGGCCAGCATGTGGCATGAGGGCAGCTGAACGATGCACAGGGAAAATTTTGTGTGCGCTGTGGATTCAGGCTTGTGCGGGGGGTTGGACAGCAATGCCAGCATGTAACACAGGAGAAGAGGCAGTGGTGTCACCCGCAGGTGGTGATTGGCCTTGGTTGCAGCTAGTGTGGTGCTTAGCTAAGATGTGCCAGCGCGTGTTCCTTGCTGCTTATGGTCTGACCCAAGTAAATTGTTAGGGGGTTGACTGCCAGGCTCTTGCCCCCAATTTGCCTTAATAGTGGGACCTGGGAGCCTCAGGTGCACTCATGAATGCTGCCCCTGCCTTTCCTTATCCGTTTCTGTGGTGTTTCCATGACTTTCTGATGTTTTCAGGTGTTTCACACAATCTCCCCTTGGCAGAGCATTGGTCAACTTGAAAAATGCTTGAGTCTCCCATTGACTTCAATACGGTTTGTTACTCAAAACGAGCTCTCCAGCATTCTGAAAAGTTTGACTCGAGTAATGAGCACCCGAGCATTTTGGTACTCGCTCATCTCTATATACTAACCATCTAGCTCGTTTTCCTCAGAAGCATACACTCCACCTCTCGTGAAAAGGGTGTTCTCGGGGAAAAGAAAGTTCAGCCATTTTGGATGATGACCTCTTCCTTTGTAGCTCAAGAATTTGGACTTTTACTTCATATTTTCAAACCTTATTTGGTGCTTTAGCGAGGGGGACTTTGTTGTTAGCTGCTTCTGGAGCTGGCTTGGATCTGCTTTGCCAACCCTGACTGATTTGAGATGGACTTTGTCGTCTGTGGTTCTGTAAGCCAGTTTTCAACTATTTTCAACCCTTCTTCTGGGTTAGTGATTGCATGGTTTTTCCCAGCTTTAGAGATTATCAATTTGATTGTGAACCTCCACTTGTACAATATGTTGTTCTCGTGGAGAACATTCGTAATCTGTGCATACTTTTTTCTAGCTATCATGGTTGCTTGAGGCAAGTCAGCAAAGAGTTTCATGTTTTCATAAGGATACAGGAGGGCTTTTAATTTCCTGTCTGTATACATTTATCTGTCCTCTATGTGGTAAAAGTGGACGCATACCATCATGTCTCTGGGCAGGTTTTCAGCAATCATCTTTGGGAATGGGAGCCTATACTCTCTATCCACAACACATTCTCCCTGCGAGGTTTCAGGAAGTAAAGTTTTAATTAGGTCTTGTAGTAATAATCTCCAACTGCTGCTAGTTCCACCATCTCTGCTATTCCTTGTATTTTAATATTATTGCGGTGGTTACAGTCCTCTAAATCTGCCCTTAATTTCTTTAACGCCTTGAGTCCCTCCACTAGCCTAGAGTGGACATCTATCAGGTCATTATGTGAGTTGGTTATTTCACTCATTTTGTTTTCCAGAGAATTTACTCTTCCTCTTATTTCTTCTATTGATGTGTTTATGGGTGCATGCATAGCTCTCAGTTCTTTTTGTAGGGATCCTTTTAATGCTAGGATCATCATTCTTATAAAACATTCTGATGCGGCCTTAGTTAAACAGTTGATATTCAATATTGGATCTCTATCTTTTTCTATCTCCCTTGCTCTTCCATCATCCTCATTGTGGGGCCATCTGCATAATTTTCTCTTCTGTGCACTTCTCTATGGAGAGCTGTGTCCCCTCCTTCTTGTTATGCAGTGGACACCCTTTCATCTATCCGGGCCTGGGAGACTGTAGTATCATCTCTGCCTCTCCCCATGTTATTGCTCTCACTGTTGCTAGCCTCCTCTCTCCCTCTTTGTGGTGTTCTTGGTGTAATATCCTCAGAGGGGCTTTGTGTGTGAGTGGCTGCACCTCTGTCTCTATCTTGCCTTTTATTCTCCCATCTTTTCTCTGTTCCTCCTCTCTCTGTATGTTATGCACACCTTCATGTGAGGGGCTTTGTGTTGCTGCTTCTTTATTTCCTCACTCTCCTCCCTCTTTGTGGCTGCCAGCCATTGACCCTTTCCATTGCAGCGCTGCAGGCGCCATTTTCTTTATGGGGGTCTGGGCCTGAGGCTCCCTGTCCCTCTTCTTTTCTTCACTTCCCCAGCTTTTTGCTTGTGCAGGAGGCGAGGGATTGGGGAAGCCAGCATACCTTGCTCTCACCACAGGGAATTCCCCAAACCCGCCGCCTCTGCGATCTCCAGCTGCTCTGTACCTAGGGCCGGAACCTGCATCTCTTCTCCTGCATCTTGCCCCAGGAAGAAATCTGTTAGTCTCCGTGGTCCCTTCTTCATCGCTCTCTTCCTTGGCACCTTCTCCTCTTCTCTCTGGTAAGTCCAAATTCTTTTTTTCTCTTTGCTTGTTTGTTGCTTGCTGAGGTCTCTTTCAGCAGAGCCCAGTCCTCTGCTATTGCTCCCATGGCCATCCATTACATGCCCCCCTATCGTTCACTTTTATTTTTTGACTGCAAGTTGGTGACTGTCAGGGAAAAACGAGGTAGACTTTGTTTAGGGCACCTTTTCTAGCTCCCTCTCCATGTGGGGTGAGAAGAGTGGGTCCTAAATAAGGCTGCTCAGTTGTAGATACAGCTGGAAACTGCTTAGATGCCCCAGTCCCTGAGATAGAATGACTGAATCCATATCCACTGCCCATGTGCCAGTCTGTGGCTCGGGGCTTCCAGATTCCACAGTCCTGCCCACTCATTGATGGCCATGGTATAGCCTGGATATTTCCTGTATATAATTATATATGCACAGTTGGTATAAGTTATGCATTTCCCTGTATATAGTGGATCATGGATCATGCTAGTATAACCCGGGTATCTCCTGTATATGATGTCACCCTTTATATACAATTTAAAAAAAAACACATAAAAGATGCATAAAAATGCAAGTCGTATTTGAATACTGCATGCAGGTTTTTTTTACTTGTTTTTTAATTATGGTTCAAAAATGCAACAAAAACCATGAAAACAGCCTCAAGGGGTACAAATAACTCTTCACGTTGCCCAGGAAATGAGTATGTAGGGAAAGCTTATGCCAAAGGATTAGATCATGCATTTAAATTTATTGTGCAGCTGTATGCAACAGGTAGGTATGGGTACAGAAGGATAGGGGGCCTGAGTTGAAATGTGTCATCTGTCCCTCTCCGTATTTAGCTATGCCCCTGGTATGTATCATCAATATCTCAGTGCCCCTTGTCATTGCTGATCAGCTGCCTGCTTCTACTCAAGGACAGGCAGCTAACAGCAGAAAAAAGCTCTGAGTGTGTTAATGGGGTCCAGACCCTCACCAAAGGAGTCAGCACCCCAAAACCGTGGTACTCCTGCCCAGTAGTAGTTCCAGCACTGTTAGATGGATCAATATGATAGATAGATGGATGTAACATTTAATATGTTATGAAATATTCCTACAGATGCTGAGAACTGTATTAAATGCCAAAGTGATGAATGGCCAAATGAGAAGAGAGACCGATGCCAGCCCAAAGTCATGGAATTTATCTCTTACCAGAATGACACAATGGCTTCTGTATTTTCCAGTGTCTCAGTCTTTGGATGTCTTTTGACTGGCTTCATATTTGGAATATTTATCTTCTACCGGGACACTCCTATTGTTAAAGCTAATAATCGGAACCTGAGTTATCTCCTCCTGGTCTCCATCATCCTCAGCTTTCTCTCTGTCTTCTTGTTTCTTGGTTGCCCCAAGAACGTAACTTGTAGATTACGAGAAACCAGTTTTGGGATTTTTTTCTCAGTAGCCGTCTCTTCACTTCTCGCCAAGACTGTTATGGTTTGTGTTGCTTTTAAGTCCACCAAGCCTGGAAGTCCCTGGAGAAAATGGTTGAATGTGAAGTTGCCCTATACCATAGTGCTGTTGTGTTCATCTATACAAGTTGTCATCTGTATTATCTGGTTGTCTATTTCTCCCCCATTCCAGGACCTGGACACTCAGTCTTATCCTGGGAAAATCATCATCCAGTGTAATGGAGGATCAGATATCTGCTTTTACGCCATGTTGGGTTATATGGGGCTCCTGGCAGCAGTGAGCTTTGTTCTGGCTTTTATGGTGAGGACATTACCGGACACTTTTAATGAGGCCAAGTACATCACCTTCAGCATGCTGCTGTTCTGCAGTGTCTGGATCTCCATGATCCCGGCTTATCTGAGCACCAGAGGAAAATCTATGGTGGTGGTGGAGATATTTGCAGTAATGGTGTCCAACGCTGGACTTTTAGGTTGTGTGTTTCTCCCAAAATGTTTTATCATTTTGTTCAAATCTGAAAAGAATAGAAGAACTGATCTGCTGGGTAAAAGGCAGAAATGACTGCAAAATTGTTCCCCTAATAATAGATAGTCTCTTCAAACTGCTCACTTCCGGAAAAGTAACAGGTGCCCACCCACTTATCATATCTTGTCATCCTGCCTCCTTCCCTGTAGTAGTGCAGGTGGCCCCACCCTTAAGTACAGCTCATCAACCCACCCCCATCACTTGACTTATCAAGATTCTCCTGGCACAGGTGTTAAGGCTCATTAAGACACAATGATTATCACTCAAAATTCTCTCAAAGGGCAGCTTGCTTGACAGTCTTGAGCATTCACTTTGCATAGGCTCTTAAGTAGCTAATTAGCTACTTAAGAGCTTATTAGTGTGTAAATGAAGGCTCCCTCTGTATACAGAAGACAGCTGGAGTGCTGTCTTCTGTATACAGCTGCTGTATTCTCAGAGCGCTCAGCTAGTATACCGCTGAGCGCTCTGAGCGGGATATGCAGAACACAGTTGGAGTGCTGTCTTCTGCATACTCCTGCTGTGTTCTCGGAGCCTTTAGCTGGTATACAGCGGAGTATGCAGAAGACAGCTGAAGTGCTGTCTTCTGCATACTCCTGCTATGTTCTTCGAGCGGAATACCAACTGAAACAATATTATCAGCGGTATCCCGCTGAGAACTCTGCGTGCGGTCCTGATAAGACTCATTGTTGTCTTTTAGCTAGCTGAAAGACAACAATGAGTGAATCGTTAATAAAAACTGCATGATGGCCGCGTGTTTAGACACAACTAGAGATGAGTGAGTGTACTCGGTAAGGACAGATACTTGAGACCTCCCTCCCTCTCTCTCCCCCACCCCCACTCCCTCCTGCTCACTCCAGCAACACAGTGCTCACCCCCGCCGGCACCGGAATCTTTGCGGGCAAGCAGGCAGGTACTCGGTAAGAACGATACTCGCTCGAGTATCTGTCTTTACTGAGTACGCTTGCTCATCTCTAGATACAAAGATTATCGCTCAAAAGAAGGCTTTTGAGCGAATTTTGAGTGATAATCCTTGTGTCTAAATGGCACTTTGTACATTTCCCACACTGGAGCCTTCCCTATTTTCTCCACCACCCTCAATTGTTATTATAGTAGCTGCAGTATGAAAATTCACACAGAACACTATTAAACACTTTAAAGTCTTTATTGAACAATCACAAGTATACAAAAGGCATATAAAGCCCGTGAAACTACGCATGATAAGACATGTTTTCCTTTGAGCGATTCAGTGGCAATAATTTATAGGCAAACATCATGTAATATTCATATATTTTTTTGGCCTAACTGTGGCTTTGAGTTGTATTATGTACCAAGTGCAGCATGTTAGATCTAGGAATAACAGCGTCCTTGTAAATAAATTTGCTTTAATCATTCCACATTGTAATATTTCTGCTCTGCAGGCAGTCTGTTTTTTGAAACCGTGGGGTAAGTTGATAAACTGTAAAACAAAACTGATTTCATCCCCATAATGTGTTATCCATATCCTTGGATGCTGTCATCCCTTTTCACTCTTTCTAGATCAATGCTGGTTAAGCTTGATATTGCATAGAGGACTCTGTGTGATGCCGTCTGGTATAAAACTGTGGATGTGCCCTGCCCACGAGTGGAAAAAGAGGTCCAATGCACACAAGTACCTCTGAGAGCTGTTTTATGGACTAAAGGTAAAACTTTTAAAGCCTAAATTGGCAAAACTGTTTATCCAATTGTGCCAGAACTATAATCATTAACATATCTGCCTAAGATAATCTTTATTTATATAATGCCAACATATTTCGCAGCACTTACAAAACAGGGGGATCAGAAACAAAACCACGGTTACATTTAGTAATCAATTGATGGAAACAGTAGGAGTGAGGGTTTTGCTCCAATGAGCTTACATACTACAAATAATGGGGTGATACAGAAAGTAAAGAGGCTGGAAATGTGGAAGATATGGTGAGGTGGAGAGTGTGGGATGCTATACACACAGACAACGGTCAAATTGAGCCGCATAGTGCCGAATGAGTATGACTGCAGGGGGGAGTTGATTGCGGCTGGCAGGGTTCCCAATCTGTAGGACAGAGAGCATGTTATCATGTGGCATCCAGAGGGGTTTGGTTTAGGAGATATGGTATGCCTTCCTGAAGAGGTACATTTTAAGATCATGCCTGAAGTTTTGTGCATCAAGGATTGCCTAGATAGATTGGGGCAGTGCGCTCCAGAGGAGTGGTGCTGCTCTGGAGAAGTCTTGGAGTGGGATTGAGAGGTTTAAGTTAGAGGGGTGCTTAATCTGATTTCGTTAGATAGCAGAGGGTGCAAGCTGGGTGTTGGATTGAGATGAGTGAAGCAATATAGGACAAAGTATGATTGTTTTCAGTGAGAGAAACCAAGTATTCTTCTAGATATGATACCTTATATTGGATAACAAAAATACATGATTTGTCTTTTTGTTAGCCATTAGAAGTTATATCTATAAGATTTCTTGGTTTCTTTCACTAGCGGCAATCACAGTTTGCTTTACTGGGTAACACTGTACCAAACCCCCTTTTTTTGTTTTGCAATATAGGGCGGCACAGTGCTGTGGAGAGTTTTGTAGCTGAGTGTTGTGAGATTGAATTGCATTCTGTATTTGAAGGGCAGCCAGTGCAGTGACTGGCACAGGGCAGAGGCATCCGTGTAGCCGCTGGACAGTAAAATGAACCTGCTGCCGCATTCAGGATGGATTAGAGAGGGAAAAGTCTGGCACGGGGGAGGCCAATCAGCAGCGAGTTGCAATAATTGAGACGAGAGTGGATGAGGTCATCAGTGAGTATTTTTATCGTTCTCACGGTGAGAAAAGGGCAGATTCTTGCAATGTTCTTGAGGTGCAGGTGACCTCTTCTAGCAAGAGTTTAGTTGTAGGAAGTAAAGGAGAGATCAGAGTCGAACATAACCCCAAGACAGCTGGCATGTTGTCTGGGAGTTTTGATGGCGTCACACACTGAGATACAGATGTCAAGATTAGGTCGGTTAGCAGAGGGTGGAAACATTAGTAGGTCCGTTTTTAAGTAGAGAGAGGATATAATGTTAGAGACAGCGGGCAGACAGTCAGTAGCATTCTGAAGGAATGGTGCTGTGATGTCACGGGAAGAGGTGTATACCTGGGTGTGGTCAGCATAGAGATGGTACTGATAGCCAAATCTCCTGACTGTTTGTTCAATATTGGTTGTATAGATGGAGAAGAGGAGGGGGCCAAGGACCAAGTCCTGGGGGACCCCAACAGCAAGGGGAAAAGGATGGGAGAAGAGCCTGCAAAGGATATGCTAAATGAGTGGTCAGAAAGGTAAGAGGAGAACCAGGAAAGAGCAGTGTCCTTTAGACCAATGGAGTGAAGCATTTTGAGGAGGAGTTTGTGGTGAACAGTGTCAAATGCTGTAGAGAGGTCAAGGAGGATCAGTAGAAAGTAGTCACCCCTTGATTTAACCATTAGGAGGTCATTTGACACTTTTGTTAGGGTATTTCCTGTCAAGTGTACAGGGAGGAAACTGGACTATAATGGGCAAGAAGAGAGTTTTTTGAGGGATAGCTTATAATATGGGAGTAAACTAGGTGTTCAAATAGTTTGGAGATGAAGGGGAAATTTGAGAAGTGTCGGTAGTTGGCAGCATCGGTCGAGTTAAGAGTCAGTTTCTTTAGCAGTGGGGATGATGGTATGTTTGATTGAGGAGGGGAAAATGCCAGAGGTCAGAGAGAGGTTGAATATAGTGGTGAGGTGGAATAGATGCTACTGCATGCCGAGTTTTGCGGCAAACCAACAATTACTCACTGCTCACACTTTTAGGTGCTTCATGTTTTTGATAAAGAGTGTATATAAACAGTAAAGTATAAGGAAAAGTTGTTCCAATTATATAGACAAGTCAGTGCCCCCCCCCCCCCCCCCCCCGGAGAAAAAAGTTCAGTCTGAAGAAATAAACATTGCATTACATTATGGAGTGTAATGCCTGCATGATCTATGCGGCGAAAGATATTTTGTTAGTCGTTCGGATTATGCACCCATCAGAAAATCAAGTGACAATCTACCTGTGTAACTGAGCAATTGTTCATCTATAGTTGGCTGCCTACTTAATTTGAAAGGAGACTGATACGCCAAAATGATCACTGACCCGCTCCACCTGCATGCACCGAGGAATGATCACTCCTGTGTAAAAGCAGAAGAGCGATCGTCACTGAAACGAATGTGGGGTGCATTTGTGTCTGTCAGTCGACAATTGTAAATGGGTGCTTAGGCTTAGTGTCAGTGTGAAATCTACAAAATATTAGGATTCTTCACAATATACTGCAAATTGTGTCATAAAAAAATGCTAAAAATAAAAAACATGACTCATACAACAGGTCATTTTTTGATGACACATATATCAAAAAATCTTCATGTTGTCATATGTCTGGGCCATTGACTTCCCTCACCTCCTCCAGCAAGTGTGCATGGTGTTGGTCTTTCTGCCTCTTTCCCAGCAGCAGACTCCACACCGTCTGTCATCTGCCTTCTCTCTTTATTGCTGGAAGGGTGCAACAGCACAAGCTGGAGCCACCACCAATTAAAGGCCAGCTTTCTAGTCCCTGGACAATCTGGATAGGCGCCTATCCAATTAAGGCACCCTCCCCAACTACAGGGTAACTGAGCAATTAGTTTTTAAAATGCAAAAAGCTGCTTACTATTCTGTCTGTTCTCCTGGATTTGACCCGTGCCTGTTCCACACAGCTTTTCCTGACTTTCCTCACCTTGAGGGAGCCTACCCACTAGCGTTTTTTTTTTTCGCTGCAAATTCACAGCATTTTTTTTCCAAATGTCAGTGGGATTTTTTAATGTTAAATTACTTATACACAAAATTGCAATTTAGCACTAGATTGTGATTTTTTTTTTTTTTTGTGCGATGCAATTTTAACATTAGAAAGTCCCATTGAAAAAACGCAGCGATAATGCAGCATAAAAAAAAAATGCTAGTGGGTAGAAGCCCTTATAGTAAAATCAATGGCAATATGATTTGCAGGATTTGGCCAATAAAAGGGGACTACTGTGGCCTGTTATTTTGCCCAAGGGCAACTATGCTATTAACTTTAAGTTATAAGAAATCTATGATAAGATTGGTTCCTTCTAGATGACTAATTCTGAATGGAAGTATCATGGCTGCATCTAGATTTACTATAAATATCATTATGCCCTGGTATCTCGGTATTGATAACAAGACAAGAATATAAGTCATAGCATGATATTATAATTATACCACCCTAGAGAACCTTACTAAGTATATCGACTATATCTAAAATATAACTTTTAAGAATAATATTTAAAATTTAGACACTGGTGGAGACCACAATACAAATAAATACATACAAACATAAAACATACATGGGCTTGAATATACCAATGGTGAAACCCCAATGAATGTGAGTACTACTCTTTAGCTCAAATTGTAGTGTACAATTATGTACAGGGATACCCAGTAGGGATATTAAATCCTCTGAAAATCCGCTTCACCCTTCTCTTTTATTTATGTCAGGTATAGCCCTTCAGCACCAGAGAATACAAAAGGAATAAAGATGTTGAACCATCTGGTGTTTGTTTGTCGTTTCACTTTCTTTCTGTCATTATTTACCCCGTCTGGGGTGCAGGGAACACATGAATTTATTAGGAACGGAAGTAAAGGTATTCAACAGTTGGAAATCAGTTTATAGTTTTATTATATAGAGTGCAAGATGTAGGTCACTTATAGCGTGCAGGGAATGAAGATAATGAGCCCCCTAGTCTTAGTTTGTCTTATATAATGCATTAGGCTCTCCATACATCCTGCAGTAAATTAATACCAGGGCACTCATATAGATGTTATATGTATTCCTTGTAATTCTCACTTGCCTTCCTTAAGAGGTCTAGCCACTTCGAAGATTTTATTTTATCAGTGACCTAAGCTGAATATCAGCATAATGAGCAAAGGGTGCGGAGAATTTTAATAATATGTGTACACTATTTGCTAGAATTTAGTCACAAAAATAGGGAAAAATCACATTAATTTAATTTAGATATCGGGGTGTGGCCTGGCCAGCAGCCGGAACGGGCACCATCTCTGAGGCTCCCGAGCGGCGTGCGCTTCAGGGAGAGATCCCACTCTCACCAGAGGCTCCATCCAGGGACAAAAAGCACACCGCTGGCACCGCGGAAGAGAGAGCTACGGTCTCTAGCGGCACTTACACCGCCGCGGCCTACACCACCAGGCAGATCCCCAGGCTGAAGTGCCAGCCCGGCCGACCGGAAGCGGGGGAGACGGCCCACCCGTGGCAGTTCCCAGCGGCTGGAACTCACAGCTAACTACAGCAACCTGCAGCCGGAAGGCAGCAGAGGACAGAGCTCACCTGCTGGAGGCAGAAGATAAGTGGAGGAGGCAGCAGCACCAGGGTAGAGGTGAGAGACACTTGAGGGGGGCACCTGCATTCACAGAGGTAGCAGAGCCAGGCACCAAGCCCAAGAGATCCGTGCTGCCAGAGGGGAGGATACATCACCTACCCAGAGACACTTAGCCGCTGGGCCCATCATAGGCTACAGATTGCAGGACATAGGCCGCAAGCTACAGCCTACAAAGAGGACTAGCAGCAACAGCACAGAGGGACATAGCCCTCACCCCCTCCTTCACCTCCTCCGCCCCGCACAAACTTGCTCACAGGGGAGACAAATTGAGAGCCTAGCTCTAATTTTTACGGAGCCCCTTAAGTGGATCTCCAACAACAACAACCTTCCTCAAAGCTGACAAAGCTAAGCAGACCAAACAAAGAGCAGTGCTATACCACCTGTGAGACTCATCTCTGCTGCATTAAGCCAACAAGAGGCCTAGGAGACCCGGGATGGAAGACTAACCAGACATAACGTAAAGGGAGACACCGAGACCTCCGATTTTCTTTACAAAATAGCGAACCAGATGGGCTAACGAGCAATCGCTTAATTTTGAGATAACAGCACAAAAGCGGAACGCCATAGGCCTATAATAGAAAAATGGTGAAGATTTGAAAAGACAAGAGCAGAGAGCACGCAGACACACCAAGATCCAACAAAAACCAGGCAGAAGTGGACAAATACCTTAAAAAAAACACAGCTCACCAGTGGCACAAAAACAGAGAGCACATCAAGAAAATTTCACCGAACAAATCTCAGAGGACTCTGATATAGATAGCGCCTCAGTCGCCTCAGACCACAATGCGGACACAGACAGAGGCCCAATATCACGTGCTTTCCTTAAAAAGCTGCTGGCCCACTCCATCTCCCTAGTTATGAAAGAATTGGCAGACATTAAATCAGAGGTTAAGCAAATCGGGCACAAAGTGGAGGATTTGGAGAGTGCGCAACAAGAATTAGTTATCCAATCCAACATAATGGCACAACAAGATCACCTGAACCAAGCCATGCTCTTAATAGAAGATCAAGAGAACAGAAGTCGACGTAAGAACATCCACTTCAGAGGCTTGCCAGAATCTATCACTACTGAGGCGTTAAATTCAGTCGCTACACAGATTTTTCAATCCCTGCAGGGGGGGGAGACAGAGCAGACAAAATAGTCATCGAGCGCATCCATAGAGCTCTGCGACCCAGACCCTCGCCAACAGAACCCCCCAGAGATGTAATCTGCGGATTGCTAAGCTATATAGACACTGCTGCCATTCTGCAACGAGCCAGAGAAACACGAGAAGTAATCTTTGAAGACAACAATATTCTCCTGTTTCAAGACATCGCACCCAGCACTCTAGCAAAAAAACGACTACTTAAACCTCTGACGGAAGCTCTACGACTGAAAAAACTGCTGGTGAGATGGCTTTTTCTGTTCGGCCTTTCCACATATAAAGACGGCCAACAGATAATTATCAGAACCCCAGTAGACCTTGGAAAAGCGTGGGAGAAACTCCAGATACCACCACTAGACAAACCGTCGTGGCTACCTGTCCAGATTAAACACCAGCTACCTCCGCTGAAGAAGCCTGAAAACTGGACACTAGGTCGAACCCCGAAAACACCAAGACACAAGAAAAGGCCACTGGTAGACACTTAGAAACTTGATCTCTCCCCATTAAGTGGAAGGTCACTCAGGAGGGCCCTGCCCCCCCCCCATCCCTCCCGTCTCTCTGTCTTGGTCCTCCTTCTTCTGCCCTTCCCCTTCCCTTCTTCCTCCTTTGTAGATTCCAATTTGCAGCAGATGGCCGCGGAGGATGGACGTGGGGGGGAGGGGGGAGACTAGGGAACATAATCTGAAGCCCGCTGATGAGAAGCCTTAAACAGGAGGCGAACATTGTGATGGAGATTAGGAGGCCACAGAGAATCTACCTGGGGAACGGAAGACCAGGTAATGGGGTCTTACCCCACTGCTCTTCTTCTCCCACCTCCTGCCATATTCTTCTACTTTCTGAGACTCGTCACATGGACACAGAGCTGTCACTACCTACGCAAATGCTATTATACCCATTCTAGTGTCCCCATACCCCTGGGAATTGAGTCTATGTCGGGCCTGATACTAACCCACATAATCGCCGACAGGTGCAAAATGGTCACCAATTATGCAAATGTTATTGAGCTAGTTTAGACGATACCCTACCCTTAGGGATCCAGTTCATGTTTGGTCTGTTTTCTAACCACTTAAATGCTGTACCAGGACCACATTAGTGGCCCTAGCAAGAATCATAGCAATGTTAACTTATGGAGGTCTCGGTGGTTGCCCCCATCTCTAAAGGTGTGTGCCCAACCACCCCCCATCTATACGGAGAGAGAGAGGAGCCATGGGGGTTCTACCCCACTCTTGGGCCCGATTGAGGAACGGGCGCAAGACCCTTTTAGGCATGGCCCTCTCATTATCCCGTACAAATTAAATTTCCTCACTTTACCACTTTATGTGGTGTTTATTGTTTACAAATCTATATATATAAAGCTGAAAGCCCTCACTGACTCACTGACTGACTCACTGACTGACTGACTCACTGACTGACTGACTCACTGACTGACTGACTCGCCAAAAGTTCTCCAACTTCCCGATGTCGTAGAAACATGAAATTTGGCACACGCATAGATTATCTCCAAAATAGGAAAAGTAATTGGGTCCCAACTCGATTATTCAATTCTAGCGCAAAAGAATTGGCGTCGAAATTTTATGTACGTAATCTAAATCTGTCACTTTCCAATGTCATAGAAACTTAAAATTTGGCCCGAGCATTGATTATGTCATAAATGGGAAAAGTTAATGGGTCCCAACTCGATTATTCAATTCTAGTGCAAAAGAATTAGCATCCAAATTTTACGTACGGAATGTAATTTCTTCACTTTCCGGTGTCATAGAAACAGAAAATTTGGCACGAGCATTGATTATGTCATAAATAGGAAAAGCTAATGGGTCCCAACTTGATTATTCAATTCTATGCGCAAAAGAATTAGCGTCCAAATTTTATGTGCGGAATGTAATTTTCTCACTTTCCGGTGTCATAGAAACAGGAAATTTGGCACGAGCATTGATTATGTCATAAATAGGAAAAGCTAATGGGTCCCAACTCCATTATTCAATTCTATGCGCAAAAAAATTAGCGTCCAAATTTTACGTGCAGAATGTAATTTTCTCACTTTCCGGTGTCATAGAAACGTGAAATTTGGCACGAACATTGATTATGTCATAAATAGGAAAAGCTAATGGGTCCCAACTCCATTATTCAATTCTATGCGCAAAAGAATTAGCGTCCAAATTTTACGTACATAATCTAAATCTCTCACTTCCCAATGTGATAGAAACATGAAATTTGGCACGGGCATTGATAATGTCATAAATAGGAAAAGTTAATAGGTCCCAACTCGATTATTCAATTCTAGCGCAAAAGAATTGGCGTCGAAATTTTACGTGCGGAATGTAATTTTTTCACTTTCCGGTGTCATAGAAACGGGAAATTTGGCACGAGCATTGATTATGTCATAAGTAGGAAAAGCTAATGGGTCCCAACTCGATTATTCAATTCTATGCGCAAAAGAATTAGCGTCCAAATTTTACGTACGGAATGTAATTTTTTCATTTTCCGGTGTCGTAGAAACGGGAAATTTGGCAGGAGCATTGATTATGTCATAAGTAGGAAAAGCTAATGGGTCCCAACTCGATTATTCAATTCTATGCGCAAAAGAAGTGGCGTCCAAATTTTACGTGCGGAATGTAATTTTTTCACTTTCCGGTGTCATAGAAACGGGAAATTTGGCACAAGCATTGATTAGGTTATAAATAGGGAAAGCTAATGGGTCCCAACTCCATTATTCAATTCTAAGCGCAAAAGAATTAGTGTCCAAATTTTATGTACGTAATCAAATTCTCTCACTTCCTGATGTCATTTTATATAAAGGAAACGTCGCATGGTTACCTCCCCGTGGTGTTTCCTGGGTAACGCAGAGAACTATGCAAAATGGTGAACAAATTTTTTTTTACTTGGTATCTCTAAAGTAACCACGACTTCATAAGATTTTCCGTGTGAACACCCGATAAATACCAGTACCAAATTAACTCGGGCGAAGCCGGGTATATCAGCTAGTGTTTCTATAAATGTTCATATGGCAAGAGTGCACGCAAAAACACAGATGGAGAGAGAGCAGATCGGCGAAAAGCAGAAACTGCCCCAGAATTGATCCATCGCGGAAATCGCCTCATTCAACTTAAGAGGCTGGAATGGCCCGCAAAAAAGAGCCCACTCCCTTACTCTACTGAAAAAAACAGAGGTGATGTTTCTGCAAGAAACCCACTTCCGACATAACCGACTCCCCAATCTCCCTACGTTCAACTTTAACCAATGGTATCATAGCACCCATTCCTCAGCCTCTAGGGAGGTCTCGATTGCCATAGGCAAAAATGTCCCCTTTACCCATGAGCCGACAGAACTAGACATGCAAGGCAGATACATTTTCTTAAAGGGCACAGTGGCACACAGCAAAATATCCTTCGCTAACCTATACGCCTCAAACAAAAACCAAATTCCATGGCTAATACGAGTCCTAACCAAGTTCAATGAATTCGCCGAGGGTGTGTGTGTGGTCGGCGGAGATTTCAATCTAGCACTTGACCACTTACTGGACACTACCTCGAATTTGGAGCCGTTTACCCAAAAGCAGATACATAGGATAAGAAGCCTCTTATCGGAACTAAACCTACAAGATGCCTGGAGGACCCTAATCCCAGAAGTGATAGAGTACTCATATTATTCCCACATACACTCCACATATCATAGAATAGACTACATTCTGATATCAGGCAAACATATACATGCAGTCAGCTCAGCGGACATCGGCCCAATTACAATCTCGGACCACGCCCCCATTTCTGCCACGTTAATAGCAGACCGCCTGCCAAGTAGAGATTGGAGCTGGTGCCTTAACTGTAGGCTTATAAACGGTAGAGATAACTGTTCCCTCCTGACAGAGAAACTAGAAGAATTCTTCAAAATTAACGTCTCCCAAGAGATATCCACCCCCATCCTATGGGAGGCTCATAAAGCCTTCATCAGAGGAGAACTAATATCCCTAGGGACTAGAGTCAAATGACAAAGAAACGAGGAAACTAACAAACTCCTCGCAAATAACTGATACTGAAACCCAACACAAGAATAGACCCAGTAACTATACCCTAAAGAAATTAAAGCGCTTGAGAGACAAACTTAAACACGTCCTGAATATAAAAATAGCAAAAACCCTTTTCATATCTAAATATAAAATTTATACCCATGGAGACAGAGGCTCAAAAACGATGACGAGACTTATTAAAAAACAGAAAGAAAAAGCCTTCATCTCACAGATAAAAGCCCCCTCCGGAGACATGGTGACATCTAATGAAGAAGTGACCAGGGAGTTTAAAAAATATTACACTGAATTGTATAATCTGCAGAGGGAGCCGAACGTGACTCCTGACGCTACCCTAACATTTTTAAACCACTTAAAACTCCCGAGCCTGTCTGAAGAAGATGCCTCATCGATATTACAACAAGTCACAGAAGACTAAGTGACCAGAGTCCTGGCCTTTATCCCCAATAGGAAAAGCTCGGGCCCAGACGAGCTCCCAATTATATACTATAAAAAATTCGTGAAAATCCTCGTCCCATATCTGACAAAACTCTGCAACTCCCTCCTCACTGGTACAGCCCTGCCAAAACAATCCCTCGAGGCACACATCACATTAATCCAAAAAAGAAGGTAAAGACCCGACCCTATGTAGTAACTACGGCCCCATTTCTTTATTAAACACGGAAATTAAGCTATGAGCGAAATTGATCGCCCAGAGAATAGCCCCCTATCTTCCCAAATTGATCCACCCTGATCAAGTGGGATTTGTCCCAGGAAGGGAAGGAAAATACAATACTACACGAGCAATACATGCCATACATTATGCCAAAACAAACAAGATACCACTAATGTTGATATCCACTGACACCGAGAAGGCCTTTGACAGGGTCAGCTGGGACTTCATGGAACACACCCTGACAAAATTTGGTTTTCCACCGACCCTTACTAAAGCCATTCTTACACTTTACTCTGACCCTTCGGCGAAGATCCAGGTCAACGGCACACTGTCAAAATCTTTCCCTATAAAAAACGGCACTAGACAGGCGCTGGACTACCAAACTTACAAGCTTACCACAGGGTGATCCACATCGCCAGGTGGATCTCCGTGATAGACACGGAGATAACCTCCCCTACTATATGTGCCAAGAGAAGCATGCTAGGTGTGGCTAATCAGGTCGTACTCTGGTCAGGCGTCCCTTTACTAGATAAATGCCACTCGTTAAGTCCCATCACAAAAAGCACAATTAAAGTCCTCTGGTCAATATGATTGGAAGGGGCGGAGAAAGGCTCATTGCCCCCAATGACCCCTGCAACCTTAATCCCAGCCATCCTCGCTAACAGATCACACAAGGCCGGGCGGGTTCTGGTACAAACTTAAAGGCCTCACGATACACGACATCCTCAACGGCCCCAAACTCACAAACCAGGCCCAGCTAGACGCAAAATTTACTCACCTCGACCTAGACTTCCTAGGCAAAGCAGGACTCTACCACTCACTGCTGAAGCTCCAGAGGTCTAGATAAGGCAAACTTGGAGACCCATTATGGTTCGAGACATATATTTCCCTACCCTCACGTCCAAAGAGGCTGGTGACACAATTATACAAAGCCCTTCTCTTATATACATCATCTGAGAAACCTTGGTTTCTTAGAGAATGGGAAAGGGAATTAGGACTAAACCTCACCAGAGAAGAGACCCTCAAGGTATTAAAAAAATGGCACGGCTTCACCAGATGCATGCGAATTCAAGAAAACTCATATAAAATTTTGACCAGGTGATATAGAACCCTGGCAACTACATCCAAGACAAACCCCGGGACTTCGGACAAATGCTGGAGATGTGAAACAGAGAGAGGAAACGCACTACACACATGGTGGGACTGCTCGGAAATTAGACCTTTCTGGCAGTCGGTCATAGACTACATTAGCAAAATCTGCCACACGTCATTTTCCTTCAAACCAGAAGAGGTCCTGCTTTGGCTGCCTACAGACAAATTTAAACCCTCTAGTAAAAGCCTGCCCACTATTCTATTAACAGCGGCCAAGCTACTCATTCCTCTTTACTGGAGAGAAAAACAAATTCCAGAGGAGTCACAATGGATAGAGAGAGTAGCCCAAATATTCCGCTTTGAAGAAATACTCGCTTGGGAGTCCGAAACAAGGGACGAGTTTACATCCCTTTTGACGCCATGGATTGGGTTCCGAGGTAGCAGAAACGACGTAGATAACTAAAATAATGGATAGATACCTGCATATATCAGAGGAGGCTCTCCCCATCTCTCCCACCTGACAGAAAGACATTGTGCTTGCCATTTATTACCCTGTTGTCCCCCCCCCACCTGCTACCCACCTATCACAGCCCCCTCCCCCCCAACCCCTACCTTTCCGATCCCCAGCCAGTTAATAGTTCTTGAGGAATAAAACAATTGCATGATGTACATGTATTATACACTACAACTGCAAAACTATGTATATGTACCCTTACAGGCCCTGCGTGGCCTGACTGTTACAGTTTTCTAGCATTTCGGAAACCTCAATAAACAGAAAATGTTTAAAAAAAATTTAGTTTAGATATCTGGACTTTTTTATATTTTCCATTGATCATACAGCCAATGATCTTTTGGTTGTATGTTTAGTTGCTTATTCCGAAACTGTGTGTCTAGTTTTCCCATATAATGGGGGGTATACAGTTCTCAGTTTTTCGGGTCGACACGTTTCCTCAGCCTAAGGAAAACTTTAGGCTGATTCATCAGGATAAATAAATCGATGGTTGTTCCACATTAATGTCTTGGTCTGAATGCTTGTGCTTTAACCCCTTAATGACACGGCCTATTTTGGGCTTAAGGACGCAATGATTTTTGGCGGATTTTCTTATCCATTTATCAAAAGTCATAACTTTATTTTTCCGTCAACGCGGCCGTATGAGGGCTTGTTTTTTGCGTGGCAAACTGTCGTTTTTATCGGTGCCACTTTTGGGTACATTTGAGTATATTGTAAAACCTTTTTTTTTTAATGATAGCAGGGAGAGAAAACACATCAATTCTACCATCGATATTTTTTTTTTTTTTGTTACAGCGTTAATCATGCAGCATAAATTACACAATCCGTTTTTTCTGCGGGTCGGTACGGTTACAACGATACCAAAATTCTTACATTTTTTTTTATTTTTTTCCCCTTTTCTGCAATAAAAACCCTTTTTTGGAAACCTTTTATTTTCTAAATTGCTGCATTCAAAGTCCTGTAACTTTTTTATTTTTCTCTGTACGGAGCTCTGTGAGGGCTTATTATTTGCAAGATGAGCTGTAGTTTTTATTGGTACCATTTTGGGGTACATACGGCTTTTTTGATCACTTTTATTGCGTTTTTAGGGAGGCAAAATCTAAAAATTAACGTAACGACGTGTGCAATAGCAAATATGTGGAGTTTTAATTTTTTTAACCCTTTTTTATGCTAATATGAGAAAAATCATTTTTACATTTTTTTTTCATTCATTTTTTTAATCTTTTTTTTTACACAACTTGAGACCCCCTGGGGGACTTTGACCACAGTACTGCCCATCGCTGTGATAAGGCACAGCAGGGCTACCGCCCTGCCGTGCTTTATCGCTTATACAGCCATAATAGGCATTGGCAATACAGGACGCCAGTGTCTGGCGTCCTGTTGCCAGGCGACAGGTCGGGCTCTCGCGATAACATCGCGGGAGCCGGCTGAAGACACAGAGGGACCGCGCTCCCTCTGTGAACTCTTTCCCTGCCGAGATCTACTTAGATCGCGGCAGGGAAGGGGTTAACAGTGGGGGGTGAATCTCTGATGCCCCCCGCTGTTGCAGCAGGATGCCGGCTGTGACTGACAGCTGGCTCCCGCTGCGGGATAGCGTAAGATCATATGGGATCTCGCGCTATCGCCAGGATGTACGTTTATGCCCTGTTGCGGGAAGTACCCCGCTCCCAGGATGTAAAGTTACGCCCTGGAGCGGGAAAGGGTTAAAGCTCCGATATTGGCTACAAGCAACTATCACGGCTCAAAGTGGACAAGACTGTTATGGGACCTAGACAAATGTTCCCCATCTATTTTAAATAAGCCTTTTGCTATAGCTCTGATACTGGCTAAATATAGCTATTGTGGCTCTGAACGCATATAGAGTGCTCACGGTATAAACTCCATGAGCTTACTGACAGTCCTGGTAGGGAAAGCTATCCCCCATGCTTATATGGAGAAGGCACCGCCTTCTCATGTTAGGACCCACCTTCCGATCATCCAATGGTGTGTCCGACCCAGAAGCCGGCCGGCCGCGGTCGTGCACTCGAGATAGCGGCGCACGTCATGCAGATCCCGCGCATGCGCTGTAGTGCCCGAGAGGGAGATAGTGCCATTCCGACGGGAAAGAATGGTGTATAGGGCGCATGCACGGAGCATCTTGGTGGCGCATCCGCAGACACATCAAGTTTGGACTTAGTCTCAAACTGAGACTATAACACAGATGCTTAGGTCTAATTGATGCAACATTTAGACATTATACCATTATATATGGCTGCATGTTGAATATAAAATGCTGTGACCTCGGGCTGGCGTTTAGGGGAAAGATGGAGAATTGGATGTGCGGTGAATGATATCTTATGTATAGATGATTAGAAAGGCTGAAGGTATAGTACTGACACCTATTAACTATGCTAAATCATCTGCATTGATGTTACCATATGTCAGTGTGATAAAGCCCCAATTCATTCAGGGTCCTGTTCTGACGTCCTTGTATACCTTGTGGTCTATAACGATATTCACAGTCGCCATTACATTTCGCCAATAAGACTGAAGTTAATATTGATAAAAAGAGATGAGCGAGCACCAAAATGCTCGGGTGCTCGTTGCTCGAGTCACACTTTCTGAGATGCTCGAGAGCTCGTTTCGAGTAACGAACCCCATTGAAGTCAATGGGCGACTCGAGCATTTTTGTATGGGACCGATGCTCCGCATAGGTCATGACTTGTGAAACTCTGGAAAACATCCGAACGTCATGGAAACACCACAGAAACGGATAGGGAAGGGCGGGGCAGCATGCATAGCTGCATCTCAGGCTCCCAGGTCCCACTGTTAAGCCAAAATGGGGGCAAGAGTCTGACCCCCCCAACAATTTTTATATCGGACAAACCCTCATTAGCAAGGCACAGCTTAGCTAAGCACCACACTATCTGCAACCAAGGACAATCACTGCCGGCGGGTGACACCACTGCCTCTTCTCCTGGGTTACATGCTGGCATTACTGTCCAACCCCCCCCCCCCCCCCCCCGAGTGCGATCCTGCGTCCAAAGTGCACAAAAAAGTGTCCCTGCGCAGCGTTCAGCTGCCCTCGTGACACACGCTCGCTTAATAGCCACACCACCCTCATGTCTATTTATAAGCGCGTACTGGGTGAGGAGGAACCGGAGGCACACACTGCAGAAGGTTGACAGGGCCCGGCAGTGATAGTCTTTAAAAGTGTGGGCGATAGCCCACAATGCTGTTGAGAATTGTGGATAAATTGACGTTTGATCATCATTCCAATCCCGTGCCACCTCCGTCGCAAAATTGTCAGGAGCTGCAAACGTGGGCATAAAGGGGACTCAGGTGCCAGCACTTCTACACATCTCCACAATACAGCAATACTCTGTGTGGGAAGCACGTGAGCGGGCCCAGGGTCAGGCTCGGTCCCAGTCTCCATCTTGTGTTACCCAAGGTGCCACGAGTTACATAGCAATGGGAAATCCATGTGTCCCCACACAATTCATTCTGTGTAGGTGTTTGATAGTTCAACACCGCAATGGAAAGTCTTTGAGTTCCTTGGGCTTGCCTATGCTGTCAGTGCATAAAAATGGTATCACACAAGAGGAAACCAAAGTGCCCAAACATGGCAAGGTTTCACCCTGCCAAGGACCTTGGCCCACATTTCTACCCTAGTCAGTCAGTGTATTTGTGTCAGACAGGTAAAACACTGCAATGGGAAGTCTTGTGCACCCACAGCATAGGCGAGCCGCAGGAACTTAAAGATGGTATTACGCATAAAGAAATCACACCGCCCGAACATGGAAAAGTTTCACCCCGCCAAGGACCTCGGCACACACCCTCAGCAATCGCGGTCAGGAAGCAGACTTTGATGCTAGTACAGCTGTGAACGTCTCATTTAATTATTCGCGGTTGCTTTCACCGCTCCAAAGACTGGATTAACCAGGAACAAGTTCCACAGGCCCAACCTGGCGCAGTTGCATTTCCCCCAGGACATAGGCCTCAGCCCACACCCTAAGTAATAAACATAAAGAAATTACAGTGCCCAAATATGGCAGACTTTCACTCCGCCGAGGACATAGGCCTCTGCCCACACCCTCAGCAATCGAGGGCATAGAGCGGACTCCGATGCTAGTACAGCAGTGAATGTCTCATTAATGCAGTAACGCTCCTCTTCTTTGGCCAAAACCAGTGTCTCAGATAACTGTGGTAAGACAGAAGAAAATACATGATGCCCAGTGCTGATCCCCTGACCCTAAACAGGAGGAGGAGGTGGCCTTAGAAGGCCAAGAAACCATGACCTGGACCCGCTGTAACCTGTGTGGGAAGTATGTGAGTGGGCCCTTGGTCAGGCTCGGTCCCAGCAAACAACTTGTGTGACCCAAGGTGCAGCGAGTTACATAGCAATGGGAAAATCCATATGCCCACACACTATTCATTTTGTGTAGGTGTCGGATAGCTCAATCGACACCGCAAGGGAAAAACCATCTGCACTCTGCACCTTACCCAAGTCAGTCAGTGTCTTTCTGCCAGACAGGTAAAACACCGCTATGGGAAGTCTTTGTGCACCCACAGCATAGGCGAGCCCCAGTAACTTAAAGATGGTATTATGCATAAAGAAATCACAGCGCACAAACATGGCAAACTTTCAACCCGCCAAGGACCTCGGCCTACATTTTTACCCTAGTCAGTCAGTGTATTTGTGTCAGACAGGTAAAACACCGCAATAGAAAGTCTTTGTGCACTCATAGCATAGGCGAGCCGAAGGAACCCAGAGACAGTAATAAACATGAAGAAATTACAGTGCCCGAACATGGCAGACTTTCACTCCATCGAGGACATAGGCCTCTGCACACACCCTCAGCAATCGGGGGCATGAAGCGGACTTTGATGCTAGTACAGCTGTGAACATCTCATTTAATTATTTGCAGTTGCTTTCACCGCTCCAAAGACTGGATTAACGAGGAACAAGTTCCACAGGCCCAACCTGGCGCAGTTGCATTTCCCCCATGACATAGGCCTCTGCCCACACCCTCAGCAATCGCGGGCATGAAGCGGACTCCGATGCTAGTACAGCTGTGAACGTCTCATTAATGCAGTAACGCTCCTCTTCTTTGGCCAAAACCAGTGTCTCAGATAACTATGGTAACACGAGAGAAAATGCATGATGCCCAGTGCTGATACTCTGACCCGAAGCAGAAGTAGGAGGTGGCCTTACAAGGCCAAGCAACCATGACCAGGACCCGCTGTAGCCAGTGTGGGAAGTATGTGAGCGAGCCCTTGGTCAGGCTCGGTCCCAGCAGACACCTTGTGTGACCCAAGTCTTTGAGTTCCTTGGGCTTGCCTATACTGTCAGTGCACAAAGATGGTATTACACAGGAAGAAATCCGAGTGCCCAACCATGGGAGAAATTCAGCCCGCCAAGAACCTTGGCCTCGGGCCAAATTTCTGCCCTAGTCAGTCACTGTATTATTTGTGCCAGATAGTTAAAACACCGCGATAGGAAGACTTAGTGCACCCATAGTATAGATAGACCCCTGTAACATTCCTGTAGCAAAAGTATAAACAGACCCCAGTAACATTTCTGTAGCACACGTATAGGCAGACCCGAGTAACATTTCTGTTGCAAAAAAAGAGGCAGACCCCAGTAACATTTCTGTAGTAAAAGTAGAAACAGACCCCAGTAACATTTCTGTAGTAAAAGTAGAAACAGACCCCAGTAACATTTCTGTAGTAAAAGTAGAGGCAGACCCCTGTAACATTTCTGTAGTAAAAGTAGAGGCAGACCCCAGTAACATTTCTGTAGTAAAAGTAGAGGCAGATCCCAGTAACATTTCTGTAGTAAAAGTAGAGGCAGACCCCTGTAACATTTCTGTAGTAAACGTAGAGGCAGACCCCAGTAACATTTCTGTAGTAAAAGTAGAGGCAGACCCCTGTAAAATTCCTGTAGCAGTAGTATAGGCAGACCCCAGTAACATTTCTGTAGTAAAAGTATAGAAAGACCCCTATAACATTTCTGTAGTAAAAGTAGAGGCAGACCCCAGTAACATTTCTGTAGCACAGGTATAGGCAGACCCCAGTAACATTTCTGTAGTAAAAGTAGAGGCAGACACCTGTAACATTTCTGTAGTAAAAGTAGAGGCAGACTCTAGTAACATTTCTGTAGTAAAAGTAGAGGCAGACTCCAGTAACATTTCTGTAGCACAGGTATAGGCAGACCCCAGTAACATTTCTGTAGCACAGGTATAGGCAGACCCCAGTAACATTTCTTTAGTAAAAGTATAGGCAGACCCGAGAAACATTTAAGTAGTAAAAGTATAGGCAGACCCCTGTAACATTTCTTTAGCAGAAGTATAGGCAGACCCCAGTAACATTTCAGTAGCACAAGTATAGGCAGACCCCTGTAACATTTCTGTAGTAGAAGTATAGGCAGACCCCTGTAACAGTTCAGTAGCACAAGTATAAGCAGACCCCTGTAACATTTCTGTAGCACCAATTTAGGGAGACCCCTGTAACATTTCTGAAGCAGAAGTATAGGCAGACCCTAGTAACATTTCTGTAGTAAAAGTAGAGGCAGAACCCAATAAAATTTCTGTAGTAAAAGTATAGGCAGACCCCAGTAACATTTCTGTAGTAAAAGTAGAGGCAGACCCCAGTAACATTTCTGTAGTAAAAGTAGAGGCAGACCCCTGTAACATTTCTGTAGCAGAAGTATAGCAGACTCCAGTAACATTTCTGTAGTAAAAGTAGAGGTGGACCCCAGTAACATTTCTGTAGCAGCAGTATAGGCGAACCCTGAAACATTGGTGTACATTGAGTGTAGGCGAAGTCCGGAAAAATTAGTTAGATAACACTATAGGCGAGGGCCAGAAAAATTAGTGTACCAAGAGTACAAGTGTAACCCTGAAAAATTTCGCAAACGAGATGGCAAGTGAATCCCAGAAATATTTTTTATAGCTCACTGTTGCTTAATTTGCAACAGAGCCTGGAGGCAGCCCTGCAAAAAAAATTGGTTTCTGTTAAAGTATCAATACTTTTGAAACTTTGAAAAATTGTAAAAAAAATTATAAGCAGAGCCTTTTGGGCCGCAGAAAAATTGGCAGTTCAGAATGATGACATGATGCTTCAGGAGGAGGAGTAGTAGTAGGAGGAGTAATATCTGAGAGTGATTGAAAAAGCTAATTCCCCTTTTTTCTGGTGATAGAGAATGCTTATTTCTCCAGTTGCAGCGAAAAGAATCTTTAAGTACTGCTGCTTTGCCGGTGGAGAAGAGAAGTCTTGAGAAATCCAGGCTTTGTTCATCTTTATGAGTGTAAGCATGTTGGCACTGGCAGTTGACAGGCGGGTACGCTTATCCATGATGATTCCCCTAGCTGCACTAAACACCCTCTCTGACAAGACGCTAGCGGCAGGGCAAGCCCGCACCTCCAGGGCGTACAGCGCAAGTTCGTGCCACGTGTCCAGCTTTGACACCCAATAGTGGTATGGAGCAAAGGCATCATGGAGGACGGTGGTACGATCGGCTACGTACTCCCTCACCATCTTTTTACAGTGCTCCCTCTGACTCAGCCTTGACTGGGGAGTGGTGACACAGTCTTGCTGTGGAGCCATAAAGCTGGCAAAGCCCTTGGAGAGTGTTCCCCTGCCTGCGCTGTACATGCTGCCTGATCTTCGCGCCTCCCCTGCTATTTGGCCCTCAGAACTGCGCCTTCTGCCACTAGCGCTGTCAGATGGGAAGTTTAGCATCACTTTTTCCACCAGGGCCTGTGGTATTCCATCACTCTCGTACCCCTTTCCTCTTCGGGAATGAGAGTGGGAAGGTTCTCCTTATACCGTGGGTCGAGAAGGGTGTACACCCAGTAATCCGTGTTGGCCAGAATGCGTTAATATTAGCGAGGGTCACGAGAAAAGCATCCTAACATGAAGTCAGCCATGTGTGCCAGGGTACCAGTACGCAAGACATGGCTGTCCTCACTAGGAAGATGACTTTCAGGATCCTCCTCCTCCACAGCCCATACACATTGAATAGATGAGAGGCAAGCAGCATGGGTACCCTCTGCAGTGTGCCCGGCTGTCTCTTCCCCGTCCTCCTTCTCCTGCTCATCCCCCTCCTCCCCCTCCTCCAAAACGCGCTGAGATATAGACATGAGGGTGGTCTGGCTAATAAGTGACATACTGCCATCCCCCATCTCCTGTTCCAACCGCAAAGCGTCGGCCTTTATGCCTTGCAGCGAACTTCTCAGCAGGCATAGCAGCGGGATGGTAATGCTAATGATTGCAGCATCGCCGCTCACCATCTAGGTAGGCTCCTCAAAGTTTCCGAGGACCTGGAAGATATTTGCCATCCAGGCCCACTCCTCGGTAAAGAATTGGGGAGGCTGACTACCACTACGCCACCCATGTTGGAGTTGGTATTCCACTATTGCTCTACGCTGCTCATACAGCCTGGCCAACATGTGGAGCGTAGAATTCCACCATGTGGGCACGTCGCACAGCAGTCGGTGCTCTAGCAGATTAAACCGATGTAGTAGGGTCCTAAGGTGGCAGCATCCGTGGTGGACTTGCGGAAATGTGCGTAGATGCGGCACACCTTGCCGAGCAGGTCAGACACGTGAGGGTAATTTTTCAGAAACCGCTGAACCACCAGTTTAGGTGAACTCCCTGCAACATTTCTGTAGTAAGAGTATAGGCGGACCCCTCAAACCATTCAGTAGCAAGAGTATAGGCGGACCCCAGTAACATTTCTATAGCAATACTATAGGCCGACCCCAGTAACATTTCAGTAGGAAGAGTATAGGCGAACCCTAGTAACATTGGTGCACCAATAGTATAGGCGAACACCTGTAAAAATTTGTTCACCAAGAGTATAGGCGAAGCCTGGAAAAATTAGTTTGCTAAAAGAATTGGCAATGGCCTGAAAAATTGGTGTACGAAGAGTACAATTGTACCCGTTAAAAATTGCTGAACGCCGAGGGCAGGTGAAACCCACAAACATTTTTTGAAGATGTAGCTCTTATTGGTTAATTTGTAACAGAGCCTGGAGGCAGCCCTCCACAAAAAATGGTTTCAGTTTAACTTATAAAACTTGAAAAACTGATATAACGTTTAAAAATTTTATAAACAGAGCATTTTGGGCCGCATAGAAATTGGCAGTTCAGCATGATGAGATGCTGTTTTAGGCCTTAGTCAGACGGGCGTTTTTCCGCGCGATTTGTGGATCGCATGACGGATGCGCAACCGCAAATCGCGTGACCGGTGCCCGAAAATCGCCCGAAAATCTGCTCCTAGCCGCGTTTCATTAGAAACGGGCCGGAGCTGTCCAGCGCATTGCATTCAATGGAGCTGCAATACAGCCCACTCCATTGAAAGCAATGCGCTGCGGGCGAGTGTGGGATGAATTGTCGGGAAGGGCTTAAATATATAAGCCCTTCCCTGCAATTCATCCAGAAAAGTGTTAAAATAAAGAATATATATATACTTACCTGCTCCCGGCAGCCGGAGATCCGCGCGGCCGGCCTGCAGTGGGTGTGAAGGGGGTGTGAGTCAGACCTGCCCCCTGATAGGCTCAGCGCTGAGCCAATCAGGGGACAGGTCTGACTCACACCCCCTTCACACCCACTGCAGTACGGCCGCACGGAACTCCGGCTGCCGGGAGCAGGTGAGTATGTATATATTTTTTATTTTAACACTTTTCTGGATGAATTGCAGGGAAGGGCTTATATATTTAAGCCCTTCCCGACAATTCATCCTGCGCTCGCCGGCAGCCCATTGCTTTCAATGGAGGCGGCTGTATTGCCGGCTCCATTGAATTCAATGGGCAAACATCGTTCTTCTCTGCCACAGCTGTTACAGCTGTGGCAGAGAAGAATGATTTGTCTTCTATATGTTCTCAATGGGTTCGGCGCTGCTGCCGCCGGCCCCATTGAGCGCATATAGAGAAGAGAACAGGAATCGCAGATCGCAGATAGGTGCGATCTGCGATTTCTGTTCTATAATTTATCGGACGAGCGCATAAAAAGCGCTCATGTGTCCGATACCATTGCAAAGCAATGGTTTTATAAAATCGCCGGACGCATGCGCATGCGCAAATCGCGGCAAAAAACGCCTGTCTGACTAAGGCCTTAGGAGGACGAGAAGGAGAAATAATTCACAAAGCTAATTCTTCCCTTTTTGGGGTGATAGAGGATGAATTTTTCTCTTGTTGCAGCAAAAAGATTCTTTAGGATCCCCTGCTTTCCACCGGTGGAGTAGAGAAGTCAGGAAATCCAGGCTTTGTTCATCTTTATGAGGGCAAGCATGTCGGTGCTGTCATTTGACAGGCGGGTACGCTTATCCGTGATGACCCTCCCAGCAGCACAAAACACCCTCTCTGACAAGACGCTAGTGGCAGGGCAGGCCAGCACCTCCAGGTCGTACAGTGCAAGTTCGTGCCCTGTCTCCATCTTTGACACCCAATAGTTGTATGGAGCAGAGGGATCATGGAGGACGGTGGTACGGTAGGCTATGTACTCCCTCACCATCTTTTTACAGTGCTCCCTCTGACTCAGCCTTGACTGGGGAATGGCGACACAGTCTTGCTGGGGAGCCATAAAACTGGCAAAGGCCTTGGAGTATGTGTTCCCCTGCCTGAGGTGGACATGCTGCCTGATCCCCTTGGCTCCCCTGCTAGTTGGCCCTCTGAACAGCGTCTTCTACCAATAGCGCTGTCAGATGGGAACTTTAGCATCCCTTTTTCCACCAGGGTCCTGTGTTATTGCATCACTCTCGTACCCTTTTCTCCTTCAGGAATGAGAGTACAAAGGTTCTCCTTATATCGTGGGTCGAGAAGGGTGTACACCAAGTAATCCATATTAACAAGAGTCTAACCCATGGGTCACAGGAAAGGCAGCCTAACATGAAGTCCCAGTACGCAACACATCACTGTCTTCACTAGGAGGATGCTCCTCCTCTTCCTCCTCCTCTTCAACCCATACACGCTGAACAGATGACAGGTAAGCAGCATGGGTACCCTCTGCAGTGTGGCCTACAATCTCTTCCCCCTCCTCTTCCTCCTCGCCCTCCCCCAAAGCTCACTGAAATATAGACAGGAAGGTGGTCTGGCTATTAAGCAACATACAGTCATCCCGTGTCTCCTCTTCTAACTGCAAAACATTGGCCGTTATGCTAAGCAGCGAACTTTTCAGCAGGCAAAGCAGCGGGATGGTGGGGCTAATGATTGCCGCATCGCCGCTCACCATTTGGGTAAACTCATCAAAGTTTCCGAGGACCTGGCAGATGTCGGCCATCCATGCCCACTCCTCTGTAAAGAACTGTGGAGGGTGACTACCACTCTGCAACCCATGTTGCCGCTGGTATTTCACAATTGCTCTATGCTGCTCAAACAGCCTGGCCAACATGTGCAGCGTAGAATTCCAGCACACGGGCACGTCGCACAGCAGTCAGTACTCTGGCAGCTGAAACCGACGTTGCAGTGTCCTGAGGGTAGCAACATCTGTGGTGGACTTGCGGAAATGTGCACACGCAGCGCACCTTGCTGAGCAGATCAGACAAGTGGGGGTACTTTTTCAGAAACCATTGAACCACCAGAATAAAGACGTGCGCCAGGCATGGCACGTGTGTGAGGCTGCCAAGCTGCAGAGCCGCCACCAGGTTACGACCGTTGTCACACAAGACCATGCCTGGTTGGAGGCTCAGCGGCAAAAGCCAGAGGTCGGTTTGCTCCATCAGACCCTGTAACAGCTCAGGGGCCTTGTGCCTCTGGTCACCTAAGCTGATTAGTTTCAGCACAGCATGCTGACGCTTGCCAACCGTTGTGCTGCCGTGCCGCGTGCTACTGACTCCTGGCGACGTGTTCACACTTCGTAATTGAGAGGTGGATGTGGCAGAGGAGGAGGAGGGGGTTGGTTTTGGAAGAGGTGGCATAATACGCCACAGATACCAGCACCGAGGTTCGACCCGCTATTCTTGGTGTGGGTAGCACGTGAGCGGTCCCAGGCTATGACTCGGTCCTTGCCTCCACCAAGTTCACCCAGTGTGCCGTCAGCGAGATTTAGTGGCCCTGCCCGCCAGTACTTTTTTAACGTGTCTGTCGTTAAGTGGACCTTAACGTGTCTGTCGTTAAGTGGACCTTCCCAGTAACTGCGTTGTTGAGGGCACGGGTAATGTTGCGGGAGACATGCTGGTCTCCCCCTCCTCCTCTGCCACCTCCACCTCTCAATTACGTAGTGTGAGCACATCTCCAGCAGTCGGTAACATGCGGCGCGGCAGCACGACGGTTGGCAAGCGTCAGCAAGCTGTGCTGAAACTAATCAGCTTAGGTGACAAGAGGGCACACCGTGAAAAATAGTGGCGACTGGGGATCGAGTAGCATGGGACCGCCGCCATCATGGTTTGGAAAGCCTTCGCTTCCACAAGCCTGTACAGCAGCATCTTCAGGCTGATTAATTTGGCAATGTGCACATTTAACCCTTTCCAATCCAATTTGTATCCTGGTTTTCTTAGGGGGCTCACTCTTTTTTCTCCCATTATATAACTGCGCTATATGCTGGCTAGAGCTAGTACTGCATGAGGTGACACGTTGGATAGGCACCAACAACAGAGAGGCTGACAATATACAGTAAGAGAACCCTGACGGATGAGTTCCAACATCGGAGCTGTATAGCCTTAAATCATAATGTCTTCAGAGGTCAGACAGTGGATTGGAAAGGGTTAACGTTTGTACATGCGGGTGGGTGGCGGCGTATTTGCGCTTTCGCTCCAACTCTTGTGTTAGCAACAGCTGAACGCTGCGCTGGGAGACAATGCTGGAGGCCGTGTAGGACCGTGGAGGTGAGGGTGTGGATGCAGGCCGGGTGACACTCGTACCTGCATCCTGGGAGGGGGATTGGATCTATGTGGCAGGTTAGGGCACAGGGAAACAGGCAGTGGTGTGACCCAAAGGTGGTGAATGGCCTTCATCCCACCCTGTGGGGTGCTTGGCCATCATATGCTGTGCATGCTGGTGGTGGTGTTTCTCTGGCTGATCTTGGTGCTACACAGGTTGCACACCACTGTCTGTTGGTCGTCCGCGCTCTCACTAAAAAACATCCACACCTGTGAACACCTATCCCTCTGCATGGAGGCTTGCCGCGAGCGGGTGCTTTGGGAAGCAGTTGTTGGATTCTTCGCTCTGGCCCTGCCTCAACCCCTGCCCACCCCACTGCCTCTTCCAACCTGTCCTGCTGCTGCACTTGCCTCCCCCTCTGAAGCCTTGTCCTCAGTAGGCTTAGCAAACCAGGTGGGGTCAGTCACCTCATCGTCCAGCAGCCCTTCCTCCGAATCCTCTGTGCGCTCCTCCCCCAGATTTACTGCCCTTACTACTACCTCACTGACAGACAACTGTATCTCATCATCATCATCCACTGAAAGCTCTTGAGACATTTGACAGAAGTCCCCATCCTCATCACCTGGACTCCGGGAACTTTCCAAAGGTTGGGCATCGGTCACAAAAAACTCCTCAGGTGAGAGAGGAACCGATTTTTCCCTCTCATGGCAGGGACCCGAGAACTGTTCATGTGAGTCTGCCTGCTCAGAATATGTCATTTTCCTGGAGTGATGAGGCTGGGAGAAAGGAGGAGCAGCCAGAGGTTTCAGAGTTGTAGTCCCTAGGCCGGGAGTAGTGGACTGTGTAGAAGATTGGGTGATCAATACACTTCTGGACACGTTTTCTGCCATCCACGACAAGACCTGCTCGCACTGCTCTGTTTGTAATAAAGGTCTACCACGAGGACACACCTACACTTGTATGCCTGCGTCCATGTCCTCGACCCTTACCTCTACTCCTCATCATGGCGAATTAAGAATAGAGCAGGGCCCAAATAAATTTCCCCACAGTACAGCGCTGACAACTGTGGCTAATTCATCGCACACAGAGACTTGTAGATAGCGGAGGCTCTATGCTGTGTCTTGAAAAAATTAACCTACTGTCTTGCGCTGATACCTAGGGGTAATTTACCTCTCTCAGAGACTTATAGATAATAGAGGCTGTATGGAGTGGTAGAAGACTCTAAAGCCAGTGGATAGTGCTGGTAACTGTGGCTATCTCAACCCCACCAAGGAAAGGGTATTGTGAGATGCTCTGTACAGCGGCGGAGCTGAAATACTTTGCAGTGGCACAGCAAATATTACAGTACTGTTTAGCGGTGAGACCTCTGTCTAATGCACTGCAGACATAGAACGATATAACTGAAGTAGTTTGCAGTGGCCTGGGAAATATTTGAGTACTGTTTAGCAGTGAGACCTCTGTCTAATGCACTGCAGACACAGAACGGTATAACTGAACTACTTTGCAGTAGGCTAGGAAATTTTTGAGCGCAGTTTCACGGTGAGAGCTGGTTGTACAGCACTGCAGGCTGAGAACACTATTACTGAAAGGCTGGGAATAGGCCTTGATGTGTATTACAAAAGTTGGTGTACTACTGCTCCCAGTCAGCCACAACTGTAAAGCACACGGTGAGATGTAGCCCTAAGAAGGAACGTTGGGGTTCTTGTACGGAGGATCAGGACTGTAAAACTTTTCCTATAGAAGTGGCTGTGCTCCTAAACTCTGCGTTATGCACTGCACACACAGAACGATATAACTGAACTACTTTGCAGTAGGTTAGGGAATTTTAGAGTGCAGTTTCACGGTGAGAGCTGATTGTACGGCACTGCAGGCTGAGAACACTATTACTGAAAGGCTGGGAACAGGCCTACATGCGTAATACAAAAGTTGGTGCACTACTGCTCGCAGCTAGCCACAACTATAATGCACACTGTGAGATGTCGCCCTAAGAAGGAGTTGTGGGATTCTTGCACAGAGGATCAGGAGTCCTGTAAAACGTTCCCTATATAGGCAGCTCTGTCCCTAAACTCTGCGTAATACACTGCAGACTGAGAACGCTATAGTTGAAATGGCCGGCACAGCCCGAGATGCTTTAAAAAAAAAAAAAATGGTGCACTACTGCTCCAAGTCAGCCACAACAGTAATGCACACGATGAGGAGTAGCTCGAACGAGTGTGCTTGCTCATCTCTAAAAGAAACCCTTTATTGGAAGGAACTTTAAAGCAAATGTCAAAGAGGTGATAGTGGAGGAAGATTATGAGGCCTCAGTCACACGGGCGCATCGGCACCCGTACACCGGCGCCGATGCGCCCGTGTGACTGCAGGAAGGAGACGGACGTACCTAAAGACGGCCGTCTCTCTGCAGGGCCGGAGGAAAGAACACATGACCGGCAATGAAGCATGTTTCCTCCGACGCTGCAGAGAGACGGCGGTCTTTAGGTACGGCCGTCTGCTGGTGTCAGTCACACGGGCGCATCAGTGCCGGTGTACAGGTGCCGATGCACCCGTGTGACTGAGGCCTGAGGATGTAGAATGTTGGTGGAATTATTTGCATAATCTATAGACCCTCCAATATCACTGAGAAAATGGAAGGTCAGTTGCATAAATAAGTAGAGTGGCTGCACAATTGTGGCAATCGGAGATTCCGACTACCCAAATGAAGATTGGGGTCAACGTTCTGCTTTAAATGCAAATAGAAGAATCTGCTCAACTGATTGCACTGCCCAACGATGATTTTGTTTTGGGCATGAAATTTGTATATTCTTATGTATTTCCATCTGTTGATTTCAAAAATCACCATAAAAATAACCGATTTGCTCTTGCTTTTGTTTTTCTTTTTTTTTCTTCAGAATTTCTGGTTTTGGTGTGTTTTTAAAGTGTAAAATTTGCTATATTAACCCCTTCATGACATGGCCTATTTTGGGCTTAAGGACGCAACAATTTTTGGCAGATTTTCTCCCGTTTATCAAAAGCCATAACTTTTATTTTTCCGTCGACGCGGCCTTATAAGGGCTTGTTTTTTGTGTGGCGAGCTGTAGTTTTTATCGGCATCATTTTTGGGTACATAGACTACATTGTAAAACTTTTATTATTTTTTTTATGATAGCAGGGAGAGAAAACGCATCAATTCTGCCATAGATTTTTTTAATTTTTTTTTTTACAGCGTTAATCATGCAGCATAAATGAGACATTCCATTTTTTCTGCGGGTCGGTATGGTTACAACGATACCAAAATTCTTACATTTTTTTTAATTTTTTTCCACTTTTCTGCAATATAAACCCTTTTTTTGGAAATCTTTTTTTTTTTCTAAATCGCTACATTCAAAGTCCTGTAACTTTTTTAGTTTTTGATGTACAGAGCTCTATGAGGGCTTATTTTTTGCGAGACGAGCATTAGTTTTTACTGGTACCATTTCGGGGTACATACGGCTTTCTTGATCACTTTTATTGCAATTTTAGTGAGGCAAAATGCTAAAAATTAGCATTTTGCCTCAGTTTTTAGCGTTTTTTTTTGCGTTTTTTTCCGTGCACAGTCAAAAGCATGTGCATCTCATTGTACGCATCGTTACAGACATGACAATACCAAGTATGTGGGGTTTTATTTTTTTTTACCTTTTTTTATGCTAATCTGAGAAAAAGCATAAAAAAATTTGTTTTTTTTAACTCTTTTTTTTACATTTTTTTAATTCATTTTTTTAATATTTTTTATTTTACACTGTTTGTGTCCCTCTGAGGGACTTTGACCACTGCCCTGATGATCGCTGACTGACTGACTCACTGACTGACTCACTGACTGACTCGCCAAAAGGTTGTTTGCTGCCCCATATGAAATTTCTATATAGATAATTGATTCTTTTCTCAGAATATGGGTAGGGAGTGAAAGAGGTTTAGCAAATCAGGAAACTGCACCATTTTTAGGAGGTTAGCTCTTCCCAAAAAACATAAGTGAAGTTTTTCCAAAAGCTTAAAGTTATTTCCGAATTTGTTTATATAAGGTTCTATATCTATATATATAAAGCTGAAAGCCCTCACTGACTCACTGACTGACTGACTCACTGACTGACTGACTGACTGACTGACTGACTGACTGACTCACTGACTGACTGACTCACTGACTGACTGACTGACTGACTGACTGACTGACTGACTGACTCACTGACTGACTGACTCACTGACTCACTGACTCACTCACTGACTGACTGACTGACTCACTGACTCACTGACTCACTGATTCACTGATTCACTGACTGACTCGCCAAAAGTTCTCCAACTTCCCAATGTCGTAGAAACATGAAATGTGGCGCAAGCATAGATTATCTCCAAAATAGGAAAAGTAATTGGGTCCCAACTCGATTATTCAATTCTAGCGCAAAAGAATTGGCGTCGAAATTTAACGTACATAATCTAAATCACTCACTTCCCAGTGTCATAGAAACGGGAAATTTGGCACGAGCATTGATTATGTCATAAATAGGAAAAGTGAATGGGTCCCAACTCGATTATTCAATTCTAGCGCAAAATAATTGGCGTCGAAATTTTACGTGCGGAATGTAATTTTCTCACTTTCCGGTGTCATAGAAACATGAAATTTGGCATGAGTATTGAATATGTCATAAATAGGAAAAGTTAATAGGTCCCAACTCCATTATTCAATTCTATGCGCAAAAGAATTGGCGTCAAAATTTTACGTGCGGAATGTAATTTCTTCCCTTTCCGGTGTCATAGAAACAGGAAATTTGGCACGAGCATTGATTATGTCATAAATAAGAAAAGCTAATGGGTCCCAACTCCATTATTCAATTCTATGCGCAAAAGAATTAGCGTCCAAATTTTACGTGCGGAAAGTAATTTTTTCACTTTCCGGTGTCATAGAAACGTGAAATTTGGCACGAGCATTGATTATGTCATCAATAGGAAAAGCTAATGGGTCCCAACTCCATTATTCAATTCTAGCGCAAAATAATTGGCGTCGAAATTTTACGTACGGAATGTAATTTTTTCACTTTCCAGTGTCATAGAAACGGGAAATTTGGCACAAGCATTGATTATGTCATACATAGGAAAAGCTAATGGGTCCCAACTCGATTATTCAATTCTATGCGCAAAAGAATTAGCGTCCAAATTTTACGTACGGAATGTAATTTTTTCACTTTCCGGTGTCATAGAAACGTGAAATTTGGCACAAGCATTGATTATGTCATAAATAGGAAACGCTAATGGGTCCCAACTAGAGATGAGCGAACACGTTCGGCCCCGCCCCTTTTTCGCCCGAACACCGAACTTTGCGAACACCTCGGTGTTCGGGCGAAAAAGTTCGGGGGCCGCCGTGGCAGCGCGGGGGGGTGCGGCGGGGAGCGGGGGGGAGAGGGAGAGAGAGAGGGCTCCCCCCTGTTCCCCGCTACTGCCGCCCGCGCCGCCGCGCATCTCCCCGCCCCCCGGCGGCACCCGGACACTTACGCGCGAACACTCCAGTGTTCGCTAAAGCCGGTGTCCGGGTGCGGATGTGTCCGTTACGGACACGTTCGCTCATCTCTAGTCCCAACTCGATTATTCAATTCTAAGCGCAAAAGAATTAGCGTCAAAATTTTATGTATGTAATCTAATTCTCTCACTTCCTGATGTCATCTATATATATAAAGCTGAAAGCCCTCACTGACTCACTGACTCACTGACTGACTCACTGACTCACTGACTCACTGACTCACTGACTGACTCGCCAAAAGTTCTCCAACTTCCCGATGTCGTAGAAACATGAAATTTGGTGCAAGCATAGATTATCTCCAAAATAGGAAAATAAATTGGGTCCCAACTCGATTATTCAATTCTAGCGCAAAAGAATTGGCGTCGAAATTTAACGTACATAATCTAAATCACTCACTTCCCAATGTCATAGAAACGGGAAATTTGGCAGGAGCATTGATTATGTCATAAATAGAAAATGCTAATGGGTCCCAACTCGATTATTCAATTCTATGCGCTAATGAATTGGCGTCAAAATTTTACGTACATAATCTAAATCTCCCACTTCCCAATGTCATAGAAACGTGAAATTTGGCACGAGCATTGATTATGTCATAAAAAGGAAAAAGCTAATGGGTCCCAACTCGATTATTCATTCTATGCGCAAAAGAATTAGCGTCCAAATTTTACGTGCGGAATGTAATTTTCTCACTTTCCGGTGTCATAGAAACGGGAAATTTGGCACGAGCATTGATTATGTCATAAATAGGAAAAGCTAATGGGTCCCAACTCGATTATTCAATTCTAGCGCAAAAGAATTAGCGTCTAAATTTTATGTGTAGAATGTAATTACTTCACTTTCCGGTGTCATAGAAACAGGAAATTTGGCACGAGCATTGATTATGTTATAAATAGGAAAAGCTAATGGGTCCCAACTCGATTTTTCAATTCTATGCGCAAAAGAATTAGCGTCCAAATTTTACGTACGGAATCTAATTTTCTCACTTTCTGGTGTCATAGAAACATGAAATTTGGCACGAGCATTGATTATGTCATAAATAGGAAAAGATAATGGGTCCCAACTCGATTATTCAATTCTATGCGCAAAAGAATTAGCGTCCAAATTTTACGTACGGAATCTAATTTTCTCACTTTCCGGTGTCATAGAAACGGGAAATTTGGCACGAGCATTGATTATGTCAAAAATAGGAAAAGCTAATGGGTCCCAACTCGATTATTCAATTCTATGCACAAAAGAATTAGCGTCCCAAATTTACATACGGAATCTAATTTTCTCACTTTCTGGTGTCATAGAAACATGAAATTTGACACGAGCATTGATTATGTCATAAATAGGAAAAGTTAATAGGTCCCAACTCCATTATTCAATTCTAGCGCAAAAGAATTGGCATCGAAATTTTACGTGCGGAATGTAATTTTTTCACTTTCCGGTGTCATAGAAACAGGAAATTTTGCACGAGCATTGATTATGTCATAAATAGGGAAAGCTAATGGGTCCCAACTCTATTATTCAATTCTATGCACAAAAGAATTAGCGTCCAAATTTTACGCACATAATCTAAATCTCTCACTTCCCAATGTCATAGAAACATGAAATTTGGCACAAGCATTGTGTCATATATATGAAAAGTTAATGGGTCCCAACTCGATTATTCAATTCTAAGCGCAAAAGAATTAGTGTCCAAATTTTATGTACGTAATCAAATTCTCTCTCTGTCATTTTATATGAAGGAAACTTTGCATGGTTACCTCCACGTGGTGTTTCCTGGGTAACGCAGAAAACTATGCAAAATGGTGAACATATGTTTTTCCTCAGTATCTCTAATGTAACCACGACTTCATAAGATTTTCCGTGTGAACACCAGATAAACACCAATACCAAATTAACTCGGGCGAAGCCGGGTATATCAGCTAGTCTATATATATAAAGCTGAAAGCCCTCACTGACTGACTGACTGACTGACTCACTGACTCACTGACTGACTCGCCGAAAGTTCTCCAACTTCCCGATATCGTAGAAACATGAATTTTGGCACGGGCATAGATTATCTCCAAAATAGGAAAAGTAATTGGGTCCCAACTCGATTATTCAATTCTAGCGCAAAAGAATTGGCGTCGAAATTTCACGTACATAATCTAAATCTGTCACTTCCCAATGCCTTAGCTTTTCCTAATTATGTCAGAATCAATGCCCGTGCCAAATTTTAAGTTTCTAAGGCATTGGGAAGTGACAGATTTAGATTATGTACGTGAAATTTCAACGCCAATTCTTTTGCGCTAGAATTGAATAATCGAGTTGGGACCCAATTACTTTTCCTATTTTGGAGATAATCTATGCCCGTGCCAAAATTCATGTTTCTACGATATCGGGAAGTTGGAGAACTTTCGGCGAGTCAGTCAGTGAGTCAGTGAGTCAGTCAGTCAGTCAGTCAGTGAGGGCTTTCAGCTTTATATATATAGACTAGCTGATATACCCGGCTTCGCCCGAGTTAATTTGGTGCTGGTGTTTATCTGGTGTTCACACGGAAAATCTTATGAAGTCGTGGTTACATTAGAGATACTGAGGAAAAACATATGTTCACCATTTTGCATAGTTTTCTGCGTTACCCAGGAAACACCACGTGGAGGTAACCATGCAAAGTTTCCTTCATATAAAATGACAGAGAGAGAATTTGATTACGTACATAAAATTTGGACACTAATTCTTTTGCGCTTAGAATTGAATAATCGAGTTGGGACCCATTAGCTTTTCCTATTTATGTCAGAATCAATGCCCGTGCCAAATTTTAAGTTTCTAATGGGTCCCAACTCGATTATTCAATTCTATGCGCAAAAGAATTAGCGTCCAAATTTTACGTACGGAATCTAATTTTCTCACTTTCCGGTGTCATAGAAACGGGAAATTTGGCACGAGCATTGATTATGTCATAAATAGGAAAAGCTAATGGTTCCCAACTCGATTATTCAATTCTATGCGCAAAAGAATTGGCGTCCAACTTTTACGTGCGGAATGTAAGTTCTTCCCTTTCCGGTGTCATAAAAATGGAAATTTGGCACGAGCATTGATTATGTCATAAATAAGAAAAGCTAATGGGTCCCAACTCCATTATTCAATTCTAGCGCAAAAGAATTGACGTCAAAATTTTACGTGCGGAATGTAATTTTTTCATATTCCGGTGTCATAGAAATGTGAAATTTGGCACGAGCATTGATTAGGTCATAAATAGGAAAAGCTAATGGGTCCCAACTCCATTTTTCAATTCTAAGCACAAAATAATTAGCGTCCAAATTTTACGTACGGAATCTAATTCTCTCACTTCCCGGTGTCATAGAAACTCGAAATTTGGCAGGAGCATTGATTATGCCATAAATAGGAAAAGCTAATGGGTCCTAACTCGATTATTCAATTCTATGCGCAAAAGAATTAGCGGCCAAATTTTACGTACGGAATGTAATTTTCTCACTTTCAGGTGTCATAGAAATGTGAAATTCGGCACAAGCATTGATTATGTCATAAGTAGGAAAAGCTAATGGGTCCCAACTAGTGATGAGCGAGCACCAAAATGCTCGGGTGCTCGTTACTCGGGACGAATTTATCGCGATGCTCGAGGGTTCGTTTCGAGTAACGAACCCCATTTGTATTTCGCCGATGCTCGCTAAGGTTTTCATGTGTGAAAATCTAGGCAATTCAAGAAAGTGATGGGAACGACACAGAAACGGATAGGGCAGGCGAGGGGCTACATGTTGGGCTGCATCTTAAGTTCACAGGTCCCACTATTAAGCCACAATACCGGCAAGAGTGGGCCCCCCCCTCCCAACAACTTTTACTTCTGAAAAGCCCTCATTAGCATGGCATACCTTAGCTAAGTACCACACTACCTACAACAAAGCACAATCACTGCCTGCATGACACCCTGCTGCCACTTCTCCTGGGTTACATGCTGCCCAACCCCCCTCCCCCCTGCACGACGCAGTGTCCACAGCGCACACCAAACTGTCCCTGCGCAGCCTTCAGCTGCCCTCATGCCACACCACCCTCATGTCTATTTATAAGTGCGTCTGCCATGAGGAGGAACCGCAGGCACACACTGCAGAGGGTTGGCACGGCTAGGCAGCGACCCTCTTTAAAAGTGGTGGGGCGATAGCCCACAATGCTGTACAGAAGCAATGAGAAATATAATCCTGTGCCACCACCATCAGGAGCTGCACACGTGGGCATAGCAATGGGGAACCTATGTGCCACACACTATTCATTCTGTCAAGGTGTCTGCATGCCCCAGTCAGACTGGTAATATGTACCTTAACAGTAACCGCGTTGGTGGTAATGTGGTGGTGACTGCGGACCTAGTAGCGCGGTTGTATTTTGTTGGTTTTCGGAATGTGGCCAGGATTAAGTTGGCCGTGGTGAGGGATGTTTTTGAGGCACTACGTGTCCTCTCCACGTGTCCGTGGTTATATGCACCTTAACAGTAACCGCGTTGGTGGTAATGTGGTGGTGACTGCGGACCTAGTAGCGCGGTTTTATTTTGTTGGTTTTCGGAATGTGGCCAGGATTAAGTGGGCCATGGCGGGGGGATGGTGGGGCGGCTCTCTTGTTGTGTTGGTAAAGGTGAAATTCTTGGACTGCCACCAGACGAACCAATGCAAAGGCATTTGCCAAGAATGTTTTCATTGTTGGAGGAGGAGGGGGATGTTTTTGAGGCACTACGTGTCCTCTCCACGTGTCCGTGGTTATATGCACCTTAACAGTAACCGCGTTGGTGGGAAATGGCCTCGCCGCCATCATGTCTTTGGGAAGCCTCTGTTTCCACACCCCAGAGACATACCATTAGCAGCGGTATATGCAGAGCCCAGAATTCGTAACATTTCAGCCGTAGCATTAGGACAGGCCCCACTAACATATCACTAGCAGCATTATAGGGGGAGCACAGTATTGGTTGCATTTCAGTAATAGTAGCACTCAAGACAGGCCCCAGTAACAATTCCGAAGCAGCAGTATAGGAGGAGCATAGTCTAAGTTCCATTTAAGTAATAGTAGCAGCCTACACAGGCCCCAGGAACAATTCTGAAGCAGCAGTATAGTGGGAGCGCAGTCTTAGTTCCATTTCAGTAGCTGCAGTATAGCCAAGGCCCAAGTTACATTTATGTAGGTAAAGTGTAGGCCAACCCCACACACCTTTCTGTACCATGAGTGCAAGCGAAGAACATAGAAATTGCTATGATTACACTGTAGGTGAGGGCCCAAAAAAATTGGTGTACCAACAGTACTAATGTACCTCAGTAAAAATTGGCCATGCCCAACCAAGATGGCAGGTGAAACCCATTAATCGCTTTGGTTAATGTGGCTTAAAGGGGTTGTCCCGCGGCAGCAAGTGGGTCTATACACTTCTGTATGGCCATATTAATGCACTTTGTAATGTACATTGTGCATTAATTTTGAGCCATACAGAAGTTCTAAAAAGTTTTTCACTTACCTGCTCCGTTGCTGGCGTCCTCGTCTCCATGGTTGCCGTCTAATTTTCGCCGTCTAATGGCCAAATTAGACGCGCTTGCGCAGTCCGGGTCTTCTTATCTTCTCAATGGGGCTCCGTGTAGCTCCGTGTAGCTCCGCCCCGTCACGTGCCGATTCCAGCCAATCAGGAGGCTGGAATCGGCAATGGACCGCACAGAAGCCCTGCGGTCCACGGAGGGAGAAGATGCCGGCGGCCATCTTCACCGGGTAAGTAAGAAGTCACCGGAGCGCGGGGATTCAGGTAAGCGCTGTCCGGTGTTCTTTTTTAACCCCTGCATCGGGGATGTCTCGCGCCGAACGGGGGGGAGGGGGGTTGAAAAAAAAAAAAACCCGTTTTGGCGCGGGACAACCCCTTTAAGTGGTAACTAGGCCTGGAGGCAGCCCAGTTTAACGAAAAATTGGTTCAAGTTAAAGTTCCAACGCTTTTAAGAGCATTGAAACGTATAAAACTTTTTTAGAAAAATTATATGAGTGAGCCTTGTGGCCCTAAGAAAAATTGCCCGTTCAGCGTGATTACGTGAGGTTTCAGGAGGAGGAGCAGGAGGAGGAGGAGGAATATTATACACAGATTGATGAAGCAGAAATGTCCCCGTTTTGGATGGTGAGAGAGAACTATGCTTCCATCCGCGGGTGCAGCCTACGTATTGCTTAGGTATCGCTGCTGTCCGCTGGTGGAGAAGAGAAGTCTGGGGAAATCCAGGCTTTGTTCATCTTGATGAGTGTTAGCCTGTCGGCACTGTCGGTTGACAGGCGGGTACGCTTATCTGTGATGATTCCCCCAGCCGCACTAAACACCCTCTCCGACAAGACGCTAGCCGCAGGACAAGCAAGCACTTCCAGGGCATACAGCGCTAGTTCAGGCCACGTGTCCAGCTTCGACACCCAGTAGTTGTAGGTGGCAGAGGCGTCACGGAGGACGGTCGTGCGATCGGCTACGTACTCCCTCACCATCCTTTTACAGTGCTCCCGCCGACTCAGCCTTGACTGGGGAGCGGTGACACAGTCTTGCTGGGGAGCCATAAAGCTGTCCAGGCCCTTAAAGACTGTTGCACTGCCTGGGCTGTACATGCTGCTCGATCTCTGCACCTCCCCTGCTACCTGGCCCTCGGAACTGCGCCTTCTGCCACTAGCGCTGTCGGATGGGAATTTTACCATCAGCTTGTCCGCCAGGGTCCTGTGGTATAGCAACACTCTCGAACCCCTTTCCTCTTCGGGAATGAGAGTGGGAAGGTTCTCCTTATAGCGTGGGTTGAGCAGTGTGTACACCCAGTAATCCGTAGTGGCCATAATGCGTGTAACGCGAGGGTCACGAGAAAGGCATCCTAACATGAAGTCAGCCATGTGTGCCAGGGTACCTGTACGCAACACATGGCTGTCCGCACTAGGAAGATCACTTTCAGGATCCAGCTCCTCCTCCTCCTCCTCAGGCCATACACGCTGAAATGATGACAGGCAAGCAGCATGGGTACCGTCAGCAGTGGGCCAAGCTGTCTCTTCCCCCTCCTCCTCATCCTCCTCATGCTCCTCCTCCTGAACGCGCTGAGATATAGACAGGAGGGTGCTCTGACTATCCAGCGACATACTGTCTTCCCCCGGCTCTGTTTCCGAGCGCAAAGCGGCTGCCTTTATGGTTTGCAGGGAACTTCTCAAGATGCATAGCAGAGGAATGGTGACGCTAATGATTGCAGCATCGCCGCTCACCACCTGGGTTGACTGCTCAAAGTTTTGAAGGACCTGGCAGATGTCTGCCAACCAGGCCCACTCTTCTGAAAAGAATTGAGGAGGCTGACTCCCACTGCGCCGCCCATGTTGGAGTTGGTATTCCACTATAGCTCTACGCTGCTCATAGAGCCTAGCCAACATGTGGAGCGTAGAGTTCCACCGTGTGGGCACGTCGCACAGCAGTCAGTGCACTGGCAGATTAAAGCGATGTTGCAGGGTGCGCAGGGTGGCAGCGTCCGTGTGGGACTTGCGGAAATGTGCGCAGAGCCGGCGCACCTTTACGAGCAGGTCTGACAAGCGTGGGTAGCTTTTCAGAAAGCGCTGAACCACCAAATTAAAGACGTGGGCCAGGCATGGCACGTGCGTGAGGCTGCCGAGCTGCAGAGCCGCCACCAGGTTACGGCCGTTGTCACACACGACCATGCCCGGTTGGAGGCTCAGCGGCGCATGCCAACGGTCGGTCTGCTCTGTCAGACCCTGCAGCAGTTCGTGGGCCGTGTGCCTCCTATCTCCTAAGCTGAGTAGTTTCAGCACGGCCTGCTGACGCTTGCCCACCGCTGTGCTGCCACGCCGCGCGACACCGACTGCTGGCGACGTCCTGCTGCTGCTGACACATCTAGATTGCGAGACAGAGGTTGAGGAGGAGGAGGAGGAGGAGGGTGCTTTAGTGGAGGAAGCATACACCGCCGAACATACCACCACCGAGCTGGGGCCCGCAATTCTGGGGGTGGGTAGGACGTGAGCGGTCCCAGGCTCTGACTCTGTCCCAGCCTCCACTAAATTCACCCAATGTGCCGTCAGGGAGATGTAGTGGCCCTGCCCGCCTGTGCATGTCCATGTGTCCGTAGTTAAGTGGACCTTGCCACTAACCGCATTGGTGAGGGCGCGTACAATGTTGCGGGAGACGTGGTCGTGCAGGGCTGGGACGGCACATCGGGAAAAGTAGTGGCGACTGGGAAATGAGTAGCGCGGGGCCACCACCGCCATCATAGCTTTTAAAAGCCTCCGTTTCCACAACCCTATACGGCAGCATCTCAAGGCTGATAAATTTAGCTATGTGGACGGTTAACGATTGAGCGTGCGGGTGCGTGGCGGCGTACTTGCGCTTGCGCTCCAACACTTGCGCTAGCGACGGCTGGACTGTGCGGTGCGAGACATTGGTGGATGGGGCCGAGGACAGCGGAGGTGAGGGTGTGGGTGCAGGCCAGGAGACGGTAGTGCCTGTGTCCTGAGAGGGGGGTTGGATCTCAGTTGCAGGTTGGGGCACAGGGGGAGAGGCAGCGGTGCAAACCGGAGGCGGTGCACGGCCTTCGTCCCACCTTGTGGGGTGCTTGGCCATCATATGTCTGCGCATGCTGGTGGTGGTGAGGCTGTTGGTGGTGGCTCCCCGGCTGATCTTGGCGCGACAAAGGTTGCACACCACTGTTCGTCGGTCGTCAGGCGTCTCTGTGAAAAACTGCCAGACCTTAGAGCACCTCGGCCTCTGCAGGGTGGCATGGCGCGAGGGTGCGCTTTGGGAAACAGTTGGTGGATTATTCGGTCTGGCCCTGCCTCCACCCCTGGCCACCGCACTGCCTCTTGCAACCTGCCCTGCTGCTGCCCTTGCCTGCCCCTCTGAAGACCTGTCCTGAGTAGGCGTTCCACACCAGGTGGGGTCAGTCACCTCATCGTCCTGCTGCTCTTCCTCCGAATCCTCTGTGCGCTCCTCCCTCAGACTTACTGCCCTTACTACTATCTCACTGCAAGACAACTGTGTCTCATCGTCATCGTCCTCCTCACCCACTGAAAGGTCTTGAGACATTTGCCGGAAGTCCCCAGCCTCATCCCCCGGACCCCGGGAACTTTCCAATGGTTGTGCATCAGTGACGATAAACTCCTCTGGTGGGAGAGGAACCACTGCTGCCCAATCTGAGCAGGGGCCCGAGAACAGTTCCTGGGAGTCTTCCCGCTCCTGAGCATGTGCCATTGTAGTGGAGTGAGGAGGCTGGGAGGAAGGAGGAGCAGCAGACAGAGGATTCGGATTTGCAGCACTGGACAGCGCAGAACTGTGGGTGGATGATAGCTTGCTCGAAGCACTTTCTGCCATCCACGACAGGACCTGCTCACACTGCTCATTTTCTAATAAAGGTCTCCCACGTGGACCCATTAATTAGGCGATGAATGTGGGGACGCCAGAAACGTGCCTCTCTCCTAATCGCGCAGCAGTCGGCTGCGACACACCTGGATCAGGAGCTCGGCCTGTTCCCACACCCTCACTTGGGCCTACGCGTCCTCGGCCGCGTCCACGTCCTCTAGGCCTACCCCTACCCCTCAGCATGCTGTATTACCAGTGATTTCCAAGCCAGGAAAGAAATTGGCGCAAGCCTGCAGCCAAAATAGAATTTTTTCCCTTGTTTTTCAAAGGACAAGCCACACTGCGTGTATTCAATGAATACTACTAAGTTTAATAACTGTGTTGTGGCCCTGCAAATGTGTCAGAGAACTGCAGTGATGCAAAGTTATTCGCTACAGCAGATCAGGGATTTCCCATGCAGGAAAAAAATTGGCGCAAGCCTGCAGTAAAACGTAGTTGGCTGCGTCTGATTTTTTTAACGTTCTGCACGCAGCACACACGTACCCAGAGCCCTGAGGACTGTCAGAGGCAGGCGAAATAGAATTTTTTCCCTTGTTTTTCAAAGGACAAGCCACTCTGCGTGTATTCAATGAATACTACTAAGTTTAATAACTGTGTTGTGGCCCTGCAAATGTGTCACAGAACTGCAGTGATGCAAAGTTATTCGCTACAGCAGATCAGGGATTTCCCATGCAGGAAAAAAATTGGCGCAAGCCTGCAGTAAAACGTAGCTGGCTGCGTCTGATTTTTTTTAACGTTCTGCACGCAGCACACACGTACCCAGAGCCCTGAGGACTGTCAGAGGCAGGCGAAATAGAATTTTTTCCCTTGTTTTTCAAAGAAAAAAGCCACACTGCGTGTATTCAATGAATACTACTAAGTTTAATAACTGTGTTGTGGCCCTGCAAATGTGTCACAGAACTGCAGTGATGCAAAGTTATTCGCTACAGCAGATCAGGGATTTCCCATGCAGGAAAAAAATTGGCGCAAGCCTGCAGTAAAACGTAGCTGGCTGCGTCTGATTTTTTTTAACGTTCTGCACGCAGCACACACGTACCCAGAGCCCTGAGGACTGTCAGAGGCAGGCGAAATAGAATTTTTTCCCTTGTTTTTCAAAGGAAAAGCCACACTGCGTCTATTCAATGAATAATGTATGTCTTCTGGCCCTGCCTACACAATTCTATCCCTGTAGTATTAATGCCGGGTGCAATGGTCTGCACAGCCGGTTTTGAGAAAAAAAAAAAAAAATATGCAACACTGCTAACAGCAGCCTGGACAGTACTGCACACGGATAGATGTGGCCCTAGAAAGGACCGTTGGGGTTCTTGAAGCCTACACTCACTGCTAACACTCTCCCTGCCTAACCACCACTTCTGTCCCTATTGCAGGGCGCAATGCTCTGCAGATCCAATTTTGAAAAAAAAAAAAAAATACAGTGCTAACACAGTACTGCACACTATTAGATGTGGCCCTGAGAAGGACCGTTGGGGTTCTTGAAGCCTACACTAACTCCTAACGCTCTCCCTACAGCAGCTCAAGCACGATAGCACTTTCCCTCAGCTAACTCACAAGACATCTGAGCCGAGCCGCGGGAGGGGACAATTTTTATACTCGGGTGACATCAGATCTCCCCAGCCACTCACAGCAGGGGGGTGGTATAGGGCTTGAACGTCACAGGGGGAAGTTGTAATGCCTTCCCTGTCTTTCAATTGGCCAGAAAAGCGCGCTAACGTCTCAGAGAGGAAACTGAAAGTAACCAGAACATCGCGTGGTACTCGTTACGAGTACCGAGCATCCCGAACACGCTAATATTCGCCCGAGTATCAAGCTCGGACGAGTACGTTCGCTCATCTCTAGTCCCAACTCGATTATTCAATTCTATGCGCAAAAGAATTAGCGTCCAAATTTTACGTACGGAATCTAATTCTCTCACTTCCCGGTGTCATAGAAACTCGAATTTTGGCACGAGCATTGATTATGTCATAAATAGGAAAAGCTAATGGGTCCCAACTCGATTATTCAATTCTATGCGCAAAAGAATTAGCATCAAAATTTTACGTACGGAATGTAACTTTCTCACTTTCCGGTGTCATAGAAATGTGAAATTCGGCACAAGCATTGATTATGTCATAAATAGGAAAAGTGAATGGGTCCCAGCTCGATTATTCAATTCTATGCCCAAAAGAATTAGCGTCCAAATTTTACGTACGGAATGTATTTTTCTCACTTTCCGGTGTCATAGAACCGTGAAATTTGGCACGAGCATTGATTATGTCATAAATAGGAAACGCTAATGGGTCCCAACTCGATTATTCAATTCTATGCACAAAAGAATTAGCGTCCAAATTTTACGTACGGAATCTAATTCTCTCACTTCCCGGTGACATAGAAACTCGAAATTTGGCAGAAGCATTAATTATGTCATAAATAGGAAAAGCTAATGGGTCCCAACTCGATTATTCAATTCTATGCGCAAAAGAATTAGCGTCCAAATTTTACTTACGGAATGTAATTTTCTCACATAGAAACTTGAAATTTGGCACGGGCATTGATTATGTCATAAATAGGAAAAGTTAATGGGTCCCACCTCGATTGTGCAATTCTAAGCGCAAAAGAATTAGCGTTCAAATTTTACGTACGGAATGTATTTTTTTCACTTTCCAGTGTCATAGAAATGTGAAATTTGGCACGAGCATTGATTATGTCATAAATAGGAAAAGCTAATGGGTCCCAACTCCATTATTCAATTCTATGCGCAAAAGAATTAGCGTCCACATTTTACGTACGGAATGTAATTTTCTCACTTTCCGGTGTCATAGAAACGTGAAATTTGGCACGGGCATTGAATATGTCATAAATAGGAAAAGCTAATTGGTCCTAACACGAATATTCAATTTTAGCGCAAAAGAATTGGCATCCAAATTTTACGTACGGAAAGTAATTTTCTCACTTTCCGGTGTCATAGAAATGTGAAATTTGGCACGAGCATTGATTATGTCATAAATAGGAAAAGCTTATGGGTCCCACCTCGATTGTTCAATTCTAAGCGCAAAAGAATTAGCGTCCAAATTTTATGTATGGAATCTAATTCTCTCACTTCCTGATGTCATTTTATATAAAGGAAACGTCGCATGGTTACCTGCCGTGGTGTTTTCTCGGTAACGCAGAGAACTATGCAAAATGGTGAGCATATGTTTTTCCGGTATCTCTAAAGTAACCACGACTTCATAAGATTTCCGTGTGACCACCAGATAAACACCAGTACCAAATTAACTCGGGCGAAGCCGGGTATATCAGCTAGTTTATTGTATAAAGCCTAGAGGGGTGTTTAGTGATGTGTATAACCAGGTATTGTATGGAGTTTTTTTCCCATCAAAATAGGTATTGAGTCTTCCACGGAGGTCTTGCTAGACCTTTGAGCAGCAGTGCTTCAGCTTTGTTTAGGTTTACAGTGTAGCCTAAGAGTCTGCCAATATTCTCTATTTCTCTTATTAGCGGTGTCAATTAGAGATGAGCGAGCATGTTCGTTCGAGCATTAGCATACTGAAGAGTACTCATTACTTGACTGAATACCACGAGGTGCTCGAGAAAATTTCAAGGTCTCCTCCCCACATGTTTTGCGCCTTTTTTAGCCAATAAACATGCAGGGAAGGCTTTGGCACCTCCTGCTATTATGTGTAACCCTGTGCACGTCTATAGCAGTGACTGGCTGGCCGTATCAGGAGACCTACGAGCATAAAAACTCAGGTCACCTGATGCTCGCCTCACATGCATGATGGATTAGATAAGGGACAGAGCTGCTGCTATATCAGGGAGAGTGATAGTATAGGTTAGAGGTTGCGTTTAGGCAGAGATCCATTTTACAAGAACCCAACAGTCCTTTTTAGGACTATAAGTCCACTTTTGTGCATCAGCAGTTTGGCTGGCTGGGAGCAGAAGTGCGCACCAACCATTCACAAGCATCTCGGCTGCATACTGTTATCGGTTTTATGCAGTATACTGCTACTGGTGTACAGAGACTAGATAGGAATTAACAAAACTCCTATCATTTTTTTTTTTTTTTTTTTTGGGGGGGGGGGGGGGCTAAAGCATAGCCTATATACCCCTGTGTGTGTCCTGTCAATCCACAATATCTAACAAGACTGAACACAGTTTACAGTGTATATTTTGGCCTTAAAGAGTGTGCTATATACCCCTGTGTGCGTCCTGTTGATGCATACTCTGTAACTTGACTGTACGCAGTTTACAGTGTATAGTTCATTCTTAAAGCATACGCTATATACCCCTGTGTGTGTCCTGTCGATGCATACTATGTAACTTGACTGTACGCAGTTTACAGTGTATATTTGGGGCTTAAATCGAATGCTATATTCCCCTGTGCGCGTCCTGTCAAAAAACACTATTTAACAAGATTATACAAAGTTTAATTTTTAATTATTATTATTATTTTTTTTGGGTTGGGGGTGGGGGGGTTAAAATGAACGCTTTAAAACCCCTGCTTGGGTCTTGTCAAAGAATACTATCCAACAAGAGAATACGCAGCTTGCAGTGTGTATTTTGGTCTTTACTATACAGAGTTAACTTTTTTTTCGGTAGGGGCTTAAAGCGAACGCTATATACCCCTGTGTGTGTAGTGTCAATGCATAGTCTGCAACTTGACTGTACGCAGTTTACAGTGTAAAGTTTGGCCTTAAAGCGTACGCTATATACACGTGTGTGTGTCCTTACGATGCATACTATGTAACTTGACTGTACGCAGTTTACAGTGTATATTTGGGGCTTAAAGCGAACGCTATATACCCGTGTGTACGGCCTGTCAAAAAACACTATCTAACAAGACTATATGCAGTTCATTTTTTTTGGGGGGGGGGAAACTTAAAGCGAATGCTTTATACCCCTGTGTGCATCTTGTCAAAGAATACTGTCTAACAAGACTATACGCAGTTTGCAGTGTGTATTTTGGGCTTAAAGCAAACGCTATATTCCCCTGTGTGTCCTGTCAAAAACACTATCTAACAAGACTATACACCGTTTTCTTTAGTTTTCTGGGGGCTTAAAGCGAACGCTATATACCCCTGTGTGCGTCCTGTCAAGACACTATCTAACAAGACTATACGCGTTTACGTTTTTTTGCGGGGGGCTTAAAGCGAACGCTATATACCCCTGTGTGCGTCCTGTAAAAAAACACAATTTAACGACACTATACACAGTTTTCATTCGTTTTTTGGGGCCTTAAAGGGAACGCTATATACCCGTGTGCGTCCTGTCAATGCATTCTCTGTAACTTGACTGTACGCAGTTTATAGTGTATATTTCGGCCTTAAAGCATACACTATATACCCATTTGTGTGTCCTGTCGATGCATACTATGTAACCTGACTGTATGCAGTTTACAGTGTATATTTTGTGCTTAAAGAGAACGCTATATACACGTGTGCGTCCTGTCAAAAGGTACTATCTAACAAGACAATATGCTGTTTACTTTTTTTTGGGGGGGGGAAACTTAAAGCATACGCTATATACCCCAGTGTGCGTCCTGTCGATGCATACTATGTAACTTGACTGTACGCAGTTTACAGTGTATAGTTTGGCCTTAAAGCGTACGCTATATACCCTTGTGTGCGTCCTGTCGATGCCTGCTATGTAACTTGACTGTGCACAGTTTACAGTATATATTTTGGGCTTAAAGCGAACGCTATATACCCTTGTGTGCGTCCTGTCAATGCATACTCTGTAACTTGACTGTACGCAGTTTACAGTGTATATTTTCGGCTTAAAGCGAACGCTATATACCCCAGTGTGCATCCTGTAAAAAACACTATTTAAGAACACTATACACAGTTTACTTTAGTTTTTTGGGGACTTCTTGTTAAATCTGTGTGCGTCTTGTTAAAAATCACCATCTACAAGACTAGACGCATTTTAGTTTTTTTTTTTTTTTTTGGGGGGGGGGAGCTTAAAACGAACGCTATATATCCCTGTGTGCGTCCTGTTGATGCATACTCTGTAACTTGATTGTACGCAGTTTACAGTGTGTACTTTGGGCTTAAAGAGTACGCTATATTCCTCTGTTTGCGTCCTGTCAATCCACACTAACTAACAACACTATACGCAGTTTACAGTGTCTATTTTGGGCTTAAAGCGTATGCAAAATTCCTTGCAGTTTACGTAGAATTTTGAGTGCATTTAACAAGATGATGAAGGCTAGGGGTAAGGGTCGAGGGTGTGGACGTCGGCATCCGAATAAGAGTGTGGGTAGAGGCCGAAGTTCTGAGGGGGGGGGGGGGGTTTAAACAGTGCTTACTGCTGAGGGAGAAGTAGAAGGCAGTGTATCTACGCTCCCCAGCTCCATCTCACAGTTTGCAAGTCCGCGTGCTAGACCATTATTAAAAGCACAACAGTGCAAGCAGATGATGACGTGGTTAGCAGATAATGCGTACAGTAATTCATCCAACGCAGTCTACTCACGCTTAGCCAAGGGACTGGACCTCTGAATCCCCAGGCTACTCCTCCTTCCTCCCAGGCTGGTCACACCCGGCAAATGAGAGATTCTGAATAGGCAGACTCACAGGAACTGTTCTCGGGTCCCTTCCCTGAGTCGGAAAAAATGGTTCATGAGCCGCCTGAGGAGTTTGTCGTGAACAATGCCCAAAATTTGGACCTTTCACCAAATGATGAGGGTGGGGACTTCCAAGTGGTGTCTCAAGACGTATTTGTTGTTGATGATGATGATGAGACACAGTTTTCTGTCAGTGAGGTTGTTGTTAGATCATTAAGTCTGAGGGAGGAGCGGACTGAGGATTAAGAGGAAGAGCTGGTGGATGATGAGGTGACTGGCGCGACCTGGGTTGGTAAGCTTACTGAGGACAGCGCTTCAGAGGGGAAGGAAAGTGCTGCAGCACCCGAACAGGTTGGAAGAGGCAGTGGGGTGGCCAGAGGGAGAGGCAGGGCCAGAGCAAGTAATCCCCCAACTGTTGCCCACAGCACCTCCTCGTGGCAAGCTCCTGTACAGAGGGCTAGGTGTTTGAAGGTCTGGAGGTTTTTTAATGAGAGCACAGATGACCAACAAACAGTGGTGTGCACCAAGATCAGTAGGGGAGCCACTACTACCAGCCTGACCACCACCAGCATGTGCAGGCATATGATGGCTAAGCACCCCAGAAGGTGGAACACAGGCCATTCACTGCCTGCGGGTCACACCACTGCCTCTTCCCCATCTCACATGCTGGCACTAAGATGCAATCCCCCTTCCAGGACGCAGGCACGAGTGTCTCCCGCCCTGCATCCACCCCTTTGGCTGCGCAGTCCTCCACTGCCTCCTCCAATGTGTCCTAGTTCAGCGTTCAGCTGCCCATAACAGAAGCATTAGAGTGCAAGCACAAATATGCAGCCACTCACCCGCATGCACAATCGTTAAACGTGCATATAAGCAAACTGTTGAGGCTGGAGATGCTGCCATATAGGCTGGTCGGAAGTGAGGCTTTCCGCAACCTTATGGTGGCGGTCGATCCATGCTACTCGGTCCCCAGTTGCCACTATTTTTCCCGCTATGCCGTCCCCACCCTACACAAGCACATGTCACAGAATATCAACCGTGCCCTCACCAACGCAGCTACTGGGAAGGTCCACTTAAGCACCAACACATGGACAAGTGATGCTGGCAAGGGACATTAAGTCCCCTTGATGGCACATTTGGTTAACCTGGTGGAGGCTGGGACCGAGTCTGACCCTGGGTCCGCTCACGTGCTACCCACACCGAGGATTGCGGGTCCAACCTCAGTCATGGTTTCTCCAGCTTATTATGCCACCTCCTCCAACCTCCCCTCTCCTCCTCCACCTCTCAATTACCATCTGTGAACATGTTGCCTTCAGTCGGTAGCTCGAGGCACTGCAGCACTGTGCTGGGGAAGCGTCAACAGGCCGTGCTTAAACTCTTGAGCTTAGATGACAAGTGACACACCTCCCAAGAGCTGTTATAGGGTTTGATGGAGCAGACAGATCTGTGGCTTTTGCCGCTGAACCTCCAACCAGGCATGGTCGTGTGTGACAATGGGCGTAACCTGGTGGCGGCTCTGTAGCTTTGCAGACTAACACATGTGCCATGCCTGGCCCATGTGTTCAATTTGGTGGTTCAGCGCTTTCTTATAAAACCACCCAATTTGTCTGACCTGCTCAGCAAGGTGCGTCGCATGTGCGCACATTTCAGTAAGTCCACCACAGATGCTGCCACCCTCAGGACACTGCAACAGCGCTTCCAGCTGCGAGTTCACCAACTGTTGTGCGACGTGCCTATGCGTCGGAATTCAACTTTGCACATGTTGGCCAGGGTTTACGAGCAGCATAGAGCCATAGTTGAATACCAGCTGCAACATAGCTGTCGGAGTGGTAGTCAGCCTCCGCACTTCTTCACAGAAGAGTGGGCATGGATGTCTGACATCTGTCAGGTGTTAGGAAACTTTGAGGAGTTAACACAAATGGTTATCGGTGATGCAGTAATTATCAACGTAACCTTCCCATTGCTTTGCCTGCTGAGAAGGTCGCTGCTAAGCATTAAGGCCGATGCTTTGCGGATAGAACAGAAGATTGGGGATGACAATACGTCACTTGATAGCCAGACCACCCACAGGTCTGTTTCTCAGAGTGTATTGGAGGAGGAGGGGGAAGAGACTGCTGCCAAGACTGCAGAGGGTACCCATGCTACTTCCTTCACATCTGTTCAGCATGTATGGGCTGAATAGGAGGAGGAGACTGAGATTCATCCTCCTAGTGAGGACAGTGATGTGTTGCGTACTGGTACTCTGGCACACATGGCTGACTTCATGTTAAGCTGCCTTTCCTGTGACCCTTGCGTTACACGCAATCTGGCCAACACGGATTACTGGGTGTTTACCCTTCTTGACCCACGAACCTTTCCACTCTCATTCCGGAAGAGGAAAGGAGTACAAAAGTGATGCAATACTAAAAGGCCCTGGTGGAAAAGCAGAAACTAAACTTCCCATCTGACAACGCTAGTGGTAGAGGACGTAGTTCAGTGGGCTAACTAGCAGGGGAGACAAGGGGATCAGACAGCATGTCCAGTGCAGGCAGGGGAACACTCTTCAAGGCCTTTGCCAGTTTTATGGCTTCCCAGCCAAACTGTGTCACCACTTTCCAGTCTAGGCTGAGTAGGAGGGAACAGTGTAAAAAGATGGTGAGGACTACATAGCCTACTGTACCAATGTCCTCCTTGATCCATCTGCTCCATACAACTATTCAGTGTCAAAGCTGGACACATGGCATGAACTTGCTCTGTACGCCTTAGAGGTGCTGGCTTGCCCTGCCCCTAGCATCTTATCAGAGAGGGTTTTAGTGCTACTGGGGGGATTATCACGGATAAGCGTACCTGCCTGTCAACTGACAGCACCGACAGGCTTACACTCATTAAGATGAACAAAGCCTGGATTTCCCTAGACTTCTATTCTCCACCGGTGGAAAGCAGCTTATCATAAAGTATCATGGGCTATCCTTCTCTGATCTTCCTCCTTCTCCTCCTCCTCCTAAACTAGCAAGTCAGCACGCTGAACAGCCAATTCTTCAGAGGGCTAAAAAAGGCTCAGTGAACACTTTTTTTTTCAGAGGGCTGCCTCCAGGCTCTGTCAAAACAATTTTTTCTAAGGGCAGCCACCAGGTTCTCGCCCCCAATTTTGAAGAGGTTCACCACTAAAGTTCAGCAAACGTGCTGGTTCTAGCTTCATACGCCCACAGAGTCCACAAATGTATCCCAGCGCGGTGTCCAGCTATATGACACCGAGACAGATTAAATTGTTCTGGTTTGGCTACTCTTATTTCTTCATATTAGATGCTGTCTTTTCCTGGGGCACTGCTTAAAAAGCCCTTTGGGGAGAGGTAGGGGCTGGAACCGGCAGTAGCTTGCCAGTTGGTGGCCCGCCACCTGGATCTCATTAAGCAAGCACTCTGGGTAAAAAATCTTTTGTTTTAGAATATGTTGCCCACGTTTATGCCCACGTTTGTGGCTCATTACACTTTGTGACGGAGGTGGCATGGGATTGGAATTATGATCATTAATTTATCAGCAATTCTCATCAGCATTGTGGGCTATCGCCCACAATTTCAAAGAGGGTCGCTGCCAAACCCTGCCAACCCTCTGCAGTGTGTCTCTCCTGTTTCTCCTTATCCAATATGCACTTATAAAAAGACATGAGGGTGGTGTGGCTATCAAGCGACCATGTGGCATGAGGACAGCTGAACGCTACACTGGGAAAAATGTATGTATGCTATGTCCTACTGAGTAGGCAAAGGCATGCGCCTTACCCCATCTGGGATGGTGACAGCTGAACGCTGTGCCGGCAAAAATTTCAGTACGCTGTGGACTACTGAGTATGCAAAGGTGTGTGCCTTCCCTGTCTGGTTTGGCGACAGCTGGACGCTGCCACTGAAAAATTTCAGTATGCTGTGGACGCAGGCTCATGTCTGCATCCTGGGGGGATTGGACAGCAATGCCAGCATGTAGCACAGGAAAAGACCTTGTGGCATCACGTGCAGGCGGTGATTTGCCTTCGTTCCACCTAATGTGGTGCTTAGCTAAGATGTGCCAGCATGTGTGCTTTGTTGATTATGGTCTGGCCCAACTAAATTGTTAGGGGGGTGACCAAAAGGCTCTTTCCCACAATTTGGCCTAACAGTGCAGCCTGGGAGCCTCAGATGCATCTATGCATGATGTTCCTGCTGTTCACTATCCATTTCTGTGGTGTTTCCATCACTTTCTGAGGTTTTCAGGTGAATCACACACCCTCCCCTATGCAAAGCATGGGTCACCTTGAAAAATGCTTGAGTTCGGCTCGAGTAACGAGCACTTGAGCATTTTGGTGCTCGCTCATCTCTAATTACATCCTATGATACTTAAGTAAGCAGCAAAGGTAATTGCTGAACCGCTCACTATAATTTTGGAAAATTTCTCCAGAACAGGGGAAGTCCCCGAAGACTGGAAAAGGGCAAATGTTGTTTGTTGGAGCAAGACCCTCACCCCTATAGTTTCCATCATATGATTACTATATGTAACCGTGGTTCTGTAATTTTCTTTTACTTTTGTCTTTCAGTATTCTCTCTGTCTTTGTAAGTACAGCGTAGTATGTTAGCGCTATACAAATAAAGATTATTATTATGTTGTCCCTATCTTCAAAAAAGGGAAGAAGGTGGATCTAGGAAACTTCAGGCCTGTGAGTCTGACTTCTATACCACGAAAGATCTTCGAACAAATTATTAAACAGCATGTATGCAAGTACTTGGATGAAAATTAGCTAATTAACAAGAGGCTGCATGGGTTTGTAACAAAGAAGTCATTCCAGACAAATCTAATTTATTTCTAAGACAGAATCACTGACTGGGTTGTTCAGGGAGATGCAATTGAAATGCACTTTTTTAGTTACCCTGTCTCCCAGAAAAAATGCAATAAAAAGCAATCAAAAAGTCATATGTATTCCAAATTGGTACTATCAGTAATCGCAGGACATTCTGTAAAAAATGAGCCCTTGCTGAACTACGTCGACGGAAAAATAAAAAACAATTAAATGTCATTGAAAAAAAAAAGAGTAGTATAGTAAAAAAAAACCTTTACAAATTTGGTATCATAGTGATCGTACCGACCCATAGAATAAATTTATCATTTCGCTTTTGTTGTCGTTTGTGCGCCGTAGACACAAGACGCACTAAAAGATGGCGAAATGTCGGGTTTTTTTTCATTTTTTCAGTACATTATATGGTACTTTAAATAGCACCATTAAAAAATACAACTCGTCCTGGAAAAAACAAGCCCTCATACAGCGGCGTCGATGGATAAATAAAGGAGTTACGATTTTTTTGAAGGGGGGAGGGGAGGAAAAAGCGAAAATGGAATAAGAAAAAAGGGCCATGTCATTAAGGGGTTAACAAGGAGAAATGCAAAGTCCTACACCTGGGCAAGAAAATGAAGAAAGCACATACAGAATGTGGGGAATTGGGCTAAGCAGCACATGTGAAAAGGACTTGGGTAGACTAATAAATCATAGACTTAACATGAGTCAACAATGTGAAACAGCAGCCAAAAAGGCAAACACAATTCTAGTATGTATTAAGAGAAGCACAGAGTCTAGATCACGTGAGGTAATATTTCCCCCTACTCTTCCTTAGTCAGACCTCATCTGGAATACTGTGTCCAGTTCTGGGCACCCCACTTTAAAAACGACCTAGACAAACTGGAGCAAATTCAGAGAAGAGTTACCAAGATGTTGAGTGGTCTGCAAATCATGTCATATGCTTAGCTTGCAAAAAAGAAGGCAGAGAGGGAGACTTAATAGCCATATACAAAAATCTGAAGGATGTCACAGTGCAGAAGGATCAGCCCTATTCTTATCTGCACAAGAAAAGACTAGAAGCAATGGGATGAAACTGAAAGGGAGGAGCCACAAGTTAGATTTTAGAATAAAAACTTTTTGACAGTGAGGGTAATCAATAAGTGGAACTGGTTACCACTGAAGGTGGTGAGTTCTCCTTCAATGAATGTGTTCAAACAAAGGCTAGACAAATATCTGTCTGGGATGATTTAGGCCTCCTTCCCACGAGCGTGACGGGGTCCGCCGCGTAATATTACGCAGTGAAGCCCGTCACGGCGCCCCCCAGAGCCCCTATACTTACCTGCGGGAGATAGCGTGAAATCGCTTCCCCGCCCACCACCGCCGCGTCACCGCGCGTCACCGCCCACCACCGCCGCGTCACCGGCCGTGTCACGTGCACGGCCGGCCGTGTCACGTGACGCGGCCGGCCGCGTCATTTGGCGTCATATGACGCGCGGCGGTGGGCGGGAAAGCGTTTTTTCACGCTATCTCCCGCTGGTTACAGCGGGAGATAGCGTGAACGGACGGCTTCCATTGACTGCAATGGAAGCCGTCAGTGCGTGCAGCCCGTCCTCACCCGCAGAAAATAGAGCATGCTGCGGGTGAGGACGGGAGAAATCGCGGTGCGTAATTCCGCGGTGGAATTACGCATCGTGAGCATTGTGCTATTAGGTTCAATAGAACCTAATAGCTGCGGGCAACGCAGCGGATTTTCGCCGCGAATTACGCGGCGGAAATCCGTTCGTGGGAAGGAGGCCTTAGTGAATCCTACCCTGAGCAGGGGACTGGACCATCTGACCCTGGAGGTCCCTTCCAACTCCTCCATTCTAGGATTCTGTGATATGGAAGATATTCTCTGGGAAAGTTTTAGGGTATATGCTTCATTTTCTACACTCTAATCATACTTTTCGCAGTGATCACACGTCTTTAACTCTGTTAATAAATTCCTTTAAACTTAAAAGTCAACCAGACCCAAGACCATATTTGAAGCTTCTGGGTGAGAAGACTTCCAAGCCAAGAAAGATTTTGAACCTTTGTAAAAGATTCATAACATCGTCACTGCTTGCTAAGCCCACCTTTCTCATTTCTTGGGAAAAGGAACTACCATATATTCCGGCATATAAGACGACGGGGCGTATAAGACGATCCCCAGTTTTCGTCTTATATCCCAGGAATACAGTGTAAAAAAAAAAAGAATGAATACTCACCTCCCACGGCGCTGCTGCAGGCTCTCGCTCCCCCGTGCACGCTGGCAAGGCATTGCTTTCTGCAAGTGGGGCTTGAATGCCCCACCTCTAGAAAGCTAATGGTCTGATTGGCTAACTTAGTCGAGCGTTAGCCAATAACAGCCATTCAATGACATCATGAATGGCTGTGATTGGCTAACGCCAGACTAAGTTAGCCAATGAGAGCATTAGCTCTCTGGAGGTGGGGGATTCAAGTCCCGCTTGCAGAAAGCAATGCTCTGCCGGCGTGCACGGGGGAGAGACAGCCTGCAGCAGCACCACGGGAGGTGAGAATTCATTCTTTTTTTTTCGGACACTGTATATAAGACGGCATATAAGACGACCCCCGACTGCAGAGCAGATTTTTTTGGGTTAAAAGTTCGTCTTATACGCCAGAAAATACAGTAAACATTTCACATGTCATTAACTCTTTTAATAAATTTTTTAAACTTGCAAGTCAACTAGACCCAGGACCCCATTTGAAAAGCTCCTGGGTGCGGAGTCTGCCAAGCCCAGAAATATTGCTAACCTTCATAAATGATTCATAATCCCTCCACTTCTTGCTAAGCCCACCTTTCTCATTTTACTTTGCTCGGAAGATACAAGACTAATTTTGAAAACAGCGCAGAACTTTGCCCCTTGCATCCTCTTGTCTTTGATTTGCTGCAGCAGTCATCTGGGGGAAGGGGGAGAAAGGGGGGAAGGGGGGTGATAAGGTAACCAAATAATCCCTTTAATTGTCTTATTATAAACTTGCCCTGGTGTCTATGAGTGTCCTTTAGAGTGAACATTAGATTGTCAGCTTCACCGGTGACTGGCATTATTGTTAGTGATGACAATCTGTTCAGCGCTGTGGAATATGCTTGTGTTTTTAAGTAACAGGGAAAAAAATCAATCTGTATAACACAAGGATGACTGATAATGGTTTATTCTATTTCTTCATCTTGTTCTCTAATTCTCTAATGTAAAGACAGTTCAGGCCACAATCATCGGGGAGCGGATCCCGAATGATGTGTGATGAGAACAGACAATGTAAAATATATCCCATCATACTGTATAAAAAGAGGGGAGATGATAGCAGTCATCATATTGCCACTGATCCTGTAAGCTCTCTGTGTCGCTGCTGGTCTTGCTGCTTCCATTCATCATGTATGACTTCTTAGTATCTACTTATTCTTCATCACCATCTCATTCATACAAGAAGATGTTTAGTCTCCTTATTATATTGGTTCTTCCATGGCTTCCAGTAACACAATCATTCTGTGATCTCAATATAAGAAAATTTCATCAAACAGACTTAAAATCGACTTTCCAGGATGGAGACCTCGTCATTGGTGGCTTGTTGACAGCGACCACAAATGCCATACATGCACATATTCCAGAGGAAAATTCCATGATTATAGTGTGTGCAGAGTAAGTCATAGTTTATCTGCATATTGTACATGAGAAGAGGGGTAAGAATAGTGTGACTGTTGCAGACTGGGAATAGCATACACAGAAGCCTGAACTGTAAGTAATGATGAGGGTTATGCAGGTCCGGAGTTTACAAATATTTGTAATTCCCAAGAAAATCCATAACAATAGTGGAATTTTCCCTTGTGCTTAAAACTGATTGTTGCAGTGGTTCTGGGATTGCTGCCATGCTGATAGTCTGGTGCTGGTTTTGCAGGTGGTTCTTCATCTTCTGCCCTGGTGGGTTTGGCATTAGGTTAAACATGCTTAACCACACCTGTGGGTACTTAAAGGGGCTATTTAATCCAGCTGATGCTGGACTAAATTGCTGTTGAATCTTCAGTCTAGCTCTGACTGTGGTCTCAATCAAAGCTTGCTTCTGGATCATTCATTTGCCTGCTGCATCTAAGCTAAGTTTTTTTTTTTCTATTATATACGTTACTCCACTTTACCCGGTAGGGTTAACGAAGGGCAAAGGTACTAGATCAGGTACATCCTTGTCAGGGCGAATTGCCTGCATTTAGGCAGGTCCCTATGGTTATTTTAATACAGAAAGAGTTCCCATATTTTAATTTGTTGTTGTTCTTACACAGCTTGCGCACATTTGTTACAAATCCAACACGACCTGGGTAGACGTGACATAATGTATCTAAGATCTATTTGAAGTGTAAGGGGCTTGTGTAGGTTACTGTAATAGTACTAATCATATTACAGCTCATAGTGTGTATATATATATATCAAGTTCCAGGGGGTGGGGGCGGCGAAGACACTCTAGGCTAGAAGTTTGCATAAAACTTACATCAGTTTTATTTCAGGAAAGCAGACTCCAGGCAAAGCAACAAAAAGTCCATTCAACATAAGATATGCAGAGATGCACCATGCAGGGTGTTCAGAGGTTTTCATAGGTCCACGCTGTAAGGTTGTGCTTCCTCCTTAGCTTGTCAGACACTGACTCCCCCCAGAGCTGCAGTCTTTTATGCCTCAGTAATGGGGTCAGTGCCTACAGCTGAGTTCTGAGAAGCAGGCCGAAGTTGTGGACTAGACTGCCACCCTGTCCAGACTAAGTGCCTGGGAGGGGGATATCTGACTGCCTGACTGAATCACCACTAATTCTCTAATGGTGTCGTAGAAAATTGAAATTTTGCACAACCATTCCTTGGGTCCTAAATAGGAAAAGTAAAGTGGTTGCAACTTGATTATTCAATGCTGAGGAAAAAAAAGTAAGTGCACCTCTACGTAATGTCCCTCATCTAATTCTCTAGCTTCCCGGTGTCATACAAACTTGAAATTCGGCATGACTATTCTTTAGCCCCTAAATAGGAAAAGTAAATGGGTCACAGCTTGATTATTCAATGGTAAGTGCAAACATAAATACACCCTTATGTAATATGTCTAATCTAAATCTGTAATGCCTGGTTTAGACACAGCAAGAATAGCTCAAAAATCACTCAAAGCCATCTTTTGAATGATTCCATTCTGTCTAAATGCAGGGACTTTGTGCAGTTTAAGTACACAAGTCATTGACCACTGAATTCTAGTTTGCTAGAGTTGAGCAATCAGCTGTTATCAGCAAAGCTGGCTGTTATCATAGCCAGCCCTACTGATAAGATTCTCTCTGCTAGTTTCTCACTGTGAATTCACAGCAGGGACACTGGCAGTCAGCATGGAGAAGAATACAGCCGTTTGATTATGCAAAACAACTGTATTCTTCTATTAGTGGCCGCAGCTGGGTCCTGCTCCGCTTGCATTTGTGTATATACTAAGGAGAATATAACTGACCTCTGTGTGCATATACTGAAAAGAATCTAGCACACCTCTATTTGTATATACTAAGGAGAATCTAACACTCCTCGATGGGTATATACTGATGAGTATCTGTGTGTATTTACTGAGGACAATATAACCAAATTATGTGTGTATATACTGAGGAGAATCTAACTGACGTCTATGTGCATATACTGAGGAGAATCTAACTGATCTCTGTGTGCATATACTGAAAGGCTGTAAAGTATATAAGGAAGCGACAATGGACTGCAGGGATGGAGCATGCTTTTAAGGTTAACCCCTTAGTGACCAAGCCTGTTTGCGCCTTAATGACCAGGCCAAATTTTACAAATCTGACATGTGTCAATTTAGCATGGAAAAACACCAGAAAGGTTTTGTATATCCAAGCGATTCTGACATTGTTTTTTCACCACATGTTATACTTCATTTAGGCGGCAAAAAAAGACAGATAGAATTTGTGTTTATTTATTAAAAGCGCCAAAATTGGGAAAATTTTGAAAAAAATAGTCATTTTTTCACATTTCCAACTGCAATATCTCAAATATGTGCAAACATAATATAGAAATTTTTGCTAAGATATACATTTCCATCCGTTTACTTTATTTTGGGTGCACATTGGAAAAACTTTCGGTTTTTTTAACCATTTAGGAGACGTACAAATTTAAAATTACTTTTCAGCATTTTGAGGAACACTTTGTTTTCCTACACCAAGCCAAGATTGGAAAGGTTCATAGGAGTCAAAATGATAGATACCCCCACAAATGACCCCATTTTAAAAACTACACCCCTTAACGTATTCACTGAGGGGTGTCATGAGTGTTTTAACCCCACAGGTTTTTTTCAGAAGTCAATGCAATTTAGAAGAGAAAAACTAAAATTTCATATTTTTGCAAATATGTCATTTTAAAGACAGGAATTTTTTCTATAGTACACATGAAAATGAGGATTTGCACCCTAGAATGGATAAGCCTGTTTGTCCCGTGCTCAGAAACATACCCATTGTGGCCCCAGTACTACGTCTGTATGCACAATGGGGCCCAAAATGAAAGGAGCAACTGGTGGCTTTCGGAACAGAAATTTTGCTTGAAGGAGATTTAGGCCCTATTGCACACTTGTAGAGCCATTGAGTGACCAAAACGATGGAGAACGCCCACAAGTGACCCCATTTTGAAAAGTAGACCCCTTAACGAATTTATCTAGGGGTACGATGACTTTTTTGACTTCACAGTTTTTAAATGAATCTAAGCCAAGCCGAAGGAAAAAAATTACGATTTTCATTTTTTTGGTAATTCCGTCATTTTAAAAGCAATTTTTTTTTGTACAGCACATATATGAATGAAGACATGCAACCCAAAATGAATACCCCCGTTTGTCCTGTGTTCAGAAACATACCCATTGTGGCCCTAATCTACTTAAAGAAAACATGGCTAGGGCTACAATGAAAGGAATACCCGTTGGATTTCAGGGTACAACGGAATAAATTCCAGGCCCCATTGCCCACTTGTAGAGCCATTGAGCGGCCAAAACGATAGAAAATCCCCACAAATGACCCCATTTTGAGAACTAGACCCCTAAGGAAATTCATCTAGGGGTGTACTGCGTATTTTGACCCCACAGTATTTGAATGAATCTAAGCAAAGCAGAAGGAAAAAATTACGATTTTCATTTTTTGGCAATTTTGTCAATTTAAAAACAGGTTTTTTTGTACAGTGTACATATGAATGAAGACTTTCACCCCAAAATTGATACCCCGGTTTGTCCCGTGTTCAGAAACATATCCATTGTGGCCCTAATCTACTTACAGGACACATGGCTAGGCCTATAATGGAGAGAATGCCCGCTGCATTTCAGGGCAGAACTGAATAAATTCCAGGCCCCATTGCCCACTTATACGGAAAAAAAAATGACTTCCTAAAAATAACCCCCCCTTCCCCGCCATCCCCATTTTTTGGCATTCCCTAAATATTAGATAAAGGTAATAATATAAACTGCGTTTTATGTCCGAAGACAGGGGTAATTACGGAGGCTGGTTGGGTTGGGCACATGGGGCAAGAAAACTGTGTTTCCCCCCTCCTCTCATGCTTTTTGGGGGTATTTCGTAACCTCAGCGGCAGGGATGGGGTGTAAAAAGTGGTGCTCTGTGAGGCTTTGTAATCTTGCTGCGGTCTCGCACAGAAGGTGCTCAACAAGGTGCTCCTGGAACTGCATGAAGGCGAGCGTTCCAGGGGCTTCTTGTAAATTACGGATTACAGGTAGCGGTCTGAATAACGCCGGGCTCACACGGCCGTAGGTGGAATCCGCTTGTGGAGGCCCGCAGCGGATTCCAGCTGTGAGCCCGGCTGTGACCCTGCGTACGGCCGCGTAATGTACTGTGCATAACTGTCTACTCACACAGGTGGTCATGCGCAGTACACCGTTGTTTGTTTTTATTTCCCGCGCCATCGCTTAGAGATGACCCGGGTACCCGCAGCCTGTTCACAATGTGTTTGCACATGGGCTGTGGGTATGTCCGCGGTCATAGAGCACAATGGGCTCTAGGTCGCGGATATATGCGGTAAAATATAGCATGCCGTGTTCTGTTTCTGCGAGTGGATTCCGTAATTCCGACCCGCTAATTGAGGGGAATTGTGTAATCCAATGCATGTGATTGATCCGTGGATTACCGCTGATCAAGCGCATGCAGAACCCGTAATTCCTCTGCGGTCATGTGTGACCGGCCTAATGTTAGGTCGCTACGTTATCACGTGACCGGGGACCGCTCAACGAGGCCGCTGGTCACTGCCCCAAGCACTCAGCGACCGTTGGTCGCTGGGAGCAAGGAGATTTAAGATTTCCTGGGCTCCCCGACTCCTGCGAATGTGTCCGGCATTTTGCCGGCGGGCGCATGCGCAGCAGCCGGAAGGGTCCATGGAGGATAATCGCATCTGGATTCAAATGCGGAAGCCTCCGAGAAGATGTTTCATCTCCCCCCACCGATCGCATCGGTGAGGGGAGATGAAACTTCCACTTTTTAAAGAACTTTTACGTGATCGCCATTATGCATTGGATAACGGCGATCACGTGACCAGTAACTGCATACCGCGGCTCCCCGTGACATCTACAGGCTCTTGGCTACCTTTGGTAGCCAGCAACAGGGAGATTTTAAATTTCTTGGGCAATATTTCACTTTTGCGCATGCGTCCGCCATCATGCTGACGGGCGCATGCGCCGAAGCTGGGGTAAGGTCCGCAGATGAACATCCCATCAGGGAACAAATCCGGGGACCTTGGGTACGTAATTTCATCCCCCTTACGGATATGATCCGTAAGGAGAGATGAAACTTTAACTTTATAAACTTTAAACTTTTTTTTTTCTACTTTTTAACTTTATATGATCATCGTTATCTGATGGATAACGGTGATCATATGACTGGAAACCGCATACAGCGGTGAAACGTTTCTTTTTTTCACACTTTTCTTCACTTTTCCGCGATCGCCGTTATCCATTGTATAACGGCGATCGCGGTACCGGGGACCGCTCACCGCGGTCCCCGCTGACATCTCCTGCCTCCCGGCTACCTACAGGAGCCGGGAGATTTTAAATTTCCCGCGCCGCCGAGCCTTCTGCGCATGCGGCTGACGTAATGCCGCCTGGCGCGCATGCGCAGAAGGACGGCTACGGGGTTCGGAGCATCGGGAGAGCGGGGAGCAGCGTGCTGGACCCGGGTAAGTAATTTCAGCTGCTCCGATGGATCTGATCCATCAGGGCAGCTGAATATGTAACTTTTTTTCAACTTTTAATTACTTTTTTGCGATCGGCGCTAACGGATAGTGCTTATTGCAATGCCGGGGGAGGGGGGGAGTCCGTGCAGCCCGGGATGACAGCTCTATGCTGTCAGCTACCTGCGGACACTGAGAGCATGGAGCTGTCACGTCCAGAACCCGAGGGGCTTTATTCTCTGCAGGACACATGTTTTTACGTCCTCAGAGAATAAAGCCCACTTCGGGAGGACGTAAAAACACTATGGGCTGGTCGTTAAGGGGTTAGGTAGGGGCTGAAACCTCCAGTCTGGAGTAAAATTTGAATAAAAAGGGGCATTATCTTTAAGGGTAAAAAGTGAGGCGAGTGGGATGGGTGACACATTCTACAGAGGGACATCGGTACATGCAGTTTGAGGAAATCTAATGCTCCTATATGTGTATACATATTTTATTCCTCGGTTCCTCTGAAATAACCACGAGTTCATAAAATTTTCCATGCGAACAAGCGGTAAACACCTCTGCCAAATTAGCTTGGGGCAAAGCCGGGTTTATCAGCTAGTGTATTCATATCACTATTCTGAGCCCTAAGCACATATTATATATACTCTACACCTCTCATATTGATTTACCAATTTGTCCTTAAAAATGTTAGGGAGTTTCTGATTTTGTTCAATTTGACCAAAAGAAAAGAAAAACTTCAGTCTGACACCCTGAGGGCTCCGATCTCAGAGTAAGCCTGATGAAAACACAAGAGTTTAGCTTTGGTACTGCGAATATACTAAAGATACAACAGTAAGATTCAAAGAAGCTTTATTGGCTGTGGCTTGGGTATCCCTATAGTTTCCTTGAATGCGAATGAAGCACTAGTAGTACTACATACTGCCTCCTCCTTACTGTGGGGTGCAGACACCTCACAGTGAGGAGGAATGAAGACACAAGACGCCAAAACTTAAAATCAGCCAGGGTCTCAGCTGCAATACCTGTGCCAATTAGCAAGTTATTCCTCATCCTGTTGATAGGGGATAACTTGTAATTTTGGTGCAACCTCTTTAATGGAAAAAAGGTGAGGAACAGCAAAATTCTGCTAAATGTTTAAATAGTGGAAGGCAGTTTCATGTAACAGGTCATACACCATGGAAATGAGCGTCTTAAGGATTAATAGAACCCAATCCTTATTTTCAGCAGCTTAGGTAGACAGGTAGACAGGCTATACTAGTCAGGCCTGCATTTGTCTAGGCACACCCTGAAGTAATGGGGATGACAGTAGGTGATGAATGTGTCTATGTATTTATATGGTCTTCTAAGAGTACTTTCACACAGTGCAGAATTTTTCCACAAGACGCAGCTATAGGCACAGCTTAATTCTCCACTGTAGATTACTGTTCGATAACCCACATATATGCATGCAAGTTTTCATGCAGAATTATCTGCGACTCTAGGTGTCTCTTGCAGAATATTTCCACACTGTGTGAAATCAGCTGATTCCGGAAAAGGACAATATCGTTTTGAAGGAACTCATTCTGCTTCAAATAGATGTAAATCAGATTCTTAGCTTTAAATGACTATTATAGTAGCAAATGCCGCCATCACATCAGTACTGATAGAACTGGAGTTACAGCCATTTGAAGTGGGGTCAGGAATAATGAATTTACAGATGCAATGTCTGTGTGCAGAGCAGGGTGGTAGCGGGGGGCAAGCAGGCAGCAGCAAGTAGATCTGTGATTCTTCTGTCTGTTCTATCCTGAGGAGAGGTAATGTAGATTTTTCTTAATGTTATCACCCTCCCCATTAATCAGAGAATATATTTGATTGTCTTTTCTTTCTCAGAAAAGGAGTGAGAAGATCTGTACATGCGTATCTAATCATTTTTAACCTGCCCTTTAAACCTGTAGCTGCTGCAATCATTGCTGACTGTGACATCTAAGGCCCCCTGTACACGGGCGGAAATTCCGCAGTGGGATTTCCCACAGAATTTCCGCCCATGCCCGCCTGTATAGAATTGCAATATGAAATGCAATCCTATGCAGACAGCCGTGATTTGTCCGCGTGAAAATGTTTTTACAGAAAATCTTTTTTGTTTTGTTACCCCTCACAAAAACCTTGAAATTTTAAGGTAACAACCTGTAACAACCCATACTTTAAAATACATGGTGGGTCACAGATAGTGAGCCTGCCTTCACTAACGGCACCACACTGTTGGAAAAGCTGTCTAAAAAAAATCTCATTTTTGCCCATAGCCATCAATCACAGCACAGCTTTCATTTCTCATACTGCTGAAGAAAAAATAAAGCTCTGATTGGTTGCTATGGTTGCAATAAAGACAAATTATATTTAGACAGCTTTTATAAGAGTGTGGTGCTGGGATTGTAACACACATAGTAACAAAGTAACATAGTATGTTAAGCTGAACAAAGAAATTGTCCATCTGGTTCAGCTTGTTTCAACCTCCTCTTGTTGGTAAAAAAAAAAAGACAACAACAAGCCAATTTAGCTACTTTAGAGGAAAAAATTCCTTCTTGACTCCATGGCAATCAGAATATTTCCTGGATCAATGTTTGAGTTTCTACCTAACTCCAAGACCCAGATCAACAGCCCTGCTGGTCACCTAATGTCTATATCCTGTAATATTGTAGCACCCTAGATGTCTAGTTCCCTCTTAAACTCTTCTATTGATTTTGTCATCACCACGTCCTCAGGCAGAGAGTTCCACAGTCTCACTGCTCTTAGAGTAAAGAACCCTCTTCCATGTTGGTGATGAAACCAGCTTTCTTCTAGACGTAGAGGATGCCCTCTTGTTACCGTTGCAGTCCTGGGTATAAACAGATTATGGGAGATATCCTTGTATTGTCCCCTAATATATAAATACATTGTTATTTGATCACCCCATAAGCGTTTTTTTCCAGGGTAAATAATCCAGTCCTCTCATTCCATTTATTAATTTAGTTGCCCTTCTTTGAATACCTTCAAGCACTGCAACATTTTTCCTGAGCACCAATGTCCAGAACTGCACACAGTATTCCATGTGGGACCTCACAAGTTCCTTATACAGTGGAAGAATATTTTTCTCATCCCTTACCCCTATACCATATAGTCACAGAGGCAGAAAAAAGTCTACATTATTTGTCAGAGCCCTTCACAGTTTAGACATAGATTAAAATCAGTTCCTTTTATTAGATAATTAAAAAAAAACACAATAGACAGAAAACAGGGCACTACAAATAGCCCTCTGAGTTACCAGAGGTGTATAAACCTTAATTGAAGGTAAGCGACTAATGCTGTTTTAATGCTATTAGTGTGCCCTTCCTCTGTAAGGAAAGAGCACTATGTATCAGACAGTATAACAGCTGTCGCTATATCAAAAAAACTCAGATACGGAAGAAATCAAGTTTGTTTCTTGTATCTCTCTTCCCCTATTTTTTCTATCTCATAATAAGGATTTGTCACTGTTATACTCAGTTCATGTGTCACAGCAGCCTTATGGGATCCCTTTTACCCTGTGACACTGAGCTAGTATCCAATATTATAAGAGGGAAGATTTCTCAAATACAGAGAGTGTGCACCCTTTATTTTGGCAGTATAAACAAATAGTTCTTACTCCAGATGAAGTATAAATATATAGGGGCTCATGATCTCTTTGTATCAGAGAGTGGAGTGTTAAACAACTTCATTGGTGTTGGAAAAAAACCCAAAAATTATTTCCAATGGTTGTAATGTAACTGTATAATCACGAAATTACTCAATTGATAGTGTTTATTGCTTTATATTTTCAATTGTGGCCTCCAAAGGCTCCAGGTTCAATATTTTTTTGAAAATATCAAATCTCGAAAATATCAAACCTCGACGCGTTTCGCCGCTAGTTTAAGCGGGTCATCGAGATAGCCCTGACCTACCATCCAGGCCAGAGGCGCTGCTGCTCTCACTCTAGATCAGAAAAATTGCATCCTAGCTATAGGCAGTACCTCTAAGAAAGCAATTGTAGTCAGCTCTGCTCTATCCCTCATGAGACAGACTCCTTTCTGGCTCAAGGAATTCTTGACCTTTATCTTTATACATTACTGCGGCTGACTGCACTTCTGCTTTAATTATTAAGATCGGAACTACATAGAGAAGCTGTCTGTCTATTACAGGCCGCTATCTCGCTACAAATATCCCAGATGCGTTTTATACAGAGGGTCTGCCTATACATCTTAGGTTGCCCTCCAATTTAAATATACGAATCTGGGATATGAATAGGAATATCCTTTTATAACGGGTCTATACTATACAGAGAGCTGGTCTATTTACCACAGACCGCCCTCTCAGAGAAATATATAGATTTTAGATCCGTTATATATAAATGAGACCGCCTAAACATCAATGGCTGCCTCCCTTCTAGGACACATAAACCCAGTTCTAGAAAAAAGAAATATCTCTACTGCCTATAATGCTTCTGACAGAGTAATGTATCAACACAAATCGAGCAACTAAGACTCTGGGATAGACATCAAATTGTATCTAAAATTATAAGAATACTCAATCTCCTGATGACCCGCTTAAACTAGCGGCGAAACGCGTCGAGGTTTGATATTTTCGAGATTTGATATTTTCAAAAAAATAATGAACCTGGAGCCTTTGGAGGCCACAATTGAAAATATAAAGCAATAAACACTATCAATTAAGTAATTTCGTGATTATACAGTTACATTACAACCATTGGAAATAATTTTTGGTTTTTTTTCCAACACCAATGAAACTGTTTAACACTCCACTCTCTGATACAAAGAGATCATGAGCCCCTATATATTTATACTTCATCTGGAGTAAGAACTACATGTTTATACTGCCAAAATATAGGGTGCACACTCTCTGTATTTGAGAAATCTATACTCTTATAATATTGGATACTAGCTCAGTGTCACAGGGTAAAAGGGATCCCATAAGGCTGCTGTGACACATGAACTGAGTATAACAGTGACAAATCCTTATTATGAGATAGAAAAAATAGGGGAAGAGAGATACAAGAAACAAACTTGATTTCTTCCGTATCTGAGTTTTTTTGATATAGCGACAGCTGTTATACTGTCTGATACATAGTGCTCTTTCCTTACAGAGGAAGGGCACACTAATAGCATTACAACAGCATTAGTCGCTTACCTTCAATTAAGGTTTATACACCTCTGGTAACTCAGAGGGCTATTTGTAGTGCCCTGTTTTCTGTCTATTGTGGGTTTTTTTTAATTATCTAATAAAAGGAACTGATTTTAATCTATGTCTAAACTGTGAAGGGCTTACCCCTATACCACTTTTAATGCACCCTAAGGGTGGATTCAGATGACCGTATATCGGCTCGGTTTTCACGCTGAGCCCATATACGGTGTCCTAATCTGCAGGGGGGGAGGATGGAAGAGCCAGAAGCTGGAACTGAGCTCCCACCCCCTCTCTGCCTCCTCTCCACCCCCTCTCCGCCCCTCTGCACTATTTGCAACGAAAGGAGGTGGGGCGGGGCGGAGCTAAGTTCAGAGAATTAGCCCCACCTTGCCCCGCCTCTCCTCATTGCAAATAGAGCAGAGGGGCAGAGAGGAGGCAGAGAGGGGGCGGGAGCTCAGAGCACTGCTCCTGGCTCTTCCAGGTTCACCCCCTGCAGAGAGAGATGACATATCGGCTGGGTGTGAAAACCCAGCCGATATACGTTCGTCTCCAATATTTAGCAATATACTACGTGTAGTTCTTTAAATTTTAAAGAAACCACTGGCCCTTTAACCATTGGAGCCAGGTTATTTTCTGTAGTCCACCCTGGATTACACTATTTAACCTGCAAAAAATGCCAAAAAAAATTTGCTTCTTCAAAATAGGAATAAAAAGTGCTCAAAAAGTCGTACAATCCTCAAAATTAAACAGCAAGAAACAAGCCCTATAGTGCCTAATGGTTCTGCTCTTAGTATGTGATGACACAAAAAGCCTTTTTAATAAAAAGTGGTTTTATTGTCGGAAAGTAATTAAGCATAATAAAACCCATATAAATCTGGTGTTATAATCATAATGACGCATAGAATTAAATTAACAGAATATTACCACATGCTGAACTTCAGAAAAATAATTCCAAAAAACTAGGGGAAAATTGCTTTTTCCCCCATTACCTCACAGCAAAAAAAAAAGAAAGTTATTCAATACATTATGTGAAACCAAAATTGGTTCTTATAAAAACTTGAACTCGCCCTGTAAAATACAAGATCGAATTCAGCTACACTGATTAAAAAAAAATAGAACATTATGAGTTTACCATCTTAATTATGACAACTTTAAACTTAAAATGAGATGGGCAATAACTTTTACTGACCGGCCGCATATATGTTGCTCTTAGACTGCATTCACACGAATGTATATCGGCTCGGTTTTCACACTGAGCCGGTATACGTCGTCCTCATCTGCCAAGGGGGGGGGGGGAGGATGGGGAGAGGTGGGACGGGGCGGGGCTAATTCTCAGAACTTACCCCCTCCCCGCCTCCTTTCATTGCAAATAGTGCAGAGGGGCGGAGAGGAGGCAGAGAGGGGACAGGAGCTCAGTTCCTGCTCCTGGCTCTTCCACCCCCCCCTGCAGATGAGTACGACGTATATCGGCTCAGCGTGAAAACCGAGCCGATATACGTTCGTGTGAATGCAGCCTTAGAATGCTTTAGTTCCCCCACCTGATGAATTTCATCCATAAAAAGCCATCCTTCTTCTCATACAGTTGGCTTATCTGTTATCTGCAGAGACATATTTATCATTGCATTCTCCAGGCTTGGAGTGTAGAAAACATGTTGTGCCTGTTCATCATTGCCAGGAACATCTCTGGAGCACATGCTTTGGCTGTTCATCAATACTGGAGCACACTCCACAGAGCATACTCGGAGCATCCCAGCTGTGTACCATCCAATTGCAGGTTTTAAAGCAGAGCATCAAAATGGTGGCGCCACCTTCAATAGATCTGGAACAAGTTATCCTGCACAGACAGTTGTACAACACTGAAATGAATGCAGAAGCAGCACAGATGTAGCCGTCAGAAGCCACTTCACTGCCTGATGACTATTTAGAAGCATGTATAGACTGATGGTAGAAGCATGTGGAAGGTAAAGTATTTTATAACTTAGCAACTGAACATTAATGTTCAGCTTGTTTCTGTTAATGAACAAATAATTCACAATAACTTGGTTATATCTGCTTCAAACTTCTGGTCACATGATTCATCATTGCCTCTGCTGGAGGATGAGTGCTCTGCGCTCCAGGAGGTCACATGATTCACTCTATGATGTCACTTATTACTCTGAGAATAAATATATATCAGAGATTGTATATAATGGCAGCCTTACTCATCTGTACATTTATCTATTTACAGATACAAGTTTTACGAAATAATACAACCTCAGGCTTTTGTCTCCGCCATTTATAATATTAACCAGAATCCTGACATCTTACCCAATATTACTTTGGGATACCATTTTTATGACACATGCTCGGATGGACACTTGGCAATACGCTATGTTTTACATCTTCTGTCCGGCCCTGATAAGATGATACCTAATTACTCGTGTACAGGCCGTGGCCAGCTGGCCGGTGTCATTGGAGATCAGCACTCATCTACCACTATTGCAGCAGCACAAGTCCTTGGCCTCTATGGATATCCTCAGGTATTATATACTCTGGGCGTTAGGGCACATTTATCGTCTGGATTGTGTAGAATTGTGATGTCAATAAGTTGCACTTTAATGCCAAAAAATTATAATTTATTTTCTGAGTTGTATTTTTCCAACAGCGGACAGGGCTTAGCGCTAGATGTCGTCACGGCTCACGATCTGTCATACTTATTACACTAAGCAAGAAGCTGGTATAAGTTCTAGCTGAACTATATGCCAGTTCATAGCGGCCGTAGATCTCAGATTCCATTGGACACACATGAGAACCCAGCCTGTAGAGCGGAAGGGGAAGAATCATATCAATATATATGAGTACACTCACTATGTTATGTTATAGGGGTTTGAGAAAAGAGACATTCATGGATGCTTAAAGCACATTATTAACCCTTTAGTGACCAACATATTTTGCACCTTAATGACCAAGATATTTTCTTGTTTTTTTTTTCATTGTTGTACTGATTCTTAACTTCTCTATTTTGTTGTTGAAACTATGGAACTATGTGAGGTCTATCTTTTTTTGCAAGAAAAAAATTTACTGTTTATTGATACCATTTGGGGGTATATGAAACTTTCAATCACTTTTAATAGCATTCTTGAAAGGCAAACGTACATAAAATATGAATTTTGACATTTATTTTTTAATTATTCCTTACATTTTGTATCATGTGGGGCATACAACTGAAAGTTGTCCTTGTTTGGTCACTACAAGCATAGCAACACCTATGATGTGTACTTTTTTTTGTTTTGTTTTTTTTATGTAGCATTTTGTGCAGAATTTTTTTACATTAAACATTATTAAATGTTATTAAACATTATTAAACGTTGATCCTTCAAGGAAACTTGAAGATGTGATTGTTTGATTGCTAGCATAGTGCACTACATTATTTCTGTAATGCATTACATAATGCATATCACATTTTAAGGCTACTTTCACACATTGCTTTTTACAGCATTTACTGTGGCATTTCAAAATGTTGTAAAACACTCCCGTTGATTTCAATGGGGCCTCATAGACTAGCGTTTAATGCAGCATTTTTAACACAGTGATTTTGAAGTGCTGTCTGCTCTATTTTTTGGCATTTTAGTGCTTTTTAATGCACCTCATCACCCATCACATTGCTGGGTTGCATTAAAAAAACACTGTAGGATGGTGTAACATGCATTTGAAACTGCTGATCAAAGTCATGGTATGGTAAACTTTGTGTTTAAAATGTCGGACTTTACCACAAGTAAAGTGGCGTAAGTCATATTAGACTTTGCCAGAGGCGGGATCTGATAGGCTGAGTAACATAGCAAACTAGCAAACAAGAAGGCCTTTGTCAGGCTTCCCGGATACCACTGGAACTCATCGACACCTCACAACTTTATAATGTGGTGTCAATGCATTGGGATCCATGTTCTGGTGCCTCCAGTGACCGTGTGCAATGCCATCGTGTGGCACATTCATGCCTTTCTATTCAGGTATAGTTATCGGAACTCCGTTGGTCGATAGAAATCCTCTTCATAGTATCAGAGAATGTTAGAGTTAGAAGGAACCTCCAGGGTCATCGGGTCCAATTCCCTGCTCAGTGCAAGCTTCACTAAAGCATCCCAGACAGATATTCCTCCAGCCTCTGTTTGAACACTTCCATTGAAGGAGAACCCACCACCTCCCGTGGTAATCTGATCCACTCATTGACCACCCTCACTGTCAGAAGGTTTTTTTTTAAATATCTAATTTGTGTCTCCGCTCTTTCAGTTTCATTCCATTGCTTCTAGTCTTTCATTGTGCAAATGAGAATATGGCTGATCCCTCGGAACTCTAACAGCCCTTCAGATATTTGTAGAAAACTATTAGGTCTCCTCTCAGCCTTCGATTTTGCAAGCTAAACATTCCCAGATCCTTTAAACGCTCCTCATAGGACATAGTCACTGTAGAGAATCTACCAAAATAGATAGTATAAAATATAACTTTTTTTAATAACTAGCTTACCCCTCGCGCGTTGCTGCGAAAACAGACAGACATTCGTTTTATATATATATAGAAAGAGAGATGGCAACCAATCGCAGCGCAGCTTTCATGTTACCTCAGCAGTATATTATATATAAACCAATTGCAGCGCAGCTTAAATCTCACCTCAGCTTTATAATATATAACAACCAATCACAGAGCAGCTTTAATTTTACCTCAGTAGTAAGAGTGTCGTGGATTTCCCTTTGCGTCCAACGACTTACTCAATTACACCCTTCCAGATTATTTATGAATTGATTATGCACATAAAAAGATTTCACACTGACACAGGTTCAGCATGTATAAGCTTCCTCAATTCTGCTTTATTGTTGGGTGCGCAGCCTCTTTTAAAGAGTTTAACATATCTGCCCATCTGGGCAGGTCAAAGATTACATAGATACAACGTATTGTTTAATTATTGGATAAGCATCTTGAAATTCTTCCATCCTCCGGTCATCTGTGATTGGCCATCATGTGGTAGCAGGATGAGATGAGTGGGTTGTTTTGGACCCACGTGTGGTTCCTCCGATATGATTGGATATTACAGCTCGAACTATTAATTGCATAAATTTCCTGTGTTATTTGCATACGTTTCCAGTAAAACTGCTTGGGTTATTATTGCGGTAGCTGCTTCAGACTGCGGTTATTCGTGTCTGACTTTACTTCTTCTAAAGTTACAAAACAGATGGGGAAAATATAACGTGTTTATACTATATATTATCTTGTCAGCGTTTTATGCTAAATATTATCTTGTCAGCAGAGTTTAGGGAATAGAAGTTTCATTAAAGGAAGTAGAAATATTGCATACATGTAAGAACATATATCTATATTTGTATCAGAACAGAAGGCAAAGAATGGAAAAGTACTGTCACTTATTATACAGAATAAAAACAGGTTCACTGTCCACTAGAAAGGTCCAAAATCCAAAATATAGATATATTGGGTTTCCATTACAACCCCCCCTTGAAACTATCTGTTTCACTAAACTCACTACACTACGTGTCCCTTCTCTGTCCCACCCTAATCCCCCACCATTGACCCTAGATCTGCCTTGTGTTGTAGACTGGAGCTACTGCTGCCATGGGGGTATAGGATGGTTTGACATCATCATAGTCTGGATCCATGATGATGACGTTTGCACTGACAGTGGGCTTTTTTGTTGGACATCATAGTGAAACAGGTGGACCAGGCGGTCATCAGGGTCGGAATACACTGTATGCAACAACAAACAGAAATTAGGACAACTATACTGGCAACAAATATAATTAGTACCTTCTTTATTAGAATAAACTCTAGTGTAGAATGTTCTGAAAACTCAGTAGAGTGGCGGTCTTTCACAACTGTCGCTTAGGCTGTAAATGCCCCTCTGATACCTAGGTGTGGGTTCATGGCAATCGGGTCTTTGGTACATAAGGATACTTAGCCGGGACAGTGCACACGGCCCTCCTGGAATATTGGTGGGGATATTTGTGTAGGAAAGATTACCACAGGGCCAGACCCATTCTGCTTGATCTCTGGCTTTATATTCATCTGGTACCCTCATAGGTACCCTTACGGCATCTCTGTACATGTGGAGGTCTAGGCTACCACCTGGGATCTCGAGGCATTAGGTTAGGAGAGGTGCGGCTTTTACTATTTCAGGTAAACACTGCATAACTTGTGTAGAACCCGCCTTCTTGACGCTACCTCGATTCATCCACAAAGAGTGCAAAATTAGGACTATCTAATGACTGATCAACATGACTGAACCTCTGTCTCATTAGTAAGTGCATAATCATATCTATCAATCTGGAAGGAAAATTACGAGGTGATTATTCCCACTTCCCTTTTCCAGAGGCGGCAAGTTAGCGAGACCAGGGGCGTTGTAACACCGGCATGTTGCGTGGCATGAGCAGAGTGCACTGCAGATAAAATAAAGCAAAATCTTAGCGAAAACCTATCACAGTGTTCTAAATACACAAGGTTTTAAAACTTATTTCTTATATATTTTTTTTAGGTATGTACCTAACTGAGGAAACAGACTAATAAAAGACACTTAGTCCGTTTTCTCCATTCCCTTGTATCTTAGATTTTAGGCCACCGTTTATCTTTCCCGTTCTAGTCTGGGAAAGTAGGAAAGATGATCAGTTCACATACAACAGCGACGCCTATTTGAGCCAGGATCCTTTGCCACCCGCTCATCCATGGCGAGTACTGGTCCCAAAGGTTAGCTCTTTTTAGTTAGTGCGGTCGGCTTCTTAATGACAACTGTGTCTTTACCCGCGGGTTACGTGTTGTCTGGGATGTAGGTACAAGTCTCCCCTATCATCTTACAGACACTCCCCTTTTTGGCTAAAATCGTACCTAGTGCCATTCTATTTTGAAAAGCCATAGTCGAGGTAGGTCCTATTGGTCGACTAGTCCCTATAAGGCATCTCTAGTATAATTTATAAATTGCTGCTAATTATAATAAACATAATTAATCCAGTCAACATTTTATTTACCATAATGATCAGGAAAATGGACTCGAAACTAGCTTTAACGTGGTCTCTAAGTTTTAAAACTCGTCAGGTACCCCCCTTGGCTGTCCTATGACGTCAATGTACACGTGTAGGTCAAACCTAACACCAGGAGCCTCTCTTCTCACTCTAGTGTACTGTTACAATACTATTAGTATGCACAGGTACGCACGGCGTGGGACTCCCTGATCTTCACCCACACCAATGTCCCTCCTGGAGATAGCCCTGAAGGTGGACAGGTCCAGGCCGCCAACACTGACCCTACACTACCTAGTGACAAGACTGGAAAGAACCGCCGTACCTATGCAGAAAACAAGGATAGACCAACATGACAGGATAACTACAGAACACAGCAGAGTTGGATCGAGATAAAATAACTATTGGGGGTAACCTCATTATCCTCAATGCTGTCTGACAGGATGTGGAGGAGCATAAGAGCTTTACTAAGGCACACTCCCCTGTCCAATTACCTTCCAGACATGATGTCACATTATTTCACCTATGAAGTGTGTACCTTTGTTTACCTCATTCACTTCCGGTACCCTGTATCTGCAGATTACCTCATTCATGAGCTTCTGTGTGGTTACTTGCTCATTTACCTTAGTATCAGGGTGGGCCTCCAACCTGAAAAAGACTCCAACAACAAGCACATATTCATACTCCCCAACAGGTGTGAGCTGAATGTGGTCAAATTGGCAATCTCTGAAATGGGTAGAGTGGTCCAGGCAAGTGTTATATGGCCACTTTACTTCTGTCCTGACTCACATATGGCAAAGATCATGCAAACTGGACAAATGATGCAGCAGCTACAGAGAACCCAGGTGCCACCCATTCTCGTTCAGTGTTGACGTCATTGCTGCTTTTGATTCTGTGTACCAGCTGGGCCATCATGGGGGACAGGGACCTCTGTAGGCAAGTTCTGCTGACTGTTCGCCATACGCCGTCTTGTTATGTTGCTCCCGTCTTTTAGCCCATTTTGCTTTCCTTTCTCGTTGGCTTGTAACTGTAAAGTCCTTGGCATATCAATGTCCAAAGTTGTATCAATGTCCAAAGTTGTATCAATGTCCAAAGTTGTATCAATGTCCAAAGTTTTTACCACTGACTCATGCTGTCAGTATCTTTTCTTCTTCCTTCCACGGCTTGAGGGACGCTGCCTTTGCTGTGCTGTCGGTGAGGGTGTCGTCTCTCACTTCTCCATTGCCAGGTAGTAGTAGTAGTATTAGTAGGGCCTCCATGAGACTCTGCACTGCTGCACCATTCTTAATTGGCTGTCCTACTGAGATAAGAAACTGTCTGGCCTTCCATATTGGGCCGTAATCATGAGCTATGCCAAATACATTCCAGGAGTCAGTGTAAAGAGTTGCCGTCTTACCTTCTACCACTCTACACGCCTCAGTGATGGCCTTCGGTTTCGCTTCTTGCACTGAGGTATGCGGCGGCAGAGCTTCTGCGTTTAGGACATCTTGTTGTGTGACCTCTGCATATCTGGTTTGGAGTCATCAATCCTCACCCTGGTACCATCTACAAAAGAAAACTCAAAATATGCATTATTAACAGTGGGTTCTAATAACAGGGTTTTTTTTTATCAGAATCTTGTTGCAAAGAATTTTAAAAAATTTAAAAAATATCTGATCTGCCATACTCAGATCACCTATGCCTCCCCTCCCCTGTTTGAACCGGAATACCCGATTAAAAGAAGAGTAGCCAGGTTTAAGGTAGTACAACATTGGAAAGAAATATTGGGGGAGGCATGGAAAGAGCACATTGTAGCCGGATCTAATAAGCCAGAGATAAGTGCTTGGGTTGCACTTGCACGAGTATGCTCTGGATGTCATTTGGGGTGTGGACCACTAGGGGGCAGTCCAATACCAACTTAGAAGATTTGTCAACCATTGCCTGTACTGCTGCCACCGCACAAACAGATGAGGGAGCTCCTAGAGTCACTGGATCCAACCTCATGGAGTAGTATCTCAGTGGCCGTGGTTGTCCTCCGTGCTTTTGTGTCAATACTGTTGTATGGGCGGCAATATGAAACAAGGCCAAGAAAAGTGCGGAATTTGGCAACAGGTGTAGGTACAGGTATGGCCTGGCCAGGAGAACAACCTTTCTTGCAGAACTTGAGTTTGTCTTTGGAGGCCTCCAGGCCTTACAGCTTCTGCAAGGGAAATTAACAGTGAAATTGTGGCCGGATGGCAGTTTTTCCAAAGCATCAGCACACAGCACCTAACATGTGTGGCTGACCCTTCACTCCTTTTTTTTTCACTAAGGGAATACTGTTTGACCCAGGAGTGAGTATCCGGGTCTCATATATATTATCATGGTGGGTACATTCAGATGTATTATGATGGATCCATTTGTAAAATATCAGTGCCAATAACAGAGACATGCCTTCCATCCGGGCAGCCATATTTAAAATGTTATATTCTTTAAGAGAATTCATTATTAATTTAGTCTGATCCTGCCTGCAATGTCTCATCAGACTTGAGACAGGAGGAAAAAAACAAAACTTTTCCTGGCTATCTATGATTCTCACCCCCATCCCTTATACAAGAGATGTCCCATTACGTATTCTTGCATCATCTAGCTCCACCCCTCTGAATTTGACTGATCACTTGCTTCCTCATTTTCTCATTCAACGTTTGCAGTCCTCGGATATACATCACAACCAAATAAAGTCTTATGCATCACACAATTTACATTTTACAATTTACGGGTCAACCTGCCCCGTCCCTCCTGTGGATACCAGGCCTTGTCGTTACCTGCTTGTTTCCCATTCTTCGGCTTCTCTGCTTAACCTAGATCTACCTCTTACTCCCTATAATTTATTTATTTTTATATTGTCTGCAAATATACCTTCCCTGGGACTGCAGCACCAGTAACTTCCTCTTTTTAAAATCTCTCCCTCCCGTGACAGTCCCTCCCTTCTCTAACACAGACTAGAAGAGATAGATAGACAGGATTATAAGGTAGAATGTGGCTAATTTACTTTTACAACAGTTTTGTCCCAGGTTGCTGAGTGACTGAGATATTCTATTTCCTTATTTACTGAACTGTTATATTGAACGCTGGTGTCTTTGGTATGCATTTGTATCGACGCCATTTCAGCCTGCCTTCTCTCCCTCTGACTGACATTCAGGGAAATTCTAACGTCTAAAGTATAACAACTATGTTGTAACTTTATGGTCACAGCTGTGACCACCTAACATTGTTGGGGATTTGGAAAACATAGATGTATTTTCTTGTGGGCACAGCGTACTATGCAGTTTGTTAAGTTTATAACGCACCATTTTCTGCATTCTTTAACCCTTGTATTCTTAAAAGCCCCCACAGGATGTGAGTGGCATATAACTTTTTACATTTGTATGAAGGACGTACAACAAAGATTAGATTACATAACAAGACATATGAACAGTAGTTGTTATTTGTCACAGCACATGTATTTGCTTTCTCTTCTATTGTTTGGGTCTAATCCACCTGCTCTAACAATTCTAGTACATTACTGAACGTCCAACTGTGACTTTAGACACCGGTAAACATGCACCTTACAATATTTCTCTCTTTACCTGCCTTTTTAAGACAGTATAATTCATTTCATTCCTTTATTCTATTAAACAACAAAGTTATTTCTTTCATTCAGTGTTACAGCACTTCCCCCTAGAAAATGAAGAAGTAACTAAAGTAAGCAGCCTTACTCTCTTACTAAAAAAAAACTCAGTTAACCCTTTGTATACCTTCTACACAACAGACAAGCACACTAACTTTATATAACAGACAGGTAGGACATTTTGAGCACCCAGAAAGATTGCTTGATCAATCAATAATAACTTGACTCTCCACACCTTCCACTCTTTTCTGGAGGGTGTAAGAATTGACCTTGGTACAATGTTTGCTGCCTCTCAATCTCAATCATGGCAGCCAGATTCATGATTATAGGATCCTCCTCAGACGCCGGACACAGTATGTCCCGCCCTAGAGTCTCTAGCATTTCTGTCGCTACACAGTTTAATAATCTACCCTCAGACAGAGGGATCCACTCATGAACGTTCAAACGATAAACAAATATTTGTGGACACACACAAATAGACAGAGCACCAGTACAGCTGGCTTAGTCTCACTGCCCCTTGGGATACGCGTCTGACAGCTCCCTTCTCCCGGACCCTACAAGCAGGCCTAGCAGGAGCGGAAATCCATTATCAGACTTTCTCTGGCAGTCTCTCCCTTTCCTGGGCCCTCCAAACGGGCCCCAGGACTGCTGAGTCTCTGCCACAGGCCACCTGTACGGCTCCCTCTCTCCCTCAGGAGTGGAAACACCCCGTACAGGCCCTCCCAGGGGCAGCTATTGATGTCACCAATTAACTAGTACGCTTAAGATAACAGGCATATAAACATTCCTTTTTTATCTTTTGACAGGTTTTATTGAGTGGTCGAGACTTAAAATTACCTGTCGTGCGGATCCAAATCGATCGGCGTTGACATGGCACATAGGCGAGCTTGGAGTCAGCCACACAGGTATAGATAATTAATTTATCTTACCGTGTTATGATGATTTGTTGGGCCCGCCAAGTCCAAGGTTGCCTATGTCCACGCCTTGTTTCCGATCTCTTTGGAGCCTATCGACCACTCCCCGTACGGGCCACCAACTGTCATTGATTTCCTTTTGCGTCCAACGACTTACTCAATTAGGAATATTTACACCCTTCCAGATTAATTATGAATTGATTATGCACATAAGAAGATTTCACACTGACACAGGTTCAGCATGTATAAGCTTCCTCAATTCTGCTTTATTGTTTTTAAAGAGTTTAACATATCTGCCCATCTGGGCAGGTCAAAGATTACATAGATACAACGTATTGTTTAATTATTGGATAAGCATCTTGAAATTCTTCCATCCTCCAGTCATCTGTGATTGGCGGTGATCATGCGGTAGCAGGACGAGATGAGTGGGTTGTTTTGGACCCACGTGTGGTTCCTCCGATATGATTGGATATTACAGCTTGAACTATTAATTGCACAAATTTCCCATGTTATTTGCATACATTTCCAGTAAAACTGCTTGGGTTATTATTGCGGTAGCTGCTTCAGACTGCGGTTATTCGTGTCTGACTTTACTTCTTCTAAAGTTACAAAACAGATGGGGAAAATATAACATGTTTATACTATATATTATTTTGTCGGTGTTTTATGCTAAATATTATCTTCTCAGCAGAGTTTAGGGAATAGAGGTTTCATTAAAGGAAGTAGAAATATTGCATGCATGTAAGAACATATATCTATATTTGTATCAGAACAGAAGGCAAAGAATGTAAAAGTACTGTCACTTATTATACAGAATAAAAACAGGTTCACTGCCCACTGCAAAGGTCCAAAATCCAAAATATAGATATATTGGGTTTCCATTACAAGAGAAATAGCAACCAATCACAACACAGATTTCATGTTACCTCAGCAGAATACGAAATACCAACCAATCACAGCACAGCTTTCATGTTACCTCAGCAGTATAAGAAATAGAAACCAATCACAGTGCAGCTTTAGGTTCCCTAAGCGGTATGAGAAAGAGGAACCAATCACAGTGCAGCTTTTATGTTACCTCCGCTGTATAAGAAATAGCAACCAATCACAGCACAGCTTTTATGTTACCTTACCAGTATAATATATAAAAAACAATCACACCACAGCTTTCATGTTACCTCAGCAGTATAATAACCACTAATCACAAGGCAGCTTTCATGCTACCACAGTATAATATATAACAACCGTTCACAGCGCAGCTTTAATTTTACCTCAGAAATATAATAAACTAGCTGATATACCCGGCTTCGCCCGAGTTAATTTGGTACTGGTGTATATCTGGTGTTCACACGGAAAATCTTATGAAGTCGTAGTTACTTTAGAGAAACCGGAAAAACATATGTTCACTATTTTGCATAGTTCTCTGCGTTACCCAGGAAACACCACGGGGAGGTAACCATGCAACGTTTCCTTTATATAAAATGACATCAGGAAGTGAGAGAATTTGATTCCATAGGTAAAATTTGGACGCTAATTCTTTTGCACTTAAAATTGAATAATCAAGTTGGGACCAATTAACTTTTCCTATTTATGACATAATCAATGCCCATGCCAAATTTCAAGTTTCTATGACATCGGGGAAGTGAGAGAGTTAGATTCCGTACGTAAAATGTGGATGCTAGTTCTTTTGCGCTAGAATTAAATAATCGAGGTGGGACCCATTAACTTTTCCTATTTATGACATACTCAATGCTTATGGCAAATTTCAAGTTTATATGACATTGGGAAGTGAGAGATTTAGATTATGTACATAAAATTTTGACGCTAATTTTTTTTCGCTTATAATTAAATAATCGAGTTGGGACCTATTAGCTTTTCCTATTTATGACATAATCAATGCTCGTGCCAAATTTCACGTTTCTATGACACCAGAAAGTGAGAAAAATACATTCCGCACATAAAATTTGGACGCTAATTCTTTTGCACATAGAATTGAATAATGGAGTTGGGACCCATTACCTTTTCCTATTTATGACATAATCAATGTTCGTGCCAAATTTCACGTTTCTATTACACCGGGAAGTGATAGAATTAGATTTGTTACGTAAAATTTGGATGCTAATTCTTTTACGCATAGAATTGAATAATCAAGTTGGGACCTATTAACTTTTCCTATTTATGACATATTTAATGCCCGTGCCAAATTTTAAGTTTCTATGACATTGAGAAGTGAGAGATTTAGATTATGTAAGTTAAAATTCTATGCTAATTTTTTTTGCGCTAGAATTGAATAATTGAGTTGGGACCCAATTACTTTTCCTATTTTGGAGATAATCTATGCTTGTACCAAAATTCATGTTTCTACGACATCGGGAAGTTGGAGAACTTTTGGCGAGTCTGTCAGTCAGTGAGTCAGTGAGTGAGTCAGTGAGGGCTTTCGTCTTTATATATATATATATATATATATATATATATATATATATATATATATATATATATATATCAATGCTTGTGCCAAATGACATGGGGAAGTGAGAGAATTAGATTCTGTACGTAACATTTGGACGCTAATTCTTTTGCGCTTAGAATTGAAAAATGGAGTTGGGACCCATTAAGTTTTCCTATTTATGACATAATCAATGCTTGTCCAAATTTCAAGTTTCTATGACATTGGGAAGTGAAAAAATTAGATTCCGTAAAATTTGGACGCTAATTCTTTCGCGTTTAGAATTGAAGAATCAAGTTTGGACCCATTAACTTTTCCTATTTATGATATAATCAATGCTCGTGCCAAATTTCATGTTTCTACGACATCGGGAAGTGAGAAAATTAGTGGCAATGATGGAAATCGAACGATCTACGTGGGGGGCGGGCGTAACTGTCGACGACGCTTGCGCGCCATTTATCAGAGGAGAGATTTACGATGCCAGTAATCTTCCCAGGAGTGTGCTTAACAACTTCCCAAAGTTTCATGGCGATCGGATGAATGGTGTAGTAGCGCACTAGCTTACCCGTCGTACATACATACATTCGTTTTTATATATCTAGATAACAACCAATCACAGCGCAGCTTTCAAGTTACCTCAGCGGTATAATATATAACAACCAATCACAGCGCAGCTTTCATGTTACCTCAGTGGTATAATATATTACAATGAATCGCAGCGCAGCTTTCATGTAACCTCAGTAGTTTTAGAAGTAGCAACCAATCACAGCACAGCTTTCATGTTACCTCAGCAGTATAATATATAGCAACCAATCACAGCACAGCTTTCATGTTACCTCAGCAGTATAAGAAATAGCAACCAATCACAGCACAGCTTTCATTTTACCTCAGCATTCCCAATATCCAGCAATTGTCTTGCGAAACGTTCGGCGGATGCATCATTTTGTAGTTGAACGCGCTTGCTCGTAATGCCTTTTGCTTTCGTGCTTGAGATGACAATCAAACGATTTTTGTCTGGGGGGCATAACTGTCGACGATGCTCGCACATGCACCACCTATCGCAGGATAGTTGTACTATGCTAGTAATCTTCCCAGGAGTGTACTGAACAACTTCCCAAAGTTTCATGGCGATTGGATGAATGGTGTAGTAATGCATAAAGGACAGACAGACAGACAGACATTCATTTATATATATATATATATAGATGACATCAGGAAGTGAGAGAATTAGATTCCGTACGTAAAATTTGGACGCTAATTGTTTTGTGCTTAGAATTGATAAATCAAATTGGGACCCATTAACTTTTCCTATTTATGACATAATCAATGCTCGTGCCAAAATACATCGGGAAGTGAGAGAATTAGATTCCGTACTACATAAAATTTGGACGCTAATTCTTTAGCGCTTAAAATTAAAAAATCGAGTTGGGACCCATTAACTTTTCCTATTTATGACATAATCAATGCTCGTGCCAAGTTTCAAGTTTCTATGACATTGGAAAGTGAGAGAATTAGATTCCGTACGTAAAATTTGGACGCTAGTTCTCTTGCGCTAGAATTGAATAATCGAGTTGGGACCCATTAGCTTTTCCTATTTATGACATAATCAATGCTCGTGCCAAATTTCATGTTTCTACGACATCGGGAAGTGAGAGAATTAGTGTCAGTGATGGAAATCGAACGATCTACGTGGGGGGGGGCGTAACTGTCGACGACGCTCGCACTCGTGCCATTTATCATAGGATAGTTGTACTATGCCGATAATCTTCCCAGGAGTGTACTCAACAACTTCCCAAAGTTTCATAGTGATCGGATGAATGGTGCAGCAGCGCATAACGGACAAACAGACAGACAGACATACATTAAATTTTATATATATAGATGAAAATTTTAGCGGAAATATCTTTTTTTCAGAGGTGGCTCGGGGTGGGGTTGATTAATTCCTTCCAGAAAATAAAGTTATTGCTCCGCGAATACAAAGCAATGGTTTTTTTTCCAAAGATAAAAGATCTGCGATTACATTTGCGTTATTGGGTAAATTGGTGTCAGTATTATGCGTGGTCTGTAGTTCCGGCTGTGAAGTTAGGCTGTTTCAGTGTGCCTTTTTATTAGCATATTTTGGTGCGCTAAGATGTGTAAAGTTTTTAGTGCAGTCCAGAATGACATGCTCGCCTCTATTATTATCAGATGTGTCTGAGCATGAGAACAGGATAAAAATTTTCCTAAGGTGCACTAAAGCAGAAAGGCTAAAAAAGGGTTTTTGGATCTAGATCTTTCAAAATTCGAATCCTTACCTATGTCTGGTACAAGCCTTGCAGCGTTTTCTAGAGGTTCACCCCATGCGGTCAGGTTCTTTACTTTGTCATGCAGATGGCTCTTCATTGTCTCGTTTTCAATTTTCGAGTGTTTTGAAAAAATGCATCTAGGAGGTAACAATGTTGGGAAAATCAAAATGTTTGACCTTTTATGGGAGATCAAAAGGGAATTGTGGAGGGTCCAAGACATTTTCCAAACATGGTGCTGATATTTTCAGAAATAGTACCCTGGCTAGTCTGTGCTGTTCCTCAATTTCGTTTTTTGAACAAGATACGTAAAAGATTGAACAGAGCATTGGAAAAATGGTTGCCATCGATCGTGGGTTTTTTAGCTCAGCACATTAAGCTAAAAGGGTTTTTAGTAAGTTTTTACAGGGCAGACCAGGTTCATTTATCTAACATCGCATTGGATATTATCAACATGGGCTTACACAACATGATTGAGAGGGCTGCGGTGATGGTGGTGGTGGTGGTGTTGTGAGTGCCTTAGTGGTTGCATGGGCTGGTGGGAATCCCGCCCACCTCCTGCGGGTGGGTATAAAGATGGTTTTAAATTGGTTTTAAATTGGTTAGTTGTGTAGATCTGTGGGGTTGGGACTGAGTCTACCTGTTATATATATGGTTATGATTTTGTTATTAAAGGTTATGGTAACCCCATTTAAAAAATTAATGCTGCAGCCTTAAAATGCCGCACCTGTGTATGTCTTTTTATTTCAGGTATAGGGTAAGTAATGTTGGGCTGGGGGGGATTTTAACTATGTTGTTTGAGTTCACTGCAGGGTCAGCTTGTGAGCAAGCTGGAGAATGCTAGAAGTCACTGGGGAGATATGGAAGCCCTGGTGATGTTCAATGATTGGTATGGTGAAAATGGTGGGAAGGAGCCTGGAAGAGATGCTAGTGAGCTTGGAGTCTAGCAACAGAATCTGATTGGTGGGAGCTGGTGGTGGGAGGAGAGAAAGAGTTAATAAAAGAAGGTGCTGACAGGATGGGAGCTTCAGTTCTTTCACAGCACCACAAGTTTTGTCCCTCCCGCCCGGCCTCTTTGTTATGTTTCTTAACTGTCGCGGCATGTTTAAATGTGGGAATGCCGCCCACCTCCTGCGGGTGGGTATAAAGATTAAAGATGAGCGAACACCAAAATGTTCGGGTTCACGTTATTCGAAACGAACTTCCCGCGATGTTCGGGTGTTCGTTTCGAATAACAAACCCCATTGAAGTCAATGGGCGACCGGAACATTTTTGTATTTCGCCGATGCTCGCTAAGGTTTTCATGTGTGAAAATCTTGGCAATTCAAGAAAATGATGGGAACGACACAGCAAGTTCTCCTCTGCCACAGCTGTAACAGCTGTGGCAGAGAAGAACGATGTTAGCCCATTGAATTCAATGGAGCCGTCAATACAGCCGACTCCACTGAATGCAATGGGCTGCCGGCGATCGCGGGATGAATTGTCGGAAAGGGGTTAAATATATAAGCCCTTTCCTGCAATTCATCCAGAAATGTGTAAAAATAAAAAATATATATATACTCACCTGGTGCCGGCAGACGGAGTTCAGCTCTCCTGCCCCTGAGCCAATCAGAGGCAGCCCTCACTCACCCATTCATGAATTCATGAATGGGTGTGAGTGAGGGCTGGCCTCTGATTGGTCAGGCTGTGACCATTCAGAGGCATCTTATTCAGCAGCCGGGGATTTTAAATCCCCGGCTGCTGAATACTACTCACAGCTGTTCAGAGCAGTTCAGGAGAACTGCAGCCTGCCGCGCTGAACTCCGTCTGCCGGCACCAGGTGAGTATATATATATTTTTTATTTTTACACATTTCTGGATGAATTGCAGGAAAGGGCTTATATATTTAACCCCTTTCCGACAATTCATCCCGCAATCGCCGGCAGCCCATTGCATTCAGTGGAGTCGGCTGTATTGCCGGTTCCATTGAATTCAATGGGCAAACATCGTTCTTCTCTGTCACAGCTGTTACAGCTGTGGCAGAGAAGAAGGATTTGTCTTCTATATGTTCTCAATGGGGTTGGCGCTGCTGCCGCCGGCCCCATTGAGCGCATATAGAAAAGATTTCTCAGGGAAGAAAGTTAAAGTAACCCGAACATCCGAACATCGTGTGGTGTTCGTTACGAATAACGAACATCCCGAACACCCTAATATTCGCCCGAGCATCAAGCTCGGACGAGTACGTTCGCTCATCTCTAATAAAGATGGTTTTCAATTGGTTATTGGTGTAGACTTGAGGGCTTAAGACTGAGTCTACCTGCTATATATATGGTTATGATTTTGGTTATTAAAGGTTATGGTAACCCTGTTTAAAAAATAAATGCTGCGGCCCTAAAATGCCGCACCTGTGTCTGTCTAATTATTTCAGATATATGGTAAGCAATGTTATAGAGCAGGGTTCCCCAACTTCAGTCCTCAGGGACCGCCAACAGGTCATGTTTTCAGGACTTCCTCAGTGTTGTACAGGTGATGTAATTATTGTCGGTGCCTCAGACATTGCCACAGGTGTTCTTACCATAGGACATCTCGGTGCAAATCCTTTTGCTGTTAATATAGTTGAAAAACAGTTTGGGGTTGTTTTTGCTCTCTTTGGTGATCAGTTTTTCTGCCTCCTCCTTAGCAATTTTCATCCTATCTTTGCATATTTAGCTTTTTTCCCTGTACGATTTTAGTGCTTCTTCGCTGCCTTCTTGCTTTAGTAGTTTGAACGCTTTCTTTTTTCATTAATTTTTTCCTTATACTTGAAGTTCTTTTATTTTTGTATTGCCAGCGTATAAGGTGACAGTTGGGGGGTCGTCTTATACGCCCCGTCGCCTTATACGCCGGTATATATTTTTATTGTAACACATTTCTGGATGAATTGCAGGGAAGGGCTTATATATTTAAGCCCTTCCCGACAATTCATCACGCGCACGCCGGCAGCCCATTGCTTTCAGTGGAACCTGCTGTGTTGCTGGCTCCATTGAATTCAATGGGCAAACATCGTTCTTCTCTGCCACAGCTGTTACAGCTGTGGCAGAGAAGAATGATTTGTCTTCTATATGTTCTCAATGGGGTCGGCGCTTCTGCCGCCGGCCCCATTGAGCGCATATAGAGAAGAGAACAGGAATCGCAGATCGCAGATAGGTGCGATCTGCGATTTCTATGGCCTTAAGAAGGACCATTGGGGTTCTTGAAACCTAAAATACTCCTAACACTCTCCCTATAGCAGCTCCACCAAGATACCACTTTCCCTGAATTAATGTCAGAATGCATCTGTGGCGAGCTGCGGGAGGGGCAGATTTTAATACTCGGGTGACACCTAATCTCGCCAGCCACTCACTGCAGGGGGGTGGTATAGGGCTTGAACGTTGCAGGGGGAAGTTGTAATGCCTTCCCTGTCTTTCTATTGGCCAGAAAAGCGCGCAAATTTCTCAGGGAAGAAAATGAAAGTAACCCGAACACCGCGTGGTGCTCGTTACGAGTAACAAGCATCTCGAACACCCTAATACTCGAACGAGTATCAAGCTCGGACGAGTATGCTCGCTCATCTCTAGTAATTATCTTTAATTGTTCTCAAGAACTTATCCATATGAGATTTGCAGGTTTGGTTTTCCCATATTATATCTGGATAATTAAAATCCCCCACGATAATTACTTCATTACGGTTTGACAACTCTTCTATCTGCCTTAATAGTAAGGTTTCAGTTTCTTCTGATGCTTTTGGTGGTCTATAGAAAACCCCTATCAGGATTTTGCTATTTTTCACTTCCTGTATTTCTACCCACAGAGATTCCACCTGTTCATCTCCTACTCCAATATCTTCCCGTAGCCTCAGCATTAAAGGGGTTGTCCCGCGCCGAAACGTTTTTTTTTTTTTTCAACAGCCCCCCCCGTTCGTTGCGAGACAAACCAGATGCAGGGACTTAAAAAAAAAAACCGCACAGCGCTTACCTGAATCCCCGCGCTCCGGTGACTTCTTACTTACCGGTTGAAGATGGCCGCCGGGATCTTCTCCCTCGGTGGACCACAGGGCTTCTGTGCGGTCCATTGCCGATTCCAGCCTCCTGATTGGCTGGAATTGTCACGTGACGGGGTGGAGCTACACGGAGTCGCTCTCCGGCACGAGCGGCCCCATTCAGAAAAGAAGAAGACCCGGACTGCGCAAGCGCGTCTAATCTGGAGATTAGACGCTGAAAATTAGACGGCTCTATGGAAACGAGGACGCTAGCAACGGAGCAGGTAAGTGAAAAATTTCTTATAACGTCTGTATGGCTCATAATTAATGCACAATGTACATTACAAAGTGCATTAATATGGCCATACAGAAGTGTATAGACGCACTTGCTTTCGCGGGACAACCCCTTTAAGTATGATTTAACGTACAGACATACCCCTCCCCTTTCTGGTTCGCACGGTCTCTTCTGAAGAGTTTGTAACCCTGTAAATTCGCCGCCCAATCGCACTTATCATCAAGCCATGTTTGGTTATTCCGACTATATCATAGTTTTTATCGGCCATTCTCGCTTCAAGCTCACCCACTTTACCGATCAGACTTCTTGCATTCGTGGTCATACAGTTTATAGTTTTTTTTGTTCTTTAAATTCGTTTTGTTGCTATTCGTACTATTGGCTGATCTGACAGTTCTAACTGTACTAGCCCCACCCCATGCTGAACCCCCACTCCCCTTGCTTAGACCCGGGTCGCTAGCTACACTACACTGTGTTTCTGCAAAATGGGAGTTGCGTATTTACACGTGCATGCATGTTTTAACTGTACTTTTTGAATGTGCAAATATGTACGTAAATTCTCTTGTGTGAATCCGGCCTCAGCTGCAGATTTGCTGACTGGATTTTTGACATATTTGCTGTTCTGCTGTGAAATCCCGCAGTGAATCCACTATATATGAGACCCCCTTACTGCGGACCAATTATAAGATAGAACAAGAACGGGCACATGTTCTGTCGCTCACATTGATATTCTAGTTTAGTGAAGGTCTTGTTGAAGATCAGAACTGCTGGAGCCGGGGACTGAGAGAGGCAGGCATGACAGGGTTAATGGGGAGGGAAGGTGCGAGTAGGTGAGGGGAATCTATCTATCTATCTATCTATCTATCTATATATCTATATATCTCATCTATATCTAATATCTCTCATCTATCTATTTCATATCTATCTTATACCTATCGATCTATCTATCTCATATCCATCTATCTAATATCTATCTATCTATATATCTCATCTATATCTAATATCTCTCATCTATCTATCTATTTCATATCTATCTTATAACTATCGATCTATCTATCTTATATCCATCTATCTAATATCTATCTATCTATCTCATATCTATCTATATATCTAATATCTATCTATATATCTAACATCTATCTATCTATTTCTGAATTTCTCTCATATCTATATATCTATCTCTATTATATCTATCTATGTCTCTCTATTAGGCCTCATGCCCACTTGCACACACGGATTGCAATGCTGAATCCCGCAGTGAAATCCGTGCGTGCCCGTACACATGGAGAGCGAAAATACATTACACTCACCTCTCTGGACACTGCGGGGCTCCCCTCTGTGGGGGCCAGATTTTCTTTCTTCCGGTCGGATGTGCTCAGAATGCCAGCAGTGTGCCGCGTACATGCGCAACAATTTTTAAAAAAATCTCCCACGTATCCGCGGCACAGCACAAAAACAGCTGCGGCTGTGCCACAGACACGTTTGGCTTCCATAGGCTTCAATGGAAGCCGCGGATGCCGTCCTTGCGGCAGATCCACATGAAAATGGAGCATACTGCGATTTCCTACTGTGAGTGTGACCCACACTCTGGGAAGGAATCCCATCTGCATGCTTTTAGCTGCCTTACCGATGCTAATGCATCCCTAAGAGCAGCAAGAGGCATGGATCTCCCGTGTGGGCGCCATGTGCAGATTTTATAAATAAAATCCACATGTGGACATTGACCCTCATGCATAGGTACAGGGTGAGGGGGAAAAAGGGCCCGGGGGGGTCCCGAGCTGAACTTTTGCACCCGGGCCCCTGAGCCTTTAGGTACACCCCTGATCCAAAGTACGGTGTGGTTATTTATGGTAAAATGATGGTGGAGGGGGAGTATGTCACAGTAAAGACGACTCCGTTACACCTGGGTCAAGAATATCAAAACTAAAATCTGTCTCCATCGTCTCTTCTTGTCCCCTGATATCCTGGGTAAGGGCTTCTGCAGACGAGCGTAAGAGCAAAGCCGCTCGCTCCTGCGCAATGTACTTGTGTAGTGAAGAGTCTCTTTGTGTCCATGCCTGCACAAGCACTGCGCAGATTTGTGCAGGCATCGCTCATTCACACGGACGCAGGAATCGCCCTCGTCCTGATATAAAAGGCTAACGAGGCTAATGAAGTGCCGGTGTTTGCAGGTATGCACAGTGTTTTGCGCATATCCGAGTGTAAGTATGTGCACATTTGCGCACTACCACAGGCTCCTATGGGGAGCTTTCGGGCACAAATGGGCACCAATATGGAGCAAGTCATGTTGTTTTGCATGCACAAAATGCATTTGCAAAAAAAAAAAAACATGAGAATGGGCCCATTGATATCATTTATTTGCTGTATATTGCTTGCGCAAAAACTTCCTACGTAAGTACGCACGTGTGCGGCCGCCCTAAGACCATATTTGCGTGGCCGATATTCTCACACAAATTCTGCATATAACCGACACGGACAGATCTCACATGGAAAATGAACCCATTCCTTTGACTGAGCTCATTCACATGAGCAATTTTTTTCCTCAGACTAAGGGCTCAAACCCACTGGCGTTTTTATTTCTTGCACTGCGAGAGCGAGTGAAAACACTCACCTCGCAGCGCAAGAAAAACTAAAAAAATAAGGAGAATATTGCGGACTTCTGCCACCGCTGTGGCAGAAGTTTCCTTCATCCGAATCATTGGTTTCATAATCATCGCTATCGCATTGCAGGGAAAAAATATGCAAGTGGGTGTCAACCGTAAGAGCCGCAATTGGAAAATTGCTGCTTGCCCTTTTTATGTGTGAATCTCGCTAGACACTGGGCATGTAATGTGCGGTTTCCGGCACCTCGCACAGCACACAGATGGGGTGTCCATGTGTTGTGTGATGCAATCTGCATCCAAGACTCTCGGCACAACCTTCTGTAGCACATCTAAATCTATATATATAAAGACGAAAGCCCTCACTGATTCACTCACTCACTGACTGCCTCACTGACTGCCTCACTGACTGCCTCACTGACTGACTCACTGACTGACTCACTGACTGACTCACTGACTGACTCACTGACTGACTCACTGACTGACTCACTGACTGACTTGCCAAAAGTTCTCCAACTTCCCGATGTCGTAAAAACATGAATTTTGGCAGAAGCATAGATTATCTCCAAAATAGGAAAAGTAATTGGGTCCCAACTCTATTATTCAATTCTAGCGCAAAAGAAATTTATTGTACGTAATCTAAATCTCTCACTTCTCAATGTCATAGAAACTTAAAATTTGGCACAGGCATTGATTATGCCATAAATAGGAAAAGCTTATGGGTCCCAACTCGATAATTCAATTCTATGTGCAAAAGAATTAGCGTCCAAATTTTCCGTATGGAATTTATTTTGCTCACTTTCCGGCGTCATAGAATCGTGAAATTTGGCACGAGCATTGATCATGTCATAAATAGGAAAAGCTAATAGGTCCCAACTCGATTACTCAATTCTATGTACAAAAGAATTAGCGTCCAAATTTTACGTACGGAATATAATTTTCTCACTTTCCGGTGTCAGAGAAACGTGAAATTTGGCACGAGCATTGATTATGTCATAAATAGGAAAAGCTAATAGGTCCCAACTCGATTATTCAATTCTATGCGCAAAAGAATTAGCGTCCAAATTTTACGTACAGAATGTAATTTTCTCACTTTCCGGTGTCAGAGAAACGTGAAATTTGGCATGAGCATTGATTATGTCATAAATAGGAAAAGCTAATGGGTCCCAACTCAATTATTTAATTCTATGCGCAAAAGAATTAGCGTCCAAATTTTAAGTGCCGGATGTAATTTTCTCGCTTCCCGGTGTCATAGAAACGTGAAATTTGGCACGAGCATTGATTATGTCATAAATAGGAAAAGCTAATGGGTCCCAAATCAATTATTCAATTCTATGCACAAAAGAATTAGCGTCCAAATTTTACGTACGGAATGTAATTTTCTAACTTTCCGGTGACATAGAAACGTCAAATTTGGCACGAGCATTGATTATGTCATAAATAGGAAAATCTAATGGGTCCCAACTCGATTATTCAATTCTATGCACAAAAGAATTAGCGTCCAAATTTTATGTACGGAATGTAATTTTCTAACTTTCCGGTGACATAGAAACGTCAAATTTGACACGAGCATTGATTATGTCATAAATAGGAAAATCTAATGGGTCCCAACTCGATTATTCAATTCTTTGCACAAAAGACTTAGCGTCCAAATTTTACGTACGGATCTAATTTTCTCACTTTCCGGTGTCATAGAAACGTGAAATTTGGCATGAGCATTGATTATGTCATAAATATGAAAAGCTAATGGGTCCCAACTCGATTATTCAATTCTATGCACAAAAGAATTAGCGTCCAAATTTTACATACGGAATCTAATTCTCTCACTTCCCGGTGTCATAGAAACTCAAAATTTGGCAGGAGCATTGATTATGTCATTAATAGGAAAAACTAATGGGTCCCAACTCCATTATTCAATATTATGCGCAAAAGAATTAGCGTCCAAATTTTACGTATGGAATGTAATTTTCTCACTTTCCGGTGTCATAGAAAGGTGAAATTTGGCACGAGCATTGATTATGTCATAAATAGGAAAAGCTAATGGGTCCCAACTTGATTATTCAATTCTATGTGCAAAAGAATTAGCGTCCAAATTTTACGTACATAATCTAAATCTCTCACTTCCCAAAGTCATATAAACATGAAATTTTCCATAAGTATTGAATATGTCATAAATAGGAAAAGTTAATGGGTCCCAACTCGATTATTCAATTCTAGCGCAAAAGAACTAGCGTCCAAATTTTACATACGGAATCTAATTCTCACACTTCTTGCTGTCATAGAAACATAAAATTTGGAACGGGCATTGATTATGTCATAAATAGGAAAAGTTAATGGGTAGAGATGAGCGAACGTATTTGTCCGAGCTTGATACTCGTTCGAGTATTAGCGTGTTCGAGATGCTCGTTACTAGAGCCGAGCACCACGCGATGTTCGAGTTACTTTCACTTTCATCTGTGAGACGTTAGCGCGCTTTTCTGGCCAATAGAAAGACAGGGAAGGCATTCCAACATCCCCCTGCGATGTTCAAGCCCTATACCACCCCCCTGCAGTGAGTGGCTGGCGAGATCAGGTGTCACCTGAGTATATAAATCGGCCCCTCACGCGGCTCGTCACAGATGCATTCTGACAAAGATCAGGGAAAGTGCTGCTGATGCCGGAGCTGCTATAGGGAGAGTGTTAGGATTGATTTTAGGCTTCAAGAACCCCAACGGTCCTTCTTAGGGCGGCATCTGACCATGTGCAGTACTGTTGAGGCTGCTTTTTGAAGTGTTGCACTTTTTTTTTTTTTTGTATATCGGCTGTGCAGAGCATTGCGTCCAGAGCATTGCGTCCTGTAGTAATTTTACATAGTCCAGGGCCAGTAGTGGTGGTGAGGCAGGGACAGTGAAAGACATAAACAGTCTATATAGGCACTGGGCTTTTCCAAAACAAATTTGGGAAAAGAAATCTATTTGGGCTGCCTGTGGCCGTCCTCAGTGTACTGCGTCTCTGCTGGGGGTAGTTGTCCTAATTCATACGCAGCCAGCTAAGTGTTACAGCAGGCTTGCGCAAAATTCTTTCCTGGCTCAGCTGTGCGTTCCGTAAGCGAAGTCAGCCTCCAACCACAGGCCAATAAGCGGCACATTTAATTACAGCGTTCTGTTTCTGCACTACTGGTAATACACCATGCTGAGGAGTAGGGGTAGGCCTAGAGGACGTGGACGCGGGCGAGGACGCGGAGGCCCAAGTCAGGGTGTGGGCACAGGCCGAGCTCCTGATCCAGGTGTATAGCAGCTGACTGCTGCGGGATTAGGAGAGAGGCAGGTTTCTGGCGTCCCCACATTCATCTCACAATTAATGGGTCCACGCGGTAGACCTTTATTAGAAAATGAGCAGTGTGAGCAGGTCCTGTCGTGGATGGCAGAAAGTGCATCCAGCAATCTATCGACCACCCAGAGTTCTGCGCCGTACACTGCTGCAACTCTGAATCCTCTGGCTGCTGCTCCTCCTTCCTCCCAGCCTCCTCACTCCATGAAAATGACACATTCTGAGGAGCAGGCAGACTCCCAGGAACTGTTCTTGGGCCCCTGCCCAGAATGGGCAGCAATGGTTCCGAATCCTCTCCCACTGGAAGAGTTTGTCGTGACCGATGCCCAACCTTTGGAAAGTTCCTGGGGTCCGGGGGATGAGGCTGGGGACTTCCGGCAGCTGTCTCAAGAGCTTTCAGTGGGTGAGGAGGACAATGACGATGAGACACAGTTGTCTATCACTCAGGTAGTAGTAATTGGAGTAAGTCCGAGGGAGGAGCGCACAGAGGATTCGGAGGAAGAGCAGCAGGATGATGAGGTGACTGACCCCACCTGGTTTGCTACGACTACTGAGGACAGGTCTTCAGAGGGGGAGGCAAGTGCAGCAGCAGGGCAGGTTGGAAGAGGCAGTGCGGTGGCCAGGGGTAGAGGCAGGGCCAGACCGAATAATCCACCAACTGTTTCCCAAAGCGCCCCCTCGCGCCATGCCACCCTGCAGAGGCCGAGGTGCTCAAAGGTCTGGCAGTTTTTCACTGAGAGTGCAGACGACCGACGAACAATGGTGTGCAACCTTTGTCGGGCCAAGACCAGCCGGGGAGCCACCACCACCAGCCTCACCACCACCAGCATGCGCAGACATATGATGGCCAAGCACCTCACAAGGTGGGACGAAGGCCGTTCACCGCCTCCGGTTTTCACCGCTGCCTCTCCCCCTGTGCCCCAACCTGCCACTGAGATCCAACCCCCCTCTCAGGACACAGGCACTACCGTCTCCTGGCCTGCACCCACACCCTCACCTCCGCTGTCCTCGGCCCCATCCACCAATGTCTCTCAGCGCACCGTCCAGCCGTCGCTAGCGCAAGTGTTGGAGCGCAAGCGCAAGTACGCCGCCACGCACCCGCACGCTCAAGCTTTAAACGTGCACATAGCCAAATTTATCAGCCTGGAGATGCTGCCGTATAGGGTTGTGGAAACGGAGGCTTTCACAGACATGATGGCGGCGGCGGCCCCGCGCTACTCAGTTCCTAGTCGCCACTACTTTTCCCGATGTGCCGTCCCAGCCCTGCACGACCACGTCTCCCGCAACATTGTACGTGCCCTCATCAACGCGGTTACTGCCAAGGTCCACTTAACAACGGACACGTGGACAAGCACAGGCGGGCAGGGCCACTATATCTCCCTGACGGCACATTGGGTGAATTTAGTGGAGGCTGGGACAGAGTCAGAGCCTGGGACTGCTAATGTCCTACCCACCCCCAGAATTGCGGGCCCCAGCTCGGTGGTGATATCTGCGTCAGTGTATGCTTTCTCCACTAAACCACCCTCCTCCTCCTCCTCCTCCTCCTACGCAACCTCTGTCTCGCAATCAAGATGTGTCAGCAGCAGCAAGTCGCCAGCAGTCGGTGTCGCGTGGCCTGCAGCACAGCGGTGGGCAAGCGTCAGCAGGCCGTGCTGAAACTACTCAGCTTAGGAGATAAGAGGCACACGGCCCACGAACTGCTGCAGGGTCTGACAGAGCAGACCGACCGCTGGCTTGCGCCGCTGAGCCTCCAACCGGGCATGGTCGTGTGTGACAACGGCCGTAACCTGGTGGCGGCTCTGCAGCTCGGCAGCCTCACGCACGTGCCATGCCTGGCCCACGTCTTTAATTTGGTGGTTAAGCGCTTTCTGAAAAGCTACCCACGCTTGTCAGACCTGCTTGGAAAGGTGCGCCGACTCTGCGCACATTTCTGCAAGTCCCACACGGACGCTGCCACCCTGCGCACCCTGCAACATCGGTTTCATCTGCCAGTGCACCGACTGCTGTGCGACATGCCCACACGGTGGAACTCTACGCTCCACATGTTGGCCAGGCTCTATGAGCAGCGTAGAGCTATAGTGGAATACCAACTCCAACATGGGCAGCGCAGTGGGAGTCAGCCTCCTCAATTATTTACAGAAGAGTGGGCCTGGTTGGCAGACATCTGCCAGGTCCTTGGAAACTTTGAGGAGTCTACCCAGATGGTGAGCGGCGATGCTGCAATCATTAGCGTCACCATTCCTCTGCTATGCCTCTTGAGAAGTTCCCTGCAAAGCATAAAGGCAGACGCTTTGTGCTCGGAAACAGAGGCGGGGGAAGACAGTATGTCGCTGGATAGTCAGAGCACCCTCCTGTCTATATCTCAACGTGTTGAGGAGGAGGAGCATGAGGAGGATGAGGAGGAGGGGGAAGACAGTATGTCGCTGGATAGTCAGAGCACCCTCATGTCTATATTTCACCGCGTTGAGGAGGAGGAAGAGGAGGTGGAGGGGGAGGAGCCTGAGGAGGAGCAGTGCGAAGAGACTGCCGGGCCCACTGCTGAGGGTACCCATGCTGCTTGCCTGTCATCTTTTCAGCGTGTATGGCCTGAGGAGGAGGAGGATCCTGAAAGTGATCTTCCTAGTGAGGACAGCCATGTGTTGCGTACAGGTACCCTGGCACACATGACTGACTTCATGTTAGGATGCCTTTCTCGTGACCCTCGCGTTACACGCATTCTGGCCACTACGGATTACTGGGTGTACACACTGCTCGACCCACGGTATAAGGAGAACCTTTCCACTCTCATACCCGAAGAGGAAAGGGGTTCGAGAGTGATGCTATACCACAGGACCCTGGTGGAGAAGCTGATGGTAAAATTCCCATCCGACAGCGCTAGTGGCAGAAGGCGCAGTTCCGAGGGCCAGTTAGCAGGGGAGGCGCAGAGATCAGGCAGCATGTACAGCACAGGCAGGGGAACACTCTCTAAGGCCTTTGCTAGCTTTCTGGCTCCCCAGCAAGACTGTGTCACCGCTCCCTAGTCAAGGCTGAGTCGGTGGGAGCACTGTAAAAGGATGGTGAGGGAGTACGTAGCCAATCGCACGACCGTCCTCCGTGACGCCTCTGTCCCCTACAACTACTGGGTGTCGAAGCTGGACACGTTGCCTGAACTTGCGCTGTATGCCCTGGAGGTGCTTGCTTGTCCTTCGGCTAGCGTCTTGTCAGAGAGGGTGTTTAGTGCGGCTGGGGAAATCATCACAGATAAGCGTACCCGCCTGTCAACCGACAGTGCCTACAGGCTTACACTCATAACGATGAACAAAGCCTGGATTTCCCCAGACTTCTCTTCTCCACCAGCGGACAGCAGCAATACCTAAACAATACGTAGGCTGTACCCGCGGATGGAAGCATTGTTCTCTATCACCATCAAAAACGTGGACCTTTTAGCTTCATCAATCTGTGTATAATATTCATCCTCCTCCTCCTGCTCCTCCTCCTGAAACCTGACGTAATCACGCCGAACGGGCAATTTTTCTTAGGCCCACAAGGCTGTCATATAATTTTTGTAAACAATTTTTATACGTTTCAATGCTCATTAAAGCGTTGAAACTTGCACCTGAACCAATTTTTATTTTAACTGGGCTGCCTCCAGGCCTAGTTACAAATTAAGCCACATTAATCAAAGCGATTAATGGGTTTCACCTGCCCTCTTGGTTGGGCATGGGCAATTTTTCTGACGTACACTAGTACTGTTGGTACCCCTATTTTTGTTGGCCCTCGCCTACAGTGTAATCCAATTAATTTTTTGCCCACCTGCATTAAAGCTGACGTTACCTCAGCTGTGCTGGGCACTGCAGTGGGATATATTTATGTACCGCCGGTGGCTTCCTGGTACCCACCCATGCTGTCGGTCCACACGGAGTTGTAACTGCATGTGTCCACTTCTAAAGAACCCCAGTCTGACTGGGGCATGCAGTGTGGGCCGAAGCCCACCTGCATTAAACATGACATTACCTAAGCTGTGCTGGGCACTGCAATGGGATATATTTATGTACTGTCGGTGGGTTCCAGGGAGCCACCCATGCTGTCGGTCCACACGGAGTTGTAACTGCATGTGTCCACTTCTAAAGAACCCCAGTCTGACTGGGACATGCAGTGTGGGCCGAAGCCCACCTGCATTAAACATGACATTACCTCAGCTGTGATGGGCACTGCAATGGGATATATTTATGTACAGCTGGTGGGTTCCAGGGAGCCACCCATGCTGTCGGTCCACACGGAGTTGTAACTGCATGTGTCCTCTTCTAAAGAACCCCAGTCTGACTGGGGCATGCAGTGTGGGCCGAAGCCCACCTGCATTAAACATGACATTACCTCAGCTGTGATGGGCAATGCAATGCGATATATTTATGTACCGCCGGTGGGTTCCTGGCACCCACCCATGCTGTCGGTCCACAGGGACTTCACAATAGGGAGTTGTACCTGCCTGTGTCTATGAATTAAAAACCCTGGTCAGGTTGAGGCATGCAGTGTGGGCCGAAGCCCACCTGCATTTAATCTGACGTTAGCTCTGCTGTCCAGGGCACTGCAATGGGATACATTAATGTACAGCCAGTGGGTTCCAGGGAGCCACCCATGCTGTGGGTGCACACAGAATTCCCATTGCGGTGTTGTACCTGCCTGTGACTATTTATAAAAAAACGCGGTCTGACTGGGGCATGCAGACACCTTGACAGAATGAATAGTGTGTGGCACATAGGTTCCCCATTGCTATGCCCACGTGTGCAGCTCCTGATGGTGGTGGCACAGGATTGGATTTCTCATTGCTTCTGTACAGCATTGTGGGCTATCGCCCCGCCCCTTTTAAAGAGGGTCGCTGCCTAGCCATGCCAACCCTCTGCAGTGTGTGCCTGCGGTTCCTCCTCATGGCAGACGCACTTATAAATAGACATGAGGGTGGTGTGGCATGAGGGCAGCTGAAGGCTGCGCAGGGACACTTTGGTGTGCGCTGTGGACACTGGGTCGTGCGGGGGGGGGGGGGGGTTGGGCAGCATGTAACCCAGGAGAAGTTGCAGCGGAGTGTCATGCAGGCAGTGATTGTGCTTTGTTGGAGGTAGTGTGGTGCTTAGCTAAGGTATGCATTGCTAATGAGGGCTTTTCAGAAGTAAAAATTGTTGGGAGGGGGTGGGGCCCACTCTTGCCGCTATTGTGGCTTAATAGTGGGACCTGGGAACTTGAGATGCAGCCCAACATGTAGCCCCTCGCCTGCCCTATCCGTTGCTGTGTCGCTCCCATCACTTTCTTGAATTGCCCAGATTTTCACAAATGGAAACCTTAGCGAGCATCGGCGATATACAAAAATGCTCGGGTCGCCCATTGACTTCAATGGGGTTTGTTATTCGAAACGAACCCTTGAGCATCGCGAAAATTTCATCTCGAGTAACGAGCACCCGAGCATTTTGGTGCTCGCTCATCTCTATTAATGGGTCCCACCTCGATTGTTCAATTTTTAGTGCAAAAAAATTAGCGTCCACATTTTACGTACGAAATCTAATTCTCTCACTTCCCAAAGTCATAGAAACATGAAATTTGCCATAAGCATTGAATATGTCATAAATAGGAAAGGTTGATGGGTCCCAACTCGATTACTCAATTCTAAGTGCAAAAGAATTAGCGTCCAAATTTTACGCATGGAATCTAATTCTCTCACTTCCTGATGTCATTTTATATAAAGGAAATGTCGCATGGTTACCTCCACATGGTGTTTCCTGGGTAACACAGAGAACTATGCAAAATAGTGAACATATGTTTTCCCGGTATCTCTAAAGTTACCACGACTTCATAAGATTTTATGTGAACACCAGATAAACACCAGTACCAAATTAACTCGGGTGAAACCGGGTATATCAGCTAGTACAGTATAACAGAATGGGTTTTGTATGTGGAGTTTGGGATTACTGAGTACGTCCTACTAACTAACTGACTGAGAACAGTCTATACAAAATGATCTTAATTTTCTTGATTCATGAAATTCTCTGTGATTTGCAGATCAGCTATGGCACCTCCGACCCCTCATTATCTGACAGACTCCTCTATCCTCATGTTTTCCGAATGGTCCAGAATAACCACATCCACAATATGGCGATCAGCGAACTGTTGGAGAACTTTGGCTGGACCTGGGTTGGGATTATGGTATCGGATGATGAAACTGGAGAGAATGAGCTGCTTATACTAACAAAGTACATGAGAGAGCGTGGGATCTGTGCAGCCTTCACCGAAAAACTAAGAGAGGAAAATTATAATAGGATTTTACAAGCTCTAAACAATCCACAAGTCTCCATAATTATAATGTGTGGGACCTTCTCTATTCATATGGCTCGCTTAATACAAGAGTACGAACTTATATTTTTAGACAACACCTTCATCCTTTCACCATCCTGGATCTCTACTGCTCCCAAAGTGTTAAATGAAGGGCATTTGATTTATAATGGAAGTCTCACAGTGAAGTTTTCTTCACCTTTTCCAGGTCTGGAGAATTTTGTAAAAATATACAGAAATTATATTGATCTGCACAAAAACCTGTCTTACTGGAGATTGATAGATGATCTAGGCAAGAGAGATGATTTAGATTTCTTCATATCAGACTATGACATCAATAAAGAGCCCTACTATACTCAGGACCAGACTTCACAAATTGTGAAGGATGCCCTCTCATCGGGGGTCGCCACAAGACTATATACTGCAGTAGAAATTCTAGCAAAAGCTCTACATGAAATGTTTCTATTTATAAAGGATGAATATGGAGAAAACTCAATAACTGGATTTACACACTACAGACAGAAGTTACAGCGCTACATACAAATGATGAAGTCCTCACCGGATCCAATGAAACCTTTGTATTACTTTAATGAACAGGGAGAAGCCATACATCCGTATACGATCATAAACTGGTTACATACAGAAGACGCCATACATGAGATTGAAGTAGGAAATTTTACTCCGTGGGCCGTTAGTGGGGAAAAGCTTCACATAAATCAGCAGTCTATAACATGGAAACACACAAAGGAGGTGAGAATAATTATATTATGTAGGTGATTATTAGAGATGAGCGAGCATACTCGTCTGAGCTTGATTAGGGTGCTCGAGATGCTCGTTACTCGAGACGAGCACCACGCGGTACTCGTCTCGATTAAACGAGCACTGACCATTGAATTCAATGGAGACGGCAATACAGCCGGCTCCATTGAAAGCAATGGGCTGCCGGCGAGCGCGGGATGAATTTTCGGGAAGGGCTTAAAAATATAAGCCCTTCCCTGAAAAAGAAACATTTTAGTGCAAAACAAAAAAAGAATAAAAACAAACGTACCTCTCCACCGCTGCTGTGACCCCCGCGGGCGTGCGTATTGCCGGCTCCATTGAATGCAATGGGCTAACATCGTTCTTCTCTGCCACAGCTGTTACAGCTGTGGCAGAGAACTATCTTTATGCTGACATAAATTTTTATTTTTATTTTTACACATTTTAGGATGATTTTCAGGTAAGGGCTTATATTTTTAAGCCCTTCCCGACAATTCATCCCGCGATCGCCGGCAGCCCATTGCTTTCAATGGAGCCGGCTGTATTGCCGACTCCATTGAATTCAATGGGCTAACATCGTTCTTCTCTGCCACAGCTGTTACCGCTGTGGCAGAGGAGAACGATCTTAATGCTGACAGTGCGGGGCGGTGGGGTCTCACTCTTGCCGCTATTGTGGCTTAATAGTGAGACCTCGGAGCCGGAAATGCAGCCCTGCATGTTGCTCCTCGCCTGCCCTATCCATTTCTGTGTTTTTTACATGACTTTGGTGATTTGCTAAGATTTTCACAAATGAAAACCTTAGCGGAGCACCAGTCATATACAAAAATGCTCGAGTCGCCCATTGACTTCAATGGGGTTCGTTACTCGAAACAAACTCTCGAGCATCACTGAAAGTTCGACTCGAGTAACGAGCACTCGAGCATTTTGGTGCTCGCTCATCTCTAGTGATTATGTAAATCTTGTCCACCCTTTAACATCATTATGTAGTTTACATCCTCTTATCATACATGTGTGATTTATCTATGTAGTAAAGGTTCTTGTCTTTTCCTACAGATCCCAGTATCCCGCTGCTCCGACCAATGTTCAGCTGGAAGCAGGAAAAAGACAGGAGAAACAATCCATGCCTGCTGCTATGACTGCGTCCCGTGTGCAGAAGGGGAGATATCCAATATAACCGGTATATGGTAGTATGAGCAGTAGGTGATGATGACAGTGATGAGCCAAAAGATGTATATATGAAAGAAAAAATAAGTGAACCCTTTGTAATTACCTGTATTTCTACAATCATTACTAATAAAATGTGTCAGGTCCATCACAATTATAGACAAACAATCAAACGAAACTAAGATGTTCCACAATTTATATATTATAGTGATGGCAAACCTATTACATGCATGCCAGAGGTGGCATACGAAGCCCTCCCTACTGGCACGTGCCATCATCGGCCACTCATCGCTTGTGATTACCGGCAGGGGCTGCAGCTCCCTTGCCGGCATTCACTCAGTTGCGTTCCTCCTCCCCCAACATCTTCACAGGGGGTAGACATATTAACTTTTTCTACAACACTTCTGCCCTATTCAGCAATTCCAGCAACATGATTGGTTGTTTGGGTTGGCTTATTCACCAAACAACCAATCAGGTTGCTGGAATTGCTGAATATGCTGAATAGGGCAGAAGTGTTGTGGAAAAAGTTGATATTCATATGAAAACGTGGGGTGGGGTGGGCATATTAACTTTTCCCACAACACTTCTGCCCTATTCAGCAATTCCAGCAACCTGATTGGTGGTTTGGTGAATCAGCCAACCCAAACAACCAATCAGGTTGCTGGAATTGCTGAATATGGCAGAAGTGTTGTGGAAAAAGTTAATATGCGCGCCGACACTGGGAGCTATGGTTGCAGAGGCTGGGGCACAGGAGGAGAGCGCACCTCAACTGTGAGTGTGGGAGGAGAGGGGTGTCACTATTTTCACTCATGCCACCTTGGGATGTCCCTGTTATCACTGGGGCCACCGTGAGATGTCACTATTACTACAGGGGCCCGCTGTGGGATGTCACCATTACTACTGGGGGCCGCTGTGGGATGTCACTATTACAAGAGGGGCTTCCGCGGGATGTCACTATTACCGCTGGGGCTGCCGTGGGATGTCACTATTACCGCTGCCGCCGCTGCAGGATGACACTATTACCACTGGGGCCGCCGTGGGATGTCACTATTACCTGCGCCACCGCCGTGAGATGTCACTATTACAACTGCGGCCGCCGTGAGATGCCACTATTACCACTGGGGCCGCCATGGGATGTCACCATTACTACTTGGGGCCGCTGTGGGATGTCCCTATTACCACTGGGGTTGCCATGTGATGTCACTATTACCGCTGAGGTCGCCATGCGATGTCACTTATACCGTTGGGGTCGCCGTGGGATGTCATTGTTACCACTGGGCCACCGTGGGATAACACTGTTACCGCTGGGGCCGCCGTGGGATGTCACTATTACCGCTGAGGCCGCTGTGGGATGTCATTACTACCGCTGGGGCCGCCGTGGGATGTCACTATTAACGCTGGGCCCGCCGTGGGATATCACTATTACTGCTGGGGCCGCCGTGGGATGTCGCCGTTACTGCTGGAGCTGCTGTGGGATGTCACTATTATTCTGTGGGATGGCGGGGCTATTTTATAATACACAGGGTGCAGATTTTGACTGGCTTTTGGATGCGGAAATGCTGAAGAATTTTCCACAGAAATTTCCTCTGAGGACATTCTGCAGCATTTCTGGATCCAGAAAGCAGTTAAAATCTGGCCCTGTCTATTTTGAATCGGCCCTGTTCTTTTTAGAACGCAGGGGGTAAAATCATACATCGCGATAAGCCCCGCCCCCTGACGTGTTGGCACTTTGCGATAGATAAGTGGGTTTTGGGTTGCAGTTTGGGCACTCAGTCTCTAAAAGGTTCGCCATCACTGATATATTGTATTGAACACATTAAAAAATCATCCAGAATACATGGAGAAACAGTATGTGAACCAACAAATTTAAAGCAAACCTGTCACCTCCCTAAAACACCATAAAGTAAGTCCTGCTCCTGTTGGGGAGGTGACAGGGAGCTGGGTTCTCGTGTTGCTCGTCATTAAAGTCACACAATGAACTGAAATCTCTTTTCAGACTGCCGTGTGTGCGCTCTCCTATAGATGTCTATGAGAGAGCGCACGGACAGCAATCTGAAAAGAGTCAGATTTCTGTGCACCGCATGGATGTCAGTGTCAGGAACCAGGGAGCGGGTGTGTATAACAATACTTTACCCGGCTCCCTGTCACATCCCCTAACAGCACCATAACTTAGTACATGGTGTTGTAGGGAGGTGACAGGTTCCCTTTAATAACATATAGGTCCTCCTATAGCAGCAATCAATAATAAACATGTCCTGGAGCCACTAATAAGATTTGCACATCACTAAGTTGCAACTCTGGATCATTCCTTCCTGTAAATGTATTTCAATTCATTACTATTTCTGAGATGTCCAGCATGCACAACGTTCTCCAGGTGATGCCGCATTATCTACAAGGGGTTAACATCATGACTCTGATTTGGCAATTATGAAACATGAATCCTATTATTCAACAGTCTTTAGATGTTTTACTTGTGTGCTTTATTTCATTGTCTTGTTACATCACCCAGCATTTCTTCAACTTGAGGTCATGGACGGCGGCCCTTACATTCTCCTATAAGATGTTCTGATCTACCGTAGAATTCATTGTTCCCTTAATGATTACAAGGTGTCCATTCCCTGAGGAGCAGAGCAGCCACAAACCATGATGCTGCCTCCGCAAGGCTTTGGATGAGGCTTTGGTGTTAGTTTCCCCCAAACAGTGTTGTGCGTTTTTGCTCAAAAGTTTCACTTCTATATCTTGTGCAAAGAACATTTTCCTAGATGCATTGTGGAGCATCCAGGTGGTCTTGGGCAAACTGGAGATGGTATCCTTCCATGAACACCTCAGTGTGTCTCTAACACATGACACATAAACAGAGGTTACTGAAGCTTGCAGATCTTCCTGTGGGTATTTATAATTTTTATTAATATAGCACTAACATATTTCACAGAACATTTCAAGTTGTTTCTCACCTCTTTCCAGATTGCCTGATGTACTTTTAGAGTCATCGTAACAGGATGCTCACTCCTAGGTGGAGCGCCAACAACTTTGACTTTTCTCCTGTTAAAGATATTTAAAACCAGGTAAATCAAAATAGCTTTGGCTGCAACTTCTCTTAAAGAAAACAGAAACCACTTTTTGGTCTTGATGAGTCTAAACTGGGTCATCCTCTTTCCTTGTATTATTAACCAAAATTAACTTAGACATCTGGTACATCACAAACAAAGTGATAACGCAAGGATTTGATAATTTGGCCTAAATATAATTTTCTCATGTATAATTCTTGGGAAATTACAAACTTGGCATATTATAATACCATTGGTAAATCTCATAGATTATTAAAAGTTCAATCTTGGACATACTACTACTGCTGCTATTTTCCGTATGCTAAGAGCATGATAAATAAGAACAACATCCTCCTGTTTACATCTCCCAACTTTAGCCACATAGAACTCAATCAGACACTAGAGGACAGGTTCATAGAATCATAGAACGGTAGAGTTGGAAAGGGCCTTCAGGGTCATGGGGTCCAACCCCCTGCTTAGTGCAGGATTCACTAAATCCTCCCAGACAGATATTTGTCCAGCCTTTGTTTGAACACTTCCATTGAAGGAGAACTCACCACCTCCCGTGTTAACCTGTTCCTCTCATTGATCACCCTCACTGTCAGAAAGTTTTTTTAATATATCATTTGTGTCTCCTCCCTTTCCATTTCATCCCATTGCTTCTAGTCTTTCCTTGTGCAGATGAAAATAGGGCTGCTCCCTCTGCAGTGTGACAACCCTTCAGATATTTGTAGACAGCTATTAGGTCTCCTCTCAGCCCTTTTTTGCAAGCTAAACATACCTAGATCCTTTAAATGTTTCTCATAGGACATGATTTGCAGACTGTTCACTGTTCATATATTTTATACTATCCATTTTGGAAGGTTCTCTACAGTGACTAGTTCCTCTAGGAGAACCGATTTGCCTCTGTGACTTTCCTCATAGGACATAAGTGCAGACCACTCAGCATCTTGATAACTCTTCTCTGAACTTGCTCCAGTTTGTCTATGTTTTTTTAAAGTGAGGTGCCCAGAACTGGACAAAGTTTTCCAGACGAGGTCTGACTAAGGAGGAGTAAAGGGGAATAATTACCTCATGTGATCTAGATCCTAGAATTGTGTTTCCCTTTTTGGGTGCTGCATCACATTGTTGACTCATGTTCAGTCTATGATCTATTAATATACTCAAGTCTTTTTCACATGTGCTGCTGTTTAGCCCAACTCCTCCCATTCTGTATGGTTTTTTTTCTCATTTTTCTTGCCCAGATCTAGGACTCTGCATTTCTCCTTGTTAAATACTATTTTGTTAGTCGCCACCCAATGTTCAAGTTTTTCTAGATCTTCTTCAATACTTTCTATCTCTTACCTAGTATTAGCTATCCATCCTAGCTTTGTGTCATCTGAAAATTTGATCACTTTCCCATCAATTGCCTTCTCCAGATTATTTAGAAAACTGTTGAACAACACTGGGCCTAGGACAGAGCCATGTCGTACCCCGCTTTATACATTCTTCCACTTGGATGTGCAGCTATTCATGACCACTCTTTGAGTGTGATCACTCAGCCAGTTGTGAATCCACCTAACAAATGCCTTGTCAATCCAATATTTACTTTTTTTTTAAAGTATGGTATGAGAAACTTTGTCAAAAGCTTTACTTAAGGAAATATATACTATACCGCCCACATTTCCCCGATCAACTCAGTTGGTGATTCTGTCATAGAATGAAATTAGATTTGTCTGGCATGACTTGTTTGCTACAAACCCTTGCTGGGTCTGGTTAGCTACTCCTTTTTTATCCAAGTACTTGCATACATGCTGTTTAATAATTTGAAAGATTTTTCCCAGTATAGAAGTCAGGCTCACAGGCCTGTAGTTTTCTGGATCCACCTTCTTCTCTTTTTTGAAGATAGGGACAAGATATGAGCGAGTATACTTGCTAAGGCACATTACTCGAGTGAGTAGTGCCTTAGCCGAGTATCTCCCCACTCGTCTCTAAAGATTCGGGGAGAGGCGGGAGAGAGCGGGGAGGAACGGAGGGGAGATATCTCTCTCCCTCCCCCCCCCCCCCCGCTCCCCACCGCAACTCACGTGTCACCCGCGCCGGTCCCCGAATCTTTAGAGACGAGCGGGGTGATACTCAGCTAAGGCACTACTTGCTTGAGTAATATGCCTTAGCGAGTATACTCGCTCATCTCTAATAGGGACATTTGCCCTTTTCCAATCTTTTGGGACTACTTCTGTTCTCCAGGAATTTTCAAAGATTATATTGAGTGGTTCAGCAATTATTTTTGCTGCTTCCTTAAGTATCCTAGAATGTAATTCATCTGGACCTTGAGACTTGAATTCATTTAAGTTAGCTATGTGTTCCCTCACGATCTCTCTGCATGTAGATAGCCTGCATTCTTTTATTCCCCCAACAGAACAATGAAAATCAGTTGATGTTCCATCTACTTTCTGAAAGAAAGCAGATACAAAATGACAATTTAAAAGTTCGTCCTTCTCAACATCATTCTTAAATGATTCAACATTTTCATCTTATAAGCATTCCATAGCATCTTTGACTTTTGTTTTGCTTTTGACATACCCTCCCCAAACCTTTGTTTATTGTTTTTTGCCAATGTTGCAAACCTCAATTTATTATCAGCTTTAGTTTTTTTATCGTTCAATAATTTTTGTTGTTATATTTGCACAACATGTGACATAGAAATCAAGATATACAATCACATTGGCATGAAACATAGTCAGTAGAGAAATAGCTCCTCTCACCCCCAGAGCTACTAGTGAATAAAACATACTGTATTATAAAATGTATTTGAATACAGAATAAACTACTAAGGCATCTGCAATCATTCTTAGAAAAGAGAGAAACCTGGGTGGAGGGAAAGGTGAGGTGATGAAAGAAGAGGGGGAAATGCAGGGGGAACTTGGGAGTGAGACCGGGGAAAAGAAAGTTGTAGGATCCGCAATACCTTCAGCATAAATATCTCCTTTTTAAATTATCCATTTATCACCAGTACAGTATTTTGACCAAGATCAAGTAAAATGTGGTGATCTCCAGAGGCCTGAAAGAGAAGCTAATATACATCTACAGCATCTATATAGATTGTGTATCTGAGAGAATTATGTTTTCGGTATAAAATTTTCTAAACTAAACTGGTCTAACTAAGGCCCCCATATCTCCTTGAAATCCACAACCTCATCATTCCTAAAGGTATGTAGTTTTTCATACATACAATATTCAGTCATCATATGGGTTATTTTAGTCGTTGTTGGAGTGTGGCTAGACCTCCAATTCCTCACTATTAGTAGTTTAATGGAGAGAAGCCCCTGTGCAACCAGTTTTCTTACTTAAATAGGGATCTTCTCTGTCCCCAGCAAGAGTATAACAAGTTCAGGTGATAGTTGAGCTCCCATCCCTACAACCAAGCTTATAAGATAGAAAAATGCCTGCCACGTTGGTTGAACGATTGGACAACCCCCAAAAATTTAGAATAATGTCCCTCTTTTCCCACATCCTCTCCAACATCTGCCTGAGGCCTCGGGGGAAAAAATTAAATAGTCTCACCAGGAATCTTTACCAACATGTAACCACCTTACAGTGGACTTCTATTAAATTAGCACATATAGAGGCTTCATTTGCCCACATGTGTGTAATTCCCCATTGCTGGGAAGAGAAGCAACTCCCCATTTCCCTCTTCCAGTTTAAGATATGGGCTTTTTTGTGTACATCTTCTACAGAATTTCCCTCTCTGCAAAAGACTTCATAGATTTATTTTAGGGTTAATTTATATGGTAGTGGGTCAAAGAGAAACTTGTATGTGTACAGAGGCAGAGAGATTTTCTGGGTGGGATAGACCGACTAAACATTTCCTGAATAGATTTCTAGGGAATCTAGGGATATCTTTTTACCAGTCTCAGGGTCAATAACGTGAGTGGTCCTGGTTTTAATCCTCTTCTGCTTGACTCTACTAGCCATCAGATGAGTGTACGTGTTCTTAGCTTTATAATATGCTGTTTTAAGATATTTCAATTTTTTTCGTGCTTATCTATATAGTCCTAATCTTTAATCTGATCTCTATAAGTAGGTTATGCAGAAGGGTTGTTGGGGACTTTTGTAGTTCTTTTTCTAATTTAGCTAACTCCATCATGGTGCTTTTAAGTAGTTTAGTTTTGTACTTTTTTATAGATAGAGCCCTGCTGTATCATCACCAATCTAATTACAGGATTATGTGCATTGCACAAAGTGAATCAACACATTTCTGGTGAGTCATTGAAACAGAACTATTCCTCTACTGCAATGCAAAGCCTCTCCCAAAATCTGGGAATTTTCATTAGAAATGTGTTGTTCCTCCAGCTCCCAAAATTAGGAAACTGGGGTCCAAAATATAATTTAAGCCCCACCGAACGTGGTCCGACCAGTACACAACTCTGATTGCGTACTGGTCTGCCGACACCCGTGAATTACTTTTCATGGAAGGGCTTTTAACATAAGCCCTTCCCTAAAAAACAATAATAATGTAAAAAAAAACTAAATTAAAAAAAAAAACTAACCTCTCTGCCGCTGTCATGTCCCCCACAGGGATGCAGAACACATCTGCCACATGAGGCCGATGTTTTCTTCATCCCCGCTAGTAAAAAGAATTGCCTGCTGCTGCACCTGCCACATCTGTGACAGATGCAGCATAGGAATTCTTCAAATCCCTACTGCAGCTGTCACACATGACAGCTCCGGTAGAGGATCCTGCTGCCCGCAGCCAGTCATTGGTTTTCAGGAAAGGGCTTTAAACATAAGCCCTTCCCTGAAAAACCAGTAAAAGTAGTGTATAAAACAAAAAAAAATAATACTCACCTCCCTTCAGCTGCTGGGGCTCAGCCGCATGTTCTCTGCGCTGTCCCCGGCTCTGTGGTGCTGATCTATCAGCAGGTGGGGATTTTCCCGCTCAGCCAATCACAGGCAGCTCTAGCCGAATGAATGACAGCATTCCTCTGTTGCAGATGTAGCAGGTGCAGCAGCAGGGAATTCTTTTTACTAGTGGGGATGAAGGAAACATTTGACGCATGCGGCAGATGTGTTCTGAATCCCCACGGGAGACACGGTAGTGTCGGGGAGGTAATTTTTTTTTTTTGTACACTGTCACCTTGAAAAATGCTTGAGTCTCCCATTGACTTCAATGGGGTTCATTACTCGAAACGAACTCTTGAGCATTACAAGAAGCTTGGCTCGAGTAATAAGCACCCGAGCATTTTGGTGCTCGCTCATCTCTATCCACCAGGAACATGACGATCCTAGAAAATGACCTGTGTGTGGGAAAATGAATATTCCCGTGAGTTCACATTCAAGCATCTGAATGAGTCATGCAATTCTGTTTTAAGAATCCAGGAGGACAAGGTAGGACCACTTCCCCTACTTGAGTTACCAGAGTCTAACCTCCCATCTTCTATGTCATGAAAATTCCAGCACAATATCAGGCTACCCTGTTGAGTTGTTTTTATGTTTTTCAACATCCTGTCCAAAAACCTGTGTTATCGAGAGTTAGGCACATATGTATTGGCCAGAGTCATGAGGAAACCTTCAATCTTACAGATAAAAATCAATAACCTCTGTGGTAATATCCTCCAGGGGAGGGGTGGCAGCGACACACTGGACTCCAAAATAGCAGATGAAGCTTGCGGCAGTCTTTATTTTTAAACACAGAAAACAAGAAAATATCCTTTAAAGTAGCAGAGGTACAGCACAGAGTCCTCAAGTTCATACACCACACAACTGCAGTTTGCACTATCCAAGTGCTCAAAGGGTTTCTTCTCAAGCTGTCAGGCCCTGACTTCCTGGACCTGCAGTCTTTTATGCTCCAGTAATGCGGTCAGGGCCTACAGCTCTGCTTCCTGAGGACTAGGGTGAAGTTGTGGACTGGAGCGCCACCCCTTCCAGACTAAAAGCCTGGGAGGGAGGTATACTCCATCCACAACTTCACCCTTTAAATGCCTACTTATCCCCCCTCTTCTCCAGACCGGAGGTGTGGGTCTTTTTGGTGATCAGACAATGTACCCTAGACAGGGCATCAGCATTACCTTGTGACTTGCCTGGTCTATACTCGAGGGTAAACTTGAAGTCTTGAAGTGAAAGAAACCACCTCGTCACCCTTGCATTCTTCTCCTTATTCTGCTTCATCCAGGTCAAGGGGGCATGGTCTGACACCAATTTGAACTCTCTCTACAAGAGATAATACTTTAACATTTCTAGTGCCCATTTTACTGCTAAACATTCACGTTCAATAATAGCATAATTCTTCTCCACCGGAGACAATTTCTGGCTTAAATACAATACTGGATGTTCTTCCCCATTTATCGACTGGGACAACACTGCACTCAACCCTACATTAGAGGCATCTGTCTGCACAATAAATTCTATTGAGAAATCAACCGTTATCAACACTGGCTGTTTGCAAAGAGCCGACTTTAAATCTTGAAGTGCCTGCTCGGCCACGGCTGTCCATACAACCATTACCGACTTGCCCCCTTTCGTCAAGTCCATAAGTGATGCTGCAATGGAGGCAAAGTTAGGCACAATTCTACGGTAGTACCCGGTCAGTCCTAAAAAAACTCTGACCTGTTTTTTTTGTTAGAGGTCTAGGCCATGCCTGTATGGCCTCTACCATGTTGACCTGGGGTTTAATGAGGCCGTGGCCAATAACATATTCAAGGTAGTTGGCTTCTTCCAGGGCTACTGCACATTTTCCAGGGTTTAAGATTAAACCTGCCCCTTTTATGGCATCCATGACCACCTGTACCTTCCCAAGGGGACTCTCCCAATCGGTACTAAAGACTACAACATCGTCTAGGTATGCGGTAGAATAGTTACGATGAGGCCTCAAAATCTGTTCCTTTAACCTTTGGAAGGTAGCAGGCGCGCCCTGTAACCCAAACGGCTTGTCTTTGTACTGAAACAAGCCCTCTGGGGTTGAGAAGGCTGTTTTCTCTTTGGCTTTGTCAGTCAGAGGTATTTGCCAATACCCCTTGGTAAAGTCAAGTGTGGTGATATATCTGGCATTACCCAATCTCTCAATTAATTCATCAACCCTGGGCATGGGATATGCATCAATTTTGGAGATTTCGTTTAACTTCATGAAATCACTACAAAACCTCCAACTACCGTCCGGTTTGGGAACTAACACAATGGGGCTTGACCATTCGCTTTTTGATTCCTCTATCACTCCTAATTCCAACATGCGCTTAACCTCGGCAGCAACAGCTTCCCTATGGGCTTCTGGAATCCTATACGGTTTTAAGTTTAACTTCTTTCCGGGTTCAGTTATGATATCATGTTTTATGACGCGTGTACTACCTGGCAGATCAGAGAATTTGTCTTTGTTTCTTTGCAGGAACTCTTTTGTCTCCTGCTGTTGGCACACCGAGAGGGCCTCACCTACTCTAACATCGGGCAGGGAGGGCTGCGGCTCACCCATCCTGGTACTCGAGGTACCCAAAGTCTCTCTATCCTTCCAGAGATTTATTAAATTAACATGGTACACCTGATACTGCTTCCTATTCCCTGGCTGGTGCACTCTATAGTTTACGCCGCCTACCTTCTCAACGATTTCATAGTGACCCTGCCACCTAGCGAGGAATTTACTCTCTACAGTGGGTACCAAGATGAGAGCGCGGTCCCCAGGACTAAAAGTTTTCACCCTGGCAGAACGATTGTACACTCTGCAAGTGTTCTCTGACAATGGGCATTACAGTGTTAATGCGGTCCTGCATCTGAGCCACGTGCTCTATAACACTTCTATAGGGAGTAGACTCAGTCTCCCAGGTTTCTCTGGCTATATCCAACAACCCTCTGGGCTGCCGACCATATAGCAACTCAAATGGCAAGAAGTCTGTGGTGCCTCCCGTATGGAGAACATAAGATAAGGTAACAGGTGGTCCCAGTCCCGACCTCTACTACCTGCTTTAGCATTTGCTTCAGGGTCTTAATGAACCTCTCTACCAACCCATCAGTCTGAGGGTGGTATACAGAGGTTCGTATGTGATCAATTTTAAAGAGGTGACATAACTCTTTTGTTACTTTGGACATGAAGGGGGTCCCCTGGTCTGTGAGAATTTCCTTGGGAAGACATAAGTGTCAATTTAACATAAGTGTCAATTCTCATGCAATGTTTTTGGCAGTAGGGCTTCTCAAAGGAATTGCCTCAGAGTACCGGGTGGCATAATCTAACACGACCAAAATGTATTGATGTCCTCTAGCCAACTTGACTATAGGACCCACTAAATCCATTTCAATTCTCTCAAAGGGAACCTCTATAATCAGAAGAGGCACTAAGGGACTGCGAAAGTGCGACACAGGAGCCGTGCTCTGACAGGTGGGGCACGACTCACCATACTCTTTTATGTCCTTGTACACCCCTAGCTAGAAGAACCTTTGAAGAATTCTATTCTGCGTTTTATCAGTTCCTAAATGTCCCCCTAATACACGATTATGTGCCAAGTCTAGCACCTTGCGCCTGTGCGGCTTTGGCACAACCAACTGTTCTACCACTTTCTCGCCTATGTTCTCAGTTATACTGGTCCATAGGATATACCCTTGTGTCACCATGTATACACACCACACTGATGGGCTTGCCCAGTATGAAGTCTTCGGCTATCAGGCTAGCATGCACTAAGGCGACCAGGCTACCCGAATCCAGTAGAGCCTCCATCGAGTGGTGGTTTACCCTTATGTGACACAACTGGGGCTCAGTCTCCAGTCTCTGGGAGGCACCGCAAATATGTCATGCGAACTAGGACCGGCGCCAAGCACAGTCACGCTCCATAGGCTCGTTGGTTACGGGGCACTGAGCCAACACATGCCCAAGCCCCTAGCACCTCCAGCATCTTAAATGCCCTGGTTTCCACTGCTTAGGAGACTGGTTGGGGCTATCCATCTAGGCCTGTGCAGAGCATTTCACATTCCCCATTCGCAGTATGTGTTGAATTAACTGTAATTCTCAGCGCTAAACAGTGGGTTATTTATTTCCTGAGGCAGTGCAGAGTATCTCACATCTCCCATTCGCTGTGTGCAGTGAACTAGCCATAATTGTCAATGCAAAACAGTGGGTTAATTTTTCTTGGGGCTCTGAAGAGTATCTCATATCTCCCATTTGCTGTGTGTGAAAATCCAAAGTGAAAAATATCCAGTATAGCGCTTCGCGGGATGAAGGAAAAATAGAGTACTGGATATTTTTCACTTTGGATTTTCATATATACTGGGTTCCCTAACATTAGGGACCCCAGACATCTAAGCAGCTCTCCGGACAGGATTGGGAAGGAAGATCGTTTGATCTACTTATTTACAGGCTATCCCGGAATTGGAGGTACTAGTGAGTTATCCCACTTCAGGGATACTCACTAAGTACCGGGTAAGTCATTTTTCTTTACTTCAATTAATGATCACATCACCATTTAGCACTGAAGGAGCGCTATTTCTTTTTTTTAATTTTTTATATTTTTTATTAAACATTTTCTTAAAATATACGTACGTGCAAGAATGGATTATGATAAACAGATTGACATGTCTATATGTAAAGCATTGCATATAATAGGTAATACCAACAAAGAGGGTCAGTTGACAAATTGCAATACTTTCAAAGTTACATTTTCTTGCTACTGATATTAAATGTAGGTACATTATTGCTTTAGTTGCGTATGTAGGGTAAAATTAAAACTATAACTAACATTTTAACTTGAATTGCTGCCAGGGTTCCCATACACGGTTAAATTTTGGTAAATAATTATTATTTTGAGCATATATTTTCTCGAAGCAATGGTGGTCGGATATAAGATCTAGTAGCTCTTTCAGAGTTGGTGAAGAGGAAGTCTTCCATCGCTTTGCGATAAGGCTTTTGGCTGCAAGAAGAAAGTGGCATGTCCAAATTCTTTTGTCTGTTGGAAGAGAGTCGCTTCCCAAGAGAAGGAGGGCTAATTGTGGGGTTCTGGCAAGTCTGCTTCCAGTGATGAGTCGAATGGTGTCGAAGACTTCTTGCCAGTAATTTTGAATCAAAGGGCAGCTCCAAAATATATGGTATAGAGAGCCCTCAGCTCCACAATTTCTCCAACATTCCTTGCTCATGCCTGGGAAACATTTGGCTAGCTTAATAGGAGTGTAATACCATCTTGACAACACTTTGTAGTGTGACTGAAGTAGACCGGCTGAGACAGTTGATTTGTTAGCGCTTTCAAAAGCTTTCAGCCATTGTGTGGTTTCAAATTTTTTCCAGATGTCACGCTCCCAATTTAGTAGGTGGACTTTTTTTGTACTGTTCATGTTTCCTGCAATGATGTCGTAGAACACTCTTGTCATAGAAGTTGATGAAGTGGTGCATTTATGGAACAGAGTCTCCAGATCGTTTGGTAAAGAGTATGTCTCTGGACGTAAACGGTTGATGAACGACAAGATCCTTAAATGGGAGAAAGCCTCCGCGTCGGGCAGGTTGTACTGAGATTGTATGTTTGAGAAGGATCGTGGTTTTTTCCCCTCTAGGAGATCAGACAGGAGAGTGATCCCGCGTCTGTTCCATTCTGTCAAGTTTAGATCGCGAATAAAGTAAGTTAAAATGCTTAGAGGGAGGTTTGCTGAGGGAGTTCTGGCAGACTGTTCGAATTTATACGCTAGAAGGTTCCAGCAGTGTAGCGTGGTTAGCATCACAGGTGTAAGATTTGTTAATAGGAGAAAGGGGGGTCTTTCTGGGTTAAGAATGCCCATTACAGAGGATTTAATAAGAAGGCTCAGAGATTGGTTTTGGTTTCTATGCCTCTCCATGTGGCACCATGATGGGATTTGCGAGCTTTTGAACCAGGCGGTTGATTGGCTTAAGATAGTTGAGTTGTAATAGGCCTGTAGATTGGGCACCCCCAGACCTCCCTGTCTCCTGTGTTGGTATAAAATGGAAGCGGCCACTCTAGGTCTTTTATAGTTCCAGATAAAATCCAGCATCTGACGTTGGAAGTTGGCTATGATGTTCTGAGGAATTGGGTAAGATATTGTACGAAACATATACAAGATTTTTGGCAGAATGAGCATTTTATATAAAGCCACTCTGCCAAACCACGAAATCTCTCTTCTACCCAACTCCCCCAGCTCATTTTTGAGCAAGGCAAAAAGTGGATTCATATTTTCTGGTATGATCTCTGATAAAGTGTTGCAAAGTTTTATTCCCAAGTAGGTGATTGTTGTTTTCCACTGAAAAGGGAACTCTTTTTGTATGCTTTCTTTTAATTTGTTATCTATATTAAAACCCATAATCTGGGACTTGCTTAGATTTAGTTTATAGTAGGAAGCTTGGCTGAAACGAGATATACATTCGCTAACCTCTCTAAGAGAATTTAGGGGGTCAGTTAAGGTGATAAGTATATCGTCTGCAAAGAGGCTAATTTTCTATTGCCTCATACCGACTGGTATCCCTCTAATTGTTAGTGAGGTTCTGATCATCTCAGCCAGCGGTTCAATGATCATGGTAAATATCAGAGGGGAAAGAGGGCAGCCCTGACGGGTTCCATTTGTGATTAAGAATGGCATGGAGAGAGCCCCATCCACAAGAACCCTCGCAGAGGGCCGTGTATATAGGGCCTGAACCGCACAAAGAAAATTGTCCCCCACTCCGAACCTGCGAAGGACGGCGAAGGCGAACCCCCAATGGACTCTATCGAACACCTTCTCTGCATCCAGGGAAAGGAGGAGAGAAGGCGTCCGACTCGAGTTTGATAGTTCCACTAGATTTTGGGTTCTCCTCGCGCCATCAACCGCATTTCTGCCCTTCGTGAAGCCCACCTGGTCGTCGTTAATAACCTCAGGAAGGAGCTCCAATAATCTGGTTGCTAAAATTTTGGAGTATATCTTGACGTCAGAGTTTAGAAGGGATATGGGCCTGTAATTTGATGGGGATGAGGTAGATTTCCCTGGTTTGGGGTTAGTAACAATTATGGCTTGTAGCATCTCCTCCGCCATTGTGCCCTGGTTCATTGAGTCGTTAAAGATAGCTGCTAAGTATGGTGTTAGGGAGAGGGAGAATTTTTTGTAGTATTCATTAGATAGTCCATCTGGACCAGGGGATTTATACTTTTTTAATCCGTTGATAGCTCTAATTATTTCTGGAATAGTAATTGGTTTGTTTAAGGGTTCATTTATTAGTTTCAGAGATGGAAGAGATATGTTGTTTAGGAATTTCTGTATGAGGTCTGTGGTGGGTTGGAATGAGTTTGGGTCGTTTGCTAGATTATATAGATTCGAGTAGAAAGTTTTGAATTGGTCTGCTATCTGTTGAGGGTGGGTGATTTTAATGTCGGGGTCTGTGGGAGAGTCTAGAAATGGAATTTTTGCTTTAATTTGTTTCTTTTTAGCTAGTTTGGCCATTAATTTTGATGGTTTATCGATATGAGAATAAAAGTTTGCTTTTAGGAAGGTGAGATTATTGGCGTGTCTAGTTAGGAGAATTTTCCTTAATTCGCTTCTCATCGCTATTAATTCTAGGTGGTATCTCATCTGAGGAGATTCCTGTTGGGACTTCTCGAGTTTTTTTAAATTGTCTAGTAGAGAGTCAATTTTTTTTTGTTTGTTTCTTCGATCTTGTATCTTAAGTTTGATCAAAATTCCTCGGATAACTGCCTTGTGGGCATTCCATAATGTAAAGTTGTTGATATCAGGGGTAGAGTTGATGGTAAAGTACTCTTTTAGTGCTTCTTTGATTAGTGTCTGGTTGGTAGGTGAGTTAAATAAATTCACGTCATTTCTCCAAATCCTGGCTGGATTAGAAGGGGCATTAATGTTTATTTTTGAGTAGATAGGGGAATGGTCGGACCATGAGGTGGTTCCTATTGATGAGTTAGTGACGGACGGAAGAGTCCATCTATCGACTAACAGGAGGTCTATCCGTGAGAACGTCTTATGTCTTGGGGAGTAATAAGTATACTCCCTTGAGGAGGCATTTAAACACCTGAAGGAGTCATATAGACCCTCTCTATGAAGCCAGGACTGGAGTGTGGGAGCGATTCTTGTTTTAGCTGTAGAATCTAAATCTTTATTTGGGATAATATTAAAGTCACCGCAAAGGATTAGTTTGCCCTCATGGATCTTTTTGATTTTTTTTACCAGTTTGTTTAAAAAGGAAATTTGTGACTTGTTGGGCGCATAGATATTTGCTATTGTGATTGGTGTTTCGTTTAATTTGCCTACTAAGATGAGATATCTTCCTTTAGGATCAATTACTTGTTCTTTGAGGGAGAAATTCAGAGTTTCTTTAAGTGCTATCAATACACCTAAATGTTTTTTTGAGGCATTAGCGAAAAAGATGTTGGGGTATAGCTTATTTGAGAATTTAGCAGAAGAGAGATGCGTGAAATGTGTCTCCTGCAGGCATAGTAGGTCAATGTTTGCCGACTTAGCGTCCCTCCAAACCATTGCCCTTTTAAAAGGGGAGTTCAGTCCCTGGGCGTTAAGTGAGCAAACATTCAACGACATTTTGTGTGATAAATACATGCAATGTATGTGGGATTACTCTGGCAGCGTGAATAACAGTAAATATAACAGGTTGTAAACTTACAACAAACGCGCGAGGTCTTCTGTTGCGTGTATATAGAGGTCTGTGGTCGTCGCTCCTGAAGACAGAGTTGGACATCTTGGGAGACAGAGCTCGCGAAGGCTGTTCTTTAGTTGAGAACTCGCAGACAACATTGCAGGCGGGTCCTTTGTTGTTTATAGGCAGAGGTTTGCAGGTGTTATTCCTGAAGATGGAAATGTCTCGCCTGTAAGAAAAGGTTTGAGGGGAAAACTCCTCAACCAAGTAGTTAAGGATCCGCCAACAAAAACAATTTAAACAAAACAGTATAGCAGGTATTAAAACCTGGTTCATTTGGGGGAAAAGTTCGGCAAATAAGTGGCAGCCTTTTCCCGTGTGTAGATAGCATTGTTATTCCAGCGTGTGGGGTAAGTAAGGTCATAGTGAGCGTATGTTAGGTTTCTCACGGAGGTGTTGTTGGTAGAGTACGCCAGCCATGAGCTCCTTGTGGTCTTTGGGGTTTCGCTGATTGTGGGATGTCTGGCAAAGAGATCTTCCACTTGGATAGAAATTTTCTTCCCTCTTCTGGAGAGGATATGGTTTGTGTTTCGTTGTCCCGGCGGACTAACAATTTGGTGGGGAAGCCCCATTTGTATGGCATTTTGGCGTTTCGCAGGGCCAGAGTTATCTGGGAGAACGCTTTTCTGGCTTGGATTGTGGACTGAGATAGGTCCGTGTACAGGTGGATATTGTTATATGGCGAACTTAGAGAGCCTGAGGCTCTGGCGGCTGACATAAGTGCTTCTTTTACATGAAAAAAGTGTATTCTAGCAATTACATCCCGGGGCGTAGTTTCAGGAAGGAAATTTGGCTTTACTAGCCTGTGAGCTCTGTCTATGATGCAGTCGTTGTCGGTGACGTCTGGAAGAAGATGTTTTATTAACTTGATAAGGTATTTTCCAAGATCGTTTTGTGTTATATTCTCGGGAATGCCTCTAAATTTCACATTGTTTCTTCTACTTCTGTCTTCTAAATCCGCCATTTTGATCTTAAGAGATTCCACCTCTTCTTCAAGAGAATAATGCGCGTCGATGAGACTATTGTGGGATGACGCTATTTCTCCTATTTTATTTTCAGCCTGATCTGTGCGCCGCTCTAGTTCTTGTATGGACATATTAAATGTGTTAGACAGATCTTTAATGTCTCTTTGTAGCGAGCCGCGCAAGGCCAGGACCATATTTTTTATAAAATCCTCCGACGCGGGGAGACTTGAAGAGGAAAGATCAATTATAGGATCCCCTTCTGTCTGTGAAGGTTGGTTGTGAGTGGAATTAGATGAGGACATGCGGGGTCTCTGTTTTTCTGGGCTATTGGTAGGTGTAAGAGACTTAGGAGAGGAAACATTATGCGGGGAGTGTGTGTGCTGCGACGCCATTTTGTGTGCATCAGGGTTGCTAATGGCGGAGCTGTCGCTTTGTTCACTCACCCTGCGCTGAGATGGTGTCCTCTGTCGGTCCAGAGGCAGCCTCTCCGAGCCGGTCGTCGCTTCATTTCTCCTGCTTGAGAAGCCCGCAGTGTCTCTTTCAGCTCCGGCGGCAGCAGCGGAGCCGGCAGACATCGGGGAGCTCTCCTGCACTGTCGGCTCAGTCCGTCCCGCGCTGCGAGAGGAAAAGAAGTCGGAGACTCTCTGTACCGGCACTTTAGCTGTTTTTCTTTTAGGCATGATGTCTGGGGAAGCCTCCGGGAGCTTTTGGGTGAGTTTGACCCGCTGGAAAAGCTTCAAAGTAGCTTAAAAGGCTGATATTGAGCGGAGCGCGGGCTCAAGCGTCCAGCTTTGCTCGCATCCAAGCCACGCCCCCTAGGAGCGCTATTTCTGATCCCGACAACATTGTTATCTATTTGCTGTGTGTGGTGAACTAGCTGTAATTCTCAACGTTAAACAGTGGGCTAATTATTTATAGGCCTGTGCATAGCATCTCACATCTCACATTCGCTGTGTGCGGTGAACTAGCTGTAATTCTCAATGCTAAACAGTGGGTTAATTTTTCCCTGAGCTCTGCAGAGTATCTCACATCTCCCATTTGCTGTGTGCGGTGATCTAGTCATTGGTAATTCTTCATTCGCTAAACTATCCGTTAATTTATTCTGGGGCTGTGCAAAGTATCTCACATCTCCCATTTGCTGTGTGCGGTGAACTAGCTGTAATTCTCATCGCTAAACAGTGGGTTAATTTTTTTTGCCCCTGTGCACAGCATCCCAAATCTATCATTGTCTGTGTGCGGTGAAATAGCCGCAGTTATCAGCACTGTCCACTGAGTTCATTTTTTCTGCCACTCCATACAGCCTCTTATCTACAAGTCTCTGTGAGTGGTAAATTACCCCTAGGTATCAGCAAAAGACAGCGTTTTCATTTTTTATGTCACAGCATAGAGCCTCTGGTATCTACAAGTCTCTGAGTGCGGTGAATAAGCTCTAGTTTTTAGCGCTATAAAGTGGGTTAATTCATTTGGGCCCTACGCTATCCTTTATAGGACATGATGAGGAGTAGGGATAAACGTCGAGGACGTGGACGTGGGCGTCCAAGTGAGGGTGTGGGCAGAGGCCGAGGTCCTGGGCGGGTGAATCAGATCCGTCTGCTGAGGGATTAGGAGAGCGTCTCGTCTCTCCGCTCCCCAGCTTCATCTCACATTTTGCGGGTCCGCATGGTAGACCTATATTACAAGCATAGCAGTGTGATCAGATCCTGTCATGAATCGCGGATAACGCGTCCAGCAATTTATCCCAAAACACTCAGTCTTCCACCCAGTCCACTCCTACCAGGCTAGGGACTGCACCCTAAATTCTCTGGCTGCTCTTCCTTCCTCCCAGCCTCATCAATCGGGGAAAAGGAGAAATTCTGAAAAGGCAGACTCCCAGGAACTGTACTGGGGTCCCTGCCCTGAGTCTGAAAAAATGCTTCCTCACCCACCTAAGGGTTTTGTCATGACCAATGCCCAAAATATGGACATTTCCGAGAGTCCGGGCGATGAGATTGGGGACTTCCGGCAACTGTCTCAAGATCTTTTTGTGGATTAGGATTATGAGACACAGTTGTCTGTCAGTGAGGTTGTTGTAAGGGCAGGAAGTCCGAGAGAGGAGCGGACAGAGGATTCCGAGGAAGAGCTGCTGGACGATGAGGTGACTTACCCCACCTGGCTTGTTAAGCCTACTGAAGACTGGGCTTCGGAGGGGCAGGCAAGTGCAGCAGCAGGACAGGTTGGAAGAGGCAGTGGGGTGGCCAGAGGGAGAGGCAGGGCCAAAGCAAATAATCCCACAACTGTTTCCCACAGCACCCCCTCGCAGCAAACCTCCATGCAGCTTAGCAGCTTCACACACGTGCCATGCCTGGCCCATGTTTTTAATCTAGTGGTTCAGCGGTTTCTGAAAAACTACTCCCACTTGTCTGACCTGCTCGGCAAGGTGCACCGCATGTGTGCACATTTCCGCAAGTCCACCACGGATGCTGCCACCCTCAAGACACTGCAACATCCATTCCAGCTGCCAGAGCACCGACTACTATGCGACGTGCCCATGCGCTGGAATTCTACACAGTACATGTTGGCCAGGCCAAACGAGCAGCATAGAGCAATTGTACAATACCAGCTGCAACATGGCCGATGGAGTGGTAGTCAGCCTCCGCAGTTCTTCACAGAGGAGTGGGCATGGGTGGCAGACATCTGCCTGGTGCTCGGAAACTTTGAGGAGTCTACACAAATGGTTAGCGGTTATGCGGCCACTATTAGCGATCCCGCTGCTTTGCCTGCTGAGAAGTTCGCTGCTAAGCATAAAAGCCGACGCTTTGTGGTTGGAACAGGAGATGGAGGATGACAGTATGTCGCTTGATAGCCAGACCACCCTCACGTCTGTATATCAGCATGTTTTGGAGGAGGAGGCGGAAGAGACTGCTGGCCACACTGCAGAGGGTAGCCATGCTGTTTCCCCCTAATCTGTTCAGCGTCTATGGGCTGAGGAGTAGTAGGAGGAGTAGAAGGGGAAGGAGGAGGTTCATGAATGTCATTCCTTCTAGTGAGGACAGCGATATGTTGCGTATTGGAACTCTGGCACACATGTCTGACTTCATGTTAGGCTGCCTTTCCTGTGACCCTCGCGTTAGATGCATTCTGGCCAATATGGATTACTGGGTGTACACCCTTCTCAACCCACGGTATAAGAAGAACCTTACCACTCTCATTCTTGAAGAGGAAAGGAGTACGACAGTGATGTAGTACCACAAGGCCCTGGTGGAAAAACTAATGCTAAAGTTACCATCTGACAGGGCTAGCTGTAGAAGACGTACTTCAGAAGGCCAACTAGCAGGGGAAGCGCGGGGATCAGGCAGCATGTCCAACGCAGGCAGTGGAACACTCCCCAAGGCCTTTGCCAGTTTTATGGCTCCCCAGTAAGACTGTGTCACCACTCCCCAGTCAAGGCTGAGTCGGAGAGAGCACTGTAAAAAGATGGTGAGTACATATCTGATCGTACCACCGTCCTCCGTGATCCCTCTGCTGCATACAACTATTGTGTCAAAGCTGGACACTTGGCACGAACTTGCGCTGTACACCCTGGAGGTGCTAGCCTGTCCTGCCAATAGCGTCTTATCAGAGAGTATTTAGTGCTGCTCGGGGGATCATCACGGATAAGCATACCCGCCTGTCAACTGACAGTGCCAACATGGTTACGCCTATTAAGATGAACAAATGCTGGATTTCCCTAGACTTTTCTTCTCCTCCGGTGGAGAGCAGCGGATCATAAAGATTCTTTTAGCTGCAACAGGAGAGCCATGCATCCTCTCTCTAATCCCCCAAAAGAGGAGAAGTAGATTGGTCTATCCCTCTCGGATCTTACTCCTCCTCCTACTAAAACAGCATGTCATCATGCTGAACTGCCAATTTTTCTTCGGGCCAAAAGGCTCTGTTAAATCCAATTTTTCGGAGGGCTGCTTCCAGGCTCTGTTACAAATTAAGCAACAACAACCTCTATCTTTAAAAAATGTTTATGGGTTTCACCTGCCCTCAGGTTAAACCAATTTATCAGGGGTACACTTGTACTCTTATTCCACCAATTTTTCAGGCCTTCACCTATACTCTTAGCAAACTAATTTTTCCGAGCTTCGCCTATACTCTTGGTAAACAAATTTTTTCAAGTGTCTGCCTATACTCTTGCTACAGAAATGCTTGAAGGGTCCACCTATACACTTGCTACAGAAATGTTTCAGGGGTTATACTCTTGCTGCAGAAATGTTTCAGGAGTTCGCCCATACTGTGGGTGCAGAAAGGCTTTCCCATTGCTTTGTTCAGCTATCTGACACAAACACAGAATGAATTGGGTAGAATTGTGGGCAGAGACCGATGTCCTGGCCTGGGTAAAACTCTGCCATGTTTGGGCACTCTAATTCCTTCATGTTTAATACTGTCCTTGGGTTCCATGGGCTTGCTTATGCAGTGGGTACACAAAGGTTTCCCATAGCGGTGTTTAGCTATCTCGCACAAATACACTGAATGACTTGGGTAGGGTGCGGAAGGTTTTCCCATTGCGTTGTTCAGCTATCTGACAAATACGCAGAATGAATTGGGCATAAGTGTGGGCAGAGGCCAAGGTCCTGGGTGGGGTGAAACTTTGCCATGTTGGGCACTCTCATTTCTTCATATTTAATACTGTCCTTGGGTTTCATGGGCTTGCCTCTGCTGTGGGTGTGTAAGATGGTGAAACAGTCCTCCTGCTGTAAATGTCCTGGTTTCTGTTGTAACTGTCATTTTGTTTTTGACCACAAGAGGTCACTGTGCTCTGGACTGAGACAGAGAAAAAAGAAGTGCATCATGACGATAGAGAGTAGGAGAGAAAAGCGGTTAGGTGCGTGCGAGCGAGCTGAGATGAGCTGGTGAGGACTGCAGCTAGCGAGAGAGACACTGCGATCGACCGGGAAAAGGACCCCAACGAGGACCGGACCTACCGTGAGGGGAGCTGCATTAGAGACTGTTCCAGAGTTTGTCAGACTACCATCTTAACGGAGAAGATGGTCATTACAGACCGGGCTCAGAAGTAGCGGCGTCAGTGAGTTCATATGGTTCTTGGATGAAATCCTATTCCTGCGTTCCGGACAAAGTCTAAAGGTACCCACCAGACCCGGGTCAGCCAGAGAACTAAGGCCTCTGGTGTAACCGTGCACGCACCGCCAATCTGACTGAGACTAATAACAAGGCCGGCAGTTAGTTAGTTAGTTAGGCATACTGATGGCCGCCGGCCGCACTGCTGGGGACTGAGCTGTCCGACATAGTCCTAACACACAGAGAACTCTATACTCGTAGAGCTGTCTAAGGATATCTACAAGTCACACGTTACACAACTGTACTTTGCCTTGACTTGTGAGCTATATATATTGTTATATCTGTTGAGTGGTGTTGTGTAAGGGGAGAATACGGGTGTGTTGATAAGATTGTAAGCTCTTGTGCTGTGCCGCCGGTGCTTCCCTAGCATCCTCACTGATTGTTCCTACTTCCAGGGTGATAGAAGGTAATAGCGGCTGGTTAGAGACGGCCTGCGGCTAGGCAAAAGCTTGGAGGATATTGAAGGCGCACATTATAGAGCACAGCGCTGCATGGCACAAGAGTCTCAGCTTCCCCGCTGAGTGTATGTAACTTTCTGGGGGAGTTCGGGTTGGTTAAGGGTTCTGCCAAATTAAGTAAAATCTCATTGCTACGGATTGGTTTTGAGTCGCGTCTTTTGTTCAGGACTTCGCTGTATTCTGGAAAGCCCACCCCGGTCGGCGGCTAACACTTGGCGTAGTTCGGCAGGATACAGCGATCGTCATGGACGGAGACGTGGCGGGAAACATTCCCCTAGCGCCAGCGGCCCAGGGTGCCCCTGCGCAACAAGAATTCCTAGCCCCAGTACCTGTCACGCCAGCCCAAGTAGGGTACTTATCGGCTGGAGCACTAATGCAGCACTTGCCAAAGTTTAACGGTAAAAATATGGGGCTGCAGGACTGGACCGAAAGGGTACAAAGTATAGTTAAATTGAGTAATTTGATACCTGCGCTGCGTGCAGAGATAGCATTGGGGGCCCTGGAAGGCGACGCTAGACGGACCGTGATGGTACGACCCGAGTCAGAAAGAGACACTTTGGAGAAAATATTCTCCCTGCTGGAGGGGGCACAGGGAGGGCGAACCAGGGTAGCGCAGTTGCGCAGCAGCTTCTTCAACCGGTCCCAGCGAGAGGGTGAAACGTTAATACAATACTCTAACGCCCTACAGGAAGTGTTGAATGAAGTGCAACGACGGGATTCAGGGGCCATGGGAGCTTTCAAGGAAGTGGATCGGCTACTACGAGACCAATTTATTCTAGGACTATCCAATAGATTTTTACAGGATAAACTGCAAGAGATGACCCGGGCAGATGCTGACCTGACATTTTATAATGTTTACCGGGCTGCTGTAGAGAGAGAAGAAGAGCCCATGGCTGTGAGTGTGAAGGCAGTGAGTAGCACCCAAGTGACAGGGGCCCGGGGAGGTCTTGAAGACTCCGAGTCCTTGAAGGATGTGGTCCAGGCCCTACGAGCAGAAATGAGAGAACTCCGCCTGGAAGTGTCCCAGATGAAGGCGGACTCATCCAGGGCCCCGGGATTGACCCCATCGTCCTGCCCACCTCCACAGAGAGTGTTCCGGGGGCGAGGATCCATTAATCCAGACCCATCCGGGGTGCGGGGATCAAGGGGACCTCTTTGCTGGAACTGCCGACGGTATGGCCATATCGCTCGAGAGTGCCACCAACAGACGGAACCTGAGCTGGCTTTAAACTTCCGACTGCCGCAGTAACAGGGCATCCTGCGGCAGTTCCCTCAGAGCTAAGCCCACTACGCAATGAACGCGATCTCTATGCTAGCAGTCCCATTATGGAAGCTGAGCTGGAGGGCCAAAAGGTACACTGCCTAGTGGATACCGGATCGGAATGCACCCTGATGCCGTTGGAGTTTTTCGAGAGACACTTCGGGCATATGATGGAACCGGAAGATGGAAGTGTTATCCGGTTGACAGCTGCCAATAATGGTGCAATGGATGTACAAGGGATCGTCTGGATGCGAGTCCGGCTGTTTGGGCAGGACATTGGCAAAAAGGGGATCGTGCTGGTAGATCATCCGTCCCGAAAGGGACTCGATGTAACGCTGGGCATGAACGTGCTGAGAGACCTCGATCATCACCTCTATGCCAAGGAAGGGCCTAAATACTGGCAGCGGACCACCACGCACCGGCCAACTCAAAAGGTCCTACAGCAGATGGTGAGGAGCTGCAGTTTACAGAAGAGCCTCATGTCAGGGTGTCCTATTGGGCATGTGAGAGTACCGCTGAGAGCTCCAGTGAAGATTCCACCACGCCAGGAGAAAATTTTGATGCTTCCAGTGGGAGCTGGGCGGCCACTGAATGGACTGGAGGTCCTGATCGAACCTGCTCCACGGGGAGAACTGCAGAACCGCCCGCTGGTAGCCCGAGCACTCGTCACCGTGAAAGATGGGTGCGTGCCTATACGCTGCCTCAATGTCTGGGACAGTGAGTCGATCGTTCCTGGGAATACCCTGCTGGCTGAAGTTCATGTGCCCGAGGGCGGTGTCATTCACCGGAGGAGCTTCACGCTACAGCCAGATGGGAGGTCAGCTTGGACCTTTGCTGTGAAGGTCCAGCAAGAACAGGCCCCAACAGCTGAGTGGAACGGTCGAGTGATCATGTCTCTGATGGGAGTGGACCCCCGCTCTCTGACCCCGGGGCAACAAAAGCTTCTGGAAGACACGCTATGGGAATACCAGGAAGCGTTCTCAAGGCATGATGAAGACTTCGGGTGTGCCACCGCTATCGAGCATGAAATCCCTACCCGCGACGCTGCGCCAGTTCGAGAACGGTACAGGCAAATCCCACCCAAGATGTATCAAGAGGTGAAAAATATGGTGGCCTGCATGCTGGAAAACCAGGTGATACAGGAAAGTAAAAGCCCGTGGGCTGCTCCTGTGGTCCTGGTGCGAAAGAAAGACGGAAGTCTTCGGTTCTGTGTAGATTATCGGAAATTGAATGCCCAAACCATCCGGGATGCTTATCCTCTTCCACGGATCGAAGAGTCACTATCCTCCTTGGGTCGAGCCAAGTACTTTTCCACGCTCGACCTGGCTAGTGGATATTGGCAAGTGCCAGTAGCTGAAAAAGACAAGGCAAAGACAGCCTTTATCTTGCCCATGGGACTATATGAGTTCAATAGGATGCCGTTCGGACTGACCAACGCTCCAGGGACGTTTCAGCGGTTGATGGAGCACTGTCTGGGTGACCTAAACTTTGAATCAGTATTGATATATCTGGATGACATTGTGGTGTTTGGGACTTCATTCGAAGATCATCTTAAAAAACTGCGGCAGGTCCTGGGACGACTACAAGATCATGGTCTGAAAATCAAGCCCAAAAAGTGTCAACTGCTTCAACAGCGCATAGAGTTCCTGGGACATGTGGTCACTCCAGAAGGGGTACAACCGGCCCCTAGCAAGGTGGAGGCCGTGCAAAAGTGGCCCCAGCCAAGAACCCTACGGGAAGTACAAGCGTTCCTAGGCCTGGCCGGTTATTACAGGAGATTTATACCCAAGTTCTCTCATCTGGCCGGTCCACTAAACGAGCTGCTGAGAGGCACAACTGGAGGGCCCAGGAATCGCCCCATTGAGTGGGGGCCACGACAGCAAGAAGCCTTCGAGGCATTGAAAAGAACTCTGACCAGCGCCCCAATCCTGGCCTATGCACAGTTTGATAGCCCGTTCTTGCTGTACACGGATGGAAGTTTACATGGTCTTGGAGCTGTGTTATCTCAAGTTCAAGACGGGCGTGAGAGGGTCATTGCCTATGGCAGTAGGTCGTTAAGGGAGTCGGAGCGCAACCCTGACAACTATAGCTCCTTTAGGTTGGAGCTTTTGGCGCTGGTCTGGGCCATGACTGAGAAGTTTGCAGAGTATCTGACGGGTGCAGAAGTGACTGTGATGACGGACAATAACCCGCTAGCGCACTTGGAGAACGCTAAGCTAGGCGCCCTTGAGCAGCGATGGATGGCCCGCCTTTCCAAGTATCGATACCGCATCCAGTTCCGGTCAGGGAGGGAGAACGGCAACGCCGATGCCCTCTCCCGAGTTCCAGTGGGGTCGCCGACCAAGAGGGGAGAAGAGGATTTAGAAGACACTGAAATTCCACACCTCGGCAGAGTACCACCATTCCAGAATCTGACACATTCAAGTGGGGTGGCTTCAGGGATGCCGATGGTGTTGGGGAAGACGTTGGGAGATTGGGAAAGAGTCCAAAGTAGCTGCTCGGACCTATGGAAAGTGAGAGAGTGGGTCCGAACTAAGGTTTGGCCTCGCCCGGACGAGCGGGCCAGTCTGACGCAGGAAGGTCAGAAGTTGCTGAGACAATGGGATAAGCTGAGTATTAACCAGGGGCTCCTGTGCCGGACCATATACGTACAGTCAGAGCTGCAGCACCGGCAACAGGTTGTCATCCCTATGTCACTGGGACCAGCTGCCGCTCAAGAAGCCCATGAGAGGGGGGCTCATTTCGGGAGCGCGAAGACGTACCAATGGCTCCAGCGCTTTGTATGTTGCCCGGATTTGGGAGAAATGGTGACCGAGGCATGTCTGAAATGTCGGTCCTGCGGGCTGAGTAAAAGCCCCGAGCAACGGGCCCCTGTGCAAACTATCCGCACTTCCGCCCCCCTGGAAATCTTATTGATTGATTATGTACAGATCGGGTACTCTACCTCAGGACACCCCTACTGTTTGGTCATGACGGACCACTTCACAAAATATGCAGTGGCCGTGCCCACCAGAGATCAGACGGCTGAATCGGCTGCTGAGGCAGTCTGTAAACACTTTATACAAGTGTTTGGGTGTCCGCGGAGAATTCATTCAGATCAGGGGGCATGTTTCCAGGGTGCTTTGATGAGGGAGCTGTATCTGCTCTATGGTATCGAACGTTCCCGCACGACTCCGTACCATCCACAAGGGAATGGGGCGTGTGAGCGGTTCAACCGCACCTTGATACAGATGCTGCGGACTCTAGAGGAAAGTCAAAAAGCCCAGTGGCCAGAGTACTTACCTGAGCTGATGTGGGCCTACAACAATAGGGTTCACAATACCACTGGTTACTCTCCACACATGCTTATGTTTGGGAGAGCAGGCCAGGAGATCGAGGATCTTCACATGCCGGATCCGAGGCAGCCTCCGCCGAGGAGCACCACCGCCTGGGTGCAAGACCATCGCCGCCGACTGAGAGCAATACATAAGGTTGTGGGTGAGCGCCTGAGACAAGTGGTGCACCCCAACCCGGGGCCAGTGCAGATGGACGAGTATGCTCCAGGTGATCGTGTGATGGTCAGAGCCAAGAGGCCAACCGGAAAATTGGATGGGCGGTGGGAGGCGGTTCCATACATAGTGAAGCAGAAGGTAGATCCTGATATCCCCGTGTATGAGGTTGAGCCCGAGGGGACTGGGGGACCCTCAAGGAACCTCCACCGTAACATGTTGAGACACTGTCACGTTCAGCAACCTGCGGCTGATAAGGAGATGCTTATCCCTACCCCTAGTATTGGGGAACCCCTGGTAGATGATGAATGGTGGGTAGTTCCTGTCCCGGCCATGTCGGAGTCCCCGGTCGTGACAAGCTCGCCACCCAGGGAGAGAGATGCCCAGCCAGCAGAACCACATCCACCGAGTGTGCCAACTGTCCCTGGTCCTATGACTCTGCGCAGGACGGCCAGGTCCACCGCTGGTGTACCCCCACAGCGCTACGCGCAGGATGAGTTTGAGTGGGGGAGGTTGCCGGGGACGGCAACATCTAGTGGGGTGGCATGTAAGATGGTGAAACAGTCCTCCTGCTGTAAATGTCCTGGTTTCTGTTGTAACTGTCATTTTGTTTTTGACCACAAGAGGTCACTGTGCTCTGGACTGAGACAGAGAAAAAAGAAGTGCATCATGACGATAGAGAGTAGGAGAGAAAAGCGGTTAGGTGCGTGCGAGCGAGCTGAGATGAGCTGGTGAGGACTGCAGCTAGCGAGAGAGACACTGCGATCGACCGGGAAAAGGACCCCAACGAGGACCGGACCTACCGTGAGGGGAGCTGCATTAGAGACTGTTCCAGAGTTTGTCAGACTACCATCTTAACGGAGAAGATGGTCATTACAGACCGGGCTCAGAAGTAGCGGCGTCAGTGAGTTCATATGGTTCTTGGATGAAATCCTATTCCTGCGTTCCGGACAAAGTCTAAAGGTACCCACCAGACCCGGGTCAGCCAGAGAACTAAGGCCTCTGGTGTAACCGTGCACGCACCGCCAATCTGACTGAGACTAATAACAAGGCCGGCAGTTAGTTAGTTAGTTAGGCATACTGATGGCCGCCGGCCGCACTGCTGGGGACTGAGCTGTCCGACATAGTCCTAACACACAGAGAACTCTATACTCGTAGAGCTGTCTAAGGATATCTACAAGTCACACGTTACACAACTGTACTTTGCCTTGACTTGTGAGCTATATATATTGTTATATCTGTTGAGTGGTGTTGTGTAAGGGGAGAATACGGGTGTGTTGATAAGATTGTAAGCTCTTGTGCTGTGCCGCCGGTGCTTCCCTAGCATCCTCACTGATTGTTCCTACTTCCAGGGTGATAGAAGGTAATAGCGGCTGGTTAGAGACGGCCTGCGGCTAGGCAAAAGCTTGGAGGATATTGAAGGCGCACATTATAGAGCACAGCGCTGCATGGCACAAGAGTCTCAGCTTCCCCGCTGAGTGTATGTAACTTTCTGGGGGAGTTCGGGTTGGTTAAGGGTTCTGCCAAATTAAGTAAAATCTCATTGCTACGGATTGGTTTTGAGTCGCGTCTTTTGTTCAGGACTTCGCTGTATTCTGGAAAGCCCACCCCGGTCGGCGGCTAACAGGTGCACAAAGGTTTCCCATAGTGGTGTCCAGTTGTCTGGCACAAATACACTGTATGACTTGGTTAGGGTGCATAAGGCTTTCCCATTGCGGTATTCAGCTATCTGAAACATACACAGAATGAATTGTGTAGGTACACATGGCTTTCCCATAGCTTTGTAAATCACGGCATATTAGGTCACACAAGGTGGAGGCTGGGACTGAGCCTTACCCTGGGCCCACTCACGTGATTCCCACACAGAGGATTGCGGGTCCTGACTCGGTCACGGTTTCTCAGGCTTAATATACCACCTCCCCCTCCTGCTTAAGGTCTGGGGATCAGCGCTGGTCGACATGTATTTGTTCTCGTGTTACCACAGTTATCTGAAACACTGATTTGGACCAATCCAAAGAAGCGTAACTGAATTAATGGGACATTCACAGCAGTACTAGCATCCGAGTCCGCTTTATGCCCACGATTGCTGAGGGTGTGGGCAGAGGCCGAGGTCGTGGGGGGTGCAACTGTGCCAGGTTTGGCCTGTGGAACTTCTTTGTTGTTCATCCAGTCTTTGGAACGATGAAAAGAACCGTAACTGACACATTGGGTCAACCAGGTGGAGGCTGAGACCGAGTCTGACCCTGGGCCCGCTCAGGTGCTTCCCACACAGAGTATTGCGGGTCCTACCTCGGTCACAGTTTCTTGGGCTTATTATGCCACCTATTCCTTGGGGTCTGGCGATCAGCACTGGTCGGCATGTATTATTTTTCATGTTAGAAATTACCACAGTTATCCGAGATACCAGATTGGAGCGTTCACAGGAAGCGCAGCTTATTTAATGATGAGACTTTCACAGGGTCACTGTATACCTGTGGAGGCTACTTTTGCGATACCTCCTGCTTCAAACCAATCTTTGGTGTTAGTATGTGCTGCTGCATTGTGGAGATGGGTAGAAGTGCTGGCATCTGAGTCTCCTTTATGCCTGCTCCTGCTAATTTTGTGACGGAGTTGGCACGGGATTGGAATTATGATCGTACGTCAATTTGTCATCAATTCTCAACAGCATTGTGGGCTATCGCCCACAGTTTCAAAGACGGTAGCTGTCAGGCCTGCCAACCCTCTGCAATGTGTGTCTCCGGTTCCTCCTCATCCAATACACACTTATAAATAGATATGAGGGTGGTGTGGCCAGCGTGTGGCATGAGGGCAGCTGAATGCTGTGCAGGGAAAATTTTGTGTGCGCTGTGGACGCAGGCTCATGCAGGGAGTTGGACAGCAATGCCAGCATGTAACACAGGAGAAGAGGCAGTGGTGTCACCCGCAGGTGGTGATTGGCCTTGGTTGCAGCTAGTGTGGTGCTTAGCTAAGATATCCCAGCGCGTGTGCCTTGCTGCTTATGGTCTGAACCAAGTTAATTGTTAGGGTGGTGACCGCCAGGCTCTTGCCTCCAATTTGGCTTAATTGGACCTGGGAGCCTCAGATGCACCCATGCATGCTGCCCCTGCCATTCCCTATCCATTTTTGGGGTGTTTCCATGACCTTCTGATGTTTTCAGGTGTTTCACACAACCTCCCCTATGCAGAGCATCGGTCAGCTTGAAAAATGCTCGAGTCTTCCATTGACTTCAATGGGGTTCGTTACTTGAAACGAGCTCTCGAGCATTATGAAAAGTTCTACTTGAGTAACGAGCACCCGAGCATTTTGGTACTCGCTCATCTCCATATACTAGCCATCTAGCTGTCTTCCCGCAGAAGCATACACTCCGCCTCTTGTGAAAATGGTGTTCTCGGGGAAAAGAAAGTTCAGTCATTTTGGATGATGACCCCTTCCTTTGTAGCTCAAGAATTTGAACTTTTACTTCATATTTTCAAACCTTTTTTGGTGCTTTAGCGAAGGGGACTTTGTTGTTAGCTGCTTCCTGGAGCTGGCTTGGATCTTCTTTGCCAAGATGGCCAAGATTTGAGATGGACTTTGTCGTCTGTAGTCCTGTAAGCCAGTTTTGGACTATTTTCAACCCTTCTTCTGGGTTGGTGATGGCATGGTTTTTCACAGATTTAGAGATTATCAATTTGATCATGAAACCCCACTTGTACAATATGTTGTTCTCGTGGAGAACATTTGTAATCTGTGCATACTTTTTTCTAGCTAGCATGGTTGCTTGAGACAAGTCAGCAAAGAGTTTGATGTTTTCATAAGGATACAGGAGTGCTTTTATTTTCCTGGCTGTATACATTAATCTGTCCTTTATAAAAGTGGACGCATACCTTCATGTCTCTTGGTAGGCTTTCCGCAATCATCTTTGGGAATGGGAGCCTATACTCTCTATTCACAACCCATTCTCCCTGTGAGGTTTCAGGGAGTAAAGTTTTAATTAGGTCTTGTAGTAATAATCTCCAACTGCTGCTAGTTGCACCATCTCTGCTATTCCTTGTATTTAATATTATTGCGGTGGTTACAGTCCTCTAAATCTGCCATTGAATTATTTACTACCTTGAGTTCCTCCACTAGCCTAGAGTGGTCATCTATCAGGTCATTATGTGAGTTGGTTATTTCACTTATTTTGTTTTCTAGAGAATTTACTCTTCCTCCCATTTCTTCTATTGATCTGTTTATGGGTGCATGCATAGCTCTCAGTTCTTTTTGTAGGGATCCTTTTAATGCTAGGATCATCTATCTTATAAAACATTCTGATGCAGCCTTATCTGAGCAGTTGATATTCAATACTGGATCTCTATCTTTTTCTATCTCCCTTGCTCTTTTATCCTCCTCATTGTGGGGCCATCTGCATAATTTTCTCTTCTGTGCACTTCTCTATGGAGAGCTGTTTCCCCTCCTTTTTGTTATGCAGTGGACACCCTTTCATCTATGGGCGCCTGGAAGACTGCAGTATCATCTCTGCCTCTTCCCATGTTCTTGCTCTCACTGTTGCTAGCTTCCTCTCCCCCTCTTTGTAGTGTTCTTGGTGGCATATCCTCAGAGGGGCTTTGTGTGTAAGCAGCTGCACCTCTGTCTCTATCTTGCACTTTATTTCCTCATCTTTTCTGTGTTCCTCCTCTCTCTGTATGTTATGCACACCTTCATGTGAGAGGCTTTGTGTTGCTGCTTCTTTATTTCCTCACTCTCCTCCCTCTTTGTGGCTGCCAGCTATTGACCCTCCTCATTGCAGCGCTGAAGGCGCCATTTTCTTTATGGGGATCTGGGCCTGAGGCTCCCTGTCCCTCCTCTTTTCTTCACTTCCGCAGCTTTTTGCTTGTGCAGGAGGTGAGGGATTAAGGAAGCCGGCTTACCTTGCTCTCACCACAGGGAATTCCCCGAAACCCGCCGCCTCTGCGATCTCCAGCTGCTCTGTACCTAGGGCCAGAACCTGCATCTCTTCTCCTGCATCTTGCACCAGGAAAAACTCTGCTAATCTTCGCGGTCCCTTCTTCATCGGTCACTTCCTTGGCACCTTCTCCTCTTCTTCTCTCTGGTAAGTCCAAATTCTTCTTTTCTCTTTGCTTGTTTGTTGCTTGCAGAGGTCTTTTTCAGCAGAGCCCTGTCCTCTGCTTTTGCTCCCATGGCCATCCATGACATGCCCCCCTATTGTACACTTTTCTTTGTTGACTGCAAGTTGGTGACCCCTCTGGATGCCGTAGTCCTGTCAGGGAAAAAAGAGGTAGACTTTGTTTAGGGTAACTTTTCTAGAGCCCTCCCCATGTGGTGTGAGAAGAATGGGTCCTAAATAAGGCTGCTCAGTTGTAGATACAGCTGTCTAACTGCTCAGCTGCTCCGGTCCCTGAGATAGAATGACTGAATCCATATCCACTGCCCATGTGCCAGTCTGCGGCTAGGGGCTTCCAGATTTCACAGTCCTGTCCCCGTCATCACTCATTGATGGCCATGGTATAACCTGGATATTTCCTGTATATAATTATATATGCACAGTTGGTATAAATTATGCATTTCCCTGTATATAGTTGATCATGAATTATGCTAGTATAACCTGGGTATCTACTGTATATGATGTCACCCTTTATATACAATTAAAAAACACATAAAAGATGCTTAAAAATGCAAGTCGTTTTTGAATACTGCATGCAGTTTTTTGACATCTTTTTTAATTATGGTTCAAAAATGCAACAAAAACCATGAAAGCAGCCTAAAGGAGTTCAAATAACTCTTCATGTTGCCCAGGAAATGAGTATGTTGGGAAAGCTTATGCCAAAGGGTTAGATCATGTATTTAAATTTATTGTGCAGCTGTATGCAACAGGTAGGTATGGGCACAGGAGGATAGGGGGCGTGAACTGAAATTTGGCATCTATCCCCCTCAGTCTTTAGCTATGCCCCTGGTATGTATCATTCCACTCAAGGACAGGCAGCTAACAGCAGAAACAATTTCTTAGTGTGTTAATGGGGTCCAGACCCTCACCAAAGGAGTCAGCACATCAAAACGGTTGTACTCCTGCCCAGTGGTAGTTCCAGCACTGTTAGATGGATCAATATGATAGATAGATAGATAGATAGATAGATAGATAGATAGATAGATAGATAGATAGATAGATAGATAGATAGATAGATAGATAGATAGATAGATAGATATGTAACATTTAATATGTTATGAAATATTCCTACAGATGCTGAGAAATGTATTAAATGCCAAAGTGATGAATGGCCAAATGAGAAGAGAGACCACTGCCTGCCCAAAGTCATGGAATTCATCTCTTACCAGAATGACACAATGGCTTCTGTATTTTCCAGTGTCTCTGTATTTGGATGTCTTTTGACTGGCTTCATATTCGGAATATTTATTTTCTACCGGGACACTCCTATTGTTAAAGCCAATAACCAGCACCTTAGTTATCTTCTCCTGGTCTCCGTTATCCTAAGCTTTCTCTCTGTCTTCTTGTTTCTTGGTTGCCCCAAGAATGTAACTTGTAGATTACGAGAAACCAGTTTTGGGATTTTTTTCTCAGTAGCCATCTCTTCACTTCTCGCCAAGACTGTTATGGTTTGTGTTGCTTTTAAGTCCACCAAGCCTGGAAGTCCCTGGAGAAAATGGTTGAATGTAAAGCTGCCCTATACCATAGTTCTGTTTTGTTCATCTATACAAGTTGTCATCTGTATTATCTGGTTGTCTATTTCTCCCCCATTCCAGGACCTGGACACTCAGTCTTATCCTGGGAAAATCATCATTCAGTGTAATGGAGGATCAGATATCTGCTTTTACTCCATGTTGGGTTATATGGGGCTCTTGGCAGCGGTGAGCTTTGTTCTGGCTTTCATGGTGAGGACATTACCGGACAGTTTTAATGAAGCCAAGTATATCACCTTCAGCATGTTGCTGTTCTGCAGTGTCTGGATCTCCATGATCCCAGCTTATCTGAGCACTAGAGGGAAATCTATGGTGATGGTGGAGATATTTGCAGTAATGGTGTCCAACACTGGACTTTTAGGTTGTGTGTTTCTCCCAAAATGTTTTATCATTTTGTTCCAATCTGAAAAGAATAGAAAAACTGATCTGCTGGGAAAAAGGCAGGAATGACTGCAAAATTTTACCCCCTGATAATAGATAGTAATACAGCATGTACATGTATCTTCAAACTCCTCACTTCTGGGATAGTGACAGTTGCCCACCCATTTATCATATCTTGTCCACCTTCCCCCTTCCCTGTAGTAGTGCAGGTGGCCCCACCCTTAAGTACAGCTCATCAACCCTGCCCGATCTCTTGACTTATCAAGATTCTCCTGGCACAGGAGTTAAGGCTCATTTAGATACAACGATTATCGCTCAAAATTTTCTCAAAGGGCAGTTTGCGTGACAGTCTTGAGCGTTCACTTTGCATAGGCTCTTAAGTAGCTAATTAGCTACTTAAGAGCTTATTAGTGTGGAGATGAAGGCTCCCTCTGTATACAGAAGACAGCTGGAGTGCTGGCTTCTTTATACAGCTGCTGTGTTCTCAGAGTGCTCAGCTGGTATACCGCTGAGCGCTCCAAGTGGTGTATGCAAAACATAGCTGGAGTGCTATCTTCTGCATACTCCTGCTGTGTTCTCAAAGCTCTCAGCTGGTATACAGTGGAGTATGCAGAAGACAGCTGAAGCGCTTTCTTCTGCATACCCCTGCTGTGTTCTTCGAGCAGGATACCATCTAAAACAATAGTATCAGCGGGATACCGCTGAGAACTCAGCGGTATCCTGCTGAGAACTCAGCGTGCGGTCCTGATAACACTCATTGTTGTCTTTTAGCAAGCTGAAAGCCAATGAGTGAATTGCTAATAAAAACTGCATGATGGCCGCAGAACACTATTAAAAACTTTAAAGTCTTTGTTGAACAATCACAAATATACAAAAGGCATATAAAATTACGTGAAACTACGCATGAGCGATACAGTGGCAATAATTTATAGGCAAATATTATGTTATATTAATATATTTTTTGGGCCTAACTGTGGTTTTGAGTTGTATTATGTACGAAGTGCAGCATGTTAGATCTAGGAATAACAGCGTCCTTGTAAATAAATTTGCTTTAATCATTCCACGTTGTGATATTTCTGCTTTGCAGCAGTCTGTTTTTTGAAACAGTGTGGTAAGTCGATAAACTGTAAAACAACACTGATTTCATCCCCATAACGTGTTCTCCATATCCTTGGATGTTGTCATCCCTTTTCACCCTTTCTAGATCAATGCTGGTTAAGCTCGATATTGCATAGAGGACTCTGTGTGATGCTGTCTGGTATACAAATGTGGATGCGCCCTGCCCACGAGTGGAAAAGAGGTCCAATACACGCAAGTACCTCTCAGAGCTGTTTTAGAGGCCAAGGGTAAAACTTTTAAAGCCTAAATTGGCAAGACTGTTTATCTAATTGTGCCAGAACTCTAATCATTAGCATATCTGCCTAAGATAATCTTTTCTGATCAGTTTTTGAGAAGTTCTTCACAATATACTGCAAATTGTGTCATAAAAACAAAATCACCAAAATGCTTTAAAAAATGCTAAACACAAAAACAATGACTCATACAACAGGTCATTTTCTGATGACACATACATGAAAAAAAATCTTCATGTTCTCATATGTCTGGGCCATTGACTTCCCTCACCTCCTCCAGCAAGTGTGCATGGTGTTGGTCTTCCTGCCTCTGTCCCCAGCAGCAGACTCCACACCTTCTGTCATCTACCTTCTCTCTCTATTGCTGGAAGGGTGCAACAGCACAAGCTGGAGCCACCACTAAAAGGCCAGCTTTCCAGTCCCTGGACAATCTGGATAGGCGCCTATCCAATTAAGGCACCCTCCCCAACTACAGGGTGACTGAGGAATCAGTTTCTAAAATGCAAAAAGCTGCTTTACTATTCTGTCTGTTTTCCTGGATTTGACTTGTGCCTGTTCCACGCAGCTTTTCCTGACTTTCCTCACCTTGAGGGAGCCTACCCACTAGCGTTTTTTTTTTTCTTTTTTTTTGCTGCGAATTCACTGCATTTTTTTTCCAAATGTCAGTGGGATTTTCTAATGTTAAATTCGTAACACACAAAATTGCAATTTAGCGCTAAATTGCGATTTTTGTGCAATGTGATTTTAACATTAGAAAGTCCCATTGAAAAAAATGCAGCGATATTGCAGCATAAAAAAAACGCTAGTGGGTAGAGGCCCTTATAGTAAAATCAATGGGAATATGATTTGCAGGATTTGGCCAATAAAAGGGGACTACTGTGGCCTGTTATTTTGCCCAAGGGAGAACTATGATATTAACTTTAAGTTATAAGAAATCTATGATAAGATTCGTTCCTTCCAGATGACTACTTCTGAATGGAAGTATCATGGCTGCATCTAGATTTACTATAAATATGATTATGCCCTGGTATCTCGGTATTAATAACAAGACAAGAATATAAATCATAGCATGATATTATAATTATACCACCCTGGATCATGAAATAAATCAGTTTTACATGATATCATTATTATTATTACTAGCTTACCCGTCGCGCGTTGCTGCGAAGACAGACAGACATACATTCGTTTTTATATATCTAGATAACAACCAATCACAGCGCAGCTTTTTTAGGTTACCTCAGTGGTATAATATATAACAACCAATCACAGCGCAGCTTTCATGTTACCTCAGCTTTATAATATATAACACCCAATCACAGGGCAGCTTATATGTTACCTCAGCAGTATAAAATATAACAACCAATCACAGTGCAGCTTTCATGTTACGTCAGCAGTAAGAGAAATAACAACCAATCACAGTGCAACTTTTATTCTGCCTCATCAATATAAAAAATAGCAACGAATCACAGCGCAGCATTCATTTCACCTCAGCGGTATAATATATAGCAATCAATCACAGCACAGCTTTTATTTTACCTCAGCATTCTCAATATCCAGGAATTGTCTTGTGATACGTTCGGCGGATGCATCATTTTGTAGTTGAACACGCATCCCGTTGCTCGTAATGCCTTTTGCTTTTCTGCTTGAGATGGAAATCAAACAATCTTTGTCTGGGGGGGCATAACTGTCGACAACGCTCGCACGCGCGCGCGCCACCTATCGTAGGATAGATGTACTATGCCAGTAATCTTCCCAGGAGTGTACTCAACAACTTCCCATTAACTTTTCCTATTTATGACATAATCAATGCTTGTGCAAAATTTCAAGTTTCTATGACATTGGGAAGCGAGAAAATTCGATTCCGTACGTAAAATTTGGACGCCAATTGTTTTGCGCTTAAAATTGAATAATCGAGTTGGGACCCATTAAATTTTCCTATTTATGACATAATCAATGCTCGTGTCAAATTTCGAGTTTCTATTACATTGGGAAGCAAGAGAATTCGATTCCGTATGTAAAATTTGGATGCTAATTCTTTTGCGCATAGAATTGAATAATCGAGTTGGGACCCATTAGCGTTTCCTATTTGTGACATATTCAATGCCCGTGCCAAATTTTAAGTTTCTATGTGAGAAAATTACATTCCGTACGCAGAATTTGGGCGCTAATTCTTTTGCGCATAGAATTGAATAATCGAGTTGGGACCCATTAACTTTTCCTATTTATGACATAATCAATGCTCGTGCCAAATTTCACGTTTCTATGACACCGGAAAGCGAGAAAATTAGATTCCGTACGTAAAATTTGGACGCCAATTGTTTTGCGCTTAAAATTGAATAATCGAGTTGGGACCCATTAACTTTTCCTATTTATGACATAATCAATGCTCGTGTCAAATTTCGAGTTTCTATTACATTGGGAAGCAAGAGAATTCGATTCCGTATGTAAAATTTGGATGCTAATTCTTTTGCGCATAGAATTGAATAATCGAGTTGGGACCCATTAGCGTTTCCTATTTGTGACATATTCAATGCCCGTGCCAAATTTTAAGTTTCTATGTGAGAAAATTACATTCCGTACGCAGAATTTGGGCGCTAATTCTTTTGCGCATAGAATTGAATAATCGAGTTGGGACCCATTAACTTTTCCTATTTATGACATAATCAATGCTTGTGCAAAATTTCAAGTTTCTATGACATTGGGAAGCGAGAAAATTCGATTCCGTACGTAAAATTTGGACGCCAATTGTTTTGCGCTTAAAATTGAATAATCGAGTTGGGACCCATTAACTTTTCCTATTTATGACATAATCAATGCTCGTGTCAAATTTCGAGTTTCTATTACATTGGGAAGCAAGAGAATTCGATTCCGTATGTAAAATTTGGATGCTAATTCTTTTGCGCATAGAATTGAATAATCGAGTTGGGACCCATTAGCGTTTCCTATTTATGACATGATCAATGCCCGTGCCAAATTTTAAGTTTCTATGTGAGAAAATTACATTCCGTACGCAGAATTTGGGCGCTAATTCTTTTGCGCATAGAATTGAATAATCGAGTTGGGACCCATTAACTTTTCCTATTTATGACATAATCAATGCTCGTGCCAAATTTCACGTTTCTATGACACCGGAAAGCGAGAAAATTAGATTTCGTACGTAAAATTTGGACGCTAATTCTTTGGCGCATAGAATTGAATAATGGAGTTGGGACCCATTAGCTTTTCCTATTTATGACATAATCAATGCTCCTGCCAAGTTTCACGTTTCTATTACATTGGGAAGCGAGAGAATTCGATTCCATACATAAAATTTGGACGCTAATTCTTTGGCACATAGAATTGAATAATTGAGTTGGGACCGATTAGCGTTTCCTATTTATGACATATTCAATGCCCGTGCCAAATTTCACGTTTCTAAGACATTGGGAAGCGATAAAATTAGATTCCGTACATAAAATTTGGACGCTAATTCTTTGGCGCTTACAAGTGAATAATCGAGTTGGGACCCATTAGCTTTTTCCTATTTATGACATAATCAATGCTCGTGCCAAATTTCATGTTTCTACGACATTGGGAAGTGAGAGAATTAGTGGCAGTGATGGAAATCGAACAATCTACGTGGGGGGGGGGCGTAACTGTCGACGACGCTCGCACGCGCTCCATTTATCGTAGGATAGTTGTACTATGCCTATAATCTTCCCAGGAGTGTACTCAACATCTTCCTAAAGTTTCATGGCGATCGGATGAATGGTGTAGTAGCGCATAAAGGACAAACACACACACACACAGACAGACAGACACGCATACATTCAATTTTATATATATAGATTATTATTATTATTATTATTAATTGATAATTCAATATCTGGTTTGAATATTTAATCTTGTTATGTGTATAGCCTACAATATAATCATATATGTTAGGGTCCAGCTAAATATCACTAATGTAGAATACAATGGCAGTAATAATAATATGGACATAAATGTTTAACACGGATTTGAATTATATTGCAGGAGTTTATTCATTAATTGCTACATGGCTGTGATTTACGATAATAAAGTTATTACATTTTTTTACACAGATAACTGGACAATTAACTGTCATATTGACATGACTTTGTGTGTCACTACAGGTATGGCATCGAATCCCAGGATATTTACTGACACTTCTGTAGCACAAAGGGTATCCCCAGGATGTCATGATGCTAATCACGTTAACGTGAGTTGCTGCGTGCCACTGTAAGACGCACGCCACACAACACCAGTCTAAGAATGGAGACATAGTACTGGAGTGTTAACCCCTCCTACATATGTCACTATTAGATCAGGTGACTAGGTGGAGGTTGAGTAGCAGTGCAGAGGATGCTAAGTCTTTCAACAGGATCTGCCTTATTGCGCCGATATAAATTTGATTGAAAAGGAGCTCTGGTTTTGCTAAAGCACACTTCATACCTTGCTTTAGGATGTCTTGATGATACAACAGATGCCCCGATCAGAGTAAGTATACTTACAGAACTTGGTAAGCATCTCTGTCTCTGTGACAACAGGGGGCGGTTTGCAACGCAGTACCATGACGGTATTAATATGTGCCTCGCCCCTCATTGGTGAATTAATACACATACCCACTGGAGGCATCTCATTGGACGAAGAAGCAACAAACCGGTCACGGCTTACACTGCTTACTGATTATAAAAGGAGACTCCAGTCAGCGATGCAGGTTATACCACAAGCCCACCATTAGGACTGCTGGACATTTTATCATTTATCAGTGTAGGCTGTATCATCTATAGGCTGCAGCAAGCTAGTAATCTAGGGACCAGCAATCTATTACGGTAGTGAGCCAGCTAGCTTGTACCAACATTTTTAGTGAGCTAGGGCTGGCTATCAGTATTAGTCCTCAGCTTTATCCAAATACAGCTAGCATTGCTCAGCTATTCGATATTAGTTAAGGAGCAAGATTAGTTAAATTGGAATTGATAAACTTTCTTGGAGGATATAGCTGAGGACTAGAGAACAGCTTGTTTGAGGTCCTATTTGTCGCCACCTCTACTACCAGTATTGCATCCCTCTAGCTAACAGGGAGGTCTGTAGAGGTGAAAGAGACCTCTCTTTATGATTTGTGAATCTATGCAGGCAGCTAACATTAGTGGTCCTGCATAGCTTTGTAAACCATTGTGGGAATTATATATATTTGAAAAGAATCCTGACCTGGCGGGTACAGTTTTGTTATTGTATATATTGACCCATTTGTCAAACAATTCTTGAAAACTATTTCTGAGGTCTATTGAGGTCTCTGACAATCTATGACCTCTAGAAAAACTGCTTTGGAAGGGATTCGTTTTATCAGGGTGGACCAGGGTTAGTTGTATCAAGGTTACGACCTACTTAAGCACTTAGCTCCCCAATAATTATACTATCCCAGAGGTTGAGTAAGATATCATAGTTGAAACACACATGACACCTAGAAGGTGCTGTATACTTTGATTAAATCTTCTCTCTTCTCTTATATCAGAACCCAAAGTTCATTTTTGAGTACAAAGATAATAATGAGAAAAAGTTTTTTTCACACTAATTCAGCAATAGTGGTTTTCTTGTGTGTTTACTTGGATATCTGACTTTGTTAGTATCATTTATGTTAAAGTGTTTGTCTAAGTGCCCAATATATGAATTTTAATAATTTTTTAAAATAAAAACTTATTTTAGATAGAATTGAATAATCAAGTTGTGAATCCTTTATTTTCCTGTATGGGACCTAAAGAACGATTGTGTCAAATTACCGCAAAGTAACATAACATAGTGGGGGGTCACTTACTTTTGCAATTAGAAATAAAAATCAAGTTGTAACCACTTTACTTTTGTTATTTTCAACCTAAAGAATGGCTGTGCTAAATTTCACATTTGTATGTGTAACGTTGTTTTTGTGGATTCACTGTGTCATACTGCTGAGTGAAACCACCTGGCAGGATAGACAGCTAACACCAAGGTGAAGACTGAAGAAATGTGGGGCCTCGGTACAAAGAACGAGAATGGGATTACCCTGAACTCGGATGGACTGGATATCCCAGTCCTGGAGATACTCCTGGAGATGGCGACATCCAGGCCACCTTTCCTAACCCTGACTGCTAGACCTCCCTACCTACCTGGTGAGGATGGGACTCCAGGGTCAGATGTACCGAGCCACCTGAATATGCAGGAGATAGAAACTGGAGCTAGTCCTGTGCAGAGATCACACATACAGGAAAAAGGAAGACAAACAGTACCCAGCAGCAAAACACACAGGAACTGGGAACACACAAATACACAATATAAACTAGTTAAGGATACAAAAATAACTGTATACAGACAGGATAGCTGCACCAGCAGCTTGCGTGCAGTCACCCAGAGAATGAACAATACCAAGTATTGTAGGTAAAGTCTGGAGGGTTTAAATTGGAAGTTGATTTCAAATCCCTGCTAGCTGGGCAGAGGAGCTAGACACAGTAACCCTGTGATTGCTAAAAGAAGTAGACTCAGGAGACAGGACAATGCCTTGGTCTGCTAGACCTAATAGTAAACCCCTCTCTAAGACCTCCTCTTCTACTGCCTGTCCTCTGAAAAAATTCCCAAATAATGCGTCGGGCAATGATATTCTCAGAAGGCTACCATGACTGCTCTTCAGGCGCATAGCCTTTCCTGTCGACTAAAAAAAGCTCTCTCTCTCTCCTAACCTTTTTGGCATCAAAGAATAGCTTTGACCTCAAAGTTCTACTCTGTCTGGATCTGGGGTGACACTAGTCTGGGTCTTTTGGAGAACCTATTAAGTACAAGGGTAGTCACTGAAGCGGAAAGGCCCCAGGAGGGGAATTAAGTAATCACTCGGTGGATCCCTAAAACGTAACCTTTTATTGATTTATTTAATTATTAGAAGGTACTATATTTGGAACCAACATAAAAAGACAACAAACAAATATACTTCTCCAATTTAGGCTACAAGCCAGTATTAAAGAAATGTCTAAAAATACACAATGGAACCGCCCAGGGCAAAGCGGTCCTGTGTATTTGGATTAGTATTAGAGTGATAAACGTGTGTCAATTTAAGTTACTAAAGAGCGCAACCAGACTAATACCCATCAGTGACAGTTCTCTATCTATGATGCTGTGATAGAAATATGCCGCTTGCCACATAGATAGAGTACTGATATTCGGGTAAAATTGTGTATACTCTTAGCACAACGGCTGTTGTACATGTAGCTCTGTTCTGTGAATATATCGTTTTATATAACAAGTTCTATGCGTTTCATCATGTATGACTCATCAGGAACCAAAATTGGTTTCAGAAACAGAACTGGTCATAAGAAATGGACACCAAAAATGGCTCAATATAGCCTATGAGATGCCCACATGGGGCGAACCTCTACTGCTCTGTACTATGGTTAGCTATCTAGGTATAGGTGGGGTTAATCTCTGATAGTTGCCCCAGGTGTTAAATTAGCTACTAACCTAACCTGTAGCTAGCTATCTAAGTTTAGATGAGGCTAGCTGAAGTGGCTATCTATGATGCATGTGGTGCATCAAAACACTGCTTGCCATAATAACCCCAAAAGCCCAAGGCCCAAAATAACAAAGCAGCAACAGCACAGAGTCTCCTGCCCAGATGGTAGGCAGGAGAGCAATGAGAAGCAGCAGAGGTGCTGGTGTTTTATAGTCAATTCATGAGCCCTCCCCACTGGGGGTAGGGTCTTCAGTAGCCAATGGAAAACAAAACTATGCCTGTGGGTGGGATGTATAGCACCACCCACCTCTATGTTAATCAGATGTGACTGGGCATCAGGAAAATTAATAGAAAAAGAAAGAAAGAGGGGAACTTAACCCTTTGTGCACCCAATGTAATCCTGTCTGTTACAGGATCTTATGCGCCAATGTAAGCCTCTTACAATCCAGAGAGTATAGTGCTGTAATGCTTGTAGCCTCCGTCATAGATGGATCATGTGACAGACACGCAGGCAGGTGTCACAGCAAAGGCCCAACGCAATAGATAACATGTCTTTAGGGGTCCCACCCAGTGATTTATTAAGTACAAGGGGGTTAAGCAGGAACATGTGAAATGAGTTAGGGATTTATAGGGAGGGAGTTTCAGCCTGCAGCAAGCGGGATTGATTCTTTCAAATACCTCAAACAGACCCAAGAAACATGCAGCAAATCTGTATTTGAATTTGTATCTTCAACCTAATATTTCTTGAGGACAGCCAAACTTTATCCCCTGGTGTAAAGTTAGGAGGCAGCCTTCGCTTGCGATCAGCAAACTTCTTCATGGCTGCCACCAATCCTCCAAGATTTGCCTTGGTTTCTTGCCATATCCTGGAAAAAATTTTCCATCGAGAATGCAGTTGCAGGAACATCAGAGGTGATAGAGCAAAGAAAGGAATCCTGGGTTGCTGGCCATAGACAATGAAAAATGGAGAGGCTTTAGTGGAGTTGCTGACATTCTGATTGCAGGAGAATTCTGCCCATGGCAGAAGGCTGACTCAATGATCCTGATGGATATTAATGAAGTGACGGAGGTACCCCTATGGAAATTGATTGACACACTGCACCTGGCTATTGGATTGTGGGTGATAGGACAAGGAGAGGTCCAAGGATATGCCAAGCAATTTGCAGAGGGATCTCTAGAACTTGGACATAAATTGCACTCCTTGGTCTGATAAAATATATTTAGGGAATCCAAGAAGACGAAAAATGTGCTCAATAAACTTTTCAGCCAGTTGTTCCATTGAAGGCAGCCCAGGTAGAGGCGTAAAATGTGCTATTTTGGAAAAACGGTCCTCCACTACCCAAATGATGGTGCAGTTGTTAGAGAGTGGTAGAGCTATGGTGAAAACCATGGCAATGTGTTGCGATTGGGTCTGCAGAATGGGTAATGGACATAGCAGGCCTGCGGATCTTGATCTCAATGTCTTGTTCTGGGCACAAAAGGTATAGGCCAACACAAATTCATAAATATCTTAGCCAACAGGAGGCCACAAGTACTGCCGGAATATGAGTTCATTGGTCTTTTGTAATCCAGAGTGTTCCCACTTTATAACCGGACAGATGCCATGGTTATTAAACCTAGCAGGATCGATGATGTACATTCCAAGCCGCTGGTCAGAAATACCAAAGGGTCAAAGCATGCAAAAAACAAGGACTATTGAGCCTTTCAAGGGTTAAGCCACTGAGTGGTCTGCAATTAAGTCAGGTATCTATGGTCAATACAAATTATGACAGGATGAGCGGCTCCCTCCAATAAATATCACCCAAATTCCAGAGCGATTTTAATGGCCAACAAATCCCGAACCCTAATGGAGTAATTCCGCTCTGCATGGTGAAAAGATTTGGAGAAAAATCCACAGTTTCTTTTCTTCCCCGATGCAGCTTTTTGTACTAATACCACCCTGGCCCCAGATAAGGATGCATCGACCTCAAGAAAAATTGTCTTCCTGTTAGGAGGAAACTTACCAGCAGCGCGGTCGGGTTTCGGCAGCATGCCAGTCCAGCTGCAGGGGTCCGGGCACGGCGTTCTACCTTCTAAGTCCGGCGACGGTTCCCTTTGGGCGGCTGCGCGGCTCTGAGAGCCTTTTCTTTTTCAAATCATATTTTATTAAAAATTTTCAACAGTAACAGGGTGAGTACAAACTCTGTCAGGGCAAAGCAAAATGCAGGAGATCCAACAGCATTATAAGATTTACAGACAGAAAGTCATAATACAGAAAGTTAAATCGTAATGGTGAACATTATATATGTTACTTCCTGACATGCCCCGAGGGGCAAGGAGAAGAATAGAAATGTAAATATGAGAAAAGATATACTCATTAAAATAGAGGTAATAGGTAAGGGGGGTGGGAATAGAGGGGAGGTAGAGGATGGATTGGGGAGGGGAGGGGGGGTGATGGCTCAAATTATTGAGAGAGTACGTCCTGGAGTCTCAGGTTTCGCCAGGGAGACTGAGTCTTCAAGAATTTATCGTGTGAATTATTGTGCCAACTCGACATTTCCTCCAGATTATAGATCATGTCGACTTTCTCCTTCCATTGAGACAGAGAGGGTTGTGCCTCGCGTTGCCAATTTGTATGCATAAAGCCATTGCGGTGTCTTGTACCACCTTACTAAAAGTTTATAATGAGATTCCTGAGTAAGAATGCATGGGGAAAGGCTGAAGGAGGTGGCCAGGATTTCTTTGGTGTCACTCTGTGACAGGGAGATGCCCAGTTCCCTTTCCCAGGAAATAATGAAGGAGGGCTTGGTTGTAGCCTGGGGAATGATAAACTGTTGACGAAGGTATGAGATTTTTCTTACCCTAGGATTGGGGTCTTTTAATAAGCGTTCGAATGGTGTCCAGGGTCTAAATTATCTGAAGATCCTAAGGAAGTCCCCTATGACCCTCTCAACCGAGGCTCTGAGCAGGAAGGAGGGGAACCAAGCCGGCAGAGAACGGATGATCTCAGATGCAGGCAAATGTGCTAATACTTGAAGGTCACCCACTGTGAAATCTTTGAATTTCCTCCAAGTGGTGGTAGTGACTGGGTCCAATGAAGGGTCTAAAATCTGCATAGAAGGCTTAGTGGAAAAACCGGGGAGGGCCTCAGGGCCAGACTATCCCCTACGCTATCCCACAACTCACAGGGGCCTCTTAGCAGAGGGCAGAAATCTTTTGCTCTATATCTGCTCCTGACAGGAAACCACAGATCCTCCTAGGACCCCTTGGTACTGTGGGCCGTAACCAATGTGGGCAGCAGGCTGTCCCCTCTCGGTTGTACTAGGTCCATCCAGTAGCTCATTTGTGTGGCACGATAATAATCGAATATGTTAGGGAGATCCATGCCCCCTTCGGAGCTCCTTTTAATCATTAGGCTGTAAGCCAATCTTGGTCTCCTCTGCCTTCACACATATCCCGCAAAAGCTGTACATAGGGTTTTAGAAAAAGCTTGGAGGTAAATAGATAGGGAGCATCCTAATCTCATAAAGAATAATCGGCAATATATATGATTTTAAAATGTTCTTTCTGCCAAACCAGGATATAAATGGGATGCCGTAGTCTTTTAAGAGCTTCTTTATCCGGTCTAGCATCGGAACAAAATTGACGGAATAGATGTCTTCTAGTTTTTTGGGTATTTTTATGCCCAAGTAGTCCAGAGATGTCTCCGACCACGCAAACGGGGAGATATTGCTGAGCTCCTTACTACACGAATGGTATATAGAGATGTTGAGCACTGTAGACTTGTCAAAATTAATTTTGAAATTAGAAATTTTGCCAAATGCATTCAAGAGTTGAACCAGTCTGCAGAGACCCGTTTCAGGGTTGATAACTAGAAAGACGATGTCGTCCGCGAAGGCCACGGTAGACATAAGATCGCTCCCTATAGTCAGCCCCGCGATGTCGGGATCTAACCTGACCTGCAATAAAAGGGGCTCCAGGGCCAAGATAAATAGTGTCGGGGATAGGGGACACCCTTGTCGAGTGCCGTTCTTAATATTGAAAGGGTGGGACAAGATGTCGTTGACTTTAAATCTAGCATAAGGACAGGCATATAGGGAAAATATGGCGGACACAAACTGCGTTGGGAAATTGTAGTGTAACAGAGTACTCCTCGTATAGCACCAGTCGACTCTATGAAACGCTTTTTCGGCGTCGGTTCCAATAAATGCTAGAGGTATGTTGTGGAGTTTAGCATACCGCGATGCATGGAGAAGTCTACGACAGTTATCCTTGCCCTCCCTTCCCCTCATGAATCCCGCCTGCTCCTTGTTGATCAATCCAGGGATAAATTTATCTATTCTCCTAGCAAGGAGTTTCGCCCATAGTTTGACATCTAAGTTAATAAGGGATATGGGTCTGTAACTGCTGCAAAGAGCAGGATCTTTATTTTCCTTATGGATTAGAGTAATGTGGGCTTCCTGCGCTTGTCTGGGAAGGGGAGGCCCCCGAGGAGAATATTAAAAAGGGCTGTCAGTCTGGGGATTAGTACAGTTTGGAAGGATTTGTAGTAGGGTAGGGACAAACCATCGGGACCTGGACTTTTGTTAGGAGGGCAGGTGGCTAATAGCACTTTAATCTCTGTTTGTGTCACGGGTGTCAACAAGGAGTTAGCATCGCCGTTGCTTCATTTCGGGGTGGGAAGGCGTTGGAGAAAAGAGTCTATTAGGTTTTTTGCTTTAAGAGCTTCCTCAGGTGGGAGATGTTTTTGGAGGTTGTAAAGGTCTGAATAGAAGAGCCGGAACTCCTTGGTGATATCCTTATTGGAGGTGGCCATCTTCCAAGAATGGGTTTTGATGGCGTTAATTGCATTTTTAGCCTGAGCTTTTTTAATTAGAGAAGTCGTGAGTTTGCTTCCTTTATTGCCCTGTGCATATACCATATGTTTCCAGAACAAATGTTTTTTGTTGAATTTAGAATCAAGGCAGAGCTGAAGGTTTCTCCTTAGTTCAGTAAGTTCCCCCAGTAAGGATTTCGTTTGAGAGAGTTTAACTCTTTGTTCTAGTTTGGCTATTTGTATAAGTTTCTCATCTATTTCTTTTTGGGTTCTTTTCTTGGCCCTGGAGCCCATGGCTATCAGCAGGCCCCTAACGTAGGCTTTATGAGTTTCCCACACCATGGGTGTGCTCACGTCCCCCTCCGAGTTAGGGCGCCCACCCACTGGCGATTTTTTTTTCTTTGCGTTTTGCGTTTTTTCTCAAGAGCAATTAGAATTGAATGTACTCCTGTCCACTGGCGTTTTTTTTTTGCGTTGCGTTGCGATTTTTAACATAGGAACTGTCAGTTGCATATGTGTCCTTATTTTTCTCCTAATGCACCCATGAAAGTCAATGGAAATTAATGGAAAAGCCGCGAAAACGCCGCAAAAACGCGGCAAAAAACGCGCGGAAAACGCGTGAAAAACACCGCGAAAACGCTGCGTTTTTCACGCACGAAAATCGCAAACGCCAGTGGGTGGGCGCCCTTAAGCTGAAAGTATTTTTCGATTAAATTGGATAAGGAGGAGATATCATTTTTAGAGTCCAATAATGAAGCGTTTAGCCTTTATCTCCATTCCCTAGAGTGCTGTTGGAGAAGGCGAGGTATTACATGGATTGGAGCGTGGTCGGAGACAGTCGCTGACTCTATCTTAGCCCCCAAAAGGGAAGTGAGCAGCCCAGAGGAAACAAAGAGGTAATCTAGTCTTTGGTGGGAGAGATGGACCTGTGAGAGGAACGAATAGTCCCTATCTGATGGGTGTAAGAGATACCAAGCGTCAAGCAAGCCCAGCTCCTGTAGGCTTTTGTTTAGTCTCCTCAGCCTCGTTTGGGATATTTGGGAGTGGCCTTTGGAGGAATCCAATAAGGGACTGAGAGCGAGATTCAGATCACCCCCTAGGACGATCTGGCCTACCGCAAAGTGTTTCAACACCTCTAGCTGGGAAATTAGCCAGGGGACCTGGTCGACATTAGGTGCTGTGGCAAGGGGGGTTACTCTTGCCTGTGGGATCGCTGACTTCTTGACCGGAATGGCCACCACACGTGCAGAAACGTGGTTTCTTGTTAAGACTGGCGCCTGCCAGCATTTATTCACAGCATAAACAAATAGCAGAAACAGAGTCCCAATATGCATTCCTTCATAACATAAAGTCCATAAGTCCGTATCAGCACACCCCACCCGGGTATTGAGGTTAGGGGCGTCACCCTGTCAACCTCTCGCCTAATACAAGTCTATGTAAGCATCCCACCTGGGTGTTTGAGGTTAGGGGCGTCACCCTGTCAACCTTACGCCTTTTCAGGCCACCAGCCTGCAGCACCTCACTCTGCTGCGCTGGTTCTCACTCTGCCTCTCCTTGGTAGAAAGTGGCCTTTTATCTCATTCCTGCTCCACCCCTTGGTTAACCCTCACAATAGAAGATGTGTCTCTGGCCCTCTACAGGCCCTCCTGGGTATTGCACTACTACAGTGCATACAAATTGGCTATCATAATCTGTGTGTTATTGATGGTCCCCATCAAGAACAAGACTCAGCCTTCACCATCGGTGCACTGCGAATCACAAGAGAAGATGACGGTTTTATGGAAGAGTGTTGATACCCCTCTGGAGGCGGATGTAGTGTGGGCGCTATGAAAGTTCTGAGAGAATTGCTTACCTGACAACGCGAAGCACCTATCACCCTTGAAGTGGGTCTCCTAGAGTAGTAGGATTTTTGTTCCGTATCTTTTAAGGAGGAGGGCAACATTGTGGAGTTTAGCTGGCGTGTTGAGGCCCCGGACATTAAATGAAGTGAATCGGAGGTCAACCATAGTTGCTGCTTAAGAAGGAATAGAAGACAGTGACAGATATTATATATATATATATATATATATATATATATATATATATATATATATATATATATATATATATATATATATATACCACTTATTTGGACAGGGGAAGATCTCTTCAGAGCCACGTAGAGGAGGGGGCGGAGGAGAGGGGGTGGGATGGGAGCAAATTATAAGGGTGAAATAAGGTACACAAGGAAAACAAAGAAGATAAGTTTCAAAAGAGGACTTGGTGATTTTTCAGAGTCCTCGCAGGAGGGTGCGCGAGCCACGGCAAGGTAACGCAGGGCGGTACCTGGCGTAACAACAGTTAACTCGGCCTGACCTAACAGGCACGGTCAGGGACCCTGTCAAGATGACAAGGCAACAGCGAAGAAGAAACAGGAAAATGTGAACACACTATAAGCTCTAAAAAATTTAAGTATTTTTTCAAGTAATAACAACTTGACTGAAGGGAAATGACAGAAGACTGAAATGAGTAAGATGGGGGGAGGAGGGTGAGAGAAAAATGGTTCTTCCCCTCCAAGCAAAACCCAGAGATCGTAGTGGGGATCACTGTCTCGGTGCCACCTGTGGTGGTAATCGGAGTTCCGGGACAAAAAACCTTCCCCGGAGCTCTCATGTCAAAGGGCTACAGCCAAAGAAGACGTAGAAGCAGAACATGGGGATAAGCTCGGGCGTGTACCGGTTCACGCCATAATAGAATGGACAGTCCCAAATTTATCGGTGAGCGGTCATTCAGGAGTCCATCGTTTCGGAGTCATCTCTGGTTTTCTTTTTCTTGCCCTTGGGGGACTTATGGCTGATGACTGGCGTCTCCATTACGTATGCCTTTGGCTTATCTTGCTGCTTTTAACATTTCGAAGGCATCCGGAAATGAGAGCACCTTGCAGACAATGTCTCTAGGGGGATCTGAGGCAGGGGGCATAGGTCTGAGAGCTCTGTGAATGTGCTCGATGGTAATGGCGGTGGCCCTGTCCTCTCCAAGGAGCTGGCTGAAAATTTCTTTGGCAACTTTGGGAAGACAGTCATGCGCCCATGACTCCGGGAGCCCTTTGATGCGCACATTGTTGCGCCTGTTCCTATTTTCAATGTCCTCCTGCATTAACAGGGATTTATTGATTTGGGAGTGGAGATATTTAAGAGTCTTTTCAAGATCTAATGAATGAGAGGTAATTGCGGCCGCGGCTGATTCCAGCTCTTCTACTCTGCGGCCATATGTCTGAGATCTTCTTTAATCTCAGATAAGTCTGCCCTTAGGGGGTGCAGAGCTTGAGAGAATAGCTCCCTCATAAAGCTCCTGGACACACTCTCTCCATCCTCCCCATCGGTAGAGGCCCCATACTCCCCTTCCTTACTGTTTAGAGCAGTGAACTCTGCAGCCGGCGCCATCTGGGAGGGAGCACGTAGAGAGTGGGTGCTCCGTTCCTTAAGGTACCGCTGTATGTCAGCTTGTCCTTTATATGCTCTGGGGGTGCTCTGTGATTCTCCCCCTCTTTCTCTTCCGATCTTTCCCATCTGTTCTTCTTATAGCTGCTGTATCGGGTCCCGTGGGTGCCGTTGAGATGGAGCTCAGAGCTCAGTACTCCATCTTCTTCAGTGGTCAGGCTCCGCCTTTTCTGATGTGAGTGGGTGGGTCTTCTTCCTCCACCCACCAGCATGTAATTGGCTCCGCCCCCTTGGTAGGGATAAGAGGCAGCAGCTGGCAAGTTTCATTGCCAGTGTTTGTTTGTATCTAGTGAGGTTCACTAGGTCTCTCTGGTCCTCTTAGTCCTTGTGCTTTAACCCTTGCTGTCAGTTTATTGAGCCTTTTGTGTTTCTCCGTAGTAGTTTCTTCCTTAGTATTTGTGCTCCTTTTCCCCTACAGTATCAGGTTATCCCTAGACAGTATAGGGACTGCCGCCCAGTTGTCCCCCTGGGTTTAGCCAGGGTGAGGCAAGTAGGTAGGGTCAGAGGGGTGGGTGGTTTTTAGGGACTCCCAGTCTTTTCTCTGTACCCGCCTAACACTTCCTTCCTCCGGTAGGCAAAAAATCAATGCTGATGAAAAAAAACTTTTTTGCCTCACGAGACCAATGCTTGGTGTCTGTTCACTTTCTCGTAACAGCAGATATGGGCACCGTCAGGAAGGAGAAATGCGGTATGAACTGTCGATAAAAATTAGCAAATCCCAAGAATCGCTGCATAGCTTGGAGTCCTCAAGGACGAGGCCAATCCAAAACCACGGAAACCTTCTAAGAGGTCCATCTCTAAACCCTGCTTGTAGACAATGTACCCGAGGAAGGGGAGCGAGTCTTGCTCAAAGGGGCACTTCTCTAGTTTGGCAAACAGTTGATTCTCTCTCAGAGTTTTGAGAACAGTATGTGCCTGTCTTTGGTGAGTAGGAATGTCCGGGGAAAAAAACAGAATGCCGTCCAAGTAACCCACTACACATAAATGAAGAAGGTCCCAAAAGAAATATTATTAATGAAATCCTGGAACACAGTTGGAGCATTGACTAAACCGCATGGCATCACTAGATATTCATAGTACCCGTTATGGGTATTGAAACCCATCTTCCATTCATCGCCCTCTCGTATGCCAATGAGATTGTAGGCGCCAGGTAGATTTTGTAAAGACTTGAGACCCCTGCAACTAATCGAATAGTTTGGATATTAATGTTAGGGGATAATTGTTCTTAACCGTGATTGCATTTAGCCCCGATAGTCAATGCATGGTCTTAGAGATCTGTCCTTATTCACTAAAAAAGAAGCTCACCTCCGCTGGAGAGGCAACTAAATCCATTCTGTAGATTGAGCTTGACGTATTTGGCAGTAGTCTGTCTCAGGAAGAGACAGGGTAAAAACTTTACTCCGTGGTGATATGGTACCTCGCATCAGCTCAATAAGGCAATTGTACGAACGCTGTGGAGGCAGACATTCGGCCTCTCTTTTATCGAAGACATCTGCAAAATCCCGGTAAAGCTCCGGAATGATTTGCAGAATAGAGGATAAGTGGGTGGCACATACCGGACTAAAAGGCAAAGTAAGGGGGTCACAATTTGATTATTCGAGAAAAAGTGCAAATGTACATTATCTAATTCTCTAACTTCCCGGTGTTGTACAAACTTGAAAATTGGCAAGACACTTCTTCAGGTGCTGCATTGGAAAAGTAAAGGGGACACAGCTTGATTATTCATTTCTAATTTCAAAAGTAAGTGACCCCCTATGTTATAAAACTTCTCGATGTCATACAATTGTGAAATTCGGCACAACCATCCTTTAGGTCCTAAATAGAAAAATGAAAGGGATTGCAACATGATTATTCAATTTCATGTGTAAAGGTAAGGGACTTCTTATGCAATGTAAATAATAACACACATCACTGCAGAAAAGTGAAATTTGGCACAACCATTTTTTTAGGTTGTAAATAGGAAAAGTAAAGGGCTCACAACTTGATTCAAGTATTTCACTGAGGCAGAGTAGTCTATTCAATCTTAAGTCCTATAGACATTTATTAAAATTTAAATTCTTTATTAACTTGATTTTTTCTAAAAGAACAGGGCTCTGGACAAGGTTGTATGCTCTTTGTACCAAAGGGAGGACAACAGCGAACTAGACATACACAAAAACATGGATTACAGACCCGTACAACTCGTAAGTCTCCTCATAATGATTGGAGACTCATTCTTTGAGTCTTTAATCTGTCTCATTGCAGTGTGTATATTACTATGCTGTGTTAGATTACCAATTTTTTGATGTGTTGTAATATATCTATCACTGCAGAATCATTAAGATATCACCAATTTTATGATGCGTTATTAGTAAAGATGAGCGAACACCAAAATGTTCGGGTTCCCGTTATTCGAAACGAACTTCCCGCGATGTTCGGGTGTTCGTTTCGAATAACGAACCCCATTGAAGTCAATGGGCGACCGGAACATTTTTGTATTTCGCCGATGCTCGCTAAGGTTTTCATGTGTGAAAATCTTGGCAATTCAAGAAAATGATGGGAACGACACAGCAAGTTCTCCTCTGCCACAGCTGTAACAGCTGTGGCAGAGAAGAACGATGTTAGCCCATTGAATTCAATGGAGCCGTCAATACAGCCGACTCCACTGAATGCAATGGGCTGCCGGCGATCGCGGGATGAATTGTCGGAAAGGGGTTAAATATATAAGCCCTTTCCTGCAATTCATCCAGAAATGTGTAAAAATAAAAAATATATATATACTCACCTGGTGCCGGCAGAAGGAGTTCAGCGCGGCAGGCTGCAGTTCTCCTGAACTGCTCTGAACAGCTGTGAGTAGTATTCAGCAGCCGGGGATTTAAAATCCCCGCCTGCTGAATAAGATGCCTCTGATTGGTCACAGCCTGACCAATCAGAGGCCAGCCCTCACTCACACCCATTCATGAATTCATGAATGGGTGAGTGAGGGCTGCCTCTGATTGGCTCAGGGGCAGGAGAGCTGCCCCTGAGCCAATCAGAGGCAGCCCTCACTCACCCATTCATGAATTCATGAATGGGTGTGAGTGAGGGCTGGCCTCTGATTGGTCAGGCTGTGACCAATCAGAGGCATCTTATTCAGCAGGCGGGGATTTTAAATCCCCGGCTGCTGAATACTACTCACAGCTGTTCAGAGCAGTTCGCTGAACTCCTTCTGCCGGCACCAGGTGAGTATATATATATTTTTTTTTTTTACACATTTCTGGATGAATTGCAGGAAAGGGCTTATATATTTAACCCCTTTCCGACAATTCATCCCGCGATCGCCGGCAGCCCATTGCATTCAGTGGAGTCGGCTGTATTGCCGGTTCCATTGAATTCAATGGGCAAACATCGTTCTTCTCTGTCACAGCTGTGGCAGAGAAGAAGGATTTGTCTTCTATATGTTCTCAATGGGGTTGGCGCTGCTGCCGCCGGCCCCATTGAGCGCATATAGAAAAGATTTCTCAGGGAAGAAAGTTAAAGTAACCCGAACATCCGAACATCGTGTGGTGTTCGTTACGAATAACGAACATCCCGAACACCCTAATATTCGCCCGAGCATCAAGCTCGGACGAGTACGTTCGCTCATCTCTAGTTATTAGTGTCTTAATAATCTCTAGTTCTCATATGATATTAAATTTAACTATCAGTTAGGGTTTTAGTTCGATGCGGTACCTAGACTCTAGAGACAGAACCAAGAAAACAGAATCTGAGGGTTTGTATTCTGATAATCTGAAACCTAAGAGCTAGAAGCTGTACATAGAGTTGTTACCTGGTATTTGGAAGCTGAAACCCAGATTCTCAGAGTCTAGAACCTAAACCCCTGAACTAGAACCTAGACTTTGGGATCAGGGAATTTATAATCCAGAAGTTAAAACTAGAAACTTCAACCTAGAGTCGGGAAGCACGAATTTAGCTGAACCAGCTGTCTAGTGGTAATTGTGCAAAGAAACGCTATGACACTGTAGTGGTCCCAGATAGTAGTAGAGCAAAATATCTTTGTAGACCTCTGTGTACTGTGATGGTAGCAGGCAGAATAAACTTTATTCAATGTCTAATACCCTCTTGCTAATGAAAAGACAGTATCTGGGATAAGATACAAGTAGGATTGCAGAGATACATACGCCACTTATCTGTAGAGGGAACACTGGTTTATTATAAATCCTCACTCATTTTTTCTTCGTCTATCCTACTGCTATGTAAAGGGTGAAATTGGTTTTGGTAGGCAGTGAACGTGTTATTATACAGTTCTGTCTAAGTAACACTATAGCAAAGATTATCAGCCCTTCACAACAATTTATTAGCTGTGGTATCCAGATTAGGGTGGTATTTGTTCAATATATTTTTTCTGTGTGTTTATGTCTTGAGCCCGTATATACTTTAGCTAATCTATATATATAAAATTGAATGTATGCGTGTCTGTCTGTCTGTCTGTCTGTGTGTTTGTCCTTTATGCGCTACTGCACAATTTATCCGATCGCCATGAAACTTTGGGAAGCTGTCGAGTACACTCCTGGGAAGATTATAGGCATAGTACAACTATCCTATGATAAATGGTGCGCGTGCGAGCGTCGTCGACAGTTACGACCCCCCCCCCCCCAAGTAGATCGTTTGATTTCCATCACTGCCACTAATTCTCTCACTTCGCGATGTCAAAGAAACTTGAAATTTGGCACGGGCATTGATTATGTCATAAATAGGAAAAGCTAATGGGTCCCAACTCAATTATTCAATTCTAAGCGCCAAAGAATTAGCGTCCAAATTTTACGTACGGAATCCAATTCTCTCACTTCCCAATCTCATAGAAACTTGAAATTTGGCACGAGCCATGATTATGTCATAAATAGGAAAAGGTAATGGGTCCCAACTCGATTATTCAATTCTAAGCGCCAAAGAATTAGCGTCCAAATTTTACTTACGGAATGTAATTTTCTCACATAGAAACTTGAAATTTGGCACGGGCATTGAATATGTCATAAATAGGAAAAGCTAATGGGTCCCAACTCCATTATTCAATTCTATGCGCAAAAGAATTAGCGTCCAAATTTTACGTACTGAATGTCATTTTCTCACATAGAAACTTGAAATTTTGCACGGGCATTGATTATGCCATAAATAGGAAAAGTTAATGGGTCCCAAGTCGATTATTCAATTCTATGCGCAAAAGAATTAGCGTCCAAATTTTACGTATGGAATTTAATTCTCTCACTTCCTGATATATATAAATGAATGTATGTCTGTCTGTCTGTCCTTTATGCATTACTACACCATTCATCCAATTGCCATGAGACTTTGGGAAGTTGTTGAGTACACTCCTGGGAAGATTATAGGCATAGTACAACTATCCTACGATAGGTGGCGCGCGTGCGAGCATCGTCGACAGTTATGCCCCCCCAGACAAAGATCGTTTGATTTCCATCTCAAGCACAAAAGCAAAAGGCATTACGACCAACGGGATGCGTGTTCAACCACAAAATGATGCATCCGCAGAACGTTTCGCAAGACAATTGCTGGATATTGAGAATGCTGAGGTAACATGAAAGCTGTGTTGTGATTGGTGGCTACTTCTTATACTACTGAGGTTGCATGAAAGCTGTGCTGCGATTCGTTGTTATTTATTATATCACTGAGGTAACATGAAAGCTGCGCTGTGATTGGTTGCTATTTTTTATATTGCTGAGGCAGAATAAAAGTTGCGCTGTGATTGGTTGTTATTTCTCTTACTGCTAAGGTAACATGAAAGCTGCGCTGTGATTGGTAGTTATATATTATACCACTGAGGTGACATGAAAGCTGCGCTGTGATTGGGTGTTATATATTATACCACTGAGGTAACATGAAAGCTGCGCTGTGATTGGTTGTTATCTAGATATATAAAAACGAATGGATGTATGTCTGTCTGTCTTCGCAGCAACGCGCGACGGGTAAGCTAGTTGTTAATAAAAGTTAAGTTTTAGGAATCCAATCAGTTAAGAATTTGTAATTATATTTGATTCTTCTGCCCCAGTGATTTCTTATTATTCAATTCTAAGTGCAAAAGTTAGTGGCCAACATATGTAATGTAGCTAATAACACACATCTGTGCTGTACAAATGTGAAATTTGGCACATGCATTCTTTAGTTCATAAATAGGAAAACTAAAGGGGTTGCAAATTGATTATTCAATTCCAAGCGTGAAAGTAACTGACCCCCTCTATGTAGTGTAACTAATAACTTACATCTGTACCGTACAAACGTAAAATTTGGCATGGACATTGCTTAGGTCGTAAACAGGAAAAGTAAAGGGGGTCACAACTTCATTATTCAATTCTAAGTGAGAAAGTTAGTGAGCCACTATGTTATGTTCCTAATTAGAGATGAGCGAGCACCAAAATGCTCGGGTGCTCATTACTCGAGTCGAACTTCCCGCGATGCTCAATGGTTCGTTTCGAGTAACGAACCCCATTGAAGTCAATGGGCGACCCGAGCATTTTTGTATGGGACCTATGCTCCGCTAAAGTTTTCATTTGTGAAAATCTGGGAAATTCAAGAAAGTGATGGGAACGACACAGAAATGGATAGGGCAGGCGAAGGGCTACATGTTGGGCTGCATCTCAAGTTCCCAGGTCCCACTATTAAGCCACAATAGTGGCAAGAGTGCCCCCCCCAACAATTTTTACTTCTGAAAAACTCTCATTAGCAAGGCATACCTTAGCTAAGCACCACACTACCTCCAACAAAGCACAATCACTGCCTGCATGACACTCCGCTGCCACTTCTCCTGGGTAACATACTGCCCAACCACCCATTTCAGTAATAGCAGCAGTCAAGACCGGCCCCGGTAATAATTCCGAAGCAGCAGTATAGGGGGAGCACAGTATTAGTTCCATTTCAGTAGTAGTTGCAGTCTAGACAGGCCCCAGTAACATATCACTAGCAGCAGTATAGGGGGAGCACAGTATTAGTTCCATTTGAGTAGTAGTAGCAGTCTAGACAGGCCCCAGTAACATATCACTAGCAGCAGTATAGGGGGAGCACAGTATTAGTTCCATTTCAGTAGTAGTTGCAGTCTAGACAGGCCCCAGTAACATATCACTAGCAGCAGTATAGGGGGAGCACAGTATTAGTTCCATTTCAGTAGTAGTAGCAGTCTAGACATGCCCCAGTAACATATCACTAGCAGCAGTATAGGGGGAGCACAGTATTAGTTCCATTTCAGTAGTAGTAGCAGTCAAGACAGGCCCCAGTAACAATTCCAAAGCAGCAGTATAGGGGGAGCACAGTATTAGTTCCATTTCAGTAGTAGTAGCAGTCTAGACAGGCCCCAGTAACATATCACTAGCAGCATAGTAACATAGTAACATAGTATGTAAGGCCGAATGAAGACATTGTCCATCTAGTCCAGCTTGTCTATCCTACTGTGTTGATCCAGAGGAAGGCAAAAAACCCCAAGGCCAGAAGCCAATTAGCCCTTTTGGGGGAAAAATTCCTTCCCGACTGCCTAATGGCAATCAGACTGTTCCCTGGATCAACCCCTAATAGTTCCTACCTGCCTATATACCAGGATTGACACTTAAAGGGGTTGTCCCGCGCCGAAACGTTTTTTTTTTTTTTTTTAACCCCCCCCCCCCCCGTTCGGCGCGAGACAACCCCGATGCAGGGGTTAAAAAAACAAACCGCTCAGCGCTTACCTGAATCCCGGCGGTCCGGCGTCTTCATACTTACCTGCTGAAGATGGCCGCCGGGGTCTGCTCCCTCCGTGGACCGCAGCTCTTCTGTGCGGTCCATTGCCGATTCCAGCCTCCTGATTGGCTGGAATCGGCACGTGACGGGGCGGAGCTACACGAAGCCGGCATTCTGCACGAGCGGCTCCATTGAAGAGAGCGGAAGACCCGGACTGCGCAAGCGCAGCTAATTTGGCCATCGGAGGGCGAAAATTAGTCGGCACCATGGAGACGAGGACGCCAGCAACGGAGCAGGTAAGTAAAAAAACTTTTTATAACTTCTGTATGGCTCATAATTAATGCACAATGTACATTACAAAGCGCATTAATATGGCCATACAGAAGTGTATAGACCCACTTGCTGCCGCGGGACAACCCCTTTAACCTAATATTTATATCCTGTAATATCCTTCTCCAGAAAGACATCAAGTCCCCTTTTAAACTCCTCTATGGATTTTGCCATCACCACTTCCTCCGGTAGAGAGTTCCACAGTCTAACTGCTCTTACAGTAAAGAACCCCTTTCTGTGTTGGTGATGAAACCTACTTTCCTCTAATCGTAGCGGATGTCCTCTTGTTACCGTCGTGGTCCTGGGTGTAAACAGATCACGGGAGAGATCCATGTGTTGTCCCCTCATGTACTTATACATGGTTATTTGGTCGCCTCTTAACCTTCTTTTTTCTAGAGTAAATAGTCCCAATATTGATAACCTCTCGGGGTATTCCAGTCCCGTCATTCCATGTATTAGTTTAGTTGCCCTTCTTTGAACCCCCTCAAGCACTGTGACATCTTTCCTGAGCACTGGTGTCCAGAATTGTACGCAGTATTCCATGTGAGGTCTGACAAGTGCCTTATATAATGGAAGGATAATGTTCTCGTCCTTCGCCCCTATACCTCTTTTGATGCACCCCAAGACTTTATTTGCCTTTGCAGCAGCGGACTGGCACTGGTTACTCCAGTTTAGTCTATTATCCACTAATACCCCCAGATCCTTTTCCATATCACTTTTCCCTAGTGGTACCCCATTAAGTGAATATTTGTGACATCCGTTCCTCCTGCCCATGTGCATAGTCTTACATTTTTCAACATTGAACTTCATTTGCCATTTTTCTGCCCAAGCCCCCATCTTATCCAGGTCCGTTTGTAGCCGTACATTGTCCTCCGTTGCATTAATTATATTGTATAATTTTGTGTCATCTGCAAATATTGATATTTTGCTGTGCAGCCCCTCTATCAGGTCATTGATATATATGTTGAACAGAGTGGGGCCTAATACTGAACCCTGTGGCACCCCGGTAGCGACTGTGGTCCAATCAGAGTACGAACCCTTTATTACCACCCTCTGCTTTCTATCGTTGAGCCAATTTTTTACCCACTTACACACGTTTTCGCCCAGTCCGAGCTGCCAACATTTTGTATATTAGCCTATTATGTGGCACGGTGTCAAAGGCTTTAGAGAAGTCCAGATATACAAAATCAATAGATTCTTCCTGGTCCAGCTTAGAGCTTACTTCATCGTAGAAACTGATCAGATTTGTCTGACATGAGCGACCCTTCATGAATCCATGCTGGTGAGGAGTTATTCCCTTAATCTCCTTGAGGTACTCATCGATGGCGTCTCTCAGAATCCCCTCGAAAATTTTTCCCGTTACTGAAGTGAGACTTACTGGCCTGTAGTTACCAGGCTCACTTTTTCTCCCTTTTTTGTAAATTGGAACCACGTTGGCAATGCGCCAGTCCAATGGTACTGCTCCGGTCTTGATAGTGTCTAGAAATATTAGGTATAGTGGCCTAGCTATCTCGTATAGGGGGAGCACAGTCTTAGTTCCATTTCAGTAATAGTAGCAGTCAAGACAGGCCCCAGTAACAATTCCGAAGCAGCAGTATAGGGGGAGCACAGTATTAGTTCAATTTCAGTAGTAGTAGCAGTCAAGAGAGGCCACAGTAACATTCCCGTTGCAGCAGTTTAGGGAGATAACAGTTTCTTTCACATTTCAGTAGTTGCAGTATAGACAAGGCCCCAGTTACATTTATGTAGCAAAAGTGTAGGCCAACACCACACACCTTGCTGTACCATGAGTGCAGGCGAAGCCCAAAAAATTATTACGATTACACTGTAGGCGAGGGCCCCAAAAAATTGGTGTACCAACAGTACTAATGTACCTCAGAAAAATTGCTCATGCCCAACCAAGAGGGCAGGTGAAACCCATTAATCGCTTTGGTTACTGTGGCTTAATTTGTAACTAGGCCTGGAGGCAGCCCAGTTAAAATAAAAATTGATTCAGGTGCAAGTTTCAACACTTTAATGAGAATTGAAACGTATAAACATTGTTTACAAAAGTAATATGAATGAGCCTTGTGGGCCTAAGAAAAAATGCCCGTTCGGCGTGATTACGTGAGGTTTCAGGAGGAGGAGCAGGAGGAGGAGGATGAATATAATACACAGATTGATGAAGCTAAAAGGTCCCTGGTTTTTATGGTTATAGAGAACGATGCTTCCATCCACAGGTGCAGCCTACATATAGTTTAGGTACCGCTGCTGTCCGCTGGTGGAGAAGAGAAGTCTGGGGAAATCCAGGCTTTGTTCATCTTTATGAGTGTAAGCCTGTCGGCACTGTCAGTTGACAGGCGGGTACGCTTATCCGTGATGATTCCCCCAGCTGCACTAAACACCCTCTCTAACAAGACGCTTGCCGCAGGACAAGCAAGCACCTCCAGGGCATACAGCGCGAGTTCAGGCCACGTGTCCAGCTTCGACACCCAGTAGTTGTACGGAGCAGAGGCGTCACGGAGGATGGTCATGCGATCGGCTACGTACTCCCTCACCATCCTTTTACAGTGCTCCCGCCGACTCAGCCTTGACTGGGGAGCGGTGACACAGTCTTGCTGGGGAGCCATAAAGCTGGCAAAGACCTTGCAGAGTGTTCCCCTGCCTGCGCTGTACATGCTGCCTGATCTCCGCGCCTCCCCTGCTACCTGGCCCTCGGAACTGCGCCTTCTGCCACTAGCGCTGTCGGATGGGAATTTTACCATCAGTTTGTCCACCAGGGTCCTGTGGTATAGCATCACTCTCGAACCCCTTTCCTCTTCGGGTAAGAGAGTGGAAAGGTTCGAGCAGTGTGTACACCCAGTAATCCGTAGTGGCCAGAATGCGTCTAACGCGAGGGTCACGAGAAAGGCAACACATGGCTGTCCTCACTAGGAAGATCAGTTTCAGGATCCTCCTCCTCAGGCCATAGACGCTGAAAGGATGACAGGCAAGCAGCATGGGTACCCTCAGCAGTGGGCCCAGCTATCTCTTCCCCCTGCTCCTCCTCAGGCTCCTCCCCCTCCACCTCCTCTTCCTCCCCCTCAACGCGCTGAGACATAGACATGAGGGTGCTCTGACTATCCAGCGACATACTGTCTTCCCCCGCCTCCGTTTCCGAGCGCAAAGCGTCTGCCTTTATGCTTTGCAGGGAACTTCTCAAGAGGCATAGCAGAGGAATGGTGATGCTAATGATTGCAACATCGCTGCTCACCATCTGGGTAGACTCCTCAAAGTTTCCAAGGACCTGGCAGATGTCTGCCAGGCAGGCACATTCTTCTGTAACGAATTGAGGAGGCTGACTCCCACTACGCCGCCCATGTTGGAGTTGGTATTCCACTATAGCTCTATGCTGCTCATAGAGCCTGGCCAACATGTGGAGCATAGAGGTCCACCGTGTGGGCACGTCGCACAGCAGTCGGTGCACTGGCAGATTAAACCGATGTTGCAGGGTCCACAGGGTGGCAGCGTCCGTGTGGGACTTGCGGAAATGTGCGAAGAGCCGGCGCACCTTTACGAGCAGGTCTGACAAGCGTGGGTAGCTTTTCAGAAAGCGCTGAACCACCAAATTAAAGACGTGGACCAGGCATGGCACGTGCGTGAGGCTGCCGAGCTGCAGAGCCGCCACCAGGTTACGGCCGTTGTCACACACGACCATGCCTGGTTGGAGGCTCAGCGGCGAAAGCCTGCGGTCGGTCTGCTCAGTCAGACCCTGCAGCAGTTCGTGGGCCGTGTGCCTCTTCTCTCCTAAGCTGAGTACTTTCAGGACGGCCTGCTGACGCTTGCCCACCGCTGTGCTGCCACGCCACGCGACACCGACTGCTGGCGACGTGCTGCTGCTGACACATCCTGATTGCGAGACAGAGGTTGCGTAGGAGGAGGAGGAGAGTGGTTTAGTGGAGGAAGCATACACCGCCGCAGATACCAGCTCCGAGCTGGGGCCCGCAATTCTGGGGGTGGGTAGGACGTGAGCGGTCCCAGGCTCTGACTCGGTCCCAGCCTCCGCTAAATTCACCCAATGTGCCATCAGGGAGATATAGTGGCCCTGCCCGCCTGTGCTTGTCCACGTGTCCGTTGTTAAGTGGACCTTGGCAGTAACCGCGTTGGTGAGGGCACGATTGATGTTGCGGGAGACGTGCTGGTGTAGGGCTGGGATGACACACTGGGAAAAATAGTGGTGACTGGGGACGGAGTAGCGTGGGACTGCTGCCGCCATCATGTTTTTGAAATCCTCCGTTTCCACAACCCTGTACGGCAGCATCTCCAGGCTGATCAATTTGGCAATGTTCACCTTTAATGCTCGAGCGTGTGGGTGCATGGCGGCGTATTTGCGCTTGCGCTCCAACGCTTGCGCTAGCGACAGCTGGACGCTGCGCTGTGAGACATTGCTGAATGGGCCCGAGGACAGCGGAGGTGAGGGTGTGGGTGCAGGCCAGGAGGCGCTCGTGCCTGTGTCCTGAGAGGAGGGTTGGATCTGAGTGGCAGGTTGGGGCACAGAGGGAGAGGCAGTGGTGCGACCTGGAGGCGGTGAACGGCCTTCATCCCACCTTGTGGGGTGCTTGGCCATCATATGCCTGCGCATGCTGGTGGCGGTGAGGCTGGTACTGGTGGCTCCCCGGCTGATCTTGGTGTGACACAGGTTGCACACCACTGTTCGTCGGTCATCCGCGCTCTCACTGAAGAACATCCATACCTTTGAAAACATAGGCCTCTGCATGGTGGCTTGCCGGGAGGGGGTGCTTTGGGAAACAGTTGGGGGAGTCTTCGCTCTGGCCCTGCCTCTACCCCACTGCCTCTTCCAACCTGTCCTGCTGCTGCACTTGCCTCCCCCTCTGAAGACCTCTCCTCAGTTGGCTTAGCGAACCAGGTGTGTCATTTTCATGGAGTGAGGAGGCTGGGAGGAAGGAGGAGCAATAGCGAGAGGATTCAGAGTTGCAGCAGTGGATAGCGTAGAAGAGTGGGTGGTCGATACATTGCTGGATGCATTTTCTGCCATCCACGACAGGCCCTACTCACACTGCTCATTTTGTAATAAAGGTCTACCATGTGGACCCAAAAAATGGGATATGAAGTTGGGGACCCCAGAAACTTGCCTCTCTCCTAATCCCGCAGCAGCCGGCTGCGATTGACCTGGACCAGGAACTCGGCCTGCGCCCACACCCTCACTTGGAGCCACTACAACTCCCAGCAGCCACGCAGTAAAATGCACACGGTCACAGGTAGCCCTAAGAAGGATTTTTTTTCCAGATTTTTTTGAAAGAGCCCACAGCCTAGATAGCATGTATATGTTTTCCCCTCTTTCAGCGGCTGTGGCCGTACGCTGTGCGTGAAGTTGACGGGACGCACAGAGCAGTGTAACAAATAATGCAATTATTGCCTGCACTTGGAGGATCACAGCGGTTATGTAACGCGCACTGCAGGACGAAAAAATTATATGCTAGGCTGCAAAAAGGCAGAGCTGGCTAATAGCAAGCCACTACAACTCCCAGCAGCCACGCAGTAAAATGCACACGGTCACAGGTAGCCCTAAGAAGGAGCTTTTTTGGGGTACTTGTTGACAGGATTCTACACTAGCACTGTCCCTGCCTGACCACTACTGCCCCTATACTCTGTATAATTGAGTACAGACTGAGAACGCAATAGTCTGCACAGCCCAAGATGAAAAAAAAATTGTGCAAAACTGCTGCCACAGCAGTAATGCACACGGTCACAGGTAGCCCTAAGGAAGACCTTTGGGGTACTTATTGACAGGATTCTACACTAGCACTGTCCCTGCCTCAGCAGTACTGCCCCTATACTCTGTATAATTGACTGCAGACTGAGAACGCAATAGTCTGCACAGCCCAAAATGAAAAAAAAAAATTGTGCAAAACTGCTCCCAGCAGCCACAACAGTAATGCACACGGTAAGATGTGGCCCTAAGAAGGACCGTTGGGGTTCTTGCAGACGCAAACAGTAGCCTAACACTCTCCCTATGGCAGGAACAGCACTCTCCCTAATCTCTCCCAGTGTGTGTCTGAGGCGAGCAGCGGGCGCGACTGCTTTAAATACTCGGCGGTCACTTGATCTCACCAGCCACTCACTGCAGGTGGGTGGGATAGGGCTGGCACGTCACAGCAGGAAGTTGTAATGCCTTCCTTGCATGTCTATTGGCCAGAAAATGGCTCAAAACATGCAGGGAAGGAAATGGAATTGACTCGCGTACTGCATGGTGCTCGTCTCGAGTAACGAGCATCTCGAGTACCCCAATACTCGAGCGAGCATCAAGCTCGGACGAGTACATTCGCTCATCTCTAGTAGCGACTCATAGCCTCTGTGGTAGTCTAGAGTGAGTATTACACACAGAAACTGCCCACCTTGTAAGACATGAGCAGTATTGTTTATGGCCACATGACAACAGTGAAGTTATCTAATTTCCCAGTGAAATAAAAACCACATCTACCGATTAATGAAGGATATAGATGATGGGATGCATATCCAGTAACTCCGCAACCAGAAATTAGTACAATCTTACCTTAAGTAGAAAAGCCAGGAAGAATATAGGCTTTTCCAATACCAATAATCGGGGTGGCTTACTGTGCTGAGTTCCTTTCCTCTCCCATTAACCCCTTCCTGCTGCAGGGCGTAAGTTTACGTCCTGGCAGCCTGGTACTTCCCGCAACAGGACGTAAACTTACGTCCTGGAGATAGCGTGGGATCACATATGATCCCGCGCTTTCCCGCAGCGGGAGCCGGCTGTCAGTCACAGCCGGCATTTCGCTGCAACAGTGGGGGGGCATCGGAGATGCCCCCCCCGCTGTTAACCCCTTCCCTGCCGCGATCTAAGTAGATCGCGGCAGGGAAAGAGTTCACAGAGGGAGCACGGCTCCCTCTGTGTCTCCAGCAGGAACTCGCGATGTCATCGCGAGAGCCCGGCCTGTCACCATGGCAACAGGACGCCAGACACTGGCGTCCTGTATTGCCTCTGCCTATAATCGCTGTACAAGCGATAAGGCATGGCAGAGCAGTAGCTCTACCATGCCTTATACCAGCGATCATCATGGCAGTGGTTAAAGTCCCTCAGAGGGACACAAACAGTGTAAAAAAAACAAAGATTAAAAAAAGAATTTAAAAAATGGAAAAAAAAAGAGTAGAAAAAAACATTTTTTAATGCCTTTTCTCAGATTAGCATAAAAAAAGGTAAACAAAAAATAAAATCCCACATCTTTGGTATTGTCGCGTCCGTAACGACACGTACAATAAGTTGCACATGCTTTTGACTGTGCACGGAAAAAAACGCTAAAAAAAACGCTAAAAACCTGAGGCAAAATGCTAATTTTTAGCATTTTGCCTCACTAAAAACACAATAAAAGTGATCAAAAAATCCGTATGTACCCCAAAATGGTACCAATAAACTCTACAGCTCGTCTCACAAAAAATAAGCCCTCATAGAGTGCCGTACATCAAAAAATAAAAAAGTTACAGGACTTTGAATGCAGCAATTTAGAAAAAAAAAAGATTACCCAGAAAAAGGGTTTTTATTGCAGAAAAGTGGGAAAACCTAAAAAAAATTTAAGAATTTTGGTATCGTTGTAACCGTACCGGTCCGCAGAAAAAATGGAATGTCTCATTTATGCTGCAGGAGTACCGCTGTAAAAAAAAAATAAAAAAATCTATGGCAGAATTGATGCGTTTTCTCTCCCTGCTATCATTAAAAAAAAAAAAAAAGTTTTACAATATAGTCTATGTACCCAAAAGTGGCACCAATAAAAACTACAGTTCGCCCTGCAAAAAACAAGCCCTCATACGGCCGCGTCGACGGAAAAATAAAAAAGTTATGACTTTTGATAAACGGAGAAGAAAATCCGCCAAAAATTGTTGCGTCCTTAAGCCCAAAATAGGCCATGTCATGAAGGGGTTAATAAATGGGGAGATAATGCCCCCACATAGTCTTTAAAGGCTGTAATTGTTTGTCTTCATTTTTGTTTCGTGTGCCCCATGGGTTAAATTTTAACAAATTATAATAAAATTGAGTTTTAATAATTGATCTATACTGTGAAGGAGCTCTATGAGGGCTAGTTTTTTTTTTTTGCAGGATGACTTATAATTTTGAGGTATATATGACCTGCATTTTTGGCATTTTTTGCTAGTTAAATAATGTAATTCAGGGTGGACCACAGAAATGTAATGCACCTCCGATCCCAGGACCACACACTTAGAAAAGCTGTCTGAAGCCTTAGTCACACGGGCGTTTTTCCCCGCGACTTGCGGATCGCATGACGGATGCGCATCCGCAAATCGCATAACCGGGGCCGAAAAATCACCCGAAAAAACTGCTCCTAGCCGCGTTTCAATAGAAACGGGCCGGAGCAGTGCAGCGCTGTTCAGCGCATTGAATTCAATGGAGCCGGCAATACAGCCGGCTCCATTGAAAGCAATGCACTGCGGGCGATCTCACGATTAATTTTGAGCCAATCAGAGGCAGCACTCACTCACCCATTCATGAATTCATGAATGGGTAAGTGAGAGCTGCCTCTGATTGGTGAGGCTGTGACCAATCAGAGGCAGCTCATTCAGGAGGCGGGGATTTTAAATCCCCAGCTGCTGAATACTACTCAGAGCAGTTTACATTATTACTTTTATCCAAGATTTAGGGAATGCCAAAAAATGGGGATGGCGGGGGGATTATTTTTAGGAAGTCAATTTTATTTCTGTACAAGTGGGCAATGGGGCCTGGAATTTATTCAGTTGTGCCCTGAAATCTAACGGGTGTTCCCTCAATTATGAGCCTAGCCATGTGTCCTGTAAGCAGATTGGAGCCACAATGGGTATGTTTCTGAACACAGGACAAATGGGGGTATCCATTTTGGGGTGAACGTTTTCATTATATGTATGCTGTACAAAAAAACAGTTTTTAATTTCACACAATTGCCCACAAAAATGAAAATCATAATTATCTCCTTCTGCTTTACTTAGATTCATTAAAAAACTGTGGCATAAAAATATGCAGTACACCCCTAGGTAAATTCATTATAGGGTCTAGTTTTCAAAATGGGGTAATTTGTTGGGGTTCTCCATCATTTTGGCTGCTCACTGGCTCTACAAGTCGGCAATGGGGCCTAAAACACCTTCAAGCAAAATGTCTGTTCTGAAAGCCATCGGCTGTTCCTTTTCATTTTGGGCCCCATTGTGCATACAAAAATAAAATTAGGGTTACAATGGGTATGTTTCTGAACACAGGACAAACAGGGGGATCCATTTTGTGGTGCAGGTCTTAATTCATGAGTATGCTGTACAAAAAAAAATTTTTTTAAATGGCACAATTGGCAAAAAAATGAAAATCGTAATTTTTTTCCTTCTACTTTGCTTAGATTCATTAAAAAACTGTGGGGTCAAAATAAGCAGCATATGGTTTATCAGAGAATGGGAGAACGAGCTAAAAATTTCCCTAAATAAGAAGAAGACCCAGAAAGTCCTCAGTAACTCGCATGGATTCTCCAGGTGCGTCCGGATACAGGAAAACCCTTATAAAATCCTCACTAGATGGTATAAAACGCCCAACACCTATTCAAAGCAAACCTTTCGCCAAATAATTACTGCTGGAGATGCGATGCCGACAGAGGCTCTCTACTACATATCTGGTGGCAATGTCCTGCTATAAAACCCTTCTGGGAGAAAATTACCGACCAGATAAACAAAATATGCAAATCATCATACACTTTTACCCCAGAAGAGGTTCTCTTGTGGAAACCTACTCCACAATTTACACCAGCTAAGAAGCACCTGCCGACCATACTCCTAACAGCAGCCAAACTAATCATCCCCCTCCATTGGAGAGAAAAATCAACCCCAAACTTAGATCTCTGGAGGGACAAAGTTTCACAGATTTATAGATTTGAGGAACTGGTAGCTTGGGAGACAGCAAACAGAGAGAGTTTCCTATCAGTATGGAAGCCCTGGATCCACTATTTTGCAACACCCCAATAAAAACCTGACCTCCCACCCAAAAACTTGACCCCTACCAGAGCTCACTTAGGCACACCACAGCATCTCTTAACACGAAAACAGGACATTTCGTAGTTTCTTTTTTTCGTATTCTATGTTACCCTTTTCCTAGTTTAACTCTTTCACTTACGCCACACCTACAAATTGTTTGCTATCTCTGCGACGCATTTATTAGCACTCAACCCATTATACAGCCATCCTCACACAGAACTAATCTGCTTTGAGACCTTATAAACCTACTTTAACAGAAGCCCTGCGTGGCCTACTATGGCTATTTCCTAATGCATAACCTCCTATGTTTGTATTAAAATTTGTAATGTGGATTTTCTTTACCGTAAAATAAATAAAAGAGATTGTTTAAAAAAAAATAAAAAAAAATAAGCAGCATACCCCTAGAAAAATTCAATAAGGGGTCTAGTTTTCAAAATGGGGTCATTTGTGTGTGTGTGTGTGTGTGTGGGGGGGGGGGGTTATATCATTTTGGCCACTCAAGGGCTCTGCAAGTGTGCTATGGGACCTAAAACACCTTCAAGCAAAATCTCTGTTTTGAAAGGCAGTGGCTGCTCCTTTTGGTTTGGGCCCCTTTGTGCATACGGACATAATATTAGGGCCACAATGGGTATGCTTCTAAACACCGGACAAACAGGGATATCCATTTTGGGGTGCAAATCCTAATTTTCATGAGCACAAAAGAAAATGCCTTTAAAATGACATACATGCAGAAATCTGAAATTTTATTTTTCTCCTCTAAATTGCATTAACTCCTGAAAAAAACCTCTGGCGTCAAAATATTCCTGACCCCCTCAGTAAATACATTAAGGAGAGTAGCTTTTAAAGTAGGGTCATTTGTGGGAGTATTTATCATTCTGACACCTATGACCCTTTGCAATGTTGGCTTGGTGTAGGAAAACAAAGTGTTCCTCAAAATGTTGATAATTAATGTTAAATTTATTCATCTCCTAAATGGTTAAAAAAATAAAGAAAGCTTTTCAAATGTCCGTCCAAAATTAAGTCAACATATGGAAATATATATCTTATCAAAAATTTGTGCAGTATGTTTGCACATATTTGATATATTATACAACTGAAAATGTGAAAAAATTACAGTTTTTAAAATTTTTTCCCAATTTTGGCACTTTTAATAATTATACACAAATTCTATCGGACTATTTTTACCACCTAAATGAAGGACATGTGGCGGAAAAACGATGTCAGAATCACTCGGATATGAAAAACCTTTACGGAGATATTCTATGTTAATGTGACACATGTCAGATTTGCAAAATTTGGTCTGGCCATTAAGGTGCAAACAGGCTTTGTCACTAAGGGGTTAAAGGATTGTGTGAGGAAAAACCTCTTATTTTCTGTTAAAACATTTAAATGCCACAGCCAGCAATGACTGCAGCATCTGCAGGTTTAAAATACATAAATAAATGTACACATGTACACATCTTATCACTCCTTTTCTGAGAAAGAAAAAACAATCAGAGAGCAAATATGTTCAATGATTAATGGGGAGGGTGATAATAATAAGAAAAGTCTTCATTACCTCTCCCCAGGATAGAAGAACAGACAGAAGAATCACAAATCTATTTGCTGCTTCCTGCTTGTCTTCAGCTACCACCCTGCTCTGCACACAGACTTGGCATCTGTAAATTTTATTAAGAGGCGTATAGAGATGCAAAAAATTCTGCATTAAAACCTGCAAGAATATATGTGGGCTATCGAGCATAAAACTGCAGTAGCAAATTAAGCTGTACGTATATCTGCATCTTGTAGAAATATTCTGCACTATGTGAAAGCAGTCTTAAAAGAGCATATGAATGCTAAGACACTAGAGATGAGCGAGCACACTCCTCTGAGCTTGATGCTCGTTCGAGCATTAGGGTACTCGAGATGCTCGTTACTCGAGACGAACACCACGCCGTACTCGAGTCAATTGCATTTCCTTCTCTGCATGTTTAGCGCCATTTTCTACCCAATAGACATGCAGGGAAGGCATTAGCACTTCTTCCTGTGACGTGCCAGCCCTATCCCACCCCCCTGCAGTGAGTGGCTGGTGAGATCAAGTGACCGCCAAGTATTTAAAGCGGTCCCGCACGCGGCTCACCTCAGACACACACTGGGAGAGTATAGATAAAGTGCTGTAGCTATAGGGAAAGTGTTAGTGTAGGATCCTGTCTTCAAGAACCCCGACGGTCCTTCTTAGGACTACTTCTGACCGTGTGCATTACTGTTGTGGCTGGCTGGGAGCAGTAGTGCACAATTTTTTTTTTTCATCTCGGGCTGTGCCGGCCATTACAGCCATAGCGTTCTAAGTCTGCAGTCTATTATACAGAGTATAGGGAAAGTGCTGCTGAGAAAGGGAAAGTGTTAGTGTAAGATTCTGTCTTCAAGAACCCCAACGGACCTTCTTAGGGCTACATCTGACCGTGTGCATTTTACTTGGTGGCTGCTGGGAGTTGTAGTGCTTCCATTTTTGTATTATGCAGCTAGGCCTGTTTGCAGCCTTCCGTATTATTTTTTTCTTGCTGGAGTGTGCAATAAAATACCGCTTTCACCGTGAAAGTGCACACAAATAATTCCTAGCCTGCTGCAAACATACTTATTTATACCGTTCTCTGTCTGGAGTAAATTAGACGCAGAGCGTTCGGTCACAGCCACTTCTAGAGGGAAAGTGATATACGCTATACAGTCCCAATCCTCTGTGCAAAAATCCTAAAGCTCCTTTGTTGGGCTACATCTCACAGTGTGCATTTTACTTGGTGGCTGCTGGGAGTTGTAGTGCTTCCATTTTTGTATTACGCAGCTAGGCCTGTTTGCAGGCTTCCGTAATATTTTTTTCTGGCTGGAGTGCAGCACAAAACCGCTGTCACCGTGAAAGTGCAAGCAAATAATTCCTAGTCTGCTGCAAACATACTTATTTATACCGTTCTCTGTCTGCAGTGAATTAGACGCAGAGCGTTGAGCCACAGCCATTTCTAGAGGGAAAGTTAAGTTATATACACTATACAGTCCGTATCCTCTGTGCAAAAAACCAAAAGCTCCTTCTTAGGGCTACATCTCACCGTGTGCATTTTACTTGGTGCCTGCTGGGAGTTGTAGGGCTACCATTTTTGTATTACACAGCTAGGCCTGTTTGCAGCCTTTCGTAATATTTTTTCTGGCTGGAGTGTGCAGTAAAATACCGCTCTCACCATGAAAGTGCACGCAAATAATTCCTAGCTTGCTGCAGAGAAGCTTAGTTATATCGTTCTCTGTCTGCAGTGAATTAGACAGCGGCTCACCGATAAATAGCACTGTAATATTTCAGCTCAGCCGCTGTGCAGAGCATCTCACATAACCATTTCTGTTGGTGGGGTTCGGATCGCCGCAGTTACCAGCACTATCCACTAGCTTTAGAGTCTTCTCCCACTCCACACAGCCTCTATAGTGTACAAGTCTCTGTGAGCAGTTAATTAGCCCTAGGTATCAGCGCAAGACAGCGGGTAATTTTTTTCTAGTCACAGCATAGAGCCTCCGCTATCTACAAGTCTCTGTGTGTGGTGAATTAAGCCACAGTTGTCAGTGCTGTACAGTGGGGTAATTTATTTGGGCTCCTGCTCTATTCTTAATCCGTAATGATGAGGAGTAGGGGTAAGGGACGTGGACGCGGACGTCCAAGTAAGGGTGTGGGCACAGGCCGAGTTCCTGGTCCAGGTGAATTACAGCCGATTGCTGCGGGATTAGGAGAAAGGCAAGTTTCTGGGCTCCCCAGCTTCATATCACAATTTATGGGTCCGCGTGGTAGACCTTTATTACAAGCAGAGCAGTGTGAGCAGGTCCTGTCGTGGATGGCAGAAAATGCATCCAGCAGTGTATAGACCACCGAGTCTTCTACGCAGTCCACTACTCCCGGCTTAGTGGCTGCAACTCTGAATCCTCTGGCTGCTGCTCCTCCTTCCTCCCAGCCTCCTCACTCCATGAAAATGACATATTCTGATGAGCAGGCAGACTCCCAGGAACTGTTCTCGGGTCCCTGCCATGAGTGGGAAAAAATGGTTCCTCTCTCACCTGAGGAGTTTGTCATGACCGATGCCCAACCTTTGGAAAGTTCCCAGAGTCCGGGTGATGAGGCTGGGGACTTCCGGCAACTGTCTCAAGAGCTTTCAGTGGGTGAGGAGGATGATGATGATGAGACACAGTTGTCTATCTGTGAGGTAGTAGTAAGGGCAATAAGTCTGAGGAAGGAGCACACAGAGGATTCGGAGGAAGAGATGCTAGATGATGAGGTGACTGACTCCACCTGGTTTGCTAAGCCAGCTGAAGACAGGACTTCAGAGGGGGAGGCAAGTGCAGCAGCAGGACAGCTTGGAAGAGGCAGTGGAGTGGCCAGGGGTAGAGCCAGGGCCAGAGCGAAGAATCCCCCAACTGTTTCCCAAAGCACCCCCTCGTGAGAAGCCTCCGTGCAGAGGGCTAGGTGTTTAAAGGTGTGGATGTTTTTCAGTGAGAGCGCGGACGACCGACGAACAGTGGTGTGCAACATGTGTCACACCAAGATCAGCCGGGGAGCCACCACTACCAGCCTCACCACCACCAGCATGCGCAGGCATATGATGGCCAAGCACCCCAGAAGGTGGGACGAAGGCCGTTCACTGCCCCCGAGTCACACCACTGCCTCTTCCCCTGTGCCCCAATCTCCCACTCAGATCCAACCCTCCTCTCAGGACGCAGGCACGAGCGCCTCCCAGCCTGCACCCACACCCTCACCTCCGCTGTCCTCGACCCCATCCTGCAATGTCTCTCAGCGCAGCGTCCAGCTGTCGCTAGCACAAGTGTTGGAGCGAAAGCGAAATACGCCACCATGCACCCACACGCTCAAGCTTTAAACATGCATATTGCCAAATTAATCAGCCTTGAGATGCTGCCGTACAGGCTTGTGGAAACGGAGGCTTTCAAAAACATGATGGCGGCGGCGGTCCCACGCTACTCAGTCCCCAGTCGTCACTATTTTTCCCTGTGTGCGGTCCCAGCCCTACACCAGCATGTCTCCCGCAACATCAATCGTGCCCTCACCAACGCGGTTACTGGGAAGGTCTACTTAACCACGGACACGTGGACAAGTACTGGCGGGCAGGGCCACTATATCTCCCTGACGGCATATTGGGTGTATTGTGTGGAGGCTGGGACCGAGTCAGAGCCTGGGACCACACACGTCCTACCCACACCCAGAATAGCGGGTCCTTACTCAGTTCTGGTATCTGCGGCGGTCTATGCCACCTCCTCTAAACACTCCCCCTCCTCCTCCTATGCAACCTCTACCTCTCAATTAAGAAATGTGAGCAGCACGTCGCCAGCAGTCAGTGTGGCGCGGCAGCACAGCGGTGGGCAAGCGTCAGCAGGCCGTGCTGAAACTACTCAGCCAAGATTACAAGAGGCACATGGCCCCCGAGCTGTTGCAGGGTCTGAAAGAGCAGACTGACCTCTGACTTTTGCCGCTGAGCCTCCAACCGGGCATGGTCGTGTGTGACAACGGCCGTAACCTGGTGGCGGCTCTGCAGCTCGGAAACCTCACACACGTGCCATGCCTGGCACACGTCTTCAATCTGGTGGTTCAGCGGTTTTTGAAAAACTTCCCGCACTTATCTGACCTTCTCGGCCAGTGCCCCGCATCTGTGCACATTTCCGCAAGTCCACCACAGATGCTGCCACCCTGAGGACCCTGCAACATTTGTTTCAGCTGCCAGAGCACCGACTGCTGTGCGACGTGCCCACATGGTGGAATTCCACGCTGCACATGTTGGCCAGGCTGTATGAGCAGCGTAGAGCAATAGTGGAATACCAACTCCAACATGGGCAGCATAGTGGTAGTCAGCCTCCCCAATTCTTCACCAAGGAGTGGGCCTGGATGGCAGACATCTGCCAGGTCCTCGGAAACTTTGAGGAGTCTACCCAGATGGGGAGCGGCGACACTGCAATCATTAGGGTTACCATCCCGCTGCTATGCCTGTTCAGAAGTTCGCTGCAAGGCATGAAGGCTGACGCTTTGCGGTTGGAACAGGAGACGGGGGATGACAGTATGTTGCTTGATAGCCAGACCACCCTCATGTCTATATCTCAGCGCGTTTTGGAGGAGGAGGAGGAGGGGCGGAGGAGAGGAGGAGCAGGAGAAGCGGGAAGAGACAGCTGGGCACACTGCAGAGGGTTCCCATGCTGCTTGCCTCTCATCCGTTCAGTGTGTATGGGTTGCGGAGGAGGTTGGAGGAGGATCCTGAAAGTCATCTTGCTAGCGAGGACAGCCATGTCTTGCGTACTGGCACCCTGGCACACATGGCTGACTTCATGTTAGGCTGCGTTTCTCATGACCCTCGCGTTAGACGCATTCTGGACATCACAAATTACTGGGTGTACACCCTTCTCGACCCACGGTACAAGGAAATCCTTTCCACTCTCATTCCAGAAGAGAAAAGGGGTACGAGAGTGATGCAATACCACAGGGCCCTCGTGGACAAACTGATGCTTAAGTTTCCATCTGACAGCGCTAGCGGCAGAAGGTGCAGTTCAGAGGGCCAAGTAGCAGGGGAGGCGCGGAGATCAGGCAGCATGTTCAGCGCAGGCAGGGGAACTCTCTCCAAGGCCTTTGCCAGCTTTATGGCTCCCCAGCAAGACTGTGTCACCACTCCCCAGTCAAGGCTGAGTCAGAGGGAGCACTGTAAAAAGACGGTGAGGAAGTACTTAGCTGATCGTACCACCGTCCTCCGTGATGCTTCTGCTCCGTACAACTACTGGGTGTCAAAGCTGGACACGTGGCACGAACTTGCGCTGTATGCCCTGGAGGTGCTGGCTTGCCCTGCCGCTAGCGTCTTGTCAGAGAGGGTGTTTAGTGCAGCTGGGGGAATCATCACGGCTAAGCATACCTGCCTGTCAACTGACAGTGCCGACATGCTTACACTCATAAAGATGAACAGAGCCTGGATTTCCCCAGACTTCTCTTCTCCACCGACGGAGAGCAGTGGAACCTAAATATTCTTTTCGTTGCAAACGCGGATACAAGCATTCTTCTCTATCACCAGAATAAAAAAAACTCTGGCGGCATGCGCTAGATTGGCTCATGCTTTCTATATATAGATTAAACACCATTGCCCCTAGAGGTCTACGCATTCCTATTAAATCCGCTTTCCCTGATGATCCAAAGTATACAGGTGAATGGAATATAATGTTGGGTACATTCTCTGACCTCTTTTTAGGTAAACTTATTGATAAACGTCAAAGTCTAAGTGATCTAATATTACAGAAAATTTTGTTTTTGGGCCAAAAAGGCAACAATGACCTCACTGAAGGGATTGTTGAATTTATTGACCATTCATTTAATATCCTATCTAATCGTAAAATTAAGAAATTACGTAGAGATCTGAAGGATAAAGATGAGAAAAAATACTTTGTGTGGGAATATAAAGGGAATAAGAACGATAATATTGTTGACAGTAATGTTTCTGACAACAATATCCCTGAAAAACCTGCCACGGATCAAATGTTGCCTGATAAACCAAAGAAGGTTAATAATCATCATTTGCTCTCCACAAGGAGGAGGAATAAGCATAGACCATTTAACCATCACTATACTTGTGGTCATTATTCCCACTTGAATAGGTATAACCATAATTATCACCATCAGGAATCAATGTGGGGGAATAGACACAATACCTTTATAACTGATTTCTTAGGGCATTCCCCTTTTCAATATTATGATTCACCACCTCCACTTATGTCAATAGATTGGAGACAGTTACCAATACATGGCTGTCCCCCTCCTAGTCGACATCACTTCCGGAAGAGGTATGACACTTCTTATCATAAAGGTAACCCTAATAATCAATATAATACCTTCCATCCCATACGGACCACTGACAGAACATATACAAATAATTTTAAGAAGCAACATAAAAAACAACCAAATAAGATAATTGACAGTTCTTCTTCATGTATTTCCGCCAGAGTGGGCTTGATAAAAAATACACAGAGAGAGGTCAATATAGCTACTAATATTGCAGTTGAGAACTCCTCTACTACAGATATACCACAGAATTCAATTAGCAATACTACTCTTCCAACTCCTCAAATATTGGACACCTCCAATCAGACGTTGTCCAATACACCCCCTGTTTTAGCTAATATCTCAGGAAGCCCCACAGATCTAGTTAGGTGTTTAAGTGTACAAGAACCCCACGTAGTAGATAACTCAGTGAATTTAGGGAAACCAACTGAAGGAAGCATTGTAATATCCCCTAATTTGATGTCTAACACCTCCCCTATACCTTTTTTAGTAGAGAAGTCCTCCCGGTCTCCCTTAGCCGAGAGACTCACTCCAAATATAAGGGTAACTCGAAGCTCTGCCATAACCAATGTCAAAGTGAAAGCTCCATTAACCAAAACCCTTTTGACAAACGGGCCGAGCGTCCAAAAAATCACCAAATATTATCAATCCCCGAACAGACCATCCCCCCCCCCCTAGATCTCGTAAGACTAGAAGGAGGGGAAAACGGGGTGGTCGGAAAAATAGGAAAAAATCCCAAACAAACGATGATAAAAACAATATTGAAGATACAGTCTCCAACGACCAAGCAGTAAAAATGGGAGTTTTCAATCTCTCTAAACATATACTCACACAAGGTGAACTGGACATCCTTTCTAAGGGTTTGTCATACAGCCCATCAAAAAGCCCTGTACTATTTGAACTCTTTGTAGATCTAAATACGTTCGTACGGAAACTCACCTTAAAAAGACATTTTTCTTTAAATAAAAATAAAAATAATTTTTCATTACCAGAGACTGATTCAAATCCCCCAACAGATATTCCTCCTTTATATACTGATTTAAAACCATCTAATAAGTTCTACCCGATTGAATCCAAAGGGCCTAATATCACGCTTTTTTACGATAAGGTACTAACAAATTTTAAACAATTGGTTGGCAATTTAGGCACTAATGCCGTCAAGAAGACAAAAAGTAATCTGACCACCACACAATACAAACTGATAAGTAAAATGGCGAGTGATAAAAATTTAGTTATCAAACAAGCTGACAAAGGGGGGGGGGGGGGGTTCTCATGGATAAGTCTTATTACCTTGAGGAAGCCATGCGGATCCTCAATGATAACGAGAACTATAAAACCATACATAATGATTAGTGATGAGCGAACGTACTCGTCCGAGCTTGATGCTCGGGCGAATATTAGGGTGTTCGGGATGCTCGTTACTCTTAACGAGCACCACGCGGTGTTCGGGTTACTTTCACTTTCCTCTGTGAGACGTTAGCGCGCTTTTCTGGCCAATTGAAAGACAGGGAAGGCATTACAACTTCCCCCTGTGACGTTCAAGCCCTATACCACCCCCCTGCTGTGAGTGGCTGGGGAGATCAGATGTCACCCGAGTATAAAAGTCGGCCCCTCCCGCGGCTCGCCTCAGATGCCTTGTGAGTTAGCTGAGGGAAAGTGCTGCTGCTGGTGCTGCTGTAGGGAGAGTGTTAGGCGTGAGTGTAGGCTTCAAAAGAACCCAACGGTCCTTCTCAGGGCCACATCTATCCGTGTGCAGTACTGTGGAGGGTGCTGTTAGCAGTGTTGCACAATTTTTTTTTTTTTCAAAATCGGCTGTCTGCAGAGCATTGCGCCCTGCAGTAATAGTCCAGGGACAGAAGTGGTGGTTAGGCAGGGAGAGTGTTAGGAGTGAGTGTAGGCTTCAAGAACCCCAACGGTCCTTCTTAGGGCCACATTTAACCGTGTGCAGTACTGTGCAGGCTGCTGTTAGCAGTGTTGCATTTTTTTTTTTTCAAAATCGGCTGTGCAGAGCATTGCGCCCTGCAGTAATACTACAGGGACAGAATTGTGTAGGCAGGGCCAGAAGCCATATATTATTGATTGAATATAGTCAGTGGGCCTTTTCTTTAAAAAAAAAAGGGAAAAATTCTATGTGGCCTGCCTCTGTCAGTCCTCAGCGTTCTGTGTACGTGTGTGGTGGGTGGAGATAGTAAAAAAATCATACGCAGCCAGCTACGTTTAGCAGCAGTGTTGCGCCAATTTATTTCCTTCCTGCCTAGGGAAAATCACCGCTCTGCTGCACTTCATATAACTGCATTTCTGTCGAACAGATTTCTTATCTGATTGAATATAGTCAGTGGGCCTTTTCTTTTAAAAAAAAGGGAAAAATTCTATGTGGCCTGCCTCTGTCAGTCCTCTGCGTTCTGGGTACGTGTGTGGTGGGTGGAGATAGTAAAAAAAATCATACGCAGCCAGCTACGTTTAACAGCAGTCTTGCGCCAATTTATTTCCTGCCTTCCTGGGAAAAATCACCGCTCTGCTGCACTTCATATAACTGCATTTCTGTGGAACAGATTTCTTATCTGATTGAATATAGTCAGTGGGCCGGCCTTCCCTTAAAAAAAAAAGGGAAAAATTCTATGTGGCCTGCCTCTGTCAGTCCTCAGCGTTCTGTGTATGTGTGTGGTGGGTGGAGATAGTAAAAAAATCATACGCAGCCAGCTACGTTTAACAGCAGTGTTGCGCCAATTTATTTCCTTCCCGCCTAGGGAAAATCACCGCTCTGCTGCACTTCATATAACTGCATTTCTGTCGAACAGATTTTTTATCTGATTGAATATAGTCAGTGGGCCTTTTCTTTTAAAAAAAAGGGAAAAATTCTATGTGGCCTGCCTCTGTCAGTCCTCTGCGTTCTGGGTACGTGTGTGGTGGGTGGAGATAGTAAAAAAATCATACGCAGCCAGCTACGTTTAACAGCAGTCTTGCGCCAATTTATTTCCTGCCTTCCTGGGAAAAATCACCGCTCTGCTGCACTTCATATAACTGCTTTTCTGTGGAACAGATTTCTTATCTGATTGAATATAGTCAGTGGGCCGGCCTTCCCTTAAAAAAAAAAGGGAAAAATTCTATGTGGCCTGCCTCTGTCAGTCCTCAGCGTTCTGGGTACGTGTGTGGTGGGTGGAGATAGTAAAAAAATCATACGCAGCCAGCTACGTTTAACAGCAGTCTTGCGCCAATTTATTATCTGCCTTCCAGGGAAAAATCACCGCTCTGCTGCACTTCATATAACTGCATTTCTGTGGAACACATTTCTTATCTGATTGAATATACTCAGTGGGCCTTTTCTTTAAAAAAAAGGGAAAAATTCTATTTGTCCTGCAGGCTTGCGCCAATTTATTTCCTGCCTGGGAAATCACTGGTAATTCAGCATGCTGAGGGGTAGGGGTAGGCCTAGAGGACGTGGACGTGGCCGAGGACGCGCAGGCCCAAGTGAGGGTGTGGGCACAGGCCGAGCTCCTGATCCAGGTGTATCGCAGCCGACTGCTGCGCGATTAGGAGAGAGGCACGTTTCTGGCGTCCCCACATTCATCGCCCAATTAATGGGTCCACGCGGGAGACCTTTATTAGAAAATGAGCAGTGTGAGCAGGTCCTGTCGTGGATGGCAGAAAGTGCTTCGAGCAAGCTATCATCCACCCACAGTTCTGCGCCGTCCAGTGCTGCAAATCCGAATCCTCTGGCTGCTGCTCCTCCTTCCTCCCAGCCTCCTCACTCCACTACAATGACACATGCTCAGGAGCGGGAAGACTCCCAGGAACTGTTCTCGGGCCCCTGCTCAGATTGGGCAGCAGTGGTTCCTCTCCCACCAGAGGAGTTTATCGTTACTGATGCCCAGCCATTGGAAAGTTCCCGGGGTCCGGGGGATGAGGCTGGGGACTTCCGGCAACTGTCTCAAGACCTTTCAGTGGGTGAGGAGGACGATGACGATGAGACACAGTTGTCTATCGGTGAGGTAGTAGTAAGGGCAGTAAGTCCGAGGGAGGAGCACACAGAGGATTCGGAGGAAGAGCAGCAGGACGATGAGGTGACTGACCCCACGTGGTGTGCAACGCCTACTCAGGACAGGTCTTCAGAGGGGGAGGCAAGGGCAGCAGCAGGGCAGGTTGCAAGAGGCAGTGCGGTGTCCAGGGGTAGAGGCAGGGCCAGACCGAATAATCCACCAACTGTTTCCCAAAGCGCACCCTCGCGCCATGCCACCCTGCAGAGACTGAGGTGCTCTAAGGTCTGGCAGTTTTTCACAGAGACGCCTGACGACCGACGAACAGTGGTGTGCAACCTTTGTCGTGCCAAGATCAGCCGGGGAGCCACGACCAACAGCCTCACCACCACCAGCATGCGCAGACATATGATGGCCAAGCACCCCACAAGGTGGGACGAAGGCCGTTCACCGCCTCCGGTTTGCACCGCTGCCTCTCCCCCTGTGCCCCAACCTGCCACTGAGATCCAACCCCGCTCTGAGGACACAGGCACTACCGTCTCCTGGCCTGCACCCATACCCTCACTTCCGCTGTCCTCGGCCCAATCCAGCAATGTCTCGCACTGCACCGTCCAGCCGTCGCTAGCGCAAGTGTTTGAGCACAAGTGCAAGTACGCCGCCACGCACCCGCACGCTCAAGCGTTAACCGTCCACATAGCCAAATTTATCAGCCTTGAGATGCTGCCGTATAGGGTTGTGGAAACGGAGTCCTTCAAAAGTATGATGGCGGCGGCGGCCCCGCGCTACTCTGTTCCCAGTCGCCACTACTTTTCCCGATGTGCCGTCCCAGCCCTGCACGACCACGTCTCCCGCAACATTGTACGCGCCCTCACCAACGCGGTTACTGCCAAGGTCCACTTAACAACGGACACGTGGACAGGCGGGCAGGGCCACTATATCTCCCTGACGGCACATTGGGTGAATTTAGTGGAGGCTGGGACCGAGTCAGAGCCTGGGACCGCTCACGTCCTACCCACCCCCAGAATTGCAGGCCCCAGCTCGGTGGTGGTATCTGCGGCGGTGTATGCTTCCTCCACTAAACCACCCTCCTCCTCCTCCTCCTCCTCCAATGCAACCTCTGTCTCGCAATCAAGATGTGTCAGCAGCAGTAGCGCGTCGCCAGCAGTCGGTGTCGCGCGTCAAGGCAGCACAGCGGTGGGCAAGCGTCAGCAGGCCGTGCTGAAACTACTCAGCTTAGGAGATAAGAGGCACACGGCCCACGAACTGCTGCAGGGTCTGACAGAGCAGACCGACCGCTGGCTTGCGCTGCTGAGCCTCCAACCGGGCATGGTCGTGTGTGACAACGGCCGTAACCTGGTGGCGGCTCTGCAGCTCGGCAGCCTCACGCACGTGCCATGCCTGGCCCACGTCTTTAATTTGGTGGTTCAGCGCTTTCTGAAAAGCTACCCACGCTTGTCAGACCTGCTCTTAAAGGTGCGCCGACTCTGCGCACATTTCCGCAAGTCCCACACGGACGCTGCCACCCTGCGGACCCTGCAACATCGGTTTAATCTGCCAGTGCACCGACTGCTGTGCGACGTGCCCACACGGTGGAACTCTACGCTGCACATGTTGGCCAGGCTCTATGAGCAGCGTAGAGCTATAGTGGAATACCAACTCCAACATGGGTGGCACAGTGGGAGTCAGCCTCCTCAATTATTTTCAGAAGATTGGGCCTGGTTGGCAGACATCTGCCAGGTCCTTCGAAACTTTGAGCAGTCTACCCAGGTGGTGAGCGGCGATGCTGCAATCATTAGCGTCACCATTCCACTGCTATGCATCTTGAGAAGTTAGCTGCAAAGCATAAAGGCAGACGCTTTGCGCTCGGAAACAGAGCCGGGGGAAGACAGTATGTCGCTGGATAGTCAGAGCACCCTCCTGTCTATATCTCAGCGCGTTCAGGAGGAGGAGGAGGAGCATGAGGAGGATGAGGAGGAGGGGGAAGAGACAGCTTGGCCCACTGCTGACGGTACCCATGCTGCTTGCCTGTCATCCTTTCAGCGTGTATGGCCTGAGGAGGAGGAGGAGGAGGAGGATCCTGAAAGTGATCTTCCTAGTGAAGACAGCGATGTGTTGCGTACAGGTACCCTGGCACACATGGCTGACTTCATGTTAGGATGCCTTTCTCGTGACCCTCGCGTTGCACGCATTCTGGCCACTACGGATTACTGGGTGTACACACTGCTCGACCCACGGTATAAGGAGAACCTTTCCACTCTCATTCCCGAAGAGGAAAGGGGTTCGAGAGTGTTGCTATACCACAGGACCCTGGCGGACAAGCTGATGGTAAAATTCCCATCCGACAGCGCTAGTGGCAGAAGGCGCACTTCCGAGGGCCAGGTAGCAGGGGAGGTGTGGAGATCGAGCAGCATGTACAGCACAGGCAATACAACAGTCTTTAAGGCCCTGGACAGCTTTATGGCTCCCCAGCAAGACTGTGTCACCGCTCCCCAGTCAAGGCTGAGTCGGCGGGAGCACTGTAAAAGGATGGTGAGGGAGTACGTAGCCGATCGCACGACCGTCCTCCCTGACGCCTCTGCCACCTACAACTACTGGGTGTCGAAGCTGGACACGTGGCCTCAACTCGCGCTGTATGCCTGGAGGTGCTTGCTTGTCCTGCGGCTAGCATCCTGTCAGAGAGGGTATTTAGTGCGGCTGGGGGAATCATCACAGATAAGCGTACCCGCCTGTCAACCGACAGTGCCGACAGGCTTACACTCATCAAGATGAACAAAGCCTGGATTTCCCCAGACTTCTCTTCTCCACCAGCGGACAGCAGCGATACCTAAGCAATACGAAGGCTGCACCTGCGGATGGAAGCATCGTTCTCTCTCACCATCCAAAACGGGGACATTTCTGCTTCATCAATCTGTGTATAATATTCCTCCTCCTCCTGCTCCTCCTCCTGAAACCTCACGTAATGACGCCGAACGGGCAATTTTTCTTAGGGCCACAAGGCTCACTCATATAATTTTTCTTAAAAATTTTTATACGTTTCAATGCTCTTAAAAGCGTTGAAACTTTAACTTGAACCAATTTTTCGTTAAACTGGGCTGCCTCCAGGCCTAGTTACCACTTAAGCCACATTAACCAAAGCGATTAATGGGTTTCACCTGCCCTCTTGGTTGGCCAGGGCCAATTTTTCTGATGTACATTAGTACTGTTGATACAGCAATTTTTGTGGGCCCTCGCCTACAGTGTAATCAAATTAATTTTTAGCCCACCTGCATTACAGCTGACGTTACATCCGCTGTGTTGGGCAATGCAATGGGATATTTTTATGTACCGCCGGTGGGTTCCAGGGAGCCACCCATGCTGTGGGTCCACAGGGAATTATAAATGCATCTGTTTCCACTTCTAAAGAACCCCAGTCTGACTGGGGCATGCAGTGTGGGCCGAAGCCCACCTGCATTAAGCACGACATTACTACCTCAGCTGTGTTGGGCAATGCAATGGGATATTTTTATGTACCCCCGATGGGTTCCAGGGAGCCACCCATGCTGTGGATCCACAGGGAATTATAAATGCATCTGTTTCCACTTCTAAAGAACCCCAGTCTGACTGGGGCATGCAGTGTGGGCCGAAGCCCACCTGCATTAAGCACGACATTACTACCTCAGCTGTGTTGGGCAATGCAATGGGATATTTTTATGTACCGCCGGTGGCTTCCTGGCACCCACCCATGCTGTGGGTCCACAGAGAATTATAAATGCATCTGTTTCCACTTCTAAAGAACCCCAGTCAGACTGGGGCATGCAGTGTGGGCCGAAGCCCACCTGCATTAACCATGACATTACCTCAGCTGTGATGGGCAATGCAATGGGATATTTTTACCGCCAGTGGGTTCCAGGGAGCCACCCATGCTGTGGGTGCACACGGAATTCCCATTGCGGAGTTGTACCTGGCTGTGACTATTTATAAAAAACCGTGGTCTGACTGGGGCATGCAGACACCTTGACAGAATGAATAGTGTGTGGCACATAGGTTCCCCATTGCAATCCCCACGTGTGCAGCTCCAGATGGAGGTGGCACAGGATTGGATTTCTCATTGCTTCTGTACAGCATTGTGGACTATCGGCCCGCCCCTTTTATGGGGGGGTCGCTGCCTAGCCATGCCAACCCTCTGCAGTGTGTGCCTGCTTTTCCTGTGGCAGACGCACTTATAAATAGACATGAGGGTGGCGTGGCATGAGGGCAGCTGAAGGCTGGGCAGGGACAATTTGGTGTACGCTGTGGACACTGTCGTGCGGGGGGGGGGGGGGGGGTTGGGCAGCATGTAACCCAGGAGAAGTGGCAGCGGAGTGTCATGCAGGCAGTGATTGTGCTTTGTTGGAGGTAGTGTGGTGCTTAGCTAAGGTATGCCATGCTAATGAGGGCTTTTCAGAAGTAAAAGTTGTTGGGAGGGGGGGGGGCACTCTTGCCGGTATTGTGGCTTAATAGTGGGAACTGTGAACTTGAGATGCAGCCCAACATGTAGCCCCTCGCCTGCCCTATCCGTTGCTGTGTCGTTCCCATCACTTTCTTGAATTGCCCAGATTTTCACACATGAAAACCTTAGCGAGCATCGGCGAAATACAAAAATGCTCGGGTCGCCCATTGACTTCAATGGGGTTCGTTATTCGAAACGAACCCTCGAGCATCGCGATAATTTCATCCCGAATAACGAGCACCCGAGCATTTTGGTGCTCGCTCATCTCTAATAATGATCCTTCTATTGAACTACAAAATAAATTATCTATACTAATTAATAAAGCCTATGAGGACAAAATAATATCGAAAAATGAAAAGTCATATCTACTTCCCAGTCACCCAGAAATAGCTTATTTTTATTTTCTGCCGAAGATACACAAGTCCACTACTCAACCACCAGGCAGGCCTATCATAGCCGGTATTAATTCACTCACGAGCAACCTGTCTCACTACATCGACAAACAATTGCAAAGGCTGGTAGTACAATTACCAGCCTACCTTAAAGATACCACACATGTTTTACAGTTGTTAGAAAATATTATGTGGAAAAAGACATACATTTTAGTCACCCTTGATGTTAGTGCATTATACTCTAATATACCTCATACTCAAGGTCTGGAGGCAGTTAAATTTTTTCTGGAAAAAGACAATCTAATCCCTATTCAACAAAAGGAATTTATTTTAGACAGCATTCAGTTCATTTTATATAACAACTATTTTAAATTTAATGGACAATTTTACATACAGACAAGAGGAACAGCGATGGGGACGAAATGTGCCCCATGCTATGCTAATCTATACATGGGGGCCTTTGAAAATCAAATATCAGATCCCCACATCCATTTCTATAAGAGGTATATTGATGACATCATCCTCATCTGGGACGGTACCACCGAAGAGGTTACCAATTTTATTCATCAACTCAACTGTAATTCTTGGAACCTTGAATTCACGGGTTCTTTCAGCCAAACTCAAATTTCCTTTTTAGATCTTGATTTATTTATTGAAGATAATACCATCCAAACCAGAACCCATTTCAAAACAGTTGATGCCAACTCCTTCCTTGATTTCCATAGCAGCCATGCAAAGCAGTGGAAACTCAACGTCCCTTATGGTCAGTTCAAGAGGATCAGACGGAACTGTTCCACATTAGATGATTATAATACACAATCAGATATTCTCTCAAAAAGATTTAGAGATAAGCATTATCCAGAGACGCTTATCTTCAACTCTAGACATAGGGCCCAACAAGGCGATAGGGGCATTAATCCACTTAATCCGACAACACAAAGTGTAAAGGATAGTAACCCTTCATTCAATTATAACTGCAACTTAATTACACGCTACAATCCTTTACATAAAGAATTGAAGTTGATCATCAAACAATATTGGCATATTCTTACAGCTGACTCTCTATTATCATTAGATTTACCTCCCCAACCCCAAATACTATTTAGAAAAAGCCGCACTTTGGGCAACATTTTAGCCCCTTCCCGTCCCAAACAGTTGAATTCCACCAGAACAGTTCCACAAACTTGCTTTCTAAAACCACCAGGGGCCTATAAATGTGGCAAATATAATTGCAAATGCTGCCCGACTATCTGCCATAAAAGAAAAGAGGTTGAATCCCTTAATGGCAGTACCCTATTCCCAATCAAACAACATCTTGATTGCGGATCAGAATTCATTATTTACCTTATTGAATGTCCGTGTCCTTTTAGATATATAGGACGCACCATTAATTCCTTACGGACCCGAGCCAACCAGCACAGATTTAATATTAAGAACAAATTTCTGAAACACAGTGTGTCCAAACACTTCTCTATTCACCATAACTCTGATCCATCGTTACTAAAAAATTACCCCCATAGAGCAAATTTCTGCAGGTAAATTTTCAACATTAAAAACAAAGGAAATGTTCCACATATTCCATTTTAATACCCTAACCCCCTACGGGTTAAATGAAATATTAGAGAAAATTTGATTTTATTGTCATCACTTTACTGTATTGTACCAGTATTTTTATATGTATTTTATTTATATCTACATTTTTATTCTATTATTATGCATGTAATGTATTGGTTAAACTACCATTAAGGTTGTATTAACCTCTTTTTGCTAATTATTACATTCTTATATATACATATATTGGATTTCCGATAGCCTGTTGCGTTATCAGGCGACGTTACCCATATTTACACTGGTGACATCACATCACGTGATTTCTTTTATATAGCATGCCTTGTGATCTTTGTGGCGCTATGACACCACACCACCATAACAACGATTTGTGGCCCATAGCTCACCAAGGTACTTCATAATTATATGATTATTTTATTGTTAACATAATATGTTTTTCTTGTAATAACTACCCGCATAGCGCCACCACGTCGGTATACGGATGGGCGTGGTCACGTGATCGCGTCATTACGTCCATCCCCATATCTTGATTGAACTAACAGTGCACAGCCACGTCATTACGCCGCTATGCAGATGAACGTGACTGTGTGCTTGTAGTAATCATCTGCATGGCGTCATTACGCCGCTATGCAGATGAGCGTGATCACATGATCAGCGTGGTTGCGTTATCATGCCCACCCTTATATCTTTATTGTAAACAGCAATGCACAGCTGCGTCACCACGCAGCTATACTTATGAACGTGATCACGTGACTAAACGTGATTACATCATCACGTCCTTTCCTCTTTTTTCATGATTCCATTATCCTTACCATACTAGTTATGCATAGCTACGGCATCACGCTGCCGAGTCAGCTTCAGCCATCTTAGAACAGGGCATGAAGTGATACCGCAACGTCATCTCACGGCGCCCCTACGTTACTACCGGTAGGACGGGCTACCACCCCTACACACCACATGGGAAGGTAATCATCTAATTTTATTGTTATATATATTGCATGTCTGTCACATTTTTTACTTGCACTTGATGAAGGCCTGATATATTAACTGGCCGAAACGCGTCTACTTTTCTTATACTTCCAATAAACACGTGGAATCGATTGCCTAGACTGCAGAACTTTGCTCTATGCCTGCTGGGATCGGAGGCGTCTGGGCACGGACGCCTCCGTGAAGTAAGTTTTAAGAATTTCATCCATTCCTCATAATTACATTAACTGGTACCCTTTCTTTGAGCGCTGAGAATTCTTTTTTTCTTTCCTTTTATATACCAGAATAAAAAAGGACACTTGCCTTTGTCAATCTGTGTATGATATTAGTCCTCCTCCTCCTGCTCCTCCTCCTAAAACAGCATGTCATCACGCTGAACTGCCAATTTTTCTGTGGCCCAAAAGGCTCCTCTAACTATTTTGTAACAATTTTTGCTTAGTTTCAAACTCAAGCATTGATACTTTAACATGAACCAATTTTTTTAACTGGACTGCCTCCAGGCTCTGTTACAAATTAAGCCACAGCAAGCTGGTTCTTTCCTAAAATACTAATGGGTTTCTCCTGCCCTCTCGGTTGAGCAATTTTTCAGGGGTACATTTGTACTGTTGGTACACTAATTTTTTGGGCCCTCACCTATACTGTAATCCAAGTAATTTTTCTGGCATTCGCCTACACTTATGGTACACCAATTTGTCAGGGGGTGGCCTATACTCTTGCTACAGAAATTTACTGGGGTCTGCCTATACTTCTGCAACAGAAATGTTACTTCGGTCTGCCTATACTTCTGCTACATAAATGTTACAGGGGTCTGCCGATAGTTCCGCCACATAAATGTTACAGGGGTCTGTCTATACTTCTGCAATAGAAATGTTACTTTGGTCTGCCTATACTTCTGCTACTGAAATGTTACAGGGGTCTGCCTATACTTCTGCCACGTAAATGTTGCAGGGGTCTGCGTATGCTTCTGCCACATGAATGTTACAGGGGTCTGCCTATACTGCTGCTACAGAAATTTTACAGGGGTCTGCGTATACTGCTGCTATAGAAATGTTACTGGGGTCTGCCTATACTTCTACTACAGAAATGGTACTGGGGTCTGCCAATACTTCTACTACAGAAATAGTACTGGGGTCTGCCTATACTGCAGCTACAAAAATGTTAAAGGGGTCTGCCTATACTGTTGCTACATAAATGTTACCGGGGTCTGCCGCTACCACTGCTACAGAAATGTTACAGGGGTCTGTCTATATTATGGGTGCACTAAGTCTTCCCATCGCGGTGTTTTACCTATGTGGCACAAACAATACAGTGACTGACTAGGCCAGAATTGCTGGCCGAGGGCAAGCTGCTCTGTTGGGCGAAACTCTCCCATGGTTGGGCACTCTGATTTCTACCAGTGTAATACCATCTTGGTGCACTTACAGCATAGGCTAGGCCAAGGAACTCAAAGACTGCCCCTTCCAGTGTTGAGCTATCTGTGTTGGGACACATGGATTTCCTATTGCTATGTAACTCAGGGCACCTTGGGTCACACAAGGTGAAAACTCGGAACCGAGCCTGACCCTGGGCCCGCTAACGTGCTTCCCACACAGACTATAGCGGGTCCTGGTCATGGTGTCTTGGGCTTGTAATGCCACCTCCTCTTCCTGCTTGGGGTCAGGGTATCAGCACTGGGCATCATGTATTTTCTCCCGTGTTACCACAGTTATCTGAGACAGTGGTTTGGGCCAAAGAAGAGGAGCGTTACTGCATTGATGAGACCACAGCTGTACGAGCATTGGAGTCCGCTCTATGCCCACGATTGCTGAGGGGGTGTGCAGAGGCCTATGTCCTCCGCACAGTAAAAGTCTGCCATGTTTGGGCACTATTTCTTCATGTTTATTACTGTCTATGGGTTCCTTCGACTCGCCTATGCTGTGGGTGCACACAGACTTCCCATAGCGGTGATTTGCCTGTCCGGCACAAAGTCACTGACTGACTTGGGTAGGGTGCATAGTGCAGATGCCTTTCCCCTTGCGGTGTCGCTAGAGCTATCCAACTTCTAGACGGAATGAATAGTGTGTGGGCACATGGACTTTCCATTGCTATGTCAGTCGTGGCACCTTGGGTCTCACACGGTGTTTGCTAGGACCGAGCCTGGCCAAGGGCCTGCTCACATCCTTCCCACGCAGGCTACAGCGGGTCCTGGTCATGGTTTCTTGGCCTTGTAGGGCACCTCCTCCTCCTGCTTGGGGCCAGGGGATCAGCAATGCGCATCATGTATTTTCTCTCATGTTACCACAGTTATCTGAGAAACTCGTTTGGGCCAAAGGAGAGGAGTGTTACTGCATTAATGAGACGCTCACTGCTGTACTAGCATCGAAGTCCGCTTCATGCCTACGATTGCTGAAGCTGTTGGCCAAGGCCTATGTCCTGGGGGAACCACAACTGCGCCAGGTTGGGCCTGTGGAACTGTTTCCTGGCTAATCCAGTCTTTGAAGCTGTGAAAGAAAACGTAACTGATTTAATGAGACCTTCACAGGTGTACTAGCATCAAAGTCCACTTCATGCCTACGATTGCTGAAGCTGTTGGCCGAGGCCTATGTCCTCGGCGCAATGTAAGCCTGCCATGTTTGGCCACTCCGATTTCTTTATTGTTCATGTCTTGGGTTGCCTAGGACCCACGTATGCTGTGGGTGCACACAGACTTCCCATCGTAGTGTTTGACCTGTCTGGCACAAAGACACTGACTGACTTGGGTAGGGGGCAAAGTGCAGATGGCTTTCCCCTTGCGGTGTCGATTGAGCTATCCGACACCTAGACAGAATGAATACTGTGTGGGCACATAGATTCCCCATAGCTATGTAACTCATGCCCACGTTTGCAGCTCCTGACAGAGGTTGGCACTTTATTGGAATGAAGATCGAACGTCAATTTCTCATTGATTCTCAACTGCATTGTGGGCTATCGTTGCCCCTTTTAAAGAGGGTCGCTGACTGGCCCTGCCAACCCTCTGCAGTGTGTGCCTCCGGTTCCTCCTCATGGCAGACGGACTTATAAATAGACATGAAGGTGGTGTGGCTATGAAGCGAGCTTGTGGCATGATGGCAGCTGAAGGCTGCGCAGGGACACTTTTGTGTGCGCTGTAGACGCGGGGTCGTGCGGGGGGTTGGGCAGCATGTAACCCAGGAGAAGAGGCAGTGGTGTGACCCGCAGGCAGTGATTGTGCTTGGTTGGAGGTAGTGTGGTGCTTAGCTAAGGTGTGCCTTGCTAATGAGGGTTTGTCCGAAGTAAAAATTGTTAGGGGGGGCACACTCTTGCCGCTATTGTGGCTTAATAGTGGGACCTGGGAGCCTGAGATGCAGCCCTGCATGCTGCCCTGCCTATCCGTTTCTGTGGCGTTTCCTTTACTTTAGTATGTTTTCCAGATTTTCACAAGTGAAAACCTAAGCAGAGCATCGGTCATATACAAAAATGTTCGACTCGCCGATTGATTTCAATGGGGTTCGTTACTCGAAACGAGCTCTCGAGCATCGCGGGAAGTTCGACTCGAGCAACAAGCACCCGAGTATTTTGGTGCTCACTCATCTCTATTCGCCACCCAAAAAAACAAGCCCTTATACGACCGCGTCCTCAACGTCTATTATAGCAATCATTACTCCGGCATATTTCTTTAATCTTGGGAGGTGAGGAAACCACAAAGTGGGTTCTTGTAGACACATTATATCAGCTCCGGATCTTAACTCGTGTTTCCATGCGGCCCTTATTCTAAAAGGGTCAGTTACATTATTTACGTTAAAAGATAATCTATAGTCCAACATTTAAAGTTAGAAGTGGTAGGTTATGATTAGGGAGCGAAAGAATAAAAATTTAAGTCGGCTTCTCATGAAAAAATAACATGCTTTTATTACTGTTTAGTGCTAACAGACATCAGAGCAAAAGGACCCAGTTCAACAAAGTGTGGGTCTTGGTCACCTTTGAAAAAACATATCACACACATAGACATTTAATGACACTTGGTTGCAAGCTTTCCCACAGTTCCAATATGTATGTAGTCTCATTCCACTGAGTGTTCCTGGAATTTTTTGTTTTTCAAATCTGTTTGTTTGTGCAATGACATTTCTTTGCTCTATATAATAGTATATGCAGTCTGTATTTGGGATACCCAGCTTTCCTTGAACCCCGAATGGTAAATGACAAAGCCTCTGCTGTAGAAATAGATATAACCACCAGTTACAAGTCTTAGCTTGCTATAGGAATAAACATCCCAATTTAGAGGCATATGGATTCCACATCATAAATATACCATGCAAACAGGCTTATTTTTCATATAGAACACCAGCGTTCCCATAGCCCTCAATGTCTAAATTGTCTGGTTGTACATAGACAATCAGAAGAACTTTTGGGAGATCTAGTGTCTCTAGAGCCCTCAATAGCAAAATCATTATCGGGGCATGGATTGATTTTTCACTGCATAGCCAGACAAAGTAGCCAGCCAATAACTATTTTTTTATATCTTGCTTGTAACGGACTACTGTAATTGGTTGGACTACTAAATAAAAATATCTGGACATGAATACTAACGTCCCTAGAAATAAATATACTGATATTCCAGCTAAGTTCTGTGACCACCCTGATAACATATTTTACATCTAGGGGGAGTTTCCCAAAAACTCTGAACATCAGGTATTTTTATTGAACCTATCACCGAAAGGACCACAAATTATAAAACTTAACTTTTATTAAACTTCAATATGTTAAAAGGCGAACCAGACAATTTCTATTGTGACTACAGTCACACTAAACTAAAAAACACACAGGCGTCCATCTAGTGCAAACGTGGTCCACAGTGGTCTATCACGATACTTGATATGACAGTATCCACTGCTGATACCACTGATAATTTAGATCAGCGATAATTCGCTATACCCCAAGATGAACAATGGTTATATCAATGACTTTAAATCTCAAGTCAAATACTACAAGTCTGATGTTCAGTTGTTTGCCTCCGCTGTTCTGCGCAGGCAGACTTTGATAATTCGGCTATTTGATAGTATTTAATAGGATCATGCATGTCACTCTGAGGACGGAGTCTATATAGTGTATCCCTATTTCTCAATCGTCACATTACTGCACACTTAAATGTCAGATGGAATGCCTTATGAGGGTATGTATCACTTTTAGGGACACAACTTCCTTTATTTCTGGTGTGCACCCTTGTCTCGGTACCACGCTATCCTCTTGATTATCCTAAGTGTCTACCCACACTGATGAGGATCAGTCCACATATTGATAGAGTAGGGACAGTGTGTCTAATCTCTCCCCATTCAGCCAAACGTCACACTCATACGAGCTTAAATATAAGATGGGATGCAATATAATGATATATCTCCCTTTTTTTTTATATTATCAAGCAAAATTCATCTATCTATAGTGTGTATTAAGTTTTTAGGTAACACAATGTCCTTTCTGTTGTTATAAGTGTCTACATGCACCCGTGGGGGTTAACCCACATATTGATATGATAGTCCTGTATGTGAACTCTCCTCCATGCAGTATTAGCGTGAGATGATCACCTTTATTTAAAGTGTCACAGTATACTGCCTGCTAAAGTCTTATTGCATCATTAGTCTCATGCTAATGCAATATCAGTTCACACACGACTTGTAGCCCACAGCTATCAGAATTATTTCTGCACGCTCATTATCTCCTATAAAGATCTTGAACGGGAGATAAGAGTTGTGTCGTTCTATCCCTAGTCTTATAACCATATGTCATCCACTAGGCTATCTTTTGTACTGATGCTCATTTAGATAATCTCTGTCACTAATAGCCCGAGTTGATACTGCTTGAACTCTATCGGCTACATAATCAATTTCATGAGAGGAATAAGGTCCATGGTACCCGTCCCCCCATCTCCATCAACGCGTTTCTACAATCTGATAGTATGATTGTTTCATCAGGATGGAGCACACCACACACAACCAACCACCTGGGCTGTCTTAGTAAACTGAACAGAGATGGTAAGTAACTCACGTTGTTAGGTTCTTATACCCAACGCTCCGCCTCTCTCCATCCCGAGCCTATACTGCTTGGACCAATCAAGCTGCAGCATACCGCCGCGCCTCTCTTCTCACGTGACCCTAGGGTTGAAGCATACATCAGATCCACTACCTGGGATGCCGAGTCACATGACCTTATGACGTATCACAGGGTAAGTATCGCGAGATTACGTCCCAGTTCACCAGTCACATGATCTTTCTTGCACCGGACTACTGATTCCATAGCAACTGTACGACGCGCCGTGGAGTAAGTATCGCGAGATTTTATCCCAGTACACCAGTCTATCTAGCTCCGGACCTGCGTTTCCATGACAGCTGTATCAACAAGCCCGCAACTGACTTTCTCGCGCGGCCCGGACCGGACCACGCAGACTCCACTAATAGCTTCTTGACTCATTGGGCTAATATCCTCGTCACAGTACAATGTTATCTACTGGAAGATACCAAGTCCCTGGCCGTCCGGTCACATGACCTCTGTCTTACCGGGCTGATGTTGTCATAACAACCCCTGTCATCAATTAGGGAACTCGGCAATTATGCAGCAGATTATAACAAGGCTCCATATGCAGTATTCAATACGCCCTCAGGACGGTTTGATATAAGAAGGACAAACATTAAATGTATTTTTCTGAATGTATCGCATTTCTTATCATACATATAAAAGGATCTTCAAAAGATTTCATTTTTATCTTTAATAATGGATGTTATGGCAGTATTCATAGAAGAAAAGGTTCCTGAATATATTTAAATTCTCAGTGGTGACCTATTAGGTGGAAAAATGCGGTCAAATCGAGTTCTCAGGCATTGTAGTATACAGTAATAGTCAAGTACCGACTTGCATCATAAATATTTATTGTATATCTCATAAACTACAATCAAAGATACAAGTTGTACTTAGTTCTAAATAAATGAAGCAAAAGAGAGGCATTCATTCATGCCTTTGGGGTGAATGGATTTAAGTCTATATATCCATCCGCTTTCTTTTTGAAGAAGCTTGCGATCTAGATTGCCTCTCCTTCCGTTAGGTCTGATTGTCTCAATGCCACAAAACGTAAGAGCGTCCGGATTGTTATCGTGCTTTTCCCTGATGTGGTTTGCCACACTTGTCTTGTCCCCTCGATTTATGTTCCCTATATGCAACCAAGTGTTTTTAAATGTCTATGTGCTTAATATGTTTTAAAGGTGACCAAGACCCATACTGGGTTTAAACGTTTCCTTTTGGTCTGATGTCTGTTAGCACTAAGCAGTAATAAAATCATGTTATTTTTTTCACGAGAAGCCAACTTCAATTTTTATCCTTTCTTGCCTGTAATACCGTTGGGACTAAGCAGTGAAGCCAGAGCTCTGTGAATGCATGCCTCTATAAAACGGACAGCATTTGGATGCAGTGAAGTTGAGCAATTCCTTTTTTGCTGCCTTATGATTAAGCGGCAACTGAGCTGTAGTTAATAAAGCAAATAATTACAAACTATAACTAAAGAATAGAGATGAGCGAACGTACTCGTCCGAGCTTGATACTCGTTCGAGTATTAGCGTGTTCAAGATGCTCGTTACTCGTAACGAGCACCACGCGATGTTCGGGTTACTTTCACTTTCATCTCTGAGACGTTAGCGCGCTTTTCTGGCCAATTGAAAGACAGGGAAGGCATTACAACTTCCCCCTGCGACGTTCAAGCCCTATACCACCCCCCTGCAGTGAGTGGCTGGCGAGATCAGGTGTCACCCGAGTATAAAAATCGGCCCCTCCCGTGGCTCGCCACAGATGCGTTGTTGTGACATAGCTGAGGGAAAGTGCTATCGTGTTGAAGCTGCTGTAGGGAGAGTGTTAGGAGTTATTGTAGGCTTCAAGAACCCCAACGGTCCTTCTTAGGGCCACATCTAACCGTGTGCAGTACTGTGGAGACTGCTTTTTGCAGTGTTGCACTTTTTGTTTTTTGGTATATCGGCCGTGCAGAGCATTGCTCCCTGCAGTAATACTCCAGGGACAGAAGTGCTTAGGCAGGGAGAGCGTTAGGAGTTATTGTAGGCTTCAAGAACCCCAACGGTCCTTCTTAGGGCCACATCTAACCGTGTGCAGTAGTGTGGAGGCTGCTTTTTGCAGTGTTGCCCATTTTTTTTTTGGGTATATCGGCCGTGCAGAGCATTGCGCCCTGCAGTAATACTCCAGGGACAGAAGTGTGGAGGCAGGGACAGAAGACATATATTATTGATTGAATATACGCAGTGGGCCTTTTCTAAAAAATATTGGGCAAAAAATCTATTTGGCCTGCCTGTCACTGTGCTCAGTGTTCTGGGTCCGTGTGTGCTGGGTGTAGTAGTTCTACAAAATCATACGCAGCCAGCTAAGTGTTACAGCAGGCTTGCGCCAAATTATTTCCTGGCTCTGTCTGGGCTCTGAAATCACCGCTGTGTTGCAGTTAATAACAGTGCAACACTCTGCAGTTCTGTGACACACTCCAGGGACAGAAGTGTGGAGGCAGGGACAGAAGACATATATTATTGATTGAATATACGCAGTGGGCCTTTTCTAAAAAATATTGGGCAAAAAAGCTATTTGGCCTGCCTGTCACTGTGTTCAGTGTTCTGGGTCCGTGTGTGCTGGGTGTAGTAGTTCTACAAAATCATACGCAGCCAGCTAAGTGTTACAGCAGGCTTGCGCCAAATTATTTCCTGGCGTTCCGTAAACGAAGTCAGCCTCCAACCACAGGCCAATAAGCGGCACATTTAATTACAGCGTTCTGTTTCTGCACTACTGGTAATACACCATGCTGAGGGGTAGGGGTAGGCCTATAGGACGTGGACGCGGGCGAGGACGCGGAGGCCCAAGTCAGGGTGTGGGCACAGGCCGAGCCAGTGCGGTGGCCAGGGGTAGAGGCAGGGCCAAACCGAATAATCCACCAACTGGTTCCCAAAGCGCCCCCTCGCGCCATGCCACCCTGCAGAGGTCAAGGTGCTCTACGGTGTGGCAGTTTTTCACAGACGCCTGACGACCGACGAACAGTGGTGTGCAACCTTTGTCGCACCAAGTTCAGCTGGGGAGGCACCACCACCAGCATGCGCAGGCATATGATGGCCAAGCACCCCACAAGGTAGGACGATGCCCGTTCACCGCCTCCGGTTTGCACCACTGCCTCTCCCCCTGTGCCCCAACCTGCCACTGAGATCCAACCCCCCTCTGAGGACACAGGCAGTACCGTCTCCTGGCCTGCACCCACACCCTCACCTCCGCTGTCCTCGGCCCCATCCAGCAATGTCTCTCAGCGTAGCGTCCAGACGTCGCTAGCGCCACTGTTTGAGCGCAAGCGCAAGTACGACGCCACGCACCCGCACGCTCAAGCGTTAAACGTGCACATTGCAAAATTGATCAGCCTAGAGATGCTGCCGTATAGGCTTGTGGAAACGGAGGCTTTCAAAAGCATGATGGCGGCGGTGGACCCGGTTCCCAGTCGCCACTACTTTTCCCGATGTGCCGTCCCAGGCCTGCACGACCACGTCTCCCGCAACATTGTACGCGCCCTCACCAACGTGGTTACTGCCAAGGTCCACTTAACAACAGACACGTGGACAAGCACAGGCGGGCAGGGCCACTATATCTCCCTGACGGCACATTGGGTGAATTTAGTGGAGGCTGGGACAGAGTCAGAGCCTGGGACCGCTCACGTCCTACCCACCCCCAGAATTGCGTGCCCCAGCTCGGTGGTGGTATCTGCGTCGGTGTATGCTTCCTCCACTAAACCACCCTCCTCCTCCTCCTACGCAACCTCTGTCTCGCAATCAAGATGTGTCAGCAGCAGCACGTCGCCAGCAGTCGGTGTCACGCGGCGTGGCAGCACAGCGGTGGGCAAGCGTCAGCAGGCCGTGCTGAAACTACTCAGCTTAGGAGAGAAGAGGCACACAGCCCACGAACTGCTGCAGGGTCTGACAGAGCAGACCGACCGCTGGCTTGCGCCGCTGAGCCTCCAACCGGGCATGGTCGTGTGTGACAACGGCCGTAACCTGGTGGCGGCTCTGCAGCCCGGCAGCCTCACGCCAGTGCCATGCCTGGCCCATGTCTTTAATTTGGTGGTTCAGCGCTTTCTGAAAAGCTACCCCCACTTGTCATACCTGCCCGGAAAGGTGCGCCAGCTCTGCGCACATTTCCGCAAATCCCACACGCACGCTGCCACCCTGCGGACACTGCAACATCGGTTTAATCTGCCAGTGCACCGACTGCTTTGCGACGTGCCCACATGGTGGAACTCTACGCTCCACATGTTGGCCAGACTCTATGAGCAGCGTAGAGCTATAGTGGAATACCAACTCCAACATGGGCGGCGCAGTGGGAGTCAGCCTTCTCAATTCTTTACAGAAGAGTGGGCCTGGTTGGCAGCCATCTGCCAGGTCCTTGGAAACTTTGAGGAGTCTACCGAGATGGTGAGCGGGGATGCTGCAATCATTAGCGTCACCATTCCTCTGCTATGCCTCTTGAGACGTTCCCTGCAGAGCATAAAGGCAGACACTTTGGAATCAGAAACGGAGGCAGGGGAAGACAGTATGTCGCTGGATAGTCAGAGCAACCTCATGTCTATATCTCAGCGCGTTGAGGAGGGGGGGGGGAGGAGCATGAGCAGGAGGGGGAAGAGACAGCTTGGCCCACTGCTGAGGGGACAGATGCTGCTTGCCTGTCATCCTTTCAGCGTGTATGGCCAGAGGAGGAGGAGGAGGAGGAGGGGGAGGAGCATGAGGAGGAGGGGGAAGAGACAGCTTGGCCCACTGCTGAGGGTACAGATGCAGCTTGCCTGTCATCCTTTCAGCGTGTATGGCCAGAGGAGGAGGAGGAGGAGGATCCTGAAAGTGATCTTTCTAGTGAGGACAGCCATGTGTTGCATACAGGTACCCTGGCACACATGGCTGACTTCATGGTAGGATGCCTTTCTCGTGACCCTCGCGTTACACGCATTCTGGCCACTACGGATTACTGGGTGTACACACTGCTCGACCCACGGTATAAGGAGAGCCTTTCCACTCTCATTCCCGAAGAGGAAAGGGGTTCAAAAATGATGCTATACCACAGGGCGCTGGTGGACAAACTGATGGTAAACTTCCCATCCGACAGCGCTAGTGGCCGAAGGCGCATTTCCGCGGCCCAGGTAGCAGGGGAGGCGCAGAGATCAGGCAGCATGTACAGCGCAGGCAGGGGAACACTCTCTAAGGCCTTTGACAGCTTTATGGCTCCCCAGCAAGACTGTGTCACCGGTCCCCAGTCAAGGCTGAGTTGGCGGGAGCACTGTAAAAGGATGGTGAGGGAGTACGTAGCCAATCGCACGACCGTCCTCGGTGACGCCTCTGCCCCCTACAACTACTGGGTGTTGAAGCTGGACACGTGGTCTGAACTCGCGCTGTATGCCCTGGAGGTGCTTGCTTGTCCTGCGGCTAGCATCTTGTCAGAGAATGTGTTTAGTGTGGCTGGGGGAATCATCACGGATAAGCGTACCCACCTGTCAACCGACAGTGCCGACAGGCTTACACTCATCAAGATGAACAAAGCCTGGATTTCCCCAGACTTCTCTTCTCCACCAGCGGACAGCAGCGATACATAAACAATACATAGGCTGCACCCGTGGATCGAAGCATCGTTCTCTATCACCATCCAAAACGGGGACCTTTTTGCTTCATCAATCTGTGTATAATATTCATCCTCCTCCTGAAACCTGACGTAATCACGCCGAACGGGCAATTTTTCTTAGGCCCACAAGGCTCAGTCATATAATTTTTCTAAACAATTTTTATACGTTTCAATGCTCATTAAAGCGTTGAAACTTTCACCTCAACCAATTTTTATTTTAACTGGGCTGCCTCCAGGCCTAGTTACCAATTAAGCCACATTAACCAAAGCGATTAATGGGTTTCACCTGCCCTCTCGGTTGGGCATGGGCAATTTTTCTGAGGTACATTAGTACTGTTGGTACAACAATTTTTGTGGGCCCTCGCCTACAGTGTAATTCTATTAATTTTTTGCCCACCTGCATTACAGCTGACGTAACATCAACTGTGATGGGCAATGCAATGGGATATTTTTATGTACCGCCGGTGGGTTCCAGGGAGCCACCCATGCTGTGGGTCCACAGGGAGTTGTAAATGCATCTGTGTCCACTTCTAAAGAACCCCAGTCTGACTGGGGCATGCAGTGTGGGCCGAAGCCCACCAGCATTAAACGTGACATTATTACCTCAGCTGTGATGGGCAATGCAATGGGATATATTTATGTACCGCCGGTGGCTTCCTGGCACCCACCCATGCTGTGGGTCCACAGGGAGTTGTAAATGCATCTGTGTCCACTTCTAAAGAACCCCAGTCTGACTGGGGCATGCAGTGTGGGCCGAAGCCCACCTGCATTAAACATGACATTACCTTAGCTGTGATGGGCAATGCAATGGGATATTTTTAGGTACCGCCGGTGGGTTCCAGGAAGCCAACCATGCTGTGGGTCCACAGGGAGTTGTAAATGCATCTGTGTCCACTTCTAAAGAACCCCAGTCTGACTGGGGCATGCAGTGTGGGCCGAAGCCCACCTGCATTAAACATGACATTACCTCAGCTGTGATGGGCAATGCAATGGGATATTTTTATGTGCCGCCGGTGGGTTCCAGGGAGCCACCCATGCTGTGGGTCCACAGGGAGTTGTAAATGCATCTGTTTCCACTTCTAAAGAACCCCAGTCTGACTGGGGCATGCAGTGTGGGCCGAAGCCCACCTGCATTTCATCTGACGTTAGCTCTGCTGTCCAGGGCACTGCAATGGGATACATTTATGTACAGCCGGTGGGTTCCAGGGAGCCACCCATGCTGTGGGTGCACACAGAATTCCCATTGCGGAGTTGTACCTGCCTGTGACTATTTATAAAAAAACGCGGTCTGACTGGGGCATGCAGACACCTTGACAGAATGAATAGTGTGTGGCACATAGGTTCCCCATTGCTATGCCCACGTGTCCAGCTCCAGATGGAGGTGGCACAGGATTGGATTTCTCATTGCTTCTGTACAGCATTGTGGACTATCGCCCCGCCCCTTTTAAAGAGGGTCACTGCCTAGCCGTGCCAACCCTCTGCAGTGTGTGCCTGCTTTTCCTCTGGCAGACGCACTTATAAATAGACATGAGGGTGGTGTGGCATGAGGGCAGCTGAAGGCTGCGCAGGGACAGTTTTGTGTGCGCTGTGGACACTGGGTCGTGCGGGGGGGGGGGGGGGGGGTGTTGGGCAGCATGTAACTAAGGAGAAGTGGCAGCGAAGTGTCATGCAGGCAGTGATTGTGCTTTGTTGGAGGTAGGGTGGTGCTTAGCTAAGGTATCTATTGCTAATGAGGGCTTTTCAGAAGTAAAGGTTGTTGGGAGGGGGGGGCACTCTTGCCGCTATTGTGGCTTAATAGTGGGACCTGTGAACTTGAGATGCAGCCCAACATGTAGCCCCTCGCCTGCCCTATCCGTTGCTGTGTCGTTCCCATCACTTTCTTGAATTGCCCAGATTTTCACAAATGAAAATCTTAGCGAGCATCGGCGATATACAAAAATGCTCGGGTCGCCCATTGACTTCAATGGGGTTCGTTATTCGAAACGAACCCTCGAGCATCGCGAAAAGTTCGTCTCGAGTAACGAGCACCCGAGCATTTTGGTGCTCGCTCATTTCTACTAAAGAATAATAATAAAAAGTTTCAATTAACAGTAAAACATTTAGTCTGAGATCCAGCCCATCTACCAGCAAGAGAACCCCTGAAAAGGCCCAGGCCTCTGGGTGGCAGGTGCGAGGGACCACATGCCCTTATGAATTTGGTATAATCTTGACAGGTATGACCTGTGGTAAAGTGGGGGTGGAATGTCAAGCAATGATGGCAATCACCAATTACATGTACCGAAAGACTTGAAATCAGCAAGTGTCCTTCTTGCTCTCTCTTGCCTTTGCTTTGTAGGATTAGTAGAGACTGGGTTTCTAGGTAGAGTGGATAAAGGTATTCCCCAAGATGTCTGAGTGAGGTGGTGATTGAAAAAAAAGGAGTGTCTCACTTGGATAGTAGCTTTATAGCAAGTTGCTGGCAGCACAAATAAATAAGCCCACACCTGTGGTTGGATCCTGGTAGGATATGCAACAGCCGTCCACGGATAAGACCAATTCTGTATCAAATGTCAATAATGAATAAAGGATGGCAGCATCAAGGTGTAGTAGAAAAATAGAGAACTGTTTATTCTCCCATGATGAACAGGCAACGTTCCAGCTTGACAAAGGCCCTATATTGGACCGAAACGTCGCCTGTTCATCATGGGAGTTCTCTATTTTTCTACTACACCTTGATGCTGCCATCCTTTATTCATTATTGGATAGTAGCTTGTGACAAGTCTGTGAATAATTTTATATCATAGAATGGTAGATTTGGAAGTAATCTCCATGGTCATCGGGTCCAACACTCTGCTCAAAGCAGGATTCATTAAATCTTCCCAGACAGGTATTTGTCCAACCTTTGTTTGAAGACTTCCATTGAAGGAGAACTAACCACCTCCCGTGGTAACCTGTTCCACTCATTGATCACCCTCACTGTCAGAAAGTTTTTCCTAATATCTAATCTGTGTGTCCTCTCTTTCAGTTCCATACTATTGTTTCTAGTCTTTCCTTGTGCAAATGAGAATAGGGCGGATCCCTCTGCACAGTGACAGCCCTTGAAATATTTGTAGACAGCTGTTAACCCTTTCGAATCTACTGTCTGACGTCTAAAGACACTACAATTTAAGACTGTACAGCTCTGATGTTGGAAGACGTCCATCTGGGTTCTCTTACTCTGTATTGCCAGCCTCTCTGCTGTCGGAGCCTATCGAACGTGTCACCTCATGTAGTACTGGCTTTAGCCAGCAGATAGTGCTGTTGTATAACAGCAGAAAAAGAGTAAGCCTTCTGGGAAAACCAGGATGCAAATTGGATTGGAAAGGGTTGTCTCCTCTCAGCCTTCTTTTTTGCAAGCTAAACATTCCCAGATCCTTTAACAGTTCCTCATAGGACATGATTTGCAGACCGCTCACTATCTTGGTAATTCTTCTCTGAGCTTGCAGTTTGTCTATGTCTTTTTTAAATTTGGGTGCCCAAAACTGGACACAGTATTCCAGATGAGGTCTGACTAAGGAAGAGTAGAGGGAGATAATTACCTCACACAATCTAGACTCTATCCTTCTCTTAATACATCCCAGAATTGTGTTTGCCTTTTTGGCTGCTGCATCACATTGTTGACTCATGTTCAGTCTATGATCTATTAGTATACCCAAATCTTTTTCAAATGTACTGCAACGTAGCCCAATTTCTCTGTTTCAGTATGTGCTTTTTCATTTTTCTTGCCCAGATGTAGGACTTTGCATTTCTCTTTGTTAATACCATTATGTTAGTAGCTGCCCTCTGTTCAAGCTTTTCTAGATCTTTTTGAATACTCTCTTTCTCTCTTCCCTAGTTTTAGCTATGCCTCCTAGCTTTGCGTCGTCTTTATATTTGATCAGTTTCCCACCAATTCCCTCCTCCAGATCATTTATAATAATGTTGAACAACACTGGGCCTAGGACAGAGCCTTGTGGTACCCCACTTGACACATTCTTCCAATTGAATGTGCAGCCATTTTTGGCCACTCTTTGGGTACAACCACTCAGCTAGATGTGAATTCACCTAACAGTTGCCTTGTCAATATCCATATAGGGGTTTGGAAGAAAGTCAAGCTTTCTTACTGCCAGCATAAGAGCATCTTTTAAGTGAAAAAAATGAATGTGTGCAATTATATCGCAAGGTATTCTGTCTGATAGGTAGTTTAGTCTAGGCAGTCTATGCTCTCTTTCGATAATTACTAGAGATGAGCGAACGTACTCGTCCGAGCTTGATATTCGTGCGAATATTAGGGTGTTCGGGATGCTCGTTACTCGTAACGAGTACCACGCGGTGTTCCGGTTACTTTGTTTCCTCTCTGAGATGTTAGCGCGCTTTTCTGGCCAATTGAAAGACAGGGAAGGCATTACAACTTCCCCCTGTGATGTTCAAGCCCTATACCACCCCCCTGCTGTGAGTGGCTGGGGCGATCAGATGTCACCCGAGTATAAAAGTCGGCCCCTCCCGCGGCTCGCCACACATGCCTTGTGAGTTAGCTGAGGGACAGTGCTGTTCTATTGGAGTTGCTGTAGGGAGAGTGTTTGTAGTGAGTGTAGGCTTCAAGAACCCCAACGGTCCTTCTTAGGGCCACATCTACGTGTGTGCAGGCTGCTGTTAGCAGTGGAGAAATTTTTTTTTTTCTCAAAATCGGCAGTGCAGAGCATTGCACCCGGCATTAGGGACAGAAGTGGTGCTTAGGCAGGGAGAGTGTTAGGAGTGAGTGTAGCCTTCAAGAACCTCAACGGTCCTTTCTAGGGCCACATTTAACTGTGTGGAGTACTGTGCAGGCTGCTGTTAGCTGTGTTGCTTTTTTTTTTTTTTCTCAAAATCGGCGGTGCAGAGCATTGCACCCTGCATTGATACTACAGGCACAGAATTGTGTAGGCAGGGCCACAACACAGTTATTAGTCATTGAATAGGCACAGTGGGCCTTTCCTTTTAAACAAAAGGGAAAAAAGTATATTTGCCCTGCCTCTGTCAGTCCTAAGGGCTCTGTGTACGTGTGTGTGCTGCGTGGAGAACGTAAAAAAATCAGACGCAACCAGCTGCGGTTGAGTGCAGCCTTGCGCCAATTTCTTTCCTGCCTGGGAAATACCTGCTCTGCCACAGTTAATAACTCTGCAACAGTAAAGTTCTGTGACACTTTTGCAGGGCCGCAACACAGTTATATTAGTCATTGAATAGGCACAGTGGGCCTTTCCTTTAAAACAAAAGGGAAAAAAGTATATTTGCCCTGCCTCTGACAGCCGTCAGGGCTCTGGGTACGTGTGTGCTGCGTGGAGAACGTAAAAAAATCAGACGCAACCAGCTACGGTTGAGTGCAGCCTTGCGCCAATTTCTTTCCTGCCTGGGAAATACCTGCTCTGCCACAGTTAATAACTCTGCAACAGTAAAGTTCTGTGACACTTTTGCAGGGCCGCAACACAGTTATTAAACTTATTATTCATTCACTAGAGGCAGTGGGCCTTTCCTTTTAAACAAAACGGAAAAAAGTATATTTGCCCTGCCTCTGACAGCCGTCAGGGCTCTGGGTACGTGTGTGCTGCGTGGAGAACGTAAAAAAATCAGACACAACCAGCTACGGTTGAGTGCAGCCTTGCGCCAATTTCTTTCCTGCCTGGGAAATACCTGCTCTGCCACAGTTAATAACTCTGCAACAGTAAAGTTCTGTGACACTTTTGCAGGGCCGCAAAACAGTTATTAAACTTATTATTCATTCACTAGAGGCAGTGGGCCTTTCCTTTTTAAAAAAAGTTAAAAAATTATATTTGGCCTGCAGGCTTGCGCCAATTTATTTCCTGCCTGTGAAATCAAATCACTGGTAATACAGCATGCTGAGGGGTAGGGGTAGGCCTAGAGGACGTGGACGCGGCCGAGGACGCGGAGGGCCAAGTGAGGGTGTGGGCACAGGCCGAGCTCCTGATCCAGGTGTGTCGCAGCCGACTGCTGCGCGATTAGGAGAGAGGCACGTTTCTGGCGTCCCCACATTCATCGCCCAATTAATGGGTCCACGCGGGAGACCTTTATTAGAAAATGAGCAGTGTGAGCAGGTCCTGTCCTGGATGGCAGAAAGTGCTTCGAGCAACCTATCGTCCAGCCACAGTTCTGCGCCGTCCACTGCTGCAAATCCGAATCCTCTGTCTGCTGCTCCTCCTTCCTCCCAGCCTCCTCACTCCACTACAATGACACATGCTCAGGAGCGGGAAGACTCCCAGGAACTGTTCTCGGGCCCCTGCTCAGATTGGGCAGCAGTGGTTCCTCTCCCATCAGAGGAGTTTATCGTCACTGATGCACAACCATTCGAAAGTTCCCGGGGTCCGGGGGATGAGGCTGGGGACTTCCGCCAACTGTCTCAAGAACTTTCTGTGGGTGAGGAGGACGATGACGATGAGACACAGTTGTCTTGCAGTGAGGTAGTAGTAAGGGCAGTAAGTCCGAGGGAGGAGCGCACAGAGGATTCGGAGGAAGAGCAGCAGGACGATGAGGTGACTGACCCCACCTGGTGTGCAACGCCTACACAGGACAGGTCTTCAGAGGGGGAGGCACGGGCAGCAGCAGGGCAGGTTGCAAGAGGCAGTGCAGTGGCCAGGGGTAGAGGCAGGGCCAGACCGAATAATCCACCAACTGTTTCCCAAAGCGCACCCTTGCGCCATGCCACCCTGCAGAGGCCGAGGTGCTCTAAGGTCTGGCAGTTTTTCACAGAGACGCCTGACGATCGACGAACAGTGCTGTGCAACCTTTGTCGCGCCAAGATCAGCCGGGGAGCCACCACCAACAGCCTCACCACCACCAGCATGCGCAGACATATGATGGCCAAGCACCCCACAGGGTGGGACGAAGGCCGTTCACCGCCTCCGGTTTGCACCGCTGCCTCTCCCCCTGTGCCCCAACCTGCCACTGAGATACAACCCCCCTCTCAGGACACAGGCACTACCGTCTCATGGCCTGCACCCACACCCTCACCTCCGCTGTCCTCGGCCCCATCCACCAGTGTAGTTTAGCGCACCGTCCAGCCGTCGCTAGCGCAACTGTTGGAGCGCAAGCGCAAGTACGCCGCCACGCACCCGCACGCTCAATCGTTAACCGTCCACATAGCCAAATTTATCAGCCTTGAGATGCTGCCGTATAGGGTTGTGGAAACGGAGGCTTTCAAAGCTATGATGGCGGCGGTGGCCCCGCGCTACTCAGTTCCCAGTCGCCACTACTTTTCCCGATGTGCCGTCCCAGCCCTGCACGACCACGTCTCCCGCAACATTGTACGCGCCCTCACCAATGCGGTTAGTGGCAAGGTCCACTTAACTACGGACACGTGGACAAGCACAGGCGAGCAGGGCCACTACATCTCCCTGACGGCACATTGGGTGAATTTAGTGGAGGCTGGGACAGAGTCAGAGCCTGGGACCGCTCACGTCCTACCCACCCCCAGAATTGCGGGCCACAGCTCGGTGGTGGTATGTTCGGCGGTGTATGCTTCCTCCACTAAAGCACCCTCCTCCTCCTCCTCCTCAACCTCTGTCTCGCAATCTAGATGTGTCAGCAGCAGCAGGACGTCGCCAGCAGTCGGTATCGCGCAGCGTGGCAGCACAGTGGTGGGCAAGCGTCAGCAGGCTGTGCTGAAACTACTCAGCTTAGGAGATAGGAGGCACACGGCCCACGAACTGCTGCAGGGTCTGACAGAGCAGACCGACCGCTGGCTTGCGCCGCTGAGCCTCCAACCGGGCATGGTCGTGTGTGACAGCGGCCGTAACCTGGTGGCGGCTCTGCAGCTCGGCAGCCTCACGCACGTGCCATGCCTGGCCCATGTCTTTAATTTGGTGGTTCAGCGCTTTCTGAAAAGCTACCCACGCTTGTCAGACCTGCTCGTAAAGGTGCGCCGGCTCTGCGCTTATTTCCGCAAGTCCCACATGGACGCTGCCACCCTGCGCACCCTGCAACATCGCTTTAATCTGCCAGTGCACCGACTGCTGTGCGACGTGCCCACACGGTGGAACTCTACGCTCCACATGTTGGCCAGGCTCTATGAGCAGCGTAGAGCTATCGTGGAATACCAACTCCAACATGGGCGGTGCAGTGGGAGTCAGCCTCCTCAATTCTTTTCAGAAGAGTGGGCCTGGTTGGCAGACATCTGCCAGGTCCTTGGAAACTTTGAGCAGTCTACCCAGGTGGTGAGCGGCGATGCTGCAATCATTAGCATCACCATTCCTCTGCTATGCATCTTGAGAAGTTCCCTGCAAACCATAAAGGCAGCCGCTTTGCGCTCGGAAACGGAGGCGGGGGAAGACAGTATGTCGCTGGATAGTCAGAGCACCCTCCTGTCTATATCTCAGCGCATTCAGGAGGAGGAGGAGGAGGAGCATGAGGAGGATGAGGAGGAGGGGGAAGAGACAGCTTGGCCCACTGCTGACGGTGCCCCTGCTGCTTGCCTGTCATCCTTTCAGCGTGTATGGCCTGAGGAGGATGAGGAGGAGGAGGAGGAGGAGGAGGAGGATCCTGAAAGTGATCTTCCTAGTGAAGACAGCCATGTGTTGCGTACGGGTACCCTGGCACACATGGCTGACTTCATGTTAGGATACCTTTCTCGTGACCCTCGCGTTGCACGCATTCTGGCCTCTACGGATTACTGGGTGTACACACTGCTCGACCCACGCTATAAGGAGAACCTTCCCACTCTCATTCCCGAAGAGGAAAGGGGTTCGAGAGTGTTGCTATACCACAGGACCCTGGCGGACAAGCAGATGGTAAAATTCCCATCCGACAGCACTAGTGGCAGAAGGCGCAGTTCCGAGGGCCAGGTAGCAGGGGAGGTGCGGAGATCGAGCAGCATGTACGGCCTAGGCAGTGCAACAGTCTTTAAGGGCCTGGACAGCTTTCTGGCTCCCCACCAAGACTGTGTCACCGCTCCCCAGTCAAGGCTGAGTCGGCGGGAGCACTGTAAAAGGATGGTGGGGGAGTACGTAGCGGATCGCACGACCGTCCTCCGTGACACCTCTGCCACCTACAACTACTGGGTGTCGAAGCTGGACACGTGGCCTGAACTAGCGCTGTATGCCCTGGAGGTGCTTGCTTGTCCTGCGGCTAGCGTCTTGTCGGAGAGGGTGTTTAGTGCGGCTGGGGGAATCATCACAGATAAGCGTACCCGCCTGTCAACCGACAGTGCCGACAGGCTAACACTCATCAAGATGAACAAAGCCTGGATTTCCCCAGACTTCTCTTCTCCACCAGCGGACAGCAGCGATACGTAAGCAATACGTAGGCTGCACCCGCGGATGGAAGCTACGTTCTCTCTCACCATCCAAAACGGGGACATTTCTGCTTCATCAATCTGTGTCTAATATTCCTCCTCCTCCTCCTGCTCCTCCTCCTGAAACCTCACGTAATCACGCTGAACGGGCAATTTTTCTTAGGGCCACAAGGCTCACTCATCTAATTTTTCTAAACAATTTTTATATGTTTCAATGCTCTTAAAAGCGTTGAAACTTTAACTTGAACCAATTTTTCGTTAAACTGGGCTGCCTCCAGGCCTAGTTACCACTTAAGCCACATTAACCAAAGCGATTAATGGGTTTCACCTGCCATCTTGGTTGGGCATGGCCAATTTTTACTGAGGTACATTAGTACTGTTGGTACACCAATTTTTTGAGGCCCTCACCTACAGTGTAATCATACCAATTTGTATGTTCTTCGCCTGCACTCATGGTACAGAAGTGTGTGTGGGGTTGGCCTACACTTTAGCTACATAAATGTAACTTGGGCCTTGGCTATACTGCAGCTACTGAAATGGAACTAAGACTGCGCTCCCACTATACTGCTGCTTCGGAATTGTTACTGGGGCCTGTCTTGAGTGCTACTATTACTGACATGGAACGAAGACTGCGCTCCCACTATACTGCTGCTTTGGAATTGTTACTGGGGCCTGTCTTGAGTGCTACTATTGCTGACATGGAACGAAGACTGCGCTCCCGCTATACTGCTGCTTCGGAATTGTTACTGAGGCCTGTCTTGAGTGCTACTATTGCTGACATGGAACGAAGACTGCGCTCCTCCTATAATGCTGCTAGTGATATGTTAGTGGGGCCTGTCCTAATGCTACGGCTGAAATGTTACGAATTATGGGCTCTGCCTATACCGCTGCTAATGGTATGTCTCTGGGGTGTGGAAACAGAGGCTTCCCAAAGACATGATGGCGGCGAGGCCATTTCCCACCAACGCGGTTACTGTTAAGGTGCATATAACCACGGACACGTGGAGAGGACACGTAGTGCCTCAAAAACATCCCCCTCCTCCTCCAACAGGGAAAACATTCTTGGCAAATGCCTTTGCATTGGTTCGTCTGGTGGCAGTCCAAGAATTTCACCTTTACCGACACTACAAGAGAGCCCCCCCACCATCCCCCCGCCACGGCCCACTTAATCCTGGCCACATTCCGAAAACCAACAAAATAAAACCGCGCTACTAGGTCCGCAGTCACCACCACATTACCACCAACGCGGTTACTGTTAAGGTACATATTACCAGTCTGACTGGGGCATGCAGACACCTTGACAGAATGAATAGTGTGTGGCACATAGGTTCCCCATTGCTATGCCCACGTGTGCAGCTCCTGATGGCGGTGGCACAGGATTCTATTTCTCATTGCTTCTGTACAGCATTGTGGGCTATCGCCCCACCACTTTTAAAGAGGGTCGTCATGGCAGACGCACTTATAAATAGACATGAGGGTGGTGTGGCATGAGGGCAGCTGAAGGCTGCGCAGGGACAGTTTGTTGTGCGCTGTGGACACTGCGTCATGCGGGGGGGGGGGGGTTGGGCAGCATGTAACCCAGGAGAAGTCGCAGCGGAGTGTCATCCAGGCAGTGATTGTGCTTTGTTGTAGCTAGTGTGGTGCTTAGCTAAGGTATGCCATGCTAATGAGGGCTTTTCAGAAGTAAAAGTTGTTGGGGGGGGGGGACTCTTGCCGGTATTGTGGCTTAATAGTGGGACCTGTGAACTTGAGATGCAGCCCAACATGTAGCCCCTCGCCTGCCCTATCCGTTGCTGTGTCGTTCCCATCACTTTCTTGAATTGCCCAGATTTTCACACATGAAAGCCTTAGCGAGCATCAGCGAAATACAAAAATGCTCGGGTCGCCCATTGACTTCAATGGGGTTCGTTATTCGAAACGAACCCTCGAGCATCGCGATAATTTCGTCCCGAATAACGAGCACCCGAGCATTTTGGTGCTCGCTCATCTCTAATAATTACATATTTGGAGGCAGTGTTGGGAGGAATTTTTACTATCAATTGTTTAACCCCTTAATGACGCGGCCCTTTTTTTTTCCAATTTTGTTTTTCCTCCCCCCTTTATCCATTGACGTCGCTGTATGAAGGCTTGTTTCCTGCTGGGCGAGTTGTATTTTTCAATGGTGCTATTTAATGTACCATATAATGTGCTGAAAAACTTTTTAAAAAAGTGGAGTGAAATGAAAAAAAAAAAGACATTCCGCCATCTTTCAGTGCGTCTTGTTTCTGCGACGCACAAACTGCAACAAAAATGACATGATATCGTTATTCTAGGGGTCAGTATGATTACTACAGTACCAAACTTGTATTTTTTTTTTTTTTACTGTACTACTCTTTTTTTTAAAGACATTTAATTTTTTCCAATTATTTTCTGCAGCTATCTTCCGTGCGCAATAACTTTTTTATTTTTCCGTCGACGTAGTTGTGCAAGGGCTCATTTTTTGTGGGATGTTCTACAGTTTATGTTACTGCCAAATTTAAATTTATACGACTTTTTGATCGCTTTTATTGGATTTTTTTCTGGGAGACAGGATGACTACAAAAAGTGCATTGCTGGCGTTCTTGATTTGCCCAAACGCTACTGCTAGATGTTTATGGTCTGCAAATAATTTGTAGGGACCAAACTCACAACTTTGAATGATGTCTGAGGTCGCAAACAGAGAACTGTTATATTCTGCACACCAAAGCTTACTTTGTTTTGCTGCTATATATATGACAGCAACAGAAAAATATCCTCTCTCAATGTACAAACACATTTCATATAAGCATATAAACATGATAAAGTTTATTTTTCTCCTCCCTCCAATAGAACCTTGTCTTAGTTATCTGCTGGTATGCAAGCTTTCACAGCCAGCAGCAATATATCCTTTGTAGAATATCTGTCCCTTTTAACAACAGACCATGTGTTATTTAGGCATATAAATGTGATGTGAATTCTCTGACCTGTGCTCAACTGTAAAATGGCTGCTGGTTACATTGTGCCTATATTATATTTATCTAGGTCATGTAATGCACGTGTCCAATGAAACTGCTGCCCATATACAAGATGAAGGACACATTTGGTTACATCAAAAAGGTGCTTTGGCTGATGATTGGCTACATGCTAACCTCTGCAGCAGGCATTATGGAAAATTCAATTTTCCAGTGATTTTCATCCAAAATTGGTACAGACCAACCGGATTTATTTTGCAAAGATGGGAACAATTGTTTCGCCAATCAAGATGAGCAACATTAGTAGTCCCTCTGATTGTTTATGCTATGTGCTCGAGAACCAATCACAGCCAGCACTTCCTAGAGGCGGAGAATTTGAGCATCCAATTCAGGAAGTGCTAGCAGAGGACTTCAAGCAAGCCTGCTGGAGAGCCTCAGGGGAGACGCGCCAGAGGGGTGATGTATTCCTTTTTTTTTTTTTTTTATTAAGCTAGGGCTTATTTTCAGGGCAAGGCCTATATTTCAAGCCACCACACTCCACCCAACCCCCCAAAAATCCTTGCACATAGTGCTACAAAGTTGCGTGAATTTGTAGCACCATGTGCGATACAAAATCGCGATGACCAGGAGAAAATGCAGTGATATCTCACATAGCACAAATGTGATATGGCTGCAATTTTCTTGCAGCAAAGTAGAAAATCCCCTTGTGGAATTAGCCTTACCACAATGTTTCCCCACAGATTGATTGGCTTATCATCCAATAACCCTTCTGACAAGTCAAAAGCAAAATGTCTCTTTGAGCAATGTACAAAATGTGTTTTTTCTATTCACTGTTACCAAGTAAACCAGCTACTGAGGTGTCCGCTCCACTGATTCACGGCTCTTACAGAAAAGAAGCCTGCTCATCTCTTCAGACTGACATTTTTTTTTGCAGCCGGGGGGCACCGACTTGTCTATTTAACTTGAACAGCTTTTCCCCGTACTTTACTGTTTATATACACTCTTTGCAAAAGAAAAATCAAGCAACTAAAAGTGTGAGGAGTTGTTCTTTTGCTGCAAAACTCATCATGCAGTGACATCTCAGGCAGATATGCAAATGATTAGAGTTATGGCACTATTACATAAACAGCCATGCCAACTGAGGCCTTGAAAGTTATACCCTTGGCCTATAAAAGAGCTCTCAGAGGTATTTATGTGTTGGACCTCTTTTTCCACTTTTGGGCATTACACATCCACATTTTTATGCTGGACGGCATCATACAAAATCCTCTATGAAATATTAGGCTTAACCAGCATTGAGCCAGAAAGGGTGCAAAGGGATGAGAGCATCGAAGGATATGGAGAACTTGTTATGGGGATGAAATCAGTGTTATATTACTGTATATCAACTTACCACACTGTTCCAAAAAAGGAGACTGCTGCAGAGCAGAAATATTACAACGTGGAATAATTAAAGCAGATTTATTTACAAGGGTGCTGTTGTTCCCAGATCTAACATGCTGGACTTGGTACATAATACAACTCAAAGCCATAGTCGGGACAAAATTATATATGAATATTATATGATGTTTGCCTATAAATTCTAGCCACTGTATTGCTCAAAAGATAACATGTCTTATTATGCACAGTTTCATGCGCTTTTATATGCCTGTTGTATACTTGTGATTGTTCAATGAAAACTTTAAACTTTTTAATAGTGTGATGTGGGAATCGTCATACTGCAGCTATTATACTAACAATTGAGGGTGGTGGAGAGAATAGGGACGACTCCAGTGTGGGAAATGAATAACTTATGTGTCAGGAGAATCTTGATTAGTCATTAATGGGGCCATCACTACTCCAGCAATGCGGGTGGGTTGATGAGCTGTACTTAAACATGGGGCCACCTCCACTACTACAGGAAGGGGGAGGTTGCTGATATATGACAAGTGGCTGGGCACATGACACTCTCCCAGAAGAAGGTGGTTTGACAAGACATGTACACGCTGTACTACTCTATTATTAGGGGTTAATATTTTGCTAACATTACTTCAATTTACCCAGCAGATCAGTTTTTCTATTCATTTCAGATTTGAACAAAATGATAAAACATTTTGGGAAAAACACACAACCTAAAAGTCCAGCATTGGACACCATTACTGCAAATATCTCCACCGCCACCATGGATTTCCCTCTGGTGCTCAGATAAGCTGGGATCATGGAGATCCAGACACTGCAGAACAGCAGCATGCTGAAGGTGATGTACTTGGCCTCATTAAAACGGTCCGGTAATGTTCTCACCATGAAAGCCAGAACAAAGCTAACCGCTGCCAGGAGCCCCATATATCCCAACAGGAAGTAGAACCAGATAGCTGATCCTCCATTACACTGAATGATGATCTTCCCAGGATAAGACTGAGTGTCAAAGTCCTGGAATGGGGGAGAAATAGACAGCCAGATAACACAGATGACAACTTGTATAAATGAACACAACAGCACTATGGTATAGGGCAGCTTCACACTCAACCATTTTCTCCATGGGCTTCCAGGCTTGGTGGACTTAAAAGCAACACAAACCATAATAGTCTTGGCGAGAAGTGAAGAGACGGCTGCTGAGAAAAAAATCCCAAAACTGGTCTCCCGTAATCTACAAGTTATGTCACTGGGACGACCAAGAAACAAGAAGACGGAGAGAAAGCTGAGGATGATGGAGACCAGGAGGAGATAACTCAGGTTCCGGTTATTAGCTTTAACAATAGGAGTGTCCCGGTAGAAGATAAATATTCCAAATATGAAGCCAGTCAAAAGACATCCGAAGACCGAGCCACTGGAAAATACAGAAGCCATTGTGTCATACTGGTAAGAGATGAACTCCAGGACTTTGGGCAGGCATCGGTCTCTCTTCTCATTTGGCCATTCATCACTTTGGCATTTAATACAGTTCTCAGCATCTGTAGGGATATTTCATAACATATTAAATGTTATATATATCTATCATATCCATCTAACAGTGCTGAAAATACCACTGAGTAAGAGTACAATTTCTTTGGGGTGCTGACTCCTTTGATAAGGGTGTGGACCCCATTAACGCTATCAGAACTTGTTTCTGCTGTTAGCTGCCTGCCCTTGAGTGGAAGCAGGCAGCTTATCAGCAGTGACAAGGGGCACCAACATATTCATGATACATAACAGGGGCCTAGCTAAAAGCTCAGGGGCCCTGATGTGAAAGTTCAGCTCGGGCCCCCTGTGCTCCTGTACCCATATCTACTGCACAACAAATTTAAATACATGATCTAATTCTTTGGCATACGCTCTCCCAACAGGACTCATTTATAGCAACGTTAAAAGTTATTTGTCGCCCTTTAGGCCTTAGTCACACAGGCGTTTTTTCGCGCGATTTGCGGATCGCATGACGGATGCGCATCCACAAATCGCGTGACCGGGGCCCAAAAATCGCCCGAAAATCTGCTCCTAGCCGCGTTTCATTAGAAACGGGCCGGAGCTGTCCAGCGCATTGCATTCAATGGAGCCGGCAATACAGCCGGCTCCATTGAAAGCAATGCGCTGCGGGCGTGCACGGGATGAATTGTCGGGAAGGGTTTAAATACATAAGCCCTTCCCTGCAATTCATCCAGAAATGTGTTAAAATAAAAAATATATATATACTCACCTTGTCCCGGCAGCCGGAGTTCAGCGCGGCCGGCCTGCAATGGGTGTGAAGGGGCTGTGACTCAAAGCTGCCCCCGCTCAAATGTGTGCGGATTTTTTATTTTTTTTTGTAAATCAGATATTATTAAGATATTTTAACAATACAAGGTTAACTCCCCTGATAGGGGGTAAAGTCTCATTAGACAATAAACACAATGTAATCTACATACATATTTGTAGATCTCCGACAGTCGGAAAGTTGGTTTGTAGAGATGAGCGAGCACCAAAATGCTCGGGTGCTCGTTACTCTGGACGAAAATTTTGCGATGCTCGAGGGTTCGTTTCGAGTAACGAACCCCATTGAAGTCAATGGGCGACCCGAGCATTTTTGTATATCGCCGATGCTCGCTAATTTTCATTTGTGAAAATCTGGGCAATTCAAGAAAGTGATGGGAACGACACAGCAACGGATAGGGCAGGCGAGGGGCTACATGTTGGGCTGCATCTCAAGTTCCCAGGTCCCACTATTAAGCCACAATAGCGGCAAGAGTGCCCCCCCTCCCAACAATTTTTACTTCTGAAAAGCCCTCATTAGCAATGCATACCTTAGCTAAGCACCACACTACCTCCAACAAAGCACAATCACTGCCTGCATGAAACTCCGCTGCCACTTCTCCTGGGTTACATGCTGCCCAACCCCCCCCCCCCCCCCCGCACGACCCAGTGTCCACAGCGCACACCAAATTGTCCCTGCGCAGCCTTCAGCTGCCCTCATGCCACACCACCCTCATGTCTATTTATAAGTGCGTCTGCCATGAGAAGGAACCGCAGGCACACACTGCAGAGGGTTGGCACGGCTAGGCAGCGACCCTCTTTAAAAGGGGTGGGGCGATAGCCCACAATGCTGTACAGAAGCAATGAGAAATTCAATCCTGTGCCACCTCCATCTGGAGCTGGACACGTGGGCATAGCAATGGGGAACCTATGTGCCACACACTATTCATTCTGTCAAGGTGTCTGCATGCCCCAGTCAGACCGCGTTTTTTTATAAATAGTCACAGGCAGGTACAACTCCGCAATGGGAATTCCGTGTGCACCCACAGCATGGGTGGCTCCCTGGAACCCACCGGCTGTACATAAATGTATCCCATTGCAGTGCCCTGGACAGCAGAGCTAACGTCAGATGAAATGCAGGTGGGCTTCGGCCCACACTGCATGCCCCAACCTGACCGGGCTTTTTAATTCATAGACACAGGCAGGTACAACTCCCTATTGTGAAGTCCCTAAGGACCGACAGCATGGGTGGGTGCCAAGAAGCCACCGGCGGTACATAAATATATCCCATTGCAGTGCCCATCACAGCTGAGGTAATGTGATGTTTAATGCAGGTGGGCTTCGGCCCACACTGCATGCCCCAGTCAGACTGGGTTTCTTTAGAAGTGGACACAAATGCATTTACAACTCCGTGTGGACCCACAGCATGGGTGGCTCCCTGGAACCCACCGGCGGTACATAAATATATCCCATTGCATTGCCCATCGCAGTTGAGGTAATGTGATGTTTAATGCAGGTGGGCTTCGGCCCACACTGCATGCCCCAGTCAGACTGGGGTTCTTTAGAAGTGGACACATGTAGTTACAACTCCATGTGGACCCACAGCATGGGTGGCTCCCTGGAACCCACCGGCGGTACATAAATATATCCCATTGTATTGCCCGTCACAGCTGAGGTAATGTGATGTTTAATGCAGGTGGGCTTCGGCCCACACTGCATGCTCCAGTCTGACTGGGGTTCTTTAGAAGTGGACACATGTAGTTACAACTCCGTGTGGACCGACAGCATGGATTGGTGCCAGGAAGCCACCGCCGGTACATAAATATATCCCATTGCAGTGCCCATCACAGCTGAGGCAATGTGATGTTTAATGCAGGTGGGCTTCGGCCCACACTGCATGCCCCAGTCAGACTGGGGTTCTTTAGAAGTGGACACATGTAGTTACAACTCCGTGTGGACCAACAGCATGGGTGGCTCCCTGGAACCCACCGGCGGTACATAAATATATCCCATTGCATTGCCCATCACAGCTGAGGTAATGTGATGTTTAATGCAGGTGGGCTTCGGCCCACACTGCATACCCCAGTCTGACTGGGGTTCTTTAGAAGTGGACACATGTAGTTAAAACTCCGTGTGGACCGACAGCATGGGTGGGTGCCAGGAAGCCACCGGCGGTACATAAATATATCCCATTGCAGTGCCCATCACAGCTGAGGTAATGTGATGTTTAATGCAGGTGGGCTTCGGCCCACACTGCATGCCCCAGTCAGACTGAGGTTCTTTAGAAGTGGACACATGTAGTTAAAACTCCGTGTGGACCCACAGCATGGGTGGCTCCCTGGAACCCACCGGCGGTACATTAATATATCCCATTGCATTGCCCATCACAGCTGAGGTAATGTGATGTTTAATGCAGGTGGGCTTCGGCCCACACTGCATGCCCCAGTCAGACTGGGGTTCTTTAGAAGTGGACACATGTAGTTACAACTCCATGTGGACCCACAGCATGGGTGGCTCCCTGGAACCCACCGGCGGTACATAAATATATCCCATTGCATTGCCCATCACAGCTGAGGTAATGTGATGTTTAATGCAGGTGGGCTTGGGCCCACACTGCATGCCCCAGTCTGACCGGGGTTCTTTAGAAGTGGACACTTGTAGTTACAACTCCGTGTGGACCGACAGCATGGGTGGGTGCCAGGAAGCCGCCGGCGGAACATAAATATATCCCATTGCAGTGCCCAGCACAGCTGAGGTACCGTCAGCTGTAATGCAGGTGGGCAAAAAATTAATTGGATTACACTGTAGGCGAGGGCCCCAAAAAATTGGTGTACCAACAGTACTAATGTACCTCAGAAAAATTGCCCATGCCCAACCAAGAGGGCAGGTGAAACCCATTAATCGCTTTGGTTAATGTGGCTTAATTTGTAACTTGGCCTGGAGGCAGCCCAGTTAAAATAAAAATTGGTTCAGGTGCAAGTTTCAACGCTTTAATGAGCATTGAAACGTATAAAAATTGTTTAGAAAAATTATATGACTGAGCCTTGTGGCCCTAAGAAAAATTGGCTGTTCGGCGTGATTACGTGAGGTTTCAGGAGGAGGAGCAGGAGGAGGAGGATGAATACTATACACAGATTGATGAAGCAAAAATGTCCCCGTTTTTGATGGTGCAAAGAGAACGATGCTTCCATCCGCGGGTGCGGCCTACGTATTGCTTAGGTATCGCTGCTGTCCGCTGGTGGAGAAGAGAAGTCTGGGGAAATCCAGGCTTTGTTCATCTTGATGAGTGTAAGCCTGTCGGCACTGTCGGTTGACAGGCGGGTACGCTTATCTGTGATGATTCCCCCAGCCGCACTAAACACCCTCTCTGACAAGACGCTAGCCGCAGGACAAGCAAGCACCTCCAGGGCATACAGCGCGAGTTCAGGCCACGTGTCCAGCTTCGACACCCAGTAGTTGTAGGGGGCAGAGGCGTCACGGAGGACGGTCGTGTGATCGGCTACGTACTCCCTCACCATCCTTTTACAGTGCTCCCGCCGATTCAGCCTTGACTGGGGAGCGGTGACACAGTCTTGCTGGGGAGCCAGAAAGCTGTCAAAGGCCTTAGAGAGTGTTCCCCTGCCTGTGCCGTACATGCTGCCTGATCTCCGCGCCTCCCCTGCTACCTGGCCCTCGGAACTGCGCCTTCTGCCACTAGCGCTGTCGGATGGGAATTTTACCATCAACTTGTCCGCCAGGGTCCTGTGGTATAGCATCACTCTCGAATCCCTTTCCTCTTCGGGTATCAGAGTGGAAAAGTTCTCCTTATACCGTGGGTCGAGCAATGTGTACACCCAGTAATCCGTAGTGGCCAGAATGCGTGTAACGCAAGGGTCACGAGAAAGGCATCCTAACATGACGTCCGCCATGTGTGCCAGAGTACCTGTACGCAACACATGTCTGTCCTCACTAGGAAGATCACTTTCAGGATCCTCCTCCTCCTCCCCAGGGCATACACGCTGAAAGGATGACAGGCAAGTAGCATGGGTACCCTCAGCAGTGGGCCAAGCTGTCTCTTCCCCTCCTCCTCATTCTCCTCATGCTCCTCTTCCTCCTCAACGCGCTGAGATATAGACAGGAGGGTGCTCTGACTATCCAGCGACATACTGTCTTCCCCCCGCTCTGTTTCCGAGCGCAAAGCGTCTGCCTTTATGCTTTGCAGGGAACTTCTCAAGAGGCATAGCAGAGGAATGGTGACGCTAATGATTGCAGCATCGCCGCACACCATCTGGGTAGACTCCTCAAAGTTTCCAAGGACCTGGCAGATGTCTGCCAACCAGGCCCACTCTTCTGTAAAGAATTGAGGAGGCTGACTCCCACTGCGCCGCCCATGTTGGAGTTGGTATTCCACTATAGCTCTACGCTGCTCATAGAGCCTGGCCAACATGTGGAGCGTAGAGTTCCACCGTGTGGGCACGTCGCACAGCAGTCGGTGCACTGGCAGCTTAAAGTGATGTTGCAGGGTGCGCAGGGTGGCAGCGTCCGTGTGGGACTTGCGGAAATGTGCGCAGAGCCAGAGCACCTTTCCGAGCAGGTCTGACAAGCGTGGGTAGCTTTTCAGAAAGCGCTGAACCACCAAATTAAAGACGTGGGCCAGGAATGGCAGAGCCGCCACCAGGTTACGGCCGTTGTCACACACGACCATGCCCGGTTGGAGGCTCAGCGGCGCAAGCCAGCGGTCGGTCTGCTCTGTCAGACCCTGCAGCAGTTCGTGGGCCGTGTGCCTCTTATCTCCTAAGCTGAGTAGTTTCAGCACGGCCTGCTGACGCTTGCCCACCGCTGTGCTGCCACGCCGCGCGACACCGACTGCTGCCGACGTGCTGCTGCTGACACATCTTGACTGCAAGACAGAGGTTGCGGAGGAGGAGGAGGGTGGTTTAGTGGAGGAAGCATACACCGCCGCAGATACCACCACCGAGCTGGGGCCCGCAATTCTGGGGGTGGGTAGGACGTGAGCGGTCCCAGGCTCTGACTCTGTCCCAGCCTCCACTAAATTCACCCAATGTGCCGTCAGGGAGATATAGTGGCCCTGCCCGCCTGTGCTTGTCCACGTGTCCGTTGTTAAGTGGACCTTGGCAGTAACCGCGTTGGTGAGGGCGCGTACAATGTTGCGGGAGACGTGGTCGTGCAGGGCTGGGACGGCACATCGGGAAAAGTAGTGGCGACTGGGAACTGAGTAGCACGGGGCCGCCGCCGCCATCATACTTTTGAAAGCCTCCGTTTCCACAACCCTATACGGCAGCATCTCCAGGCTGATAAATTTGGCTATGTGCACGTTTAACGTTTGAGCGTGCGGGTGTGTGGCGGCGTACTTGCGCTTGCGCTCCAACACTTGCGCTAGCGACGGCTAGATGGTGCGCTGACAGACATTGGTGGATGGGGCTGAGGACAGCGGAGGTGAGGGTGTGGGTGCAGGCCAGGAGACGGTAGTGCCTGTGTCCTGAGAGGGGGGTTGGATCTCAGTGGCAGGTTGGGGCACAGGGGGAGAGGCAGCGGTGCAAACCGGAGGCGGTGAACGGCCTTCGTCCCACCTTGTGGGCGTGCTTGGCCATCATACGTCTGCGCATGCTGGTGGTAGTGAGGCTGGTGGTGGTGGCTCCCCGGCTGATCTTGGCGCGACAAAGGTTGCACACCACTGTTCGTCGGTCGTCTGCACTCAGTGAAAAACTGCCAGACCTTTGAGCACCTCGGCCTCTGCAGGGTGGCATGGCACGAGGGGGCGCTTTGGGAAACAGTTGGTGGATTATTTGGTCTGGCCCTGCCTCTACCCCTGGCCACCGCACTGCCTCTTCCAACCTGTCCTGCTGCTGCCCTTGCCTTCCCCTCTGAAGACCTGTCCTCAGTAGGCGTAGCAAACCAGGTGGGGTCAGTCACCTCATCGTCCTGCTGCTCTTCCTCCGAATCCTCTGTGCGCTCCTCCCTCGGACTTACTGCCCTTATTACTACCTCACTGATAGACAACTGTGTCTCATCGTCATCGTCCTCCTCACCCACTGAAAGGTCTTGAGACAGTTGCCGGAAGTCCCCAGCCTCATCCCCCGGACCCCGGGAATTTTCAAAAGGTTGTGCATCGGTCACGACAAACTCCTCCAGTGGGAGAGGATTCGGAACCATTGCTGCCCATTCTGGGCAGGGGCCCGAGAACAGTTCCTGGGAGTCTGCCTGCTCCTCAGAATGTGTCATTGTAATGGAGTGAGGAGGCTGGGAGGAAGGAGGAGCAGCAGCCAGAGGATTCAGAGTTGCAGCAGTGGACAGCGCAGAGCTCTGGGTGTTCGATAGATTGCTGGATGCACTTTGTGCCATCCACGACAGGGCCTGCTCACACTGCTCATTTTCTAATAAAGGTCTACCGCGTGGACCCATTAATTGTGAGATGAATGCGGGGACGCCAGAAGCGTGCCTCTCTCCTAATCCCGCAGCAGTCGGCTGCGATACACCTGGATCAGGAGCTCGGCCTGTGCCCACACCCTGACTTGGGCCTCCGCGTCCTCGCCCGCATCCACGTCCTCTAGGCCTACCCCTACCCCTCAGCATGGTGTATTAGCAGTAGTGCAGAAACAGAACGCTGTAATTAAATGTGCCGCTTATTGGCCTGTGGGTGGAGGCAGACTTCGCTTACGGAACGCACAGCAGAGCCAGGAAATAATTTTGCGCAAGCCTGCTGTAACACTTAGCTGGCTGCGTATGAATTAGGAGGACAACTACCCCCAGCAGAGACCCAGTACACAGAGGACGGTCACAGGCAGCCCAAATAGATGTTTTTTCCCAAATGTTTTTGGAAAGGCCCACTGCCTATATTCTATAAATATGTCTTCTGTCCCTGCCTCACCACTACTGGCCCTGGAGTATGTCAAATAACTGCAGACTGTTGCACTGTGGACTGCAATACAGCGGTGATGTAACTGCCAACACAGAGCCAGGAAATAATTTTGCGCAAGCCTACTGCAACACTTAGCTGGCTGCGTATGAATTAAGAGGACAACTACCCCCAGCAGAGACCCAGTACACAGAGGACGGTCACAGGCAGCCCAAATAGATTTTTTTCCCAAATGTTTTTGGAAAGGCCCACTGCCTATATTCTATAAATATGTCTTCTGTCCCTGCCTCACCATTACTGGCCCTGGAGTATGTAAAATAACTGCAGACTGTTGCACTGTGGACTGCAATACAGCGGTGATGTAACTGCCAACTAAGAGCCAGGAAATAATTTTGCGCAAGCCTGCTGTAACACTTAGCTGGCTGCGTATGAATTAGGAGGACAACTACCCCCAGCAGAGACCCAGTACACAGAGGACGGTCACAGGCAGCCCAATTAGATGTTTTTTCCCAAATGTTTTTGGAAAGGCCCACTGCCTATATTCTATAAATATGTCTTCTGTCCCTGCCTCACCATTACTGGCCCTGGAGTATGTAAAATAGCTGCAAACTGTTGCACTGTGGACTGCAATACAGCGGTGATGTAACTGCCAACACAGAGCCAGGAAATAATTTTGCGCAAGCCTGCTGTAACACTTAGCTGGCTGCGTATGAATTAGGAGGACAACTACCCCCAGCAGAGACCCAGTACACAGAGGATGGTCACAGGCAGCCTAAATAGATGTTTTTTTCCCAAATGTTTTTGGAAAGGCCCACTGCCTATATTCTATAAATATGTCTTCTGTCCCTGTCTCACCATTACTGGCCCTGGAGTATGTAAAATAACTGCAAACTGTTGCACTGTGGACTGCAATACAGCGGTGATGTAACTGCCAACACAGAGCCAGGAAATAATTTTGCGCAAGCCTGCTGTAACACTTAGCTGGCTGCGTATGAATTAGGAGGACAACTACCCCCAGCAGAGACCCAGTACACAGAGGACGGTCACAGGCAGCCCAAATAGATGTTTTTTCCCAAATGTTTTTGGAAAGGCCCACTGCCTATATTCTATAAATATGTCTTCTGTCCCTGCCTCACCACTACTGGCCCTGGAGTATGTCAAATAACTGCAGACTGTTGCACTGTGGACTGCAATACAGCGGTGATGTAACTGCCAACACAGAGCCAGGAAATAATTTTGCGCAAGCCTACTGCAACACTTAGCTGGCTGCGTATGAATTAAGAGGACAACTACCCCCAGCAGAGACCCAGTACACAGAGGACGGTCACAGGCAGCCCAAATAGATTTTTTTCCCAAATGTTTTTGGAAAGGCCCACTGCCTATATACACTGTATATGTCTTCTCTCTCTGCGTCACCACTACTGGCCCTGGAGTATGTAAAATAGCTGCAAACTGTTGCACTGTGGACTGCAATACAGCGGTGATGTAACTGCCAACACAGAGCCAGGAAATAATTTTGCGCAAGCCTGCTGTAACACTTAGCTGGCTGCGTATGAATTAAGAGGACAACTACCCCCAGCAGAGACCCAGTACACAGAGGACGGTCACAGGCAGCCCAAATAGATTTTTTTCCCAAATGTTTTTGGAAAGGCCCACTGCCTATATTCTATAAATATGTCTTCTGTCCCTGCCTCACCATTACTGGCCCTGGAGTATGTAAAATAACTGCAGACTGTTGCACTGTGGACTGCAATACAGCGGTGATGTAACTGCCAACTAAGAGCCAGGAAATAATTTTGCGCAAGCCTGCTGTAACACTTAGCTGGCTGCGTATGAATTAGGAGGACAACTACCCCCAGCAGAGACCCAGTACACAGAGGACGGTCACAGGCAGCCCAATTAGATGTTTTTTCCCAAATGTTTTTGGAAAGGCCCACTGCCTATATTCTATAAATATGTCTTCTGTCCCTGCCTCACCATTACTGGCCCTGGAGTATGTAAAATAGCTGCAAACTGTTGCACTGTGGACTGCAATACAGCGGTGATGTAACTGCCAACACAGAGCCAGGAAATAATTTTGCGCAAGCCTGCTGTAACACTTAGCTGGCTGCGTATGAATTAGGAGGACAACTACCCCCAGCAGAGACCCAATACACAGAGGATGGTCACAGGCAGCCTAAATAGATGCTTTTTCCCAAATGTTTTTGGAAAGGCCCACTGCCTATATTCTATAAATATGTCTTCTGTCCCTGTCTCACCATTACTGGCCCTGGAGTATGTAAAATAGCTGCAAACTGTTGCACTGTGGACTACAATACAGCGTTGATGTAACTGCCAACACAGAGCCAGGAAATAATTTTGCGCAAGCCTGCTGTAACACTTAGCTGGCTGCGTATGAATTAGGAGGACAACTACCCCCAGCAGAGACCCAGTACACAGAGGACGGTCACAGGCAGCCCAAATAGATGTTTTTTCCCAAATGTTTTTGGAAAGGCCCACTGCCTATATTCTATAAATATGTCTTCTGTCCCTGCCTCACCACTACTGGCCCTGGAGTATGTCAAATAACTGCAGACTGTTGCACTGTGGACTGCAATACAGCGGTGATGTAACTGCCAACACAGAGCCAGGAAATAATTTTGCGCAAGCCTGCTGTAACACTTAGCTGGCTGCGTATGAATTAAGAGGACAACTACCCCCAGCAGAGACCCAGTACACAGAAGACGGTCACAGGCAGCCCAAATAGATGTTTTTTCCCAAATGTTTTTGGAAAGGCCCACTGCCTATATTCTATAAATATGTCTTCTGTCCCTGCCTCACCATTACTGGCCCTGGAGCATGTAAAATAACTGCAAACTGTTGCACTGTGGACTGCAATACAGCGGTGATGTAACTGCCAACACAGAGCCAGGAAATAATTTTGCGCAAGCCTGCTGTAACACTTAGCTGGCTGCGTATGAATTAGGAGGACAACTACCCCCAGCAGAGACCCAGTACACAGAGGACGGTCACAGGCAGCCCAAATTGATGTTTTTTCCCAAATGTTTTTGGAAAGGCCCACTGCCTATATTCTATAAATATGTCTTCTGTCCCTGCCTCACCATTACTGGCCCTGGAGCATGTAAAATAACTGCAAACTGTTGCACTGTGGACTGCAATACAGCGGTGATGTAACTGCCAACACAGAGCCAGGAAATAATTTTGTGCAAGCCTGCTCTAACAGTTAGCTGGCTGCGTATGAATTCGGAGGACAACTACCCCCTGGACTATGTATAATTACTGCAGGGCGCAATGCTCTGCACGGCCCATATACAAAAAAAAAAAAAGTGCAACACTGCAAAAAGCAGCCTCCACACTACTGCACACTGTTAGGTGTGGCCCTAAGAAGGACCGTTGGGGTTCTTGAAGCCTAAAATACTCCTAACACTCTCCCTACAGCAACTCCAGCATCAGCAGCACTTTCCCTAAGCTATGTCAGAACGCATCTGTGGCGAGCCGCGGGAGGGGCCGATTTATATACTCGGGTGACACCTGATCTCGCCAGCCACTCACAGCAGGGGGGTGGTATAGGGCTTGAACGTCGCAGGGGGAAGTTGTAATGCCTTCCCTGTCTTTCTATTGGCCAGAAAAGCGCTCTAACGTCTCAGAGATGAAAGTGAAAGTAACTCGAACATCGCGTGGTGCTCGTTTCGAATAACGAGCATCTCGAACACGCTAATACTCGAACGAGCATCAAGCTCAGACGAGTACGTTCGCTCATCTCTATTGGTTTGTTATAGCTAGGAGGTCTTTCCTTATGTCTAATCCTTATATTATTAACTGTTGAATTAATTTTTTTTTTTTTTTGAAAGGGTTAATAGTAGGTCACTAAGTCCAGGGAGTGGCAGTACTTAGACTGATAATGAAGCTACTTCTCTCCTCACTTATCTGGCCTGATATGCGGATATGTGTACCACTGATTTGTGATTACACCGTATTTCAATTGTAAGTACTTCCACAAAAAAGGCATAGGGTACTTAGTTTTTCAGATCGGACTTATCAGTCTCAGGGTGTTGACCCAATAGATATTAACACTTAGGTAGATCAGTCAGCGGTTGAAAATAACCCCATAATATAAGGGGTCCATCAGGTGTATCCACCGACCTGTTACGTCTTAATCTTAAGGCCACTGTATTTTGTAGTTATCGTGTAGGGCCCAGAGTCGTATTGCGATCCTGGGTTGTTGTCGCTAGATGATCTCATTCTTAGTCTAATGTACAGCTCAGATAGTTTTTCTAGCTTTTTTTAAACGGATCTATTATACAGATCTTATATACGGATCAGAGGCTTTCATAAAAGAAATGATGCTGGCCCTGAGAAGCACTATGAGGGAGGACCTACACACTTTCTCATCCTCATTCAACTCTACTATATCTGAAATTGAGGAGAGAACCTCTCACATAGAGAACAAAATGGGCAAACTGACTAAGTCTCACAATACACTTATTGACGCACACTATGCCCTAGAGGAGGAGGTAGATCAGATTAAAGTCAAGATGGCGGATCTGGAAGACCGCAATAGGTGTAATAACATCAAGTTCAGAGGCATTTCAGAAAAGATCAGTCCAGTAGATCTTAAGGACTTCCTAACGCAATTTATGAAAAAACTCCTCACCTCCACTCCAGCTCAAGAGCTTATTATTGATAGGGCTCATCGTCTGCAGAAACCAAAATTCCTCCATGAAAACATTCCACGCGATGTTATAGCACGGATACACTTTTTTCATGTCAAAGAGGCTCTAATGTTCGCATCCCGTATGGTGACCGACTTGCCTCCTCAGTATTCAAACATCAAATTATTTGTTTTTATCCGCTGCCACTATACAAGCAAGGAAGACATTTTCCCACATAACCACTCTCCTCAGAAAAGAGAAAATCCCCTATAGATGGGGCTTCCCCACTAAGCTTATCCTGCACAGAGAGGGCACCACTCATATCTTCAACAAACCAGAAGAGGGAGAGAAGTCTCTTAAAGCCTGGGGCCTCCAGATCTCTGACGACCCCCCAGAACAAATCAGCCACCCAGCGCTCTCGTGAGCCTTCTGGAGAAAACCTACAAGCCAATTCACCCCGCTAAGTTCATCACTCTTCATAAAGTTGGAGGCTGAAGTCTTGCACTTGCCAGGCGGACTCTTATTCCCCCCAATCTTCTGCAGGATACTATGCCTGCGAGAACAGCTCCACACAGACAGCTGTTCACAAAAACTTTCTGGAGCAATTCTACTAGAACCAGAAAAAATTTGTTTTCCGGCCTTACTGTTTGGTGTTTAAGGCCAGACAATTTTGTTCTAAATGTTTATGTTTCCTTCCCTTCCTCTACCTTGATAAGGGTCAGCAAAAAACTATGGTTCCACAAGTATAGCCTGTATCACCCTCCTGTAATATGTCGCTAAGAATTTGTTCCCTCAATGCAAAAGGGCTTAATTCCCCATATAAAAGGTCAGCAGCTTGGAAGGATGCGCTTCATGATAAGGTTGACATCCTATGCCTTCAAGAGTCACACTTTGCTCGTGCAGCGCAACCTCTTTTCTCACACAAAAAAATTCCCCAAAATTTTCCTATCCTGTGCCGAGAAGAAGAGAGCGGGGGTCATAATCGCAATTAAAGACACTATTGATTTGGCACTCGCCGAGCAAATTATTGATCCTGCTGGCAGGTTCATAATTTTAGTGGGCATGTTTAATGGCACTTTATTAACCCTAGTTAATCTCTATGCTCCAAACTCCTCATAAATTTCTTTCTTAAATAGAATCTCAAAGAAGATACGCAGAGTCCAAAAAGGCAAACTCATAGTTTGCGGAGACTTTAACATTGTCCCCGATAGAAAGCTTGATTCCTCCAGCTCAACAAACAGACTATCCCCCACGCTCGCGCCATGGCTCCACAATCAGTCTTTATTTGACACATAGGTGCCTCAACTCCTCATCTAGAGAGTATACCCATTACTCCCCTCGCCACAGATCCTTTTCAAGGATTGACCTTTTTCTAGTGGACAAATGGACCCTACAGGAGGTCAGACAAGCAGACATAGGTAAAACAACGTGGTCGGACCACTCGCCTATTTTTCTTACACTTGAGCCATCTAGATCTCCCCCGAACCATGGAAGCTGGAGAAATAATGTTTCTCTTATGAGAGTGCCAGAATATAGGAAGATGATTAAAGAATCTATTACTGAGTACTTCTCGCTCAATATGAATTCAGACGTGGATATCTTCTTCATATGGTGTGCCCACAAGGCATACATGAGGGTGATACTGATTAAAATTAGTTCCCTCCATAAGAAAAAGAAACTGCTCCAGATAAACAACATTCTTGCGCAAATCACTAGAGTGGAGCAAGATATTCAGGCCTCCTCTTCAATTAAGCTTCACAGGGAATTAATGTCCCTTCGCCACAAGCTCCACCAGGGGCTGATTGAGGATTATGTCAAAACTCTAAACTTCTCAAAAATGAATTACTACACTGCATATAATAAGCCCTCCAGACTAATGGCTAGAATAATAAAACAACGCCAGGCACCCTCCAGGATCCCGTTCTTGATCAAACAAGATGGAACGGGAGAAAAAATAATACACCCCCAAGCTATAGCAGACGAATTTAGTCTCTTCTATTCCAATTTATATAACTTAAACGGAGACGTCTCCACCCCTCAACCAGACACTCAACAAATCAACAACTATTACGAAGAAACAACTGGAATCGCTAAACTGCCCTATTTCCTGCGTGGAGGTCTTGGAGACAGTTAGGACATTGAAGGCACACAAGGCCCCAGGTCCGGATGGCTTCTCAAATGAATACTATAAAGATTTTGCCCCGGACCTGGCGCCTTGTCTAGCTGAAACATTCAATAAAGTGGCATCTACGGGCGCTCTCCCGAGGGAAATGCTGTGTGCCACTATAGTCACAATCCCTAAGCAAGGAAAGGCCCCGAGCTCCCCTGCAAACTTCCGCCCTATCTCTCTATTAAATAGCGATACAAAGCTCTACTCAAAACTATTAACCCAGCGCCTGTTAAAAATCCTCCCACAAATAGTCCATAATGACCAAGTGGGCTTCACTAGAGGAAGGCAGGCGTCGGACGGTACCAGAAGAGTATTGAACCTTGTAGGTATGGCGGAGGCGAACCATACCCCAACTATCCTACTGGCTTTAGATGCTGAAAAAGCCTTTGATAGGCTTCACTGGGGGTTCGCCTTCGCCATCCTGGAGAAGTTCAGCTTCCAAGGAAATATCCTCGGGGTCATTCGGGCTATCTATGGATCCCCATCAGCTAGGGTTTTAATTGAGGGAATTTTTTCTAAAACCTTCCAGATTACCAATGGCACCCGTGAGGGGTGTCCCCTATCTCCCTTACTATTCACGCTCGTCATGGAGCCCCTGGCGGAGGCGATTAGACTCAGCACAAGTGTCAAGGGATTTTCGGCTGGATCTAGACAGCATAAAATAAGTCTTTTTGCGGACGATGTCCTGCTTCTCCTTACAGACCCCATCTCATCTTTTTTTTTTAAACTCGTTTTATTAAACAGTATGCATCACATACAATAACATTTACATTAACTGTGTATACATCAGAAAGCTCTTTGGCATTGGTATTCAGTACTCAAATACGTTACATTACTTCTGTGCTCATTAGATATATATTAACACATACATTTATAGTATTAATGACAATATTGCTTGTTTTACATGTCTAGCCTGGGTGCAGTTCGTCTTAATAACTTTTGAAACATTTCCTGTGTGAAGTTTGTATTTGTTGACCCACACCAGATCCCCCAAACTTTGTCAAATTTTTCAGGATATTTTCTGTTTTTGTAGACTATTTTTTCATATGGTAGGATAGTATTAATAATGCTCTGCCATTTTGTAATTGTCGGGGGGCGTCTGTCCACCCATCGTAGCGCTATAACTTTACGGGCATAGAATAGTACTTTAGTAAGAAATATTTTATCATAGTGCTGCCACTGCTCCTCGTCCATGACCCCCAGCAGGCACATAGCTGGATCCAGTGGTACTGGTATTCCCATCAGTTCGGTTAGAAACTCCGTGACCTCTTCCCAGTACGTGTGCACCATCGGGCAGTTCCATATTAGATGGTTGAAATTTGCGTTTGGTGCGTGACAGCGATGGCACTGACTGGTAATTGATCTATTCATTTTATGGAGTCTACTCGGTGTTAAGTAGCATTGGTGCAGGATATATAATTGGGTTAATTTGTTATTCGCAGCTGGTGAGACCCCGGTGTATATAGCCATCGCGGTCTCCCAGTCTTCATTAGTCAGTGTTGGGATAAGTTCTTTCCATCTTTCCATCACCGTCATCTGTGTGCCGGGGGTCCTGGAGTGCAGCAGGTGAGTGTATAGTGCCGAAATTAGGCCTCTAGGGCCCTGTGTGCGCAGTATTCCTATTAACGGGTATGCTGAAAAGGGTCTCCTGGGCTCCGGGAATTAAGCTGTCAATGCGTGTCTAAGTTGTAGGTATCTAAAGAATCCCGTCCTAGGTACCTGGTATAATTGTTGCAGTTGCTCAAAGGAGGCTAGTATTCCGTCGATGTATAAGTGTTTCAGTGTGGTGATTCCTAAATTTGTCCAAAATTGTCTACCTGGTAGGCTCAGTAAGTGCGGCAGCGCCCTGTTGTTCCATAAAGGGGTCTCCAGGGGGGTGTCTTCCCGCCCAGTCAGTTGCCTGCATGCCTTCCAGACATTTGTTGCAAGTCTGTGAATGGGCAGCATTTGTTTTGTCAACAGTCCTGGTGCTTCCAGGAGGATCCAAAGCGATGCCTCCGCGAGGAAATACATCAGGTGGTGCTCGGAGTTCGGGAGAGGAGAGCCCGACAACCAGTGGCGTATGTATCTGACTTGCCCCGCTAGGTAATACATTTTAAAGTCCGGTAATGCCATTCCTGCTAATTCTTTAGGTTTTTGTAGGGTTTCCATATGGAGTTTGGCTCTGGATTTTCCCCAAATAAACGAGATTATTAATGAGTTAGTTTTTTTGAAGAATTTTTGTGTTATAGTCGTTTCTGCGTGCTCTAACCGGTATAGGTACTTGGGGAGTATTATCATTTTGATAAGGTTTATTCTACCTGCTACAGATAGTGGTAGAGGGCTCCAAGCTTTTAGTTTTAGTTGCAGGGTCGTCATTAGGGGTGCAATGTTTAGATCAAAGCTTTGGGTGTGGTCTCTGGTGATATAAATCCCTAGGTATTTAAATGCGGGAACAATTTGCAGATTATGATATACTTCTCCCGTCCTCCACTCCTCTCCCCTCAGCGGCATAAGGGTAGATTTCTGCCAGTTAATACGTAGGCCTGAGTAGTTCCCGAATTCATCTATTTGAGATATGGCCAGTGGTAGGGTGTGTTTGGGTTCTGACATATAGAGTATTATATCATCCGCATATAATCCTATCTTATCCTCTCTAGGTCCAATCTGGATTCCCTTGTATGATGCGTGCTGTCGAATCTTAAGAGCCAGGGGTTCTATGGCAATTGCAAATAAAAGAGGGGAAAGCGGGCAACCCTGTCGGGTCCCCCTGTGAAGTGGGAAGGAGGTGGAGACCAGGCCATTCGCCATTATCTTTGCCACCGGGGCACTATATAGGATAGAGACCCATTTAATAAACGGGTCTCCAAATCCGAATTTCCGCAAAACCTCTATCAGGTATGGCCATTCTACTGAATCGAATGCCTTGGCTGCGTCCAATGAGGCCAGGGCCCAATTTGCCCTCCACCTCCCCCCCACCTGCGTAATCACCTGTGTCCTTCTGATATTGTCTGATGTGGACATTCCCGGGATGAACCCGCATTGGTCTGGGTGTATGATATCTTTGATCACTTGGTTCAGCCTGGAGGCCAATACCTTGGTAAGGATTTTATAGTCCGTATTTAAGAGGGAGATGGGCCTATATGACCCACACTCCTCTGGGTTCTTATCAGGTTTTAATATGAGGACTATATTGGCCTCGAGCATCGAGTCTGGGAGATGTTCTTTTCCCAATATGTCTTCATATAGCATAAGTAGTTGTGGTGTTATTTCCTCCCTGTATTGTAGGTAAACTTCTATTGGTATGCCATCTGTGCCCGGGGTCTTGTTTTTTGCCATGTCCTCCATTGCTTTCTCTATCTCCTCCACTGCAATAGGGTCATCTAACATGGATTTATGTGTGTCTTGTATTACTGGAAATGTTATACTGGCTAGGTAGGTCTCTAGCTCTGTTGGAGTGTAGTTAGTTTGGGATTGGTATAGGTCGGAGTAGAATTGTTGGAATCTGCTTAATATACCTTTGGGGTCTGTGATTATTGTGCCCTCTGCTGATTTAATCCTAAGTATGGCCGGGGAGGTATTTTCTTGTCGGGCCATGTATGCTAATAATTTACTGGACTGATTACCCAATTCGAAGAAGGTCTGGCGGGTGAAGAATAATTTCCTTTGGGCCTTCTCCTTTAAATGTAACAGGTACTCTCTGCCCGCTTGTAACCATTTTTTTTTTTTTTTCATTTGAGGGATCAGATATGAATTCCTTTTCCAGCCGCTGGCATTGTTCCGCTAATTGTTCCCCTTCCTTTGCTGTGGTTTTTTTAATGAATGAGATTGAGGATTTGAAGCATCCTCTGAGGTATGGTTTGAAGGCTTCCCAAACCAACATCCTATCAGGGCTCGCTTCGTGTGCTTCGTAATAAATTTTAATTTGGTCTACTATTCGGTCGTTTGGGCCGAGTAGCGACAGCCAAAACGGGTGTATTCGTTGTTTCTTAATGACAGAGAAGCTTGGGTTTTTTATAGTCATGCGTATTGGTGAGTGGTCTGACACTGCTCTTGGGAGATGTTCTATGGATTCAACTTTTGGGAATAGTGAGGGAGATCCAAATATATAGTCTATTCGACTCAGCGCATGGTTGTGGGCTGCATGGCAGGAGAACTCCCGCTGGTATGGGTGGAATGTTCGCCACATATCCAACCATCCCGCTACCGAGATCATAGAGGCCAGTCGAGTCGGGCCCGTGTCCCCCGACCCCCGAGCACCACCCCCGAACCTATCCAGGAGCGGGTCCATGACCATATTCATGTCTCCCAAGCAGATGGTCGTTGTGTCTGGCGAAAATGAGGCAAATTGTATGCCTTCTGCTAGCAGGGTTGTTGAGGTTGATGGTGGGTTGTAGTAACATAAGAGTACATACAAATCATTATTTATTTTGGCTCTTACGAAAACAAACCTGCCCTCCGGGTCCTTCCTCAGTTGTTCCACCTCCCATCTAAGTGATCTTTCTATCAGCAGGGACACCCCCCTGGAGTATGGTGTATGGTATGAATGTGCCGACCACTGGACCCATGGCTTCGACAGACATTTAGAAGTTTCAGGCGTGAGGTGGGTCTCCTGCAGGCACAATATATGCGGTCGCCAGGAGCGTATCAGCGAGTTAATTGTAGTTCGCTTCCTGGGGGATCCCATACCTCTAACGTTCCAGGACACAAAAGTTATCTCAGCCATTGGCGGAGGTAGTTGAATTGGGTCCGGATAAAGTTTTTTATGGCATTCTTTCCCTCAGGAGACCCCCCGTCACGCCTCGTCACATTTTTGTTACTCATTATACAATCGCATTTCAGTACATTCTCATAACAGACATTAACATTGAGCATCCGATGCACACAACTTAAAAACATTGCGGTAGTGTAATACCAACTTGTAACTTCTGCAACTTGTGGTCTAACGGGTTTTAGTCACTGAATACTTTTTTCTATATCAGCATTCGTGGCTAACTTTTTACTCGGGGTAACCAGCTTAGCATAGCTTCAGTATTTGCTATACTCGCGGTTCTGTTAGTTTAGTAAAGCAGTAGTGCGAGCCGACCAAATCTCGTTTTATATTAATTAGGTGGGCTCCCTTTTGAGGAGAAGAGGGGGGAGGAGGAGGTGGGGGGGAAGGAGGGGGAAAGGGGGGAAGGAGGGGTGGGGGTAAGGGGGGGGGAGGGGTATTGTGCTGAGGGCGGCCCGAAGGGGGCGCCTCATCTTTGGTTTAGTAATTTACCATATCCTTAGGCAGTTTTAGTGACACCTTATATATCGTGTAGGAGTTCCGTCGCCTAGAGGGGAAATAAGAAGTGGTTAATTTTTATATACATTACAGTCTTTCTGGACGTCGTCTGGCGGTTAACCATTCTTCTGCTTCGGATGGTGAGGTGAAGAAGCGGGTACGTTCTCCGTCGGTCACTCGCAGTCGCGCCGGGTACATCATGGAGTACGGGAGCTGCAGCTCTCGAAGTTGTCTTTTAACGCTGAAGAATGACGCTCTCTGCTTTTGGAGGTCTGACGAAAAATCCGGGAAGATGGATACCGTGGCGTTGTCGTGGCGTAGGGGTCCTCCTTTTCTAGCAGCTTGTAGGATATTATCTCTATCCCGGGAGTTGAGTATTCTTGCTAGTAGGGGTCTGGGAGGGGCTCCAGGTATGGGCGGCTTCATCGGCACTCGGTGGGCTCGCTCAATAACGAAGATTTGTGACAAGTCAGCATTAGGAAGACGTTCACGGATCCATTTCTCTAGGAATTCTTCGGGTCTCTGCCCTTCGGTTCGTTCTGGCAGACCGACTATACGCAGATTATTGCGTCGTGAACGATTTTCAAGGTCGTCCGCTTTTTGTCTCCAATATTCAGCTTTTTGTGTTAGGTCTCTTATTGTAGCTGACATTGGGGAGACGGTATCATCAAGCGTGGATATTCTGTCTTCCGTGTTGGTGACTCTTTCCCTCAGGTTTTGGAGGTCTTGTCTAAGGAGGCTTACATCCATTTTTACTTCATCAATTTTACTGGTGAGGGTAGTTGTGGATGTTTGGATTGCCGCCAGCAGCTGCTCGGACAATTGTTGTAGAGTTTGAACTGTCCCTTCCGCTGGGCCTGGGCTGGCATTTTTTATCTGAGGTGATGAGCCCCTCGGGGCCGATGATGTAGAATCGGAGCCTGGGTCCCTGCGGGTTTCGCCTCTAGCAAATGCTTTCAGTTTATCCGCTGTTGCGTTTTGCCTGGTAGGCCCCATGCTGCTCTCTCAGGGGTACCTGGTGGTGTACTCTGCTGCCTTGTTTCTGCTAGGTGCTGTTGCGCTGCGTTAGTGGTAATTGTTTGCCTCCACTTGCAGGGGGGGGGGTCCTCTGCAGGGCCTGTGTCACCCTTTCCCTCTTTCAGGGGGTGTGCAGTGCTTGCCTCTATGGTCTCTTCTCTGGGTATGGTGGGAGGAGGGGGGGGGGTTCTGTCCCCGGGCTCAGGTTTATGTGGGGCACAATAGCTGCTGCCCTTTCCCCCTGATTGCTGTTTCCAGCGTTACCTTTCTCCTCTGGTATGAGGATCTCTGTGGGCCCCCTCCGCTCCGTTTGTCCCCTCTGGGTCTGCTGGCTCCGTTCCCCGATCGGCGGCTGTGTCAGCCGCAGCGCCGCGGGTCCGCCGCTGGTGTCACCTCAGTCGCCGCTACCACGGGCGCCTCACCAGGCGTCTTGTTGCTAAGCGCGGGGTGATGCGCGCCGGGCCCCGGCGGTTGTTCGCCGGCCGGTTATCTTCTCTGCAAGATGGCGGCGGTGGCCGTGGCTCCGCGCTTCCGCCGCCGGGGCGCCCCCGCTGTGGGTGCCGCACAGGCTCTACGATGCCCTGCGGTGTTGCCGGCGGTCTGGGTCTCTCCCACCCTTCTTCCTGACGTGTCCGGTACCGGATTTGGGGCTTTTCGGCTGGCTGGTGGGTACCTCGTGGCACAGAATGGCGGCTCCCTCCCCCTCACAGGTCTTTCGTCGGCGCCGCTGCCGTTGCGCTTTCCCTCTGGCATCGCTTCTCCGGGGTCTGTCCTCCTCCCCCTCTCCACCGGAGATGTTGTACCGGGGCTGGGGGTCCTCAGGATGGGTACAGGATTAGTTTTGGTCGATCAGAGCGGGAGCTCCTCTCACATACGGCCGGTCAGCTCGGCTGCTTGGCCACGCCCCCCCGACCCCATCTCATCTTTAAAAGCAGTATATAACATAATCCAAGATTTCAGCAAAATTTCCTACTATAAATTAAATATTAGTAAATCTCAAATCCTCGCCATAAACATAGACAGTTCCTTGAGGCTCAGTATCCAGGAGGAGTTCCCATTTCAATGGAGGGAAAACACTATTCCCTATCTAGGAATAAAAATTTGCATCCCTCTCCCCAATACTATTCCAGCGAATCTGTCGCCCCTACTATCTAACCTTCAGTCGGAGCTGGAATACCTAGCAAAGAAAGAACCGTCGTGGCTGGGCAGAGCCACACTTTATAAAATGTTGATCCTCCCCAAAATTCTTTATCTTTTTCGCACAATTTCCCTCCCAGTTCCCAGATGGAAAATCTCCAAGTTTCAAAAGCAACTATCGAACTTTATATGGGGGGAAAGAGGCCAAGGGTCGCAGCCTCTATTCTATTTCTTAATAGAAAACAGGGAGGTCTGGGGGTCCCAAATGTGTGGTCGTACCTACAGGCGTCTAACATCAACCAATCCAGACACTGGCTGAAATCAAGGCCTGGCCCAAGTTGGCTCCAAATAGAGACCCAGCTTAACAATGGCAGACCCACCCGCTCTCTTCTTCTGGCCTCCCTACTAATCCTCCCTCTCTCCGGCCGCACTTCCTATACATAAACCCTACTGTGTTTCCCCCTCCATGCAAGAGTCATTGGATTCATGGATCTGGCTGGCCCAGAATACAAACGTCCACATGGCTAATTCAATCGAACATATTCCAATCTCCATCCTTGAGTTCTTTATTCCCAATATCCAATTAGATGGTTGGATGGGGAGAGGAATTACAACTTTAGACAAGATATTACTGAATGACGGCATTCTCCCGTTCCAAACTCTGAGAGAGAGATTTGATCTTCCCCCCGGGGAGACTTTCAGATACCTCTAAATTTGCTCCTTCCTCCTATCTGCCAAAATTGAGAAGGTGAAGTTGCCGAGAGACCTCTTGAATGTCTTCAATAATCCCTCTCCGACGTCTCGCTCCCTGGTGAGAGTCTGTTACGATATGCTCTCAGGAGACATGAAGGAAACAAAACGCGCGCACATTCTCAACTGGGAGAAAGACCTGGGGAGGAAATTTACTATAGACAAATGGCTCTCGACCTTTACATGGGCCAATAAAGCAACTATTAATTCCAACACTCTTGAGGTACATATCAAGGTCCTGACCAGATGGTACCTTACCCCAGTGGCTCTGGCCAGAGCTTTTACTGAACTAGATAACCAGTGTTGGAGACAATGTGGCCATATAGGCAATATTTGCCATATATTCTGGAGTTGTCCGAAACTCTTTCTTTTCTGGGACGAGGTTTTCTTCGTCTTGAGGAAAATTACGAAAATATTTATTCCTAAATCCCCTGAACTGGCTATTTTGCTGATAGACAATAAACATATCCCTCACTCCATGAAAAAATTAATAGGCCACATCCTCCTCACCGCTAAACTATTGATCTCAAGAAAATGGAGAACCACTACTATCCCCACCATCTCAGAACTAAGACAAACATTATCTGACCACAACACCTATGAAAAAATGTATGCCCTTAAAAATGGAGACTACGAGAAATATCGAAATAAATGGAACCCTTGGTTACAAACCTATCTGTCCTAATTCTCAACAGCTGACCTCCTTCATTCCCTTACCCACCTCTATCCCCTTTTATCCCTGTATTCTCTATCTTAGGGTGAAGTCACACGAACATATATCGGCTCGGTTTTCACGCCGAGCCGATATACGTTGTCCTCGTGTGCAGGGGGGGTAGGATGGAAGAGCCAAGTGCAGGAACTGAGCTCCCGCCCCCTCTCTGCCTCCTCTCCGCCCCTCTGCACTATTTGCAATGAAAGGAGGTGGGGCGGGGCTAAGTTCCGAGAATTAGCCCCGCCCACCTCTCCCCATTGCAAATAGTGCAGAGGGGCGGAGAGGAGGCAGAGAGGGGGCCGGAGCTCAGTTCCTGCTCCTGGCGAACCATCCTCCCCCCCTGCACATGAGGACGACGTATATCGGCTCGGCATGAAAACCGAGCCTATATACATTCGTGTGAATGCACCCTAAGGGTGCGTTCACAAGAACGTATATCGGCTCGGCTTTCACGCCGAGCCAATATACGTCCTCCTCATCTGCAGGGGGGAGCCTGGAAGAGCCAGAAGCAGGAACTGAGGCTCCCGCCCCCTCTCTGCCTCCTCTCCGCCCCTCTGTACTATTTTCAATGAGAGGAGGCGGAACGGGGGCGGGGCTAAGGTCCGCGAATTAGCCCCGCCCGCCTCTCTTCATTGCAAATAGTGCAGAGGGGTGGAGAGGAGGCTGAGAGGGGGCGGGAGCTCAGTTCCTGCTCCTGGGCTCTTCCAGCCTCCCCCCCTGCACATGAGGACAACGTATATCGGCTCGGCGTGAAAACCGAGCCGATATACGTTCGTGTGAATGCACCCTTAATGTTATCTTGCTGTTTACCACCGATTTAAAGTGTAAGAAGCAAAAAATTCAAAAGCAATTATAATTTTTGTTCTAACCTAGACTAATCCATACATCGCTGCATAACTAACAATTTTTTCTTTAGCCAGGATTTGGTTATGGATTTTATAAGGACTCTATAAAGAAATTAGTTCTCCGTATATATTTAACCGATTACTAACACACTGCAAAGATTGTATGCCTGCTTGCATATACAAGTAAGACAGGTTTTGTTAGTTCCTATCTTAAAGGAAAAATGAGTCAATAAAGAACAAATTGAAAAAATAGGAAAACCTAATGGGCCCCAACTTAATTATTCAATTCTATGCACAAAAGAATTAGCGTCCAAATTTAATGTGTGGAATGTACTTTTCGCACTTTCCGGTGTCATAGAAACATGAAATTTGGCACGAGCATTGATTATGTCATAAATAGGAAAAGCTAATGGGTCCCAACTCGATTATTTAATTCTATGGGCAAAAGAGTTAGCGTCCAAATTTTACGTACGGAATGTAATTTAATCACTTTTCGATATCGTAGAAACATGAAATTTGGCAAAAGCATTGATTATGTGATTAATAGGAAAACCTAATGGGTCCCAACTCGATTATTCAATACTAAGCGCAATAGAATTAGCATCCAAATTTTACGTGCGGTATCTAATTCTCTCACTTCCAGGTGTCATAGAAACTTGAAATTTGGCACATGCATTGATTGTGTCATATATTGGAAAAGTTAATGGGTCCCAACTTGATTATTCAATTCAAGGCGCTAAAGAATTAGCGTCCAAATTTTACGTACGGAATCTAATTCTCTCACTTCCCGATGTCAGAGAAACTTGAAATTTGGCATGAGCATTGATTATGCTATAAATAGGAAGAGTTAATGGGTCCCAACTCGATTGTTCAATTCTAAGCGCAAAAGAATTAGCTTCCACATTTTACGTACAAAATCTAATTCTCTCACATCTTGGTGTAAAAGAAACTTGAAAATTGGCATGGGCATTGATTGTGTCATAAATATGAAAAGCTAATGGGTCCCAACTCGATTATTCAAATCAAAGCGCAAAATAATTAGCGTCCAAATTTTACGTACGGAATCTTATTCTTTCACTTCCCGTATGTCGTAGAAACATGAAATTTTCCATGAGCATTGATTATGTCATAAATAGGAAAAGGTAATTGGTCCCTACTCGATTATTTAATTCTAGCGCAAAAGAATTAGTGTCGAAATTTTACGTATATAATCTAAATCTCTCACTTCCCAATGTCATAGAAACATGAAATTTGCCATAAGCATTGAATATGTCATAAATAGGAAAAGTTAATGGGTTCCCACTCGATTATTCAATTCTAAGTGCAAAATAATTAGTGTCCAAATTTTACATATGGAATCTAATTCTCTAACTTCCTAATGTCATTTTATATAAAGGAAACGCAGAGAAATATGCAAAATGGTAAACATATTTTTTCCCCGGTATCTCTAAAGTAAGCACGACTTCATAAGATTTTCCGTGTGAACACCAGATAAACACCAGTACCAAAATAGCTCGGGCGAAGCCGGGTATATCAGCTAGTATATATATATATATATATATATATATATATATATACTAGCTGATATACCCGGCTTCGCCCGAGTTAATTTGGTACTTGTGTTTATCTGGTGTTCACACGGAAAAGTCGTGGTTACTTTAGAGATACTGAGGAAAAACATATGTTCACCATTTTGCATAGTTCTCTGCGTTACCCAGGAAACACCACGTGGAGGTAACCCTGCGACGTTTCCTTTATATAAAATGACATCAGGAAGTAAAAGAATTATATTACGTACATAAAATTTGGACACTAATTCTTTTGCGCTTAGAATTGAATAATCGAGTTGGGACCCATTAACTTTTCATATTTATGACACAATCAATGCTTGTGCCAAATTTCATGTTTCTATGAAATTGGGAAGTGAGAGATTTAGATTATGTACGTAAAATTTGGACGCAAATTCTTTTGCGCATAAAATTGAAAAAAGGAGTTGGGACCCATTAGCTTTTCCTATTTATGACATAATCAATGCTCGTGCCAAATTTCCCGTTTCTATGACACCGGAAAGTGAGAAAATTACATTCCGCACGTAAAATTTGGACGCTAATTCTTTTGTGCATAGAATTAAATAATGGAGTTGGGACCCATTAGCTTTTCCTATTTATGACATAATCAATGCTCGTGCCAAATTTCCCGTTTCTATGACACCGGAAAGTGAGAAAATTACATTCCGCACGTAAAATTTGGACGCTAATTCTTTTGCGCATAGAATTGAATAATGGAGTTGGGACCCATTAGCTTTTCCTATTTATGACATAATCAATGCTCCTGCCAAATTTCACGTTTCTATGACACCGGAAAGTGAAAAAAATTACATTCCGCACGTAAAATTTCAACGCCAATTCTCTTGCGCTAGAATTGAATAATCGAGTTGGGATCTATGAACTTTTCCTATTCATGACATAATCAATGCTCGTGCCAAATTTCACGTTTCTTTGACACCGGAAAGTGAGAAAATTAGATTCCGTACGTAAAATTTGGACGCTAATTCTTTTGCGCATAGAATTGAATAATCGAGTTGGGACCCATTAGCTTTTCCTATTTATGACATAATCAATACTCGTGCCAAATTTCCCGTTTCTATGACACCGGAAAGTGAGAAAATTACATTCCGCACGTAAAATTTGGACGCTAATTCTTTTGCGCATAGAATTGAATAATGGAGTTGGGACCCATTAGCTTTTCCTATTTATGACATAATCAATGCTCCTGCCAAATTTCCCGTTTCTATGACACCGAAAAGTTAAGAAATTACATTCCGCACATAAAATTTGGACGCTAATTCTTTTGCGCATAGAATTGAATAATGGAGTTGGGACCCATTAGCTTTTCCTATTTATGACATAATCAATGCTTGTGCCAAATTTCACGTTTCTATGACACCGGAAAGTGAGAAAATTAGATTCCGCACGTAAAATTTGGACGCCAATTCTTTTGCGCATAGAATTGAATAATGGAGTTGGGACCTATTAACTTTTCCTATTTATGACTTATTCAATGCGCGTGCCAAATTTTAAGTTTCTATGACATTGGGAAGTGAGAGATTTAGATAATCGAGTTGGGACCCACTTACTTTTCCTATTTTGGAGATAATCTATGCTTGCGCCAAAATTCATGTTTCTACGACATCGAGAAGTTGGAGAACTTTTGGCGAGTCAGTCAGTCAGTGAGTCAGTCAGTGAGTCAGTGAGGGCTTTCGTCTATATATATATATACACATACACATATACACACAGACAAAAAAAATATATATATATCCCTCACTCACTCACTTGCTGACTTACTGACTCGCCACTAATTCTCCAAATTCCTGGTGTCGTAGAAGCATGAAATTTGGCACAAGCATAGATTATCTCCAAAATAGGAAAAGAAAAGGGGTCCCAACTCAATTGTTCAATTCTAGCGCAAAAGAACTAGCGTCCAAATTTTATGTACGGAATCTAATTCTCTCACTTCCTGATGTCATAGAAACTTGAAATTTTGCACGGCTTTGATTATGTCATAACTAAGAAAAAATAATGGGTCCCAACTAGATTATTCAATTCTAGCACAAAAGAATTAGCGTCCAAATTTTACGTATGCAATCTAATTCTCTCACTTCCCGATGACATAGAAACTTGAAATTTGGCACGGGCATTGATTATGTCATGAATAGGAAAAGCTAATAGGTCCCAACTCGATTATTCAATTCTAGCGCGAAAAAATTAGCGTCCAATATTTACATACGTATTCTAATTCTCTCACTTGAAACTTGGCACGAGCATTGATTATTTCACAAATAGGAAAAGTAATGAAGTCCCAACTCAGTTATTCAATTCTAAGCGCAAACAATTTAGCGTCCAAATTTTACATACGTAATTTCATTCTCTCACTTCCTGATGTCATAGAAACTTGAAATTTGACACAAGCATAGAATATGGAGAAAAAAGGAAAAGTTAATGGGTCCCAACTTTTATGTACGTAATCTAATTCTCTCACTTGAAATTTGGCACGAGCATTGATTATTATGTCATATATTGGAAAAGCTAATGGGTCCCAACTCGATTATTCAATTCTAGTGGAAAAGAATTAGCGTAAAATTTGTATGTACGGAATCTAATTCTCTCACTTCCCGATGTCATAGAAATTTAAAATTTGGTACGGGCATTGATTATGTCATAAATAGAAAAAGCTAATGGGTCCCAACTCGATTATTCAATTCTAAGCGCAAAAGAATTAGAGTCCAAATTTTATGAACGGAATCTAATTCTCTCACTTCCTGGTGTCATAGAAACTTGAGATTTGGCACGACCATTGATTATGTCATAAATAGGAAAAGTAAAGGGGTCCCATTTCGATTATTCAATTATAAGTGCAAAACAATTAGCGTCCAAATTTTATGTATGTAATCTAATTCTCTCACTTCCCGATGTCATAGAAACTTGAAATTTGGCACAGGCATTGATGATGTCATAAATAGGATAAGTTAATGGGTTCCAACTCGATTATTCAATTCTTTTTTTTTTTTTAACATTAGGTTTTTTTGTATTGAGGATATAGTAGACATGTATAACATTTCCGTATATGTATTACAGACCATATACAACAATTTTTGTTAGGGCTCAGTCACACAGGTGATTTGTCGCGCGATTTGCAGATCGCATAACGGATGCGCTCCAAAAAAAATGTGTGACCGAGGCCAGCGTCACGGCTGAAAAAACCCGCTGCTAGCAGCGTTTACCAGCCGAAAGGGCTAGGTCACACGAGCGCTGCCTGCTTACCGCTCATTAAATTCAATGGAGCCGGCAATACAGCCGGCTCCATTGAAAGCAATGGGCTGCCAGCAAGCGCTGTATTAATTTTCGGGGAAGGGCTTCAAATATAAGCCCTTCCCTGAAAACCATCCTTAAAATGTGTAAAAAAAAAAGTTTTCTCACCTTTTTGCTGCAGTCGGAGTTCAGCCGCGTCTGTCCGGGAGTTCTCCTGAACTGCTTTCTGTAGTATTCAGCAGGTGGGGATTTAAAATCCCTGCTGAATGGGCTGCCTCTGATTGGTCCCAGCCCTCAGCCAATCAGAGGCAGCGCTCACTCACCCATTCATGAATTCAGTATTTCCTGTCATTAGAGCATGTCCTATTAAGTATCTGCATTTTGGTGGATAGCTATCTAATTCCACCAGCAACATAATTAATTTTGCTTATCTCCTTATTCGGATCTGTAGCATGTCATCTTTCAAATTTAGGATATTCGTCCAATATTCTTTTAGTTTCAGACATGTCCAAAGTATGTGTGAGAGAGAACCCCTCTGTCCACAGTTTCTACAACACAAACCATCTCCATTTTTAAATCTGCTAGCTAGCAGTGCTGGGGTAAAGTACCATCTCATGTTTATTTTCATTTTCACTTCTAGAATACCCAAACCTTTAGTGGGTCTTCCTGCTAGCCTCCAAGACTTTTCCCATGCCTCGATAGGAAAGACAATCCCTAGTTCTTTTTCCCAACTTATTATATGTGTTTTTTTTGTTAGTTTGTTATTTCCTGTCAAGGTATCGTAAAAAAAATCTAGCTTCTGATTTCCCTGAAATGGGTTCTGAGACTATTTTGTTAATAATTTTGGCGGGAATTTTGATTTTGTGTATCGGGAATTTTTTCAGGAAGAACTTATCTCTGGAATAATTCAATATGTCCCTTTGTAATAGATTATGTGTGACACTAAGTACCTCGAAAGGTTTAATTTTGTTTCCCAATAATAAGTCGTTCAGCCATTTCATACCCCTTTCCTTCCACCTTTTTAGCTCTAAATCTGGTATATATAGATTCAAAATTTCGAGAGGCAAGGAGGGTTTTTGGAGAGTATCATACATAGCCACCTTCTGCATAAACTCTTTCCAGACAGTGAGAGAGGCTAATGTGGGGGGAGATAGGTTTTCATTCAGTATCTTTAACTCCAGAAACTCTGTTATTGCTTCCAGCGAGGCTACGTATAGCAATATTTTACCTGTGGAAATTCTTGCAAAGCTATTTTCCATGCCCACCCAACCCAATTCACCTCCCTGCTTTGCCCAGTTTCTGGTTTGGTTCAGTAGAGTGGCTTTGAAGTATTTTTTTAGGTCAGGTATATCTGCGCCCCTATTTCTACGTGGCATGGCTATGATAGATAGAGCTAGTCGTGGTTTTTGCCTCCCCAAACATAGTCAGACAGTTGTTTTTGCAGTTTGGCCAAAGTAACCTTAGAAATTAAGATTGGCAGAACTCTGAAATAGTACAGAATTTTAGGTAAAATTTTAATTTTGTAGGTCATAATTCTGCCAAACCAAGTAAGATTTAGTTTAGATAGAAAATCTATTTCTTCTCGGGTCGAGTCCTACAAAGCTGCATAATTATCTTTTTCTATATTTTTGACATCAGGAGTTAGGGATCCCCAAATAAGGTATACTATTCTCACTCCATCTGAAAGGAAACTCCATCTGGATTACCTTTTTTTAGGCCCCTAAGAACATTCACCCCAAGAATCATTGGCTTGTCCACATTGAGTTTATATAAAGAAACCTTGCTAAAATGTTTCAAAATCTGGTAGGCTGCTCTCAAAGAGTCCAATGGATGGGATAAAGTTAGGATTATGTCGTCTGTGAAGAGACCTATTTTGTATTGGTGCAAATTCAGGGGGATTCCTTTTATATCAGAAGAGGATCTGATCATCTCCGCTAGTGGTTCCACCATGAGAACGTATAATATTGGGGAGAGCGGACAACCCTGTCTCGTGCCGTTCGATATCTCAAAGGGCTCTGATAACGTTCCATCTATTAGTATTCTAGCAGAGGGAGTTGAATATAGGGCCTGGACAGCACGAAACAACCCCTCACCAAATCCAAACTTTGTCAGAGTTTTGAATGCGTATCCCCAGTGGACTCTGTCAAAAGCTTTTTCTGCATCTAAAGCTAGCATGACCGCCGGGGATTGCAAGATTTTCAGCGAATAAAGTAGGTTTAGGATTTTCCTCATGCCATCCAAAGCCTGCCTCCCTTTAACAAAGCCAACCTGGTCAGAGTGAATTATGCCAGGAAGAATCTTGAGTAGCCTGCCTGCTAGTATTTTAGCATAAATTTTTATATCTGTGTTCAGCAACGAGATAGGTCTAAAGTTTGCCGGATCATTTGATTCTTTTTCGGGTTTAGGCAGGACCACAATTGTAGCTTGGAGCATCTCCTCAGGGAAGGAACCTTTTTGCATAGCTATGTTAAAAGTTTTAACTACGTATGGAGATAGTGACCCCAGAAACATCTTATAGTATTCGACTGAGAACCCATCCGGGCCTGGGGCTTTTTGGTTTTTCATAGATGGTATTATTTCCATGACCTCAGAGAGTGCTATTTTTTGGTCTAATGCATTGGTTTGTAGGTTATTTATCTTTGGAAGGTTTACTCTGCCTAGAAAATCATCTTTTGTGGTACTATTTGGCTGTAGTAAATGGGGGTCGTCTTTTAAGTTATATAATTTGCTGTAATGTGTACGGAATGCATTGACAATTTGTTTTGGGTGAATTAGCTTAAAATCTTTTTTTTGGAATTCTACACATAGGGAATATTAGCTTTGATTAGCTAGTTTTCTTTTTTACCAAATTAGCCATCTATTTTGAGGGTTAATTAAAAATGAATATATTTGCACGATGTGCATTTATTTCTCTGTCATAGTCCCCCTGCAACACTCTGCGAAGCTCCAATATTGTTTTAAATAATTCATCATGTGTCTTTGAGGATAGAGTGTTTTGTAATTCACTCTCCAGGATCTGGATTTTAGCCAGGAGAGTCTCAGTTTTTTTGAGTTTATCTTTTTTGTATCTAGCTCCTAGCTTTATGAGGACGCCTCTCATGTAAGCTTTGTGCGCATTCCAGAGTATCACAGGGTCAATATCTGGGGTATTGTTTAGGGTGAAGCATCCGTCCAATGCTAATTGTATTTCTTTTTTGTATTCGGGAAGTTTCATCAGATACGTGTTATTTCTCCATGGTTTATTCATTTGACAGTGGCTGCCAAATGCTATTGTTGTTATCACTGGAGCATGATCCGACCATGTAGCTGTACCTATTTCAGCTTTAATTACTGAGGTTATGAGATGTTTATTCACCAAACATAAGTCAATACGGGAGAATGTTCTGTGCCGTGGGGAATAAAAGGAATATTCTTTTGCTGACGCGTTGAGACAGCGAAAGGTATCATATAATGCTTCCCTCCGTATCCACTCTCCCAGGAAAGCCCTTCCCCTTGTACCTTGATGTGTGGTATCACTAGTTCTTTCTGGCACTAAATTAAAATCTCCACATAGAATCACAGAACCTTTTGCCACCCGGTTTATTTTCTTTGTAAGTTTGTTTAAAAATTTGATTTGTTTTTGATTCGGGACATAAGCATTGACCACTGTGACTTGTGTATTTCTTAAGGTACCAACAAAAATTATGTAGCGGCCTCTAGGGTCACATATTTGCTTATCAATATTAAAGGTTGCTGTATCTCTGAACGCTATCATTACCCCTGCATGTCTCTTTGGTGCGCACGCAAAGATAGTTTGGGGGTATTTTTTGTGTGACAATCTAATACAATCTGCTGCTATCAAATGGGTTTCTTGAATACATACAATATCTGCGTTGTATTGTATTGCTTTTTTCCAGACAGAGTTCCTCTTGTATGGAGAGTTCAGGCCGTTAGCGTTCAGGGACAGTAATCTAGTAGCCATTCTTGTGGTATCACCAGTTGAGTCCAGGAAGCAGGAGAGCAGGAATATCCGCCGATGCCTATAAAAACACAACAACAACAGAAACGTACACAGACCACGTTTGATGGCTCAAACGTATGTTGCGGTGAACCAAGATCATACAACGTGCTAGAAAAGAAGAAAACAACAGAAACTGTTATGGCTGCTGGGAGCAGTTTTGCTACTTTTTTTTTTTTTTTAATATCGGGCGTGCAGGCTATAGCGTTCTCAGACTGCAGTCTGTAATACGTAGAATAGGGGCAGTATTGGTCAGGCAGGGACAGTGGGTAGTGTACAAGAACCCCAACAGTGCTTCTTAGGGCAACATCTTACCTTGTGAATTACAGTTGTTGCTGCTAGGAGCAGCTTTGCACCAATTTTTTTCTTTCATCTTGGGCTCTGCAGGTTATTGCGCTCTTAGTCTGCAGCCAATTCTCCAGAGTATAGGGGCAGTATTGGTGAGGCAGGGACAGTGCTACTGTAGAATCCTGTCAACAAGTACCCCCAAAAAGCACCTGTTTAGGGCTATCTGTGACCGTCTGCATTTAACTCCGTGGCTGCTGGTAGTTGTAGTACCTCATTATTGCACAGCTAGGCGTGCTTGCAGTCTTCCAAATAATTTTTTTATGGGGTGCAGTTTGCGCTGTCTCACTCCAACTGCAGGCCAATAGGAATTCAAAAATTTTTTACACCACTGTATGTCTGCTGTAAATTGCACGCACGGGGACAGACCCCCATGCAGGGAAACTCACATTGGCGCAATCTAGCCTGCATTGCATTGCACAAAAATTACCAAAAAAAGGAAAATCATTACGGCTAGCTGTGAGTTCTCTGCATTTCACTGCGTGGCTGGTGTGAGCTCAGAAGTATGAGTATTGCATATTGCACAGCTAGGCGTGCTTGCAGTCTTCTGAATTTTTATTTTCCTGGCTACAGTTTGCGTTACATAAGCGCTGTCTCACTCCAACTGCACGCCAATAAGAATTTAAACATTTTTTACACTGCTGTATGTGTGCTGTAAATTGCACACACTATGGGGACCTTTACCTTTGTCAATCTGTGTATGATATTCGTTCTCCTCCTCCTGCTCCTCCTCCTGAAACCTCACGTAATCACCCCGAACGCGCAATTTTTCTGTGGCCCAAAAGGCTCATATAACTTTTGTAAACAATATTTATACGTTTCAATTCTCATTAAAGCATTGAAACTTCCACCTGAACCAATTTTTATTTTAACTGGGCTGCCTCCAGGCCTAGGTACAAATTAAGCCACAGTAAGTTAAGTGATTAATGGGTTTCACCTGCCCTCTGGGTTGGGCATGGGCAATTTTTCTGGGGTACATTTGTACTGTCGGTACACCAATTTTTTGGGCCCTCGCCTAGAATGTAATCCAAGTAATTTTTATGGGCTTCGCCTGCACGCATGGTACACCAATGTGTCTGGGGTTGGCCTACACTTTTGCTACAGAAATGTAACTCTGTTCTGCCTACCTATACTTCTGCCACAGTAATGCTAGAGGGGTCTGACTCTGCCGATCCTTCTGCTCCAGAAATGTTACCTTGGTTTGTGTATACTGTTACTACTGTAATGTTACTAATACTGGGCTCTGCCCATACTGCTTCTACGGAAATGTTACTGGGGCCTGTCTATACTGCTACTACTGAAATGTAACTAATACTGGGCTCTGCCCATACCGCTTCTACAGAAATTTTACTGGGGCCTGTCTATACTACTACTAATGGAATGTTAAAAATACTGTGCTTCCCAACAAGAGATGTACCAACATAGTGAAGCATTACAAAACAATTTCTTGGCTCAACAAGATCACCTAAATCAAGCCCTCCTTCTGATAGAGGATCAGGAAAATAGGAGTAGGAGGAAAAATATCAGAATTAGAGGCCTCCCAGAATCCACAGCAGCGGAAGCCCTTAAGCCAGCGGCCGTACAAATATTCAAAACTCTGCTAGGAGATGAGAGAGTGGGAAATATCACCATTGAACGTATACACAGAGCTCTTCGCCCTAGACCTGCCCCCTTGGCCCCCTCACGGGATGTTATATGCGGGCTACTCAGTTACGTAGATACTGCAGCTATCCTTCAGAAAACACGCGAAGTCCAGGAAATTCTATTTGAAAACAACAAATTACTGCTTTTCCAAGATATAGCACCAAGCACACTAGCTAAAAGGCGCATATTGAAGCCTCTCACAGATGCCATGAGGGCAAAAAGACTCCCAGTTAAATGGCTGTTCCCCTTCGGCCTGGCTACATTTAAAGAGGGAAAACAAATCACCATTAGAACCCCGGAAGACCTGAAGGGGGCATGGAAAAAGATGGACATTCCTCCAATGGACATCCCCTCTTGGCTGCCAGTCCAGAGTCATCAACCAATGCCCCAACTCTCAAAACTTGAGAACTGGAAGATTAGCTCCAAGTTTAGACCATCTAGAAACAATAAACACCTGAACAACTAGCATAATGTCTCCATATTTAATGGACAGGACATCCCGTCAAGATGGCTCTTTTCCATGGACAATGCTTTTTTCCCCTCCCCCCTCTTCTCTTTCCTCTCCCAATATCTAGGAGGAAAGAGTTGGCCTACATTCATGGAAAGGATCTTACAGAAGAGGGAACAATGGTGAACAGTGTCGCTGGATGTATCAGAGCCTACCTCTTACAGCAACACTACAGGCTCGGGAAAAAGCAGGACATTAAACAAGACAAACATCTACTTGCCCTCCCGCTGGTTTGTGGCCCCCAGTTTAACTTGCATACCCCCCAACCCTTTGTAGAGTGGCGGGATGGATGGGGCCCCCAGCCAGTGGGACAAAATGTTTCAAAGAGACCGTGCCTGCCCCAAAAGGGGGAATATGAGGACATATGCTTTGGTCTGTGTTTGATAAAGTTTGGAAATGTTTAAAAATTGTTACATACTTTAACAACTTACCTTCTACAAAGCCCATAATAGATACAAACTTTCTATTATAAAAGTCTCGGTGGTCTACTCAAAACTCATGGAGTGCATCCGACCACCCCCCAAACACACAGGTGGAGAGTGTCGCCATGGGCAAACCTTTGGCTTTCCCAGATTACCTCGGGTGCCAGGGGGTTTGTCTAATATTCACTGGCACACTCCCCATCTGGGTTTCCTTAAGATGTTAATCTCGGCACAATTGTAAATAGTTACCTTTTGGTCAATGAGATGAGCTGTCAAATATTAGAAGCCTCACAAGTGGGACTCAGATCCTTAAAAAACTTATAACATATATGCCATGGCTAATATTAGATATACATCCTTCAATGAAAGGGATATTCACTGGGTATATCCCTTAAAATATAACTTTTATTGACAAATATATATATAAAATGTTTGGGCCTCACAAAAAACAGACAAAACAAAACAAAACAGAAACAGAGCAGGAGATAGAACCCTGGAAAAGAACCGAGAAAAAATCTACGAAGCTGATCCCTCCAAGGTAGTACGGGAGTGTACTGATGGATAAGACACTACCGACTCACTATATCAACCGCTCCAAAATCAATTCAAATCTAATTAGAGGACCATATCGAGGTCTACCCTTATAGAAAAGATGGAAGCGGAAAAAAATTCCACCAAGTGGGTGGTTTACAGTCAGCTTCTAGTGGTGGCGAGCCCCTGGGTTCGCCCTATGTCCCATAAGCTAGACCAGGAGCAAAAATGAGCAAGTGACCCAGTAGAAGCCCCAGAGCTCTGAAAATGACGTCCCGGTAAGAGACAAGTGCGGTTCTATCCAGAGGAATGCCCTGTTTAAGTAATAGTAGCGGGCAAGAAATAATCCCAGAACGAGAAACCAGCAGAAGTCTATGAAAATTAGTTCTGAATACAAGGACACCAATCAATGCTTCCGCTGAGTACCTCCGAGAGATAAACACAAGTGGCTGATAGACTATAAGCCACAGGTTATCAATCCAGAAATACAATAGTTTCTAATGAAACAGCAGGAGAACCCCATTCAAAGATAAGATGGGTTCTCATGCAACGTGTGGTTTCAAAGACCAATAAAAGACAAGTTCAGAACACCAGTGGACAATCAGACTGGGTTCTCCTAGCAAAAAAAAAATTTGAATTGATTTTGGAGTGGTTGATATAGTGAGTCGGTAGTGTCTTATCCATCAGTACACTCCCGTACTACCTTGGAGGGATCAGCTTCGTAGATTTTTTCTCGGTTCTTTTCCAGGGTTCTATCTCCTGCTCTGTTTCTGTTTTGTTTTGTCTGTTTTTTGTGAGGCCCAAACATTTTATATATATATTTGTCAATAAAAGTTATATTTTAAGGGATATACCCAGTGAATATTTGTTTAAAGAGCCTTTCCTTTGTATCCCTCTGCCTCTGTGAATTATACTTCAATGAAAGGGGGATGAATACTCCCCAAAAAAGATGTCAAATATTTTGCCTTTTAAAAAAACTAAAATCTGAACTGGTGTTCCTACAAGAGACTCACATAAGGCACAACCACATACCCAAGCTCCCCTCCTATATATACAATCAATGGTTCCATAGTACTTATTCTTCTGCTTCAAGAGCAGTGTCTATTGCTATAGGGAAAAATATTCCATTTGTCCCAACACTTCAAGAAATAGACCCTGATGGCAGATACATTTTCATCAAGGGCACGATCGCTAACAGTAAAGTGTCTCTCGACAATCTATATGCCCCCAACAGAAATCAGGTCCCGTGGCTCATCCGCATTTTAACAAGATTCGTAGACTTTGCGGAGGGACTGGTAGTAGTGGGGGGGGAGATTTTAATATAAGGGTATTGGACCCTTCCAAAGACACTACATCAACTTTGCCTTCGATTCCATATAAGCAGACCCGTAGACTTAAGAGCGCTCTATCTGAGCTGAATTTACAAGACACATGGAGAGTATTACACTCTGAAAACAGGGAATATATGTACTTTTCCCACATGCACAAGGCCTTTCATAGAATTGATTACATCCTAGTGTCTGGTAAGCACATCCAGTGCATAAATGAAGCAGATATAGGCCCGATCACAATTTCAGATCATGCACCAATCTCGGTTTCAATCACTCTGCACAATCTCCCCATTAGAGAATGGACTTGGCGTCTAAACTGCACTTTGATAAGCGACAAAGAGCATTGCTCTGTATTATCAGACAAATTAACAGAATTCTTTAAGATAAATGATACACCAGACATCTCCACACCAATCCTTTGGGAAGCTCATAAAGCTTTTATCAGAGGGGAACTTATAGCTTTAGGCTCGAGGGTAATGAAACAAAGAGAGAAGGAGGTTGATTCACTGCTAGCACAGATCTCTAGCCTAGAAAAAATTCATAAATGCTTATTAAAGAACGAGACCCTTCAGGAATTGAAGAACCTTAGAGACAAACTCAAAAATGTTCTTAACATAAGAGCAGCAAAGACCCTCCTTTTTGCCAAGTATAAAATATATATGCACGCTGACAAAGGATCAAAAACTATGTCAAACCTCATTAAGAAGCAAAAAGAAAAAGCATTCATGCACAAAATAAAAACGTCATCGGGGGCGACACTGTAGAATCCACAACCAAAATTGCTGTAGAGTTTGAAAAATTTTATAAAAACCTATACAACCTTACTAATAACACCCAAAATGAGAGAAACAAGCAATCTAACAATATAACGCAAGCCTTCATGGAGACCCTTAAATTACCTAACCTAGCTGAGGATGACAAATCCAACTTACTAAATCCGTTTACCACCTCTGAGGTTGAAAAAATTCTCACATCTATTCCCAACGGGAAAAGCCCGGGACCAGATGGTTTGCCAATTTTATACTATAAGACCTTTTCTAAACAACTCCTTCCAGCCCTCACAAATTGGTGCAACTCACTTCTGTCAGGCGCAAATCTCCCCAAACAAGCTCTTGAAGCATTCATCACTTTGATTCCGAAAGAAGGGAAAGACTCAGAACAATGTAGCAACTATAGACCTATATCCCTGCTAAACGTGGACCTTAAAATCTGGGCAAAACTTCTGGCCCAACGTATATCACCTCTACTCACTAAATTAATTCACCCAGACCAGGTGGGATTTGTGACAGGCAGGGAGGGGAAGCTCAACACATCTCGCATTATCAACGCTATTCACTACGCTAAACATAACAAAATACCACTGGTCCTACTAGGAACAGATGCCGAAAAGGCTTTTAACAGAGTGAGTTGGGATTTTATGGAAGACGCTCTGATGAAGTTTGGCTTCCCTACCCAATTTATAACCGCAATATTCACACTGTATTCAAAACCCTCTGCCAGAATCCATGTAAATGGAACCCTCTCAGACCCCTTCCTTATTACAAATGGGACCAGACAGGGTTGCCCACTCTCTCCCACCCTTTTTGTTTTATTCATGGAGACACTACTACAAAAAATCAGACAACACCCAGATATAAAGGGGCTAAGGATTGGGAATCTTACACATACTACAGCAGCATTCGCGGACGACCTCCTAATACTCATGACCAACCCAGGCAAGGCCTTCTCTGCAATACTGGAGATCTTTGAACAATTTGGCAAAATTTCAAACTTTAAAGTTAATTACGAGAAATCCGAAGCATTAAATATCTCAACTCCAATTCACACAGTCAAGCACATTAAAAAAGAATACCCCTTTAAATGGCCGGCATCTAGCATTAAATACTTAGGCGTCACCTTAACTTCTGACCCTTCTCTTCTTTTCAAAGCAAATTATTGCCCTCTTCTCCAAAAAGTGCAAAACCAATTACAACATATAAAGACACCCTTCATATCTTGGCTGGGAAGGAAAAATTTGATTTCCACCTATATTTTACCATACATCTTATACACTTTACAAACAGTCCCAATAGAAGTACCTGGCCAGTTCTTTTCTAGCCTACATCAGATTTTCAGGAAATTCATTTGGAACAAACAAAAGCCACGGATAGCATTCTCCTATTTAACACAAAAAAAGCCACAGGGAGGCTTTGGTCTCCCAAATATCCTTTTATATTACAAGGCAATACATATATCCAGATGGATTTTCTTAGTGGACCACAGGGTGGAATCACCCTCCTTTAACCTAGAAAGGACCTTAATAGATCAAGTAGGGCAATACCTCCTATGGACAAGTAACAACTCCTTATGTAGAACACAAGCACTAAGTCCAACTACAAGGGGCACAATCAAAGTTATATGCTCTCTTAGATCGGGTAGTAGGGACCACCACAGTTTAGCACCAATGACACCTGCATCTTTAGTTCCCTCTATTTTAGCCAACAAGATACAAAAAACAGTGAACCCATGGACAAACCTCAGTTCACTGACAGTTCATGATATTATTAAAGGAGCCAAAATTGACAACCCTTCTCACATTGAGTCATTGCTGCCAGGCAATTCTTTGAATTTTCTGGAAACCCTGAACATATACTCCACACTCAAAAAATTTCAAGTGAGATACAGAACCGATCTGAGAGATCCTCTGTGGTTTGAAACTTACCTCTCCCTTCCTGAGAAGCCACGAAAGCTTATGACTAGAGATAAGCGAACGTACTCGTCCGAGCTTGATACTCGTTCGAGTATTAGCGTGTTCGAGATGCTCGTTACTCGTAACGAGTACCACGCGATGTTCGGGTTACTTTCACTTTCATCTCTGAGACGTTAGCGCGCTTTTCTGGCCAATTGAAAGACAGGGAAGGCATTACAACTTCCCCCTGTGACGTTCAAGCCCTATACCACCCCCCTGCAGTGAGTGGCTGGCGAGATCAGGTGTCACCCGAGTATAAAAATCGGCCCCTCCCGTGGCTCGCCTCAGATGCGTTGTGACATAGCTGAGGGACAGTGCTGTTGGTGCCGGAGCTGCTATAGGGAGAGTGTTAGGAGTTAGTGTAGGCTTCAAGAACCCCAACGGTCCTTCTTAGGGCCACATCTAACCGTGTGCAGTACTGTGGAGGCTGCTTTTTGCAGTGTTGCACTTTTTTTTTTTTTGGTATATCGGCCGTGCAGAGCATTGCGCCCTGCAGTAATACTCCAGGGACAGAATTGTGTAGGCAGGGCCAGAAGACATATATTATTGACTGAATATACGCAGTGGTCCTTTTCAAAAAAATATTGGGCAAAAAATCTATTTGGACTGCCTGTCACTGTGCTCAGTGTTCTGGGTCCGTGTGTGCTGGGTGTAGTAGTTCTACAAATAAATACGCAGGCAGCTAAGTGTTACAGCAGGCGTGCGCCAAATTATTTCCTGGCTCAGAAATCACCGCTCTGTTGCAGTTAATAACAGTGCAACACTCTTTAGTTCTGTCACACACTCCAGGGCCAGAAGACATATATTATTGACTGAATATACGCAGTTGGCCTTTTCAAAAAAATATTGGTCAAAAAATCTATTTGGCCTGCCTCTCACTGTGCTCAGCGTTGTGGGTCCGTGTGTGCTGGGTGTAGTAGTTCTACAAATAAATACGCAGGCAGCTAAGTGTTACAGCAGGCGTGCGCCAAATTATTTCCTGGCGTTCCGTAAACGAAGTCAGCCTCCAACCACAGACCAATAAGCGGCACATTTAATTACAGCGTTCTGTTTCTGCACTACTGCTAATACACCATGCTGAGGGGTAGGGGTAGGCCTATAGGACGTGGACGCGGGCGAGGACGCAGAGGCCCAAGTCAGGGTGTGGGCACAGGCCGAGCCACTGCGGTGGCCAGGGGTAGAGGCAGGGCCAGACCGAATAATCCACCAACTGGTTCCCAAAGCGCCCCCTCGCGCCATGCCACCCTGCAGAGGTCAAGGTGCTCTACGGTGTGGCAGTTTTTCACAGAGACGCCTGACGACCGGCGAACAGTGGTGTGCAACCTTTGTCGCGCCAAGATCAGCTGGGGAGGCACCACCACCAGCATGCGCAGGCATATGATGGCCAAGCACCCCACAAGGTGGGACGATGCCCGTTCACCGCCTCCGGTTTGCACCACTACCTCTCCCCCTGTGCCCCAACCTGCCACTGAGATCCAACCCCCCTCTGAGGACACAGGCACTACCGTCTCCTGGCCTGCACCCACACCCTCACCTCCGCTGTCCTCGGCCCCATCCAGCAATGTCTCTCAGCGTAGCGTCCAGACGTCGCTAGCGCCACTGTTTGAGCGCAAGCGCAAGTACGACGCCGCGCACCCGCACGCTCAAGCATTAAACGTGCACATTGCAAAATTGATCAGCCTAGAGATGCTGCCGTATAGGCTTGTGGAAACGGAGGCTTTCAAAAGCATGATGGCGGCGGCGGCCCCACGCTACTCGGTTCCCAGTCGGCACTACTTTTCCCGATCTGCCGTCCCAGGCCTGCACGACCACGTCTCCCGCAACATTGTACGCGCCCTCACCAACGTGGTTACTGCCAAGGTCCACTTAACAACAGACACGTGGACAAGCACAGGCGGGCAGGGCCACTGTATCTCCCTGACGGCACATTGGGTGAATTTAGTGGAGGCTGGGACAGAGTCAGAGCCTGGGACCGCTCACGTCCTACCCACCCCCAGAATTGCGGGCCCCAGCTCGGTGGTGGTATCTGCGGGGGAGTATGCTTCCTCCACTAAACCACCCTCCTCCTCCTCCTACGCAACCTCTGTCTCGCAATCAAGATGTGTCAGTAGCAGCAGCACGTCGCCAGCAGTCGGTGTCACGCGGCGTGGCAGCACAGCGGTGGGCAAGCGTCAGCAGGCCGTGCTGAAACTACTCAGCTTAGGAGAGAAGAGCCACACGGCCCACGAACTGCTGCAGGGTCTGACAGAGCAGACCGACCGCTGGCTTGCGCCGCTAAGCCTCCAACCGGGCATGGTCGTGTGTGACAACGGCCATAACCTGGTGGCGGCTCTGCAGCTCGGCAGCCTCACGCGCGTGCCATGCCTGGCCCATGCCTTTAATTTGGTGGTTCAGCGCTTTCTGAAAAGCTACCCCCACTTGTCATACCTGCTCGGAAAGGTGCGCCAGCTCTGCGCACATATCCGCAAATCCCACACGCACGCTGCCACCCTGCGGACACTGCAACATCGGTTTAATCTGCCAGTGCACCGACTGCTGTGCGACGTGCCCACACAGTGGAACTCTACGCTCCACATGTTGGCCAGACTCTATGAGCAGCGTAGAGCTATAGTGGAATACCAACTCCAACATGGGCGGCGCAGTGGAAGTCAGCCTCCTCAATTATTTACAGAAGAGTGGGCCTGGTTGGCAGCCATCTGCCAGGTCCTTGGAAACTTTGAGGAGTCTACCCAGATGGTGAGCGGGGATGCTGCAATCATTAGCGTCACCATTCCTCTGCTATGCCTCTTGAGAAGTTCCCTGCAAAGCATAAAGGCAGACGCTTTGGAATCAGAAACGGAGGCGGGGGAAGACAGTATGTCGCTGGATAGTCAGAGCAACCTCATGTCTATATCTCAGCGCGTTGAGGAGGAGGGGGAGGAGCATGAGGAGGCGGGGGAAGAGACAGCTTGGCCCACTGCTGAGGGGACAGATGCTGCTTGCCTGTCATCCTTTCAGCGTGTATGGCCAGAGGAGGAGGAGGAGGAGGAGGGGGAGGAGCATGAGGAGGAGGGGGAAGAGACAGCTTGGCCCACTGCTGAGGGTACAGATGCAGCTTGGCTGTCATCCTTTCAGCGTGTATGGCCAGAGGAGGAGGAGGAGGAGGAGGAGGAGCCTGAAAGTGATCTTCCTAGTGAGGACAGCCATGTGTTGCGTACAGGTACCCTGGCACACATGGCTGACTTCATGTTAGGATGCCTTTCTCGTTACCCTCGCGTTACACGCATTCTGGCCACTACGGATTACTGGGTGTACACACTGCTCGACCCACGGTATAAGGAGAGCCTTTCCACTCTCATTCCCGAAGAGGAAAGGGGTTCGAGAATGATGCTATACCACAGTGCATGCAGTGTGGGCCGAAGCCCACCTGCATTAAACATGACATTACTACCTCAGCTGTGATGGGCAATGCAATGGGATATATTTATGTACCGCCGGTGGGTTCCAGGGAGCCACCCATGCTGTGGGTCCACAGGGAGTTGTAAATGCATCTGTTTCCACTTCTAAAGAACCCCAGTCTGTGGAGCCTCCTTTTCATTTTCTCCCGAGGAGGTTCTGCTCTGGAAACCTTCAAAACAGTTTAAGCCCTCAAAAAAATGCCTCCCTACCACTTTGATCGCAGCAGCAAAACTCCTTATTCCTCGTTTTGGAAAGAAAAACAAATACTTACAGTGTCGATTTGGAGAGACAAGGTATCACAAATATATAGATTTGAAGAATTGGCTGCATGGGAAGCTGGATCCAGAACCACTTTTCTTGAAACCTGGACACCATGGCTGACACATATAAGGGTACACACCACATAAATTAGCCCATTTCACTTTCACCACTGTGATACTTCAAACTCACACAATAAGATTTTTTCCGATGACCCTCTCGTTGACCTAGTTTTTGTTCTAACTTTTATTGACCTAGTTTCTTTTAAATTTTTACTTTTTCTCAGCCAGCATTTTTGCATAGACAGTACATTGCTGTGAAGCAAGCCACGGACGGTTTGGGACAGGGGACCTACAACAAACCCTACATATTTGATGTAAGAGTTGATAGCCCCGACGTGGGCAACTAACACTGAGCTTCACGGCCCATTAATGTTTCAACATTCTTATTTAGATACACAGTGTCGACTTACAAGTCATAAGGTTCTGAGACTCAACGGTTCAGTTTTTAAGAACTCTAGACATTATAAAATTCAAGACAGTAATTGGATGAGCGCTTAACCCTCTTCAAAGCTCCAATAAGATTAAACTCCTGGTCTAAGTCTTATATATAAAAAAAAAAAAAATGAAGGCCTTTTGCTCCAATTGCTACTATGTTCTAAGAGATGTTCCTTAACCATGTAATTACACACGGCCCCTACTACTCACAAGAGGTTGAGATGGCCAACGTGAAATGTACCCTTCAGCGAAATCTGCTAGGAATGTCAATTTTTTTTTTGAATTGATAGTCGTTGTCTCACAGCTGTATCTAATGTCTAAAGACACTAATTGTACATGTTTACTTGTATAGTACAACTCAGAAATGTTTGAAATGTAATCAACACCAATGGCTTTCTATGTAAGATTCTCATTCTCAAATTTGATATGCGAATAAAAAGAGATTGTTAAAAAAAAAAAATACTGTGCTCTCCCTATACTGCTGCAACGGAAATGGTAATCTGCTGCTTTGCCTATACTGCTTCTACGGAAATGTTACTGGGGCCTGTCTATACTGCTACTACTGAAATGTAACTAATACTGGGCTCTCCCTATACTGCTTCTACGTAAATGTTACTGGGGTCTGTCTATACTGCTACTACTGAAATGTTACTAATACCGGGCACTCCCAATACTGCTTCTACGTAAATGTTACTGGGGTCTGTCTATACTGCAAGTACTGAAATGTTACAAATACTGTGCTCTCCCTATACTGCTGCAACGGAAATGTTAATCTGCTGCTTTGCCCATACTGCTTCTACGGAAATGTTACTGGGGCCTGTCTATACTGCTACTACTGAAATGTTACTAATACTGGGCTCTCCCTATACTGCTTATACGTAAAATTTACTGGGGTCTCTCCCTACTGTTAGTACTGAAATGTTAAAAATACTGTGCTCTCCCTATACTGCTGCAACGGAAATGTTAATCTGCTGCTTTGCCTATACTGCTTCTACGGAAATGTTTCTGGGGCCTGTCTGTACTGCTACTACTGAAATGTTAAAAATGCTGTGCTCTCCCTATACTGCTGCAACAGAAATGTTACAGGGGTCTGTCTATTCTGTTGCTACTGAAATGTTACTGGGGTCTGTCCCTACTGCTGCCAATGAAATGTTACTGGGGTCTCTCCCTACTGTTAGTACTGAACTATTACTGGGGTCTGTCTATACTTATACTACTGAAATGTTACTGGGGTCTGTCTATACAGCTGCAAATGAAATGTTACTGGGGTCTGTCTATACTGCTGCAAAAGAAATGTTACTGGGGTCTGTCTGCACTGCTGGAACTGAAATGTTACTGTGGCCTGTCGCAACTGATACTACTGAAATGTTACTGGGGTCTGTCCTACTGCTGCCAATGAAATGTTACTGGGGTCTGTCCCTACTGTTAGTACTGAACTATTACTGGGGTCTGTCTACACTGCTGGAACTGAAATGCTACTGGGGCCTGTCGCAACTGATACTACTGAAATGTTACAGGGGTCTGTTCCTACTGATACAACTGAAATGTTACAGGGGTCTGTCTATACTGTTGCTACTGAAATGTTACGGGGGTCTGTCCCTACTGCTGCCAATGAAATGTTACTGGGGTCTGTCTACACTGCTGGAACTGAAAGGTTACTGGGGCCTGTCGCAACTGATACTACTGAAATGTTACTGGGGTCTGTCCCTACTGCTGCCAATGAAATGTTACTGGGGTCTGTCCCTACTGCTGCCAATGAAATGTTACTGAGGTATCTCCCTACTGTTAGTACTGAACTATTACTGGGGTCTGTCTATACTTAGACCCCTGTAACATTTCAGTAGTATGTCTATACAGCTGCAACTGAAATGTTACAGGGGCCTGTCACAACTGATACTACTGAAATTTTACTGGGGTCTGTCCCTACTGCTGCCAATGAAATGTTACTGGGGTCTGTCTGCACTGCTGGAACTGAAATGTTACTGGGGCCTGTTGCAACTGATATTACTGAACTGTTACTGCGGTCTGTCTTTACTTATACTACTGAAATGTTACTGGGGTCTGTCTATACTGCTACAAATGAAATGCTACTGGGGTCTGTCTCTACTGCTGCCAATGAAATGTTACTGGGGTCTGTCCATACTCTTACCACTGAAATGTTACTAATTCTGGGCTAAATAAAACTGCGGTAGTAGTCCGTTATCCCTAGCTGAAGCTTTCAGCAGACTGGTAGAGCAATGGTGGCTTCCAACTTGTTGGTACTGCTAAGTCCAGTATAAGCGTACAGCTGAGGTTGGAATACAGGTGACTATAGAACACAGCATCCCTGCAGGGCAAGGGACAGAGTTGCAGCAGGCACCGATCCTTGGTGGAAGCAGGCCAGCTGAAAACCACATACTCCTTGAATGATTTAGGACTGACCTCTGATGAGGCCTTTACTTTTGATCATCTTTGGTAATTCCTAAGAAAGATCCGTGGTAGTAGCTGGAAACTTGGAGTGCTATTTGCTAACACTTTGAAATGGACAACAGAAAACATATGAATGAAGCCTTTCCATATTTCAGCTTGAGATGAGGAGGAGAGCAGACTTTCAGTACCTTGAATATACTTTTCATTGCAATCAAATGCCCCTCTTGTCTCAGAAAATACTAGCCTTTCCACATAGGTGTTGTCTATCTGTCTATACTCTTACTACTGAAATCCCACTAATACTGGGCTCTGCCTATCCTGCTGTTACGGAAATGTTACAGGGGTCCGTCTATACTATTACTACAGAAGTGTTAATAGGGTCTCCCCAGACTTCTGCAACATAACTGTTAGTGGGGTCAGCTTATACCTTTGCTACAGGAGTATTACAGGGGTCTGTGCATACTATGGGTTGCACCAAGTGTTCCTATTGCGGTGTTCAACGTATATGGCCCCAAAAAAACTAACCCAGACTGACTAGGGCAAGCAGAGTGGGCCGAAGCCCACCTGTATTTAATGTGACGTTAGCTCTGCTGTCCAGGGCACTGCAATGTGATTTATTTATGTACCGCCGGTGGGTTCCAGGGAGCCACCCATGCTGTGGGTCCACACGGACTTCACATAGGGGAGTTGTACCTGCCTGTGTCTATTTATAAAAAAAAACAGTCTGACTGGGGCATGCAGTGTGGGCCGAAGCCCACCTGTATTTTATCTGACGTTAGCTCTGCTGTCCGGGGCACTGCAATGGGATTTATTTACGTACCGCCGGTGGCTTCCTGGGACCCACCCATGCTGTGGGTGAACACGCAATTCACATAGGGGAGTTGTACCTGCCTGTGTATATTTATAAAAAAAAAACAATCTGACTGGGGCATGCAGTGTGGGCCAAAGGCCACCTGTATTTAATCTGACGTTAGCTCAGCTACGCAGGGCACTGCAATGGGATTTATTTATGTACAGCCGGTGGCTTCCTGGGACCCACCCATGCTGTGGGTGCACTCGCAATTCACATAGGGGAGATGTACCTGCCTGTGTCTACTTATAAAGAACCCCAGTCTGACTGGGGCATGCAGTGTGGGCCACTTTATCTGACGTTAGCTCAACTATCCAGGGCACTGCATTGGGACAAACTACAGGAGCAATACAGCGCTAATGAGACGTGCACAGTTACGCTAGCATTGGAGTCCACTCTAGGCCCACGATTGCTGAGGGTTTGTGCAGAGGCCTATGTCCTGGGTGCAGTGAAAGTCCGCTTCCTGCCTACGATTGCTGAAGCTGTGGTCCGAGGCCTATGTCGTGGACGCGGTGCAAGTCTGCCATGTTTGGCCGCTCAGATTTATTAATTGTTCATGTCTTGGGTTGCCTAGGACCCACCTATGCTGTTGGTGCCCACTTAGTTCCCATCCCGGTGTTTGACCTGTCTAGCACAAAGACACTGACTGACTTGGGTAGGGGGCAGAGTGCAGATGGCTTTCCCCTTGCGGTGTCGATTGAGCTATGCGACACCTTGACAGAATGAATACTGTGTGCGCACATGGATTCCCCATTGCTATGCCCACGTTTGCAGCTCCTGACGGAGGTGGCAAAGGATTGGATTTCTCATTGCTTCTGTACAGCATTGTGGGCTATCGCCCCGCCCCTTTTATAGAGGGTCGCTGCCTGGCCCTGCCAACCCTCTGCAGTGTGTGCCTCCGGTTCCTCCTCATGGCAGACACACTTATAAATAGACATGAGGGTGGTGTGGCTATGCAGCCAGCGTGTGGCATGAGGGCAGCTGAAGGCTGCGCAGGGACACTTTTGTGTGCGCTGCGGACGCAGGGTCGTGTGGGGGGGGGTTGGGCAGCGTGTAACCCAGGTGAAGCGGCAGCGGTGTGTCCCGCAGGCAGTGATTGTGCTTATTTGGAGGTAGTGTGGTACTTAGCTAAGGTGTGCCTTGCTAATAAGGGTTTGTCCAAAATAAAAAATTGTCAGGGGGGGGGGGCACTCTTGCCGCTATTGTGGCTTAATAGTGGGACCTGGGAACCTGAGATGCAGCCCAGCATGTTGCCCCTCGCCTGCCCTATCTGTTTCTGTGTCGTTTCCATCACTTTCTTGGGTTTTCCAGATTTTCACAACTGAAAACCTTAGCGGAGCATGGGTCATATACAAAAATGTTCGAGTCGCCCATTGACTTCAATGGGGTTCGTTACTCGAAACGAACTCTCGATCATCGCGGAAAGTTCGACTCGAGCAACGAGCACCCGAGCATTTTGGTGCTCGCTCATCTCTAGATTACACCTTTTATTCGCATGTCCACCAGAGATTGGACTACATTTTCATCTCCACAAAATATTAAATGTCATACAAAAAACACAAATTGATAATATTACAATATCAGATTATGCCCCAGTACATACTGGATTAAACATTCTATCAAATAATCCAGGCGAGTGGAGATGGCGCCTAAATGAGACATTACTGAGAGAAGAATATACTAGACAGGAGGCGAGTAAAGGCCTTTCAGAATTTTTTGAAATAAATTGAAGAGAAAATACAAACTTTCCTATCATTTGGGCAACGCATAAAGCATATATGAGAGGGCTTTTCATCTCCATAGGTTCTAAACTTAAAAGAACAAAAACAAAAGGAAATCGATGATATATTAACTAAGATCATGTCCCTGGAACAGAAGAAAAAACTGTCAGCTTTGGAAAGAGTACAATCTGAACTCGGTTCCCTCAGAGACCAACTCAAAGGTCTGCTAGATAAGAAATTTGCCAGATTGCATATGATATATAAACATAAGATCTACGCACATGGAGACAAGGGAGACAAACCAATGTCCTCCCTCATAAAGAAGGTGAGAGAAAAAACCTCTATCAAGGAAATTAAGAAAGAAAATGGGGAAAAAAACAAATCCACACAAGATATCAGTTGGGACCTGAGAAGTCATGTTTCAGTTCTTGAGAGAGGCCTGTCCTTCGTCCCGGCTTGCTGTTTTGATAGGTTTGCCTGGATGAAGGACATAGCTCTCTTTCTTCGTAAGATTCGGTGGAAGAAATTATTTGCAGTACAAAACAGGACCAAAGCGAATGAATTAGGATTAGAAGTGGGAGATATACCAGGTCTCGATGCCCTTAAAGCTCTTGAAAGGGAGACTGGTAGAAATGAAGGTGAAGGTCCTTTCACTGAGCTAAGGAAAAGGAGTACTAAAAATCCACCTCCTAATCTACACATATCGACATCTTTGAAAAAATCATTAATAAAACATCTGAAGGGAAACTACAGTCCACCCTCTTTAGAAAACCCACCGCCTCCAATAGTCTCTTATCATGGGAGAGTGCCCACCCATATTCCCTGAGGAATGGTATTCAGAAGGGTCAGTTTTTGTGTCTTAGACGTAACTGCTCTGAACTCAATGATTTTGAACAGAAGAGTATAGACCTTAGGAACAGATTTGCTTGTAGAGGTTACCCGAATTATCCTATTGAGAAGGCGTACCAATATTCAGTGAAACAAGATAGATCGGCTTTATTTATCCCAAAGAAGAAAGATCCGGATAACCAGTTGCGCATAATCTCCACTTTTGCTAATGGGGTCCCATATATGCGGAATCTACTTACCAAATACTGGGGGATCCTCCAGGAAGACCCTGACTTGAACGCCATCTTACCACCCAACCCACTTCTGACTTTCAGAAGAGGCAGGAACATCAGGGATAGGGTGGTAAAAAGTCATCTGAGGACCCAACAACCAGATACTTGGCTCAACAGACTTAGACCTAAAGACTATTAATGGCACTAATCGGTATACGACTGTCTCTATGTTCCTTTTCTTTATTAAATCCCTGTTGCAGAGTATATGGTATATCTCTTAACTATCTTTTATTTCCTGCGTGGACATTTAATCGACCTGTCCATGTGTACTATTCTGGAATGCTATTCTCCTAATAGGTTACTTAGCCCTGACCTACCATCCAGGCCGGAGGCTATGCTTCTCTGACTCTGTCTTAGTCTAGCTATTTGATCCATTGGGATATCTCTATCAGATGTTAATACACTAATGACATCATCTATACTAGAGAGTAGTGCTCGGCAGTTCAGAATAGTGCTATTTCATTGAGGCATGTACTATAGCTTAGAGGGTGTGCTTCAATAAGTGCTAAGAAATGCATTATCATCTATGCATTTTCTGCCTCTGTTGAGAGTTCACAGCCTGTTGCACTATTTGCGGTAATCAGTGCCATATAACGCTTGCACTGTTTTACTGTTACAAAATATATCTCAACAGTTATTCAGTAAAGAATATTTTTCTCCACTTTGAACCAACCGCTAAGGCACATTAGTGCCAATAAAGGTCTACTAAACTGCCCTATTACAATATCAGAATTTAATGAGCATTAAAGTACATATACCCTGACGAGTGGAGCTCTATATTGTACATATACATATATAATATGCACATATACCCTGACAAGTGGAGCTCTATATTGTACATATACATATATAATATGCACATATACCCTGACAAGTGGAGCTCTATATTGTTTAAGCACGCTCTTTTTCTGTTAATTTATACTACGACTATTGCCTCATCACGGCAATTATGTCATTGAAAATTACTCAGTGTATTTGCTAACATCTATCACTGAGCACCGATTAAGTGTATTAATGACATAATTACATGCACTTTCAGGTTACAATGGCAACCATTACTGATATTATGATATAATAGAGCGGTTATCATCAGCCCCTCGCTTATTGTTTCTTCTTGCCATTGACCTGTAAAGTTTACGAGTTCATCTACTATCAATAGCTAAACTTTTTTCGTCTGGCCTGGACATACATATAATGTTCACAACATCTGGCCCAACCTCATGGAACATGACCATACCTACTGTCTAATAAATACGTTGTAAACCCTATATACTCCTGATGAACCGCTACGCATCAGCGGAGAAACGCGTCGAGTAACAAATAAATGACTGGGGGAATATGAATATTTCAGAAATAATAAATAAAGGAAGTGTGTAGTATGAATGGAAACATTCCATACAACCATCATATAAGATCTTCCAGGCCATTGTTTCAATTCATTGACATACAATTTGATTGTAACTTCAGAGAAATTTTTTTTTTTATTATAGTGCATTTGTTATATTAAGATATGTAAAATAATCATGTTGCTTGGACACTATTGACAGCAAATACCTCCTGGTTCTTCATAACCAATACCAGCACGTCATTTTTCTACTGCCCAGTAAAAGTATAGTAGTTACATCTATGAACTAAACTCTGGACAGTCTGTTTGTCGATATATACAAACAGCTCAGCAGTACATGTATGCACTATAATAGTTATCTTACTATCAAGGGCTGAGTATCCATAGCCTTGTACTTACCTGGATTAGGTGTCTATTTGATACCTCTAGATATTACTGTCTGTCTCTTCAGTGCTCTATTTATTAGGGATTACTGTGTTATTTGTTTGTGCCCCCACGCTATATGTTTTTAAACTATTTCTAATAAAAATTGGAAGTTTTAATTTTAGTCCCAACTGTGAAGGGCTTCATTCTAAATTTATTGTGGACTTTCTGCTCTCTGTGACATATAATAGGTTACTTACCATTATTCGCACGTTCAGATTATGATAGTAATAGCACTAATCGGGGTATTTCTGATCCATTTCTTGATTGCCTCTTACTAGAGATGAGCGAGCCTACTCGGCCACGCCCCTTTTTCGCCCGAGTACCGCGATTTTCAAGTACTTCCGTACTCGGGCAAAAAGATTCGGGGGGCGCCGTGGGTGAGTGGGGGTTGCAGCGGGGAGTGGGGGGGGGGGAGGGAGAGAGAGAGGGCTCCCCCCTGTTCCCCGCTGCTACCCCCCGTGCCGCCACGCCTCCCCCCACCCCCCGGCGCCCCCCGAATCTTTTCACCCGAGTACTGAAGTACTCGAAAATCGCGGTGCTCGATCGAGTAATTACTCGAAACGAGTAGGTTCGCTCATCTCTACCTCTTACCTATTAGGTTTTAATATCTATATAGTGTATCTTAATCTCTAGATACTTCTTTATATGGATATTTTTCTTATATATACCTCTTCCCCAATAACCTCCTTTGCAGAGTATTTAGTATATTTTCTAATACTTTATCTCCTGTAGGAAAAATAATCTCCTCCATCCGAGCCTCTGGGATACGCAATACATACATTGGTTCTGCTGTAATAATAGGGATAGCGCCGACCATTCTACCACATAGTGGGCCTGGTTTCAGTTCCTATAGGCCCCTCCCATACGGGCGTATACCGGAGCGTCCCCTCCTGGCCTCGCGCACTTGGGACACGTCACGACGTCTGGATCACGTGGTTACGCTGAACATGTGACCGCATCATGACGTCACACGTCCTGCGACGTCTCCCAGCAACCATGTATACACGAGCGGTGAATAAGCTATGTGAAACCTCCAGGTTCTAACTATTAGCAAACGTGGGATATTCTTCCAGGTACTCTTACGTTTAGATCAAAATTTTCTCTTTTGGTGGCTCTGATTGCTGGTTTAGGCATCTCTACATGTGCAGCCTCTGTTTACATACCGCCCCTTGAGGTGGAGTTTACCTGTTCTATGATGTCATTGGCTCACGGGCGCCTTACCCCCACTATGGGGAGGGTCCATTACACTGTATAAACCCGAGTGAGACACTGAGCTGGTCATTAGCCGCCAGCTTACCATAAGGGCTGGTGCTGCTGCTTTTTTATTTTCTGTTCCTGCTGCTACTGGGGTGGGGATTTCTCGGGACTTAGATTTAAAACCTAAGATGATAGGATCATCTATCCCTCACCTAAAGGACTTTATTAGTGTGGCTGCACCAATTTAGGATCTTTCTAAGCATTCTTTGCTATGATATTAGATCCAGTATAGAGGATTTAAGTTGTCTCTGATTCTTCATCAAGATTCAACGCGGGTACTGAGACTCTGTATTTTTGAGCCATACAGACCCTAATCTGGTTCCTGATGATGCTACATCACTAGTAGCGGAAACGCGTCGAACCGCTATTGTAGATCTTTTTCCTATTAAGCTATACTTGAACCGCCATTTTTTGATCTTTTTACATCTGATTGAGCTATACTACTTGGAGCCTTGACCCGGGACCCTTCAGTTGGTTCTTTCATCTGAACTCCTGCGGGGTACTCAATTTTTCTTCCTCATTGGCTCCTCAGCCCTCAGTCAGACCTGAATTATTGAGCCACCTTTTTGTTACTTCAAAGACTGGCTCTGGTCCGGTTATGGACTTTACTTCTATTGCTGTAACTACAATCAATAGGTAGTCATCAATTGATCCACTCTTTTGACTAAGAGAGAAACGCCTGTTTATGTATAAAGCTGACTTCTTACGTATACCCAGGCGATGTAACGACTATACGTCGCTGGTGCTTTCATTGTAGAGAACTTGGCTACATTTTTAGAGAAACTTGTACTAATAGTTGTTTCTCATCTCCAGTTCAGTTCCCCATACTATTATCAGGGGTCTTGGCCTAGGAGTAATTTTTTTGTCTTTGTTTCTCTTCGTGTGTGTCTCATCTAAGACTTGCGTGACAAGCCTTTTTTATCAATATATTTATTAAAAGTTATGTTTTAGAGTTTAGTTGAACTCTCACAGTGAAATTTAATTTAGTCATCTAGGTGTTCCTCCTGCTTCTGTGAAACAGATATTAAGAGTTACTGTTAATAAAATATAGGACAACATACTGTCTTCTCTCTTATAAACAGTTATGAAAAATGATATGCTTTCAAAATGCATGAAGACATCAAAGTCTGTAACAAATGCCTGTATATTTAAAAATCTTTTCAATAGAAAGTGATTCAATAAAAAAAAATAAAAATCAATACTTACCTCCCGCGGTGCTGCTGCAGGCTGTCACTCCCTCCTCCATGCCGACAGGGCATTGCTTTCTGCATGCGGGACTTGAATGACATCATTGAATGGCTGTGATTGGTTAACGCAGCGCCTGCTTTCATTGGCTGATGCTTCGCTGAGTTAGGCAATCAGAGCATTCGCTTTCTGGAGGCAGAGCATTCAAGCCCTGCATCCAGCAAACAGTGCTCTATTGGTGTGAAGGAGGGAGCGACAGCCTACAGCAGCGCTGCGGGAGGGGAGTATAGTATTGATTTTTTTTTATCTACACCGTATGCCCGGCATATAAGTTGACAGGTGGGGGTCGTCTTATACGTCGAAAAATACGGTATTTCTAAAAAGCTGTACTTCTGATTTTGGTTGTATGAGTTGTGATAAAAGTTTTGCCTGTGATCTTCAAAAAAATTAAAGTCCAATTGCAAATGTTTTCCAGGAAAAAATTCAATTGAACCTACATCACATTCAGAATCAGAAATTAATTTTATGACAATTATTGCTTCTGACAAATTATCATGTGCATCATGTGTAAACAAAACCCGTAAAGACATCGAGAACTGTATGAACTGTGCAATTATATTATCATAAGAAACATTTTGTATATTATGGGAGAAGGACTATGAGAGGTTTGCCATTTTGTGTATTTTCTGTTGTCAGCTTTGAAGATTCTAAAATGGGGATGATATTTGTGTCTCTAATCTAAACCTCTAGGGGAAGGGAACATCGCGCCCCCACCTCCACAAGATTTGAAGGAGCAGTGAATTGTGTCCAAAAACAGGTCTGACTGGTTTCTTGACCAGTGGAAAACTTATAAAAGGCTCAAGTTACATACACATGGCAAAAAGGAATGTCTGCGTTAAAGGGCAGGAAATGGCTAGAGAGAAACAGGAAGTATCTCCTTTGGACAACAAGTCAAGAATGGATAAAGCATGATCAAGAGAAGCTCCTCCCCGGTGAATGATCTCACAGCTACCTCACAAATACCTCCCATGGAGAATGACCTATCAGCACACAAAACGCTGTAACTGGACCCTGAATGACACAACTTACTGTATTTGAAACCTTAAATAAAACTTTTACCCACCTAAATAAAGTAGAACTTTTTTGGTGCACATGATGTAAGTGTGTGGTCCTTTAAAGGGTCTCCAGGCCTGTTCATTATTCCTATCTAATATGGCACCCACAGTATATGGAATAGAGAAAATTACGCTAACAAATTAATGGACTATTATTCAGATTATTATTTTTATCACATGTACTAATTGACATATATTAACTAATTCTATGTAATCTTATATTGAATGCACAGGTTAGCACACTATTACTAGAGATGAGCGAACGTACTCGTCCGAGCTTGATGCTCGATCGAGTAATAGGGTACTCGAGATGCTTGTTACTCGAGACGAGCACCACACGGTACTCGAGTCAATTCCATTTCCTTCCCTGCATGCTTTGCGCCATTTTCTGGCCAATAGACATGCAGGGAAGGCATTACAACTTCCTCCTGTGATGTTCCAGCCCTATCTCACCCCCCTGCAGTGAGTGGCTGGCGAGATCAAGTGACCGCTGAGTATATAAAGCACTCCCGCCCGCTGGTCGCCTCAGACACACGTTGGCAGTGATTAGGGAGAGTGCTGTTCCTGCTATAGGGAGAGTGTTAGGCTACTGTCAGCGTCTTCAAGAACCCCAACGGTCCTTCTTAGGGCCACATCTTACCGTGTGCATTACTGTTGTGGCTGCTAGGAGCAGTTTTGCACCATTTTTTTTTTTCATCTTGGGTTCTGCAGACTATTGCGTTCTCAGCCTGCAGCCAATTATACAGAGTATAGGGGCAGTACTGGTGAGGCAGGGACAGTGCTAGTGTAGAATCCTGTCAACAAGTACCCCAAAAAAGCTCCTGCTTAGGGTTACCTGCTAGGAGTTGTAGTGGCTCACTATTAGCCAGCTAGGCCTTTCTGCAGCCTAGCGTATAATTTTTTTGGCCTACAGTGTGTGTAACATAACCGCTGTCAGCCTCCAAGTGCAGGCAAATAATTGCCTAATTTTTTACACCGCTCTGTGCGTCCCGTCAACTTCACGCACAGCGTACGGCCACAGCCCCTGATAGAGGGAAAGACATATACACACTTTCTAGGCTGCTGTTTTTTTCAAAAACATCTGAAAAAAAAAAACTCCTTAGGGCTAGCTGTGAGCGTGTGCAGTTTACTGCGTGGCTGCTGGGAGTTGTAGTGGCTCACTATTAGCCAGCTAGGCCTTTCTGCAGCCTACATTGTGCGTAACATAACCGCTGTCAGCCTCCAAGTGCAGGCAAATAATTGCCTAATTTTTTACACCGCTCTGTGCGTCCCGTCAACTTCACGCATAGCATACGGCCACAGCCCCTGATAGAGGGAAAGACATATACACGCTTTCTAGGCTGCTGTTTTTTTCAAAAACATCTGAAAAAAAAGCTCCTTAGGGCTAGCTGTGAGCGTGTGCAGTTTACTGCGTGCCTGCTAGGAGTTGTAGTGGCTCAGTTACAAATTAAGCAACAGTGAGCTGTACTTTAAAAAAAAATGTTTATGGGGGGGCGTGACCTGACTGCAGCCAGGACGGTAGCAAAACTTTAAGCTCCGTCAAGCAAGTGCCTAAAAGCGACTAAAAAAGTGTCCCAGAGATTAGAAAATTACACCTACCATCGGAACAATACTAAATGTTGAGAGTCATGACATAAAGGAAGCCTCCCAAGCCTCAGCCACAGCGGGTGAGAGACTTCTTCTCAGTACGGAGCGCTGACTGCGATCCCACAGTGCAGAGCCGCGGGTACCACTCTCCTGCATCCTCGGATGAGAAGCGCTCTGAGCATCCCGACTCCCCTCGTCTTCCTGAAAACGCTGCAGACATCGTTGAGAGTGCCGGGGAATGCACACCCAATCAGCCATCCAGAAGGGGGTAAGTCACTTTACTAGTGAAGCAGACCCCAGCCCCGCCGCTCCCATCAAAATGGCGTCGGCTCACAAACAACCTGCATGCAACAGCACATCCCCCTCTGCAAGTCCGGAGAAACAAAGACAAAAGATGTCTCCCCAGTCCCCAGTAATAAAACAAGTAAAGCAGGTGAAGGACCTCTTCTCAGCACGGAGCGCTGACCGCGATCTCACAGTGCAGAACCGTGGGTACCACTCTCCTGCATCCTCGGATGAGAGGCTCTACGAACATCCCGACTTCCCTCATCTCTCTGAAAGCGCCGCAAGCACCGCTGAGAGTATGGAGGGAATGCACACCCGACCAGCCATCCAGGAGGGGGTAAGTCATTTTTCTATGGATGCAGACCCCGGCCCTGCTACTCCCATCAAAATGGTGTCGGCTCACAAGCAGCCTGCATCCAGCAGCACATCCCCCTCTGCTAGCCCAGAGAAACAAAGACCAAGGATGTCTCCCCAGTCCCCAGTAACAAAGCACACACAATTTAAGCAATGTAATCACACATTTGAGGAAGATGATCCTATTCTCAGTGTTCCAACCTCTAAACAACCGGCTTCTGAGGAGTTTATTAAAAACATGATTCTTGCTCTGAGAGGCTCACTTCAGAGCGACATCTCCGCCATGTCTGCAACATTTAACTCCTCCATACAAAAATTAGGAGACCGCACAGACCACGTAGAAAACAAGATTAAAGAACTTACTACATCGCATAACTCCCTGATAGACGCACATTATGCCCTAACAGAGGAAGTTACAGCTATGAAAAACAAGATGGCAGACTTAGAGGATAGGAACAGACGCAATAATATAAAGCTGAGAGGAATCCCCGAAAGCGTCAGTCAGAATGAATTGAAAGAATTCCTATCAAATCTTATTGTTGCCTTGCTTCCAAACATTCCTCAACAAGAACTCACAATTGACAGAATCCATAGACTGCCTAAGCCTAGTCACGTGCCAGAAAAATTACCAAGAGACACTATCGCAAGAATTCATTTTTTTCACGTGAAGGAAGCCGTGATGCAGGCCGCACGTAAAGCAAATCCGCTGCCCGAACCATAAGCTAATATCCACCTATTTGCTGACCTTTCCCCTGCCACAATGCAGGCAAGGAGAGCCTTTCTGCCCATTACACTCACCCTGCGTACAAAGAAAATTCCATATAAATGGGGTTTTCCCACCAAACTCCTGATCCACAGAGACGGCATCCTACATATAATTACCTCCCCTGAGGAGGGGAAAAAAGCTCATGTCTAAATGGGGACTGCCAGTTGATAACAAACAAAATGACACTTCGCTGCAGAGGTCAAAAAAGGTCATTAATGAGTGGTCTTAATTTACTTCCTTATAAATCTGGATCATACCTAATCTCATTGGAACCCAACAAAGAAACAAACTACCCTGAATAAAACAGGACATGTCAAATAAATTACCTACTACAAAAGGCGGACGCTGTCAGGTGGACTATTATATCGCCTTCCAAACAATGCAGGCAATAATTCCTGCTCTAACATTTGTTTTGTTAAACTGTTTCTTTTTCCAGTTCGTCGCCCAGAGATTCTACAAGACCCTGAAGAAGCTTCCCGCAGGCGACTGTTCAGACTTTTCTGTTGATGTTCTTATTATGATTCTCGATATGCAAAATCCAGGCGCAGTAAGTCCACAAACTTCCACTCCTATACATCTAATACCTAACTATTATGTCGGTTAAAATACTGTCTCAGAATGCTAGAGGGCTGAATTCCCCCTTTAAGAGATCTCTTGTATGGAGAGACGCCAACCGTACTAAAGCTGATATAGTGTGTATTCAGGAAACACATTTTTTGCATAATTCAACCACAAATTTCTCTAACAAAAATTTCCCCCAGATATTTACAGCAAATGCAGTAGAAAAAAGACACGCAGGGGTGCTGATAGCGTTTAGAGCAAACATAAATTTTACGCTAACAAAACAATATGTAGACACAAGGGGGAGATGCCTTGTCTTGGTAGGCACTCTTAATGAGAAAAACATTACTTTGGCAAACATATACGCACCCAACAAAGGTCAGATTTCCTTCCTAAACAAAATTATCAAAAAAATCAAAAACGGTGACTTGGTCATATGTGGGGACTTTAATCTAATCTCAGACAAATCAATAGATACTACTGCTAAGCATAGAACTGCCCCAACATTACTCCCCTGGCTACATAAAGAGTTGTTATACGACTCTTTTAGATGCCTCGACTCCTCCTCGAGAGAATACACTTTCTTCTCACCACGCCACAAGTCTTTCTCTAGAATTGATATGTTCTTGGTAGACAGATGGACACTTCAGAAAATCACTGCCTCTGAGATAGGACTGACCACTTGGTCAGATCACGCCCCGATAACACTTACCTTTGCTTTGGGAGAAGCCCTAGGCAATGCCAGAATGTGGCGAAATAATGTGACACTCCTTAAATCTCCCTACAATACCTCCACAATTAACAACCACCTAAAAGAATATTTCAATTTAAATGCAAATTCTGATGCAACCATCTTCTCAATTGGGAACGCCCACAAAGCCTTCACCAGAGGTATTTTAATAAAAATGAGTGCCCAACACAAGAAACGTAAACAACAACAAATAAACAATCTCCTAATCCAAATACAAAACCAGGAAAAACTACTGCAAAACCACCAAATAATAAGCGACCAGAGAACCTTGTTGTCCCTGAGGAGAGAATTGAGATCACTTCTACTAGCAGAACACAATAAAAACACAGATTTCATGCGAGCGAATTACTACTCCTCATTTGATAATCCCTCAAAACTTATGGCGAACAAAGCTAAGAAAAGACAAATCAGAACCAAAATCCCATTCGTAGTCAAAGCAGAAGATCCCAAAACAAAACTCTCCCACCCACAAGATATAGCAGAAGAATTTGCAAAATTTTATACTAAACTCTACAACTTAAAAGACGACACTTCTATATTCCAGCCAAATATGAACATAATTAATACATTTTTAAGCAAAATGAACCTTCCCAAAATAGAAAACGAGTTACAAGAACTCAATAGACCCATATCCATAGAAGAAATCCAAAAAATCATCAAAACTTTGAAAAACTTTAAGTCACCTGGCCCAGACGGATTTTCCAACGAGTACTACAAAATATTTTCAAATATACTCTCCCCTTACCTAGCTTCAACATTCAATGAAGCCATATCCATAGGCGAGTTCCCAAAAGAAATGCTACAAGCAATTATTGTAGCAATTCCCAAACCAGGAAAGCCAACTGACTCCACAGCGAATTACAGGCCAATCTCACTACTAAATGTAGATATAAAAATTTACGCACAAATTCTGGCTACAAGGCTCTCACAAGTCTTACCTAACATCGTACATAGTGACCAGGTAGGTTTTGTTAAAGGAAGACAGGCAGCAGATGGCACCAGGAGAGCGCTAAATTTGGCAGCAGATATGGGGAGGAGTCGGACGCCTTCTCTCCTCCTTGCACTAGATGTGGAGAAGGCGTTTGACAGGCTTCATTGGGAATACACCTTTGCTACACTAAGAAAATTTGGAATAACGGAAAACTTCCTCACAGCAATCCGGGCGCTTTACTCTGCCCCGTCGGCCAGAGTTTTGGTAGACGGAGCCCTGTCATCTCCCTTTTGTATAACTAACGGAACCCGACAGGGCTGTCCTTTGTCTCCTTTACTGTTTATACTAATAATGGAACCATTTGCTGAATTAATTAGAGTATCTCCAGATATAAGAGGAATTCCCATAGGAAACAGATCACACAAAATAGGGCTCTTTGCAGACGACGTGCTTCTGACCCTGTCGGATCCCCTAAATTCACTAAGGGAAGTAATCAAAATTATAGATATGTTTGGGAAGTCCTCATACTACAGCCCAAATATAAGTAAATCCCAAATACTAGGCATAAATGTAAATACGGGCTTGAGAAGAGACATACAAGGGGAATTCTCATTTCAGTGGCCATCCTCAATTCCATATTTAGGCGTAAAAATCTGCCATCCACTAAAAGATATCATCTCCTTAAACTTTGATCCTCTCTTTTCCTCCATCCAATCAGTTAGACACGTTGAGAGGGAAAGATCCATCTTGATTTGGTAGAATTGTATGGTATAAAATGCTCATATTACCAAAAATTCTATACTTATTCCGAACTCTGGCATATCCAATACCATACAACACTATAGATAAGTTTCAAAAACAACTACTGAACTTTGTGTGGGGAGGAAGGAGGCCTAGAGTGGCAGCCGGTATTTTGTACCTTAACCGCAAACAAGGTGGACTGTGAGTACCCAACCTATGGTCGTATTACCAAGCAATAAATGTAAATCAATCGACCCTATGGCTTGAAAACTCCAGGTCAATACCGTGGCCACACATGGAAAAACACATAAACAGAAATAGATCCCTATTATCTCTACTACAAGCCTCAATCCTTAGTATCATTTACCCAGACCTCCATCCATACCTAGATATGCAATCCTTATCGCCCCCTATGCTCACGTCTCTTCAGGCCTGGAACATTTACACATACAAACTCATACAATCTCCCAAAAAGAAACTCTCGACAATTTCATTAGAACTGCTTACCTATTATATCCCTAACATTTTGATTGGGGGTTGGACCAGGAAGGGCATTAAGCTTATTACCGATCTTGTAAAAGACCATAAGATGATCCCATTTCAATCCCTTATGGAAGAATTTGATCTGTCTACAAAAGACCTCTATACATACTATCAAATCCAATCCTTTATTGAAAAAAAACAACTAGGAAGACTTATGTTACCAGCTGATCTAGTCCAGGTTTTTTCCGAAGCCCATATATCTCAACAAAGCACTACAAGGAGGTAGTATAGTGCCCTTTCTGGGGACATGGGAGAAACAAAAAAGGTTCATTTGATCAACTGGGAAAGAGATTTGGGAGAAAGCATTGCAACATCGCAGTGGTTGAGCTCTTTTGGGAGGGTAAATAAGGCCACATTGAACGCAAATGTTAAACAAGTACATTATAAATTACTTACAAGGTGGTACTATACCCCATCCAGATTAGCAAGATGCTTCCCCGCAGTAAACAACCAATGCTGGAGGGAGTGCGGAGGAGATGGTAATATATTCCACATATTTTGGGAGTGCCCTCTGGTCCAACCCTACTGGAATAAGGTTTTCTCAGTGTTACATGAAGTGATCGGCCTTAGGATCCCTCGATCCCCAAAAATCGCCCTACTACTGCTGGAATGCAACCTCATACGGCCTGAATACAGGAAATGGGTATGCCACTATCTACTCGTGGCTAAACTAATAATCACAAGAAAATGGAAGTCAAAATCCACCCCTAGCATTAAAGAATTAATCGATACAATTACAGACCACTATTCATTTGAGAAAATTATTGCCAATAATAACAACGACCGACATAAATTTGATCTCAGGTGGAATTTGTGGCTGCGCTTTATATCAAAACAACAAACGTTTTAATTATAGTTTTTACTGTTTTGTCGTTCTTCACTTCTAAATAAATTCATGTCAATTATTATCACCTAAGTGAATGTTAAACATGACACCACAATGTATATTACTCATTGATTGTCTATACAAATATGCATAATTTGTATGAAAAGAAATAACCCAATAAAAAACTATTTGGATATAAAAAAAAAATGTTTATGGGTTTCACCTGCCCTCTCGGTTGATGCATTTTTCAGAGGTACACTTGTACTCTTGGTACACTAATTTTTGGGGCCCACGCCTGCACTCTTATCCAACTAATTTTTCCGGCCTTCGCCTACGCTCATGGTATCCCAATGTTTCAGAGGTTGGCCCATACTATTACTACAGAAATTTTACTGGGGTTTGCCTACCTGCCTTACTTCTGCTACAAGAAAGTTACAGGGGTCTGCCTATACTGCTGCCACTTACATGTTACAGGTGTCTGCCCATACTGCTTCCACTTGAATGTTACAGGGCTCTGCCTATACTTCTGCAAAGTAAATCTTACAGGGGTCTTCCTATACTGCTGCCACAAGGATGTTACTGGGGTCTGCTAATACTGCTGCCACGTTAATGTTACAGGGGTCTGCCTATGCTTCTGCTACTTAAATGTTACAGGGGTCTGCTTATACTGCTGCAACAGAAATGTTACTGGGGTCTGCCTATACGTCTACTGCAGACATGTTACAGGGGTCTGCCTATGCTTCTGCTACATAAATGTTACAGGGGTCTGCATATACTGCTGCTACAGAAATGTTACAGGGGTCTGCCTATACTTCTGCTACATAACTGTTACTGGGGTCTGTTTATACTTCTGCCACATAAATGTTACAGGGGTCTGCCTATACTTTTGCTACAAGAATGTTACTGGGGTCTGTCTATACTTCTGCCACATAAATGTTACAGGGGGTCTGCATATACTGCTGCTACACAAATGTTACAGGGGTCTGGCAATACTGCAGCTACATAAATATTACAGGGGTCTGCCTATACTTCTGCTAATGAAATGTTACTGGGGTCTGTAATACTGTTACTACAGAAATGTTAATGGGGTCTGCCTAGACTTCTGCAACTTAACTGTTACTGGGGTCAGCTTATACCTTTGCTACAGGAACATTACAGGGGTCTGTGTATACTATGGGTGCACTAAGTCTTCCCATCGCTGTGTTCTACCTATATGGCCCCCCAAAAACCCAGACTGACTAGGGCATGGCGTGTGGGCCGCGGACAACATGTATTTCCTCTCACGTAACATCAGCTATCCGGGGCACTGCAATGGGATTTCTATATGTACCGTCTGTGTGTTCCTGCTAGCCACCCATGCTGTGGGTGCACATAGACTTGCCATACCGGAGTTGTACCTGTCTGTCCCCAAAACACTGACAGACTTGGCTAGGGTGCAGAGTGCAGATGTTTTACCCCTTGCGTTGTCAATGAGGTATCTAACACCCAAACAGAATGAGTAGTGTGTGGACACATGGAGTCCCCATTGGTATGTCACGTGCAGCACCTTGGGCCACACAAGGTGTTTGCTGGGACAGAGGCTGACCCAGGGCCCGCTCACATACTTCCCACACCGAGTATTGCTGCATTGTGGAGATGTGTAAAAGTGCCGGGCTGGCAGCGGAGTCCCCTTTATGCCCATGTTTGCAGCTCCTGACGGAGGTGGCAAAGGATTAGAATGAAGATGCAACGTCAATCTATTATCAATTCTCAACAGCATTGTGGGCTATCGCCCCCCCCCCCCCCTTTCAAAGAGGGTCGCTGCCTGGCCCTGCCAACCCTCTGCAGTGTGTGCCTCCGGTTTCTCCTCATGGCGACGCACTTATAAATAGACATGATGGTGGTGTGGCTATGAGGCCAGCGTGTGGCATGAGGGCAGCTGAAGGCTGCGCAGGGACAATTTTGTGTGCGCTGCGGACGCAGGGTCATGCGGGGGGGGGGTTGGGCAGCATGTAACCCTGGAGAAGAGGCAGCGGTGTGTCCCACAGGCAGTAATTGTGCTTGTTTAGAGGTAGTGTGGTGCTTAGCTAAGGTGTGCCTTGCTAATGAGGGTTTGTCCAAAGAAAAAATTGGTGGGGGGCGCACTCTTGCCGCTATTGTAGCTTAATAGTGAGACCTGGGAACCTGAGATGCAGCCCTGCATGTTGCCCCTCGCCTGCCCTATCCGTATTGTGAGCAGAATAAAAAGTTCCATGCTATTATTATATATATATATATATATATATATATATATTCATGTATATATATATATATATATATATATATGTTTTTCTATTTTTGACGGATTAAACGAATATAAAATATATACTCAATAGTAGGTTCCTTAACTCAGGAAGTAGATATAAGGATGAATCAGCTTATGTAGCAGCAGCATCACCAGGGGTCCAATTGAAAACACATGACACAGGAATGTCTTTGTCCTTGACAAACAGAGAGGAGAAACAGGATGTTCTTCTCATGAGGCTAAATTCAAGAATGAACTGAGCGCGCTCACCGAAGTTCCTCCCAGATGGATGACATCATAATCTACCTCACGAATAACTTCCGGAGAAATGGACGTATCAGCACAAGAGATTTTGAACTGAATTTGAATAACTGATTTCCTTTGTTAGAAAGCAATAAATACCCCTGCTTTGGCAAGAGGCCAGGAGAGATCGCTGATGGATACATAGCACACACATGTGTCCTGGTGTTTCTTTTGTATGAGCTCATACTCAATCTTACATTTCCAATTTGTTTACCCAAAAACATATAAGTAGCGAAATTTCGCTAACAAAATTGGAGGCACTGCTGAGATCTGGTGTTTAATTTCCGAAAGTAGCTATCCGAGATGGAATGTCCTTCTTTCCGAGATTGGTGAATTGTGAGCGCTCCAAAATGAGGTAAGAAATTTTTATCTTACAAAAATCGTATTCACCTCTCTCTGAATCTATTGATATTCTGCGATAGCTGCAGAAGGAAGATCACTTCTGTCGTGATTAATATCCAGATCCAACGATCAGACAGACATATATGTTTTTTGGGTAAGGAGTCTGTATGAATATACAAAACTGGTGATTAGAGAGTGTGTGTGTAGTGTAATTTGTCACAGAAGGCATAAGTTGAAGTTGGTGAAGGGAAGTTTGGAGGAAGGTTAAAAGAGAAGTGTGACCAGGTGGAAAAAGATTGATGAGGTTGCCTTTTGTTTTGAGAGAAGCAAGGGTGGCGCGATAGATGTAAGTTTCCGTACATTATCTCAGAGCATTTGGCTTGGGCAAATAAGGTTGTGCCGACAGAGAGTTTTTTCTTTCCGATTGTAGTGGGCCGACAGGTTCTTTTGAGAAAAGGAATCTGTACTACGAGGTGCGGGAAAGAATCTCAATGATAATTTGAAGGTTTTTCCAATTACGACAAGATGGGCAGGGGTGAAATTGTAAGTGCTTATTAGTGAGATAAGCCAGACCTGTGTCGTGAGGTGTGGGAAAAACCAAATAAAATGGGAAATTTGCCAGGAAATGAGAGGCATAATGACCGGAAGACTGCTATACAGATTGTTGAGGAACGTGAAGGAAAAGAGGCTGTAAAAGGATGTGGAAAGATGTTGAAAAGAGCTGGAATGGGAGCTAAGGGTTGTTTGGATGTGGATAGATGGAAGAGATTTTGTAATGAGCAGAGAGGATGGCTGCGTGATCATGGATTTACTGAGATGGCTAGCCAGTGGAAGAAAGTTGCAGAGGAAGTGACTAGAAGCGGATATAAGGAATATGAGTGTGAAAAGGTTATGATGTATGAATGTTATGATGAACAACCAACAGACGATTTGAATGAAATGACTAAATCAAAAATCTTGACTGCTCCAGCAATGGAGATACACCCTCCCCCACAATACCATCCTGAAACGAGAGGAGGGTGGACATGTAGATTTTGTGTCCAACAGAACTTAAATTCCCGCCAAACCTGTATTTCCTGTGGGGAGGGGAGGTTCCACCAGGAGCCTTTAGGGCTGTATCCTGTAGTTACTAGAAGTCATGTGCTGGCCACATCTCCCACTCCTGCAGCCCCTGCTCCACAGGACAGTGTTACTGTTGAAGTGGAGGGAGCAGGGGGAGGGGATTTTGCAACCCCTTTTTTGGAAGCATCAGGGGGGGGAAGACTTCCCAGACGCCTTTTTCAAGCCCAAAGCAGGCAGCCTAGCCCACAGATACATTACTTCACAGAATATACCCCCTGGAAGCCCAGTGATCAATTGGCAATGTGTAAGCAATTGCCAGACCCAGAACAGCGTCCTGTTCCATTTGCCAGACAGATGCAGACTATCCAAACCACCTATAATTGTACATGGAGAGATTTACAGAATTTGACAGAGGCGAAAGCAGGTCCTGTAATGTCCAGAATAATTGAAACAGCATTAGCATCCCGACACATAGCTCCCCCTCATATGACATTAGAACAGTACGACAAGACCATCTCTTCTGGGGAACTCTTTGTAGCAGTACTTGCGGAATGGGCAAAGGCAAAATTACTTGAGCAATCTATAACTTTAACAGATATGACACAGGGAAAAGACGAAACTGTTGAGAAGTTTTATGCTCGGGTGCATACACAGTGGCAGGATATGGGCTATAACACCCAAAGTGCTCTTGACATGAGGTTGCTAGCTTCTTCTTTTGTTGAGGGATTGAGGAAGCCATTGAGAGAGGGGTTAGTGAAAGCACGACCAGAATGGCGTAAGTTAGAACCCACTCTCCTCCTGGATATAGCAAAAGGGGCAGAGCAGGAATTAAACGCTAAACCCCGGGGTATAATGAATTTCCAACCTGGGAGGAGAAATGATGGACAACAAGGGGGACGGGGTGCTGGGGCATGTTATAATTGTGGGGAACAGGGGCATCATTATCGCAGGTGTCGCAGTCCTCATCACTCTTATAATAGCCCACCTATCAACTCACCACCTGCAAATGCTCCATAGGACATAGGCAACCCAGTATCTAGCGTGTACCCACTTGTTGTTCCTTCTGCTGCTGGACCAGCACCGATGGTAAAAATTACCTTGCCGGGGGACAGGGTCATTGACTTTTTGGTAGATACTGGAGCAGCCAAATCAGTGGTACACGCAGATAATATTTTCCCCTATGAAATCACTGATGACTTCATCACTTGCACTGGAGTTGATGGGAATCCAGTGGAGACCCCTCTCACCAAGCCACTCACAGTTTCCATAAAGCCCAACTACCCCATTATCACTCAATTCTTAGTCAGTGATACTGCCCCGGTTAACTTACTGGGAGCGGATGTTTTGCAAGCATTACAAGCAAATCTTTCTTTCCATCCGGATGGAACAATGACATTGCATACAGGGGTGACTGAACAACAATTATGCTTACTAAATGCTTTTGTATTTCTACAGAAGGTAGAGTCTTTTCCTGAAGATCAGCCTCATCCAGCACTGGCTGATGTCCCTGACTACCTGTGGGCTACCAGCAAGACCGATATTGGACATCTACCAGTGGCTCCAGTCATGATAATACTTAAACCTGGGGCCATATACCCGAGAATTGTGCAGTATCCTCTGAGCCCTGCACAAGAGGCAGCTACAGAGGAGATTGTACAAGCATTATTGCAGGCAAAAGCTATCAAAGAGACTACATCACCCTGTAATACCCCGTTGTATCCAATCAAAAAGAAGGGTGAGAAAGGTCAACCACCTACCTACTGTATGGTCCAGGATCTACGGGCGGTAAATGCAATTACAGAACTGATGACACCCAAACCCACACACTTTACTGGCGCGAATCCCAGCCACATCCACCCATTTTACAGTGATAGATTTGACAAATGCTTTTTTTAGTGTCCCATTGCATGAAGATTGCCAATTTTTGTTTGCTTTTACTTTTAAAGGCAAACAATATACTTGGTTAGTCTTGCCCCTGGGGGCCCAAAACTCCCCAACACAGTACTCTACAGCCTTAGCATCGGTGCTACAGCATTGGGTTCCACCAGATACTCAAGTTGTATTACTGCAGTATGTGGATGACCTACTCCTTTGTGCCCCCTCAGAAGTTGTGTGTTGGAAAGCTTCTGTTTCCCTACTCTGTTTCCTGGCAGAGAACAGATGTAAGGTATCAAAAACAAAATTGCAATGCATGAAGACCCAAGTCATCTTTTTGGGTCATTGTATCTCAGAAGGGGCCCGTCATCTCACTGAAACGAGGAAAGAAGCGGTAAAGAATATTCCCATACCTACAAATCTTGGGAAGCTTCGGACATTCCTGGGTCTTGTGTCATACTGCAGGCCTTGGATTCGTTCAGCTTCCCAGATGATGCAACCGCTCTATGAGTGTCTATCATCAAAGCCTTTCCAACTTACACAAGACGCAGTAGACAATTTTCATTCCTTGAAGTTGGCCATTGTCTCAGCACCAGCATTAGGTACCCCAAACTACGGAAAACCCTTTTTCCTGTATTGTACAGAGATTGCTGGACATGGTACGGCAGTTTTAACGCAGCATCATGGTTAGCAAAAGCGTCCAGTTGCCTACTATTCTGCAAGGCTTGATCCAGTAGCGAAGGGGGCTCCTTCCTGTGTCAGAGTCATAGCGGCAGTACAATTGCTGCTTAATAAAGCATCTGAGATTGTACTTACCTATGACATCATTGTTTACACTGCCCATGATGTACATGCCATCCTGAACCAAGTTCAACCACGTCACATATCAATGGCCAGGCAGTTGCGTTTACAATGTGCTTTATTGCTTCCGCCAAATGTCACCTTAAAAGGATGTACCACTCTGAATCCAGCTACATTACTTCCGTTGGATTCAGGGGGGGGGGGGGGGGGGAGAATATAGAGAACACCCTCTTTTTTAAATCTTTGGATGAGGACAGGCAGGATGACATCTTACATCCTCATGATTGTATAGCATTAATGGCACAAGAAACTGTTGGGTTTGAACATGTGAAAGATGAACCAATTGATAATCCTACCTTTGAGTTTTTTGTAGATGGCTCCAGGTACCAGGAAAATGGCAAATTTTACACCGGCTATGCTGTGGTCACACAGAATGAGGTAATAAAAGCTGAACCACTCTGGCCACATCTGTCGGCACAGGAGGCGGAGTTGAGGGCCCTAACGGAAGGATGTAGAGCGGCTGGAGGTAAAACAGCAAACATCTACACGGATTCCAGATACGCTTTTGGCATAGCTCATGACTATGGACCCATTTGGAGAGCAAGGGAATTTCTGACGTCAGGGGGAAAACCCATCAAGAATGCAGAGAGTGTCAGGCAGCTGATGGAAGCTCTTATGTTACCCGTAGAGCTAGGTATAGTGAAGTTAAAAGCCCATTCTGGAACAGGCAGTCCAGAGGCCAAAGGAAAAGCAGCTGCGAGAAGATACGGATCAGAGGAGCAGGCCCATCTTCAAGCTGTGACCCCAGCCGCTCCAGTTCATCTGGAACTGCTCCGGTCTCTTCAGAATCAGGTTTTACCATCTGAGCTGAAGAGCTGGGCAGGGGCTGGAGCCATTCAAAAAGATGATGGTCTATGGGGAAAAGGACGACAGCTGTGTCTTCCCCGCGCCCTCTATCCCATGATGGCACAGTGTGTTCATGGGAAAACACACCAGTCGAAAACGGAGATGTGTAATATAGTGGCCCAACATTGGATTGCTCCAGGATTCAGTACTGTAGCTGCCCACTTCACACAAGCATGTATGGTCTGTGCTCTGCATAACCCCGGTAAGGTAATAAAAGTCCCTCAGAAACACCTCCCACGGCCGCTCTACCCCTTCCAAAGGTTGCAAATTGACTACATACAGTTGCCAAAGGTTGGCATATATGAGTATGCCCTTGTCTGTGTTGATGTTTTCTCCAGCTGGCCCGAATGCTATCCGGTACCAAACGCCACTGCAAAGGCAACAGCCAAGAAACTAATTAATGAAGTAGTTTGTAGATATGGAGTACCAGAAACCATAGAGAGTGACAGGGGTACTCATTTTACTGCAGACCTAATGAAGGAAATAATGGAGGCTCTAGGAATAGAGCAGGCTTTTCATACTCCCTATCACCCACAAAGTAGTGGGAAGGTAGAGAGAATGAATGGTACTCTAAAGCTAAAAATCCAAAAAGCCATGGAAGAGTCAGGCAAACCTTGGACTGAGTGCCTACCTTTGGCCCTCTTTTCTGTGAGGTTTACCCCCAACAGAAGGACAGGATTGTCCCCTTTTGAGATCCTTTTTGGATCAGTCCCCAGAACGGGGTTGTACTTCCCTCAGGTGTTACAGATGCATCATAATGCCCTTACAGGACATGTCCAGGCCCTGCAAAAACGTCTTAATCAGGTGCATAAACAAGTTTTTGATTCTCTTCCAGATCCAAATTCTGAATCTAGTACACAGTCATTGGAGCCCGGAGAGTGGGTTGTTCTTAAAAGACACGTAAGAAAGAGCCTGGAGCCACGATACGATGGGCCATATCAAGTACTACTAACCACCACTACCTCAGTAAAGTTGGAGGGAAAGCCTAACTGGGTTCACGCTAGCCATTGCAAGAGGGTCAACATCGAAGGAGTCGAATGAAGCCTATATCCTTCATAGCATGTGGGGCCTTTGGGGTCATTGCATTATCATTCTTTTTCTTTTTCCGAATAGGGGAAGAAGACAATCTCCACCATGAAAAGAGGTGGTTACAATGGGCAGAGGGCCATGCAAATTAGTGGGAATATTTGGCCAGAGATGTATTAAATATCACCAATATGTGTATGGCAAATCTAAAAATGGGGAAGATATATTACGGACTTGTCTGTTAGCCGTGCCCACTTCTACTTCAGTACTGGAGGCTATATTTTCAATAGTCCATAATGATACAGAGGTAGAAGAAGGAGATGTCCAGAACATTATTAATGTATATGAGTATTGCCCAGGGTGTTTGCAGGTGGAAAACACCCTATGGACAAATATGACCAAGTTTCAAGTATGGCAGGTGGCCGCAGCAGAGGTTTGTTATCAGTTTACATGTGATAGTTCAGAGATTGGAAAATGTCAACAAGTACAACATGATAGTAGCAAGTCTACCAATGATACAATGAGATTGTGTAAATGAACAGAATGCCAACAGGTGACAAATAATATGATTTGTAATCACACCATGATAAGCCCTAGTCATATCAGACATATAAAGTTACCTACAGGATGGGTTTTCTCTTGCGGGAACACTACATATACATACATCCCTGCCAATATTACTGGAGGCCCTTGTGCTTTGGCTCGCTTGAGTGTTTTTATGTACCAGAAGCCTGATTATAGTATTAGAAGTAAGCGGGAGACAAAAGGGTAGATGAAAATTGTGAGGGTCCACCTGCACTTCTGAGTAAAACTGAAGTAATAGCCCTAGGAGCATCGATAGTGGGAGTTTGGGGCTTGGCAGTATACAACGGTCGAGTAATAAATGGAATAGCATGTGACATGGCCAAGGCCCTAAATGCTATCTCCCAAGCCCTTGATTCACTACTTTTAGATGTAAAAGAAATACGGAAAGCCACCTTGCAAAATAGAGCCACTATTGACTACATGTTGTTAGCATTAAATCATCATTGTGAAGAGTTTGAAGGTATGTGCTGCTTTAACCTGACAGATAATTCAGAGTCTATACATAAAAACATCCAGGATATTCGAAAAATTGTGCAAACCCTTAAGCAAGACAAGGACAAAGGTTGGTTTGATTGGCTTTTTGGCTCATGGTTTAGCATGTCCTGGATCCGACATTTCTTGGGAATTATATGTAGTTTAACAATTTTTTGTATTTCAGTATGCTGCTGCCTTCAATGTGTGCCCACTTTGTTTGCTCTATGTACCGGTTGGGCTACTCAAATCAACAGAAATATCAGGGGGGAGGTACACCTTCTAAGAACTGTCCATCCGCAATATTGATAAATAGAGAGGATGAAAAATGTTGTGAGATATTTACCTTGTCATGGATTATCACTAGCTGCAGGAAGGAATAATATTAGGAGACAGGGAAAGGGCCCAGGCGTGAGGTGTCACCCTTGCGGGAGGCAGCCTCATGGCGAAGGTGACAGCTAGGGTCCCCTGTAGGTGGTAGGGAAAGGCCCGAGAACACAAATAGGAAGAGAAAAACCATCCATGACAATGAAAATATTCACAAAAAAAAAGAGGGAATTGTGAGCGGAATAAAAAGTTCCATGCTATTATTATTATTTTTATATATATATATATATATATATATATGCATGTATTTCTATTTTTGACGGATTAAACGAATATAAAATATATACTCAATAGTAGGTTCCTTAACTCAGGAAGTAGATATAAGGATGAATCAGCTTATGTAGCAGCAGCATCACCAGGGGTCCAATTGAAAACACATGACACAGGAATGTCTTTGTCCTTGACAAACAGAGAGGAGAAACAGGATGTTCTTCTCATGAGGCTAAATTCAAGAATGAACTGAGCGCGCTCACCGAAGTTCCTCCCAGATGGATGACATCATAATCTACCTCACGAATAACTTCCGGAGAAATGGACGTATCAGCACAAGAGATTTTGAACTGAATTTGAATAACTGATTTCCTTTGTTAGAAAGCAATAAATACCCCTGCTTTGGCAAGAGGCCAGGAGAGATCACTGATGGATACATAGCACACACATGTGTCCTGGTGTTTCTTTTGTATGAGCTCATACTCAATCTTACATTTCCAATTTGGTTACCCAAAAACATATAAGTAGCGAAATTTCGCTAACAAAATCTGTGTAGTTTCCATCACTTTCTTAGGTTTTGAAGATTTGCACAAATGAAAACCTTATCAAGCATTGGTGATATACAAAAATGCGCGAGTCGCCTATTGACTTCAATGGGGTTCGTTACACGAAACGGACTCTCGAGCATCGCGGAAAGCTCGACTCAAGCAACGAGCACCCGAGAATTTTGGTGCTCGTAATCTCTAACTATTACTATTCTTTAGCCTAGTTTATAGTTTAGGAAAGGAAAAGACCTGAACCAGTATGGTGTTCTGAGTAGATCCAGCATTCTGGATCTTGTGATGTAGAATGGACAGCCTAGTACTTTACAATGCAGGTTCATCTTGGGGCAGGCATTGATGTAGGCAGGGAGAGGACAGGTATCTTGGAGATCAAGCTCCTATGCTTCTGAGATGATAAAAATATGGGAAATGAGAGAAATGAGGTAGCCTTTAAGAATACTGAGGACTTTAAGATTCCATGAATTCGGTCACGGAGACCTTTCCTCTAGTTTGCGATTGAGTGCTATGTGGCTAAAGTTGGGAGATATACTTGGAAACAGGAGGATGTTGTCTTCACTTATCTCCTAAGTATGTGGGAAACTACAGCAGTAGTAGTAGTATGTCCGAGGTTGAACGTTTAATAATATGTGACATTTAGCAATGGTATTATAATATGCCAAGTTTGTAATTTCCCAAGAACTATACATGAGAAAATTACATTTATGCCAAAGTCTTGCCAAATCCTTGATTTATCACTTTGTCTGTGATGCATCAGATGTCTAAATGAATTTTGGTGTATAATACACCAAATAAGAGGATGACGCAGTTCAAACTCTTATCAAGAAGCCATTTTGAAGTACCTGGTGTTAAATTTTTTTAACAGGAGAAAAGTCAAAATTGTTGGCGGCGTAGCCTGACTGCAGTCCGGGACGGAAGCTTTAAACTAAGCTCTGCTGGGCCATAGCCTTTATATCAACAAAAAAGCAGGTGTCCCAGCGTTAAAGAAAGGATATTACCAGTGTGAAATTTCCTGAGAAAGATCATGTCTCAGAGGAGACCTCTAAAGCCCAGTCACATCGGGTGGAGGATTTCTTTGCAGCGCAGGGAGCTGGCCGTGGCCATGTTGTGAGAAGCTGCAAACTTCCTTCTCCTACAGGCTCAGCATGAATAAAACAACGGCATCTGAACTATCTGGCGCAGCAGATGGCCCTGCAAACACTGCTGACAGCAGAGACTCACAACACAGTCACAGAAAGGAGGATTCTCACCCCCCCATCCACTCCATTCTACTACTTCCTTTTCGAATAACATGTCACCTCAAAAAATACAAGCAACTTCCCAAATAGAGAGAACAGCCCTCTCTTCCTTTAATGCAAAAGGTTTAAATTCACCTAATAAACGTCACCACGTGTTCTGGTTAATGAGAAAGTCTGGCACCAAAGTGGGGTTTTTCCAGGAAACACACTTCAAAAATAAAATTGCTAACCTTCCAAAAAACTACTTCTCACAATGGTACCATAGCTGTAGTCATACCTCAACTTCTAAAGGGGTATCCATTGCCATACACAAGAACTTCCCTTTCCGCTTTGAACAACAACACACAGACTCAGAGGGCTGGTTCATTTTTATTAGAGGCACAATCCACGGTATACACTATACACTAGCGAATATATACGCTCTCAACACACATCAAACTAAATGGCTGATTGATACGATTAATAGGCTGAAATCCTTTGCTGTAGGACATATAATACCAGAAGAAGATTTTAATGTTACCCTAAACCCGCTGTTGGACTCCTCACGAGGCAGGTCCCAGGTCTCGTAGAAAGCTTTAAAAAGGATACATATAGCTTTTCAAAAGTTGAACCTAATTGACTCATTGAGCTACAAAAACCCAGCAAAGAAGGACTATACCTTTTACTCACAAGTCCACTCTTCATACCAGAGACTAGACTATCTCCTCATATCAACGAAATTGTTGAACACAGTGATACAAACACAAATCCATAATATCACAATGTCAGACCATGCCCCAGTACATATCCAATTAAATATCCTACCAAATAATTTAGGAGTGTGGACATGGTGTCTAAATGAGTCCTTATTGAGGAGAGAAGAGACCCGTCAGGAAATAATAAAGGGATTAAGTGAGTTCTTTGAAATTAATTCTAAGGACAATACAAATTTTCCCACTATATGGGAAACACATAAAGCGTACGTGAGAGACCTATTTATATTGTTAGGTTCTAAACTCAAAAAACAAAAACAAAAAGAAATTGATTTCTTACCAGCAAAGATAGCAACTTTGGAGCAGAAGAGAAAGCTCTCCACATTAGTTAAAGTCCAACCTGAGCTCAATTCTCTTACAGATCAACTCAAAAGTATGCTAGATAAGAAATGTACCAGATCCCACATGATATATAAACATAACATATATGCACAAGGTGATAAGGTTGGTAAGCTAATGTCCTCGCTGATAAAAAAGAAGGCAAGAGAAAAAACATGTATTAAAGAAATTAGGAAGGCAACAGGTGAAAAAAAAATCACAAACATGCAGGGGATAGCAGAAGTCTTTCAAGCCTATTATACTAATCTCTATAATCTTAAAGAGGGAATGACACAACCAGAGTTACATAATAAATATAGGAAAATGGATACATTTTTAAAAGAGCTAACCCTCCCCTCATTAAGCACAGAGGAGGCAACAAATCTGCTGACACCTATCAGCCAAGAGGAACTTTGCAATGTTATAAATAGCTTCCCAAATGGCAAGAGCCCGGGACCTGATGGCCTAACAATATGTTATTATAAGACTTTACAGCAGACAATACTACCTCATCTTATGCTTACCCTGAATGTGATTCTTAAAGGAGCCTCCTTCACTAAACAATCACAAGAAACGCATATAACTCTAATAGATAAAGAAGGTACAGATCCCACCCAATGCAAAAATTACAGACCAATTTCTTTATTGAATTTGGCTGTGAAAATTTGGGCAAAGCTACTGGCCCTTAGGATCAGCAAAATTGTCCCTGACCTAATAAGGGATGAACAGACAGATTTTGTGAAGGGTAGAGAGGGGAAGGACAACTCTGCAATACTCCTTCATTCTATATACTACGCTAAGAAAAATAATATATTGTTGGTTTTTTGGGGGAATTGATGCTGAAAAAGCATTTCACAGAGTGGATTGGTCCCTTACGAGAGCAATACTGCACAAATTTAAACCCTCCCCCCAACTAATCGATGCAATTTTCTCTCTGTACGCACAACCACATGCTAGATGAAAAATAAATGATACCTTATCCCAACCATTCAATATTACGAATGGTACCCGCCAGGGTTGTCCCCTATCCCTATACACTTTTTATACTCACGCTCGAAGCCCTACTAAAAGCAGTCTGACAAAACCCAGAGATAAGAGGACTAGAGATAGGGGGGGATTGTATACAAACAGCTGCTTTTGCCGATGATGTGCTTTTCCTCATCTCGAATCCTCAGCAAGGCCTAGCTAAACTAAACTGCTTATTAGATCTATACTGCAGCTTCTCCAATTTTAAAGTTAACAAAAATAAATCAATGATATTAAATATCTCTTTACCCCCACATACAGCAGCAGAAATCAAGACCAACACTACATATGTTTGGGCGGAGCACTCCATTGACTGTTTAGGTATCAAATTAACAAACAATCTCGTGAAATGATTTGAAATCAATTTATTACCGCTACTGTCAGAAATAACAACTCTATTAGCTACTTACAACCTTCCCATTACTTCTTGGTTTTGGAGGAAGAACCTTATTAAGACATATATTCTACCCACGATTCTTTATAAACTACAAATGCTCCCAATCCACATATCACAATCCTTCTAAAAAAAACTCTACACATTATTTTCAGGCTTTTTCTGGAAATGCAAACAACCTAGGCTCGCATACTCGCTAATGACTAGGGCAAAACAACATGGAGGAGTGGGACTACCCGATGTCTCAGAATACTACAAAGCAATTCATTTAAACAGATGGTTAGATCTGACGTTCCTATTAAAAAGCCATAAATTGAAAAGAATAGTACAGACTGCACAGGGAAAAAGCTTCTTAGGAGAAATATGGTTCCCAACCCTGGCACCTATAGATCTAAGGACTTCAATGTCCTGCTGAGGGGCATCTGCGAGACCTGGGACTACCTCAATCACCAACTGGCACCCATGCCCAAACCCTGTACTCCTCTAAACTTACTTCCACTTACAATTAAGCAATCAGCAGCCTCGACACCAGACAACCTATGGAACATATTTACAGATTTGACAATTCGAGACTTGCAAGGAGACTTACACAAACACCCTCTTGATATATTACAGACTTTGGCGCCACATAGGAAGATCCAGGTGTTGCATCTAGTGCATCTCTCTGCCTTGATATCAAACTTCAAAATCCAACATATGTCATCTAGACCGTTAAGAGAATTTGAAAAATTAATGAACAACCATAGTAAAACTGCTAGAAAAATTTCACATCTGGCTAAAAATTTTACAGTGTATTGTGCCTCAAATAGACTGACTTTTGTAGCATCTTGGGCAAAGTAACTAAACATAAGACTAACGGACGCGGAAATCAGGACGATGTTTAAAACCACATATGGGATCTCACCCTGTGTCCGCCTCCAGGAGAGTCATTATAAACTGCTCTCTAGATGGTACAAATCCCCTGAGTGGTTACACGCGTACAAACTAGCAGAGACAGACAAATGTTGGAGATGTCAAGAACACACAGGATCATATCTCCACATTTGGTGGAGCTGCAACAAGATCAGAGTATTCTGGATAGAAGTGGAAAGGGAAATGAAAGTGATACTCAAAAACACAATACGGCTATCCCCTGACACAATAATTCTCAGCAGACCACATGAGTCATATAATCCGATAAAAGACAAGCGAGCATCTTATATGATGGCGGCGGCTAAAGCATCAATTCCACTTTATTGGGGAAAAACAACCTCTCCTTCTATAGAGATGTGGAGGGATAAGATTAATCAAATTTATAGATTTGAAGAACTACTTAGTTGGTCAAACTTATCACATGCCTCCTTTCTTAAAATATGGATGCCAGGGAAAGCCTACTCCACACATGCCTCGGGAGATTAGTGGGCTGGCCAAAAATGTTACTTAAAAATGTTACCCTCATAGAATCACAAGACAGGATACCCCATCTCTTACAAGAAATTGATATAAGGGAGCCTCTATCCACAAAAATGTGTGTTGATTAATCCACTTTGCATTGTTTCTCAAATAAATTTAAAAAAATTATTAAGTTCTTTATTTGGGAGTCCCCCCCCCTCTCCCCCTTCTCCCTCTCGTCCCCCCTCCTTTTAGGTTTATTCTTCTGGATAGTCCCTCTTTCTTCTTTCCATTAGGGAACATTTTGCCGCGGTGGTTGGGCTTCGCAGCATCCACCCCTCAGTTGACGGAGGTGAGTGAATGACGGGAGCCTAATGCTAGCGGACAGAACAGAGTTTGGTATGAAACAGATGAGTAGAGGGGAGATTGTTCTTTGGCCTTTTTTACTTCAACGTTTTGGCGTTGGATTTCGGGCTTGGATCCAGTTCGGGTAAGATAGCCTCAAGTGATTATGAACTGGGAGCCCAAGCCTAATTTGATAGCTAGGACAGAAGTCACTTCATGCCCAAACTATTGTGATATTTGTTTATAGCAAGTTATGTCAGCTTTGTATCCTTTTTATGGAAATGAATGGACATGACAGTTTATATGTTGTTAAAGCACAAAATGACATTTAAGAATCTGTTTCATATGCTCTGTAAATGAAAACTTTTCAATAAAAAGTGATTTAATAAAAAAGGAAGGGGGGATTTTCTTTAGAAGGGGGTGCTGCAGCACACACAGCAGTTCTCTGCCCCACCTCTCCCTCTGCAAGTCCTGAGAAGCAGAGACCTAGGTTATCTCCTCAGCCTCTATTACAAAACTACCTGCATTCTACAAATAGCAGTCCCAACCCAGAGGAAGACCTCCTCTTAAATGTTCCCACATCAGACCAGCCAGCCTTTGAAGAGTTTATTAAAAACACGATTCTGGTACTGAGGGGATCATTAGAATGTGATATCACAACATTTCATTCCTCCTTGCAATCCCTGGGCGAACATACTGACCATATAGAGAACACAATAAACGCACACTACACCTTAGAGGAAGAAGTTATGGCAATCAAGCACAAAATTGCAGACCTAGAAGATAGAAACAGACATAATAACCTAAAATTAAGAGGAGTCCCAGAGAGCATAAACTAAACTGAATTAAAGGAATTCTTTATCAAAATTTATGTTTATACTATTACCAAGTACCCCACCCCAAGAGCTGGTTATAGACAGAATCCACAGGCTATCTAAACCCAGCTTCCTCCCGGAGAAGACCCCATGGGACGTTATTGCAAGAATACATTTATTTCATATAAAAGAGGCCACGATGTACGCTTTCCGTAAAATGGACTCTCTCCCTGCACCATACTCCACTATCCACCTTTATGCAGATCTATCCCCTGCCACCATGCAAGCCAGAAGGGCCTTTTCGCCAATAACATTGCAACTGGGAATCGTCAAAATGCCCTATAAATGGGGATTTCCTATGAAGCTACTCATTCACAGGGACCATACCATGCACGTAGTAACATCCCCTGAGGAAGGAGAGAAGCTCCTATCGTCATGGGAAATACCAATTGAAAAAACTCAACGGGTCACACACATACCAAGATCTAGGAAGATCCCAAATGACTGGACCCCTGCCTCTTCCATGTGAAGAGAAACATCTGGTCATTCCATTTCACCCTGAATTCTAGTATGCTACATACAGCTGGGCATACTAATAAGAGCACTTAACAATGAAGGCGGATGTTGTCAGGTGGACTATTGTTGCTGCTCCCCAAGACATGCAGGCAACAATTCCTGCTTTAATAGTTGTTTTCTTTACTTGTGTTCCTTTTCAGGACTTTGCCATCTTTGATCAAGAATCACTAGATACAGGTGTTCAGGACGATAGCTCAGGACATTCTCATTAATGTTTTTGTTACAAAGTTAACCGGTTTACTTACATGCACAGTAAGATACCAGATCCCCACAGTACTATGCTATTACTCTAGGTGTTATGTCGCTTAAAATTTTGTCACAAAATGCTAGAAGGTTAAACTCTCCCTTTAATAGGTCTCAAATTTGGAAAGATGCTAATCAGTATAAAGTTGATGTGCTATGCATACAGGAGACACATTTTCTACATAATGCGTGCCCAAACTTCTCCAACAAACAATACCCCCAGATATACATGGCAAATGCTCAAAAAAACACATGGGGGTTTTGATTGCTTTTAGAGCAAACATTAGCTTTGCAATGACTGAACAAATCATAGATGCTAAAGGTAGATACCTAGTGTTGGTAGGTAGCTTAGATGGGAACCCCATCACCCTATCAAATATTTATGCCTCCAACAAAGGCCAGATCTCCTTCTTAAATAAAATCATTAAAAAAGTAAAAAGAGTACAAAAGGGCAATCTGGTTATTTGTGGAGACTTTAACTTAATTTAAGATAGAACAATTGACTCCACAATCAAGCATAGAACAGCTCCCATCTTATTTCTGTGGCTTCATTAGGAGTCGTTATATGACTCTTTTAGATGTCTTAACTCCTCTTCTAGACAATACACTTTGTTCTCCCCTCGCCATAATTCATTTTCACGTATAGATATGTTCTTGGTTGACAGATTGACACTCCCTAAGATTTTTACCTCAGAGACAGGACGGACTACCTGGTCAGATCACTCCCCAATCTACTAAACATTAAACTGGGAGAAAGCCCGGGGAATGCAAGGGTTTGGCGAATTAATGTAGCTCTGCTAAAATCTCCAACATATAAGTCTTTAATTACCAACTCTTTGAGGGAATACTTTGAACTAAATCTAAATCCAGAAACCAATATCTTCTCAACATGCAATATATTCACAAGGCCTTGATAAAAGGCCCACAAGGTCTTCAAAATTAAACAAGCACAAGTAAATGATCTCTTACCCCAATCACAATAACACGAAAAAAACCTTACAAAGTCACCCCACAGCTGATGGCCGAACAACACTAATGTCAGTAAGAAGAGAATTAAAAACTATTTTATTAGAAGAATATAATAGAAGCACAGATGATTATGATAAATTATTACTCTTCTTTCAACAAGCCCTCAAAATTGATGGCTAGCATAGCAAAGAAAAGACAGAATATATACGGTATTTAAGTTTGACTAACATCGGATAGCCGCAAAATACTTTCCCACCCTAAACCTGGTAAAACAACAGATTCCCTGGCAAATTTCAGACTAATTTTGCTACTAAACACAGACACTAAAATATACTCAAAAATGTTTGCACACAAGACTATTGGGGGTCTTACCTACTATTATACACAGTGACAAGGTGGAGTTCATCGGTGGAAGACAGGCTGCAGACGGACTAGATGAGCATTAAATTTGATTGCAGAGAAGGGGTCGGGTCAAACGCCTTCTCTCGCCATCTACCCTGGATGCGGAGAAGGCGTTCGACAGACTCCACAGCGAGTTTTCTTTTGCCACTCTTCAAAAATTTTCTATAAAGGGATGTTTCCTTAAAGCAATCCAGGCACTGTACACAACCCTATCTGCTAGAGTCTTGATTTATAGAGCCTTATGGTCATCTTTTCATATAACCAATGGCACCTGTCAAGATTGTCCTCTCTCCCCATTGATATTTACATTAATCATGGAACCCTTGGCGGAGTTTATAGGAATATCTCCAGAGATTAGAGGTTTTCAAACGGGAGACAGACAGCACAAAATTAGACTATTCGCAGATGATGTGCTCCTGACCTTGACGAGCCCCCTGGGATCCTTGAGAGCAGTGGAAAACATTGTGTCCTCATTTGGTAAAGCTTCATACTGTAATTCAAATATAAGCAAATCCCTGATTTTGGGCATAAATATTGGTACATCCCTAAAGACAGACATACAGAGATAGTTTTTTTTCAATGGCCTCCCATGATTCCCTACCTAGGTATAAAGCTTTGTCATCCACTAAAAGACATTATTTACCTAAATTTTAACCCACTATTTTCTTCAATCCAACTAGAATTGGGGTCCCTTGAGAAAAAGGAACCATCGTGGTTTGGCAGAATAATTTGGTATGAAATGCTAATACTACCAAAGAATCTATACCTCTTCCGTACCATGGTTTTCCCGATACCTCATAATACAGTAGACAAATTTCAAAAACAATTGCTACAGTTTGTGTGGGCGTGAAAGAGACCTAGAGTCACAAAAGATATCCTATATCACCACCGTAAACAGAGTGGACTTGGAGTACCCAATCTGTGGTTCTATTACAAAGCAATAATTGTAAATCAATAGACACTATGCACTCAAGGATAGTTCGCAAACAGCACAGCTCCGTAGAACCAGTAAGGTGGGACCCAATGGTGAAATGCAGGCCACAGAGAGAGTCGGGATCAAAAGACTCCAAAATAGCAGCAAGCAAAAATAAATCTAGAGCAGCATGTAAAGATGCAAGTAAAACAGAAGTGTTTATTCTTCCACAACATACATAGCTGCAACGTTTCGATCTCAGTTGAGATCTTTGTCAAGCAAAGATGCTTGACAAAGATCTCAATTGACACTATGGTTAGAGTGTCCTCAGAAGCCATCATGGAGTTATATGGAAAGACAACTAAATGAGACTAAATCATTGGACTCCCTTCTGAAGGCCTCAATTCTCAGTATCATGTATTCAAACCTCCCTATGTCCATAAACATGCATACCATGTCACCTCACATGCTGATATCCCTTCAGACTTGGAATCTTTTTGCCTACAAATACAAAAATGCCCCTGAAAGAAAACCCTTAGTACTACCCATAGAGACACTCTTGTATGTTATTCCTAACCTGCCTATTAAGAATTGGGCTAAGCAGGGTATTAAACTAATTTCCAACTTTGCAAATGATAAAAAAGAATATCCCTTTTGAAACCATTAGAGACAAATTCAACCTCTCCACAAAAGATGTCCACCCATGGTGTTAGATTCAGTCCTTTTTGAACAAATCTCAAATATTGGAATGCCCAGTCCCAATTTAACTGATGCCTTTCTTTAATAGAGCTCCTACAACCAGAAATCTCTCACAAGAAAATGCTATAATGTCTTCTCATGGGGCATGGGGAAAACAAAGAAGGTCAACCTGCTCAACTGGGAGAAAGACCTGAGAGAAAGTATACCAATAGCACAATGGTTAACCTTATTTGAGTGGGCAAATAAATCTACCTTGAGTGCAAATTCTTTGCAGACTCGCTATAAAGTTCTAACAAGATGGTACTTGTGAGGAAGGGTAATTCAAGGAGCCATAGACCCAGTTCTTCCAAAGCATATTGGCGTTTATTTAAAGCAGTCCATCTTTACATGGCAAAGAGAAAAGTCCATTGACATGTTTTTCACACAGTCCTGGCTCAACTAAAAAAAGAACTGCACTGAACTCCACACTAATTGCTCAGGTGAGCCTTTATAGCAGTGAATCCTCCCACAATCCTTTTGAAGTCATTAATTTGCTGCTGGTGTGCCTCTATATCCTCAGAGCAGATACCCTGCTGCAGCTCCATCAGTGCAAGTAAGTAGAAACAAAACATAATACATTTTAATCTGAACATTTCCCTTTGCTGTAGTACATGGTTCCCCGGAAAAAAAGGGATAGATGAGCATTAGGTGGCCAGCCTAATAAGAGAAGCAAAGAAGCATTCACACAAAAGTGTTGCATAGGTAAAGGAGCGCATGCATCACAACTAAGGTTACACATGTAATGCTAATAACAAAACAAAGAAAACCTGATACATCTTCACAGTACTACACCCCATTCAGATCAGCTAAGTGTTTTCATAATATAGATAGCCAATGTTGGAGAGACTGTGGAGAGGTGGGAGCAATCTTTCATATTTTCTGGGAGTGTCCTTTGATTCAGACATACTGGGAAGAGGTCTTTCAAATTATATACGATGTAACAGGTCTCAGAATATCCAAAGAACCTAAAACAGCTCTTTTACTACTAGAATGTAGAGATGAGTAAGCACCGAAATGCTCGGGTGCTCGTTGCTCGAGTCGATCTTTTCATAATGCTCAAGAGCTCGTTTCGAGTAACAAACCCCATTGAAGTCAATGGGCGACTCGAGCATTTTTGTATGGGACCGATGCTCCGCATAGGTGATGACTTGTCAAACACCAGAAAACATTAGAAAGTCATGGAAACACCACAGAAACTGATAGGGAAGGGCATGGGCAGCATGCATGGCTGCATCTGAGGCTCCCAGGTACCACTATTAAGCCAAAATGAGGGCAAGAGTCTGTCGTCACCCCCCCTAACAATTTACTTAGGACAAATGCTCATTAGCTAGGCACACGCGCTGACACATCTTAGCTAAGCACCACACTACCTGCAACCATTGACAATCACTGCCTGTGGGTGATACCGCTGTCCAATCCCCCACACGACACTGCGTCCACAGCACACACAAAATTGTCCCTTCGCAGCGTTCAGTTGCCATCATGCCACACGCTCACTTCATAGCCACACCACACTCATGTCTATTTATAAGTGCATACTGGATGAGGAGAAACCCGAGGCACACACTGCAGAGGGTGGGCAGGGCCAGGCAGCGACCCTCTCTGAAAGTGTGGGCGATAGCCCACAATGCTGTTGAGAATTGATGATAAATTGACGTACGATTATCATTCCAATCCCGTGCCACCTCCGTCACAAAATTGTCAGGAGTCGCAAATGTGGGCATAAAGGGGACTCAGGTGCCAGCACTTTTACACATCTCCACAATGCAGCAATACTCTGTGTGGGAAGCACGTGAGCGGGCCCAGGGTCAGGCTCAATCCCAGCCTCCACCTTGTGTGACCCAAGGTGCCGCGAGTTACATAGCAATGGGAAATCCATGTGTCCCCACACAATTCATTCTGTGTAGGTGTCAGATAGCTCAACACCGCAATGGGAAGTCTTTGAGTTCCTTGGGCTCGCCTACCCTAGTCAGTCAGTATATTTGTGTCAGACAGGTAAAACTGTGGGAAGTTTTTGTGCACCCACAGCATAGGCGAGCCCCAGGAACCCAAGGAAAGTATTACACAAAGAAATCAGAGCTCCCAAACATTGCAGTTTCACCCTGCCAAGTACGTCGGCCTCGGCTCGCACCCTCATTAATCATGGGCATAAAGCAAACTCGGATGCTGGTGCAGCTGTGAACGTCTCATTAATGCAGTAACGCTCCTTTTGGCCCAAACCACCGTCTCAGATAACTGTGGTAACGTGGGAGAAAATACATGTTACCCAGCACTGATCCCTAGACCCCAAACAGGAGGAGGGGGTGGCATAATAAGGGCGAGAAACCATGACCGAGGTAGGAACCGTGTGGGTAGTACGTGAGCGGGCCCTAGGTCAGGCTCGGTCACAGCATGCACCTTGTGTGACCCAAGGTGCCGTGAGTTAAAGAGCTATGTGAAATCCATGGGTCTCTACACACTTCATTCTGCGTAGGTTTCAGATAGCTCAACACCGCAATGGGAAGGCTTAGAGTTCCTTGGGCTCGCCTAGGCTGTGAGTGCACAAAGATGGTATTACACAGGAAGAAATCAAAATGCCCGAACATAGCATAGTTTCACCCCACCAAGGACCTCGGCCTTGGTTCATATTTCTGCCCAAGTCAGTCAGTGAATTTGTGCCTGATAGGTAAAACACTGTGATGGGAAGTCTTTGTACACCCACAGCATAGGCAGACCCCTGTAACATTTCTATAGCAAAAGTATAGGGAGACCCCAGTAATATTTCTGTAGCAAAAGTGTAGGCAGACCCCTGTAACATTTCTGTAGCAAACGTATAGGCAGGCCCCAGTAAAATTTATGTAGCAAGAGCATAGGCGGACCCCAGTAAAATTTCTATAGCAAGAGTATAGACGGACCCCAGTAACATTTCTGCAGCAAGAGTATTGGCAGACCCCTGTAACATTTCTGTAGCAAGAGAATAGACGGACCCCTCAAACCATTCAGTAGAAACTGCATAGGCGGACCCCAGTAACATTTTTATAGCAAGAGTATAGGCAAACCCCTCACATTTCCGTAGAAAAGGTATAGGCGAACCCCTCAAACCATTCAGTAGAAAAGGTATAGGCAGACCACTGTAACATTACTATAGCAAAAGTATAGAAAGACCCCAGTAACATTTCTGTAGCAAAAATATAGGCAGACCTCTGTAACATTTATGTAGCAAAAGTATAGGCAGACCCCAGTAACATTTATGTAGCTAGAGTATAGGCGGACCCCAGTAACATTTTTATAGCAAGAGTATAGGCAAACCCCTCACATTTCCGTAAAAAAGGTATAGGCGAACCCCTCAAACCATTCAGTAGAAAAGGTATAGGCAGACCACTGTAACATTACTATAGCAAAAGTATAGAAAGACCCCAGTAACATTTCTGTAGCAAAAATATAGGCAGACCTCTGTAACATTTATGTAGCAAAAGTATAGGCAGACCCCAGTAACATTTATGTAGCTAGAGTATAGGCGGACCACAGTAACATTTCTATAGCAAGAGTATAGGCAGACCCCAGTAACATTTATGTAGCCAGAGTATAGGGGGTACTGCAGTAACATTTCTGTAGCAAAAGTATGGGCGAATCCCTCAAACCATTCAGTAGAAACTGCATAGGCAGACCCCAGTAATATTTCTAAAGCTAGAGTATAGGCGGACCGGAGTAACATTTCCATAGCAAACGTATACGACAGACCCCTGTAACATTTCTGTACCAATAGTATAGGCAGACCCCTGTAACATTTCTGTAGCAAAAGTATAGGCAGACCCCTGTAACATTTCTGTAGCAAAAGTATAGGCGGACCCCAGTAACATTTCTGTAGCAATAGCATAGGCAGAACCCTGTAACATTTGTGAAGCAAAAGAATAGTGAGACCCCAGTAACATTTCTGTAGCAAAAGTATACGCAGACACATGTAACATTTCTGTAGCAATAGTATAGGCAGACCCCTGTAACATTTCTGTAGCAAAAGTATAGGCAGACCCCTGTAACATTTCTGTAGCAAAAGTATAGGCGGACCCCAGTAACATTTCTGTAGCAATAGCATAGGCAGAACCCTGTAACATTTGTGAAGCAAAAGAATAGTGAGACCCCAGTAACATTTCTTTAGCAAAAGCATAGGCAGACCTCAGTAACATTTCAAAAGCAAAGGTACAGGCAAACCCCTCAAACCATTCAGTAGAAAAGGTATAGGCAGACCCCAGTAACATTTCTGTAGCAAGTGTATAGGCGGAACCCAGTAACATTTATGTAGCAACGGTATAGGCAGAACCATGTAACATTTCTTTAGCAAAAGCATAGGCAGACCTCAGTAACATTTCAAAAGCAAAGGTACAGGCAAACCCCTCAAACCATTCAGTAGAAAAGGTATAGGCAGACCCCAGTAACATTTCTGTAGCAAGTGTATAGGCGGAACCCAGTAACATTTATGTAGCAACGGTATAGGCAGACCCCTGTAACATTTCTGTAGCAAAAGTGTTGGCAGACCCCTGTAACATTTCTGTAGCAAAAGTATAGGCAGGCCCCTGTAACATTTCTGTAGCAAGATTATAGGCGGACCCCAGTGACATTTATGTAGTAAAAGTATAGGCAAACCCTTCAAACCATTCAGTAGAAACTGCATAGAAGGACCCCAGTAACATTTCTTTAGCAAGAGTATAGGTGGACCCCAGTAACATTTCTGTAGCAAAAGTATAGGCAAACCCCTCAAACCATTCAGTAGAAACTGCATAGGCGGACCCCAGTAAGATTTTTATAACAAGAGTATAGGTGGACCCCCAGTAACATATCTGTAGGAAAAGTATAGGCAGACCCCTGTAACATTTCTGTAGCAAGAATATAGGTGGACCCCAGTAACATTTCTGTAGCAAAAGTATAGGCAAACCCCTCAAACCATTCACTAGAAACTGCATAGATGGACCCCAATAACATTTCTGTAGCAAAAGTATAGGCAGACTCCCGGAGCACTTCTGTAGCAGGAGTAAAGGCAAACCCCTGTAACATTTCTGTAGCAAAAGTATAGGCAGACCCCAGTAACATTTCTGCAGCAAGCGTATAGGCGGAACCCAGTAACATTTATGTAGCAAAAGTATAGGCAGACCCCAGTGACATTTATGTAGTAAAAGTATAGGCAAACCCCTCAAACCATTCAGTAGAAACTGCATAGGCGGACCCCAGTAACATTTCTTTAGCAAGAGTATAGTCGGACCCCAGTAACATTTCTGTAGAAAAAGTATAGGCAAACCCCTCAAACCATTCAGTAGAAACTGCAGAGGCGGACCCCAGTAAGATTTCTATAACAAGAGTATAGGCAGACCCCTGTAACATTTCTGTAGCAAGAGTATAGGCGGACCCCAGTAACATTTCTGTAGCAAAAGTATAGGCAGACTCCTGGAATATTTCTGTAGCAAGAGTATAGACAAACCCCTGTAACATTTCTGTAGCAAATGTATAGGCGGACCCCAGTAACATTTCTGTAGCAAAAGTATAGGCAGACCCCTGTAACATTTCTATAGCAAGAGCATAGGCGGACCCCAGTAACATTTCTGCAGCAAAAGTCTAGGCAGACCACAGTAACATTTCTGTAGTAATAGTATAGGCGAACCCCTCAAACCATTCAGTAGAAACTGCATAGACGGGCCCCTGTAACATTTCTGTAGCAAGAGTATAGACGAACCCCTCAAACCATTCAGTAGAAAAAGTATTGGCAGACCCTAGTAACATTTCAGTAGCAAGAGTATAGGCGAACCCAAGTAACAATTCTGTAGCAAAAGTATAGGCAGACCCCTGTAACATTTCTGTAGCAAGAGTAAAGACGGACCACAGCAAAGTTTCTGTAGCAAGAGTATAGGCGGACCCCAGTAACATTTCTGTAGCAAGAGTAAAGACGGACCCCAGCAAAGTTTCTGTAGCAAGAGCATAGGCAGATCCCAGTAACATTTCTGTAGCAAAAGTATAGGCAGACCCCTGTAACATTTCTGTAGCAAAAGTGTAGGGTACCAAGAGTAAAGGCGAACCCCTGAAAAAATTGGGCTACCAAGAGTGTAGGCGAAGGCCGGAAAAATTAGTTAGATAACAGTATAGGCAAGGGCAAGAAAAATAGCTTACCAAGAGTATAAGTGCACCCCTGAAAAATTGCTCAACCACGAGGGCAGGTGAAACCCATAAACATTTTTAAATATGCAGCTCGCTGTTGCTTAATTTGTAACAGAGCCTGGAGGCAGTCCTGTGAAAAAAATGGTGTCTGTTAAAGTATTAATACTTTTGAAACGTTGAAATATTTGTAAAAAATCTTAAATAGCCTTTTGGGACGTAGAAAAATTGGCAGTCAGCGTGATGACATGCTGTTTTAGGGGGAGGAGTAGGAGAAGGAGGAGTAATAATATCCGAGAGTGATTGACAAAGTTAATTCCCCCTTTTTTGTGGTGATAGAGGATGCATTTTTCTCCTGTTGCAGCGAAAAGAATCATTAGGTACCGCTGCTTTCTGCCTGTGGAGAAGAAAATCCAGGCTTTGTTCATCTTTATAAGTGTAAGCATGTCTGCACTGGCAGTTGACAGGCGGGTATGCTTATTCGTGATGATATCCCCATCTGAACTAAACACCCTCTCTGACAAGACACTAGCGGCAGGGCAGGCCAGCACTTCAGGGTGTACGGTGCAAGTTCGTGCCACGTGTGCAGCTTTGACACCCAATAGTTGTATGGAGCAGAGGCATCACGGAGGACGGTTGTACAATCGGCTACGTACTCACTCACCATCTTTTTACAGTGCTTCCTCCAACTGAGCCTTGACTGGGGAGTGGTGACACAGTCTTGCTGGGGAGCCATAAAGCTAGCAAAGGCCTTGGAGAGTGTTCCCCTGCCTGCGCTGGACATGCTGCCTGAACCTCGCTCCCTCCTGCTACTTGGCTCTCTGAACTGCGTCTTCTGTTACTAGCACTGTCAGATTGGAACTTCAGCATCACTTTTTCCACCAGGGCCCTCTGGTATTGCATCACTTTTGTACCCCTTTCCTCTTCAGGAATGAGAGTGGAAAGGTTCTCCTTATACAGTGACTCGAGAAGGGTGTACACCCAGTTATCCTTGTTGGCCAGAATGCATCTAAAGCTTGGGTCACGGGAAAGGCAGCCTAACATGAAGTCAGCCATGTGTGCCAGGGTACCAGTACGCAACACATCGCTGTCCTCGCTAGGAAGATGACTTTCAGGATCCTCCTCCTCTTCCTCTTCAGCTCATAGACGCTGAACAGAGGAGAGGCAAACAACATGGGTACCCTCTGCAGTGTGGCCAGCTGTCTCTTCCTCTCCCTCCTCCTCCTCCCCCTCCCCTCCTCTTCCTCCAAAATGCGCTGAGATATAGACATGAGGGTGGTCTGGCTATCAAGCGACATACTGTCATCCCCCGTCTCCTGTTACAACCACAAAGCCTCCTTGGATACCACAACCGCAAAGTGTCGGACTTTATGCTTAGCAGCAAACTTCTCAGCAGGCAAAGCAGCGGGATGGTAACGCTAATGATTGCCGCATCGCCGCTGACTACTACTCCGCTGCCCATGTTGCAGCTGGTATCCCACTATTGCTCTACGCTGCTCATACAGCCTGGCCACCATGGGCACGTCGCACAGCAGTTGGTGCTCTGGCAGCTGAAACAGACGTTGCAGGGTCCTCAGGGTGGCAGTGCCTGTGGTGAGCTTGCGGAAATGTGCGTAGATGCAGCGCACCTTGCCGAGCAGGTCAGACAAGTGGGGGTAGTTTTTCAGAAACCGCTGAACCACCAGATTGAAGATGTGGGCCAGGCATGGCACGTGTGTGAGGCTGCCGAGCTGCAGAGCCACCACTAGGTTACGGCCTTTGTCACACATGACCATGCCCGGTTGGAGGCTCAGCTGCGAAAGCCAGAGATCGATCTGCTCTGTCAGACCCTGCAGCAGCTCGGGGGCCATGTGCCTCTTGTCACCTAAGCTGATTAGTTTTAGCACGGCTTGCTGACACTTGCCCACCGCTGTGCTGCCGTGCGCTACCGACTGCTGGCGACTGCTCACACTACTTAATTGAGAGGTAGAGGAGGAGGAGGCGGAGGATTTGGAGAAGGTGGCATAAAACGCCGCAGATACCAGCACCGAGGTAGGATCCGCTATTCTGGGTGTAGGTAGGACGGGGTCTGTCCCAGGCTCTGACTGGGTACCAAGTAGTGCGGGACCGCTGCCGCCTTCATGTTTTTGAAAAAATCCATTTCCATAAGCCTGTACGGAAGCATCTCCAGGCTGATTCATTTGGCAATCAGCATGTTTAAAGCTTGTGCATGCTGGTGGGTGGCGGTGTATTTGCGCTTTCGCTTCAACGCTTGTGTTAGCGACAGCTGAACGCTGCGCTGAGAGACATTGCTGGATGGAGTGGAGGACGGTGGAGGTAAGGGTTTGGGTGCAGGGTGGGAGGCGCTCGTGCCTGTGTCCTGGGAGGGAGATTGGATCTGCGTGGCAGGTTAGGGCACAGGGGGAGAGGCAGTGGTATGACCCGAAGGCGGTGAATGGCCTTCATCCCACCTTGTGGGATGCTTGGCCATCATTTGCCTGCGCATGCTGGTGGTGGTGAGGCTGGTAGTGGTGGCTCCCTAGCCGATCTTGGTGCGACACAGGTTGCACACCACTGTTCATCGGTCGTCCACACTCTCACTAAAAAAAACATCCACACCTTTGAACACCTAGCCCTCTGCACGGAGGCTTGTCACGAGGGGGTGCTTTGGGAAACAGTTGGGGGATTATTCGCTCTGGCCCTGCCTCTACCCCTGGCCACTCCACTGCCTCGTCCAACCTGTACTGTTGCTGCACTTGCCTCCCCCTCTGAAGCCCTGTCCTCAGTAGACTTAGCAAACCAGGTGGGGTCAGTCACCTCATCGTCCAGCTGCTCTTCCTCCAAATCCTCTGTGCGCTCCTCCCTCAGATATTCTTCTCTTACTACTACCTCACTGACAGACAACTGTGTCTCATCATCCTCATCCACAAAAAGCTCTTGAGACAGTTGCCGGAAGTCCCCAGCCTCATCACCCGGACCTCGGGAACTTTCCAAAGGTTGGGAATCGGTCACGACAAACTCCTCAGGTGAGAGAGGAACCATTTTTTCCCACTCACGGCAGGGACCTGAGAACAGTTCCTGGGAGTCTGCCTGGTCAGAATATGTCATTTTCATGGCATGAGGAGTCTGGGAGGAAGGAGGAGCAGCAGCCAGAGGATTCAGAGTTGCAGTCCGTAGGCAGGGAGTAGTGGATTGCGTAGAAGACTGGGTGGTCGATACATTGCTGGACGTGTTTTCTGCCATCCACGACAGGACCTGCTCGCACTGCTCTGTTTGTAATAAACTTCTACCACGCGGACGTATAATTTGTGATATGAAGCTGGGGAGCCCAGAAACTTGCCTCTCTCCTAATCCCGAAGCAGCCGGCTGTGATTCACCACGCCCCTGAATTCGGCCTGTGCCCACACCCTCACTCGGACGTCCACGTCCTCGACCCTTACCCCTACTCCTCATCGTGGCGGATTAAGAATAGAGCAGGGCCCAAATAAATTACCCCACTGTGCAGCACTGACAACTGTGGCTTAATGCACTGCACACAGAGGCTTGTAGATAGTGGAGGCTCTATGCTGTGACTTGAAAAAATGAACCCGCTATCTTGCGCTGATACCTAGGGGTAATTTACCGCCTGCAGTGGATAGTGCTGGTAACTGCAGCTATCTAAACCCCACCAAGGAAAGGGTATTGTGAGCTGCTCTGCACAGCGGCAAAGCTGAAATACTTTGCAGTGGCCCAGGAAATATTACAGTACTGTTTAGCGGTGAGACCTCTGTCTAATGCACTGCAGACACAGAACGGTATAACTGAATTAGTTTGCAGTAGGCTAGGAAATGTTAGAGTGCAGTTTCACGGTGAGAGCTGGTTATACGGCACTGTAGCCTGAGAACGCTATTACTGAAAGGCTGGGAACAGGCCTAGATGCGTAATACAAAAAATGATGCACTACTGCTCCCAGCTAGCCACAACTATAATGCACTCTGTGAGATGTAGCCCTAAGAAGGAGTGTTGGGGTTCTTGTACAGAGGATCAGGAGAACTGTATAACTTTTTCCTATATAAGTAGCTGTGTCCCTACACTCTGCCTTATGCACTGCACACACAGAACAGTATAGCTGAAATGGCCTGCACAACCCGAGATGCTTAAAAAAATTGGTGCACTACTGCTCCCAACCAGCCACAACAGTAATGCAAACTATGAAGAGTAGCCTTAAGAAGGACCCTTGAGGTTCTTGACGACAGGATCCTACTCTAACACTATCCCTATATCAGCAGCAGCACTATCCCTAACCTCTGCCAGCATGCGTCTGAGGCGAGCCGCGGGCGGGACGAGTTTGAGTATTCGGCGGTCACTTGATCGGCCCAGCCACTCACTACTGTGTGTGTGGGGGGGGGGGGGGGGGGGGGGGGGCTTGCACGTCACAGCAGGAAGTGGTAATGCCTTCCCCGCATGTCCATTGGCTAGAAAATGGCGCTAAACATGCGGGTAAGGAAATACAATTGACTTAAGTACCGCATGGTGTTCGTCTCCAGTAACGAGCATCTCGAGTACCCTAATACTCGAACAAGCATCAAGCTCGGACGAGTGTGCTCGCTCATCTCTACTAGAATGCAATCTAATTCCACTAAGATATAGAAAATGCACATGTCACTGCCTATTGGTGGCTAAATTATCTATCAACAGAAAATGGAAATCTAAGCACCCTCCCAGCATCAAAGACATACTTGACATAATTACGGTCATTACACCTATTAAAAAATCATTGCTAACACCAATGGAAACCAAAAGAAATGTAGAGCTATGCAGCGTCCTTGGCTGTGCTATTTGTTAAAGTAATGTTTTATTAGTTTTCTATTTCTATTACTATTTGTTGCAAAAAATGTGATACACAAATGGATGGCTCAACAGTTTATGCATAGAAAACGCAATAACTATTTCTTGTATATGCACTTAACAGCGAAACAATTGTCAAAATAATAAGATCATGCTTTGTGTATGTTTCTCAAAACTCTACATGCAGACTGTACAATGTACGTAATTACAAAAAATGCTAATAAAAAATATTTGAAAAGAAAAATAAAAGTCAAAATTGCTGTTATTTCACTCTTTGAGCACATCAGGCAACACCTGAAGAAGCTGAGAAACAACTTGTAATGTGCTGTGAAATATGCTGGTGCTATATTAATAAAGATTATGAATACCTACAGGAGGATCTGCAAGCTTCAGTAACCTCTGTTTATGTGCCATGTGTTAGAGACAGACAGAGGAACAATGGTGTTCATGGAAGGATACCACAAAGGAAGCCACTGCAGTCCAAAAGAACATTGCAGTCCATCTCCACTTTGTCCGAGACACCTGGATGCTCCACAATGCTTCTAGAAAAATGTTATTTGCACAAGAGATAAAAGTGAAACTTTTGAGCAAAAATGTACAACACTGTTTGGGAGAAACCAACACGAAAACCTCATCCAAAGCCTGGTGGAGGCAGCATCATGGTTTGTGGCTGCTCTGCTCCTCAGGGAATGGACACCTTGTAATCATTAAGGGAACAATGAATTCTAGGGCAGATCAGAACATCTTATAGGAGAATGTAAGGATCGCTGTCAGTGACCTCAAGCTGGGTGATGTAACAAGACCATGAAATAAAGCACACAAGTAAAACAGCTGAAGAATGCTAAATAATAAGATTTATGTTTGGAAATTGCCAAATCAGAATCATGATTTCAACCCCTTGTAGATAATGTGGCATCACCTGGAGAGCGCTGTGCATGCTGGACATCTCAGGCATAGTAATGAACCTAAATCTATTTACAAGAATGATCCAAAGTTCCAGCTCAGTGATGTACAAATGTTATTAGTGGCTCAGGGACATGTTTCGTGGTGACTGCTGCTATAGGAGCATCTATATGTTTTTAAAGGGAACCTGTCACCTCCCTACAACACTATGTAGTAAGTTAAGTTGCTGTAAGGGGATGTGACAGGGAGCCGGGTGAAATATTGTTATACACACCCTGGTTCCTATACGCTCCCTGGTTCCTGCCACTGGCGTCCATGCGCCGCACAGAAATCAGACTCTTTTCAGATTGCTGTCCGCGTGCTCTCCCATAGATGTCTATACGAGAGCACGCACACGGCAGTCTGAAAAGAGATTTCAGGTCACTGTATGACTTCAGTGGCGAGCAAAGCAGGAACCCGGGAGCATGTGAGTATAAAAATATATCACCCAGCTCCCCGTCACCTTCCCAACAGGACCAGGATTTACTTTATGGTGTTGTAGGGAGGTGACAGATTTACTTTAAATTTGTAGCTTCTCAAACTTTTTCTCCATGCATTCTGGATGATTATTTAATTCAATTAAAATATATGAATGGTATCAATTCTTTGTCTTTTAGTTTAGTTTGACTATGTTTGTCTATTTCTCTATAATTGTGATGGACCTGACACATTTTATTGGTGATGATTGCTGAAATAACGGTCATTCCAAAGGGTTCACTTATTTTTTCTTTCATATATATCCTTTTAGTACATCATTTTCATCATCACCTACTGCTCATACTACCATATACCGGTTATATTGGATATCTCCCCTTCTGCACACGGGATGCAGTCATAGCAGCAGGCATGGATTGTTTCTCCTGTCTTTTTCCTGCTTCCAGGTGAACATTGGTCGGAGCAGCGGGATACTGGGATCTGTAGGAAAAGAAAAGAACCTCTACTATAAAGATAAATTACATGTATGATAAGAGGATGTAAACTATATAATGATGTTATAGAGTGGACAAGATTTACATAATCACCTACATAATATAACTCTTCTCACCTCCTTTCTGTGTTTCCATGTTATAGACTGCCGATTTATGTGAAGCTTTTCACCACTGACGGCCCACGGAGTAAAATTCCCTACTTCAACCTCATGTACGGCGTCTTCTATATGTAACCAGTTTATGATTGTATAAGGATGCATGGCTTCCCCCTGTTCATTAAAGTAATATGAAGGTCTCATTGGATCCGGTGAGGACTCCATCATTTGTATGTAGCGCTGTAACTTCCGTCTGTAGTGTAAAAATACAGTTATTGAGTTTTCTTTATATTTGTCTTTTATAAATAAGAACATTTCATGTAGAGCTTTTGCCAGAACTTCTACTGCAGAATACAAACTTGAGGCGACCCCCGATGAGAGGACTTCCCTCAGATTATCTGCAGCATTGTCCCGAGTGTAGTTGTGTTCTTTAATGATGTCATAGTCTGATATGAAGGAATCTATATCATCATGCTTGTACATATCAAATAACAATCTCCAGTAAGAATGTTTTTGGTTCATATCATCATGTTTCGTGTATATTTTTATAAAATCCTCCAGATCTGGAAAAGGTAAAGAAAACTTCACTGCTAGACTTCCTGTATATAGCGAATAAATTTCATTTAACGGTTTGCCTGTAGTAGTGATCCAGGATGGTGAAAGGATGAAGGTGTTGTCTAAAAGTATGAATTCATATTCCTCTAATAAAAGAAGCATAAAAAGAGAGAGGGTCCCACACATTATAATGATGGAGACTTGTGGATTGTTTAGAGCTTGTAAAATCTTATTATTTTCCTCTCTTAGTTTTATGGTGAAGGCGGCACAGATCCCGCGCTCTCTCATGTACTTTGTTAGTGTAAGCATCTCATTCTCTCCAGTTTCATCATCCGATACTAAAATCCCAACCCAGGTCCAGCCAAAGTGCTCCAGCAGTTCGGTGATCGCCATATTGTGGATGTGGTAATTTTGAACCATTCGGAAAACATGAGGATAGAGGAGTCTATCAGATAATGAGGGGTCGGAGGCGCCATAGCTGATCTGCAAAACACAGAAGAAAACTAAGATGATTTTGTACAGACTGTTCTCAGTTAGTTAGTTAGTAGGACGTCCTCAGTAATCCAAAACGCCACATGCAAAACCCATTCCGTTAGGCTGTATTTAGATGGCTACAGAAGGTTGTGCCCGAGAGTCTCAGACATATATTGCATTATGCAGCACATGGGCACCGCGTGTGTGCCACACATTACATGTCCCATTGTCTAGCGAGATTCACATGAAAATAGGACATGCAGCGATTTTGCAACTGAGACTCTTGATCTGAGCAAAAAAAATTGAATGAGTAGAGTCAGAGGATTGGGTTCATTTTCCTTGTGAGATCTGTCCATATGGGACATGGGCAGAACTTGTATTTATGTAGGAAATTTTTGTGCGAGCAATACACAGCAAAAAGAACTCATAGATAACATTGGACTCATTCTCATGGTTGTTGTTTGCAAATACATTTTGTGCACACAAATAACCAAACATGACTATTTTGGTGCGCATTTGCACCTCAAAGGTCCCCATAGGAGCCCGTGGGGGTGGGCAAATGTGCAGATTTTTTAAGGCTGGATTAGACACAATGTTTCTGTCTCAAAAATCACTCAAAGACATCTTTTGAGCGAAAATCATTGGTTCTAACTACACTGACATCGTGCAGTTTTTGTTAATGAGTTGCTGATAGTTCTCTTTCAGTATGCTGAAAAAGAAGGATCAGCCTTATCAGGAGTTCACAGCGGGATGCAGCTGATACTATTGTTTCAGCTGGTATCCCGCTCCAAGAACACAGCCGGGTATGAAGAACACAGCAGTCCAGCATTAACATTATCTATTCAAATCTACTAAAAGCAACCAACTTCCTTACATGTCTTATTCCTAACTATCTACAACCATCCATACATGCATTAAGCATATTACAATACAAATTTAATATAACTGTATTATTACAAATGCTTTTAATATTGTGATGCCCGCCTCCCATTCTCTTCTTTGAGTGTCCTGGTAGCCAGGGACAGCAGTATTACTCATCCAGGAGACATCACGTGACTTGAGTCATATGATGCAATCATGTTGTTGCCCACAATATGGTCCTCACTCGAAGCACAAGTCGCATACTCCAGATTAAACATCACCGTCCGTGGGCACTTTTGATGTGGTGCAGCAGCAGTCACGTGGTCATGATGCCGGGTCAGGTACATGATTATGTGATTACGCTGCCACTAGGGACTGGGGGGGGGGCAATAAAAGAAACAGGAGGGCAGACAGTGTAGATAACGACCTGCGACCAAGTAATGGGAATGGGGGTCGAGCAGGGGGTGGGGTTAGAACAGTTAGAACTGGCAGAAGAGCCAATGGTGCCATTAGTAGCACAATGAAGTTAAAGAATAACAACAACCATATAAATTGTATGGCAATGAATGTAAGAAGTCTTTTTTTTTTGAAAATCAAGTTTTATTGACATTTTTGTTATTCATTAACAGGTAGGACATAGACAGTCATAAAGAATTCTTTAACAAATATCTGCATCACAGTAAAATAAGACCATGAGAGGGAGAGGTCGGGAGGTAGGAGGCTTCTAATCGTATACTGATATCGAGTCTTCTTCCATTGTCTGTTGATAAGGCTCATCTTCTGGTTCTGCGGTAGGCAGAATGATAAGGTCTTGTTTCCTTTTGATAGTCAGCGGCGGCAGGATTAGAGTGACTGTCTAATTAACATTGACTGAAAGAATATAAAGTAATAATTGGGTAGTCAGGGGGAGGGGTAGAGGGGGGATAGGACAGACAGAAGGGGAAAGGGTAGTGGGGCGAATGGGGTGCTGTGGGGTAGATATACTGTTGGGTTATAACTCGCAGGTTTGAAAATGGACTCAATGTGTGTATAGAAAGTCTTCCCTATAATCAGGGGGGTTGTCAGCTATCTTAATGTTGATCTAAGGTGATGTGACAGGATCGAGCATGGCTACTTGAGGGGTTTGAGGCCTAGTAGAGGTGTATTTTTTTAAGAAATTGTTAAGTGATCAGAAATGATCTCCCCTCTGAGGCCTCTGCTCGAGAGGGTAGAATTTTATCTCTGGTTGGGAGTATCAGGTCCATCCAGTATCCCAATTGGGATGCGCAATAAAAGTCAGACACATTGGGGAGATCTATGCCGCCTTCTGTGCCTCTTTTAATCATAAGGCTGTAGGCCAGTCTAGGCCTTTTATTCCTCCACACAAACCCAGAGAAGGTTGTTCGTATTGTTTTTAAGAAGCTTTTTGGGAGGTGGATTCGACGCATTCTGATTTTGTATAAAATTATAGGGAGAATCTAGGTCTTTAGGATATTTTTCCTCCCAAACCACAATATAAAAGGAATATGGTAGTTTCGTAGGAGATTTTTAATTTGGCCGATGGGGGGGGGGGGGGGAATTGGCTTGGTAGAGATCCTCTATTTTTTTGGTTAGCTTAATTCCTAAGAAATCCATTAATTTCTCGGCCCAGTTGAAAGGGGAGTTTTTCTTAATGACTTTGCAGCGAGTTTCTAGAATTGAGACATTTAGAACAGTGGATTTTGAAAAGTTGATTTTAAAGTTAGAAAACAACCCAAAGTTATTAAGTGCAGTTTCTAGTTTGGTCAGGCCTCTCTCAGGGTTTGTTATTAGAAATACTATGTCATCTGCAAAAGCAGCTGAAGAGAGTGAATGTTTCTCCCATTCAAGGCCTTGGATTTCCGGATCTTGTCTGATCGTCTGGAGAAAGGGCTCTAATGCTAGTACGAATAGGGATGGAGATAGGGGGCAGCCCTGGCGGGTGCCATTTTTAATGTCAAAGGCTGGGGAGAGAATCTCATTGATTTTGAGCCTAGCATTTGGAGATGAGCATAGGGAGAGGATGGCAGAGACGAAAGCCTAAGGAATATTAAAATGAAGTAAAGTTTTCTTCATGTATCCCCAGTCTACCCGGTCAAAAGCCTTTTCGGCGTCTGTTCCTACCAGGAGTAAGGGTATTTTGAATTTGTGGGTGTACCGTATCGTATGGAGGATTCTTCTGCTGTTGTCTCTGCCCTCCCTCCCCTTCACAAACCCCGTCTGTTCTTCGTTGATCAGAGATGGCAGGAAGCCTTCTAATCTTTTGGCTAGGAGTTTGGCCCATAATTTTAAATCAAAGTTTAGAAGAGAAATTGGGCGATAACTGCCACATAATTCCGGGTTTTTATTGTCTTTATGCAGTAAGGTTATGTGAGCTTCGAGGGACTGTTTGGGGAAGGGGGCACCTTGCAGGAGGGCGTTAAATAGTTCTGTGATTCTGGGCACTAGGGTTTGCTTAAAGGAGTTGTAGTACAATAAGTTTAAGCCATCTGGGCCTGGGCTTTTGCCATGCGGGAAAGATTTTAAGAGGAGGTCGACCTCCTCCCGGGAGACTGGGACCATTAGGGATTCCACCTGTTCATTATTAAGTTTAGGGAGGTGGGTTTGAAACAGAAAGGAGTCAGTCATTCTTTCTATTTCCTTTTCTTCTTCCGAGGAGAGGGGGTTTTGTTGTCTTATATTATAAAGTTTAGAATAGAATTGATGGAAGGCTTTTGCGATCTCTTCCGAGGAGGTTACGTGGGATCCGTTAAAAAATTTTAATGGAATGAATGTGGTTTTTGGCTCGTGCTTTTTTGATCAGGGCAGACATAAATTTACTACCTCTATTGCCCTGTGCATAAACTACATGCTTAAGGTATAGATGTTTTTTTGTTGTAGCGGGAATCTAAGCGTTGTTTAAGATCTCTTCTTAGGTCCTCCAATTCTTCTAAGGCTAATTTTGATTGGGACAGTTTCGTTATCTGTTCCAATTTTGCAATTTTGCTCAGTCTGTCGTCTATGTCTTTTTGGAGGAGTTTTTTTGTCTTAGTGCCCAGGGCTATCAGTAATCCTTGCATGAAAGCCTTGTGGGCTTCCCAGACCACGGGAACCTCCGCGTCCCCATTTGTATGGATGGAGAAGTATTCCTCTAAGAGGGTTGAAAGACATTCCCTTTCCTCCGGGGAGTCAAGCAAGCATGCATTGAGCCTCCATCTCCATTCTTTGGGTTTAGGTTGGGGAGGGCGGAGGTCCACATGGACAGGAGCATGATCTGAAATTGTAGTTACATCAATTTTAGCTCTCTCAAGGTGTGTAAGGAGCTCCAAGGAAAGGAATATATAGTCCAGTCTCTGATGGGATTGGTGTACTTTTGAGAAAAAGGTATAATCTTTTGTAGAAGGGTTCAGGAGGCACCATGCATCTGTCAAATTTAATTCATGAAGACTACAAATGAGCCTCCTGATTTTCATTTGTGAGGTATGGGAGCGGCCTGTTGAGGAGTCGCTTAACGGGTGTAGGGTGATATTTAGATCTCCTCCCAAGATTATTTGGCCTTCCGTGAAGTGTTTCAGTATTGATAGGTTTTTGATCAGCCAAGGGACTTGATCGATATTGGGGGCATAAAGGTTGGCTATAGTTGTTTTAATGTTGTTGCATGTTCCCTTCAAAAACAGGGCCCTACCCTCCCCATCTTCAAAACTGGCCTGACATTTAAAATTTACAGATTTATGAAGGAAGATCGAGACCCCATTCGAGGCAGAGGTGGAGTGAGCGCTATGGAAGATCTGATCAAAGTATCTGCCTGGTAACGATAGGCATTTACTCTTTTTATAATGAGTTTCCTGTAGAAGAAGAACACTCGTGCCATAACTTTTGGCTAGTAGAGATACATTATATCTTTTTGAAGGTGAGTTGAGGCCTCTCACGTTAAAGGATGTAACCCGTAGACTCTTCATCGTAGGGTGTTTGTCGTATGATCAGTCTCTGACGACAGAAATTTGGACTTCAGCTATTGGTAGGATATAAACACAATGAGATAATGCAAGCAGTATTCTCCCACAGGGGAGAGAGTAGGGGGTGGGGTAGAGATATGGGAATAAGACAAAGACACGAAAGGAAAAGGAGGAAAAAGGAGGGTTATAAGTGAAAAGTGACCCCAAGTCACCTCCAGCCGGATTGGAGGAACATTCTTATAAGAAGAAACAGATAACATAGGAACGGTAAACTCTGCTCAGTGAGGTAGGAAATCTTACTACACCACCCGTCTCCCTCCCCACAGTTCCACCACATGGAATATGTGGCTGCGGAGTCATGGCGCAGGTGGGGTGCAGTCCATTAGGTTTTCTCATAAACTTGGGAAAGGGGGGGAAGCCCCCTGGGCAACGTCGGCCTTCAGGTCTCGAAGCCAATGACCTCTTCTTGGGGTTTCTTCCTTTTTTTCCTTGGGCGACTTTGTGTTTCCTGACAGTTGCCATCTCTCAGGAAGATCTAGAGTCGTGAAGTTAGGCAAGTATGGGATCGGCTGCCAGCAAGGTAGCTCAATTGGGTCTAAGTCCAGTATCTGCCAAAATTTTTCCAGGTCGTCTGGTATACGTATGTTTAGTCTGCGACCCTTGTGCGTTATGCCCAGCCCAAAGGGAAATAGCCACGCATAGCGAATGTCCCTCTCCCTCAAAGCGTCCAGTAAGGGTCGCAGAAGGCAGCGTTTAGCCAAGGTGGAGGGCGCCAAATCTTGAAAGATTTGTAGAGGTGTTCCTCCATATCTGAGGTCGTTGTGGTTCCTTGCAGCCTTGAGAATTGAGGCTGCATCTGGGAACGAAAGCATCTTACAGATGATGTCCCTTGGCAGGTCAGATGCGGAAGGGGGTGGCCTCAATGCCCTGTGCACTCTTTCAATTGCAATGGATGACGCTCTGTCTTCACCCAAAAGCAAAATAAAGAATTCTTTTACCACTTTATCCAGCACTTCAGTTGCCCAGGATTCTGGGAGGCCCTTTATGCGCACGTTATTGCGCCTGCTCCTATTCTCAATATCTTCCTGCATTAGGATGGCCTTGTTGATCTGCGCATGTTGTTCTTTTAGGGCTTTCTCTACCTCTAGAGCATGTGATGAGATGGCAGCTGTAAAGGTTTCAAGGTCCTCTGTTCTCCTTCCCAGATGCTTCATTTCCTCTTTTATTTTGGTGAGTTTAAGGAGTATGGGTTTCATGGTGCGCATCAGGAGATCTTTCATGAACCCTTTAGATATGCGCTCATTCTCTTCCCCTTCTGAGGAGACTTCATCCTCTCCCTCTCTTCCTCCTGCTCCGCTCGGCTCATGGGCGGGCGCCATCTTGGCTGCATCATGCAGAGGACGAGCGCTCCTGTCTTTCAGGTAGCGCTGCATATCTACTTGCCCTTTATTCTTCCTAGGTGTTCCTTGGGGTTCACTGCTCCTGTCCCTTCCGATCTTTCCCATGTTGAGGCTGTCTGATAGCTGCAGAAGGTCCCGGTATGTGCCGCTGTCACGGAGCTCCTCTCTCAGGACTCCATTCCGCTCAGCAGTTAGGCTCTGCCCCGAATGTAAGAAGTCTGATCGCTAAAGTGGGTGAGCTTGAAGCGAGAATGAATGATAAAAAATAACGACGTTTTGGTCAGCAATTAGACCTTTGCTTGCTATGGGAGAATAAAATGTATTATGTTTTAATGCACCTATGGATGCTGCCATATTATTTCTGGAAGGGTGATAAGTTCTTGCGAACAATTAAAGACAACTACCTTGACCAATTTGTGTGGGAGTCAACTAGAGGGATGGCCACTCTGGACTTATTATTAACTAACAAACCGTACCAAATAATGGGAGTGCAGGTTGAGGGACATTTTGGGAAATAGTGACCACAATATAATTAATTTCCAGTTATCATTCAATAAGAAGGCCTATCACTAGAGATGAGCGAGCACCAAAATGCTCGGGTGCTCGTTGCTCGAGAGCTCATTTCGAGTAATGAACCCCATTGAAGTCAATGGGGGACTCGAGCATTTTTGTATATGACAGATGCTCCGGATAAGTCTTCACTTGTGAAAAACCAGAAAACATCCGAAAGTCATGGAAACACCACAGAAACGGATGGAGCAGGGCTGGGGCAGCATGCAGGGCTGCATCTCAGGCTCCCAGGTCCCACTATTAAGCCACAATAGGGGCAAGAGTCTGCCCTTCCCCCTAACAATTTTTACTTCGGACAAACCCTCTTTAGCAAGGCACACCTTAGCAAACCACCACACTACCTGCAACCAAGAACAATCACTGCCTGTGGGTCACACCTCTGCCTCTTCTCTTGGGTTACATGCTGCCCAACCCTTCGCACGACCCTGCGTCCACAGCGCTCACAAAAGTTTCCCTGCACAGCCTTCAGCTGCCCTCATGCCACACGCTCGCTTCATAGCTACACCACCCTCATGTCTATTTCCAAGTGCGTCTGCGATGAGAAGGAACCGGAGGCACACACTGCAGAGGGTTGGCAGGGCCAGGCATCGACCCTCTTTGAAAGGGCGGGGGAAGGGAGGGTGATAGCCCACAATGCTGTTGAGAATCAATGATAAATTGACGTACGATCATCATTCCAATCCCATGCCACCTCCGTCGCGAAATAGTCAGGAGCCGCAAACGTGGGCATAAGGGGACTTAGGTGCCAGCACTTCCACACATCTCCCCAATGCAGCAATATTCTGTGTGGGAAGCACATAAGCGGGCCCAGCGTCAGGCTCGGTCCCAGCCTCCATCTTGTGTGACCCAAGGTGCCGCGAGTTGCAGAGCTATGGGAAATCTATGTGTCCCCACACAATGCATTCTGTGTAGGTGTTAAATAGCTCAACACCGCAATGGAAAGTCTTCGAGTTCCTGGGGCTTGTCTATGCTGTCGGTGCACAAAGATGGTATTACACAAGAAGAAATCAGAGCACCCAAACATGGCAGACTTTCACCCCACCCAGGACCTCGGCCCACATTTCTACCTTAGTCAGTCAGTGTATTTTTGCCAGACAGGTAAAGCAACGCAAAGGGAACTCATTGTGCACTCACAGCATAGGATAGTCCAAGAAACTCAAGCATGGTATTACACATGAGGATATCAGTGGCCAAACATGGCAGAGTTTCACCATGCGAAGGGCCTCGGCCTACTTTTCTGCCCTAGTCAATCAGTGGGTTTGTGTCAGACAGGTAAAACACCGCAATGGGAAGTCTTTGTGCACCCACAGCATAGGCGAGCCCCAGGAACTTAAAGATGGTATTACGCATAAAGAAATCACAGCGCCTGAACATGGCAAAGTTACACTCCGCCAAGGACCTCGGCCCACACCCTCAGCAATCAGGGGCATAAAGCGGACTTTGATGCTAGAACAGCTGTGAACGTCTCATTAAATTAGTTGCGGTTGCTTTCACCGCTCCAAAGACTGGATTAACCAGTAACAAGTTCCACAGGCCCAACCTGGCGCAGTTGCAGTTCCCCCAGGACATAGGACTCAGCCCACACCCTCAGCAATCGCGGGCATGAAGTGGACTCCGATGCTAGTACAGCAGTGAACTTCTCATTAATGCAGCAATGCTCATCTTCTTTGGCCCAAACCAGTGTCTCAGATAACTGTGGTAACACGAGAGAAAATACATGATGCCCAGTGCTGAAACCCTGACCCCAAGCAGGAGGAGGAGGTGGCCTTACAAGGCCAAGAAAACATGACCAGGACCCGCTGTAGCCTGTGTGGGAAGTATGTGAGCGGGCCCTTGGCCAGGCTCAGTCCCAGCAAACACCTTATGTGACCCAAGGTGCCGTGAGTTACATAGCAATAGGAAAATCCATGTGCCCACACACTATTCATTTTGTGTAGGTGTCAAATGGCTGAACAATGCAATGGGAAAGCCATCTGCACTCTGCACCCTACCCAAGTCAGTCAGTGTATTAGTGTCAGACAGGTCAAACACCGCTATGGGAAGTTTTTGTGCACCCACAGCATAGGCGAGCTGAAGAACCGAAAGACAGTAATAAACATGTAGAAATGACAGTGCCCAAACATGGCAGACTTGCACTGAGCCAAGGACATAGGCCTCTGCACACACCCTCAGCAATCGTGGGCATAGAGCGGACTCCGATGCTAGTACAGCTGTGAAGGTCTCATTAATGCAATAACGCTCATTTTATTTGGCCCAAACCAGTGTCTCAGATAACTGTGGTAACTTGGGAGAAAATACATGATGCCCAGTGCAGATCCCCTGACCCCAAGCAGGAGGAGGAGGTGGCATTACAAGGCCAAGACACCATGACCAGGACCCGCTATAGTCTGTGTGGGAAGCACGTTAGTGGGCCCAGGGTCCACCTTGTGTGACCCAAGGTGCCCTGAGTTACATAGCAATGGTAAATCCATGTGTCCCAACACAGATAGCTCAACACTGCAATGGGAAGTCTTTGAGTTCCTTGATCTCGCCTATGCTGTAGGTGTACAAAAATGGTATTACACAGAAAGAAATCAGAGTGCCCAACCATAGGAGAGTTTCTCCCCGCCTAGCAACTTGGTCTTGGCCCACAATTCTGGCCTAGTCAGTCACTGTATATGTGTCAGATAGGTATAACACACCGATGGGAAGACTTAGTGCAACCATAGTATTGACAGACCCCTGTAACATCCCTGTAGCAAAGGTATAAACAGACCCCAGTAACATTTCTGTAGCACAAGTATATGCAGACCCCTGTAGCATTTCTGTAGTAACAGTATAGACAGACCCCAGTAACATTTCTGTAGCAGAAGTATAGGCAGACCCCTGTAACATTTATGTGGCAGAAGTATAGCCAGACCACAGTAACATTTCTGTAGTAACAGTATAGACAGACCTCAGTAACATTTCTGTAGCAGAAGTATAGGCAGACCCCTGTAACATTTATGTTGCAGAAGTATAGGCAGATCCCTGTAGCATTTCTGTAGTAAACGTATAGACAGATCCCAGTAGCATTTCTGTAGCAGAAGTATAGGCAGACCCCAGTAACAATTCTGTAGTAACAGTATAGACAGGCCCCAATAACATTTCTGTAGCAGAAGTATAGGCAGACCCCTGTAACATTTAAGTGGCAGTAGTATGGGCAGACCCCTGTAACATTTCTGTAGCAGAAGTATAGGCAGACCCCAGTAACATTTCTGTAGTAACAGTATAGACAGACCCCAATAACATTTATGTGGCAGAAGTATAGGCAGACCCCTGTAACATTTATGTGGCTGAATTATAGGCAGACTCCTGTAACATTTATGTGGCAGAAGTATAGGCAGACCCCTGTAGCTTTTCTGTAGTAGAAGTATAGGCAGACCCCAGTAACATTTCTGTACTAACAGTTTAGACAGACCCCAGTAACATTTCTGTAGCAGAAGTATAGGCAGAACCTTGTAACATTTTTGTAGCAGCAGTATAGGCAGACCCTTGTAACATTTTTGTAGCAGCAGTATAGGCAGACCCCTGTAACATTTTTGTAGCAGCAGTATAGGCAGACCCCTATAACATTTCTGTAGCAGCAGTATAGGCAGACCCCTGTAACATTTATGTAGTCAAAGTTTAGGCAGACCCTAATAACATGTATGTAGCAGACGTTTAGGCAGACCCCAGTAACATTTGTGTAGCAAGAGTATAGGCGAACGCCTGAAAATTGTGGTACCATGACTGTAGGCGAAGGCCAGAAAAATGACTTAGTTAACAGTATAGGCGAGGGCCAGAAAAATTAGTGCACCAAGAGTACCAATGTACCACTGAAAAATTGCTCAACCAAGAGGGCAGGTGAAACCCATAAATATTTTTCTAAAGATACAGCTCGCTGTTTCTTAATTTGTAACACAGCCTGGAGGCAGCCGTGTTCAGAAAAATTGGTTCATGTTAAAGTATACTTTTAAAACTGTGAATATTTGGGAAAAAAATTGTTAGATGAGCCTTTTGGGCCGCAAAAAAATTGGCAGTTAGCGTGATGACAAGATGTTTCAGGAGGAGGAGTAGGAGGAGGAGGACTAATATTAGAGACAATCCAATCACCAACGATGAGGCGTTAAAAATTGGAATTTTTAACATTTCAGATTATGAGCTAAAGTTGGGAGAGGCTGAAATCTTATCGAGAGGGCTTCCGTTTAGTCCTTCTTGTGAGTCGGACATGTTTGAAATCTTTATAGATCTTAATAGTTTTATTCGGAAACTTACCCTTAAAAGATTTTTTTCTTTAAATCAAAATCAGAGCAATCAGGAAACCACTATGAATCATCAAGAACTCTTTATGTCTGGAGCTTTAGATGAGAGTGAAGAAAAAAGACCGATCACTACCGAATTAAAAATAGCTAGTATGTTCTATCCAACCGAAGCTAAAGGACCATATATGATCTATTTTTATAACGAAGTCCTAAACGACTTCAAAAAGATAACAAGTATTAAGAATAAGAATAACTATTTAGGCCCACATAACAACTTAAGACCATATCAAAGGAAGCTAATCAAACAATTAGCTGAGAATAATCTGAATCATCTAATAGAAAAAACCTATACAGATGGTGTCATCACTAAGGATGAAAAATATTTCTTATATCCACAACAACCTGAAACAGCCTATTTTTATTTTCTCCCAAAAATCCACAAATCCATAAACAATCCTCCTGGAAGGCCTATGATAGCCAGAATTGGTTCCCTTACAAGCTTTTTGTCAGAATACTTAGACAAACAGCTGCAAAGGCTAGTTATCCATTTACCAGCATATCTGTGAGACACCTCACATTTATTATCCCTTTTACAATCTGTCACATGGAAAATACATTCTTATGGGTTAGCCTCGATGTAACATCACTTTATTCAAATATCCCACATGCACAGAGAATACAAGTCATGAAGACATTTTTAGATCGTGATACAATAATGACAGAGAGGCAAAAACAGTTCATTTTAGATGGACTTTCTTTTGTCTTACAAAATTACTACTTTAAATTTAATAACCAATACTATTTACAGACGAGAGGAACCGCAATGGGGACCAAATATGCCCCATGTTATGCAAACTTGTACATGGGGGCATATGAAGAAGGCCTAAAGGATCCCCATATACGATTTTATAGAAGATTCATTCTTATTCAGACATCATATTTATATGGGAGGGTTCTTTAGAAGAAGTAAACCGATTCATTTCAACTATGAACCAAAAAACATGGGGGTTGAAATTCACCAGTACTATAGACCCACTAAAAATTACTTTTCTCGACCTTGACATTTATATTGAAGAAAATTATATTCATGCAAACCCCATTTTAAGAAGATCGATTCTACAGCCTTTTGGATTTTAGAAGTTGCCATCTGAAAAAAATCTAAACTGAATGTACCATACGGACAATTCAAACGCCTTAGACGTAATTGTTCCACAATTGAAAAGTATAAAGAACAGGCCAGCGTTCTATCCCATCGCTTTCGAAACAAAAAATACCCAGAAAATTTAATACAGACCTCTTGTATGAGGGCTTTACAGGAAGAGAGGCCTATTAAACAAAATGCCTCCAAAAAAGAACCTAAAATTAATCAAGACAAATTTGAGCAAGACAAATCAAGACAAATGTTTCATCACTAGATTTAACTCAAAACAAAAGGACCTTAGGAATATCATTCAAAATAGGTGGGAAATCTTGAAAAATGATCCCCACTTAATAGAATTATCATCCTCCCGTCCCAATAATATATTTAGGAGAAGCAAAACTATAGGAAATTTTTTGGCACCATCACGCCCACGTACGCCCACGTATAACAAATTCAAACCAAAAAGTCTCAATCTCTTCCCAAATGGGTGTTTACAAGTGTGGCAAAACCAATTGTAAGTGTTGCCCCAATATTTGTCATAGAAGAAAGTCCATAGAAACAACTACTGGTAGTAGCGACTATGCCATTAAACAATATTTAAATTGTAGTACTGAATACTTGATTTATATGATAAAATGCCCCTGTGGACATCGATATACAATTAATTCTTGGCAAAATCGCATAAACCATCACGGACATAACATCAAATGAGGCTTCCTTAAATACAGTCTGTCTAGACATTTTTCTCTTAACCACAACTCAGACCCAACTTACATGAAAATAACCCCAGTTAAAAAAAATTACCGCAGGCAAATTCACAAAATTGAAAACAAAAGAAATGTATTATATTTTTTATTTTAATACACTTACACCGCATGGATTAAATGAAGTATTAGAAAAAATTTAACCCACTGTTAAAATTATGAATGTATTTTTAAGAAATACTTCAATATTAATTCAAATTATTTATTAATATTTTATATAGTTATTCATTGATTTTTTTACATTTGAACCAATATGTGTTTTAACCTTGTGACACACAGAGATCTACTTATATGTATATGCATTTTATTTTATTTAATCTAATTTAATACCTCCTCTAATCTACTGATCATGAAGTAGTAGGTATTTTATCTAAATATCTACAATTTTACATTAGGTATTAGGACTAGAGATGAGCGAACGTACTCGTCCGAGCTTGATACTCGTTCGAGTATTAGCGTGTTCGAGATGCTCGTTACTCGTAACGAGTACCACGCGATGTTCGGGTTACTTTCACTTTCATCTCTGAGACGTTAGCGCGCTTTTCTGACCAATTGAAAGACAGGGAAAGCATTACAACTTCCCCCTGCGACGTTCAAGCCCTATACCACCCCCCTGCAGTGAGTGGCTGGCGAGATCAGGTGTCACCCGAGTATACAAAAAGGCCCCTCCCGTGGCTCGCTACAGATGCGCTCTGACATAGAGGAGGGAAAGTGCTATCTTGGTGGAGCTGCTATAGGGAGAGAGTTAGGAGTATTTTAGGCTTCAAGAACCCCAACGGTCCTTCTTAGGGCCACATCTAACCGTGTGCAGTGCTGTGGAGGCTGCTTTGTGCAGTGTTGCACATTTTTTTTTTTTGGTATATCGGCCGTGCAGAGCATTGCGCCCTGCAGTAATACTCCAGGGACAGAAGTGCGTAGGCAGGGACAGAAGACATATTGATTGAATATAGGCAGTGGGCCTTTGCTAAAAAATTTGGGGCAAAAAATCTATTTGGCCTGCCTGTGACTGTGCTCAGTGTTCTGGGTCTGTCTGTGCTGGGTGTAGTAGTTCTACAAAATCATATGCAGCCAGCTAAGTGTTACATCAGGCTTGCACCAAATTATTTCCTGGCATTCCGTAAGCGAAGTCAGCCTCCAACCACAGGCCAATAAGCGGCACATTTAATTACAGCGTTCTGTTTCTGCATTACTGGTAATACAGCATGCTGAGGGGTAGGGGTAGGCCTAGAGGACGTGGACGCGGCCGAGGACGCGGAGGCCCAAGTCAGGGTGTGGGCACAGGCCGAGCCAGTGCGGTGGCCAGGGGTAGAGGCAGGGCCAGACCGAATAATCCACCAACTGTTTCCCAAAGCGCCCCCTCGCGCCATGCCACCCTGCAGAGGTCAAGGTGCTCTACAGTGTGGCAGTTTTTCACAGAGACGCCTGACGACCGACGAACAGTGGTGTACAACCTTTGTCGCGCCAAGATCAGCTGGGGAGGCACCACCACCAGCATGCGCAGACATATGATGGCCAAGCACCCCACAAGGTGGGACGAAGGCCGTTCACCACCTCCGATTTGCACCGCTGCCTCTCCCCCTGTGCCCCAACCTGCCACTGAGATCCAACCCCCCTCTCAGGGCACAGGCACTACCGTCTCCTGGCCTGCACCCACACCCTCACCTCCGCTGTCCTCGGCCCCATCCAGCAATGTCTCTCAGCGCAGCGTCCAGACGTCGCTAGCACCACTGTTTGAGCGTGAGCGCAAGTACGCCGCCACGCACCCGCACGCTTAAGCGTTAAACGTGCACATTGCCAAATTGATCAGCCTGGAGATGCTGCCTTATTGACTTGTGGAAAAGGAGGCTTTCAAAAGCATGATGGCGGCGGCAGCCCGGCGCTACTCAGTTCCCAGTCGCCACTACTTTTCCCGATGTGCCGTCCCAGGCCTGCACGACCACGTCTCCCGCAACATTGTACGCGCCCTCACCAACGCGGTTACTGCCAAGGTCCACTTAACTACAGACACGTGGACAAGCACAGGCGGGCAGGGCCACTATATCTCCCTGACGGCACATTGGGTGAATTTAGTGGAGGCTGGGACAGAGTCAGAGCCTGGGACCGCTCACGTCCTACCCACCCCCCGAACTGCGTGCCCCAGCTCGGTGGTGGTATCTGTGGCGGTGTATGCTTCCTCCACTAAACCACCCTCCTCCTCCTCCTCCTTCTCCTATGCAACCTCTGTCTCGCAATCAAGATGTGTCAGCAGCAGCACGTCGCCAGCAGTCGGTGTTGCGGCATGGCAGCTCAGCGGTGGGCAAGCGTCAGCAGGCCGTGCTGAAGCTACTCAGCTTAGGAGATAAGAGGCACACGGCCCACGAACTGCTGCAGGGTCTGACAGAGCAGACCGACCGCTGGCTTGCGCCGCTGAGCCTCCAACCAGGCATCCTCGTGTGTGACAACTGCCGTAACCTGGTGGCGGCTCTGCAGCTCGGCAGCCTCACGCACGTGCCATGCCTGGCCCATGTCTTTAATTTGGTGGTTCAGCGCTTTCTGAAAAGCTTCCCACACTTGTCATACCTGCTCGGAAAGGTGCACCGGCTCTGCGCACATTTCCACAAGTCCCACACGCACGCTGCCACCCTGCGGACACTGCAACATCGGTTTAATCTGCCAGTGCACCGACTGCTGTGCGACGTGCCCACACAGTGGAACTCTATGCTCCACATGTTGGCCAGACTCTATGAGCAGCGTAGAGCTATAGTGGAATACCAACTCCAACATGGGCGGCGTAGTGGGAGTCAGCCTCCTCAATACTTTACAGAAGAGTGGGCCTGGTTGGCAGCCATCTGCCAGGTCCTTGGAAACATTGAGGAGTCTGCCCAGATGCTGAGCGGGGATGCTGCAATCATTAGCGTCACCATTCCTCTGCTATGCCTCTTGAGAAGTTCCCTGCAAAGCATAAAGGCGGACGCTTTGGAATCGGAAACGGAGGCGGGGGAAGACAGTATGTCGCTGGATAGTCAGAGCACCCTCATGTCTATATCTCAGCGCGTTGAGGAGGAGGGGGAGGAGCATGAGGAGGAGGGGGAAGAGACAGCTTGGCCCACTGCTGAGGGGACAGATGCTGCTTGCCTGTCATCCTTTCAGCGTGTATGGCCAGAGGAGGAGGAGGAGGAGGAGGGGGAGGAGCATGAGGAGGAGGGGGAAGAGACAGCTTGGCCCACTGCTGAGGGTACAGATGCAGCTTGCCTGTCATCCTTTCAGCGTGTATGGCCAGAGGAGGAGGAGGAGGATCCTGAAAGTGATCTTCCAAGTGAGGACAGCCATGTGTTGCGTACAGGTACCCTGGCACACATGGCAGACTTCATGTTAGGATGCCTTTCTCGTGACCCTCGCGTTACACGCATTCTGGCCACTACGGATTACTGGGTGTACACACTGCTCGACCCACGGTATAAGGAGAGCCTTTCCACTCTCATTCCCGAAGAGGAAAGGGGTTCGAGAATGATGCTATACCACAGGGCGCTGGTGGACAAACTGATGGTAAACTTCCCATCCGACAGCGCTAGTGGCCGAAGGCGCATTTCCACGGCCCAGGTAGCAGGGGAGGCGCAGAGATCAGGCAGCATGTACAGCGCAGGCAGGGGAACACTCTCTAAGGCCTTTGCCAGCTTTATGGCTCCCCAGCAAGACTGTGTCACCGGTCCCCAGTCAAGGCTGAGTTGGCGGGAGCACTGTAAAAGGATGGTGAGGGAGTACGTAGCCGATCGCACGACCATCCTCGGTGACGCCTCTGCCCCCTACAACTACTGGGTGTCGAAGCTGGACACGTGGCCTGAACTCGCGCTGTATGCACTGGAGGTGCTTGCTTGTCCTGCGGCTAGCGTCTTGTCAGAGAGTGTGTTTAGTGTGGCTGGGGGAATCATCACGGATAAGCGTACCCACCTGTCAACCGACAGTGCCGACAGGCTTACACTCATCAAGATGAACAAAGCCTGGATTTCCCCAGACTTCTCTTCTCCACCAGCGGACAGCAGCGATACCTAAACAATACGTAGGCTGCACCCGCGGATGGAAGCATCGTTCTCTATCACCATCCAAAACGGGGACCTTTTTGCTTCATCTATCTGTGTATAATATTCATCCTCCTCCGCCTGCTCCTCCTCCTGAAACCTCACATAATCACGCCGAACGGGCAATTTTTCTTAGGCCCACAAGGCTCAGTCATATAATTTTTCTAAACAATTTTTATACGTTTCAATGCTCATTAAAGCGTTGAAACTTTCACCTCAACCAATTTTTATTTTTACTGGGCTGCCTCCAGGCCTAGTTACCAATTAAGCCACATTAACCAAAGCGATTAATGGGGTTCACCTGCCCTCTTGCTTGGGCATGGGCAATTTTTCTCAGGTACATTAGTACTGTTGGTACACCAATTTTTGGGGGCCCTCGCCTACAGTGTAATCCAATTAATTTTTTGCCCACCTGCATTACAGCTGACGTAACATCAGCTGTGTTGGGCACTGCAATGGGATATATTTATGTACCGCCGGTGGGTTCCAGGGAGCCACCCATGCTGTGGGTCCACAGGGAGTTGTAAATGCATCTGTCCACTTCTAAAGAACCCTGGTCTGACTGGGGCATGCAGTGTGGGCCGAAGCCCACCTGCATTAAACATGACATTATTACCTCAGCTGTGATGGGCAATGCAATGGGATATATTAATGTACCGCCGGTGGCTTCCTGGCACCCACCCATGCTGTGGGTCCACAGGGAGTTGTAACTGCATGTGTCCACTTCTAAAGAACCCCGGTCTGACTGGGGGATGCAGTGTGGGCCGAAGCCCACCTGCATTAAGCACGACATTACATCAGCTGTGTTGGGCACTGCAATGGGATATATTTATGTACCGCCGGTGGGTTCCAGGGAGCCACCCATGCCGTGGGTCCACAGGGAGTTGTAACTGCATGTGTCCACTTCTAAAGAACCCCGGTCTGACTGGGGCATGCAGTGTGGGCCGAAGCCCACCTGCATTAAACATGACATTACCTCAGCTGTGATGGGCAATGCAATGGGATATATTAATGTACCGCCGGTGGCTTCCTGGCACCCACCCATGCTGTGAGTCCACAGGGAGTTGTAACTGCATGTGTCCACTTCTAAAGAACCCCGGTCTGCCTGGGGGATGCAGTGTGGGCCGAAGCCCACCTGCATTAAGCACGACATTACATCAGCTGTGTTGGGCACTGCAATGGGATATATTCATGTACCGCCGGTGGGTTCCAGGGAGCCACCCATGCCGTGGGTCCACAGGGAGTTGTAACTGCATGTGTCCACTTCTAAAGAACCCCGGTCTGACTGGGGCATGCAGTGTGGGCCGAAGCCCACCTGCATTAAACATGACATTACCTCAGCTGTGATGGGCACTGCAATGGGATATTTTTATGTACCGCCGGTGGCTTCCTGGCACCCACCCATGCTGTGGGTCCACACGGAGTTGTAACTGCATGTGTCCACTTCTAAAGAACCCCAGTCTGACTGGGGCATGCAGTGTGGGCCGAAGCCCACCTGCATTAAGCACGACATTAACTCAGCTGTGATGGGCAATGCAATGGGATACATTTATGTACCGCCGGTGGGTTCCAGGGAGCCACCCATGCTGTGGGTGCACACGGAATTCCCATTGCGGAGTTGTACCTGCCTGTGACTATTTATAAAAAACCGCGGTCTTACTGGGGCATGCAGACACCTTGACAGAATGAATAGTGTGTGGCACATAGGTTCCCCATTGCTATGCCCACGTGTGCAGCTCCAGATGGAGGTGGCACAGGATTGGATTTCTCATTGCTTCTGTACAGCATTGTGGACTATCGCCCCGCCCCTTTTAAAGAGGGTCGCTGCCTAGCCGTGCCAACCCTCTGCAGTGTGTGCCTGCGGTTCCTCTGGCAGACGCACTTATAAATAGACATGAGGGTGGCGTGGCATGAGGGCAGCTGAAGGCTGGGCAGGGACAGTTTGGTGTGCGCTGTGGACACTGGGTCGTGGGGGGGGGTTGGGCAGCATGTTACCCAGGAGAAGTGGCAGCGGAGTGTCATGCAGGCAGTGATTGTGCTTTGTTGGAGGTAGTGTGGTGCTTAGCAAAGTTATGCATTGCTAATGAGGGCTTTTCAGAAGTAAAAGTTGTTGGGAGGGGGGGCGGCCCACTCTTGCCGCTATTGTGGCTTGATAGTGTGACCTGTGAACTTAAGATGCAGCCCAACATGTAGCCCCTCGCCTGCCCTATCCGTTGCTGTGTCGTTCCCATCACTTTCTTGAATTGCCCAGATTTTCACAAACGAAAACCTTAGCGAGCATCGGCGATATACAAAAATGCTCGGGTCGCCCATTGACTTCAATGGGGTTCGTTACTCGAAACGAACCCTCGAGCATCGCGAAAAGTTCGTCTCGAGTGACGAGCACCCAAGCATTTTGGTGCTCGCTCATCTCTAATTAGGACCCAACCCATGTGTGTATATAAAATTGTTTACCGAAGCTGTTATATGCAGCTTATTTTATACATTCTTTCTGATTTATAGCAGATTGACTCATTTTTATGTCAGTCAGGAAGCTTGAGCGCTGTTACGTGATAACCACTTATGGAGCGCATCGCTGCGCTCCATTGCCACGTACCTACGCTATAAACGCCATTCATTAAGACATTCTTGTCACCTGACCCCGTAACACTACGTCATTAGTGACGATTCATCCCATCCCGGTCATGTGATGCCGCTGCGTAGCGCAGCGTCTATCACGGCGCATTAACGTGATCCTCTAATGCCGCGTTATTGATGACATGGCCGCGATCACGTGATGCCGCCGCGTCCATCACAGTGCATTAACACAATCTTCTAATGCCACGTCATTGATGACGTGGTTGTGATCGCGTGATGTCGCCGTGAAGCGCAGCGTTGCGCTCCATGATTTGCTCTGGGACCTACGTTACCAAAGGGGATTTTAACGTCATCAAAGGGGGCCTTGACCTAGCGTCCTTAGGAGAGAAGGTATGCATTTGGTATAAATTCTTCGGTGTTTTGCATGAATTTTAATGCTTGAAAAAGGCCTATTGTTTGGCCAAAACGCGTCGCATATTAAAGATCATCATATATTCCATATCCTTTGCCTGCTTTATGGGATTCAGGGGTGCTTTACACCAAGCACTCCTGTAAAGTAAGTGGTGTATTTTGCATTTTGCTTCTTGCAATATACTTTTCTGCTGTTACAAAATCTAATATGTTCAACACTGGAGCGCTGGTATTTTTGTATCATACTCTTTTGTCTTGTCTATCCCGTGGTGATACTTCTTACCCCTGGGACTACCCATGGCGCTCTCCTTGAGATGTCTTCAACGACCAGTGTAAGATAGCTTCCTTGTGACCTTGGAGCAATGTGTGATTCTGGATATTGACGTACTGGAGCCCATTCCACAGGGGCCCGGCGTCACCGGGTGAGTTTTTTCGTATAAATTTTCCATCTCTACCTTTCTCCCACTCTCTGGAGTGCAATCCACTTTCTTATTGTTTAATCAGAGACAGATTGACAAAGCTAAATGCCCCTTTTTTTTCCAGGGATAGAGAAGCATGCTTTTATCTGCGGTTGCAGCGAAAAGAATCTTTAGGTTCCGCTGCTCTCCACCAGTGGAGAAGAGAAGTCTGGGAAAATCCAGGCTTTGTTCATCTTTATGAGTGTAAGCATTTCGGCACTGGCAGTTGACAGGCCGGTACGCTTATCCGTGATGATTTCCCCAGCTGCACTAAACACCCTCTCTGACAAGACGCTAGCGGCAGGGCAAGCAAGCACCTCCAGGGCATGTCCAGCTTTGACACCCAAAGGTTGAATGGAGCAGAGGCATCACGTAGGATGGTGGTATGATTGGCTACGTACTGCCTCACTATCTTTTTACAGTGTTCCCTCCGACTCAGCCTCGACTGGGGAGATGTGACGCAGTCTTGCTGGGGAGCCATAAAGCTGGCAAAGGCCTTGGAGAGTGTTCCCCTGCCTGCGCTGAACATGCTGCCTGATCTCCGCGCCTCCCCTGCTACTTGGCCCTTTGAACTGCGCCTTCTTCAGATGAGAAGTGTAGCATCACTTAGTCCACCAGGGCCCTGTGGTATTGCATCACTCTTGTAACCCTTTCCTCTTCGGGAATGAGAGTGGAAAGGTTCTCCTTGTACCGTGGATCAAGAAGGGTGTACACCCAGTAATCCGTGTTGGCCAGAATGTGTCTAACGCGAGGGTCACGAGAGAGGCAGCCTAACATGAAGTCAGCCATGTGTGCCAGTAAGCAAGACATGGCTGTCCTCACTAGGAAGATGACTTTCAGGTTCCTTCTCCTCCTCCTCCTCCTCCACAGGCCATACACACTGAACAGATGAGAGGCAAGCAGCATGGGTACCCTCTGCAGTGGGCCCACCTGTCTCTTCCCCCTCCTGCTCCTCCTGCTCATCGCCCTCCTCCTCCTCCTCCAAAACGCGATATAGACATGAGGGTGGTCTGGCTATTAAGCGACATACTGTCATCCCCCGTCTCCTGTTCCAACCGCAAAGCGTCAGCCTTTATGCCTTGCAGCGAACTCCTCAGCAGGCAAAGCAGCGGGATGGTTACGCTAATGATTGCAGCGTTGCCGCTCACCATCTGGGTAGACTCCTCAAAGTTTCCGAGGACCTGGCAGATGTCTGCCATCCAGGCCCACTCCTCGGTAAAGAATTGGGGAGGCTGACTCCCACTACGCCGCCCATGTTGGAGTTGGTATTCCACTATAGCTCTACGCTGCTCATAGAGCCTGGCCAACTTGTGGAGCGTAGAGTTCCACCGTGTGGGCACGTCGCACAGCAGTCGGTGCACTGGCAGATTAAACCGATGTTGCAAGGTGCGCAGGGTGGCAGTGTCCTTGTGGGACTTGCGGAAATGTGCGCTGAGCCGGCGCACCTTTCCGAGCAGGTCTGACAAGCGTGGGTAGCTTTTCAGAAAGCGCTGAACCACCAAATTAAAGACATGGGCCAGGCATGGCACGTGCGTGAGGCTGCCGAGCTGCAGAGCCGCCACCAGGTTACGGCCGTTGTCACACACGACCATGCCCGGTTGGAGGCTCAGCGGCGCAAGCTGTCAGACACTTCAGCAGTTCGTGGGCCGTGTTCCTCTTCTCTCCTAAGCTGAGTAGTTTCAGCACGGCCTGCTGACGCTTGGCCACCGCTGTGCTGCCACGTCGCGCGACACCGACTTCTGGCGACGTGCTGCTGCTGCTGACACATCTTGATTGCGAGACAGAGGTTGCGTTGCAGGAGGAGGAGGAGGGTGGTTTAGTGGAGGAAGCATACACCGCCGCAGATACCAGCACCGAGCTGGGGCCCGCAATTCTGGGGGTGGGTAGGACGTGAGCGGTCCCAGGCTCTGACTCGGTCCCAGCCTCCACTAAATTCACCCAATGTGCCATCAGGGAGATGTAGTGGCCCTGCCCGCCTGTGCTTGTCCACGTGTCCGTTGTTAAGCGGACCTTGGCAGTAACTGCGTTGGTGAGGGCACGTACAATGTTGCGGGAGACGTGGTCGTGCAGGGCTGGTACGGCACATCGGGAAAAGTAGTGGCGACTGGGAACCGAGTAGCGCGGGGCCGCCGCCGCCATCATGCTTTTGAAAGCCTCCGTTTCCATAAGCCTATACGGCAGCATCTCCAGGCTGATCAATTTGGCTATGTGCACGTTTAACGCTTGAGCGTGCGGGTGCGTGGCGGCGTACTTGCGCTTGCGCTCAAACTGTTGCACTAGCGACGGCTGGACGGTGGGCTGAGAGACATTGGTGGATGGGGCTGAGGACAGCGGAGGTGAGGGTGTGGGTGCAGGTCGGGAGACGGTCGTGCCTGTGTCCTGAGAGGGGGGTTGGATCTCATTGGCAGGTTGGGGCACAGGGGGAGAGGCAGTGGTGCAAACCGGAGGCGCTGAACGGCCTTCGTCCCACCTTGTGGGGTGCTTGGCCATCATATGTCTGCGCATCCTGGTGGTGGTGAGGCTGGTGGTGGTGGCTCCCCGGCTGATCTTGGCACGACAAAGGTTGCACACCACTGTTCGTCGGTCGTCTGCACTCTCAGTGAAAAACTGCCTGACCTTTGAGCACCTCGGCCTGTGCAGGGTGGCATGGCGCGAGGGGGCGCTTTGGGAAACAGTTGGTGGATTATTCGGTCTGGCCCTGCCTCTACCCCTGGCCACCACACTGCCTCTTCCAACCTGCCCTGCTGCTGCACTTGCCTCCCCCTCTGAAGACTTGTCCTCAGTAGGCTTAGCAAACCAGGTGGGGTCTGTCACCTCATCGTCCAGCTGCTCTTCCTCCGAATCCTCTGTGCGCTCCTCCCTCGGACTTACTCCAATTACTACTACCTGAGTGATAGACAACTGTGTCTCATCGTCATCGTCCTCCTCACCCACTGAAAGCTCTTGAGACAGTTGCCGGAAGTCCCCAGCCTCATCCCCCGGACCCCGGGAACTTTCCAAAGGTTGGGCATCGGTCACGACAAACTCCTCCGGTGGGAGAGGAACCATTGCTGCCCATTCTGGGCAGGGGCCTGAGAACAGTTCCTGGGAGTCTGCATGCTCCTCAGAATGTGTCATTGTAATGGAGTGAGGAGGCTGGGAGGAAGGAGGAGCAGCAGCCAGAGAATTCAGAGTTGCAGCAGTGGACGGCGTAGAACTCTGGGTGGTCGATAGATTGCTGGATGCACTTTCTGCCATCCATGACAGGGCCTGCTCACACTGCTCATTTGCTAATAAAGGTCTACCGCGTGGACCCATTAATTGTGAGATTAATCTGGGGACGCCAGAAACGTGCCTCTCTCGTAATCCCGCAGCAGTCAGCTGCGAAACACCTGGATCAGGATCTCGGCCTGTGCCCACACCTTGACTTGGGCCTCTGCGTCCTCGCCCGCGTCCACGTTCTCTAGGACTACCCCTACCCCTCAGCATGGTGTATTACGAGTAGAGCAGAAACAGAACGCTGTAATAAAATGTGCCGCTTATTGGCCTGTGGTTGGAGGCTGACTTCGCTTACGGAATGCACAGCAGAGCCAGGAAAGAATTTTGTGCACGCCTGTAGTGAGACGTAGGTGCGTAGGACTGAGATAGTGGAATTCACAGCGCAGAAGCAGTCAAGTGGCCAGACGCCACTAGTAGGCCTTAAGTATTTTGCTTCTATTTTTTAAATGGCAGAGCTCAGACATTAGACAGATACTGTAGGCAGCGTATATATGTATACTGTTTCAATGTGGACAGGATGATGACGGTGATGTTACGGGCACCGCAGAGCCAGGAAACACTTTTGCACACGCCTGCAGTGAGACGTAGGTGCGTAGGACTGAGATAGTGGAATTCACAGCACAGAAGCAGTCAAGTTGGCAAACGCCACTAGTAGGCCTTAAGTATTTTGCTTCTACTTTTTGAACGGCAGAGCTCAGACAGTAGACAGATACTGTAGGCAGCGTATATATGTATACTGTTTCAATGTGGACAGGATCACAGCGGTGATGTAACGGGCACCGCAGAGCCAGGAAACACTTTTGCGCACGCCTGCAGTGAGACGTAGGTGCGTAGGACTGAGATAGTGGAATTCACAGCGCAGAAGCAGTCAAGTGGTCAGACGCCACTAGTAGGCCTTAAGTATTTTGCTTCTATTTTTGGAACGGCAGAGCTCAGACAGTAGACAGATACTGTAGGCAGCGTATATATGTATACTGTTTCAATGTGGACAGGATCACAGCGGTGATGTAATGGGCAACGCAGAGCCAGGAAACACTTTTGCGCAAGTCTGCTGTAACGCTTAGCTGTGCATTAATTAGGACTACTATCCCCTGCAGACACGCAGTACACTGAGGACGGTCACAGGCAGCCCAAATATAGTTTTTTTCCCAAAATTTGTTTGAAAAAGCCCACTGCCTATATAGCCTGTATATCTCTTTCACCTTTCCCACTGTCCCTGCCTCACCAGTACTGGCCCTATACTATGTACAATGAGTGCAGACTGAGGACGCAACGGTCTGCACGGCCAATATACAAAAAAAAAAAAATGTGCAACACTGCTAAAAGCAGCCTCAACAGTATTGCACACGGTCAGATGTGGCCCTAAGAAGGACCGTTGGGGTTCTTGAAGCCTAAAATCACTCCTAACCCTCTCCCTATAGCAGCTCCAGCATCACCAGCACTTTCCCTGATCTATGTCAGAATGCATCTGTGGCGAGCGGTGGGAGGGGCCGATTTAAATACTCGGGTGACACCTGATCTCGCCAGCCACTCACTGCAGGGGGGTGGTATAGGGCTTGAACGTCGCAGGGGGAAGTTGTAATGCCTTCCCTGTCTTTCTATTGGCCAGAAAAGCACGATAATGTCTCAGAGACGAAAGTGAAAGTAACTCGAACATCGCGTGGTGCTCGTTTCGAATAACGAGCATCCCGAACACGCTAATACTCGAAAGAGTATCAAGCTCGGACGAGTACGTTCGCTCAACTCTATTATAGACCCATTTCTCTATTAAACCTACATGTGAAAATTTCGGCCAAATTATTAGCATGCCGCATTGGCAAAATTATCCCCAAACTAATAATGGATGAACAGACAGGATTTGTAAAGAGTAGAGAGGGCAAGGACAACTATGCAATACTCCTACACTCTATACCCCACGCCAAAAAAAAGAATATCCCATTGGTATTCTTGGGAATCGATGCTGAAAAAGCATTCGTCTGAGTCGACTGGACTTTCATGAGAGCAGTTCTACGTAAATTTAATTTCCCTCCACAATTAATCGACGCAATCTTTTCTCTGTATGCAAAGCCTCACGCAAGATTAAAAATAAACAATATCTTATCCCAACCATTCAACATCACGAATGGTACCCACCAGAGCTGCCCGTTATCCCCTACATTATTTATCCTCACACTTGAAATCCTGTTACAAGCTGTCAGACAAAGCCCAGAGATACAAGGACTTGAGATAGAAGGGGAATATATTCAATCGGCTGCTTTCGCAGATGATGTACTTTTCTTAATCTCAAATCCTCAGCAAGGCCTCACCAGTCTAAACCGACTACTGGATCTCTACGGCAGCTTTTCAAATCTAAAAGTTAATAAAAACAAATCAGTAATACTGAATATATCTTTACCCCCACATAGAGTAGTAGAGATCAAGAAGTAATCTTTCAAAACTGTTTGAGATCGGGCCGTGGCCAAGGAGGAGAGCTAGATGGTCGCATCCTAGTACAGCTCCTCTCTTAACCTGCACAGCGACAACTAAAACAGCAAAAAAATCAGCTCTAAAGACTACATTCCACCCCTGAAGAAGGCGAACACACACCAGCATGCCCAGAAGGGTGAGAAAGATGTCCCCGAAAAAGCTAATGGACTTTTACTCCACAAGAGGCCGGGGAGAGGAGTCAAAAGATGGCGGCCCTGCATTCCCGCGCTTGGGGGGAAGGCGGGAGTCCCCGGATGCCAGGGAGAAAGCTGTCGAAGAGGACAGAAACAGTGGCGGAGGACGAAGCCTGTCTAAACTGCCTACGGGCAAAAGAAATCTCTCCTCTCATTCCCCGCGGAAGCTGCCTGCAAGCCCGGCCTGAGGTGACAGCACGGCTGACCGCATGAGCCGGAGCTCCAGGTCTTCACCCGCTTCTCCTGTCACAAGCTCCCTGCGCAGCGCTCCGACCGATGTTGCGGGGGACCGCTCAGACAGGGTCGCTGGAGCCTGCTCTGCCGGTTCAGCCTTACCTGAGGGACCTCCGGCGGCGCTGCGGGGAGAGAGGGGGGAAGGAGGCTGGAGCAGCGCTCAGCGCGGCTCCCCTGCTTCTATGGAGCCGGCCGTGGAGCGCTCCCCTGCACTACTCGCTACAAGCAATGATGTCCCACGGGAAAAAGCACAGAACTCACCTGCTTCTCCTGTCACAGGCTCCCTGCAGAGTGCCCCGACCGCTGCTACTGGGGACCGCTCGGACCGGGTCTCCGGAGCCTGCCCTGCCGACACAGGCTTACCTGAGGGACCTCCGGCGACGCTGCGGAGAGGGAGGGAGGATGAAAGCTGGATCAGCGCTCACCGCGGCTCCGCTGCTTTCGTGGAGCTGGCCGTGGAGCGCTCCTCTGCACTGCTCACTACAAGCGCTGATGCCCTGCAGAAAAGAGCACAGAACTCACAGGTGGGTGAAACCCTTCTCCCACGCTCTGCCCCAGCTAATATCCTCTCTGATCAGGCATCCAATGCCCCAAGCACCCGTGGGTGCTCCTCCCCAACCTCTCAGGCTCATGCCGCCAAGGAGCCCCTCCACCATGTCACACCACAAGACAGACTCAGATCTCCCAAAAATGCCTCCCCAGAATCAAGGGCTGAAGCCCCTATTATCTCAGGGAGTTCCATCCTAGAAGGCACTAAAGATCTTTTCCGCACTGCAAGCTTGCATGGCGATACAGGAAACAACGAGGATCTCACAGACCGACGCACTTCCCCGCGGGCATTGCCCACTAGCAAACTTCCGATAAAAAGGCTTCCTCCGACTGCCAAAAATCACCTAGACCAAACTCGCAAGAGCCAAAACAGCACTTACCCTGCCGACATAGCGACAACATGCACCAAAAGGGGCGCCCAACACTCCTCACTTGACGCAAGAGGGATAGAGACCAATTCAAACGCCTCTAGCCTGCAAAAACAGCGAGCCCGCTACTCATCTGACTCTGACCACACAACTGAACTGACACTAAAAGATATGCCAGCTCATAACTATGCTGCTTCTGAGATATTCTTGAAAGAAGCAATGCTGGCGCTTCAGACCTCAATACAAAAAAAAATCGCCAACAGCTTGGCGGGCATAACTGCAACTGTGGACGAACTAGGAGAAAGAGTGGACCATACAGAGCGTAAAATTGGAGAATTTGCAACAGCCCATAACTCATTAGTGGACTCTCATAACAACTTGGAGGAGGAAGTAGAATCCCTACGTAACAAACTAGCGGACATGGAGGACAGAAATCGTAGAAACAATATTAAGTTCAGAGGTATTCCTGAATCAACACCTCCCTCTGAACTGGTTGCATTTCTGAAAAGACTAATTCAAGCGATCATCCCACAATGCTCAGCCTCGGACCTCATAATAGACCGGGCACACAGACTACCAAGAGCCCAATCCGTTCCTCCATCCTTTCCGTGAGACACAATCGCAAGAATACACTTCTTCCACATCAAAGAGAAACTTATGCGAGTCTCAAGACAAATAACTACGCTACCAGCCCCGTTCCAGAACATTACACTCTACGCTGACCTCTCCCAAGCTACAATAGCAGCTAGGAAGAAATTGTCTCCTATAACTTCAGCGCTTCGTAACCATGAAGTAAGATACTAATGGGGCTTCCCAACAAAAATCATTGTCACAAAGAATGGAAAAACCCATGTCATTACCACGCTAGACAAGGGTCTTGAGCTACTGGAGGAATAGAATATTCCTCGTCCAGCGGAAAGGGACCAAACCCAGACCAGGAGGAACAACCAGTCTCCCAAGATTGCGCAGGAGTGGAGAGAAGCAACCTAGAATGCTCACGTCACTGATCACTGGCTCTACAAGAACAGGTTATACCACTATATTTCTGCAGACTTTCCCAAAGTTTGCGCAGTCTAACCCACTGCACAATTATGTTTCTGCTCTTACTTTTACTTATCCAAATGTTTGTTATTCCCCACAAGATACCTAATTGTTTATCCTTTACAAACTACATAGCTTTGTTGCAGTTTGATATTATTTCTTGCTGTGTGAAAAGGTTGTTGTCTATGCATGGTTTCCTTAGCGCAGAACCACCTGAACCAAGATGGCATTGAAAATTATATCCCTCAATGCAAAGGGATTGAACAGCCCGTTCAAAAGATCTCTTTTGTGGAGAGAGGTTAAAAGATCAAAAGCGGAGGTGGTTTGCGTTCAGGAGTCCCACTTTCAAAAAAGTAACCCCATCAGACTAACTAATAGGGACTTTCCCCAAGTCTTCTACGCTAATGGCGCAAAGAAAAAAGCAGGCGTTTTTATTGCAATAAAAAGAACGGTTGCTTTCCAGCTACAAAAGGAGATTCTAGACGAGAGAGGAAGATATGTGGCTTTGGTTTGTAAAATTAATAACATGATCTTCACTATAGTGAACGTCTATGCCCCAAATACTGCACAACTTGCGTTTTTAAATGATCTGTGTAAACAGATCTCGCATATAATTAAAGGCAAACTTATAATATGCGGGGACTTTAATACCATCCATAGCCCAGACTTGGACTCAACATCAAAAAGACACAGAGCTCCCCCTTACCTTTACGATTGGCTACGGAAAGAGACCTGTATGATGTGTGGAGATGTAAACACGCATCAGAGAGAGATTTCACCTTTTTCTCCAATAGACACAACACTTACTCCCGCATCGACATTTTTCTATCAACAAAATGGCTTTTACCAATGGTAACAGAGTGCGAAATAGGAGACATCACCTGGTCAGACCATGCCCCGATTACCTTATCCGTCCGTCTATCCCATTCGCCCCCAAATGCCTTTATCTGGAGAAATAATACCTACGTCATGTCTCTTAAAAACAACTCCAATTCGGTAGAGAAAATGCTCACTGAATTCTTTGCTCTTAACTCTCACCCTTCCATCAGCCCTTCAACTCTATGGAATGCACATAAGGCATTCGCAAGGGGTCTTTTCATTCAACAGACAGCTTATTACAATAAGCAACGTAACTTAACCACACTTGATTTACTAACAAAAGTCTCCAACTTGGCTGCGATACACAAGGCAGACCCATCCCTAGGAAATTTACTTCCCTTAAAAAGAGCAAGAACAGAGCTTCAAGCGCATCTCTCAATAGATCACGAGAACCACATAAAAGGACTTAAAATGTATCACTATCACTCACACAATAAAGCGAGTAAACTAATGGCCAACAAAGTCAAAGCAACAAAAGCAAACTCAAGAATTCCTTATCTAATCTCTCAGACAACAACCAAAAAGATTTACAGCCCACAAGAAATAGACGACCAGTTCAGTAATTACTATAACTCACTCTACAATCTAAGCCACGATAAAGATACTCCCCAACCTAATGACCTAGCAATTGATGCATTCTTATCCACACTTTCCATTCCATCTCTCTCGCAAAGCCAAATTCAAGACCTATGCCAACCTATCACGCCACAAGAAATAGAACAAACTATTCGCTCACTAAAGCCGGGCAAATCCCCAGGTCCCGACGGTTTTTCGAACGAATACCTCAAACTATTCTCTCCTGTCTTGCTTCCACATATATGCAACTTTTTTAACCACATAATGTCAACGGGCGAAATCCCCCCTGAAAACTTAAAAGCAACCATAGTCACCATCCCCAAGGAGGGCAAGCCCCCCGAATCCACAAGCAACTTTCGCCCCATCTCTCTCCTAAATTCGGATACCAAGCTTTATGCGAAAATAATAGCCAACCAATTATTTCCTATCCTACCCCAGCTTATTAAAAACGACCAGGTGGGCTTCACAAGAGGAAGACAGGCACCAGACGGAACAAGACGTCTGATCAACCTCATAGCCAAAACTGGTGCAGCACGAATGCCTTCTCTGCTCCTCGCTTTGGATGCGGAGAAGGCATTTGATAGGGTGCATTGGGAATACATGAGACGTGTACTGGAACGATTCGTTTTTTCCGGACCAATTCTCACGGTGGTGACCGCCCTCTACACTACCCCATCAGCTTCGGTTCTAACTAATGGTGTTCTATCTAAACCATTCAAAATCACCAATGGTACGCACCAAGGCTGTCCCCTATCGCCTCTCGTATTCTCTATGATGATGGAGCCGCTGGCGGAGGCAGTTAGGTCCAACCCACATATTGAGGGCATTCATTCCCACAGGAACAGACACGCACAAAATAAACCTATTTGCCGACGACGTAATATTAACCCTAACAAACCCAAAAACCTCTCTCCCCCAGGTGATGTCTACCTTGCAACATTTCAGTGCCATTTCCTATTATAATGCAAATTCCACTAAATCACTAATGATGGGCATTAACCTATCCAAAACAGATGAAAAACTGTTGAGAACTACATTCCCATTCCAGTGGTGTCCTTCCTCCCTGCCTTATTTACGCATACTCTTAACCCCCTTCCCTCAACAAACTTCTTCCCGCTAAAAATACTACTACAAAAAGAACTAGACCGCCTGGCAAAATACGAGCATAGCTGGATGGGCAGGGTGATTCTGTACAAAATGCTCATTCTTCCTCGCATTTTATACCTTTTCAGGACCATCCCTGTGCCCATTCCAAACTGCATATTCCTTTCATTTCACCAACAAATGAATAAATTCATATGTAGAGGAGCGAGACCCAGAGTGGCATTCTCCATCCTAAACAGACCTCTGAAATTTGGGGGTATGGGTCTTCCTAACCTACAAAACTATCACAATACTTTTCTAATTGATAAGAGCAAACATTGGTGCAACATGGAGGCGAACAAAACATGGGCTTCCACTGAATCCAATCTAACGAGCATATCCAATTGGAAGGTGTATCTTCTAGCAAACTCAATTATTCCCCAGGAAGTCCCACATCACTCCCCCCCCCCCTCAGTAAAAGCCACACTAAAAGCATGGAATGCACTAGGCCCAGGATCAAACCTTGACCCATGCATATCTACAAAAATCCCACTCCCACTTCTCACACTAAAGCACTTAATTCCTGATATTTGTTTAAATAACTGGCCTCACAGAGAAACCATGAAGATCTCAGACTTGTACCTGGACAACAAGTTACTTACCTTCCCTCAACTACAAGAAAAATTTGCAGTCCCTTCACCTATTTACGTGTCTGTAACTTCATAGGAGCTCATAAGATTACTTTCTCTACGCTACCAAATCCTTTGAACGAGTTATTAAATGCAAATATAACACTACAGAAAAAACTTTCTAAACCAATCTACACCTGTCATCTGGCACACAAACATTCAAGAAAACAATCATTTTCCTGAACTGGGAAAGAGACCTAAACAAAAATTCTCTCAGGAAACGTGGTGTGAGGCTATGAGATGGGCTCACAAATCTACCTCCTGCGCCTCGCATTGGGAACAGTATCAAAAACTCCTGACTAGATGGTACTGCTCCCCATTAAGACTGTCCCAGATGAAAAGGGAGCTGCCCCCCCCCCCCCCTCTGCTGGAGAGGTTGCAGGGGAATCGGATCATTATTCCACATATTTTGGTCATGTCCCCTCTTGCACCACTACTGGAGTAAGGTCTCACAATACATATCCAATCTTTTTCCTACGTCAGGGAAACTCGAACCCGAACTAGCCCTGCTACTACTGGGCATAGGAAACATTCCTAGAAACCACAGAGTAATAGTGTGCCACATACTCCACACTTCACGAATACTCATAGCAAGAAAATGGAGATCCAAATATATCCCCTCCATAGAGGAAATGCAAGACGCCGTTTCTCTAAATTGTGTTCATGAAAAATTTATTGCTCTTCAAAAGGATTCTCTGGCTCAGTTCCGAAAAGACTGGGCAGGGTGGCTCCAAACAATGAAACTGCCGCCAGGGTTTGACTAACTACCAAGAGGCTCTCCATCTCCTATCTCTCACTACTCTCCCTTCCCCGTCCCCCCCTTCCCCCCCTCTCTCTGTCCTCCCTCCACATTCTCTAAGGGTCTCTTCTCTTCCTAATAACAGATATTCACTTGGAAACCACTAAGCTAATCTTGTATGACTTTAGGACGATCAACCGACAAACTATTTCTTAGCACGTTTTAAGGTATCTTGAAATTAAGGTTTACACTTTCCCTCGGACCTCCCTTCCCTCCCCTTTCTCCCCCCCCCTTATTTCCCCCATTCCCCCCCTACCAAATAAAGATGTAACATGCAATACTTATAATTAATGTTGAAGAATTATAGCACTTATGTTTGCATAACTTGTATGTATCGAAAATGCCAATAAAAACTTATTGTTAAAAAAAAAAAAAACTGTTTGAGATCAATCTATTGCCATTACTGACAGAACAATCATCCCTATTATCTGCGTACAATCTCCCTATCATATCCTGGTTCAGGAGAAAGAACGTCATCAAAACATATATAATACCCAAGATACTCTATAAATTACAGATGCTACCGATACACATACCAAAATCTTTTTTCAGAAAAATAAGCGCATTATTTTCGTGCTTCTTCTGGAAATACAAACGTCCAAGGCTAGCATACACATTAATGTCCAAGAGGAGACAGTATGGAGGTGTAGGATTACCAAACATTTTAGAACACTACAAGGCAATCAACTTAAATAGATGTTTGGATGTAATGTTCCCGATAAAAAAACATAAACTGAGAAGAATATCACAATTGTTTCATGTAAAAAATTTTCTCAAAGATATGTGGCTTCCCAGTCCAAAAACTTACCGCTCTAGAGACTTCAATATCCTGCTGAGGGGCATTTGCGAGACCTGGGACTCTCTTTGCCATGTATTAGCACCCACACCCTCACCCAATACACCCTTAAGCTTACTTCTGTTTAGTATCAAACACCCAAGAGTCTGGACTTCAGAAAATTTATGTAACATCTTTGAAGGTTTGTCCATCCACAGGGTATTATACACAATTTCCATTATAAATACTCTAGCTCCACAAAGGAAGATTCAGGACCTATACATCACACATCTCTCGGCCACAATATCAAACTTTAAAATAGATCATCTGTCATCAAGGCCTATGACAGAATTTGAAAGGTTAATGAACAACCAAAATAAAGAGGCTAGGAAGATATCACACCTGACTAAAATTCTTACAACGCACTGTGTCTTAACTAGACCGACCTATATATCCTCTTGGGAAAAAGAGTTGAACATAAGAATAATAGATGCGGAATTAAAGACAATATTTAAAACCTCTTATGGGGTCTCCCCATGTGTCCGACTCCAAGAAAATCATTATAAACTACTGTCTAGATGGTACAAAACCCCCGAATGGTTGTTTACTTATAAACTCGCAGAGTCGGATAGATGCTGGAGAAGCCAAGAGCAAACGGGATCGTATCTACACATTTGGTGGAGTTGTAAGAAGATCCAGCCCTTTTGGTTAGAGGTGGAGAGAGAAATCGGAACAACTCTCAGGAAAACAATTCAGCTTTCTCCCGACATAGTAATATTAAGCAGACCAAATAGGACATTCAACTCCCCTAAAAGATAAGCTAATGTCCTTTATGATTGCGGCAGCAAAAGCATTAATCCCCCTTTATTGGGGAAGCACAAACCCCCCATCTATAGAGATGTGGAGAGACAAATTAAATCAAATTCACCATTTTGAAGAACTACTGAGTTGGTCAAATTTGTCTTACACCTCATTCCTTGAAGTGTGGTTGCCTTGGAAAAACCATATTCGACATACTACGAAAGATACTTATACTCATAGGGATAAGAATCTAAAATATACAAGAACCTCCCTCCCTCCCATCCCTTAGGGAAATGGGATGAAGGGAAGTTGTCATACCACTTGAACGTGTGCTAGTTTTGGTACCTAAAGAATATACACAAATCAATATACCATATATAGTCTTTTAAATTAAAATCTTAAGTTCTGGCAGAAATACAGCACCCCCCCCCCCTTCTTCCTTCTACCCTCCCCATTTCCCACCTATTCATGTTGTTTTGTTTCCTCTACATCACCGACCCGCTTTTTCTAACAAACTATGGTTCTTCACCGACTCCGGACGCTGCACCCCACTAGAAGATCATCATAATAAACTCTCCTCCCAGTAACCATCTCTCTTTATATCGCCCGATTGAGACAAGGTCAGTTTCATGACTTCCCATCTGGAAGAATAACATATATGCTCCCTGATGAAGGGAAGTGAGGATCTCGGAGCAGTTGCATCGGCTGAAGAATTGGAGCTTGATGGGGGTGACAGCGAGGTGAGAGAGGACGTCCCATCTCTTGGCTGCTGTCATGCCTTTGTTTTTCTTCTCTCTCTTCCCCTTTTATATTGGTTCTATTTCTGGATGTCAATGGGGATCTCCGTTTTTAGTCTCCGACCGGCTAATGAAGCTCCTTAAGTAAACTTGGATAGGTTGGGGACGGAGACTGAGATCAACTTACAGTTAATATTATTATAATACACTGTTATGCAAAATGTAAGCTAGCAAATAGTCAACTTACTTGAACTGCTTAATGACATGCTGTTAACATGTAAAAGGACATCCATGTTTATGACATTTATAAATGTAATTGTAAAAGGAAAATTTTTCAATAAAAAGTGATTTAATAAAAAAAAAAAAAGTAGACCTCTATTAGTGAAAAGGTTAGAGGACATGAGTCTTGAAATGCGGCAAAGAAAACTAAATGTTTCTCTTTTTAAGGCCTTATTCAGACATGCAGTGTTTTTGCACTGCTAAGCAGCGAGAAAACAGCGCTGCTATAGTCCTGAAAAGATCACGTGAACAAGCTACTTCAAGATATGTGAAGCAGCCTGGCCACATGATCCAAAGCGCAAGCTGCGTGCTTTCAAAGCTCCCACAGGAGCCTATGGAAATCACACAGAAAAGATAGGACATGTCCTATATTTGCGCACACCTCAGAGCCAACATGCGAGTTTGCACTTGCATGTCCTATCTTTGTTAGGTACCAATCAGGGGCAGCTCTAAGCTGTCATTTAATGCTGAGCGCTGCCTCTGATCTGTCACAGTGCTCAGCCAATCAAAGGCAGTGCTTCAGGAGGCAGGGATTTTTCAATCCCTGACCAGAAGAGGAACAGAAAAAAAAATGCAGAGACCTGTCAGAAGACGCGCTGGAGATGACAGAGCTTTCCAGGTGATGTGTTCTTGTTTTTTATTTTATTTTTTCTACAGTTATGGACTATTTTCAGGGTAGGGCTTACATTTCAAGCTCCCCCCGAAAATCCTTGTCGCGGAGGGTACCCTTCCACTGCTGTAACAGCAGTGGCAGGGGATCGTGAGCATCTCCCATTGATTTAGATAGAGCTGGAGCCTGCCCCATTGGAAACAATGGGCAACATCGCAAAAAGAATGGAAATGCTGTGATTTTGTTTTAACGCTGCATCAAAAGTATAAAACATCGCAAATGTGAATGGAGCCATTGGAAGCCACTGGCTTCATAATTTTGTGATTTCTCGCAGCCTGGCAGTGCTGGGAAATGGTTTGATTTCCTTGACAGTGTGAAGGCACCCTTAGCGTAATATATATGACAGATCATGAGCCGTGACGACCTCTAGCGCTAAGCCCTGTCCACTGTTCGATAAATACAACTTTGAAAATACAAATCATATTTTTGGGCACTAAAATGCAACATATTGACATCACAATTCTACACAATCCAGACGATAAATGTGTCCCAATGCCCAGAGTATATAATACCTGAGAATATCCATATAGGCCAAGGACTTGTGCTGCTTGAATAGTGCTAGATGAGTGGCGATCTCCAATGACACCGGCCAGCTGGCCACGGCTTGTACACAAGTAATTAGGTCTTATCTTAGCAGGGCCAGACATAATTTGTAAAACATAGCGTATTACCAAGTATCCATCCGAGCATGTGTCATAAAGATGGTATCCCAGTGTAATATTGGGTAAGATGTCAGGGTTCTGGTTAATATTGTTAATGGCGGAGACAAAAACCTGTGGTTGTATGAATCCCTCCAACTTGACACTATAAATAGATAAATGTACAGATGAGTAAGGCTGGTGTTATACACAATCTTAGGTATATTCATTCGCAGAATAATAAGTGATATCATAGAGAGAATCATGTGACCTCCTGGAGTGCAGAGCACTCATGCTCCAGAAGAGGCAATGATGAACATATTGAGCACCAGCAGCCAGATCACACATCATGTGACCAGAAGTTTGAAGCAGATATAACCAAGTTATTGTGAATTATTTGTTCATTAATAGTAACAAGCTGAACATTAATGTTCAATTGCTAAGATAAACAATACTTTACCTTCTACATGCTTCTACCATCAGTCTATACATGCTTCTAAATAGTCAGCAGGCAATAAAGTGGCTTCTGACGGCTACATCTGTGCTGCTTCTGCATTCATTTCATTGTTGCACAACTGTCTGCGCAGGATAAATTGGCCCAGATCTATTGCAGGTGTACCACCAATTTGATGCTCTGCTGTCAAACCTGCTATTGGAGGGAGCATAGCTGGGACGCTCTGAGTATGCTCTGTGGAGTGTGCTCCAGTAATGAGGAACAGCCAGAGCATGTGCTCCAGAGATGTTCCTGCCAATGATGAACAGGAACAAAGTGTTTTCTACACTCCAAGCATGGGGAGTGTAGTGATGAATATGTCTCTGCAGATAACATGCCATCGTTGTCTCTGTCATCGAGGTGAGGATAAGGATGGCTTTTATGGATCAAGTTCATCAGTTTGGGGGAAATTAAAGCATTCTAAGAGAGACACGTATGGAGCCTGTCGGTTAGTGTCAATCTCATTTTAAGGTCTTATTCACTGTACAGGACTGAGCTTTGCCCCCAACCCAGCCCCTCCCATTGCAAATAGTGCTGAGGGGTGGAGAGGGGGCGGGAGCTCAGTGCACTGCTCCCGTTTCTTCCAGCCTCCTCCCCCTGCACAAAGGGACACCGTATATCGGTTGAGCGTGAAAACCCAGCTGATATACGGTCGTCTGAATAAGCTCTAAGTTTCAAGTTGTCATAATTAAAGGACGGTAAGTTCATAACGTTCTAATTTTTTATCAGTGTAGCTGAATGAGATCTTGTATTTTGAGGGATGAGTTCTAGTTTTTATAAGAACCAATTTTGGGCTCATATAAGGTATTGAATAACTTTCACTATTTTTTTTGCTGTGAGGTAACGGGGAAAAAACAATTTTTGCATTGTTTTTTAGGAATTATTTTTCTGACCATGTGGTAGAAATATTCTGTTAATTTTATTCTTCGGTTCATTATGATTATAACACCAAATGTATGTAAGTTTTATATGCTTAAATACTTTCCCAGAATAAAAACACTTTTCATAAAAAGACTTTTTGAGTCACCACATTACAGAACCATTTTGTTATTCATTTATCAGAGCTCTATGAGGGCTTGTTTTTTTGCAGGATGACCTATAATTTTGAGGTATAAATGACTTTTTGAGTATTTTTTATACCTTTTTTGAATAAACAAAATGTACAAAAAATACTTTTTTGCTGGTTAAATAATGTAATCCAAAGCGGACCACAGAAAGTATCCCACCTCCAATCCCTGCACCACAATCTTATAAAGGCTGTTTAAAAGAAAGACTGTATTTATTGCCGATAGCAAACAATCACAGCTTCCATGTTACCTCAGCAGTATGAGAAATGAAAGCTGTGCTGGGATTGGTTGCTATGGGCAACAAAGAGATTTTTTTAGACAGCTTTCCCAGGAGTGTGGTGCTGGGAGTGAAGTCGGCTACTTCTGTGACCCACAATACATTTTAAAGTGCGGGTTGTTATGGATGTGCAATACCAATTATGTGTAGTTTTTATTTTTGCTCTTTTTCATTTTCAATATTTCAAGGATTGTGTGAGGGGAAAAATAATTATTTTTCTGTAAAAACATTTAGATGTCACAGTCAGCAATGACAACAAGAGAGCAAATATGCCCCGTGATTAATGGGGAGGTTGATAACATTAAAGGGGTTGTCCCGAGAAAGCAAGTGGGTTTATGCACTTCTGTATGGCCATATTAATGCACTTTGTAATATACATCGTGCATTAAATATGAGCCATACAGAAGTTATACACTTACGTGCTCCATTGCTGGCGTCCCCGTCTCCATGGTGCCGTCTAATTTCAGTGTCTAATCTCCCAATTAGACACACTTGCGCAGAAGGGTCTTCTCCCTTCTCTTCGGTCTGGGCACGAGCGGCGTTCTGGCTCCGCCCCCTTCTACGCGTCATCGTGTAGCTCCGCCCCATCACGTGTGCCGATTCCAGCCAAACAGGAGGCTGGAATCGGCAATGGACTGCACAGAGTCCATGGGTGCACCATGGGAGAAGACCTGCGGTGCATCGTGGGTGAAGATCCCGGCGGCCATCTTGGCTGCAAAGAAGAAAGAAGCTGCAGAGACGGGATTTGGGTAAGAAATTTTTTTGTTTTTTTTATCACGTCCCTTGGGTTTGTCCCGCGCTGAACGGGGGGTCTATGAAAAAAAAAACCCCGTTTCGGCGCAGGACAACCCCTTTAAGTAAAGTCTGCGTTACCTCTCCCAGGACAGGAGAACAGACAGAAGAATCACTGATCTATTCTTTGCTGGCTGCTTGTCCCCCGCTACCACCCGGCTCTGCAGACAGGCATCTGTACATTCATTATTCCTGACCCCACTTCAAGCCCAGTGCTATCAGTGCTGCTGTGATGGCGTCATTCGTTACTATGATGGTCCTATAAAGCAAAGATACTGATTTACATCTGTTTGAAGCAGAATAAGCTCAGATCTTCCAAAACTATACTGTCCATTTTCTGAATCAGGTGATTTCACATAATGTAAAATTATTCCGTAAGAGAGGCACCTAGAGACGCAGAAAGTTCTGCATGAAAACCTGCATGTATTTTTTTTCTTTTTAGCAGCATGTGTTCAGACACTGCAGTGCTGCTTACTTATTGTTACATTCATTTTTCTAAGCCTGATGGTCCAGAATATTTACAAGTTTGTTTTCTTTAGCATAGGCCCCCCTTGTGATTTTGAAGCAATTTTGAGTCCACTCTTTTATGAAGAATCCTGAAGGAGTGGACTATGTCCGGTAGTACCGTTATGAGTAAGTTGTTTTTAAGCCAGTAGGCTTAGGTGAAAGGAGCTTACCACAAAACTGAGTAAACAGTTACTTATTTGTAGCTTCTGTATGGATAACTCAGTGCTGTAGAGTAGTTACGTTAATAGAAGACATGGGGTAGAAATAAACATTTTCAGGGTGGGTTGATACAGATGCAGGATGGAGACTGTCCCTTTCTTTGAGTGGCCCCTCAATGATGTGAAAACGGACAGAGAATATTGTCTCCATTAGAATGGGCCCCCTGTGATACTGATGCAGTTTGGACAAACCGCTTTTGGGCTCTGTGCATCAGCACCCCACGGGCGAACTGCATTTGTCAATATGTTTTAGTTAAGCAAATATACCCCAAAAAATGGTTAGTCTGTTATTTAGATGTTTCTTAAAAATTAATAGCTTAGTTGTCGAGGGCAATTTTTGTAGTGAAAGACGTAGGGGAAAAGCCAAAATTATGGTGAGAAATAAATAAAAAAAGAGGGTTAAGACAACCGTCTGAAGATCCAATACCCATTTCCTTTAAAAGAGGATTGTGGCTTCTTTCGCAGGTGTTAGTCCATTGCGCTCCACGATTTGGTCTCACTTGACTAATATTAAATGCGAACTTTCAGGTATTCTGGACCATCAGGCCCTTTCCTATTTTAGACCTAGATAATAGTTAACAATAGTTTGAAAAATGCAGAATAGTGATATGAATACATCAGCAGCGTTTACTATGACCTGTAATATGCTAATTACTGTTACAATAACCGGCACAAGCTCCTCACACTTCAAATAAATCATAGATACAGCAGTTTTAATGCACACTGGAAAACTCCCCCCCATTTTTATGGATTTTCTTGGAATTTACAAATATTTGGCAACTTTTGACCTCCATAACGCTCATCAGTACTTATAGTACAGGCTTCCATGTATGCTGTTCCTAGTATCAGTGGATTGTTACGTCTGTAGCTGTCACACTATTCTCACCCCTCTTCTAATGTACAATATGTAGATGAAACTATAACTTACTCTGCACACACTATAATCTGGTAATAGCTCTGTGGATCTTGCATACGCATTATGGTTGTGGCCCGTGTCAACAAGCCACCAATGATGAGGTCTCCATCCTGGTAAAACGGATATAAAACTTCGCGATGAAATGTTCTTGTCTTGAGATCACAGAGTGATTGTGTTACAGGAAGCCATGGTAGAGCCAATATAATAAGGAGACTAAGCATCTCCTTGTAGGAATGGAATGATGATGAAGAAGAAGTAGATACTGTTATAAGTCAGACATGATGAATGGAAGCAGCAAGAACAGCAGTGACACAGAGAGCTCACAGGATCAGTGACATTATGCTGACTGCTATCATCTCCCCTCTTTTTATACAGTATGATGGGATATATTTTACATTGTCTGCTCTCATCACACATCAATCGGGATCCGCTCCCCGGTGATTGTGGCCTGAACCGTCTTTACATTAGAGAATTATAGAACAAGATGAAGAAACAGAAATAACCATTGTCAGCCGTCCTTGTGTTATACAGATTTATTTCTTTCCTGTTACTTTATCACACAAACATATTCCTTAGCGCTGTACAAAGATTGTCATCACTGACGGTGACACTGACAATCTGATGTTCATTTAAAGGACACATAAGCACTGGGCAATTTTATAATAAGTTAATTAAAAGGATTATCTGGTTACCGGACAACCCCCCCTTCCCCCAGGTGACTGCTGCAAAAAAATCTAAGGCCATAGTGCCACGTTCCATAACTCTTGGCATCATGGTACTCAGGATCTGAGCACTGATGCCAGGGGAGTGAGAGGTCATACTGCAGCTTCTGATTGGCTGCAGAAGTCACCTGACTCCTGATGATGGCAGCTATCATGACAAATATCAGGACCACAGCGGGGCTGCAGGTCTGGATTCCCACATAGGTGTAAATACAGCTCAGATTATCATATTTAATACAAGTAGCCCTATTGAAGGTGGGTTGTCTGGTAAGCAGATAATCCATTTATCCTATCAGGAGGTTTGTGGATTTGGGGGGAAATAAGCTGGAAAACCTGGAGGAACCCAAATAATCTCTTTGAAGATGTCGTACTTGGCCAGATTTAGGTTCCAGGACCCCAGTGATGGGAGACAAGAGTAGTGACCTCAGAGCACATTTCACAGGTTTTCTATAAGGAATCTTCATACAAACTATTTTATGTTTTATACATTTGAAAATAACATCATGAATTTCAAGCAGTTTCAAGGCTGGATAAGACCCCTCAGATTTGTGTATCTTAAATACCCTTTTTACGTCCTTCATTGCCTTTTCAGCAGTAGGCATGAGCCATGTAGGGTGTTATTTTAGTCATTTAGGATGGATTTCTGCATTGATGTTTATATATACCTGTAAACATAAAAGCCATCTCTGACTGACTTGCCACTAATTTTCTAACTTCCAGTTTTTAAAAAGTTAAAGATTTAGCTGCCCTCATGGATCGGATCCATGGGGGGCAGCTGAGATTAGTCACCCCCGTCCTCCAGGCATCATTATGTCAGATGAATGCGCAGAAGGCCCGGAGCCCTGGGAAATTTGAAATCTCCCGAATGTCACGGGGCCCCGCGATATGTGGTTCCTGGTCACGCGATCATTGTTATTCAATGGATAACGGCGATCATGAAAAAGTGAAAAGAAAATTAATGTTTCACCTCCCTTTAATGATCTGATTTATGAGGGGAGGTGAAAATACTCACCCCGTCCTCCATGATGTCCCCCAGTGATTGAAACCTTGTGCGGCCTCTACGCATGCGCCGATGTGGCGCGCATATACAGAAGGCAGGAGAGCCTGGCAAATTTTAAATTACCCTGCATCCAGCTGTCAAAAATAGCCAAGTGCAGGGAGATGTCACCGGGACTGCTGTGTGCGGTTCCAAGTCATATGATCCCAGTTGTCCATCGGATAACAGAGATCATGGAAAGTTAAAAACTGTAAGAAAAAAGTTTAAAAAGTTAGTTTCATCTCCCCCTACGGATTGTATCCCTGAGGGGAGATGAAATTACATACCCAAGGTCCCCAGATTTGTCCCTTGATGGGATCTTTATCCGGGACCTTACCCCGGCATCGGTGCATGTGCCCGTCAGCATAATGCCGGACACATGCGCAAAAGTCAAGGATTGTCCAGGAAATTTAAAATTTCCCTGCTGCTAGTTACCAAAGGTATCCTAGAGCCTGGAGATGTCGCGGGGGCCCGCTGTATGCGGTTCCTGTTTTCTCCACTCCCACCTTAACTTTTTCCCCCTTGGTTGTGGAGCTATCGGTGATGAACACGAAGAAAGATTCCACTAGGATATTCCTGTAATATAACAAAGATATCAGGGCCATTGGACTGAAGCAATGCTTGCGGATTACTGCTGGTCTGTGTGCAGGGATGCTCCGGAACTCACAAGATTCAAGCCAAAAGAAGCCGATCTCATGAAATCACTACATGATTCTCTTTCCATGAACCACCTGCCAGCAATTCTTCCATCAATTTACAACTCTTAGAATGTAAATGTCATTAAAAAAAAATCAAATGCACTTTCACTGTTGTTAGCATATGTAAATAAAATGTATCATTTTCTCTTAATCTGTTAAAATAGCATACTTCCACCTATTGTAAATCACTGAAACTAGAGCTAATAAAAAAATGCATTTCCATATTCTTTTTTCTCACCTCCAAATTAGTAAGTTCTGACTTTTGAAGTTCAGGAAACATTCTACAATATTTTTGTTGGCCAGTTTAAGGGCTGTGACCAATCAGAGGTAGCCCATTCAGCAGGCGGGGATTTTAAATCCCCGCCTGCTGAATACTACACAGAGCAGTTCAGGAGAACTGCCGGCCGCGGCTGAACTCCGGCTACAGGGACGAGGTGAGTATATATATTTTTTTTTATTTTTACACATTTTTGGATGATTTTCAGGGAAGGGCTTATATTTTTAAGCCCTTCCCGAAAATTCATCCCGCGCTCACCGCCAGCCCATTGCTTTCAATGGAGCTGGCTGTATTGCCGGCTCCATTGAATTGCAATGGGTTGGACAGCGCTCCTTTGATCGGGGCCTTTTCACCGAAAACGCTGCCAGCTGCAGATTTTTCGGCGAATCGTCGACCCTGGTCACGCGATTTGCGGATGCGCATCCGTCATGCGATCCGCAAATCGCGGCCAAAAACGCCCGTCTGACCGAGGCCTCAGAGAGCCATATTTATCATACAGCACTGTCTGAGGGCTTGTTTTTTGCGGGATAAGCAGTTTTCATTGGTACCATTTTGAGATACAGACAAAATTTTTGATCATTTTTTATTGTCTTTTTTGGACACAATCAGTTAAAAAACACTACAATTTAAACTTTTGTTTCTTAGCCATTCACCATGTAGTAAAAGTGATCTGTTATCCTTATTCTGAGGGCAGTATAATTGCAGTAATACTAAATTTCTATATATATATTTTTTTCATTTCTACTACTTTTACCCATTAAAAATATTTTTTTCACAGAACCAAGCTGTATGATGGCTTGTTTTTTCCAGTATATGGCTCGGGTCACCTGCGCAGAAGATCCACAAATCAAGCCGCCCATAGAGATACATGGACCATCCGCAAATGCATTAAAGCATTTGAATTTGATTTGTGGACCTTTTGGTCTGGAAAACAATTTGCAGCATGCTGTATTTCACTGCGGATCCCACATGGGTAGATTCCATTGAAGTCAATGGAAGCCGTCTGATCCGCTGCCTGTCTGCAGCTGACACTGCAGACAAGCTGTGGATCCCAATGGAAAGCAGGAGTTTGAAAAAGAAAATTCCTATTGTGCATTTTCACCATCAAGCATGCCTGCACACACCCGCCGTGAGGATGAAAGAAGATCCAGTCAGGACACAGAAGACCATCACGGGATCCGCACAGGTAAAATAATGTCCTTGGCCTCAGGCAGGGTAAGATGCCGCTGCAGTGAAGTCGTCTCCTTCCTCTCCAAGTCCCGTAGATGCCACTAACTGTATTTACAGCAAAATCTGAAGGTTTAAATCGCCTGGATCCAGAGCTAAGCTCTATTCTGGCAGATGCAGTGACATTGCAGCCATCATATACAGCCAGGATACCGCTTTGGTTACTGGGGGCTGAGCTTCTGGGCCCCTTGGTACCCAATGCCATACATGTGTGGAAAAATACGGGAACTACTGACCTGCTACATCATACATGTACGCTGCACATTAGGAAGGGGTTAAAAACACTAAAAGAAGACATAACTAAAATTATCAACCAATATAAATACATGGCAGCCCATCCAAAAATGAGCTGTAAGCAGTTGCAAAAGATGTTTAAACATAAGGGCAGATTTACACAAACGTATTTAAAAGTCTTACGTGCAATACACAGGGCATAGAACTCATTGTTTCCAATGGGTACATACTCATTTTCACTTTTGCACACGTTCGCACACACAAAAAGCCACTATAAGTATTCTCTATTTTGGTGTGCAAATGCCCAAAGAGTCCAAAAGGGGGGAGGGGGGGGGGAGTATCAATGTGCACAGATACCCACATAATTGTACAATTTTCACCGATGATTAATTAGGCTTAATAGCCTTTTAACTCGGGGCACAGCTGTATTTGTGTAAAATACACAAATACACACGTAAGAGCGTGAGGATCATGGTGCAAAAACATTTTGCTATCATGTGCGTTCTGCTCGTACGCTCATATGAGGCCGTTCTAAGGCACCAAATTAATTTCAAATATATAAGGTACTAGCTGATATAACAGGCTTCGCCCGAGGTAATTTGATATATGTGTTTACATGTTGTTTGCACGAAAAGATTTATGAAGTCAAGGTTACTTTAGAGTAACCAAGGAATAAAATATGTATTCATACAGAGTATCGTTACATTCTTCTCAGGCTGCATGTACCAATGTTCCTCTGCAGAATTTGCCACCCTTCCCACTCTCCTCATATAGGACCTAAAGAATGCTCGCTTCAAATTTCACACTTATACGACATCGGGAAGTTACATTACATAAGAGTGCACTTAATTTTGCAATTAGCAATTAGCGTTGTATAAGCAAGTTGTGACCCCTTTAGATTTCCCATTTAGGACCTTAAGAATGGTTGTGCTAAATTTCATGTTTGTAGGATACCGGAAAGTTAGAGAATTAGATTAGGTACATTACACAGGATGCCAATACTTTTGCACTTAACATTGAATAATCAAGTTGTGACCCCTGTTCTTTTCCTATGTAGGACCAAAAGAATGCTTGTGCCAAATATCATGTTTGTACAACACTGGGAAGTTAGAGAATTAGATTAGGTACATTACAGAGGGGTGCTAATATTTTTGCACTTAGCATTGAATAATCGATTTGTGACTCCCTTACTTTTCCTATTTAGGACCTAAAGAATGCTTGTGCCAAATTTCATGTTTGTACGTCACCGCAAAGTTACACTACATAGGGGTGCCAATACTTTTGCACTTAGCATTGAATGATCAAGTAGTGACCACTTTACTTTTCCTATTGAGGGCTCCCACCCACTGGCGTTTTTTTCTCCACTGCGATGCGATTCTAAAGTTAAAGTCTCGCATCGCAGTGCGAGAAAAACGCCAGCAGATACCCAAAAATCGCTGGGATATCGCTGTGACATCACCACTGTGTTCAATGGGGCCAGCGGCAGCAGCGTTAGCCCCATTGAAAAGATATGGAGAATGCCGCGGACTTCTGCCACAGCTGTGACAGAAGTCTGAGCGCAGGAGAGATGAGTAATTTGTGTTATTATTTTTTTAACCACTTTTTGATGATTATCGGGGAAGGGCTTATATTTCAAGCCCTTCTCCGATAATCATTCTGCGGGGCTTGTCAGAAACCACTGCTTTCAATGGGATTGGCAGCAGTGCCGATCCCATTGAAAGCAATGGGATAGCATGCCGCGGACTTCTGCCACAGCTGTGACAGCTGTGCCAGAAGTCCGCTGCATTCTCCATATCTTTTCAATGGGGCTAGCCTGCTGCCGCTGGCCCCATTGAAAAGACTGGCAATGTCAGAGCGATATTCCAGCGATTTTCTCGCACTGCTCTGCAAGTTTTTCACTTACTCTCACAGCGCAGAGGAGAAAAAAACGCTAGTGGGTGGGAGCCCTTAGGACCTGAAAAATACTCATGCCAAATTTCATGTTTGTACGAAATCAGGAAGTTCGAGAATTAGTGGTGAGTAGAGATGAGCGAGCACCAAAATGCTCGGGTGCTCATTGCTAGAGAGCTTGTTTTGAGTAACAAACTCCATTGAAGAGTCCATGGGAGACTCGAGCGTTTTTCAAGGTGACCCATGCTCCGCATAGAGGAGGTTGTATGAATCACCTGAAAATATCAGAAAGTGATGGAAATACCACAGAAACGGATAGGGAACAGCAGGGGCAGCATGCATGGATACATCTGAGACTTCCAGGTCGTGCGCTGGCACATCTTAGCTAAGCACCACATTAGTTGCAATGAGGGACAATCACCGCCTGCGGGTGACACCATTGCCTCTTCTCCTGTGTTACATGCTGGCATTGCTGTCCAATCCCACGCACGAGCCTGCGTCCACAGCGCAGCGTTCAGCTGTCCTCATGCCACACGGTCGCTTGATAGCCACATCACTATCATGTCTATTTATAAGTCCGCATTGGATGAGGAGGAACCGGCGACAGAAACTGCAGAGGGATGGGAGGGTGTGGCAGCGACCCCCTTTGACATTGTGGGCGATATCCCACTATGCTGATGAGAATTGATGATAAATTAACGTATGATCAGAAGTCTAATCCAATGCCACCTCCGTCACAATATTGTGTGGAGCCACAAACGTTCCCAAAAGCGACTCAGATGCCAGTACTTCTACTCATCTCCACAATTCAGCAACGTATTCTAAAACCAAAGATTGGTTTGAAGCAGGAGGTGTCGCAAAAGTAGCCATCACAGGTATACAGTGACCCTGTGAAAGTCTCATTAAATAATTTACGCTTCTTTTGATTGGTCCAAACCAGTGTCTCAGATAACTGTAGTAACACGAGAGCTAATACATGCTGACCAGCGCTGATCCCCAGACCCCAAAATTATCAGGAGCCACAAACATGGCCATAAAGCGGACTCAGAGGCGAGTACTTCTAACCATCTGCACAATTCAGCAAAGCATTCTAAAACCAAAGATGTGTTTTAAGCAGGAGGTGTCACAAAAGTTGCCACCACAGGTATACAGTAAAACTGTCAATGTCTCATGAAATCAGTTACGCTTCCTTTGCTTCCTTTGTGTCCAGTGGGACACATGAAGAAATTTGAGTGGTCAAAGCAGGACAATTCATTCGGTCTAGGTGTCAGATAGCTGGACACTGCTCTGGGAAACATTTGTGGACTCTGTGGGCGTATGATGCTGGAACCAGCACGTTTGCTGAACTGTAATGCTGAACCTTTTCAAAATTGGGGGCGAGAACCTGAAGGCATCCCTCAGAAAGAAGTGTTTTGACAGAGGCTGGAGGCAGCCCTGGTAAAAAAAAAAAATATTTTTAACCCCTTAACGACCAAGGACGTACCGGTACGTCCTGTGGCCGCGGGGTATGTATGAAAAGAGGTTGCGATGCAACCTCTCTTCATACAGTGCGGGCATCAGCTGTTTATAACAGCTGACACCTGCGGGCAATAGCCGCGAGCGGCCGCGCGGCCGATCGCGGCTATTAACCATTTAAATGCCGCTGTCAATTCAGACAGCGGCATTTAAATCCTCCGAACGCTGTTTGGGGGTCCCGCACGGCCCCCCCGCGGTGAGATCGGGGAAGCCGTGCAGGTGTCATGGCAGCCGGGGGCCTAATGAAAGGCCCCAGGGCTGCCTTAACAGACTGCCTGTCAAGCCATCCATACAGGGTGGCTTGAGAGACTGCCTGTCAAAAAGTAGTATGACGTAATGCTATAGCATTACATCATACTGCAGGAGCGATCAAAGCATTGCATCTTAAAGTCCCCCAGGGGGACTTCAAAGTAATGTAAAAAAAACAATCAATAAAGTTTTTTTTAATTGAAAAAAAAAAAAGTTGTAAAAGTTTAAATCACCCCCCTTTTGCCATATCTATTATTAAAAAATCTAAATAATAAATTAAAAATATGTATTTTGTATCGCCGCGTCTGTAAAAGTCCGAACTATCAAAGTAGCACATTATTTTTCCCGCACGGTGAACATCTTCCGAAAAAAAAAATGAAGAACGCCAGAAATGCACTTTTTTAGTTACCCTGTCTCCCAGAAAAAACGCAATAAAAATCGATCAAAAAGTCATATGTATTCCAAAATGGTACGATCAGAAACTAAAGGACATCCCGCAAAAAATGAGCCCTTGCTCAACTACATCGACGGAAAAATAAAAAAGTTATCGCGCGCACAAAATGACGGCAGAAAATAATTTAAAAAAATTTAATGTCTTTGAAAAAAAAAAAGAGTAGTGTAGTAAAAAAAACTATACAAGTTTGGTATCGTAGTAATCGTACCGACCCATAGAATAAAGTTATCATGTAGTTTTTGTTGCCGTTTGTGCGCCGTAGAAGCAAGACACACTAAAATATGGCAAAATGTCATTTTTTTTTCATTTTACTCCACTTAGAATTTTTAAAAAGTTTTTCAGTACATTATATGGTACTTTAAATAGCACCATTGAAAAATACAACTCATCCCGCAAAAAACAAGCCCTCATACAGCGACGGCGATGGATAAATAAAGGAGTTACGATTTTTTTAAAGGGGGGAGGAAAAAATGAAAATTGAAAAAGAAAAATGGCCGCGTCATTAAGGGGTTAAAGAGCCTATGGGGCCCTCTGAAGAATTGGCTATTCAGCATGCTGACATGCAGATTTAGGAGTAGGAGGAGGAGGAGGATCAGAGAAGGATAGACCAAACTACTTCTATCAACGGGACACACACTTGGGCCTATTATGCAGATGCTTTCAGCAAAAAACAAATAAAGGAATGAAAAATGAGAAGAGTTCTGTTAGTTCCTATATAGTCTGTGTACACAAGTAGCAGTATACTGTATAGAACTGGTAACAGTATGCAGTATACAGCCGGGATGCTTGTGAATGCTTTGTGCGCACTACTGGTCCCAGGCAGCCAAACTGCTGATGCACAAAAGTGGAGTAGTAGTCCTATAAAAGTATATTGGGTTCCAATTATTCCAATCCCATGCCACCTCCATCACAAAATTTCATAAGCCACAAACGTGGGAATAAGGGGGACTAAGATACCAGTACTTATACACATCTCCACAATTCAACAACCCATTCTACAAACAAACTTTTTTTAGCCAAAGGGCAGGTGAACCCCTGAAATTTGTTTACCAAGAATATAGGTGAACCCTTGAAAGATTTGTGTACTAAGAGTATAGGCGAACCCCAGAAATATTTGTGTACCAAGACTACATAGGTGAACCCCTGAAACATTTGTTGACCAAGAGTTTAGGCGAACCCTTGAAACATTTGTGCACCAAGACTATAGGCGAACCCCTGACCAATTTGTTCATCAAGCGTATAGGCGAACCCCAGAAACAATTTATTTACCAAAAGTACAGGCGAACCCCAGAAAAATTTGTTTACTACAAGTATAGGCGAACCCCGGGAAAATTTGTGTACCAAGAGTATAGGTGAACCCCTGAAACATTTGTTTACCAAGAGTATAGGCGATCCCCTGAAACACTTGTGTTCCAAGAGTATAGGCGAACCCCTGAAACATTTGTTGACCAAGAGTTTAGGCGAACCCTTGAAACATTTGTGTACCAAGACTATAGGCGAACCCCTGACAAATTTGTTGACCAAGCATATAGGCGAACCCCAGGAACAATTGATTTACCAAGAGTACAGGCGAAACCCAGAATATTTATTTACTACAAGTATAGGCGAACCCCGGGAAAATTTGTGTACCAAGAGTATAGGTGAACCCCTGAAACATTTGTATACCAAGAGTATAGGCGAACCCCTGAAACATTTGTGTACAAAGAGTATAGGCGAACCACTGAAAAATTTGTGTACCAAGAGTATAGGCGAACCACTGAAAAATTGGTGTACTAAAAGTATCGGCGAACCCCGCAGAAATGTGTTTACTAAGAGTATAGGCGAACCCCTGAAACATTTGTGTTCCAAGAGTATAGGCGAACCCCTGAAACATTTGTGTACCAAAAGTATAGGCGAACCCCTGAAACATTTGTGTACCAAAAGTATCGGCGAACCCCACAAAAATGTGTTTACTAAGAGTTTAGGCAAACCCCTGAAAAATGTGTTTGCTAAGAGTATAGGGGAACCCCGGAAAAATTTGTGTACCAAGAGTATAGGTGTACCCCTGAAAAATTTGTTTACCCACAGTGCAGGTGAAACCCAGAAAAACTTTTTTTTTTTTTTTTAATATAGCTCGTACTTGTTTAATTTGCTAACAGAGCCTAGAGGCAGCCCTCCGATAAAATTAGTTTGTACAGAGCCTTTTGGCCCTCTGAAGAATTGGCTGTTCAGCGTGCTGACATGCTGGTTTAGGAGAAGCAGGAGGATCAGAAAAGGCTAGAACAAGCTACTTCTCCCCTTTTTTGGGGTGAAAGAGGGTGCATGGTTCTCCTGTTCCAGCCTAAAGAATCTTTATGTTATGCTGCTTTCCACTGGTGGAGAAGAGAAGTCAGGGGAAATCCAGGCTTTGTTCATCTAAATGAGTGTAAGCCTGTTGGCGCTGTCAGTTGACAGGCGGGTACTCTTATCGTGATAATCCCCCCAACAGCACTAAACACCCTCTCTGATAACACGCTAGCGGCAGGGCAGGCCAGCACCTCCAAGGCGTACAGCGCAAGTTTGTGCCACGTGTCCAGCTTTGACACCCAATAGTTATATGGAGCAGAGGGATCATGGAGGACATTGGTACAGTTGGCTATGTACTCCCTCACCATCTTTCTACAGGGTTCCCTCCTAGTCAGCCTAGACTGGGGAGTGTTAACACTGGCAAAGGCCTTGGAGAGTGTTCTCCTGCCTGCGCTGGACATGCTGCCTCTTCCCCGCATCTCCCTTGCTAGTTGGCCCACTGAACTACATCCTCTTCCGCTAGCGTTATCAGAAGGAAAGTTAAGTACCAGCTTTTCAAAAATTGCCTTGTGGTATTGTATCTATGTCGTACTCCTTTCCTCTTCGGAAATGAGAGTGGAAAGGTTCTCCTTACACCGTGGGTCGAGAAGGGTGAGCACCCAGTAATCCGTGTTGGCCAGAATGCGACTAATGCAAGGGTCATGTAAAGGCACCTTAACATGAAGTCAGCCATGCGTGCCAGAGTCCCAGTATGCAACACATCATTGTCCTCACTAGGAGGATGACTCTCACAGTCTCCCCCTCCTCCTCTTCAGCCCATGTGCGCTGAACAGATGTGAAGGAATTAGGATGGGTACCCTATGCAGTGTGGACTCCTCCTCCAATACGCGCTGAGAAGCAGACATGAGGGTGGTCTGGCTATCAAGCGACGTTTTGTCATCTCCTGTTCTATCCGCAAAGCGTCGGCCTTAATGCTTAGCAGCGACCTTCTCAGCAGGCAAAGACATGTGCAATGCTGAATTCCAGTGCGTGGGCATGTCACACAACAGTCAGTGAACTGCCAGCTGGAAGTGCTGTTGCAGTGTCCTGAGGGTGGCAGCATCTGCGGTGGACTTTATTAAATGTGCGCACATGCGAGCACCTTGCTGAGCAGATCAGACAAATTGGGGTAGTTTTTAAGAAAGCGCTGAATCACCAGATTGAACACGTGGGACAGATATGGCACATGTGTTAGTCTGCCCAGCTACAGAGCCGCCACCAGGTTACGGCCATTGACACACACGACCATGGCTGGTTGGAGGATCAGCAGCAAAAGCCACAGATCTGTCTGCTCCATCAAACCCTGTAACAGTTCTTGGCCAGTGTGCCTCTTGTCACCCAAGCTCAGGAGTTTCAGCACGGCCTGTTAATGCTTCTCCACCGCAGTGCTGCAGCGCCTCAAGCTACCGACTAAAGGCGGCGTGCTCACACATAGCAATAGAGAGGTGGAGGAGGAGGATGGGGGAGGGGGGTTGGAGGAGGTGGCATAATAAGCCGGAGAAACCATGACTGATGTAGGACCCGCAATCCTCAGTGTGGATAGCACGTGAGCGGACCCAGGGTCAGACTCGGTCCCAGCCTCCACCAGGTTAACCAAATGTGCCGTCAGGGAGATGTAGTGTCCCTGCCCGCCAGCACTTGTCCATGTGTCGGTGATTAAGTGGACCTTCCCAGTAACTGCGTTGGTGAGGGCATGGTTTATATTCCGTGACATGTGCTGGTGTAGGGCGGGGATGGCGCACTGGGAAAAATAGTGGCGACTGGGGACTGAGTACTGAGGGACTGCTGCCACCATGAGGTTGCGGAAAGCTCCGTTTCTACCAGCCTATATGGCAGCATCTCCAGGCTGAGTAGTATGGAAATATGCATGTTTAGCGATTGTGCATGCGGGTGGGTGGCAGCAAATCTCCGCTTGCGTTCCAATGCTTGGGTTATCAACAGCTGAATGCTGCGCAGGGACACATTGGTGGAGGCAGTGGAGGACCGTAGAGGTGAGGGTGTGGGTGCAGGCCGGGTGATGCTCATGCCTGTGTCCTGGGAGGGGGATTGCATCTCATTGCCAGGATGTGACACAGGGGAAGAGGCAGTGGTGTGACCCGCAGGCGGTGAATGGCCCTCGTTCCACCTCGTCGGGTGCTTAGTCATCATAAGCCTGCGCATGCTGGTGGTGATCAGGCTGGTAGTGGTGGCTCCCCTGCTGTTCTTGATGCAGCACAGGTTGCACACCACGGTTCGTCAGTCGTCCATGCTCTTAATAGAAAGCCTCCAGACCTTCGAGCACCTAGCCCTCTGCACAGAGGCTTGCCGTGCAGAGGTGCTGTGGGGAGCAGTTGGGGGATTATTTGCTGTGGACCTGCTTCTCACTTTGGCCACCCCACTGCCTCTTCCAACCTGTTCTGCTGCTGCACTTGCCTCCCCCTCTGAAGCCCTGACCTCAGTTGGCTTAGCAACCCAGTTGGGGCCAATCACCTCATCATCCACCAGCTCTTCCTCTGAATCCTCAGTCTGCTCCTCCCTCAGACTTACTGCCCTAACAACCACCTCACTGACAGACAACTGTGTCTCATCATCATGATCATCAACAAATACCTCTTGAGACTACTTGGAAGTCCCCACCCTTATTTAATCTCTCCAATGACCTTGCATTTTGCCACAGTTTACGCGGTACAATATACAACCATTCCACCAACAACCCCAGGATAATTTCAATAAACATAGCTTATCATACCAAATGTGTCTTAAAAGCTCCTGAAAAGGTTTCCTCCTCAAATCATTCCCACCAACATGCAGCACCAGTCCTCTCAGCACCATAGTAATCATAGAAATGCCACATAATCCACACCAAAGTTGGGCAATAATCTGAAAAAGGAAAAAAAGAAAAGGTGGCAGGGTGATTGGAGAAAATAGGAAGGAGAGAAATATCAATCCAAATAACTTTTAAACTGACAACACATACCAACATTCCTCCTCCCAACATAGGCTACCCCCCACACAGTTCACAAACTATCCCCAGAGCTTTATGATAACTGCATTCTGATATAAGACCTATAGCTGCTTGACTCCCATCTACCAATCCGCTTAATTACCTTTGAACCCATTCCCCATTTTGCTGCCTCTGTTGCCGCACCCACCCTAAAAGAGTGGGACCTGAACTTGGAGCTATCAGGAACCAAACTTGACAAATTTTCCAAAACACTGCAATAAATTTGAATCTGATCCATCTGTGTAATGACCCATCAGTGTAACGCAAGAAAGGTCCTGCCCCCACACTGAAAGCCTCTCAATAATTCTTTATACACCTAACAGGGCACATCTGTGACCCCTGAACTCGTTCAATTATGATTCTCTCTCCTTTGCCTGCCTGATCCCTCTCAGACCAGTATATAAAGACTTCTAAACACCCTTCCATAAGTCTCACATCCTCCATAAATAACCTCCCCTTTCTTTTCTTTTATTGGGAGAAACCAACTCTCCCATTTGCATTGCTCCAATAAGCCCCAATGCAAAAGCAACTCTAAATAAAGCCAGTTCAAACTACCATTTTATTTTTTTTTCCAATCCAACCCCTAATTTCCCCAACAATTAAGACGAATCTGGCCTCCGATTATCCAGTCTCCCTTTTTCTCTTCAAAAACTTTTACGGCTACAAAACTTTTTGTAACGTCCTGTTTTCCCCTCAATTTGTTATGTCCTGCTCATTCCTGTTATGTCCTGACTATTCCCCAACCAGTATAGTAATGCTCCTTTTCTGTCTTCATCCATCCTTATGTTATCTAAGGACCAGTCCACCATGGATGCATTCCCCAAACAGTATAGTAATACTCCTTTTCTGTCTTCATCTGTCCTTATGTTACCTTAGGACACCACCCAATTTTTCTATTCCTGGCATGCTGCCGCATACGGCATCTCTGTACCCAATGCCAATGATGCACGGATCAGGTGATCCACTGCTTACTGACCAATTTCCAAAGCAGAGCCAGGCATGTATACCCCTCTTCTTTCACACTCCAAGCCAACTCTGGAAAATGGTCCCACTGATACGGAGAGAAAGCATCTGGTACATGTACTACCATCACCCACATGTTTAATGACAGTGCCTCCAGCACCAACTTGCACAGCAAACTTACCACTGGGGGAGAAGATGCCATTAAACCATTAATTACATGTTCCATCCCCATAATGAAGAAATGAAAATGCATTTTCTTATTCTTAAAAAGCGCCCCCTGTAAGGACACAGCAACAATAATTGGAAACAAATCCAGTGCCACCAAATTCCTGACCAAACGTAATTCCTTCCAATTCTCAGGCCAACCTCTCACACACCACTGCCCTTGAAAATAAGCATCAAAACCTGCACCAACTGCTGCATCCATAAATAGCTTGCAGTCAAAAGCTTTTCTCCACAGCCTCCGCTATCATCAACGAGTTTCCATTATAGTGCTTTAAAAAAAGACAACCATACCTCCAAGTCCCCCTTATGCTCTCTTCCCAGACAAATGAAATGATGGCTGATTTTACTCCTGACGTTGCAGAAGCCAGTCTTCTGCAAAAAAAAAAAATCTTCACATGGGATTATCCGACATGCAAAGCTAAGCTTACCCAATTGGGATTGTTTTATATTTGTGTGGGCAAGTGAGCACCTGGCCCACATGAATGTGACCCAGAAGGATAGATAGGGAACACCAAGTGAACCACCACAAATCAGCCCCTCTCCCTATCTTATTGAAAGGTAAATGACCACAGACGTAACAGACTGACAATAATTCAGACACTCACCAAGCATCCTCGCACCCATAAGCAGATGAATTTGCTATAATAAGTATGGGGTATTGGTTCGTATATTGGCCAAGATACTTAAGCCCGCAAGCCACTACAAGCCTACTTGTTGTCTTGCGGGTCCCTACTCTACCAAGACAAAGCCAGACTTGCACACAGATGATACAAGACACCAATCACACTGAAAACTGCACCGAAAAGGCAACAAGACACAATTCACACAGCAAGCTGCACCGCAAAGGCAACAAGACAAACAAGACTGCTCCCCCTGGACACCCATCAGACACTGGAAGGAGCTGGCGTATATTATATATATATATATATATATATATATATATATATATATATATATATATCATACCCTGGGGATTGGCTGACTTGAGCAAACCACACCCAGCTGGCTAAATCAACCACCTGTGGAGGTGTGCTGAAATTCCTGTTGCAGAAACTGCACTTTTTGCACTGGCAACCTACACTCCATTAACTCTGTGTCGATAGTGATGCCCAACATAATAAGACATGATGATGGATCCTCTGACTTATTCAGAGCCAACGGCACCCCGAAATACTCTGCCACCCATTGCACCATGGCAAGAAGTGTTGAACACATCGGTGAACTTGCCAGCCCGACACATAAAAAAATCATCCAGGTAATGAATCACTGAGCCAATACTTGCTACATCCTTTATTACCCACTCCAAAAATGAACCACATACCTCAAAATAGTCACACGAAACTGCACACCACACAGGCAAACACCTGTCTGCAAAAGAACTCCCTTCCTAGTAACACCCCAATAAACGACTGCTCATGGGATATACTGGAAGAAGGCAAAAAAAAAACGATTCAATATCCGTTTTATCCATTAATGCCCACCTGCTATACTTCCTAACCCAAATCACAAATGATGTATAAACCACCAAACAAAGATGCGGATCAATTACATCATTAATAGAGATGAGCGAGCATACTCGTCCGAGCTTGATGCTCGTTCGAGTATTAGGGTACTCGAGATGCTCGTTACTCGAGACGAGCACCACGCGATGTTCGAGTCACTTTCATTTTCTTCCCTGAGAAATCTGCGCGCTTTTCTGGCCAATAGAAAGACAGGGAAGGCATTACAACTTCCTCCTGTGACATTCCAGCCCTATACCACCCCCCTGCAGTGAGTGGCTGGGGAGATCAGGTGACACCTGAGTATTAAAATCTGCCCCGCCCGCAGCTCGCCACAGATGCAAGCTGAGAGAGATCAGGGAAAGTGCTGTCTTGCTGTAGCTGCTATAGGGAGAGTGTTAGGTGTATTTTTAGTCTTCAAGAACCCCAACGGTCCTTCTTAGGGCCACATCTGACCGTGTGCAGTACTGTTGAGGCTGCTTTTAGCAGTGTTGCGCAATTTATTTCTTTTTTGAATATCGGGCGTGCAGACCATAGCGTCCTCAGTCTGCAGTCATTTTACAGAGTATAGGAGCAGTACTGGTGAGGCAGGGACACTGGTACAGGGAAAGAGATATACTGTCTATATAGGCAGTGGGCTTTTTCAAAAAAATTGGGGAAAAATACTATATTTGGGCTGCCTGTGACCATCTTCAGTTTACAGCGTCTCTGCTGGGGGTAGTAGTCACTAAGTAATACCCAGCTAAGCGCTACAGCAGGCTTGCACATAATTGTTTCCTGGCTCTGCTGTGTCCGTTACATGATCGCCGTCATCCCGCCACAGGGAAACAGTATACATAATATACGCTGCATACGGTGTCTGTCTGGTTTTTCACCTCACCATTTTAAAAAATAGAAGCAAAATGCTTAAGGCCTACCACTGGCCTATGGCCACTTGACTGGTTCTGCGCTGTGAATTCCAGTAGCTCAGTCATACGCACCTACGTCTCACTACAGGCTTGCGCATAATTGTTTCCTGGCTCTGCTGTGCGCTCCGTAAGCGAAGTCAGCCTCCAACCACAGGCCAATAAGCGGCACATTTTATTACAGCGTTCTGTTTCTGCTCTACTCGTAATACACCATGCTGAGGGGTAGGGGTAGGCCTAGATGACGTGGACGCGGGCGAGGACGCGGAGGCCCAAGTCAGGGTGTGGGCACAGGCCGAGCTCCTGGTCCAGGTGTATCGCAGCAGACTGCTGCGGGATTAGGAAAGAGGCAAGTTTCTGGTGTCCCCAGATTCATCTCACAATTAATGGGTCCACACGGTAGACCTTTATTAGAAACTGAGCAGTGTGAGCAGGTCCTGTCGTGGATGGCAGAAAATGCATCCAGCAATCTATCGACCACCCGGTTTTCTACGCCGTCCACTGCTGCAACTCTGAATCCTCTGGCTGCTGCTCCTGCTCCCTCCCAGCCTCCTCACTCCATTAAAATGACACATTCTGAGGAGCAGGGAGACTCCCAGGAACTGTTCTTGGTCCCCTGCCCAGAATGGGCAGCAATGGTTCCTCTCCCACCGGAGGAGTTTGTCGTGACCGATGCCCAACCTTTGGAAAGTTCCCGGGGTCCGGGGGATGAGGCTGGGGACTTCCGGCAACTGTCTCAAGAGCTTTCAGTGGGTGAGGAGGACGATGACGATGAGACACAGTTGTCTATCAGTGAGGTAGTAGTAATTGCAGTAAGTCCGAGGGAGGAGCGCACAGAGGATTCGGAGGAAGAGCAGCTGGACGATGAGGTGACTGACCCCACCTGGTTTGCTAAGCCTACTGAGGACAGGTCTTCAGAGGGGGAGGCAAGTGCAGCAGCAGGGCAGGTTGGAAGAGGCAGTGCGGTGGCCAGGGGTAGAGGCAGGGCCAGACCAAATAATCCACCAACTGTTTCCCAAAGCGCCCCCTTGCGCCATGCTACCCTGCAGAGGCCGAGGTGCTCAAAGGTGTGGCAGTTTTTCACTGAGAGTGCAGACGACCGACAAACAGTGGTGTGCAAGGTTTGTCGCACCAAGATCAGCCGGGGAGCCACCACCACCAGTCTCACCACCACCAGCATGCGCAGGCATATGATGGCCAAGCACCCCACAAGGTGGGACGAAGGCCGTTCACCACCTCCGGTTTGCACCACTGCCTCTCCCCCTGTGCCCCAACCAGCCACTGAGATCCAACCCCCCTCTCAGGACACAGGTACGACCGTCTCCCGGCCTCCACCCACACCCTCACCTCCGCTGTCCTCGGCCCCATCCAGCAATGTCTCTCAGCGCAGCGTCCAGCCGTCGCTAGCGCAACTGTTTGAGCGCAAGCGCAAGTACGCCGCCACGCACCCGCACGCTCAAGCGTTAAACGTGCACATAGCCTAATTGATCAGCCTGGAGATGCTGCCGTATAGGCTTGTGGAAACGGAGGCTTTCAAAAACATGATGGCGGCGGCGGCCCCTCGCTACTCGGTTCCCAGTCGCCACTACTTTTCCCGATGTGCCGTCCCAACCCTGCACGACCACGTCTCCCGCAACATTGTACGCGCCCTCACCAACGCGGTTACTGCCAAGGTCAACTTAACAGCGGACACGTGGACAAGCACAGGCGGGCATGGCCACTATATCTCCCTGACGGCACATTGGGTGAATTTAGTGGAGGCTGGGACTGAGTCAGAGCCTGGGACCGCTTATGTCCTACCCACCCCCAGAATTGCGGGCCCCAGCTCGGTGCTGTTATCTGCGGCGGTGTATGCTTCCTCCACTAAACCACCCTCCTCCAGCTTCTCCTACGCAACCTCTGTCTCGCAATCAAGATGTGTCAGCAGCAGCACGTCGCCAGCAGTCGGTGTCAGCAAGCGTCAGCAGGCCGTGCTAAAACTACTCAGCTTAGGAGAGAAGAGGCACACGGCCCACGAACTGCTGCAGGGTCTGACAGAGCAGACCGACCGCTGGCTTTCGCAGCTGAGCCTCCAACCGGGCATGGTCGTGTGTGACAACGGCCGTAACCTGGTGGCGGCTCTGCGCTCAGCAGCCTCACGCACGTGCCATGCCTGGCCCACGTCTTTAATTTGGTGGTTCAGCGCTTTCTGAAAAGCTACCCACGCTTGTCAGACCTGCTCGGAAAGGAGCGCCGGCTCAGCGCACATTTCCACAAGTCCAAGACGGACGCTGCCACCCTGCGGACCCTGCAACATCGGTTTAATCTGCCAGTGCACCGACTGCTGTGCGACGTGCCCACACGATGGAACTCTACGCTCCACATGTTGGCCAGGCTCTATGAGCAGCGTAGAGCTATAGTGGAATACCAACTTCAACATGGGCGGCGTAGTGGGAGTCAGCCTCCTTAATTCTTTACAGAAGAGTGGGCCTGGTTGGCAGACATCTGCCAGGTCCTTGGAAACTTTGAGGAGTCTACCCAGATGGTGAGCGGCGATGCTGCAATCATTAGCGTCACCATTCCTCTGCTATGCCTCTTGAGAAGTTCCCTGCAAAGCATAAAGGCAGACGCTTTGCGCTCGGAAACAGAGGCGGGGGAAGACAGTATGTCGCTGGATAGTCAGAGCACCCTCATGTCTATATCTCAGCGCATTGAGGAGGAGGGGAGGAGCATGAGGAGGAGGGGGAAGAGACAGCTTGGCCCACTGCTGAGGGTACCCATGCTGCTTGCCTGTCATCCTTTCAGCGTGTATGGCCTGAGGAGGAGGAGGAGGATCCTGAAAGTGATCTTCCTAGTGAGGACAGCCATGTGTTTCGTACAGGTACCCTGGCACACATTGCTGACTTCATGTTAGGATGCCTTTCTCGTGACCCTCGCGTTACACGCATTCTGGCCACTACGGATTACTGGGTGTACACACTGCTCGACCCACGGTATAAGGAGAACCTTTCCACTCTCATACCTGAAGAGGAAAGGGGTTCGAGAGTGATGCTATACCACAGGACCCTGGCGGACAAACTGATGGTAAAATTCCCATCCGACAGCGCTAGTGGCAGAAGGCGCAGTTCCGAGGGCCAGGTAGCAGGGGAGGCGCGGAGATCAGGCAGCATGTACAGCGCAGGCAAGGGAACACTCTCCAAGGCCTTTGACAGCTTTATGGCTCCCCAGCAAGACTGTGTAACCGCTCCCCAGTCAAGGCTGAGTCGGCGGGAGCACTGTAAAAGGATGGTGAGGGAGTACGTACCGATCGCACGACCGTCCTCCGTGGTGCCTCTGCTCTCTACAACTACTGGGTGTCGAAGCTGGACACGTGGCCTGAACTCGCGCTGTATGCCCTGGAGGTGCTTGCTTGTCCTGCGGCTAGCGTCTTGTCAGAGAGGGTGTTTAGTGCGGCTGGGGGAATCATCACGGATAAGCGTACCCGCCTGTCAACTGACAGTGCCGACAGGCTTACACTCATAAAGATGAACAAAGCCTGGATTTCCCCAGACTTCTCTTCTCCACCAGCGGACAGCAGCGGTACCTAAACAATACGTAGGCTGCACCCGCGGATGGAAGCATCGTTCTCTATCACCATAAAAAACGGGGACCTTTTAGCTTCATCAATCAGTGTATTATATTCATGCTCCTCCTCCTGGTCTTCCACCTGAAACCTCACGTAATCACGCCGAACGGGCAATTTTTCTTAGGCCCACAAGGCTCAGTCATATTACTTTTGTAAACAATATTTATATGTTTCAATTCTCATTAAAGCGTTGAAACTTGCACCTGAACCAATTTTTATTTTTACTGGGCTGCCTCCAGGCCTAGTTACAAATTAAGCCACAGTAACCAAAGCGATTAATGGGTTTCACCTGTCCTCTTGGTTGGGCATTGGCAATTTTTCTGAGGTACATTAGTACTGTTGTTACACCAGTTTTTTTGGGCCCTCGCGTACAGTGTAATCCTAGTAATTTTTATGGGCTTCGCCTGCACTCATGCTACAGCAAGGTGTGTGGGGTTGGCCTACACTTTTGCTACATAAATGTAACTGGGGCCTTGTCTATACTGCAACTACTGAAATGTGAAAGAGACTGTTATCTCCCTAAACTGCTGAAATGGGAATGTTACTGTGGCCTGTCTTGACTGCTACTACTACTGAAATGAAACTAAGACTGTGCTCCCCCTATACTGCTGCTAGTGATATGTTACTGGGGCCTGTCCCTTATGCTACCGCTGAAATGTTACTAATTCTGGGCTCTGACTACACCGCTGCTAATGCTATGTCACTGTGGTGTGGAAACGGAGGCTTCCCAAAGACATGATGGTGGCGAGGCCATTTCCCACCAACGCGGTTACTGTTAAGGTACATATTACCAGTCTGACTGGGGTATGCACTGTGGGCCGCAGCCCACCTGTATTGTATGTGACGTTAGCTCTGCTGAGCAAGGCACTGCAATGGGATACATTTATGTACCGCCGATGGGTTCCATGGAGCCACCCATGCTGTGGGTCCACAGGGACTTCACATGAGGGATTTGTACCTACCAGTGTCTATGTATTAAAAACCCCGGTCAGACTGGGGCATGCAGCGTGGGCCGAAGCCCACCTGCATTTAATCTGATGCTACCTCAGCTGTGCTGGGCAATGCAATGGGATTTATTTATGTACCACCGGTGGCTTCCTGGGACCCACCTATGCTGTCGGTCCGCACGGAGTTGTAACTGCATGTGTCTACTTATAAAGAACCCCAGTCTGACTGGGGCATGCAGTGTGGGCCGAAGCCCACCTGCATTTAATCTGACGTTACCTCAGCTGTGTTGGGCAATGCAATGGGATTTATTTATGTAGCGCCGGTGGCTTCCTGGGACCCACCTATGCTGTCGGTCCACACGGAGTTGTAACTGCATGTGTCTACTTATAAAGAACCCCAGTCTGACTGGGGCATGCAGTGTGGGCCGAAGCCCACCTGCATTTAATCTGACGTTACCTCAGCTGTGCTGGGCACTGCAATGGGATTTGTTTATGTACCGCCGGTGGGTTCCAAGGAGCCACCAATGATTTGGGTCCACACGGACTTCACATTAGGGAGTTGTACCTGCCTGTGTCAACTTATAAAAAACCCCAGTCTGACTGGGGCATGCAGTGTGGGCCGAAGCCCACCTGCATTTAATCTGACGTTACCTAAGCTGTACTGGGCAATGCAATGGGATTTATTTATGTACCGCCGGTGGCTTCCTGGGACCCACCTTGGCTGTCGGTCCTTACGGAGTTGTAAACGCATGTGTCTACTTATAAAGAACCCCAGTCTGACTGGGGCATGCAGTGTGGGCCGAAGCCCACCTGCATTTAATCTGACGTTACCTCAGCTGTGCTGGGCACTGCAATGGTATCCGAATCACCAAGCAATGTGTCAGCAGCATCGGGGTTTTTTTCAGAGAGATGAGTCAAATGATGAGCTTAAAACTTCACCTTTATTTCGTCCCGCATAAAACAACAGCAACGTTTCGGCTGTACTCCTGACAGGCTTTATCAAGCCAATGCATAAAAATGGATACCTCCACAGTCATTATATATCCCATCACCAACATCAATACCCAATAAAAACCTCTAAAACTTTACAATCAAGCTTAACAGTTTGTTACCTGTGAGCCGATTGGAGCCTTCCTGGACCGAGCAGCTGAATCCATTCTCCGGTATAATCTGCAGCACCAAGCATAGATGATGTCATCATGCTGCGCTATTGCATGGTGCCTCCCATTGGCTACCGTAACCAGCTGTCTAGTGCTGTCCAATGGGCTTTACCTAAACGTGATGACGTCTATCGCAGCGTGTCGCTCGTGTGACGTCATCACGCACCGCCGACGGCGCCGTCCTCTCCTCTATTGCGCCCTCCCCCTGGCACCTGTCATCTGTTGCCAGGGGTTCCCTGGAGCTTCCCTAACTACGTTCTGAGGTCAGACGTCGGGACTACTATGCCGCCGTCTGAAAGGTCACGTGACCTGCGTGATGACATCACATGGCCATGCCTACAATTTCGCCTCATCTGCCTTATTCTCCCGTTTAAACATTGGGGGTCTACCTGTCCCGGAGCCACACCCCACAATAGGAATGCACCGCCCAGCAAACCACAGTGCTATGTGCAGCATCTGTTATTCGTGCTATCTAGGTGAATGCATATAAACTAGTGTGCAAATCTCCCGATAGCAGAAATATAACACTACAATAGACTTCTCCATTGTACGTGGTTTACTCCATTATGCTATGCACCGCTGTTGTACCTAATTTGCATTGTTGGTACTCCATCTATGGAAACTGGCCTCTTGATGAAACCAATGACAATAAAAATCATTTCTCAATATACTTCAAATAAACTTTATTATTAAATCAATAATCCATATTGTTTGAAATCTGATAATATATCAGCATACATCATATATAATGTATAGATAATGGAGTGGTAAGTAAAAAACAAGGGGAATAAAGACAAAGGAAAAGGGAGAAGAAAAAAAAAGGGGGGGGAAAGGAGAGGGGGGGGAGAAGAAGGGGGGGGAGAGGAAGGGGGAAGGGGAAAGGGAAGGAAAGGGGGAAGAGGAAGGAAAGGGAAAAAAAAGGCGAGAAAAGAAAAGAACTTAGATAACAAAAAAATTGCAATATTAAAGGGAAAAGGATATTTAAACCGGGCTCAGATGAAAAGGGAATACATCCACTTCTTGTGTAAATTTTTATATCTCGTCATCAGGAAAAAATCCAGAGTCAACATGACAATTCTGGTCATACATTGGAGGACCAAAGTAAGGGATGCAGCTGCTCGATCACTTTAGGCGCAAAAACCTTAAAAACACAAATATACAATTAGATAACATGACTTGATAGGTATCAACATAAAGGATGTAACACCGTATCTTCCAAATAATTATTATATATTCTTGCTCATCTATATGCCAGTGGATTGTAGTCGATGTTAAGACCTTTGGGGTGTATTGTACCTAACACAAAAATCCACTTGGCTTCGAGAGATTTGAGACGTCTCTCTCGGTCCCCGCCCCTTAGATTAGGCTCAACTGAATCGATGACCCTGTACCTTAGCTGGCTGATGGTGTGGCCATGTTCCAAAACATGTTTCGGAACCGGCAGGTCTTTTTTGGACGTTCTGATGGTGCTTTTGTGTGCTGAAATCCGACTTTTTATCTCATTAATAGTCTCGCCCACATAATACATACCACACGGGCACTGAATGATGTAAACTACGTATGTGGAACGACATGAATAATGTTTTTTAATTTTGTATGTCTTGCCAGTCTGCAGATGCTGAAAGCTATCTCCTCTAATCATATTATTGCAACTTGTGCAATTATAGCACGGGAAATTCCCCGGTTTCAACTGGGCCAATCTCCCTTGTGTATCAACTATAGAAGTCATTGTGTTTGTGTGTACCAATTTGTCTTTAAGGTTCATACCTCGTCGAAAGGACATCAGTGGTGGTTGCTGAAAATCAACCACTTCAGGATGGCTATGTGACACTATGTGCCAATGTTTATACAATATATTCTTAACTGCACCACTGCGAGGACTGAACGTAGTGACAAAAGGTATGCGTGTAGATGGTACTCGGGATAGCTTATTTTTTAGTAGTCCCTGTCCCTGCGCTGAGCCAATCAGAGGCAGCCCTCACTCACCCATTCATGAATTCATGAATGGGTGTGAGTGAGGGATGCCTCTGATTGGTCAGGCTGTGACCAATCAGAGGCATCTCATTCAGCAGGCGGGGATTTTAAATCCCCGGCTGCTGAATACTACTCACAGCTGTTCAGAGCAGTTCAGGAGAACTGCAGCCTGCCGCCTGAACTCCGTCTGCCGGGACCAGGTAAGTATATATATATTTTTTTATTTTTACACATTTCTGGATGAATTGCAGGGAAGGGCTTATATATATTTTTTTTTAATACAAATTTTTATTGAAAGTTTTTCAAATAATATGATACATAACAATCTTGCAATTTTGCAACTGTCTTACATCTCCAAGCATAGCGGGGTCGTTCCCGGTGGAGTGAGTACTTATTGCAAAGAGTACTATGTGAACCGGGGTGGAAAGCGAGTCCATGAATTAAGTCTCTCAATCTTCAGTTCTCTATTTATCTCCTTGGGGACCGCCCCAGGCTCCATTATGTAGAAGATGTGTATAAAGTAACATTTCAACAATAAAAAACAGGGGTAGGGGGGGGTTGGGTAGGAATGGGTAGGGAAGAGGGGGTAGGGAGAGAATATAGTGTGATCGTAGTTAGACAACAGTGTCTGAAGTGCCATCGAGTGTGGCTACCTGTTGGTTCTAAGCCGAGTAGAAAGAAGGAAAGAAAGAAAGAAAGGGGCAATATCGTCTTCTTCTGTGTAGGCTTCCTGCGTGTTAGCGTAATAGCGTATTCACTTCAGGAGTCGTTTCGCCAATCTGAGTGGTCGGGGCACCAAATTGATGAGGTGGTCTCCTCGCCTCAACGTCTCAACGCCCCAACGCCCGAGGCCGACCGCCCCAGACAAGGGCATGCCAGTGGATATGTGGTGAAGGTCGGGGGACCCAACATGAAAATATGCTGTACTGAGGTCTCCCCCGTCTATCCCAACTGGTCCAACTGAGCTGTCAGTTATTAGTTTGGGTGTTTTTGAAATTGACCAGGTTGATCTGTCTCCAAGGGTGCCATGTTTTGATGAATGCCTCGTGTGTACCCGTATTCCAGCTGTGTAGTTCCTCCATATTATATATGGAGTCAACCTTTGACTTCCACAGATCCAAAGAGGGCGGAGTGTTCTGCAGCCAGAAAGAGGGGATTAGGGCTTTAGCCGCATCGAGGAGGAAGGCTAGCAGTTTGTCTTTTAAGGGGTGGAAGTTCGCCGAGGGTTTCCAGAGGAAAAGTATTTCCGCTGTAATATGGAAGTTTGGTTTCAGTAAACATAATGTTGCTTCTATATCCTTCCAAAATGTGGCTAACCTCGTACATTCCCACCAGATATGGCAATATGAACCTGTAGCCGCATTGCACCTCCAGCATTTATCCTGGTCAGTTAGTTTGTGTGCAAATAACCATTGCGGGGTTTTGTACCACCTGACCAGGATCTTGTAATGGCTTTCTTGGAGTAGTATGCATGGCGATAACCCAAAGGCGGTTTGCAGAATCAATTTAATATCTGTGGGAGTGAGGGAGATTTTAAGATCTTTTTCCCAAGAGGCTAAGAAAGCTGGTTTGTAGGGTGTCTCGGGATTTAGAATTTTATTACGAATAATGGAGATGGATTTATTTTTTGGGAGGTCATTGGTTAATATTTTTTCAAATGGGGTCTCTGGTCTAGTAGACCTCGAAGATCTCAGGAAGTCCCTGAAGGCCTGGAGTATGTGTGTTCTCTGTAGGAAGGAGAGGGAAAGCTGCGGAGCTAGTGTGTCTAGGATCTCATCTGGCTGTTTGTGTGCTAATAACTGAAGCTCCCTCATCTTCAAAGGGTCGAGCTTCTTCCAGAGATATCTATTATCTTTATCAAGTGTCCGTCCTAGGTATTTGCTTAATGTGCTCAGTGGAGCCTCCGGAGAAACGTTAGGGGCCAGGGTTGGCTTAAGCTTGTCCCATATTTCGCATGGGCCTCGCAATAGGGGGTTAAAGTTTTTATCTCTGTACCTCCTTTTGGCGGGGTACCATAGGTCCTCCATGAGAGTGTCTCCGTCTCTTCCTATGGTTAGGGCACGCAGCAAATGATCCCCTGTGGGGGATGTTAGGTCCATCCAATATCTTAGTTGAACCGCTTGGTAGAAATCGTGGACGCATGGCAGTCCGATCCCCCCCTCAGTTTTCCTTTTAATCATGAGTCTAAAAGCTAAACGGGGTCTTTTCTGTCTCCAAGTGTAGCCAATAAAAGCTGACCGTAGGGCTTTGAAAAAGGACTGTGGAAGATGAATAGGTAGCATTCTTAATTTATACAGAATTTGTGGTAGGATGTTTGTCTTAATAATGTTTTTCCTACCAAACCAGGAGGCATGTGGTATGTCGTATTTCAATAGTAGCTTTTTAACTAGGGCCAGTAACGGGACGAAATTGGTGCTATAAAGATCTTCCGGTTTTTTTGTGATCCTTATTCCGAGGTACTCTATAGATGTGTCCGACCATTTGAAGGGTGAGCTGGACCTCAGGTGGGAGCATTTAGCGGGCGGGATGGAAACATTTAGAATGTTGGATTTGGTGTAGTTAATCTTGAAATTCGAGATTTTCCCAAAAGAATTTAGGAGGGTAATCAGGCTGGGAATGCTTGTTGTTGGTTCAGTCAGCACAAACATAATGTCATCTGCGTAGGCAGCTGTGTTTAGGCTGGCCGGTCCTGCTTTCAGTCCCTTAATGTTAGGGTCCAGCCTGACACTCCTCAGTAGTGGTTCCAATGAGAGGATAAATAGGGACGGGGACAGCGGGCAACCCTGCCGTGTACCATTTCTGATATTGAAGGGTGGGGAAAGCAAATTGTTTACTTTTAACCTAGCGTGCGGTTCCTTATAGAGGGAGAATATCGCCGCTATGAAGGGGGAGGGGAAGTTGAAATAGGTCAGAACCCTTTCCATGTAGGTCCAGCTCACCCTATCGAACGCCTTCTCGGCGTCTGTTCCGATGAGCACCATCTCTATGTCCTTATTTTGTGCGTATCTTATAGCATGGAGCAGTCTATAGCAATTATCTCTGCCTTCTCTATTTTTAACGAACCCTGCCTGTTCCCTGTCCACTAATTTGGGGATTAAGTTTTCTAGCCTCTTAGACAGAAGCTTCGCCCATAACTTTACATCAGTATTAATAAGAGAGATGGGTCTATAGCTACCGCATAACTCCGGGTTTTTATTGTCCTTGTGGATAAGTGTTATGTGTGCCTCCTGTGCTTGCCTGGGGAGTGGTTTGCCCTGCATAAGTGCGTTCATTAAGTCCTTCAGTTTTGGGGCCAGTGTCTCTTTGAAGGTCTTATAGTAGAGTGCTGGGTATCCGTCCGGTCCCGGACTCTTTCCAGAGGGGCTATTGGTTATGATATCCTTTACTTCTTGTAAAGTGACAGGTAGCATTAGGGAGCTGGCATCAGCTTCCTTTAATTTGGGGAGGTTGGTTGCGCCTATGAATGAGTCTATTTTATCTAAAGTGTCTTTAGGGTTTATGGGTGTCTCTGATTCGTTTAAGTTGTAAAGGTCAGCGTAGTATCTTTGGAAGACCTCCGCAATTTCTTTCGATGACGTTGCGGATTTCCCCGTATGATCTGTAATTGAAGTGATATGGTTCCTAGTTTTGGCTTTTTTAATCATAGAGGTAAGCAACTTGCTCCCTTTATTGCCGTGAGCATAGAATCTGTATTTCAGATATAGATGTTTTTTGTTGAATCTTGATTCAAGCAGTCTTTTGAGCTCTCTTCTTAAGTCCACTAACTCTTCTGATTTGTTTGCTATTTGGGATAATTTGGAGAGCCGTTCGACTGTCGAGATCTTATTCAGAAGTCGATCTATTTCCGCTTGTTTTTGTTTTTTGACCTTGGAACCCAGCGAAATGAATAGGCCCCTCATGTAAGCCTTATGAGCCTCCCAAACCACTGGGAATTCCAGGTCTCCAGTGTCGTTGAGTCGGAAGAATTCCTCCAACCCCTTGGTCAGGTTCTCCCTCTCTAGGTCTAAGTCCAACAGGGAGGTATTGAGCTTCCATACCCACTCTCTACATCCGTCCCTGATAAAGCTCAGATCTAGGTGTATCGGAGCATGGTCAGATATTGTTATTGGTTCTATTTTGGCCCCTCTAACACTAGGGAGGATGCCTTGGGAAACAAAGAGGTAATCCAATCTTTGGTACGAATTGTGTACCTGGGAAAAAAAGGTAAAATCCTTTGTCGAAGGGTTAATTGTCCGCCACGCGTCCACGACCTTCGCGTCTTGGAATGCTTTGTACAATTTTTTGACCTGTCTCTGGGCGATCCAAGATCTGCCTTTCGACGAGTCAATTAAGGGGTTCAGAAATACGTTAAAATCTCCACCCAGCACAATTGGACCCTCTGCGAATTCCTTCAAGATATCAAGTTGATCAATCAACCAGCCCACCTGGTTTGAGTTAGGTGCGTATAAGTTCGCAATTGTTAATTTTTGATTGTTAATAGTCCCTTTCAGGAACAGTACTCTGCCCATCTGGTCCGAATATCTAGCTTTTAAGGTAAACGCTATGGATCTATGGAAGAAGGTAGATACCCCTTTTGAGGCTGAGGTAGGATGTGTGCTATGGTACCCCTGGAGAAAGACCCTCCCCGGTAGGGGGTAGTGCTTGTCTGCTTTAAAATGTGTTTCTTGGAGGAGTAAAATTTTTGTGTTAAATTTTTTGACCAGCTGGGATACACTGTACCTTTTCTGAGGAGTGTTCAGGCCCCGGGCGTTGAATGACGTGATCCTCAGCGGCTCCACTATCCTTGATGCATCCATCTCAGAGTTCGTTCGTTGGAAGCTGTCTTAGTATCAAACAGAAGAGACAATGAGACAAATTTCAATTTATCAGATCTGACTCTAGGTGTGATGTCAGAAACAGTGTCGTCACCTCGGACCGGTCTGTTTCGTCAGCGGGAGTTGTCTGAGTGTATGTGCGATTCCGGGGGGTAGTGGAAAAAGGGAGGGAGGAAAGTTTAGGTAAGGTGATATATGGAAAGATAGAGAGAGAAAGATAAAAAAGGGGGGGAGGGTTAAATCAGATTGCTTATACTACAAATGTACTATAGCACCAATAACTTTCGGAACTATAGTATTTGCGGGTGAGTTCCCCGGTAAACCCCACGGGAAATTCCACGGGAAAAATTCCGGGGCCCAACCGCAAAAAACGGGGTGGAACTAAGTTTAACTAAATAAACTATACGTTTGATTAACGCCTGATCGGGGTAGCACGAAAAAGCGCTTGCTAGTGGGGGAGTTAAGAAAAACTCTACCGTCCAACATCTATGAACTGCAACGTCCAACTTGGGTAACAGCCAGCCGGGTTCGGAAAGCGAACCGCCTCATCATTTTCCATCGGATGTTTCTATGGGGAATGAGGGAAATTCCATTGATCTTGAAGTGAACGTAGGATACCACTAAGCCTGTTGTGGAAGGAACGAATGCTCCATAAGGTTCAAGTGTCGTTTGTGACAGGTTCGTCTCTTGGCTTCCTGCGCTGCTTGCCGCGTGGGGACTTTGATTGTGTGGCTATCTGCCAGTTGTCTTGGGAGGGTAGGTGGGGCAGTGACGGCAGATCCGGCAGGGGAAGCCAGTTGGGGAGATCTATCGGCTCCAGACCTAAGTGTTGCCAGCTATCTTGGAGGTCCTCAGGGGACCGAATGTTTAATCTTCTTCCTTTATGAGTCACGCCTAACCCAAAAGGGAACAGCCATGCGTACCTAATGTTTTTGGTTCTTAAGGCCTCCAGCAGGGGGCGCAAAAGCCTACGCTTGGCTAAGGTAGTAGGGGAGAGGTCTTGAAACAACTGTATGTCCGTACCTTCATAACGGATATTCCTGCTGCCTCTTGCTGCGTTTAGAATGGCAGCTGCATCCGGGAATGTCAGCAGTCTGCACAGTACATCTCTTGGGGGTTCCGATTGCGCTGGCTGCGGTCTTAGGGCTCTGTGCACTCTTTCTATTGAAATCTCTAGTGCCCTGTCTTCTCCCAGTAACCCTGCAAAAATTTCTCCACAGACCTTATGCAGCGTCTCCGCAGCCCATGACTCTGGCAGTCCCTTAATACGGACATTATTTCGGCGGCTCCTATTTTCATAGTCCTCCTGCATAAGGAGCATTCTATTAAGCTGGGTGTGCTGGTCTTTGACTGTGGTCTCTAGGACCCTGGAGTGGCTAGTGATGGTTGCCGTTGTGCCCTCCAGCTCCTCCACCCTCCTCCCCACACTCCTCACCTCCTCCTTTATGGCAGTCAGCTCCGTTAGTAGTGGACCCATGGCGGTGGCTAGCAGCTCCCTCATGAAGCCTTTTGAAGGGGGCTCGTCTTCCTCATCCTCCGATGAGGTTTCTCCTTCCCGCGCTGTACTTGGGACTTCAGCAGCCGCAGCTGCCGGCGCCATCTTGCCCGCTGCATGTGGGGAGCGAGCGCTCCGTTCTTTAAAGAATCTCGGCATCTCGGACTGTCCTCTGGCCGGGCGAGGGGTGCCAGTGTGTTCTCCGGTCTTCATTTTAGTGAGTTTCCCCATTTTTTCTTAATATTGCTGCAGATAAGCGCTAGTTATCGTGCTGTAGAGATGGAGCGTCTGTACTATGCGGCCATCTCGTTCCGCGGTCAGGCTCCGCCCCCCGGGCTTATATATTTAACCCCTTCCCGACAATTCATCCCGCGATCGCCGGCAGCCCATTGCTTTCAATGGAGTCGGCTGTATTGCCAGCTCCATTGAATTCAATGGGCTAACATCGTTCTGCCGGGACCAGGTGAGTATATATATATTTTTTATTTTTACACATTTCTGGATGAATTGCAGGGAAGGGCTTATATATTTAACCCCTTCCCGACAATTCATTCCGCGTACGCCGGCAACCCATTGCTTTCAATAGAGCCGGCTGTATTGCCGGCTCCATTGAATTCAGTGGGCTAACATCGTTCTTCTCTGCCACAGCTGTTACAGCTGTGGCAGAGGAGAACGATCTTTACGCTGACAGTGGGGGGGGGGGGTCTCACTCTTGCCGCTATTGTGGCTTAATAGTGGGACCTGGGAACTTGAGATGCAGCCCAAAATGTAGCTCCTCACCTGCCCTATTCGTTTCTGTGTCGTTTCCATCACTTTCTTGTGTTTTGCAGATTTTCACAAATGAAAACCTTAGCGAGCATCGGCGATATACAAAAATGATCGAGTCACCCATTGACTTCAATGGGGTTCGTTACTCGAAACGAACTCTCGAGCATCACTGAAAGTTCGACTCGAGTAACGAGCACCCGAGCATTTTGGTGCTCGCTCATCTCTAATCTCTATCTTTTTCTATCTCCCTTGCTCTTCCATCCTCCTCATTGTGGGGGCCATCTGCATAATTTTCTCTTCTGTGCACTTCTCTATGGAGAGCTGTTTCCCCTCCTTCTTGTTATGCAGTGGACACCCTTTCATCTATCCGGGCCTGGGAGACTGTAGTATCATCTCTGCCTCTCCCCATGGTATTGCTCTCACTGTTGCTAGCTTCCTCTCTCCCTATTTGTGGTGTTCTTGGTGTAATATCCTCAGAGGGGCTTTGTGTGTGAGTGGCTGCACCTCTGTTTCTATCTTGCCTTTTATTCTCCCATCTTTTCTCTGTTCCCCCTCTCTCTGTATGTTATGCACACCTTCATGTGAGGGGCCTTGTGTTGCTGCTTCTTTATTTCCTCAGTCTCCTCCCTCTTTGTGGCTGCCAGCTATTGCCCCTCCCCATTGCAGTGCTGCAGGCGCCATTTTCTTTATGGGGATCTGGGCCTGAGGCTCCCTGTCCCTCTTCTTTTCTTCACTTCCCCAGCTTTTTGCTTGTGCAGGAGGCAAGGGAATGGGGAAGCCTGCATACCTTGCTCTCACCACAGGGAATTCCCCAAACCCGCCGCCTCTGCGATCTCCAGCTGCTCTGTACCTAGGGCCGGAACCTGCATCTCTCCTCCTGCATCTTGCGCCAAGAAGAACTCTGTTAGTCTCCGCGGTCCCTTCTTCATCGCTCTCTTCCTTGGCACCTTCTCCTGTTCTCTCTGCTAAGTCCAAATTCTTCTTTTCTCTTTGCTTGTTTGTTGCTTGCTGAGGTCTCTTTCAGCAGAGCCCAGTCCTCTGCTATTGCTCCCATGGCCATCCATGACATGCCCCCCTATCGTTCACTTTTATTTTTTGACTGCAAGTTGGTGACTGTCAGGGAAAAAAGAGGAAGACTTTGTTTAGGATACCTTTTTTAGCTCCCTCTCCATGTGGGGTGAGAAGAGTGGGTCCTAAATAAGGCTGCTCAGTTTTAGATACAGCTGCCAAACTGCTTAGATGCCACAGTCCCTGAGATAGAATGACTGAATCCATATCCACTGCCCATGTGCCAGTCTGTGGCTCGGGGCTTCCAGATTTCACAGTCCTGCCCCCGTCATCACTCAATGATGGCCATGGTATAACCTGGATATTTCCTGTATATAATTATATATGCACAGTTGGTATAAGTTATGCATTTCCCTGTATATAGAGGATCATGGGTCATGCTAGTATAACCCGGGTATCTCCTGTATATGATGTCACCTTTTATATACAATTTAAAAAAAAAACACATAAAGGATGCATAAAAATGCAAGTCGTATTTGAATACTGCATGCAGGTTTTTTTTTACTTGTTTTTTAATTATGGTTCAAAAATGCAACAAAAAACATGAAAACAGCCTCAAGGGGTATAAATAACTCTTCACGTTGCCCAGGAAATGAGTATGTAGGGAAAGCTTATGCCAAAGGATTAGATCATGCATTTAAATTTATTGTGCAGCTGTATGCAACAGGTAGGTATGGGTACAGGAGGATAGGGGGCCTGAGCTGAAATTTGTCATCTGTCCCTCTCCGTATTTAGCTATGCCCCTGGTATGTATCATGAATATCTCGGTGCCCCTTGTCATTGCTGATCAGCTGCCTGCTTCTACTCAAGGACAGGCAGCTAACAGCAGAAACAAGCTCTGAGTGTGTTAATGGGGTCCAGACCCTCACCAAAGGAGTCAGCACCCCAAAACCGTGGTACTCATGCCCAGTAGTAGTTCCAGATAGATAGATAGATAGATAGATAGATAGGTAGATAGATAGATGTAACATTAAATATGTTATGAAATATTCCTACAGATGCTGAGAACTGTATTAAATGCCAAAGTGATGAATGGCCAAATGAGAAGAGAGACCGATGCCTGCCCAAAGTCATGGAATTCATCTCTTACCAGAATGACACAATGGCTTCTGTATTTTCCAGTGTCTCAGTCTTTGGATGTCTTTTGACTGGCTTCATATTTGGAATATTTATCTTCTACCGGGACACTCCTATTGTTAAAGCTAAAAATCGGAACCTAAGTTATCTCCTCCTGGTCTCCATCATCCTCAGCTTTCTCTCTGTCTTCTTGTTTCTTGGTTGCCCCAAGAACGTAACTTGTAGATTACGAGAAACCAGTTTTGGGATTTTTTTCTCAGTAGCCGTCTCTTCACTTCTCGCCAAGACTGTTATGGTTTGTGTTGCTTTTAAGTCCACCAAGCCTGGAAGTCCCTGGAGAAAATGGTTGAATGTGAAGTTGCCCTATACCATAGTGCTGTTGTGTTCATCTATACAAGTTGTCATCTGTATTATCTGGTTGTCTATTTCTCCCCCATTCCAGGACCTGGACACTCAGTCTTATCCTGGGAAAATCATCATCCAGTGTAATGGAGGATCAGATATCTGCTTTTACGCCATGTTGGGTTATATGGGGCTCCTGGCAGCAGTGAGCTTTGTTCTGGCTTTCATGGTGAGGACATTACCGGACACTTTTAATGAGGCCAAGTACATCACCTTCAGCATGCTGCTGTTCTGCAGTGTCTGGATCTCCATGATCCCGGCTTATATGAGCACCAGAGGAAAATCTATGGTGATGGTGGAGATATTTTCAGTAATGGTGTCCAACGCTGGACTTTTAGGTTGTGTGTTTCTCCCAAAATGTTTTATTATTTTGTTCAAATCTGAAAAGAATAGAAGAACTGATCTGCTGGGGAAAAGGCAGGAATGACTGCAAAATTGTACCCCTGATAATAGATAGTCTCTTCAAACTGCTCACTTCCGGAAAAGTGACAGGTGCCCACCCACTTATCATATCTTGTCATCCTTCCCCCTTCCCTGTAGTAGTGCAGGTGGCCCCACCCTTAAGTACAGCTCATCAACCCACCCCCATCTCTTGACTTATCAAGATTCTCCTGGCACAGGAGTTAAGGCTCATTAAGACACAATGATTATCACTCAAAATTCTCTCAAAGGGCAGTTTGCTTGACAGTCTTGAGCATTCACTTTGCATAGGCTCTTAAGTAGCTATTTAGCTACTTAAGAGCTTATTAGTGTGTAAATGAAGGCTACCTCTGTATACAGAAGACAGCTGGAGTGCTGTCTTCTATATACAGCTGCTGTATTCTGAGAGCGCTCAGCTAGTATACCGCTGAGCGCTCTGAGCGGGATATGCAGAACACAGTTAGAGTGCTGTCTTCTGCATACTCCTGCTGTGTTCTCGGAGCTTTCAGCTGGTATACAGCGGAGTATGCAGAAGACAGCTGAAGTGCTGTCTTCTGCATACTCCTGCTATGTTCTTCGAGCGGAATACCAACTGAAACAATATTATCGGCGGTATCCCGCTGAGAACTCGGGGTGCGGTCCTGATAAGACTCATTGTTGTCTTTTAGCTAGCTGAAAGACAACAATGAGTGAATCGTTAATAAAAACTGCATGATGGCCGTGTGTTTAGACACAACTAGAGATGAGTGAGCGTACTCGGTAAGGACAGATACTCGAGACCTCCCTCTCTCTCTCTCCCCCACCCCCACTCCCTCCTGCTCACTCAAGCAACACAGCGCTCACCCCCGCCGGCACCGGAATCTTTGCGGGCAAGCAGGCAGGTACTCAGTAAGAACGATACTCGCTCGAGTATCTGTCTTTACTGAGTACGCTCGCTCATCTCTAGATACAAAGATTATCGCTCAAAAGCAGGCTTTTGAGCAAATTTTGAGTGATAATCCTTGTGTCTAAATGGCACTTTATACATTTCCCACACTGGAGCCTTCCCTATTTTCTCCACCACCCTCAATTGTTATTATAGTAGCTGCAGTATGAAAATTCACACAGAACACTATTAAAAACTTTAAAGTCTTTATTGAACAATCACAAGTATACAAAAGGCATATAAAGCCCATGAAACTACGCATGATAAGACATGTTTTCCTTTGAGCGATTCAGTGGCAATAATTTATAGGCAAACATTATGTAATATTCATATATTTTTTTGGCCTAACTGTGGCTTTGAGTTGTATTATGTACCAAGTGCAGCATGTTACATCTGGGAATAACAGCATCCTTGTAAATAAATTTGCTTTAATCATTCCACATTGTAATATTTCTGCTCTGCAGCAGTCTGTTTTTTGAGACCGTGTGGTAAGTTGAGTACAAGTGCACCCCTGAAAAAAATTGCTCAACCGCGAGGGCAGGTGAAACTCAAACATTTTTTAAAGATACAGCTCGCTGTTGCTTAATTTGTAACAGAGCCTGGAGGCAGCCCTGTGAAAAAATGGTTTCTGTTAAAGTATCAATACTTTTGAAACTTTGAAAAATTGTAAAAAAATTATAAGCAGAGCCTTTTGGGCCTCAGAAAAATTGGCAGTTCAGCATGATGACATGTTGTTTCTGGAGGAGGAGTAGGAGGAGGAGGAGTAATAATATCCGAGAGTGATTGACAAAGCTAATGCCCCCTTTTTTCTGGTGATAGAGAATGCTTTTTTTCTCCTGTTGCAGCGAAAAGAATCTTTAGGTTCCGCTGCTTTCTGCCGGTGGAGAAGTCTGGGAAAATCCAGGCTTTATTCATCTTTATGAGTGTAAGCATGTCAGCACTGGCGGTTGACAGGTGGGTACTCTTATCTGTGATGATTCCCCCAGCTGCACTAAACACCCTCTCTGACAAGATGCTAGCGGCAGGGCAGGCCAGCACCTCCAGGGCGTACAGCGCAAGTTCGTGTCACGTGTCCAGCTTTGACACCCAATAGTTGTATGGAGCAGAGGCATCACGGAGTATGGTGGTATGATCGGCTACGTACTCCCTCACAGTCTTTTTACAATGCTCCCTCTGACTCAGCCTTGACTGGGGAGTGGTGACACAGTCTTGCTTGGGAGCCATAAAGCTGGCAAAGGCCTTGGAGAGTGTTCCCCTGCCTGCGCTGGACATGCTGCATGATTCCCGCACCTCCCCTGCTCCTTTGCCCTCGGAACTGCATCTTCTGCCATTAGTGCTGTCAGATGGGAACTTTAGCATCACTTTTTCCACGAGGGCCCTGTGGTATTGCCTTTCTCTTGTACCCCTTTCCTCTTCGGGAATGAGAGTGGAAAGATTCTCCTTATAATGTGGGTCGAGAAGGGTGTACACCCAGTAATCCGTATTGGCCAGAATGCATCTAACGCGAGGGTCACGGGAAAGGAAGCCTAACATGAAGTCCGCCATGTGTGCCAGGGTACCAGTACGCAACATATCGCTGTCCTCACTATGAAGATGACTTTCAGGATCCTCCTCCTCTACAGCCCATACACGCTGAACAGATGAGAGGCAAGCAGCATGGGTACCCTCTGCAGTGTGCCCAGCTGTCTCTTTCCCATCCTCCTCCTGCTCCTTTCTTTCCTCTTCCTCCTCCAAAACACGCTGAGATATAGACATGAGGGTGTTCTGGCTATTAAGCGACATACTGTCATCCCCGTCTCCTGTTCCAACTACAAAGCGTCGGCCTTTTCTGCTTTACAGCGAACTTCTCAGCAGGCAAGCAGCGGGATGGTAACACTAATGATTGCCGCATCACCGCTCACCATCTGGGTAGACACCTCAAAGTTTCCAAGGACCTGGCAGATATCTGCCATCCATGCCCACTCCTCAGTAAAAAATTGCGGAGGCTGACTACCAGTACGCCTCCCACGTTGCAGCTGGTATTCCACTATAACTCTACGCTGCTCGTACAGCCTGGCCAATATGTGCAGCGTAGAATTCCAGCGTGTGGGCATGTTGCACAGCAGTCGGTGCTCTGGCAGCTGAAACCGATGTTGCAGGGTCCTCAGGGTGGCAGCGTCCGTGGTGGACTTGCAGAAATGTGCGCAGACGTCGTGCACCTTGCCGAGCAGGTCAGACAAGTGGGGGAAGTTTTTCAGAAACCGCTGAACCACCAGATTGAAGACGTGGGCCAGGCATGGCACGTGTGTGAGGCTGCCGAGCTGCAGAGCCGCCACCAGGTTACGGCCGCTGTCACTAACGACCATGCCCGGTTGGAGGCTCAGCGGCGAAAGCCAGAGTTCGGTCTACTCTGTCAGACCCTGCAACAGCTCGGGGCCCTGTTTGCCTCTTGTCACCTAAGCTGATTAGTTTCAGCACGGTTTGCTGACGATTGCTCACCGCTGTGCTCCTGCGCCACACGCTACCGACTGCTGCTGACGTGCTCACACTTCGTAATTGAGAGGTAGAGATGGCAGAGGAGGAAGGGGAGGGTTTGGAGGAGGTGGCATAAAACACCGCAGATACCAGCATCGTGGTAGTACCCGCTATTCTGGGTGTGGGTAGGACGTGAGCAGTCCCAGTCTCTGACTCGGTGCCAGCCTCCACCAAATTCACTCAAATTCAAATGTGCCGTCAGGGAGATTTAGTGGCCCTGCCCGCCAGTACTTGTCCACGTGTCCGTGGTTAAGGGGACCTTCCCAGTAACCGCGTTGGTGAGGGCACGATTTATGTTGCGGGAGACGTGCTGATGTAGGGCTGGGACGGCACACCGGGAAAAATAGTGGCAACTGGGGAACGAGTAGCGCAGGACTGCCACCGCCATCATGTTTTTGAAAGCCTCTGTTTCCACAAGCCTGTACAGCAGCATCTCCAGGCTGATTAATTTGGCAATGTGCACGTTTAAAGATTGTGCATGCAGGTGGGTGGTGGCGTATTTGCGCTTTCGCTCCAACGCTTGTGTTAGCGACAGCTGAATGCTGCGCTTAGAGACATTGCTGGATGGAGTGGATGACAGTGGAGTTGAGGGTGTGAGTACAGGCCGGGAGGCGCTCGTGCCTGTGTCCTGAGAGGGGGATTGCATCTGTGTGGCAGGTTGGGGCACTGGGGAAGAGGTAGTGGTGTGACCCGGAGGCGGTGAATGGCCTTCGCCCCACATTGTGGGGTGCTTGGCCATCATATGCCTGCACATGCTGGTGGTGGTGAGGCTGGTAGTGGTGGCTCCCTGGCTGATCTTGGTGCGACACAGGTTGCACATCACTGTTCGTCGGTCGTCCACGCTCTCATTAAAAAACATCCACACCTTTGAACATCTAGTCCTCTGCACGGTGGCTTGGCGCGAGGGTGTGCTTTGGGAAACAGTTGGGGGATTCTTCTCTCTGGCCCTGGCTCTACCCCTGGCCACTCCACTGCCTTTTCCAACCTGTCCTGCTGCTGCACTAGCCTTCCCCTCTGAAGCCCTGTCCTCAGTAGGCTTAGCAAACCAGGTGAGGTCAGTTACCTCATCGTCCAGCGGCTCTTCCTCCGAATCCTCTGTGCGCTCCTCCCTCAGACTTACTGCCCTTACTACTACCTCACTGACAGATAACTGTGTCTCATCATCATCCTCACCCACAAAAAGCTCTTAAGACAGTTGCCGAAAGTCCCCAGGTTCATCACCCGGACTCCGGCAACTTTCCAAAGGTTGGGCATCGGTCACGACAAACTCCTCAGGTGAGAGAGGAACCATTTTTTCCCACTCATGGCAGGGACCCAAGAACAGTTCCTGGGAGTCTGCCTGCTCATCAGAATATGTCATTTTCATGGAGTGAGGAGGCTGGGAGGAAGGAGGAGCAGCAGCCAGAGGATTCAGAGTAGCAATCCCTAGGCCGAGAGTAGTGGACGGCGTAGAAAACTGGGTGGCCGATACATTGCTGGACACATTTTCTGCCATCCACGACAGGACCTGCTCACACTGCTCTGTTTGCAATAAAGGTCTATTTCGCAGACCCGTAAATTGTGATATGAAGCTGGGGAGCCCAGAAACTTGCCTCTCCCCTAATCCCGCAGCAGCCGGCTGTGAATCACCACACCCAGGAACTCGGCCTGTGCCCACACCCTCACTTGGACGTCCGCATCCACGTCCACGTCCTCGACCCTTACCCCTACTCCTCATCATGGCGGATTAAGAATAGAGCAGGGCCCAAATAAATTACCCCACTGTATAGCACTGACAACTGTGGCTTAATTCACCACACACAGATACTTGTAGATAGCGGAGGCTCTATGCTGTGTCTTGAAAAAATTAACCCGCTGTCTAGCGCTGATACCTAGGGATAATTTACCGCTCGCAGAGACTTGTAGATAGTAGAGGCTGTGTGGAGTGGGAGAAGACTCTAAAGCTAGAAAATGGCGCTAAAAATGCTGGGAAGGAAATGCAATTGACTTGAGTACCGCGTGGTGTTCTTCTCGAGTAACAAGCATCTCGAGTACCCTAATGCTCGAACGAGCATTAAGCTAGGACGAGTGTGCTCGCTCATCTCTAGTGTTTACCCATTTCCTGTCGACACTCAAAATAGTAGAAAATATATGACGGCTCTTCCACAATGAACTTTGGATGGTAAGACTGGATGCAACACAAGTGTGTCTCACATTTCTGCACTCTGGCTTTACAAATTTTGCAACACAGACTGTTGCATTCATAAGGCTTGGTGCATTTATGTACATACCGATAAGAAGAGCCGCAAAATATGTTAGTCCTGCAAAACACTTCATCTGTTACGGCCAGTGTCTTGTGCCAATTTAAGCAATCAGATGGGAGACAAAACACTTGGCAGCTGGGGCTTTGGAACATCATTACCAAGCTTTCAACACACAAGTCTGTCTGACAAGCAGCGCAAAAGTTCTGACATGTGTGATTATTGAATTTTTGTGGTAAAAAACAGAATTGCAGCTGTCACAGAAGTAACTCGCATCAATAAAACCTTTTATATTCATAATTCCGTAGTAATCATTATTATCGTGCAGGATGTATACAACAGCACTGCCAGTTGCTTCACCAGTGTGAAAATCGCAGTGACTATGGTAAAAAACCCTTAGGTTACATGCAGGTGTTTCGCAAAAGCCGCAATATCACTAAAACGCACTAGCTGATTGTCGGGAATCTCCAAATCATTCTGCAATTGACTAGCTTGCAACAATAAAATGCCATCATCAACACAACCCTCTTCGAACAACTCGCATAGACTGGTGGCTAAACACAGGTTAGAGTCATAATTGTTAAAGTCATATAGCCAAAACTTTTTCTGTTTGATGATCTAGGTGTAAAGTATAGATTTTAAGCGCCTCTGGCGTTTCCCTGCTCCTCGCCTATTTCTGACTTTAGGGTTCACAAGTTTCAAGCATTCACCAGCTAGACACTCCGCATTACTCTGTAATGCGTTGGTCACAGCATTTAAGAAGCTCTCGGCATTGAAATCATCCCTCACTCGTTTTAACAAATAAATAGGATCCAACGAGCACCCCCTTCAAGTCTTAGTTTTAGAAAATCACCAGGTTGTATATTCCATCTGATTCTGTCAAGTTAAGACTGAATGACGCCATGTACAGCATTAACAGCTTCAACAAATAAGTGTATGTGGTGTAAATTCACAAAGCATCATGCAACGCATCGAAAATTATTCATGATATAATGAATCTATAAGCACAGCTAGAATCATGAATAATTTTGGATGAGTTGCATCTCAGATTTGAATATCATCCTTTATCGATGCTGAGTGTATACTCAATTTAAGAAAAAAAAACAAATAGAGCTGCCTAAATAGCCATCTGAAATTTTATGTCAGGGTGTAGTATTAAGAGATTCAGTTGCTCTGTAGAGGCTTAATAGCTCAAGTGGAGTCCCTTTAGGAACCATTATGATAACCCAAACGATCATTATTATATTATGAAGGTATATGGGCTAGTTATTTGACTTGATACCTATGAGAGTTGGACAAGTATCAAGACCATCTCATTCAGCCCATATAGACCCTATGGGATCTCCACAACTAAGCTACTAGTAAAGTGAATAGTTCATTGATAGCGTTGTGAGAATCAGTGACTTTTGGTCACTTAGTATATATATACATTATTTTGCCATATTTGTTTATATTTAATAAAGGTTATATTTTATTTAGTTCTCTATTCCCTTCGGTGATTTCTTCTTGTTTTTGGGAAATCTTCTGCCAATGGTGACAATATAAATATTATGATTACACGTCAACATAAACAAGACATACTGTAATAAAAATTAAAAAGTAAATATCACGACTAGAGCAATGAACTAACGTAAAATATTATGCAAACAGAAGTTAAAGAATATGCTATACTTAAAATTCAGCGCTGTCACAATAACAGACCGCCGATATTACATTAGATATGCTAAAAATATATGTTGCCAGTAAAACAAAGTTAACGTATAAATATTATGATTACACAACAGCATAAACGTTTTTTTTAATATTATGACTTCAGAATTAACACAGCACATGCCATACTAAGTAAGGCTGCCTGCACATGGGCAGAAATTCTGCGGCGGGATTTCCAGCGGGATTTCCGCCGCTGGAAGCCTGCATAGGATTGCGTTAACAAACGCAATCCTATGCAAACGGCCGCGGTTTGGCCGGCATGTTCTAACCCGACCCGAGCACCTGCAGAGAGCACCGTGGACTCACCCGGCACATGAAAGAGCCGGAGTTGCGGGACGCGGGTGAGTCCGCGGTGCTCTCTGCAGGCGCTTGGGCCGGGTCCCGCGGCGAGAATCCTTGCCGCCAGATCCGACCCGCCGGTCTGCAGGCGGCCTAGTACAGATATTATGGGGGATTTATTAAAAATATACATACAATATTAATATATATATATATATATATATATATATATATATATATATATATATGGTATACATACACAATATTAATAAACAAGATGTTTATGCTTATACATTAATAAAGCAGACTTAAAGGGGGTTTCTCTGTAGAAGTGCTATTTGCCTTGCTCAGCTTCTGTCCTTAAATGCACACTTGCATTCAATATACACCTCAGACATGTCTCTGGACGTGTTCACATATCAGCGTGTATCACATTATAGGCTTTTCTTGTTCATGATGTGCTGTTAGAACTTTTCTTCTGTAATTAATCACTTTTGTGTCTTCCGCATCTAGAATGTATTTTTACTCTTCTTTTTTATTTATTAAAAGCATCAGGATACTTAACTCTGGATGTCAGAAGGTCGAAAGCTTTATCAACTTATGGTGGATTAGTTACCTGGAGCTTGCCTAAAATTTGTCAGCTAGCTAAAAAGCCAGATGTAATTAAACTGTGTATGTCATTCCGTGTTCTGTAATTATCCCTTTAAGCAATGGCTGTCAGAATCAAACGTGTTAGATATTAAAAAGTTAGTTGGAAACAAATATTGTGTGGGGGCTCTGTGTTGCATAATTACCGCCATGGCCTCTAGATGGGCCGCATGCATATTACAGAGACGATATCTTACACCTACAATGCCTGGCTCCTAAGGCGGAATTAATAAAGTATACAGATCTCTTATGTGTATAAAACAACGCACAATTAAAGAATCGCTTGCTAAAATTAATTGCTATAGCCTCCATACACCATTTATTTATGACTAACAACGTAAAGGCAGCATTGGTTGAACATTTTAATCAAACTTTAAAATCAAGAATGTGGTGTTATCTCACTGCATAACACTTTTAGATATATTGACATTTTACCTGACCTTGTATACAGTTATAACCGCACCAATCATAGATCCATTCAATGTCGGCCGGTCGATGTCACAAAAAATAACTCCTTAAGAATATGGCGGAATATCTACAGAGATATCCTGAACTCAAAGCCTGACAAGCCTTCTTTAAAAACCGGGGATCATGTAAGTATTTCACAGTGTAATTTTTGTTGTAATTGAGCCTACTAATACATGATTTCATTTTATAAAGAGGAGATACAACGGGTTCCCACGGATGAGAACTTCGTCTACAGGGTCAAAAAATACTGAAGAAAAGACGAGTCCATGGTATGACGCATTATCTTGTAAAGTGGCTCAGGGCCCCTACAAAATTTTACAGTTGGATCGAAGAAAATCAGTTGACATTCGCATACAGCATGGAGTCGGTGTTATTTTATATAACTCTCCCAAACAACGCCTCGTCCAAAACTTACCCTGAAAACACAGTTTCTACTTATACCACGAAACTAGCAAAGCCAATTCACCTTTTGGGCGCTTATGAGATGGCTAATTGAGATACAGTAACCCCATATGTGGGATGCGATTGACCCGCACAAATGCAGTTTTTTCATCGCGAAAGAAGGATAGGAATTTATACAACATTTTGTCTGGGATGGATATTAATCATCCATCGACGATATGGTGTGTGTGATAAATGATCGCATAGCTGTTTTGCATGTACCAACTGACGGTTTTAAACCGCACTATGATGATGTGAAACTTACTGTTAGTGCGGAAGATACATTGGCACTGTGCTTTGCCCCTGGACACAGATTGTCGGTTTTGTTAGGGTAACCAGAGCATACGGACACGGAGCAGGAGTCAATCAGATAGCGCTGTAAACACTACGTCGATATGAAAAGAGGATTTTATACCCTCTTTGTGTACACTGATATCATTCAACATTAATAGGTAGGCAATAGTTTTTGAACAGCTTTTAACAACTGTTGAAATTAACGGGAAAAACAACAACATCTCGGACGGTACTCGTGTGGGATTTAATTAATTATCCTATAGCTACGCTTTTTATTCAAGTGGACCTCACACTGGGGGATCGGCTTATCTTGCAATCGGATAACCTTTATAGCTATAGAGCACATATCAAGACTATTTTAAATTACAGTTCTCAAATGCTAGTATCACAGTTCTAAATCTGTGGAGCTTCTGGGACCTATTAATGGGAAAATATTTAATCAGCTGAAGCTTATATTGAACGGCTTGGATCTAAAGATCAAACTGACTGGGGGCAAGGCCAAGCAGCTGAGCTGACTGGCCGCATGTAGCAGGATCTCCAGCTTATAGACCACTTATCCTGTGTCCCCTGTAGTCCCAATAGACAGCACAGATGATCCGATGCCTGAGAAGTCAGAGTGGAGTCTCCTGGAGTGTGCCTACGGCCACTGCTGGAGCCCGAACATCACTGTTGAGCCGACACGTTTGGAGCGCTGCCATGTTGTGGAAGAAGCTGATCGGCTAGCTCCTCAAGCAGTAGGAGAGAAGACATAGGGTCCCACTGTGCGGCAGAAGAGGTGAAGGGGATAAGGGCAGAGGGGTAAAACAGCAGAGAGAGACGCTGGAGTGTGAAACTCCCCCTGTAAAGTGAGGAGTGAAGCTGCTGCCGCTGCCATAAACATATGGGGGCTGGGAAGAGAGCACGCATGGAGGCTTCATTATAGGGGAGTAGTAGAGCTCTGCTGCATCAGCGCTTCCCTGTCAGAGCAGACAGACATTCAGCAGCCACAACAAACAGCCGTGAGTAGCAGAAACACCAGGACTCCAAGGAATCCAGTACACAGTGTAAAACAAGGAGAGTCCATAATCTGTGATAATTCCCAGCACAGGACATACAGTGGCACTTTTATAACACTACCACTCCCAGAAGTGCCAGGATTATTCATTTTCTCCTGTGGCCACCGTACTGTGCAACACTCTGCAGATTCTCTGTGGGGCTGATATTGATAAGACCCAGAGTACCCCTTAACAGTCATCAATAAAGTGCAAGCTGAAAGATTCCCCTGTGTGACTGCTGCTAGACACAGCTTTATACTCATATCTCAGGGACATTTACAGGTTTCCTTAAGGAGCTTTAACACAATTTGCAAAATCCCCTCCAAGAAATTCAGAGGTGGATCCGCTATTGGACCCACTAAACAGAACTCTTCCATTGATAAACTAAAGAGGTTTGCGAGGGGGGAACCCCGCAGTGAGTCAGACTCGGAGCCTACAACATCTGCATCAGGAGAAATGGCCTCTGCATCAACTGCCTGTTTGAGTTTGCCTGCTGATTTGGTTCAGACTTTGCAACAACTGTCTGATTGGCTCTTATTAGCGATTCAATCATCCACCGCTACCCTTATGGGTAAAATCGACGATATCAAAATGGATGTGAGCCTATTGAGACAAGACCTACAGAATCTAAGAGACCGGGCCACTAGTGCAGAGGACAGGATCTTTGTTCTGGATGATACCGTATCCCTGATGTCAGCCACTGTGCGAGAGCTTACGCAAAAAGCAGAATTCTGGAAACAAAAGGTGGACAACTTGGAAAATCGCTCATGACATAATCTCTGTGTTGTGGGCCTAGCAGAATGCACTGAGGAACAGAGACCAGAGGAGTTCATGGAACGGTGGCTACATGAACTTTTCCCAGATGCTTCCCTGTCACAGGTTTTTGTGGTGGAGTGAGCCCTCCAAGTACCCAAGAAACCACTTATACCGGGCGCTCCTCCTAGACCCCTGCTGGCAAAGCTGCTCAGCTCCGGGGATAGAGATGTGATCCTACAAGCTGCCAGAAAAGGAGGCCCTCTTAGATACAACAATGTTGCGATATTCATCTTCCCGGGCTTCTCGGCGGATGTACAAAAGCAGAGAATGTCCTTCTTGGGGATCAAAAGGCAACTCCGAGATCTCCTACTGCCCTACTCCATGGCATATCCTGCGTGACTGAGAGTGGTAGATGGTGACCACACACGTTTCTTCTTCTCTCCGTCTGAAGCTGAAGAGTGGCTGTCCACCACGCGTCAACCAGAGGGACTGTGACTGTAATGTATACTTAAAGGGGTTGTCCCGCGGCGAAAGTTAAATTTTTTTTTTTTCACTTACCCCCGCATTCTGCCCTGTTAAAAAGAAAGCATGGGTTACTTTTAAAAAGCACATTGCGCTTACCTGCATCAGCGTTCTGCAGCTTCTTCTTTTCTTCTTGTGAAGATGGCGCCGCTGGTCTTCTCCCACGGTGGACCGCAGGTCTTCTCCCATGGTGCACCATGGATTTTCTTCTCCTTCCTTGTGTTCCATTGCCGATTCCAGCCTCCTGATTGGCTGGAATCGGCACACGTGACGGGGCGGAGCTACGATGACGACGCGGTGACCAGCTCTCCGGCATGAGCGGCCCCATTCACCAGCCAGAAGACCGGACTGCGCAAGCGCGTCTAATTGGGCGATTAGACGCTGAAATTAGACGGCACCATGGAGACGAGGACGCTAGCAACGGAGCAGGTAAGTGAATAACTTCTGTATGGCTCATAATGCACGATGTACATTACAAAGTGCATTAATATGGCCATACAGAAGTGTATAATCCCACTTGCTTTCGCGGGACAACCCCTTTAACTACCTCTTCCTTTCAGGCAGAGAGTCTGTTATATGACGAACAGACTCACGTAAAAATTACAGTGCTGCACCTCAGAGTCTGTATGCTTAGAATATTTCATTTGCATTCAAGATCGGGTCAGCAGGCCCAGAATATATATGGTTGCCCATGGATTGCTGTGTTTCTGACTGTTGGGGGTTGCTGCGGGTGCTATTCCCCCCTCCTTTTCTCTCCTTGGCCATCACACTCTCTATCCCCTTTTTTTTACCCCTTATTCATGTTCTATTAGCACAAGTGATGGTCATTCAGACAAATTTAAGGGGGGCCTAGTCAAGAATACTTTATAAGTTGACGTTGGTCTATATTTGTAATATTAATTATTGTTAGCTAGAGATGAGCGAGCACACTTGTCCGAGCTTGATGCTCGTTCGAGCATTAGGGTGTTCGAGATGCTCGTTACTCGAGACGAGCACCACGCGGTACTCGAGTCATTTCCATTTCCTTCCCTGCATGTTTAGCGCCATTTTTTAGCCAATAGACATGCAGGGAAGGCATTACCACTTCCTCCTGTGACGTGCCAGCCCTATCCCACCCCCCTGCAGTGAGTGGCTGGTGAGATCAAGTGAGCGCCAAGTACTTAAAGCGGTCCTGCCCGCAGCTCGCCTCAGACACACACTGGGAGAGATTAGGGAAAGTGCTGCTGCTGCTATAGGGAGAGTGTTAGTGTAGAATTATTATTTTTTTCATCTCGGGCTGTGCAGGTTATTACAGCTATAGCGTTCTAAGTCTGCAGTCTGTAATACAGAGTATAGGAAAAGTGGTGCTGAGACAGGGACAGTCGTAGTGTAGGATCCTGTCTACAAGAACCCCAATGGTCCTTCTTAGGGCTACCTCTGACCATCTGCATTTTGCAGGTTGTCTGGTGGGAGTTGTAGTGCCTCACTTTTGCACAGCCAGCCCTTTTTGCAGCCTAACGTATAAGTTTTTTCTGGCTGCGGTTTGCGTTACAATACCGCTGTCATCCTCAAACTGTACGCCAATAATTACATAATTTTTTACACCGGTCTGTGCATGCAGTGAACACAACGCTGCTGCGGGATTAGGAAAGAAGCAAGTTTCTGGTGTCCCCAGCTTCATATCACAATTTATGGGTCCATGTGGTAGACCTTTATTACAAACAGAGCAGTGTGAGCAGGTCCTGTCGTGGATGGCAGAAAATGCATCCAGCTATGTATCGACCACCCAGTCTTCTACGCCGTCCACTGCTGCAACTCTGAATCCTCTCGCTGCTGCTCCTCCTTCCTCCCAGCTTCCTTACTCCATGAAAATGACACATTCTGATGAGCAGGCAGACTCCCAGGAACTGTTTACTTGTCCCTGCCTTGATTGGGAAAAAATGGTTCCTCTCTCACCAGAGGAGTTTGTTGTGACCGATGCCCAACCTTTGAAAAGTTCCCGGAGTCTGGGTGATGAGGCTGGGGACTTAAGGCAACTGTCTCAAGAGCTTTCAGTGGGTGAGGAGGACGATGATGATGAGACACAGTTGTCTATTCGGAGGAAGAGCCGCTGGACGATAAGGGGACTGACCCCACCTGGTTTGCTAAGCCAGCTGAGGACAGGGCTTCAGAGGGGGAGGCAAGCACAGCAGCAGGACAGGTTGGAAGAGGCAGTGGGGTGGCCAGGGGTAGAGGCAGGGCCAGAGCGAAGAATTCCCCAACTGTTTCCCAAAGCACCCCCTCGCGCCAAGCCACCGTGCAGAGGCCTGAGTGTTCAAAGATGTGGATGTTTTTCAGTGAAAGAGCGGATGACCGACGAACAGTGGTGTGCAACCTGTGTCGCTTCAACATCAGCCGGGAAGCCACCACTACCAGCCTCACCACCACCAGCATGTGCAGGCATATGATGGCCAAGCACCCCACAAGGTGGGATGAAGGCCGTTCACCGCCTCCGGGTCGCACCACTGCCTCTCCCCCTGTGCCCCAACCTGTCACTCATATCCAACCCCCCTCTCAGGACACAGGCACGAGCGCCTCCCGGTCTGCACCCACACCCTTACCTCCGCTGTCCTCGACCCCATCACGCAATGTCTCTCAGCGCAGCGTCCAGCTGTCGCTAGCGCAAGCGTTAGAGCGAAAGAGCAAATACGCCACCATGCACCCGAAGGCTCAAGCTTTAGGCCGCCTTCCCACGAGCGTGACGGGCTCCGCCGCGTAATATTCCGCAGTGAAGCCCGTCACGGCGCCCCCCAGAGACCCCATACTTACCAGCGGAAGATAGCGTGAAGACGCTTCCCCGCCCACCGCCGTTGCGTCATGTGACACGCCCACCGAGTCATATGACGCGCGGCGGTAGGCGGGGAAGCGTTTTTTCACGCTATCTTCCGCTGGTTGCAGCGGGAGATAGCGTGAACGGACGGCTTCCATTGACTGCAATGGAAGCCGTCAGCGCGTACACCCGCAGCAAATAGAACATGCTGTGGGTGAGGACGGGAGATTTCACGGTGCGTAATTCCACGGTGGAATTACGCATCGTGAGCATTGTGCTATTAGGTTCAATAGAACCTAATAGCAGGGGGCAACGCAGCGGATTTTTGCCGCGGATTTACGCGGCGTAAATCCGTTCGTGGGAAGGAGGCCTTAAACATGCACATTGCCAAATTAATCAGCCTGGAGATGCTGCCGTACAGGCTTGTTGAAACGGAGGCTTTCAAAAAGATGATGGCGGCGGCGGTCCCACGCTACTCGGTCCCCAGTCGCCACTATTTTTCCCTGTGTGCCGTCCCAGCCCTACACAAGCACGACTCCCACAATATCAATCGTGCCCTCACCAACGTGGTTACTGGGAAGATATACTTAACCACGGACACGTGGACAAGTACTGGCAGGCAGGGCCACTATATCTTCCTGACGGCATATTGGGTGTATTTGGTGGAGGCTGGGACAGAGTCAGAGCCACGTCCTACCAACACCCAGAATAGCGGGTCCTTCTTCAGTTCTGGTATCTGCGGCGGTCTATGCCACCTCCTCTAAACCCTCCCCCTCCTCCTCCTACGCAACCTCTACCTTTCAATTAAGAAATGCGAGCAGCACGTCGCCAGCAGTCAGTGTGGCGCGGCAGCACAGCGGTGGGCAAGCGTCAGCAGGCCGTGCTGAAACTACTCAGCCAAGATTACAAGAGGCACACAGCCCCCAAACTGTTGCAGGGTCTGACAGAGCAGACCGACCTCTGGCTTTCGCCGCTGAGCCTCCAACCGGGCATGGTCGTGTGTGACAATGGCCGTAACCTGGTGGTGGCTCTGCAGCTCGGAAACCACACACACGTGCCATCCCTGGCCCATGTATTCAATCTGGTGGTTCAGCGTTTTTTGAAAAACTACTGCACTTATCTGACCTTCTCGGCCAGGTGCCCCGCATCTGCGCACATTTCCGCAAGTCCACCACGGACGCTGCCACCCTGAGGACCCTGCAACATTGGTTTCAGCTGCCAGAGCACCGACTGCTATGCGACATGCCTACACGGTGGAATTCCACGCTGCACATGTTGGCCAGGCTCTATGAGCAACGTAGAGCAATAGTGGAATACCAACTCCAACATGGGCGGCGTAGTGGTAGTCAGCTTCCCCAATTCTTTACCGAGGAGTGGGCCTGGATGTCAGACATCTGCCAGGTCCTCAGAAACTTTGAGGCGTCTACCCAGATGGGGAACGGCGACGCTGAAATCATTAGGGCTACCGTCCCGCTGCTATGCCTGCTCAGAAGTTCGCTGCAAGGCATAAAGGCAGACGCTTTGTGGTTGGAACTGGAGACGGGGGATGACAGTATGTTGCTTGATAGCCAGACCACCCTCATGTCTATATCTCAGCGTGTTTTGGAGGAGGAGGAGGAGGGGGAAGAGACAGCTGGGCACACTGCAGAGGGTACCCATGCTGCTTGCCTCTCATCTGTTCAGTGCGTATGGGCTATGGAGGAGGAGGATCCTGAAAGTCATCTTGCTAGCGAGGACAGCCATGTCTTGCGTACTGGCACCCTGGCACACATGGCTGACTTCATGTTAGACTTCCTTTCTCATGACCCTCGCGTTAGACGCATTCTGGACATCACAGATTACTGGGTGTACACTAGAGATGAGCGAGCACCAAAATGCTCGGGTGCTCGTTACTCGGGACGAAAATTTCGCGATGCTGAAGGGTTCGTTTCGAGTAAGGAACCCCATTGAAGTCAATGGGCAACTCGAGCATTTTTGTATTTCGCCGATGCTCGCTAAGGTTTCCATTTGTGAAAATCTGGGCAATTCAAGAAAGTGATGGGAACGACACAGCAACGGATAGGGCAGGCGAGGGGCTACATGTTGGGCTGCATCTCAAGTTCCCAGGTCCCACTATTAAGCCACAATAGCGGCAAGAGTGGGCCCCCCCTCCCAACAATTTTTACTTCTGAAAAGCCCTCATTAGCAATGCATATCTTAGCTAAGCACCACACTACCTCCAACAAAGCACAATCACTGCCTGCATGACACTCTGCTGCCACTTCTCCTGGGTTACATGCTGCCCACCCCCCCCCCCCCCTGCACGACCCTGTGTCCACAGCAAAATTGTCCCTGCGCAGCCTTCAGCTGCCCTCATGCCACACCACCCTCATGTCTATTTATAAGTGCGTCTGCCATGAGGAGGAACCGCAGGCACACACTGCAGAGGGTTGGCACGGCTAGGCAGCGACCCTCTTTAAAAGGGGCGGGGCGATAGCCCAAAATGCTGTACAGAAGCAATGAGCAATCCAATCCTGTGCCACCTCCATCAGGAGCTGCACACGTGGGCATAGCAATGGGGAACCTATGTGCCACACACTATTCATTCTGTCAAGGTGTCTGCATGCCCCAGTCAGACCGCGGTTTTTTATAAATAGTCACAGGCAGGTACAACTCCGCAATGGGAATTCCGTGTGCACCCACTGCATGGGTGGCTCCCTGGAACCCACCGGCTGTACATAAATGTATCCCATTGCAGTGCCCTGGACAGCAGAGCTAACGTCACATTAAATGCAGGTGGGCTTCGGCCCACACTGCATGCCCCAGTCAAACTGGGGTTTTTTATAAGTAGACAAAGGCAGGTACAACTCCCTATTGTGAAGTCCTTGTGGACCGACAGCATGGGTGGCTCTCTGGTACCCACCGGCGGTACATAAATATCTCCCATTGCAGTGGCCAGCACAGCTGAGGTAATGTCATGTTTAATGCAGGTGGGCTTCGGCCCACACTGCATGCCCCAGTCAGACTGGGGTTCTTTAGAAGTGGACACATGGAGTTACAACTCCGTGTGGACCGACAGCATGGGTGGCTTCCTGGAACCCACCGGCGGTACATAAATATATCCCATTGCAGTGCCCAGCACAGCTGAGGTAATGTCATGGTTAATGCAGGTGGGCTTCGGCCCACACTGCATGCCCCAGTCAGACCGGGGTTTTTAATACATAGACACAGGCAGGTACAACTCCCTAATGTAAAGTCCGTGTGGACCGATACCATGGGTGGCTCCCTGGAACCCACTGGCGGTACAAAAATATATCCCATTGCAGTGCCCTGGACAGCAGAGCTAACGTCTGATTAAATACAGGTGGGCTTCGGCCCAAGCTGCATGCCGCAGTCAGGCTCGAGTTTTTTATATGTATACACAGGCACGTACATCTCCATAATGGGAAGTCCATGTGGACCGACAGCATGGGTGGGTGCCAGGAAGCCACCGGCGGTACATAAATATATCCCATTGCAGTGCCCAGCACAGCTGATGCAACGTCAGCTTTAATGCAGGTGGGCAAAAAATTAATTGGATTACACTGTAGGCGAGGGCCCCAAAAAATTGGTGTACCAACAGTACTAATGTACCTCAGAAAAATTGCCCATGCCCAACCAAGAGGGCAGGTGAAACCCATTAATCGCTTTGGTTACTGTGGCTTAATTGGTAACTAGGCCTGGAGGCAGCCCAGTTAAAAAAAAAAATTGGTTGAGGTGAAAGTTTCAACGCTTTAATGAGCATTGAAACGTATAAAAATTGTTTAGAAAAATTATATGACTGAGCCTTGTGGGCCTAAGAAAAATTGCCCGTTCGGCGTGATTACGTGAGGTTTTAGGAGGAGGAGCAGGAGGAGGAGGGTGAATATAATACACAGATTGATGAAGCTGAAAGGTCCCAGTTTTTGATGGTGATAGAGAACAATGCTTCCATCCGCGGGTGCAGCCTATGTATTGCTTAGGTATCGCTGCTGTCCGCTGGTGGAGAAGAGAAGTCTGGGGAAATCCAGGCTTTGTTCATCTTGATGAGTGTAAGCCTGTCGGCACTGTTGGTTGACAGGCGGGTACGCTTATCCTTGATGATTCTCCCAGCCGCACTAAACACCCTCTCTGACAAGACACTAGCCGCAGGACAAGCAAGCACCTCCAGGGCATACAGCGCGAGTTCAGGGCACGTGTCCAGCTTCGACACCCAGTAGTTGTATGGGGCAGAGGCGTCACAGAGGACGGTCGTGCGATCAGCTACGTACTCCCTCACCATCCTTTTACAGTGCTCCCGCCGACTCAGCCTTGACTGGGGAGCAGTGACACAGTCTTGCTGGGGAGCCAGAAAGCTGTCAAAGGCCTTAGAGAGTGTTCCCCTGCCTGTGCTGTACATGCTGCCTGATCTCCGCGCCTCCCCTGCTACCTGGCCCTCGGAACTGCGCCTTCTGCCACTAGTGCTGTTGTCTGGAAATTTTACCATCAGCTTGTCCGCCAGGGTCCTGTGGTATAGCATCACTCTCGAACCCCTTTCCTCTTTGGGTATGAGAGTGGAAAGGTTCTCCTTATACCGTGGGTCGAGCAGTGTGTACACCCAGTAATCCGTAGTGGCCAGAATGCGTGTAACGCGAGGGTCACGAGAAAGGCATCCTAACATGAAGTCAGCCATGTGTGCCAGGTACCTGTACGCAACACATGGCTGTCCTCACTAGGAAGATCACTTTCAGGATCCTCCTCCTCCTCCTCCTCAGGCCATACACGCTGAAAGGATGACAGGCAAGCAGCATGGGTACCCTCAGCAGTGGGCCAAGTTGTCTCTTCCCCCTCCTCCTCATCCTCCTCATGCTCCTCCTCCTCCTCAACGCGCTGAGATATAGACATGAGGGTGCTCTGACTATCCAGCGACATACTGTCTTCCCCCGCCTCTGTTTGCGAGCGCAAAGCATCTGCCTTTATGCTTTGCAGGGAACTTCTCAAGAGGCATAGCAGAGGAATGGTGACGCTAATGATTGCAGCATTGCCGCTCACCATCTGGGTAGACTCCTCAAAGTTTCCAAGGACCTGGCAGATGTCTGCCAACCAGGCCCACTCTTCTGTAAAGAATTGAGGAGGCTGACTCCCACTATGCTGCCCATGTTGGAGTTGGTATTCCACTATAGCTCTACGCTGCTCATAGAGCCTGGCCAACATGTGGAGCGTAGAGTTCCGTGTGGGACTTGCGGAAATGTGTGCAGAGCCGGCGCACCTTTCCGAGCAGGTCTGACAAGCGTGGGTAGCTTTTCAGAAAGCACTGAACCACCAAATTAAAGACGTGGGCCAGGCATGGCACGTGCGTGAGACTGCCGAGCTGCAGAGCCGCCACCAGGTTACGGCCGTTGTCACACACGACCATGCCCGGTTGGAGGCTCAGCGGCGCAAGCCAGCGGTCGGTCTGCTCTGTCAGACCCTGCAGCAGTTCGTGGGCCATGTGCCTCTTCTCTCCAAAGCTGAGTAGTTTCAGCACGGCCTGCTGACGGTTGCCCACCGCTGTGCTGCCACGCCGCGCGACACCGACTGCTGGCGATGTGCTGCTGCTGCTGACACATCTTGATTGCGAGACAGAGGTTGCGTTGGAGAAGGAGGAGGAGGAGGAGGGTGGTTTAGTGGAGGAAGCATACACCGCCGCAGATACCAGCACCGAGCTGGGGCCCGCAATTCTGGGGTTGGGTAGGACGTGAGCGGTCCCAGGCTCTGACTCTGTCCCAGCCTCCACTAAATTCACCCAATGTGCCGTCAGGGAGATATAGTGACCCTGCCCGCCTGTGCTTGTCCATGTGTCCGTTGTTAAGTGGACCTTGGCAGTAACCGCGTTGGTGAGGGCACGTACAATGTTGCGGGAGACGTGGTCGTGCAGGGCTGGGACGGCACATCGGGAAAAGTAGTGGCGACTGGGAACTGAGTAGCGTGGGGCCGCCGCCGCCATCATGTTTTTGAAAGCCGCCGTTTCCACAACCCTTTACGGCAGCATCTCCAGGCTGATAAATTTGACTATGTGCACGTTTAACGCTTGAGCGTGTGGGTGCGTGGCGGCGTACTTGCTCTTGCGCTCAAACACTTGCGCTAGCGACGGCTGGACAGTGCGCTGACAGATATTGGTGGATGGGGCCGAAGACAGCGGAGGTGAGGGGTGTGGGTGCAGGCCAGGAGACGGTAGTGCCTGTGTCCTGAGAGGGGGGTTGGATCTCAGTGGCAGGTTGGGGCACAGGGGGAGAGGCAGTGGTGCAAACCGGAGGCGCTGAACGGCCTTCGTCCCACCTTGTGGGGTGCTTGGCCATCATATGTCTGCGCATGCTGGTGGTGGTGAGGCTGGTGGTGGTGGCTCCCCAGCTTATCTTGGCGCGACAAGGGTTGCACACCACTGTTTGTCGGTCGTCTGCACTCTCAGTGAAAAACTGCCAGACCTTTGAGCACCTCGGCCTCTGCACGGTGGCATGGCGCGAGGGGGCACTTTGGGAAACAGTTGGTGTATTATTCGGTCTGGCCCTGCCTCTACCCCTGGCCACCGCACTGCCTCTTCCAACCTGCCCTGCTGCTGCACTTGCCTCCCCCTCTGAAGACCTGTCCTCAGTAGGCTTAGCAAACCAGGTGGGGTCAGTCACCTCATCGTCCAGCTGCTCTTACTCCGATTCCTCTGTGCACTCCTCCCTCGGACTTACTGCAATTACTACTACCTGAGTGATAGACAACTGTGTCTCATCGTCATCGTCCTCCTCACCCACTGAAAGCTCTTGAGACAGTTGCCGGAAGTCCCCAGCCTCATCCCCCAGACCCCGGGAACTTTCCAAAGGTTGGGCATCGGTCACGACAAACTCCTCCGGTGGGAGAGGAACCATTGCTGCCCATTCTGGACAGGGGCCTGAGAACAGTTCCTGGGAGTCTGCCTGCTCCTCAGAATGTGTCATTGTAATGGATTGAAGAGGCTGGGAGGAAGGAGGAGCAGCAGACAGAGGATTCCGAGTTGCAGCAGTGGACGGCGCAGAAGTCTGGGTGGTCGATAGATTGCTGGATGCACTTTCTGCCATCCACGACAGGACCTGCTCACACTGCTCATTTTCTAATAAAGGTCTACGGTGTGGACCCATTAATTGTGAGATGAATGTGGGGACACCAGAAACGTGCCTCTCTCCTAATCCCACAGCAGTCGGCTGTGATACACTTGGATCATGAGCTAGGCCTGTGCCCACATCCTGACTTGGGCCTCCGCGTCCTCGCCCGCATCCACATCCTCTAGGCCTACCCCTACCCCTCAGCAGGGTGTATTACCAGTAATGCAGAAACAGAACGCTGTAATTAAATGTGCCGCTTATTGGCCCGTGGTTGGAGGCTGACTTCGCTTACGGAACACACAGCAGAGCCAGGAAAGAATTTTGCGCAAGCCTGCTGTAACACTTAGCTGGCTGCGTATTAATTAGGACAACTCCCCCCAGCAGAGACGCAGTACACTGAGGACGGTCACAGGCAGCCCAAATAGATTTTTTTTTCCCAAATTTTTTTGGAAAAGCCCACTGCCTATATAGACAGTATATCTCTTTCACCTTTTTCACTGTTCCTGCCTCACCACTACTGGCCGTAGACTATGTGAAATTACTGCAGACTGTTTCCCTCTGAACGGGATGACAGCGGTGATGTAACGGCCAACGCAGAGCCAGGAAAGAATTTTGCGCAAGCCTGCTGTAACACTTAGCTGGCTGCGTATTAATTAGGACAACTACCCCAAGCAGAGACGCAGTACACTGAGGACGGTCACAGGCAGCCCAAATAGATTTTTTTTCCCAAATTTTTTTGGAAAAGCCCACTGCCTATATAGACAGTATATCTCTTTCACCTTTTTCACTGTCCCTGCCTCACCACTACTGGCCATAGACTATGTAAAATTACTGCAGAGTGTTTCCCTCTGGACAGGATGACAGCGGTGATGTAACAGCCAACGCAGAGCCAGGAAAGAATTTTGCGCAAGCCTGCTGTAACACTTAGCTAGCTGCGTATTAATTAGGACAACTACCCCCAGCAGAGACGCAGTACACTGAGGAAGGTCACAGGCAGCCCAAATAGATTTTTTTTTTTCCAAATTTTTTTTGGAAAAGCCCACTGCCTATATAGACAGTATATCTCTTTCACCTTTTTTACTGTCCCTGCCTCACCACTAGTGGCCATAGACTATGTAAAATTACTGCAGACTGAGGACGCAATGCTCTGCACGGCCGATATACAAAAAAAAAAGTGCAACACTGCAAAAAGCAGCCTCAACAGTACTGCACACGGTCAGATGTGGCCCTAAGAAGGACCGTTGGGGTTCTTGAAGCCTAAAATCACTCCTAACACTCTCCCTATAGCAGCTCCAGCATCAGCAGCACTTTCCCTGAGCTATGTCAGAATGCATCTGTGGCGAGCCGAGGGAGGGGCCGATTTATATGCTCGGGTGACACCTGATCTCGCCAGCCACTCACTGCAGGGGGTGGTATAGGGCTTGAACGTCGCAGGGGGAAGTTGTAATGCCTTCCCTGTCTTTCTATTGGCCAGAAAAGCGCGCTAACGTCTCAGAGATGAAAGTGAAAGTAACTCGATCATCGCGTGGTGCTCGTTTCGAATAACGAGCATCTCGAACACGCTAATACTCGAACGAGTATCAAGCTCGGACGAGTACGTTCGCTCATCTCTAGTGTACACCCTTCTCGACCCACGGTACAAGGAGAACCTTTCCACTCTCATTCTAGAAGAGAAAAGGGGTACAAGAGTGATGCTATACCACAGGGCCCTGGTGGACAAACTGATGCTTAAGTTCCCATCTGACAGCGCTAGCGGCAGAAGGCGCAGTTCAGGGGGCCATGTAGCAGAGGAGGCACGGAGATCAGGCAGCATGTTCAGCGCAGGCAGGGGAACACTCTCCAAGGCCTTTGCCAGCTTTCTGGCTCCCCAGCAAGACTGTGTCACCACTCCCCAGTCAAGGCTGAGTCGGAGGGAGCACTGTAAAAAGATGGTGAGGGAGTACGTAGCTGATCGTACCACCGTCCTCCGTGATGCCTCTGCTTCATACAACTATTGGGTGTCAAAGCTGGACACGTGGCACGAACTTGCGCTGTATGCCCTGGAGGTGCTTGCTTGCCCTACCGCCAGCGTCTTGTCAGAGAGGGTGTTTAGTGCAGCTGGGGGAATCATCACGGCTAAGCGTACCCTCCTGTCAACTGACAGTGCCGACATGCTTACACTCATAAAGATGAACAAAGCCTGGATTTCCCCAGACTTCTTTTCTCCACCGGCGGAGAGCAGCAGAACCTAAAGATTCTTTTCGTTGCAAGCGCGGATACAAGCATTCTTCTCTATCACCAGAATAAAAAAGGACATTTGCCTTTGTCTGCTCCTCCTCCTGAAACATCTAGTCATCACGCTGAACTGCCAATTTTTCTGCGGCCCAAAAGGCTCATCTAACTATTTTTTAACAATTTTTCTAAGTTTCAAACTCAAGCATTGATACTTTAACATGAACCAATTTTTTTAACACGGCTGCCTCCAGGCTCTGTTACAATTTTTTTAGGGGTACATTTGTACTGTTGGTACACTAATTTTTCGGGACCTCGCCTATACTGTAATCCAAGTAATTTTTTCTGGCCTTCGCCTGCACTCATGGTACACCAATGTGTCAGGGGGTGGCCTATACTCTAGCTACAGAAATTTTACTGGGGTCTGCCTATACTTCTGCAACAGAAATGTTACTTCGGTCTGCCTATACTTCTGCTACGTAAATGTTACAGGGGGCTGCCGATAGTTCTGCCACATAAATGTTACAGGGGTCTGCCTATACTTCTGCAACAGAAATGTTACTTCAGTCTGCCTATACTTCTGCTATTGAAATGTTACAGGGGTCTGCCTATACTTCTACTACAGAAATGGTACTGGGGTCGGCCTATACTGCTGCTACAAAAATGGTACTGGGTTCGGTCTATACTTCTGCTATATAAATGTTACAGGGGTCTGCGTATACTGCTGCCAGAGAAATGTTACTGGGGTCTGCCTATACTTCTACTACAGAAATGGTACTGGGGTCGGCCTATACTGCTGCTACAAAAATGGTACTGGGTTCGGTCTATACTTCTGCTATATAAATGTTATAGGGGTCTGTTTATACTGCTGCCAGAGAAATGTTACTGGGGTCTGCCTATACTTCTACTACAGAAATGGTACTGGGGTCTGCCAATACTTCTACTACAGAAATGGTACTGGGGTCTGCCTATACTGCTGCTACAAAAATCGAACTGGGGTCTGCCTGTGCTTCTGCTACATAAATGTTACAGGGGTCTGCTTATACTGCTGCTACAGAAATGTTACTGGGGTCTGCCTATACTTCTACTACAGAAATGGTACTGGGGTCTGCCTATACTGTTGCTACAGAAATGTTACCGGGGTCTGCCTATACCGCTGCTACATAAATGTTACAGGGGTCTGTCTATATTATGGATGCACTAAGTCTTCCCATCGCAGTGTTTTACCTATGTGGCACAAACAATACAGTGACTGACTAGGCCAGAATTGCTGGCCGAGGCCAAGCTGCTCGGTGGGGCAAAACTCTCCCATGGTTGGGCACTCCGATTTCTACCTGTGTAATACCATCTTGGTGCACTTACAACATAGGCTAGGCCAAGGAACTCAAAGACTGCCACTTCCAGTGTTCAGCTATCTGTGTTGGGACACATGGATTTCCCATTGCTATGTAACTCAGGGCACCTTGGGTCACACAAGGTGAAAACTCGGAACCGAGCCTGACCCTGGGCCCGCTAACGTGCTTCCCACACAGACGATAGCGGGTCCTGGTCATGGTGTCTTGGGCTTGTAATGCCACCTCCTCTTCCTGCTTGGGGTCAGGGGATCAGCACTGGGCATCATGTATTTTCTCCCGTGTTACCACAGTTATCTGAGACACTGCTTTGGGCCAAAGAAGAGAAGCGTTACTGCATTGATGAGACCTTCAGAGCTGTACGAGCATCGGAGTCTGCTCTATGCCCACGATTGCTGAGGGTGTGTGCAGAGGCCTATGTCCTCGGCACAGTGAAAGTCTGGCATGTTTGGGCACTATTTCTTTTTTTTTTTTTTTTTTTTTTTTTGAAAATCAAATTTTATTGAGGTTTTTAGGTAATCACAGGACAACAATTGCAATTACAATTACACGGTGCAGAGTACATAAAACATCGACGATCATGGGGAGTCCAACGAGTTTGGGACGTGACATAATATAGAGTAACTGCAGAAATACGTCATTGAGTACCAATAATAAATGGGTTAAGCAGCATCTCTATCTCACACAAAAAACATCTTTCGTTGGACCTGGATGGAATGAGAAACTAGTGCAAAGAAGATAACTCATATTGCCTCTATCTCGTATAGGTGTAAAATATAGTATCATTCCCCGCGAGCATCCGCATGGGGCTGCCTTCTGCACCTAAAATCACGACAACTGTGGGTGGGGGAAGGGTGTGGGGAAAGTAAGGGTGGGGTAGAGGGGGGGGGGGGAGGGTGGGGGGGGGGTGTCCGGAGCCGTAGCCATCTCTTCACTCGTTCCATATTGGTGAGTCTCTCACTGTCCACCACATGTACCATACCTGACTGAATTTGTCATGTGAGTTTTTGGACCAGCTGTACAATTCCTCTACATTGTAGAGGTTGTCCACTCTCTCCCTCCACTGTCTCAATGTAGGGGCCGTTTGTTGTTTCCAAAGGGACGGTATAAGGGATTTGGCTGTGTCAAGTATCAGGGCTATCATCTTATTTCTCTGTGGGTGGAAGAATTTGGAAGGCTTCCAAAGGAGTACCAATTCAGGTGTTATTTTTATATTTGGTGAGATCAAGTGTATTATCTTCTCCACTCCTCTCCAGAAGGGAGACAATGTCGGGCAAGTCCACCAGAGATGTAGGTAGGTGCCAAGGTGATTTCCGCATCTCCAGCAGGAACCATCCGCGGAAAGCTTGTGATCAAGTAGCCACTGTGGTGTCCGGTACCAACGGGAGAGCAACTTATAATGTGCTTCTTGTGCGAGAACACAGGGGGATAGGCCGAAAGAGGTTTTTAAAATTGCTTTTACTTCGTTTGAAGATAGTGTGATTCCTAAGTCTCTCTCCCAGGAGCTCAAGAAAGCGGGTTTGTAAGGGAGACTAGGGACGATAAAGTTCTTTTTTAGGTAAGAGATTTTACTTACAGGGGGTTTGTTATTCTGAAGTGCTTTCTCAAATGGGGATAATGGTCTAGTGGATTTAAATCTTGTGAGGAAGGTCTTTAAAGTCCCTTCCAGTTGTGCTTGATGTAGGAAAGAAAATCTACTCTCGGGAAGGAGCTTCCGCAGTATTGAAGTCGGGGGCAAGTGTGCTAGTGGATATAGATCCAGTAATTTCAAGGGCAAGAGCCTTTTCCACATCGAGGACGAGCTTGGGTCTGTAGGTAGGCCGAGTGTCTTAGTGATAATGCACAATGGTAGCAAGGGAGAGGGGGGCGGAGCTAATTCTTTGTTTAGTTCATCCCAGACTGTGCAGGGGCCTTTCAGTAAAGGGTTGAAACCTTTAGCTTTGTATCTGCTTCTGGTGGGGAGCCAGAGGTCCTCTAGCAGTTGGTCTCTATTGTAGCCCTCTACTAATGTGGTCAGCAAGCTATCTCTATGCGGCTGGGTTAGGTCCACCCAGTAGCGAAGATGTGCAGCGCGGTAGAAGTACAGCAGGTTTGGAAGGTCAATCCCTCCTTCAGATCTCCTCCTAGTCATCAGACAGTAGGCCAGTCTTGGCCTCCTCCGCCTCCAAATGAATCCAGTGAACGCAGTGCGTAGTGTTTTGAAGAAGCTGGCCGGCAAATGAATCGGGAGCATTCTGATTTTGTATAGAATAGAGGGTAATATGTATGATTTAATAATGTTTTTTCTGCCGAACCATGACACAAATGGAATGTCATATTTCTTCAGGAGACATTTGACCTGGTTTAGCAGTGGTATAAAATTTTCCCTATACAGGTCTTCGGCTTTCCGCGATAGTATGATGCCCAAGTAGTCAATCGAGGAGTCCGACCATATGAATGGAGATTTGGCTCTCAATGCGTCAGCCTGCACCCTTGGTATAGAGACATTTAAAATAGTTGATTTTGTGTAGTTGATTTTGAAATTGGAAGCAAGGCCGAATCCCTCGATTACTTCCGTTAGCCTGGGCAGGCTCCTTTGGGGATCAGTTATTAAAAAGACTATGTCGTCAGCGAATGCTGCTGACGAAAACACCCGTTCACTGAGATGTAGACCTCCGATTCCTAGGTCTTGTCTAACCCTGAGAAGCAGCGGCTCCAAGGCCAGCACAAACAGGGAGGGGGAGAGGGGGTACCCCTGCCGAGTGCCATTTTTAATGTCGAAGGGAGGAGAGAGCGTACCATTGATCCTAAGTCTTGCATGAGGGCATTTGTAAAGAGAGAGGATAGCCTGTATGAACTCCAATGGAAAACCAAAGGAGTGCAAGACCTCTTCTATATAACGCCAGTCTACCCTATCAAATGCCTTTTCTGCATCTGTACTTACTAAGGCTAAGGGTATTCTATGGCGTTGTGAGTAGCGGGCAGCATGTAGCAATCTTATGCAGTTGTCTCTCCCCTCCCTTCCACACACAAAGCCCGACTGCTCCCTGTCTATCAAAGAAGCCATGAAGGGCTCCATCCTTTTTGCGAGTAGCTTAGCCCACAATTTCATGTCCTGATTTATGAGGGAGATCGGGCGATAGCTACCACATGACTCCGGGTCTTTGCCATCCTTATGGATCAAAGTAATATGGGCCTCTTGGGACTGTCTCGGCAGGGGGTCCCCCTTCATCAAGCTGTTGAACAGCTCTGTTAGTTTGGGTTTTAAGATGGGGAGGAAGTATTTGTAATACAGAATTGGTAATCCATCAGGACCCGGGCTTTTGTTGGGTGGGCATGACGCAATTAATTCCTCAACCTCCGACTCAGTAACCGGAGCCAACAGGGTCGAGGCGTCTGTAGGGTTAATTCTAGGGATGTCCAGTTGGTTAAGGAAATTATTTATCGCGACCGATGGGTCCAGGGGTAGGTCGGAGGTGAGGGGGTCTCTCAAATTATAGAGTTTGGAGTAGTACCTCTGGAACTCCTTTGCTATCTCTGGAGTCGAAGTACAAGTTTCGTTGGTAGAGGTTTTTATGGCGTTAATATGATTTTTTGTCTGTGCTTTTTTGATTAATGCGGACATAAATCTACTTCCTCTGTTACCTTGGGCGTAGACCAGATGTTTTAAATGAAGTTGTTTTTTGTTAAATTTAGATTCCAACATGTGTTTCAGGTCTGCCCTTAAAGAGATGAGGTTGTCTAGGTTTTGTTTCGACTGGGAAAATTTCGCAGCTAGCTCCACCTTTGCTATCTGCGAGAGCTTCTCGTCTATTTCTTTTTGTGCGCGTTTTTTGACGCGGGCGCCCAAGGCTATTAAAAGACCCCGGATGAACGCCTTATGCGCCTCCCACACAATTGGGATTTTTGGGTCACCAGAGGAGTTGATATTAAAGTATTCCTCCAAAGCTTTGGAGAGTTGATCTCTCTCTTCAATGGGATCTAGTAGTGACGCATTGAGAGTCCACCTCCACTCCCTTGCAACTGGGTGTGGATCTCTTAAAATCAAATGAACGGGGGCATGGTCAGAAATTGTCACGGAGTCAATTTCGGCATGGATCATAGAGGTGAGGAGGTCGGAGGAGACCAAGACATAGTCAAGTCTCTGGTATGACTTGTGGATTGACGAGAAATGCGAGTAGTCCCTGGTAGAGGGGTTCAAAGTACGCCAGGAGTCTATCACTCCTAGCTCCTGTAAGCATTTGCTTAGTTTTCTCAGTCTCTTTTGGGAGATCTGAGATCTACCAGAGGAGGAGTCCAAGGACGGATTGAACGTAACATTAAAGTCCCCTGCCAGGACTATCTGCCCCCCTGCGAATTGTTTTAAAATGTTTAATTGCTGTAGTAGCCAGGACACTTGGTCTACATTAGGGGCATATATGTTGGCGAAAGTCATTTTGACATTGTTTAATGTACCCCTTATGTACAGGACTCTTCCCTCGCCGTCTCTGTATTGGGCCTCTTCAACAAAATTGATTGTCTTATGAAAAAGGGTCGAGACCCCCTTTGAAGCCGAGGAGGGATGAGTGCTGTGGAATGCTTGTGGAAAATGTTTGCCTGGGAGGGAGAAGCATTTGGGACCCTTGTAGTGTGTTTCCTGTAGGAAAAGTATTTTACTGTCGTACCTTTTGATGAGGAGAGCGAGGTTATGTCTCTTGAAGGGGGAATTGAGGCCTCTGATATTGAAGGAGGTAATGCGGAGTCCTACCATGACTACGGTTTCAGGCTATAGCGGGAGAAAGAGGACAAATGAGAAACAAATAGACAGATGGGGGACCTGAGCAGGCACCAAGAGGCGGAGAGGATGGCGACGGTTCGGCCCTTTGAGAGAGTCCAATGGGGTGGATGTCCAGATGTCCGAGGCCCCGGGCTGGGAGGGGGGAGACAGGAAAGATATACGAGGAATGAGGGGGGTGGATAGGCAGTAAGGTCAAAGGGGGACGGGATGGGAGAACAACGCACAACAATAGAGTGTTGTGAATATAGCACAAAATACAATAAATCCTTATGTAATTGACTTAAAGCTTTAAAGTAGGCGGAGAGGGGGGGTAACCAAGGTCACCCAATCCTCTGGCCCACAATTGGGCGGCTACTGAAGTCTCGTAGGTTCGAAAACCACAACGAGAGTTCAGAGAATTAAGTACAGCCTGGACGGACCAGCAACCCATGGCCCCTAAAGAGGCAGGCTGATAGGATTAGTCACTAGGTCAACAGACCAGTACATTATAATTAAAGATATCATATTCGACGGAATTTTACAACTAAGAACAGAAACATTTCTGTAAACACAGTTACAAACAGCCGATGGTTATCAGAAAAACAGTGGGAATACTCAGTCTGATAATGAATGACGTCTCATTTCTCTCGTGGAACACCATCCGATATATTGCTCTTGAGTCGAGAGTCAAAACGATAACACGCCAGTTCTTTCGCTGCGGTGTTCCTAGCCGAGACAAGAGGAGGAATAAAGAAGAACAAGAAACAAAGAACAAGGCACTGGTAACCTTAATCGACCGATTGTTAGATGAGTTCGTAAATCTATAGGAGATTCAAGATGCTCTTCAGTGGGCAATCAGGTCGCATCATCTTTTGGCTTCTTTTTCTTTCCCCCTCTTGGGGATTTAGAGCTACCTGCGACCAGCGATGCCTCAGGGACCTCCAGCTGGTGGAATTGGGGAGGGTCCGGTAGGGGCTGCCAGTTAGGCAACTCAATTGGATCAATCTCCAGGGTTTTCCACAGATTTTGCAAGTCCTCGTTAGTGCGGACGTTAATTCTGCTGCCCTTGTGGGAGCAACTCAACCCAAACGGGAAGAGCCACGAGTATTTTATGTCCATGGATTTGAGCGTTTCCAGGAGCGGGCGGAGAGCACGGCGCTTCGCCAAGGTTGAGGGGGCAAGGTCCTGATAAATTTGTATTGAGGATTCGGCGAAGTGTACCTCTCTGTTGGATCTTGCGGCTCTCAAAATGGCGGCCGCGTCGGGAAAGGAGAGCACCTTGCAGATGACATCGCGGGGCGGCTCAGCCTCACTCGGCGGAGGTCTAAGTGCTCTGTGGATCCTTTCGACACAGATAGAGCTGGCTCTGTCAGTCCCCAAAAGTGAGGCGAAGATTTCTTTAGCGACCTTCTGTAGATTCTCAGCGGTGTGGGATTCAGGCAGCCCCTTGATGCGCACATTATTGCGGCGGTTCCTATTTTCAAGATCCTCCTGCATTAGGAGGGTCCTGTTAAGATAGGTGTGCTGCTCCTTTAAGGCCCGCTCTAGCTGTAGGGAGTGGGAAGTAGTGGCCGACACTGCAGTCTCCAGCTCTTCTACCCTGTGTCCCATTTGTCTCAGGTCACTCTTAATCTCAGCAAGATCAGCGCTTATGGGACGCAGGGCATGTGTAATTAAATCCCTCATGAAGGATTTGGAGATAATCTCTTCACCTTCATCCTCGGAACATGTCTCCTCCTCTTCCCCCTTGCTGGGAGCAGCAATGAGTTCCCTTGCCGGCGCCATCTTAGAGGGGGGGCGCGGGGACCGGGCCGGTCTTTCTCTAAAGAAGCGCTGCATATCCACTTGCCTTTTAACCGCCCGAGGTGTTCCCTGCAGGTCAGCGTTCTTCTCTCTTGTCAGCTTGCCCATTATTCCGTCTGATAGAAGCTGTTTGGGGCCAGCGTGGGTGCTTGATCAGAGGCGCGCTTCTCTCAAGCAGCCATCACGCTCGGCGTCCAGGCTCCGCCCCTGCGGTATTAAATTAGAACTCCATTGGGAGTTTGCAGCGTGGATGATTGGAGTGAGGAGGGAAGGGGGAGGGGGGGAGTGAATGCCCTCTTATGCAGCTGTGCAGGTTTGTAATGCACACTATGTTAGTGCTTGGGGCTCCCCTTTATTGCTAGAGGGTCTTTGGGGGGGCTTCTCCCTGTGTACTAGGGTCCCACAGTGTCAGCAGGGCTCTGTTTCTTTAGAAGCGCAGGCCCCCCCTCTCCCTTTCCCTCTGGTGGCTCTCACCTCCCTCCTCCGGTTTTTGTGCCTCTCCTCTGCGTCTCTGGACTCCTGCAGGTGTGCCTCTATTGCCTCTGTCTCCCGGCCGGTGGTAGCCACAGGTTGGTGGGCAATCCGGCTACTGAATCCCGCCGCGTTCGGGCCGCTGCCGCCACTTCCGGTCGGCCGGGGCCGGCACTTTAGCCTGGGGATCCGCCTGGTGAAGTAGGCCGCAACGGATTTATTGCAGCTAGGAGGCCCGGGGAGGTCTCGTTTCGAAGCTTAGCCTCTCGTGGTGCCAGTGGTGCTGGTTTCGGGTCCGGCTGTGGGCTCTATCGGACGGGATTGCTCTCGGCGTGCGGCACGCTCTGGAGCCTCCAAAATGGTGCCCGCTCCCGCCCCTGGCTAGGCCACGCCCCCTGGGCACTATTTCTTCATGTTTATTACTGTCTTTGGGTTCCTTCGACTCGCCTATGCTGTGGGTGCACACAGACTTCCCATAGCGGTGATTTGCCTGTACTGCACAAAGTCACTGACTGACTTGGGTAGGGTGCAGAATGCAGATGCCTTTCCCCTTGCGGTGTCGCTAGAGCTATCCTACTTCTAGATGGAATGAATAGTGTGTGGGCACATGGACTTTCCATTGCTATGTCAGTCGTGGCACCTTGGGTCTCACACGGTGTTTGCTGGGACCGAGCCTGGCCAAGGGCCCGCTCACATCCTTCCCACACAGGCTACAGCAGGTCCTGGTCATGATTTCTTGGCCTTGTAATGCCACCTCCTCCTCCTGCTTGGGGTCAGGGGATCAGCAATGTGCATCCTGTATTTTCTCTCATGTTACCACAGTTATCTGAGAAACTCGTTTGGGCCAAAGGAGAGGAGCGTTACTGCATTAATGAGACCTTCACGGCTGTACGAGCATCGGAGTCCGCTCTATGCCCACGATTGCTGAGGGTGTGTGCAGAGGCCTATGTCCTCGGTACAGTGAAAGTCTGGCATGTTTTGGCACTATTTCTTCATGTTTTTTACTGTCTTTGGGTTCCTTTGACTCGCATATGCTGTGGGTGCACACAGACTTCCCATAGCGGTGATTTGCCTGTCCGGCACAAAGTCACTGACTGACTTGGGTAGGGTGCAGAGTGCAGATGCCTTCCCCATTGCGGTGTCGCTAGAGCTATCCGACTTCTAGATGGAATGAATAGTGTGTGGGCACATGGACTTTCCATTGCTATGTCAGTCGTGGCACCTTGGGTCTCACACGGTGTTTGCTGGGACCGAACCTGGCCAAGGGCCCGCTCACATCCTTCCCACACAGGCTACAGCGGGTCCTGGTCATGGTTTCTTGGCCTTGTAATGCCACCTCCTCCTCCTGCTTGGGGTCAGGGGATCAGCAATGCGCATCCTGTATTTTCTCTCATGTTACCACAGTTATCTGAGAAACTCGTTTGGGCCAAAGGAGAGGAGCGTTACTGCATTAATGAGACGTTCACTGCTGTACTAGCATCGAAGTCCGCTTCATGCCTACGATTGCTGAAGCTGTTGGCCGAGGCCTATGTCCTGGGGGAACTGCAACTGCGCCAAGTTGGGCCTGTGGAACTTTTTCCTGGCTAATCCAGTCTTTGGAGCGGTGAAAGAAAACGTAACTGATTTAATGAGACCTTCACAGGTGTACTAGCATCCAAGTCCGCTTCCTGCCTACGATTGTTGAAGCTGTTCGCCGAGGCCTATGTCCTCGGCGCAATGTAAGCCTGCCATGTTCGGCCACTCCGATTTCTTTATTGTTCATGTCTTGGGTTGCCTAGGACCCACCTATGCTGTGGGTGCACACAGACTTCCCATCGCGGTGTTTGACCTGTCTGGCACAAAGACACTGACTGACTTGGGTAGGGGGCAAAGTGCAGATGGCTTTCCCCTTGCGGTGTCGATTGAGCTATCCAACACCTAGACAGAATGAATACTGTGTGGGCACATAGATTCCCCATAGCTATGTAACGCATGCCCATGTTTGCAGCTCCTGACAGAGGTTGGCACTTTATTGGAATGAAGAACGAACGTCAATTTCTCATTGATTCTCAACTGCATTGTGGGCTATCGCCACCCCTTTTAAAGAGGGTCACACTACCTGGCCCTGCCAACCCTCTGCAGTGTGTGCCTCCGGTTCCTCCTCATCGCAGACGCACTTATAAATAGACATGAGGGTGGTGTGGCTATGAAGCGAGCATGTGGCATGAGGGCAGCTGAAGGCTGCGCAGGGACACTTTTGTGTGCGCTGTGGACGCGGGGTCGTGCGGGGGGTTGGGCAGCATGTAACCCAGGAGAAGAGGCAGTGGTGTGACCCGCAGGCAGTGATTGTGCTTGGTTGGAGGTAGTGTGGTGCTTAGCTAAGGTGTGCCTTGCTAATGAGGGTTTGTCCGAAGTAAAAATTGTTAGGGGGGGCACACTCTTGCCGCTATTGTGGCTTAATAGTGGGACCTGGGAGCCTGAGATGCAGCCCTGCATGCTGCCCCTGCCCTGCCTATCCGTTTCTGTGGCGTTTCCATGACTTTCGTATGTTTTCCAGATTTTCACAAGTGAAAACCTAAGTGGAGCATCGGTCATATACAAAAATGTTCGAGTTGCCGATTGATTTCAATGGGGTTCGTTACTCGAAACGAGCTCTCGAGCATCGCAGGAAGTTTGACTCGAGCAACAAGCACCCGAGTATTTTGGTGCTCGCTCATCTCTATTCACCACGCAAAGAACAAGCCCTTATACGGCCGCGTCCTCAACACCAAAATAGGCCATGCCCCTAAGGGGTTAAAGTGCCCCCCCCTCCTGTTGCTATTCCCCGTGGTATCCAGTTCTTTATCAGGAATTTAATTGAAATCACCACATATAGTTACATTACCCTTTGATGATCTCCACACCTTTTACATTCATTTGTTTAAAAAATATAGCTGCTTAGAATTTGGGACATTTACATTTACCAGTGTCACAAGAACAGAGTCGAAGATACATGATAAAACTTTATTACGTCCTTTGGGGTCTACAATCTGTTCAACCAGTGAAAAATTTTAAGAGTCTGTTATAGCAATCATTACTCCGGCATATTTTTTTAATCTTGGGAGGTGCGGAAACCACAAAGTGGGTTCTTGTAGACACATTATATCAGCTCCGGATCTTAACTCGTGTTTCCACGCGGCCCTTATTCTAAAAGGGTCATTTAGATTGTTTACGTTAAGAGATAATATATAGTCCAACATTTAAAGTTGGAAGTGGTAGGTTATGATTAGGGAGCGAAAGAATAAAAATTGAAGTCGGCTTCTCATGAAAAAATAGGCAGCAGAGTCTTGACAAAGACCATCTATGTAACGGTCGAAACGTCGCTGTATTTCATGATGATGTGATGCTCTGATGGAAATATAAGTCTTTATTGCACCTGAAGATCTGGACTCTGCTGCCTATTTTTCCTTTTTACTCCTTCTCAATCTATGGGATTAGGATTCAATCTCAGTTAGGCGTGCAGGACACTACATGTGGAAGAACCCCCCCCCCCTTATGGGTTATGGTGAGTGCTGCTGAAAAGAATTTTCCTTTATCTCTCATGAAAAAATAACATGCTTTTATTACTGTTTAGTGCTAACAGACATCAGAGCAAAAGGACCCAGTTCAACAAAGTGTGGGTCTTGGTCACCTTTGAAAAACATATCACACACATAGACACTTAATGACTAGAGATGAGCGAACGTACTCGTCCGAGCTTGATATTCGTGCGAATATTAGGGTGTTCGGGATGCTCGTTACTCGTAACGAGCACCACGCGGTGTTCCGGTTACTTTCAGTTTCCTCTCTGAGACGTTAGCGCGCTTTTCTGGCCAATTGAAAGACAGGGAAGGCATTACAACTTCCCCCTGTGACGTTCAAGCCCTATACCACCCCCCTGCTGTGAGTGGCTGGGGCGATCAGATGTCACCCAAGTATAAAAATCGGTCCCTCCCGCGGCTCGCCACACATGCCTTGTGAGTTAGCTGAGGGAAAGTACTATTGTGCTGGTGCTGCTGTAGGGAGAGCGTTAGGAGTCAGTGTAGGCTTCAAGAACCCCAACGGCCCTTCTCAGGGCCACATCTACTAGTGTGCAGTACTGTGTTAGCACAGTATTTATTTTTTTTTTTGTCCAAAATTGGATCTGCAGAGCATTGCGCCCGGCAATAGGGACAGAAGTGGGGGTTAGGCAGGGAGAGTGTTAGGAGTTAGTGTAGCCTTCAAGAACCCCAACGGTCCTTTCTAGGGCCACTTCTATCCGTGTGCAGTACTGTCCAGGCTGCTGTTAGCAGTGTTGCATTTTTTTTTTTTTCTCAAAACCGGCTGTGCAGAGCATTGCACCCGGCATTAATACTACAGGGATAGAATTGTGTAAGCAGGGCCAGAAGACATTTATTATTCGGTGGGCAAGCGTCAGCAGGCCGTGCTGAAACTACTCAGCTTAGGAGATAGGAGGCACACGGCCCACGAACTGCTGCAGGGTCTGACAGAGCAGACGGACCGTTGGCTTGCGCCGCTGAGCCTCCAACCGGGCATGGTCGTGTGTGACAATGGCCGTAACCTGGTGGCGGCTCTGCAGCTCGGCAGCCTCACGCACGTGCCATGCCTGGCCCACGTCTTTAATTTGGTGGTTCAGCGCTTTCTGAAAAGCTACCCACGCTTGTCAGACCTGCTCGTAAAGGTGCGCCGGCTCTGCGCACATTTCCGCAAGTCCCACACGGACGCTGCCACCCTGCGCACCCTGCAACATCGCTTTAATCTGCCAGTGCACCGACTGCTGTGCGACGTGCCCACACGGTGGAACTCTACGCTCCACATGTTGGCTAGGCTCTATGAGCAGCGTAGAGCTATAGTGGAATACCAACTCCAACATGGGCGGCGCAGTGGGAGTCAGCCTCCTCAATTCTTTTTAGAAGAGTGGGCCTGGTTGGCAGACATCTGCCAGGTCCTTCGAAACTTTGATCAGTCTACCCAGGTGGTGAGCGGCGATGCTGCAATCATTAGCGTCACCATTCCTCTGCTATGCATCTTGAGAAGTTCCCTGCAAAGCATAAAGGCAGCCGCTTTGCGCTCGGAAACAGAGCCGGGGGAAGACAGTATGTCGCTGGATAGTCAGAGCACCCTCCTGTCTATATCTCAGCGCGTTCAGGAGGAGGAGGAGGGGGATGAGGAGGATGAGGAGGAGGGGGAAGAGACAGCTTGGCCCACTGCTGACGGTACTCATGCTGGTTGCCTGTCATCATTTCAGCATGTATGGCCTGAGGAGGAGGAGGAGGAGGAGGAGGAGGAGGAGGAGGAGGATCCTGAAAGTGATCTTCCTAGTGCGGACAGCCATGTGTTGCGTACAGGTACCCTGGCACACATGGCTGACTTCATGTTAGGATGCCTTTCTCGTGACCCTCGCATTCAACGCATTCTGGCCACTACGGATTACTGGGTGTACACACTGCTCGACCCACGCTATAAGGAGAACCTTCCCAGTCTCATTCCCGAAGAGGAAAGGGGTTCGAGAGTGTTGCTATACCACAGGACCCTGGCGGACAAGCTGATGGTAAAATTCCCATCCGACAGCGCTAGTGGCAGAAGGCGCAGTTCCGAGGGCCATGTAGCAGGGGAGGTGCGTAGATCGAGCAGCATGTACAGCCCAGACAGTGCAACAGTCTTTAAGGGCCTGGCCAGCTTTATGGCTCCCCAGCAAGACTGTGTCACCGCTCCCCAGTCAAGGCTGAGTCGGCGGGAGCACTGTAAAAGGATGGTGAGGGAGTACGTAGCCGATCGCACGACCATCCTCGGTGACGCCTCTGCCCCCTACAACTACTGGGTGTCGAAGCTGGACACGTGGCCTGAACTAGCGCTGTATGCCCTGGAGGTGCTTGCTTGTCCTGCGGCTAGCGTCTTGTCGGAGAGGGTGTTTAGTGCGGCTGGGGGAATCATCACAGATAAGCGTACCCGCCTGTCAACCGACAGTGCCGAGAGGCTAACACTCATCAAGATGAACAAAGCCTGGATTTCCCCAGACTTCTCTTCTCCATCAGCGGACAGCAGCGATACGTAAGCAATACGTAGGCTGCACCCGCGGATGGAAGCTACGTTCTCTCTCACCATCCAAAACGGGGACATTTCTGCTTCATCAATCTGTATCTAATATTCCTCCTCCTCCTCCTGCTCCTCCTCCTGAAACCTCACGTAATCACGCTGAACGGGCAATTTTTCTTAGGGCCACAAGGCTCACTCATAATTTTTCTAAACAATTTTTAGATGTTTCAATGCTCTGAAAAGCGTTGGAACTTTAACTTGAACCAATTTTTCGTTAAACTGGGCTGCCTCCAGGCCTAGTTACCACTTAAGCCACATTAACCAAAGCGATTAATGGGTTTCACCTGCCCTCTTGGTTGGCCATGGCCAATTTTTTTCAGGTACATTAGTACTGTTGATACAGCAATTTTTGTGGGCCCTCGCCTACAGTGTAATCAAATAAATTTTTAGCCCACCTGCATTAAGCACGACATTACTACCTCAGCTGTGTTGGGCAATGCAATGGGATATTTCTATGTACCGCCGGTGGGTTCCAGGGAGCCACCCATGCTGTAGGTGCACACGGAGTTTTTACTACATCTGTACACTTGAAAAGAACCCCAGTCTGACTGGGGCATGCAGTGTGGGCCGAAGCAAACCTGCATTAAGCACGACATTACTACCTCAGCTGTGTTGGGCAATGCAATGGGATATTTCTATGTACCGCCGGTGGCTTCCTGGCACCCACCCATGCTGTAGGTGCACACGGAGTTTTTACTACATCTGTACACTTGAAAAGAACCCCAGTCTGACTGGGGCATGCAGTGTGGGCCGAAGCCCACCTGCATTAAGCACGACATTACTACCTCAGCTGTGTTGGGCAATGCAATGTGATATTTCTATGTACCGCCGGTGGCTTCCTGGCACCCACCCATGCTGTAGGTGCACACGGAGTTTTTACTACATCTGTACACTTGAAAAGAACCCCAGTCTGACTGGGGCATGCAGTGTGGGCCGAAGCCCACCTGCATTAAGCACGACATTACTACCTCAGCTGTGTTGGGCAATGCAATGGGATATTTCTATGTACCGCCGGTGGGTTCCAGGGAGCCACCCATGCTGTAGGTGCACACGGAGTTTTTACTACATCTGTACACTTGAAAAGAACCCCAGTCTGACTGGGGCATGCAGTGTGGGCCGAAGCCCACCTGCATTAAGCACGACATTACTACCTCAGCTGTGTTGGGCAATGCAATGGGATATTTCTATGTACCGCCGGTGGCTTCCTGGCACCCACCCATGCTGTAGGTGCACACAGAGTTTTTACTACATCTGTACACTTGAAAAGAACCCCAGTCTGACTGGGGCATGCAGTGTGGGCCGAAGCCCACCTGCATTAAGCACGACATTACTACCTCAGCTGTGTTGGGCAATGCAATGGGATATTTCTATGTACCGCCGGTGGCTTCCTGGCACCCACCCATGCTGTAGGTGCACACTGAGTTTTTACTACATCTGTACACTTGAAAAGAACCCCAGTCTGACTGGGGCATGCAGTGTGGGCCGAAGCCCACCTGCATTAAGCACGACATTACTACCTCAGCTGTGTTGGGCAATGCAATGGGATATTTCTATGTACCGCCGGTGGCTTCCTGGCACCCACCCATGCTGTAGGTGCACACGGAATTCCCATTGCGGAGTTGTACCTGCCTGTGACTATTTATAAAAAACCGCGGTCTGACTGGGGCGTGCAGACACCTTGACAGAATGAATAGTGTGTGGCACATGGGTTCCTCATTGCTATGCCCACGTGTGCAGCTCCAGATGGAGGTGGCACAGGATTGGATTTCTCATTGCTTCTGTACAGCATTGTGGACTATCAGCCCGCCCCTTTTATGGGGGGGTCGCTGCCTAGCCATGCCAACCCTCTGCAGTGTGTGCCTGCTTTTCCTGTGGCAGACGCACTTATACATAGACATGAGGGTGGTGTGGCATGAGGGCAGCTGAAGGCTGCGCAGGGACACTTTGGTGTGCGCTGTGGACACTGGGTCGTGGGGGGGGGGTTGGGCAGCATGTAACCCAGGAGAAGTGGCAGCGGAGTGTCATGCAGGCAGTGATTGTGCTTTGTTGGAGGTAATGTGGTGCTTAGCTAAGGTGTTCATTGCTAATGAGGGCTTTTCAGAAGTAAAAGTTGTTGGGAGGGGGGGGGGGCACTCTTGCCGGTATTGTGGCTTAATAGTGGGACCTGTGAACTTGAGATGCAGCCCAACATGTAGCCCCTCGCCTGCCCTATCTGTTTCTGTGTCGTTCCCATCACTTTCTTGAATTGCCCAGATTTTCACACATGAAAACCTTAGCGAGCATCGGCGAAATACAAAAATGCTCCGGTCGCCCATTGACTTCAATGGGGTTCGTTACTCGAAACGAACCCTCGAGCATCGCGATAATTTCGTCCCGAGTAACGAGCACCCGAGCATTTTGGTGCTCGCTCATCTCTATTAATGACACTTGGTTGCAAGCTTTCCCACAGTTCCAATATGTATGTAGTCTCATTCCACTGAGTGTTCCTGGAATTTTTTGTTTTTCAAATCTGTTTGTTTGTGCAATTACATTTCTTTGCTCTATATAATAGTATAGGCAGTCTGTATTTGGGATATCCAGCTTTCCTTGAACCCCGAATGGTAAATGACAAAGACTCTGCTGTAGAAATAGATATAACCACCAGTTACAAGTCTTAGCTTGCTAGAGGAATGAACATCCCAATTTAGAGGCATATGGATTCCACATCATAAATATACCATGCAAACAGGCTTATTTTTCATATAGAACACCAGCGTTCCCATAGCCCTCAATGTCTAAATTGTCTGGTTGTACATAGACAATCAGAAGAACTTTTGGGAGATCTAGTGTCTCTAGAGCACTCAATAGCAAAATCATTATCGGGGCATGGATTGATTTTTCACTGCATAGCCAGACAAAGTAGCCAGCCAATAACTAATTTTTTATATCTTGCTTGTAACGGACTACTGTAATTGGTTGGAGTACTAAATAAAAATATCTGGACATGAATACTAACGTCCCTAGAAATAAATATACTGATATTCCAGCTAAGTTCTGTGACCACCCTGATAACATATTTTACATCTAGGGGGAGTTTCCCAAAAACTCTGAACATCTGGTATTTTTATTGAACCTATCACCGAAAGGACCACAAATTATAAAACTTAACTTTTATTAAACTTCAATATGTTAAAAGGCGAACCAGACAATTTCTATTGTGACTACAGTCACACTAAACTAAAAAACACACAGGCGTCCAACTAGTGCAAACGTGGTCCACAGTGGTCTATCACGATACTTGATATGACAGTATCCACTGCTGATACCACTGATAATTTAGATCAGCGATAATTTGCTATACCCCAAGATGAACAATGGTTATATCAATGACTTTAAATCTCAAGTCAAATACTACAAGTCTGATGTTCAGTTGTTTGCCTCCGCTGTTCTGTGCAGGCAGACTTTGATAATTCGGCTATTTGATAGTATTTAATAGGATCATGCATGTCACTCTGAGGACGGAGTCTATATAGTGTATCCCTATTTCTCAATCGTCACATTACTGCACACTTAAATGTCAGATGGAATGCCTTATGAGGGTATGTATCACTTTTAGGGACACAACTTCCTTTATTTCTGGTGTGCACCCTTGTCTCGGTACCACGCTATCCTCTTGATTATCCTAAGTGTCTACCCACACTGATGAGGATCAGTCCACATATTGATAGAGTAGGGACAGTGTGTCTAATCTCTCCCCATTCAGCCAAACGTCACACTCATACGAGCTTAAATATAAGATGGGATGCAATATAATGATATATCTCCCTTTTCTTTATATTATCAAGCAAAATTCATCTATCTATAGTGTGTATTAAGTTTTTAGGTAACACAATGTCCTTTCTGTTGTTATAAGTGTCTACATGCACCCGTGGGGGTTAACCCACATATTGATATGATAGTCCTGTATGTGAACTCTCCTCCATGCAGTATTAGCATGAGATGATCACCTTTATTTAAAGTGTCACAGTATACTGCCTGCTAAAGTCTTATTGCATCATTAGTCTCATGCTAATGCAATATCAGTTCACACACGACTTGTAGCCCACAGCTATCAGAATTATTTCTGCACGCTCATTATCTCCTATAAAGATCTTGAATGGGAGATAACAGTTGAGTCGTTCTATCCCTAGTCTTATAACCATATGTCATCCACTAGGCTATCTTTTGTACTGATGCTCATTTAGATAATCTCTGTCACTAATAGCCCGAGTTGATACTGCTTGAACTCTATCGGCTACATAATCAATTTCATGAGAGGAATAAGGTCCATGGTACCCGTCCCCCCATCTCCATCAACGCGTTTCTACAATCTGATAGTATGATTGTTTCATCAGGATGGAGCACACCACACACAACCAGCCACCTGGGCTGTCTTAGTAAACTGAACAGAGATGGTAAGTAACTCACGTTGTCAGGTTCTTATACCCAACGCTCCGCCTCTCTCCATCCCGAGCCTATACTGCTTGGACCAATCAAGCTGCAGCATACCGCCGCGCCTCTCTTCTCACGTGACACTAGGGTTGAAGCATACATAAGATCCACTACCTGGGATGCCGAGTCACATGACCTTATGACGTATCACAGGGTAAATATCGCGAGATTACGTCCCAATTCACCAGTCACATGATCTTTCTTGCACCGGACTACTGATTCCATAGCAACTGTACGACGCGCCGTGGAGTAAGTATCGCGAGATTTTATCCCAGTACACCAGTCTATCTAGCTCCGGACCTGCGTTTCCATGACAGCTGTATCAATAAGCCCGCAACTGACTTTCTCGCGCGGCCCGGACCGGACCACGCAGACTCCACTAATAGCTTCTTGACTCATTGGGCTAATATCCTCCTCACAGTACAATGTTATCTACTGGAAGATACCAAGTCCCTGGCCGTCCGGTCACATGACCTCTGTCTTACCGGGCTTATGTTGTCAAAACAACCCCTGTCATCAATTAGGGAACTCGGCAATTATGCAGCAGATTATAACAAGGCTCCATATGCAGTATTCAATACGCCCTCAGGACGGTTTGATATAAGAAGGACAAACATTAAATGTATTTTTCTGAATGTATCGCATTTCTTATCATACATATAAAAGGATCTTCAAAAGATTTCATTTTTATCTTTAATAATGGATGTTATGGCAGTATTCATAGAAGAAAAGGTTCCTGAATATATTTCAATTCTCAGTGGTGACCTATTAGGTGGAAAAATGCGGTCAAATCGAGTTCTCAGGCATTGTAGTATACAGTAATAGTCAAGTACCGACTTGCATCATAAATATTTATTGTATATCTCATAAACTACAATCAAAGATACAAGTTGTACTTAGTTCTAAATAAATGACGCAAAAGAGAGGCATTCATTCATGCCTTTGGGGTGAATGGATTCAAGTCTATATATCCATCCGCTTTCTTTTTGGAGGAGCTTGCGATCTAGATTGCCTCTCCTTCCGTTAGGTCTGATTGTCTCAATGTCACAAAACGTAAGAGCGTCCGGATTGTTATCGTGCTTTTCCCTGATGTGGTTTGCCACACTTGTCTTGTCCCCTCGATTTATGTTCCCTATATGCAACCAAGTGTTTTTAAATGTCTATGTGCTTAATATGTTTTAAAGGTGACCAAGACCCATACTGGGTTTAAGCGTTTCCTTTTGGTCTGATGTCTGTTAGCACTAAGCAGTAATAAAATCATGTTATTTTTTTCACGAGAAGCCAACTTCAATTTTTATCCTTTCTTGCCTGTAATACCGTTGGGACTAAGCAGTGAAGCCAGAGCTCTGTGAATGCATGCCTCTATAAAACAGACACCATTTGGATGCAGTGAAGTTGAGCAATTCCTTTTTTGCTGCCTTATGATTAAGGGGCAACTGAGCTGTAGTTAATAAAGCAAATAATTACAAACTATAACTAAAGAATAATAATAAAAAGTTTCAATTAACAGTAAAACATTTGGTCTGAGATCCAGCCCATCTACCAGCAAGAGAACCCCTGAAAAGGCCTAGGCCTCTGGGTGGCAGGTGCGAGGGTCCACATGCCCTTATGAATTTGGTATAATCTTGACAGGTATGACCTATGGTAAAGTGGGGGTGGAATGTCAAGCAATGATGGCAATCACCAATTACATGTAATGAAAGACTTGAAATCAGCAAGTGTCCTTCTTGCTCACTCTTGCCTTTGCTTTGTAGGATTAGTAGAGACTGGGTTTCTAGGTAGAGTGGATAAAGGAATTCCCCAAGATGTCTGAGTGAGGTGGTGATTGAAAAAAAAGGAGTGTCTCACTTGGATAGTAGCTTTATAGCAAGTTGCTGGCAGCACAAATAAATAAGCCTACACCTGTGGTTGGATCCTGGTAGGAGATGCAACAGCCGTCCACGGATAAGACCGATTCCGTATCAAATGTCAATAATGAATAAAGGATGGCAGCATCAAGGTGTAGTAGAAAAATAGAGAACTGTTTATTCTCCCATGATGAACAGGCGAAGTTCCAGCTTGACAAAGGCCCTATATTGGACCGAAACGTCACCTGTTCATCATGGGAGTTCTCTATTTTTCTACTACACCTTGATGCTGCCATCCTTTATTCATTATTGGATAGTAGCTTGTGACAAGTCTGTGAAAAATTTTATATCATAGAATGGTAGATTTGGAAGTAACCTCCATGGTCATCGGGTCCAACACTCTGCTCAAAGCAGGATTCATTAAATCTTCCCAGACAGGTATTTGTCCAACCTTTGTTTGAAGACTTCCATTGAAGGAGAACTAACCACCTCCCATGGTAACCTGTTCCCCTCATTGATCACCCTCACTGTCAGAAAGTTTTTCCTAATATCTAATCTGTGTGTCCTCTCTTTTAGTTCCATACTATTGTTTCTAGTCTTTCCTTGTGCAAATGAGAATAGGGTGGATCCCTCTGCACAGTGACAGCCCTTGAAATATTTGTAGACAGCTATTAACCCTTTCGAATCTACTGTCTGACGTCTAAAGACACTACAATTTAAGACTGTACAGCTCTGATGTTGGAAGACGTCCATCTGGGTTCTCTTACTCTATATTGACAGCCTCTCTGCTGTCAGAGCCTATCGAACGTGTCACCTCATGTAGTACTGGCTTTAGCCAGCAGATAGCGCCGTTGTATGACAGCAGAAAAAGAGTAAGCCCTCCTGGAAAACCAGGATGCAAATTGGATTGGAAAGGGTTAAGTCTCCTCTCAGCCTTCTTTTTTGCAAGCTAAACATTCCCAGATCCTTTAACAGTTCCTCATAGGACATTATTTGCAGACCGCTCACTATCTTGGTAATTCTTCTCTGAGCTTGCAGTTTGTCTATGTCTTTTTTAAATTTGGGTGCCCAAAACTGGACACAGTATTCCAGATGAGGTCTGACTAAGGAAGAGTAGAGGGAAATAATTACCTCACACAATCTAGACTCTATCCTTCTCTTAATACATCCCAGAATTGTGTTTGGCGTTTTGGCTGCTGCATCACATTGTTGACTCATGTTCAGTCTATGATCTATTAGTATACCCAAATCTTTTTCAAATGTGCTGCTACTTAGCCCAATTCCTCTGTTTCAGTATGTGCTTTTTCATTTTTCTTGCCCAGATGAAGGACTTTGCATTTCTCTTTGTTAATACCATCATGTTAATAGCTGCCCTCTATTCAAGCTTTTCTAGATCTTTTTGAATACTCTCTCTCTTTCCTCCCTAGTTTTAGCTATGCCTCCTAGCTTTTTTTCGTCTTCATTTTTGATCAGTTTCCCATCAATTCCCTCCTCCAGATCATTTATAATAATGTTGAACAACACTGGGCCTAGGACAGAGCCTTGTGGTACCCCACTTGATACATTCTACCAATTGAATGTGCAGCCATTTATGACCACTCTTTGGGTACAACCACTCAGCCAGTTGTGAATTCACCTAACAGTTGCCTTGTCAATATCCATATAGGGGTTTGGAAGAAAGTCAAGCTTTCTTACTGCCAGCATAAGAGCATCTTTTAAGTGAAAAAAAATGAATGAGTGCGATTATATCACAAGGTGTTTTGTCTGATAGGCAGTTTAGTCTAGGCAGTCTATGCTCTCTTTCGATAATTACATATTTGGAGGCAGTGTTGGGAGGAATTTTTACTATTAATTGTTTAACCCCTTAATGATGCGGCCCTTTTTTTCCAATTTTGTTTTTCCTCCCCCCTTTAAAAAAATTGTAACTCCTTTATTTATCCATTGACGTCGCTGTATGAAGGCTTGTCTCTTGCTGGGCGAGTTGTATTTTTTAATGGTGCTATTTAATGTATAATGTGCTGAAAAATGTTTAAAAAAGTGGAGTGAAATGAAAAAAAAACTGCAACAAAAATGACATGATATATTTATTCTAGGGGTCAGTACGATTACTACAATACCAAAAACTTGTATAGTTTTTTTTTTTTTACTGTACTACTCTTTTTTTAAAAGACATTTAATTTCCTCCAATTATTTTCTGCAGCTATCTTCTGCGCGCAATAACTTTTTTATTTTTTCGTCGACGTAGTTGTGCAAGGGCTCATTTTTTGCGGCATGTCCTGCAGTTTACGTTACTACCAATTCTGAATTCATACGACTTTTTGATCGCTTTTATTGGATTTTTTCTGGGAGACAGGATGATTACAAAAAGTGCATTGCTGGCATTCTTGATTTGCCCAAACGCTACTGCTAGATGTTTATGGTCTGTAAATAATTTGTAGAGACCAAACTCACAACTTTGAATGATGTCTGAGGTCACAAACAGAGAACTTTTATATTCTGCACACCAAAGCTTACTTTGTTTTGCTGCTATATATATGACAGCAGCAGAGAAATATCCTCTGTCAATGTACAAACACATTTCATATAAGCATATAAACATGATAAAGTTTATTTTTCTCCTCCCTCCAGTAGAACATCGTCTAAGTTATCTGCTGGTATACAAGCTTTTACAGCCAGCAGCAATATATCCTTTGTAGAATATCTGTCCCTTTTAACAACAGGCCATGTATTATTTAGGTGTATAAATGTGATGCAGATTCTCTAACCTGTGCTCAACTGTAAAATGGCTGTTGGTTACATTGTGCCTATATTATATTTATCTAGGTCATGTAATGCACGTGTCCAATGAAACTGCTGCCCATATACAAGATGAAGGACACATTTGGTTACATCAAACAGGTGCTGTGGCTGATGATTGGCTACATGCCAACCTCTGCAGCAGGCATTATGGAAAATTGCTCCACTGATTCACAGCTCTTGCAGAAAAGAAGCCTGCTCATCTCTTCAGACTGACATTTTTTTCTGCAGCCGGGAAGGCACTGACTTGTCTATTTAACTTGAACAGCTTTTCCCCGTATGTTACTGTTTATATACACTCTTTGCCAAAAAAAGCAAGCAACTAAAAGTGTGAGTTGTTGTTTTGCTGCAAAACTCATCATTGAGTGACATCTCAGGCAGATATGCTAATGATTATAGTTCTGGCACTATTACATAAACAGCCATGCCAACTGAGGCCTTAAAAGTTATACCCTTGGCCTATAAAAAAAAAACTCTCAGAGGTATTTGTGTGTGTTGGACCTCCTTTTCCACTTGTGGGCGTTACACATCCACATTTCTATGCCGGACGGCATCACACAAAGTCCTCTATGCAATATCAGGCTTAACCAGCATTGAACCGGAAAGGGTGAAAAGGGATGAGAGCATCCAAAGATATGGAGAACACGTTATGAGGATGAAATCAGTGTTGTTTTACAGCATATCGACTTACCACACTGTTCCAAAAAACAGACTGTTGCAGAGCAGAAATATTACATTGTTGAAAGATTAAAGCAGATTTATTTACAAGGACGCTGTTACTCCCAGATTTAACATGCTGGACTTGGTACATAATGCAACTCAAAGCCACAGTCGGGAAAAAATTATATATGAATATTATATGATGTTTGCCTATAAATTCTATTGCTCAAAAGAAAACACGTCTTATTATGCGTAGTTCCGTGCGCTTTTATATGCCTCTTGTATACTTGTGATTGTTCAATAAAGACTTTAAACTTTTTAATAGTGTGCTGTGGGAATTGTCATACTGCAGCTACTATAATAATAATTGAGGGTGGTGGAGAGAATAGGGAAGGCTCCAGTGTGGGAAATGAATAACTTCTGTGTCAGAAGAATTTTGATGTCATTAGTGGGGCCATCACTACTCCAGCAATGCGGGTGGGTTGATGAGCTGTACTTAAAGGTGGGGCCACCTCTACTACTACAGGGAGGGGGAGAGGTTGCTGATATATAACAAGTGGATGGGCACATGACACTCTCCCAGACGTGGGTGGTTTGATAAGACATGTACACGCTGTACTACTCTCTATTATTAGGGGGTAATATTTTGCTAACATTACTTCAATTTACCCAGCAGATCAGTTTTTCTATTCATTTCAGATTTGAACAAAATGATAAAACATTTTGGGAAAAACACACAACCTAAAAGTCCAGCATTGGACATCATTACTGAAAATATCTCCACCGCCACCATGGATTTTCCTCTGGTGCTCAGATAAGCTGGGATCATGGAGATCCAGACACTGCAGAACAGCAGCATGCTGAAGGTGATGTACTTGGCCTCATTAAAACTGTCCGGTAATGTTCTCACCATGAAAGCCAGAACAAAGCTAACCGCTGCCAGGAGCCCCATATATCCCAACATGGAGTAGAACCAGATAGTTGATCCTCCATTACACTGAATGATGATCTTCCCAGGATAAGACTGAGTGTCAAACTCCTGGAATGGGGGAGAAATAGACAGCCAGATAACACAGATGACAACTTGTATAGATGAACACAACAGCACTATGGTATAGGGCAGCTTCCCACTCAACCATTTTCTCCAGGGGCTTCCAGGCTTGGTGGACTTAAATGCAACACAAACCATAATAGTCTTGGCGAGAAGTGAAGAGACGGCTGCTGAGAAAAAAATCCCAAAACTGGTTTCCCGTAATCTACAAGTTATGTGACTGGGACGACCAAGAAACAAGAAGACGGAAAGGAAGCTGAGGATGATGGAGACCAGGAGGAGATAACTCAGGTTCCGGTTATTAGCTTTAACAATAGGAGTGTCCCGGTAGAGGATAAATATTCCAAATATGAAGCCAGTCAAAAGACATCCGAAGATCGAGCCACTGGAAAATGCAGAAGCCATTGTGTCATACTGGTAAGAGATGAACTCCAGGACTTTGGGCAGGCATCGGTCTCTCTTTTCATTTGGCCATTCATCACTTTGGCATTTAATACAGTTCTCAGCATCTGTAGGAATATTTCATAACATTAAATATTACATATTTATCATTGTGATAGATTGTGAGAGCTGAAGTCCTTCCATCTTGTATTTTCATAATCAGTTAATGGACAATACTAACATGATTTTGACTAACACTTACATGATGATCTCAGCATAAAGATAAAAATACTAACCTTCTGACCATGATCAATGTGCAGCTGGTATCCCGTTTACTGTACTTTGGTTTCAGGTGAAACTCAATCATAAGCAGTTTCGCCTCAGATACTGTAATCTCTAAAAATATATGAGAAATTCCAGAATGTCGAGAATACACGCACGCTGTTTTGCATAATGCCTTCATAGCTTTGAAATGGTATATAAGACTGGAGGTTCCGCAAATAAAATCAGAAACTTCTTGCACCCAGCCTGTTGCCGTGTGGCATTAATTTTCTCCAAGCCAGCTTGATACTCTGCTAAATTTGGCAATCGGTAACATATTGGAAGAAAACCTTGAGCTTTTCGCCGACAATTGAGGAGCTCTCTTGGATGGAGGACTTTGTGCGGCACCCCGGCTCCCGACCACTAAGCAGGACAAGGTGTCTAGAACTACAGATTTTTAAAACAGCGCTGTAAAGTAAGACCATTGTCTTGCTACCATTATCTGTGCTTCTAGGACTACCTTCTCCTCTGTTCGGGGGTAGGTGTGCATGCCTCTCTTCTACTATCTCAGGGCTATGAAGAACTCCAGTTGTTATGGGCAGATATGTTATTGATTGAAGATTCTTTTAATTGCTGTTGGTATAACACTGTGGATTGCACTATTGATTTAGCTGCTCGTCCATATATGGAAGAAGGCACAGGGTGGCAATATTGAGCCATCTAACGAGCTAACTGATCTCTGAAGGTGATAGCCGGGGACGCTCCATTAGAAATTGCCGAGTAGCTACGGCAAGGGGAACCTGGGTCTCCAAGTGAGGGACAGGTTACAAGAGACGGTTGTGCACCCGGGACACAGGCTCCTGGATTAATCATGGGCAATGTCCCAGGAACGGACACCTTTATCTGGAGAAAGGCCAAGACAATAGTACAGGAGAGAGAAGGGAAAGCAGCAGTAGGTAAAGGATGTAGTACGTTATTGAAGAAAGCTGGTTGTCGTAATGGCGGTTCTCTTGATCCGGCTTGCTGGAGCAACCTACAAAGTACGTATGGAGGATGGATACAAGACAACAGATTGCAGGACATGCTAAATAGTTGGCAGAACGTAAGTGAGGCAACATCACGGGAAGGCTATATGAAGAAACAGCACAAGGGCACTGTGTACTATGCACCTCCCTCAAAAGGACATAGCCCACCGCCTGTGTGCTGCAAACTGTCTGCACCACCCCTTGTTGATCATGCAGCGATTTGAACTTATTGGAATTGTGGCCAGCAGAATTCCGTATGGCGAGACACTTGCTTTGCTTGTCAAGCACCTTGCCATCGGAGATTGCCTGCGGTCCTGCCCGTGATAACAAGGTCAAGAACACGTGCAATAAAGGAAGAAAGTGCAGAACAGTTAGAAGGCGGAGGTGAGGAGCTGGGGTAGGACACAGTTAATGCTGAGGGTGCTCCCCCCCCACTCCCCTCTGCAACCCCCTGCTGACCACCGGCGACCCCCGAATCTTTTCGTCCCAGTAGTCAGTTACTCGGAAAAAGCGGTGCTCGAAAGCAAAACACCCGAACTGAGTACGCTCGCCCATCTCTAGTGATGATGTACCTTATTCCATTTTAGGTACAGACATTCTGTCTGCCTTATCTGCGTCTATTCGCTTCACACCTGAGGGAATAGTGCAGGTTGATTTTGCAGACACTTGCACAGATAAATTTTGTCAGTTAGCTGCCTTTGCCTCAGAGGACCCTGCCCTTATGGTTTGTGTCCTGACCCCAGAGGATGGGTTGCTGCTGGCAACCGTCTCAGCTACCTTGTGGGCCAGATCAAAAACTGATATTGGATCACTGAAGGTTGCACCCATGATGGTTTTCCTTAAGCCAGGCTGTCCCCCTCCACGAGTCAAACAGTACCCTCTCAGTATGCAGCAAGAAGATGCTATTGCTGTACAAGTGCATGATTTGCTTGCAATGAATGCACTAAAAGAGATAGTGTCCCGTGCCAACACTCCTCTGTTCCGGTAAAGAAAAAAAACCCCAACGGGCAATCAGACGTTTACAGGATGGTCCATGACCTCCGCGAGGTAAAGAAGGTAACGGTATTGGACATACCGGTCGTGCCCAATCCTCATACGCTTCTGGCCCAAGTCCCAAGCTCCGCCTCCTACTTCACCATCATCGATCTGTGCAACGCCTTTTTCTCAGTTCCGCTCCACCCAGATTGTCAATATTTGTTTGCTTTCACTTTCAGGGGCAAGCAGTATGCTTGGACAGTGTTGCCCCAGGGGGGGCAAAACTCTCCAAACATGTACACGCAAGCACTGCAGTCTGTATTGCAGACTTGGCAGATGCTGGAAGGCGCGGTTCTTCTACAGTATGTTGATGATCTCCTCCTCTGTGCGGAGAATCTGGAAACATGCCAGCTGGCCACCCTTTCTTTGCTAAACTTTTTGGCGGAGAACGGGTGCAAAGCTTGTAAAGACAAATTGCAGTTCTGTAAACAAAAAGTGGTCTTACTTGGACACTGTCTGTCACAAGGCATATGACACCTCACTGAGGAGCGTAAACCTGCCATCCAGAACCTGCCTCTCCCCCACTCTGTTGCAAAACCCTGAATCTTCCTGGGACTAGTATCATACTGCCGGCCCTGGATCCGCTCTGCTTCTGTTCTAATGCAACCTCTGTATGACTGTTTGTCCACTACACCTTTTTCTCTTTCCTCAGAAGCAGTGGATAACTTTTACTCTCAGAAACTGGCTATTCTCAGCTCACCTGCCCTAGGTATTCCAAACTATACCTTACCTTTCAATCTCTTCTGTACTGAACTTCTGAGTCATGCAACAGCTGTCCTCACTCAAAGACATGGGGGCCGACCCTGGCCACTTGGCTATTATTCCATGAGACTGGACCTGGTAGTCAGAGGAGCTCCCTCTTGTGTCCGAGCAGTGGCTGCTGTCCAGTCCATGGTGGATAAAGCCTTAGACATAGTCCTGGACTACCCCCTAATGGTCCAGACTCCACATGACATTCAAGGAATTTTGTCACAGGTTCATCCAAAGCATCTGTCTATTGCCAGGCACATCAGGTTACAATGTGCCCTTCTTATGCCTCCTAACATCTCTTTTAGACGCTGCACTACATTGAACCCAGCTACTCTTCTGCCAATACAGTACCCCAGTTCAAATGGGGGGAGGGGAGAGTAATAGGGCACACAGTTTGTTTTTAAATTCAATTACAACAGAAGAGGCTTTTGATGTTGAACATGAACATGATTGTGTAGCTGTAATGGAACAAGAAACAGCAGGCTTTGAAAATATAACTGAAATACCTCTTGATAACCCCGATTTTTAGTTTTTTGTAGATGGTTCCAGATACGAGGGTGAGGACGGTCGATTCCACACTGAATATGCAGTGGTCACAAAACACGGCACAATAGAAGCAAAATCTCTACCTCCGCATGTCTCAGCACAAGAAGCGGAACTAAAAGCGCTCACTGAGGCATGTAGAGTGGCAAAAGGCAAATCTGCAACCATTTACACTGACTCCCAGTATGCTTTTGGCGTAGCTCATGATTTTGGTCCTATCTAGAGGGCCAGGAGTTTCTTAACCTCTACAGGGCAGCCAATTAAAAATGGACCGGCAGCACAGGAACTCATGGAGGCATTGCTGTTACCTGACAAGGTGGCAGTAGTAAAGGTAAAAGCCCATACCGGAGCAAACACACCAGAAGCCAGAGGAAATGCCCTCGCAGATGCAGCCGCAGAAAAGGCAGCAGTGTTACCCTGGAAGAAGGAAAAGGAAGAAGAAGAAAAGGGGGTCTTGATCACGCAACGTGCAGATCCCAGTGTGGACATTACAATGGACTCTGGTACAGTTACAAAAGAGACACTTGCCCAATGTGGACATTTCAATGGACTCTGATACAGTCACAAGAAAGACACCTTTGCCCAAGTTGAACATTATAAAAACACTTTCAGCACAAGCCTGCAAGGAAGAAAAAGACAAATGGACTAAGATTGGGGCACTGGAGGACAATGATATATGGACACTTTCAGCCAGAATCTGCCTCCCCCTCACCCTGTTCCCAATGATGGCTCAGCTGATACACGGATGGACACACTTGTCTAAGACTGCTATGGTTTCTACAGTAGAAAAGTTCTGGGTCACTCCTGGGTTCTCTGTTGCTGCTGCCACCTTCGTCCAATCTTGTATGATCTGTGTCATGACCAATCCGGGACAGAAGATAAAGGTATCGCAAAAACATTTGCCCAGGCCACTCTACCCCTTTCAGAGACTGCAAATTGACTACATTCAGCTTCCCAAGGTAAGAAAGTATGAATATGTGCTGGTCTGTGTTGATTGCTTTTCAGGGTGGGCTGAGGCTTATTGGGTAACTAAGCCAACCGCTCAGGTGACAGCAAAGAAACTCATGAATGAAGTCATCTGCAGGTATGGGGTACCAGAGGTAATTGAGTTAGACAAAGGTACACATTTCACAGGACAAATAATGCAACACATCATGTCAGCTCTAGGGGTTACTCAGGCCTTCCACAGGCCCTACCACCCACAGAGTAGTGGTAAGGTGGATAGACTGAATGGCACCCTGAAGCTGAAAATTCAAAAAGCAATGAGCGAGACAGGCAAGCCTTGGACTGAATGTTTGCCTTTGGCCCTTTTCTCAGTACGATACATTCCCAACAAGAAAACAGAGTTATCTCCCTATGAGATATTATTTGGAAGCGCGCCAAACGGGTCCTGTATTTCCTGCAGCAGCTGCAAGCTCAGTATGGTAACCTTACTGACTATGTACAGTCCCTTTGTAAGCGCCTGGCAATAACACACAAGCAGGTCTTCTCTTCCATTCCAGATCCAAATTCCCTGGAAGGTACAGATGACCTAGAACCCGGAGACTGGGTGCTTATAAAGAGACACGTGAGAAGGGCACTTGAATGTAGATTTGACGAACCCTATCAGATTCTGCTAACTACCAGCACCTCGGTTAAGGTGGAAGGAAAATCCATGTGGATACGTGCCTCACACTGCAAAAAAATCACCAGTCAGCAAGACTGAAATAATGAGGTTGTTTTTGTTGTTCACTATAGAAGGGTTGTGTGCCTTCGGGGTATGGGGAATGACATCTGGGAGCGGGCTGATACTTAAAAGCAAGGCAACTAATGGAACTCTGTCTAGAAATTGGAAGTGGTCAAGTAACACACAGCAGAGAAAGCAGGGCAATTTCACCTGTCCAGCCCATACCTCCTGCCCTATGATGAATTTCACCATCAACGAAATTGAGGCGGCGTATGGGCCAGAGTAGGGGCTTAAGGCACATATGTGTGTACTGATGGGAAAAGACAATAGAGGTTTATCTGTTTCTCTAGACACAAGTCAGACTAATGTGAAAATAAAGTGTTATACCTTCACACAATCCTGTATGGCTGCAGTAGATCGGCAGTACACTTACCTCAATAAAATAAAAACCCTTGACTGCAAAGGCGATGATACAGGACAAGTTCACAACATCAGTCTAAATGAAGTATACACACTAATTAGAGATGAGTGAGCACTAAAATGCTTGGGTGCTCGTTGCTCGAGTCGAACTTTCCGTGATGCTGGAGAGCTCGAGCATTTTTGTATGACAGATGGTTCGCAAAGGTCATGACTTGTGAAACTCTGGAAAACATCCGAAAGTCATGGAAACACCACAGAAACGGATAGGGAAGGGCAGGGGCAGCATGCATGGCTGCATCTCAGGATCCCAGGTCCCAATATTAAGCCACAATGGGGGCAAGAGTCTTCCCCCCCTTCCTAACAATTCTTACTTCGGACAAACCCTCATTAGCAACGCACACCTTAGCTAAGCACCACACTACCTGCAACCAAGGACAATCACTGCCTGTGGGTGACACCACTACCTCTTCTCCTGGGTTACATGCTGCCCAACCCCCCACACGACCCTGCGTCCACAGCGCACACAAAAGTTTTCCTGCGCAGCCTTCAGCTGCCCTTATGCCACACGCTTGCTTCATAGCTACACCACCATCATGTCTATTTCTAAGTGCGTCTGCGATGATGAAGAACTGGAGGCACACACTGCAGAGGGTTGGCAGGGCCAGGCAGCGACCCTCTTTGAAAGTGTGGGTGATAGCCCACAATGCTGTTCAGAATCGATGATAAATTGACGTACGATCATCATTTCAATCCCGTGCCACCTCCGTCGCAAAATTGTCACGCGCCGCAAACGTGGGCATAAAGGGGACTCAAGTGCCAGCCCAACACTTCTACACATCTCCACAATGCAGCAATACTCTGTGTGGGATGTATGTGAGCGGGCCCAGGGTCAGGCTCGGTCCCAGCAAACACCTTGTGTGGCCCAAGGTGCCGCGAGTGACATAGCAATGGGGAATCCATGTGTCCACACACTACTCATTCTGTTTGGGTGCCGGATACCTCATCGACAATGCAAGGGGAAAGCCATCTGCACGCTGCACCCTACCCAAGTCAGTCAGTGTATTTGTGCCAGACAGGTAAAACACTGCGATGGGAAGTCTGTGTGCACCCACAGCATAGGTGAGTCCAAGGAACCCCAAGACATGAACCATGAAGAAATCAGAGTGCCCAAATATTGCAGACATTCACTGCCCCGAGGACATAGGCCTCTGCACAAATCCTCAGCAATCGTGGGCATAGAGCGGACTCCGATGCAGCTGTGAACGTCCCATTAGTGCAGTATCACTCCTCTTGTTTGGCCCAAACCAGTGCCACGGATAACTGTGGTAACATAAGAGAAAATACATGTTGGCCTCAGCCCACAATTCATGCCCTTGTCAGTCAGTGTATTTGTGACAGATAGGTAAAACACTGCGATGGGAAGACTTTGTGCACCCATAGAATAGACTGACCCCTATAACATTTCTGTAGTAAAGGTATAAGCAGACCCCAGTAACATTTCCATAGCAGAAGTATAGGCAGACCCCAGTAACATTTCTGTAGCAAAGGTATACGCAGACCCCTGCAAAATTTCTGTAGGAAAAAGTATAGGAAAACCCCTGTAACATTTCTGTAGCAAGAGTATAGGCGGACCCCTGTAACATTTCTGTAGCAAAAATATAGGCGAACCCATCAAACCATTCAGTAGAAACTGCATAGGCGGACCCCAGTAACATTTCTGTAGCAAGAGTATAGGCGGACCCCTGTAACATTTCTGTAGCAAGAATATAGGTGGACCCCAGTAACATTTCTGTAGCAAAAGTATAGGCGAACCCCTCAAACAATTCAGTAGAAACTGCATAGGCGGACCCCAGTAACATTTCTATAGCAAGAGTATAGGCAGACCTCAGTAACATTTCAATAGCAAAAGTATAGGCAGACCCCAGTAAAATTTCTGTAGCAAAAGTATAGGCAGACCCCAGTAACATTTCTATAGTAATAGTATAGGTGGACCCCTGTAACATTTCTGTAGCAAGAATATAGACGGACCCCAGTAACATTTCTGTAGCAAAAGTATAGGCGAACCCCTCAAACAATTCAGTAGAAACTGCATAGGCGGACCACAGTAACATTTCTATAGCAAAAGTATAGGCAGACCCCAGTAAAATTTCTGTAGCAAAAGTATAGGCAGACCCCAGTAACATTTCTGTAGTAATAGTATAGGCGAACCCCAGTAACATTTCTGTAGCAAGAGTATAGGCAGACCCCAGTAACATTTCTGTAGCAAAAGTATAGGCAGACCACAGTAACAATTCTGTAGCAAGAGTATAGGCGGACCCCAGTAACATTTCTGTAGCAAAAGTATAGGCAGACCACAGTAACAATTCTGTAGCAAGAGTATAGGCGGACCACAGTAACATTTCTGTAGCAAGAATATAGGCGAACTCAAGTAAAATTTCTGTAGCAAAAGTATAGGCAGACCCCAGTAACATTTCTGTAGCAAGAGTATAGACGAACCCCTCAAACCATTCAGTAGACAAGGTATAGGCAGACCCCAGCAACATTTCTATAGCAAAAGTATAGGCAGACCCCAGTAAAATTTCTGTAGCAAAAGTATAGGCAGACCCCAGTAACATTTCTGTAGTAATAGTATAGGCGAACCCCAGTAACATTTCTGTAGCAAGAGTATAGGCAGACCCCAGTAACATTTCTGTAGCAAAAGTATAGGCAGACCACAGTAACAATTCTGTAGCAAGAGTATAGGCGGACCCCAGTAACATTTCTGTAGCAAAAGTATAGGCAGACCACAGTAACAATTCTGTAGCAAGAGTATAGGCGGACCACAGTAACATTTCTGTAGCAAGAATATAGGCGAACTCAAGTAAAATTTCTGTAGCAAAAGTATAGGCAGACCCCAGTAACATTTCTGTAGCAAGAGTATAGACGAACCCCTCAAACCATTCAGTAGAAAAGGTATAGGCAGACCCCAGCAACATTTCTGTAGCAAGAGTATAGGCGGACCCCAGTAACATTTCTGTAGCAAAAGTATAGGCAGACCACAGTAACAATTCTGTAGCAAGAGTATAGGCGGACCCCAGTAACAATTCTGTAGCAAGAGTATAGGCGGACCACAGTAACATTTCTGTAGCAAAAGTATAGGCAGACCACAGTAACAATTCTGTAGCTAGAGTATAGGCGGACCACAGTAACATTTCTGTAGCAAGAATATAGGCGAACTCAAGTAAAATTTCTGTAGCAAAAGTATAGGCAGACCCCAGTAACATTTCTGTAGCAAGAGTATAGACGAACCCCTCAAACCATTCAGTAGAAAAGGTATAGGCAGACCCCAGCAACATTTCTGTAGCAAGAGTATAGGCGGACCCCAGTAACATTTCTGTAGCAAAAGTATAGGTGAACCCCTCAAACCATTCAGTAGAAACTGCATAGGCCGACCCTAGTAACATTTCTGTAGCAAAAGTATAGTCAGACCCTTGTAACATTTCTGTAGCAAGAGTGTAGTCGAACCCCTGAAACATTGGTGTACCAAGAGTATAGGCGAACGCCTGAAAAAATTGTGCTACCAAGAGTGTAGGCGGAGGCCGGAAAAATTAGTTAGATAACAGTATAGGCGAGGGCCAGAAAAATTGGTGTACCAATAGTATAAGTGCACCCCTGAAAAAGTGCTCAACTACGAGGGCAGGTGAAACCCATAAACATTTTTTAAAGATACAGCTCGTTGTTGCTTAATTGTAACAGAGCCTGGAGGCAGCCCTGTGAAAAAAATTTGTGTCTGTTAAAATATCAATACTTTTAAAACGTTGAAAAATTATAAAGAACCTTTAAACAGAGCGTTTTGGGCCTCAGAAAAATTGGCAGTTCAGCTTGATGACATGCTGTTTTAGGGGAAGGAGGAGGAGGAGGAGTCATAATATCCGAGAATTATTGACAAAGCTAATTCCCCCTTTTTTTGTGGTGATAGAGGATGCATTTTTCTCCTGTTGCAGCGGAAAGATTCATTGGTACTGCTGCTTTCCGCCAGTAGAGAAGAGAAGTCAGGGGAAATCCAGCCTTTGTTCATCTTTATGAGTGTAAGCATTTCGGCACTGGCAGTTGACAGGCGGGTACGCTTATCCATGATGATTCCCCCAGCTGCACTAAACACCCTCTCTGACAAGACACTAGCGTCAGGGCAGGCCAGCACCTCCAGAGCGTACAGTGCAAGTTCGTGCCACGTGTCCAGCTTTGACACCCAATAGTTGTATGGAGCAGAGGCATCACGGAGGACAGTGGTACAATCAGCTACGTACTCCCTCACCATCTTTTTACAGTGGTCCCTCCAACTGAGCCTTGACTGGGGAGTGGTGACACAGTCTTGCTGGGGAGCCATAAAACTGGCAAAGGCCTTGGAGAGTGTTCTACTGCCTGCGCTGGACATGCTGCCTGATCCTTGCTCCTTCCCTGCTACTTCACCCTCTGAACTGTGTCTTCTGCCACTAGCACGGTCAGAGGAGATTTTTAGCATCACTTAGTCCACCAGGGCCCTCTGGTATTGCATCACTTGTGTACCCCTTTCCTCTTCGGGAATGAGAGTTGAAAGGTTCTCCCTATACGGTGGGTCAAGAAGGGTGTACACCCAGTAATCCGTGTTGGCCAGAAAGCGTCTAAAGCTTGGGTCACAGGAAAGGCAGCCTAACATTAAGTCAGCCATGTGTGCCAGGGTACCAGTACGCAACACATCGCTGTCCTCACTAGGAAGGTGTCTTTCAGGATCTTCCTTCTCCTCTTCCTCTTAAGCCCATACACGCTGAACAGATGAGAGACAAGCAGCATGGGTACCCTCGACAGTGTAGCCAGCTGTCTCTTCCCCCTCCTCCTCCTCCCCCTCATCGTCCTCCTCCTCCTCCAAAACGTGCTGAGATATAGACATGAGGGTGGTCTGGCTATCAAGCGACATACTGTCATCCCCCGTCTCCTGTTCCAACCACAAAGCGTCGGCCTTTATGCTTAGCAGCGAACTTCTCAGCAGGCAAAGTGGTGGGATGGTTTCTGCGAATGATTGCCGCATCGCCGCTCACCATCTGGGTAGACTCTTCAAAGTTTCCGAGGACCTGGCAGATATCTGCCATTCATGCCCACTCCTCAGTAAAGAATTGTGGAGGCTGAGATTTAGGCGGAGCCTGACCGCGGAGAGTGATGGCCGCTTAGAGAGAAAGCTCCATCACAGAGGCACAGATAAAGGCACCCTACAGAAGCCCATCTACCCCAAAATGGGTAAACTAAACAGGGATAAAGGAGGAGAACAACTGGGGACCCCTCGGCAGGCTCGAGGGCAGACTGAACTGCAGAAATACCTCCAGGAACGGAGCGCTCGTTCACCCTGCTCTCCAGGCAAGATGGCGCCGGCTGCTGCTGCTGCATCAGAGGCTGAGCGGGAGGGTGAGTCCTCCTCGGAGGGTGAAGAAGGAGAGCAAATATCAAGGAGCTTTATGAAAGCCCTCATGGCTAAAGCCATGAGACCAGTCAGAGCCGACCTAGCAGAGATTAAAGAGGATATAAGGCACCTTGGTAGAAGAGTGGAAGACTTAGAGAGCTCATCGGCGGCCATTACCACGCACTCCCTAGAAGTAGCGCAAGTACTGAAAGAACAACATGCACAGTTAAATAAAACGCTCCTTATGCAAGAGGATCTGGAGAAACGCCAATGTGCGTTTTAAAGGTATTCCAGAAACCTGGGCAGCTGAGGCGCTACCAAAAGTGTTACGGGAGATTTTCTCCTCGCTGGTGGGCACAGACAGAGCGGCCTCCATGATAATAGAAAGAGCTCATAGAGCGCTGAGACCACAGCCCACAGCCTCAGACCCACCGCGCGACATCATTTGCAAATTTCTTTCCTTCCCAGACACCGCTGCTATCCTAGAGACTTGCAATATGCGGGAGCTGACTTTCAGATTTATCAAGATCTGTCAGCCACAACATTAGCCAAGCGCAGACTCCTACGCCCGCCGCTAGACGTCTTGAAAGCTAAAAATATGAGGTACGCATGGCTGTTCCCTTTCGGTCTGGGAATAACCCACAAAGGTAAAAGATACAATATATGCTCCCCTGAGGATCTCCGAAAAAACTGGCAACACCTAGACCTGGAGCCTATGGACATCCCCAACTGGTCACTCCTCCCAGAGTTCCCCACCCTTCCTGAACTCTCAGCTCCTGATGTCTGGCGCTTGGAGAGACAAACAAAATCCCAAAAAAGCAAAATAAAGAAAAGGACCAAAGAGAATGGCGAGATTGGAGATACCTGAATCGAGAATGACACCACAAAGTGGACTGTAATCATCTAACAATGTTGACAATAAGTCAGAAAAGACGTTTACCAGTTTTTATGCCACGAGTTACTGAACTCTTAAATAAGTTCTTTAATCTTGAGGGGACTACAGTACAGATTTCTGGAAGAACTCTCCCACATACTACCCTGCAAAGGGGAAAAAGTTTTATGTTGTTACCCCTTACGTTATAGGGTATCTGGGTGCCTTAACCCGATCAGGTACGGAAAAAGTTAAATCTTTGAACTCTTTATAATTGAACTGCCCCAAAACCAGACGGACGTAATCAAGAAAAGATTGTTTGCGTTCGTTCCCTCGTCTGAGGGAGACTATTGCTTTAATTACTACACATATTCTTTTTTGTGTTTTGCTTTAACCCTCTCCCCCTACCCCCCCCCCCCCCCCCCTATCCGTCTTCTCCACTAACACCTCCACCGTCTGGCCACTCCTTCCTCCTCTCTACAATAACTAACCCATATTCAATACAAAAACAGAACCCAAATAGTGGGGAACGAAAGGGACTTACTCACCAAATACATATATCGTACTTATAACCTCTGCGACACCCCCCCCCCTTTTTGTTCCTCAATACAGGTATTGCTACATTCTTTGGCTACTTCAACCAGTTCTGACTGCAATGGATATAGAAACACTTCGCTTTACGACCTTCAATGTCCGGGGCCTCAACTTACCACAGAAAAGATTTAACATTTCCCAACTTGTGAAAAAGTACAAGACTAAAATTCTTCTCTTGCAGGAGACACATTTTAAGGGAAAAAAATGCATAGCGCTGCTGGGAAAACTATTCCCCCAGTCCTTCCACAATTCACACCCCTGCTCCGCTTCCAAGGGGGTCTCCACCCTATTCCACAGATCTATTAATTTTATTCCCTCAGCTGAATATTCTGATGAGATGGGAAGGGCCCTCTTCCTAGAGGGTACAATCAATAACGTAAAAATTACAATCGCTAATATGTACGCCCCTAATGCCAACCAAACTGAGTGGCTAACTAAGCAGATCACAATCCTGAAGGAATTCGCCGTGGTCCACATAGTGGTGGGTGGAGACTGGAATGTAACACTAAACCCCCTCCTAGACTCGTCGAAGGGCAGATCCCAGGTCTCCCAGGGGCGTCTGAACAAACTAAATAAGGGCTTACATGACCTGGGCGTCGTGGATGCATGGTGGGTGTTAAACCCCTCCTCATTATACTCAAAGGTACAGTACATGTCTCATATCAGAGATTAGATTACCTATTTATTCCCTCAAGCCTTTTGCCAAAAGTAAAAAGTGCAAATCTGGACATAATCTCCATCTCAGATCACGCCCTCTCACATGTAGATATCAAAATCGGCCCAGAAGGTCCCAGGGAATGGAAATGGCACCTAAATGAGTCGCTGTTAAACTCAGATACCGAAAGGGTTAAACTCACTGACCTTCTAGAAGAATATTTCCGCATAAACATTACTGATGATGTGGACTTCCCGATGGTGTGGGAGGCCCACAAAGCCTACATGAGGGGGGCTCTCATATCCCTAGGCTCCAGAATAAAAAGGCAACAGCAGCAAGAGATTGATAGCATTCTAACACAAATAGCAAAGATGGAGCAATCATCAAAACTATCCAAACCCAAAAGATCTTGGGGGACTTGACATCCAGGCGACGAGATCATAAACGTCTTCTGGAGTCGAGGTTCAACAAGAGACACCTCTTCTTGAAGCAGACGGTGTACTTGCATGGAAATAAGGGGAGCAGATTTATGACAGCTATGCTTAAAAAATCCCGATCCCGAAACTACATAAACGCAGTTAAAAACCAGACAGGAAACTTAGCAACCTCATTCCAGGAGATAGCGAACGCCTTCCACCAATTCTACTCACAATTATACAATTTGAGAGGGCAAAAGAGTCCGACCAGTCAGACATGAAAAAGAAAATTGACCTTTTTCTGAGCACAATAAAATTACCAAAATTAGGAGAGGAGGTCTCACAGTCTTTGATGGCTCCAGTGACTAACCAGGAAGTGGAAGACCTAATTACATCCTGCCCCTCGGGCAAATCCCCTGGACCAAATGGTTATTCCTCAGCATATTACAAATCTTTCAAAACGGTCCTAGCCCCAAGATTAAGAGAACTCTTCAATGCCCTATTATATGGAGGTAATCTACCTAAGCAAGCTCAGGAAGCCCATATAACTCTTATCCAAAAAGAAAATAAGGACCCTACATTATGTGGTAATTATCGGCCAATTTCTCTGATAAACCTGGATATAAAACTATGGGCTAAACTTTTAGCTAAGAGAGTGGAAGACCTCATTTCTAACCTGATTAACAGCAAACAGGCGGGCTTCGTTAGGGGGAGAGAGGGTAAGGATAATTGCTTTAGGCTCCTTCACGCGATTAAATACGCACAATTAAAAAGATTCCAATTATATTGTAAGGAACAGACGCTGAAAAAGCGTTTGACCGTGTTAATTGGTTATAAATGAAGAGCGCTTTAGAGAACTTTAACTTCCCACCACCATTTATCTCAGCAATCTTCTCACTCTACAACAGCCCACATGCGAGACTGAGAGTTAACGGTATCCTCTCTCCCCCTTTCGACATCCGAAATGGCACCCGTCAGGGGTGTCCACTGTCTCCGACACTCTTTGTACTAGCGCTAGAACCTCTTCTACAAAAAGTAAGAACAGACCTGGAAATAAAGGGAATCATCATGGGCCCACACTCACTCTCATTAGCTGGATTCGCAGACGACATAATGTTCTTGCTCACGGAGCCTGAGAAGGGAGTGTCGAACCTAATATCACTCCTAGAAACTTTTGGGGAGATCTCGGACTTCAAGATTAACTTCGCCAAATCTAATATCTTAAGCGTTTCCATGCCAAAAGCTGGCAGTGAAGCCATAAAAACTAATTCACCATTTGTCTGGTCCGAAACCTCAATAGATTACCTAGAAGTAAAAATTACTAAGAAAGCTGAAAACCTCCTCACCGCCAACTTTCAACCACTCCTTCCCTATATCAAGAATCTGCTCCGCTCGTTCGATATGCCATACATCTCCTGGTTTGGGAAGAAGAATGTATTGAAATCATATATTCTCGGGGGCGTGGCCTAGCCAGCGGAGAGTGCAGACGTGTGGGACTTCAGCTCCTGCTACCACACCGGGAAAACCGATTTTACCGGTGCTCCTGACACCGGTCTACTCTGCCAAACATCAGCACAAGCTGCTCCGTGGGCCGAGGAATAAAACAAGCCGCTCCGGGCCTCATACAGCCAAAGAACTCTTTCGGGCCTTGTGAGCAGGAGGAAGCCGGGGACTAAATTTTCGCGCCACTCCGGAGGCGCGCGGCGGGAAGAGACGGGCGGAAGCCCCCGCGGCTACATCTACAAGCGGCACGGTCCGGCAGCCCTCAGAGGGGTTTCCTGGACAGAAGGTTTGAGGGGGGGAGGACTAGGTCGGCCGGCAGCCAGCGGCGCCGCGGCGATTAACGCTGAGGGGGAGAAAACACAGCCAGATCAGAGGGGAGGACTAAAAGCAGTTCCCCTCACCACCGGGGAGAAACTAAGGAGGCCTAAGTTTAAGCTTACCAGGCGGCGCTGCTCCGGCCCCATTGTCAGCAGGGCGACCTCTCCTCACTGCACCTCTCCTTCTCATCCTTAAAGGAGCCTCTGACATCCCTTCTGGGGAAGCCCCCATCTCTAACTGCAGAACTGCCTCCTGCTAAAGACCTGAAAGCAAGTTTTACAGTGAACCCATCTGCCTTACAGGCACTGAGAGACTCTCCCCCCTGCCTACTCCCCCCATACTGGGTCACTCATCTGCGACCCCCCCCCTCCTTCCCTTCGGCCTCCCACTACCTTGCTCTACCCCTGCTACTTAGAGCAGACACAAGGACATCAGATACCAGCTCATCTAAAAGAACATACACAGGCTCTGCCTGAATTTTTTAGGGGACCCCGGTCACGGACCCCGCGTGAACTTTGCTACACAAGCTCCCACCTGGTGCGACTGTTGCCCTGCCCAGACGCACTAGCAGAGGCCTCTCAGCCCACAGCGCGCTATTTAGATTGCGCTGTCTGCGCAGTCCAACCTTGAAACAAACCATTTCCGCCAGGATCCATTTCAGAGCGACATTGGGCAGTAGGGTCCACCTGATGAATCGAGAATAAACCACTCCAGGGGGCGGACCTCGTCGCACGAACAAGCCTAAATCAACTCCAACTCAACATGGGGAAAAACAACAGAGATAAAAGCAGCGATTCTCTGAGTACACCCCGACCAGCAAAAGGCCAGTCAGATATGCAGAAGTTTCTTAAGGAGAGATCCTCCAGATCCCCACATTCCTCTAGCAAAAAAGCCTTGAATCTATCTGCACCACCGCCGACCAACATAGAAAGAGACGGAGAAGCGCCATCAGAAGGAGAGGAAACGGAGCAAGTATCCAGAAGCTTCATGAGAGACCTAATCACTAAAGCCTTACAACCAATTGTCTCGGATCTCGCAGAGATCAAAGAAGAGGTCAAGCACACAAGTAGAAGAGTAGAGGCCCTGGAAGCCTCCTCGATCTCAATAATTTCACATTCAACAGAGCTCGAGCAAATGATCAGAGAACACCACCACCAGCTAAACCGAGCCTTATTGCTCCAAGAAGACCTGGAAAACCGCAATAGGCGAAATAACATCAGAATGAAAGGCATCCCGGAAACATGGGCTGCGGAGGCCCTTCCCAAGATCGCGACTGAACTGTTTGCATTACTCTTGGGGCAAGAAAGAGACGCCCAAATTACAATAGAGCGAATCCACAGATCACTGCGACCCCCCCCTGGTGGCTCGGATCCACCCAGGGATGTAATCTGTAAGTTACTAACGTACACAGATACTCAGGCCGTATTGGATTCTGCAAGGTGCAATAAGGACACACTGTATGATGGAGCACCAATTCAGTTCTTCCAAGACCTTTCCCCAACAACCTTAGCCAAACGGCGCCTATTGAGACCCTTACTAGAGGCACTGAGAGCCAGGGACATCAGGTATTCCTGGCTCTTCCCCTTTGCACTGGGACCTAACATTAAGGGTCGCCGGTATAACATTCGCACACCGGAAGATCTGCAGAAATGCTGGCTCATCCTAGAGATGGAACCCATTGACATCCCCTCATGGCTCCCGCTTCCGGAGTTCCCCACGCTCCCCTCTCTACTCTCGGCGGAGGTCGATCAGAATTCAGGAGACACCAGATCCCCTAGAGGAAAGAAAAAGAAAAACAAAGAGGGTTCTCTGCAGGAAATCACCTGAGTAACTGTCAAGCCGAAACTCATGGCTAATTTAATGTTGGGAATTTAGACAGAGGAGATGTTTACTCTCCTTCTGACTAACAGTGCCCCATTAGAGTTGATAACATTTGCGTTTATATAATCTTGGATATTACGACTTGTTGGTAGTGGCGAGGCCTGCCCCACCTGGGCCCAGTCCTAGCCTAACTGTTGTTAATCTGTTAACTGTTCCTCACCCCTCTCTTTCCATCAGGTTGCGGATTGGTGGGACTCCCAGTTGGACGAGTGTCGTTCTTGACAACGGGACACCGTACCTAATATTTGGCATTTGCCCGAGTAGTCCTCTAATACTGCAGTCTCACTCTCAATCCCCCCTGTGTCTAATTGTTTCTAACGGGCTTTCTAGTCAGTTTGTTCTTTAAAACCCATACCTCTCTGTCCCCCCCCCCTCTCTTCCTCCCCCACTCTTACCTCTACTCCCCCTTCCACCCTTACCGAGGTCCCCTCGGGCGCACTCGCTCTAACGCCCACACTATATAAAGCCCTTAAGGGATCGCCGAGGCAGACAGTACGCGTCAAAATCTTATTCTCTCTCTCTTATCTTTTGAACTTGCAGGTCTAGATCCTCTCCAGGAAATCGGATTCACCATGTCTCCTGTGCGTATCACGTCTCTCAACGCTCGAGGTCTGAATTCGCCTGGCAAGAGGCGTAACGTCGCCCATCTCCTCAAAAAATGTAAGACAAAAATCCTAATGCTACAAGAAACACACTTCAAAAAAGACAAACACTTTACCCTCCCAGGGTTAGGATTTCAACAACACTTTAATAGCACCAACCCAGTTTCGGCCTCCAAAGGGGTTGCTATTATGATACACAAGTCGGTTCCCTTTAAACTAGACTCCCTTTTGCAGGACGGAGAGGGTAGAGCGATATTTCTAAAAGGCTCAATCAACAACATAAAATTAACGCTAGCCAATCTCTACGCACCAAATGTAGACCAAATTCTCTGGTTAATCAGACAACTAGAGACTCTAAAACAATTCGCGGTGGGTCATATCATCTTAGGGGGGGACCTAAATGTTACACTGAATCCGCTTTTAGATTCCTCGACAAGCCGATCCCAAATCCCTCAAACAAAATTAAGAAGGCTGCATAGAGCTATGCGAGAGGTGGGGGTCTTGGATGTTTGGCGCCTCCGTCATCCCTCCACTAGGGACTACTCCTTCTTCTCCCAGGTACATGCTTCTTTCCAAAGACTCGACTACCTTTGCGCCTCCCCAGGTTTACTATCCTACATCAGGAATGCCTGTATTGACTCTATCACCGTCTCTGACCATGCCCCTATCCATCTAGATGTCTCTATACCACAGCCTGTCCCTAGCGAATGGAGGTGGCGCCTCAATGACTCCCTTCTAGATTCCTTGGAGGATATATCTAAGATAGAGACTCTTCTGGAGGAATACTTCAGTATCAACTCAGAGGGGAGTGTTGAAAAGCCTGTAGTCTGGGAGGCCCACAAGGCCTATGTAAGGGGGTTATTGATAGCGCTTTGCTCCAAAGTGAAAAAGCAAAAACAAAAACAAATAGATAACCTGTTATCACTAATAGCTACAACCGAACAGGCCGCTAAACACTCCCAAACAAAAAACAATCTGGACACACTAACCTCTTAAAGACACCAACTCCACTGTCTCCTTAAAGATAAGTACAACAAAAAACATCTGTATCACAAACAGGCATACTACGCTCATGGCAATAGAGGCAGCAAACTCACGACAGCCCTACTAAAGAAGGCTAGAACTAGGAACGCGATCCACTCCATAAAAACGCAGTCGGGAACCTCGGTCTCCTCCACACATGAAATTGCAAAAGAATTCCAGCTCTTCTACACGAAGCTTTATAACCTGGAGGAGAGCGAGACCCCCCTAATGGGGCAGAATATGACAGAAAATATAGACGCGTTCCTTGGGTCCCTAAACCTCCCTAAACTAAAAGCAGCAGAAGCCTCATCACTAACAGCCCCGATTACAGAAAAAGAAATAGAAGACGTCCTCAAATCTTTCCCTCTCGGCAAAAGTCCAGGGCCAGATGGCTTCTCACTAACCTACTATAAGGCCTTTATGAAACAATTAATTCCCAGATTAGCTGAATCGTTCAACGCCCTTCTGAGCGGAGCTGAACTCCCTAGGTAAGCGCAGGAAGCGCACATCACCCTCATATTAAAGGACAGCAAAGATCCCGAGCAGTGTAGCAGCTACAGGCCCATCTCTCTTATAAACCTAGACGTAAAGATTTGGGCCAAACTCCTGGCTAAGAGAATGGGAGAATTTATCCCTGCATTGATAACACCGAAAGAGGCAGGCTTCGTCCAGGGAAGAGAGGGAAGGGAAAATTGCTTAAGACTCCTCCGTGCTGCAAAATATGCACAAACACGTAAGATACCGGCTGCCTTCGTCAGCACTGACGCTGAGAAGGCGTTTGATAGGGTGAACTGGATCTTCATGGAAAGAGTGCTGCTTAGATTTAAGTTCCCTCCTACCCTTGTCGCAGCTATCTTCTCCCTCTACTCAAAACCGCATGCCAGACTTAAAGTCAACGAATCCCTATCGCCACCATTTGATATTCGTAACGGGACAAGGCAAGGCTGCCCTCTGTCCCCCACGCTCTTTATTCTCACCATAGAGCCGCTCCTCCAATGGATAAGACAGGATCCAGTTATTAGGGGACTGAGGGTCCACTCACACACCTTGTCGATGGCGGCATTTGCGGACGACATAATGATCGTGGTTACCAAACCAGAAAGGAGCCTACCCAGACTCACTTCAATACTAAAAGACTTTGGAGTTCTCTCAAACTTCAAGGTAAACTTTGCCAAGTCCATTATACTTAACATCTTAATCCCGAAGGCACAAAGCGATTCCCTGAGATCCAGTTCACCCTTCAAATGGTCAGAGACGGTGGTAGACTATTTAGGAGAGAAGCTTCCTAAAAAGATAGAGGACTTATACCTCCATAACTTCCAACCACTTATCGCTTAAATAAAATCCTTATTGAGGCAATATGATCTCCCGCTACTTTCCTGGTTCGGGAGGAAAAACATTCTAAAGTCCTACGTGCTTCCTGTAATTATTTACAAACTGCGCATGATCCCGATTCGCCTACCTCCCTCTTTCTTTAAATTGCTTAAATCGCTTTTCACAAGCTTTGTCTGGAGACAAAAAAGACCCAGACTTGCGTTCAGCTTAAAGGGGTTGTCCCGCGGCAGCAAGTGGGTCTACACACTTCTGTATGGCCATATTAATGCACTTTGTAATGTACATTGTGCATTAATTATGAGCCATACAGAAGTTATAAAAAGTTTTTTACTTACCTGCTCCGTTGCTAGCGTCCTCGTTCCCATGGAGCCGACTAATTTTCACCCTCCGATGGCCAAATTAGCCGTGCTTGCGCAGTCCGGGTCTTCTGCTCTCTTCAATGGAGCGGCTCGTGCAGAATGCCGGCTCCGTGTAGCTCCGCCCCGTCACGTGCCGATTCCAGCCAATCAGGAGGCTGGAATCGGCAATGGACCGCACAGAAGAGCTGCGGTCCACGGAGGAAGAGGATCCCGGCGGCCATCTTCACCGGTAAGTATAGAAGTGACCGGAGCGCGGGGATTCAGGTAAGCGCTCCGGTAAGCTTTCTTTAGGTCCCTGCATCGGGGTTGTCTCGCGCCGACCGGGGGGGGGGGGGGGGGTTGAAAAAAAAACAACCCGTTTCGGCGCGGGACAACCCCTTTAATGACAAGACGGAGAACAGAAGGGGGGATGGATTTGCCGAACATCCAAGATTACTACCACGCTATCCAAATTAGCTACTGGGTAGACCTGACACACCCGGCGAGAGACCCAATACTTCAAAACGTGGCGAAGGCCTCCCAGAACGATTCTTTATTGGAGGATCTGTGGTTCCCAACAAAACATCAATATAGGGCAAAAGGATTCAATCCCTTACTTTGAGGCCCCTGTGAAACATGGGATAAATTCAAACAATCGCTCGCGCCAGACCCTTCGCCATTGTTACCCATTAGAGGACTGGGCAGATTGGTAGGGATTCATCAAGACTCAGGCTCCATGAGCATCTGGAAACAATTTGCAAATAGTAAGCTGGAAGACATCCAGTATTTAGCACACAAATCATCAGAGGAGATTATGATCACTCTAACCCCCAATAACTCCCTCTCCTTCCTGCAAAAAGCACACGTGAAAAAAGTACTTAATGACTTCCAGGTTAAGTTCACATCAACCAGACCCAAGACACAATTTGAAAACGCCTTGAAAACAAATTCACCGGGCTCAAAGAAAATCTCTATCATAAGAAAGAGCTTAATAGCGCCCCCTCTACATGCTAAACCCAACTTCTTAATTACTTAGGAGAAAGAACTGGGGATTTCGCTCTCCGCAGCCGACACTAAACTAATCCTGAGCCTGGCATATGGCCTGTCCCCCTGCGTTCTTATGCAGGAGTGTCATTATAAATTATTAGTCAGGTGGTATAAAACCCCCTAATGGCTCTTCAGCTATAAATTAGCCCCACTCAACAGATGCTGGAGGTGCGGAGGAGATGTAGGCTCCTTCCTCCACATCTGATGGGAATGCTCAGGTATCTCGGGATACTGGACGGAGGTAGAGAGAGACTTGAGAGCTCTGTCCCTGGACCTCACTAACACCAGACATGGTCTTCCTGTGGAAACCATTGACCCATTTTAACCCGCGCAAAAACAAGCTAATCGCACAATTGATTGATGCGGCCAAAGCATTAATACCACTGAACTGGGTCCAACAAACCCCACCCTCAGTAAACAAGTGGAGAGAAAAGGCCGACCTAATATGCAACCTTGAGGAGATCACGAGCTGGTCAAAGGGCAACCAGGAGGACTTTATCACTACCTGGTACTCCTGGAGAGACCTGAGAAGGAAAGCCACTGAACATCAACACCTGGCCTTGGGTCTGGACAGGGGAGGCGGGGCGACTTCCCCGCCCCTGCACCTGCCAGTTGTGGAGGAGGCGGGCGACAATACGGAATCTCAGAGCGAAGGAGTTGGCCTCGGGCGTTGAGCGGTGACGCACCTACACCTTGGAACATGGAACTCCGACGAGCAGAAGGTAAGGGAGAGAGGGTCCTGAAGCAAGTCGCCTTGGGACTCCTTCCCAGCCCCCTGACCCCGATCCACCCTCTCCTCCCCCAATTTTCCCCTTCTTATCCAATTGACCTACCCTCCCCCTCCCTCTTCTTCTATAATCATAACTCTACGATTTTGAGCCACATATCCAGTCCTAGGACTATTCTCCCTCGCATACTACTCCCGAAAGGGATACCTCACAGTGTTTTCTGTTGATTCCCTCCCTCGGTTCCGCCCCCGACATCGGAGGTGGTCTGAGGAAGGAAGGAACTAATCTTTCAAAAACAGTTGTGGTACATGGACACTGCCAATAATTCTTATTTGTAATTCTTGAGTAATGTGGCTATTGCGTATGTTAACCTGAAAAATTCAATAAAAAACTTTGAGTTAAAAAAAAAAAAAAGATATCATATATTCTCCCAACCATCCTTTATAAAATTCGAATGCTCCCTATCCACTTACCCAACTCGTTCTTTAAAAATCTTCGCACCGTCTTCTCTGGATTTGTGTGGACACACCGAGCTCACAGTACTTTGATTAAGAGGAGATGGGGGGGGGGGGGGATTGATATGCTGTGCGTCCAGGACGTCTATAGGGCAACACAGCTGAGCTATTGGCTGGAATTAGTATGCCCAAAAAAAGACCCATTGCTACAGCACCTCGCTGAGAGTACATATGGGGAGGCCTTAACAGAGGATCTTTGGCACCCATCGAGGAGCCAATACAGCTTCACCAGTTTTAACCCACTACTGAGGGGCCCCTGTGAGACCTGGGATAGTCTGAGGAGTACCCTGGCTCCAGACCTCACCCCAAAGCAGACACGGTTTGTAAATTATTAAAAATACTCACAGACTCGGTGACCAGAACTATCTGAAGGAGGCTATCCGGTATAAAAATAGGCGACATCCAGGCATTAGCCCACAGAAAAGCGGAATAAATCCTACAAACACTGTGTCCGGATAGACATCTCTCATTTCTACAGGAAGCCCACGTGATAAGAGCCCTAAAGAATTTTCTTAGTTCATATAAATCTACCAGACCAAACACTATGTTTGAAAAATCATTCAAAAAGGGAATGCCACGACACAAAATGATTTCTAGAATTCATAAGAAATTTATCTCACCACCATTGCCTTCCAAACCAGGCTTCATTAGCTCATGAGAGAAAGAACTGAATATTTCCCTATCAGAAACAAATATAAAACTCATCCTTAAACTATCCTTTGGGCTCTCCCCATGTGTCCTTCTACAAGAAGGCCACTACAAATTGCTGTCAATGTGGTATAAAACCCCACAGTGGTTATATGCATACAAATTAGCCCACCATAACAGGTGCTGGAGATGCGAATCCGCAGTGGGGGTCCTACCGCCACATCTGGTGGGACTGCATAAAACTATCCAACTTTTGGAAAGAGGTGGAGAATATACTAAGGACCATTAAACCGGGTTTCTCCCTAACACCGGAGAAAATCTTCCTATGGAAACCCTCTACAGACTTTCATCCACTCAGAGATAGACTACTTGCGCTTCTCATTGACGCAGCTAAAGCTCTGATCCCACTAATGTGGTTACAGAAAACCTCCCCCTCTTTCCAACAATGGAAAGAAAAAGTTGATTCCATATATAACTTAGAGGAGCTTACTAGCTGGAAAAAGGGAAAACATGACGAATTTGTGGAGATGCGGACCCCTTGGAAGTGGATACCTTGAAACTAAATAGAGGGGGAAAAATCTATTGGGCTGATCATAAACCTAATACATAATGATGGAGAGAGATACATATATCATAAGAGAGAGATGAGCGGACAGAACACCGCTACTAACCAGAAGGTGACAGTTGTGCTACCCCGGACACGGATGGAAGAAGCGGACAATGGCCTTGCATGTTGGGAGCTGGGTGAAGGCCATAGAGTCAATCCGAAACGGTAGGGGGGAGCAGAGAGAAGGAAGGTAACTTAATGGCCCTCCTCCCCCCCTCTTCCCCCCTCCCTCTTCCTCCCCCCTTCCACCTCCTCCCCCTTTACCCCCCTTTTTTTTCTTACGTTAATTACTCATAAGTTCAAGAATGTTAATTCATAAGTTCTAAAAACTGTTGAGAGAGGAAAGGACATGATAACTACAAATTCTTTGATAGGGGATGACTTTCGTGCCAATTGTTCCTCTTCTTACTGATGTATGTCATGAAAATGTATTAACATGTCTCGACCCTCTGTGTTTATTGTATGAAAGCATTTAAAAATCTCAATAAAAATTGATTTAAAAAAAAAAAAAGAATTGCGGAGGCTGACTACCACTCTGCTGCCCATGTTGCAGCTCGTATTCCACTATTGCTCTACACTGCTCATACTGCCTGGCCACCATGGGCACATCGCACAGCAGTCGGTGCTCTGGTAGCTGAAACCGACATTGCAGGGTCCTCAGGGTGGCAGCGCCTGTGGTAGACTTGCGGAAATGTGCGCAGATGCAGCGCGTCTTGCCGAGCAGGTCTGACAAGTGGGGGTAGTTTTTCAGAAATGGCTGAACCACCAGATTGAAGACGTGGGCCAGGCATGGCACGTGTGTGAGGCTGCACAGCTGCCACCAGGTTACGGCCGTTGTCACACTAACCATGCCTGGTTAAAGGCTCAGCGGCGAAAGCCAGAGGTCGGTCTGCTCTGTCAGACCCTGCAGCAGCTCGTGGGCCATGTGCCTCTTGTCGCCTAAGCTGAATAGTTTTAGCACGGCTTGCTGATGCTTGCCCACCGCTGTTCTGCCGCGCGCTACTGACTGCTGGCGACATGCTCACAATTCTTAATTTAGAGGTAGAAGTGGCAGAGGAGGAGAAGGAGGGGGAGGATTTGGAGGAGGTGGCGTAAAATGCCGCAGATACCACCACCAAGGTAGGACCCGCTGGGTGTGGGTAGGACATGAGCGGTCCCAGGCTCTGACTTGGTCACAGCCTCCACCAAGTTCACCCAATGTGCCGTCAGGGAGATAGTAGCCCTGCCCACGAGTACTTGTCCTCGTGTCTGTGGTTAAGTGGACCTTCCCAGTAACCGTCTTCGTGAGGGCACGATTTATGTTGTGGGAGACGTGCTGGTATAGAGCTGGGACGGCACACCGGGAAAAATAGTGGCGACTGGGGACCAAGTAGCGCGGGACCGCCTTCATGTTTTTGAAAAAATCTGTTTCCACAAGCCTGTATGGCACCATCTCCAGGCTGATTCATTTGGCAATGAGTATGTTTAAAGCTTGTGCATGCCGGTGAGTAGTGGCGTATATGTGCTTTCGCTCCAACGCTTCTGTTAGCGACAGCTGAATGCTGCGCTGTGAGACATTGCTGGATGGAGTGGAGGATGGTGGAGGTGAGGGTGTGGGTGCAGGACGGGAGGCGCTCGTGCCTGTGTCCTGGGAGGGAGATTGGATCTGTGTGGCAGGTAAGGGCACAGGGGAAGAGGCAATGGTATGACCCGGAGGCGGTAAATGGCCTTCGTCCCACCTTGTGGGGTGCTTGCCCATCATATGCCTGCGCATGCTGGTGATGCTGGCAGTGGTGGCTCCCCAGCTGATCTTGGTGTGACACAGGTTGCACACCACTGTTCATCGGTCGTCCACACTCTCACTAAAAAACATCCACACCTTTGAACATCTAGCCCTTTGCACGGAGGCTTGTCGCAAGGGGATGCTTTGGGAAACAGTTGGGGGATTCTTCGCTCTGGCTCTGCCTCTACCCCTGGCCACTCCACTGCCTCATCCAATCTGTCCTATTGCTGCACTTGCCTCCCCCTCTGAAGCCCTATCCTCAGTAGGCTTAGCAAACCAGGTAGGGTTAGTAACCTCATCGTTCAGCTGCTCTTCCTCCGAATCCTCTGTGCGCTTCTCCCTCGGACTTACTGCTCTTACTACTACCTCACTGACAGACAACTGTGTCTCATCATCCTCATCCACAAAAAGCTCTTGAGACAGTTGCCGTAAGTCCCCAGCCTCATCACCCGGACTCCAGGAACTTTGCAAAGGTTGGGAATCGGTCACGACAAACTCCTCAGGTGAGAGAGGAACCGTTTTTTTCCACTCACGGCAGGGACCCAAAAACAGTTCCTGGGAGTCTGCCTGCTCAGAATATGTCATTTTCATGGAGTGAGGCACTGCAGCCTAAGAATGCTATTACTGACAGGCTGGGAACAGGCCTAGATGCGTAATACAAAAATTGATGCACTACTGCTCCCAGCCAGCCACAACTATAATGCACATGGTCAGATGTAGCCCTAAGAAGGATCGTTGGGGTTCTTGTACAGAGGATCAGGAGGATTGTATAACTTTTTCCTATATAAGTAGCTGTGTACATACACTCTGCCTTATGCACTGCACACACAGAACAGTATAGCTGAAGTGGCCTGCACAGCCCGAGATGCTTAAAAAAATTGGTGCACTACTGCTCCCAGCCAGCCACAACAGTAATGCAAACTATGAAGAGCAGCCCTAAGAAGGACCGTTGGGGTTCTGAGGACAGGATCCTACTCTAATACTATCCCTATATCAGCAGCAGCACTATCCTTAACCTTTGCCAGCATGCGTCTGAGGCGAGCCGCGGTCACCTCATTGGCCCAGCCACTCACTACTGTGGGGGGGGGGGGGGCTGGCACATCACAGCAGGAAGTGGTAATGCCTTCCCAGCATGTCTATTGGCTAGAAAATGGCGCTAAACATGCGGGGAAGGAAATGCAATTGTCTCGAGTACCCCGTGGTGTTCCTCTCGATTAGCGAGCATCTCGAGTACCCTAATACTCGAACAAGCATCAAGCTCGGACGGGTGTGCTCGCTCATCTCTACTAGAATGCAATCTAATTCCACTAAGATATAGAAAATGCACATGTCACTGCCTATTGGTGGCTAAATTATCTATCACCAGAAAATGGAAATCAAAGCACCCTCCCAGCATCAAAGACATACTTGATATAATTACGGTCATTACACCTATTAAAAAGTCATTGCTAACACCAATGGAAACCAAAAGAAATGTAGAGCTATGCAGCGTCCTTGGCTGTGCTATTTGTTAAAGTGATGTTTTATTAGTTTTCTATTTCTATTACTATTTGTTGCAAAAAATGTGATACACAAATGGATGGCTCAACAGTTTATGCATAGAAAACGCCATAACTATTTCTTGTATATGCACTTAACAGCGAAACAATTGTCAAAATAACAAGATCATGCTATGTGTATGTTTCTCAAAACTCTACATGCAGACTGTACAATGTACGTAATTACAAAAAATTCTAATATAAAAAATATTTGAAAAGAAAAATAAAAGTCAAAATTGCTGTTATTTTACTCTTTGAGCACATCAGGCAACACCTGAAGAAGCTGAGAAACAACTTGTAATGTGCTGTGAAATATGCTGGTGCTATATTAATAAAGATTATGAATACCTACAGGAGGATCTGCAAGCTTCAGTAACCCCTGTCTATGTGCCATGTGTTAGAGGCACACTGAGGAAGAATGGTGTTCATGGAAGGATACCACAAAGGAAGCCACTGCTGTCCAAAAGAACATTGCAGTCCATCTCCAGTTTGCCCGAGACACCTGGATGCTTCACAATGCTTCTGGGAAAATGTGCTTTGCACAAGAGATAAAAGTGAAACTTTTGAGCAAAAATGTACAACACTGTTTGGGAGAAACCAACACCAAAGCCACATCCAAAGCCTGGTGGAGGCAGCATCATGGTTTGTGGCTGCTCTGCTCCTCAGAGAATGGACAGCTTGTAATCATTAAGGGAATAATGAATTCTACGGCAGATCAGAACATCTTATAGGAGAATGCTGGGTGATGTAACAAGACAATGAAATAAAGCACACAAGTAAAACAGCTGAAGAGTGCTAAATAATAAGATTTATGTTTGGAAATTGCCAAATCAGAACCATGATTTTAACCCCTTGTAGATAATGTGGCATCACCTGGAGAGTGCTGTGCATGCTGGACATCTCAGGCATAGTAATGAACCTAAATCAATTTACAAGAATGATCCAAAGTTCCAGCTCAGTGATGTACAAATCTTACTAGTAGCTCCTGGACATGTTTCGTGGTGACTGCTGCTATAGGAGCATCTATATGTCTTTAAAGGGAACCTGTCACCTCCCTACAACACTATTTAGTAAGTTAAGTTGCTGTTAGGGGATGTGACAGGGAGCCGGGTGAAGTATTGTTATACACAGCCACTCCCTGGTTCCTGCCACTGGCATCCATGCGCCGCACAGAAATCAGACTCTTTTCAGATTGCTGTTTGCGTGCTCTCCCATAGACGTCTATAGGAGAGCGCGCACACGGCAGTCTGAAAAGAGATTTCAGGTCATTGTGTGAATTCAGTGGCGAGCGACGCAGAAACCTGGGAGCATGTGAGTATAAAAATACATCATCCAGCTCCCTGTCACCTCCCCAACAGGAGCAGGACTTACTTTATGGTGTTGTAGGGAGGTGACAGATTTACTTTAAATTTGTAGCTTCTCAAACTTTTTCTCCATGTATTCTGGATGAATATTTAATTCAATAAAATATATGAATTGTATAAATTCTTTGTTTTTAGTTTAGTTTGACTATGTTTGTCTCTTTCTCTATAATTGTGATGGACCTGACACATTTTATTGGTGATGATTGCTGAAATAACGGTCATTCCAAAGGGTTCTTATATATATATCCTTTTGGTACATCACTGTCATCATCACCTACTGCTCATACTACCATATACCAGTTATATTGGATATCTCCCCTTCTGCACACGGGACGCAGTCATAGCAGCAGGCATGGATTGTTTCTCTTGCCTTTTTCCTGCTTCCAGGTGAACATTGGTCGGAGCAGCGGGATACTGGGATCTGTAGGAAAAGACAAGAACCTTTACTACAATGATAAAACACACATGTATGATAAGAGGATGTAAACTATATAATGATTAGAGATGAGCGAACGTACTCGTCCGAGCTTGATACTCGTTCGAGTATTAGCGTGTTCGAGATGCTCGTTACTCGTAACGAGTACCACGCGATGTTCGGGTTACTTTCACTTTCATCTCTGAGACGTTAGCGCGCTTTTCTGGCCAATAGAAAGACAGGCAAGGCATTACAACTTCCCCCTGCGACGTTCAAGCCCTATACCACCCCCCTGCAGTGAGTGGCTGGGGAGATCAGGTGTCACCCGAGTATAAAAATCGGCCCCTCCCGCGGCTCGCCTCAGATGCGTTGTGAGATAGCTGAGGGACAGTGCTGTTGGTGCCGGAGCTGCTATAGGGAGAGTGTTAGGAGTTAGTGTAGGCTTCAAGAACCCCAACGGTCCTTCTTAGGGCCACATCTAACCGTGTGCAGTAGTGTGGAGGCTGCTTTTAGCAGTGTTGCACTTTTTTTTTTTTTTGGTATATCGGCAGTGCAGAGCATTGCGCCCTGCAGTAATAGTCCAGGGACAGAAGTGTGGAGGCAGGGAGAGCGTTAGGAGTTATTGTAGGCTTCAAGAACCCCAACGGTCCTTCTTAGGGCCACATCTAACCGTGTGCAGTACTGTGGAGGCTGCTTTTAGCAGTGTTGCACATTTTTTTTTTTTTTGGTATATCGGCCGTGCAGAGCATTGTGCCCTGCAGTAATACTCCAGGGATAGAATTGTGTAGGCAGGGCCAGAAGACATATATTATAGATTGAATATACGCAGTGGTCCTTTTGAAAAAAATATTGAAAAAACATCTATTTGGCCTGCCTGTCACTGTGCTCAGTGTTCTGGGTCCGTGTCTGCTGGGGGTAGTAGTTCTCCAAATATATACGCAGCCAGCTAAGTGTTACAGCAGGCTTGCGCCAAATTATTTCCTGGGGTTCCGTAAAGGAAGTCAGCCTCCAACCACAGGCCAATAAGCGCCACATTTATTTACAGCGTTGTGTTTCTTCATTCCTGGTAATACAGCATGCTGAGGGGTAGGGGTAGGCCTAGAGGACGTGGGCGCGGCCGCGGCCGCGGAGGCCCTAGTCCGGGTGTGGGCACAGGCCGAGCTCCTGATCCAGGTGTATCGCAGCCGACTGCTGCGGGATTAGGAGAGAGGCACGTTTCTGGCGTCCCCACATTCATAGCACATTTAATGGGTCCACGCGGTAGACCTTTATTAGAAAATGAGCAGTGTGAGCAGGGCAGGTCCTGTCATGGATGGCAGAAAGTGCTTCCAGCAACCTATCGTCCACCCAGAGTTCTGCGCCGTCCACTGCTGCAACTCAGAATCCTCTGGCTGCTGCTCCTCCTTCCTCCCAGCCTCCTCACTCCATGAAAATGAGACATTCTGAGGAGCGGGCAGACTCCCAGAAACTGTTCTCGGGCCCCTGCTCAGATTGGGCAGCAGTGGTTTCTCTCCCACCAGAGGAGTTTATCGTGACTGATGCCCAACCATTGCAAAGTTCCCGGGGTCCGGGGGATGAGGCTGGGGACTTCCGGCAACTGTCTCAAGACCTTTCAGTGGGTGAGGAGGCCGATGACGATGAGACACAGTTGTCTATCAGTGAGGTAGTAGTAAGGGCATTAAGTCCGAGGGAGGAGCGCACCGAGGATTCTGAGGAAGAGCAGCAGGACAATGAGGTGACTGACCCCACCTGGTTTGCTACGCCTACTGAGGACAGGTCTTCAGAGGGGGAGGCAAGGGCAGCAGCAGGGCAGGTTGCAAGAGGCAGTGCGGTGGCCAGGGGTAGAGGCAGGGCCAGACCAAATAATCCACCAACTGTTTCCCAAAGCGCCCCCTCGCGCCATGCCACCCTGCAGAGGCCGAGGTGCTCAAAGGTGTGGCAGTTTTTCACTGAGAGTGCAGACGACCGACGAACAGTGGTGTGCAACCTTTGTCGCGCCAAGATCAGCCGGGGAGCCACCACCACCAGCCTCACCACCACCAGCATGCGCAGACATATGATGGCCAAGCACCCCACAAGGTGGGACGAAGGCCGTTCACCGCCTCCGGTTTGCACCGCTGCCTCTCCCCCTGTGCCCCAACCTGCCACTGAGATCCAAGCCCGCTCTGAGGACACAGGCACTACCGTCTCCTGGCCTGCACCAACACCCTCACCTCCGCTGTCCTCGACCCCATCCAGCAATGTCTGTCAGCGCAGCGTCCAGCCGTCGCTAGCGTAAGTGTTTGAGCGCAAGCGCAAGTACGCTGCCACGCACCCGCACGCTCAAGCGTTAAACGTGCACGTAGCCAAATTTATCAGCCTGGAGATGCTGCCGTATAGGGTTGTGGAAACGGAGTCCTTCAAAAGTATGATGGCGGCGGTGGCCCCGCGCTACTCAGTTCCCAGTCGCCACTACTTTTCCCGATGTGCCGTCCCAGCCCTGCACGACCACGTCTCCCGCAACATTGTACGCGCCCTCACCAACGCGGTTACTGCCAAGGTCCACTTAACAACGGACACGTGGACAGGCGGGCAGGGCCACTATATCTCCCTGACGGCACATTGGGTGAATTCAGTGGAGGCTGGGACAGAGTCAGAGCCTGGGACCGCTCACGTCCTACCCACCCCCAGAATTGCGGGCCACAGCTCGGTGGTGGTATCTGCGGCGGTGTATGCTTCCTCCACTAAACCACCTCCTCCTCAAACGCAACCTCTGTCTCGCAATCAAGATGTGTCAGCAGCAGCAGAACGTCGCCAGCAGTCGGTGTCGCGCGGCGTGGCAGCACAGCGGTGGGCAACCGTCAGCAGGCCGTGCTGAAACTACTCAGCTTAGGAGATAAGAGGCACACGGCTCACGAACTGCTGCAGGGTCTGACAGAGCAGACCGACCGCTGGCTTGCGCCACTGAGCCTCCAACCGGGCATGGTCGTGTGTGACAACGGCCGTAACCTGGTGGCGGCTCTGCAGCTCGGCAGCCTCACGCACGTGCCATGCCTGGCCCACGTCTTTAATTTGGTGGTTCAGCGCTTTCTGAAAAGCTACCCACGCTTGTCAGACCTGCTCGGAAAGGTGCGCCGGCTCTGCGCACATTTCCGCAAGTCCCACACGGACGCTGCCACCCTGCGCACCCTGCAACATCGGTTTAATCTGCCAGTGCACCGACTGCTGTGTGACGTGCCCACACGGTGGAACACTATGCTCCACATGTTGGCCAGGCTCTATGAGCAGCGTAGAGCTATAGTGGAATACCAGCGCCAACATGGGCGGCGCAGCGGGAGTCAGCCTCCTCAATTATTTTCAGAAGAGTGGGCCTGGTTGGCAGACATCTGCCAGGTCCTTGGAAAGTTTGAGGAGTCTACTCAGGTGGTGAGCGGCGATGCTGCAATCATTAGCGTCACCATTCCTCTGCTATGCCTCTTGAGAAGTTCCCTGCAAAGCATAAAGGCAGACGCTTTGCACTCGGAAACAGAGCCGGGGCAAGACAGTATGTCACTGGATAGTCAGAGCACCCTCCTGTCTATATCTCAGCGTGGTGAGGAGGAGGAGGAGGAGGACGATGAGGAGGAGGGGGAAGAGACAGCTTGGCCCACTGGTGAGGGTACACATGCTGCTGGGCTGTCATCCTTTCAGCATGTATGGCATGAGGAGGAGGAGGAGGAGGAGGAGGATCCTGAAAGTAATCTTCCTAGTGAGGACAGCCATGTGTTGCGTACAGGTACCCTGGCACACATGGCTGACTTCATGTTGGGATGCCTTTCTCGTGACCCTCGTGTTACACGCATTCTGGCCACTACGGATTACTGGGTGTACACACTGCTCGACCCACGGTATAAGGAGAACCTTTCCACTCTCATACCTGAAGAGGAAAGGGGTTCGAGAGTGTTGCTATACCACAGGACCCTGGCGGACAAACTGATGGTAAAATTCCCATACGACAGCGCTAGTGGCCGAAGGCGCAGTTCCGAGGGCCAGGTAGCAGGGGAGGCGCGGAGATCAGGCAGCATGTACAGCACAGGCAGGGCAACACTCTTTAAGGCCCTTGACTGCTTTATGGCTCCCCAGCAAGACTGTGTCACCGCTCCCCAGTCACGGCTGAGTCGGCGGGAGCACTGTAAAAGGATGGTGAGGGAGTACGTAGCCGATCGCACGACCATCCTCCGTGACGACTCTGCCCCCTACAACTGCTGGGTGTCGAAGCTGGACACGTGGCCTGAACTCGCGCTGTATGCCCTGGAGGTGCTTGCTTGTCCTGCGGCTAGCGTCTTGTCAGAGAGGGTGTTTAGTGCGGCTGGGGGAATCATCACAGATAAGCGTACCCGCCTGTCAACCGACTGTGCCGACAGGCTAACACTCAAGATGAACAAAGCCTGGATTTCCCCAGACTTCTGTTCTCCACCAGCGGACAGCAGCGATACCTAAGCAATACGTAGGCTGCACCCGCGGATGGAAGCATCGTTTTGTATCCCCATCAAAAACGGGGACCTTTTCGCTTCATCAATCTGTGTATAATATTCCTCCTCCTCCTCCTGCTCCTCCTCCTGAAACCTCACATAATCACGCTGAACGTGCAATTTTTCTTAGGCCCACAAGGCTTAGTCATATAATTTTTCTAAACAATCTTTATACGTTTCAATGCTCATTAAAGCGTTGAAACTTTCACCTCAACCAATTTTTATTTTTACTGGGCTGCCTCCTGGCCTAGTTACCAATTAAGCCACATTAACCAAAGCGATTAATGGGTTTCACCTGCCCTCTTGGTTGGGCACGGGCAATTTTTCTGAGGTACATTAGTACTGTTGATACAGCAATTTTTGTGGGCCCTCGCCTACAGTGTAATCAAATTAATTTTTAGCCCACCTGCATTACAGCTGACATTACCTCAGCTGTGTTGGGCACTGCAATGGGATATTTTTATGTACCGCCGGTGGCTTCCTGGCACCCACCCATGCTGTGGGTCCACAGGGAGTTGTAACTACATGTGTCCACTTCTAAAGAACCCCAGTCTGACTGGGGCATGCAGTGTGGGCCGAAGCCCACCTGCATTAAGCACGACATTACATCAGCTGTGATGGGCACTGCAATGGGATATATTTATGTACCGCCGGTGGCTTCCTGGCACCCACCCATGCTGTGGGTCCACAGGGAGTTGTAAATGCATCTGTTTCCACTTCTAAAGAACCCCAGTCTGACTGGGGCATGCAGTGTGGGCCGAAGCCCACCTGCATTAAGCATGACATTACTACCTCAGCTGTGTTGGGCAATGCAATGGGATATATTTATGTACCGCCGGTGGGTTCCAGGGAGCCACCCATGCTGTGGGTCCACAGGGAGTTGTAAATGCATCTGTTTCCACTTCTAAAGAACCCCAGTCTGACTGGGGCATGCAGTGTGGGCCGAAGCCCACCTGCATTAAACATCACATTACTACCTCAGCTGTGTTGGGCACTGCAATGGGATATATTTATGTACCGCCGGTGGGTTCCAGGGAGCCACCCATGCTGTGGGTGCACACGGAATTCCCATTGCGGAGTTGTACCTGCCTGTGACTATATATAAAAAAACGCGGTCTGACTGGGGCATGCAGACACCTTGACAGAATGAATAGTGTGTGGCACATAGGTTCCCCATTGCTATGCCCACGTGTGCAGCTCCAGATGGAGGTGGCACAGGATTGGATTTCTCATTGCTTCTGTACAGCATTGTGGGCTATCGCCCCGCCCCTTTTAAAGAGGGTCGCTGCCTAGCCGTGCCAACCCTCTGCAGTGTATGCCTGCTTTTCCTGTGGCAGACGCACTTATAAATAGACATGAGGGTGGCGTGGCATGAGGGCAGCTGAAGGCTGGGCAGGGACAGTTTGGTGTGCGCTGTGGACACTGGGTCGTGGGAGGGGGATTTGGCAGCATGTAACCCAGGAGAAGTGGCAGCGGAGTGTCATGCAGGCAGTGATTGTGCTTTGTTGGAGGTAGTGTGGTGCTTAGCTAAGGTATGCATTGCTAATGAGGGCTTTTCAGATGCAAAAGTTGTTGGGAGGGGGGGGGGACACTCTTGCTGCTATTGTGGCTTAATAGTGGGACCTGTGAACTTGAGATGCAGCCCAACATGTAGCCCCTCGCCTGCCTTATCCGTTGTTGTGTCGTTCCCATCACTTTCTTGAATTGCCCCGATTTTCACAAATGAAAACCTTAGCGAGCATCGGCGATATACAAAAATGCTCGGGTCGCCCATTGACTTCAATGGGGTGCGTTACTCGAAACGAACCCTCGAGCATCGCGAAAAGTTCGTCTCGAGTAACGAGCACCCGAGCATTTTGGTGCTCGCTCATCTCTAATAATGATGTTAAAGGGCAGACAGGATTTACATAATCACCTACATAATATAACTCTTCTCACCCCCTTTGTGTTTTTCCATGTTATAGACTGCCGATTTATGTGAAGCTTTTCACCACTGACAGCCCACGGAGTAAAATTCCCTACTACAACCTCATGTATGGCGTCTTCTGTATGTAACCAGTTTATGATCGTATATGGATGTTTGCCTTCCCCCTGTTCATTAAAGTAATATGAAGGTCTCATTGGATCCGGTGAGGACTTCATCATTTGTATGTAGCGCTGTAACTTCCGTCTGTAGTGTAAAAATACAGTTATTGAGTTTTCTTCATATTTGTCTTTTATAAATAAGAACATTTCATGTAGAGCTTTTGCCAGAACTTCTACTGCAGAATACAAACTTGAGGCGACCCCCGATGAGAGAACGTCCCTCAGATTATCTGCAGCATTGTCCCGAGTGTAGTTGTGTTCTTTAATGATGTCATAGTCTGATATGAAGGAATCTATATCATCATGCTTGTACATATCAAATAACAATCTCCAGTAAGAATGTTTTTGGTTCATATCATCATGTTTCCTGTATATTTTTATAAAATCCTCCAGACCTGGAAAAGGTAATGAAAACTTCACTGCCAGATTTCCTGTATATAGCGAATACATTTCTTTTAACGGTTTGCCAGTAGTACTGATCCAGGATGGTGAAAGGATGAAGGTGTTGTCTAAAAGTATGAATTCATATTCTTCTAATAAAGGACTCATAGAAAGAGAGAGGGTCCCGCACATTATAATGATGGAGACTTGTGGATTGTTTAGAGCTTGTAAAATCGTATTATAATTTTTATTGTCAAGTGTTATGGTGAAGGCGGCACAGATCCCGCGCTCTCTCATGTACTTTGTTAGTATAAGCAGCTCATTCTCTCCAGCTTCATCCTGTGATACTATAATCCCAACCCAGGTCCAGCCAAAGTGCTCCAGCAGTTCGGTGATCGCCATATTGTGGGTGTGGTAATTTTGAACCATTCGGAAAACATGAGGATAGAGGAGTCTATCAGATAATGAGGGGTCGGAGGCTCCATAGCTGATCTGCAAAACACAGAAGAAAACTAAGATCATTTTGTACAGACTGTTCTCAGTCAGTTAGTTAGTAGGACGTCCTCAGAAATCCCAAACGCCACATACAAAACTAATTATGTTGTATTTAGATGTGCTACAGAAAGTTGTGCCTGAGAGTCTCGGACATAAATTGCATTATGCAGCACATGGGCACCCCATGTGTGCCACATATTACATGTCCCATTGTCTAGCGAGATTCACATGAAAATAGGACATGCAGCGATTTTGCAACTGAGACTCTTGATCTGAGCAAAAAAAATTAAAGTTTAGTTAGAGGATTGGGTTCATTTTCCTTGTGAGATCTGTCCATATGGGACATGGGCAGAACTTGTATTTATGTAGGAAATTTTTGTGCGAGCAATACACAGCAAAAAGAACACATAGATATCATTGGACTCATTCTCACTATTTTGCTGCGCATTTGCACCTCAAAGGTCCCTATAGGAGCCTGTGGGGGTGGGCAAATGTGCAGATTTTTTAAGGTTGGATTAGACACAATGTTTCTGTCTCAAAAAACACTCAAGGACATCTTTTGAGCGAGAATCATTGGTTCCAACTACACTGACATTGTGCAGTTTTCGTTAATGAGTTGCTGATAGTTCTCTTTCAGTATGCTGAAAAAGAAGGATCAGCCTTATCAGGAGTTCACAGCGGGATGCAGCTGATACTATTGTTTCAGCTGGTATCCCGCTCCAAGAACACAGCCGGGTATGAAGAACACAGCAGTCCAGCATTAACATTATGTATTCAAATCTACTAAAAGCAACCAACTTCCTTACATGTCTTATTCCTAACTATCTACAACCTTCCATACATGCATTAAGCATATTACAATACAAATTTAATATAACTATTATTACAAATGCTTTTAATATTGTGATGCCCGCCTCCCATTCTCTTCTTTGAGTGTCCCGGTAGCCAGGGACAGAAGTATTACTCATCCAGGAGACATCACGTGACTTGAGTCATATGATGCAATCATGTTTTTGCCCACAAGATGGTCCTCACTCGAAGCACAAGTCGCATACTCCAGATTAAACATCACCGTCTGCGGGCACTTTTGATGTGGTGCAGTAGCAGTCACGTGGTCATGATGCCGGGTCAGGTACATGATCATGTGATTACGCTGCCACTAGGGACTGGGGGGGGGGGGGGCAATAAAAGAAACAGGAGGGCAGACAGTGTAGATAACGACCTGCGACCAAGTAATGGGAATGGGGGTCGAGCAGGTGGGGTTAGAACAGTTAGAACTGACAGAACAGCCAATGGTACCATTAGTAGCACAATGAAGTTATAGAATAACAACAACCATATAAATTGTATGGCAATGAATGTAAGAAGTCTTTTTTTTTTTGAAAATCAAGTTTTATTGACATTTTTGTTTTTCATTAACAGGTAGGACATAGACAGTCATAAAGAATTCTTTAACAAATATCTGCATCACAGTAAAATAAGACCATGAGAGGTAGAGATCGGGAGGTAGGAGGCTTCTAATCGTATACTGATATCGAGTCTTCTCCCATTGTCTGTTGATAAGGCTCATCTTCTCGTTCTGCGGTAGGCAGAATGATAAGGTCTTGTTTCCTTTTGATATTCAGCGGCGGCAGGATTAGAGTGACTGTCTAATTAACATTGACTGAAAGAATATAAAGTAATAATTGGGTAGTCGGGGGATAGGACAGACAGAAGGGGGAAAGGGTAGTGGGGCGAATGGGGTGCTGTAGGGTAGATATACTGTTGGGTTATAACTCGCAGGTTTGAAAATGGACTCAATGTGTGTATAGAAGGTTTTCCCTATAATCAGGGGGGTTGTCAGCTATCTTAATGTTGATCTGAAGTGATGTGAGAGGATCGAGCATGGCTACTTGAGGGGTTTGAGCCGATGTTTTACAGCTATTTCCTGGACAGGGGACGGGTAACTAAGGAACGTGAAGTATGAAGTATGGGCATCCTGCTAGTGAGGTTCAGGGTTCTCCCTGGGTTTTTTTTTTCTATGTTGTGTAGTGAAGGAGTATGGGGGGGGGGCGACCCCCACGTGAGAGGCCCCAACTCAATAGGTGCAATTCATGATGCCCTCAATTGCCTCCATGGACCCCATGTATTCCAGAAATTTTCATGAGAGTCTGTGACCCAACTAAATAGCTCCTCTAAGTTAGCAGTGGTGTCAACTTTTTCCATCCACTGAGCTAGTGAAGGAGGAGTTTTTTGAAGCCACAGTAATGGAATTAATGCTTTAGCAGCGTCTAGAAGGAAGGCAATGAGTGGATTCCTCTTAGGATGAAATTCTTTAGTAGGCTTCCATAGAAATATCATCTCCGGAGAGATAGATATACCCGATGCAAATTTTTTTAGTGTCACTTCCACCTCTGTCCAGAAAGCGGCCAAGATCGGGCAGCTCCACCAGATATGGGTATATGATCCTATGTCGCTCTCGCATCTCCAGCATCTCCCATGTTGAGCTAGATTGTAGGCAGCCAACCACTGGGGGGTTTTATACCACCTCACCAGTAGTTTGTAATGGCTTTCTTGAGCTAGAATGCAAGGTGAGATGCCGAACGAGGTGTTCAAAATAGATTTGATATCGGATGGTGAGAGAGAAATGCCCAGTTCCTTTTCCCAGGAAATAAGGAAATTAGGTTTTGTATAGGATGATTTGATGATAAATTGTTTGCGTAGGTAGGAAATCTTCTTAGACTTGGAGTTATTGTCTGTCAGGGTCTTTTCGAATCCTGTTAGAGGCCTAGTAGAGGTGTATTTGTTTAAGAAATTGTTAAGTGTTTTTTTAACATAAATTTGTTGAAGGGATGAGATGTTATGCACAGGGAGAAGGTCTTTTAGGATTTCATCTGTATTTTTGTGGGCTATTGTTTGTAAAGCTCCTATATTGAGACCCTTAAATTTCTCCCATATTGAGTGGGAGGCAGGGTCACTGGGGGTGTCTAGCAGGCTGGGGATGACTCTTATAGGAGCACATGGTGATGGGTCTGGTGCTAGAGTTTCTTTTAAGCTTGACCATATTTCGCAAGGGCCCCTGATGAGAGGATTAAGACCTGCTTCTATTATTTGAGGGGAACCACAGTTCTTTCAGAAATGATCTCCCCTCTGAGGCCTCTGCTAGAGAGGGTAGAATTTTATCTCTGGTTGGGAGTATCAGGTCCATCCAGTATCCCAATTGGGATGCGCAATAAAAGTCTGACACATTGGGGAGATCTATGCCGCCTTCTGTGCCTCTTTTAATCATAAGGCTGTAGGCCAGTCTAGGCCTTTTATTCCCCCACACAAACCCAGAGAAGGTTGTTCGTATTGTTTTTAAGAAGCTTTTTGGGAGGTGGATTGGACGCATTCTGATCTTGTATAAAATTATAGGGAAAATGTAGGTCTTTAGGATATTTTTCCTCCCAAACCACGATATAAGAGGAATATCGTAGTTTCGTAGGAGATTTTTAATTTGGCCGATTAGGGGGGGGGGGGGGGGGAGGGGATTGGCTTGGTAGAGATCCTCTATTTTTTTGGTTAGCTTAATTCCTAAGAAATCCATTGATTTCTTGGCCCAGTTGAAAGGGGAATATTTCTTAATGACTTTGCAGCGAGTTTCTAGAATTGAGACATTTAGAACAGTGTACTTTGAAAAGTTAATTTTAAAGTTAGAAAACAACCCAAAGTTATTAAGTGCAGTTTCTAGTTTGGTCAGGCCTCTCTCAGGGTTTGCTATTAGAAATACTATGTCATCTGCAAAAGCAGCTGAAGAGAGTGAATGTTTCTCCCATTCAAGGCCTTGGATTTCCGGGTCTTGTCTGATCGTCTGGAGAAAGGGCTCTAATGCTAGTACGAATAGGGATGGAGATAGGGGGCAGCCCTAGCGGGTGCCATTTTTAATGTCAAAGGCTGGGGAGAGAATCTCATTGATTTTGAGCCTAGCATTTCGAGATGAGTATAGGGAGAGGATGGCAGAAACGAAAGCCTGAGGAATATTAAAATTAAGTAAAGTTTTCTTCATGTATCCCCAGCCTACCCGGTCAAAAGCCTTTTCGGCGTCTGTTCCTACCAGGAGTAAGAGTATTTTGAATTTGTGGGCATACCGTATCGCATGGAGGATTCTTCTGCTGTTGTCTCTGCCCTCCCTCCCCTTCACAAACCCCGTCTGTTCTTCGTTGATCAGAGATGGCAGGAAGCCTAATTTTTTGGCTTGGAGTTTGGCCCATAATTTTAAATCGAAGTTTAGAAGAGAAATTGGGCGATAACTGCCACATAATTTCGGGTTTTTATTGTCTTTATGCAGTAAGGTTATGTGAGCTTCGAGGGACTGTTTGGGGAAGGGGGCACCTTGCAGGAGGGCGTTAAATAGTTCTGTGATTCTGGGCACTAGGGTTTGCTTAAAGGAGTTGTAGTACAATAAGTTTAGGCCATCTGGGCCTGGGCTTTTGCCATGCGGGCAAGATTTTAAGAGGAGGTTGACCTCCTCCCGGGAGACTGGGACCATTAGGGATTCCGCCTGTTCATTATTAAGTTTAGGGAGGTGGGTTTGAAGCAGAAAGGAGTCAGTCATTCTTTCTATTTCCTTTTCTTCTTCCGAGGAGAGGGGGTTTTGTTGTCTGATATTATAAAGTTTAGAATAGAATTGATAGAAGGCTTTTGCGATCTCTTCCGAGAAGGTTACGTGGGATCCGTTATAAATTTTAATGGAATGAATGTGGTTTTTGGCTCGTGCTTTTTTGATCAGGGCAGACATAAATTTACTACGTCTATTGCCCTGTGCATAAACTACATGCTTATGGTATAGATGTTTTTTTGTTGTAGGGGAAATCTAAGCGTTGTTTAAGATCTCTTCTTAGGTCCTCCAATTCTTCTAAGGCTAATTTTGATTGGGACAGTTTCGTTATCTGTTCCAATTTTGCAATTTTGCTCAGTCTGTCGTCTATGTCTTTTTGGAGGAGTTTTTTTTGTCTTAGTGCCCAGGGCTATCAGTAATCCTCGCATGAAAGCCTTGTGGGATTCCCAGACCACGGGGACCTCCGCGTCCCCATTTGTATTGATGGAGAAGTATTCCTCTAAGAGGGTTGAAAGACGTTCCCTTTCCTCCGGGGAGTCAAGCAAGGATGCATTGAGCCTCCATCTCCATTCTTTGGGTTTAGGTTGGGGAAGGCGGAGGTCCACATGGACCGGAGCATGATCTGAAATTGTAGTTACATCAATTTTAACTCTCTCAAGGTGTGTAAGGAGCTCCGAGGAAAGGAATATATAGTCCAGTCTCTGATGGGATTGGTGTACTTTTGAGAAAAAGGTATAATCTTTTGTAGAAGGGTTCAGGAGGCACCATGCATCTGTCAAGTTTAATTCATGAAGACTACGAATGAGCCTCCTGATTTTCATTTGTGAGGTATGGGAGCGGCCTGTTGAGGAGTCGCTTAACGGGTGTATGGTGATATTTAGATCTCCTCCCAAGATTATTTGGCCTTCTGCGAAGTGTTTCAGTATTGATAGGTTTTTGATCAGCCAAGGCCTTGGTCGATATTGGGGGCATAAAGGTTGGCTATAGTTGTTTTAATGTTGTTGCATGTTCCCTTCAAAATCAGGGCCCTACCCTCCCCATCTTCAAAACTGGCCTGACATTTAAAATTTACAGATTTATGAAGGAAGATCGAGACTAGAGATGAGCGAGCATACTCGTCCGAGCTTGATGCTCGTTCGAGTATTAGGGTGCTCGAGATGCTCGTTACTCGAGATGAGCACCACGTGGTACTCGTCTCGATTAAACGAGCACTGACCATTGAATTCAATGGAGCCCGAAATACAGCCGGCTCCATTGAAAGCAATGGGCTGCATGCGATTGCGGGATGAATTGTCGGGAAGGGCTTAAATATATAAGCCGTTCCCTGCCATTCATCCACAAATGTGTAAAAATAAAAAATATATATACTCACCTTGTCCCGGCAGAACGATGTTAGCCATTGAATTCAATGGAGCCGGCAATACAGCCGGCTCCATTGAAAGCAATGGGCTGCCGGCGATCGCGGGATGAATTGTCAGGAAGGGCTTGAATATATAAGCCCTTCCCTGCAATTCATCCAGAAATGTGTAAAAAAAAATATATATATACTCACCTGGTCCCGGCAGACGGAGTTCAGCGCGGGCGGCTGCAGTTCTCCTGAACTGCTCTGAACAGCTGTGAGTAGTATTCAGCAGCTGGGGATTTAAAATCCCCGCCTGCTGAATGAGTTGCCTCTGATTGGTCACAGCCTGACCAATCAGAGGCAGCTCTCACTCACACCCATTTATGAATTCATGAATGGGTGAGTGAGTGCTGCCTCTGATTGGCTCAGCACAGGGCCAATCAGGGGCAGCTCTCAGCTGTCATTCAGCTGTGAGCTGCCCCTGAGCCATTCAGAGGCAGCACTCACTCACCCATTCATGAATTCATAAATGGGTGTGAGTAAGAGCTGCCTCTGATTGGTCAGGCTGTGACCAATCAGAGGCAACTCATTCAGCAGGCGGGGATTTTAAATCCCCAGCTGCTGAATACTACTCACAGCTGTTCAGAGCAGTTCAGGAGAACTGCAGCCGGCCGCGCTGAACTCCGTCTGCCAGGACAAGGTCAGTATATATATTTTTTTTATTTTTACACATTTCTGGATGAATTGCAGGGAAGGGCTTATATATTTAACCCCTTCCCGACAATTCATCCCGCGATCGCTGGCAGCCCATTGCTTTCAATGGAGCCGGCTGTATTGCCGGCTCCATTGAATTCAATGGGCTAACATTGTTCTTCTGTAACAGCTGTGGCAGAGGAGAACGATCTTTATGCTGACAGTGCGGGGGGGGGGGGGTCTCACTCTTGCCACTATTGTGGCTTAATAGTGGGACCTGGGAACTTGAGATGCAGCCCAACATGTAGCTCCTCGCCTGCCCTATCCGTTCCCATCACTTTCTTGAATTTCCCAGATTTTCACAAATGAAAACCTTAGCGAGCATTGGTCATATACAAAAATGCTCGAGTCACCCATTGACTTCAATGGGGTTCGTTACTCGAAACGAACTCTCGAGCATCACTGAAAGTTCGACTCGAGTAACGAGCACTCAAGCATTTTGGTGCTCGCTCATCTCTAATTGAGACCCCATTCGAGGCAGAGGTGGAGTGAGCGCTATGGAAGATCTGATCAAAGTATCTGCCTGGTAATGATAGGCATTTACTCTTTTTATAATGAGTTTCCTGTAGAAGAAGAACACTAGTGCCATAACTTTTGGCTAGTAGAGATACGTTGTATCTTTTTGAAGGTGAGTTGAGGCCTCTCACGTTAAAGGATGTAACCCGTAGACTCTTCATCGTAGGGCGTTTGTCGTGTGATCAGTCTCTGACGCCGGAAATTTGGACTTCAGCTATTGGTAGGATATAAACACAATGAGATAATGCAAGTAGTATTCTCCCACAGGGGAGAGAGTAGGGGGTGGGGTAGAGATATGGGAATAAGACAAAGACACGAAAGGAAAAGGAGGGTTATAAGTGAAAAGTGACCCCAAGTCACCTCCAGCCGGATTGGAGGAACATTCTTATAAGAAGAAACAGATAACATAGGAACGGTAAACTCTGCTTAGTGAGGTAGGAAATCTTACTACACCACCCGTCTCCCTCCCCACAGTTCCACCACATGGAATATGTGGCTGCGGAGTCATGGCGCAGGTGGGGCGCAGTCCATTAGGTTTTCTCATAAACTTGGGGAAGGGGGGAAGCCCCCTGGGCAACGTCGGCCTTCAGGTCTCGGAGCCAATGACCTCTTCTCGAGGTTTCTTCATTTTTTTCCTTGGGTGACTTTGCATTTCCTGACAGTTGCCATCTCTCAGGAAGATCTAGAGTCGTGAAGTTAGGCAAGTCTGGGATCGGCTGCCAGCAAGGTAGCTCAATTGGGTCTAAGTCCAGTATATGCCAACATTTTTCCAGGTCGTCTGGTGTACATATGTTTAGTCTGCGACCCTTGTGCGTTATGCCCAGCCCAAAGGGAAATAGCCACGCATAGCGAATGTCCCTCTCCCTCAAAGCGTCCAGTAAGGGTCGCAGAGGGCGGCGTTTAGCCAAGGTGGAGGGCGCCAAATCTTGAAAGATTTGTAGAGGTGTACCTCCATATCTGAGGTCGTTGTTGTTCCTTGCAGCCTTGAGAATTGAGGCTGCATCTGGGAACGTTTGTCACTGGGGGCAAGTAAAGTCCAAAATTTTATGTGCAACTCTTCACTGTTAGGACTTTAAAACATAACCTTTAATAAAGCAATTAAAATTTAATATAGTACTCACAAAGACTGACACACATAATACATAAAGAAAAATATTAATAACTCTGGAAATGTATCTCAGAGGATTCTTGAAAATGTAGATGCCATATATCATGCTTTCTAGGTATAGTGTGATGCCTTAACTGGCATCTATTCAAGGCAACAAATACCTGTTTTAGGGTGATAATACACCCCCACAACGGTAGTATCTATAGTCTTGGGAAGTTGATAGTGCCCAAGACCGAGATTATTTGTGCTTGGTATTAGCACCAAGAAGGCTTAATCAATATCTGGTCCCTGCATATCTACTTGCCCTTTATTCTTCCTAGGTGTTCCTAGGTGTTCACTGCTCCTGTCCCTTCCGATCTTTCCCATGTTGAGGCTGTCTGATAGCTGCAGAAGGTCCCAATATGTGCCGCTGTCATGGAGCTCCTCTCTCAGGACTCCATTCCGCTCAGCAGTTAGGCTCCGCCCCGAATGTAAGAAGTCTGATCGGTAAAGTGGGTGAGCTTGAAGCGAGAATGAATGATAAAAAATAACGACGTTTTGGTCAGCAGTTAGACCTTTGCTTGCTATGGGAGAATAAAATGTATTTTGTTTTAATGCACCTATGGATGCTGCCATATTATTTCTGGAAGGGTGATAAGTTCTTGTGAACAATTAAAGACAACTACCTTGACCAATTTGTGTGGGAGTCAACTAGAGGGATGGCCACTCTGGACTTATTATTAACTAACAAACCGTACCAAATATTGGGAGTGCAGGTTGAGGGACATTTTGGGAAATAGTGACCACAATATAAATAATTTCCAGTTATCATTCAATAAGTAGGCCTATCACTAGAGATGAGCGAGCACCAAAATGCTCGGGTGCTCGTTGCTCGAGAGCTCGTTTCGAGTAACGAACCCCATTGAAGTCAATGGGGGACTCGAGCATTTTTGTATATGACAGATGCTCCGGATAGGTCTTCACTTGTGAAAAACCAGAAAACATCCGAAAGTCATGGAAACACCACAGAAACGGATGGAGCAGAGCTGGGGCAGCATGCAGGGCTGCATCTCAGGCTCCCAGGTCCCACTATTAAGCCACAATAGGGGCAAGAGTCTGCGCTTCCCCCTAACAATTTTTACTTCGGACAAACCCTCTTTAGCAAGGCACACCTTAGCAAACCACCACACTACCTGCAACCAAGAACAATCACTGCCTGTGGGTCACACCGCTGCCTCTTCTCTTGGGTTACATGCTGCCCAACCCTCAGCACGACCCTGCATCCACAGCGCACACAAAAGTTTCCCTGCACAGCCTTCAGCTGCCCTCATGCCACACGCTCGCTTCATAGCTACACCACCCTCATGTCTATTTCCAAGTGCGTCTGCGATGAGAAGGAACCGGAGGCACACACTGCAGAGGGTTGGCAGGGCCAGGCAGCGACCCTCTTTGAAAGGGCGGGGGAAGGGAGCGTGATAGCCCACAATGCTGTTGAGAATCAATGATAAATTGACGTACGATCATCATTCCAATCCCATGCCACCTCCATCGCGAAATAGTCAGGAGCCGCAAACGTGGGCATAAGGGGACTTAGGTGCCAGCACTTTCACACATCTCCCCAATGCAGCAATATTCTGTGTGGGAAGCATGTGAGCGGGCCCAGGGTCAGGCTCGCTCCCAGCCTCCATCTTGTGTGACCCAAGGTGCCGCAAGTTGCAGAGCAAAGGGAAATCTATGTGTCCCCACACAATGCATTCTGTGTAGGTGTTAGATAGCTCCACACCGCAATGGAAAGTCTTCGAGTTCCTGGGGCTTGTCTATGCTGTCGGTGCACAAAGATGGTATTACACAAGAAGAAATCAGAGCACCCAAACTTGGCAGACCTTCACCCCACCCAGGACATCAGCCCACATTTCTACCCTAGTCAGTCAGTGTATTTTTGCCAGACAGGTAAAGCAACGCAAAGGGAACTCATTGTGCACTCACAGCATAGGATAGTCCAAGAAACTCAAGCATGGTATTACACATGAGGATATCAGTGCCCAAACATGGCTGTGAAGGGCCTCGGCCTACTTTTCTGCCCTAGTCAGTCAGTGGGTTTGTGTCAGACAGGTAAAACACCGCAATGGGAAGTCTTTGTGCACCCACAGCATAGGCGAGCCCCAGGAACTTAAAGTTGGTATTACGCATAAAGAAATCACAGCGCCTGAACATGGCAAAGTTACACCCCGCCAAGGACCTCGGCCCACACCCTCAGCAATCATGGGCATAAAGCGGACTTCGATCCTAGAACAGCTGTGAACGTCTCATTAAATTAGTTGTGGTTGCTTTCACCGCTCCAAAGACTGGATTAACCAGTAACAAGTTCCACAGGCCCAACCTGGCGCAGTTGCAGTTCCCCCAGGACATAGGCCTCAGCCCACACCCTCAGCAATCGCGGGCATGAAGTGGACTCTGATGCTAGTACAGCAGTGAACTTCTCATTAATGCAGTAACGCTCGTCTTCTTTGGCCCAAACCAGTGTCTCAGATAACTGTGGTAACACGAGAGAAAATACATGATGCCCAGTGCTGAAAACCTAAACCCAAGCGGGAGGAGCAGGTGGCCTTACAAGGCCAAGAAAACATGACCAGGACCCGCTGTAGCCTGTGTGGGAAGTATGTGAGCGGGCCCTTGGCCAAGCTCGGTCCTAGCAAACACCTTGTGGGACCCAAGGTGCCGCGACTGACACAGCACTGGAAAAATGTATGTGCCCACACACTATTCATTCTGTGCAGGTGTTGGATAGCTCAATCGACACCGTAAGGGGAAAGCCATCTGCACTCTGCACCCTATCCAAGTCAGTCAGTGTCTTTGACAGGTAAAACACAGCGATGGGAAGTCTGTGTGCACCCACAGCATAGGCGGGTCCAAGGAACCCAAAGACATTAAACATGAAGAAATCACAGTGCCTAAACATGGCAGACTTTCACTTCGCCGAGTACATAGGGCACTGCACACACCCTCAGCAAACGCGGGCATGAAGCGGACTCCGATGCTAGTCCAGCTGTGAAGGTCTCATTAAATCAGTTATGTTTTTGTTTCACTGCTCCAAAGACTGCATTAGGGTGGACGCTCACTGGCGATATTTTCTTTCTTGCGCTGTGAGAGCACGAGAAAACTCTCGCCTCGCAGTGCAAGAAAGACAGCAGTATAGAACCGGCATATCGCTAGTGGTTTCAATGGGGCCAGCGGCAGCAGTGCTAGCCCCATTGAAAACATAGGGAGAATGTGACAGCTGTGGCAGCTGTGGCAGGAGTTTCCTTCATCCCCGCGGGGATGAAAGCTGTCACAGCTGTGGCAGAAGTCCGCAGCATTCTATCCCATTGCTTTCAGTGGGATCGGCACTGCTGCCGATCCCATTGAAAGCAATGGTTTCTGCCAAGCCCCGCAGAATGATTATCGCTTGAAATATAAGCCCTTCTCCGATAAACAGCAAAAAGTGTGTAAAAAAAAAAAATTACTCACCTCTCCGGCGCTCAGACACGTCCTCCGGCTGGCTCCCTTGCACTGCTGTGAAGCTCTTTCCGCTTCCTGAAAGTGCTGTGCTGATTGGCTGAGGGCTCAGCCAATAGCAGCTAGTGCTTAGCTATTGGCTGAGTGCTCAGCCAATGACACATAGCCCTTAGCTATTCATTCATGAATAGCATCCATTCATGAATAGCTAAGGGCTATGTGTAATTGGCTGAACTCTCAGCCAATAGCTAAGCACTAGCTGCTATTGGCTGAGCCCTCAGCCAATCAGCACAGCCCTTTCAGGAGGCGGGGATTTAAAAATCCCCGCCTGCTGAAAGAGCTTCACAGCAGTGCAGGGGAGTCAGCCGGAGGACGTGTCTGAGCGCCGGAGAGGTGAATATTAAGGATGAGCGAGTATACTCGCTAAGGCACTACTCGTTCGAGTAATGTGCCTTAGACGAGTATCTCCCTGCTCGTCCATAAAGATTCAGGGACCGCCGCGGCTGACAGGTGAGTCGCGGCGGGGAGCAGGCGAGAGCAGGCGGGAGAGAGGGAGAGAGAGATCTCCCCTCCATTCCTCCCCGCTCTCCCCCGCAGCTCCCCGCCCCGCGGCGGCCCCCGAATCTTTAAGGACAAGCAGGGAGATACTCGTCTAAGGCACATTACTCAAACGAGTAGTGCCTTAGCGAGTATACCTGCTCATCCTTAGTGAATATATATATATATATTTTTTAACACTTGTTGCTGATTATCGGGGAAGGGCTTATATTTCAAGCCCTTCCCCGATAATCATACTGTGGGGCTTGGCAGAAACCTTTGCTTTCAATGGGATCGGCAGCAGTGCCGATCCCATTGAAAGCAATGGGATAGAATGCCGCGGACTTCTGCCACAGCTGTGACAGCTGTGGCAGAATCCGCAGCATTCTCCATCTCTTTTCAATGGGGTTAGCGCTGCTGCCACTGGCCCCATTGAAAAGACAGGCGATATCCTGGTGTCGTGCCGATATCCTGGCATGATGCCGTTTTTTTTCTCGCACTGCGCTGCGAGACCTTACCTTTACTCTCGCAGCGCAGTGGAGAAAAAAACCCCAGTGGGTGTCCACCCTTAACGAGGAAAAAGCCCAACCTGGCGCAGTTGCAGTTCCCCCAGGACATAGGCCTCAACCCACACCCTCAGCAAACGCGGGCATGAAGCGGACTCCGATACTAGTCCAGCTGTGAAGGTCTCATTAAATCAGTTACGTTTTCTTTCATGGCTCCAAAGACTGCATTAACGAGGAAGAAGTTCCACAGGCCCAACCTGGCACAGTTGCAGTTCCCCCAGGACATAGGCCTCAGCCCACACCCTCAGCAAACGTGGGCATGAAGCGGACTCCGATGCTAGTCCAGCTGTGAAGGTCTCATTAAATCAGTTACGTTTTCTTTCATGGCTCCAAAGACTGCATTAACGAGGAAGAAGTTCCACAGGCCCAACCTGGCACAGTTGCAGTTCCCCCAGGACATAGGCCTCAGCCCACACCCTCAGCAAATGCGGGCATGAAGCGGACTCCGATGCTAGTCTATCTGTGAAGGTCTCATTAAATCAGTTACGTTTACTTTCACCGCTCCAAAGACTGGATTAACCTGGAACAAGTTCCACAGGTCCAACCTGGCGCAGTTGCAGTTCTCCCCGGACATAGGCCTCAGCCCACACCCTCAGCAAACACGGGCATGAAGCGGACTCCGATGCTAGTCCAACTGTGAACGTCTTATGAATGCAGCAACGCTCCTCTTCTTTGGCCCAAACCAGTGTCTCAGATAACTGTGGTAACACCATAAAAAATACATGATGCCCAGTGCTGAAACCCTGACCCCAAGCAGGAGGAGGAGGTGGCCCTACAAGGCCAAGAAACCATGACCAGGACCCGCTGTAGCCTGTGTGGGAAGTATGTGAGCGGGTCCTTGGTTAGGCTCGGTCCCAGCAAACACCTTATGTGACCCAAGGTGCCGTGAGTTACATAGCAATGGGAAAATCCATGTGCCCACACACTATTCATTTTGTGTAGGTGTCAAATGGCTGAACAATGCAATGGGAAAGCCATCTGCACTCTGCACCCTACCCAAGTCAGTCAGTGTATTAGTGTCAGACAGGTCAAACACCGCTATGGGAAGTTATTGTGCACCCACAGCGTAGGCGAGCTGAAGAACCCAAAGACAGTAAGAAACATGTAGAAATGACAGTGCCCAAACATGGCAGACTTGCACTGCGCCGAGGACATAGGCCTCTGCACACACCCTCAGCAATCGTAGGCATAGAGCGGACTCCAATGCTAGTACAGCTGTGAAGGTCTCATTAATGCAGTAACGCTCGTCTTCTTTGGCCCAAACCAGTGTCTCAGATAACTGTGGTAACATGGGAGAAAATACATGATGCCCAGTGCGGATCCCTGACCCCAAGCAGGAGGAGGAGGTGGCATTACAAGGCCAAGACACTATGACCAGGACCCGCTATAGTCTGTGTGGGAAGCACGTTAGCGGGTCCAGGGTCAGGCTCGGTCACAGCCTCCACCTTGTGTGACCCAAGGTGCCCTGAGTTACATAGCAATGGTAAATCCATGTGTCCCAACACAGATAGCTCAACACTGCAATGGGAAGTCTTTGAGTTCCTTGATCTCACCTACGCTGTAGGTGTACAAAAATGGTATTACACAGGAAGAAATCAGAGTGCCCAACCATGGGAGAGTTTCTCCCCGCCTAGCAACTTGGTCTTGGCCCACAATTCTGGCCTAGTCAGTCCCTGTATATGTGTCAGATAGGTATAACACACCGATGGGAAGACTTAGTGCAGCCATAGTATTGACAGACCCCTGTAACATCCCTGTAGCAAAGGTATAAACAGACCCCAGTAACATTTCTGTAGCAGCAGTATAGGCAGACCCCAGTATCATTTATGTGGCAGAAGTATAGCCAGACCCCAGTAACATTTCTGTAGTAACAGTATAGACAGACCCCAGTAACATTTCTGTAGCAGAAGTATAGGCAGACCCCTGTAACATTTATGTTGCAGAAGTATAGGCAGATCCCTGTAGCATTTCTGTAGTAAACGTATAGACAGACCCCAGTAACATTTCTGTAGCAGAAGTATAGGCAGACCCCAGTAACAATTCTGTAGTAACAGTATAGACAGGCCCCAATAACATTTCTGTAGCAGAAGTATAGGCAGACCCCTGTAACATTTAAGTGGCAGTAGTATGGGCAGACCCCTGTAACATTTCTGTAGCAGAAGTATAGGCAGACCCCAGTAACATTTCTGTAGTAACAGTATAGACAGACCCCAGTAACATTTCTGTAGTAAAAACATAGACAGACCCCAATAACATTTCTGTAGCAGAAGTATAGGCAGACCCCTGTAACATTTCTGTAGCAGTATAGGCAGACCCCTGTAACATTTATGTGGCAGAAGTATAGGCAGACCCCTGTAACATTTATGTGGTTGAATTATAGGCAGACTCCTGTAACATTTATGTGGCAGAAGTATAGGCAGACCCCTGTAGCATTTATGTGGCAGAAGTATAGGCAGACCCCAGTAACATTTCTGTACTAACAGTATAGACAGACCCCAGTAACATTTCTGTAGCAGAAGTTTAGGCAGACCCTTGTAACATTTTTGTAGCAGCAGTATAGGCAGACCCTTGTAACATTTTTGCAGCAGCAGTATAGGCAGACCCCTGTAACATTTATGTAGCAGTATAGGCAGACCCCTGTAACATTTATGTGGCAGAAGTATAGGCAGACCCCTGTAACATTTATGTGGTTGAATTATAGGCAGACTCCTGTAACATTTATGTTGCAGAAGTATAGGCAGACCCCTGTAGCATTTATGTAGCAGAAGTATAGGCAGACCCCAGTAACATTTCTGTACTAACAGTATAGACAGACCCCAGTAACATTTCTGTAGCAGCAGTATAGGCAGACCCTTGTAACATTTTTGCAGCAGCAGTATAGGCAGACCCTTGTAACATTTTTGCAGCAGCAGTATAGGCAGACCCCTATAACATTTCTGTAGCATAAGTATAGGCAGACCTCTGTACCATTTATGTAGTCAAAGTTTAGGCAGATCCTAATAACATGTCTGTAGCAGAAGTTTAGGCAGACCCCTGTAACATTTATGTAGCAGCAGTATAGGCAGACCCCTGTAACATTTCTGTAGCAAGAGTATAGGCGAACGCCTGAAAATTGTGGTACCATGACTGTAGGCGAAGGCCAGAAAAATTACTTAGTTAACAGTATAGGCGAGGGCCAGAAAAATTAGTGCACCAAGAGTACCAATGTACCACTGAAAAATTGCTCAAACAAGAGGGCAGGTGAAACCCATAAATATTTTTCTAAAGATACAGCTCGCTGTTGGTTAATTTGTAACACAGCCAGGAGGCAGCTGTTTTCAGAAAAATTGGTTCATGTTAAAGTATACTTTTAAAACTGTGAATAATTGGAAAAGAAATTGTTAGATGAGCCTTTTGGGCCGCAAAAAAATTGGCAGTTAGCGTGATGACAAGATGTTTCAGGAGGAGGAGCAGGAGGACTAATATTAGACACAATCCAATCACCAACGATGAGGTGTTAAAAATGGGAATTTTTAACATTTCAGATTATGAGCTAAAGTTGGGAGAGGCTGAAATCTTATCGAGAGGGCTCTCGTTTAGTCCTTCTTGTGAGTCGGACATGTTTGAAATCTTTATAGATCTTAATAGTTTTATTCAGAAACTTACCCTTAAAAGATTTTTTTCTTTAAATCAAAATCGGAGCAATCGGGAAACCACTATAAATCATCAAGAACTCTTTATGTCTGGAGCTTTAGATGAGAGTGAAGAAAAAAGACCGATCACTACCGAATTAAAAATAGCTAGTATGTTCTATCCAACCAAAGCTAAAGGACCATATATCATCTCTTTTTATAATGAAGTCCTAAACGACTTCAAAAAGATAAAAAGTATTAAGAATAAGAATAACTATTTAGGCCCACATAACAACTTAAGACCATATCAAAGGAAGCTAATCAAACAATTAGCTTAGAATAATCTGAATCATCTAATAGAAAAAACCTATACAGATGGTGTCATCACTAAGGATGAAAAATATTTCTTATATCCACAACAACCTGAAACAGCCTATTTTTATTTTCTCCCAAAAATCCACAAATCCATAAACAATCCTCCTGGAAGGCCTATCATAGCCAGAATTGGTTCCCTTACAAGCTTTTTGTCAGAATACTTAGACAAACAGCTGCAAAGGCTAGTTATCCATTTACCAGCATATCTGAGAGACACCTCACATTTATTATTCCCTTTACAATCTGTCACATGGAAAATACATTCTTATGGGTTAGCCTCGATGTAACATCACTTTATTCAAATATCCCACATGCACAGGGAATACGTCATAAAGACATTTTTAGATCGTGATACAATAATGCCAGAGAAGCAAAAACAGTTCATTTTAGATGGACTTTCTCTTGTCTTACAAAATTACTACTTTAAATTTAATAACCAATACTATTTACAGACGAGAGGAACCGCAATGGAGACCAAATATGCCCCATGTTATGCGAACTTGTACATGGGGGCATATGAAGAAGGCCTAAAGGATCCCCATATACGATTTTATAGAAGATTCATTCTTATTCAGACATCATAGTTATATGGGAGGGTTCTTTAGAAGAAGTAAACCGATTCATTTCAACTATGAACCAAAAAACATGGGGGTTGAAATTCACCAGTACTATAGACCCACTAAAAATTACTTTTCTCGACCTTGACATTTATATTGAAGAAAATAATATTCATACAAACCCCATTTTAAGAAGATCGATTCTACAGCCTTTTGGATTTTAGAAGTTGCCATCTGAAAAAAATCTAAACTGAATGTACCATACGGACAATTCAAACGCCTAAGGCCTCATGTCCACGGGCAAAATATGATTTTGAGATCCACAGCGGATCTCCCGCATGCGGATCCGCATCCCATAGGGATGCATTGACCACCCGCGGGTAGATAAATACCCGCGGATGGTCAATAAAAGGGATTTTTTAAAAAATGGAGCATGAAAAAATCTGGACCATGCTCCATTTTCGTGCGGGTCTCCCGCGGGGACGGCTCCCGCGGGCTTCTATTGAAGCCTATGGAAGCCGTCCGGATCCGCGGGAGACCTTAAATAGGAATTTAAAAGTATTTACCCATCCGGAGCGGACCGGGAAGGTCTTCTATTCCTCACGGCCAGATCTTTCTTGCTTCGGCTGGGCGGATGTGCCCGGCGCATGCGCACGGCACGTCGACGACATGCCGGCGACGTGCCGCCGGCGGGACGAATTCATCCGCCGGCCGAAAAAGAAGATCCGGCCATGAGGAACAGCAGACCTTCCCCGCCCGCTATGGATAGGTAAATTCTTTTAAATTCTTCTTTTCAGCGCTCATGTCCGCGGGGCAGGAGGGACCCGCTGCAGATTCTACATGTAGAATCCGTAGCGGGCCTGATTTTCCCCGTGGACATGAGGCCTTAGACGTAATTGTTCCACAATTGAAAAGTATAAAGAACAGGCCAGCGTTCTATCCCATCTTTTTTGAAACAAAAAATACCCAGAAAATTTAATACAGACCTCTTGTATGAGGGCTTTACAGGAAGAGAGGCCTATTAAACAAAATGCCTCCAAAAAAGAACCTAAAATGAATCAAGACAAATTTGAGCTATGTTTCATCACTAGATTTAACTCAAAACAAAAGGACCTTAGGAATATCATTCAAAATAGGTGGGAAATCTTGAAAAATGATCCCCACTTAATAGAATTATCATCCTCCCGTCCGAATATTATATTAAGGAGAAGCAAAACTATCGGAAATTTTTTGGCACCATCACGCCCACGTACGCCCACGTATAACAAATTCAAACCAAAAAGTCTCAATTTCTTCCCAAATGGGTGTTTACAAGTGTGGCAAAACCAGTTGTAAGTGTTGCCCCAATATTTGTCATAGAAGAAAGTCAATAGAAACAACTACTGGTAGTAGCGACTATGCCATTAAAAAATATTTAAATTGTAGTACTGAATACTTGATTTATATGATAGACATCGATATACAATTAATTCTTGGCGAAATCGCATAAACCATCACGGACATAACATCAAATGAGGCTTCTTTAAACACAGTCTGTCTAGACATTTTTCTCTTAACCACAACTCAGACCCAACTTACATGAAAATAACCCCAGTTAAAAAAATTACCGCAGGCAAATTCACAAAATTGAAAACAAAAGAAATGTATTATATTTTTTATTTTAATACACTTACACCACATGTATTAAATGAAGTATTAGAAAAAATGTAACCCACTGTTAAAATTATGAATGTATTTTAAAGAAATACTTCAATATTAATTCAAATTATTTATTAATATTTTATATATTTATTCATTGATTTTTTTACATTTGAACCAATATGTTTTTTAACCTTGTGACACACAGAGATCTACTTATATGTATATGCATTTTATTTTATTTAATCTAATTTAATACCTCTTCTAATCTACTGTAGGTATTTTATCTAAGTATCTACAATTTTACATTAAAGGAGATGTCCCGCGCCGAAACGGGTTTTTTTTTTTTTCAACCCCCCCCCCGTTCGGCGCGAGACAACCCCGATGCAGGGAAGTAAAGGAAGCTTACCGGAGCGCTTACCTTAATCCCCGCGCTCCGGTGACTTCAATACTTACCGCTGAAGATGGCCGCCGGGATCCTCTGTCTTCGTGGACCGCAGCTCTTCTGTGCGGTCCACTGCCGATTCCAGCCTCCTGATTGGCTGGAATCGGCACGTGACGGGGCGGAGCTACACGGAGCCGCTCTCTGGCACGAGCGGCTCCATAGAAAACTACAGAAGACCCGGACTGCGCAAGCGCGGCTAATTTGGCCATCGGAGGCCGAAAATTAGTCGGCACCATGGAGACGAGGACGCTAGCAACGGAGCAGGTAAGTATAAAACTTTTTATAACTTCTGTATGGCTCATAATTAATGCACAATGTATATTACAAAGTGCATTATTATGGCCATACAGAAGTGTATAGACCCACTTGCTGCCTCGGGACAACCCCTTTAAGTATTAGGACCCAACCCATGTGTGTATATAATATTGTTTACCGAAGCTGTTATATACAGCTTCTTTTATACATTCTTTCTGATTTATAGCAGATTGACTCATTTTTATGTCAGTCAGGAAGCTTGAGCGCTGTTACGTGATAACCACTTATGGAGCGCATGGCTGCGCTCCATTGCCACGTACCTACGCTATAAACGCCATTCATTAAGACATTCTAGTCACCTGACCCCGTCACACTACGTTATTAGTGACGATTCATCCTATCCCGGTCATGTGATGCCGCTGCGTAGCGCAGCGTCCTTCACAGCGCATTAACGTGATCTTCTAATGCCGCGTCATTGATGACATGGCCGCGATCACGTGATGCCGCCGCGTCCATCACAGTGCATTAACACGATCTTCTAATGCCACGTCATTGATGACGTGGTTGTGATCGCGTGATGTCGCCGTGAAGCGCAGCGTTGCGCTCCATGGTTTGCTCTGGGACCTACGTTACCAAAGGGGATTTTAACGTCATCAAAGGCGGCCTTGACCTAGCGTCCTTAGGAGAGAAGGTATGCATTTGGTATAAATTCTTCAGTGTTTTGCATGAATTTTAATGCTTGAAAAAGGCCTATTGTTTGGCCAAAACGCGTCGCATATTAAAGAACATCATCATATATTTCATATCCTTTGCCTGCTTTCTGGGATTCAGGGGTGCTTTACACCAAGCACTCCTGTAAAGTAAGTGGTGTATTTTGCATTTTGCTTCTTGCAATATACTTTTCTGCCATTACAAAATCTAATATGTTCAACACTGGAGCGCTGGTATTTTTGTATCATACTCTTTTGTCTTGTCTATCCCGTGGTGATACTTCTTACCCCTGGGACTAACCATGGCGCTCTCCTTGAGATCTCTTCAACGACCAGTGTAAGATAGCTTCTTTGTGACCTTGGAGCGATGTATGATTCCGGATATTGACGTACAGGAGCCCATTCCACAGTGGCCCGGCGTCACCGGGTAAGTTTTTTCGTATAAATTTTCCATCACTACTTTTCTCCCACTCTCTGGAGTGCAATCCACTTTCTTATTGTTTAATCAGAGACAGATTGACAAAGCTAAAATGCCCCTTTTTTTCCAGGGATAGAGAAGCATGCTTTTATCTGCGGTCGCAGCGAAGAGAATCTTTAGGTTCAGCTGCTCTCCACCGGTGGAGAAGGGAAGTCTGGAAAAATCCAGGCTTTGTTCATCTTTATGAGTGTAAGCATTTCGGCACTGGCAGTTGACAGGCCGGTAAGCTTCTCTGTGATGATTTCCCCAGCTGCACTAAACACCCTCTCTGACAAGACGCTAGTGGCAGGGCAACCCAGCACCTCCAGGGCATACAGCGCAAGTTCATGCCACGTGTCCAGCTTTGACACCCAAAGGTTGAACGGAGCAGAGGCATCACGTAGGACGGTGGTACGATCGGCAACGTACTGCTTCACTATCTTTTTGCAGTGCTCCCGCCGACTCAGCCTCGACTGGGGAGTGGTGATGCAGCCTTGCTGGGGAGCCATAAAGCTGGCAAAGGCCTTGGAGAGTGTTCCCCTGCCTGCGCTGAACATGCTGCCTGATCTCTGTGCTTCCCCTGCTACTTGGCCCTTTGAACTGCGCCTTCTTCAGATGGGAAGTGTAGCATCACTTAGTCCACCAGGGCCCTGTGGTATTGCATCACCCTTGTAACCCTTTCCTCTTCGGGAATGAGAGTGGAAAGGTTCTCCTTGTACCGTGGGTCGAGAAGCGTGTACACCCAGTAATCCGTGTTGGCCAGAATGTGTCTAACGCGAGGATCACGAGAGAGGCAGCCTAACATGAAGTCAGCCATGTGTGCCAGGGTGCCAGTAAGCAAGACATGGCTGTCCTCACTAGGAAGATGACTTTCAAGTTCCTTCTCCCCCTCCTCCTCCTCCTCCACAGGCCATACACACTGAACAGATGAGAGGCAAGCAGCATGGGTACCCTCTGCAGTGGGCCCACCTGTCTCTTCCCCCTCCTCCTCCTCCTGCTCATCCCCCTCCTCCTCCTCCTCCTCCAAAACGCGCTGAGATATAGACATGAGGGTGGTCTGGCTATTAAGTGACATACTGTCATCCCCCGTCTCCTGTTCCAACCGCAAAGCAGCGGCCTTTATGCCTTGCAGCGAACTCCTCAGCAGGCATAGCAGCGGGATGGTTACGCTAATGATTGCAGTGTTGCCGCTCACCATCTGGGTAGACTCCTCAAAGTTTCTGAGGACCTGGCATGTCTGCCATCCAGGCCCACTCCTCGGTAAAGAATTGGGGAGGCTGACTACCACTATGCCGCCCATGGAGTTGATATTCCACTATTGCTTTATGCTGCTCATAGAGCCTGGCCAACATGTGCAGCGTAGAATTCCGCTGTGTGAGCATGGTGCACAGCAGTCGGTGCTCTGGCAGATTAAACCGATGTTGCAGGGTTCTCAGGGTGGCAGCATCCGTGGTGGACTTGCAGAAAGGTGCGCAAATGCGCCGCACATTGCCGAGAAGGTCAGACAAGTGCGGGTAGTTTTTCAGAAACCGCTGAACCACCAGATTGCAGACGTGGGCCAGGCATGGCACGTGTGTGAGGCTGCCGAGCTGAAGAGCTGCCACCAGGTTACGGCCGTTGTAAGGAGGGTATGGGAACAGCACTACTCCACACAACCAGTAAGGTGGGACCTGTAAAACATAAGCTGCCAACCACAGCAGGAGTCTGGATCTGTTGACTCCAAGTAGTATAGTCCAGTGAAGCAATGAGCCGCGGCAGCAATAAAGATGCAGGAGTTTAGAAAAGTGTTGTCTTTATTCCCCTGTGCAACGTTTCGATCTGTGGTCAGATCTTTGTCAAGCATAACATACATCACCAAGTGCGCAACCTTTATAACACACATAATTAAAAAATACAGAACAGCTGATGGTATATGGAGTAATTACCTAAAGAAGTATATGATCACGGTCTCCATGGCGTCCGGCGTCTCCTACGTCGCCTAGGCGGTCTGCGCATGCGCGGGATCCCGAAAATAACGTGAGATTTCGTAGTGAGAGGTGGAAGAATACCAAAACGTCATACAGCCTGTATTGCGGCTGCGCAGGAATTCACAATCATCCCGAGAATACGGACTTTACAGCATCAGGAGCTCAGACATAATGTTATATATATTAAGCGATATAAATCCCCATAATGAATAAAGAATATGGATCCAGGGGGGGAGATCGAGTCAATCTTATAAAAATTATGGAATTATTTGCGTACACTTTCACGCTGAGAGCGGTATTGTAACTCAAACTCCAGCCAGAAAAAAATTATACGGAAGGCTGCAAACAGGGCTAGCTGTGCAATAGTGATGCATTACAACTCCCACCAGACACCCTGTAAAATGCAGACGGTCAGATGTAGCCCTAAGAAGGACCGTTGGGTTTCTTGTAGACAGGATCCTACACTACCACTTTCCCTTTCCCAGCAGCACTTTCCCTATACTCTGTATTACAGACTGCAGACTTAGGCCTTAGTCAGACGGGCGTTTTTAGCCGCGATTTGCGCATGCGCATGCGTCCGGCGATTTTATAAAACCATTGCTTTGCAATGGTATCGGACACATGAGCGCTTTTTATGCGCTCGTCCGATAAATTATAGAACAGAAATCGCAGATCGCACCTATCTGCGATCTGCGATTCCTGTTCTCTTCTCTATATGCGCTCAATGGGGCCGGCGGCAGCAGCGCCGACCCCATTGAGAACATATAGAAGACAAATCATTCTTCTCTGCCACAGCTGTAACAACTGTGACAGAGAAGAACGATGTTTGCCCATTAAATTCAATGGAGCCGGCAATACAGCCGCTCCATTGAAAGCAATGGGCTGCCAGCGTGCGCGGGGTTAATTGTCGGGAAGGGCTTAAATATATAACCCCTTCCCTGCAATTCATCCTAAAATGTGTTAAAATAAAAAAAAATTGTATACTCACCTTTCCGCTGCAGCCGGAGTCCAGCCGCGGCCGCTGTCAGTTCTCGAGAACTGCTTCTCGCCACTAATCAGCCAGCGGGGCTTTAAAATCCCCGCCTGCTGAATGATCTGCCTCTGATTGGTCACAGCCCTGACCAATCAGAGGCAGGTTTCACTCACACACCCATTCATGAATTCATGAATGGGTGAGTGACTGCTGCCTCTCAGCGCTGAGCCAATCAGGGGCAGGTCTGACTCACATCCTTTCATGAATTCATGAATGGGTGTGAGTGAGACATGCCTCTGATTGGCTCAGCGCTGAGCCAATCAGGGGGCAGGTCTGACTCACACCCCCTTCACACCCACTGCAGGACGGCCGCGCGGAGCTCCGGCTGCCGGGAGAAGGTGAGTATATATATATATTTTTTCCCGATAAAAAAACATAAACTGAGAAGAATATCACAATTGTTTCATGTAAAAAATTTTCTCAAAGATATGTGGCTTCCCAGTCCAAAAACTTACCGCTCTAGAGACGTCAATATCCTGCTGAGGGGCATTTGCAAGACCTGGGACTCTCTTTGCCATGGATTAGCACCCACACCCTCACCCAATACACCCTTAAGCTTACTTCTGTTTAGTATCAAACACCCAATAGTCTGGACTCCAGAAAATTTATGTAACATCTTTGAAGGTTTGTCAATCCACGACTTACAGGGTATTATACACAAAGACCCTATTTCCATTATAAATACTCCAACTCCACAAAGGAAGATTCAGGACCTATACATCACACATCTCTCGGCCACAATATCAAACTTTAAAATAGATCATCTGTCATCAAGGCCTATGACAGAATTTGAAAGGTTAATGAACAACCAAAATAAAGAGGCTAGGAAGATATCACACCTGACTAAAATTCTTACAACGCACTGTGTCTTAGCTAGACCGACCTATATATCCTCTTGGGAAAAAGAGTTGAACATAAGAATAATAGATGCAGAATTAAAGACAATATTTAAAACCTCTTATGGGGTCTCCCCATGTGTCCGACTCCAAGAAAATCATTATAAACTACTGTCTAGATGGTACAAAACCCCCGAATGGTTGTTTACTTATAAACTCGCAGAGTCGGATAGATGCTGGAGATGCCAAGAGCAAACGGGATCGTATCTACACATTTGGTGGAGTTGTAAGAAGATCCAGCCCTTTTGGTTAGAGGTGGAGAGAGAAATCGGAACAACTCTCAGGAAAACAATTCAGCTTTCTCCCGACATAGTAATATTAAGCAGACCAAATAGGACATTCAACTCCCCTAAAAGATAAGCTAATGTCCTTTATGATTGCGGCAGCAAAAGCATTAATCCCCCTTTATTGGGGAAGCACAAACCCCCCATCTATAGAGATGTGGAGAGACAAATTAAATCAAATTCACCATTTTGAAGAACTACTGAGTTGGTCAAATTTGTCTTACACCTCATTCCTTGAAGTGTGGTTGCCTTGGAAAAACCATATTCGACATACTACGAAAGATACTTATACTCATAGGGATAAGAATCTAAAATATACAAGAACCTCCCTCCCATCCCTTAGGGAAATGGGATGAAGGGAAGTTGTCATACCACTTGAACGTGTGCTAGTTTTGGTACCTAAAGAATATACACAAATCAATATACCATATATAGTCTTTTAAATTAAAATCTTAAGTTCTGGCAGAAATACAGCACCCCCCCCCCCCCCTCTTCCTTCTACCCTCCCCATTTCCCACCTATTCATGTTGTTTTGTTTCCTCTACATCACGACCCGCTTTTTCTAACAAACTATGGTTCTTCACCGACTCCGGACGCTGCACCCCACTAGATGATCATCATAATAAACTCTCCTCCCAGTAGCCATCTCTCTTTATATCGCCGGATAGAGACAAGGTCAGTTTCATGACTTCCCATCTGGAAGAATAACATATATGCTCCCTGATGAAGGGAAGTGAGGATCTCGGAGCAGTTGCATCGGCTGAAGAATTGGAGCTTGATGGGGGTGACAGCGAGGTGAGAGAGGATGTCCCATCTCTTGACTGCTGTCATGCCTTTGTTTTTCTTCTCTCTCTTCCCCTTTTATATTGGTTCTATTTCTGGATGTCAATGGGGATCTCCGTTTTTAGTCTCCGACCGGCTAATGAAGCTCCTTAAGTAAACTTGGATAGGTTGGGGACGGAGACTGAGATCAACTTACAGTTAATATTATTATAATACACTGTTATGCAAAATGTAAGCTAGCAAAAAGTCAATTTACTTGAACTGTTTAATGACATGCTGTTAACATGTAAAAGGACATCCATGTTTATGACATTTATAAATGTAATTGTAAAAGGAAAATTTTTCAATAAAAAGTGATTTAATAAAAAATAAAAAAAAAGTAGACCTCTATTAGTGAAAAGGTTAGAGGACATGAGTCTTGAAATGCGACAAAGAAAACTAAATGTTTCTCTTTTTAAGGCCTTATTCAGACATGCAGTGTTTTTGCACTGCTAAGCAGCGAGAAAACAGCGCTGCTATATTCCTGAAAAGATCACGTGAACAAGCTACTTCAAGATATGTGAAGTAGCCTGGTCACATGATTCAAAGCGCAAGCTGCGTGCTTTCAAAGCTCCCACAGGAGCCTATGGAAATCACACAGAAAAGATAGGACATGTCCTATATTTGCGCACACCTCAGAGCCAACATGCGAGTTTGCACTTGCATGTCCTATCTTTGTTAGGTACCAATCAGGGGCAGCTCTAAGCTGTCATTTAATGCTGAGCGCTGCCTCTGATCAGTCACAGTGCTCAGCCAATCAAAGGCAGTGCTTCAGGAGGCAGGGATTTTTCAATCCCTGACCAGAAGAGGAACAGAAAAAAAAATGCAGAGACCTGTCAGAAGACGCGCTGGAGATGACAGAGCTTTCCAGGTGCTGTGTTCTTGTTTTTTATTTTATTTTTTCTACAGTTATGGACTATTTTCAGGGTAGGGCTTACATTTCAAGCTCCCCCCGAAAATTCCTTGTCGCGGAGGGTACCCTTCCACTGCTGTCACAGCAGTGGCAGGGGATCGTGAGCATCTCCCATTGATTTAGATAGAGCTGGCGCCTGCCCCATTGGAAACAATGGGCAACATCGCAAAAAGAATGGAAATGCTGTGATTTTGTTTTAACGCTGCATCAAAAGTATAAAACATCGCAAATGTGAATGGAGCCATTGGAAGCCACTGGCTTCATAATTTTGTGATTTCTCGCAGCCTGGCAGTGCTGGGAAATGGTTTGATTTCCTTGACAGTGTGAAGGCACCCTTAGCGTAATATATATGACAGATCATGAGCCGTGACGACCTCTAGCACTAAGCCCTGTCCACTGTTCGATAAATACAACTTTGAAAATACAAATCATATTTTTGGGCACTAAAATGCAACATATTGACATCACAATTCTACACAATCCAGATGATAAATGTGTCCCAATGCCCAGAGTATATAATACCTGAGAATATCCATATAGGCCAAGGACTTGTGCTGCTTGAATAGTGCTAGATGAGTGGCGATCTCCGATGACACCGGCCAGTTGGCCACGGCTTGTACACAAGTAATTAGGTCTTATCTTAGCAGGGCCAGACATAAGTTGTAAAACATAGCGTATTACCAAGTATCCATCCGAGCATGTGTCATAAAGATGGTATCCCAGTGTAATATTGGGTAAGATGTCAGGGTTCTGGTTAATATTGTTAATGGCGGAGACAAAAACCTGAGGTTGTATGAATCCCTCCAACTTGACACTATAAATAGATAAATGTACAGATGAGTAAGGCTGGTATTATACACAATCTTAGGTATATTCATTCGCAGAATAATAAGTGATATCATAGAGAGAATCATGTGACCTGCTGGAGTGCAGAGCACTCATGCTCCAGAAGAGGCAATGATGAACATATTGAGCGCCAGCAGCCAGATCACACATCATGTGACCAGAAGTTTGAAGCAGATATAACCAAGTTATTGTGAATTATGTGTTCATTAATAGTAACAAGCTGAACATTAATGTTCAATTGCTAAGTTAAACAATACTTTACCTTCTACATACTTCTACCATCAGTCTATACATGCTTCTAAATAGTCAGCAGGCAATAAAGTGGCTTCTGACGGCTACATCTGTGCTGCTTCTGCATTCATTTCAGTGCTGCACAACTGTCTGCGCAGGATAAATTGGCCCAGATCTATTGCAGGTGTACCACCAATTTGATGCTCTGCTGTCAAACCTGCTATTGGAGGGAGCATAGCTGGGACGCTCTGAGTATGCTCTGTGGAGTGTGCTCCAGTAGTGAGGAACAGCCAGAGCATGTGCTCCAGAGATGTTCCTGACAATGATGAACAGGAACAAAGTGTTTTCTACACTCCAAGCATGGGGAGTGTAGTGATGAATATGTCTCTGCAGATAACATGCCATCGTTGTCTCTGTCATCGAGTTGAGGATAAGGATGGCTTTTATGGATCAAGTTCATCAGTTTGGGGGAAATTAAAGCATTCTAAGAGAGACACGTATGGAGCCTGTCGGTTAGTGTCAATCTCATTTTAAGGTCTTATTCACTGTACAGGACTGAGCTTTGCCCCCAACCCAGCCCCTCCCATTGCAAATAGTGCTGAGGGGTGGAGAGGGGGCGGGAGCTCAGTGCACTGCTCCCGTTTCTTCCAGCCTCCTGTCCCTGCACAGAGGGACACCGTATATCGGTTGAGCGTGAAAACCCAGCTGATATACGGTCGTCTGAATAAGCTCTAAGTTTCAAGTTGTCATAATTAAAGGACGGTAAGTTCATAACGTTCTAATTTTTTATCAGTGTAGCTGAATGAGATCTTGTATTTTGAGGGATGAGTTCTAGTTTTTATAAGAACCAATTTTGGGCTCATATAAGGTATTGAATAACTTTCATTATTTTTTTTGCTGTGAGGTAACGGGGAAAAAACAATTTTTGCATTGTTTTTTAGGAATTATTTTTTGACCATGTGGTAGAAATATTCTGTTAATTTTATTCTTCGGTTCATTATGATTATAACACCAAATGTATGTAAGTTTTATATGCTTAAATACTTTCCCAGAATAAAAACACTTTTCATAAAAAGACTTTTTGAGTCACCACATTACAGAACCATTTTGTTATTCATTTGTCAGAGCTCTATGAGGGCTTGTTTTTTTGCAGGATGACCTATAATTTTGAGGTATAAATGACTTTTTGAGTATTTTTTATACCTTTTTTGAATAAACAAAATGTACAAAAAATACTTTTTTGCTGGTTAAATAATGTAATCCAAAGCGGACCACAGAAAGTATCCCACCTCCAATCCCTGCACCACAATCTTATAAAGGCTGTTTAAAAGAAAGACTGTATTTATTGCCGATAGCAACCAATCACAGCTTCCATGTTACCTCAGCAGTATGAAAAATGAAAGCTGTGCTGGGATTGGTTGCTATGGGCAACAAAGAGATTTTTTTAGACAGCTTTCCCAGGAGTGTGGTGCTGGGAGTGAAGGCGGCTACTTCTGTGACCCACAATACATTTTAAAGTACATGTTGTTATGGATGTGCAATACCAATTATGTGTAGTTTTTATTTTTGCTCTTTTTCATTTTCAATATTTCAAGGATTGTGTGAGGGGAAAAATAATTATTTTTCTGTAAAAACATTTAGATCTCACAGTCAGCAATGACAACAAGAGAGCAAATATACCCCGTGATTAATGGCGAGGGTGATAACATTAAGTAAAGTCTGCGTTACCTCTCCCAGGACAGGAGAACAGACAGAAGAATCACTGATCTATTCTTTGCTGGCTGCTTGTCCCCCGCTACCACTCGGCTCTGCAGACAGGCATCTGTACATTCATTATTCCTGACCCCACTTCAAGCCCAGTGCTATCAGTGCTGCTGTGATGGCGTCATTCGTTACTATGATGGTCCTATAAAGCAAAGATACTTATTTACATCTGTTTGAAGCAGAATAAGCTCAGATCTTCCAAAACTATACTGTCCATTTTCTGAATCAGGTGATTTCACATAATGTAAAATTATTCCGCAAGAGAGGCACCTAGAGACGCAGAAAGTTCTGCATGAAAACCTGCATGTATTTTTTTTCTTTTTAGCAGCATGTGTTCAGACACTGCAGTGCTGCTTACTTATTGTTACATTCATTTTTCCAAGCCTGATGGTCCAGAATATTTACAAGTTTGTTTTCCTTAGCATAGGCCCCCCTTGTGATTTTGAAGCAATTTTGAGTCCACTCTTTTATGAAGAATCCTGAAGCAGAGTGGACTATGTCCGGTAGTACCGTTATGAGTAAGTTGTTTTTAAGCCAGTAGGCTTAGGTGTGCCAAGCTTACCACAAAACTGGGTAAACAGTTACTTATTTGTAGCTTCTGTATAGATAACTCAGTGCTGTAGAGTAGTTACGTTAATAGAAGACATGGGGTAGAAATAAACATTTTCAGGGTGGGTTGATACAAGTGCAGGGTGGAGACTGTCCCTTTCTTTGAGTGGCCCCTCAATGATGTGAAAACGGACAGAGGATATTGTCTCCATTAGAATGGGCCCCCTGTGATACTGATGCAGTTTGGATAAACCACTTTTGGGCTCTGTATATCAGCACCCCACGGGCGAACTGCATTTGTCAATATGTTTTAGTTAAGCAAATATACCCCAAAAAATGGTTAGTCTGTTATTTAGATGTTTCTTAAAAATTAATAGCTTAGTTGTCGAGGGCAATTTTTGTAGTGAAAGACGTAGGGGAAAAGCCAAAATTATGGTGAGAAATAAATAAAAAAGGAGGGTTAAGACAACCGTCTGAAGATCCAATACCCATTTCCTTTAAAAGAGGATTGTGGCTTCTTTCGCAGGTGTTAGTCCATTGCGCTCCACGATTTGGTCTCACTTGACTAATATTAAATGTCGAACTTTCAGGTATTCTGGACCATCAGGCCCTTTCCTATTTTAGACCTAGATAATAGTTAACAATAGTTTGAAAAATGCAGAATAGTGATATGAATACATCAGCAGCGTTTACTATGACCTGTAATATGCTAATTACCGTTACAATAACCGACACAAACTCCTCAGACTTCAAATACATCATAGATACAGCAGTTTTTATGCACACTGGAAAACTCCCCCCCATTTTTATGGATTTTCTTGGAATTTACAAATATTTGGCAACTTTTGACCTCCATAACGATCATCAGTACTTACATGTACAGGCTTCCATGTATGCTATTCCTAGTATCAGTGGATTGTTACGTCTGTAGCTGTCACACTATTCTCACCCCTCTTCTAATGTACAATATGTAGATGAAACTATAACTTACTCTGCACACACTATAATCTGGTAATAGCTCTTTGGATCTTGCATACGCATTATGGTTGTAGACCGTGTCAACAAGCCACCAATGATGAGGTCTCCATCCTGGTAAAACGGATATAAAACTTCGCGATGAAATGTTCTTGTCTTGAGATCACAGAGTGATTGTGTTACAGGAAGCCATGGTAGAGCCAATATAATAAGGAGACTAAGCATCTCCTTGTAGGAATGGAATGATGATGAGGAAGAAGTAGATACTGTTATAAGTCAGACATGATGAATGGAAGCAGCAAGAACAGCAGCAACACAGAGAGCTCACAGGATCAGTGGCATTATGCTGACTGCTATCATCTCCCCTCTTTTTATACAGTATGATGGGATATATTTTACATTGTCTGCTCTCATCACACATCATTCTGGATCCGCTCCCCGATGATTGTGGCCTGAACCGTCTTTACATAAGAGAATTACAGAACAAGATGAAGAAACAGAAATAACCAGTCAGCCATCCTTGTGTTATACTGATTTATTTATTTCCTGTTACTTTATCACACAAACATATTCCTTAGCGCTGTACAAAGATTGTCATCACTGACGGTGACACTGACAATCTGATGTTCATTTAAAGGACACATAAGCACTGGGCAATTTTATAATAAGTTAATTAAAGGGATTATCTGGTTACCGGACAACCCCTCCTTCCCCCAGGTGACTGCTGCAAAAAAATCTAAGGCCATAGTGCCACATTCCATAACTCTTGGCATCATGGTACTCAGGATCTGAGCACTGATGCCAGGGGAGTGAGAGGTCATACTGCAGCTTCTGATTGGCTGCAGAAGTCACCTGACTCCTGATGATGGCAGCTATCATGACAAATATTAGGACCACAGCGGGGCTGCAGGTCTGGATTCCCACATAGGTGTAAATACAGCTCAGATTATCATATTTAATACAAGTAGCCCTATTGAAGGTGGGTTGTCTGGTAAGCAGATAATCCATTGATCCTATCAGGAGGTTTGTGGATTTGGGGGGAAATAAGCTGGAAAACCTGGAGGAACCCAAATAATCTCTTTGAAGATGTCGTACTTGGCCAGATTTAGGTTCCAGGACCCCAGTGATGGGAGACAAGAGTAGTGAGCATATTTCACAGGTTTTCTATAAGGAATCTTCATACAAACTATTTTATGTTTTATACATTTGAAAGTAACATCATTAGAGATGAGCGAGCACCAAAATGCTCGGGTGCTCGTTACTCGAGTCGAACTTTCAGTGATGCTCGAGAGTTCGTTTCGAGTAACGAACCCCATTGAAGTCAATGGGTGACTCGAGCATTTTTGTATATCGCCGATGCTCGCTAAGGTTTTCATTTGTGAAAATCTGCAAAACACAAGAAAGTGATGAAAACGACACAGAAACGAATAGGGCAGGCGAGGAGCTACATTTTGGGCTGTATCTCAAGTTCCCAGGTCCCACTATTAAGCCACAATAGCGGCAAGAGTGAGACACCCCCCCCCCCGCACTGTCAGCATAACGATCGTTCTCCTCTGCCACAGCTGTAACAGCTGTGGCAGAGAAGAACGATGTTAGCCCATTGAATTCAATGGAGCCGTCAATACAGCCGACTCCATTGAAAGCAATGGGCTGCCGGCGATCGCGGGATGAATTGTCGGAAAGGGGTTAAATATATAAGCCCTTCCCTGCAATTCATCCAGAAATGTGTAAAAATAAAAAATATATATATATACTTACCTGGTCGCGGCAGAGCGATGTTAGCTCATTGAATTCAATGGAGCCGTCAATACAGCCGACTCCATTGAAAGCAATGGGCTGCCGGCGATCGCGGGATGAATTGTCGGGAAAGGGTTAAATATATAAGCCCTTCCCTGCAATTCATCCAGAAATGTGTAAAAATAAAAAATATATATATACTCACCTAGTGCCGGCAGACGGAGTTCAGCGCGGCAGGCTGCAGTTCTCCTGAACTGCTCTGAACAGCTGTGAGTAGTATTCAGCAGCCGGGGATTTAAAATCCCCGCCTGCTGAATAAGATGCCTCTGATTGGTCACAGCCTGAATTCATGAATGGGTGTGAGTGAGGGCTGGCCTCTGATTGGTCAGGCTGTGACCAATCAGAGGCATCTTATTCAGCAGGCGGGGATTTTAAATCCCCGGCTGCTAAATACTACTCACAGCTGTTCAGAGCAGTTCAGGAGAACTGCAGCCTGCCGCGCTGAACTCCGTCTGCCGGCACCAGGTGAGTATATATATATTTTTTATTTTTACACATTTCTGGATGAATTGCAGGGAAGGGCTTATATATTTAACCCTTTCCCGACAATTCATCCCGCGATCGCCGGCAGCCCATTGCTTTCAATGGAGTCGGCTGTATTGCGGCTCCATTGAATTCAATGGGCTAACATCGTTCTGCCGGGACAAGGTTAAGTATATATATATATATATATATATATATATATATTTTTTTTTTATTTTTACACATTTCTAGATGAATTGCAGGGAAGGGCTTATATATTTAAGCCCTTCCCGACAATTCATCCCGCGTACGCCGGCAGCCCATTGCTTTCAATGGAGTCGGCTGTATTGCCGGCTCCATTGAATTCAATGGTCAGTGCTCATTTAATCGAGACGAGTATCGCGTGGTGCTCGTCTCGAGTAACGAGCATCTCGAGCACCCTAATACTCGAACGATCATCAAGCTCGGACGAGTATGCTCGCTCATCTCTAAACATCATGAATTTCAAGCAGTTTCAAGGCTGGATAAGACCCCTCAGATTTGTGTATCTTAAATACCCTTTTTACGTCCTTCATTGCCTTTTCAGCAGTAGGCATGAGCCATGTAGGGTGTTATTTTAGTCATTTAGGATGAATTTCTGCATTGATGTTTATATATACCTGTAAACATAAAAGCCATCTCTGACTGACTTGCCACTAATTTTCTAACTTCCAGTTTTTAAAAAGTTAAAGATTTAGCTGCCCTCATGGATCGGATCCATGGGGGGCAGCTGAGATTAGTCACCCCCGTCCTCCAGGCATCATTATGTCAGATGAATGCGCAGAAGGCCCGGAGCCCTGGGAAATTTGAAATCTCCCGAATGTCACTGGGGTCCGCGATATGTGGTTCCTGGTCACGCGATCATTGTTATTCAATGGATAACGGCGATCATGAAAAAGTGAAAAAAAAATTAATGTTTCACCTGCCTTTAATGATCTGATTTATGAGGGGAGGTGAAAATACTCACCCCGTCCTCCATGATGTCCCCCAGTGATTGAAACCTTGTGCGGCCTCTACGCATGCGCCGATGTGGCGCGCATATACAGAAGGCAGGAGAGCCTGGCAAATTTTAAATTACCCTGCATCCAGCTGTCAAAAATAGCCAAGTGCAGGGAGATGTCACCGGGACTGCTGTGTGCGGTTCCAGGTCATATGATCCCAGTTGTCCATCGGATAACAGAGATCATGGAAAGTTAAAAACTGTAAAAAAAAAGTTTAAAAAGTTAGTTTCATCTCCCCCTACGGATTGTATCCCTGAGGGGAGATGAAATTACATACCCAAGGTCCCCAGATTTGTCCCTTGATGGGATCTTTATCCGGGGACCTTACCCCGGCATCGGTGCATGTGCCCGTCAGCATAATGGCGGACACATGCGCAAAAGTCAAGGATTGTCCGGGAAATTTAAAATTTCCCTGCTGCTAGTTACCAAAGGTATCCGAGAGCCTGGAGATGTTGCGGGGGCCCGCTGTATGCGGTTCCTGTTTTCTCCACTCACACCTTAACTTTTTCCCCCTTAGGCCTTAGTCAGACGGGCGTTTTTTGCCGCGATTTGCGGATCGCATGACGGATGCGCATCCGCAAATCGCGTGACCGGTGCGCGCAAGTCGCCCGCAAATCGCCCGAAAATCTGCTCCTAGCCGCGTTTCATTACAAACGGGCCGGAGCTGTCCAGCGCATTGCATTCAATGGAGACGGCAATACAGCCGTCTCCATTGAAAGCAATGCGCTGCGGGCGAGCCGGGATGAATTGTCGGTAAGGGCTTAAATAAATAACCCCTTACCTGCAATCCATCCTAAAATGTGTTAAAATAAAAAAAAATTGCATTCTCACCTTCTGCCTGCAGCTCCGGGCAGCCGTCCTGCAGTGGGTGTGAAGGGGGTGTGAGTCAGACCTGCCCCCTGATTGGCTCAGCGCTGAGCCAATCAGAGGCATGCCTCACTCACACCCATTCATGAATTCATGAATGGATGTGAGTCAGACCTGCCCCTGATTGGCTCAGCGCTGAGAGGCAGCAGTCACTCACCCATTCATGAATTCATGAATGGGTGTGTGAGTGAAACCGGCCTCTGATTGGTCAGGCTGTGACCAATCAGAGCAGATCATTCAGCAGGCGGGGATTTTAAAGCCCCGCCGGCTGAATAGTGCCGAGAAGCAGTTCAGGAGAACTGACAGCGGCCGCGGCTGGACTACGGCTGCAGCGGAAAGGTGAGTATACAATTTTTTTTTATTTTAACACATTTTAGCATGAATTGCAGGGAAGGGTTTATATATTTAACCCCTTCCCGACAATTAACCCCGCGCACGTCGGCAGCCCATTGCTTTCAATGGAGCGGCTGTATTGCCGCTCCATTGAATTCAATGGGCAAACATCGTTCTTCTCTGCCACAGCTGTTACAGCTGTGGCAGAGAAGAATGATTTGTCTTCTATATGTTCTCAATGGGGTCAGCGCTGCTGCCGCCGGCCCCATTGAGCGCATATACAGAAGCGAACAGGAATCGCAGATCGCAGATAGGTGCGATCTGCGATTTTTTGTTCTATAATTTTTCGGACGAGCGCATAAAAAGCGCTCATGTGTCCGATACCATTGCGAAGCAATGGTTTTAAAAAATCGCCGGACGCATGCGCATGCGCAAATCGCGGCAAAAAACGCCCGTCTGACTAAGCCCTTAGAATGTAAATGTCATAAAAAAAAAATCAAATGCACTTTCACTGTTGTTAGCATATGTAAATAAAATGTATCATTTTCTCCTAATCTGTTAAAATAGCATACTTCCACCTATTGTAAATCACTGAAACTAGAGCTAATAAAAAAATGCATTTCCATATTCTTTTTTCTCACCTCCAAATTAGTAAGTTTTGACTTTTGAAGTTCAGGAAACATTCTAAAATATTTTTGTTGGCCAGTTTAAGTGGCAAGAAACATAGTCCAGCCCTCTCAGAGAAATTGGCAGATTTTTTTAAGTTTAATAATACCCCAGACTTCTTTAGCCTAATTCTATGGGAAACGCACAAAGCATTTGTCAGAGGAAAGTTGATAGCTTTAGATTTGATGGTAAAGAAGAAGAGAGAAAAAGAGATTGATTTGCTCTTGGGACAGATTTCTAGCTTAGAAAAAATTCATAAAAACTTATGAAGTAATGATACGAATACTGACAGCCAGGCTCCTGCTAAAACTGCCAGAAGTGGAGAAACCCCAGATTGTGACAATCAATAGCAACTACAGCAAGTTAGCAAATGACAGGTAGAGAGTCTCCTTTGTTACCCAACAGCACTCTGCCATCCATGCAGATATTGTCATTGATGGGATTTGAACCTCAGATCCCAACACTGCAAGGCAGCAGTGCTACCTGTTGATCTGCCGCCTTAGAGACTTCCTGAAGTGAAGATTAGTACACCCAATTTTTACTCCTATTGACCATAATAGGAGTCAAAAGCAGTCCATCCAGTTTCATAGTTTGTTTTTGTTTTTTAATCGGTGGATGGGGGGTGGACTCCTGACGCTACTCCAATAATCTCTTAACATTATTCCCAGACTACTGAATCTCTACCAACTCTGGGGTTGAAATGGCCAAAGATGATGATTTTGTCACCTGTGTTTCCGTGTTTGTAGAGCTTGTCCTTTTCTATGGGATCTGCTCGGAGGGTTGGAGCATAAACACTGAAAATTGTGGCCTACTGACTATTTTGCAGTGGGGGGTACAGAGAGATAATGCGGTCACAGTGACCTGTTAGCAGGTCTTCAAGCTTGGAGGCAATGTAGTTCTTGTTCATAAACCTCACCACAAAGGTTTCTGGCTTGCCTGACCAGTAAAGGGCACAGCCTGCATTCTGTTCTCTGCGGCTGCCATTCCCTGAAAAGCAGGTCTCACTGAGAGCTGCAATGTCAATATTCAACCTCAATAGTTCATGGGCAGCTAAAGCCGAGCAGCACTCCTGGTGGATACTGTCAGCTGATCTGAGCATAGATCTGATGTTGCAGCATGTAAGTGCTATATTTGGATGCCATGTCGCATTTGCAGAGCCCCTGGTACCAAGTGTAATGGACCCTCCCCCCCTTGCAAAAAAAAGTAACCCCATTTTGGAAATTCCAGCCTTAGACCTCCCTCACACAGACGTTTTTGTGCAGCATTTATTTCAGTGGGGCTGTTCACACAAGTGTCAAAATGCAGCGTCAAAATTCTGTGCTTTGACAGTGATGCATGTTCTATCTTTGGCCATTTTCAGCCATGCGTTGTCCATTGTTTAACTGTACATCGATTTCCGGGGAGGTAGGGCCTCGAAATATAAGCCCTACCCCAAAAATAAGCGCTAGCTACACTACATGAAAAAAAAAAGCAATCCAGCAATCTCTTGTTGGAGGCAGGGTTCTCAAACCTCGCTGCCAGCAATATATGACCTGTTATTGCACGGGAAGCCTGGAGCAGCGCCAGAGACCAGCCGCAGGGACCCGGGCGGCACCTGCTAAGTGAGTATTGCTTTTTTTTCAGCTTCTTTGGCTCCGTTTTCAGCTGTGTTATGTCAGTTTATGATGTGGGGTGCATGTAAGCTGTGCGGAGTACATCAGGACTTAAAAATTTTTGGGGCATAGGGAGGGAATGTGAAAAACAGTAATTCCATCATGGCTGTACTTATTTTGTTCTTCTTGAATTCACTGCATGACATAAATGACATTTTAACTTTATTTGCTGGTGAGTATGATTACAGTGATACCAAATATATGTAATATCTTTTGGTTTTACTATTTTTGCTCTATAAATGAATTTTTCGGCACCTTATTTAGGCTGGTTTGACACAGCCGGGATTCTGTATGAATATGAACCCCATTGTTTTAAATGTGGTCATACACATGGGCGTTTTTTTGGTGCAATGTGAAAAAAAAATAAACGTCAGGCCCTATCTTTGGGCGAGCCCTCATATCGCATCACCCATTATTTTCAATTGGGTCGGCAGCATTATACTGCAGGCTATGTGCATATGAATGTGATGCAAAGTCTTCGTATTAAAAACAAGGTGAGACACTCCGCTTACATCCACGGTGGAGGATTTCTGCTTACCCGAAGTGATGCGAGGCAATTTTGATATAAAAAGGCCTTGAATCCATTGGGAAATCCCATATTGGCGAGCTCAATATTGGGGCGCGTTTCACGGCCTTATATTGCACTCGCCCATGAGTACTCAGCCTTAGGCTAATTTCACATGTACAAATGCGATTTTGCCACATAAAAATCGTGGCAAAAATCGCATCTATATTCACTATGATTTGTGTGCCTCAGCGATACTTTTTGTGGAGAATAATCTCACATCGCATCGCTGACGGCCACAGGTTTTTTTTATCGCAATAGTCAATAGAACTTTCTGATGTTAAAATCACATTGCTTCGCAGCGCATGTTTGTTGCTTTGCAATGTAATAAAAAGAAGCGTCCATGGGAATACGTGGGAGAATTGCACATCGCAGAAAGATAGAGCATGCCAACATTTCTTATCCTCCGAACATGGCATAAGTGAAAACATTGCATATGGGAATAAAACCATTGTAAATCATTGGTTTCATATTCTGCTTTTTTACTTACTATCATAGCTGGTGGAAATCGCACAACCACCCTTAGGCCTCGGTCACACGGGCATTTTTTCCCGCGATTTGCGCATGCAATCTGCGCATATTTAGAACCATTGCTTTAATGCGATAAATTATAGGACACAAGGAAGCGTAGATCGCGCCTACCTGCGATCTGCAATTCCTTGTGTTCTATATATGCGCGCAATGGGGCCGGCGGCAGCAGCGCCAACCCTATTGAGAACATATACTACAAAAATCATTCTCCTCTGCCACAGCTGTAACAGCTATGGCAGAGAGAAATGATGTTCGCAATACAGCCGGCTCCATTGAAAGCAATGGGCTGCGGGCGAGCGCGGGATGAATTTTCGGGAAGGGCTTAAAAATATAAGCCCTTCCCTGAAAATCATCCAAAAATGTGTAAAAATAAAAAATATATATATACTCACCTTGTCCCTGCAGCCAGAGTTCAGCCGCGGCCGGCCGGCAGTTCTCCTGAACTGCTCTGTGTAGTATTCAGCAGGCGGGGATTTAAAATCTCCGCCTGCTGAATGGCCTACCTCTGATTGGTCACAGCCCTCACCAATCAGAGGCAGCTCATGAATTCATGAATGGGTGAGTGAGTGCTGCCTCTGTTTGGCTCAGCGCAGGGAACAATCAGGGGCAGCTCTCAGCTGTCATTCAATAGCTGAGAGCTGCCCCTGATTGGTCCTTGCGCTGAGTGAGTGAATGGGTGAGTGAGAGCTGCCTCTGATTGGTGAGGGCTGTGACCAATCAGAGGTAGCCCATTCAGCAGGCGGGGATTTTAAATCCCCGCCTGCTGAATACTACACAGAGCAGTTCAGGAGAACTGCCGGCCGCGGCTGAACTCCGGCTACAGGGACGAGGTGAGTATATATATTTTTTTTATTTTTACACATTTTTGGATGATTTTCAGGGAAGGGCTTATATTTTTAAGCCCTTCCCGAAAATTCATCCCGCGCTCACCGCCAGCCCATTGCTTTCAATGGAGCTGGCTGTATTGCCGGCTCCATTGAATTGCAATGGGTTGGACAGCGCTCCTTTGATCGGGGCCTTTTCACCGAAAACGCTGCCAGCTGCAGATTTTTCGGCGAATCGTCGACCCTGGTCACGCGATTTGCGTATGCGCATCCGTCATGCGATCCGCAAATCGCGGCCAAAAACGCCCGTCTGACCGAGGCCTCAGAGAGCCATATTTATCATACAGCACTGTCTGAGGGCTTGTTTTTTGCGGGATAAGCAGTTTTCATTGGTACCATTTTGAGATACAGACAAAATTTTTGATCATTTTTTATTGTCTTTTCTGGACACAATCAGTTAAAAAACACTACAATTTAAACTTTTGTTTCTTAGCCATTCACCATGTAGTATAAGTGATCTGTTATCCTTATTCTGAGGGCAGTATAATTGCAGTAATACTAAATTTCTATATATATATTTTTTTCATTTCTACTACTTTTACCCATTAAAAATATTTTTTTTCACAGAACCAAGCTGTATGATGGCTTGTTTTTTCCAGTATATGGCTCGGGTCACCTGCGCAGAAGATCCACAAATCAAGCCGCCCATAGAGATACATGGACCATCTGCAAATGCATTAAAGCATTTGAATTTGATTTGTGGACCTTTTGGTCTGGAAAACAATTTGCAGCCTGCTGTATTTCACTGTGGATCCCACATGGGTAGATTCCATTGAAGTCAATGGAAGCCGTCTGATCCGCTGCCTGTCTGCAGCTGACACTGCAGACAAGCTGTGGATCCCAATGGAAAGCAGGAGTTTGAAAAAGAAAATTCCTATTGTGCATTTTCACCATCAAGCATGCCTGCACACACCCACCGTGAGGATGAAAGAAGATCCAGTCAGGACACAGAAGACCATCACGGGATCCGCACAGGTAAAATAATGTCCTTGGCCTCAGGCAGGGTAAGATGCCGCTGCAGTGAAGTCGTCTCCTTCCTCTCCAAGTCCCGTAGATGCCACTAACTGTATTTACAGCAAAATCTAAAGGTTTAAATCGCCTGGATCAGAGCTAAGCTCTATTCTGGCAGATGCAGTAACATTGCAGCCATCATATACAGCCAGGATACCGCTTTGGTTACTGGGGGCTGAGCTTCTGGGCCCCTCGGTACCCAATGCCATACATGTGTGGCAAAATACAGGAACTACTGACCTGCTACATCATACATGTACGCTGCACATTAGGAAGGGGTTAAAAACACTAAAATCCTAAGTTGGAAAGAAGACATAACTAAAATTATCAACCAATATAAATACATGGCAGCCAATCCAAAAATGAGCTGTAAGCAGTTGCAAAAGATGTTTAAACATAAGGGCAGATTTACACAAACGTATTTAAAAATCTTACGTGCAATACACAGGGCAGAGAACTCATTGTTTCCAATGGGTACATACTCATTTTCACTTTTGCACACGTTTCGCACACACAAAAAGCCACTATAAGTATGCTCTATTTTGGTGTGCAAATGCCCAAAGAGTCCAAAAGGGGGGAAGGGGGGGGGGTATCAATGTGCACAGAAACCCACATAATTGTACAATTTTCAACGATGATTAATTAGGCTTAATAGTCTTTTAACTCGGGGCACAGCTGTATTTGTGTAAAATACACAAATACACACGTAAGAGCGTGAGGATCATGGTGCAAAAACATTTTGCTATCATGTGCGTTCTGCTCGTACGCTCATATGAGGCTGTTCTAAGGCACCAAATTAATTTCAAATATATAAGGTACTAGCTGATATAACAGGCTTCGCCCGAGGTAATTTGATATATGTGTTTATATGTTGTTCGCACGAAAAGATTTATGAAGTCAAGGTTACTTTAGAGTAACCAAGGAATAAAATATGTATTCATACAGAGGATCGTTACATTCTTCTCAGGCTGCATGTACCAATGTCCCTCTGCAGAATGTGCCACCCTTCCCACTCTCCTCATATAGGACCTAAAGAATGCTCGCTTCACATTTCACACTTATACGACACCGGGAAGTTACATTACATAAGAGTGCACTTACTTTTGCAATTAGCAATTAGCATTGTATAAGCAAGTTGTGACCCCTTTAGATTTCCCATTTAGGACCCTAAGAATGGTTGTGCTAAATTTCATGTTTGTAGGATACCGGGAAGTTAGAGAATTAGATTAGGTACATTACACAGGATGCCAATACTTTTGCACTTAACATTGAATAATCAAGTTGTGACCCCTGTACTTTTCCTATGTAGGACCAAAAGAATGCTTGTGCCAAATTTCATGCTTGTACAACACTGGGATGTTAGAGAATTAGATTAGGTACATTACAGAGGGGTGCTAATACTTTTGCACTTAGCATGGAATAATCGATTTGTGACTCCCTTACTTTTCCTATTTAGGACCAAAAGAATGCTTGTGACGAATTTCATGTTTGTACGTCACAGCAAAATTACATTACATAGGGGGGCCAATACTTTTGCACTTAGCATTGAATAATCAAGTTGTGACCACTTTACTTTTCCTATTTAGGACCTGAAAAATACGCATGCCATATTTCATGTTTGTACGAAATCAGGAAGTTCGAGAATTAGTGGTGAGTAGAGATGAGCGAGCACCAAAATGCTCGGGTGCTCATTGCTAGAGAGCTTGTTTTGAGTAACAAACTCCATTGAAGTCAATGGGAGACTAAAGCGTTTTTCAAAGTGACCCATGCTCCGCATAGAGGAGGTTGTGTGAATCACCTAAAAATATCAGAAAGTGATGGAAACACCACAGAAACGGATAGGGGACAGCAGGGGCAGCATGCATGGATGCATCTGAGACTTCCAGGGTGTGCGCTGGAACATCTTAACTAAGCACCACATTAGTTGCAACGAAGGACAATCACCACCTGCGGGTGACACCATTGCCTCTTCTCCTGTGTTACATGCTGGCATTGCTGTCCAATCCCCCGCACGATCCTGCATCCACAGCGCAGCGTTCAGCTGTTCTCATGCTACACGTTCGCTTGATAGCCACACCACCCTCATGTCTATTTATAACTCTGCATTGGATGAGGAGGAACCAGCGACAGAAACTGCACAGGGTTGGCAGGATGTGGCAGCGACCCCCTTTGAAATTGTGGGCAATATCCCACTATGCTGATGAGAATTGATGATAAATTAACGTATGATCAGAAGTCCAATCCAATGCCACCTCCGTCACAATATTGCGTGGAGCCACAGACGTTCCCAAAAGGGGACTCAGATGCCAGTACTTCTACCCATCTCCACAATTCAGCAACGCATTCTAAAAGCAAAGATTGGTTTGAAGCAGGAGGTGTCGCAAAAGTAGCCACCACAGGTCTACAGTGACCATGTGAAAGTCTCATTAAATCATTTACGCTTCTTTTGATTGGTCTAAACCAGTGTCTCAGATAACTGTAGTAACACGAGAGCAAATAAATGTCAACCAGCGCTGATCCCCAGACCCCAAAATTGTCAGGAGCCACAAACGTGGCCATAAAGTGGACTCAGAGGCTAGTACTTCTAACCATCTGCACAATTCAGCAAAACATTCTAAAACCAAAGATTTGTTTTAAGCAGGAGGTGTCACAAAAGTTGCCACCACAGGTATACAGTAAAACTGTCAATGTTTAATGAAATCAGTTACGCTTCCTTTGCTTCCTTTGTGTCCAGTGGGACACATGAAGAAATTTGAGTGGCCAAAGCAGGACAATTCATTCGGTCTAGGTGTCAGATAGCTGGACACTGCGCTGGGAAACATTTGTGGAATCTGTGCGCGTATGATGCTGGAACCAGCACGTTTGCTGAACTGTAGTGCTGAACCTTTTCAAAATTGGGGGCGAGAACCTGAAGGCATCCCTCAGAAAGAAGTGTTTTGACAGAGGATGGAGGCAGCCCTAGTAAAAAAAAAATGTTTTAAAAGAGCCTATGGGGCCCTCTGAAGAATTGGCTGTTCAGCATGCTGACATGCAGATTTAGGAGGAGGAGGAGAAGTAGGATCAGAGAAGGATAGACCAAGCTACTTCTATCAACGGGACACACACTTGGGCCTATTATGCAGATGCTTTCAGCAAAAAAACAAATAAGGGAATGAAAAATGAGAGGAGTTCTGTTAGTTCCTATATAGTCTGTGTACACCAGTAGCAGTATGCTGTATATAACTGGTAACAGTATGCAGTATACAGCCGGGATACTTGTGAATGCTATGTGCGCACTACTGGTCCCAGGCAGCCAAACTGCTGATGCACAAAAGTGGAGTAGTAGTCCTATAAAAGAGTGTTGGGTTCCAATTATTCCAATCCAATGCCACCTCCGTCACAAAATTTCATAAGCCACAAACGTGGGAATAAGGGGGACTAAGATACCAGTACTTATACACATCTCCACAATTCAACAACCCGTTCTACAAACAAACTTTTTTTTAGCCAGAGTGCAGGTGAACCCCTGAAACATTTGTTTACCAAGAATATAGGTGAACCCTTGAAAGATTTGTGTACCAAGACTACATAGGCGAACCCCTGAAACATTTGTTGACCAAGAGTTTAGGGGAACCCTTGAAACATTTGCATACCAAGACTATAGGTGAACCCCTGACAAATTTGTTGACCAAGCGTATAGGCGAACCCCAGAAATAATTTATTTACCAAGAGTACAGGCGAACCCCAGAAAAGTTTATTTACTACAAGTATAGGCGAACCCCGGGAACATTTGTGTACCAAGAGTATAGGTGAACCCCTGAAACATTTGTATACCAAGAGTATAGGCGAACCCCTGAAACATTTGTATACCAAGAGTATAGGCGAACCCCTGAAACACTTGTGTTCCAAGAGTATAGGCAAACCCCTGAAACATTTGTTGACCAAGAGTTTAGGCGAACCCTTAAAACATTTGTGTACCAAGACTATAGGCGAACCCCTGACAAATTTGATGACCAAGCGTATAGGCGAACCCCAGGAACAATTGATTTACCAAGAGTATAGGCGAACCACTGAAAAATTGGTGTACTAAAAGTATCGACGAATTCATGTATTTCTCTTTTTATATTTTTCCTTGTGATATCTGTCACATTTTACACCATATACAATTTATACTGAAATTTTAACACTGCTATCCAATAGATTTGTGCTTGAGAAAGGAGCATTTTTGGCTCTGCAACGTGTTGCACTCAGTAGAATATTCACTTTCTTTAGTACTAAGGTTTCATTGTTTCATCTCCATTTATTGACTGTACATAAAGGTCCTGCTCAGATGTAAAGCTTCTTCTTCTTTTAATTAGTTTGGTACTTTGGTGTTTCTTGGGTAACACATTTCCCTTTTTGCCCTATCATCCAAAATGATCCCTTCACCATCTTTTTCCATTTGAACTGTGACCGTATCATGGAATTGTATCTAGAGTAAAGAATCTGTCAGATTGTTGCATCCCCTTTGACTGAACAGAAACTGCTAACTTCTGTTTGCTGGAATCTTCCTCTTATATCCCTTCCTGAGGACCAAAAAAGGACGGCGGTTGCTTTGCCTGTTACAGGATGGACTAACCATCCCTGGTGGCAGGTAAATCTGACCTCCAGAGTTAATAAGGTTTTTGAATTTAAGGATGAAGATGGCAGATGGTACAATAAGCCACTTGCAATATTAGAAATGGGAAATATACCTACAGATAAGATGCAGATCAGCTTCTCTATCCTTGATAAAGTCAAAATAGTACAATCCAGAGCTGGCGTGGTAAGGAGGAACCCTCCTGTTCTTCTCCGGGAACTGCATAATTAATTCTTCTTGGGCCTATGCCGAAAGGTTTTCAGATGGTGACCTTGACCAATGTAAAGAATTGCAGGGGTACTACAAGGAGGGGGGAGAAATACGCGGACCTTGGCAGGTTCCGGACTATGAACAACCTGTAGTGCAGGACCATGCCCATGGTGAACAGCCGCAGTCAAAGTGCAGCTCTAAGGCCTACTATGCAGCCCTCACAGATAATAGGACCCCTTCATGGTGCTTATTCCCGGATACAGTCCTACTAGCTTATATTGCAGACGCTTTCATACAAGGAGCACAGATTAAATTGCCAGAAGGCGTTTATGCAGTGTGTGGCAGTAAAGCTTACAGGTGGATCCCACATGGAGCTGGAGGTACATGTACCTTAGCAAAGTTGGAACCAGCCACCTGGGTATGGACAAATGATGAATTTCCTTATCAACATGTCCCATCACACATGTTTTACAAGCGTGATATACCGGAACAAAAGTACACTTTGCACACACACACTGCGCCTGGAAGGCGGGAGCAGTTCTGTGAGTAACAATAGGTATGATTTTTAACTCATTGAGGAACACTCATATGATAGAAGCTCTAGGACAGGGGTTCCCAACCACCGAGCCGCGGACCGGGGCCGGGCCGTTAGGTGGTTAGCGCCGGTCCGCGGCACCACTGGAACTTTTCTTCTAAACACAAGGCCCGCAGCCTTGTGTTATGTGGCCCGCGGCCGACGCTGCTCACCACTGAAGCGATTACCAGCGGGGGCGCCGCAGCTTCCCGCTGGTAATCGCGCTGATCCCGGCGCACACTGACGTCAGTGTGCAGCTAGGATTCTCCTCCCCGAGTCCCCTACTCATTAGTTCTGCAGGAGAGGACTCGGGGAGGAAGAGTGCCGGGCTGCACACTGATGTCAGGGCAAGCAGAGAGGGAGCGACGCTGACAGCAGGGAGGAGGTAAGTATATGGGTTGGGGAGCTGTTTATTTCTGGGGGGGGGCTGCTTACTATTGGGGGGCTGCTAATTACTAGGGGGGGCTGGTTATTACTGAGGGGTGGGGGCTGCCTGTTGCTAGGGGGGGGCTGCTTACTACTGGGGGGCTGCCTGTTACTGTGGGGGCTACTTATTACTGGGGGGGCTGCCTGTTACTGGGGGGGGGGGGGCTGCCTGTTACTGGGGGGGGGGTGCCTGTTACTGGGAGGGAGGGGCTGCCTGTTACTGGGGGGGCTGCTTACAACTGGGGGCGGCTTCTTATTACTGGGGGGTGCTGCTTACAACTGGGGGGGGGGCTGCTTACAACTGGGGGGGTGCTTACTACTGGGGGTCTGCTTACTACTGGGGGGGCTGCTTATACTGAGGGGGTTTGCTTACAACTGGGGGGGCTGCTTATTACTGGGCGGGCTGCTTACAACTGGGGGGGCTGCTTATTACTGGGGTGGGCTGCTTATTACTGGGGGGGCTGCTTATTACTAGAGGGGCTGCTTATTACTGAGGGGTGGGGGCTGCCTATTACTGGGGGGGATGCCTATTACTGGGGGGGCTGCTTATTACTGGTGGGGGGGCTGCTTATTACTGGGGGGCTGCTTATTACAGGGGGAGGGGCTGCTAATTACTGGGGGGGCTGTCTATTACTGGAGGGGAGATAAATTATATGCTGCCCTATGTGTGTGCTGGGGGGGGAGATAAATTATATGCTGCCCTATATGTGTGCTGGGGGGGGGGGGATAAATTATATGCTGCCCTATGTGTGTGCTGAGGGGGGCCGGGGAATAGATTATATACTGCCCTATGTGTGTGCTGCCAGGCGGGGGGATATATTATACAGCCCTATGTGTGTACTGCCAGTACATTCTAAATGTCATAATTAGAGATGAGCGAACGTGTTCTTAAAGAGTACTTACGCACCCGGACACCGGCTTTTCCGAGGACTTCAGTGTCCGCGTGTAAAGGTGCGGGGGGCGCCGGGGGGCGGGGAGAGGCGCGGCGGCGCGGGCGGCAGCAGCGGGGAACAGGGGGGGAGCCCTCTTTCTCTCCCTCTCCCCCCCACTCCCCGCCGCACCCCCCCCCCCCCGCGCTGCCACGGCGACCCCCGAACTTTTTTCGCCCGAGCACAGAATTGCTCGCAAAGTTCGGTGTTCGGGCGAAAAGGGGCGGGGCCGAACACGTTCGCTCATCTCTAGTCATAATTGAATAAGTATGCACTAAACTCCAACCCCCTTCATAACCCCACCCCATATAACCAAAGCCCCGCCCATGTCCCGCCCAACCCTGCCGGGCCTTGTAAAAATGTTCTTGCTTGAAGCTGGTCCCTGGTGCCAAAAAGGTTGGGGACCACTGCTCTAGGAGATGCCTTTGATAACATCACTGATACGTTATTTGATATACTTGGGGTCCAAAATGAATATACTAAGCAATTAATTCTGGTCGCCAATCAACACACAGTGGTTCTAGACTATCTCACCGCTTCGCAAGGATGGTTATGCCAAATAGTATGACCATCCTGTTGTCACTACATTAATCCATCAGGAATAGAGATGAGCGAGTATACTCGGTAAAGGCAATTGCTCAAGCGAGCATTGCCTTTATCGAGTACCTGCCCGCTCAAGATGAAACATTCGGGTACGGGCGACGGTCCTCCTGCTGACAGCCGCTACTCACCGCTCCCCCGCGCCGGCACCCGAACGTTTCATCTCGAGCGGGCAGGTACTCGATAAAGGCAATGCTCGCTCGAGCAATTGCCTTTACCGAGTATACTCGCTCATCTCTAATCAGGAACATTGCAGTGATGTTCTTGTTGCGCTGCATGTTCCTGGGATCATGTTAGCTCTGTTTTCCATAAGGCTGTTTGGGAACTTGGATTTCATAAATTAAAAAAAGTTTTTCCCCCTGCTTGTTATTTAGATCTAGGTTTTAATGGTGTTTGAGCACCCGCGTTGACCCTGGTGCCCTTTGATGTAGTGTTGCTATGTGCAATTAAATACAGACCTCATACAGCCTGTCAACATGGATGCAGGGTAATAGGAGGGAAAAGATAGAATGTCTGTCTGAGAGCTGGATGGACCAAGGCAGACATCCATGTTACTTTATTAAAAGACATTTCATTTTGGGGGGCAGTGGCCCAATGCTCTGCCCCTTTTTTGCATGACACATCTAAACCCTTAACGTTAGTATTGAGTGTTAGCTTAAGGGCTTATTCAGACTACCGTATATGTGCCATGGATTAACGCTGGACAATATACAGTGTCTCTCTCTGTAGGGGGAGGATGCTTGAAGTGCCAGGAGCTGTCTTCTGAGCTCCCGCCCCCTATCTGCCTCCTCTCCACCCCTCTGCACTATTTGCAATGGGAGTAGTAGGGTCAGGGGTGGGCTAAGTCCCGGGAATTAGCTCCACCCCATCCCGCATCCCCTCATTGTTAATAGGACAGATGGGCGTAGAGGCCATGGAGAGTTGTCGGAGAGGTGTCGGGAGCTCAGAGCACTGCTCCAGGCTCTTGCAGCATCCTCCCCCTGCTGAGAGGGACGCTGTATATCGGCTGGTGTTAATACGTGGCCCATATACAGTCGTCTGAATAAGCCCTAACATACAGCATGTGTGGCTAACATGATTACAGACACCAAGTCCACTCACACACACAATTTTGTATTTTGTAGCTTTTAATTGGTTTTTACAAATGGTGCATTTTCTCTCTTCTCTCTTAGATTCCTGGCCACTGGGAATTTGTATGCTTCGTTGCATCTGTTTTTTTTGGTGGGCAAATCCATCATTAGTGGAGTGGTCCAGGCTACCTGCGACGTTATCTGGCAGCGTCTGGTGCCTGTAGTCATGGCGCCGCCCTCCACGCAAGGTTGGCCTGACATTGCAGAAGGGCTTATGGGTGCTGCCAACTTTCCAAATTGTTTCGGTGCCATGGATGGCAAGCATATACGTGTTAGAAAGCCACCCAACTCTGGCTCACGGTACTTCAATTATCCCCTTTTCTTTTCTGTTGTACTGTTGGCAGTGGCTGATACACAATATTGCTTCTGCCTTGTGGAAATTGGTGCGTTTTGTAGTGCTGCGGATGCACGGATTTTCTCCACTTCCATTATATGTGGGAGGCTGATGGCCGGCCAACTATCTCTGCCGGAGCCCAGGAACCTTTCTGGTATGCCTGGCGCTGAGGCCCCATTTGTCCTAGTGGCGGATGAGGGCTTTGGCCTGGCCAATCATGTAATGTGTCCCTTTGCTGGCAGAGACATAGACCCCAGGAGGCAGGTGTTTAATTACCACCTGACACATGCCCGGCGTTATGTTGAGTGCACTTTTGGGATACTAGCCAACCGATTGAGAATGTTTCACAGTGCCATTCAACTGGCTGCAGACAATGTGCAGGCAGTAATTCGCGCCTGCGTGGTTCTACATCATTTCTGCCAGCGACATAATATGGTTTTGCATGCTGAAGCCAACTGCTTTCAATCAGGTAGTAGTGGATGAGCGTGCACAGCATGGTAGACCAACACATTCTGCAATCCAAACAAGGAACATTTTTGCAGACTACTTCCAGACACTCAGGGAGCAGTGACGTGGCAGCTGAACCATGTGCAAGGAGGCAGACACTAGCTGGTCTCTCAAAAGCATATATATATATATATATATATTTTTTTTTTAGGCATGGCTGTGCCCTTTGTTGCTTTTAGTTAGGGACCCTTTGGCACATTTTTTTAGTTAGGGACTTGCAAGCAAACGAGGATCCTTGACGCTGGGTTGCGAGCTTGTACCATCTTGCACACCTACCACATGTTGATAGAATTTAAGAACCTTGCTGAAGGTTGCAAGTTCAATCCCCACATGATTCAGGTAGCCAGCTCAATGTTGACTCAGCCTTCCATCCTTCCGAGGTCGGTGAAATGAGAACCCAGCTTGGTGGGGGGTAATAAATAATGATAAACTGAAAGCGCTGCAGAATAAGCTGGCGCTATACAAATGACAAGATTTATTTTTTACATGGAATGCAGAAAAGTGAAACATGCCAGAACGCATCACCTCTAGAAAAAGAGCACAACATTGTCCAACATGGACGGAGCAAAACTCAACTTTTGGTGCAGATGATGGACCAGGAGCCTAAGACGGGAACACAGGGCCCCATGGACATCCCAACAGTCAGTGCCTAGACGTAGGCATGGACAGATCCACTGGAGCTGGCATTTCTTCGGCGGAGCTGGCAGCTGGTTGGGGTGACCCACGATCCGGCTGGGCAAAATGATGCTACCCCCAACAAATCACATTGGTGATTCTATTGCGGAGATGCGTCACAGCCATCTGCCTTGCCTCCAAGTGCATTTGGCATTGACGCATCTCCACAAAGAACCACCGAATGCGTTCTCCGGGGGGGGGGGGGGGGGGGAGGGGGCATCTGGCCAGGCTGTGAGGGACAAACAAAAGGAACATATTAGATTACGGATAAATAAAAGCCTAAACAGCTTGAGCCAATACAACAATACAGCTTATGTATACGTTGACCTTAAACGAGTGATACTGCTGGAGTCACATTTAGCTGTCACATGTACACACTGCGTGACATCTAACCGTTGGGTATGCTTAATGTTGCAACTACTGCACAGTAGGGTAGTGTGTGGTCTGGCAAAATGTACACAAAATGATAAGGTTATGTTATTGTATCTTCTTGGGGCCCGTGCCTCCAGTACAAAGATTATAATTTTTGACAAGAACTTTAAGATGTTTATGTGCAGACTTTTCATGACCGCTCATATACCACAAGCCTTTTGTAGTTAATGTGTGTGTAAGGCATTACAAAGATTTGTTTTGCTTACTTGACATGGCATGTACGCAAGGCAGATTATAAATGCTCAGTTACTTGCATGATAAAGCAGCACATAACAGTTCACAATACAATAATAGGATCACCCAGATAGGTATACCTTTTTGCAAAAGGAGAGCTACCTTAAGGCACATCCTGCGGCGTTATGCATGTCCTCCAAACATTGTAAACATCACAATATGCATCATTACAATCTGTAACAAACACAATTGTGTGCCCTATCATGAGGCAAATGATGGGCCACACAGTAATGTTTAGTGCAGATGTGAAGGATGCATGTTGTGATGATACACATGTTTGTAGGACCATGACTAGGTACAACGGAGTCGTCGCTGTGACCTATTACCCCCACCCCTTTTTAACCCCCGCTTATCTAAAATAAACACTGACAACTTCTTTTTGGATTAATTTTATGGCCACAGCAGCCAATTTATTATAACTATAATAATATAACATGAATAACACTTTTTAAAACCCTATTCCTAAACTATTATGGAGAGATCCTTGGAGTTCCCAACAAAACTATCTGTCGCCTCACCAACCAAGGAAAAATAGGTGTCACTGTCTCCCGTCTCCTAAAACCTGACTCGGGAGACCCTATTTTCCAAACCACGCCTCCCGTCTCCAATCACCTGACTCAGGAGACTCACCCTTTCACCTCGAGTCACCAACCTCCCGACCCCGAGGCTATCTAGCCATACCCCGGCTAGCAACAACAACAACTTTAGCAGGTAACCCCCTGCCAAACCAAAAGGCAAGAGACCCACCTACAACTTAAACCTAACCGGAGGGGGGAGGAGGTAACTCTACTACCCCTGCCTCCCCCCACCCCCTTGTATATTGACTCCAAGGACCCCTCCCTAACCACCACAGCCAGCACGGCTTGAACCCTCAAGCCTGCGCCGCCCTCCACAAAACCAAAGCGCGCTCCACTCCCTCCTGCACTGCCTCTAACCACAAATCCAAACCTATTTCATTTAAATGAACCCCATCCTGTCTCCAATAATTCCCCGTGCCAGCCTCCAAATCTATATGTCGCACCACTACCCCCCCCTCCCCCGTTCCTTCCCACAAAGCGAGAAACCTCTCTATGAGGCCTTAGTCAGACGGGCGTTTTTTCGCGCGATTTGCGGATCGCATGACGATCAGCGCTGAGCCAATCAGGGGGCAGGTCTAACTCACACCCCCTTCACACCCACTGCAGGCCGGCCGCGCGGAACTCGGGCTGCCGGGAGCAGGTGAGTATGTATATATTTTGTATTTTAACACTTTTCTGGATGAATTGCAGGGAAGGGCTTATATATTTAAGCCCTTCCCGACAATTCATCCCGCGCACGCCGGCAGCCCATTGCTTTCAATGGAGTCGGCTGTATTCAATGGGCAAACATCGTTCTTCTCTGCCACAGCTGTTACAGCTGTGGCAGAGAAGAATGATTTGTCTTCTATATGTTCTCAATGGGGTCGGCGCTGCTGCCGCCGGCCCCATTGAGCGCATATAGTGAAGAGAACAGGAATCGCAGATCGCAGATAGGTGCAATCTGCGATTTCTGTTCTATAATTCATCGGACGAGCGCATAAAAACTGCCCCCCCTCGTGTTGTAGCAAAGGGCCCGATCTCTCACCGACTAACCTAATATAATTTTTCCACGCCTCCACAGGGCAAATTAATGCCCCATGAACCTTTCCTATCCTGACCAACTGTCCCCGCCCTGCCTGATCTGTTTTTGATCGCCGAATAGACAACTCCAGATGATCATCGACTTTTCTTACGTCAGCCATCTGTAAACCACCCCCAATCAATCTACTGGGTGAAACTAACTCCCCTACCCTCAATGCCCCAAAAAAGGCTAATGAAAATGCTAACTTAAATAATAAACTTTCGAACAATCCACCACAAATGCTGTCCAGCGCCACCCCAATCTTCTCTAATAAATCAAAAGAAACTGGCCTACGTGAATCGGCCCTTTCCTTTCCCTTCTTAAAACCCTTTAATGCTTGCTTAACTACAAAGTTCTTAGTAATGTCCCCCAAACCCCTTAATTTGCAACCAAACGCCACCCCTGCCATGAAACGATTAACCCACGACACCGAAACATTATCCTGCTCTACCTTCCCCAACCAACTCAACAACGCCCCCACTCTATCCTCCTCCGACTCTCCTGACCTAATATGTCCTAACCAGCCTTCCCACTCCTGCCATGCTGCAGTATACGCAGCTCTAGTACCCCGAGCCAGTGACCTCTCAATCAGGTGCCCCACTGCTCTCTTACCACACTCCAGAGATGAGAGGGGCACGTCCTCCCCTGCTCCTCCGCATCCGGTGCCAGGGTCCTGAATCGCTCCCACTGAAACCAAGAAAGAGCATCCGCAATTGAATTTTTAATCCCTGGTACGTGCACCGCCACTATCCAAATGTTTAGTTTTAAGCCCTCCAAAACCAAGTGGCGTAACAAATTCACCACTGGAGGAGAGGAGGCAGTCAGGGAATTAATCACCTGAACCACCCCCATATTGTCGCAATGGAACCTCACCTTCATATTCCGAAGGCGAGTGCCCCAAAGCGCAATGGCCACCACTATTGGAAACAATTCCAACAGCACAAGATTCTTTATCAAACCCTCCTCCTTCCATTTTTCCGGCCATTCCCCAGCGCACCATTGCCCTTGGCAATATGCACCAAATCCTGCGCTTCCTGCCGCATCCGTGAAAAGTTCATAATCCACGTTCTCACTCACTTCAGAAATAATTATGGACCTACCATTATATTTCTTTAAAAACGACGCCCACACTGCCAAATCCCCTTTTACATTCCTCCCCAATCTGATGTAATGATGCGGGGCACGAACTCCCGCTGCTGAAGAAGCCATTCTGCGGCAAAAAATTCGACCCATAGGCATTATCCTGCAAGCGAAATTCAGCTTGCCCATTAATGACTGGAGCCCTTTTAGCGTAATTTTCTGCAAACCCCGGGCTCTTTCCACCTCATTTTTAAATCTTTTAACTTGTCCTCCGGTAACTGGCACTCCATTGCCTCTGTGTCTATTAAAATACCTAAAAACTGAAGGGAAGTCGTAGGTCCCTCCGTCTTACCAGGGGCCAACGGCACCCCAAAACGCTCAGCTACCCACTGTAATGTACCCAGCAAAGTCGCACACACTGGCGACTCCCCTGGTCCAATGCACAAAAAATCATCAAGGTAGTGAATTACCGACTGTAACTCAGCCGTGTCCTTAACTACCCATTCAATAAATGTGCTGAAAGCTTCGAAGTATGCACACGAGATTGAGCATCCCATGGGCAAACACCTATCAGCAAAGTACTGTCCTTCCCAAAAACAGCCCAGTAAGCGAATGCTCTCCGGGGCCACCGGCAAAAGGCGAAAAGCTGACTCAATGTCAGCCTTTGCTAGCAACGTCCCTCTCCCGTACCTTCTCACCCAACTCACCGCCGCATCGAACGATGTATAAACCACTGAACACAGCTCAGCGTCTATGCCATCGTTCACAGATGCCCCTTTTGAATAAGAAAGATGGTGTATCAACCGAAACTTGTTCGGTTCCCTCTTGGGGACTACCCCAAGAGGAGACACCACAAAATCCGCCAAGGGAGGTTCCTGAAAAGGACCCGCCATCCTGCCTAGGCTGACTTCTTTTGCAATTTTTTCCGAAACCACCCCTGGATTCCTCATGGCCGAAGGCAAATTTTTCGTCGAGAATGGAACGTCGTGCAATGGGGGCGGAATGTAAAAAACGGCCCGAAAACCCTCGAGTAACAATGTGGCCTTTTCTCTGTCAGGATACCTATTTAGGAACCTGACCATCCCTTCCAGTCTCACCAGCGTCGTCCCTTTTTCCAAGCCCCCCTGTGGCTTTTCCTTTTCCCTTCTTAAAGCATTTAGATGCTCCGTGTGACCCGGCATTGCAATGGGAGCAGATGTGCTTAAATCTGCACCCTTGCCCGAATTTGCATTGGCCATCATTAAATTGCCAACACAAACCGATCCTGTTACCCCCAAACTGTCCCACTTGGTTTCCCCCTTGAGAGGTAGATGCCGGGCCTGACGGCCCGGCTCTTCCGTGAAAGGACTGCCCGTAGCGACTTGGCGCCATCACCCGTAACCATAAACCGATGTCCTTCTGGTCCCATCGGATTGACGGTCTTATCGCCTTCCTTTGCCTAAACTGCTTATCGTATCTTAACCATGTTTGACCCCCATACACTCGATGCGCTTCTCCTATTAAGTCTAGGTAGCAGAAAAGGCCCGAGCAGTTATCCGGCGCCCTCTCCCCTATGACACTTGCTAAGATCGCAAAAGTCTGCAACCAGTTATTAAAAGTCTGAGGAATTAAACGCCACCTGCGTTTTTCTTCTTCCTCCTTTTTAAACTCCGTTCTTTTGCCTTTGTCTAAATTGAATTTTTCCAAAGGCAGGAGGGAGAATATTTCCACATATTCGTCCCTCCAAATCTTCTCCCTAACCTCCTTTTTTAAATGGGCCCCTAAGGGACCCTCGAAGCATACATACACTTCACCCTTAGCCCTATCGTCCAAACGCACCGCTTCCCCTTCCTTTTCTGTTTGTACCGCCACCGCAACTCCCGACGCCGTTTCCTCTACACCCACCAAACACCCTCCCAACGTACTTACCCTACTGGATGATGCTGGCAGCGAACTACTCCAAGCCGCAACAGGCGACGGTCCAATGCCTGACCCCCCGCTACCTCTTGCCTGTTCTCCCCCAGTCACCCCGGAGGGGGCGGCCATTGAAACCCCCCCTACGGACGACTCGCTATACATCGTGCTATGAGCCAAAACAGGCAATCCCGCCGTCCCCATCTCCTGCCTCCGTAAAAATTCCCACATACACCCTACCAATGCCCTCATCTCACTGTCCCCCCCACGTACCCCGGAAAAACCGACGCCACTACTGTCTATACCTAAATTAACCCCGGCGGGCACAGATCTAGACAAAGCATTGCAAGTATTTTGTGTAATGTGTAACTCACCGGGCTGCATAGGAGCTGTGGGCCCACCAGCCGCCGATCCGTCTTCATGTCGACTCGTCCCGGAATGCATCCACGTTCCGCTCGGTCCCTCCGATTCCTCTGCCGACTGCCGCCTCTCCGCTGCGCGCGCAGCCGCCCCGCTCAAACTCAAGAGACCGGCATTAGGCACAACACCTGGACCAGCCTGACGCTGTCCCCCACTGAGCTCCGAACTCTGCTCCTCCCGATCCCTGGCCTCCTGGCCGGCCCCCCCACTGAGTCCACACTGCTCCTCACCTGCAGCTCTGGACCCCCTACTGGCTATTCCTCCAGGTCTTCCCGACGAGCCGGGGCAGGGGCGCTCCTTTCTGCTACTGATGCTGGAACGCCCCCCCCTCTCCCTGCTCCTGCAGCCGACTGTGCAGCCGCAGGCCCCGCCCCCCTCTCGGCACGGGCACCTGAGCTGAACGCTGCGCTACGCCGCCGAGCAGGATTCCTCCCGGCCCTGCTCCCCCCGGCTGCCGTTGCGGGGGGCAACACGGCCGGAGGTACCACGGGTGGACTCCTTGTGCAGCGCCGGCGCACAGGCACGTGCTCGGGGCTAAGCCTCTCCGGCGCACGCGCCCGACGCGGCTTCCTCTCCGGAACCACCGCCGCTCCCTCCTCACCCTCACGTGCCAAACTCTCCAGCCACGCGATGCCTCTGTCAGCCGCCGCCGCCTGGATCCGCTCCATCAGCGCCTCCATTCCACACCGATCTCGTCCGCTTCGGGCTCTTCCTGCTCACTCCACCCGCCGGTCTTCTCCTGGGATATCTTCTCCTCACGTAAGTCTTCTTCTTCAGACTTCTCCTGCTGGTCTTCTTCTTTCTCCCGCTGGTCCTCACTTTCCTCACAGGTCTTCACTCTTCACTTTTCTCTTCACTCTTCTCCCCGTCCGGCTCCAGGTCCGTCTTCTTCCTCTGCTGCACCCAGAATGACTCCTCCCCTTCCCTTCGCGCTCTTTCTATCCCATAATCCTTCACTCCCCCCTCTTTAACCCCTCCCCTTCTAACATCATCCTATCCTTGTTATTTTTTAAAACCATTAACCCCTTCCTCCCCTTTAACCCCGTCATGTCTGCCTCTACCTACAGCCCTGCGGGCTCCGGTTCCGGCCTCCCTATAGCTGTATCTTGCTTATTCATCACGGTAAGGTTGCTGGGTAATGTATACAGTGATGAATATACTGCGAATCATAAACCATTAGTGAGCATGCACCCTGCTTGCTTTACCAAGTTTCTGTGTGTTGTTTGGGATGCTTTTTGATGTAATAAAAGTTACATGTGAGATCTAAAATCTACTCTGCCTCTGTGATGTTGGTTTAGGATTGGTGATTTAAAACGACAACCAATGTGTTTGCTCTCGAAAAGTTAGTCGTTGTATCTCTCTATATTTTGACATAGACGATGCCAAGGCAGAAGAGCATCTTGTGAAGTTGTTTGTGGAGGAAACAGACGTCATTGCTTTAACTGACTGTAGTAATTGTGAATTTATACATGTGGGTGATATAAGTAATACATGGTTTTTAGCATAGCTAAAGTTGGTAATTGTAAAATGAGTTGTGAAAGCATACATCATTTTCTGCAATGGTTACGTTTTTCACACATCAAAGTATTGAAATGCGTGACTCTAAACTCCAATAGTGGATAGACACAAGGTTTGCAGAGATATAATGTACACAAATTAGAGCTTCTTGCCATTGCAAAATGCAGGCCTACTCTTGCATTTCTTAAGATACTAACAAGGAACTTGTGTAGCCGACCCATTTGCAGATACATATAGCTGCAACTTCTAAGTACATGTTTGTAACTAGCAATCATCTGAAATATGCGCACACAGGTATAAGGCTCTGTTATTCAATTACCTGTAGCATGGCGGTACTCAGTGAGGAGGCGGGCAGCCAAATCCACCACCGGCTCAGGAGATCTGAGACGAGGGACCTCCTCTCGGGCAACCTCCGGCTCCGGAGATAAAGGAGCCGGGCTTTCCCAAGCTGCAAAGAAGGTAAAATCCTATAAGCAGACTGTTACTGCAAACATTTTTGAATATGTATTTAAATCCTCCTCGAAACTTACCAGAGTGTCCCTACAAGGCATTTGGTGGTGGATTTGAGGGCTGGGTGTCTTGCCTCTGCGTTGGTGCCATTGCAGGGCGTCGCCCAGCCCTTCTTTGTGATGTTTCACCTGGGTGGAGAAAAAGCAAGTACACAATCAATATTGGCGATAAAGTGTTTTTTTATTCTTTCTGTTTAAAAAAACAACAAAAAAATAAATAAAAAATTGTTTTGATTTCGACATCTAAATGCATACCTTTGTGTAAGATTTGTATAGCATAGTTGTCTTCATTATGTACACGGAATAGCAAAAGCACATGGGCAAACAACCAAAGACAAAATCAGGAGGACTAGTGCAGATGATTTTTTTTTTTTTGGGGGGGGGACCCCATGTAAAAGGTCTAGAGCATTAATTAGCCAATTACTGCTTCTAATTTGTGGAGCCTGGCGTCAAACATCAGTTGTTTCTTGTGTGTGTTGTATGCCACTTTCACTATAATGTTGATGTTCCTGCCAATGTTGCGAACGTGCGTTTGTAAGCGTGCGTTTGTGTGCATAATTCCGGCTCCAAAATATTGCTGAAAAAAGCTCGGAAACTTTCACAACAGAAAGTCACGCCCACGAGTCACATGCGCCAATCAGACTACATTCTTAACATACGCAAAAACTTACCTTCTTCCCGCCGCCGAATTTCCCACCTCATGCGCCGTAGCCGGATCAGGTCTTTAGTTTTGAGATCACTCCAGCACTTCTGGAGTTGCTATCGGCTCCGCATGGTGTTAAACCTTGCTGCCATTGCCAGTAAAATCTGTCTCAGCACTTCAGTCTTATGACTGCTGGGATGTGCATAGGACCCAAGCCTCCCGTCGTAATCCATCTGGTCCATCATCTGGACCAGAAGGCAAGTTTTGGCATGTCTCGTTCTGCTACTAAGAAATCTCAAAATGGCGCCTGGGTGTGACTTTCGCGCCACGTTCAGACACCTGTTTCGCGCGTCTTTTATGCGGGGTGGGGTAGACAATAATGACACCATACGCACGCCTGACTCCTCCTATGTTGTCTTCTATATATTTGTTGCCCGCTGCAGTGCAGTTACACTTGTTTTTTTATTGCGCTGAGGCGCACGCCCAAGCAGTACTTTGGGCGGCGAAACCATTTTATGGGCGACACTTACATAAACTGAGATGTACGCCTATCTTCGGGATACAACACTTGTCTTCTCTTACTCGTCTTTTGAACTCCAACTGTACGCTATGAACATGCTACTAAATGGATATCTGAATAATTTCAGAAAGGTAGTAATGAGGATCGACTAAAGAACAAAGACCGCACATTTGGGCGATCTTTTACAACCTTACAAATCCACCGTAAACTATTTTGCGCCCCGTATCGTGTCCGAAGGGCCATATCCGCTCCCATAAAGTAACCCAAATTCCGAACACCATGTGGTTGTTGCGAAGCAATATTGTGAAGGTGTGCTGAGGATGTGCAGTGAACAACTACTAAAAGGAGTGTTGCGAGCGCCCGTGTGGGCACTTTGGGGAATGGTGATACTTACTGACTAGTTGAGAACGGGCCAGATCTATCCAAACTTTTTAACAACAGCAGCAGCATTTATGCTGCTTCATCCAAACTTGTGAAACGAGCTATGCTGGGCCATTTTTCTAAACAGCACTAATAGAGATCTTGAAGGAAGGAATATATATTGCAGGCCAAGATAAGGTGATATACACAGCACCATATAAACAATGCTCTGTGCTTAGGATGATGCATCCAAACTACATAGGCAAGGCCAGCATGGCCAACATTACTTCTACTTGCATGTTTTTTTGTAGCAAAAATACAAGGACTTATGTCTCCTGCTCCAAAAACACAGCTTCATCAATCGTGGTTGAGGATGGAGGGTGTATTACGAAATATGTCACATTTTTCACAATGCTTTGTGAACTCATGTGCCGAGTATGCAATGCCACTGAGTAGGACTCCTGCAAGGCAAAGGGCAAAGAGGCAGGTCTAAATTAGCCTCTCTATGAAAGCCATGGGCTTGTGTTGTGGAAGACAATACTTTGTGCGTCAAAAATCCTCTGGTCAACTGAATTATCATGAAAGCTTTAGCGAACACGTCCCACCAGCTTTACATTAGAAAATGTAAAAAAAAGGAATGCTACCTCTGACACAATGGTGCCAGAATTTTGGATCAGACATTCTTGAATGAGAGCCTTGAAGAAGGCTGCCATAGCCTAAATGTGTGGGCACATCAAGTAGGCACCTAGTCATGAATGCAAACCAGAAGGATAGCAAGCTATAGACAATGGCATTTTCTGGAGCGCAATGCGTTTGCCTGTGAGAAGAAAACTACAATAACAGAAATAATCATCTGAGAATGGCATGAAAAATTCCAAGATATAACAGAAAACTCATACAATATATTTGTGGACAAAGTAAAAACAAAATAAAAAAAAAATTTGAACAAAAAACCACCTACACTAATAAAGAAAAAATGCTATTGAACACCCGCACGCACAATGCACAGTTTTGACCCAGACACTTATAGCAGGCTGCACAAAGTTCACGGATGCACATTGTTTATTTGTGTTTACAACAATACACACCCGGAACACAGCATGGAGTGCTTAATGCAAAGGGAAAGACACAAAAGCATTTAGGCTTAGGATAAAAAAAAAAAAATACATTGCTACCTATTGGGTCGTTCACACGACCGGACTCCCGTGCTGCGTGTCCCATAGGAGCCAATGTTAAGATCAGCACAGTACGGACCAAACAGCCACGCATGTCCTTTTTTCTGTCTTGCGGGCGTTCGCACGCAGGAAAAACACGGACATATGAACACTTCATAGGAAATACATGGTTTTAATAGGCGCGCGGTTTTCTGAACACGCCCATCTGAACCCACCCTCATTGTTACTAATTAGAGGTGAGCGAGCACCAAAATGCTCGGGTGCTCGTTACTCGAGTCAAACTTCCTGCGATGCTCGAGGGTTCGTTTCGAGTAACAAACCCCATTGAAGTCAATGGGCGACTCGAGCATTTTTGTATATCGCCGATGCTTGCTAAGGTTTTCATTTGTGAAAATCTGGGAAATTCAAGAAAGTGATGGGATCGACACAGAAACGGATAGGGCAGGCGAGGTGCTACATGTTGGGCTGCATCTCAAGTTCACAGGTCCCACTATTAAGCCACAATAGCGGCAAGAGTGGCCCCTCCCTAACAAGTTTTACCTCTGAAAAACCCTCATTAGCAAGGCATACCTTAGCTAAGCACCACACTACCTCCAACAAAGCACAATCACTGCCTGCATGACACTCCGCTGCCACTTCTCCTGGGTTACATGCTGCCCAACCCCCCCGCACGACCCAGTGTCCACAGCGCACACCAAAGTGTCCCTGCGCAGCCTTCAGCTGCCCTCATGCCACACGCTGGCTTCATAGCCACACCACCCTCATGTCTATTTATAAGTGCGTCTGCCATGAGGAGGAACCGGAGGCACACACTGCAGAGGGTTGGCAGGGCCAGGCAGCGACCCTCTTTAAAAGGGGCGGGGCGATAGCCCACAATGCTGTACAGAAGCAATGAGAACTCCAATCCTGTGCCACCTCCGTCAGGAGCTGCAAACGTGGGCATAGCAATGGGGAATCCATGTGCCACACAGTATTCATTCTGTCAAGGTGTCACATAGCTCAATCCACACTGCAAGGGGAAAGCCGTCAGCGCTCTGCCCCCTACCCAAGTCAGTCAGTGCCTTTGTGCCAGACAGGTCAAACACCGCAATGGGAACTAAGTTTGCACCAACAGCATAGGTGGGTCCTAGAAAACCAAAGACAGGAACCAAAAATAGATCTGAGCGGCCAAACATGGCAGACTTGCCCCGCGCCCACGGCATAGGCCTCGGCCCACAGATTCAGCAATCCTAGGCTGGAAGCGGACTTTCACTGCATCCAGGACATAGGCCTCTGCACAAACCCTCAGCAATTGCGTGCCTACAGCGGACTCCAATGCTAGCGTAGCTGTGAACGTCTCATTAGCGCTGTATTGCTCCTGTAGTTTGTCCAATGCAGTGCCCCGGATAGTAGAGCTAACGTCAGATTAAATACAGGTGGGCTTCGGCCCACACTGCATGCCCCAGTCAGACTGGGGTTCTTTATAAGTAGACACAGGCAGGTACAACTCCGTGTGGACCGACAGCATGGGTGGGTCCCAGGAAGCCACCGGCGTTACATAAATAAATCCCATTGCATAGCCCAGCACGGCTGAGGTAACGTCAGATTAAAAGCAGGTGGATTTCGGCCCACACTGCATGTCCCAGTCAGACTGGGATTTTTTTATAAGTAGACACAGGCAGGTACAACTCCCTAATGTGAGGTCCGTGTGGACCCAAAGCATGGGTGGCTCCCTGGAACCCACCGACGGTACATAAACAAATCCCATTGCAGTGCCCAGCACAGCTGAGGTAATGTCAGATTAAATGCAGGTGGGCTTCGGTCCACACTGCATGCCTCAGTCTGACCAGGGTTTTTAATACATAGACACTGGCAGGTACAAATCCGTAATGTGAAGTCCCTGTGGACCCACAGCATGGTTGGCTCCCTGGAACCCATCGGCGGTACATAAATGTATCCCATTGCAGTGCCCTGCTCAGCAGAGCTAACGTCAGATACAATACAGGTGGGCTTCGGCCCACAGTGCATGCCCCAGTCAGACTGGTAATATGTACCTTAACAGTAACCGCGTTGGTGGGAATGTGGTCGCGACTGCGGACCTAGTAGCGCGGTTTTATTTAGTTGGTTTTCGGAATGTGGCCATGATTAAGTGGGCCGTGGCGGGGGGATGGTGCTGGGGCTCTCTTGTTGTGTCGTTAAAGGTGAAATTCTTGGACTGCCACCAGACGGACCAATGCAAAGGTATTTGCCAAGAATGTTTTCATTGTTGGAGGAGGGGGATGTTTTTGAGGCACTACGTGTCCTCTCCACGTGTCCGTGGTTATATGCACCTTAACAGTAACCGCGTTGGTGGGAAATGGCCTCGCCGCCATCATGTCTTTGGGAAGCCTCCGTTTCCACACCCCAGTGACATAGCATTAGCAGCGTATAGGCAGAGCCCAGAATTAGTAACATTTTAGCGGTAGCATTAGGGACAGGCCCCAGTAACATATCACTAGCAGCAGTAAAGGGGGAGCACAGTATTAGTTCCATTTCAGTAGTAGTAGCAGTCAAGACAGGCCCCAGTAACATATCACTAGCAGCAGTATAAGGGGAACACAGTATTAGTTCCATTTCAGTAATAGTAGCAGTCAAGACAGGCCCCAGTAACATATCACTAGCAGCAGTATAGGGGGAACACAGTATTAGTTCTATTTCAGTAATAGTAGCAGTCAATACAGGCCCCAGTAACATATCACTAGCAGCAGTATAGGGGGAGCACAGTATTAGTTCCATTTCAGTAATAGTAGCAGTCAAGACAGGCCCCAGTAACATATCACTAGCAGCAGTAAAGGGGGAGCACAGTATTAGTTCCATTTCAGTAGTAGTAGCAGTCTGGACAGGCCCCAGTAACATATCACTAGCAGCAGTATGGGGGGAGCACAGTATTAGTTCCATTTCAGTAGTAGTAGCAGTCAAGACAGGCCACAGTAACATTCCCGTTGCAGCAGCTTAGGGAGATAACAGTCTCTTTCACATTTCAGTAGTTGCAGTATAGACAAGGCCCCAGTTACATTTATGTAGCAAAAGTGTAGGCCAACCCCACACACCTTGCTGTACCATGAGTGCAGGCGAAGCCCATAAAAATTACTAGGATTACACTGTAGGCAAGGGCCCAAAAAAATTGGTGTACCAACAGTACTAATGTACCTCAGAAAAATTGCCCATGCCCAACCAAGAGGTCATGTGAAACCCATTAATCGCTTTGGTTACTGTGGCTTAATTTGTAACTAGGCCTGGAGGCAGCCCAGTTAAAATAAAAATTGGTTCAGGTGCAAGTTTCAACGCTTTAATGAGAATTGAAACGTAAAAACATTGTTTACAAAAGTAATATGACTGAGCCTTGTGGGCCTAAGAAAAATTGCCCGTTCGGCGTGATTACGTGAGGTTTCAGGAGGAGGAGCAGGAGGAGGAGGATGAATATAATACACAGATTGATGAAGCCAAAAGGTCCCCGTTTTTTATGGTGATAGAGAACGATGCTTCCATCTGCGGGTGCAGCCTACGTATTGTTTAGGTACCGCTGCTGTCCGCTGGTGGAGAAGAGAAGTCTGGGGAAATCCAGGCTTTGTTCGTCTTTATGAGTGTAAGCCTGTCGGCACTGTCAGTTGACAGGCGGGTACGCTTATTCGTGATAATTCCCCCAGCCGCACTAACACCCTCACTGAGAAGACGCTAGCCGCAGGGCAAGCAAGCACCTCCAGGGCATACAGCGCGAGTTCAGGCCACGTGCCCAGCTTCGACACCCAGTAGTTGCAGGGAGCAGAGGCGTCACGGAGGACGGTCGTGCGATCGGCTACATACTCCCTCACCATCCTTTTACAGTGCTCCCGCCGACTCAGCCTTGACTTGGGAGAGGTGACACAGTCTTGCTGGGGAGCCATAAAGCTGGCAAAGGCCTTGGAGAGTGTTCCCCTGCCTGCGCTGTACATGCTGCCTGATCTCCGCGCCTCCCCTGCTACCTGGCCCTCGGAACTGCACCTTCTGCCACTAGCGCTGTCGGATGGGAATTTTACCATCAGTTTGTCCACCAGGGTCCTGTGGTATAGCATCACTCTCGAACCCCTTTCCTCTTCGGGTATGAGAGTGGGCAGAATGCGTGTAACGCGAGGGTCACAAGAAAGGCATCCTAACATGAAGTCCGCCATGTGTGCCAGGGTACCTGTATGCAACACATGGCTGTCCTCACTAGGAAGATCACTTTCAGGATCCTCCTCCTCCTCAGGCCATACACGCTGAAAGGATGACAGGCAAGCAGCATGGGTACCCTCAGCAGTGGGCCAAGCTGTCTCTTCCCCCTCCTCCTCATGCTCCTCCCCCTCCTCCTCAAAACGCGCTGAGATATAGACATGAGGGTGCTCTGACTATCCAGCGACATACTGTCTTCCCCCGCCTCCGTTTCCGAGCGCAAAGCGTCTGCCTTTATGCTTTGCAGGGAACTTCTCAAGAGGCATAGCAGAGGAATGGTGACGCTAATGATTGCAGCATCGCCGCTCACCATCTGGGTAGACTCCTCAAAGTTTCCAAGGAACTGGCAGATGTCTGCCAACCAGGCCCACTCTTCTGTAAAGAATTGAGGAGGCTGACTCCCACTACGCCGCCCATGTTGGAGTTGGTATTCCACTATAGCTCTACGCTGCTCATAGAGCCTGGCCAACATGTGGAGCGTAGAGTTTCCCCGTGTGGGCACGTCGCACAGCAGTCGGTGCATTGGCAGCGTCCGTGTTGGACTTGCGGAAATGTGCGCTGACCTGGCGCACCTTTCCGAGCACGCTGACCCGGCGCACCTTTCCGAGCAGGTCTGACAAGCGTGGGTAACTTTTCAGAAACCGCTGAACCACCAAATTAAAGACGTGGGCCTGGCATGGCACGTGCGTGAGGCTGCCGAGCTGCAGAGCTGCCACCAGGTTACGGCCGTTGTCACACACGACCATGCCTGGTTGGAGGCTCAGCGGCGAAATCCAGAGGTCGGTCTGCTCTGTCAGACCCTGCAGCAGTTCGTGGGCCGTGTGCCTCTTCTCTCCTAAGCTGAGTAGTTTCAGCACGACCTGCTGACGCTTGCCCACCGCTGTGCTGCCACGTCGCGCGACACCGACTGCTGGCAACGTGCTGCTGCTGACACATCTTGATTGCGAGACAGAGGTTGCGTAGGAGGAGGAGGGTGGTTTAGTGGAGGAAGCATACACCGCCGCAGATCCCACCACCGAGCTGGGGCCCGCAATTCTAGGGGTGGGTAGGACGTGAGCGGTCCCAGGCTTTGACTCGGTCCCAGCCTCCACTACCATTACTTGCATCGCTCTACAGCCAAGGCTTATTCTTCATTTGATTTTAGGCCCCAATTTGCCACTGTGGTCCATCTGTGGTACTCTTTAAAAAGAGTACCAAACATTAAAAAGAGGTTTATCATAAAAACATTTTAAAAAATAGGTCAATTTCTGATACATTCTGATTAGAGATAAGCGAGCATGCTCGTCTGAGCTTGAAGCTCGTTCAATCATTAGCCTACTCGAGATACTCGTTACTCGGTAAAAAAAACAAAAAAATACATGCTCACCTCCCTTCGGGCTGCAGGGCTCAGCCGCGTCTTCTCCTGGCTGTCCCCAGATTTCTAGTTCTGAGCTATCAGCAGCCGGGGATTTAAAATCCCCACCCCTGGTAGCTCTAATTGTGATTGGCTGAGTGCTTAGCCAATCACAATCAGAGCTACCAGCAAGCTGGGACTTTAAATCCCTGCATGCTGATAGCTCAGCAGCGCTACAGAGGCAGGGACACTGCGAGAAGTCGCTGCTGAGCACCAGCAGCCTGTTAAAATAGTGTAAAAAAAAAAAAATACTCACCTCTCTTTAGCTGCTGGGGCTCAGCCGCAACTTCAGCCGCTGTCCCTGACTCTGTAGTTCTGGGCTATCAGCAGCCGAGGAGTTAAAATCGATCCAAAAAGACTGTGCACATTTTACACTGTCTATTTTTGGCTTAAAGCGTGCAGAAAATATACTTAGTGTGTGTCTTCTTGATCCGCACTATATAAAAAGACTGTGCACATTTTACACTGTCTATTTTGGGCTTAAAGCCTATGTGAAATACCCTTAGTGTGTGTCCTATTGATTCGCACTATATAACAAGACTGTGAACAGTTTACACTGTCTATTTTTGGCTTATAGCGCACGTAAAATACCCGTAGTGTGTGTCTCCTCGATCCGCACTATATAACAAGACTGTACACATTTTACACGGTCTATTTTTGGCTTAAAGCGTACGTGAAATACCCTTAGTGTGTGTCCTGTGGATGCGCACTATATAACAAGACTGTGCACATTTTACACAGTCTCTTTTTGGCTTAAAGCATACGTGAAATACCCTTACTGTGTGTCCTCTCGATCCGCACTATATAATAAGACTGTACACAATTTTACACTGCTAATTTTTGGCTAAAAGCATATGTAAAATACCCCAGTTGTGTGTCCTGTCGATCCGCACTATATAACAAGACTGTGCACATTTTACACTGTCAATTTTGGGCTTAAAGGGGTTGTCTCGCGAAAGCAAGTGGGGTTAAGCACTTCTGTATGGCCATATACATGCACTTTGTAATATACATCGTGCATTAAATATGTGCCATACAGAAGTTATATACTCCTCTTCCCTGCGCTGGCGTCCCCGTCTCCATGGTCTAATTTCAGCGTCTAATCGCCCGATTAGACGCGCTTGCGCGGAAGGGTCTTCTCCCTTCTGGTCGGTCCGGGCAAGAGCGGTGTTCTGGCTCCGCCCCCTTTTACGCGTCATCGCGTAGCTCCGCCCCGTTACGTGTGCCGATTCCAGCCAATCAGGAGGCTGGAATCGGCAATGGACCACACAGAGCCCGCGGTGCATCGTGGGTGAAGATCCTGGCGGCCATCTTGGAGGAAAAGAAGGAAGAAGTTGCAGAGAGGGGATTCGGGTAAGTAAAATGTTTTTTTTTTAATTTCAACACATTCCTTGGGTTTGTCCTGCGCTGAACGGGGGGCCTATGCAAAAAAAAAAAAACGTTTCGGAGCGGGACAACCCCTTTAAAGCGTACGTAAAATACCCTTAGTGTCAGAACCGGCAACTCTCGGGGCCTCTGTGCCCGCACTGCCAGTCCTGCCACCCGGGTTGCAGGAGTGTGGCGCAGGGGAACCCCGGTTCTAGTGATATCCCCTGGCCGTTGTAACTCTGGTCACAGCTGGGTTGCTAGGGACGCAGTGGGTGCCGCCCCGGGGCGCGTCCCCATTACTATGACTACCAGGCGTGCTTCCTTGGCATCCGTCTGCTCAGCTAGGCTGTTCCCAGCGTCTCCTTGATTGGGTCCTGCTGCTGTCAGGCTCCCCGCACCAATCAGCTGCTCGGGCGGGAGTTCTGACAGCATTTAAATGTGTCTGTTTCCTTCCAGCATTGCCAGTGTTAGTTTGGTCTTCCAGCTGCACCCGCGTATTGTTTTGACTCCTGTTGTGACCCCGGCTTTCTGACTTCTGCTTTTTGGACTTGACTTTGTTTTTGCCTGACCCCTTTGTACCGCGTACCCTCCTATTGCCGACCCAGATAGTCTGACCATTCTACTGTTTGTTTGTCTCCAGTGTCTGTTTGTCTCTCCCGTGTCCCGCTTCCCTAGTGAGTGTAGGGACCGCCGCCCAGTTGTCGCCCTGGGGGTTAGCCCAGGGGGGCAAGTAGGCAAGGACAGGGGTTGCGGGTTCTCTCAGGGACTTCCATTATCCCGGACCCTGTCCTGGCACTTAGTGTGTGTCCTGTTGATCCGCATCTATATAACAAGACTGTACACATTTTACACTGTCTATTTGTGATTGGTTGGCCGGATCAGGTGACCTAGGATCATAAAAACTGAGGTCACACGGAGGCTGGGTTAGATGAGGGACAGAGCTGCTGAAAATGAGGGAGAGCGTTAGTGTAGGTTAGAAGGAGCGTTTAGGCAGGGAATACATCTTCAAAAAACCCAACAGTCCTTTTTAGGACTTCAACTCCACTTTTGTGCATCATCAGTTCGGCTGCCTGGGACCAGTAGTGCGCACAAAGCATTCACAAGCATCCCAACTGTATACTTCATACTGTTACTGTTTTGGCTGAAAGCATTTGCATAATAGTCCCCAGTGTGTGTCCTATATAAGAAGACTGTGCACATTTTACACTGTCTATTTTTAGCTTTAAGCGTACGTAAAATACCCTTAGTGTGTGTCCTGTTGATCCGCACCATATAACAAGATTGTACACATTTTACACTGTCTATTTTTGGCTTAAAGAGTATGTAAAATACCCTTAGTGTGTGACCTGTTGATCTGCACCATATAACAAGACTGTACACATTTTACACAGTCTATTTTTAGCTTTAAGCATACGTAAAATACCCTTAGTGTGTGTCCTGTTGTTCCGCACTATATAACAAGACTGTACACATTTTACACTGTCTATTTTTAGCTTTAAGCATACGTAAAATACCCTTAGTGTGTGTCCTGTTGTTCCGCACTATATAACAAGACTGTACACATTTTACACTGTCTATTTTTGGCTTAAAGCATACGTAAAATACCCTAAGTGTGTGTCCTGTTGATCCGCACCATATAACAAGACTGTACACATTTTACACTGTCTATTTGTGATTGGTTGGCCGGATCAGGTGACCTAGGATCATAAAAACTCAGGTCACACGGAGGCTGGGTTAGATGAGGGACAGAGCTGCTGAGAATGAGGGAGAGCGTTAGTGTAGGTTAGAAGGAGCATTTAGGCAGGGAATACATCTTCAAAGAACCCAACAGTCCTTTTTAGGACTTCAACTCTACTTTTGTGCATCATCAGTTCAGCTGCCTGGGACCAGGAGTGCGCACAAAACATTCACAAGTATCCCAGCTGTATACTGAATACTGTTACTGTTTTGGCTGAAAGCATTTGCATAATAGTCCCCAGTATGTGTCCTATATAACAAGACTGTGCACATTTTACACTGTCTATTTTTGGCCTAAAGCGTACATAAAATACCCCTTGTGTGTCGTGTTAATCCGCACTATATAAGAAGACTGTACTCATTTTACACTGTCTATTTTTGGTGTAAAGCGTACACAAAATACCTCACAGTTTGCATAGCATATTGACGCAGTGCATTATACAACATGATGAAGATTAGGGGTAACGGTAGAGGAGGAGGATGTAGATGTGGACGTGGGTGTCTGAATCAGGGTGTGGGCAATGTCTGGGGTCCTGGGTGGGGTGAAAAAGTGCCCGGTCAGGCCACTCTAATTTCTTCATAGTACATGTCTTTCCCTGGAGCACAGGTAACAAGCCCCTTTTGTTCACCTATACTTTTGGCACACAAATCTTTCAGGGGTTCGCCTATACTCTTGGTACATAAATTTTTCAGGGGTTCGCCTATACTGTTGTTACACAAATTTTTCAAGGGTTCACCTATAGTCTTGGTACAAAAATGTTTCAGGGGTTCGCCTATACTCTTGGTAAACAAATCTTTCAGGGGTTCACCTATAGTCCTGGTAAACAAATACCCTGCACTCTCACTCAAAAAATCTTTCAGTTTCTCAATTGCAATCTTGGTAAAAAAAAATTCTTCTTTTTAAAATGGGTTGTTTTCTTCATTAAAAACGTAGTCCCCCTGTGCTGGCGTTTGTGGCTAATGAAATGCTGCGACGGAGGTGGCATGGGAAGGAACTTACAATCATACATTAATTTGTCTGCGATTTGCCAGCTATGAAGCACAATTTTAAAAGGGTCACACGGCATAGGAAACATATCCCAGCGCACTGTGCATCTTTGGCCACTAATTTCTTAACAGTTCATGCAGTGTTTCCCTTGGGCACTGGTTAACAAGCCCCTCGGGGAGAGATTTTTTTCTTTTTTTTTCTCTTTGCATGCTTCCTCAACTGGCAGAGGTGCTATTGTCTGCCTGGCAGCTCGGAGGTGGTGCCCGGGTCAGACAGCTGCCCGCCAGCTACCGTGGCCAGACAGGCAGAGTAGGGATGCAGGGACTCTGTGGCTCTGTCCCACAGGGAGGCAGCAGAGGAGCGGCTGCGGTGCTTTGCTTCCAGTGTGCGCGTCCCCACTCCTTCTCAGCACTTTGAGAAAATAGGTCAAAGACCGTCAGCTCTCCGCTAGTACTCCCGCTCAAAGGTTGATCTGTACCCCCGGGACGAGAGGAGAGGGAAGCTCCTCTTTCGCGTGCCGCTCCACGAGAGGGCGACGCCGGTCCGTCGCACGTCAGGAGCCGAAAAGACCAGCCTACTGTGTCACAGAGCTCCTGTCGGCGAAGGGGTTCGCTTTACTTCGTCTGGGATGGGGACAGCTGGACGATGCTCTGGGAAAAATTTTCAGTATGTTGTGGACGCAGGCTTGTGCCTGCATCCTGGGGGGATTGAACAGCAATGCCAGCATGTAACATAGGAGAAGAGGCAGTGGTGTCACCCGCAAGCGGTGATTGGCCTTCGTTACACCTAGTGTGGCTTAGCTAATATGTGCCAGCCCGTGTGCCTTGCTGATCATGGTATGGCCCAACTAAATTGTTAGGCAGGTGACCACCAAGCTTTTGCCCATAATTTGGCTTAATAGTGCGACCTGGGAGCCTCAGATGCACCCATGAATGCTGCCCCTGCTGTTCCCTATCTATTTCTGTGGTGTTTCCTTGTATATATCTAGGTCATGTGATGCATGCATCGAATGAAACTGTTGCCCATACGCAAGGTGAAGGACACATTTGGTTACATCAAAAAGGTGGCTTGGCTGATGATTGGCTGAATGTTAGCCTCTGCAGCAGGCACTGCGGAAAATTAAATTTTCCTATGATTTTCAGCCCAAATTGGTACAGACCAAACTGATTTGATTTTGTAAAAATTGGAACAATTGTTTCACCAATCAAGATAAGCAACATTAGTAATCCCTCTGATTGTCTAAGCTATGTGCTCAAGAACCAATCACTGCGCTGGCAGAGGACTTCAAGCAAGCCTGCTGGAGAGCCTCAGGAGAGATGCGCCAGAGAGGACAGCGCCAGAGAGGGGATGTATTCTTTTTTATTCAGATAGGGCTTATTTTCAGGGTAAGGCCTATATTTCAAGCCACCACACTTCCTCCCCCGAAAATCCTTGCACATTGTGCTACAAAGTCGCGCGTCTTTGTTGCACCACATGCGACACAAAATCGTGATGACTATGAGAAAATGCAGTGATATCTCACATAGCACAGATGTGATATGGCTGCAATTTTCTTCCGGCAAAGTAGCGAACCCCCTTGTGGAATTAGCCTTACCACAAAGTTTCCTCACAGATTAATCAGCTTAAAGGGGTTGTCCCGCGCCGAAACTGTTTTTTTTTTTTTCAACCCCCCCCCCCGTTCGGCGCGAGACAACCCCGATGCAGGGACTGAAAAAAAGAACAGCACAGCGCTTACCTGAATCCCGGCGCTCCGGTGACTTCTATACTTACCGGTGAAGATGGCCGCCGGGATCCTCTACCTCCGTGGACCGCAGCTCTTCTGTGCGGTCCATTGCCGATTCCAGCCTCCTGATTGGCTGGAATCGGCACGTGACGGGGCGGAGCTACACGGAGCCCCATAGAGAACAGGAGAAGACCTGGACTGCGCAAGCGCGGCTAATTTGGCCATCGGAGGGCGAAAATTAGTCGGCTCCATGGGAACGAGGACGCTAGCAACGGAGCAGGTAAGTAAAAAACTTTTTATAACTTCTGTATGGCTCATAATTAATGCACAATGTATATTACAAAGTGCATTAATATGGCCATACAGAAGTGTATAGACCCACTTGCTGCCGCGGGACAACCCCTTTAATATCCAATAACCCTTCTGACAAGTCAAAAGCAAAATGTCTCTTTGAGCTATGTACAAAATGTGTTTTTTTCTATTCATTGTTACCAAGTAAACCAGCTACTGAGGTGACCGCTCCACTGATTCACAACTCTTACAGAAAAGAAGCCTGCTCATCTCTTCAGACTGACATTTTTGTTTGCAGCCGGGGGGCACTGACTTGTCTATTTAACTTGAACAGCTTTTCCCCGTACTTTACTGCATATATACACTCTTTGCCAAAGAAAAATCAAGCAACTAAAAGTGTGAGGAGTTGTTGTTTTGCTGCAAAACTCATCATGGAGTGACATCTCAGGCAGATATGCAAATGATTAGAGTTATGGCACTATTACATAAACAGCCATGCCAACTGAGGCCCTAAAAGTTATACCCTTGGCCTATAAAAGAGCTCTCAGAGGTATTTGTGTGTTGGACCTCTTTTTCCACTTTTGGGCGTTACACATCCACATTTTTATGCCGGACGGCATCATACTAAATCCTCTATGAAATATCAGGCTTAACCAGCATTGAGCCAGAAAGCGTGCAAAGGGATGAGAGCATCGAAGGATATGGATAACATGTTATGGGGATGAAATCAGTGTTATATTACTGTATATCGACTTACCACACTGTTCCAAAAAAGCAGACTGCTGCAGAGCAGAAATATTACAACGTGGAATGATTAAAGCAGATTTATTTACAAGGGTGCTGTTGTTCCCAGATCTAACATGCTGGACTTGGTACATAATACAACTCAAAGCCACAGTCGGGAAAAAATTATATATGAATATTATAGGATGTTTGCCTATACATTCTAGCCACTGTATTGCTCAAAAGATAACATGTCTTATTATGCACAGTTTCATGCGCCTTTATATGCCTGTTGTATACTTGTGATTGTTCAATGAAAACTTTAAACTTTTTAATAGTGTGATGTGGGAATTGTCATACTGCAGCTATTATATTAACAATTGAGGGTGGTCGAGAGAATAGGGAAGACTCCAGTGTGGGAAATGAATAACTTATGTGTCAGGAGAATCTTGATAAGTCATTAATGGGGCCATCACTACTCCAGCAATGCGGGCAGGTTGATGAGCTGTACTTAAAGGTGGGGTCACCTCCACTACCACAGGGAGGGGAGGTTGCTGATATATGACAAGTGGCTGGGCACATGACACTCTCGCAGAAGTGGTCGGTTTGACAAGACGTGTACACGCTGTACTACTCTCTATTATCAGGGAGTAAAATTTTGCTAACATTACTTCCATTTACCAAGCAGATCAGTTTTTCTATTCATTTCAGATTTGAACAAAATGATAAAACATTTTGGGAAAAACACACAACCTAAAAGTCCAGCATTGGATGCCAAAACTGCAAATATCTCCACCGCCACCATGGATTTGCCTCTGGTGCTCAGATAAGCTGGGATCATGGAGATCCAGACACTGCAGAACAGCAGCATGCTGAAGGTGATATACTTGGCCTCATTAAAACTGTCCGGTAATGTCCTCACCATGAAAGCCAGAACAAAGCTCACCACTGCCAGGAGCCCCATATATCCCAACATGGAGTAGAACCAGATAGCTGATCCTCCATTACACTGAATGATGATCTTCCTAGGATAAGACTGAGTGTCAAAGTCCTGGAATGGGGGAGAAATAGATAACCAGCTAATACAGATGACAACTTGTATAGATGAACACAACAGCACTATGGTATAGGGCAGCTTCACATTCACCCATTTTCTCCAGAGGCTTCCAGGCTTGGTGGACTTAAAAGCAACACAAACCATAATAGTCTTGGCGAGAAGTGAAGAGACAGCTACTGAGAAAAAAATCCCAAAACTGGTTTCCCGTAATCTACAAGTTATCTGACTGGGACGACCAAGAAACAAAAAGACGGAGAGGAAGCTGAGTATGATGGAGACGAGGAGGAGATAACTCAGGTTCCGGTTATTAGCTTTAACAATAGGAGTGTCCTGGTAGAAGATAAATATTCCAAATATGAAGCCAGTCACAAGACATCCGAAGACAGAGATACTGGAAAATACAGAAGCCATTGTATCATACTGGTAAGAGATGAACTCCAGGACTTTGGGCAGGCATCGGTCTCTATTCTCATTTGGCCATTCATCACTTTGGCATTTAATACAGTTCTCAGCATCTGTAGGAATATTTTATAACATATTAAATGTTACATATATCATATCCATCTAACAGTGCTGAAAATACCACTGAGTAAGAGTACAACTTCTTTGGGGTGCTGACTCCTTTGGTAAGGGTGTGGACCCCATTACACTATCAGAACTTGTTTCTGCTGTTAGCTGCCTGTCCTTGAGTGGAAGCAGGCAGCTTATCAGCAGTGACAAGGGGCACCGAAATATTCATGATACATACCAGGGGTGTAGCTAAAGGCTCAGGAACCCAGGTGTGAAAGTTTAGCTCGGGCCCCCTATGCTCCCATACCCATACCTACTGCAATCATGCTGCACACAGCTGCACAACAAATTTAAATACATGATCTAATCTTTTGGCATAAGCTCTCCCAACAAGTTATTTGTAGCCCTTTAGGCCGTTTTAATGGTTTTTCTTGCATTTTTGAACAACAATTAAAAACGCAGCAAAAAAATTTCATGCAGTATTCAAAAACTAATTTTTTTAAAGTAACTAAATACACTATGAAAACCTCATGTGGGTTCAAATAATACCGCCTGCTGGTTTTTGATGCATTGTTTAATTGTATATAAAGTGTGAAATAATATACAGGAGAAACCCAGGTTATACCAGCATAGTCCATATCAATCTACACAGGGAGATTTATAACTTATACCAGTTCTGCATATATCATTTAATACAGGAGATACCCAGGTTATACGAGCATGCTCCATATCACTATATACAGGGAGATATAAACCTTTCACCAGCTGTACATATTAAATATAGGGGATATCTAAGTTATATCAGCATGGTCTATAATACTGTATACAGGATATACCTAGTTTTTACTACAGTATCTAGGATCTGGATAAGAAAGTTAATACAAGTAAAATGGTGATTGCCATAAATTGAATTGTGGAAGTTTGTCTACATAAGGGCAAGCAAATGAGACAGCAGTTTGTAAGAAGAAAAGTTTACTACGCCTGCGTAGCAATGCGGTAAAATGTGATAAATCAGCATATATATATATATATATATATATATATATATATATATATATATATATATATACACACAGACATATATAAGAAAGAGATTTCTATTAAGTAAATTGTATAAAAGGTACATTCCCCCCATGTACGGGCTTCAGCATAGGGGATTACTCTTCTGTATTCGTATTGAAACAAATAAAGAAGCTATATTCCTTGAAAAAACTGCCTTGCTGTCTTGGAATCCCACCACAATACCAGCACGATAGATTAGATAGATCATATATCTACTGTATATATGCACAGAGGATATATATATATATATATATATATATATATATATACATATATATATATATATATATATATATATATATCCCTGTGTACCTCTCTGTACCGTGTTTTCCTGAAAATAAGACCCTGTCTTATATTATTTTCTTCCCCAAAAGAGGCACTTGATTTTATTTTGAAAGGATGTCTTATATCTCAATCGTGGCACTCTGCCGTGATTTTACTTTTACTTTTTGAGGCAATGTTCCTACCTCAGACAACGGCTTTAGAAAACCCCATCATTGATGAGGTGCCCTAAATGCAAAAAATAGAGCAGACAGCACTCAAAAGATCGTGGCACTGGAATGTGCTGCGTTCAAGCACGTCTTTAAGGCTCCCATTAAAATCAATTTAAGCGTTATACTGTGATTACCGCAGCATTCAAAATGCCACGGCAATCGTAGTATAAAAATGTCTCTGTGCTACTTACCTAGCAGGCATGGTCCGCATACTCCCGCTGGTCTCCGGAGTACTTGCTTGCAGTCCTTATTTCCTGACAGAATATTGCTTCCTTGTAACAGGGTTCATAAACCTCGCCTCAAGAAAGGGATGGCTCTGATTGTTTTTTTTCATCTCTGCATTGATTGGCTGAGCCACTGTGTTTGAGAACCAATTAGAGCCATCATTTCCTGGAGGTGAGGTTTATGAAGCGATATTCTGTTGGTGGCTGAGGGCTGCAAGCAAACATGCCGGAACTCCAGAGACCAGCAGGACGGACCCGAACCGAGCCTGTTAGGTAATACATTGCTTTTTTATGAAGTGTAGCCAGGGCTTATATTTCAAGCCCCGAAATTCAGGGTAGGGCTTATTTTTGGGCAGGTATTATTTTTGGGGAAACATGATATATATTGATGTATATACATCTCCCGGTATACAATGATATTTACAATTCTGGTGTAACTTGTATATCTCCAGCCTAGAATTAAATATGCACAGCTGGTATTATTTATACAGCATAACTCATACAGCTATATATGTATAAGAAAGTACAATATATACCTGGTTACACCCCAGGGTCCGCTTCCCTCCTACGCCATCAGCCTTAGCCAGCTTGACCAGCCACATATCCTACAGAGCACAATTTGCTGCTGACTGCCCCAGGTTATAGCCCTCCTCTCCCAGAGTGTCTCTCAGAGCCAGCCCATGGTGGTGATGCAGTGTATGGTGATGATCCTTGGACCCCCACTCGCTAAGGTATGAAGTGCCAACTATGACCCCTGAGACCCCTAGAAATACGCCAGTGGTATTATCACATCAATATTGGAGGTTTCATTTGGTTCCTATGTTGCTGAATTCTGCTACAAAACATGAAATAATAGAGTAATTTCATCTTATTGTATCCTGCAAAATGCCAGTCAAATGGAAATGGAATGAACCTCATTGTAGTCAATGGAGTCCGTTTGGTACTGCTCTGTTCTGTCATTTGACGGTTCTCTTCAGCAAAGTGTTGCCATTGTTCTCCTTCCCAAACTGAGCAAAAAAACTGAAACCCTTAACACTGATGTGAACAAGCACTAACCCTTCTGGCATTCTAGAGCTTTCGGCTCCACCAGGTTGGGTCCTGATAATGTCCAACATCACAACATAATATATCGTCTGTGCTAGAGGGCACTGTATGAAGTAAACTGGTTCCTGGGGGGGGAGAAATTTGTAAAGCAGAGGAAGGAGGCAAAGATTAATGTAAGGCATGAGCGTGGTGAGAAGTGCAATGCATCTGGAGCAGACAAGTGTAGCTGAGCCACGTGTGGTGCCTGAGGAAGCCTTTGCAGTTAAGATTATACGTAGTACACAGCAATTATGTGTGTAACATGTATTTACTACATATGTTATGCACTTTTAGTTCTGCATACTTTATTATATTCATACTAAACAGCCGGACGATATACGCTATGTTGGGAGTGTAACATTTTGTGAACGGGCACGCAAATCAAACGTTTGTGTGCCCGTTCATATGGCCTGGTGAGGCCGGTGCAAATGCGCCAAGCTCACCAGACCATTGCCCATTTCCCCTCCCTCCCCATTGAAGGCTCACCTCTGTTCTTCCCCACTCGTTCTGTGCAGTGGGAGGGGGTGGGACATGGACGAAGCTAAGCACCAGTCCAGCCCTCTCCTCCTATTGATAGCTATTGAGAAGGGGTGGGGAGAGGGCGGGTGCTTAGCTCCACCCACGTCCCACCCCTTGTTCATAGCCATCAGTTGGAAAAGCAGGGCTCCGCCCTGTCTCGCCCCCTCCAATTGCACAGAACAAGCAGGGAGGAACAGAGGTAAGCCTGCATGTGGGGGAGGAGAACAGAGGGAGGGAGTTTAGCAGCCATGCTACGGAGCTCATACAATGGCTGACATATTCCCTCCCACCCTTAGGAGCTCAGGCAAGGGCTGACATATTCCGGCCCAAAACATAGCTCCAGGACTATGTTTTGGGCCCGATGTAAAAACGCAGAGCACTATATTGGCCTGGTCGGGCGTTTTTACTTCTCGCAAATACGCCCATGTGATCTGATGCATTGGAAGCCAATGCATCAGAACACAGCGCATATCGTCCGGCGTGAAAACGGGCGGCTGATATGCGCTTGTGTGAAAGAAGCCTTACATGTACTGGATGAAATCAGAGCTTAGTACAGCAGTGTGCAGAGCCAAAGAGGATCCAGGAGGGTAAATGTATGCCGGGGTCTAGTCTGAAGTCTGAGAAATGTAGGGGGTCTTATCTGAGCTCTTAACAATTACAGGAGTCTTCCCTCGGGTATGAAAAATGAAGAGGCCTGGGATCTGATTGATGTAGACAACTGATCTGGAGTGTAATTATTTAAAGGGACTCATCTAGAGTGTGATGTTTAATTTAGGGCTTCTGATGACAGATTAATTTCAGGGCTCTGGTCTGCACCAAAATATATTTAGCATTCTAGTCTAAATAAGTTAAGGATTTGGTCTTGGGTCAGAATTAGAGATGAGCGAGCGTACTCGTCCAAGCTTGATGCTCGTTCGAGTATTAGGGTACTCGAGATGCTCGTTACTCGAGATGAGCACCACGCGGTGTTCGAGTCACTTCCATTTTCTTCCCTGAGAAATTTGCGCCCTTTTCTGGCCAATAGAAAGACAGGGAAGGCATTACAACTTCCTCCTGTGACGTTCCAGCCCTATCCCACCCCCCTGCAGTGAGTGGCTGGCGAGATCAAGTGACCCCCGAGTATTTAAATCTGCCCCGCCCGCGGCTCGCCACAGACACACGCTGAGAGACATTAGGGAAAGTGCCGTCTTGCTGTAGCTGCTATAGGGAGAGAGTTAGGCTGTTATCTTCGTCTTCAAGAACCCCAACGGTCCTTCTTAGGGCCACATCTGACTGTGTGCAGTACTGTTGAGGCTGCTTTTAGCAGTTTAGCAAATTTTTTTTTTTGGTATATCGGGCGTTCAGACCATAGCGTCCTCAGTCTGCAGTCATTTTACTGAGTATAGGGGCAGTACTGGTGAGGCAGGGACAGTGGTACAGGGAAAGAAATATACTGGCTATATAGGCAGTGGGCTTTTTCAAAAAAATTGGAAAAAAAAATCTTTGGGCTGCCTGTGACTGTGTTCAATTTACTGCGTGTCTGCTGGGGGTAGAAGTCGCTCATTAATACCCAGCTAGGTGTTAGTGCAGCCTTGCGCATAATTTTTTCTGGCTGCACTGTGCTTTCAATAACCACAGTCATCCTCCAACAGGGAAATCCATATACAGGCTATAAAGGCAGTGGGGTTTTTCCCAAAAATTAGAAAAAAATACTATATTTGGGCTACCTGTGACCGTCTTCAGTTTACTGCGTGTCTGCTGGGGGAAGTAGTCGCTCATTAATACCCAGCCTTGCGCATAATTTTTTCTGGCTGCACTGTGCTTTCAATAACCACAGTCATCCTCCAACAGGGAAATCCATATACAGGCTATATAGGTAGTGGGCTTTTTCCCAAAAATTTTTTTAAAAATACTATATTTGGGCTGCCTGTGACCGTCTTCAGTTTACTGCGTGTGTGCTGGGGGTAGTAGTCGCTCATTATTAACCAGCCAAGCCTGTGACTGTGTACAGTTTACTGCGTGTCTGCTGGGGGTAGTAGTCGCTCATTATTACCAAGCTAAGCGTTACAGCAGGCTTGTGCATAATTGTTTCCTGGCTCTGCTGTGTCCGTTACATGATCGCCGTCATCCCGCCAGAGGGAAAGGGTATACATATATAGCTGCATACGGTGTCTGTCTGGTTTTTCACCTCACCATTTTAAAAAATTGAAGCAAAATACTTAAGGCCTACCACTGGCCTTTGGCCACTTGACTGGTTCTGCGCTGAGAATTGCAGTAGCTCAGTCATACGCACCTAGGTCTGACTACAAACTTGCGCATAATTGTTTCCTGGCTCTGCTGTGCGTTCCGTAAGCGAAGTAAGCCTCCAACCACAGGCCAATAAGCGGCACATTTAATTACAGTGTTCTGTTTCTGCTCTTCTCGTAATACACCATGCTGAGGGGTAGGGGAAGGCCTAGAGGACGTGGACGCGGGCGAGGACGCGGAGGCCCAAGTCAGGGTGTGGGCACAGGCCGAGCTTCTGGTCCAGGTGTATCGCAGCCGACTGCTGCGGGATTAGGAGAGAGGCAAGTTTCTGGGGTCCCCAGATTCATCTCACAATTAATGGGTCCACGCGGTAGACCTTTATTAGAAAATGAGCAGTGTGAGCAGGTCCTGTCATGGATGGCAGAAAGTGCATCCAGCAATCTATCGACCACCCAGTCTTCTACGCCGTCCACAGCTGCAACTCTGAATCCTCTGGCTGCTGCTCCTCCTTCCTCCCAGCCTCCTCACTCCATGAAAATGACACATTCTGAGGAGTAGGCAGACTCCCAGGAACTGTTCTCAAGCCCCTGCCCAGATTGGGCAGCAATGGTTCCTCTCCCACCGGAGGAGTTTGTCGTGAAAGATGCCCAACCTTTGGAAAGTTCCCGGGGTCCGGGGGATGAGGCTAGGGACTTCCGGCAACTGTCTCAAGAGCTTTCAGTGGGTGAGGAGGACGATGACGATGAGACACAGTTGTCTATCAGTGAGGTAGTAGTAAGGGCAGTAAGTCCGAGGGAGGAGCGCACAGAGGATTCAGAGAAAGAGCAGCTGGACGATGAGGTGACTGACCCCACCTGGTTTGCTAAGCCAACTGAGGACAGGTCTTCAGAGGGGGAGGCAAGTGCAGCAGCAGGGCAGGTTGGAAGAGGCAGTGCGGTGGCCAGGGGTAGAGGCAGGGCCAGACCGAATAATCCACCAACTGTTTCCCAAAGCGCCCCCTCGCGCCATGCCACCCTGCAGAGGCCGAGGTGCTCAAAGGTCTGGCAGTTTTTCACTGAGAGTGCAGATGACCGACGAACTGTGGTGTGCAAGATTTGTCGCGCCAAGATCAGCTGGGGAGCCACCACCACCAGCCTCACCACCACCAGCATGCGCAGGCATATGATGGCCAAGCACCCCACAAGGTGGGACGATGCCCGTTCACCGCCTCCGGTTTGCACCACTGCCTCTCCCCCTGTGCCCCAACCTGCCACTGAGATCCAACCCCCCTCTCAGGACACAGGCACGACCGTCTCCCGGCCTGCACCCACACGCTCACCTCCGCTGTCCTCAGCCCCATCTAGCAATGTCTCTTAGCGCAGCGTCCAGCCGTCGCTAGCGCAACTGTTTGAGAGCAAGCGCAAGTACGCCTCCACACACCCACACGCTCAAGCGTTAAACGTGCACATAGCCAAATTGATCAGCCTGGAGATGCTGCCGTATAGGCTTGTGGAAACGGAGGCTTTCAAAGCTATGATGGCGGCGGCGGCCCCACGCTACTCGGTTCCCAGTCGCCACTACTTTTCCCGATGTGCCGTCCCAGCCCTGCACGACCACGTCTCCCGCAACATTGTACGCGCCCTCACCAACGCGGTTACTGCCAAGGTCCACTTAACAACGTACACATGGACAAGCACAGGCGGGCAGGGCCACTATATCTCCCTGACGGCACATTGGGTGAATTTAGTGGAGGCTGGGACCGAGTCAGAGCCTGGGACCGTTCACGTCCTACCCACCCCTAGAATTGCGGGCCCCAGCTCGGTGCTGGTATCTGCGGCGGTGTATGCTTCCTCCACTAAACTGCCCTCCTCCTCCTCCTCCTACGCAACCTCTGTCTCGCAATCAAGATGTGTCAGCAGCAGCACGTCGCCAGCAGTCGGTGTCGCACGGCGTGGCAGCACAGCGGTGGGCAAGCGTCAGCAGGCCGTGCTGAAACTACTCAGCTTAGGAGAGAAGAGGCACACGGCCCACGAACTGCTGCAGGGTCTGACAGAGCAGACCGACCGCTGCCTTTCGCCGCTGAGCCTCCAACCGGGCATGGTCGTGTGTGACAACGGCCGTAACCTGGTGGCGGTTCTGCAGCTCGGCAGCCTCACGCACGTGCCATGTCTGGCCCACGTCTTTAATTTGGTGGTTCAGCGGTCTCTGAAAAGCTACCCACGCTTGTCAGACCTGCTCGGAACGGTGCGCCGGCTCAGCGCACATTTCCGCAAGTCCAACACGGACACTGCCACCCTGCGGAGCCTGCAACATCGGTTTAATCTGCCAGTGCACCGGCTGCTGTGCGACATTGGAACTCTACGCTCCACATGTTGGCCAGGCTCTATGAGCAGCGTAGAGCTATAGTGGAATACCAACTCTAACATGGGCGGAGTAGTGAGAGTCAGCCTCCTCAATTCTTTACAGAAGAGTGGGCCTGGTTGGCAGACATCTGCCAGGTCCTTGGAAACTTTGAGGAGTCTACCCAGATGGTGAGCGGCGATGCTACAATTATTAGCGTCACCATTCCTCTGCTATGCCTCTTGAGAAGTTCCCTGCAGAGCATAAAGGCAGGCGCTTTGCGCTCGGAAACGGAAAACGGAGGCGGGGGAAGACAGCATGTCACTGGATAGTCAGAGCACCCTCATGTCTATATCTCAGTGCGTTTTGGAGGAGGAGGAGGGGGAGGAGCATGAGGAGGAGGGGGAAGAGACAGCTTGGCCAATGCTGAGGGTAGACATGCTGCTTGCCTGTCATCCTTTCAGCGTGTATGGCCTGAGGAGGAGAAGGAGGAGGAGGAGGATCCTGAAAGTGATCTTCCTAGTGAGGACAGCCATGTGTTGCATACAGGTACCCTGGCACACATGGCTGACTTCATGTTAGGATGCCTTTCTCGTGACCCTCGCGTTACACGCATTCTGGCCACTACGGATTACTGGGTGTACACACTGCTCAACCCACGGTATAAGGAGAACCTTTCCACTCTCATACCCGAAGAGGAAAGGGGTTCGAGAGTGATGCTATACCACAGGACGCTGGTGGACAAACTGATGGTAAAATTCCCATCCGACAGCGCTAGTGGCAGAAGGCGCAGTTCAGAGGGCCAGGTAGCAGGGGAGGCGCGGAGATCAGGGAGCATGTACAGCGCAGCAGGGGAACACTCTCCAAGGCATTTGCCAGCTTTATGGCTCCCCAGCAAGACTGTGTCACCGCTCCCCAGTCAAGGCTGAGTCGGCGGGAGCACTGTAAAAGGATGGTGAGGGAGTACGTAGCCGATCGCACGACCGTCCTCCGTGACGCCTCTGCTCCCTACAACTACTGGGTGTCGAAGCTGGACACATGGCCTGAACTCGCGCTGTATGCCCTGGAGGTGCTTGCTTGCCCTGCGGCTAGCGTCTTGTCAGAGAGGGTGTTAAGTGCGGCTGGGGGAATCGTCACGGATAAGCGTACCCACCTGTCAACTGACAGTGCCGACAGGCTTACACTCATAAAGATGAACAAAGCCTGGATTTCCCCAGACTTCTCTTCTCCACCAGCGGACAGCAGCGGTACCTAAACAATACGTAGGTTGCACCCGCGGATGGAAGCATCGTTCTCTATCACCATAAAAAACGGGGACCTTTTAGCTTAATCAATCTGTGTATTATATTCATCCTCCTCCTCCTGCTCCTCCTCCTGAAACCTCACGTAATCACGCCGAACGGGCAATTTTTCTTAGGCCCCCAAGGCTCAGTCTTATTACTTTTGTAAACAATGTTTATACGTTTCAATTCACATTATAGCGTTGAAACTTGCACCTGAACCAATTTTTATTTTAACTGGGCTGCCTCCAGGCCTAGTTACAAATTAAGCCACAGTAACCAAAGTGATTAATGGGTTTCACCTGCCCTCTTGGTTGGGCATGGGCAATTTTTCTGAGGTACATTAGTACTGTTGGTACACCAATTTTTTGGGGCCCTCGCCTACAGTGTAATCCTAGTAATTTTTATGGGCTTCGCCTGCACTCATGGTACAGCAAGGTGTGTGGGGTTGGCCTACACTTTTGCTACATAAATGTAACTGGGGCCTTGTCTATACTGCAACTACTGAAATGTGAAAGAGACTGTTATCTCCCTAAACTGCTGCAACAGGAATGTTACTGTGGCCTGTCTTGACTGCTACTACTACTGAAATGGAACTAATACTGTGCTCCCCCTATACTGCTGCTTCGGAATTGTTACTGGGGCCTGTCTTGACTGCTACTATTACTGAAATGGAACTAAGACTGTGCTCCCCCTATACTGCTGCTAGTGATATGTTACTGGGGCCTGTCTAGACTGCTACTACTACTGAAATGGAACTAATACTGTGCTCCCCCTATACTGCTGCTAGTGATATGTTACTGGGGCCTGTCTAGACTGCTACTACTACTGAAATGGAACTAATACTGTGCTCCCCCTATACTGCTGCTAGTGATATGTTACTGGGGCCTGTCTAGACTGCAACTACTACTGAAATGGAACTAATACTGTGTTCCCCCTATACTGCTGCTTTGGAATTGTTACTGGGGCCTGTCTAGACTGCTACTACTACTGAAATGGAACTAATACTGTGCTCCCCCTATACTGCTGCTAGTGATATGTTACTGGGGCCTGTCTAGACTGCTCCTACTACTGAAATGGAACTAATACTGTGCTCCCCCTATACTGCTGCTAGTGATATGTTACTGGGGCCTATCTAGACTGCTACTACTACTGAAATGGAACTAATACTGTGCTCCCCCTATACTGCTGCTTTGGAATTTTTACTGGGGCCTGTCTTGACTGCTACTATTACTGAAATGGGCGGTTGGGCAGCATGTTACCCAGGAGAAGTGGCAGCGGAGTGTCATGCAGGCAGTGATTGTGCTTTGTTGGAGGTAGTGTGGTGCTTAGCTAAGATATGCCTTGCTAATGAGGGTTTTTCAGAAGTAACAATTGTTGGGGGGGGGGGGGCACTCTTGCCGCTATTGTGGCTTAATAGTGGGACCTAGGAACATGAGATGCAGCCCAACATGTAGCCCCTCGCCTGCCCTATCCGTTTCTGTGTCGTTCCCATCACTTTCTTGAATTTCACAAATGAAAATCTTAGCGGAGCATAGGTCCCATACAAAAATGCTCGGGTGGCCCATTGACTTCAATGGGGTTCGTTACTCGAAACGAACTCTCGAGCATCGCGGGAAGTTCGACTCGAGTAACAAGCACCCGAGCATTTTGGTGCTCGCTCATCTCTAGTCAAAATTAATTTTGTGGTCTAGCATGGGTTTATAGCAAACAAATTATGCCACATTAATCTAAATTCCTTCTATGGCAGAATTACTGACTGGGTTAATCAGGTAAATGCGATAGATGTAGTATATCCTGACTTTAGTAAAGCATTTGACAAAATATCTCATACCATTTTCATTGAAAGAATGCCCTAATATGTAACTGCTAGGTGGATTCTCAACTCATTTTCAATAATTATAGTAGATAATTGCCATATTTGGAAAAGAGGACTTCCTAAATTACGTGAATTTGGGATTTTACCCACTATGTCCTATAGAAAGAACAGCAATTTAAGGGATAGACTCGTGAGATCAGGTGTAGGTGGTAGAAATAAAAAAGGTACAAATTCACTGTTTGATACCAAAATTATGGAACTTTCACTGCCCTGCTGCCAGGAGAATAAGTTTATTTGGGCAGAAGGTTCACCTTCCAACAAGGCAATGGCCATAAGCATGCAGTCAATACAACACAGGAGGGGTTTAGGAACAATTTGTAAATGTCCTTCGGTGACCTAACCAGAGTCTTGACTTGAACCCAATCAAACATCTCTGGAGAGATCTGAAATGGCTGTCTGTGGACTGCCCCCATCCAACCTGACAACGCTTAAGAGGATCTGCAAAAAAGAATGGCAGAAAGTCCCCAAATCCAGGTTTGAAAACCGTGTGGCATCATATCAAAGAAGACTGGGGGCTGCAATCGCTACCAAAAGTGCTTTAACTAAGCACTAAGTACGGGCTGTGAATATGTATGTCAATGCAAAATATTAGTTTTTCATTAAAAAAAAAAAAAAAGATTTGCAACATTCTGTTTTCACTTAGTCGTTATTGGTTACTGAGTGCAGAATGATGGGGAAAACTTGATTTTTTTTTAATTTGCACAAGGCCACAACATGACAAAATGTAAAAAAGTGAGAGGGTTTGAAGCCTTTCTGGACCCAATATATCACAATAATGGGGGTTCCCTAACCAAATCCTGGCTCACTTGCATGACTGCTAGTGTCCAGGACTATAGAAACAATCAAACAGTATGTTTAACTCTATTTTTGCATCTCTCATAGACATTATTGGATGTTACATAAACAGTTCACTGTAGCTATTCCCATAATCATTAGTGACCCCAACATTGGTACATCTATGCCCATCTCAGCCTTGATTGGTTGATAAGGTCTGCTTTTTAAACCCAGCCAGACCCACACTGTGCCTGAGTATCTCCTCTTCCTCCTACTAGGTGCACAGCATCCCTTGCTATTGACTATTGCTCATTCCTGATTCTAAATTATGCCTATTTCAGTGTCGGACTGGGGTGCCTAGTAAAATTGTACAGCTACATATAAATGTTACCTGACCCTTGACCACAAATTTCCGGCCACTGTATCTGTGGCGGCCAAGTGCAGACCTTAACGGACAGACAGTGGGGAACACGATCGTTATTAATGGTGGTTCTACTGTCTCCCCCCTAGCCCAGCTACGCACAGTGGCATAACAATAACAGTAGCAATAGAATGGTGTAGTTTAAATGTTCTCGTGGTGCAAGTACTTAAGCACTGCGGAATAAGTAGGCGCTATAGAAATAAAGATTATCATTATACATTATTAGTACTTCTTTAATTAAATGTTCTGGTAATGATGAAATGAAGAATCCAAACCAGACTAAAAAAAGGAAACCAAATGAACAAAGTTTACTCCACGCATGTAAGGTTAACACCACTGCAGAATTCTTAGTTAGCATTGCAATTCAACAGTTCCACTTGAGCAGAAAATACACATACTTATATCTGAACTTCTCTTCTGTACAGGAAGATGGACCACCAGTCTAAGTTATCTAGGGTTGCTTCCAGACAGGTATCTGTTAAACTCACGCTTGTTAATTGTCTCTCTCTTCTAGGTTTCGAAGGGTCTGCCCTGTCTAGAATTCCTCCCTCTAGCAGGGATAAAGAAACTCCTTCCACTCTAGCCTCCTGTACTGAACTTGACCAATCCATTAGGCCTGACTTTTTCTGGCTTAAGCTTGACTAGGTTAAGCTTCACTTCCTGACTTCTTACTTTTTTCCATTCTATCTTCAATCTCTTCACTCACTCGCCACCAACTCTCCTACTCTCTAACTGCTTCCCTAAAAACATCACCCAACAACTATTGGGTGATTTACTCAGCCAATCCCAGGGCTGCCTAAGATGACTGACAAGAGACAAGGTTAGGGTGAGTTCTGCACAGTCATTCTGGATTAGAATAAGCAAATACCAGACAAATAAACTGACATTGACCCAGACAAGGCAATGCACATAAGAATACACATTCTACAACATTTAACAACACAAACACATTCACACAACAGAAGGTAGATATTAAAGCACCCCACAAGGTGGAACGAAGGACATTCACTGCCTTCTGGTTACACCACTGCCTCTTCCCCTGTGCCCCAGCCTGTCACACAGATCCAATCCCCCTCCCAGGACAAGGGCACGAGTGCCTCCCGGCCTGCACCTGCACCCTCACCTCCACGGTCCTCCACTCCTTCCAGCAATGTTTCTCAGCGCAGCGTTCAGCTTTGCTAACACACTCTGTCCCCAGTCGCTACTATTTTTCCCGGTGTTCCGTCCCAGTCCTACACCAGCACGTCTCCCGCAACATAAATTGTGCCCCCACCAACGCGGTTACTGGGAAGGTCCACTTAACCACGGACACGTGGACAAGTACTGGCAGGCAGGGCCACTATATCTTCCTGACGGCACATTGGGTGAATTTGGTGGAGGCTGGGACCGAGTCAGAGCCTGGGACCGCTCACGTCCTACCCACACCGAGAATAGCGGGTCCTACCTCTGTACTGGTATCTGCGGCGGTCTATGCCACGTCCTCTAAACCCTCCTCCTCCTAGGCAACCTCTACCTCTCAATGAAGAAGTGTGAGCAGCAGGTCGCCAGCAGTCAGTATGGCGTGGCGCGGCAGCACAGCGGTGGGCAACTGTCACCAGGCCGTGCTGAAACTACCCAGCTTAGGTGACAAGAGGCACATGGCCCACAAACTGTTGCAGGGTCTGAAAGAGCAGACCGACCTCTGGCTTTCGCTGCTGAGCCTCCAACCAGGCATGGTCATGTGGGACAACAGCCGTAACCTGGTGGCGGCTCGGCAGCTCGGCAGCCTCACGCACGTGCCATGCCTGGCCCACGTCTTCAATCTGGTGGTTCAGCGGTTTCTGAAAAACTACCCTCACTTGTCTGATCTGCTCGGCAAGGTGCGCCGGCTCAGCGCACATTTCCGCAAGTCCACTACGGACGCTGCCACCCTGAGGACCCTGCAACATTGGTTTAATCTGCCAGAGCACCGACTGCTGTGCGACATGCCCACACGGTGGAATTCTACGCTGCACATGTTGGCCAGGCTGTATGAGCAGCGTAGAGCAATAGTGGAATACTAACTCCAACATGGGCGGCGTAGTGGTAGTCAGCCTCCCCAATTCTTTACCGAGGAGTGGGCCTGGATGGCAGATATCTGCTAGGTCCTCAGAAACTTTGAGGAGTCTACCCAGATGGTGAGCGGCGATGCTGCAATCATTAGCGTTACCATCCCGCTGCTATGCCTGCTGAGAAGTTCGCTGCAATGCATAAAGGCCGACGCTTTGGGGTTGGAACAGGAGTCGGGGGATGAGAGTATGTTGCTTGATAGCCAGATCACCCTCATGTCTATATCTCAGTGCATTTTGGAGGAGGAGGGTGAGGAGCAGGAGGAGGAGGAGGGGAAAGAGACAGCTGGGCACACTGCAGAGGGTACCCATGCTGCTTGCCTCTCATCTGTTCAGCGTGTATGGGCTGTGGAGGAGAAGGATCCTAAAAGTCATCTTCCTAGTGAGGACAGCCATGTCTTGCGCACTGGTACCCTGCTACACATGGCTGACTTCATTTTAGGCTGCCTTTTTTCGTGACCCTTGCGTTAGACGCATTCTGGTCAACACAGATTACTGGGTGTACACCCTGCTCGACCCACGGTATAAGGAGAACCTTTCCACTCTCATTCCTGAAGAGGAAAGGGGTACGAGAGTTATGCAATACCATAGGGCCCTGGTGGAAAAAGTGATGCTACATTTCCCATCTGACAGCGCTAGTGGCAGAAGGCGCAGTTCCGAGGGCCAAGTAGCAGGGGAGGCGCGGAGATCAGGCAGCATGTACAGCGCAGGCAGGGGAACACTGTCCAAGGCCTTTGCCAGCTTTATGGCTCCCCAGCAAGACTGTGTCACCACTCCCCAGTCAAGGCTGAGTCGGAGGGAGCACTGTAAAAAGATGGTGAGGGAGTACGTAGCCGATCGTACCACTATCCTCCGTGATGCCTCTGCTCCATACAACTATTGAGTGTCAACGCTGGACACGTGGCACGAACTTGCGCTGTACGCCCTGGAGGTGCTGGCTTGCCCTTCTTCTCTTCTCCACCGGTGGAAAGCAGCGGTACCTAAAGATTATTTTCGCTGCAACCGGAGAAATAAGCATTCTGTATCACCGGGTGATAAAAAGGGGGAATTAGCTTTGTCAATCACTCTCGGATATTAGTCCTTCTACTCCTCCTCCTGAAACATCATGTCATCACGCTGAACTGCCAATTTTTCTGCGGCCCAAAAGGCTTTGCTTACAATTTTTTTTACAATTTTTCAAAGTTTCAAAAGTATTGATACTTTACCAGAAACCAATTTTTTTCACAGGGCTGCCTCCAGGCTCTGTTGCAAATTAGGAAACAGCGAGCTGTATCTTTAAAAAATGTTTCTGACTTTCACCTGCCCTCTTGAGAATTTTTCTGGGGTACACTTGTACTCTTGGTACACTAATTTTTCTGGCCCCCGCCTATACTGTTATCTAACTAATTTTTCCGGCCTTCGCCTACACTCATGGTACACCAATATTACAGGGGTCTGCCTATACTTCTGCTACAGAAATGTTACAGGGGTCTGCCTATACTTCTGCTTTAGAAATGTTACAGGGGTCTGCCTATACTTCTGTTTTAGAAATGTTACAGGGGTCTGCCTATACTTCTACTACAAAAATGTTACTGGGGTCTGCCTATACTTCTGCTACAGAAATTTTACAGGGGTCTGCCTATACTTCTACTACAGAAATGTTACAGGGGTCTGCCTATATTTCTGCTACAGAAATGTTACTGGGGTCTGCCTATACTTCTGCTACGGAAATGTTACTGGGGTCTGCCTATACCTTTGCTATTGAAATGTTACTGGGGTCCGCCTATACTTTACTACAGAAATGTTACTGGGGTCTGCCTATACATGTGCTACAGAAATATTACTGGGGTCCGCCTATACTTTTACTACAGAAATATTACTGGGGTCTGCCTATACATGTGCTACAGAAATGTTACTGGGGTCTTTTTATACCTTTGCTACAGGGATGTTACAGGGGTCTGTTTATACTATCGGTGCACTAAGTCTTACCCGCCGTGGTGTTTTACCTATCTGGCACAAATAATACAGTGACTGACTAGGGCTGAAATGTGGGCCGAGGCCAAGGTCCTTGATGGGGTGAAACTCTCCCATGGTTGGGCACTCTGATTTCTTCCTGTGTAATACCATCTTTGTGCACTGACAGCATAAGCGAGCCCAAGGAACTCAAAGACTTCCCCTTGCAGTGTTGAGCGATCTGTGTGGGGACACATGGATTTCCCATTGCTATGTAACTCAGGGCACCTTGGGTCACACAAGGTGTTTGCTGGGACCGAGCCTGACCAAGCGCCCGCTCACATACTTCCCACACAAGCTACAGCGGGTCCTGGTGATGGTTTATGGCCTTGTAAGTCACAAAAAGGTTCGTGGCAGCATCCAGGGCGTAATGCAAAAATAAATAATTTATTCCTCCAAGAACATGCTACGTTTCGACCCTCATGGGGTCTTTCTCAAGCATGACCCCATGAGGGTCGAAACGTAGCATGTTCTTGGAGGAATAAATTATTTATTTTTGCATTACGCCCTGGATGCTGCCACGAACCTTTTTGTGAGATACTGTGATATATTTTGGGGGGTTTTCTGAGGCTCTGACCCCCACATTGCTGGCGTACACCCATTGGACTTATTAGTCCCCTTTTCGGTTTGGTTTGAAGAACCCTGAGGTGTGCTGCGAGTTAAACCCGTGTGGATTATGGCCTTGTAAGGCCACCTCCTTCTCCTGCTTAGGGTCATGGGATCAGCACTGGGCATCATGTATTTTCTCCCGTGTTACCACAGTTATCTGAGACATTGGTTTGGGCCAAAGAAGACGAGCGTTACTGCATTTATGAGACGTTCACAGCTGTACTAGCATCAGAGTCTGCTCTATGCCCACGATTGCTGCGGGTGTGGGCAGAGGCCTATGTCCTCGGCGGAGTGAAAGTCTGCCATGTTTGGGCACTGTAATTTCTTCATGTTTATTACTGTCTTTGGGTTCCTTCGGCTCGCCTATGCTGTGGGAGCACAAAGACTTCCCATAGTGGTGTTTACCTGTCTGGCACAAAGACACTGACTGACTTGGGTAGGGTGCAGAGTGCAGATGGCTTTCCCCTTGCGGTGTCGATTGAGCTATTCGACACCTACACAGAATGAATAGTGTGTGGGCACATAGATATTCCCAGTGCTCTCCACTCCACTCGCTCTAAACTGAGTCTTACATCGCTACAAAGGCCGAAGGATCGAGCTGGGATGGCCCTCCCAGATCTTTGATTGTACTATCTGGCAGGACAGCTGAGGAATATCCAGCCGTGGTTTCGATCCCAAGAGATGCCCACTGCAGATCGCTATTTGGCAAAACAAGTAAAGGGCAACAATCTACTAAATTATTTAGAATTCCCAGAATGTACAAATCCATCTGAAGTCCTACCATTACACAAGCTGGCGCTTAGCGTCTGGAGAGAAGCCAAAACGCTCCAATAGTTCCAAGATGTGGTGTCAGACCTTCCCCTCTGGGACAACCCCGGCTTAACAGCCCTGCTCTCCATTCCAGACACTCATTATTGGACCAACCTAGGAATCACCACGCTAGGAGACATATACAAGGATGGAATATTTCCTACATTCACCCATTTATGCCAGCAGCTCCAAACCCCGCACTTGCAATTATTTAGATTTTTCCAGTTGAGGCATGCATTGAACACCCAATTCCCTCCGACCTCCACCCAAATTTCAAAGTTCCCTACGATTGGCATATTTAAATCGCAGGGCCCCAAAGGTCTGATCTCGACCCTATATACACATTTACTTTCAGCAAAACTAAACTCCAATCCACTTCCCGTCTTTGACAAATGGAAAATTTGCATTCCACCCATAACACTTGAAGAATGGGCAGCAATAGAGGAGTCCCATTTATCAGTATCTCCTGCCATAAATAACAAATTGATTCAATTATATATTATCCACCAGTCATACCTTACTCCTAACCGCCTATTTAAAATGGGAAACACCAATTCAAACTCCTGTCACAGATGTAACCAACCGAATGCGGATTTCTGGCACTTAATTTTGAACTGCCCATTTGTCAAGACCTATTGGTCCAGCGTAATATCCCTTATGAATCAACTCTTAGTACCCCCTTACAACATAAACTTAGACCCCAAAATAACCCTATTCGGAATACTGGAGGAGGAGCTATGGCCAAAATATATCTGTATATTTCTTAAAGAAGTACTCTTCCTAGCACGTAAAGAGATAGCCATGCATTGGATGGCTACAGATCCACCCTCGATCACACAATGGATCCAACTCGTAAACTCGATAATACCATATGAAAAAATTATATACCAGAACAGGGGTTGCCCAAACAAGCACCATAAGATCTGGGGCCCATGGCTGGAGACCTACTTCACGTTACCCACAGAATAAACAGAACTTCATCAGAAATAACACGACCAGCGCAGATTGCTTCAGTTTAACCGTTTTTTGTTTATTTCCAATCCTAGATACATACAATACAAAGAATTTATTTCGTTAAATTAAAAAATAATAATAAATATGTTATTAAAATCCGAAGATACAGTTTAAAGAAGCAAACTTCAGTCGAAAATACTAAGTTGTATTTTAAAACATGTTTATTCTTTTACTTTGTAAAGTCCATAAATGCATAAATAAGTGTATATATGCTATAGGACTGAATTCTAATATCCTCTACTTTTCCCTTCTGTATCGTATAATTTCATGTGAAAAATAAAGCAAAGTTAAAAAAAGATTTTTCGGTGATAATACAGTGACAGACTAGGGCTGAAATGTGGGCCGAGGCCAAGGTCCTTGGTGGCGTGAAACTCTCCCATGGTTGGGCACTCTGATTTCTTCCTGTGTAATACCATCTTTGTGCACTGACAGCATAAGCGAGCCCAAGGAACTCAAAGACTTCCCCTTGCAGTGTTGAGCGATCTGTGTGGGGACACATGGATTTCCCATTGCTATGTAACTCAGGGCAACTTGGGTCACACAAGGTGTTTGTGGGACCGAGCCTGGCCAAGGACCCGCTCACATACTTCCCACACAAGCTACAGCGGGTCCTGGTTCTGGTTTCTTGGCCTTGTAAGGCCACCTTCTCCTCCTGCTTGGGGTCAGGGGATCAGCACTGGGCATCATGTATTTTCTCTTGTGTTACCACAGTTATCTGAGACACTGGTTTGGGTCAAAGAAGACGAGCGCTACTGCATTAATGAGACGTTCACTGCTGTGCTAGCATCGGAGTCCGCTTCATGCCCACATTTGCTGAGGGTGTGGGCTGAGGCCTATGTCCTGGGGGAACTGCAACTGCACCAGGTTGGGCCTGTGGAACTTGTTCCAGGTTAATCCAGTCTTTGGAGCGGTGAAAGCAAACATAACTGATTTAATGAGACCTTCACAGCTGTACTGGCATCGGAGTCCGCTTCATGCCCGTGTTTGCTGAGGGTGTGGGCTTAGGCCTATGTCCTGAGGGAGCTGCAACTGCGCCATGTTGAGCCTGTGGAACTTGTTCCAGGTGATTCCAGTCTTTGGAGCGGTGAAAGCAAACGTAACTGATTTAATGAGACCTTCACAGCTGTAATAGCATCGGAGTCCGGTTCATGCCTGTGTTTGCTGAGGGTGTGTGCAGTTGCCTATGTCCTCGGCGGAGTGAAAGTCTGCCATATTTGGACACTGTAATTTCTTCATGTTTATTACTTTCTTTTGGTTCCTTTGGCTCGCCTATGCAGTGGGTGCACAAAGACTTCCCATAGAGGTGTTTACCTGTCTGGCACAAAGATACTGACTGACTTGGGTAGGGTGCAGATGGCTTTCCCCTTGCGGTGTCGATTGAGCTATCCGACACCTACACAGAATGAATAGTGTGTGGGCACATAGATTTTCCCAGTGCTATGTAACTCGTGGCACCTTGGATCCCACAAGGTGTTTGTGGGACCGAGCCTGGCCAAGGACCCGCTCACATACTTCCCACACAGGCTACAGCGGGTCCTGGTCATGTTTTCTTGGCCTTGTAAGGCCACCCCCTCCTCCTGCTTGGGGTCAGGGGATCAGTACTGGGCATCATGTATTTTCTCTTGTGCTACCACAGTTATCTGAGACACTGGTTTGGGCCTAAGAAGACGAGTGTTACTGCATTAATAAGACGTTCACTGCTGTACTAGCATTGGAGTCCCCTTTATGCCCGTGATTGCTGAGGGTGTGGGCTGAGGCCTATGTCCTGGGGGAAATGCAACTGCGCCAGGTTGGGCCTGTGGAACTTGTTCCTGTTTAATCTTTGGAGCTGTAAAAGCAACCGCAAATAATTTAATGAGACGTTCACAGCTGTACTAGCATCAATTGCTGAGGGTGTGGGACGAGGTCCTTGCAACTTTGCCATGTTCGGGCGCTGTGATTTCTTTATGCATAATACCATCTTTAAGTTCCTGGTGCTCACTATGCTGTGGGTGCACAAAGACTTCCCATTGCTGTGTTTTACCTATCTGACACAAACCCACTGACTGACTAGGGCAGAAATGTAGGCAGAGGCCCTTCGCAGGGTGAAACTCTGCCATGTTTGGGCACTCTGATTTTCTCATGTGTAATACCATGCTTGAGTTTCTTGGCTAGCCTATGCTGTGAGTGCACAATGAGTTCCCATTGCATTGCTTTACCTGTCTGGCACAAATACACTGACTGACTAGGGTAGAATTATGGGCCGAGGTCCTTGGCGGGGTGAAACTCTGCCATGTTTGGGCGCTCTTATCTCTTTTGTGTAATACCATCTTTGTGCAACAGCATAGGCAAGCCCAAGGAACTCAAAGACTTTCCATTGCAATGTTGAGCTAACACCTACACAGAATGAATTGTGTGGGGACACATGGATTTCCCATTGCTTTGCAACTCGCGGCACCTTGGGTCACACAAGGTGAAGGCTGGGACCGAGCATGACCCTGGGCCAGCTCACGTGCTTCCCACACAGAGTATTGCTGCATTGTGGAGATGTGTAGAAGTGCTGGCACCTAAGTTCCATTTATGCCCACGTTTGGAGCTCCTGACAATTTTGCGACGGAGGTGGCACGGGATTAGAATGATGATCGTACGTCAATTTATCATCGATTCTCAACAGCATTGGGGGCTATTGCCCCCCCCCCCCCTTTCAAAAGAGGGTCGCTGCCAACCCTCTGCAGTGAGTACCTCCGGTTCCTCCTCCTCGCAGATGCACTTAGAAATAGACATGAGGGTGGTGTTGCTATGAAGCGAGCGTGTGGCATGAGGGCAGCTGAAGGCTGCGCAGGGAAACTTTTGTGTGCGCTGTGGACGCAGGGTCGTGCGGGGGGTTGGGCAGCATGTAACCCAGGAGAAGAGGCAGCGGTGTGACCCGCAGGCAGTGATTGTGCTTGATTGCAGGTAGTGTGGTGCTTAGCTAGGGTGTGCCTTGCTAATGAGGGTTTGTCCAAAGTAAAAATTGTTTGGGGGGCGGGGGAAGACTCTTGCCCCTATTGTGGCTTAATAGTGGGACCTGGGAGCCTGAGATGCAGCCCTGCACGCTGCCCCGCCCTTCCCTATACGTGTCTGTGGTGTTTCCATGACTTTCGGATGTTTTCCAGAGTTTCACAAGTGAAGACCTATGCGGAGCATCGGTCATATACAAAAATACTTGAGTCTTCCATTGACTTCAATGGGGTTCGTTACTCGAAACGAGCTCTCGAGCATCGCGAAAAGTTTGACTCGAGCAACGAGCGCCCGAGCATTTTGGTGCTCGCTCATCTCTAGCTATAATGCCTTCTCAAGGAAAATGGGGGAAACAAAGTAGGTCCACCTGCTCAACTGGGAAAAAGACCTGAGAGAAAGTATGCCAATAGCACAATGGTTAACCTTCTTTGAGTGGGCAAATAAATCTACCTTGAGTGCAAATCTTTTGCAGACTCACTATAAAGTTCTAACAAGCTAGGAAGAGGTCTTTCAAATTATATACGATGTAGCAGGTCTCAGAATACCCAACGAACCTAAAACAGCTCTGTTACTACTAGAATGCAATCTAATTCCTCTAAAATATAGAAAATGGACATGTCACTGCCTATTGGTGGCTAAATTATCTATCACCAGAAAATGGAAATCAAAGCAGCCTCCCAGCATCAAAGACATCTATATATATAAAATTGAATGTATGTCTGTCTGTCTGTTTGTCCTTTATGCGCTACTACACCATTCATCCGATCGCCATGAAACTTCGAGAAGTTGTTGAGTAGACTCCTGGGAAGATTATCGGCATAGTACATTTATGCTATGATAAATGGCGCGCATGCGTCGTCGACAGTTATGCCCCCCCCCCCCCCCGCGCGTAGATAATTCGATTTCCATCATTGCCACTAATTCTCTCACTTCCCGATATCGTAGAAACATGAAATTTGGCACGAGCATTGATTATGTCATAAATAAGAAAAACTAATGGGTCCCAACTCAATTATTCAATTCTATGCACAAACGAATTAGCGTCCAAATTTTACGTACGGAATGTAATTTTCTCACTTTCCGGTGTCATAGAAACGTGAAATTTGGCACAAGCATTGATTATGTCATAAATAGGAAAAGCTAAGGGGTCCCAACTCGATTATTCCATTCTATGCGCAAAAGAATTAGCGTCCAAATTTTACGTACATAATCTAAATCTCTCACTTCCCAAAGTCATAGAAACATGAAATTTGCCATAAGCACAGAATTTGTCATAAAAAGGAAAAGTTATTGGGTCCCAACTCGATTATTCAAGTCTAGCGCAAAAGAATTAGCGTCGAAATTTAACGTACATAATCTAAATCTCTCACTTCCCAATGTCATAGAAACTTAAAATTTGGCACGGGCATTGAATATGTCATAAATAGGAAAAGCTAATAGGTCCCAACTCGATTATTCAATTCTATGTGCAAAAGAATTAGCGTCCAAATTTTACGTACGGAATGGAATTTTCTTACTTTCCGGTGTCATAGAATCTTGGAATTTGGCGCGGGCATTCATTATGTCATAAATAGGAAACGTTAATGGCTTCCAACTCGATTATTCAATTCTAAGTGCAAAAGAATTAGCGTCGACATTTTACGTACATAATCTAAATCTCTCACTTCCCAATGTTATAGAAACTTAAAATTTGGCAAGAGCATGGAATATGTCATAAATAGGAAAAGGTAATGGGTCCCGACTTGATTATTCAATCTATGCGCAAAATAATTAGCGTCCAAATTTTACGTACGGAATCAAGTTCTCTCACTTCCCGGTGTGATAGAAACTCGAAATTTGGCAGGAGCATTGATTATGTCATAAATAGGAAAAGCTAATGGGTCCCAACTCAATTATTTAATTCTAAGCGCAAAAGAATTAACGTCCAAATTTTACATACGGAATGTAATTTTCTCACTTTCTGGTGTCATAGAAACGTGAAATTTGGCACGAGTATTGATTATGTTAGAAATATGAAAAGCTAATGTGTCCTACCTCAATTATTCAATTCTATGCGCAAAAGAATTAGCGTCCAAATTTTATGTATGGAATGTAATTTTCTCACTTTCAGGTGTCATAGAAACTCGAAATTTGGCAGGAGCATTTATTATGTCATAAATCGGAAAAGCTAATGGGTCCCAACTCGATTATTTAATTCTAATCGTCAAAGAATTAGCGTCCAAATTTTACGTACGGAATGTAATTTTCTCACTTTCCGGTGTCATAGAAACGTGAAATTTGGCACCAGCATTGATTATGTCATAAATAGGAATAGCTAATGAATCCCAACTCGATTGTTCAATTCTATGCGCAAAAGAATTAGCGTCCAAATTTTACGTACGGAATGTAATTTTCTCACTTCCCAATGTCATAGAAACCTGAAATTTGGCACGAGTATTGATTATGTCAGAAATAGGAAAAGCTAATAGGTCCTACCTCCATTATTCGATTCTATGTGCAAATGAATTAGCGTCCAAATTTTACGTATAGAATGTAATTTTCTCACTTTCCGGTGTCATAGAAACCTGAAATTTGGCACGAGCATTGATTATGTCATAAATAAGAAAAGCTAATGGGTCCCAACTCAATTATTCAATTCTATGCACAAAAGAATTAGCGTCCAAATTTTACATACGGAATGTAATTTTCTCACTTTCAGGTGTCATAGAAACGTGAAATTTGGCACGGGCATTGATTATGTCATAAATAGGAAAAGCTAATGGGTCCCAACTCGATTGTTCAATTCTATGCGCAAAACAATTAGCGTCCAAATTTTACGTACGGAATGTAATTTTCTCACTTCTCAACGTCATAGAAACCTGAAATTTGGCACGAGTATTGATTATGTCATAAATAGGAAAAGCTAATAGGTCCTACCTCAGTTATTCAATTCTATGCGCAAATGAATTAACGTTCTAATTTGACGTACGGAATGTAATTTTCTCACTTTCCGGTGTCAAAGAAACGTGAAATTTGGCACGAGCATTGATTATGTCATAAATAAAAAAAGCTGATGGGTCCCAACTCGATTATTCAATTCTATGCGCAGAAAAAATAGCGTCCAAATTTTACGTACGGAATGTAATTTTCTCACTTTCCGGTGTCATAGAAACGTGAAATTTGGCACGAGCATTGATTATATCATAAAAAGGAAAAGCTAATGGGTTCCAACTCCATTGTTCAATTCTAAGCACAAAAGAATTAGCGTCCAAATTTTACGTACGGAATGTAATTTTCTCACTTTCCGGTGTCATAGAAACGTGAAATTTGGCACAAGCATTGATTATGTCATAAATAGGAAAAGCTAATGGGTCCCAACTCGATTATTCAATTCTATGCGCAAAAGAATTAGCGTCCAAATTTTACGTACATAATCTAAATCTCTCACTTCCCAAAGTCATAGAAACATGAAATTTGCCATAAGCACGGAATTTGTCATAAAAAGGAAACGTTATTGGGTCCCAACTTGATTATTCAATTCTAGCGCAAAAGAATTAGCGTCGAAATTTAACGTACATAATCTTAATCTCTCACTTCCCAATGTCATAGAAACTTAAAATTTGGCACGGGCATTGAATATGTCATAAATAGGAAAAGCTAATAGGTCCCAACTCGATTATTCAATTCTATGCGCAAAAGAATTAGCGTCCAAATTTTACGCATGGAATGGAATTTTCTTACTTTCCGGTGTCATAGAATCTTGGAATTTGGCACGGGCATCCATTATGTCATAAATAGGAAAAGCTAATGTGTCCTACCTCAATTATTCAATTCTATGCGCAAAAGAATTAGCGTCCAAATTTTATGTATGGAATGTAATTTTCTCACTTTCAGGTGTCATAGAAACGTGAAATTTGGCACGAGCATTAATTATGTCATAAATAGGAAAAGCTAATGTATCCCAACTCGATTGTTCAATTCTAGCGCAAAAGTATTAGCGTCAACATTTTACGTACATAATCTAAATCTCTCACTTCCCAATGTCATAGAAACTTAAAATTTGGCAAGAGCATTGAATATGTCATAAATAGGAAAAGGTAATAGGTCCCAACTCGATTATTCAATCTATGCGCAAAAGAATTAGCGTCCAAATTTTACGTACGGAATCTAATCCTCTCACTTCCCGGTGTCATAGAAACTCGAAATTTGGCAGGAGCATTGATTATGTCATAAATCGGAAAAGCTAATGGGTCCCAACTCGATTATTTAATTCTAATCGTCAAAGAATTAGCGTCCAAATTTTACGTACGGAATGTAATTTTCTCACTTTCCGGTGTCATAGAAACGTGAAATTTGGCACCAGCATTGATTATGTCATAAATAGGAATAGCTAATGAATCCCAACTCGATTGTTCAATTCTATGCGCAAAAGAATTAGCGTCCAAATTTTACGTACGGAATGTAATTTTCTCACTTCCCAATGTCATAGAAACCTGAAATTTGGCACGAGTATTGATTATGTCAGAAATAGGAAAAGCTAATAGGTCCTACCTCAGTTATTCAATTCTATGCGCAAATGAATTAGCGTTCTAATTTGACGTACGGAATGTAATTTTCTCACTTTCCGGTATCATAGAAACGTGAAATTTGGCACGAGCATTGATTATGTCATAAATAGGAAAAGCTAAAGTATCCCAACTCGATTGTATAATTCTATGCGCAAAAGAATTAGCGTCCAAATTTTACGTACGGAATGTAATTTTCTCACTTTCCTGTGTCATAGAAACCTGAAATTTGGCACGAGCATTGATTATGTCATAAATAGGAAAAGCTAATGGGTAATAACTGAATGACTTATTCTATGCGCAAAAGAATTAGCGTCCAAATTTTACGTACAGAATGTAATTTTCTCACTTTCCGGTGTCATAGAAACGTGAAATTTGGCACGAGCATTGATTATGTCATAAATAAGAAAAGCTAATGGGTTCCAACTCCATTGTTCAATTCTTAGCGCAAAAGAATTAGCGTCCAAATTTTACGTACGGAATGTAATTTTCTCACTTTCCAATTTCATAGAAACGTGAAATTTGGCACGAGCATTGATTATGTCATAAATAAGAAAAACTAATGGGTCCCAACTCAATTATTCAATTCTATGCACAAACGAATTAGCGTTCAAATTTTACGTACGGAATGTAATTTTCTCACTTTCCGGTGTCATAGAAACGTGAAATTTGGCACAAGCATTGATTATGTCATAAATAGGAAAAGCTAATGGGTCCCAACTCGATTATTCAATTCTATGCGCAAAAGAATTAGCGTCCAAATTTTACGTACATAATCTAAATCTTCCACTTCCCAATGTCATAGAAACTTAAAATTTGGCACGGGCATTGAATATGTCAAAAATAGGAAAAGCTAATAGGTCCCAACTCGATTATTCAATTCTATGCGCAAAAGAATTAGCGTCCAAATTTTACGCACGGAATGGAATTTTCTTACTTTCCGGTGTCATAGAATCTTGGAATTTTGTACGGGCATTCATTATGTCATAAATAGGAGACGTTAATGGGTTCCAACTCGATTATTCAATTCTAAGTGCAAAAGAATTAGCGTCGACATTTTACGTACATAATCTAAATCGCTCACTTCCCAATGTTATAGAAACTTAAAATTTGGCAAGAGCATCGAATATGTCATAAATAGGAAAAGGTAATGGGTCCCAACTCGATTATTCAATCTATGCGCAAAATAATAAGCGTCCAAATTTTACGTACGGAATCAAATTTTCTCACTTCCCCGTGTGATAGAAACTCGAAATTTGGCAGGAGCATTGATTATGTCATAAATAGGAAAAGCTGGGGGGCGGAGCCTGACTGGGAAGCAAAATGGCCGCTTAGGACCGGAGCTCCCACAGAACGGCACCTTCAGGGATCCCTCAGACGCAACCACAGCGGCAAAATGCCTAAACAAATGAAGGAAAAAGGAGGGGAACTCACCAGCACGCCGAGGACAGCAAAAAGCCAGACAGGGATGCAGCGCTTCCTCAAAGAACGGAGCTCCCGCTCTCCGCACCCCCCCAGCAAGATGGCACCGGCTCCGGAGGCTACTGCTGCACACAGTAAGGAGGGGGAGGGTGACTCATCCTCTGATGAAGAGGACTCTGCAGCTGTGTCTCGGGGGTTTATGAGGGAGCTCCTGTCCACTGCCCTGCGCCCTCTGATAAGTGAACTGTCTGAAATAAAAGAGGATATAAGACAGATGGGCGGCACGGTAGAGGAGCTGGAAGCTGCATCTACCTCAATCACATCCCATGCTCTGGCTATGGCTGCCGTTTTAAAGGAACAGCACGCTAATTTAAACAAAGCCCTCATTCTCCAGGAAGACCTGGAGAATAGAAATCGGAGATGTAATGTCCGCTTTAAAGGACTGTCAGAATCCTAGGCGGCAGAAGTTCTGCCTAAAGTTGCCGCGGAAATATTCGCTCAATTACTCGGTCATGATAGAGCAGCGACGATTTCTGTGGAGCGCATCCACCGGGCTCTTAGACCCCTCCCCCCCCCCCCACAGAGCCCCCCAGGGACGTCATCTGCAGACTCCTTACCTTTCAGGATACGTCCGCTGTCCTTAAAGCTGCCAGACAACATAAAGACCTCTCTTATGGTGACTCTCTGGTACGGATCTTTCAAGATCTTTCACCCGCAACCCTTGCAAAAAGGCGAGCCATGCGCCCGTTGTTGGAAGTCCTCAGAGCAAGGGACATCCACTATGCGTGGCTCTTTCCCTTTGGTATTAATATCTTCTACAAGGGCCGCAGATTACTGATCCGTACCCCTGCCGACCTTAGTGACTCCTGGGAACACCTCGAGATGGACCCGATAGATTTACCAAGCTGGATGCCCTTACCGGAGTTTCCTAAGCTCCCTAAATTAGCCCCGCCAGAGGTTTGGCAGCCAGCGGGCAGTTCCAAATCACCCAGAGGCAAAAAAAAGAAAACAAAGGACTCTCCTGCTGATCCTGACGGTTGAGAAGGAGAGAGACACTCTATTTTCTATTCCGTCCATCAATGGACGCTCTTCACATTTTATTACGTCCTGAAGTACCGTTTATTAATGCCTTCATACGCTCCGACTAGAGTGCTAGATTATGTTATTCCTGTTATCTGAGCTCTACTCAAGTTACTGCATTGTTGAGTTCTTTTCTCCCCACAGCGCACAAATGCCCTCGGCATTTGCCACTAGTACTGGATTCCTGGGGGTGCCTACCTGATCAGGCTGTTATTTGTGTAGTTGGTGATCCTTCTGGTAAGGTACACCCAACTCGCCCCCAATCCCCTCCCTCAGCGGGGTCTACAATACTGGGACCCGCTGACTCAATTTTCAATTTCTGTGTCGTAGTTTGCGACATATCTGTTAGTATTTGTTCTTCCCTTTTGTGTTTACCCGGTGTTTTTTCCTTTGTCTCTCTGCACTCTCCCTCCGTCCCACCTCGCTCAGAAGCCCCTCCGGGAGCCAGAGGCATAGGCTTGAATCACTAAGATCTTACTCACACAAACTTGTCTCCCTTTTCTACTATTCCTCTAGGATACCACTGACCACTCCTACGGGTCCGCGATGACAAAACCTCTACTATTTACTACCTTCAACACCAATGGACTGAACTCTCCCAACAAAAGGCACCATGTGGCTCTTCTGCTAAAAAGGTATGGTTCGGGGGTGGTTTTTTTATAGGAGACCCACTTTAAAGGGGACAGATGCCTAGCTCTACTGGGGGGTCAGTTCCCGATGGCGTTCCATAGCTCCCACCCCTCCTCCGCCTCAAAAGGAGTGTCCACTCTGATCCACAGGTCTCTGAAGTTTACTTGTGAGGCCCGCTACGCAGATGAAGAGGGCAGAGTTCTATTTTTGAGAGGATACCTAAACGAAACTAAAGTAACCCTTGCCAATCTCTATGCCCCTAACAAGGACCAAATAGAATAGCTCATAAAACAACTGGAAACACTTAAAATCTTTGCATCGGGCCAAGTCATTTTAGGAGGGGACTTAAATCTCACCATCTCCCCCCCTGTAGACTCATCATCAGGAAAGTCCCAGATATCACAAAAAAAATTAAGCAAACTGTGTAGGTACTTTGCGCAACTTGAGATCATTGACGCATGGAGGTATTCTAACCCGTCCTCCAAGGACTATACCTTTTTTTCGCAGGTCCACTCCTCCTTCCAGCGCTTGGACTATATTTTTATATCCTCCTCCCTCCTACAACACACAAAAAAAGTTTCGATACGCCATTGCCCTGTCGGATCATGCCCCAGTTCACCTGTCACTCAATCTCCCAGGGTCCCTTCCCCGTGAATGGAGGTGGAATCTTAATCCCACCCTCCTCGACTCAGCGGAGGATAGGTCCCAGCTTAACAAAGCATTGGAGGAATACTTCCATCTCAACTCCTCAGCAGATATCTCAGTCCCGATGGTGTGGGAGGCCCACAAGGCCTACATGAGGGGGCTTTTGATCTCTGCAGGCTCGAAAGCAAAAAAAAAAACAGCAGAAAGATATTGACGAGACACTTGCTCAAATAGCAAAATTAGAGCGCTTGACCAAGCTCTCACAGAGTGTAGCAGCCGCAGAAAAACTCACTTCCCTCCGGTCCGATCTCAAACTTCTGCTAGAGGTTAGGTACAACAAAAAACATCTCTACCTTAGACACATCTCGTATGCCCAGGGCAACAAGGGTAGCAAATTCACGTCATCCCTGATTAAAAAAGCCCAAACAAGGAACCTCATAAAAGCAATTAAACCCCCTTTAGGCCCAAGAGTCACATCCACCCCTGATATTGCTAAAGAATTTCAGTCCTTCTACCACCGCCTATACAATCTCAAAGATCCGCCTACTTCTGCTGAGAGATCGGCCTTAAAAAATCAAATCGACCTCTTCCTTGAAGAGCTAAACCTCCCTAAAATCCCTGATGAGGCGACCACTTCCCTCCTATCTCCAATTACCCCGCAAGAGATACAGGACCTCATAAACTCATTTCCCCCGGGCAAAAGCCCGGGACCAGATGGCTTCCCCCTTATTTACTATAAGGCCCTGGGTACCTCCCTCATTCCCAGACTAGTCGAGCTATACAATGCTCTCCTGAGCGGGACCCCCCTGCCTAGACAAGCGCAAGAAGCGCATATTACCCTTGTGCATAAGGAAAACAAAGACCCCGAAGCTTGCGGAAGCTACCGCCCCATCTCCCTGATCAACTTCGGCATGAAGCTGTGGGCCAAAATTTTGACAAAACGTTTAGAAAAATTTACCAGCACCTTGATTAATCCGGAGCAGACGGGCTTTGTACAGGGGAGGGAGGGGAGAGACAGCTGTCTTAGACTCTTGCACACAGCCAGATTTGCCCAAAAGCAAAACATATCACTCGCCTTAGTAGGCACTGACGCCGAAAAGGCGTTTGATCGAGTTAATTGGTTATACATGAAGCAAGTCCTGCTGCATTTTAACATTCCCCCCAATTTCGTGGAAGCGATCTTCTCGCTCTATGCTACACCCCATGCGAGACTTAAGATCAACGGCTCCCTCTCCCCTCCCTTTGAAATAGGAAATGGCACTAGGCAGGGGTGTCCCCTCTCTCCCACACTCTTTATACTGGCCCTGGAGCCCTTTCTCCAAAAAGTTAGATTAGACCCTGGCATACAGGGACTTAAAATTGAGAGTGCTACGCTCTCAACGACGGCTTACGCCGATGATATTATTTTTTTCATCACTAACCCGGAGGAGGGGCTCCCCCGCCTCGTATCGATGCTGGAGAAATTTGGAGACCTATCCAACTTTAAAATTAATCTTACCAAATCTGTAGCCTTAAACGTCTCTATCACCCCCAAAAGATTTAATGAGATTAAAGAAGTATCCCCCTTTGCGTGGTCCGACACGGCAATTGATTTCTTGGGTATAAAGCTCTCCAAGAAAGCAGAAGATCTCTACGCGACAAACTTCCTTCCCATCATACCCAGAATTAAGAAACTACTACGCTCATATGACCTCCCTTTTATCTCATGGCTGGGACGCAAGAATATATTAAAGTCCTATGTTATCCCCATAATCCTTTACAAAATGAGACTTCTTCCTATCTCCCTCCCTTCCAGCTTTTTTAAAGCACTTCGCACATTGTTCTCTAGATACCTATGGAGAGGAAGAAGGCCCAGACTGGCATATTGCCTGTTGACCAAAAGACGCACGGAAGGAGGGGTGGACCTCCCCTGCCCAAGAGAGTTTTACCTTGCTAACCTCCTAAATCATTGGATGGAGCTTACACAACCCATAAGAGACCCACTCTTACAACGCCTCGCAAAAGGCTCCTACGGCCCTACCCTGATAGAAGACCTATGGTTTCCTGAAAAGATGAGCGGTAGAGACCGAAAGAAAAATCCCCTCCTGGAGGGAGCAATGGGTTCCTGGGCCACTCTAGGAGGAACCTTGGCTCCTCCTCCCTCTCCGTGTACGCCCCTTTCAGCTTTATATAAATTCATGGGCCTCTCTCTTGACCCTTGCTCAACACGGATGTGGAGGATGCTCTCCAACAAGCGTTTCCGAGATGTCCCTGCTCTTAATCAGGAGGCCCACCTCACACAAGTAGAAGATCTCCTGCCTGATCGCCCCCTCCCCTTCCTAGTAACGACCCACGTAAAGAGGGTCTTAAGCGACTATCGGAAAACTCATGGTCCCCCCAGGCCACTCACCCCCTTTGAAACAGCAATTAGTTCCCCACTTAACCCCTCCCTGAGAAGAATATCTCTCCTACGCAAAAAGTTTGTATCCCGCCCCTCATATACAAAACCTGCCTTCCTCATCTCCTGGGAAATGGATCTTCACATCACCCTTTCAGAAAGCGAGACCAGGTCGATCTTGAGGACAGCATTTGGACTTTCACCCTGCGTCACCGCCCAGGAGTCACACTACAAACTCCTGGCGAGGTCGTACAGAACACCGCAGTGGTTATTTGATCATAGATTGATGGCGGAGGACGTGTGTTGGAGATGTGAGGAAGCCGCGGGCTCTTACCTCCATATTTGGTGGGAATGCCGGATCATAATCCCTTTCTGGAGAGATCTGGCTGTCGTGCTAAAAAAATTCCTACCTGACTTGGTGCTCTCCCCTGATGTGGTGTTCCTGTGGAGACCTACCCCTGATTTCCACCCATACAAACACAAATTGGTCGCTATGCTGATCGATTCTGCAAAATCTCTTATTCCACTGCTGTGGAAACAGAAAGAGCCTCCCACGGCGGCCTTATGGAAGTCCAAAGTTGAAATGCTAGCAAATTTAGAGGAGCTATCCAGCTGGTCAAACGGAGCACATGACAGATTCCTTGAGATTTGGGAACCCTGGCATGCGTACAGGAAAGCTGACCCAGATCATCTGCACTAAGACACGGGTGCACGCTCCAGCCTTCTGTAAGCGATTGCCCCCCCCCAGATCTCCGTGACAGTAGACTGCCTTAGATTGCCCTCAGATGCTCAAAGTCTTACGTGATAAGATAAATGGTATTCTTCTGAGTGAATCTACGACGACATGACTCTCTAGAGTGAGGTTGGTCTGAAGAAGTGCAGAGTGTCCCCCTCCCCATCTCCCCTACCACACTCCCCTTCCTCCCCCCTGTTCATCCCCGTCTCATGTACCCACTTAACTGTTCCCCCCCATATTGTTTGTCATGCCCTGTGCGAAAATTAAGAGGTGGCTAAGTGGAAACATTGACACCCCATCCTAACCAGAGCCTCCAAATTAGAAGAGATACATTTAATTCCTAACTACTTGAGGAAGCCTTCGCCCTCCTGGACTGCGCATTAAGATATATGTGGTATTTTGGCTCTAACCGTTATTGGAGAGGCGACGTAGGTCCCTCACAGTTGATACCTGTATTTCTCACCATGATTTGTACTGGCACGTATTTCTATGTGTATTCCTACAAAACTAATAAAATTTGATTTATAAAAATAAATAAATAAATAAATAGGAAAAGCTAATGGGTCCCAACTCAATTATTTAATTCTAAGCACCAAAGAATTAACGTCCAAATTTTACATACGGAATGTAATTTTCTCACTTTCCGGTGTCATAGAAACGTGAAATTTGGCACGAGCATTGATTATGTCATAAATAGGAAAAGCTAAAGGGTCCCAACTCAATTATTTAATTCTAAGCACCAAAGAATTAGCGTCCAAATTTTACATACGGTATGTAATTTTCTCGCTTCCCAATGTCATAGAAACGTGAAATTTGGCACGGGCATTGAATATGTCATAAATAGGAAACGCTAATCGGTCCCAACTCGATTATTCAATTCTATGCGCCAAAGAATTAGCGTCCAAATTTTACGTACGGAATCGAATTTTCTCGCTTCCCAATGTAATAGAAACGTGAAAATTGGCAGGAGCATTGATTATGTCATAAATAGGAAAAGCTAATGGGTTCCAACTCGATTATTCAATTCAATGCGCAAAAGAATTAGCGTCCAAATTTTACGTACGGAATGTAATTTTCTCACATAGAAACTTGAAATTTGGCACGAGCATTGAATATGTAACAAATAGGAAACGCTAATGGGTCCCAACTCGATTATTCAATTCTATGCGCCAAAGAATTAGCGTCCAAATTTTACGTACAGAATCTAATTTTCTCGCTTCCCAATGTCATAGAAACTCGAAATTTGGCACGAGCATTGAATATGTCATAAATAGGAAAAGCTAATCGGTCCCAACTCGATTATTCAATTCTATGTGCAAAAGAATTAGCGTCCAAATTTTACATACAGAATCGAATTCTCTCGCTTCCCAATGTAATAGAAACTCGAAATTTGACACGAGCATTGATTATGTCATACATAGGAAAAGTTAATGGGTCCCAACTCGATTATTCAATTTTAAGCGCAAAACAATTGGCGTCCGAATTTTACGTACGGAATCGAATTTTCTCGCTTCCCGATGTAATAGAAACTTGAAATTTGGCACGAGCATTGATTATGTCATAAATAGGAAAAGTTAATGGGAAGTTGTTGAGTACATTCCTGGGAAGATTACTGGCATAGTACATCTATCCTATGATAGGTGGTACGCGTGCGAGCGTCGTCGACAGTTATGCCCCCCCAGACAAAGATCGTTTGATTTCCATCTCAAGCACAAAAGCAAAAGGCATTACGAGCAACGGGATGCGTGTTCAACTACAAAATGATGCATACGCCGAACGTATCACAAGACAATTCCTGGATATTGAGAATGCTGAAGTAAAATAAAAGCTGTGCTGTGATTGGTTGCTATATATTATACCGCTGAGGTAAAATGAATGCTGCGCTGTGATTCGTTGCTATTTTTTATATTGCTGAGGCAGAATAAAAGTTGCGCTGTGATTGGTTGTTATTTCTCTTACTGCTGACGTAACATGAAAGCTGCGCTGTGATTGGTTGTTATATATTATACCGCTGATGTAATATGAAAGCTGCACTGTGATTGGTTGTTATATTTTATACTGCTGAGGTAACATATAAGCTGTCCTGTGATTGGGTGTTATATATTATAAAGCTGAGGTAACATGAAAGCTGCGCTGTGATTGGTTGTTATCTAGATTAGAGATGAGCGAACGTGCTCGGCCCCGCCCCTTTTTCACCCGAATACCGCGATTTTCGAGTACTTCCGTACTCGGACGAAAAAATTCGGGGGGTGCCGTGGCGGCGCGGGGGGTTGCAGCGGGGAGTGGGGGGGAGAGGGAGAGAGAGAGGGCTCCCCCCTGTTCCCCGCTGCTACCCCCCGCACCGCCGCGCCTCTCCCCGCCCCCCGGCGCCCCCCGAATCTTTACGCGCGAGTACTGAAGTACTCGAAAATGGCGGTACTCGGGTGCGTAAGTACTCATTACGAGTACGTTCGCTCATCTCTAATCTAGATATATAAAAACGAATGTATGTCTGTCTGTCTTCGCAGCAACGCGCAACGGGCAAGCTAGTATATTATAAAGCTGAGGTAACATATAAGCTGCGCTGCGATTGGTTGTTATATATTATAAAGCTGAGGTAACATGTAAGCTGCGCTGTGATTGGCTGTTATATATTACTAGCTGATATACCCGGCTTCGCCCGAGTTAATTTGGTACTGGTGTTTATCTGGTGTTCACATGGAAAATCTTATGAAGTCGTGGTTACTTTAGAGATAACGGAAAAACATATGTTCAATATTTTGCATAGTTCTCTGCATTACCCAGGAAACAGCACGGGGAGATAACCATGCAACGTTTCCTTTATATAAAATGACATCAGGAAGTGAGAAAATTAGATTTCGTACGTAAAATTTGGACGCTAGTTTTTTTGCGCATAGAATTGAATAATCGAGCTGGGACCCATTAGCTTTTCCTATTTATGACATAATCAATGCTCGTGCCAAAATTTCACTTTTCTATGACACCGGAAACTGAGAAAAATACATTCCGTACGTAAAAGTTGGACGCTAATTCTTTTGCGCATAGAATTAAATAATCGAGTTGGGACCCATTAGCTTTTCCTATTTTATGACATAATCAATGGTCCTGCCAAATTTCGAGTTTCTTTGACACCGGGAAGTGAGAGAATTAGTTCCGTACATAAAATTTGGACGCTAATTCTTTTGAATGAATGGGTGTGAGTGAAAGCTGCCGCTGATTGGTCAGGCTGTGACCAATCAGAGTCAGCTCATTCAACAGGCGGGGATTTTAAATCCCCGGCTGCTGAATACTACTTAGAGCAGTTCAGGAGAACTGCTGCCGGCCATGGCTAAACTCCGTCTGCCGGGACCGGGTGAGTATATATATTTTTTTTGTTTTTACACATTTCTGGATGAATTTCAGGGAGAGGCTTATATTTTTAAGCCCTTCCCGAAAATTTATCCCGCGCTTGCCGGCAGCCCATTGCTTTCAATGGAGCCGGCTGTCATTGAATTCAATGGTCAGTGCTCGTTTAATCGAGACGAGTACCGCGTGGTGCTCGTCTCAAGTAACGAGCATCTCGAGCACCCTAATACTCGAACGAGCATAAAGCTCGGACGAGTATGCTCGCTCATCTCTAATTATGTCATAAATAGGAAAAGCTAATGGGTCCCAACCCGATTATTTAATTCTAAGCGCAAAAGTATTAGCGTCCATTTTTACGTACGGAATCTAATTTTCTCACTTCCCAATGTCATAGAAACTTAAAATTTGGTACGAGCATTGATTTTGTCATGAATAGGAAAAGGTAATTGGTCCCAACTCGATAATTCAATTCTAAGCGCCAAAGAATTAGCGTCCAAATTTTTACGTACAGAATCTAATTCTCTCACTTCCCAATGTCATAGAAACTTGAAATTTAGCACGAGCATTGATTATGTCATAAATAGGAAAAGTTAATGGGTCCCAACTCAATTATTTAATTCTAAGCACAAAAAAATTAGCGTCCAAATTTTACGTACGGAATCTAATTCTCCCACTTCCCAATATCCTAGAAACTTGAAATTTAGCACGAGCATTGATAATGTCATAAATAGAAAAAGTTAATGGGTCCCAACTCGATTATTCAATTCTAAGCGCCAAAGAATTAGCGTCCAAATATTATGTACGGAATCTAATTCTCTCTTCCCAATGTCATAGAAACTTGAAATTTGGCACGAGCATTGATTATGTCATAAATAGGAAAAGTTAATGGGTCCAACTCCATTTTTCAATTCTAAGCGCAAAAGAATTAGAGTCCAAATTTTACGTACGGAATCTAATTTTCTCACTTCCCAATGTCATAGAAACGTGACATTTGGCATGAGCATTGATTGTCATAAATAGGAAAAGTTATTGGGTCCTAACTCGATTATTCAATTCCATGCACAAAAGAATTAGCGTCCAAATTTTACGTGCAGAATCTAATTCTCTCACTTGAAATTTGGCACGAGCATTGATAATGTCATAAATAGGAAAAGTTAATGGGTCCCAACTCAATTATTCAATTCTAAGCGCCAAAGAATTAGCATCCAAATTTTACATACGGAATCTAATTCTCTCACTTCCCAATGTCACAGAACCATGAAATTTGGCACGAGCATTGATTGTCATAAATAGGAAAAGTTGCGGCACGGAGCAGAGCTACAGTGGTCACACAAGCAGTGAGTAAAGGCGACCCCAGGAAGCCCTTTCACCCAGCGGGCAGCTCTTCCCGAGCCATAAGAACATCACATCCACCCTGCTTCCTTGCATCCCTCCATAAAGCCAGACTTCCCGCCCGAACCTCCGGCCATCTCTCTCCCCCTCCCCACTCTCCCCCTACTGAGCCTGTAGCCGTGAAGGGGAGCAGAGGAAATAGCTTCAAGGAGCATCCATCTGACAAGGCTGAAACTGCTCAATTTGCAGTAAATTAAAGTTTACAAAAGGGTGTTACCCAAATTTTTCCGGAGCTGGTTTACCCAGCTCCACAATAGACACAATTTTTTTGAGGACTACAGACGCAAGTCTGCTTCCATTACAACTCCCTAAATAATCTTTGCCGCCAAGCAGCATAACGAAATCACAGACAGCTTACTGACCTACAGTACAGCAAAAACCCTTTGCAGAGCATAGCTCTAATTTTTCCAGAACTGTGCCACACAGGTCTTCCTATAATACAATATTTTAGGACTTTAGATACAAGTCTGCCGCAATTATAAACCTTTAATTACTCTCGACCGGACCGCTGAGTAAGATGGAGTGCTGAATACAGAGCTCCGACTGAGCGGCACCTTCAGGACCAGACTTACAGCTTCTATCAGTGCAGGTATGGGGAAGATCGGCAGAGAAAGAGGGGGAGACACTCAGAGCACCCCTAGACCACACAAAAGTCAAGCAGACATGCAGAGATACCTCAAAGACCGGAGCACCCGCTCTCCACGAGCTCCCTCCAAGATGGCGCCGGCACAGGAGAGCATTGCATACAACAGTAGGGAGGGGGAGGATGGGGCATCCACAGATGGGGAGGAAGGAGAAAATGTGTCCAGAGGATTTATGAGAGAGTTGTTCTCTCAAGCACTGCAACCCTTAAAAACAGATTTGGGAGAAATTAAAGAAGACCTCCGACACATGTGGCGCAGGGTAGAAGAATTGGAAGTGGCGACCACCTCTTTAACAGCTCACTCTCTTGATATGGAGAAAACCCTGAGAGAGCACCATGACCAGATCAACAAAGCCCCGTTACAGCAAGAAGACATCGAAAACAGGAACAGGCGCAATAACATTCGCATTAAAGGGCTCCCAGAGTCCTGGGCGCCTGACTGCCTAATGAAAATAGCCAAAGAAATTTTCAGTCTGCTACTGGGTGAGGACAGAGCTTCTGATATCGCAATTGAGCGCATTCATCGAGCGCTCAGACCCCCTCCCCCTCCCTCGGACCCTCCTAGGGATGTCATTTGTAAACTGCTCTCATTCCCAGACGCAGCGGCAATTCTAAAGGCAGCAAGACAACACAAAGACCTTTGCTACGCGGATACCCCGCTACAATTCTATCAAGATCTGGCCCCTTCCACCTTGCTCAAAAGGCGATTAATGCGCCCCCTTCTGGAGGTCCTCAAAGAGAAGGGAATAAGATACGCGTGGTTATTCCCCTTCGGGCTGGGGATAACCCACGGGGGTCAAAAAATTAATATCCGCTTCCCCGGAGACCTCCAACAGTGTTGGCAGATACTGGACATTTCGCCTATTGAAATCCCGAGCTGGTTGCCTATACCCGACCTCCCTAGATTCTCTAGCCTACCCGCTACAGAAGGCTGGACACCAGTCTGCAACCATAAATCACCCAAAGGGAGAAAAAAGAAGTCCAGAGAAGACCTGGACACGATGGACACTTGAATCTACCAGAGGTTTGCTAAAAATTGCTCTCTCCGAGAGGACGAGGGTTACCACCCACCCGTGAACATTATCTTATTTTTGACTCTATTTCATTGTCAAGTTGCACCAGTTGAGGAGTTGGAACTGTTAGTGCATGAGAGACGGTGGAGCCCGACCCCTCTGTTCTCCCTAATCTGATCGGGTTACTGAGGAGGCTGTGACACGCTTAATCTCTGTCTGAGAGATCGAGGAGATGACTCCTCTCTCACTCCTCACAGTTACCCACAAGACCTCTCAAGGTCACTAGTTATTTAAAGTTTCTGCTATAGTTATGAGCAACGTTTACTTCTAGGTTACGTCTGCCTTTCTGCTCGATGCCCGCTTTTCTTGTGCTGGTTTTTTAAACCAGCTCCCTGCCTGGCTCCCCATCAATAGCCAGGGTCCACGATCGTGCTTATCAGGTCAGGCCGTGTGCTTTTCCTCTTAAGTTTTTAGGTGCCGCTGTTGCGCTACCTTTCCGAAGCTCGCTCACCTAACAAAAAGAGTCTAATACATCTGACTCTCTATATCATATATTGTATTATTTTACTTGTCTGTCTGTGTAACAACCGTTTACCTTAAGTGCCCCACTTCCTAGTGTACACTTACCTCTTGTTCCCACCCCCACCCCTTTCCTTACTCGTATTCTATACCTTGGGCTGGTAGGTGGATTTCAGCGCAAGACCGGGAACTCTATTAAGTAACTTCTTCTCTCATTCCTCTTCCCTACAAGCAGTGCGACATGGATGACCTGAGGATAACTTCCTTCAATGTTCGAGGTCTCAACACGCCCGAAAAACGTCATGGAGTGGCTCTACTTCTTAAAAGATACGCCACGAAGATTCTCCTTCTTCAGGAGACCCACTACAAGGGGGATAGGTGCTTCGCGTTGCCAGGTAAACAATTTGCCCAGAGTTTCCACAGCACTTACACTGCCTCGGCCTCCAGGGGGGTTTCAATATTCTTTCACAAAACCCTCAGTTTTATCTGCAACTCGCAGTACACTGACGGTGAGGGAAGGGTTTTGTTCCTGAAGGGGACCATTAATAATAAACAGATCACAATAGCAAACCTGTATGCTCCCAATACCGACCAAGCCTCCTGGTTAATCTCTCAGCTAGAAGTGCTTAAACACTTCGCAGTGGGACAGATCATATTAGGGGGGGACATTAATGCCACCCTCAATCCCATTCTTGATTCCTCCACCGGGCGATCCCAGTTACCTAGATTGAGATTGAGGAAGCTCAATAAATGCCTACAGGATATGGGCTTAGTGGATGCTTGGCGACTTTTATATCCAACAACGAAGGACTACTCCTTCTTTTCTCAGGTACACTCATCCTACCAGAGGCTTGACTACCTGTTTATTTCCTCCGAGCTTCTCACAGAATTGGTAGGAGCCGAGGTGGGTTCGGTGACAGTCTCCGACCACGCACCTGTACACGTAACACTCCACTCTCTGCGGCGGGTCCCCAAGGAATGGAGATGGAGGCTCAATGCTACATTATTGGATTCAAAAGAAGAGACCACAAATTTAACTAACCAAATTGAAGAGTATTTCCAACTTAATGCGGGAGGAGAGGTAGAATTGCCCATGGTGTGGGAGGCCCATAAGGCTTACGTGAGAGGCCTGCTGATCGCATTGGGCTCTAGAACTAAAAAAATAAAACAAAAAGAAATAGATGATAAACTGGTGCAAATAGCCAAGATAGAGCAGCTGGTAAAGCTCTCACAAACCAACTCCCTCCTAGATAAATTGTCAGAGCTGAGGAAGGACCTGCGATTGTGCCTCGACTCTAAATTCAATAAAAAACACATTTACAGGAAGCATATTGTTTATGCACAAGGCAATAAAGGTAGTAAATATACAACTTCTTTAATTAGGAAAGCACGGGCCAAAAGTACAATTCACGCCATCAAAACTGGGCCCAATACAACAGTAACTTCAACTAAAGACATCGCCAGACAGTTCCAACTTTTCTATATGGATCTGTACAACCTACAGAGACAACCCTCAGAGGGACTGACATCTAAAGTTAAGGAACAAATTGACTCCTTCTTAAGCCGACTCACTTTACCAAAATTAAAAAAGGACGAAGCACGAGAACTATTGGAACCTGTGACACAGTCGGAGATAAAAGATCTAATAGCCTCCTGCCCACCCAATAAGAGCCCTGGACCTGACGGTCTAACCCTGACATACTATAAAGCCTTTGAATCTACTTTGACCCCTAGACTGACGGACTTGTTCAATGCACTTCTTTCAGGGTCCAAACTACCCAAACAAGCGCAGGAGGCGCATATAGCATTAATACACAAAGAAAACAACGACCCTATGCTTTGTGGGAGTTACAGGCCCATATCTCTTATTAATCAAGATGTTAAACTGTGGGCAAAACTCCTAGCCAAAAGGTTAGATAGATTCATCCCAGCTCTGATCAGTGGGGAACAGGCGGGCTTTGTGGGGGGGGGGAGAGAAGGTAGAGACAATTGCCACAAACTCCTCTATGCAGCACGTTATGCACGGACCCACAACATTGCGTTAGCCTTTGTCGGAACCGATGCCGAAAAGGCATTCGATAGGGTCAGCTGGAGTTACATGAAAAGCACCCTACTTAATTACAATATTCCAGAGGAATTTGTATCAGCTATTTTTTCTTTGTACGATTGTCCCCACGCTAGACTCAGGGTCAACGAAGTGCTTTCACTCCCGTTTGACATTAAAAACGGCACTCGTCAAGGCTGCCCTCTCTCTCCCTCACTCTTCATACTGACACTTGAGCCCCTCCTAACACAAATCAGACACGATCCTGACATTAAGGGCCTAAGCATAGGAGAGGACACTTTGTCCACCGCGGCTTTTGCGGATGACATAGTCTTCCTCAAGTTTACAAAGGCAGTATAGGTCCAGGTATAGACTTTAAAAGGCTTTACTGTGTGGACCGTGAAGCTAATAAATTTAAAATATAGCTTTTATTAGAAATAACTAAAATAGTGAAAAAGAGAAAAACAAAACAAACAATTAATAGATCATATGGGGCGATAATGAAAACATATGCCACGCATATATAGAGACCACTTAGGTTAGAGTCGATCAATGCGGCTCAACCCTTAGAACCAAAAAGTCAAGCACTGAGACTTGATCTATAGAAATTAATGGTCATCAAGCATGACTATAATAGTCAGTCTTGTTAATCGTGTGTCATCTATAAAAGTAGAGTTTGACACTCATAGAGCGTTACTCAGCGTTATCCGCATTGAGCATTACTTGGCGTAACCCTACGCGTTTCACCCACTTAGTGGGTTCCTCAGGGGTATCAATACGCTATTCCAGTGATAAACTGGATTGTGGCCAGAAAAATTATTTTCACGAGATCTTAGAGGTATCTGGGACAATAAGAACCAGACATCTCAGACTCGAATATATATCTGTCTGGAAATGACTCCAAAATCAGAGCCAATTGATTATACCACCGTTTTCACAGATACAATATATCCAGGACAGAAGTGCAAAAGGTACCTAGTCGTGATAGTTGCCAGGTTACGCAACAGATGTAATCTATTCTCAAAATGATAGGTTAGCCCAGAATAATGAGCCTGGGTCTAGTATAGTTATACGAGGTTAATAAGATTACTAAGGTACTCTGATATTGTGCAGATTTAAAAAAAAAAAGATGAGTTCTATCTATAGTAATCCTTTAGGTGGAATAACCCCTACAACTAGAGCCTCAGACACAAAATGAAATCAAAATAAATAAATGAAAAAAATCGGCGGCATGTCAGTCCTAGTGGTGGGCTGACAGCAAAATGAGGGAGCAATACACTCTGCTTTAAATAGTCATCCAATGGTACCGCCCGAAAAGGATGTGTATAAATCCCACCTATAAGCAGTAGAGTGGGAGTGACGTTGTCTAATAGGTGTCGCCATGGTTACCGAGACAATGTTCCGTTGTGCCCATACTGTGATCGCGCAAAGCTAGGCTTATAATGAATATGCCCCGTAATGCAGAGGGTGTCTGCCACTAAGGGCAGTAAAGAGTAAAGAAGACAGATACTGGCGATCACTTACCAGCTCAGATTGTAAATTTGGGCAACGGAGGTGTCGCCCGGGACGTAATGACGTATCAACGTCAGGTGACGTCACTACGTAATCACGTGATAGATGCGGAGTTATCACGGAGGCTGTAGCGGCGTCGGGGGTGTGTCCCAAAGATACGGAGGAGTCACCCAAGACGTAATGACGCAACAGCGTCAGGTGACATCACTCCGTAAGCGCGAGCTAGATACGGAGCTCTCTCGGAAGCCATAGCAGCATCGGAGGTGTCTCCCTAAGCGTCATGACGTACAAACGTCAGGCACGTCATGACGTGGTCATAGTACATCTAGGGCTATAGTGTAGTGGATAAATGGTGGATTTTGCGGGCGGTACTGCTCGTACCTAGTCTGGGTGTATTCTCCTATGGTACGAGAGGGGAGGAGAGGGGGGTGGTACTATGTGCCGGCCACCGTGTCAGATTATCATTAATGTGCCGCCCAAAGGCATATAACCTGATAAATGATTAAGAGAACACATATCCGTGTCTTTTGTTATTGATAAACAAAAGAGATGGATTAAAGGTTATAGTTAGTTTTTACTGGCAATCATTAGAGCATGATGTTAGATTAATGTGCATAGTACTATATAGTCATCCCATGCTAAATAAATACATCTGGGAAATTATCCCCACAGTAAATGCCGGCGATTACGTCCAGTAAATGCCGGTCATTACGTCCCGGGCGACACCTCCGTTGCCCAAATTTACAATCTGAGCTGGTAAGTGATCGCCAGTATCTGTCTTCTTTACTCTTTACTGCCCTTAGTGGCAGACACCCTCTGCATTACGGGGCATATTCATTATAAGCCTAGCTTTGCGCGATCACAGTATGGGCACGACGGAACATTGTCTCGGTAACTATGGCGACACCTATTAGACAACGTCACTCCCACTCTACTGCTTATAGGTGGGATTTATACACATCCTTTTCGGGCGGTACCATTGGATGACTATTTAAAGCAGAGTGTATTGCTCCCTCATTATGCTGTCAGCCCACCACTAGGACTGACATGCCGCCGGTTTTTTTCATTTATTTATTTTGATTTCATTTTGTGTCTGAGGCTCTAGTTGTAGGGGTTATTCCACTTAAAGGATTACTATAGATAGAACTCATCTTTTAAAAAAAAATCTGCACAATATCAGAGTACCTTAGTAATCTTATTAACCTCGTATAACTATACTAGACCCAGGCTCATTATTCTGGGCTAACCTATCATTTTGAGAATAGATTACATCTGTTGCGTAACCTGGCAACTATCACGACTAGGTACCTTTTGCACTTCTGTCCTGGATATATCGTGTCTGTGAAAACGGTGGTATAATCAATTGGCTCTGATTTTGGAGTCATTTCCAGACAGATATATATTCGAGTCTGAGATGTCTGGTTCTTATTGTCCCAGATACCTCTAAGATCTCGTGAAAATAATTTTTCTGGCCACAATCCAGTTTATCACTGGAATAGCATATTGATACCCCTGAGGAACCCACTAAGTGGGTGAAACGCGTAGGGTTACACCAAGTAATGCTCAATGCGGATAACGCTGAGTAACGCTCTATGAGTGTCAAACTCTACTTTTATAGATGACACACGATTAACAAGACTGACTATTATAGTCATGCTTGATGACCATTAATTTCTATAGATCAAGTCTCAGTGCTTGACTTTTTGGTTCTAAGGGTTGAGCCGCATTGATCGACTCTAACCTAAGTGGTCTCTATATATGCGTGGCATATGTTTTCATTATCGCCCCATATGATTTATTAATTGTTTGTTTTGTTTTTCTCTTTTTCACTATTTTAGTTATTTCTAATAAAAGCTATATTTTAAATTTATTAGCTTCACGGTCCACACAGTAAAGCCTTTTAAAGTCTATACCTGGACCTATACTGCCTTTGTAAACTCGTTTCCACTGATTATGGCAGGTTTCTTATCCCACAAGCTCAACGTTGAGAGCTGGGTTACCGAGGCTAACGCCGTATTTTCCCAAGAGGGATATAATCCTAACACGTCCAGCACTGACTTACATGGTTGCTTCAAACAACTTACTAAACTTTACCGAGACTGCATTAGAGGATGGTGGGAAGTACAAGGGCTTAAGAGATATCTAGAAAACAAAATAGTCCCGCGAGGGTAACGTAATCCGATACTACCTCTCCTTAGACTAAGGAACAATGAGTTTCTGGCGAAATGGGAAAAAGAATCCACAGAATCTTCACTTAAACTGATTCAGCTCCTCATTTCGGAGGAACAACAGACACTAACCAAAAATCAACAGAGTCTAGACGAAACTCTAGAGGCTGTTAAAAAATTCTCGGATGATCCGGAATTTTCTGCCAAAGAAAAGATCTTACAGAATAATGTCGAAAAATACACCTCTCAAATAAAAGAACGTAAACATAGCCAATTTAATCGAGATCTCATTGATTTCAGAGAAAATCGTGCCTATAACATCGACAGATCATGTTCGGACACAGACATGAGTTCCTCCAATATTGATACTGCAGAAATTGATAATCTTAGTCGAGGTAGATACAACACCTACCCACGTAGGGGCAGAAATAGGCCCCAACAAAGGGGACGAGGTAGAAATAAGCAGAGTAATCCTCATATGGACCAAAGTTTTTTAGGCCTTCCCACCACCCGATATCCACTAAGAGACAGAAGAGTCGTTTGATCACTGACCTCTCTCAGACTAATGCAGTCCCTACATCAGGACCCGACAAGCTACAAGTAATGAATCTTTCAAATATGACACTGTCACCAGTGGAGATAGGCGTTTTGGAGAGGGGGCTGTCCTTCGTCCCGACGAACTCTTTCAACCCGTTCGTCTGGACGAAGGACATCTCCCTCTTCATACGCCGTCTCAGATGGAGGAAATATTTCATCCAGTCGGATAAAAAACAAGCAGCCGAATTTGGATTATCCCCTTCAGATATGCCTATACTTCGAGATCTTCAAGACCTAGAAAAGGACATGAATAAGGTCCCCGGAAAAGGTCCGTTTACCGAACTTAAAAATAAAAACTCCTCTAATCCACCTTCCTTGCATTGCCCCCTTTTGGACACCTTTGAAAAAATAGTCCATAAGGAAATCAGGAATTTGACTACCAAAGACTGTAAGGGTCCCCATAACATGACCCGTGAAGAAATACATGCACTTAAATCCCTGGAAAATAACAGTGACATAGTCATAAAACCATCCGATAAAGGTGGGAATGTTGTGGTTCTTAACAGAAATGATTATGATAACATCTGCCTGTCCTTATTAAGTGACACCGACACATATGAGAAACTCTCATCTGACCCCACTACTCAATACTCTAGCGAATTGCTATCTATCGCAGAGAAGGCGTTGGCATCTAAACTGATTAGCCCCAAAGAGATTGAATTTATTGTGCCAAAGCATCCAAGAATAGCCACATTTTATACCTTACCCAAGGTGCACAAGGGTCTGTCACCAATCAAAGGACGCCCAATTGTTTCAGGGGTCTCTAATGTAAGTCAACACGCAAGTTGATATGTGGATCAGATTCTAAGACCCTTCGTGACTTCTCTGCCTTCACATGTCGAAGATACTCTCGACATGTTGCGCCCAATTGAGGGGATTCAGCTAGACCCTGGCGTCATACTGGCCACTATGGACGTAGAAAGTCTCTACAGTTCCATCCCTCACAATCTGGGTCTTAAGGCGACCGAACATTTTCTTAGTCAGAAAGGCCAACAATTTTACGAGCATAATCAGTTTCTTTTAGAGCTACTGGGGTTTATTCTAACCCGGAACTATTTTCTTTTCCAGGACGTCTTCTTCCACTAGCTCAGGGGCACTGCGATGGGGACACCGTGTGCCCCATCCTATGCCAACTTGCTCCTGGGCTGGTGGGAGGAGAGACATGTCTTCACAGAGGAGAATCATCAATTTACTGACAATGTCATTCTATGGGCCAGATACATAGACGACATTTTGATTCTCTGGTCAGGTACCGCTAACACCTTCGGTAAGTTTGTTGAAAGATTAAATACCAACAAACTTAATTTACATTTCACGGCTAAATGTAACGAGAATACAGTCACCTTTCTCGATCTTAAGATCTCCAAAGAAGATGATGGTACCCTCTCAACTACCACATTCCGTAAATCAACAGCAACTAACTCGCTACTAACTTGGGACAGCCATCATCCCTATCCGCTGCGTAGAGGGATCCCAAAAGGCCAGTTTTTACGTATTTGTCGTAATTGCTCTTCTGATAAGGAATTTGTGGTCGAGGCTGACAAACTGTCCTCTAGGTTTAGACAGAGAGGGTACCCAGATAGCATCATCTCTGAAGCTTACAAGCACGCAGCCAACAAAAACCGGAGTACACTCTTGCAATCACGGAGGAATGAAAATACAACACTCACCAGGATCATTGGTACTTATGATACTGGAGCCTCCACAGTGCGAGGGATTCTAAACAGTTTTTGGGACATCCTCAAGAATGATGAGGACATTAGTGACCTTTTGCCCCCTTCACCACTAATCACTTTTCGTAGAGGTCGTAACCTACGGGACCGCCTTGTTAGAAGTCATCTTAAACAAGAGATACCGACAAGTATGTGGCTAGGCAGGCATAATCTGAAAGGTACTTTTACCTGTTCAGGATGCGCAGCGTGTCCTTTTATTAAAAAAAGCACTGTCTTCCAAAGTGCCAATACAGCCAGAAAATTTCATAATCACGAATTCATCAATTGTCGGTCAAAGAATGTCATCTACTTGGCAACATGCTCGTGCCCGTTGAACTATGTGGGCAAGACGGTCCAACAGTTCCGTCGTCGCATTCTTGCCCACATAGGTAACATCAGGCGCAACGAGCAAACACCTCTAGCTACACATATGTGGGATACACATGTGGGGGATGAATCTCAAGTCTGTTTTCAGGGTATTGAACATATCTGTTATGATGGACAGCGGGGTGACATCAACAAACTCCTCTTGCAAAAAGAAACGAGTTGGATTTTCCAGGTGTGCTCGATGTCCCCAACTGGTTTAAATGAACAGTTGTTGTTCAATTGTTTTATCTAATTGATCAACTGTGTTTGTCCTTTCTGGTACGTGTTTTATCATCTATAAACTATCCATATTAGAAAAATGAGACATTACTCGTTTTGGCTAATCAGCCACATCTCTATATCTCTCAAATCTGACATATTGTCTATTCTCCTTTTTAATAAGTTCAAACAACTACAGCACTCTGCTGATGATAAATCTACGAGGATTTGTTTCTACCATATTCATTATCTATGGTAGTACTATAAGGACTATGCATACATACTTCTACATTATGTTCTAATGATCGCCGGCATTTACTGTGGGGATAATTTCCCAGATGTATTTATTTAGCATGGGATGACTATATAGTACTATGCACATTAATCTAACATCATGCTCTAATGATTGCCAGTAAAAACTAACTATAACCTTTAATCCATCTCTTTTGTTTATCAATAACAAAAGACACGGATATGTGTTCTCTTTATCATTTATCAGGTTATATGCCTTTGGACGGCACATTAGTGATAATCTGACACGGTGGCCGGCACATAGTACCACCCCCCTCTCCTCCCCTCTCGTACCATAGGAGAATACACCCAGACTAGGTACGAGCAGTACCGCCCCCAAAATCCACCATTTATCCACTACACTATAGCCCTAGATGTACTATGACCACGTCATGACGTGCCTGACGTTTGTACGTCATGACGCTTAGGGAGACACCTCCGATGCTGCTATGGCTTCCGAGAGAGCTCCGTATCTAGCTCGCGCTTACGGAGTGATGTCACCTGATGCTGTTGCGTCATTCCGTCTTGGGTGACTCCTCTGTATCTTTGGGACACACCCCCGACGTCGCTACAGCCTCCGTGATAACTCCGCATCTATCACGTGATTACGTAGTGACGTCACCTGACGTTGATACGTCATTACGTCCCGGGCGACACCTCCGTTGCCCAAATTTACAATCTGAGCTGGTAAGTGATCGCCAGTATCTGTCTTCTTTACTCTTTACTGCCCTTAGTGGCAAACACCCTCTGCATTACGGGGCATATTCATTATAAGCCTAGCTTTGCGCGATCACAGTATGGGCACGACGGAACATTGTCTCGGTAACCATGGCGACACCTATTAGACAACGTCACTCCCACTCTACTGCTTATAGGTGGGATTTATACACATCCTTTTCGGGCGGTACCATTGGATGACTATTTAAAGCAGAGTGTATTGCTCCCTCATTATGCTGTCAGCCCACCACTAGGACTGACATGCCGCCGATTTTTTTCATTTATTTATTTTGATTTCATTTTGTGTCTGAGGCTCTAGTTGTAGGGGTTATTCCACCTAAAGGATTACTATAGATAGAACTCATCTTTTTTTAAAAAAATCTGCACAATATCAGAGTACCTTAGTAATCTTATTAACCTCGTATAACTATACTAGACCCAGGCTCATTATTCTGGGCTAACCTATCATTTTGAGAATAGATTACATCTGTTGCGTAACCTGGCAACTATCACGACTAGGTACCTTTTGCACTTCTGTCCTGGATATATCGTGTCTGTGAAAACGGTGGTATAATCAATTGGCTCTGATTTTGGAGTCATTTCCAGACAGATATATATTCGAGTCTGAGATGTCTGGTTCTTATTGTCCCAGATACCTCTGAGATCTCGTGAAAATAATTTTTCTGGCCACAATCCAGTTTATCACTGGAATAGCGTATTGATACCCCTGAGGAACCCACTAAGTGGGTGAAACGCGTAGGGTTACGCCAAGTAATGCTCAATGCGGATAACGCTGAGTAACGCTCTATGAGTGTCAAACTCTACTTTTATAGATGACACACGATTAACAAGACTGACTATTATAGTCATGCTTGATGACCATTAATTTCTATAGATCAAGTCTCAGTGCTTGACTTTTTGGTTCTAAGGGTTGAGCCGCATTGATCGACTCTAACCTAAGTGGTCTCTATATATGCGTGGCATATGTTTTCATTATCTCCCCATATGATCTATTAATTGTTTGTTTTGTTTTTCTCTTTTTCACTATTTTAGTTATTTCTAATAAAAGCTATATTTTAAATTTATTAGCTTCACGGTCCACACAGTAAAGCCTTACATAGTCTTCCTCATAACCAATCCTGAAAAGGGCTTTGCCAGGTTAGTTGAGATACTAAACGCATTTGGCGCAATTTCAAATTTTAAAATAAATTTTAATAAATCCACGGTTCTCAACATCTCCATTCCCGTTTCTCGTTGCGAGATACTTAGGACAACATCCCCCTTTGCGTGGTCGGAGACCTCCCTGGATTATCTTGGCATAAAAATACCAAAGAGAATTAAAGACATATACGCTGTAAATTTTGTTCTACTGCTGGACCAGGTTAAGAAGCTCTTAACCGAATACGACTTGCCAATCATGTCCTGGTTCGGCAGGAGGAACATTTTGAAATCCTACGTCCTGCCAAAAATATTGTACAAGATTAGGATGCTCCCCATACATCTTCCGGGCAGCTTCTTTAAATCTCTACGCTCAGCCTTCACGGCATATGTGTGGAGGCATAAAAGGCCAAGGCTGGCATACAGTCTAATGATTAAGAGGAAATCAGAGGGTGGCATCGGACTCCCTAACATACTCGATTATTATAAAGCCTCGCAATTGAGCCACTGGTTGGACTTAGTCCTTCCGGCTAAAGACAACCTGCTTCCTAAACTGGCCTTAGCTCACAACAATGATATGCGACTGGAGGATCTATGGTATCCGAGCAGAAACAAATATAGACAAAGGGATTTCTGTCCCCTCCTGAGAGGACCATGTGAGGTATGGGACACGGTGAGAAAGGAATTAGCCCCAGACCCATCTCCAATTTTCCTGTTAAGCACTATTCATAAAATGCTAGACTTGCCATCTGATTCATGCAATGCATCGATCTGGGTGAAATTCCGAGATCTCAAAATTGGAGATCTACAGGAGCTAGCTCACATTCCCCCTTCAGAGATCCTACAAAGACTGTCACCAAATTGGTCCCCCTCCTTCCTCACTCTAGCATCAGTGACCAAGACAATAGGGAACTTCCTCAAGAGTCATGGCGAAAAGGATGTGAAAAGAACTGGTATGGAGGCGCAACACTCTAAGCTACTAGAAGATGTAGATCAAAGTCCAATGTGTGATGGTGAAAGCACTTCTTTTTTATTATTTTTTCAGAAATTAAAAACCAGCAATGGAATACGCGTTTCGGGGAAGAACCCCTTCGTCAGTTCGGCTGGATAGGACTGTGTGCAGGAGGACAGGGGAGAAGCTTTTCTCCCCTGTCCTCCTGCACACAGTCCTATCCAGCCGAACTGACGAAGGGGTTCTTCCCCGAAACGCGTATTCCATTGCTGGTTTTTAATTTCTGAAAAAATAATAAAAAGGAAGTGCTTTCACCATCACACATTGGACTTTGATCTACATCTTCTAGTAGCTTAGAGTGTTGCGCCTCCATACCAGTTCTTTTCACATCCTTTTCGCTACACTTACGCCCACACTGGTGGAGCGTCATCTGGTTGGCAGCACCTCCACCATTCAAAATACTCAATCATTGAAAACTCTTTGTACTCCATAAATATTCCACTACCCTTACTGGGTCTTGCTCCACCCTCCTTTTTCATTTCTTTTACTCAAGAGTCATGGAACAGCCAGACCCTTGACACCTTTCGAACGAACCCTAAAACACATTATGCCAAGTATGAGAAAAATCTCCTTGATAAGGAAGCACTTCATCACTCCCCATAACCCAACAAAACCCACCTTCATTACCTCATGGGAAAAGGAACTGAGCCTAACTCTCTCCCCTAGTGAAATTAAAGCGATCCTGAACACCTCACTTGGCCTATCTCCCTGCATTCTTGCACAAGAATCTCACTATAAACTCCTGGTCAGGTGGTACAGGACTCTGCAATGGCTCTCAGCATACAAATTATCCTCTCAGGACAGCTGCTGGAGGTGCAAGGGGGAGGTGGGCTCATACCTCCACATCTGGTGGACGTGCGAGAGGTTGAAACCCTTCTGGAAAGGTGTGGGGGAGGTCTTGGAAAAGATAAAACCAGGATTTTCACTTACGCCCGACATGGTGTTCCTATGGAGGCCATCCCCATCATTCCACCCTAATAGGGATAAGTTGATAGCTTTCCTAATAGACGCTGCAAAGGCTCTGATTCCTCTTTGCTGGCAACGCGAGGCACCTCCCTCTCTGATACAATGGAAGGATAAGGTAGACATGATCTATAATCTGGAAGAGCTTTCAAGCTGGCATAATAACTCATATGATAAGTTCATCAAAACTTGGTTTTCCTGGCGTGACCTGAGACTCCTCGATATTTTCTCCATTTAGCTCGCTTACATATTTTCAAGACATAGCTTCCTCCTGTCGCACCCCCACTAAACCCCCACCCTCCCTCCCTACTACCTTTCCCCATCCTCCCCTTTTCACTCCCCTTGTCTTTGTCCTGTCTCGTCATGTTTGTTACAAGGCTCCATACTGGAGAGATATCCTCATATTGTTGTTGTCTATGTTAGTTAAAACACCACTCTAGCCTTACAATCAATCTGTTAATTTTCAGGATGCATCACAGTCTTCTGACTTGCCTTTTATTCTCTGAATTGAAAACTGTGTATTTACGATCTGTGATTTGCCTAGTGATGTTGGATGTTGTTGGTATATTGTAAAACTGAAAACTTTAATAAAAAACAGATTTAATAAAAAAAAAAATAAATAGGAAAAGTTATTGGGTCCTAACTAGAGATGAGCGAACACCAAAATGTTCGGGTGTTCGTTATTCGGAACGAACTTCCCGCGATGTTCGAGGGTTCGTTTCGAACAACGAACCCCATTGAAGTCAATGGGCGACCCGAGCATTTTTGTATTTCGCCGATGCTCGCTAAGGTTTTCATGTGTGAAAATCTGGGCAATTCAAGAAAGTGATGGGAATGACACAGAAACGGATAGGGCAGGCGAGGGGCTACATGTTGGGCTGCATCTCAAGTTCACAGGTCCCACTATTAAGCCACAATACCGGCAAGAGTGGCCCCCCCCCTCCCAACAACTTTTACTTCTGAAAAGCCCTCATTAGCATGGCATACCTTTGCTAAGCACCACACTAGCTACAACAAAGCACAATCACTGCCTGGATGACACTCCGCTGCCACTTCTCCTGGGTTACATGCTGACCAACCGCCCCCCCTCCCCCCCACAGCGCACACCAAAGTGTCCCTGCGCAGCCTTCAGCTGCCCTCATGCCACGCCACACTCATGTCTATTTAGAAGTGCGTCTGCCATGAGGAGGAACCGCAGGCACACACTGCAGAGGGTTGGCATGGCTAGACAGCGGCCCTCTTTAAAAGGGGCGGGGCGATAGCCCACAATGCTGTACAGAAGCAATGAGAAATAGAATCCTGTGCCACCGCCATCAGGAGCTGCACACGTAGGCATAGCAATGGGGAACCTATGTGCCACACACTATTCATTCTGTCAAGGTGTCTGCATGCCCCAGTTAGACCGGGCTTTTTAATTCATAGACACAGGCAGGTACAACTCCCTATTGTGAAGTCCCTGTCGACCCACAGCATGGGTGGGTGCCAGGAAGCCACCGGCGCTACATAGAAATATCCCATTGCATTGCCCAACACAGCTGAAGTAGTAATGTCGTGCGTAATACAGGTGGGCTTCGGCCCACACTGCATGCCCCAGTCTGACCGGGGTTCTTTACAAGTGGACACATGTAGGTTACACTCCGTGTGCACCTACAGCATGGGTGGCTCCCTGGAACCCACCGGCGGTACATAAAAATATCCCATTGCATTGCCCAACACAGCTGAGGTAGTAATGTCGTGCTTAATGCAGGTGGGCTTCGGCCCACACTGCATGCCCCAGTCAGACTGGGGTTCTTTAGAAGTGGACACATGTAGGTTAAACTCCCTGTGGACCCACTGCCTGGGTGGGTGCCAGGAAGCCACCGGCGGTACATAGAAATATCCCATTGCATTGCCCAACACAGCTGAGGTAGTAATGTCGTGCGTAATGCAGGTGGGCTTCGGCCCACACTGCATGCCCCAGTCAGACTGGGGTTCTTTAGAAGTGTACAGATGTATTAAAAACTCCGTGTGCACCTACAGCATGGGTGGCTCCCTGGAACCCACCGGCGGTACATAAAAATATCCCATTGCATTGCCCAACACAGCTGAGGTAGTAATGTCGTGCTTAATGCAGGTGGGCTTCGGCCCACACTGCATGCCCCAGTCAGACTGGGGTTCTTTAGAAGTGGACACATGTAGGTTAAACTCCCTGTGGACCCACTGCCTGGGTGGGTGCCAGGAAGCCATCGGCGGTACATAGAAATATCCCATTGCATTGCCCAACACAGCTGAGGTAGTAATGTCGTGCGTAATACAGGTGGGCTTCGGCCCACACTGCATGCCCCAGTCAGACTGGAGTTCTTTAGAAGTGTACAGATGTATTAAAAACTCCGTGTGCACCTACAGCATGGGTGGCTCCCTGGAACCCACCGGCGGTACATAAAAATATCCCATTGCATTGCCCAACACAGCTGAGGTAACGTCAGCTGTAATGCAGGTGGGCTAAAAATTAATTTGATTACACTGTAGGCGAGGGCCCACAAAAATTGCTGTATCAACAGTACTAATGTACATCCCAAACATTGGCTATGGCCAGCCAAGAGGGCAGGTGAAACCCATTAATCGCTTTGGTTAATGTGGCTTAAGTGGTAACTAGGCCTGGAGGCAGCCCAGTGTAACGAAAAATTGGTTCAAGTTAAAGTTCCAACGCTTTTAAGCGCATTGAAACTTATAAAAATTGTTCAGAAAAATTATTTGAGTGAGCCTTGTGGCCCTATGAAAAATTGCCCGTTCAGCGTGATTACGTGAGGTTTCAGGAGGAGGAGCAGGAGGAGGAGGAGGAATATTAGACACAGATTGATGAAGCAGAAATGTCCCCGTTTTGGATGGTGAGAGAGAACGTAGCTTCCATCCGCGGGTGCAGCCTACGTATTGCTTACGTATCGCTGCTGTCCGCTGGTGGAGAACAGAAGTCTGGCGAAATCCAGCCTTTGTTCATCTTGATGAGTGTTAGCCTGTCGGCACTGTCGATTGACAAGCGGCTACGCTTATCTGTGATGATTCTCCCAGCCGCACTAAACACCCTCTCCGACAAGACGCTAGCCGCAGGACAAGCAAGCACCTCCAGGGCATACAGCGCTAGTTCAGGCCACGTGTCCAGCTTCGACACCCAGTAGTTGTAGGGCGCAGAGGCGTCACCAAGGATGGTCGTGCGATCCGCTACGTACTCCCTCACCATCCTTTTACAGTGCTCCCGCCGACTCAGCCGTGACTGGGGAGCGGTGACACAGTCTTGGTGGGGAGCCATAAAGCTGGCCAGGCCCTTAAAGACTGTTGCACTGCCTGGGATGTACATGCTGCTCGATCTACGCACATCCCCTGCTACCTTGCCCTCGGTACTGCGCCTTCTGCCACTAGCGCTGTCGGCTGGGAATTTTACCATCAGCTTGTCCGCAAGGGTCCTGTGGTATAGCAACACTCTCGAACCCCTTTCCTCTTCGGGAATCAGAGTGGGCAGGTTCTCCTTATACCGTGGATCGAGCAGTGTGTACACCCAGTAATCCGTCGTGGCCAGAATGCGTGCAACGCGAGGGTCACGAGAAAGGCATCCTAACATGAAGTCAGCCATGTGTGCCAGGGTACCTGTACGCAACACATGGCTGTCTTCACTAGGAAGATCACTTTCAGGATCCTCCTCCTCCTCCTCCTCAGGCCATACACGCTGAAAGGATGACAGGCAATCAGCCGGTGTACCGTCAGCAGCGGCCCAAGCTGTCTCTTCCCCCTCCTCCTCATCCTCCTCATGCTCCTCCTCCTGTACGCGCTGAGAAATAGACAGGAAGGTGCCCTGACTATCCAGCGACATACTGTCTTCCCCCGCCCCCGTTTCCGAGCGCAAAGCAGCTGCCTTTATGGTTTGCAGGGAATTTCTCAAGATGCATAGCAGAGGAATGGTGACGCTAATGATTGTAGCATCGCCGCTCACCACCTGGGTAGACTCCTCAAAATTACCAAGGACATGGCAGATGTCTGCCAACCAGGCCCACTCTTCTGAAAGGAATTGAGGAGGCTGACTCCCACTGCGCCGCCCATGTTGGAGTTGGTATTCGACTATAGCTCTACGTTGTTCATAGAGCCTGGCCAACATGTGGAGCGTAGAGTTCCACCGTGTGGGCACGTCGCACAGCAGTCGGTGCACTGGCAGCTTAAAGTGATGTTGCAGGGTGCGCAGGGTGGCAGCGTCCGTGTGGGACTTGCGAAAATGTGCGCAGAGCCGGCGCGCCTTTACGAGCAGGTCTGACAAGCGTGGGTAGCTTTTCAGAAAGCGCTGAACCACCAAATTAAAGACGTGGGCCAGGCATGGCACGTGCGTGAGGCTGCCGAGCTGCAGAGCCGCCACCAGGTTACGGCCGTTGTCACACACGACCATGCCCGGTTGGAGGCTCAGCGGCGCAAGCCAGCGGTCGGTCTGCTGTGTCAGACCCTGCAGCAGTTCGTGGGCCGTGTGCCTCTTATCGCCTAAGCTGAGTAGTTTCAGCACGGCCTGCTGACGCTTGCCCACCGCTGTGCTGCCACACCGCGCGACACCGACTGCTGGCGACATGCTGCTGCTAACAAATCTTGATTGCGAGACAGAGGAGGAGGAGGAGGAGGAGGGTGCTTTAGTGGAGGAAGCATACACCTCCGCAGATACCACCACTGAGCTGGGGCCCGCAATTCTGGGGGTGGGTAGGACATGAGCGGTCCCAGGCTCTGACTCTGTCCCAGCCTCCACTAAATTCACCCAATGTGCCGTCAGGGAGATGTAGTGGCCCTGCCCGCCTGTGCTTGTCCACGTGTCCGTAGTTAAGTGGACCGTGGCAGTAACCGCGTTGGTGAGGGCGCGTACAATGTTGCGGGAGACGTGGTCGTGCAGGGCTGGGACGGCACATCGGGAAAAGTAGTGGCGACTGGGAACTGAGTAGCGCGGGGCCGCCGCCTCCATGATACTTTTGAAGGACTCCGTTTCCACAACCCTATACGGCAGCATCTCAAGGCTGATGAATTTTGCTATGCGGACGGTTAACGTTTGAGCGTGCGGGTGCGTGGCGGCGTACTTGCGCTTGCGCTCCAACAGTTGCGCAAGCGACGGCTGGACGGTGCGCTGAACTACACTGCTGGATGGGGCCGAGGACAGCGGAGGTGAGGGTGTGGGTGCAGGCCAGGAGACGGTAGTGCCTGTGTCCTGAGAGGGGGGTTGCATCTCAGTGGCAGGTTGGGGCACAGGGGGAGAGGCAGGGGTGCAAACCGGAGGCGCTGAACGGCCTTCGTCCCACCTTGCGGGGTGCTTGGCCATCATATGTCTGCGCATGGTGGTGGTGGTGAGGCTGTTGGTGTTGGCTCCCCGGCTGAGCTTTGCGCGACAAAGGTTGCACACCACTGTTCGTCGGTCGTCAGGCGTCTCTGTGAAAAACTGCCAGACCTTAGAGCACCTCGGCCTCTGCAGGGTGGCATGGCGCGAGGGGGCGCTTTGGGAAACACTTGGTGGATTATTCGGTCTAGCCCTGCCTCTACCCCTGGCCACCGCACTGCCTCTTGCAACCTGCCCTGCTGATGCCCTTGACTCCCCCTCTGAAGACCTGTCCTCCTGAGTAAGCGTTGCACACCAGGCGGGGACAGTCACCTCATCGTCCTGCTGCTCTTCCTCCGAATCCTCTGTGCGCTGCTCCCTCGGACTTACTGCCCTTACTACTACCTCACTGCAAGACAACTGTGTCTGATCGTCATCGTCCTCCTCACCCACAGAAAGTTGTTGAGACAGTTGGCGGAAGTCCCCAGCCTCTTCCCCCGGACCCCGGGAACTTTCGAATGGTTGGGCATCAGTGACGATAAACTCCTCTGGTGGGAGAGGAACCGCTGCTGCCCAATCTAAGCAGGGGCCCGAGAACAGTTCCTGGGAGTGTTCCCGCTCCTGAGCAGGTGTCATTGTAGTGGAGTGAGGAGGCTGGGAGGAAGGAGGAGCAGCAGACAGAGGATTCGGATTTGCAGCAGTGGACGGCGCAGAACTGCGGGTAGACGATAGGTTGCTCGAAGCACTTTCTGCCATCCAGGACAGGACCTGCTCACACTGCTCATTTTCTAATAACCGTCTCCCGCGTGGACCCATTAATTGGGCGATGAATGTGGGGACACCAGAAACGTGCCTCTCTCCTAATCGCGCAGCAGTCGGCTGCGACACACCTGGATCAGGAGCTCGGCCTGTGCCCACACCCTGACTTGGCCCTCCGCGTCTTCGGCCGCGTCCACGTCCTCTAGGCCTACCCCTACCCCTCAGCATGCTGTATTACCAGTGATTTGATTTCACAGGCAGCTAATAAATTGGCGCAAGACTGCAGGCCAAATATAATTTTTTCCCTTTTTTGAAAACGAAAGGCCCCACTGCCTCTAGTGAATGTATAATCTAAGTTTAATAACTGTGCTGTTTTCCTGCTAATGTGTCACAGAACGTGAGGGTAGCAGAGTTATTAACTGTGGCAGAGCAGGTATTTTTTTTCCAATTAAGGAAAGCAAATGGCGAAGCCAGGAGTAAAACGTAGCTGGGTGCGTCTGATTTTTACAGGTTGCACACGCAGCCGACACGTGTCCACCGCCCTTAGGACGGACAGAGGCAGGACAAATAGAATTATTTTCCGTTTTTTTGCACCAAAAGGCAGCACTGCGTATATTCTATGAACATGAGAAGTTTAATAACTGTGCTGTTTTCCTGCTAATGTGTCACAGAACGTGAGGGTAGCAGAGTTATTAACTGTGGCAGAGCAGGTATTTTTTTCCCAATTAAGGAAAGCAAATGGCGAAGCCAGGAGTAAAACGTAGCTGGGTGCGTCTGATTTTTACCGGTTGCACACGCAGCCGACACGTGTCCACCGCCCTTAGGACGGACAGAGGCAGGACAAATAGAATTATTTTCCGTTTTTTTGCACCAAAAGACAGCAATGCGTATATTCTATGAACATGAGAAGTTTAATAACTGTGCTGTTTTCCTGCTAATGTGTCACAGAACGTGAGGGTAGCAGAGTTATTAACTGTGGCAGAGCAGCTATTTTTTTTCCCAATTAAGGAAAGCAAATGGCGAAGCCAGGAGTAAAACGTAGCTGGGTGCGTCTGATTTTTACAGGTTGCACACGCAGCCGACACGTGTCCACCGCCCTTAGGACGGACAGAGGCAGGACAAATAGAATTATTTTCCGTTTTTTTGCACCAAAAGGCAGCACTGCGTATATTCTATGAACATGAGAAGTTTAATAACTGTGCTGTTTTCCTGCTAATGTGTCACAGAACGTGAGGGTAGCAGAGTTATTAACTGTGGCAGAGCAGCTATTTTTTTTCCCAATTAAGGAAAGCAAATGGCGAAGCCAGGAGTAAAACGTAGCTGGGTGCGTCTGATTTTTACAGGTTGCACACGCAGCCGACACGTGTCCACCGCCCTTAGGACGGACAGAGGCAGGACAAATAGAATTATTTTCACTTGTTTTACAAGCAAAAGGCAGCACTGCGTATATTCAATGAATAATAACTGTGTTGTGGCCCTGCCTATACAATTCTTTCCCTGCAGTATCAATGGAGGGTGCAATGCTCTGCAGAGGCGATTTTGAGAAGCAAAAAAAAAAATGCAGCACAGCTAACAGCAGCCTGGACAGTACTGCACACGGTTAAATATGGCCCTAGAAAGGACCGTTGAGGTTCTTGAAGGCTACACTCACTCCTAACACTCTCCCTGCCTATGCAGCACTTCTGTCCCTAATGCCAGGTGCAACGCTCTGCAGAGCCGATTTTGAGAAGAAAAAAAAAATTGCCACTGCTAACAGCAGCCAACACACAGCTATCAGTGGCCCTAATAAGGACCTTTGGGGGGTCTTGAAGCCTACACTAACTACCAATTCTTTCCCTACAGCAGCTCCGGTACAAACAGCACTGTCCCTCATCTAACTCACACGGCATCTGAGGCGAACCGCGGGAGGGGCCGACTTTTATGTTCGGGTGACACCTGATCTTCCCAGCCACTCACAGCAGGGGGGTGGTATAGGGCTTGAATGTCACAGGGGGAAGTTGTAATGCCTTCCCTGTCTTTCAATTGGCCAGAAAAGCGCGCTAACGTCTCAGGGAAGGAAGTGAAAGTAACCAGAACACCGCATGGTGTTCGTTACGAATAACGAACATCCCGAACACCCTAATATTCGCACGAATATCAAGCTCGGAAGAACACGTTCGCTCATCTCTAGTCCTAACTCGATTATTCAATTCCATGCGCAAAAGAATTAGCGTCCAAATTTTACGTACGGAATCTAATTCTCTCACTTGAAATTTGGCACGAGCATTGATTATTATGTCATAAATAGGAAAAGTTAATGGGTCCTTACTCGATTATTCAATTCTAGCGCAAAAGAACTAGCGTCCAATTTTTACGTGAATAATCTAATGCTGTCACTTCCCGATGTAGTAGAAACACGAAATTTGGCACGAGCATTGATTGTCATAAATAGGACAATGTAATTGGTTCCAACTCAATTATTCAATTCTAAGCGCCAAAGAATTAGCATCCAAATTTTACGTACAGAATGTAATTTTCTCACTTTCCGGTGTCATAGAAACGTGAAATTTGGCACTAGCATTGATTATGTTATAAATAGGAAAAGTTAATGGGTCCCAACCCGATTATTCAAATCTAAGCGCCAAAAAATTATCGTCCAAATTTTATGTACGGAATCGAATTCTCTCACTTCCCAATGTCATTAAAACTTGAAATTTGGCACGAGCATTGATTATGTCATAAATAGGAAAAGCTAATGGGTCCCAACTCGATTATTCAATTCTGGCGCAAAAGAGTTAGCGTCCAAATTTTACGTACGGAATCTAATTCTTTTTTTTTTTTAAATCAAATTTTTATTGGTATTTTACAGATTTAACATAGTTAACAAATTGACTCCTCGCAGGGAGATGCTCTGTGACTCCTGCTATACAGGTACTCAGACTGTGTATATGGTAATTATAGGACAATACAAAAAACTGTCCCACTTCAATCTGAAGCACAACAAAGTCTTTGTGGTTGGAGTCCCATGTAACAGTAGTGGGAAAAATGAGAAGCCGAAGAAAAAACCTAAAATTATAAAGGGTGTAAAACATTAGGAGGGAAGGGGGGGAGCGAGGGAAGAGAAAGGGGAGGGGGGAATGGGCGGGGGGCAGGTGAAGGTAGCTCATTTCGTATCTCCCTACTCCCACTGCACCTCCGGCCGATCAGAGCCCAGTCTGGCACCCAGCTGGTCTCATGTGTGCCATACGCCACTCCTTCCATCCCCTGCTCGGGTCGGAATCTAATTCTCTTACTTCCTAATGTTATCTATATATATAAAAATGAATGTATGTCAGTCTGTTTGTCCTTTATGCATTACTATACCATTCATCCACAGAAAGTGTCGTGGATTTCCTTTTGTGTCCACCGACTTGATCAATTAGGAATGTCTACACCCTTCCAGATTGAATGGTTAAAGGTTGGGGGGACAGTGTGCACCGTCCGAAGTAATCAGTCTGACACAAGTTCAGATTATGAAGACTTCCTGTTTATTCTTGGGCGTCTAGCCTCTTTTATAAAGTTTAACATATCTGCCCTTTTGGGGCAGGCCAAAGGTTACATAGATACAACGTATTGTTTGATTATTGGATAAGTGTCTTCCTTCATCTGGTCATCTGGTATTGCCCGTCACGTGGTAGCAGTTTGGAGAGGGTGGAGACCATTTCATACCCCACGTGTAGCCGGCCGAGATGATTGGAGGTAATATCATGAATTAGTAATTGCATAAATCTCCCATGTTATTTGCATATGTTTCCAGTAAAACTGCTTGGGTAATTATTGCGGTATCTAAAAGCGGTACTTGTCTTAAATGCGGTTATCTGTCTGATCCTTACTTCTTCTAATAGTTACAAAACAGATGGAAAAATATAGCGGGTTTATATTAAATTACATCTTTGTCAGCAGAGTTAGAGAAAAAGATGTTTCATATAGAAGAAAGTATGCCTATTGCATAAATGTAAGAAATATTTCTATATTTGTATCAGGTAAACATGTTATACAGAATGTTAATTCACAAATGTCCACTACCAAAGGCCCACCGACCCAATATAAATATGTATTGGGTTTCCTCTACAAAAGAGAAAGAGGTAACAGCAGCACTCCAAATTGAAAACCACCACTGGTGCAAGGCATCTCTATGCAAAGCCTGGATCCGGGACCCGACTCCAAAGGTCCACCATAAAGTGCAGATGAGAAAATAGAAGCCATCCAGGCAGCATCCGTTAAAAGATTGCTTCTTTATTCAGTGCATAACATCACAGGTGAGATCATTCTTTGTGTATGTTTCTCAAAACTCTATATGCAGACTGTACAATGTACGTAATTACAAAAAATGCTAATAAAAAATATTTGAAAAGAAAAAAAAGTCAAAATTGTTGTTATATCACTCTTCGAGCACATCAGGCAAAGATTATAAATACCTACAGGAAGATCTGCAAGGTTCAGTAACCTCTGTTTATGTGCCATGTGTTAGAGGCACACTGAGGAACAATGGTGTTCATGGAAGGATACCATGAAGGAAGCCACTGATGTCCAAAAGAACATTGCAGTCCATCTCCAGTTTGCCCGAGACCACATGGATGCTTCACAATGCTTCTGGGAAAATGTGCTTTGCACAAGAGATAAAAGTGAAACTTTTGAGCAAAAATGCACAACACTGTTTGGGGGAAACCAACACCAAAAGCCTCATCCAAAGCCTGGTGGAGGCAGCATCATGGTTTGTGGCTGCTCTGCTCCTCAGGGAATGGGCACCTTGTAATCATTAAGGGAACAATGATTTCTACGGTAGATCAGAACATCTTACAGGAGAATATAAGGGTCGCCGTCCATGACCTCCAGCTGAAGAGATGCTGGGTGATGTACCAAGACAATGAAATAAAGCAAACAAGTAAAACATCTAAAGAGTGCTAAATAATACCATTTATGATTGGGAATTGCCAAATCAAAATCATGATTTTAACCCCTTGTAGATAATGTGGCATCACCTGGAGAGAGTTGTGCATGCCGGACATCTCAGGCATAGTAATGAACCTAAATCCATTTACAGGATGGAATGATCCAAAGTTCCAGCTCAGTGATGTGCAAATCTTATTAGTGGCTCCAGGACATGTTTAGCGGTGATTGCTGCTATAGGAGGATCTATATGTTATTTAAGGGAACCTGCTACCTCCCTACAACACCATGTACTAAGTTATGCTGCTGTTAGGGGATTTGACAGGGAGCCGGAGGAAGTATTGTTATACACACCCGCTCCCTGGTTCCTGCCACTGACGTCTATGCGCCGCACAAATCAGACTCTTTTCAGATTACTGTCCGTGTGATACCCCAAAGACGTCTATAGGAGAGTGTGCACACGGCAGTCTGAAAAGAGATTTCAGTTTACTGTGTGACTTCAGTGGCGAGCAACGCAGGAACTCAGGTGAGTATAAAAATAGCTCCCTGTCACCTCCCTAACAGGAGCAGGACTTACTTTATGGTGTTGTAGGGAGGTGACAGGCTTGCTTTAAATTTGCAGGTTCTCAAATTATTTAATTCAATAAAATATATAATAGCATAAATTCTTTGTTCTTAGTTTAGTTTGACCATGTTGGCTATTTGTCTATAATTGTGATGGAGCTGACACATTTTACTGGTGATGATTGCTGAAATAACGATAATTCCAAAGGGTTCACTTTTCTTTCACATATACATCTTTTTTTACATCACTGTCATCATCACCTACTGCTCATACTACCATATACCGGTTATATTGGATATCTCCCCTTCTGCACACGGGACGCAGTCATAGCAGCAGGCATGAATTGTTTGTCCTGTCTTTTTTCTGCTTCCAGGTGAACATTGGTTGGAGCAGCGGGATACTGGGATCTGTAGGAAAAGACAAGAACCTTTACTATAAAGATAAAACACACACATGTATGATAAGAGGATGTAAACCATATAATGATGGTAAAGGGCGGACAGGATTTACATAATCACCTACATAATATAACTCTTCTCACCTCCTTTGTGTGTTTCCATGTAATAGACTGCCGATTTATGTGAAGCTTTTCACCACTGACAGCCCACGGAGTAAAATTCCCTACTACAACCTCACGTATAGCGTCTTCTGTATGTAACCAGTTTATGATCGTATATGGATGTTTGGCTTCCCCCTGTTCATTAAAGTAATACGAAGGTCTCATTGGATCCGGTGAGGACTTCATCATTTGTATGTACCGCTGTAACTTCCGTCTGTAGTGTAAAAATCCAGTTATTGAGTTTTCTTCATATTTGTCTTTTATAAATAAGAACATTTCATGTAGAGCTTTTGCCAGAACTTCTACTGCAGAATGCAAACTTGAGGCGACCCCCGATGAGAGAACTTCCCTCAGTTTATCTGCAGTATTGCTTCGAGTGTAGTTGTGCCCTTTATAGATGTTATAGTCTGATATGAAGATATCTAGATCATTATGCTTCAATATATCATATAACAATCTCCAGTAAGAATGTTTTTGGTCCAGATCATCATGTTTTCTGTATATTTTTATAAAATCCTCCAGATCTGGAAAAGGTAATGAAAACGTCACTGCTAGATTTCCTGTATATAGCGAATACATTTCTTTTAACGGCTTGCCAGTAGTAGAGATCCAGGATGGTGAAAGGATGAAGGTGTTGTCTAAAAGTATGAATTCATATTCTTCTAATAAAGGAAGCATAGAAAGAGAGAGGGTCCCGCACATTATAATGATGGAGACTTGTGGATTGTTTAGAGCTTGTAAAATCGTATTATAATTTTTATTGTTAAGTGTTATGGTGAAGGCGGCACAGATCCCGCGCTCTCTCATGTACTTTGTTAGTATAAGAAGCTCATTCTCTCCAGCTTCATCCTCCGATACTATAATCCCAACCCAGGTCCAGCCAAAGTGCTCCAGCAGTTCGGCGATCGCCATATTGTGGATGTGGTAATTTTGAACCATTCGGAAAACATGAGGATAGAGGAGCCTATCAGATAATGAGGGGTCGGAGGCTCCATAGCTGATCTGCAAATCACAGAACAAAACTAAGATCATTTTGTACAGACTGTTCTCAGTCAGTTAGTTAGTAGGACGTCCTCATAATCCAAAACTCCACATACAAAACCATTCTGTTAAGCTGTATTTAGATGTGCTACAGAAAGTTGTGCCTGAGAGTCTCGGACATAAATTGCATTATGCAGCACATGGGCACCCCGTCTGTGCCACACATTACATGTCCCATTGTCTAGCGAGATTCACATGAAAATAGGACATGCAGCGACTCTGCAACTAAGACTCTTGATCTGAGCAGAAAAAATTGAAGGAGTTTAGTCAGAGGAGTGGGTTTATTTTTCTTGTGAGATCAGTCCATATGGGACATGGGAAGAATTTGTGGTGGAATATCGGACATGGGAATATGGCCTTAGGGCGGCCTCACACGAGCGTATTTGTGTAGGAAATTTTTGTGCGAGCAATACACAGCAAAAAGAACACATAGATATCAACGGACTCATTCTCATAGTACTTTTTTGCAAATACATTTTGTGTACACAAATAATTAACCTTTATTAAAGTATAGTTAAAAACTTATGTACAAACAAATTAAAAGTTCCGATAGAAGGTAGGGGATGCGTGAGTGTACTGTCTAATCACATTTCCAAAACAGTACCATTCACAATACTTTTTTTCTTCTGTATCTGACTATGGTCAGCAGGGTTTCTTTTAAGAGAAAAAAAACGCAATTTAAGACTCTCCTTAACTGAAGATCGTATGTTTCAAAATAGCTTATACTCAGCCGGAATTAGATATAGTTCTCATAGTCCAGTATATAAATAGTGAAAGATGTGATACGGTGTACTAAAGTATACCCTCACAATTTCTCAACGCGTTTCGCCCACAAAGTGGGCTCTTCAGGGGCTTAGATTACTCCAGGTATGTTGTGCTGGAGTGAGGTTAGTAGTCTACAATAGACAGAAATAAGATGTTATATGTTAGAGAGGACTATAATCTGTTAGTCGATATGGATTATTTAATAAAGGGTACTGTGCCAATTCTGTACCCAACTGCGGAATATAGTTGCTCAGGTGGTCATAGTCAGACCCTATTGAACTGGTCAATATATCACACAGTATTACAAACTGAAGGAAACCAAAGTGCAATGGTCCCCCATAGGATAATACCTAGGTCGGCACCAGAGTAATCTGCACTCTAAAATTACTAAACACCATCTATTTGTTACGGCACTCTGCCCCCCGAGCGCCAGTTGGGGTGCCCTGATCTCCCGCACCCCCACTGTCCCTGCCTACTTGCCTCGGCCCTGGCTAACCCCAGGCGGACAACTGGACGGCGGTCCCTGCCCTGGCTAGGGGCCTGGCGACTGACAAGCAGGAACCTACCTAATGGGGGGAACAGAGTGCCGACAGAGGAGGCAGATGAATCAGACCAACAAAGCTGACAAGGCTGGAGATGGAACTCACAGGCAAACTGGCAGGGTGCTGGATAGCAACTAGTGCTGACTGGGCCAGACTAGATTAGAGGCAAACAGAACCAACTAAAACAGACTGAGTAACAGGGGACCAGAGGGAGCTGACCGACAACTAGGGACTGACTGAGGAGAACCGCAGACAGACTGGCTAGGTGCATGCAGAACCAATAACTGGCAATGAGCTCAGTTCACTGCCAGTCTTTTAACCACAAGGTTCCGCCCAGGGGCGGAGAGTGGGAGGAGGCAACTCCACCCACTGCTGTATAAGAAGCACAGAGGAGTGCGGGCGGCACCCTACGGGCGGGCACGCCCACGCCGCCGCCCACTGGCCAACCCAAGCTGCTGGGATGACCTCGACACAGGGCTCCAGGCTGCTGGAGAGACAACAGGTTTCGACAAAGACTTATGGCACCCCGTGCGACCCCTCCTTTTGCGATTTCCAGAGGACCGGTACCCCTTCTGTTCGACTGAGCAGGGGGGAGGGGGAGCGCGATGGCTATGGCAGGACGGCCCCCACTGGGTTAGCTCCCCAGTGGCCCAATCGAATTGAGGGTTGTGCAACGCCAGCCACGGCATCCCTAGTACCATGTCTACCGACATTTTCTCCATCACCAGGAATGATAGACCTTCCGAATGGCGACCCCCCACCATGAGTTGTAACACTGGGGTCCTCCATCGAACCAAGCCCGAAGCAAGAGGAGTAGCATCAATGCTAGCAAAACGAATTGGCGTCTTCAGCGCCACAAATTCAGCCCTCAGGGGCTCAACGAGACGCCTGCTTATCAGGTTAGCAGCTGCTCCGGAATCAATAAACGCCTGCCCTAGGCGGGAGAAGTTCCGGAATCTAACCTGGCAAGGTATCAGAAATCTAGGACGTACCTGAGGTCCTAGGCGACCCTCCCTGCAGTCGCCTAGGACTGGAAGTCTTTCTGCCGATTCAGACTGTGGACGCTGAGGCCTCCAGGGGCAAGTTATCACCCGATGTCCAGCTTTCCCGCAGTAGAGACAGAGATTATGTAACAACCGAATCCGGCGTCGCTCCTTGGGGTCCAGCGGGTCCAGTTCCATAGGTTCGGGAACAGAGACTGGTACGGACGGGGAGGGAACAGGACAAATGACCTCCCTGACTCTATGGGTCAGTCTATCTTGCTTCCCAGCCCTGAGCCTCCTATCTGCCTTCACTGCTAACTCCATAGCCTCCTTTAAGGACCAGGGAACGGGATGGGAGATCAACAGTTCTTTGACCGCGTCTGAGAGACCTTGCATAAAAACGTCTTTCAGGGCACTATCGTTCCATGCAGTATCACCCGCATAGCGTCTGAAATTGGAGCAATAATCCTCCACACAAAGCGACCCCTGATGCAGCGCCAGCAACCGAGAAACCGCCAACCCCACTCTGTCCGGTTCATCGAAGATGCCCCCAAGTTCCTGAAAAAAGGAGTCCACCGAATGCAGGGAGGGGGAACCCTCGGGAATGGAAAAGGCCCAAGTCTGGGCAGAGCCCCGCAGCAGGGACATTATGAGCCCGACCCTCTGGACCTCCGAGCCGGAAGAGCGGGGACGCATCCGAAAAAACAGGCGACACGCCTGTTGAAAAACAAAAAAACTTGTTCCTCTCCCCAGAGAACACCTCGGGAAGAGGGCACTTGGGTTCGGGACTGGTAACGGCATTCTGCTCCTGCGACAATGCCCACTGCTCCTGGGCCACCATGCGAGCTGACAAATCCCGGATCACCGGCACCAGGTCTTGCAGCTGGTTTGCGAGGGCGCTGATCACCGCCATGAAAAGAAAAACAGTATTTTAAGGGCCAGTTATTATGTTACGTCACTCTGCCCCCCGAGCGCCAGTTGGGGTGCCCTGATCTCCCGCACCCCCACTGTCCCTGCCTACTTGCCTCGGCCCTGGCTAACCCCAGGCGGACAACTGGACGGCGGTCCCTGCCCTGGCTAGGGGCCTGGCGACTGACAAGCAGGAACCTACCTAATGGGGGGAACAGAGTGCCGACAGAGGAGGCAGATGAATCAGACCAACAAAACTGGCAAGGCTGGAGATGGAACTCACAGGCAAACTGGCAGGGTGCTGGATAGCAACTAGTGCTGACTGGGCCAGACTAGATTAGAGGCAAACAGAACCAACTAAAACAGACTGAGTAACAGGGGACCAGAGGGAGCTGACCGACAACTAGGGACTGACTGAGGAGAACCGCAGACAGACTGGCTAGGTGCATGCAGAACCAATAACTGGCAATGAGCTCAGTTCACTGCCAGTCTTTTAACCACAAGGTTCCGCCCAGGGGCGGAGAGTGGGAGGAGGCAACTCCACCCACTGCTGTATAAGAAGCACAGAGGAGTGCGGGCGGCACCCTACGGGCGGGCACGCCCACGCCGCCGCCCACTGGCCAACCCAAGCTGCTGGGATGACCTCGACACAGGGCTCCAGGCTGCTGGAGCCGACGCCGGAGCGACGCGCGCCGACCGCGGGACCCCATGCCGCACTGTATGGTAACACTATTAGGATTATTGCAGAGTGAGCTTAGATAGATCCTTCATAGATAAATTGATTTTAGAGCTCCTCACATATTATAAACTCGGGATGCAATCTAAGAGAGGATTCTGCATTTTACAGAGATGAAAGATAACCTCCCTCCCTAAATCAGAGATAAATCAAATGTGAAGCAAAACAAAAAAATGGCGGCATGACAGCCCTGATGCTGACAGTCCACCATCAGGGCTGTCATGCCGCCGTTTTATCCTATGGGGGACCATTGCACTTTGGTTTTCTTCTATATTCCCAGTAATTGTAATACTGTGTGATATATTGACCAGTTCACAATAGGGTCTGACTATGACCACCTGAGCAACTAGATTTCGCAGTTGGGTACAGAATTGACAAAGTATCCTTTATTAAATAATCCATATCGACTAACAGATTATAGTCCTCTCTAACATATAACATCTTATTTCTATCTATTGTAGACTACTAACCTCACTCCAGCACAACATACCTGGAGTAATCTAAGCCCCTGAAGAGCCCACTTTGTGGGCAAAACGCATTGGATAATTGTGAGGTTATACTTTAGTACACCATATCACATCTTTCAGTATTTATATACTGGACTATGAGAACTACCGTATTTTTCGCCTTATATGACGCATCGGTCTATAAGATGCACCCCCGTTTTAGAGCGTGAAAATAGGGGGAAAAATCATTACTCACCTCCCCCGGCGTTCTGCGGCACTGCTGCAGGCTGTCGCTCCCTCCTGGTCCCCGTCAGAGCATTGCTTTCTGGACGCAGGGCTTGAAATCCCCGCCTCCAGAAAGCTAATACTGTGATTGGCTAACACACGCCGTCAGCCAATCACAGCCATTCAATGACATCATTGAATGGCTGTGATTGGCTGAAGGTGCACGTGTGTTAGCCAATCACAGCCATTCAATGATGTCATTGAATGGCTGTGATTGGCTAACGGCGTGTGTTAGCCAATCACAGTATTAGCTTTCTGGAGGCGGGGATTTCAAGCCCTGCGTCCAGAAAGCAATGCTCTGCCGGGGACCAGGAGGGAGCGACAGCCTGCAGCAGCGCCGCGGAATGCCGGGGGAAGTGAGTAATGATTTTTTTTTTTTGACAGGAGAAGAGAAATCTTCTAACTGATCACACATTTGTTCGTGCAATCGCGAATTTAACGCGCAATCGCGCTATATAAATCGCGTCCGTGCGTTAAATTCGCAATCGGAACAAATTTTCGGCACATTCGCTTTATAAGACGCAGAAACTTTCCCCCCTCCCCCCCGCTTTGGAGGCGGAAAAAGTGCATCTTATAAAGCGAAAAATACGGTATATCTAATTCCGGCTGACTATAAGCTATTTTGAAACATACAATCTTCAGTTACGGAGAGTCTTAAATTGTGTTTTTTTTCTCTTAAAAGAAACCCTGCTGACCATAGTCAGATACAGAAGAAAAAAAGTATTGTGAATGGTACTGTTTTGGAAATGTGATTAGACAGTACACTCACGCATCCCCTACCTTTTATCGGAACTTTTTGTTTGTTTGTTTGTTTGTTTGTACATAAGTTTTTAACTATACTTTAATAAAGGTTAATTTTTAGAATCTCTACACTTTGGGTCCTAGAAGTAAGCGGGACTAATTATTTGGGACCTTTCTGCCTCTGTGAAGTGTACACAAATAACCATGACATGCTCTGTTTTGGTGCGTATTTGCACCTCAAAGGTCCCCATAGGAGCCCGTGGGGGTGGGCAAATGTGCAGATTTTTTAAGGCTGGATTAGACACAATGATTCTCATTTAAAAATCACTCAAAGGCATCTTTTGAGCAGGAATCGTTGGTTCTAATTACACTGACATCATGCAGTTTTCGTTAACGAGTTGCTGATAGTTCTCTTTCAGTATGCTGAAAGAGAAGGATCAGCCTTATCAGGAGTTCACAGCGGGATGCAGCTGATACTATTGTTTCAGCTGGTATCCCGCTCCAAGAACACATCTAGGTATGATGAACACAGCAGTCCAGCATTAACATTATCTATTCAAATCTACTCAAATCAACCAACTTCCTTACATGTCTTATTCCTAACTATCTACAACCTTCCATACATGCATATTACAATACAAATTCAATATAACTGTATTTTTACAAATGCTTTAAATATTGTGATGCCCGCCTCCCATTCTCTTCTTTGAGTGTCCCGGTAGCCAGGGACAGCAGTATTACTCATCCAGGAGACATCACGTGACTTGAGACATATGATGCAATAATGTTGTTGCCCCCCAAATGGTCCTCACTCGAACCACAAGCCGCATACTCCAGATTATAACATCACCGTCCACGGGCACTTTTGTTGTGGGGCAGCAGTAGTCATGTGGTCATGATGCCGGGTCAGGTACAGGATCATGTGATTACGCTGCCACTAGGGACTGGGGGGTGGGGGGGGGAGAGACACAGGAGGGCAGACAGTGTAGATAACGACCTGCGACTAAGTAATGGGAATGGGGGTCGAGCAGGGAGTAGGGTTAGAACAGTTAGAACTGACAGGACAGCCAATAGTTCCATTAGTAGCACAACGAATATATAGTACAACAACAACCATATAAATTGTATGGCAATGAATGCAAGAAGTCTGATTGGTAAAGTGGGTGAGCTTGAAGTGAGAATGACTGATGCAAATTACGACATAGCGGGAATAACAGAAACATGGCTTGATGATAAGTGCGATTGGGCTGTGAATTTACAGGGTTACAATCTCTACAGACAAGACTGTGGGGAATGGAAAGGGGGAGGGGTGTGTCTGTACGTTAAATCCTACTTAATGCCGAGGCTACGGGAAAATATAGGTGCAGGAGATGTACACGTGGAATCTCTGTGGGTAGAAATACAGGGGGGGGGGGATCCTGATAGGGGTTTACTATAGGCCACCAAAAGCAACAGAAGAAACTGAAATCTTATTATTGAGACAAATACAAGAGGTGTCAAACCGCAATGAAGTAATTATTATGGGGAGACTTTAATTATCCAGATATAATATGGGAAGACAAAACCTGCAAATCTCACAAGGGTGATAAGTTCTTGAGAACAATTAAAGACAACTACCTTGACCAATTTGTGTGGGAGTCAACTAGAGGGAAGGCCACTCTGGACTTATTATTAACTAACAAACCGGACCAAATAATTGGAGTGCAGGTTGAGGGACACTTTGGGAAATAGTGACCACAATATAATTAATTTCCAGCTGTCATTCAATAAGAAGGCCTATCATGGAGCAAAAAAAAACCCCTAAACTTTAGTAAAGCAAAATTTGATCAGCTCAGAACTATTATCGGTAATATTAATTGGGACAGTGTCTTCAAAAACAAAAGCACAGGCGACAAATGGGAGAAGTTAAAAAACATCCTAATCACCTCATGTGAGCAGTTCATAACCTTTAAAACAAAAGAACTACAAGTAAAAGGAAACCAATGTGGCTCTACAAAATTGTAAGGGGGCAATAAAAAAAAAAAAGAAATTGTTTAAACTACTAAAACAGGAAGGCAGAGAAGAAGCGCTGAAATCATACAGGGGGGAAAAACTAAATATGTAAAGAAAAGATCAAAGTTGCTAAGGAGGAGGCAGAGATACTGATTATCAAAGAAAGCAAAAATAACCCTAAACTATTTTTCAGTTATATAAACAGTAAAATGATTTGCACTGAAAGCACTGGTCCTTTAACAAAAAATGCAGGAGAAATCATAGTAGACAATGAGGGAAGGCAAATCTATTAAATTGTTTCTTTCAAGTGTATTCACGAATGAAAAATAAATGTCACATGAGATGCAGGGGAATAAAATGACCCCCCCCCCCCCAGCTAAATATTGCATGCCTAACACAAGAGGAAGTGCAGAGACAGTTAAGTAGGATTAAAATCGATAAATCGCCGGGCCTAGGTGGAATATACCCAAGGGTTCTAAGGGAACTAAAAGACATGATAGCTAGTCACCTAGACTCCTTTTTCTTACACTGCTTTTGCTAAACTCCTTTTTCTTATATTTATGGACACTATACACACCAGGGTTGTACCACTGGATTGGCGCATTGCCAATGTGGTTCCAATATGCTAAAAGGGGTATAAAAAGAGCCTGGTAACTATAGGCCGACAAGTCTCACTTCAATAACGGGTAAAATATTTCAGGGGTTTATGAGAGATGCCATCCTAGAATATATTAAGGAAAACAACAGTATAACTCCTCATCAGCATGGTTTCATGAGGGGTCGATCATGTCAGACTAATTTGATCAGCTTCTATGATGAAGTAAGCTCTAGGCTGGACCTGGGAGAATCTACTGATCTTGTATATCTGGATTTCTCTAAAGCATTTGACACTGTGCCACATAATAGTTGATTTATAAAACGTTGATATATAAAATGAGACAGCTCGGTCTGGGCAAAAACATGTGTATCTGGGTTAAGAACTGGCTCAGAGATAGAAAATGGAGGGTGGTAATAAATGGCTTGCACTCTTACTGGGCCACCATTGCTAGTGGGGTGCCACAGGGTTCAGTATTAGGCCCCATTCTGTTCAATATATTTATCAATGACCTGATAGAGGGACTGCACAGTAAAATATCAATAATTCAAGATGATACAAAATTATACAAGTTATTAATACAAAGGAGGACAATATGTGGCTACAAGAGGACCTAGATAAGCTGGGGGCTTGTGTAGAAAAATGGCAAATGAAGTTCAATGTTGATAAATGTAAGGTTATGCACATGGGCAGGAGAAACGGATGTCACCAATACACACTAAATGGGGTACTGCTAGGGAAAAGTGATATGGAAAAAGACCTGAGGGGTACTTGTGGACTGTAGACTTAACTGGAGCAATCAATGTCAGTCAGCTGCTGCAAAAGCAAATAAAGTCTTAGGGTGTATTAAAAGAGTTATAGGGGTGAGGGATAAGAACATTATTCTTCTACTATATAAAGCACTTGTCAGGCCCCACATGGAATACTGTGTACAGTTCTGGACACCGGTGCTCAGGAAAGATGTTGCAGTGCTTGAGGGGGTTCAAGGAAGGGTGACTAAATTCATAAATGGAATGAGAGGACTGGAATACCTGAAGAGGCTGACAAGAATAAGATTATTTACCCTGGAAAAAAGACGACTATCAAATAACTATATATAAATACATGAGGGGACAATACAAGGATCTCTCCCATGATTTGTTTATACCTAGGACTGCAACGGTAACAAGAGGGCATCCAATACATCTAGAAGAAATCAGGTTTCATCACTGACTTAGAAGGGGATTCTTTACTATAAGAACAGTGAGACTGTGAAGGTGGTAATGGCAAACTCCGTAGAGTAGTTTAGGAGGGGACTTGATGTTTTTCTAGAATGCTATGATATTACAGGACATAGACATTAAATAACCAGCAGAGTTGTTGATCTCAAATGATGATCCAGGGAATTCTCTGGCTGCCATTATTGAGTCCGGAAGGAATTTTTCTCCAAACCAGCAAAATGGCTGCTTGGGTTTTTTTCCTTCCTCTGTACCAACAAGGGTGGGGGTTGAAACAGCTAGAACTAGATGGACATTGTCTTCATTCAGCCTAACATACTATGTTACTAGGTTACAACATCACCTGATAGGGATTCCCCCGACAGTGCAAATGGGCCATTCCATCATCCAATAGGATCCCCCATATATGATCTATAGGCAGACCCACACAGTCCTCCCTCCCTTTTCCACTACCCTTACCTCCCTTTTCCCATCCCCTCCCCTTCCATAGCCATTTGTGCCATTGTCACTGCTACAATATAAAGCACCTTCAAATGTAACTCCTTATGTTTGATAAAGAAGGTTTCACTATATAATACGTTTGAAACACATTTCATACTACTGGCCAATCTTTTTTTTTTTTACTTTAATATCCTGTAATTTATGAATAAAAGCCGAGAGAATTCCAAAAGCTCATCTGCCTCATTGAGAACCAACACGGATTTACAGGAGTCCTATTTGGCACAGAACTCCTCTACAATGTAAGTTCTACTATCACTAACATTTTTATTTACTATCCAAGAAGTGTGGGGATTTTTACTACATCTATACCTCCCATAACACCATCGTATACACTTGTTTTTAAAAAAAAATTGATTTTGCGGAATTTCGATTTTTTTTTTCCATATAACTCCACTTAGAAAGTTTGTCAGTACATTATATGGTATATTAATTAGTACCACTGAAAAATACAACTTGTCCCACAAAAAAAAAGCTCTCATATAGCTACATTGATGGATAAATAAATGAGTTGCGATTTTTTAAAAGGGGGGAGGCAAAAATGAAAATGGAAAAATGAAAAAAAGTTTGGTCACTAAGGGGTTAGTTATAAACCTGCCATTAGCTCCCCCTATAGGTTTTATAGCACTGGTGATTTTTCGAAATGTGTTTGAAACTATTTCTACTGCTTCTGTTACAGGGCATTGTGCCTTGGTATAGATTGTTTCATCTTCTCTTTCTCCTTTTCCTTCCCTCACCTCTTTCCATCAAGATATGGGTATCTGGTCTCACTCATTTTTTCTCATTGTAGGTAGTTATGGCTAGTGTGACTTTTTGTACATTCGATACTAGAGGCCTTAATGTCCTGTAGAAGGGATGTTGAATTATCTTCCGTTAACATAGAGACATAGTGGCCATGTTTCAAGAGACCTATTTCAAAGCTAATGATATTTCTAGGTCCCACTCGAGATTGTATGCCCCCTAGTATCTTGGCCCTCATCCCTCTAGGAAGGTTGGAGGTGTATCTATAGCTTTCCTTTGGTCCTTTCAACATCAATTTAAATCCTTCAATAAGAACAGTCCTGCACTGAAACCTTGGGACTGACTATCTCTGACAGGAAACAGGGACAGTGTACACAAAACACAGAACTGGACTAACTACTACAGAAACAGGAATGATGCACAGACTGGACAGACGCACAGTCTGAAGCATAAGACAAAGTACATACAAAATAGCTAATTACAGATACCGTATCAGATCCATGAGGGGAGCTGAAACTATTCACCTCTGTCCTCTGCGATGTCCTGTGGCGATCTGGACCTGCCGCAGTCTTCTGTGAATGTGTCAATATCCAATGGATAACGATGCTCATGTTAAGTTAAAAAAAAGGTTAAAACAGTTGAAGTTTCATGTCCGCTTAAGGATTGCGCCCGTCAGCTAAATGGCAGACACATGCGCAAAAGTCAAGGATTGCCTGGGAATTTAAAAATCTCCCAGCTTCTGGCTATCACAGGTAAACAAGAGCCTGGAGATGTCACGGGGTATTATGGTATGTGGTTCCTGGTCACGTGATAACCGTTATCCAATGGATAATGGCAATCATGTAAGAGTTATATTAAAAAAAAAGTTTATGTTTAATCTCCCCTCACCAATGAAATAAGACTAGGGCCACAATGGGTATGTTTCTGAACACAGGACAAACAAACAGGGGTATCCATTTTGGGGTGTAAATTCTCATTTTCATGTGCACTATAAAAAACTTGCCTTTAAAATTACATATTTTCAAAAATATGCAATTTAATTTTTCCTCCTCTAAATTGTAATAATTCCTGAAAACTGTGGGGCCAAAACACTCATGACACCCCTTAGTTAATATATTAAGAGGTGTAGTTTTTAAAATAGGGTCATTTGTGGGGGTATCATTCTAACACCTATGAGCCTTTGCACTCTTAGCTTAGTGTAGGAAAACAAAGTGTTCCTTAAAATGTTGGTAAGTAATGTTAAATTTGTACATCTCCTAAATTGTTAAAAAAACTACATTCTATCAAATGTGCATCCAGAATAAAGTAAACTAGATATCTTATCAAAAATGTGTACAGCATGTTTGCATATATTTGAGCTATTGCAATGGAAGATGTGAAAAAAATAACAATTTTTCCAAAACGTTTCCAACTTTGGTGCTTTCAATAAGCATACACAAATTATATCATTCTATTTTTACCACCTAAATGAACTACAATATGTAGTGAAAAAAATATCAGAATTACTCAGATATGCTAAACAATTGCAGAGTTGTTCTACGTTAAAGTGACATGTCGGGGGGGGGGGGGGGGGGGGGCAACCACCATACTGAGAAAATCAAAGGCCTCACTGAATCTGTTACAATGGATACACCTAGGAACAGGCAGTGAGCTGGTTCACAGACCTTCTAAGTGAAGAGAGAGCCAGTTTGGTTATTATTGAAAGAACATATAGAACCCTGAGACCCAAGCCAAGAATGAGTGACCCTCCGAGGGATGTAATTTGTGGCCTGCTCTGCTTAAACGAGGTGCAAGCATTGCTGGTTGCCTCCAGAGACAGAGCTTTAAAAAAACATCAGGATGCAAACATCCAGCTCTTCCAGGGCTAAGCTCCCTCCACTCTGGCCAAGAGAAGGCAGATAAAACCTCTACTGGAGGCTCTCAGAGCAAAAAATCTGCAGTAAGCATGGCTGTTCCCGTTCGGATTGGCAGTGCAAAAAGATGGCAAGCGCATCATAATCCACACACCAGCAAACCTTGAAATAGCTTCAAGTATTCTGCACATAGCGCCAATACAGAATCCCTCTTGGATGCCACTCAGGGAAAGAGAGAATACCCCGAGATTGGGGAAACGGACACTTTGAAAGGTGGTACCGTGTTCCAAGTCACCAAGAAGCAGAAGATTCAGAGCTAGATTTGACTTTCAATGACAAGAACCCACAGAGTCTCCTCCTCCACAAGATTGTTAGAATACATCTCGACACGCAGGCATATATAAAAGATGGACAATCTCATAAGAAAATGTTCTTGTCAGTCCCTGCTGATTTAGCAGCTCTGAAACAAAAAAAAACGGACTTGCTTCCTTCCTTCCTCTCTTTTTGGTTTCTTTGCTCTTGTTTTCACAGCCAAAGAGTTCTACTAATGCAACCAAAGCTGAAGCTGAATTTGCCTTCAAGAGGGAAGATGCACCTGTATAAACAGACTTAAGCCTCTGCTGATAAGTAACAAGCTGCATCTACACTTGTAAACCTGATTCTCTCCCACTCTCTTCATCTGAAAGTCTTTTATGCAGAGTGCATATGCTTGGCAGTTTGGGCTGGGTTGAAAGGCTGATCCCTTCCCTCCCCCTTATTCCCGCTTCCGGCAGGTCGGCTTGGGCTGGCTCACTGGGTGCCCCTTGGCTTCCCCTGGCCTGTGCGACCCATGCCCTGGTCCATTGGTGAGGTGGCAGGGGCAGGCTTTGGTCCAGATCATTGACAAGCAGTGATGTGGTTGGGCGTGGGCCCTCCTTCCCATTCCTTGTGTTGTCGGTGGCTTGCGCCTACCCTGATTATTATTCTGACGTTTGTACTTATAATACATGACTCTTTCAAGAAGAGCTGGCACCTCATCCATCTTCCATAGCACCTTTAAATCTCATCCCAGATTATTTGGGCGCAAAGCTAAACAATCAGTCAAAACGGATTTGGTCTATCCTAGGCAACCTTACCATAGCAGATCTTTGGTCTCAATGTGCTCTCAAGGGACATTACTTACAGAAAAATTATCTCAGGTAACAAGTTCCCCCTTAAACATCTACAAATTTCTCATTTAACTAAAAATTTACATAAATTCATTGAAATGTTTCCATCCTCTGACCCACTAACTAAATTGGAGCTTATGGCAGTGGCCCAATGTAGCCACAGTGGAAACATCTCACTCCTCTAAAAAACATTTATTGCTCAACAGGACATGTCCAGGCCTACCTATATTCGATCATGGGAAACAGAGCTTCAGTTAAGACTGACAGACCAAGTGACAGACCAGCTCACATGGCCATTCTAGATGTATCAAATTACAGGAGAATCATTGCAAACTCATTAGTCATTGGTAAAAGTTGCCAGAATGACTACTTGCTTACAAACCTTCAAACTCAAACACATGCTGGCATTGTAATGAACATGTGGGCTCTATAATACACATCTGGTGGTCTTGTCCACTGATACGGCCTTACTGGAATCAAATAGAAGCTAAAATGCATGACGTAGTCAATAATTCATTTAGCCTCCTACCGGACTATGTGTTCTTAGCCAGGCCATTGACAGTTTAACCCTTTCCAATCCAATTTTTTTTTTCCTCATTCATTCTCCCTAGCTCCAAATAAATTGGAGCTGGTGAGAATGGATGAGAAAAAATAAATTTCCCTGCACCCTCCTGAACTGACAGAGTTCAGGAGGGTGCAGGTGCTCACTGCACCGGGGGGGGGGGGGGGGCTGCTTACCTGTCCGGCGTCTTCCGCATTCTCCCTCTGTCTCCCGGCTCCGCGATCATGTGACCGCTGGGGTCAGGTGGCACCCAGTGGTCACATGATCGCCGAGCCGGGAGACAGAAGGGAGAATGCGGAAGACGTCGGACAGGTAAGCAGGCCCCCCCCCGCCATGGTGCAGGCTCCCGGCTCGGCGTTCATGTGACCACTGGGGTCAGGTGGCACCCAGTGGTCACATGATCGCCGAGCCGGGAGACAGAAGGAAGAATGCGGAAGATGACGGACAGGTAAGCAGACCCCCCTACGGTGCAGGCTCCCGGCTCGGCGTTCATGTGACCGCTGGGGGTCAGGTGACACCGGCGGTTACATGATCGCCGGCCGGAATCTCCATGCATTACATAGCGCTAATTGAGCGCTATGTAATGTGTAAAGAAGAAGGCAGAAAGGGTTAAAAACCCTTTCTGCCTTCTCCTCGGGGGTCCTCGATGAGGACCAGTGCAGAAGTGCATCTGCACCCGATGTGTCTGATGATCGGGTGCAGATGCACTCCTGCACTGCAGTGTCGGGCCTGCCCTGACATCGGAGCTGTGGAGGGAAATTATGATGTCGGGGCATGCCCGACATTGGATTGGAAAGGGTTAAAGACCTTTGAAATCTAACCTGATCACACACCTTCTTTCGGCAGCTAAATCTTATTCCCATTCAACCACGGGCTCCTACATTCACTCAGTGTTTAGCCAAGGTCAATGATTTATGTAGATTTGAAGAGCTGATGAGTTGGTCAAACAGGTCCCATGAGAAATTCAGAAACATATGGGGAATTGGGCCAAGCAGTTTTCACACAACTCCCAAACACTCTCAAGATAATTTGAGCACATAGTTAAATCGTATGCCTAATGATCACAAATTTCTGCAGTAACCCTGCTTATTTTAAATGTGAAGGGAACTGCCCTTCAGGGTGTCATATCTTGAGTAACCCGCTGTTGTTGGACTGCATGGTAATACCCTCTTCTCCCCCCCCCCCCCCATTCCCCATCATCCTTATCCTCTTCCACTACCTCACCCCCAGATCCTTAAAATGTTTAAAACATACTATTGTATTTACTCAGTCAATTTGTTATACAAGTATGCATTTGCAATGTGTTAAATGTTGAAATAACTTGCATCCTTATTATTCTAATAAAGCAAAATAATTTACAAAAAAAAAAAAGTCACACTTCAGATTTCCAAAATTTGGCTTGGTCATTAAGGCACAACCAGGCTTGGTCACTAAAGGGTTAAACATTTGATTTTTTTATTTTTTTTTATACAAGATGCTGCTTCTTTTTCTTCATCCCAGAGGATTCTAAGTGTTTACTAGATGTTCTGTGCGGGTAAAGTCATTTCTTCATTGCTCTCGTGCATGGGAGCCTCACACTGCTTCCTGAGCAGTATGGGTGCTGACTAACTTCTAAACCTCCTGCTCCTTTTGGCCACATGCTTCCATTTCTCTGATTCTGCAGGTCCACTGAAAATTTTATTTCCTTCAAGATTTTGAAAAATTACTTCTACTGTGTCAAGAAAATCTTCATTTTCCTTAATGAATTTCAATGTAATAATTCTCTCCTGCATTTCTGGCAGGTGAATTGGCTTTTCCTCTGATAGGTCGGTAAACATAAAGCATAGCTTACAGCTTAACTCAGAGCTACTCTCCCCTTCCATGCTGCACTAACACGGTTGTTCTTCAGGTCGAGAAATATATATATATATATATATATATATATATATATATATATATATATATATATACATACACATACATACATACATACACACACATATAAAGGCAAAAGCCCTCACTGACTTGCTACTAATCCTCTAACTTCCTGGTGTTGTACAGACATGAAATTTGGCACGACCATTCTATAGGTGCTCAATAAAAAAGTAAAAGGGTAGCAACTTAATTGTTCAATGCTAAATGCAAAAGTAAGTGGCCCCCTATGTTATGTTACTTCCCGTAAAAGCCTGAAATTTAACACAAGCATTCTTTAGGTTCTACATAGAAAAAGCAAAGGGGTCGCAACTTGATTATTCATTTCTAAGTACAAAAATAAGTTACCCCTCTATGTAATGTCCCTTATCTAATCCCCAAACTTCCTGATGTCTTACAAACTTGAAATTTGAGACAACCATTGTTTAGGTTTTGAATAGGAAAAATAAAAGGGTTGCAACTTGATTATTCAATTCTAAATGCAAAAGTAAAGGCCCATTTACACGAGCAGATAATCGCTCAATGGACAGTTTGAGCAACAGATTTGAGAGATTATTTTGCTTAAAAAATAATTGGTATTTAAGTAGCTAATCAGCTACTTAAACACCAATTATGTATGTAAATGAAGCCTTCACTGAACTCAGGCTAATAGCCTGTGCTCAGATCCTTTGTTCTCCAGGGGGAAGCAATGCTATCAGCACTCCCCCGTGGAGAACGACTGATAAAAGTGATCATTAAAATCAAGTCAGCTTGATTTTAACGATCAGCAAAAAGTGGCCGAAATCCGGGCACCCCGCGCCCATTTACATGCATGGATTATCGCTGAAATGATTGCCGATTAGCAAATGTTTAGCAATAATCGTCCAGTGTAAATGGGCCTTAAGTGACCCCCTATGTAATGTAACTGATAACACACATCTCTGTCACACAAATATAAAATTTACCACCACCATTCTTTACATTCTAATATGAAAAGTAAAGGGGTTGTAACTTCAATATTCAATTCTAATTGTGAAAAACTGGGAAATCTATGATAAATGACATAGTTCTTTTCTCAGAAACCAAAAAGCCTAGGGAAATGATTTGTATACGAAAGGAGAATCTACCTAACCTCTATGTGTATATACTGAGGATAATCTAACTGATCTCTGTGTGCATATACTGAAAGGCTATAAAGTACATAAGGAAGCAGCAATGGACTGCAGGGATGGAGCATGCCTTCAAGGCTAAGAAGGGGCTGCAACCTCCAGTCTTTGGATAAATATGAATAAAAAAAGGCGTTACCTTTAGGGGTAAAAAGTGAAGAGAGTGGGAGGGATGGCACATTGTGCAGAGGGATGTCGGTACATGCAGTCTAAGGAGACTGTCACTACACTTTGTGTATACATATTTTATTCCTCGGTTCCTCTGAAGTAACCACAACTTCATAAAATTTTCCATGTGAACAACAGGTAAACACCAGTACCAAATTAACTCGGGTGAAGCCAGGTATATCAGCTGGTAATGATATAAAATCTTTAAGATTTTACTAAGTATAAAAATTATCTTTCTGGAGCTCCAATCCCTTGCCTGCTGATGTCCTCTGAGCAACTATACTTAGCTAAACCCAGCAATCCTCCCACTCACAACTATTTACTTTCCCAGAATGCACCAGAAATATGCAAATTATCTTCTTGGAGCTCAAATCCCTAAACTTTTTATGAGTATTTTTAATATTTAAAATTTTGGAATTTATAAAGACAAGGTCCTGGATAAAGAAGAACCTCAAATTACTTCAAGAGGAGTGTTTCTTAGCTATGGTGCAACAGATGGTACAGCGGTTAATTGTTATGTTTCAGTACATGTGTAAGTACAAGATTCATAGAACATATTATTACTAGAGATGAGCGAGCACCAAAATGCTCGGGTGCTCGTTGCTCGAGTCGAGCTTTCCGCGATGCTCGAGGGTTCGTTTTGAGTAACGAACCCCATTGAAGTCAATGGGCGACTTGAGCATTTTTGTATATCACCGATGCTCGCTAAGGTTTTCATTTGTGCAAATCTGCAAAACCTACGAAAGTGATGGAAATGACACAGAAACGGATAGGGAAGGGCAGGGGCAACATGCAGGGCTGCATCTCAGGCTCCCAGATCTCACTATTAAGCCACAATAGCGGCAAGAGTGCCCCCCTCCTAACAATTTTTACTTCAGACAAACCCTCATTAGCAAGGCACACCTTAGCTAAGAACCACACTACCTCCAACCAAGCACAATCATTGCCTGCGGGACACACCCCTGCCTCTTCTCCTGGGTTACATGCTGCCCAACCACCCCGCACGACCCTGCGTCCGCAGCGCACACAAAAGTGCCCCCGCGCAGCCCTCAGCTGGCCTCATGCCACACGCTGGCCTCATAGCCACAACCCCTTCATGTCTATTTATAAGTGCGTCTGCCATGAGGAGGAACCGGAGGCACACACTGCAGAGGGTTGGTAGGGCCAGGCAGCGACCCTCTTTGAAAGGGGGGGTGATAGCCCACAGTGCTGTTGAGAATTGATTATAGATTGATGTTCCATCTTCATTCCAATCCTTTGCCACCTCCGTCAGGAGCTGCAAACGTGGGCATAAAGGGGAGTCCGCTGCCAGCCCAGCACTTCTACACATCTCCACAATGCAGCAATACTCTGTGTGGGAAGTATGTGAGCGGGCCCTGGGTCAGCCTCTGTCCCAGCAAACACCTTGTGTGGCCCAAGGTGCTGCGAGTGACATAGCAATGGGGACTCCATGTGTCCACACACTACTCATTCTGTTTGGGTGTTGGATACCTCATCAACAATGCAAGGGGTAAACCATCTGCACTCTGCACCCTACCCAAGTCTGTCAGTGTTTTGGTGACAGACAGGTAAAACACCTCAATGGGAAGTCTGTGTGCACCCACAGCATGGGTGGCTAGCAGGAACACACAGACAGTACAGAAAGAAATCCCATTGCAGTGCCTTGGATAGCTGAGGTTATGTTACAGGAAATACATGTTGGCTTTCGCCTACATGCCATGCCCTAGACATTCGTGGTTTATTTAAAAGTGCCAGGCAGGTACAACTCCGCTATGGCAAGTCTGTGTGCACCCGCAGCATGGGTGGCTAGCAGGAACACACAGACGGTACAGAAAGAAATCCCATTGCAGTACCCTGGATAGCTGCGGTTACGTGAGAGGAAATACATGTTGGCTGCGGCCCACACGCCATGCCCTAGTCAGTCTAGGTTGTTTTTCGGGCCAGATAGGTAGAACACTGCGATGGGAAGACTCAGTGCACCCATAGTATACACAGACCCTTGTAATATCCCTGTAGCAAAGGTATAAGCTGAACCCAGTAACAGTTATGTGGCAGAAGTCTAGGGAGACCCCAGTAACATTTCTGTAGTAACAGTATAGACAGACCCCAGTAACTTTTCATTAGCAGAAGTATAGACAGACCCCTGTAACATTTATGTAGCATCAGTATAAGCAGACCCCTGAAACATTTATGTAGCAGCAGTATATGCAGACCCCCTGTAACATTTTTGTAGCAGCAGTATAGGCAGACCCCAGTACCATTTCTGTAGAAGTAAAGGCAGACCCCAGTAACATGTCTGTCGCCGCTGTATAAGCAGACCCCTGTAACATTTATGTAGCAGAAGCATAGGCAGACCCCAGTACCATTTTTGTAGCAGAAGTATACGCAGACCCCAGTAACATTAACGTGGCGGAAGTATAGACAGACCCCACTAACATTTATGTGGTAACGGTATAGACAGAGCCGAGTAACATTTCTGTAGTAACAGTATAGGCAGATCCCAGTAACATTTCTGTAGCAGAAGTATAGGCAGACCCCTGTAACATTAACGTGGCAGCAGTATAGGAAGACCCCTGTAACTTTCTTGTAGCAGAAGTACAGGCAGGCAGACCCCAGTAAAATTTCTGTAGCAATAGTATAGGCCAACCTCTGAAACATTGGGATACCATGAGAGTAGGCGAAGGCCGAAAAATTAGTTGGATAAGAGTGTAGGCGTGGGCCCGAAAAATTAGTGTACCAAGAGTACAAGTGTACCTCTGAAAAATTTATCAACCGAGAGGGCAGGTGAAACCCATAAATATTTTTTAAAAGACACAGCTCGCTGTTGCTTAATTTGTAACGGAGCCTGGAAGCAGCCCTGTTGAAAAAATTGGTTCATGTTAAAGTATCAATACTTTTGAAACTTTTAAAAATTGTAAAAAAAATTGTTAGATGAGCCTTTTGGGCCGCAGAAAAATTGGCAGTTCAGCGCGATGACATGTTGTTTCTGGAGTAGGAGTAGCAGGAGGAGGACTAATATCAGAGACAGATTGACAAAGCTAAATTCCCCTGTTTTACCAGTGATAGAGAAGAGTGCTTTTATCTGCGGTTGCAGCGAAAAGAATCTTAGGTTCAGCTGCTCTCCGCCGGTGGAGAAGATAAGTCTGGGGAAATCCAGGCTTTGTTCATCTTTATGAGTGTAAGCATGTCGGCACTGGCAGTTGACAGGCGGGTACGCTTGTCCGTGATGATTCCCCCAGCTGCACTAAACACCCTCTCTGACAAGACGCTAGCAGCGGGCAAGCCAGCACCTCCAGGGCATACAGCGCAAGTTCGTGCCACGTGTCCAGCTTTGACACCCAATAGTTGTATAGAGCAGAGGCATCACGGAGGACGGTGGTACGATCGGCTGCATACTCCTGCACCATCTTTTTACAGTGCTCCCTCCGACTCAGCCTTGACTGGGGAGTGGTGACACAGTCTTGCTGGGGAGCCATATAGCTGGCAAAGGCCTTGGACAGTGTTCCCCTGCCAGCGCTGAACATGCTGCCTGATCTCCGCGCCTCCCCTGCTACTTGGACCTCGGAACTGCGCCTTCTGCCGCTAGCGCTGTCAGATGGGAAGTTTACCATCAGTTTGTCCACCAGGGCCCTGTGGTATTGCATCACTCTCAAACCACTTTCCTCTTTGGGAATGAGAGTGGAAAGGTTCTCCTTATACCGGGGGACGAGAAGGGTGTACACCCAGTAATCCGTAGTGGCCAGATTGCGTCTAACGCGAGGGTCACGATAAAGGCAGCCTAACATGAAGTCATCCATGTGTGCCAGGGTGCCAGTACGCAAGACATGGCTGTCCTCACTAGGAAGATCACTTTCAGGATCCTCCTCCTCCTCCTCGTCCACAGGCCACACACGCTGAACAGATGGGAGGCAAGCAGCATGGGTACCCTCTGCAGTGGGCCCAGCTGTCTCTTCCCCCTCCTCCTCCTGCTCCTCCCCCACCTGCTCTTCCCCCTCCTCCAAAACGCACTGAGATATAGACATGAGGGTGCTCTGACTATCAAGTGACATACTCTCTTCCCCCGTCTCCTGTTCCGACCGCAAAGCGTCAGCCTTTATGCTTTGCAGCGAACTTCTCAGCAGGCATGGCAGAGGAATGGTGACGCTAATGATTGCAGCATCGCCGCTCACCATCTGGGTAGACTCCTCAAAGTTTCCGAGGACCTGGCAGATGTCTGCCATCCAGGCCGACTCCCCAGTAAAGAATTGGGGAGGCTGACTCCCACTACGCCGCCCATGTTGGAGTTGGTATTCCACTATTGCTCTACGCTGTACATACAGCCTGACCAACATGTGGAGCGTAGAATTCCACCATGTGGGCACGTCGCACAGCAGCCGGTGATCTGGCTGATTAAACCGATGTTGCAGGGTCCGCAGGGTGGCAGCGTCCGTGGTGGACTTGCGGAAATGTGCGCAGACGCGGGGCACCTTGCCGAGCAGGTCTGACAAGTGCGGGTAGTTTTTCAGAAACCGTTGAACCACCAGATTGAAGACGTGGGCCAGGCATGGCACGTGCGTGAGGCTGCCGAGCTGCAGAGCCGCCACCAGGTTACGGCCGTTGTCACACACGACCATGCCCGGTTGGAGGCTCAGCGGCGAAAGACAGAGGTCGGTCTGCTCAGTCAGCTCGGGGGCCATGTGCCTCTTTTCACCTAGGCTGAGTAGTTTCAGCACGGGCTGCTGACGCTTGCCGACCGCTGTGCTGCCGCGCCACACCGACTGCCGGTGACGTGCTGCTCACATTTCTTAATTGAGAGGTAGAGGTTGCATAGGAGGAGGAGGGTTTAGAGGAGGTGGCATAGACTGCCGCAGATACCCGAACCTAGGAAGGACCCACTATTCTGGGTGTGGGTACGATGTGTGCGGTCCCAGGCTCTGACTCGGTCCCAAATTCACCCAGTGTGCCGTCAGTGAGATATAGTAGCCCTGCCCGCCAGTATCTGTCCACGTGTCCGTGGTTAAGTGGACCTTCCCAGTAACCGCGTTGGTGAGGGCAGGATTGATGTTGCGGGAGACGTGCTGGTGTAGGGCTGGGGTGGCACACCGGGAAAAATAGTGGCGACTGGGGACCGAGTAGCGCAGGGCCGCCGCCATCATGTTTTTGAAAGCCTCAGTTTCCACAAGGCGGTACGGCAGCATCTCCAGGCTGATCAATTTGGTAATGTGCACGTTTAAAGCTTGAGCTTGCGGGTGCGTGGCGGCGTATTTGCGCTTCCGCTCCAACGCTTGTGCTACCGACAGCTGGACGCTGCGCTGAGAGACGTTGCTGGATGGGGCGGAGGACAGCGGAGGTGAGGGTGTTGGTGCAGGCCGGGAGGTGCTCGTGCCTGTGTTCTGAGAGGGGGGTTGGATCTCAGTGGCAGGTTGGGGCACAGGGGGAGAGGCAGTGGTGCGACCCGGAGGCGGTGAACCTCGTGGGGTGCTTGGCCATCATATGCCTGCGCAAGCTGGTTGTGGTGAGGCTGGTACTGGTGGCTCCCCGGCTGATCTTGGCGCGACACAGGTTGCACACCACTGTTCGTCGGTCGTCCGCGCTCTCACTGAAATACATCCACACCTTTGAAGACCTAGGCCTTTGCAGGGTGGCTTGGCGCGAGGGGGGGCTTTGGGAAACAGTTGGGGAGTATTCGCTCTGGCCCTGCCTCTACCCCTGCCCACCCCACTGCCTCTTCCAACCTGTCCTGCTGTTGCACTTGCCTCCCCCTCTGAAGACGTCTCCTCAGTTGGCTTAGCAAACCAGGTGGGGTCAGTCACCTCATCATCCAGCGGCTCTCCCTCCGAATCCTCTGTGCGCTCCTCCCTCGGACTTACTGCCCTTACTACTACCTCACAGATAGACAACTGTGTCTCCTCATCATCGACCTCCTCACCCACTGAAAGCTCTTGGGACAGTTGCTGGAAGTCCCCAGCCTCATCACCCAGACCCCAGGAACTTTCCAAAGGTTGGGCATCGGTCACAACAAACTCCTCAGGTGGGAGAGGAACCATTTTTTCCCAATCAAGGCCGGGGCCCAAGAACAGTCCCTGGGAGTCTGCCTGCCCACCAGAATTTGTCATTTTCATGGAGTTAGGCGGCTGGGAGGAAGGAGGAGCAGCAGCGAGAGGATTCAGAGTTGCAGCAGTGGACGGCGTAGAAGACTGGGTGGTCGATACATTGCTCGATGCATTTTCTGCTATCCACGACAGGACCTGCTCACACTGCTCATTTTGTAATAAGGGTCTACCACGTGGACCCATAAATTGTGATATGAAGCTGGGGACCCCAGAAACTTGCCTCTTCTAATCCCGCAGCAGCCGGCTGCGATTCACCTGGACCAGGAACTCGGCCTGTGCCCACACCCTCACTTGGACCACTGCGTCCTCGCCCACGTCCACGGCCACGTCCTCTAGGCCTACCCCTCAGCATGGTGTATTTCAAATACAGCAGACACAGAATGTTGTAAAAAATTAGGCAATTATTTGCCTGCAGTTGGATGGCCACAGCGGTTATGTAACGCACACTGTAGGCCGAAAAAATTATACGCTGGGCTGCAGAAAGGTCTAGTTGACTAATAGTGAGCCACTACAACAGTGATGCACACGCTGACAGGTAGCCCTAAGGAGGAGTGTTTTTTAAGTTTAAAAAAAAACAGCCGCCTAGATAGCGCGTATATGTCTTTCCCTCTATCAGCGGCTGTGGGCGTACGCTGTGCGTGAAGTTGACGGGACGCACAGAGCGGTGTAAAAAATTAGGCAAATATTTGCCTGCAGTTGGAGGGTCACAGCGGTTATGTAACGCACACTGTAGGCCGAAAAAATTAAATGCTGGGCTGCAGAAAGGCCTAGCTGGCTAATAGTGAGCCACTACAACAGTAATGCACACGCTGACAGGTAGCCCTAAGGAGGAGTGTTTTTTAAGTTTAAAAAAAAAAAAAAACAGCCGCCTAGATAGCGTGTATATGTCTTTCCCTCTATCAGCGGCTATGGGCGTACGCTGTGCGTGAAGTTGACGGGACGCACAGAGCGGTGTAAAAAAGTAGGCAATTATTGGCCTGCACTTGGAGGGTCACAGCGGTTATGTAACGCACACTGTAGGCCGAAAAAATTAAATGATGGGCTGCAGAAAGGCCTAGCTGGCTAATAGTGAGCCACTGCAACAGTAATGCACACGCTGACAGGTAGTCCTAAGGAGGAGCTTTTTTGGGTTACTTGTTGACAGGATTCTACACTACCACTGTCCCTGCCTGACCAGTACTGCCCCTATACTCTGTATAATAGACTGCAGACTGAGAACTCTATAGCTATAATAGCCTGTAGAGCCCGAAATTGTGCAAAACTGCTCCCAGCAGCCACAACAGTAATGCACACGGTCAGATGTGGCCCTAAGAATGACCGTTGGGGTTCTTGAAGATGATAACACTCTCCCTATAGCACCAGTAGCACTCTCCCTAATCTCTGCCAGCATGTGTCTGAGGCAAGCAGCGGGCGGGACTGCTTTATATACTCCGCAGTCACTTGATCTCGCCAGCCACTCACTGCAGGGGGGTGGGATAGGGCTGGCACGTCACAGGAGGAAGTTGTAATGCCTTCCCTGCATGTCTATTGGCCAGAAAATGGCGGAAAACATGCAGGGAAGGAAATGGAATTGACTCGAGTACCGAGTGGTGCTTGCCTCGAGTAACGAGCATCTCGAGTACCCTAATACTCGAGCGAGCATCAAGCTCGGACGAGTACGTTCGCTCATCTCTAATTATTACCCCAAACAGTAGAAACAATCATAACTACATATAAGCAAATCATAATTATCCCTGTCCCCAACAAATTTTAAAAAAACTACCCACAAAAACCTAGCTCTTCTTCACCTTACCCAGAAAAGGGCACAAAATGGCTTCAACCTTCCAAATATACTAATCTATTACAAAGCTATACACTTAGCTAGATGGTTATTATTCTCTAACTCTGCCACAAACACACCTGACCCTTGTCTCACAAAATCTATATTACAGTCCTAAGAACAATATCTGCGCTGGTTACCTTGCCATCATGCCTCTAGCTCTTAGCCCGACCATGAAGGGTATGATTAGGGTAGTCGCCTCCCTACGCTACATTACAGAAGCCAAAAAAAAACTGGCACCAATAATTTCAGCCATGCTAATCCCGTCTATATTAGCCAACAAAGCAATGGAGATATCAGGATTCTGGACACACTTTAGCTCCATGACCCTATTTGATGTTCTGAAAAGATGTCTTACCATGAGCGAGCACACTAGTCCGACCTTGATGTTCGTTCGAGTATGAAGCTATTCGAGTTGCTCGCTACTCGAGTCGAACACCGTGCGTTGCTCGAATAAATTTCATTTCCCCTCCCCGCATGTTTATCGCCATTTTTTAGCCACTAAACATGCTGGAAAGGCATTACCACTTCCTGCTGTGATGTGCCAACCTTCTGCATGTGAGTGGCTGGCGGGATCAGGTGACCACCGAGTACTTAAACTGGTGCCGCCCACTGCTCGCCTCAGACGCATGCTGGCAGAGATTAGGGAAAGAGCTGCTGCTGATAGGGAAAGTGTTAGAGTAGGGATCCTGTCTTCAAGAACCCAACAGTCCTTCTTAGGGCTACTCCTCATTGTGTGCATTACTTTTTTGACTGGCTGGGAGCAGTAGTGCACCAATTCTTTTTTTTCAAGCATCTAACCCTGTGCAGAGCATCTCACATCTCCCATTTGCTGTGTGCGGTGAATTAGCTGGAGTTTTCATCGCTAAACAGTGGGCTAATTCCTTCTGGGGCTGTGCAGAGCATCTCACATCTCCCATTCTCTGTGTGGGGTGAAGTAGCCGCAGTTATCAGCACTATCCACTGGGTTAATTTTTTCTGCCACTGTGCAGAGCATCTCACATCTACCATTCTCTGTGTGGGGTTAAGTAGCCACTAGAAATGAGCGAGCACCAAAATGCTCGGGTGCTCGTTGCTCAAGTCAAACTTTTCGTAATGCTCGTGAGCTCATTTCGAGTAACGAACCCGATTGAAGTCAATGGGCGACTCGAGCATTTTTGTATGGGACCGATGCTCCGCATAGCTGATGACTTGTCAAACACCAGAAAACATCAGAAAGTCATGGAAACACCACAGAAAAAGATAGAGAAGGGCAAGGGCAGCATGCATGGCTGCATCTGAGGCTCCCAGGTCCCACTATTAAGCCAAAATGGGGGCAAGAGTCTAACGTCGCCCCCCCTAACAATTTACTTGGGACAAACCCTCATTAGCAAGGCACACGCGCTGGCACATCTTAGCTAAGCACCACACTACCTGCAACCAAGGACAATCACTGCCTGCAGGTGACACCGCTGCCTCTTCTCCTGGGTTACATGCTGGCATTGCTGTCCAACCCACCCGCACGACCCTGCATCCACAGCGCACACAAAAGTTTCCCTGCACAGCATTCAGCTACCCTCATGCCACACGCAAGCTTCAAAGCCACACCACTCTCATGTCTATTTATAAGCACGTACTGGATGAGAAGGAACTGGAGGCACACACTGCAGAGGGTTGGCAGGGCCAGGCAGCGGCCCTTTTTGAAAGTGTGGGCGATAGCCCACAATGCTGTTGAGAATTGATGATAAATTGATGTTCGATCATCATTCCAATCCTGTGCCACCTCCGTTGTCAGAAGCTGCAAATGTGGGCATAAAGGGGACTCAGGTGCCAACACTTCTACACATCTCCACAATGCAGCAGCACATACTAACACCAAAGATTGGTTTGAAGAAGGAGGTGTCGCAAAAGTCACAAGTCGTTAGTGAAACCTTTTGTCCCTTCCGTTCACGCAGGGGGACCCACAAACATGGGGGGGATTTGTGATAATTATGCCGCAGCATAATATTTCTGCAGGTTGAGTACAGAGAATCCCCCTTTTATCCAAAGAAAAAATATGATCTTCAGTTTTATGCGGGGTCTTTTTTTCAATTTCTAAATAAATTGGAAAATTGATAGAACTGCTATAGGGAGACAATGGAACAAATAAAGCAAACGTGGCAATGTGTTCATTTTGATGGAATTTATGCGCCCTATCCAAGAGAGTGTGTGTTGATCCCATTCTTTCAGTTCGCCTTTGAGCTTGTTAAACAGGGGGACGGGGGTAATTCCACTTATAAAGTGTGCCCAAAGATGAAGTGATCTTAATACCTAGTAGAGATGAGCGAGTATACTCGCTAAGGCACATTACTCGAGCTAGTAAATGCCTTAGCCGAGTATCTCCCCGCTCGTCTCTAAAGATTCGGGAGCCAGCGCCAGTGACAGGTGAGTTGCGGCGGGGAGCAGGGGGGAGAGAGAGGGAGAGAGAGATCTCCCCACTGTTCCTTCCCGCTCTCCCCCGCCGCTCCCCGCCCCCCGCCAGGCCCCGAATCTTTAGAGACGAGCGGGGAGATACTTGGCTAAGGCATTACTAGCTCGAGTAATGTGCTTTAGCGAGTATACTCGCTCATCTCTAATACCTAGGTATGTGAGGTAGTGTTGTGGGAACTGAAAACCAAAGTTAATCTCAATTAATTTCTGCATGCTCAGGTTGATGTTGATATACAGCATTTCTGTTTTATTTATATTGACCTGGAGCCCTGAAATCACTGCAAACCTATCCAGGGTGGCCATTAAATTAGGGAGAGATGTTAGTGGTCTAGCTTGAGTAAGCAGGAGGTCATCCGCAAATAGGTTGGCCTTATACTCCTTCCCATCTTGCATGATCCCTGCTACATCAGGGTTCTCCCTTATCATATATACAAGTGGTTCTATTGCCAAAGCAAATAGAGCAAGGGATAGGGAGCACACCTGTCTCTGTATAGCAATTGGGGTGGGTTTGGAACATGGGGGTTTCAGGGTTGCCAAGGGAGTAGAGTATAGTGATCTAAGAGCTAGCATATAAACTCTGAATCCCCATCTTGTTAAGGACAGTGAAGAAGTAGTCCCACAATAAGCTATCAAAAGCCTTTTCTATGTCCAGTGCCAGAGCTAGCATCAGGATTTTCAGGTCCTGGGCTACATGGATCAAGTTTAGGACTTTTCTTTCATTATCTGGTGCTTATCTGGAAAGTATAAAACCTACCTGGTCTTTGTGGATCAGGTGAGGAAGTAAGGGGTTCAGGTGTTTGGCAAGTATTCTTGTTAATATTTTATAATCAAGGTTGAGCAGCGATATCCGTTGGTAGTTTTTTAGAGAGGTGTGGTCTTTTTTTGGTTTTGGTATGACTGTTATATGAACTTCAAGGAATTTCCTTGGTGAATGCTTCCCTGTTAGGATCTCATAGAAGCTTGAGAGATGGGGGATCACAGACGTCGTAATTGTTTTTATAATAGAGGATCGTAAACCTGTCTGGGCCTGGGGCTTTTACTTGTTTTAAATTCTTAATGACAGTTTAAATTTTTTCACAAGAGATGGGTCTATTTAATTTGTCACTATAGGTTGTGGTGAGCTTAGGTAAATGGAGGTGTTTTAGAAAGTTCATGGGATCCAAAGGGGTTTGCTAAGGTTTGTATTTATAGAGCAACGTATAAAATTTGTGAAACGCCTTAGGAATTCTGTCTGCATTCGATGTGCACGGTCTATTTCCTGTCCTAATTGTATAAACCAAGTTGATCCGTTATTTCGCACATAATTGCGCCGCTCACAATTTGTCGGATTTGTTTGCCATTCTAAAATAAGTGGCTTGTGTCCAGTTTAGAGCCTTTTCTGCTAGTGAGGTGTAAAGAAGATTTAGTTTGACCTTTATGTCCCTGATTTCTTTAGTTAATGAAATACTGGGTCTCTGATGGTTGGCAGTTTTGAGCAGAGTAGGTGCCTTTCCAGCATATTTTGAGTTTGTGTTGTCTCTTTTCTTGCGCGCCGATATACTGGTTATTTGTCCTCTCATATAGGCCTTTTGGGCCAACCAAACCCATGTTGGTTGTGACTCAGGGTGTACATTAGTGGATAGATATACATCAAGCTGCTGGGATATCTCTGCTCGGGTGATTGGGTATTTTAAAAGGGACTCATTGATTCACCTTTTTGGAGGCTTCAGGGCATTATGTGTAACAAATTGTGTTAGAACTATGTCATGGTCTGACCAAGTGCATGATATGTGTCTGGCCTGTGCCAGGGTAGGGGCAAGGTGAGTGGAGACCAGGGTCCAATCTAAGCAAGAGTATGTCTTATGGGATTGCGAGAAGTAGGTGTATCCCTTTTGGTCCCATGTAACTCTCTTCACGCATCGACCAGGGCCAGTTTTTTTAAGGATGCAATTAAGGAGGTTTTTTGCAAAATGCTAAGTTTGTCTGATCCTGTTGTTGACCGGTCGAGGGAAGGAGCGAGTGTCATATTGAAGCCCCCCATCCAATATATGTCTTCACCCTGAATTGCCTTAAAGGGGTTGTCCCGCGCCGAAACGTTTTTTTTTTTAACCCCCCCCCCGTTCGGCGCGAGACAACCCCGATGCAGGGGTTAAAAAAGAACACCGGAGAGCGCTTACCTGAATCCCCGCGCTCCGGTGACTTCTTACTTACCTGCTGAAGATGGCCGCCGGCATCTTCTCCCTCGGTGGACCGCAGGGCTTCTGTGCGGTCCATTGCCGATTCCAGCCTCCTGATTGGCTGGAATCGGCACGTGATGGGGCGGAGCTACACGGAGCTACACGGAGCCCCATTGAGAAAAGAAGAAGACCGGACTGCGCAAGCGCGTCTAATTTGGCCATTAGACGCCGAAAATTAGACGGCCTCCATGGAAACGAGGACGCTAGCAACGGAGCAGGTAAGTGAAAAACTTCTTATAACTTCTGTATGGCTCATAATTAATGCACAATGTACATTACAAAGTGCATTAATATGGCCATACAGAAGTGTATAGACCCACTTGCTGCCGCGGGACAACCCCTTTAAGCTTGTTAGAGATGAGGGAGAAAAGTTTAAAAGGGTTGTTCACCTGTGCATAAGAGTTAATAAGAACCACCCTCTGATCATGTAGGATACCTTGTAGAATAATGTAACAACCCTGTGTGTCCACCTCAGAACTGGTAACAGAGAAAGGAAACAAATTGTGTAGGAGAATAGATACCCCTTGTTGTTATTTTGTGGACCACAGAGAACACACGTGAGTACTGAACAGGAGATGTCTAGGGGCTGGGGAGGAGAAAAAATGGGGTTCATGAAGGCATATAGCCTCTGGTCTTTCCTTGAGATATTGTAAAAAGGCTTTATGCCTCTTAAATGAGGAGTTAAAGCCCCGGACATTGTGGGAAGCAATAACCACCATTGGGATTGAGGTTTAAGTGCTGTAGTGTGTTATATTTGGGGGAGTGGAGGTCAAGAGCCGTGTGGGGGTACTTGTCAGGATTGCACCAGTTAAAGGGCAGTTCAACTTTCATCCAATAACATATAAATGACAAAATATAAACCCTGAAGCATAGAAACACAAATAAATCAAATGGGGTTAGAAAAACCCTGGGTAGTCCAGGCTGAGAGGGGCCCCTAATAATTATAAGGGACCTTCCCAGAGCCTAAATTAAAATGAGAATCAAGTCTCTCTGTCCCGTCCGAGTTCTTTATGACTGTAAAAATATTAGAAATCAGTGAAATGAGCTCTCCGCCTGGGAAGAATAGGGTCCCGCTTCTGTCCCCCTTGCTGGTGCGAGAGTCCGTATCCAAAGTCTTAAAGGATCTTTAAGAGTTGTGTTGATTTCTTTCTGAGGAAGCTGGGTCAGGGTTAGAACATAGTTCAAGGGAGGACGAATGGCATCTCTCTCGCCATGCATGAGCTCAAACCCAGTGGGAGGTGCAGACTAGATCACAGAATGGGGGATCTCCTCATGCCAGCAGTGTGTTTATGCTGGTGGTGTCTGCACTCTTCTGCTTTTCCTTCTCTTCCTTATGCCTCTTTTTTATTTTCCTTCTTATTGCTTACTTTTATCTCATTTTCTCCTGCTTATTGTTCTTTTCCCCTTTTATTTTGTTTCATTCACTTTCTTATTTCACTCTCCTTTCCCCTCCCCCTCTCCTGTTAAGACTATTCTCCTCTGCAGCAGGCTTTGTTTGGGGAAAAGCTGTTGCACTGTAGCTGTGGGTGAGGTGACTGCACAGCGACTGCAGTCTCCTCTCTCTGTCACGGTGTACTTGCTGGCAGGAAGCATGCGCTGTGTGTGGGAGCTTCCTCCTCAGTGGTGCCGCAGGCAGAAGCCTCTGTAGCTCCAGAGGTGATATACACCGCAGGGGATCCTCTTCACTCTAAAAGAAGGAAGCAGCATCTGACAAGAGCTGGTATGTGGGAGGGCTATGGACTGTTGGGCAGTGGAGAGGGGGTGAGACTTCAGGCTGGAGGCCCCAGTGCTTCAGCAGGCCACAGCAGACTGGGAGCCAGTACCGTGGCTCAGGGGCAGATGCAGCCCTCAAAGTGATCACCTACACTGAAGAGACTGCTGGTATCCCGGTTTGGAGCCTTGGGGTGTCAGCTGGGGTAGGAAACCTTTATTTTTTCCCTTTAATGGCAGTAGGGATGGAGTTCTGCTTCCTCTCTCCCCGAGTGCTAAGCCAGGCAACCCCCACCTTGCTTATTAGGTAGGGTCCTGCCATTCTCCATTCAGCTTAGGGTCAGTTGACATGCTACTGTAGGGACCCGCAAGACAACGAGGAGCTTTGATCGCAGCTTGCCTGCTTAACTATTTTGGTCAATATACAAACCAATACCTCGTACCTATACAGCTATGACATCTGCTTATGTATACAGATATGCAAGTCAAGTGTGTGTGCTCAGTCGGTTCCTGTTTGTGTCCTGGGTCACGTTCGTGTGGGTCTGGTGCTTGCCCACATGAACGTAACAGCTATTAAAAGTGATCAAAAAGTTTCATAAACCCCAAAATTGTATAAATAAAAAGTGAAATTCTTCATGCAAAAAAGTAGACCTCTATTAGTGAAAAGGTTAGAGGACATAAGTCTTGAAATGCGGCAAAGAAAATTGAATTTTTCTCTCTTTCAGGCCTTATTCAGACATGCAGTGTTTTTGCACTGCTGAGCAGCGAGAAAACAGAGCTGCTATATTCCTGAAAAGATCACGTGAACAGGCTACTTCAAGCTATGTGAAGTAGCCTGGTCACATGATCCAAAGCGCAAGCTGTGTGCTTTCAAGGCTCCCACAGGAGCCTATGGAAAGCACACAACAAAGATAGGACATGTCCAATATTTGTGCACACCTCAGAGCCAACATGCGAGTTTGGTACCTAACAAAGATAGGACATGCAAGTGTAATCAGGGGCAGTGCTCAGCTGTCATTTAATGCTGAGCTCTGCCTCTGATTAGTCACAGTGCTCAGCCAATCAGAGGCAGTGCTTCAGGAGGCAGGGATTTTTCAATCCCTGACCAGAAGAGGAGCAGAAGAAGAGTGCGGAGACCTGCCAGAAGATGCGCCGGAGATGACAGCGCTTTCCAGGTGATGTGTTCTTGTTTTTTATTTTATTTTTTCTACAGTTATGGACTAGTTTCAGGGTAGGGCTTACATTTCAAGCTCCCCCCGAAAATCCTTGTCGCGGAGGGTACCCTTCCACTGCTGTCACAGCAGTGGCAGAGGATCGTGAGCATCTCCCATTGATTTAGATAGAGCTGGCGCCTGCCCCATTGGAAACAATGGGCAAGATCGCAAAAAGAATGGAAATGATATGATTTTGTTTTAACGCTGCATCACAAGCATAAAACATCACAAATGTGAATGGAGCCATTGGAAGTCACTGGCTTCATAATTTTGTGATTTCTCACAGCCTGGCAGTGCTGGGAAATGGTTTGATTTCCTTGCCAGTGTGAAGGCACCCTTAGTGTAATATATATGACAGATCGTGAGCCGTGACGACCTCTAGCGCTAAGCCCTGTCCACTGTTGGAAAAATACAACTTTGAAAATACAAATCATAGTTTTTTGGCACTAAAGTGCAACTTATTGACATCACAATTCTACACAATCCAGACGATAAATGTGTCCCAGTGCCTATAGTATATAATACCTGAGGATATCCATATAGGCCAAGGACTTGTGCTGCTTGAATAGTGCTAGATGAGTGGCGATCTCCGATGACACCGGCCAGCTGACCACGGCCTGTACACGAGTAATTAGGTATCATCTTATCAGGACCAGACAGAAGATGTAAAACATAGCGTATTACCAAGTATCCATCCGAGCATGTGTCATAAAAATGGTATCCCAGTGTAATATTGGGTAAGATGTCAGGATTCTGGTTAATATTATAAATGGTGGAGACAAAAACCTGAGGTTGTATGAATCCCTCCAACTTGACACTATAAATAGATAAATGTACAGATGAGTAAGGCTGGTATTATACAGAATATTCATTCGCAGAGTAATAAGTGATATCATAGAGTGAATCATGTGACCTCCTGGAGTGCATACTCCAGAAGAGGCAATGATGAAGATATTGATCGCCAGCAGCCAGATCACACGTCATGTGTCCAGAAGTGTGAAGCAGATATAACCAAGTTATTGTAAATTAATTGTTCCTTTATAGTAACAAGCTGAACATTAATGTTCAATTGCTAAGTTAAACAATACTTTACCTTCTACATACTTCTACCATAGTCAGCAGTCAGTGAAGTGGCTTCTGTCGGCTACATCTGTGCTGCTTCTGCATTCATTTCAGTGTTGCACAACTGTCTGCGCAGGATAAATTGGTCCGGATCCATTGCAGGTGTACCACCAATTTGATGCTCTGCTGTTAAACCTGCTATTGGATGGAGCACAGCTGGGATGCTCCGAGTATGCTCTGTGGAGTGTGCTCTAGTAATGAGGAACAGCCAGAGCATGTGCTCCAGAGATGTTCCTGACAATGATGAACAGGCACAAAGTGTTTTCTACACTCCAAGCATCTGGAGTGTAGTGATGAAGATGTCTCTGCAGATAACATGCCATCGTTGTCTCTGTCATCGAGGTGAGGATAAGGATGGCTTTTATGGATTAAGTTCATCAGTTAGGGGGTAAACTAAAGCATTCTAAGAGTCACACATATGGAGCCTGTCGGTTAGTGTCAATCTCATTTTAAGGGCTTATTCACTATCCGGAACTTAGCTCTGCCCCCGTCCCACCCCCTCACATTGCAAATAGTGCTGAGGGGCGGAGAAGGGGCGGGAGCTCAATGCACTGCTCCCGTCTCTTCCAGCCTCCTCCCCCTGCACAGAGGGACACCGTATATCGGTTGGGCGTGAAAACCCAGACGATATACGGTCGTCTGAATAAGCTTTAAGTTTCAAGTTGTCATAATTAAAATATGGTAAGCTCATAACGTTCTAATTTTTTCATCAGTGTAGCTGAATGAGATCTTGTATTCTGAGGGAAGAGTTCAAGTTTTTACAAGAACCAATTTTGGGTTCATATAAGGTATTGAATAACTTTCCCTATTTTTTTTGATGTGAGGTAACTGGGAAAAAACAATTTTTGCATTGTTTTTTAGGAATTATTTTTATGACCATGTGGTAGAAATATTCTGTTAATTTTATTCTTCGGATCATTATGATTATAACACCAAATGTTTTATATGCATAATAGAGATGAGCGAGCACACTCGTCCGAGCTTGATGCTCGTTCAAGCATAAGGGTGTGCGAGATGCTCGTTACTCGAGACGAGCACCACACGGTACTCGAGTGAATTCCATTTCCTTCCCTGCATATTTAGCGCCATTTTTTAGCCAATAGACATGCAGGGAAGGCATTACCACTTCCTCCTGTGACGAGCCAGCCCTATCCCACCCCCCTGCAGTGAGTGGCTGGTGAGATCAAGTGACCGCCGAGTACTTAAAAGCGGTCCCGCAGGCGGCTCGCCTCAGACACACACTGGTAGAGTATAGGGAAAGTGCTGCTGACGAGATAGGGAAAGTAGTAGTGTAGGATCCTGTCTACAAGAACCCCAATGGTCCTTCTTAGGGCCACATCTGACCGTGTGCATAACTGTGTGGCTGGCTGGGAGCAGTTTTACACAAAGTTTAATTTTTTTTTAATCTCGGGCTGTGCAGGTTATTACAGCTATAGCGTTCTAAGTCTGCAGTCTGTAATACAGAGTATAGGGAAAGTGCTGCTGAGAAAGGGAAAGTGGTAGTGTAGGATCCTGTCTACAAGAACCCCAACGGTCCTTCTTAGGGCTACCTCTGACCATGTGCATTTTACAGGTTGTCTGGTGGGAGTTGTAGTGTCGTGGATTTCCTTTTGTGTCCAACAACTTGATTAATTAGGAATGTTCACACCCTTCCAGATTGAATGATTAAAGGTTGGGGGACAGTGCGCACCGTCCGAAGTAATCACACTGACACAAGTTCAGCTTATGAAAAACTTCCTGTTTATTCCTGGGCGTCTAGCCTCTTTTATAAAGTTTAACATGTCTGCCCTTTTGGGGCAGGCCAAAGGTTACATAGATACAGCATATTGTTTGATTATTGGATAAGCGTCTTCCTTCATCCGGTCATCTGGTATTGCCCGTCACGTGGTAGCAGGCTGGAGAGGGCTGGGAGAGACGAATGGGCTCTCTCATACCCCACGTGTAGACCGGCCGATATGATTGGAGTTTACATCATGAATTAGTAATTGCCTAAATCTCCCATGTTATTTGCATACGTTTCCAGTAAAATTGCTGGGGTTATTATTGCGGCATCAAAAAGCGGTACTTGCCCTAAGTTGCGGTTATCTATGTCTGATTTTTACTTCTTCTAAAGTTACAAAACAGATGGAAAAATATAGCGTGTCTAAGTTAATATCATCTTGTCAGCAGAGTTTAGGAAAAAGATGTTTCATTAAAGGAAGTAGAAATATTGCATAAATGTAAGAACATATATCTATATTTGTATCAGAACAGAAGGCAAACATGTCATTTGTTATACAGAATGTTAAATGTATAAAAACAGGTTCACTGTCCACTACAAAGGTCCACAGTCCAAAATATAGATATATTGGATTTTCACTACAAACCCCCCTTGAAACTATCTGTTTCACTAAACTCACTACACTCCATGTCCCTACTCTGTCCCACCCTAATCCCCCATCGTTGACCCTAGACCTGCATTGTGTTGTAGACTGGGGCTATCACTGCCATGGGGGTATAGGATGGTTCGACATCATCATATTCTGGATCCATGATGACAACGTTTGCATTGACAGTGTGCTTTTTGTTGGACATCATAGTGAAACAGGTGAACCAGGTAGTCATCAGGGTCGGAATACAATGTATGCAACAACAAACAGAAATTAGGACAATTATAATGGCAACAAATATAGTTAGTATCTTTCTTATCAGCGTAAGCCCAAACCAGGACCCTGTCAACCAATCGAACCACCCTTGATCCGTTCCTTGTTTGATACTGGTGGCTAGATCTTTCAGGCGGTTGATTTGTTGGTGGATCGATGCAGAGTTGTCAGAGAGATTAAAACAACACATCCCTTCAAACTCTTCGCACCAGTGGTTCAAGGTCATGAGGAGATAATCAATGGTAGCTCTGTTCTCTAGGGTGGCTCTCCGTATGTTTTGCACATCTAAGAGTAGTAGGTCCAGTGCCTGGGACGTGGCATTTAGACCTTTTACCATGTCGCAGGCTAAGCCATTAATCACTCTTGCGTTATGCTGGGCTAATGCGGGGGTACCTAGAATACTAAAAGCTAGTGCAGTGTGTTCTGAAAAACTCAGTAGAGTAGGTGGTCCTACACAGCTATCGCCCAGGCCGTGAATGTCCCTCTGATACCTAGGTGTGGGTGCTTGGGGGTCCGGTTTTTGGTACATAAGGATACTCAGTCGGGACAATGCACACGGTCCTCCTGAAATATTAGCAGGGATATATGTGTACGTCAAATTGCTACAAGACAGGACCCATCCTACTGGTAGTTTGACATGTCTGAAATGGCTGGGACTCCGAACTACCTTCTCACAGGACATGGTAGTCACTATCTTTTGACATTGTTCTTCCGTACGGGAGCAAAGTATTTGGGAATCACTAGTGACCACTTGGCCCTTCTCACATTTCCCAATGTACCGTGGATTACATGTGAAATTGTAGCATACCTCAGCCCGAGAGACATTTCTGACCTGGAACTCAGTCATATTGGACCAATCAGTGTGTTCTACAGCTTTACAGTGGGGACAATATTCATATATGTTAATGAAGGTGTTCTCTTGTATTACATTGTCTTCCCCCACATCATTATCGTCATGTACAATTGCATAAATTGATCTCAGCACTTTTACTGGAGTGGGAATGGCCAGTAGGCAAGCCCGTAGAATGTCTTCCCCGCTCCTTAGGTTAGGCATACACATATTAGTTATATTGATTACATCTTTGGCTAAATACTCCCACATATTGAGATGACCTTCCTCCGCCCATTTAGCCTGATGTTTCTGGTTCTTTACTGAGGTACCCTTCTCGTCCCACATTACCAGAACCCCACATAGGAGAATTATTAAGATGACTTGACCTAAATATTTCATGATGATTCGTCCTTCTGGGATGAAGCTCTCTTGCAGTGGCTTGCGTGGATCCAGGTAGGCTTCCCCTCTAACTTCACTTAGGTGGCGGTAGTCAACAACACCTGGAACGGACCGTCGAATCTGGGCTCAAGAGGATTCTTCCTCAGGAACTTCTGAACGTACACCCAATCCCTGGGTTGTATGGAATGGGCGCCTGTGTCTTGGTCTGGGTCTGGAATGGAAGAGAACACTCGTGCATGGACTTTAGTTATTTCTTTGGCGAGCGATATAACATACTTAGTCAGAACATCTGAATGCAACTGTAACTGCTGGAGGAAAATAACACCCTAGTCTGGGGACGGTCCCAAAAAGAATCTCATAAGGTGATAATTTATGCTTTCCCCTTGGCGTGTACCTCACGCTATACAGTGCTATGGGAAGGATTTCTGGCCAGGGCATACCAGTTTCTCGTGACATCTTAAGTATTTTTGCTTTCAAGGTACCGTTTAGTCTCTCCACCCTACCACTACTCTGGGGGTGATAGGGCGTGTGAAACAAAAGACTGCTGCCTAACGCCTGCCATATCTCCTTGGTGACATTGGCGGTAAACGCTGGACCTTGATCACTTTCAATGACTTCTGGTATTCCGAAACGGCAAACCAACTCGGTCATGAGTTTCTTGGCGGTAGTCTTGGCAGTCATATTGACACTCGGATAACCTTCTGCCCACCCAGAGAAGAGATCCACCATTATTAGGGCGTATTCGAAACGTCCTGATTTCGGCATTTGGATGTGGTCGATCCGAATACGTTGGAATGGATACAGTGGCTTGGCCAGGTGTTTTCTAGGTGTCTCCTCCACCTTTCCTGGATTACACTGGGCGCAAATGGTGCAGGATTGTGCAGTACTTGTCCACCAACGTTGAGATGCCAGGCGCCAGGTAATATTTCTGGATCAATGAGTTCATGAGCATTTTGGACAAATGGGTCGGGCCATGTGCCCACTGTACCACTGCTGGGTAAAAGCTTCTAGGCAAACATGGGCGGCCTGTCAGTGTGAACAGTCTTTGTTCGTCCTTTTTTGCTCCCTTCTTTGTCCATTCTTCTTTTTCTTCCTTGCTTGCTCTCTTCTGTGCTTCTGTAAGGTAGTCTGGTTGTATCTTCTCATCCACACTGATCATCATGGACGGGTCTGGTTTCTCTGTTGATTCCACACCTACCGGTCGCGCTTCCACCTGAATTCCACACGAACAGTGTGTAGTCTACGGGTTCCAGTGGTTTGTCATAGACTGATGGTAGATGAGAGATTTCCTGTTGCATCATCTTGACACAGTCATGTGAAGGACGTGGAATGTCGTAGTAGGAGACGGAACCATTTGGCTTTTCTTCAGCATCATTCTCCTCTTCATCCTCGCATTCCCCCTGAAGAATCGGAAGGAGGGTGGAAGGGTTGAGGACATTACAACGCTGCAACGTGACATTCTCTGGAATCAGCAGTGAGCATTGTAAGCGTAGATGTCTTGCTGCTGACAGATGCTTTGGCTGTGTCTGGTTGAGTACGGCGGCAATGTCATGTGGAACCAGGACAGTCAGAGGGTAACCCAACATGAGATCTGAAGTTTTGTCCAGCAGGACATGGGCTGCAAAGACTGCCCGTAGGCAGGAAGGTCCCGCTCTGGCCACCGGATCGAGCCTGGCCGAGAAATAGCCGATGGGCCGCGATTTTCCAGCATGTTTCTGCGTAAGGACACCCGATGCGTGTCCCTGATTTTCGGACACAAATAGAGCAAACGGTTTGTCGTAGTCCGGTAGTCCTAATGCAGGTGCTTTAGAGATCAGGGCCTTGAGCGTACTGAAATTTCTTGTCGAGTCTTCTGAGAGTGTACAAGAGGCCTTGGCCTTTCCCCCTTCTTCGCCGATTCTTCTAACATCCTCGTACAGGGGCTGCATCAACAAAGAAGCCTCTGGAATCCAGGCTCTGCAGTACGAGATCAGTCCCAGGAAAGCCTAAAGAGCCTTTTCAGTTCGGGGAAGAGGTACTCGTTGAATGGCTGCAATCCGGTCTTCTGTTAGGTGTCGTACTCCTTCGGAAATGCAGTGGCCAAGGAAGATGACAGTGGTGCAGCACCATTGTGACTTGGTTTCTTTTTTTTTTTTTAATCATTATTTTTTTATTATTTTTGCATAAGTAAATGTTACAAGGAGAAAACATGTTTTAAGTTGTATACAGACAGAAGAAAAAAAGACAGTTTAATAGATATTGTCCGTGGACAAATGCACTTCTTCCTCTGGATTTTCCGCCTTCGCTGTAAAACTTTATAAATAGAGATGAGCGAGCACCAAAATGCTCGGGTGCTCGTTATTCGGGACGAACTTTTCGCGATGCTCGAGGGTTCGTTTCGAGTAACGAACCCCATTGAAGTCAATGGGCGACCCGAGCATTTTTGTATTTCGCCGATGCTCGCTAAGGTTTCCTTGTGTGAAAATCTGGGCAATTCAAGAAAGTGATGGGAACGACACAGCAACGGATAGGGCAGGCGAGGGGCTACATGTTGGGCTGCATCTCAAGTTCACAGGTCCCACTATTAAGCCACAATACCGGCAAGAGTGGGCCCCCCCCCCCCTCCCAAAAACTTTTACTTCTGAAAAGCCCTCATTAGCATGGCATACCTTAGCTAAGCACCACACTACCTCCAACAAAGCACAATCACTGCCTGCATGACACTCCACTGCCACTTCTCCTGGGTTACATGCTGCCCAACCGCCCCCCCTCCCCCCCACAGCGCACACCAAAGTGTCCCTGCGCAGCCTTCAGCTGCCCTAATGCCTCACCACCCTCATGTCTATTTAGAAGTGCGTCTGCCATGAGGAGGAACCGCAGGCACACACTGCAGAGGTTGGCACGGCTAGGCAGCGACCCTCTTTAAAAGTGGCGGGGCGATAGCCCACAATGCTGTACAGAAGCAATGAGAAATAGAATCCTGTGCCACCGCCATCAGGAGCTGCACACATGGGCATAGCAATGGGGAACCTATGTGTCACACACTATTCATTCTGTCAAGGTGTCTCTGCATGCCCCAGTCAGACTGGTAATATTTACCTTAACAGTAACCGCGTTGGTGGTAATGTGGTGGTGACTGCGGACCTAGTAGCGCGGTTTTATTTTGTTGGTTTTCGGAATGTGGCCAGGATTAAGTGGGCCGTGGCGGGGGGATGGTGGGGGGTCTCTCTTGTAGTGTCGGTAAAGGTGAAATTCTTGGACTGCCACCAGACGAACCAATGCAAAGGCATTTGCCAAGAATGTTTGTTTTCCCTGTTGGAGGAGGAGGGGGATGTTTTTGAGGCACTACGTGTCCTCTACACGTGTCCGTGGTTGTATGCACCTTTACAGTAACCGCGTTGGTGGTAATGTGGTGGTGACTGCGGACCTAGTAGCGCGGTTTTATTTTGTTGGTTTTCGGAATGTGGCCAGGATTAAGTGGGCCGTGGCGGGGGGATGGTGGGGGGTCTCTCTTGTAGTGTCGGTAAAGGTGAAATTCTTGGACTGCCACCAGACGAACCAATGCAAAGGCATTTGCCAAGAATGTTTGTTTTCCCTGTTGGAGGAGGAGGGCGATGTTTTTGAGGCACTACGTGTCCTCTACACGTGTCCGTGGTTATATGCACCTTTACAGTAACCGAGTTGGTGGGAAATGGCCTCGCCGCCATCATGTCTTTGGGAAGCCTCTGTTTCCACACCCCAGACACATACCATTAGCAGCGGTATAGGCAGAGCCCAGAATTCGTAACATTTCAGCCGTAGCATTAGGACAGGCCCCACTAACATATCACTAGCAGCATTATAGCGGGAGCGCAGTCTTCGTTCCATGTCAGCAATAGTAGCACTCAAGACAGGCCCCACTAGCATATCACTAGCAGCATTATAGCGGGAGCGCAGTCTTCGTTCCATGTCAGCAATAGTAGCACTCAAGACAGGCCCCAGTAACAATTCCGAAGCAGCATTATAGCGGGAGCGCAGTCTTCGTTCCATGTCAGCAATAGTAGCACTCAAGACAGGCCCCAGTAACAATTCCGAAGCAGCAGTATAGTGGGAGCGCAGTCTTCGTTCCATTTCAGTAGCTGCAGTATAGCCAAGGCCCAAGTTACATTTATGTAGCTAAAGTGTAGGCCAACCCCACACACCTTTCTGTACCATGAGTGCAGGTGAAGAACATACAAATTGCTATGATTACACTGTAGGTGATGGCCCCAAAAAATTGGTGTACCAACAGTACTAATGTACCTCAGTAAAAATTGGCCATGCCCAACCAAGATGGCAGGTGAAACCCATTAATCGCTTTGGTTAATGTGGCTTTAGTGGTAACTAGGCCTGGAGGCAGCCCAGTTTAACGAAAAATTGGTTTAAGTTAAAGTTCCAACGCTTTTAAGAGCATTGAAACATATAAAAATTGTTTCGAAAAATTAGATGAGTGAGCCTTGTGGCCCTAAGAAAAATTGCCCGTTCAGCGTGATTACCTGAGGTTTCAGGAGGAGGAGCAGGAGGAGGAGGAGGAATATTAGACACAGATTGATGAAGCAGAAATGTCCCCGTTTTGGATGGTGAGAGAGAACTATGCTTCCATCCGCGGGTGCAGCCTACGTATTGCTTACGTATCGCTGCTGTCCGCTGGTGGAGAAGAGAAGTCTGGGGAAATCCAGGCTTTGTTCATCTTGATGAGTGTTAGCCTGTCGGCACTGTCGGTTCACAGGCGGGTACGCTTATCTGTGATGATTCCCCCAGCCGCACTAAACACCCTCTCCGACAAGACGCTAGCCGCAGGACAAGCAAGCACCTCCAGGGCATACAGCGCTAGTTCAGGCCACGTGTCCAGCTTCGACACCCAGTAGTTGTAGGGGGCAGAGGCGTCACCGAGGATGGTCGTGCGATCGGCTACGTACTCCCTCACCATCCTTTTACAGTGCTCCCGCCGACTCAGCCTTCACTGGGGAGCGGTGACACAGTCTTGCTGGGGAGCCATAAAGCTGGCCAGGCCCTTAAAGACTGTTGCACTGTCTGGGCTGTACATGCTGCTCGATCTACGCACCTCCCCTGCTACATGGCCCTCGGAACTGCGCCTTCTGCCACTAGCGCTGTCGGATGGGAATTTTACCATCAGCTTGTCCGCCAGGGTCCTGTGGTATAGCAACACTCTCGAACCCCTTTCCTCTTCGGGAATGAGACTGGGAAGGTTCTCCTTATAGCGTGGGTTGAGCAGTGTGTACACCCAGTAATCCGTAGTGGCCAGAATGCGTTGAATGCGAGGGTCACGAGAAAGGCATCCTAACATGAAGTCAGCCATGTGTGCCAGGGTACCTGTACGCAACACATGACTGTCCGCACTAGGAAGATCACTTTCAGGATCCTCCTCCTCCTCCTCAGGCCATACACGCTGAAATGATGACAGGCAAGCAGCATGGGTACCGTCAGCAGTGGGCCAAGCTGTCTCTTCCCCCTCCTCCTCATCCTCCTCATCCTCATCCTCCTCATCCTCCTCCTCCTCCTCCTGAACGCGCTGAGATATAGACAGGAGGGTGCTCTGACTATCCAGCGACATACTGTCTTCCCCCGGCTCTGTTTCAGAGCGCAAAGAAGCTGCCTTTATGGTTTGCAGGGAACTTCTCAAGATGCATAGCAGAGGAATGGTGACGCTAATGATTGCAGCATCGCCGCTCACCACCTGGGTAGACTGATCAAAGTTTCGAAGGACCTGGCAGATGTCTGCCAACCAGGCCCACTCTTCTGAAAAGAATTGAGGAGGCTGACTCCCACTGTGCCGCCCATGTTGGAGTTGGTATTCCACTATAGCTCTACGCTGCTCATAGAGCCTAGCCAACATGTGGAGCGTAGAGTTCCACCATGTGGGCACGTCGCACAGCAGTCGGTGCACTGGCAGATTAAAGCGATGTTGCAGGGTGCGCAGGGTGGCAGCGTCCGTGTGGGACTTGCGGAAATGTGCGCTGACCCGGCGCACCTTTACGAGCAGGTCTGACAAGCGTGGGTAGCTTTTCAGAAAGCGCTGAACAACCAAATTAAAGACGTGGGCCAGGCATGGCACGTGCGTGAGGCTGCCGAGCTGCAGAGCCGCCACCAGGTTACGGCCGTTGTCACACACGACCATGCCCGGTTGGAGGCTCAGCGGCGCAAGCCAACGGTCCGTCTGCTCTGTCAGACCCTGCAGCAATTCGTGGGCCGTGTGCCTCCTATCTCCTAAGCTGAGTAGTTTCAGCACGGCCTGCTGACGCTTGCCCACCGCTGTGCTGCCACGCCGCGCGACACCGACTGCTGGCGACGTCCTGCTGCTGCTGACACATCTAGATTGCGAGACAGAGGTTGAGGAGGAGGAGGAGGGTGCTTTAGTGGACGAAGCATACACCGCCGAACATACCACCACCGAGCTGGGGCCCGCAATTCTGGGGGTGGGTAGGACGTGAGCGGTCCCAGGCTCTGACTCTGTCCCAGCCTCCACTAAATTCACCCAATGTGCCGTCAGGGAGATGTAGTGGCCCTGCCCGCCTGTGCTTGTCCACGTGTCCGTAGTTAAGTGGACCTTGCCACTAATCGCATTGGTGAGGGCGCGTACAATGTTGCGGGAGACGTGGTCGTGCAGGGCTGGGACGGCACATCGGGAAAAGTAGTGGCGACTGGGAACTGAGTAGCGCGGGGCCGCCGCCGCCATCATAGCTTTGAAGGACTCCGTTTCCACAACCCTATACGGCAGCATCTCAAGGCTGATAAATTTGGCTATGTGGACGGTTAACGATTGAGCGTGCGGGTGCGTGGTGGCGTACTTGCGCTTGCGCTCCAACACTTGCGCTAGCGACGGCTGGACTGTGCGGTGCGAGACATTGGTGGATGGGGCTGAGGACAGCGGAGGTGAGGCTGTGGGTGCAGGCCATGAGACGGTTGTGCCTGTGTCCTGAGAGGGAGGTTGGATCTCAGTGGCAGGTTGGGGCACAGGGGGAGAGGCAGCGGTGCAAACCGGAGGCGGTGAACGGCCTTCGTCCCACCTTGTGGGGTGCTTGGCCATCATATGTCTGCGCATGCTGGTGGTGGTGAGGCTGTTGGTGGTGGCTCCCCGGCTGATCTTGGCGCGACAAAGGTTGCACACCACTGTTCGTCGGTCGTCAGGCGTCTCTGTGAAAAACTGCCAGACCTTAGAGCACCTCGGCCTCTGCAGGGTGGCATGGCGCGAGGGTGTGCTTTGGGAAACACTTGGTGGATTATTCGGTCTGGCCCTGCCTCTACCCCTGGCCACCGCACTGCCTCTTACAACCTGCCCTGCTGATGCCCTTGCCTCCCCCTCTGAAGACCTGTCTTGAGTAGGCGTTGCACACCAGGTGGGGTCAGTCACCTCATCGTCCTGCTGCTCTTCCTCCGAATCCTCTGTGCGCTGCTCCCTTGGACTTACTGCCCTTACTACTACCTCACTGCAAGACAACTGTGTCTCATCGTCATCGTCCTCCTCACCCACAGAAAGTTCTTGAGACAGTTGGCGGAAGTCCCCAGCCTCTTCCCCCGGACCCCGGGAACTTTCGAATGGTTGGGCATCAGTGACGATAAACTCCTCTGGTGGGAGAGGAACCACTGCTGCCCAATCTAAGCAGGGGCCCGAGAACAGTTCCTGGGAGTGTTCCCGCTCCTGAGCAGGTGTCATTGTAGTGGAGTGAGGAGGCTGGGAGGAAGGAGGAGCAGCAGACAGAGGATTCGGATTTGCAGCACTGGACGGCGCAGAACTGTGGGTGGATGATAGCTTGCTCGAAGCACTTTCTGCCATCCAGGACAGGACCTGCTCACACTGCTCATTTTCTAATAACCGTCTCCCGCGTGGACCCATTAATTGGGCGATGAATGTGGGGACGCCAGAAACGTGCCTCTCTCCTAATCGCGCAGCAGTCGGCTGCGACACACCTGGATCAGGAGCTCGGCCTGTGCCCACACCCTCACTTGGGCCTACGCGTCCTCGGCCACGGCCACGTCCACGTCCACGTACTCTAGGCTTACCCCTACCCCTCAGCATGCTGTATTACCAGTGATTTGATTTCCCAGGCAGGAAATAAATTGGCGCAAGCCTGCAGGCCAAATATAATTTCTTTTCCTTTTTTGCAAAGGGAAGCACCCACTGCGTATATTCAATGAACAAGAAGTTTAATATCTGTGGTGTGGCCCTCAAAAAGTGTCACACAACTATAGTGTAGCAGAGTTATTAACTCTAGCAGAGCAGGTATTTGCCAGTCAGGAAAGACAATGGCGCAAGCCTGCAGTAAACCGTAGCTGGTTGCGTCTGATTTTTGTACGTTGTCCACGCAGCACACACGTACACAGAGACCTTAGGACTGACACAGGCAGGCCAAATATAATTTCTTTTCCTTTTTTGCAAAGGGAAGCACCAACTGCGTATATTCAATGAACAAGAAGTTTAATATCTGTGGTGTGGCCCTCAAAAAGTGTCACACAACTATAGTGTAGCAGAGTTATTAACTCTAGCAGAGCAGGTATTTGCCAGTCAGGAAAGACAATGGCGCAAGCCTGCAGTAAACCGTAGCTGGTTGCGTCTGATTTTTGTACGTTGTCCACGCAGCACACACGTACACGGAGACCTTAGGACTGACACAGGCAGGCCAAATATAATTTCTTTTCCTTTTTTGCAAAGGGAAGCACCCACTGCGTATATTCAATGAACAATAACTGTGTTGTGGCCCTGCCTACACAATTCTGTCCCTGTAGTATCAATGGAGTATCAATGCTCTGCACAGACGATTTTTAGAAAAAAAAAAAAATGCAACACTGCTAACAGCAGCCAGCACAGTACTGCACACGCTTCAATTTGGCCCTAGAAAGGACCGTTGAGGTTCTTGAAGGCTACACTCACTCCTAACACTCTCCCTGCCTATACACCACTTCTGTCCCTAATGTCGGGTGCAATGCTCTGCACTGCCGATTTTGAGAAAAAAAAAAAAAACACTGCTAGCAGCAGCCTGCACACAGGTAGATGTGGCCCTGAGAAGGACCGTTGGGGTTCTTGAAGCCTACACTTTCCCTCAGCTAACTCACAAGGCATGTGTGGCGAGCCGCGGGAGGGGCCGACTTTTATACTCGGGTGACATCTGATCGCCCCAGCCACTCACAGCAGGGGGGTGGTATAGGGCTTGAACGTCACAGGGGGAAGTTGTAATGCCTTCCCTGTCTTTCAATTGGCCAGAAAAGCGCGCTAACGTCTCAGAGAGGAAACTGAAAGTAACCAGAACACCGCGTGGTGCTCGTTACGAGTAACGAGCATCCCGAACACCCTAATATTCGCACGAATATCAAGCTCGGACGAGTACGTTCGCTCATCTCTATTTATAAACAATAAAGAAAAGTTGCTGACCAACATTTTGATACGGATTTTTGACTTTCTGTACACTGCAGTGTAATATCATGTTGTAATCCTTAAGTAACAATAATACCATAGGAACATAAAAGAAAACATAAACTAGGCATCATTAGGCAAATATATGCGTCGAGGTTATAGTGGTTCCCTCCATCTGCTCCACATCTCCTCGTGCTTTGCCAGCGCATTTTCTCTGAATGCCAACCATCTTTCGAACACTCTTTGCTCCGCCATCCGGTTTTTAAATTCGCTAAGTTGTGGGGGGTCTGGGCCTCTCCAGTGCTGCGCAATGAGAGTTTTGGCAGTCATCAGGGCGTGTCCCACCAGATATCTAGCTGGGGGGGGATGTTCTCTAGGCCCACGAGCAACAGGATAAGTTTTGGCGCTCTTGGTACACGAATTTTTAAGGATTTGTCCAAAAGATTTAGTACGTCTTGCCAGTAGTTGGACAATTTAGGACATGAGCAGAAAATATGTGAAAGGGTACCCTTGCAATCACACCCTCTCCAACAGAGTCCATTCCCCCTTTTAAGTCTGTTACAAAGTAGTGCAGGAGAGTAATACCATCTCATAACAATCTTTGTTTGGACTTCTAGTATACCCAACCCTTTGGTTGACTTTCCGGCCAGTCTAAAGGCACTATTCCAGGATTCTAATGAGATGACCGACTCTAATTCTCTTTCCCAGTTTAGCATATGGGCTTTTTTTGAAAGACTATTATTACCCGTCAAAATGTCATAAAAGGGTCTGGTTTCGGATTTTTTCAAGTTAGGTGTGGAATTAAGTCTGTTTGTGATGTCCTGTGGGATCTTTATTGTGTGTATCTTCGTTCTGGTAAGAAAGTGATTAATTCTAGAATATTTGTATAAGTCTTAGTCATTTAGGCTATAGAGGGATCTGAGCTCGTTAAAGGTTTTTACAAAGCCTCTTGACAGCAGATCCGACACCGTCCGTATTCCTTTTTTTACCCATTCTCTCAGGTCTAGTTCTGGTACGAATACACTCAAAGTTTCGAGAGGAATGCTGGGAGCTGCCAAGTCGCTGTGCAAAGCAACCCTTTTTGTTAGGTCGCTCCAGGCCAAGAGTGAAGTTGTTGTAGTGGGAGATAATGGTTTAGTGATTATCTTTATGTTCGTTTTCGCGTTTAGTGTGTATGACATAGCCTCTAAGGACGCTGCGAGTAGCAATTGGCTGCTTGAGGTAAGTTTAGCAAAACCTCTCTCCATTCCCACCCAGCCTAACCTGTCTTCCTCAGGGATTAGGTGTCTGGCTTGATTTAAGAGTGAAGCTTTGTAATATTTTTCCACATTGGGGATATCCGCTCCTCCATTAGCGCGTCGCATGGCCAAAATAGACAGTGCCAAGCGAGGCTTCTTGCCACTCCAAATGAAGTTTGATATTTGTCCCTGGAGTGTAGTTAATGTAGTTTTGGACAGAGTAACTGGTAGAACTCTAAAAAGTAGAGGATCTTAGGTAGGAGTTTCATTTTGTAGGTCATAATTCTACCGTACCAAGATTAAGCCCTGTCATACGATCTATCTCTTTCTGCACACCATCTATCAATGGGGGGTAGTTTGTTTTTTCAAGGTCGGCTATGTCGGGGGTTAAATGGATTCCCAAATAAGGTAAGTCTGTATCCCTCCATTCGTATGGGAACTCTTTTTTTATTGCTTTTTTTAGTACTTTAGGTGTATTAATCCCCAGGATTATTGACTTATTTGTGTTAAGTTTATATTGCGAAGCAATACTGAAGGATTGTAAGATTTGTTGATCTGCCCTTAAGGAACTAAGTGGGTGTGTCAGGGTGAGGATGACATCATCTGCAAATAAGCCGATCTTATGTTGGCGTAAGTTCAATGGGATACCACTTATCTCAGGGGACGATCTGATAGCTTCGGCCAGTGGCTCAATTGTGAGGACATACAAAATAGGGGACAGGGGGCAGCCCTGTCTCGTACCGTTTGATATTTTAAAGGACTCTGAGAGCGTGCCGTCCACTAGTGTCCTTGCCGACGGAGCAGAATACAGAGCCCGGACGGCCCACTGCAGCCCCTCCCCGAAGCCAAACCTGGCCATTGTCTGGAATGCGTAGTCCCAATGGACATGGTCGAAAGCCTTTTCGGCATCAAGGGCCAGCATGACCGCTGGGGCTTGGGATAATTTTAGAGAGTGTAATAGATTTAGAGCTTTACGGGTGCCGTCCGGGGCCTGCCTCCCCCTCACAAATCCGACCTGATCGGAATGTATTATCCCGGGGAGGATCTCGAGCAATCTTGTTGCAAGGGTCTTGGAATAAATCTTTATGTCCGTGTTTAGCAATGAGATCGGACGGAAATTGGATGGGTCATCTGGAGTTTTACCTGCCTTAGGCAGGACTACAATAGTGGCTTGAAGGGCTTCCTCTGGGAAGAGACCGCGCCGCATAGCAGTGTTGAAATAATTAACTAGATATTGGGACAATACACCTGTGAATAGTTTATAGTATTCGGATGAATACCCATCAGGTCCAGGGGCTTTTTGACTTTTCATGTTTGCGATTGTATCTGTCACTTCAGGTACAGACATTTCCCTATCCAGTTCTGTCACTTGTGAATTGGTAATCCTTGGGAGGTTTAGGTTGTTTAGAAAATTGTTTATTACAGTTTGGTTTGATTGAACAGAGGATGGGTCGTCTTTTAGATTATACAGTTCGCTGTAATATGAGCGGAACTTGTCCGCTATCTGTTTCTGGTGGGTAATTTTAAATTCCTTGTGTTTCGAATTCCACACAAAGGGTATAGTGGCTCTAACCGTCTTTCTTTTAACTAGGTTGGCCATCCATTTGGACGGTTTCTTTAATGAGGAATATATGTTGGCTCTACGGGCTGTGATTTCTTTATCGAAGTCACTTTGTAGTGTTTTGCGGAGTTCAAGTCTTGCTTTAAATAGTTTGTTGTGGGTCAGTAAGGAAGGGATACCCCGCATCTCGCCTTCTAGTCGTTGTATTTCCGCCACCAGGGACTCGGTCTTGTCTAGTTTCTTTTTTTTGTATCTGGCTCCTAATTTAATAAGTACCCCTCTCATAAACGCTTTATGGGCGTTCCACAGGATGCAGGGGTCTATATCTGGGGCGTCGTTTAAAACGAAGAATTCTTCTATATTTTTTATAATTTCGCTTTTATATTCAGGGATTTTCATCAAATATACATTGTTTCTCCACATTCTGGCTGTTTGCTTGAACTTACCCAAGGCTATTGTTGTCACTATTGGGGCGTGATCCGACCACGTGGCCGTGCCAATTTCCGCCTTCACCACTGATGTTATGAGTTGTTTATCAACCAGACATAAATCGATGCGTGAAAACGTTTTATGGCGGGGGGAGTAAAACGTGTATTCCCTAGCCGCGGCGTTGAGACAGCGGAAAGTGTCAAAAACAGCATGTTTTCGTAGCCAGTGGTTCAGGCAAACGCCTATTTTTTTTGTTTGTTGGGTAGTGTCGATAGATCTCTCTGGGATCAAGTTAAAGTCCCCACAAAGAAGCAGTGCACCCTTCGCCACTTTGCGTATTGTTTTCATGAGCTTATTTAAGAAACTCAACTGTTTTCTATTTGGGGCATAGACATTAATTAAGGTGATCGGGGTGCCCCTTAGTTCTCCCACCAAGATTATATAGCGGCCTCCAGGGTCGCATATTTGTTTTGTAAGGTTGAACGGTGTAGATTCCCCAAACGCCACCATTACACCGGCCTGTTTCTTTGGGGCGCATGCAAATATGGTGTGTGGGAACTTTTTGTGGGACATGCGGAATGTGTCTGTGTCTAATAAGTGCGTCTCTTGTATACATACAACGTCGATGTTATTGCGAGGGCTTCTTTCCATACGAAGCTTCTCTTCTGTGGTAGATTTATCCCGTTGGCATTCAACGACAGAATTTTCATAGCCATACTGTTGGAGCTAGCACTCTGGAGCTAAGAGACGGGGACCTTAAATAGATATCGATGCCTGACAAAACAGAACTAGGTAGAGAACAACAATTTGTTACATAGAAAGCTATACAATCGTAGATAGCTATATCGTGAGGCAAAAACCTTCTGTAAGCAAGAAAAAAACAGCATAGAAAAGTGAAAAGAGAGTGGCAAGCGGTTGCTTGCTGAAACATTTGGGGGGAGATAAGAGTTCGCAAGAGTGTCCAGCACGACCCTCTAGTCTGCCATTCCTTATGACAGTGGAAATTTTGGATAGAAAACTCCTCTATAGGTTATCTGCATTGAGTGGTGATTAAGATCTTCTTTCCCAGATCTTTCCAGAGGGATTCTCGGTGCGGGTAGAGGAAGGTTCTTTTAACTTTAGACCCCACGAGTTTAGAGTGGCTTTGGCTGAATTAAAATCATGGAATGTATGGGATGTATTCTCTCTAGTGGCAATAACTTTCGTGGGAAAGCCCCACCTGTACAGAATATTCGCCTCTCTCAGAGCCAAAGTTACGCTTGCAAAATTTCGCCTTGCTTCCATAGTTGCCTGAGAGAGATCGATAAATAAACAAATGTCTGCGTATGGGCTTGGCAAGGATTTCATTTTCCTCGCAGCTTGCATGAGAGCATCTTTTGTACTGAAATGATGAATCCGCACTATGATGTCTCTGGGACTATTATCTTTTAAAAACTTCGGTAGCGGGAGCCTATGTGCTCTGTCAATCTTGAGCTCATGTTCGGGGAGATTCGGGAGCATCTTCTGGATCAGGCGCGTAACATATTCGGGAATTTCGGCGCTAGAAACTTTTTCAGAAATCCCGCGGATTTTGACATTGTTGCGCCTATTTCTATCTTCCAAATCGCTTAACTTATTCTGCAGCTTGGTGACTTTCCCTTCTAAGTCGTAATGGGCATCAATAAGCCCGTTGTGCGATTTCACAAGCTCCTCCATTTTGTTCTCAGTATTGTTCAATCTATTGGTGACTTCCGAAATTGACGTATCTACATGCTGAGACAGGCTCTTTAGGTCAGCTTGTAGTGTGTTTCTCAGGGCTAATATCGCCTCTTTAATGTATGACTCTGAAGCCGGTTTATCTGAAGCTGACAGGTTGTCAATTTCACCTTCATTTACAGATTGAGATGTGGTTATATTAGGGCTCTCTCCCTCTGTGGTGTCCGTCAGTCTTTGCCTTTGCTTAGCTGGGCTGTTTGAGACAGAGTGAGCTCCCTGTGCTGCTGCCGGCGCCATTTTGTTTTTTGAGCTGCGACTTATGGGGGCCCCGGGCTTTTGCTTATTCCCTCCTGATGGCCCTCTCTCTTCTTGTCCCAAATCCTTTGTCCCCACTTGCTCACTCTCATCTTCTTCTCTGCTCATGGATATCGGGATTAGGGATTTGCGGAGGTCTCTTACCGGGGTTCCCGCTGCTGCTTCTGGCACCTCTTCTGCCGCCATTTCCGGTAGAGAGCTGCGCGGCACAAAGAACTCCTCCAGACGCGTTGGGACTGCTTTAGAAGTTCTTCTTCTCGCTGCCGCCATGGTCCTGAGAGGTTTACCTTGCAGGAGGTAAGTTTTCAGAGTCCACTGAGTGCTTTTTAAGTTGCTGAGAGTCGCTGCCGAGCAGAGCCTACACAAACACTGCCGTCTCGGACTCACTCCAGGCCACGCCCCCCTGTGACTTGGTTTCTGACACTTTACATCCCTGACACGCCAGATAGCACAGAAGATTTTCGGAGGAGGAGGAGGCCGTGTCCAGATCATCTGCACAAAGTAACAGATCATCCACGTATTGGAGCAAGACCACTGTGGGGTGCTCCTCCATCCATGGGTTTAGAATCAGAGACATTGCCTTGGCAAACTGGCTGTTTGAATTCTGTGCACCTTGAGGCATTACAGTCCATGTGAGTTGGCCTCCGTTGTGCGTGAAGGCGAAAAGGAACTGGCATGATGGGTCTAACGGAATGCTGAAAAAGGCGTTTGTCATATCAATCGCTGTGAAGTACTTCGCTGTGGGCGGAATTCCAGACAGTAGCGTGTGTGGATTCGGCACCAAGGGAGTTTCCATTATGGTAGCCTGGTTCACTGCCCGGAGGTCTTGAACCATACGGTATTTGCTTGGTTCACCCTTTGGTGTCTTCTTCTTCACTGGGAACAAGGGGGTGTTGCATGGCGACTCACATGGGACAAGGGCTCCATTCTGGACCAACGTCTTGATCTGGTCGTCAATGGCTAGTGAGACTAAGTGCTTCAGTGGATACTGTGGTCTTCTTGGGAACGGCATTCCGGGCTTCATCCTCACCATCACTGGGGGGACTCGCAGACGACCAATGTCCTCAGGTCCTTTTGACCACAGTGTATCAGGGATTCTTGCTTTCACTTCCTCCGGTATTGTCTTCTGTACTTCTTGGCAGGTCATGAGGAATGGTTCTGAGGCAAGCGTCATCTGGTCATCTTCAGATAGAGGAGAGGTAACCGTTATGCCACCGTCTTCAGTGTAGGAAATTGTAGCTTGAAGTCTTGATAGAAGGTCTGCTCCCAATAGGTTGAGCGGTGAAGTCTTGTGGATCACAAATCTAGCCAGGATGTTCTGTATGGCGACAGGAAGTGGCTTGCTTAGTGGGTTTTCAGAAGGCCTTCCACCTACCCCTACGGTCAGTATGGTCTTATCATCCAGCAGGTGTTTTAAAGGAAAATCGTCAGCACAAATGATGCTCCGTGCTGCACCAGTGTCCAGTAGAAAGGTAGTTGGTTTCCCTGTGATGGAGAGAGTCACTTGGGCTTGGGGTCCGGTATGATCTACTGCAGGGTTCTGCTGGAAAGAGGCCATACTGGACACTGGCTTGCCAGCGTCCTAGTGGGACGGGCCATGGTAAGATATCGGAGGTAGTGGAGGTGGGGGTGGAAAGCCATCAGAAGGTGTTGGTTCGGTTGGAGTCCTGGTCTGATTTGATTGTCCGCGTTGCTTGTATGGGACACGACAATCTTTCTTGAAGTGCCCTATTCTGTTACATCTAAAACACCTTCTTGGTGCAGGTCCATCTTGACTATGATTCTGTGGGGTTCCCATTGCCACCATGACAGGGGTAGGTCCGTTACCTGCTACTCCCTTTGCAACGGGTAGTAGGATATCGATGGCCAAGATCTTGTATTCCGGTTTCGCTGCCATCAGTCCCTTTTTGATTGGATCTCGTAAACCAGAAACAAAAGCAGCGGAAAGCATCAGTTGGTGTGTCCTGATTTGTGAGGAGAATCCGAGATCGTCAAAGAGTTGAATGAGGCGACCACTTTTTCTTGGGTCACGTCCTGCAGTGTGATAGCTTGATCCGCCAGCTTGTCTTGCACCCAGGCCTTCACTTGTCTGCAGAATTCCCTTCCAGAAGCATATGTTGTCTCTGGAGTAGCATTCACATTAGCCGGATTGAGGGATTTCTAGATGACTGGCCAATACGTATCTCCTGCCTTTACTTCCGTCAAGGCTTGTAAATCCTTCCAGGTGGCCGAATAATTACGCTGGTACTGGACCAACTTCCTGAAGAAAGGCATGGGTTGCTTTTCTGGATCTGGCAATCCGGCCTGGAGGGTGGTGGCTTGGCTTGGAGTGAAGCTGACGTATAGGAGTGGGGCATCTGCCGCCACAAAAGGCATCCTGTGTGGTGCCAGTTGAGGTGTGATCTGGGGTGCCAGGGATTGATGTTCATCTTGTGTGAGGGAGTCTTGAGACCCATAAGGGTCATCTTCTTGTGGAGACATGAAATGGACCTTGGGGGTAGACGTATTGGGAGGTGCAAAGTTAAGTTGTTCTTGTATACTCGTGCGAGCTGCTTGGCTCTTACGTAAGCTGGGCTTCGTCAGTGAGAATTGTTCTCCTGCTCCCCCTGAGGTCGTCGTCGCTGGGTGTTGCTTTGGCCTTGCACCATAATCCCTTTTCGCTAAAATGCCAGTATCCCGGCGGCGCACTGGTTTCAGAGGGGGTGGGCCTCGGAACTATTCTCCAGACCTGGTGACTCCTGTTTCCCCATCTTCATCACTGTTTTCCCACTGATCTTCCTCTTCCTCCCTGGGCGGGGGTTGACCAAGGCCCCCCTGAGCTCCACCCTCACATTTCACAGGTCCTGCGACCAGCTGATCCCCTGCGATTGGCTGATCCCCTGTAATTGGTTGATCTGGAAACAGAGGAACAGCTTGTCTCTGTGCTTGTAACATTTGAGGATCTATCACTGGATATAGCGGAGACATGGCAGGTGTATTGTGCCTCTGAGGTGTAGCAATATGGCTGCTTTTATGAGTGGACGGCTGAGTACTAGGCCTTTGGGGTGTACCAAGATGGCCACCGTAGGGAATGGATGACAGTGTGGATGACTGTGCACTAGGCCTCTGGGGTGTATTAAGATGGCCGCCAGAGGAAGTGGTCATTGAGGAAGTGGCTGTGGAACGCATATTGGAACGCCCAGTAGTTCCTGTGACATAATCACAGGAAACTGCAGTGTTGGAACGCATGGCAGCTCCGGATGTGGGAAACGCCTGTTCAGCGTTGAATACAGGAAGTGTGGGTTCATTTACGTCACCCCCTGGGCGAGGAGCACCACAGCCCAGGCACGTTTCCCGCTGCTTCGGGTTCTGCACTCCACAGACTAGGCACATCCAATATGGTAGGCTACCTGCGTGTATGGGAGGTGCTGACTAGAGATGAGCGAACGTACTCGTCCGAGCTTGATACTCGTTCGAGTATTAGCGTGTTCGAGATGCTTGTTATTCGAAACGAGCACCACGCGGTGTTCGAGTTACTTTCACTTTCATCTCTGAGACGTTAGCGCGCTTTTCTGGCCAATAGAAAGACAGGGAAGGCATTACAAATTTCTCCTGCGACGTTCAAGCCCTATACCACCCCCCTGCAGTGAGTGGCTGGCGAGATCAGGTGTCACCCGAGTATATAAATCGGCCCCTCCCGCGGCTCGCCACAGATGCATTCTGACATTGTTCAGGGAAAGTGCTGTCTTGCTGGAGTTGCTATGGGAGAGTGTTAGGAGTTATTTTAGGCTTCAAGAACCCCAACGGTCCTTCTTAGGGCCACATCTGACCGTGTGCAGTACTGTTGAGGCTGCTTTTTTCAGTGTTGCACATTTTTTTTTTTGTATATCGGCCGTGCAGAGCATTGCGTCCAGAGCATTGCGTCCTGCAGTAATTTTACATAGTCCAGGGCCAGTAGTGGTGGTGAGGCAGGGACAGAAGACATATACAGTCTATATAGGCAGTGGGCTTTTCCAAAAAAATTTGGGAAAAAACATCTATTTGGTCTGCCTGTGACCGTCCTCAGTGTACTGCGTCTCTGCAGGGGGTAGTTGTCCTAATTCATACGCAGCCAGCTAAGTGTTACACCAGGCTTGCGCAAAATTCTTTCCTGGCTCTGCTGTGCGTTCCGTAAGCGAAGTCAGCCTCCAACCACAGGCCAATAAGCGGCACATTTAATTACAGCGTTCTGTTTCTGCACTACCGGTAATACAGCATGCTGAGGGGTAGGGGTAGGCCTAGAGGACGTGGACGCGGGCGAGGACGCGGAGGCCCAAGTCAGGGTGTGGGCACAGGCCGAGCTCCTGATCCAGGTGTATCGCAGCCGACTGCTGCGGGATTAGGAGAGAGGCACGTTTCTGGCGTCCCCACATTCATAGCACATTTAATGGGTCCACGCGGTAGACCCTTATTAGAAAATGAGCAGTGTGAGCAGGTCCTGTCGTGGATGGCAGAAAGTGCATCCAGCAATCTATCGACCACCCAGAGTTCTACGCCGTCCACTGCTGCAACTCTGAATTCTCTGGCTGCTGCTCCTCCTTCCTCCCAGCCTCCTCACTCCATTACAATGACACATTCTGAGGAGCAGGCAGACTCCCAGGAACTGTTCTCGGGCCCCTGCCCAGAATGGGCAGCAATGGTTCCGAATCCTCTCCCACTGGAGGAGTTTGTCGTGACCGATGCCCAACCTTTGGAAAGTTCTCGGGGTCCGGGGGATGAAGCTGGGGACTTCCGGCAACTGTCTCAAGAGCTTTCAGTGGGTGAGGAGGACGATGACGATGAGACACAATTGTCTATCACTCAGATAGTAGTAATTGCAGTAAGTCTGAGGGAGGAGCGCACAGAGGATTCGGAGGAAGAGCAGCAGGACAATGAGGTGACTGACCCCACCTGGTTTGCTACGCCTACTAAGGACAGGTCTTCAGAGGGGGAGGCAAGTGCAGCAGCAGGGCAGGTTGGAAGAGGCAGTGCGGTGGCCAGGGGTAGAGGCAGGGCCAGACCGAATAATCCACCAACTGTTTCCCAAAGCGCCCCCTCGCACCATGCCACCCTGCAGAGGCCGAGGTGCTGAAAGGTCTGGCAGTTTTTCACTGAGAGTGCAGACGTCCAACGAACAGTGGTGTGCAACCTTTGTCGCGCCAAGATCAGCCGGGGAGCCACCACCACCAGCCTCACCACCACCAGCATGCGCAGGCATATGATGGCCAAGCACCCCACAAGGTGGGACGAAGGCCGTTCACCGCCTCCGGTTTGCACCACTGCCTCTCCCCCTGTGCCCCAATCTGCCACTGAGATCCAACCCCCCTCTCAGGACACAGGCACTACCGTCTTCTGGCCTGCACCCACACCCTCACCTCCGCTGTCCTCGGCCCCATCCAGCAATGTCTCTCAGCGCACCGTCCAGACGTCGCTAGCGCAACTGTTTGAGCGCAAGCGCAAGTACGCTGCCACGCACCCGCACGCTCAAGCGTTAAACGTACACATAGCCAAATTGATCAGCCTGGAGATGCTGCCGTATAGGCTTGTGGAAACGGAGGCTTTCAAAAACATGATGGCGGCGGCGGCCCCGCGCTACTCGGTTCCCAGTCGCCACTACCTTTCCCGATGTGCTGTCCCAGCCCTGCACGACCACGTCTCCCCCAACATTGTACGCGCCCTCACCAACGCGGTTACTGCCAAGGTCCACTTAACAACGGACACGTGGACAAGCACAGGCGGGCAGGGCCACTATATCTCCCTGACGGCACATTGGGTGAATTTAGTGGAGGCTGGGACCGAGTCAGAGCCTGGGACCGCTCACGTCCTACCCACCCCCAGAATTGCGGGCCCCAGCTCGGTGGTGGTATCTGCGGCGGTGTATGCTTCCTCCACTAAACCACCCTCCTCCTCCTCCTCCTCCGCAACCTCTGTCTCGCAATCAAGATGTGTCAGCAGCAGCACGTCGGCAGCAGTCGGTGTCGCGCGGCGTAGCAGCACAGCGGTGGGCAAGCGTCAGCAGGCCGTGCTGAAACTACTCAGCTTAGGAGAGAAGAGGCACACGGCCCACGAACTGCTGCAGGGTCTGACAGAGCAGACCAACCGCTGGCTTTCGCCGCTGAGCCTCCAACCGGGCATGGTCGTGTGTGACAACGGCCGTAACCTGGTGGCGGCTCTGCAGCTCGGCAGCCTCACGCACGTGCCATGCCTGGCCCATGTCTTTAATTTGGTGGTTCAGCGCTTTCTGAAAAGCTAGCCACACTAGTCAGACCTGCTCGGAAAGGTGCGCCGGGTCAGCGCACATTTCCGCAAGTCCAAGACGGATGCTGCCACCCTGCGGACCCTGCAACATCGGTTTAATCTGCCAGTGCACCGACTGCTGTGCGACGTGCCCACACGGTGGAACTCTACGCTCCACATGTTGGCCAGACTCTATGAGCAGTGTAGAGGTATAGTGGAATTCCAACTCCAACATGGGCGGCGTAGTGGGAATCAGACTCCTCAATTCTTTACAGAAGAGTGGGCCTGGTTGGCAGACATCTGCCAGGTCCTTGGAAACTTTGAGGAGTCTACCCAGATGGTGAGCGGGGATGCTGCAATCATTAGCGTCACCATTCCTCTGCTATGCCTCTTGAGAAGTTCCCTGCAAAGAATAAAGGCAGACGCTTTGCGCTCGGAAACGGAGCCGGGGGAAGACAGTATGTCGCTGGATAGTCAGAGCACCCTCATGTCTATATCTCAGCGCGTTGAGGAGGAGGAGGGGGAGGAGCATGAGGAGGAGGGGGAAGAGACAGCTTGGCCCACTGCTGAGGGTACCCATGCTGCTTGCCTGTCATCCTTTCAGCGTGTATGGCCTGAGGAGGAGGAGGAGGATCCTGAAAGTGATCTTCCTAGTGAGGACAGCCATGTGTTGCGTACAGGTACCCTGGCACACATGGCTGACTTCATGTTAGGATGCCTTTCTCGTGACCCTCGCGTTACACGCATTCTGGCCACTATGGATTACTGGGTGTACACACTGCTCGACCCACGGTATAAGGAGAACCTTTCCACTCTCATACCCGAAGAGGAAAGGGATTCGAGAGTGATGCTATACCACAGGACCCTGGCGGACAAACTGATGGTAACATTCCCATCCGACAGCGCTAGTGGCAGAAGGCGCAGTTCCGAGGGCCAGGTAGCAGGGGAGGCGCGGAGATCAGGCAGCATGTACAGCGCAGGCAGGGGAACACTCTCCAAGGCCTTTGCCAGCTTTATGGCTTCCCAGCAAGACTGTGTCACCGCTCCCCAGTCAAGGCTGAGTCGGCGGGAGCACTGTAAAAGGATGGTGAGGAAATACGTAGCCGATCGCACGACCGTCCTTGGTGACGCCTCTGCCCCCTACAACTACTGGGTGTCGAAGCTGGACACGTGGCCTGAACTCGTGCTGTATGCCCTGGAGGTGCTTGCTTGTCCTGCGGCTAGCGTCTTGTCAGAGAGGGTGTTTAGTGCGGCTGGGGGAATCATCACGGATAAGCGTACCCACCTGTCAACCGACAGTGCCGACAGGCTTATACTCATCAAGATGAACAAAGCCTGGATTTCCCCAGACTTCTCTTCTCCACCAGCGGACAGCAGCGATACCTAAGCAATACGTAGGCTGCACCGTTCTCTATCACCATCAAAAACGGGGACCTTTTAGCTTCATCAATCTGTGTATTCTATTCATCCTCCCCCTCCTGCTCCTCCTCCTGAAACCTGATGTAATCACGCCGAATGGGCAATTTTTCTTAGGGCCACAAGGCTCAGTCATATAATTCTTGTAAACAATTTTTATACGTTTCAATGCTCATTAAAGCGTTGAAACTTGCACCTGAACCAATTTTTATTTTAACTGGGCTGCTTCCATGCCTAGTTACAAATTAAGCCACATTAACCAAAGCGATTAATGGGTTTCACCTGCCCTCTTGGTTGGGCATGGGCAATTTTTCTGAGGTACATTAGTACTGTTGGTACACCAATTTTTTTGGGCCCTCGCCTACAGTATAATCCAATTAATTTTTTGCCCACCTGCATTAAAGCTGACGTTACATCAGCTGTGCTGGGCACTGCAATGGGATATATTTATGTACCGCAGGTTGGGTTCCAGGGAGCCACCCATGCTGTCGGTCCACACGGAGTTGTAACTGCATGTGTCAACTTCTAAAGAACCCCAGTCTGACTGGGGCATGCAGTGTGGGCCGAAGCCCACCTGCATTAAACCTGGCATTAGCTTTGCTGTCCAGGGCACTGCAATGGGATATATTTATGTACCGCCGGTGGGTTCCAGGGAGCCACCCATGCTGTTCGTCCACACGGACTTCACAATAGGGAGTTGTACCTGCCTGTGTCTACTTATAAAAAACCCCAGTCTGACTGGGGCATGAAGTGTGGGCTGAAGCCCACCTGCATTTAATCTGACGTTAGCTCTGCTGTCCAGGGCACTGCAATGGGATACATTTATGTACAGCCGGTGGGTTCCAGGGAGCCACCCATGCTGTGGGTGCACACGGAATTCCCATTGCGGAGTTGTACCTGCCTGTGACTATTTATAAAAAACTGCGGTCTGACTGGGGCATGCAGACACCTTGACAGAATGAATAGTGTGTGGCACATAGGTTCCCCATTGCTATGCCCACGTGTGCAGCTCCTGATGGCGGTGGCACAGGATTATTTTTCTCACTGCTTCTGTACAGCATTGTGGGCTATCATCCTGCCCCTTTTAAAGAGGGTCGCTGCCTAGCCGTGCCAACCCTCTGCAGTGTGTGGCTGCGGTTCCTCCTCATGGCAGACACACTTATAAATAGACATGAGGGTGGCGTGGCATGAGGGCAGCTGAAGGCTGGGCAGGGACACTTTGGTGTGTGCTGAGGACACTGGGTCGTGCGGGGGGGGGGGGGGGTTGGGCAGCATGTAACCCAGGAGAAGTGGCAGCGGAGTGTCATGCAGGCAGTGATTGTGCTTTGTTGGAGGTAGTGTGGTGCTTAGCTAAGGTATGCATTGCTAATGAGGGCTTTTCAGAACTAAAAATTGTTGGGAGGGGGGGGGCCCACTCTTGCCGCTATTGTGGCTTAATAGTGGGACCTGGGAACTTGAGATGCAGCCCAACATGTAGCCCCTCGCCTGCCCTATCCGTTGCTGTGTCGTTCCCATCACTTTCTTGAATTGCCCAGATTTTCACAAATGGAAACCTTAGCGAGCATCGGCGATATACAAAAATGCTCGGGTCGCCCATTGACTTCAATGGGGTTCGTTATTCAAAGCGAACCCTCGAGCATCGCGAAAATTTCGTCCCCAGTAACGAGCACCCGAGCATTTTGGTGCTCGCTCATCTCTAGTGCTGACGGAGACGTAAGGAGTGGGTTCACAGAATTTGCATGATACACATAGCATTTATATTTTGCACAATCCCTCTGCTCTTCCACCCAGCCGTCCCTATTCATGGTCCTGGCTACGCGGTACCAGCCCTCTGCAGCTGTGAGTAATTTTTTATCTTGCAGCATTCCTCGCTTGTCCCTTATCAAGACTCTCCACACTTCTTCTTGTAATCGTCCACCGGGGCTAGGTTCCCAGCCCCCTATTTTGCATATCTGTGTCCATTTACTAGAGCAGTGCTTCCCTTCTCTCTCCGCTACTAGATCACATGCTCGCCGGCCACTATTGCTACTTGGCTTATTTCCCATTCTTAGCTCCTCAGGTTAATGTCCGTAACTTATGTCCTGCTTCTAGCTGGCACTTGTAGTACTAATAACTCTAAATGACATTTGCAGTTCTTGCAGAACTTCCCCTTTTCAGAATTCCCCCTCACGTGACAGCCCCTCCTTTCACTAACACAGACTGGAAGAGACAGGAAGGATTTATTTTCTTTTAGTGAGAATGTAACTAGTTTACTTTTATGACAGCCCTGTCCGAGACCTGCTCCTCGGTCCTCCCTCTAACCTCCCGTCGCCCACAAATCCCTACTCCTAGGGGGGTGGAATTCCTACCTATCTCAGGAGGAGGACATGGATCTCCCGGCTTGGTTTTTTTTCAGGAAATCCACATCCTTCACCTGTACAAGGTAACGTTCCATAGAACGCCCCCTCGCCCAAACCTACGGCCGCCTACGCTATCCCTAGGCGAACGGGAAATTAACTGACTGGTAGGACACCGGAGCAGGTGTAGTCCTAGACAGAGCTGCTAACGCTAAACAGTGGTGGAGTCTAGACAAAGGACAAGCATTGCTGCAGCAGGTGAACAATTTTAAATGCCACTGGCCAGAAACACCAATATCTCTAATCTTAATTATTATGCGTCCCCCCTACAAGTGTAATGGAGGCGAGGGAGTGCCACTTCCCTTTTTTTTCTGCGCGGTGTAAATCCACCGTGACAGCCCCTCCTTCCTCCAACACAGAACACACTCTGGGTTTAACCCTATATCACAGACTTGTAGACTTAATTTTAATTCTATGCGATATACAAACAGCCTATTTCTATATGAGTTGCAAGCAGGATTAACTCTACACGATATACAAACACACTAAATTCTATGCAAAGGCTGAGCAGAACTACTTACATTCAATCAATTGTAATCAACTTAAACTTTACAGTTGCATAACTAGCAATAGCAATTTTTAGTACTGTCCATTACAGTTATAAACGTGACACTTTTAAACACATCAGAGAGTCAGTGATAGCAGTGATTGCTTGGTTCTCCACACTTCAGTGGAGGATGTAAGAATTGACCTTGATAGAGTGTTTGCTGCCTTCCAATTTCAACTATGGCAGTCAGATCTAGGATTGTAGGAGTATCCCCGGACGCCAGACACAGTATGTCCCGTCCTAGAATCTCATGGAGTTCTGCCGCTACACAATTCAACAATCTACCCTCAGACCATGGGATCCACTTGTGGACATTCAAACGATAAACAAATATTTAAATATTTGTGGATTGCAACCCTCAACCAGTGGACCATAGCCGCATCGGTGGGCGGGATAGGGGATATCCTGTCTACAAATCTCCCATCCGTGGGTACTTATCGTCAATAACAATCCTTTTTTGCAATTTGGGCAAGACATGGGCGTACACACACAAATAGACAGAGCACCAGTACGGCTGGCTTAGTCTCACTGCCCCTCGCGATCCTGTCTGGCAGTTCCCTTTCTCCCAAAGTCTTTTACCAGACTTTTCCGAAGTAGCGATACCTGTCCAGACGTTTGACAGTTCCCTGACTCTTAGGTTTTGTAACCAAACCTGACCCGAGCAGGGACGCCTGTACAGGGTCTCCCCCCCCTTAGGGCAACTTACTGACCTCGCCAATCGACCAGTACTCTCAAGACAACAGGCATGCAAACATTCCTCTTATATCTTATGACAGGTTCTATTGAGTGATCGAAATTTAAAATACCTGTCGTGTGGATCCAAATCGATTGGCCTTGACACGGTACACAGACAAGCCTGAAGTCAGCCACACAGGTATAGATAATTAATTTATCTTACCGTGTTCTGATGATTTGTTGGGCCCGCCAAGTCCAAGGTTGCCTATGTCCATGCCTTGCATCCGAGCTCTTTGGAGCCTATTGACCACTCCCTGTACGGGCCACCAACTGTCGTGGATTTCCTTTTGTGTCCAACGACTTGATTAATTAGGAATGTTCACACCCTTACAGATTGAATGATTAAAGGTTGGGGGACAGTGCGCACCGTCCGAAGTAATCACACTGACACAAGTTCAGCTTACGAAAAACTTCCTGTTTATTCCTGGGCGTCTAGCCTCTTTTATAAAGTTTAACATGTCTGCCCTTTTGGGGCAGGCCAAAGGTTACATAGATAGAGCGTATTGTTTGATTATTGGATAAGCGTCTTCCTTCATCCGGTCATCTGGTATTGCCCGTCACGTGGTAGCAGGCTGGAGAGGGCTGGGAGAGACGAATGGGCTGTCTCATACCCCACGTGTAGACCGGCCGATATGATTGGAGTTTACATCATGAATTAGTAATTGCCTAAATCTCCCATGTTATTTGCCTTACGTTTCCAGTAAAATTGCTGGGGTTATTATTGCGGCATCAAAAAGCGGTACTTGCCCTAAGTTGCGGTTATCTATGTCTGATTTTTACTTCTTCTAAAGTTACAAAACAGATGGAAAAATATAGCGTGTCTAAGTTAATATCATCTTGTCAGCAGAGTTTAGGAAAAAGATGTTTCATTAAAGGAAGTAGAAATATTGCATAAATGTAAGAACATATATCTATATTTGTATCAGAACAGAAGGCAAACATGTCATTTGTTATACAGAATGTTAAATGTATAAAAACAGGTTCACTGTCCACTACAAAGGTCCACAGTCCAAAATATAGATATATTGGGTTTCCACTACAGTAGTCCATCACTATAGCACAGCTAGCCCTGTTTGCAGCCTTCCGTATAATTTTTTTCTGGCTGGAGTTTGCGTTACAATACCGCTCTCAGCGTGAAAGTGTACGCAAATAATTCCATAATTATTTACACAGGTCTGTGTCTGCAGTGAATTTGACGCACAGCGTACGGCCACAGCCACTTGTAGAGGGAAAGTGATATACACACTATACAACCTGTAATCTTTTTTCCAAAAAAACAAAAGCTCATTCGTTGGGCTACCTCTGACTGCCTGCATTTTACTGGGTGTCTGGTGGGAGTTTTAGTGCATCACTATTGCACAGCTAGGCGTGTTTGCAGCCTTCCGTATGCTTTGTTTCTGCCTGGAGTTTGCATTACAATACCGCTCTCAGCGTGAAAGTGTACTCAAATAATTCCATAATTTTTTACACAGGTCTGTGTCTGCTCTACTCGTAATGCACCATGCAGAGGGGTAGGGGTAGGGGTCGAGGACGTGGACATGGATGCGGGCGAGGACGCGGAGGTCCAAGTGAGGGTGTGAGCACAGGCCGAGTTCGTGGTCCAGGTGAATCACAGCCGGCTGCTGCGGGATTAGTAGAGAGGCAAGTTTCTGGGGTCCCCAGCTTTTTATCACAATTTATGGGTCCACGTGGTGGACGTTGATTACAAACAGAGCAGTGTGAGCAGGTCCTGTCATGGATGGCAGAAAATGCATCCAGCAATCTATCGACCACCCAGTCTTCTACGCAGTCCACTGCTGCAACTCTGAATCCTCTGGCTGCTGCTCCTGCTTCTTCCCAGGCTCCTCACTCCATGAAAATGACACATACTGATGAGCAGGCAGATTCCCAAGAACTGTTCCCGGGTCCCTGCCTTAAGTGGGAAAAAATGGTTCCTCTCTCACCTGAGGAGTTTGTCGTGACCGCTGCCCAACCTTTGCAAAGTTCCCGAGGTCCGGGTGATGAGGCTGGGGACTTCCGGCAACTGTCTCAAGAGCTTTCAGTGGCTGAGGAAGACGATGATGATGATGATACACAGTTGTCTATCAGTGAAGTAGTAGTAAGGGCAATAAGTCCGAGGGAGGAGCGCACAGAGGCTTCGGAGGAAGAGCAGCTGGATGATGAGGTGACGGACCCCACCTGGTTTGCTAAGCCTACTGAGGACAGGTCTTCAGAGGGGGAGGCAAGTGCAGCAGCAGCAGAGGTTGGAAGAGGCAGTGGGGTGGCCAGGGGTAGAGGCAGGGCCAGAGCGAAGAATCCCCCAACTGTTTCCCAAAGCACCCCCTCGCGCCAAGCCACCGTGCAGAGGCCTAGGTATTCAAAGGTGTGGATGTTTTTCAGTGAGAGCGCGGACGACCGACGAACAGTGGTGTGCAACCTGTGTTGCACCAAGATCAGCTGGGGAGCCACCACTACCAGCCTCACCACCACCAGCATGCGCAGGCATATGATGGCCAAGCACCCCACAAGGTGGGACGAAGGCCGTTCACCGCCTCTGGGTCACACCACTGCCTCTCCCCCTGTGCCCCAACCTGCCACTCAGATCCAACCCCCCTCTCAGGACACAGGCATGAGCGCCTCCCGGCCTGCACCCACACCCTCACCTCCGCTGTCCCCGACCCCATCCAGCAACGTCTCTCAGCGCAGCGTTCAGCTGTCGCTAGCGCAAGCGTTGGAGCGAAAGCGCAAATACGCCGCCACGCACCCGCATGCTCAAGCTTTAAACGTGCACATTGCCAAATTAATCAGCCTGGAGATGCTGCTGTACAGGCTTGTGGAAACGGAGGCTTTTAAAAACATGATGGCGGCGGCTGTCCCACGCTACTCGGTCCCCAGTCGCCACTATTTTTCCTGGTGTGCCATCGCAGCCCTACACCAGCACGTCTCCCGCAACATCAATTATGCCCTCACCAACGCGGTTACTGGGAAGGTCCACTTAACCACCGACATGTGGACAAGTACTGGCGGACAGGGCCACTATAACTCCCTGACGGCACATTGGATGAATTTGGTGGAGCCTGGGACCGCTCACGTCCTACCCACACCCAGAATAGCGGGTCCTACCTCGGTGCTGGTGTCTGCGACGGTTTATGCCACCTCCTCTAAGCCCTCCCCCTCCTCCTCCTACGCAACCTCTACCTCTCAATTAGGAAAAGTGAGCAGCACCTCGCCAGCAGTCGGTGTGGCGCGTCAGCACAGCGGTGGGCAAGCGTCAGCAGGATGTGCTGAAACTACTCAGCTTACGTGAGAAGAGGCACATGGCCCCCGAACTGTTGCAGGGTCTGACAGAGCAGAGCCTCCAACCGGGCTTGGTCGTGTGTGACAACGGCCGTAACCTGGTGGCAGCTCGGCAGCCTTACACACGTCCCATGCCTGGCCCACGTCTTCAATCTGGTGGTTCAGCGGTTTCTGAAAAACTACCCACACTTGTCTGACCTGCTCGGCAAGGTGCGCCGCGTCTGCCTACATTTCCGCAAGTCCACCACGGACGTTGCCACCCTGCGGAACCTGCAACGTCGGTTTAATCTGCCAGAGCACCGACTGCTGTGCGATGTGTCCACACGGTGGAATTCTACGCTGCACATGTTGGCCAGGCTCTATGAGCAGCGTAGAACAATAGAGGAATACCAACTTCAACATGGGCGACGTAGTGGTAGTCAGCCTCCCTAATTCTTTACCGAGGAGTGGGCCTGGATGGCAGACATCTGCCAGGTCCTTGGAAATGTTGAGAAGTCTACCCAGATGGTGAGCGGCGACGCTGCAATCATTAGCGTAACCATCCCGCTGCTATGCCTGCTGAGGAGTTTGCTGCAAGGCATAAAGGCCGACGCTTTGCGGTTGGATGACAGTATGTCGATTGATAGCCAGACCACCCTTATGTCTGTATCTCAGCGCGTTTTGGAGGAGAAGGAGGAGGAGGGTGAGGAGCAGGAGGAGGGGGAAGAGACAGCTAGGCACACTGCAGAGGGTACCCATGCTGCTTGCCTGTCATCTGTTCAGCGTGCATGGGCTGTGGAGGAGGAGGAGGAGGAGGAGGATCCTGAAAGTCATCTTCCTAGTGAGGACAGCCATGTCTTGCGTACCCGGCACCGTGGCACACATGGCTGACTTCATGTTAGGCTGCCTTTCTCGTGACCCTCGTGTTAGACGCATTCTGGCGATCACGGATTACTGGGTGTGCACTCTTTTCGACCCACGTTACAAGGAGAACCTTTCCACTCTCATTCCCGAAGAGGAAAGGGGTACGAGAGTGATACAATACCACAGAGCCCTGGTGGACAAAGTGATGTTAAAGTTCCCATTTGAAAGCGCTAGTGGCAGAAGGCGCAGTTCCGAGGGCCAAGTAGCAGGGAAAGCGCGGAGATTAGGCAGCACGTTCAACGCAGGCAGGGGAACACTCTCCAAGGCCTTTACCAGCTTTATGGCTCCCTAGCAAGACTGCATCACCACTCCCCAGTCGAGGCTGAGTTGGAGGGAGCACTGTAAAAAGATGGTGAGGGAGAACGTAGCCGATCGTACCACAGTCCTCCGTGATGCCTCTGCTCCATTCAACTATTGGGTGTCAAAGCTGGACACGTGGCATGAACTTGCGCTGTATGCCCTGGAGGTGCTGGCTTGCCCTGCCGGTAGCGTCTTGTCAGAGAGGGTGCTTAGTGCAGCTGGGGGAATCATCACTGATAAGCGTACCCGCCTGTCAACTGCCAGTGCCGACATGCTTACATGACTTCTCTTCTCCACCGGCGGAGAACAGCGGAACCTAAAGCTTCTTTTCACTGCAAACGCAGATAAAAGCCTTCTTCCCTATCACCGGAAAAAAAGGGGCATTTAGCTTTGTCAATCTGTCCCTGATATTAGTCCTCCTCCTGAAACATCTTGTCATCACGCTGAACTGCCAATTTTTCTGCGACCAAAATGGCTCATCTAACAATTTTTTTCCAATTTCAAAAGTATTGATACTTTAACATGAACCATTTTTTTGAACAGGGCTGCCTCCAGGCTGTGTTACAAATTAAGCAACAGCGAGCTGTATGTTTAAAAAAATATTTATGGGTTTCACTTGCCGTCTTGGTTGAGCAATTTTTCTGGGGTATATTTGTACTCTTGGTACACTACTTGTTCTGGCCCTCGCCTATACTGTAAACTAATTTTTCCGGCTTTCACCTACAGTCATGGTACCCCAATTTTCAGATGTTCGCCTATACTTTTGCTACAGAAATTTTACTGGGGTCTGACTATACTTCTGCTACAGAAAAGTTACAGGAGTCTGTCTATACTTCTGTTACAGAAATGTTACAGGGGTCTGCCTATACTGCTGCTACAAAAATGTTACAGGGGTCTGCCTATACTGCTGCTACAAAAATGTTACAGGGGTCTGCCTATACTTCTACTACAGAAATGTTACAGGGGTCTGCCTATACTTCTACTACAGAAATGTTACAGGGGTCTGCCTATACTTCTACTACAGAAATGTTACAGGGGTCTGCCTATACTTCTACTACAGAAATGTTACAGGGGTCTGCCTATACTTCTACTACAGAAATGTTACAGGGGTCTGCCTATACTTCTACTACAGAAATGGTACTGGGGTCTGCCTATACTTCTACTACAGAAATGGTACTGCCGTCAGCCTATACTACTGCTACCGAAACGTTACTGGGGTCTGCCTATACTTCTGCTACCGAAATATTACAGGGGTCTGCCTATACTGCTGCTACAAAAATGCTACAGGGGTCTGCCATACTGCTGCTACCGAAATGTTATTGGTGTCTGCCTATACTGCTGCTACAGAAATGTTACTGGGGTCCGCCTCTACTTCTACTACAGAAATGGTACTGGGGTCTGCCTATGCTTCTACTACAGAAATGGTACTGGGGTCTGCCTATACTTCTACTACAGAAATGGTACTGCCGTCTGCCTATACTACTGCTACCGAAATGTTACTGGGGTCTGCGTATACTTCTGCTACAGAAATGTTACAGGGGTCTTCCTATACTTCTACTACAGAAATGGTACTGGGGTCTGCCTATACTACTGCTACCGAAATGTCACTGGGGTCTGCTTATACCTTTTCTACTGGAATGTTACAGGGGTTGTTTAATACTATGGTTGCACTCAGACTTCCTATCGCGGTGTTTTACCTATACGGCCCAAAAACACTGACTAACTAGGGTATGGATTGTGGGCCGAGCCCAATATGTATTTTCTCTCTCATTACCTCAATTATCCGGGGCACTGCTTTGGGCCAAAACAAGAGGAGCGATACTGCACTTATGAGACGTTCACAGTTGCACTAACATCGGAGTCAGCTCCATGCCCGCGATTTCTGAGGATTTGTGCAGAGGCCTATGTCCTCGGCGCAGTGAAAGTCTGCCATGTTTGGGCAATCAGATTTCTTCATGGTTCATGTCTTGGGTTGCCTAGGACCCACCTATGCTGTGGCTGCACACAGACTTCCCTTGGTGGTGATTTACCTGTCTGGCACAAAGTCACTGACTGACTTGGGTAGGGTGCAGAGTGCAGATGGCTTTCCCCTTGCGGTGTCGATTGAGCTATCCGACACCAACACATAATGAATAATGTGAGTGGACCCGGATTGCCCATTGCTATGTAACTCGTGGCACCTGGGGTCACACAGTGTGTTTGCTGGGACCGAGCCTGACCAAGGGCCCGCTCACATACTTCCCACACAGGCTACAGCGGGTCCTGGTCATGGTTTCTTGGCCTTGTAATGCCACCTCCTCCTCCTGCTTGGGGTCAGGGGATCAGCACTGGGCATCATGTATTTGCTCTCGTGTTACCACAGTATTCTGAGACACTGGTTTGGGCCAAAGAAGAAGAGCATTACTGCATAAATGAGACGTTCAATGCTGTACTAGCATCAGAGTCCGCTTCATGCCCGCGATTGCTGAGGGTGTGGGCTGAGGCCTATGTCCTCGGCGCAATGAAAGTCTGCCATGTTTGGGCAGTCTGATATCTTCATGGCTCACATATTCTTTGACTAGGACCCACCTATGCTGTGGGTGCACACATACTTCCCACACAGGCTACAGCGGGTCCTGGTCATGGTTTCTAGGCCTTGTAAGGCCACCTCATCCTCCTGCTTGGGGTCAGGGGATCAGCACTGGGCATCATGTATTTGCTCTCGTGTTACCACAGTTATTTGAGAAACTGGTTTGGGCAAAAGAAGAGGACCATTACTGCATAAATGAGACGTTCAGTGCTGTACTAGCATCTGAGTCCGCTTCATGCCGCGATTGCTGAGGGTGTGGGCAGAGGCTTATGTACTGGGGGAACTGCAACTGCGCCAGGTGGGCTTGTGGAACTTTTTTCTGGCTAATCCAGTCTTTGGAGCGGTGAAAGAAAACGTAACTGATTTAATGAGACCTTCGCTGGTGTACTAGCATCGAAGTGCGCTTCATGCCCACGATTGCTGAGGGTGTGGGCTGAGGCCTATGTCCTCGGCGCAGTGAAAGTCTGCCATGTTTGGGCAGTCTGATATCTTCATGGCTCACATATTCTTTGACTAGGACCCACCTATGCTGTGGGTGCACACATACTTCCCACACAGGCTACAGCGGGTCCTGGTCATGGTTTCTAGGCCTTGTAAGGCCACCTCCTCCTCCTGCTTGGGGTCAGGGGATTAGCACTGGGCATCATGTATTTGCTCTCGTGTTACCACAGTTATTTGAGAAACTGGTTTGGGCAAAAGAAGAGGACCATTACTGCATAAATGAGACGTTCAGTGCTGTACTAGCATCTGAGTCTGCTTCATGCCCGCGATTGCTGAGGGTGTGGGCAGAGGCCTATGTCCTGGGGGAACTGCAACTGTGCCAGGTGGGCCTGTGGAACTTTTTCCTGGCTAATCCAGTCTTTGGAGCGGTGAAAGAAAACGTAACTGATCTAATGAGACCTTCGCTGGTGTACTAGCATCGAAGTGCGCTTCATGCCCACGATTGCTGAGGGTGTGGGCTGAGGCCTATGTCCTCGGCGCAGTGAAAGTCTGCCATGTTTGGGCACTCTGATTTCTTCATGTTTAATGTCTTTGGGTTTATTGGACCCACCTATGCTGTGGGTGCACACAGACTTCCCATAGCGGTTATTTACCTGTCTGGCACAAAGACACTGACTGACTTGGGTATGGGGCAGAGTGCAGATGGCTTTCCCCTTGCGGTGTCAATTGAGCTATCTGACACCAACACAGAATGAATCGTGTGTGGGCACATGGATTCCCCATTGCTATGTAACTCGCGGCACCTTGTGTCACACAAGATGGAGGCTGGGAACCAGCTTGACCCTGGGCGCGCTCACGTGCTTCCCACACAAAGTATTGCTGCATTGTGGAGATGTGTAGAAGTGCTGGGCTGGCAGCTGAGTCCCCTTTATGCCCACGTTTGCAGCTCCTGGCGGAGGTAGCACAGGATTGGAATGAAGATCGAACGTCAATTTCTCATCGATTCTCAACAGCATTGTGGGCAATCGCCCACACTTTTAAAGAGGGTTGCTGCCTGGACCTGCCAACCCTCTGCAGTGTGTGCCTCTGGTTCCTCCTCATCGCAGACGCACTTGGAAATAGACATGAGGGTGGTGTAGCTATGAAGCGAGCGTGTGCCATGAGGGCAGCTGAAGGCTGGGCAGGGAAACTTTTGTGTGCGCTGTGGATGCAGGGTCATGCAGGGGGTTGGGCAGCATGTAACCCAGGAGAAGAGGCAGCGGTGTGACCCCCAGGCAGTGATTGTGCTTGGTTGCAGGTAGTGTGGTGCTTTGCTAAGGTGTGCCCGAAGTAAAAATTGTTAGGACAGGGGGGGGGGGGGAGACTCTTGCCCCTATTGTGGCTTAATAGTGGGACCTGGGAGCCTGAGATGCAGCCCTGCATGCTGCCACTGCCCTGCCCTATCCGTTTCTGTGGCGTTTCTATGACTTTCAGATGTTTTCACGAGTTTCACAAGTGAAGACCTATCCGGAGCATCGGTCATATACAAAATTGCTCGAGTCCCCCATTGACTTCAATGGGTTTTTTTAACTCGAAACGAGCTCTCGAGCATCGTGGGAAGTTCGACTCGAGCAACGAGCACCCAAGCATTTTGGTGCTCGCTCATCTCTAATGCTTAATTACTTTCCCAGAATAAAAACACTTTTTACAAAAAAGACTTTTTGAGTCACCACATTGCAAGACCAGAACCATTTTGTTATTCATTTATCAGAACTCTATGAGGGCTTGTTTTTTTGCAGGATGACCTATAATTTTGAGGTATAAATGACTTTTTGAGTACTTTTTATTCCTGTTTTGAAGAAACAAAATGTACAAAAAATCCTTTTTTGCTGGTTAAATAATGTAATCCAGGTTGGGCCACAGAAAGTATCCCACCGCCAATCCCTGCACCCCACTCTTATAAAGGCTGTCTAAAAGAAAGTCTGTATTTATTGCCGATAGCAAACAATCACAGATTCCATGTTACCTCAGCAGTATGAGAAATGAAAGCTGTGCTGGGATTGGTTGCTATGGGCAACAAAGAGATTTTTTTTAAGACAGCTTTCCCAGGAGTGTGGTGCTGGGAGTGAAGGTGGCTACTTATCTGTGACCTACTGTGTATTTTAAAGTGCGGTGTTGTTATGGATTTGCAAAACCAATTATGTGTAGTTTTTATTATTGTTCTTTTTCATTGTTAATATTTCAAGAATTGTGTGAGGGGAAAAAAACTTATTTTTCTGTAAAAACATTTAGATGTCACACTCAGCAAGGACAACAAGAGAGCAAATATGTCCCGTGAGTAATGGGGAGGGTGATAACATTAAGAAAAGTCTGCATTACCTCTCCCCAGGATAGGAGAACAGACAGAAGAATCACAGATCTAGTTGCTGCTGCCTGCTTGTCCCCCCGCTACCACCCTGCTCTGCACACAGACATGGCATCTGTACATTCATTATTCCTGACCCCACTTCAAATGGCTATAAGCCCAGTGCTATCAGTGCTGCTGTGATGGCGTATGATGGTCTTATAAAGCTAAGATACTGATCTACATCTTTTTGAAGCAGAATGAGCTCAGATCTTCCAAAACTATACCGTCCTCTTCCTGAATCAGGTGATTTCACATAATGTGAAAATATTCCGCAAGAAGCACCTAGAGATGCAGAAAGTTCTGCATGAAAACCAGCATGTATTTTTTTTTTCTTTTTAGCAACATGTGTTCAGACACTGCAGTGCTGCATACTTATTGTTAAATTCATTTTTCTAAGGGTGGACGCACACTTGTGATATTTTCTCTCTTGCGCTGTGAGAGCACGAGAAAACTCTCGCCTCGCAGCGCAAGAAAGAGGCCGGTATAGAACCGGCTTATCGCAAGTGGTTTCAATGGGGCCAGCGACAGCAGCGCTAGCCCCATTGAAAGCATAGGGAGAATGCCGTGGACTTCTGCCATAGCTGCGGCAGGAGTTTCCTTCATCCCCGCGGGGACCGCGGGGATGAAAGAATCCTCTGCCACAGCTGTCGCAGCTGTGGCAGAAGTCCGCGACATTCTATTCTATTGCTTTCAATGGGATCGGCAATGGTTTCAGCCAAGCGCCGCAGAATGATTTAAATATAAGCCCTTCCCCAATAATCATCAATAAGTGTGTAAAAAAATTAAAAAAATTTATTACTCACCTCTCCTGCGCTCAGCCGCATCCTACTGCTGGCTCCCCTGCACTGCTAGTAAGCTCTTTCAGCAGTCAGGGATTTAAAAATCCTCCTGAAAGGACTGTGTAGATTGGCTGAGGGCTCAGCCAATCACACATAGCCCTTAGCTATTCATTCATGAATAGCTATATCTTAGTCATGAATGACGGGGACTTCTGCCACAGCTGTGACAGCTGTGGCAGAGGATTCCTTCATCCCCGCTGGCCCCATTGAAAAGGCTGACGATATCCTGGCGTGATGCCGATATCCCGGCGTCATGCCGATTTTTTTCTTGCACTGCGATGCGAGACTTTAACTTTAGTCTCGCATCGCAGTGGAGAAAAAAAAAAAAACGCCAGTGGGTGTCCACCCTAAACCTGATGGTCCAGAATATTTACAAGTTTGTTTTCTTTAGCATAGGCCCCTTGGTGATTTTGAAGCAATTTTGAGTCTACGCTTTTAGGACCTAGAGTAATGAAGAATCCTGAAGAGGAGTGGACTCTGTCCGTTAGTACCGTTATGAGTAAGTTGTTTTTAAGCCAGTAGGCTTAGGTGAAAGAAGCTTACCACAAAACTGCGTAAATAGTTACTTATTTGTAGCTTCTGTATGGATAACTCAGTGCTGTAGAGTAGTTACGTTAATAGAAGACATGGGGTAGAAATAAACATTTTCAGGGTGGGTTGATACAGATGCAGGATGGAGACAACGGTCTGTGGCTTCGGCCCAACTTCCCTTTCTTTGAGTGGCCCCTCAATGATGTGGAAACGGGCAGAGGAGATTGAATGGTCCATTAGAATGGGCCCCCTGTGATGCTGATGCAGTTTGGATAAACCACTTTTGGACTCTGTACATCAGCACCCCACGGGCGAACTGCATTTGTCAATATGTTTTAGTTAAGCGAATATACCCCAAAACATGGTTAGTCTGTTACTTCGATGTTTCTTAAAAATTAATAGCTTATTGGTCGAGGGCAATTTTTCTAGTTGAAGACATATGGGAGAAGCCAAAATTATGGTGAGGAATAAATAAAAAAAAGAGGGTTAAGACAACCATTTGAAGATCCAATACCCATTTCCTTTAAAAGAGGATTGTGGCTTCTTTCGCAGGTGTTAGTCCATTGCACTCCATGTTTTGGTCTCACTTGACTAATTTTAAATGTCGAACTTTCAGGTATTCTGGACCATCAGGCCCTTTCCTATTTTAGACCTAGATAATAGTTAACAATAGTTTGAAAAATGCAGAATAGTGATATGAATACATCAGCAGCATTTACTATGACCTGTAATATGCTAATTACCGTTACAATAACCAGCACAAGCTCCTCACACTTCAAACAAATCATAGATACAGCAGTTTTTATGCACACTGGAAAACTCCCCTATTTTTATGGATTTTCTTGGAATTTACAAATATTTGGCAACTCTAGACCCCATAACCCTCATCAGTACTTATAGTACAGGCTTCCATGTATGCTGTTCCCAGTATTAGTAAATTGTGATGTCTGTAGCTGTCACACTATTCTCACCCCTCTTCTAATGTACAATATGTAGATGAAACTATAACTTACTCTGCACACACTATAATCTGGTAATTGCTCTTTGGATCTTGCATACGCATTATGGTTGTAGACCGTGTCAACAAGCCACCAATGATGAGGTCTCCATCCTGGTAAATAGATTTTAAATCTGTGTGATGAAATGTTCTTGTCTTGAGATCACAGAATGATTGTGTTACAGGAAGCCATGGTAGAGCCAATATAATAAGGAGACTAAACATCTCCTTGTAGGAATGGAATGATGATGAAGAAGAAGTAGATACTGTTATAAGTCATACAGGATGAATGGAAGCAGCAGGAACAACAGTGACACAGAGAGCTCACAGGATCAGTGACATTATGCTGACTGCTATCATCTCCCCTCTTTTTATACAGTATGATGGGATATATTTTACATTGTCTGCTCTCATCACACATCATTCGGGATCCGCTCCCCGGTGATTGTGGCCTGAATAGTCTTTACATTAGAGAATCACAGAACAAGATGAAGAAACAGAAATAACCATTATCAGCCATCCTTGTGTTATACAGATTTATTTCTTTCCTGTTACTTCATCACACAAAGATATTCCACAGTGCTGTACAAATATTGTCATCACTGATGGTGACACTGACAATCTGATGTTCATTTAAAGTTCACATAAACACTGGGTAATTTTATAAGTTAATTAAAGGGATTATCTGGTTACCAGACACCCCCCACCCCCCCACCCCCCTTCCCCCAGGTGACTGCTGCAAAAAATCTAAGGCCATAGGGCCACATTCCATAACTCCTGACATCATGGTACTCAGGATCTGAGCACCAATGCCAGGGGAGTGACAGGTCATACTGCAACTTCTGATTGGCTGAAGCAGTCACCTGACTCCTGATGATGGCAGCTATCATGACAAATATCAGGACCACAGCGGGGCTGCAGCTTTGGATTCCCACATAACACACATTTAACCCCTTTAGCACTGGAATACTATGCCACGTTTTGCAAAAATAAGGAAAGTGGGAATTCTTTACTAACCGATGCTCCCAATAACCTTATTAAGCAATCAAGTGTGTTCGTAATACAGGGGAGATATTAACCCTTTACAGTCTGAACACCTTAAGTTATAATCACATAACCTCCGGATATATGATGTGATTATTTCTGGGCAACAACACACAGTGCTATTACCTAAACCTATACTAGTAAGATTAAATCTCGGTTTGGTCCTTTCCCCATTTTACACCCTAGCGAGAGGGGGATTTGCATGAGAAAACAGTGAGACTAAATATCTAATGCTCATCCTTTGCATCTCCCCCTGGGGAATCTTGATTGCAACCGAAGGGTGCACATCTAGGCGGCTGAGTGCATAAAAACACATTATCTCTCGGACTCGCTGTAACTTCTTACAATCTAAGGGTTCCGTTAATAAAGTGGACCACAGATAAGATTGTAATAAAAAGGATTTTTTTTTTCCTTCCAGAACATAGAACAACGTTTGATCACGAATGGGAGGTCATCATTTAACTTTTCTGGTCATAGGCCCCACAAGTTATTTAGTGTCCATTATCTGTGACACTACTTGGTTCTTGTATACGGGTTTTCCGTGTGGAACTAGGGAATATTCTATATCCAAGAGTTCCTATCTCGATTATATATGTTTTGTTCTGTCCATTTTTAATTTTTCTAATAAAGTTAGTTGGTTTTAATATTACATTCTTCCTCGGTGATTGCTCTAGAATTTATTTGAAGAACTACTGCCTCGGTGAATAATTATGGATTCCCATATAGGTGTAAATACAGCTCAGATTATCATATTTAATACAAGTAGCCCTATTGAAGGGGGGTTGTCTGGTAAGCAGATAATCCATTTAACCTATTAAGCTGGAAAACCTGGAGGAACCCAAATAATCTCTTGAAGATGTCGTACTTGGCCAGATTTAAGTTCCAGGACCCAAGTGATGGGAGACAAGAGTAGTGACCAAGAGCATCTTAACCCCTTAGTGACCAAGCCTGTTTGCGCCTTAATGACCAGGCCAAATTTTGCAAATCTGACATGCGTCACTTTAACATGGAAAAACACCAGAAAGGTTTTGCATATCCAAGCGATTCTGACATTGTTTTTTTCGCCACATGTTGTACTTCATTTAGGCAGAAAAAAAAGACCGATAGAATTTGTGTTTATTTATTAAAAGTGCCAAAATTGGGAAAATTTTGAAAAAAAATCGTCATTTTTTCACATTTCCAACTGCAATATCTCAAATATGTGGAAACATAATAAAGAAATGTTTGCTAAGATAAATATTTTCATCCGTTTACTTTATTTTGGGCGCACATTGGAAAAACTTTCGTGTTTTTTTAACCATTTAGGAGACGTACAAATTTAACATTACTTTTCAGCATTTTGAGGAACACTTTGTTTTCCTACATCAAGCCAAGATTCCAAGGCTCATAGAAGTCAAAATGATAGATACCCCCACAAGTGACCCCATTTTAAAAACTACACCCCTTAACGTATTCACTGAGGGGTGTCATTAGTATTTTAACCCCACAGTTTTTTTTCAGGAGTCAATGCAATTTAGAAGAGAAAAACAAAAATTTCATATTTTTGCTAATATGTCATTTTAAAGACAGGACTTTTTTCTATAGTACACATGAAAATGAAAATTTGCACCCCAGAATGGATACCCCTGTTTGTGCCGTGCTCAGAAACATACCCATTGTGGCCCTAGTATTACGTCTGTATGCACAATGGGGCCCAAAATGAAAGGAGCAACCGGTGGCTTTCGGAACAGAAATTTTGCTTGAAGGAGATTTAGTACCCATTACCCACTTGTAGAGCCCTTGAGTGGCCAAAACGATGGAGAACCCCACAAGTGACCCCATTTTGAAAAGTAGACCCCTTAACAATTTTATCTAGGGGTACGATGACTTTTTTGACTTCACAGTTTTTGAATGAATCTAAGCCAAGCAGAAGGAAAAAAATTACGATTTTCATTTTTTGGTAATTCTGTCATTTTAAAAGCAGTTTTTTTTGTACAGCACATATATGAATGAAGACTTGCCCCCCAAAATGGATACCCCTGTTTGTCCTGTGCTCAGAAACATACCCATTGTGGCCCTAGTATTACGTCTGTATGCACAATGGGGCCCAAAATGAAAGGAGCAACCGGTGGCTTTCGGAACAGAAATTTTGCTTGAAGGAGATTTAGTACCCATTACCCACTTGTAGAGCCCTTGAGTGGCCAAAACGATGGAGAACCCCACAAGTGACCCCATTTTGAAAAGTAGACCCCTTAAAGATTTTATCTAGGGGTACGATGACTTTTTTGACTTCACAGTTTTTGAATGAATCTAAGCCAAGCAGAAGGAAAAAATTACGATTTTCATTTTTTTGGCAATTTTGTCAATTTAAAAACTGTTTTTTTTGTACAGTGTACATAAGAATGAAGACGTTCACCCCAAAATGGGTACCCCTTTTTGTCCCGTGTTCAGAAATATAGCCATTGTGGCCCTAATGTACTTAAAGGAAACATGGCTAGGCCTATAATGGAAGGAGCACCCATTGGATTTCAGGATACAACTGAATAAATTCCAGGCCCCCTTGCCCACTTGTAGAGACATTGAGCATCCAAAACGAAAAAGAACCCCCACAAATGACCCCATTTTGAAAACTAGACCCCTTAACAAATTCATCTAGGGGTGTACTGCGTATTTTGACCCCACAGTATTTGACTGAAACTAAGCAAAGCAGAAGGAAAAAATTACGATTTTCATTTTTTTGGCAATTTTGTCAATTTAAAAACTGTTTTTTTTGTACCGTGTACATAGGAATGAAGACGTTCACCCCAAAATGGATACCCCCGTTTGTCCTTTGTTCAGAAACATACCCATTGTGGCCCTAAACTACTTACAGGACACATGGCTAGGCCCATAATGGAGGGAATGCCAGCTGGATTTCAGGGTACAACTGAATAAATTCCAGGACCCATTGCCCACTGATACGGAAAAAAAATTGACTTCCTAAAAATAACACCCCCCCCCCCCCCCCCCGCCCCCGTCATCCCTATTTTTTGGCATTCCCTAAAGATTAGATAAACGTGATAATATAAACCGCGTTTTATGTCCGAAGACAGGGGTAATTACGGAGGCTGGTTGGGCACATGGGGCAAGAAAACCGGGTATCCCCCCTCCTCTCTCGCTTGGGGGTATTTCGTGACCTCAGCGGCGGGGATGGGGTGTAAAAAGTGGCCCTCTGTGAGGCTTTGTAATTTTGCTGCAGTGCGGCGGTCTCACAGAGAAGGTGCTCAACAAGCTGCTCCTGGAACTGCATGAAGGTGAGCGTTCCCAGGGCTTCTTGTAAATTACGTATTACAGGTAGCGGTCTGAATAACGCGGGCTCACACAGCCGTAGGTGGAATCCGCTTGCGGAGGCCCGCAGCGGATCCCAGCTCTGAGCCCGGCTGTGACCCTGCGTACGGCCGCGTAATGTACTGCGCATAACTGCGTAATTACACGGGCGGTCATGCGCAGTACTTTTTTTTGTTTGTATTTCCCGCACCGTCGCTTAGCGATGACACAGGTACCCGCAGCCCGTATACAACGTAGTTGCGTATGGGCTGCGGGTATATCCACGACCATGGAGCACAATGGGCTCTATGTTGCGGATATCCACGGTAAAATAGAACCTGCTGCGTTCCCTTTTCTGCGAGTGGATTACACAATTCCAACCCGCTAATGTGAGCAGAATTGTGTAATCCAATGTGATTGATCTGCGTATTACCGCTAATCAAACGCATGCGGAATCCATAATTCGTATCCTGTCATGTGAGACCGACCTATGTTAGATCGCTACCTTTTTATCATGTGACTGGGGACCGCTCAACGAGGCCACCCATCACTCCTCCAGGCTCTCGGCGACTGTTGGTCACTGAGAGCAAGGAGATTTTAAGTTTCCTGGGCTCCCCGACTCCTGCGCATGTGTCCGGTGTTTTGCCGGTGGTCGCATGCGCAGAATCCGGGAAAGTTCACGGAGGAAGATCGTGCCGGAGTGCAAATACGGAGGCCTCCGGTAAAAAGTTTCATCTCCTCTCACCGATCGCATCGGTGAGGGGAGATGAAACTAACTTTTTTTTTTTTTACATTTACGTGATCGCCATTATCCAATGGATAACGGCGAACACGTGATCAGGAACGGCTCACCGCGGCCCCCCGTGAAATCTCCAGGCTCTCGGCTAAGTTTTGTAGCCAAGAGCAGGGAGATTTTAAGTTATCCTGGCAATCCATGGCTTTTGCGCATGCGTCTGCCGCTTTGGCGATGGCTGCGTGCGCAGAAGCTGTGGTAAGGTCTGCAGATAAATCCGGGGGCCTTAGGTACGTAATTTCATCCTCCCTCACAGATATGATCCGTAAGAAAGATGAAAGGTAAGCGTTTAAAACTTTTTTTTTTACTTTTTAAACTTTTTTTTTTTTACTTTTTTTTTATTACTTTTTTACACTTTTTTTACTTTAAATGATCACTGCTATCCATTGGATAACAGTGATCATCTCTGCAGGGACATCCCTCTGCTCCCAGCTACACATGGCAGTCAGGGGCAGAGGGATTTTAAATTTCCCGGGTCCTGAGCCCCTCTGTGCACACGCCCGATGTCCATCATTGGGCGCGCATGCGCAGAAGTGGACTCAGGTCCCGGAAGACCGGGATGCCGCTGAAGACCGGGGGTGAGTATTTTCACCTCCCCTCATGGATCCGATCCATGAGGGGAGGTGAAATTAAGCTGATTTTTACTTTTTTAAAACTTTTTCGCGATCGCCGCTATCCACTGGATAGCGGCGATCGTGGGTCCGGGGACCGCTCGCTTCGGTCCCCGGGGACATCTCCTGGTTCCCGGCTACCTTCAGGAGCCGGGAACCAGGAGATGTTAAACTCCCTGGGGTTCCCATTCTTCTGCGCACGCGCGTGACGTCATTCGTCTGGCGCGCATGCGCAGAAGAGCCGCGCCGGGTCCCGGAGGACCCTCTCTCCTTGGCAGACATCGGGGAACCTGGGTGAGTATTTTCAGCTACCCTGATGGATCCGATCCATCAGGGCAGCTGAATATCTATCTTTTGGGGCACTTTTATTTACTTTTTTGCGATCGGCGCTATCCATTGGATAGCGCCGATCGCAATGCCGGGGATGGTCCCCGCAGCCCGGGATGACAACTCCATGCTGTCGGGTACCTGCGGACACCGACAGCATGGAGCTGTCACGTCCACAGCCCGATGGGCTTTATTCTCTGTAGGATGCATGTTTTTACGTCCTCAGAGAATAAAGCCCACTTCGGGAGGACGTAAAAACACTATGGGCTGGTCGTTAAGGGGTTAAGTACCCTTTTTACGTCCTTCATTGCCTTTTCAGCAGTAGGCATGAGCCATGTAGGGTGTTATTTTAGTCATTTAGGATGGATTTCTGCATTGATGTTTATATATACCTGTAAACATAAAAGCCATCTCTGACTGACTTGCCACAAATTTTCTAACTTCCAGTTTTTAAAAAGTTAAAGATTTACCTGCCCTCATGGATTGGATCCATGGGGGGCAGCTGAGATTACTCACCCCCGTCCTCCAGGCATCATTATGTCAGATGAATGCGCAGAAGGCCTGGAGCCCTGGGAAATTTGAAATCTCCCGAATGTCACGGGGGCCTGCGGTATGTGGTTCCTGGTCACGCGATCACTGTTATTCAATGGATAACGGTGATCATGAAAAAGTGAAAAAAAAAGTTAATGTTTCCCCTCCCTTTATGGATCCGATCCATGAGGGGAGGTGAAAATACTCACCCCGTCCTCCATGATGTCCCCCAGCGATTGAAATCTTGTGCGGTCCTAGCAGGAGAGCAGGAGAGCCTAGCAAATTTTAAATTACCCTACATCCAGCTGTCAAAAATAGCCAAGTGCAGGGAGATGTCACCGGGACTGCTGTGTGCGGTTCCTGGTCATATGATCACAGTTGTCCATCGAATAACAGAGATCATGGAAAGTTAAAAACTGTAAAAAAAAGTTTCGGGGATTCGCCCCTTGATGGGATCTTTATCCGGGGACCATACCAGCATAATGGCGGCGCATGCGTAAAAGTCAAAGATTGTCCAGGAAATTTAAAATTTCCCTGCTGCTAGTTACCAAAGTTATCCGAGAGCCTGGAGATGTCGCGGGGGCCCGCTGTATGCGGTTCCTGTTTTCTCCACTCCCACCTTAACTTTTTCAGTCTTAGTTGTGGAGCTATCGGTGATGAACACGAAGAAAGATTCCACTAGGATATTCCTATAATAGAACAAAGATATCAGGGCCGTGGGAATGGAGCAATGCTTGCGGATTACTGCTGGTCTGTGTGCAGGGATGCTCCGGAACTCACAAGATTCAAGCCAAAAGAAACCAATCTCATGAAATCACTACATGATTCTCTTCCCATGATCCACCTGCCAGCAATTCTTCCATCAATTTACAACTCTTAGAATGTAAATGTCATTAAAAAAAAATCAAATGCACTTTCACTGTTGTTAGCATATGTAAATAAAATGTATCATTTTCTCCTAATCTGTTAAAATAGCATACTTCCACCTATTGTAAATCACTGAAACTAGAGCTAATAAAAAATGCATTTCCATATTCTTTTTTCTCACCCCCAAATTAGTAAGTTTTGACTTTTGAAGTTCAGGAAACATTCTAAAATATTTTTGTTGGCCAGTTTAAGTGGCAAGAAACATAGTCCAGCCCTCTCAGAGAAACTGGCAGATTTTTTTAAGTTTAATAATACCCCAGACTTCTTTAGCCTTATTCTATGGGAAACGCACAAAGCATTTGTCAGAGGAAAGTTGATAGCTTTAGATTTGATGGTAAAGAAGAAGAGAGAAAAAGAGATTTATTCGCTCTTGGGACAGATTTCTAGCTTAGAAAAAATTCATAAAAACTCATTAAGTAATGATACGAATACTGATAGCCAGGCTCCTGCTATAACTGCGAGAAGTGGAGAAACCCCAGATTGTGACAATCAATAGCAACTACAGCAAGTTAGCAAATGACAGGGAGAGAATCTCCTTTGTTACCCAACAGCACTCTGCCATCCATGCAGATATTGTCCTTGATGGGATTTGAACCTCAGATCCCAGCACTGCAAGGCAGCAGTGCTACCTGTTGATCCGCCGCCTTAGAGACTTCCTGAAGCGAAGATTAGTACACCCAATTTTTACTCCTATTGACCATAATAGGAGTCGGAAGCAGTCCATCCAGTTTCATAGTTTGTTTTTTAATCGGTGGATGGGGGGGTGGACTCCTGACGCTAATCCAATAATCTCTTAACATTATTCCCAGACTACTGAATCTCTACCAACTCTGGGGTTGAAATGGCGAAAAATGATGATTTTGTCACCTGTGTTTCCGTGTTTGTAAAGCTTGTCCTTTTCTATGGAATCTACTTGAAGGGTTAGAGCATAAACACTGAAAATTGTGGCATAGTGACTATTTTGCAGTGGGGGGGGGGTGCAGAGAGATAATGCGGTCACAGTAACCTGTTAGCAGGTCTTCAAGCTTGGAGGCAATGTAGTTCTTGTTCATAAAACTCACCACAAAGGTTTCTGGCTTGCCTGACCAGTAAAGAGCACAGCCTACACCCTGTTCTCTGCGGCTGCCATCCCCTGAAAAGCAGGTCTTACTGAGAGCTGCAATGTCAATATTCAAACTCAACAGTTCAAGGGCAGCTAAAGCCGAGCAGCACTCTTAGTGGCCACTGTCAGCTGATCTGAGCATAGTTCTGATGTTGCAGTATGTAAGTGCTATATTTGGATGCCATGTCGCATTTGCAGAGCCCCTGGTACCAAGTATAATGGACCCTCCCCCCCTTGCAAAAAAAAAGTAACCCCATTTTGGAAATTTCAGCCTTAGACCTTCCTCACACAGACGTTTTTGTGCAGCATTTATTTAAATTGGGCTGTTCACACAAGCGTCAAAATACAGCGTCTTCAATGCTATGCTTTGACAGCGATGCATGTTCTATAGAGATGAGCGAGCACCAAAATGCTCGGGTGCTCGTTACTCGAGACGAATTTTTCGAGATGCTCGAGGGTTCGTTTCGAATAACGAACCCCATTGAAGTCAATGGGCGACCCGAGCATTTTTGTATATCGCCGATGCTCGCTAACGTTTTCATTTGTGAAAATCGGGGCAATTCAAGAAAGTGATGGGAACGACACAGAAACGGATAGGGCAGGCGAGGGGCTACATGTTGGGCTGCATCTCAAGTTCCCAGGTCCCACTATTAAGCCACAATAGCGGCAAGAGTGCCCCCCCCCCCTCCCAACAATTTTTACTTCTGAAAAGCCCTCATTAGCAATGCATACCTTAGCTAAGCACCACACTACCTCCAACAAAGCACAATCACTGCCTGCATGACACTCCGCTGCCACTTCTCCTGGGTTACATGCTGCCAATTCCCCCCCCCCCCCCACGACCCAGTGTCCACAGCGCACACCAAACTGTCCCTGCCCAGCCTTCAGCTGCCCTCATGCCACGCCACCCTCATGTCTATTTATAAGTGCGTCTGCCACAGGAAAAGCAGGCACACACTGCAGAGGGTTGGCGATAGCCCACAATGCTGTACAGAAGCAATGAGAAATCCAATCTTGTGTCACCTCCATCTGGAGCTGCACACGTGGGCATAGCAATGGGGAACCTATGTGCCACACACTATTCATTCTGTCAAGGTGTCTGCATGCCCCAGTCAGGCCGCGGTTTTTTATAAATAATCACAGGCAGGTACAACTCCGCAATTGGAATTCCATGTGCACCCACAGCATGGGTGGCTCCCTGGAACCCACCCGCTGTACATAAATGTATCCCATTGCAGTGCCCATCACAGCTGAGGTAGTAATGTCATGTTTAATGCAGGTGGGCTTCGGCCCACACTGCATGCCCCAGTCAGACTGGGGTTCTTTAGAAGTGGAAACAGATGCATTTACAACTCCCTGTGGACCCACAGCATGGGTGGGTGCCAGGAAGCCACCGGCGGTACATAAATATATCCCATTGCATTGCCCAACACAGCTGAGGTAGTAATGTCATGTTTAATGTAGGTGGGCTTCGGCCCACACTGCATGCCCCAGTCAGACTGGGGTTCCTTAGAAGTGGAAACAGATGCATTTACAACTCCCTGTGGACTCACAGCATGGGTGGCTACCTGGAACCCACCGGCGGTACATAAATATATCCCATTGCATTGCCCATCACAGCTGAGGTAATGTCCTGTTTAATGCAGGTGGGCTTCGGCCCACACTGCATGCCCCAGTCAGAATGGGGTTCTTTAGAAGTGGAAACAGATGCATTTACAACTCCCTGTGGACCCACAGCATGGGTGGGTGCCAGGAAGCCACCGGCGGTACATAAATATATCCCATTGCATTGCCCAACACAGCTGAGGTAGTAATGTCCTGTTTAATGCAGGTGGGCTTCGGCCCACACAGCATGCCCCAGTCAGACTGGGGTTCCTTAGAAGTGGAAACAGATGCATTTACAACTCCCTGTGGACCCACAGCATGGGTGGCTCCCTGGAACCCACCGGTGGTACATAAAAATATCCCATTGCAGTGCCCATCACAGCTGAGGTAGTAATGTATGAGAGTGGAAAGGTTCTCCTTATACCGTGGGTCGAGCAGTGTGTACACCCAGTAATCCGTAGTGCCCAGAATGCGTGTAACGCGAGGGTCACGAGAAAGGCATCCTAACATGAAGTCAGCCATGTGTGCCAGGGTACCTGTACACAACACATGGCTGTCCTCACTAGGAAGATCACTTTCAGGATCCTCCCCTCCCTCCTCCTCCTCAGGCCATACACGCTGAAAGGATGACAGGCAAGCAGCATGTCTACCCTCACCAGTGGGCCAAGCTGTGTCTTTCCCCTCCTCCTCATCTTCCTCCTCCTCCTCCACCTCCTCACCGCGCTGAGATATAGACAGGAGGGTGCTCTGACTATCCAGCGACATACTGTCTTCCCCCGGCTCTGTTTCCGAGTGCAAAGCGTCTGCCTTTATGCTTTGCAGGGAACTTCTCAAGAGGCATAGCAGAGGAATGGTGACGCTAATGATTGCAGCATCGCCACTCACCACCTGGGTAGACTCCTCAAAGTTTCCAAGAACCTGGCAGATGTCTGCCAACCAGGCCCACTCTTCTGAAAATAATTGAGGAGGCTGACTCCCACTGCGCCGCCCATGTTGTAGTTGGTATTCCACTATAGCTCTACGCTGCTCATACAGCCTGGCCAACATGTGGAGCGTAGAGTTCCACCGTGTGGGCACGTCGCACAGCAGTCGGTGCACTGGCAGATTAAACCGATGTTGCAGGGTGCGCAGGGTGGCAGCGTCCGTGTGGGACTTGCGGAAATGTGCGCAGAGCCGGCGCACCTTTCCGAGCAGGTCTGACAAGCGAGGGTAGCTTTTCAGAAAGCGTTGAACCACCAAATTAAAGACGTGGGCCAGGCATGGCACGTGCGTGAGGCTGCCGAGCTGCAGAGCCGCCACCAGGTTACGGCCGTTGTCACACACGACCATGCCCGGTTGGAGGCTCAGTGGCGCAAGCCAGCGGTCGGTCTGCTCTGTCAGACCCTGCAGCAGTTCGTGGGCCGTGTGCCTCTTATCTCCTAAGCTGAGTAGTTTCAGCACGGCCTGCTGACGCTTGCCCACCGCTGTGCTGCCACGCCGCGCGACACCGACTGCTGGCGACGTGCTGCTGCTGCTGACACATCTTGATTGCGAGACAGAGGTTGCGGAGGAGGAGGAGGAGGGTGGTTTAGTGGAGGAAGCATACACCGCCGCAGATACCACCACCGAGCTGTGGCCCGCAATTCTGGGGGTGGGTAGGACGTGAGCGGCCCCAGGCTCTGACTCTGTCCCAGCCTCCACTAAATTCACCCAATGTGCCGTCAGGGAGATATAGTGGCCCTACCCGCCTGTGCTTGTCCACGTGTCCGTTGTTAAGTGGACCTTGGCAGTAACCGCGTTGGTGAGGGCGCGTACAATGTTGCGGGAGACGTGGTCGTGCAGGGCTGGGACGGCACATCGGGAAAAGTAGTGGCGACTGGGAACTGAGTAGCGCGGGGCCGCAGCCGCCATCATACTTTTGAAGGACTCCCTTTCCACAACCCTATACGGCAGCATCTCCAGGCTGATAAATTTTGCTATGTGCACGTTTAACGCTTGAGCGTGCGGGTGCGTGGCGGCGTACTTGCGCTTGCGCTCAAACACTTGCGCTAGCGACGGCTGGACGGTGCGCTGAGAGACATTGGTGGATGGGGCCGAGGACAGCGGAGGTGAGGGTGTGGGTGCAGGCCAGGAGACGGTAGTGCCTGTGTCCTCAGAGCGGGGTTGGATCTCAGTGGCAGGTTCGGGCACAGGGGGAGAGGCAGCGGTGCAAACCGGAGGCGGTGAACGGCCTTCGTCCCACCTTGTGGGGTGCTTGGCCATCATATGTCTGCGCATGCTGGTGGTGGTGAGGCTGGTGGTGGTGGCTCCCCGGCTGATCTTGGCGCTACAAAGGTTGCACACCACTGTTCGTCGGTCGTCTGCACTCTCAGTGAAAAACTGCCAGACCTTTGAGCACCTCGGTCTCTGCAGGGTGGCATGGCGCGAGGGGGCGCTTTGGGAAACAGTTGGTGGATTATTCGGTCTGGCCCTGCCTCCACCCCTGGCCACCACACTGCCTCTTGCAACCTGCCCTGCTGCTGCCCTTGCCTCCCCCTCTGAAGACCTGTCCTCAATAGGCTTAGCAAACCAGGTGGGGTCAGTCACCTCATTGTCCTGCTGCTCTTCCTCAGAATCCTCGGTGCGCTCCTCCCTCGGACTTAATGCCCTTACTACTACCTCACTGATAGACAACTGTGTCTCATCGTCATCGGCCTCCTCACCCACTGAAAGGTCTTGAGACAGTTGCCGGAAGTCCCCAGCCTCATCCCCCGGACCCCGGGAACTTTGCAATGGTTGGGCATCAGTCACGATAAACTCCTCTGGTGGGAGAGGAACCACTGCTGCCCAATCTGAGCAGGGGCCCGAGAACAGTTCCTGGGAGTCTGCCCGCTCCTCAGAATGTCTCATTTTCATGGAGTGAGGAGGCTGGGAGGAAGCAGGAGCAGCAGCCAGAGGATTCTGAGTTGCAGCAGTGGATGGCGCAGAACTCTGGGTGGACGATAGGTTGCTGGAAGCACTTTCTGCCATCCACGACAGGACCTGCTCACACTGCTCATTTTCTAATAAGGGTCTACCGCGTGGACCCATTAAATGTGCTATGAATGTGGGGACGCCAGAAACGTGCCTCTCTCCTAATCCCGCAGCAGTCGGCTGCGATACACCTGGATCAGGAGCTCGACCTGTGCCCACACCTGGACTAGGGCCTCCGCGTCCTCGGCCGCGCCCACGTCCTCTAGGCCTACCCCTACCCCTCAGCATGCTGTATTACCAGGAATGCAGAAACACAACACTGTAATTAAATGTGCCGCTTATTGGCCTGTGGTTGGAGGCTGAGTTTGCTTACGGAACGCCAGGAAATAATTTTTCGCAAGCCTGCTGTAACACTTAGCTGGCTGCGTATTTATTTGGAGAACTACTACCCCCAGCAGACACAGACCCAGAACACTGAGCAGAGTGACAGGCAGGCCAAATAGTTTTTTTTTCCAAATATTTTTTGCAAAAGGACCACTGCGTATATTCAATCTATATATGTCTTCTGGCCCTGCCTACACAATTCTGTCCCTGATGTGTGTGTGACGGAACTGCAGTGTTGCACTGTTATTAAGTGCAACAGAGCGGTGATTTCAGAGCCTGGAAATAATTTTGCGCAAGCCTGCTGTAACACTAAGCTGGCTGCGTATTTATTTGGAGAACTACTACCCCCAGCCGACACAGACCCAGAACACTGAGCAGAGTGACAGGCAGGCCAAATAGTTTTTTTTTCAAATATTTTTTTCAAAAGGACCACTGCGTATATTCAATCTATATATGTCTTCTGGCCCTGCCTACACAATTCTATCCCTGTAGTATTACTGCAGGGCGCAATGCTCTGCACGGCCGATATAGCAAAAAAAAAAAAAATGTGCAACACTGCTAAAAGCAGCCTCCACACTACTGCACGCGGTTAGATGTGGCCCTAAGAAGGACCGTTGGGGTTCTTGAAGCCTACACTAACTCCTAACACTCTCCCTACAGCAGCTCCAACACTATAGCACTGTCCCTCAGCTATCTCACAACGCATCTGAGGTGAGCCGCGGGAGGGGCCGATTTTTATACTCGGGTGACACCTGATCTCTCCAGCCACTCACTGCAGGGGGGTGGTATAGGGCTTGAACGTCGCAGGGGGAAGTTGTAATGCCTTCCCTGTCTTTCAATTGGCCAGAAAAGCGTGCTAACGTCTCAGAGAGGAAAGTGAAAGTAACCCGAACATCGCGTGGTACTCGTTACGAGTAACAAGCATCTCGAACACGCTAATACTCGAACGAGTATCAAGCTCGGACGAGTACGTTCGCTCATCTCTAATGTTCTATCTTTGGCCATTTTCAGCCATGCGTTGCCCTTTGATTAACTGTACATCGATTTCTGGGGGAAGTAGAGCCTCGGAATATAAGCCCTACCCCAAAAATAAGCCGTAGCTACACTAGATGAAAAAAAAAAAAAAGCAATCCAGCAATCTCTTGTTGGAGGCAGGGTTTTCAAACCTCACTGCCAGCAATATCTGATCTTTTTTTTTTCAGCTTCCTTGGCTGCGTTTTCTGCTGTGCTATGTCAGTTTCTGATGTGTTGGTGCATGTAAGCTGTGCGGAGTACATGAGGACTTAACACTTTTTTGGGCATAGGGAGGGAATGTGAAAAACATTAATTCCATCATGGCTGTACTTGTTTTGTTTTTCTTGAATTTAATGCATGATATAATGACGTTTTAACTTTATTTGCTGGTGAGTATGATTACAGTGATACCAAATATATGTAATATCTTTTGGTTTTACTATTTTTGCTCTATAAATGAATTTTTCTGCACCTTATTTAGGCTGGTTTGACACAGCCGGGATTCTGTACGAATATGAACCCCATTGTTTTAAATGTGGTCATACACATGGGCGTTTTTTTTGGTGCAACATGTGAAAAAAACCAAAAATGTCAGGCCCTATCTTTGGGCAAGCCCTCATATTGCATCACCTATTATTTTCAATTGGGTCGGCAGCATTATACTGCAGGCTATGTGCATATGAATGTGATGCAAAGTCTCCGTATTAAAAACAATGGTAGACACTCTGCTGACATCCACGGCTGATGATTTCTGTGATGCGAGGCAATTTTGATATAAAAAGGCCTTGGATCCATGGGGAAATGTTGGCGAGCTTAATATTGGGCCTTGTTTCATGGCCTGATATTACACTCGCCCATGAATAATCAGCCTTAGGCTAATTTCACATGGGCAAACACGATTTTGCCACATAAAAATCGTGGCAAAAATCGCATTTATATTCACTACGATTTGTGTGCCTCAGCGATACTTTTTGTGGAGAATAATTTCGCATCGCATCGTTAATGGCCACGATATAAATCGCGCAAGAAAACCACAGAGTTTTTTTATCGCAATAGTCAATAGGACTTTCTAATGTTAAAATCACATTGCTTCGCAGCGCATGTTTGCTGCTTTGCAATGTAATAAAAAGAAGCGTCCATGGGAATACGTGGGAGAATCGCACATCGCAGAAAGATAGAGCATGCCAACATCTCTTATCCTCCGAACATGGCATAAGTGAAAACATTGCATATGGGAATGAAACAATTGTAAATCATTGGTTTCATAATCTGCTTTTTTACTATCGCAGCCGGTGAAAATCGCACAACCACCCTTAGAGAGCCATATTTATCATACAGCACTGTCTGAGGGCTTGTTTTTTGTGGGATAAGCAGTTTTCATTGGTACCATTTTGAGATACAGACAACATTTTTTATCATTTTTATTGTCTTTATTTGGACACAATCAGTTAAAAAACACTACAATTTAAACTTTTGTTTCTTAGCCATTCACCATATAGTATAAGTGATCTGTTATCCTTATTCTGAGGGCAGTATAATTGCAGTAATACTAAATTTCTATATATTTGTTTTTCATTTCTACTACTTTTGCCCATTAAAAATATTCTTTTCACAGAACTGAGCTGTATGATGGCTTGTATTTTCCAGTATATGGCTCGGGTCACCTGCGCAGAAGATCCACAAATCAAGCCACCCATAGAGATACATGGACCATTCACAAATGCATTAAAGCATTTGAATTTGATTTGTGGACCTTTTGGTCTGGAAAACAATTTGCAGCATGCTGTATTTCACTGCAGATCCCACATGGGTAGATTTTATTGAAGTCAATGGAAGCCGTCCAATCCGCGGCCTGCCTGCAGCTGACACTGCAGACAAGCTGTGGATCCCAATGGAAAGCAGGAGTTTGAAAAAGATTGTGCATTTTCACCATCAAGCATGCCTGCACACACCCGCCGTGAGGATGAAAGAAGATCCAGTCAGGACGCAGAAGACCATCACGGGATCCGCACAGGTAAAATAATGTCCTTGGCCGCAGGCAGGGTAAGATGCCGCTGCAGTGAAGTCGTCTCCTTCCTCTCCAAGTCCCGTAGATGCCACTAACTGTATTTACAGCAAAATCTAAAGGTTTAAATTGCCTGGATTAGAGCTAAGCTCTATTCTGGCAGATGCAGTAACATTGCAGCCATCATATACAGCCACGATCCCGCTTTGGTTACTGGGGGCTGAGCTTCTGGGCCCCTTGGTACCCAATGCCATACATGTGCGGCAAAATACAGGAACTACTGACCTGCTACATTATACATGTACGCTGCACATTAGGAAGGGGTTAAAAACACTAAAATCCTAAGTTGGAAAGAAGACATAATTAAAATTATTAACCAATATAAATACATAGCAGCCGATCCAAAAATGTGATGTAAGCACTTGCAAAACATGATTAAACATAAGGGCGGATTCACACAAACGTATTTGAAAACTTTACGTGCAATACACAGAGCATAGAACTCATTGCTTCCAATGGGTACATACTCATTTTCACTTTTGCACACATGTTTCGCACACATAAAAACCCACTGCAAGTATGCTCTATTTTGGTGTGCAATTGCCCAAAGAGTCCATAAGGGGGGAAGGGGGGGGGGGGTATCAATGTGCACAGATACCCACATAATTGTACAATTTTCAACGATGATTAATTAGGCTTAATAGTCTTTTAACTCGGGGCACAGCTGTATTTGTGTAAAATACACAAATACACACGTAAGAGCGTGAGGATCATGGTGCAAAAACATTTTGCTATCATGTGCGTTCTGCTTGTATGCTCATATGAGGCTGTTCTAAGGCACCAAATTAATTTCAAATATATAAGGTACTAGCTGATATAACAGGCTTCGCCCGAGGTAATTTGATATATGTGTTTACATGTTGTTTGCACGAAAAGATTTATGAAGTCAAGGTTACTTTAGAGTAACCAAGGAATAAAATATGTATTCATACAGAGGATCGTTACATTCTTCTCAGGCTGCATGTACCAATGTCCCTCTGCAGAATGTGCCACCCCTCCCACTCTCCTCATATAGGACCTAAAGAATGCTCGCTTCACATTTCACACTTATACGACACCGGGAAGTTACATTACATAAGAGTGCACTTACTTTTGCAATTAGCAATTAGCGTTGTATAAGCAAGTTGTGACCCCTTTAGATTTCCCATTTAGGACCCTAAGAATGGTTGTGCTAAATTTCATGTTTGTAGGATACCGGGAAGTTAGAGAATTAGATTAGGTACATTACACAGGATGCCAATACTTTTGCACTTAACATTGAATAATCAAGTTGTGACCCCTGTACTTTTCCTATGTAGGACGAAAAGAATGCTTGTGCCAAATTTCATGCTTGTACAACACTGGGATGTTAGAGAATTAGATTAGGTACATTACAGAGGGGTGCTAATACTTTTGCACTTAGCATGGGATAATCGATTTGTGACTCCCTTACTTTTCCTATTTAGGACCAAAAGAATGCTTGTGACGAATTTCATGTTTGTACGTCACAGCAAAATTACATTACATAGGGGGGCCAATACTTTTGCACTTAGCATTGAATAATCAAGTTGTGACCACTTTACTTTTCCTATTTAGGACCTGAAAAATACTCATGCCATATTTCATGTTTGTACGAAATCAGGAAGTTTGAGAATTAGTGGTGAGTAGAGATGAGCGAGCACCAAAATGCTCGGGTGCTCATTGCTAGAGAGCTTGTTTTGAGTAACAAACTCCATTGAAGTCAATGGGAGACTCAAGCATTTTTCAAAGTGACCCATGCTCCGCATAGAGGAGGTTGTGTGAATCACCTGAAAATATCAGAAAGTGATGGAAACACCACAGAAACGGATAGGGGACAGCAGGGGCAGCATGCATGGATGCATCTGAGACTTCCAGGGCGTGCGCTGGAACATCTTAACTAAGCACCACATTAGTTGCAACGAAGGACAATCACCACCTGCGGGTGACACCATTGCCTCTTCTCCTGTGTTACATGCTGGCATTGCTGTCCAATCCCCCGCACGATCCTGCATCCACAGCGCAGCGTTCAGCTGTTCTCATGCTACACGTTCGCTTGATAGCCACACCACCCTCATGTCTATTTATAACTCTGCATTGGATGAGGAGGAACCAGCGACAGAAACTGCACAGGGTTGGCAGGATGTGGCAGCGACCCCCTTTGAAATTGTGGGCAATATCCCACTATGCTGATGAGAATTGATGATAAATTAACGTATGATCAGAAGTCCAATCCAATACCACCTCCGTCACAATATTGCGTGGAGCCACAGACGTTCCCAAAAGGGGACTCAGATGCCAGTACTTCTACCCATCTCCACAATTCAGCAACGCATTCTAAAAGCAAAGATTGGTTTGAAGCAGGAGGTGTCGCAAAAGTAGCCACCACAGGTCTACAGTGACCATGTGAAAGTCTCATTAAATCATTTACGCTTCTTTTGATTGGTCTAAACCAGTGTCTCAGATAACTGTAGTAACACGAGAGCAAATAAATGTCAACCAGCGCTGATCCCCAGACCCCAAAATTGTCAGGAGCCACAAACGTGGCCATAAAGTGGACTCAGAGGCTAGTACTTCTAACCATCTGCACAATGCAGCAAAGCATTCTAAAACCAGAGATTTGTTTTAAGCAGGAGGTGTCACAAAAGTTGCCACCACAGGTATACAGTAAAACTGTCAATGTTTAATGAAATCAGTTATGCTTCCTTTGCTTCCTTTGTGTCCAGTGGGACACATGAAGAAATTTGAGTGGCCAAAGCAGGACAATTCATTCGGTCTAGGTGTCAGATAGCTGGACACTGCGCTGGGAAACATTTGTGGAATCTGTGCGCGTATGATGCTAGAACCAGCACGTTTGCTGAACTGTAGTGCTGAACCTTTTCAAAATTGGGGGCAAGAACCTGAAGGCATCCCTCAGAAAGAAGTGTTTTGACAGAGGCTGGAGGCAGCCCTAGTAAAAAAAAAATGTTTTAAAAGAGCCTATGGGGCCCTCTGAAGAATTGGCTGTTCAGCATGCTGACATGCAGATTTAGGAGGAGGAGGAGGAGGAGGAGTAGGATCAGAGAAGGATAGACCAAGCTACTTCTATCAACGGGACACACACTTGGGCCTATTATGCAGATGCTTTCAGCAAAAAAACAAATAAGGGAATGAAAAATGAGAGGAGGTCTGTTAGTTCCTATATAGTCTGTGTACACCAGTAGCAGTATGCTGTATATAACTGGTAACAGTATGCAGTATACAGCCGGGATACTTGTGAATGCTATGTGCGCACTACTGGTCCCAGGCAGCCAAACTGCTGAAGCACAAAAGTGGAGTAGTAGTCCTATAAAAGAGTGTTGGGTTCCAATTATTCCAATCCAATGCCACCTCCGTCACAAAATTTCATAAGCCACAAACGTGGGAATAAGGGGGACTCAGATACCAGTACTTATACACATCTCCACAATTCAACAACCCGTTCTACAAACAAACTTTTTTTTAGCCAGAGTGCAGGTGAACCCCTGAAACATTTGTTTACCAAGAATATAGGTGAACCCTTGAAAGATTTGTGTACCAAGAGTATAGGCGAACCCCAGAAATATTTGTGTACCAAGACTACATAGGCGAACCCCTGAAACATTTGTTGACCAAGAGTTTAGGGGAACCCTTGAAACATTTGCATACCAAGACTATAGGTGAACCCCTGACAAATTTGTTGACCAAGCGTATAGGCGAACCCCAGAAATAATTTATTTACCAAGAGTACAGGCGAACCCCAGAAAAGTTTATTTACTACAAGTATAGGCGAACCCCGGGAACATTTGTGTACCAAGAGTATAGGTGAACCCCTGAAACATTTGTATACCAAGAGTATAGGCGAACCCCTGAAACATTTGTATACCAAGAGTATAGGCAAACCCCTGAAACACTTGTGTTCCAAGAGTATAGGCAAACCCCTGAAACATTTGTTGACCAAGAGTTTAGGCGAACCCTTAAAACATTTGTGTACCAAGACTATAGGCGAACCCCTGACAAATTTGATGACCAAGCGTATAGGCGAACCCCAGGAACAATTGATTTACCAAGAGTATAGGCGAACCACTGAAAAATTGGTGTACTAAAAGTATCGACGAATTCATGTATTTCTCTTTTTATATTTTTCCTTGTGATATCTGTCACATTTTACACCATATATAATTTATACTGAAATTTTAACACTGCTATCCAATAGATTTGTGCTTGAGAAAGGAGCATTTTTGGCTCTGCAACGTGTTGCACTCAGTAGAATATTCACTTTCTTTAGTACTAAGGTTTCATTGTTTCATCTCCATTTATTGACTGTACATAAAGGTCCTGCTCAGATGTAAAGCTTCTTCTTCTTTTAATTAGTTTGGTACTTTGGTGTTTCTTGGGTAACACATTTCCCTTTTTGCCCTATCATCCAAAATGATCCCTTCACCATCTTTTTCCATTTGAACTGTGACCGTATCATGGAATTGTATCTAGAGTAAAGAATCTGTCAGATTGTTGCATCCCCTTTGACTGAACAGAAACTGCTAACTTCTGTTTGCTGGAATCTTCCTCTTATATCCCTTCCTGAGGACCAAAAAAGGACGGCGGTTGCTTTGCCTGTTACAGGATGGACTAACCATCCCTGGTGGCAGGTAAATCTGACCTCCAGAGTTAATAAGGTTTTTGAATTTAAGGATGAAGATGGCAGATGGTACAATAAGCCACTTGCAATATTAGAAATGGGAAATATACCTACAGATAAGATGCAGATCAGCTTCTCTATCCTTGATAAAGTCAAAATAGTACAATCCAGAGCTGGCGTGGTAAGGAGGAACCCTCCTGTTCTTCTCCGGGAACTGCATAATTAATTCTTCTTGGGCCTATGCCGAAAGGTTTTCAGATGGTGACCTTGACCAATGTAAAGAATTGCAGGGGTACTACAAGGAGGGGGGAGAAATACGCGGACCTCGGCAGGTTCCGGACTATGAACAACCTGTAGTGCAGGACCATGCCCATGGTGAACAGCCGCAGTCAAAGTGCAGCTCTAAGGCCTACTATGCAGCCCTCACAGATAATAGGACCCCTTCATGGTGCTTATTCCCGGATACAGTCCTACTAGCTTATATTGCAGACGCTTTCATACAAGGAGCACAGATTAAATTGCCAGAAGGCGTTTATGCAGTGTGTGGCAGTAAAGCTTACAGGTGGATCCCACATGGAGCTGGAGGTACATGTACCTTAGCAAAGTTGGAACCAGCCACCTGGGTATGGACAAATGATGAATTTCCTTATCAACATGTCCCATCACACATGTTTTACAAGCGTGATATACCGGAACAAAAGTACACTTTGCACACACACACTGCGCCTGGAAGGCGGGAGCAGTTCTGTGAGTAACAATAGGTATGATTTTTAACTCATTGAGGAACACTCATATGATAGAAGCTCTAGGACAGGGGTCCCCAACCACCGAGCCGCGGACCGGGGCCGGGCCGTTAGGTGGTTAGCGCCGGTCCGCGGCACCACTGGAACTTTTCTTCTAAACACAAGGCCCGCAGCCTTGTGTTATGTGGCCCGCGGCCGACGCTGCTCACCACTGAAGCGATTACCAGCGGGGGCGCCGCAGCTTCCCGCTGGTAATCGCGCTGATCCCGGCGCACACTGACGTCAGTGTGCAGCTAGGATTCTCCTCCCCGAGTCCCCTACTCATTAGTTCTGCAGGAGAGGACTCGGGGAGGAAGAGTGCCGGGCTGCACACTGATGTCAGGGCAAGCAGAGAGGGAGCGACGCTGACAGCAGGGAGGAGGTAAGTATATGGGTTGGGGAGCTGTTTATTTCTGGGGGGGGCTGCTTACTATTGGGGGGCTGCTAATTACTAGGGGGGGCTGGTTAATACTGAGGGGTGGGGGCTGCCTGTTGCTGGGGGGGGGGGGCTGCTTACTACTGGGGGGCTGCCTGTTACTGTGGGGGCTACTTATTACTGGGGGGGCTGCCTGTTACTGGGGGGGGGCTGCCTGTTACTGGGGGGGGGGCTGTTACTGGGAGGGAGGGGCTGCCTGTTACTGGGGGGGCTGCTTACAACTGGGGGCGGCTTCTTATTACTGGGGGGTGCTGCTTACAACTGGGGGGGGGCTGCTTACAACTGGGGGGGTGCTTACTACTGGGGGTCTGCTTACTACTGGGGGGGCTGCTTATACTGAGGGGGGTTGCTTACAACTGGGGGGGCTGCTTATTACTGGGCGGGCTGCTTACAACTGGGGGGGGCTGCTTATTACTGGGGTGGGCTGCTTATTACTGGGGGGGGCTTCTTATTACTAGAGGGGCTGCTTATTACTGAGGGGTGGGGGCTGCCTATTACTGGGGGAGATGCCTATTACTGGGGGGGCTGCTTATTACTGGGGGGGCTGCTTATTACAGGGGGAGGGGCTGCTAATTACTGGGGGGGCTGTCTATTACTGGAGGGGAGATAAATTATATGCTGCCCTATGTGTGTGCTGGGGGGGAGATAAATTATATGCTGCCCTATATGTGTGCTGGGGGGGGGGGGATAAATTATATGCTGCCCTATGTGTGTGCTGAGGGGGGCCGGGGAATAGATTATATACTGCCCTATGTGTGTGCTGCCAGGCGGGGGGATATATTATACAGCCCTATGTGTGTACTGCCAGTACATTCTAAATGTCATAATTGAATAAGTATGCACTAAACTCCAACCCCCTTCATAACCCCACCCCATATAACCAAAGCCCCGCCCATGCCCCGCCCAACCCTGCCGGGCCTTGTAAAAATGTTCTTGCTTGAAGCTGGTCCCTGGTGCCAAAAAGGTTGGGGACCACTGCTCTAGGAGATGCCTTTGATAACATCACTGATACGTTATTTGATATACTTGGCGTCCAAAATGAATATACTAAGCAATTAATTCTGGTCGCCAATCAACACACAGTGGTTCTAGACTATCTCACCGCTTCGCAAGGATGGTTATGCCAAATAGTATGACCATCCTGTTGTCACTACATTAATCCATCAGGAATAGAGATGAGCGAGTATACTCGGTAAAGGCAATTGCTCAAGCGAGCATTGCCTTTATCGAGTACCTGCCCGCTCAAGATGAAACATTCGGGTACGGGCGACGGTCCTCCTGCTGACAGCCGCTACTCACCGCTCCCCCGCGCCGGCACCCGAACGTTTCATCTCGAGCGGGCAGGTACTTGATAAAGGCAATGCTCGCTCGAGCAATTGCCTTTACCGAGTATACTCGCTCATCTCTAATCAGGAACATTGCAGTGATGTTCTTGTTGCGCTGCATGTTCCTGGGATCATGTTAGCTCTGTTTTCCATAAGGCTGTTTGGGAACTTGGATTTCATAAATTAAAAAAAGTTTTTCCCCCTGCTTGTTATTTAGATCTAGGTTTTAATGGTGTTTGAGCACCCGCGTTGACCCTGGTGCCCTTTGATGTAGTGTTGCTATGTGCAATTAAATACAGACCTCATACAGCCTGTCAACATGGATGCAGGGTAATAGGAGGGAAAAGATAGAATGTCTGTCTGAGAGCTGGATGGACCAAGGCAGGCATCCATGTTACTTTATTAAAAGACATTTCATTTTGGGGGGCAGTGGCCCAATGCTCTGCCCCTTTTTTGCATGACACATCTAAACCCTTAACGTTAGTATTGAGTGTTAGCTTAAGGGCTTATTCAGACTACCGTATATGTGCCATGGATTAACGCTGGACAATATACAGTGTCTCTCTCTGTAGGGGGAGGATGCTTGAAGTGCCAGGAGCTGTCTTCTGAGCTCCCGCCCCCTATCTGCCTCCTCTCCACCCCTCTGCACTATTTGCAATGGGAGTAGTAGGGTCAGGGGTGGGCTAAGTCCCGGGAATTAGCTCCACCCCATCCCGCATCCCCTCATTGTTAATAGGACAGATGGGCGTAGAGGCCATGGAGAGTTGTCGGAGAGGTGTCGGGAGCTCAGAGCACTGCTCCAGGCTCTTGCAGCATCCTCCCCCTGCTGAGAGGGACGCTGTATATCGGCTGGTGTTAATACGTGGCCCATATACAGTCGTCTGAATAAGCCCTAACATACAGCATGTGTGGCTAACATGATTACAGACACCAAGTCCACTCACACACACAATTTTGTATTTTGTAGCTTTTAATTGGTTTTTACAAATGGTACATTTTCTCTCTTCTCTCTTAGATTCCTGGCCACTGGGAATTTGTATGCTTCGTTGCATCTGTTTTTTTTGGTGGGCAAATCCATCATTAGTGGAGTGGTCCAGGCTACCTGCGACGTTATCTGGCAGCGTCTGGTGCCTGTAGTCATGGCGCCGCCCTCCACGCAAGGTTGGCCTGACATTGCAGAAGGGCTTATGGGTGCTGCCAACTTTCCAAATTGTTTCGGTGCCATGGATGGCAAGCATATACGTGTTAGAAAGCCACCCAACTCTGGCTCACGGTACTTCAATTATCCCCTTTTCTTTTCTGTTGTACTGTTGGCAGTGGCTGATACACAATATTGCTTCTGCCTTGTGGAAATTGGTGCGTTTTGTAGTGCTGCGGATGCACGGATTTTCTCCACTTCCATTATATGTGGGAGGCTGATGGCCGGCCAACTATCTCTGCCGGAGCCCAGGAACCTTTCTGATATGCCTGGCGCTGAGGCCCCATTTGTCCTAGTGGCGGATGAGGGCTTTGGCCTGGCCAATCATGTAATGTGTCCCTTTGCTGGCAGAGACATGGACCCCAGGAGGCAGGTGTTTAATTACCACCTGACACATGCCCGGCGTTATGTTGAGTGCACTTTTGGGATACTAGCCAACCGATTGAGAATGTTTCACAGTGCCATTCAACTGGCTCCAGACAATGTGCAGGCAGTAATTCGCGCCTGCGTGGTTCTACATCATTTCTGCCAGCAACATAATATGGTTTTGCATGCTGAAGCCAACTGCTTTCAATCAGGTAGTAGTGGATGAGCGTGCACAGCATGGTAGACCAACACATTCTGCAATCCAAACAAGGAACATTTTTGCAGACTACTTCCAGACACTCAGGGAGCAGTGACGTGGCAGCTGAACCATGTGCAAGGAGGCAGACACTAGCTGGTCTCTCAAAAGCATATATATATATATATATATATATATATATATATATATATATATATATATATATATATTTTTTTAGGCATGGCTGTGCCCTTTGTTGCTTTTAGTTAGGGACCCTTTGGCACATTTTTTTAGTTAGGGACTTGCAAGCAAACGAGGATCCTTGACGCTGGGTTGCGAGCTTGTACCATCTTGCACACCTACCACATGTTGATAGAATTTAAGAACCTTGCTGAAGGTTGCAAGTTCAATCTCCACATGATTCAGGTAGCCGGCTCAAGGTTGACTCAGCCTTCCATCCTTCCGAGGTCGGTGAAATGAGAACCCAGCTTGGTGGGGGGTAATAAATAATGATAAACTGAAAGCGCTGCAGAATAAGCTGGCGCTATACAAATGACAAGATTTATTTTTTACATGGAATGCAGAAAAGTGAAACATGCCAGAACGCATCACCTCTAGAAAAAGAGCACAACATTGTCCAACATGGACGGCGCAAAACTCAACTTTTGGTGCAGATGATGGACCAGGAGCCTAAGACGGGAACACAGGGCCCCATGGACATCCCAACAGTCAGTGCCTAGACGTAGGCATGGACAGATCCACTGGAGCTGGCATTTCTTCGGCGGAGCTGGCAGCTGGTTGGGGTGACCCACGATCCGGCTGGGCAAAATTATGCTACCCCCAACAAATCACATTGGTGATTCTATTGCGGAGATGCGTCACAGCCATCTGCCTTGCCTCCAAGTGCATTTGGCATTGACGCATCTCCACAAAGAACCACCGAATGCGTTCTCCGGGGGGGGGGGGGCATCTGGCCAGGCTGTGAGGGACAAACAAAAGGAACATATTAGATTACGGATAAATAAAAGCCTAAACAGCTTGAGCCAATACAACAATACAGCTTATGTATACGTTGACCTTAAACGAGTGATACTGCTGGAGTCACATTTAGCTGTCACATGTACACACTGCGTGACATCTAACCGTTGGGTATGCTTAATGTTGCAACTACTGCACAGTAGGGTAGTGTGTGGTCCGGCAAAATGTACACAAAATGATAAGGTTATGTTATTGTATCTTCTTGGGGCCCGTGCCTCCAGTACAAAGATTATAATTTTTGACAAGAACTTTAAGATGTTTATGTGCAGACTTTTCATGACCGCTCATATACCACAAGCCTTTTGTAGTTAATGTGTGTGTAAGGCATTACAAAGATTTGTTTTGCTTACTTGACATGGCATGTACGCAAGGCAGATTATAAATGCTCAGTTACTTGCATGATAAAGCAGCACATAACAGTTCACAATACAATAATAGGATCACCCAGATAGGTATACCTTTTTGCAAAAGGAGAGCTACCTTAAGGCACATCCTGCGGCGTTATGCATGTCCTCCAAACATTGTAAACATCACAATATGCATCATTACAATCTGTAACAAACACAATTGTGTGCCCTATCATGAGGCAAATGATGGGCCACACAGTAATGTTTAGTGCAGATGTGAAGGATGCATGTTGTGATGATACACATGTTTGTAGGACCATGACTAGGTACAACGGAGTCGTCGCTGTGACCTATTACCCCCACCCCTTTTTAACCCCCGCTTATCTAAAATAAACACTGACAACTTCTTTTTGGATTAATTTTATGGCCACAGCAGCCAATTTATTATAACTATAATAATATAACATGAATAACACTTTTTAAAACCCTATTCCTAAACTATTATGGAGAGATCCTTGGAGTTCCCAACAAAACTATCTGTCGCCTCACCAACCAAGGAAAAATAGGTGTCACTGTCTCCCGTCTCCTAAAACCTGACTCGGGAGACCCTATTTTCCAAACCACGCCTCCCGTCTCCAATCACCTGACTCAGGAGACTCGCCCTTTCACCTCGAGTCACCAACCTCCCGACCCCGAGGCTATCTAGCCATACCCCGGCTAGCAACAACAACAACTTTAGCAGGTAACCCCCTGCCAAACCAAGAGGCGACAGACCCACCTACAACTTAAACCTAACCGGAGGGGGGAGGAGGTAACTCTACTACCCCTGCCTCCCCCCCACCCTCTTGTATATTGACTCCAAGGACCCCTCCCTAACCGCTGCTATGACGATACGCCTAACCCCCCCCTACCCCTTACTCTATGGGCGGGTGGGTGGGACTCTTCTCCCCGTCCGGCACCAGGTCCGTCTTCTTCCTCTGCTGCACCCGGAATGACTCCTCCCCTTCCCTTCGCGCTCTTTCTATCCCATAATCCTTCACTCCCCCCTCTTTAACCCCTCCCCTTCTAACATCATCCTATCCTTGTTATTTTTTAAAACCATTAACCCCTTCCTCCCCGTTAACCCCGTCATGTCTGCCTCTACCTACAGCCCTGCGGGCTCCGGTTCCGGCCTCCCTTGACTAGGTACAACGGAGTCTTCGCTGTGACCTATTACCCCCACCCCTTTTTAACCCCCGCTTATCTAAAATAAACACTGACAACTTCTTTTTGGATTAATTTTATGGCCACAGCAGCCAATTTATTATAACTATAATAATATAACATGAATAACACTTTTTAAAACCCTATTCCTAAACTATTATGGAGAGATCCTTGGAGTTCCCAACAAAACTATCTGTCGCCTCACCAACCAAGGAAAAATAGGTGTCACTGTCTCCCGTCTCCTAAAACCTGACTCGGGAGACCCTATTTTCCAAACCACGCCTCCCGTCTCCAATCACCTGACTCAGGAGACTCACCCTTTCACCTCGAGTCACCAACCTCCCGACCCCGAGGCTATCTAGCCATACCCCGGCTAGCAACAACAACAACTTTAGCAGGTAACCCCCTGCCAAACCAAGAGGCAAGAGACCCACCTACAACTTAAACCTAACCGGAGGGGGGAGGAGGTAACTCTACTACCCCTGCCTCCCCCCCCCCACCCCCTTGTATATTGACTCCAAGGACCCCTCCCTAACCACCACAGCCAGCACGGCTTGAACCCTCAAGCCTGCGCCGCCCTCCACAAAACCAAAGCGCGCTCCACTCCCTGCTGCACTGCCTCTAACCACAAATCCAAACCTATTTCATTTAAATGAACCCCATCCTGTCTCCAATAATTCCCCGTGCCAGCCTCCAAATCTATATGTCGCACCACTACCCCCCCCCCCCCCCGTTCCTTCCCACAAAGCGAGAAACCTCTCTATGAGGCCTTAGTCAGACGGGCGTTTTTTCGCGCGATTTGCGGATCGCATGACGATCAGCGCTGAGCCAATCAGGGGGCAGGTCTGACTCACACCCCCTTCACACCCACTGCAGGCCGGCCGCGCGGAACTCGGGCTGCCGGGAGCAGGTGAGTATGTATATATTTTTTATTTTAACACTTTTCTGGATGAATTGCAGGGAAGGGCTTATATATTTAAGCCCTTCCCGACAATTCATCCCGCGCACACCGGCAGCCCATTGCTTTCAATGGAGTCGGCTGTATTCAATGGGCAAACATCGTTCTTCTCTGCCACAGCTGTTACAGCTGTGGCAGAGAAGAATGATTTGTCTTCTATATGCTCTCAATAGGGTCGGCGCTGCTGCCGCCGGCCCCATTGAGCGCATATAGTGAAGAGAACAGGAATCGCAGATCGCAGATAGGTGCGATCTGCGATTTCTGTTCTATAATTTATCGGACGAGCGCATAAAAAGCGCTCATGTGTCCGATACCATTGCAAAGCAATGGTTTTAAAAAATCGCCGGACGCATGCGCATGCGCAAATCGCGCAAAAAAACGCCCGTCTGACTAAGGCCTAAGGGCGCCCACCCACTGGCGTTTGCGATTTTCGTGCGTGAAAAACGCAGCGTTTTCGGCGCGTTTTTGCCGCGTTTTCCGTGCATTTTTCGCGGCGTTTTTTTCGGCGTTTTCGCGGCTTTTTCGCGCCTTTTCCATTAATTTCCATTGACATTCATGGGTGCATTAGGAGAAAAATAAGGACACATATGCAACTGACAGTTCCTATGTTAAAAATCGCAACGCACCGCAAAAAAAAACGCCAGTGGACAGGAGTACATTCAATTCTAATTGCTCTTGAGAAAAAACGCAAAACGCAAAGAAAAAAAAATCGCCAGTGGGTGGGCGCCCTTAAGCTTAATTCTCGCCTTGTCCAAACCTCTTGCTGATCGTACAAATTTCCAAATTGTCCTTGGAACTATCTCCGACCAAACCACTACCATTTTTCGATGCGACGCTAATAATCTCAAGATGTCATACCTGATATCTCTCGATAAATCCCTAAATGGCCTCTTCCCCAAATCATTACCCCCAGCGTGTAACACGACTATATCCGGGGCCCTATCTAAGCTTACCATTCTCTTGAATTCGTGCAAAACCTTGCACCATGACATCCCACTAATCCCCATCCACCTCAACACTGCCTCAGACCTAGGGAACCTCAACTGCCTCCCGTTTTGCCTGACACTGGCTCTCTCTGCCCCCCAATATACATATGAATGCCCCATAATCCACACTAACGCCGATTGTGGACCTGCAACAAAAGAAAAACAATATTGAACAACACTCCCTCCTGAAACTGACGCCCCCCCCCCTTCACGAACTTCTACAATAGCTGAGGGCGCACATACAATCTATACCGCCTTGATTGCCACCTACCTAACCTCTTGATTGCTTCTTCCGGTAACCCTTGCACCCTTGCCTCCGTAGCTGCCCCCACTCTAAAGGAGTGAGTCCCAAATTGTGACTCATCCATACCCAGCTGTAGCAGCGCCTTCTTAAAGACCGCTGCAAACTGGAACCGGGACAAAAACTGCCCCCCCCTCGTGTTGTAGCAAAGGGCCCGATCTCTCACCGACTAACCTAATATAATTTTTCCACGCCTCCACAGGGCAAATTAATGCCCCATGAACCTTTCCTATCCTGACCAACTGTCCCCGCCCTGCCTGATCTGTTTTTGATCGCCGAATAGACAACTCCAGATGATCATCGACTTTTCTTACGTCAGCCATCTGTAAACCACCCCCAATCAATCTACTGGGTGAAACTAACTCCCCTACCCTCAATGCCCCAAAAAAGGCTAATGAAAATGCTAACTTAAATAATAAACTTTCGAACAATCCACCACAAATGCTGTCCAGCGCCACCCCAATCTTCTCTAATAAATCAAAAGAAACTGGCCTACGTGAATCGGCCCTTTCCTTTCCCTTCTTAAAACCCTTTAATGCTTGCTTAACTACAAAGTTCTTAGTAATGTCCCCCAAACCCCTTAATTTGCAACCAAACGCCACCCCTGCCATGAAACGATTAACCCACGACACCGAAACATTATCCTGCTCTACCTTCCCCAACCAACTCAACAACGCCCCCACTCTATCCTCCTCCGACTCTCCTGACCTAATATGTCCTAACCAGCCTTCCCACTCCTGCCATGCTGCAGTATACGCAGCTCTAGTACCCCGAGCCAGTGACCTCTCAATCAGGTGCCCCACTGCTCTCTTACCACACTCCAGAGATGAGAGGGGCACGTCCTCCCCTGCTCCTCCGCATCCGGGGCCAGGGTCCTGAATCGCTCCCACTGAAACCAAGAAAGAGCATCCGCAATTGAATTTTTAATCCCTGGTACGTGCACCGCCACTATCCAAATGTTTCGTTTTAAGCCCTCCAAAACCAAGTGGCGTAACAAATTCACCACTGGAGGAGAGGAGGCAGTCAGGCAATTAATCACCTGAACCACCCCCATATTGTCGCAATGGAACCTCACCTTCATATTCCGAAGGCGAGTGCCCCAAAGCGCAATGGCCACCACTATTGGAAACAATTCCAACAGCACAAGATTCTTTATCAAACCCTCCTCCTTCCATTTTTCCGGCCATTCCCCAGCGCACCATTGCCCTTGGCAATATGCACCAAATCCTGCGCTTCCTGCCGCATCCGTGAAAAGTTCATAATCCACGTTCTCACTCACTTCAGAAATAATTATGGACCTACCATTATATTTCTTTAAAAACGACGCCCACACTGCCAAATCCCCTTTTACATTCCTCCCCAATCTGATGTAATGATGCGGGGCACGAACTCCCGCTGTTGAAGAAGCCATTCTGCGGCAAAAAATTCGACCCATAGGCATTATCCTGCAAGCGAAATTCAGCTTGCCCATTAATGACTGGAGCCCTTTTAGCGTAATTTTCTGCAAACCCCGGGCTCTTTCCACCTCATTTTTAAATCTTTTAACTTGTCCTCCGGTAACTGGCACTCCATTGCCTCTGTGTCTATTAAAATACCTAAAAACTGAAGGGAAGTCGTAGGTCCCTCCGTCTTACCAGGGGCCAATGGCACCCCAAAACGCTCAGCTACCCACTGTAATGTACCCAGCAAAGTCGCACACACTGGCGACTCCCCTGGTCCAATGCACAAAAAATCATCAAGGTAGTGAATTACTGACTGTAACTCAGCCGTGTCCTTAACTACCCATTCAATAAATGTGCTGAAAGCTTCGAAGTATGCACACGAGATTGAGCATCCCATGGGCAAACACCTATCAGCAAAGTACTGTCCTTCCCAAAAACAGCCCAGTAAGCGAATGCTCTCCGGGGCCACCGGCAAAAGGCGAAAAGCTGACTCAATGTCAGCCTTTGCTAGCAACGTCCCTCTCCCGTACCTTCTCACCCAACTTACCGCCGCATCGAACGATGTATAAACCACTGAACACAGCTCAGCGTCTATGCCATCGTTCACAGATGCCCCTTTTGGATAAGAAAGATGGTGTATCAACCGAAACTTGTTCGGTTCCCTCTTGGGGACTACCCCAAGAGGAGACACCACAAAATCCGCCAAGGGAGGTTCCTGAAAAGGACCCGCCATCCTGCCTAGGCTGACTTCTTTTGCAATTTTTTCCGAAACCACCCCTGGATTCCTCATGGCCGAAGGCAAATTTTTCGTCGAGAATGGAACGTCGTGCAATGGGGGCGGAATGTAAAAACCGTCCCGAAAACCCTCGAGTAACAATGTGGCCTTTTCTCTGTCAGGATACCTATTTAGGAACCTGACCATCCCTTCCAGTCTCACCAGCGTCGTCCCTTTTTCCAAGCCCCCCTGTGGCTTTTCCTTTTCCCTTCTTAAAGCATTTAGATGCTCCGTGTGACCCGGCATTGCAATGGGAGCAGATGTGCTTAAATCTGCACCCTTGCCCGAATTTGCATTGGCCATCATTAAATTGCCAACACAAACCGATCCTGTTACCCCCAAACTGTCCCCCTTGGTTTCCCCCTTGAGAGGTAGATGCCGGGCCTGACGGCCCGGCTCCTCCGTGAAAGGACTGCCCGTAGCGACTTGGCGCCATCACCCGTAACCATAAACCGATGTCCTTCTGGTCCCATCGGATTGACGGGCTTATCGCCTTCCTTTGCCTAAACTGCTTATCGTATCTTAACCATGTTTGACCCCCATACACTCGATGCGCTTCTCCTATTAAGTCTAGGTAGCAGAAAAGGCCCGAGCAGTTATCCGGCGCCCTCTCCCCTATGACACTTGCTAAGATCGCAAAAGTCTGCAACCAGTTATTAAAAGTCTGAGGAATTAAACGCCACCTGCATTTTTCTTCTTCCTCCTTTTTAAACTCCGTTCTTTTGCCTTTGTCTAAATTGAATTTTTCCAAAGGCAGGAGGGAGAATATTTCCACATATTCGTCCCTCCAAATCTTCTCCCTAACCTCCTTTTTTAAATGGGCCCCTAAGGGACCCTCGAAGCATACATACACTTCACCCTTAGCCTTATCGTCCAAACGCACCGCTTCCCCTTCCTTTTCTGTTTGTACCGCCACCGCAACTCCCGACGCCGTTTCCTCTACACCCACCAAACACCCTCCCAACGTACTTACCCTACTGGATGATGCTGGCAGCGAACTACTCCAAGCCGCAACCGGCGACGGTCCAATGCCTGACCCCCCGCTACCTCTTGCCTGTTCTCCCCCAGTCACCCCGGAGGGGGCGGCCATTGAAACCCCCCCTACGGACGACTCGCTATACATCGTGCTATGAGCCAAAACAGGCAATCCCGCCGTCCCCATCTCCTGCCTCCGTAAAAATTCCCACATACACCCTACCAATGCCCTCATCTCACTGTCCCCCCCACGTACCCCGGAAAAACCGACGCCACTACTGTCTATACCTAAATTAACCCCGGCGGGCACGGATCTAGACAAAGCATTGCAAGTATTTTGTGTAATGTGTAACTCACCGGGCTGCATAGGAGCTGTGGGCCCACCAGCCGCCGATCCGTCTTCATGTCGACTCGTCCCGGAATGCATCCACGTTCCGCTCGGTCCCTCCGATTCCTCTGCCGACTGCCGCCTCTCCGCTGCGCGCACAGCCGCCCCGCTCAAACTCAAGAGACCGGCATTAGGCACAACACCTGGACCAGCCTGACGCTGTCCCCCACTGAGCTCCGAACTCTGCTCCTCCCGATCCCTAGCCTCCTGGCCGGCCCCCCCACTGAGTCCACACTGCTCCTCACCTGCAGCTCTGGACCCCCTACTGGCTATTCCTCCAGGTCTTCCCGACGAGCCGGGGCAGGGGCGCTCCTCTCTGCTACTGATGCTGGAACGGCCCCCCCCTCTCCCTGCTCCTGCAGCCGACTGTGCAGCCGCAGGCCCCGCCCCCCTCTCGGCACGGGCACCTGAGCTGAACGCTGCGCTACGCCGCCGAGCAGGATTCCTCCCGGCCCTGCTCCCCCCGGCTGCCGTTGCGGGGGGCAACACGGCCGGAGGTACCACGGGTGGACTCCTTGTGCAGCGCCGGAGCACAGGCACGTGCTCGGGGCTAAGCCTCTCCGGCACACGCGCCCGACGCGGCCTCCTCTCCGGAACCGCCGCCGCTCCCTCCTCACCCTCACGTGCCAAACTCTCCAGCCACGCGATGCCTCTGTCAGCCGCCGCCGCCCGGATCCGCTCCATCAGCGCCTCCATTCCACACCGATCTCGTCCGCTTCGGGCTCTTCCTGCTCGCTCCACCCACCGGTCTTCTCCTGGGATATCTTCTCCTCACGTAAGTCTTCTTCTTCAGACTTCTCCTGCTGGTCTTCTTCTTTCTCCCGCTGGTCCTCACTTTCCTCACAGGTCTTCACTCCTCACTTTTCTCTTCACTCTTCTCCCCGTCCGGCTCCAGGTCCGTCTTCTTCCTCTGCTGCACCCGGAATGACTCCTCCCCTTCCCTTCGCGCTCTTTCTATCCCATAATCCTTCACTCCCCCCTCTTTAACCCCTCCCCTTCTAACATCATCCTATCCTTGTTATTTTTTAAAACCATTAACCCCTTCCTCCCCGTTAACCCCGTCATGTCTGCCTCTACCTACAGCCCTGCGGGCTCCGGTTCCGGCCTCCCTATAGCTGTATCTTGCTTATTCATCACGGTAAGGTTGCTGGGTAATGTATACAGTGATGAATATGCTGCGAATCATAAACCATTAGTGAGCATGCACCCTGCTTGCTTTACCAAGTTTCTGTGTGTTGTTTGGGATGCTTTTTGATGTAATAAAAGTTACATGTGAGATCTAAAATCTACTCTGCCTCTGTGATGTTGGTTTAGGATTGGTGATTTAAAACGACAACCAATGTGTTTGCTCTCGAAAAGTTAGTCGTTGTATCTCTCTATATTTTGACATAGACGATGCCAAGGCAGAAGAGCATCTTGTGAAGTTGTTTGTGGAGGAAACAGACGTCATTGCTTTAACTGACTGTAGTAATTGTGAATTTATACATGTGGGTGATATAAGTAATACATGGTTTTTAGCATAGCTAAAGTTGGTAATTGTAAAATGAGTTGTGAAAGCATACATCATTTTCTGCAATGGTTACGTTTTTCACACATCAAAGTATTGAAATGCGTGACTCTAAACTCCAATAGTGGATAGACACAAGGTTTGCAGAGATATAATGTACACAAATTAGAGCTTCTTGCCATTGCAAAATGCAGGCCTACTCTTGCATTTGTTAAGATACTAACAAGGAACTTGTGTAGCCGACCCACTTGCAGATACATATAGCTGCAACTTCTAAGTACATGTTTGTAACTAGCAATCATCTGAAATATGCGCACACAGGTATAAGGCTCTGTTATTCAATTACCTGTAGCATGGCGGTACTCAGTGAGGAGGCGGGCAGCCAAATCCACCACCGGCTCAGGAGATCTGAGACGAGGGACCTCCTCTCGGGCAACCTCCGGCTCCGGAGATAAAGGAGCCGGGCTTTCCCAAGCTGCAAAGAAGGTAAAATCCTATAAGCAGACTGTTACAGCAAACATTTTTGAATATGTATTTAAATCCTCCTCGAAACTTACCAGAGTGTCCCTACAAGGCATTTGGTGGTGGATTTGAGGGCTGGGTGTCTTGCCTCTGCGTTGGTGCCATTGCAGGGCGTCGCCCAGCCCTTCTTTGTGATGTTTCACCTGGGTGGAGAAAAAGCAAGTACACAATCAATATTGGCGATAAAGTGTTTTTTTATTCTTTCTGTTTAAAAAAACAACAAAAAAATAAATAAAAAATTGTTTTGACTTCGACATCTAAATGCATACCTTTGTGTAAGATTTGTATAGCATAGTTGTCTTCATTATATACACGGAATAGCAAAAGCACATGGGCAAACAACCAAAGACAAAATCAGGAGGACTAGTGCAGATGATTTTTTTTTTTTTTTGGGGGGGGGGACCCCATGTAAAAGGTCTAGAGCATTAATTAGCCAATTACTGCTTCTAATTTGTGGAGCCTGGCGTCAAACATCAGTTGTTTCTTGTGTGTGTTGTATGCCACTTTCACTATAATGTTGATGTTCCTGCCAATGTTGCGAACGTGCGTTTGTAAGCGTGCGTTTGTGTGCATAATTCCGGCTCCAAAATATTGCTGAAAAAAGCTCGGAAACTTTCACAACAGAAAGTCACGCCCACGAGTCACATGCGCCAATCAGACTACATTCTTAACATACGCAAAAACTTACCTTCTTCCCGCCGCCGAATTTCCCATCTCATGCGCCGTAGCCGGATCAGGTCTTTAGTTTTGAGATCACTCCAGCACTTCTGGAGTTGCTGACGGCTCCGCATGGTGTTAAACCTTGCTGCCATTGCCAGTAAAATCTGTCTCAGCACTTCAGTCTTATGACTGCTGGGATGTGCATAGGACCCAAGCCTCCCGTCGTAATCCATCTGGTCCATCATCTGGACCAGAAGGCGAGTTTTGGCATGTCTCGTTCTGCTACTAAGAAATCTCAAAATGGCGCCTGGGTGTGACTTTCGCGCCACGTTCAGACACCTGTTTCGCGCGTCTTTTATGCGGGGTGGGGTAGACAATAATGACACCATACGCACGCCTGACTCCTCCTATGTTGTCTTCTATATATTTGTTGCCCGCTGCAGTGCAGTTACACTTGTTTTTTTATTGCGCTGAGGCGCACGCCCAAGCAGTACTTTGGGCGGCGAAACCATTTTATGGGCGACACTTACATAAACTGAGATGTACGCCTATCTTCGGGATACAACACTTGTCTTCTCTTACTCGTCTTTTGAACTCCAACTGTACGCTATGAACATGCTACTAAATGGATATCTGAATAATTTCAGAAAGGTAGTAATGAGGATCGACTAAAGAACAAAGACCGCACATTTGGGCGATCTTTTACAACCTTACAAATCCACCGTAAACTATTTTGCGCCCCGTATCGTGTCCGAAGGGCCATATCCGCTTCCATAAAGTAACCCAAATTCCGAACACCATGTGGTTGTTGCGAAGCAATATTGTGAAGGTGTGCTGAGGATGTGCAGTGAACAACTACTAAAAGGAGTGTTGCGAGCGCCCGTGTGGGCACTTTGGGGAATGGTGATACTTACTGACTAGTTGAGAACGGGCCAGATCTATCCAAACTTTTTAACAACAGCAGCAGCATTTATGCTGCTTCATCCAAACTTGTGAAACGAGCTATGCTGGGCCATTTTTCTAAACAGCACTAATAGAGATCTTGAAGGAAGGAATATATATTGCAGGCCAAGATAAGGTGATATACACAGCACTATATAAACAATGCTGTGTGCTTAGGATGATGCATCCAAACTACATGGGCAAGGCCAGCATGGCCAACATTACTTCTACTTGCATGTTTTTTTGTAGCAAAAATACAAGGACTTATGTCTCCTGCTCCAAAAACACAGCTTCATCAATCGTGGTTGAGGATGGAGGGTGTATTACGAAATATGTCACATTTTTCACAATGCTTTGTGAACTCATGTGCCGAGTATGCAATGCCACTGAGTAGGACTCCTGCAAGGCAAAGGGCAAAGAGGCAGGTCTAAATTAGCCTCTCTATGAAAGCCATGGGCTTGTGTTGTGGAAGACAATACTTTGTGCGTCAAAAATCCTCTGGTCAACTGAATTATCATGAAAGCTTTAGCGAACACGTCCCACCAGCTTTACATTAGAAAATGTAAAAAAAAGGAATGCTACCTCTGACACAATGGTGCCAGAATTTTGGATCAGACATTCTTGAATGAGAGCCTTGAAGAAGGCTGCCATAGCCTAAATGTGTGGGCACATCAAGTAGGGACCTAGTCATGAATGCAAACCAGAAGGATAGCAAGCTATAGACAATGGCATTTTCTTGAGCGCAATGCGTTTGCCTGTGAGAAGAAAACTACAATAACAGAAATAATCATCTGAGAATGGCATGAAAAATTCCAAGATATAACAGAAGACTCATACAATATATTTGTGGACAAAGTAAAAACAAAATTAAAAAAATTTGAACAAAAAACCACCTACACTAATAAAGAAAAAATGCTATTGAACACCCGCACGCACAATGCACAGTTTTGACCCAGACACTTATAGCAGGCTGCACAAAGTTCACGGATGCACATTGTTTATTTGTGTTTACAACAATACACACCCGGAACACAGCATGGAGTGCTTAATGCAAAGGGAAAGACACAAAAGCATTTAGGCTTAGGATAAAAAAAAAAAAAAATACATTGCTACCTATTGGGTCGTTCACACGACCGGACTCCCGTGCTGCGTGTCCCATAGGAGCCAATGTTAAGATCAGCACAGTACGGACCAAACAGCCACGCATGTCCTTTTTTCTGTCGTGCGGGCGTTCGCACGCAGGAAAAACACGGACATATGAACACTTCATAGGAAATACATGGTTTTAGGCCTCATGTCCACGGGGAAAATCAGATCCGCTGCAGATTCTACATGTAGAATCTGCAGCGGGTCCCTCCTGCCCCGCGGACATGAGCGCTGAAAATAGCAATTTAAAAGCATTTACCTATCCGTAGCGGGCGGGGACGCTCTGCTCTTCCTCACGGCCGGATCTTCATTTTTGGCCGGCGGATGAATTCCTCACGCCGGCGGCACGTCGCCGGCACGTCGTCGACGTGCCGCGCGCATGCGCCGGGCACATCCGCCGAGCCGAAGCAAGGGAGATGCGGCCGTGAGGAATAGAAGAGCTTCCCGGCCCGCTGCGGGTGAGTAAATTCTTTTAAATTCCTATTTTAGGTCTCCCGCGGATCCGGACGGCTTCCATAGGCTTCAATAGAAGCCCGCGGGAGCCGACCCCGCGGGAGACCCGCACGAAAATGGAGCATGGTCCAGATTTTTTCATGCTCCATTTTTTTTTAAATCACTTTTATTGACCATCCGCGGGTATTTATCTACCCGCGGGTGGTCAATGCATCCCTATGGGATGCGGATCCGCGTGCGGGAGATCCGCTGCGGATCTTAAATCATATTTTGCCCGTGGACATGAGGCCTTAATAGGCGCGCGGTTTTCTGAACACGCTCATCTGAACCCACCCTCATTGTTACTAATTAGAGGTGAGCGAGCACCAAAATGCTCGGGTGCTCGTTACTCGAGTCAAACTTCCCGCGATGCTCGAGGGTTCGTTTCGAGTAACGAACCCCATTGAAGTCAATGGGCGACTCGAGCATTTTTGTATATCGCCGATGCTCGCTAAGGTTTTCATTTGTGAAAATCTGGGAAATTCAAGAAAGTGATGGGATCGACACAGAAACGGATAGGGCAGGCGAGGAGTTACATGTTGGGCTGCATCTCAAGTTCCCAGGTCCCACTATTAAGCCACAATAGCGGCAAGAGTGGCCCCTCCCTAACAAGTTTTACCTCTGAAAAACCCTCATTAGTAAGGCATACCTTAGCTAAGCACCACACTACCTCCAACAAAGCACAATCACTGCCTGCATGACACTCCGCTGCCACTTCTCCTGGGTTACATGCTGCCCAACCCCCCCCCCCCCCCCGCACGACCCAGTGTCCACAGCGCACACCAAAGTGTCCCTGCGCAGCCTTCAGCTGCCCTCATGCCACACGCTGGCCTCATAGCCACACCACCCTCATGTCTATTTATAAGTGCGTCTGCCATGAGGAGGAACCGGAGGCACACACTGCAGAGGGTTGGCAGGGCCAGGCAGCGACCCTCTTTAAAAGGGGTGGGGCGATAGCCCACAATGCTGTACAGAAGCAATGAGAACTCCAATCCTGTGCCACCTCCGTCAGGAGCTGCAAACGTGGGCATAGCAATGGGGAATCCATGTGCCACACAGTATTCATTCTGTCAAGGTGTCGCATAGCTCAATCCACACTGCAAGGGGAAAGCCGTCAGCGCTCTGCCCCCTACCCAAGTCAGTCAGTGCCTTTGTGCCAGACAGGTCAAACACCGCAATGGGAACTAAGTTTGCACCAACAGCATAGGTGGGTCCTAGAAAACCCAAGACAGGAACCAAAAATAGATCTGAGCGGCCAAACATGGCAGACTTGCCCCGCGCCCACGGCATAGGCCTCGGCCCACAGATTCAGCAATCCTAGGCTGGAAGCGGACTTTCACTGCACCCAGGACATAGGCCTCTGCACAAACCCTCAGCAATTGCGTGCCTACAGCGGACTCCAATGCTAGCGTAGCTGTGAACGTCTCATTAGCGCTGTATTGCTCCTGTAGTTTGTCCCAATGCAGTGCCCCGGATAGTAGAGCTAACGTCAGATTAAATACAGGTGGGCTTCGGCCCACACTGCATGCCCCAGTCAGACTGGGGTTCTTTATAAGTAGACACAGGCAGGTACAACTCCGTGTGGACCGACAGCATGGGTGGGTCCCAGGAAGCCACCGGCGTTACATAAATAAATCCCATTGCATAGCCCAGCACGGCTGAGGTAACGTCAGATTAAAGGCAGGTGGATTTCGGCCCACACTGCATGTCCCAGTCAGACTGGGTTTTTTTTATAAGTAGACACAGGCAGGTACAACTCCCTAATGTGAGGTCCGTGTGGACCCAAAGCATGGGTGGCTCCCTGGAACCCACCAACGGTACATAAACAAATCCCATTGCAGTGCCCAGCACAGCTGAGGTAACGTCAGATTAAATGCAGGTGGGCTTCGGTCCACACTGCATGCCTCAGTCTGACCGGGGTTTTTAATACATAGACACTGGCAGGTACAAATCCGTAATGTGAAGTCCCTGTGGACCCACAGCATGGTTGGCTACCTGGAACCCATCGGCGGTACATAAATGTATCCCATTGCAGTGCCCTGCTCAGCAGAGCTAACGTCAGATGCAATACAGGTGGGCTTCGGCGCACAGTGCATGCCCCAGTCAGACTGGTAATATGTACCTTAACAGTAACCGCGTTGGTGGGAATGTGGTCGCGACTGCGGACCTAGTAGCGCGGTTTTATTTAGTTGGTTTTCGGAATGTGGCCATGATTAAGTGGGCCGTGGCGGGGGGATGGTGCTGGGGCTCTCTTGTTGTGTCGTTAAAGGTGAAATTCTTGGACTGCCACCAGACGGACCAATGCAAAGGTATTTGCCAAGAATGTTTTCATTGTTGGAGGAGGGGGATGTTTTTGAGGCACTACGTGTCCTCTCCACGTGTCCGTGGTTATATGCACCTTAACAGTAACCGCGTTGGTGGGAAATGGCCTCGCCACCATCATGTCTTTGGGAAGCCTCCGTTTCCACACCCCAGTGACATAGCATTAGCAGCGTATAGGCAGAGCCCAGAATTAGTAACATTTCAGCGGTAGCATTAGAGACAGGCCCCAGTAACATATCACTAGCAGCAGAAAAGGGGGAACACAGTATTAGTTCCATTTCAGTAGTAGTAGCACTCAAGACAGGCCCCAGTAACATATCACTAGCAGCAGTATAAGGGGAACACAGTATTAGTTCCATTTCAGTAATAGTAGCAGTCAAGACAGGCCCCAGTAACATATCACTAGCAGCAGTATAGGGGGAACACAGTATTAGTTCTATTTCAGTAATAGTAGCAGTCAATACAGGCCCCAGTAACATATCACTAGCAGCAGTATAGGGGGAGCACAGTATTAGTTCCATTTCAGTAATAGTAGCAGTCAAGACAGGCCCCAGTAACATATCACTAGCAGCAGTATAGGGGGAGCACAGTATTAGTTCCATTTCAGTAGTAGTAGCAGTCTGGACAGGCCCCAGTAACATATCACTAGCAGCAGTATGCGGGGAGCACAGTATTAGTTCCATTTCAGTAGTAGTAGCAGTCAAGACAGGCCACAGTAACATTCCCGTTGCAGCAGCTTAGGGAGATAACAGTCTCTTTCACATTTCAGTAGTTGCAGTATAGACAAGGCCCCAGTTACATTTATGTAGCAAAAGTGTAGGCCAACCTCACACACCTTGCTGTACCATGACTGCAGGCGAAGCCCATAAAAATTACTAGGATTACACTGTAGGCAAGAGCCCAAAAAAATTGGTGTACCAACAGTACTAATGTACCTCAGAAAAATTGCCCATGCCCAACCAAGAGGGCACGTGAAACCCATTAATCGCTTTGGTTACTGTGGCTTAATTTGTAACTAGGCCTGGAGGCAGCCCAGTTAAAATAAAAATTGGTTCAGGTGCAAGTTTCAACGCTTTAATGAGAATCGAAACGTAAAAACATTGTTTACAAAAGTAATATGACTGAGCCTTGTGGGCCTAAGAAAAATTGCCCGTTCGGCGTGATTACGTGAGGTTTCAGGAGGAGGAGCAGGAGGAGGAGGATGAATATAATACACAGATTGATGAAGCCAAAAGGTCCCCGTTTTTTATGGTCCCCGTTTTTAGGTACCGCTGCTGTCCTCTGGTGGAGAAGAGAAGTCTGGGGAAATCCAGGCTTTGTTCGTCTTTATGAGTGTAAGCCTGTCGGCACTGTCAGTTGACAGGCGGGTACGCTTATCCGTGATAATTCCCCCAGCCGCACTAAACACCCTCACTGACAAGACGCTAGCCGCAGGGCAAGCAAGCACCTCCAGGGCATACAGCGCGAGTTCAGGCCACGTGCCCAGCTTCGACACCCAGTAGTTGTAGGGAGCAGAGGCGTCACGGAGGACGGTCGTGCGATCGGCTACATACTCCCTCACCATCCTTTTACAGTGCTCCCGCCGACTCAGCCTTGACTTGGGAGCGGTGACACAGTCTTGCTGGGGAGCCATAAAGCTGGCAAAGGCCTTGGAGAGTGTTCCCCTGCCTGCGCTGTACATGCTGCCTGATCTCCGCGCCTCCCCTGCTACCTGGCCCTCGGAACTGCACCTTCTGCCACTAGCGCTGTCGGATGGGAATTTTACCATCAGTTTGTCTGCCAGGGTCCTGTGGTATAGCATCACTCTCGAACCCCTTTCCTCTTCGGGTATGGGAGTGGAAAGGTTCTCCTTATACCGTGGGTCGAGCAGTGTGTACACCCAGTAATCCGTAGTGGGCAGAATGCGTGTAACGCGAGGGTCACGAGAAAGGCATCCTAACATGAAGTCCGCCATGTGTGCCAGGGTACCTGTATGCAACACATGGCTGTCCTCACTAGGAAGATCACTTTCAGGATCCTCCTCCTCCTCCTCCTCAGGCCATACACGCTGAAAGGATGACAGGCAAGCAGCATGGGTACCCTCAGCAGTGGGCCAAGCTGTCTCTTCCCCCTCCTCCTCATGCTCCTCCCCCTCCTCCTCAAAACGCGCTGAGATATAGACATGAGGGTGCTCTGACTATCCAGCGACATACTGTCTTCCCCCGCCTCCGTTTCCGAGCGCAAAGCGTCTGCCTTTATGCTTTGCAGGGAACTTCTCAAGAGGCATAGCAGAGGAATGGTGACGCTAATGATTGCAGCATCGCCGCTCACCATCTGGGTAGACTCCTCAAAGTTTCCAAGGAACTGGCAGATGTCTGCCAACCAGGCCCACTCTTCTGTAAAGAATTGAGGAGGCTGACTCCCACTACGCCGCCCATGTTGGAGTTGGTATTCCACTATAGCTCTACGCTGCTCATAGAGCCTGGCCAACATGTGGAGCGTAGAGTTTCCCCGTGTGGGCACGTCGCACAGCAGTCGGTGCATTGGCAGCATCCGTGTTGGACTTGCGGAAATGTGCGCTGACCTGGCGCACCTTTCCGAGCACGCTGACCCGGCGCACCTTTCCGAGCAGGTCTGACAAGCGTGGGTAACTTTTCAGAAACCGCTGAACCACCAAATTAAAGACGTGGGCCTGGCATGGCACGTGCGTGAGGCTGCCGAGCTGCAGAGCCGCCACCAGGTTACGGCCGTTGTCACACACGACCATGCCCGGTTGGAGGCTCAGCGGCGAAATCCAGAGGTCGGTCTGCTCTGTCAGACCCTGCAGCAGTTCGTGGGCCGTGTGCCTCTTCTCTCCTAAGCTGAGTAGTTTCAGCACGGCCTGCTGACGCTTGCCCACCGCTGTGCTGCCACGTCGCGCGACACCGACTGCTGGCAACGTGCTGCTGCTGACACATCTTGATTGCGAGACAGAGGTTGCGTAGGAGGAGGAGGGTGGTTTAGTGGAGGAAGCATACACCGAAGCAGATCCCACCACCAAGCTGGGGCCCGCAATTCTAGGGGTGGGTAGGACGTGAGCGGTCCCAGGCTTTGACTCGGTCCCAGCCTCCACTAAATTCACCCAATGTGCCGTCAGGGAGATATAGTGGCCCTGCCCGCCTGTGCTTGTCCACGTGTCCGTTGTTAAGTGGACCTTGGCAGTAACCGCGTTGGTGAGAGCGCGTACAATGTTGCGAGAGACGTGGTCGTGCAGGGCTGGGACGGCACATCGGGAAAAGTAGTGGCAACTGGGAACCGAGTAGCGCTGGGACCACCGCCGCCATCATGTTTTTGAAAGCCTCCGTTTCCACAAGCCTATACGGCAGCATCTCCAGGCTGATGACTTTGGCTATGTGCACGTTTAACGCTTGAGCGTGCGGGTGCGTGGCCGACTACTTGCGCTTGCGCTCAAACAGTTGCGCTAGCGACGGCTGGACGCTGCGCTGAGAGACATTGCTGGATGGGGCCGAGGACATCGGAGGTAAGCGTGTGAGTGCAGGCCGGGAGACAGTCGTGCCTGTGTCCTGAGTCGGGGGTTGGATCTCAGTGGCAGGTTGGGGCACAGGGGGAGAGGCAGTGGTGCAAACCGGAGGCGGTGAACGGCCTTCGTCCCACCTTGTGGGGTGCTTGGCCATCATATGCCTGTGCATGCTGGTGGTGGTGAGGCTGGTGGTGGTGGCTCCCCGGCTGATCTTGGCGCGACAAACCTTGCACACCACAGTTCGTCGGTCGTCTGCACTCTCAGGGAAAAACTGCCACACCTTTGAGCACCTCGGCCTCTGCAGGGTGGAATGGTGCGAGGGGGCGCTTTGGGAAACAGTTGGTGGATTATTCGGTCTGGCCCTGCCTATACCACTGGCCACCGCACTGCCTCTTCCAACCTGCCCTGCTGCTGCACTTGCCTCCCCTTCTGAAGACCTGTCCTCAGTAGGTTTAGCAAACCAGGTGGGGTCAGTCACCTCATCGTCCAGCTACTCTTCCTCCGAATCCTCTGTGCGCTCCTCCCTCGGACTTACTGAAATTATTACTACCTCATTGATAGACAACTGTGTCTCATCGTCATCGTCCTCCTCACCCACTGAAAGCTCTTGAGACAGTTGCCGGAAGTCCCCAGACTCATCCCCCAGACCCCGGGAACTTTCCAAAGGTTGGGCATCGGTCACGACAAACTCCTCCGGTGGGAGAGGAACCATTGCTGCCCAATCTGGGCAGGGGCCCGAGAACAGTTCCTGGGAGTCTGCCTGCTCCTCAGAATGTGTCATTTTCATGGAGTGAGGAGGCTGGGAGGAAGGAGGAGCAGCAGCCAGAGGATTCAGAGTTGCAGCTGTGGACGGCGTAGAAGACTGTGTGGTCGATAGATTGCTGGATGCACTTTCTGCCATCCACGACAGGACCTGCTCACACTGCTGATTTTCTAATAAAGGTCTACCGCGTGGACCCATTAATTGTGAGATGAATCTGGGGACCCCAGAAACTTGTCTCTCTCCTAATCCCGCAGCAGTCGGCTGCGATACACCTGGATCAGGAGCTCGGCCTGTGCCCACACCCTGACTTGGGCCTCCGCGTCCTCACCCCCATCCACGTCCTCTAGGCCTACCCCTACCCCTCAGCATGGTGTATTACGAGTAGAGCAGAAACAGAATGCTGTAATTAAATGTGCCGCTTATTGGCCTGTGGTTGGAGGCTGACTTTGCATACGTAACGCACAGCAGAGGCAGGAAACAATTATGCGCAAGGCTGGGTATTAATTCACCAACTACTACCCCCAGCAGAGACGCAGTAAACTGAAGGCAGTGACAGGCAGGCCAAATACAGTATTTTTTTTAAAGTTTTTGGGAACAACCACACTGCCTGTGATATACATTGTATTTCGATTTCCCTGTTGGAGGCTGACTTCGCGTACGTAACGCACTGCAGAGACAGGAAACAATTATACGCAAGGCTGGGTATTAATTCACCAACTACTACCCCCAGCAGAGACGCAGTAAACTGAAGGCAGTGACAGGCAGGCCAAATATTGTATATTTTTGAACTTTTTGGGAACAACCACACTGCCTGTGATATACACTGTATTTCGATTTCCCTGTTGGAGGCTGACTTCGCGTATGTAACTCAAAGCAGAGGCAGGAAACAATTATGCGCAAGGCTGGGTATTACTTCACCAACTACTACCCCCAGCAGAGACGCAGTAAACTGAAGGCAGTGACAGGCAGGCCAAATATTGTATATTTTTGAACTTTTTGGGAACAACCACACTGCCTGTGATATACACTGTATTTCGATTTCCCTGTTGGAGGCTGACTTCGCGTACGTAACGCACAGCAGAGGCAGGAAACAATTATGCGCAAGGCTGGGTATTAATTCACCAACTACTACCCCCAGCTGAGACGCAGTAAACTGAAGGCAGTGACAGGCAGGCCAAATATTGTATATTTTTGAACTTTTTGGGAACAACCACACTGCCCATATAGCCAGTATATCTCTTTCACCTTTCCCACTGTCCCTGCCTCACCAGTACTGCCCCTATACTCTGTAAAATGACTGCAGACTGAGGACGCTATGGTCTGCCCGCCCGATATACAAAAAAAAAAAATTGTGCAACACTGCTCCCAGCAGCCTCAACAGTACTTCACACGGTCAGATGTGGCCCTAAGAAGGACCGTTGGGGTTCTTGAAGACTAAAATAACACCTAACACTCTCCCTATAGCAGCTACAGCAAGACAGCACTTTCTCTGATCTCTGTCAGCATACATCTGTGGCGAGCCGCGGGCGGGGCAGATTTTAATACTGGGGTGTCACCTGATCTCCCCAGCCACTCACTGCAGGGGGGTGGTATAGGGCTGGAACGTCACAGGAGGAAGTTGTAATGCCTTCCCTGTCTTTCTATTGGCCAGAAAAGCGCGCAAATTTCTCAGGGAAGAAAGTGAAAGTAACTCGAACATCGCGTGGTGCTCGTCTCGAGTAACGAGCATCTCGAACACCCTAATACTCGAACGAGCATCAAGCTCGGACGAGTATGCTCGCTCATCTCTAATTATGACAGAATGAGCGTCTCCTAACAATAAATATCACCAGAATTCCAGAGCCATTTTAATGGCCAACAACTTCCGATCCCTAATAGAGTAATTCTGCTCTGCAGGGGTAAAAAAGATTTAGAGAAAAACCCACAGGTTTTTTCTTCACTGATGCAGCTTTTTGTACTAATACCACCCTGGCCCCAGATGAGGATGCATCGACCTCAAGAAAAAATTGTCTCCCCTCTTTTGGTCGGTAAAAAACAAGACTGATGAAAAAAACAAGATTCCGCCTCAGGAGACCAGTTCTTGGTGTCTGCTCCCTTTCTCGTAAGAGCAGATATGGGCAAAGTCAGGAAGGACAAATGCGGTATGAACTGTCAATAAAAATTAGCAAATCCCAAGAATCGCTGCATAGCTCAGAGTCCAAAACCACAGAAACCTTCTAAGAGGTCCAACCCTGCTTGGAGATGATGTACCCAAGGAAGGGGAGCGAGTCTCACTCGAAGGCGCACTTCTCTAGTTTGGCGAACAGTCGATTCTCCCTCAGACACGTTGGAGAACAGTACAAACCTTTCTTCTGTGAGTGGGAATGTCCAGGGAAAAAAAACAGAATGTCGTCCAAGTAAACTTGTACACATAGATAAAGAAGGTCCCCAAAAATATATAATTAACAAAATCCTGGAACACGGCTGGAGCATTCACTAAACCAAATGGCATCACTAGATATTTATAGTGCCCGTCATGGGTATTGAAGGCAATCTTCCATTCATCGCTCTCTCGTATGCGACTGAGACTGTAGGCGCCACGTTGATTGAGTTTGGTAAAGACTTGATCCCCCTGCAACCGAACAAATGGTTCAGATATTAGTGGTAGTGGGTAATTGTTCTTAACCGTAACTGCATTTAGCCCCCGGTAGTCAATGCATTGTCTTAGAGATCTCTCCTTATTCACAAAGAAAAAGCCCACCCGCACTGCAGAGGCAAATAAAACTGCTCTGGAGGTTGAGCTTGACGTACTCATTGGTAGCCTGTCTCTGGAAGAAGTAGGGTAAAAACTTTGCTCCGTGGTGGTATGGTACCTGGCATCAGCTCGATAAGGCAATTGTATGAACGCTATGGAGGCAGACATTCAGACTCTCTTTCATTGAAGACATCTGCAAAATCCTGGTAAAGCTCAGGAATGATTTGAAGAATAGAGGATAAGTGGGGGGTGCATACCGGACGAAGAGGCAAAGTAAAGGGGGTCACAATTTGATTATTTGAGAAAGGGTGCAAATGTACATTATCTAATTCTTTAACTTCCCGGTCTTGTCCAAACTAGAAATTTGGCAAGACACTTCTTCAGGTCCCTTTACCAAAAGCAAAGGGGACGCAACTTGATTATTCATTTCTAATTGCAAAGGTAAGTGTCCCTGCCCCCCCCCCCCTATGTTATAAAACTTCTCGGTGTCATACAATTGTGAAATTCGGCACAATCATCCTTTAGGTCCTAAATAGAAAAATTAAAGGGATCGCAACTTGATTATTCAATTTCATGTGTAAAGGTAAGGGACTTCTTATGTAATGCAAATAATAACACACATCACTGCAGAAAAGTGAAATTTGGCACAACCATTTTTTAGGTCGTAAATAGGAAAAGTAAAGGGCTATAACTTGTTACAGTTTGTAATTATATTTGTTTCCTCTGCCCCAGTGATTTCTTATTATTTAAGTCTAAGTGCAAAAGTAAATGATCAACATATGTAATGTAAACTAAAAACACACATCTGTACCGTACAAATGTGAAATTTGGCACAGACATTCTTTAGGTCATAAATAAGAAAACTAAAGGGGTTGCAACTTGATTATTCAATTCCCAGCGAAACCAAAAGTAAGTGACCCCCTCTATGTAATGTAACTAAGAACATACATCTGTACCGTACAAACGTAAAATTTGACACGGCCATTCTTTAGGTCGTAAACAGGAAAAGTAAAGTGGGTCACAACGTCATTATTCAATTCTAAGTGAAAAACTAAGTGAGCCACTATGTTATGTTCCCAATCTAATTTTCTAACTTTCCGGTGTTGTACAAATTTGAAATTTGGCATGACCATTCTTTAGATCCTAAATAGAAAAAGTAAAAGGGTCACAACTTTAATATTCAATTCTAAGCATAAAAAAAAAATCAGGAAATCTGTGATACGTGATAGTTTTTTTTTCCAGAAACCATTTAGCTTAGGGAAATGATTTATATAATAAGGAGGATTTACCTCACCTCTATGTGTATATACTTAGAATAATATAACTGGCCTCTGTGTGCATATACTGAAAGGCTGTATAGCATATAAGGAAGCGGCCATTGACTGCAGGGTTGCAGCATGTCTTTAATGCTAAGAAAAGGCTGAAACCTTCAGTCTGGGAGTAAATTTGAAAAAAAAGCTTCGTTACCTTTAAGGGTAAAAAGTGAGGAGAGTGGGAGGGGTGTACCAAATTAACTTGGGCAGGGTCGATTACATCAGCTGGTTACTTATAAAATTTGGTCTGAAGCTTATTTACGTCATAGTTATAGACAAGCACAATGTAAGGGTGCATTCACATGAGGTACGAGCAAAAACACACGTGAACACAGCTGCGTGCTTGTTGTCAATGGAGCCACGGCTGCTGACGGCGGCTCCATTGAAAACAATGCTCTGCCGGCCCTCTGCATTCTTTTTCAGGGAAGGCTTTACATATATGCCCTTCCCTGAAAAAGAAACATTTGAGTGCAAAAAAACCCAAAAAACTTACCTCTCTGCCGCTGCCGTGACCCCCACCGGCATGAAGAACACATCTGCCGAATGCGGCAGATGTTTCCTTCACCCCCGCTAGTTAAAAGAATTCCCTGCTGCAGATGTGTCAGATGCAGCAAAGGGAATTCTTCAATTCTCAACCGAAGCTGTCACACATGACAGCTGCGGTAGAGAATCCTGCTGTCGACACCCTGTCAATGGCTTTTCAGGGAAGGGCTTCATAAGCCCTTCACTGACAAGCCATTTAAAAAGTGTATTAAAAAAAAAAAAAATACTCTCCTCCCTTCAGCTGCCGGGGCTCAGCCACGACTTCTGGCGCTGTCCCCGGCTCTGTAGTTCTGAGCAATCAGCAGCACTTCAGTCAATCACAATGAGAGCTACCAGCAGGCGGGGATTATAAATCCCCGCCTGCTGATAGCTCAAAACAGCAGTACAGAGCCGGGGACAGCGGCAGAAGTCGCAGCTGAGCCCCGGCAGCAGTTAATGGCTTTTCAGGGAAGGGCTACATAAGCCCTTCCCTGAAAAGCCTGTAAAATATTGTCCAAAAAAAAAATACTCACCTGCCGGGGCTCAGTCTCGGCTTCTGCAGCTGTCCCTGGCTCTGAAGTTCTGAACTATCAGCAGCCGGGGATGTAAAATCCCCGCCTGCTGGTAGCTTTGATTTTGATTGTCTGTAGCGCTTCAGCCAATTACAATCAGAGCTACCAGCAGGTGGGGATTTTAAATCCCCGGCTGCTGATAGCTCAGCAGCGCTACAGAGCCGGGGATAGCTGCAGAAGTCGCCGCTGAGCCCCGGCAGCTGTCAATGGCTTTTCAGGGAAAGGCTTCATAAGCCCTTCCCTAAAAAGTCTTTTAAAATCCACAGCTGCTGATATTTCAGAACTACAGAGCCAGGGACAGCTGCAGAAGCAGCGGCTGAGCCCTGGCAGGTGAGTATAATTTTTTTTTTGTACACTATTTTAAAGGGATTTTTAGGGAAGGGCTTATGAAGCCCTTCCCTGAAAAGCCATTGACGGCTGCCGGGGCTCAGCGGAGACTTCTGCCGCTGTCCCTGGCTCTATAGTAATCAGCTAGCAGCATGCAGTGATTTAAAATCCACGCCTGCTGGTAGCTCTGATTGTGATTGGCTGAAGCACTTCAGCCAATCACAATCAGAGCTACCAGCAGGTAGGGATTTTAAATCCTCAGCTTCTGATAGCTCAGAACTACAGAGCCAGAAGTCACGGCTGAGCCCTGGCAGCTAAAGGGAGGAAAGTATTGTTTTTTGGGTTTTTTTTATACACTTTTTTAAATGGCTTTTAAGGGAAGGTCTTATGGAGCCCTTCCCTGAAAAGCTATTGACGGGGATGCCGGCAGCAGGATTCTCTACCGCAGCTGTCATGTGTGATAGCTGCGGTTGAGAATTAAAGAATTCCTCCTCTGCATCTGCAGCAGAGAATTATTTTAACTAGCGGGTGTGAAGGAAACATCTGCTGCATGCGGCAGATGTGTTCTCCATGCCTGCGGGGTCACAGCAAGGGCGGAGAGGTAAGTTTTTTTTTGCACTAAAATGTTTCTTTTTCAGGGAAGGGCTTATATGTAAAGCCCTTCCCTGAAAAAGAATGCAGGGAGCTGGCAGAGCATTGTTTCCAATGGAGCCGCCAGCAGCAGCCACAGCTCCATTGAAAACAATGCGTGCATTCCCTGTGGTGCACGCATGTCCTATCTTTGCAGGCACGCACCTGCAAAGTATAGACATGAGAACACACCATACGGAAAGCATTGTTTTAAATACAAGCGTGCTTTTGTGCGTGCATATGCACGCACAAAAACATGCTCGTGTGAACTCACCATAACTGATAACACTGAAACAGTTGTAATCTTTATGTCTTTTATTGGTCCAGATCCACAGTGTTGGGAAAGAAAGTAATTGAACCCTTTATGTTAAAGAGTGTCATGAAAAGATTTTGTTAGACATTTTTAAATGACACATATTGTTTTAGAATTATAATAAATTTTTTATTGTAAATTTCGAAGTTATTATGTATGCGGAAAAAAAATGCTAAAATCTCGCAGTTTTCATCCTGACCGCAGAGCCAAATAATAGGCTGACACTTTCTGTTCTGTAGTAAAAACTTTTCAGTCATTACCTCATTATCATCAGAGGCAGGATTACGATGAGAGGTAAAATCTATGTAAAAATAACATAGGATCCATCATTCACAGCTCATCCACTCCCTCTACTCGCACAATGATCTCTGCACAGGTCACAGAGCATGACCACAACACTCTCCCATAGAAGACGATGAGTTCCCTCCAGTTTATTGTATCTATATTCTATGAGTCTGCTGCAAAGAAAAGGACGATCAGACAATTATGAGACTTTCGGTCACTTTGTGGATCCGCATATGCTATACTTCCCTGTCTTTGGTCGCTTCCTTCAGATTTTCCACAGTAATTTTGGTGTCAGACTTAATTGTATCTAGCCATCGTGTTCTTTGGCATCCTTTTTTGATGGACCCACTGACTGTGCCGAGTATTAATGCTGTTTCAAGAGAATTAGCTCGTATGATATGACCAAAGTATGAAAGCTGTTGCTTGGTAATTTTGCTTTCTAGTGATAGTTTTGGTCTGACACGGTCTAGAATCGCCTTATTTGTGACCATCTCTGTCCATGCTATGCGCAGCATACGCCACCAGCACCACAGCTCAAAGGCCTCGATCCTTCTTCTGTCTACTTTCTTGAGTGTCCTGCTTTCACATACATATGTAGTTATTAGGAAGGTGATTGCATTGATTATTCGTATCTTTGTTGTAAAGCTGATGTCTTTGCTCTGCCATATCTTCGCCATTACTTGCATTGCACTACAGCCAAGGCTTATTCTTCATTTGATTTTAGGCCCCAATTTGCCACTGTGGTCCATCTTGGATCCAAGGAAAGTAAAATCTTGGACTGATTGAATTTCTTCATTGTCAATTGTTATGTGTGGTACAACATTATTTGCTCTTGTCAGCAGCTATGTAAAAGCTTTAAAAAGAGTACCAAACATTAAAAAGAGGTTTATCATAAAAACATTTAAAAAAATAGGTCAATTTCTGATACATTCTGATTAGAGATAAGCGAGCATGCTCGTCTGAGCTTGAAGCTCGTTCAATCATTAGCCTACTCGAGATACTCGTTACTCGGTAAAAAAAAACAAAAAAATACATACTCACCTCCCTTCGGCTGCAGGGCTCAGCCGCGTCTTCTCCTGGCTGTCCCCAGATTTCTAGTTTTGAGCTATCAGCAGCCGGGGATTTAAAATCCCCACCTCTGATAGCTCTAATTGTGATTGGCTGAGTGCTTAGCCAATCACAATCACAGCTACCAGCAAGCGGGGACTTTAAATCCCTGCATGCTGATAGCTCAGCAGCGCTACAGAGGCAGGGACACCGCGAGAAGTCGCCGCTGAGCACCAGCAGCCTGTTAAAATAGTGTAAAAAAAAATTAAATACTCACCTCTCTTTAGCTGCTGGGGCTCAGCCGCAACTTCAGCAGCTGTCCCTGACTCTGTAGTTCTGGGCTATCAGCAGCCGAGGAGTTAAAATCGATCCAACAAGACTGTGCACATTTTACACTGTCTATTTTTGGCTTAAAGCATGCAGAAAATATACTTAGTGTGTGTCTTCTCTATCCGCACTATATAAAAAGACTGTGCACATTTTACACTGTCTATTTTGGGCTTAAAGCCTATGTGAAATACCCTTAGTGCGTGTCCTATTGATTCGCACTATATAACAAGACTGTGAACAGTTTACACTGTCTATTTTGGGCTTAAAGCCTATGTGAAATACCCTTAGTGTGTGTCCTATTGATTCGCACTATATAACAAGACTGTGAACAGTTTACACTGTCTATTTTGGGCTTAAAGCCTATGTGAAATACCCTTAGTGTGTGTCCTATTGATTCGCACTATATAACAAGACTGTGAACAGTTTACACTGTCTATTTTTGGCTTATAGCGCACGTAAAATACCCTTAGTGTGTGTCTCCTCGATCCGCACTATATAACAAGACTGTACACATTTAACACGGTCTATTTTTGGCTTAAAGAGTATGTAAAATACCCTTAGTGTGTGTCCTGTGGATGCACACTATATAACAAGACTGTGCACATTTTACACAGTCTCTTTTTGGCTTAAAGCGTACGTGAAATACCCTTACTGTGTGTCCTCTCGATCCGCACTATATAATAAGACTGTACACAATTTTACACTGCCTATTGTTGGCTAAAAGCATATGTAAAATACCCCAGTTGTGTGTCCTGTCGATCCGCACTATATAACAAGACTGTGCACATTTTAAACTGTCAATTTTGGGCTTAAAGCGTACGTAAAATACCCTTAGTGTCAGAACCGGCAACTCTCGGAGCCTCTGTGCCCGCACTGCCAGTCCTGCCACCCGGGTTGCAGGAGTGTGGCGCAGGGGAACCCCGGTTCTAGTGATATCCCCTGGCCGTTGTAACTCTGGTCACCGCTGGGTTGCTAAGGACGCAGTGGGTGCCGCCCCGGGGCGCGTCCCCATTTCTATGACTACCAGGCGTGCTTCCTTGGCATCCGTCTGCTCAGCTAGGCTGTTCCCAGCGTCTCCTTGATTGGGTCCTGCTGCTGTCAGGTTCCCCGCACCAATCAGCTGCTGGGGCGGGAGTTCTGACAGCATTTAAATGTGTCTGTTTCCTTCCAGCATTGCCAGTGTTAGTTTGGTCTTCCAGCTGCACCCGCGTATTGTTTTGACTCCTGTTGTGACCCCGGCTTTCTGACTTCTGCTTTTTGGACTTGACTTTGTCTTTGCCTGACCCCTTTGTACCGCGCATCCTCCTATTGCCGACCCGGATAGTCTGACCATTCTACTGTTTGCTTGTCTCCAGTGTCTGTTTGTCTCTCCCGTGTCCCGCTTCCCTAGTGAGTGTAAGGACCGCCGCCCAGTTGTTGCCCTGGAGGTTAGCCCAGGGGGGCAAGTAGGCAGGGACAGGGGTTGCGGGTTCTCTCAGGGACTTCTATTATCCCAGACCCTGTCCTGGCACTTAGTGTGTGTCCTGCTGATCCGCACTATATAACAAGACTGTTCACATTTTACACTGTCTATTTGTGATTGGTTGGCCGGATCAGGTGACCTAGGATCATAAAAACTCAGGTCACACGGAGGCTGGGTCAGATGAGGGACAGAGCTGTTGAAAATGAGGGAGAGCGTTAGTGTAGGTTAGAAGGAGCGTTTAGGCAGGGAATACATCTTCAAAAAACCCAACAGTCCTTTTTAGGACTTCAACTCCACTTTTGTGCATCATCAGTTCGGCTGCCTGGGACCAGTAGTGCGCACAAAGCATTCACAAGCATCCCAACTGTATACTTCATACTGTTACTGTTTTGGCTGAAAGCATTTGCATAATAGTCCCCAGTGTGTGTCCTATATAAGAAGACTGTGCACATTTTACACTGTCTATTTTTGGCTTAAAGCGTACTTAAAATACCCCAGTGTGTGCCCTCTCAATTCACACTATATAAAAAGACTGTGCACATTTTACACTGTCTATTTTTGGCTTAAAGCGTATGTAAAATACCCTTAGTGTGTGCCCTCTCGATCCACACTATATAAAAAGACAGTGCACATTTTACACTGTCTATTTTTGGCTTAAAGAGCATGTAAAATACCCTTAGTGTGTGACCTGTTGATCCGCACCATATAACAAGACTGTACACATTTTACACTGTCTATTTTTGGCTTAAAGCGTACATAAAATACCCTTAGTTTGTGTCCTGTTGATCCGCACCATATAACAAGACTGTACACATTTTACACTGTCTATTTGTGATTGGTTGGCCGGATCAGGTGACCTAGGATCATAAAAACTCAGGTCACACGGAGGCTGGGTTAGATGAGGGACAGAGCTGCTGAGAATGAGGGAGAGCGTTAGTGTAGGTTAGAAGGAGCATTTAGGCAGGGAATACATCTTCAAAAAACCCAACAGTCCTTTTTAGGACTTCAACTCCACTTTTGTGCATTATCAGTTCAGCTGCCTGGGACCAGGAGTGCGCACAAAACATTCACAAGTATTCCAGCTGTATACTGAATACTGTTACTGTTTTGGCTGAAAGCATTTGCATAATAGTCCCCAGTATGTGTCCTATATAACAAGACTGTGCACATTTTACACTGTCTATTTTTGGCCTAAAGCGTACATAAAATACCCTTTGTGTGTCCTGTTAATCCGCACTATATAAGAAGACTGTACTCATTTTACACTGTCTATTTTTGGTGTAAAGCGTACACAAAATACCTCACAGTTTGCATAGCATATTGACGCAGTGCATTATACAACATGATGAAGATTAGGGGTAACGGTAGAGGAGGAGGATGTAGATGTGGACGGGGGTGTGGGCAGAGTCCGAGGTCCTGGGTGGGGTGAAAAAGTGCCCGGTCGGGCCACTCTAATTTCTTCATAGTACATGTCTTTTCCTGGAGCACAGGTAACAAGCCCCTTGGGGAGAGGCAGGGGCTGGGACAGGTGGTAGCTTGCATGTCGGTGGATCCAATTAAGCAAGTACGAGCTCTATGTTAAAAAAAATATTTCTGGGGTTCACCTGCACTCTGGGGAAAAAAAAATCTTTCAGGGGTATACCTATACACTTGGCACACAAATCTTTCAGGGGTTCGCCTATACTCTTGGTACATAAATCTTTCAGGGGTTCGCCTATACTGTTGCACAAATTTTTCAAGGGTTCGCCTATAGTCTTGGTACAAAAATGTTTCAGGGGTTCGCCTATACTCTTGGTACACAAATCTTTCAGGGGTTCGCCTATACTCTTGGTACATAAATCTTTCAGGGGTTCGCCTATACTGTTGCACAAATTTTTCAAGGGTTCGCCTATAGTCTTGGTACAAAAATGTTTCAGGGGTTCGCCTATACTCTTGGTAAACAAATCTTTCAGAGGTTCACCTATACTCCTGGTAAACAAATACCCTGCACTCTCACTCAAAAAATCTTTCAGTTTCTCAATTGCAATCTTGGTAAAAAAAATTCTTCTTTTTAAAATGGGTTGTTTTCTTCATTAAAAATGTAGTCCCCCTGTGCTGGCGTTTGTGGCTAATGAAATGCTGCGACGGAGGTGGCATGGGAAGGCACTTACAATCATACATTAATTTGTCTGCGATTTGCCAGCTATGAAGCACAATTTTAAAAGGGTCACACGGCATAGGAAACATATCCCAGCGCACTGTGCATCTTTGGCCACTAATTTCTTAACAGTTCATGCAGTGTTTCCCTTGGGCACTGGTTAACAAGCCCCTCGGGGAGAGATTTTTTTCTTTTTTTCTTCTCTTTGCATGCTTCCTCAACTGGCAGAGGTGCTATTGTCTGCCTGGCAGCACGGAGGGGGTGCCCGGGTCGGACAGCCGCCCGCCAGCTACCGTGGCCGGACAGGCAGAGTGGGAATGTGGGGACTCTGTGGCTCTGTCCCACAGGGAGGCAGTAGAGGAGCGGCTGCGGTGCGTTGCTTCCAGTGTGCGCGTCCCCACTCATTCTCAGCACTTTGAGAAAATAGGCCAAAGACCGTCAGCTCTCCGCTAGTACTCCCGCTCAAAGGTTGAGCTGTACCCCGGGACGAGAGGAGAGGGCCGCTCCTCTTACGCATGCCGCTCCACGAGGGGGCGACGCCGGTCCGTCGCACGTCAGGAGCCAAAAAGACCGGCCTACGGTGTCACAGAGCTCCTGTCGGCGAAGTAGGCGAAGGGGTTCGCTTTACTTCGTCTGGGATGGGGACAGCTGGACGCTGCTCTGGGAAAAATTTTCAGTACGTTGTGGACGCAGGCTTGTGCCTGCATCCTGGGGGGGATTGAACAGCAATGCCAGCATGTAACATAGGAGAAGAGGCAGTGGTGTCACCCGCAAGCGGTGATTGGCCTTTGTTACACCTAGTGTGGTGCTTAGCTAAGTGCCAGTCCGTGTGCCTTGCTGATCATGGTATGGCCCAACTAAATTGTTAGGGAGGTGACCACCAAGCTTTTGCCCATAATTTGGCTTAATAGTGCGACCTGGGAGCCTCAGATGCACCCATGCACGCTGCCCCTGCTGTTCCCTATCTATTTCTGTGATGTTTCCTCGTATATATCTAGGTCATGTGATGCATGCATCCAATGAAACTGTTGCTCATATGCAAGGTGAGGGACACATTTGGTTACATCAGAAAGGTGGTTTGGCTGATGATTGGCTGAATGCTAACCTCTACAGCAGGCACTGCGGAAAATTAAATTTTCCTATGATTCTCAGCCCAAATTGGTACAGACCAAACTGATTTAATTTTGTAAAAATTGGAACAATTGTTTCACCAATCAAGATAAACAACATTAGTAATCCCTCTGATTGTCTAAGCTATGTGCTCAAGAACCAATCACTTCGCTGGCAGAGGACTTCAAGCAAGCCTGCTGGAGAGCCTCAGGAGAGATGCGCCGGAGAGGACAGCGCCAGAGAGGGGATGTATTCTTTTTTATTCAGATAGGGCTTATTTTCAGGGTAAGGCCTATATTTCAAGCCACCACACTTCTTCCCCCGAAAATCCTTGCACATTGTGCTACAAAGTCGCGCGTCTTTGTTGCACCACGTGCGACACAAAATTGTGATGACTATGAGAAAATGCAGTGATATCTCACATAGCACAGATGTGATATGGCTGCAATTTTCTTCCGGCAAAGTAGCGAACCCCCTTGTGGAATTAGCCTTACCACAAAGTTTCCCCACAGATTGATCAGCTTAATATCCAATAACCCTTCTGACAAGCCAAAAGCAAAATGTCTCTTTGAGCTATGTACAAAATGTGTTTTTTTCTATTCATTGTTACCAAGTAAAGCAGCAACTGAGGTGACCGCTCCACTGATTCACAACTCTTACAGAAAAGAAGCCTGCTCATCTCTTCAGACTGACATTTTTGTTTGCAGCCGGGGGGGGGGGGGGGGGGGGGCACTGACTTGTCTATTTAACTTGAACAGCTTTTCCCCGTACTTTACTGCATATATACACTCTTTGCCAAAGAAAAATCAAGCAACTAAAAGTGTGAGGAGTTGTTGTTTTGCTGCAAAGCTCATCATGTAGTGACATCTCAGGCAGATATGCAAATGATTAGAGTTATGGCACTATTACATAAACAGCCATGCCAAGTGAGGCCCTAAAAGTTATACCCTTGGCCTATAAAAGAGCTCTCAGAGGTATTTGTGTGTTGGACCTCTTTTTCCACTTTTGGGCGTTACACATCCACATTTTTATGCCGGACGGCATCATACAAAATCCTCTATGAAATATCAGGCTTAACCAGCATTAAGCCAGAAAGCGTGCAAAGGGATGAGAGCATCGAAGGATATGGATAACATGTTATGGGGATGAAATCAGTGTTGTATTACTGTATATCAACTTACCACACTGTTCCAAAAAAGCACAATTGCTGCAGAGCAGAAATATTACAACGTGGAATGATTAAAGCAGATTTATTTACAAGGGTGCTATTGTTCCCAGATCTAACATGCTGGACTTGGTACATAATACAACTCAAAGCCACAGTCGGGAAAAAATTATATATGAATATTATAGGATGTTTGCCTATACATTCCAGCCACTGTATTGCTCAAAAGATAACATGTCTTATTATGCACAGTTTCATGCGCCTTTATATGCCTGTTGTATACTTGTGATTGTTCAATGAAAACTTTAAACTTTTTAATAGTGTGATGTGGGAATCGTCATACTGCAGCTATTATATTAACAATTGAGGGTGGTGGAGAGAATAGGGAAGACTCCAGTGTGGGAAATTAATAAATTATGTGTCAGGAGAATCTTGATAAGTCATTAATGGGGCCATCACTACTCCAGAAATGCGGGTGGGTTGATGAGCTGTACTTAAAGGTGGGGCCACCTCCACTACTACAGGGAGGGGAAGGTTGCTGATATATGACAAGTGGCTGGGCACATGACACTCTCCCAGAAGTGGTCGGTTTGACAAGACATGTACACGCTGTACTACTCTCTATTATCAGGGAGTAAAATTTTGCTAACATTACTTCCATTTACTAAGCAGATCAGTTTTTCTATTCATTTCAGATTTGAACAAAATGATAAAACATTTTGGGAAAAACACACAACCTAAAAGTCCAGCATTGGACGCCATTACTGCAAATATCTCCACTGCCACCATGGATTTCCCTCTGGTGCTCAGATAAGCTGGGATCATGGAGATCCAGACACTGCAGAACAGCAGCATGCTGAAGGTGATGTACTTGGCCTCATTAAAACTGTCCGGTAATGTCTTCACCATGAAAGCCAGAACAAAGCTAACCCCTGCCAGGAGCCCCATATATCCCAACATGGAGTAGAACCAGATAGCTGATCCTCCATTACACTGAATGATGATCTTCCTAGGATAAGACTGAGTGTCAAAGTCCTGGAATGGGGGAGAAATAGATAACCAGCTAATACAGATGACAACTTGTATAGATGAACACAACAGCACTATGGTATAGGGCAGCTTCACATTCACCCATTTTCTCCAGAGGCTTCCAGGCTTGGTGGACTTAAAAGCAACACAAACCATAATAGTCTTGGCGAGAAGTGAAGAGACGGCTGCTGAGAAAAAAATACCAAAACTGGTCTCCCGTAATCTACAAGTTATGTCACTGGGACGACCAAGAAACAAAAAGACGGAGAGGAAGCTGAGTATGATGGAGACGAGGAGGAGATAACTCAGGTTCCGGTTATTAGCTTTAACAATAGGAGTGTCCTGGTAGAAGATAAATATTCCAAATATGAAGCCAGTCACAAGACATCCGAAGACAGAGATACTGGAAAATACAGAAGCCATTGTATCATACTGGTAAGAGATGAACTCCAGGACTTTGGGCAGGCATCGGTCTCTATTCTCATTTGGCCATTCATCACTTTGGCATTTAATACAGTTCTCAGCATCTGTAGGAATATTTTATAACATATTAAATGTTACATATATCATATCCATCTAACAGTGCTGAAAATACCACTGAGTAAGAGTACAACTTCTTTGGGGTGCTGACTCCTTTGGTAAGGGTGTGGACCCCATTACACTATCAGAACTTGTTTCTGCTGTTAGCTGCCTGTCCTTGAGTGGAAGCAGGCAGCTTATCAGCAGTGACAAGGGGCACCGAAATATTCATGATACATACCAGGGGCGTAGCTAAAGGCTCAGGAACCCAGGTGTGAAAGTTCAGCTCGGGCCCCCTATACTCCAGTACCCATACCTACTGCAATCATGCTGCACACAGCTGCACAACAAATTTAAATACATGATCTAATCTTTTGGCATAAGCTCTCCCAACAAGTTATTTGTAGCCCTTTAGGCCGTTTTAATGGTTTTACTTGCATTTTTGAACAACAATTAAAAACGCAGCAAAAAAATTACATGCAGTATTCAAAAACTAATTTTTTTTAAAGTAACTAAATACACTATGAAAACCTCATGTGGGTTCAAATAATACCGCCTGCAGGTTTTTGATGCATTGTTTAATTGTATATAAAGTGTGAAATAATATACAGGAGAAACCCAGGTTATACCAGCATAGTCCATATCAATCTACACAGGGAGATTTATAACTTATACCAGTTCTGCATATATCATTTAATACAGGAGATACCCAGGTTATACAAGCATGCTCCATATCACTATATACAGGGAGATATAAACCTTTCACCAGCTGTACATATTAAATATAAGGGATATCTAAGTTATATCAGCATGGTCTATAATACTGTATACAGGATATACCTAGTTTTTACTACAGTATCTAGGATCTGGATAAGAAAGAGTTAATACAAGTAAAATGGTGATTGCCATAAATTGAATTGTGGAAGTTTGTCTACATAAGGGCAAGCAAATGAGACAGCAGTTTGTAAGAAGAAAAGTTTACTACGCCTGCGTAGCAATGCGGTAAAATGTGATAAATCAGTATATATATATATATATATATATATATATATATATATATATATATATATATATATATATATATATATATATATATATATACACAGACATATATAAGAAAGAGTTTTCTATTAAGTTAATTGTATAAAAGGTACATTCCCCCCATGTACGGGCTTCAGCATAGGGGATTACTCTTCTGGATTCGTATTGATACAAATAAAGAAGCTATATTCCTTGAAAAAACTGCCTTGGTGTATTGAAATCCCACCACAATACCAGCATGATAGATTAGATAGATAATATATCTACTGTATATATGCACAGAGGATATATATATATCTATCCCTGTGTACCTCTCTGTACCGTGTTTCCCTGAAAATAAGACCCTGTCTTATATTATTTTCTTCCCCAAAAGAGGCACTTGGTTTTATTTTGAAAGGATGTCTTATATCTCAATCGTGGCACTCTGCCGTGATTTTACTTTTACTTTTTGAGGCAATGTTCCTACCTCAGACAACGGCTTTAGAAAACCCCATCATTGATGAGGTGCCCTAAATGCAAAAAATAGAGCAGACAGCACTCAAAAGATCGTGGCACTGGAATGTGCTGCGTTCAAGCACATGTCTTTAAGGCTCCCATAAAAATCAATTTAAGCATTATACCGTGGTTACCGCAGCATTCAAAATGCCACGGTAATCGTAGTATAAAAACATCTCTGCGCTACTTACCTAGCAGGCATGGTCCGCATACTCCCGCTGGTCTCCGGAGTATTTGCTTGCAGTCCTTAGTTGCTGACAGAATATCGCTTCCTTGTAACAGGGTTCATAAACCTCGCCTCAAGAAAGGGGTGGCTCTGATTGTTTTTTTCATCGCTGCATTGATTGGCTGAGCCACTGTGTTTGAGAACCAAATAGAGCCATCATTTCCTGGAGGTGAGGTTTATGAAGCAATATTCTGTTGGTGGCTGAGGGCTGCAAGCAAACATGCCGGAACTCCAGAGACCAGCAGGATGGACCCGAACCGAGCCTGTTAGGTAATACATTGCTTTTTTATGAAGTGTAGCTAGGGCTTATATTTCAAGCCCCGAAATTCAGGGTAGGGCTTATTTTTGGGCAGGTATTATTTTTGGGGAAACATGATATATATTGATGTATATACATCTCCCGGTATACAATGATATTTACAATTCTGGTGTAACCTGTATATCTCCAGCCTAGAATTAAATATGCACAGCTGGTATTATTTATACAGCATAACTCATACAGCTATATATGTATAAGAAAGTACAATATATACCTGGTTACACCCCAGAGTCCGCTTCCCTCCTACACCATCAGCCTTAGCCAGCTGGACCAGCCACATATCCTACAGAGCACAATTTGCTGCAGACTGCCCCAGGTTATAGCCCTCCTCTCCCAGAGTGTCTCTCAGAGCCAGCCCATGGTGCTGATGCAGTGTATGGTGATGACCCTTGGACCCCCACTCGCTAAGGTATGAAGTGCCAACTATGACCCCTGAGACCCCTAGCAATACGCCAGTGGTATTATCACATCAATATTGGAGGTTTCATTTGGTTCCTATGTTGCTGATTTCTGCTGCAAAACATGAAATAATAGTGTAATTTCATCTTATTGTATCCTGCAAAATGCCAGACAAATGGAAATTGAATGAACCTCATTGTAGTCAATGGAGTCCGTTTGGTACTGCTCTGTTCTGTCATTTGACGGTTCTCTTCAGCAAAGTGTTGACATTGTTCTCCTTCCCAAACTGAGCAAAAAAACTGAAACCCTTAACACTGATGTGAACAAGCACTAACCCTTCTGGCATTCTAGAGCTTTCGGCTCCACCAGGTTGGGTCCTGATAATGTCCAACATCACAACATAATATATTGTCTGTGCTAGAGGGCACTGTATGAAGTAAACTGGTTCCTTGGGGGGGAGAGATTTGTAAAGCAGAGGAAGGAGGCAAAGATTAATGTAAGGCATGAGCGTGGTGAGAAGTGCAATGCATCTGGAGCAGACAAGTGTAGCTGAGCCACGTGTGGTGCCTGAGGAAGCCTTTGCAGTTAAGATGATACGTAGTACACAGCAATTATGTGTGTAACATGTATTTACTACATATGTTATGCACTTTTAGTTCTGCATACTTTATTATATTCGTACTAAACAGCCTGAGGATATACGCTATGTTGGGAGTGTAACATTTTGTAAATGGGCACACAAATCAAACGTTTGTGTGCCCGTTCATATGGCTTGGTGAGGCCGGTGCAAATGCGCCAAGCTCACCAGACCATTGCCCATTTCCCCTCCCTCCCCATTGGAGGCTCACCTCTGTTCTTCCCCGCTCGTTCTGTGCAGTGGGAGGGGGTGGGACATGGGTGAAGCTAAGCACCAGTCCACCCCTCTCCTCCTATTGATAGCTATTGAGAAGGGGCGGGGAGAGGGCGGGTGCTTAGCTCCACCCACGTCCCACCCCTTGTTCCAATTGCACAGAACAAGCAGGGAGGAACAGAGGTAAGCGTGCATGTGGGGGAGGAGAACAGAGGGAGGGAGTTTAGCAGCCATGCTACGGAGCTCATGCAATGGCTGACATATTCCCTCCCACCCTTAGGAGCTCAGGCAATGGCTGACATATTCCGGCCCAAAACATAGCTCCAGGACTATGTTTTGGGTCCGATGTAAAAACGCAGAGCACTATATTGGTCTGGCCGGGCGTTTTTACTTCTCGCAAATATGCCCATGTGATCTGATGCATTGGAAGCCAATGCATCAGAACACAGCGCATATCGTCCGGCGTGAATACGGACGGCTGATATGCGCTTGTGTGAAAGAAGCCTTACATGTACTGGATGAAATCAGAGCTTAGTACAGCAGAGCGCAGAGCCAAAGAGGAGCCAGGAGGGTAAATGTATGCCGGGGTCTAGTCTGAGGTCTGAGAAATGTAGGGGGTCTTATCTGAGCTCTTAACAATTACAGGACTCTTCTCTCGGGTATGAAAAATTAAGAGGCCTGGGATCTGATTGATGTAGGCAACTGATCTGGAGTGTAATTATTTAAAGGGACTCATCTAGAGTGTGATGTTTAATTTAGGGCTTCTGATGACAGATTAATTTCAGGGTTCTGGTCTGCACCAAATATATTTAGCATTCTAGTCTAAATAAGTTTAGGATTTGGTCTTGGGTTAAAATTAATTTTGTGGTCTAGCATGGGTTTATAGCAAACAAATTATGCCAGATTAATCTAATTTCCTTCTATGGCAGAATTACTGACTGGGTTAATCAGGTAAATGTGATAGATATAGTATATCCTGACTTTAGTAAAGCATTTGACAAAATATCTCATACCATTTTCATTGAAAGAATGCCCTAATATATAATCAACAAGGGAACTGCTAGGTGGATTCACAACTCATTTTCAGTAATTATAGTAGATAATTGCCACATTTGGAAAAGAGTACTGCCTAAATTATGTGAATTTGGGATTTTACTCACTATGTCCTATAGAAAGACAGCAATTTAAGGGATAGACTCGTGAGATCAGGTATAGGTGGTAGAAATAAAAAAGGTACAAATTCACTGTTTGATACCAAAATTATGGAACTTCCACTGCCCTGCTGCCAGGAGAATAAGTTTATTTGGGCAGAAGGTTCACCTTCCAACAAGGCAATGGCCATAAGCATGCAGTCAATACAACACAGGAGGGGTTTAGGAACAACTTTGTAAATGTCCTTCGGTGACTTAACCAGGGTCTTGACTTGAACCCAATCAAACATCTCTGGAGAGATCTGAAATGGCTGTCTGCGGACTGCCCCCATCCACCCTGACAACGCTTAAGAGGATCTGCAAAAAAGAATGGCAGAAAGTCCCCAAATCCAGGTTTGAAAACCGTGTGGCATCATACCAAAGAAAACTGGAGGCTGCAATCGCTACCAAAAGTGCTTCAACTAAGCACTAAGTACGGGCTGTGAATATGTATGTCAATGCAAAATATTAGTTTTTCATAAAAATAAAAAAAAAGATTTGCAACATTCTGTTTTCACTTAGTCATTATTGGTTACTGAGTGCAGAATGATGGGGAAAACTTGATTTTTTTAAAATTTGCACAAGGCCACAACATGACAAAATGTAAAAAAGTGAGAGGGTTTGAAGCCTTTCTGGACCCAATATATCACAATAATGGGGGTTCCCTAACCAAATCCTGGCTCACTTGCATGACTGCTAGTGTCCAGGACTATAGAAACAATCAAACAGTATGTTTTACACTATTTTTGCATCTCTCATAGACATTATTGGATGTCACATAAACAGATCACTGTAGCTATTCCCATAATCATTAGGGACCCCAACATTGGTACATCTATGCCCATCTCAGCCTTGATTGGTTGATAAGGTCTGCTTTTTAAACCCAGCCAGACCCACACTGTGCCTGAGTATCTCCTCTTCCTCCTACTAGGTGCACAGCATCCCTTGCTATTGACTATTGCTCATTCCTGATTCTAAATTATGCCTATTTCAGTGTCGGACTGGGGTGCCTAGTAAAATTGTACAGCTACATATAAATGTTACCTGACCCTTGACCACAAATTTCCGGCCACTGTATCTGTGGCAGCCGAGTGCAGACCTTAACGGACAGACAGTGGGGAACACGATGGTTATTAATGGTGGCTCTACTGTCTCCCCCTGAAAAATTTCAATTGTGGCCTAGCCCAGCTATGCACAGTGGCATAACAATAACAGTAGCAATAGAATGGTGTAGTTTAAATGTTCTCGTGATGCAAGTACTTAAGCGCTGCAGAATAAGTAGGGGCTATACAAATAAAGATTATCATTATACATTATTAGTACTTCTTTAATTAAATGTTCTGGTAATGATGAAATGAAAAGTCCAAACCAGACTAAAAAAAGTAAACCAAATGAACAAAGTTTACTCCACGCATGTAAGGTTAACACCACTGCAGAATTCTTAGTTAGCATTGCAATTCAACAGTTCCACTTGAGCAGAAAATACACTTATATCTGAACTTCTCTTCTGTACAGGAAGATGGGTCACCAGTCTAAGTTATCTGGGGTTGCTTCCAGACAGGTATTTGTGGAGGAATGAAGGGAATCTGGCTGGCTGCTTTAGATTAATTAAACTCACGCTTGTTAATTGTCTCTCTCTTCTTGGTTCCGAAGGGTCTGCTGCGTCTAGAATTCCTCCCTCTAGCAGGGATAAAAGAAACTCCTTCCACTCTGGCCTCCTGTACTGAGCTTGACCAATCCATTAGGCCTGACTTCTTCTGGTTTAAGCTTGACTAGGTTAAGCTCCACTTCCTGACTTCTTACTTTTTTCCATTCTATCTTCAACCTCTTCACTCACTCACCACCAACTCTCCTACTCTCTAACTCCTTCCCTAAAAACATCACCCAACAACTATTGGGTGATTTACTCAGCCAATCCCAGGGCTGCCTAAAATGACTGACAAGACACAAGGTTAGGGTGAGTTCTGCACAGTCATTCTGGATTAGGATAAGCAAATACCAGACAAATAAACTTACATTGACCCAGACAAGGCAATACACATAAGAATACACATTCTACAACATTTAACAACACAAACACATTCACACAACAGAAGGTAGATATTAAAGCACCCCACAAGGTGGGACGAAGCACATTCACTGCCTTCGGGTTACACCACTGCCTCTTCCCCTGTGCCCCAGCCTGTCACACAGATCCAATCCCCTCCCAGGACAAGGGCACGAGCGCCTCCCGGCCTGCACCTGCACCCTCACCTCCACGGCCCTCCACTCCTTCCAGCAATGTCTCTCAGCGCAGCATTCAGCTGTCGCTAACACAGTCTGTCCCCAGTCGCTACTATTTTTCCTGGTGTGCCGTTCCAGTCCTACACCAGCACGTCTCTTGCAACATAAATCATGCCCTCACCAACGCGGTTACTGGGAAGGTCCACTTAACCACGGACACATGGACAAGTACTGGCGGGCAGGGCCACTATATCTCCCTGACGGCACATTGGGTGAATTTGGTGGAGGCTGGGACCGAGTCAGAGCCTGGGACTGCTCACGTCTTACCCAGATCCAGAATAGCGGGTCCTACCTCAGTACTGGTATCTGCGGCGGTCTATGCCACCTCCTCTAAACCCTCCTCCTCCTAGGCAACCTCTACCTCTCAATGAAGAAGTGTGAGCAGCACGTCACCAGCAGTCGGTATGGCGCGGCGCGGCAGCACAAAGGTGGGCAAGCGTCAACAGGCCGTGCTGAAACTACTCAGCTTAGGTGACAAGAGGCACACGGCCCACGAACTGTTGCAGGGGTTGACAGAGCAGACCGACCTCTGAGCCTCCAACCGGGCATGGTCATGTGGGACAACGGCCGTAACCTGGTGGTGGCTCTGCAGCTCGGCAGCCTCACACACGTGCCATGCCTGGCCCACGTGTTCAATCTGGTGGTTCAGCGGTTTCTGAAAAACTACTCTCACGTGTCTGATCTGCTCGGCAAGGTGTGCCGCGTCTGCACACATTTCCGCAAGTCCACCACGCACGCTGCCACCCTGAGGAACCTGCAACATTGGTTTAATCTGCCAGAGCACCGACTGCTGTGCCACGTGCCCACGCGGTGGAATTCTACGCTGCACATGTTGGCCAGGCTGTATGAGCAGCGTAGAGCAATAGTGGAATACCAACTCCAACATGGGCGGCGTGGTGGTAGTCAGCCTCCCCAATTCTTTCCCGAGGAGTGGGCCTGGATGGCAGATATCTGCCAGGTCCTCGGAAACTTTGAGGAGTCTACCCAGATGGTGAGCGGCGATCCTGCAATCATTAGCGTTACCATCCCACTGCTATGCCTGCTAAGAAGTTCGCTGCAATGCATAAAGGCCGACACTTTGCGGTTGGAACAGGAGACAGGGGATGAGAGTATGTTGCTTGATAGCCATACCACCCTCATGTCTATATCTCAGCGCGCTTTGGAGGAGGAGGAGGGGGAAGAGACAGCTGGGCACACTGCAGAGGGAACCAATGCTGCTTGTCTCTCATCTGTTCAGCGTGTGGGCTGTGGAGGAGGAGGATCCTGAAAGTCATCTTCCTAGTGAGGACAGCCATGTCTTGCGCACTGGTACCCTGGTACACATGGCTGACTTCATGTTAGGCTGCCTTTTTTCGTGACCCTCGCGTTAGACGCATTCTGGTCAACACGGATTACTGGGTATACACCCTGCTCGAACCATGGTATAAGGAGAACCTTTCCACTCTCATTCCTGAAGAGGAAAGGGGTACGAGAGTGACGCAATACCACAGGACCCTGGTGGAAAAAGTGATGCTACACTTCCCATCTGACAGCGCTAGTGGCAGAAGGCGCAGTTCCGAGGGCCAAGTAGCAGGGGAGGCGTGGAGATCAGGCAGCATGTTCAGCGCAGGCAGGGGAACACTCTCCAAGGCCTTTGACAGCTTCATGGCTCCACAGCAAGACTGTGTTTCACCACTCCCCAGTCAAGGCTGAGTTGGAGGGAGCACTGTAAAAAGATGGTGAGGGAGTACGTAGCCGATCGTACCACCATCCTCCGTGATGCCTCTGCTCCATACAACTATTGGGTGTCAACGCTGGACACATGGCACAAACTTGCGCTGTACGCCCTGGAGGTGCTGGCTTGCCCTGCCACTAACGTCTTGTCAGAGAGGGTGTTTAGTGCAGCTGGGGGAATCATCACGGATAAGCGTACCCACCTGTCAACTGTCAGTGCCGACATGCTTACACTCATAAAGATTAACAAAGGCTAGATTTCCTCAGACTTCTCTTCTCCACCGGTGGAAAGCAGCGGTACCTAAAGATTATTTTTGCTGCAACCGGAGAAATAAGCATTCTCTATCACTGCAAAAAAAGGGGGAATTAGCGTTGTCAATCACTCTCGGATATTAGTCCTCCTACTCCTCCTCCTGAAACATCATGTCATCACGCTGAACTGCCAATTTTTCTGCGCCCCAAAAGGCTCTGCTTACAATTTTTTTTACAATTTTTCAAAGTTTCAAAAGTATTGATACTTTACCAGAAACCAATTTTTTTCACAGGGCTGCCTCCAGGCTCTGTTCCAAATTAGGCAACAGCGAGCTGTATCTTTAAAAAATGTTTCTGGGTTTTACCTGCCCTCACGGTTGAGCAATTTTTCAGGGGCACACCTGAACTCTTGGTACACCAATTTTTCTGGCCCTCGTCTATACTGTTATCTTACTAATTTTTCTGCCCTTCGCTTACACTCATGGTACATTAATGTTTCAGGGGTTCGCCTATACTCTTGCTACAGAAATGTTACAGGGGTCTGCCTATACTTCTGCTACAGAAATGTTACAGGGGTCTGCCTATACTTCTGCTACAGAAATGTTACTGGGGTCTGCCTATACTTATGCTATGGAAATGTTACTGGGGTCTGCCTATACTTCTACTACAGAAATGTTACTGGGGTCCGCCTATACGTTTGCTACTGAAATGTTACTGGGGTCCGCCTATACTTTTACTACAGAAATGTTACTGGGGTCTGCCTATACATGTGCTACAGAAATGTTACTGGGGTCTTTTTATACCTTTGCTACAGGAATGTTACAGGGGTCTGTTTATACTATGGGTGCACTAAGTCTTCCCCGCCGTGGTGTTTTACCTATCTGGCACAAATAATACAGTGACTGACTAGGGCAGAAATGTGGGCCAAGGCCAAGGTCCTTGGTGGCGTGAAAATCTCCCATGATTGGGCACTCTGATTTCTTCTTGTGTAATACCATCTTTGCGCACTGACAACATAAGCGAGCCCAAGGAACTCAAAGACTTCCCCTTGCAGTGTTGAGCGACACATGGATTTCCCATTGCTATGTAACTCAGGGCACCTTGGGTCACACAAGGTGTTTGCTGGGACCGAGCCTGACCAAGGGCCCGCTCACATACTTTCCACACAAGCTACAGCGGGTCCTGGTGATGGTTTATGGCCTTGCAATGCCACCTCCTCCTCCTGCTTAGGGTCATGGGATCAGCACTGGGCATCATGTATTTTCTCCCGTGTTACCACAGTTATCTGAGACACTGGTTTGGGCCAAAGAAGACGAGCGTTACTGCATTTATGAGACGTTCACAGCTGTTCTAGCATCGGAGTCCGCTTCATGCCCACGATTGCTGCAGGTGTGGGCAGAGGCCTATGTCCTCGGCGGAGTGAAAGTCTGCCATGTTTGGGGACTGTAATTTCTTCATGTTTATTACTGTCTTTGGGTTTCTTCGGCTCGCCTATGCTGTGGGTGCACAAAGACTTCCCATAGCAGTGTTTACCTGTCTGGCACTAAGACACTGACTGACTTGGGTAGGGTGCAGAGTGCAGATGGCTTTCCCCTTGCAGTGTCGATTGAGCTATCCGACACCTACACAGAATGAATAGTGTGTGGGCACATAGATTTTCCCAGTGCTATGTAACTCGTGGCACCTTGGATCCCACAAGGTGTTTGTGGGACCGAGCCTGGCCAAGGACCCGCTCACATACTTCCCACACAAACTACAGCGGGTCCTGGTCATGGTTTCTTATCCTTGTAAGGCCACCTCCTCCTCCTGCTTGGGGTCAGGGGATCAGCACTGAGCATCATGTATTTTCTCTCGTGTTACCACAGTTATCTGAGACACTGGTTTGGGCCAAAGAAGACGAGCGCTACTGCATTAAATGAGACGTTCACTGCTGTACTAGCATCGGAGTCCGCTTCATGCCCGCATTTGCTGAGGGTGTGGGCTGAGGCCTAGGTCCTGGGGGAACTGCAACTGCACCAGGTTGGGCCTGTGGAACTTGTTCCAGGTTAATCCAGTCTTTGGAGCGGTGAAAGCAAACATAACTGATTTAATGAGACCTTCACAGCTGTACTGGCATCAGAGTCCGCTCCATGCCCGTGTTTGCTGAGGGTGTGGGCTTAGGCCTATGTCCTGGGGGAGCTGCAACTGCGCCATGTTAAGCCTGTGGAATTGTTCCAGGTTAATCCAGTCTTTGGAGCGGTGAAAGCAAACGTAACTGATTTAATGAGACCTTCACAGCTGTAACAGCATCGGAGTCCGCTTCATGCCTGTGTTTGCTGAGGGTGTGTACAGCTGCCTATTTCCTCGGCGGAGTGAAAGTCTGCCATGTTTGGACACTGTAATTTCATCATGTTTATTACTTTCTTTTGGTTCCTTCGGCTCGCCTATGCTGTGGGTGCACAAAGACTTCCCATAGAGGTGTTTAGCTGTCTGGCACAAAGACACTGACTGACTTGGGTAGGGTGCAGAGTGCAGATGGCTTTCCCCTTGCGGTGTCGATTGAGCTATCTGACACCTACACAGAATGAATAGTGTGTGGGCACATAGATTTTCCCAGTGCTATGTAACTCGTGGCACCTTGGATCCCACAAGGTGTTTGTGGGACCGAGCCTGGCCAAGGACCCACTCACATACTTCCCACACAGGCTACAGCGGGTCCTGGTCATGTTTTCTTGGCCTTGTAATGCCACCTCCTCCTCCTGCTTGGGGTCAGGGGATCAGTACTGGGCATCATGTATTTTCTCTTGTGCTACCACAGTTATCTGAGACACTGGTTTGGCTCTAAGAAGACGAGCGTTACTGCATTAATGAGAAGTTCACTGCTGTACTAGCATTGGAGTCTCCTTTATGCCCGTAATTGCTGAGGGTGTGGGCAGAGGCCTATGTCCTGGGGGAAATGCAACTGCGCCAGTTTGGGCCTGTGGAACTTGTTCCTGTTTAATCCAGTCTTTGGAGCTATAAAAGCAACCGCAAATAATTTAATGAGACGTTCACAGCTGTACTAGCATCGATTGCTGAGGGTGTGGGCCGAGGTCCTTGAAACTTTGCCATGTTCGGGCGCTGTGATTTCTTTATGCATAATACCATCTTTAAGTTCCTGGTGCTCACCTATGCATGTGGGTGCACATAGACTTACCATTGCTGTGTTTTACCTGTCTGACACAAACCCACTGACTGACTAGGGCAGAAATGTAGGCCGAGGCCCTTCGCAGGGTGAAACTCTGCCATGTTTGGGCACTCTGATTTCCTCATGTGTAATACCATGCTTGAGTTTCTTGGCTAGCCTATGCTGTGAGTGCACAATGAGTTCCCATTACATTGCTTTACCTGTCTGGCACAAATACACTGACTGACTAGGGTAGAATTGTGGGCTGAGGTCCTTGGCGGGGTGAAACTCTGCCATGTTTGGGCACTCTTATCTCTTTTGTGTAATACCATCTTTGTGCAACAGCATAGGCAAGCCCAAGGAACTCAAAGACTTTCCATTGCAGTGTTGAGCTAACACCTACACAGAACGAATTGTGTGGGGACACATGGATTTCCCATTGCTATGCAACTCGCGGCACCTTGGGTCACACAAGGTGGAGGCTTGGACCGAGCATGACCCTGGGCCAGCTCACGTGCTTCCCACACAGAGTATTGCTGCATTGTGGAGATGTGTACAAGTGCTTGCACCTAAGTTCCCTTTATGCCCACATTTGGAGCTCCTGACAATTTTGCGACGGAGGTGGCACAGGATTGGAATGATGATCGTACGTCAATTTATCATCGATTCTCAACAGCATTGTGGGCTATTGCCCCCCCCCCCCCCCCCATTCAAAAGAGGGTCGCTGCCTGGCGCTGCCAACCCTCTGCAGTGAGTACCTCCGGTTCCCCCTCCTCGCAGATGCACTTAGAAATAGACATGAGGGTGGTGTGGCTATGAAGTGAGCGTGTGGCATGAGGGCAGCTGAAGGCTGCGCAGGGAAACTTTTGTATGCGCTGTGGACACAGGGTCATGCGGGGGGTTGGGCAGCATGTAACCCAGGAGAAGAGGCAGCGGTGTGACCCTCAGGCAGTGATTGTGCTTGATTGCAGGTAGTGTTGTGCTTAGCTAGGGTGTGCCTTGCTATTGAGGGTTTGTCCAAAGTAAAAATTGTTAGGGAGGAAGACTCTTGCCCCTATTGTGGCTTAATAGTGGGACCTGGGAGCCTGAGATGCAGCCCTGCATGCTGCCCTGCCCTTCCCTATCTGTTTCTGTGGTGTTTCCATGACTTTCGGATGTTTTCCAGAGTTTCACCAGTGAAGACCTTTGCGGAGCATCAGTCATATACAAAAATGCTCAAGTCTCCCATTGACTTCAATGGGGTTCGTTACTCGAAACGAGCTCTCGAGCATCGCGAAAAGTTCGACTCGAGCATTTTGGTGCTTGCTCATCTCTAGCTATAATGCCTTCTCAAGGAAAATGGGGGAAATAAAGTAGGTCCACCTGCTCAACTGGGAAAAAGACCTGAGAGAAAGTATGCCAATAGCACAATGGTTAACCTTCTTTGAGTGGGCAAATAAATCTACCTTGAGTGCAAATCTTTTGCAGACTCACTATAAAGTTCTAACAAGATGGTACTACACCCCATTCAAATTAGCTAGGAAGAGGTCTTTCAAATTATATACGAGGTAGCAAGTCTCAGAATACCCAAAGAACCTAAAACAGCTCTTTTACTACTAGAATGCAATCTAATTCCTCTAAGATATAGAATATGGACATGTCACTGCCTATTGGTGGCTAAATTATCTATCACCAGAAAATGGAAATCAAAGCACCCTCCCAGCATCAAAGACATCTATAAATATAAAGACGAAAGCCCTCACTGACTGACTTACTGACTGACTCACTGACTGACTCACTGACTGACTCACTGACTGACTGACTCGCCAAAAGTTCTCCAACTTCCCAATGTCGTAGAAACATGAATTTTGGCACAAGCATAGATTATAATCTCCTAAATAGGAAAAGTAATTGAGTCATAACTCGATTATTCAATTCTAGCGCAGAAGAATAAGCGTCGAAATTTAACGTACATAATCTAAATCTCTCACTTCCCAATGTCATAGAAACTTAAAATTTGGCACGGGCATTGATTATGTCATAAATAGGAAAAGTTAATAGGTCCCAACTTGATCATTCAATTCTATGCGCAAAAAAATTAGCGTCCAAATTTTATGTACTGAATCTAATTCTCTCACTTCCCGGTGTCATAGAAACTCGAAATTTGGCAGGAGCATTGATTATGTCATAAATAGGAAAAGCTAATGGGTCCCAACTCGATTATTCAATTCTATGCGCAAAAGAATTAGTGTCCAAATTTTACGTACAGAATGTATTTTTCTCACTTTCCAGTGTCATAGAAACGTGAAATTTGGCACGAGCATTGATTATGTCATAAATAGGAAAAGCTAATGGGTCCCAACTCGATTATTCAATTCTATGCGCAAAAGAACTAGCATCCAAATTTTACGTACGGAATCTAATTCTCTCACTTTCCGGTGTCATAGAAACTTGAAATTTTGCACGAGCATTGATTATGTCATAAATAGAAAAAGTTAATGGGTCCCAACTCGATTTTTCAATTCTAAGCGCAAAAAAATTAGCGTTCAAATTTTTTACGTACGGAATCTAATTCTCTCACTTCCCAATGTCATAGAAACTTGTAATTTAGCACGAGCATTGATTGTGTCATAAATAGGAAAAGTTAATGGGTCCCAAACTCGATTATTCAATTCTAAGCGCAAAAAATTAGCGTCTAAATTTTACGTACGGAATCTAATTCTCTCACTTCCGAATGTCATAGAAACTTGAAATTTGGCACGAGCATTGATTATGTCATAAATAGAAAAAGTTAATGGGTCACAACTCCATTTTTCAATTCTAAGCGCAAAAGAATTAGCGTCCAAATTTTACGTACGGAATCTAATTTTCTCACTTCCCAATGTTATAGAAACTTGAGATTTGTCATGAGCATTGATTATGTCATAAATAGATAAAGTTAATGGGTCCCAACTCGATTATTCAATTCTTACCGCCAAAGAATTAGCGTCCAAATTTTTACGTACAGAATCTAATTCTCCCACTTCCCAATGTCTTAGAAACTTGAAATTTAGCATGAGCATTGATTATGTCATAAATAGGAAAAGTTAATGGGTCCCAACTCCATTTTTCAATTCTAAGCGCAAAAGAATTAGCGTCCAAATTTTACGTACAGAATTTAATTTTCTCACTTCCCAATGTCATAGAAACTTGAAATTTGGCACGAGCATTGATTATGCTATAAATAGGAAAAGATAATGGGTCCCAACTCGATTATTCAATTCTAAGCACCAAAGAATTAGCGTCCAAATTTTACGTACGGAATCTAATTCTCTCACTTCCCAATGTCATTAAAACTTGAAATTTGGCACAAGCATTGATTATGTCATAAATAGGAAAAGTTAATGGGTCCCAACTCCATTTTTCAATTCTAAGCGCAAAAGAATTAGCGTCCAAATTTTACGTACGGAATTTAATTCTCTTACTTCCTGATGTTATCTATATATATAAAAATGAATTTATGTCTTTCTGTTTGTCCTTTATGCATTACTATACCATTCATCCAATCATCATGAAACTTTGGGAAGTTGTTGAGTACACTCCTGGGAAGATTACTGGCATAGTACATCTATCCTACGATAGGTGGCGCGCGTGCGAGCATCGTCGACAAAGATCATTTGATTTCCATTACAAGCATGAAAGCAAAAGGGATTACGAACAACGGGATGCGCCTTCAACTACAAAATGATGCATCCGCCGAACGTTTCACAAGACAATTGCTGGATATTGAGAATGCTGAGGTAAAATGAAAGCTGTGCTGTGATTGGTTGCTATTTCTTATACTGCTGACGTAACATGAAAGCTGTGCTGTGATTGGTTGCTATATATTATACTGCTGAGGCAACATGAAAGCTGTGCTGTGATTGGTTGCTACTTCTTATACTACTGAGGTTACATGAAAGCTGTGCTGTGATTGGTTGCTATTTTTTATATTGCTGTGGCAGAATAAAAGTTGGGCTGTGATTGGTTGTTATTTCTCTTCCTGCTGAGGTAACATGAAAGCTGCGCTGCGATTGGTTGTTATTTATTATACCACTGAGGTAACATGAAAGCTGCGCTGTCGTTGGTTGTTATCTATATATATATAAAAACGAATGTATGTATGTATGTCTGTCTTCGCAGCAACGCGCGACGGGTAAGCTAGTACTTGATATAATTGCAGATCATTACACCTATGAAAAAATCATTGCTAACGCCAATGCAAAGCAAAAGAAATGTAGAGTTATGCAGTGTCCCTGGCTGCGCTTTTTGTTAAAGTAATGTTTTATTAGTTTTCTATTTCTATTACTATTTGTTCCAAAAAATGTGATACACAAATGGATGGCTCAACAGTTTATGCATAGCAAATAATGTAGAGGATACGTATTCATTCCATGGGCTATTAAAGGAGGAGAGTACATAGTAATAGCAGATATAGATGTGGTCTTTAATATATACAAGAGGTTTGGAAGCTTTGTGTGCAGAATTAACTGCCTGTTGTTGCGGGCTGGTTGTTGCTATGGAGACCGGGACACATCTTGGACTTTCCACGGAGGCACAATGTACATCAGTAAATGCAGGGAAGTACGGGAGTGATGCCCGTCACATGACAGCCTGACGGAGGAGGAGACCACGCCTATGGCGGCGTCTGATGTCATGACGCCGCCGGCGGATGACGCGACTAGCGTCCATGTGAGCTGGCGTCTCTAAACATACGAAGCAGGTGCCGATAATAACAGGACGCATATGGATGACGTGGTAACATCGGGGGCCGGTATACACTGCAACATTCCTCCCTATGGGTTATTGGATCCAGCTGCACTGATCGGTGTTTGACCAATGGGTCAACAGGTATCACAACTGTAGGCTGTTAGGTTTTTAAAGTCACTATTGATTGGTGTGATGGGTTTGTGTTGTATTATTTAAGGGCTGCACTGTTAGATGGTATCTCATACATTGGCTTGATAAAGACTGGCTTTCCACCAGTCGAAACGTTGTTTTGTACTATGCAAGATGAATTAAAGATGGAGTTCTAATACCTGCGAAGACTATCTACTTATCTAACTGACACCCCTGATGCTGCTGGTTTACTATTTATCTGAAGAAATTGTATTGGATGTTGGGTCCACATCTGAACTCAGCTCTGCATCTAACGCCCGGTTAGTAGCTCTAGTGAGTATAATTTTTCTCCTATTGTGGAAGTGCCGCAACAACCTGTTTTGTTGGACTATGCATAGAAAATGCAACAACTATTTCTTGTATATGCACTCAACAGCGAAACAATTGCCAAAATAACAAGATCATTCTTTGTGTATGTTTCTCAAAACTCTATATGTAGACTGTACAATGTACGTAATTACAAAAAATGCTAATAAAAAATATTTGAAAAGAAAAAAAAGTCCAAATTGCTGTTATATCACTCTTCGAGCACATCAGGCAAAGATTATAAATACCTACAGGAAGATCTGCAAGGTTCAGTAACCTCTGTTTATGTGTCATGTGTTAGAGGCACACTGAGGAACAATGGTGTTCATGGAAGGATACCATGAAGGAAGCCACTGCTGTCCAAAAGAACATTGCAGTCCATCTCCAGTTTGCCCAAGACCACCTGGATGCTCCACAATGCTTCTGGGAAAATGTGCTTTGCACAAGAGATAAAAGTGAAACTTTTGAGCAAAAATGCACAACACTGTTTGGGGAAAACCAACACCAAAGCCTCATCCAAAGACTGGTGGAGGCAGCATCATGGTTTGTGGCTGCTCTGCTCCTCAGGGAATGGGCACCTTGTAATCATTAAGGGAACAATGATTTCTACAGTAGATCAGAACATCTTACAGGAGAATATAAGGGTTGCCGTCCATGACCTCCAGCTGAAGAGATGCTGGGTGATGTACCAAGACAATGAAATAAAGCACACAAGTAAAACATCTAAAGAATGCTAAATAATACCATTTATGATCGGGAATTGCCAAATCAAAATCATGATTTTAACCCCTTGTAGATAATGTGGCATCACCTGGAGAGAGTTGTGCATGCCGGACATCTCAGGCATAGTAATGAACCTAAATCCATTTACAGGATGGAATGATCCAAAGTTCCAGCTCAGTGATGGGCAAATCGTATTAGTGGCTCCAGGACATGTTTAGCGGTGATTGCTGCTGTAGGAGGATCTATATGTTATTAAAGGAAACCTGCCACCTCCCTACAACACCATGTACTAAGTTATGCTGCTGTTAGGAGATGTGACAGGGAGCCGGGTGAAGTATTTTTATACACACCCGCTCCCTGGTTCCTGCCACTGATGTCTATGCGCCGCACAAATCAGACTCTTTTCAGATTACTGTCCGTGTGATACCCCATAGACGTCTCTAGGAGAGCGTGCACACGGCAGTCTGAAAAGAGATTTCAGTTCACTGTGTGATTTCAGTGGCGAGCAACGCAGGAACTCGGGAGCAGGTGAGTATAAAAATATATCACCCAGCTCCCTGTCACCTCCCTAACAGGAGCAGGACTTACTTTATGGTGTTGTAGGGAGGTGACAGGCTTGCTTTAAATTTGCAGGTTCTCAAATTATGTAATTCAATAAAATATATGAATAGCATAAATTCTTTGTTCTTAGTTTAGTTTGACCATGTTGGCTATTTGTCTATAATTGTGATGGAGCTGACACATTTTATTGGTGATGATTGCTGAAATAACGGTAATTCCCAAGGGTTCACTTTTCTTTCATATTTACATCTTTTGGTACATCACTGTCATCATCACCTACTGCTCATACTACCATATACCGCTTGTATTGGATATCTCCCCTTCTGCACACGGGACGCAGTCATAGCAGCAGGCATGGATTGTTCGTCCTGTCTTTTTTCTGCTTCCAGGTGAACATTGGTCAGAGCAGCGGGATACTGGGATCTGTAGGAAAAGACAAGAACCTTTACTACATAGATAAATCACACATGTATGATAAGAGGATGTAAACTATATAATGATGTTATAGAGCGGACAGGATTTACATAATCACCTACATAATATAACTCTTCTCACCTCCTTTGTGTGTTTCCATGTTATAGACTGCCGATTTATGTGAAGCTTTTCCCCACTGATGGCCCACGGAGTAAAATTCCCTACTACAACCTCATGTATGGCGTCTTTTGTATGTAACCAGTTTATGATCGTATACGGATGTTTGGCTTCCCCCTGTTCATTAAAGTAATATGAAGGTCTCATTGGATCCGGTGAGGACTCCATCATTTGTATGTAGCGCTGTAACTTCCGTCTGTAGTGTAAAAATCCAGTTACTGAGTTTTCTCCATATTTGTCTTTTATAAATAAGAACATTTCATGTAGAGCTTTTGCCAGAACTTCTACTGCAGAATACAAACTTGAGGCGACCCCCGATGAGAGAACGTCCCTCAGATTATCTGCAGCATTGTCACGAGTGTAGTTGTGCCCTTTATTGATGTCATAGTCTAATATGAAGGAATCTATATCATCATGCGTGTACATATCACATAACAATCTCCAGTAAGAATGTTTTTGGTCCAGATCATCATGTTTCCTGTATATTTTTATAAAATCCTCCAGATCTGGAAAAGGTAATGAAAACTTCACTGCTAGATTTCCTGTATATAGCGAATACATTTCATTTAACGGTTTGCCAGTAGTAGTGATCCAGGATGGTGAAAGGATAAATGTGTTGTCTAAAAGTATGAATTCATATTCTTCTAATAAAGGAAGCATAGAAAGAGAGAGGGTCCCGCACATTATAATGATGGAGACTTGTGGATTGTTTAGAGCTTGTAAAATCGTATTAAAATTTTTATTATTAAGTGTTATGGTGAAGGCGGCACAGATCCCGCGCTCTCTCATGTACTTTGTTAGTATAAGAAGCTCATTCTCTCCAGCTTCATCCTCCGATACTATAATCCCAACCCAGGTCCAGCCAAAGTGCTCCAGCAGTTCGGTGATCACCATATTGTGGATGTGGTAATTTTGAACCATTCGGAAAACATTAGGATAGAGGAGCCTATCAGATAATGAGGGGTCGGAGGCTCCATAGCTGATCTGCAAATCACAGAACAAAACTAAGATCATTTTGTACAGACTGTTCTCAGTCAGTTAGTTAGTAGGACGTCCCCGGTGATCCAAAACTCCACATACAAAACCCATTCTGTTAGGCTGTATTTAGATGTGCTACAGAAAGTTGTGCCTGAGAGTCTCGGACATAAATTGCATTATGCAGCACATGGGCACCCCGTGTGTGCCACATATTACATGTCCCATTGTCTAGCGAGATTCACATGAAAATAGGACATGCAGCGACTTTGCAACTGAGACTCTTGATCTGAGCAGAAAAAAATTGAATGAGTTTAGTCAGAGGATTGGGTTCATTTTCCTTGTAAGATCTGTCCATATGGGACATGGGAAGAATTTGTGGTGGAATATCGGACATGGGAATATGGCCTTAGGGCAGCCTCACATGAGCGTATTTGTGTAGGGAATTTTTGTGCGAGCAATACACAGCAAAAAGAACACATAGATATCAATGGACTCATTCTCATAGTACTTTTTTGCAAATACATTTTGTGTACACAAATAACCATGACATGCTCTATTTTGGTGTGCATGTGCATCTTAAAGGTCCCCATAAGAGCCTGTGGGGTGGGCAAATGTGCAGGTTTTTTAAGGCTGGATTAGACAAAATGATTCTCGTTTAAAAATCACTCAAGGACATCTTTTGAGTGAGAATCATTGGTTCTAACTACACTGACATCGTGCAGTTTTCGTTTACGAGTTGCTGATAGTTCTCTTTCAGTATGCTGAAAGAGAAGGATCAGCCTTATCAGGAGTTCACAGCAGGATGCAGCTGATACTATTGTTTCAGCTGGTATCCCGCTCCAAGAACACATCCAGGTATGAAGAACACAGCAGTCCAGCATTAACATTATCTATTCAAATCTACTCAAATCAACAAACTTCCTAACATGTCTTATTCCTAACTATCTACAACCTTCCATACATGCATCAAGCATAGTACAATACAAATTCAATATTATTGTATTATTACAAATGCTTTAAATATTGTGATGGCCGCCTCCCATTCTCTTCTTTGAGTGTCCCGGTAGCCAGGAACAGAAGTATTACTCATCCAGGAGACATCACGTGACTTGAGTTATATGATGCAATAATGTTGTTGCCCACAAGATGGTCCTCACTCGAAGTACAAGTCGCATACTCCAGATTAAACATCACCGACCGCGGGCACTTTTGATGTGGTGCGGCAGCAGTCACGTGGTCATGATGCCGGGTCAGGTACATGATCATGTGATTACGCTGCCACTAGGGACTGGGGGGGGCAATAAAAGAAACAGGAGGGCAGACAGTGTAGATAATGACCTGCAACCAAGTAATGGGAATGGGGGTCGAGCAGGGGGTGGGGTTGGAACAGTTAGAACTGACAGAAGAGCCAATGGTACCATTAGTAGCACAATGAATTTAAAGAATAACAACAACCATATAAATTGTATGGCAATGAATGTAAGAAGTCTTTTTTTTTTGAAAATCAAGTTTTATTGACATTTTTGCTATTCATTAACAGGTAGGATATAGACAGTCATAAAGAATTCTTTAACAAATATCTGCATCACAGTAAAATAAGACCATGAGAGGGAGAGGTCGGGAGGTAGGAGGGTTCTAAGCGTATACTGATATCGAGTCTTCTCCCATTGTCTGTTGATAAGGCTCATCTTCTCGTTCTGCGGTAGGCAGAATGATAAGGTCTTGTTTCCTTTTGATAGTCAGCGGCGGCAGGATTAGAGTGACTGTCTAATTAACAGTGACTGAAAGAATATAAAGTAATAATTGGGTAGTTGGGGGGGAGGGGTAGAGGGGGGATAGGACAGACAGAAGGTGGAAAGGGTAGTGAGGCGAATGGGGTGCTGTGGGGTAGATATACTGTTGGGTTATAACTCGCAGGTTTGAAAATGGACTCAATGTGTGTATAGAAGGTCTTCCCTATAATCAGGGGGGTGGTCAGCTATCTTAATGTTGATCTAAGGTAACATAGTAACATAGTAACATAGTATGTAAGGCCGAATGAAGACATTGTCCATCTAGTCCAGCCTGTCTATCCTACTGTGTTGATCCAGGGGAAGGCAAAAAACCCCAAGGCCAGAAGTCAATTAGCCCTTTTGGGGAAAAAATTCCTTCCCGACTCCCTAATGGCAATCAGACTGTTCCCTGGATCAACCCCTAATAGTTCCTACCTGCCTATATACCAGGATTTACACTTAACCTAAAATTTATATCCTGTAATATCCTTCTTCAGAAAGACATCAAGTCCCCTTTTAAACTCCTCTATGGATTTTGCCATCACCACTTCCTCCGGTAGAGAGTTCCACAGTCTAACTGCTCTTACAGTAAAGAACCCCTTTCTGTGTTGGTGATGAAACCTACTTTCCTCTAATCGTAGCAGATGTCCTCTTGTTACCGTCGCAGTCCTGGGTGTAAACAGATCACGGGAGAGATCCTTGTGTTGTCCCCTCATGTACTTATACATGGTTATTTGGTCGCCTCTTAACCTTCTTTTTTCTAGAGTAAATAGTCCCAATTTGGACAGCCTCTCTGGGTATTCCAGTCCCGTCATTCCATGTATTAGTTTAGTCGCTCTTCTTTGAACCCCCTCAAGCACTGTGACATCTTTCCTGAGCACCGGTGTCCAGAATTGTACGCAGTATTCCATGTGAGGTCTGACAAGTGCCTTATATAATGGAAGGATAATGTTCTCGTCCTTCGCCCCTATACCTCTTTTGATGCACCCCAAGACTTTATTTGCCTTTGCAGCGGCTGACTGGCATTGGTTACTCCAGTTTAGTCTATTATCCACTAATACCCCCAGATCCTTTTCCATATCACTTTTCCCTAGTGGTACCCCATTAAGTGAATATTTGTGACATCCGTTCCTCTTGCCCATGTGCATAGTCTTACATTTTTCAACATTGAACTTCATTTGCCATTTTTCTGCCCAAGCCCCCAGCTTATCCAGGTCCGTTTGTGATGTGAGAGGATCGAGCATCACTACTTGAGGGGTTTGAGCCGATGATTTACAGCTATTTCCTGGACAGGGGACGGGTAACTGAGGAACGTGAAGTATGAAGTATGGGCATCCTGCTAGTGAGGTCCAGGGTTCTCCCTGGGGTTTTTTTTCCCCTCTGTTGTGTAGTGAAGGAGTATGGGGGGGGACCCCCACATGAGAGGCCCCAACTCAATAGGTGCAATTTATGATACCCTCAATTGCCTCCATGGACCCCATGTATTCCAGAATTTTTCATGAGAGTCTGTGGCCCAAATAGATAGCTCCTCTAAGTTAGCAATGGTGTCAACTAGAGATGAGCGAACGTACTCGTTTCGAGTACTTACGCGCCCGAGTACCGCCATTTTCGAGTACTTCAGTACTCGGGTGAAAAGATTCGGGGGGCGCCGGGGGGCGGGGAGAGGCGTGGCGGTGCGGGGGGTAGCAGCGGGGAACAGGGGGGAGCCCTCTCTCTCTCCCTCTCCCCCCCACTCCCCACTGCTACCCCCCGTGCCGCCACGGCGCCCCCCGAACTTTTTCACCCGAGTACGGAAGTACTCGGAAATCGCGGTATTCGGGCGAAAAAGGGGCGTGGCCGAGCACGTTCGCTCATCTCTAGTGTCAACGTTTTCCATCCACTGAGCTAGTGAAGGAGGAGTTTTTTTGAAGCCACAGTAATGGAATTAACGCTTTAGCAGCGTCTAGAAGGAAGGCAATGAGTGGGTTCCTCTTAGGATGAAATTCTTTAGTAGGCTTCCATAGAAATATCATCTCCGGAGAGATAGATATACCCGGTGCGAATTTTTTAAGTGTCACTTCCACCTCTGTCCAGAAAGCGGCCAAGATCGGGCAGCTCCACCAGATATGGGTATATGATCCTATGTCGCTCTCGCATCTCCAGCATCTCCCATGTGGAGCTAGATTGTAGGCGGCCAACCACTGGGGGGTTTTATACCACCTCACCAGTAGTTTGTAGTGGCTTTCTTGAGCTAGAATGCAAGGTGAGATGCCGAACGAGGTGTTCAAAATAGATTTGATATCGGATGGTGAGAGAGAAATGCCCAGTTCCTTTTCCCCGGAAATAAGGAAATTAGGTTTTGTATAGGATGATTTGATGATAAATTGTTTTCGTAGGTAGGAAATCTTCCTAGACTTGGAGTTATTGTCTGTCAGGGTCTTTTTGAAGCCTGTTAGAGGCCTAGTAGAGGTGTATTTTTTTAAGAAATTGTTGTGTTTTTTTTAATATAAATCTGTTGAAGGAATGAGAAGTTATGCACAGGGAGAAGGTCTTTTAGGATTTCATCTGTATTTTTGTGGGCTATTGTTTGTAAAGCTCCTATATTGAGACCCTTAAATTTCTCCCATATTGAGTGGGAGGCAGGGTCACCGGGGGTGTCTAGCAGGCTGGGGATGACTCTTATAGGAGCACATGGTGATGGGTCTGGTGCTAGAGTTTCTTTTAAGCTTGACCATATTTCGCAAGGGCCCTTGATGAGAGGATTAAAATTTTTAGACCTGCTTCTATTATTTGAGGGGAACCACAGTTCTTTCAGAAATGATCTCCCCTCTGAGGCCTCTGCTAGAGAGGGTTGAATTTTATCTCTGGTTGGGAGTATCAGGTCCATCCAGTATCCCAATTGGGATGCGCAATAAAAGTCAGACACCTTGGGGAGATATATGCCGCCTTCTGTGCCTCTTTTAATCATAAGGCTGTAGGCCAGTCTAGGCCTTTTATTCCTCCACACAAACCCAGAGAAGGTTGTTCGTATTGTTTTGAAGAAGCTTTTTGGGAGGTGGATTGGACGCATTCTGATCTTGTATAAAATTATAGGGAGAATGTAGGTCTTTAGGATATTTTTCCTCCCAAACCACGATATAAAAGGAATATCGTAGTTTCGTAGGAGATTTTTAATTTGGCCGATTAGGGGGGGGGGGGGGGGGGGGGGGATTGGCTTGGTAGAGATCCTCTATTTTTTTGGTTAGCTTAATTCCTAAGAAATCCATTGATTTCTCGGCCCAGTTGAAAGGGGAGTTTTTCTTAATGACTTTGCAGCGAGTTTCTAGAATTGAGACATTTAGAACAGTGGACTTTGAAAAGTTAATTTTAAAGTTAGAAAACAACCCAAAGTTATTAAGTGCAGTTTCTAGTTTGGTCAGGCCTCTCTCAGGGTTTGTTATTAGAAATACTACGTCATCTGCAAAAGCAGCTGAAGAGAGTGAATGTTTCTCCCATTCAAGGCCTTGGATTTCCGGGTCTTGTCTGATCGTCTGGAGAAAGGGCTCTAATGCTAGTACGAATAGGGATGGAGATAGGGGGCAGCCCTGGCGGGTGCCATTTTAATGTCAAAGGCTGGGGAGAGAATCTCATTGATTTTGAGCCTAGCATTTGGAGATGAGTATAGGGAGAGGATGGCAGAGACGAAAGCCTGAGGAATATTAAAATGAAGTAAAGTTTTCTTCATGTATCCCCAGTCTACCTGGTCAAAAGCCTTTTCGGCGTCTATTCCTACCAGGAGTAAGGGTATTTTGAATTTATGTTGTAGCGGGAATCAAAGCGTTGTTTAAGATCTCTTCTTAGGTCCTCCAATTCTTCTAAGGCTAATTTTGATTGGGACAGTTTCGTTATTTGTTCCAACTTTGCAATTTTGCTCAGTCTGTCGTCTATGTCTTTTTGGAGGAGTTTTTTTGTCTTAGTGCCCAGGGCTGTCAGTAATCCTCGCATGAAAGCCTTGTGGGCTTCCCAGACCACGGGGACCTCCGTGTCCCCATTTGTACTGATGGAGAAGTATTGCTCTAAGAGGGTTGAAAGACGTTCCCTTTCCTCCAGGGAGTCAAGTAAGGATGCATTGAGCCTCCATCTGCATTCTTTGGGTTTAGATTGGGGAAGGCGGAGGTCCACATGGACAGGAGCATGATCTGAAATTGTAGTTACATCAATTTTAGCTCTCTCAAGGTGTGTAAGGAGCTCCGAGGAAAGGAATATATAATCCAGTCTCTGATGGGATTGGTGTACTTTTGAGAAAAAGGTATAATCTTTTGTAGAAGGGTTGAGGAGGCGCAATGCATCTGTCAAATTTAATTCATGAAGACTACGAATGAGCCTCCTGATTTTCATTTGTGAGGTATAGGAGCGGCCTGTTGAGGAGTCGCTTAACGGGTGTAGGGTGATATTTAGATCTCCTCCCAAGATTATTTGGCCTTCCGTGAAGTGTTTTAGTATTGATAGGTTTTTGATCAGCCAAGGGACTTGGTCGATATTGGGGGCATAAAGGTTGGCTATAGTTATTTTAATGTTGTTGCATGTTCCCTTCAAAAACAGGGCCCTACCCTCCCCATCTTCAAAACTGGCCTGACATTTAAAATTTACAGATTTATGAAGGAAGATCGAGACCCCCTTCGAGGCAGAGGTGGAGTGAGCGCTATGGAAGATCTGATCAAAGTATCTGCCTGGTAACGATAGGCATTTACTCTTTTTATAATGAGTTTCCTGTAGAAGAAGAACACTCGTGCCATACCTTTTGGCTAGTAGAGATACGTTGTGTCTTTTTGAAGGTGAGTCGAGGCCTCTCACGTTAAAGGATGTAACCTGTAGACTCTTCATCATAGGGCGTTTGTCGTGTGATCAGTCTCTGACGCCGGAAATTTGGACTTCAGCTATTGGTAGGATATAAACACAATGAGATAATGCAAGCAGTATTCTCCCACAGGGGAGAGAGTAGGGGGTGGGGTAGAGATATGGGACTAAGACAAAGACACGAAAGGAAAAGGAGGAAAAAGGAGGGTTATAAGTAACTTATTTATCTATCAAACTCAGGTGAGTTATAATGTTATAAGATAAAATTAAAGAACAATGCGGATCGGCCTCGTTACTTAACCGAGACTGTCCTTTACTTTGTGGGCGAAGGAATGGTGCGACTGTTTTACTCAAGCAGTCGCTCTATTGGGTAATACTATCGGCCTAACCTGACCGGCACAAAGGGGACCAAACTATATGGGTGAAGACCAAGGGTCCAACCGTTATATTGAATACAACATTAATCAAAAGTGAAAAGTGACCCCAAGTCACCTCCAGCCGGATTGGAGGAACATTCTTATAAGAAGAAACAGATAACATAGGAACGGTAAACTTTGCTCAGTGAGGTAGGAAATCTTACTACACCACCCATCTCCCTCCCCACAGTTCCACCACATGGAATATGTGGCTGCGGAGTCATGGCGCAGGTGGGGCGCAGTCCATTAGGTTTTCTCATAAACTTGGGAAAGGGGGGAAGCCCCCTGGGCAACGTCGGCCTTCAGGTCTCGGAGCCAATGACCTCTTCTCGGGGTTTCTTTCTTTTTCCCTTCGGCGACTTTGCGTTTCCTGACAGTTGCCATCTCTCAGGAAGATCTAGAGTCGTGAAGTTAGGCAAGTCTGGGATCGGCTGCCAGCAAGGTAGCTCAATTGGGTCTAAGTCCAGTATCTGCCAACATTTTTCCAGGTCGTCTGGTGTTAGTATGTTTAGTCTATGTTTATTACCTGTGGCCGAACACTTCTCTAACCATGGACATGACATAGGAGATATGAGAGTTTTGATATTGAAGGGTGGTTTCAAGTCACAAAACCACAGAAGAATTTGGGAGTATAAATTGATAACAACCTTTGACACGCTGAATACTGGGTTAAATTATTCCCCAGGATTTATGCGTGAATGGGAAGTGTGAGACTTGATTGCACAGATAAGACCCCCATCAACAGTAATTCAGGGACCATAAACTTTCACTCCCTTATCAGTATTTAGCTAAAAATGTTTGTGTATCTCTTATAACAATTCGAGCCTGTTGACCTTTCCCCCCCCCCCCTCCAACAGTAATTTAGAGACCATAAACTTTCACTCCGCTATCAGTGCCTAGACAAAAAAAGTTTGTTTTCTGGTTTGCAGAATTCCTTTTAAGTGCGAACCAATCACATCCATATCTGTGCCTTGTCATAAGTATGTATGTTATAAGTGTGTATAAATATGCATGCCTCTTCAGATCCAATCCATTTAAGCCGGAAGAAGTACCCTGCGTTGGTACGAAAGCTCGCTATTATTACATCATGTATTTTTGTTAGCCATTAAAAGGTATCATATCTACAAGATTACGTCGTTTCTCTTGCTGAGAACAATCACATTTTATGTTTAGTCTGTGACCCTTGTGCGTTATGCCCAGCCCAAAGGAAAATAGCCACGCATAGCGAATGTCCCTCTCCCTCAAAGCGTCCAGTAAGGGTCGCAGAAGGCGGCGTTTAGCCAAGGTGGAGGGCGACAAATCTTGAAAGATTTGTAGAGGTGTACCTCCATATCTGAGGTCGTTGTGGTTCCTTGCAGCCTTGAGAATTGAGGCTGCATCTGGGAACGAAAGCATCTTACAGATGATGTCCCTTGGCGGGTCAGATGCGAAAGGGGGTGGCCTCAATGCCCTGTGCACTCTTTCAATTCTAATGGATGACGCTCTGTCTTCGCCCAAAAGCAAAAAAGATTTCTTTTACCACTTTATCCAGCACTTCAGTTGCCCAGGATTGTGGGAGGCCCTTTATGCGCATGATATTGCGCCTGCTCCTATTCTCAATATCTTCCTGCATTAGGATGACCTTGTTGATCTGCGCATGTTGTTCTTTTAGGGCTTTCTCTACCTCTAGAGCATGTGATGAGATGGCTGCTGTAGAGGTTTCAAGGTCCTCTGTTCTCCTTCCCAGATGCTTCATTTCCTCTTTTATTTCGGTGAGTTCAAGGAGTATGGGTTTAATGGTGCGCATCAGGAGATCTTTCATGAACCCTTTAGATATGCGCTCATTCTCTTCCCCCTCTGAGGAGACTTCATCCTCTCCCTCTCTTCCTCCTGCTCCGCTCGGCTCGTGGGCGGGCGCCATCTTGGCTGCATCATGCAGAGAACGAGCGCTCCTGTCTTTCAGGTAGCGCTGCATATCTACTTGCCCTTTATTCTTCCTAGGTGGTCCTTGGGGTTCACTGCTCCTGTCCCTTCGATCTTTCCCATGTTGAGGCTGTCTGATAGCTGCAGAAGGTCCCGGTATGTGCCGCTGTCACAGAGCTCCTCTCTCAGGACTCCATTCCGCTCAGCGGTTAAGCTCCGCCCTGAATGTAAGAAGTCTGATCAGTAAAGTGGGTGAGCTTGAAGCGAGAATGAATGATAAAAAATAACGACGTTTTGGTCAGCAATTAGATCTTTGCTTGCTATGGAAGAATAAAAGGTATTATGTTTTAATGCACCTATGGATGCTGCCATATTATTTCTGGAAGGGTGATAAGTTCTTGAGAACAATTAAAGACAACTACCTTGACCAATTTGTGTGGGAGTCAACTAGAGGGATGGCCACTCTGGACTTATTATTAACTAAAAAACCATACCAAATAATGGGAGTGCAGGTTGAGGGACATTTTGGGAAATAGTGACCACAATATAATTAATTTCCAGTTATCATTCAATAAGAAGGCCTATCACTAGAGATGAGCAAGCACCAAAATGCTCGGGTGCTCGTTGCTCGAGAGCTCGTTTCGAATAACGAACCCCATTGAAGTCAATAGGGGACTCGAGCATTTTTGTATATGGCAGATGCTCCGGATAGGTCTTCACTTGTGAAAAGCCAGAAAACATCCGAAAGTCATGGAAACACCACAGAAACGGATAGAGCAGGGCTGGGGCAGCATGCAGGGCTGCATCTCAGGCTCCCAGGTCCCACTATTAAGCCACAATAGGGGCAAGAGTATGCCCCCTCCCTAACAATTTTTACTTCGGACATACCCTCTTTAGCAAGGCACACCTTAGCAAACCACCACACTACCTGCAACCAAGAACAATCACTGCCTGTGGGTCACACCGCTGCCTCTTCTCAAGGGTTACATGCTGCCCAACCCTCCGCACGACCCTGCGTCCACAGCGCACACAAAAGTTTCCCTGCACAGCCTTCAGCTGCCCTCATGCCACACACTCGCTTCATAGCTACACCACCCTCATGTCTATTTCCAAGTGCATCTGCGATGAGAAGGAACCGGAGGCACACACTGCAGAGGGTTGGCAGGTCCAGGCAGCGACCCTCTTTGAAAGGGCGGGGGAAGGGAGGGGGATAGCCCACAATGCTGTTGAGAATCAATGATAAATTGACGTACGATCATCATTCCAATCCCATGCCACCTCCATCCCGAAATAGTCAGGAGCCGCAAACGTGGGCATAAGGGGACTTATGTGCCAGCACTTCCCCACATCTCCCCATTGCAGCAATATTCTGTGTGGGAAGCACGTGAGCGGGCCCAGGGTCAGGCTCGGTCCCAGCCTCCACCTTGTGTGACCCAAGGTGCCGCGAGTTGCAGAGCTATGGGAAATCTATGTGTCCCCACACAATGCATTCTGTGTAGGTGTTAGATAGCTCAACACCGCAATGGAAAGTCTTCGAGTTCCTGGGGCTTGTCTATGCTGTCGGTGCACAAAGATGGTATTACACAAGAAGAAATCAGAGCGCCCAAACATGGCAGACTTTCACCCCCCCAAGGACCTCGGCCCACATTTCTACCCTAGTAAGTCAGTGTATTTGTGCCAGACAGGTAAAGCAACGCAAAGGGAACTCATTGTGCACTCACAGCATAGGATAGCCCAAGAAACTCAAGCATGGTATTACACATGAGGATATCAGAGTGCCCAAACATGGCAGAGTTTCACCCTGCGAAGGGCCTCGGCCTACTTTTCTGCCCTAGTCAGTCAGTGGGTTTGTGTCAGACAGGTAAAACACCGCAATGGGAAGTCTTTGTGCACCCACAGCATAGGCGAGCCCCAGGAACTTAAAGATGGTATTACGCATAAAGAAATCACAGCGCCCGAACATGGCAAAGTTACACCCCGCCAAGGACCTCGACCCACACCCTCAGCAATCATGGGCAACAGTAACAAGTTCCACAGGCCCAACCTGGTGCAGTTGCAGTTCCCCCAGGACATAGGCCTCAGCCCACACCCTCAGCAATCGCGGGCATGAATTGGACTCCGATGCTAGTACAGCAGTGAACTTCTCATTAATGCAGTAACGCTCGTCTTCTTTGGCCCAAACCAGTGTCTCAGATAACTGTGGTAACACGAGAGAAAATACATGATGCCCAGTGCTGAAACCCTGTCCCCAAGCAGGAGGAACAGGTCGCCTTACAAGGCCAAGAAAACATGGCCAAGACCCGCTGTAGCCTGTGTAGGAAGTATGTGAGCGGGGCCTTGGCCAGGCTTGGTCCCAGCAAACACCTTGTGGGATCCAAGGTGCCGCGACTGACACAGCACTGGAAAAATGTATGTGCCCACACACTATTTATTCTGTGCAGGTGTCGGATAGCTCAATCGACAGCGCAAGGGGAAAGCCATCTGCACTCTGGACCCTATCCAAGTCAGTCAGTGTCTTTGTGCTAGACAGTTAAAACACAGCGATGGGAAGTCTGTGTGCACCCACAGCATAGGCGGGTCCAAGGATCCCAAAGACATTAAACATGAAGAAATCACAGTGCCCAAACATGGCAGACTTTCACTCCGCCGAGTACATAGGCCACTGCACACACCCTCAGCAAACGCGGGCATGAAGCGGACTCCGATGCTAGTCCAGCTGTGAAGGTCTCATTAAATCAGTTATGTTTTATTTCACCGCTCCAAAAACTGCATTAGGATGGACGCTCACTGGCGATATTTTCTTTCTTGTGCTGCGAGAGCACGAGAAAACTCTTGCCTCGCAGTGCAAGAAAGACGCCAGTATAGAATCGGCATATCGCTAGAGGTTTCAATGGGGCATAGGGAGAATGTGGCAGCTGTGGCAGGAGTTTCCTTCATCCCTGCGGGGATGAAAGCTGTCACAGCTGTGGCAGAAGTCCGCGGCATTCTATGCCATTGCTTTCTGTGGGATCGGCACTGCTGCCGATCCCATTGAAAGCAATGGTTTCTGCCAAGCCCCGCAGAATGATTATTGCTCAAAATATAAGCCCTTCCCCGATAAACAGCAAAAAGTGTGTTAAAAGAAAAAAAAATTACTCACCTCTCTGGTGCTCAGACATGTCCTCCGGCTGGCTCCCTTGCACTGCTGTGAAGCTCTTTCCGCAGGCGGGGATTTAAAAATCCCCGCTTCCTGAAAGGGCTGCGCTGATTGGCTGAGGGCTTAGCCAATAGTAGCTAGTGCTTAGCTATTGGCTGAGCGCTCAGCCAATGACACATAGCCTCCATTCATGAATAGCTAAGGGCTATGTGTAATTGGCTGAATGCTCAGCCAATAGCTAAGCACTAGCTGCTATTGGCTGAGCCCTCAGCCAATCAGCACAGCCCTTTCAGAAGCGGGGATTTAAAAATCCCCGCCTGCTGAAAGAGCTTCACAGCAGTGCAAGGGAGTCAGCTGGAGGACGCGTCTGAGCGCCGGAGAGGTGAATATTAAGGATGAGCGAATATACTTGCTAAGGCACTACTCGTTCGAGTAATGTGCCTTGGACGAGTATCTCCCTGCTCGTCCATAAAGATTCGGGGACCGCCGTGGCTGACAGGTGAGTCGCGGCGGGGAGCAGGCGAGAGCGGGCGGGAGAGAGAGATCTCCCCTCCGTTCCTCCCCGCTCTCCCCCGCAGCTCCCCGCCCCACGGCGGCCCCCGAATCTTTAAGGACGAGCAGGGAGATACTCGTCTAAGGCACATTACTCGAACGAGTAGTGCCTTAGCGAGTATACTCACTCATCCTTAGTGAATATATATATTTTTTAACACTTATTGCTGATTATCGGGGAAGGGCTTATATTTTAAGCCCTTCCCCGATAATCATACTGTGGGGCTTGGCAGAAACCATTGCTTTCAATGGGATCGGCAGCAGTGCCGATCCCATTGAAAGCAATGGGATAGAATGCCGCGGACTTCTGCCACAGCTGTCACAGCTGTGACAGCTGTGGCAGAATCTGCAGCATTCTCCATCTCTTTTCAATGGGGCTAGCGCTGCTGCCGCTGGCCCCATTGAAAAGACTGGCGATATCCCGGCGTCGTGCCGATATCCCGGCATGATGCCGTTTTTTTTCTCGCACTGCGCTGCGAGACTTTACCTTTACTCTCACAGCGCAGTGGAGAAAAAAACGCCAGTGGGTGTCCACTCTTAACGAGGAAAAAGCCCAACCTGGCGCAGTTGCAGTTCCGGGACATAGGCCTCAGCCCACACCCTCAGCAAACGTGGGCATGAAGCGGACTCCGATGCTAGTCCAGCTGTGAAGGTCTCATTAAATCAGTTACGTTTGCTTTCATGGCTCCAAAGACTGCATTAACGAGGAAGAAGTTCCACAGGCCCAACCTGGCACAGTTGCAGTTCCCCCAGGACATAGGCCTCAGCCCACACCCTCAGCAAATGCGGGCATGAAGCGGACTCCGATGCTAGTCTATCTGTGAAGGTCTCATTAAATCAGTTACGTTTACTTTCACCGCTCCAAAGACTGGATTAACCTGGAACAAGTTCCACAGGTCCAACCTGGCGCAGTTGCAGTTTCCCCCGGACATAGGCCTCAGCCCACACCCTCTGCAAACGCGGGCATGAAGCGTACTCCGATGCTAGTCCAACTGTGAACATCTTATGAATGCAGCAACGCTCCTCTTCTTTGGCCCAAACCAGTGTCTCAGATTACTGTGGTAACACGAGAAAAAATACATGATGCCCAGTGCTGACACACTGACCCCAAGCAGGAGGAGGAGGTGGCCTTACAAGGCCAAGAAACCATGACCAGAACCCGCTGTAGCCTGTGTGGGAAGTATGTCAGCGGGCCCTTGGTCAGGCTCGGTCCCAGCAAACACCTTATGTGACCCAAGGTGCCGTGAGTTACATAGCAATGGGAAAATCCATGTGCCCACACACTATTCATTCTGTGTAGGTTTCAAATGGCTGAACAACGCAATGGGAAAGGCATCTGCACTCTGCACCCTACCCAAGTCAATCAGTGTATTAGTGTCAGACAGGTCAAACACCGCTATGGGAAGTTATTGTGCACACACAGCATAGGCGAGCTGAAGAACCCAAAGACAGTAATAAACATGTAGAAATGACAGTGCCCAAACATGGCAGACTTGCACTGCACCGAGGACATAGGCCTCTGCACACACCCTCAGCAATCGTGGGCATAGAGCGGACTCCGATGCTAGTACAGCTGTGAAGGTCTCATTAATGCAGTAACGCTCGTCTTCTTTGGCCCAAACCAGTGTCTCAGATAACTGTGGTAACACGGGAGAAAATACATGATGCCCAGTGCAGATCCCCTGACCCCAAGCAGGAGGAGGAGGTGGCATTACAAGGCCAAGACATCATGACCAGGACCCGCTATAGTCTGTGTGGGAAGCACGTTAGCGGGCCCAGGGTCAGGCTCGGTCACAGCCTCCACCTTGTGTGACCCAAGGTGCCCTGAGTTACATAGCAATGGTAAATCCATGTGTCCCAACACAGCTAGCTCAACACTGCAATGGGAAGTCTTTGAGTTCCTTGATCTCGCCTACGCTGCAGGTGTACAAAAATGGTATTACACAGGAAGAAATCAGAGTGCCCAACCATGGGAGAGTTTCTCTCCACCTAGCAACTTGGTCTTGGCCCACAATTCTGGCCTAGTCAGTCACTATATATGTGTCAGATAGGTATAACACACCGATGGGAAGACTTAGTGCACCCATAGTATAGACAGACCCCTGTAACATCCCGGTAGCAAAGGTATAAACAGACCCCAGTAACATTTCTGTAGCACAAGTACATGCTGACCCCTGTAGCATTTCTGTAGTAACAGTATAGACGGACCCCAGTAACATTTCTGTAGCAGAAGTATAGGCAGACCCCTGTAACATTTATGTGGCAGAAGTATAGGCAGACCCCTGTAACATTTCTGTAGCAGAAATATAGCCAGACCCCAGTAACATTTCTGTAGTAACAGTATAGACAGACCCCAGTAACATTTCTGTAGCAGAAGTATAGGCAGACCCCTGTAACATTTATGTTGCAGAAGTATAGGCAGATCCCTGTAGCATTTCTGTAGTAAACGTAAAGACAGACCCCAGTAACATTTCTGTAGCAGAAGTATAGGCAAACCCCAGTAACAATTCTGTAGTAACAGTATAGACAGGCCCCAATTACATTTCTGTTGCAGAAGTATAGGCAGACCCCTGTAACATTTAAGTGGCAGTAGTATGGGCAGACCCCTGTAACATTTCTGTAGCAGAAGTATAGGCAGACCCCAGTAACATTTCTGTAGTAACAGTATAGACAGACCCCAATAACATTTCTGTAGCAGAAGTATAGGCAGACCCCTGTAACATTTCTGTAGCAGCAGTATAGGCAGACCCCTGTAACATTTATGTGACAGAAGTATAGGCAGACCCCAGTAACATTTATGTGGCTGAATTATAGGCAGACTCCTGTAACATTTATGTGGCAGAAGTATAGGCAGACCCCTGTAGCATTTCTGTAGTAAAAGTATAGGCAGACCCCTGTAACATTTTTGTAGCAGCAGTATAGGCAGACCCCTGTAACATTTTTGTAGCAGCAGTATAGGCAGACCCCTGTAGCATTTCTGTAGCATAAGTATAGGCAGACCCCTGTAACATTTATGTAGTCAAAGTTTAGGCAGACCCTTATAACATGTATGTAGCAGAAGTATAGGCAGACTCCAGTAACATTTATGTAGCAGCAGTATAGGCAGACCCCTGTAACATTTCTGTAGCAAAAGTATAGCCAAACGCCTGAAAATTGTGGTACCATGACTGTAGGCGAAGGCCAGAAAAATTACTTAGTTAACAGTATAGGCGAGGGCCAGAAAAATTAGTGCACCAAGAGTACCAATGTACCACTGAAAAATTGCTCAACCAAGAGGGCAGGTGAAACCTATAAATATTATTCTGAAGATACATCTCACTGTTGCTTAATTTGTAACACAGCCTGGAGGCAGGCGTGTTCAGAAAAATTGGTTCATGTTAAAGTATACTTTTAAAACTGTGAATAATTGGAAAAAAAATTGTTAGATGAGCCTTTTGGGCCGCAAAAAAATTGGCAGTTAGCGCGATGACAAGATGTTTCAGGAGGAGGAAGAGGAGTTGGAGGACTAATATCAGAGACAATCCAATCACCAACGATGAGGCGTTAAAAATGGGAATTTTTAACATTTCAGATTATGAGCTAAAGTTGGGAGAGGCTGAAATCTTATCGAGAGGGCTCTCGTTTAGTCCTTCTTGTGAGTCGGACATGTTCGAACTCTTTATAGATCTTAATCGTTTTATTCGGAAACTTACCCTTAAAAGATTTTTTTCTTTAAATGAAAATTGGAGCAATCAGGAAACCACTATAAATCATCAAGAACTCTTTATGTCTGGATCTTTAGATGAGAGTGAAGAAAAAAGACCGATCACTACCGAATTAAAAATAGCTAGTATGTTCTATCCAACCGAAGCTAAAGGACCATATATCATCTCTTTTTATAACGAAGTCCTAACGATTTCAAAAAGATAACAAGTATTAAAAATAAGAATAACTATTTAGGCCCACATAACTTAAGACCATATCAAAGGAAGCTAATCAAACAATTAGCTGAGAATAATCTGAATCATCTAATAGAAAAAACCTATACAGATGGTGTCATCACTAAGGATGAAAAAAATTTCTTATATCCACAACAACCTGAAACAGCCTATTTTTATTTTCTCCCAAAAATCCACAAATCCATAAACAATCCTCCTGGAAGGCCTATGATAGCCAGAATTGGTTCCCTTACAAGCTTTTTGTCAGAATACTTAGACAAACAGCTGCAAAGGCTAGTTATCCATTTACCAGCATATCTGAGAGACACCTCACATTTATTATCCCTTTTACAATCTGTCACATGGAAAATACATTCTTATGGGTTAGCCTCGATGTAACATCACTTTATTCAAATATCCCACATGCACAGGGAATACGTCATAAAGACATTTTTAGATCGTGATACAATAATGCCAGAGAAGCAAAAACAGTTCATTTTAGATGGACTTTCTTTTGTCTTACAAAATTACTGCTTTAAATTTAATAACCAATACTATTTACAGACGAGAGGAACCGCAATGGGGACCAAATATGCCCCATGTTATGCGAACTTGTACATGGGGGCATATGAAGAAGGCCTAAAGGATCCCCATATACGATTTTATAGAAGATTCATTCTTATTCAGACATCATATTTATATGGGAGGGTTCTTTAGAAGAAGCAAACCGATTCATTTCAACTATGAACCAAAAAACATGGGGGTTGAAATTCACCAGTACTATAGACCCACTAAAAATTACTTTTCTCGACCTTGACATTTATATTGAAGAAAATAATATTCATGCAAAAACCCATTTTAAGAAGATCGATGCTAACAGCCTTTTGGATTTTAGAAGTTGCCTTCTGAAAAAAATCGAAACTGAATGTACCATACGGACAATTCAAACGCCTTAGACGTAATTGTTCCACAATTGAAAAGTATAAAGAACAGGCCAGCATTCTATCCCATCGTTTTCGAAACAAAAAATCCCCAGAAAATTTAATACAGACGTCTTGTATGAGGGCTTTACAGGAAGAGAGGCCTATTAAACAAAATGCCTCCAAAAAAGTTATTAAAATGAATCAAGACAAATTTGAGCTATGTTTCATCACTAGATTTAACTCAAAACAAAAGGAAATTAGGAATATCATTCAAAATAGGGTGGGAAATCTTGAAAAATGATCCCCACTTAATAGAATCATCATCCTCCCATCCGAATAGGTAGTAGTAAGGGCACTAAGTTCGAGGGAGGAGCGCACAGAGGATTCGGAGGAACAGCAGTTGGATGATGAGGTGACTGACCACACCTGGTTTGCTAAGCCTACTGAGGACAGGGCTTCAGAGGGGGAGGCAAGTGTAGCAGCAGGACAGGTTGGAAGAGGCAGTGGGGTGGCCAGGGGGAGAGCCGGGGCCAGAGCGAAGATTCCCCCAACTGTTTCCCAAAGCACCACCTCGCGGCAAGCCTCCGTGCAGAGGGCTAGCTGTTCAAAGGTGTGGATGTTTTTCAGTGAGAGCGCTGATGACCGACGAACAGTGGTGTGCAACCTGTGTCGCACCAAGATCAGCCGGGGAGCCACCACTACCAGCCTCACCACAACCAGCATGTGCAGGCATATGATGGCCAAGCACCCCACTAGGGGGGACGAAGGCCGTTCACCGCCTCCGGTTCACACCACTGCCTCTTCCCCTGTGCGCCAACCTGCCACACAGATCCAATCCCCCTCCCAGGACACAGGCACGAGCGCCTCCCGGCCTGAACCCACACCCTCACTTCCACTGTCCTCCACTCCATCCAGCAATGTCTCTCAGCACAGCGTTCAGCTGTCTCTAACACAAGCGTTGGAGTGAAAGCGCAAATACGCTGCCATGCACCCGCATGCACAAGCTTTAAACGTGCAAATTGCCAAATTAATTAGCCTGGAGATGCTGTCGTACAGGCTTGTGGAAACAGAGGCTTTCAAAAACATGATGGCTGTGGCGGTCCCGCGGTACTCGGTCCCCAGTCGCTACTATTTTTCCCTGTGTGCCGTCCTAGCCCTACACCAGCACGTCTCCCGTAATATAAATCGTGCCCTCACTAACGTGGTTACTGGGAAGGTCCACTTAACCACGGACAAGTTCTGGTGGGCAGGGCCACTATATCTCCCTGATGGCACATTGGGTGAATTTGGTGGAGGCTGGGACCGAGTCAGAGCCTGGGACCACTCACGTCCTACCCACACCCAGAATAGCGGGTCCTACCTCGGTGCTGGTATCTGCGGCGTTTTATGCCACCTTCTCCAAACCCTCCCCGTCCTCCACCTCCGCCACCTCTACCTCTCAATTAAAAAGTGTGAGCACGTCGTCAGCAGTCGATATCGCGCGGCACGGCAGCACAGCGGTGGGCAAGCGTCAGCAGGCCGTGCTGAAACTACTCAGCTTAGGTGACAAGAGGCACATGGCCCCCGAACTGTTGCAGGGTCTGACAGAGCAGACCAACCTCTGGCTTTCGCCACTGAGCCTCCAACCGAGCATGGTCCTGTGTGACAATGGCCGTAACCCGGTGGCGGCTCTGCAGCTCGGCAGCCTCACACACATGCCATGCCTGGCCCACGTCTTTAATCTGGTGGTTCAGTGGTTTCTTAAAAACTACCCCCACTTGTCTGACCTTCTCAGCAAGGTATGCCCCGTCTGCGCACAATTCCACAAGTCCACCACGGACGCTGCCACCCTGGGGACCCTGCAACATCGGTTTCAGCTGCCAGAGCACCGACTGCTTTGCGACGTGCCCACACGGTGGAATTCTACACTGCACATGTTGGCCAGGCTGTACGAGCAGCGTAGAGCAATAGTGGAATACCAGCTGCAACATGGGCGGCGTAGTGTAGTCAGCCTCCCCAATTCTTTACTGAGCAGTGGGCCTGGATGGCAGATATCTGCCAGGTCCTCGGAAACTTTAAGGGGTCAACCCAGATGGTGAGCGGCGATGCGGCAATCATTAGCGTTACCATCCCGCTGCTTTGCCTGCTGAGAAGTTCACTGCAAAGCATAAAGGCCGACGCTTTGCGGGATTGATGCAATACCACAGGGCCCTGGTGGAAAAAGTGATGCTAAACTTCACATCTGACAGCGCTAGTGGCAGAAGACACAGTTCCGAGGGCCAAGTAGCAGGGGAGGTGCGGAGATCAGGCAGCATGTCCAGCGCAGGCAGGAGAACACCCTTCAAGGCCTTTGCCAGCTTTATGGCTCCCCAGCAAGACTATGTCACCACTCCCCAGTCAAGGCTGAGTCGGATGGAGCACTGTGAAAAAATGGTGATGGAGTATGTAGCCGATCGTACCACCGTCCTCTGTGATGCCTCTGCTCCATACAACTATCGGGTGTCAAAGCTCAACACGTGGCACAAACTTGCTCTGTACGCCGTGGAGGTTCTGGCCTGCCCTGCCACTAGCGTCTTGTCAGAGAGGGTGTTTAGTGCAGCTCGGGGAATCATCACGGATAAGCGTACCCGCCTGTCAATTGCCAGTGCCGACATGCTTACACTTATAAAGATGAATAAAGGCTGGATTTCCCCAGACTTCTCTTCTCCACCGGCGGAGAGCAGTGGAACCTAAAGATTCTTTTCGCTGCAATCGGAGAAATAAGCATTCTCTATCACTGGAAAAAAGGGGGAATTAGCTTTGTCAATCACTCTCGGATATTATTACTCCTCCTCCTAAAACAGCATGTCATCACGCTGAACTGCCAATTTTTCTGCAGCCCAAAAGGCTCTGTTTATAATTTTTTTACAATTTTTCAAAGTTTCAAAAGTATTAATACTTTAACAGAAACCATTTTTTTCACAGGGCTGCCTCCAGGCTCTGTTACAAATTAAGCAACAGCGAGCTGTATCTTTAAAAAATGTTTCTGGGTTTTACCTGCCCTCACGGTTGAGCAATTTTTCAGGGGTACACCTGAACTCTTGGTACACCAATTTTTCTGACCCTCGCCTATACTGTTATCTAACTAATTTCTCTGTCCTTCGCTTACACTCATGGTACATTAATGTTTCAGGGGTTCGCCTATACTCTTGCTACAGAAATGTTACAGGGGTCTGCCTATACTTCTGCTACAGAAATGTTACAGGGGTCAGTCTATACTTTTACTACAGAAATGTTACTGGGGTCCGCCTATACCTTTGCTACAGACATGTTACTGGGGTCTGCCTATACTTCTGCTACAGAAATGTTATTGGGGTCCGTCTATACTTCTACTACAGAAATGTTACTGGGGTCCGCCTATACCTTTGCTACAGACATGTTACTGGCGTCTGCCTATACGTCTGCTACAGAAATGTTACTGGGGTCTGCCTATATTTCTGCTACAGAAATGTTACTGGGGTCCGTCTATACCTTTGCTACAGAAATGTTACTGGGGTCTGCCTATACTTCTGCTACAGAAATGTTACTGGGGTCTGCCTATACTTTTACTACAGAAATGTTGCTGGGGTCCGCCTATACTTCTGCTACAGAAATGTTACTGGGGTCCGTCTATACTTTTACTACAGAAATGTTACTGGGGTCCACCTATACCTTTGCTACAGAAATGTTACTGGGGTCCGCCTATACCTTTGCTATAGACATGTTACTGGGGTATGCCTATACTTCTGCTAAAGAAATGTTACTGGGGTCTGCCTGTACTTCTGCTACAGAAATGTTACTGGGGTCTGCCTGTACTTCTGCTACAGAAATGTTACTGGGGTCCGTGTATACTTTTACTACAGAAATGTTATATGGGTCCGCCTATACCTTTGCTACAGAAATGTTACAGGGGTCTGCCTATACTTCAGCTACGGAAATGTTACTGGGGTCTGCCTATACCTTTGCTACAGACATGTTACTGGGGTCTGCCTATACTTCTGCTACAGAAATGTTACTGGGGTCTGCCTATAGTTCTGCTACAGAAATGTTACTGGGGTCTGCCTATACTTTTACTACAGAAATGTTGCTGGGGTCCGCCTATACTTCTGCTACAGAAATGTTACTGGGGTCCGTCTATACTTTTACTACAGAAATGTTACTGGGGTCCACCTATACCTTTGCTACAGAAATGTTACTGGGGTCCGCCTATACCTTTGCTATAGACATGTTACTGGGGTATGCCTATACTTCTGCTAAAGAAATGTTACTGGGGTCTGCCTGTACTTCTGCTACAGAAATGTTACTGGGGTCTGCCTGTACTTCTGCTACAGAAATGTTACTGGGGTCCGTGTATACTTTTACTACAGAAATGTTATATGGGTCCGCCTATACCTTTGCTACAGAAATGTTACAGGGGTCTGCCTATACTTCAGCTACGGAAATGTTACTGGGGTCTGCCTATACCTTTGCTACAGACATGTTACTGGGGTCTGCCTATACTTCTGCTACAGAAATCTTACTGGGGTCTGCCTATAGTTCTGCTACAGAAATGTTACTGGGGTCCGTCTACACTTTTACTACAGAAATGTTACTGGGGTCCGCCTATACCTTTACTACAGAAATGTTCCTGGGGTCTGCCTGTACTTCTGCAACAGAAATGTTACTGGGGTCCGTCTATACTTTTACTACAGAAATGGTACAGGGGTTCGCCTATACCTTAGCTACAAAAATGTTACTGGGGTCTGCTTATACTTCTGCTACAGAAATGTTACAGGGGTCTGCCTATACTTTTACTACAGAAATGTTACTGGGGTCCGCCTATACTTCTGCTACAGAAATGTTACTGGGTCTGCCTATACTTTTACTACAGAAATGGTACTGGGGTCCGCCTATACCTTTGCTACAGAAATGTTACTGGGGTCTGTCTATACTTCTGCTACAGAAATGTTACTGGGGTCTGTCTATACTTCTACTACAGAAATGTTACTGGGGTCCGCCTATACCTTTGCTACAGAAATGTTACTGGGGTCTGCCTATACTTCTGCTACAGAAATGTTACAGGGGTCTGCCTACACTTTTGCTACAGAAATGTTAAAGGGGTCTGCCTATACTTTTACTACAGAAATGTTACTGGGGTCTGCCTATACTTTTACTCGCGTCTGCCTATACTTCTGCTACAGAAATGTTACTGGGGTCTGCCTATACTTTTACTACAGAAATGTTACTGGGGTCCGTCTATACTTCTGCTACAGAAATGTTACCGGGGTCCGTCTATACTTTTTTTTTTTTAAATCAAGGATTTTTATTCATTTTTCAGACATAACATGTGATATAGAGTTACAAATTGCCATAGTCTAAGAAATTAGTATAGCATCAGTTGTGAGTCTTTCATAAATAAAAGCTAAACATATAGAAACATGACATTGAACAACATTTCAAACATACACACGAGGTTGGCCGTGTTTCATTGAACTTCCAGATAGTTTGCATGTGGCGAACCTAATGTGCATATACAACCTTTTTAAAACAAAAGGGGGGGGGGTAGACAAAAGGAAAGGGAAAGGAAGGGAGGGAGGTTGTAAGGGAACGGGTGGGGGGTATTATTTCAGCTTCCAACCATTCTTCTGTCCTCCCTTATCTCTCCCACTCTGATCAGGGCCCCTCCATCACACTCTCGACTAGGGCCCTCATTGTCTCTCTCAGATGGAATTTATCAGGATATGGACTGGTATAGTAAGGTAGTGGTACTAGGTCCTCCCCTCTTTTTGTGTTATCAGCCAAGGTATCTCCAGGGGGTCCACATTTTCACAAATCCATCATGATTTCCTTTAGACCAACTCGATAGTTCCTCAAGGTTACAGATCATGTCAACTTTTTCTTTCCATTGGGATAATGTGGGAGGAATTTTCTGAAGCCAGAGTATAGGGATCAAAGTTTTTGCTGCGTCTATTAAGAGCGCAATCAATTTGTTTTTTAACGGGTGAAAATTTGTTCATGGCCTCCAAAGTAAGACCGTGTCGGCCGATAGCTCTAGGTTCGGGGAAAGTTTTTGTAGGGCTTTCTCCACCTCTTTCCAGAAGGGTGCGATAATTGGGCATTCCCACCAGTAAGAGCCTATAGAGGAGTCGCATCTCCAGCACTTATTGTGAGGGGCTAATTTATATGCGTATAGCCATTGCGAGGTTTTATACCATCTTACTAGAAGTTTATAATGGCTCTCTTGTAGTAAGACGCACGGAGAAAGGGCAAAAGCTGTTTTCATAATAACTTTGGTTTCTTCTGGGGAAAGCGAGATGTTTATTTCACTTTCCCAAAAGATTAGAAAGGCTGTTTTTGTAGGGATGGTTGGAGAAATGAATCGTCTTTTTAGGTTTGCTAGTTTCCTTTGTCCCAGTGCCCTCTCGCCTAAGGCCCCCTCAAATGGTGTCTTAGATCTAGTTGACTTGAATGCTTTCTGAAACTTCCCAATAATTTTAATAACGTGAGCTTTTTATAAGACTGAGAAAGTATGCTGAGGAAGGAGTTTCAGAAGTACTTCGGAGTGGGGTTTATGTGCTTGGGCCTGGAGATCTCCTACTGAAAACTCATTAATTTTTTTCCATATACTAGCAGTTGTCAGGTCGGAAGAGGTGTCCACTAACTTACATATTGCACGTAAGGGCATTGCTGGGGATGGATTCGGGGCCACGGAATTCCCAAGTTCGCCCCAGGTCTCGCAGGGGCCACAGAGAAGAGGTTCAAATTTGCCCCTCTCGAACGTAAACCTAGGGGGAAACCATAGGTCCTCCACCAAGGACTCCCCATACACCCTCTGCCAATAGAGATAAAGTCGGGTCCCTTATGGGCTGGGTGAGTTCCATCCAGTAGTTTAGTTGTACTGCTTTGTGGAAGTCTTCTATACATGGTAAGTCCATTCCGCCTTCATGTCTTTTTTATCATTAAGCCATATGCCAGACGTGGCCTTTTATGTCGCCATATATAATCTGTGAAGGCTCTCCTAAGAATTTTGAAAAAGGATCTTGGGAGGGAAATTGGGAGCATGCGAAGTTTGTATAGTATTGTTGGGAGAACATAAGATTTTAAAATATTTTTCCTGCCAAACCACGAAATGGTAGGCAGGTCATAGGAGTGCAGCATTTCTTTCACTTTAGCTATCAGGGGATGAAAGTTATACATATAAATGTCTTCTGATTTTTTGGTAAGTTTGATCCCAAGGTACTCAATATGGGAATTAGACCAAGTGAAGGATGAGCAGGACTTTAGGAGGCGATATTTTGAGTCTGGAATAGAAATGTTCAGGATTGTGGATTTCGAGAAATTAACTTTAAAATTCGATAAAGCTCCGAATTCTTCCAAAAGTAGGGTAAGTCTAGGGATCCCCTTTTCGGGATCCGTGACAACGAACATGATGTCATCAGTGAACGCCGCAGCGGATATAAAGTGGGGACCTATTTTAAGACCCTTTATTTTTGGGTCCTGCCTCACTTTCTGGACAAAAGGTTATAGTGCAAGAATAAAAAGGGAGGGGGAGAGTGAGCATCCCTGGCGGGTTCCATTGCATATATCGAATGGTGGAGATAGTGTTTCATTAATTTTTAATCTTGCATACGGTTTAGAATATAATGAAAAAATTGACGCAAGGAAGGGAGAGGGCAAGTTAAATCGCCTGAGGACTGCTTCCAGATAAGTCCAGCTCACCCTATCAAATGCCTTCTCGGTGTCCGTTCCCAAAAAAGCTAAAGGGATATTCCGAGACTGGGCATATCTAGCTATATGTAGCAGACGGAGACAATTGTCCTTGCCCTCCTTTCCCTTGACAAATACTGATTGTTCTTTATTAATTAACACAGGGATAAGATCTTCTAGCTGTTTGGCCAGAAGCTTGGCCCAGATCTTAACGTCTAGATTTAATAACGAAATTGGCCTGTAGCTGCTACATAATTCAGGGTATTTCCCCTCCTTACGTAGCAGCGTGATGTGCGCTTCCAGTGATTGTTTAGGTAGGGATTTTCCCTGTAAAAGGGCATTACAGAAGTCTTTAAGGCGGGGAATCAGTATCTCTTTGAAGGATTTATAATAGGCTACCGATAGGCCATCCGGGCCAGGACTTTTCCCTGACGGGCAAGACTCGAGCACGCTCTCTATTTCTGTGTCCGTGATCGGAGCCATCAGATTGCTAGCTTCCGTCGCGTCTAATTTAGGGAGATTAAGAGAATTTAAGAAGTTGTCTAGTTCAACTTTTGTATTTTGTGGAGTGGGATTTTCCCCTCCGCCGTTTAAGTCATACAGTTCTGCGTAGAATTTCTGGAATTCGTTAGCTATTTCTGCCGTCGAAGATATTACTTTACCTACTTTTGTCTTTATTGCTGAGATATGATTTCTTGCGCGCGCTTTTCTGATGAGGGCAGTCATAAACCTACTACCTTTGTTGCCGTGTGCGTAGACTGTATGTTTAAAGAATAAACGTTTTTTGTTAAATCTAGACTCTAAGCAATTTTTGAGATCGCGTCTTAAGGCTGTTAATTCCTCTAAATTATTTTTAGATTGGGAGCTTTTTTACCATTTGTTCCAGTTTCACTATTTGGTTGAGTTTATTGTCAATTTCTTTTTGTTGCTGTCTCTTCATCTTCGTCCCTAATGCTATTAGGAGGCCTCTTGAGAAAGCCTTGTGGGCTTCCCATATAATGGATATTTCCATGTCATCTTTTGTCTTTAATTGAAAATATTCCTCTATTAGCTTGGACAGTCGTGTCCTTTCTTCTACTGAGTCTAGTAGAGATTCATTTAACCTCCACCTCCATTCTTTTGGTTCAGTTTTGCCAAATTTAATATCTAGATGCAAGGGGGCATGATCTGATATGGTCATTGCATCTATATAGGCTTTTTCTACCTGCGGCAAAAGGGTATACGATACGAATAGGTAATCGAGCCTCTGGTAGGAGGAGTGGACAGAGGAGAAGTACGTAAAGTCCTTGGAGTATGGGTGCAAGCACCTCCATGCGTCAGTAACTTCCAGGTTCTGAAGCGCTCGATTTATAGTTCTAAGTTTCCCCCGCGAGACCTAGGAGCGACCTGTTGAGGTGTCTAGGAGAGGGTTCAGGGTTAGATTCCAGTCCCCCCCAACAACTATCTGGCCCACAGCAAATTGTTTTAGGATCTCAAGTTGTTTTTATTAACCAGGGCACTTGGTCAGACTTAGGTGCGTACAGGTTCATGAAGGTTACCTTCACATTGTTTATCATGCCTTTCAGGAAGAGGACCCTCCCCTCCCCATCTGCGTATTGAGCATTGTATTTGAAAAAGATGGACCTGTGAAAAAGGATGGAAACCCCCTTTGAGGCCGATGTGGGGTGTAGATTATGGTACTCCTGCGGGAAAAGTCTCCCGGGGAGTGTCATATGTTTGTTACCCTTGAAATGGGTTTCTTGGAGAAAAAGGACCTTTGTAACATACCTTTTTAGTAGTACCGAGAGGTTGTGCCTCTTGAGAGGTGAATTCAGGCCCCGAACATTGAACGTGGAGATGCAGGTGGTATCCATTTTCAGCCTTGAGGGACTAATGTAGAGAAGGGCTCTGTTCTTAGCTTGGAGTGCTGGGAATAAAGGTTAGAATGTAATTACACAATAATCAACCTTATCAGAGGGATGGTCTGGGAGATCTCTCTCCGGAGTAATAGGGGGGAATGAGAGGAAGGGGAGTGGGAGAGGGGCAAAACGGAAGGACGATAGACAGAGACTGGGAAACAAGGAAGGGGAATAACTCGTAGAAATTGCTGTGCATTACTCTCGATAGGTACTCTTCCTGTGAGAGCATGTGTACACAAATGTGGTGGGGAAGGAGAAGAGATATACAGCGCTATAGGCTGAGTTTATCTCTTAACTGAACTTTAGCCTGATCGGTACAGGCACCACGGAGGCCCAGTAAACTATTCATGCTCGGGACGAGCAAGGTAACTATGATCATTTAAAATAACTGCGATAAAGGTATGTGACCTTACAAAAACACAATAAGTTAACTATTTAGAGTGTTCGATTGTGGACTGTCCTATGGAACAGATTACCACTTCGGTAGCCAACTGGAAAGAACGCCCAGTCGGTAAAGAATGGTTAGGTGGGAGAATCAGCGTCCAGAATATCAGGCATTACTTGGCATGGCTTCCTCTCTTGTCTTTTTGCTCTTTGGAGATTTCTGGTTTCTGATCAGTTGCCACAGCTCTGGTGCGGGCATTTGCGTGAAATTTTGTAGCTAAAGGTAACCAGCAAGGCAAGTCAATTGGATCAATTCCCAAGTGAGGCCAGCAGCTCTGTAGGTCGTCTGGGGAGCGTATATTAAAACGCTTGCTTTAATAGCTGAAACCCAGGCCGAAGGGGAACAGCCACGCATATTTTATATTTTTTGATTTTAGGATATCTAGCAGCGGTCGCAATGCCCTTCTTTTCGTCAGTGTGGAGGGAGCCAGGTCCTGGTAGATTTGGATAACAGAACCTCCATATTGTAGATCTTGAGAATTTCTCGTTGCCCTCAGAACCGCCAGCGCATACAGGAAAGATAATAATTTGCAAATTATGTCCCTAGGTGGTTCGGTGTTAGATGGGACTGGTCTCATTGCTTGGTGAATTCGTTCAATGACCAAAGAAGTCGCTCTGTCTGGTCCTACTAGTGAAGTAAAAATTTCCATAGCAACTTTATCAAGGGCTTCTGTGGCCCAAGATTCAGGGAGTCCTTTTATACGCACATTATTACGTCTGTTGCGGTTTTCTAAGTCCTCTTGTAGTGAAAGAATTCTATTTAATTGGTCATGTTGGTCTTTCAGCGCTTGTGCCAACTCTAGGGAGTGTGTTGTAATGCAGGATGTGGAGGACTCTAAGTCATCCATCCTCCTCCCCATGCTTCTGACTTCCTCCTTTATTTCATTTAAATCAGCCATAACAGGGCGAAAAGCTGAGGAGAATAGCTCCTTCATAAAGCCCTTTGAGACTCTCTCACCGTCCTCCCCATCAGATGAATCCTCCGTCTCCCTGTGGGCCAAGAGTGCTGCTGCAGTCTGCTGGGACGGCCCCATCTTGCTTGCTGCATGAAGAGAGCGAGCGGTCAGTTCTTTCAGGAATCGCTGAAGGTCTGATTGTCCTCTGGCCGGGCGAGGGGTTCCCTGGAGGTCTCCCCACTTTTCTCTGCCTGTCTTGACCATTTTCTTTATATGATCGCTGCTGGAAAGGGCCCGGGAGTGTGCCGTTGTAAGGGAGCTCTGAGATCAAGCGGCCATTACACTCCGCGGTCAGGCTCTGCCATATTTATGAAAGATTTGTTGCCCGGGGGCAGTGAAACAATTGGGAATTGACTTTCTATATGAGAGTCTAGAGCATAAAAATTGTTATAATTTAGAACTTACACAGTAGGTTCCACAAAAATTAGAGCAGGGCTTTTGCATACACCTTTGAGTGACTTGGAGGAGTAGGCAGTGGATGTTCAAAGGTTAATGGGCTCCCCTTTAGTGGTTTTTCCTCTATCTTCCCTCAGGGGGGTAAGATGGTGGTGAGGCTCAGGTGGGAAAACTCGCCCCTGCGAGGAAGAAGGGGGGAGGGGAGAAAATGAAGAGGAGGTAGGAGACACGTGTGATGGTGACTTTAGCCTTTCGCCTTAACAGAGAGCTGTTTTGGAACTGCCAGGGTATTCCGCTCCTCTTACTGGCTGCCCTGCTTTAGTCCGTCTCCCTCCTCTGCTGTCTCGCTCACCCGTCCGGACGTCTCCTCCGATAGCTCCAGTAAAGCCGGCTGCCTGCTGAGCTGGTGAGTGCCGCCTGTCCCGCTCTCACTCTCCTCTGCTCGTCTCAGAGAACGAGACCGCTGCCCCGCTTTGTTTATTGTAAGCCTCCGCTGGGCACTGCGCTCCTCCGAACTGCGCCTTTCTTCTCAGCACAAAAATGGCCGCGGCTTGTCTCCGGTGCTCGGCCCCGATATTCAGGCGCTGTTCAGTCCGGTTTTGGGTCTCTCCCAAAGTTATCCCAGCCTGCAGAAGTGGTAGTTGTAGCTCGGACGTGTCTCTGAGGGTCTTGAAGTGCCGTCCGTCTATACTTTTACTACAGAAATGTTACTGAGGTCCGCCTATACCTTTGCTAAAGAAATGTTACTGGGGTCTGCCTATACTTCTGCTACAGAAAAGTTACTGGGGTCCGTCTATACTTTTACTACAGAAATGTTACAGGGGTCCAACTATACCTTTTACTACAGACATGTTACTGGGGTCTGCCTATACTTCTGCTACAGAAATGTTACTGGGGTCTGCCTATACTTCTGCTACAGAAAAGTTACTGGGGTCCATCTATACTTTTACTACAGAAATGTTACAGGGGTCCGCCTATACCTTTGCTACAGAAATGTTACAGGGGTCTGCCTATACTTCTGCTACAGAAACGTTACTGGGGCCTGCTTATACTTTTACTACAGAAATGTTACTGGGGTCCACCTATACTTCTGCTACAGAAATGTTACTGGAGTCTGTCTATACTTTTACTACAGAGATGTTACTGGGGTCCGCCTATGCTTCTGCTACAGACATGTTACTGGGGTTCCGTCTATACTTTTACTACAGAAATGTTACTGGGGTCCGCCTATACCTTTGCTACAGGCTTGTTACTGGGGTCTGCATTTACTTTTACTACAGAAATGTTACTGGGGTCCGCCTATACTTCTGCTACAGAAATGTTACTGGGGTCTGCCTATACTTCTGCTACAGAAATGTTACTGAGGCCTGTCTATACTTTTACTACAGAAATGTTACTGGGGTCTGCCTATACTTCTGCTACAGAAATGTTACTGGGGTCTGCCTATACTTCTGCTACAGAAATGTTACAGGAGTCTGCCTATACTTTTGCTACTGAAATGTTACTGAGGTCCGTCTATACTTTTACTACAGAGATGTTACTGGGGTCTGCCTATACTTTTATTCGCGTCTGCCTGTACTTCTGCTACAGAAATGTTACTGGGGTCTGCCTATACTTTTACTACAGAAATGTTACTGGGGTCTGCCTATACTTTTACTCGCGTCTGCCTATACTTCTGCTACAGAAATGTTACTGGGGTCTGCCTATACTTTTACTACAGAAATGTTACTGGGGTCCACCTATACTTCTGCTACAGAAATGTTACTGGGGTCTGCCTATACTTTTACTACAGAAATGTTACTGGGGTCCGCCTATACTTCTGCTACAGAAATGTTACTGGGGTCTGCCTATACTTCTGCTACAGAAATGTTACAGGAGTCTGCCTATACTTTTGCTATTGAAATGTTACTGGGGTCCGTCTATACTTTTACTACAGAAATGTTACTGGGGTCTGCCTATACTTTTACTACAGAAATGTTACTGGGGTCTGCCTATACTTTTACTCGCGTCTGCCTATACTTCTGCTACAGAAATGTTACTGGGGTCTGCCTATACGTTTACTACAGAAATGTTACTGGGGTCTGCCTATACTTTTACTACAGAAATGTTACTGGGGTCCGCCTATACTTCTGCTACAGAAATGTTACTTGGGTCCGCCTATACTTCTGCTACAGAAATGTTACTGGGGTCTGCCTATACTTCTGCTACAGAAATGTTACAGGAGTCTGCCTATACTTTTGCTATTGAAATGTTACTGGGGTCCGTCTATACTTTTACTACAGAAATGTTACTGGGGTCTGCCTATACTTTTACTACAGAAATGTTACTGGGGTCTGCCTATACTTTTACTCGCGTCTGCCTATACTTCTGCTACAGAAATGTTACTGGGGTCTGCCTATACGTTTACTACAGAAATGTTACTGGGGTCTGCCTATACTTTTACTACAGAAATGTTACTGGGGTCCGCCTATACTTCTGCTACAGAAATGTTACTTGGGTCCGCCTATACCTCTGCTACAGAAATGTTACTGGGGCAGGGGCAGAGCCTGACCACTGAGCGTGATGGACGCTTGAGCAGAGAGCTCCGTCAGCGCGGCACCTATTCCGGACCCATACAGCGGCAAGCAGCAGCGGACATGCGAAAAAGCGGCAGGGACAGAGGCAGTGAACAGCAGAAAACCCCTCGCCCGCATAAATGACAAACGGAGATGCAGCAGTTCTTTAAGGAGCGCGTCGACCGCTCTCCCCATCCTTCATCTAAGATGGCGCCGGCTCATGAAGCTACACCTACTCACAGTAAGGAGGGGGAGGAGGAGGCCCCCTCGGACGGAGAAGACAGGGAACATATTTCAAAAGGATTCATGAGGGAGTTGATAAGAAATGCTCTTAACCCGGTTATGGCTGATTTAGCCAAAATAAAGGAAGACATTAAACATCTGGGGCATAGAGTAGAAGATTTGGAGACTTCCTCCGCCTCCATCACGTTGCACTCTATTGCTATGGCTCAAGTGCTGAAAGAGCAACACGATTACCTGAATCGGGCCCTAACTATGCAGGAGGATTTAGAGAACTGCAACAGGCGGTGTAATGCCCGCATAAAGGGACTCCCAGAATCCTGGGCAACAGACGCCCTCCGTAAAGTAGCTGGTGAAATTTTTGAGCTCCTGCTGGGTTCCGAGAGGGCCACCTCCATCTCCATAGAACGCATACATAGGGCACTCAGACCTCCTCCCTCCTCCGCCACTGAAATACCAAGAGATATAATATGCAAGCTTCTATCCTTCCAGGATGCCTTCGCCATGTTGAAAGCGGCCAGAGCCTTTAAGGACCTTAAAGGGGTTGTCCCGCGCCGAAACGGGTTTTTTTTTTTTTTCAATAGCCCCCCCGTTCGGCGCGAGACAAACCCGATGCAGGCATAAAAAAAACAAACCGTCCAGTACTTACCCGAATCCCCGCGCTCTGGCGACTTCTGACTTACCTTGTGAAGATGGCCGCCGGGATCTTCACCCTCGGTGGACCGCAGGTCTTCTGTGCGGTCCATTGCCGATTCCAGCCTCCTGATTGGCTGGAATCGGCACACGTGACGGGGCGGAGCTACAAGGAGCCGCTCTCCGGCACGAGCGGCCCCATTCAGAAGGGAGAAGACCGGACTGCGCAAGCGCGTCTAATCAGGCGATTAGACGCTGAAGATTAGACGGCACCATGGAGACGGGGACGCTAGCAACGGAACAGGTAAGTGAATAACTTCTGTATGGCTCATAATTAATGCACAATGTACATTACAAAGTGCATTAATATGGCTATACAGAAGTGTATACCCCCACTTTGTTTCGCGGGACAACCCTTTAAGTATGGGGACGCTCCCCTACAAATCTATCAGGACTTAGCTCCTTCCACACTGGCCAAACGCCACCTCCTACGTCCCTTGCTGGAAGCATTAAGAGCCAAAGACATAAGGTATGCCTGGCTTTTTGCCTTCGGCCTAGGCATTACCTATAAAGCACGTAGACTGGTTATCCGTACACCGGAGGATTTAAGCAGCTGCTGGACACACCTGGAACTCGACCCAGTAGATCTGCCTTGCTGGCTCCCTCTTCCGGAGTTCCCGAAACTCCCCAAGCTGTCATCCCCAGAGGCCTGGCAACAATCAAGCTACTCCAAGTCACCGAGAGGCAAAAAAAAGAAGAAGAAGGACAATGTGGCGAGTTCGGATACCTGAATCTGGGGTCCACCGTTGTGGCCCATATATTCCGGCCCTCCAGGGGAACTAAGGGGGCTCTACCTTTGAGGGGAACAGAGAAAGCTAGAGGAGTCTTCTCTCCTTTAAGCGAGTCAGCCTGACTCGTCCCCTTGGACGGTTTCCCTGGATGCGATAGTGTCCATCTTCGTTATATTTCAATATACTAAAGTTCTAAGATCTCTTTCTCCCTGAGTAGGTTTTGTTCAAATGTTCCATACTGCTCATAATTAGCTAAGGTCCTGGTTGGTGCCTGCCAGACCAGGCTGTGGTAAAAGATAACTGCTATCTGCTTTTTTGGCAGTTCTGTTAGCCCGCCTCCACTTGTAGACGAGCCCTAGGCTTTGGGTCTCGCCTGCATTAGATTTGAGTAATTTTACTCTTTTCTTCCTCTCTTAGAAAGCGTATTAGTTTTTGCCTTTCCCCCTGATCCTTACCTCCCCCTCTCTCCTCTTGTTTCGCCCCCACACCCCCCCCCCCAATTGACGAAAGAAGCTGCTTTGCACAAGGCATTGAGTCAAACGCGGCCCTGTTGCTCCTCCTTTCTTTCGCTAACTCTCTTCTATTTTCCTGCATTAATAGTTGGACCCGGACAGCTTGCACGTCTGGACCACCATGACCGACTCTCTCCGTCTCACCTCGTTTAATGTAAGAGGCTTAAACTCTCCAGCCAGGAGACACCACGTAGCTCTTCTATTAAAAAGGTATGGCTCAAATATCGTCTTTCTGCAGGAGACGCACTTCAGAGGGAATAGATGTCTGTCCCTTCCGGGCAAACAGTACCCGCATGGGTTTCACAGCTCTCACCCAACGTCAGCCTCTAAGGGAGTCTCGATCCTGTTCCACAAATCTATCGCCTTCAACTGTGAAGCACAGTATGCAGATGCGGAAGGCAGGGCTCTATTTCTGAGGGGCACATTAAACAACACTAAATTGACAGTTGCGAACCTATATGCCCCAAATGCGGACCAAGTACCTTGGATAATCAAGCAATTGGAGCCCTCAAACATTTTGCTAATGGTCCCATTTTCCTAGGGGGTGATTTAAACGTCACCCTCTGCCCCTTCTTGGACTCCTCAGTAGGTAAATCCCAGGTCTCCCAGGTCAGGTTGAGAAGGTTGGCTCGTAGTTTAGCTGAATTGAAGGTTGTGGACGCGTGGGGGTGTCTACACCCCTCTACTAAAGATTTTTCGTATTTTTCCTCAGTCCATTCCCCATATCAGAGATTGGACTATATCTATGTCTCCTCTGATCTCTTGCCGTCCATCCCCAAAGCTAGCATTGGCGCCATAACCATCTCGGACCACGCTCCAATACATGTGGAAATTCGCACACCCCTGGCCTCCCCCTGTGAATGGAGATGGTGACTCAATCCCTCCCTTCTAGATGCAGAGAGTGATAGAGCACAACTAGACTCCTTAATAGAGGAATTTTTCCAACTCAACAAAACCAAAGAGCAGACTATGCCTGTGGTATGGGAGGCATATAAGGCGTACATAAGAGGCCTGTTTATCGCTCTAGGTTCTAGAATAAAGAAAAAACAACAGAAAGAGATTGACGAGAAATTAATCCAAATTGCAAAGCTAGAACAGACAGTGAAGTCCTCCCAAAACAAAACAACACTCGACAAATTAATATCCCTTAGAAAAGACCTGAGACTCTGCTTAGAAACCAAATACAATAAAAAACAACTCCATTTCAAATATGTAGCTTACGCTTAAGGAAATAAAGGTAGCAAATTTATGACTGTGCTCATTAAAAAGGCCCGGTATAGGAATTTTATAAAATCCATAAAAACACTAGATGGTCCTCCGGCCACATCAACTCAGGAAATAGCCAAGGAGTTCCAGAAATTTTATTCCCGTCTATATAACCTTAAAGAGACAGGAACCCCGGAGTCCAGTTCTAGTGTCAGGAATCAGATAGATGCATACTTGAAGGGACTGAAACTTCCCAAGATAGATGAGGAGGATGCCGTGGCATTGTTCACCCCTGTCACCATCCAAGACGTTGAAGCCCTCATAGCCTCATCCCCGTCGGGTAAGAGCCCAGGTCCAGATGGCCTACCATTAATATACTATAATTCCTTTAAACTCACTCTAATTCCCCACCTCACAGAATTGTTTAACTCTCTATTACAAGGTGCCCCACTCCCTAAGCAAGCTCAATAGGCTCATATTACTTTAGTCCAAAAGGAAAACAAGGACCCTGAGATATGCGGAAACTATAGGCCAATTTCGCTAATTAACATGGACATGAAGCTTTGGGCCAAACTCCTCGCAAAAAGACTTGAGAAACACATTCCCAACTTGATATACCCGGAACAAACTGGCCTTGTTAAGGGCAGGGAAGGAAAAGACAATTGTCTCCGATTACTTCATGCAGCGAAATACGCCCAAACCCACAACATCCCCCTAGCTTTAGTAAGCACTGATGCCAAAAAAGCTTTTGACAGGGTGGATTGGCTATATTTGGAAATGGTCCTGTCACATTTCGGCGTCCCCCCGGAGTTCGTTACAGCTATCTTCTCCCTTTATGCAATGCCCTTTGCCAGACTTAAAATTAATGATTCATTATCTCCACCCTGTAACATTAACAATGGTACACGCCAGGGTTGCCCGCTCTCACCCACCCTTTTCATCTTAGCTCTAGAACCCTACCTACAAAAAGGTTAGGCAAGACCCATCGATACAGCGACTGAAAATTAATAAGGAAATGCTTTCCTCCGCTGCTTTTGCAGATGACACAGTCTTCCTGATAACTAACCCTGAGATGGGCCTACCAAATCTGGTAAACCTTTTAGAGGAATTTGGAACCCTATCCAATTTTAAAACCAATCTCACAAAATCTACAGTACTCAATATCAGAATCCCCTTTGCACGCACCAAAGACATAAGGGCCCGCACCCCCTTCTCATGGTCAGACTCTGACATTGACTTTTTGGGCGTGAAGCTTACCAAAAAAGCAAAATAATTATACCAGGCAAACTTCCTGCCTCTTCTTACAAAAATTAAGACTCTCTTGCGATCATACGACCTCCCTTTCATATCCTGGCTAGACAGGAAAAATGTATTGAAATCATATGTCCTCCCTATTATAATCTATCAGATTCGCCTTCTCCCAATATATCTACCTGCTCGCTTTTTTAAAGCCCTCCGTAGCGCGTTCTCAAGATATGTGTGGAATGGGAGGAGACCGAGAGTGGCTCACTGCCTTATGGTGAAGAGATGCAATGAGGGAGGGGTCGACATGCCTTCCGTCCACGATTTTTACCTCGCTTCACAATTAAGCTATTGGATGGAGCTGGCTCTTCCGAGCACGGACCCCCTTCTCCGCGCATTAGCTGAAGGGACCTATGGATCCACTCTTAGAGAGGACCTTTGGTTCCCCGGCAAGAGAGGCCCCAGGGGTCCACGGATGGATCCCCTTCTCAGGGGCCCATTCGAGACCTGGGATAATCTGAGAGAGACCCCAGCTCCTTCACCCTCCCCTTGCACTTCTCTATGTGCCCTATATAAAATCCTTGATATCCCCTTAGATCCGTGCTCAGCTAGCATTTGGAGAATCTTCAGGGACAAAAATATTAGGGACGTTCAGACACTGGCACATAGACCCACTATAGAGATAATTCAGACTCTCCTTCCCCATCAGGAACGAACTCCACTTCGAGCTACTCATCTGACAACAATGGTGGATCGATTCCTTGCTCAAAATAACTCTACTAGGCTATTAACCTCCTTCGAGACAGCCTTAACGGGGGGGAAACTAGCCTCCAGGAAAATAGCATTCTTGCGCAAACACATCATCTCCCCCCCGGCGTCTTAGAAACCCGCCTTCCTAACTTCATGGGAGAGAGAGTTGCGTGCTTCTCTGTCTCAGAGTAACATCAAACATCCTGAAAATGTCCTTTGGCCTCTCACCCTGTATCACCCCCAGGAGGCTCACTACAAACTTCTGGTGAGTTCTGGTGAAGTGTTCTTCCTGTGGAGGCCCTCTGCTACCTTCCATCCTTTCAAACACAAACTTGTGGCCTTCCTACTTGATGCAGCCAAGGCCCTTATCCCCGCTCTCTGGCAACGGCGCGACCCCCCGATTCTAACTCTCTGGAGGGATAGAGCGGATTTCCTCGCAAACTTAGAGCAATTGGTCAGCTGGTCTAATGGCACCCATGATGCCGACCTTAAAATTTGGAGCCCATGGCGTGCTCTTAGAGGAGAGATTCATTAAACCCAGTCTCAGAAATTTATAACACATTGGACGAGGTGAAACATTAACCTGATGGGGGGAGGGTCGTTGGTCCTCTACCCTCTCTCCCCGACCTTACGACATCTCACATCCTTTAGAACGGGTGTCCAGGGCCACCGTCTCTTCTCAGCTGAGTTCTTCACACCTTCTCTACCACCGGGACCTCTCAATCCCGCCCCCCATTCCCCCTTTTCCTCCACTTCCCCCGCCCGCAGTCTGTGTAGCTTGTCTTGTTACTTGTTCATATGTTCTGTGGAGGGGCCCATCAGGAGATGGTTCCTTTGTTTGGACCAGAATGGGCCCTTCTGTTTCATATCCGTTTCATATGCTCCCAGTAGGATACTATCATAATTCTATGCTTTATGACTGGCAATGTGATTTAATATTGTGGACTTGTTTGTATGTACTGAAAAATACAAAAACTCAATAGACATTGATTTATAAAAAAAAAAATGTTACTGGGGTCTGCCTATACTTTTACTACAGAAATGTTACTGGGGTCTGCCTATACTTTTACTACAGAAATGTTACTGGGGTCTGCCTATACCTTTGCTACAGAAATGTTACTGGGGTCTCCCTATACTCTTGCTACAGAAATGTTACAGGGCTTTGCCTATACTTCTGCTACAGAAATGTTACTGGGGTCTGCCTATACTTTTACTACAGAAATGTTACTGGGGTCCGCCTATACTTCTGCTACAGAAATGTTACAGGGGTCCGTCTATACTTTTACTACAGAGATGTTTCTGGGGTCCGCCTATACCTTTGCTCCAAACATGTTACTGGAGTCTGCCTATACTTCTGCTACAGAAATGTTACTGGGGTCCGTCTATACTTTTACTACAGAAATGTTACTGGGGTCTGCCTATACTTTTACTACAGAAATGTTACTGGGGTCTGTCTATACTTCTGCTACAGAAATGTTACTGTGGTCTGTTTATACCTTTGCTACAGAAATGTTACTGGGGTCCATCTATACTTTTACTACAGAAATGTTACTGGGGTCTGCCTATACGTTTACTACAGAAATGTTACTGGGATCTGCCTATACTTTTACTACAGAAATGTTACAGCTTCTGCCTATACTACTGCTACAGAAATGTTACAGGGGTCTGCCTATACTTTTACAACAGAGATGTTTCTGGGGTCCACTTATACCTTTGCTACAAACATGTTACTGGGGTCTGCATATACTTTTACTACAGAAATGTTACCGGGGTCCACTTATATTTCTGCTACAAAAATGTTACAGAGGTCTACCTGTACTTCTGCTACAGAAATATTACTGGGGTCTGCCTATACTTTTACTACAGAAATGTTACAGGGGTCCGTCTATACTTTTACTACAGAGATGTTTCTGGGGTCCGCCTATACCTTTGCTCCAAACATGTTACTGGAGGCTGCCTATACTTCTGCTACAGAAATGTTACTGGGGTCCGTCTATACTTTTACTACAGAAATGTTACTGGGGTCTGCCTATACCTTTACTACAGAAATGTTACTGGGGTCTGCCTATACTTTTACTACAGAAATGTTACAGCTTCTGCCTATACTACTGCTACAGAAATCTTACAGGGGTCTGCCTATACTTTTACTACAGAAATGTTACTGGGGTCTGTTTATACTTCTGCTACAGAAATGTTACTGTGGTCTGTTTATACCTTTGCTACAGGAATGTTACTGGGGTCTGTCTATACTATGGGTGCACTAAGTCTTCCCATCACAGTGTTTTACCTATCTGGCACAAATACACTGACTGACTAGGGCAGAAATGTGGGCCGAGGCCAAGGTCCTTGGTGGCGTGAAACTCTCCCATGGTTGGGCACTCTGATTTCTTCCTGTGTAATACCATGTTTGTGCACTGACAGCATAGGCGAGCCCAAGGAACTCAAAGACTTTCCCTTGCAGTGTTGAGCTATCTGTGTGGGGACACATGGATTTCCCATTGCTATGTAACTCATGGCACCTTGGGTCACACAAGGTGGAGGCTGGGACCGACCCTGGCCCTGGGCTGGCTTACGTGCTTCCCACACAGACTATAGCAGGTCCTGGTCATGGTTTCTTGGCTACCTCCTCTTCCTGCTTGGGGTCAGGGGAACAGCACTGGGCAACATGTATTTTCTCCCGTGTTACAATAGTTATCTGAGACACTGGTTTGGGCCAAACAAGAGGAGCGTTACTGCATTAATGGAACGTTCACTGCTGTACTAGCATCGGAGTCCGCTCTATGCCCACGATTGCTGAGGGTGTGTGCAGAGGCCTATGTCCTCGGCGGAGTGAAAATCTGCCATGTTTGGGCACTGTAATTTCTTCAGGTTTATTTCTGTCTTTGGGTTCCTTTGGCTCGCCTATGCTGTGGGTGCACAAGGACGTCCCATAGCTGTCAGGCACAAATACACTGACTGACTTGGGCAGGGTGCAGAGTGCAGATGGCTTTCCCCTTGCGGTGTCGACTGAGCTATCCGACACCTACACAGAATGAATAGTGTTTGGGCACATGGATTTTCCCATTGCTATGTAACTCGCGGCACCTTGGGTCACACAAGGTGTTTGCTGGGACTGAGCCCGACCAAGGGCCCACTCACATACTTCCCACACAGACGATAGCGGGTCCTAGTCATGGTTTCTTGGCCTTGTAAGGCCACCTCCTCCTCTTGCTTGGGGTCAGGGGATCAGTACTGGGCATCATGTATTTTCTTTCATGTTACCACAGTTATCTGAGACACTGGTTGGGCCAAACAAGTGGAGCGTTACTGCATTAATGAGATGTTCACTGCTGTACTAGCAACGGAGTCTGCTCTATGCCCGCGATTGCTGAGGGTGTGGACAGAGGCCTATGTCCTGGGGGAAATGCAACTGCTCCAGGTTGGGCCTGTGGAACTTCTTCCTGGTTAATCCAGTCTTTGGAGTAGTGAAAACTGCCACAACTAATTTAATGAGACGTTCACAGCTGTACTAGCAACGAAGTCCGCTTTAGGCCCACTATTGCTGAGGGTGTGGGCAGAGGCCTTGGCGGAGTGAAAGTCTGCCATGTTTGGGCACTGTAATTGCTTCATGTTTAATACTTTCCTTGGGTTCCTTTGGTTCACCTATGCTGTGAGTGCACAAAGACTTCCCATAGCGGTGTTTTACCTGTCTGGCACAAATACACTGACTGACTAGGGTAGAAATGTGTGCCGAGATTCTTGGCGGGGTTAAACTCTGCCATGTTTGGGCGCTCTGATTTCTTCTTGTGAAATACCATCTTTGTGCACTGACAGCATAGGCAAGCTGAAGGAACTCAAAGACTTTCCATTGCGGTGTTGAGCTATCTAACACCTACACAGAATGAATTGTGTGGAGACACATGGATTTCCTATTGCTATGCAACTTGCGGCACCTTGGGTCACACAAGATGGAGGCTGGGACCGAGCCTGACCCAGGGCCCGCTTACGTGCTTCCCACACAGAGTATTGCTGCCTTGTGGAGATGTGTAGAAGTGCGGGCACCTGAGTCCCCTTTATACCCAGGTTTGCAGCTCCTGACAATTTTGCGATGGAGGTGGCACAGGATTGGAATGATGATCGAACGTCAATTTATCATCAATTCTCAACAGCATTGTAGGCTATCGCCCACACTTTCGAAGAGCGTTGCTGCCTGGCCCTGCCAACCCTCTGCAGTGTGTGCCTCCAGTTCCTCCTCATCCAGTACGCGCTTCTAAATAGACATGAGGGTGGTGTGGCTATGAAGCGAGCGTGTGGCATGAGGGCAGCTGAACGCTGTGCAGGGAAACTTTTGTGTGCGCTGTGGATGCAGGATCGTGGGGGTTGGACAGCAATGCCAGCATGTAACCCAGGAGACGAGGCAGCAGTGTCACCCGCAGGCAGTGATTGTCCTTAGTTGCAGGTAGTGTGGTGCTTACCTAGGGTGTGTCTTGCTAATGAGGGTTTGTTCGAAGTAAAAATTGTTAAGGGGGTGACGCCAGACTCTTGCCCCATTTTGGCTTAATAGTGAGACCTGGGAGCCTGAGATGCAGCCATGCATGCTGCCCCTGTCCTTCCCTATCCGGTTCTGTGGTGTTTCCATGACTTTCTGAGGTTTTCCAGAGTTTCACAAGTCATGACCTATGCGGAGCATCGGTCCCATTCAAAAATGCTCGAGTCGCCCATTGACTTCAATGGGGTTCAGGACTCGAAACGAGCTCTCGAGCATCGCGGAAAGTTCGACTCGAGCAGCGAGCACCCGAGCATTTTGGTGCTCGCTCATCTCTAGTAGGGATCATATTCCCCTTCAACATCTCACAATGTTTTCTCAGAATGGATCTTATTCTCCCATGTCAAGTATTAAGGTTTGTTTCAACAGTTGTATTAAAAGTAATTTGCTCTGTGTCTTCATGTATTTTATTTTTAACCATACCAGTTTTATCAAACAAACGCTTAGTTTTAAGAGGTCTTTTCTGAGGTGTTTCAACCAGCATTTTGGGATAATTTTTTTCTCTGAAACCAACTTTCAAAATGATTGACCGCTCATTGAAGGTTTCTATTGTGTAACAATTTCTGCAGACACGCAAAATTGACCAAAAGGTGTGTTGGTCTTCCAAAATCTTGTGTGCCCGCTAGAAAAGACAAGGTAGTTATTGAAATTAATACTTGAAGTCTGTCCTAGTTTTTACAGTTCCCTTACTACTGTGTGTTTCAAAAGCCAACAATATGATATCATTCTTACTAATGACAGTCGTAAACTTCAAATTCCAGCTATTTTTATTTAAATCTTCAATAAATAGATCAAGGCTTGGCTTACCCCTCTCCCATATCAAAACGATTTCATCAATAAAACATCTGTAGAATACTATTTTGTCATAATTAATTACACTCCTCAGCCTATGGACTGAAGTGCCAGCAAATTTTTCCATTTGGAACGTGTGCACATGATGTCATGATGCTATCATGTATTGCATCATCACGTGACAACGTGATGACATCATTCAGTGCAATGAATGCATTTTTATATCCTATACAACAATTTTAGTGTGGGTCAGCTTTAAAAAGGTGTATAAGTACCCCGAAATGTGTTGCCTCTGCCCCCTACATGCGGGTTATTTATATTTGTTATGTTTATAGGTTGTTAGTCTTCCTGTCAAATAAGTAGCAACTTAAAAATGTCCAGAAAATGACTTGAAGTTCCTGTGACCGTCGGCATTATACATGAAGGTATATTTTCCTGGTTGGGGGTAGTCTCAATGGAGGGGACCTCCCTCTAAAGTAAGTGATTTCATTTTCACTCAAGAGAAGTATATTTCTCCAAAAGAAATACAGGACACTTTTTTACTAATTTCTCTGTTAAAGCTAATAAAGACCCCCAGCATGTATTTGTCCCAAAAAGATTACCCCTCTCTTCTCCCATGCTGAAAATTTCTCCAACCGAAAATCACTGACAATTTAGGTTTCCTGCAGATGGAGGTAAGTAAATATATCTAATTGCAAAATCTGCCTAAATGTATTCCATAGTTTTATTACTAAAATAATTGGAAAATATAATCCCCTTTCCTCATTTCATCCCTCTCTCACACACAATATAAGAGGGGATGCTACAAACTTTTCATTTTAGAAACCTAAATGCCATTTATCCTCACCCAATTTCTTTCTTTCCACCTCTTCATCTGTTGCAATTGAGACACAAGAAAAAATACCCAAGCATTTGGAATTGACAACCCTCCAGACAATTTGTCCTTTAGAAGGATCTTCAATTTAATTTTATCAGATTTCTTATTCCATAATAAACTATCAAATATCATATGGAGTCTAAAAAATGTTTAGAATTTTGAAGACTTTTGAGTTATATGAAGAAGCTGTGGTATCAAAACCATTTTGATAAGATTCCCCCTGCCAATTATTGACATTGGGAGATGTTTCAAGACCTTCACCCTATACTATAACTTTCGTTCCAATGGAAGCAAATTGGCAAAAACATAGTCTCACGGCTTAGAAGATACCATCACTCCCAAATATTTGAATTCCTTCATTACTTGTCCTCCAGCAAGGGCTCTAAAGGCAGAGTCACAGATTAACCCCAGTTAATAGTGACGTCACAGAAGGGGAAATATAAAACATAAAAACAATCACAGAAAATGGCCATATACTTATTGACTAAGGAGGGCAGATGACTGCATGCAGTCATCTGCCCTCCTTAGTCAGTAAGTATACGGCCAGTTAATAGTGAGAGCCAACATCTTAAGAAATGTATCAAAAAATAACATACTAAGACTCATTGCTCTAAAACCAAAAAATGATTCCTATGCCTTAATTAAAAGCAAAAAAACAACCTACTTTTCCTTCCTGAAAGATCTTCTGCTTCATAAAAAGACACGTATTTTTGGCAACACCTCTCAGATGATCTGCAAGTTAAGGCCTCAGTCAGACGAGTGTGTTTGTTTTGTGCATCTATGTGCATAAAAAAATGTGCTGCTCGCATATGCAGAAAACGTGTGAACGGGCAAAGTTTCATATGCGCAGTACATGAAACTTTGCCCGTTCACTGAAGCAGCTACACTTGAAGAAGCACAGCAGCTCCAGGAAGAGTGAGAAGAAGACTCGCAGGGCTTCGGAATTTCCCTAAAGCAGAGACATTGAGGAGAGCTATGGAGGCATTTCCCCATAGCATGGAGAGATAGAGCGAGGCTATGGGGAAACACCCTGTAGCTCCACCCACTGTTCCTGCTCTGGGGAAAACACACATAGCAGCACTGTTTCTTTCTGCTATGAGGAAATCCCGAGCAATATCCCCATAGTGTGGAGAGAGCGGGTGCAGGCTTCATAGAAGGAGCAGGGGCTACAGGGATCTGCATCTAGCGCCACCCTTAGCCACACCCTCTCCATGATTTGCTATGGGGATTCTCACAGTGAATCATCATAGCAAACCATGGAGGGGCATAGCTAGAGGGAGGGCAAGAGGGTGGATCCCTCTACCCTGCCCCTTTCTCCCATGCTCTCTGGGGGAAGCCCTGCAAAAAGCTTGAAATCACGCCCCCTCTCTTTCACCACTATACGGAATTCCCTTGGGGAACGAGGTGGGGGCAGTCCCCTACTGCACCTTGCTCCTGGGGAATTGCACAGCAGGGGGGTAGGAGGAATATCCTGATGCTTGCAGCAGGACGATTAAAATTAGCTTCTGGCCAAAACCTTTTAAAAGCCCCGCTGTAAGCAGCAGGGAATCTATTCCAATGACAGCAGTTTTCATTAATAGGAAGTCAATAGAAGCTCCTGCTCAGTGCGTTCCTAAGATAGTGCATGTTCTATCTTTTTAAGTGCACGCCGTCTTGTGCTGCTAATTCCTCACATATGAACGCTTCTGTAAGAACCCATTGGTTCTTTTAAGAACATTAATTTTCTGCACAGATATAAAACATGCTTGTCTGACCAAGCCCTAAGACGGATTCTTTCCAATTAATATAGTGGAAGAATATATAGATACTTGCTCTGTATCTAAACCTCATCTCTGAAGAACCCTAAGGACATTCCAAGATTAGATTTCTTTAGGCTAATATATTAATGACCTTGCGTAAATACCTTCAAAACATCTCAAACTACAGACACTGAAGAAGAGCCAATATTAATTTGAAAACCTTCGAATAGTGCCTCCTCCATTCTAGCATTAACATCAAGCAGGTTTGACCAAAAAGAATTTAACCTCCAAACGTTATCCAAACCAAATCCCCACCATTTATAATCAATGACAAATAAAGTGAAAAGTGATCAGACATCATTCATGGTAGATAGCCCACTCTATGAACATAAAAAGCATATATGGAGTACCCATCAGGAGATCTATTCTAGAAAGTGTATCATGTGAATTGGAATAGCAAGAATATTGTTGAACGTAATAATAATAATAATAATAATCTTTATTTGTATAGTGCCAACTTTTTCCGCAGGGCTTAACTTCTTTATTTCTAAACCTCCACAGATTACAAAAAAACTAATTCCATTAATAAACATGCAAAAGTAGTTGGGGAAGGAAATGCGACTATAAGACCCTTATTATCCCTTTAGTGCTACAGGGCATACCTTTACATCCTGGAGGTTAGGGGTTTGTATGCAGAGGGATCAGCGGTCATTCCTGCTACATACAATGTGGGTGCCAGCTGTTTTTTACAGTCACAATAGCGGCATTTAAATGCCCAATCGATGTTCTTGGGTCTCCCAAATAAAGATTGTGCAGTGCAGTTGCCATGGCAGCCGGGGGCCTTCTTAAAGTACAGCCATGTCTGGCTTTTGCATCATTAATTTTCCATTTTATTTATTTTGGACATTAAGATAGCCTCTTAACCCCTTTATGACGGCCCCATTGCCTTTTTACATTCCAGCTTTGTGGGTTTTAAACCTCAGCGACATAAAAACATGCATTCCCTAAGAATTAAAGCCTCGTGGGCTATGGATATGACAGCTCCATGCTATCGGTTTCCGGAGATAGCGAACAACCTGGAGCTGTCATTGGGGGCTGTGGGATAAATAAATAGGGAAAAAAGTTAACTTCAACTCCCCTCATGGATACGATCCATGAGGGGGGCTGAAGCCACTCACCCCCATCCTCCGAGATATCCCGCAATGAACTGGTCCAGAACGGACCCTCTGGCATCTTCTGCGCATGCAAGCCTTAGTAAAAATGGCGACGCATGCACAGACAACCAGATTGTCGCGGGACATTTGAAATCTTCTGCTTCCTTTACAGAAGGGCTGACACCCCCAGGAGATTTAAAGTCCCTCTGTTACTGGCTAGCATATGTAGCCGGGAGCAAAGAGTTGTCACCAAGGACCGCTGTGTGCGGTTCCCGGTCACATGATGACTGTTATCCAATGGAAAACAGCTATCATGTAAAGTAAAAAAAAGTGTAAAAATAAAAAATAAAAAAAGTTTGAGAAGTTAAAGTTTCATCTCCCCTCACTGATCTATTTATCCGTGAACCTTACCCCTGCTTCAGATAAATTGCTAAAGTGGGCGGACGCATGTGCAAAAGGCGCAGATTATCCGGGTAATTTAAAATCTCCCTGCTCCCGGATACAAAACATAGCCAAGAGCCTGGAGATTTCACGGGTGGCCACAGTATGCATTCCCTGGTCATGTGATTGCCGCTATCCAATGAAAAACGGTGAACACGGAAAAGTTAAAAAAAGTTAAAATTTCACCTCCACTCATGGATCCGATCAATGAGGGGAGGTGAAATTACTTACTCAAGGCCTCCGGCGATGTTTCCTGATGTGATTTTAATCTTCTGACGTTTCCCCAACTTCGACACATGCGCCTGTTGGTAAAATGGTGGATGCAAGTGCAGAAGCTAGGGTAGGTCCATGAAATTTAAAGTTTTCTTGCTCCTGGCTGAAAAAGGTAGCTGAGCAGTGACCAAACACCGCAGTGAGTGGTCCCCGGTTACGGTATCGCCGTTATCCAACGGATAACAGCAACCACGTAAAAGTTAAAAACAGTTGAACTTCAATGCTCCTTTCGGTTTGGGCCCGTTTGTGCTGCCATTGTGGCCCTAATCTTATATTTCTGATCATGGGACAAACAGGGGGATCCATTTTGGGGCATAAGTCTTCCTTCATATGTGTGCTGTCCAAAAAAAGAACTATTTTTTTTTTAAAATGACATAATTGCCAAAAGAATGAAAATCATAATGTTTTCCTTCTGCTTTGCTTACATTAATTCAAAAACTGTGGGGTCACAATATGCAATACACCCCTAGATGAATTCATTAAGGGGTCTAGTTTTTAAAATGTGGTAATTTCTGGACTTTCTCCATCGTTTTGGCCACTCAAGGCCTCTACCGGTGTGCAATTGGTCCTCAAATCCCTTCAAGCAAAATAACTGTTTTGAAAGCCAACTCCTGCTCTCTTCGATTTAAGCCCTGTTGTGCATACAGATATAAGATTAGGGCCACAACGGGTATGTTTCTGAACACAGGACAAATGGAGGTATCTGTTTTGGGGCACAAATCTTCAGTCTTTAAATGATACAATTGCCAAAAAAATTGAAAATTGTAATTTTTTTCCTTCTGTTTTGCTTAGATTCATTCAAAAACTGTGGGGTCAAAATATGCAGTACACCCATATAAGAATTTGTTAAGGGGTCTAGTTTTCAAAATAGGGTCATTTGTAGAGGTTCTATGTCGTTTTGACACCTCAAGTCCTCTACAAGTGGGCAATGGGACCTAAATCACCGTCAAGCAAAATGTCTGTTATGAAAGCCACCAACTGCTCCTTTCGGTTTGGGCCCCATTGTGCATATGGACATAAGACTAGGGCCACAATAGTTATGTTTCTGAATAGAGATGAGCGGGCACACTCGTCCGAGCTTGATGCTCGTTCGAGTATTAGGGTACTCGAGATGCTCAATGCTCGAGACGAACACCATGCAGTACACGAGTCAATTTCATTTCCCCTCCCCGCATGCCAGCTCTATGCACGTCTACAGAAGTGAGTGGCTGGCGGGATCAGGTGACCGTCGAGTACTTAAAATGGGGCCGTCCGCGGCTCGCCTCAGACGCATGCTTGCAGAGGTTAGGGAAAGAGCTGCAGCTGAGATAGGGAAAGTATTAGAGTAGGGATCCTCTCTTCAAGTACCCAACAGTCCTTCTTAGTGCTATAACTCATTGTGTGAATTATGTTTTTTGCTGGCTGGGAGCAGTAGTGCACCGATTCTTTTTTTAAACCATCTAGGCCTATGCAGACTATCTCACATATCCCATTTGCTGTGTGCGATGAAGTAGCCAGAGTTCTCATCGCTAAAGAGTGGGCTAATTTTTACTGGGGCTGTGCAGACTATCTCACATATCCCTTTCGCTGTGTGCGGTGAAGTAGCCGTAGTTATCTGCACTATCCTCTGGGTTAATAGTTAATTATCTGCCCCTGTGCAGAGCATCTCACAATACACTTTCCTTGTGTGCGGTGAAGTATTCGCAGTTATCAGCACTATCCACTGGGTTAACAGTTCTCTGCCTCTCTTATATACAAGTGTCTGTGAGCGGTAAATTACCTCTAGGTATCAGCGCAAGACAGCGGGTTATTTTTTTCCATCACAGCATAGAGCCTCCGGTATCTACGAGTCTCTGTGTGCGATAAATTAGCCCCAGGTCTCTGCGCTATACAGTGGGGTAATTTATTTGGGCCCTGCTCTATCCTTTATCCGACATGATGAGGAGTAGGGGTCAAGGACGTGGACACGGGCGTCCAAGTGAGGGTGTGGGCACAGGCCGAGGTCCTGGGCGGGGTGAATCACAGCTGGTTGCAGAGGGATTAGGAGAGCTCCTCGTCTCTCCGCTCCCCAGCTTCACATCACAATTTGCGGGTCCGCGTGGCAGACCTTTATTACAAGCACAGCATTGTGAGCAGATCCTGTCGTGGATCACGGATAACGCGTCAAGCAATCTATCGATCCCCTAGTCTTCCACGCAGTCCACTACTACCGGGCTAGGGACTGCACCTCTGAATCCTCTGGCTGCTCCTCCTTCCTCCCAGCCTCGTCACTCACGCCAGGAAAATCACAAATTCTGAGCAGGCAGACTCCCAGGAACTGTTCTCGGGTCCCTGCCCTGAGTGGGAAAAAATGGTTCCTCACCCACCTAAGGAGATTGTCGTGACCGATGCCCAACATTTAGAAATTTTCCAGAGTCCGGGTGATGAGGCTGGGGACTTCAGGCAACTATCTCAAGAGCTTTTTGTGGATGAGGATGATGAGACACAGTTGTCTGTCGCTAAAACAAGCGTTGGAGCAAAAGCGGAAATACGCCGCCACCCATCCGCATGCACAAGCTTTAAACATGCACATTGCCAAATTAATCAGCTTGGAGATGCTGCCATACAGGCTTGTGGAAACTGAGCCTTTCAAAAACATGATGATGGCGGTGGTCCTGTGCTACTCGGTCCCCAGTCACCACTATTTTTCCCGGTGTGCCGTCCCAGCCCTACACCAGCACAACTCCCGCAACATTAATCGTGCCTTCACCAACGCGGTTACTGGGAAGGTCCACTTAACAACAGACACGTGGACAAGTACTGGCAGGCAGGGCCACTATATCTCCCTGACGGCACATTGGGTGAATTTGGTGGAGGCTGGGACCGAGTCAGAGCCTGGGACCGCTCACGTGCTACCCACACTGAGGATAGCGGGTCCTACTTCGGTGATGGTTTCTGAAGCATATTATGCCACCTCCTCCAAAAAAACCCTCCTCCTCCTCCGTCGCCTCCACCTATCAATTAAGAAGTGTGAGCAGCACGTCGCCAGCAGTCGTTATCGCGCGGCAGCACAGCTGTAGGGAAGCGTCAGCAAGCCATGCTCAAACTAATCAGCTTCAGTGACAAGAGGCACACGGCCCCCGAGCTGTTGCAGGGTCTGACGGAGCAGACCGATCTCTAGCTTTCGCCGCTGAGCCTCCAACCGGGCATGGTCGTGTGTGACACCAGCCGTAACCTGGTGGCGGCTCTGCAGCTTTGCAGCCTCACACATGTGCCTGGCCCATGTCTTCAATCTGGTTGTTCAGCAGTTTCTGAAAAACTACCCCCACTTGTCTGACCTGCTCAGCAAGGTGTGCCGCGTGTGCGCACATTTCCGCAAGTCCACCACGGATGCTGCCACCCTCAGGACACTGCAACATTGCTTCTAGCTGCCAGAGCACAGAGTGCTGTGCGACGTTCCCACGCGCTGCAATTCTATGCTGCACATGTTGGCCAGGCTTTACGAGCAGCATAGAGCAATTGTAGAATACCTACTGCAACATTGCTGGCGGAGTGGTAGTCAACCTCCGCAGTTCTTCACAGAGGAGTGGGCATGGATGGCAGACATCTGTCAGGTCCTCGGAAACTTTAAGGAGTCTACCCAAATGATGAGCAGCGATAAGGTCATAATTAGCGTTACCATCCTGCTGCTTTGTCTGCTGAGAAGTTCGCTGCTAAGCATAAAGTCCGACGCAATGTGGTTAGAACAGGAGATGGCGGATGTCAGTATGTCGCTTAATAGCCAGACCACCCTCACGTCTGTATCTCAGCGCGTTTTGGAGGAGGAGGAGGAGGAAGGGAGAAGGAGGAGGAAGAGATTGCGGTCCACACTGCAGAGGGTACCCATGCTGCTTGCCTCTCATCTGTTCAGTGTGCATGGGCTGGAGAGGAGGAGGAGGAAGACAGCGATGTGTTGCGCACTGGGACTCTGGCACACATGGCTTACTTCATGTTAGGCTTCCTTTCCCGTGACGCACACGTAAGACGCATTCTGGCCAACACGGATTACTGGATGTACACCCTTCTCGACCCACGGTATAAGGAGAACCTTCCCACTCTCATTCCTGAAGAGGAAAGGGGTACGAGAGTGATGCAATACCACAGGGCCCTGGTGCTAAAGTTCCCATGTGACAGCGCTAGTGGTAGAAGACGCAGTTCAGAGGGCCAACTAGCAGGGGAGACAAGGGGAACAGGCAGCATATCCTGCGCAGGCAGGGGAAGACTCTCCAAAGCCTTTGCCAGTTTTATGGCTCCCCAGCCAGACTGTGTCACCTCTCCCTAGTCAACACTGAGTTGGAGGGAGCACTGTAAAAAGATGGTGAGGGAGTACATAGCCGACCATACCACCATCCTCCATGATCCCTCTGCTCCATACAACTATTGGGTGTCAAAGCTGGACACGTGGCACGAACTTGCGCTGTATGCCCTGGAGGTGCTGGCCTGCCCTGCTGCTAGCGTCTTGTCAGAGAGGGTATTTAGTGCAGCTGGGGGGATCATCACGGATAAGCATACCCACCTGTCAACTGACAGCGCCAACGTGCTTACACTCATTAAGATGAACAAAAGCTGGATTTCCCCAGACTTCTCTTCTCCACTGGTAGAAAGCAGCAGATCAAAAAGATTCTTTTCGCTGCAACAGGAGAAAAATGTATACTCTATCACCCCAAAAAAGGGGAGAAGTAGCTTGGTCTATTCCTCTTGGATATTACTCCTCCTCCTCCTCCTGAAACAGCACGTCATCACGCTGAACTGCCAATTTTGCAGCATGCCAAAAGGCTCTCTTAAAACCAATTTTTTCCGAGGGCTACCTCCAGGCTTTGTTACAAATTAAACCACAAGCTGTATCTTTGCAAAATGTTTATGAATTTCAACTACCCGCGGGGTAAAGCTATTTTTCAGGGGTACACTTGTACTCTTGGTACACCAATTTTTCAGGCCCTCGCCTATACTGTTAGCAAACTAATATTTCTGGGCTTCACCTATACTGTTGGTAAACAAATTTTTTCAGGTGTTCAGCTACACTCTTGATACACCAATTTTTCAGGCCTTTGCCTATACTCTTAGCCAACTAATTTTTCCGGCCTTCGCCTATACTCTTGGAAAACAAATTTTTTCAGGTGTTCGCCTACACTGTTGGTACACAAATGTTTCAGGGGTCCGCCTATACTCTTGCTACAGAAATGTTTCAGGGGTTCGCCTATACTCTTGCTACAGAAATGTTTCAGGGGTCCACCTATGCCCTCTCGTGTTATAAATTACCACAGTCATCCGAGATACTGGATTAGAGCGTTCACAGGAAGCGTAACTTATTTGATGATGAGACTTTCGCAGGGTCACTGTATTCCTGTGGTGGCTGCTTTTGCGACACCTACTGCTTCAAACCAATCTTTGGTGTTAGTCTGCATTGCTGCATTGTGGAGATGTGTAGAAGTACTGGCATCTGAATCCCCTTTATGCCCACGTTTGCGGCTTCTGGCAATTTTGTGGCGGAGGTGGCACGGGATTGGAATTATGATCGTACGTCAATTTATCATCAATTCTCATCAACATTGTGGGCTATCGCTTGCACTTTCAAAGAGAGTCGCTGCCTAGCCCTGCCAACCCTCTGCAGTGTGTGTCTCTGGATCCTCCTCATCCAAGACGCACTAATAAATAGACATGAGGGTGGTGTGGCTATCAGGCGAGCGTGTGGCATGAGGGCAGCTGAACGCTGCGCAGGGAAAATTTTGTGTGCTCTGCGAACGCCGGCTCATGCGGGGGGGGGGGGGGGGGGGGGTTAGAGAGCAATGCCAGCATGTAACGCAGGAGAAGAGGCAGTGGTGTCACCCGCAGGCTGGGATTGTCCTTGGTTGCAGCTAGTGTGGTGCTTAGCTTAGATGTGCCAGTGCATGTACCTTGCTACTTATGGTCTGTCCCAAGTAAATTGTTTGGGGGGTGAGCGCCAAGCTCTTGCCCCCAATTTGGGTTAATAGTGTGACCTTCCCTATCCGTTTTTGTGGTGTCTCCATGACTTTCTGATGTTTTCAGATGTTTCACACTACCTCCCCCATGTGGAGCATCGGTCAGCTTGAAAAATGCTCAAGTCTCCCATTGACTTCAATGGGGTTCGTTACTCGAAACGAGCTCTCGAGCATTACGAAAAGTAATGAGCACCCGAGCACTTTGGTACTCGCTCATCTCGAGTGTTAACCGTTTCTATTGCTCTTTTAAGAATGTTTTTATTATATCCCCGTTTGCATAATCTGTTACAAATTTATTTTCTATGAAATATAAAATCTTGTTAATCAGAACAAATTCTCTTGGCCTTAGTTATTTCTCCCACAGGAATGGCCTCTGTTGTATGCCTTGGGTGGGCATTAGTGGCATGTAAAATCGTACTACCAGCAATTGGTTTTCTATACAAATTAATTACAATTTTACCTTTGACAGTGCATGTTGACTGTGCTGCTTTATGCGATTTGTCATTCTTCTTGGTGATTTTCTATTTTGGTAGCTGCTAGTTAGAATTGTGTTGATTTCTTTCTGAGGAAGTTGGGACGGGGTTTGAGCATAGTTCAAGGGAGGATGAATGACATCACTTTCGCCATGCATGAGCTCAAACCCAGTGGGGTTGCGTGCTAGATAACAGAATGGGGGATATCCTCATGCCAGCAGTTTGTTTATGCTGGTGGTGTCTGCACTCTTCTGCTTTTCCTTCTCTTCCTTATGCCTCTTTTTTTATTTTCCTTCTTATTGCTTACTTTTATCTCATTTTCTCCTGCTTATTGTTCTTTTCCTCTTCTCTTATTTTGTTTCATTCACTTTCTTATTTCACTCTCCTTTTCCCTCCTCCTCTCCTGTTAAGACTGTTCTGCTCTGCAGCAGGCTTTGTTTGGGGAAAAGCTGTTGCACTGTTGCTGCAGTCAGCACTCTATATTTGTCCCCTTTTCTTGTATCCACTTATGGCTGTGGAGCAGCAGTCCTCCCCTCTTCTTCCCTTCACTGCTCACAAGCTGGCAGCTGCTGTTGTAATGGAACTCATTGGCCCCACAATGGGAGTTCTCAGGGCTGCAGAAGCCTTTATTACTGTGAGAGCCGTGGGTGAGGTGACTGCACAGCGACTGCAGTCTCCTCTCTCTGTCACGGTGTACTTGCTGGCAGGAAACACACGCTGTGTGTGGGAGCTTTCTCCTCAGAGGTGCTGCAGGCAGAAGTCTCTGAAGCTCCAGAGGTGATATACACCGCAGGGGATCCTCTTCACTCTAAAAGAAGGAAGCAGCATCTGACAAGAGCTGGTATGTGGGAGGGCTATGGACTGTTGGGCAGTGGAGAGGGGGTGAGACTTCAGGCCGGGGGCCCCAGTGCTTCAGCAGGTCGCAGCAGACTGGGTGCCAGCACCGCCGCTCAGGAGCAGATGCAGCCCTCAAAGTGATCACCTGGACTGAAGGAGACTACTGGTGTCCCGGTTTGGAGCCTTGGGGTGTCAGCTGGGGTAGGAAACCTTTATTTTTTTTCCTTTAATGGCAGGAGCAATGGAGTCATGTTTCTTCTTTCCCCTAGTGCTAAGCCATGCCACCCCCACCTTGGTAGGGTCCTGCCATTCTCCATGCAGCTTAGGGTCAGTTGACATGCTACTGTAGGGACCCGCAAGACAACGAGGAGCCTTGATTGCGGCTTGCAAGCTTAAGTATTTTGGCCAATATACGAACCAATACCTCGTACTTTTACAGCTATGACATCTGCTTTTCTGTACAGATATGCAAGTCAAGTGTGTGTGCTCAGTCGGTTCCTGTTTTTGTCCTGGGTCACATTCGTGTGGGACCGGTGCTTGCCCACATGAATGTAACATCTATTAAAAGTGATGAAAAAGTTTCATAAACCCCAAAATAGTATCAATAAAAAATGAAATTCTTCATGCAAAAAAGTAGACCTCTATTAGTGAAAAGGTAAAAGGACATAAGTCTTAAAATGCGGCAAAGAAAATTGAATTTTTCTCTCTTTAAGGCCTTATTCAGACATGCAGTGTTTTTGCACTGCTAAGCAGCGAGAAAACAGCGCTGCTATATTCCTGAAAAGATCACGTGAACAGGCTACTTAAGGCTCTGTGAAGTAGCCTGTTCAAATTATCCAAAGTGCAGGCTGCATGCTTTCAAGGCTCCCATAGGAGCCTATGGAAAGCACATAGCAAAGATAGGACATGTCCAATATTTGCACGCAACTTAGAGCCAACATGCGAGTTTGAACTTGCATGTCCTATCTTTGTTAGGTACCAATCAAAGGCAGCGCTCAGCTGTTGTTGCAGAGAATCCCCTTCCACTGATTTCACAGCAGTGGCAGAGGATCGTGAGGAGGATTGTGAGCATCTCCCATTGATTTAAATAGGGCTGGCATGGCTGCCGTCTGCCCCATTGGAAACAATGGGCAAGATTGCAAAAAGAATGGAAATGCCGTAATTTAGTTTTAACACTGCATCACAAGCTTCGTTATTTTGTGATTTCGTGCAGCCTGGCAGTGCTAGGAAATGGTTTTACTTTCTTGCCAGTGTAAAGGCACCCTTAGTGTAATAAATATGACAGATCATGAGCTGTGACGACCTCTAGCGCTAAGCCCTCTCCACTGTTCGAAAAATACAACTTTGAAAATTAATCATAATTTTTTGCTACTAAAGTACAACATATTGACATCACAATTCTACACAATCTAGATGATAAATGTGTCCCAATGCCCAGAGTATATAATACCTGAGGATATCCATAGAGGCCAAGGACTTGTGCTGCTTGAATAGTGCTAGATGAGTGGCGATCTCCAATGACACCGGCCAGCTGGCCACGGCTTGTACACGAGTAATTAGGTATCATCTTATCAGTGCCAGACAGAAGATGTAAAACATAGCGTATTACCAAGTATCCATCCGAGCATGTGTCATAAAAATGGTATCCCAGTGTAATATTGGGTAAGATGTCAGGATTCTGGTTAATATTATAAATGGCGGAGACAAAAACCTGAGGTTGTATGAATCCCTCCAACTTGATACTATAAATAGATAAATGTACAGATGAGTAAGGCTGGTATTATACACAATCTTAGGTGTATTCATTCGCAGAATAATAAGTGATATCATAGAGAGAATCATGTGACCTGCTGGAGTGCAGAGCACTCATGCTCCAGAAGAGGCAATGATGAACATATTGATCTCCAGCAGCCAGATCACACATCATGTGACCAGATGTTTGAAGCTGATATAACCAAGTTATTGTGAATAATTTGTTCAATAATAGTAAAAAGCTGAACATTAATGTTTAATTTCTAAGTTAAAAAATACATTACCCCTACATGCTTCTACCATCAGTCTATACATGCTTCTAAATAGTAATCAGGCAGTGAAGTGGCTTCTCACGGCTACATCTGTGCTGCTTCTGCATTCATTTCAGTGTTGCACAGCTGTCTGTGCAGGATAACTTGGTTCAGATCTATTGCAGGTGATGCCACCATTTTAATGCTCTGCTTTCAAACCTGCTATTGGATGGAGCACAGCTGGGATGCTCCGAGTATGCTCTGTGGAGTGTGCTCCAGTAATGATGAACAGCCAGAGCATGTGCTCCAGAGATGTTTGTGACAATGATGAACAGGCACAATGTGCTTTCTACACTCCGAACATGGGGAGGGGAATGATGAATATGTCTCTGCAGATAACATGCCATCGAGGTGAGGAGAAGGATGGCTTTTATGGATCAAGTTCATCGGTTGGGGTGAACTAAAGCATTCTAAGAGCGATACATTTCTGACCGGTCGGTAAAAGTTAGTGTCAATCTCATTTTAAGTTTCAAGTTGTCATAATTAAAATATGGTAAGTTCATAACGTTCTAATTTTTTCATCAATGTAGCTGAATGAGATCTTGTATTTTGAGGGATGAGTTCTAGTTATAAGAACCAATTTTGTGCTCATATAAGGTATTGAATAACTCATAATTTTTTTGCTGTGAGGTAACGGGGAAAACACAATTTTTACGTTGTTTTTTGGAAATTATTTTTAAGACCATGGGGTAGAAATATTCTGTTAATTTTATTCTTTGGGTCATTATGATTATTACATCAAATGTATATAAGTTTTATATGTTTAATTACTTTCCCAGAATAAAAACACTTTTAAGAAAAAAACTTTTTGAGTCACCACATTGCAAGACCAGAACCATTTTGTTATTCATTTATCAGAGCTCTATGGGGGCTTGTTTTTTTTTGCAGGATGACCTATAATTTTGAGGTATAAATGACTTTTTGAGTTCTTTTTACTCCTGTTTTGAAGAAGCAAAATGTACAAAAAATGCTTTTTTTCCTGGTTAAATAATGTAATCTAAGGCGGACCACAGAAAGTATCCCGCCTCCAATCCCTGCACCCCACTCTTATAAAGGCTGTTTAAAAGAAAGTCTGTCTTTATTGCCCATAGCAACCAATCACAGCTTCCATGTTACCTCAGCAGTATGAGAAATGAAAGCTGTGCTGGGATTGGTTGCTATGGGCAACAAAGATATTTTTTTAGACAGCTTTCCCAGGAGTGTGGTGCTTGGAGTAAAGGCGGCTACTTATTTGTGACCCACAATACATTTTAAAGTACATGTTGTTATGGATTTGCAATACCAATTATGTGTAGTTTTTATTTTTGTTCTTTTTCATTTTCAATATTTCAAGGATTGTGTGAGGGGAAAAAACTATTATTTTTCTGTAAAACATTTAGATGTCACGGTCAGCAATGACAACAAGAGAGCAAATATGCCCCGTGAGTAATGTGGAGGGTGATAACATTAAGAAAAATCTACATGACCTCTCCCCAGGACAAGAGAACAGACAGAAGAATCACAGATCTAGTTGCTGCTGCCTGCTTGTCCCCCGCTACCACCCGGCTCTGCACACAGACATGGCATCTGTACATTCATTATTCCTGACCCTACTTCAAATGGCTATAAGCCCAGTGCTATCAGTGCTGCTGTGATGGCATCAGTTGCTACTGTGATGGTCTTATAAAGCTAAGATACTGATCTACATCTGTTCAAAGCAGAATGATCTCAGATCTTCCAAAATTATACTGTCCATTTCCTGAATTGGGTGATTTCACATAATGTGAAATTATTGCGCAAGAGGTACCTAGAGACGCAGAAAGTTCTGCATGAAAACCTGCATGTATTTTTTTTCTTTTTAGCAACATGTGTTCAGACACTGCAGTGCTGCATACTTATTGTTAAATTCAGTTTTCTAAGCCTGATAGTCCAGAATAGTTACAAGTTTGTTTTCTTTAGCATAGCCCCCCCTTCCCCCCTTGTGATTTTGAAGCAATTTTGAGTCTACTCTTTTAAGACCTAGAGTAATGAAGAAACCTGAAGGAGTGGACTATGTCCGGTAGTACCATTATGAGTAAGTTGTTTTAAGCCAGTAGGCTTAGGTGAAAGGAGCTTACCACAAAACTGGGTAGACAGTTACTTATTTGTTGCTTCAGCATGGATAACTCAGTGCTGTAGAGTAGTTACGTTAATAGAAGACATTGGGTAGAAACAAAAAAAAACAGGGTGGGTTGATACAAATGCAGGATGGAGACAACTGCTTTGGCTTTGACTCGACTGTCCCTTTCTTTGAGTGCCCCATCAATGATGTGGAAACGGGCAGAGGACATTGTCTCCTATAGAATGGGCCCCCTGTGATGTTGATGCAGTTTGGATAAAGAGCTTTTAGACATAGCATGAAAGCGCTCGCCCTGGAGCCGTGGACTCTGTACATCAGCACCCCACGGGCGAACTGCATTTGTCAATAAGTTTTAGTTGAGCAAATATACCCCAAAAATGGTTAACCTGTTATTTAGATGTTTCTTAAAAATTTATAGCTTATTGGTCGAGGGTAATTTTTCTAGTGAAAGACATAGGGGAGAAGCCAAAATTATGGTGAGGAATAAATAAAAAGGAGTGCTAAGACAATTATCTGAAGATCCAATACCCATTTCCTTTAAAAGAGGATTGTGGCTTCTTTCGCTGGTGTTAGTCCATCGCACTCCATGTTTTGGTCTCACTTGACTAATATTAAATGTCGAACTTTCAGGTATTCTGGACTATCAGGCCCTTTCCTATTTTAGACCTAGATAATAGTTAACAATAGTTTGAAAAATGCAGAATAGTGATATGAATACATCAGCAGCGTTTACTATGACCTGTAATATGCTAATTACTATTACAATAACCGGCACAAGCTCCTCACACTTCAAATACATCATAGATACAGCAGTTTTAATGCACACTGGAAAACTACCCTATTTTTTTGGATTTTCTTGGAATTTACAAATATTTGGTAACTCTAGACCCCATAACCCTCATCAGTACTTACAGTACAGGCTTCCATGTATGCTATTCCTAGTATCAGTGGATTGTTACGTCTGCAGCCGTCACACTATTCTCACCTCTTTTATCATGTACAATATGTAGATGAAACTATAACTTACTCTGCACACACTATAACATGGTAATTGCTCTGTGGATCTTGCATACGCATTATATTTGTGGACCGTGTCAACAAGCCACCAATGATGAGGTCTCCATCCTGGTAAGGCAAGTTTAAATTTGTGTGATGAAATGTTCTTGTCTTGAGATCACAGAATGATTGTGTTACAGGAAGCCATGGTAGAGCCAATATAATAAGGAGACTAAACATCTCCTTGTAGGAATGGGATGGCGATGAAGTAGTAGATCCTGTTATAAGTCATACATGATGAATGGAAGCAGCAAGAACAGCAGCGACACAGAGAGCTCACAGGATCAGTGGCATTATGCTGACTGCTAGCATCTCCCCTCTTTTTATACAGTATGATGGGATATATTTTACATTGTCTGCTCTCATCACATATCATTCGGGATCCGCTCCCCGGTGATTGTGGCCTGAACAGTCTTTACATTAGAGAATTACAGAACAAGATGAAGAAACAGAAATAACCATTCTCAGCCGTCCTGTGTTATACAGATTTATTTCTTTCCTGTTACTTTATCACACAAACATATTCCACAGCGCTGTACAAAGACTGTCATCACTGATGGTAATCCCTGCCATTGGTGACGCTGACAATCTGATGTTCACTCTAAAGGACACATAAACACTGGGACAATTTTATAATAAGATAATTAAATGGATTATCTGGTTACCGGACAACCCCCCCTTCCTCCAGGTGACTGCTGCAGAAAATCTAAGGCCATAGAGCCACGTGTTATAACTTCTGGCATCATGGTACTCAGGATCTGAGAACCGATGCCAGGGGAGTGAGAGGTCATACTGCAGCTTCTGATTGGCTGCAGCAGTCACCTGACTCCTGATGATGGCAGCTATCATGACAAACATCAGGACCACAGCAGGGCTGCAGCTAGGGTTACCACCAGGCCGGTAAACCACTGTCCTGGCCGGTATTTTTTCTGTCAGGTCGGTACTGTCTTTTTTTTTTTACCGGCCCTATTACAGGCCGCTGTTTTCAGAGCCTGCACTGCCCTCTAGCGCCGGTTAACTCTCCTGGCAGGGGAAACCTTCCTGGCATCAGGGGAAACAGAGACCTGCAGAGCCGACAGCTTCCAGGGCCTCTGATGATGTCATGCCATGTGATACCCTGTGTGGGAGAAGTCAGGGATCACATGGCCACGAGGAAGTAAATGTAGGACTCTGCGGCTGTGTGTGTGTATGTGTGTCAGTCAGAATGGATGTAGTGGAGCTGTGTGTGTTGGAGCTGTGGGGTTTTGGATGGAGTGAGTGAGTGGAGCTGTATGTGGGCGTCAAAATGGATGTAGCTGAGCTGTGTGTGTGTGATGTCTGGGGATCAGGATAGATGTAGTGGAGTTGTGTGTGTGCGTTGTGTGTGGGGGTCAAAAAGAATGTAGCTGAGCTGTGTGTGTGGGGGTCAGAATGGATGTAGTGGAGCTGTGTGTGTGATGTGTGGGGTTCAGAATGGATGTAGCGGAGCTGTGTGTGTGATGTGTGTGGGGGTAAGAATTAATGTAGCGGAGCTGTGTGTGTGATGTGTGCGGTGGTCAGAATGGATGTTGCGGAGCTGTGTGTGATGTGTGTGGGAGTCAGAATGGATGTAGCAGAGCTATGTGTGTGATGTGTGTGGGGGTCAGAATGGATTTAGTGGAGCTGTGTGTGCGGGGGTCGGAATGGATGTAGTGGAGCTGTGTGTGCGATGTGTGTGGGGGTCAGAATGGATGTAGTGCTGTGTGTGGGGGTCAGAATGGATGTAGCAATGTGTGTGGGGGTCAGAATGGATGTAGCAGAGCTATGTGTGCGATGTGTGTGGGGGTCAGAATGGATGTAGCGGAGCTGTGTGTAAATCATTGGTTTCATATTCTGCTTTTTTACTTACTATCACAGCTGGTGAAAATCGCACAACCACCCTTAGAGAGCCATATTTATCATACAGCTCTGTCTGAGGGCTTGTTTGTTGCAGGATAAGCTGTTTTCATTGGTACCATTTTGAGATACAGACAACATTTTAAATTCCCCTGCATCCAGCTGTCAAAAATAGCCAAGTGCAGGGAGATGTCACCGGCGACCGCTGTATGCAGTTCCAGGTCATATGATCACAGTTGATCATCGGATCACAGAGATCATGGAAAGTTAAAAAGTGTAAAAAAAAGTTTAAAAAGTTAGTTTCATCTCCCCCTACGGATTGTATCCCTGAGGGGAGATGAAATTACATACCCGAGGTCCCCAGATTTGTTCCCCAAAGGGATCTTTATCGGGGACCTTACCCAGATTCGGTGCATGTGCCCGTCAGCATAATCACGGACGCATGCGCAAAAGTCCAGGATTGTCCGGGAAATTTAAAATCTCTCTGCTGCTGGATAGCAAAGCTATCTAAGAGCCTTGAGATGTTGCAGGGGCCCACGATATTTGGTTCCTGTTTTCTCCACTCCCACCTAGACTTTTCCCTCCTAGTTGTGGAGCTGTCAGTGATGAACACGAAGAAAGATTCCACCAGGATATTCTTGTAATGGAACAAAGATATCAGGGTTGTTGGAATAAAGCAATGCTTGCGGATTACTGCTGGTCTGTGTGTAAGGATGCTCCTGAACTCACTTACAAGAGGCAAGCCAAAAGAAACCGATCTAATGAAGTCACCACATGATTCTCTTCCCATTAACCACCTGCCAGCAATTCTTCCATCAATTTAGAACTCTTAGGGTGCCTACCCACTACTGTTATTTTTTCACTGTGAAACGGTAGTGGGTAGGCACCCTTAGGATGTAACTGCCCTTAGAAAACATTTCAAATGCACTTTCAATGTTGTTAGCATATGTAAATAAAATGTATCATTTTCTCTTAATCCGTTAAAATAGCATACTTCCACCTATTGTAAATCACTGAAACTAGAACTAATAAAAAAATTATTTTCATGTTCTTTTTTTCACCCCAAAGTTAGTAAGATTTGACTCTTGAAGTTAAGAGAACATTCCAAAATGTTTTTTGTTGGCCAGTGTAAGTGGCAAAAAACATAGTCCAGCCCTCTCAGAGAAATTGGCAGATTTTTTAAAGTTTAATAATACCCCAGACTTCTTTAGCCTTATTCTATGGAAACACACAAAGCATTTGTCAGAGGAAAGTTGATAGCTTTAGATTTGATGGTAAAGAAGAAGAGAGAAAAAGAGATTGATTCGCTCTTGGGACAGATTTCAAAATTCATAAAAACTCATTAAGTAATGATACGAATACTGACAGCCAGGCTCCTGCTATAACTGCCAGAAGTGGAGAAACCCCAGATTGTGACAATCATTAGCAACTACAGCAAGTCAGCAAATGACAGGGAGAGAGTCTCCTTTTAGAGATGAGCGAACGTACTCGTCCGAGCTTGATATTCGTGCGAATATTAGGGTATTCGGGATGCTCGTTACTCGTAACGAGCACCACGCGGTGTTCCGGTTACTTTCACTTTCCTCTCTGAGACGTTAGCGCGCTTTTCTGGCCAATTGAAAGACAGGGAAGGCATTACAACTTCCCCCTGTGACGTTCAAGCCCTATACCACCCCCCTGCAGTGAGTGGCTGGGAAGATCAGATGTCACCCGAGTATAAAAGTCAGCCCTTCCCGCGGCTCGCCACACATGCCTTGTGAGTTAGCTGAGGGAAAGTACTATCGTGCTGGTGCTGCTGTAGGGAGAGCGTTAGGAGTCAGTGTAGGCTTCAAGAACCCCAAAGGTCCTTCTTAGGGCCACATCTACCTGTGTGCAGGCTGCTGCTAGCAGTGGTTTTTTTTTTTTTTTCTCAAAATCGGCAGTGCAGAGCATTGCACCCGGCATTAGGGACAGAAGTGGTGCATAGGCAGGGAGAGTGTTAGGAGTGAGTGTAGCCTTCAAGAACCTCAACGGTCCTTTCTAGGGCCAAATTTAAGCGTGTGCAGTACTGTGCTGGCTGCTGTTAGCAGTGTTGCATATTTTTTTTTTTCTAAAAATCGTCTGTGCAGAGCATTGCACCCTCCATTGATACTACAGGGACAGAATTGTGTAGGCAGGGCCACAACACAGTTATTGTTCATTGAATATACGCAGTGGGTCCTTCCCTTTGCAAAAAAGGAAAAGAAATTATATTTGGCCTGCCTGTGTCAGTCCTAAGGTCTCCGTGTACGTGTGTGCTGCGTGGACAACGTACAAAAATCAGACGCAACCAGCTACAGTTTACTGCAGGCTTGCGCCATTGTCTTTCCTGACTGGCAAATACCTGCTCTGCTAGAGTTAATAACTCTGCTACACTAAAGTTGTGTGTCACTTTTTCAGGGCCACACTACAGTTCTAAAAGTTATTGTTCATTGAAGATACGCAGTGGGTCCTTCCCTTTGCAAAAAAGGAAAAGAAATTATATTTGGCCTGCCTGTGTCAGTCCTAAGGTCTCCGTGTACGTGTGTGCTGCATGGACAACGTACAAAAATCAGACACAACCAGCTACGGTTTACTGCAGGCTTGCGCCATTGTCTTTCCAAACTGGCAAATACCTGCTCTGCCAGAGTTAATAACTCTGCTACACTAAAGTTGTGTGACACTTTTTCAGGGCCACACCACAGTTATTAAACGTATTGTTCATTGAATATACGCAGTGGGGCCTTCCCTTTGCAAAAAAGCGAAAAAAATTATATTTGGCCTGCAGGCTTGCGCCAATTTATTTCCTGCCTGGGAAATCAAATCACTGGTAATACAGCATGCTGAGGGGTAGGGGTAGGCCTAGAGGACGTGGACGCGGCCGAGGACGCGGAGGGCCAAGTGAGGGTGTGGGCACAGGCCGAGCCAGTGCGGTGGCCAGGGGTAGAGGCAGGGCCAGACCGAATAATCCACCAACTGTTTCCCAAAGTGCCCCCTCGCGCCATGCCACCCTGCACAGGTCAAGGTGCTCTACGGTGTGGCAGTTTTTCACAGAGACGCCTGACAACCGACGAACAGTGGTGTGCAACCTTTGTCGCGCCAAGATCAGCTGGGGAGGCACCACCAACAGCATGCGCAGGCATATGATGGCCAAGCACCCCACAAGGTGGGACGATGCCCGTTCACCGCCTCCGGTTTGCACCACTGCCTCTCCCCCTGTGCCCCAACCTGCCACTGAGATCCAACCCCCCTCTGAGGACACAGGCACTACCGTCTCCTGGCCTGCACCCACACCCTCACCTCCGCTGTCCTTGGCCCCATCCAGCAATGTCTCTCAGCGCAGCGTCCAGACGTCGCTAGTGCCACAGTTTGAGCGCAAGCGCAAGTATGACGCCACGCACCCGCACGCTCAAGCGTTAAATGTGCACATTGCAAAATTGATCAGCCTAGAGATGCTGCCGTATAGGCTTGTGGAAACGGAGGCTTTCAAAAGCATGATGGCGGCGGCTGCCCCGCGCTACTCGGTTCCCAGTCGCCACTACTTTTCCCGATGTGCCGTCCCAGCCCTGCACGACCACGTCTCCCGCAACATTGTACGCGTCCTCACCAATGCGGTTACTCCCAAGGTCCACTTAACAACGGACACGTGGACAAGCACAGGCGGGCAGGGCCACTATATCTCCCTGACGGCACATTGGGTGAATTTAGTGGAGGCTGGGACAGAGTCAGAGCCTGGGACCGCTCACGTCCTACCCACCCCCAGAATTGCGGGACACAGCTCGGTGGTGGTATCTGCGGCGGTGTATGCTTCCTCCACTAAAGCACCTTCCTCCTCCTCCTCCTCCAACGCAACCTCTGTCTCGCAATCAAGATGTGTCAGCAGCACGTCGCCAGCAGTCGGTGTCACGCGGCGTGGCAGCACAGCGGTGGGCAAGCGTCAGCAGGCCGTGCTGAAACTACTCAGCTTAGGAGAGAAGAGGCACACGGCCCACGAACTGCTGCAGGGTCTGACAGAGCAGACCGACCACTGGCTTGCGCCGCTGAGCCTCCAACCGGGCATGGTCGTGTGTGACAACGGCCGTAAGCTGGTGGCGGCTCTGCAGCTCGGCAGCCTCACGCACGTGCCATGCCTGGCCCATGTGTTTAATTTGGTGGTTCAGCGCTTTCTGAAAAGCTACCCCCACTTGTCATACCTGCTCGGAAAGGTGCGCCAGCTCTGCGCACATTTCCGCAAATCCCACACGCACGCTGCCACCCTGCGGACACTGCAACATAGGTTTAATCTGCCAGTGCACCGACTGCTGTGCGACGTGCCCACACAGTGGAACTCTACGCTCCACATGTTGGCCAGACTCTATGAGCAGCGTAGAGCTATAGTGGAATACCAACTCCAACTTGCGCGGCGCAGTGGGAGTCAGCCTCCTCAATTATTTACAGAAGAGTGGCCCTGGTTGGCAGCCATCTGCCAGGTCCTTGGAAAATTTGAGGAGTCTACCCAGGTGGTGAGCGGCGATGCTGCAATCATTAGCGTCACCATTCCTCTGCTATGCATCTTGAGAAGTTCCCTGCAAAGCATAAAGGCAGACGCTTTGCGCTCGGAAACAGAGCCGGGGGAAGACAGTATGTCGCTGGATAGTCAGAGCACCCGCCTGTCTATATCTCAGCGCGTTGAGGAGGAGGAGGAGGAGGAGCATGAGGAGGATGAGGAGGAGGGGGAAGAGACAGCTTGGCCCACTGGTGAGGGTACACATGCTGCTGGGCTGTCATCCTTTCAGCGTGTATGGCCTGAGGAGGAGGAAGAGGAGGAGGAGGATCCTGAAAGTGATCTTCCTAGTGAGGACAGCCATGTGTTGCGTACAGGTACCCTGGCACACATGGCTGACTTCATGTTAGGATGCCTTTCTCGTGACCCTCGCGTTACACGCATTCTGGCCACTACGGATTACTGGGTGTACACACTGCTCGATCCACGGTATAAGGAGAGCCTTTGCACTCTCATTCCCGAAGAGGAAAGGGGTTCGAGAATGATGCTATACCACAGGGCGCTGGTGGACAAACTGATGGTAAACTTCCCATCCGACAGCGCTAGTGGCAGAAGGCGCAGTTCCGAGGGCCAGGTAGCAGGGGAGGCGCAGAGATCAGGCAGCATGTACAGCGCAGGCAGGGGAACATTCTCCAAGGCCTTTGCCAGCTTTATGGCTCCCCAGCAAGACTGTGTCACCGCTCCCCAGTCAAGGCTGAGTCGGCGGGAGCACTGTAAAAGGATGGTGAGGGAGTACGTAGCCGATCGCACGACCGTCCTCCGTGACGCCTCTGCCCCCTACAACTACTGGGTGTCGAAGCTGGACACGTGGCCTGAACTCGCGCTGTATGCCCTGGAGGTGCTTGCTTGTCCTGCGGCTAGCGTCTTGTCAGAGAGTGTGTTTAGTGTGGCTGGGGGAATCATCACGGATAAGCGTACCCACCTGTCAACCGACAGTGCCGACAGGCTTACACTCATCAAGATGAACAAAGCCTGGATTTCCCCAGACTTCTCTTCTCCACCAGCGGACAGCAGCGATACGTAAGCAATACGTAGGCTGCACCCGCGGATGGAAGCTACGTTCTCTCTCACCATCCAAAACGGGGACATTTCTGCTTCATCAATCTGTGTCTAATATTCCTCCTCCTCCTCCTGCTCCTCCTCCTGAAACCTCACGTAATCACGCTGAACGGGCAATTTTTCTTAGGGCCACAAGGCTCACTCATATAATTTTTCTAAACAATTTTTATATGTTTCAATGCTCTTAAAAGCGTTGAAACTTTAACTTGAACCAATTTTTCGTTAAACTGGGCTGCCTCCAGGCCTAGTTACCACTTAATCCACATTAACCAAAGCGATTAATGGGTTTCACCTGCCCTCTTGGTTGGCCATGGCCAATTTTTTGGATGTACATTAGTACTGTTGATACAGCAATTTTTGTGGGCCCTCGCCTACAGTGTAATCAAATGAATTTTTAGCCCACCTGCATTACAGCTGACGTTACATCCGCTGTGTTGGGCAATGCAATGGGATATTTTTGTGTATCGCCGGTGGGTTCCAGGGAGCCACCCATGCTGTAGGTGCACACGGAGTTTAACCTACATCTGTCCACTTGTAAAGAACCCCAGTCAGACTGGGGCATGCAGTGTGGGCCGAAGCCCACCTGCATTAAGCACGACATTACTACCTCAGCTGTGTTGGGCAATGCAATGGGATATTTCTATGTACCGCCGGTGGCTTCCTGGCACCCACCCCTGCTGTGGGTCCACAGGGAATTATAAATGCATCTGTGTCCACTTGTAAAGAACCCCAGTCTGACTGGGGCATGCAGTGTGGGCCGAAGCCCACCTGCATTAAGCACGACATTACTACCTCAGCTGTGTTGGGCAATGCAATGGGATATTTCTATGTACCGCCGGTGGCTTCCTGGCACCCACCCCTGCTGTGGGTCCACAGGGAATTATAAATGCATCTGTGTCCACTTGTAAAGAACCCCAGTCTGACTGGGGCATGCAGTGTGGGCCGAAGCCCACCTGCATTAAGCACGACATTACTACCTCAGCTGTGTTGGGCACTGCAATGGGATATTTTTATGTACCGCCGGTGGGTTCCAGGAAGCCACCCATGCTGTCGGTCGACAGGGACTTCACAATAGGGAGTTGTACCTGCCTGTGTCTATGAATTAAAAAGCCCGGTCTGACTGGGGCATGCAGACACCTTGACAGAATGAATAGTGTGTGGCACATAGGTTCCCCATTGCTATGCCCACGTGTGCAGCTCCTGACGGCGGTGGCACAGGATTCTATTTCTCATTGCTTCTGTACAGCATTGTGGGCTATCGCCCCGCCCCTTTTAAAGAGGGTCGCTGCCTAGCCGTGCCAACCTCTGCAGTGTGTGCCTGCGGTTCCTCCTCATGGCAGACGCACTTCTAAATAGACATGAGGGTGGTGAGGCATTAGGGCAGCTGAAGGCTGCGCAGGGACACTTTGGTGTGCGCTGTGGGGGGGAGGGGGGGCAGTTGGGCAGCATGTAACACAGGAGAAGTGGCAGTGGAGTGTCATGCAGGCAGTGATTGTGCTTTGTTGGAGGTAGTGTGGTGCTTAGCTAAGGTATGCTATGCTAATGAGGGCTTTTCAGAAGTAAAAGTTTTTGGGAGGGGGGGGCCCCACTCTTGCCGCTATTGTGGCTTAATAGTGGGACCTGTGAACTTGAGATGCAGCCCAACATGTAGCCCCTTGCCTGCCCTATCCGTTGCTGTGTCGTTCCCATCACTTTCTTGAATTGCCCAGATTTTCACACAAGGAAACCTTAGCGAGCATCGGCGAAATACAAAAATGCTCGGGTCGCCCATTGACTTCAATGGGGTTCGTTACTCGAAACGAACCCTCGAGCATCGCAAAAAGTTCGTCCCGAATAACGAGCACCCGAGCATTTTGGTGCTCGCTCATCTCTATCTCCTTTGTTACACAACAGCACTCTGCCATCCATGCAGATATTGTCCTTGATGGGATTTGAACCTCATTGCAAGGCAGCAGTGCTACCTCTTGATCTGCCGCCTTAGTGACTTCCTGAAGGGAAGATTAGTACACCCAATTTTTACTCCTATTGACCTTAATAGAAGTTGGAGGCAGTCCATCCAGTTTCATAGTTTGTTTTCGCATTTTAATCGGGGGGTGGCGGGGGGCACTCCAGACGCTAATCCAATAATCTCTTAACACTATTCCCAGACTACTAAATCTCTACCAACTCTGAGGTTGAAATGGTCAAAGATGATGATTTTGTCACCTGTGGTTCTGTGTTTGTAGAGATTGTCCTTTTCTATGGGATCTGCTCGAAGGGTTGGAGCATAAACACTGAAAATTGTGGCATACTGACTATTTTGCAGTAGAGAGGTGCAGAGAGATAATGCGGTCACAGTGACCTGTTAGCAAGTCTTCAAGCTTAGAGGCAATGTAGTTATTAATCATACAACCATCACCACAAAGGTTTCTGTCTTGTCTGACCAGTAGAGGGCACAGCCTGCACCATGTTCTCTGAGGCTGAATCCTACTGAGCGAATCTTACTGAGAGCTGCAATATTCAACCTCAATAGTTAAAGGGCAGCTAAAGCCGAGCATCACTCCTGGTGGCCATTATCAGCTGATCTGAGCATAATTCTGATGTTCCAGCATGTACCAGCTAGTTCTGGTACATCTTTAGAGGTAGGTGCATGGCTTTGTTCTTTGTCATTCATCCACATTTTAAAAGTGCCAGTTGACCATGGAAGGGGACAGAACATTTGGTTAGGCCACATTTGCTAGGCCCCACTCTACATGGAGCAAGCAGTGCTGAACCATAAAAACTACTTGATCACTCAGGATGTTCAACAACACATGACCCATAGCCCTGAACTGCCTGCATGCAGGATTGACACTGTGGCTTCCAGTAGCACCTTGCACTTTAGGTTTTGCACTTTTCCCATCATTGTAGAGCTTTACTTTTCGTTTCAGAAACATACACACCTTGCGAGCTTATGCATTGGCATCTTTAGGTGAATGCAGTGAGCACAATACTGACATCACCTTTATACCCGGAGTTAACCTCTTATGGCCTGACAAGCCAGGATGGTGACAGCGAGGTCCCAGGTCAGAGGTTTTTACATCACAGTTGTCCTTCTGTTGGGCTGGTTAGACAAAAGGTAATAGGAGAAAAATTATACCACAGTTACTTCTCCAATCTCTCCTGAGTACAGAAATGCCCCACATGTGGACATAAACAGTTGTTTGGATGAACCGATATTGCTAGAATAATTTTTGGATGCTATGTCGCATTTGCAGAGTCCATGGTATCAAGTATAATGCACCCCTCCCCCCCTTGCAAAAAAAGTAACCCCATTTTGGAAATTCCAGCCTTAGACCTCCCTCACACAGACGTTTTTGTACAGCATTTATTTCAATGGGGCTGTTCACACAAGCGTCAAAATACAGCATCTTCAATGCTGTGCATTGATAGCGATGCATGTTCTATCTTTGGACATTTTCAGCCCTGCATTGCCCATTGATTAACTATACATCGATTTTCGTGGGGAGGTAGGGCCTTGAAATATAAGCCCTACCCCAAACATAAGCCGTAGCTACGCTAGATGAAAAAAAATCCAGCAATCTCTTGTTGGAGGCAGGGTTCTTAAACCTCGCTGTCAGCAATATATGATCTGTCAGTGCATGGGAAACCTGGAGCAGCGCCAGAGACCAGCCGCAGGGACCCGGGCGGCACCTGCTAAGTGAGTATTGCTTTTTGTTTCAGCTTCCTTGGCTGCGTTTTCAACTGTGTTATGTCAGTTTGGGGGTGTATGTAAGCTGTGCAGAGTACATCAGGACTTAACAATTTTGGGGGCATAGGGAGGGAATGTGAAAAACATTAATTCCATCATGGCTGTACTTGTTTTGTTTTTCTTGAATTCACTGCATGATATAAATGACATTTTAACTTTATTAGCTGGTCAGTATGATTACAGTGATACCAAATATATGTAATTTCTTTTGGTTTTACTATTTTTGCTCAATAAGTGAATTTTCCAGCACCTTATTTAGGCTGGTTTGGCACAGCTGAAATTCTGTACGAATATGAACCCCATTGTTTTAAATGTGGTCATACACATAGGCGTTTTTTTGGTGCAATGTGTGAAAAAAAACAAAAAACGTCAGACCCTATCTTTGGGCGAGCCCTCACATCGCATCACCTATTATTTTCAATTGGGTCGGCTGCAGCATCATACTGCAGGCTATGTGCATATGAATGTGATGCAAAGTCTCCGTATTAAAAACAAGGGGAGACACTCCGCTGACATCCACGGTAGAGAATTTCTGTGATGCGAGGCAATTTTGATATAAAAAGGCCTTGGATCCATGGGGAAATCCCATGTTGGCGAGCTTGATATTGGGCCTTGTTTCATGGCCTGATATTGCCCTCGCCCATGAGTAATCAGCCTTAGGCTAATTTCACATGGGCAAATGCGATTTTGCCACATAAAAATCGTGGCAAAAATCGCATCCATATTCACTACGATTTGTGTGCCTCAGCGATACTTTTTGTGGAGGATAATCTCACATTGCATCGCTGACAGCCACGATATAAATCGTGCAAGAAAACCCAGGGTTCTTAATCGCAATAGTCAATAGGACTTTCTAATGTTAAAATCACATCGCTTCACAGCGCATGTTTGTTGTTTTGCAATGTAATAAGAAGAAGCGTCCATGGGAATACATGGGAGAATCGCACATCGCAGAAAGATAGAGCATGCCAACATCTCTTATCCTCTGAACATGGCATAAGTGAAAACATTGCATATGAGAATGAAACAATAGTAAATCATTGGTTTCATATTCAGCTTTTTTACTATCGCAGCCGGTGAAAATCGCACAACCACCCTTAGAGAGCCATATTTATCATACAGCACTGTCTGTGGGCTTTTTTTTTTATACGGAATAAGCTGTTTTCATTGGTACCATTTTGAGATACAGACAACATTTTTGATCACTTTTTATTGTTTTTTTTGGACACAATCAGTTAAAAAACACTACAATTTAGATTTTTTTTTCTAAGCCATTCACCAAGTAGTATAAGTGATCTGTTATCCTTTTTCTGAGGGCACTATAATTGCAGTAATACCAAATTTCTATATATTTTTTTCTTTTCTACTACTTTTTCCCATTGACCCCTTAATGATCAAGTTGTTGTGTACCTTAAGGACCAGACACTTTTTAGGGATTTTACCCATGTGGCGGTTTTACTGCTCTATTTTTTTTCTTTCCTCTAGCTATCAAAATTTTTTTTGCCGCGTTTTTTTAATATCTTTTTCATTGACTTTTTTTCCCTTTTATTAGGGGTAAAAAGCTAAAAAAAAATGATTTTTTTAACATTTATAGTTTGTTTTTTAATTATTTTTATATTTACACTTAAATAAAGTATGGGAACGGGTTCCTCTATTTGTTTTGGACATTTTGATATATAATATGTATGGTTTTGGTTTACAGGGTGCTTATAGCAACGTTTTTGGATGGTGTCGGTTTTGGGTTATTCTCTTTCTTATGTATGTATTATTGTTTTATTCTGGAATTTTATTTTACTTACTTATGTAATTGTGTTTCTTACTATCTATGTCCCCCATGACATCATATAAGACCTCTGGGGGACATTCACAATTTTTTTATTTTTTATTTGACACTTTCCTACTGTAGCTGGGACTACCATAGGAGCCCTAGTTACAGGGGAAAGCAACCCCTGTAGCGACATTAGTCACTTGCAGAGCTACCGGGGTCTAGTTTGACCCTCCAGCTCTGCAGTAGCAGGGAATCCGGGAGGTCACATGAAAAGTGCATTTTACTTTCACTTTCCACACACAGTGCTCATTGAGCACTGTGTATCGGGGAAGCAGAAGGCAGAAAGGGTTAAATACTCCTCCTGCCTTCTGCTTCGGGTTATCAGCTGTAACTAACAGCTGAAAACCCATTCCTGCCTCTGATTGATTGCAGAGACAGGAGACTTAAAGCGCCGCCGTAATTTTACTGTTGGCGGTGCTTTAAGCTCAGGACAGCCGCCGTAAATTTACTGTGACTGGTCCTAAACGGGTTAAAAATATTTTTCATAGAACCAAACTTTATAAGGGCTTTTTTATTACAGTATATAGCTCAGGTCACCTGCGCAGAAGGTCCACAAATCAAGCCACCCATAGAGATACATGGGCCGTCTGCAAATGCATTAAAGCCTGTGATGAAAGAAGATCAAGTCAGGAGGCAGAAGACTGCCCAGATCTGCACAGGTAAAATAGTGTCCTCGGGTGCAGGCAGGGTAAGATGTCGCTGAGGTAAAGGAGTCTCCTTCCTCTCCAAGTCCCGTAGATACCACTATCTATATTTACAGCAAAATCTAAAGTTCAAATTACCTGGATCGGAGCTAAGCTCTATTGTAGCAGATGCAGTGACATTGCAGCCATCATATACAGCCACGATCCCGCTTTGGTTACTGGGGGCTGAGCTTCTGGGCCCTTTGGTACCCAGCACTGTACATGTGTGACAAGATATGGGAACAACTGGCCTGCTGCATCATACAAGTACGCTGCATGTTGGGAAGGGGTTAAAAACACTAAAATCCTAAGTAGGAAGAAAGACATAATTAAAATTGTCAACCAAGATAAATACACAGCAGCCGATCCAAAAATGAGGTCCAAGCAGTTCCGAAAGATGATTAAACATAAGGGCGGCATCACAGGAACGTATTTGAAAACTTTATGCACAATACATAGAGCATAGAACGCATTGTTTCCAATGGGTACATACTCATTTTCACTTTTGCACACACGTTTCGCGCATACCATACCCCTCGCAAGTATGTTCTATTTTGGTGTGCAAATGCCCAAAGCCCCCGTAAGAGTCAATAAGGGCGATGGGTGTGTGGGTGGGGGGTTGCCAATGCGCACAGATACCCATGTAATTGTACAATTTTCACCGGCGATTAATTAGACTTAATAGCCTTTTAACTCGGGACACAGCTGTGTCCTGCGCCCATGAGAGCGGTCCCAGTCTGTGCAAAAGGCACAGTAAAATACACAAATACACACGTAAGAGCGAGAGGATCATGGTACAAAAACATTTTGCTATCAAGTGCACTCTGCTCGTACGCTTGTGTGAGGTCATTCTAAGGCACCAAATTAATTTCAAATATATAAAGTACTAGCTGTTATATCCGGCTTTGTCTGAAGTAATTTGATACAAGTGTTTACATGGTGTTCGCATGCAAAAATTTATGAAGTCAAGGTTACTTTAGAGTAACCAAGGAATAAAATATGTATTCACACAGAGGAGCGTTACATTCTTCTCAGGCTGCATGTACCAATGTCCCTCTGAAGAATGTGCCATCCCTCCCACTCTCCTCATATAGGACTTAACCCTTTCCAATCCAATGTCGGGCCTGCCCCGACATCATAATTTCCCTCCACAGCTCCGATGTCGGGGCAGGCCCGACACTGCAGTGCAGGAGTGCATCTGCACCCGATCATCAGACACATCGGGTGCAGATGCACTCCTGCACTGGTCCTCATCGAGGACCCCCAAGGAGAAGGCAGAAAGGGTTTTTAACCCTTTCTGCCTTCTCCTTTACACATTACATAGCGCTCAATTAGCGCTATGTAATGCATAGAGATTCCGGCCGGCCGGCGATCATGTGACCGCCGGTGTTACCTGACCCCCGGTAGTCACATGAACGCCGAGCCGGGAGTCTGCACTGTGGGAGGACCTGCTTACCTGATCGGCGTCCTGCGCATTCTCCTTCTGTCTCCCGGCTCGGCGATCATGTGACCACCAGGTGCCCCCTGACCCCAGCGGTCACATGATCGCCGAGTCGGGAGGCAGAAGGAGAATGCGGAAGATGCTGGACAGGTAAGCAGGTCCCTCCCTGCACCCTCCTGAACTCTGTCAGATCAGGAGGGTGCAGGGAAAATGTATTTTTTCTCACCCATTCTCCCCAGCTCCTATTTATTTGGAGCTGGGGAAAATGGGTGAGGAAAAATAAATGGATTGGAAAGGGTTAAAGAATGCTTGCTCCAAATTTCATGCTTATACAAAACTGGGAAGTTACATTACAAAGGGGTGCACTTACTTTTGCAATTAGCATTGAATACCCCTGAGTTGTGACCCCTTTACATTTCCCATTTAGGACCTAAAGAATGGTTGTGCTAAATTTCATGTTTGTATAATACCGGGAAGTTAGAGAATTAGATTTGGTACATTGCATAGGGTGCCAATACTTTTGCACTTAACAATGAATAATCAAGTTGTGACCCCTTTACTTTCCCTATTTAGGACCTAAAAAATGATTGTGCCAAATTTAATGTTTATACGACACGGGGAAGTTACATTACATAAGGGTGCCAATACTTTTGCACTTAGCATTGAATAATCGAGCTGTGACCCCCTTACTTTTCCGATTTAGGACCAAAAGAATGCTCATACCAAAGTTCATGTTTGTACGTCACCGGGAACTTACATTACATAGGGGTGCCAATACTTTTGCACTTAGCATTGAATTATCAAGTTGTGACCCCTGTACTTTTCCTATATAGGGCCTAAAGATAGTTGTGCTGAATTTAATGTTTATACGACACGGGGAAGCTACATTACATAAGGATGCCAATAATTTTGCACTTAGCATTGAATCGAGCTGTGACCCCTTTACTTTTCCTAATTAGGACCTAAAGAATGCTCCTGCCTAATTTCATGTTTGTATGACATCGGGAAGTTAGAGAATTAGTGTTGAGTCAGTCAGTCAGTCATTCAGTGAGGGCTTTCACCTTTATATATATGTATATATATATATATATATATATATATATAGATGAGCCCCTTAAAGGGGCTGTGCAGTTTAAAATGAGATCCTAAAGGAATAAAACAATGTAAAAAAGTACTGCAGCCCCACGTCCCTCCCAGTCTGTGGTGACAGCAGTAGTCAGGTGACCGCTGTATGCAGCAGTCACCATACCGAACTTCTGGCATTATGGCGACTAGGATGTAAGTGTTAATGCCAGGACAATGGGCAATGACACTGCAGCCTCTGATTTGCAGGCAGGGATCACCTGATTTCCACTGGAAGAGCAGATTGGGAGGATCGTGGGGCTGCAGTTCTGGATTGGCGAGGCTGAGGATAGTAACATAGTAACATAGTTCGTAAGGCTGAATGAAGACAATGTCCATCTAGTCCAGCCTGTCTAGCCTCCTGTTTTGTTGATCCAGAGGAAGGCAAAAAACCCCAAGAGCAGAAGCCAATTAGCCCTTTTGGGGAAAAAATTCCTTCCCCACTCCCTAATGGCAATCAGACTGTTCCCTGGATCCACCCCTAATAGTTCCTACCTGCCTGTATACCCGGATTAACAAATAATCTTAGATTTATAGCCTATAATATCCTTCCTCTCCAGAAAGACATCAAGTCCCCTTTTAAACTCCTCTAAGGATTTTGCCATCACTACGTCCTCAGGCAGAGAGTTCCACAGTCTAGCTGCTCTAACAGTAAAGAATCCCTTTCTATATTGGTGATGAAACCTGCTTTCCTCTAAACGTAGCGGATGCCCTCTTGTTACCGTTGCAGTCCTGGGTATAAACAGATCCTGGGAGAGATCCTTGTATCGTCCCCTCATGTATTTATACATGGTTATTTGGTCGCCTCTTAACCTTCTTTTTTCTAGAGTAAATAATCCCAATTTGGATAGGCTCTCTGGGTATTCCAGTCCAGTCATTCCATGTATTAGTTTAGTTGCCCCTCTTTGAACCCCCTCCAATACCGTAACATCTTTCCTGAGCACCGGTGACCAGAACCGTACGCAGTATTCCATGTGAGGCCTGACAAGTGCCTTATATAATGGAAGGATAATGTTCTCGTCCTTCGCCCCTATACCTCTTTTAATGCATCCCAAAACTTTATTTGCCTTTGCAGCAGCTGATTGGCATTGGTTACTCCAGTTCAGTCTATAGTCCACTAGTACCCCCAGGTCTTTTTCCATATCACTTTTCCCTAGCGGTACCCCATTAAGCGAATATTGGTAACATCCATTCCAGGATGGGGGAAGTATAGCTTTTTTTATTGTTTTAACCAATTTGGATCTCATTTTAAAAAGTGAGCTGGTAACCTGAAAACCCCTTGAAGAGTTTAAGATAAGTTTGAATTGCACAATGCCAGCAGTAAGGCCTGTGACACACGGGCACAATCATATTTGTGCCTGTATTTGCAATGTATTTTTGCGGCATGTTCGCGGTTTTTGCTTGCCTGTCTGGGTATTTTACTATACTTTTTGCAAGCACAATTAATGCACAATTGCACACCCAAAAAGTCAATCAACGTTTCTTTGAGTCATTGAAATAGCCACATTTTTGATGAATTCCAGATCTGTGCTTTTCCTGCATAAATTTGAAGGACAATAGAGCATGCTATGGGATTTTTTTTTGTAATGCAACTGCTCACGCAGAACATGCGCTTGTGACCAAACCCATTGCTATCAATAGGTTCTATTTTTTGCGTATTGCAGTGGTGCATGTGTTTTTGCGCACACAATTGTTCATGACATGCACGCACAAAAAGTACAATAAAATATGCTAAAATGCATGCAAAAAGGTAAAAATTATTCCAAAAAAATGCAGAGCAAATGTGCACCCAAATGTACAAACCCTTGTGTGACACAGGCCTAAATATAGTAGAACTTATCAAATTACATACAGGGAATAGACATTCACTGAAAACAATCCAAAAATAGAAGGTTCCTAATGAAATGTCTGTGACATCCAGTTAAGACGTATTACACACGAGTAATGCGCAGCTCTAAAACCCCATTGACTCACACTGAGCCATTCAGGCCTGTGTTTTTTATGTGAATGTTTTATGCATGTGAAAATAACCCCAGCATGCCCCATCGTGGTGAATATTACACACCAAAATAGCCCAGTAAAATCAATGATATTGCGTAAATAGCAGTGAATACACATGATACGGGCATAACTGAGTCATTCCTTGCTGTAGCTATCTATTACCAGCAACATATTAGCAAACACCCGATGGAAGACACCATACTTCTGGTTTTGGATATTTTGGCCACAGCAGCCATTTTATTGCAAACAAATTTACCTAAGTTAACATAAACAAACCCAAATTAACCATTCAACACAAGGGGAGGTCCTTGGAACCCCAATATCTGTTGCTTCACCATTTTAAAGGAAATTTAAATATTGAATGCCTCCAGCTGCCACCTACCGACTCAGAGATCCACTAGCCTCTGCAAGGCTAGAAATACCACCATCTCTGCAGGGACAACCCCCTATCAGAGCCAAGAGGGGAGAGACCCAAGACCAACCATCAATAACTGTGGAGGAAGGTGTCTCTTCACCCTCTGCCTTCTCCCAACCAATTTTGAGGCCAATTCCAAGGACCCCCCACCAGCCAAAGCTAGTACGCTCTGACCGCCTTAGAACTCTACCGTACCCCACAAAAACAGTGCCATCTCAATCCCTTTTACATATTGCCAATGACCATAAGTAATAACCCACCATGTTCAGGTGAACTCCGCCATGTTGATTTGCAATCTGGACAGGGTAATTTTTGGAGGAGTGATGTACAGCCACTTCTTTCGCACTCCAAGCCAACTCTGGAAAATGGTCCCACTGATACGGAGAGAAAGCATCTGGTACATTTATTACCATCACCCACATGTTTAATGACAGTGCCTCCAGCACCAACTTGCACAGTAAATTTAACACTGGGGGGAGAAGATGCCGTTAAACCATTAATGACATGTTCCATCCCCATAATGTTGCAAGAAAAACCCACCTTCTTATTCTTAAAAAGGCCCCCCCATTAGGAAACAGCAACAATAATTGGAAACAGCTACAGTACCACAAAATTCTTGACCAAACCTGATTCCTTCCAATTCTCAGGTCAACCTCCCACACACCACTGCCCTTGAAAATAAGCACCAAAACCTGCACCAACTGCTGCATTCATAAATAGCTTGCAGTCAAAATTCTCCACAACCTCCGCCATCATCACCGATTTTCCATTATAGTGCATTAAAAAAGACATCCATACCTCCAAGTCCTCCTTATGCTCTCTTCCCAGACGAATAAAATGATTGCTGGTTTTACTCCTGACGTTGCAGAATCCAGTCTACTGCAAAAAAAATAAAAAATCTTCACATGGGCATTATCCGACATGCAAAGCTAAGCTTACCCAATTGGGATTGTTTTACATTCGTGTGGGCAAGTGAGCACCAGGCCCACATGAATGTGACCCAGAAGGATAGATAGGGAACACCAAGTGAACCACCACAAATCAGCCCCTCTCCCTATCTTATTGAAAGGTAAATGACCACAGACTTAACAGACTGACAATAACTCAGACACTCACCAAGCATCCCCGCAACCATAAGCAGATGAATTTGCTATAATAAGTATGGGGTATTGGTTCCTATATCGGCCACGATACTTAAGCCCGAAAGCCACTACAAGGCTACTCGTCTGGCGGGTCCCTACACTACCAAGACAACTAAAGCCAGACTTGCACACACATGATACGACAAGACACCAATCACACTGAAAGCTGCACCGAAAAGCAACAAGACACAATTCACACAGCAAGCTGCACAGACAAGGAAACAAGACTGCTCACCCTGAAAACCCAGCAGACACTGAAAGGAGCCGGCGTATATATATATATATATATATATATATATATATATATATATATATATAAGCACAGACCCCGAGGATTGGCTGACCTGAGCAAACCCCACCTAGCCAGCTAAATCAGCCACCTGTGGAGGTGTGCTGCTAGACACACTGAGGGAAACAGATTCCAGCACAGCACAACCTTAACAAATTGAATTCTTGAAGCGTGACCTTGTTTACCCACCAAGTCCTCTAAAATTCCTGTTGCAGAAACTGTACTTTTTTTAATGGCAGCTTTCACTCCACTAACTCCGTATCGATAGTGATGTCCAAAATATACAGACATGTTGATGCACTCTCTGTTTTATCCAGAGCCAATGGCATCCCAAAATGCTGTGCCACCCATTGCACCGGGGCAAGAAGTGTTGAAAATACCTATGAATTTGCCCGCTGAACACATAAAAAATCATCCAGGTAATGAATTACTGAGCCAATACCTGCTACATTCTTTATCACCCACTCCAAAAATGAACTGAATACCTCAAAATAGGCACATAAAATGGCACACCACACAGGCAAACACCTGTCTGCAAAAGAACTCGCTTCCCAGTAACACCACAATAAACGACTGCTCACGGGATGTACTGAAAAAAGGTGAAAAGCGGATTAAATATCCATTTTATCGATTAATGTCCACTTGCCATACTTCCTAAACCCAAATCACAATCTCATCAAATGTTGTATAAACCACCGAACAAAGATCTGGATCAATGACATCATTAACCGACATATCTTTTTGGTAGGACAAATTCTAAAGAATCAAATGTGCCCCAGATTTAAAGAGAAACTTACAGTGACAAAAAAATACTTCTGTGCTTAGGGTGCCCCAGAAACACCAAAGCACCCAACTAATTAAAAGAAGTACAAAACTTTACATCTAAGAAGGACCTCTATGTGTAGTCAATAAATGGAGATAATAAGGAAATAAGGAATCCTTAGTGCTAAAGAAAATGGTTATTTATTGACAAACAGTGCAGAGTGCAACGTGTTTCGGAGCCACATGATTATAAAATTATTGAATTTTGCAATACACTGATACGTTATTTTTTTATACAAACCTTTTAGTCAACAATTGCAAAATTCTATAATTTTATAATCATGTGGAATGATTTTTAATTCATGTATTTTTATTTTTATTTTTTTCCTTGTGATATCTGTCACATTTTACACCATATACAATTTATACTGAAATTTTAACACTGCTATCCAATAGATTTGTGCTTGAGAAAGGAGTGTTTTTGACTCTGCAATGTGTTGCTCTCAGTAAAATATTCACTTTCTTTAGTACTAAGGATTAGAGATGAGTGAACCTACTCGGCCATGCCCCTTTTTCGCCCGAGCACCGCGATTTTCGAGTACTTCCGTACTCGGGCGAAAAGATTTGGGGGGCGCCGTGGGTGAGTGGGGGGTTGCAGCGGGGAGTGGGGGGGGGGAGAGGGAGAGAGAAAGGGCTCCCCTCTGTTCCCCGCTGTTACCCCCCCGCTCCACCACGCCTCCCCCCACCCCCCGGCGCCCCCCGAATCTTTTCACCCGAGTACGGAAGTACTCGAAAATTGCGGTGCTCGATCGAGTAATTACTCGAAACGAGTAGGTTCGCTCATCTCTACTAAGGATTCATCATTTCTTTATCTCCATTTATTGACTGTACATGGAGGTCCTCCTGAGATGTAAAGATTCTAATTCTTTTAATTAGTTTGGTGCTTTGGTGTTTCTGGGGTATCCTGAGTGCCATATAAAACACATGCAGCCGCACAGTATTCTATTCATTGATGCATTTACTCTCTTTGGCATATAAAACGGATGCAGTTGCAGAGTATTTTGCTTATTGATGCATTTACTTTCTATCATTACATAAATAAAGCAACACATGAATGTGTGTTATGTATATTCCACAAATACATTGCTCTCTAGTAATATACCAGCTTAGGGCTCTTTCACACAAGCGCATAAATGGCGCGTATTTACGCCCGGGCGTATATACGCTTGCAATAGAGCCACAGTATTGCAACCGATTCGTTCACACGGGCGGAATTACGTTGTGCAAAAACGCAGTTAGCGTGAAAAATAGAACATACACAGTGAGTGTATATCCACTCAGACTTTTTTAACAGTTCGGTGGCCGCCATAGCGCTCAATGTTAGCAGCTATGGCAAGCAGATGGTTCGGGAATCTAGTTGCGCTCCTTGCTATGGGCAGCATAAAGTAGGTTGTACTAACTTCCATGTGTGTGATGGCAGGCAAATTATCCTAATTTTTTTTTTTATAAATATTCGCTAAAAATAGCGTTAAGCATTTGGTGCACTGACTCATCACTGTAGCATTGTTAATAACATTGAGTATGCACGCAGCTGTGCATTAGTGACCGACCTCAGTAAAATAGAGGCGGTGCGTGATGTCTCCATTACTGTGTTTTTTCCCCCGTGCAGTAGTGTTTGTGCAGAAAGAATATGCCGCTCACTGGAATTATTTGTGCTGTTGAATGCAGATGTGTTTTGTGGGACACGAATCCCTGAAGTTCAATAGTGACCCAGAGAGTCGAAAAGACCTTGATAGGTTTTGTGCCTTTTTTTCCCCTCACATGTTAAGAACTGCCGGAGATCAGGGATCATAGGCAGAGGCAGACATGACTGGGTAACGGGGAGGAAGGGGTTAATTGCTAGGATTTTGCTAGAAAGGTGGGGGGAGTCTAAAGGGGGAAGCTAGGTGGGGGTAGGGAGGAGCTAGCATGGGTGGGGTAGACTCACTTCCAAGGAGACGGCGAAGAGTCAAGACTAGAGATGAGCGAACGTACTCGTCCGAGCTTGATGCTCGGGCGAATATTAGGGTGTTCGGGATGTTCGCTATTCGAACATGAATGGGTGAGTGAGGGCTGCCTCTGATTGTAGTACCTCTGCATTGCACAGCCTAGCCTGCGTGCAGCCTTCATTTAAAAATATTTTTCTGTCCGCACTTCGCGTAGCCTCACTGCAGTGTGCCTCAAAGTGTACTCCAAGAAACCACACATTTTCTACAACGCTCTGTTATATGTGTGCTGTCTCAGACGTTCACGGTCTGCCCGACGCCCATAGATTGAAAGTGCAATACACACTGCCTAGCCTCAGCCTGCATTGCAGAGTAAAATAAGGAGATTTAACAAAAAAATTCCTTTTTACGGCTAACGGTTACCCAGTGCATGTGCCTGCGTGGCCTGTGGGACTTCACGTCCATCCAAACTGCATAGTTCACAGCCTAGCCTGCGTGCAGCCTTCCTTATAATTTATCTCTGGCTTCATTTTGCGTTATATTACCGCTGGCAGCCACCAACTGCGCGGCAATAATTCACAAACATTTTTACACCGCTCTGTCTCTGCTCGATTTTTAATCCACCATGCTGAGGGGTAGGGGTAGAGGACGTGGACGCGGTCACGGTCGAGGACGCGGAGGTCCACGTGAGGGTGTGGGCATAGGCCGAGTTCCTGGTCCAGGTGAATCGCAGGCGGCTGCTGCGGGAGTAGAAGAGAGGACAGTTTCTGGGGTTCCCAGCTTAATATCACAATTTTTGGGTCCATGTCGTAGACCTTTATTAAAAACCGAGCAGTGTGAGCAGGTCCTGTCGTGGATGGCAGAAAGTGCATCCAGCAATCTATCGACCGTCCAGTCTTCTACGCAGTCCACTGCTGCAACTCTGAATCCTCTGGCTGCTGCTCCTCCTTCCTCCTAGCCTCCTCACTCCATGAAAATGACACATTCTGAGGAGCAGGCAGACTCCCAGGAACTGTTCTCGAGCCCCTGCCCAGATTGGGCAGCAATGGTTCCTCTCCCACCGGAGGAGTTTGTCGTGACCAATGCCCAACCTTTGGAAAGTTCCCGGGGTCCGGGGGATGAGGCTGGGGACTTCCGGCAACTGTCTCCAGAGCTTTCAGTGAGTGAGGAGGACGATGACGATGAGACACAGTTGTCTATCAGTGAGGTAGTAGTAAGGGCAGTAAGTCCGAGGGAGGAGCGCACAGAGGATTCGGAGGAAGAGCCGCTGGACGATGAGGTGACTGACCCCACCTAGTGTGATAAGCCAACTGAGGACCGGTCTTCAGAGGGGGAGGCAATTGCAGCCACAGGACAGGTTGGAAGAGGCAGTGGGGTGGCCAGGGGTAGAGGCAGGGCAGGAGCGAATAATCCACCAGCTGTTTCCCAAAGCAACCCCTCGCGCCAAGCCACCGTGCAGAGGCCAAGGTGCTCTAAGGTCTGGCAGTTTTTCACTGAGACACCGGACGACCGACGAACAGTGGTGTGCAACCTTTGTCGCGCCAAGATCAGCCGGGGAGGCACCACCACCAGCCTCACCACCACCAGCGTATATGATGGCCAAGCACCCCACAAGGTGGGCCGAAGGCTGTTCACCGCCTCCAGCTTGCGCCACTGCCTCTCCCCCTGGGCCCCAACCTGCCACTGAGATCCAACCCCCCTCTCAGGACACAGGCACAACCGTCTCCTGGCCTGGACCCACACCCTCACCTCCGCTGTCCTCGGCCCTATCCAGCAATGTCTCTCAACGCAGCGTCCAGCTGTTGCTAAGAGAATCGTTGGAGCGAAAGCGCAAATACGCCGCCATGCACCCGCACGCTCAAGCTTTAAATGTCCACATAGCCAAATTGATCAGCCTGGAGATGCTCCCCTACAGGCTGGTGGAAACTGAGGCGTTCAAAAACATGATGGCGGCGGCAGCCCCGCGCTACTCTGTCCCCAGTCGCCACTATTTTTCACAGTGTGCCACCCCACCCCAGCCCTGCACGACCACGTCTCACGCAACATCGTACGCGCCCTCACCAACTCGGTTACTGCCACGGTCCACTTAGCAACGGACACGTGGACAAGCACAGGCGGGCAGGGCCACTATATCTCCCTGACGGCACATTGGGTGAATTTAGTGGAGGCTGGGACCGAGTCAGAGCCTGGGACCGCTCATGTACTACCCACCCCCAGAGTTGCGGGCCCCAGATCGGTGCTGGTATTTGCGGCGGTGTATGACACCTCCACTAAACCTTCCTCCTCCTCTTCCAACGCAACCTCTACCTCCCAATCAAGACTTGTCAGCAGCAGCACGTCGCCAGCAGTCGGTGTCGCGCGGCACGGCAGCACAGTGGTGGGCAAGCGTCAGCAGGCCGTGCTGAAACTACTCAGCTTAGGAGAGAAGAGGCACATGGCCCACGAACTGCTGCATGGTCTGACAGAGCAGACCAACCGCTGGCTTTCGCCACTGAGCCTCCAACCGGGCATGGTGGTGTGTGACAACGGCCGTAACCTCTGCAGCTCGGCAGCCTCACGCACGTGCCATGCCTCGCCCACGTCTTTAATTTGGTGGTTCAGCAGTTTCTGAAAGGCTACCCACACTTGTCAGACCTCCTCGGCAAGGTGCGCCGGGTCAGCGCACATTTCCACAAGTCCAACACGAACGCTGCCAACCTGCGCACCCTGCAACATCGGTTTAATCTGCCAGTGCACCGACTGCTTTGCGACGTGCCCACATGGTGGAATTCTACGCTTCACATGTTGTCCCGGCTGTATGAGCAGCGTAGAGCTATAGTGGAGTACCAACTCCAACATGGGCGGCGAAGTGGGAGTCAGCCTCCTCAATTCTTTACAGAGGAGTGGGCCTGGATGGCAGATATCTGCCAGGTCCTTGGAAACTTTGAGGAGTCCACCCTGATGGTGAGCGGCGATGGTGCAATCATTAGCGTCACCATTCCCCTGCTATGCCTGTTGAGAAGTTCCCTGCAAAGCATAAAGGCTGATGCTTTGCGGGCGGAAACGGAGGCGGGGGAAGACAGTATGTCGCTGGATAGTCAGAGCACCCTCATGTCTATATCTCAGCGCGTGGAGGAGGAGGAGGAGGAGGAGAAGGGGGAGGAGCATGAGGAGGAAGAGACAGCTGGGCCCACTGCAGAGGGTACCCATGCTGCTTGCCTCTCATCCATTCAGCGTGTATGGCCTGAGGAGGAGGAGGAGGAGGATACTCAAAGTGATCTTCCTAGTTAGGACAGCCATATGTTGCGTACAGGTACCCTGGCACACATGGCTGACTTTATGTTAGCATGCATTTCTCGTGACCCTCGTGTTAGACGCATTCTGGCCACTACGGATAACTGGGTGTACACACTGCTTGACCCACGGTATAAGGAGAACCTTTCCACTCTCATTCCCGAAGAGGAAAGGGGTTTGAGAGTGATGCTATACCACAGGGCCCTGGTGGACAAACTGATGGTAAACTTCCCATCTGACAGCGCTAGTGGCAGAAGGCGCAGTTCCGAGGGCCACGTAGAAGGAGAGGCGCGGAGATCAGGCAGCATGTTCAGCGCAGGCAGGGGAACACTCTCCAAGGCCTTTGCCAGCTTTATGGCTCCCCAGCAAGACTGTCTCTCACCTCCCCAGTCAAGGCTGAGTCGGAGGGAGCACTGTAAGAAGATGGTGAGGGGGTACGCAGCCGATCGTACCACCGTCCTCCGTGACGCCTCTGCTCCGTACAACTACTGGGTGTCAAAGCTGGACACGTGGCCCGAACTCGCACTGTATGCCCTGGAGGCTAGCGTCTTGTCAGAAAGGGTGTGTAGTGCAGCTGGGGGAATCATCACGGAGAAGCGTACCCGCCTGTCAACTGACAGCGCCGACAGGCTTACACTCATAAAGATGAACAAAGCCTGGATTTCCCCAGACTTCTCTTCTCCACCAGCGGACAGCAGCGCTACCTAAAGAACTTTGTCAATCTGTGTATGGTATTCGTCCTCCTCCTCCGGCTCCTCCTCCTGAAACCTCTCGTAATCACCGCGAATGGGCAATTTTTCTGTGGGCCAAAAGGCTCATATAACTTTTCTAAATAATATTTATCTGTTTCAATTCTCATTAAAGCATTGAAACTTCCACCTGAACCAATTGTTTTTTAGACTGGGCTGCCTCCAGGCCTAGTTAAAAATTAAGCCACAGTACGCTAAGCGATTAATGGGTTTCACCTGCCCTCTGGGTTGGGCATGGGCAATTTTTCTGGGGTACATTTGTACTGTCGGTACACCAATTTTTCGGGCCCTCGCCTACAATGTAATCCAAGTAATTTTTATGGGCTTCGCCTGCACTCATGGTACACCACTGTGTCTGGGGTTGGCCTACACTTTTGCTACAGAAATGTAACTCTGTTCTGAAAACCTATACTTCTGCCACAGTAATGCTACAGGGGTCTGACTATACTTCAGCAACAGAAATGTTACTTCGGTCTGCCGATACTTCTGCTCCTGAAATGTTACCTTGGTTGGTGTATACTGTTACTACTGTAATTTTACTAATACTGGGCTCTGCCCATAATGCTTCAACGGAAATGTTACTGGGGCAGGTCTATACTGCTATAACAGAAATGTAACTAATAGTGGGCTTTGCCCATACTGCTTCTACGTTAATGTTACTGGGGCCTGTCTATACTCCTACTACTGAAATCTTACCAATACTACGCTCTCCCTACACTGCTGCCAGGGAAATGTGAATCTGCTGCTTTGTCCCTACGGCTTCTATGCTAATGTTGTTGGGGCCTGTCTATACTCCTACTACTGAAATCTTACCAAAACTATGCTCTCCCTACACTGCTGCCAGGGAAATGTGAATCTGCTGCTTTGTCCCTACTGCTTCTACGTTACTGTTGCTGGGGCCTGTCTATACTCCTACTACTGAAATCTAACCAATACTATGCTCTCCCTACACTGCTGCCAGGGAAATGTCAATCTGCTGCTTTGTCCCTACTGCTTCTATGTTACTTTTGCTGGGGCCTGACTATACTCCTACTACTGAAGTCGTACCAATACTATGCTCTCCCTACACTGCTGCCAGGGAAATGTGAATCTGCTGCTTTGCCCATACTGCCTCTACGTTACTGTTACTGGGGTCTGACTATACTGCTACTACGGAAATGTTGCAAATGCTGTGCTCTCCCTACACTGCTGCCAGGGAAATGTGAATCTGCTGCTTTGTCCCTACTGCTTCTACGTTACTGTTGCTGGGGCCTGACAATACTCCTACTACTGTAAAGGTTACAAATGCTGTGCTCTCCCTACACTGCTGCCAGGGAAATGTGAATCTGCTGCTTTGCCCATACTGCTTCTAAGTTACTGTTACTGGGGTCTGTCTATACTGATACTACTGAAATGTTACTGGTGTCTATGTATACTGCTGCAAATGAAATGTTAGTGGGGTCTGTCCTCACTGCTGCCAATGAAATGTTACAGGGGTTTGTGCATGCTCTTACCGCTGAAATGTTACTAATTCTCGGCTCTGCCTATACTGCTGCTACTGCAATGTTACAGGGTAGTGGAAACGGAGGCTTCCCAAAGACATGATGGTGGCGAGGCCGCGCTACTAGGTTCCACAGGCGTGACAACTTTTCAGCGACGCGGTCACTGGGAAGGTGCATATAACCACGGACACGGGGACAGGACACGTACTGCCTCAAAAACTTTCCCGTCCTCCTCCTCCAACTATGAAAACATTCTTGGCCGAAGCCCACCTGCATTTAATCTGACGTTAGCTCTGCTGTCCTGGGCACTGCAATGGGATTTATTCCTGGGACCCACCCATGCTGTCGGTCCACACGGAGTTGTAACTGCATGTGTCTACTTATAAAGAACCCCAGTCTGACTGGGGCATGCAGTGTGGGTCAAAGCCCACCTGCATTTAATCTGACGTTACCTCAGCTGTGCTGGGCAATGCAATGGGATTTATTTATGTACCGCCGGTGGCTTCCTGGGACCCTCCCATGCTGTCGGTCCACACGGACTTCACAATAGGGAGTTGTACCTGCCTGTCTCTACTTATAAAAAACCCCAGTCTGACTGGGGCATGCAGTGTGGGCCGAAGCCCACATGCATTTAATGTGACGTTAGCTCTGCTGTCCAGGGCACTGCAATGGGATATATTTATGTACCGCCGGTGGGTTCCAGAGAGCCACCCATGCTGTGGGTTCACACGGAATTCCCATTGCGGAGTTGTACCTGCCTGTGACTATTTATAAAAAACCCGACTGGGGCATGCAGTGTGGGCGGAAGCCCACCTGTATTTAATCTGACGTTAGCTCTACTATCCGTGGCACTGCATTGGGACAAACTACAGGAGCAATACAGCACTAATGAGACGTGCACAGCTACGCTAGCATAGGAGTCCGCTGCGATTGCTGAGGGTTTGTGTAGAGGCCTATGTCCTGGGTGCAGTGAAAGTCTGCTTCCTGCCTAGGATTGCTGAAGCTGTGGGCCGAGGCCTATGTCGTGGGCGCGGTGCAAGTCTGCCATGTTTGGCCGCTCAGATCAATTTTTTGTTCATGTCTTGGGCTTCCTAGGACCCACTTATGCTGTTGGTGCAAACTTAGTTCCCATCGCGGTGTTTGACCTGTCTGGCACAAAGACACTGACTGACTTGGGTAGAGGGCAGAGCACTGACGGCTTTCCCCTTGCAGTGTGGAATGAGCTATGCGACACCTTGACAGAATGAATACTGTGTGGCACATGAATTCCCCACTGCTATGCCCATGTTTGCAGCTCCTGATGGAGGTGGCACAGGATTGGATGTCTCATTGCTTCTGTACAGCATTGTGGGCTATCGCCCCGCCCCTTTTAAAGAGGGTCGCTGCCTGGCCCTGCTAACCCTCTGCAGTGTGTGCCTCCGGTTCCTCCTCATGGCTGACGCACTTATAAATAGACATGAGGGTGGTGTGGCTGTGAGGCCAGCGTGTGGCATGAGGGCAGCTGAAGGCTGCGCAGGACACTTTTTTATGCGCTGTGGATGCAGGGTCGTGCGGGGGGTTAGGCAGCATGTAACCCAGGAGAAGAGGCAGGGATGTGTCCCACAGGCAGTGCTTGTGCTTAGTTGGAGGTAGTGTGGTGCTTAGCTAAGGTGTGGCTTACTAATGAGGGTTTGTCCGAAGTAAAAATTGTTAGGCCGGGGACCCACTCTTGCCGCTATTGTGGCTGAATAGTGGGACCTGAGAACCTGAAATGCAGCCCAGCATGTTGCCCCTCGCCTGCCCTATCCGTTTCTGTGTCGTTTCCATCACTTTCTTGGGTTTTGTAGATTTTCACCAATGAAAACCTTAGCGGAGCATGGCTGATATACAAAAATGCTCGAGTCGCCCATTGACTTCAATGGGGTTCGTTACTCGAAACGAACCCTCGAGCATCGCGGAAAGTTCAACTCGAGCAACGAGCACCCGAGCATTTTGGTGCTCGCTCATCTCTAGTGAAGACCACAGAGAAAGACCGGAAGAAGATTGAAGCTTTAATCAGGAGAAGAGGAAAAGGGGCCATAGAAGAAGACCGGGAGAAGGCCTGAAGGAGGAGAGGAATCGGCGGGTAGAAGACAGTGCAGTGGGGTGAAGAAAAGAAGAGCCCGAAGGCACTTACCAAGGTGAAGATGGAAGCCATTCTGGGTCGGATCCGGGAAGCGGCGGAGGAGAGGGGCCTGAACTGGTTAGTCCGGATGCTGGAGGAGCCCCCGGAAGAAGCAGCGCCGGCCCCGGCTGCGGAGGTTGCAGCGACAGTCTATGCGGTGGAGAGAGAGAGGAGGCCACGGAGGGCGCGCGCGCCTGCGCGTCTTAGCCAGGAGCAGGCCCCCTCCTGTCAGCGGCGTTTGCGGAGCCCCTCCCCGGCCCCACCACGTGTAGTCCCTCTGGCAACCACTAATGGCAGGGGAAGGAGGCCGGGGGGGGGGGGGGCTGCTCGGCGCCACGAAGGCCCTGGGGTGGAAGGCGGGCCCCGGGACAGGATTCCCCAGAGCAGTGCAGCGACAGCAGCGGAGGTCAGGCACGGAGCGGGGGGCCGTGCACCCATGGGAATGGCGGTCGGGGCGCGGCCTCGGCGCAGCGGCAGGCCAGAACCAGAAGTGGCCGAAGATGGGGGCAGTAGTCAGCGCCCCAGCAGCAGGGAGGTGGCCGGGGCGTCCCCGACACCGAGAAGAGCGGCTGGCTACCATGGAGAGTGATTACGGCCTGAGAGCAGCACGGCTGCCGAGAGGAGCAGCGACCAGGAGGACAGCGGCGTGGAATGTCGGGACAGGGGAGAAGCGGCTGGTGGGCCCACAGCCCCGACGCAGCCAGGTGAGAGCTCCATGTGGTGTATGTCTGATGCGGGAAGCCAGTTAGCACGCACGGGGGTGGGGGCGCGTTTGCCGGCGGGTGGCGCAGCGTTAGAGAGTGTTTTGAGTGGGAGGGTGAAATGGGGGCACTGCTCGGTGTGTTGTGTGGCTTGCTAATGCGTGAGAGTGGGGGGGGGGCAGCTCAGGCTGCGCGGGCTGCCGCGGTGGATAGATCGCCGCTTGCTGCGTCATCCAGCATTGCGAGCTCGCCAAGCGCAGGCTCGGCTTGGGGGACTGGGGGTGGCCAGGCGGCGTGGGGAGCAGTAACGAGTACCTCTCCTTCAGCGGTATCAGCGTGGCGGGTGGATGCAAGTACATCTGCAGCGTCGGTAGGTACACAGGATGTTGGCGGGGGTGTAGAGGCAGGGCGGTCAGCAACAGTTGCGGTGCAGACCGAGAAAGAAGGGGATGGGGTTAGGCTCGATGACCGGGCAAGGGGGGAGGTGTACGTATGCTTCGAGGGGCCCCCCTCGGCGAAATACAAAAATGTTCCGGTCGCCCATTGACTTCAATGGGGTTCGTTATTCGAAACGAACACCCGAACATCGCGGGAAGTTCGTTTCGAATAACGCGAACCCGAACATTTTGGTGTTCGCTCATCTTTATTGTTTGCCCATGGGGTGTTCTATCTCATGCGCTTACTTCGAGGCGTTTAACTCGTTTTTAGAATGGGTAGTGAGAGATACCGCTGGAATTCAGTCGGTGATCCATTACCTGGATGATTTTTTGTGCGTAGGGCCGGCGGGTTCGCCGGTCTGTGCAACATTGTTGGGTATGGTGCAGTGGGTGTCGAAGCGTTTCGGGGTGCCGCTGGCTCCCGAAAAGACGGAGGGCCCTACGACTTCCCTAAGTTTTTTGGGAATCCTCATAGATACGAAGGCATTAGAGTGCCGCTTGCCTGAGGATAAATTGCGGGACTTACAGACGGAAGTGGCGGCCGCACGGGGGGCAAAAAAGATCACGCTGCAGCGATTACAGTCAGTTTTGGGCAAGCTTAATTTTGCCTGCAGGATAATGCCAATGGGGCGGGTTTTTTGTCGGCGTTTAGCGGCGGCGACTGCAGGGGTGAGTCCCCTCACCATTTTATTAGGTTCAAAGCTAGCCACAAGGAGGATTTGGTGGTTTGGGGGGAATTTTTAAAACAATATAATGGCAGGTCAGTGGTGATGGCCGAAGTGAGCGAGAACGCTGACTGGGATCTGTTCACGGATGCGGCGGGCAGCGGCGGTTACGGGGCATATTTTCAAGCAGATGGTGTGCAGGGGAATGGCCGGAGCAGTGGAGACGCGAAGGTCTGTTGCGTAACCTGGTACTGTTGGAACGTTTTCCAATAGTAGCGGCTATAGCGCTATGGGGAGCTCACTTAAAGGGGTTGTCCCGCGCCGAAACGTTTTTTTTTTTTTCAACCCCCCCCCCCCCCCCGTTCGGCGCACACAAGCTGGTAAAATAAACCTAATTTTGAGGAAACACTGGGCCATTTTGAAGGAGGACCCTTTTCTAGCAAAAAAGATACATAGTAAACCACCATGTATATTCCGCCGTAATAATACATTGAAAAATCTACTTGCTCCTTCATGCCCCAAAAAAGAAACGAACCTTAAAAAAGAAGGAAGAGAGACACAAGAGAAAAAAGAAAAAGAAAAGGAAAAAGGGGTATTTAGGTGCAAAGAAAAGAAGTGTAAGTGTTGCCTTAATATCACACACGGGAAAAAGAACATAGATTTATTGAACCAAGAACAAATAGAAATTAAGCAACATATGACATGCAAAACAAAATGTGTGGTATACATGTTAGAATGCCCATGCGGTCTTAGGTATGTCGGAAGAACGATAAATACGGTGAGAGAAAGAATGAATAAATACAGAAGTAATATCAGCAATGGTTTCACGAAACACAGTGTTTCCCGACACTTTATGCAGATACATGGGAAAGATTATAAGGGACTCAAAATCACTCCGTTGGAATATATATATATGAAAGATCGGTACCAAAACTAAGAGAGAAGGAAATGTATTGGATTTTCCGGGTAAACACGCTAGTGCCGAACGGTTTAAATGAAGTACTGGAGAAGTTATGAATAAGATGATATATATAGAGAATTATTTAAATATGTAGGAGATTGGATGCTATTTATGGTTTTATGTATAAAATATTTTAACATATATGTACTGTATATTTATTACACACATATATATATATATATATATATATATATATATATATATATATATATAGTTTTTATATACTATATTAGAATTTTATGAACATAAGTGTTTTCATTTACATCTACATATATATATATATAAACAAATGTATACACTATTTCAGGTATTGTTTGGCTTTATCATGTCATTATATGGTTGGCGTTATTATGCCATTGTATTCCAATGTGCAAATAGGTACATACTGATTAATATAGAGGAAATTGTGTTAAATAGATTACAACAATAGATTACAACTATTTTTTTCTGAGCATATCCACTAAAATAAAGCCAGAGCTACGGCATATTTTTATAACAGTGGTTTATTCTTTGAAAAGAACAACATAATGTGCATGTAGTATGTTATTTTAATGAATATATGTTCCGTTTGGCCCTTTCTGTATTTACAGAAGTCGGCAGGACCTGGGATACGCTCCGAGCTCCACCCCCCGCAACAGGGAACGTGCCCGACGTAGTGACGTCACTCCGCTGCGTGACGACGTGTCGCGTCAGACGCAGAGCACGCAGGGAGACGCCGCGGGGCACGGAGGAGACGGAGAATCTCATGGGACCAAGGTAATGTTTTTATAACTATTTAAAGAAATGTTTATTGTAGTTTATCATATGTACTTGAAAAAGTCTCTTTATGAGATGAAACGCGTTGTACAATAAAAGAAGATTTTACTTCCCAAGTTGGGAGCATCATCTGGAGGATTTTTTTGCATAAAGGAGCGCGGGTTGTTTTTTACCTTTACTATATTCAGGCATTCCTTTGATCTGGTTCCCGAGAGGGAACAAGAACATCCGCATAGCTCTCCTGCTTTCTAGCTCAGCGGGATTCCAGCAACAGCTGTGGATTTATTTCAAGGCCTTACAGGATACTGTGTGCTAGTAGAGACCCTGGTCGAGGGCTCTACAGCACACCGGGTGAGTTCAACACCATATAACAAGTTTTTTTCTGCTGCTGGGAGTGTTTACTCTGTGGAGCGCTATTCTCATCTTTTGTATTTTAGAGTGGGGGCGGCAACGGAGGCCTCGGTTCAGGGAATGGGGGAGGAGGAGGTTAAGAGGATTGGCAGATGGGAGTCGGGCCGGTATAGGTCGTACGTCAGACCTCAGTTGTTGTAATTAAAAAAAAATAAAAAATTTTTTTGACTGATTATGGTTTGTTTTCTTTCAGGTCGCCGCTCCGCCTTAGTGTGGATTTTAGGGCATTCATTTGTATTTTGGGGGGCAGAGCGAGCAAGAGCTAGGCGAGATGGGAGGCAGTTGCGGTTGCCGCGTAGTGAGGCTGTAGTCAGGTGGATAGGGATCAGGGGATTGTCGTGGGGTAGGGTGTTGGAAGAGGTAGAGAGGGGGGTTGCGTTGGATACAGTGCCGGATATACTTGTCCTGCACTCAGGGGGAAATGATCTAGGTCAGAGGCCATTTAGAGATCTGTCAAGGGATATCAGATATGATATCCTTAGATTGATGACGGCGCACCCAGGGTTATTAGTAGTATGGTCGGAGATAGTTCCGAGGAGAGTTTGGAGGGGGGCTTTATCTGTGAGGGGGTTGAACAAAGCGAGGATCAAATTAAACAGAGAAGTGTCCCGCTTTGTGGGGTTTCATGGGGGAATAGCAGTGAGACATATTGATTTGGAAGCTGGGGTGGGGAATTATTGGAGGTCGGATGGAGTACACCTCAACGACATAGGGATAGACTTGTGGTTGGAGGGGATTCAGGAGGGGATCGAGAGAGCCTTGTTGGGGTGGCGGGCTGCGCAGGCTTGAGGGGGTCAAGCCGTGCTGGCTGTGGAGGGGTCCCTTGGAGCCAGTAAAAGTGGTAGTAGGGGGGTAGCAGGGGCTGGATTGCTTCCTTCCCCTATTTTAAGTGGTTTAGCTGTGGACTGTCGCCTTTGGGTCTCGCAGGGCGGGCCCTGCTGAGTTGGTGGGTGTGGTTAGCCAAGTTTGGCTAACCGGCCTCGGGGTCCGGATGAGGCGACCTGGGGCGAGGTGGTGAGTGGTGGGCCCCCGAGTCTGTCGACCGGAGGTGGGGGCAATGGTAGGAGAATAGTGTCGCCCGAGTCGGAACTGCGACCGGCGGCAGGTGCAACTATTTTCCGGCGGTTGGGGGTGAGGTGACAGGTCCAGTGGTGGGGCTCCAGGGATCTCTCTCAGGTTTAGTTCAGAGGGGGTTAGTTGTTATTATTTGTTAATGTTATGTTTGTAAATAAACATGGCTGCTGTGGCCATATTTAATCCAAATTACTGAGTCGGTGTTTAATTGAGGGGGGAATGGGTGGTGGAGTCAGGTCACAGTAGCATCGACTCCGTTTGCCCTGGTCAAGAACTGCAGGAGTCGGAGATCAGGGATCATAGGCAGAGGCAGACATAACCGGGTAACGGGGAGGAAGGGGTTAATTGCTAGGAGTTTGCTAGAAAGGTGGGGGGGTCTAAAGGGGGAAGCTGGGTGGGGGTAGGGAGGAGCTGGTTTGGGAGGTGTAGACTCACTTCCAAGGAGACAGCGAAGAGTCCCGCCCACCCGCCCGGAGAAGATGTGGGAGGAGGGAGAACATTTGTCATAGCAGCTTTGGGGGGGGGGAGGGGTCCCTTGGAGCCAGTAAAAGGGGTGGTAGGGGGGTAACATAGTTCGTAAGGCTGAATGAAGACAATGTCCATCTAGTCCAGCCTTCTATCCTCCTGTGTTGATCCAGAGGAAGGCAAAAAAACCCCAAGAGCAAAGCCAATAACCCTTTTGGGGAAAAAAATTCCTTCCCGACTCCCTAATGGCAATCAGACTGTTCCCTGGATCAACCCCTAATAGTTCCTACCTGCCTGTATACCCGGATTAACAAATAACCTTAGATTTATAGCCTATAATATCCTTCCTCTACAGAAAAGGCAAAAACCAAAATTGACAGCAGCACGCAAAATAAATTCACTATCAGAGGTATACAAACCTATAATCTAACCACATTAAATAATGCAAGGTTCTTAGTATATAATTTGATCAAATTACATTGGCCCATCTACCAACGTCCAGGTGACCAAGCTCTCAGATGGGTCCTAACATTAATACCAGGTGGATATCTTAACCTGGGAAAGCTGAGTTCCTACCTCTCAAAATGCTCCTCTCTTGGGACTAAGCCTACAAATAAAACCGGGGAGGGTAGGATACTATATAGATGTTCCAATAGGAGGGACAGGAGGTAAATGGGCGGCAGGTGTGCACGACCCAGTGAAGGCAGCCAAAGCTTCACAATATTTGTATAGAAAGGGAAAAAAAGGGGGGTCAGCACTACCCATTGGAAATATATCCCAATAGAAATGTATAGGTGCACGCTAAACCATGGCTGCAACATACAGTAAAGGCAAAAACCAAAATTGGCAGCAGCACGCAAAATAAATTCACTATCAGAGGTATACAAACCTATAATCTAACCACATTAAATAATGCAAGGTTCTTAGTATATAATTTGATCAAATTACATTGGCCCATCTACCAACGTCCAGGTGACCAAGCTCTCAGATGGGTCCTAACATTAATACCAGGTGGATATCTTAACCTGGGAAAGCTGAGTTCCTACCTCTCAAAATGCTCCTCTCTTGGGACTAAGCCTACAAATAAGGGTGCATTCACACGAACGTATATCGGCTCGGGTTTCACGTCGAGCCGATATACGTTGTCCTCGTGTGCAGGGGGGGAGGATGGAAGAGCCAGGGCCAGGAACTGAGGCTCCCGCCCCCTCTCTGCCTCCTCTCCGCCCCTCTGCACTATTTGCAATGGGGAGAGGCGGGACCCCCCTTTTTTTCCCTTCCTCTCCAGAAAGACATCAAGTCCCCTTTTAAACTCCTCTAAGGATTTTGCCATCACTACGTCCTCAGGCAGAGAGTTCCACAGTCTAACTGCTCTAACAGTAAAGAACCCCTTTCTATGTTGGTGATGAAATCTGCTTTCCTCTAAACGTAGCGGATGTCCTCTTGTTACCGTTGCAGTCCTGGGTGTAAACAGATCCTGGGAGAGATCCTTGTATTGTCCCCACATGTACTTATACGTGGTTATTTGGTCGCCTCTTAACCTTCTTTTTTCTAGAGTAAATAATCCCAGTTTGGATAGCCTCTCTGGGTATTCCAGTCCCGTCATTCCATGTATTAGTTTAGTTGCCCTTCTATGAACCCCCTCCCGTACTGTAACATCTTTCCTGAGCACCGGTGACCAGAACTGTACGCAGTATTCCATGTGGGGCCTGACTAGTGCCTTATATAATGGAAGGATAATGCTCTCGTCCTTCGCCCCTATACCTCTTTTAATGCATCCCAAAACTTTATTTGCCTTTGCAGCAGCTGACTGGCATTGGTTGCTCCAGTTTAGTCTACAATCCACTAGTACCCCCAGGTCTTTTTCCATTTCACTTTTCCCTAGCGGTACCTCATTAAGTGAATATTGGTAACATCCATTCTTGCTGCCCATGTGCATAACCTTACATTTATCAACATTGAACTTCATTTGCCATTTTCCAGCCCAAGCTCCCAGCTTATCTAGGTCAGTTTGTAGCCGCACATTGTCCTCCATTGCATTAATTATATTGTATAATTTTGTGTCATCTGCAAATATTGATATTTTACTATGCAGCCCCTCTATCAGGTCGTTGATAAATATATTGAACAGAATGGGGCCCAATACTGAACCCTGTGGCACCCCACTAGTGACTGTGGCCCAATCAGAATATGAACCATTTATTACCACTCTCTGCTTTCTATCATTCAGCCAATTTTTAACCCAATTACACACGTTTTCACCCAATCCGAGCTGTCTCATTTTGTATATTAGCCTATTATGTGGCACGGTGTCAAACGCTTTAGAGAAGTCCAGATATACGCGATCAATAGACTCTCCCAGGTCCAGCCTAGAGCTTACTTCATCGTAGAAACTGATTAGATTTGTCTGACATGAGCGACCCTTCATGAATCCATGCTGGTGAGGAGTTATTCCCTTGTTCTCCTTGAGGTGCTCATCGATGGCGTCTCTCAGAATCCCCTCGAAAAATTTTCCCGTTACTGAGGTGAGACTTACCGGCCTGTAGTTACCAGGCTCACTTTTGATCCCCTTTTTATAAATTGGAACCACGTTGGCAATGCGCCAATCCAATGGTACAACACCGGTCTTGATAGTGTCTAGAAATATTATGTATAGTGGCCTAGCTATTTCATCACTTAGTTCCCTTAGTATCCTTGGGTGTATTCCATCTGGGCCTGGCGATTTATCGATTTTAATCTTCTTTAACCTGTTCCGCACTTCCTCCTGCGTTAGGTATGACATATTTTGTGAGGGGCTTATTTTATTCCCCTGTATCGCGTGTGGCATTTCCTTTTCGCTTGTGAATATGCTTGAAAAGAAACTATTTAATAGATTTGCCTTCCCTCCATCATCTTCGATGATTCCTCCTGCATTATTTGTTAAAGGGCCAGTGCTCTCCCTGCAAATTCTTTTGCTGTTAATATAGTTGAAAAATAGTTTTGGGTTGTCTTTGCTCTCTTTGGCGATCAGTCTTTTCGCCTCTTCCTTAGCAATTTTGATTGTATCTTTGCAAATTTAGTTTTTTTCCCTGTACGATTTTAGCCCTTTTTCGCTGCCTTGTTGCTTTAGTAGTTTGAACGCTTTCTTTTTTATCATTTATTGCCCCTCTTACCGTCTTGTCGAGCCACATTGGTTTCCTTTTAGTTGAGATTCTTTTATTTTTAAAGGGAATGAACTGCTCACATCAGGTGATTAGGATCCTTTTGAACTTTTCCCATTTGTCCTCCGTACTGGCATTTTTGAGGATGTTGTCCCAATTAATGTTACCGATAGTAGTTCTAAGTTGATCAAATTTTGCTTTACTAAAGTTTAGTTTGTTTGTCACTCCCTGATAAGGCTTCTTATTGAATGACAGCTGGAAGTTGATTATATTGTGGTCACTATTCCCCAAGTGCCCCTCAACCTGTACCCCCTTTATTCTGTCCGGTTTGTTAGTTAGTACTAGGTCCAGAATGGCCCTCCCTCTTGTTGGTTCCTGCACCAGTTGGTTCAGGTAATTATCTTTAATTACTCTCAAGAATTTATCACCCTTGTGAGATTTACAGGTCTCATTTTCCCATATTATATCTGTATAGTTAAAGTCCCCCATTATAATTACTTTGTTGCGCTTTGACACTTCTTCTATCTGCCTTAATAGTAAGTTTTCAGTTTCTTCTGTTGCTTTTGGTGGTCTATAGAAAACCCCTATCAGGATTTTGTTATTTTTTCTTCCCTGTATTTCTACCCACAGAGATTCCACCTGTTCTTCTTCTACCCCTATGTCCTGCCGTAGTCTCGGATTTAAGTTCGATTTGACGTACAGACATACCCCTCCCCCTTTCTGGTTCCTTCGGTCTCTTCTGAAGAGATTGTACCCCTGTAAATTCGCCGCCCAATCACACTTATCATCAAGCCATGTTTCCGTTATTCCAACTATATCATAACTCTCATCAGTCATTCTTGCTTCAAGCTCACCCACTTTACCAATCAGACTTCGTGCATTTGTGGTCATACAATTGATATCGTTATTTTTGTTTTTTAAATTCGTTTTGTTGCTATTCGTACTATTGGCTGACCTCACATTTCTAACTGTACTAACCCCCCCCCCCCCCCCCGCCCGACCCCCATTCCCATTTCTTTGGCCCAGGTCGCTAGCTACACTGGCTACCCCACTATTTATCATTTTGCCCTCCCCCAGTCCCTAGTTTAAACACTCCTCCAGCCTTCTAGCCATCTTTTCCCCCAGCACAGCTGCACCCTCCCCATTAAGATGCAGCCCATCCCTACGGTAGAGCCTGTGGCCGACAGCAAAGTCAGCCCAGTTCTCCAGGAACCCAAATCCCTCCTTCTTACACCAACTCCAGGGCCACTTGTTTACCTCCCTAAGATCCTGCTGTCTTTCTAGTGTGGCTTTAGGTACAGGCAGTATTTCCGAGAAAACCACCCTGGAGGTCCGCGCCCTAAGCTTGGACCCTAGGTCCCTGAAATCATTTTTGAGGGCCCTCCAGTGACCTCTAATTTGTTCATTGGTGCCAACGTGCACCATGACCGCTAGATCCTCACCAGCCCCTCCCAGTAATCTGTCAATCCGATCCGCGATGTGTCGAACTCGAGCGCCAGGAAGACAACACACCGTTCGACGATCCTGGTCTTTATGGCAGATTGCCCTATTTGTCCCCCTAATAATTGAGTCCCCCACCACTAGGACCTGTCTAGCCTGCCCTGCGCTTCCCGTCCCCATCTCACTGAAGCAGTTATCCCCCTGGCATTCAGAGGGCATGTCGTGCTGCAGTGGTGCTAGCTCTGTAATGGCATCCCCCTCATCTGCCAATCGTGCAAACTTGTTGGGTTGTGCCAGTTCAGGACTAGCCTCCCTGGTTCTCTTCCCTCTATCCCTCCTTCTTTCTGTCACCTAGCTTCTTGCCTGCTCCCCCTGCTCTTCCGTACTACCATTTGCCCCCTCCTCTACCCCAGCGAGTGTCTGCTCAGTGAACAGCAAACTCCTTTCCATGATGTCAATGGCTCGCAGTGTTGCCAGTTGCCCATTTAGATCCAGGATTTGGGCTTCTAAATGTGCGATGTGCACGCATCTTGCGCAACAGTATGCACCCTCGATCGGCTGATCAAGGACCGCATACATTGCACAAGTAGCACACTGGATGACATTGGCAGGCATGGAGCTCATCCTAATGGGGATCTACAATTTACTTGTGGAAGTAGTGAGGATAGACTAGTTCACACTCCGCTCACACGCTGTCGCCTCTGCTCAACTGCTCACATGCTGCCACTCACCTGCTGCCTCTTGCAAGGACCACTCACGCGCAGTCGCTTACTCGCTGCCGCCTCTGCTGACTCTTGCAAGCAACCGCTCACACGCTGACTCTTGCAAGCAACCGCTCACACGCTGACTCTTGCAAGCAACCGCTCACACGCTGACTCTTGCAAGCAACCGCTCACACGCTGACTCTTGCAAGCAACCGCTCACACGCTGACTCTTGCAAGCAACCGCTCACACAACAAAATTTTTTTTTTCCCCCTATTTTAATTGGTTTAGCTGTGGACTGTCGCCTTTGGGTCTCGCAGGGCGGGCCCCGCTGAGTTGGTGGGTGTGGTTAGCCAAGTTTGGCTAACCGGCCTCGGAGTCCGGATGAGGCGACCTGGGGCGAGGTGATGAGTGGTGGGCCCCCGAGTCTGTCGACTGGCGGCGGGGGCAATGGTAGGAGAATAGTGTCGCCCGAGTCGGAACTGCGACCGGCGGCAGGTGCAACTATTTTCCGGCGGTTGGGGGTGAGGCGACAGGTCCAGTGGTGGGGCTCCAGGGATCTCTCTCAGGTTTAGTTCAGAGGGGGTTAGTTGTTATTATTTGTTAATGTTATGTTTGTAAATAAACATGGCTGCTGTGGCCATATTTAATCCAAATTACTGAGTCGGTGTTTAATTGAGGGGGGAATGGGTGGTGGAGTCAGGTCACAGTAGCATCGACTCCGTTTGCCCTGGTCATGACATGTACTAAAGTGTGACCCCCCTTGCCTAAGTGACTGTAGAGAGACCTTGTACATATTGTTCAGCCAAATCTTTTGCCATGATTGTAGAAAAGCATGACATGTTGTTTAATTAGTAGGAAAGTGCAGGGAAAATTGTTAAAAGAGCCTTAGTGGGTGGTCAACAGTAGCTCTAACAGCAAGCAGCATGTTTCTTGACAAGTTGTTTCTGTTGACTTGCGTGTGGATTGGCGGTGTGGGAAAGCTAGTTAGGGATGCTGGGCTGGTTCTTAGACCTGGAGGCCACGCTTTGCGGCAAATAGAGTTAATAGAAATGGGAAGTTAGAATGGGGTCAGAACCACTGAGATTTATTTCCTTACCCAGCACCTGGGGAATGAGCCTAAAACCGTTGGAAATTTACACATCTGCTAGACTTCCAGGATTCAGTCATTTGACCCTTGGCATATCACCTGTACATAAGGGCAAAGATGCTACCTATCGGGGGCGTGGCCTAGCTAACAGCGGGAGTGGGCGCCATTTTAGAGGCTCCTGAGGGTGCAGCGCTTCTGAGGGACATCCCGCCGACATGAGGCCCCATCCGGGGATAAAAACAGCAACACCGGCACCGCGCTCGTGAGAGCTTTAAAAAGAGACCACTCCAGGCCTCCTAGCGGCATTTATACCGCCGCGGCCTACATCACAAGGCGGATCCCCTGGCTAAATTTGCCGTCCCCGGCCGACCAGAAGTTGCGGCGGAGGCCGGATCACGGCAGAAACCGGCCACTGAGTCACTCTCCAGCCTGTGGCTCTACCCGGCCAGGCGACAGAGGCACCCAGAACGCTCCTGCAGGAGAGGGAGAGGCAGGAGGGGAGATAGCAGCACCAGAGGAGAGAGACCCCGAACCCGGACCAAACGGAGACCGCGGGGGCGAGTGGCAGCCCAGAACCTGGAGAGGGGCTGAGGTGGAGTAACCGGCAGTGAGTACGAGAGAGAGACCGCTGTGAACTTAGTCACACGGCTCATCCAGATAAGCAGAACCCCTGAAAGCCTCCGAAAGGCCCTCCTGCTGTGGTTTCTCTTTCCTGCGCAACCCCCCCCCCCCCCCCCCGCCATTTTGCCTCCTCTCCCCCACCTCAAGCTCCCCAGCAAAATAGGGGGAAGAAGAGGGAGTAAAACAAAGAGACCCACATAATAAGCCCCCCAGAGCTGGTCAGCACAACTGAGAGGCTGAAAACAGAAGAAGAGCTCTGCTCTAATTTTTTCTGAACCGGTAAATCCAGTTCTAATATATAACAATTTTTCTTTTCTCCAAGAAATGGGGAACATCACCTAATACCCGAACAGACACTGCAAAATTTTCGAACCCACCTAAAGGAGTAAAGGAGTAAGCAAGTGCCTGACCGCTGAGAGTAATGGCTCTTTGAATCTAGAGCTCCGTTACAACGGCACAATCCGGGGCCCATACCAGCAGCGATCCTGAGCAAAATATGGTCAAGACAAATAAAGAAAAAGGGGGAGACCTCCAGGGAACCCCTCGCCCAGTCAGAGGACAATTAGACCTACAAAGGTTCCTGACAGATAGGTCCACTCGCTCCCCTCATGCAATAAACAAGACGGCACCGTCCCAACAGACTACAGCAATGAGGGCAACAGATAGAGAAACTGAGGACTCCTCCGAAGGAGAAGATGGAGAAAGAATCTCAAAGGGCTTTATGAAAGAGCTCTTGTCATCAGCCCTTCGCCCTGTAACGGCAGACCTTAATGAAATTAAGGAGGAAGTTAAAAGCATGGGAAGGAGAATAGATGATCTCGAATCCTCCACATCTTCCATCACAGTCCATCCACTGGAACTGTCCCAAGTATTAAAAGACCAACATAACCACCTGAATAAAGTTCTTATTTTACAAGAGGACTAAGAGAATCGCAATAGACGCAATAATGTACGCATAAAAGGCCTGCCGGAATCCTGGGCGGCAGAGGCTCTCGACAAAGTCGCATCAGAAATCTTCTCCTCCCTACTGGGTCCAGAAAGAGCTGCCACCATTGTAGTGGAGCGTGTCCACAGAGCACTTAGACCGACCCCAACCAATACCGAACCTCCCAGAGACATAATCTGCAAATTACTTTCCTTCCCAGATGCTCTGGCGGTTCTTAGAGCAGCGAGAAGCAACCAGGACCTACAATATGGAGGAGTCCCCATTCAAATATACCAAGATCTGGCTCCATCCACATTGATAAAAAGACGGGCATTGCGCCCCTTGTTAGACGCGCTGAGACTGAAAAATATAAAATACGCATGGTTATTTCCCTTCGGATTAGACTTCAGCTACAAAGGCAGACGCTTCAATATTCGCTGGCCAGACGAGCTACAAAATTGCTGGCAACACTTGGGAATCGAACCAATAGATTTACCAGGCTGGCTATCCTTGCCGGATTTACCAACCTTCACACACCTTTCCACACAAGAGACTTGGCAGCTAGTCAGAAACCAAAAGTCTCCTAGAAGTAAAAAGAAGAAGAGCAGAGGGGAAGTAACGCTGAGTGACACCTGAAACTTGACGACCAACTGTCCTATTGACCCAAGCTTGACCATTTGAATTGAACACTATTACCAGTTGCATTTTAAAGTGGAAACTAACCTCTTAAAGTTCTACAGGAGGTCATGTTAGTTAACATGTTTTCTCATGCTAGAATTATAGTTTGACCACACTTGTACTATGTTAGTTATTCACTCGATCATAGTTATCTTACTCACTAGTGGAGTAAGAACAGTTAAACTGGGCCCCCACAGTGCCTGTACCCATCAGGCTAAGCCCGTTAAGAATATACGGTACGAGTTACTGTACTTTCTTTACTCCCCCCACATTCACGTACGACTACGTACTCCCACGAGCCTCTAGAGGAAATTTTCCCACGCACCTCACGTGCATTACAGAAAAGATTTAAAGAGAGCTCCGTAGTTCACTGTACTGATTGATTGACTGTTATTTTTTTCTCCCTTTACTCCATTCCCTCATCCCACTCTCCTATTCGTGTTTTCCAGATCCCACCTCGCTCTTCCACCTCCTGCCCTCCCATTCCCGTTCGCTGTACCAGAAGGTACTCCCCAGGCATACCGAAAGTAAATCTTGCATACAACAAACTTTCACTCTAACCTTTATTTTCAGTGTCCCGCGAGAAAGTAGAAGACCCTTTCTGCGTTCGTTCCCCAGGACTGGAAATGGAGGCCACCCGTATCACCACGTTCAATGCCCGGGGTCTGAATACGCCTCTCAAGAGACACAACCTTTCACATCTGCTAAAGAGGTATGGCACGGAGATCCTTTTCCACCAGGAGACTCACTTTAAGGGCAACAAACATGTGACACTCCCGGGGAAGTTTTTCTCACAGGAGTTCCACAACACACACCCTACATCAGCTTCAAAGGGGGTCTCCATACTTTTCCACAGGTCCATCCCCTTTAAATGTGAAGCCCAATATGCGGACGGAGAAGGGAGAGCCCTCTTTGTAAAAGGCACAATAAGCAACATGAAGGTAACCTTCGCAAATTTATACGCCCCCAACTCCGACCAGGTCCCGTGGCTAGTGAAGCAATTAGACATCCTCGAGCAATTTGCTGTAGGCCAGATCTTTGTGGGAGGGGATTGGAATTTAACGCTAAACCCATTGCTGGACGCGTCGACAGGTCGCTCCCAGGTCCCAAAGAGGAAACTTGGAGCCTTGCTCCGAGCCCTCCAGAAATTAGAGGTTACAGATGTGTGGAGATGCCTGCATCCGTCTACAAAAGACTACACATATTTTTCATCTGTTCACTCCTCCTTCCAGAGGCTTGACTACCTATTTGTATCTTATTCCATAATTCAACAAGTAGGAAAAGCCCACATAGACGCTATGACCATTTCGGACCATGCCCCGCTACACATAGACATCAGACCAAGCAAAATAGAACCAAGAGAGTGGAGGTGGCGACTCAACGAGTCCCTACTAGACTCAGTCGAAGAAAGGACACGACTGTCTGAGCTGATAGAGGAATACTTTAAATTAAACACGGAAGACGAAACAGAAATGCCAATAATTTGGGAAGCCGACAAGGCCTATACAAGAGGCCTTTTAATAGCGCTAGGGACAAAAGTGAAAAAGCAGCAACAAAGAGACATTGACAACAAACTTAACCAAATTGCTAAATTGGAACAAAAAGCAAAAACTTCCCAGTCCAAAAAAGACCTAGAGGAACTAACGCACTGAGATGGGAGTTAAAAAACCACCTAGAGGCTAGATTCAACAAACGACGTCTATTTTTCAAACACACAATATATGCCCATGCAAAAGCTCGAGCCAGAAACCATATATCTGCCATACAAACACAAACGGGTAGGGTGGTCTCCACCACCTCTGATATAGCCAAAGAATTTCAGAAATACTATTCTGAATTGTACGATTTGCACGATCGGGGGGAAAACCCTATTTCACAAAGAACAAAAGCTGAAATAGACAGTTTCTTGAACACCCTCAATCTTCCCAAACTGGACGATACAGAAGCTAGCACCTTAATGACTCCAGTCACCAGCGCAGAAATAGAATCCGTACTAGAATCCTGTCCAGCAGGGAAAAGCCCAGGCCCAGATGGCCTATCCTTGGTCTATTATAAATTCTTCAAGGAAATACTGATACCCCGACTTAGGAACCTATGCAATGCGCTGCTTCAGGGGAAAACCCTACCCAAACAATCCTTAGAAGCACATATTACGCTGTTACATAAGGAGGGGAAAAACCCTGAACTATGCGGCAGCTATAGACCTATCTCGCTCATCAATGTAGATGTAAAGATATGGGCTAAGGTGCTGGCCAAACGACTGGAAGACTTTATCCCCGAACTGGTTAACAGGGAACAAGCAGGATTTGTCAAGGGAAGAGAAGGAAAGGATAACTGCCACAGATTACTTCACGTAGCAAGATATGCCCAATCCCGGAACATTCCCTTGGCCTTCCTGGGGACCAACGCAGAAAAGGCGTTTGATAGGGTGAACTGGACTTATTTAGATGCAACCCTCAGACACTTCAACTTACCACCCCCTTTCATCGCCTCAATCTTCTCGCTTTATTCTAAACCGTACGCTAGACTAAAAATCAATGAAACCCTGTCCCCCCCCCATTCGATATACGTAACGGAACCCGCCAAGGATGCCCGCTCTCCCCCTCTCTTTTTATCCTGGCACTGGAACCTTTGCTCCAGAGAGTGAGACAGGACCAGATCATTAGAGGCTTGGAGATGGGCTCCAATTCCATAACCACCGCTGCATTCGCCGATGACGTTATGTTCGTTGTCGCGGAGCCAGCGAAGGGGATTCCTAAGCTGGTATCTCTTCTGGAAGAGTTTGGGACACTATCAAACTTCAAGGTGAATTTCACAAAATCCACAATCCTAAACATTTCCATCCCTAGGCATCAACATGGCCCCCTACAGTCCAGCTCACCCTTCAAGTGGTCCAATTCCCACATTGATTATCTGGGTATCAAATTCACCAGGAAAGCTGAAGATTTGTATACCTACAACCTCCTCCCCCTAATAATCAAAACTAGCGACATGCTCCATTCATATGACTTGCCCCCTATTTCCTGGTTTGGCAGGAAAAACATTGTTAAATCCTACGTACTCCCGACAATCCTTTACAAAATACGCATGCTCCCAATTTCCCTTCCAAAGTCCTTCTTTAAAGCTATCAAAAAAGCCTTTTCAGATTATGTCTGGAGGCACAAGAGACCGCGTCTGGCCCATAGTCTAATGATAAAAAAGCGATACGAGGGCGGAATGGATCTACCCTGTATCGAAGATTTTTACAAGGCAGTACAACTAAGCTACTGGATGGAACTCAGTCAGCCCGTAAAGGACCCAATTCTAACCTTACTAGCGGAAGGAGTATATGGGGACTCCTTAATGGAAGACCTTTGGCTCCCCCCTGGGTTTAGATCCAGGAGGGGCAACCGCGAACCCCTCTTACGAGGCCCTATCGAGACCTGGGAGGGTCTCCGGAACTCGCTGGCCCCAGCCCCCTCTCCTGTAATGCCCTTACGCATAATGTGAAAGTTAGTAGACATACCCTCAGATTCATCGACAACTAATATCTGGAAGAAATTCAAGGGAGTCACGGTAGGAGATCTCCAAACCCAAGCACATAAAAAACCAACAGAAATACTGCAGACCCTCCTCCCCCAGCATGCTTTCTCCGATTTGCAAAAAACCCAAGTTACAAAAACCATTGAGAGATTCCAGAAAACATTTAAATCTACCAGACCTAGGACTACCTTCGAGGGGGTCTTAGAGGAGAAAATACCAGAAAAAAGGAAGTTAGCTAAGTTAAAGAAGTGCTTCATCGCCCCGGCTACCCCCACAAAAACTGCTTTCCTTTTGTCATGGGAAAAAGAATTGAATATTACTCTCACCGAGGAGGTTAGGGTGATTATGAAAATGGCATTTGGACTCTCGCCATGCGTGTTAATACAGGAAAACCATTATAAGCTATTAGTAAGATGGTACAGAACTCCACAGTGGCTGCACGCATATAAACTAGCACCCCACAATAAATGCTGGAGATGCGAGACCAAAGTGGGCTCTTTCCTGCACATCTGGTGGGAATGTCCGATCATAGTGCCCTACTGGAAAGAAATAGAGAAAGCCCTACAAAGCATCTCACCGAACCTAACACTGACAGCTGACATCATATTCCTCTGGAGGCCATCCAGTTGCTTCCATCCATTAAAAAACAAACTGATAGCAATACTGATAGACGCTGCAAAAGCTCTGATCCCTCTGTTATGGCTCCAGAAAATCTCCCCTACCTTGAATCAGTGGAAAGAAAAAGTTGATTCAATTTGCAATTTAGAGGAACTGGTGAGCCGGGCTAAAAACGACCGGGATGGATTTGTGGAGATGTGGAGCCCCTGGAAAGCTTTGGTTTGAGTCTCCTGGAGAGGGAGGGGTCTGGTGCCGATGCCCCCCTTGACGAGGGACGGGGTGGTGAGACCCCGGTCAGTGAATGAGTAAGAGGGAAAGGAAATGGAGAATGATATTAAAGCCCGGTGTCCGTCATATATACCATCATATACAGTGACGCTCCCCCCCCTCCACATAACCCCCCTTCTGTACGTCAACCTACCCATGTACCCTCTTCCCCCCCCCCTATCCCTTTATTAAGATGTTTCATAAGTTTTTGAAAGTCCCTGATTTATCAAGACTCTAAATACGTGAGGACACATGTTTAAATCTATAAGCAGAGACCTTAGTTTAAAGTTAATTAGTTAAATGTATGGCTATTTGTAAGGATGATTCTATTGCATTGCCCATTGTCTATTATGCTCTCATCAAGATTTAAGGTTGCATAATATGATATGTAATTTAAAATGTGAAAAAATTCTAATAAAAAACTAAGATTTAAAAAAAAAAAAAAAAGATGCTACCTATCATGTGCTGGTGCCCTATTTAAATAGTTTGATTAGTTTTTTTGTGCTGGTCTTCCTATTTTTTACCCCATTTAATTTTTTTTCCCTCCGTTCCAGGTCATCAACCAATGATCCATCTCTGCGGGAGGATAGTCAGGTGTTTGCTGTAAATGTGCCTAGAGTCAACAGCAAGGTCTGTGGAAGATGCAGATTAGCCTTAGGTATTGAAGGACGTGGCTAAAGCTGCTCTGGTCCACTGGCAGGATAGGTCATCCTGCAGAGGCGACAGTAACTCTCCACCAATGTTTTTAACACTGAACTCAGGTTGTGATTATGTAGTGCTTGTTTTCTGCAAAACAGGGAGTCTTTAGACTGGGTGCTGCGGTACTGCAGCTCCTTTGGTTTAAATTTAGGTAAACTCCAGCCACAGTTTGTGCTCAAGATGAAGGTGGCCATTCTGCCTCTGTCTGAGTTGATTTAGCAGCCTGAACCCAATGAATAGTGCTTCTAGCTATTCAAGCACTGGAGTCACAATGGTAGCGGGAGTTATATGGACTGCGGAACCTAAAAACGCATGCCAACGGGGGAGCGATGTTCAGGGTGATCTAAGCGGCAGGTAGTTGTTCAGATGTAACCCTAATTTTTAAGCCAAAATGTGGTAAGACGTATGCCTGAGAGTTCAAACACAGCGCTTCTGGTAAACCATCAATAAACAGTACTGACAACACCAGCATATTTTTCTCGGCTGGCAAGGCATGGGTCAACACCCCTAGCAGTGGGAGTGGACAGTTAGCCGGAGCACCAAATAAAGTTGACATGCGCAGACTCTCCTGGCAAGCGCCACGGACTCTGGGCTGGGCAATCTGATTCCCTGGAAGCAAAAGCGTATGCGCAAGAGGACGAATGGACAATACCAACTTCAAGGTTTCTTTCATTATTTCTAATGGCTTGACAAGGGTCAATGGCCTGTATTTGTACCACCCCTGTGCAAATAGAAGCCACATTCCTTTTGCCTCTGAACAGCATGCAATCGAGCATACTCACTCAATTGCCGTTTGAGGATGGTAGAACTTTGATGATGCACAGCATTGATACTTTTATCCTGGGGATGCAGTGGATGACCAACAGTTGACAATACCCCATACCAATTGGCCCATTACTCGCTGTGGCATTACCAGATACAATTTGTTAGTTGCGTACTTGTTAACGCCTTTATGTAAATATTGTATTGTTTAATTTGTTGTAATATGTGTACTTTTCCTATGTTTATCACTGGCTAGAGTGATCTTTTTTTTTTTTTTTCGATTCCTGAGAATAAAAACCTCAACCAAAAAATTGCCTCCAATGACTTTGTTTCAGTGGAACTGCTGTTAGAAGTTTTACATGTATTACCTATTCTAATGTACTCTCTATGCAGAAAACATGAAGGAGACTTCCACAAAATCAGGAAGTGTTCCGACACAGCTGCACTGCAGCTGTAGTAAATGTCTGACACTGTCATGCAACAGGTTTGCTACCTTGCATGGACTGCAGCAGAAATGGTTGTACTATTTATGTGCACATTTACCGTTGTAGATGTGCAATGTCTGCAAAACCTGTTTAGAAATAGCACTCTGAAGCCACATGCATTAGCTATAGCTATTCGAGTTTATTATTTTCACCTATTCACCAAAGGGTCTCCCCCCCCCCCCCCCCCCTGTACGGATAAAAAAAAGTCTCTTGTGAGGCACTCATGCACGATGGCCAGCAGAGACAAGAAGTTCTTGCGCCCCTTTTTTAACAACACAAATTGGTCCGATATTCCATTTAGAGTTCTAAACAGAACTAGTCATAAACAGAATTAGTGAAGTCTACTTGCGGCCAAAGTCTGTCAAAGTTTCAGACTACTGCATTGAATGGTTTTGGTAGTCAACCACTTAGACTATACAAGTATGCTACCCCCTGAAAATTTCTCAGCTCTTTCAAACTAATAACTTTTCTACTGCAGTCTAATATTATAAATAAATAGGCATCCGAACAACAACCCTATGTTGTGTATTCCTGATACACGACAGCACTGTCACTGTTAGAAAGAAAATTTCCATTGCAGTGGAAAAAGGCCCTGTCTTTGCATTATAGATGACACTGGGAACTAGTATGAAATGCGATGAAATGGCAAGCTCACTTATGGAGGCAAGCCTGTTATCACTAAGCATTTAATGGGAAATTAAATATTTTTGGAGTTCATTTCCATTTTTACAGCAGCAAGATGGGTTAAGCAAGTATTGTTCAATCCATTTCGTTTTTCCTCCCACACTAAGGCCCCCTGCAGACGGGCAGAAATTCCGCGGCGGGATTTACAGCTTAATTTTCGCCCGTGCTCGGGCGGAACACAATCCTATGCAGACATGAAGACAGACGTGGAAAACAAATTGCGGCATGTCCTATTTCTGTGTGGGTCTCGCAGAGGCCCGCACAGAAATGTCAGTGTCGACGGGATAGCTCCCCTCTGTACATGCACTGCCTGCAGCCGTCGCATAGCAGGAGATGGAAGATGCTGGGAGCGGGTGAGCCACAGGTCTTGGCAGCTGCACGGGACCGCATCCTGCTGTGACAATTCTCACAGCGGGATCTGACCCGGCCATCTGCAGGCAGCCTATAAAATGTAGGTTAATTCCTTATATGGGGCACAAGAAATTGTAATGGCTGCAGATTAGAAAGTCCTGCTGGCAGAGGACTTGTATGCTCTTTTCTGACGGCTGACGGAGGTAGTCAAAAGTCTTGAATAGTCATGGCGGGACAGGAAATCTGTCTGCCGGTCTGGTGTTTGTAGGTATCCACTGGTTAGGGGCACGTTGTACAAATAACTTAAAATGTAACAATGCTCTTCTAACAGATTGAATGCATTGTGGTTGGGTAAATGACTCACCCACGACCTCCTCGATGTGCAGCAACATTGTATTGCAGAACAGATTGTATTCCTTTCGTCAGTGCATGGGCGGCTTATAGAAAGTGGTGATGCATTTGCAGCAATCAAGATACATGGGGGGCATTTCAAATCACCTAGTCCCTTGGAAATGTCACCAGGCCCATGGTGACAGGTTGCTTTGACCATTAATGCCCTAACCCTACGGATTGTGTTGATAAAGTAAAACATTGTAAAAAGGGATGGAAATGTAGGCCTCATGTCCACTAGAAAAATGCAATCCGCGCAGAATCTGCCGCAGATTTCCACGGCAGATTCCACGCGGATTTGCTTTAAATGGCATTTTTTTTGCCTGCAGATATCCGCACACATTGCTATCAATGTGATAGCAATGTGGCCGATCCGTGGCAAAATGGAGCGTGCCCATTTTTTTTCCCGCACGTGAAAAACGCAATTCTTTTAAAATGACATCCGCGGGTGCAAAAATCAATTTAATGGACCCGTGGATGGCCAATGATTCCCTATGGGCAAAATCCGCTGCGGAATCCGCAATTCCATTTACCCAGTGGACATGAGGCCGTAAACTTTCAGCTCCCCGCATGGAGTTGAGTGATGAGGGGATGTGAAAACATTTTCCCCCTGCAGCAGGAAACGACAGATTTCCATGACCTCAATCTCCCTCCTGTACATTCGTGTTTGTCATCCTAAAGTGTTGGCATGCAAATAGGGGTCAGTGGTGTGGGAAACTCACCCAACATTATATGCTCCTGCCTACCATGTGTAGCCTGAAGCATAAACATTCCAGTGACTGTTTTCAGTTTCCGGTAATGTTTTAACTGCTAAATAATGGGTTATTTCAAGCTTACAAGTAATTAGGAGAGAAAGCGCAAAAGGTATAAGAAATGTTAAAGTCTAAAGTGTAAGAATATAGTGTTTCTTTTGCATAGACGCTTCTATTCGGTAGTTGTGAATAAATTAACTTTTGTAACTCCTCAGATTTTGTCAACTTCCTTAACCCAGCCCTCTGAACCACCCTGTTGCCAAAATAGTGAAGACATGAACAAATTTTGTATGCAAGTCGAAGAATTCACAATCAATGAAATCCAAACCCTGAAACGTAGGCAAGAGTAAATGCATTTCTGTGGGGTCTGCGATAGTCGGACGCTAGTCATGGGGTTGTCAGAATTACATGCATAGCGACAATCTGTGTACAATTAGAAAAGAAATGCTAATTTCACTTCCGTCTTGAATCACAGCAGTGAGGGGAGATGACAAAACTGACAAAAGGCCCCCCCGTGTGTGTACCCCAAATGGGATCTTTATCCACAGTTCTTTGCCCAGCTGGAACGCATGTGGCCCTTGACAAAATGGTGGTCATAGGCACAGAATGTATATAGGAGGCAGTAGTTGAACAATTTTGTAAGCTGCTACCTACAAAAGGTGAACTAGACTCAAGTACAGTGATAGAGTGGTGGCCTTGTGCTGCCCCTGCTGAAGAAATGAACGTCCGTCCTCATTACTGCTGATCAGGTTACAGTTAAATACTGTTGACGTGTAATGCTCATTTTCAGTTTTGCCCATGTTGTACCTACAGACTTTAAACTTTGGTTACTATAGTTTTTCTTTTGAACACAGAATCAACGGGGGTGTGCATGGATCGCTACAAATGAAGCTGTGCATAAGAACTGTATTCTTAAAATTACATTATTATTACATATTTGCAATAATATATTCTTCGCTGCTCTACACTTTATTTAGAATTGGATAGTAGGAAAAAGGGGGTGAAATTATTTATTACAAAACTGCCTTAATACATTATGGGGTTCAGTTACTTAAATATTTTCATTACTGCGGCTATTTTTCATTCGGACAACAATGCGACTTTAGCAACCTGTTTTGGGTTTAGGGAAATAAATTGTACCTCGAATTGCTGTTCAGCTATGAAAGCAGAGTACATCTGGAAGCTGAAAAGAGCTTAAAGGGGTTGTCCCGCGGCCAAAACGAAAAAATTTTCACACCCCAGTCCCCCATGTTAAGCAAGCATCACAAACTACCCATGTAAATCGTTTTTTAGAGCGTTTCTACTCACCATGAAGCTGTTTCATGAAGTTATAAAAATCTTCTTCCAAGATAGCCGCCGTCATTTCCCAAGGTGCACCGCTGGTCTTCTCCCATGGTGCACTGCGGGTCTTCTCCCATGGTGCACCGTGGATGTTCTTCTCCAGACTGAGCTCCACTGCCGATTACAGCCACCTCATTGGCTGATCGGCACCATGTGACGCTGAGAAGGGGGAGGAGCCAGGACGCAGCTCGTGAGCCCGGACCCTCCAGAAGAGGATTCTTCTCTGCGCAAGCGCAACTGTTGCAGCGACTAGAGGAGAAGTTTGGTCGTCGCCATGGAGATGGGGACGCCAGCACCGGAGGGGGTAAGTATATAACTTCTGTATGGCCAATATTTAATGCATGATGTATATTACAATGTGCATTATTATGGCCATACAGAAGTGCATAACTGCACTTGCTTCTGCGGGACAACCCCTTTAAATTTACGGAAGGGCCGATGAGAATATAGTCTAAACACATGCAGCTATTATTAGATTTTTCATTTCACCTGTCTTGCATATTGCACTTTATGTATTAGTGTACATGCAGTTTTCACCACACATTCCCCAAAATGTATCATTTGTAAAAAATAGGCAAAGAATTATCCAGTCAACTTTGATAAACCAAGAGACCTTGTATAAGTGCTTAGGGAAAAAAAAATCACTAGTAAATTGGAATGTAGCCAACCGGTATAGAGTCAGCCTATGTTCACATGATACATGTATGGATTTCTAAAAGGATGGAGGCCAGAGTGGCACAAAAAATATTCCAGACTATTGGATACAGAATACTCGCGCAAATAGGAGATATCAATCGCAACGAGCACACCAGCTTGGCACTGCATATGAGAGAAAAGCATGGTGGTAACCCCGAGTTGGTCACTTTTCGGGGGATTGAGATGATCAGAAACAATGGTAGAGGAGGCGACACGGATAAAAAACTCCTACAGAAAGAATGTAGCTGGATCTACAGATTAAATACGTGTGTACCCAAAGGACTAAATGAATGTCTATCATTTGCATCTTTTATCTAATCATCCAAATGTCCGACGTTGCGTGACTAAAGTTCTCCTTTACAAATTGTGAATGAACTTATGATATACCGTGAGACACGATCTGCTTTACCTTGATTAATTCCTCAAAAAATAGACTAGAGGTACAAGTTGAATTTAATAACATGCCCTGGGACTTGGAAATGATGTAAAATCAATCAAACAGTCGCATCATCTGAACCCTAAGACGCTATATACGGTGAAAATATAACACGAATAATAAGCAGTCTTTATTATTTCGCCGTATTAATTTCGACTGGATTTCCATGTATATTCTATATCATCCAGGTATATATATGATGCCACTTTAGTCACTCCAAAAGGGTCACATATATGACTGGAAAATTCCAAGCAGCATATGACTGATATGTATGCCACTGTATGTGGATGTGTTGACCTGAATCAATGCCCGGTTACTTACCTGACTTTGCTGTCCTTATCAGCACCTAGGGGATATATTGTGAAATCCCCATACAAACCGTCTCCCCTAATGCCCTTGGCCAGAGGATGCTGCTAATATAATACACTGAGCTTGATAGCGATTTAAATCACCATATGGCTCTAACTGTAATCCCTTGACTCTAGCGTTCAATATATGCACACCGATCCGTTGAGTATGGAGATCGGGTCTGGAGGGCTCTTTGAGCCTGAATTTGTATGGAGCGAGAGTCTGACAGTTACCAGGAGAGCGCAAGCGCAGGCTCAAAGCACCCTGGTTGCCATAGCAATCGGCAAATCAATGAAAGGATGACAAGTAAGCATCACATGACCGGGACGGAGTCATGTGACAGCGGCAATCAACAACGCGGTGACGTCACAAAATCGAGAGATTACGCCGGGGGTGTGAAGAGAGACGGCCAGCTGATTGGAGCGATGGGATCAATCCCCAGTGAGAGAATGGGAGGAGCTATCAGTACAAAAGAACGAGCTGCAGACCCACTGACCAGCTCTGTCTATATGGTTGCGGCCAGGTTGGCTGCTGATCTATTAAAGCGGCAACTGAAAAAATCCGTTGCTTGCATCTGTCCCCCCAAAAAACGGGGACTCTATATAGTTACTCTTTAACCTTTGGCCCAAATCAAAGGGCTATAGGTTAATATGTGCTAAAAAGAGTTAGACTCTTTAAATAAACAATAACCGAGGTGTTTGACAAGCTGGCAATTAATCACAACGGATTGCCTGACAGGTCACACTGAGGTGAATTTGAGCACATGTTTGATGTCTATCTATATCAGTAGAGACACTCTATTTATTTATCTTTCTAGCTCAAAATAACAAGAGCGGAATGGTAATTATGTGCTAACCAAGAGTCAAGCTCATTTTTAAACAGGAGCCTAGATGTGTGACATTTTGGCAGTCAGTCTCAATAGATTGCCTTATGAGTCACACTGAGGCGAATTGAAGCACATACTTGGTGTCTATTTATATTAATATAGACACTCTGTACTCATAGTGAGGGAACGTGTTATAGCTCAAATAAATAAAGGGCTTATAACGCGGTGCATGGAACGTCATGTAATGTGGATAGGAGCACCACAATAATCAACTCTCTGGGTGGCAAATAAAAGCCAGATGAGTGACAAACATCCATCCTGATGAAATGACACACTGATCGGTGTCATGGAAACGCGTCGATGGAATAATTGAGATGGAATGAATGATGAAATAAATGAAGTATGAGGAATAGTAACCTCAACCCTACGAGGATCAGATATGACCAAAATCAGATGCGTCCACGACTGAACAAAATCAGCAATCCTAGACATCTGTAGAGTGTTATATAGACGGTTTTGTCAATAGAATTCAACGGAAGGTGTTGTTTATATACAAACATCGCCTAGTAACGTGGGTTTATCAACAAAGCGGCAAAGGAGAGTATCTGAGTGACCGCTTATGAGTGTTTATGAGATCTGAATGATACTTTGACTAATACAGAGTGATAAATCAAGGCCACAACAGTATATAGGAAAGAGGCAATTAATCATCGCCGTATAAAACACTAACAAAAGTTAGTCTGTGGCTTTGAGAAAATACTGTTTGAAGAGAGGGTGCCATTGACCTCACATAAACACTCTCTCCCCTCTATATTTGAAGAGGAGGTATTTTTAAGCATTACATTTTCGTTTGTTGTATGTACACACTAGTTCTTTTAAGGATTACCAAATAAAGGTTAAATTTTAAATAATCAATAAGGTTCTTTTCGGTGAGAATCATGGTATGCGTAGCTAAAGTATGGTTCTAAATTCCAATGGTTGCAATATTCTTTTCCGGCAGTGCTGCAGTTAGTACATCTTAATAAATGCACAGGCAAACAGTGATGATATTGTGCCATTACAGTCAATGGCGCTGACAATCAAGTATTCAAGATGCTATAAACGGAATAAATTGGCAATCAGATATTGGTGTCCCGCATCAAAGGTGTGTGCAAATTTAAATGTGATAGTTTATACCTTGCTGGACACTTTAAACTTAAGTAGGATTTTAATACTGTGGGTCCACTTTCTGCATTTTAGTTTTCGATGGGAAAGGGGGTATCATCTGATGAAACTTTTTTTCTTGCAAGTAATGCGCTGCTATTTCCAAACCAGAAACAAAGCTTTATTTGGCAACTAATGGTAGAATTTAGGAACCTGTAAGGTTACATATCAGCTAAATGCCCTGAAAAAGGGTGCTGGGGCCAATCAGTTTCTTAATTTGTTTTTTTCTTTTTAAATGCAGCCACCGAAGAAAGACCCGGGGTCGTTCGTGAGCGACAACGCTCACAGCGCCAGGAGAGGGAACCAAGTCCAGTTCGAGCCCAAGGGCAAAGCCAAGGACAGTAGAGTGATGGTATGTACACTACCGTTCAAAAGTTTGGGGTCACCCAAACAATTTTGTGTTTTCCATGAAAAGTCACACTTATTCACCACCATGCGTTGTGAAATGAATAGAAAATAGAGTCAAGACATTGACAAGGTTAGAAATAATGATTTGTATTTGAAATAACATTGTTTTTACATCAAACTTTGCTTTCGTCAAAGAATCCTCCTTTTGCAGCAATTACAGCATTGCACACCTTTGACATTCTAGCTGTTAATTTGTTGAGGTAAGCTTGAGAAATTGCACCCCACGCTTCTAGAAGCATCTCCCACAAGTTGGATTGGTTGGATGGGCACTTCTGGCGTACCATACGGTCAAGCTGCTCCCACAACAGCTCAATGGGGTTCAGATCTGGTGACTGCGCTGGCCACTCCATTACCGATAGAATACCAGCTGCCTGCTTCTGCTGTAAATAGTTCTTGCACAATTTGGAGGTGTGTTTAGGGTCATTGTCCTGTTGTAGGATGAAATTGGTTCCAATCAAGCGCTGTCCACTGGGTATGGCATGGCGTTGCAAAATGGAGTGATAGCCTTCCTTATTCAGAATCCCTTTTACCCTGTACAAATCTCCCACATTACCAGCACCAAAGCAACCCCAGACCATCACATTACCTCCACCATGCTTAACAGATGGCGTCAGGCATTCTTCCAGCATCTTTTCATTTGTTCTGCGTCTCACAAACGTTCTTCTTTGTGATCCAAACACCTCAACCTTGGATTCATCCGTCCACAACACTTTTTTCCAGTCTTCCTCTGTCCAATGTCTGTGTTCTTTTGCCCATCTTAATCTTTTTCTTTTATTGGCCAGTCTCAGATATGGCTTTTTCTTTGCCACTCTGCCCTGAAGCCCAAAATCCCGCAGCCGCCTCTTCACTGTAGATGTTGACACTGGTGTTTTGCGGGTACTATTTAATGAAGATGCCAGTTGGGTACCTGTGAGGCATCTGTTTCTCAAACTAGAGACTCTAATGTGCTTATCTTCTTGCTTAGTTGTGCAACGCGGCCTCCCACTTCTTTTTCTACTCTGGTTAGAGCCTGTTTGTGCTGTCCTCTGAAGGGAGTAGTACACACCGTTGTAGGAAATCTTCAATTTCTTAGCAATTTCTCACATGGAATAGCCTTCATTTCTAAGAACAAGAATAGACTGTCGAGTTTCAGATGACAGTTCTCTTTTTCTGGCCATTTTGAGCGTTTAATTGACCCCACAAATGTGATGCTCCAGAAACTCAATCTGCTCACAGGAAGGTCAGTTTTGTAGCTTCTGTAACGAGCTAGACTGTTTTCAGATGTGTGAACATGATTGCACAAGGGTTTTCTAATCATCAATTAGCCTTTTGAGCCAATGAGCAAACACATTGTACCATTAGAACACTGGAGTGATAGTTGCTGGAAATGGGCCTCTATACACCTTTGTAGATATTGCACAAAAAACCAGACATTTGCAGCTGGAATAGTCATTTACCACATTAGCAATGTATAGAGTGCATTTGTTTAAAGTTAGGACTAGTTTAAAGTTATCTTCATTGAAAAGTACAGTGCTTTTCCTTCAAAAATAAGGACATTTCAATGTGACCCCAAACTTTTGAACGGTAGTGTATGAAGACTTATGTTGCCTATGCCTGACCGGTTGTGTTGTTACCATTCCCTCTCCCCTCCCTCATACTGTCCATAATTCTTTACTACAGCTGATGGTCCTTCCCAGTTTTCGCCAGAACGTGAGGAACCATCAGCATCGCCTATTCCCTCTCCTGTGCGCACCAATTTTACACGGGTGCAGGCTGTGCAGCCAGTTGCAAGGGACCCCCTCCACCCCCGTATCTGGTAAATTTGTCAAGATCTTCTTTTCCTACTTTTTTTGTCAAGTTATTGAATCCAGGGACACATTAAAGTCTTTTTAATTTTCCTCTTTTTAAAAAAATTTTTTATTATAAATTGCAAAATAATTATACACTGGCAATATTTGGTCCCACTCACTTTGGCAAATTTGTATAACTCCCCACATAGGTTACTGATTTTAGCAATGCAAATGTGTCAAAAACATCATTACTGCTGTCCCAAGGAACACTACATACCTAAAATATAGCTCACTTTCCCTATATCCCCTTCATGCTTCTGTTGCATGTCACTTAGCAACAAGTGAACACAATGCATGCAACCCACAATTTTCACAGTTTTTGCCTACCCCCCACGGCCCCCCCAAAATTACACAATGTAACTTGAGAACCTAGCAGTTTGTCTAATGCCTTTTTGAGGCCATGCAACAAGACAGGATGCACAACTTTTCAACTAATTAGGTTACTTTGTTAAATATTGTTGCAATTTTTAAAAAAGAAGTAAAATTATAACTGACATGGTACGTTACCAAAAGAAGAGCACATGGCTTTAAAAGGGTGGAACAGAAGCAGTGCTGGGGTACTACATTGTTACAGCAAGTGGAAAAGGGATATAGGAAAAACAGTAACTCATGTTTCTTTTTTCCCCCCACAAAGTCGGCGGCTCTTCCCCCCCCCCCCCCCCCCCCCAGTGCGGGGCCGGAGTGGGCATTTTCTGCAATCCAGGAGTGCAACGTACATGTTCTACAGCTGCATAGTGCGATGGATGGACTCCTGAAACGCCTCTCCGGCCTCTACAGCTGGATGGTTCAGCACTTCCGATCTCCTGTTTGAGGGTCGCTTCATCGCTCGGACGGTCCCTGAAGTCGCACCACCTGTTGCAATGTTGCTCTTTTGAACTGTTGGTTGGAGGTGTGGTCCAGCCCTACCATTTGGCCCTGCTGGTCCATTAATTTGAACTAACTGGCCTTGTTTCCCGTCCCCCAGTTGCCTTTCCAGATTTAGCCCTGTATTACTGTTTATATTGACCAGAGTTTTATATAGCACTTAATGGCTGTGCCATTTTTTTTATTAATAACTTTTAACAACTTTACACAAATGGATTTTATTTGGGGAAATCTTCAAACTGTTTGGTCCAGTATTCATGGGCAAATTAATGTTATACAATCCACATGTTGCCCCGAGGTGGGAGAGTGACATTTTTTTCCCAGCCATATGTATTCCCCCATTTAGACACAAAGATAATCGCTCAAAAGATGCCGCTCAAGCGACTTTTGAGCAATCATGGTTGCGTCATTCACAGTGCAAGATGATCGCTCAAGATGAGCGATCACCTTGCACTGCCAGCGGAGGATGCAGAAGACAAGCATGGTGTCCCTTCTGCATCCAGCTGTTTTCCGCTCCGAGCGCCCGACTGTTTTACAGCCGAGCGTTTGGAGGGGAGGATACAGAAGACAAGTGGGGTGTCCCCGCTTGCTTTCTGCATCCAGCTGTTCTCCGCTCCGAGTGCCCGACTGTTTTAAAGCCAAGCGCTCAGAGGGGAGGATGCAGAAGACAAGCGGAGTGTCCCTGCTTGCCTTCTGCATTAAGCTGTTCTCGGCTCCGAGCGCCCAACTGTTATACAGCCGAGCGCTCAAAGAGGAGGATGCAGAAGACAAGCGGGGTGTCCCCTCTTGTCTTCTGCACCCAGATGTTTTCAAGCGCTCCATACCGGGTATGGAGAACAGAGCTAGACCGCTCTGTTCTTCATATCCAGCCCGTTATCAGGGAGCAGAATATAGCTGAAACAATAGTATCAGCTGTATCCCGCTGTGAATTCCTGATAAGGCTCATCGTCGTCTTTCAGCACACTGAAAGACGACTATGAGCGTCGAGATAACAAAAACTGCATGGTCATTGCAGTTACACACAATGATTATCGCTCAAAAGATGGCTTTTGAGCGAATTTTGAGCGATAATCATTGTGTCTAGATGGGTCTTATGCTTTCGCATAGGCAGGAAATGTTAATGCATGCAAAACTGTTGTTTGCCCAATTGGCTAATCACGCATGAAGACACAAATTGTAGCATGCTATATTATCTTTGAAATAGCACTGGGATGCCTTTCATAGAGGTCACTGCAAGGCTTCCCAGCCACAGCACATTAGCATTTGCTACAGTGGACATTACAGGGTTGCCAGATGAGCATAAGATTAATTTGAGGGGAAAAAAAATCAAACGCCTCTCCAACTGTGTTCCACGCACATCGTCAATCCTGCAGAAAGAAAATCCTATCACAATTTAGGGCAGAGAAGCAATGTCCACACTGGTAACTCTAATGGTGTTTTTGGCCTCAAGAAAGCAAACTCAGGGTGCATTCACACAAGCGTGTGCGCAAGACTGCCTGTTCATGGACAATTGTTCATAGCCTTAACCCTGCCATTATTTGGGCCATGGGTAACAAAACGAACACTTGTCATAGGGTTGCAATGGAAAGCGCAGCTGCAGCGTTCACGAGTGGATATTCTTAATGATTTTCCGCATGTGGGATCTAAATAGCGACATTCCTTTTTTGCCCTGATTCTCCGCCATTAGCCTATCTGTCAGATTGGCTCATCAAGCAAAACTGACACTGGTCCCTCCTCCTACGCAAAGAAAATATCGCTGACGATATTCTGCTACGGTTGTGGACAGGGGACCTATATATGTACACAGAAAGCCACGGGGCTATTGCAAGCCTTGGTTCCCAATAGTGTGTTCACCTGTCAATTTATGAAATGCCTTCCAATGCATGCACTAGCAAAACATAGGACATGCATGTACCATTGCTCCTTAGGTGGATGTCAATATTTACATATGTTTGTCTTTAACTATTGACTAAACACTGTAGCATTACTCCGACAGTGTTCGGTGACAGAGGCACTGTATGCATCGCGTAAAGAATTAGCTGCCACAGCTGTCACAGTTATAGCTGTGGGGTTGGATTGTTAAAAAGTAGAGATGAGCGAGCATACTCGTCCGAGCTTGATGCTCGTTCGAGTATTAGGGTGCTCGAGATGCTCGTTACTCGAGACGAGCACCACGCGGTACTTGTCTCGATTAAACGAGCACTGACCATTGAATTCAATGAAGTCGGCAATACAGCCGGCTCCATTGAAAGCAATGGGCTGCCGGCGATCGCGGGATGAATTGTCGGGAAGGGCTTAAATATATAAGCCCTTCCCTGCAATTCATCCAGAAATGTGTAAAAAAAAAAAAAATATATATATATATACTCACCTGGTCCCGGCAGACGGAGTTCAGCGCGGCCGGCGGCAGTCCTCCAGAACTGCTCTGAATAGCTGTGAGTAGTATTCAGCAGCCGGGGATTTAAAATCCCCGCCTGCTGCATGAGCTGCCTCTGATTGGTCACATGAATAAGCCAAAAAAGAAGAAATATGGGCTCACCTCACCAGCAGTATCTTTCAGTAAAAAAACAAAAAAAACCTAGAGTATATGCTCTTAGATTTCCCAGATATATAGTTACACAATCTATCTCTGCATAACAATAAAACGACTGCAGGGTATATAAGTTCACCAAAATCTACAGAGCAGAAATCAAGAAGAAAAAAACAAAGAAAAAAAAAAATAATTTTTTTTTGAATACATGCTCCTAGATTTCCTATATATATAGTCGCACAAGCTATTTCTGCATAATAATAAAGTGATTGCAGGGTATATAAATTCACCAGAATCTACAGAGTAGAAGTTAAAAGAAAAAAAAAAAAAAAGCAGAAAAAAAAAAAAAAACACACACATATATATATATACCTTTTCTTTTTTCTTTTCCTCTCCCCTTCCTATTTTTTAATAAACACAGAATAAATCCGTTCTATAATTCATACCAAATGGGAATCTAGTATTTAGTTCCAAAATCCAATACGCTTCCCTACGGAGAATATCCTTCATTTCTACTTTTTGTTTCCTATTTTTCCAAACTCTGTCTATACCCAAACATGTTTTAGGATAAAGTGATTTGCAACCCCTGATTTTCCTAATAGATTTTTTTGGATGTCCCTCAGATGTTCTGCTATTCTGGTATGTAATCTCCTAGAGGTACATCCCACATAAAGTAGATTACATAGGGTGCATACTATTATATAGATTATTCCACTAGTTTTACAGTTAATAAAACTATTGATTTTGTATTTGTTGTTGTTCTGTGGGTTATTGAATTCCCTAGATTTATTAAGGGTGTACTGACAACAACCACAACGTGGGTCAGCACATTTAAAGAATCCATTAATATTAATCCAATTATTTTTGGGTTTCTGACATATGAAATTCTTAGATACTTTGTCTCCAATAGTACGATTTCTGCGAGAGGTACATAACACGCCTTTGTCTAAGATAGATTTTAAATCATCATCCTGTTTTAAAATTGGAAGGTAGGAGAAGAATAATTTTCTTATCTGTGGGAGTTCCCTACTGTATGGTGTAGTGAAGACAATTTTGTTGGATATACCATCAGATAAATCCTTATCCTTATACAGTAAGGTCTTTCTATCCATTTTATTAACCTTGTCCCTAGCATTATTCAAAGTTTGTGGGTTATAACTTCTATTCGCCAAGCGGGTACAGATTTGGTTTGCTGATATATTATAGCTTGATGTGTTAGTACATATACGTTTTGCCCTAATGAATTCCGTAAGTGGTATGGCATTAATTGTGTGTCGGGGGTGACAACTAGTCGCTTTAAGTATCGTATTTCCACTGCTAGTCCCAAATATTAAGTAGATCACAGCACACTTTTCACCTTATAGTGTAAAAGGGAAGATCATCCTCACCGCCAGTGCACGCTCATTCAGGGTCCTGGATCCTGGACAATCATTCAAATAGCACAAAGTATGGAAGAGCAGCACTCCAGGGATTTTCAATGAAGTAAAAATCTTTATTTCCCCACAGAAACAACGTTTCAACTCTCTACTGAGAGTCTTTGTCAAGTCCTAATACATACATGTACACGCCCACTTTAAATACCCCCCATGGCTCCACCTTCACCAATCACAATTCCCATTACACAATACATTTAAAAACAATGCATTAACATTGGGTGTATACATCTCCTACCCCTGGTGCAGAATATATAATCACGAGAAGAGTGTGAGTGTCATGCTGGGCGTCTCGTCCTCCGTTGCCGGTCCGGTCGCAGCCCTCCTACGTCAGCATTCTCGCTAGGGATCTCGCGAGATGACTATGGAATTCCCCACTAAGACGTCACAGTCATCTGTTGGAGCCCTCCCGCTGGGGATCTCGCGAGACTACCGCGGGATTCCTCTTCATAATGTCACAATCAGCTGTTCAGAGCGAAACATACATGGCAAGGAGCCCGCTGCGATCATCACCTGCATTAACCCAGTACGTTACCGATAACCCACACATGTTGTCGGCACCGTGCTGTATGCGCATGCGCATCCAACCTGTTCATGGTGTAAATCCATAATATTAAAACGCACATCACTGATGGAGCCCAATCGCATTACACATCAGACATATATAACTGCTGCTAAAGCCTATTTATGGACACTACCACATGCCTCCAACTCAAAAGCGACATAGATCTATTGCAACGAGAGCGCATCGCAAATAGAGCATACATAAATTATGTGACCAACTTCCCGCATGCAAATGGAAATGCGGCTGTTCAGGTCCATAAACAAAGATTACTACAGCATCCATTCGAAAACGCTGCAATGCATACCAGGTTAATAGCCAGATCATCTAGAGAGGAATACTATGTACTATTAACATCACCTTTGTTCCAAAACATAAGAATATTGTCCAGGATTAATAAACCATATCATATCCATTCACCACACATAGTTACCGACTCTAGATCACATTTGACAGCTGAAGGACAGAGGTATAACCAATCCGAAAAAGCATGACACCACACGATTATTTCAAATGCTCAATTATATATTTTATTAATTTAATCAATTAATCTTTTATAACGCACGGGATAGGCAGATTGTAACACCCAATGTGATCTGAAAAAAAACAAACACAAAAAAGAATTAGTGAAATGCTGTGATTAAAAATAATACAAGTATGAGTCAAAGGGCACCCAAAAATATCATAATGCCCATTAATTAAGATGTAATAATGGATTGTATTCCACATTTAACCCATTTGGGGTCAGGGAGTCCAATCTGTGAATCCATTTAGCCTCCAACAGTTTTAATTTCTGTTCCCTATTGCCTCCCCTGATGTCCTTATCTACCGAGTCTATTACCATGAATCGAAATTGACTAATGGTGTGATTATGATCATCAAAATGTCTGGGGATAGGTAGGTCCAATTTTTTTGTCCTAATATTGCTTTTATGATTTGACATGCGCTTGCGAACCTCCGTGATGGTTTGACCCACATACTGAAGGCCGCAAGGGCAGCAAATCAAGTACACGACGAACGCCGACCAGCAACTATACCATCCTCGTACACGATACCTCCTCCCGGACCTGGGGTGCACAAAACTGTCCCCCTTGACCATGTTGTGGCAAGACGTACAACCCAAGCACGGAAAGTTACCCCTCTTAACCGGTGCCAATGTCCTTTGTATGGGACCGGAAATAGGAGCAACAGATGTACGGACCAAACAGTCCCTCAAATTCCGTGCCCGTTTGTAGGCCATCATGGGTGGACGTGAAAACTCCACAATTTCAGGATGACAATTTGAAAGAACATGCCAATGTTTTCTCAACACATACTGAATTTCCTTACTGTGTGTCCCATAAGTGGACACGAATGGAATCCGTTTCATTGCCTCTTTGGTCATGATGGGAGGGCCAAGAATAGACGCTCGTTCAATCTGTCTAACCCTGCACGTCTGTTCAACCAACAACTCATGGGGATAACCCCTAGAGACGAATTTATTGTACATCATCTCCAGCCTTTCATCAAAAAACTCATCGCTGACCACCCGCCGGACCCTGAGCATCTGGCTCCAGGGTAAGGACTTAATCATGGCCGGCAGGTGGCAGCTAGAGTAATGTAGTAAATTGTTACGATCAGTTAGCTTGGTGTACAAATCCGTCTTCAAGTGGGTCCCCTGTTTTATAACCAGGACGTCCAAAAACTGTATGGACGTATCTGAAGCAACAAGCGTGAATTTTAATTCAGGAAGGAAATCATTCAATTCCCTATGAAAGATGTCCAATTGCTCCCTTGAGCCATTCCATATGAGGAAGATGTCGTCAATGTACCTCCACCATACCTGGGCAAAGGCCCAGGATGGGGAGGTACAGAGACGCATCTCCTCCATACGTCGCATGTAGATGTTAGCATACGATGGGGCCATATTAGACTCGGCTCTGATACAAAAAACAATTATTGGATAGAACCAACGTCAGTAATGTAAGGACAAAGTCCACACACTCCACAGACAAAGTGGATCTGGACAGGTAGTATTCCACAGAGGCTATACCAACATCATGTTTAATAATCGTGTATAAAGAAGACACGTCAAAAGACGCTAAAATGGCCTCCTCCCTGATGGTAACTGAAGCCAATTTACACAGAAAATCTGAAGTATCCTTGATGTATGATATAGCCTCCATGGCATACCGTCTGAGAACCTTGTCCAGGAAACGAGAAACATTGTTAAATAAGGACCCCCTACCCGACACGATGGGTCGTCCCGGAGGGTGTTGTACATCCTTGTGGATCTTGGGTAATGTGTATATTTTAGCCATAATCGGATACTCCGGACACAAAAAGTCAAACAATTGTTGATCTATTAATCCCTGATTTTTAGCCCGATCCAAAACCAATTTCAATCCCTGCCGGGCTTCATTGGTTGGATCTGATGGCAATATCTCATACACCATAGAGTCAGATAATTGTGTCTCTAGCTCTTGGTGATAATATTGGGTGTCCATGATGACAATAGCTCCTCCCTTATCCGCAGGGCGGATGGTTACCGAATCATCATTGCTGAGTGACCTGATTGACTGCCACTCCGTTCTACTCATATTGGACTGTGCCCTACGCATACTTCGTCGAGCTCTTATCTTAGCAATATCATGATTAATCAATCGTGAGTATATGTCAACAGAGGAATCCCCCCCTGGTGGTTGGTATTTACTCGGATTCCGCAGACCAATACTTTTAGAAGAAAAGCATACATCATCATTATCAATTGGCACATTAGAGCTTTGACTGCTCTCAGTGGTTGAAAATTGTGTACATAATCTCAAACGTCTCACAAATTGTCTGACGCTAATGTCAATATCAAACCATTCCGTGTCCCCCATAGGAACAAACGAGAGGCCCTTCGACAGGGCACGTTCCTGTACCGTAGAAAGGGGTTTAGTAGAGATATTTACCACAGGTACCTCACTTATCTCCTGGTCTTGGATCCCGACCGGGTTTGTATCGTCCTGGGGTCTCTTCCGGGAGCGGTCATGCTTCCTTCCCCCCCCCCCCCCGTCTCCTTCTCTTGTTCGAAACGTGGTACTGGCCCCTTTCGGGGGTCGTTGCCCTAAAAAAGGCTCCACCGTGGAGGAGGATAGACCCATCTCCTCGGCCGACTCGGATCCCGCTGAGGACCATCCAAAGTGGGATTTACCCCATCTTGGTCTTCTCTGTCTAAACTTTTTTCTTACCGGGTTGTTGCCTGACTGAGCATTAGAGCCACTTTGCCAATTGTAGATTTTACCAGATGCATAGTCCTGCTCATCTCTGGACCATTTATTTCGTTTCGTATGCTCAACCTCATTCTTGTATCTCTGCGAAGAAGTTTTAATTCTCTCCAAACAACTATTCAATTCCGACTCTGATAACATAGTACGAATTTCCTGTTCCATAGTTGTAATGGTAGTCGTGGTCTTCATTATCTCCTCCTGCAAAAACTCCAAGTTGAGCAAAATCAGGTCAAATGCAAATTTGTTTGCGATGCATACAAACTTCTCCAAGAAGGCTTCATTATCTGCAAACAACGTAGGGCGAGTATGCGGTCGTAGACCTCTGGGAATTCTCTGTGCCAGATAATATTCCCGCAGCGTTGTGGAATGCAATTTTAAGGCAATAAGGTGCTTAGTAATAGACTCAAACTTGCGTAGGTGGACCTTTACATCAGGTGTACTAAATAAAGTATTGTCCTTCTCTGAGCGTTCAATGATGCGAACCGCATCATCTGTCGTGTATGAGAACACTCTGGGCTTACCAGATTCCCCAACTGGTCGATTGGAAATAGAGGGATCTTCTTGAGATGCTCGCGATCCTAGATCCATGATAGTAGCAGTCCCAAATATTAAGTAGATCACAGCACACTTTTCACCTTATAGTGTAAAAGGGAAGATCATCCTCACCGCCAGCCTGTTGGAGGCTAAATGGATTCACAGATTGGACTCCCTGACCCCAAATGGGTTAAATGTGGAATACAATCCATTATTACATCTTAATTAATGGGCATTATGATATTTTTGGGTGCCCTTTGACTCATACTTGTATTATTTTTAATCACAGCATTTCACTAATTCTTTTTTGTGTTTGTTTTTTTTCAGATCACATTGGGTGTTACAATCTGCCTATCCCGTGCGTTATAAAAGATTAATTGATTAAATTAATAAAATATATAATTGAGCATTTGAAATAATCGTGTGGTGTCATGCTTTTTCGGATTGGTTATACCTCTGTCCTTCAGCTGTCAAATGTGATCTAGAGTCGGTAACTATGTGTGGTGAATGGATATGATATGGTTTATTAATCCTGGACAATATTCTTATGTTTTGGAACAAAGGTGATGTTAATAGTACATAGTATTCCTCTCTAGATGATCTGGCTATTAACCTGGTATGCATTGCAGCGTTTTCGAATGGATGCTGTAGTAATCTTTGTTTATGGACCTGAACAGCCGCATTTCCATTTGCATGCGGGAAGTTGGTCACATAATTTATGTATGCTCTATTTGCGATGCGCTCTCGTTGCAATAGATCTATGTCGCTTTTGAGTTGGAGGCATGTGGTAGTGTCCATAAATAGGCTTTAGCAGCAGTTAGGCCTCCTTCCCACGAGCGTGACGGGCTCCGCCGCGTAATATTACGCTGTGAAGCCCGTCACGGCGCCCCCCAGAGCCCCTATACTTACCTGCGGGAGATAGCGTGAAATCGCTTCCCGCCCACCGCCGCCGCGTCACCGCCCGTCACCGCCCACCGCCTCGCGTCACCAGCCGTGTCACGTGCACGGCCGGCCGTGTCACGTGATGCGGCCGGACCGCGTCATTTGGCGTCATATGACGCTCGGCGGTGGGCGGGAAAGCGTTTTTTCACGCTATCTCCCGCTGGTTACAGCGGGAGATAGCGTGAATGGACGGCTTCCATTGACTGCAATGGAAGCCGTCAGTGCGTACAGCCCGTCCTCACCCGCAGAAAATAGAGCATGCTGCGGGTGAGGACGGGAGAAATCGCGGTGCGTAATTCCGCGCTGGAATTACGCATCGTGAGCATTGTGCTATTAGGTTCAATAGAACCTAATAGCTGCGGGCAACGCAGCGGATTTTCGCCGCGAATTACGCGGCGGAAATCCGTTCGTGGGAAGGAGGCCTTATATATGTCTGATGTGTAATGCGATTGGGCTCCATCAGTGATGTGCGTTTTAATATTATGGATTTACACCATGAACAGGTTGGATGCGCATGCGCATACAGCACGGTGCCGACAACATGTGTGGGTTATCGGTAACGTACTGGGTTAATGCAGGTGATGATCGCAGCGGGCTCCTTGCCATGTATGTTTCGCTCTGAACAGCTGATTGTGACATTATGAAGAGGAATCCCGCGGTAGTCTCGCGAGATCCCCAGCGGGAGGGCTCCAACAGATGACTGTGACGTCTTAGTGGGGAATTCCATAGTCATCTCGCGAGATCCCTAGCGAGAATGCTGACGTAGGAGGGCTGCGACCGGACCGGCAACGGAGGACGAGACGCCCAGCATGACACTCACACTCTTCTCGTGATTATATATTCTGCACCAGGGGTAGGAGATGTATACACCCAATGTTAATGCATTGTTTTTAAATGTATTGTGTAATGGGAATTGTGATTGGTGAAGGTGGAGCCATGGGGGGTATTTAAAGTGGGCGTGTACATGTATGTATTAGGACTTGACAAAGACTCTCAGTAGAGAGTTGAAACGTTGTTTCTGTGGGGAAATAAAGATTTTTACTTCATTGAAAATCCCTGGAGTGCTGCTCTTCCATACTTTGTGGTATTTCCACTGCTAGGTTTGCGATATACTGAGGCATTGATACTATCCCTAGAACAACTGACCTCTAATAGGAGATCCAGGAAATTAATTTTGTTCTGATCACTGTTAATGGTGAATTGTAAGTTACAATTGTTCTTATTAATATAGCTCGAGAATTCTAATAATTCTAGGTGGACATCAGAAATGGTGACATTATGGGAATGGGAAGATCCCTGTCTCCAAATAATAATGATGTCATCCAAGTATCTGGCGTACCACACCACGCTGTCAATGAACGGATTAGATATAGAGAAAATATAAGATTCTTCCCACCAAGCCATATAAAGTATGGCTAAAGTGGGAGAGAATTTCGACCCCATAGGAACTCCTACCAGCTGTAAGAAAAATTGATTGTTAAAAATGAAAAAATTATGAGTGAGAAGAAACTCTGTGCTAACATGCTAACACACACAGGTATTGCTCCTTTGATTTTAATTTTAATTTGTATTTGGTCTATAAATGTCTGGTGTATTCCATACCTCATAGCTGTTGACAAAGGCTACCTTAGCCGAAACGCGTCCAGCGCGAACCTGTGAGCTGTATGCTTTTTTTTATTCAATAAAGAATGGAATTTTTTTAACGGTAGCAGCTCCCCTCTATCTCTATTTTTTGTTCTGATTGGTCACAGCCTGACCAATCAGAGGCAGCTCTCACTCACACCCATTCATGAATTCATGAATGACAGCTGAGAGCTGCCCCTGATTGGTCCCTGCGCTGAGCCAATCAGAGGCAGCACTCACTCACCCATTCATGAATTCATGAATGGGTGTGAGTGAGAGCTGCCTCTGATTGGCCAGGCTGTGACCAATCAGAGGCAGCTCATTCAGCAGGCGGGGATTTTGAATCCCCGACTGCTGAATACTACAGAGAGCAGTTCAGGAGAACTGCTGCCGGCCACGGCTGGACTCCGTCTGCCGGGATCGGGTGAGTATATATATATTTTTTGTTTTTACACATTTCTGGATGAATTTCAGGGAAGGGCTTATATTTTTAAGCCCTTCCCGAAAATTCATCCCGCGCTCGCCGGCAGCCCATTGCTTTCAATGGAGCCGGCTGTACTGCCGACTCCATTGAATTCAATGGTCAGTGCTCGTTTAATCAAGACGAGTACCGCGTGGTGCTCGTCTCGAGTAACGAGCATCTCGAGCACCCTAATACTCGAACGAGCATCAAGCTCGGACGAGTATGCTCGCTCATCTCTAATTATGTCATAAATAGGAAAAGCTAATGGGTCCCAACTCGGTTATTCAATTCTAGTGCAAAAGAATTAGCGTCCAAATTTTACGTGCGGAATGTAATTTTCTCACATAGAAACTTAAAATTTGGCAGGAGCATTGAATATGTCATAAATAGGAAAAGCTAATGGGTCCCAACTCGATTATTCCATTCTATGCGCAAAAGAATTAGCGTCCAAATTTTACCTACGGAATGTATTTTTCTCATTTTCCGATGTCATAGAAACGTGAAATTTGGCACGAGCATTAATTATGTCATAGATAGGAAAAGCTAATGGGTCCCAACTCAATTATTCAATTCTGTGCGCAAAAGAATTAGCGTCCAAATGTTACCTACGGAATGTATTTTTCTCACTTTCCGTTGTCACAGAAACGTGAAATTTGGCACGAGCATTGATTATGTCATAAATAGGAAAAGCTAATGGGTCCCAACTCGATTATTCAATTCTATGTGCAAAAGAATTAGCGTCCAAATTTTACGTACGGAATGTAATTTTCTCACTTTCCGGTGTTATAGAAATGTGAAATTTGGCACGAGCATTGATTATGTCATAAATAGGAAAAGCTAATAGGTCCCAACTTGATTACTCAATTCTAGCGCAAAAGAATTAGCGTCCAAATTTTACGTACGGAATGTAATTTTCTCACATAGAAACTTAAAATTTGGCACGGGCATTGAATATGTCATAAATGGAAAAGCTAATGGGTCCCAACTCGATTATTCAATTCTGTGCGCAAAAGAATTAGCGTCCAAATTTTACCTACGGAATGTATTTTTCTCACATAGAAACTTAAAATTTGGCATGGGCATTGAATATGTCATAAATAGGAAAAGCTAATGGGTCCCAACTCGATTATTCAATTCTGTGCGCAAAATAATTAGCATCCAAATTTTACGTACGGAATGTAATTTTCTCACTTTCCGGTGTCATAGAAACGGGAAATTTGGCACGAGCATTGATTATGTCATAAATAGGAAAAGCTAATGGGTCCCAACTCGATTATTCAATTCTATGCGCAAAAGAATTAGCGTCCAAATTTTACGTACGTGATGTAATTTTCTCACATAGAAACTTAAAATTTGACAAGGGCATTGAATATGTCATAAATAGGAAAAGCTAATGGGTCCCAACTCGATTATTCAATTCTCTGCACAAAAGAATTAGCGTCCAAATTTTACGTACGGAATGTAATTTTCTCACTTTCCGGTGTCGTAGAAACGTGAAATTTGGCACGAGCATTGATTATGTCATAAATAGGAAAAGCTAATGGGTCCCAACTCGATTATTCAATTCTATGCGCAAAAAAATTAGCGTCCCAGTCTTTTGTACAGAATGTAATTTTCTCACTTTCCGGTGTCATAGAAACGTGAAATTTGGCATGAGCATTGATTATGTCATAAATAGGAAAAGCTAATGGGTCCCAACTCGATTATTCAATTCTATGCGCAAAAGAATTAGCGTCCAAATTTTACCTACGGAATGTATTTTTCTCACTTTCCGGTGTCATAGAAACGTGAAATTTGGCACGAGCATTGATTATCTCATAAATAGGAAAAGCTAATGGGTCCCAACTCGATTATTCAATTCTATGCGAAAAAAGAATTAGCGTCCAAATTTTATGCACGGAATGTAATTTTCTCACTTTCTGGTGTCATAGAAACGTGAAATTTGGCACGAGCATTGAATATGTCATAAATAGGAAAAGTTAATGGGTCCCAACTCGATTATTCAATTCTATGCGCAAAAGAATTAGCGTCCAAATTTTACGTACGGAATGTAAATTTCTCACTTTCCGGTGTCATAGAAACGTGAAATTTGGCACGAGCATTGATTATGTCATAAATAGGAAAAGCTAATAGGTCCCAACTTGATTATTCAATTCTATGCGCAAAAGAATTAGCGTCGAAATTTTACGTACGGAATGTAAGTTTCTCACATAGAAACTTAAAATTTGGCACGAGCATTGATTATGTCATAAATAGGAAAAGCTAAGGGGTCCCAACTCTATTATTCAATTCTATGCGCAAAAAAATTAGCGTCCACATTTTACGTGCAGAATGTAATTTTCTCACTTTCCGGTGTTATAGAAATGTTAAATTTGGCATGAGCATTGATTATGTCATAAATAGGAAAAGCTAATGGGTCCCAACTCGATTATTCAATTCTGTGCGCAAAAGAATTAGCGTCCAAATTTTTTGTACGGAATGTAATTTTCTCACTTTCCGGTGTCATAGAAACGTGAAATTTGGCACGAGCATTGATTATGTCATAAATAGGAAAAGCTAATGGGTCCCAACTTGATTATTTAATTGTATGCGCAAAAGAATTAGCATCCAAATTTTATGTACGGAATGTAATTTTCTCACTTTCCGGTGTCACAGAAACGTGAAATTTGGCACGAGCATTGAATATGTCATAAATAGGAAAAGTTAATGGGTCCCAACTCGATTATTCAATTCTATGCGCAAAAGAATTAGTGTCCAAATTTTACGTACGGAATGTAATTTTCTCACTTTCCGGTGTCATAGAAACGTGAAATTTGGCACGAGCATTGATTATGTCATAAATAGGAAAAGCTAATGGGTCCCAACTTGATTATTCAATTCTATGCGCAAAAGAATTAGCGTCCAAATTTTACGTACGGAATCTAATTTTCTCACTTTCCGGTGTCATAGCAACGTGAAATTTGGCACGAGCATTGATTATGTCATAAATAGGAAAAGCTAATAGGTCCCAACTCGATTATTTAATTCTAGCGCAAAAGAAATAGCGTCGACATTTTACATATATAATCTAAATCTCTCACTTACCAATGTCATAGAAATATGAAATTTGCCATAAGCATTGACTGTGTCATAAATAGGAAAAGCTAATGGGTCCTAACTCGATTGTTCAATTCTCGCGCAAAAGAACTAGCGTCCAAATTTTGCGTACGGAATCTAATTCTCTCACTTCTTGGTGTCATAGAAACATGAAATTTGGAACGGGCATTGATTATGTCATAAATAGGAAAAGTTAATGGGTCCCACCTCGATTATTCAATTCTACGTGCAAAAGAATTAGTGTCCAAATTTTACGTATGGAATCTAATTCTCTTACTTCCTGATGTCATTTTTTATAAAGGAAACGTCGTATGGTTACCTCCCCATGGTGTTTCCTGGGTAACGCAGAGAACTATGCAAAATGGTGAACGTATGTTTTTCCGTAATCTCTAAAGTAACCACGACTTCATAAGATTTTCCGTGTGAACACCAGATAAACACCAGTACCAAATTAACTCGGGCAAAGCCGGGTATATCAGCTAGTATATATATATATATATATGTATATATATATATGACAAAAATGGTTACACGTGGCTTGTGATCTCTGGTTAGTTCTCATCAACTACGAACATTATTCCATCTCATCTGCAGGAAAAAGTGTCGCTATAGACCAGCACCCAAATAGGTCATGTTTTCAGGATATCCTCTAGTAAGAACACCTGTAACAATGTCCGAGGCACCGACCAAAATTACATCACTTGTGCAATACTGAGGAAATCCTGAAAACATGACCTGTTGGAGTGCCTAAAGGACTGGTGTTGGGAAACACTGCTAAGACTGTACCTCTTCTGGACAGGATGTGCGTGTGCGAAACTCTCTAATAATGTAGTGCCTTTATTTCCAATAACACCCTCTATGAGGATTGCAATGGGCTAACTAATAACATAGTATACAATATGTGAGCCCTAGATCACAGGAAAGTAGTTATGCTAAATTTTGTGTTACCACATAATGGTTAGTCATGAATGGTAAACTCTGAGTGCACACTCTTCCAGGGGAGCTGTAGATAATTAGCTGAGGACAATAGTAAACCTAATGTATGGACTAGGCCTACTAGATTATTTTATTTGCCCAATCATGCTATGGATAAGAGATTAGTTAATGCATATTAGCAATTGTCTAGGTAATTAAATGTTCTGAATATTAGTGCTAGCTAATGCAATTCAAGATTAATTCATTCTGTTGCTAATAGCGAATATGCAATAGTGCGAGTATGTTTTGCATTTTTGCAACACTTAGGTATTCTCATGCATCAAATACCTGACTACAATTTAGAGCTAAAGGGGAATCATGTGTACAGGATGAAGCCTGTGATAGAACTTCCACTCTGAGCTTCACTAATAGGGGTCTGGGGACTGGCAATAACTAGTGGCAGCATAATAAATAGTATACGATGTGATTTAGCAAGAACACCTAATGCTACCTCATATAGAACAGAGTTACAATTGATGTTATTTGATCATAGATGTAAACAATTTTGTGGTATTTGTTATTTTATCCTAACTGATTTGATTGTTTGATTGACTTCTTGGTTCCTGGTTCAGTGTATTTTTAAGGGTTTTGCTTATTTTTCTGCATCCTTTATAATGTCGTAGTAAAATTGTATATTCCTTGGCTGTTGCATTCAGTTCATACCTGATCTAGTATTTATACAATGATTGAGTCATGGGTCCACTAATACACAAGATCTATAGTTTATGTTTTGTTAAAAATAAAAAAAAATGGTTATGTTGTTTAGGTGAAATCCAACTCAGACATGACTAAATGGTTGTGTCATGCTTCACAATCTATCCTATTATGCGACATATATGTATCCTCTGTTCTCAGACCCAGGGTTAGACTAGAGGCCTTAGAAATGATTTGGGACCACCCTATGTGAGTGTAATAAGAGAAGCATGGATAGCTCCTAGGAACTTCCATCTTCCTTGTTTGGTAAGGCAACACATTCCCTAGTGGTTAGCTCACGTTTTTGGGATAAGGGAAGAGGTCATGTCATTGTAGATATGGAGGTGAAGTGTGTAGCATAAATCAGCCGCAAAATAGGGGACTGTTAGTGAAATGAATATGATTCAATCTTTCCTTGTCTGTCTTATAGTATATGCTTTCCATTTTGTATGGTATAGACTGTGTCAATGTTTTGTAGTTTTCCTTTAAACAGATTTGTTCAAATGTATAGAAGAATAAAAAGGGACCTCAATGATTGGAAGATTCCACGTCTCTAGACACCTACCTCTGGTAGCTGTATGCAGTCATCTGCAGTCACTAAAGCAGATAGTCTGGCTCACAGCGAAGAGGTACAATGACCAGTTTGCCTGGATTCTAACAGGTGCATATCATGCAGCCCAGTACAAACTGGGTTGCAGCAGTGTTGAACCCTGGGGCAAATAAAACATAAGACACTATACCACACAGTACCTCCTTGGATTGATGGGTTAGCTTATAACTGAGGTGTGTCATCATAGTGTAGGGTGTACAGGGAAAGCACAGGTGTTTATTCTTTTTCCAGATCCTGTCAGTGTATGGTCCATTCTTCTTTCTTCTACCAGTCTCCTAGTCTCCCTCAGAGACCTGTTCCTGCAATTTAAACAACAGAGACATATCCAGCGAATTCCGAATGCAACCAAGTTAGCAGTCTTACCTTAGTTAAGGAGAGTCCGACTACTGTGTTTACTTTCCAGTTCTTTAGAGACTCAATAGTTACATCCTTGGTGTGAGCTTGGCAGACCTTGATAGCAATTACCTGTGTTGGAAGATATAAAGCCTTGTACAGCAGAGACACTGCTTCTCCGTTCTAGATTGGTTAACCCAATGATTCAACAAAAAGAAAAAAAAAATTCACTGCGCCACAAGGCTGGGAAATCAAATCCAATTCCAAAAGTGGTTACTGTTCCCATTTCCTCACCCCTTTGAATCCACACAGAAATAATATAGCGGGATTCAACGTAACTAATTTTATAGCCCTGACCTGTGGTAAGGCATGAATTGTTGTTTTTTATTTCCTCAACTAATTAACTCCTCAATTATTCAACCCCTTAGTAGCCATCCTATCGTGTTTTTGTGTTCTGCAATGGACTGTATCATGCTGCTATCTACCTCCATACATCACGGGTTTCAACTGTTTCTTACAGCTGACACCTGCAGGCAATGGCCCCAACAAGCCGCGTGGCCGATCGGGCGGTTAACCCTTTAAATGCCGCTATCAAATCTGACAGCGGCATTTAAATCCCACGAACATCCCGTATGGCCCCCCTACGATGAGATCAGGAGAGCCGAGCGGGTGTCATGGCAGCCAGGGCCCTTCTGAAAGACCCCAGGGCTGTCATGGCAGAATGCCTATCAAGTTATCCTCATGGGCTGGCTTGATAGACTGCCTGCCAGATCACAGTATAATGTAATGCTTATGAAGCCCTTCCCTGAAAAGCCATTGACAGCTGCTGGGGCTCAGCGTTGACTTTTGCCGCTGTCCCCGGCTCTGTAGCGCTGGTGAGCTATCAGCAGCCGGGGATTTAAAATCCCCGCCTGCTGGTAGCTCTGATTGTGATTGGCTGAAGCACTTCAGCTAATCACAATTAGAGCTATCAGCAGGCGGGGATTTTAAATCCCCAGCTGCTGATAGCTGAGAGCTACAGAGACAGGGACAGTGGCAGAAGTCAACGCTGAGCCCCAGCAGGTGAGTTTTTTTTTTTAGCTATTTTAAAAGGCTTTTCAGGGAAGGGCTTATGAAGCCCTTCCTTGCAAAGCCACTGACAGCTGCCGGGGCTCTGCGGGGACTTCTGCCACTGTCCCCGGCTCTGTAGCACTGCTGAGCTATCAGCAGCTGGGGATTTAAAAATCCCCGCCTGCTGGTAGCTCTGATTGTGATTGGCTGAAGCACTTCAGCCAACCACAATCAGAGCTACCAGCAGGCGGGGATTTTAAATCCCCGGCTGCTGATAGCTCAGAACTACAGAGTCGGGGACAGCGCCAGAAGTCGCGGCTGAGCCCCGGCAGCTGAAGGGAGGTGAGTATTGTTTTTTTGTTTTTTTTTGCACTATTTTAAATGGCTTTTCAGGGAAGGGCTTATGAAGCCCTTCCTTGAAAAGCCATAGACGGGATGCCGGCAGCATGATTCTCTACCGCAGCTGTCATGTGTGACAGCTGTGGTGGAGAACTGAACAATTCCCTTTGCTGCATCTGCCACAGATGTGGCAGATGTAGCAGCAGGAGATTCTTTTAACTAGCGTGTGTTCTTCATGCCCGTGGGGGTCACAGCAGTGGCGGAGGGGTAAGTTGTTTTTTTTAGTTTTTTTTGCTTTGCACTAAAATGTTTCTTTTTCAGGGAAGGGCTTATATGTAAAGCCCTTCCCTGAAAAAGAATGCAGGGGGCCGGCAGAGCATTGTTTTCAAAGGAGCCGTTGGCAGCAGCCAGGGCTCCATTGACAAAAAGCACACAGCTGTGTTCACACATGTTTTTGCTCGTACCTAGGTGTGGATGTATGTACGCACCTAAGTACGCACCAAAACACGATCGTGTGAACCCACCCTTAGGGCTATTAATTAACAGGCATAAACTAATGACATTATTTTTTGAAGTCTCATTAGTTGCATCCATTGTGCAATAGCCAAAAAGGAGACTTGCTAGAGGCAGGTGTATTTTGCCTATGGGGCCATGTAGACTTATGTTTGTGTTACAAATAGAGATGAGCGAGCACCAAAATGCTCGGGTGGTCGTTGCTCGAGTCGAGATTTCCGCTATGCTCGAGGGTTCGTTTTGAGTAACAAACCCCATTGAAGTCAATGGGCAACTCGAGCATTTTTGTATATCGCCGATGCTCGTTAAGGTTTTCATTTGTGCAAATCTTCAAAACCTACGAAAGTGATGGAAACGACACAGATACGGATAGGGCAGGCAAGGAGCAACATGCTGGGCTGCATCTCAGGCTCCCAGGTCCCACTATTAAGCCACAATAGCTGCAAGAGTGAGCCCCCCCTAACAATTTTTACTTTGGACAAACCCTCATTAGCAAGGCACACCTTAGCTAAGCAACACACTACCTCCAACCAAGCACAAGCACTACCCGCAGGACACACCGCTGCCTATTCTCCTGGGTAACATGCTGCCCAACCCCCCCGCACGACCCTGCATCCGCAGCGCACACAAAAGTGTCCTGCGCAGCCTTCAGCTGCCCTCATGCCACACGTTGGCTGCATAGACACACCACCCTCATGTCTATATATAAGTGCGTCTGCCATGAGGAAGAACCAGAGGCACACACTGCAGAGGGTTGGCAGGGCCAGGTAGCGACCCTCTTTAAAAGGGGTGGGGCGATAGCCCACAATGCTGTAGAGAATCGATAGGAAATTGACGTTCGATCTTCATTCCAATTCCGTGCCACCTCCGTCAGGAGCTGGAAACGCGGGCATGAGTTACATAGCTATGGTGAATCCATGTGCCCACACAGTATTCATTCTGTCTAGGTATCGTATAACTCAATCGACACCCCAAGGGGAAAGCCATCTGCACTCTGCCCCTTACCCAAGTCAGTCAGTGTCTTTGTGCCAGACAGGTCAAACACCGCGATGGGAACTAAGTGTGCACCAACAACATAGGTGGGTCCTAGGCAACCCAAGACATGAACAATAAATAAATCAGAGTGCCAAAACATGGTAGACTTGCACCACACCGATGACATAGGCCTCGGCCTACAGCTTCAGCAATTGTAGGCATGAAGCAGACTTCGATGCTAGTTCATCTGCGACGGGCTCATTAAATCAGTTAGCTTTCCTTTCACCGCTCCAATGACTGGATTAGCAGGACAAAGCTCCACAGCCCCAACCTGGCATACTTGCACTTCCCCCGGGACATAGGCCTCAGCCCACACCCTCAGCAAACGCGGGCATGAAGCGGACTTCGATGCTAGTTCATCTGCGACAGGCTCAGTAAATCAGTTACCTTTCCTTTCACTGCTCTAATGACTGGATTAGCCAGGAAAAAGTTGCACAGCCCCAACCTGGCGCAGTTGCAGTTCCCGTGGGACATAGGCCTCGGCCAACAGCTTCAGCAATCGTAGGCAGGAAGCGGACTTTCACTGCACCCAGGACATAGGCCTCTGCACAAACCCTCAGCAATCGCGGGCCTACAGCGGACCCCAATGCTAGCGTAGCTGTGAACGTCTCATTAGCGCTGTATCGCTCCTCTTGTTTGTCCCAATGCAGTGCCCCGGATAGCTGCGGTAACGTCAGATAAAATACATGTTGGCTTCGGCCCACACTGCATACCCGAGTCAGACTGGGTTTTTTTAATTAATAGTCACAGCCAGGTACAACTCCGCTCTGGGAAGTCTGTGTGGACTCACAGCATGGGTGGGTCCCAGGAAGCCACCGACGGTACATTAATAAATCCCATTGCAGTGCCCCGGATAGCTGAGGTAACATCAGATAAAAAAAAGGTTGGCTTCGGCCCACACTGCATGCCCGAGTCAGACTGGGTTTTTTTTATTAATAGTCACAGGCAGGTACAACTCCGCTATGGGAAGTCTGTGTGCACCCACAGCATGGGTGGCTCCCTGGAACCAACTGACGGTACATTAATAAATCCCATTGCAGTGCCCCGGATAGCTGAGCTAGCGTGAGATCAAATACAGGTTGGCTTCGGCCCACACTGCATGCTCTAGTCAGACTGGTTTTTTTTTAATAGTCACAGGCAGGTACAACTCCGCTATGGGAAGTCTGTGTGGACTCACAGCATGGGTGGGTCCCAGGAAGCCACCGACGGTACATAAATAAATCCCATTGCAGTGCCCCGGATAGCTGAGCTAACGTGAGATTAAATACAGGTTGGCTTCGGCCCACACTGCATGCCCTAGTCAGGCTGGCCTTTTTTTATAGTCACAGGCAGGTACAACTCCGCTATGGGAAGTCTGTGTGCACCCACAGCATGGGTGGGTCCCAGGAAGCCACCGACGGTACATAAATAAATCCCATTGCAGTGCCGCGGATAGCTGAGCTAACGTGGGATCAAATACGGGTTGGCTTCGGCCCACACTGCATGCTCTAGTCAGACTGGGTTTTTTTAATTAATAGTCACAGCCAGGTACAACTCCGCTCTGGGAAGTCTGTGTGGACTCACAGCATGGGTGGGTCCCTGGAACCCACTGACGGTACATTAATAAATCCCATTGCAGTGCCCCGGATAGCTGAGCTAGCGTGAGATCAAATACAGGTTGGCTTCGGCCCACACTGCATGCTCTAGTCAGACTGGGTTTTTTTAATAGTCACAGGCAGGTACAACTCCGCTATGGGAAGTCTGTGTGGACTCACAGCATGGGTGGGTCCCAGGAAGCCACCGACGGTACATAAATAAATCCCATTGCAGTGCCCCGGATAGCTGAGCTAACGTGAGATTAAATACAGGTTGGCTTCGGCCCACACTGCATGCTCTAGTCAGACTGGGTTTTTTTAATAGTCACAGGCAGGTACAACTCCGCTATGGGAAGTCTGTGTGGACTCACAGCATGGGTGGGTCCCAGGAAGCCACCGACGGTACATAAATAAATCCCATTGCAGTGCCCCGGATAGCTGAGCTAACGTGAGATTAAATACAGGTTGGCTTCGGCCCACACTGCATGCTCTAGTCAGACTGGTTTTTTTTTAATAGTCACAGGCAGGTACAACTCCGCTATGGGAAGTCTGTGTGGACTCACAGCATGGGTGGGTCCCAGGAAGCCACCGACGGTACATAAATAAATCCCATTGCAGTGCCCCGGATAGCTGAGCTAACGTGAGATTAAATACAGGTTGGCTTCGGCCCACACTGCATGCCCTAGTCAGGCTGGCCTTTTTTTATAGTCACAGGCAGGTACAACTCCGCTATGGGAAGTCTGTGTGCACCCACAGCATGGGTGGGTCCCAGGAAGCCACCGACGGTACATAAATAAATCCCATTGCAGTGCCGCGGATAGCTGAGCTAACGTGGGATCAAATACGGGTTGGCTTCGGCCCACACTGCATACCCGAGTCAGACTGGGTTTTTTTAATTAATAGTCACAGCCAGGTACAACTCCGCTCTGGGAAGTCTGTGTGGACTCACAGCATGGGTGGGTCCCAGGAAGCCACCGACGGTACATTAATAAATCCCATTGCAGTGCCCCGGATAGCTGAGGTAACATCAGATATAATAAAGGTTGGCTTCGGCCCACACTGCATGCCCGAGTCAGACTGGTTTTTTTTTATTAATAGTCACAGGCAGGTACAACTCCGCTATGGGAAGTCTGTGTGCACCCACAGCATGGGTGGCTCCCTGGAACCCACTGACGGTACATTAATAAATCCCATTGCAGTGCCCCGGATAGCTGAGCTAGCGTGAGATCAAATACAGGTTGGCTTCGGCCCACACTGCATGCTCTAGTCAGACTGGGTTTTTTTAATAGTCACAGGCAGGTACAACTCCGCTATGGGAAGTCTGTGTGGACTCACAGCATGGGTGGGTCCCAGGAAGCCACCGACGGTACATAAATAAATCCCATTGCAGTGCCCCGGATAGCTGAGCTAACGTGAGATTAAATACAGGTTGGCTTCGGCCCACACTGCATGCTCTAGTCAGACTGGTTTTTTTTAATAGTCACAGGCAGGTACAACTCCGCTATGGGAAGTCTGTGTGGACTCACAGCATGGGTGGGTCCCAGGAAGCCACCGACGGTACATAAATAAATCCCATTGCAGTGCCCCGGATAGCTGAGCTAACGTGAGATTAAATACAGGTTGGCTTCGGCCCACACTGCATGCCCTAGTCAGGCTGGCCTTTTTTTATAGTCACAGGCAGGTACAACTCCGCTATGGGAAGTCTGTGTGCACCCACAGCATGGGTGGGTCCCAGGAAGCCACCGACGGTACATAAATAAATCCCATTGCAGTGCCCCGGATAGCTGAGCTAATGTGATATCAAATACAGGTTTGCTTCGGCCCACACTGCATGCCCTAGTCAGGTTGTTTTTTTTGGGGGGGGCAGATACGTAGAACAGCGCGATGGGAAAACTTAGTGCACCCATACTATGCACAGACCCCTGTAATATTCCTGTAGCAAAGCTATAAGCTGACCCCACTAACACTTATGTTGCAGAAGTCTAGGTAGAACCCAGTAACATTTCAGTAGTAACAGTATAGGCAGAGCCCAGTAACATTTCAGTAGCAGCAGTATAGGCAGAGTCCAGTAACATTTCAGTAGCAGCAGTATAGGCAGAGCCCAGTATTAGCTACATTTCAGTAGTAACAGTATAGACAGACCCCAGAAACATTTCGGTTAAAGAAGTAAAGGGAGAGCCCAGTAACATTTCAGCAGCAGCAGTATAGGCAGAGCCCAGCATTAGTAACATTTCAGTAGTAACAGTATAGACAGAACCCAGTAACATTTCCATAGCAGCAGTATAGGCAGAGCCCAGTATTACTAACATTTCAGTAGTAACAGTATAGACAGACCCCAGTAACATTTCAGTTGCAGCAGTATAGGCAGAGCCCAGTATTAGTAACATTTCAGTAGTAACAGTATAGACAGACCCCAGTAACATTTCAGTTAAAGCAGTATAGGCAGAGCCCAGTAGCATTTCTGTAGCAGCAGTGTAGGCAGAGCCCAGTATTAGTAACATTTCAGTGATAACAGTATAGACAGACCCCAGTAACATTTCAGTGGCAGCAGTATAGGCAGAGCCCAGCATTAGTAACATTTCAGTAGTAACAGTATAGACAGAACCCAGTAACATTTCCATAGCAGCAGTATAGGCAGAGCCCAGTATTACTAACATTTCAGTAGTAACAGTATAGACAGACCCCAGTAACATTTCAGTTAAAGCAGTATAGGCAGAGCCCAGTATTAGTAACATTTCAGTAGTAACAGTATAGACAGACCCCAGTAACATTTCAAATAAAGCAGTATAGGCAGAGCCCAGTAGCATTTCTGTAGCAGCAGTGTAGGCAGAGCCCAGTATTAGTAACATTTCAGTGGTAACAGTATAGACAGACCCCAGTAACATTTCAGTTGCAGCAATATAGGCAGAGCCCAATATTAGTAACATTTCAGTAGTAACAGTATAGACAGACCACAGTAACATTTCCGTAGCAGCAGTATAGGCAGAGCCCAGTATTAGTAACATGTCAGTGGTAACAGTATAGACAGACCCCAGTAACATTTCAGTTGCAGCAGTATAGGCAGAGCCCCATATTAGTAACATTTCAGTAGTAACAGTATAGACAGACTCCTGTAACATTTCAGTAGTAGCAGTATAGGCAGAGCCCAGTAACATTTCAGTAGCAGCAGTATAGGCAGAGCCCAGTATTAGTAACATTTCAGTAGTAACAGTATAGACAGACACCAGTAACATTTCCATAGCAGCAGTATAGGCAGAGCCCAGTATTAGTAACATTTCAGTAGTAACAGTATAGACAGACCCCAGTAACATTTCAGTTGCAGCAGTATAGGCAGAGCCCAGTATTAGTAACATGTCAGTGGTAACAGTATAGACAGACCCCAGTAGCATTTCAGTAGCAGCAGTATAGGCAGAGCCCCATATTAGTAACATTTCAGTAGTAACAGTATAGACAGACTCCTGTAACATTTCAGTAGTAGCAGTATATGCAGAGCCCAGTATCAGTAACATTTCAGTAGTAACAGTATAGACAGACCCCACTAACATTTCAGTTGCAGCAGTATAGGCAGAGCCCAGTATTAGCTACATTTCAGTAGTAAGAGTATGGACAGACCCCAGTAACATTTTAGTTGCAGAAGTATACGCAGACCCCATAAACATTTATGTAGCAGCAGTATTGGCAGACCCCTGTAACATTTCTGCAGCTGAAGTATAGGCAGACCCCTGTAACGTTAATGCAGTTACGCTCCTCTCCTTTGGCCCAAACAAGTTTCTCCGATAACTGTGGTAACACGAGAGAAAATACATGATGTGCATTGCTGATCCCCTGACCCCAAGCGGGAGGAGGAGGTGGCATTACAAGGCCAAGATACCAGGACCAGGACCCGCTATAGTCTGTGTGGGAAGCACGTTAGCGGGCCCAGGGTCAGGCTCGGTTCCGCGCCTCCACCTTGAATTTTGCCTCCATGGGCAAAATCAAACCTTCAGATACGAATAAGAGCCAATGGACAAAAGTAAAGCCACAGAACAAAAGTGGAAGCGACAACAGCTATGTGGAAAAGCTAGTATTTTCCATGACAAGAGGGGCATTTGATAGCAATGAAAAGGATATTCTAGGTACTAAAAGTCTGAACTCCTCCTCATCTCAATCAGAAATATGGAAAGGCTTCATTCATATGTTTTCTGTTGACCATTTCAAAGTGTTAGCAATGCAAGTTTCTGGCTTTACCACTCATCTTTGTCAGGAATTACCAAAGATGATCACTAGTAAAGGCCTCATCAATCAGTCCAAAATCAGTCCGGGACTATGTGGATCTCAGCTGGCCTGCTTCCACCAAGGATATGTGCCCCTGTAATATTCCTGTAGCAAAGGTGTAAGCTGACCCCACTAACAGTTATGTTGCAGAAGTCTAGGGAGAACCCAGTAAAATTTCTGTAGTTACAGTATAGACAGACCCCAGTAACATTTCAGTTGCAGCAGTATAGGCAGAGCCCAGTAACATTTCAGTAGCAGCAGTATAGGCAGAGCCCAGTATTAGTAACATTTCAGTGGTAACAGTGTAGACAGACCCCAGTAACATTTCAGTTGCAGCAGTATAGGCAGAGCCCAGTAACATTTCAGTAGTAACAGTATCGACAGACCACAGTAACATTTCAGGAGCAGAAGTATAGGCAGACCGAAGTAACATTTCTGTTGCAGAAGTATAGGCAGACCCCTGTAGCATTACTGTGGCAGCAGTATAGGCAGGCAGACCCGAGTTACATTTCTGTAGCAAGAGTGTAGGACAACCCCTGACACATTGGTGTACCATGAGTGTAGGCGAAGGCTAGAAAAATTACTTGGATTACAGTGTAGGCGAGGGCCCAAAAAATTAGTGTACCAACAGTACTAATGTACCCCAGAAAAATTGCTCAACCGAGAGGGCAGGTGAAACCCATTAATCTTTAAGCTTACTGTGGCTTAATTTGTAATAGAGCCTAGAGGCAGCCCTGTTAAAAAAATTGGTTCATGTTGAAGTTTCAATGCTTTAGTTAGAAACGTAGAAATATTGTTTGAAAAAAGTTATATGAGCCTTTTGGGCCACAGAAAAATTGGCAGTTCAGCGTGATGACATGATGTTTCAGGAGGAGGAGGACTAATATCATACACAGATTGACAAAGGTAAATGTCCCTTTTTTTACGGCGATAGAGAACAATGCTTGCATCTGCGGTTGCAGCGAAAAGAATGTTTAGGTAACGCTGCTGTCCGCTGGTGGAGAAGAGAAGTCTGGGGAAATCCAGGCTTTGTTCATCTTTATGAGTGTAAGCATGTCGGCACTGGCAGTTGACAGGCGGGTACGCTTATCCGTGATGATTCCCCCAGCTGCACTAAACACCCTCTCTGACAAGACACTAGCGGCAGGGCAAGCAAGCACCTCCAGTGCATACAGCGCGAGTTCGTGCCACGTGTCCAGCTTTGACACCCAGTAGTTGTACGGAGCAGAGGGATCACGGAGGACGGTGGTACGATCGGCTACGTACTCACTCACCATCTTTTTACAGTGCTCCCTCCGACTCAGCCTTGACTGGGGAATGGTGAAACAGTCTTGCTGGGGAGCCATAAAGCTGGCAAAGGCCTTGGAGAGTGTTCCCCTGCCTGCACTGAATATGCTGCCTGATCTCGGCGCCTACCCTGCTACTTGGCCCTCGAAACTGCGCCTTCTGCCACTAGCGCTGTCAGATGGGAAGTTTACCATCAGTTTGTCCACCATGGCCCTGTGGTATTACATCGCTCTCGAACCCCTTTCCTCTTCGGGAATGAGAGTGGAAAGGTTCTCCTTATACCATGGGTCGAGCAGTGTGTACTGTGTACTAGTGTGTAGTAATCCGTAGTGGCCAGAATGCGTCTCACGCAAGGGTCATGAGAAAGGCGTCCTAACATGAAGTTAGCCTTGTGTGCCAGGGTACCTGTACGCAAGACATCGTTATCCTCACTAGGAAGATCACTTTCAGGATCCTCCTCCTCCTCCTCCTCCTCCTCCTCCACAGGCCGTACGCACTGAACAAATGAGAGGCAAGCAGCATGGGTACCCTCTGCAGTGGGCCCAGCTATCTCTTCCCCATCCTCCTCCTGAGGCTCCTCCCTCCCTCTCCTCCTCCTCCTCCAAAACGCGCTGAGATATAGACATGAGGGTGTTCTGACTATCCAGCGACATACTGTCTTCCCCCGTCTCCTGTTCCGACCCCAAAGCGTCAGCCGTTATGCTTTGCAGGGAACTTCTCAACAGGTATAGCAGAGGAATGGTGACGCTAATGATTGCAGCATTGTCGCTCACCGTCTGGGTAGACTCCTCAAAGTTTCCAAGGACCTGGCAGATATCTGCCATCCATGCCCACTGCTCTGTAAAGAATTGCGGAGGCTGACTCCCACTACACCGCCCATGTTGGAGTTGGTATTCCACTATAGCTCTACGCTGCTCATACAGCCTGGCCAGTTCCACCGTGTGGGCACGTCGCACAGCAGTCGGTGCACTGGCAGATTAAACCGATGTTGGAGGGTCCGCAGGCTGGCAGCATCCGTGTTGGACTTGCGGAAATGTGCGCTGACTCGGCGCACCTTGCCGAGGAGGTCTGACAAGTGTGGGTAGTTTTTCAGAAACCGCTGAACCACCAAATTGAAGACGTGGGCCAGGCATGGCACGTGCGTGAGGCTGCCGAGCTGCAGAGCCGCCACCAGGTTACAGCCGTTGTCACACACGACCATGCCCGGTTGGAGGCCCAGCAGTTAAAGCCAGAGGTCGGTCTGCTCTGTCAAACCATGCAACAGTTTGTGTGCCATGTGCCTCTCCTCTCCTAAGCTGAGTAGTTTCATCACGGCCTGCTGACGCTTGCTCCCCACTGTGCTGCCGCGCCGCGCGACACCGACTGCTGGCGACGTGCTGCTGCTGACAAGTTTCCACTAAGCCTCCACTAAATTCACCCAATGTGCTGTCAGGGAGATATAGTGGCCCTGCCCACCTGTGCTTGTTCACGTGTCCGTTGTTAAGTGGACCTTCCCAGTAACGGCGTTGGTGAGCGCGCGTACAATGTTGCGGGAGACGTGGTCATGCAGGGCTGGGACAGCACACCATGAAAAATAGTGGCGACTGGGGACCGAGTAGCGTGGGGCCGCCGCCCCATCATGTTTTTGAAAGCCTCCGTTTCCACAAGCCTGTACGGCAGCATCTCCAGGGTGATCAATTTGGCAATGTGCACATTTAAATCTTGAGCATGCGGGTGCGTGGCGGCGTATTTGCGCTTTCGCTCCAATGTTTGTGCTAGTGACAGCTGGACGCTGCGCTGAGAGACATTGCTGGATGGGGCCGAGGACAGCGGAGGTGAGGGTGTGGGTGCAGGCCGGGAGACGCTTATGCCTGTGTGCTGAGAGGGGCGTTGGATCTCAGTGACAGGTTGGGGCACAGGGGGAGAGGCAGTGGTGCAACCCGGAGGCGGTGAACGGCCTTCGTCCCACCTTGTGGGGTGCTTCGCCATCATATGCCTGCGCATGCTGGTGGTGGTGAGGCTGGTACTGGTGGCTCCCAGGCTGATCTTGGCGTGACAAAGGTTGCACACCACTGTTCGTCGGTCCTCCGCTCTCTCAGTGAAAAACTTCCACACCTTTGAGCACCTTGGCCTCTGCACGGTGGCTTGGCGCGAGGGGGTGCTTTGGGAAACAGTTGGATTATTCACTCTGGCCCTGCCTCTACCCCTGCCCACCCCACTGGCTCTTCCAACCTGTCCTGCTGCTGCACTTGCCTCCCCCTCTGAAGACCTGTCCTCAGTTGGCTTATCAAACCAGGTGGGGTCAGTCACCTCATCGTCCAGCGGCTCTTCCTCCGAATCCTCTGTGCGCTCCTCCATCAGACTTACTGCCCTTACTACTGCCTCACTGATAGACAACTGTGTCTCATCAACACCATTGACCTCCTCACCCACTGAAAGCTCCTGAGACAGTTGCCGGAAGACCCAGCCTCATCACCCGGACCCCGGGAACTTTCCAAAGGTTGGGCATCGGTCACGACAAACTCCTCAGGTGGGAGAGGAACATTTTTTTCCCAATAAGGGCAAGGGCACGAGAACAGTTCCTGGGAGTCTGCCTGCTCATCAGAATGTGTCATTTTCATGGAGTGAGGAGGCTGGGAGGAAGAAGGAGCAGCAGCGAGAGGATTCAGAGTTGCAGCAGTGGACGGCGTAGAAGACTTGGTGGTCGATATATTGCTGGATGCACTTTCTGCTATCCACGACAGGACCTGCTCATACTGCTCATTTTGTAATAAAGGTCTATGGCGTGGACCCAAAAATTGTGATATGAAGCTGGGGACCCCAGAAACTTTCCTCTCTTCTAATCCCGCAGCAGCCGGCTGTGGGATTCACCTCGCCCAGGAACTCGGCCTATGCCACACCCTCACTTGGAACTCCGCGTCCTCGCCCGCATCCACGTCCTCTAGCCCTACCCCTCAGCATGGTGGATTACGAATAGAGCAGACACTGAGCGGTGTAAAAAATTTTGTGAATTATTGGCGTGCAGTTGGAGGCAGACAGCGGTTACGTTACGCAAACTGCAGCCAGAATTAAATTATACGGAAGGCTGCAAGCAGGCCTAGCTGTGCAATAGTGATGCACCTCAACTCCCAGCAGCCACGCAGTTAAATGCACACGGTCACAGGTAGCCGTAAGAAGGATTTAAAAAAAAAAAAAATGCAATGCAGGCTATATAGCGTGTATCTGACTTTCCCTCTATCAGGGGCTGTCGCCGTTCGCTGTGCATGCAGTTGACGGCAGACACAGAGTGGTGTAAAAATGTTTTGAATTATTGGCGTGCATTTGGAGGGAGACAGCGCTTATGTTACGCAAACTGCAGCCAGAAAAAAATTATACGGAAGCCTGCAAGCAGGCCTAGCTGTGCAATAGTGAGGTACTAGAACTCCCAGCAGCCACGGAGTTAAATGCACACGATCACAGGTAGCCCTAAGAAGGACAGTTGGGGTTCTTGTAGACAGGATTCCACACTACCACTCTCCCTGCCTGACCAATACTGCCCCTATACTATGTAGTACAGACTGCAGCCTGAGAACGCTAAGCCTGCACGCCCGATATAAAAAAGAAGGGCAAAACTGCTCCCAGTCAGCCACAACAGTAATGCACACCGTCAGATGTGGCCCTAAGAAGGACCGTTGGGGTTCTTGTAGACAAGATTCCACACTACCACTGTCCCTGCCTGACCAATACTGCCCCTATACTACGTAGTACAGACTGCAGCCTGAGAACGCTATAGCCTGCACACCCGATATAAAATAAATTAGCAAAACTGCTACCAGCAGCCACAACAGTAATACACTAGGTCAGATGTGGCCCTAAGAAGGACCGTTGGGGTTCTTGTAGACGTTAACACTATCCGTGAATGAGCAACAGCACCTTCCCTAATCTCTGCCAGCGTGTGTCTGAGGCGAGCAGTGGGCGGGACTGCTTTATATACTCAGCGGTCACTTGATCTCGCCAGCCACTTACTGCAGGGGGGTGGGATAGGGCTGGAATGTCACAGGAGGAAGTTGCAATGCCTTCCCTGCATGTCTATTGGCCAGAAAATGCCGCAAATCTTTCCGGGAAGGAAATGGAATTGACTCGCGTAACGCGTGGTGTTCGTCTCGAGTAACGAGCATATCGAACACCCTAATACTCGAACGAGCATCAAGCTCGGACGAGTACGCTTGCTCATCTCTAGTTACAAATTATCCAAAAAAAACATAATATGTGTTGATGAATATGTGTTTATCAAAAGTGCCATTAAGCAGACAGCGTATGCCCCTATCTAAATATGGGGGAAGAGTATGCAACCATATGGGAAAAAACATTAAAAGGATCATTGTTTCTGAAGGACTTAAAGCTGACTGGCAATAAAATTTGAATTGGCCTGACCTATTTTAAAACACCACAAAAGTAGTCTGTGGCTGCAGAGACTGTGTGAGGACAAACCATGCATTTAAATGGGTACACAAACAATGTAAGTTGCTTTTTGTATTTACAGGAGTGGTTTATACAAACTGGTACTGTGATTACATACATAACTTTAACATTAAAACCAACCGTCTGCACTATTTGATGTTTTTTCTCACATAACTTACTGGGGCACCCTACTGTGATATTCATTTGTACTTCCGGGGAAAAGGTCCATAACTGGCATCAGAAAATGTAAGTGGCATGCAAATTTATATCTCCGCGCCAAAGAGCCCTGCTCATGCCTTTTGATTAGGCTCTTTCGAAATGCGTCTCACATAGAGCGCCACGATGTCTTCACTTCAGCTACTAAAAACAGAAAATACAACAAAAAAATAATCAAAGAAATGTAAACGCAACATAAACATAATAAAGATGAAAAATACATTAAAAAAACATGTTCCATATCTGGACACCAAATAACGTCAATGCAAAGGACCCAACGCATAAGGCAATGGCATGCAAGTGTTTCAGGCCAGTAGGTCAGGCACATAAATATCATAAAGGCATATACACAGCAACCTTAGTTTATGTACACAGGGTGAAAAACACAGACTAAGTAAACAGATTTGTATAAGCAATTTGGAGGCAGGGGCATAGAAAATTGGAACCTAACGTGGTTGGCCAAAAGCAATTATATAGTGTGAGCAGAGTGAAAAACAAAAAATACGTGCAACACGCTCTTCTGATTCCAGGTATGGATGCTGAAAGAACGCCATAGCATACGAAAGGTCTCTTGGGCAACCTCTTGCCACAGCATGATTTTTTCTGCATGATTTTTATATGTGCTGCAGCGCATATCCCACAAGGCGGGCTGCCTCTCCCCAGCACGTATCAATTCTTGCTTATCCATGTTTAGCCTTATAAATGTCAGCTGTACTTCACCCACGATACCAGGAATCTTTTATAGTGTAGGCATAGGGGCGGGGAACTTACACCCCTAATTTATCGAAAGCAGTTGTGAAAAATTCGAAGATCATAGCTTTGGGTGAATGGAATTGGTAAAATTTACATATGCTTTAACTAAGGGGACCATACTCAGCAGGTGTGGAAACACATGAATCGATGTCCAACAAATTTAGAGACGATTGCAACATGCAGGTGGCGATGTAGAAAAGTCCAACAGGCAAAACAAGTATGTTAACAAGTGTAATATTCTATCTTTTGCCTTAAAAATAGGCAAATTATTTTTATTTTAGCCGAGAGCAGCTGACCAAAATGAGATATGATTTGGTTGCAAAAGAAAATGCTGCTAAAACGCATATGTCTATGAGCCTTCACCGGAAGGGCTGCAGACAATGCAAACTTTCTTTAACCCATTTAGGACCAGGCACAGTAAATTTACGGCGCCTGGTCCTGGGCTTAAAGTACCGCTGATAGTAAAATTATGGCGGCGCTTTAAGCCTCCTGCTCTGCAATCAATCAGAGGCAGGATGGCTGTTAGTGACAGCTAATAACCCGGGGGAGAAGGCGGGAGGGGTTTTTAACCTGGTTTGCCTTTTTCTTCATCGAGTACGCAGCGCTCAATGAGCACTGTGAACTAGAAAGTGAAAGTATAGTGTAAATTTCACTATGGGAGCCTGGGGGTCATGTGACCGCTGGGGTTCCCTGCTACAGCAGAGCTGAAGAGTCATACTAGACCCAGGCCAGCTCTGCCAGTGACTAATGTCACTACAGGGGTTGCTTTCCCCTGTAACTGGGGCTCCTATGGATGCCCCAGCTATAGTGGGAAAGCGCCAAATAAAAATAAAAAAATGATTGTCACTGAGAGGTCTTATATAACGTCATAGGGGACATAGATAGTAAAAAAAACCATAATTATATACATAAGTAGAACAATATTATAGAATAAAACAACAATATATACATAAGAAAGAAAATAACACAAGGCTGACGACAACCAAAACCGTCGCTGTTTGCGCCCTGTAAACCAAAACCATACATACTACATATCAAAACGTCCAAAACAAATAGAGGAACCCGTTCCCATACTTTATTTAAGCATAAATATAATAAATTTAAAAAAAAAACTAAAAGTGTTAAAAAAAACATTTTTTAGCATTTTTCCCCAATAAAACTAAAATAACAGAAAAAAAGCCAGTGAAAAAAATAATTAAAAAATCGCTTTATATGTCAGGAAAAAAAATGCCATATGGGTAAAATCCCTAAAAAGTGTCTGGTCCTTAAGGTACAAAACAGCTTGGTCTTTAAGGGGTTAAATGCCTCTATTCACACGATCCCTTTGCCCAGAAGTTACACAGTAACCCCAATAAGGACAACATCGTCAGCATTTGCTATTGATTTCCCTTTCACATAGAAGCCTATGCACTCGTGCAGATAATGGGAGTACAGTGCGGCGTGCTCGAAAAAGCAAAATAGCAGGCAATGGCAAGTCCTGTGTTTTTAGGAAAAATATTTGCGAAAGCAGAATGAAGATAGCCGCATTTTGAAAAATTGTGTCCTATAATTTTCGCCACATGCGTTTTTCCGCCTGTAAAATTCCCAAATGTGACCGCTGCCATTGAAAGCATTGGTGCTATATGGTGCAATCTTTTTTAACGTCTGGATTATCGAACGTCAAAACACCCATGTAACCCTAAGTCACACTTTTTGGGGTGACCTCGAGCTTTTACTGGTACCATTTTAGGGTACATAATTTTTGATTGCTTTATATTCCATTTTTTCTTGGAGACATTGCCTATTTTTCTATTTAACAGCGTTCATTGAGTGGGATCAGTAACCCCTTAAGGACATGGCCTATTTTAGCGTTGAGGACCAAACGATTTTTGGTATTTTTTCACCTCCATATTTTAAAGGCCATAACTTTTTTATTTTTCGGTCGACGCGGCCATATAAGGGCTTGATTTTTGCGTGGCAAACTGTAGTTTTTATTGGTATCATTTTTGGGTACATAGACTATATTGTAAAACTTTTATTATTTTTTTTATGATCGTAGGGAGAGAAAACGCATTAATTCTGCCATAGATTTTGTGGTTTTTTTTTAAAGCGTTAATTGTGCAGCAAAAATGATACACTACATTTTTTTCTGCGGGCTGGTACGGTTACAACGATATCAAAATTCTTATATTTTTTTTAGTTTTTTTCACTTTTCCACAATAAAAACCCTTTATTTTGGAAATTATTATTTTTTTCTAAAATCGCTGCATTCAAAGTCCTATAACTTTTTTATTTTTCATGGACGGAGCTCTCTAAGGGCTTATTTTTTGTGAGACGAGCTGTAGTGTTTAAGGAAACAACAAAAACACACATACGTTAGTATCTATAATTCTTCACTCTCATAACTGACTAGTATCTAAAGGCTTATGGGGAAGGAGGTAATTTGACACTACTTCATTGGAGTCACCATGAAGACGACTATGATGAGTCGAAGTGAGCAATAATTGATCACATAACCCCCTATGTGCAGTTCTAGCCTAAACAATCGGAAGAAATATATAAGTTAAATATATGTCAACTCATACTAGTGTGACAGTCTATCAGGTACAGAGTGACAGAAAGAGATAGGAGAGGGGTTTTTCATACTTCTTACTACAGAAGAATATGATAATAGAGCTTGTTGATTGTTTGAATTATAATAGCTCAAAGAATAATAGTTGGTTCACAGAATTTGTAGTTTTACATATTTTATCGGTTCTAATTCTATTCAATCGGTTCGACGCGTTTCTGTGTCTCATTAAGACACTTCATCAGGAACCTAATTGTGAAATCGCCAACTAAATAAGATATTCATAGAGATGTGCATTAATGCATTGATGCATAATACCACTGCACTGTATCCTGGATACCTAATGGCTACAGTTCAAAAAGAAGCTGCGAATTAGCCTTGATTAGCTAGTGGGCTAATAAGCACTCAGTGTCAGGAGGCTTCCTTGCTTAGATAATTATGAGCCGCGAAGCTACCAGAGTGAGTATTGCAAATAGTGTCTGACGGCTTGTGAGAAGAACTATATGCAAGCTGGACCCTTAAAATGATTGAATGAGGTAACAACTACTAGAGGAAAAAAAATATATATATATTTATTTATTTATTTTTTTCCACATTTTAAGGGGATCTAGTATCAGTGATTTAGAACAATCAGCCAAATACTGTCAGTGTCAGTTGAACACATAAAGCATGAAGAGTAAGACAAAAATTGAGATGAAAGACGCAAGAGATAGAACCTCCGGCCTGGGTGGTAGACTGGAGGTTATGCAGCTCTGTCAGCACAGCTGGGAATAAATAGCAGCCAGATCCCACCCTACTCATAGGAAACGCCAATAGGAGAACAGTGGGTGTGATATAGCAGCGACAGCTGAGACCGCCCACCTCTCACATCAGCCTCTATCTGTTACTATGCTGAAGTGAAAGTATACGGCATAACATAAAACCACTATACCTTATGATGCTCTACCGTTCGCGGCAGAGTATAGATGTGATGGCAGTGTCTCGCTGCATAACGCTACTAAAAGCAAAAAGGCAGTCACATCACATGAGGTACTGTCAAATTATCACCTTTCCCATAAGCCTTTAGATACTAGTCATTTATGAGAATGAGGAATTATAAATACTAATGTATGTGTGTTTTTGTTGTTTCCTTGTTGTTATAGTCTGGTCTTGCCAGCCCTTGATTTTAAGAGGATCAATAAATTTTGGTTTTAAGGTGTCTATAACTGTGATGGGATTCTAGTTTAGTATTTATAGACAATTTCTGCCTCAGTGACTAGTTGAGCTGTAGTGTTTATTGGCACCATTTTGGGGTACTTACGTTTTTTTTTTATCACTTTTATTGCGTTTTTTTGGGAGGCAAAATGCTAAAAATTTGCATTTTGCCTCAGTTTTTTTTTAGCATTTTTTTAATGCTTTTTGCCGTACAGGATAAAAAGCATGTTCAATTTATTGTACCCATTGTTACGGACGCGTCGATACCAAATATGTGGGATTTTTTATTTTTTTAATATTTTTTTATGCTTATATGAGAAAAAGCATAAAAAAGGGGTTTTTAACATTTTTTTTTACATTTGGATTTTTTGTATTTTATTTTGCTCTTCTTTTTACACCATCTCTGAGGGACTTACACTGCAGCACTGATGATGACTACGATAAGTCATGGCAGGACTTATCTCCTGCCATGCCTTATCGCTTATTACAGCGATCTTAGGCAATGGCAATACAGGACGCTGGTATTGGCGTCCTGTTGCCATAGAAACCAGCCAGGCTCTCGCAAAGTTATTGCGAAAGCCGGCTGAAGTCAAAGAAGGAGCGCGCTCCCTCTGTGAACCCTTTCCCTGGCGCGATCTACTTAGATCGTGGCAGGGAAGAGGTTAACAGTGGGTGCATCTCCAATGCCCCACGCTGTCGCAGCGGGAGGCCGGCTACTAGTGACAGCTGGCTTCCACTGCAAGATAGTGCGAGATCTGCTTTGATCTTGCGCTATCCCTAAGACGTAAGGGTACGTCATTTTGTGGGAAGTACCCCGCTCCCATGACGTCATGGGGAAGGAAGGGGTTAATGTGATAGTTTAATAAATTAGACCTTTATGGAAGCAACACTACCTTTCTCTAGCATTTCATTTTACCATTTTTTTGATGTGGCAACTGGTAAAACTTTTTATTTTTACTTTTAAATATTATTTTTTTTGTAATTATTAGGTCATTTTAGTTATTTTTTTTTTTAGTCCCAATTACAGACTTGAGGGTCCATTCAGACGAGCGGGTGCATAAATAGGTGTGCACAAAACAGCACACCCATGTACGTGCACAAACACGCGCGAATGCAGGTCTGTGCAGCATTGCTTTCAATGGGCAGCCCCATTGAAAGCAGTAGGATGCCGGCAACCCCTGCAGTGATTTTTAGGGAAGGGCTTGAAATATAAGCCCTTCTCTGAAAATCATCACTAGTTTGCATTAAAAAAAATAAAATAAAAAAAAAAATATATATATATATATATATATACATACACATACTCACCTCTCTGCCGCTGCCATGTAAATATTTCCCGTGGGGAGTCCCCTTCCCTTGTCACTGAACACTGTGACAGTACTATCACAGTCTTCAGTGAAAAGGGGACTTCCTGCGGGGCTGAAAAATTCCCCTGCCATAGCTGTCACATCTGTGGCAGAGGATCGTGATGTTCTCCCTTTGCTTTCATTGGGACCGGCGCTTCTGCAGCCCCATTGAAAATAAGAGGCTGCCGGCAAGCCCTGCAGGGATTTTCGAGGAAGGACTTTAAATATAAGCCTTTCGCTGAAAATCATCCCTAAAATTTGTAAAAAAAAAGTAAAATACTCACCTCTCTGCAGCTGCCGGGGCTCAGGTGGATGAATCTGCGTCTTCTCCTTGCACTGCTATGAATCTCTTTCACCCGTCAGAGATTTAAAAAACCCGCCTGCTGAAAGGGCTGTATCTGCTAATCATAGGTAGTACTCAGCCATTCATTGAATGACAGCTGAGCGCTGCCTGTGATTGGTCACAGCGCTCAGCCAATCCCAGGCAGAGTTTGGCCATTTTTTAAATTCAATGAATGGCCCAGCGCAGCCTGTAAATGGCTTAGCACTTTGACCAATGACACCCAGCACTCAGCTGTCATTGAATGACAGCTAAAGGCTGACTATTAGGCCTCATGCAGACGAGCATGTTTTTGGTGCTGCTAAGCAGTGCTCAAAATTCACTTCTATAGGAACCAATAGGTTCCTAAAGAAGCACTCACATGAACGATTGTTAGACGTGCTGAATTTAGATAGGAAACAAAGGGCATGTGAGTTTTGGCTCTGACAAACTCGCATATCGGCTCTGAGGAGCATGCTAGGATAGTACATGTCTTGTCTTTGCTGCGCGCTTTCCTTAGGCTCCTATGGGAGCCTGGAAAGCACGCAGCCCACACCTAGGATCCCGTGACCGGGCTACTTCAGTAGCTTAAATTAGCCCTTCAAATGATCTTTTACATCATTGAATGGCTGTGGTTGGCTAACTCACGCGGCATCAGCCAATCACAGCTATTCAATGTTGAATGGCTGTGATTGGCTGACGCTGCGTGAGTTAACCAATCACAGCCATTCAATGATGTCATTGAATGGCTGTGATTGGCTGACACTGCGTGTGTTAGCCAATCACATCATTAGCTTTCTGGAGGCGGGTTTTTCAAGCCCCGCTTCCAGAAAGCAATGCTCTGTCGGGGACAAAGATGGAGCGACAGCCTGCAGCAGCGCCGCAGAGCGTCGGGGAAGGTGAGTACTGATTTTTTTTTTTTACACTTTTTTTTTGTATAGCCAGCGTATAAGATGACCCCCGACTGCAGAGCATATTTTTTAGGGTTAAAAGGTTGTCTTATATGCTGGAATATACGGTATAACATTACAGGATATAGATATTATATAGCCAGAGGGGTTGCTGATTCGGGTCTTGGAGTTAGACAGTAACTTTGAAATGTTGATCCAGGGATTACTCTTACTACCATTATGGAGTCAGGAAGGACTTTTCCCCTACAAAATGAGGTAAAGTGGCTTCAGCCTCATTGTTTTTTTTTTCATTTTGCCTTCCTCTGGATCAACAGGGGAATGAAAACAGGCTGAACTGGATGGAAATTTATATTTTTTCAGCCTTGTATACTATGTTACTTTGTATTATATGGCACGTTAATGGTACCACTGAAAAATACAACTTATCCCGCAAGATTTAAAAAAAAAGCTGAAGAAGGAAGTAGTCATAATACAGTAGCAAAAACTTTGAACACAAATTTTATTTAAAAAATTGTAAAACTTTTTATTCATCCACTGATTAATCTTTATTTTTTCAAAACCAGAAAACTGCTTAATAGGAATCTAAAATATGTATAGAATCAGTAAGCGGTCACCCTATAGGAAGATATCTAATACATTGCTTTTTTCTGAAAGCTTCATTCATCAAGTTCTTTCATGCTACAGACGGGTTAAGAGAAAATTCTGCATCTAATTCCCACTAAAAAGAACAGAAAGCTCTGCAGTTGTAAATAACTAAAAGTTCAGTCCTTGTTCTCTAGAGTGATGATGACAACGGTAATATGGATCCTGCCCTGTAATTATGATGTGAATTGTGGCATATGGCAGGGGAATTCTACAGGGGGCGGGCAGCATCCTGTAATGTGAGGAGGGGGCCAGCATGCTCCTCTGGTTCATTTTTACCGTCAATGAACTTTGATTCTCCGTCTGCCCTGTGTAATTATGTATTCAGGTGACTGACTCCTGGATGTAGTACAGATTTATCCATGTAGTGAGGGAGGGGGAGCGGAGCGCGGCTGCTGTGACTGCGGCTCTGACCGGTCATCTGGTTATACAGGAGCATTCAGTGTAAAATGTAATACAATATGGTCATAGCATGATACAGGTTATAATACAATGAGTAACACAATAAACAATGTGGAAGACAATACACTCACAGGTCTGGAGTATACAGGATATAATACAATAAATGTATAATATAGCGAATGATACACTAAACTCATAAATATATAATACAGTAAATAATATAGTATAGCCTTAGGTCTGAACTGTACTATAATGAATAATACAAGATCTCACAGATCTATGATACAAATGAGAATACAATTATCTCAGTCTGGACTAGACAAGATACAATACAATCAATTATACAATAATCTCATAATCTGGACTTTACAGGATATAATACAATGAATGATAAAATCAATTTAAATTTATAGTTAAATATACATAACACATTCGTAGATGATCAGTAAAATGCATATAAAATAAAATATGATTCCAGCAAATAAAGCTTTCTTATATCCATACTAGTATTATAAATGCAAAAGTGAAGCGATTTTGATGAAATTTGTCAGGGAGATAGCTTACATCCTGAGGAAGGAGATAGGCTATGTTTTATTGTGAAGATATTTAGAGTACTCTATGGAGCACGACAAGACAGATTTATTAAGTGATGCGCAGACATACATCCGCTTCACCACGAGGGATGCAGGGTCTGCACATAAGCTAGGCTTCCCCTAATGGGCAGACACATGTGGGCAGATGTCGTCGCCGCACATATGTGATTAATAAGGTACCAGCTAGAGATGAGCGAGCACCAAAATGCTCGGGTGCTCGTTACTCGAGACGAATTTTTCGCGATGCTCGAGGGTTCGTTTCAAGTAACGAACTACATTGAAGTCAATGGGCGACTCGAGCATTTTTGTATATCGCCGATGCTCGCTAAGGTTTTCATTTGTGAAAATCGGGGCAATTCAAGAAAGTGATGGGAACGACACAGAAACGGATAGGGCAGGCGAGGGGCTACATGTTGGGCTGCATCTCAAGTTCACAGGTCCCACTATTAAGCCACAATAGCTGCAAGAGTGGGCCCCCCCCCCAGCAATTTTTACTTCTGAAAAGCCCTCATTAGCAATGCATACCTTAGCTAAGCACCACACTACCTCCAACAAAGCACAATCACTGCCTGCATGACACTCCGCTGCCACTTCTCCTGGGTTACATGCTGCCAATTCCCCCCCCCCCCACGACCCAGTGTCCACAGCGCACACCAAACTGTCCCTGCCCAGCCTTCAGCTGCCCTCATGCCACGCCACCCTCATGTCCATTTATAAGGGCGTCTGCCACAGGAAAAGCAGGCACACACTGCAGAGGGTTGGCACGGCTAGGCAGCGACCCTCTTTAAAAGGGGCGGGACGATAGCCCACAATGCTGTACAGAAGCAATGAGAAATCCAATCCTGTGCCACCTCCATCCGGAGCTGCACACGTGGGCATATCAATGGGGAACCTATGTGCCACACACTATTCATTCTGTCAAGGTGTCTGCACGCCCCCGGTCAGACCGCGGTTTTTTATAAATAGTCACAGGCAGGTACAACTCCGCAATGGGAATTCCGTGTGCACCCACAGCATGGGTGGCTCCCTGGAACCCACCCGCTGTACATGAATGTATCCCATTGCAGTGCCCATCACAGCTGAGGTAGTAATGTCGTGTTTAATGCAGGTGGGCTTCGGCCCACACTGCATGCCCCAGTCAGACTGGGGTTCTTTAGAAGTCGAAACAGATGCATTTACAACTCCCGTTTTTGATGGGGATACAGAACGATGCTTCCATCCGCGGGTGCAGCCTACGTATTGCTTAGGTATCGCTGCTGTCCGCTGGTGGAGAAGAGAAGTCTGGGGAAATCCAGGCTTTGTTCATCTTGATGAGTGTTAGCCTGTCGGCACTGTCGGTTGACAGGCGGGTACGCTTATCTGTCATGATTCCCCCAGCCGCACTAAACACCCTCTCTGACAAGACGCTAGCCGCAGGACAAGCAAGCACCTCCAGGGCATACAGCGCGAGTTCAGGCCACGTGTCCAGCTTCGACACCCAGTAGTTGTAGGGGGCAGAGGCGTCACGGAGGACGGTCGTGTGATCGGCTACGTACTCCCTCACCATCCTTTTACAGTGCTCCCGCCGACTCAGCCGTGACTGGGGAGCGGTGACACAGTCTTGCTGGGGAGCCATAAAGCTGTCAAGGGCCTTAAAGAGTGTTGGCCTGCCTGTGCTGTACATCCTGCCTGATCTCCGCGCCTCCCCTGCTACTTGGCCCTCGGAACTGCGCCTTCGGCCACTAGCGCTGTCGTATGGGAATTTTACCATCAGTTTGTCCGCCAGGGTCCTGTGGTATAGCAACACTCGTGAACCCCTTTCCTCTTCGGGTATGAGAGTGGAAAGGTTCTCCTTATACCGTGGCTCGAGCAGTGTGTACACCCAGTAATCCGTAGTGGCCAGAATGCGTGTAACGCGAGGGTCACGAGAAAGGCATCCTAACATGAAGTCAGCCATGTGTGCCAGGGTACCTGTACGCAACACATGGCTGTCCTCACTAGGAAGATCACTTTCAGGATCCTCCTCCTCCTCCTCCTCCTCCTCAGGCCATACACGCTGAAAGGATGACAGCCCAGCAGCATGTCTACCCTCACCAGTGGGCCAAGTTGTGTCTTCCCCCTCCTCCTCATCTTCCTCCTCCTTCTCCTCCTCCTCCTCCCCGCGCTGAGATATAGACAGGAGGGTGCTCTGACTATCCAGCGACATACTGTCTTCCCCCGGCTCTGTTTCCGAGTGCAAAGCGTCTGCCTTTATGCTTTGCAGGGAACTTCTCAAGAGGCATAGCAGAGGAATGGTGACGCTAATGATTGCAGCATCGCCACTCACCACCTGGGTAGACTCCTCAAAGTTTCCAAGGACCTGCCAACCAGGCCCACTCTTCTGAAAATAATTGAGGAGGCTGACTCCCACTGCGCCGCCCATGTTGGAGTTGGTATTCCACTATAGCTCTACGCTGCTCATAGAGCCTGGCCAACATGTGGAGCGTAGAGTTCCACCGTGTGGGCACGTCGCACAGCAGTCGGTGCACTGGCAGATTAAACCGATGTTGCAGGGTGCGCAGGGTGGCAGCGTCCGTGTGGGACTTGCAGAAATGTGCGCAGAGCCGGCGCACCTTTCCGAGCAGGTCTGACAAGCGAGGGTAGCTTTTCAGAAAGCGCTAAACCACCAAATTAAAGACGTGGGCCAGGCATGGCACGTGCGTGAGGCTGCCGAGCTGCAGAGCCGCCACCAGGTTACGGCCGTTGTCACACACGACCATGCCCGGTTGGAGGCTCAGCGGCGCAAGACAGTGGTCGGTCTGCTCTGTCAGACCCTGCAGCAGTTCGTGGGCCATGTGCCTCTTATCTCCTAAGCTGAGTAGTTTCAGCACGGCCTGCTGACGATTGCCCACCGCTGTGCTGCCACGCCGCGCGACACCGACTGCTGGCGACGTGCTGCTGCTGCTGACACATCTTGATTGCGAGACAGAGGTTGCGGAGGAGGAGGAGGAGGGTGGTTTAGTGGAGGAAGCATACACCGCCGCAGATACCACCACCGAGCTGTGGCCCGCAATTCTGGGGGTGGGTAGGACGTGAGCGGTCCCAGGCTCTGACTCTGTCCCAGCCTCCACTAAATTCACCCAATGTGCCGTCAGGGAGATATAGTGGGCCTGCCCGCCTGTGCTTGTCCACGTGTCCGTTGTTAAGTGGACCTTGGCAGTAACCGCGTTGGTGAGGGCGCGTACAATGTTGCGGGAGACGTGGTCGTGCAGGGCTGGGACGGCACATCGGGAAAAGTAGTGGCGACTGGGAACTGAGTAGCGCGGGGCCGCCGCCGCCATCATACTTTTGAAAGACTCCATTTCCACAACCCTATACGGCAGCATCTCCAGGCTGATAAATTTGGCTATGTGCACGTTTAACGCTTGAGCGTGCGGGTGCGTGGCGGCGTACTTGCGCTTGCGCTCAAACACTTGCGCTAGCGATGGCTGGACGGTGCGCTGACAGACATTGCTGGATGGGGCCGAGGACAGCGGAGGTGAGGGTGTGGGTGCAGGCCAGGAGACGGTCGTGCCTGTGTCCTGGGAGGGGGGTTGGATCTCAGTGGCAGGTTGGGGCACAGGGGTAGAGGCAGCGGTGCAAACTGGAGGCGGTGAACGGCCTTCGTCCCACCTTGTGGGGTGCTTGGCCATCATATGTCTGCGCATGCTGGTGGTGGTGAGGCTGGTGGTGGTGGCTCCCCGGCTGATCTTGGCGCGACAAAGGTTGCACACCACTGTTCGTCGGTCGTCTGCACTCTCAGTGAAAAACTGCCAGACCTTTGAGCACCTCGGCCTCTGCAGGGTGGCATGGCGCGAGGGGGCGCTTTGGGAAACAGTTGGTGGATTATTCGGTCTGGCCTTGCCTCTACCCCTGGACACCGCAGTGCCTCTTGCAACCTGCCCTGCTGCTGCACTTGCCTCCCCCTCTGAAGACCTGTCCTCAGTAGGCGTAGCAAACCAGGTGGGGTCAGTCACCTCATTGTCCTGCTGCTCTTCCTCCGAATCCTCTGTGCGCTCCTCCCTCGGACTTACTGCCCTTACTACTACCTCACTGATAGACAACTGTGTCTCAACGTCATCGTCCTCCTCACCCACTGAAAGGTCTTGAGACAGTTGCCGGAAGTCCCCAGCCTCATCCCCGTGACCCCGGGAACTTTCCAATGGTTGGGCATCAGTCACGATAAACTCCTCTGGTGGGAGAGAAACCACTGCTGCCCAATCTGAGCAGGGGCCCGAGAACAGTTCCTGGGAGTCTGCCCGCTCCTCAGAATGTGTCATTGTAATGGAGTGAGGAGGCTGGGAGGAAGGAGAAGCAGCAGCCAGAGGATTGTGAGTTGCAGCAGTGGACGGCGCAGAACTGTGGGTGGACGATAGATTGCTGGATGCACTTTCTGCCATCCACGACAGGACCTGCTCACACTGCTCATTTTCTAATAAAGGTCTACCGCGTGGACCCATTAATTGTGTGATGAATGTGGGGACGCCAGAAACGTGCCTCTCTCCTAATCCTGCAGCAGTCGGCTGTGATACACCTGGACCAGGAGCTCGGCCTGTGCCCATACCCTGACTTGGGCCTCCGCGTCCTCAGCCGTGTCCACGTCCTCTAGGCCTACCCCTACCCCTCAGCATGGTGTATTACCAGTAATGCAGAAACAGAACGCTGTAATTAAATGTGCCGCTTATTGGCCTGTGGTTGGAGGCTGACTTCGCTTACGGAACGCCAGGAAATAATTTTGCGCAAGCCTGCTGTAACACTTAGCTGGTTGCGTATGAATTTGGAGAAGTACTACACCCAGCAGAGACCCAGAACACTGAGGACAGTGACATGCAGCCCAAATAGATTTTTTTCCCCAAACTTTTTTGCAAAGGCCCACTGCCTATATTCAATCAATATGTCTTCTGTCCCTGCCTAAGCGCTTCTGGCCCTGGAGTATGTCAAAGAACTGCAGAGTGTTGCACTGGGAACTGCAATACAGCGGTGATTTCACAGCCCAGACAGAGCCAGGAAATAATTTTGCGCAAGCCGCTGTAACACTTAGCTGGCTGCGTATGAATTTGGAGAAGTACTACACCCAGCAGAGACCCAGAACACTGAGGACAGTGACAGGCAGCCCAAATAGATTTTTTTCCCCAAATTTTTTTGCAAAGGCCCACTGCCTATATTCAATCAATATGTCTTCTGTCCCTGCCTAAGCGCTTCTGGCCCTGGAGTATGTCAAAGAAATGCAGAGTGTTGCACTGTGAACTGCAATACAGCGGTGATTTCACAGCCCAGACAGAGCCAGGAAATAATTTTGCGCAAGCCGCTGTAACACTTAGCTGGCTGCGTATGAATTTGGAGAAGTACTACACCCAGCAGAGACCCAGAACACTGAGGACAGTGACAGGCAGCCCAAATAGATTTTTTTCCCCAAATTTTTTTGCAAAGGCCCACTGCCTATATTCAATCAATATGTCTTCTGTCCCTGCCTAAGCGCTTCTGGCCCTGGAGTATGTCAAAGAAATGCAGAGTGTTGCACTGTGAACTGCAATACAGCGGTGATTTCACAGCCCAGACAGAGCCAGGAAATAATTTTGCGCAAGCCTGCTGTAACACTTAGCTGGCTGCGTATGAATTAGGAGAAGTACTACACCCAGCAGACACCCAGAACACTGAGGACAGTGACATGCAGCCCAAATAGATTTTTTTCCCCAAATTTTTTTGCAAAGGCCCACTGCCTATATTCAATCAATATGTCTTCTGTCCCTGCCTAAGCGCTTCTGGCCCTGGAGTATGTCAAAGAACTGCAGAGTGTTGCACTGTGAACTGCAATACAGCGGTGATTTCACAGCCCAGACAGAGCCAGGAAATAATTTTGCGCAAGCCTGCTGTAACACTTAGCTGGCTGCGTATAAATTTGGAGAACTACTACACCCAGCAGAGACCCAGAACACTGAGGACAGTGACAGGCAGCCCAAATAGATTTTTTTCCACAAATTTTTTTGCAAAGGCCCACTGCCTATATTCAATCAATATGTCTTCTGTCCCTGCCTAAGATCTTCTGGCCCTGGAGTATGTCAAAGAACTGCAGAGTGTTGCACTGTGAACTGCAATACAGCAGTGATTTCACAGCCCAGACAGAGCCAGGAAATAATTTTGTGCAAGCCTGCTGTAACACTTAGCTGGCTGCGTATGAATTTGGAGAACTACTACACCCAGCAGAGACCCAGAACACTGAGGACAGTGACAGGCAGCCCAAATAGATTTTTTTCCCCAAATTTTTTTGCAAAGGCCCACTGCCTATATTCAATCAATATGTCTTCTGTCCCTGCCTAAGCGCTTCTGGCCCCTGGAGTATGTCAAAAAACTGCAGAGTGTTGCACTGTGAACTGCAATACAGCAGTGATTTCACAGCCCAGACAGAGCCAGGAAATAATTTTGCGCAAGCCTGCAGTAACACTTAGCTGGCTGCGTATGAATTTGGAGAACTACTACACCCAGCAGACACCCAGAACACTGAGGACAGTGACAGGCAGCCCAAATAGATTTTTTCTCCCAAATTTTTTTTGCAAAGGCCCACTGCCTATATTCAATCAATATGTCTTCTGTCCCTGCCTAAGCGCTTCTGGCCCTGGAGTATGTCAAAGAACTGCAGAGTGTTGCACTGTGAACTGCAATACAGCGGTGATTTCACAGCCCAGACAGAGCCAGGAAATAATTTTGTGCAAGCCTGCTGTAACACTTAGCTGGCTGCGTATGAATTTGGAGAAGTACTACACCCAGCAGAGACCCAGAACACTGAGGACAGTGACAGGCAGCCCAAATAGATTTTTTTCCCCAAATTTTTTTGCAAAGGCCCACTGCCTATATTCAATCAATATGTCTTCTGTCCCTGCCTAAGCGCTTCTGGCCCTGGAGTATTACTGCAGGGCGCAATGCTCTGCACGGCCGATATACCAAAAAAAAAAAATGTGCAACACTGCAAAAAGCAGCCTCCACAGTACTGCACACAGTTAGATGTGGCCCTAGGAAGGACCGTTGGGGTTCTTGAAGCCTAAAATACTCCTAACACTCTCCCTATAGCAGCTCCACCAAGACAGCACTTTCCCTCCTCTATGTCAGAACAAATCTGTGGCGAGCCGCGGGAGGGGCCGATTTTTATACTCGGGTGACACCTGATCTCGCCAGCCACTCACTGCAGGGGGGTGGTATAGGGCTTGAACGTCGCAGGGGGAAGTTGTAATGCCTTCCCTGTCTTTGTATTGGCCAGAAAAGCGCGCTAACGTCTCAGAGATGAAAGTGAAAGTAACCCGAACATCGCGTGGTACTCGTCACGAGTAACGAGCATGTTGAACACGCTAATACTCGAACGAGTATCAAGCTCGGACGAGTACGTTCGCTCATCTCCAGTCCTGGGCCAATGTACAGACCACATTTCATATAGACATATAAATGTGATGCAGCTTCTTTCTCTGCTCCCTCCTGTAGAACCTTGTTTAAGTTCTCTGCTAGTATACAAGCTTTCAAACCCAGCAGCAATATACCTGTTACATTGTGTTGCTGGGATCTGTTGTACCCTGTAGGTTCTAGCAGCACAGGTCCACAGGTGTGGCATGATTAAGCTGGCTGGATGTGGTGATCTCCTGCTAGTCTTTGCTCACATATAAACCCATAAAGAATAGTCCATAAAGAATATCAAAGGTGTCCTGTTAATCCATTTTTATTTCATTATGCATACAACAGCAACGTTTCGACTAGATGACTCCAGTCTTTCTCAAGCCAATACTAAATGCTAACACGCATGTTCCTAATATACACAACACAACCACCACCTCACCAATCACAGACCTAGTTTAAAACGAAGGTGAACCTACCATCATAAAAGCCAGTGTCTCACTGGACGCTGGCTGATCCAAAACAGCTGAGCTCAAAGACCAAACGAGGCCTTCCGGTGGATTCCACATCCTGTGCCCTGTCATATATCCAGCTAAGTACATAGCGCTTGCGTCAACAGGCCACACCCCCAACAGGTCATGTGTGCGCAAGCCTCATGACGCTCACAGCCACGGCCGCCACTCGTTGAAAAAGCATTCTGCGCCTGCGCGAGTTTCTACCTACTCACACGATACCTATGTCACATGTCACAGAGCAAAAATTTAATGCATGTGATCCCCGTCAGTGGCGTATGCTGAGATAATCTTAAAGCAGTATGTAAGTCTTTCCACTACATTCCACTGTTGCTACAGCAACCTAGGCAACGCGGCGCATGCGCATCTGCATCAAGTTGCCTCAGATCGACCCATATACTTATACACAAAAAAGAGGACCTAATGCAAGAAAAGGGAAAAAAACGAACCTTGCCCAATCATAAAAGGATGAGTGTTACTACACTGTTGCATATTACCTATGGGGCAATATAATGCTGTACTGCTCAATAATTATTAGCCCAAAAAAAAGGGATGAAGGGGAAGCAAAAGCCTTCAATTGCACGACCATCTTTATTGAATCTCACACTGTAAATTGTAAAACAACAATTGTCTAAATGGATCCACCCAAACAAAAGGGAAGCCTCCGCGTGATCTCGATCTCAGCTACAGGATTAAAATGTAGGTTCCACCGCCTTGTAAAAAAAAAAGATAAAAACAAATTAGAAAAACCTCAAACAAAACTGAGTCTTGAAACTATCAATATGCATACTATCCCTAATAGCCTGTCCTATCTACACAATCAATATATCCTTATCAGTACGAAAGTGGGTTATATTCAATGTTTAATCCTTTAGGGTAAACCGTTCCTAATTCATATATCCACTTTGCTTCCAGTGCTTTCAGTCGCCTTTCACGGTCACCGCCCCTGATGTTTTCTTCCACTGAGTCTATGACCCTGTATCTTAGTTGACTGACAGTGGGTCCTTCGTCGTGAAAATGCTTCGGGACTGGTAAATCATTTTTAGCCGTTCTTATAGTGCTCTTATGAGCAGAGATCCGCTTCTTCACCTCTCCTACATAGGATGAGTGGGTGGAACCACGTTTGTCAGCTATTTGTGAGAGATTTATTCAGAGGGGATATCCCCAAGAATTGGTAGATCAGCATAAGAAAAGAGCTTTGGAGACGAGTAGGAACGATTTGTTGTGAGACACCAGAGTCGATGGCAAATTGGAACGTCGTCCATTTGTTATGACCTTTTGGACCTTTAAGTGGTCGTATCAGAGCAATCGTACATAAGCATTGCCCTATTGTGGCCCAATGTCATCCAGATATCGCAGAATTCAAAAAACCACCAATGATGTCTTACCGCCAAGGCCATAGCCTTAAAGATGAGGTAGTGTATACTGGCTATGTAAAGTGTGATGACAGTCAACAGCGGGTACTATTCCCCCTCAAGAAAGGGAATTTCCCTTGTCATAATGGTGTAAATTGCAACAACCTTTTGAGGGGGGACAGTTTTTCACATCTGCACACTGGAAGGAGTTACAGAATCAAAAAACACTTCCCTTGCCGGTCTACTTTTGTGGTGTATGTAATTTCATGCCTGTGTGGCTTATATTATGTAGGAGAGGCCATTAACGAGGTGAAGAAGTGGATCTGAGGCAAGTTGATGCAGATGTGCATGCGCCGTATTGCCTAGGTTGCTGTAGCAACAGTGCAATGTGGTGGAAAGACTTACATACTGCTTTAAGATTATCTGAGCATGCGCCACTGATGGGGATCACATGCACTAAATTTTTGCTCTGTGACATAGGTATCGCGGGAGTAGGTAGGAACTCGCGCAGCCGCAGAATGCTTTTTCAACGAGCGGCGGTCATGGCTGTGAGCGTCATGAGGCTTGCGCACACGTGACATGTTGGGGGTGTGGCCTCTTGACGCAAGCGCTACGTAGTCAGCCGGATATACGACAGAGCACAGGATGTGGAATCCACCGGAGGGCCTCATTTGGTCTTTGAGCTCAGCTGTTTTGGATCAGCCAGTGTCCAGTGAGACCCTGGCTTTTATGATGGTAGGTTCACCTCCGTTTTAAACTATGTCTGTGATTGGTGAGGTGGTGGTTGTGTTGTGAATATTAAGAACATGTGTGTTAGCATTTAGTATTGGCTTGAGAAAGACTGGAGTCATCTAGTCGAAACGTTGCTGTTGTATGCAAAATGAAATAAAGATGGATTAACAGGACACCTTTGATATTCTTTATGGACTACACCTCAGATGCTGCTTATGTGTACAGATATCCAAGGTGAGTGTTTTGGTCATTTGTCAGTCCCTATTTTTATGTCTGTCTATCAGTCCAGTCCGCAGTATGCAGTTCTCTGTCCAGTTGGTGTTTTTGTCAGCACATCTAGTCTCAATTCTATTTTAGGTTGCCTTGTTTGTGTTATACCCAGCCTCTTTTGGGCACGTTCGTTTGGGCCCAGGGCTTATTTACCAACATGAACATAATATCCTCTGTAAAATATCTGTCCCTTTTAACAATAGACCACATGTCATTTAGGCATATAAATGTGATGCAGCTTCTCTGTCCTGTACTGTATAAAATGGCTGCTGGTTACACTGTGCCTATATTATACATGGCTAGGTCATGTAATGCATGCGTCCACTGAAACTGCTGCCCATATGCAAGATGAAGGACACATTTGGTGACATTAAAGTGTTTTGACTGAGGATTGGCTACATGCTAACCTTTGCAGCAATGATTATGGAAATTTTGTTTTTCCTGTGATTTTCATCCCAAATTCGTACATAATCTGTTATGGTGATTAAATCAGTGTTTTACCGCATATTGACTTACCACACTGTTTCAGAAAACAGACTATTGTAGAGCAGAAATATTACAACGTGGAATGATTACAGTGAATTTATTTACAAGGACGCTGTTATTCCTAGATCTAACATGCAGGACATAGTACGTAATACAACTCAAAACCACACTCAGGCTAAAAATATACATATGAATATTTTATGATGTTTTCCTATAAATTCTAGCCACTTTATCACTCAAAAGAAAACATGTCTTATCATGCACAGTTTCACAAGTTTTTATATGCCTGTTGTATACTTGTGATTGTTCAATAAAGACTTTAAAATTTTTAATAGCGTGCTGTGAAAATTTTCATACTGCAGCTACTCTAATAACAATGGAGGGTTTTGGAGAAAATAGGGAAGGCTTCAGTGTGGGAAATAAATAGCTCATGTGTCAGAAAAATCTTGATAAGTCATAGGGTAGGGCCATCACTACTCTAGGGATGAATGCAGGTTGATGAGCTGTACTTAAGGGTGGGGCCATCTGCACTACTACAGGGAGAGGTTGAGAAGATATGATAAGTGGGTGGGCACCTATTGCTGTGCCGGAAATGGGAAGTGTGATAAGACATGTACAAACTGTACTACTCGCTATTATCAGGTGTAAAATTTTGCCAACATTACTTTGTTTTCCCCAGCAGGTCAGTTTTTCTATTCATTTCAGATTTGAACAAAATTATAAAACATTTTGGAAAAAACACACAACCTAAAAGTCCAGCGTTGGACACCATTACTGCAAATATCTCTACCGCCACCATGGATTTCCCTCTGGTGCTCAGATAAGCCGGTATCATGGAGATCCAGACACTGCAGAACAGCAGCATGCTGAAGGTGATGTACTTGGCCTCATTAAAACTGTCTGGTAATGTCCTCACCATGAAAGCCAGAGCAAAGCTCACCACTGCCAGGAGTCCCATATAACCCAACATGGTGTAGAAGCAGATATCTGATCCTCCATTACACTGAATTATGATTTTTCCAGGATAAGACTGAGTGTCCAGGTCCTGGAATGGGGGAAAAATAGACAACCAGATAATACAGATGACAACTTCTATAGATGAGCACAACAGAACTATGGTATAGGGCAGCTTCACACTCAGCCATTTTCTCCACTGGCTTCCAGGTTTGGTGGACTTAAAAGCAACACAAACCATAACAGTCTTGGCGAGAAGTGAAGAGATGGCTACTGAGAAAAAAATGCCAAAACTAGTTTCCCGTAATCTACAAGTTACATCACTGGGACGACCAAGAAACAAGAAGACAGAGAGGAAGCTGAGGATAATTGAGACCAGGAGGAGATAACTCAGGTTTTGGTTATTAGCTTTAACAATAGGAGTGTCCCGGTAGAAGATAAATATTCCAAATATGAAGCCAGTCACAAGACATCCGAAGACCGAAACACCGGAAAATACGGAAGCCATTGTATCATTCTGGTAAGAGATGAAGTCCAGGACTTTGTGCAGGCATCGGTCTCTCTTCTCATTTGGCCATTCATCACTTTGGCATTTATTACAGTTCTCAGTATCTGTAGGAATATTTTATAACATATTTAATATTCTATCTATCTATCTATCTATCTATCTATCTATCTATCTATCTATCTATCTATCTATCTACCTACCTATCTATCTATCTATCTATCTATCTATCTATCTATCTATCTATCTATCTATCACAGTGTGATGTGGTTAATAGCTCTGACAATTTGTGTTTGATACAGCATTCCCTGTTTTAGTTATTCTAGTCTTGTATAATTTGTTTCAGTCAGTGAGTTTAGTTTCTTGGTTATTTTAGTCCTGCCTGTTTCCTATTCTGTGGTTTGTCTCTGCATTTCCTGTTTTGTTAATGTCTTTTGTTCATGTTTCAGCTTGCTTCATTGGTTTATTGTCTGAGTCCTAGTGCCTTCTTGTTCTCAAAGAAAGTTTTTAGACAGTGACAGCTGATGGCCACTTTGGGACAGTGGTGTCTGAGGTTGAGAGACAGTGTCAGGGAAAGTGTTAAGTAGAGACCTACAGGACATAGATTCTTTGGTAGTTATTTATGTTTTATTCAGTCTGTTTCCATCTCCACTTATAGTTTTTTATTAGAGATGAGCGAGCACCAAAATGCTCGGGTGCTCGTTACTCGAGTCGAACTTCCCGCAATGCTCAAGGGTTCGTTTCGAGTAACAGGCGACTTCGTTATGAAGTCAATGGGCGACTCGAGCATTTTTGTATATCGACGATGCTCGCTAAGGTTTTCATTTGTGAAAATCTGGGAAATTCAAGAAAGTGATGGGAACGACACAGAAACGGATAGGGCAGGCGAGGGGCTACATGTTAGGCTGCATCTCAAGTTCCCAGGTCCCACTATTAAGCCACAATAGCGGCAAGAGTGCCCCCCCCCCAACAATATTTACTTCTGAAAAACCTCATTAGTAAGGCATACCTTAGCTAAGCACCACACTACCTTCAACAAAGCACAATCACTGCCTGCATGACACTCCGCTGCCACTTCTCCTGGGTTACATGCTGCCCAACCCCCCCCCCCACGACCCAGTGTCCACAGCGCACACCAAAGTGTCCCTGCGCAGCCTTCAGCTGCCCTCATGCCACACGCTGGCCTCATAGCCACACCACCCTCATGTCTATTTATAAGTGCGTCTGCCATGAGGAGGAACCGGAGGCACACACTGCAGAGGGTTGGCAGGGCCAGGCAGCGACCCTCTTTAAAAGGGGCGGGGCGATAGCCCACAATGCTGTACAGAAGCAATGAGAACTCCAATCCTGTGCCACCTCCGTCAGGAGCTGCGAACGTGGGCATAGCAATGGGGAATCCATGTGCCACACAGTATTCATTCTGTCAAGGTGTTGCATAGCTCAATCCACACTGCAAGGGGAAAGCCGTCAGCGCTCTGCCCCCTACCCAAGTCAGTCAGTGCCTTTGTGCCAGACAGGTCAAACACCGCAATGGGAACTAAGTTTTCACCAACAGGATAGGTGGGTCCTAGGAAACCCAAGACATGAACAAAAAATTGATCTGAGCGGCCAAACATGGCAGACTTGCACCGCACCCATGACATAGGCCTCGGCCCACAGATTCAGCAATCCTAGGCTGGAAGCGGACTTTCACTGCACCCAGGACATAGGCCTCTGCACAAACCCTCAGCAATCGGGTGCCTACAGCAGACTCCAATGCTAGCGTAGCTGTGCACGTCTCATTAGCGCTGTATTGCTCCTGTAGTTTGTCCCAATGCAGTGCCCCGGATAGTAGAGCTAACGTCAGATTAAATACAGGTGGGCTTCGGCCCACACTGCATGCCCCAGTCAGACTGGGGTTCTTTATAAGTAGACACAGGCAGGTACAACTCCGTGTGGACCGACAGCATGGGTGGGTCCCAGGAAGCCACCGGCATTACATAAATAAATCCCATTGCATTGCCCAGCACAGCTGAGGTAACGTCAGATTAAATGCAGGTGGGCTTCGGCCCACACTGCATGCCCCAGTCTGACCGGGGTTTTTAATACATAGACACAGGCAGGTACAAATCCCTAATGTGAAGTCCGTGTGGACCCAAAGCATGGGTGGCTCCCTGGAACCTACCGGCGGTACATAAACAAATCCCATTGCAGTGCCCTGGACAGCAGAGCTAACGTCAGATTAAAAACAGGTGGGCTTCGGCCCACACTGCATGCCCCAGTCAGACTGGGGTTCTTTATAAGTAGACACAGACAGGTACAACTCCGTGTGGACCGACAGCATGGGTGGGTCCCAGGAAGCCACCAGCGTTACATAAATAAATCCTATTGCATTGCCCAGCACAGCTAAGGTAACGTCAGATTAAATGCAGGTGGGCTTTGGCCCACACTGCATGCCCCAGTCAGACTGGGGTTTTTTTATAAGTAGACACAGGCAGGTACAACTCCCTAATGTGAATTGCATGTGGACCCAAAGTATGGGTGGCTCCCTGGAACCCACCGGCGGTACATAAACAAATCCCATTGCAGTGCCCAGCACAGCTGAGGTAACGTCAGATTAAATGCAGGTGGGCTTCGGGCCACACTGCATGCCCCAGTCTGACCGGGGTTTTTTTTTTAAACAATCTTGTTTTTATTTGAGCATAGAAAAAGAAGTCGTTTACAAACAGTAAGTAATTTCTTACACAAATGAAGCCATTGTAGGACGTAACTAACAAATCACAGATTATGAGTGTTACATGTTTGGTTAGCGATGAAATGTACCAGACTTGCTTTGAAAGATATGATGGTATAGGTTGGGTACATTCAATCAATAGGTGCTGTGTGAGCGGGAGGGAGCTACTTCCCCACTTCATTAGGGGTCTATTCAAATGTATAGACGAGGCGTGTGAGTGGGGGAAGAAGCAATGGAAGATGCGGGTTAGTGAGTCCGCTCAACCAGGGGCTCCTACCCGCTTCCGCTGCAGCGTCCCAGCTTTTTATTTGCGATCATTGGTAAGGAACTTAACAGGGGGAGGGGGGGAAACCAAGTCGTCGAGAGAAAGGGAGAGGAGCGCCCGAGTGAATTTGTTGCTACTAGATGCTCTTATACGTCACCCCGTTTAAGGCTACTTGGATAGAGCTATATTATCTAGTTTTTTAGGTATGTATACCACGGTGACCAGAGTTTGAGGAATTCTTCCCTTGAGTTGGTGTCCCAAGCGGCTAATTCCTCAAATCTATAGATTTGTGAAATTTTGTCTTTCCACTGTGCTATCGTAGGTATATGATTCGATTTCCATAGTGGTGGGATGAGTAGTTTTGCTGCTGCAATTAGTATGGTGGGGAAGCAATTTTTTGAGGGTGTAAATTGTTTTGAGGGTTTCCAGAGTAGGACTTCCTCGGGGGTAAATGTATATGTGGTATTACATATTTTGTTTATTTGGTTTGTGATGTTTTGCCAGAAGTGTTTAATTTGTGGACAGTGCCACCAAATGTGTACTAGGTTCCCTCTATCTGTGCCACATCTCCAACATCTGTCGGTTTGTGTAGGATTAAGTTTGGAGAGCGAGACCGGTGTCTTATACCATCGGGTTGTCAGTTTGAATGAGTTTTCTTGAATGCGGACACATTTTGAGAAGCCATGTGAATTTGTCAAGATTTTTTTAGTCTCTTCCCTGTCAAAGGTTGTCCCCAATTCTCCTTCCCAGACTCTAAGGAACCACGGTTTGTCGGGTGCGGCGTTCATAAGTAGCCCTTTGTATAGGTGTGTCATAAGTTTCTTTGGTCTCTCCGGGACAAAGAGGTATGCTTCGTACCAACACGGGTCTCGCAGTTCTCTCTGATATTTCTCCTGAAGTTTTTTGAGTGAGGAATAAATGCCTGTTATCTCTAGGAAGTTTAGGCAGTGGTTTGGTAAGAGCAGATCGATTTGTGAGGGGCTGTTTATTTTAGTTCCCTTAATGATGTCTTGGATTGTTAGTGAGTTTAGTTTAGCCCAAGTGTTGGTTATTTTAATTAGCTTGTTAGCTAGAATAGAGGGGACCAGTGATGCAGGAATCATTGGTGCTAGCTTGTGTTGATCTCCCTTTTCTATTCTGATAGAATGCATTACCTTGATTGTGCCTCTTAGTGTCGGGCTGAGTGTTTGTTTTTTATAAGGCATTTTGTTGTTGGTCCAAAGAAGGAATTGACCGATTTGATCTATTAATGTTCTCTCTAGGTTTAAGGAGGGCAAGTCTAGTTTGCGTTCCACCAAGTCAAACCATCTAGTCATGTGGATCGCTTTGTAATAGGTAGATATATCTGGTAGGCCAAAACCTCCTTGTGGCTTCTTTTGTGTCAAGTATGAAAATGCTAATCGCGGTTTTCGTTTGTTCCAAATAAATGTCCTGAACATTTTGTGAAGATTTGAGAAGAATTTGCAGGGGATCTCTATCGGGACTGTTTGTAGAACATAGAGGATATATGGTAGTATATAAGTTGATATCAGGTTTTTTCTGCCCAGCCATGACAGCAGGGGGGTGTTAATATTGTGTAGTTGGTTTTGTACTTTTTGGAGGGGGGGGGGGGAGTTTGCCTTATAGAGAAGGCGTGGGTCTGAAGTTATAATGATGCCTAAATATTTGATACTGGAAGTGGGCCATTTAAAGGGGAGTGTTTTTATGATCTGTTTAATCTTGTTGGTTGGAGCTGAAATGTTTAGAGCTTCTGATTTTTCATAATTAATTTTAAAATTTGAGATTTTACCAAATTGTTCAAAGATGTCTATGATTGCGGGGAAGGCCCTCTCGGGGTTGGTCATGAGCACCAAAAGGTCATCTGCGAAAGCAGCTGTTGTGTGTGTGAGGTTTCCTATACTTAACCCCTTAATATTGGGGTGTTGTCTGATTCGTTGAAGTAAGAATTCCATGACCAACACGAAGAGGGTGGGGGAGAGAGGGCAACCCTGCCTGGTCCCATTGGTGATGGCGAAAGGCCCCGACAGAGTACCGTTTATTTGGAGCCTGGCTGTGGGAGTTGAATACATGCTAAATATGGCCTCGATGAATTGATCTGGCAGGCCAAACTTCTGTAGTGCGACTCTCATAAAACTCCAGCTCACTCTGTCGAAGGCCTTTTCGGCGTCTGTTCCCAATAAGACCAGTGGGATTTTGTTAAGTTTGGCGTAGTGGATAGTATTGATAATGCGGGATGTGTTCATTTTTCCCTCTGGACCCAGTACAAACCCCACTTGGTCAGCATGTATTAATTTTGGAAGTAGAGGTGAGATACGTTGTGCTAACAATTTTGCCCAAATCTTGAGATCTGTGTTTAATAGGGAAATGGGCCTATAATTGCCGCAGTGTTCTGGGTCTTTCCCTTCTTTTGGTATCAGGGTGATAAATGCTTCCAAGGCTTGTTTGGGGAGTTGCCCACCTGTAAGAAGTGTATTGCATAGATTTGTCAGGTGTGGGATGAGTGTTTCGGAAAAGGTTTTATAGTATATGATTGGTAGGCCGTCCGGCCCTGGGCTTTTTCCATTGGGAATCGATTTGAGAATTTTTTCGACCTCTGGGGAGGTGACTGGGGATATTAGGCTAGCTTTATCTTCTTCAGTTAGGCTGGGTAGGGTGAGGGACTCTATAAATGCTTGAGTTATGCTATTAAGATTTTTATGTTCCCCTCTCTGTTCGTCACTAGGGAGGTTGTACAGCTCTTTATAGAATTTTTTGAATTCCTTCGCGATGTTCGCAGTAGAATCTACAGTTTGGCCTGTTGTTGTTTTTATTTTGTGTATGAAGGTTTTTTTTTTTTGTTTCTTGATGAGGTTGGACATTGTTTTGGAACCTTTATCACCGTGCATATAGATTTTATATTTAGAATAGAGGAGGGTCTTTGCTGTTTTGATGTTTAGGGTGTTTTTGAGTTTGTCTCTGAGATCTTTTAGTTCTTGGAGTTTGTCATTGTTTAGTGAGTGCTTATGTACTTGTTCTAGGTTAGATATCTGTGTTAGCAAGGAATCTACCTCCCTCTCCCTTTGTTTCTTTACTCTCGTGCCTAGGGCTATTAATTCACCTCTGATGAAAGCCTTGTGGGCTTCCCATAGGATTGGTGTGGAGATGTCTGGGGTGTCGTTTAACTCACTGACCGGGGTTTTTAATACATAGACACAGGCAGGTACAAATCCCTAATGTGAAGTCCCTGTGGACCCACAGCATGGGTGGCTCCCTGGAACCCATCGGCGGTACATAAATGTATCCCATTGCAGTGCCCTGCTCAGCAGAGCTAACGTCAGATAAAATACAGGTGGGCTTCGGCCCACAGTGCATGCCCCAGTCAGAGTGGTAATATGTACCTTAACAGTAACCGCGTTGGTGGGAATGTGGTCACGACTGCAGACCTAGTAGCGCGGTTTTATTTATTTGGTTTTCGAAATGTGGCCAGGATTAAGTGGGCCGTGGCGGGGGGATGGTGGGGGGGCTCTCTTGTTTTGTCGTTAAAGGTGAAATTCTTGGACTGCCACCAGACGGACCAATGCAAAGGTATTTGCCAAGAATGTTTTCATTGTTGGAGGAGGAGGGGGATGTTTTTGAGGCACTGCGTGTCCTCTCCGCGTGTCCGTGGTTATATGCACCTTAACAGTAACCGCGTTGGTGGGAAATGGCCTCACCGCCATCATGTCTTTGGGAATCCTCCGTTTCCACACCCCAGTGACATAGCATTAGCAGCGGTATAGGTAGAGCCCAGAATTAGTAACATTTCAGCGGTAGCATTAGGACAGGCCCCAGTAACATATCACTAGCAGCAATATAAGGGGAGCACAGTATTAGTTCCATTTCAGTAGTAGTAGCAGTCTAGACAGGCCCCAGTAACATATCACTAGCAGTAGTATAGGGGGAGCACAGTATTAGTTCAATTTCAGTAGTAGTAGCAGTCAAGACAGGCCCTAGTAACAATTCCGAAGCAGCAGTATAGGGGGAGCACAGTATTAGTTCCATTTCAGTAGTAGTAGCAGTCAAGACAGGCCACAGTAACATTCCCGTTGCAACAGTTTTGGGAGATAACAGTTTCTTTCACATTTCAGTAGTTGCAATATAGACAAGGCCCCAGTTACATTTATGTAGCAAAAGTGTAGGCCAACCCCACACACCTTGCTGTACCATGAGTGCAGGCGAAGCCCATAACAATTACTCGGATTACACTGTAGGTGAGGGCGCAAAAAAAATTGGTGTACCAACAGTACTAATGTACCTCAGAAAAATTGCCCATGCCCAACCAAGAGGGCAGGTGAAACCCATTAATCGCTTTGGTTACTGTGGCTTAATTTGTAACTAGGCCTGGAGGCAGCCCAGTTAAAATAAAAATTGGTTCAGGTGCAAGTTTCAACGCTTTAATGAGAATTGAAACATATAAACATTGTTTACAAAAGTAATATGACTGAGCCTTGTGGTCCTAAGAAAAATTGCCCGTTCGGCGTGATTACGTGAGGTTTCAGGAGGAGGAGCAGGAGGAGGAGGATGAATATAATACACAGATTGATGAAGCTAAAAGGTCCCCGTTTTTTATGGTGATAGAGAACGATGCTTCCATCCGCGGGTGCAGCCTACGTATTGTTTAGGTACCGCTGCTGTCCGCTGGTGGAGAAGAGAAGTCTGGGAAAATCCAGGCTTTGTTCATCCTTATGAGTGTAAGCCTGTCGGCACTGTCAGTTGACAGGCGGGTACGCTTATCCGTGATGATTCCCCCAGCCGCACTAAACACCCTCTCTGATAAGATGCTAGCCGCAGGGCAAGCAAGCACCTCCAGGGCATATACCGCGAGTTCAGGCCACGTGTCAACACCCAGTAGTTGTAGGGAGCAGAGCCGTCATGGAGGACGGTCTGCGATCGGCTACATACTCCCTCACCATCCTTTTACAGTGCTCCCGCCGACTCAGCCTTGACTGGGAAGCGGTGACGCAGTCTTGCTGGGGGGCCATAAAGCTGGCAAAGACCTTGGAGAGTGTTCCCCTGCCTGCGCTGTACATGCTGCCTGATCTCCGCGCCTCCCCTGCTACCTGGCCCTCGGAACTGCGCCTTCTGCCACTAGCGCTGTCGGATGGGAATTTTACCATCAGTTTGTCCACCAGGGTCCTGTGGTATAGCATCACTCTCGAACCCCTTTCCTCTTCGGGTATGAGAGTGGAAAGGTTCTCCTTATACCGTGGGTCAAGCAGTGTGTACACCCAGTAATCCGTAGTGGCCAGAATGCGTGTAACGCGAGGGTCACGAGAAAGGCATCCTAACATGAAGTCCGCCATGTGTGCCAGGGTACCTGTGCGCAACACATGGCTGTCCTCACTAGGAGGAACACTTTCAGGATCCTCCTCCTCCTCCTCAGGCCAAACACGCTGAAAGGATGACAGGCAAGCAGCATGGGTACTCTCAGCAGTGGGCCAAGCTGTCTCTTCCCCCTCCTCCTACTCCTCCAAAACGCGCTGAGATATAGACATGAGGGTGCTCTGACTATCCAGCGACATACTGTCTTCCCCCGCCTCCGTTTCCGAGCGCAAAGCGTCTGCCTTTATGCTTTGCAGGGAACTTCTCAAGAGGCATAGCAGAGGAATGGTGACACTAATGATTGCAGCATCGCCGCTCACCATCTGGGTAGACTCCTCAAAGTTTCCAAGGACCTGGCAGATGTCTGCCAACCAGGCCCACTCTTCTGTAAAGAATTGAGGAGGCTGACTCCCACTACACCGCCCATGTTGGAGTTGGAATTCCACTATAGCTCTACGCTGCTCATAGAGCCTGGCCAACATGTGGAGCATAGAGTTCCACCGTGTGGGCACGTCGCACAGCAGACGGTGCACTGGCAGATTAAACCGATGTTGTAGGGTCCGCAGGGTGGCAGCGTCCGTGTTGGACTTGCGGAAATGTGCGCTGAGCCGGCACACTTTTCCGAGCAGGTCTGACAAGCGTGGGTAGCTTTTCAGAAAGCGCTGAACCACCAAATTAAAGACGTGGGCCAGGCATGGCACGTGCGTGAGGCTGCCGAGCTGCAGAGCCGCCACCAGGTTATGGCCGTTGTCACACAGGACCATGCCCGGTTGGAGGCTCAGCAGCGAAAGCCAGCGGTCGGTCTGCTCTGTCAGACCCTGCAGCAGTTCGTGGGCAGTGTGCCTCTTCTCTCCTAAGCTGAGTAGTTTCAGCACGGCCTGCTGACGCTTGGCCACCACTGTGCTGCCACGCTGCGGAACATCGACTGCTGGCGACGTGCTGCTGCTGACACATCTTGATTACGAGACAGAGGTTGCGTAGGAGGAGGAGGAGGGTGGTTTAGTGGAGGAAGCATACACCGCCGCAGATACCAGCACCGAGCTGGGGCCCGCAATTCTGGGGGTGGGTAGGACGTGAGCGGTCCCAGCCTCCACTATATTCACCCAATGTGCCGTCAGGGAGATATAGTGGCCCTGCCCGCCTGTGCTTGTCCACGTGTCCGTTGTTAAGTGGACCTTGGCAGTAACCGCGTTGTTGAGGGCGCGTACAATGTTGCGGGAGACGTGGTCGTGCAGGGCTGGGACGGCACATTGGGAAAAGTAGTGGCGACTGGGAACCGAGTAGCGCGGGGCCGCCGCCGCCATCATGTTTTTAAAAGCTTCTGTTTCCACAAGCCTATACGGCAGCATCTCCAGGCTAATCAATTTGGCTATGTGCATGTTTAATGCTTGAGCGTGCGGGTGCGTGAGGGCATACTTGTGATTGCGCTCAAACAGTTGCACTAGCGACGGCTGGACGCTGCGCTGAGAGACATTGCTGGATGGGGCCGAGGACAGCGGAGGTGAGCGTGTGGGTGCAGGCTGGGAGACGGTCGTGCCTGTGTCCTGAGAGGGGGGTTGGATCTTAGTGGCAGGTTGGGGCACAGGGGGAGAGGCAGTGGTACAAACCAGAGGCGGTGAACGGCCTTCGTCCCACCTTGTGGGGTGCTTGGCCATCATATGCCTGCGCATGCTGGTGGTGGTGAGGCTGGTGATGGTGGCTCCCCGGCTGATCTTGGCACGACAAACCTTGCACACCACAGTTCGTCGGTCGTCTGCACTCTCAGTGAAAAACTGCCACACCTTTGAGCACCTAGGCCTCTGCAGGGTGGCATGGCGCGAGGGGGCGCTTTGGGAAACAGTTGGTGGATTATTCGGTCTGGCCCTGCCTCTACCCCTGGCCACCGCACTGCCTCTTCCAACCTGCCCTGCTGCTGCACTTGCCTCCCCCTCTGAAGACCTGTCCTCAGTAGGCTTAGCAAACCAGGTGGGGTCAGTCACCTCATTGTCCTGCTGCTCTTCCTCCGAATCCTCTCTGCGCTCCTTTCTTTGAACTTACTGCCCTTACTACTACCTCACTGATAGACAACTGTGTCTCATCGTCATCGTCCTCCTCACCCACTGAAAGCTCTTGAGACAGTTGCCGGAAGTCCCCAGCCTCATCCCCCGGACCCCGGGAACTTTCCAAAGGTTGGGCATCGGTCACGACAAACTCCTCCGGTGGGAGAGGAACCATTGCTGCCCAATCTGGGCAGGGGCCCGAGAACAGTTCCTGGGAGTCTGCCTGCTCCTCAGAATGTGTCATTTTCATGGAGTGAGGAGGCTGGGAGGAAGGAGGAGCAGCAGCCAGAGGATTCAGAGTTGCAGCAGTGGACGGCGTAGAAGACTGGGTGGTCGATAGATTGCTGGATGCACTTTCTGCCATCCACGACAGGACCTTCTCACACTGCTCAGTTTCTAATAAAGGTCTACCTTGTGGACCCATTAATTGTGAGATGAATCTGGGGACCCCAGAAACTTGTCTCTCTCCTAATCCCGCAGCAGTCGGCTGCGATACACCTGGACCAGGAGCTCGGCCTGTGCCCACACCCTGACTTGGGCCTCCGCGTCCTCGGCCGCATCCACGTCCTCTAGGCTTACCCCTACCCCTCAGCATGGTGTATTACGAGTAGAGCAGAAAAAGAACGCTGTAATTAAATGTGCCGCTTATTGGCCTGTGGTTGAAGGCTGACTTGGCTTACGGAACGCACAGCAGAGCCAGAACAAAATTATGCGCAAGGCTGCGTATTAATAACTACTACCCCCAGCAGACACGCAGTAAACTGAAGATGGTCACAGGCAGCCCAAATATTGTATTTTTTCCCAATTTTGGGGAAAAAGCCCACTGCCTATATAGCCTGTATATGGATTTCCCTGTTGGAGGATGACTGTGGTTATTGAAAGCACAGTGCAGCCAGAACAAAATTATGCGCAAGGCTGGGTATTAATTAGCGACTACTACCCCCAGCAGACACGCAGTAAACTGAAGACAGTCACAGGCAGCCCAAATATAGTATTTTTTCCCAATTTTTTTGAAAAAGCCCACTGCCTATATAGCCTGTATACCTCTTTCCCTGTACTACTGTCCCTGCCTCACCAGTACTGCCCTTATACTGAGTAAAATCACTGCAGACTGAGGACGCTATTGTCTGCACGCCCCATATACAAAAAAAAAAAGAAAAATTGCAAAACAGCTAAAAGTAGCCTCAACAGTACTGCATACGGTCAGATGTGGCCCTAAGAAGGACCGTTGGGGTTCTTGAAGACGAAGAATAACAGCCTAACACTCTCCCTATAGGAGCTACAGCAAGACGGCACTTTCCCTAATGTCTCTCAGCGTGCATCTGTGGCAAGCTGCGGGCGGGCCCAGTTTATATACTCGGGTGGCACCTGATCTCCCCAGCCACTCACTGCAGGGGGGTGGGATAGGGCTGGAACTTCACAGGAGGAAGTTTTAATGCCTTCCCTGTGTTACTATTGGTCAGAAAACGGTGCAAAATTTTCTGGGAAGAAAATGGAAGTGACTCGAACACCTCATGGTGCTCGTCTCGAGTAACGAGCATCTCGAGTACCCTAATACTCGAACGAGTATCAAGCTCGGACGAGTACGCTCGCTCATCTCTAATAACAAAGCTTACAAGGGTACAGATAATAGACTGGAAACGGACTTGAGCTCATCAGAAAGTGATTTTTCTGAGGGTGATCTCAATAATAAAAAAACAAGATCTAATCCGTTCTCTGGCAGAATCGTAATAGAAACACCCTAATGGGACGGGGCAGAGGTAGAGCACATTCTGGAAGGAGTGGTTTTTTTGAACAAACCATTGGCAATTATTTTCTGAGAGACCGTAGGGATCCACTATAAGTCTTGATCCAAGTAGTTAAAACGCATCTCTTGATATGCCAGTCTCGGTACCACTGGCAGAGCCATACATGAAAGATAGAGAAGAGAATAGGATGAGGGTCATTAACTTGTCGTGTAGGGTCTTGTCTAGAGAGGAGTTGAGCATTTTGGAGAGGGGCCTGTCTTTGTCCCGTCGAGCCATTTCGACAGGTTCGGCTGGACCAAGGATATGGCCCTCTTCCTTCGCAAAATTAGATGGAAGAAATTTTTCTCCATCCAAGACCGCCAAAAAGCAGCGAATTGGGGACTGGATGTCAATGATCTACCAGGACTTAGGACATTGGAAGCACTTGAACAGGAGGGTGAACATGTTTGTGGAGAAGGTCCTTTCACAGATCAAAAATTGAAAAGCACAAAGAACCCTTAACAGGGACAGCCCCCCTTTATTGATATCTTTAAAAAGATCATTCAACAAGAAATCAAAGATATGCCAGTTGATGTGGGTAGGGGATGTAATCTTAGATCTGATGAATTAAAAGCACTATGTCAACTTGAGAATGACTCTAATATCATCATCAAGCTTTCGGATAAGGGGGGTAAAGCAGTGATTATGTCACGTGAAGGCTATGTCTCAATGTGTAATGCCCTTCTGGAGGACAGTACTACCTATAGACAGCTAACAACTGACCCTACTGATACCTTCCAGAAAACTCTGAGATCCCTCCTAGATGAAGCCATGAATGATAGGCTCATCAATAAGGCGGAATATGATTTCCTGTTGCCAACTCATCCTCGCACTGCGACTTTTTATTCACTCCCAAAAGTTCACAAAGGTCTGGACCCAATCAGGGGAAGACCAATTGTGTCGGCTGTCAATAGTCTAACCCAAAACGCTGGGGTATACATTGATATAATACGACGTCCATTCATTGAAGCCCTACCTTCCTTTGTTAAGCACACTACAGACGTCCTACGTTAAATTGAGGGGATTTTTATTGAACCTAATGTGATACTAGCAAGTATCAATATTGAATCACTTTATAATTTAATTCCCCATGATGCAGGTCTACGGGCTGTGGATCATTTCCTGAAACAAAGAGGAAACATCTTCTCTAGACATAACTTGTTTGTACATAAACTCCTCTCTTTCGTGTTTACACACAATTTTTTTGTCTTCAATGGCCGGTTCCTTCACCAGCTCAAGGGCACCGCAATGGGGTGTCCCTGTGCCCCTTCGTACACAAACCTGCTCCTGGGCTGGTGGGAGGAAAAAATAGTCTTTGCGGAGACCAATCATCTCTGGACCGATATGATCATGTTATGCATTCGGTACATCGATGATGTCCTGATACTGTGGAATGGAACTGCTGATGATTTTTTAAATTTTGTTGAATCCTTGAATATAAACCAAATTAATCTGAAAATCATGCATGAACTACAGGCTAAGAGCACAACTTTTTTGGATATCAGAATATCTAAGACTCCGAATGGCTCCCTAGCAACTACATTGCATAGGAAGGAGACAGCTACCAACAGCCTCATATTATGGCATAGTGGCCATCCTTTGTCCTTGCGAAAGGGAATCCCGAAGGGACAGTTCCTACGTGTTAGGCGTAACTGCTCCTCGGAGGAAGATTTTCTGGCACAAGGAAACAAACTCAAAGGTAGGTTTTATCGTAGGGGTTACCCGGTTGAAATAATTGTGGACGCCTTTCAATTTGCCAAACGATCAAAGAGAAATGACCTCCTTGTTCCACGTAACAGAGGAACAGAAAATGTCACCAGAATCATTGGCACTTTTGATGAGAGTGTCCCAGAAATGAGTTGAATCCTCGGAAAATATTGGCATATCTTGAAATCAGATCCGGATTTTAAAGATATACTTCCAGATACACCCCTACTCACCTTCCAAAGAGGTAGAAATCTAAAGGATAGGATAGTAAAGAGCCACCTCCCACCAGCCCCAAGGGAACTAACGTGACTGGAATTAGGGAGGACATTTGGGACATATCCATGCAATGACTGTCAAGCATGTTCCTTAATTAAAAAGGAGGTACTTTTTGTATTGCGTCTACTGGTCAAAAATTCAAGCATAGAGAATTCCTTAATTGTAAATCCACAAACTTGGTTTACCTGGCATCATGTCCCTGCCCACGTAATTACGTAGGCAAGACGATACAACAGTTGAGACTCCGGATTCTTTCTCACTTGGGTAACATCAGGTGAGGTGAGGCAACTTCTTGGTCCACCCACATGCAGCAGTTCCACAATGGGGACATCAACAAACTCAAGTTTCAAGGCATCGAATCAATCCGATCATATGGACGCAGAGGAAACATAGATAAGAAGTTATTACAAAAAGAGACCAAGTGGATCTACAGGTTAGACTGCTTGCATCCACAGGGCCTCAACGAAATCTTGTCATTCAGCAGCTTTTTGTAAATTATTTGGATGTCCATGGGGATTTCCCCCTCCCCCCTCCAACTTATGTACTAGTGAATGAACTAATACGCACCATAAGAGTTAAAGCAGTGTAATAAATTTTATACTGTTTGAACCTGTGGCTCACTTACAATGACCCGCTTAGATCTAGTTACCCTGTCTTGATCTGCCATTTATTTACATCGGCCACTATTTTGACTGCTGCAATAATCACCATATTAAACGAGCGTCCCGGTCACTATGGCAATGCACTAGATCATGTGACCATCTGTAGGCCTCTTCAATGTCTATTACCCCAGAGCACAGGCAGTACATCCGGTCATGTGACCTCACGTCGCTGACGTGCACAAGCCACGTGACCTCGCAATGATGACGCGGGTTGTCATGTGACCGCGATCATGTGACCACAGCGACGCTGGAGATGTTATGGTCCGGCGGTGTACATCGGGGATAGAAAGGTGATTAATTATAGAGGCGATCTACTCAACAGCTAGTAGGGTAACAAGTGGGTAGGTGTTATTATGCTTTGCATTTCACTAATGGAGCCAATTTAGGGGTTAACTGCCATGAGGTGCTAAGGGGTGGAGACTAGATTCTCAATTGGACAATGAAACACACACCCCCTGTGTGAATGGGTTTGACAAGGCTTTATAAGCAGGAACCTTCCCAAAGCAACTCAGACGCCTCCAGCCTACCTTAAGGGCTGGAGACTCTGCTAGGTTTTTTATTTATTGTGATTTGGTTCTGCTATTAGCAAACTCTGTTCTGGGCACCTACTTTGGGCATAATCAGGGACCTACCTGAGCAGTATAGACTGACTTTAACTTGGATTTGCTTCCAGTCTAATCTCAATAAGGATACTTTTTGAGGCTGGAATTGGATTTAGGACTATATATTTACTGGTCACTACATTGGGTATTGTGACTCATATACTATAGCTGAACCAATTTTCTAGCATAGATAGGCATTGTCCTCACTAATTTATTACTCAGAGTTATTCAGGTTAACACCTTTATTCTCAAAGAAATTCAGGTCAAACTTTTTTCATCCATCATGCCTGCTCAAATATTAGTTAGGGGGACTAAAAATATTTTCTGGTCCCTTCTTTATTAGGGTTCCTGATGAAGTCGCAGTTTGAGACGGAAACACATCGAGCCAGAGCTTATCTTTTGGAAATTTTAGTGATATCTAACATCTAATTCTATTTGAGCTAAGGTATGCAGATAAAAGCTGGGGTTGTTGATTATATTATTATCTGGATGCACCCAAAATAAAACAATCACCCCTGGCTTTACTCTTTAAAGCTTACCGAACCTAAGGGTTTGGCTCCCTGTTGTCCGTATCATTGCTATACTGGATAAACTGGGTTGTTTTTGGACGGTAGTCTATCCGTTCCAATTTCTCAGTCCTGCGGTGGAAGGGGCTACGTTATATCTGCTTATCTTCCTACTCCCACCGTTGGAAAAGTTTTTAGTGATGCCCGGAGTGTTCAGAGGGCAAACTCAAAAAAACAGTACAGAACATTCATCTCTTTTTAAACTGTACTAGAGCTTTTCGATCACTATCTATGTACCACTCATAGAACGGGCTGACTATGGCTTTTTAACCACAAATACATTTTTGATTTTCTCTGTGGGGATATATATTTTTTATTAGTTATTATTAAAAGTTAAATTTTAAATAGGAGTCAAACCAGTAAATATGTTGTTACAATAAAGTGATTCCCTTGCAGCTGTGATACCCCCCTCATGGATCTGATCTGCGAGGGGAGATGAAATGTTAACTTTTTTTTTACTTTTATGCGATTGGCATTATCCATTGGGTATCGGTGATCACGTGACCAGGTGTCGCACACCGCAACCCACCCCATGACAAGTCCAGGCTATCGGGTACCTCTGGCTACCTATAGCAGGGAGCTGTCACATACACAGACCCTGTGAATTTAGTCTACAGGGTTGGCGTGTTTTTAAAACCCAGACACTCAGGATGTGAAAACATGTATGGGTGGTCACTAATGGGTTAATGTGTTCAATAAAATATATGAATGGAAGACCGTCCTTGTTTTTAGTTCACTTTGATTATGTTTGCCGATTTGCCTATAATTGGGATGGACATGACACATTTTATTAGTAGTGATGGCAGAAATACAGGTAATTCCAAAGGGTTCACTTAGTTTTTCCTTCATATATACATCCTTTTGGTACATCACTGTCATCATCACCTACTGCTCATACTACCATATACCAGTTATATTGGATATCTCCCCTTCTGCACACGGGACGCAGTCATAGCAGCAGGCATGGATTGTTTCTCCTGACTTTTTCCTGCTTCCAGGTGAACATTGGTCCGAGCAGCGGGATACTGGGATCTGTAGGAAAAGACAATAACCTTTACTATAAAGATAAAACACACATGTATAATAAGAGGATGTAAACCATATAATGATGGTAAAGGGCGGACAAGATTTACATAATCACCTACATAATATAACTCTTCTCACCTCCTTTGTGTGTTTCCATGTTATAGACTGACGATTTATGTGAAGCTTTTCACCACTGACAGCCCACGGAGTATAATTCCCTACTTCAACCTCATGTATGGCCTCCTTTATATATAACCAGTTTATGATCTTATATGGATGTACGGCTTCTCCCTGCTCATTAAAGTAATATGAAGGTCTCATTGGATCCGGTGAGGACTCCATCATTTGTATGTAGTGCTGTAACTTCTGTCTGTAGTGTAAAAATCCAGTTATTGAATTTTCTCCATATTCATCTTTTATAAATAAGAACATTTCATGTAGAGCTTTTGCCAGAACTTCTACTGCAGAATAGAGTCTTGGGGCGACCCCCGATGAGAGGATGTTCCTCAGAGATGCTGCAGTAATGTTATAAGTGTGAGTGAGCTGTGAGCTCTCTTTATAGATGTTATAGTATGATATGAAGGAATCTACATTATCAACATTGTCTATAAAATTTAACAATCCCCAGTAAGACTGTTTTTGGCTGATATCATGAAATTTCCTGTATATGTTTACAAAATCCTCCAGACCTGGAAAATGTGATGAATACTGCACTGCTAGACTTCCATGATATACTGATTGCTTTTCATTTAACCCTTTGAGATAACTAGAGATCCAGGATGGTGAAAGGATGAAGGTGTTGTCTAAAAATATGAATTCATAAAATGGTATAAATGCAAGCATATCAACAGAGTAGGTCCCACACATTATAATGATGGTGACTTGTGGATTGTTTAGAGCATGTAAAATCCTATTTTCATTTTTCTCTCTAAGTTTTATGGTGAAGGCGGCACAGATCCCGCGCTCCCTCATGTACTTTGTTAGTATTTGCAGCTCATTCTCTCCAGCTTCATCCTCCGATACTAAAATCCCAACCCAGGTCCAGCCAAAGTGCTCCAGCAGTTCGGTGATCACCATATTGTGGATGTGGATATTCTGGACCATTCTGAAAACGTGAGGATAGAGGAGTCTATCAGATAACGAGGGGTCGGAGGCTCCATAGCTGATCTGCAAAACACAGAAGAAAACTAAGATCTTTTTGTACAGACTGTTCTCAGTCTTCAATAATCCAAAACTCCATATAGAAAACCCTTTTTTTTTTTTTATCACCTACGAAATTACAGGAAAGATAAAGGGAAGATAGACTCTACAGCCAGAAATAAATAAAGATTTTAGTTTTTTTATTTGGAACCTTCAATGTGAACTTCACTAAACAACTAGATCTCATTAAGGCCTTAGTCACACGGGCGTTTTTTCGCGCGATTTGCGGATCGCATGACGGATGCGCATCCGCAAATCGCGTGACCGGGGCCCAAAAATCGCCCGAAAATCTGCTCCTAGCCGCGTTTCATTAGAAATGGGCCGGAGCTGGCCAGCACATTGCATTCAATGGAGCCGGCAATACAGCCGGCTCCATTGAAAGCAATGCGCTGTGTGCGTGCGCCGGATGAATTGTCGGGAAGGGCTTAAATATATAAGCCCTTCCCTGCAATTCATCCAGAAATGTGTTTAAATAAAAAAAATATACTGTATATACTCACCTTGTCCCGGCAGACGGAGTTCAGTGCGGCCGGCTTGCAGTGGGTGTGAAGGGGGTGTGACTCAAAGCTGCCCCTGATTGGCTCAGCACTGAGCCAATCAGAGGCAGGTCTCACTCACACCCATTCATGAATTCATGTTGTGCAAAATGCTGTGGATACCTGCAAGTACTGGCATTTAGTTAGGCTAAATCAGTGCGGGGGTGATTCCTCCGCCCATGTGAATGAGCGATGGCTGAACAAATATACACAGTTTTTGTGCAGGCATGGACACAAAAAGACTCCTTCACTGCACAAATACATTGCCCTTAATCAGGATATCAGGGGACATAAAGAGACGATGGAGACAGAATTTTGTTTTGATATTCTGATCTTCACTAAACTAGAATATCAATGTGAGTGAAAGAACATGTGCCCCTTCTTGTTCTATCTTATAATTGGTCCGCTGTAAGGGGGTCTCACATATAGTGGATTCACTGTGGGATTCCACAGCAGAACAGTAAATATGTCAAAAATCGACGGGCAGCAAATCTGCATTTTGGCCGTTTCACACAATAGAATTTGCGTGCTGATTTGCACATGAAAGATTTGCGTGCGCAAGACATAGAGAAAATAACTGCTTCTTGAGAAAATTGATTTCAACTGGTTTGTGAAAATATGTGTATTTTGTGTGTGTGTTGTGTTTGCACAAAAAATCTGCTTCATGCTCTATTTTCCTGCATGTCAGCGCAGGGAAAGAGCACATATTTCTTATATCCTTTAAGACAGACACAGATGGTAGATTCGTATTTTTAAAAATCTCTGTATGAGGCAATATAGCAACTTTTTCCAAGCTCCATTTACCTAACAAGGACTGGGAGGTGTAGTGGGAGTCTCATTATGCTTGACAAAGATCTCCTGTAGAGATCGAAATGTTGCAGCTTTTACAATGAAGGAAGAATAAAGGCTTGATTTTATTGCATCTCTACATGCTGCCACGACTTATCTTTTCTGTCCCTAACCAGGACCAAAATTCTTCTGGAACAAGAATCCTACGAGAGCTGGCAGAATTTTAGGATGGCTCCAACATCATATTGTGAGGAAACTTTAATATGGTATTTGACTTTGTTGTGGACTTTTCCTCAGGTAAGTACTCTGTCTCCTAGTCAGCACTATGTTCTTTAAGAATTAGAGGCTTTGCATTTAGTTGATTTGTGGCTACTTCCTCAATCCAGGAGTCAGAAACTTCAGTTTTTGTTCTATGGCCCAGCAATTGTTGTTTGTATCACCCCCTAATCTCCCATTAGACCTCCATATGACATGTTCTATGGATCTTTTCTGTTGGCCAATCATACCCGTCTATGGTGAACTTAGTAGCACTATCAATTTTCTCTCTCCACCAGTCACAGGGGGGCATGGGCGTACCTCACCTTGGAGCTTAACATAGAGCCACAAGCCTCAACAAGGCCAAAAACTGGCTAAACCAAAACACAAATCTAGGCTGGGTAAATTTTGAAAAGGAAAACATTGAGGCAAAATATCTAAGACCCCTTTCATATGCAAGCACTCTATGCGCTGTAGCTTAAAATTAAGACCTGGCACTTTCTCCCTCACATATCCCCCCCCCCCTTCATGAGAGTGACGGTGGAAGCATGGCAGACTCTAGCGCAGAGGGCAATAGGGTTTCCTTCTTGTTTCCTTCCATTTTACCCTTCTTAGAGTTTTTTAATCATTTTTCAGTACATTATATGGTACATTAAATAGTATCATTGAAGAAAAAAACTCATCCCACAAAAAAAAAAGCCCTGGGCATCTATGTTGATGGATAAACAAATTTAGCTGGAATACAACTAGTGGTATATATTGACACCACAGACTGTTTATTTTGACGAAAGTTCATTTAAGACAAACTAATCTCCTCATAGAATCTTTAAAAGATAACTCACACTTTGAAGACATATTTTTATAAATCAGTACACTTACTCTCCGCAAATAACTTGAATGCACAGAATGAAGAGAATATGCTCATACAGACTGGTGAAGCAAATGTACAGTATATTTTGTTAAATGCTTTTTAAATACAAAACCAATAGCTCGTTAGAGTTATCGAATAGATGAAAAAAATCAGTTTCCTCTCCTATACCCTGCACATTTCATACAATTCTATTAACCTTGTAAACCATGGTAAATAATATTCATTATTTATGCTTTACTCATGTAATTTAAAGCATAAGCTGAAATGCATGGAAGAAAAAGAGACATAAAGGGAGATGGAGAAAAACACATCAAAAATGAAAAAAAAAAAACAACCCCAACCCATACACACATACCCATATTGCCTTGGGCTCTAATCACCTAGCATAGTGATAATGGAAAATAAAATCCTAATATCACAATAAGGTTACTCAAAATACTAATGACCACATGTTTGTGAGAGAGTTATATGTGATGATATCACCATCATGTGATCAGTCACCGGGGCTCTGACCTCCGCCTCTGATCACATAACTGTGTCGACATTGCAGATCCTTCAATATTTTGAGCAACTCCAATCCTTTTCACTATAATATATTACTAAGTGCCACCAGAACCATTGTTGCTAATAATACTAAGGAACAGCACCCAGGGACCTCCCACCCATCAAACAAAGATGGTCAAACAATCTAATAATGATCCAATATTAAAAAAAACTACTTATTGCTGTTACATAAATATTTATATTTATCTGTGTATGCAAAAGTGAAAGCCCTTGCTGAGTGACTCACTCACTGGCTTACTAACTGACTCTAACCTCCCTATGTAGTGCAAACGTTAAATTTGGCACAACCATTCTCTGAGTCCTAAATAGGAAAAGTAAGTGGTCGCAACTTGACTATTCAATCCTAAGTGCAAAAGTAAGTGACCACCTATGTAATGTGCCTAATCTAATTCTCTAACTTCCTGGTGTTGTACAAATGGGAAATTTGGCACGACCATTCTTTAGATCCTAAATAGGGAAAGTAAAAGGGTCAAAATTTGATTTTTTAAGTGCAACAGTAAGTGACCCCCTATGGAAGGTAACTAATAACACACAACTGTACTTCACAAACGTGAAATTTGGCAGGATCATTGTTTCAGGTCCTAAAGAGGTAAAGTAAAGGGGTCACAATTTGATTATTCAATTCTAAGCGTTAAAGTAAGTGACTCCCTATGTATTGTAACCAATAACACATATTTGTACAACATAAATGTCAAATTTTGTAGGACCATTCTTTATGTCCTAAATAGGAAAAGTAAAGGTTTTGAAATTTGATTATTAAAGCTTAAGCGCAGAAGTAATTGACTACCTATGTAATGTTCCTAATCTAATTCTCTAATTTCCAGGTGTCACACAAACTTGAATTTTGGCACAACCTTTGCTTAGGTCATAAATAGAAAAAAATAGAGGGGTCCAAATTGATTATTTAATTACAAGAGTAAAAGTAAGTGACCCCCTATGTAACGTAACTAAAAATACACATCTGCACCACACAATCATAAAATTTGGCACGGCCATTCTTTACATCCTAAATAGAATAAGTAAAGGTGTTGCCACATGATTATTCAATTATAAGTGCCAAAGTAAGTGACCCCCTATGTATTGTATCTAATCTAATTCCCTAACTTCCTGGTGTCTTACAAACTTGAAATTTGGCACAACCTATCATTAGGTCATAAATAGGAGAAAAAAAAAGGGGTCACAACTTGTTTATGCAATTCTAAGCACCAAAGCAAGTGAATTCATGAATGGGTGAGTGCGGCCTCTGATTGGCTGAGCGCAGGGACCAATCAGAGGCTGCTCTCAGCTGTCATTCAATAGCTGAGAGCTGCCTCTGATTGGTCACAGTGCCCAGTCAATCAGAGGCAGTCCACTCAGCAGGGGATTTTAAATCCCCACCTGCTGAATACTACTGAGACCAATGCAGGGAGAATAGCCGGCTGGACGCGGCTGAGCCCCGGCAGCAGAAGAAAGGTGAGTATTCTTTTTTTTTGTTTTATTCACCATTTCTTCTTGTTTTTCAGGGAAGGGCTTATATTTAAAGCCCTTCCCTGAAAAACAATTTCAGGATACCGGCAGCTGGATCCCCTACTGCAGCTGCCATCTGTGACAGCTGTGGTAGGGAATTCTTTATTCCCTACAGGGATGAAGAATTACTTTGCTGCATCTGTCTCACGCATGCAGCAGATGAGTTCTTCATTCCCACGGGGATATGGCAGTGGCAGACAGGTACGTTTTTTTTTTCTTTTTTTTACACTAAAATTATTGTTTTTCAGGGAAGGGCCTATGTTAAAAGCCTTTCCTTGAAAAACAATTACCAGGTGCTGGCAGCAGGATACTCTACCACAGCTGTCATCTGTGACAGCTGTGGTAGGGAATTCTTTATTCCCCACAGGGATGAAGAATTCCTTTGCTGCATCTGTCACAGATGTTGCAGGTGCAGCAGCCAGCGTGGAAGTGGAGTCGGACAGCGTGGTAGTGGAATGTCCAGCAGTAGTCGGCCAGTATGGTAGTGGATCATTTTTTATGGTATCTTTGTTCGATTGTGGAGATATTATGAAAACATTTGCCGTGTTCATCACTAACCATACTACAGTCGTCTGGAAAGAAATCCAGATGGAAATGAAGGAAGTGGATCTTTAGAGCCATATTGCACCCAAGTTTCTGATACTGCATCAGCATGTCTTGTACTTGTTCCTTGTGGTTTTCCGTCTTAACATTTCTGATAAAAGTTTGTAGACACTTCTGTCCTTTATCTGATGAACTGATAAAGAAGAACTGCTTCGTGATGGCTAGAATTTACTTGATTTCTGGGAACCGGTATATATAGAGCATCTGGTCCTGTATCATATAGATAATACAAAGTAGACGAGACTCCTTAAAGATAAGGAGCTCCAGTAAGGCTTATCAAAGGGTTATCAAAATGTCTTCTGTACCCTGAAATTAGTTTATCTAGAGATATCATCAGGAAGTTGGCAGCTTGATATCTTCTAAAAATAGCCTAGGCTCATTATATGCTTAAGTGGGCAGAAGAAATGAGCAGAAGGATGAGAATCAGAGATGGTAGTGCAGAAGAGGAGCTGGCTGCTAGTAGTAAAGATTATGCGGACAGAAAATGAACCTGATGTCTTTCTGTTCCTAAATTAGCAATAGTGTGCTGAAGGTATAAAGTATGCCCAGTAGTACTACTGCAAAATAAATTCTCTAGCTTCCTCCTATAACTGATGATCATCCTATAATGTCACTGACCATTAGTCTGATCCCAACCAGAGGGCTATTCTATCGCCCTAATAGTTCAACCAGAAAGTCAAATAGGGATAGATCAAAATAAAAAATAAATGGAAAGGTATAAGGCCTGTGGCTCTGATGGTGAACCACAGGCAGTAACTGTAAAAGAAAAAAAAAAAGAAAAGAAAATACCTGTCTGCCGCTGCCATGTCCCTGCGGGGATGAAGAACACATCGACCTCGTGGCTCCATTGAAGAGAACGCCTGCATTTTTTTTTTTTAACATTAAAATTTTTGTTTTTCGGGGAAAAGCTTATATGTAAAGCTCTTCCCTGAAAAACAATTCAGGGGTGCCGGCAGATTATTGCATTCAATGGAGCCGCCAGCAGTAGCTGCGGCTCCATTGAAGGCAATGCACGGACCTGCATTTACACGTGTTTTGCACATACATGGGTGCGCACTTATGTACGCACCTATGTACACACAAAAACACGCTCGTGTGAAGCCACCCTAAGGGTATTTTGCATACACCTTAGCAAAAAATAGATAGTGTAAAATGAGTACAGTCTTGTTATGTAGAGTAGATCAACAGGACACACACTTGGGCCTATTATGCAAATGCTCTCAGCCAAAAACAAATTAAAAAATTAAAAATGAGGAGTTTTGTTAGTTCCTATATAGTCTATGTACATCAGTAGCAGTATACTGTATAGAACGGGTAACAGTATGCAGTATACAGCCGGAATGCTTGTGAATGCTTTGTGCGTACTACTGGTCCCAGGCAGCCAAACTGATGATGCACAAAAGTGGAGTGGCACTGCCATGCAGCAGTTGTGTTCTTCATCCCCGCACGGACATGACAGCGGTGGACAGGTACTTTTTTTTTTTTACACTAAAATTTTTGTTTTCAGGGAAGAGCTTATATGTAAAGCTCTTCCCTGAAAAACAATTCAAGGGTGATGCAGACCATTGTCTTCAATGGAGCCGCTGGCAGCAACCGCAGCTCTATTGTAGACAATACGTGCATTCCCTATGGTGCACACATGTCTTATCTTTACAGACATGCACCTGTAAAACACGGACATGTGAACACACCATAGGGAATGCATTGTTTCTAATAGAAGCATGTTTTTGTGCGCGCATATGCACGCACAAAAACATGTTTGTGTGAAGCCACCCTTAGTGTAATAAATATGGCAGGTCGTGTGTTGTAGGTCTTCTACATTTTTGGAAAAATACAACTTTGAAAATAAATCAAATTTTTTGGCATCAAAGTGCAACTTATGGACATCACAATTCTACACAATCCGGATGATAAATATTTCCTAGTGCCTAGAGAATTTAACTAGTAATTATCAGGAAATTACAGTGCCAGCGTTTCTGGTGGTGCAATGAGCCACACAGCTGTGCCACATGCACATCACACATACACAGCTGTGCTACATGCCATGCAGCTGACAGACACAGGTCTACTACATGACATGCGTGTAACAGACAGCTTTACTACATGACTTGCGCATTACAGGCACAGCTCTGCTACATGACATATGCGTCACAGACACAGATCTGCTACATGACATGCGTGTCACAGACTCAGCTCTACTACATGACATGCACTGCACAGACACAGATCTGCCAGATTACAAACACATCACAGACACAGCTCTGCTACATGACATGCTCAGCACAGACACATCTCTGCTACAGTACATGCATGGCACAGACACACCTCTGCTAGATGACATGCGCATCACAGACACAGCTCTACTACATGACATGTGCGGCACAGACACAGCTCTGCTACAAGATATGCACATCACAGACTCAGCTTTGCAACATTATATGGGCGGCACAGACACAGCTCTGCTACATTACAAACATCCATGCTGACTATACACATTACACACACAGCTTTACTACATCCATTCTGATTCCCACACATGACATATATAGCTCCTAGATACAGTGATCAGTTCCTTGTTATGTGATCTGACCTCACCCACACAGATGATCACATGATGCTGTCTCCTGTCAGGACTGATGAGTTGTGTCTGAGATAATAACAGCTTAGTTGTATTCTCATTTTGATTTTTTTTGTACTCTCCTTCCAGGAGCCCTGTGTTCTGCTTCTGTTGGTTTGGCTCTGTGTTTTATAAATACTGTAAGACCTGTGATGACATTACCAGGGGCTGAGTGATGATGTCATCAGGGGCGGATCATGAGAAGCACCCACACACATGCAAATATACATACATACATACAATCGGACAAGTGGTTGTTATTAGTTTGATACCTGAGAATATTCATATAGGCCAAGGACTTGTGCTGCTGGAATAGTGGTAGATGAGTGGTGATCTCCGATGACACCAGCCAGCTGGCCACGACCTGTACATGAGTAATTAGGTATCATCTTATCAGGGCCAGACAGAAGATGTAAAACATAACGTATTGCCAAGTGTCCATCCGAGCATGTGTCATAAAGATGGTATCCCAGTGTAATATTGGGTAAGATGTCAGGATTCTGGTTGATATTATTAATGGTGAAGAGAAAAATCAGAGATTGCATTAATCCATCCATCCTGAAACTTAAACAGATAAATGTACTGATGAGTAAGGCTGGTGTTATACACAATCTTAGGTATATTCATTCACAGAGTAATAAGTGACATCATAGAGTGAATCATGTGACCTGCTGGAGTGCAGAGCACTCATGCTCCAGCAGATGCAATGATGAACATATGGAGCACCAGCAGCCAGATTACACATCATGTGACCAGAAGTTTGAAGCAGATATAACCAAGTTATTATGAATAATTTGATCATTAATAGTAACAAGCTGAACATTAATGGTCAATTGCAAAGTTAAAAAATACTTTACCCCTACATGTTTCTACCATCAGTCTATACATGCCTCTAAATAGTCATCAGGCAGCGAAGTGGCTTCTGACGACTACATCTGTGCTGCTTTCGCATTCATTTCAGTGCTACACAACAGTCTGTGCAGGATAAATGGGTTCAGATCTATTGCAAGTGGTGCCACTATTTTGATACTCTGCTTTCAAACCTGCTATAGAATGGAGCACATCTTGGACGCTCTGAGTATGCTCTGTGGAGTGTGCTCCAGTAAAGATGAACAGCCAGTACATGTGCTTCCCAGATGTTCCTGACAAGCATGGGGAGTGCAATGATGAATATGCATCTGCAGATAAGCCATGGGAGGGGAAGGATGTTTTTTTTTTGGATGAAGAACATCCGGTGGGGAAACTAAAGCATTCTAAGAGCAACACATATACAGCCGGTCGGTAAAAGTTAGTGCCGATCTCATTTTAAGTTTCAAGTTGTCACAATGAAAAGAAGGTTAACTACATAACATTCTAATTCTTTAATCAGTGTAGTTGTATCATTTCAGTGGTAACACTATAGACAGATCCCAGTAACATTTCTGTAGCAGAAGTATAGGCAGACCCCTGTAACATTCAAGTGGCAGCAGTATAGGCAGACCCATGTAACTTTCTCGTAGCAGAAGTATAGGCAGGCAGGCAGACCCCAGTAAAATTTCTGTAGTAATAGTATAGGCCAACCTCTGAATCATTGGGATACCATGAGCGTAGGTGAAGACCGGAAAAATTAGTTGGATAAGAGTGTAGGCATGGGCCCCCAAGATTAGTGTACCAAGAGTACAAGTGTACCTATGAAAAATTTATCAACCGAGAGGGCAGGTGAAACCTATAAACTTTTTTTTAAAGATACAGCTCACTGTTGCTTAATTTGTAACAGAGCCTAGAGGCAGCCCTGTGAAAAAATTGGTTCATGTTACAGTCTCAATACTTTTGAAACTCAGAAAAATTGTAAAAACATTGGTAGATGTAGATGAGCCTTTTGGGACGCAGAAAAATTGGCCGTTCAGCGCGATGACATGTTGTTTCTGGAGGAGGAGTAGCAGGAGGAGGACTAATGTCAGAGACAGATTGACAAAGAGAAATGACCCATTTTCCCGGTGATAGAGAAGAGTACTTTTATCTGCGGTTGCAGCGATAAGAATCTTTAAGTTCACAGCTCTCCGCCGGTGGAGAAGAGAAGTCTGGGGAAATCCAGGCTTTGTTCATCTTTATGAATGTAAGCATGTCGGCACTGGCAGTTGACAGGCGGGTACACTTGTCCGTGATGATTTCCCCAGCTGCACTAAACACCCTCTCTGACGAGACGCTAGTGGCAGTGCAAGCCAGCACCTCCAGGGCATACAGTGCAAGTTCTTGCCACGTGTCCAGCTTTGACACCCAACAGTTGTATGGAGCTGAGGCATCACGGAGGACGGTGGTACGATCGGCTACGTACTCCCTCACCATCTTTTTACAGTGCTCCCTCCGACTCAGCCTTGACTGGGGAGTGGTGACGCAGTCTTGCTGGGGAGCCATAAAGCTGACAAAGGCCTTGGAGAGTGTTCCCCTGCCTGCGCTGAACATGCTGCCTGATCTCGGCGCCTCCCCTGCTACTTGGCCCTCAGAACTGCGCCTTCTGCTGCTTGCGCTGTCAGATGGGAAGTTTGCCATCAGTTTGTCCACCAGGGCCCTGTGGTATTGCATCACTCTCAAACCCCTTTCCTCTTCGGGAATGAGAGAGGAAAGGTTCTCCTTATACCGGGGGTCGAGAAGGGTGTGCACTCAGTAATCCATAGTGGCCAGAATGCGTCTAACGCGAGGGTCACGAGAAAGGCAGCCTAACATTAAGTCAGCCATGTGTGGCACAGTGCCAGTACGCAAGACATGGCTGTCCTCACTAGGAAGATCACTTTCTGGATCCTCCTCGTCCACAGGCCATACACGCTGAACAGAGTGGAGGCAAGCAGCATGGGTACCCTCTGCAGTGGGCCCAGCTGTCTTTCCCCTTCCTCCTTCTGCTCCTCCCCCTCCTCCTCCTCCTCTTCCTCCTCCTCCAAAACGAGCTGAGATATAGACATGAGGGTGCTCTGACTATCAAGCAACATATTCTCTTCCCCTGTCTCCTGTTCCTACTGCAAAGCGTCAGCCTTTATGCTTTGCAGCGAACTTCTCAGCAGGCATAGCAGAGGAATGGTGACACTAATGATTGCAGCATCGCCGCTCACCATCTGGGTAGACTCCTCAAAGTTTCTGAGGACCTGGCAGATGTCTGCCATCCAGGCCCACTCCTCGGTAAAGAATTGGGGAGGCTGACTCCCACTACGCCGCCCATGTTGAAGTTGGTATTCCACTATTGCTCTACACTGCTCATACAGCCTGGCCAACATGTGGAGCTTAGAATTCCACCGTGTGGGCACGTCGCGCAGCAGTCGGTGCTCTGGCAGATTTAACCGATGTTGTGGGGTTCTCAGGGTGGCAGCGTCCGTGGTGGACTTGCGGAAATGTGCGCAGATGTGCCGCACCTTGCCGAGCAGGTCTGACAAGTGTGGGTAGTTCTTCAGAAACCGCTGAACCACCAGATTGAAGACGTGGGCCAGGCGTGGCACGTGTGTGAGGCTGCCGAGCTGCAGAGCCACCACTAGGTTAAGCCCGTTGTCACACACTACCATGCCCGGTTGCAGGCTCAGCGGCGAAAGCCAGAGATCGGTCTGCTCAGTCAGACCCTGCAACAGCTCGGGGGCCGTGTGCCTCTTGTCACCTAGGCTGAGTAGTTTCAGCACGGCCTGCTGACGCTTGCCCACCTCTGTGCTGCCGTGCTGCGCCACACCGACTGCTGGTGATGTGCTGCTCACATTTCTTAATTGAGAGGTAGAGGTTGCGTAGGATGAGGGTGAGGGTTTAAAGGAGGTGGCATAGACCACCGCAGATACCAGAACCGAGGAAAAACCCGCAATTCGGGGTGTGGGTAGGACGTGTGCGGTCCCAGGCTCTAACGCGGTCCCAGCCTCCACCAAGTTCAGCCAATGGGCCGTCAGGGAGATATAATGGCCCTGCCCGCCAGTACTTGTCCACGTGTCCGTAGTTAAGTGGACCTTCCCAGTAACCGCGTTGGTGAGGGCACGATTGATGTTGCGGGAGACGTGGTGGTGTAAGGCGGGGACAGCTGGACGCTGCGCTGAGACATTGCTGGATGGGGCCGAGGACAGTGGAGGTGAGGGTTTGGGTGCAGGCCGGGAGGCGCTCGTGCCTGTGTCCTGAGAGGGGGGTTGGATCTGAGTGGCAGGTTGGGGCACAGGGGGAGAGGCAGTGGTGCGACCTGGAGGCGGTGAACGGCCTTCGTCCCACCTTGTGGGGTGCTTGGCCATCATATGCCTTGTGGGGTGCTTGGCCATCATATGCCTGCGCATGCTGGTGGTGGTGAGGCTGGTACTGGTGGCTCCCTGGCTGATCTTGGCACGACAAAGTTTGCACACCACTGTTCGTTGGTCGTCCGCACTCTCACTGAAAAACAGCCACACCTTTGAAGACCTAGGCCTCTGCACGGTGGCTTGGTGCGAGGGGATGCTTTGGGAAACAGTTGGGGGAGTCTTCACTCTGGCCCTGCCTCTACCTCTGGCCACCGCACTGCCTCTTCCAACCTGTCCTGCTTCTGCACTTGCCTCCTCCTCTGAAGAATGGTTCTCAGTTGGCTTAGCGAACCAGGTTGGGTCAGTCACCTCATCGTCCAGCGGCTCTTCCTCCAAATCCTCTGTGCGCTCCTCCCTCGGACTTACTGCCCTTACTACTACCTCGCAGATAGACAACTGTGTCTCATTATCATCGACCTCCTCACGAACTGAAAGCTCTTGAGACGGTTGCCAGAAGTCCCCAGCTTCATCGCCTGGGCCCGGGAACTTTCCAAAGGTTGGGTATCGGTCATGACAAAATCCTCAGGTGGGAGAGGAACCATTTTTTCCCAATCAAGGCAGGGGCCCGAGAACAGTTCCTGGGAGTCTGTCTGCTCATCAGAATGTGTCATTTTCATGGAGTGAGGAGGCTGGGAGGAAGGAGGAGCAGCAGCAGGAGGATTCAGAGTTGCAGCAGTGGACGGCGTAGAAGACTGGTGGTCGATATATTGCTGGATGCATTTTCTGCCATCCACGACAGGACCTGCTCACACTGCTCATTTTGTAATAAAGCTCTACCACGTAGACCCATAAATTGTGATATGAAGCTGGGGACCCCAGAAACTTGCCTCTCTCCTAATCCCGCATCAGCCGGCTGCGATTCACCTGGACCAGGAACTCAGCCTGTCCCCACACCCTCATTTGGACCTCCGTGTCCATGGCCATGTCCTCTTGGCCTACCCCTACCCCTCAGCATGGTGTATTACGAATAGAGCGTGTATATGTCTTTCCCTCTATCAGCGGTTGTGGCCGTACGCTGTGCCTGAAGTTGACGGGACGCACAGAGCGGTATAAAAAATTAGGCAGTTATTGGCCTTCACTTGGAGGGTCACAGCGGTTATGTAGCGCACACTGTAGGCCAAAAAAAATATACGCTGGGCTGCAGAAAGGCCTAGATGGCTAAAAGTGAGCTGCTACAACAGTAATGCACACGGTCACAGGTAGCCCTAAGGAGAAGTTTTTTTCAGAATTTTTTTAAAACAAAAACAGCAGCCTATATAGCGTGTATATGTCTTTCCCTCTATGAGCGGCTGTGGCGTACGCTGTGCGTGAAGTTGACGGGGCACACAGAGCGGTGTAAAAAATTAGGCAGTTATTGGCCTGCACTTGGAGGGTCACAGCGGTTATGTAGCGCACACTGTAGGCCGAAATAAATATATGCTGGGCTGCAGAAAGGCCTAGCTGGCTAATAGTAAGCCACTACAACAGGTCACAGGTAGCCCTAAGGAGGAGCTTTTTTGGGGTACTTGTTGACAGGATTCTACACTACCACTGTCCCTGCCTGACAAGTATTGCCCCTATACTCTGTATAATTGGCTGCGGACTGACTACGCAATAGTCTGCACAGCCCAAGATGAAAAAAAAAAGTGCAAAACTGCTCCCAGCTGCCACAACAGTAATGCACATGGTCAGAGGTAGCCCTAAGAAGGACTGCTGGGGTACTTGTTGACAGGATTCTACACTACCACTGTCCCTGCCTGAACAGTACTGCCCCTATACTCTGTATAATTGACTGCAGACTGAGAACGCAATAGTCTGCAGAGCCCAAGATGGAAAAAAAAATAGTGCAAAACTGCTCCCAGCAGCCACAACAGTAATGTACACGGTCAGATGTGGCCCTAAGAAGGACCGTTGGGGGTCTTGAAGACGCCAACACTCTCCCTATAGCACCAGCAGCACCCTCCCTAATCTCTGCCAGCATGTTTCTGAGGCGAGCAGCGGGCGGGAGTGCCATAAATACTCGGCGGTCACTTGATCTCGCTAGCCACTCACTGCAGGGGGGTGGGATAGGGCTGGAACGTCACAGGAGGAAGTTGTAATGCCTTCCCTGCATGTCTATTGGCCAGAAAATGGCGCAAAACATGCAGGGAAGGAAATGGAATTGACTCGAGTACCGCGTGGTGCTCGTCTCGAGTAACGAGCATCTCGAGCACCCTAATACTTGAGCGAGCATCTAGCTCGGACGAGTACGTTTGCTCATCTCTATTGTACACATTTTTTAACTCCTTTTCGGAGAAAGAAAAGACAATCGGAGACCAAATATGTTCTCTGATTAATGGGGAGGATAGGAAAGCATACAGAAGAATCACAGATCAATTTGCTGCTGCCTGCTTGTTCCCGTTATCACCCGGCTCTGCACACAGACATGGCATCTGTCAATTAATTATTCCTGACCCCACTTCAAATGGCTGTAACTCCAGTTCTATCAGTGCTGCTTTGATGGCGTCATTTGTTACTGTGATGGTCGTAAAAAGCTAAGAATGTGATCTACATTTGTTTGAAGCAGAAGGAGCTCAGTTCTTCTAAAACTATACTGTCTTTCTCCTGAATAGGATGATTTGATACACTGCAGAATTATTCCGCAAGAGACACCTAGTGACACAGAAAATTCTGCATGAAAACGTGCATGTATGTACGAGGGCTAACTTCAGTAGCAAATTTAGCTGTGCCTATTGCTGTGTCTTGTGGAACAAAGCTGCACTGTGTGAAAGCACCCTTAGTAGACCATATGGATACATAGACACAATAATCACCTACTGCCATCCCCATTACTTCAGGTTGTGCTTAGACAGATGCAGGCCTGGCCAGTACAGCCTATCTACCTGTCACCTTCTAAGCTGCTGAACATCAGCATTTGAGATATTTGACAATAGCCTCCAGGTTCACTTTTTCCCTAAGACACTGCTTGCCATGGTGTGTGACCTATGACATGAAACTGTCTTCAAGAGCCGCAACGGTATAGCCGTTTGGCTGTTCCTCACCCAGTTTAAAGCTTCCTATACAGCTGTTTCTTTTTCCATTAATGGGTTGTACCAAAATTACAAGTTATTCCCTATCCACAGGATGAGGAATACCTTGCTAATCAGTAGGGTCTTGCCGCTGAGACCCCAGACGATCTTAAGTAAGCCAATCCTTCTGCAGTAACGAGGAGACAGAATGTAGTGCTACCAGTGCTTCCTTCGCATTCAAAGGAACTATGGAGATACCCGAGTGGCAGCCAATAAAGCTTTTTTGAATCTTGAATCTCACTGTTTCATCCTTAGTGTATTCCCAGCGCCAAAGATGAACCTTTTCTGTTTTAATTAGGCCTTCTCTGGGATCGGACCCATCAGGGTGACAGACTGAAGTTTTTCTTTTATTTTGGTCAATATGAACAAAATCAGAAACTCCCCAACATTTTTATGGACAAATTAGTAAACAATAATGAAAAGTACAGAGTATAATTAATATGTGTCTATGGCTCAGAATAGAAATATGAATACATCAGCATCATTTACATTGTCCTGTAATATGCTAAGTACTATTACAATAACCAGTACAAGCTCCTCACACTTCAAATAAATCATAGATACATCAGTTTTTATTCACACTGGAAAACACCCCTATTTTTATAGATTTTCTTGGAATTTACAAATATTTGCAACTCTGGACCCCATAATCCTCATCAGTACTTATAGTACTGTCTTCTATGTATGCTATTACCAATATCAGTAAATTGTGACCTCTGCAGCCGTCACACTATTCTCACCCCTCTTCTCATGTACAATATGTAGATGAAACTATAACTTACGCTGCACAGTCTATAGTCTTGTAATTGTCCTCTGGGTATTGTATACGCTTTACCTTTGTGGCCTGTGTCAACAAGCCACCAATGATGAGGTCTCCATCCTGGTAAGTCGAGTTTAACTCTGTGGCATGAAATTCTCTTATCTCAAGATCACAGAATGATTGTGTTACAGGAAGCCATGGAATAACCATTATAATAAGGAAACTAAGCATCTCCTTGTAGGAATGGGATGGTGATGATGAAGAAGTAGATACTGTTATAAGTCATACAGGATGAATGGAAGCAGCAACAACAGCAGTGACACAGAGAGCTCACAGGATCAGTGACATTATGATGACTGCTATCATCTCCCCTCTTTTTATACAGTATGATGGAGTATATTTTACATTGTCCGCTCTCATCAAACAACATTCTGGATCCGCTCCCTGATGATTGTGGCCTCAACTGTCTTTACAACAGATAAATGTAGTACAAGATGAAGAAACAGAAATAACCATTGTCAGCAGTCCTTGTGTTATACAGATTTCTTTCTTTCCTGTACTTTATCACACAAACACATTCCACAGCGCTGTACAAAGTCTGATATCACTCATAATAATCCCTGTCACTGATGAAGCTGACAGTCTAATGTTCACTCTAAGGGATACACATAAACACCGGAGCAATTTTATATCAAGACAATTGAAGGGATAATCTGGTTACCAGACAACCTCTCCCCCCTCCCCATAGGGCTGCTTGTAAAAAAAAACAAAAAACAAAGTTATAGTTACGCCTCCACCGCCACCAGGATGCAGAGCTGCAGCACCACACTTATCCCGGCACTTGTTGTAAGAGATAATGTCAGAGGAAATCACGTGACTGCTGCAGCAAATCAAACTCCTGGCATCATGGTGCTAAGAATCTGAGACTCCATGCCAAAGGAATTTGCACTGCAGCTTCTGATTGGATGCAGTAGTCACCTGACTTTTGGTGACAGCAGCTACCATGACAAACATCAGGACCGCAGCGGGGCTGCAGCGCTGGATCCCCACGTAGGTGTAGGTACAGCTCAGATTATTATTTTAATACAAGCAGCCCTATTGAAGGGTAGTTGTCTGGTAAGCAGATAATCCCTTTAACCTATCAGGGGGCTTGTGGTTTAGGGGAGATAAACTGGAAAACCTGGAGGAACCCAAATAATTTCCTTGAAGATGTCTACTTGGTCAGATGTAAATTCCAGGACCCCAGTGATTGAAGAAAAGTAGTAAACCTGGAGTACCTTTCTCAGGTTGGCTATAACTATTTTATGTTTTATACATTTGTAAAAAAAAAATAAAAAATGAATATTAAGTAGTTTCAAGGTTGGAAAACTCCCCCTACCCAATTTGTGTATCTCAAGTACCCTTATTATATAATTTATTGCCCTTTTAGCGGTAAGTATGACCCATGTGGGGTGTTAGTTTAATCATTTATGCTGGGTTTCTGAATAAAATTCACCTCTCTCATCTCCTCACTATCGCACAATCCCAAAAGTCTCTTTAATACTTTTTACTCCCTTCTCAGCCCTAAACTGCAGCCCCCCAGTAATAGATCTCAGTGCTGTAGAGCTGGCTGTCTACTTCAAATAGAAAATTGATGACTTCCTTTAGGAAAAAAACTCCCAATCCTAGACTAGCCCTGACATTAGTCTCATCAGCAATACATCTAGCTCCTGCTCACTCTCTGTACTGAGACCAACGACAGAGGAAGAGGTTTCCAGATTGCTCTCAGCTGCTCACTCCACCACCTGCGCTAGCGATCCTCTCCCCTAACACCTCCTCTGCACCCTCTCCCCAGTGGTTATCTGTAGAGATGAGCAAGCACCAAAATGCTCGGGTGCTCAATACTCGAGTCAAACGTTTCGTAATGCTCAAGAGCTCTTTTTGAGTAATAAACCTCATTGAAGTCAATGGGAGACTCAAGCATTTTTCAAGCTGACTCATGCTCCGCATAGGGGAGGTTGTGTGAATCACCTGAAAACATCAGAAAGTGATAAAAACATCGCAGAAACGGATAGGGGACAGCAGGGGCAGCATGCATGGATGCATCCAAGGCTCCTGGGTCACACTATTAAGCCAAATTTTGGGCAAGAGCCTGGCAGTCACCCCCCTAACAATTTAGTTGGGACAGACCATAATCAGCAAGGCACACGCACTGGCACATCTTAGCTAAGCACCACACTAGGTGCAATGAAGGCCAATCACCGCCTGCGGGTGACACCACTGCCTCTTCTACTGTGTTACATGCTGGCATTGCTGCCCAATCCTCCGCACAAGCCTGCTTCCACAGCGTACTGAAAATTTTTCCCAGCGCAGCGTCCAGCTGTCCCCATCCCAGACGGTGTAAGGCACACCCCTTCGCCTACTTCATGGACCAGAGCTCTGCGACACCGTAGGCCGGCCCTTCCGGCTCCTGATGTCTGATGGATCGACCCTACCCCTGCACGGAGCAGCACGCGAAAGAGGAGCAGCCCTCTCCTCTCGTCCCAGGGGTTCAGGTCAACCCGCCTTTGTCCAGGAGTACTGGCGGAGAGCTGGTGGTCTTTGACCTATTTTCTCAGCGCTGAGAAGGAGTGGGGACCCGCACACTGGAGTCAAAGCACCGCAGCCGCACCTCTGCTGCCTTCCTTTGGGACAGAGCCATGGAGTCCTCGAGTCCCCACCCTGTCTGATTTGCCGTGGCAGCTGGGAGGCGGCTATCCGACCCGGGCACCCCCTCTGAGTGGCCGGGCACACAACGACGGTTGAGGAAGCGTATAAAGAGAAACAAAAAATAAAAAAATCTCTCCCCGAAGGGCTTGTTAACCAGTGCCCCAGGGACAGACAGCTTAAACGATGAAGAAATTAGAATGGCCATACCAGGCTCTGTTTCACCCCACCCAGGACCATGGCCTCTGCCCACACCCTCCTTCAGGCACCCACGTCCACGTCCTCAACCCTTACCCCTAGTCTTCATCATGTTGTATAATGCACTGCGTCAAAATGCTACACAAACTGCGAGGTATTTTACATATGCTTTAGCAAAAGATAGACAGTGTAAAATGTGTACAGTCTTGTGTGTACTCTCGATCTGCACTATATAACACTTGGGCCTATTATGCAAATGCTTTCAGCCAAAAACAAAAAAAAGAAACGCAAAATAATAGGATTTTTGTTAGTTAGTATATAGTCTTTGTACACCAATAGCAGTATACTGTAAAGAACCGGTAACAGTAGGCAGTATACAGCCGGGATGCTTGTGAATGCTTTATGCGCACTACTGGTCCCAGGCAGCCAAACTGATAATGCACACAATGGAGTTGTAGTCCTAAAAAGGAGTGTTGGGTTCCAATTATTCCAATCCCATGCCACCTCCGTCACAAAATTTCATGAGCCACAAACGTGGGCATAAAGGGGCCTCGGATGCCAGTACTTCTACACATCTCCACAATTCAACAACCCATTCTGCAACAAAACATTTTTTTTACCCAGAGTGCAGGTGAACGCCTAAAACATTTGTTTACTAAGAGTATAGGCGAACCATTGAAAGATTTGTTGACCAAGAGTATAGGCAAACCCCTGAAACATTTGTGTACCAAGACTACAAAGGCAAACCCTGAAACATTTGTTGACCGAGTATAGGCGAACCCCTGAAACATCTGTGTACCAAGGCTACATAAGCGAACCCCTGAAACATTTGTTGACCAAGAGTATAGGTGAACCCATTTTTTAATGATTCTTCTTTCTCTGGTGAATGGAAAGTCATGTTGGGTACTTTTTCTGATTTAATGCTGAACAAACTAATAGATAAACGGAAGCAGCTCAGCGACACCCTACTACCAAAGGCCTTCTATTTAGGCCTCAAATGCGGGAAAAACAATGTTGCCTTTATATCCAACTTTATTGATAAAATAGAAAAGGAAATAACATATAAAAAAATAAAAAAACTACAGAGGGATTGGGATGACAAAAATAATAAGAGATATTTTCCTTGGGAATATAAATCCAAGTTACCAAAAAATAACACTATGGGTACTCCACACAACAATATCACAAGGCATCCGCCCCGAACCAAGGAGATACAGAATTACCACTTGAGACAAAATTATACCAGAAGGGGATACAATCATCAATTCCACCAGGGCCCTACTGAACAGACCCATTTTTTTGAACCCCACTACTACAATCATATTGTTACCCCATATGGGATCTACGAGCGGAACCCATACCACTCAGTCTCGCACACACGACCCTACAGACTTACATCTAATAATTCCCATCCCCCTAAACCTAGACTTACCTCCAGATTCGAACATACCCCTGCAATCCACTTTGGTACAAAAAGACGGTCTGAACCTCTGTCTAATAGAAATGAACAGGATCTAGTAACAGCAAATAAGAGAATGAGTCTCCCTAATACCCTTACACAAAATAACAATTTTTGTGGTCTTTCTGATAATAACTTCTCCACCACTCATCTTGTAACTCAAACCACCTTAGACATTCCCATATTAACTACTTCTCAACCTCCATTAATACCCTTACAAAATTATATTGTACCATCATTTAACAATACCCCAGGAAGTCCATCTGACTTGATAACATTTTTAAACAACAATGAGTGCATAAATACTGAACTTGACACTAATCTTACCATTGATTTTTCAACTCCACCGGAGGTTCCTGTCACCGAAAATGCAAATCTCAACACGGAAAGTGAAATGTCACTAAAGGATACTTTTTTAGGAGACGAGATCCCCCGACTTACTTCTATCGAGGGATCACAGAACAACGTTCGCATTACAAGAAGTGCCACACAATCTCAAAACATCAAGAACAAAACGTTACCCCGCCCAAAGGGAAGCCACCCAATAAGACCTACGAAGATAACTCACTTCTATCAGTCCCCAAACTGAACAGAAAGAAACGCAGAAAAAGAGGCAAACGGGCCTGGAGAAAGATCCATAAAGAATCTAAAACCTCTAGTAACCAATCGAAAGACCATATCTCCCCTAGCAAAGCGATGAAAAGGGCATCTTTATTATTTCCAACTACCCCTTAAAAATTGGGGAAGCTGAAATTCTATCGAGAGGACTATCATTTAGTCCATCCAGCGACCCGGACCCATTTGAACTCTTCTTAGATCTAAACCGTTTTGTGAGAAAATTCACCTTAAAAAGATTTTTTACTATAAATAGCAATAAACCTGATTTCAAGGCTGAAACCATAACATGTGAACAAACGGACATCACTTTTCCCTCAGATACCAGCACTCAGATTGATAAACCACTGACCACTAATTTAAAACTGACGAGTACTTTTTATCCGGTTGACGTCAAAGGCCCATATATTACTACCTTCTATAATGAAGTCCTAGAAGACTTCAGACATCTCACCAAAGACAAAAAATCTCCTAAAAGGGTTGGCAACCTGAGCAAGCACCAGTGGAATTTAATCAAACAACTAGCGAAGGATAAAAATCTAGTAATAAAACATGCAGATAAGGGAGGAGTCATAGTATTGATGAACATGGAATACTATCAGGAGGAAGCTAAACGCATTTTAAACGACACCAATCAATACAAAACCCTGACAGAAGATCCAACACCTCTCTTCAGAAAAAATCTTCATACATTAATAGAGGATGCACATACAAACCATTGCATCAACAAGGATGAGAAATCTTTTCTATCTCCGCTCTATACAGAAATAGCTTATTTCTATATTTTGCCAAAAATTCATAAATGTATAGAAAAACCACCGGGGAGACCAATCATCTCCGGTATAGGTTCTCTTACCAGTAATCTTTCAGAATACGTTGACTGACAATTACAGAGATTTGTCACCCACCTTCCAACGTATTTGAAAGACACCTCCCACCTACTTCAACTATTACAATGTGTTACATGGAAAACTTCATATATTTTGATTACTCTTGATGTGTGTTCTCTTTACTCCAGTATACCACATAACCAAGGCATCAATGCCACTGCATCTTTTCTGGAAAATGACACATTATTACCATCCAAACAGAAACAATTTATACTCAACAGTTTAGAATTCATTCTTCACAATAACTATTTTAAATTCAACCAACAATTTTATTTACAAGTAAGAGGTACGGCCATAAGCACAAAATGCGTGCCCTGCAACGCTAACCTGTACATGGGCGCATTTGAGAAACAAATTGATGATCCCCATATCATCTTCTTTAAACGATTCATAGATGACATCTTATTGATCTGGGACGGACCCATTGAGTCAGCCAAACAATATATCAACCAACTAAACACCAACACATGGGGTTTGGAGTTCACCGGCACCTTCAACACTACTGAAATTACATTCCTCGACTTGGATATATACATCAAGGAAGGCAATCTCCAATAGTATGGGTGCCGCAGACATTCAACCTCAAACCTGAGGTGGGAAATTATGCATCGTTTTGCCAGCTTACCCGGATCCGGACCAATTGATCCAAACAGTGTAACTTTTGATAGAGATATGTTGTAAGCAGCATTCAGGGTAGTTTTACAGAGACATCTTCACAACAACTTCCAAAGTAAAAATCGTTTCCTTTATTCCATTCCTTTGCTAAAAAACGCCTGCAACGTTTCGACTGCAGCCTGCATTGGCTTGAGAAAGACTGCAGGCTGCAGTCGAAACGTTGCAGGCGTTTTTTAGCAAAGGAATGGAATAAAGGAAACGATTTTTACTTTGGAAGTTGTTGTGAAGATGTCTCTGTAAAACTACCCTGAATGCTGCTTACAACATATCTCTATCAAAAGTTACATCAAGGAAGGCGTTCTACACACCAAAACTCCTTTTAAACAGGTGGATGCGAATAGTTTTCTCGATTTTAGAAGTTGCCACGCCAAGAAGTGGAAGATCAACGTCCCCTATAGTCAGTTTAAAAGAATACGTAGAAACTGTTCTACCCTGGAAATGTTTGATGAACAATCTAAAATTCTTCACAAAAGATTTTTAGAGAAAAAATATCCAAAAACTCTCTTAGAGAATTCTAGAAATAGGGCTAAATATGAAGAACGATCAATCCGACCAAGAAACGACAATGAAGGAGACAAAAAACTGACCAACCCCAGCCCAGATGTTTGCTTCACAACCAGGTATAATTCCAAACAAAAGGAATTAAAGGACATCCTAAAAAACATTGGAAAATCCTGAAAAATGATCCTTTTATTTCAGACAAACTGACAACCAATCTGAGCCTAATTTTCAGAAGGAACAAAACACTAGATAATATCCTAGCCCCATCACGTCCCTTGAAAAACAAAAATAAAACCAGAACCAGTTCTATCTTTCTTTCCAATATTATAGGATCCTATAGATGCGGATCATCTGGCTGCAAATGCTGTGACAGCATTTGCCACAGGAGAAAAAACTTCAATACAGAGGCACCGGATAGGACTTTCACAATCAAACAGCATCTGAATTGTGCCTCCGAACATCTGGTTTATTTAATCGAATGTTCATGGCAGATGAAATATATCGGCCGCACAATTAACTACTTGAGAATTCGAATAAACCAACATAGACATAATATAAATAAAAGTTTCTTAAAACATAGTCTTTCCAAACACTTCTCTTCACACCATAAATCTGATCCTTCTTTGATAAAAGTTACCCCGATCGAACAAATTCCCAAGGGTAAATTCTCTAAGTTAAGAGTAGAGATGAGCGAGCACCAAAATGCTCGGGTGCTCGTTACTCGAGTCAAACTTTTCGCGATGCTCGAGGGTTCCTTTCGAGTAACGAACCCCATTGAAGTCAATGGGCGACCCGAGCATTTTTGTATATCGCCGATGCTCGCTAAGGTTTTCATTTGTGAAAATCTGGGAAATTCAAGAAAGTGATGGGAATGACCAGAAACGGATAGGGCAGGCGAGGGGCTACATGTTGGGCTGCATCTCAAGTTCCCAGGTCCCACTATTAAGCCACAATAGCGGCAAGAGTGGCCCCCCTCTCCCAACAATTTTTACCTCTGAAAAACCCTCATTAGCAAGGCATACCTTAGCTAAGCACCACACTACCTCCAACAAAGCACAATCACTGCCTGCATGACACTCCGCTGCCACTTCTCCTGGGTTACATGCTGCCCAACCCCCCCGCCCCGCACGACCCAGTGTCCACAGCGCACACCAAAGTGTCCCTGCACAGCCTTCAGCTGCCCTCATTCCACACGCTGGCCTCATAGCCACACCACCCTCATGTCTATTCATAAGTGTGTCTGCCATGAGGAGGAACCGGAGGCAAACACTGCAGAGGTTTGGCAGGGCCAGGCAGCGACCCTCTTTAAAAGAGGGTTGCTATAAAGATGCAATGAGAAATCCAATCCTGTGCTACCTCCATCAGGAGCTGCACACGTGGGCATAGCAATGGGGAACCCATGTGCCACACACTATTCATTCTGTCAAGGTGTCTGCATGCCCCAGTCAGACCGCGGTTTTTTATAAATAGTCACAGGCAGGTACAACTCCGCAATGGGAATTCCGTGTGCACCCACAGCATGGGTGGCTCCCTGGAACCCACCGGCGGTACATAAATAAATCCCATTGCAGTGCCCTGCTCAGCAGAGCTAACGTCACATACAATACAGGTGTGCATTGGCCCACAGTGCATGCCCCAGTCAGACTGGTAATATGTACCTTAACAGTAAACGCGTTGGTGGGAATGTGGTGGCGACTGCGGACCTAGTAGCGCGGTTTTATTTAGTTGGTTTTCGGAATGTGGCCAGGATTAAGTGGGCCGTGGCGGGGGGATGGTGGGGGGGCTCTCTTGTTGTGTCGGTAAAGGTGAAATTCTTGGACTGCCACCAGACGGACCAATGCAAAGGTATTTGCCAAGAATGTTTTCATTGTTGGAGGAGAAGGGGGATGTTTTTGAGGCACTACGTGTCCTCTCCACGTGTCCGTGGTTATATGCACCTTAACAGTAACCGCATTGGTGGGAAATGACCTCGCCACCATCATGTCTTTGGGAAGCCTCCGTTTCCACACCCCAGTGACATAGCATTAGCAGCGGTATAGGCAGAGCCCAGAATTAGTAACATTTCAGCTGTAGCATTAGGGACAGGCCCCAGTAACATATCACAAGCAGCATTATAGGGGGATCACAGTATTAGTTCCATTTCAGTAGTAGTAGCAGTCCAGACAGGCCCCAGTAACAATTTCAAAGCAGCAGTATAGGGGGAGCACAGCCTTAGTTCCATTTCAGTAGTAGTAGCAGTCAAGACAGGCCACAGTAACATTCCCGTTGCAGCAGTTTACGGAGATAACAGTCTCTTGCACATTTCAGTAGTTGCAGTATAGACAAGGCCCCAGTTACATTTATGTAGCATAAGTGTAGGCCAACCCCACACACCTTGCTGTACCATGAGTGCAGGCGAAGCCCATAAAAATTAGTAGGATTACACTGTAGGCGAGGGCCCCAAAAAATTGGTGTACCAACAGTACTAATATACCTCAGAAAAATTGCCCATGCGCAACCAAGAGGGCAGGTGAAACCCATTAATCGCTTTGGTTAATGTGGCTTAATTTGTAACTAGACCTGTAGACAGCCGAGTTAAAATAAAAATTGGTTCAGGTGCAACGCTTTAATGAGAATTGAAACGTATAAACATTGTTTACTAAAGTAATATGACTGAGCCTTGTGGGCCTCAGAAAAATTGCCCGTTCAGCGTGATTACGTGAGGTTTCAGGAGGAGGAGCAGGAGGAGGAGGATGAATATAATACACAGATTGATGAAGCTAAAAGGTCCCCGTTTTTGATGGTGATAGAAAACAATGCTTCCATCCGCGGTTGCAGCCTACGTATTGTTTAGGTACCACTGCTGTCCGCTGGTGGAGAAGAGAAGTATGGGGAAATCCAGGCTTTGTTCATCTTTATGAGTGTAAGCCTGTCGGCACTGTCGGTTGACAGGCGGGTACGCTTATCCGTGATGATTCCCCCTGCCGCACTAAACACCCTCTCTGACAAGACGCTAGCCGCAGGACAAGCAAGCACCTCCAGGGCATACAGCGCGAGTTCAGGCCACGTGTCCAGCTTCGACACCCAGTAGTTGTAGGGGGCAGAGGCGTCACGGAGGACGGTCGTGCGATCGGCTACGTACTCCCTCACCATCCTTTTACAGTGCTCCCGCCGACTCAGCCTTGACTGGGGAGCGGTGACACAGTCTTACTGGGGGGCCATAAAGCTGTCAAAGGCCTTGGAAAGTGTTCTCCTGCCTGTGCTGTACATGCTGCCTGATCTCCGCGCCTCCCCTGCTACCTGGCCCTCGGAACTGCGCCTTCTGCCACTAGCGCTGTCGGATGGGAATTTTACCATCAGTTTGTCCGCCAGGGTCCTGTGGTATAGCATCACTCTCGACCCCTTTCCTCTTCGGGTATGAGAGTGGAAAGGTTCTCCTTATAACCGTGGGTCGAGCAGTGTGTACACCCAGTAATCCGTAGTGGCCAGAATGCGTGTAACGCGAGGGTCACAGGAAAGGCATCCTAACATGAAGTCAGCCATGTGTGCCAGGGTACCTGTACGCAACACATGGCTGTCCTCACTAGGAAGATCACTTTCAGGCTCCTCCTCCTCCTCCTCAGGCCATACACGCTGAAAGGATGATAGGCAAGCAGCATGGGTACCCTCAGCAGTGGGCCAGGCTGTCTCTTCCCCCTCCTCCTCATGCTCCTCCCCCTCCTCCTCCTCAACGCACTGAGATATAGACATGAGGGTGCTCTGACTATCCAGCGACATACTGTCTTCCCCCGCCTCCTTTTCCGAGCGCAAAGCGTCTGCCTTTATGCTTTGCAGGGAACTTCTCAAGAGGCATAGCAGAGGATTGGTGACGCTAATGATTGCAGCATCGCCGCTCACCATCTTGGTAGACTCCTCAAAGTTTCCAAGGACGTGGCAGATGTCTGCCAACCAGGCCCACTCTTCTGTAAAGAATTGAGGAGGCTGAGTCCCACTACGCCGCCCATGTTGGAGTTGGTATTCCACTATAGCTCTACGCTGCTCATAGACCCTGGCCAAAATGTGGAGCGTAGAGTTCCACCGTGTGGGCACGTCGCACAGCAGTCGGTGCACTGGCCGATTAAACCGATGTTGCAGGGTCCGCAGGGTGGCAGCGTCCGTCTCGGACTTGCGGAAATGTGCGCTGAGCCGGCGAACCTTTCCGAGCAGGTCTGACAAGCGTGGGTAGCTTTTCAGAAAGCGCTGAACCACCAAATTAAAGACGTGGGCCAGGCATGGCACGTGCGTGAGGCTGCTGAGCTGCAGAGCCGCCACCAGGTTACGGCCGTTGTCACACACGACCATGCCCGGTTGGAGGCTCAGCGGCGAAAGCCAGCGGTTGGTCTGCTCTGTCAGACCCTGCAGCAGTTTATGGGCCGTGTGCCTCTTCTCTCCTAAGCTGAGTAGTTTCAGCACGGCCTGCTGACGCTTGCCCACCGCTGTGCTGCCACGCCGCGTTACACCGACTGCTGGTGAAGGGCTGCTGACACATCTTGATTGCGAGACAGAGGTTGTGTAGGAGGAGGAGGAGGAGGAGGAGGAGGAGGGTGGTTTAGTGGAGGAAGCATACACCGCCGCAGATACCAGCACCGAGCTGGGGCCCGCAATTCTGGGGGTGGGTAGGACGTGAGCGGTCCCAGGCTCTGACTCGGTCCCAGCCTCCACTAAATTCACCCAATGTGCCGTCAGGGAGAAAAAGTGGCCCTGCCTGCCTGTGCTTGTCCACGTGTCCATTGTTAAGTGGACCTTGGCAGTAACCGCGTTGGTGAGGGCGCGTACAATGTTGCGGGAGACGTGGTCGTGCAGGGCTGGGACGGCACATCGGGAAAAGTAGTGGCGACTGGGAACCGAGTAGCGTGGGGCCGCCGCCACCATCATGTTTTTGAAAGCCTCCGTTTCCACAAGCCTATACGGCAGCTTCTCCAGGCTGAGCAATTTGGCTATGTGCACGTTTAATGCTTGAGCGTGCGGGTGCGTGGCGGCGTACTTGCGCTTGCGCTCAAACAGTTGCGCTATCGACGGCTGGACGCTGCGCTGAGAGACATTGCTGGATGGGGCCGAGGACAGCGGAGGTGAGGGTGTGGATGCAGGCCGGGAGACGGTCGTGCCTGTGTCCTGAGAGGGGGGTTGGATCTCAGTGGCAGGTTGGGGCACAGGGGGAGAGGCAGTTGTGCAAACCGGAGGCAGTGAATGGCCTTCGTCCCACCTTGTGGGGTGCTTGGCCATCATATGCATGCGCATGCTGGTGGTGGTGAGGCTGGTGGTGGTGGCTCCCCAGCTGATCTTGGCGCAACAAACCTTGCACACCACAGTTCGTCGGTCGTCTGCACTCTCAGTGAAAAACTGCCACACTTTTGAGCACCTCGGCCTCTGCAGGGTGGCATGGCGCGAAGGGGTGCTTTGGGAAACAGTTGGTGGATTATTCGGTCTGGCCCTGCCTCTACCCCTGGCCACCGCACTGCCTCTTCCAACCTGCCCTGCTGCTGTACTTGCCTCCCCCTCTGAAGACCTGTCCTCAGTAGGCTTAGCAAACCAGGTGGGGTCAGTCACCTCATCGTCTAGCTGCTCTTCCTCCGAATCCTCTGTGCGCTCCTCCCTCGGACTTACTACCCTTACTACTACCTCACTGATAGACAACTGTGTCTCATCGTCATAGTCCTCCTCACCCACTGAAAGCTCTTGAGACAATTGCCGGAAGTCCCCAGCCTCATCCCTTGGAACCCAGGAACTTTCCAAAGGTTGGGCATCGGTCACGATAAACTCCTCTGGTGGGAGAGGAACCATTGCTGCCCAATCTGGGCAGGGGCCCGAGAACAGTTCCGGGGAGTCTGCCTGCTCCTCAGAATGTGTCATTTTCATGGAGTGAGGAGGCTAGGAGGAAGGAGGAGCAGCAGAGTTGCAGCTGTGGACGGCGTAGAAGACTGGGTGGTCGATAGATTGCTGGATGCACTTTCTGCCATCCACGACAGGACCTGCTCACACTGCTCATTTTCTAATAAAGGTCTACCGCGTGGACCCATTAATTGTGAGATGAATCTGGGGACCCCTGAAACTTGCCTCTCTCCTAATCCCGCAGCAGTCGGCTGTGATACACCTGGATCAGTAAACTTGGCCTGTGCCCACACCCTGACTTCGGCCTCCGCATCCTCGCCCGCGTCCATGTCCTCTAGGCCTACCCCTACCCCTCAGCATGGTGTATTACGAGTAGAGCAGAAACAGAACGCTGTAATTAAATGTGCCGCTTATTGGCCTGTGGTTTGAAGCTGACTTCGCTTACGGAACGCACGGCAGAGCCAGGAAACAATTTTGCTCACGCCTGTAGTGAGACGTAGGTGCGTGTGACTGAGCTAGTGGAATTCACAGCGCAGAAGCAGTCAAGTGGCCAAAGGGCAGTGGTAGGCCTTAAAGGGGTTGTCTCGCGGCAAGCATCAAAATTTTACATTCCCCCTGTCACCCCCCTGGCATAAAATAGCAAATTAAAGCGGTTTTTAAACCGCTTGCTACTCACCCATCCGACGAAATAAGGAGTTTAAAAATCTTCTCCCTAAGATGGCCGCCGGTCCTTTCCCAGGGATGCACTGCGGTTTTCTCCCATGGTGCACCGTGGGTCTTCTCCCATGGTGGACCATGGGCTCTGTGCGTTCCATTGCCGATTCCAGCCTCCTGATTGGCTGGAATCGGCACACGTGACGGGGCGGAGCTACGATGACGACACGGTGACCAGCTCTCCGGCACGAGCGGCCCCATTCACCAGGCAGAAGACCGCACAGCGCAAGCGTGTCTAAAAAAGCAAGAAGCCAGCGAAATTAGATGGAGCCATGGAGACAGAGACGCTAGCAACGGAGCAGGTAAGTGAATAACTTCTGTATGGCTCATATTTAATGCACGATGTACATTACAAAGTGCATTAATATGGCCATACAGAAGTGTATAACCCCACTTGCTTTCGCGAGACAACCCCTTTAAGTATTTTGCTTCAATTTTTTTAAATGGTGAGCTGAAACACCAGACAGATACTGTATGCAGCGTATATTATGTATACTGTTTCCCTCTGGCGCTATGACGGCGGTGATGTAACGGGCACAGCAGAGCCAGAAAACAATTTTGCGCATGCCTGTAGTGAGACGTAGGTGCGTATGACTGAGCTAGTGGAATTCACAGCGCAGAAGCAGTCAAGTGGCCAAAGGGCAGTGGTAGGCCTTAAGTATTTTGCTTCAATTTGTTTAAATAGTGAGTTGAAACACCAGACAGATACTGTATGCAGCGTATATTATGTATACTGTTTCCCTCTTGCGCTATGACGGCGGTGATGTAACGGGCACAGCAGAGCTAGGAAACAATTTTGTGCAAGCCTGCTGTAACGCTTAGCTGCGTATTAATTAGGACTACTACCCCCAGCAGACACGCAGTACACTGAAGACGGTCACAGTCAGCCCAAATATAGTATTTTTCCCCATTTTTTTTAAAAAAGCCCACTGCCTATATAGACAGTATATCTCTTTCACCTTTCATAAACAACACCATAGAGTCACTTTTTCCCCATCTGAGCTGGTGAACTTGGACTTTACATATGATGCATCCAGTTTGAGACATACATGTGAGACATACATTTGGCTCTGCATCATCAAAACATGACGTAGAATGAAAGACGCAAGAAGATACTATCGTATCAGCATGAGGTCACAAAAACAGAGAACTGTCATATTCTGCATGCCAGAGCATACTTTGTCTGCTTGTTGTGCTGCTATATACATTGACAGCAACAGAAAGCTATCCTCTCCCAATGTACAGACCACATTTCATATAGGCATATAAAAATGATGCAGCTTTTTTCTCTGCTCCCTCCAACAGAACCTTGTTTACGTTCTCTGCTGGTATACAAGCTTTCACACCCAGCAGCAATATATTCTCTGTAGAATATCTGTCCCTTTTAGCAACAGACCACGTGTTATTAAAGGGGTTGTCCCGCGAAAGCAAGTGGGTCTATACACTTCTGTATGGCCATATTAATGCACTTTGTAATGTACATTGTGCATTAATTATGAGCCATACAGAAGTTATCAAAAGTTATTCACTTACCTGTTCCGTTGCTGGCGTCCTCGTCTCCATGGTTGCCGTCTAATTTTCGCCGTCTAATGGCCAAATTAGACGCGCCTGCGCAGTCCGGGTCTTCTCCTTTTCTCAATGGGGCTCTGTGTAGCTCCGCCCCGTCACGTGCCGATTCCAGCCAATCAGGAGGCTGGAATCGGCAATGGACCGCACAGAAGCCCTGCGGTCCACCGAGGGAGAAGATGCCGGCGGCCATCTTCAGCAGGTAAGTAAGAAGTCACCGGAGCGCGGGGATTCAGGTAAGCGCTGTCCGGTGTTCTTTTTTAACCCCTGCATCGGGGTTGTCTCGCGCCGAACGGGGGGGGGGTGAAAAAAAAAAAAACCGTTTCGGCGCGGGACAACCCCTTTAAGGCATATAAATGGGATGCAGCTTCTCTGCCCTGTGTTCAACTTTAAAATGGCTACTGGTTACAGTGTGCCTATATTATACGTATATGGCTAGGTCATGTAATACACACATGCAGTGAAACTGCTGGCAATATGCAAGATGAAGGACACATTTGGTGATATGAGAAAGATGCTTTCGCTGCTGATTGGCTGCATGCTAACCTCTGCGGCAGGCATAATGGAAAATTCAATTTTCCTGTGATTTTCATCCAAAATTGATACAGACCAACCTGATTTGATTTTGCAAAAATTGGAACAATTGTATCACCACTCGATCAAGTTAAACAACATTAGCAATAAATCTTCCTCACACCAAACAATTCAATTAGTTTTTCTTGCAACTGCATGTTTACCCTTTAGTAGGTTATTGTCCTCATCTCCACTTGTAAGCTAAGAGTCCACTTATATGAGGGATATCATTATGAAACCCTGATTAAAGGACAGATAATCACTGCTCCTTAATGATCAGATACTGGATGGTGGCTTTAGAGCTATCTTGTCAATTTTTATACATTACATAAGTTTTGTCAAATGTGTAAAGGCCCATTTACACTGGACGAGTGTCGGGCAAATGATACCCGACAACTGTCCGCAAATGTACTCGCTCCCATGCTGTAACATAGGAGCGAGTATCGCTGGGTTACTCACAGAGTGACCAGCAGGGAGGGGAGGCAGCTGGAGGAGATTTCTCTCCCTCCGCCCTTCTCCCTTCACTTTAAGCAGCAGACGTTCAGTACTGAAAGGCCGCTGCTTGCTGTGAATGGAGAGGGCAGAGGGAAATCAGGGAGAGAAACCTCCAACTGCTCTGCCTTCCTGCTGGCCGCTCTGTGAGCGAGCCAACGATATGTGCTCCTATTTTACAGCATGGGAGCGAGCACATGCAGGGATGAGTGTCAGGCATTGTTTGTCCGACATTTGGCCAGTGTAAAGTCAGCTTAGTAATGACGTTTTCTCTAACTGTAATCAATACTGGGAAACCAGCTTAGGATTAGAATAGGTAGCAGAGAGTAACATGATAAATGTGATTGTACAGGGACTGGACTGCTGGCCTTTTAGTGGCAGCTCCTGATTGTGCTGTTGTACCCTTTGAGCAATTAAGAGAGCAGGCAAATGAGAAAAGCTGTTCAGCCAATCACAGCCAACGCTTCAAGGAGGCAGAGAATTTGAATGTTCAATCAAGAAAGTGCTGGAAGAGGACTTCAAGAAAGCCTGCCGGAGAGCCTAAGAGGAAATGTGCCGGAGACAATAGCGCAAGAGAGGTGATGTATTCTTTTTTTTGCTTTTTTTAATTTAGCTAGGCTTATTTTTGGGGTAGGTCTTACATTTCAAGACTCCACCAAAATAATCCTTGCATGTTGTGCTGCAAAGTCGTGTCAGTTTGTAACACCATGTGCAACACAAAATCGCGAATGCCTATGTGGAATTAGCCTTACTGCAATGTTTCCCCACATATTGCAGTTGATCATGGGGGGTCCCAGCAGTTTGGCACTTTGTGGTCAGCTAATTATCCAGGGACCCTTCTGACAAGTCAAAAGCAAAATGTCTCTTTAGGCAATGTACAACGTGCTTTTGCGATTCACTGTTACCACATAAACCAGCTCCTGAGGACTGCTCCACTGATTCACAGCTCTTACAGAAAAGAAGCCTACTCATCTCTTCAGACTGACATTTTTTTCTCCAGGAGGAGCACTGACTTGTTTTTGTAATTGGAACAGCTTTTCTCTGTACTGTACTTTTTATATACACTCTTTGTCAAAAAAAATTAAACACCAAAAAGTGGGAGGAGTTGTTTTGCTGCAAAATTTGGCATGCAGTGACATCAGGCAGATATGCAAATCATTAGCATTCTGGCACAATTACATAAACAGCTTTGCCAACTGAGGCCTAAATGTTCTACCTTCGGCCTATAAAACAGCTCTTAGTGTACTTGCATGTTTTGGACCAATTCTTCCACTCATGGGCTTTACACATCCACATTTACCAGACGGTATCACACAAAGTCTTCTATGCAATATCAGGCTTATCAAGCATTGAGCTAGAAAGGTTGAAAAGGGACGGCAGCATCCAAGGATATAGTGAACACGTTATAGGGATGAAATCAGTGTTGTTTTACAGAATAACCACTTACCATACTGTTCCAAAAAACAGACTGTTACAGAGCAGAAATATCACAACGTGGAATGATTAAAGCAAATTTATTTACAAGGGCGCTGTTACTCCCTGATCTCACATGCTGGACTTGGTACATAATACAACTCAAAGTCACACTCAGACTATATATATATAATGATGTTTGCCTATAAATTCTAGCCACTGTATCACTCTAATCGTGAGTAGTTTCACACATTTTTATATGCTTGTTGTAAGCTTGTGATTGTTCAGTAAAGACTTTACATTTTTTAATATTGCGCTATGTGAATTTTTAGATGGCTGCTAATATAATAACAGTTGGGGTGGTGGAGAAAATAGGAAAGGCTCCAGTGTGGGGAATGAATAACTCCTGTCTCAGGAGAATCCCGATAAGTCATAGGGTGGGGCCATCATTACTCCAAGGAAGGGGGTGGGTTGATGAAGTATGATAAGTGGATTAGCATCTGTCCCTTTCCTGGAAGTGGGTGACTTGACGAGACATGCACATACCGCACTACTCTTTGTTATCAGGGGGTAATATTTTGCTGTCATTCCTGCCTTTTACCCAGCAGATCAGTTTTTCTATTCATTTCAGATTTGAACAAAATGATAAAACATTTTGGAAGAAACACGCAGCCTAAAAGTCCAGTGCTGGACGCCATTATTGCAAATATCTCCACTGCCACCATGTATTTCCCTCTGGTGCTCAGATAAGCTGGGATCATGGAGATCCAGACACTGCAGAACAGCAGCATGCTGAAGGTGATGTACTTGGCCTCATTAAAACTGTCCGGTAATGTCCTCACCATGAAAGCCAGAACAAAGCTCACTGCTGCCAGGAGCCCCATATAACCCAACATGGAGTAGAAGCAAATATCTGATCCTTCGTTACACTGAATGATGATTTTCCCAGGATAAGATTGAGTGTCCAGGTCCTGGAATGGGGGAGAAAGAGACAACCAGATAACACAGATGACAACTTGTATAGATGAACACAACAGCACTATGGTATAGGGCAGCTTCACACTCAACCATTTTCTCCAGGGGCTTCCAGGTTTGGTGGACTTAAAAGCTACACAAACCATAACAGTCTTGGCGAGAAGTGAAGAGACGGCTACTGAGAAAAAAATCCCAAAAGTGGTTTCCCGTAATCTACAAGTTACGTCACTGGGACGACCAAGAAACAAGAAGACAGAGAGAAAGCTGAGGATGATGGAGACCAGGAGGAGATAGCTCAGGTTCCGGTTATTAGCTTTAACAATAGGAGTGTCCTGGTAGAAGATAAATATTCCAAATATGAAGCCAGTCACAAGACATCCGAAGACCGAGACACTGGAAAATACACAAGCCATTGTGTCATACTGGTAAGAGATGAATTCCAGGACTTTGGGCAGGCATCGGTCTCTCTTTTCATTTGGCCAGTCATCACTTTGGCATTTAATACAGTTCTCAGCATCTGTAGGAATATTTTATAACATATTAACTGTTACATCTATCTATCTAGTATATTGATCCATATAACATTGATGAAATTATGACTCGGTAGGAGTACAAGCGCTTTGGGGTGCTGACTCCTTTGGTGTGGATGTGGATCCCATTAACACTCTCAGAACTTGTTTCTGCTGTTAGTTTCCTGTTCTTCAGTGGAAGCAGGCAGCTGATCAGCAGTGACAAGGGGCACAAACATACCAGGGGCGTAGATAAAGGCTCAGAGGCCCAGGTGCAAAAGTTCAGCTCTAGACCCCCTTTTCCTGTATCCATACCTACCCGCAACCGAGCGACAAAACAAATTTAAATAATAAATGATCTAATTATTTAACATAAACTTTCCCAACATGATTAATTTCCTGGGCAACGTGAAAAGTTATTTGCAGCCCTATAGGCTGTTATCCTGGTTTTTGTTGCATTTTTGAACCACAATTTAAAAACACATCAAAAACTGCATGCGGTATTCGAAAACTACATACTTTTAAAAGAAACTACATACACTATGAAAAGCCACATATGGTTTTAAACAATAAAGCACAATGTTTTTATAATGCATTTTTTAATTGAATATAAAGTGTGAAATCATGCACAGGAGATTCCTAGGTTTAACCTGCATGGTCCATATCACTATATGTAGGGACATGTACAGTATAAATTACACAAGCTGTGCATGTTAAATACAGGGGATATTCAGGGTATATCAGCATGGTCTATATCACTGTATACAGGATATTCCTAGTTTATACTTAGAATCTGGGATCTGGATAAGAAAGAGAAAATATAAGAAAAATGATGGTTACCATAACATGGAGGAAGGAAGTGTGCTTATGACAGACACACATCTAGCCATTCAGTAGCTATGCTTATGACCTCTAATGCTACCTAGGATCTCGTCACCAGCATGAGATGCAGTACGGATAAAAGAAAACTTAGCAAATACAGTTTTTCATATTATCACTCCTACATCCTGCTGAACGAACACAGATTTCACTAACACTGGGCCCTCTCCACGCCTTCAGTCCCTGGCGGTTGTCCAGCATATTATAGTGTGCTAAACGCACTTCTTTGTAATCTGCCAGTTCATTTAGCTCAGGGTGCGAGCCAGGGATTCACCAGCTTGCCAATGGGTCAGACAAAGCCTGACCTTTTTCCTGACCATGCTTAAGCCCCATCCCCTTAACATCTGCCTAGTATTTATAGCCCTAATGGTGGATTGGTACATACATTGGTCTTCCTCCTTACCACACTCCAGACTCGTCCTCTGGTCTGTCTGCTTAGTGCCTGAAGTTACACTCCAAGCACTAATCCTTTACTAAGTTCCATTTTTTTTTTACACTTCTGCCCTCCCTATAGTGAACAGCTAACAAATGGTGACTATTCAGGAGATAATAACCTGGAAGATAACCAGGCAGAAAGCTCCATACCCCTTAGGTTATAGGTGCTCCTTATACATTGATTAGCCTATCATATTGCTTTCACTAATTGTAATTAAAATCACTTTACATAGATCCCATCTATTCACTGTACTTGGGAAGTAGACAATCCCACCACCACTTTGTTTATCACTGGACAGCTGGGTTGTTGATTACTCCCTCTTTTGTTCCTTTGGCATTTCGTCATTACTAATGCATGTCTGGCCTTTTCATTCACAATAGATAGAGCCTCTAATGCATCCTCACATTGCTCAAGTTACATGACCACATTGAATGCACTCCTCCCAGTTACATGATCAGAGGAGACATATATGTCTTTCCCTCCCTTGTACTCTGACAAAGTATAAACATCATGTCTCAGATGAATTGCATCCATGGGTACTGAAGGAAATAGCATAGGAAGTTGCTGAACTACTTGACATAATTTTTGAACAATTCTGGAGACCAAGAGTAGTCCTAAAAGATTGGAGAAGGGTAACTGTTGTCCCTATCTTCAAAAAAAATGATATAAGGCGGACCCAGGACACTACAGGCCTGTAAACCATGAAATATCTTTAAACAAACTATTATTGCAGCATGTATGCAAGTACTTCGATGAGAATGGAGTAATTCAACTATAGCCAGCATGAGTTTGTAACAAACAAGTCATGCCAGCAGGATTTATTTTCCTTATATGGCAGAATCACTGACTGGGTTGATCAGGTAAATGTGGTAGATATCTATATATATAAAGCCGAAAGCCCTCACTGACTTACTGACTGACTGACTCAGGCCTTAGTCAGACGGGCGTTTTTTCGCGCGATTTGCGCATGCGATTTGCGCATATATAGAACCAATAGTTCGCTATGGTATCGGTCACATGTCCGCTTTTTATGCGGATATGCGAAAAATTATAGGACACGACGATTCGCAGATCGCGCCTATCTGTGTTCTGCGTTTTATGTGCGCACCAAAATCATTTTTTTCGCCGGTCAGTCTGTTTCATGCGCATTTTGATGCGCACGGCGATTTTTCTCCGGTCAGACGGGCGTTTTGCTGCGACGATTAACGCGGCTAGGTGCAGAATTTTCCCGCGATTTTTTGCCGCCGGTCATGCGATTTGCGCATGCGCATGCGACATGCGATGCGCAAATCGCGCGAAAAAACGCCCGTCTGACTAAGGCCTCACTGACGGACTCACTGACTGACTGACTGACTCGCCAAAACTTCTCCAACTTCCTGATGTCGTAGAAGCATGAGATTTGGCAGAAGCATAGATTATCTCCAAAATAGGAAAAGTAATTGGGTCCCAACTCGATTATTCAATTCTAGCGCAAAAGAATTGGCGTCGAAATTTAACCTACATAATCTAAATCTCTCACTTCTCAATGTCATAGAAACGTGAAATTTGGGACAAGCATTGATTATGTCACAAATAGGAAAAGCTAATGGGTCCCAAATCCATTATTCAATTCTATGCGCAAAAGAATTAGCGTCCAAATTTTAAGTGTGGAATGTAATTTTCTCACTTTCCGGTGTCATAGAAACGTGAAATTTGGCACAAGCATTGATTATGTCATAAATCGGAAAAGCTAATGGGTCCCAACTCCATTATTCAATTCTATGCGCAAAATAATTAGCGTCCAAACTTTACGTACGGAATGTAATTTTCTCACTTTCTGGTGTCATAGAAACATGAAATTTGGCACGAGCATTGATTATGTCATAAATAGGAAAAGCTAATGGGTCCCAACTCGATTATTCAATTCTGGCGCAAAAGAATTGGCGTCGAAATTTTACGTGCGGAATGTAATTTTTTCACTTTCCGGTGTCATAGAAACGGGAAGTTTAGCACGAGCATCGATAATGTCATAAATAGGAAAAGCTAATGGGTCCCAACTCGATTATTCAATTCTATACGCAAAAGAATTAGCGTCCAAATTTTACGTGCGGAATGTAATTTCTTCACTTTCCGGTGTCATAAAAACCTGAAATTTGTCACGAGCATTGATTATGTCATAAGTAGGAAAAGCTAATGGGTCCCAACTCGATTGTTCAATTCTATGCGCAAAAGAATTAGCGTCCAAATTTTACGTACGGAATGTAATTTTCTCACTTTCTGGTGTCATAGAAACGTGAAATTTGGCACAAGCATTGATTATGTCATAAATAGGAAAAGCTTATGGGTCCCAACTCCATTATTCAATTCTATGCGCAAAAGAATTAGTGTCCAAATTTTACGTGCGGAATGTAATTTCTTCACTTTCCGGTGTCATAGAAACAGGAAATTTGGCACAAGCATTGATTATGTCATAAATAGGAAAAGCTAATTGGTCCCAACTCGATTATTCAATTCTATGCGCAAAAGAATTAGCGTCCAAATTTTACGTGCGGAATGTAATTTTCTCACTTTCCGGTGTCATAGAAACAGGAAATCTGGCACGAGCATTGATTATGTCATAAATAGGAAAAGCTAATGGGTCCCAACTCGATTATTCAATTCTATGCGCAAAAGAATTAGCATCCAAATTTTACGTACATAATCTAAATCTCTCACTTCCCAATGTCATAGAAACATGAAATTTGGCACGAGCATTGATTATGTCATAAATATGAAAAAGTAATGGGTCCCAAGTCGATTATTCAATTCTATGCGCAAAAGAATTAGCGTCCAAATTTTACGTACGGAATCTAATTTTCTCACTTTCCGGTGTCATAGAAACGGGAAATTTGGCACGAGCATTGATTATGTCATAAATAGGAAAAGCTAATGGGTCCCAACTCCATTATTCAATTTTATGCGCAAAAGCATTAGCGTCCAAATTTTACGTGCGGAATGTAATTTTTTCACTTTCCGGTGTCATAGAAACGTGAAATTTGGCAGGAGCATTGATTATGTCATATATAGGAAAAGCTAATGGGTCCCAACTCGATTATTCAATTCTAATGCAAAAGAATTAGCGTCCAAATTTTACGTACGGAATGTAATTTTCTCACTTTCTGGTGTCATAGAAAAGTGAAATTTGGCACGAGCATTGATGATGTCATAAATAGGAAAAGCTAATGGGTCCCAACTCCATTATTCAATTCTATGCGCAAAAGAATTAGCGTCCAAATTTTACGTGCGGAATGTAATTTCTTAACTTTCCGGTGTCATAGAAACAGGAAATTTGGCACGAGCATTGATTATGTCATAAATAGGAAAAGCTAATTGGTCCCAACTCGATTATTCAATTCTATGCGCAAAAGAATTAGCATCCAAATTTTACGTGCGGAATGTAATTTTCTCACTTTCCGGTGTCATAGAAACAGGAAATCTGGCACGAGCATTCATTATGTCATAAATAGGAAAAGCTAATTGGTCCCAACTCGATTATTCAATTCTATGCGCAAAAGAATTAGCGTCCAAATTTTACGTACATAATCTAAATCTCTCACTTCCAAATGTCATAGAAACATGAAATTTGGCATGAGCATTGATTGTGTCATAAATATGAAAAAGTAATGGGTCCCAAGTCGATTATTCAATTCTATGCGCAAAAGAATTAGCGTCGAAATTTTACGTACGGAATCTAATTTTCTCACTTTCCGGTGTCATAGAAACGGGATATTTGGCACGAGCATTGATTATGTCATAAATAGGAAAAGCTAATGGGTCCCAACTCGATTATTCAATTCTAGCGCAAAAGAATTGGCGTTGAAATTTTACGTGCGGAATGTAATTTTTTTTAACTTTCCGGTGTCATAGAAACGGGAAATTTGGCATGAGCATTCATCTATATATATAAAGCTGAAAGCCCTCACTGACTCACTGACTGACTCACTGACTCACTGACTCACTGACTGACTCGCCAAAAGTTCTCCAACTCCCCGATATCGTAGAAACATGAATTTTGGCACAAGCATAGATCATCTCGAAAATAGGAAAAGTAATTGGGTCCCAACTCGATTATTCAATTCTAGCGCAAAACAATTGGCGTTGAAATTTTACGTACATAATCTAAATCTGTCACTTCCCAATGCCTTAGAAACTTAAAATTTGGCACGGGCATTGATTATGACATAAATAGGAAAAGCTAATGGGTCCCAACTCGATTATTCAATTCTATGCGCAAAAGAATTAGCGTCCAAATTTTACGTACGGAATCTAATTTTCTCACTTTCCGATGTCATAGAAACGGGAAATTTTGCACGAGCATTGATTATGTCATAAATAGGAAAAGCTAATGGGTCCCAACTCGATTATTCAATTCTATGCGCAAAAGAATTAGCGTCCAAATTTTACGTACGGAATGTAATTTCTTCCCTTTCCGGTGTAATAGAAACAGGAAATTTGGCACAAGCATTGATTATGTCATATATAGGAAAAGCTAATGGGTCCCAACTCGATTATTCAATTCTATGCGCAAAATAATTAGCGTCTAAATTTTACGTACGGAATGTAATTTTCTCACTTTCCAATGTCAAAGAAAACTGAAATTTGGCACGAGTATTAATTATGTCATAAATAGGAAAAGCTAATGGGTCCTACCTCAATTATTCAATTCTATGCGCAAATGAATTAGCGTCCAAATTTTACGTACGGAATGTAATTTTTTCACTTTCCGGTGTTAAAGAAACGGGAAATTTGGCACGAGCATTGATTATGTCATATATAGGAAAAGCTAATGGGTCCCAACTCGATTATTCAATTCTAGCGCAAAAGAATTGGCATCAAAATTTTACATGCGGAATGTAATTTTTTCACTTTCCGGTGTCATAGAAACGAGAAATTTGGCACGAGCATTGATTATGTCATAAATAGGAAAAGTTCATAGGTCCCAACTCGCTTATTCAATTCTAGCGCAAAAGAATTGGCGTCGAAATTTTACGTGCGGAAGGTCATTTTTTCACTTTCCGGTGTCATAGAAACAGGAAATTTGGCACGAGCATTGATTATGTCATAAATAGGAAAAGCTAATGGGTCCCAACTCCATTATTCAATTTTATGCGCAAAAGAATTAGCGTCCAAATTTTACGTGCGGAATGTAATTTTTTCACTTTCCAGTGTCATAGAAACGTGAAATTTGGCACGAGCATTGATTATGTCATAAATAGGAAAAGTTCATAGGTCCCAACTCGATTATTCAATTCTAGCGCAAAAGAATTGGTGTCGAAATTTTACGTGCGGAAGGTCATATTTTCACTTTCCGGTGTCATAGAAACAGGAAATTTGGCACGAGCATTGATTATGTCATAAATAGGAAAAGCTAATGGGTCCCAACTCCATTATTCAATTTTATGCGCAAAAGAATTAGCGTCCAAATTTTACGTGCGGAATGTAATTTTTTCACTTTCCAGTGTCATAGAAATGTGAAATTTGGCACGAGCATTGATTATGTCATAAATAGGAAAAGTTCATAGGTCCCAACTCGATTATTCAATTCTAGCGCAAAAGAATTGGCGTCGAAATTTTACGTACGGAATGTAATTTTTTCACTTTCCGGTGTCATAGAAACGTGAAATTTGGCACAAGCATCGATTATGTCATAAATAGGAAACGCTAATGGGTCCCAACTCCATTATACAATTCTATGCGCAAAAGAATTAGCGTCCAAATTTTACGTGCGGAATGTAATTTTTTCACTTTCCGGTGTCAAAGAAACGGGAAATTTGGCACGAGCATTGATTATGTCATAAGTAGGAAAAGCTAATGGGTCCCAACTCGATTATCCAATTCTAAGCGCAAAAGAATTAGTGTCCAAATTTTACGTATGTAATCTAATTCTCTCACTTCCTGATGTCATTTTATATAAAGGAAACGTCGCATGGTTGCCTCCCCGTGGTATTTCCTGGGTAACGCAGAGAACTATGCAAAATGGTGAACATATTTTTTTTCCTCAGTATCTCTAAAGTAACCACGACTTCATAAGCTTTTCCGTGTGAACGCCAGATAAACACCAGTACCAAATTAACTCGGGCGAAGCCGGGTATATCAGCTAGTAGTATATATTGACTTTAGTATAGCATTTCACAAATAATCTCAAACAATCCTCATTGAAAAAATTATCAAACTTGGGAGACTCAAGGAGAAATTCAAGGAGACTCTTATGTGGATTTACAACACATTTTCAGTAATTATACTAGAGGATTGGCACATCTTGAAAGGAGGACTGCCTATTGTTACTGAATTTGTGATTTTACCCATTATGTCCTATACAAAAGAACAGCAATGGGTAGAAATAGAAAAAAGTAAAAATATAGTTCAACACAAAAATTAGGGAACTCTTTCACTGCCTTGGTACCTAGAATTGTGAAAATGTTTTTAAAGGTAATGGTTTTATATACCCACCAACGGAAAAAAAAATGTTAACATTTTTCCATCTGTTATAATTAGAGATGAGTGAGAATTCTCATCTGAGCTTGATGTTTGATCGAGCATTAGCCTGCTCGATGTGCTCGTTAATTAAGCTGAGCACTACGCGGTGCTCAAGAAAATTTCACCCTCTCCTCCACACGTGTTGCACCTTTTTTTAGCCAATAAACATGCAGGGAAGCCTTTGGCACCTCCTGTTATGACGTGCAACCCTGTGCACGTCTATAGCAGTGACTGGCTGGCCGGAACAGATGACCTACGAGCATGAAAACCCAGGTCACCTAAGGCTCGCCTCACACGAATGCAGCATTAGTTGAGGGACAGAGGGAAAGTGAAAGTGTAGGTTAGAGGTTGTGGTTAGGTAGGGATTAGAGATGAGCGAACGTACTCGGTAAGGGCGATTTCGCAATCGAGCACCGCGATTTTCGATTACTTCACTACTCGGGTGAAAAGTACTCGGGTGCGCCGGGGGTGAGCGGGGGGTTGCAGAGGGGAGTGGGGGGGAGAGGGAGAGAGAGAGGGCTCCCCCCTGTTCCCCACTGCTACCCCCTGCTCCGCCGCGCCTCCCCCTGCCCCCCGGCGCACACGAGTACTTTTCACCCGAGTAGTCAAGTACTCGAAAATCGCGGTGCTCGATTGCGAAATTGCCCTTACCGAGTACGTTCGCTCATCTCTAGTAGGGATCCTTGTTCCAAGAATCCAACAGTCCTTTCTAGGACTACAACTCCTCTCATTGTGTGCATCAGCAGCTTGGCTGGCTGGGAGCAGTAGTGCGCACAAAGTATTCTCAAGCATCCCGGCTGTATACTGCATACTGTTACCGGTTTTATGCAGTATACTGCTAGTGGTATACAGAGACTAGATAGGAATTACAAAACTCCTATCATTTTTGGGGGGCTTAAAGCGTACGCTACACACACGTGTGTGGGTGCTGTCAATCGACGCTATTTAACAACAGTATACACTGTTTGTAAAATTGGGGGGGGGGGGGCTGAAAGCATACGCTACATTCCAGTGTGTGGGTGCTGTCAATCCACGATACCTAACAATAGCATACACAGTTTTTAAATTTTTGGGGGCGGCTAAAGACGTACTCTACATTCCCATGTGTGGGTGCTGTCAGTCCATGCTATCTAACAACAGTATACACTGTTTTAAATGTGTTCTTTTAGGGCTCAAAGCCTATGCTTTATACCCCTGTGTGGGTCCTGTCAATCCACACTATCTAACAACACTATACTCAGTTTACAGTGTCTATTTTGGCCTATAAGCGTACGCAAAATAACTCGCAGGTTGTGTAGCATTTTAACCAAGTGCATTATCCAACATGATGAAGACTAGCGGTAAGGGTCGAGGACGTGGATTTGGGCGTCCGAATGAGGGTCTGTGCAGAGTCTGAGGTCTTGGGTGGGATGAAACAGTGCTTGCTGCCGAGGGAGAAGTAGAACGCTGTGTATCTACACTCCCTAGCTTCATCTCACAGTTTGCAGGTCCGCGTGGTAGACCATTATTAAAAGCACAACAGTGCGAGCAGGTGATAACGCGTCCACTAATTTAACCAACACCCAGACTTCCACGAAGTCCACTCATGCTAGCAAAGGGACTGGACCCCTGTCTCCTCAGACTGCTCCTCCTTCCTCCCAGCCTGGTCACTCCCAGCATAGGAGAGATTCTGAACAGGCAGACTCCCAGGAACTCTTCTCGGGTCCCTTACCTAAGTCAGAAAAAATGGTTATTGAGCCACCTGAGAAGTTTGTTTTGACCGATGCCCAAAATTTGGACCTTTCACAGTTTCAGGGTAATGAGTGGGGACTTCCAGTTAGTGTCTCAAGAGGTATTTCTGGATGATAATGATGAGTTTTCTGTCTGTCAGGTTGTTGTTAGGTCATTAAGCCTGAGGGAGGAGCAGACTGAGGAGTCAGAGGAAGAGCTGGTGGATGATTTGGTGACTGACCCAACCTGGGTTGGTAAGCCTACTGAGGACAGTGCTTCTGAGGGTGAGGAAACTGCAGCACCAGAACAGGTTGGAAGAGGCAGTGGGGTGGCCATGGGGAGAAGCTGGGCCAGTGCAGGTAGTCCCCCTACTGTTGCCCACAGCACCTCCTCGCGGCAAGCTCCCATGCAGAGGGCTAGGTGTTCAAAGGTCTGGAGTTTTTTTTCTTAAAGCGTGGATGACCGACGAACAGTGTTGTGCAACCTGTGCCAAACCAAGATCAGCAGGGGAGCCACCATAACCAGCCTGATCACCACCAGCATGTGCAGGCATATGATTGCTAAGCACTCGACGAGGTGGAACGAAGGACATTTACTGGCTGCGGGTCACAGCACTGCCTCTTCCCCCGTCTCACATGCTGGCACTGAGATGCAATCCCCCTCCCAGGACCTAGGCACGAGCATCTCCCGCCCTGCTTCCACCCCTTCAGCTGCACAGTCCTCCGCTGCCTCCACCAATGTGTCCCAGCGCAACGTTCAGCTGCCCATTACAGAGGCCTTAGAGCGCAAGCGCAAATATGCTGCCACCCACCCGCATGCACAATCGCTAAATGTGCATATGAGCAAACTTCTGAGCCTGGAGAAGCTGCCCTATAGGCTTGTCGAAAGTGAGGCTTTCCGAGACCTTATGTCAGCGGCCGCCCCATGCTACGCGGTCCCAAGTCGCCACTATTTTTCCTGCTGTGCCATCCCAGCCCTACACCAGCACGTGTCTAGGAATATCAACCGTGCCCTCACCAACGCAGTTACTGGGAAGGTCCACTTAACTACCGACACGTGGACAAGTGTTGGCAGGCAGGGACACTACATCTCCCTGACGGCACATTGGGTTAACCTGTTGGAGGTTTGTACCGAGTCTGACCCTCGGTCCGCTCACGTGCTACCCACACCAAGAATTGCACCTGTACTCTTGGTACACAAATTTTTCCAGGGTTCACCTAAAATCGTACTAAACAAATTTTTCAGGGGTTCACCTATACTCTTGGTACACCAATGTTTTAGGGGTTCGCCTTAACTCTTGGTACACACATTTTTAAGCGGTTCACCTATACACTTAGTAAACAAAATTTTCAGGGGTTCGCCTATACTCTTGGAACACAAATTCCTAAGGGGTTTGCCTATATTCTTGGTAAAGCAATTGTTCTGCGGTTCACCTATACTCTTGGAACACAGATTTTTAAGGGGTTCACCTATACTCTTGGTCAACAAAATTTTCAGGGGTTCGCCTATACTCTTGGAACACAATTTTTTAAGGGGTTCACCTATACTCATGTCTGTTTTTCGATTTAAGCAGATGTAAAATACCCTGAGTGGTAAACAGCCGGTTTGGTTTGGGTCTGATCCCTGGGGGTCAGCGCTGGTCAGCATGTACTAGCTCTCGTTTTACCACAGTTATCCGAGATACTGGATTGGAGCATTCACAGGAAGCGTAACTGATTTAATGAGACTTTCACAGGTTCTCTGTATACCTGTGGTGACAACTTTTGCAACACCTCCTGCTTCAAACCAATCTTTGGTTTTAGAATGCGTTGCTGAATTGTGGGGATGTGTAGAAGTGCTGGCATCTGAGTCCCCTTTATGCCCACATTTGTGGCTCCAGATGATATTGTCATGGAGGTGGCATGGGATTGGAATTCTGATCATATGTTAATTTATCATCGATTCTCAGCAGCATAGTGGGATATCGCCCACAATTTCAAAGAGGGTCGCTGCCACCCCCTGCCAACCCTTTGCAGTGTGTTTCTCCTGTTCCTCCTCATCCAATACTCACTTATAAATAGACATGAGAGTGGTGTGGCTATCAAGCGACTATGTGGCAGGAGGACAGCTGAGCATTGCACTGGGAAAAATTTGAGTACGCTGTAGACGCAGTCGTGTGCCTGCATCCTGGGGGGATGGGACAGCAATGCCAGCAAGTAACACAGGAGAAGAGTCAGTGGTGTCACCCGCAGGCAGTGATTGTCCTTGGTTGCAGGTAGTGTGGTGTTTAGCTAAGATGTGCCAGCGCATGTGCCTTGCTGATTATGGTCTGGCCCAAGTAAATTGTTAGGGGGGGTAACCACCAGGCTCCTGCACACACTTTGGCTTAATAGTGGGACCTGGGAGCATCAGATGCATCCATGTATGCTGCCCCTGCTGTTCCCTGTCCATTTCTGTGATGTTTCCATCATTTTCTGATGTTTTTAGGTGATTCAAACACCCTCCCCTATGCGGAGCATCGGTCAGATTGAAAAATGCTTGAGTCCCTTATTGACTTCAATGGTGTTCGTTACTCGAAACGAGCTTTCAAGCAACAACACCCGAGCATTTTGGTGCTCGCTCATCTCTACTCCCTATCTCTATTAAGAACAGCTATGTGTGTTTTTTTTAAGATATCTGGGGTTCTGTTTATGTAAATGTTTTTTCTTTATCTTCTTAAGCTAAAGAGCAGGGGAGAAAGAGGTACAGCAAGAAATTAATAATTCTACACAAGCATGATATACTGGTCTTGCAGATAATATTGCGATAACACTACCATGACATACAAACAGCCACTTGTTCTCTTGTGACGGGTGAGCCGCTCAGTGACTGAGATACCCTCTCTCTGTTGGGCCATTTAAATACCAATGTCAAAATTGACAGTGGCATCTAAATGGCTAACAGCTGAGTTTAGAGCTATGACTGGATTTCATCTGTAAAAGACAGCCGACACCTGCCACGCATGGTGCAGGTTTGGCTCCGGAGCCCACTCCATACAAATCCTCCACACACCCAACGTATATGTACATGGGATGTCACAAAGCAGGTAAAAGGATGTTTGATGCTGTACATACTCTGTGAGCGTGCGATTGTTATCTTAGTCACTATTATAGACAATCTGCAGTAAGGGAGCTTTTCGATGAAGTGATTATCGTTTGAAAAATCCTTCAGACAAGCAATAGTGAAGAATAATTGTCCGGTCTAAATGAAAGCCAATGACTGAACGAAGAATGAGAATCCTGCGCTTTTTGTAGGTTCATTTTATGCAGCCATAAAACCATTGTTGGCTCGTTCGCTTATCGGTCCATTTACCCAGCAATCGTTCAGTCCCTCTCATATGCTTACCATTCAATGATACCATATGATACACCATTCATCTGATTGCCATTAAAACTTTGGGAAGTTGTTGAGTACACTCCTACGAAGATTTCTGGCATAGAACATCTATCCTATGATAGTTGGCGCGCGTGCGAGCGTCGTCGACAGTTATGCCCCCCAGACATAGATCTCGATTTCCATCTCAAGCACGAAAGAAAAAGGCATTACGAGCAACGGGTTGCGTGTTCAACCACAAAATGATGCATCCGCCGAACATTTCCCATAACAATTGCTGAATATTGGGAATGCTGAGGTACAATGAAAGCTTTGCTGTGATTGGTTGCTATTAGAGATGAGCGAACGTACTCGTACGAGCTTGATGCTCGCTTGAGTATTAGGGTACTCGAGAGGCTCGTTACTCGAGACGAGCACCCCGCGGTACTCGAGTCAATTCCATTTCCTTCCCTGCATGTTTTGCGCCATTTTCTGGCCAATAGACATGCAAGGAAGGCATTACAACTTCCTACTGTGACGTTCCAGCCCTATCCCACCCACCTGCAGTGAGTGGTTGGCGAGATCAAGTGACCGCCGAGTATATAAAGCAGTCCCGCCCGCTGCTCACCTCAGACACACGCTGGCAGAGATTAGGGAGGGTGCTGCTGCTGCTATAGGGAGAGTGTTAGCGTCTTCAAGAACCCCAACAGTCCTCCTTAGGGCCACATCTGACCGTGTGCATTACTGTTGTGGCTGCTGGGAGCAGTTTTGCACCAAAAAATGTTTTTCTCATCTCTAGCTGTGCAGGCTATTACAGCTATAGCGTTCTAAGTCTGCAGTCTGTAATACAGAGTAAAGGGACAGTACTGGTGAGGCAGGGACAGTGGTAGTGTAGAATCCTGTCAACAAGTACTCCAACGGTCCTTCTTAGGGCTACCTCTGACCGTGTGCATTACTGTTGTGGCAGCTGGGAGCAGTTTTGCACTTATTTTTTTTTTCATCTTGGGCTCTGCAGACTATTGCGTTGTCAGTCTGCAGCCAATTATACAGACTATAGGGGCAGTAGTGGTCAGGCAGTGACAGTGGTAGTGTAGAATCCTGTCAACCAGTACCCCAAAAAAGCTCCTGCTTAGGGATACCTGTGAGCGTTTGCATTACTGTTGTAGTAGCTCATTATTAGCCAGCTAGGCCTTTCTGCAGCCCAGCGTATAATTTTTTCGGCCCACAGAGAGCGTTACAGTACCGCTGTCAGCCTCCAAGTGCAGGCAAATAATTTCCTAATTTTTTACACCACTCTGTGCTTCCCATCAACTTCACGCACAGCATACGGCCACAGCCGCTGATAGAGGGAAAGACATATACACGCTATCTAGGTGGCTGTTTTTTTTAAAAAGAAAACTTAACAAACCCTCCTCCTTAGGGCTACCTGTGCGCGTGTGCAGTTTACTGCGTGGCTGCTAGGAGTTGCAGTTGCTCACTATTAGCCAGCTATGCCTTTCTGCAGCCTAGTGTATAATTTTTTTGGCCTACAGTGTGCGTTAGATAACCGCTGTGACCCTCCAAGTGCAGGCAAGTAATTGCCTAATTTTGTACACCGCTCTGTGCGTCCCGTCAACTTCACGCACAGCGTACGGCCATAGCCGCTGATAGAGGGAAAGACATATACACTCTATCTAGGCGGCTGTTTTAAAAAAAAAAAAACTAAACAAAACACTCCTCCTTAGGGCTACCTGTGCGCGTGTGCAGTTTACTGCATGGCTGCTAGGAGTTGTAGTTGCTCACTATTAGCCAGCTAGGCTTTTCTGCAGCCTAGCGTATAATTTTTTCAGCCTGCAGTGCGCATTACATAACCGCTGTCAACCTCCAAGTGCAGGCAAATAATTGCATAATTTTTTTACACCGCTCTGTGTCTGCTGTATTCGAAATAAACCATGCTGAGGGGTAGGGGTAGGCCCAGAAGACGTGGCCATGGATGCAGGCGAGGACACGGAGGTACAAGTGAGGGTGTGGACACAGGCCGAGTTCCTGGTCCAGGTGAATCGCAGCCGGCTGCTGCGGGATTAGAAGAGAGGCAAGTTTCTGGGGTCCCCAGCTTCATATCACAATTTATGGGTCCACGTGGTAGACCTTTATTACAAAATGAGCAGTGTGAGCAGGTCCTGTCATGGATAGCAGAAAATGCATCCAGCAATGTATCGACAAACCAGTATTCTACGCCGTCCACTGCTGCAACTCTCAATCCTCTGGCTGCTGCTCCTCCGTCCTCCCAGCCTTCCCACTCCATGAAAAGGACACATTCTGATGAGCAGACAGACTCCCAGGAACTGTTCTCGGGCCCCTGCCTTGATTGGGAAAAAATGGTTTCTCTCCCACCTCAGGAGTTTGTCGTGACCGATGCCCAACCTTTGGAAAGCTCGCCGGGTCCGGTTGATGAGGCTGGGGACTTCTGGCAACTGTCTGAAGAGTTTTCAGTGGGTGAGGAGGTCAATGATGATGAGACACAGTTGTGTATCTGAGAGGTAGTAGTAAGGGCAGTAAGTCTGAGGGAGGAGCGCACAGAGGATTCGTAGGAAGAGCCGCTGGACGATGAGGTGACTGACCCCACCTGGTTCACTAAGCCAACTAAGGAGAGGTCTTCAGAGTGGGAGGCAAGTGCAGCCGCAGGACAGGTTGGAAGTGGCAGTGGGGTGGCCAGGGGCAGAGGCAGGGCCAGAGCGAAGACTCCCCCAACTGTTTTCCAAAGCACCCCCTCGTGCCAAGCCACCCTGCAGAGGCCTGGGTCTTCAAAGGTGTGAATGTTTTTCAGTGAGAGCGCGGACGACCGACGAACAGTGGTGTGCAACCTGTGTCATGCGGAGGCATATGATGGCCAAGCACCCCACAAGGTGGGACGAAGGCCGTTCACTGCCTCTGAGTCGCACCACTGCCACTTCCCCTGAGCCCCAACCTGCCACTCAGATCCAACCCCCTCTCAGGACACAGGCACGAGCGCCTCCCGGCCTGCACCCACACCCTCACCTCCGCTGTCCTCGGCCCCATCCAGCAATGTCTCTCAGCGCAGCATCCAGCTGTCGCTAGTGCAAGCGTTGGAGCGCAAGCACAAATTCGCCCCCACGCACCTGCACACTCAAGCTTTAAATGTGCACATTGCGAAATTGATCAGCCTGGAGATGCTGCTGTACAGGCTTGTGGAAATGGAGGCTTTCAAAAACATGATGGCTACGGCGGTCCGGCGCTACTTGGTCCCCAGTCGCTAGTATTTTTCCCGGTGTGCCATCCCAGCCCTATACCAGCACGTCTCCCGCAACATCAATCGTGCCCTCACCAACGCGGTTACTTGGAAGGTCCACTTAACCACGGACACGTGGACAAGTACTGGCGGGCAGGGCCACTATATATCCCTGACGGCACATTGGGTGAATTTGGTGGAGGCTGGGTCCGAGTCAGAGCCTGGGACCGCACACGTCCTACCCACACCCAGAATAGCGGGTCCTTCCTCGGTTCTGGTATCTGCGGCGGTCTATGCCACCTCCTCTAAACCCTCCCCCTCCTCCTCCAACAATGAAAACATTCTTGGCAAATGCTTTCGCTTTGGTCCGTCTTGCGCTGGTCCAAGAATTTCAACTCTAGCGGCACAAAACGAATGCCCCCGGCCGTCCCTCTTAATCATGGCCCCCGTTCCGAAAACCAACAAAATACAACCGGGGTCCTATTCCATTTTTCCTAGCTGAAGCATTCAGCCGACCGGTAGAGCAATACCAACTTCAACATGAGCGGCGTAGTGGGAGTCATCCTCCCCAATTCTTTACCGAGGAGTGGGCCTGGATGGCAGACATCTGCCAGGTCCTTGGAAACTTTGAGGAGTCTACCCAGATGGTGAGCGGCGATGCTGCAATCATTAGCGTCACCATTTCTCTGCTATGCCTGCTGAGAAGTTTGCTGCAAAGCATAAAGGCTGATGCTTTGCCGTCGGAACAGGAGACGGGGGAAGAGAGTATGTTGCTTGATAGTCAGAGCACCCTCATGTCTATATCTCAGCGTGTTTTGGAGGAGAAGGAGGGGGAAGAGACAGCTGGGCCCACTGCAGAGGGTACCCATGCTGCTGGCCTCCCATCTGTTTAGCGTGTATGGCCTGTGGACGAGGAGGAGGATGATCCTGAAAGTGATCTTCCTAGTGAGGACAGCCACACATGGCTGACTTCATGTTAGGCTGCCTTTCTCGTGACCCTCGCGATAGACGCATTCTGGCCACTACGGATTACTGGGTGTACACCCTTCTCGACCCCCGGTATAAGGAGAACCTTTCCACTCTCATTCCCGAAGAGGAAACGAGTTCGAGAGTGATGCAATACCACAGGGCCCTGGTGGACAAACTGATGGTAAACTTCCCATCTGACAGCGCTAGCGGCAGAAAGCGCAGTTCTGAGGGCCAAGTAGCAGGGGAGGCGCGGAGATCAGGCAGCATGTTCAGTGCAGGCAGGGGAACACTCTCCAAGGCCTTTGCCAGCTTTATGGCTCACCAGCAAGACTGCGTCACCACTCCTTAGTCAAGGCTGAGTCGGAGGGAGCACTGTAAAAAGATGGTGAGGGAGTACGTAGCCGATCGTACCACAGTCCTCCGTGATGCCTCTGCTCCATAGAACTATTGGGTGTCAAAGCTGGACATGTGGCACGAACTTGCACTGTATGCCCTGGAGCTGCTTGCTTGCCCTGCCGCTAGCGTCTTGTCAGAGAGGGTGTTTAGTGCAGCTGGGGGAATCATCACGGATAAGCGTACCCGCCTGTCAACTGCCAGTGCCGACATGCTTACACTCATAAAGATGAACAAAGCCTGGATTTCCCCAGACTTCTCTTCTCCACTGGCGGTGAGAAGCGGAACCTAAAGATTCATTTAGCTGCAACTGCAGATAAAAGCACTCTTCTCTATCACCGGAAAAACGGGGCATTTAGCTTTGTCAATCTGTCTCTGACATTAGTCCTCCTCCTGCTACTCCTCCTTCTCCAGAAACAACATGTCATCGCGCTGAACTGCCAATTTGTTCTGCGGCCCAAAAGGCTCATCTAGCAATATAACAGGAACTAATTTTTTCAACAGGGCTGTCTCCAGGCTCTTTTACAAATTAAGCACCAGCCAGCCGTATCTTTCAAAAAATATTTATGGGTTTCACCTGCCCTCTAGGTTGATACATTTTTCAGAGGTACACTTGTACTCTTGGTACACTAATTTTTGGGGCCCACGCCTACACTCTTATCCAATTAATTTTTCCAGCCTTTGCCTACGCTTATGGTACCCCAATGTTTCAGAGGTTGGCCTATACTATTACTACAGAAATTTTACTGGGGTCTGCCTGCCTATACTTCTGCTACAAGATTGTTACTGGGGTCTGCCTATGCTTCTGCCACGTAAATGTTACAGGGGTCTGCCCATACTGCCTATACTGCTCCTCCATAAATGTTTCAGGGGTCTGCCTATACTCCTGCTACCAAAATGTTACAGGGATCTGTCTATACTTCTACTAAGGAAATGGTACTGGGGTGTGCCTATACTACTGCAACCGAAATGTTACTGGGGTCTGCCTTTACCTTTTCTACTGGAATGTTACAGGGGTCTGTTTATACTATGGGTGCACACAGACTTCCCAAAACGCAAAAACACTCACCGACTAGGGCATGAATTGTGTGCAGAGGCCAATATGTATTTTCTCTCGTGTTACCACAGTTATCTGTGAAACTCTTTTGGGCCACTGAAGAGGAACGTTACTGCCTTAATGAGATGTTCACAGCTGTACTAGCATCGGAGTCCGCTCTATGCCCACGTTTGCTGAGGGTATGTACAGTGGCCTATGTCCTTGGCGGAGTGAAAGTCTGCCATGTTTGGGCACTGTAATTTCTTCATGTTTATTACTTTCTTTTGGTTCCTTCTGCTCGCCTATGCTGTGGGTGCACAAATACTTCTCACTGACTGACTTGGGTAGGGTGCAGAGTGCAAATGGCTTTCTCCTTGCAGTGTTGATTGAGCTATCCGACACCAACACAGAATGAATAGTGTGAGGGGACCCAGATTGCCCATTGCTATGTAACACGCGGCATCTTGGGTTCCACAGTGTGTTTGCTGGAACCAAGCCGTACCAAGGGCCTGCTCACATACTTCCCACACAGGCTATAGTGGGTCCTGGTCATGGTTTCTTGGCCTTGTAAGGCCACCTCCTCCTCCTGCTTGGGGTCAGGGGATCAGCACTGGGCATCATGTATTTGCTCTTGTGTTACCACAGTTATCTGATACACTGGTTTGGGCCAAAGAAGAGGAGCGTTACTCCATTAATGAGACGTTCAATACTGTGCTAGCATCGAAGTCCGCTTCATGCCTACGATTCATGAAGCTGTTGGGCGAGGCCTATGTCCCGGGGGAACTGCAACTGCACCAGGTTGGGCCTGTGGAACTTTTTCCTGGCTAATCCAGTCATTGGAGCGGTGAAAAAAAACGTAACTGATTTAATGAGCCAGTCGCAGATGAACTAGCATCGAAGTCCGCTTCATGCCTACGATTGCTGAATCTGTGGGCTGAGGCCTATATCCTGGGGGAACTGCAACTGCACCAGGTTGGGCCTGTGGAACGTTTTCCTGCTAATCCAGTCATTGGAGCGGTGAAAGAAAACGTAACTGATTTAATGAGCCCGTCGCAGATGAACTATCATCGAAGTTGGCTTCATGCCTACGATTGCTGAAGCTGTGGACTGAGGCCTATGTCCTGGGGGAACTGCAACTGCGCCAGGTTGGTCCTGTGGAACGTTTTCCTGCTAATCCAGTCATTGGAGCGGTGAAAGAAAACGTAAGTGATTTAATGAGCCCGTGGGAGATGAACTAGCATCGAAGTCCGCTTCATACCTACGATTGCTGAAGCTGTTGGCCGAGGCCTATGTTCCGGGGGAACTGCAACTTTGCCAGGTTGGGCCTGTGGAACTTTTTCCTGGCTAATCCAGTCATTGGAGCGGTGAAAGAAAACGTAACTGATTTAATGAGCCCGTCGCAGATGAACTAGTTTGAGGGGACCCGGCAGTCCCTCAGCAGTATAATATATGACAACCAATCAAAGCGCAACTTTCATGTTACCTCAGCAATATAAAAATAGCAACCAATCACAGCACAGCTTTCATGTTACCTCAGCAGTATAAGAAGTAGCAACCAATCACAGCGCAGCTTTCATGTTACCTCAGCAGTATAAGAAATAACAACCAATCACAGCGCAGCTTTCATGTTACCTCAGAAGTATAAGGAATAGCATCTAGAGATAAGCGAGCACCAAAATGCTCAGGTGCTCGAGTCGAGATTTCTGCGATGCTCAAGAGTTTGTTTCGAGTAACGAACCCCATTGCAGTCAAAGGGCAACTTGAGCATTTTTGTATATCACCGATGCTCGCTAAGGTTTTCATTTGTGCAAATCTTCAAAACCTAAGAAAGTCATGGAAACGACACAGATACGGATAGGGCAGGCGAGGGGCAACATGCAGGGCAAGAGTGCCCCCCCAACAATTTTTACTTCGGACAAACCCTCATTAGCAAGGCACACCTTAGCTAAGCACCACACTACCTCCAACCAAGCACAATCACTGCCTGTGGGACACACCGCTGCCTCTTCTCCTGGGTTACATGCTGCTCCCCCCCCTGCGCACGCGCGCACGACCCTGCATCCGCAGCACACACAAAATTGCCCCTGCGTAGTCTTCAGTTGCCGTCATGCCACACGCTGGCTGCATAGCCACACCACCCTCATGTCTATTTATAAGTGCGTCTGCCATGTGGAGGAAACAGAGGCATACACTGCAGAGGGTTTGCAGGGCCAGGCAGCGACCCTCTTCGCAAGTGGCGATAGCCCACAATGCTGTTGAGAATTGATAATAGATTGACGTTCCATCTTCATTCTAATCCTTTGCCACCTTTGTCAGGAGCTGCAAACGTGGGCATAAAGGGGACTCCGCTGCCAGCCCAGCACGTCTACACATCTCCACAATGCAGCAATACTCGGTGGGGGAAGTATGTGAGCGGGCCCTGTGTCAGCCTCTGTACCAGCAAACACCTTGTGTTCACACACTACTCATTCTGTTTGGGTGTCGGATACCTCATTGACAACGCAAGGGGTAAACCATCTGCACTCTGCACCCTACCCAAGTCTGTCAGTGTTTTGGGGACAGACAGGTACAACTCCGCTATGACAAGTCTGCGTGCACCCACAGCTTGAGTGGCTAGCAGGAACACACAGACGGTACATAAAGAAATCCCATTGCAGTGCCCCAGATAGCTGAGGTTACGTGAGAGGAAATACATGTTGGCCGCGGCCCACACGCCATGCCCTAGACATTCAGTTTTTTTTTTAAAGTGCCAGGCAGGTAAAACTTCACTATGGCAAGTCTGTGTGCACCCACAGCATGGGTGGCTAGCAGGAACCCACAGACGGTACATAAAGAAATCCCATTGCAGTGCCTCGGATAGCTGAGGTTACGTGAGAGGAAATACATGTTGGCCGCGGCCCACACGCCATGCCCTAGTCAGTCTGGGTTTTTTGGGGGGCCAGATAGGTAGAACACCACGATGGGAAGACTTAGTGCACCCATAGTATACACAGACCCCTGTAATATTCCTGTAGCAAAGGTATCAGCTGACCCCAGTAACAGTTATGTTGCAGAAGTCTAGGGAGACCCCAGTAACATTTCTGTAGTAATAGTATAGACAGACCCCAGTAACATTTCATTAGCAGAAGTATAGGCAGACCCCTGTAACATTTATGTAGCTGCAGTATTGCCAGACCCCTGTAACATTTGTTTAACAGCAGTATATGCAGACCCCCTGTAACATTGACGTGGCAGAAGTATAGGCAGACTCCTGTAACATTTAAGTGGCAGCAGTATAGGCAGACTCCTGTAACATTTAAGTGGCAGCAGTATAGGCAGACCCCTGCAACATTTATATGGCAGAAGTATAGGCAGACCCCAGTAACAGTTAAGTAGCAGCAGTATAGGCAGACCCCTGTAACATTTCTGTAGCAGCAGTATAAGCAGACCCCTGTAACATTTATGTAGTAGAAGTATAGGCAGACCCCAGTAACATTTCTGTTGCAGCAGTATAGACAGACCCCTGAAACATTTTTGTAGCAGCAGTATAAGCAGACCCCTGTAACATTTAAGTAGCAGAATCATAGGCAGACCCCTGTAACATTAACGTGGCAGCAGTATTAGCAAACCCCAGTAACATCCTTGTGGCAGCAGTATAGGCAAACCCCAGTAAAATTAATGGTTCAGCAGTATAGGCAGACCCCAGTAACGTCCTTGTGGCAGCAGTATAGGAAGAACCCTGTAAGATTTACTTTGCAGAAGTATAAGCAGAGCCCTGTAACATTCAAGTGGCAGCAGTATGGGCAGACTCCTGTAACATATAAGTGGCAGCAGTATAGGCAGACCCCTGTAACTTTCTTGTAGCAGAAGTATAGGCAGGCAGACCCCAGTAAAATTTCTGTAGTAATAGTATAGGCCAACCTCTGAAACATTGGGATACCATGAGCGTAGGCAAAGGCTGGAAAAATTAGTTGGATAAGAGTGTAGGCGTGGGCCCCAAAAATTAGTGTACCAAGAGTACAAGTGTACCTCTGAAAAATGTATCAACCTAGAGGGCAGGTGAAACCCATAAATATTTTTTGAAAGATACGGCTGGCTGGTGCTTAATTTGTAAAAGAGCCTGGAGACAGCCCTGTTGAAAAAATTAGTTCCTGTTATATTGCTAGATGAGCCTTTTGGGCCGCAGAACAAATTGGCAGTTCAGCGCGATGACATGTTGTTTCTGGAGAAGGAGGAGTAGCAGGAGGAGGACTAATGTCAGAGACAGATTGACAAAGCTAAATGCCCCGTTTTTCCGGTGATAGAGAAGAGTGCTTTTATCTGCAGTTGCAGCTAAATGAATCTTTAGGCTCCGCTGCTCTCCGCCAGTAGAGAAGAGAAGTCTGGGGAAATCCAGGCTTTGTTCATCTTTATGAATGTAAGCATGTCGACACTGGCAGTAAACAGGCGGGTACGCTTGTCCGTGATGATTCCCACAGCTGCACTAAACACCCCCTTTGACAAGACGTTAGCGGCAGGGCAAGCCAGCACCTCCAGGGCATACAGCGCAAGTTCGTGCCACGTGTCCAGCTTTGACACCCAATAGTTCTATGGAGCAGAGGCATCACAGAGGACGGTGGTATGATCGGCTGCGTACTCCCTCACCATCTTTTTACAGTGCTCCCTCCGACTCAGCCTTGACTGAGGAGTGGTGACGGAGTCTTGCTGGGGAGCCATAAAGCTGGCAAAGGCCTTGAACAGTGTTCACCTGCCTGCACTGAACATGCTGCCTGATCTCCGTGCCTCCCCTGCTACTTGACCCTCGGAACTGCGCCTTCTGCCGCTAGTGCTGTCAGATGGGAAGTTTACCATCAGTTTGTTCACCAGGGCCCTGTGGTATTGCATCACTCTAGAACCCGTTTCCTCTTCGGGAATGAGAGTGGAAAGGTTCTCCTTATACCGGGGGTCGGCTGAATGCTTCAGCTAGGAATGATGGAATAGGACCCCGGTTGTATTTTGTTGATTTTCGGAACAGGGGCCCTGATTAAGAGGTACGGCCCGGGGTATTCATATTGTGTCGCTAGAGGTGAAATTCTTGGACCGGCGCAAGACGGACCAAAGCGAAAGCATTTGCCAAGAATGTTTTTATTGTTGGAGAAGGAGGAGGGGGAGGGTTTGGAGGAGGTGGCATAGACCGCTGCAGATACCAGAAACGAGGAAGGACCCGCAGTTCTGGGTGTGGGTAGGACATGTGCGGTCCCAGGCTCTGACTCGGTCCCAGCCTCCACCAAATTCACCCAAGGTGCTTGGCCATCATATGCCTGCGCATGCTGGTGGTGGTGAGGCTGGTACTGGTGGCTCCCTGGCTGATCTTGGCGCGAGACAGGTTGCACACCACTGTTCGTCGGTCATCCGCGTTCTCACTGAAAAACATCCACACCTTTGAAGACCTAGGCCTCTGCAGGGTGGCTTGGCATGAGGGGGTGCTTTGGGAAACAGTTGGGGGAGTCTTTGCTCTGGCCCTGCCTCTACCCCTGGCCACCCCGCTGCCTCTTCCAACCTGTCCTGCTACTGCACTTGCCTCCCCCTCTGAAGACCTCTCCTCAGTTGGCTTAGCGAACCAGGTGGGGTCACTCACCTCATCGTCCAGCGGCTCTTCCTCCAAATCCTCTGTGCGCTCCTCCCTCAGACTTACTGCCCTTACTACTACCTCACAGATAGACAACTGTGTCTCATCATCATCGACCTCCTCACCCACTGAAAGCTCTTGAGACAGTTGCAGGAAGTCCCCAGCCTCATCACCCAGACCCTGGGAGCTTTCCAAAGGTTGGGCATCGGTCACGACAAACTCCTGAGGTGGGAGAGAACCCATTTTTTCCCTATCAAGGCAGGGGCCCGAGAACAGTTCCTGGGAGTCTGTCTGCTCATCCGAATGTGTCATTTTCATGGAGTGAGGAGGCTGGGAGGAAGGAGGAGCAGCGGCCAGAGGATTCAGAGTTGCAGCAGTGGACGGCGTAGAAGACTGGGTGGTCAATACATTGCTGGATGCATTTTCTGCTATCCATGACAGGACCTGCTCACACTGCTCATTTTGTTATAAAGGTCTACCACGTGGACCCATAAATTGTGATGTGAAGCTAGGGACCCCAGAAACTGTCCTCTCTCCTAATCTGGCTGCGATTCACCTGGACCAGGAACTCGGCCTGTGCCCACATCCTCACTTGGACCTCCACGTCCTCGCCCGTGTCCACGGCCACGTCCTCTAGGCCTACCCCTACCCCTCAGCATGGTGGATTTCGAATACAGCAGACACAGAGCGTTGTAAAAAATTAGGCAATTATTTGCCTGCACTTGGAAGCTGACAGCGGTTATGTTACGCACACTGATTTTTTTTTCAGATGTTTTTGAAAAAACCAGGAGCCTAGATAGCGTGTATATGTCTTTCCCTCTATCAGTGGCTGTGGCCGTACGCTATGTGTGAAGTTGACGGGACGCACAGAGCGGTGTAAAAATGTGGCATTTATCTGCCTGCACTTGGAGGCTGAGAGCAGTTATGTTACGCACACTGTAGGCCAAAAAAATTATACACTAGGCTGCAGAAAGGCAGCCATTACAACTCCTAGCAGCCACGCAATAAAATGCACACGCGCACAGGTAGCCCTAAGCAGGAGCTTTTTTGGGGTACTTGTTGACAGGATTCTACACTACCACTGTCCTTGCCTGACAAGTACTGTGCCATATACTCTGTAAGATTGTCTGCAGACTGACAACGCAATAGTCTGCAGAGCCCAAGATGAAAAAAAAAAAAAAAGCAAAACTGCTCCCAGCTGCCACAACAGTAATGCACACGGTCAGAGGTAGCCCTAAGAAGGACAATTGGGGTACTTGTTGACAGGATTCTACACTACCGCTGTCCCTGCCTGACCAGTTCTGCCCCTATACTCTGTATAATTGACTGCAGCCTGGGAACGCTATAGCTGTAATAGCCTGCAGAGCCCGAGATGAAAAAATAATTTTTTGGTGCAAAACTGCTCCCAGCAGCCGCAACAGTAATGCACACGGTCAGATGTGGCCCTAAGAAGGACTGTTGGGGTTCTTGAAGCTGCTAACACTATGCCTGAATGAGCAACAGCACCATCCCTAATCTCTGCCAGCGTGTGTCTGAGGCGAGTCACGGGCGGGACTGCTTTATATACTCAGTGGTCACTTGTTCTCGCCAGCCACTCACTGCGGGGGGTTGGGATAGGGCTGGAACGTCACAGGAGGAAGTTGTAATGCCTTCCCTGCATGTCTATTGGCCAGAAAATAGCGCAAAACATGCAGGGAAGGAAATGGAATTGATTTGAGTACCGCGTGGTGCTAGTCTCGAGTAACGAGCCTCTCGAGTACCCTAATACTCGAGCGAGCGTCAAGCTTGGACGTGTACGTTCGCTCATCTCCACTGCTGAGGTAACATGAAAGCTGTGCCGTCATTGGTTGGTATACATTATACCGCTGAGATAAATTGAATGCTGCGCTGTGATGGGTTTCTATTTCTTATATTGCTGAGGCAGAATAAAAGCTACGCTGAGATTGGTTGCAATTTCATATACTGCTGAGGTAACATGAAAGCTGTGCTGTGATTGGTTGTTATAAGTAAAAATATCGTGTATTCAAAAGCACTCGAATAAATAAATAGAATTATAATGACACTTTGAAGTTTTTTCCATATGAAAATGAATACGTTTCAATAAGAATGACACAATGTAAATTCAATGTTATCATAACGAGTTTCCTTGAATTTCCTTTTTACTAAGATCGCAGCAACGGGTCCGCTAGTACTAGATAAAGTTGTTCCTTACCAAACCCCTTATACTTGGGGAAATGTTCTCATTCAACCAAAAAATAGTGTATCAAATACCATACATAATCGAGACAATCATTCTTTATGACCTTCCGAAGATCTTTGATACTTGATTAAGGGACTTTTTTGCCACTGTGATTTCTATTAAAGCCTTAGTGACCAAGGCTGAGAAACTTCAGAAATTAGCCTATTTTGAAAATGAGACCACTTGGGGCGGAGCCTGGACGCCGTGCGGTATGGCAGCTTGAGTACAACGCTCCCGCTTGCAGGCACCCTTAAGGACCCACAGCAGCAATTTTAAAGGCGAGACATGGGCAAATCCAGCAAAGAAAGAGGTACAGAACAGCAGGGAACCCCCCAGCAGCTGAAGGGACAAGCTGACATGCAGCGCTTCTTCAGAGAAAGGAGCGCTCATTCCCCGCGCCCCCCCTCTAAGATGGCGCCGGCTGGGGAGCTGCTTCCCGCTTCTGACAGGAGAGGAGAAGAGGAGGCTATTTCTGACGAGGAGGACAACGAGGGATTATCCAGGAGCTTTATGAAAGACCTACTTGCACAAGCTCTCCGTCCCATCAGCGCTGATCTGGCTGACATTAAAGAGGAGTTCAGGCAGCTGGGGCACAGAGTGGAAGATCTGGAGTCCACTTCTGCAGCAATCACCACCCATGCGAAACAGCTTGAGCAGGTTGTAAAAGATCAACATACTCACCTGAACAGGGTGTTGCTGATGCAGGAAGACCTTGAGAACCGGAATCGTCGCAATAACGTTCGCATCAAGGGTCTTCCGGAAGCTGTGGCGGGTGAGTGCCTCCCTAGGGTTGCTAAGGAAATCTTTAGCTCGTTGTTAGGCGAGGACAGAGCTTCTTCAATTAACATTGAAAGAATTCATAGAGCTCTTAGGCCCCCTCCTAATGCATCCGAACCAGCTAGAGACGTTATTTGCAAGCTGCTTAATTTTCCGGATGCAGCAGCCATTTTGAGAGCCACTAGGTCCCATAGAGATCTAAAATATGATGAGACCCCGATCCAGATTTTTCAGGATTTGGCACCCTCTACACTAGCAAAATGACGAGCTTTGCGTCCTCTGCTAGAGGTCCTCAGAACCAGAGAAATAAAGTACGCATGGCTCTATCCGTTTGGTCTCAGCATCATACATAGAGGCAAAAGAATAAACATGCGAACAACAGAGGGCCTTCAAAATCTCTGGCAACTTTTGGACATCGAACCATTAGATCTCCCAAATTGGCAACCATTACCGGATCCTCCTCTCCTTCCTCAATTGGAGGATCCGGGGAGGTGGCTCGCTGCGGGTAGCTCTAAGTCACCTAAAGGAAAGAAGAAGAAAGCAAAGGAGGACCTGTGATTTTTCTGACTCTCCGGGGACGCGGTCCCCTGGGACTGAACAAGTTTGGTCGTCTTAGGAGGGCTATCATTTATCTCGTGCGTGGAAAAATACAGTTACAGTGCCACATGGGTTCAGGATCTTAACATCTTGAGGACTTCTACGAGACCACGGGGCATATGATGCACCGCACGGATTGGCCCTGCAGGAACGATTTGAACGTAACAATTTTTCCCTTTTATTGTTCTATTGTTCTGCTACTGCTTACTTAAGATGTTGCCCGAGCGGGTATTCTGCTGACCTCTCCTGCTCATTTGCTGTGTTACAACCTGCAAGTTATAATGTTATGAATATTTTGTATACCTTTTTCTAACGAAAGGATTATCATATTATGTCCATTATATGTTTTGCCAACCAGATACACACATGGCGGGGTGCTCCACCCAGCCATGTTTGTAGGACTCGTTTATTTTTAGGGTCGTTGGGTGATGCCTGCCTGTCCAGGCAGTGAAATTTTTTTTCTGTCGTCTCACTAGGGCTTATTGCTCTGTGAGTCTGCAGTAATCCGCTTCCCCAGGGTGTCAGGGACCCCGGGTCAGTTGACCCCCCTTGACACAAATTTTGGTCTTCAGCAGACCAGCGTTAATTTGCCGCTGTCTTTTCGACTGTTTTGGTTGTTATTTGTACCCCCCTTATCCCTCTTGTTTTAAACCTTACCTCCCCCCCCCCCCTTCCATAAACTACCTCGTTTCCCACACCTTTACCTGTGGGATTTTCGGTGTGCCCAGGGAAAGGACAGACGATTGATTGTTTTCTCATCTGTTTTGAATTTACTATAATTCTTCCTGTCATCCTCTTTCCCCTCCACTACAGTATAGGGACGCAGATATGGACAGCCTTCGTCTCACATCCTTCAATGTCAGAGGACTAAACTCACCCTCCAAGAGGCATAACCTGGCACTTCTCCTGAAAAGGTACGAAACCAAAGAGACACACTTCAAAGGGCAAAAACACTTCGATCTTCCAGGAAAACAATTTTCCAAGACCTTCCATAGCACTCATCCCTCGTCGGCCTCGAAGGGGGTATCCATTTTTCTACATAAAACAGTTAATTTTGTAGAGGATGCCCAGTTCAGAGACGAGGAGGGCAGAGTCCTATTCATAAGAGGAACACTGAACAATGTAAAGGTAACCTTAGCTAACATATACGTCCCTAATGTTGAGCAAGTCCCTTGGCTTCTCCAGCAATTAGAGGTACTTAGACATTTCAGCGTAGGACAGTTGATTGTGGCGGGCGACTTGAATGTGACCCTCAACCCTTCACTAGATGCATCATCTGGCCGATCCCAAATTTCACAACCCAGACTGAGAAAGCTGGGTAAAACCCTACAGGAGTTAGGTTTGGTGGACGCCTGGCGTACGCTACACCCTTCTACGAAGGACTATTCGTTTTTTTCCTCGGTGCACTCTACGTTCCAGAGACTAGACTACCTCTTGGTCTCCTCTGACCTCCTCACGGCCCTAGTCAGAGCAGACATAGGCTCGATGACAATTTCCGACCACGCGCCAGTACATGTGAACATTAGAACAACACATCCTCTCCCTCGGGAGTGGAGATGGTCTCTCAACGCTTCGCTACTGGACTCAGCAGAGGAGAGAAAGCAACTTTCCAAAGCATTAGAGGAATATTTCCTCCTTAATTCCTCAGACGATCTGGGAGTCCCAATGGTGTGGGAAGCCCACAAGGCTTACATGCGTGGCCTTCTAATCGCCCTGGGCGCACAAGTAAAAAAACGCGCTCAAAAAGAAATTGATAAAAAATTAAAACAGATAGCGAAACTGGAACTGGTAACGAAGCTCTCTCAAACAAAGCAGAATCTGAACAATCTGTCGTCCCTGAGGGCGGAACTGAGACTTTTATTATCAGCCAGGTTCAACAAAAAACAAATGCAGTTTAAACATAAAATATACGCTCAGGGCAACAGAGGGAGTAGACTGATGACTGCCCTGATTAAGAAGGCCAGGGCAAGGAATCAGATTAGCTCCATAAAGTCTCCATCAGGCAATATATTGACCTCTTCTAAAGAGATAGCAGCAGAATTTCAAAAGTTTTACTCGGACTTATACAACCTAAAGGGCCTCCCCCTGTCGGATGCTCCCAAGGACCCTACTACATCAATAGACAAATTTTTTTGTCACCTCAAAATCCCTAAATTGAGTCATACAGAGGCAGCCTCTTTGATTGAGGAAGTAACACAATCCGAAATGGAGAAACTAATAGCAACAAGTCCCCCAAATAAAAGTCCGGGGCCTGATGGCCTTTCCATCCAATACTATAAAGCCTTCCTACCCATATTAAAGCCAAAATTAACCGGCCTATTCAATAACCTAATGAGGGGGGCAGCCCTGCCGAGACAGTCCCAGGAGGCCCACATAACCCATATTCATAAAGACAACAAGGACCCCGAATTATGTGCAAATTATCGCCCGATCTCTCTGATCAATCTAGACATGAAGCTATGGGCTAAGTTATTGGCCAAAAGACTGCAACCCTTCATGCCCTTATTGGTTAATGAGGAGCAGGCGGGCTTCGTTAAAGGGAGAGAGGGGAGGGACAATTGCGTCAAACTACTCCATGCGATCCGCTTCGCGCAGCATCATAAGATCCTGCTAGCATTGGTAGGTACTGACGCGGAGAAAGCTTTCGATCGGGTTGATTGGAAGCACATGGAAAGAGCCCTACATCACTTCAATCTCCCGCCGGAGTTTGTTCGCGCAGTTTTCATTCTCTATACATGCCCATACGCTAGACTCAAAATTAATGACATCCTCTCCCCCCCCCCCTTTGACATAAGGAACGGTACTCGGCAGGGTTGCCCTCTGTCTCCCTCCCTTTTTATTTTAGCACTAGAGCCATTGCTCCTAAAGGTGCGTCAGGACCGGCTGGTTCGGGGTCTGTCGATCTGGAACCAAGCGCTTCATACAGCGGCTTTTGCCGACGACATCATCTTTTTGATAACAGACCCACAAAACAGTCTCCCACGGCTCACCAAGGTTTTAGAAGACTTCAGTTCCGTATCCAATTTTAAGATCAACTTTTCGAAGTCGACGGTATTGAATGTCTCAATTCCCGAAACTCAATGTAAATCATTAAGAACCAACTCCCCATTCACTTGGTCATCCGATGCGATGGATCACCTTGGCATCAGGCTATCCAAGAGAGCGGAGGACCTATACAAAGATAACGTTATCCCTCTGCTGAGCCAAATTAAGCATCTTCTTAAAACATACGATGTTCCATCTACATTGTGGTTCGGCAGGAAAAATATCATTAAAGCCTACATCCTTCCAATTATCTTATACAGGATCAGGATGATCCCCATTCATCTTCCAACAAACTTCTTTAAGTTAATACGTACGGCCTTCTCGGGCTTTGTGTGGAGGCAGAGGAGACCAAGGATAGCACACAAACTGTTGACTAAGAGGAGCTCCGAGGGGGGAATCGATCTTCCAGACATATATGACTTCTACCGAGCGGCTCAACTCCGCTATTGGATTGATCTAACCCAAGGCCGCAAGGATGACCTGTTACCAGTGATAGTGGAGGGTTATAGTAATGTCACACTACCTATGGACCTTTGGCTCCCTTCGAAGAACTACTACAACACAAATACCTTCAACCCATTGCTTAGAGGCCCTTGTGGCGTATGGGATGAGCTTAGGACGACACTTGCCCCATCTCCCTCCCCCATTATCCCACTACATATCATTACCAAAACACTAGACCTTCCTCTAGACCCGAGCACCACCTCGGTTTGGAAGAGGTTTAATTCATTTACGGTCGCCGACCTGCAGTCACTCGCTCACCTCCACCCAACAACCATACTGAGTAGTCTACTACCATCCGAAAATTTCTCTTTTCTACATTGTGCCCATATTCTAGGGATCTTCAGAGATTTTCTAAAAACATATAGATCAACTAGACCGCAGACCCCCTTTGAGAAGGCCCTAGGGGAAAACAAAACTGCGCTAAGGAAAATTTCATTTCTAAGGAAAAAATTCATAACACCCCCTCTACCTTACAAACCAGCATTTATCTTCTCGTGGGAGAAGGAGCTCAACGTCTCGCTAACATCTAGCGAAGTAGAAGCTATTCTCAAGACTTCCTTTGGGATATCGCCTTGTGTACTATCCCAGGAGGCGCATTATAAATTATTAGCTAGATGGTACCGGACCCCCCCAGTGGCTCTTTGAGCATGGACTCGCACATCAGAATACTTGCTGGAGGTGTGGGAGTGCAGAAGGTTCATATCTCCATCTCTGGTGGACATGCCCTAAAATATCCACCTTTTGGAAGAAGGTGGAGATGATCGTTCAAAAAATTGCTCCAAACTTACGACTATCCCCAGACATGGTCCTCATATGGAGACCGTCATCTCATTTCCAACCCAGGAAAAATAAACTACTAGCCTTCCTATTTGATTCGGCTAAATCACTAATCCCCCATCTCTGGAGACAAAACACATCTCCAACACTTAGACAATGGAAAGACAGAATAGACAACCTCTTCAACCTCGAAGAATTACATAGCTGGTCCACTAATTCACACGATAAGTTCAAAAATATTTGGTCACCTTGGAATGGGCTGAGACAGATGGCGTGCTGGGATGAGTGAGACGGAGGCTGATCCTTACTTTAAAGGTACATCCCCTCCCCCAATGGGCATACTGATTCTATTCCACTAAACCCCCCTCCCTTGTTCCCTCCCTCACCTCCCCCCCCCCCCCCTCCGTCTTTGTCCTTGTCTATGTTTTTGTAAGTGTATTAGTATTGTGTCCCCCTCCCCCTGGTTGCGACCGAATTATTTTATATGTACATTGAAGCAAAGACAGAGCGCGGGCTCTGGATGTAAGTCTATTTGTAGATGTATCAGTAAAGCTCTTCACGATCTTCAAACGAGGGTTTTGATGCAGGCCACATTAAATATTGTTGCATATGTACGTATTACAAAATATGTAAGACGAAGGTCAGTCATTCCTGTGTTTTATATGTCTGTTTATTACAAAATGTCAATAAAAATTGGATTAAAAAAAAAAAAAAAAAGAAAATGAGACCACTTAATGAATTTATCTAGGGGTGTACTGCGTATTTTGACCTCACAGTTTTTGAATAAATATGAACAGAGCAGAGAGAAAAAATATGATTTTCATTTTATTGGCAATTGTGTCAGCTTTTCTCTGTATAGCACATATATGAAAGAAGACTTGCTCTCTGAAAGGATACTCCTCTTTGTTCCGTGTTCAGAAATATATTTATTGTAGCCCCAATCTGCCTACAGGATACATGGCTAGGCCTGTAATATAGGGAACAACCTTTGGCTTTCAGGGCACAACTGCATAAATTCAAAGCCCCATTGCTCACCTTGTAGAGCCATCAATCTGCCAAAATGATAGAACGCCCTCCACAAATGACCCATTTTGAAATCTGGACCTCTAGCTCATTTATTTAGATGTACATTGAGAATTTTGACCCCACACATTTTTTGCAAAATTTATTATAAAGCATGTGAAAAATAAATATTTCATTTTTTTCACATATATGTCACTTCCATGACAGTATTTTTGTGTTTTAAGCAGGAAAAACCAGGGAAACACACCATAAATTTTATTCTGTGTCCAGCAATACCTCCATTGTAGCCCCAAGCTGCTGAAAGGACATAAGTCTAGGCCTATAAAGGAGGAAACAGGGCACAACTGAATAAATTTCAGGCCCCATTGCACACTTGTACAGAAAAAAAACTGACTCCCTAAAAAGAATCTTATCCCCCCTTTTGTCATTCCCTAAATCTTAGATGAAATTTAAAATGCAAAACTGTGTGGTATGTCTCAAAATAGGGGTATATACTAGTTGAGATGGGAACATGGGGCAATAAAATGGGTATCCCTCCTCCTTCAATGCTTGCTGCAAACCCAACACTTTTTAAGGGGGTATTTATTGGCCTCAGTGGCAGGAATGGGGTGTAAAAAGTGGAGCTCTGTGGGCCTTTGCACCTCCTAAGACCCGTAAGCTTTCCTGGAACTGCAGGAAAGTAAGGGTTTCTTGGGACTTTTTGTAAATTATGTAGGCATTACATGTAGTGATCTGAATAAGGTGGATTGCTATTTTTTATATGATTAGATAAAAGTGATCACATGACTGGGATCCTCTCACCGGGTCCTCAGGTCGCTGCTTCAGGCTCTTGGCTATGTTTGGTCGTTGAGTACAACAAGATTTTAATTACCCAGTCCTCCCCCCCCCCCCCCCGGTTTCTGTGCATGCGTCCACCATTTTGCCAGTGGACAAATACGCAGGAGTCGGGTAAGGTCCGTGAAGCATGATTGCATCAGGAGACATCACAGAGGTCTCTGTTAAGAAGTTTCATAACCTCTCACTGATCACATCGGTATGGGGTTTTTATACTTGTTTTTAACTTTTACATTTTTCCAATGGATCATGGTGATCACGTGACCTGGGAATACAGCCTCCAGGGACATCTCCAGGCTCTTGGCTATCTTTCGTAGCTGGGAGCAAGGAACTTCCAAATTTGGCTTCTGCCAATGCATTGCTCATTTTGCCGGCTGGCGTTTGTGCAGTAGCTGGGGAAAGGTCCTTGCAGGACAAGATCATTAGGGGACATTGCAGAAGCCTTGGGTAAGTAAAACAGGTTAAAAAAACGAATAGGAGCTCACCTCACCAGCAGTGCCTCCGGTATAGGAGAAAAAAAACAATATCTGTTTCCCAGCGGAAGCTCTGTCCTCAGATGGCCATTGGCAATCGGCTAAACTTCATAAGAGAAACTGAGGTTTGGGGGAGGTGTTAGTATTATACTATGAACACACCCACTCGGCGACTCATTCACTCCACTGGGCTGACTAGCACAGGTACTCTGTTTCTTTTAATCAGGGGCATAGATTTGTATCTTGCTATAAAAGTTATGTGTTAACTACATTTTTCAGCTGTTGACAAAGGCCACTGTCTGGCTGAAATGCATTCAGCGTTTACCTGTTAGATGTATGTGTTTTAATCAATAAAGTTACTATTTTTAATGGTTGAGGCCTTGGGTAAGTAGTTTCATCTCCCATCACACAGATTGGATCTATGAGTGGTGATGAAACATTGCTTTTTAAACTTTTTTTTTACTTTCACATGATCGCTGTTATCTATTAAACCTCTGGTAGCCATGGGCGTGGCTTAGTAGTCATTAAGAGCAGATGCTTGGCTCCTGAAGGAGAAGCTGAAACTTTATACTTCTTGGTCTTTTCTGCCACAGAGAAGCACGTCATGGCACCAGGTAAACCCCCTATACCCGTGGTGAGCCTTAAGGATATATTGTATACCGCTAATTGCGACTTCCACCATACAGCTCTCATGACTAACGTAAGCCTGTTGAGACCTTGGAACCGCCATCTCAGAGCAGCTGTCCCTCAGCAGAGCTGCAGTCAACATCAGGCCCTAACCTGATGCAAGCGACCACCTTCTATTGCCTCTGTGATACAGTGTGCTGCCGACAGTAACAATGTCCTGCCTGATGGCTATTTAGACCCCGCTGTTGCTCTGTTCTGTGGTGCGGCAGTGCACTGAAAAGGGAAATCCATTTCTCTCTCTCTGCTGAACAGAGGTTATCTCCATGCTTAACTGTGATTCCAGGAGAAGAAGAATCAGTCCCTGTTGCTGCTAGGGCTTTTGAGGTGCTCAAAGTACATGCTACACCACCCTGGGCACTGCCATCTCCTTTTCTTGTGAAATGAAGCCCAACCGTTCCCTTAAAGGAACAATGTTGCACATTATATTTATTTAATCTAAACAAATGGAGGGCAAGCCTCCATGAGACCTTAGCACAAGCATTCATGCTGCAAACCAAGCATGAAGATGGTGAAGACCGGTAGGGATAAGAGTAGGGGTCAAATAGACACTCCAAGATCAAACAAAAGTCAAACAGAGATGGAAAAATATTTAAAGAGAAAACACAGTTCCCTTGTTGTGTGTAAAGGTCTGAGGCTTGAATATGATTTTGTCTTGTCTACTACTTCTTGAAACAGCTAAACAGGATTTTCTGCGAATACCCCTAGCAGTACAGCTCAGCAAAAGTTACTAATCGCATATCCTGTTTAGCTGGAACTAACAACGAAATGTAATATTGTAATGTGAAAACAGAAGTTATTGTTCAATCTAAGATAACTTCTCTAACCAAAAAGGTATGCTTATGTAAAAACAAGTTCATCGGGTATAAAGCCCACCCTGTGTCATGTTACTATATAAGTTGCGACATATGTAATAAAGGTAGATTGCTTTGCACATAGACCTGTCTGTGTCACTGCTTTCTCCCAGCCGGTCCTACAAGCTATTTCAATTTGGATCCCGACACCATATGAAGGAAACCATTGAACTTCCTTAACCTTACCCGGCGCCCAAAGGTAGGGCTCAAAGCAAAAGAAAAAGAGGATCATCTGCACCCCCTACCCACGGACCTAGATGGGACAAGGAGCTACCTGGAACCACAGATTGACAAAACTGTACAGTAAATGGTAAGACCTATATCTTACCATATAGAATCTGTGTTTTTTGGCTGTTCCCTTCCTGTCCAAGAGTAAGAAGTGCATGCCTCTTTTGTAAGTCTTTGAGCCATTTTAAAGAACCTGCATGATGGTCTAAGATATGCTGTCCAGGTGGGAATAAGTGTGTTTGTTTGTTTGTAGGCATTAGTCTCTGAATAGTATTCTTACTGTGGCTTAGCATACCGGAAATGGGAACAGGCAGGTCACAGGGACGAGCCTTTTAGCCCTCTCAGCGATCTTTGAAGGCATGGTATAATACCAAGAAAGCCATAATTTCTGAAAAAAACTCAGATGATATCCCCGTATAGGAATAAGGGAAGTAGTTGAGACGAAAGAGAAAGAGAGGGTGTTTAAAGCAACCAAGTACAGAGATATAGAGTTTTGTGCCTATTGTCTCTATGAATGTTTGTGCCGCATGAGTGAGTGATTGAGATGAGCTGACCTGATCAATGGAACCTGACCTCTGGGGTGCAAATATAGATCTCTGTGTGCCGTGTTAACGAGAACCGGATCAGTAACGCTGCAAAAAAGTCCCTGCAAATAGCAAGGCATTGATTCTGGACAGGGGCCTCTGTGGTTTCGCTGTGTGTCTCAGCGGCCAGGGGATTGTTTTGTGTGTGTGAATGAATAAAAATAATAAGCCTCTTGGTGTACATAAGCCGCCAGCCATGGGCAATACTTCTGGTAAAGAGGATAAGGTATGGAAGACTGCAGGGATGCAGTAAGTAAAGGATGCGACAAATTGTTGAAGCAGGTGGGATTTGGGGGAACAGGAGCACTAGACCTCCAGCATTGAGATAGGTTTGCAGAAAGTTGTGCTAAATGGGTTAAAGATAATGGATTACGGGAAATGTTGAATAGTTGGCAGAAAGCAAGTAAAGATATAGAAGAAGGTTTAACAGTGATAATAGTTGCTAACTTAAGTGGTGAATATAAGTATGTGGCTGGAAATGGGCATAAGTTGTATTGTGTTTGTCATTGATTAACCTATACTGGACAAAACATGTAAAAAACGGGGTACATAAGAGTTTTTCTTATATATACAGTATGTGTTTTGTTTGCTGTCAACAGTCCTATGTACAGTAAATACAATCCCAGTTTCTACTTCACATGAAAAACTTAGCAGTCTGTATATGAATGAATAAAACCCCAGTGTGTGTGAATTTGCAGTTTTGTAAGGTAGGGCAAGTATATTACACTCTAGGTTAATTCTAAATAGACCCACAGCCCAGGCTATATGCACATAAAAGAAGATGGTTATAGGCGGTGAAACCTGTTATACAGTTCAATTATTTGTCTAGAAAAGTTTCTGTGTTCTATAGGAGATAAGTTAAATTCCAAAGGGTGGGGTACTGTGCTGTAGAGGGCCTACTTGTCTGTGCAAAGAAATGTGAATTAAGAATTATTTATATTTGGTTGTGCAAGATAATTAGAGTGTCATATATTTGTCGGCCCTGACCATAAATGTGAATCTGTAATTTTTTTTTTGTGAATTTTTGTGTGTGTGTGCAAAGGGCCCGTATGTGAGTCATTTTGTGTTATATGGTATGTACACTGTTGGATGGCTGGAAATGAAATGAGAAAGAAATGATCAAACTCTGGGCAAAGGAAAAATTGAAGGTGTCCTCTTTGCCCCTCTCTAACATAATACAGGGCCAAGAAGAGTGTGTAAAACAGTTCTATTCCCGACTCCAGCAACGATGGTCTGATCTAGGGTATAGTGGTATACAAAAAAAGGGCGAAAATGTACTTAGTATGGCCTTTGTAGAAGGTTTACGGGAACCCCTAAAGTCTAAACTCATAGACAATAAGCCAGAGAGGAGACAGTCTGAATCTCTGGCTCTTTTACAGACAGGAAAGGGCATTGAGTAGAATTAAAAAAAAAAAAAAAAAAAGGACATAGCTCTGTTATGGTGATGCAGTACAACACAGGGTACTCACTTCAAACATGATTTTAAATGCCATTTCTGAGGCAAGCCTGGGCACTTTAAGTGGGCGTGTTGAAAATTCCTCCAACAGAAGGATGGTGAACAGCCCACAGATGCACGAGTCTCTAAATGGAAAATAGAAAAACAAGACCAGTGGTATACTATTCAGCTAGGGGTGCTCCTTCCTGTGTACGAGCTGTGGCAGCCATTTAAACCATGGTAGACATTGTGTTAGATTACTCCCTGGTGGTAAAAAAAAAAACAAAAAAAACACATGATATCCAAGGTATACTAACACAAGTGCAATTAAAGCACCTTTCTCTAGTCAGGCAAATCAGATTACAATGTGTTCTTCTAATGCCATCTAACCTTTCCTTTCAGACATGTACTACATTGAACCTGGCTACTCTTCTTCCCATTGAGCATTCCGGTTCCAATGGGGGAGTAACACAAGGGGAAAGGTGAGACAGCTTATTTTTTGCAAATTACTGACCCTGATGAACTGCAAGCTCATGATTGTCTAGCTGTAATGCAACAAGAAACAGCTGGATTTGAAAATGTGACAGAAATACCTTTGAATAGTGCTCATTTTGAGCTTTTTTTAGATGGTTCCTGGTATCAGGGTAAGGACGGACAATTCCATACCGGATATGCAGTAGTCACACAACAAGATGTCCTAAAAGCAGAAGCTCTGCTTCCGCATGTCTTAGCACAAGAAGCGGAACTAAAAGCCCTCAATAAGGCATGTGGAGTGGCAAAAGGTAAGATGGCAAACATTTTCACTGATTTCCAGTATGCATTTGGCATAGCTCATGATTACGGCCCAATATAGAAGGCCAGACAGTTTCTAAGTTCAGCAGGACAGCCAATTAAGAATGGTGCAGTGGTGCAGAGTCTCATGGAAACCCTCCTGTTACCAGAAGAACTAGCAGTCCTTAAGGTGAAAGCGCACACCAAAGCCGACGCCAAAGAAGCAAAAGGCAATGCCATAGCAGACAGTGCAGCAAAGACAGCAGCCCTCAAGCCGTGGAAGAAAGAAGAAAAGAAGATACTGACAACACAAGTCAAAGACAATGATTTAGACACTGTTAAAAACTTGGACATTGATATGCTAAGGACTTTAAAGTTACAAGCCAGCAAAGAAGAAAAGGATATATGGACTAAGATGGGAGCAACAGAACAGGACGGCGTATGGCAAACAGTCAATAGAACTTGCCTACCACTGTCCCTGTACCCCATGATGGCCCAGCTGATGTATCTATCAAAAGCAGCAATGATGTCAATGCTTGAGAAAGGATGGTTGGCTCCTGGATTCTCTGTAGCTGCTGCATCATTTGTCCAATCTTGCATGATCTGTGCCATGAGCAACCCAGGACAGAAGGTAGAGGTGCCACAAAAACACTTACCTAGGCCATTCTACCCATTTCAGAGATTGCAAATTGACTACATTTAGCTCCCACCAATTGGGAAGTATGAATATGTGCTTGTTGTTGTTGATGTCTTTTTAGGTTGGAGACCTGCCCTGTTACCAAGGTAACCATGCAGGTAATTGCAAAGAAGCTCATGAATGAGGTAATCTGCAGATATGGGGTACCGGAGGTGATTGAGTCAGACAGAGGTACACATTTCACAGGTGTAGGGGTTTTGAAAAAAACAGTTTAATAACATAACAACAGAACATAACTTTAAAATGCTCTCGTTCATTTAATTTGGATAGTGTTTGAGCCAGATGTGCCACGTTTTCTCGTATTTGTGCAGGGTGTTGGATCTCATTGCCATCAATTTCTCCATAGTGGCATGGGCATGAAGTTTATTGCGGAGGTCACTCCCTTTGGGTGGTAATTGGGCCTTCCAATTCTTGGCAATTAAATTTGCAGCTGACATAAGAATGTGGGCTAGTATTTTTTTGATGTATATTTGATAACTTTTTTTTTTTTTTCAAATCCAATTTTTATTGAAATTTTGATAATAAACAAAGGATACACGGCAATGACTGACATATAGCTTACAACTCCTGATAAAGCGTACACAGGCACATACATATTATGGAGCATTTACAGTTGCCATCGGTTGATGGTAGTGGTGAGCTCTACCAAGGCTTCTCATATCTGACTTTAGGCATATCTCAGAGCTCTATCCTTGCGCCCATGTACTATCTGTGTACATCAGTCGTTACCTGGGGGAAAGGGAAATAACACTAATACACTTACAAGAACGGACAAAAAAACGGGGGGGAGGAGGAGGGGATCAAAGGGGGTCGGTGGGATGGGACTAGTATGCCTGGGGGGGGGGCCTTGAGAGAGAGGATCAGCCTCCGCCTCACTCGTCCCAGCACGTCACCTGCCTCAGCTTGTTCCAGGGCGTCCAAATTTTGTTGAAATTGTCGTGTGTATTCGTGGACCAGCTGTGTAACTCTTCAAGGTTAAAGAGGTTGTCCACTCTATCTTTCCATTGTCTGAGAGTTGGGGATGTATTTTGCCTCCAAAGATGAGGTATTAGTGATTTAGCCAAGTTGAATAGGAAGGCTAGTAGTTTTTTTTTTTTTCCTGGGTTGGAAGTGGGTTGACGGTCTCCATAAGAGAACCATGTCTGGTGATAAACGGAGATTCAGAGAGATATTCTGGATAATTATCTCTACTTTCTTCCAGAAAGGGGAGATTTTCGGGCATGTCCACCAGAGATGGAGGTATGAGCCTACCGCGCTCCCGCATCTCCAGCAGGTTTCCTGGGGTGCGAGGCCGTGGTCATGCAGCCACTGGGGGGTCCGATACCATCTAGCTAGCAATTTGTAATGCGCTTCCTGAGAAAGTATACATGGCGATATCCCAAAGGAAGTTTTGAGTATCGCCTCTACTTCGCTAGATGTTAATGATATGTTCAACTCCTTCTCCCATGAGGAAATAAATGTTGGTTTGTAGGACATGGGGGGAGTTATAAAGTTTTTTTGTAGGAAAGAAATTTTCCTGAGCGAGGTTTTATTTTCCCCTAGGGCCTTCACAAAAGGGGTCCGCGGTCTAGTAGATCTATGTGTCGATAAGAAATCTCTGAAGATCCCTAGAATATGGGCACGGTGTAAGGAAGAGAAATTTTCGGTTGGTAGTAGTCTGCTCAGAATAGTTGTTGGTTGAAGGTGGGCGAGTGATTGGAGGTCGGAGACCGAAAATGAATTGAATCTCTTCCAGACCGAGGCAATGCTCGGGTCCAGAGGAAGGTCCATTGTTTTGGTAATAATATGTAGTGGGAGAATGGGGGAGGGGGATGGAGTGAGTGTCTCTCCAAGCTCATCCCATACGCCACACGGACCTCTGAGCAACGGGTTAAAGGTTTTTGCTTTATAGCGGTTCCTCGATGGGAGCCATAAGTCCTCCGATAATGTGACATTGCTGTAACCCGCAACTATCACGGATAAGAGGGCATCCTTGCGGCCTTGGGATAAATCAATCCAGTAGCGGAGTTGAGATGCTCGGTAGAAATCATAGGCGTCCGGAAGATCGATTCCCCCCTCGGAGCGCCTCTTAGTCAGCAGTTTGTGTGCCAGCCTTGGCCTCCTCTGCCTCCACACAAAGCCCGAGAAGACCGTTCGTATTGATTTGAAAAAGGTTGTTGGGAGATGTATGGGGATCATTCTGATCCTGTATAAAATAATCGGTAGGATGTATGCTTTAATGATATTTTTCCTGCCAAACCACGATGTGGATGGCACATCGTAGGTTTTGAGGAGATGTTTAATTTGGTTCAGCAGAGGAATAAAGTTTTCGTTGTATAGGTCCTCAGCTCTCTTGGATAACTTTATGCCGAGATAGTCCAGCGTGGCGGACGACCATGTAAATGGGGAGTTAGTTCTTAAAGATTTACATTGGCTCTCGGGAATTGAGACATTCAATACCGTAAACTTCAAAAAATTAATCTTAAAATTGGATACGGAACTAAATTCCTCCAATACCTTGGTGAGTCGTGGGAGACTCTTCCGTGGGTCTGTTATTAGGAAGATAATATCATCGGTGAATGCCGCTGTATAGAGCGATTGGCTCCCAACCGATAGACCTTGGACCTTCTGGTCCTGTCGCACCTTTAAAAGCAATGGCTCGAGTGCTAAAATGAAGAGGGAAGGGGAAAGAGGGCATCCCTGCCGAGTACCGTTTCTTATATCAAAGGGCGGGGAGAGAATATCATTAATTTTAAGTCTGGCATAAGGGCATGTATAGAGAGTAAATACTGCACGGATAAACTCCGGCGGGAGATTGAAATGATGCAAGGCTCTTTCCATATACTTCCAATCTACTCGATCGAAAGCTTTTTCCGCATCAGTGCCTACCAGGGCTAGCGGAATCTTGTGGTGTTGCGCGAAGCGGATCGCGGGAAGTAATCTGACACAATTATCTATCCCCTCCCTACCCTTGACGAAGCCTGCCTGCTCCTCATTGATCAAGAAAGGCATGAAAGGTTCCAATCTTTTGGCCAATAGCTTGGCCCATAGCTTCATGTCCAAATTGATCAGAGATATCGGGCGATAATTTGCACATAATTCGGGGTCCTTGTGGTCCTTGTGAATAAGGGTTATGTGGGCCTCTTGGGACTGCCTCGGCAGGGCTGCCCCACTCATTAGTTTATTAAATAAGTCTGTTAATTTTGGTTTTAGAATAGGTAGGAAGGCCTTATAGTATTGGATAGAAAGGCCATCTGGGCCGGGGCTTTTATTTGGGGGGCATGTTGCTACCAGTTTCTCAATTTCAGGTTGGGTAACCTGCACGGTCAAAGTGGCTGCCTCAGAGGGATTCAGTTTAGGGATGTTAAGGTGATGGAAGAATTTGTCTATTGATGCGGCAGGGTCCTCGGATACTCCTGGCGGCAGGTGGCCTCTCAAGTTATATAAAGCAGAATAATACTTCTGAAATTCTGCTGCTATATCCTTGGAGGAGATCATTATTTTGCCTGAGGAAGACTTTATGGAGTTGATCTGGTTCCTTGCTCTGGCCTTCTTGATCAGCGCAGTCATCAATCTGCTCCCTCTGTTGCCCTGTGCGTACATTTTGTGTTTAAACTGCATTTGTTTTTTATTGAATCTTGCTGTTAAGACGAGTCTCAGTTCCGCCCTTATAGTCACTGAAAAAGCCAAAAATACAATACCTGAAGGTCCGCAAAGCAGACACGGTCGCCATAGGCACGATCGCCATAAGGCAGGCACAATCGCCACCGGCACAATCGCCGCAGGGCAGGCGCAATGGCCTTAAGCCCTGAAGATATGTAGTCAGCCAGACAATAATGTGTGGAGGAGCAGCTTGTTCCTGGCAGGCTAATATGCAGTCACCCACTCAACCAAGCCCAGATTGGGGAGGAGTGACTGCATATACTAATAGCCTGCACATGTGAACGATACCAAAGATGTCAGCCATAGATGGGTGGTGACCCACCATACAGGATATCAACCCTGGCTGATATAACAGCGGGTTGCCCTGTATCTCCAAGGTGGGCCACACTGGCTGACATCTTGGGCTCCCCCACCAACTAGCAAACTACATGCAAAGATACTAATGCATACTAATAAAATGCGGGTGTTAGTACTGCATTTTGGCCAAAACGCATAGGCTGACGGACCGCGTCGAGGTCACACCGCTTCCGTCAGTACCTACGCTAACTCACAATAAATTACATAAAATCACAGAGGTGAGGAAAAAGAAAAAAAACACATATTCACTGAAAAAGCCAAAAATACAATACCTGAAGGTCTGCAAAGCAGACACGGTCGCCATAGGCACGATCGCCATAAGGCAGGCACAATCGCCACCGGCACAATCGCCGCAGGGCAGGCGCAATGGCCTTAAGCCCTGAAGATATGTAGTCAGCCAGACAATAATGTGTGGAGGAGCAGGCTAATATGCAGTCACCCACTCAACCCAGCCCAGATTGTGTCTTCTTGCAAAGTTCTACCAAGCTTTCTCAGTCTAGGTTGTGAAATTTGGGAGCGGCCAGAAGATGCATCCAGTGAGGGGTTGAGGGTCACATTCAAGTCTCCCGCCACAATTAGTTGGCCTATGTTGAAATGCTTTAGGACCTCTAGTTGCTTGAGCAGCCAAGGTACTTGCTCTACATTGGGGACGTATATGTTCGCTAGAGTCACTTTTACATTGTTCAGTGAGCCTCTTATGAAAAGGACTCTGCCCTCGTCGTCTCTGAATTGAGCCTCCTCTACTAAATTAATCGTTTTATGAAGAAAAATGGAAACTCCCTTCGAGGCCGACGAGGGATGAGTGCTATGGAAGGCCCTGGGGAATTGTTTCCCAGGCAAATCAAAGTGTTTGTGGCCCTTAAAATGTGTCTCCTGTGCAAATAGAATTTTGGTGTCATACCTTTTCAGAAGGAGCGCCAGGTTATGCCTTTTGGAAGGCATTTGAATTTAACCCTCTGACATTGAAGGATGTGAGACGAAGGCTGTCCATATCGATGTCTCTGTACTGCAGTAGAGGATAATAAGATAACGGGTAGGGTTACCGTATACTGTAAGCAGGTGATAAAATAGACAATCGCCTATCCCCTCTCAGGGCACACCGGGGAACCAAGGGGGGACGAAACACGAGGAATGTAGGTAAGGACTGAGACAGAAAGGAGGGGGGAGGGGGGGACAAGTCTAACAACACAGTAAGAAAAAAGCAAAAAATCAGCAACAAATTATCACTAGTCTATTATAGACCAGAATTTGGGTCAGGGGAGGTCAGCAGACCCGAAGTCCCTGACGCCTTGGGGGGCAGATTACTGAGGTCTCACAAAGCTGTAAGCCCTAATGAGATGACAGAATATTTTTCACTACCTGGACAAGCAGACGTCGCCCAAGACCCATATGAAAAATCCAGAGAACATGGCTGGGTGGGTAACCCCGTCATGTGTATATATGGCTGGCAAGTCACATATGGGGCACAACAAGACAAACCTTTCACTAGAACAAGGCATGCAAGGCATTCAAAACAACAAATCATGCAGAAAGTATAACAACATATAATCAGTTGTAAACATCAAATTACCCGTCAGGGTGAAACCTTAGACAAGGAAGAGAAGAAAAACAGAGAAAATTGTTACGTTCAGTTCGCTTCCGAAGGGCAAAGCCGTGCAGGTTCACCATACGCCCCGGGATCTCGTAGAAGATCTCAATGTTAAGAGTCTGGTCAAAGGGGGCACTTCGCATCTAACTTGCCAGATACGGATTAGATGGGGGCCCTCATGTGTAAAACGAACATAGTCAGTCCCAGCGGTCGCGGTCCCGGTATTTCAGAAACTCACAAGTCATCTTTTGCTTTTTTCTTCTTCCCTTTTGGGGATTTAGCATTACCCGCAATGAGCCACTTCCCTGGGTCCTCTAGTTGAGGTAGCTGAGGAGGCTCTGGGAGCGGTTGCCAATTTGGAAGTTCCAGAGGTTCAATGTCAAGAAGTTTCCATAAACTCTGTAGGTCCTCGGTTGTTCGCACATTTACTCTTTTGCCTCTGTGTGTGATGCTAAGGCCGAACGGAAAGAGCCATGCGTACTTTATTTCCAAGGACCTGAGGTCCTCTAGCAGTGGGCGCATAACACAGCGTTTTGCTAGTGTGGAGGGCGCCAAGTCCTGAAAAATCTGAATCGGTGTCTCCTCAAATTTTAGATCTTTATGGGATCTAGTGGCTCTTAGTACGGCTGCAGCATCCGGAAAATTGAGCAGCTTGCAAATAACGTCTCTAGGGGGTTCGGATGCATTAGGAGGGGGCCTAAGAGCTCTGTGGATTCTTTCGATGCTAATCGATGATACTCTGTCCACGCCTAGCAAGGATTCAAAAATCTCTTTAGCGGTTTTAGGGAGGCACTCACCCGTCACAGCTTCAGGAAGTCCCTTGATGCGGACGTTATTGCGCCGATTCCTATTTTCAAGGTCTTCCTGCATCAGTAACACCCTATTTAGGTGTAGATGTTGTTCCTTTACTGCTTGCTCAAGCTGTCTTGCATGGGTGGAGATAGCTGCAGAAGTGGACTCCAGATCTTCCACTCTGTGCCCCAGCTGCCTGAACTCCTCTTTGATTTCAGCCAGGTCAGCGCTGATAGGGCGAAGAGCTTGTGATATTAGTTCCTTCATGAAGCTCCTGGATACCCCTTCGTTGTCCTCCTCCTCCGAAAAGGTCTCCTCTTCTCCTCTCCTGTCAGGAGCGGGAACCAGCTCCCGAGCCGGCGCCATCTTAGAGGGTAGGCGCGGGGAATGAGCGCTCCGGTCTCTAAAGAAGCGCTGCATATCAGCTTGTCCCTTTGACTGCCGGGGGTTTCCTTGCTGTTCTGCACCCTTGGCTTTGCTAATTTTGCCCATGGCTTGCCTTTATCACCGCTGCTGTGGGTCTCGGAAAGTGCCTGCAAGCGGGAGCACTGCTCTCAAGCTGCCATACCGCTCGGCGTCCAGGCTCCGCCCCCTATTTGATAACTTTCTAGGCCTAGTAAAAGTAGTGCTAATTCGGGTCTTCTGGGCACCTGAAAATTTGTTATTTTATTTAACATATCATAAACCTCCTCCCAGTAGGGTATAACTCGTGGACATTCCCCAAAAACATGGAGAAGTGTCCCTTAGTGGCTACATGTTTTCCAGCATTGGTCGTCGTCACTTAATCCTCTATTTTTAAGAACTCTCGGCGTAATGTACCAGCGTGCCACTATTTTCGTGAATGTTTCAAGTATTGCTGCTCCTTTTGTCGTTCGTGAAGCCAACCTGAGGGCCGATTCCCAGCTATCCATAAAAAACACCTTCCCCAGGTCCTTTTCCCAATTCAGCAAGTGGATTTTTTTGCTAAGTACATCATTCCCTGTTAATCATAAATATTCCTAGTGAATGAGCAGTTTAATAGATCTTTCTGTAAATATTGTAGTACTAACCTAGGAATTCTTATTTCGCCCATTTTAGAGGAATTTAGTAGGAAGCAGAGCTGGAAATAGCGCAATCTTTCCCCGACTCCAAATCCAAATTGAATCTGTAGATCTTCAAAGGATTTGACTCTGTCATTTTCTATTAAGTCTTTAATGTAGGTGATCCCCTTGGTTTTCCAAGAGCTATTTGATAGATCATTAATGAAATGTTCTATCACTAGAGATGAGCGAGCATACTCGTCCGAGCTTGATGCTCGTTCGAGTATTAGGGTGCTCGAGATGCTCGTTACTCGAGACGAGCACCACGCGGTACTCGTCTCGATTAAACGAGCACTGACCATTGAATTCAATGGAGCCGGCAATACAGCCGGTTCCATTGAAAGCAATGGGCTGCCGGCGAGCGCGGGATGAATTTTCGGGAAGGGCTTAAAAATATAAGCCCTTACCTGAAAATCATCCTAAAATGTGTAAAAATAAAAAAAAAATGTATACTCACCTTTTCGCTGCAGCCGGAGTTCAGCCGCGTCTGGCCGGCAGTTCTCCTGAACTGCTTTCTGTAGTATTCAGCAGGTGGGGATTTAAAATCCCCGCCTGCTGAATGAGCTGCCTCTGATTGGTCACAGCCTCACCAATCAGAGGCAGCTCTCACTCACCCATTCATGAATTCATGAATGGGTGAGTGAGTGCTGCCTCTGATTGGCTCAGCGCAGGGACCAATTAGGGGTAGGTATAAACTATTGATGAATATATATTATATTATACAGGATTTTTGGTGCAAAATAAGAATATATTAATGGAAGATTTATAATTGCCGTAAGGGTCTTATGATTAATGTATAATGATCTATATAGATCAATTATCTAGTAAGGGTTAAGTAACATGTTCTGAGGGAAGAGGACTAGTAACGAACCAAATGTGATGAAGGAGTTAATGAATCAGGTAGTTTGTAATTAGAGATAATTGTTTTTAACCTATAAATCAGGAAGTTATACAACATAGATTGAGGTGAACAAGGCATTGCGCCAAAATGCGTTCTTGTATCATGTACCTGATTGTACGAGCATAATGAAAGAATAAAGCAAAGAAAAATCATCTGATGTGTCCGTATTCCCATGTATCCACTATCATTTGAACAAGCCATAGGACTGAATGGCAGAACGGATGTGAGTATGATTTTCTCTGCATGCACAGATTACAAGCACCGCAAGCAGCTAAGAAGGTGAGACAACTTCTTATTATTTCAAGTAAAGACTTAAGTCTGTCGGTCACATCTTATCTTCATATCAAGTAAGAAAGATTTATGAACATAAGAATATATGTGGTGAGTCTGTTATGAATAACAGGAGATAATTCTGTTGAAACATATCCTTGTGAACTTCCACATATAAAGAAACCCTTACAAAGGCATAATGGAATCTGAGAATGAGGAAAGGCTCATAAAGTTAGCCCGGATGTTCAACCAGGCTGCACCTGGTTGCACTATGGACGGCAAAGTAAAAGAACTCATTTTCAGCCTAGAAAAAAATAAAAAAAAGGGAACTGAAAGTGTGGTGGGACATGCACAGTCTGAAAAGGTATATAGATATGTGCATGATCCCAAGGGGATTGCGATTGAAAAAGATGCCCACATTTCAATATTCAGAAACATTTAAGGAGGAATGGGAGAAGATTTTGTCAGACTGCTCACTGAAATTAATGAAATTGATAGTGGATATGGAAGAAATGAAAATACAGGAAATTAAAAGGGACATAAAAGAAATAGAGGATAATTTGATTGCATCAACCAGCGATGAAGAATTTGATAAAATAAAATAAAAAAAATGAAAGAGAATCTAAATAAAATGGAAGAAGCAATCTTAAATGTGAAAAAATTAAACTGGAGCGGGATGAAAAGGATTATCAAGCAAAGGAAGTCTATAATTGGAAAAGAAAATATAGAAATACCAGATCCATATTAAAAAACAAATCACGCTACAGAAAACACAGTAAAGTGGGGGGGTGGCTTGGTGAGGCTCCGGAGCAGACGCTTGAGCTCTCGCTCCGTTGTAATTAAGACTCCCAGCAACTTTAAAGCGACTGAGGAAAGGAGTAAAACGGTCCAAAACTTCAGTTAACATCCCTGGCATCTGGGGATGCCAAGAAGAAGAATCACCAGAGGGAAGCCGGCGAGATTAGAAGATTTTTTTCCCCGCGCGCGCTACCTCACCTGTCATGGCGCCGGAGGAGCTGGCAGAGAGCGGAGAGATGATGAGGGAGAGACAACTCGCCCGGAGCGCTGCAGCGGCAGGTGAGCCGTCGGCACACAGCGATCGGCAGGACTTCTCCCCCGAGCGCTCTGCCGCACCTGTCAAGGCACCGGAGGAGCTGGCAGAGTGCCAGGAGCAGACGGAGGAGGGACGAGTCGCCCGGAGCGCTGCAGAGGCAGGTGAGCCACTGGTACATAGCATCTTACAAGAGGACACATCAGTGAGAGCAAAATCACACCAAATATGTCAGGCACGGGGCTCACAGGGAGAGGGAGGAAACACTAAAGGGGACAAAAAACACAAAATGGCGACAGACATGCGGCTGTTGCCCCCCCCCCCCCCCCCTCCTCACCCACAGACAGTCCAGAAAAGCAAAGGCAGAAAATGTCGGACGACCCCTGCCAAACCAGCTCCCTCTCACAAAATGAAACTGCCAGCTCCCAGGGAGAAAACAGCTTAGCTGACCTCTCAGCATCTAACAAACCTGCATCAGAGCTGTACATCAAAGAGATCATCATGGCTCTTCGCAACACTATTCAGCTAGATATAAAAAATCTAACTTCCTACGTTGATTCATCAGTTAAAGAAGTTAATACCCGCATAGAAAAAACCGAGACAAAAATGGGAGAACTGGTGAAGTCCCACAACTCCCCAATAGATGCCCATTACGACCTAGAGGCAAACGTAACCAGACTACAGCAAAAACTAACTGACCTCGAGGACAGAAATCGCCGTAATAATGTCAAAATAAGAGGGGTCTCCGAAAAAGTAACCAATGCAGAAATTATGAGCTTTGTGACACGATTTCTCCGCAAAATACTACCTGAGGTCCCAGAGCAGGAGTTAAAAATCGATAGAGCTCACAGGCTCCCTCTCCCAAAATTCCTTAAGGAAAACACTTCGAGAGACATTATTATACGCATTCATCATTTCAGTACCAAGGAGGCTCTGATGACCGCCGTGAGGAGGTTGAAAGTTCTTCCAAGCCCTTACTCAGAGCTCCGCATCTTTATTGATTTGTCACAGGCTACAATGGAGGCAAGGAGAGGATTTGCCAAGATAACAGCAGCTCTCAGGGAGGCCAATGTCCCTTACAGATGGGGCTTCCCTACAAAATTGGTCGTCTCTAGAGCAAATGCTACACTCGTCCTCCTAAACCCCACCTCTGCTGCCGAGATGTTAAAATCCTGGGGTCTAAAGTGCAAAGACCAAAATACAGCGTCTCAGGGCAGAGGCGACCTATGCAACCCGGACATTCGTACCAAGAAGTATGCCACCTAATTGTTCTGTGAACTGTGTTTTGAAACCTAGGAATAGTGACTGTTCCCTTTACCTCGCTTAGAACTAAGCGTATATGAGTCTTCTCACCACAAGAGACTTATCCCCCCCCCAAATGGAAACGCAGGCGCAAGCTTGTGCTACACCCTGGTCAAAACCGTACCCTGACGACAACAATTCTTCTGGGCACAACCATCTGGCCCGCTTTGGAGCGTTGTTGGGTTGGTGGTTTTTATGCTGCGCATCATCCTTTACCCAAAGAGTAAAGGACTACCACCGACAAAGGTTGACCTCAAAAGTTTTGCTACCTTTCAAGCATGTTGTTATGCATATGGTTTTTATATGTTCTTGTAGTTTTTGTTTTCCGGCAGTGTCACACAGGTTTCTTCATCCCTGGTCCCACCTCAACAGAATCAATCTCAAGAGAAAATGTCAGTCAAAATGATGTCACAGAACGCCAACGGCCTGAACACTCCCTTTAAAAGAAACGCAGTATGGAAAGAGGCCTGTCGTCTCGGCGCGGACGTAGTATGTATACAGGAGACGCACCTATTAGACACGGATAGCTACAGAATGTCACATAAAAAATTTCCTCAGATCATACACACATGCGCGGGGAAAAAACAAGCAGGAGTAATGATTGCATTCAAAGAATCGGCCCCATTTAAAATAGCTTTACAAATTTGCGACCCAAAGGGAAGATATATAATCCTGGGGGGATCCCTAAAAAACACACATCTCACCATAGTGAATGTGTATGTCCCGAACTCAAAGCAGATAAGCTTTCTAAATAAGCTGCAAAAAAAAATAAAACGTGTAGTAAGAGGCGCATTAATTATTAATGGCGACTTCAACCTGGCCCCGGATAGACAATTAGACACCTCATCCCGTGAGACCAGAGGAAGCAGATCCTTAAACGGATGGATCAGAGGAGCGGCGCTATATGACACCTTTAGGTGTCTTAACGCATCCTCAAAAGAATTCTCTTTCTTCTCATCTAGACATAGATCCTTTTCCCGCATTGATCTCAGTTTGGTGGACAAGTCACTTATTGGCTCGGTGGTCGAGGCAAATGTGGGAACAATAACGTGGTCGGACCATGCTCCGATAACGACATCCCTAGCATTTGGAGCAAATCGTCAGGCAAATAAAATGTGGAGGAATAATACCTTTTTAATGAAACTCCCCAAAATCCAAAAAGAAATACAAGAAGAAATAAAATCTTACTTTACATCAAATGATACGCCAGGTATTAGCCCTGAAGTTCTATGGCTGGCCCATAAAGCCTACATGAGAGGCATTTTTATCAAAATAGGGGCCAAATACAAAAGAGAAAAACAAAAAAATACGGACACATTAATGCAAAAAATCCAAACTCTAGAAAAACAACTACAAACCAAAGCTACCCAGGAACTATACTCTGAGCTGTTTAATACTAGACTAGAACTACGCAGGGTGCTACAAGGAGACTTTGATAGAGAGATCACCTCCCACCGAGCTAATGTCTACTCCTCAACCAACAAACCAACTAAATGGATGGCTAATAGGGTCAAAAGAAAAATAGTCAAGGCCTCCATTCCATATGTTTGGAACTCCCAGAAAAAAAGAACACAAAATAACTCACCCAGATCAAATATTGGAAACATTCCGATCATATTATAGCAGTCTTTATAATCTTAGGGCGAGCACCCACTGGCGTTTGCGTTTTCCGCGGGAAAAACGCAGCGTTTTCGCGGCGTTTTTCGCGGCGTTTCTCGCGGCGTTTTCGCGGCGTTTTTCGCGCCGTTTTCGCGCCGTTTTCGCGGCTTTTCCATTAATTTCCATTGACTTTCATGGGTGCATTAGGAGAAAAATAAGGACACATATGCAACTGACAGTTCCTATGTTAAAAACGCAAACGCAACGCAAAAAAAACGCCAGTGGACAGGAACACATGTTATCTCTATGCCTGTGCAGGAAAAACGCAAAACGCAAAACGCAAAACGCAGGTAAAAAAACGCCAGTGGGTGCTCGCCCTAAAAGAGGACCCGCTAATTCCCCACCCCACAGAAGAGAGCATTGGGAAATTCCTGAACAAAATAGACCTTCCACAAATAGACAGATCTCTGACAAATACCTTGGAAAGCCCAATCACGGCTCCGGAACTACTGGAGACAATCTCTTCTATGAGAGGCCAGAAGGCCCCAGGGCCAGACGGCTTCTCGTCCGAATATTATAAATTGTTCGCGGACAGTCTGGCACCACATTTGGGGAATACCCTTAATTCAGTGATGTCTAGGGGAGTCTTCCCGGAGGAAATGCTCCAAGCTACTGTAGTTGTGCTTCCTAAACAGGGTAAAGAGCCAAACGACCCTGCACATTTCAGGCCAATCTCTCTGCTTAACACAGATACTAAGATTTACGCAAAGATATTGGCCAACAGACTGCTCAATGTTCTCCCAGATGTGGTGCATTCTGACCAGGCGGGATTTGTGAAGGGGCGGCAGGCTTCGGACGGCGCGAGGAGGCTTCTTAACCTTAGTCACTCTACAAATAGCTCCAACATATCGGCCATCATACTGGCCTTAGACGCAGAAAAAGCGTTTGATAGGGTCCATTGGGGGTACGCCTTCCAAACTTTGGCGAAATTTGGCCTCGGGGAGGGGGGGATTCGCGCCGTCCGGGCCCTGTACTCCTGCCCGTCTGCTAGGGTCTTGATTGATGGGGTATTGTCAGACAAATTTGTAATATCCAATGGCACCCGCCAGGGATGCCCACTTTCCCCCATACTATATATCCTAATGGTGGAGCCGCTGGCGGAGGCAATCAGATCCTCTCCAGAGATAAAAGTTATCCCACACAGCTTTCGCCAGCACAATTTCGGCCTATTTGCGGACGACATCGTCCTCACGATGTCCTCCCCTCTGGCATCCTTGAGAGCAGCATACCACATTTTACATCAATACTCAAAGATTTCGTACTACAAACTAAATATTAGCAAATCAAAGATATTGGGACTCAACATTGCAAAAGACCTAAAACGGGCCCTCCAGACAGAATTCTCATTTGAATGGAGTTCTGATGGCATCCCATACATGGGCACAATAATAACAGCGAACACCAAAAATTTAGAAACTACAAATTTTGTACCACTCATGAAAACAATTCAAAAAGAGTTAGACTACCTCTCGGAGCTTAGCCTTTCGTGGCTAGGTAAAATAATGACTTACAAAATGAAAATCCTTCCAAAAATTCCGTATCTGTTTAGAGTTCTGCCGATTCCGATTTCAATTAATACCCTCAAAAAATTACAACGCCAGCTAACAGACTTTATCTGGCCTGGAGGCAGACCGCGCATAGCCCTCCCCATCCTGACTCTCCACCGCAGAAGGGGTGGCGCCGACATACCCGACATAAAGAGTTACTTCAAAGCAATCATTTTGAACCAAACTCGAAACTGGGTGAGAGAGGACGGGGCTATGGCTTGGGTGGGCATGGAAACCTCCTGCATCAACCCCCCTAAAGGGAACCTATTACTATTAGCGGCCTCTCTTGCGACATCGTGTTCCCATCCTGATCTAAAAATTATATTAAAGGACCCCTCTCCAATGGTAGTGGCCTCCATAGGGATCTGGAGGGAATACTCTAAAAAAGCGACGACACAGGATCTTTGCAGGATACCAGATCTCCCTCTGGAAATATTAAATGTATTCATACCTGACATAAAATTAGAACCCTGGAGGCAGAAAGGCATTAAAACAGTAGATATGCTTGTCACTAATAAGGGAGTGAAATCATTCACAAGTGTACGCTCAGAATTCAAATTAATCGACAGTGACATGTTCAAATATGCAAGAGTGTCTGCCTTCTTAAAGAAATACCCCATACACAACACTAAAATCTCTAGACTTGTCCTTGGGAAAATTACGACCCCTCCTGTAAAAGGTAAATCTGAAACGAGATATTTTTACGACACAATGTCTGGCAACACCACCCTACAAAAAAAATCCCACATTCTTAACTGGGAAAAAGAATTAAAGGAAATAATACCAACAGAAACATGGGAATCAGCATATAAAACAGCGTGCGGCTCCACCAAGGGAATGGGTATTCTGGAAACACAGATAAAAATCAATTTGAGATGGTACTTCACGCCCAGCCTACTGGCCTCGAGACTCCATCACAGCAATGATAGATGTTGGAGAGAATGCGGCCAAATAGGTACACTTACCCACATATTTTGGTCATGCGCCAAATTAAATAATTATTGGACCCCAGTATTGAATCTCCTAAAAAAACACTGAATACCCACATAGACAGAATACCAAAAATGATCTTACTCTTAATAGACTTAAACAAGCATCCCCAAACATTAGATATCTGCTGGCCCACGCTCTGATGACGGCCAAGGCAATTATAGCCAGTCGCTGGAGATCCCCTACCCCTCCCTCCTATAACGAATTCAAGGACCGTATGGCGGAACAGCAACTATTTGAAAAATGGTTGGCATTAAGGGATGGCTCTTTAAAGAAACATAAAGAGGTCTGGGGAATATGGAAAACAACGTAATTTAGGACTGCGTGATCTGCCAAATGTTATGTTATGTTAAATTCTTGTTTTGTTATTCAAAGAGTCAGCAAAAGTACACTTGACTTGGATAGCTTATCTAAGCTAGGTTACACATTGCGTGATTACTATTTCAACTTCGCACAACTTGGGGCTCTTGGCCTCCTCCCCCTCCCCCTCCCCTGTTCCCCCCCCTCCCCCACCTATGCCTTTCCCCCTCCCACATTTAATAAGACAAGAGCCTTTGTGTACTATGCCATTCAGTACCTCATTTGTTTGTAATCATTGATACTTGTATAATGTATGTTATTCAAATACCAATAAAAATTCAATAATTAAAAAAAAAAAAAAAAACACAGTAAAGTAACCTTCTCCACAACAGATACTGAGGACTATGCAACTGAGAAGGATTCCTCTAGCTGTACAGAGTCTAGTCCCGATTCAATAACGCAACCCAACCGCAGGAATAAGTACCAACAGCAAAAAAACGAAGTAGGTTATCCACAAGTCCGGAGGTATCCAGACAGGAGGAAAAGACACTAGGGAACAATGTTATAGTGCTATCCCCATTGATAATTACGGGCAGCCAATTAAAAATCCTAGAAAAAGGACTGAGCTTCACACCAAAAAATAACTTTAATGTTTTTGAAACGATATTAGACATCAATCGCTTTATAAGATCTCTCACTGTAAAAAGACATTTCCATATAAAAAAAGAACTAGGATATTATGATGAAAAACAATCAAACTTGGAACTGGATATGAAAAATGAATTTGTGGGAAAAATATGAAAGAAATTATGGCTTTAATTGATCTGACAGATCTTGAAAAAGAAAGTGGATATACACAAAAGGTACAAGAAGAAGAAAGGAATAAAGTGAATTTCAAGATCTCAAACCCAGAGTTCTATCCCATTGAATCCAGATCTGACCATATGAGTGATTTTCAGTTCGTGCTGGAACAAGAACTTTTAGATTTAAAAAGAAAAGAAGAAAAAATTAAAAATAAAGAAGATAATCTAGCATCCAAAGAAAGAAAGGAGCTGAAAGCACTAACTGATAATGTGAACCTAACCATAAAAAAATCAGACAAAGGAGGAAACATCATAATAATGGACTCTGCATTTTACGCCGCGCAAATAAACAAAATCTTGACCAATGAGACTGTTTATACAGTTAGGGCCAGAAATATTTGGACAGTAACACAATTTTCGCGAGTTGGGCTCTGCATGCCACCGCATTGGATTTGAAATGAAGCCTCTACAACAGAATTCAAGTGCAGATTGTAACGTTTAATTTAAAGGGTTGAACAAAAATATCTGATAGAAAATGTAGGAATTGTACACATTTCTTTACAAACACTCCACATTTTAGGAGCTCAAAAGTAATTGGACAAATAAACATAACCCAAACAAAATATTTTTTTTTCAATATTTTGTTGCGAATCCTTTGGAGGCAATCACTGCCTTAAGTCTGGAACCCATGGACATCACCAAACGCTGGGTTTCCTCCTTCTTAATGCTTTGCCAGGCCTTTACAGCCGCAGCCTTCAGGTCTTGCTTGTTTGTGGGTCTTTCCGTCTGAAGTCTGGATTTGAGCAAGTGAAATGCATGCTCAATTGGGTTAAGATCTGGTGATTGACTTGGCCATTGCAGAATGTTCCACTTTTTTGCACTCATGAACTCCTGGGTAGCTTTGGCTGTATGCTTGGGGTCATTGTCCATCTGTACTGTGAAGCGCCGTCCGATCAACTTTGCAGCATTTGGCTGAATCTGGGCTGAAAGTATATCCTCGTACACTTCAGAATTCATCCGGCTACTCTTGTCTGCTGTTATGTCATCAATAAACACAAGTGACCCAGTGTCATTGAAAGCCATGCATGCCCATGCCATCACATTGCCTCCACCATGTTTTACAGAGGATGTGGTGTGCCTTGGATCATGTGCCGTTCCCTTTCTTCTCCAAACTTTTTTCTTCCCATCATTCTGGTACAGGTTGATCTTTGTCTCATCTGTCCATAGAATACTTTTCCAGAACTGGACTGGCTTCTTGAGGTGTTTTTCGGCAAATTTAACTCTGGCCTGTCTATTTTTGGAATCGATGAATGGTTTGCATCTAGATGTGAACCCTTTGTATTTACTTTCATGGAGTCTTCTCTTTACTGTTGACTTAGAGACAGATACACCTACTTCCCTGAGAGTGTTCTGGACTTCAGTTGATGTTGTGAACGGGTTCTTCTTCACCAAAGAAAGTATGCGGCGATCATCCACCACCGTTGTCTTCCGTGGACGCCCAGGCCTTTTTGGGTTCCCAAGCTCACCAGTGAATTCCTTTTTTCTCAGAATGTACCCGACTGTTGATTTTGCTACTCCAAGCATGTCTGCTATCTCTCTGATGGATTTTTTCTTTTTTTTCAGCCTCAGTATGTTCTGCTTCTCCTCAATTGAGAGTTCCTTTGACCGCATGTTGTCTGGTCACAGCAACAGCTTCCAAATCCAAAACCACACACCTGGAATCAACCCCAGACCTTTTAACTACTTAATTGATTACAGGTTAACGAGGGAGACACCTTCTGAGTTAATTGCAGCCCTTAGAGTCCATTGTCCAATTACTTTTGGTCCCTTGAAAAAGAGGAGGCTATGCATTACAGAGCTATGATTCAATAACCCTTTCTCCGATTTGGATGTGGAAACTCTCATATTGCAGCTGGGAGTGTGCACTTTCAGCCCATATTATATATATAATTGTATTTCTGAACATGTTTTTGTAAACAGCTAAAATAACAAAACTTGTGTCACTGTCCAAATATTTCTGGCCCTAACTGTAAAAGAATGAAAGTAGATCCAACAGAAGAATGTCTGAAAGAACTGAAAAATCTTGTATCAAGAGGTCTCAATATGGGCGTATTGGAGGATAGAGAAGCCAATTTTTTGGTCCCGGAAAATCCGACTATGGTCGTTATTTACGGACTACCAAAAGTTCATAAACAAATTTTCCCCCTCCCTTTCGGCTAATAGTAGCAGGGATCGGCTCACCCTGTGAGCATCTTAGCTCATGGGTGGACCGATCCCTGCAGGCTTTGGTCAGGAGGGTGCCGGGTTTTTTACGTGACAGTAAAATGGTCATACAGCAATTAGAAGAATTTAAATGGGATCCTGATTCATGCTGGATTACATACGATGTGATTGATTTATACTTGAGCATACCACACCATGCGGCCCTGATGGCTGTCAAATATCATTTAGATTTTCACAGTGATTATACAACAGAACTAAAGGAATTTATTTTATTATCTACTGAATTTTTACTTACTCAAATTTTTTTGTGTTTGACAGTAAATATTACTTACAAATATCGGGAGCACCAATGGGCTCCCGTTTCTCACCAACTATCCCAAATTTAACGATGGGTTTTTGGGAGACCAAATTCATTTTTTGTTATGATAATCCATTTAGGGACCGCATGGTGTGGTATGCTCGTTACATCGACGATATTATCATTAGCTGGACAAAGAAGGCATAGGAGGATATGAACATGACCTTAACAGAGTTTGGGGCTTATATTAATAAGAACATGTATAATCTGAAGTTTACCAGCGAATGGAAGGAAAATGTTATATCCTTCTTGGATCTAACTTTAATAGGATCTAATGAGGATGGGAAAATTATATTCAAACCCTTTAGAAAGGAAACCGCAGGAAACACAATACTGCATGCACGAAGCGCACATCCACAGCATGTGATCAACGCAATCCCAATGGGAGAATTGATCAGAGCCAAAAGATCTTGCTCTTTAAATAAAGATTACAAAACAACGGAAATTGAAATAACTAATAGGTTAAAAGCAAGAGGGTAAAAAAAAAGTCTCCTTGGGAAAACATCCCGTAAAATAGAAAAGAAACATAGAAACAGCTGTTAGAAGATTCAGAAAGCAGAAATAGCAGTGGAGATAACCAATTGGTGTTCTCCACAAGGTTCAGTGAAGAGTTTTATAATATCAAAAAATGTTTTTTGAAATATCTACTTAATATCTAGAATAACTAGAGACATTCTGAGTAGGGGTGTAAGGGTTGTAGCCAAAAGAAGTAGGAATTTAGGTGATACGTTATCTTCCAGTTCATTTTCTTCAAAAAGAACAAGTACCAATAAAAACTGGCTAACACACAATGGATTCGTGAAATGTGGAAGTGTAAAATGTATCACATGTAAATATGCACATAAATGCAATAGTTTTCGTGATAGCTCTGGTGAAAAAGAATTTCAGATAAAAGGGTATATGAACTGTAAGTCCTTTAATATAATCTATATAGTGATGTGCACAGAATGCAAACTCATGTACGTGGGTTGTACTATAAGTAAACTATGAACGCACATGACAGAACACATTAGGAATATAGAAAAGGGCAACAAAAACCATTCAGGAGTAGCGAAACATTTCATAGAAGTCCATGGCGGAAATATGAGAGATTTGGGATATTTTGGGATAGAAAAGATAGAAGAAGAAAACAGAAAGTGGATCGCTCAGCAGTACTAAAACGAGAGGGTTATTGGATACTCACTTTAAATACAAGGCAACCAAAAGGGTTAAATGTAAAAACAGATTTATTATATTTGTATTAGGGCTCTTTAAAAATTGAGAATTAATATAATAAATAATGTATCACATACTTCAAGAGAAACAATATATGAAGAGTGATAAATTTCATCATATATAATATTTACGTAACTTGCATGCGATTATATTGCGGTTATAGTGCGACAAACATAAAATCAGCAGAAAATAAGTGTCTACTTATGAACTAAAGTATGGAGATGGTTTCAGAGAAGATTCTGAGAATTCTCACTTTCATGCGATTTCTATGCGATTGCAATGCGATTATATTGCGGTTATAGTGTGATAAGTATAAAATCAGCAGAAAATAAGTGTCTATTTATGAACTAAGATATGGAGATGGTTTCAGAGAACATTCTGAGAATTTTCACTTTCATGCGATTTCTATGCGATTGTAATGCGATTATATTGCGGCAAGCAGCAAATTAAATAAAAAATAAATGTCTATTGATAAATGGAGACATGGAGATTGTTGCAAGGAAAATTCTGAGGATTTCCATTACATTTTAACCCTTATGCGTTTTCCATGCGATTATAATGTGATTATATTGCGATAAGCAGAAATCCAAAAAATCAAATAATTAATGGATTTTTCAGATAAAAGTTGGTTGTAAGGAAATCATAACGTACAATGTGAGTGTGTAAAACACACTTATGTACTATGAAAGTTTCAATATGGAAAATACAGTGAAATCTTGTAAGATGGTTTTAGGTATAAACTATTGATGAATATATATTATATTATACAGGATTTTTGGTGCAAAATAATAATATATTAATGGAAGATTTATAAGTGCAGCAAGGGTCTTATGATTAATGTATAATGATCTATATAGATCAATTATCTAGTAAGGGTTAAGTAACATATTCTGAGGGAAGAGAACTAGTAACGAACCAAATGTGATGAAGGAGTTAATGAATCAGGTAGTTTGTAATCAGAAATAATTGTTTTTAACCTATAAATCAGGAAGTTATACAACATAGATGGAGGTGAACAAGGCATTGCGCCGAAACGCGTTCTTGTTTGTATCATGTACCTGATTGTACGAGCATAATCAAAGAATAAAGCAAAGAAAAATCATCTGATGTGTCCGTATTCCCATGTATCCACTATCAGGCCTCAGTCAGACGGGCGTTTTTTCGCCCGATTTGCGCATGCGCATGCGTCCGGCGATTTTTTTAAACCATTGCTTTGCAATGGTATCGAACACATGAACGCTTTTTATTCGCTCGTCTGATAAATTATAGAACAGAAATCGCAGATCGCACCTATCTGCGATTCCTGTTCTCTTCTCTATATGCGCTCAACGGGGCCGGTGGCAGCAGCGCCGACCCCTTTGAGAACATATAGAAGACAAATCATTCTTCTCTGCCACAGCTGTAACAGCTGTGGCAGAGAAGAATGATGTTTGCCCATTGAATTCAATGGAGCCAGCAATACAGCCGGCTCCATTGAAAGCAATAGGCTGCCGGACAGCGCTGGATGAATTGTTGGGAAGGGCTTAAATATATAAGCCCTTCCCTGCAATTCATCCAGAAATGTGTTAAAATAAAAAATATATATATACTTACCTTGTCCCAGAAGCCGGAGTTCAGCCGCGGCGGCCGGCAGTGGGTGTGAAGGGGGTGTGAGTCAGACCTGCCCCTGATTGGCTCAGCGCTGAGCCAATCTGAGGCAGGTCTCACTCACACCCATTGATGAATTCATGAATGGGTGTGAGTGAGACCTGCATCTGATTGGCTCAGGCTGAGCCAATCAGGGGCAGGTCTGACTCACACCCCCTTCACACCCATTGCAGGCCGGCCGCTCTGAACTCTGGCTGCCGGGACAAGGTAAGTATATATATTTTTTTTATTTTAACACATTTCTGGATGAATTGCAGGGAAGGGCTTATATATTTTAGCCCTTCACGACAATTCATCCCACGCTCGCCCGCAGCGCATTGCTTTCAATGGAGCCGGCTGTATTGCCGGCTCCATTGAATGCAATGCGCTGGACAGCTCCGGCCCGTTTCTAATGAAACGCGGCTAGGAGCAGATTTTCGGGCGATTTTTGGGCATCGGTCATGCGATTTGCGGATGCGCATCCGTCATGCGATCCGCAAATCGCGCGAAAAAACGCCTGTGTGACTAAGGCCTCATTTGAACAAGCCATAGGACCGAATGGCAGAACGGATGTGAGTATGATTTTCTCTGCATGCACAGACTACAAGCACCGCAAGCAGCTAAGAAGGTGAGACAACTTATTATTTCAAGTAATAATTTAATATATGCATCTTTTATTACATTTTCTGGGTTTCTTTTTTTTTTTTTTTTTAAAGCGATCCATATTAATGTTTGCTTGTGTCTCAAAGTCTTCCTTAGAAAAGCAATTTCTGTGAATCCTTTTTAGTTGGCTATACGGTATGATGTTCTTCCAGCTCTTCAAGTGGCAAGTCGTATATTCTAAGTAGCTATTTTTATCTACTTTTTTAAAGTGTGTTTTGGTGTTGATTTTATTATTACTACAATATAAAACAATGTCTAAAAATATTGTCTGTCTATTATCTATTTTGTCCGTAAATTTAAAATTTTTATCGTTAGAATTTAAATTGCTGATAAATGACCTCAAATTGCTTTAACGTATTAACACTTTAACGTATGGCGCCACCAAGGATTCCACAATGAATTAAATTTGTCTATGCTGTTATTAGATCTAGCATATATCCCCTCATAAGTATAGTGATCAGCCATCAAATCTAGCAGACTCAATATTTGGGGCAGAGCAAGATTTCTGCCTTTTAGCTGTGGTGAGTTTTGCAGTTAATAGGAAATGGCATATCCAGTTTTGATATTGTCAGGAAATATTATCACACTACAGAAGTAGGAGGGCTGCATGTGGACTACGACTTAGGGATATGTCTGTTAAAGTGTGTATAATCCGAAACACATCTGTCCAAAATATTTGTATCTGTGGACATTCCCAAAAAATATGATACAATGTGCCCTACTGTCCACACTTTTTTCAACACTCTTTACTCAACAGGAAGAAGCACCTCACCAACCTAGTAGTCACATAGTACCACCTTGTAGTGGGTTTGTAAAAGATTAGCAGACAAAGTGGATTTATTGGCCCACTCAAACAACAGCAACCATTGATCAATATAGAACTTCCTCTTCAGGTCACTCTCCCAATTTAATAGGTGAATCTTTTTTATGCCTCCTATGTCTCCAAAGAGGGCGTTATAGAATGTCCTGCTAAGGGACTTTTGAGAAGCAAGACCTTTAGTGAGAAGAGATACTCTGTCAGGAAGGTACAGCTTTCTTAGACCCATATAGAGGACAGACTGTATTTGGCAATAGATATGAAAGTCAGTAACATGTATATTAATTTTTTTTCTAAGCAGGAAGAATGGCCAAATACCCTTCCCATCCAAGAGGTCGGAGACAACCTTTATCCCCTGTATGCCCAACTTCCCAATATTTAGATTAGGAACAAAGTATGTGAGAATCTCCACGGGCAGCTCCAAATACTTTTTTTCTGTGGCATGTTTAAATTTATTTATGCATACATTCCAAGCCTGGGGAGTGGAGAGCAAAGGGGCAGATTAGCCTTGACTATTTAAATTTGGAGATAGTTTTGGGTACAGGATACCAAGCATTGAGGCCTTAATAAGGGATTCTAATGATCTATTTCTATTAAGATAGCTGCTTGGCAGTATGTTTGCAAATTAGGGACTTCCAGTTCTCCTTGTCTCTGGTGCAGGTGTAGGATTGGGGCTGCTACTCTAGGCCTTTTATTTTTCCAAATAAAGGACATCCGTTTTTTTTGTAATCCTGCTATAATGGATTGCGGGATTGGATGATTTAAAGTACAGAAGAAATAAAGAATTTCTGGTAGTATCAATATCTTGTACAATATTACTCTACTAAACCAAGAAGGTTTCATCCTCTCTAGCCCCGCCAACTCCTTTTGAATAAAAGTCTGCAAGGGACCTAGGTTAGTAGTTATGATATTTGATAATGTGTGGCATAATGTTATGCCTAGATATGGAATTGTGGATTTCCTTTGGAATGAGAATTCTTTTTGAATATCTGCTTTCAGATTCGTGTCGACATTAATAGCCAAAATTTTTGATTTATCTACATTCAGATTGTAGTATGAAGTCTTACTAAACAATGAAATAGCGTGTTTCACCATTCTCAAGGACTTCAGTAGATCAGTTAAAGACAGGAGCACATCATCAGCGAAAAGCCTAATATCGTGTTGTCTCATTGGAAACCCTGGTCTCAGGGGTCATTCTTATTAGTTCTGCCAGTGGCTCCAAAATCATTATAAATAGTAATGGGGAAAGGGTGAGTTTGTTATTTAGAAAGATGAGGACAATGCTTCATCTACCAGGACACTGGTAGATGGCTTAGAGTAAAGGGCCTAAACCACCCATAGGAATGTCTCCCCAACTTCAAATTTCTGAAAGGTGGCGAATGCAAATTCCCAGTGAAGTCTATTGAACGCCTTCTCTGCCTCCAGGGCAAGGAGGAGAGAAGGCACTCGATTCGACCCCATAGATGCAATCAAATTAAGAGTCCTTCTTGTGCCGTCTGAGGCTTGTCTCCTCTTAGCAAATCCCACTTGATCCCTATGGATAACGTCCGTAAGAATTTTGAGGAGACTCATGGCTAAAATCTTAGAATACATTTTGGTATCTGAGTTGAGAAGGGATATTGGTCTATAATTAGCAGGACATTCCGTAGGCTTGTTTGGTTTGGGGATAGTAACTGTAGTAACTGTAGAACGCTCCTAACGTTCAGGGAGTAAGTACGTCACACATAGATCACATGATTAACGCGATGACGCCGCGTTGCCCATAATATGCATACTAAGGGCAGATCACGCGCCGGTCACATGACGGCCGTGATGACGTCAGGAACTTTGGACACACCTCCGACAATACCCATTCTTGATTCTAGGAACGTCTCACGACGATCATGTGACTGCCGTGATGACGTTTTGTAAACTCCAACACGCCCCCAATATGGCCGCGACCACCGGCAAACACAGATGACTGTGAATGTAAGGTACTTTAGTAATGCTATATATGTATGTTTGTTATACCATCTAAACATGGCTTGAGAAAGGTGCCTGTGAGCACAGAAACGCGTTCCTGTTTTATTGTGTATCAGAATAAAGCGATATTATCTTATACAAACGCTTGGAACGTGACATTTTACTTGGACAGAAAGGAGACATCACTTCAAGGAGAGGGCTTCTTGTCACCATACCCCTTTCCTCTCGAGTAAGTGTAACTCCTGTTTATTATTGGACAATCACCACTTGTAAAATTGAACAATTCTCAGAGCACAGAAAAGTTTTTTTGTTTGCTAATAGCTATTTCCTATTGTATTCTTTTGGGATCACTCTCTTATGAGAGACCCCAATTATTTCCGCAGCTCTCCCCCTTCTAGAGAATCAGAATTATATCATTTTGCATAGCTGAATGACGATCCTGAGGCGCTATCGGGGCATATTTTTCTTGTGAAATCTCCATCTGTTAGCTTCAGTAGGGGTAGCTGTTGTAGGAAGGTGTCGATCATTATTTTTTTCGTGTTTGAGCTGTCCTCAGGAGAGTGTTGGGTTTGGAGGTTGTATAAGTTTGAGTAAAATAACTGGAACTCTTTTGCAATTTCTGCAGTTGAAGTAACCACTTTCCTGGACTGGCTTTTTATATTGGTAATTGTATTTTTTGCCTTCGCTTTTTTAATTAGGGAAGAGGTAAGCTTACTCCCCTTGTTACCCTGGACATATACCGTGTGCTTCCAATACAGATGCTTTTTGTTGAATTTGGCGTTAAGGACGCTCTAGAGATCCTTACTTAGTTCGGATAATTGTCCTAGCAGGGGTTGGGTTTGGGAAAGTTTAGTTTTTTGTTCTAGTTGGGCTATTCATATTAATTTATTTTTGGATTTTCCTCTTGACCCTGGAGCCCAAAGCTATCAACAAGCCCCTGACGTAGGCTTTGTGGGCTTCCCACACTGTGGGAACACTCAATTCGCCTCCTGAGTTTATCCGAAAATATTCTTCAATTAGTGTGGATAGGGAGGAAGTATCTTCCTCGGATTCCAACAAGGAGGGATTCAGTCTCCATCTCTATTCCCTTGGTTGCTGCTGTAGAGAGCGAAGGTTTACATGTATTGGGGCATGATCGGATATGGTTGCTGAGTCTATCTTGGCTCCTTTTAGTGAGGTAAGAAGTCCAGATGATACCAGAAGATAGTCTAGTCTTTGAAAGGTACAATGTACATGCGAGAAAAAAGAGTAATCCCTGTCTGATGGGTATAGTAGACGCCAAGTATCCACTAGTCCTAACTCTTGTAGAATTTTATATAGCTTCCTCAGTCTGGATTGTGGTATCTGGGAGCGGCCCGTGGAAGAATCTAGCAATGGGTTAAGGGTAAGGTTCAGATCCCCTCCGAGAATAATCTGCCCTACTGCAAAGTTTTTTAGGATTTCAAGCTGAGCTATCAGCCAGGGGACCTGGTCAGTGTTTGGTGCATACAAGTTGGCTATAGTAACCTGCGTATTATTGATAGAGCCTTTCAGATAAAGAACTCTACCTTCGCCGTCCGTATACTGTGAGTCGCAGATAAAGTTGATGGTCTTGTGGAAGAGAGTCGATACCCCCCCTGGATGCGGAAGTAGGGTGGGAGCTGTGAAAAAACTGGGGGAACTGCTTACCTTGCAGTGCAAAGCACCTGTCCCCCCTTAGTCTCTCTCCTAAGTTGTTGAAGGGAAAGGCAGGAAGGGAGGGAAGAAGAGGTGGAGGAATGAAAGGACGGTAGACATGGGCAGGGGAAGGATTGCTAATAGAAAGAGAAACAGTAGGTTGGGCCCAACTGAATAGTCAGCTCCCTATGTAAAAGAACTGCCACAGTCAGGCTAAACAACTGAGGCTAGAAGTCACGAAGATGTCACCGCTCAAGGCGGGGGCATCGATCGCCACCAAGCCTTTAACGGAGAGACCCTTAAACTAACAGGGTCTATATTAACTTGTTAGGAGTAAGTTTGGTTATGCCTATTCAGTCAGGCACCACAACTGGGAGATTCTTGCTATATTAATATGGACTAAAGTAGTCGAATTTAGCAGAGAAAAGCAAGAATTAGTAGTAAAACTAAGCAAAGCAAGAGGGCGAAACATATGTAATCAAAAACACAACATTGGGGCCACTTATCGTGGGATTCTTCTCCTACGGTAGTCAAATCTGTGTTCAGGTATCGTCGTATACGGTATCTTCTTTGGTCTTCTTTTTTTTCCCTTTAGGTGATTTAGAATGACTTATGGTCTGCCAGCTTTCAGCAAGGGTCAGCTGTGGAAATTTAGGCAGTTCCGGAATTGGCAGTCAGCAGGGAAGGTCTAATGGCTCCATATCCAGTTGTCGCCAGCATTTGTTTAAATCCTCTGGGGAACGGACGTTGATTCGTTTGCCTTTAATGAAAATTCCGATGCCGAAAGGGAAGAGCCAGGTGTATTTGATATATTTTGCTCTTAGGGCTTCTAGTAGCGGTTTCAGCATTTGGCGTTTGGCCAGGGTTGTAGGAGCTAAGTCCTGAAAAAGTTGGATGTGAGCTCCATTATATTGCAAGTCCTTTTTGTTTCTGGCAGCCTCTAAAATGGCTCTCGCGTCTGGGAATGCTAGGAGTTTACAGACCACGTCCCTCGGTGGATCCGAGGGGGATGGGAGAGGTCTTAGAGCCCTGTGGATGCATTCAATTGTAATAATGGCCGCTCGTTCGGCGCCCAGGAGCGAGGTGAATATTTCTGTGGAAACCTTAGGGAGCACTTCTGATGCCCAGGTTTCTGAAAGACCCTTGAATCTTATGTTGCTACGACGATTCCTATTCTCAAGGTCTTCCTGCATAATTAGCGTATGGTTTAGCTGTGTGTGATGTTCCTTGACTACTTCCGCTAGTTCTGTAGAGTGAGAGATAATGTTGGCTGAGGACGCTTCGAGGTCTTCCACTCTTCTCCCATGTGCTTGAGTTCCTCCTTAATTTCGGAGAGGTCTGACATAATTGGGTGTAGAGCTCTTGTGATCAGATCCCTCATGAAGCCTTTGGAGATCTGCTCTCCTTCTTCGCCTCCCGATGACGCATCTTCCTCTCTCTCCAGGCTATTGTGGGCTCTTGATGTCATGTTCAGCGCCTTTTTACTCGATGGATGAGGTGATCTGGAATTACGTTCTTTTAGGAAACGTTGCATGTCTGTTTGCCCTTTATGTGGCCGGGGAGTGCTCAGTGTGTCGCTGCTTTTGTCTCAGCTGTTTTTTCCCATAATGACACCTTTTCTTTATGTATATATAGTCCCGCCGTGGTGCCTTTCCTGATTCGTATAGGCTCTTCAGCTATAGGCCATGGTAGATCCGGGATTAACTGTGTAAATAAAGGGACTCTTTTTCACCTTATAGTGCAGGCAGTTAATTCCACGTCTGTCTTGTCTTGTTTCAGAGCACCGCTAAAGGGGGCTCCTTCAAAAATTCAGGCAGTGCCTGTGATAGGGAGGGCTCTCCCTGTAATTTTCCCTCTCTCTGAGGTTCTTTATTAATCTGGTGGAGGCTCCTCTGTGCAGGGTGGGATTGCTGAGAATGCTGGGGGGGGGGAGAGGGATGATGCGATGGCAGGTGTGATGAGGCGAGGAGGGAAGCGTGGGATTTGTTGTTCCTCTAGGGTAGGGTAGAGTAGAGGTCTGCCTTTTAACTGTTTGTATAGGGGAGGAGGAGAGTGCAGCTGTGCAATGGTGCACTCAGTGAAAAGGCTCCAATCGTGCCCTCCTGGATGGGCCAGCGGTTTAGGCTAAGTATAGTTCTCCTTCACTATCCCACTCCCCAGCATGCGGGTGGGAGGGGGGCGCGCCGCGGGTCTCAGCGCTGTTTTCTCCTACCTTCTGCCTCTTCCCCCGTCGCTCCCCCTCCTTCTGCAGACCTCTTACACCCCCGTCCGGGGCTCTGGAGGCAGCCGCTTGTTGTTATATAGCCGACGCGGCGATGTTTTCCCACGCACCCTCCACTTCCGGTCCGCTCCGGCGCTAAAATCTAGGCCCCGGCTTCACCTTCTGTGGTAGGCCTCGGTGCTTGTTTGCGGCCGATTCGGTCCTGCGACCTCTCTTTCTGCTCCCCAGGCTGTGGAGCAGCTATTGCTGGCGATGAGTGGAGCTTGGATGGCTCAGGGGTCCCCGAAAACTGCCACACAGTATTCTGGCTGCAGGAGCACAGGGACTCTGCTGCCGCTCGCTCCACAGGCTAGGCCACGCCCCCCGCCAAAGGTTTTTAATACATTTTTGTCATCTATAATGGACAGCCTTGTACTTTAAAATGTAATTTCATCTTGGTGCAGACTTTGAGATAGGCAGAAAAAGAGCAGGGTTTTTAGAGGTCCAGCTCCTATGCTTCAGTGATGATAAAAAGCTGGGAAATGATAGAGAAATGAGGTAGTCTTTAAGAATACTGAGGACTTTAGGACACCATGAATTAAGGTCACGGGACCTTTCTTCTAGTTTGTGAGTACTCTCAGACTTAAGTTGGGAGATGTACTTGGAAACAAGAGGATGTTGTCCTTACTTATCATCTCCTAAGCATATGGGAAATAGCAACAATAGGAGTATGTATGAGGTTCAACTTCTAACAGTGTATGACATTTAGCAATAGTATTATAATATGCCAAGTTTGTAACTTTCAGAGAACTTTACATGAGAAAATTACATTTATGCCAAAGTCTTATCAAATTCTTGATTGATCACTTTCTTTGTTATGTATCAGATGTCTAAATTAATTTTGGTATGTAATGCACTGAAAGAGGATGATGCAGTTTAGACTCATCCAAACCAGGTATATCATAATAGCTTCAGCTGCAACTTTTCTTAAAGAAAACAGAAAACACTATTTGGTGTTAAAGGGGTTGTCCCGCGAAAGCAAGTGGGGTTCAGCACTTCTGTATGGCCATATTAATGCACTTTGTAATGTACATCGTGCATTAATTATGAGCCATACAGAAGTTATTCACTTACCTGTTCCGTTGCTAGCGTCCTCGTCTCCATGGAGCCGTCTAATTTCAGCGTCTAATCGCCCGATTAGACGCGCTTGCGCAGTCCGGTCTTCTCCCTTCTGAATGGGGCCGCTCGTGCCGGAGAGCTGCTCCTCGTAGCTCCGCCCCGTCACGTGTGCCGATTCCAGCCAATCAGGAGGCTGGAATCGGCAATGGAACGCACAGAGCCCACGGTGCACCATGGGAGAAGACCTGCGGTCCACCATGGGTGAAGATCCCGGCGGCCATCTTCGCAAGGTAAGTAAGAAGTCACCGGAGCGCGGGGATTCGGGTAAGTACTATCCGGGTTTTTTTTAAAACCCCTGCATCGGGTTTGTCTCGCGCCGAACGGGGGGGCTATTGAAAAAAAAAAAACGTTTCGGCGCGGGACAACCCCTTTAAATTGGTTTTAATGGAGAAAAGTCAAAATTTTTGGCACTCCCTCTAGGAGCGAGCGTCCTGGTATGATGACTCTAAGAGCCCATCAAGTGATACTGAAAGAGGTGAGAAACAACTTGTAATGTGCTGTGACATATGTTGGTGCTATATAAATAATGATTATAAATACCTACAGGAGGATCCATAAGCTTCAGTAACCCCTGTTTACGTGTCATGTGTTAGAGACAGACTGAGGAAGAATGTTCATTGAAGGATACTATGAAGGAAGCCACTGCTGTCCAAAAGAACATTGCAGTCCATATCAAGTTTGCCCGAAACCACCTGGATGCTCCACAATGCTTCTGGGAAAATCTTTTTTTTTCACAAGAGACAAAAGCAAAGCATTTGAGAAAGAATGTGCAACACTGTTTGGGGGAAACCAACACCAAAGCCTCATCCAAAGCCCGGTGGAGGCAGCATCATGGTTGGTGGCTGCTCTGCTCCTCAGAGAATGGACACCTTGTAATCATTAAAGGAACAATCAATTATATGGTAGATCAGTATGGTAGTGGGGAAATATGTCTCCAACAGGTGTATGAATGGAGACATGGGTTGGCCGGCCTGACTTACAAATAATGCCCAGGTGATCGCAACAGCTGCGGATTGGGTGCCGCAGACACATGTCCCCAGGAAAACATGTACCGCTCATTCACCTGGCATCTCCCTAACAGCTCTCCTCACTGGCCTCTGCTCCCAACCATGCTATCATCAGCCATGGCACCACTGCCAAACCCTTCACTGAGCTCCCACTCTCACTGTCACTGCCCTCCACTCTAAACCCTGCTCTCTACGTGCATGTTGCCGCTGCCAAAACCCCGCTGTCACGATCCATGTGTCTGTTACCAAAACCACACTCACTGTCGCTGCCCACTGCTCCCAACCCGACTCACTGTTGCTGCCCTCCGCTCCAAACCCCACTCTCACTGTCGGCCTCTGCTCCCAACCCCATGCTGCCACTCACCAATTCCAGACAGCAAGGGCTCACTCAGGTCCGAATGAAGGCTGTAACAGCTGCAAGTTGGGTATGACCTGGGCGTACCCTGTAAGTTAGGCCAGCCAACCCATGTCTCCACCTGTACATCTGGCACACAAACATCCAGTGGAGACATATTGCAGCAGTACCGATCAGAACATTACTTGCAGGAGAATGTAAGGGCCACCGTTCATGACCTCAAACTGAAGAGATGCTGGCTGATGTAACAAGACAATGAAATAAAGCACACAAGTAAAACTTCCAAAGAATGCTAAATAATCAGATTTATGTTTTGGAATTGCCAAATCAGAATCATGCCTTTAACTCTTTGGAGATAATGTGGCATCACCTGGAGAGGGCTGTGCATGTCGGACATCTCAGGCATAGTAATGAATTGAAATAAATTTACAGGACAGAATGATCCAAAGTTCCAGCTCAGTTAAGTGCAAATCTTATTAGTGGCTCCAGGACATGTTTAGTGGTGATTGCTGCTATAGGAGGATCTATATGTTATTAAAGGGAACCTGTCACCTCACTACAACACCATGTACTAAGTTATGGGGCTGTTAGGGGATGTGACAGGGAGCCGGGTGAAGTATTGTTATACACACCCGCTCCCTGGTTCCTGCCACTGATGTCCATGCGCCACACAAATCTCACTTTTTTTTTCTGGTTGCTGTCCATGCGCTCTCCCATAGACATCTATAGGAGAGCGCACATACGGAAGTCTGAAAAGAGAGTTCAGTTTACTGTTTGACTTCAGTGGCGAGCAACGCAGGAACCCGGGAGCAGGTGAGTATAAAACATATATCACCCAGCTCCCCGTCACCTCCCTAACAGGACTAGGACTTACTTTATGGTGTTGTAGGGAGGTGACAGGCTTTCTTTAAATTTGTAGGTTCACATACTTTTTCTCTGTGCATTCTGGATGATTATTTAATGTGTACAATAAAATATATGAATGGTGGAACGTCTTTGTTTTTAGTTTAGTTTGACTATGTTTGTCTATTTTTCTATAATTGTGATGGAGCTGACACATTTTATTACGGTAGTAATGATGGCAGAAATCCATTTAATTCCAAAGGGTTCGCTTATTTTTTTCCTTTATATATACATCCTTTTGGTACATCACTGTCATCATCACCTACTGCTCATACTACCATATACCAGTTATATTGGATATTTCCCTTTCTGCACACGGGATGCAGTCATAGCAGCAGGCAGGGAATCCCTCTCTTGTCTTTTTTCTGCTTCCAGGTGAACATTGGTCGGAGCAGCGGGATACTGGGATCTGAAGGGAAAGACAAGAACCTCTACTATAAAGATAAAACACAGATGTATGATAAGAGGATGTAAACTATATAATGATGTTAAAGGACGGACAGGATTTACATAATCACCTACCTAATATAACTCTTCTCACCTCCTTTGTGTGTCTCCATGTTATAGACTGCCGATTTATGTGAAGCTTTTCCCCACTGATGGCCCACGGAGTAAAATTTCCTACTTCAACCTCATATAAGGCCTCTTCTATATAAAACCGGTTTATTATCTTATATGGTTGTATGGCCTCCCCCTGCTCATTAAAGTAATATGAAGGTCTCATTGGATCCGGTGAGGACTCCATCATTTGTATGTAGCGCTGTAACTTCCGTCTGTAGTGTAAAAATACAGTTATTGAGTTTTCTTCATATTTGTCCTTTATAAATAAGAACATTTCATGTAGAGCTTTTGCCAAAACTTCTACTGCAGAATACAGACTAGTGATGACCCCCGATGAGAGGACTTCCCTCAGATTTGCTGCATTACATTTATAAGTGTAGTTGTGATCTTTATAGACGTTATAGTCTGATATGAGAGAATCTGTATGATCATACTTGGCTAGATAATATAACAGTCCAAAGTAAGTATGTTTTTGTTTCATATCATTATGTTTCCTATATATTTTTATAAAATCCTCCAAACCTGGAAAAGGTGATAAAAATTGCACTGCTAGACTTCCATTATATACAAATTGTTCTATATTAAACGATTTTAGAGCATTAGTAATCCAGGATGGAGAAAGGATGAGGGACTTGTCTAACAATATAAATCGGTAATGTCGTATTAAACCAGCTATATAAGCAGTGTAGGTCCCGCACATTATAATAATGGAGACTTGTGGATTGTTTAGAGCTTGTAAAATCCTATGATCACTTTCCAGTGTAAGTTTTATGGTGAAGGCGACACAGATCCCGCGCTCCCTCATGTACTTTGTTAGTATAAGCAGCTCATTCTCTCCAGCTTCATCATCCGATAGTATAATCCCAACCCAGGTCCAGCTAAAGTGCTCCAGCAGTTCGCTGATCGCCATATTGTGAATGTGGTTATTCTGGACCATTCGGAAAACATGAGGGTAGAGGAGTCTATCAGATAATGAGGGGTCGGAGGCTCCATAGCTGATCTGCAAAACACAGAAGAAAACTAAGATCATTTTGTACAGTGTTCTCAGTCAGTTAGTTAGTAGGATGTCCTCAGAAATCCAAAACTTCACATACAAAACCCATTCTGTTAGGTTGTATTTAGATGGCTACAGAAGGTTGTGCCGAGAGTCTCAGATACAGATCGCATCACACGGCACATGGACACTCCGTCTGTGTGCTGCGCGACATGCCAGAAACCGTACATTACATGTCCCAGTGTCTAGCAAGATTCACACGAGAATAGGACATGCAGCGATTTTCCAACTGAGACTCTTGGTCTGAGAAGAAAAAAAAAATCTGTCATGGGAATGAGTTCAGTCAAATGAATGGGTTTGTTTTCCATGTGAGATCTGACTGTTGGTCATAAGCAGAATTTGTGTGAGAATATCGGCTGTTCAAATATGGGTTAGAGCGGCTGCACAAAGGTGTACTTGTGTAGGAAATTTTTGCGCAAGCCATACGCTGCAAATAGACCCCATTGATATCATTGAACTCATTCTCATTGTTCTTTTTTGTGAATGAATTTAATGCACGCATTTATGTTAAATGTATTTATTTGAAATGTAGTGAAAATGATATAGGAAAGGGTTAACTTCACACATTACTGATACATATATCTATATTGGTACGCTAAGGCACTAAGGGGAGTCTGGAAATGTATCTGTCATGGCTATCTATATATGAAGATCTCATGTAAAGGACCCACCTACTGCTTACTATATAATGTGCTTGAGCAGGTGTCGGAGGTCCGTTGGTGGGCGCCAGGGCTGTGTAACACACACAACAAGGACATGGACATACAACTGTAGGACAACAAGAGGCCTTGTTTTTCTCAAGTTACATAACTGAGGCTACATTCACATGAGCGAGTGTGAGATCAGGCCGAGAAACAAATTTTTCACGTCGATGCAAGTGTTTTTGATTCAAAAAAGTCTTGCATCAATTCTGGAAAATTGCGATTCTCAAGCAGGTGTTTCACGAGCGTCTAAGAATTGCAAGTGTTTCCCATTGATTTCAGTGGAAAACATCATATCACACTTGCATGCATATCCCATGGCATGCAAGGGACATGCAATGTCTTGTGAGGTCCCATTAAGGTTCCAAGTATAGGTTTATGCTTCAAGAATTGGTGAACTTAGAAGCAGGAGGACTACTAGTGCCAGACAGACAGACTCAGACAGGTTGAACCCAGTTGACACATAATGGTGTGAGAGGCCACTGCTCTTCTTAATGACCCTGTCGGCATTAGCTCTCACATCACTGCTCTGCCACTACTTGATGCACCTGACCAGGACGCAGGCAGTACAAGCTCCCTCCCTCCAGCCTGCTGTGAACTTCAACTCCAGCTCCTCTTCCCTGGTTAATCCACAGGGGATCTGCCATGAGGGACCAGCTCCAGAGGGTAGTAAGCCAGTTTCTATCTCTCACACAAATGGACACAGCCTGGGCGAGCACCTATTCTCCCCTGCTCCCTATTACAGATACTATGAGGATCCCATCAAGTCCCAATATCCACCAGAACATGTTCCTCATTCATCACTGACCCCA